>NW_025814896.1:21182500-25982500 GCF_022079265.1 Lynx rufus | reverse complement strand
TGAGCCTCCTTTGTCCCCGAGAGCCATCCCAGGTGCACCTGCGTGTGCTCTTGGTGGAAATCCAGCAGGAGGCTCAGACCGCACACACCTCTTTCTTTTTTTTTTAAAATTTTTTTTTTTTTTAACGTTTATTTTATTTTTGGGACAGAGAGAGACAGAGCATGAATGGGGGAGGGGCAGAGAGAGAGGGAGACACAGAATCGGAAACAGGCTCCAGGCTCCGAGCCATCAGCCCAGAGCCTGACGCGGGGCTCGAACTCACGGACCGCGAGATCGTGACCTGGCTGAAGTCGGACGCTTAACCGACTACGCCACCCAGGCGCCCCCGCACACACCTCTTTCTAAGGTGGCGCTGGGTGGCTTCTTAACAGTGTCTCTCCAATCCCGTCTTGCAAACCTATGTCAGGCGAGCACTGTAGGTGGAGTCTAGGGGCCTGGGTGTGAGTCTTGGCTCAGCCACAGAAGGTCAGGCTGGAGAGGAGTATCGAGAACATAGAGGCCGCTGGCCTTCTGCTCCAGGTCTAAGAAAACCAAGGCCCAGAGGGGCGCAGTGGTTTCCTGGTTCCCGCAGTGAGTCTGAGTGAAGTCCAGGCCTCTGGACTCTTCATCTGGTGCTCCCTTCCAGCACCATTACCTCTCGTTTTCATCCCACTCATGTTGGATGGTTTAGTGAGCACCTCCCTCGCCTGGCCGCACAGGTGCATGAGGAAGCTCAAGGGCTTGGAGGCCAGACGCCTCAGCTGATCCAGCATCCCCTTGCCAGATGTCCTCACTCTCAGTAAACCGGGCACAATGTAGTACCTACGTCATAGAACTGTGAGGAGAGGCAAAGCCCTCAGAACAGTGCTGGGCACAAAAGAGGTGCTAGAGAAGTGACAGTCATTATTATTATACAAATAAATAGCAGTGAAAGCTAACATTTACTGTGCATTGAGGCTTTACAAGGACGCGGTGTGACAGGTACCTTTATAATCATTGCAAATTTATAGACAGGGAAACTGAGGCACAGAGCAGCCACAGTGGTGGTGAGTAGCAGAGCTGGGATTTGTACCCAGAATCTGAGGGACTCCAGAATCCTCAGCCTCTGGCCCCCCAAGGATAGCACCCCCACTCTCTGTCCCACTCTACTGGGAAATGTTCCTTCTGCTTGGGGACTTGGGGGAAGGCTCCAGAAGAGATGGGATTCGATCAGAGTCTTGCAGAAGGGCAAAGGATGTTCTTGTTTATGAGGAGTGGGGCAGACAAGATTTAGAAAGGCAGGGGGCACCCGGGTGGCTCAGTCAGTTGGGCGTCCGACTTCAGCTCAGGTCATGATCTCTCGGTCCGTGAGTTCGAGCCCCGCGTCGGGCTCTGTGCTGACAGCTCAGAGCCTGGAGCCTGCTTCGGATTCTGTGTCTCCCTCTCTCTCTCTCTGCCCCTCCCCCGCTCTCTGTCTCTGTCTCTCAAAACTAAATAAACATTTAAAAAAAAAAGATTTCGAAAAGCAGAAGGAAGAAGGGGAAAGGCATGCCTTGCAGGGCCTGGTGTGAGTAACACTCATGGGGACCCAACTGCATCCCCCACCCCCTCCCTGCCCGTGAGCAAGTGTAACACCCTTCCAGTCTCCAAGTCCCCTCTGTCCAAGATGTGGGGCAGGCGGTGGTGGGTGGTGCGGTCTTGCTCAGCAGCTCCCAAGGACAGTCTGACCTCACCTGCTCTGGCCCTGCAGTGTCTGAAATTGGGAAAGCCCCGCTCCAGCAGGCCCTGAACGTCACAGTCCCGTATTTCCTGGACTGGAATGGAGAGGTGCATCAGCCCACAAGGTGAGTGCTCCCACCTCCTGGGAAAAATGCTTTAGTCCACTAGATGAGTGCCCCACATATTGGGGAGTGCTCCCTACCAGCTCGAGGGGGGCTTCCCCCATCAGGTACGCCCACCCTTCAGGCGAGTGGTCACAAGATGATTGAGGAGCTGGGACCAAGGTGGAGACATGGGGGTGGGGGTGGTCCTGGGGCCTCTAAATTAGCAGATCTCTGCCCCCAGGAGCCAAGACTGTAGCTCCTGGGTCCCCAGGGCTGGCAAGACCCTTGGCTACTTCCTCCAAAAGCGAGACACTGAGTTGAGACACAAGTCTGAGCCTAAGTACCCCCACACGCCCTGTAATGAATAGAGACTCAAAGGCAGAGGTGGATGGGGGCCATCTCAAGCTCAGACACCCCCAGGGGCTGGGCCAACTGTCCCCATCCATGTGGGAACAGATTGACTATTGCCAGATCTCTGGATACCCAAGAGAAGTCATATATATATATATATATATATATATATATATATATATATATATTTAAAATCTATCAATTTTGGAGGTGCCTGGGTGGCTCAGTGGGTTAAGCATCTGACTTCAGCTCAGGTCATGATCTCACAGTCTGTGAGTTTGAGCCCCGCATCCGGCTCTGTGCTGACAGCTCAGAGCCTGGAGCCAGCTTCAGATTCTGTGTCTCCCTCTTTCTCTCTGCCCCTCCCCTGCTCATGCTCTGTCTCTTGCTCTCTCTCAAGAATAAACATTAAAAAAAATTTCATAAAAAAATCTCTCGATTTTGAATGATGGCAACTTACCAAAAAACACTTAGAACAGCTGGTGTGGAGGCCCGCAGTTTGAGACTCTTAGGGTAGGCCTGGGGCACTGCTCTTGGCTTACAGTGGAGAACTGAGAACGACATAAATACCCAAGAGTCAGGGATTCCTTAATGTTTTATAGTTGGCCACACGTGTCCTTGTTTGTAGAAGTGGGAAGCCAGCCAAGGCGGGGGTCAAGTGAAAAGAAGCAGGTTCTAGGTCAGCCTGTGTCCCAAAGAGAGTCACAGAAAGATGTCAGCTAAGTGCTAACAGTGAGACTGTTTGAGGGTGGAGTTTTGATGTGACTTTTAAAATTTATGTCATTTTGTATTGTCTGAATTCCCACCTCCAACTGTGCGAGGGAAAACATGACTCATTTAGGAAAAAAAGGAAAAGATAGCTAGAAAGTGCTTAGAGGGGGCACGTGGGTGGCTCAGTCAGTTAAGCGTCTGACTCTTGATTTCGGCTCAGATCATGACCTCACGGTTGTGAGATCAAGTCCCTGGATCAAGTCCCAGGCTCTGCACTGGGTGTGGAGGCTGCTTGGGATTCTCTCTCTCCCTCTCTCTGGCCCTGACCCCTTGCTCTCTCTCTCTCAAAAAAAAAAAAAAAGTGCTAGCAATCAGAATAGGCAGCTTTGAAGGGAATGAGTTTCCCATCCCTGGAGGGCTACAAGCCAAAGCTGTTGACTAGAATGCCATGGAGGGGAGTTTCTGCCTTCTGTGGAGCCCACCTTCCAAGACTTCCCCACTTCTGCCAGAAACCAAAATCTCTCCAAGACCCGAACAATCATCCCACTCACTTCTTGCCCAAGGCTGGGAATCCTCTCTGCATCCTTTCCCCACCAGCTGGTTGTCCAATAGTGACTTGCATGCCCCCTAGGGTGGAGAACTCACTACCTCTTCCTCATGCCATGGTTCCCACAGTCAGAAAGTCCTTCTTTATAACATCAGCAGCGTGGCTCAGAACACCCACCCCAGAGGTGATTCCAAAGTTTAATGAGGCCACCCCATCACCTCCACTCCCACCCTACAGGATCCAGACCTTGAACATCCGTGTGCCTCACTTCCACCTGAAATTCGTTGCTGACTTCGGGGTGCGATTGTTGGTAGCAGCCAATTTTACTTTCAAGGTCTTTCGGTGAGCGAATCTCCCTGGGGGCAGGGGTGGGCAGCAGGATTTTCAGGGAAGCTCCAAGGGGCAGTGTGAGGGGAGGGGAGTTAGCAAGTCCCAGAACCTGCACCCAAGCCTTCCACTTCCTGTCCAGTGCTCCTTCCCCACCCTCCAATTGGGGAGCGAGATGATGAGAGAATTTCTGAGAACCTGGACCCTGCTCAACAGCTGTGTCCCCGGGGAAGCCATTTCACTCCTGCAGCCCTCAGTTTCCTCCTCTGTGAAGTGGGATGAAACTCTGCAGCACGGCTGTGAGGGACACAGTGAACGGATCTGTTGCCGTAATTCAAATCACACCTCCTACAGGTGCTCGGTAGATGTAGCTATCAGAATTACCCCCGTGTCCCAGGCACTTTATGTGTGTTTGATTTCCAAACCATCAGCGTGGGCATCCAGAGGGATCTCTTATTTCAACCCCTCTGCGCTGACACGAACACCGTATGAGTGCTTGCTGTGGGCCAGGCTCCACGCAGGGTGTTTTCACATGGCCACCTCTTAGAAAGCTCAGCACAGCCCTGAGAGATAGGCACCGTCACGCGTATGTCCATTTCACAGAAGAGGAAACTGGGGCTCAGTATGGGGAGTGACTGGCCCAGGGTCTCGCAGTGAGAGGGTATGAGGAACCAGAGTTCAAGCCATCTGCAGCCATCTGCTGCAATGGCTGTGACCTTGAGTGGAGTGTGGAGGGCTCTGAGCCTGCCCCAGGCGGGGCCATCTCACACCTGCCTGCGTCAAGTGGAGGGCAGGCTCGGGCCGTGGGTGGGGGGGGTTTGTAGGGTAGGCTCTGCTGGGTGGTGCCGCTGGGGCTCAGGAATGGTGTCCCACAGAGTCCCAGAGCCCCTGGAGCTGATGCTGCCCGTGGTAGTGCTGGCCGATGCCCATGTGGCCCAGGGCTCCATCGGGACCCCCGTGGTCAGTATCTCTGCCTGCTTCCCGCTCTTCAGCAACGCCAATGTGTCCGATGGCAGTTCCAGGTGAGTGCCTGGTGAGGGCGGGGCTGCAGAGTCCCAGCTTCCCAGCCTGTGGTACCATTTCTCGAGTTTCCTGCTCAAGCTTTCACCCAATTGCCCCAAGGGGCTTAAGAGACCCCCAGTATCACACCTGTTTTATGGTTGAGGACACTGAGGCTCAGGGAGGGGAAGGGACTTGCCCAAGGCCACACGGCGAGGTCATGTCCCCTCTACTGCGCTCCCCCCCGACCCACAGCACATGACGATGCACAGCCATTACCATACTGCTCAGGGAGGACACTGGCCTAACGTGGCTCTTAGGGACCTCAGAGGTCTCTCCCTGCAGAGATGGGGATTCTGAGGCCCAGGGGGCTGGGACCCGTCAACCTCACTGTGAGTCAGGGCTGCATCTAAAGCTGACAGGGGCTCCCACCTCCAGAGCACCTGCTGTGTGCTGTGCAGGTTCTAAGCCCTTCACGACATCACAGTAGTCCTACCAGGAAGATGTAAGTATTCCCTTGTTTTATGAGAGAACAAATGGAGACCCAGAACAGTTAAGTAACTTGTCCGAGTAACACAGCTGGCAAACGGCGGAGTGCGTTCAAACCCCCGTAGCCTGACTCACCTCCTGCATGATGTCTACCTTCTCACATGTGAGCTGGGTGGGCATTTGGGACTGGCCTTTCTCCCCCCAGAGGGGGCTGGGCATAAGTCTGCCCATCTTGGGTCCCATGATCTCCACGTGTAACACATGACCCCTCGCCGTCCTCACGGGCAGGGGCTGCTCATGGAGAGGAAAGCCCAGAAGTTAAAGACATTAGAAACACAGCTGTCCTTCTCTGACCTCCCTTGAGGTGCAGTTCAGTGAGCTTGGGCTGAGGCTTGGATCAACATTTATGAATGGATAAAGAAGATATAGCACACACACACACACACACACACACACACACACTGGAATCTTACTCAGCCATAAAAAAGAAAGAAATCTTACCATTTGCAATGACACGGATGCAAAACAAAATGAGTCAGTCAGAGAAAGGCAAATACCATATGATTTTACTCATATGTAAAATTTAACAAACAAAACAAACCAGCAAAGGGAAAAAGAGAGAGAGTCAAAATAAGAAACAGACTCTTAACTAGAACACACTGATGGTTACTAGAGGGGAGGGGGCGTGGGGGGGAAACAGGTGATGGGGAGGAAGGAGTGCACCTGCCTTGAGGAGTGCGGGGTGATGTACGGAAGTGTCGAGTCACTAACTTATACACCTGAAACTAATATGACACTGTATGTTAACTATACTGGAATTTAAATAAAAACTTAAAGTAAAAAACCCCGAAGAACTATAGTCCTATGGATCCCCGCTGAGAAACAACTTAGACCCATCTCCCATTGTTCAGAGGGGAAACTGAGGCGCAGAATGAGGAAGGGACTCTCCTGGCTGTGTCACCGAGAACTGGAGCCTGAGCAGGAAGCACCCCCAGCTCCCTGGGCTCAGAGTGGCCATGAAGCCAGCGGGCCAAGGACGGGGCTGAGTCCGGCTTTCACGGCGTCTTCTCTGTCTCCCCCGAGCCTGACCTCATAATCACGTTTTGGCCACTTCCGAACCTCCAAGCCAGTGACCTCTTTTTTGAGGCTCAGTTTCCTCATCTGCGGGGACAATGGTGCCAGCACTGCGTCTGGCACATGGGAGTGAGGAGTGGGATTCACTGGCTCCCCTGGCTCAGGGGACACCCTTGTCTCTGAGACTGTGGGCCGGGAGAAACGGGCCGGAATGGGCGCCCCGGAGCTCAGGAGTGTTTTCTGTGACTCTCCCTCAGCGTGGCCCCGGGGCCGCTGGCCCTGGTGCAGAAGCACGTCAGAGCTGTCCTGCGGAACAAGGTAAATAGACCTCCTGCCAGATCTCCCCGGGGCCAGGCCATTGCTTCCCCGTGAAGGCGTGGTGCATGAATGGGGGACTGTAGGCATGGGGGCATTGGGACTGTCAGTGCTTTTTCTAAAATAGAAGGCCATGGGACTTCTCCAATTTTCCCACGAGGGCAGGAAAGAGGCTGAGGGGAAGGTCTGGGGCAGTGACAGAGAGGACGAAATAAGGGTGGATTTGGGGGCTGCGGGGAAGGGAGGCCCCTGCTCCTGGGCCAGCCCCAGTTCCATGCCGGAGGGTGGCGGGGAGGCAGTGCTATCAGGGGCCGTGGGGCTTATGAAAAAGACCAAAGGAAGGTGGACAAGAGCATGGGCACTGGAGCCAGGTGTGGCCTGGGCTTGAATCCTGGTCCCCTCCTTCCCGGCTGTGACACTCGGACAAGTCACCGAACCTCCCTCGGACCCCATTTCCACATGTGCAGCACAGAGAGTAAACCTCCCTCTCCGGCCAGGTAGGGTGGAGTTGAGCACATTAACATCTGTGAAGAGCTTAGAACAGTTTTGGCAGAGTGAGCGCTGTGATTCCTGTCGCTATTTCCACCCTTGTCATTGGTCAGAGACAGTGCCTCTGGAGCTAGGGTCGCACTGCCAAGGGCAGGCCGCTTCTCCACCTCTGCCCCTTCCCATGCCACCCCATCTCCTGATTTGGTTCCTACAACCCCAAATCAACCCACTCGGTGCCATCCCACACCCAACAGAGGCGGGCCCCAGTGTTCCCGTCTTGCAGATGGGAAGACTGAGGCCCAAGGGCTGAAGGCAGTACAGCCTGACCTGGCCCTCTCCTCTGCCACCTGGTCTCCCCTGGTCCAGCCCCAGCAGCTCTGTCTGGACCAGGCTGTGACCACCCTTGGCCTTGTGGTCTCTCCTTGCCCCACCTTCTATCACACTGACCCCGGCTTAATACATTTCTCTGGCTGCCCACTGTGCCCAGAACTCTGGACTTGCTCGCTGACCACTGCCTGCCCTCACCGTGTGCAGCACCCATCCCCCAGCTGGCCTCTGGGCCCCAGTGCAGCAGGCTCCTTGACCCGATTGTCTGGGCCCAGCTGTGGTCCCCTCCTGCTGTGTCCCACTGCCCCCGTTCTTTCCTCGACGCTCATGGGCCCCAACTTCGTTGAATCCTCAGTGCCCAGGAGAGGTGCTGGAAGATGCCCACTGGGTGGCCGAGGAAGGAAGGGATTCCAGACCTTGGTGGGCCAGAGGAGGCTTCCAGACTGGGACCCTAGACCCTCCCCGCCTCACCCCTCCAGCCCCAGTGCCATCCTAACCAGCCTCCGCCTCTGTCTTGCCACAGCTGTGCCTGAGTGTCTCCAACCTGGTGCAGGGCCTCAACGTCCACCTGGGCACTTTAATTGGTAAGAACTGGGGCCCAGGGGGAGGGTACTGGGGCCTCTGAGCCCCTTCTGGGGTCCCTAAGACCCTTCAAAGGGCCCCCCAGTCAGGGCTGACCTCTGGGAGATCAACCGTAGGATGACTGAACAATTATTGATGGACTTGGGGAATCTCCAAATTCTAGAGTCATGTCTTCGAATGTTTGCCGTGTGCGTGCAGGTGTGCACATGCGTGTGGGGGGGGGGGCGGGGGAGTACATTCAGTCTGCAGTTGCCTCCTCCCCTGCCTGGAGACCAGAGACCCCATTATCCCCTGGTTTTGTTCCCACATCTCCCACGTTCTTTGCCAGACTCTTTCCACTGGCAGTTTGGGGCTTAGTGTATTCTATTTCCCGCTGGACACCTTCTCCGGCAGGCTTCTCTGACTCAGCACGTGAACTCAAGCTCGCCTGCTCCCAAGTGCCCCTGCCCCCACTTGCCTTCTCAGCCGCCATCCACCCATCCAGAGGCGAGCCTCCCTCTCCTCTCCATCTTCCGTCTGGCTTGTCGGCCTCTGATTTTTCCAGGGGTCTTCATATGCAGGAGTACTGGAAGTATACTAGGAGCGAGGCCTGTGGGGGTAACCCCCCCGCCAAGCAGACCCTGAGACAAGCTGCTAGCCTATGTGGCCTGAATGGGGTGGGTTCTAGGGGTACTGGTTGGGGAGGGGTGCCTGTGGGAGGGGAAGGAAGGTGTATTCTTGAGCAGAGGCGCTATGGTGGGCAACTGGGGCTCATGCCACGGGGGGGGGGGCTCTTGGCGGCCGAGGCCAACGTGCCTGCATCCTGCCCGAGGGACAAGAGCTGGGGTGTTCATCTGCCAACACTGGTCACATCCCCACTGCCCCCCACGCCTGCCTCCGCTACCACGGCCGGGCTCCCAGGGCTCGGAGCCACAAGTGCATGGTCCACGTGGAAGCGTGGCTGCAGTAGTGACCTGAACAAGGCTGGGTCAGGACTTGCTCTTACGACACAAAGCTAAAAGCTGCGAAAGCAGGCAGGCCTCGTTTTGTTCCAGCGGTTGTTGATCCGCATTAATGACACGCTGGCCCTGGTGGGGCGCCTGTGCGGCTCAGTCGGTTAAGCGTCTGACTTTGGCTCAGCTCATGATCTCACGGCTCTGGGTTCGATCCCTGCATCAGGCTCTGTGCTGACAGCTCGGAGCGTGGAGCCTGCTTCGGATTCTGTGTCTCCCTCTCTCTCTGCCCCTCCCCCACTCTCTCTCTCTCTCTTAAAAGTAAATAAACATTAAAAAAAAAAAACCCACTCTGGCCATCACCTGCCCTGCCCTGGTGGGGTCAAAGAGTGCATCCTTTGTTGATCTGGGGGTTATATGTTCTCCCGAGCCTGAGCATAATCCAGGGCTCCCTCCGTTTTCCCGCAAACCTGTCTTAAAGATGCTCCTGTTGGAAGCACACCTTCCTCTATCTGAGCACTTTGCCCGGGATTCTAGTGCTTCCCCATGTCACCATCGCTGCCTCTGTAAAATCCAGAGGCGTTGACTGTCGGCAGATACGCCTTGCAATGGGAGTCAGGGCTTTACCTCTTAGCTGTCACGCGCGGCGTGGGACAGGTGTGCGGGGACAGGAGGCAGGGCGGCACGCTGGTGTCAGGCCAGGAGGGACGGCCGACAGGGTCCATGTTTATCTGTGGTGGGTTCTTCAGTGAAGACTTTCGTATCAGGGTAGCTTTGGCTTTCTTGGGCAAACGTTCAACAACAGTCCCGTGAGGCGGCCTCCGTCCCCCCAGTTTCTAGACGGGAAATTGGAGGCTCCGAGTCTAAAATCCTCAGCACGGTGCTAGAACCACCCATGAGCTGGCTCACGCTGGCTTTCTCCTCCGCACGTGTCCACCCACTGCTCTGCCCACACGTCATGGCCCGACTCACCGTCCCCGCAGGGAACAGTCCTTGATTTGGCCTCCTCCCCTCATTGCTGCAGCCCCCCCCCCCCATACTAACCTTAACAGGAGGCACCGAGACATCAAGGAAACTGGACCTGGAACCAAAGGACATGAAGTTAAATCCTGGCTTTGTTGCTCAAATGCTGTGTGGTCTCAGGAAGTCACTCCACCTCTCTGAGCCTGACGAGTTCAATCCAAACAAACGGGGCTCAAAATCCCTATTTCTCCCATGTGCTGCTATGGGACAGCACAGGGTAAGTGCCTGGCGGGCAGTAGGTTCAACAAACATTCGTCCCTCCCTTCTCCCTCGTGGAGTTAGTGCCATCAAGATGCTTGTGGCTGGGCTCATAGCAAAGACCAGCTCTTGCCCTTTTCTTTGAGGAATTAAAAAAAATCTGGTAAAGGAAATCTAAACGTCCAGCCCTAGGGGACTCTTTATACAAGTCACGTACACCTACGGCGTGGAGTGACAGGAGCCATTAAAAGGCATAGCTTAAAAGGGCATTTAGGGGCGCCTGGGTGGCGCAGTCGGTTGGGCGTCCGACTTCAGCCAGGTCACGATCTCGCGGTCCGGGAGTTCGAGCCCCGCGTCGGGCTCTGGGCTGATGGCTCAGAGCCTGGAGCCTGTTTCCGATTCTGTGTCTCCCTCTCTCTCTGCCCCTCCCCCGTTCATGCTCTGTCTCTCTGTGTCCCAAAAAAATAAATAAACGTTAAAAGGGCATTTAATCACCCAGCAGCATGCCTGGCAAAATACAGTATAATAAAAGCTAATATTTACTGTAGTATTATTAGCTCCGTTTTACAGATGGAGAAACTGAGGCAGCCTGCCTTGAGAGCTGTGCTCTTGACTAAGCTATAACGCCACCCTGTAAAGAAACCACAGAAGGACCCAAAGCCACACACGGCTTCAGTGCAGCTTTGCTGAGGGGAGGACAGATGGCAGGGAGTTAGTCTCTGCAGGAGAAAATACCGACAAAAATAAATTTGAGATTCTGGGCTATATTTTTTCCATCTTTCAAAAAAAAAAACCCTTCTGTATGTCCACAGTGCAGGATTTAAACATTTTTAATGTTTTTATTCATTTTGAAAACATACAGTAATTTTCTCTTTTAAGTGTCCAGTCCTCTGAGTTCTGACAAATGCATACAATTGTGTAACCACCTCCAAACTTGAGCTACAGAACACCTCGCCAGCCCCACAGATTCCTCTGGGCTGCCCCCCTCCACCCACCCCAATCTTCTGATGGCCACGGAGCTGTAGAAATGGAGTCATACTATATTGCTTTTACAAGCACAAGAAATTTCCAGAATACTGAGGAAACAAAATTAAATCCAGAGGAGACATTAGAAAATCAGACCAAAATCTGATGGACACACACACACACACACACACTTTGGTCATTCAGAGCCTTGGAGGACCTATTGCTAAAAGCTGGGTTTTCTTGACCGCAGGGTTGAGCCTTCACCTCCCACGCCGGCTAGCCTAGCCGTGTCCAGAGATGTGGCTCCCACGAGTGACTCACCCTTTGCAACCTTCCCAGTCACAATATTCTGAGCTTTGGGGGAATTTGCCTTATAGCAATTGGACTGTAATTGGAACAAAAGTTTCCCTGAGGGTCTCTTGGGGAGCAGCACTGCTCTGCTCCCACAGTGCATGGTCCCAGGGGCATGTGCCTTTGGACTTTCTGTAGGAGGCTGTGTGATCAGGTGGAGAGAGACAGACAGGTATACAGTCCTGGGCACAACTGAGCTCACCAAACTCTGTGTGTGTGTGTGTGTGTGTGTGTGTGTATATGTGTGTGTGTGTGTGCGTGTGTGTGTGTGTGTGTAAAACGGGCTCCTAACCTTACAGGCTCGTGGTAAAGATTGAATGGGACAGTGTAAGTCAAGTGTCCAGACCTTGACACATGTGAGCTCCGTTCTTTTTCTGCCGTCCCTTCTTGCTTTCTTCAGGGGGTATTTGTGCCTAGAGTGACCCTTCCCTTTCCTTCTGACTTGGGGTCTCTAGTCTTCCATTGATTCGGAAAGCGAGAAACCAAAACTGTTAGAATTGTGTGTAAAGTAAGAGTCCACAGGCTGTAAGTGGCTGAATCTTGGGTGCGTGCATTTTGTGACATAAGTTCACTTACTCAGAGACCTTTTTTTTTCTTACCTTCTCGGCTTCTTGGCCTGGGTAGTCAGATAATTGAGTTTTCTGGATAGAAGAGGCATTGGTAGGTAAGGCTAAGGATGCCATTTTTTCTTCTTCATCCCGCTTTCATTTAGGCCTCAATCCTGTGGGTCCAGAGTCCCAGATTCGCTACTCCATGATCAGTGTGCCCAACATCACTAAGGACTACATTTCCTTGGATATCAACGTAAGTGCCTTGTCAGCCCGGAGTCCTTGGGCTTGTTGCTTCTGGCATCTTTGGACTACAGGAGGGAGGAGGAGCTGGAATGGCCTTCCAGGCGGGAGCAAGGCATGCGGGCAAAGGTGTGAGGCTGGACAGCATGTGGCATATAGGTGGGTGGCATCTCAGAGCCCCAGGTTCTGTGATGGAGCCACCACCCGCTGAGGCCCCATTGCTTTTCTCCCTCTCACCACCCCCCAACCCCATAGGCCGTTCTCTTCCTACTGGGCAAGCCCATTGTCCTGCCCGTGGACGCCACCCCCTTTGTGCTGCCACTGCACGTGGGTGCCGATGGAACCATGGCAACCGTGGGTCTCTCCCGGGACCTGTTTGACTCTGTCCTCCTGCTGCTGCAGAAGGCTGGTGCCCTCAACCTGGACATCACAGGGCAGCTGGTGAGGGTCGGACCTGCTGCCCAGGGCACGTGGGACAGGCACGCCCGGTGGCCCAGCCTGGGGAGGCCCCGCAAAGGTCAAATCGTGGGTGGGGCAGCTCGAGATCTGGGGCCACGGGTTGGCTGTTGGAAAGGTTAAATGGGGGTTACGGGGAGGCAAAAGCTGGTCTCGCTTGGGGAGTGGCTGCCCTCAAACCTGTCGTGATGTGGGGACTGATTTCAGGAGTCGGGTGACAACCTACTCAACACATCTGTGCTGGGCCAGCTCATCCCCGAGGTTGGTGACATTTTCGGTCATTTCGGGGGCTGAGGCCCAGCTGGGACTGGAGTGGGGGAGTCTCTGGCTGTGGGGTCTCTGCTGGCTCATATGTGCCCCATGCGGGCTTCAGTGCCTGTCCTTGTAGCTGCACCTGCTCTATCTGAGGAGTGCCCCCAGCTCCTATGCTCTTTCCCTCCTATGCCCTCATCCGGGCACTGCCCTCTGCCCAGAAGGCCTTTTCTGCTTCCTTTTCTCTCATTCATCTTCAAGACCAAGCTCGGGGTTACCTCCTAGGGGAGGCCCCGACCCCTAGCCTGGTCCAGGAGCCTTCTCAAGCTCCCTCGGCCCCTGAATTCCTGTCCCTCCTGGCACAGATCACAAGGCTACCACCCCTTCAGGCGGGGCGTCCCTGAGGACGCCGGCCTGAGACCCAGTCACATCTGAGCAGAGACGGAGGGGTGAGGAGTGGAGAGTCCACCCAGCCTTTGCCCCTAGGTGCCCTCCTCCCTCTCTCCCTCCCCTCGTCCCCAGGTAGCCCGCTGGTTCCCCAAGCCCATGCCTGTGGCGCTCAAGGTGCAGCTGGGCGCCACGCCCGTGGTCACACTCCATACCCACAATGCCACGCTTCAGCTGCAGCCCTTCGTGGAGGTCCGGGCAGTGGCTTCCAACTCAGCTTTCCGGTCCCTCTTCTCCTTTGATATGGTGAGTGATGTGAGCTGGTGGGGCTGGCTGGGAGGGTGGTGACACCCAAGACCCCACTTCGGCACCACTTTCCTCACTTGCTCTGCTCTGTTCACACTGGGCTCCTTGCTGTTCTTTCACTATGCCATGACATTCCTGCCACAGGACCTTTGCATGTGCTGTCCCCTGTGCCCAGGACACTCTTCCCCTAGCTCTTGGCATGGCTGGCTTCTCCTCTTTCAGGTCTCAGCTTAAAAGTTGCAGCCCTTTTTTGGGGGCGTTTGAGTGGCTCAGTCAGTTAAACGTCCGACTTCAGCTCAGGTTGTAATCTCAAGGTCTGTGAGTTCAAGCCCCGCATCGGACTCTGTGCTGACAGTTCAGAGCCTGGAGCCTGTTTCAGATTCTGTGTCTTCCTCTCTCTCTGCCCCTCCCCTGCTCATGCTCTGTCTCTCTCTGTCTCAAAAATAAATAAAAACATTAAAAAATTTTTTCTTTTAACGTTTCAGCCCTTTTCAGGGCAGGCTTTTTGAACCACCCTGAGAAAGCTAGGCCCCACCAGCCCTCTCCATGCTCCCACTCTGCCTTCACAGCACCTGCCACTCTCTGCAAGGCCCTTGTCTGGTTACTTTGGTTATTGTTCACCTCCCCTGGCCTGTGAGAGTTCCCAAGGACAGAGACCTGGTCTGTCTCGTTCACACTGTGTTTGTCCCAGGGCTGTGTGCAGGGCCCGGCACCTCTGGGGGCTCCACAAACACCTGAATCAGTCAGGGAAGGGGTGGGAGCTGGTGGCCAACTGAGGACTCCCACGTGGCTCTGTGCTCTTTGACCTTGCTCTCCCCTCGTGCCAGGTTGTGAACCTGAGCCTCCAGCTCTCTGTGTCCAAGTTGAAGCTTCGGGGGACCACATCTGTGCTGGGGTAAGGAAGGCCTCTTGGATCCAGCAGCCTCAGTGTGTTCCTCTGTGCAATGGGCCTGCAGCCCCTTGTCACAGCGTCACCCATCAGTGTCGGGCAGGGGAGCCTGGAATGCAGCACGTGGTACACGGTGGGGGCGGGGCGGGGGGACTAGGCCCCAGCACTAACCCTCCTGCTTCTCTTCCAGGGATATCCAGCTCGCCGTGGCCTCTTCCAATGTGGGCTTTATTGATGTGAGTGTGGGGCTGGGGTCTCCAGAGACCCCCTTACTGGGTTGGGCAGGCCTTGAGCCGTGTGCTTGCACATGAGTGCACCTGTACGAACCACCGTGATCGAGCTTCCTCCTGGGGTGCCTGGGGACAGCGGCCAGTCTGTCTTGCCCAGGCTGTCTGTCGGCTGGTCAGTCGGTCCGTCAGCCTCGATTCTTCAGTGGGGCCCATCAGTTAGCCTGCCTGTCACTGCCTGGTGGTCGATGACCGGTCAGGCCAAGAATCACTGAGTCTGTCAGTAATCAGACAAGCCAGCGTTGGACAGGGTTGGCTGCTCCTTCAGTCATGTGCCGTGGCCGGGTCGTTAGCCACCACGCCGTCCTTTGCTGGCCGGCCTGTCAGTCAATACGGTCCATCAGTCTATCCACCATCAGTCCATCTGTCCATTGGTCAGCACCAATAAGGCAGCCGGTCCCCTGGCATCGGGCAGTCTGCTAGCCACCTGTTGGGCACACAGGGTCAGCCAGGTGCTGGTCTGTCTCCTCTCCCGAGAGCGGTTCCTGGGGGCCAGATGCTCAGAAAGCTGTCCTGACCCCAGGAGTAGCTGGGCTCTGCTTGGAGGCGGGACTGGGATGACCTGCCCTCCTCCCCACACCCATGCCTCTGCCATTTGTGTGCCTGTCTGTGTCTGTCGTCGTGTTCATGTGTGGCCCATCTGTCCATCTCTCTCGGCCCCTCACTGGAGCGGGCCAACGGCCTCCCCGACTACGTGGCTGTAGACAGATCAAGTGCACCCACTCATGGACGCTGTGTTCAAGAAGCCCCTGCTGGATCACCTCAACGGTGAGCCCCGCCCTCCACACCAGCAGACCCCTACGGTCCCCTGCTGACCCTCCTCTGCTCCAGGTTCCCTTCTAGCCCCCTACCCACCGCCAGGGCTCAGAGGTTATGAGGGTGGGCGTTTTTAAGTTTTTTTCCCCCTCCCTAAGCCTCAGGTGTCCCTTCTGTAAAATGGGTCTAATAATAATGGCTCCCACTCCCTGGCTGTCTGTGGGACTCAGTCACGAGGCATGTGAGGACTTCAGCACGGGGCCGTCTCCTGGTGGTGCTCCCTTGTGGCCCCCTGGCTGACCTGTTTCTCCTTCCCCTCTTGCAGCTCTCCTGGGCATGGGGATTGCCCTCCCCAACATGGTCAACCTCCACTACGTCGACCCTGAGGTCTTTGTCTACGAGGTGAGAGCCTTTGGATGTGACCACATGGGCTTCCTCCACCCTCAGGGGAAGGCTGGGCTCAGCGAGTCAGGGGTGCCTCCCACCCTTCTTTCCTGCCAGTATGAATAGTGGGGTCTCTGGGTCAGCCAGGCCTGGGATGTCCTCTCTTCCTGTCAAGACCATGCCATGAATCCTTGGCTGTAACGAGACGGAAAATTTCGGATGTTTAGAGACATTGGTACAAGGGTCCTCAACAAATATGCCAGGACACATTAGGGGACTCAGTTATCCCACAATCTATGCCCTGGGCTGGGGGCACAGCCTCTTTGGTGTCTGTGGAAGATGACACACGCAAGCTTCTTCTGGTTTTATACACAAACCTCCATAGGCTGGATGGGGGACAGGGGCTTCCAGACCCTTCTAAAATCACCTTCCCTGATGGGAAACTGTGGGCCCAGGGTGAAATTCCATCTTCACTGCCCAGGGTGAGACCTTACAACTTCGTGCCATGTCACCTGAGATATAAATGATAATATTCTTTCTATTCACTCATCAAGACGTACAAAGGACAGAAAGCTTAGCCAAGGTCCCTCAAGCCCAACATCTGTGTGTGTTATTCACATCTTCCGAGTGGGACCACTGATGTTTTCCCAGGGATGATGCCCATGTTGCTTTAGAACTATGGTCTGAAGGCACTTGGGTGACCCACTCCCCCACCCCCCAAAAAAGGAACAACTATCACATGTTGGAACTTGGGCTATTAGTGAAAATTTCCCGGAGACTCTCCTAGATAGGCAAGGTCAGTGGCTGACCCACCCGCCGGGGTGCTCACCAATCTAGCCAACTGGGTCCAAAGTCAAAGGTCTCTAGACCAGCACTGTCCAAAAACACGTTCTGTGAGGATGGAAATCTGCACTGTCCAACACGGTAGCCGCTCTCAGCCGCTGGGCACAAGTGGCTGTTGGACACTTGAAATGTGGCCAGCACAACTAAGAAGCTGAATTGTAAATTTCATGTAATTTTAATTGGCTTTAGTTTAATAATGGCTACTGCACCGGACCATGTATGAGCTATAGGTGGGCAGGGCCTGGGTCTGGCTTGTCTCCAGCACGTGGAACAGGGCTCGGCTTGCGGCAGAGGCTCAATGAAGATTTGTGGAAGGAATGACTGGATGACCGGCAGGCCCTGGGCACGGTTCTGCAATGCAGGGAGGGAGGATATAGGGAAGGCGTCTGGCTCTCCCGGGGAGACCCGGACGTGGAGAAGCTGGTCCCAACGGCATCCACAAGCACGCACTGAGCCCCAGCCCCATGCTGGGGGCTCTGCCCATGTGCCCTGGCTGCATCCTCGTTGTAGGCCTATAGAGTGGCCACTCCCAAGTGACAGCAGGAAGCTGAGTCCCAGAGAGGCGAAAGACGGCCCTCAGGATACCTGCAGCAAGAGTGGCAGAACATGAGCTCAAAGCCAGGCTGATGGGGCGGCTGGAGGTCCTACTGGCCCTCGTGTGGCCTGTGACCTGGCCCATGGTTTTCCTTGCCCTCCAGGGCTACGTCGTGATATCCAGCGGACTCCTATACCAGCGCTGAGGTGGGACCACCAGGGGAGCTGAGAGTGGGCCGGCTGCCTGCTTCAAGGTCTCTCTTGCCTCAAGCCACTTGGGAAACTGAGGCAAAGCCACATTTAGCCATCACCGACAAGCCAGATGATCCAGCCAGGCTGTTTAATCTCCACTGAGTGCCTGAGCTCCCCTCCCCCCTCCCCTCTCCCTCTTTCCCTCTCCCCCACCCTCCTTCCCTCCCCTCTTCCCCCGCCCTCCTCCATCCCTGTGAGCACAGACCATTTCTCCAGGCTGTACAGACCTGTCCCCTCTCGCATTAAACATTTTCTCGCTGCAACCTCCAGCCAGACCCAGTGAACTCTGTGCAAACCTGAGGCTAGTTGCCTACGTCCGATTCTTGGGTCCTGTTTGTCCCCGGAGCCACCAAAGCCACAGAAGAGGATGTGACCACATCTCTGCTGACTGTATCTATTGACTCCCTCACCTCCTTGCCCCGGGAAGCTCATATTTTGAAAGGGGACCCTGGAGAGCAGCACAGATGGCTGGCAGTTACCAATGTCATAGTGGCACTTTAAGCACTGTGTCCTCAGCTGGTGGCATTTCCCCTCTACAGTGTCAAGTCCCATCTTGTTCCTAGCACCTCAGAAGAGCCTCATGAGTCAGGCAGGCAGGCCGTGGGGTTTCATTTGCCAGATGCAGGGACTGAGGCCCAGCAAGGAGAGGAACATGGCAAGTCTCAGAGTGGGATGGTGGCAGACTTCTAGGAGAGGGCCCTTCCAGGACTCCAGGAATAAGATGTCCAGTGCCCTCTTCCATCACCAGAACCCCATCTGGGGTGTCCTTGGGTCACAAGCCTCAGGTGACAGGGAGTGCACTGCCTTCTTGGGCGGCGTCTCTGTCTTTGGCTTACCGGGACACAGGAAGGGTCCGTTGGAAGGAGGGGACTTGCCTCCTCCTGGGCCTGTGGCCTCAAGTGTGTCTAAGTCCTTTCCCTTTGAAAGCTCTTCAGACTCAGCGGCTCACGCACGACAAGATGGCCTAGGGAAGACCAAGGGACGCGAACCCTGGCAAGCCAAAGCCATGTGATTTTCTTCCCTTGATAAGCTAAGCTCTTAGCCAGACAGAGTGTTCCTTCCTGCCTAGATATACGGGATTCACATTCTGTTTATTTCTCTGCGGGAAAAGGCCTGAATTCCCACCAAGACCTTTGGTACAGTGTGACACTAACAGGTCACCCTCTAAGGGTTACAGGTTCATCCCGACTCGGTGTGACAGGCGGAGGGGCCTGGAGCGACCCCAGGGCCTGAGTGGTAGGGAGGGGCACGGGCAGCGCTGAGAAAAGGGAAGGCCCGACCCTGACATCCAACCTCGCGATTGTGCTCAGGACAGCACGGCTGTTATTTCATTTGCTTGCTTAGTGAATTCATTCATTAATCCTACTTTTATTTGGACTTAAAATGGGCCCAGTCCAGGGCTAGGTGATTTGGAATATGACAAAGGCAAAAATTTTAAGAATACAGACCCAACCAGGAGAGAAAGTTAATAGCTTAGAAAAGGATTGTAAGCTCGGTATATAGGGTCCATCTATTAAGTGGCCAGTCCAGTGATCCAACCTTCCTTCCTTCCTTCCTTCCTTCCTTCCTTCCTTCCTTCCATCCATCTGTCCATCCACATATCTACCCATTTATCCAATCAGCTTCCTCACCCAGATAGGCCTTTGTTTGTACCCATGATGTGCCTGGTTCTACAATAGATGCTCCTTCGAGAGGAGGGATGAGCACTGGGGAGGTGGCAGCTGCATGCAGACACATGTGGGTGCTTACAGAGGGAGTCCGGGCCCTGGCACGGGCAAGAGGCTTTCAGATCGGATGCACCAGAGGGGTGGGGTGGGGGGTGAGGTAAGCGGTCTGGTTTGTTTGGAAAGGGCTGCAGAGAGCCTGTCCCAGGCTGAGGCTGCAGGGTGGCAGAGGGGGTCACATTCTGGGCCAGCTGGACGGTCTCGCGGCCACACGACTAAGTGCAGGAAGCCCCTTCCTCTTGCACGCCCCTCCCCTGCCCGCAGCTGAGGGCACACTCACTCTAAAGGCGAAACGCTGAAACAAATCTGAGTGGGGGAGGGTGCATGCAGAGCAGTGGGACAGTCACTGCTGACACGTGGGGCAGAGAAGGCGAGCCTGCGCCCTCTCAGGTCTGGTCTGGCTCCTTCACGGGTCGCGTCCCCCCGCCCCCCCCACACACCTTGCACACACTTTCTCTCTGAGCCGTTGCTCTTCCTCCCCCTGGGACACCTGAATCTGAACCAGTTTGCCCCTGTCCACCAGCTCAAATGCAGTCTCCCCTGGCCACACCCAAACCCCTCCACCCTGGTGACTCTGACGTCCTTCAATTTCAGACCACTGTCGTTGGGGCCTGTGGCTTCCCTCACAGAGCCTAGCACGGCAGGTGCATATAAATGTGTGGTTAGTGAGCTGCTGACCGTTGCGTATGCTTGGTCCGGGCTTGCCCCAGCCCCCAGCCCCAAGAAGCCGCGTGGAGACCAAGCCCCATAGGTAAATGGGGGAGCCACCTTTGTTGTGTCCCCAAAGCATCTCCAGGAAGGGGAAAGATGGCACCGAACTTCAGAACCAGCCCAGTCTTCTGTGTCAGAGACGTAGGGGGAGCAGGGGGGCTGGGAGGATTCCCTGGAGGAAGCAGGCTGAATTTGGAGCAGTGGTGGGCGGGTGTTATAGGGGACCAGGCAGGGCGATCCTGGGGTGTGTGGAAGGGAGGTCAGACGGGCAGGCGGGAGCCTTCTTGGGTGTGCCTTGGAAGGTCTTGGCCTGGGATCTGGAGTCCCTTGGATCCAGATTTAACTCCTGGTTGTGCCATCACTTGCTGTATGACCTTGAGCCTCAGTTTCTCCATCTGTAAAATGGAGAAAATTGCCAAAGTGCTCGTCTCATAGGGTGGTCCTAAGGTTTAAATGCTCTAGTGCAGATCAAACACTTAGCAGGATGCCTGGCGCAGGTCATGGCGCAGTAAACGGCCCTCTTATTGCTTTTATTATTGGCTGAATGAAAGCTGGGTCAGAGCGGCTTTGAGAGGTCCAGCCACAAGCTTGCTGGACCAGTATTCCCCGCGGGAACCCTGAAGCCACATGGCGACCCAGAGCCCCAGGAAAAACTCTCTGCTTCCTTACAATAATTTCATTTTTAGGGAGCTTGCCTCCTACCTGGCCATTGGAAGTCAGTTAGGACCAGTTTACTTTGAACTTGGGGGGACAGGGGATGACATGAAGGTCCTTTTCCCTCTCGGAAAGCGTATTGTTATTCTTCTCACAATTATAGAGAGGATAAAACAGCAGCCAAGGCCACACTGCGGGGACAGTGGCTGGGGCTGGGGCCCAGATCGCTGACACTAGGCAGGGGGCTTCTCCAGCCTTCCCACTCTCCCCACAGTACCTGGGATGGCCCTAGGGGGAGGCAAGGAAAGCCAGGTGACCTGAGGTACACCAGGGCGGATTTGCACTGCAGGGGGAGGGCGGGTGAGGCTTGTCTGTCCCTCTGTCTGTTGGGGGTGGATCAGCAGGGATAAAATGATGCTATCTGTAGACTGACTCCTCCAGCTCAGGGCTCGGATCAGGGTGAAGCCTGGCTGGGCCGGCCCAGGCCCTTCTCTCCTCCTGTCCCAACCTGGCTTCAGTCCTGCTGACCTCGGGCAGGCCCTTGCCCCCTCTGGCCTCAGTGGCCCCATGTGCACATTGGGCACAGCAGCGTCCTCCAACGTTCAGACCTATGGGCTCCCTGTGGGTAGATGAGGAAAACCTCAGGCCTCCAGCAGCCCCCTGCGACTCTCCCTCACCCTCGAGGGGCCCCCAGCCAGGCCCCCTGAGGGCCTCATGGTAAGCACACCAGAGGCTGGACACCCAAGGTCTGGGTTCCGGCCCCAGCTCCGTGGCCAGCCTGCGTGTGGCCCTGGGATCACTCTACCTTCGTTGTCCTCTAGGTTTGGAGCTCGAGAGAAGCTCACCTGGTATTTGCCAGCTCCTGGCATTTCCTCCAGGAGGGTCCCTCTGATGATACCCCACTGGGCCATTAGCTCCCGGTGCCCTGTATGAGTCTCAGATGCTCGAGGCAATGCTGACCAGGCCTTTGCATCGCCGGCACCTGCCTGAGACACCCGTCCACTGCCTTGAAGAGCTGGCTTTGCTCACCCTTCAGGCATCAGCTCCAACACCCTCTGCCCCAGGAATCTTTGGCTCTAATGTCAAGCCCTTTCTTCCCTTCCTATCCCATCCCCCTGGTTCAGTGGCTTCCACCACCCTTACCTCCCCAGGAATGACCTGGCTCTATGATTATTCATTTGTCACATGCCCGTCTCCCACTGCAGGCTCCAGGAGGAGCCCCAACACCCTGTTCACTGCAGCACCCCTAGTAGGCCTGGCACACAGTAGGTTCTCAATCAATGTGGAAGAAACAGATGAGTGCCCACTATGTGTCCAGCCTGGTGGGAGGTGCTGAGTCCAGGGGAGGGGGCAGCATGAGCCCTGTGGCCTGCTAAGGCAACCGCATCCCCTCCCCAGTGCCCACCCTCATGCAGCCACCCAGGCTCCCCAGCCACTCTCCTCCTCTGTGCTATTTACATTGGAACGGACTGAAGCATCACGTGAACATCAGGGCTCTGTTCTTTGGACCTCTAGATAATTATCTGGGCCTTATTAAGCCCTTAATTATCCAAACAGCTAATCAGGCTCCTGAATATAAGGACTTTCTCGCTCCTGGGTCAGGAGGCAGAGGTCGGTCATCTGCAGGATATCCTTGGGCTCAGCAAGGTAAGGACAGGCCCCACCTGTGGAGCTCTCCCCAGAGAATGTCTTTTACAGTTGAGAACACTGGGGCCCAGAGACGGGAAGGGGCTTGCCTGAGATCACACAGCAAGGGCTTGGATCTATGTCCTGACGGCTACCCAGTGCTCCCCACCTAACAGGAAGCCACTGGACATTGAAATCTTCAGATGCTGCAGGACTTAGGCAAGATCAAGGAGACAGAAGACCTGAGGGGCCTCCCTGGGCTCCATCTGAAGCTGAGGGAAGACCATGGAGGTCCTTCTTTGCAGGAACTCACAACTGAGCTGGGACAACAGTGGCAGGGAGCAGGCAGCTAGGCATTTGTCAGGCAAAGAGAGGGAGGAAGGGACTTCAGGTGGAGGAAAATGTGTGAGCAAAGGATGGGGTGGGGGCAGCAGGGAACGCTCATCTTGGGGGGGATGGATTAAGAATACAATCAAGTTCAAGCTGTGATCTTTGAAACTGAGGGTGGTTGGGGATGGAGGGGAGGCTTCCCGGCGGAGGAGGCAAAGACTGAAACTAAGACTTGATGGACAGGCGGGCTGTGGATGGGTGGGGGGAGGGCATTCTAAGAGGATGGAACAGCTCAGGCAAAAGTCAAGCAAAGTCAGAAACAAAACCCTGGCATTGGCCGTTTGTCCTAGAAATACCTGCGCGACGTTTTTACCCCAAGGGCAAAAAAATCCTGCCCGAGTAGCCTTACTGCCTGGCAATAGGTCTGGCCTGGGAATGTGGAGACTGAGGTGGTGCTTTCTTGGGGCTCAGTCTCCCCAGCTGGGAGCCGGGGCTGGGGCTGGAGGAGACCTTCACCAAGCCCCTACCAGCTCTGACACCCTGACACCAAACTTCATAGTTCCCGTGGGGATGATTTTCAAAGACACTTGGCACTGGGCATGCATGTACCCGGCACATGCCCGTGGCACACGAGTGTGTGTGTCCATAGAGGTCAAGGAAACACCAAGAGTGATTATATTCAAGCCCAGATAGAGCTTTACAAATTGAATGGGATGAGAGAGAAGTAGATCACACTTTCATTTAGCAAATATTGTGATCATAGGCCTGAATGGTCTCCCTGGGGCGGTCATTGTTGTTGTTGTTGTTGTTGTTGTTGTTTTACTGTTTATTTATTTTGAGAGAGAGAGAGAGAGAGCATGCACGAGAGAGTGGGGGAGGGGCAGGGAGAGAGGAAGAGAGAGAATCCCAAGCAGGCTCCACACTGTCAGTACAGTGGGGCTCGAACTCACGAACTCTGAGATCAGGACCTGAGTGGAGGTCAAGAGTTGGATGCCCAACCGACGGAGCCGCCCAGGTGCCCCTCCCTGGCTTTAAAAAAAAAAAAAATTTTTTTTTAACGTTTATTTATTTTTGAGACAGAGAGAGACAGAGCATGAACAGGGGAGGGGCAGAGAGAGAGGGAGACACAGAATCTGAAACAGGCTCCAGGCTCTGGGCTGTCAGCACAGAGCCCGACGTGGGGCTCGAACTCACGGACTGCGAGATCATGACCTGAGCCGAAGTTGGACGCTTAACCGACTGAGCCACCCAGGTGCCCCACCTCCCTGGCTTTTTTTTTTTTTTTTAATTTTTTTTTTCAACATTTATTTATTTTTGGGACAGAGAGAGACAGAGCATGACCGGGGGAGGGGCAGAGAGAGAGGGAGACACAGAATCGGAAACAGGCTCCAGGCTCCGAGCCATCAGCCCAGAGCCTGACGCGGGGCTCGAACTCACAGACCGCGAGATCGTGACCTGGCTGAAGTCGGACGCTTAACCGACTACGCCACCCAGGCGCCCTCTCCCTGGCTTTTTAAAAGCTGCCTGCTTCTCATCCTTCAGATCTCAGCCTAAATATCTCCTCAGAGTCCTTCCCTGAGCACCCCACCCCATGCCCCGTGCGCACGCACATACACAACTCATGCATTTTATCCCATTCTATCACTTCTCTTTAAGATTCAGGAGGAGCAGGACTCTCTCTGTCACGTGTACCTTGTAGCCTGGCCTGCCTGGCACATAGTAGGCACTCAATAAATGTGAGGCAAATGAATGAACGCAGGTATGGGCTCGGACTGGGGAGGCGGCCCCGGTAGGCGCCCCTCTCTCTGGATCCGCGCAGCCCTCAGTGGCCGAGCCTGCTGTTAGGAGTCCAACTAGAGCTCCCCGTCTCTGGGTGACACGGGCCAGGCCCTGCGGTCCCTTCTGGATTCTTTTCAGCCACAGCTCAAACCTGAAATAAACACTTGGCCTCTGCTTGGGAGCATTTCGGGTCTCAGTAGGTGAGAGGGAGGGGTTTCTGGGGGCCCAGGTTGGGGGTGAGGCTTTTCTGGGCACCTTGAAGGGCCTGGAGTAGGAGGTCTACTCACTGCCTGTGGGACTGTGGGTGTGTGCCTCAGTTTCTCTTTTGGTGTGGTAATGTCTCATCTCAAGGGGTCTTAAGGGGCTGTAAGTTGAGATTTCTGGAGGTGAGACTGAGCTGGAGGGAGTGGGGGTGCCATTGGCTGTAGTGTCAGGGTCGGGGGAGCAGAGGGCCCCCGTTCCCATGCTGCCTTGGGAGTTCCCAGTCCCCTCTGTGGCCCCAGCATTGCCTGGCACTGAGCTGCACTTGGACTCATGCAAACTTGCAGCTGAACCTCCCACCACCCCCTTTACGTGGGCTGGTCAGAACACGCATCACGCCGACCGATGGGGAAACTGAGGCTTAGAGGGGGAAGTGACCTTCCTGGGGTGACGCAGAGGCCCCGTGTTCAATCAGGACACTCTTCGACCCCTCTGGAAGTCAGAAATAAGGTTTGCTGAACTGGAGTTCAGAGGCCCCTGGACCCCCAAGACCATCCAGGGGGCCTGTTGTCTTCTGGAGCACAGGAGGTCCCCGGAGGAACCAGGGTCTAGGGGACCAGGGTCTAGGAACCAATTCAGGCCCCACGGCACAGGTGGAGCCATGCTGCGGATCCTGTTTCTGGCACTCTGTGGCCTGCTGACCCACACACGAGCTGACCCCGGGGCACTGCTGCGGCTGGGCCTGGACATCATGAACCGCGGTAAGCTGGCGGGCCCGGGGCCGGGGCTGAGGGGCAGGTAGCGATCACTCATGTTTGCTTGGCCGTGAACCCCCTATGAGCCTCAAAACAAAGTGAGCGGCAATGATATTACTCTGCCATCTTACAGAGGAGGAAACTGAGGCCCAGAGAAAATGGGGTGACTTGGCCCAGGTCCCTCCGCAAGTTGGAGGCAGAACAAGAAACCCTGCTTCCCCGGAGCCTCTCCTGGCCCCGACTGCAGGGCTGGTGGCCTAAGAGGGCTGTGGGGAAGACAGACGTGAGCCAAATCCCAGCTCAGCTACCGATTTGCTGTGTGACCTCAGGCAAAGTGTTACTGCTCCGCGTTACTGTTTGCTCATCTGTAAATATAAAATGTAAAGAAATGTAAAATAGGGTGACCGGTCCTTACTTGGGCAGATGAAATGAAATGTGAGATTAAAACCTCCTGGAGGGGCTTTAGTGAAACTTACTTCCCACCTCCCAGCTCCATGACTTTGAGGGAAATGAAGTCGCACGGAGGTGCAAAGAGGTGGTGACAGCTCTCCCGGCTCCGTGTTCGTCCCCTCTCTGGGAATCGGCCTATGACCGTTGTGCAGGTGTTTGTTTCTGGCATGGTGGCATTCAAGGTTGGGGCCTCCTGGCCTGGGGAACCAGCAGAATCTGCATCTTTAACAAGCTGTCAGACGAGTTCCCTAGTCCCCCGGCTTTGAGAGTGGCTGGGCCACAGGATAAGGTCACCACTCTGGCTTGGGGTTTAGGGCCCCCTCTTGATACGCCCCCCCCCCCCGCAAACTGTTCCAGTCTCTGTCATGCCCCTCCCCACCCTCCAGCCATGTTGGGTTTCTCACCCTTGCCTCACCCGGCCACCTTCTTCCCTATTCTCCACCTTTGCATTTTGTATGCCCACTGCCGGCAGTGGCCTCCTTTATCTCTTTGCTTCCTGGTGAAAATTCCTATCTTTCCTGCTCCTATCAGGACCAACTGAGATGGCACCGCCTCCTGGAAGCCTTCCCCAGCTCTTCTCTGCTGGCCCAAACTCCTCCTGTGGTTCCTCCAGCTGCCCCAGTGTATTATGGCCCTTGTCACTTGTTACTGTCGTTGCTGGCAACTGTCTCCCCTGTGAGGCTGGAGGAGGACAGGGGTCAAGCATGATTCCTCTCTGGGTCTCTGGATCACCCAGCCCAGGGTGGGGAACAGTGACTCTGGGCACAGAGTGGTGTCACTTGTGAGTGGCCTGTGCCTGGGATGCCTGAGAGGTTGGCCCAGGGCAGGAAAGTAGCGGGGAGACCAGCTAAGTGTCTCCCTGGATACCCCCCTTTTCCAGAGGTACAGAGTGCCATGGATGAGAGCCATATCCTGGAGCAGATGGCAGCTGAGGCGGGCAAGAAGCGGCCGGGAATGAAACCCATCAAGGGCATCACCAAGTGAGAAGGGGAAGGGCTTTGGGGGTGGCAGGGAGAGGGTGGTGGGGAATGCTGTGCCCAGGACCTGAGAAGGCAGGAGGGAGAGCTGGGGCAGGGCCTGGGGCCTCTGCCCTGCTTTGCCGGTGGCTTGCTGTGTGACCTTGGGTAGGTCACTGCTCCTACCTGGGCGTCAGTCATCCACTGGAGACAATTCCTGCCTCTTGTGAGCATTGGGAGGAGGAAGTAAGGTTGAGAAGTCAAATCCCAGCTCCCTGCATGCAGCCGGGACTCACTGAATGCACGTGAAATTGAAGGAAAATTTCTCAAATGACAGAGCCAGAAAGGTATCAACCACCATCTAATGATGAGGCAAATTGGTTCCATTGCAAGCGCTCGGTGGGATGGATTGGTAGGGGCTGCCTGGAATGAGGTGCTGGGGAGGGTGGGCTCTGTGGCACAGACTGTGATCAATTAGCAATGTCTGCCAAAGAGCTCAGGAATGGAGGGGAGGATTAGACGGGCCATGTCTTTGTTATCCTGGATCTCGACTGGTGGTTTTCAGCCAGGGGCGTTTTGCCTCCAAGGGACATTCGGCAATGTCTGGAAACATTTTTGGTCATCGCGACTTGCTGGAGAGGGTAGGCAGAGGTGCATATGGTGCCTCCAGGGGTGGAAGCCAGGGATACAGCTAACCATCCTGCAAGGCACAGGTCAGCCCCCCACAGCAAAGAATTATTCTGCCCACATGTCAATGGTGCCACTGTTGAAAAGCCCTGATCCAGGCAAACCTCCCCATTTTGCCAGTGGGGAAACTGAGGCCCACCAAGGGGAAGGGTGCAGCCCCAGATCACCCAGCCAAGTCGTACACAAGTACTCCTGTGTACAAACTGGTTCGTGTCCAGCCCTTGTGTTTCTCAATGGCCAGGCAGGCTTCTCCGTATGACATGGGATGGGGGGATTAACGCAAGACTTCCCCAGCCAGGGGGTGGAGGAGTAGGTTAAGAGCCTGGCTCTCACCTGCCTGGTTTCATTGCTGTGGATGTCTGTTGCCTCCCAGTCTGAAGGTGAAGGATGTGCAGCTGCCTGTCATCACACTGAGCTTCCTACCTGGGGTGGGCATCTTCCAGTGTGTGTCCACCGGCCTGACCATCACTGGCAAGAGGTGAGTACAGCAGAGGAGGGCGGGAGGGAAGGGAGATGCCTCGTCTTACTCTTACATGTACATGTATTGCATACCTACTGGGAGCCACCTGGGCACTGTGGTCTGAGATAGTGCATGTTGGGTTCCTGCATTTGATGGGAACCAGACTTGAGCACAGACGATCACAGACTCAGTGACTAGCCTAGGACAGAGGAAGCACTGGCAGCGTGAGGGGAATCAGAAAAGGCTTTGGGGGAGATAATGATAGCTGAGTAGGGTTTTGAAGGATGTGTAGGAGGTTACCAAAGCAAGAGGGAACAGGAAAGACCCATTTTGTGACCTTGGGCGAATCCATCTTCTTTTCTA
Organism: Lynx rufus; assembly: GCF_022079265.1. Taxonomy (NCBI): domain Eukaryota; kingdom Metazoa; phylum Chordata; class Mammalia; order Carnivora; family Felidae; genus Lynx; species Lynx rufus. The sequence goes on along the minus strand of NW_025814896.1, from coordinate 25,954,205 downwards.
TCCTGTGGGGGTGGTGCCTCACCCTTTCCTCCTCCCAGAGCTGCTGAGACTGAGGGCAAAGAGGAGACAGGGAGAGTGGCCACAGTGGCAAAGATGCCCATGATGCCTGCTTGCCCTCTCCTCCAGCTTCATAGGTGGGAACATGGAGATCATCGTAGTTCTGAACATCACAGCCACCAACCGGCTTCTGCAGGATGAGAAAACGGGTCTCCCCACGTTCAAGAGTGAGGGCTGTGAGGTCGTCCTGGTCAGCGTGAAGACCAACCTGCCTAGCAAGTGAGGGGCTCTGTGGCTGGGGAGGAAGTTGGGGTCCACGCTACCACCCCTGCCCAGCTTCCCACTTCCCGAGCCACTGCACTTCCCCAGTTGTGTCCCTGAATGTCCTGTGCCTAATTTCCTGCCATCTGTGCCCTGTCCCCATCCTCTGCGTCCAGCATGCTGCCTAAGGTTGTCAACAAGTTCCTGGACAGCACCCTACACAAAGTGCTTCCTAGCCTGGTGAGTACCAGGGCAAGTGTCAACCCACATCCATAGGTGTGCTCAGACCATGGCGAGTGCGTTTTCCCTTGGCTGCGACCCTGACTGACTGACGGTAGCTGAGGAGGATTCTGAGGCTGTTGGTGTCTCTGGTGATGTCTGCCACGAGCACAGAAGGAGAAAATGGCAGACTACATACCACAGCCTGCCCCCCCGCCCCGCCTCCATTACTCATTCCTCTCATTGGGGAATGAGTCTACTGATTTTCAGGCTGTGGTCAGGAGCTCTGGGTTCTAGTCCAGGTTCTGCCATTGATTTTCCATGTGATGTGTAGACTCGGTTTCCCCTTCAGCCCTTGTCCCTCCAGGGCTCTTGGGTCTCCCCATGGAGTACCATTCAGCTGTGAGAAGTGAGACCTTCCATGAAGGGGCCCCCTCAGCCCAGTACCTTCTCTGCTTCCAGATGTGTCCAGCCATCGACGCGGTCCTGGTGTATGTGAACAGGAAGTGGGCCAACCTGAATGGTGGGTAGCCCTAGCCATGCCTCGCTCACACATGGGGACATCAGGATGGCTGGACTTTGAGGCCCCCGTTCTCCGTTCAAGCACCTGCTCCAAGCCCAGGCTTGGGACTGAGGAGGTCTAAGGTCATGGTGTCCCTCCATCTGCCTACTGTCCAGATGGGAGGCCTGAGGCCCTGAGGGACTCTGGGCTTTTTGTCTCCGCCTTCCATCCAGTGTTCTACCCCTCACCCCCTAGACTCCAAGAACAGCAGCCATCGTAGGCTCATCCACAAAGCCTACACCCTGAATAGTAATCCTATAGTGGTGACCTCTAACTCTTTCCTTTGTCGAGGGGATTTACTGCCTCTGTTTTCTCAGGATTCATAGGATTCCCTAGTCAGGTGAGAGGAGAGCCCAATGGCTGGGCCTGAAGAAAACTGGCTCGTGTGCTCAGTAGTGTGGCCTGGAGCAAATCATTTCATTCCTCTGAGCCTCAGTTTTCTCATCTGTAAAACAGAGCCAGTAATCCTAATCACGCCAGTCTACTGTGGGAACTGAGCCACAACACCCCTCGGGAATTCTCAAGCTCTGTGCCTGCAGAGAGGTGTGTGGGAGGAGGATTTCCAGGCCAGCCACCATGGTCTCCCTCCTACAGATGGAATTACTAAGACCCCGAGAGGATCAAGTAACTTGCCTTGGGTCACACAGAGGGCAAGGGTTCCTGGCACCCAAGCCAGCTCAGGTGGCAGCTGACTGGTGCCAGCCTCTATGGCTTGCCCGCAGTTGGTGCCTCTCTGAGTAGAACCTCCTTTTGCACAGCTCCCATGCCCGTGGGCCAGATGGGCATCGTCAAATATGTCCTGACATCCATGCCAACCACCACAGCCAACTATCTCCAAGTAGCCTTCAGTGTAAGTGCCAGGGGGCCACCAGGGGACAGGGCTCTCACCAGCCTGCCTCTGCCAGGGGAGGCGGCTGGACTGGGTTGTGGATGGTGCGAGGGCTCCTCGGGCCCTGGCAGACCAGGCCTGCCATGAAAGTGTTCCCCGAAACTGAAACCTTCTCCCTCTTTCTGCTCTCAACATGAACCCTTCGTCCTGAGCTGACTTCCAGGACTGCTGACCCCACACATGCACCTTCTCCGAGGCTGTCTGCTTCTCCCAATGAGTGGCCCACCCAGTTGTACAGATGGGAACACTGGGGCCCAGGGAGGAGGCAGGACTTGGTTAGGGTCTCACTGTGAGCTGGTGGCAGAGTTGGGTCCTCACTCAGGTCTCCAGATCTCCAGGTGACTAGGTGAGATGCCTCTTCCAGGAATGGGAAGAAAAATCCCGCAATGTCATCTCCCTGTGAAGTCTCCCTCCGGTGTGGTTCTTCCAGGCCCCACGTTGTTTGCTATTTACCTCTTCTGAGAATACACAGAAAGCAGGTCTGTATCAATGAGTGCTCCAACTGGTCAGTCAGACTAAATGAAGTTACTTAAGCAATCCCATCAGCAACCACCATCGATTAGTGACTGGTTCCCTTATCTTCACAGGTCCCAGTTTGCCCATCTGTACACTGGGAGGGTAGCCTGCTCTTGGCTCTCCCATCTAGGGACTTGCCAACTTGGAGGCTGATTTAGTTTTGAGGACAGAGCCTTGCCCGCAGCCATAGTTCTTCATGGCCAAGGCTAAGCATGTCTCTCCCCGCTGTCCCACAGCCTGTGGTGCAGCAGCAAGAGGGCAACACCATCCAGCTTGCTGATGCCGGGGAGGCCCTCGAGTTCCCTGAGGGCTATGCTGAAGGCTCTTCACAGCTGCTGCTCTCGGCCACCTTCCTCACCACAGAGCTTGCCCTTCTGCAGAAGTCCTTTAATGTGAATATCCAGGATATGAAGGTGAGCTGCCCTGTAATGACAGTCCTTGCCCGGTGTGTCTATTCTGAGAATTATCCTGGGGCCATGGGCAACACCAAGACTGGGAGATGCCAGGACTGATCTGGGTTTCTATCATCAGTTTGCCCCAAAACCTACCATCTCTCTGTCCACGTAACCACCATCTACTCATCTATCCTTCCAACTGTTGACACAGCCGGGTATATATCCATCAACCTACAACTCTCATATACTGGCCATCCATCCACCTTCTTTTTATCCAGTCATCAGCCACTCATTCACTCATCTCGCTATCATATATTCATGCTGTAGACTCTAGCCTTCCAGCTAGTATCCATCCACCCTTTATGCCATCCATACCTAGAACAGGGTCTGGTACTACTGAATAAGTGAGTCCATGTATCTGACCTTGGTCACCCAAACACCCATCTATCCACCCAACTCTCCATTATTCATCCTCCTACTCATCTATCCATTCATCCGTCATCACTGATCGAGGCATTCATCCCCCCATCCATGTAACCACCATCCATCCATGTACTTTCTCATCCATCCTCCCACCAATCAATCCATTCATCATCCATTCTCCCACCTGTTTATCAGACCATTCCACACCTTCATATCCACTCTCCTCCCATACATCATTCCTTTCATCCTTCCATCCACCCCCCACCTGTCCATCTATTATTCATTCTCCTAAATAAGTGTTCATCCATCCATCCATGCATCCATTCAGCACTCATTTGTTTATCCATTTCCCATTCATCTAGCCATCCACAAAGCTGTCCACCTACCCCCTCTCATATGTCACATCCATTCATCTGTCTGCCACTTTTTCATCCAACATTTTCTCAGCATCTGACATTACGCTAAGAGCCATGGGCATTGGGATGTATAAGCCACAGTCTGGGCTAGCCAGGGTCTCCTTATCTACTTAATCACAGAGTAATAAGGTTATGATGAAGGGAACCTCAGAGGGCATACTTTATAGACTCTGTTCGGAAGGGTGGGGGAGGGCTTTAGTAGTCCTAACCTTGATTTTGTTTTGTAGATTGGTAAGCTGCCCCCACAAACCACTAAGACACTGGCTGGCTTCATCCCTAAAGTGAGTGCCCTGACCTGCCATGACCACCGTGCCTACTTGGCCTTGTTTTCCAGTTGAAGGGACAAGGGATTTGAGAGGCATCTTTTCTTTTTTTTCTTAAAAAAATTTTTTTTGTTTAATGTTTATTTTTGAGAGAGACAGAGTGCAAGTTGGGGGTGGAGGGGGAGGCAGAGAGAGAGGGAGATACAGAAGCTGAAGCAGACTCCAGGCTCTGAGCTGTCAGCACAGAACCCAATGCAGGGCTTGAACTCGTGAACTGTGAGATCATGACCTGAGCTGAAGTCAGACACTTAACTGACTGAGCTGCCCAGGCACCCTTGGGAGGCAGCTTTCCAAGGCCACATTTCCCTTGATTGATGTGGAATCATCCCAACGTCTCCATAAAGTGCTCTTTGGGTCCAGCATAGAAGCAGCTCAGGTTTTGTGAGATTTACTTTCTATGTCCAATAAGAAATAGCCAGATTGTCTGTTTTGTTTATTTCCTGATAGACACATTCCAGCCCTTGCATGCCATGTTTCCTGTGTCCAAGGTACAAATCGCCTTATTTCAGGAGGGACTCCTGGTTTCAACTGAAGCCACCAGTCTGAGGTGGCATTCCCTGAGGAGAATTTCCTGCTTTCTGTAGGTAGCTAAGGCCTATCCCAAGCCGAAGCCCTTGGTGACCCAGATCAGGATAAACAAGCCCCCCAAGGTCACCATGAAGACAGGCAAGAGCCTGCTGCACCTCCATGGCACCCTGGAGATGTTTGCTGCTCGGAGGCGAGGGAAGGCTCCTGTATCCCTCTTTCTCCTGGAAACTGTGAGTAGAATCTGTTCCCCATTTAGGCCCAGCCTTGTGGCTATTCAAGACTGGAGTGTAGGATCTTAGTTAATAGCCAAGTAATGGATTGAAGAATCCTTAATTACTGTCATTTATGTGATCCTAACCTCCTGGGAACTGTCACCTGGCGTCTGATCCTTGGCTCTGCCACTAAACCTTTGAATGGCTAGAAAGATCAACAAACTGAGGCCAAGAGTTCAGTCCTTCCTTTCTCTCTCCTTCCTCTCTCCTTTTGTTCTCCCCCCCTTCTCCCCGCCCCCCCCCCCCCCCCCGACCTTCATTAGCATCTACAAAGGCAGAGAAGGGCTCACCCAGGGGATTATGGGATCCTTGGAAGATCCCAAATCTAGTTGAGGAAATCACAGAGGACTTCCCAGAGGAGGTGATGCCTGAGCTGTGTTTTGAAGGTTGAGCAGGAGCTGGCCAGGGAAAGGGTTGATGCTGGGGAGGCTGGTGATGGAGAGCACTCCAGGTAGAGATCACAGGATGTTCAAAGGCTGAAGCAATAATGCGGTGTGCACAAGGACCTACAAATGTGCTAGGTATTCTGAGAGTCTTGTCCTGGGGCAGCTACAGAGAAGATAAGGAGCCTGGGCTGGGGGCAAGGGGAGACTACTGGATTCAGTTCCTGCAGATAAGATGGGCAGAGAGGAAGACCTCTACTTTGTTAAGGCAATGGTACTGGGAAGGTGGGGCCCCTGGTTTTACCACTGCCTTCTCCTTGCTTTTGTCCCCACCCGCCACCCACCAGCACTTCAACCTGAAAATCCAGTACTCAGTTCGTGAGGACCGGCTGCTGATGCTCACCTCTCTGGACAGGTAGGAGTCTGCTGCCTGTGCCGGCGTCCCTGTACTCCCGCGTGGGCATTACCACCAGTGCTTGGTTTTCTGCTCCGTAGTCTCCCACTGGTCCATCCAGCATGGCCCACACTGCCAGGCTGCTCTGGTCACTACCCCTGTCCTAGAATCCTCACTAGCTTGTTACCTGCATGATCTTTTCTCAAATCTTAGCCTGGTCCTCAAGTCCTTTCTCAAATTCTCCCACCAGTGCTCCCACTAGGCTCTTGCACAGCACGTCTGATTGTGGGTCCATGTCCCCTTTTCCCTTAATAGGCTTTTCCCTGTGCCACTTCAAATGCCACCTCCTCCTGGAAGCCTGTCATGCTAGCAACAGCTAACATTTATATGGGAGCAGTGGCTACGTATATTATACTCACTATCCTACTTCAACATCCTAGTTTTCCATCCAGTTACTCATTAATTGTTATATTTGTCTTAATCTTTGATCTGACTTGTATTCGGCCAGGATTCTTTCAGTGCAGGAGACAATTTCAACTTAACTGGCTTAAGCCCAAAAAGGAATCTTTGGGCTCACGTGATTGGAGACTCTAGGGGTAGATCTTAATTTCAGGCATGGCTAGATCTCAGGTGCCCAAAGTCCTCAGGATCTCCCTCTTCCCTTGGCCTTTGCTGTCCACTTTGTTGGCTACATTCTCAGGCAGCCTCTCCCCTCCAGGTGGTGGCAAAGAGGCCAACAACAAAAGAGGCCTGTTGTCCAATAGTTCTAACTAAATTACCAAGACTGCTTCTCATTGGCTTAGCATGGACCACATGGCCAATCCTAAACCAATCACTGACACCAGAGATGAAATGCTCTGATGGGCCAGGTCTGGGTCATGTGCTCACGCTGCGACTCTGTAGGCCTTGGAATGAGAGTGGAAAATGGAAGGTCTGTTACTGGAATAAAGAATAGAATTTGGGAAGATAAAGCCCCCAGACGACCATCACGTGGCCTGTTCTGGTGCCACCATGTATTAGTGCTTATTGGAGGCTGTGCAGGGAAGGAGGTCACGTGAAGGGTCCTAATCTTGTGCCCTGCAAGGATCTGGAGCTGACTGGTTGGGCAGCAAACCTCTGCATACCTGGCCTTGGGCAGGAGCAATAGATGTGACTGGGGGTCCCAGAGGGAAGAGTCAGGACCGATGAGATGAGGAAGTGATTTGAGCTGTGGCAAATAATATGGGCTACAATGACAGGTGATGAGTGTCCCGTCATAAGTAGTATCCAAGCAGAGGCTTATGAGCACCAGGTCTGAAGGCTGTACAGGGACTTCTGCCTCAGAAAGGGGTTGTGGGTATTTGTGATCCCCTTTATCCATGGCCAGGGGCAGTGGCTCTGACTGTGCTGCCTGCTCCTTGTCCCCCGCAACACCCCATGCAGATTACTGAGCCTATCACGGGAGTCCTCCTCGATTGGTGCCTTCAGTGTAAGTATCTCAAGTTCTTCTGCCTGACCTGGTGTGGGGGCAAGACTGTGCCTATTCTCCCTCGGCACTGCGGAGACGGGCCCGGAAATGGAAGCAGAGTGAATAGAGCGACCACTGTGGGGCTTGGGGCAGCTGACGTGCTGTGTGACCCTGGGAAAGTCACTTAGCCTCTCTGAGTCCATCTCCTTTTCTGGATAGATTCTGGACATCTCCCTGGATTGGTTTTAATAACACTGTCATGCATAGCAGCAGCCTGAGGCTGGCTCGGTCGGGCCCCGGCTGTCATTTTTATTAGTCTTTGTAGCCTCAGGGCCCAAGATGGAACCTGAGCAGCTGGTCAACAATAATAACAACAGCACTTGTTGAGTCCTCACTCTGCTCTGGGCTGTACCCAAACTCGCCGAATCCCTGTGCATAGGTGCTATTACATTCCACTTTCACAGATGGGGAAACTGAGGTACAGAGTGGTGGTGAGTGAATGACTGATTGAAACTACTGAGTTTTCTGTAGGAGCAAAATGAAGTCCACAGGTCACCCACGGTGTCTTGAATTCCTCCTGCACTATGACCCCAGGCCCATATGTCACTCAACAAGGACCAAGTGGAGGTATAGGGCATCAGCCTACAGTTAAGCAGGGTCCAGCCCAGTTTTGACGCTAGGTGGACAAATTATTTGATGTCTCTAATATTCATTCCTGTGGTCCCCACACCCAGTCGAAGTGAGGGCTGCGAAAATCTGAGCATCAGATGTTCCTACTTCAACATCCTACTTTTCCATCCAGTTACTCACACTGGATGAAGTGAAGTGAAGTGAAGTGAACGATGGATGTGAGTATTCCCTCTCCTCTCTCACCCCCAGGAGAAGGAGTTGACTGGCTTCATCACTGATTATCTCCAAGAGGCGTATGTCCCAGTCGTCAATGGTGAGGGCTCCTGTGGGCTTTGATTTTGCTGGTTGTTAAGAAGCACTGTAAGCAGGAAGGGATGCCACCTGGGTGCTCTCAAGGCCCTTTCACTGACCCCAGATAAGGGAGGCTAAAAGGGAGTGAATAGTCACTGCTGAGTCTTTGAGGCTGATGTAGTCTATTTTTTTTTAATGTTTATTTATTTTTGAGACAGAGAGAGACAGAGCATGAATGGGGGAGGGGCAGAGAGAGAGGGAGACACAGGATCGGAAGCAGGCTCCAGGCTCTGAGCCATCAGCCCAGAGCCTGACGTGGGGCTCGAACTCACGGACTGTGAGATCGTGACCTGAGCTGAAGTCGGACGCTCAACCGACTGAGCCACCCAGGCGCCCCAAGGCTGATGTAGTCTAATGTCACCTACCTGGGGACAAAGGCCCCTCCCACAACTTGGGACCCTTGCCCCTTGACCCTATGCCATGGGTCCAATCTTGACCCAGGCCTGGGGTATAAATACACGGTGGTGAGGCTTATGTGCTCTGTGCCTGTGCGGCTGGCAGACGTCATCCTTCACTCACCGTGCTGTTTCCCACTACTCTGTTCCAGACAGCCAAGGAGTGGTTTTAAGGAGTAGTCACCTACAGAGCAGTCGCTGAAATGACTCTTACTGTGTTTCTCAGATGTGCTCCAAGTCGGGTTCCCACTTCCAGACTTGCTGGACATAGATTACAACCTGGCGGAGCTGGACATAGTAGAGGTGAGGAAAGGAGCTGAGAAAAGCCGTGTCAGTCAACACGTTTGGCCAATGAATCAGGAGCAAAAGCCTTCCTCTCTCAGCCTGGGGGGAGGAGGCTTGAGGAGGGCAGTGGCCATCAGTACGATCCTACCACTCCCTTGAGCAAGACTCTGCCCCTCAGGACTTGGGCCCCCTTTGGCCAGGGGCTCCCCAGGAGGGAACCTGGATTCTGCTGCCTTCCTTCTCCGTCACCTCGGGCAAATTACTTCACTTTTCTCTATGCCTCCGTGTTTCCGTTGATAATAGGGGTGTACCCACCTCAGAGAGCTATTGAGATAGTTCACCTAAAGGCATACAGTAAGTGCTTAATAAATACCAGCTTTACGTTACATGCCAAGTATTGTGCTTGGAGCATTAAATGTACATTTTTCTCACTTGATCTCTCCACTCCGAGAGGGAGGGATGCTGTCCCCACCTGACCGTTGAGAAAACTGACACCCGGAGACACGAAGGGCCACAGGCGGGTCTAGTTTAGCCTCTGCTCCTGGCTTCCATTTCCTGGCCATGAGCCCGACCGGTCCTATCCCCTGCCACGGCCACTCATCCCCACCTGGCCCTTTGCCTCCTGCCAGAATGCCCTGGTGCTGGTGCTCGACTTGAAGCTGGACTGACGGGGGCAGGGTCTGCCCGCGTGCCACCGACCGGCTGTGCCCTCTGGAGGAGCCCCCGATTGGAGCCGGTGGGCCTGGCCCCTTCCCACCAGTGGACACCTCCTTTGAAGAGGAGTAGGCGGGGCAGGCCGGGCTGGGCCTTGTCAATAAACAGGAGAAAGATCCTCACAAACATCTGATGGTTTGATCTCTTTATTTGTAATAAATTGACGTCTGCCTTTTCTTCCCCCTCCGTGGGTTTTGGGGTATCAGACCAGCTTGGAGTCTGAGGGATGCTGGTCACGGCCTTGGGGGGCAGGCACGGGCTCCCTCATGAAAACCTGCTGAATGCCATGCTCTGGCTTTACTTGTACTATCTCATTTCATCCACACAATAACCCTATGAGAGAAGGGCAACCATTGCCATTCCCACTTTACAGACGAGGAAGTTGAGGCACAGGGCCAGCTCCCTTTACCAGGTCACACAGTTTAGCAAATAGCAAAACTCTTCACAGCCCGTCTCAGCTACTTGCCCCAAATCTTATCTTGAGGGTGGCTCTGACGACAGGGAGCCTGCAGAAGCCCAGTGTGTTCCCAGCTCTCCTGTGTCACCCCCTCCGATCCTCACAACAATTAAGGGAGGTGAGGACTGTACCTATTTCACAGATGAGGAGACTGAGGCTCAGAGAAGTAGAACTACTAGCCCAGTGCCACCTGGCAAGTCAAAGGACAGGGCTCGAATTGGAATTTGGGCTCTCGAGCCAGTCTGTCTGGGTTCAAATCCTGGCTCTGCCTCCTTGCTGCTGTGTGCCCTGGGCAAGTCACTTCCCTCTCTGTTTTCTCACCTGGAAAATGGGAATGATGACGGTACTAACTTCTGCAGCATTGTTGTGAGGATTAAATGAATCAAGCGATGAAAAGTTCTTGTGCACACAGTAAGTGCTCAATAAGCACTAGCCACAGATGAGTTTTTGAGGCCGAAAGAGATGTGAACAGGTGTGTCTGGTCAGGGTCAGGGAAGGGGTGCTAACTGTGCAAAACCAAGCGCCAGCTTGTGTGTTTTCAAGCCCCGGTCAGTGTGTGAAGAGCCCACGGGTGGGGGCAGTTTGAGCCGTGTATGCAGACAGGAAGGTCCGTTTGTAGAGGTTTGCGTGTGAAAAGACCTCCGGTGTCCTGTCCACCCATGTCTGTGTGTCTGTGTGTTCCTGTGGACGCGGTCTGTGCCGGGGGCATTTCCACGTCTCACAGACAACACTTGTGGGGGGATTGGCTCCCAATATTTGTCATATCTGCCCCATCACCTCTCCCGAGACTGGCACTGATCCTAGTCTCCAAATCAACTCCCCTTAATAGCAAATGTGGGACACTTCAATTTACACAAGGCAATAGGCCAAGCATATTTCAACTAAAAATAAAGAAATAAAGGAGCACCTGGGTGGCTCAGTCGATTAAGTGTCTGACTCGATTTCCGCTCAGGTTGTGATCTCCCAGTTTGTGATATCGAGCCCCACGTCGGGCTCTGTGCTGACAGCACGGAGCTGCTTGGGATTCTCTCTCTCTCTCTCTCTCTCTCTCCCTCTCTCTCTGCCTCTCCCCCACTCATGCTCCCTCTTAAAAATAAATAAATAAACATTTTTAAAAAAGATATTAAAAATAAAAGAAAGGAAGAAAAAATAAAAGAAAATGTAGTTTATACATAATAAAGTAAACAATGCATTTTAAAACAAGTGTCTTCTATGTGGACCCTCAAAATCAGTGTCTTTTGCTAGAAGGTAAAAAAAAAAAAAAATCCGTAACTTTGAAAAAAAATGTACATGAGGGGAGATTGGTTGGTACTCCAGTCCTGGAAATTACTGGGGTGGTGGCCATGTGTCTGTATCTCTCGGTGTTGGTGCATGCGTCCGTTAGAATGTCTCTATCCCCCCTCTCGGGGATGAGTCTTTGTATGTGGGGGGTCTGGGTGGGTCTGTGACGGTGGGGGGTCCATGTCTGGGCACACATAGGTGTCTGTGGGTGGTATGGCGTGGCCAGAGTCTGGTCAGGAGGCCAGCACTCCCGGAGCCTGTGGGGCCTGGACAGGTCCATCCTGTCCCATCCTGGCCCCGACCCATGCCTGCCACAGAGGAGGGAGGGAGAGAAGAGGGGAGGGAGGAGAAGGGGTCCTCCCTGGCCCAGGCCCAGACGCCAGGGCTGTGTCTCCTTGTCTCCTGCCGCAGGCCTAATCCCATCACCCACCGTTTCCCCAGCGCTGGGACAATGGCAGCATTGAGGCAGGCCTGGCAGATACAGAGGCCTGTGTGATCCTGGGGTGGCTGATACTCTTCCCTGGATATGCCAGAGACGCCCCTTCCACTCCCCCAGTCCCGCCCTTGGATGTGCATACGGTACGCTCGTGGCCACCGGAGCCTCGCTGCCACCTTCCCCAGGCCCATGCTCAGGTGGAGAAACCAAGGCACAGATCTCTGGGAGTCAGGAGGCCTGGGCTCTCACCTTGGTACGACCAAGGGTACGTTGTGTGTGCCAGCTCCTCTCTGGACCTCAGTCTTCCCATCTGGGAAATGAGAGAGGGGTCAGATGCTCTCACCTCCACTCTGATTTCAACATTATTTGAGTGGTCAGTTACCCTGGGCAGACATGGGGGCCGGGCTGGCAAGGGGAGCCCTGTGCTGTGACCCCACCCCCTGGGAAGGTAAGGATGGAGGTTCTCTACCCATGGGCATGGCTCACCTTCCAAGACTCTCCCAGCCCTAGATGAGGAAGTGGAAGCTCAGAGGGGTGAAGTGAGCGGCCCAAGGGCACACGTGTGTGTGAATGGGACGTGAATCCTGTCTGCCCGAGTGTGAGTCTCCTCCTTCCTCCGCACACCACACTCAGTAGCAGGATGCATCATCCTCCTTTAAAGAAACGAAGTCCAGAGAAGGTGTGTGATTGGCTCAAGGTCACAGCGAGAGAAGGAAGCAGGTCTTTGATTCAGGTTGTTGTTGTTGTTCTTTAATGTTTATTTATTTTTGAGAGACAGAGAAAGAGAGAGCGCAAGTAGGGGAGGGGCAGAGAGAGAGGGAGACACAGAATCAGAAGCAGTCTCCAGGCTCCGAGCTGTCAGCACAGAGCCCAACGTGAGGCTCGAACTCATAAACGGTGAGATCATGACCTGAGCTGAAACCAAGAGTCAGACGCTTAACTGACTGAACCACCCAGGCACCCCTAAAGTTGATTTTTAAAGAGTGATGTGATTGAGTAACCTGGCTCGGCGTCTGAAGTCATCAGGATGAACATTGTACAGGCAGGGGTTCTGAGATTATGCGGTGAATGAGGCAAATACTATCCCACCTTCCCATCTCACCAGGCAGCGGCTCAGAGCTCCATGCAGGAGACAGACCTACAAACACCCAGAAACAAGGCGACAGCCCTACAGGTCACAGACTCTAACAGAGGGAATCCCAGGGGGCTGTGGGATCACAGCCAGCTTGGGGGTCAGGAAGGCTTCCCGGAGGAGGGGATGCCTAAGCCAGTTCCCGGAGAAGAATGGCACACAAAAGCCTAAGACCCTACGTCCATACAGTAGCCTGTAGGGCCCCATCGTGTCCTTGGCCATATGCTCCCCACTGCCCTTTGGCCGCACAGGCCTCCCTGGTGTTCCTGGAACACAGTATCGCAACCCTTTGTTCTTGCCCTTCTCTGTGTCTGGTGGGCTCTTCCCCAGACATCCTGGGCCCACTCCCTCTCGGCCTGCAGGTCAAAAGTCATGCCTGCTCCGGTACGAGCCCTCCTCTGACCACCATATTGAAAATTGCATCCCACCCCTGCTGTATTTTTGTCATTAGCCTCTGACTTACTGTATCACGGGTTTATCTGTTTCCTCCAGGGCTGCACTGTCCGATAGGGTGGCAATATCCCTAAAAGACAATCGGGCACTTGAAATGTGGTGAGTCTAAATTCGGTGTGCTGTTGGTAGATTTTATAGATACACTATGAGAAAAAGATTATAAATCATCTCATCAATAATTTTATACTGATTAAATGTTAAATGATAATATTTTGGATATATTGGGTTAAATAAACTGTACTATTAAAATTAGTGGACTTCAGGGCGCCTGGGTGGCTCAGTCGGTTAAGCAGCTGACTTTGGCCCAGGTCACGATCTCGCGGTCCGTGAGTTCGAGCCCCGCGTCGGGCTCTGTGCTGACAGCTCGGAGCCTGGAGCCTGTTTCAGATTCTGTGTCTCCCTCTCTCTGACCCTCCCCCGTTCATGCTCTGTCTCTGTCTCAAAAATAAATAAACGTTAAAAAAATTTAAAAAACAATAAAATTAGTGGACTTGTATGTTTTTACTTTTTTAAAAAATGTGAGGGTGCCCAAGTGGCTCAGTCGGTTGAGTGTCCAACTTCAGCTCAGGTCATGATCTCGAGGTTCGTGAGCTCGAGCCCCACATCGGGCTCGCTGCTGTCAGCGCAGAGCCCTCTTTGAATCCTCTGTCTCCCTCTCTCTCTGCCCCTCCCCCCACCCCCGGCTCATACTCACTCTCTCAGAAATGAATACTTATTTTTAAAAATGTGGCTACTAGAACATTTAAAATTGCCTTGTATTTCTATCGGTCATCTCCTTCAGGGGTGGGGATTTGTTTCTCCTGTTTATTGCTGTGTCCCCAGCACCTAAAAAGTAGTAGTTACTCCACAAATGCCTGCTGAAGAATGTATGAATGAACGTATGAATGAATGGATGAGTGAATAGATGGATGGATGGATGGATGAATGATGGATGATGGATGATGGATGAGTGGATGAATGAATGAATTTCTCTCCACCATCATTGGCACCAGCCTCAGGAATGGGGAAAAGTGCCTGTTCTGGAGCCCGGGGGACACGGGGCCTTGGGAGGTGGGGGGTGGGGGGGGAGTTGGTGCCCCTCCCCCAAGTTGGTGCAGAGTTCCTCTCTCCAGGTCCCATGGCCATCTCCATGCCAGGCCTGGGGTAGGGGTGGCAGGGGTCTTCCTTTCTTCTCTCCCCTGGCCTTAGTTGGAGTAGGTGGGAGGCAGGGTAGATTCTGTGCCATCAGGGGCCCTTGGAGAACCTTGGAGGGAGACTCCATAGGCGGGCGGAACGCCCCACCCTGCCCCCAGCTCTGGGAGGAGGTGGCTGCCTCCACAGCCCCAGACCTTCACTCCCGCCCCTGGGCACTAACCCCAGCCCCCATCCGCTCCCCCTTCTCTCCCCCCAGAAGGAAGGCTTAGCCCAGGCCCTCAGGAAAAACCGCAATTTGCTTCTGACATGACACATTGACGGATTTCTGGCGGCTGTGCCCCTTTGTGTCCCCAGAGCTGATGTGGGCATATAAGGGCCGCCCCGGGGCCCAAGAGGGTGGAGGAGCCGGCAAGAGGCTGGGAGCCTCCACCCACCCCTCGTGGAGCTGCAGGTGTGGGTAAGGCAGCCTGCAGCAGCCCTAGCCTCATCCAGATCCCCAACCATTGACCCTGCGACCACCCGGCTATCCCATCTGAATAATGGGCACAGAACGAATTCACCATAGGAGGGCACTGGGGGCTGCCTGGAGGGTGACGGGAGAAAAAGCCCATTTGCAGACGGGAAAACTGGGGCTCAGATGGGGCAAAGGCAGGGATGTCCTATGGACAGGGCTCTGGGGTGTGCATTTTTCTCTAAGCCATGGAAACCAACTGGTTTCCCATTGTGGGACTGTTTCCCTCCGCAAGGGACCCCGAGGTTACAGGGAGCCACTCTGGGATGAGTCTTGGAGACAGAAGACAGACACTGCTGAGATTGCTCCTGGTGCACATGGCACCCATATGTACCTTTGTGCAGATGAGGAAAAGCGCCCTCTCTGGGCAGACACAGCCTGTGCCAGGGCAAACGGTGGGCTAGTGAAGTGCAGCTGGGTTTCCATCCCCTCTTGCCCCCTCAGCAAACACCCATCCAGCACACATCATGCACGGAAGCCCTAGATACAGTCTCTGCCCTCGGGGAGCTTAAAGAGATGGCAAACAAGGACACGAACACATAATGTATGATAGCATAATAGCACCTTAAAATAAATACGCCAAGCGATGTTTAGTGGCAAACAGGCTTCTTTAGACAAGGTAAAGGAGGGAGGCCTCTCCAAGCTGGCAACATTTATTCAGAACCTGGGATGAAGAGTCAGCCATGCAAAGAACCAGGGGAAGAGCCTTCCTAACAGCAAGAACAGCATGTGCAAAGGCCCTGAGGTGGAAAGGGGCTTAGGTGTTTAAGACCGAGAAGGTCAAAAAGGTAGTCAGGGACCTAGTGGGGAATGGCAGGAAGCCTGGGTTGTATCCCAAGGGCAGTGGGAAGTGGGGTTTAAGCAGAGATTACATGAGGGGTTAGATGGATATGTGACCGCATTAGCAGTCACTCCATAAAGACAAGTGCCATGCTATGAAACTAGTAAGTTAGCCCTGCTCTCACCTCCCATCTCATTCCTTCCAACATGGAAGGATAGAGGCCAGGGAGGAGGAGAGAAATGGGGCCTGTTAATGGGGGGATCCCCAGTCAGCCACACCTTCTGAAACGGTCTCATGAGCCAATGGGAAAGCAGGTCCAGGAAACAAAGCTCCCAATCCTGCTGTCCTGGAAAGGAAGGCCCCTCTGTCACTCTCCCTCCGAGGCCTGGCAGGTCCACGTTCACCAGGGACGCAAAGGGCTGATGTGAGCTGCTGTTTTCCTGGGAGTGAGGCTGGATGGAGCCGTGCCGGGCAGGCGGGAGGGCCCCAGGCTGGTGATGCGGCACGGGGGTCAGGTGAGGTCTTGAACACGAGCAGTGCCTCAGAGTTCCTGCTTCTGCCCCTGACAGGTGTGCCATCGATGATGTTGGGCATGTGGTCCTTGCTCCTCCTCTGGGGTCTGGCGACTCCGTGCCAGGGGCTACTTGAGACAGTGGGCACGCTGGCTCGGATTGACAAAGATGAACTTGGCAAAGGTGAGCCCAAGACGGGCAGTCTGTGAGGGGCCCAGCTGCAGTGTAGACATCTGCATGGTGATGTTAGAGTGGCTGCTTTAAGGAAGTGCTGGAAACAGGCTGTGATTCTCATCTGCTCGGAGAGCTCAGGGGTTAAAATTTGCTTGCAGGCCCCCTTGGGTGATCAGTTGACCTCCTCCGGAGAGGAGGACTGGGTGAGGCCTGTGAGGGCTGTGTCTGCCTCAGGGATGGGGCCGGGTGGGATGGAGGAGGCTGGCGGGCCCAGCGTCTCTGCCCCACGTTTCCAGGGTGGGGGGACTCAACGAGGCATTGCATGCTCTGGGGCCCAATGGCCCAGGGTGACTGTCTCGGGGGTAGAGTAGGGCAGTCGTGAACAGGAAACTCTTCAGGGAATCAGCCTGGCCTGCCCCAGCCCTCCCAAGGAGGCCTCTTCTGTCCTGCCTTTCTCTGCAGAGCCAGGCCAGGGGGGCCCAGGAAGAGCAGGGGTCACCTCCTCCATTTTGGTCAAGCCCTGGTGGCTATGTGCTCCCTCCTTTGCTTCTGCCCTTTCTTTTGGTGCTATGAGATGGCCCAGAGTCAAGGAGCTCTAGTCATACTATTGGCCCCAAACCCAACTTGCTGTATGAGCTTGAGCAAGTCTCTGCCCTCCTCTGGACCCTACTTCCCCTTCTGTAAAATGAACTTCCCCCTTCAATCCTCCCTGCAGCCATCCAGAACTCGCTGGTTGGAGGGCCCATTCTGCAGAACGTGCTGGGCACAGTCACATCTGTGAACCAGGGCCTCCTGGGCTCTGGGGGACTTCTCGGAGGAGGCGGCCTGCTGAGCTATGGAGGGATTTTTGGCGTTGTGGAAGAGCTTTCTGGGTGAGTCTTCACTGTGGCCTCTCAACTGCCCACATGCTATGTGTCCTACAGGAAGGCTGGTCTTTTTTCTTTCTTTTTTTTTTTTTGCTTCAGGGAAGAGAGGAGAAGTTGTCTTCGATTTGTTGGCAGGCAGTGGGGGTGATGTGGGGAGCCCTGCATAGGGAGTCCCAGGGCCTGAGTCAGAAAATAATGAGTCTACAGTGTACCAGGAAACACAGGAATGACAGCATGTCCCTGCGGTTGAGGGTTCCAGTTCCGGGTTGACTTCAGTTATTCACTGTGCGACCTAGGGCAAGTTGCCTAGTCTCTCTGGGCTAATCTAGGTATCTGCACGGCTCCCTCTCACCTCCTTTGGGCGTTTGCTCCAAAGAGCCCTATGCCGACCAGCCCCTCCTTTTCCCCTCCCGTGCCTTCAAGTTCTCCAGAAGATGTATCACTCCCCTGCACCCCCTATCTTTACTGGTTTGTTTCTTGCCTCCCCTGCTAGGTTATAAACCCCAGGAGGGGTAGGGCTTTCGTCTGACCTGTTCATTGCCATATCCCTAATATCATTAATATCATTAATACGTAATAGATATTCAAAAAATATTTTTGAATGAATGAATGAAATCATATAACAGCTAATATTTATAACTTAATCACCGCTTAGCCGGGTTTTCTATGTAACCATCACTGTGCTGAACACTGTAAATTAATTATCCCATGTAATCCAGAAGAGGACTGTTATCAATGGCATTTAACAGGTGAGATTGAGGCCCCCGGCAGTGAGGGGACCTGCCCAAGTTCACCCAGGTAGGGAGTGGTGGGTGGGGGTTCGGGTGTTTAATCACCGGCCCTACGGCCTGCCCCAGGTGGGTAGGAACCATTCCCTCGTTGGTGGTGAATCAGGGGAAGGTCAATCTGGATAGCCAGGAGGAGTTAGTTAGCCGAAGGCAGATGCAGAGTGGAAGGAAAGTCAAAGGAAAAGTGTTCTAGACAGAAGGAACAGCCTGGGCAGAGGCTCAGAAGACAGAGAAAACAATCAGCTGTCTTGAACACACAAAGAGCTGTGTTCAAGAAGCCACCTGAGTTGCACGTGCGTGAGCCTGGAGATAGGAGTAGGGAGACAATGGTCCAGGTCAGAGACTGAACCAGGACTGAGGCCATGAGGATGGGGTGGGGAGATACACTGAGCCTCTAATGAGGATGATATTACATTTATTGAACACATGCTGTACCAGCATCAGTACCCACATCGTGTTACTTGTCTTTGCAACATTTGAGGTGGGTGTTTGTATCGTCCCACCTTCCAGATGAAGAAACTGAGGCCCAGAGAGGTGAAGTCATTGGGCACACAGTTGGATTTATGAGTTACAGATGGGATCTGGGACACCTCCCCGTCCAGAGGGTCTAGGCACCACCTGGTCTGAGATGGCCCAGGCACTAAGGGACTGACACTGGAGGGTGGCTGGGAATGAGTGGCCCTCCCCCTGACTCCTGTCGCCGTCCCAGGCTGAAGATTGAGGAGCTCACACTGCCGAAGGTGTCGCTGAAGCTGCTGCCTGGGTTTGGGGTGCAGCTGAGCCTGCACACCAAGGTGGGCCTGCATGGCTCTGGGTGAGTGCGTCCCGGGGAACCTCTACCCCACTGCTCCCCAGCCCAGCCCACTGCTCCACTGGGGACCCCCACTCTGTTGTCCTGTCACCCCCATCTCACTGACCCCCCCCATTTCCTCCCAGCCTACTTCCTCCCGAAGGGACACCCACCATATTGGATCTCCCCCCTCTCCCCCCCATTTCCCCTCCCGGAGACCTCCATCACACTGTTCTCCAGCAACTTCCATCTCACTTTCCTGGAGACCCCTGCCCCGTGGCTCAGGGCTCACTCGAGGAGGTGGGAGAAGAGGATGCAGGAACATGAAAATGGGGCAGGGAGTGGCAGGAAGGCGTGGGGACCAGCCAGCTCGATGGGCCCTACTCACTCCTCAGGGCCCTCGCAGCCCCCGGGGGGGCGTGGCCTGGGCGGGCGCTTTCGGGTGGGCGGGGCATCCTGGCCACGCCCCCAGCAGCGGGTCTCGCAGGACCCTGGGGGGCCTCCTGCAGCTGGCCGCGGAGGTGAACGTGTCGTCGCGGGTGGCTCTGGGCGTGAGCTCTCGGGGCACGCCCACGCTCGTCCTCAAGCGCTGCAGCACGCTCCTGGGCCACATCAGCCTGCTCTCGGGGTGAGTCCGCGGGCTCGAGCCCACGGAGGGCGGCTTCCACGCCTGCACGTGCGGGGGTGTGTGTGTGGGGCTCCTCGAGGGGCTCCTCTCCGGGGCGCACACTGGGGCATCTCCTGGGTCTCCGGCTGGGCGGGTCCTGATACCACCCAGCTTCCTGTCGGTCCGGCCAAGTTCAGCCGGCTTCGCGGACCTGCAGACTGAGGCCCAGCACGGACAGGGGGTACTGCCCAGCTCCTAGCTAGCATCACCCACTCCTGGGCGTCCCCCTTCTCCACCCTAGCCACCCTGGCCCGAGATCCTGTCGTCCCCTCTCCCAGATAGAGCAGACCCTGGCCATCTCAGTTCCCCAACTCAGTACATCAGAGACCCAGCTCTGCCTGTGACTTGTGTGACCCCAGAGGAGCCTCCTCCTCTGGGCCCGTCTGTATAATGAAGACCTAAATTTGATGATCCAGAAGGCTCTGGCACTTTTACCTCCCTCTCTTTCCCCAACTGTTCGGGACACAGTGGCCCTCCCTACACCTGTGTTGAACCATCACTCCTATGAGACAACTGAGGCCCAAAGAGGGCAAGAGACTTGTCAAAGGTCTCACACAGATTGCAGCAAGGATGGACACGGGCTGGTCTCTGGACTCATCCAAGGCTTTTCCCCAGGGCTCTGAACCCACCCCACACCCCTGGGGCACCTACCCCTCCCCTACCTCACATTTTGCGCCGCCCCATTAGTTTCTAGATTCCAGGCTGATTCCCACACTGCCAGCTCATCTTTGCTGGGTGGCTGTAGCCGCAAAGGGTAATCAGACAGCTCTGTGTTAGCTCCCATAAATAGGGGGAACCAGGGATGCCTATGTTTCCAGAAGGGCTTTCCAGAGTTTCTAGGTGGGGTCTTTGGGCTCCTTAAATTCCAGTGGCTCCCTCCCGCTCCTCTGGGCTGGAGGAGGCCTTGGAGGAAGTAGAGCCTGGATGGTGTTGGCGACCTGTGGTTGTGGTTCTGTGGTTGCCACCCCTGCTCTCCAGGCTCCCCTAGAATCCAAACAGACTTGAACATCTTCTTCTTATTCATTCAGTCATTCAATCATTCAACAAATGTTCATGAATTCACTCAACAGATATTTATTGAGCCCCCACTCTAAGCCAGGTCCTGTTCTGGACCCAAATGTCATTTGTCTATAAATGTTGGAGGAGATGCAGGGAACAGACATTTACGGAGCACAGACTGTATACCAGACATGAATACATTCCCACTTAATCTCGGCAGCAACAATTCTTTAAGGTGGGCATTGTACAGATGGGGAAACTGAAGTCATCCCCCTGATTTCCATGGCAAGACAGAGCCAAGATTTAAACCCAGGTCTCCAAAGCCTGAGTCAACCCCCTCAGCCCCAGGAGAGGAGACAGGAGACATCCAGAGCCCCCAGTGCCCACTCTGCCTTGTCATCCCAGTTGGTGCTGTCCCTGTGTGGTGGCCACACCCTCACACTTCTCTCTCTACCCAGGCTGCTGCCCGCACCGCTCTTTGGGGTCGTGGAGCAGACCCTCTTCAAGGTGCTCCCGGGATTGGTGAGTGTGTGAGTCACAGGCCAGGCATGCCCCTCCCCATGACTGTGCCTCTCCTTCCTCGGCTTTGAGTAAATCTGGGCGCCAGGCAGGATTAGGCTGTTCCTCCCTTCCACGCCCACTGGGTAATCCCATCCTGGCCTGCCCATGAGTCCCCCAGGTGCCTCCGGCAAGTCTGCAGGTGGCAGGACACAATCCATCCCCAGACTTCCGGATCCTGACTTTATAGCTCCAGATGACCTGAGTCCCCTGCTCCCAAATCCAAGCCCCTTTCTTCCTCCCTGCTCTGTCTTTGCCTCCTACATTATTGACTTAATAGTTTTCTTGATTTCTTTATTTTTTAAAGTTTATTTATTAATTTTGAGGGAGAGAAAGAGAGAGCAAGAGGGGGCACAGAGAGAGGGAGAGAGAGAATCCCAAGCAGGCTCCACACCGTCAGCGCAGAGCCCGGCACAGGGCTTGATCCCACAAACCCTGAGATCGTGACCTGAGCCGAAATCAAGAGTTGGGCGCTTAACCAACTGAGCCACCCAGGCGCCCCTATGGTTTTATTTAAACTAACTTTGAATTAAATTACAGCAGAGCCCTGGGCTTGGCAAACATGTTCAGGAAACTGCATACACATATATTGATACATCAGAAGTTAAATGTGTTATAATTAAGCTGCTCTAGGATGCCTGCTCATGGCCTGCCCCAGCCGTCCTGGTTTCCTCCAGGGGACGTGAGCCACACCTGAGAAAAGCTGGTCTGTCCACAGCCCCCTTTCACTGAGGCCAGTGAGGGGATGGTCTTGCTGGGGTCATACAGCCAGCAAAGGGCGGCCAGACCTCCAGACCCACAGTTCTGGCAGGACCTCTCTTGCGAGTCCTTGTGAGGAATAGCTGTGGGAGCCTGTGGTTGGCAAAACTGACCTGGGCTTGACAAAGCCAGTCGGGAATGAAGTGCAGGAGGAGGAGGGAAGGTCCCGGCGGCAAGGACCCTGACCCAGGCCCATTTCAGGCGGATTTCAACAAGCGGGAGTGAGTACGTTTAAATCACCGTCCCTAGGGACACCTGGGTGGCTCAGTGGGTTGAGCGTCCGACTTCGGCTCAGGTCATGATCTCGCCGTCCGTGAGTTTGAGCCCCCCGTCGGGCTCTGTGCTGACAGCTCGGAGCCTGGCGCCTGCTTCGGATTCTGTGCCTCCCTCTCTCTCTCTCTGCCCCCAACCCACTCGCCTTCTGTCTCTGTCTCTCAAAAATAAATAAACATTAAAAATAAATAAATAAATAAATAAATAAATCACCACCCCTAACCTGGACAACTGACTGCAAAGCAGGATTTGTGTAGCTCTAAGAGGTTTTAAAAATAAGACTTAGTTACTAGCATTTAGAGATTGGAGGTTTCTCGTAGCAATCCAATTTCTGGCTTCTCTGGTGCAGCCAGCCACCCTAGCCGCACAGAGCCTCCTTCCTGCAGGTGACACACGCTGGCACCCAGGAAGGAGTTCCTCCTGCCCGGCCCAGGCCCTCTGGTCTCCTCCTCCTGTTTCTGTGACACGCCTGACCCCAGAAGCCCTGGAGTTGGGGGCTCTGAGTGTAATGAAAAGGCAGCCCTCTCTTGTCTCTCTGTGACCTTCTTGTCTCTCTGGGACCTTGGGCCAGTCACCTTTCTTCTCCTGTCCCAGCTGTAGAATGAAGGGGCTGGACTGGGTCACTCTGGGGTTCCTGCTCTGGTGGACTCAGATTCTATGACTTCCAGACCTGGGATTCTGGAAGCCACACCACTGTCTCTCTGTCCTCAGAGCCCAGCGAACACACAGTGGTGTTGTGTGTGCAGCAGATGCCCCAGGGCACAGGCCTGACTCTCTGGGGCTGCCCCCCCGCCTCAGTGTCTGAATCCTAGGTTGCCCAGTGCCCCCCCGGATAGCGGGAGGGGCCCGAGACCTCAGAGGGGGCAGCTGCCTTTGCTCACAGTAGAGGGCTCTGTCCCCACACCCCAGCTGGCCTCTGAACAGTGCCTCCCCTGTTCCTCCGGCATCCTTCGAAGTTTTCTGAGGGGGCCCATGGAACTGGCCCTCTGTACCACCCCCTGCCCCTTCGGACACTTCAGGCTCCAGTCCCCCCCTTGCCTCCCGCCCATGTGTCCCCCAATCTGTCTCACGTTCTGACTTGCCTTGGTCCCCAGGACCACAGAGCAAATCATCTAGAGAAAATGTAGCCTGTCCCCTGCACTGGGCTGGGGCCACTTCCATTTTCCTGTAACACTTGTCTCTTCCGGACACAGCTGTGCCCCATGGTGGACAGTGTGCTGGGCGTGGTGAATGAGCTCCTGGGGACTGCGCTGAGTAAGCAGGGGCCCAACCCCCTCCCCCTTGCCTCTTCTCCTACCCCTCCCTCCTATCACCCGGGTGGGTGGGGGTACCAAGGGAAACAGGAAGGGGCAGAATTCCGGGACCTTTCACTCCCTCCTCAGACTGATGAGGCCGCCACATGGAAGAGGTCTAATGGTGGGGTTCCGGGCCGAGGCCAGTTCAGCAGGGCTTAGAGGCCCTGAGCCACCCAGGCCTCTCCCTGCCAGGGGCTGCAGGCCACTTGTCCACACTGATGGTGTGTTTGGCACCGTCCGGAGCACGAGGCAGATATTATTATCTGGACAGACCAGATGACTGAGGCCCAGAGCTTAATTTAAGTCAGGAACCCAAAGTCCCACAGCCACAGTGGTCCCCAGTCTCCCTGAGCCTTATGGAGACAGGGATGCCTTTGAAAAATACCAAACGGCAGAACCAGGATAAGGAGAGAGAATTAGGGGCACCTCTGTCTCTATACGTGGCGTTGTGTGACCTTGAGCTGGTGACTTCTCTGCCTGAGCCTCAGTTTCTTTATCTATAAAATGGGGATGACCATAGTGTTCAAGTGAATGCTTAGTGGAAGGCTAGGCACTCAATAAATAGTAGTTGGGCCTATTGTTATTGGGGGCTGGGCTCACGGCGTCTTTCTCCCTCCTCCCCTCCCCATACAGGCCTGGTGCCCATTGGGGCTCTTGGGTCCGTGGAATTTACTCTGGCCACGCTGCCTCTTATCTCTAACCAGTACATAGAGTTGGATATCAACGTGAGTCCCCGCCAAGGCCCTGCCCACAGCCGGGGTGTGCTGGGGCGCTGGCAGAGGCTGGGTAGGGGATGCTGGCTCAGAGCGAGGTGGATAAGCCATTCTGTCTCCTCCCATACAGCCCATCGTGAAAAGCGTAGCCGGTGACATCATCGACTTCCCCAAGCCCCCGAAACCCATCAAGGTGCCCCCCAAGGATGACCACACATCTCAGGTGGTTGTGCCTCTGTACCTCTTCAACACTGTGTTTGGGCTTCTGCAGGCCAACGGTGCCCTCGACATAGACATCACCCCCGAGCTGGTAAGTGTGGCTCCCTGTCCCACTATGGCTTGGCAGTGCTAGTGATGAGCTAGCCCCATCGTCACTGGTCAACCTTGACTAGCCCTCTTCTCTATAGTTGGAGAGGGCTGGACAATTTATGGCATGCATGTGCCCACTCTTGTCCTTGTGGCAGGCATCGCTAATCGATAATGGCCCTCTGCTTGGCTAAATCTGAATGGGACCTCTGAATCCTTCTCAGTGTGGCACTCCAGGAAGTGACCTTCGATTGGTCAGAACTGGCATATGAAATGTAGCTAGTTTTTCATCCCTGTACTTTATGAGTTCTTCTGGAGTCAGAGCCCGATTTTATACTAAAGTGTGAGTGGCTCACATTTCCACTGCTTTCTCAAGAGCAGAGTTGAGTTGGAAAAAAGAAAACTAGGGCTGGATTATACCAAAGGTCACTCGGACATTTGTTCTAAAACTTCTCGGACATCTCTGCTTCCATTCTGGCCCTTTTCATACCCTCACGGATGTCTGGAAGGCCTAATCCCCAGGAGCCCCACCCAGAGACATTTTTCTTGGTCTCACCCTTTCCAAAGGCAGTGAGTCTGAGCCACCTGGGGCCCTTGCCTGCAGCTCAGGCTGAAGGGAGCAAGGGTTGATCACTCACTTCCTGAAGGTAGGGGTCCAGAGAGCACTGTCAAGGCCTGTGGGAGGTGGGAATAGGGCCCTGAGCCGGGAGCCAGGTGTCTTCTAGCTGGGGGGAGGAGACTGGGAAGGCCAGGGAGAGACCGAGTGTGAAAATGTGTGTGTCCGAGCAGCTTGTGGGTGTGCGTGGGTGGCAGGAGAAAGGGACCATAGTGGTTATGTCCTGGTGCTGTCCTCCCCTGTGGGTGATAGCTGTGTGTTGGGTAAGTGTCTGGGAATCCTCTGGTCAGGAGAGAACGTGTGTATATATTTATCCTGTGTGAACAGGCATGTTCTGAGAAGTAGGCACGTGTAGTTCAGGGACCTCAACCATCAGGGCTGGGGGTGCTGGGCCATTATCAGTGAAAGCCTGCCTGATGGGACTGTAGTGAACGAGGGAGTCTGTGCCTGCCTGCCACTCCACTTCCCCAAGGGGATGGGGTACAGGCCCAGTGTGACCAGGTTTTCCAAATTTTTAGCCAGAGCCTGGCATATTTATATGAAATTTCTTGATTTGTTAACACTGGAAGCAAACTCATCATTTTTGAAAATACTGTTTGGATAAAGGGCAGAAATGTCTGGGACCAGATCCCTGGACCTTCAGATTGTGAGCTCTGGCAGAGGAGTTTAAAAATTCTGGAGTTAGCCTGCCCAGGTCAAATCCTGCAGTACGACTCCCCAGCTTATGACCTTGGGCAGGAGCATCAGGCTTCCCGTCTGTAAAATGGGAGTAATCATAGCACCTACCTCTCTGAGTTAATGTCATAGATGCGGAAATGAGCAAAGGCACACAAAACCCTTAGCGTGTGCCCGGCAAGTAGTAAACACTCATCGTTGGCCAATAGGAGGAACATGAGTGTGTGTAAGGTTGTGTGTGCGTAATTGGCAGGGGTGGGGTGGGGTGTGGGCAAAACAGCTTTGTGTGTGCTCAAGAATTCCTGTCTTGTCTCTGTATTCACCCTACACCCCATTTGGTCTTGGGTCCAGGTTCCCAGCAACGTGCCATTGACAACGACAGACCTGGCAGCTTTGGTCCCCGAGGTGAGTGACCCTCTCATGGGCTTTGATCCTTGTAGCTCTTTCCCGATGAGCCTGAATGAACTCCAGAATCTTTCCCAATACAGCTCTCCAGACAGCTGCAATTGAATGTTGAGTCCAAATCCCCACTCAAGTTTGAATCCCTTACACTTAAACTTTCCTGACAGCAGATTTTTGCTTGGAGAGGAAAGGATCAGAGTTTAACTGCCCAGAAGTCAGCTGGGTATTTGTCCTCTCCCTGACAGAGGACAGGAGATTCTTCCCCTCTTTCCACCTGCCCAGCTTCATCCTGGTCTCGGTCTTCTCTGCCCCCAGGGAGAAGACTCTGGGTGCTGGCCTGGAGGAGGGAAGGAAAAGGAGAGGACTCGGCAGGGGGGTTTGACTAGTGCACATCAATCAGTGTGTGGCTTCAGGGCCTGGCTTCAGCTTTCCTGACTGTTCCACTAGGGCTGGACCAGCCACTTGCTAGCCGTGGGCATCCGAACTCATACTGAAGTTGAAATGACTCCTGCAAGGTCCTTATGTAATAGCAGATTCTGATAGAGGTGGGGGTGAGGCCCAGAAGGTTTCCACTGGGGAAGATCGACGGGGCAGCGGAGTTTGGAGACACAGAGGACAAATTGAACTCTTGGTGGTGGTGATTCAGATCAGCCTTGGTGGATGTCGTAGAAGCCTCTGCTTCCTGGAGTCCTTGGCTAAAGGGCACAGGAGTCTTAGGCAGAGGGAGAGATGGGGCTAGACATTCAGAAGAACCTCCTGAGAGCAGGAGTTGTAAGATGGAGAAGACTTGGGGAGGCAGAAGTGGCAGGAATGGGGACCCATGCCTGCAGTAAGCCGGCCACGTCCCTCCAGCTCGGGGAGGCTGGGCCTGTCTCGGGAGGTTGTAGCCTTTGTTCTCACAGCGTCAGAGCCCCATGGCCCCCGCTCTCAATCTGGTTCCGTGGCTTCAGAACATAAGGATGGAATCTGGTGACTCCCTGTCCTTATGACCCTGCGACTCTGGGAGTCTGGGCTTGGATTGGTCCCCAGATCCCAGTATTCAAGTGATTCTAAGCTTCTGTGATTCCGTGGTTCCCAGCACTTCTATCATTCTATGACGTCATGATTATGAAACTTGGACTCTCCTGAGTGTGTGATTCATACAGTCAGTCAACTACCATTCACTGAGAACCTACTAAGTCCCAGGCCCCGTGCTAGGTACTGGGCACACAGACGGAGCAAAAGACAAAAAGCAGACAAAAGGCCTCTGCTTCAGGAGCTGCCGTCCTGGTGGGGATGACAGACAAATGAATAGGTAGAATATACATAGCATCAGAAGGTGGAAGAGAATGGGGCAGTGAAGGCAGATTAGGAAGGTGGGGATAGTGCTTTTAAACAGGGTGCTCTGCAAAGGCCTCACCGAGGTGACATTTGACCAGTAGGCTGAAGGAGCTGAGGGAGGGAAGCACGCAAGTACCTGGGGGAGACATTTCCAGCAGAGGAAACAGCAAGTGCAAAGGCCCTGAGGTAGGAGTATACCTAGCAGGTTGGAGGGACAGCAGAGTGGCCAGTGAGTCTGGAGAGGAGAACGAGGGGCCAGTGGTTGGAGGTGAGATGGAGAGGAGGGCAGAGGACGGGTCATGTAGAGCCTGTGGCTCTTGCAGGGATTTTGACTGCGAGGTGGGAGTCTGATTCAGCTGTCCCATGGGTTGATGTCTCCCCACTTGAATGTTAGCCTCAGAGGGCCGGGAGCAAGACAGTCTGGTTCAGGCTATCACCTTAGCACCCAGCATGGTGCCCAGGGCCCATTAGGTGCTCAGTGAGTGTTTGTTGACTGATTCTATTATCGGGGCATTGAAGCTGCCCTCGTGCCCCCTGCCCGGCCCCTGCCTCTCTCCAGGCCCTGGGAAAGTTGCCCCCGGGCCAGCAGCTCCTGCTTTTGATACGGGTGAAAGAGGCAGCCTCGGTCACTCTCCAGAACAAGAAGGCCACAGTGTCTATCCCAGCTAACATCCGTGTGCTGTCCTACCGCCCTAAAGGGACCCCTGAAGCCCTCTTCGAGCTGAATGCGGTGAGTGCCCGAGGGGGCCTGGCACCGGGGTTCTGAGCAGGGCTGCCCTCTCCGGGATGCTGGGGGGCCTTCCCCCTGATTTCAGAGTGGGACGCCCTGCGTGGCGCAGCACAGGAAGTGCCCCCTGCCATTGTCATCGTCTGGACCAAGCCCCAGCGCCCGCTTAGACTCCTGCCTGCTCCCGTCACACATCTGTCCTGGCCCGAGTCCAATCCGCTCTGCTTTCCTCGGATCTCAGGAGAGACTCCCCATGTCCTCAGCCTCTGTGTGCTCAGACGTCTCTCGGGTGACCCTCGGGCTTCCTCCCGGCCCTCCACCTCTGCTAGTTTTCCCCAAGGCACCTTGGGGCAGAGGCAGGTCCCTCCCCTGCTCACTCTCTGCCCTGCCCCCCCCAGGACCAAGCACCTTCGCCTGGCACTCAGTGCCCTCCTGCCTCATCCTCTGCCTTTCCTTCTCCCGAAGCCGCAGTTACTCGGGGCCGCCAGGTGCCAGCTCCCCACCTTTGTCGGGCAGGGTCCACCACCTGCAGTGCCGTCCCCTCCCCCCACACTTGGCTTCATCTTTCAAGATTCAGTTCAGGCGTCACCTCGCTGGGGACACCTTTCCTCGCTGTAGGCTGGATTGAGGGTCTCTCCAGGCTCCTGGAGGCCCCGAGCTTCCTCTCATACAACGTCAGTCACTCTCAGTCCTCCGGTTTTTGAACACCAGAACCTTCAAGTTACCTCCTCAGAGCCCAGCACGGGCCCTAACACACAAGAGGGCCATAGCAAGGATTTGTGGAGGGGACGGGTGGGTCCCTTGTTGGCCCAAGGGGACCTGCCCTCAAGCTCCTCCTGCTGAATTCATGGGTAACCTCCACCTGCTTTCCCCATGTAGGTTTTGACTTTAAATGCCCAGCTGGCCCCCTCGGCTACCAAGCTGCACCTCTCGCTGTCCCTGGAACGGTAACATTGGGTCCTGGGCCTTGTCTTTGGGAACAAGAATGAGGGCGCTAGAACCGCCTCCCATTCACTGAGCATCAACTAAGTTACCAGCATCTTCCTTGCCTCCAGGACCTGCCAGGGAGGGGTCGGTGTTAGCCCATTTTACAGATGAGACAATAGGGGCTCAGGGAAGCAGGATCCGGAGCAGGCTTCTTCCATCGCACCTGCTCCAAATCTGACCCTGGGAGATGCACCTGCTGCCAGGACACGGAGTCTGAACTTCCGAGTGATCAGCCGCAGAGGCTAGCCACAGAGATGGCTGTGCCGTGCTTTGTTATTCATGCAGACTGCGTACTTCTCTCAAGGGCCCACCCCCGTGGTAACTAGGCCCCATGGTAATCACAAGAGCCGAGACAGCGATGTTGATGGCAGTCCTTCCCGACACACGCCCAGCACTTTACAGTCGGCAAAGCCCAGGCTCACACAGTGGGTTGTCCCCAGAAGCAGGTCTGCGGTCTGGGCCTCCGCTCTCCAGGCCCAGTGCTGTCACGTTGGCCTGAGGCCTGGGGACCTGCCTGTCCCTCCTCTGGGTGCGGGGGATTTCCCAGGGGCCTCTGGGATCTGCCTGTCCTGAACCGTAGGCCCCCAGTGCTCACCTGACCCCACGTTAGTGTCCCCTGCACCCCCCTGCAAGGCTCCGTTACCACCATTTCCAACCTTGCCCACTGCCTGGGTTTGCCTCCCCTTCCTGGTGGCAGTTCATGCCTCAGGCTTCAGGAAATAGAGGCGTGCATCCGGGCTCTGGCCCTGGCCCTGGCCCTGCATTTGGGTCAGCTGGGATCCGTCGGTGCTGCTGTCTTTAGTGCTCGCGTGCTGGATGCGGGGAACCCTGTGCCCAGAGCTTGGTCTGTGGGAGGGCCACTGCTTAGAGAGGTTCAGCCACTGGCCCGGGGCCAGCTGGGAGTGACACCAAGGCTCCAGGGCCAGAGCATCAGAGGGGGCAGTCATGATATCTCAGAAGGAAGTTAGATCCCTTCAGGCCCATTTTACAGGTGAGAAAACTGAGTGTCTGAGTCGAGGCCGGATAGAGGCAGAGTTGGAGCTGTCACCCTGTTTCCTGATCCTGGAGAGCTAGGAGTGGGGTGCACTGGGGGTGTGGTGGGCAGCGGGGCCCCCCAACACCTCTCTTCTCTCCGCCAGGCTTCATGTCAAGCTGGCCTCCTCCTTTGCCCACGCCTTTGATGTAAGTTCCTGGAAGAGTGAGCAGCTTGCCAGTGGTGAGGGTCTGCAAGTGGGGGGTGGAAAGGGGCAGGATGAGCCACGGTCGTACGACTGAGCTGGCCTCAGTCTGGGTTCTGCCCCAGCAAGCCAGAGTGGCCAAACGTCAGAGCAGGTGTGCATGTGCGTGTATGTGTGTGTGAAAGAGTCATCGTCTTAGGAAGGTGAATCTCATCGTCTTGCCAAGTCTTGGAAGCTCACAAATCGTAAACATCCAGAATCTCACAAGGGTTCAAAATTCTGGAACTTTGCACAAGTAATAATGTTCCGGAACTCAGAAAGTTCTAGCGCTTCAGAGCCCCAGAGAGCCCTTAGTGTCCTGCTTCTCAGAGTTCTGAGGTCCCAGAGTCTCTCAATGGTCTCAGGTTCTAGAACATTCTAAGGGCCCCTAAATGAATAAGAATCTAAGAGCAGACCGCTCAAAGTTCTACTGGAGCTGGACATGGGAGCTGGGCATGTTTTCTGCTCTCTTTCGCAGGCACTGCCCCTTCCAGGCCCCACAGACCCTTCCTCTAGGAAGGCAACTTTTCCAAGCTCATGGGGCCTGCGTGAAGCTGTCCTAAATCAGAGTCCCCTTTGGGGTCATTGGCAGCCACCCCAGTGGGCCCTGTGCCCACCAGGAACTGTGTCCTCAGGCTTTGGGGAGGCTCAGAAGCTGGACCTCTGGATTCCCTCCCTGGGGAGGGGTGTGCTGCTCCCTGTGAAGCCACACCTCCCAGCCGTCCCTGTGCTCTGTTGCAGGCATCCCATTTAGAAGAATGGCTCAGTGATGTGGTCCGGGTGGCCTATGTGCCGAAGCTCAATGGTATGGGGGGACTTTGCTATCTTCTTGGAAACGTGGAGTGTCTGAACTCAGGATTGTTCATTGCTCTGATAGAGACACTGAGGCTGGAGGGGGGTTGATCCCCATTTCCAAGATGCAGAAACTGAGGCACCAGTGTTCCATTTCAAACCACATCGATTAGTACCTCCATCACACCAGACCCCGGGCCCTGAGAACTATCTGACCAGTGTCCTGTCCTCAAGCTCACAATCCAGAGGGAAATAGTCACATAAACGAATGACTAGAATATGGACTCAGGGGCTTTTGCGTGGCTCAGTCGGTGAAGGGTCCGACTTCGGCTCATGTCATGATCTCACCGTCCGTGAGTTCGAGCCCCACGTTGGGCTCTGTGCTGACAGCTCAGAGCCTGGAGCCTGCTTCAGATTCTGTGTCTCCCCCTGTCTGCCCCTCCCCTGCTCCCACTCTGTCTCTCTCTCTCAAAAATAAATAAACATTTAAAGAATTAAAAAAAAAAGAATATAGATGACTCAGAGTGTGCAGGGGGCTGACAGAACCTGAGGGGAGACTCTGATGATATAGATACAGAAAAGGAGCGCTTTTGTTTGGGTTTAGTAGGATGGGTATGAGTCCGCCAACAAGGGAAACTGAGTCCCCAAGAACAGAAATGGCTGGCCTAAGGAAACTGGTCCCAGCCTCCACGTACCTTTGCTTTTAACCATTTCCTTTTCGCAGTGGACCTGGATGTTGGAATTCCCCTGCCTAAGGTTCTCAATGTCAATTTTGCCACTGCAGCCCTGGAGATCATAGAGGTGAGCCTCCCGTACAGGTGTGGCCTCGCCAGGCCTTCATCTTGTCTCTGGAGAGCCTCACTTAAAACTCCTGACACTGTCCGTCGGTCACAGAGTCCTTTCCTGTTGAATTCAGACACATGTCTGACCTATAGAATAGACTCTCAGATTCGCTCCCAGAACCACAGCTCTGCTGCCCCAGGGGTGGCAAATACATGTCCTGTCTCTCCTTGACCCTGTGCCTGTGGCAGGCACGGCTAGTAGGTCATGACAGTTTTTTTTTCTTGCTCGATAGCAACATGGCCTCACAATCCTTTTCAGTGTTGAGTCTTGGAATGGCTGTGGGAGGTGGGAAGAGCCAGGAGTTATGGATCCATTTCTCAGATGAGGATCAGGGATAAAGGAGGCCAAATTTCTGGCCCAAGGCCACGCAGGAAATTAGCAGGAGAAATGGCCCGTGAACTTGGGTCTCTTGACTTAAGTTCGAAAGTCAGTGACCTCTCCCGCACTGGATGTCATTCATTCATTCATTCATTCGTTCGCTCATTCATCCCGTTCCTGAGTGCCTGCTGTGCTCCAGGTTCAGTGCTAACTCCAGGGCGTGGGGCCAAGGGGAGAATTAGGAGGACGACACAGAGGTGGCTGCAGGGATGGAGGGCATGGCAGGGGTCTTGGGCACAAGGACCCAGATGATGTAATTGAGAACCATCGCTCCTTGCAGAACGCTGTTGTGCTGACCGTGGCATCCTGAAGCTGAGAGACGGCCACCTTCCCTCCCCGTTCACTGCCAGAGTCTGTACACCTGCCCACTCTGCCTCAGTTTCCCTCCCAGCCTCTAGCCTGTGTCGGTGACAGTATTAGTGTCCCTTACCCACCCAGGACCACCCAGGTGCTCTGGCCCTGCAGCTCTGCCCCCGGCCTGGGGTGGGGACTACAGGGCTGGCCACAGGACTCCGCTTCGAAGAGAGCTCTGGCCTCAGGAGAGAGTTGTGAGCTTTCAATAAACCACTCCTCTATCTCAGTACCTCCCGGCTGGTTTGTTCCCCAGTCACACAGGGGCTGCCTTGGCCTCCGTTTCTGGACCCTCTCCAGCTCCAGTCCAGGGCTCCTGGGAGGTGAGGGACTTGGGGCCTGGTCTTTGTAGCTTTGCGTCCCAGACTTACCCGGTTGGCCTGGGAAGGCTCTGTGTCTTGTCCTGCCTTCCTTCACCTCTGCCTCGAGCTCCTCCTGTCCCCTCCCCTGTCCTCTACTCCCCTCCCCACTGTTTTTCAGGACCTGTCTTTCACCCTGTCTCTCTGAGCTGTCTGATTCTGCGTCTGTCTGTCTCTGTGTCTCTGAGACAGAATGGGACTTCTCTCTGAGCCAAAGGGTGAATAGGAGTCCTCTAGGGAGAAAAGGAGCCAGCATTCCAGGAAGCAAGGGTGACCTGGTCCTGCCCTGGAGGGATCCCTACTGTCTGCACATTGGCGGTGGACTTACCTGGGGACAGAACAAAGCTACACTAAATGCTCATAGTGCGGATGGGGAAACTGTTGGCGGACCCCAGACCATACAGCGGCAGAGTTGGGGTGGGAAACTGGGGGTCCCGCCTCGGTCCTGGCTCCTCCCCGTTGCTCAGGATGGGCCTCCTGGGTCCTGGGGAATGACCTCAAGTTGGCATTTATGGGTGGGCTCAAGGTGCCAATAAAGTTTTGGGAAGTGACACAGGATCTGGGGAGACAGAAGAGTTGGAGCCCATCTCAAAGTTTGTCCACCATAGGAATGACCCCGTGACCACCCATCAACCCTCCCACCTTCCCACCCTCCTTCTCTCTCTCCCTTCTGCCCCCCTTCATCCACTCACCCTACAGTTATGCGAACCTATCGGCATGTATGCCAAGCCCGGTGCGAAGTGGCATGCTGGGATTTATCTTGACTCTTTTCCCACTTCCATTGTCCCCCCACTCCTGTCCAGAGCAGGGCAATGGTTAACTGAGTGGCCCGGGTTAGCTGTCCGAGTTAAAATCCCATCCTACCTGCTGATCAGCCACGTGACTTTGGGCACGTCATTCAGTCTCTCTGACTCTTGGTTCTTCATCAGTAACTTGGGGATAATAGTAATAAGGTTTTGAGGGTTACCCAGCACTTAGCATGGTGAGCTCATGCACTGCTCTGCCCTCTCACCATGGCTTCATCTACTCCCTCCTCTCCGCCTGCACCCCGCACACCCTCCTCATCAATCTGTCCCTCCCTCCTCTCTCCCGTCCCATCCTCCACCAGCCCCCCCTTGTCCTCATCTGACCATCTCATCACCGTTGACAACCCTTCATTGTCTGGATTCTCACTGCCAGCAGGAAATCACCCAAAATCCCAGGGTGGCATTTGAGACCGCCCGTGACCTGGCCTCCGCCGACTCCTCTGGGAGCACGGAGAAGGAGCGGAGTCGTCTCTGTGTCTCAGGCTCCTCATCTGTGAAATGGGAACACTCTCAGACTCACTCAGAGGTCATCTGAGGATTAAATGAGAAAATGTGAAGCACAGAGAAGAGCGCCTGGCCTGTGGTAAATGCACGTGATGTGGAGCCAGGCCCTTGGACGGCATCTCCGTCTTCCTGAGCACCAGACACTCCCCCCAAGTGTGCCTGGCAAACTTGCTGTCCCTCAACACGCAGGGCACCTCAGCCCCCAGCCTCTCTGTGCCACAGGCAGGGTCCATTATTGTACCCACCACATTGGATTGTCACCCCTTGGTCCCATTGTCCCGCTCGACCAAGAGCGCCGCCAGGTCAGGTATCTGCTTCATTATGGTGAGTCCTGTGGCCTCGTGGAGTAGCAGTGAGAGAAGCTTGTCTCCGCTGGGCCCCAAGCGTGTATCAGTCTCGTGTTACATGCTTCACACCCCTTACCTCACTTCATTTTTATCGCGACCATAATCCGTGGACAGGGTCTCTCTGTTTTACATGTGAGGGAACGGAGGCTCAGAGACGCGAAATTGGACAGCTTCTCAGTGGTGGAGCCAGGACTTGAACCAGATCCTTCTGACCCTAGTTCCAAAGCCTGGATTTTTCACTGCTATGCTCTAAAAGTAATACTTGCTGCATTTTTATGTATTTACTGTTCCAAGTGCTTTAGATACACCATGTTTTTGACTCTGTGAGCCAACCGTGCTTCCTAGGAACTGCTTTTACCCTCATTCTATAAGTTAGGATGCTGAGGCACAGAGAGGTTAAGTGACTTACCCACAGCCACACAGCTGGGAAGTGACAAGACCAGGATTTGAACACAGGCCCCCTGGCTCCACAGCCCAGCTCTGAACCTCTGCACTTAGAGTAGAGGCCTGAAATGAGATGTGCAGGGAGCCCCCCCCCCCACCATGGACAGCTCCCTTGCAGCCCTGGCCGCTGACCATTCATGACAGGAACGGGCTGAAGGAGGGGTCAGGAATGGGAGCAGTTCTGTTTCCTGCTCCCTCAGCCCCCCTGCGTGAGCCCCCCACTTGGCCCCCTGCGTGACTCAGTCACCTCCCAGGGCCTGGCTACTTCAGCCCCAGACAAAGGAGCCTTTTGGACACTAAGTCCAGGTGATCTCCCTGGCGCCAGTGCTGTACTAATCCTCTTGGTGCCCCAGGGGACAGGCCAGCCTCATGGCCCCCAGGGTCTGGCTGGTCTTGGGCCTGAGGAGGGCACAGAGCCTCAGGCGACTGAGAGAACCACCTTCCTGTGTGCACCGCCCTCTATAGTTTATAGTGCACCCTGTGGGGAGTGAGAGCATGCGTGGTCCGTTCCCTACACTGGCGTCTGTGCCTGTGCTGGCTGGCGGTGGGGCACACGCCTGGTTCGCCAGAGCCACACCATATCACATGGGCTGTCGAAGGTGCTGGGTGGGCCAAGGAAGGGGCAGGCTTGGGGTTGTCACAGAAAGCTTTGCAGAGCAGCTGACATTTCTGTATGACTATGACCAGTGGAGTCTAGAGAAGGGTGTTCTGTGGCAAATATTGCACGTGCAAAGGCCCAGAGACAGGGAACGGAAGTGGGGAGTGGAGAGAGGAGCAGACCCACCTTGGATGCCAAGGAAGGGACCTGGGCTGTGTCCCAGCAGGTCTTGGAGGGGCAGTGGCTGCCTCTGGAGGCGTTGCCTGGGAAGGGGCAGGAGGGAACATTCTGGGGTGATGGAAAGTTCTATATTGAGACAGGGGTGTGGGCTCCATCGTTGAATAAAATTGTCAAAGTTCAACAAATAAACACTTGGGACTTGTGCATTTCACTGTCTGTAAGCTTTATACCCAAAGAAAACAATCGCAATGGCATACGTATTGAAGTGTTTACGGGGAAATGTACCACTCCCTGAAGTTTACAGTTCTTCCAAATTCACTGTATGTGTGAATAGTTCATAATGAAATATTGGGAGAAAAATCTTCAGGTCAAAAGAAGCCCATCTACTTGTTCTCTTCACACCAGCCCCAAGTTTGGAGAGTCAGATCTATATACATCTCCCTGAATCTTCAAATCAGTCCTGTGAAGCAGATGTTATACCCATTTAGCAGATAGAAATGATGAGAAGCACAGAGAAGGGAAGTGGCTGGCCCAAGGTCATGTGGCGAGTTGGGGGTTGAGCTGAGTCTGAATCTGAGTTAGCCTGCTGCTGAGTCCAGTCTGGGGGCACTTCCTGGCTGCCCAGGCCATCTGGAGTGGACAGAGCCTGACTTAGAGCTGGCAACCAGACGCACCTGTAGGGGTTTTTGGTTCCCCCACGTGGGGGCCTAGCTGGAGTCTCCAGTAACGTGTCCGGACCAGGGGCTGATAAACCTCAGCTCATGTGACACCATCCGGGAGTGAGTGAACGTAGCTCTCGGAATTAGCCACAAACCGCAGCTATTTGTGGTTTTGGAGCTCGATGTCTGATTTGCAGAGCAAATCTGGATTCCAGTCTCTCATAATTACATGGTGTTTCCCTCTCTAGGTCTGGACTCAGACCCAGCTGCTATATAAGGCCAGCCTCTGAATAGACTCAGGCAAAAGCAGAGGGCCTGGTGAACAGGACCTCTCAAAACTGAGCTGCCGGGACCTTGCAGGGTAAGGAGGAGCCCCTTCCCTATTCAGTGTCTGGGCACTGGGGAGGCTGAGGCCTCAGGAGGCAATGAGGAGAGTCTCAGACTGGAAACCTGCCTGCGTAACCCCTCTCTGAGCCTCTTCTGTCTTTCCTATAACATGGACATAGAAAAGCCTCTCAGGGAGGCTCTGAAAAGGGCCTGAGTCACCCCAGTGACCTGAGTTAACAGAGCTGCACTTACACTTCTCAGGGATTTGGGGTATCTGGTGCCTTTGCTGTTTCTCTGAGACTCCTCAGCTGCTTGCCAGATCTCCCTCCATTGGTGCCATCTTTTTAACCGAAAGTGATGATCCCTCTTTGAACAGAGAACTTTCTGGGTAGTGGGTTAGGATGAGGTAAGGAAACCAGAAAAAGATTTTTTTGCACATGTTAACCCTTCATATTCTAGTATAAATGAGTGCTTCCAATATTCTGGGAGTAGATGGAGTGGGGAAAAAACCTGGAGGCTTTGGAAAAGGGAAGAGGGTGCATAAGTGGAGGGGGCTGAAGCCAATGATTTTACAATGTGGCCCAGAGGAGAGTCCGTGGTGCTCTGAAGCTGGTGCTCAGGTAGAGTTGACAGAGAGAAGTGGGTTAGGGCATGGAGGCAGCAAAATAAGGTTTCTTAAAGACTGAGCAGCTTATCCCAAAATGCATGCTTCCTCGCTCCCAATCGATAACACTCCACACCCACTTCTTTTTTTTTTTTAATGTTTATTTTTGAGAGAGAGAGAGAGAGCACGAGTGTGAGCAGGGGAGGGGCGGAGAGGGAGGGAGACACAGAATCCCAAGTAGGCTCCAGGCTCTGAGCTGTCAGCAGAGAGCCTGATGTGGGGCTCGAACCCATGGACCGCAAGATCATGACCTGAGCCGAAGTCGGACGCTTAACCGACTGAGCCACCCAGGCGCCCCCCACCCACTTCTTAGGGGTCTAAAATAATAGTGCCAAAACAGTAACAGTAACTGCTGTTTATTGCCTACTATGTACCAGAAACAGTGTGTTAGTAATTAGGAGGCAGAGGTTCAAAAAGGTAAACTCTCTTGTCTAAGGATTAGAACCCAGATAGCTCTGATCCAGAGCTCTTAATCTCAAGTACCTGGTATAGAACTGTCTCCTTCAAAGAGGTAAGAGTGATTTTTGGCTGGATGGATGCATGAAATTGTGGCTAGATGAATGTGTTGATAGATGGATGAACTGATAGAAGGATGCACGGATGGATGGATGGATTTATGAAGGGGTGGATGGGTAGACAGAAGGATGGATGGACAGATGGATGGAAGGAAGGAAGGAAGGAAGGAAGGAAGGAAGGATGAGTGGATGGGAGGATGGATGGATTGGTGGGTGAACAGACGGGTAGATGCTGGAGAGATTCTCCCTAGAGTCTGTCTGCTGTGAGTTTGCT
The DNA here is from genome assembly GCF_022079265.1 of Lynx rufus. NCBI lineage: Eukaryota > Metazoa > Chordata > Mammalia > Carnivora > Felidae > Lynx > Lynx rufus. Next base: position 25,915,935 of record NW_025814896.1, on the reverse strand, counting down.
ATTTTGGCTGGAGTCCTCATGACCTCTCTCCCTGATGCTCCATTTGGAAATTTCATCTTGGGGGATAATCAGACATCCATGGCTCTAGGACAGTTTGGTTAATGGGTCTGCTCTGTGTCTCCGGATTCATTTCATTCATTCAACTTAGAAGATGGTATTGGGAATTCTGGACCCTTCCCCGTATGTCCCTGGGCCTCGGGATCCCGATATGATTCTTGGCAGGGAGTGCCTAGCTCCACCTGCTTCCAGGGTGGTGACTCTGATGCACTGTCTCCTCAGCAGGGAAGCAGTGCCAGCATGTGGACAGCCTGGTGCGTGGCTGCTCTGTCTGTGGCAGCTCTCTGTGGCACCCGCGCAGAAACAAACACTGTCCTCAGGGTTACCAAAGACGTGCTGAGCAATGGTGAGTCCAGGCCTGCGGCAGTCAGGGGTGACGTGGGGTGGGCAGGGCAGTCCAGCCAACTCTGAAGTCCCAAGGACCCTCTTCACGTCAGGCGGGTGGGTAAATTATTCCCCCTTTTGCTTTTGGTTACCATTCCCTACACACTTACACCATGTTGAGGACTTCATGCCTGAGGCGGTAGAAGCAGTGACTAAGAGCTTGGGTCCTCGAGTCAGCCTTCCCAGGGTTCAAATACTGACCGACCTTAAGTCCACAACTTGAATTCTCTGAGCCTCAGTTTTCTCGTCTGCAACATGGATGTGATTGTGGCCCCCGTCATAGAGGACTGGTTTGAGAATGAATGAGGTAGCCTTCTGAAAACGTGGTCCCGTTCCTGGTACATACATTGAAGGCCTTCAAATGTGGGGGCTGTAATTATTCCCCCCTTTAATTCTTGGGAGCTCATTTTTGTCATCTGGCAAGCAAAGACCTGCCCTGATGCCATCCAAGCAGGTTTATAAGCTCTAAAGTGTGGAGCACTTGAAAGGGAGTAGAAGGAAGAAAATCTTTCCAGGTTCGGTGAATGATGTTGAAATCTAGTTAAAGCAAGAGCAGGTCCAGGTTAGCAGTCAGTGAGCCCACCTGAATGTCAGGGCTGGATTGGTCTGGGGGAGTCTTCCCATTCGACCTTGACATTCTACTGGTGGGAAAGGTGGGGCCCAGAGGTGGCGCCTGGGGGAGGAAGCCCTCACTAATGCCTTTGCTTCTCTGCAGCCATTTCAGGCACCCTGCAGCAGAGTGATGCTCTCCGCTCAGCCCTGAGAGAGGTGCCCATGGGTAAAGCTGGTGGTGATGGTGGAGGACCTCTCCTGGGGGGTCTGCTTGGTGGAAGTGGAGGTGGTGGGGGCGGTGGCCTTCTGGGGGGCCTGCTTGGTGGTGGGAGCGGAGGGGGTGGTGGTGACCTGTTGGGTGGGGTTGGGGGAGGCTTATTGGGTGGCGGAGGCAGCAATGGCGGGGGGCTTTTGGGTGGCAGTGGCGGGGGGCTGTTGGGTGGCGGAGGCAGCAATGGCGGAGGGCTTTTGGGTGGCAGTGGCGGGGGGCTGTTGGGTGGCGGAGGCAGCAGTGGTGGGGGGCTCTTGGGTGGCAGTGGCGGGGGGCTCTTGGGTGGCAGTGGCGGGGGGCTGTTGGGTGGCGGAGGCAGCCATGGCGGAGGGCTTTTGGGTGGCAGTGGCGGGGGGCTGTTGGGTGGCGGAGGCAGCAGTGGTGGGGGGCTCTTGGGTGGCAGTGGTGGGGGGCTGTTGGGCGGCAGTGGTGGGGGGCTGTTGGGCGGCGGAGGCAGCAGTGGCGGGGGGCTCTTGGGTGGCGGAGGCAGCAATGGCGGGGGGCTCTTGGGTGGCAGTGGTGGGGGGCTCTTGGGTGGCAGTGGTGGTGGTCTCTTGGGTGGCGGTGGTGGTCTTCTGGGTGGTGGCCGACACCATTACGATGACTACAGACGCGTTGAATTCCCCCGAGGTGTCGGTGGCATTCCCTACAACGATTTCCATGTTCGAGAGCGCCCCCCCAAATATACCAATGGCAAGCAGCTTGGTGGTAATTACAAGTATGGTCACATCGAGACCAATGACAACACTGCTCAGCTGGGGGGCAAATACAGATACGGTGAGATCCTTGAGTCAGATGGAAGCATCAGGGACCTCCGAAAAGGTGACTACCGCAATGCTGACAATGCATATGGCGGCCACAGGGGCCGTGGGCAGTACAGGTCGGCCGAAGGTGCAGCAGCCGTGGGCAGGCTTCACCGGAGGGAGCTGCGGCCCGGAGAGATACCACCCGGTGTAGCCACTGGGGCGCTGGGCCCAGGTGGTTTGCTGGGCACTGGGGGCATGCTGGCAGCCGATGGCATCCTGTCGGGCCAAGGTGGCCTGCTCGGAGGAGGTGGTCTCCTTGGTGATGGAGGACTTCTCGGAGGAGGTGGAGTCCTGGGCGTGCTTGGCGAGGGCGGCATCCTCAGCACCGTGCAGGGCATCACCGGGTAAGAAGGGGCCAGGCTCTCCCTATCAAGCCCAAATGATGAACTTAACAAACATGGTGATCACCCCAGGGGCCTAGAGTTGGAGGGGTGACAGTCTTCAGAGCCCCATGCACTTCAAGACTTGGCCTCAGGACTGGACATCTTGAGAGTCCCAAGTTGTGTGGCTTGGGGTCTAGTCACTAAACAACCCTGAATTTGAGTCACAGCTCACCTTTTTATGTATGTGTGTGAGTTTGGGCCATTGTTTTCATCTCTCTGAGTCTCAATTTCCTCATCTACAGAATGGTCATCATCATAGTTAAAGTAGAAAATGTGCAAGGATTTAAAACTACACACATATAATTTCAGCTATGCCCAGTCTCCTTCTCATATTCTCATAGTCACTATTTAATTCAACAAATACTGAGAACGTCTCCTATGTGCAGGCCACTGTGTTGGCACTGGGGACAAGGACACATGGTTAACCAAGAAAAGACACATCTCTAGTCCTCACAGAGCTTGCAGGCCGATGGGGTATATGGGCTTTGATAAAGACGCCTGAAAATAATCATGCAATTATAACACTGGTTAGCAGCTCATGGAGAAATAAGGATGTGTATAGTGGGGGAGGTCAGGGAAGGCTTCCTGGAGGAAGAGGGTCTTAAACTGAAAGCAGAGAATTTGTAGGAAGGAACCAGGAAAAGAAGGGCAAGGATAAGCAGGGAGAATGGCATCTTTACGAGAAAAAAATTCAAAGGAAATACAAGGAAATGTAAACAGTGGGCCTCCAGCCAATGAGAGTGTGGGTCATGGCATTTTTTCCCTGTCACTTCTCTGTGTTTTCCAAGTTCTATCCACAAACCTCAGGTCTCGTTAGAGTTAGGGGGAATGAATGTGGCACAGAGAAGGGGGTGTATGACACAGGGCACCCCCAGTGAAGCATGGCAGACCCCGGGGATGACCATCTCACCAGCCTGGGTCCTATGCAGGCTGCGCATCGTGGAGCTGACCCTCCCCCGAGTGTCCGTGCGGCTCCTGCCTGGTGTGGGCGTCTACCTGAGCTTGTACACCCGCGTGGCCATCAATGGGAAGAGGTGTGTACCCTCAGCCCTGGAGGGGTCCCCACCACCCGAGGTCCTGGATGAAAGATCTTGAGCAGGTCATTTCCCCTGTCTGCACCCCAGCCTCTTTGTCTGTAATGTGAGGAATACTAACACCGAATGTGTTACCGGCACCTGACTTATACCCTTGGGCTCAGGCCATCTTCCGGTCCCGGTCAGCAGTGAAGGTAGCCTGCATGGGTGTTAAGATCTGGGAGGCTAGAGACAGGTGACAGCCTGGCTTTGAATCCTGACTCTATTACAAGCTGTGTGACCTCTGGTCAGCCCCTAATGTCACCAAGTCTTAGTGTCTTCACCTGCCACGGACATAGTGACATCTCCTTTTCCAGGTGGCTGTGGCCGCAAGGGAGGGAAAGCAAGAAAATGTCTCCCTGATAGTGCCCGCCACAAAGTAGGTGCTTAGCGGAGGACTTTAGAGAGTGGACTTTTGTGCTGATTTCTCCCCATGGGACGAGGTCCTGTCTATAAGGCTAGGTCAGTGGGTAGTCACTTTGAAAACCAGAATTTATGTGTAGAGTTCATTTATTGACTCCTGTTCCCAGCCTTTGAGGCTCTCTCATTGACTAAGTGGGAGATGGATTTGTTCATGGATGTAGAGGGACCTGGGAAGCCTTCTGGTTTGGGACCCCTAGAGATGAGCAAGGCGCAGAATAGATGCACGACAGCAAGGGGCAGGGACAGCAAAGACAGCCCAAGGTGCAAGGTGCTGGGTAGAACTGAATGAGGCTGGAGGCCTGGAGGCTGAGGTTGACTAGCCGTCTCCCTGGCCCCACGACCTCCTCTAGTCTCATTGGCTTCCTGGACATCGCGGTGGAAGTGAACATCACGGCTAAGGTCCGGCTGACCATGGACCGCACAGGCTACCCTCGGCTAGTTGTAGAGCGATGTGACACCCTCCTGGGGGGTATCAAAGTCAAGCTGCTTCGAGGGTGAGTACCAGTGGGCAGTGGAATGCCTCGGTGGACGGTGGAGCGGTCTATCTTTGATAAACATGTGGTCAGGAGCAGAGGCTCTAGAAGCAGCCTGCGGTTCAACCTCCACGATTCCTTGCTGTGTGACTTTGAGCAACTCTGCTGCCCTCTGAATCTGAGCTCCACTTGCTGTGTCTGTGAAATGGGCTAATTCTCTTTCCCTTTGGAATGGAGATAATGAATGCAAAACAGTACAGAACCTGGCACATTTTAAGTTTTCTGAAGAGGGGCGCCTGGGTGGCTCAGCTGATTACACCTCCAACTCTAGATTTTGGCTCACCTCATGATCTCACGGTTTGTGGCTTCGAGCCCCGTTTTGGGCTCTGTGCTGACAGTGCGGGGCCTGCTTGGGATGCTTCCTCTCCCTTTCTCTGCCTTTTCTCCCCTCTAAAAATAAGTAAATATTTTGAAAAAGAGTTTTCTGGGACGCCTGGGTGGCTCAGTTGGTTTAAGCATCCGACTTCAGCTCAGGTCATGATCTCGCAGTTTGGGGGTTCAAGCCCCACGTTGGCTCGGTGCTGACAGCTCAGAGACTGGAGCCTACTTCAGATTCTGTGCTTCCCTCTCTCTCTCTGCCCCTCCCCCGCTCATTCTCTCTCTCTCTCTCTCTCTCTCTCAAAAATGAATAAAAATTAAAAAAAATTTTTTTAAGAGTTTTCTGAACATATGTCTAGCAGGAATTTTCTGTCCCTTCGAGCCCCAGCTCATGGGGAAGTTTCCCAGTTGGTTCTATTCAATGCAACCTTGGTTAGGGGTTGGGTTTTTTTCTATCATAGCCTCCCCACAAAGTGGCCAACACAACCAGAGAGGTTTCAAGTGTGTGTGTATTGAGGGGTATGCTGCCTCCAGGTGATGGTCTTGGATGAGGGCGCACCAGGGCAGCTCAGAGCTGAGCCCCTTTCTCCTCCCTCCCTGGCCTTCATCATGGGAAATGTGTCTTTTTGGCTTCTCCCATTGAGGCCTCTGGCTGCCTGCTCCTCCCCCTCCTGTCTTATCAATCTCTTTGCCCCTGTCACTCCAGTGCTCATCTTATCTAGACTTTGGGAGCAGATAACCTCACTGTACGACTTGACCCCAAGAATTTCTGATTCATGTGAGCTTCTCTGAGTCTTTGTTTCTGCTCTAGAGTGGGTCAGGACAGAGAAAATTGGCCCCTGATATTTTGGTGAGAAGAGGAGGGGAGAGAAGCACCCAGAAACCTCAAAGATTGATTTTTTAAGTTTATTTATTTATTGTGAGTGAGAGGGTGCGATGCTTGAACCCATGAACCGTGAGGTCATGATCTGAGCCAAAATCAAGAGTTGGATGCTTATTCGACTGAGCCACCCAGGCGTCCTAAAACCTCACAGATTTTTTTAATTTTCTAGGAAATATTTTTGGTAGTACATGGTTCAAAGATATAAAAAAAATACAAAGGCACAGACTGGAGAGCCCCCTCTCACCCTGTCTCCCATCTCCCCGCCCCCCCCAAGCTCACTGTGCTTGTTTCTTGATTCTCCTTCCAATTCTTTTCTACAAATGAAGCAAACATGAACATAGAGTCTCATTCCCTACCCTCCTTTTAACACAAGTGGACACATACTATAAACATCACCTTGCACTTTTTCATTTACTCTATTTGGAGATTTTCCTGTATTTGGACATCGAGAGCTTCCTTTTTGTTTAACTTTTTACAGCTGTGTGGTATTCTGTTGTCTGGATGAGCCATCATGTATTCGTCCCCTGGTGTGGGGACATTGCAATTTGTCTAATCTTCTGCTCTGATGAATAGGTTACAGTGAATTATGTACATTTTAAACATGGGCCGATGTATCTGTTGGATAATTTCTCAGAAGGAGACAACAGTCTGTGCCCTGAATGGACATAGGTTAAATTCAAATTACCCCCCACACACACATATGCACACACACGCACACACGCACCTATGCATGGATAAATTCTCAAGGGCCTTATCATCCACAGAGCATTGGAACCAACACAAGGTCCCTTAAGCTGTGAATCCACCTAAGAAGGAGACCAAAACGTGTACAGAAATGTTCTAATTAGGACATGATCTCAAGAAATGCTTTGCTCTGTCAAACTGGCAAGCGTTGGACACAAGCTGGGAGGGTGCAGGCAGGGCAGTGTTCAGTGGGGACAGAAGGGCGGATTTTTAAGGGGCCAAGCTATCGGTGACACTGCATGAGGATGACCATGTTTCGCTCACCTTCTCATCACTGCGGGGCCTCGGGAAATAAACCCTTGCCCTTCAAGTCTGTCTGTCTGTCCATCTATGTGTCTTGCCTATGCATCAGTACTATGATCTCTTTCCCCCCTTAGCCAACTGGTTAGGACGGTTTGTTGATGCACTTGGACCACTTCTCCAGAGCTGTTTCCTTGTCTGTAGAACCAATCCCATCTCCCAGACTTTCAACAGCAACAGCTCGTTTTCTCCTGTGGACCCCATGAGCACATTTTGTCGGCCAGTATTTCTCCTCCCCTCCCTTCCACACACATTTATCGAGCACGTACCGTGCCCCAGGTACTGTGCTGGGTGCTTGGACAGAGGAATATGTTCGTTTTCCTGCAGCAAGCAGCCCGCTAGAGGGGCAGATGAGCAGGAGGGAGTGACTTCTGCACACAGGAGCATCCCAGCCTGGGCCTAGCCCAGTGCAGAGTTCAAGGAGCATCTGTTGAACGAACGGATGGATGGATGGATGGATGAGTGAATGAGTGAATGAAAAGCCAAGCAATTTGCCTGGGCAGCCTGTCCGGCCAAGTCTGTGATGAATGTACATTGTCTGGCTTTCGGAACAATTTTCCAGTACTCAGGGGTTCTTGCTGCCCAGGGCCTGGCTCGGGACGCTGCGTGGACAAGCTTGGTGAGCTCCCTCCTCCTCCCCCACTCCTCTCTCCTCAGGCTTCTCCCCAACCTCGTGGACAACTTAGTGAACCGAGTCTTGGCCAACGTCCTCCCTGACTTGGTAAGAACCTATCCTGGGATGGGGAGCAAGGAGCACAGACTTTCCCCAGACGGAGGGAGCGCAGTCCAGCCTCCATCCCTGCGGGCGTGCAGGTGACCCAGAGGAGCCAGAGTCCTGGGGCCTGTTCTTGGAGGTCTGGGGAGGACCCTGACGAATGTGGAGGGACAGATGAGTGACGGGATAAGGAAGTGGAGCTTAAGAGTCATGCAGTTCTGGTTTGAATCCCAGCTCGGGCACTTCCGAGCCAGGTGACAATCCTATCACCTCTCTGATCTCGGTTTTCCCATCTATAAAATGGGGATCAGGAGAGCGCCTTCCCCGCAGGGCTGTGGGGAGGACAGTGCCAGGCACAGAGCACGCAGGCAGTAAACGCAGCTATTGTCATTGCTATTCCTGCGCCCCGCACCCCAGCGCCCAGCCCCGGCTCCAGAACCTCATGCCATCTCTCCCCCCACAGCTCTGCCCCATCGTGGATGTGGTGCTGGGTCTTGTCAACGACCAGCTGGGTCTCGTGGACTGTAAGTCCTTCCTGTTTTGCTTCATTCAGCCAGCGTCTTCCAGCCCTGATTTGGGCCCAGCCAGGGAAGGCGCCGGGGGGCATAGCATGTCTGGGAGGAAGGTCCAGTGTGGTGGGGGCACCAGGCCCCTCTCGGGCCCTTAGAGCGCGGTGTGGCTGATGTCACAGGAGAGAGGCTACCTGGCCTTCCCTCTTGGTGCCAGACATGCCTCCGGAGGGAGGAGCATCCCACCTGGCCCGGTGGCTAAGTCTCTGGACAGAGACAGTGAGGCTGGTCAGAGCCCTGGCTCTTTCCTGACAGCTGTGTGGACTTGGAAAGACTCCTTCCAGTTTCCTCAACTCTAATATGGGGGGCTGGCTTCAGCCCACAGAGGGATTGGAGAGTGAATAACAGGAGACACCATGAATACCGTTCAGGTCCCTAGAACCAGGCTCTGATACCAGCCGTGGTCCACGATTTCTGAGTGAACATTCCTGGAGGCAAGCCTGCCCCGTATGGTTGTGCGGTTCACGCACAGCAGGATGGCAGGGACCTCCTTTCCCATAAACTGCAACATAACGGAGGCACCTGACTTGTGAGGGACACAGTATCTATAGCCATACAGGGCGGCCCTCTTGGGTGGCGCTCCCGTCTCTCTGGGACCCCAGGAAGTTTGGGGATGGCTTTTGCAGACAGGTGAAATTCTGTCCTTTTGTGGCCAGGAACAAGGGAGGGAGAGCCCAGAGGATGGGGCTGTTGGTCATAAGCAGTCAGGGAAGTGCCAGCTTCAACTAAGCACCACGTTGTGGAACCTTAAAACTTCCTCCCTGGTCACAGTACTCCACAGTTTACAAAGCTTATCAATATGCAGAATCCCACAGACCCCACAATATAGTCCAAGGAGTTATACAAACCTATTTTACAGAGGAAGCAACTGAGGTTCAGAGAGGCACAGTGTCTTGCCTGAGGTCACACAGCAAGGAAGAGGCAGAGGTGGGATTTGAACCCAGAACTCTTGCTCTTTTCATGCTGCCATCTGGAGCTGGCGCCTTGCTGCCCCGCCCCCTTGGGGCATAAGAAGGGAAGGCATCTGGGAGGATGAAGGGGACTCCCTGTGACCCCACCTTTTCCTGCAGCTCTGGTTCCTCTGGGGATATTGGGAAGTGTTCAGTATACCTTCTCCAGCCTCCCGCTCGTGACCGGGGAATTCCTGGAGCTGGACCTCAACGTGAGTGCCGGGGCCCCAGGGAAGGGAAGGCAGGCAAGGGTGTGAGCGCCAGACCCATGGGCTTCTACTCAGTGTCTGGGAAGCAGTGTTGGACCAGGACCCTCTTCTGATTACTTGAAGACCTTCCAGAAGCCACATCAGGAAACGCAATCGCAGCCAACACTTACCAAGTGTTCGCTGCGTGGCAGGCACGTTCCAAGTGCTTTATGTAGATCGACTCCGTCTGTCTTCACAGCCACTGTATGACATAATAAGGTGACCTCCGTGCTGATGTCCATGCTCTAAAGACTCCCACCATGGCCAGTTTCAAGCTACTAACTTTATATCACATGCGTGGAGCTTTTGCTCTTCTGAGCTAGCGTGAGTGGGTTCCAGCACACCACTGAATCTGACCCCTACCTGTGCACGGGGCATACACACACGTTCTTTCCCCCCAGCCTGTACCAACATGGGTGCTTCCCCCGCTGCTCTATCAGCTACAGAACTGCGGGTGAACCCCACGCTGCCACGTACACAGGATACGTGTGAACACATATACGTACCCCCCAGTCTATTCACAAACAGTAGTCATTCAAGAGGTGTTTGTCGGTTACCTGCTGTGTGCCAGACTCCGTGCTGGGGCTGGGGGTGCACCGTGAACAAGGCAAGACCTCTGCCTTAATGGAGCTTACAATCCGTTGGAGGGGCTAGGCCATCCAAGAGTCACTCAAACAAATACACAATTAAAGATCATCAGTTCTGTGCAAGAGGGTCCCAGGATATCAGAGCCTAAAGCAAGGAGTCAGGCTGTATCCAGGGAGGTCATGGAGGGCTTCCCGGAGGAAGTGACATGTAAGCTGAGACCTGCCAGTAAGTGGGCCATAATAAGAGAAGAGCGTGGGTCAGGGAACAGTATGTGGGAAGGAGCCACGGTGGGAGTAGTGAGGTGGTGGCAGGGACTGACCAGGGGCAGTAGGGACGGAGTGGCTCTCAATGAGGCGGAGAAGTCCCCATGGGCAGACCACACAGCATCTGTAGAGCAGGGAGAGGGGTCTGGTCTTCAGGGAGTAGATACGCCATGGGCACTGTGCGGACACGTAATTAGCTCCTTTTGGCAGGGCGGAGGGGCAAGAAACCATGTTGGACACGTATTTAAAATAAAGGGCGATAGCTCATGGCTGTAAGTGGTCATAAAGTGAGAACTACAGGAGGTTCCATGCCATCACAAACGAAGAAAAGCCAGGGACCATAAAAGAAAGGGTAACTCAGACCCAGTGGGTTTAATCGAGGAAGGCTGCCGGGATGTCACCCCAGTCTCAGCCTCCTCCGCTCATCTCCCTGTAACCCTCCCTGTGACCCCTTTCCTCCCTGCTTCCCCAGACTCTGGTCGGGGAGGCTGGAGGAGAGCTCATTGACTATCCACTGGGGCGACCAGCCATGACTCCCAGACAAAAGATGCCAGAATTACCCCCCATGGGTGACAACACCAACTCCCAACTGGCCATTTCTGCCAACTTCCTGGGCTCAGTGTTGGCCCTCCTGCAGAAGCAGGGGGCACTGGATATCGACATCACCGACGGCATGGTGAGTCATGGTCCCATCCGGAGGTGGGCTGGGCTGGGCAGCAAACAGCTCCCCGTTGGTCCTGTCTAGTCCCCACAGCCTTGGGCAAATTGCTTTCAAGTGAGAACAGTAAGCAGATAGTGCACCCCTGACTCATTTCCCACTCACGGGCACGTATTGGTTATGTCAGTGTTTACCAAAGCACGGTGACTGAGATGATTTTAGGTGATTCGTAGACGTGGCATTAAAGAACATCAAATCATATGATGATGATCTCTATTCAGTTCTATTTAATTTTATGTCACTCCTTCTTTAAAATCATAGTATATATTCTTACATACGTATCTCAATATAAATGCTTAGGATCCTTTTACTTGGTAAACATTAATATTAAATAACTAAAAGATACATAAGGATAAGGTATGCTCCAGGATGATTTTCTTTCCAAACGTTTTCTTTTAAAAATGTCAAGCCTTCAGAAAAGTTACAAAATAGCACAATCAGTGCCCAAATATCCTTCACCTAGATTCACCAGTTAATATTTTGCCATATTTGCTTCATGTCTACAGATCCATCCATCTGCTCACCCACTGATCTACCCACCTACTCATCCATGCTTCCTTCCTCCCTCCCTTCCTCCCTTCCTCCCTCCCTTCCTCCCACCTACTCATCCATGCTTCCTTCCTCCCTCCCTTCCTCCCTCCCTGCCTCCCTCCCTTCCTCCCACCTACTCATCCATGCTTCCTTCCTCCCTCCCTTCCTCCCCTCTTCCCTCCCTCCCTTCCTCCCTTCCTCCCTCCTTCCTCCCTTCCTCCCTTCCTCCCTTCCTCCCCTCTTCCCTCCCTCCCTTCCTCCCTTCCTTCCTTCCTTCCTTCCTTCCTTCCTTCCTTCCTTCCATCATTCCATTCATCCACCTATCCAACCTATCTATCAGCAAGCTAGCTAGCTATTGTTGAACAATTTAAGTTTTTAGAAACATGACATCCCACTCCATAAATTTGTGTGTGTCTCCTAAGAACAAGCTATTCTCCAAAAAACCACCGTATGAATTATGTCCATCTTGATTCCACCAAGAAGTCTCCATTTGGTGCTAGTATATAGTTAATCCTCTCTTGTACTTTTAAGTGTCCTCTTTGTAACTCAGAGAGAGCAGGACTCACCCCCCTCAAAGCCCTCCACAGACAACAAGATCCATGGAGAATATAATGGCACTGTTTCATTTTTATTGCATTTACTTTCACAGTTGCCATTTCTTTCTGTCAAATGGTACTGACTTTTCATTTTTTAGTATTTGAGGTTTTCAAAAGCAGATCTTTGGATATGGCAGAATTATGCATTTAGTGGACACTGGGTTATGCACATGGACTCACCGATGTTCACCTTGTTTTGATAAAGAATTACATTTAGGCACGCCTGGGTGGCTCAGTGGGTTAAGCATCTGACTCTTGGTTTTGACTCAGGTCATGATCTCACGATTTGTGGGTTCAAGGCCCACGTGGGGCTCCAAGCTGGCGTGCAGAGCCTGCTTAGGATTCTCTCTCCTTCTCTTTCTGCCTCTTTCTCTCTCTCTCTCTGAATGAATGAATGAATAAATAAATAAATGAATGAGTAAATAAATAAATCAACAAAAAAAGTTAAGAATTACATCTAGAGGAGAAAGAGTCAGGTCTTTTCTTACCTCCTGCCCCATAAAGTCATGCCTATAGTAAGCTTAAGTGGATGGCCCTGTCCCCTTAACCACAAAACGGCTGCCGTGATCAGTATGTGGGTTGCCATTGGACAGGCAGGACCTCCCAAGGGGTCTTTGAAGGGAAGAAGATGCCCCTGCTGGTTGCCTGAGGGTGTGTAGGCGTTTAAGCACTGTGTTAGCAACTCCTGTCTGTCCCTGCAGCCTCAGGGACTCACATGCCCCTTCTTGCCCTGCAGTTTGAAGAACTTCCTCCTCTCACCACGTCCACGCTGGGAGCTCTGATTCCCAAGGTACGTAAAGCAGACGCGTCCCCTTGTCTTCAGCCCTCCCCTCCTTCCAGGTGTCCCAGGAACTGGGTCAGAAGGGGAGACGCCCACAACCAGGGTGGGGTGATCTGAGTGCAGTGACAAAGGTGTGGTGTCCAAATCCCCATGCCAGGAGGGCATGGAGGGTTGAGGTGGAAAGACCCTGAGCTGTAGCAGTGGACTGGTCTGCACATTTCTAATCCTGGCTACTTCAGGAAGTCTGGCTACTTCATCGCTGTGTGTCTTCAGGCCAGAGTCTTAACATCTCTGAGCCTTGGCTTCCTCATCGGTAAAAAAAGGATGCGAGCTCCTACTCCACACCTTCGTCTAGGAGAGTGAAGGAGATGAAGGTGATGGTTCACGTAAAGATGCTGACATGCGCAGGTGCATGGTGGCTCAGATGGGAGGAGCCAGATTTTTGGAGCAAACATGAACTTGAATTCCAGCTAAGCATGTCTCAACCATACTACCATAGGCAAATGACATCTCTCTGAGCCTCCGTTTTCTCCTCTGGGAAATGGGGCTAACAATGCCCACTTCACCGTGTGGCTGTGAACCTGGGAGTTGAACATAAGCACAGAGTAGGCATTTGATAAATGTTCACTATTATTGTTCTTGTTCATAATAACAAAATCTTTTTTTTTTTTTAAAAGGGCAAGTGTGCTCTTGTCAGATTATTAGGTATATACGATTGGAACAAAGGCCTTTCCGATCCCAGTTCTTGTCCCAGGGCTGGTCCAAAAACTGTTAGCCTGCACCTGGCAGGAGAGAGCTTCTTACACAGTAAGCGCTATGCAGGTACAAAGGATTGCTGTAACCTACGACCATTTTAGACATTTTTCATCTCTTTTCTACCTGTTCTGCTCCTGGTTCAACTTCAGAAGCAGGAAAGGAGACCCAAGTCAACAAATGATCACTATCGCCCTCATGCGGTTGGAAGCTGAATGGCATAGCACCATTATCTGAGGTCAAAAACAGCGGCAGGTCCCAGGGGCAGGTAGACTTCTATCAAATGGACCTTTTATTTACTGGACCACTTCTATGTCCACTGCACTTTACAGTTTATGAAAAAAATTTAAGAATTCCCTCTTTTATTTGGTTTTAATCATCCCCCTCATTCATGGGGCCGGAAAAGGGGAGCAATCCATTTCACAGACAGGGAAACAGAGGCTCAGAGAAGTCACACAACATGGCAAATGCTGTGCTGGCACAAAGACTCAGACCTTGAAATGGGACTCTGGGTCTGCAGCAGCGGAGATTCAGGCTAGACACGGGAGAGTGTCCCCTGGAGATCCAGGCTTAATCAGAGCTGGGGTGTGCATCCTGGGTCTCCTGCTGCTGTGGGGAGAGTTTGAGGTAACCTCTCCGCGTCCCTGTGAAGGAAGGTGTTGCTAATTATTGGAGACCGTGTATGTTGGGGTTGGCTCCTCCAGGTATCCCCAAAATCCCCTTGTGAAAAGCCAGTTACCAAATTATTGATTTGTTGAAAGCCAATTTGCCAAAGGGTGAATTCGCTCAGTGGTCATTTGGCTAAATCTACTAGATTTGCCAACAGATCAAGAGTTTGTTTAAAAGAATTTCACCTTGGGGCGCCTGGGCGGCTCAGTCGGATGCGGTTAATTAAGCATCTGATTCTTGATTTTGGCTCAGGTCATGATCTCTCCGTTCGTGAGTTTGAGCCCTGCATCAGGCTCTGTGCTGAAAGCATGGAGCCTGCTTGGGATTCTCTCTCCCTCCCTCTCTGTCTGCTCCTCCCCTGCTTGTGCTCTCTCAAAATAAATAAATAAACTTTACAAAAACTTTTTAAAAATAAGTAAGAATAAATAAAAGAATTTCACCTTGACAATGTGTTCAAGAACATGAGTAGAATCTTCTTAGTTCCAGGATCCACACTGCTGCATTGCCTGCGGAGAAGTTTCCATTTACATGGATTTCTTTTTAAAGTAGCTTTGTAGTTTTTCCCATATAGTTAAATTCATTTAATATATATTTTTAAAAAAATTTTTTAATGTTTAGTTTTGAAGGAGAGAGAGAGACAGAGCGTGAGTGGGGGAGGGGCAGAGAGAGAGGGAGACACAGAATCGGAAGCAGGCTCCAGGCTCCGAGCCGTCAGCCCAGAGCCCGACGTGGGGCTCGAACTCACAAACCACGAGATCGTGACCTGAGCTGAAGTCGGGCACCTAACCGACTGAGCCACCCAGGCGCCCCCATTTAGTATTTTTAAGAAAAGTGTTCCTTCGGGGCATCTGGCTGGCTCAGTCAGAAGAGCATGCAACTCTTCATCTTGGGGGTCATGAATGTGAGCCCCACGCTGGGTGTAGAGATTAAAGTCTTTTTTTAAAAAAAGAAAGAAGAAAGAAGAATGTTCCTTAAAATAAAGTTTTTGGTAAAGCAGTAATTCAGCACATATGGGAACTGACTTTTTGATGAACCGTCCCTTTAGCTCATTAGCTTTTGGGGAGTCCATTCACAGCAAACGGGCTCAGATTCCTCCCACCTGGGGGGCTCCAGAGACCCCTGCAAACCCAGGTAGGCTGTGCCTTGCTCTGAGTTTTCACTGTGAGGTGCCCCAAAATACAAACTTTCTCATTCCAGGTGGGGTGTCCAGAGGCAGCAGGAGGGGAGATGGGCCCTGGGCTTCTGAGTGACACAGCCCTGGGCTGCCATCTCAGCTCGCCTGCTGACTTTGGACAATTTGCTTGAACCTCAGTTTTTTAATTCTGTCACACGGAGAAAAAAATACCCTATGGATTTGTTGTAATGATTCGATGCAACCGTGAATGTCCGGACAAACCCATCTTGCGCAGTCGCAAATTCTGAGCATTTCCATGCATCGGACATTGAGCTCGAGGCTTTGCCGGCACCCCCACATTTAATTCTCGTAGCAACACCTTGTGAGGGGCTCGGAGAGGGCAGCCCCCTCCCCAAACGCGGCAGCAGGTGAGAGCCCTCACATGCATGCAGGGCTTGGGCATTGCTGCAGGTGCCCAGGGTGACACCCTGTGCCGTGTGTTTAGAGTTGGCTGCTGACCCCGCTACCCAGGGCCCCACTCACTCTGGCCTGGTGTCCCCCCTGCAAGGTGTTCCAGCAGTACCCCGAGTCCCGCCCACTCACCATCAGGATCCAGGTACCGAACCCGCCTTCAGTGACGCTGCAGAAGGACAAGGCACTGGTGAGGGTGTTTGCCACCTCCGAGGTCATGGTCTCCCAGCCCAATGACGTTGAGACCACCATCTGCCTCATTGATGTGGTGAGTATCAGTAGGGGGGTGAGGCACCGAGTGGTCTTCCGGAGTCCCCAGACCCCCTCAGATCCCCACGAAACCAACCGTAGTGACTATAAGCCCAACTTGGGGCCAGATGATCGATTCAAATTCAACCTTTAGCACTTTTAGCTATGTGAGCTTGGATGCGTCTCTCTCTCTCTCTCTCTCTCTCTCTGTGCCTCTCTTGCGTTACTTGGTTTGTAGCCTTAACCTGACACTATAAAATGCATTTGTTAGTTTATTTCTGGACAGAGATGTAATTTGTCTTATTCACTACAGCATCCTCAGCCTAGCCACAGAGTGCTACACATAGTAGGTGCTCAGTAAAGCACCTATTTGTTGAAGCAATGTGCTGTGTTAAGTGCCATTTCCCCCTTGGTGCTTAAAGCTTAAGATTCAGACACTTAGGGTTCTGCCCCATCTGCTATGTCTTCTCAGTCTTTCCTCCCAGGGCTCAAGACCAAATGAGCCACTTCTAATCCGGGAAGTGGGTATTCTCAGCTAGACCATGCCAAGCCATGGTGTATTGGGGGTCCTTTCTGGGCATCATCAGATGTCAGATTCAAAGGGCTGGTTCTCACCCGGGGAGTGGACATGGCTGTGCCTGATTCAGTCCCCTGTTGATCAGCCCCTGCTGTGTGGAAATTTTTCCATCAATAGCCTAAATGTCTGTATGATCCAGTTCAGAGTCCTGCCATGGCTCTCCAGTGCCTCCAGGATGCAGCCTTGATTTTTCTGGCCCTGCCCGATCTGGCCCCTTCCCACTCAGTCTCCTGCAGCCCTCTTACCTCCTTGCTCTCCGGCTTTCTCTCTTCCATCTAACGCCATCCTCTTTCCTGCCCCAGGGCTTTGGCACATACCCTTCCCACTGCCTGGATCACTCTCACACCTTCTTTTTCATCTGGCCGAGTGAACGTTACTGGGGCCTCGGCCGGCCCGTAAAAGGAGCTTTGGCCAAGACCTCGGGGAACAGCCTGTGTTACGCTGAGTGCTGACGCAGCACCCAGCCAGCGCCTGGTGCACAGACCGCTCCCAGTGGCGACACTTCATTCTCATCCCTCTTTCCTCCAGGACACAGAACTCTTGGCCATGTTTTCCGTGGATGGCGATAAGCTGATGATCGACGCCAAGCTGGACAAGTAAGGAGGTTGCAGACTCGGGCCCCTGTTGCTCAGAAAGGCCTCCTTGGTGCTGCCGTGCCTGGTGCCAGCTCCTGAAGGGACATCTGGGAGGTCACCGGAGGTCCCCCAGCATGGCTGTCAGGGTTGGGTAAATCCAAGAGGCTGCAAAGGTGAAAATGGGCTGTGACCGCCAAGGCCGCTGGCGCGAGCTGGGCAGTGGGGGTGATGCCGTGAGCTTGCTAGAAGGAACCTACCGCCGACAACAACTACCATATCAATAATAATGATGACGGCCGGCCGTGATGATGGGCCAGGCTTTGCACTAGGTATTTATGTGCATTCTCTTGTTCAGCCTTGCGATGGCCCTGCGGCATCTCCATCTTAAAGAGGAGACAACTAGGGCTTAGAGAGGCGGGTTGCCTTACTCAGGCCCACACAGCAGGTCCAGAGAGGGGCTCTGGGCCAGCCCAGGTCTGTCTGAGCTGGAGCTGCATCGCGTGGTTACAAGTGCAGGCTTTGGAGCCAGGCCATATGAGCTCAGATCCTAACGTGACCACTGACAGGCTGTGTGACAAAGGCCAAGTGACTCTGCCTCTCTGAAACTCAGCTTTCTCATCTGAAAATGGGGATAATAGTCCCTACCTCATAGGACTCATAATAACACTATGTGCCAGGCATTCAGCTAAGCCCTGAATGTGTCTCAATTCATTTCATTCTTGACCTCAGCCTATGGCAGTAAGTACTATTCTCATTCCCACTTCAAGATAAGTGAGACTGTGTGTAAAATTGTCAGCGTGTGCCTCGTTCATTATCACTTTTTCTTCTTAGGACAGTTGATCAAGCCCAACAATGGGAATTACTCAAAATAAGACATGACTCAGAGCCATCCAAGAGTTTCTAAGGAGGTGATGCCCGACCTAAGTCCTGGATGATGAGAAGGGGCCAGTGGGGGCTTGGGGGCAGCCAGAGCAGTGCAGGCAAACTTTAAAGGGCAGGAAAAAGCTGCGGTGTTGTGGATGGAGGGGCTGAGGGAAAAGGAGGGAAGGGAGTGGAAGTCGGCAGTAAAACACTGGTTTCTGTCCTGCTGGATGCCCTACGGCCCCAATGGCTTTGCCCCATGGGTGAGTCTGGTCTGGCCGCAGGTAGGGCTGTGGGTTTGCAGGTGAGATTCGGGTGCAGTGAGACTGAGACCCTCACAGCACAGACAGGGACCTCAAACCCAGGCCTCGAGCCACCCTCCTCAGAATAGCCCAGCAGCCAAAAACGCACCTCAGGGCAGAGTCCTGGGCTCTCCCTTCTGAGCTCTGTGGCCATGGCCAGTTACCCCGGGAGCCTCAGGTTACTCCCTGACGGGGTTGCCGGAAGGATCCGGCGAGGTAGGGATGATTGCTTATGTGTGCACGGCACGCACTATGTACCAGGCACGGGATTGACTTGGATGATTCCTTTAGTCCTTGCAGCCACTCACTTTGCAGATGAGGAAACTGAGGCATAGAGAGGGTAAGTACTTTGGCCAAGGACATACAGCCAGTAGGGGTCACAGTTATGATTTGAGCCTTATGTACAGACAGTCCCTCCTTATCCGCAGGGGATACGTTCCAAGACCCCCAGCAGATGCCTGAAAGTGCAGACGGTACCGAACCCCACCTCTACTGGGTCTGGGTCTTCCTGTACAAATGTACCTGTGATAACGTTCCATTTATAAACTAGGCCCGGTAAGAGATTAACAGCAACCATAATACAAGAGGACAATTATAACAACACCCCATAATAAAATTTACGTCTCTCTTTCTCAAAATACTGTGCTGTACTCACCGGCCTTCTGGTGATGATGCGAGACGATAAAATGTCTAGGTGCCGAGATGAATGAAGCCGGGTGAATGATGTAGGCACTGTGATGTAGCATTAGGCTACCACTGACCTTCCGGCAGCACATCAGGAGGGGGATCATCTCTTCCAGACTGCAGCTGAGTGCGGGTCACTGAGACCACGGAAAACAAAACCTCCGCTAAGGGGCTCCTGTGTAGAGTATAAAAGCCTCCGCGTCGCGTCTAATACATAGTTGGTGCTCAATACGCGGAGATCAACGTCGTTCTTACTGACTGCCCCCCGGGTCAAGCAAGGTCTTTGTGAGGATGTTCGCGGAGGGGCTTTCGATAGTTTATGGGAATATAAACCCCATATGATTCTCAGGCAATCACCACTTCTAACAGGCCGTTTGCTTTATTGGCAGGACTCACCTCAACCTCAGAACCTCAAACGTAGGCAACTTTGATGTAAGTACTAAGCGCAAGCTCAAGGGCAAGATATTCTGGGAACGGTGTCCCCACGTGGCTAGCTGGGGCCGAGGGAGTCTGTGAATTCCAAAACATTGGCACCATCTCTGCCAGGCCTCCTTTACAGGTGGGGAAACTGAGGCCCCCAAAGCCAGTGAGGGGCAGAGTACAGACTCACAGCTCCAACTCTGCCAATGAGGCTGTCCCATTTTAATGGTTTTTATTTTTTATTTTTGAGAAAGAGAGAGAGAGCACCAGTGGGGAGGGGCAGAGAGAGGGAGACACAGAGAGGCAGGCTCCAGGCTCCGAGTGTCAGCACAGAGCCTGACGCAGGGCTCAAACTCATGAACCGCGAGATCATGACCTGAGTCGAAGTCGGACACCCAACCGACTGAGCCACCCAGGCGCCCCAAGGCTGTCCCATTTTAAACCACCTGCTCCCATGGAGGCAACCTGGCCCAAATCCCTCTGCTCTGAAGCGGGGGGGCGGTAGGGACAGCCATGTCCCAGGACCCCTTCCTTTCTGGATCTGGAGGCTTGGCTTTGCCACTGACTCCTATGTGACTTTCAGCAATACCAACTCACTCCGAGCCTCAGTTTCCTCATCTGTAAAGCAAACAGTTCCGGATATGTTTCTAACCACCCCTTTACCACCACGTTCTGAAATTCTGCCTTTCTAACCGGAGAAGCTCAGATTCTAGGGGTGGGTCCCGTTTCATCTGTTTATTCTTGGGTCCCCCCACACCACCAAGAGTCTCCAGAAATGCCCCTCTTCTCTTTTACAAATTGACAACAGATGTTTGCTTTCTAGAACAGTTGTGGTGAGACTTCCATGTGCACAGAGAGAGTCAAATACCTACCGTGTTGCCTATTTTTGGGTTTTTCCACCCCTAGCCTCCACAACCCATGTTGCTGGTGTCACCAGCTGCATTTTATAGATGGAGAAGCTGGGGCCCAGGGCTGGGCAGTGACGTGCCTCACAGCTGCCTGGGGCACAGCTGGGACCAGAACTGGCATCTCTGGACTCCGAGAAGAAAAGAAGCTCGCACAGTGTGAAATTAGAGACTATTTCTGGGGCCACAGAGACTGGCACCAAATTAAGCTTTTTTTTTTTTAAACCAAATTTCTCTCGTTTAATCCTCACAACAAACTTATGATTTGGGTAGAGCTATTAGCCCATTTTCCAGATAAGGCAGCCCAATGCAGAGAAGCTGGGGGGCTTGCCCAAGGTCACAGCGCTGGGATGAAAGTCCCGTGCTCTTGTCGCGGCCGCACCATGCGGTTCTACAGCCAGGCAGGGACTTTACATGGAGGAGTTTACATTCGGCTTTTACAACCGCTGTACAAGAAAGGAGTATTCACTCCTATCTTCAGCTGTGGAAACCAGGGCTTAGAGAAGTCAAGAGCATGCGCACATGAGAAGTCTCAAGGCTAGGTATTTTACCTGATCTGCCTGTGATCCTCGCCGCATCCTTGCAGGCTGGGCTTGCTGGCCCATTTTACAGCTGAGGAAACTGAGGGTCAGAGAGGTGAGGGAGACTTCTCAGAGGCCCACGGAGACTGAGCTGGGATGGAACCCCAGAGTGTTAGCTACACAGCCCGAGGGCCTTCCATGACACCAGGGTGGCTGCAGAGTGAGCCACGGTAGACCAGTGCTCCGGGCCTCCCCCAGTCCCTGCCTCACCATGAGCCTGGGACCGGCGCTTGCCCTGCTCTGGGCCTCAGTCTCCCCAACTACACCAAGAGCAGGTGCACAGATGAGCCTTGCGGCTGTCCACCTAGGTGGTTCTAAAGTCACGGCAGCTCCCAGATTCTCCCAGAGCAGCTCTGCGCCTTCCAGCCACAGGGCAGGGCCTCAAGGGGCCCCCGGGGATCTGAGCGAACCAATGCCTGGGTTGAGTTCTCGTCCTTCCCCTGCAGGTTGGCCTCTTGGAGGTGCTGGTGGGGAAGATCTTTGACCTGGCGTTTCTGCCCGCCATGAACGGTGAGAGCGGTGCCTGCGCCTCCGCGGGGGTGGGGGGTGGCTTGGGGACCTGGTGGCTGCTGGTTCGTCGGGCATGTTTGACACACAGCCATTCTACCTCAACCGTATTCCTGAGAGCTTCATTCTAAGCTTATTTATTTAACCCTCTGAGCGCAAATATTGCCCCAAGGGTGCATCAACTTCCATATTTGCTGCTTCTGCCGCCGCCTTCTCTCCTTCTCCTCCTTCTCCTTTTTCTGTCCTTCTCCTCCTCCTTCTCCTCCCCCTCCTCCTCCTCTTCCTCCTCCCTTTCCTTCTTCTTCACTTATTTGGCTGATTTTTCTGATTATCCATGTGAAATTCTGATCACACATGAAAATTATATGTGTGTAAGTTTTAGAAAGTCCTGAACAGTTTAAAAGGTAAAATCCCGAGACGCCTGGGTGGCTTGGTCGGTTAAGTGTCCGACTTCGGCTCAGGTCATGATCTCACGGTCCGTGAGTTCGAGCCCCACGTCGGGCTCTGTGCTGACAGCTCAGAGCCTGGAGCCTGTTTCCTTCTCTCTCTGCCCCTCCCTGTTCATGCTCTGTCTCTGTCTCAAAAATAAATAAACGTTAAAAAAATTTTTTTTAATAAATAAAAAATAAATAAAAGGTAAAATCTCACCTCCCAGAGGCAGTTAATCTAGACCCCTGGTTATATTTCCTATTAAACTCTTTTTTCTCCATTAAAAAAAAATATGGCCTAAAATATTTCCTGATATCTTTGAGGTTTATTTTTAATCGTGGTAAAATACCCATAATGTGAGATTTACCTTCTTAACCATTTTTAGGTATATAGTTTAGTATTATTAGGTATATTGACATTGTTATGTCCCTGATTGATTTTTGTTTTTGTTTTTTGTGTTTTGTGTTTTGTGTTTTTTTTTATCTTTGATATCACGTATTTAATTTTACATGCAGCGACAGTGTGAATACATTATTGTTGTAGAAAGTTTCGTCAGTACAGATAAAGCTAAAGTTGCTCTTACCGATCTCCCCAGCCTCCTAACCCAGAATCCGCCCCCTAGGCAGCCACGTTATCATGAGAGGGTTTTCTTGCCCAACTTCATAAAAAGAAGGGACGGAGCATGATTCCCCCTCTCTGTGGTGCCTCAAGGATGTTATCAGGAAGCCACCTGACCTGCAGGGCCACTGGAGGCTGGGGTAGCTGAACCCCATTTTAACTGGAAACCTCGCCCCCAAGGCCTCCGCCGGTCTGGCCGCACCCTCCCTCTCCCTGCGTCTGCATCATGGAGAAGAGGACAGAGAGGGGCTGCTGTGAGCTCTACCAGCGAGGGTTCGTTGGGGGTGCTCTTGATGTCAGATGGACCTTTATCCCGAAAACTGTCACCAGAGGAGGCCAAATCTCAATCACAGAAAAGCCCTGGCCACCAAGGCCAGGCACGTTCGCCAGCGGAGAAGACGACGTCAGGAGCTAGGCTGGGCTGGGCTGACCTGTGAGGCAAGAGGTGGAGACTCTCACCCTGGCTTGGTCACTAAGAGGTGGTGTGAACCTCTTGGTGGAGGCCCCTTGGTCTCGCTGTAATGCAATTTACCATTCTCAAAAGTGAGAGATTGGATGGGGCGCCTGGGTGGCGCAGTCGGTTACGCGTCCGACTTCAGACAGGTCACGATCTCGCGGTCCGTGAGTTCGAGCCCCGCGTCGGGCTCTGGGCTGACGGCTCAGAGCCTGGAGCCTGTTTCCGATTCTGTGTCTCCCTCTCTCTCTGCCCCTCGCCCGTTCATGCTCTGTCTCTCTCTGTCCCAAAAATAAATTAAAAAAAAAAAAAAACGTTGAAAAAAAAAAAAAGTGAGAGATTGGAGAAGAACCAGGATTCTCAAAGTGGGTTCCATGAAAAAATTCATCCCATAAGATACTCTTAAGGAAAGGGTTCCGTGGTGCCAAGCAAGTTTGGGAAATTCTGAATATACTACTCTGGGGTAGGTTTACAATGTCCCTTGCTCTCTGAAAAGTCCTGCTGGAGGCAGAAAATCTGTTTGACTTCATTTAATCCAGATTCCTTCACTTGTCTTTTCATCCCTCTCTTCGTTCTTACGTTCTTTCCTCCCTTCCTTCCTTCTTCCTTTCCTTCCTCCCTTCCTTCCTTCCTTCTCTCCTCCCTTCCTTCCTCCCTCCCTTCCTTCCTTCTCTCCTTCCTTCCTTCTCTCCTTCCCTCCTTCTCTCCTTCCTTCCTTCTCTCCTTCCTTCCTTCTCTCCTCCCTTCCTTCCTTCCTTCTCTCCTTCCTTCTCTCCTTCCTTCCTTCTCTCCTTCCTTCCTTCTCTCCTTCCCTCCTTCTCTCCTTCCTTCCTTCTCTCCTCCCTTCCTTCTCTCCTCCCTTCCTTCCTTCTCTCCTTCCTTCCTTCTCTCCTTCCTCCCTTCTCTCTTTCCTTCCTTCTCTCCTCCCTTCCTTCCTTCCTTCTCTCCTCCCTTCCTTCCTCCCTTCCTTCCTTCCTTCTTTCTCTCCTCCCTTCCTTCCTCCCTTCCTTCCTTCCTTCTTTCTCTCCTCCCTTCCTTCCTTCCTTCTCTCCTCCCTTCCTTCCTCCCTTCCTTCCTTCCTTCTCTCCTTCCTTCCTTCTCTCCTTCCTTCCTTCCTTCCTTCCTTCCTTCCTTCCTTCCTTCCCAGAACATGAATCAGTATGAATCTACTTCAGTTCTGCCAATCTAAAAGCAAACAGCACATCCCATGGCAGTCACTTGTTGGGGCCCCATGTGTATCCTTCCATACCTCCATTCAGCAAACATCTGTCCACTCCTCTGTGCCCAGCCCAGGGCTGGGTGACACCGGGGACACAGTCCTTGCCTGCAAGAAACTCACAAGACGGGTAGAGGTGACAGATGTGGAAGCAGAGAATTAACATTCTGTGATTTCAATAATGGTGGGGGGGGGGCAGTTCGAGGGAGAGGCAGGAGCCCAAGGTTCCTCGGCCTGGGGTGGAGGAAATCTCTTAGAGGGCATGACATCCAAACAGTCCCGGGGAAGGCTCAGAGCCTGTCAGGCAGGCAAGGGTGAGGGAGTGTGCTCTGGGTGGGAGAATCTACAAGGACAAAGGCCTAGAGACATAGGAGAAATGGCTGGTTTCCTTGAAAATATTGGTAGCCTCCTGTGTGGCTGACACCTCTTAGCCACGCTGACTGTGCCTGACCGTTTTGTTTTGTCTCTTTTCACAGCCGTGCTGGGCTCTGGCGTCCCTCTCCCCAAAATCCTCAACATCGATTTCAGCAATGCAGACATCGACGTCTTGGAGGTAAGGGAGGAAGAGCTCTTTTCGCTCTCCACTCCATGCCCAGGAATTGGGAGGAGGAAGAGAAGGGAGGTGAAGGGTGGGGCAAGAGGGGCCTGTTTCCTCAAAGGGCGGGGCTGGGGGAACAAGACACCAAGCTTAAGAACCCTTAAAGTTTTCCGACCCACCATCTCATTTCGTCCTCATGGCAGACGTCCTCGCCCCCATCTCGCAGATAGGAATACTGAGGCTCAGAGCAGTAAGGGGCTCACCCAAAGTGGAAGTGTGATGTAGTTGGTTGGAAAAACTTTTACTGAGCACCTTCTGAGTGCCAAACAATATGCAAGGGGCTGGGAATACAGCAGCGAGCAAAATGTACAACCCTGACCCTTGCAAAGCTCGCCCAGCCAGTGGGAAGATGGGCCTTTGGATAAATATTCCTGAAGTAATTGCTAATTATAATCATGGCAGTTGCCTTGAAATTCAAATGCAGGGGGTCTTTTTCCACTATAAAAACCACATATGCTCATTATCTGCAATTTGGAAAATACAGAAGAGATTAAACAAACACCTGTTTATCCTCTTAGACATATTTGCAACCTAGAAATGAACATTTAGAGCATTTCGCTGTTTTCATCCCAGTCTTTCTGGAGTTTTATTTTTAAACACAATTTTGATCAGTAAGGCACAGGCATTAAAGAATGAGGATGCTAGAACCCAACAGCCTGGGTTCAAATCCTGCCTCTGCCAGTATCCTGCTGGGAGACCCCAGATAAGTTACTTAACTTCTCTGAGCCTGTTTTCTCCTCTGTAAAAAGGGGCTAACCATAGTACCTAACTATAAGGCTACTTTTAGAATAAAGTGAGATTCTACGTGTAAAGTGCCTTAAACAGCCCCTGGCCCACAGTGAGGAGTCTAGAAGGGTCCATCATCCTCAGTGTCCTCATTGTAATAAAGATCCTGGTGCACAAAGGTGTTTCTGGGTCTGGGATTCAGTATGCTCCTCAGAACACACTCCCAGAAATGGAAAGAATGGGCTTTTCCCCCAGAACAACCATTTCTTTTTCAAAAGATGGCCCCGTCCACACCGCCTCCAGCAGCGTACAGAGAGCCCAGCTCCTCACACACCTGCCGGGCTTGGGTCTCAGCCCAGGCAGGGATGGCCCTCACCACCACCTCACGGGAGCAGTCAAAGGAGGCGGGCAGTGACCTTGAAGGGGCAGTGCGGACAGAGGTCAGATGTAGGCGCTGGGATGGTCCTCAGTGGTGCGTGTCCTGGTCCCATCTCTTGAGCTCCTGGAGGGCCTCCGTGCTGCCCTGAGCCTCAGTTTCCTCATCTGAAAATGGGAACGGTAATGCCCCTCTCATAGGGTTTGTGATGAGAAATTAAATGAGATACAGCATTTTATTTATTTATTTATTTATTTATTTAGAGCGCCCGCATGTGAGCAGGGATGAGGGGCAGAGGGAGAGGGAGAGAGAATCTTGAGCAGGCTCTCACGACCGTGAGATCCTGGCCTGAGCTGAAATCTACAGTCAGATGCTTAACCGACTAAGCCACCCAGGCGCCCCAAGATACAGCATCTTAGTGTTAACTACTCTTCACTTTTAAAGGGGGGTTAGGAAATACGGATGGGATTGGCACAAATTTATCATCACCGTCACCATCATCATCATATGCCATTTCCCAAGCACATCCTGTGTCCCATGCACTAGTTCGTATGCATTTGGGCCCTAGCACAACCCTGGCTGCTGTTTGCCCTCATGTCATAGATGTAGGACCTGAGGGTCAGAAAGGGTAGGCCACCTGCCCGAGGTCAGCCAGCTCCTGAGAAGTAGGTTTTGCACTGAAATAATGGAGGTGGCGCCAACCAGTGATTCTCGACGGGGGCTGTAATGCAAGCCCCCTCCCCAACCTGAGAGCCCTTTTTAAATTACCGGGGATGATTTTTTCTTTCCTAGATAATCATGCTTGAGTATTTCACATCAAAATACATATTATTTCATTATAAACTACTTATCTTTTATTTCTTCTTTATATTCTAGTAAGGGATGTAAGTAGATTATATAGGTTATGAATTTTATTGCAGAATAATAAAAGAGAAAAAAAGAATAATAAGAGAGATAACACAAATACCTGTAATAAAATGTAAAATGGAGTGTTGGTTCTGAAAGGTATAGAACCACTGAGTTATTTACTTTTTGTGCATAAACATTTTATTTTTTATTTTTTTAATATAATTTATTGTCAAATTGGCTAACATACTCTGTGTAAAGAATGCTCTTGGGGGGCACCTGGGTGGCGCAGTCGGTTAGGCGTCCGACTTCAGCCAGGTCACGATCTCGCGGTCCGTGAGTTCGAGCCCCGCGTCGGGCTCTGGGCTGATGGCTCAGAGCCTGGAGCCTGTTTCCGATTCTGTGTCTCCCTCTCTCTCTGCACCTACCCCGTTCATGCTCTGTCTCTCTCTGTCCCAAAAATAAATTAAAACATTGAAAAAAAAAATTTAAAAAAAAAAAAATAAAAAAAAAATAAAAAAAAAAAAGAATGCTCTTGGCTTTTGGGGTAGATTCCTGTGGTTCATCACTTACATACGACACCCAGTGCTCATCCAACAAGTGCCCTCATCAATGCCCATCACCCACTTTCCCTTCTCCCCCACCCCCATCCACCCTCAGTTTGTTCTCTGTATTTAAGAGTCTCTCATGGTTTGCCTCCCTCCCTCTCTGTTTGTAACTATTTTTCCCCCTTCCTTTCCCCCATGGTCTTCTGTTAAGTTTCTCAAGATCCACATATGAGTGAAAACATATGATATCTATCTTTCTCTGACTGACTTATTTCACTTAGCATAATACCTTCCAGTTGCATCCATGTTGCTGCAAATGGCAGGATTTCATTCTTTCTCATTGCCCAGTAGTATTCCATTGTATATATAAACCACATCTTCTTTATCCATTCGTCGGTTGATGGACATTTAGGCTCTTTCCATAATTTGGCCATTGTTGAAAGTGCTGTTGTAAATATTGGGGTACATGTGCCCCTAAGAATAAGCACTCCTGTATCCCTTGGATAAATTCCTAGTAGCAGAACCACTGATTTAAAGACCCAGTCCAGTCTTGGTCTCATACAACCTCTGTAAATAGTAGCTAATTCTTCTCCTTCTCTTCTCCTCCTTCTTCCTCTTCTTCCTCTTCTTCCTCTTCCTCTTTCTTCTTGTTATTATTATATGGGTCTAGCCATGTATTTTGATTTTTCATTTTCTTTTTTTGTTGTTGAGAGAGAGAGAGGGCGCAAGTGAGCAAGGGGCAGAGAGAGGAAGAATCCCAGAAGGGGAGAGAGAGAGAGAGAGAGAGAGAAGCAGGGATCACCCGAAGCAGGGTTCATCTTTTACCTGAAGTGGGCTCGTGTTCACCCAAAGCAGGGCTTGAGCTCACCCGATGTGGGACTTGAACTCACCAACTGTGAGATCATGACCTGAGCCAAAGTCAGATGCTTAACAAATGAGCCACCAAGGCGCCCCTAATTTTTCATTTTCAAACAATTTTAGACTTACAGAAGAGTTGAAAAAATAGTACACAGAGCACTAGAACACTCTTCACTCAGTTTCCCCTAATGTTGCCATCTTATATACCCAGAGTATAATGATCAAAACCAGGAAGTTCACACTGATACAAAACTATTAACTGATCTACGGGCCTTCCTTGACAGTTTTCCCACTGATGTCCTTTGTCTGGTTTAGGATCCAGGATCCCACTTTGCATTTGGTCATCAGTCCAAATCTGCGACAGTGTCCTCCAATGTGTGACAGTTGCTAAATTTTCCCTTGTGTTTTATGACCTTGACATTTCTGATGAGTCTGGCCCGTTGTGTGGAGTGCCCTACAATTTGGATTTGACAGATGTTTTCTCATGATTATATTGAGGTTATGTATTTTTGGCAAGAACACCACTGAAGCGATGCTGTGTGCCTTCTCAGTGCACCGTATCGGGGGCACACAATGTCAATGCCTTCTTCCCAGGGATATTGACTTTGATCATGTGGTTAAGGTGGTTCCTGCCAGTTTCCCCACTGTTAAGTTATGATTTTTCCCATTGTAACTAATAAATATCTCACAAGGAGATACTTGGAGATGACCCAAATATCCTACTTCTCATCATGCTTTCTGCCACTCATTTTAGCATTCTTTAATGGTTCTTGTCTGCAACAGTTATTAGTGCGGTGTTTGCCCAATGAAGACTCTATAACTCCTTTCACATTTATTAGGTAGAAATCTCCTACGAGGAAGAACCATCCCTGCTCACCTATTTATTTATTGCTCCAATAATTTATATCAGTACAGACTCATGGGTATTTATTTTGTTCTGTGGGTTAAACCTATTATTTACTTTGTTGTAGATATTTTTAGTTGTGGAAATTGGATTTGGGGAGAGTGTGGACAGAGGCCCAGGCCTGCTTCTCTTATTTGGGAGAAGAAAGAGATGAGGGGTGGGGAGGGAAGTGTCTTGCCCAAGGTCCCCTGTACAGGGCAAGCCAATGACATGGCCAGGGTGATCTTCAGGCCCCTTGCCCCCAATTGTCTCCTGTCTTCAGAACTGCTCCTTCCCAGAAATGTGACTTGCCCAATCCAAAGGCAGGTGACTACTAGGCTGCAGGCAGAAGTCATCTCATCCATTAACTGGATTCTCTCTTCTGTTCTCCAAGGACCTTCTGGTGCTGAGTGCCTGAACAACAGAGGCAGAGATGCTGCCGAAGCCCTGGAAGAAGCCAGAACCAGCCCTGAAAAGACTTTGCCTAACACAGCCCCTGGCCCCGAGTCCCTTCAGCCCCCTATGACAGTCCTTCCCCAGTCCTGCAACTCTCTTCCCACATGCCCCCACCCAAAAAAGGAACCAGCCATTAGCCCTGTGGGCAAACAGTCCCATCCACGGTTAGCCCTACAGTCAGCACCCACAGGGGGAAGGAGGTCACCTGGAGGACTGAGGCCTTTTGGACTCCATGCCAGACTCCACACTGCATACTTTACACTTTCAATAAAAGATTCCAATTTCCCTGCAGTTGGGGCAAGTCTCCACAAAGACCTTCCCTCAGGGTCTGGGTGTTTCTTCCCTCGATGGCTGGCCAGGGGCACCTGGCAGTTGTAGCTATGACCTGATGGAGGATGGTTCA
The DNA here is from genome assembly GCF_022079265.1 of Lynx rufus. Lineage (NCBI taxonomy): Eukaryota > Metazoa > Chordata > Mammalia > Carnivora > Felidae > Lynx > Lynx rufus. The sequence continues at coordinate 25,886,170 of NW_025814896.1, read as the reverse complement.
GGTCATGAGTGAAAAAAATATCAGATACCTATGAGGACCCTACAGATGGACAGGAGGGGATTTAATTCAGTTCTCACTGCCTTGGTTCAGGGCTCAATTTGGCTGATTCCTCTTGCCTCGGTTTCCCCCACCACTCCTCAGCACACAGGGAGGGCCCAGAAGCAACAAGTTCAGAATCATCAGGCTCCACACTGCCAGAGGAACTGCCATCTAGCCTACCTCCCATGTGCCATGATGACAAGGGTCTCCTCTCCTTCCTCAGCTTTCAGCTGGTTTCTCCCTTCCTTTCCTCTTCTGTGTCCCCAGCAAGACTTTCCCAGGTCCTAAAGGGTGGATGGCTGTATCCCAGGTCCCAGGGGACAAAAAAAAGATACCCTTCTGCCCCATCTTTCTGAGAGCTCATGTCCATCAAGGGCTTAACTACCTGCTGAGCCCTGCACTCAGGCTTTGTGTCTTGATCTCATTTAACCTCATGAGAGCACCATGAGGTAGGTACCAGGTAGGTCCCTATTTTGCAGATGGGGAAACCGAGGAACCAAGAAATGCAGGGACTTGCCCAAGGTCACACAGCTGCAAAGTGGCAGAGCTGGGGTTGGAACCTGACAAGTGAGCTCCAGAGCCCATGTCTTAACCACCCACCACACTGATTCTGTTCATAAGCTGCAGGGAGAAGCCCCACTGAGTTTGGCCCCAAAACTGTGTAGTCCTGAGCAGAAAGAAAGCACAGAGAGTCACACACCTGTACTGCTCCCATGCATCTGCTAGGAAGAGAGGCATATCACTTCTTCTCAAATTTCATTGGCCAAAGCAGGTCGCATGACCCTGCCTGACCTCAAGGGGTAGGGAAGTGTGATCCTTTCTTATGGCAAGGAAGGGGAGGAAAACCAGACATATTGCTGAGCACAGGCACTGTGTTCCACGCTCTCCCATGTCCTCCTGGGGAGATGAGGCTAGGACAGGGGGATAGCGAGATTCCTGTTGCACAGAGATTCTACAGAAACCCAAGGCACCTCATGCCTTCAGGTCCAAACTGGGGAGGCCCAGATGCAGCAGCAGCCCAGAAAATGAGGTTCACAAGCTGGTCCTTCTCATGCATGCCCTTGGTTTCTAGAAATAAAGCCCAATGACTCCAGGTTCGCTGAAACGCAGACCCTGCCAATGTATTGTCAGTTCAGAGTACCTGTTTGGCTATCCCACACCCAAAGGCTCCTGGAAACCCTGTCTTCCAGACAGCGAGGGGAACAGCCAGCGTCTTCATGTTCAAAACAATCACACGGCATTCTACAAAGAGGTTCCCCTGCCAACAAGACAGCTTTGTGCGTCACTAAACTCAATTCTGGTGTCAGGAGGTCACTAGAGAATAAGCATCTTGGCATCAGAAGGATGGAGCTCTTCCCTCTCTGCCAGTTGGTTGACTTGGTGAGACCCTTAGCCTTCTGAACTTCGGTTTTCCCATCTGTAAAATGGATAATAATAATTGTTATTACACTCTAAGTGTGAAGCTATTTAAATGAGATTTTTTTTTCTGAAGCGTTTGGCACTAAGGCTGGCACACAGTTAAGCACTCAATCTGGGCTTGCTGTGGTTAGTGCTAGTGTCGCAAGTGTGAGCCCTCGGGGCCCCTTGCCTCTGATCAGAGGTAAACTGAGAACAAGGAAGGGCATTTGACATGCTGGCAATAGAGTGCCCAAGGAACCCCTCCCAGAGCTAGGCAGAGGCTGCTCTCCCAAACGGCTCCGTGGCTATGTTTAGAGCCACAGGGCACATTCAGAGCGGTTTCAGCAGAGCTATTTGATCCCAGCTTCCAGCCTTGAGAGGGCACAGAAACACTGAAGTCCCTTTTACATAATTAAGATAGCTTTTCCTCCCAGGGATTTTTTTTAAAGACTTTTTTTGTTGTTTTTGTTTGTTTGGTTTGGTTTTTCCCAATAGTTTATGTAACTCAATAGTGTATTGGGTGTATTCCTGACTGCATCATTCCTTCCTTCCTTCCTTCCTTCCTTCTCTGAGTGCCCATTCTGCCCTCACGAAGTTTAGAAGCTTAGATTCTAGTCCACAAGACACACCTTAAATAATAAGGCAGAAGAAAACAATAAGCAAATGACCAAAAAGGCTATTTTGAGATTGTCTTGAGGGTCATAAAGGGAGGGAATAAACAGGAACACGTATCAGAGAGGGAAAGGAGAGGGGGAGGCACCATTGGGTGGTCAAGGAAGGTCAACCTCTCCAAAGAGGAAACACACCATCATCAGACAGACCTCTCTGGGGCAGAAGTTTAATTTCTTCTGCCATTTAATTTTCTACGGGATTTTTAAAACTTTTTTTTTTTTTTGAAACTTTTGTATTATCACTCTTCTTCCTAGCGGAAGGATCTAGGGTCTCTTTCTCCCCTGGTCTCCTTGGTAACGCCCAAATCCTAGCCCCAGAGATGGGGGGGAGGGGAAGCTCAGAGAGAAGTGGGGCAGGACTTCCTGTCCAGTCTGTTCTGGGAAAGGCTAGAGGAGAGGAAGTCCCGCCTTAGAGGGCGGTGTCTGTGAAGAGAATCCGGAACTTGGTTCCCAGGCGGATGGGTCATGCATGGCTTTGCTGTTCTTACTGCCATTGTATTAGAACCAACTCCTGTAATTCCCATGAATTCGTCCATTTGTTTCTATTTCTACCTCCACCTTGGTTCCTCCCATCATCTCTCTTCTGAACCACTCCAACTTTGTCATTGGTCTCTGCTCTTCCAGGCTGGCACATACTATCCATTTTCCACTCAGTGGCCAGAAGGTTTTTGTAATTACAGACATCCAATCACCTTCTTTCCCTGCTTCAAGCCCTTCTATGGGCTTTTCATGGCATCCAGAGCAAAATCCAAATCCCACATCACTGTCCACAAGGACCCCTGTAGGGTCTGCCCCCAGCCATGTGTCCCCTGGTCCTCCCTGGAGGAGGGACAGTGAAGCTCTCCATAGGCCCCTTACAACCCTTCCTCAGACATTAAAACACACACGTATGCTCCAACAAGTTTAATTTCTTCTGCTATTTAATTTTCTAGGGGATTTCTAAAACTTTGGGGGGGGTGTAGAACTTTTGGATTATAAATAATTCGTTTCATTTTCCATCGACTGTGGTTTCTCAACATTCAAAGGACACGTTCAGTCATTCTTTAAAGTAGGAAGACGGAAAGATTTGGAAGAATAGGGAAGGAGGAAGGGACAAAGTTGGATCATATTAGAATTTAGGCAGAGTAGCACGGGGTTGAGGGTCCAAATGATGATACTTGGTCCAGAATGCTTGGACTTCTGGGGCACTGGCGGGTGCTAGTGGAGGAGTGAGGCATGATGGGGTTAGATTAGTGCAGCTGATACAACAGGAGAGGATCATCAACACCTGGCCGGATTGCTCAGGCCTCGGACCACGCTGCCCCATCCTCCTTCAGCTCACAATGATATTGACCCAACCACCAAGTGAACAGTTGTTTCATTTTACTTTTTAAGATTTTATTTTTCAGTGATGTCTGCACCCAACGTGGGGCTCGAACTTACAACCCTGAGATCAAGAGTTGCACGCTCCACCGACTGAGCCAGCCGGGCGCCCCTAAACTGCTGTTTTAAGTTTAAAAGTGAGAAGAGCCTCTATTAAGCAGTTCCACAAGCTTCGAGGCAAGTGGGGCTGCTTGAGCAGGTTCCTGGCGGGACATGGCCATGAGACTTGCCCATGTAACTTCACTGGTCTTCTTCAGTCATAGCTGACGAATAGCAAACTCTGGAAGCCCCCGCCAGGAGCTCATTTAGAAGTTTCTGCTGCTAAGCCTGAGTAACAAGCCATCTCAAAACTTGGTGACATAAAACACAGTCTCAGTTTCCTCACAGATTCTGTGAGTCATGACAGCTTCTCTCTGCTCCAAGATATCCGGGCCTCAGCTGGGAAGAATGGCCGAGAGTGACTTGAGGGCTGCAGCTGGAATCATTTGGAAGCTTCTTCACTCACCCGTCTGGGGGCTGATGTTGGCTGCCAGCCAGAACACCTCCACGCGGCCTGTCCATGTGCTTGCTGGGTTCAAAATGTGAGCCTCCCAAGGGCACAAAATGGAACCTGCATGGCACTTTATGATCTAGTTTTGGAGGTCATGTAGTGTCACTCCTGTTGTACTCATTTATTTTTTTTTATTAAAAATTCTTTAAGCTTTATTTATTTTTGAGAGAGAAACAGAGTGTGAGCAGGGAAGTGGCAGAGAGGGAGGGAGACACAGAATCCGAAGCAGGCTCCAGGCTCCGAGCTGTCAGCACAGAGCCCAACGAGGGGCTCGAACACACGAACCGTGAGATCACGACCTGAGCCGAAGTCGGCCGCTTAACCGACTGAGCCACCCAGGCTCCCCCCTGTTGTACTCAGTCAAAGCAGTCACAAAGGCCCTTCCAGGTTCATCAAAACGGCTACTTTGTCACAATGTCATGGAAACCGGTGAGCGTCCCTGCTGCCTGTGAAGTTCACTTCGTTGCCTCTTACCTTCACCACCCTCACCTTCAGCCCCACACCTAAAATCCCACTTGTAGGCCCTCCACTAGAACCAATACTATTCTAGTCTAGCGCTCCCACTTTTCAGATGAGTACGGGGAGGTGCAGAAAGGGGAAGGGCATCCCCAGGTCGAAGTAGCAGGCACAACACAGGATGCTGGTGTGTTCAGTAACATTGCTTTTGAGGCTGGTGATTCCTAGGAAATACTCTGTTTCAATCGTTTATTATTATATCACAAACCACTCCAAAACTTAATGGCTTAAAAATCCCAACAATTGATTATTTATCCTGCTTCTGTGGGTTAACGGGGCCATTTTTCTGCCATGTGTGATGTTGACTAGGCGCTAGGGTGGCCGCAAGTTCCAGTGTTGAGCCTGAGGCCTTTCCTTGCACCTGCTCAGTTTTCTGGTGTCAGTCAGGCAGCCAAAGAGGTTGGGCCCTGCCAGTGTCCTCCCGTAGGACCTGTTTGTCCCAGGCCATTTACACTGGCATTTGTCTGACACCCTTGCAAGTCCTTCCAGTCTCTGCTTGAGCCCAGGTCCCATCTGGGGAGGTGGGGAGTGCCAAGACCCTATCGCCAATCCCAGAGGGGGTCACTCACTCCCCATTTAAGCAGATGGTTCCAGGGGCGCCTGGGTGGCTCAGCGGTGAAGCGTCCCACTTCGGCTCGGGTCGTGATCTCTCGGTTTCTGAGTTTGAGCCCCACATTGGGCTCAGAGCCTGGAGCCTGCTTTGGATTCTGTGTCCCCCCCTCTCTCTCTGGCCCTCCCCTGCTCTCTCTCTCTCTCTGTCTCTCAAAAATAAATAAACATTAAAAACAATTGTTTAAGCAGATGGTTCTGACCTAGAAGCACTGTGAAGTGGACTGTAGTCCCTAAGGGCACCAGACCACTCCTTGAGTCCCACGCTGAGCCCATCTGGTCTGTACTGTGGAGTCTCGGCCTTTCTCTGACAATTTGAGAAGGTACGTCTTTTGAGTCAAAAATGGGAAGACATCGTCGTCATCAAAGTCATTGCCATAATAGCAGCCATTTATTGAGCACTTACTATGTTCTGGGGATTGTGCTAAGCACTCACAACTACCATCATGCAAGTATGATTACTTCTCCTTCCCATTACACAGATGAGGCAACTGAGGCTCTGAGAAGCTAAGTTCCCATCGTCAGACGGTATGCAGGTGGCAGCACTGGGATTCTTTCCCAGGCCTAGGACACTCTGAAGCTGGTGCCCTGCTGTCAGATGAAGACCTCCCCAAAACTGCCACATGGGATTGTCATGAGGTTTAAACACGGTGAAGCCATTTAATCCATCATCCAACCTGGGACAGCTCTGTGAGTGAAAGGGGCGCTATTAACACGTACATAGGACGACAGGCACCGCCGGAACCGTTCTTTGCAGAAGGGACGTAAGATCACCCTAGTAAACACGCACCAAGTGGGTACCCAGTCCCGAGCCAGGCACAGAGAGGACATTCGTTCAGCCCGTAGCTTGTCACTCCCAAACATGGCCAGAACCCCACATCAGCCATCCACCTCCCGCCACCGCATCACGAGTCTTCACTTGGGGAGAGACCAGTATCATCACTGGGTCTGTCATCAAGCATCTGTACACTGGGAGGGGTCATTCTGAGGAGCAGTTATAAGGACGTTTGGGTCATCGAACATAATTGTTTTGGAATCTGCCCAAACCAGAGATGTCGTATATCCCTAGGCAGGATGGTGCTTGGATTCCTTTTTTTATCACAATCAGGCGAACTTCGGGACCCTGGAAGACAGAAGCCAGCCAGGGAGACTTACGGGTTTTTATTCCCCATTAAGTAGAGTGCCGGGAAAACCCAGGTGTTATTGACAAGATGCCTCACTTTGGCCTCAAGCCGGCATCCTCAAATTTTGAGATGTCCAAGCCCCAAAACCGACTCGGTTCACTTAGATTTGGGGGAAGACGAGAGCTGGTATCGGCCGTCACACTTGGCCTCGGCCAGCTGGACTGGGGGAGGAGGTGCTCTGATCCCGTGAATGGCTTTCCCCAGAGCAGACCCTGCGGCCTGCGGTGACAGCCCATCCCACCTCTCTTAACTCACGCAGGACATTAAGAGACTCAGTGGGGTTCCTGGTCTTCCTTAGAAACATTACAATCTGATAAGCACAACTCCCCGCAGGTAAAGATGTTCTGTGGAGGACACATGCGTGCGTGTCCCACATTCTCCTTTGTCTCTGACACAGAAAGGGATCCGACACAGGGTGGAGCATGGCCGTGAGTAAGGCTGCCTGGTCTAATCCTGCCACCCCTGCTGTGTGACCACAGGCAGGCTCCTTAACCTCTCCAGGGCAGTGTAAGGGTTAAATGCATGAATGTGGAGAAAGTGCTCAGAACAGTGCTATGTGCCACACACAAGTTTTGCTGATTTAATATCTGGGCAAGGGGCGCCTGGACAATTACAGGAGTGGCGTAAGGACAGTAGACAATCGACCGGCCCCACGGCTTCCCGGAGCTTCTAGCTGGTGCCGTGTGGTCTTTGGGGGGGCGGGGTGGTGACAGCTGGGGAGGCGGTGGTGGTGGTCTTACGAGGAGTAACAAGCGGTTGGCATAGCAAGAAAAAGGCTGAAAGGAAAGAGAGAGAGACCCCACGCATGCTTCTCGGTGTATTGGTTTTTTTCTGGAGGTGGTGGTCATCTCTGTTGTCCAGTGGTCCATTTGGTGGAGCACCCACGTTGGGTCCCCTGGAAGGGTTGCTCAAAGATGGTGATGTCATCTGAAAAACAAGAAAACGCACAATGAGCCACACACGCTGGCCTGTGGCCCGTGGTCCCACACTCCCCACGGCTGGAGCTTTTCGGCTCTGAGCGTGGCCCTCCCCTGTGGCAGCACCAACCCCGCTGAGAGAGCCTCTTCTTTGAATACAAACCTCCCAAGGCCCCTTCTGCCTGTCCATCCCCACACCTCTGGTCACGGTCTTCTCAAAGCCATCTGGGAATCTTTGAGAAGGCAGCACCCAGGGCCCCACCCTGGGGCTCCTCAGGTAAAAGGAACCTTGATCCTTCTGGTGTTATTGGGTTGGTCTTTGGGTCGGGCAACGCACGGGAGGGAGACCGACATTCTGAGTTTATACCCACTAAGGCAGGTCGGGTTAACAAAGGCAGAAGGATGGAAGGGGAAGTTCTAGCAAGTTCCAGGAGCAGTGACAGGCACTTCCTACCCATTATCTCGCAAAATCCTTGAAACCATTCTGGGGGACAAAGGGGATGATCCTCACTTCATAGATGAGGATGTGATGCTCAGAGGGCTCAAGGGACTTGGCCAAGTTAGCACAGCAAGTAAGTAGAGGGACAGGAGCATGGCCCAGGTCTGACTTCAGAACCTGCTCCTTTTCACTTCACCAGAGAGCAAAGGCCAGAAAGAGGAAAGCCCGGAGACTCTGGGGAGTAGAAAAACGACTAGTCTGACCAGAGCAAGTGAGCAGTGGAAGGTGGAACTTACTAGCAGGAAGCTCACAGCAGATTTTGGAGGCCTGCAGGTTTGGCTGAAGAGTTTGGATTTCCTCCCGTCGGCAGTGGGGAGCTATGGAAGGTTCTTGAGGAGGAGAGGAACCTGATGTTGGTGTTGGCTATGCTAGCGTGGACAAGGTAGCCCACAGTGGGAAAGGCTGGAGCCTCAGTCAGGGCCTTGGAGGAAGAGAGGAGACCACTGGTATGGGCCTGGTTAACCGGACATTGACATTTCATTTTCCCAGGACCTCCCTGTGTGAAAAGGACGCCCACCCAGTCTGAGGCCTAGACCCCTGCGATGTCCCTACCCCCGAGCCCTGAGGTCTGAGCTTAGGCAAGAGGGCCGTCCTATGCCCCCAACTTCCCGCTGCCACACTGAGGCTCTCTGACTGGACACAGGACTTCACCAACGTCACCAAAGCTTGCCCTCAAATGATTCAACTTTCCATTTTTCGCACAATTCTGGGGGAAGAGTCAATGTCTGCGATTCAATGATCCATCAGCCTAAAAGCCCCAAAGGTGGGGTTCTGGACACCTGGCGGGTGCTCGAGAAATGCAAACCCCGCCCCCACCCCTTGTGGATCATTAAGTATAGCCTTTCCCATTTTGGAGATGGGGAAACTGAGGCCCAGAGAGGCAAAGGGGCTAGCCCAGGGCTACGCGCCAGTAGTGTGGCAGGGTCAGGACCAAGTCTCTTGAGTTCACATCAAAGCCCCTTCCACTTCATCACTGTGACCATCTGTGTCACACCCTGGTGAACATAGAATCCCCAGGGCAGCATGTAAAAATGCAGGCCACCAGGCCCCCTCTCAGTGCTTCTGACTCAGTAACTTCAAGATGGGGAACTGGAATCTGAGTTTAATAAGCTTCACGGGCGGATTGGGGGAAAGACCTGGAGAAACACTGTTTTAGTCGACACTCTTAATTGTGCAATCAGTGAAACTGAGTCTGGAGAGAGCAAGGGGCACATAGCAAGCAGGTGACAGAGTTGGTTTTGGGACCCAGGTATTTGATGCTGAACCCAGCTGGGCCTGATTGACTTGAGGGTGTTTCAAGCGATTCCCCAAATCCCATGAGTCTGCTCCTGTCCCCTGCATGGAGGTGACTATGACAGAGAGCCAGCCCAGCTGTCAGCTCCTGGCCCCCCTGCACTTTCCCCACAAGAAGTGACTTGGAAAAGGGCAAATGCAGAAGCTGGCCTGGCCTGGGCTTGATAAAAACAAGCCGGGCTATTGCCCTAGGGGAGCCACAGGGCTCAGCTTTCAGGAGCCCTTGTTGTCAGCCCTGAGCCCCCTGCCTGGCCCGGCCCCTACCTCCGCCCCATCTGAACACTAACATCTCACTTGAAGCCCCCCCCCCGCCCCAATTCACCTGCCCCCTGGGGAATTCTGCACCGCCCCTCATCCCCAGTCTCTCTGGCTGCACCCTCACAGCTCTCTCTGTCCTCCCTCTACCTGCCCTCATCCCTCATCCCGGATGTGCAACCGTTACCCTCTCTCCAAGTTGCCCAGATCGCTCAAACTGTTTATTGGCATTGTCCTGCTTCAGGGCCTTGTTCCCTGGTTTCTGCACCAGAAGAGTCTCCTGGCTCCTGTCCTTGCCCAGATCTACCCTTTCATGGGCCACGCATCTGATTCTTCATCTACCGATTGTTCATTGAGCAACTACTATGTTCCGGGGCACAGGATGAGTAAGACAGCCTCCCCTGCCTCCTGTCCTTTGAGCTTAGGCGGCTCTACTGTTTGAGAGGCCATGCTGGATCTTGGGAATCTTTGCCAAGGCTGCCAGTCTTGGGATCTTGGCCGCTACGCAGCCTCTAAATGCCAGGGTCCTCTCCTCTCTCTATGACACTGGCAGAGAGCAGGGTGCAGGCCCCAGCTCCTCTTCCCAGACTTGGGCAGACCCTCCCCGACTGGAGGGTTACAGAATGTGCTGTAGCTGTGATTCATTTGACCCTCACGTGGGAGCTGTGAGGCAGAGCAGGGGTTGGGATTCCCATTTCACAGATGGGAGACTGAGGCATGGGGCATGGGAAGGTGTGACTTCCCAAGGCCACCTGGTGAGGAAAGGACAGGGCTCGGTGACAAGCCAGGCCACCTGCTCACGCCCAAAAGACTCCTCGCCCTCATCATAAGAGCAGCCGTGGTTCGGGCTTACTTGGTGCCTGACACGTGATGTGCCCTTGGCAGGCGACTCGGCCACCCGTCGCAATAGCCCTTTACTTCACGTACAAGCGCCAGCTGCATCTGACAGACAGACGAGGACACGGAGGCTCAGAAAGGTAGCTTGGGGCCACCTCAAGCGTGAAGAGCAAAGCTGAGATTCAAATGCAGGTTGTCCTGACTTCAGAGCATGTGTTTCTAACCTAAGCCACAGAGACAATGGGGTGACATTTAAACTCAGCCAAACACGGGGTCATGCAAAATGACCAGAGGAGCGGGGTGTGAGGCTGGGAATCAGCAGTCCACATCTTACCAGAGTGTTCAAACTGAGCTCTTTGACCAAATGAGAGCTTCCGGGCAGCCTGATAGAAAAACAGCTTTGGGGGTTGGGCCGCTTGGGTTGCAGGACAGTGGGCTTTGGAAGCCCTGCCCCTCCAGGCCTCTCACTCCCAAGACAGCCCCTGGTCAATGAGGATAATAGTGGTGACAGTGGTGATAAAGTCCTGTTAAAATCTTTTCACAGAAGCAGCCAAGATTCTCTGAGCACTTGCCATGTGCTGGCCAGACCATTCGTTACTGCCTTATTCTTGTCCCCGTTTACAGATGAGGAAATTGAGGCGTAGGCGAGTTGGTCAATCAGTATGAGAACACACTGATAACGAAGGGCAGATTCAGGATTTGAACCCAGAGCCCGCAATGTGCTTCCTCACTGAGTCCCGGGGGATGGAGTGGGGATACAAAAGAACTTCCTATGGCTTCATCTGCAGGACTGTGTTCTTTTTCCCAAGAACCTTCCTCTCAAAAGTGGCTTCTCCCACAAAGCTCCCCACCTTCCCTTCTACAGACACTCCTTCTCCCCCTTTCTGAAAGATAGTTCCCTTTCCGTCCCTAATCCCTGTTCAAGGGCATCGGCTGGGAGCCTGGCCGCCAGGGCTCTGAACAAAAGGGGTGTGATGGCCCCACCAATGCCCGGGAAGCGAGCCAGGTGGTTTTCAATTTGCTTTCAGCAGAAGATGAGTGTCATTGCTGCTACCAATCTACTTAGAGTTATTGGGAAACAATCTTTGATCACAATCTCGTGATTTTTGGCATAAATGTTGGAAGCAGTTCCGAGAATTGAGCAACACCGTCTTAATGAAACTCCCCCATGTCCACCCGTTTGCCAAACAAATAAACAGCAATTTTTTATAGCACTTAGCTCTCCGAAGTTGAAAATTAGGTCTCTGCTGCTTTGCTGAATCCTGTCCCTTCCAGCAGTGACTAAATTCATGTGCAGATAAAAGAACAAATTGAGAAAAATCTCTGTTCATTTCCTTAAAACATCCACTTCCAAATCAATATTACTTTGTGTTTAATCATTATTAAATTGTTAATAGACTATCCATGAATGTTAATTGCAATAACAATGTAAAAGATTATTTTAAACAGTGCCTTATGGTAAAAAAACAAAATTGAAGAACTTTTAATCAAGATACATATTTTTGATTCAGAGGAGTGCACTTCCCTCTCTGTCTGCCAACCCCCTCCCCTGTTCTTTTCCCATTTGTTAGCTTTGCAACAGCCCTACTGACCTCCTAACTACTCCTCTAACACACTGGCACCTTTTCCACCCCAGGGCCTTTGCACATGCTGCCCCCTCTGCCCAGACAGCTCGTCCCCGAGATATAATTATGGCCTCCTTTCTCACCTCCTGCAGTCTTTGCTCTAAGTCACCTTCTCAGTGAGGACTTCTCCGACCTCTGTATCAAAAATTTCTCTCCCTTTCTCTCAACCCTTCATACTCTCTGCCTTGCCTTTTTCCCTCTTAGCACCAATGCCCTCTTGGTATAAAGACATCATTCAGATTGGATTAGGGTTGACCCTCATGACCTCATTTTAACTTAATGACCTGTTTAAAGGCTCTCTCTCTCTCTCCAAGTGCGGTCACATTCTGAGGTGCTGGGAGTTGGGATTTCAGCATATCGATTTGGGAGGTGGACACAAGCCAGCCCTTAGCACACGGGAAGCTTCACTTCATGCTAATGCCGCCAGCTCTATGCTTATGATTTGTGCACTTTGTGTTTGCATGTTCTGCTTCAGTAAAGATGTGAGAGGCACATGGTTTAAACCAAATTGTATTAGTACAAACAAAATGATTTGGAGTCTGCTCAGGTGGAGGTTTCTCTGACTAAAAATTAGTGTGTCTTCCGAGGCTCTGGGGCGATGCTGCACATAAATCCCCGGGGCTGTGGACCGATGGAGAAAGGGACAGCCCACGAGGTTCTGCATCCGGACCCCGAGATGAGAGGGAGAGCTGGCCCGGCTGATTTGCCCCCTCCCCCCATCTCAGCAGATAAACCTCCTGCCAACCCTCCCTGATGGAGGTCTCCAGACCTGTATATGCCCATTTTACAGATGGTACAAACTGAGGCTTCAAGAGAAGGGACTTACCCAAAAGCCACCCTGGCTGTTTGGTTGTGAGCATCCTCAGCCCTGACTGAGCCTGGTCACACCGTCCTATCCCTCAGGCCTGGCACCGTCCCACCATTTCCCATGAGCGAGGTGCAAAATGGGCAAAGAGCCTGCAGGCAGGGAGGGAGGCCAGCCAGCTCTTGCCAGGCAGCCTGCCCAGCCCAGGCGTCCTTTGGCCTGGTCACCTTGTGGCCAGGTCCGGATTCCCACACCAGTGGCATCCTAAGGACACAGGGCACAGCATGGGTGCCTGGGAGGGATGAGAAAGTGGGGTTAAGATGAAATGAGACCTCCTCCCCTGTGGAGGTCAGAGGACCTGGGTCCCTCCTCGTGCAGCACTCATTTGCTGCGTGATCTCGCTGAGCCCCTTTGCCTCTCTGGGCCGCAGCCTCCTCTCCCAGGAGAAACACACTGAGGATGAGTGAATGGCGACAGAAAGACCCATCCTCATGGCCACAACAGCCCTCCAATGGCACCACCCTTTAGAGTTTGCCGGTCAGCCTTCCCGACCACCAGGGAAGCACTGCTGAGGCCAGTGCCTGGAGGGCATCTGAGACCCTGTGATAGGACGTGACACATTCAAGATTCCCCAGCTGGCCAATGACAGAGCCCCTAAAGCCACTCTGGGGACTCTGAGCCCAGCCTGGGGGTTCTGCCGCTCCTTTGGTGACCCCTGGGAGGAGGGAGAATTCCCACAGGAGTACTGGCATTTCCAGAGAAATTGTGGCCCTTCTCTCAACCAGAACCGGAATTCTCCCAACAACACTGAGACTCCTTAGGGATGTTGACAATGCCCTGGAATTCCCTTAGGATTAGTGCACCGCCCCACCCCCCACCCCCAGACACTATATTCTTACAGAACACTGGTCTTTCTGAGCTGTCATTAGAATTCTTAGAAACAAAGGCTCTTCAACATAGAAAGATTTCGTAAGGAAAGGTTAGCATTTCTCAAGAATTGGAGTATCCTCTCAGAAATGTGAGTTTCCTTACGAATTTTGAGATTTCTGACACCCACAGAAAGGCTGACAGTCTCCCCCAAGTCAGTGATTCTCCCCAAAGAAAACTAAGAGACTCCACAGGAAGTTGCCTAAAAATGGAAGCTAACTTCCGGGGCACTTAAGATGCCTCAGGGAATCAGGTAAAAGCCGTGGCCTATTCCCAGAACTTTGCAAGATGCACACCAAGAGACGTGGGTGCCTGAAGAGAGCCCCTCCACACACACACCCACACACACAATTGCGTACATGATGCAACACACACACACACACACACACACACACTCAGGTATTCATGGTGGTTTCAGGAAGTGACAAGTTCCCACCCAGCTGACCTCATGGCCTCATCCTCCTCAGGCCTCCTGTTCTCCACCCCACCTCCTTGCTGGTATCAGCCACAAATGGCCAGTCTTCCAGAAGCTCTGCTCAGGGCCCCCAGGGCACCTGCCCGCCCCTCCTCCCTGCTACTTAAGCTCTTCTCCACCGCTGGCTCTCACTCCAGGGGCAGGTGGAGGAGACCCAAAGGTCCCAGGTGACGGGAGCCATAACCCAGGTAAGGGTCCCACATTCCCTGCTCTCAGAGGCCTGGAGAGCAGCCGGGTGGTGCTGGATAAGGAGCTGGAGCCCTGGGTTCTGGTCCTAGCCGTGACGCTGACCTGCCAGATGACCCTGGGGCCTCAGTTTCCAGATCTGCAGAATGGAGACCCTCAACCTTTGGTATATTATGTCTGTCAAATAACCAACACCACACCTATGGGAAATCCAAAGCCCACTTGTCCAAAGACCAGAAATGTGTCGGCTTATGAACACACTGTGTTGATTTTGCTCATTTGTGGCAAATATTAAGGATTCAGAGCACTCCCTGCCTGGGAGGAAGGGACACAGAGATGAGAGATGAGTGCTAAGCGCAGGGCCCAGAATCTGCTGGCGCAATTGTCATTGTCATTGTTCTGGGGGCTGTTAGCCCAGAGAGAACAGGTGCTCTGCTCGTGTGTGAGACCGCTTCAGCCACCTCCCCACAGGTCCCAGGCCGGAAGGGGGCATGAGCCCCCTTCACATGACCGGGGTCCTGTGGGGGATCCAAGGGGGTGGCAGGGTGAGGATTGCAATTAGGCGTCTGCAAACAACAATCATAACTGTAGTTGTTCCATTTCTCGGTCCAGTTTATGAGGATGCAATCCCCTCCCTCCTTCATCTGCAGGGTGCTCGAGAGGGGACCCCGCGGGCACCACATGACACCAGTCTTTTGTACGTACTACCAAGAAAGCCAACGCGCTGCGAATTAAACACATGAATTGTAAGATGCCTCCTGATTTCAGAGACAGTCCTGTGAGAGAAAAATCTGGGTCAAAGCCACATAAACGTGGCAGTAAAAACCAGATGGTGTAATAGATATGATGAGCTTCTGAGTCCTCCAGCAAAGGAGTGCCCTCCTGCCTGCCCAGTGTCTGCCTGTCTTTCTTCCTTAATTCCTCCCTCCCTTCTTTCCCCACTGCCTTCTTTCTTTCTTTCTTTCTTTCTTTCTTTCTTTCTTTCTTCTTTCTTCCTTCTTTCCTTCCCTCCTTTGTCTTTCTTCTTTCTTCCTTTCTTCCACATTTCTTAAAATTTCTTTAAATTTTAAAATTTCTTTTTAAATTGAGTTGCATACATAAAATGTACATCTTGATGACTCTTTCCTTATGTGTACACCCATGTAATCACTGCCCAAATCTCAAGACAGAACACTTCCATCACCCAAGAGTCTCCCGTATGCCCCATCCTGGTCATACCTGCCCCCAGAGGGGACTACTCTTCTGACCTCTATCCCCATGGGTGAGTCTTGTCTCATCCGCTTTTGATCTCCATAGAAGCAGAATCATACTGACTTCTTTTGTTCAACATAATGCCTGTGAGATCCACTCGTGTCGCTGCGTCTGTCAGCTCTCTCTCATATTTCTTTCTTCTAACTCAAATGAAATCCAGTCCAGGAACCCTGGCTCCTCCCTTCTTCTGCCCTCCCCTCCCTGGGATGCACTTGGGCCCCAAACAAGTCCCCCCTGTGTGTGTTGGCTGTGCCCACTGCCCCTCACCCAGGCTGCAGAGTGGCCCTGGGAGGTCCTGCTGCCTCCTCCCTCAGCCTTCTGGTCAACCTGAGGCCTGGAGGCACTCCACAGGCCATCCTTTCCAGCATTTCTCACATTCAAGCCTTCGCGAGCACCCATCAGGTGAGAGCGCAGACCCAACATTCCATATCTGCCTCCTCACGCCCAGGGAGGGTGAGGTCTGCCTTACTCTGGTGACCTCCAATCCCAAGCTCCTTGTGTCTGTTTTCCCTCCATCAGCCTGCTCAGCTATAGTTCGGGGCTTGAGTTGTTAAACTGGCAGTCCCAGGGATGGAGCCCAGCAGTGTGAGTGCACACGCGTGTGCACATGTGTGCGTGTGTCCCACAACATATATTTGAATCACTTTTTTGTATTAAGTTTACTTATTTATTTTGAGAGAGAGAGCATGAAGAGGAGAAGGGCAGAAAGAGAGGGAAAGAGAATCCTAAGCAGGCTCCACACTGTCATCGCAGAGCCCAACTCAGGTGTCGAACCCATGAACCGTGACATCATGACCTAAGCTGAAACCGAAAGTTGGATGCTTAACCAACTGAGCCACCCAGACGTCCCTATTTGAATAACTTTTGAAATCTGACTTAGTTGCCAGTATCTTAAAATCAAAAGTTTCAATTCACCCTCTTGACAAGTTGTGTGTGTGTGTCCATGATAAGCCAGGCCCTACTGTGGAGACTGGGAATACGCCGTGAACAAAACAAAGACCTTGCCAAAAAAGGACCTTACATTTACAGGCACTTCATCAGAATTAAAAAAAAAAAAATCCCCGCTTTTCTGGAAAGTTCTAAGTTCTAGCCAGAAGGGGTCCACGTCTCCCATATGGTGCAGTTGGCTAGTGTCTTGTAAAAATCACACATTTTGAAAGGCACTTGCCCTCCAGTGCATGGCAGCCCCTTCCCTCATTTGAGCTGCTTGCCTGGCTCCTGAAGGCATTTGAATCCTTTACCCCCTGGTCTAGACTTCTGGAAAGCGACTACTGTCAGTCCTGATCTACAAGGAAGGCTGATGAGGACCTTTCTCAGCCTTCTCCCTTCCCCACTGGGCTCATACCGTCTCCTCCCCGCCTCCAACACATACAGAAAAAGCCCAGGCCTAGGACTGGAGATGGTGGGGGGTAGGGAGTGGGGGGTGCGGAGGGGACATTCCCTCCCAATTTCTATAGTATTAAAAACAAATTCCAGGTGATTCTCAAGAAGCTACCATCTCTGTTAGATTATTAAGAAATTACCTTTCCAGGAAGCGCCTGGGTGGCTCAGTTGGTTAAGTGTCCCTCTTCAGCTCAGATCATGATCTCCCAGTTTGCGACTTTGAACCCACAGCAGGATCTGTGCTGACACCTCAGAGCCTGGAGCCTACTTTGAATTCTGTGTCTCCCTCTCACTCTGCCCCTCCCCTACTCATGCTCTCTCTCTCTCTCTCTCAAAAATAAACATTAAAATTTTTTTAAATAAGAAATTATCTTCCCAGGAGTGCCTGGGTGGCTCAGTCAGCAGAGCATCTGACTCTTGATTTTGGCTCAGGTCATGATTCCAGGGTCATGGGATTGAGCTCCACTTTGGGCTCTGTGCTGAGTGCAGAGCCTACTTAAGATTCCCTCTCTCTCTCTCTCTCCTTCCCCTGCCCTTCTCCCCCCACTCATGCTCTCTCTTTAAAAACAAATTAAAAAAATAAAAAAGAAATTCCTTTCCATGATCACTGCTATCTATTAGGGTTTCTCATGGGCCCAGTGCCGTGCCAGGGGCTTTGTGCACATTATCTTATTCATCCTCCAACCTCCTTGTAACAAGGGTCTGCTCTCAGCTTCATTTTACAGCTGAGAGACTTAGGCTCAGAGAGGTAACTTGACTCAGCCAAAGTCACCCAGCAATTAGATGGTGAACCTGGAACTGGGAGCTGGATCTTCCTGCCTCCATAACCACCTATAAGCCCCACTCTAATCCACTCCCATTCTTGCCAAAGGGGAGTCCTTGCTGATCTTCTCTGGAACTGAGGAGGTTGGCCCAGCTCACCACCCATCCTGCCTTTGTCTCCTTGCCTCCCCCGTGATGGGACTGAGCTAAAGAAAACGGGCAGAGAATATTCCCACCATTAATGCCTGCTGTATACCCGTAGGCTCTGTGCTAGGATCTAGGGATATCATATCAGAGTCTTTCTTCAAAAGGTGACACACAAGGGTGAGTAAGTTGCTATAATGACTGTGATAAGGGAGATCATTGGCTTTAGCCCTTGTTACCACTTCCTTTGCATCCGATTTAGTTATATATTGTTGCATAACAAATTGCCCTCCAAATTTGGTGGCTTCTATCAGGAATTCAGGAGCAGTTGAGTTGGACGGTTCCAGCCTGGACTCTCTCTGTGTTGGAATTAGGTATTGGCTGGGGTTGTAGTCACCTGAAGGCTTGCTCACTGACATGTCTGGTGGGTGATGCTGGCTATTAGCAGTGTCCTTGGCTGGGACTGTCGGTTGGAGCTTACCTGTGGACTCTGGATGGCCTGGGATTCCTCATAACATAGTGACTGAAGCCCAGGGCAGGTGTCTCCAGAAAGAGAGAATGGAAGCACAGCATCACTTTGGTTGTGCTCCATTCTTTGGAGCAATCGCCAGCTTTACCCCGACTCATGGAGGAGGAATACAGACACCCCCCACCCCCGTATTAACACTGCATGCAGAAGATGTGGGACAGGATAAATATATAGTTGTGGTCGTCTTTGGAAAATGCAATCTACCATAGCATCCTCATCCACTAGCTCAAGTATCCGAGGGAATTCAAACAATAACCATCTCTCATAATCCTGGCTCTGTCATTACCGCTGAGTCACCTTGGCCAAAATTACCTCACTTCCATTTCTTCGGCTATAAATTGAAGTTAATAGTGCGTGCCTCTCAAGGTTGTTAAGAAGATTTGACTAAGTGAAATGGTGAGTGGAAAGCACCTAGCGTGGGAACTGGCACAGAGTAAGCCCTCGGCAAATGGCTGCTGCTGCTTGCCGTGTCTACCAATGGAAGCGTTAGACCGTAGTATGCGCTCTGGGGCCAGCCTGCCTGGCTTTGGGTTCTAACTGCCACTTATCAGCTGTGTGTTCTAGGGCAACTTATTCTCTCTCCCCACACCTCACTTCTCTGGCCATAAAGCAAGCATGATAAAAGCACGTATTTCATAAGGTCCTCGTGCAGGTAAAATGGGGTGATGGAGACAAAGTGCTTGGCAAGATGTCGGGCACATAACACACTTAGTAAACTCTGGCTGTTCTTAGGACCACATGTGCAGAGGAACTTACTGCCCATTTACAAAGCACTTCTATATCCAGTGCCATGTTTTCCTCTCAAGAAGCAGGACAAGTGAAAATATGTCAGTTTTGCAGATGAAGAAGGTCAGAGGCTCAGAGAAATTGAGTGGCTTGATTCAGCCACACAGAAAGTGACCGGGAAGATCAAATGAGACGTCAGGGCTCCTAGATTCCAGACTAAGGTTTCCCTGTTGACCAAATCTTGTCTCCATCGGTGCCCAGAGGGAACGTGGGGATGTGTTTGTGGGCTCTCTTCCTCCCCTGGCACCTGCTTAGCACAAGCCATGCTCATTTTGGAGGTCCCAGGTCCCAAACAGGTAAGTTACCCCATGCTTCTTGGAAGCTCCTTCCAAGGAGATTCCAGAAGAAACTCCCCTCTGTTGGACAAGCTGACACCTGTCACCAAGTCTGACTCATTAGAAGTGCTTAGATTTGCAAGTGATACAGGAGGCCCTCTGCCTTTCCTAGAGGTTCCTAATCCCTTTTGGATCCCATTTGGTGTCTAGATCGTATGTTTAATACAAACCTCATGTCATTTCTCTGCCCTCTCACTGTAGTCTTCTTACACTTGGTTCCCAGGCAAATCTTTCCAGCGTCCGTCTCTGATGACCTGAGTCCCGTGAGATTGCAGTGCCAGCTGCTTTGGAACCACATTATCACAGACTTGTGGTTTCCGGTCTTCTGATAAAAGACTTTGGAAACCACTCATATGCCTCAAGTCCAGAGTCTGGTCCATATTGTCTCTGACGGTTTCTTATCTGGAACCCCACTCCAGATACTAATTTCTGTCATAGAGATTGTTTGATTGCAAGGGACAAAAACTTTCCCTATGAAATAGTTAAGCAAAAAGGTTGATTTATCAAAAGGGGAGAGGTGTTATCCCAGTGATTTCAAAGTTCAGAAGTCCCCCGGGCCTCTCAGACCACTAACACCGAGATCTGGGAAGCTGTCTACAGTAAAGCAGTTACACCCCCCTTGAGGCCACCGTGCTTGTTTCTCAGAGCATAACTGTATCACCATTTTCTCTGCTCCATCATAAATAGCCCCAGTGTGGTCCCCTTTGTGTCTGACTTGTCATTGCCTCCTGAGTCAAATGCTCAATAAAATCTAGGAAGAGAGTCTCAGTTCTACATCTGTGAACGTAACCCTTATCCTGGTTCCTGGGCAGGGTCACAGAGCTGTTTCTGGGATGAGCTTATCCCTGTGGCTCTAGTGGAAAGGTGTGGCCTTGGACTTACCCATGCACCTTTGTCCCGGCAGGCAGTAGAATTGGAGGTCTCCTGAGCAGTGGTGGTCTGTTGGACATAGGCCTTCTCAAAACTGGCCAGGTGCTTGGCCATGGTGGTGTGCTTGGGATGGGCCTTCTCAGTGGGAGCAACCAGCAGGCTCTGGCCACCAGCAGTTCTTCAAGTAGCAGAGGAGCTGTCCACGTCTGTGAACAGAACTCCTCTGAGAAGGACCAGAAGTACATTTTCCTAAGGACCATGACACTGACGATGTCACTGAGTACAGTATCTAGCCCAAGAAATCCAGTCTTGCCCTTGAAAACAAACCTGCTGACCACACCCCCAGTGGGAACAGCTGGGCCAAGTCCTACTCCACCCATGAGAACCCATGTGGCTGCTTGAGTCACCATGAGTTACCCTGATCAAAGTGAGATGAGGGCTCAAGGCTCTGCTGACAAAAGCAATGTGATTGGCCAAGGGTCTTTAGGCCACAAAGGAATGACTCTCCCTGGACAGCTTGGTCAAGAGGGTATGAAAAACCCTGGCTACTCTGACCACAGTCATCAGCCCAACCTGACATTATAGGTGTGGGAGTTATGAGTGTTTCAGGCAGTGGTCTTCCTGCAGATGGTTCTCTAGAAAGTGCTGCCAGGTCTGAGGTGGCTGTGTCTGGCAGTTATAGTCAGTCTGGGTCATCTGGTGGTTTTGATCAATCTAGGGAAGAGCCAGTAAGTGGTCAGCTTGGGTCAGGGAAAACTGGGGGTTTTGGTCAGTTTGGGGTGGGATTAATGAGTGGTCAGACTGGTGTGATTATGGTCAAATTGGTGGTAGGTCATCTGGTGATTATAGTCAAATTGGGGATAGGCCATCTGATGGCTCTGGTCATCTAGAGAATGGGTCATCTGGAAGATATGGTCAATCTGGGGCAGAGTCAATAAATGGTCAGCCTGAGTCTGGGTCATCTTGAGGGAAGCCTTTAGAACAACCCCAAACATTTTCTCTGGAAGGGAAGGGTTGCCTGCACTGCAGAGGTGGAGAAAACAAGCCCAGTGACTTGCCTCCAGGAGTGGTCTGGGACCCAGGGAGTGCCCTGGCTGTGACTTCCCAGGCCACTCTTGCTTAGGCCCCCATTGGAGGTTCCCCAGGAACTCAGCTCACACTGTCCTCCTGCTCAGTTTCCTCAGTGGCTCCATGCTGGATGCGACCATGGAGGCTCCCTTAGCGATGCCCCAGACCAGATCTGGCCAAGTCTTACTCGCTCTGCAGAACTGTCAATCTGTCTTCACTGGGATCCACATGTGAAAATGGTAGGCACTACACAAGGAGGACACAGTGGGGGACAGTGCTAAGCACAGTGGCAGCTACCAGGCTCACTGGGGACCACAGTCAGGATGCAACAAACCACACCACCAGAGCATCTGTCTTCTCATTTCAACCTCTGACCAGGTTTCTCCACCAGGGAACCTACATTTCTAAACAGAAAAGGATATCTTCTTGCTAGAAGCACATATCTTCCATGAAAGTGTCCCTGAGTATTGCATGGCCCCTTGCCTGTGCTCACACAGAGAGACCCTGGGCAGGATCTCTGTCAAAGCACCTCTCACACTACATTGTAATTGGGTGTGTGCACCTACGTGAGGTCTGTGGGAGTAGAAGCTGCCTTATATTTGTCATTAATTTGTTCATTTATTTACTCAACAAATACTGAGCCATTCACTATCGTGTTGTTCCTGGAGATACACTGGAGAACAAGACAGAGAAGGATAAGTAGATGGTTGGATGGACAGATGAATAGATGAATAGAAGGATGAGTGCAAGGATAGGTGGCTGGGAGGATGGATGGATGGATGGATGGATGGATGGATGGATAAATGAATGAATGGATGGATGGATGGATGGATGGATATAGGGTGGATGTGTGTATGGATGGAGGGATGTATTAAAATGTAAAAAGATAAGCTGATGGCTCAAAAACTCTTTTGTGGTCTCCCCTAAAAACCTAAGTTTGGTTCACTAGATGAGTTCTAAAAATTCACACTTACTTAGTTTAAGAGCAATGAGCTGGGGTGCCTGGGTGGCTCAGTCGGTTAAGCGTCAGACTTCGGTTCAGGTCATGATCTCACGGTTCATGGGTTTGAGCCCCGGTTGGGCTCTGTGCTGACAGCTTGGAGCCTGCAGCCTGCTTCAGATTCTGTCTCTCCCTCTCTGTCTGCTCCTCCACTGATTGCTCACTCACTCTCTCTCTCTCAAAAATAAACATTAAAAACATTTTTAAAAAGAGCAATGAACTAAGGGTTAATCAGATTCTGTAGCACTATATTTCAGACAGACCATTCCCTGAATAAGTAAGTGTCCAGATGCTGGGCTGGGAACCCAGTCACCACCTAATGGATAATCTCTAAGATCATTTTTCATGGTTGAGAGGGATGCTGTAAATCACAGATGGGTGCTATAACTCAGGAGTGAAATTGAACATGGGTTTAAAAAGATAGGCAGGCGAGCCCTAGAACCCAACTGCCAGCTGTCTGTGGTCCTTTCTGGCTCCCAGAGTCTGAATTCAACGCCTCAGAACCAAGATCACAAACTTAAATGCCCATTAGGGGTAGGAAATTAGCAAAATCGGTAAGTGGGCTCCAGTTAAGAGAAGTACAACATACGAATTCAATTTCAGTTTTAGGGATCCAACAGAGAGTGGTGGGCACTACGGCAAACTGGACGCTATGTTTCTTATCTGGAGAGGACAATCCCTCTTTGGCTCCTGCTGACTGTGGCCATTTGGGAAGGCGGGCCCTGTCTTGTCAGATTTCTGAATCTTAAACAGAAACTGAATATTTGGGTTTTTATGTAAAGTTACTTCATTTTTAAGTTCTGAAAACTCACTGTAAAATTTTAAAAGACTGTGCTTGCAAAAGAAGACACTCCTGTGGGCCTCTTTTGGTCTGCAACCTGCCACTTGGCAGCCACTATTTTAGAACATGGTTTCTAAGAAGAAATGCCTTCTATGCACCTTAAAGCAAGTCCCAAGGAATGTAAAAGCTCCCACCTGTTTATAAGGTGGTAGACGCCCTATTGATGACAGGTAGCCCTCCAGCCCATATCTTTCTTTTACTTACTGAATCGTCACAAGAACTTTATTTTCCATGCTACACAGGAGACGCACAGAGAGGCTACGTAAATTGGACAAGATCACACAGCCAGGAAATAGCGGCACTGGGAGGCAAACAATCTGTGTTTTTAACTATCGTGGTAATTTGAGTTAATATTTGCCAAGCGCTGAGACTGGTCTTTGGAGCAGAAAGAAAAACATTTTATAACCATCAGCTATAATTGTTGTTATTATAAATTTCCCCGATCCCCTTTGCAGCCTGCTCTCTTCAGGGACAGAAGTCATGCTGAAACGGGTCCTGCAGAACTTACCCAACGTGGTGAGTTTGACAAAGGTAGACCCCATAGATCAGCTAGAGGTACAGAGGGACGGCCAAGGTAGGGAGAGATAGTCCACACTGGCAGTTTTATCCCTGGACTCTCCAGCCTCCCAGAATTTCACTGCCCTGTCCTTTGCCCGCGTCCCCGATGCTGGGGAAGGGGGAGAGAAATAGGGGACTGACGTGTGCCAAGCCGTTTTCACCTGTGGAAGAAGGAGATTTGTGTCGTGTTTATAAGAGACTCTGATAAAATCACTCCACTCTGTACCTGGCCCGTCAGGGGCTGGGCTGGGCTGGAAGGGTGGCCCAAGCCTCCTGTCACAGAGACCTCTGCTTATCTGTATTTCGGCTGTGCCCAGTTGTCTGATTCTGGCTCTGCATCACCCATCAGTTGAACATTCTGAAAAGTAAGATGTGCCATGGGCCTGAGCATTGCTCTCTTGCTAAGACACTGCAGTAGCCACCCCACCCACTCCTGTTTTCTCCCCTTCGTGTCTTCAGAGAGATTTTTCTGACTCCTATCTCTGATCAGAATCTTCTGGAGCTTCCCATTACCAGGAGGATCAAGTTCAAACCCCCAAAGCTGGCAGTCAAGGCCTTTCCTGCTCCAGCCTTATTGTCCTCTGTCCCCATCTTGCTGTTCCAGCCGGCTGATCTCAGACATCCCATAAACTCCAGGACCTTTTCACACATTATAGTTTTGCTCCTCCCTCTGCCTGGAAAAAATCCCACACCCCTTCAAGTTGTGGCTCCAATAGTTTGTCTTCTCCAAAGTCTTTCCAGATCTCTCCAGGTGGACTGACTCCCTCCTCAGGACTGCCACGACCTTGTGCGCATGTATCCATCACGCTTATCATATTGTATAGTAACTGTTGGTTTCTTCCACGAGAACAAAAGCTCCTTGAGGGGAGGGACTCTGTCGTAGTCTTTCTTGTGTTTGTCTTATAGCTCCTACTTGGGCACGGAGCAGGCACTCCATATATACTTTGTTGGAGTATGAACTGGAAATGAAAGGGGAGAATGTGGATGGATGACAGAACAAGGGGCGGAAGCATTAACGAATAGTAAAATAGAAAAATGAAAACATGTATGATAGTATGGGTGGATAGAAGAATGGATGAGTGGCTGGATAAATACAAGGAGGTATGGACAGAATATGATGGAAAAAGAATGGAAAGAAGGAAGAATGAAGGAAAGGGAATTTACATGTATGGGTGAATGGATGGAAGAATAAGAGACAGTAAAAATGATGGATGGATATAAGAGAAACGGGAAAGATGAAGGATAATGGATGGGTGTACAGACAGATAAAGGGATGGATGGACGGATTGTTATGTGCCAAGTTAAGAATGTTCCACTCTCTTGTGCTGGAAGACGGTAGGGCTCTGAGCCTACGATGTATTTTCCAGCAATTTGGGAATTATCTCCCCCTTCTGGATAAGTCTGTGTATGACAAGGACAAAGGAAGTTCTGAGTCTGTATTTCAATTTGTTTTTGTTTTTGTTTTTTTTAATTTTTTTTTCAACGTTTATTTATTTTTGGGACAGAGAGAGACAGAGCATGAACGGGCGAGGGGCAGAGAGAGAGGGAGACACAGAATCGGAAACAGGCTCCAGGCTCTGAGCCATCAGCCCAGAGCCTGACGCAGGGCTCGAACTCGCGGACCGCGAGATCGTGACCTGGCTGAAGTCGGACGCTTAACCGACTGCGCCACCCAGGCGCCCCTCTGTATTTCAATTTGATCTCTTGTGTCCTCTTGCCCTCCCTCCCACTGCCACCTCTGTCCCTCTCTCTCCTTCAGACGTCCACTCACTCAAGTTATTTAGGAACCTTTGCTCTCACCCAAGTGCCCACATCGTCTGAGCCTTATTACTGCCTGGACTTTCAGGTAAAATCAGCAAGTTCTCTCCTGAGAATCTTCTGAGATTAGCCAAACCTTCACATCTGAGACTAGCTCCGTGGTGGCCCCACCCCATCACTCACTGGTCTTCTCTGTCAGGCAAATGTGCCACAGCTGCCCTGTCAAGAGAGGCAGGCTTGGCTGCTGCTTGACTGTGCAACCTTGGGCACATGGCCTTAGCTCTCCATGCCTCAGTTCTCTCATCTGTCAGATGAGAGTGATTATCAGACCCATATGAAGTGATCATAGCTCATCAATTCCAAGACACACATTTCCCCCACATTGTACCATTTCTGAAGTTGACATATGTCTTATATTCAATGGTTTCCCATAGTTGGCAATTAAAAAAAATTCTTAGTGGCACATTAAGATCATGTGTATCTTAATCTATGGTTTTTGACATGTATGAACTATAGTACAATGATTAGATGAGAAGATGTCTGGTTCCTTGTCCACCAGAGTAGAGAGTCAAAACTTAGTGGTTTATTCCCCTTTCCCCTAGATTTATATCTATAAAATAAACAATCAGGTTAGTTACTTAGGATCACAATATGTGGGGTCCAGGCTGGAGAAGTGGTCCATGCTGGGTGAGTGGTCCATGATGGCCTCTCCTGCATCCCTCTCTTCTGAGCTTCTTCTTTTTTTTTTTTTAATTTTTTTTCAACGTTTATTTATTTTTGGGACAGAGAGAGACAGAGCATGAACGGGGGAGGGGCAGAGAGAGAGGGAGATACAGAATCGGAAACAGGCTCCAGGTTCTGAGCCATCAGCCCAGAGCCTGACGCGGGGCTCGAACTCACGGACCGCGAGATCGTGACCTGGCTGAAGTCGGACGCTTAACCGACTGCGCCACCCAGGTGCCCTCTTCTGAGCTTCTTCTAAACGTGAACATGGTCCAGCCAGCACCCCGACTCATGGGAAGTTCTGATTATGAGGAAGATGATTTGTTCCACAAAGTAGAACCTTCAGGGACCTTGGGAACAACAGCCCCCATGCCTTCCAGCACTCAACTGCCCAGACTCAGAGTTGGGAATCCAGATTGTAGGAATAGCTCTGCCACCAGCTCACTGTAAGACCTGGGCAAAGCAGTTCACATCTCCAAGTCTCCTTTTTCTTGTCTATAATCCCTCTATGGCAAGTTTGTTGTAAGGGTCAAACAACAAAGGCTTGGGGCCTGGCATGCAGATGGTGCTCAATTAATGGAGGCTTTCCAGTTTTTCCCAGGACAAACACTTCCCGGCCTCTTTCATTAACTGGCTGATTGAAAGTAAGTTTTTTCTTCTCATCTCCACCCCCATTGTTTCCCAACCTCATTGCCTTCTTCAGTGTTGAGCAGTCCTTTCTCAAGGGCTCTGAAAGCATGGGCTCTGGGGCCATGGAGAGCCTCCCTGACACAGAATCCATATTTTGATCCATAAGGAGCACTAAAGCTGGGTTTTTGGATAAGCAATGCCACAGTGACCAGTGGGGTTCCTGAGATAGCCTGCTCCATAGTGATTAATGTTAGATTTGAATTCTAGGTTCTCCTATTCCATCGTGATCCTTGTTATAGATTTTCCTGAAGCAGCCCATTCCATAATGATCAATGTAGGAGCGGAGTTCTGGGGATAGCCCACTCCGCAGGCATCAGCATTGAGATAGAGCTCCTGAACTAACCTACTCCATGGTGAAGAGTATTGTCAAGAAATTCACTCACTCTGTAATAGTACTTCAGGGAAATTGCTGAAATTCTCTACTTCATAATGATCAGTGTTGTGGGGTTCCTGGAATATCCTACCCCATAGGGAAGACTTCTATCATGGGGTTCCTCAAATATTTCACTGTTGTGGTCAGCTATCGGGATATCTCATTCCATAGTGAAGGTATTACCGTTGGGTTTCTGGGCTAGCCCATTCTCTTGGTGTTAAAGTGAGGTTGTTCTTAGTATTATATGTAAGTTTCCAGGCTGTCTCACTTTGGTGAAAAGCATCGTGGTGAGATTCCCGGGATATTGCACAACTCTATTGTGAGAAGCTCTCCAATAAAGCCAAGTGATCTCTGAGTCTTAAAGGAGGTGTTTTTTTTTTTAAGTTTTATTTTATTCTTTATTTTGAGAGGGAGAGAAGGAGTGAGCAGGGAAAGGGCAGAGAGAGGGGGAGAGAGAGAATTCCAAGCAGGCACCATGTTGTCAGTGCAGAACCCAATGCAGGCTTCAAACCCATGAACCGTGAGATCATGACCTGAGCTGAAATCAAAAGTTGGACACTCAACTGACTAAGCCACCCAAGCACCTCAGGAAGGTTTTGTTTTTGTTGTTGTTGTTTGTTTTTGTTTTTTTATTACATCATTGTGTTTTCATTCTATTTCCCAAATCCCCTATGCTGAGGGGTGGGGGAAGGAAGGGAGGAGACAGGAGCAGTGGACAAAGGAGAGCTGTCCTGGCCAGACTTCAGGACAATCATCATAGCTTGCCTCAGCCCACCTCCATCTCCTCTAGGTTTCTCACCAAGATTGGGTCCCCAGCAAAAGACAGGGGAGGAGACACGATCCCCTTCAAGCAGGAAGGGGCAGCCTGTATTCGCCCTGTAGAGCCAGGGACGGCCTGACTCATTTGAGAGGCCTCTAGTGGCTTCCCTGGGATTTCTCCGTGGTTGTGGAGAAAGCCAGGGAAGATGGCCAGAGAAAGCCCTGGCCTCGGCATCCTGAGAACTGAGTTCAAGCCACAGTTCAGCTACTAGCTCTCCAGGTGACCTTATACCAGACCTTTCCTCTCTCTGGGCCTCTCCTGTCCCACCTGTAAAATATGCACAGTTTCCGAAAGCCTTTCCTTTAGCGATGAGTGTTGGGGACATGGGAGAGGACAAGGCCGAAGGCCGGAGAGGCCTGTAGTGGCCATGGTTTTTCCACGGGCCTCTCCGGCCTCCGCTCTTGTCCTCTCCCATGTGCTACTACAGGCCTGCTTCACAGTGACAACTTTTCATGTCTCTCTTTGCTGCCAGTTGCAGAGGCTCAGTGGCCCTCCTATCTGCAGGATCGGCATGGCACCTTGCCGGGACTCCAGTAAGGATGTTTAAACCCCGGAGAGTCACTGTGGAACTCTGGCCCCATCTCGAGAGACCGTCACTTGATGATCTGCCACAGCCGAACTGCCAACAGTCCCTTTGTTGGGCTTGGGCTTGGATGTGCTGGAAGACGGAGTACCTCTCCAGGAAGGTAGGTCAGCATGGGGCTGGTTATGGCAGGGGAGTCTCTAAGAACTGAACGGAGGAGCTCCAGTGGGGGAAGACCGGGCTGTGAACATGGCGCCCCCATCAGGAGGTAGGTCTGCCGTACAGCCAAGGGTTTGAGCATTGTCGCTGGCCGCTGAAGCTGGGGCCATCTTCTGCCCGGTAAGTAGGGCCACAGCATTCCCGTAAGATGCACGATACCAGGCCGCTGACGAGCTATAAGCCCTCCAGGGCCCAGAGGCAATGGGTGCTACCAGTGAGGTTGCCTGGGACCCTCGGACCCTGTACCCTCATCTCCCACTTGTCTGTCCTCCGCTTTCCTCTCCTGTATAACGAATTTGCTCCAAAGCCACTTTTTCAGGTTTAAGATACACTTCAGGATCTGCCTGGAAAAAATAAAATTGAGGAACAAGAGGACACACGTTTAGAATCCTGGAAGGTCAGGATCTGGGCCTCAGAGGGAACCTGAGATCTTCCTGATGGGTGGGAAGGAGCAGGAATGTCAGGCCGGTAGGTCCCACATCACTGAAGCCCTGACCCTTGCTTTGCATGAGACCCTCATGATAAGGCTGTGACAGGGAGTGGGCGGCCCCTGTCACAGCTCTTTGGTGCAACAGTGATGGGGCCAGGCTTTGGAGTCAGCTAGACCTGAGTTCAAATCCCTTCCACCGACTCTCTGAACCTCAGTTTTGTCTTCTGCAAAACGGGAGTGAGAATAGCCCGCATCTCATAGGGTAACCCTAAAAAACTTCATGAAGAAAGCGGCAGTGCAGACGCTGGGACTGCGTAGCAAGCTGCCTCCACCGGGTAACAGTCTAAAACCAATGAGGCCAACGGAGCAATCGTGCAGAGATGTGGATAGAAAACTTCAAGGGGGTGTAAGAACCCGCAGTCAAACCCTCCGCGTCACCCCTGATCCCCAGAGAGAAGCCCCTGCAATCACAGGGGTGGAAACTGCATGAGCTTCAACTGCCCCCTCGCCCCCATCCCTCCACCTCCGGAAGGAGTAAGAACAGACTGGGGGGACAGCTGAGTGATGGGGGTGCAGTCCCTAGACGACACCACAAGGTGGAGCCATGCCCCTGCTAATCCATGCTTCCTACCCTGAAGCCTGAAGATCCTTATGTAAAGCAGCATTTTTGACGCCAGGCACCCCGCTGGGCACTGGCCTTTCATGATCTTAATTTTCAAAGCCATCCCTCAAGATCAGTATCACCAGCTCCATTTTTAATATGGGGACACCGAGGCTCGGAGAAGTGATATGACCAAATGTGAGGACTAGAGAGTCATAATACTTGGGCTCAAATCCCAGTTCCTTCAGCCCACTAAGATACTTAACCTGTCTGTGCCTCAGTCTCCCCATCTGAAAAGTGGGGCTAATAATAGCAGTAACATTATGATAGTTTAATAGACCTTAGCTATTTGTTTTTGTTCCGTGCCCAACCCTGTGCTCCGCACCTTACATGAATCACTTCATGCGGTGCTCACAACCACCTTGGGAGGTGGCCATTAATATCCTTTTTTTGCAGATGAAGAAACTGAGGCTCAGAGAGGCTAGCTGCCTGTCCCATTTCCACCCAGCTAGATGGAGGCAGAGTGAAATTCAAAGCCAGGTCTCCTGGCAGAGAGTAGTAGGAGGTATCCAAAACCTCAGAGGAGAGAGATGCCCTAGGTTCTTGTCCCGGCCTGCATCTCCCTGATGCTCTGGCCTCAGTTTCCCCACTGGTGCACAAGCAATTGGGATGCATGAAGCCAAGCCCCTTTGCCACCCCTGGTTCTGTGACTCACAGTGTGGCAGCCAAGAGACCCCATTCTGGAGGTGCCAGAGTTGGGGCAGAGGAACCCCCAGGGACAGGAGGGCCCCAGGTCTCCGCGGGTCTCCCCACACCCTGCACAAAGCGACCCCAGACCTCAAGCCTCTCGAGGCCTCCCTCATATCACACGGACCCATGGCCTGAGGACGCAGTGACAGGTGTGGCTCACAAGGCCATTCTGGCCCAGCAACACATATGACAGTATTCATTCTCTCAGCCGCCTTCTCCAGCACCGTATTTGCGAACCACACGAGGCGCCTGTGGGCCTGGAGGAGAGCTGCGTGGCGCCAGATGGAGGGACAAAGAAGGGAGAGAGGGGCAAGCGGAGTGGCCTTCAGCGCTCTCCCCAAGTCTCTGCTGTGCCCCCGGGCACCTGGTGTCCTCGGTCCAGCAATAAACAAGCCTGGAGGGGCCTCCAGTTGCCAAAGGAAGTGGAGCAGGAAGCTCTCGGGAACATTTATTCTTTCAGGCAACAAATACAGTCGGGTCACATTTGCTGTGAATCTGATTCATGCAAACATGGAATCATGTCCTGCAAAATACTAATGAGGTTTCACCTCGTGAACAGAAAGTTAATTATTTCTTTCATTGTTAAGAGCACACAACCAAATACACCCCACCCTGCCCCTCCTTGGGAGGAATCGAGGCCCTTTCCATTGACACCACACCCCCTCCGGCTCCCTCCCTCCCTCCCTCTCCCCCCTCACAACCAGCTTCCCCAGAGCTGAGCCGGGCCGCCTCCCTGGGCTCTGGTGAAGCTGTGGGTCCTGGGGGGGTTGGTCTGGGCCTGAGAGTCTGCATTCCCACAAGCTCCCTGCAGAGGCTGAGGCTGCCGGTCCCTGTGTCACCCACTGAGCAGCAGGCGCGTGGGGGGCGCGGCCAGCCCCCTCCCCACCTGGCTTCCATCCGTCACCCCACAGCCCAGCTCCAACAGTGTCCTCAACAATTTCAGCGTGGAGGAACTCTGTGGACCCTGGTCGCTTTATCCTACGTAGCCCCAACACAGACGCTATTTCCTCCTCCTTGAAATTAGTTCTTCCTTTGGATCCCCCCCCCCCCCCCGTCCCCCACGGTCCTCCTGCCTCTAAGCGTTGCAGCTCTTCCTCCTTCCCCCACCCCCTCCCCCCGCCGGGGTGTGTTCCTACCGGCCAGTCCCTGTTCCTGCACCCCAGCCACTGCGGTTTGTTCAGAGCCCTTGGCCTCCCCGAGTTGACAATCGTGTGTGTCTGTGTGTGTGTGCGCGCACGCGCGTGCAAGGAAGACACCTGTTCAAAACCTACGAGTGAGAAGTGCCGGCTAAATGTGCCGGTGAGGGCTTCATAGAAGGGGTGCCCTGAAGGATGGGGGGGATCTGTCTGGGTGTGACATCCTCAGACCTAGCTCTGGGCACTGGGAGGAGTTGATACAAAGCAGGCTCAGGAGGCCAGAGAGGAAGTCCTGGGGATGATCCAGAAGAAACAGAGAGCCTGAGCATGGTGGTAAGCGGAGATCCCACTGGACCTAGGTCCTGTGAGGAAAGGCAGGCAGCTCGCTGTTTTCTCCATACTTTCTCCTCCTCTTTTACCTGGGCGGCCTCTACCTAGTGTTCTGGAACTCTGCCTTCTCTCACTTAATGTACCCCCAGTCCCTCCTTGCCAGGATCGGCACCTGGTTTTAGAGAGAAGGTTCGAAGAACTGACTTACCTTGCCTAAAATCACAGAGCTGGTAAGAAGCAGGGTCAGGATAGAGAACCTCCACCCTTCTCCCAGGCAGGCATTGCAGACCTATCTTAACTGAGCACTTACTATGTGCCAGGCCCTGTGCTGAGGGGCTTAAACCTCACCTAATCCTCACGCCAGTGTCAGCAAATTGGCCTTCGGGTGATTTCTATTTTGCAAATGAGGATTGGAGGCTCAGAGAGGTGATGTAACTTCCCTAAGGTCACACAGCTAGGAAGTAGGAGGGTTAGGACTTAAACTGAGGTCTGGTCAATTACTACAAGTCCCTGCAAGATAAACATACTCAAAGCCACCCCAGGCTTGGGGATTATGCCAGTGTTTGTTTTCTGTCCTCTCTGTCTCCACCTGTACCATAATGTCTTATCATTTCGTTCAAGTCTCAAAAGGCTCAGTTCAACGCGATTCTGTTTATGAAGGGCCTTCACCAGGACCGGGCTCTGTGTCAGGGGCAGCAGCGAAGCCTCAGGAGGAAAAATTCTGACCATCTGCAGGGGTTTTCAAAGCACAGAACATGTTCGAGTATGTTACCTGCTTCGTGGAGAGTAATCACAGGCGGGTATGTTTGCCTCCACACTCTGGTGGGGTCTGAGGGTAGACGCACATACGAGTGCTCTCTGGGGCGCAGCACCTGGCGTGGGGCAGGGCCAGAATAGAAGCTCCATAAATATGGGATGAATGAATGGATGAAGGGATGGGAGGATGGACGGGAGAGGGAGGCATAGGTTCCTGGAATCTTCTCGCTGGACTCTGGATCTCATCCCCTACATTTATCTATTCGGCCAGATGGCCAGCCTGTCCGTTAACCTGTTCTTTGCATTCTAATGCACTACAGTGTTTATGGGGACCCACCGCAAGCCAGGCCACAGCTGACTGCCGGACGCACAAAGATGGCGGAGCCATGAGCCATGAGCCGTGACCTGAAGGAGCTCCAGTCCAATGAGCTAGCACACGTTCCTCCAGCTAACACATTTTAATGAGTGCTTCCTCTGACACCGACCTTGGGCTGGGTGGTGCTAGGGAAGAGACACGAATCCGAGCGCTTCCCCCGCCCGTGACGGGCTCCCACAGGCCAAGGGGGTGTGAGTTACCAGGGTATAAACGAGTGTGTGGTGTGAGAGGCTCGGAGCATGGACTCTGGGACCAGGCTGCCTGGGCTCTGATCCCAAGTACTCACTGTGAGTGACCCTGAGCTATTCACTTGGCTTCTCTGTGCCTCAGCTTCCTTGTCTATAAAATGGGAACAAAATAGCACCTGCCTCTGGTTGTCTGGGGGGAGTGAGTACCTACGACACTATAATTTCCTGCCACTCATGAGTGATGGCAGGGGCTCACCTACTGCCCCACAGGGTGGCCCGTCTCTGGAACAAGTTCATCTTTGACTGCAACACAGGGTGTGGTACTCAGGAGGTGCCCAATAAACGGTGATCAAATGGAAGAGTGGTCCCAGCTCAAAACAACTTACATTTGTTACATGAATGAACGAACGAGGGAGTGAACGAATGAGGGAAATGTTTGAGAGCTGAAAAAACAAAATGTGTTTTCTCTAAAATCAGGAAAAGAAAACCAACGTCAGGATCCCAACATGTGTAATTAAAGGTCTTCAGACTGTGACATCATGACAACTTTGTTCACTGTTACATTTAGCAGTCGTGAAAATGACAATACATGGGAAAACATTTGTCACTTGGATCCTTCTTGTTTGCCAAGAATTCCTGAGTGGGTAGTTCAAGTGTGGGAAACTGGGGGCCTATTGTAAATTGGATGAATTATTCGCACCTGACTGATTTCAAAGGAAAAGGGACAATCCTTTCAGTCTTTTCCAGTAAAATAAAGGAATTTCACTGGGTGGATGAGTGGGTGCGCATCTCTGCAGCCATCATCGCCTGAGGAAGGGGTGGAGAGGGGGAGCCTCAGCCCAGCCCCCAGGCCCCACCCCTCTGCAACCTCAGCCCCACCGCTCCCCCTGTCTGGTCTCAGTGAGCTGGATGACCTTTTAGGACCTTTCTTGCCAGGGAACTGAGCCATGTTGGGCAAAAGATACCAGCTCAGAGGTTAAGGGCTGGGTCAGTGGGACCAGGAAGCTGCCACGGTGGAGATTAGTAGTCACACCGAGGTAGCACGTCCCAGGCTTGAGACAGCCAGCTAATCCTTAATGCCTCACTGGAGATTTTCAATGAGAAATTCATCCCACGACCCTCAAGCCTGGGGCCCTTGTCCCCGAAAGGCAAATACCTGCCATGCGTGGAGACTGCCTGTCCCCTGGAGAGGGGACAGAGGGGACAGAATACGCAAGAGGAGCCGTCACTGTTTCTGTTTCCGGGATGGCTCGGACGAGCGGCCTGGACCTCAGGTGGCCTTGGAGGGGACCGACCTCCCCGGCCACCACCAAAGGCCCTTTGCGTGCCCCCTCACACCCATGTCCTGAGGGTTTGGAGATCGTTTGCTTGGCTGGGAGGGGACACTGATACAGCACCCCAGCATTGTGCCAGCCCCAGACTGACGTCCTCAGACATCACAGCAGACCGGAGAAACACTGAGCCCAGCATTAGCACCCAGAGCAGAGAGGCCAGGGAGACCCAAGGCTGCACAGCTGAGGGGAGAAGCGGGCCTGGCCAGCCAAGCCCATGCTCAAGGCCACTCTGCAGCCCGAGGGCCACCAAGCAGGTCAGCAAGCAGGGGCCAGAGCGAGAAAGGAGAGGTGGGTTGTGCCATAACCTCTGGGGAGAGGCAGATACGCGTGGAAAGTACTAGCAGACAGAGAGCCATGGCTCTCCTTTGGGGGAGCCACCTGTGGGCGAAGTCCTTGACCTGTGTGTAGAAATAATAACAGCGGGGCGCCTGGGTGGCTCAGTCGGTTAAGCGTCCGACTTCAGCTCAGGTCATGGTCTCGCTGTTCGCGAGTTTGAGCTGTGCTGACAGCCCAGAGCCTGCAGCCTGCTGCGGATTCTGTGTCTCCCTCTCTGACTCTCCCCGGCTTGCACTCTGTCTCACTCTGTCTCTCAAAAATAAATACATGTTAAAAAAAAAAATTTTTTTTTAAAGAATCCCTGCCTTCTGGAGCTTCCATTCTAGAGGGAGGATGAGAACCACACATCTTTCAAAAGCGCTTACAGGCTGTACACATGTTACCTTGTCTCCTTTTCAGACTGGTCCTGGGAGGTAGGCACACTTATTGTGCCCACTTAGGAGATGAGAAGGCTGAGTCTCTGGGAGGGTAAGGTCACAGGGCTGGTAAATGGCCGGGGGAGGATTTAAGCCCAGGCCTGTTGTGTCCTTTGTCATGCTCCCACACTGTCTCTTGTCATCCTCCCAACTTCCCTGGGCTCCTACACACTGTGCTGCATCACCCCTCGCTACTGTTTACTGCAGCAATAATAACGAAGATGGTAACTGTTATCCACGGAACACCTCCAGCAGGAGCTGAGCTGGGCTCTCCACTGCCATTTCCTCCTCTGGCCCCGCGCTAGCAGCTCTTCTGAGGTAGAGACCATTCTGATTCTCACTTTATGCTAAAAATAACAGAGGCTCAGAGAGGTTAGGGCACTAGCCTGCTGTCACACAGTCAACAAGGGGAAAGACTGAGACACACAACCAAGGCCAACTCAACGCAGATGTGCTCAGGCCAAGCCGGAGGGACCGTTAGTGATCACCCAGGCTCCTCTTGCCCGTCCTGAAAGGTGGCAGACATCACTCGCCAACCATCCCCTCCAAGCCCCGGAGCTGCCTCAGAGGCCATCTCAGCAGAATGTTCCATCGAGCCCTGCGATCAGTCAAAGTCGTGCACGAGACCAGAATTCTCAGACCTCCCTAAATTGGCCCGGGAGGGGAAACTGAGGCCCAGTGAGGAAATGCACGAGCCACACACCAGCGGCCCAGGGAGCCAGGACTGGTGGGCACTGGTATACGGGGGGCCTGAACCCATTTCAGCTCATCAGGACCTCACTGCACACAAAAAGAAGAGGCACAGCCGCCGTTAGGTGAGCATGAAGCCTATCGGACGCACTGTCTCCTTTAGCCTTGTCACTAACCCCGTGGTGGTAGGGCTGCGTGGAGACGGGAAAACCGAGGTGGACAGGAGTGAAGGGACCAGAAACCAGCAATAACGATAATCACCCTTGTCACTGCTGTCACCATGTGTCGAGGGCCTACCTCGTGCTAACCCTTCCACACGGGTTACCCTCCTCATCCTCAACAACACCCC
Organism: Lynx rufus; assembly: GCF_022079265.1. Classification (NCBI taxonomy): domain Eukaryota; kingdom Metazoa; phylum Chordata; class Mammalia; order Carnivora; family Felidae; genus Lynx; species Lynx rufus. Next base: position 25,849,697 of record NW_025814896.1, on the reverse strand, counting down.
TGGCGGGTAAGTCCCGCTGTTAGTCCCATTTCACAGATTGGGAACCTGAGGCTTCCAGAGACGACACCCCTTAACCAGGTCATTCAGCCAGCAACAGGCAGAGACAGGGGGTTCGAAGCCAGGCCTGTCCAAGCCCCGAGCCAGGCTCTGACCACCACCCTCAGAGCCCCCTCGGCACCCTTTTGATTTCCACTTTGCCCCTGGGATCCAGGCACGGGGGTGTTCATCCCATTTTACAGACGAGGAAACCAAGGCTTGAGGTCTTTACGACACATTTGGCCTTCTGGGCTGTGTTCCTGGGGTGGGAAAAACTCTCTTCAGGGATTTCAGCCCTGTCCTCAGCTCTGTGCCCCATGGCCGGAGGAAGAGGGGCCCCACGTTGGCAGAACTAGGTGCCAGGCAAGGGGGGGGTCTGATGACTGGTCCAAGGCCACCCAGCACAGCTCTATTAGAGGGGTTCTTCAGGTCCCCGCCCCAGGCTTGGGGACCTGGGCCGCCACCCTGCTCATGCTCTAATGGTAGCACCACGGTCAGCGTGAGGAGAGCTAGGTCCCCAGCCACCAGTCCTATCCCACCCTCGCCCGGGCCACGTTTGCTTGAAGGACAGGCCGCCGGGTCCTTACTGAGCGGCAGGTGGGGGAACAGAGGAGACACACGAGATGCTCCTGAGCCCTCTGCCAGGGCTCCCCAGCCTGATGCCAAGTGGCACCCATTGGCGTTTCCTGGGGCCTGTTCCGGGTTGACACAGGCCCAGGGCACCAGGCGTTACAACCAACTCAAACAGCAGAGGCTGAGGGATAAACAGGATATTCAAGTTCCAGGGCTCTCCCGCCCCGCCAGCTGGCCTCAGTGTGACAGGGGTGGAGGGATCTTCCCTGGGGACCCAGATGACCAGTTCCTGTCTTTGTAAGGCCAGGGCAAGCCACCTCCTTTCTCTGAACCTCAGTTTTCTCAACCGGTAATGGGGCTCCCAAAACCTCCTCACAGGGTGGTTGTGAGGACTAGCTGGGGAAAGTGCCCCGAAAGCATCGAGCCCAGCACCAGGCACCCAGCAGCTGCCGGACACTCCCCTGCCCCTACCGGGTGCAGGGCACTTGGGCAGAAAAGGGGGACTCGCTGCTTCTCCCAAGAGGCCGAGCCTGGAACAGCCGCTCTCAATCCGTGGGTTACCATTTCCCAGCCCTGCCCTCTCCTGTCCCCGGCTTCGAGCAAGTTGTCTTTCCCGCCCCAGCCCCACGCTCCTCATCTGAGAAACGGGGCAGTAACACGCCCCGCAAATCCGCTGGGGAGACGAAACCAGATGAAGTCAAAGCACCGTACAAAGTAGGTGCCCAATAAATGGCAGTTGTTACTGTCCATCGTCTGCTGGTATGGGTCTCATACCAGCTTCTACGAGAGAGACTACACTGTAGGGTGCTGTGCACATGAGCTATAGGCTTGTTCCGGTCATGTCTAGGCTGAGCTGGGGCTCCAGAGGTTGGGGAAGGGTCACAGGTAGGCCATAGGAATCAAAGTACAAGGCACCTCTGAGTGAGTCATCCAGTCCAGGTGTTTTCGTTTCTGGTCAACCGCCCCCCACCCCCGGGGGTAGCCTAGACACGGACCCCCTTGGAGCTCCAGGAACCCCTGACCCAAATTAGCTAGGGATGAGACTCAAGTACCTGTACGTTAAACATGCTTCCTAAGTAATTTTGTTTAATCTTTTTTTATGTTTATTTATTTATTTTGAGAGAGAGAGGGAGAGCATGAGCGGGGGAAGGGCTGAGAGAGAGAGGGAGAGAGAGAAAATCCCAAGCAGGCTCCATACTGTCTGCCCAGAGCCTGACATGAGGCTTGAACCCACGCACCGTGAGATCATGACCTGAGCCAAAATTAAGAATTGGATGCTTCACTGACTGAGCCACACAGGCGCCCCTAATCTTTTCTTTTTCTAAGGCTATTGCCCAAATTAGAAAATTCGAACAAAACTGAAAGCCATACAAGAAAAGAGGAAGATAAGAGGGGTCCAAGGTCACTGCACAGTCCTTCTCCTTTTCTGGGCCACAGGCTCCCCAGACTTCCCAGCACGGAGGTTAAACTGATGCACTCTCAGCTCCCTCTGGCTTCGGGGTCTGCAGTGTATAGGGTGTAACCCTCAGCATCGGAAGGGAGGAGGCCAACGTGAGCCTACAAAGGTGTGAGTCAGGACTGCTGTGGGTTTGAGTGGCAGGAATCCCACTCACACGGGCTTAAGCAAAAAAAAAAAAAAAAAAAGGGAAGAAGAAATTTATTTGAACCGAAAAGTCCAGAGATATACATGACTTCAGGTACAGTTGGATCTAGACACTCAAATGACAAACTTTCTCATTTCCTTAGTATTGGTTTCATTCTCCAGTGGTCTTCACCAGATAATTGTATCTGAAGTCCTTATTTGTTTATTTATTTATTTATTTTTCGTCTTTTTTTTTAATGTTTTTTTATTTACTTTTGAGAGACAGAGTGCGAGCAGGGGAGGAGCAGAGAGAGAGGGAGACACAGACTCCGAAGCAGGCTCCAGGCTCTGAGCTGTCAGCACAGAGCCCAATGTGGGGCCTGAACCCATGAACCGTGAGATCATGACCCGGGCTGAAGTCGGACGCTTAACCGACTGAATCACCCAGGCGCCCCTGTATCTAAAGTCTTTAAAGGAAAAAACAGACCCAGGCAACCTGTGGAGACCCAAACCCCGCTTTGTGGGTAGTAAGCTCTTCTCATTCAGAACTGCGGTAACATGATCTCTAGGCTTCTGTAAGTTCTCCTCGTTGCGGGCAGGGAAACGTATCTGTTTTCTTCAGAGGAGTCTAGCTTGTGCCATCTTGTTCTTGCACGTGCACACGCACGCCCATATGTGTGCATGTGTGCACACGTATGTAAATGTGCTTGTTCAAGAGTCCCACACCACTTAGGAGTAAGATCTGGAGAGCCCCAGGAAGAAGAGGGTCTGAGTTCCCTCCACTTTGATAGATTTAGCCTGGTCTACACCAGATTTGGGGGATTCCCCCAAATGCCCCCGCAGATGGGAGCCCTTAAGGGTGTGGTGAGGGCCTGTAAGCAGAGCCAGTGAAGCAGCAGAGGAGAGAATGATCTGGAGAATACGGCTCCTTAGGAAGCAGGAACTTTGAGCTGCACAGGGGAGGTGTAGGGCCCACTACTCACTCGCCTGTCTCTGTGCCACCCCAGGAGCACCCCAGGGGACAGGAGCTTCTAGTCAACATCACCTCAGAGCTCAGCTGTGAGAGGCAGCTATGCCAGGGGGAGAGGCTGGTTTTGTCCTGATGTGCTCTGTGCTGAGGAACGGTGCCACAGCAGCCACGGTGGCTCCAGGAGGCCACAGCGGGGCCAGGCAGGTGAGAAAAAGAAAGAGGCGGGAAGCCTGACGAAACCACATCCCCAGGAAGGCAGCCGGACCCAGGCAGAAAGAGAACCTGAAGGGAAGAATCGTGAAAATGCACAACATCACTCTTTAAACTTAGGTCAGGGAGATCTGGAACCACAGCTCCAGCCACATGAAGCTGCACGGGACCTCAGCAATCACCTAGTCCAATTTCTGAGCATCTCTGGTGATGGGGACCTCACCACCTGCCCAGGTGGGTGGCTGGCTTTACAGGGTGCTCCAGGGAGAGGCCCGGAACATTCTAAGGACAGGTCAGTGTCTTAGGGACCCATGCGAGAGGAAGGCCCAGAGCACAGGACAGTAACAACTTGCTGGAGGGCAGGAAACAAATTAAAACAAAAAAACCCAGTTGTGATGATTTGTTGTGAAAGAAGCCGGCAAGGAGCTGAGGGTGGGAGCGGCTGGCTCCCTCAGCTGGACAGTCAGGGAAGTTCTGGGGAGGTGGGTGTCAAGGGCTGGGGACAGCTGGGGATGAGAGCACAGCCTCTGCGAGGGACCACGGCAGGAAAGAGGTTGGCACCTTTCTGAAACAGAAGGAAGGCCAGTAGGGGCTGGGGAGGGAGAGGTAGGAGATGATTCTGAAAGGCAGAGCACAGAGGACACAGGCTTCGAGAGCCATGGCGAGGACTCTGGGGGTAGGCTGAGTAACACCCCTCCGGCTGCTGTGCTGAGAGTAGAGCGAATGGAGGCAAGTGGGCAGAGGGAGACCAGGGACGAGGCTGTTGGTGCGTATCTCCTGACACTGGCTGTGCAGCCTCAGGTGAGACGCTCGACTTTTCTGGGCCTCACTATTGCCCACATATATGGAGGTAATGTGGGGCAAGTTTTGTTCACTCCCAGGAGGAGCTCCCGACCAGCTAGATGGAACAGGCTGTGGGGGATAGGAAGCTCTCCGTCAGCACAAACATCGCACTGAGGCTGGCTCCACCACGCGAGATTTTGTGAAGAGCATTCGGACACCAGAGGAAGGTTGGGTAGAATGACCTCCCTGGTCGCTGACCCTGACTCTCTGTGAGCCATTATTCTAGCCCTACCTCTGGACCTGTCTTGCTGGGTGACCTCAAATTGGTTACTTCCCCTCTCCGTGCCTCAGTTCCCAAGTGAGGACAGAATTAGCTGGATGATCACTCTTGGTCCTCCCACCAGAACATTCTCCTCTTCATCCATTCTCAGTCTTCACCCCAACCCTCACTCACAATGATGCTCCATGAGAACCTGGTCTTAGTCTTGGCAGAAAGTCCTCTGCGTGTCCATCCATTTCAGTTCAAGCATCCTGGGTGACCTTTGGGCTGGAAATCTCTCTGCTCATCCTGGACAGGGGTTATTTTCTTTGGAATCGCTCTGGATGGCCCCGGAACCAGGGCTTGCTTCTGTGCACAGCCTCCCATCCTGTCACCACCACATAAAGGCCACCAGCCCCTAGCAGATCCCAGGAGACTGTGCAGAGGAGCAAGGATTTGCGGACATCCTCCTCCAAACCTGTGAGTGGTGGGCTTTCCCCCTGATGGCACCCCTGGTGCCACCCTGGTGGCGATCTTCAGAATATTTGGGGGGCAAGAGACAGAAGGATGGGGCCACTTGGATTAGCTAATATTTTGAGTGTAGCATTATTATTGACATCCAGAACTCTGATCAGAGGACGAAGACAGCAAGATGGTGTGTGTGGGGGGGTGCCCCCTAGCCTTGACTCTGGGAAGGGGCCAGAGTGGGCTTCACAGAGGGCGTGATGTCTTACTGAAGCTGGAGAGTCAGTAGGAAATAACTTAGGTAAAATTGCAAAGACAGGGAGGCAGAGGCGCTAGCATGTGCAAAGGACCTTTGTGTAAAGAGCACAGACTTGTAACTAAGTGTGACTTGCCAAATTCCAGCTCCTCCACTCACTGACTGTGTGTTTCTGGGCAAGTTGCTCTAGCTTTCTGATCTGGGTTGCCCATCTGTAAAACGGCAGATAACCACATCTACCTTAAAGGAATGTTAAGTGTAAGAGTAACAGGTGCTTATCAAAGATGATCCTTTTCTCTCTGGGTAATTCTCACTCTTGTTCCTCCTGGTGTCAAAGTGTTAAGACAAGATGCTTCAGCTTTGGAAACTTGTTCTCTTGTGCGGCCTGCTCACTGGGACCTCGGCATCTCTTCTTGGAGACCTTAGCAACGACCTGAATAATGTTGTGGACAAGCTGAAACCTGCTGTTGAGAAAGGACTTGAGACCATTGACAATACAGTTGAATGTGAGTTATCAAGATGATTGGCCTAAATTCTATGCCCGCATTACCAGAGGCTGCCACCAGGGGATGCTCTTTATGAGTGGTTTGCTGAGAAAGGTGGCTATTCAGTTCTAGTTCATTCACTTATTTTTCTAGGAATAAGCAATGCTCAAATGAATATCCCTTTACACACTACATCATGGCAAACTTTTCCTAATATACACGTAGGATAAATTCCTAAAAGTGAGATTTCAAAAGTTCAAAAGTTATGCATATTTTAAATTACAGTAGTTGTTGACAAATAATCCCTTACATTAACATTCTCTCCGTTAGTCTTGGGAGAGCGCCTTCCCCTCCCCAACCCTTGACAGCACTAGTATGGGCAACTTAAGTGTTTTGCTAATCTCATAGACAAAAATTATAACTCATTTCACTTTGTATTTCTCCAATTATGAAAGAATCCACTCATTTTTTCCATATTTTATTAGCTGTTTACATATTTTAGCACATTTTGTTCATATTCATAGCCTATTCTTCTGCTACGTTGTTCAATGTTCTTATTAATTTGTATGAGTTCATTGGAAATTAGCCATACTTAAGCCCTAAGCCTAGGTAGCTTTTTTTTAAGTTTATTTATTTATTTTGAGAGGGAGAGCGCACACACACACACACACACGCACACACACACACGTTTGAGTGGGGAGGGGGAAAGGGGCAGAGAGAGAGGAGGGAGAGAATCCCAAACAGGCTCCGGGCTAACAGCAATGCTAACAGCTCCAAAATGGAGCTTGATCCCACAAACTGCAAGATCATGACCCGAGACAAAACCAAGAGTCAGATGCCTAACCAACTGAGCCACCCAGGCGCCCCTAAGCCTAGGTAGCTTTAAAGCTACCTAGCTTTATATTTATTTAATTTTGTCTCTTTTTTAAATTCTGATTTCTTTTTGTTGTTGTTTTGTAAATGTTTGTCTATTTACTTTCAGATAGAGAGGGAGAGTGGGAGCTGGGGAGGGGCAGAGAGAGAGGGAGAGAGAGAGGGAGAGAGAGAGAATCCCAAGCAGGCTCTGTGCTGTCAGTGCAGAGCCCAACTTGGGGCTCAATCTCACAAACTGTGAGATCATGCCCTGAGCCGAAAACAAGAGTTGGACCCTTAACCAGCTGAGGCACGCAGGCACCCCTTTACGAATGCCTCTAAATGCCTGCTGCCAAGCTCTCATCCTCGAACTCCCATTTGCCACTTTTATGAGTTGGAGCCATACTTTTCCCTTGATTCTGGATTTTCCATTTCTTAGTTTATTCTCTTCATTTTGTTTGACCTAGTTTCTGAAACTTGTGTGAACATCTCATTCAGAGCAATAGACCACCCCCCCCCACACCTCAACTAGAAGCTGGTGTACAATCGATATCAATTGCCTCGTTCGTTGATCGATTGCTCTGGGTACGAATGATGAGTATGTATTAGTACGAAGGCAGCACGGAAGGAAAAAAGGCTCCCCAGCCACACGACTTTAGGCACATTTCTTAACCTTTCGGTCCTTTATTTCCTCATCTGAAAATGCAGATAATAACAATATCTACCTCATTTGGGTTGTTAGGAAGAGTAAATAAAATAACATAGGCAAATGGTCTTACCTAGCGCCTCGTACATGGTCACTGCTCCATAAATGGCACACAACTCTCAATGGCAATTGTTTTTGTCAGCTATCCTTCAGAAACTGAAGGCTGACGTGGCGGTGCTTCAGGATTCCAAGGTTTGGCAGCTGGCCAAGCAGAAGCTGCAGGAAGCTGAGAAGTTGGTGAACGATGCTCTTTCGAAGGTCCTCTCACTTAAGAACGGGACTTTGAGGTGAGTTGATGCTTCAAGGTGGAGAGCTTTGCTTCAGGAAAAGGGAACACACACCTTTGGGGAGGTGAGTTTAAGATCAAAGACAGAAGGGTGGATAAACCTTGCTCCTCCTCATAGAGCTGAGGCCGTCTGAGGCCAGGTTCATCAGGGCTTGGGCAAATTAGAAGCAGGGCCGGGGGCCAGTCCGAGCAGCTCATGGGTTTGGGCTTCCACATTCTGTAATTTCGGGATCCCGGTGAAGGTCCCTTTAATCCTCACCCCCACCTGCTTGCGGGTGCCTGAAGTCCCTCTTCCAAGGAATAAGACCTTTCCTCTCCAAATATAGCTGAGGGTAAAAGTCTGGATCCCCTCAGGAGAGAGAAAACTGGAATGCATACCACATAGCTGGCTCCACACATAGAGTTTTGGAGTCAGACGGTTCTGGGTTCAAGTTCTGATGCTGACACTTATTGCTCCCCGGAATCTGTGGGGGAAATGACATCCGTCTGAGTGCCCGTTTTTGCTACGCCCCAACACGGAGAGGATCAAACTTCCAAACAGGGCGACCCTGAAGGCCAAAGAAGGCAGGGGTGGTGAGGCCCAAATGCTCAGCGAGATGCTGGCGTCAGGGTAGCATGGCTGTCACGAGGAATAACAAAGGCAAACCGTGGTTTTTGCACAGCTTGAACATCCTTAACTCCCGCATCCTGAATATCAGAATTGAACTGACTCCTGATGGTGAAGGCATTAACATAAGGGTCCCCGTCACCGCTAATGTCACCCTGGCTCTGTGAGTATGCATTCGAATCTGGGATTGGGGAGTGGCAGTGCAGCATGGCCAGGGGATTCCCAAATTGGAACCAGGCACTTTTCCATGCTGCTATGTGGCCTTGGGCCTCAGTTTCCCAATCTGTAAATGAGGGGGCCTTTCCAGCTCTAAGATCTGAGCCCTTAAAATGTTCTGATGAACTTTGGCCATCACCAAGTCTCTTTTAAAAGAACCTTCCATTAAATATTTCTGAAATCGTAACATTTGTACAGTTGTAAAATTTGTAACTTTTACAATCTAATTGTAAAATTTGAAAAATTGAGAAAACATGAGCATTCACAACTCTTTGGCAAAATTTCCTCCAGCATTATCTGCTCTCTTGAGACTCTCTTTGAATAGCAAGGACCACTGTGCCTAATGCATATAGTATTGTACAGTATATAATGAAGGGCGTATGTGACAAATACAATTTTAAAGTATATTAATGACTTTAAGAAAGATAGATAGGAGAATGAGCATGTGTGGAAGCAGATAAATGGAGGACATGGGGGCTCCATCATTCATTGGCAATGAGATCTTGGGATGGTTGCTTAGCCTGTCCGTACCAGTATTTCCCCATTTTGAAAATAGGGATAATAGTGCTTTTCCCTCATGGTGTTTGTGTAATGACATGGATTAATCCAGGCATTTTAGAAATGCCTGGCATATAATTTGCCCTCGATAACTGTTAACTATTATTATTTTAATTATTACAGTGGTGCTATATAAAAATGTCATATGAGCCATATCCATGTGGCCAGGCAAAGACGCCCCTAACATAAATATGTCAGTCTCATAAGGAATATAGATGACACTGACATCAGCCATAGACATCCTGGGTAGTGCGTACCCACAGTGGAGGAAGCTTAGCAGGCCTTCTCGACTTGCATTCACTGGGAATCTTATTTCCTACAGGCCTCTCATTGGCAAGAAGGTCAACCTGAAGGTTTCTTTGGACCTCCTGACTAGCCTCAGACTTGAAACCGATGCCCAGACTGGCATCCCCAAAGTGGTCGTGGGAGAATGCCTCAGTGACTCAGACAGCATCTCCATCACCTTGCTGGACGGGTAAGGCCCTTGTTCCACCTCAGCAGAGCTGGGCTCTCGGGGGAGTTGAGGACCCCTAATCTCAGCCCTATTCCTATACCCACGAGGCAGCACCATGTGGCGAAAAGGAGTTTCGGCTCTGGAGTCAGACAGACCTTGGCTCTGCTACCAGCTTGTAACATTGTGACCAACTTAGCCCCTCCGAGCCTCAGTTTTCCCTTCAGTGAAGGTGATAATAATGCCTGCTCCTCAGTTGCTGAGCCGACCAGATGGAAAGACACAAGTGTCTGGCACCCAGCCTGGCACACACTAAGCTCTCAGGGATCATAATACCCATGCGGACTCTGTCTCCTTGTTCTCTCCGTTACCGAGACCAGAGTGTTGACCTCTGAGCACGAATCTGTTCGTTCCACCTTACGGTGCTGCCAGGATTCTGCTTCCTGCTTTTTGAAGCTCTGTTGTTTTGTGCATGTGCACATTTAGGACTGTTACTTTTTCTTGCAAAATGGACCCCTCTATCATTATGTTATATCCCGTAATCACAACAACAACAAACTGTATTCACCTTCTTGCCTCCATGTGGGGGTGGGGGGAGAAGAGAAGTCAGTGCTTACCATGGGCTCTAATTTCCGATTGCCCCCAGAGAGGCCTCCACCCACTGGAAAATTCCCAAAATGAGATCTTGAAAACTCAATCCTCTCCATTAAAATCATCGATCCCTGTTAATCCACAAAACCTGTGCCTTAAACTGTGCTTGAAAGGGCACGTTTGGTGGGGAAAGAGGAATGGGAGAGGAAGGGTGACCCTGGAGGTGGCTCATGGAGGAGGAAAGGCTGGAAGCTGAGGGCTGGGGCAGGCTGGCTTTGGAGGAAACAAGGCTGGATTCTCAGCTCTCAGCCGTGAGGGCTATGAGCAGAGGTCACTCTACCATACCCCTCTCGAGGGATATGACCGCAGGTTGCCTGAAGTTCCCTCCCCCCGCCCAAACCAAAGAAAGGCTCTCCTGCCTGACGTTATTTGGGAAGGCTGGGATACAAAGTGACAGACCTGAGCCCTGCTGGATACGGCCTTGTCTGCAGGTCCCAGGGAATTCATCCCGTCACTCTGGGTCTCAGTGTCCACATCTGTGAAATGGCATTCCTCTCTACTGCCCCCAGCCTGCTTACCCCAAGTGCTCCCCACAGCTGTCTGGGCTCAGTATGACCTGGCCCCACCCTCAGATCACTGTGCTCTTGCCATCACTCACTGTGTTCCAGGCACGCTGGCCCTTACTCTGGGCTCAGAGAAGCTCTCTCCCACCTCTAGACCTGTCCTTGTTCCAGCCTCCTAGAACACCTTGCCCCTCCACCTCCATGTTCTTCTTAACCTTCAGGTTCTAGCAATGCTTCCTCCTGGGGCGCCTGGGTGGCTTAGTTGGTTAAGCGTCTGACTCTTGATTTCAGCTCAGGTCATGATCTCATGGTTTGTGAGTTCAAGCCCCACATCGAGCTCTGTGCTGACAGTGCCGAGCCTGCTTGGGATTCTCTCTCTCCCTCTCTCTTTGCCCCTCCCCTGCTTGCACACATGCTCTTGCTCTCTATCTCTCAAAATAAATAAACTTAAAAAAAAGATTTTAAAAAGTTTCCTTCTATTCTCCCTCGAAATAGTCTACTCTAGCTCTTCAGAGTACTTGTCCCAAGTTGTCCTTATATATTTAATTCTATATTTACTTCATTGCTTCTTTTAGCCAAAAATGCTTGAACATCTGCTATGTCCCAGATAGGCTCTGAACTCTGGAGAATTTTTGATGACAACAGACAAGGACCCTGTTTTCCTGGAGTTTATTGTCCTGAGGGAAAGGCAGGCAGACAAGCTTCTAGTCCATCTGTAAAGAGCCCTCAAAGAAAATGTCAGATTATAATGTCAGACACATAGCGGTCTGATGCAAAGCACTCTCTTAGGCGAGCAGTCAGGGAAGGCTGCTCGGAGGAGGTGTCGGTCATGCTGAGAGCTGAAGGTGGGAAGGAGCCAGACTTAGCAAGACTTGTTTCATGCTTAGGTACCAGGAGGCATGGTGCTTGTGTTTTGCTCCTCCCCGTGGCCCCAGCCCAGCTTAGTGCCTGGCATGTTAGGTGGTGATCTGTAAATAAGTGTTGAATGAATAAATGAATGAATGAAGTCTTAAGGTCGTGAGGAGACTCTCACAGGTTGAGGTGAGCCTCTGGTCAGACGTGGGGTGCCCCTGAACAGCACTCTGTGGTTAGAAAGGTGTCACAGTGTCCCTGGGTCTATATGACTTCAAGGTGCTACATCATCTCCCACCCTCCTCCCCGCTGCTATGTGGCAGTTCTCCCCACTTGCCTGGCTTTATCAGTTGCCTCTCTTTTCCAGCCACAGTCAACTGATCAACAAGGTCCTGAACTCCATGACCAGCATCCTGGAAAAGACTGTGTCCCACCTAATAGAGAAGGATGTGAGTCCTCCACTCCTGGGGGCCCAGAGACATGAGGGGGGCGGGGGGGGGGCGGAGAAGGGAGGCAGGTGTACCATTCACAGGCCTGATCGTATTCTCTGGCACCTTTTCTTCCAAGGTGCAAACTTCTCCTTGGGCTGTCAGCTGGAACCTGCACCCCTTTACTCAGCCTGGGGAGCAGGAGAGAGGAGCAGGGCCTGACAGTAGCTGAAATCATTGGGTCCCAAACTTGAGCCACTGGCCATATCTACCTGGCCTTTTTAGCTAATGTGTTCCTTTAAACAATGCAATTTTACTTAAACTTATTTAAATACATTTATCTTAAAGGAAAACTATATCTCCACCATAATTAGAAATTAATATCACTTAGATAATTAATTAAAGCAATAAACACCAACCTGTAAAAATAGGTATTTTCATCATTTTCATACGTACACACATATGTACACACAAAGTTCCAGAGATTCTGAATCAGTCATTCTGGAAGGGGGCTGGGAATCTGGGTTTGTGAAAGAAAAATCCTCCACGTGGCTCTGTGATTCACTGAACGGGAGCCTCACTACTCAAAATGTGGTCCTCTGACCGGCAGCATGGACCCTCACCAGGGAGCTTACTAGAAATGTAGGCTCTCAGCCCGCCCCCCCGTCCCACCACCACCCCAGATGTGCTGAGTCAAAATTTGCATTTTAGTGAGATCCTCAGGGGATTGTACACAAAGAATGGTGAGAAACTCTGCTCTATTGTTCCCAGGGCCCCATTTGATTCCTTAAAATTCCAGGGTGCCAAGGTTCAAGGTTGCCAAGAGTGTAGGGTTCTGGGATGTGAACATTCTAGATTCTCAAGGTTCTAGGGTTCCAACGTTCTAAGGTTTTAGAATTCTAACATCCTATTGTTCTCTAGTTTTAGACTTCTAAGTTTCTGTTGTTCTAGAATCCTAAGGGTCAAAGGTTCTGAGATACTCCTGGGCAGCTGGCAGTTTCTCCCCAGCTGATAATGATTTGTCCTCCTTCCTGTTCCTGGCCCTCCTCCCCCTCCCTCCTTCCCTTCTGCCCTGTTTCTCCGCCCACCCCCCCCCACACCCCCCCCGCCCCACAGGTGTGCCCATTGATCCACCTCTTGGTCTCCACCGTGGATGAACATATTTTACATGACATCATTGGTAAGTCACAGCCTGGGGACGGCGGCAGGGGGGGAGCTCTTCCCTCTGCAGCCTTCTAAGGTTAAGCACGAACCCTGCACCCACCCCACGGTAGGTCTGGCCAGGGGACCCTGGAGAAGCAGGAGGACCCAACGTCTGAGCAAGCTGGGGGAGTGTGGCTGGATGGAGTCTTTGCAGAACTGAGGGGGTTCTGTGGGCCTCTGAGAGCTCTCTATCATCCCTCTTTAAACCCACAGAACCTGCCTGTGAGATGTGAGAAAGAAGAGCGGCCATATCTGGGTTCAAATCCTGGCTCTGCTATTTAGCAGCTATGGGGTCTTGTTCAAGTGGGTCTGCCTCTCTGAGCCTGGGTTTCCTCCCGGGTGAACCAAGATTGTAAACACCGGAGGCTGATGAGTGGATTCAGAGGAAAAGCTGGCCTCTTTCCCTCCTTGTGAAAAGCCGTGGCTTCTCTTCCAGCCATGGGGGGTGGGGGAGCGGCTTTCTTTGTTCTCTGGGTCTCCAGGCGTGGCTGGGGTTGCCGAGCAGTAGAAGTGGGTAGGTGAAGGTATCAGGGTCCTGGAGGTGGCCCTTCTATGGAAACAGCCACAGGTCAGTTCCTTGGGCGATCTCTCTACGCTCTGCATACACCATCCCATTGGAGCCTCACAACAACCCTGTGGGGTGGGTGCTGTCATTATACCCATTTTACAGATGAACAAACTGAGGCTCAGAGAAGTGGACTGACATGCCTGAGGTCCCATGGCTGTCAGACTGACCCGCTGGAGAGCAGCAGCCATTGGGGTCTGGTTTCTATTGGAGAATGAGGCCTGCTATTTATTTTGTCCCTTCAGATAAACTTCCAAAGGACAGCAAACCGCAAGCTGCTGCCTGAAGCGGGGCATGAGGAGGGCTGCTGTGATGCCCAACCAAAGGTAAGGGGTGGCTCTGTGTGTGCCCCATTCAGGAGATGAGGCCCCTCCACAGGCACCTGTGGTGAAGCCAAAGCAAGGCTTGGCTTCTCTCTTTTTAGCAGCAGGCTGAGCCCTAATTTTGGTCATAGACTGAGCTGTGACCCTGGCCCCAGCCTGAACCCTGACCTGATCACACTCTGCACCTTGAACCTTATTCCGACACCCAGAATGAGCCTGGGTCCTAGTCACAGACTGAGCCCTGACCTTGATCTCAGACTGATCCACGATCCTGGTCATATACCGAGCCCTGAACCCTGGCTCTAGTCTTGGCCTCTGATCAGTCTTTTCACATCTGCCATTGCTCCTAAGGTGAGGGGAGAGAAGGGTGAGGGGAGGAGGATAGGTCCGTGTCAGGTGCCGGAGACAAACCCCAAACCACAGGTGCCAGTCCCTTCTCCAAGACGTGAGACTCTGTAGGATATTGTGGGAAAGAGTTCGGGCAGCAGGGTCTGGTGGCTGACAGGGATCCACAACAACCCCACTGCGGTCAGTGCCCTAAGCCCTTGCGGTCTCATTCCAGCTCAGTTCCCAGTGGCTTGACGGTGCCCCACGTAGCATCTCCATCTGGTAAGGTACAGCCACCATCCAACCAGAGTGACAGCCTAAGTTCAGCCGGAAGGAGCCCTAACAGATCCTTCTCCTCATGGTTGGGACAGCAGCCTCTGTGCTCACCGCCGTCCCCCTGCAATAAAAAAACCGCCCTCCCCCTGCAATAAAAAAACAATTTCTGCACCCTCCTGTGTGGCTCCTTTTATTCCCTCCATTGGGATGGGGAGGGGGCAACTGGGGCGGTAGAGACCTGGGTGGGATCTGGAAGGGATATTTGGGACTATCCATCTTGTTTCACAAGGCACAGAGAGGGCAAGAGACTGACCCAGGGTCACACAGCCAGTCGGTGGCAGTGGCAGACCCCTTGATTCATCCATTCACACACTCGGCAGGTATTTAGTGAGTCCCTACTGTGGACGAGGCAGGCAGTGGGAATGGGACAGTCACATTCTGGGTGACCCCACCTAGTGCTTTCATCCCCTGCCCTCCAGGGACTCTGAGAGGCCTTGTGGAGGACCGGGGACATCTGATCCATGGGCTCAGGAGTACAGAGCAGAATGACGTAGGGTCAGGGGCCTAGGCCACATCCCAGCCTGCCCCTCCATGCCCCCTGAAGGGCTGGAGCTGAGATCAATTCAAGCAACCCCTGAGAACACCCATGGTCCCCAGACTCCAGGGCTCTTCTCCCCTCCAACTGCCAGCCTGAGAGCCTGTGCGCCCACCTGCCAGGCTGCACGGAGGCCCAGCCAGCCTGGTGAAGCCAAGGGTCCCTTGGAGACCAGCTGCTGTCTCCAGCAGAGGTCCCTTCTTCCACACTCCAGAGCTCAGCTCACCCCAGGCTGTTCCAGGCCATGGTTGAGTCAGCATCGCTCTGCTTATGTTACCACCACTGCCATCCTGGGGAGCTGCCTTTGCTGGCCACGTGACCTCACCAATTCTTAACAGCCAGGAAACACTGTTCTTGTCCCCATTTGACACATGAGGAAACTAAGGCTCACAGAGGGAAAGTGACTCATCAAGGTCACACAGTAAGCAAGTGGCAAATCTGGATTTGAACACACAACTATGAGAGCCTTTGCTCAGAGAAGTGACATCCCATCGCCCAGGCACTTTGGCTGCCTCCTCGGCCCCCAGCAGGCACTGCTTTCTTCTGCCCCGGACACATGAGAGCCTCTCGAGGCTGCTCTTCCTCCCTACATGCAGGCCTCAGTTTCCCCTTTGCCCTGCAGGGAGGAGGATGCCACCCCATCCAAAAGGGACTGCCTCATGGGGTCCAGTCACCTCAAGGGACTCTTGAGTCCCTGGAGTGGCCTGGAGGGGCCTCAGACCAGCTGTCCTGAGTGATCCCGTGAGGACCTCAGTTCAGATGTGCCAAGGGGCCGCTGGGCACAGGGCGAGGGCCAGGGAGTTAGGCACATCTGAGCTCAAGATGGCCCCTGCCACTTTCTAGGTCTGAAATCTTGGGTAATTTACTTAGCCTCTCAGAATCTGGAGTTTCTCCCCTGTAGGGAATTAACAGTAAAACCTCGGTCACTAGGCTGTTGCGAGGATGGGAAGTGTTTAACTAGGGTCTGATAGCTATTGCGTCCCCTCTACACGCTGAAATTGCTATCACAACCACCCTAGTGTTTGTTGATTGACTGCTAACAGCCCTGATGTGGTAGAGAAAAGCATGGTCCTGGGAGATCTTGGGTTTTCACCCCGTCTTTATCACAACACTGCCAATGATCTCCCAGTGGTCATTCTCTCCCCTCCCCAGATTTTAACTGGGCACATCGTCCCCAGCCAGAGACTACATTTCCCAGCCTCCCTTGCAGTAGCCATGCGATTAAAGTCTGACCAATGGCATATCAGCAGAAATGATGTGTTTGAAAGGAAGGAGTTCCTGGCTGGCTGGCTCAGTGTGTGGAGCATGTGACTCATGATCTTGGGTTGTGAGTTCAAGTCCCACATTGGGAACTGAGCTTTAAAAAAAAAAAAAGAAGAAGAAGGGGGGGGTCCCTCTACTTTCTTCCTTCTATCAAGTTAGAAATGGGAATGAGCAGAACTTCCTGAGACCTAGAGGTAGAAGCTGTGTACTGAGCCAGCAGAGCTGCTCCTAAAGCCCCTGACCACCCACCTCTGGGATCCATGGCAGTAAAAGAATGAGCTAGCGTATTTAAACCAGTGTGTTTTGGGGTCTCCTTGTCAAGGCTACTTTGTCTCTATTCCACCTGCCTCCTTCTGCCAATAACATGCTGTGTGACATTAGCCTGCTAACTTCTCTCTGAGCCCTGTTTTCTTATTTGCACAGAGATCCCTAAAGGCGCTTCCTGTTCCAACAGGACAAAAGTTAGTGTTCCCTCCAGACTTGAATGGGAAAGAGAATAAACATTTATTGAGTCCCTACCACATGCCAGGCACTGTATTAGACTGGTGATTCTTTGCCCCCCAGGGGCATTGGCAATGTCTGGAGACATTTTAATTGTCACAGATTGTTGCAGATGCTACTGGCATGTCGTGAGTAGAGGCCGGGGATTGTCACTTAGCATTCTACAATACACAGGACAGCCTCTCACAAAAAAGAATCATCCAGGCCAAAATGTCAATAGTGTTGAGAATTCCTGTATTAAACCTTTATGCACATTATCTCATTGAATTCCGTTTTTTTCTGAGGGATGCAGTGAATGGGTCTTGGGGGAAGATGTGGCAACTAAGTAAGGCTCAGAGAGGTAAAGTGACTTGCCCAAGGCCACACAGCTGGTCAGGGGCAAAGCTGGATTTAATCCAAAGTCACCCTCCTCCAGAGCCGGTGCTTCCCTTCTGGCGGGGGAAGAAGGGTGAGTTTTCCTTTCTCGCTGTTTTGTGACAACCCCTCCTCCCACAAAAAATACACAAAGAAGGTCTCAAAATTCAGGGCTTCTTTGGGCAGTAACCAACTGGAGTCATTGCCAAGCCTTTGTCCATGCTGTTATGTCTACTGGGGACACCATTCCTCCTCCCTCCCCAGCTGGCTAAATCCTGCTCAGCCTTAAAACTTTGCTCAGGGGCGCCTGGGTGGCTCAGTCATTTAAGTGTCTGACTTCAGCTCAGGTCATGATTTTATGATTCATGAGTTTGAGTCCCACATGGGGCTTTCTGCTGTCAGCCTCAAACCCACTTTGGATCCTCTGTCTTCTCTCTTTGCCCCTCCCCTGCTCCCCCTCCCTCTCTCTCTCTCTCTCAAAAATAAATAAACATTTAAAAAAAGGAAGAAAGAGTGTCAACTCTGGTTAGTATGGTTTTCCCTTCTTTTTTTTTTAACATTTATTTTTGAGAGAGAGGGAGGGGCAAAGAGAGGGGAACAAAAGATCTGAAGCAGGCTCCACCCGATGGGGGCCACCAACCAGCGAGCCTCGAGATCATGACCTGAGCTGAAGTCGGATGCTTAACCCACTGAGCCGCCAGGCGCCCCGGATTTCACCTTTCCTATTCACCAATCTGCCCCCATGAGCCCGTGAGCTCCTTGAAGGCAGGTACCTCGCTCCTCTCAACAGCCCCAGCGTCCAGAAAAGGACCAGATACAGTACAAGCACTAACAAATGTTGAATGAGTGAGTGAATGAATGAATGAACGAATGAATCTCTTCTGTCTGTATACAATCAGACACCATCTCCAGGACACCTGAGTGGGTAGGTGCACAGGAAATTTCTAGCAAGGCCAGAACTGGGGGTATAGGAGACTTGTCATCATTTTCTGTCAATCAGGGCCAGATACCTGGGACTTAAGGACATAAGTGATAGACTACGACCAAATGCGGGGCTCCTAGGTAATTGAAGCCAGAACATGGGGCGGGTGGGGCCAAGGCCACTCGGCCCCACCGGTGACTAACGTGGGCAATGGAGGTGAAAGGAAAGAGGGTGCAGAAGTGACGAGGGCTCTGTTGTGAGCCTGGCGCCCCTGCTACCAGCTCTGGCTCAGACCTCAAAGAGGGGTGAGGGCTTCCTGGAGACGGTGACACCTCATGAAGGAGGCTTTGGGGACAAAGAGGCCATACGGAGGAGGAGAGGGAAGAACTGGCCTAAGGGAATATATGGGAAGAAAGAAGGCAAGACCTGACTGGACCCCGAATCAGCCAGAAAACAGAGAGCAAAACTGTCGCGCAGGCTCTTTTAAAGGTTTAATTCAGTTAAATAAATGCTGGATCTTTCCAATGTTTGCACCATCCCTTCAGGATAACATCTCAGGATCAAAATTATTTACTTTATGCCTTGGAACATTTTAGGATGCCAGGAACACATCATAGAACTTACCAACCCGGATCTTTCTGTTTACGCTAGGATGAGGGAGTATATACATTTCACCGTATATTTGCCAGCAGATAGACACTTTTATTTTAAATATTTGTTCTTTGAATGGGAGTGGAATAAACTTCATCGCCCTGGAAGAGCTGAAGGTCCCAAGTTAGGAGAGTCAATTATTCCATCAGCTCAACAGATTATTTTCTCAACTTTTTTTTTTTTTTAATTTGGGGAAATACTGTGTTTTACAGCTGAATGAAAATACAGCTCTGAGAACTGTGCTGAGCTGGTGTCACAATGATGCAAGAAACTGGGACTGGGTGGGGGAACTGAACGGGGATGCTGAAATTTGACAAATTTCATTTGTTGGGGTGACTCACTTCTGTGTTAATGTTTGTTCAAGAAATAACATGGATTTTCCAAAAGGAAGAGGGTTGTTGAGCACCTAGCTAAGCCAGGCTCTGTGCCTGATGACAGAAACAGGACCCCCTGCCCCTGAGCGCAGCAGCCTCGAGGGGATCCTGCAAAGCTCCAAGTCCACGGCAGGGGCTGGGAGTGAAGAGGGCAGGACTCAGGCTCATATCCCCCCTGGGAGGTGGGGGTGAGAGAAAGACTCGGAGGAGGGGCTTCTGGCCCAGCCTGGGGCTGAGGGGCATCGCATTTTAACAAAATGACGTATTTTATGAAAAATAACCCCATGTTCCAGAAAACATCAAAAGTGAGAGGAGTGGCTCTGTTTCTCTTTCTTTCTTTCTTTCTTTCTTTCTTTCTTTCTTTCTTTCTTTCTTTCTTTCTTTTTTAATTTCGCGGGGCGCCTGGGTGACTAATCAGTTAAGCATTCAACTCTTGATTTTGGCTCAGGTCATGACCTCACCGTTCAGGAGTTCAAGCCCTGCATGGGGCTCTGTGCTGACAGCATGGAGCCTGCTTGGGATTCTCTTTTTCTCTCTCTGCCCCTCCCCTCTCTCAGTCTCCTCTCTCTCTCTCCCTCTCTCTCTCTCTCTCTCTCTCACACACACACACACACACACACACACACAAATAAATAAATAAACATTTTTTAAAAATCTCCATAATGACTGGTTTAACAGAAGACAGTCAGTTCCAATATCACATGTCATGGAGTTCTCAGAAAAATCTGCTCTACACTTGTAAGATAAATGAGACAGAAGAGGCAAATAATGTCTTCATATTAATTCAAAATTCTTTTGGACCTCGCAGACCTCCTGGAAGTTTGTTGGGGGCCCCCAGACTACACTTTGAGAACCACTGGGCTAGTTACTAGGAAGCCATGGAAAGTTTCCAGACAGGAGAGAGACAATCTCAGCAATCAGTTTCAGCAAGTTTCCTCTAACAGGTGATATGTTGGGTGGGTTGAAAGGAGGCAAAGGCCATGGCTGGTCCAGGTCCCACCCAGGGCAGGAGCTGTTGGGGTGGAGAGCTGGGCTGTGGACAGAGAGAGAGGGTGGCTTCCAGGGAGGAGGTGCCCATGAGAGAGGTACACCTAGGGAAGTCCATCCTGCAACTTAATCATGCTGAGCCTTTGCTATCCTGGGCCCCCCAGACTAGGCTCTGGGGCCAGAGCTGATGGCTCAGGAGCCTACATCCCACCGTCCTCAGCTTAGGAAGGAGAGAGTGTTGCAGGAAGGCACTAGACCTCACCTTTGGTTCTGATTCTCTTTATCTCATATCCAAGGTCAGTAGGCAAAGTCACATTTGTCCCTGTTGTCCTGCAAGCACTTGCCCATCCAACGACCCTCTGCCTACAGACACAACTGCTAACTGGAGCAGCTGTACTGACAATGGTATCCGTGGACCTGCATTTCACAACCTTGATCGAAGCTTCCAGACTGTCTCACCACACCATGCCACAGTCACACCCCTTGGTATTTACCCAAAGGAATTGAAAAGATGTGTCCACACAAAAACCTGCACTTGGAGAATTTAGCAGATTTATTCATAACTGCCCTAGCTTGGAGGAACCAAGATGCCCTTCAACAGGTGAATGGATAAATAGACTGTGGCACATCCAGACAGTAGAATATGATGCAGCACTAAAAATAAATGAGCTATGGGGCTCCTGGTGGCTCAGTCACTTGAGCACCCAACTCTTGGTTTCTGCTCAGGTCATGATCTCATGGTTTGTGAGATCAAGCCCTGAGTTGGGCTCCACACTGACAGTGGAGCCTGTTTGGAATTCTCTCTCCCTCTCTCTGCCCCTCCCCTGTGCTCTCCTCTCTAAATAAATAAATAAATAAATAAATAAATAAATAAATAAACATTAAACAATTTTTAAAAAGAAAGGAATGAGCTATCGGGTCATGAAAAGACACAGAGGAAACTTAAGTTCATATTACTCAGTAAAAGAAGTCTACTAAGTGAAAAGGCTGCATACTGGATGATTTCAACTATATGAAATTCTGGAAAGGGCAAAACTACAGAGACAGTGTAAAAAAATCAGTATTGTCAGGGGCTTGGAAGGAGGGAGGGATGAATTGGCAGAGCACAGAGAATTTTTAGGGCAATGCAACTGTTCTGTATACTGTAGAAGTAGATACACATCATTACACATCTGTCCAAACCTACTGAATGTACAACCCCCAGCGCAAGCCCTAATGTAAACTGTGGGCGTTGCGTGATAATGATGTGTCAGTGCAGGCTCATCGTCATAACAACAGCCCACTCTGGTGGGGGATGCTGATCATGGAGGCTGTGCATGCACAGGGACCAGGAGGTATACCAGAAGTCTCCGCACATTCTGCTCAAATCTGCTGTGAATCTAAAAGTACTCAGAAAAAGTCTATTCAAAACAAACAAACAAAAAAACCCTTCAAGGTGGAGGTTCCAAGCCTGCCATTGTGATTCCCTTAGAACCTGACCCCTGACTGCCTTTCTGCCTCCTCTCCTGGGCTTCCTGGCCCATGTTCTACAAAGAGGAGGCATGCAGTGATGTTTTGGTGGGTGGCCAGGAGCTCTCAAATGACCCACATTAGGATGGCCTTCTGTCTCTAACATGTATCCATAGGCAGAAAACATACTGGATGAAACTGAGTCGTGATTAAGACCTTGGCTCTAGGATCTACCTCCTGGGTGTGGATCTTGGCTCTTCCAGGGCTGGAAGCACACCACTCAGCTTCTTGGAGCACAGCCTCTTTGCCAGTAATGTGAGTGTTGGAGCATCAACCCCTCATAGGGTTCGGAGAGGACAAAATGAGTGAGGTATGCAAAGCATGCGGTGCAAGGCCTAGGGAGGCAGAAGAACTTAGACACAGCCCCTAAAAGCTGACACATTAGCAGCAGAAACTGAAATCCTCAAACTTGGAACTGAACAGGGGGACAAATGGTCCCAGGTTTGGAGTCAGAGAGAGATTAATTTCTACCAGGGAAATCTGTAACACCTTCTTAGTAAGGGTGAGTGAGATTAGAACAAGGCTTCAAAGAATGGCTCCTTAATTCATTCATTCTTTTCACACAGATCTATGGAGTATTTGCTACTTTCCAGGAACACAGGAATAGTTCGAACAAAGGTCCTGAGGTAGGAGGGGCAGGGCATAGCAGGGAAACAATGTGTAGGCAGCACTGGACGTAGGCTGCATTTAGGGATGGTTGGCGAGAGATCACCATAAGGTTCCCACAGCTTGGACTTTGTGGAACTGTCTGATCTTTGCCAGAATGGTTAAATGACTTAGTGTGGCAGACAAGAAAGTACTGTTCAGCTGTCCCTTCAAGGAGACCTGCCACAAAGAGGTTAGCTGGCTGGTTATTCTCCATATCTATGTGTATGTCCAGTTGCACAGAACGAAGACTAGAGAGCAATGAGCCAAAGTGCTAGTAGAGGTTATCTCTAAATAGAGATATTGTTTTCTTTATGCATTTCTATATTTAAAAATGTTCCCTCATGGGGCACCTGGGTGGCTCAGTCAGTTAAGCATCTGACTTCGACTCAGGTCATGATCTCGCAGTTCGTGAGTTCAAGCCCCATATTGGGCTCTGTGCCGACTGACAGTTCAGAGCCTGGAGCCTGCTTCAGATTCTGTGGCTCCCTCTCTTTCTGTCCCTATCCCCCCACACAAACATTAAAAAATAATAAATAAATAAATAAATGAATAAACAAACAAACAAACAAACAAACATTTCCTTGTAAACAGGGATCATGTGAATAATCTGAAATATATGTTTTAATCTATTTTTGAAATTAAAGCTTGAGTGGGGTCCCAGTTTTTGGAGCAAATGATGAAGCATATCTGTCCTTCAGGCCTTGAGGAACAAGCCTTCTCAGTGTAACAGAGAACTGTTCCTCCTACCCAATAAGAAGGCCTCAGCTCTGCTCTAAAAGGAGGAATTTGAGATGTGGTGTCAAAGTTACAAGCTTGGGCATAAGGCAGAACTAGATTCACAACCTGATTCTACTATAGACTAGCTCTATGATCTTGGGCAAAATTTTCCTCTCTTGAGTCTTGGTTTCCTTTTCTGTAAACTGGGGCTAATAATAGTTTTTACATTGTAAGGTTGCTATGAGGATTCCACAAGCATTTGTGAAAATTGCCTATCAGTGCTGGAATTATAATAGATGGGGGAACTGAGGCCAAGAAAGGGCATGAGGCCTGACCAGTATCAAAGAGCAAGGCATAGGTAGAGCCAGGGTAAAACTCAAGCCTCCCTGAACTGAAGCCAGGATACATCCCCCCTTGACTCCACTCAGAGTAGACTGAGTGGCTTCCTCCTTCACAGTCCTTTAGGTCCACCTCACTCATGGCACAAATGAGGAAACGAGCGGATAGGGCCATGAGTGAGAGTCATGAACGCAGCCTCCAGACTCTCTCAGGGCTCCCAACATTCTCTACACCTCTGCATTTGCTGACATTCGTGATGTGCAGTTTGAAATATGTTTTTGACACTTCCATCAAATGTCTTAAGTGAGTCCCTATCTCCTTAATCCTCTAGGACTTCTATGCAGGAATGTTTGCTTTGGAGGTATTGGATGGACGTGGTGAGATTGAAGACTTCTCATCAGTTTCCTAGTGCCACGTCTTCCCAGCAATGGGGCCATTCGTCATTTATAAAGTCTGCCCTACTGCAGAGCCATCAGGATTCAACTGACGGAGACCCAGGGCATCAGAGTGGTCCTGAAACTGATTCTACTTACCTGGGATCCCCACAGGTACTGCCCCAAGATGCTGAAAGTCTCAGATCTCCTTCTCATCCTCTATAGGCTGCTTGCCCTGTTGTCTGCTCAATATTTGAATAATTGAATGATGTGTGAGTCTGTTATATTGTATATTTTAATTTCTTGGATTTCAGTCCATTTGTCCTTTTGTGCATGTGTGTATGCCTTGTAATTTTTCATTAGATGCTGGACATCATGATACAAATTATAGAGGTTCTAAACGATGTCATCTTTTTCCAAAGCCAACTGAAAGAAGATAGTCAAGAGATAGAATATAAGTGGATTGCTTTGATTCTGCTGAAGCTCAGATTTATGTTTTATGAGGGTGGAAATGTTTTGATTTTGCTCTTATTCTTCAGGGGAGCCTTTATTTCTAGGGCATGTCCCTTTCTCCTGCAGAATTGTCTTCTGAGTCTTAACTAAAAGACCAAGGTGTCCATTAAGGGCACTCCATCTTAATAAGGCTTGAATTCAAACCAGTGTCTCCCCAGCACCACATGGGGAGGTGCTGAAATCTGCTCAGCTTCTTAACTTTCAGCTGCTATTTTCTGCTGATGTCTCAAAGTCTAATGATTTTCACACCAAATATAATGTGCATTTATACACATTTATGCATTTCTATATTTAAAAATGTTCCCTTTCCTCCCACACCACCAAGAAATTTCTCTGACACTAGCTGAGTGTCCTACAGTTCACCTCAATTCTGACACACTCTACCCAGAGATGGCATTAGAGTCCGCAGCTTAAGAGCTCAGTCCCATGAGACTGCCCTCACTTCATATGCCACCTGCAAGTCCATGTTGGTTACCTGTGTTTCTGATTAACTGGCTATAAGTCAAAGGTTCGCATAACCCCTTCCTTGGGTTTGATTACTTTGCAAGAGTGGCTCACAAAACTCAGAGGAACATTTTACCTCCTAGATTACTGGTTTGCTATAAAAGAATACAACTCAGGAATAGCTAGGCAAAAGAGACTCGTAGGGCAATGTGTGAGGAAAGAATCATGGAGCTTCCATGCTCTCTCTGGCTGCATCACTCTCCTTGAATCTCCACATGCCCACCAACCTGGAAGCTCTCTGGACCCCATCCTTTTGGGTTTTTATGAGGTTTCACTACACAAGCATGACTGATTAAATCACTGGTCACTAATGACTCAACTCAATCTTCAGCCCCTTTCCTCTCCCCAGAAGACTGAAAGGTCCAACCCTCTAATCACCTGGCTGGTTCCTCTGGCAACCAGCCCACATCCTTAGGTGCTTTCCAAAAGTCACCTCATTAACATAACAAAAGACACCTTTATTGCTCTCATTACTTAGGAAATTCCAAAGGTTTTAGGAGCTCTGTGCCAGAAACTGGACAAAAACCAAATATTTGTTTCTTATTATAAATCATAATATCACAAGTGTCACACTGCACAGGTGAGCTTAAGTCCAGTGAGTTGAGGGAAATCTGTGCACCAATTTCAGGTTTCTTTCCCTGTGGTACCTCCCTCTGTGGGATTTTGTTCCTCAAGTACCAACTTGAAAGCTCCTAGTCCAATTTCTGCCTCCTCAGCCCAGTAAGACTGGTCCTTTTGTTTGGACTCTACTCCCCCATATGGCAAATTGGGAGATGACCTTAAGCAGAATTTGGGGTGAATGTGGAGCTCACCTTGAATGACACCCTTTTCTAAAGAATCACAGGCTCTCATATTGTACCTGCATAATTTTTCATCGATACCCTCGAAGCACTGTTTTATATATTTCTATCTTATATAGTTTCGATTTACTGGGAAGTTTAGTCTAGTAACTCTGTCATGACCAAAACCAGAACTCTGCAGCTAGAATTTGACCTTATATCTCACTGGAACATTGTAACCACCCATTTAGGGCTCAGGGTGAGAAGGTTCAACACAGGAAATGCTGCAACCTTCCAAAAACAACTTCAAGATTGGTTATTTCAAGAAAATGTTTTATGGGATATAATATGGCAAGTGAGCCAAAAAAAAAAAAAAATCCAAGTATGTTCATCCCAGGGCTGTTGGGATTTGAATACAAAAATGGCCAAAAGGAGGAGACTGATTAAATAAACATTGGTCAATCCATACATTAGAATATTCTGCAGATAAGGAGGTAGAAAGACAGTCATGATGTGACATTATTTGATCAAGTGATTCTATAGAAGCATGGCAGGACAATCTTGGTTTTTCATAATGTTACATGAATGTATGTGCATGTATGTACATGCAAGTGTGTAAAGAAAAACTTTTGAAAGTAGAAACAGGGGCGCCTGGGTGGCGCAGTCGGTTAAGCGTCCGACTTCAGCCAGGTCACGATCTCGCGGTCCGTGAGTTCGAGCCCCGCGTTGGGCTCTGGGCTGATGGCTCAGAGCCTGGAGCCTGTTTCCGATTCTGTGTCTCCCTCTCTCTCTGCCCCTCCCCCGTTCATGCTCTGTCTCTCTCTGTCCCAAAAATAAATAAACGTTGAAAAAAAAAAATTTAAAAAAAAAAAAAAAAAGAAAGTAGAAACAGAATTTAATCTCTGAGAATTTATTTTTATTTACTTTTTTCTTTCTTTGTATATATCTTTTTCTAATTTTTCTACTGGTCTGAAAACAGATCATCAAAATTAAAATTAAACCAAATGGGCTACTTTACATGGGATTGGTAACCAGAACTGGCCTCAGACTCTTTCCTGAATCTGTCAGGTGTCTAAAGGGAGGATTGGGCCCTACAAGCATCTGCCTGTTAGTCTCAGGTCCCAAAAGGGGCCATTTGCACTGTCATTTGGATGAAGCCCCAAAAAGTCCCATCAACATTTGCATGAATGTTTTTGACCCATAAGGGGGTGTGAGGTAAGTGTCAACGTCCTGAAGACCTATCCCAGCCCATGCCATATAAGCAGAAAGTTCCAACCCAGAAACACGCCCTCCACATACTCTAGACCATGTCCATACTCTGAGGGACATGTCCCTGCCATCGAACGTATTGTTTCCTGCCAACTCAGGAAGAGTTGAATCCCAAATGAGAATCATTATCATCATAAAACTCATCAGCATAATGGTGACCATTTATGGAGCACTTCCAATATGCAGAGTGCTGTGCTCACTACTTACGACAAGGCTGAGAGGAAGGTATGGGTGTGTATCATCCACATTTTCCAGATGAGGAAATTGAGCCTCCAAAACTCTGCATTGCCCAGATTGTCCAGCAAGTAGTAGGTGGCAGAGCTGGGATTCCATCCCAGGCCTGTCTGTCTCTGAAGCCAGTGCACATCACCACCAATGCCTCCTGTAAAATGAGGATAATATGTCCTCCATACAATGTCATGTGGTGAAGCAACTTGCCCTAAATCCCACAGTCCCACACCTGGTAAGGAGTGGAGGGCTTCAGAGACTGTTCTTGCAACTATAACATTGTGCAGTCTCTCACAGCAGCAGAGGGCAGCTCTACTGGGGAAGACTGTGTCCCTGCAGGAGAAGCTGCATGTCCAGCTCCATTGGCCTTGGGGAGCTGACTTCATCTCTTGTACCTTTCATTTCTTGCTCTATACTATGTGGAAAAGCATGTCTCCTCTCTGAAATTCACTGGCCCCATCTGTAAAGTAGGTCTGCATGAGTTCTGTAGCCACCATAGACCCAAGCTCTGGGGAGACCCCCTCAGAGAATGACCCCATAGCTGACCCTCTCTGCCTGCTTCCCTACAGGTACCTGACCCAAGATGCTAAAGGTCTCCAGCCTCTTCATTCTCCTCTGTGGGCTGATTGCTTCATCCTCTGCTCAAGAGGTCCTCTCCAGAGTTTCTTCCCAGATCACTGATGGTGAGATTGTCTTGCCTTGGGTCATACCTGGACTGATCAAACCCATAGGCCTCTCCTAAAATTCTAGACCGTCAGCCAATGTGGGTTAAGTTCTAATTAGCATAGTGTCTGGGACACAGTTAACATAATGAATCATTAGCTGCGCTGATCATCACATTACTATATTTAATCCTGTGTTCCCAAGATTCCCTCTTTCCTGTCTCCTTGCCCTGATTTATCTATTAAAACCCACCATCAAAAGACCCAGCCCTACCTGGACTGGCTCCTGTTCACCTTTCCTACCACCCTCCACACCACCAATCACTGGCTCCCCTTCTGCCACAGTAGCCTCCTCAACACATAAAGCACATCCCAGGACCTTAGCACTTGCTGGTCCCTCTGCCTGGAACACTCTTCTGGCATCAAGTCTCCCTTCCCTTCTTTCAAGTCTCTGCTAAAAATGTTGCATTTGCAGAAGACATTTCTTGACCTCCTTGCATGAATTACCACCCTCACTCAATATTCTCAATTCCTCACTCTGCCTTTTATTTTTCCCTCATGACAGAAATAGCTTCAGTAGAATGCACAGTATGGCTGCAGCGGTTAAAATACTGAAAAATTTTTTCTAAGCTCCTTGGAAAGTAGCCCCTGCTCAGAGATTCCCTAGGTGGCCCCCTCTCATCACCCCAACCATCCTATCTTAATCCCAGGACTCCAGGCTTCTCACCAACCAAAATCTAATGAGTCAACACCTGGCACAGCCCGGGAGCCACAGAACCAGGCTACAGAACTATGGTTGACATCCTCTCTGGTTGGTTGGTGCCTATGCCCAACTGGTTGTTGAATATTTTGAAACCAGCCCCCTCATGGCACTTACCTGCACTTGACTCACACATGTCCCTTTATTCACTACTTTATCATCTCTTTCCCCTCATCCCCACCAGAATGCTGGCTCCACAAGGGCAAAGAATGCTGCCTATTCTCACTGGTACAGCCTGGAATGGCCCTGGCACATAGTAGGACTCTAAAAATATTTGCTGAATGATTGTGTTGGGAACTTGGCCCGGCACCAAGCAGACCAGGGAAACTAGGTGAATGAAGAATAAGCACCACATGTGGGACATTCTCAGAGGTCAAGGTTGCATCCGAGAATCTTTGGCATCTAAATGTCTAATGGGAGGTCGGGGGGGGGGGGGATATGTTTTTCAGCTTTGACACAAGGACTCCTTGGTATGAACTTTCTTCCCACCCTGCAGACAATTGACTTCCAGGGGCCATTGAAGGATATCTTCAGCCTTGTCCTAGGCCACCAGCTCACCAATGGGGAAGCCAATTTTATGTGAGTGGTCTTTGATCACAAACCCCCGTGTCCAGAATTGGTTTATTAGCAGCCTTCTGGCATTTTCTTGACTCTACAGAGCCCCTTCCATCAACTAACAGCCTTTCCAACTCTAATGGACTAAGACCCCCTGGTTGGGAGAAATTCCTACTGGGAGCAGAGGCAGAAGCTAGGGAGGTGCTAAAGACAGGGGTCCAATCTCTTTGTCTGGGAAGAGAATGGCTGCTCACCAGCTGTGAGAGCACCACCAGTGTCTTCCCCTATCTGAGTCTCAACTTCTTCCCCTATTAAATGGGGAACTATAGCATCCAACCCTACAGGACTGTTGTGAATATTAAATGAAACAACACATGAACCATGCTTACACAGCTTCCTGTCCTCAGCAAGCCCCCAGTCAGCAGAACCAATAACAACAACCTCTACAAATAACGATATGGTAATCATAGTAATCAGTGCTGACAACCAGAGTGTAGAAGATGCAGGTCCCTTGTCTTAGCACGTTCAAAACTACTGATGATTCCCAGCCTCCCAGCCTGCTTCTCCTCCAGCCCAGCCCATTTTAGCTAATGAAGCTCCATCCATCCTGCTGCTCTGGCCAAAACTCCTGACATCGTCCAACACCCCTCTCTTCACTCACACCCCCATGCAGCCTGTCTGCAAACTCTGTCAGCTCTACCTTCAAAACACACCCAGGGGTCTGACCATTTTCTCCACCTCATCTGGTGTGAACCACCAGCATCTTCCCCTGACTTGTGGTCCCAGATTCCACTGCTTCCACTTCAAGCACCCTCCCCCATTCCTTGCACCAGTATCCAGAAGCATCTTTCTGAGAAGTAGGCCAGACACTGTAACTCCCTTGCTCAAACCCTCCAATGTCTTCTAGTTACTCTTAGAACCAAACCCAAAAGTCTTACCGTTGTCCCACAAGGCCCCCTGTGACCTGGTCTTGACTGCCCTCTCCCTTTCCCCCTGCCCACCTGCCACCTGCCATGCTGAGCCTGTTGCTGATCCAGCCTCAGGGCCTATGCACTTTGTCTTCTCCCTGGTCCTTTCTTCCTCTGGCCATCTTTATGATCTACCTGTACCCTCACTCATTCATGACTCTGCCCTAGTGTCACCTCCTGTAAGAAGCCTTCCCTGACACTCTGTCTAAAATGTCACTATTCCCAGTGTTACCCTCTTCACCTGATCCCACCAGGCTTTTTCTTCACAGCACCCATCACCCGACACGTTCTGTATGCATTCACTTACTGGGTTTATTGTTTTACACACACACACTCTGCCCAAGCATGAGCTGTCTATAGCTTTCAGTGTTCTACTTTATTCATATTCCAGCCTGCTTGGTGCTGGCCAAAGGGCTAGACATGATGACCATTCTGTGATGCATTAAGGCAAGAGGTTTTTTTGTTCAGGGCTATATTCTCAGTGCTTATCTCACATGGCAGCTGTACAATAAATAACATGATTAATGAGTCAGTAACTATCTTTGCATACATTCAGCCTCTGCTCTGTAGGGGACCTGCCTTTACACAAAGTGGGGCCCCCAGTGGCTAGAGCCACAACCTTCCCTGCTTTTCTCACACAGGGTACAGATGAAAGACCTTCGAATTTTTCAGGTCTTCATTGAGACCTCCCCTGACTTCAAGGGGATTGATTTACGGATGCCATTGGCGTTTTCCATACAAATAAAGTAAGTAACAGCTGCAAGTCACTGGTTCAATCTTGTACTTTTGCACAGGTGTGTGGGGGTTTGGGAAGTAGCCATAACTAAAGGGTGTCCAGTATAATCTTAGCAAGGCTCATTGTGTGGTTGGGGTAAAACACCCTCCCTCTCCAGGCCTGGGTCACTCTATGGGTAGAATTTGGAGGCTGCAGAATAACTGAATGCTTCCAAGCTGGGGTCCCTAAAGCAGATTCCTTTCCCTGCTTTATCCAGAGAACCCCACCTTCATTTATTTGGACTTCATGAGCCCACTCAGCCCTGACTGAATACAACTTAAGACGAGAACACAGAATGTGCTCTAGATGGCAATGCCCCTTGGCACCATTGCCTAGAGATTGTCCACAGATGTGTTTTGTTTGGTCTGCACTGGTGTCTTCAGAGAGACCAGACATTCCTCAGGTCACCACAGCTGTCGCCTCTCCCTGTGAAACCAGCCCCTGCTCTATCTGATTCGTTTCCATATCAAGCCTGGTCCTGGAGGCAGTGGAGTTGGTGACCTCTAGAAGAGTACTTTCCAAATTCAGTCTCTCAGTTTTGATAAGATGCCATACTTACAATCAACCTTTTCCTTTCTAACTGTCCCCCAAGCCAGAGATAGTGGGTATTAGGTATACACCCCGAATGCAGACCTACCTGGCTTATCCACTGGCTGGATGGCCGACTTGGAGAAAGCCATTCCCATTCTCCAGTCCTGAATTATCTCTTTTGAAAGATGAGGAAATGATCTCAACAGGGTGATTTTGAGAGTCCTGTGCAAACCAGAGGAACCTTCATTTTAGAAACAAATGGGAGTAAAATAAGCTCTGAGGTTCTCTCCCACCAGCCTTAATACTTCCCTCCCACAGGTTTCCGGCTCTTAATCCCTACATATTCCATGTACGGACAGATATGAAAGTCCAACTTTACTTGGAGAAGGATGTAGACAACAGATACCAACTCACCTTTGGGCATTGCAGGATTGTTCCTGAGACTGTATGGATCCAATCCGGAAATTTGTGAGTTCTCCATTTTTCTCTCTCTGCATCCAACTGGTTGTGATGAAGTCCCAAGGAGGCTTCACCTGAAACACGTCAACACCAAAGCACACCTTCCAAATGAGTCTTTTGTGCATATGGGGATGTATGTCCTACAAATAGAACTTCATAGAATTAAAAATTTTTTTTATTATGGAAATAATATTTTCACTGATATGAAAAGAGGTTCACTGAATAATAGCACCAAGGACAAACAAAGCAGGCTCACTTGATTATTGGTTGACATTTAGGTTATTTCTGAATTTTTTGCTATTATAAATAATCCTGAACCTTTTAGTGCAGGAAATTATAGATTCGTGAAATGATTGAAAAAGTATAAACAGTTTTATGACTTTCAAATTTGAAGGTATATAAGAGTTTTAAGGCATTCCACATCACTTACCAAATACCTCGCCAATAGAACTGAAGTGAGGTGTTTCTGGCTGGCATTGGTCACTTTCACCCTATAGCCAATCTGGACCAATTACTCTCATGTTTACAACTTTTCTCTTCAGTAGGAAATTTCAGCAGAAAATCCCATGGGTGCCATTCTCTTGACTATCAGTAGAGCAAGGATGTCATCATTTGTGTATTAGTCTGTGACCTCTCCTCTTCAGAGTAACTGTTTTCAGAGGTTTGCCCTTTTACTAAGTTACCTTCTACATTTGTAATCTCTTTTTTACAATATTCTTTGTAAGATTTTTTAAAATTTAGGCTCACATCTATGATTAACTGCAGTCAAATGCTCTACCACTGAGCTATACCCCCCATGATTAACTGAATCCAATAGTCATCACCAACCTATTGTACACCGTGTCTTTTTCATTCGTGAATTTTATTTTGATTCATTTCACAGTTGCTCACTGTTTTAAGAAAGATCTGAGTGTGGAATCTTTTCTGAGCCCTTACAGGTCTGGTAATGTCCTCCTGTTCTGTTCCAGATACAGTGTCCTTGACTCACAGCCATTCTGCCCAACTCTGTCAGTGTGGCTCCATATCTTTTGATATGTTGAAGAAAACCAGTTTTTCCTTTGAGGGAAATCTGAGTCTTCAGGCTGGAAGTGATAGATCAGCTGATTTTTATGTAAGCTTTTTATAGAATAAAGACACAAACACTTTGCCTGAGAATGAGATTTACCCTCACTTGTAAGGATTACAAACTGAGCCAGGAACATGAAGACACATTTACACTGCTGTTTCCTGATTTTTTCTCATCTCCCCCAACTGAAGAATGATATTACACTATTCCTTCCATTAAAGCATAACTATCAGGCTAAGGAGATAAGTTCTATTGGAACATAGATAATCAAAAGAATGGGAAAGCATGCCAGAAAGAGAGTGATCAGGATCTAAAAGGGTGGTAGAAGCTGAAAGCATTCCAGAAGAGAAGAATGAAATAGGCAAGGAGAGGGAGGTGATGGGGAACAATGATGAGGGCAAGGTGATTTAAATTGAAAGATTAATTTCAGGGACACCTGGGTGGCTGAGTCGGTTGAGTGCCCAACTCTTGATTTCGGCTCAGGTCATGATACCAGGATCGTGGGACTGAGCCCCATGTCAGGCTTCATGCTGAGCATGGAGCCTGCTTAAGATTCTCTCTTGCTCTCTCTCACTCTCCCTCTGCCCCTCTCCCCTATTCGTGCTCTCTCTTTCTCTAAAATAAATAATAAATAAATTAGAAAATAAACAAATTAAAAGATTAATTTTAAGGAGTCCTAAGAGGTAGGTTGGAGCAGAAGGGCAAGCCTAGGTATGGAGCGCCATGGAAACAAGGAGTTTAAATAATGTGGGGTCAACTAAATACATAAGTGATGTAAAGAAAGGAGGGTTTGGTGGGGTGTCTAGGTGGCTCAGTTAAGTGTCTGACTCTTGACTTTGGCTCAGGTCATGATCTCATGGTTTGTGAGTTCAAACCTCGCATCAGGTTCTGCCTGACAGCACGAAGCCTGCTTGGGATTCTCTCTCTCCCTCTCTCTGTCCCTCCCCAACTGGCTCACTCCCTCGCTCTAAATAAATAAATAAATAAATAAATAAATAAATACTTTCAAAAAAAAAAAGAAAGGAAGGTTTTGGAGAATTTAATCTGTTCTACTTTCATTCTTCATTTAGCATCACCCCAATGAAAAACTTTATTGTGGAAAACATAGAGAGAGCCCTGGGAAACGTGATAATCCATAATTTTGGAGCAAAAGTAAGTATACAAACCCAGACTCCTTAAGTTTTTGACTCTGAGACTCAGAGCTTGGCGGATTGTGTCTTCTTAATAAACTGGAAGGAAATCTTCCAGGAAGGAGAGTTAGGGAGAGAGGAAGTGGCATTTATGAAGCTCCCATTCTGCAGCCAGCACTGGTGAAGTGCTTTACGGATATTAGTTAATTCTTCAAGTCAAAATCAGCATCTGTGCGACTGGAGATAAGTTGATAAGCCTCTTCAAGACTCAGTTTCCTTATCTGTAAAATAAGTATAAGTAATCATAAAAATTAACAGCTAATATTCGTTAAGCACACAGGCACTGTGCTAAGGATCTTACATGAATTTTCTTACCCTACAAACAGTCTCATACTCTAAATAACAATATTCTTTCCATTTGCCAGATTTAAGAAAAAGTTCCAGAGATGGCCAATGACTTATCTAAGTCACATAGCTGCCAAACAGCTCAGCTGACATGTGACCCCAAGGCAGTCTATCGCCCAAACTCCCCTACCTGGTCGTTCTCTAGACTAGGTTGGCTTAGAAGGAGAGTTTGCCTTGATTGCCCCCTGAATATTCAGACACCATTGGTAGAGTCCTCCTTCTGACTCTTGCATATTTCCTTGTCTTTCAGATGTGTCCCTTCATTAATTCATGGCTTTATAACCTGAATCCGCAAGTGACTAACCAACTGATTAGTAAGTGCTGGTGGTGAGAAGACATAGGAACACCCAAGGAGAAAGCTCAGACCCCTCCTTCACTCTTTTAATCTCCTCTCCCCTAACACTTCCCCCAGACAAAACATCCCATCCCTGATGAAGCAGAATGGTCCCTACTAATAACAATCCTCATTAACTCAGCTGTCATTTACTGAGGAAGTCCTGTGCGCTATTCCCAGGGTTAAGCACTTTGCCTTCACTAGCCATTGAAACTCCACCGCTAGCCAAAAACATGGTGGTTTCAATTCTATTCTGGTCCCAAAAGCCTAGAGAAAATGAGATATAAATGGAAGCTACTCTGGGAGAGAAAAGCTGCCTGATTCCTCTTAACTTTCCTCCTAGATTAGATGATGCTACATTATGAGCAGAAAATTGACCTGGTTTCAACCCAAAGACTGCTTCCTTCCAATAGTCTCTATCTCCAGGCACCCAAAGTTTCCATGTCTGCCAGAAGCTAAAGCAGATAGCTGAAGCCCCCAGCAGGAATCTGAAAACCAAAAGAATTTCTGGGTTGAAAGGACTCCCCCTTCATTCACTGAAGATTCACTAGTCCTTACCAAGTGCTAGATGCTGGAGTTTCTAAAGTTCCTTTAAATGTCTCTCCTGACAAGCGGTTTTCTGGCCTCTCCTCACATACCTCTATTGACAGGGAGCTCACTATTTATGAAGTAGGAAATTTGAGGCAGTTAATCTGGATGAGTATTAAAGCTCCCAAAGTTTGGTTCCCAGATTCACCCAAAGTAAATGTGAGTGGGGCAGCTCAACCAATACTGATATTGGGCTAGCATTCTGGAGAGGTGACCAGACAAATGGGGACCCAGCTGCTATAATGCCAACTTCCCCCACCATCTCATTTCAATGTACAGATCTTCAGTTATTAGTTTGGAAGGGAGTAGCTGTTCCCAATTTACGGATGAGGAAACCAAGGTCCAGAACTGTCACTGAGGTGATCAGAGATACCAGCAACTAAGCATAGCCTCCAGGCCCAGCCTTGTGACTCCAAGCATTTGATTCATTCCCTGACCCTGCTCTGCCCCCATTTGGAGCAGGAGAAAGCTCCTTTGGCCTCTCTGGTCCTCCTTTACTCCCACTGTCTAAGGTATTTGTTTGTCTTCTAGGTCTGCTGCTGCAGCATGGCACATACCAAGCCACAGTCGAAATATCCGCAAAGTAAAGGAGCCATGTTTGCACCAATCTGGTGAGAGATCAGAGCATATGTCCATTCCTTAGTGATGACACTTGGCCTTTAGGGCCATTATAAATATGTCATTTGTTCATTCATAAAATTGCAATTAAGCATCTACTATGCGCTAACTGCTAGGAATATGGCCGTGAATAACACAAAGACTCTGCTTTCCTGAAGTTTGTATCCTAGTTGGGTGTGCTGACAATGAACTAAGAAATAAATGTATAGTCAGCTAAATTCCAGAGGGTGGTGGGTACTATGCAGAAAACAAAGTGGGGTGTGAGAGAGAGTGATGGGTGGGGGCAGAGAGGGAGGCATCACATTAAGAGAATATAGTCAGGCAGAGGGCTCTTTGAGATCTTTCAGCTGAGCCCTGAATGATAAGGCAGAAGTTGTGCCAAGACCCAGTTGTGCCAAGATCACAGACAGGAAGATAAGCATGTGCAAAAGCCCTGAGACAGGAATGAGTCTTCCTTTTGGAAGCAAGAAAGGGGAGCACTGTGGCTGAGATGTGGAAGGAGCTCAGTTATAGGAGATACCCTTCAAGGTTTCTGTAAAAGAAGATGTTATTATTCATGCATCATGTATTTATTTACAACTATTCTGTGCTGAATACACTCTGCTCAAGTATCACCCTCTTAGATCTCTCAAAAAAAAAAAAGCATATCTGCCACTCTCTTCCTTGCTTATTTTTCTTCATAAAATTCATTATTATCTGACTTTTTACTATATTATGTGTTTCTTTTCTGTCTCCCCTACCAGAATATATATTTCATGAAAGCAAGAACTTTTTCTTTTTTTTAATTCTTATTTATTTTTGAGGGAGAGAGAGAGACAGAGCATGAGTGGGGGAAGGACAGAGAGAGAGGGAGACACAGAATCTGAAGCAGACTCTAGGCTCTGAGCTGTCAGCACAAAGCCCAACGTGGGGCTTGAACTCACAAGCCATGAGATCATGATCCAAGCTAAAGTCAGATGCTTAACTGACTGAGTCACCCAGGCATCCCAGCAAGGACTTTTTCTATTCCTTGTTTTATCCCAGGTGCCAGGATTACAAAAAATGAATTAGACATGTCCCTGACTTCAAGAGTCCCAAGTCTAGTAAAGGATAAGACAAATAAATAGGCAATTTCATATGCAGTAAGGTGTTCTGGTTGGAGTTCTCTGGAAGTAAGGAGGCAAGATCCAGTAGCACTGCCTGAAGACTTCCAAGAAGACTTCACAGAGAACACAGCATTTAAACTCGATGTTGAAGAATGGTTGAGAGTTTTTTATGGGAAAATGCATTAAAAGAAGAGGATACATGATGTGCAAATATACAGGAGTAGGAAAGAACCTGATGCTCTAAACAATGGGAAGAAGCTTTAGGTGACTGGTCATAGGAGTCATGGAGGATGGAGGCATCCTCCTCTGAGGGCCAAGGAGAAGTGTATAGTGAACTATACATGTGCTTTCTAAAAATAAAGGTTCACATGATGGAGTGAGCCACCGAGAAGAAGGTGAAATCCATGAAAGGGGGCATAAAAAACTGAATGGCCAACGCCATAATGGAATCTATGTCTTTGGGCTGATAGCTTAGTTATGTAAGATTCTAAAGTAATCTTGTCCAAATAGAAATATAACACAAAACACACACATAGCTTAGAGTTTTCTAGAGATGAAATTTTTACAGGAAAAGGAAACAGATTATTATTAATGAAATGTTTTACATTCCTTTTTTGTGCTAATTCTTTGATATCTGGTGTGCATTTCATAATTATAACACATTTCAATTTGGACTAGCTGCAACTGAAGTACTCAACGTCCATGTATGGCTAGTGGCTGCCATATTGGACAGTGCAGTTCTAACTAACTTGCTGCCAGCTGCAAAACTTTGAAAAGCCTAGAGCATTCCATTTGTACCCACAAAAACATCTAGGCTGCCACCTAACACAGCAGCTCCAACTGTGCCCCCATGTTATATTCAGTTGACAGACATATTTGGTTCAACCTAGAAAGTATTTTGTAAATGTGACTATGTTGTCAATATTAAAAGTAAGAAATATATCTTTTGATCAAGCAGGACATCTGACAATATTTTACATCCTTGTGTCATGAAGTAAGGCAAGGTGAGAAGGAAGATTCATCTTATCTGACGAGAGAGAGTACAGGGAACGCAGCAAATTTTTTTGTCCAGGGATAGGCAGTGGATGGATGTCCAGACTGGCATATGGTTCAGCACCATGGAGAGTGGACAGCAGTACCAGAGGGAAGTGAGATCGGGGAGAAGAGGCTCTCAGCTCTGGTTTACAGCCTCCTTAAAAGGGGGTAGAAAAAAAGGCGCCTGGGTGGCTCAGTAGAGTAAGCATTCAACTCTTGATTTCAGCTAAGGTCATGATCTGATGGTTAGTGGGTTCAAGCCCCACCCACCTCCCCCATGGGGCTCTGCGCTGACAGCGAGGACCCTGCTTGAGATCCTCTCCCTCTGCCCTTCCCCTTCTCTCAAAAAAAGGAGGGTATGCAATTGACTAATATCTTGATTATCTCACACAGAATCAGGTACTGCCTGCTGATCTCTTTGGAATATCCTCCACACTTCAGACCATCACCTGTATGGCGATGATCCTAGATGTATCATGTTGATTATTCAGCTGCTACCTGGAATTTCATTACCCACCCTGGACTCAAGGATCCCTACTTCTCTGGGTATGGAGGCTATTTCCCTGTAACTTCTCACCAGAATCCATGTGCTGATTCCCTGTAATATCTTCACAATAAAAAAATTTTTTGCAGCTCTGAGCTGTAGGCTGTCCTGCCTCCATAGTGCAATGTGGACAGGGGCACAGATAGTCAGAGATGGTGGTGGGTCTGATCGTGATGATAAAAATTTGCACAGTGGAGGAGGATGCCTAGGTTAATTGAATCTTTATATCAGAAATACTTCAACACTCTGGTCTGGAGATTCCCAAAAACTAAGGAATAAGTCTTCCTGTCTTGTCTGAGATGTTTTCTGGAAGATTCTGTGACCTTAGGTAGCTCCCCTCTTTGGGCCACAATCTCCCCACTGTGAAGTGAGAATTTTGGTCTTATCCAGTAAGTCCTTCAGGCAACCTACAAAGTTGTGGCTTATGGAAGAAAACATATCTTGGCCCTGGTAACTCCATTTTTCTTCCCTATATCACCAAACTTCTCAAGAGACATATTGCTATTCATTCTTCCAAACTTCTCACCTTTATCTAGTGCTCAATTTTGGATAATCTGGCTTATTTCCCCAACTCAAAATAATTTACTTTAGGTCATTTATAACTTCCTTCATGGACAACACCAGTGAACCCTTATTCAGTGTTCATGTTCCTCAAGTCATTACAAATTAATTTTGGAAGATCACTCCAATCTACTCCCCACCTGCTTCTGCTCCTTTTTTTTTTTTTTCCTTATCACTACCTTGATTCATGCCTGGCACTCTTCTGTGCGTACATACATTACATCATTTGCTCTTAAATAAATTGTGTTTTTATTAAGCTTTTAGCTCTTGGTTACAAATCTATCTTTCTGTACTCTGATTTGCAATGCTGGGTCTGGGACTCTGAAAACCACCTATCTTTTTTACCGGCTTGCTCCTTATTAGTGTCCTTTACTAGAGGGAGATTGCAAGGCTGAAAGAAGAGAAAAGAAATCTCCTCTCTTCTGTTTGCTTCCTGTTCCTCTAACCATCACCCAGCAATGGTTTTTCACCCAATCGGGGAAAGGTGGATTCAGTGTACAAGTTGTTTGTTTGTTTGTTTGTTTGTTTAATGCTTCCAAACCAGCTTTATTATGTTCCTCATAATATTGCACCAGCCAACAAGAGTCCCTTCTTCAGAAGTCTGTTTCCCAGTTCTATGGGGTTTCTCCTCCAAGATCTTTAAAACTCATCCCAACCACCCTTTGTTGTCACTAGACCCATAACTAGGTTCAAACCTCAGCATGCTCCAAGGGAGCAAGAATAGAGGATAAAATAACTTATATACTCAAAATAATTACCTTTTTTGCCGATTTATATCAGCAGACATGAGGAATATGTATAGCAATTGATTCCAAATATGTTAGACCAAGGAAGATAGAATATAACACTGGGTTGTTCCTAATTAATTGATGAGCGCTTTTATCAAAGATTCTGGGTTTAATATTAGATCACATAGTTAAAAATAGCTTTGATAGTTTACCGTGTTGGTTATTGGAAATTGAACTCAATAATGATCTTCATTCAGGGCGACTAGGTTGCTCAGTTGATTTAGTGTCTGACTTCGGCTCAGGTCATAATCTCACTGCTCATGAGTTCAAGCCCCGCATCAGGCTCTGTGCTGACAGCTGGGAGTGTGGAGTCTGCTTCTGATTCTCTCTCTCTCTCTCTCTCTCTCTCTAATATAAAATAAAACATTTAAAAAATGGCCTTCATTGAATAAGGTTGAGAACTTTCTAGGTACAATATAAGTAACTAATCTAAAGGCTTGGGGAGATTGGACTGTTGGAGTGGATTGATCTTTGCCAACATATATGTCCCAAATTACATCTGAGAGGGTCCAAAGGACAATCTCTTCACTAAGATATTGAAAATTACATTAGTTAAGGGTACCCACATCCTTGAAAAGATCTGTGGTGGCTGTTTTCTGGGAGCCACCACATCTGGG
Source organism: Lynx rufus (assembly GCF_022079265.1). Lineage (NCBI taxonomy): Eukaryota > Metazoa > Chordata > Mammalia > Carnivora > Felidae > Lynx > Lynx rufus. The sequence continues at coordinate 25,809,266 of NW_025814896.1, read as the reverse complement.
AGATGCTGCCATTGAAAAGGATTCCCTGGGGGCGCCTGGGTGGCGCAGTCAGTTAAGCGTCCGACTTCAGCCAGGTCACGATCTCGCGGTCCGTGAGTTCGAGCCCCGCGTCAGGCTCTGGGCTGATGGCTCAGAGCCTGGAGCCTGTTTCCGATTCTGTGTCTCCCTCTCTCTCTGCCCCTCCCCCGTTCGTGCTCTGTCTCTCTCTGTCCCAAAAATAAATAAAAACATTGAAAAAAAAATTTAAAAAAAGAAAAGGATTCCCTGATTTCAATGGGGGACAGTGAGATATACAAGTAACAGAGAGCAAGTGGTGGAGCTTAACTGGCAGAAACAAGAGGGCATGCTTATTGTAATGGGTAGCAAGGATGAATTGGTAATCAGAGTATTTGGCAATTGCTAATTGATCACAGTTTTCCTAGAAAGGAAATCGTTCACCTGCTGAATGTTAATTAAGAGGATCTCCCGGTTTGGAATCCAGAAACTTGACTTGGGTTGCCAAAATTGAAAGTCAGAGCCTTTCACCCAATTTGCAGTTAAAAGCCAGTTCAGAATCAAGAACCCCTTGATTGAAGGGGAGGCAAGGGATCCTGGAATATTGCCACAGCATATGCTGTAAATCTTCCTTCAAGTATTTCCCAAACTGGCCTGTTGACATTTAGTAGAATCATAGTGCACTGTGTAAAAATACCCGGAACTTTTGGGGATATGAGATACTGGATCTCTGAATTTATGCTATTTTCCAGGAACCCAAAATACCTTTATGGTCCAGCAAATCAGGTTTGTGTTTGTCAAATGATAAGTGGAGTTTTGGCATAAGTTTGATTCAGAATGGCCTGATAATTACACAGACCCAGTCTGTGATTATTTCTCCAATTCTTTAATGTCTAATTGGAATAGAAATAATTCGCAACTGGCAGAATCCCCACTTGGCTCTGTGATCCATGGAGGGAGAGCTTTCGGGAGAGGAAAGGCCAAGTGGAAACTCCTGGAGCTTTCTCTTGTAACAGGATAATAAACCAAAGCAATACTACACCACTGGGGAACTGGAGAGACAGAGACCATCATTTTAGTTTGAGAGTCAAAAAGATGCTGATACTTGTATCAGTCAGGATTAATGCAGAGAGAGAGAGACAAAGAGAGGGATGAGAAGGAATCGACTTACATGAATATGGGGGTTGACTAAGCCAGACCAAAATCCATAGGTCAGGCTATCAGGAAGGGAAAATCAAGCACTGAAGCTGCTGTCCACAGGAAATATTCCTTCTTTTTCCCTTCCTCCTCCTCCTCCTCCTCCCTCTTCCTCTCTCTCTTTCTCTCTCTCTCTCTCTCTCTCCCCCCCTTTCTCCTTCTCTGCCCTCAGCATTGCTTTTAAGTCCTCTCAACTAACTGAATTAATCCTACCTGCATTATCTAGGATACTCTCCCTTAAATTAAGTCATTTCATTATGGACTGAAAACTCCCTTCAGAGAAACACCTAGGTTAGCATCTGATTAAATAACTGGAGACTGTAGCCTAACCAATTGGACACACTAGAAAAAAAAAAAAACTCACAATACGTATCCCATCCTCATTTAACAAGACTGTTCACTGTCTTTAAAGTCAATCCAGCCTCTGACACCTGGGATTCACTATTGCCCTTGGAAACATTTTTCCTTCTATTCCAAGATGTAGGGGACATCAGAATTGGCTTGCCTTACCTGGCAGGGCTATCAGCACACCTTCATAGTTTTTCTCAGTGCTATTCAGCAATCCTGCTCTCTTCCATAATATAGTTTACAAAAATCTTGGTCATATTGACATCACAGAGCATCACGTATGTCCAATACATTATTAACATTATGCTGATAAACTTGAGGAGTAGGAATTAGCAAGAATTTAAAGGCATCAGTAAAATACACACAAGCAAGAAGATGAGATGCAATCTCATAAAAGCCCACATTCCCACCACTTTGATGAAGTTTCTGCAAGTACAATGGTTTGGAGCATGCCAGGATATCCCTTCCAAGATTAAAAATAAATTGTTGTGCCATGACAATGCTTATTCTTACAAAACGACACAAAGTTTCACTGGCCATTTTAATTTTTTTTAAACTTTTAAGGTAATATATACCACAATTAAAAGTATTATTCTGATGCATTTACTGAGTAACTCTTAAGGGACCAGTTTGAGTAGGAATCAGAGCAAGAAAAGGCTTTCCAGCAAGCAGTGCAAACTTCTCTACCACTTTGTCCTTATGACCTAGGCAGAACCAATTATACTTTCAAAGTATCTATGGCAAGTGAGGATGTTTCTGGATGTACTAGTAGCTCTAATAGGAGAAACACAGCACAGATCTCTAGGGCTTTGGATAAATGCCCTATCCTAGTCTGCAGATAACTGCTTTAACTTTGAAAAATAGCTCCTGTCTTGCTACTGAGTCCTGGTAGAGATGAATACCTTAGCATGGGATATCAAATAACCATGCAATCTTAGATATCCTTCATTGACTACATGAAATCTGATCTATCAAGTTTGTAATATGATGTATTACATTGATTGTCAAATGCTAAACCAATGTTGATTTCTTGAGATAAAGCCCCACATAGTCATGATGTATTACCCTTTCTATACATTTAAATCTGTTGAAGTCACTAATATGTTATTGAGGATTTCTGTCTCTATGTCATAACAAATGTTGGTCTGTAGTATTGATCTTAGTCTGTGTTTGGTATTAGGGTAAGGCTGCCTTCATAGAAGGACTTAATAAGTACACCCTCCTCTTCAATTTTCTGGAATAGCTGGGTATAATGTGGTGTTTGGTATGGAGCAATCTCGGCCTAGAGTTTCTGTGTCCTAAGGTTTTTATCCACAAATTCAATATCTTTAATAGATACAGGGCTTCTCAGGTTATTTATTTCTTCTTCTTTTTTTTTCTTTTTTTTAACTTGTTTTATTTTTTTATTTTTTAAAATTTCCATCCAAATTAGTTAGCATATAGTGCAACAATGATTTCAGGAGTAGATTCCTTAGTGCCCCTTACCCATTTAGCCCATCCCCCCTCCCACAACCCGTCCAGTAACCCTCAGTTTGTTCTCCAGATTTATGAGTCTCTTCTGTTTTGTCCCCCTCCCTGTTTTTAATATTATTTTTGTTTCCCTTCCCTTATGTTCATCTGTTTGTCTCTTAAAGTCCTCATATGAGTGAAGTCATATGATATTTGTCTTTCTCTGACTAATTCCGCTTAGCAGCATACCCTCTAGTTCCATCCATGTAGCTGCAAATGGCAAGATTTCATTCTTTTTGGTTACCGAGTAATACTCCATTGAAAGATATGCCACATCTTCTTTATCTATTCATCCATCGATGGACATTTGGGCTCTTTCCATACTTTGGCTATTGTTGATAGTGCTGCTATAAACATGGGGGTGCATGTGTCCCTTTGAAACAGCACACCTGTATCCCTTGGATAAATGCCTAGTAGTGAAATTTCTGGGTCATAGAGTAGTTCTATTTTTAGTTTTTTGAGAAATTCCACACTGTTTTCCAGAGTGGCTACACCAGCTTGCATTCCCATATTTATTTCTTCTTGAGAAGCTTTAGTAGTTTGTGCTTTTCCAAGTTCAGTTTTCCTGAATGAACCCAAATATATATATACTTATATGTGTGTGTGTGTGTGTGTGTACATATATATGTATGTGTATATATGTATAAACCTAAAACCTCTTATAAACCCTCTAGAGTGTATCACATATACATATATATGTGTGTGTATGTATAAACCTAAAACCTCTTATAAACCCTCTAGAGTGTATTTATTTAAAAAAAAAAAAGTTCCTAGAAGCAGCAAGAAAAAAAATTCAACTAATCTTGGCTCAGAGGTTTCATTCAACACAAGGAGCTTGGTGTGGTGAGTGTGTGGTGAATAGAGGAAAAAAGGAAAAACAAACAGACAAAAATGAAAACACACAGTGCAAAGATGTATAAAGTAAACAGGATTGGCCTTCCATCACAACTGGTCCAAAGAGACCACAGACCCCAGTCAGCTGGTCCAGCAGGACTGCAGGAAAGCCCTAGGAAATATATGCCTCCCTCTTTTCCAATTTCCTTTGCTGTTCTCACAATTCACATCTCCAAATGTTGTAGTATCAATTGAGATAAAGTTATTCATAATATTTCCTTATTTCCTTTTAATACCTGTAAAGTCTGGAATGCTGTCATTCCTCTCATTCCTGATGCTGGTCATTTGCATCTTCTCTCTCTTTTTCTGAATCTACCTGATTAGAGTTTTATCAATTGTATTAATCTTCTGGAAGAAACAGCTTCTGATTTCACTGATTTTCTCTAATGTTTTTTTTTTATTTCATTAATTTCCATTCTAACCTTTATCACTTCCTTGCTTCTGCTTGCTTTGTTTTTAGTTGACTCCTTCTGATCAAATTTCTTACAATGGATACTGAGGTTGGATGTGCACTTTAAGAAGGACTCAAGCCCATTTCCTCCTCCCCACTGGCTGACATTTAAGGCAGGCATGCCTCTGAATAGCTGGTCACTGTGAAGGGCCTGCCTCCCTCCTTTCCTCCTGAGAACATCTCCACTGGGTAGGACCCCGGGCTTCACAGGGCCAGTTCCTGCCCCCTAGTGGTTCAGAGCCTTCATGGTTTTGGTGAGACCTGCAGTCTTCACTCCCCCTGGTAGGTCAACTCCAGCTCACTGGCAATCTTTGACAGGCTGAAGGGCAAGGGCTGTGGGCGAATTTATCAGAGACGAGACAGAGCCTACAGAGCCAGACAGCCTGGCTTTGAATCCTGGCTCCACACTCACCAGTGCATGTCCCCGGGCAAGTGAGTTCATCTCTCTGTGCCTCAGGCTCTGCATCTGGGAGGTGGGGCAATAACAACACAACCCTCCAGGGCTATTGGATACATGAGATTAAGCTACCAAAAGCCTAGAGCAGAGCCTGGCGCAGAGTAGGGGCAAAATAGGAGTCTGATGCTGTTCCTCCTGCCTCTCCTTGCAATGCCTGTGAGGGCCGTGGGATCGTGTTGGGGAGCAGAGTGGGGTGTGGGAGGGGGAGGCCCAGGAGGAATGAGCGACAGCTCCTCTGATCTCCCTTCTGTGGGTCTGGTTGCCTCGCTCCTGCCCCAGCCCCACCTGCCCTGGCTGGTGACTTCAGGGATCTGACTCAACTTCTCGGTGCCTCTGCAAAGGGGGGCCAATCACAACAGTATTTACCTCAGAGGGCTGTGCGGGGGATTAAAGAAGCGATTAAAGGAAAGCACTTCGACTGCCCCTTGAGCACAGTCAGCTCTCAGCAAATGGCATCATCATTCTTATTTCAGCTCAGTGGTTCTCAGGCACCATGTACAGCAGAATCTCCCAGAAGCTTATTCCCAGGTCCCACCTCCAAAGGCTGACTCAGTTGCTCAGGGGTGGCCCAGGAATCTGCATTTTTACAAGTCCCATTTGTCCTCTCAAAAGCACTGCAATGCACCAGAAACGCCAGCTTTTCCACCTTCCCTACTTCGCGCCACTCCAGAACCCAGAAGAGACATCCTCATCATCCTTTTTCAATCCCAATGTTCTATTCAGATGGCACCACACTCCCTGCCTACCTTCCACACCCTTTTCAAGTAAATTTGTCTTTGGGTTAAAGTTCCAGTCGTAGACCTCTATGAATGTTAAAAATATATATTTCTACAAAAAGTGGAATAAATGAATGCCTACATGAATAGTGAATTCCATTCCACAGAAGAGTGATTCCCAAAAAATAAACCAAACCAGTCCACCCTGCTTCGTTAGGTACAGGAAACTTCCACCATTCTGCTTCCACCCATTCTACTGCCCCCTGGAGTTTCAGGAATTCTGCCTTTGGCTGGGGACCTGGAGCTGCCTTTGAGCCCAGAGAGCAGCTGTGGGAGGAGTCTGGAGTTGGCAGGGAGGGGGATGTCTTTACCCAGCTATAGGAGGGCGCTCACGTGCAAAAGCCTGCTTGGCCCTTGGTTCAGCCAGGGGAAACTCCTGCCTCCTTGTCATGCTGGACACCCCCTCCCTAGAGCCATGGATGTGAGCCTGGGCACCTGGGCACCAATTTCTAACCCAGTAGACCCAGCCACACCCATTTTCCTTTGCTCCTCCAATCTGCTGAGCCCTTTCCCATCTCAGGCCCTTTGACCTTACAGTACTATCTGCCAAATGTGTCGTTCCTCCATCTACACCCAATGCAGGCTCTGTCTCCTCCTGGACTCAGCTCAAATGTCACCTTCTTGAGAGACCTTCCCTACTCATTGCTCAAAGTGGCCTCCCTCCTATTCTCAATCTCACCCAAATTTCCCCCCTTGGTATACAATTTGTAATTATTCCATGTATCATTTATTTTGTCTTATTCTGATTCTCTCCCCAGACTATAAGTCTCTAGAGAAGCTGTGTGTCTGTTATTGCCTAGAGCCAAGCACAGTGCCTGGCACATTGTAGGCCCACAGGAAGTAATGGTTGACTGAATAAATAAATTTTATCCAAGTCAAACTCCTTGAAAGCCAGTTACCAGGAGAGCAGGGGTTTTAACTTGTGTCAATGGTCACGGCTTAAGAGGGTGATGGAAATCCTGCTACTATCAGCAACATTTTTTAACCAGTTTTTACATTATTTTTTCTGGACAAACCAAAGTTGTCATCACATTTTGAAAATGCTCCCCAAAAAGGTAAAGAAGCTAATTCTAAAGCAAGTTATTTGAAATAGTAAAGGAAAGGGCTACTAGATGAGGTTTGGGGCAGCCAGCAGCTCCACCTTCCAAAGGAAACCTCTTACTCCTCTGGGCAGGGACAGAGAGCCAGAGAGCCTGCCGGGTGGCAGCTCGTCCTGGTCCCAGCCCAGAGCTCTGTAGGCCTCTGGGTTTCTCTATGTCCCCAACCCCTCACGTGTGGAATGAGATCACACATGGAGCAGGCTTAGCACAGTGAATGAGGCCCACCAAATAAACGTCAGCGGCACCATCCCTAGAGGTAGCTGCCTGGGGCAGGAAGGCAGGCCGTGGGGGAAGAGGAAACACGACACCAGCTAACTTGTAGGCTTTTCCTTAAATTCCACTCTGTCTCCTCAGGGAGGTCGTTTTTCTGATAACCCCCCTCCCCACTTGTCTGGTGTCCCCACCCCCCACACCCCGCCAGGTATGGGAGCACCATGAGGACAAGGAAATCCAGGGCTCGTCCCAGAACGGTGCCTTTCTGCTCCCTCCTCATGCACCAGGCTTGGAAAGTCTACATCCTTCACCTGCTCATTTCTTTAGACTCAGTGGCCCTGAGCACCACATCCTGCAATGGGGCAGGACTGACAGCCCTCCCCACTCCCAAGTTCAGACCTTCAAAGAGCCAAGGACAACAGGTTTGTTCCTCCCAACAGTGCCCACTCTTCTCCAATTTTCTTGACAAAAAAATAACAAAATCCTAACTGGTTACACAAGATCAGGAAGACTGGAAAAGTACATTTTGAGGTAACTGATATTCTACAAACATCCCCAAGGGGAGCGTGAGCCCTGCAAGAGGACATCAATTCCGGAAAGCCATCACCCTGAACGAATGCTTTAGTTATGATCTCTTACAAAACTGGATGTGAAGTGCCCAAGGATGGCCCCAGGGCTTCATGAGATTTGCAAAGGACCCTGAACATTCTCGGGGCGGGGGTGTTGCAGAGCACAGGAAGTCAAGAGTACCTTTGTCTTGGGATTTCACAGCAGCTGAATTGTGGGACCCAGACCATGCCCCCCCCCCCAGGCCTGTGTGGCTGCCAGGAGTGGGAGCAGATGAGGGACAGAGTGTTAAGAGGTAAGGTCAGAGAGAACAAACACCAGGGGACCCTGCAGGACCTGGGAGGCATTGAATGGAGTTTGACATTTGCTCTGTGAGCAGTGGGAAGCTTTAGAAGTTTTGAGCAGAGGAGGGCTGTGATCTGATTAATGTCTTGAAATGGTTAGGCAGGCTGCTGTGTGCAAAACAGATTGTGGGTGGGCAAGGAAAAAAGCCACGAATTCAGGTAGGGATCCCCATGCGATAATCCAGGCCAATGTAATGGTGGCTGAGAAGGAGTTATTAGATGTAGTCAGATTCTGGAAGTGTTGACAGGACAGATGGATAGTGGGTCATGAGGAAAGATTAGTTAAGAGGGACTCCAAGGGCTGGGGCCAGAGCAACTGGATGGATTATGGTGCCATTTCTTGAGATGTTGAGGACAGGAGGATTTGTGCTGAATTCTCTCTGACTCCCAACTTCAGAACAATGAAATAAGAGACAGGCTCTCTGTCCCTCTCCTATAAATCTTATCCATAAACCATCCATCCATCCATCCATCCATCCATCCATCCATCCAATCATTCATTCATTCTTATCATTTAACAAACATTAGTAACTACCATGCGGTAAACATGGGAGGCATTGGACTCACACCCTGCCTTTATAACTTGGTAGGGGGTTTAAAGATCAGCCATTCTCACTCATTCATGTATTTAGTCATTCAGTCACTCAACAAACATTCGTTAACCCTCAATTCCTAGCAAGCAAGCATCATGGTAGGCATTGTGAATGATCTTGCCCTTGAGAAAGTTCTAGTCCAGGGGAGCCTGGGTGGTTCAGTTGGTTAAGCATCTGACTCTTGATTTCAACTCAGGTCATTATCTCACAGTTCATGGGATCAAGCCCCGTCTCTGGCTCTGCACTGACAGTGCCGAGCCTGCTTAGGACTCTCTCTCTCTGCCCCTCCCCCACTCATGCTCACTCTCTCTCTCCCTCTCTCTCGCTCTCTCTCTCTCTCAAAATTAATAAATAAACACTAAAATAAGTCCTAGTCCAATTGGAGAGCCTGAAATTAGTCATCCTCAGTCACTCATTCATTCATTCACTTACTGTAGAATCCCCAACATCCAGCCTGTGGAGGGGCTGGGAGACAACTCCTGCTGGATGACCCAACAGTGGGCTCTCCTGGGCGTATCCAAGCAACAAGGTCCCCCTCTGGATCTCTGGCCCTCCCCACAGGGTTCCACCTTCTGCCCTCACCATGGGAGCAAATCCCAGTGGCAGCTGCCAGAGCCCATCACAACACCTCCCCACGGCATGTTCAGGGATAACTCTGGTGTCATCTTTCCACAGGAAACCATGAGTCCACTCATTCAGGCAGTCACCCCCACAGCCACCCATCTGGGTACCTTCTGACCCTTCTTGACACCCACAAGTCCCAGAACCTGAGATGTGCCCAATCTGGAGGCTCCTAGTTCTCCTCAGCTTGCTGTCTTTGCCCTCAGCCCTGCACAAGCAGGGCCTGGCCAAAGCCCATGTGGACAGCAAACCAGCTCTGGCAAGAAGTAAGTTCAACCCATGCTCTGCCTACTGTCACAGGGTGGGTGGGGGAGGCGTCATCTGGGTCCCGCCACTGACTTGCTGGGTGACCTTGGGTCAGTCATCCTCTTTTCTTCCTTTTTCTCTTAGACCTTTAAGTACAGAAAACTGAGGTTCAGTTGATCATATGCCAGTTCATAGCATATCATTGTTACTATGAAGGTCCTCTTGTATTTTATTTTGTCATTTTCCCCTTTACCTCTTATTCTCACTCCCATCCCCTCTTCCTTGGCAGGCCCTGCGGTGTGTTTAATATTTGTTTACATATGCTCATGTCCTTATAAAACGTGCAGTGTTTTGATTTGCATAAATGGTACTGCCATGTAGATCTTGTTGTTCTTTATTGCTTTCACTGGATGCTGTGCTGCTGACATCTGTTGCTTCAGGCTGGTACTTACAAGTCCATGAGATTCATCCACTTCACCATCAGGCGGCCATTTCCCTAGGGATGGACACTTGACTTGTCTCTAACTCCCCACTGTTTTAAACTACAGTGAGATGAACATCCTTGTTCATGTGCTCATGCATGTGTCCCTGTTAGGAGCTGTGGAAGAATTTCTCTGGGATATACCCATTTCTGGAATAAATATGATATTTTTTATAATTTACCATAATGATATATTTATCCTGTACTATTTTTTATAATGTAATAGAATGTATTATAATGTATCATACTAAAAATATACTTTATAATGTAATGTAATGTAGTTACAGAGAGCTAATGTACTACTAGCTATCTGATTTATTAGCTAATAATTTTACAGGATGTTAGCAAAGTTTTCATACATGAAAGTGTTGTGTAACTTTCTTTCCTGGTGCTTTTCTTGAAGCTAGACAAGTTGTACTAGCCTCATAAAATGAATTTTGCATCTTCTTTTTCTGTTTTCTTTCACAATTATCTCTTTACAGAGTTCGGTAAAACTCTTCCCCAAAACCATCCAGATCAAAAACTTTTGGGGAATGAAATCTTCAACTACTATTTCTATTTCCTAATGGTTCTAGATAATCAGTATTTCCCATTTCCCTCATCACAACTTGGTATTTTATGGATTGCCACAAATGTATCCATTTCATTACATTAGGAAATATATACCACGTGTATTTGTGGGCCTACGCATCGTCATGGTTACAATGGGTGCAGTTAGAATGGTATTTCATGGGGCTGCTTTTGAGATTTAAACAAAGGAAAGCACGTGCCAAGTGCTTTTTCAACTGTGAATATATTTATCACTATAACCACCTCTCCTATCAGAGTATTTAGCTGCACATAATAGAAAACCCAACTCAATATGGCCGAAACAATAGAAAAAATGTCACAGAACCAAAAATCATAGGTAGGACAAGCTCCAGGTATGATTCAATCAGCAACTCAAAGGCGCCATTCAGAACTGGATTTTGTCCAATTTTTTTTTTTTTTTTTTTTTTTTTTTTTTTTTTTTTTTTTTTTACCTCTGCTATCAGCATAGTTTCATCCTCAGGCCACTAGTTCCCAGTGTGGCAGGAAAATGGTGGCCAGTGGCCATCAAAGCTACAGCCTGCCTTGCTCCCTTCCAATAGGAGACAAGGAAAGAAACTTCCCCTCTAACAGGAAACATAAGATCTTCTGTTTAGTCTGATTAATAGGGCCAACTTGGGTGATATGCCCACTTTAAACCTGAAAGAGTTACCAGGCAATGATGGTTCAGATAATCAAAGGCTTTAATCTGGATCAGGAATTGGAGAGAGAGCATGAATCTGAACAAGGTTCAGATGAGAATGATAGGATAGATGAATGGGAGGATGGATAGATGAATAGATGGGTGGATATTGGACAGATGGCTAGATGGAGGATGGATGGATGGATGGATGGATGGATATTGGACTGGTGACTACTAATGTGTACTGGTCACAAATTTCCAAGTGTTGCCATCATCATTAACCAAGAACTGATAAGAGTTCTAGGAATACCTATACTATCACTCTATCTTTGAAACTATGTGGTCAATGTATGTCTCTCTTATTAGACAGAAAACTGGTTTGTGTCTTTATTATGTACCGCAAGGCCTGATACCCAATAGATGCTCAATAATATTCTTGTTTGGATAAATTATCTCAATATTCCTTATAAGAATCCTGTGAGATGGGTATTATTACTGCCTCTGTTATACCAGTGAGGAAATCAGGACTCAGGAAGGTGACAGACCCAGGATTTGAACCCAGATCTATGACTCCAAACACACTTTCTCTTTGCAGGCGACAACAGAAACATGGGATACTGAAAGGGGGTCTGGGAGCTGGAGGGAGGAGAGTGAGGTGGAACCATGGTTTCTGCTGCTCTGCAGTGTGGGTTCTGACCACAGGGAGGGTCAAGCAAGTGAAATAAATGTGTCCTGTGTACCCTCTGAGGTTCATCAGAGCTGGGCCCAATCCTGGGCAGGAGGGTCTAGCGCTGATAGGCAGGACTGAAGCATGCCCATCACTTTTAAAATCCCCTTCCTTTTTGGAATTCATTCTTTTCTGCTGGTAGCTCCACATAGTCCTGCAGCTTGTTCTGGACACAGTGTGGGAGAAATTACATTTATTCTCTTCTTATTTACCCACCTATTTTTCTCTTCAACCAACATTTGCTGTGATGTACATCCCGTACGTCAGGTTCTCTGTTCCAGATTCAGAGATAGAACACTGGGCGAACTTTCAACTACTATCATCTCGTCAGAGCAGCTATTACCTGTCAGACCCACTGCATGTGTGTCCCATCAACCCTGCAAAGCACAGGGTCCCAGATGAGGAGTATGGGTTTCAGTGTGGAGAGTGGAGTTGGAGGGTGACAAGCACCGATCACTCAGCAAGAAGTGGATGCCCCAGCCTGCAACGTAGGCCCCTTGACTTGCAGTGTCACTGGTCCCTTGTCCATTTCCAGTTATTGCCCAGGGCCTCATGAAGCACAACGCAGAGGGCCGAATCCAGAACATCCGCCTCGTGGAAAGTCTGAATGCCTCGGGGCAGATGGCCCCAGGGATGGTGGGCTGGCTAATCAGCAGCATGAGCCTCCAGCAACAGCAAGAAAGCAGGTGAGGCCCTGAACCCCGCCCCTGGCCCTGGGACTCTAGTAAACTCTGGGTCAGAGGGCAGAGCCGAGGGGATGAAAGCACAAGGCTGTGAAGAGGGAAAGAAGGAAGATTGGAAGGAGGGGATAAAAGGTCCAATACAAGGAACGGCGGGGGTGGCGGGGGGGTGGGGGAGAGGGCACTACGAGGAACCACTGGGGAGGGAGCATAATTAAAGCAGGATAATGAAAGCAAAGTTTCAGGAATAAAAGCCTCTGCGTTTAAATCCTGGGGCTGCCACCAACCTTAGGGAAATTGTGGGACCACTCCAGCCTCATCTATAACGTGGGTAACCCAGAGCACAGCCTGGACAAACATCTGGGGTGCCAAAGGAACCCAGGTCTAGAGTCAGACATTTGAACCCCACTCTACTGTTGACGGCTGTGTGACTCTTGGCAAGGTGTTTGAGGTCTCTGAGCTGCAGCCTTAAGCCCTCATCGGTGAAATGGGCATAATAACTGTCCCTGCCTCGGGAGCTGGGAGCCTTCTCTGCCCCACATAGTGGATGCAGAGGCAGCAGGCCCTCCGATTAACCCAGCAGAGCTGGCCTGGGCTGCTCACCTGCAGTTTCCCTCCTTCCTCTAGAGGGACGCGGCCTCCTCAGCCTCCCAGGCTCCCAGCCCCTCCACTGCGGTTCCAGCTGGCTGGGCCCCTGAGCCCCCGTCTCCCTGATTCAGTCCCTCACTCTCGCCATTGTAAGGAGCCAGCAGGGTTTCTCCTGATGTGTGTCCACAACCACCTCCCTTCTTTCATTCCCTTCCTAGTTGTTACAAGAATTCATTGAGCACCTACCATGTACCAGGACCTGGGCTGGGGTGCTTGCAATATGGCCATAAACAAGACACATGGTCACTGCCTTTTTGGATCCTACATCCTAGTTAGTGAGATGAGGCACAAAAGGAAATAGCTAATTTCAAGGAAACGGAATGTTAGGAAGACAACTTCAGCAAGGTAAGGGGTGACAGTGAGCGGTTGATCAGGAAGACCTTTCTCAAGAGATAATCCTTAGGAAGAATGAAGAGAAGGAAGCAAGCGACATGAAGGATATGGCAGTAAGTGCAAAGGCCCTGAGGAAGGAAAGAGACCGGTGTGTCAGAAGAAGAGAAAAAGTCCTGTGTGGTGGGTGAGCAAGGCGGGGGGGGGTGGGTGGGTAGAAGATGTGGCTGTGGAGGCAGGTGGGGCCAGACCCTGCAGGTCTTAGAGGCCATGGTATGGAGTTCGGGTTTTATTCCAAGAGCAGTGAGAAACCCAGGCAGAATGTTAAGTAACAGGGCTGCCTATCGGCTGCCGTGTGGAGAAGAGTTCGTAGAGAGGCCCAGTTCATGGCAAGGAACTCAGAGAGAAACTAGAGCATCTCCAGGCAAGAAGTGATGGTGACCTGGACCAGAGGAAAGGGACAGAAGTAATGAGAAGTTGCCAGATCCCAGGTATATTTTGTAAGCAGAGCCAGTGTGATTCGCAGATGAGTTGAAGGTGAAGGTGAGAGATGGAGGGAAGGCAGAGGCGGCTCCCAGGCCTTGGGCCTGGGCACCTGGGCAGACAGCGGGGCCCTGTGCCGGGAGGCAGCTGCTGGGTCTGAGAACAGTCCCAGGATTTGGATCTGCAGTTGGCTGTGGGTCGTACACATTTGTTGTGTGGAACTGTTGAGGGCCCTCAGGGACAGCTTGCAGGCCAGGGCTCCTACAGGTGGCTCTTGCCCTCCAACCATCTTTAAAAGGATCTGACTCCAAAGCCCACTGTTTGTCAGCCTAAGGTCCTGATGTCCAGATTTCCTTACCCTTGAAGGGCCTCTGCTCTCTCCTTGTGTAGCGCCAACGTCACCAACATTCAGCTGGACTATGGTGGGATCCGGATGTCTTTCCACAAGGAGTGGTTCTCAGCCAACATCTTACTTGAATTTGACATTGACTTGAGACTGTGAGTCATACCTCAGCAGGGGCGGTGGGGCGCTGTTCCTCCCCAGCGGGAATCTGGGAGCTGGTGGGGGAAGGGTGGAATTTGGCAACCTAAGGAACCCAGATCTTTCTGACTCCAACCTGGTTCAAATCCTGGTTTCTGAACTCACTTGCTGTGTGACCTGGGGCAAGTCACCTCACACCTCTGAGCCTTGGTTTCTTCAGCTGAAATGTGGATGGCAATTCCTGGTCAGTGGAGGCAGGTCATTTGCTCATTTAAACCTATGTGAGTTCATGACACTGATTCGAAAGAAAAGAGAGAAACATTTTATTTCTATCATCACCCCTCCCTCTGTCTGTCAGACTATCCTTTAACATCAGCTGCCCCCAAGAAAAGGGAGGCCACAGCTAAACGGTAAAGGTTTTTTTTAATAAGACTAACTCTCAACTTCTGAATTTCCAAAGGCCCCTAAGCCAGTCGAGTTAAAGAATTTTCAGAAGCCACTCTGTCTGACAGCATTTTCTCCTTTGTCGCCGGCCACAGGAGTAGTTGTTGAAAAAGTTGTTGAAAGGGTCACTCTTCTCTTGGTGTTGGCTGTTCCACCTCCTCCTCCGTCCCTGGCCCTTTCTCTTCTCCTCCTCTCTCTTGTCCCCAGGTCCTTCAATAACAAGATCATAAAGATACACGTATGCATGAACCTCGTTATGGAGTTCTGGCTGGAGAAAGACGAATTTGGCCGGAGGGATCTGGCGATAGGCAGTTGCGGTGTGGAGCAAAGCAGCATCTACACAACAGTTCTAACTGAGTAAGGTCCCAGCTGCCCTCCCCAAGGCCAGACCCCTTCCCAACCCCCCCTAGGTGCAACCACATGTCTCCAACACCTCCTGGGTGAGCCCAAAATAGATCTCACCATTTCCCTAGGATCGACTTCTCTTCCTGAGCCAGCATCCCAGTGATGGCGCGGCCACCCTCCAGGAGGGACCTTTCCTCTTTCCCCACACCCCGCAGCCCATCCTCCCTGGCTCCCATCAATGACCTTCTGGCAGCCCCTGCTTGCTCCCTCTCTCTCCATCCCTCAGCCACTGCTCCCGCTCATAGACCACTTCCTGGACCCCCGCAGGAGCCACTCTGACACTCCCTGACTCAGACCTCACCTCCTTCACTGCATTCTGCCCCTGCAGCAGAAATAACTTTCTAGCACAGAAATGTGCCCCTGCTCCAAACCCTCCAGGTGTTCTCCAAAGCCCTCTGAATGAAGAGCAGACCCCTAGATGTCAGTCAGGGCCCTCCTCGTGCTCTCGCCTGCCCCACTCTGCAGCCCTTTGCCCTCTTGTGTCAATGAAGGCCCCACCTCTCCATCAACATGCCATATATTTGCATACCACCCTGCCTTTGCACATGCTGATCCTTTCACCTGGAATGCCCTTCCCTTCTCTCAAGAACTCCTCCTCATCACTTATTCATTCAACAAATATTTACTGAGAACTTACTAGGTGCCAGACATGGCATACTTGATGTTAGCCATACAGTAGGGAACCAGACAGAGAAAAAAAAATAGAGCTATTTATACGGTGCATCTATTAATAGAGTGTATAATAGACCTATATATACTGGCTGACCAACTCTGTCAACCTCAGCAGACTATGAGTCCCTTGAGGGCAATATGTGGGTGTGACTTCTCTCTGTAATTCCAGATTGCTGAAAGCAACCAGGTCGTCAGCGGGTGTTCATTCATTTATTCATCAGACATTCACTGAATGCCTAAATCATGCAGGGCATTCATGGCTAGGACAGTGCAGGGGAAGGACTGAACTCTGGTGCTCTCCTGACCTGGTTCTAATCCAGTCAGCACCGACTAGCTGTGTGACCTTGGGCAAGTCACATCACCTCTCTGTGTTGCCCCCTCAACTACTGCTAACAGTGATGCTTCTTGTAGAGGGCTGGCCGATGATTAAATGTCTGTGTAGAGTGTACTCAAGCAGTCAGTCCCAGCACTGGGACTGCAGAGATTTCTCTGTTCTGTTCTACACATCTACCTCTCTTTCCAGAGATATCTCACCAAAGATGAAACATTTTCTCCACCACTTCAGGGAGAACCTGGTAAAAGTGACCCCGCACCTGGTAGAAAGTCAGGTAAGTTTGAGAAAAATATTTTCCCCTTGGGTATCTTTGAGTCTGAGGGTCAGGACGTATATATTGGCAATTCAGAAAAGAGTTTCAAATCTTGGGCTTCAGAACCTGAAAAATCTCAGTTTTGTCATCTGCTGGCTGTGTATCCTTGGCAAGTGACTTAGCCTCCCCACACCTCAGTTTCCCCATCTGTAGCATGGGAACCATCACAGTCCCCATCTCATGGAGTCATCATGAGGATTCAGGCACACTTCTAAGTGCTGTGCGTGGCCTCTAGTTGGCGCTCATCACAAGGGAGCTGCCCTTGCTGCCATGATTCCTTGTGGAAATCCAGTGGAGTCTTAGGCTCCAGCCACAGGCTCTCTAGCTTTCTTCTCCTAGCCCCCAGCCTGACCCTTGTCTCTATGCTGGTGGCCCAGGTGTGTCCTCTGATCAGCGAAATCCTCAGACAGTTGGACGTGAAACTGTTAAAAAGCCTCATGGGTGAGTGTCTGCGTCTGTCCAGGGAGGAGGACTCAGGGTGGGCAAGTAGAGAGGCGCCCAGTGGGGAGCTCCCAGGGAGGCCTGCTAGGGGGTGTCTGCATGTGCCCTGAGGACACTTAGAGGTGACCATATGATAATGACCGTTACGGTCTCCCGAGAGAGCTAGGACAGCAGAGGGCACCCCTACCAAGAAGACTGGGCCCTGCCAAGTCACCAGAATCTCCAGACCACCAGAAACTGTAATTCCTCCCAAGATCTCCACTCAGTCCTTCAGGGACCGCTGGCCCCACCCCAAACCTGAGACCACCCTCCATCTGTAGACAGACAGACACAGTCCCCGGGAAGCCAACAAGAAGCGCCTAACTACGAACCATTTGGAAAGAGTTTTAACGCAAATGCCTCAGGCACTGGCCCTTGCTCGGCTTGGATGGATGGGAATCCCATTCGGGGGTTGAACAGGCAGTCACCCTGGCGACTGATCTTGTCTCTTCTCCTTACAGAACAGGCTGTTGCTCATAAATTCAACCAACTGTGAGTCCAGCCAAGCTTCCATGTGCCAGACTTGGAGTGTCCTCCAGCTACCTACTGATAATCAGGAGATTCCACATGTTGAGATCTTAAGCCTCCCTCAGAGTGGGGCTTCCACGGCCCCAAAATCCTTTACCATAGGCCCTGCAGAGTCCTGTCCTGTCCCTAATAAACTCTAGTTCTGAAGGGTACAGAGTTTCCCCTTCCTGGGTCCTGAGGTTAGAGTTCCACAAGTCAGACTTGATGAAGGTCCATCCTGAGACTAAATATGCCTGGGTTTGCTCATGAGCCCAGAAATAGCAGAGAAATCACTTTCTTTTCCTGTAATTTGCAGCCAAAAGCCCATCTGGAGATTCACTTATCAATGCAGGGAGGGCCCTGTTGAGATTTCCCATTCCATCACTCACTCGAGCCATATTTGTTGAGTGCCTACTATGTGCCAAGCACTTTGCCAGGCTCCAACGGAGTGGAGAGAAAGGCTGACACAGTGGAAAATCATAAACGTCGGCCCCGAACGGATCTGAGTTCGAATCCAATTCAGCCAAATGAGAAGTTCCACGTGGGTATGAACCATGTGCATCAGAGCGACGGATGCCCCCTTCCCCACTGGCCACCAGCATAGGGCTGGCACAGAGTGTGAGCCCAGCAAATATATGTGGTTAAGTGGTGGATGAATCTGGTTTCAGGACCCACTCGCTGTGTGTGGGACAAGGCACTTTACCTTCAGGCCTCCCTCACCTGCAAAGTAGGGATAGAAGTCTTACAGGATGTGGGGCAACAGGAGCCTGGGCACTGCTGGTGGGAGGTAAATTGCACCACCTCGTTATAAACCCAGGTGGCGGTTGCTACAGAAGCACAACATAGACCCTCCCTGTGCCAGAAACACACGTGTGTGGACGCCACAAGACGTGCACGAGACTGCTTATAGCAGCAATGGTCATAATAGTCCCTGAGGAAAAGCCCTGAATGCCCATCAAAAGAGTGGGTAAATATCGTGGGATAGTCTCCCAGTGGAATGCTCTACAGTAATGAAAATGACCTACAACTATGCACGATCACATGGGTGGATCTTGTGCACATAACAAAGCCAGGCACCAAAGAGCACACGTTACGTCTCCCATTTATATGAAGTTCAAAAGCAGCAAAACGAACCCATGCTGTCAGAGATCAAGATAGTGGTTACCCGTGAGGGGAGTGTTAGTGACTGGGAGGGTTCAAGGGGGGCTTCTGGAGCCCTGGTAATGTCTGTTTCTTGATCTGGATGCTACTTATGGGGAGGCTGTTTAGTTTGTGAAAATTCACTGAGCTATTCACTTATGTGCACTTTTCTTATGTATGTTAGACTTTAACAAACATTTTTAAAATAGAAAATATTTACCATGCAGGACATTTATGGGAGCATGTGAAAAAGCATTTGCAATATGTTTAGCATGTGCTAGGTCCATGGGAAATGCTTATTAAAAGTCATTTAGCTCATGGGGTTCCTGGGTGGCTCAGTTGGTTGAGCGTCCAACTTTGGCTCAGGTCATGATCTCACAGTTCCTGAGTTTGAGCCCCGAGTTGGGATCTGTGCTGACAGCTCAGAGCCTGGAGCCTGCTTCGGATTCTGTGTCTCCCTCTCTCTCTCTCTCTCTCTGCCCCTACCCCACTCGTGCTGTCTCTCTCTCTCTCTCTCTCAAAAATAAATAAACATTAAAAATTTTAAAAACAAGTCATTTATCTCATTAATTATTTGATTAATGACTATTCATTTCTGAAATATTGATTCCCGCCCTCCTCCCAAGGGGAGGGAAAGAAATCAAGGGGAAATAACACACACATATTAATAATAGTAGCCCACATATATTAAGTACTTGGCATGTGCCAAGCTTGGTGCTCAGAGTTTATATTCAGCGTCTCATCAAAGCATCACAGCAAATCCATGCGTGAAGACCCTGAGGCTCAGAGAGAGAAAGCCACTTGCCCAAGATCACACAGCAAGGAAATGATCAAGTCAACTGTGCTCAGGCAGCCAGACTCTAGAGCCAGACTCCACGCTTGACCACTGTGGCTCCCCCTCCAGTTCTCCCTCCCTTCCTCTTAACACCACTCCCCCCCAACACACACACACACACACACACACACACACACACACTGAGGGAAAAATGATGAAACAGGAGTTCGGCTGGATTGACAAGCTCAAACAAGGAAGTGTCAACAGCTCAGAGATGAGAATAGGGTGAGGGAGCCTCAGGTCTCCTTCTTTCAATTCAGACTGCCTAATCCGAAATGCTTCGTTGGGGATTTGCAACCCTAAACGCCCATGTTCATTCACACAGAGGATTCCCCTTGACAGCCTCAAGTCTGGGGGAGGGTGGGGGTTCCTGCTCATGATTCAAAGAGCAAACAGAGGGCTGGGCCCCATCCTCCAGCGAGGGTGCCCGGTCTCTTGGTGAAGGCAGCTTTTGTCTGCCTTCCTCCTGACCCCTCCGGGGTGGCTCAGGGGCCTCCTTCCTCCAGCGGCCTCCTTGGGTTTCTCAGATTCTGTTTTCTTTTTGTTTTAAGGTTCATAGAGCCACGGACTCTTCATGTTTTCTGCCGGCAGCTTGTTGCACAATGCGCCTCTATTATGATCATGGGGTCTGGGGGGATTTATGCAGAAATTCAGCCCCAAGTGGCCAAAAGCTTGCTCCAGGTCCTGCCTGTCTGTGCCTTGTAATTTTCACGCCCTTTCATTACAGAGTTCTGACTCTGCGCCACACACTGGGCTGCAAGCTACATTTGTTTCCCCCATTTAACCCTCTCACAGCTCCGGGAGGTGGGCGTCGTCAGCCATGTGTTCTAGAGGAGGAAACCAGGGCGGCCAGAGGGAAAGCATCTTGCCCAGAGTCATCAGCCAAGTCTGACTTCTCAGGAGTGGGAAGGCTCCAGAGAACACGAACAAGAATTTTCTGAAGATTCTGGGACACAAACTTGCCCTCAAAGTTAAGAGCACTGAAGCTGGACGGCCCAGGATGACAGTCTGACTTCACGTCTTCCCAGCTAGGCTGGCCCTAGCCAGGTCACTGTGTTCTCTGAGCCTCAGTGCCCCCACAGGGTTGTTCTGGATGGTATAGAGATGATGTAGTGCTCTAGGCTCTCATAAAAAACAGTTATTATCATTAACTGCAAAGGTAGGTGGGAAATTAATCTCCACAGTAAGTGGAACTTAAAGCAAACTCTGCTGAACCAAATATAGTTTTCTCACCACAGTGGGGGCCCCCAGCTCCCTGTGAACCCTTTATGCCACTGCCCCTCAACAAAACCACTGGGGTTTCCAAGGCCACCTGAAGATCTCCCTTGAACCCAGCCTCCAACCTGATCTTGCTCCTGAGACACAGAACCAGCACCCCCCTGATTTGTGGGAAGCAAAGGGCACCACCTACAGTTTCTGAGAAACACTTTGGGAAGGCACTGACATCACCAACGTGGAAAACACTGTCTTGAAATGTTAGCGGTATGACCTTCCACGTTTCTGATGCCCTACACCCCTTGCCCTCCCCAGGGCAGTGGGACATGCAGCTCCTGTGGCTTCAAGGAAGGGCAACTCCAACAGAAGCAAGGAGAAGGCTTGTGAGTTTCCAAAGCCTGGGACTTTGATGAAAAGGTAGAGACAGAGAACAAAGCAGTGGTTGCCAACTGGTGGGGGGAGGGTGTGACACTAAAAGGGCAGCTGGAGGGTGCTTGGGGAACGATGGAGCTCTTCTTTGTCCTGATTGTTACGGTGGCTACATAAAACTACACGCGTTAAGATTCATAGAACTATACACCAAAAGGAGAAAAAGCCAATTTTACTGTAGGTTAATGTTTTTAAAATTTTACACATGCACCCCAATGTTTATAGCAGCACTATCAACAATAGCCAAAGTATGGAAAGAGTCCATCAACAGATGAATGGTTAAAGAAGATGTGGTATATATATACAATGGAGTGTCACTCGGCAATCAAACAGAATGAAATCTTGCCATTTGCCACTACGTGGATGGAACTAGAGGGTATTAGGCTAAGCGAAAGTAGTCAGAGAAAGACAAAAATCATGACTTCACTCGTATGAGCACTTTAAGACACAGAACAGATGAACATAAGGGAAGGGAAACAAAAATAATATAAAAACAGGGAGGGGGGCAAAACAGAAGAGACTCATAAATATGGAGAACAAACTGAGGGTTGCTGGAGGGGTTGTGTGAGGGGGGATGGGCTAAATGGGTAAGGAGTATTAAGGAATCTACTCCTGAAATCATTGTTGCACCATATGCTAACTAATTTGGATGTAAATTAAAAAAAAATTAAATTAAAAGAAAAAGAAAAAATACAAAAAATAAAATTTAATCCTGGGCTTTTTCCTAATGTTTATTTATTTTTGAGTGAGAGAGAGTGTGTGTGTGAGCGAGGGAGGAGCAGAGACTGGGACAGAGGATCCCAAGTGGGCTCCACACCGACAACACAGAGCCTGATGCAAGGCTGGAACTCACGGACCGTGAAATCATGACCTGAGCCAAAGTCGGACACTTAACCCACTAAGCCACCCGGGCATCCCAAGCCTGGGTTTTTTAATTTTGAAACTCAAGGCATAGAATTGCACATATATAATGAATTGAAGCAAGGTTTCCTGCCTCCAAGACTAGAAAATTCTCCATGTCAGGTTGGGGGAGTGTGAAAGCCCAAGAGAAATTGAAGAGAACACAGTTCTAGTGGGTTCTAAGAAGTAATTCCCTTGCTACTCCCCAGGCAAAACTTGGCATTGGAGGAGGGACAACAGAAACCCCCAGTCAGTGTGCTGGATTCAAGAACAGAGGACATCTGTGCCCTTCCAGAGCCATGAGAGTTGACAGGACCCCAGGGAAAGAAGATTATCCAGAGAGGGTCTAGGTGGGTCTTGGCAGATGGTCTGGGGTGGACTCCCACAGTTCTGCCTGAGACCCAAAGAATTGAGAAACAGAACTATGCTGAGTGTTTGACAAAGAGTAAGAAGTAAATGCTAAATCTAGGGGGTGGGGGGCTTCTGGGCGGGAGGGAAGCATAGCTTTCCTGGCAATTAGGGGAGACCAGATGGCATGTGGATATCTCTCCATTTCCAGTCAAAATAGGGACAAGGCAGCCTCCTTTAGAGGACTTGATACAAATGAAACCCCTGGAACAGAAATAAAACTCCAGAGGAAAATGGCAAAGTTTCTGCTACCCAGCAAACTGACATTTGAACTGGTAACTAAGCTGTAGATACATTAGAAAGAAAAACACAGACATGTGAGTTTATGAACCGAGATTCATGCCAACTCCCCAGACATCATCTCCCACAGCCCTGAGAGGTAGATATTCTCCTCCCACTTTACAGATGAGAAAACTGAAGTTCAAGGGATTAAAGTGATTTGCCCGGAGTCACAAGATTTGAATCAGGGCAATCTGCACCCAGACCCATCCCCTCTCTGCCATAAAATATATGTAGCCTCCTGGATCCACACCAGAGGCTGTTAGCTGTCCAGTAACTAGCCGCACAAACTTAAATCAGTCCCTCGACTTATCTGCCTCAGTTTCCTCACAAAGATAGCAACAACCTGACCCAACCCATAAGAGTTGTACCAAGATAACAAAAAACGGTACTTTGAGGACGACTGACAACATAGAAGCTGTGGGAAGAGTCTAGAAAGTGTTTCATTGGATATGTCAGTCCAGAGCCAGGGTCCTAGCCCCTTGGAGGCATCAGTCAGACTCTGACGGGAAGTGAGAGCAGATTCAGGGAGGGCCTGGCCTGGAGGAAGGCAGCATAGCTCACAGGGCCGAATCCTGACTCCACCACTCACTCGCTGTGTGTCCCAGGGAAGTAGTCCCCCTCTCTGAACCTCAGTCTCCTTATCTGACATTTGAGGGGCAACAATACCTACCAATGCTGATGAAGAAGAGGTTCAGGTGGGGAGAGCACCTGGCACATAGTAAGTGCTCAATAAATATGCATTTCCTCCTCCTCTTTTACTTTTGCTCTTAAGATGTTAGGTTTTGCAGGACAAGAGCTGCTGTCACCAGTCTGCGACCTTGACCTCTCCACGACTCAGCTGTTTCATCTTCAAAACGGATTCAAAGGCCCAAGCGGTGGGGACAGATGCCTTATTACTTCATTTGGGGGAGGGAAGAAGAAAGGGTAAAGGCAGAGACCAGGATACCACAGCATCCTTCAGGCCTGGGAACCTGGAAAGACTCTTCCAGGATATAAAAGTGAAATTTCATAAGAGCATGAGATGTGGGAAAGCAAAATGCACAAGTGAGTGTGAGGAAGGTGTCTTCGTGCCTCAGCACAGTGACTCCGAGAACGGGCTGGAGTGTGAAGGCCTCGGCCCCGTGCCCGCTGTGCAAATCTGGACGTGTCCACTCACACTCCAAGCCTCGGTTCTCCCCTGGTAAAACAGGGCTACTCCTTCCCAGCCCACACCCTGGGAGGATTCATGGGGTTGCTGAATATGAAAAACAATGCCAGGCTGGCATTCAGCAAGAGCTCGGCAAGTGTCAGCTGTCGACACTGCTTTATTGTGATCGTCCAGTGAGAGAAATTCTGACTCTGCCCCATCCTCACTGTGTCTGGGCGCTTGTCCCACTGTGCAAAGGAGCAGGGCGGCATCCTCTCCCTCCCAGGGTTCTGGCGAGGATGTGTAGCCCCCGGCACGTCGTGCAACAGGGACCCAGAAAACAGGAGACCCCAGATGTAGGAAAGTCAGAGGCAGTTTGAAACTTCTGACACTTTGGGAGCAAGAATCCTCCAAATGGAGAAGAACTGGACCAGGAATGGAAAAGAGCCTCATTAGGAGAGGCTTCTTCCCGAGCCCCAGCTGGCTGCCTCTCGCGAGTTCCAAATGTGATTTGCCACCTGGGCGCGTGGGCCCCCAGCCTCAGCCCTGCGCATGAAACCATGAAGTCTTGAGTAACATCCCCATCTCAAGTTTTTCTCTGTTTAACTTGTCCATCAAGTGGCTTAAGTGTCCCACCTACTAATGTGATTGGCAATTATTTACTTTGGAGAGCCCTGAAAGACACCACCGGATCGCAGAATTCTGAATTATCTAGAAACCCATCATCTGATCGCACACTTCCTGATTCGCACACTATAAAAGACGCTACCTCCTCAGCAGGAGCAAGCAGGCGAGGGGAGAGGAGAGCAGGGAGAGCCGCCAGGACCTCTGAGAAGCCCAGGTGAGACCTGCCTGTCCCACGCCTGTCCCACTCCCGCTTGGCGGCCCTGGGTGGCAGGGCCGCCAGGCTCCTCCCTGTGGGGTGGGCACCGGCTGGCTGCACTTAGGATCACTCACTGGGGGTCTCTTTCAGAGGGATTTTCGGGGGAATGGGAATGGCCATTCACTCTGCTTCCCTGAGAGGGCAGTAACATCGACGCAAGGTTTGAATGTGGAAATGTAAAGAGAATTTGATGGCGATGGGGAGCGTATGGCTGCAGCTGCCATTGCACACTGCCGAAATCCCATGATAGGCTTCACTCAGGGGCGTGCTCTTCATACCCTAAATCAAAATCTCTACGGCAGGAGTGTTAACTTGAGGTTGCCATTGTGGATTCAGACCAGCATCCTTAGCTAGGGTCCTTAGCTTCCTCTGGATTCATAAAAGGTCTGTTTCCCAAAAGAGTTCAGAGAATGTGATCTAAGTTTGAGAGCCACAACTGGCTCTTGGGACCAAAAAGTGTTTTTGATTCCAGCCAGCCACTGCAATGAGGGTGATTTGGCCGCATCAGCCAGTTGATGGAATTTTGCCCAAAGCAGCTTTTGACACCTTTGCTGGCTGCCAAATAGCTCTGTGACAGGGTTGGTGATATCTGGGAGGGGATAGTCCAAAAGGCAGCCAGATGTCAGGGACTGCCTCCAAATTTTGTTCAGGTTAGCTTGAGGGAGAAGAGAAAGGTGTAGAAAAGATAGTGTGTATGTTTGGGGGATGGGGGCTCGGAAACCTATCTCCAACTACAACTCTGCTATCAAGTTGCTGTGTGACCTTGGGAAAGTCACTACCCCTCTCTGGTCCCTTGATTCTCCTTATGCAATGAGGACTCTGAATGGCCCCAGGATTTCCCCAGCACTGGATGAGATGATGGCCATGGCCACTTGACCTCTGTGATTTCAAAGGGTTTCCACAAACCATCGCAAGCTGGACCTGGGCCAAAAGACTTCCTGGGGATAATAGCAAAGCAGTTCAGCCCCTCAGCCTTTCCATTCTCTTGTCTGGACAGCAAGAACTAGGGGCAGGCCACTGCAAGCAAGCCCAATTGGAGAGTAAATCTGATGGTCACTTAACTTAAGGCCTTTGGGTCAGACAGATCTGGCTTCAAATCCCACCCCTACTGTGTGCTTGAAACCTTGGGGGAAGTTACCTACACTCACAAGACCTCCCTCTGCTCATCTGTACAGTGCAGGTAATATGCTCCCACATCTTAGGGGATGGTTAAGATGAAATCAATTACCAGGTCTGGAGTGCCTATCCTGATGCCTGGGCCAGAGGAAACGCTGAGTAGTGTTGTTAGCTATTGCCATTCACTTCCTGGTGTTTGAGAGCCGGGAGGCAGATGGTGGGTAATTCCTCTCTGGTATCTGGGCTACATTAGACCCATTGTTCTATCCACAGATACCAAGATAGAAGATGTTTCAAACTGGGGGCCTCATTGTCCTCTGTGGGCTGCTGGCCCATACCACAGCCCAGCTGGAAGTCCTGCCCTTGCCTCTGGACCAGAACCTGCTTTTGGCTGGGACTCCACCCCAGGTCCCACATCCCACAGATCTTGCTGGAAGCTTAACAAGTGGTGAGTCTGTGACAACCTCTTTCAGGGGTGTGTGTGTGTGTGTGTGTGTGTGTGTGTGTGTCCAACTGTTCAGTGTGGGGAGGGAGGCAGGGATGATTGGGAGAGAGGGGCTGAGGATCTGGAATTGTCAGATTTGACCCCCCAAGGACCTACCCCTACACCCATTTCCAGGTCTCAGCAGTGGCCTGCTCTCTGGGGGTCTGTTGGGCATTCTACAAAACCTTCCACTCTTGGACATCCTGAAGACTGGAGGAGACACTTCTGGGGGCCTGCTTGGGGGCCTGCTTGGGAAAGTGACTTCATTGGTCCCTGTCCTGAACAACATCATTGAGTGAGTAGTCATAAAATAGGGCCTTGGTCCCCACCCCCACCAGATAACCTCCATGGAGATCTGGGAGCCCCAGGCAGTGGCCCTGGAGGAGGAGGTGGGGGGAGGGTGGTCTGAACATGAGGCCAGGACTCATGACAGCCTTCTCACAGTCTGGTGAGGAACACCAGCCCTCCTGAACCGGGGATTGCCCCCAGTCCTGATGCATATCTTGAGTCCCCAGCATCATCTATAACCCTCACAACCCTTTCAGGTCGAAGTAATAATCTCCAGTTTACAGATGGAAAAACTGAAGCACGGAAAGTTGCCTGTGCTTACACAACTAGAGTGATGCTAAGCAAGAGCTCTAACTCTAATTTACTTAAGTCCAAAGCCAAGGCTTTCCCACCACACAGTGGTAATTCTGTTCTCCTCACCTGTGGGATCCTTCAGAACACAGGTGGCCCTTGATGTAAGCAAGAAAGTGGATGCAACTCTCCTCAATTATGTCATCAGTGGATGTCCACTGAGCAGTCTGATGTGGGGTTCCCATGAGACACCCGAGAGCTCTCTAAGCAAGCGGCAATAATGGGAAGTTTGATGCCAGGGAGCTGGCAAATCCTGGGTCCTTGACAGGGCTGGATCAAAGCCATTTCCAAGATTCCTACCCACCCAGGCGCTTGCC
Source organism: Lynx rufus (assembly GCF_022079265.1). NCBI lineage: Eukaryota > Metazoa > Chordata > Mammalia > Carnivora > Felidae > Lynx > Lynx rufus. The sequence continues at coordinate 25,781,987 of NW_025814896.1, read as the reverse complement.
CTGACTTGAAGACAGACAGATAGCCTTGAGTTTGATTTCCAAATGCACCATGTACTTGCTGGGTGATAGGAAACCAAGGCACACAGTCTCCCTGGGCTTGGTTTCTCCATCTGTAAGATGAGATCATAGTACCCACAGAGAAAAACTGTCAGGGAGATTAGGAGAGATGTAATCACCTGGCACACTGGTTGTAAGATCGGCTCAGAGGAGAGTCTTGCTTCCATCCTCTCTCCATTCTCCCTGACTTCCTGCTCCTTGATCTGATCGTGACCATTGTTGATTGACCCGCCACTGACGGTTATGGCAGGAACCAGAAGCAGTAAGTGCTTCTTACCCATAAATGTTTGTGAGGGACTTACTCCACTTACTCTCATCCACTCACCCACTCATCTATCCATCCATTTGTCCATTCTCTCTACCATCTAACCAGCTACTCTCCCATGCATCCTCCCACCCATTCATCAATCCACAAAGTCAACCAATATGGAGTAGGCCCCTTCTTTGTAAGACTCTGAGCTGGTATACAGGATGCAAATATAATCCAGACACAGCCTCCACCCTGGAATACCTCATAGACATGAGATGCAGAGAGGGGCATGGTGTGTTAGGATCTGACCCAGTGCAGAGGCTGGGAAACACTGATGTGTGACTCAGAACTCACGTGGCCTTTGCTGCAAGACTCCCCTCTTTTCTCCCCCATCCCATCTCATGAGTAGCTCCTCCTCTGGGATGGGTACAGTTTGGATTAAAGGTGGTTTCCAGATTTGGGGCTGAAGGAGCTAATATTCCTCCCTCCAATGTTGCTTCTTGGACAGTCTGAAGATCACTAATCCCCAGCTCCTGGAACTAGGCCTTGTGCAGAGCCCTGATGGCCATCGTCTCTATGTCACCATCCCTTTGGGCATGATCCTCAATGTGAATACGTGAGTGGACCCCAAGGGGGAAGGGAGACCCTGATGCAATGCATAGCCATAAAGGGGTGTTGAAGTCTAACAGATATGAGTTTTCAACTCAGATACAGATGCAGCAAACTGTCTCCTCTGCAGGCCCCTGGTCGGAAGTCTGTTAAAGCTGGCTGTGAAGCTAAACATCACTGCAGAAATTTTAGCTGTGAAAAATGAACAGGGGAAGATCCACCTGGTTCTTGGTGACTGCACTCACTCCCCTGGGAGACTGCAAATCTCTCTGCTTGATGGGTGAGGCCAGAGGGGTGGCTTCTCCTGCCCAGAAACAATATTGATGAGATGATGGACAGATGGCTGGGAAGACAGAACAATGGGAGTATGGATGAGTGGGAAGATGGATGGATGGATGGATGGATGGATGGATGGATGGATGGGTAAATAGCCACTTATCTTTTCTTTGGTGGGGCTGACCAGTTTTATGCTAGATCAGGCAATCAAAAATCTGAGTTCAAGCCCACCTACCAGAGGGGCATGTGGAGAAGTAGAGGGATTCTTGTGTGAACATGGACAGTGCCTCCCCAGTTAGAGTCTCAGCGTACTCAGATCACCGTACTACAGAGGCACTTTGGGGCTCTTGATTGAATCCACTAAGACAACAGGTGAGAAAATGCTTTGTCCCAGTATGGGGTAAAACAGCTATGCAGCCGACCTGGTTTCCTTATTTCAGTTACCTGTCACAGGGGAGACTGAGTCATGCATAATGTGCAGAAGTCATCCTCACTATGGTTAACATTCACTGAGCACGTATGTTGTATTTCACACATATCTCGTTGAATTCTCATGAGAACGATGTACTAAGCACTGTTCATCCATTTATGGATTCTACAAAGTCTCACTGAATACCTACTGTATGCTGGAACTGTGTGCTTATTCTATTCATACCTACTGTATGTACTGCTGTGTAGGGTGCCACTCCCTTTGGCTGGACCCCCCAGTGTTCACCTGCATGAGGGTGTGAGTGGACAAGGCCCCGTTTTAGTCATGGAGTACTGAGACCGACACGGGCACAGTAGCCCCTCTGAAGCCTTCTCCATACCAACCCCAGGCCTCTGCACTGCCCCCTGGATTTTCTCTTTCAGATTTGCTCCCCTCCCTGTTCAAAGCCTTGTCGACAGTCTCAGCGGCATCTTGAATGAAGTCCTTCCTGAGCTGGTACAGGGCAAGGTAAGTGAATAAAAGGGCAGCTCCTGATTCTTAGGTCATAGGGCTTCTCAGGATGAAAGAAGCCCCTGGAGCGAGGTTTTCTGAACTCCTCAGTTTGATATATCTCCCTGTCCGCTGATCCATCTGTCTGTGTTTCTTCTTTCCACCCTTCAAAATGCATTGATTGGTTCCTGCTGTGGGCCAGGCCCTGGGCACGTCCACACTACAGCTGAAATGGATTGGCCCCTGCCCCAGGAAGCTCCCAGGCCACCCTCACCAGGGCTGTAGGCAAGCACTCTTCCAGCCTATGCTAGGGTGCCTCCTATAACCAGAAACTCACCTCTCCCAAAGAAGCTCTAGTTAGAAGCAGGTGTCCTATCACACGGTGAACACTGGCTCATGTGATCAGGCGCTTCACGTACACACCTCCCTTTTCTCCCTCTGCCCGTGTGAATGTGTAAGCATTCATCTGTGAGACTGCTTAGAACCAACACTCTCAGACACAGAAAAATGATAGAAAATCTCCCCCAGAGAATCCATCCTCGGGATACTGCTGCACCCAGGGCCTCCCTACAGGTGCCACTTTGCCTAACTCCTCTCTCTGCCCCTGGGTCAGGTGTGCCCTCTGGTCAATGAGGTTCTCAGCCACTTGGACGTCACCCTGGTGCATTCCATTGCTGGTAAGTACCCACTTCCAAGGCCTCTCTCCCTTTCCAGAACAGCGATTTTCCCCCAAGGAGCCCCATCCCTGCACACCATAGGAGAGAGCCAGATCCTTCCAGCCTCAGCTCTCCCCATTGCGGGTTTTTTTTTTTTTTTTGCCTTTAATTATCCAGATAATGTCAATGGATAGGCCTTGCTTCCCCCCTCCCCCGCCCCCCCCCCCCCCCGCCTCCAGCAGCCCAACACTGAAAACAGCTGAGCTGGTTGGTGGAAGGAGGTGTTAGCCCTGCCAAGCTTCACCCGAGCTTAGTGGGATCACCAGAGTTCCCAGTGCCCGTCCCCAGGCCTCCGGGGAGTGTGGGATATCTCTGAACTCCTTCACACTGAGATCATCACTCTGGTCTGCAGTGGTTATTCTTTCATTTTCCAGACATGCTGATCCATGGGCTGGAATTTGTCATCAAGGTCTAAGCCTTCCGGGAAGGGACCCAGCCTCTGTCAAACTGGTGAGTGCTGTTCCCCAATCCCCAGGATTTGGGTGCTGCTGCTCTTCTCCTGGCAGGGGACAGCGGGGGGCTTGGGACAGTGACTCTATTGGGACAGTGACTATCTCCAAAGGGAGACAAACAGCCACACAGAGGTACACAGAGATGCACAGAGAAGTCCACAGAAATGCTGACAGAGGTGGAGAGACACAGACAGCACCACAACACAGCTACAAAGAGAAAGACACACGGCTATGGATACACACACACAACACACATAGGTACACATGGATACCAATGCACTCAAACAAATGCACAAGGAGTCCCCTTGGCCCCAGGCCCCAGACGCTAGCCTGAGATTCTCAGCCCCCTCCCCTTCCTTTGGAGGGCAAGTTTGATGATGGGCCAATACCAACAAAAGTCAGTGACCACCAGTCTCCATTCTGACTGGGGGCTTCTCCCAACAGAACCACTTCCTGCTGCTCAATCCACTCCCTGCCCAGCTTCCGAGGGCTCACAGAAGGCTGACCCATGTCCTGGACAATGACACGGCCACTATGTGGGGACCAGAGCAGCCTTCTCTCCAAGGAAACTGCTCTCCCTCCTTTCCCACAGGCACGTGTTACAGCCCATGTTCCTCACCAAATAAAGTTGCTCTTTCTCTGCACGGGGGTCCTTGTCATTCTTCACCATCATCTGAGAGCTAGTATATTGGAAAGAACCCCGGCCTGGGTGGTTGGAGCCATAGAACAGAGTTTGGACTTTACACTATAGAACTTTATGGTTTTCAGCTAGACAGGGAGATGTTCAGATGAGTGTGGATTTCAGAGCGACTGCTCTGGGGTCCTTAGGATGGGTGGACAAGGGGTTGGGGATAAACGTAACACTCCAGGCATAGATGATGACGCACAAGTTTGCCATACAAGAAGTGAAATGGTTTATTTGAGAGATGTTCAGGAGGTGGACCTGAGAGTGTAGGTGAGGGACCAGGTGAGGTACAGGTTGCTGCCCATGTACCAGGTTGGGGAGCCTGAAGGGAACTAGGGATATGGGAGGAGTAGACTCCAGCAGGAAGATCATGCCTTTAGCTTTGGGCATGCTGCGTGGAAGTGCCTGGGAGACCCTGAGGGAGATATCCAGGAATCTGGTGGATCACAAGTCATATGCCATTCCTCTTTGCTCACTGGCATCCAGTTAAACTAACTTCTTTTCTGTTTTCTCAGCAAGAGGGTGATAAGGATGACAAGGAGGAAGTATAGGAGGAAAGATAAACTGGTCCCAAGTGCTCATGGTTCACAGACATAGAGGAGAGTCATTGGAGATGCATATGAAAAGATTATTGATGCCATAAGAGTCTTATTTTTGGAGGAAGATGCCTGGTTTTTAGGAACCAAGAAGAGGAAGAGATGAAAGGAAGTTGAGAGTGAATGCAGATACAATATATGAAAAATTGGAGGCAAGAATGAAGAACAGGGCTACCCAGGCTGGGAAAGGTTGTCCCCTCAAATAAAAACTAATTTTGCAACCATTGTTTGAGGTCCTTAGAGGACTAGCCCAACTGTCTTACTCCACAGATGAGGGCACGGAGGCCATGGGGATATGTGGATGACTTGCACAGGTCATAGAATGACAAAAAGGCAAACTCAAGACATCACAAAAACCTTGTCCTTTGTGCTTTGGGAGACCCCACTGACCTTGTGAGAATGACCAGATTCAGGCTGGTGTTTCTCAACCCCTGCGAAACATCTTTCATCAAGTCCAGACCTACCACCATACCCACCTACTGTTGTCACTAACCAACATGGCATCATGAGAAGATAGTCACATAGTTCAGAACTTCAAGGTTTATTGTAGGAAACCAGCAGGTGTCTTCTGGTGAGGACGTAAGGAAGGAAACATCTTCCACCTTCACAGAAGTAGAAGATCTTTGAATTTTATAAGCAGATGAATGATCATTGTGAACATTTGTCTACCTAGTCAGTGCCCTAAAGTACAGAAGAACCTTCCAGACTGGAAACCAGCAATCAGGACCTGACTGGGTTTGAGGAGAGTCCAGGCGTTAGTTACTTTCAAGTCCCTTTTTGGGTAGGCATGAAGTCAATACTGAGTGTCCCCCTTGGCTGAGGTCCCAAGAATCACCTGAATAAGGACAGGTACACACACCTGGTACCATCAGCACTGGTCCTCCTGCCCTCTGGCCATGGCACCAAACTGCATTCCTATCTGAACACACATCCACTGCCCATCTCTGAATACTATTTTCCCAGTGCTCCCTTGGACTTCTTTCTATAGCCCACAGATGGGTCTTTCCCCTCTGCTAACAACTTCAATTCCTAACTAACTAGTCTAAGACTGCCCTGGATACACAATAGTCTGACAGGCAGCCAGGTCAATCAGAACACGTTCATGACTTTTAAATAGTGATAACATTTTCACATTTTAAAAGCTCTCTCAAAAGGATGTCAGTGACAATGGCAGATTGAAGACCTCTAAAAATTCTCTCCTATGGAAAAGCCATGAGAAAGCTGGCAAAAAAAAAAAAAATTGCCAGAACCAGCTTTTTCAGAACTCTCTGAATTAACCAAAGGTTTGCAGCAATCTGGGGTGTGCTTGTTCAATTAAAATTGCTGAATCTTGGTAAAGACAGCGAGCTCTGGGGCGTTTTAGTTGACCCTGGTCCCATCTCCCACTCTCCGACTTCACAGAAGACTTGAAAACCAAATGCCCACAATCTTGGTGAAAATCAGCAGCCTAGAAGCCACTGGAGACAGGCAGAACAGAATTGAAATAACTTCAAAGCCTCATTCCCATAAAATGGTCATTATTTGATGTGCCTTGTTAGTTCCCTGCAAGATCCCACTCTCAAGGCTGTCTTGACTTGACTTGACTCAGAGTTCACCTAGTTTCAACAGCCTTTCCTCCAAGGACCTTTGTCAAGATGGTAGACAGATGTGAAGACTGGGGGTTTCTAACTCTCAAGCTAGTCCACACTCAGGCTTTGGCAATTTGTCACAATTACATTTTAAGTGTTCCTCCCCAGCAGCCTCTGCTTCAGGTAAGCTGACCTCGGCTGTAATTTTATGTGTTCACCTGTCTCTCCAGATCTGGGGATGGCAGTTTGCCCTATGACAGGCCTGAGAGAGTTACTGATTGTCCGTATTGAGCTCTTTTCTTACCATGAAGGTGGGAATGACAACTTCCGAGCTCTTTCATGTTGGCGCTGAGATGAGCAGTCTGGGTTTATAGTTTTCACCAGTTATGTTTGTTTCACGGGAGGATGGGCCCCCAAGCCTCCTCATACCGCCATCCGGAAAGTGAGACTTCACTGAAAGTTGTTAACCATTACTTCTTCAAATTTCTTTTCTGCACCATTCTTCTGTCATCCTGAGTCTCTCATGACATGAATGTAGATCTTTTGTGATGATCTAAACGGGCTCTATTGAGGCTCTGCTTGTTTCTTTCCGCTTTCTTTCTTCCTCTTATTCAGATTGGATCCATCTCCAATGTGTTGTTGTAGTAGACATTTTTATTTTTTTAAGTTTTTTTTTAATGGCTACTTGTTTATTTCGAGAGACAGAGAGAGTGGGAGTGGGAGAGGGACAGAGAGAGGGGGAGAGAAAATTCCAAACAGGCCCCATGCTGTCAGCGTAGAGCCCGATGTGGGGCTTGAACACACAAACCATGAAACCACGACCTGAGCCAAAATCAAGAGTCAGACGCTTAACCGACTGAGCCCCCCAGGTGCCCCTAGACATTTTTAGCACAATGTTACGAGACTCTGGGTCCTGTTTAAATCCTGTGGAGAATGTTGGGGGGCAGGGCTATTTGGTTTAGCAACTGACCCAGTGAGATTCAGCCTAAGCCAGTTAGTTTCAAGTTCCAACCTGCCTTCTGTGGGCTGTGTTCTCAAACAGGGGATTTCCTCCAATGTCTCTACTTGTAGGGCACCCCCTTCCTGGTTCTTGGATCAGAAGGAGAGGACTTCTCTTGGAGCTTTTTGTATTCACACCTGCACACAGTGTCATGACTCACACTGCCTTTGAGTCCGGGAGGAAAGATACAGGAGGAATAAAAACTCAGGAAACTCAGCTTTGGATCATTCATTCTTTCAGTTATGACTTCCTTCTGCAGTCCACCTGCCACCATTTATCTTTCAGAATCCCCAGAGAGCTACTTCATTCACTGTGTCCAGCATTTCAGTTTCATTCTGTAGGAAGGACAAGGTAGGGTCAGCTTACTCCATCCATCTCAACTCTCCAATCTGCAAAACCCAATGGCTTATGGCAGATGATGGCGGACTACCAGTAACTTAATCAAGTACCCTCCCGGTCGTAGCATCCTACTAGAACGGCTAAATGCAGCCTCTGGTGCTTGGTGTGCAATTATCTGGAAAACGTGTTCTTCTCAGTCCTCATCAGATAATGACTTCAGAAGCAATTTGCATTCACTTGGGATAGACCACGGCACACATTCAATTTTGCTCCTCTCCGTCACAAGATAAAGTCTGAAGGGGTCCTCTCATGTTCACGTCCTGGCTACTATTTCTGTGTACCATGCCACCCCCAAATTAAGTGGCTTAAACAATAATACTCATTTTGTGATGCTCTGTGGTTTCTGTGGGTCAGAAATTCAGGAAGACTCAGGGTGAAGTTCTGCCTCATATTCTCTGCAATCGCAGGTTTAACTTGTAATCGCTTCTTTAATCCTCCGCACAGCCCTCTGAGGTAGATACTGTTGTGATTGGCCCCCCTTTGCAGAGGCACAGAGAAGTTGAGTCAGATCCCTGAAGTCACCAGCCAGGGCAGGTGGGGCTGGGGCAGGAGCGAGGCAACCAGACCCACAGAAGGGAGATCAGAGGAGCTGTCGCTCATTCCTCCTGGGCCTCCCTCTCCCACACCCCACTCTGCTCCCCAACACGATCCCACGGCCCTCACAGGCATTGCAAGGAGAGGCAGGAGGAACAGCAGCAGACTCCTATTTTGCCCCTACTCTGCGCCAGGCTCTGCTCTAGGCTTTTGGTAGCTTAATCTCATGAATCCAATAGCCCTGGAGGGTTGTGTTGTTATTGCCCCACATCCCAGATGCAGAGCCTGAGGCACAGAGAGATGGACTCACTTGCCCGGGGACACGCACTGGTGAGTGTGGAGCCAGGATTCAAAGCCAGGCTGTCTGGCTCTGTAGGCTCTGTCTCGTCTCTGATAAATTCGCCCACAGCCCTTGCCCTTCAGCCTGTCAAAGATTGCCAGTGAGCTGGAGTTGACCTACCAGGGGGAGTGAAGACTGCAGGTCTCACCAAAACCATGAAGGCTCTGAACCACTAGGGGGCAGGAACTGGCCCCGTGAAGCCCGGGGTCCTACCCAGTGGAGATGTTCTCAGGAGGAAAGGAGGGAGGCAGGCCCTTCACAGTGACCAGCTATTCAGAGGCACGCCTGCCTTAAATGTCAGCCAGTGGGGAGGAGGAAACGGGCTTGAGTCCCTGCCCTTACAACACAGACCAGTCTCTGTTTGATGATTAATTTCAGATTTTTTTTTAGTTTTTTTTTTTTTTTTTTTTTTGAAGGGGGTGGAGGGCAGAGACAGGGGAAGAGAGAGAATCCCAAGCAGGTGCCACACTGTCAGTGCAGAGCCGGATGCAGGGCTTAAACTCATGAACTGGGAGCTCATGACCTGAGCTGCAATCAAGAGTCAGACGCTTAACTGACTTGAGCCACCCAGGCGCCCCCCTTAATTTCAGATTTCAGCAATCTGACTTGTTCTCTCACTTTCCCTTCCCCGACTCCCTCACGAGGGCCTGGGTCTACTGCCTCTCAGACCCCTTCTCTCTCACGTCTTCATCATAAAACCTCAACAGTTTCTCTGCCACCTGCTTTCATTCCCTTTCTATTCCCAACACCCCTTTTCCTTCTTTTACTAATTATCCTCCATAGTCACATCTCAGAAATTGCTCACTCCATCAAAATTGGAATCTAAATTTTCACAGTATTCGTTACAACAAATCAAGGCAGTGCTTCTGTAGCAAAGGGGTCTGACACTTCAATGAGCCCGACACGGGAAGTCTGATTCTTCATTCAGACATTCACTTCATATTCCATTTCAGGACCACCCCGTCTACAGTGCACGACCCCCGCCGTCACCAGGATGAGGCAGTGAGGGTGGGCAGAGGGGCCGGATATCACTAAAGACTCGGCTGAAAGTGGTGTGGGTCACTTCCTTCATGTTCCACTGGGCAGACATTCAGAGCCCCAGTGTCCTTATCTGCAAAACCTCCATCTCAGAGGAGTTTTGTGAGGATCCAATCAGCCACTGCATGTAACACACGTACCTAGCACTATGCCTGGCATGTAGTTAGTCAGGGTTTAACATAAGCTATTAATGGGGAGCCTGGGTGGCTCAGTCAGTTAAGCATCTGACTTCAGTTCCAGTCATGATCTCACTGTTTGTAGGTTCGAACCCTGCATCGGGCTCTGTGCTGACAGCACAGAGCCTGGAGCCTGCTTCAGATTCTGTGTCTCCCTCTCTCTCTGCCCCTCCCCTGCTCACTTTCCGTCCTCTCTCTCTCTCTCAAAAATAAATAAACATTAAAAAAATCAAAAAATAATAAAAATAAAAATAAATTTAAAAAAAGAAACATAAGCTATTATTATCATTCATGCCAACGATTTCCTGGAAGAGCATCTCAAGCAAATTATTTGAGCCTCACTTCATCACTGGAAAAGAGGGGAGAGGGGCCTAACAGTACCAGTGCATCATTACTGTAAACACAAAATAATGTGTACAAGACCTGGCTCAGGAAACGTTGCTGCCCTGAGTTAGCTAGCTTCAAGATCTTTCATAAGAAATCATTGGTTTCACAGCAAATCAACCAGGATCCAAGAGTGGAAACAAGGAGAATGAGTATCAGGGTCAATCAGGGTTTGATCCATACAGAACCACTAGGAGTGATGTATATGAGGGGGGTCTTTGTAGGGACCCCTTATCCCTACAACTCACAGAACCGTGGGAGTGGCTTAAATGGGCTCCACTAGGCTGTTGTCTTTGTGTCTGGAGCTGGAGCTGAAGTCAGCAGGGCAGACAGACAGGAACGGAAGATGGCTGTGACGTGGGGGGATGCAAAGACAAACTGGAACGTGCATCCATGTCTCCCCACCTCCAAGCCTCCAAGTCCAAGGACGCAGGGGTGCAGAGGAGGGTTCCTGCTCCTCTGGTGAGAGCCCGGGCACTTGATAAGGCAGGGGAGTAGGAGCCAGAGGCCAAGCACTGGTCCAGACCCAGCGCCCACTTGCACGTGATCTTGGATGGAGGCAACATAGCCTCCTCTTGAAGACGGCTCAAGATCCCACGGCCCTCTTGAGGATTAACAGCAACGTGACCTGGAGCTCAATGTGTGGCATCCTCTTCTTTGCGACTCAATCTTCTAAAGTGTGAAATGGGAGAGTCCAGAGTTCAGCTGTTGAGTCCTTGTCTCAGATGAAAACCCTTTCCCCAAAAAGGACATTGTTTTATTTGCACTATAGCTACACTTGGCTCCCTCTGTTTCCCCCTTGTATTAGTTATCTGTTGCTGTCTAACAAACTATCCCGTAACTTTGTGGCTTAAAAACATTTATTATCACATTGTTTCTGTGGGTCAAGAACATATAGAAAAGGCTTAGCTGGGGTCTTCTGGCTCAAGGTGTCTCATGAGGTTACAGTTAAGATGTTTTCCAACACTGCATCTCCCAAAGGCTTGACCAGAGCTGGACAATCCTCTCCCGAGATGATTCACACACATGGCGGTTGGCTGGAAGCCTCCGGTCCTCACCACCCAGATCTCTCTGTTGGGCTGCTGAGCATCCTCTCAACGTGCCAGCGGCCTCTCCCGAAACAAGCCATCTGAGAGAGGAGGAAAGAGGGAAGCTGCAGGTTTTATGAGCTGGTCTTAAAAATCACACACCTTCATTTTCTGTCATAATCTCTTCATTAGAAGTGAGTCACTAAGGGGGCACCTGGGTGGCTCAGTCGGTTAAGCAGCCGACTTTGGCTCAGGTCATGATCTCACGGTTCGTGAGTTCGAGCCCCACGTCGGGCTCTGTGCTGACAGCTCAGAGCCTGGAGCCTGCTTTGGATCCTGTGTCTCCCTCTCTCTCTCTCTCTCTCTCTGCCCCTCCCCCACTCATGCTTTGTCTCTCTCTCTCTCTCTCTCTGTCTCTCAAAAATAAATAAAGATTAAAAAAACAAAGTGAATCACTAAGTAGTCCCCCTTCTTAAAGGGGGCTTAAAGAATTTGTGGACACATTTTAAAACCACTATGTCCCTCTCCATGCCAGGGGCATTGCCTTCAAGGTCCAAAGGCCCATTTTCCTGAGCAAACGAGCCTTTTCTCCTCAGATAAATTCTTCAGCCTCCACAGGAAGTAGAAATGGCTGCAGTGCAAGGTATGGATTTTGTACTGTTGTTTTGACTGTTTAATAGCAATTTTCCTTTTCACTGCATTCAAACCACATAAAAGCAGAAGTGCTCTAGTGAAGAGGTGCCTGGGTGGCTCAGTCAGTTGAGCCTCCGACTCTTAATCTCAGCACAGGTCATGATTGCACCGTTTGTGAGTTCAAGCCCCACATCGGGGTCTGCGCTGAGAGCACAGAGCTTGCTCGGGATTCTGTGTCTCCCTCTCTCTGCTCCTCCTCGCCTCACTCTGTCTCTCTCTCAAAATAAATAAACTTAAAAAAAAGGAATGTCCTGGTCAAAGTGGAGATGAAGGGCCCAGTTTCAACACGTCTGCCCCCATCAGTGTCTCCTCCAGTGTCGACAGGTGCTGCCCCTGCTGTGTGAGACTCTGCACAGAGAAGGCGGTGCTGAATCACGAAGGGGGAACGTCCTTGTTCCCTTTTTCATTCTTTCCCCCCTCTTCTGATGGCAGCCAGAACAAAGTCTCAGTAGGAAGCTAGCCCGTCTTTAATACTTGGGGTGTTGTTGTGGCAAGCTCTCTGTTGAGAGAGAGACAGAGAGATGCTCCAGTTCGTCTTTTTGCCACATTGTCCAGGAAAACCCAAAATGTTTTCATTTTTCTGTTTCCCTTGTGAAGCCACCATGTGGCTGCCTTTTATTTCTGAAAGTTGATGCTAGGGCATTTAACTAAAAATTGTAACGTTTCCTGTTAGAATAGATTTCTTTAAAAATAGGGAGACAATTTGAAGGAGAATATTAAATAAATAAAGGTTATGGTGGCTGGTGTGTGGCAGAAGCTGTGGAGGGGATTTGATATGTGAGTGACTATAATCTAAGGAGCTTGGGGACCCATATTCCAGTGCGTTACTAGCCTGGCTACTGGACCCCCCTAAAGCCCCCAGGATCCTAGCCTTGCACCAGCTCGCGCTCGCATTCCTGTCCTGTGCCCACTAGATGGCGCTGTTGCAAGGCAACCCAGCAGTCATCTTGAAGATTAACATTTGTTTAGCATTAACCAGGAGCCCAGCAACTTGATAAGCCCTTTCAAAGCCAGATCTTATTTAATCCTCACAGAGAGGAAGCCTCTGAGGCTCAAGGTCATACAGCTTGTGAGCAGAGGATCCAGGATTCGAATCCCAGCAGTCAACCTCTAGAGCCCAAGCTCTTTGCCAGGGGTTACCAATTCATGAGCCTCTGGCCAAATCTGGTACGTTGTTTGTCATTTTTACTTTAAATTATTTTAAATACTGATTTTTTTTCCAATTGGGTGTGACTGTAAATGTATTCACTATTTCCCCGAACCCTATCACACCAAACTGTCCTATGCAATTAAATGCTTAGTCCCTAAAGTACGGTTGCCAGATTTACCAATAAAAGCACTGGGCATGGCACAAAAACAGACACTCAGATCCATGGAACAGAATAGAAAACCCAGAAATGGACCCACAAACGTATGGCCAACTAATCTTTGACAAAGCAGAAAAGAATAGTCAATGGAATAAAGACAGTCTCTTCAGCAAGTGGTGCTGGGAAAACTGGACAGCGACATGCAGAAGAATGAACCTGGACTACTTTCTTACACCATACACAAAAATAAACTCAAAATGGATAAAAGACCTCAATGTAAGACAGGAAGCCATCAAAATCCTCGAGGAGAAAGCAGGCAAAAACCTCTTTGACCTTGGCCTCAGCAACTTCTTACTCAACACGTCTCCGGAGGCAAGGGAAACCAAAGCAAAAATGAACTATTGGGACATCATCAAAATAAAAAGCTTCTTTCTTCACAGCGAAGGAAACAATCAGCAAAACTAAAAGGCAGTCGACAGAATGGGAGAAGATATTTGCAAATGATATATCAGATAAAGGGTTAGTATCCAAAATCTATAAAGAACTTATCAAACTCAACACCCAAAACACAAATAATCCAGTGAAGAAATGGGCAAAAGACATGAATAGACACTTCTCCAAAGACGACATCCAGATGGCCAACTGACACATGAAAACATGCTCAATATCACTCATCATCAGGGAAATACAAATCAAAACCACAATGAGATACCACCTTATACCTGTCAGAATGGCTAACATTAACAATGCAGGCAACAACAGATGTTGGCAAGTATGTGGAGAAAGAGGATCTCTTTTGCATTGCTGGTGGGAATGCATTCTGGTACAGCCACTCTGGGAAACGGTATGGAGGTTCCTCAAAAAATTAAAAATAGAATTACCCTACGACCCAGCAATTGCACTACTAGGTATTTATCCAAAGAATACAGTGTGCTGTTTCCAAGGGACACATGCACCCCCATGTTTATAGCAGCACTATCAACAATAGCCAAAGGATGGAAAGAGCCCCAATGTCCATCGATGGATGAATGGATAAAGAAGATGTGGTATAGCTATACAATAGAGTATTACTCGGCAATCAAAAAGAATGAAATCTTGGGGCGCCTGGGTGGCGCAGTCGGTTAAGCGTCCGACTTCAGCCAGGTCACGATCTCGCGGTCCGTGAGTTCGAGCCCCGCGTCAGGCTCTGGGCTGATGGCTCAGAGCCTGGAGCCTGTTTCCGATTCTGTGTCTCCCTCTCTCTCTGCCCCTCGCCCGTTCATGCTCTGTCTCTCTCTGTCCCAAAAATAAATAAACGTTGAAAAAAAAATTTATAAAAAAAAAGAATGAAATCTTGCCATTTGCAACTACATGGATGGAACTGGAGGGTATTATGCTAAGTGAAATTAGTCAGTCAGAGAAAGACAAATATCATATGACTTCACTCATATGAGGACTTTAAGATACAAAACAGATAAACATAAGGGAAGGGAAGCAAAAATAATATAAAAACAGGGAGGGGGCAAAATAGAAGAGACTCATAAATATGGAGAACAAACTGAGGGTTACTGGAGGGGGGATGGGCTAAATGGGTAAGGGGAACTAAGGAATCTACTCCTGAAATCATTGTTGCACTATATGCTAAGTAATTTGGATATAAGTTAAAATAAATTTTTTTAAAATAAATAAAAGCACCAGACACCCAGTTAACTTTGAATTTCAGTAAACAATGAATAATTTTTAGTGTAAGTATGTCCCAAATATGGCAAGAAATATACTTAAACTGATACATTATTCATCTAAAGTTCAAATTTAAGTAAGCTTCCTGCATATTTTCTCGCCAAAATAATTAAATAACTGCTTATATTTTTTCTGGCAACCTTGCCCTACTGGTATTTGCATTTATAACTCCTGCTCTGTACTTCTTCCCCCACAGAGGGGAATATTTATTGAGCATCTACTATGCTAGTTTGGAGTGGGGTCTGGAGCAATAAAAAGGCTCTGCAGTGCTGTTGCTGGAACCATGTGACCAGACTGACCTCATGGTACTAGAAGTATCTGTGATAGAGAAAGAAACCATGTGGAGTGTCTGACACATCCCAGTAAGGGAGTCACAGAGAAGCCTGCTAGAATTCCGGGTCAAGGCCATGCCATCTTCAGCTGTGATCCGTATACTATTGAAAAAGTGGCTCCTGGGGGCGCCCAAGTGGTTCAGTCGATTAAGCATCCGACTTAGGCTCAGGTCATGATCTGGCAGTTCGTGGGCTCGAGCCCCACATCGGACTCTGTGCTGGTGGTGTGGGGCCTGCTTGGGATTTTCTCTCTCTCTCTCTCTTTCTCTCTCTCTGTCCCTTCCCCACTTACACATTCTCTCTTAAAATATATAAAAGAGAAAAGAGAAGAGAGAAGGGAAGGGAAAGGGAAAGGGAAAAGGGAAGGGAGAGGGAGAGGGAGAGGGAGAGGGAGAGGGAGAGGGAGAGGGAGAGGGAAGGGAAGGAAAGGAAAAAAGAAAAACAGCTCCTGACATGTAACTGAGCGCTGGTAGAAAAGAAGCACCTGACCGTAGGGCATCAATTGACTATGAGACCAGAACTGAACATGCACTAGGCACGTTATCCACCAAGTGATAAAGTCAGGCAGGACCAGTAGCGATCCATGACCAGATAGAAGCAGTATGTCTAGTTTGGGCTTCAGAAGATCCAGCGGGCATAAGTAAGCAGCATGACCCAGACCCTCCATGTCACCTACGTCACCTCCGAGTACTGCGCTGACACTCCTCCCTCAGTTCACACCGATGGTCATGGGAGGCCATAGCAGGCATTCCCCATAACCAGCTGATGGAGGAGAGAAAACCCAGTGCTCACCATAGTCTCGCTCAGGGGTGACCTTGGAAGAGCAATGAGAGGAAATCCTCTCAGCAGGCTAAGCTTCAGGCAGCGCACTTTGTCATCCACTTTGAGAAAAGAGAAAAATGACTGAATATTTAGTGTCACGGGCTGAAGCAAGTGACTCAATAGTTTAGTCAAGGATCTGGAAGAGATAAAGATGTAAAGATTGGGGACACCGAGGCTGATCTATTTAACTGCCACTGAATATACAACCCGCTAACAACAGGGACCAACACTGCGTTCCTGATATGGTACCATCCATTCAGGTGACCAGCCCACCACTTGGACCAGCAGAAGTGGGGCAGATCGGGGTAATTTCGAAAGGACAGTAGAGGAGGGGGATAATGAGTATCAGTTAAGGCGCCATAGTCAACTATGTCTGGTTAGTGTTGTGAGTTTCCCATGGGTCATGATACATCAGTTTGCTAGAGCAACCATAACAAAATAGTACAGACTTGGTGGCTTAAACTACAAAATTCATCTTCTCACGGTTCTGGGAGTCCAAGATCAAGGTGCCGGCAGGATTGGTTTCCCCTTAGGCCTCTCCCCATGACTTGCAGAGGGCTGCCCTCTTGCCGCAGCCTCACTCGGTCATCCCTCTGTGCACACGTGCCCCTGACACCTGTGTGTGTCCTAATCACCTCTTTCTATAAGGACACCAGTGAGACTGGGTCGGGGCCACCCTATGGCCTCGTTTTAACTTAATCACCTGTCTAAAGGCACTATCTCCAGATATGATCACAGTCTGAGGTACTTGGGGGTAGAGCTTCAACACATGAATTAGGGGGCACACATTTCAGCCCATAACAATGATCACCCAGAATTCTGGAGCAGCTGTGCGTGGATACAGTGAACATAGAATGACAAGCGTAGCAAACTGAGCAGTGCACGGGGTGGGCTGTGGACACTGGCACGGCCCCGCCCGGATCCTCTTTACAGGGCGCCAACCCCCAGTCACTGTCGGGGTTGGCTACTGACAGCGCCCCCTTCTCTAGAGAATTGCCTTCAGACAGGAGCAGTCAATGACTGATACGAGGGTCAAAAAGGCCAGTCCCCGGGCCTCAAGGTGGAACAGCTCAGTGGTGTGCTTTATGCTTCCTTTCCTAAGGGCAAGCACAGCTGCAGTAGAAATGGCTGGAAGGGGCCATGGAGACAGTGACGAGGGAGTGTGGGTGAGACGCCCATGGCTGGAGATAAGGGGGGGAAGCTATGGAATGATACACCCTATGAGATGAAATACTAAAACTGTTATGTGTTGACGTGCAAAAATCTCCAACGCGCGTTAATGAGGGATGAGGGGAACAAGGTGCAAACACAATGTACTTTGTGATTGTTGTAAAAGGAGAGGTCCTTTCTGGAAGCACAGACAAGGAAGTGTTTCTAGTGATTACAACTCCAGGCAGGGGGCGCCTCGGTGGCTCAGTTGGTTAAGCGTCTGACTTCGGCTCAGGTCACGATCTCGTGGTTTATGAGTTCAAGCCCTGTGTCGGGCTCTGTGCTGACAGCTCAGATCCTCAAACCTGTTTCGGATTCTGTGTCTCCCTCTCTCTCTGCCCCTCCCCTGCTCACACTCTGCCTCTGCCTCTCTGCCTCTCTCTCTCTCTCAAAAATAAATAAACATTTTAAAAAATATTAAAACTCCAGGCAGGGGCACCTGAGGGGCTCAGTCAGTTGAGCATCTGACTCTTGATTTCAGCTCAGGTCATAATCCCAGGGTCATGGGATAGAGCCACACATCGAGCTCTATGCTGAGCTTGGAACCTGCCTAAGATTCTCTCTCTCTCTCCCTCTGCCCCTCTTCCCAGCTGTCTCTCACTCTTTCTAAAAATGAAAAAGAAAAAGAAAAAGAAACCCTCCAGGCAGTATAGTGGGTTGAGGGTGAGGAGACTATTTGTCTGTGTTTCACTCAGTATCCTTTGTACTGGTGGAATATCATCCCATTCATGTATGACTTGTCCCTCAACATTTCATGGTTATAAAAATATTCAAACATACAGGAAATTTGAAATAATTGCATAATAAGCACCTCTAGCCCTACTACCTGGTTTCAATAATTAATGGTTTTCTATACTTGCCCTATCGCGTGTCTGTCTATCCATCATTTCATCCATCCAAGAATCTTGTTTTTTGATGCATTTCAGAGTAAACTGCAGATAGCAGTTCACTTTACCTCTAAACACTTCAGGACTCATTTCTTTAACTGCAGAGTTCAATATTTGCTTATGTTTTTTAACTTTAAGATAAAAGTTATACAGCTTGAAATGCACAAATCCTTAAGTCTATCTACATATCTTCTTTTTTTTTTAATTTTTTTTCAACGTTTTTTTATTTATTTTTGGGACAGAGAGAGACAGAGCATGAACGGGCGAGGGGCAGAGAGAGAGGGAGACACAGAATCGGAAACAGGCTCCAGGCTCCGAGCCATCAGCCCAGAGCCTGACGCGGGGCTCGAACTCACAGACCGCGAGATCATGACCTGGCTGAAGTCGGACGCTTAACCGACTGCGCCACCCAGGCGCCCCTACATATCTTCTTTATACCTGTTTCTTAAACTTTTTAAAAAAGAGTACGGGTACCCGTTGATCTGCTTCCAGTCAGCGCGTATTGAGCCCCTACTGTCTGCCACACAGTGTGGCAGTCTGCTGGGGCGACGTGGTGGCCGTGACAAAGTCACAGTTCCCATGAGCTCACTGTCCAGGGTTGGGGGGACAGACAAGAAGCACATCAATGAATAAGTAAAAAGGACCATTGATGGCTGTGATGGGGGCTAAGAAGGCCAGAAAGTGAGGGTCTGTGATGGAGAGAGATTGGGGCTGTGGGTGGGCAGTCCAGGAAGAAAATGCAAGAAGACCCGTCCAAGGAGGGGACATCTGAGCAGATGCCCAAGCGGTGAGAAGGTGCGCAGACATTTTCCAGCTTTGACGCATTCGTGGCTGTTTTCCGGAGCAGGTCTCCTCATCTCTCTAGGCCCCACATTTCTCGCCTGTGTCACAGGGATGGTAACACCTCTCCCTCCCACAGGGGAGTGGTGAGGATTAAATGAGGGAGTCGATGTGCCCAGCACAGGTGAGCATGTGGCAACTGTCAGCAGCCGTGCCGTTACCACGGCCGCCTCTGTCAATGCCGTGAAATGCGTCCCGAGCTCCTAGTATGTGCGGATTCTGTGCTGGGTGCTGGAAACATGGCAATGGGTCAGACGGGTGTCTCTGCTCAGGGAGTTCCCAGTCTAGAGGGTGAGGCAGGTACAGAGCGGGGTAATCAAAGCTGCAGGAGAAATAGCTGGAAAGGACCTTCGTGGCACTAAGGAGGAAATGACTTCCTCTGAGTTGACACGTATGGTGAGTCTAAAAAGATCACTGGGAAGTGGTCAGATGAGCAAGGGCAGGAGCACATTCTAGGCTGAAGAACCAGCCGTGAAAAAAGCAGAGAAAGAATGAACTGACCGGATGCGTGAAGGAAAAACACACGCTCAGGTGAATATGGTAGGAAAGTTAAAGGGGAGGCTGGACAGAGAAGGGCTGGACCTTGGAGGACGCAGAGCCAAGGCTGAGAGCTGGACTTCCTCCTGAGCGCCATACTGAGCCAGGGGCACGCTTCATGGAAAGATGGCATCAGCACACCCACCAGAAAGACTAAAATTGAAAGGAAGAGACACCACAATATGTCGGTGCCAGAGTGGAGGGACAAGAGCGCTCATACTCTGCGGGTACAAATGGAAACTGGCACAAACGTTGTGGGGAGGGATGATGGGTCTGGCTATGTGTACCGTGCAGACAGGAAATGCAGCTCTGTGATGCCCCCCCCCCCACTTCAGATGGGTCTGCTGGTTCGCCTCTCTCGTCTCCTGGAGGACTGGGTGACTTAGTAGTAAATGTTAGCACAGGAACCCAATCCACATGCGTGACTTCGAGTGAGGTGCCTGATGGGTCCCCCTGCTCCCCTCCCGGGCCCCGGGAAATCAAGATAAGCAAAGCACAAGACGCTGTCAATCCACAGAGATTGCAAGGCCAGAAAAGGTGCAAAGAACTCACTTCACCTGGGTGTTAGAGCCTCTGCTAGTGCCAGTGGACACAACTGCCTCACGGGGGTAAGACATTTGTGATCCGGCTCACGCACACTCAGAAAGTGCTCCAAAGCACTCTTTGATACGTGATAGATAACTTGGCGCAGCTTTTCCAGAAGTGAAGCTGCCTCTCATACCATCAGCGAGCATGAGAAAGTGTTTCATCTCCCTATTCCTTCTCCACCCTTCCAATACAAAGGGCTCAGCAGAACACTAGTTCAACACCTCTCCAAACACTGGATTCTCTCCAGGTGCCTCGAGCGGGCAACATGGCTAGCCAGAGTTCAACCATGTGTTTCTGCTTGTTTTCACCGTGACCTTAGAAAAAATATCTCGCCTCTCGTAAAGGGACTCATCCAAACCTTATCTGAAAAATAAGGATAAAACAGTGCCCACCTCCCGGCATCAGCGTGGGGTTAAATGGTCCCATTTAATAACGCAAGCAAAGAGCACGTAAGTGCTCACTAAGCTTAGTTATAGCCTCTAATACCCACTGTGACCGCTAAGGTCGTGTTGTCACCTCTGATTTATGGGAAGCAGTATTGTTTGCTCACTTTGGGTAATGTTATGCAATTTACGTAAGAAATAGAAAATCAAATGTATTTAAGTTTTCAAACGTGACTCCACTTACCTGAATGCACATTGAGTAGATAGTGATCCCAGGCATTGGCAGACATTGCAAACCATAAAGGCAGATGTGGCAGGCAGGTAAGGACAGCACCCCAACAACAGGTGTGCGGGAGGTGGTGGCTAAAAGACTGAGTGCCAGTTTCGGAGTCAGATGGACCAGAGTTCAGATCCTGGCCTCTTATCCGGGGAGCTGTGTGACCTTGAGCAAGCCAACCCTCCTTTCCGCACCTCCAATCCCTTATCTGTACAACGAGGGGAGGAGAGTGAACTGGCTGGCCGGAGGCTCAGTCTGGCAGGCAGTAAGCACTCAGAAATGGTAGGGCCATTCCTATTCTGTACCTCAGACAAGCCCTCCTTCCATACATAATCAGCCCCCAAAATTGCATTGCAAAGAAAGGAAACGTGTGAAATTCGGAAGCAGAACAAGGGGAGATTTGCCTGGTGTGTGTGTGTGTGTGTGTGTGTGTGGTGTTAGGGGAGGGCATCTAGTTCCCCGAGGGGCTAAAACCACTCAAACCCTCCTACAGCTCTGATGGTTTGAGCATTCCATACCTGTTTCTTATTTTTGATCTCTGTCCTCACGACTGAGACAAGTGAGTGCTGTGTTTTTATATTTCCTTGTCCGTTTCTGGCTCACTCTCTCTCCCCAGGAGAATGTGAGCCCGGGAAGGCAGGGGGCACAGTCTGTTTGCTCCCTGCTTCGCCCAAAGCACCCAGAATTGTGTCCACACACAAAGGGTGTGAAATACAACTAGCTGACCAGCCCACTGACCTGCTGGCTGACTGTGTCTGTCTGTCCCACCAGTCCTGAGCTACTAAAGAGAATGAGGGAGGGGCACCTGGGTGGCTCAGTTGGTTGTGTCTGACTTTGGCTCGGGCCATGATCTCACAGTTCATGGGTTCAGGCCCCACATCAGGCTCTGTGCTGACAGCCCAGAGCCTGGAGCCTGTTTCAGATTCCGTGTCTCCCTCTCTCTGCCCCTCCCCTGCTCGTGCTCTGTCTCTGTCTCTGTCTCTCTCTTTCTCTCTCTCTCAAAAATAGACATTTAAAAAATTTTTAAAGAGAGAGCATGAGGGAGTCAGGAAGAAATATCGCGGATAGACCCCTAACCTGCACAGGTCCACACACACATAACAAGTCTCCAGCTCCCAGGTACCTCCCCAGGTCTGCCCAGGGGGGCCTTCCCACCTCCTGACCTGGTCACCCCTGAGAGGCTGGCTCTAAGGGTGACCATTTGGGAGGTCATGAGGCTGAACCTCTGAGGCCCTGAAACTGAGGCTCCCCACTTGGAGCCTCAGCTGCTCTCAGAGGCCTGATCCAGGAACCCCCATCTCCCAGGGGAACCCCTACTTTCCAGCTCGCACACATATCACACACCCAGACACTGTTTCTAAAGACAGAAACTCCAAAGGACAGTCCTCATAACAACTCCCAGCTTGTAAAACCACTTAGTTTTTCCAGTTACAGCTACACAATGTCAACAATAACAACTAAAATAATCTTCACAGAAATCTTCATATTAAGAGCGCCCTCACGCAGCCCCGGCTGGGCTTTAAGGAAGCACTTGCCACAGCCACTGCCGTCTGCGTGTAAAAGAGTTAACGGGGTGCCAGAACAGGGCCTGGACAGGGAGCGAGTGCTCATATGCTCGGGTGGTTCCTTTCAAGGTCCACAACTGAGCCAGCAAGTCAGTCATTGCTCAGGGACGAGGGCAGGGCTCCAGCCCCTCCTGGCGGCACTTTGGCCAAGGCCACCCGTGGGTAGCTGGGAGGGGGGAGGGGGGAGGGGGTCGGTGGGGGATGGCCTCTCAAAGTGCCAACACCTGTGCTCTCCACAGGGCTCCCCCAGCTCCCTCCTGGGCCTCTGAGGTGGCAAGAGATGGACAGAGAGAGGGATAGAGAGAGGCAGAGGAAAGAGGACAGAAAAAAGAGGCCAAAATGTACAGAAACCAGCTTGTGTGTGACAGAGAGAGAGAGGCCTCAAGACAGCTGAGGCCAGGGTGTTCAGACAAGCAGGGTCCTGGAGGCCTGGTTTCGGAGGTCACACCAGACTGGCCCCTGCCCGAGGGAGGCTCCAGGGTGTGCCAAGGGGCGACCAGGACCCCAGCCCCACTTCACCTCCAACCTGTGGTCTAGTTTCTGGTGCAGATGGCCCAGCCTGCTTCCCTACCACCTACTCTGTTCCGTCACAAGACTTAGATGAGACCCCCAGAGTCTCTCTTTCCAAAACCCACCTCCTTCGTTTGCCCCTCCTCCTGGAAAGCCCTCCTCTCCTAGCCCTCATTATCAGCCTCTTACCATTATCCCCGAAGCCCAGATCAAATGTTACCCCTTCCGTGAAGCCTTTTCTGATCTACCCTCGTCCCCAGTCAGGCAGCGCATGCCCTCTGAGCTGTTGGCAACTGTCACATTCTAGGTGCACGTGGACCCCCCTCACAGCGCTGATCACCTCCCTCCTCTACCCTTTGACACCCTTTGCCTGTGCCCCACACTCTGGCCCTGATGACACGTCCTGTGCTGACCTCCATCACAGCACCCGGTGCAGTGGGCCTGGTCTCACCTCAGTTACTGCACTATCACCGTGGGCTTCCCCTTCTTTTTTTTTTTTTTTTTTATTTTTTTAAAAATTTTTTTTTTCAACGTTTTTTATTTATTTTTGGGACAGAGAGAGACAGAGCATGAACGGGGGAGGGGCAGAGAGAGAGGGAGACACAGAATCGGAAACAGGCTCCAGGCTCCGAGCCATCAGCCCAGAGCCCGACGCGGGGCTCGAACTCACGGACCGCGAGATCGTGACCTGGCTGAAGTCGGACGCTTAACCGACTGCGCCACCCAGGCGCCCCGTGGGCTTCCCCTTCTAAGGGCACTTACCAACACCTAGCTGACCTCTACCCTGTCCCACGCTGCCTGAGTTGGGGAAAGTCACCACGCTTATCCCTCTGCCTGCATTGACCCTGATCATGACCCAAAGCCTGACCTCTCTGTCCCTGTGGGACACACCCACTGTGTGTCCCCCACCTTGTGTGGACCCCCACCTTGACTGTGAGCCCTACAAGGGCAGGGCATATCTGGTCTTTGTCTCCCTGGGAAGAGTTAGAAGTCTGGCTTAGACAATGCTTGTTTGCACTGAATCTATTCCCGTCCCACAAAAGAGGGATTACGCCCGTGAAGTTTCAGTGGTGGTTCCGGGACTGGCGTGACTGGGCTTTTGTTGGAACGGCTATCTATCCATCTGTCTATCTGCCGGCCCGTCTGCCACCCGTGTCTCCCTGAAATCCTGGGCGGTGGGGGCTGTGGGTGACGCTGGGAAAGGAATGAGACTTCCTCCACTCCCCTGTTCTCCACCCAACCTTTATTTACTCATTTTCAAGCCATTTCATGGGGCTGTTTGCTGATCCAAAAAAATGTATTCAGTGTGAAAATGTTCTCAATTCTGAAAACACAAGGAAGGTGGTACAAGTCACCTGTGATGACACTTCCAAGAAATGAACACTGTTACCATTTTGGTGAGTTTCCTTCCAGTATTTTTTCTAGATGAAAAAAAAATTTTTTTTCTAAAAAACAGAAGTAACTTTCTAAAATAAACAATTTATTTGATGAGTCCCCTGTTGCTGGACATTTAAGCTGGTCCCCCCTTAGGGCTGTTGTACATAATGCTGTGCTGGGCCACCTAACAGTTCCTTTGGCCCACGCCACTGGACAGGTCCCTCAGACAGAACCCACACTGGCCCTGGGTCAACGGGAGTGAGCCTTCCTGAGAACAGACGTGTCCTCCGGAACAGGCCATTCCTCCCTGCTAATTCAGTGAACCCCCTCTGCCATAAGCAAAGGTTGCCTGAGCCAGTCTGACCTCCAGCATCAAGAAGCCCAGCGTCCTCACCTGACAGCTGGGGAGGCTAAGGCCCAGAGAGAAGAACTGACGTGTCCAAAAGCATCAGCAAACTCCAAGTTGTCTGCATGTTTTCTCTCCGCTCTGTTATCTCCTTGATGTTCTACAAGGAACCGCAAAATCTTCAACCAGAACGCAGGTGGCACTCGGCAAGAGCAATACGTCGATATGGCTCGTGGCCACACTGCGAGTCCATCATCACGCTCTTCCACTGAGTCCAGACCCCCGAGGACTCCAACAGCCGTTACCAGGCAATGGGATGGGCGCAAGAGGTGAAATCTTTCTGCCACTCTCATGGTACCTTTGATGCCAACAAAGCCCTTTTAAATTGAGGACCCGAGCCCACTCGGGAGAGCTTTGAAGGAGACTTCCAACTTGCCTTCCAAGATGGTAACAGTGTGTAAGTCCTCCGGATTTTCATCTGTCCAGCCCAGCCATGTCCTCACAGACTCTGGTTCTCCACAGGACCATGGACTCCCCAGAAAAGGATGTCCCTGTCCCAGCTGGAGGTGATGGGGTCAGCTGGGACAAAGGGACATGTCATAGGCTCCAGAGTCACACAGAACTGGGTCCAAATCCTGGGTCCACATTTTATGGCTGTGGGACCCTGGGCACGTCACTTCCCTTCTCCAAGGACCTCGCTCGTCTGGAAAATGGAGGTGTTAATCCCGTGGGTGTTATCCTTTCTGGGCCTCAGTTTGATGATCTATAGAATGGAAGTGGTCTTTTCTACTTTGACACTTTGCTGTGGCTGTGTGTCCAGCTTTCGGTATCTTTGATTTCACACTCTCTCCCCACCCCTAAACCAAGGCTTCTATGGACTGGCTTGGTACAGACAGGGGAGAGAGACTCATGTGCTCTCTCTCTCTCTCTCTCTCTCTCTCTCTCTCACACACACACACACACACACACACACACACACACGTTCCCTTTCTCTCTGGCTCCATCCAGGGATGGAGCACAGTCAGAAAAGAGAGGAAAAGGGGGCAGGTTTCCCTTGGCTGTTAGTACTGCAAGATGGCTCTCTCATCTCTAGGGAGGCAAAAAATGTTTCGAGCTCTCATGGGCACCTTCTTGAGGGCATTTTCAAGCCTCCCTGCCAGGCCTCTTGAGCTGCAACCCCAGACAAGGGCAGAGCCCTGCCAGTGGCTGACCACCCTGCATGCCACCCCCAGCCCCTGGCTCTCTAGAATCCTTTCCGCACCTGTCCAGGAGATGGTGTTGCAAAGGACTTAAACCAACCCCAAACTAGACTGCTGTCCTGCAGGGTCCTTGGAAAAGCATACACACAAGCTTTGACTCTGTCCAGAGCCAGAATTTTCCTCAGAAGCCACTCTGCCCACTGTGACAGCAGCTCACAGCCTCTTTCTCTCAGGCAGAAGATAGAAACTAGGCCACTGCATGTCCCCTGGACCCCTAACTGGTCCCTGGAAAGCCCCCTCCCTCTAGGCCTGCAATAGGGGCAGATGCCCCTCTCTCCTCACTGGGAGAGTGGGAAGAGGGACCACAGCTGTAGCTGTCTCATAAGAAATACCCTCACAGACTCATAAATATGGAGATCAAACTGGGGGTTACTGGAGGGGTTGTGGGAGGGGGGGATGGGCTAAATGGGTAAGGGGCACTAAGGAATCTACTCCAGAAATCACTGTTGCACTATATGCTAACTAATTTTGGTGGAAATTTTAAAAAATAAAAAATTAAAATTAAAGAAAAAAAAAAAGAAAGAAATACCCTCACAGGGTGCCTGGGTGGCTCAGTCGGTTGAGCGTCCGACTTTGGCTCAGGTCATGATCTCGCCGTCTGTGAGTTCGAGCCCTGTGTCGGGCTCTGTGCTGACAGCTCAGAGCCTGGAGGCTGCTTCGGATTCTGTGCCTCACTCTCTCTCTGCCCCTCCCCTGCTCACGCTCTGTCTCTCTCTGTCTCAAAAATAAATAAATAAAAACATTTAGAAAAAATTTTTTGAATAAAAAAAAAAAAAAGAAATACCCTCACAGACCTTCCTTCTTTGCCCTCATGATTCTTTATCACCTTGATCTGGGTCAGAAGCCTCCACACGGCAGAACCAAGGGTGGTGCGACCGGTTCTTGGCTATTGGCTTGCACTGTGTTCTGGCCCCTTTTCTTAGTATGTGACATCATCCGTGGAACCATGGTGCTAGTTTGCAGACCTGAGTGCCGGTGGGGACACCCATCAGTGAGCAGTGAGAGAGAAGAGCAAGAAGACCCCTACCTTAGCAAGGGTGGCCAGGTAAGGCCTTTCCAAGGAGGGGACACTGAAGCTGAGGCTTGGGGAATGAGAGGGAGCCAAGCTGGGAGAAGAGCACTCCTGGGAGAGGGCTCAGCATGTGCAAAGGCCCTGAGGTAGGAGTGAGAGGAGAGAGAAGCAAAGTGATGAGTGATGAGCCCTGAGAGGCGGGCTGCAGCCAACCAGGCGGGACCTTGTCAAGCTTGGATTTTCTTGTAAGGGCCACGGAGGCCTTTGGCGGGGAGGGAGGGGGGCTGTTAATAAGCACAGATGTGGCAAAATCTGAGTAATTTTTTAAAAGCTAACTCAGGCTGCTGGGTGGAAATTGGATTTTGGTTTGGGGGGGGAGGGGGACTAAGGGTGGGAAGAGGGAGACCAGAGAGGAGACTGGAATGAATTAGTGAATGCATGGATGGGTGGATGGATAAAGTGGACATCTCTCAAGGCAGAAGAGGATCCAAATCCCAAGAGAGTAAATAATTGGTACTTTGGGGGCTCCCGGGAGGATATCGGTCCAGGTGGGGCAACAGTCGGGCAGCTCTATGCAGATCTTGCCTTCTGAATTAGGCCTTGAAGATCAGTGACGTTAATATTCCAACAATAATAACAGCATTTACCATTTACTGAATTCTCTGATGTTCCAAGAATTTCACATTATCTTATGTGACTGTCAAAACAGTCCTAATTTACAACTGAGGAAACAGAGGCTCACAGAGGGAAGCAATTTTCCCGTGGCCTCACAGTTGATGAACCCAAGAGCAAGGATTGAACCACATCTGTCAGACTCCAAAGGCTTTCCCCTGTCCTGCTGCCCAGATGGGGCAAGATGGACCTTTGAGGGAATGGACCAGGCATTCCAGGAACAGGACACAGCACAAGCAAAGGCCTGGGAGCTGGAAAGAGGTGAGAGCGGGACAGAAAGGCCGTCAGCAGTCTGATGGGAGCGCTGAGCGGCACTGAGCACAGGGCCATGCCGGCCCTGGGCTCCAAGGTGTGTCAGGCCAACAGAGAGGAGTCGTGCATGGTGACTCCAGCGAGTGTATCAGGGCCAAGAGGCAGGAAGCAGGAGCTAAGACAGGCCCAGGCCCTGGCACTGGACGCAGGCCTCCCACAGAGGGGCATTGTTCACAGGCAGCAGGCATGACCAGCCGAGGAGCACAAGAGGCAGCACTTGGCTCTCTGGAGACGCGCCCAAGGGACTGGCAAGACCCCTCCAGGAGGCCTCCCTGACTCCCAAAGCGTCTCGTCTTTGGGTGTTTGGCACATTTGCACACACGGCAGGATAGCAAATGCTCTTGCCTTTTTCCCCTTGACAACTCCAGGAGGGGGAGAGGGGCCAGGGCCAGGCCACCCACACACTGAGGGGCCTCGGGGCATTCACTGCCGCTCTCTTGTCCCCCTGCAAGATTCAGCAATGGCCCTCTCAGCTCTGAGCCACAAGCCACAAATCGAAGCAGGGCAGCAAGGATGCCTCCCCAGATCACGTCAAAAGGCCGTGTTCACATCCCGCCCTTCCGACACTGGCCTGGAGTCACTTGGGGAAAGGACAGTGGGTGGCAAAGAGCTTGTGGTCTGGACTAGGTAGACTGGACTCCAGTCCCAGCTCCGGCAGCCCTGGCCGTGGGACCTGGAGCAAGTCACCCACCTCCCTGAGCCTCAGGTGCCCTTGGTGAGCCCGGGGCTGCCGACACCCGTCTGAGTGCCCGCAGGTTAAATGAGGCAAGGTTTGTACCCAGGCGGTGGGTGATAGGGGTCCTGTGGGACCATGGCTTTGTTCCCTCGGTTCGCAGGCATGCCTCATTACTCATTCGTTCCACACATGTTCGCGGAGATTCCTGAAGGCGGACGCAAGGCACAGTGGGTATAATCATTGCCCAGTGAATCACTGAAAGTACTTGCTAAGTGCTACGTGAGCATGCACCTCAGTTCACGCTCTCAGCAGCCTGTGCGGGAGGTGCTACTATATCATCCCCACCTTATCGATGAGGACACTGAGGCCCAGAGAGGTGAAGTACTTTCCCCAGGGTCACACAGCAAAGAAAGGCCCATCCTATTACAAGCAGTGATAACATAGCAACAACCACTCACATTTATTGAGCACGTACTCTGTGCCAGGACCTACGCTCTGAGCCATGTCCACTGTGCTCCTCTTAGCATACTAGTACGTGGGTGCTACTATTGTTCCCATTTCACAGATGAAAAGCTGAGACTTGGAGAAGTTAGGGAATGTCCCCCAAGTCACATATCATGGAAATGGTGGAGCTAGGACTCGGACCCAGACTGTCCTCAGGACCTTTTATATCTGCCAAGCTGTAGAGACATCCCCAGATAGGTTTTGAAGTCAGAGTTCTGGCTGAATCCTGGCTCTGCCATTTGCTGACTGTATGAGGCAGGTTCCTACGTGGTGACGTTGTGATAATGGTACTGATCCTGGTGGGGATGAGGCTTCATTGACATGACCAATGTAAAGCCTAGGGTGGCACCTGCCATGTTGTAGGCGCTTAATACATCGTCACTGCTACCGTTCTCATCATTGTCCCCGTGGGAGTGACTGTCCAGAAGGCAGGGAGCCCCTTTCACTGGCCACATTGTGCCTGATTCAGTTCCTCTGCCAGGTGCCCCAGCGCCCCGCCCACCCCTCATGGCGGCCCAGACCCTCCTCTCTCCAAATCCTGGGAAGCTGGAGTCCCAAGACTGCCTCCAGGCAGGGATGTGGTTCACCAGCAGCCACAAATATTTACCTTGGAGACCTCAGCCCAGCCCAAGGTCTCAGCCCAAATGCAAAGGGTGACTTCCCAGACTGGGGTGTGTAAGATATAAGGTTAGACTTCCAGACCCAGTGTCCGAGGAGAGAAGACTGAGGACTCCGGCGTGTCCAGGTAAAGGTGTAGGAAACGGCCTGAAAGCCTAGGGCACCAGAAAGGTTCTAAGCTGGAGACACCTGCTGCAGTCAGGTCAAGACCAGGAGGGAGGCCTGGCCTGGAGGTAAGCTCCCTTAGTCCACTAGGACCCTCCTAGTAGAGGGTAGAGGCTCTCAGCTCTCAGCTCCCTTGCCCAGAAGACCAAAGAGCAGTAACGAAGGAATTGGACTGGCTGAGTCTTTCCTTGGCCTGATCCCAATGACATAAACCCACCCTGCACACACCAATTATTCTGTGCCCAGCTCTATGCTGGAGTGATTCTGGGGACAAAGAGAAGTATCAGACTAACCGGGCCCTCAAGTAATTCCCAACATGGGCCAGTGTGATACATGCTGTGCTCAAGGAAAGACCAGGGACATTGTGGTAAGGAGCAGTCAAGAAAGGCTTCCTGGAAGAGGTGGCATGTCACTTGAGAAGCCAAGCAGAAGTTGGCTGGACAAAGGAAGAGAGAAAGGCATCCCATTGTAAAGGGAACCGCATAAGCAAAGGCCAGGAGGTGAGGCATGATGTGGCGGGTGTGGGTATGGTCCTTGGATCTGGGGAGGAGACCCTTTTCCACAGGAGGGGATGCTACCATACTATTGGCTCCCTGAGCACTCTGATCAGAGGACAGGGTGGTGTGCAAAGATAATGAAGGGAAATAGGGTCAGGGTGTTTGAAAGAAAAAGATTATGGAGTGGGGTGGGGGCTTCCTGGGCAGAAGAGCAGGGTGCCGGGCACCACCTCTCTTACCTTCTGGCTTTGATTCCAAGGTGGTTCCTTCTGACCCCAGTATTAGTTATACTACCATCATCATAAAAACAGCCAATACTCATGAACACTTGTGGCTCATTCAATCTTCCCAACAACGCTGTGATACAACTACTATAATTACCCCTTATTTTTACAGATGGAAAACTGAGGCTCAGAGAGGGTAAGTCATTTGCCCAAGATCACACAGCAAGTGGTAGCAGCAGACCTCCAGCTCGGGTCTATCTGGCCCTGAGGCCCATGATATTTCTCCTCCACTCTCAGTCTTGATGGCCCAGACCTGCTCGGTTGGGCAGGCTCAGATTCCCCGTTTTCCCAAGGCTCCCGAGGCCATTCATTCATTCAGCAACCATTTATTTATTAGACACCCACAGGTGTTTGGGACACAATGCCAGGTGCTTGGGACACAATGGGGAGCAGGTAGACCCAACACTCCTCCCAGAGCTCACAGCCCAGTCTGGGAGACAGATGTTGAACCATTATAGCAAGTGTCTCGGAGAGCTCATGTTGCCCTAGCCGAGAGACACATGCCATCCAGATGCCATGCTTGTCTTTGGCAGCAAGAAACCCACATGCTGAGCCGAGCAAGGGCTTGGATCTCCAGGTCAGCATCTTCCCTCCCTCCAAGCAGGAGGCAGAAGTTTGCCTGGGGGCTTGGAGACTGAGCCAGGGTGCAGGCTAGAGGGCTCAGGACCAGCTTCCAGGGGCTGATGCTCTGCCCATGGAGGGCACAGAGCAGCCAAGGAGCAGCCAAGTCCCTCTGCCAGGAGGCACCCATGGGCCTCTTCCTCCCTCTCTCTGCCCTTCTCTCCCTGGGTTCAAGCAGCCACCTATCCCTTCTCAGTCCCCTTCATATCAATCAAGCAAATTTCCTGCCCACTTTGCGTCCTACCTGAATAACCATTGCCCTCCTTTCTCCAAACTTCCTGTCCTGGGCACACAGCAGCCCCCAAGGCAGCATTTCTCCAAGCATAGTCCAGGGCCTCTGACTGCAGGAAGGAAAAAAATTACAGAGAAAGGGAAATGTAAGCAGAGTTTAAAGGATGAATAAGAGTTCAGCAGGCAGATAAGGAAGGGGAAACACACTATCGGAAGCAGGAAGCGTTAGAACAAAGGCATAGAAGCAGGAGAGGATGGGGTTATATTCTGGGAACTTCGAGCAGTTTGGAATGACTGGAACTTTATAGAGCAAGAGGGGAATAAGCAGGAGGTGAAGCTGGCCAAGGTTGGATTGTAGAGGGTTTTAAGTGCCAGACTCTATGAAGGCAGGTACTATTTCATTAGGCCCATTTGCCAGATGAGAAAACTGAGGCAGAGAGGCTAAACTGATTATCTAAGGCCACACAACTAGCACCTAGTGGCAGAGGCAGGACACAGACCCAAAAGTCGGGCTCCAGAGCCCACACTCTTAACCACTTCACTAAACAGCCTCTTCTGGACTTTATGCCCCAAGTCACCAGGCATGGTGGGCCTGTCCTTGACCTCTCTGCCCAACTAACAGGGCCTTCTGTGCTCACCCCAGGTTCCTTCACCTATCACGCGCTGCTCACCGATCCCCAGAAAGATGGCTGGCCCATTAACCTTCACCCTCTTCTGTGGTTTGCTGGCAGTGACTTTGGCTGAAACCACCCTCCGCCCCCCTGCGGTTCTTAGCCTCGGCCGTGAAGTCATCAAAGAGAGTAAGTCTCTGCTGCCCAAGCCTCACCGCCATAAGGCAAGAGGGCAGGTGGAGTGGCCCTCCGAATGAGGGAGGGAGTCCCCCATCACTGGGGGTGTGCAAGGCACAGCTGCGATCCCAGGTCCAGGGTGAGACTCGAGAGGATGAGTTATAAAGATTAGGAGTGTCTATGACTTCAAGAGTCCACGATTCCAAGATCCTCCCTTAAATTCCATGATTCCACTGGGCCCCTTCCTTCTTTACGTCCCTCCAGAGCCTCCATGGACAAGGCTCCACATTTTTCCAGCTGGCAGAGGAGGAATATTTACGGGGCCCACCTCCATCGTCACGGAGCAGACAAAAAGACGGCTTTGTTGCCGAGAGGCAGTAACACACAGGGACTCTGGGACACAGTGGGGGACACACACCTGGGTCATCCTGCCTGCGGGCTGAGGGAGCTGGGGTATTTATACCGCGATTCCCATCAGTCATGGGCTGAGGGCTGCTTCTGGAGCTGCCTCTGGAGCAGCTGGAACTTCTGACCTGCTCTTCATACAAGCCAAATGGGCTCTGGCTGCGGGGGGAAAGTCCAGCAGGGACCAGAACCCAGGACTCCCGGCTTCTCCTATCTCAGCTCGGCACCTGAGGCTCTTTGGACAACAGGCCCATATGATGTGGGTGCCAGAGAATTGTTAGCAAGTGTGTGTTGGCAGCAAAACCAGCCCCAACACGGTCTTGTGGGTTCCCTGCCTCTTGGCTCCAGAGCTTGCTGCCGGCTGGCGGGAGGGATGCATGTCCATACGCCTGTATCCTGGCCAGTGTTCCCGCAGAGGCTGGCAATGCTCGGAGCGTGAATGGTCCCACCTATGCCCCTACCTTCGTCTTTATGTGAAAACGGCTCATCTAGACCATCATCCTCAAAGCCACGTCTCCACAGCAGACGGTCATCCATCCCCTTGCCCTTACGTCCGGGTCCAGGTAGCCCTGAGCGATGCCCCCTCCCAGCCTGAAGCCACTGCCATGCCGTCCGTCTTGCCCCTCCTGCTGGACCCTGATCTCTAGGATCTGCCTCCAGGGCTGACACAGGAGCTGAAAGATCACGACGCTGTCAACATCCTCCAGCAGCTGCCACTGCTCAGTACCATACGGGAGAAGCCAGCCGGGGGCATCCCCATACTCGGCAACCTGGTGAACTCCATCCTGAACCATATCATCTGGTGAGTGGAGCGGGACAGACCTAGGCGCTAGCTCGTTCCCCACACCTCCTTCAGAAGCTCCCAGAGGAGTTAACGATGACCATAAGAGAGTGACACAGGTACCCTAACAGGGTGACCCCAGAGGAAGGTCCCTTGGGGTAGGAGAGTGAAGGGATAGAGTGACACTTCTCAGTGGAGGGAACAGGTGAGCCAATGACTCCGTGCTCACCAGAAGACAAGAAGAAAATGGCATTCCAGGCAGTGGGACCAGCCTGGGCAAAGGCACAGACGGGTGAGAGTCCGTCAGAAGAGCTGGCACTCAAGCCCCCAAAGTGAGGACGGAGGTCAGCGGGGCCACGTCACAAAGAGTCTTCCAAGTCAGCCCAAGGAACTGGGATTAGTCTCCAACATGGGGGAATCATGGGAGCATTTTGAGCAGTGGTGACAGGGAGGGAGGGGGCCAGGCCATGCTGGCGAGGAGTCAGGGGACAGGATTTAGGTCCAGCTGCTGGGCAGAAACCCCTGGCTGGCCACCAGGGGAGACAGGAAAGATGCAGTGGGCAGGTTTGGGGATGATACTCAGCTAAGCATAAGGTATGAATCTCATGTGTCCTATGTCCCACCTAGGCTGAAAGTCACCTCAGCCAACATCCTCCAACTGCTGGTGCAACCTTCAGATGAAGGCCAAGGGCTGGCGGTCAAGATCCCCCTGGACATGGTGGCTGGACTCAACACGTGAGTGTCTCCTCAGTCAGACACAGCAGGCCTGACAGGTTCATTTACACATCGCCCCTTTTCTCCAGGCAGGTATCTGGTAAAGAGAGTCCCAAGCAGAGGGAAGAGCAAGTGCAAAGATCCTGAGGCACCTGCTTTGTCCAAATAATGGCAAAGAGAGTGGAGAGAAGGGGGGAGAATGGTGGGAGGTGAGGGCCTTGTGGTGCTTTGTGGGCCAAGGTGAAGACTTGGCTTTTACTGAGTGAAATGGGAACCATGGAGGGTTCTGAGCAGAGGAGGGACAAGACATGATTTAACTTTTAAAGAATCCCTCTGGCTGTGTGTTTGGAGGCAGGGAGGGCGTCCAGAAGCTACTGTTACATTCAGGAGGAGCCAGCGATGGCTTGGACCAGGGTTTGGAGGCAGGAAGGTGGTGAGCAGTGATCAGACTCTGAATATGTTTCAGAGGTAGGTAGAAGCAACAGGATTTTCTGATGGACAGAATGTCAGAGAGAGAGAGAGAGAGAGAGAGAGAGAGAGAGAGAGAGAGAGATTGAGAGAGGTCAAGACTGTCCCCAGGGATTTTGGCAGGACGGAGTGGTCAGCAACCAAGACAGGAACAATCATGAGAGGAGCAGGTTTGGGGAAGGAGCTGGAGTTCAATTTTGTACATGTTAAATTTGCAGCACCTGTCAGACATCTGGGTACGGAGTTGGGTATCAGTTTGGGAGCTGTTGATATATGCAGAGGATTTAAACCAGGAGAGGGATCCAAACCCTGAGCCTGGGACATGGTGGGGTGGAAACTGGGGGAGATGCAGAGAATCAGCAGAGGCGCTTGAGCTGGGAGGTGAGAGAGACAGACGGCATGTTTGCCCGGACCTGGGGCTGAGACAGCACGGACACCTCCACTCCCAGGCCCCTGGTTAAGACCATCGTGGAGATGCACATGCAGACAGAGGTCCAAGCCATCATCACAGTGAACGCCAGTGAGAGGGGCCACACCCACCTCGTCCTCGAGGACTGCTCCAATAGCCATGGGAGCCTGCGCATCAGCCTGCTGCAAAAGTGAGTGTGGCCACCTGCCTCTGGGTTCCCACCATGCCTGGGAGGGGACCAGGTTGTGGCCTTGCCCCATTTTACAGATGGAGAACACTGAAGCCCAGAGAAAGAAAGGGACTTATATCCCTCCTGACTCTTGGCTGAAGCTCCTTCCAGGGAATCTGTGATGCCAAGTTCAAGTTCAAGACATCAAGAGCAGAATCAAGGATGGTGGGATTTCAGGCATCATGCCAGGAAGTGGGGCAAACATTTGAAGGCGGAGAGGAGCCACATTCCTAGGGCGCCTCAAACCACCTCAGGCAGCCTTGAGTGGAGCATTGGGTAAAAACACACTTTGGAGTCAGGCAAATGCATCGTCTTCATTTACTGTCTGTGCAATGCTGGCAAGGTGCATCCCTATGCCTCCGCTTCCAGGCCACAGTGACAGGACGAGATCGGGCTGCAGCCATAAGCATTCCCCACAGTGCATGGCAAACAGCCGGTGCTCAAAAACGTGCTTTCCTCCACTTCTTATCAGGAGAATGGGGACAAATGCCAATGCCATCATCCCAGTCTCCAGCAAACATTTCTAAAGACAACCCCCAGCCCCTAGTTCGTGAGAAGTCTCTGCCACCGTCTACATCTGGCTGGGGGTCTACTCCACACTCCGTGCTGTGTGACCATGAGCAAGTGTCTTCTTCCCCTGGGCTCTGTGTTCCCTTCTATAAAACAGCGTCATCTCTGGCCCTTCCTAATCTCTCTCCCCTTCTCCTCTCCGCAAGGCTCTCCTTTCTGGTCAACTCCTTAGCCAACAAGGTCATGAGCCTCCTGGTGCCAGCCCTGCCCAAACTGGTGAAAACCCAGGTAAGAGGAATCACAGCCTCTCTGGCCTGCAAAGATTGCTCCCTCTGTGGGTCTGGGGTGGAACTGCAAGCTGGTGCTAAGGGCCCCGTGTCTCCTTGAGTTAGGAAAACTCTGGGCCTGACCATTCTTTCAGTGGCTCATTGGGGCAAAGGTAACAGAACTGCCAGAAGTCACCCAGGAGGCCTTGAACAGCGATGTGCTGATAAATTATTAACAACCGACTCTCGAGAGGTTGAGGGGAAAGGAAGCCTGATTTGAAGCACTTGCTGATTTCTCTGGTATAAACACTTCCTCTGAGGCCAATTTCAAGCTACTAATGTGATGTCACTGAGCAGAGTTGGGAAGAATGGCACAGGAGCACACTATTGTATGGTATTCCTGCCACACGGATACAAGAGACGTAAATAACCTCAAGAGCAATAGATAAGAGTAAAATATAACAAAGTAATCAGGAAGTGATGAGTTTTGAATTCTCATGAGCTTTGCTTTTATTTATTTTATTTAGTTATTTATTTAGAATTTAATTTTTAATAATGTCTGGGTTTAGCACATGGCTCAGAAATTCCTGAAAACTTAACACTTGGCCCTTGCAAAGTGGTCCAGGCTGGTTCTAGCATACATGAGTCTCCTATCAACCTGATCAACCTGTGGTCTTCAGGGGTCTGTCCCCCACCAGGCCCTGCTGGATCTATTTTTCTGAGGCAATAAACATACGTTAATCTCAGTGTATATGTCCCTTATAGGGCACATATACAGTGAATTATAACTGTAAGTTGGATTCATTCACTTTGACCATTGATTTCCACTGTAAATTTCAAGATGGGTTCACCACAGTGGGCCTCCTGGAGATCAAAACACCTTGTCAGATAACTGATGTTCTTTATAATAAAACTTTTTTGAATTGAAAAGGTGATATAATAACTACAATGACTTGAGAGGAAAGTGCCCATAATCCTTCTACCTTAACTTGGCACCTATTCTCTCTTTTGTGTATATATTGCCTTCCAATCTCCATCCATATGCATTCATAGTTCTATGTGGCTCTTCTCAGCATCAATATAATTTAATAGTCCTTAAACTATACGCATGTTCTATGCCACTATATAACATTCATAATTATTGTAATAGCTGCATCATACTTAATACTTTACTAAACCATGCAGAGAGACTTCTAAAAAGAATCTGAAAATGAAGAATTTTGTAAAATTTGTCTCTTCTTACATGAGATATTTTTTTCTTTTAAGATTTTATTTCTGCTTAGAGGTAGGAGTTTCTTAAAGTAGGACCCAGCTAGAAATTTTTTCCCAGTCTCCAACAAAATCATATTTTAACTGGCATCATACTTCCCCAGCTAAAAATGTATTTTCCACTAGAAAATATGGCATAAAAATGTTCTTTGCATAATATCTCTTTTTAAGGGTGAAAGTTAAGTATAATGAATGATTCGAGAAAATTGGCATTTTGTTAATCACTATCGTTTCCCCACTGTGACTCAGTGGATTTGATTCAATGGTCATGTGAAAATTTTGCCTGAAACGAAGAGAAAAGGCACAGCATGCTTAAATCTGACAGGAGCCCATCTAGAAAATGCTGAAGCCCTTTCCAGTGTAAATATGTGGGCCCCAGCCCCAGCTGCACATCAGAACAACCTGGGATAGCTTTTTTTTTTTTTTTTTTTAATTTTTTTTTTCAACGTTTATTTATTTTTGGGACAGAGAGAGACAGAGCATGAACGGGGGAGGGGCAGAGAGAGAGGGAGACACAGAATCGGAAACAGGCTCCAGGCTCTGAGCCATCAGCCCAGAGCCTGACGCGGGGCTCGAACTCCCGGACCGCAAGATCGTGACCTGGCTGAAGTCGGACGCTTAACCGACTGCGCCACCCAGGCGCCCCTGGGATAGCTTTTTAAAATACTGATAGATACTCCAATGTCATGGGTGTGGGTGGCGCCCTAGTATCCTAGAGGGTTCTAGCTGGTATCCCAGACGATTCTAATGGGTAGTTAGGGTTGAGAGCCACTGGTGGAAATGAAAGAAAGAGAGTTGTGAGAGATGATTGCCAGCGACACCCTTCCCATGAGGAACAGGCTGGTCCCTGGCAGGTGAGTGGGTCTCCGAGCCCAAGCCCCTCATCCTCCCTGGGTTCTGGGTTGGCAAAGCAGCTAGGGGTAGGGAATGGGTTTTTCACAGAAAAAGTTAACTGTTCATAAAAAACTTTCATAGGAAAAGTTTCTCAAAGTGCACTGTCCTCTCTCAAGAGTGCCAATGGGTGGTTAAGCAGAAGATTCTTCCACCAGGGATATTGCATCTAAGACAAAGTGACAAAATCTCAGTGCACTGCCCTAGAAAATGTGCTGCCTAGAGCAGAGAACAAGGCTCTGGAGTCCCATGAGCAAGTGAGTGAAAGGTTTAACCTCCTCCTTAAGCAAAATAGGTGAGGCCAGGATTAGGTTAGACCAGAGCTTCTTACCTTCAGCGTTACTGACAGTTGAGTCATGTAATTCTTTGTTGTGGGAGCTGTCCCACACTCTGTGGGGGTGTTTAGTGGCATCCCTGGCCTCTATCCACTAGACGTCGATAAGCCTTCCCCCCCCAGTTGTGACAACTAAAAATGTCTCCAGAAATTTCCAAATATCTCCTAGGCAACAAAATCAGCCCCCTGCTGAGAACTGCTAGCAGTTTTAGGGGAAGAAGAGCTCACTGGGCAAAGGGACGTGTTGGAGCTAGAAACCCACAAAAGGCACAGAGACTGTTCATGAGTCTGGCTGGGTCTGCCTTGCCCGCCCCCGTTCTAGAGTCTGAAATGCAGAAGGAACTCAGTAAACAGTGGTTGAATAAGTAAGTGAATGAAGAAATGAATTCTCCATTTCCCTCTTATGGAAAACATGGGCTTCTGTGAACAGGACAAAGAGTCTGATGGGGAGGGCAGCTGGCTGGCCAGGCACACCATGGACATAGGGGAAGGGACAAACCACTGCAAAAGATCCCAGGCAACACCAGGGGCTGGGGAGGGCTCCGGACGGCACGGATGGCTGGCGGAGTGGACACAACACCAAGTCCTCGACCCCATAGGCAAAAACCTCTATGGCCATGGACACATGGGCTCAGGCTGGGTGGGCCAGACACGGATCACTATGGGGTTAGGGTCCGGCCCCTCAGTAATGGAGCCTCTGCATTTGTGCTGTTGCAGCTGTGTCCTGTGATCAAGGAGGCCTTTGAGGACATGCACGTGGACCTCCTGAGCCTGGTGAGGGGTAGGTGAGCTCTCTCCCACCTTTTTCCTTTGCTGCCGAGCTGGCCTCCACGCTCTGGCTCTGCTCTGCCCAGAAGAGGCCTCCCAAGTCACATCTGCACAGCAACTTGGCCCAGCAGCAAGTGAATGAGCATCCATGGATCCCTCCCAAAGATAAGCAGACAGGAATTCACCACAGTTGTGACTTCACAAGGACCTACCATGTGCAAGTTTATGTGAGCCAGATTTCCAAGTTCAAATCCCAGGTCTGCCACTGACTTGTTCTATCACTTTGGGAAAGCCACTCCACTTCCTTATCCTCACTTTCCTCATCTGTAAAATGGGGCTCATACATCCCTACCTCACAAGATTGTTAGTGAGGATTACAAGTTTACAGGAAAGTCCCAGGCACACGGCAGGT
This sequence comes from Lynx rufus, assembly GCF_022079265.1. NCBI lineage: Eukaryota > Metazoa > Chordata > Mammalia > Carnivora > Felidae > Lynx > Lynx rufus. The sequence goes on along the minus strand of NW_025814896.1, from coordinate 25,742,473 downwards.
GCTCTGCCTGGCACAGAGAAGAGTTTGCAAATGTGAGCTGAATGGATGAATGAGTGAATGAATGAATGAACAGATGCTATAGCAATTACTGTGGGCTTATTGAGGAGAGAAAACAAGGGAAAAGACAAAATGTGTGCTCAGGAAGGAGGTCGTTTCTCCCTTCCCAAGAGTAGCAGAGATGGGAGGACCCAGGCTTCTGTCCCTACGTCACAACTGTACTGTCCTCAGAGGTCTCAGAGTGGGGATTAGCGGGAAGAAGAAAATTCTACCATCCACTGTTTCAGAAGCTCACTCAAAGGGTGACCAGGGAGGAGGGGGGAGAGAAGAATGGAATTAGTACACATTGAACTTCCACAAAGCACCTACTGGGCTGGGTGTTTTATATACACTGCCTCAGTGACTCCTCAGACAATTCCATGAAGTGGTCATCATTACCCCACTTCACAGATAAGAAAACTGAGGCTCAGAGAAATTAAGTCATTTGTCCAAGTTCACAGAGGAAATTAGGGATGAGGAAGGTTTGAACTCAATTCTGCAAGTTCCAAGTCTGGAGTCCTTCATATATGGGCCAACTTAAATAGGTACCAATCCTGTACAACCTACGAAGCACGTATTACTGTTATACCTACCCCCATTTTAAGAGGAGAAAATTGAGGTTCAGAGGTAGGAACAGACTAGCCAAGGCTACTGAGGCTCAAAGGGAAGTCTGTCTGGCTCCTCTGTTCCTCAGGAGCAGGGCAGGAGGTCTCTCCAGGGGAGCAGGGGATCCAAGAATTCACTGCCCGAGCCTGTCCCTGAACCTCTCTGCAGCCCCGCCCATTCCCGGGCCCAACAGCCAGGGCAGATGAGACACCACTGCCACCTGGCGGCCAAGTGGGGAATCCTGAGGCAAACACAAGCAATCCTTTGCATAGATGGGCGTGCACCAGATACTCTGTGGGGGGGGGGGGGGGGGAATGCATGCAGATCACCATCCCCTGGAGGAGGTGGAGAGTTATAAACAATAGTTCAGTCTTGTTCCAAACCAGGACTCTGGCACAGGACCAACTGGGTTCAAATCCTTTCACAGTATGACCTTGAGCAAGTCCTTTTGCTCTTCTGAGCCTCAGTTTTCCCATCTGTAAAATGGGGGTAATAATAGGCCCTACTTGCTAAGGTTACTGCAAAGACCAAATGAGTGTAAGTGTAAAGGTTTAGCACAGCCTGCGGTGCTTGACATACGCTCAGTAAATGTCATTCCCATCATCATTATCAACACTGCTATTCCTGCTCCTCCCTACAAACAGAAAGCCCAACTGGGTGAATGCAGCCCCCAAAGCGCCCTGTCCAATACTGCCCTCCTCCCTCACAGAACTTTCTTCTTGTCCCAAGCAGCGCCCATTTCCCTCGGCTCTAACCACCTGGAGTTTGACCCTCTGTCTCCTGCCATCAAGGGTAATGTTATCCAGCTGAAGCTGGGGGTGAGTGTCATGGGGCGTCAAAAGTACAGCAGGGACATCACTGCCCTTCTCTCACCGCCAAAGATCAGACACCATGGGTCTGTTTCAGGGGAGAAGATACTGCTCAGGGTTAGGACACGCAGGCTGATTTAGAAAAATCTCCACGGGCCGAATGTGTCCCACGCACACCATCTTGATGGAGGAACGCCAGCAGGTGGAATCCAAGGGCTACACGCAGAACGTCAGCCCCAGTGATCTGTCCTCCAACCCCGGTTTCCCCACTCAGAGGCCAGAGTACGCACCGGTGCTCTTGGCCTTCCTCTCAGGCAAGCCCTGGCAAACCCCAAATATCTGACAACTTTGAAACGAGAGCCCAGGACCAAGACCCATCACTGGGGATCACACAGACCTAAGTTTCTCTCCCAGCTCCACAACTCCCTGGCTGTGTGACTTTGGGCAAGTTTTGTCACCTCACTGAGGCTCAGTTTCCCCATCAGTAAAATGTAGACAATAAAGTCACCAAGAAGATGAAGTGGCAGGCAGAGGGGGCCAGTAACTGTCAGCTGTCTGTAAAATGTGAGGCCATGCACTCACACTGGGGCTGGAGTCCCTGAAGGACCTGGCCAACCTGGAAAGCCTGAATCCCAGGCCAGTTTTCATGGATCTTTTGGGAAGCTGTCACAATCAAACATTTTTATCGATTTTGTTGCAGTTTTGAATTTTCCCTTCACCCAAAGGGTTTCTGAGATATCTGAGAACTTAAAACCTAAATGCTAAATAAGGTATCTAGGTTTAAAAACAGAGATTAACTGAGGGGTGCTAGAGGAGTAGAGGTTGCTGGCCACCTGAGATAACTCATCACCTCGGACAAGATACCGAATTCCAGGCTAAGCTTCCGGTCAGCAAATGCAAAAAGGGAAACAGGATGAATGGTGTCATTTTCTTCTAGGTTGCTATTGGCTAAGACTTTGGAGTTAAGGTTCCCAGCCAACTCTCTGCTTTGTGTCTCTTTAGGCCAAGTTGGTGAACTCTCAAGGAAATGTGACCAAGTGGTTCAAAGAGTCTGCAGTTTCCCTAACGGTGCCCGCCCTGGACAACACCCCTTTCAGCCTCACTGTGAGGCAGGATGTGGTGAATGCTGCTGTAGCTGCCTTGCTCCCTCAAGAAGAACTCGTAGTGCTGTTGGACTATGTGGTAAGTCTTGGCATGAGAGGATGGGGCCCCCACTGCTACATCATGGGAATTTCCTGAATCAAGGGGCCTCAAGGACTGCCCTAAGCCTCTGAGCAGTAATCCCCTGTCAGGCTCAGTTTAAATCCCTCCAGTAATGAAGAGCTCACCCCCTCCTCAAACAGACCCTGACTCTGACATATGGCTCTAAAGCTGCAACTTTCCTTGTAACATCCAGCGCCAGACCCACTTCTGTCCTCTGGAACCTGATACAGCTGCTTCCTCTACCAAATAAGAGTCCTGTCAAGCCAAAGGGCATCTTAGATATTGAGTGGTCCTGGGACAGCAATCGTGCCCCTGCTGTCCACTATGGAGCCCACGGCAGACATCACTAATCAATCAGGGTCCTCCTTACAATTGAGCCTAGATGCCGACACGGCCCCGGAATCCTTATATTAACCCAGCGTAGCAGACAATCACCACCCATCAGCTGGAGTGTGTCACCTCCTCTCGAATGACCAATGGGGAAACTGAGGCCCAAAGCTATGGGAAGGTGGCAGGAGTTCAGGTCAGCTGCCAGGCAACCGATAACCAAGGTCTTGGAGATTAGAACTCAAGAGTGAGGGACCATAACGATGAGAAAAGAGGAATGGTCACTGACAACCACATTCATGACAATAGTAAGAATTGGGTCACTTCTCTATGTCCTCAGGGAGCAGGGAGCTGCCTAAGACCCAGAACTACCAACTCACAGTAAAACGCCAGGCCAGTGAGAACCCCATGCCCCACAGCAGCTGACATAGGGGCTGTTTTCCACCAGTGACAGTCATGGGGACCATCAGACCCACCAGCTTTTCTGGGGTTCTGGGGATCTGGGCAATGGGGCTGCTGGAGGTGTGCCTCCCTTTCCCCTCCAGCTGACCCACTCTGCCTTCCCCTCGTCCTCAGCTTCCTGAGCTGGCTCGCCAGTTGAAGTCAAGCATCAAGGTGATCAGTACCAAGGTTGGTCCATTCGCTGTCTGCAGTTTGATGGGTGCTCGCTGTGATCCGTGCACTGTCCTCTGAGGAGTAAAATACATGTAGGACTGTTCTGTTTCCTTCTAGCCCTAGTGTCTGCAGCAGACCAGGTCCCTGTCCTCACAGAGTTTCATTCTAACAAGGCAGTGTGACCTGCATCAACATTACACAGATAATATTTCAGTTACAAGTGTGGTGACAAGGGATAGATTCTAGGGGTTATGAGGGCATTACTGGGACACCTGATATAATCCAGGAAATTAGAGAGGGCTTCTCTGAAGAGAAGGGTATTCCAAACAGGGAGAAGCAAGACCAAGGGCTGTGAGATGGGGAGAACAAGAATTCGTTCCAGGCTCTGAGAGAAGGACAGTGGCTGATGTACAGAAAGGAAGTAGGGAGGCCAGGAAGGTGGACAGGAGCCAGGTCACAGGGGCTACGTGGGGCCTGTGAGCCATGGGGAGGCACTTGGGAAGGCCTTATGCAGATCTCATATCTTTCCAGGCTGCGGATCAGCTGGGGCCCACACAGATGGTGAAGATCCTAACTCAAGAGACCCCAGATCTCCTTCTGGACCAGGGTACTGCCAAGGTGGCCCAATTGATCGTCCTGGAAGTATTCGCCACCAATGAAGCCCACCGCCCCTTCTTCACCCTGGGCATTGTGAGTCCAATTGTCTATGGCACGAGCAGCAACCTGGGGGACCTTCCTACTCACTGGTCTTATTCACCCCCTCTTGCTTTGCTGTTTCCAGCACTCTTGGCAGGGATGGGGGAGGGGGAGTTCTGAATCAAGAACCAGGAGCTTTGGTCCAACTCTGGTCCTATGACTTTATTAGTTAGGATCTTTAGGTAGAAACTTAATTCACATGCACAGAAGGAATTGTATTAGTTCATATAACTGAAAAGTCCAGACGATCTAGCTTCAGAAATAGCTGGATCCAGGTGCTCAAACAATGGCATCTTCATTCTTCTCTTCTCACCTGGAAGCTGTGTTTCCCTATGTGCTGCCTTCATCCTCAGACAGATTATCTTCTCATGGAAGTGCCCAAAGCTGTATCAAGATATTAGGTTGGCAACATCAGCTGAACCAGCCTCTTTTCCTCCGGGTAGTTGCAGCAAAAGTCCCAAAGCTAACTCTCATTGGATGAGCTTGGGTCATGTGCCCATTCTTGAACCAATCAGTGTGGCTAGAAAAATACACCTGAGTCGGGAGTTTGGCTGTATCCAAACCACAGAGACTGAGGGGGAAAAGGGTAATTCCTCTTCTGAAGTATGAGCAGAACTAAATCAGCTCCAAGTAAGTTCTTGATTGATTTTCTCAGTAACCCCAGCAGGTCACATCTCAGAGTTTCCATTTAGCAGGGGGACTCTGTGGGTAAAGGTATAGAGGTGGGGGGTCCCCAAAGGATAATCCCAATAGTATGGTATCTTAGGGTTGGGCCCTAGAAACAGAGCCTAAGAGAAGGATTCTTACAAAAGTAATTTATCGGGGAGAGCTGCCAGAGAGCCCCATAGAGGAGATCTGAGTGGGGCCCCAACCACATCCACGACAGAGGGCAAAGGGCAAAGGGAAAAGACAAGGCAGGATTCGTGTTTGGGCACTGGAACCATGCTTAACCAAGGAGTCTGGAAGTATCCGCCTGTTGGTAGACTAAAGTTGACACTCCCCTTACAGCACGGTTGCTGCGTACAGTTGTGCAGGTTGTCCACCCACACTGTCAGGGGGTACTGTTCACAAAGAATACAGGATGCACAGTGCCCTGGCTTCCTATATTAAAGGATATTCTGACCCCGCAACCAGCAGGAGGAAGGGACTGCCCATGCCAGCCTCACTCTTTATTGACTTGGCCCCTCCTTGGCCAATGGCAGACACTTTTCAAAAGGCCACCAAGCCCAGGCCTGCAGGACAAGTCTGGTCTCTGGGTGCATCCGACCTGGAGCTGGAGCCTGGCTCTGCCCTCAGGCTCACCCAGCCCACAGGTCAAGTTGATGTATATCTTTGACGCCCATATTGGAGACCTTGCTAGCTACTGACCTTCCAATAATAACAATGGTTAACATTTACTGGAGGCTTACTGGTCTTCTTTGTCCCTCAGTTTCCTCACCTTTACAATGGGGTAATAATAGGAGCCACTTCACGGGGTTGTGAGGATCAAAGGAGATAATCAGATAAAGTTACTAAAACACTGCCTGACACACAATGAGGGCTCTGTGCATATCGGCAGCTGTCATCATCATCATCATTGCCCACAACAACCCCATGTTGTAATCTGGTCAGCAGACGGTGGGTACAAATACTGTCTCATTTAATAGAAGAGGAAAGCGAGGCCCAGAGAGGCCAAACCCTTTCCCAAAGTCAGAGCCAGTAGCTGAGATCTAGACAGTGTCGACCTGACCCCAGATCCTCCTTCTATAACCTCACAGCCCATGCTTGACGCAACTCCTGAAAGAAATGGGGCCTGGGCTTCTCTCGTTGCAGGAAGCCAGCTCAGAAGCTCAGTTTTACACCAGAGATGACCGACTTATGCTCAGCTTTAACGAAATCAGGTAAACATGTAAATCACCGTCTCACCCTGTGACCAGTGGGATGTTTCGAATCTCTGGGGTGTGAGCATGGATGGAATAAAGGCTACTCCTAGATGGGCAGAAAGGCGACCTTGCCTGGACTATCCCGCTTTGGGGACCAAATGTCAGAGGAAGGGAAAGAAAGGAAAGTGGCCTTGCAGCAGCCATGGGAACAGCCTGCCTGGCACCATCCCCTCAGCTCATTCTAAACACCTCCAGGACAGCGGCTTTGACAGTCAAGCCCAGATGCTGACCCCAAGCCCAGAAGCACAGGGCTCCAACTGCCTCTTGTACTTCTCCCCACACCCCATAGCCCTCCTGTTGCCCCAAAGGGAGTTCAGGGGTTGCAAACTAGAGCCTGCTGGAACAAGTCAAGCTCTACATAGTAGGTGCTCCATAAATAGTTGTTGAATGAGTGAATGAATGAATGAATGAATGAGTGAATGAATGAGCCTCTGAGGGGCCATTCTCACTGGCATCTTCTGTTGCAGTTCTGATCGAATCCACTTGATGAACTCAGGCATTGGCCTGTTCAACGTGAGTATTAATAGATTGTCCCTGGGGCACAGGGGACAGCCCGGGATGGTCCATTTCAAAGACAGACATTGACCAGGATTTGCTTCGAACAAGGTCCCCATAGGCAGCCCCATGGTGGGCTGGCCAGCCTCCACGTTATCAGCCACAAAGTCCAACCTCCTGGCTCTGGTGTTTACTGAGCACCTGCTGCATGCCAGACACAGCTGAGAACGTGCTAAATGCTCACAGATACATATTTACTTTTCTTCTGTAACATTTTGGTCCTAAATGAGAAAACAAATCCCTTCTTTTTGCAGTCTCATTTTGCTCATGTAGACTCATCTCAGTGACCCTGGACAGCCCCTTCCCTGAGGTCCTCTGTTTCCCCAGCTGAGACAGAGTGGATCAGGGATCTCAAACTGGCTGCTTCCTGTCTCCTGCCATGGTTTCGTTTTGTTTTGTTTTTTGGTCCTCATGTTTTGTTTTGTTTTTTAATTTTTTTTTTTTTTTTTTTGGCTAATTTTTAAGTGGGGATGTTCTCACATGAAAATCAGAACTTCTGGCTTCACCAGAGAAGTCAAAAGTTGGGAAACAGGGTGAAATTCCCTCAGGGCAAATTCAGCTAGAACAGAGCAGCGGAGCCCCTGCGGGCAGGGAGTGCATCCCTCTAATATTCCCCAATCCCCCAGATGGGTTGGTACTGCCCCCAGTATGTCTGGTCCCCTGGATCCCTCACAGCTCTCACTGGCAGAGGCCTGGGATTCCAGTATGTCTCCTGGCTGCCCTGATCCTGGGGCTGGGCCATACCCATTCTAGGAATAGCTGGGGGGGGGGGGGAGGGAGGGGGGCGGGGGGGGGGGGACTCTGGATCCTCAGCCAAGGTAACAATGCCCCTCTCTCTCACAGCCTGAACTTCTGAAAAACGTCACCACTGAGATCCTCAACTCCGTCCTACTGCCAAACCAGAATGGTGCGTCCCTTTGCCGTCCATCCCCCCCAACTCCCTAGGGCTTTGAGGGTGGATGCTTCACTCCGCCTGCCTGCATCTCACTTTCTGTCAAATTCCACCTCCTCCAGGAAGCCTTCCTGGTCACCCAACTAGAAATGACCTCTCCCATCTCCAACTTTCCAGCCCAGTTCCTTTACTAGTGCCAGTACATAGGCATGCAAAGACAAACCAGGCAATGCCCCCGCCTCACAGGGCTGATGGCAGAGAGACAGAGGTGTAAACAGACAACTAGGACACGCTCAAGGTGCCTCAGGTAGACCTGGGTTCAAGTCCCGATTCCCTTTCTTGTTGGCTACCTGGCCTTGAGCAAGCTGCCTTATCATCCTAACTCAGTTTCTCCATCTGTAAAATGGGAAAATAAAAGTACCTTGCTCAGGCACATAAAGGAGACGCTGATTTTAAGGGGCTGAAGGAGGTGCCTGGCACAGGTGGGTCTCAACGTCTCTTAACTATTCCTGATGTTTGCGTTGTTATTTGTGTTACTAGAGGTGGAAGTCAAGAGAAAAGGAGGAATTACTCTACTTAAGCCCCAAGTTGGGGAGGGAGAGGTGAATTACTAACCTATGCCAACAACATCTTTTTCATTATTTTATTAGAGCAGGAAATCTCAAGTTGGTACAGGCACCTCCCTTGTGAGTGACAGGGAGGTCGTTCTTTATGACAGAAGAGTGCCCTTTGGAGCTACCAGCTACTGTGCTGGAAGCATGGGGAGGGGAGATGAGGCTGGGTGCATGCTGGGGCCAGAGAACAGGCAAGGAGCATGAGGCACAGTCCGAATTGGGTGTGCCAGGTCCCGAGTTCCCCGCCCACGGCTGCTCTATCCCACCCCAGTCTCTGACCACATTCGTTATTTCAGGCAAACTAAGACCCGGGATCTCGATACCGATGGTGAAGGCCTTGGGATTCGAGGAAGCTTCGAGCTTTCTTACCAAGGTGAGTGGGATTAAACATCCTGCCCCAGGGAGGGCACAGTTGCTGGGGGGAGCCCTGAGCTGGGAGGTAGGGCCCCGCACTCCAGTGCTAACCCCACTGGTCACTCATGGGGGGCCTTGGACAAGTCCCTTCTTTTCTCGTGGCCTCACTTCTTCATCTATAAGTGTAAGAGTGCGACTGTCCTAGCCTGGGGTGCATTTGTCTCCGGCTCTTTCTGTTCTACCTGTTATTCATTCATTCACTCATTCATTCATTCACTCATTCATTCATTTGTTCATTCATTCAGTAAGGCTTGGCACACCGTAAATGCTTAATAGATGCTCGCTGAGCAATGTCCCCTTGACACCTACTAGGGAGTGAGGCTATCACAGCATCACTCCCACCCCCAAATATTATCATTAACAATATTTAATAGCCCATAATCACTCTGTGCCATTCAACAGCATCTTGTTCAGTCTTCACACTCACCCTATGTCGTATATCCCCATTTTGCAGACAGAGAAACTGAGACTCGTGAATGACAAATCCATTTCCAAGGACACACACAATAGGTGGCAAAGTTGGGATCTGCACTCTGCACCTGCCCTCATAACACCTGCTTTGGTCCCCAACTTCTGCAGGAGCCAATGACAGTGAGGTGGGCTCCTCTCAGTCAGCCAGCCAGTCAGCAGACATTTATTAAGCACTTACTGTGTACCAGGCACTGATCACAACAGTGAACAAAACAGACAGAAACCCCTGCCTTCTTGGAGTTTCTAGTCCACTCTAGGTGGGGGAGACATTGAAAGCAGATTTTTTTTTTAGTTTATTTACTTATTTTGAGAGAGACAGAGACAGCATGAGTTGGGGAGGGGCAGAGAGAGAGAGAGACAGAGAGACCAAGAATCTCAAGCAGGCTCCGCACTGATGCGGAGCCTGATGCAGGGCCCGAACCCACAAAACCGTGAGATCATGACCTGAACTGAAACCAAGAATAGGATGCTTAACCAACTGAGCTACCCAGGTGCCCTGAAAGCAGAATTATTAAGAATTAAGAAAATCCAGGGAGGTTGGGTGGCTCAGTCGGTTGAATGTCCAACTCTTGATTTCAGCTGAGGTCATGATCACACAGTTCATGAGAGATCAAGCCCCGCATCAGTCTCTGTTAAGCAGCACGGAGCCTGCTTGGGATTCTCTCTCTCTTGGTCTCTCTCTCCCTCTTTCAAAATAAATAAGATTTAAAAAAAAAAAAGAAAAAGAGGGGCACCTGGGTGGCTCAGTCAGTTAAGTGTCTGACTTTGACTCAGGTCATGATCTCCCGGTCTGTGAGTTCGAGCCCCGCGTCAGGCTCTGTGCTGACAATTCAGAGCCTGGAGCCTGTTTCAGATTCTGTGTCTCCCTCTCTCCGCCCCTCCCCTGCTCGTGCTCTGTCTCTCTGTCTCTCTCTCTCTCAAAAATAAATAAAACATTAAAATTTTTTAAATAAATAAATAAAAAGAAAATTAAAAAAAGAAAAGAAAATCCACAGGTGATTGCCCACCCTTCCATGGCCAAGGTGTCCAACCTAAGGCCAGAAGGCCAAACTCCTATTAGTCCTGATTTTCCTAAAGTTGTGGATTGGTATCAGTGAATTCCTGAATTATTAAGTTCTGGAGAAATTCACAAAGGAAAGAAGTCTCAGAAATGCCTCTCCACATGCCACGAGATCACATTGGTGGCAGGGTAGGAGGCTTTGTTAACTAGCTTCCAAGGCAAGTTGTGGATGACTTACTACCTACCAGCTGCCCACCCCCAAAATCTGTGTCTACCCTTCAGCTGGCTGCGATGGACAAAAACAAGGACAGCACTGTGGATAGTACAGAGAGAGGCTGAAAGTCTAGACTCAGAAACCAGAGGACCCTTTCAATCCCGGCTCTGCCTCTCTCTAGCCATGGACCTCAGGCAGGTCCTTCAGCCTGAGCCCAGCTTTCTCATCCATAAAACCCAGCAGACGTATGAATACACAGGTCTTACTCTAACGGACTACATTGCAATGATCCAGTTAAAATATAAGCAGTTTATCTAAAATACATACTACACTCAACTCATGTTGGATGGTTTATTTCACATATCTCTTCTTAGGAGGCATTTAGTTACTTTCCTCTATTTTTTTTTTAAATCAACTTGCACTGCATGGTCCATCATTTGTACTTTGGGTTGGAAAGGTATCGTTTCATTCTTTGGGTCTGTTTCCAAGTTTCCTGTTTTGCTCTATTCATTTGTTTTGAGATAGCAGTCCATCGATTTCCTTTTTATAGATCTGTATATGTTTTAAAAGCTAGCCGGAGGAATGAATAAGTGGATAGATATGAGATAAAGCAAGTATGGTTTAGAAAAAGCTAATGACAGAAACTAGGTGCTAAGTATACAAGTGTTCACTGGAAAATTCTTTCCACTTTGCTCTGTTTAATAATTATCATAATAAAATATTGGGGGAAATCTAATAGGTTAAGTTCCTTCCATCACATTTAGTTTAAAAAAAAAAAAAGAGCATTGTTAAAAAGTTAGCTTGCCTGGACCCAGTGAATACACCTAAGTATCTGCATTTTATGAAACTTCTTGGGGAGTTTTGGTGATCACCTGGGCTCGGGGACGACAGTCCTACACAATCCCATACTTTGCATGCAGACACTTTACCTGTGCTCCAGACCCCTGCACGGCATCACTGTTCACAGACAGACCCTACTCCTCTGACCCTTCCAAGAATTCTGTGTGAGTTCAGGGTCATGATTCCCAAAGCCAGCGGTCACCTTGTGGAACACACACCGGCATAAACCACAACAAGGTAGGGGGTAAAACGCTGAATTGGTTTTTCTCCTCCAACTCAAGGATTCTCTTGTGATCACCCCGGCCTCCCAGTAGAGCCCCGGACCACCCTCTTGTCTCCCGTGAAGACTTGGATGATGGCCATCCAGGGCAGGCTGGGTCCCAGTAGGAGTATGGAAGCCAGCTCTGTAGACTGTCTCTCTCTGCAATAAATAAATATTTGTCTGTGACTCCTACAGCGTGGAGTGTATCTTTGTCCCAACTCAGGAGTCATTTGCAGGTTTGGGAACTGAACATCCAAGCCACATCAGAGTCATGTTTAGGCACATCTCAGCCAATCTGGCCTATGCCCGAGCTATGCCTGGGCCATGCGTGGACTATATAAAGATAACATCCAAGATCATGGCTGCTTCCCTGGGTTTCAGGAATAAGGCAGTCATTTGTGCCCTCCTTCCTTCTGTGTCAGCCTCAATAACACCTATGGTGGGACCATCTCTTTGGTGGGGGACACATGTTTTGTTGATGTAGACAGTGTGATGGATTGAGGGCTCTCTGAACGGTGTGACTCTGGAGAGAAATGAACTAGGGTTTGAATTCTGGCATGACCCCTCAACAGTAGTTTGACCCTTGGGATGTGGCTTCCCCTCTATGGGCCTCAGTTTCCCTCTCTACAAAATGAGGAGAATTGTAGTCCCCACCTTGAATGGCTATCATGAGGATGAAATGAGAGAGAAGTGTTCCTGGCACATGGAAGGTACTCAGACATGTCATCTGTGGGTGATGTCATCGTCACTATTGTTACCTGGACTTCAGGATGTTGGGCCTTATCACTAAAGGCCCCTCCCACTTGGACAGTGTGTGACTGCCATTGTCTCCCTGATGTTAGCAGGTTCAAGACAGACAATAGGGCCCCTGTTCTCTAGACTCAGGCTTGCCCCAGGACACAGAGGCCTTCAGTTACACAAAGGACCTCAGAGGATGGGACATTGGGTATTTCAGGAAAAGGCATTACCACCTTCAGGGTGTAAACAGGCAGGGGAATGGTGACAGCCTGGGAAGGCAGCCAGGAAGGAACTTCTCCCATCTACAAGACATGGGCGAGGCCAAGAGGGACACCAGGGGACAGGACAAGACCCTGCTCGAGACACTTACACAGGGTCAGCAAACACTTGCTGGGCAGTTGCTGAGTGCCAGGCTCCGCAGCTTCCACATACACCCCCAACTCCCAGACACAACTTTGCCATCTGTTCTCCACACATCACATTCCACTGTTTCTCTAAATCGTACTGAGTCTGAGGTTTGAACCATCTCTGACCAGGAAGATGAGAAAGTCAACCTCCAACTTGTCTGGGGCAGGTCCCTCCTGGCTCCCTAGGGTCGTGCAAGGATCTGAGGGGAAGGGGGGCTTCGAGGAGCCTGGAAGATGGGGTAGGGCCTCTCTCTGGTCTTTGGTCCCATCTGGTTCCAATGATGGGATCCCTGTCCCACCCACGACCCTTTAGAGGACAGTGGCTCCAACGCCCAGTCTGAGGCACTTCTCCAAAATAGCCATGGCTCCCGGGTTCCAGCCACCCATGACCTCTTTCTGGAGGAGGGGCTTCCTGGAGGTTGATGGATAAATAACCCGCTTCCTCACCGCCTGGGGCAGGGGGCAACTCCAACCCCACACAGCACCCCACAGGTCCAAGCTCAGGTGCCCACGGGGGTCACTTGCTCAAACACACCTTTCTGGGCCAGCTCCTTCTCCACCTCTCTTTCCCCCTCTACCAGCAACTCCTGGGATCACCTCTCAAATCAGCCACCTGCACTCAAACCCTGCTCTCAGGGTCTGCTTCTGGGGAACCCAAACCAAGATAAGCATTTGCCCTACAGGTATCATGCTAAGGGTCTCACCCGGCCTTCCCCACGGCCTCTGGCAGCCCCACTTGACAAATGAAGAGACTGAGACTCTGAACACTCACCATGGCTACCAAGCAGCCCCTAACCATTACCCCACACTGCCTCCCTCCACTCTGTGCCTTCATCTCTGCCTCCCCACCTTCGGTCTCTACTTCCCGTAAAGAAGGAGAAGGGTTGTCTTCTGTGTCAGCCTCCTTCTGTTTGGGGCCCCAAAGCAAAACCACCCTCCACGCACCTCTGAGGCAGGAACCCCCAGACCTGGAGCTCCAAGACTCCATCGCCTTCCTTGGCCAGGGAAGCGAAAACTCTGCTTCCTTCCAAGGCTTAGCAGCAGCAGCAAATAAAAAACACCAGTGATTCCTCAGTAAATTACCCTGCCTCACAGGAAGTACTACTCTCTTTGTCTTACAGATGAGAGAACAGGTAATACACAGTCAGTGAGTCGATGGGAACCCAAGCCTCCCACCTGAATCATGTCAGGACAATGACCCAGTATTCTTATTCCTCAAAATAACAGTGACAGCTAAACAGCCTCTAGTCCATGGGGGCCTCTCAGTCCCCAGACAGGACTAAGCACTTCCTGTGAGATTAACATTCCCATTTTATAGATCCATAAACTGAGGCTCAGGGACAGACAGTAAGTCCTTCCCAGGGCTTCCCTTTCATGAAGGAGACCCCCCCAGAAAATTCCCCATCTCTCAGCAGAGATTAGTCAATGAGGGGAACAGACAGAATCCATAGGGCTCCAGTCAAATTCGTCCCTCCTGCCTGGTTTAGAGAGGCCACATTTGGGAAGGGAAAGATCTGCAAGCTTCTGCCAACATCCTACTCCAGTCCCCAGTGACTCAGTTGAGGACATTAACCCCAGAGCCTTTCTGTGCTCCAGACAGAAGGAGGACAGCACTTGGCAGTAATGTTGAGACCCTATCGACAGATAGGAATGAGGAAGATCCAGCAAGTTTTAGAGCATCTTCCAACCAAAAAGTCCATGATTTTATGACTCTGAGATTCTAGAATAAGTACATCCCCATCAAAAACACTTTACTGAATCATCCTAACATCAGCCATTTGCTTTTGACATTAACCAGAGTGAGAACTTGAGAACTACCTAACATTGAACATTGACCTTGCATTTCCTGGGCAGCTGCTGCCTCCCAGAACCCACTCGCCCACCATCAGCCCCTCTGCCCTGTGTGTCCAGCCGAAGAATGGAGCTTAATACCTACCCTGACCACGCCTCTGTGTTGTGAATGGGAAAATAGTTAATCATGGGGAGAACCCTTAGAAAATCTAAAAGCCACCTAGAGATGAATACAAGTGCCATTCACATGACCATGGGCAGCAGTTAATGGAGTCCATGCTGACACTGACAGCTGTACACACTCACAATGGTGGCACCGGGATTCCCAAAAAGGGACATTCCCAAAGAGGACCTTTGTCCACCGAATTTCCCTTTTGCTGGGTAGCCAGTCCCCTCTCTGGGCCCGGATTTCAAATCCCACTTTTGCCACGGTGGACATGCTGTGTGACCTTGAGTAAATCATCCAACGTCTGTCAGCCACAATTCTTTTCTCTATAAGATAGAAATTAGGGGCGCCTGGGTGGCGCAGTCGGTTAAGCATCCGACTTCAGCCAGGTCACGATCTCGCGGTCCGTGAGTTCGAGCCCCGCGTCGGGCTCTGGGCTGATGGCTCAGAGCCTGGAGCCTGTTTCCGATTCTGTGTCTCCCTCTCTCTCTGCCCCTCCCCCGTTCATGTTCTGTCTCTCTCTGTCCCAAAAATAAATAAACGTTGAAAAAAAAAATTAAAAAAAAAAAAGATAGAAATTAAAATAAGTGACTTTTTTGGAATGCTTCCTATGGATCAGGCCCTGTGCTGACATCTATATGAGTTGCTTCACAATCCTCACAAATACCGAAAAGACAGAGATGGATTTATTATTTATTTATTATGCCCAGTTTTTCAGACATGACAAGTGAGGCTCAGAAGAAAAAGTAACCTGCCCAAAACATGAATAGACACTTCTCTAAAGAAGACATCCAGATGGCCAACAGACACATGAAAAGATGCTCAACGTCACTCTTCAGGGAAATACAAATCAAAACCACACTCAGATACCACCTCACACCAGTCAGAGTGGCCAAAATGAACAAATCAGGAGACTACAGATGCTGAAGAGGATGTGGAGAAACGAGAACCCCCTTGCACTGTTGGTGGGAATGCAAACTGGTGCAGTCGCTCTGGAAAACAGTGTGGAGGTTCCTCAAAAAATTAAAAATAGACCTACCCCATGACCCAGCAATAGCACTGCTAGGAAATTACCCAAGGGATACAGGAGTGCTGATGCACAGGGGCACTTGTACCCCAATGTTTATAGCAGTACCTTCAACAATAGCCAAATTATGGAAAGAGCCTAAATGTCCATCAACTGAGGAATGGAGAAAAAAATTATGGTTTATATACACAATGGAATACTACGTGGCAATGAGAAAGAATGAAATATGGCCTTTTGTAGCAACGTGGATGGAACTGGAGGGTATTATGCTAAGTGAAATAAGTCACACAGAGAAAGACAGATACCATATGTTTTCACTCTTATGTGATCCTGAGAAACTTAACAGAAGGCCATGGGAGAGGGGAAGGGGGGGAAAAGTTACAGAGAGGGAGGGAGCCAAACCATAAGAGACTCTTAAAAATTGAGAATAAACTGAGGGTTGATGGAGGTGGGAGGGAGAGGAGGGTAGGTGATGGGCACTGAGGAGGGCACCTGTTGGGATGAGCACTGGGTGTCGTATGGAAACCAATTTGACAATAAATTTCATTAAAAAAAGAAAAAATGAAAAAATTAAAACAAGAAAAAAAGAAAAAGTAACCTGCCCACAGCTACACAGCTACTGAGCAATGGTGGGGATTTGAACCCAGGCCTGTGTGGCCGCAGAGGCATGGCACAGAAAACATGTGTGGAAAAGGGCTGGCTCTACCACGCCCCCGCTGTCCTCCATACACCCCCAACACACTCTCTGACTCAGTTCTGGGTCTGCCGCATCCTGTATTGGGAGCCTCCTCAGGCCCCTCCCAAGAGCTGAAGGCTCTGCCCCAGGCTCGCAGCTCTGATGTCACTCCGAAGGGGAAGGCCCCACCTCCAAAACCACAGAGCCCCCACCCTCTCCCCCCCTGAGGTCTGTTGGCCAGGGGCCCAGTGCCTGCGCCTTCAGGCCTCAGTGATGAGCCCTATCAGTTTTGGCCAGTAGCCCCTTGCCACCTGGTGCCAAGAGGACCCCTTTCTCCGCTGAAGAGCTCCTCTGGGCACAAGTCCTGCCCCACCCAGCCAGGCTTCAGAGCTCAGGTTATAAAAGTTGTGTCTTTCTGGGAGGCTGGAGATGAGACCAGGGAGATTCCGGGCTGTCCTGTTATTGGAGAGGTAAGGACAAGGAGGGCACTTCTCAAATGTTCTTGAGCACCTACAATAATGTGCAGAGGTGCACAGATTCTTAGTGGTTCAAATCCACGCTCTGCCACCTGTGTGACCTTGGGGTGATTCATTTTTCCTCTCCGAGCCTCAGTTTTGTCATCTGTACATTGGACTTGCTATCAGTGATCCCAGACCATGTGGTGAGGACTCGGGGATGTAATGAAGCTCTCTCTACAAAGTCCTTGGCATGGCGCCTGCCCCTTGGTAACAACTCAACTAGAAGTTGGGGCTGGTAGGGATGATTAAAGGCAAGAGTTGGAGAGAGCTGGAAGACAGTGTAATGTGTGAAGGGCAGGAAGGGAGGGGAGACCCGACTTGGGTGAACTGATTGAGAAAAGTGCCCACGTAGAGGCTGACTAAACTCTGGTGGGCTGAACAGGGGGGGGGGGGCGGGGGGGGGGTGGGGGGGGGCGGGGGGGGGGGTTGGGGGGGGTTCACATCAGCCTGGAAGCAAAATACGAAGAGCTAATGCCGTGAGTACAAATTTTCCAGCCCCAAACCTGCATACGCAAGGGAACGGATACGTTTTTTATTATTCAGTGTAATCGTTGTTTGAAGCTCCTATGCCCCCAAGCAACCAAAAACTGACTGCTGCTAATTCAAGGCATCGCTGGGATTTTCTCAGCTACTTCAGAGCAGGCTCAGTGCCTTGGCAGGGGGGGCAGTGTCTACCCTCTGGGGGGCTCCTTCATTGGCGCGGCATGGCAGGGTGTGGTGGTGGTGCCTCGGCGGGCCTGCCTACACTGGAGATGTCTGCATCCCAGCCAGTCCCTGCCTGGCAGCTCCAGAGGCTGCATCTCCTGGTGGCACACCGTAGCCCACCCAGAGCGCCCCCTGCCTGCGGGCTCTGGGGTCCCAACTCTGCCCTTTGGCCACCAGGCAGGGCCGAAGTTCAACTTTTACAAACACACTGGTTGAAATATTGAAATATTTCCCTGTTATCTGGTGAGGAACTGTGGCTTCAAACCCCTCCCCCCGCTGCCCACCCCAGCCAGTATAAGACCTCCCGCAGGACCCTCATCCCTTCAAGATCCAGAAATCTCCATGGTTCAAAGGGAGCGCTCCATCTTCTAACATCTCACAATGTCACCCGGCCACGTGAACAGCTGTTGAGCACACTGCTTGCCAAGTGCTTTGCACATATTGTTGAGGGTATTCCTCACAACAACTTATGTTTATCCCCATTCCACAGATGAGAACACTGAGGCACAGAGAGGTCCAGTAAGTTGCTCAGGGTCACACAGTCAGGAAGTAGCAGAGACTGGATTTGAAGGCAGTCCACACGATGGGGAAGGGCACTCCAGGAAGAAGAAAACAAAAGCACTAGTGTGAGGTGGTGAGAAGTGCAGGGTGTGTTCAAGGACTAGCGGATCCAGAACGAGGGGGAAAAACAAGGAAAGGGAAGCTGGAGAGAGGTTCCAAGGGAGACAGGGCTGGGAGACCCTAGACAATGGGTCCCCAGTGCAGACGTGGAGGTGGCCACTGGGGTTTCCAGTTCTATGTTCACAGCTCCTGACTGGGAGGATGCTGCTGTTCTGGGGGTCACTGCTATGCTGGGGGCTGCTGTCCCAGGCTCAAGGGGAGGCCCGGCATCAGATCCTCCTGCGAATCAGCAAAGATCAGCTGAAAACAGGTAAAATTTAAGGGGTGGGCTTTGGGAGGCAAGAGCTCAGGGAAGGGCGGGGGTGGGAGGCGGTACCACCATCTAGCCTCCCCATGGCCAGCAGCAGAATTTGCCTTCCTTCACCCAGACCTGACCTCATCCTTCCCCTGCTCTAACACTTGCTGTGGCTCTCTCATGCCTCAGGAGAAGCTCCAAGCTCCTCATCTTGGCATTCAAGACTCTGCATCCCCAGCCTCTTCCACTGCCACCTGTCCTGACCACCCCCATAGACTTCACAGCCTCCTTCCCTTCCTGGGCTATTTCTTCTACCTACAATTCTCTTTCCCTCCTTCCCAACATGCTGAATTCTGACTCATCCTGTAAGGCAAAAGCTCTAACAGTCCCTCTGATGGGAATCCCGCCCCCACACCCCCAGTTTCCCCAGGCAGAAGGAGTCTCTTTCCTCTGGGCTCCCACAACCCTTTGGTGAAACCTCATCTATGGCATTTTCCTGATGTATGACACTTATCCTGTCTACGTGTCTGTTTGTCTCTCTCCCTCTTGACCATGAGCTCCTTACTGCCCATCCACCTCCTCCCCTACTTACCGCCGTCTATCCTCACCCATCTTTTGGTTTCATAAATTCACTAGACTCCTTACCACCTCAGGGCCTTTGTACAAGCTGTTCCCTCAGCCTACATTGCTCTCCTCCTAGACCTTGCAATAATGGATTCCTTCACTTCGTTCAGGTCTCAGCTCAAATGCCTCCTCCTCAAGGAGGCTTTCCTTGACCACTCTGTCTAAAATAGACCTTCATTCACCCCAGTCATGCTCCAACTCTACTCCGTTGTTTTTTTTTTTTTCTTTGTAGCACTAACTTTCAAAAATTGCCTTGTTTGCTTATCTGAGTATTTGGCTGTTGTCTATCTCTCCCACTAGAATGTATACTAGAATGCACACTGCTCCTGTTCCCTGAACCCAGAGAGAGTGCACACTTAATAAGTACTTGCTGCTAGGGGCACCTGGCTGGCTCAGTTGGTGGAGTGTGCGACTCTTGATCTCAGAGTTGTGAGATCAAGCCCCACTCTGGGTGTAGTGGTTACTTAAAAATAAAAAATTCTAAAAAAAAAAAAAAGTAAGCACTTGCTGCTAAATGACCATCTCAATTTTTTTTTAACGCTTATTTATTTTGAGAGAGAGAGACAGACCAACAGAGTGCGAGTGGGGAAGGGCCAGCGAGAGGGAGCCGCAGAATCCAAAGCAGCCTCCAGGCTCTGAGCCGTCAGCACAGAGCCGGATGTGGGGCTCGAACTCACCCACTGTGAGATCATGACCTGAGCCGGAGTCGGACGCTCAACAGACTGAGCCACCCAGGCGCCCCTTTTTTATAAATTTTTTTAATGCTTATTTATTTTGAGAGAGACAGACTGACAGAGTGCGAGCGGGGAAGAGCTAAATGACCATTGAATCACTGGCTCTGAGCAGATGCTGGTGGGCATTTGCTGAATGACTGAATGAAGGGTGAGCCCCACCTTGAGAAGGGGCTTGTCTCCTCAGACATTTCAGACCTGTTCTCGGAGCACCACATCTTGGACCGCGTGGCCGGGATTCCTGTGACGGGGGCTGCAGGTGAAGGGGTCACCATCCTGGACCACCTGCCCTTTGTAAGAGAAGGCCTCTCCAAGAAGAGCAGTGGGCTTGATCTGTCACTGGTCGGGGACCTGCTCTCGGGGAAGCGCCTCCCACTGCTGGAGAAGCTGCTCCAGGTGGGCGGGTGAGTCCGCAGAAGCTGCCTCTGGCCTTTCTTCCCCCTTCAGCCTCCGCCCCTGAGCCATAATGTTCTCCTGTATCAAGAAGAGGACTGGGCAGGTGGGAGGCCCGGAGGCTCCCTATAGCCTGGAAAATGCACAGCAAGTGCACCTTTATTGTTCTAAATCTCTCCAAGCTACCTAGAATCGTCCAAAGCAGGGTCTAAATCAAGGATCTCCACCTAGCAGCCCTCCAGACCCCCACATTCAGCCTACACCTGGGTACTGCAAATTTGCATGGTGTTTTTTTTTAAATATCTTAACTTTAAAAAGTTAAAAATGTTGCAATGAATTGCCAATATTTAAAAATCAAGAGAGTTTTAATCAAAATCAAGGTTTTCTCATTGTATGGTTTGTTAGGACTGCTGTAACAAAGGACCACAAGCTGTGGCTTAAACAACAGGAATTTGTTGTGTCACAGTCCTGGAGGCTGGAAGTCCAAACTGAAGGTGTGGACACAGCTGCTTCCTTCTAAGGGCCGTGAGGATCTCTTTTCCACGCCTCTCTCCCAGTCTGGGTGGTTTGCGGACAATTCCAGTGGGCACCAGATGAGTCACTAACTTGTATCTGATGTTTAAAAAGTACTCTGGGCCCTTCTCAGCTCAGGGAGATGCTGGGACCTGATGTCACTGAGGGGAGAAGAAGGCTCATGTCCTCCCTCCTGAATGCTCAGCAGGGCAGATGGTCCCTCAGTGGATGGTGGCGAGATCACCTGCCATCTTGCTTTCTGAGTCTTGCCTGCTTGCTTCCCTTTTGCAGAATGCTTATACTTGAACTCAGGCAGCCTCACTGCACATAGACAGCCCCTCCACTGCATTCTCCCCATTTTGTAGAGGGTGATACTGAGGCCCACAGAAGGGAAGAGACTCAACCAGGTCTTCAAGACGTGGAGGCTGGAACTACAGTCCCATTGTTCTCCAGCTGGACTGGGATCAGGGACGAGGGTGTCCCAAACCTGCTCCTGCTCCTCCTGGGGTCCATCCCTATTCCAGCCAACCCAGATACACACACTCTACAGAACCACGGCGGCCTTAGCAGACCATACCAACACCCCCCAAACCTCTCACAGGTTGGTCATAGAAGATGCCGTAGGACCAGAGATCACCCTGCAAATCCTGAGCGACAGCCTGCTGCAGGTCACGTTGCGAACCAAACTGTACCTCTCGCTCCAGCAGTAAGTACACCGGGCACTTCCTCCCCACCCCCCTCAGTGCCAGGCAGGCCAACCCCTCATTGCTATGACTCAAGAGGCAGCCATGCAGGGCTAGCAAAGGCCTCCTGCCTCTGCCGCCATAAGCCTCATAATAATCCTTTCCACTCGGGCTTGTTTCAAAGCCATTTTCACTGATGGGGAAACTGAGGCACAGAGTGGCAGAGGGACCGACCCAGGATAACACAGTGAGTCAGAAGCAGAGACCAAAATAAAACCCTTGGACTGCCAAGTCAGGGAATATGTGTCCCATCTGAGTAAAATGCAGATGCATTGACAGCATGATCTGAGGACGGTCTGATTCAAGCCCTGCCACCCTCACCTCCAGAGTATGGCATAACTGCACTCCACTCCTACTCACCATCTAAGCAACTTGAGCAAGGGCATCTGTTCCCTGGGCCTCAGTTTCCTCATCTACAATACGGGTATGATCAAGTATGCTCCTACCCTTGGCTGTTGTGAGAGTTCACTGCCGACCTGAGAGCTTGGATATCTCACTAAGGTGTGGGTGATCATGCCGACCTGGGGTTGCAAACCATGGGCAACAGAGGGAGTGCTACGGGTGGTATCTGCACGTGAGACAAATATTCCTTTTTTTTTTTCCAGAGAGAGAGAGAGCACAGGAGAGAGGGAGAGGGGCAGAGTAAGAGAGAGAGAAAAAGAGAGAGAGAGAGAGAGAGAGAGAGAGAGAGAGAATCCCAAGCAGTCTCCACACTGTCAGGGCAGAGCCAGACATGGGGCTCGATCCCACAACCCTGGGATCATGACCTGAGCCAAAATCTAGAATCAGATGCTCAGCTGACTCAGCCACCCAGGATCCCCAAAACGAATATTCTTAAAAGCCCCTTAGGAATATGTCCACTGTTGGCTTTCTTTAAAATATGGCCTTCTTGGTCTACCTTCCCTTTTTAATAGAGAAGTGAGCACAGAGGAATATTTCTTTGGTGGAGAAGTGAGCACAGAGGAATGTTTCTTTGGTAGAGAAGTGGGCACAGAGAAATAATTCTCTCCTATACAATAAACGTATCATCGCCCTTATAGTGATGTGCAGTGAAAACACAACCTAACTCTTGGCCTCGTGGGGACTGTAGCACTTGGAGCACCTGTGCCCCATGTCAAGGTCACCTTCAGCCCCAGGTGATTGTCCTGCTGGCTGGTGTTTTCAAATCTTTCAGGTTTTCCGAAGTGAGAGATCCATATGTTTAATGACGTCTCCTAGTTTTTCATTTGAGCCCCGCAGGCAGCAGCAGGCCACCAGCCTGTGACTTCTGGCCTCCATGTCAGGTGGTGGCTTGGCACCTGCCTAGACCTGCTGCCCCTACAGGATACTGCGGCTCAAAGTCATCAAGAACATCCGCATTGGGATACGGCTGGAACAGATGGGGAACGAGACCAAGGTGGCCTTCGAGGAGTGCCACACCCCACCAGGATACCTCAGCATCAAGGTTCTGGAGCAGTGAGTACCTGCCCACACCTGCACTACCACTGGCCAGGAGGGAGTGCCTGGACTTCCCGCCCTTCATGCAGACTCCCTGTGGGGGCTGCTTTTCCCCAGCCTAGTTCTCTGGGTGACCAAGGGCACAGGAACAGGGTCATCTGCAAGGCTCCGAGCTGCACACACCATCCATCAGCATTTCCTCTCTCCACACTGAATGTCATGGCTGAGAGCGGGCATCCAACCAGGTCAAACCTCAGCTTGGCTGCTTCCTAACTCGGGGACCCTGAACAAGCTATATGACTTTTAGAGCCTGTTTCCTCACCAGTAAAATGAAATTGTCCACAGAATCCAGCCAGCAGGGGGTGGGGGTGAGGAAAACATGAGCTGATCTATGTGCTGAGGTAACCTTAGCACAAAACCACCTCCTCCAGGAAGTTTTCCATGACTCTCCCTCCTCAAAAATCCCAGAGACCTTTATCAGAGAGGAAATGAAGAGACAGAGGCAGAGAGGGACAATAAGGAAAAAGTAAAGACGAGGAAGTCATGGAGAGAGAAAGCAAGAAGGCAAGAGAGGGATAAAACAGAAAAAGAAAGGGTGGGGTTGGGGAAGGAGAAGAGAGACAGCAAGTGGGGAAGGAGGCAGCCACTCTATGTTACACTTCATGTTACACAAGCCCATTGGCCCTGCCCTGGATTCCCGCCTCTGGCCTCAGTCTCCCCTTCCATGGTGCCTCAGATCCCACCTGCTCTCCCCCACCACTAGAATGGACCCCCTCCTGGCGAACGGAGCTCTGGAGTTGGTGACGAGTACCCTAGATAAGGCACTGCCCTTCCTCCTACAGAAGATAGTAAGTTGTTCGCCCTCGTCTGCCTCCTGGGAGAGGGGTGTGACCCCAAGAGAGAGCCTCTCAACTTGACAAGGACCCCATCGTGCCTTCCCTGCAGGTGTGCCCCCTGGCCACGACCCTGCTCAACTCACTGCTGGAAGACCTGCTACATCTCACTCTGTGTACGTAGAGTGGCCGAGAAAGCGGCTTAACTTCCATCCCCCTAACTGTGTGCCAGGAACCGTTCTGGGCTCTGAGAACAGGACAGGAAACCAAACAAAGCCTAGCTGCAGGGAGCCTACTTTTCAGTGGGGGAGAAAAAGGGCACTGTGCCTCATGACCTGGGCAAGTCATTTTCCCCCGGAGCCTCAGTTTCCCAACCTGTAAAGTGGGACTAATCCTAGACCCACAGAGTGGACTGCTGCAATAAAACATATAACCCGGCACAAAGTTACCGCTTAATAAATGCTCATTGTTACAAGAGGCACAGGCCTAGCCCACAAGAACTTAAAGCTGAGCAGAGAAGTTCAATTTCTGCCTGCTTCACTGCCTCTCCACACCGTTTCACCCTCCCGCAGGGCAAGCGGGGTCCTAGTTTCATTTTCCCATTGCAGCCCCGACCATCTCAAGCCCAGAAGACTTCCAGTACTATGTCACCACCACGGAGTTCACGGAGGAGGCCATCCTGATGAAAGTCCAGGCGAGCCAGCACCCTGGCTAGGGCAGACCCTCCCGGGACACCCACTGGCCTAGGGGAGGATGGGCAAAGAGGAAAGTGAGATGGCCTTCTCTGGATGGGAGGCATACAGAGGCCACAGGTAAGGGTGGTAGGCAAAAGAGGAGAAGGAGAGGGAAGGAGGGAGAAAGAAGGGGAGAGCTGGTGGACCCCTGCCCTCGGGAGCTTGTGCTGAGGCCCACTTGAACCCTGGAAAGCAAGAGAGGCCATGAGGCTACAGGTGCTGTGAGCGGGGATGAGACTCCAACAAAAGGGTAAGTGGGGCAGTTCGTGGGTACAGAATTATATGCAACACCCAGCTGGAAGAGATCCCTCAGAGGGGGAAACTGAGGCCCAGAGAAGGGCCTGTCAGAGGTAGGTCAGGTGGACAGGAAGGATTTGAGTGGATAGGAAGGAGGTGCTGTTAACAAAGGCACAGAGAAGGGAATGGGGTCGGAAGAGGGAGAAGCGAAAAATAGGAGCTCGTGTGTTCAAAATGTAGCTCTACCTACTGTCTGTAGGACATTGAGTAAGTCATTTCACCCCTCTGGGCTTCAGTTTCCCCACCTGTCTAATGGGGACAGTAATAGTTCCCATCTCACGGCACCGCTGTAAGGTCGAAATGAGATTGTGCACATAAGTGTTCAGCACTGCCTAGCACATAGTGAGCCCGTGGTATCGGTTACAGCTATAATCGGTTGTTGGTCAGAGAAGCTGTTCACACTGAATTTCTCCTTCCTCCTTCCTTTTTCTGAAGCTTGTGACGCCCTGCAGCCCAGGCCAGAGACCCCGAAAGCCTGACCACCTGACCCCCCAACCCCTTCCAAAATTAGCCCAAGGCAGCATGGCAGACCTCGCTTTTGGGCTAGAAGTCTACAATGACATCCTGTCCTGCCTCTACACCAGCAAGGAAATCCACGTGGACCCCCAGGACTCCAAAGTGAGTGCTCAAGAAAGGGGAGTATATAACTTTATTGCTTTGCTTTTCACATGAAGAAACCAAGATCCAGCTGGCAGAAGTGCCTTTCTGGGGAACTAGGTAAGTCACTTCCTCTCTCTGGACCTCCCTGGAGAACTCCTCTTCAGCCCTCAGAACCCAGCATGGAAATCCCCTCCTCTAGGAAGACTTCCTTGAACACCCAGGTCCCTTTACTGCTCCTCTCTTCATAACACTTATCCATTCACTCATGCCACAAATCGCTCTTGAAGGCCTACTATGTGCTAGGCCCTGTGCACCCAGCGTCCCTGGCCTTATAAAGCTCAAAGTCAAGTGGGAGAATAGAAACTGAACAAGAAAACAGTCAGATAAATAAAATAATTTACCTTGTTTATAATAAGAGCACTGGGTCAGCAAGTGACTAGTGGAAATGACAGGGCTACCCTGGACACTCTAGTCAGTAAAGACATCTATGAGGAGGTGGCCCGAATGGTGACAAGGAGGCATACACATAGAGATCTGCAATAAGAGCAAATGGCCAGGGTCAATGAGGAGACCAATGAGAGGGAAATCCAGATACATCACTGCTTAAAAGCCCCGAGCAGCAACTCAGCACACTCTGAATAACATCCAGTCGCTTCTCTGCAACCCCCTGCCCATTTCTCCAGCTCTGTCCCCTTACCTACTCCACTCCAACCACACTGGCTGAGCTGGTGCCCACCTCAGGGCCTTTGCACCTGCTGGGCTCGCTGCCTGGAACATTCTTCCTTCCACTGTTGGCCTCAGTGCAAATGTCATCTCCTCAGAGAGCCCCTCCTTGACCACCACATCTAAATATGCAGAATAGGCCTTCCCCCTCCTCGCCCCACTTCCCCTCTCTTTCTGTGCTTTTCCCTTCAAAACGCTGATCACACTGGGCATGTGTATGAGTAAAGTTACATATGCAAAGTCATATGTTGACAAATACACACACATGTTTATTTATTTAACTTTGTGTGTGCACTGCCTCCCCCATTCGAGGACATGGACTACAGATGGTGAACATATCTACAGCATGCAGTGGGTGCTCCATAAACACTGAAACACAAAACCCTAAGATCTGTGTCTAGAAGAGATCTCATGCTACTGCTCCATTTTTTTATATGAGGAAACCAGAGCCCAGATAGGGAAAGAGACTTGCCCAAGATGACCCAGCAGTGGGATCAGGAGTAGAGCCAGGTGTCCCCACGCTGGGGAGACAGTTGTAAGTGAGCACTGAGACAATTGTAGATGAGCATTATAATTCCATGCCCGCAGGAATTCTTACCCCAGTGGGCAAGGGTACATATGCAAGGGTGCCCTTTGTAGCTTCACTTGGGATAGGGCAAAAAATAAAGTTAACCTAGGTGTTCATCAATGACAAATTGGTAAAAAGGAGTCTGGTTATGGTCATACAGGGTGGAATACTATGCAGCTGTCAAAAAGAATGGCGTTGGTGGAATGCAAACTGGGGCAGCCACTCTGGAAAACAGTATGGAGGTTCCTCAAAAAATTAAAAATAGAACTACCCTATGACCCAGCAATTGCACTACTAGGTATTTATCCAAAGAATACAGTGTGCCGCTTCGAAGGGGCACATGCACCCCAATGTTTATAGCAGTGCTGTTGACAATAGCCAAAGTATGGAAAGGGCCCAAGTGTCCATCGACAGATGAATGGTTAAAGGAGATGTGGTATATATATATATATATATATATATATATATATATATATATATATATATACAATGGAGTATTACTCAGTAATCAAAAAGGATGAAATCTTTCCATTTGCAACTACGTGGATAGAACCGGAGGTATTATGCTAAGCGAAATTAGTCAGAAAAAGACAAACATCCTATGACTTCACTCATATGTGGAATTTAAGATACAAAACAGATGAACACAAGGGAAAGGAAGCAAAAATAATATAAAAACAGGAGGGGAGACAAAACATAAGAGACTCTTAAATATAGAGAACAAACTGAGGGTTGCTGGAGGTTGTGGGGCGGGATGGGCTAAATGGGCAAGGGGCATTAAGGAACACACTTGTTGGGATGAGCCTTGGGTGTTATACGTAGGGGATGAATCACTATTCTATTCCTGAAATCATTATTGCCCTATATGCTAACTAACTTAGATGTAAATTAAAAAATAAAAATAAAAATACAAGTAAAGAATTCAGGGGGAAAAAAAGAATGGGGTTGGTTCTATATGTACTGATACTGAGAGAAAAAAAAATAAGGTGCAGGACTGCATGGTGAGAATATTCTCTACTATGCATGTTTCCATGTGTGTAGAAAACAGGATGTACTCCCAAATGCCAACAGTAGTTACCCCTGAAAATAGGATTTGGAGGAAAAGGGGAAGAGGTGTTGGTGTAGACTTGTCCCCTTTATACGTTTTTGTACTGCTTTCCATCATGATTTATGATTTTCAGGAACCAATGGAGTATGGCTAGATGGATAGAAATATAATGAAGCAAGTATAGGAAAATGTTAACTGAAGAATCTAGGTGATAAGTATACAAATGTTGAAATTCTTTCAACTCTGCTGCATGTGCGGAAATTTTCACAGTAAAACATGGAAAGGGAAAATCACTGAAACAATAAAGTTAACCTTTCCAGATAAATCATGGTGAGAAACCAGGTGGAAGTCTCCTCCGATGTCGACGTCAACTACGTGCAGGTAGTGCATTCAGCTGGAAGCAATTACACCTCACTGAACCCCAATGACACCCCTGAAACTGCTCAGAACAGAGCTACGGGATTCTAAAGGCCAACACGCGGTTTGCCCTTTTTCCAGGCTGCTGACCTCATTGCACTGTTGTCACTGAGAGAGCTGGAGCGGGAGCCCAAGGTGGGTGTGTCACCAGCTTCCCCTCCCGCACCAGGGCCAGGATCTCAGGAAAGAGTCTGGGATGGGGGCAGGATTGGGCCACGTAAGCATGTTCCATCTGGCCAGAGTTTCCTACTGTGGACTCCAAAAACCACTGCACCTATTCCACTGGTGCTGTGAGGGGGGGTTGGTTCAAGTAAGGCACTTAGCTCATCGCCCTGCCCAGGTGCCCATGGCCAGGAGGCTGGCGTTATGACTCACTACTGAACGGGCCCCTGCCCCTGCTAAGGCAGCCAGATGTGCACACGGAGATAACAGCGAGCAGTGACTATGTGCCAGGCTCCTCCACCTGCGTCAACATAATCCTCAGATACCCCGCACTTCAGCCCATTTTCCTATGTGAGCAAACTGAGGCACAGAAAGGTGAATCCAGTTGCTCAAGCTCATATCACTCAGTCAGTGGCAGAAACAGGATTTGAAGCCAGTCCTGGACTCCAAAATCCATGCTCAGTGTCCTTTCTCCAAAGGCTCTTAGAACATGGCATCGGATGAACAAACAGTAATAGAAAACAACAGCATTACTAGGTGCTGGGCTCTATTCTAAGTACTCCACATGAATGAATTCATCTAATCCCCACAACAACCTTGTAGAGTAGGAACGATTATTCTCATTTACCAACTAGGAAAACAGAGAGATTAAGAGACTTGTCTCAGGCCACACAGCTTACAAGCGGTGGAGCTGGGATTCTTGCTCCAACATTTATGTTCTTACCTGCCATGCACGCCCAGGAAGCAGAGGATGTAATCTCACCTTAAAGGAGCTCAAGGAGGTTAAGTAAACTTCCCAAGGTCAAGGTCATGCAGCAAGTTGCTGCAGAGCTAGAATGAAACTTCAGACACCCTGGCTCCTAAGACGATCTTGTTCCCATTCTTCCAAGCCGGGAACTAAGGAACTCCATTCTCTGTACCTACCTGCACCTTTTCTGCTTTAACCTCATTCAGACTTCCAAGCAGTCCAGAGGAAGTGTGAGACTGACCATCAGTACCCCCGACCCTCCCACCGTCCACATTGACGGCCACACAGCCACCGTCACCCAGCCGGGCTCGCTGGTCCTGCTGGGGACCAGCAACACCTCCTCTGTCTCACTTTCCTGGGTGAGTAAGCCTTGAAATTATTTGTTCCTCAGGGGGCCTGGGTCCACTTGGGGGCCCCTCCGGGACCGGGTGACTGAGGCAGCTGCAAAACTCACCATTGTGTCGCCTGCTAATATTCGATCGGTCCACACCCAAATAGGTGCACCTGTTGTCAAAACATTACAATTAACACTTGCTCCCCTGTGTGGCTTCCAGTACTCCCCAAAGACCTCCTCAACAACTAAAGGGTTTTGCCTCCAATACCTTCTGCTCAGTGCCTTGTAGGTAGTTGTTAAATCTTCTGCCTTCCCTGGACGTGGCTGCCTCGAAAGCCCTTGTCTGCAAAACCAGGAGAAAGATCAGAAAAACAGTTCATAAGAGGCTAAACATATCTGTGTTGTCTACTCTATTTCTGGGGAAACACAGCTTCCCCCAAAGTTTCAACTTCTCTCTTCTGAGCCCCCTTGGGATTCCTATTTCCCATTCCACAGACCTTAAAATTGGGAAGGTACCTCAGATGTATGGGGGGTGGGGGACCCCCCCCAATAGGCAAGCCCAGCAGCATCCAGTACGCACACAGGACCCTAGAATCTTAGTTGGCATGACTCTGTGGTCAAGAAATTTGTCATCTCTGAGTGGTAGTGAGAAGAACTATTTCCGGTCTATAAGGTGACTGTGTGACTTACGAAGGCCAATAGACAACCCCCTCAAAACCAAGGAGTCCTCTGGCTTCCAGCAACAGTGATTCAATGGCCAAATGACTCATTGCAAAAGGCTTTCCCTTCCCTGGGCTGAGCCTCCCTGCATTGTGCCCAGCCCCAGCCTCCCCTGGCCTCCAGGAAGACCTGACACCATGAGTGCCCTCTCCCACAGCACCACCCACACACATGGTCTGAACACACATGACCAGCATCTGGGGCAGCAGGGAAAGGACCGGTGAGAGGGGCCAGCCCTGGAAAAGCATTCACGGGAGTAGGGGTGAAGGGTATCCCTCTGGCTGGAACATAATCTCCTCTCCTCTTCTGACCTAATTTCAACTCCCATAGAATCTCCTTTCAAAGGCTGTGTTTTCCTCGAGAAATCAGGAATTAAAACTCCAGTTCACTCCAAGCAGGTAATGTTTTTTTGGTTTTGCATGTTCAGAAGAAATAAGAATGACTGACAGAGAAGTAGGCGGGGGTGGGGGGGGTGGTCAAGGGGTGTGTTTCCATGCCTGCTGTCAGCACACGGAGTAGTGGATAAGAGGGAGGGAGGAAAGGAGGGAGGGGGTGCTGTAACTGGAGCTCACTGACCACTGCACCCCCAAGCAGCTGCTGTGATCTGAAAGGGTGATCTCTTTTCTCTGGTAGCACCACAGTCACCCTGGGCCCTTATCCCGCCGGCCTTGCAAAGCAGGTGAGTCTCTCTTAAACTTTGGCCTCTCCATGGTCCTGAAGGACCCATCAGCAGGCCCAGAAAAAGGCCCTGAGTCACTGATGTAGGAAGTTGAAAGCCTCACTCACTTTCTATCACTGATCTCATCTTGCCCTGGAGTCCCCACACCCCCTGGGGTCAGGGGAGCCCCCAGAACTTAAACTTGTCTACTTCATTCTTTCAAACACTTAACAAACACCTACTGAGCACCTATGATGTGCCCAGACTTGACTTAGGTACTTGGGATATGTCAGTGAACAAAGCAAAGGACCCTGCCCTCATGGAACGTACATTCTAGCAGGGTGAGGTCAGATAAGAAGCAATGAGCACAGTAAAACTGTAGAGTATGTACGCAAGTGATCATACTGTGGAAAAGAAAAAGTAGGAAGAGGGGATGTGCATCAGGAGTGCAGGTGAAGGTAAAACTAAAAAGGAAGGTTGGGGAAGGCCTCACTGAGAAGGCAAGTGTTTGAGAAAAGACTGGAGGAGGTGAGGGAGAGCGCTGTGGGGACATGGGAAAGAGGGGCCCCAAGGCCCCAAGGCAGAGAGGGGTGTGCCCATGGTTCAGGGAACAACGAGGGGGCCAGGGTAGCTGGATCAGAGGGATTGAGGGGAGGTTGTAGAGTGAGTAGAGCCTACTAGTGGGAAGCTGGCTCTTCCAGAGTGAGATAAAAGCTGATGGAACACAGAAGGAGCAGTCTGGAGGGGCCTGGAGTGGAGGCAGGTAGGCCATTGAGCAGGCTGGTAGAACAATGCAGAGGCTTGATGAGGCAGGTGGCAGCCAGGGGAGTGGCCGGGTGCAGGACATATTCCCGATAGGACTTCCTGCTGGAGATGTGGGAAAGGACTGAGAGAGGTATCCAGGATGATGCCCGGATTTTTAAGGGCACCTCTTCCTCTATAGGTTGAAAACAGCCTCCTTTGGGAGAATATTCCATTTGCACCCCCAACATGGCTGTGTGTCTCCTCTCTGGGTTTCTACTCCCCTGGGATTCCCAGCATAGCGTCCTGAGCCACCTGTGCCACCTGGGTCCCCATGTAGCAGTGAGGGGTTTCTGCTATAGTGTGACGTGTCTGGGCCCTCCCTAGCCTTGGGGCACTGGTTCCACCATCCTTCGCTTCCACAAGACTGTGAACCTCATGGGCCAGCCCTTAATGGGGGAAGGCTGCAAGATGGAAAAACAACAAAATGAAAGGGCTGAACATGTATCGGGAAACACTTCAGAATGATTAGCCCTGCTATATTAGGCCTTGCTCTGGCCTTACTTGCATAGAATCCCAGCCTTGAAAGGTCCTGAAGATCATCTTCCCAGGTCAGGGATCCCTTCTGTGACATCATCAGAGGGCAGTTATCCAGACCAGGGCTGCTGTGTATGGTTGCACAGGTTGTGCAGTGTACAAGCCACCCACATCATAGATAATTATGAATATGTTTATAACAGTGTCCCAATACATGGGGAAAGAGTCTTAAAGAAAGGGAGTCCTTTTCCAATCTCTCCAAATGGGTTGGAGCAGCTCTGATCAACCTCTTGAACTGCATGAGCATCCCTAGTAACAGGAGGTTTGCTATCTCAGTGAGACAATTCCTGCCCCATCACCAGACAGGTCTCAGCATTGGAGAGCTCCTCTTTGGACGGACCCAAAGTTGGTACCTGTGAAGCTCTGGCCATGGGTTTCCTCTGGCTCAACCTATTTCCTCTTCCCCTGGGCTACCCTGCAGAGATATGAAGACAGTCCCAGTGACCTAGGGTGAGGGTAACTCTTTTTCAGGCCCCTCAACTTTCCCTAGGCCCTTCACTATCTAGTCATCTGGCCCCAGTGCCCTTTAAAAATGGAGTCCCCTGGACTATTCCTGATCTCTTGTGGGCACCTGTACACTGGAGGTGCCCCATTCCCATGGTCAGAATCTGCCAGCCCAGCCGAAGTGACCTTCCTGTTTCTTTTTCATCTGTTGTAGGAAAAACGTATGGAGGCCTTTCTCTTAGAGCTTCTGAACAGGGTATTTTTGCCCCATCACAACGGTGAGCCCCACTGGGTTTCTTCTCATGCCCATACACCATGCGGCCTGGAGCTGCATCACCTGTGTCTAGAACTCTGCGCAGACAGCTGGCTTCTGCCTTGTCCCCTGGGGTTGGCTAAGAACTGTGCTTAGGCAAGGCAGATGGAGGCAGGGTAGAGACTGAAATTTGGAGTGTGGCCAGTGGGGGTGCTGGAAAGGGCCCGGGTGTGCTCCCCCCCATTCTCTGCCAGCTAGTGTACCCTACATGGACCCTGCTAGTACATGCAAGGTAACCAGTTCGGACCTTACGCACTTCTGAGAAATCACCCGGCTCAGCCTCCTTTTTTGCATTTGGGTTCAGTAGAGTAAAATG
Source organism: Lynx rufus (assembly GCF_022079265.1). NCBI lineage: Eukaryota > Metazoa > Chordata > Mammalia > Carnivora > Felidae > Lynx > Lynx rufus. The sequence continues at coordinate 25,709,359 of NW_025814896.1, read as the reverse complement.
ACTTTCCCAAGGTCACACAGCAAGTCTCTGGCAGAGCTGAGCCCAGAACTCTGGCATTTCATCTCCTTTCCAGGGGCTTCTCTCTATGCTCCAACTTGAGGAGTTATGTCAGGACTCCAGAGTGAGGCTAGAGGGCGAGGCTAGAGGAGCTCAAATGCTGGCTGGGCTGAAGGGTTTCGCATCATTCTGTGACCTGTGATAGCCAGGGAAAGTTCTGGGCATAAAGTGAGTAAATCTGTGCTCAAGAAGGGAGACCTATTAGAGGTGAGGAACAGCGGTGATGAAAGGCCCAGCAAGGCAGGCAGAAAAAGGGTCCAGGTGGGCAAGGATGCAACCTCACCTAGCCAGTGCCTACCACCGGCAGTTTATTCAAGAAGTGTATCTTCGTCCTGGACCAAAGAGACCTATGGCGAGCATCAAGATGACCCAGGAGCTAAGTCTGGTTCAAGAAGCCTATATAGTCCTGCAGAGTCTGAACATCCAGGCCTTGTGTGTTGCACAATGCCAGGGTGCCATTCACACTGGGGTCCTGTCCAAACCTCCCCCACAAGGCAAAAAGGAGCAGGGCCAAACCCACTCAGGAAATACAGGAAAACTGGCTGCAAGAAGCAGCCTGAGGATAAGAGAATTGGCAGAGGAAAGATTCACAAAAGCCTGTGCCGCAGTCAGGATCATCTGGTCCCAACACAGACAGGATTGAAACGAGGAGGCGTCCAGAGGCTGGGAGCTGGGAGACTGATGAGAAGGCATCTGCAGATCAGGGAACAGAAAGGACACCAGAGGCACCTGTCCCTCTTCCTCCATCCTACTCCCCACCTAACTGGGCTGGAATACACATTGGGCCAGCAAGGGCCCCAGAGTGATGATGGGGGGCTGAGATGAGATAAGGGCTGGTCAGTGCAAAGGAGGGGGAAGGAGGGGCCCACGCCAGGCTCTCAAGTCAGAAACTCAGAAACTCAACAGGCCAAATGGTTAGTTCTTTGAAACTCAATTTGCAAAATTCTCCAACTTTACCATTTACCAACTTACCAAAAACTTACTCTAAGGACTACCTTTCATATATTTAATAAATGAGTATATTCATGAATATTTTCTTTGATATATTTAATGGATATTTTCTTATCATACAACCAAATCCCTAGTGTTTTAAGGTTGATTTTTCAGTTTATACTGACTTGTTTCTAACCTTTTTCTGAGACATTTTCTGTTTCTGCCAACATTTTAGCATTTTTAGGAGGACAAACATTGTTTCAGCAATGTTCCTCAATTAAACAAGAATGAAATTCACTAAGACGTTCCTAAGATGCCTTCAACAAACCGCACATTCCTTAAAATGCTGCTAAGAAGTCTATCTTCCTAAGAATGTGTTCATAGTTCCTGAATATATTCTAGAAGAAATTCTCTCAAGATAGATTTTTAATGAATGGGTAGAAAAGCTGTTTAGGGACCCGGTTTTCTAGAGTGGGGTTGCCTGAGAGAGGATGATGTCCCCTGAGGAAGGAGAGGAGAAAGGGGATACGCCAAGTCCTTTCCCTGTTCTGAACAGTGGAGCAGCCAGGGGTCAGCTGGCCCGGGCCCTCCCCGCCCTTGCCCTGCACCCACAGACACCTCTGCTTGCCAGGGCACTGAGCTCCCCTACCCATACCTCTCACAGAGCTGCTCAGAGAACAAGACCTCCCGCTGCCCAACGTCAAGGGCATCTCCTTCGACCAGGCCCAAGTGGAGCCCTCCAAGGTAAATGCTGAGAAAAAGAGCTTCCTGAGACAGCCGGGGAAGGTCAGAGCTAGAAGGGTCTTGGAGCCCTACAGGTGCTTTGTCCCCATCCTGCAGGGGCAGAAGCTGAGGCTCAGGCAGAGGAGGCACTCAATGAGGCAAGCCTTCTACCTCCCTTATCTCACCCTCTCATAGCCATCCTGGATGTGATGCCCCATATACAGATGAGGGAACTGAGGCCCCAAGGGGTTCCATGAATCCCTCAGGGAGCCAAGCCCTAGGCACCCTGAGAGCTTCAATGCCTCAATAGGTGGTCTTCACAATTAGTTCCATGAAGTCGATGCTATGATTTCTCCCATTTTACAAGAGAGGGAACTAAAGCTCAGAAAGGCAAAGAAACTTGCCTAGGGCAGGAGAGCCAGGGTTCGAACCAGGGTTTATCTGATTTCAAAGCCTTTACCCTTAGCCAGGACCACCTACCACCCTAGAGCTCAGGTGGCCTAACCCCCGGAAAAGGGCTGTTGCCTCTGGCACCTGCTCTCTGTGAACTGCCAGAGGGTGGGAACCTGGGCCGGCACGAGGCTGGCTAAATGCCAGAGAGGTATGATGGGGCCACAGACCAGAGGGCTGAGAAAACCAGCAGAGGAACCACGGACGTGCTGCCGAGGGGGGTTGCCAGCTCTGAGTCTGCCCCAGGGGTCACCCTGCCTCCTTGGCACTCGCCCCTTCCCTCTGGAAGGTGAACCTGAGAAGAGGCAGATGGGGTTGGTGGGAAGGGGTAGAGCTCAGAGATGCCCTTCATTTCTTTGTTTCCCACCTTAACAATGATTCCCACTCTTAAATAGCGGTGCAGGAAGGGGCTCTAGGGGCAAAGCAGAGAGAGAACCACATGGAACCTGCTGGCCATGTGGCGTCAGGCAAGCCACTGCCCCTCTCTCAGCCTGCTGTCTCCGTCTGTCAAATGGAGATAAAGACAGGCGCTGGAAATCAAGGTTCCCTTCAGAAACACGAGAACTACTAGGATCACTGATTTCACCCAGCCCTACTCTGACCGTTGACAGAGCGTGACCCACCACCCCAGACATAAAGTTTGAGCTTCAGGACCCTCAACTTATGCCCAGTTCTGGACCCAGGACGCCTAATTCCCGGTCCTGACATTCAGGAGACACTAGAAATCTGCTTTCAAGAACCAGATGTTACTGTGCAGGAGGGTAGGAGGAGACAGCAGCAGTTTGTCTCCTAAAACCCCAGCCCCTGGCCTGTGCTACTCCCCCATTCCATCCTCAGACCCCTCCCCTAGACCCCACCCAACCCAGGGTGGCCCTGGTAGGAAGGGTGAGCCCAGGATGACCCTAGGTCGAGGCTGGAAGACCTACTTCAGGTAATCCAGGGGCTGGAGCTGCTCCAGAAATGATGCCACAACTCTGGGCAAGGAGGGCCAGGACAGCAGGGGCCCCTCTATAGTTCTGAATGCCAAAAATGGCAAAGTGCAAGCACAGCCCAGCAGCTCTCACATAACCAGACCTATGGAGACAAGGTGGGGGTCGGGGCAGCAGGTGGGCTCATGGGTTAACTTGTCGATTCACTTCTAGGCTGCCTTGCACTGTTGTGCCAGTTACATATTACACAACTCCAAGATGCACCACTCATACAGTAGCTTATATGAACGACAGCACCTGGAGTGGGACAGTGCACAATCTGCACATCCTTACATAGCTGTCCTGACCGCTCCCTCATTCATTCGCTATCACTAATTCACTCCATTAATATATATCACCGGCTGCTCTGTGCCTGGCCATGTGCTGGATGATGCCAAGACAAAGCTATGAGTCATACCCTGTCCCGGAAACCTTCAGGAGCTCCCCTTCTGGTGGAAAAACAGATGCAGGAGCAGATGGAGTCCAGCAGCATGGGTTGGGCATAGTGGGTGGGAGCAGGTGGAGGGCTCTAGCTGGATGAGAGACCCACCTCAGGGCGACCCAGCAGGATGAACCCCAATGCATCAGAAACATTAGAGGCATCTTGATACATAGGTTTTCAGAAGAGCTCCAAAGAGTGATCTATCTGTTCCTTCCTTCACAAACATTCCCAAGACCGTTCGTCCCCTCTGCTCTAACCCCTTGTCCAGTCTGTCCCTGACTCTGCCTTCTTGCCAACAGGGAAAGTTGTGTCCTTAGGATACATAGAACCCCTCCCAAGATAGCTTGAGCCACCTCAGGGAGAGCCGGGCAGTGAGGACAGGTAGGATACCCCTCCCTGCTTCTACCCACAGGGTTATGTGCTGCTGACTGTTCCAGACGAATAGCCGGTTCTTACCGAGGGCCAGTCCCTCTCCTCAGCCACAAGTGCTCTGGACCCTTGAGAGTACAAGAATGGCTGCTGTCACAATGGAAAATCTCAGCTGCAATAAAGATGATTCTTGCTTGAGAAAGAGTCTGGTTCTGAGTTTGCTACGGGGTTCTAGGAGATGGCAAGGCCCCCCCTGAAATGCTTAATGGAAAGGTTTTGCTCCCTGATAGTTCCTGTGTTCCCTTGGCCCCTCAGAGAGAGATTCTGAATTCTGTATTCAGCATCTCAGGGAAGAGAGGCTCCTCAGAAAACAGAGAGGGCCTTAGCTTCAAGAGCCCACACCCTGAGACGATGGGACATAGAAAGAACACAGGGAATTTTCACATACAAGGGTTCCCTGCTCGAGAGGGAAGAAGAGGAAGGAAGCAGAAGTTTTGATGTCCCTAAGAAAGACGGGACTCCAGGAGCCCAGAGATATTTGGGAGGCCCTGAGTGTGGAGGCAAGGGGTTAAGGGAAGAAGCCAGACCCCTAAGGGTAGAGCCAGATCCAGGTGGCTGATTATGATACCACAGAGCTCCCCTGGCCCTGAAAGGTGTGACAGGCAGGAGAGTGGTTGACATGTGCCCAAGAGCAGTGCCATCGAGGGAGAGAGTGAGGAGAACCCTCCCCATCAACATCCAGTCCCATGTGGCCCAGGCAGGGCAGGGTGGTGAGCAGAGAAAGCCTGGGTACCAGAGGGCTTTGCAGTCAGAAATGTGAATAGTTCCATGGTTGCCAAGAGTCACAAAGAGGGAAGAGGCCTCTTCTCACACCTGGGCACCTGCCAAAGCCCATGGCGAGTTAAGCCTGCCCCCAGACAAAGGCAGATGAGGAGAAACTTTGGATTGTGATAAAATCCCCATCACGGGCAGGTCTCTGTCTTGGGAGGGAACAAGTGACCAGCAGCCCAGTAACCTCAGCTGGCCTCTGGCAACTGGATGGCCAGTGGGGAGGCCCTCCTGGAGGCCAGTTCTCTGCCTACATCCCAAACCATTGAGCAGGCCTCGTGGGTCAGGTGCAGGATCCCTGTGCTACGGTGGAAGGATGGAGCCCAGACCAAACCTTGCTGTGAGTTCCTTACCTAACTCCCCACCTGTTTTACAAATATGAACCACAAGCCCAGCCTTGAAGGAAATAAGTCTCCCAAAAACATCCCTCAGACAAGTCCTTGGGCAAGATGGCAGGACCGCCCTGCACTGTGGCCTTGCAAAGTCTCCCAGCCCTTGGTGTATATAGGATAACTTAAGATAAGGTGGAGGCTGGGAGACACTTTCCCAGAGGACAGTTGAATCCTAAGGCCAGAATTTCCCACCTGTGTGTGAGCACACTGCCTGGTGCATGGCACATACATAGTAGGTACAAAATGATGGAATGGAGACATCCTCAGGACCTTGAAGAAAGCTAGGCAGAAGGAGCAATCCAGGCAGGAGAGGCATGAGAGAGCCTGTCCTACCATGGAAGCCCCTCATTCCTCTCCCATGACTTTAACAGGTGCATCTCATTTTACAGTCTTGCAGGCACGGACAACTATTATCCCATTAGATTCTTAAAATCATATTGAGTGGCACCAGATGGGGGGTGCAATTACCTGCCTTTGCCCAGGCAGGGTTGCCCACACCATTTCTGGTGCTGGAAGTCAGTGCGCTGGCTCCAAAGACCACCACCCTTCTCCCTCCACCCCAGATGGTCTCTCCTTGCCCACACCTCCATCCCAAGCCTCTTAGCTCAGCTGGGGAGCAAACAGCCCAAAACACCTCTCCCCAAGGGGCGTCTGGCTGGTTAGGTCAGTTAAGCATCCGACTTTGATTTTGGCTCAGGTCATGATCGCATGGTTGGTGAGACTGAGTGCCATGCCGTGGGGCTCTGGGCTGACAGTGGAGCCTGCTTGAGATTCTCTCTCTCTCCCGCTTTCTCTGCCTCTTCTGAGTGCACTCTCTCTCTCTCTCTCTGTCTCAAAATAAATAAATAAACTTAAAAAAAAAAAAAAAACCTACCTCTCTCATTCACCTGCTCTGGTGGACTAAAGTCTTCCCCAGTAGCATCACTCCTGAAGATCTTTTTTAAGAAAATAAGTTTCTTATTTTATTCCTCAAATAAAAGTTTAGCTGACACATAAGACAGATGACAAGAGAGGTGCTCTGATTAGAATGAGGCTGGGGGCTAAAGTTCTGGCCCTCTAGTTCTACCTTCTAACAGCAGGCACCTCTAAGGAAACTATGCTCCGTGGAGTTAAGGCACTGAGTTACCCAGGAGGGAGTCCCCAGTGCATGAGCCATCAAAAAACAAGGAACAGAAAACAAACAAACAAACAAACAAAACCAAAAAACAAAAACCAAGGAGCAGAGCGCTAAGAGAACTGAACACAGGATGGATGGGTTTTGACAGCTAGGATAGTAACCGAAAGAATGGGGGAGGAGCATCAAGCTGGCTGAAGTGGTTGAGCTTGCTTCTCCGCTGCTCCCCTCTAGATCTCCGGGTTGTGAGTTCGAGCTCCATGTTGGGTGTAGAGATTACTTAACAAAATGAATGCAGGGAAATTCACCAGAAGAAATAAAGGAGCCCAGAAGGAAGGACACAAAAGGCTCTCACACTTCCCCACCTGCAAAGAGGCAGCACTATCCCCCAGGTGAGGGCTCTGCCTGCTCCACACATAACCCAACACCCAGTCCAGTCCTGTTGTCCTACTTTGTAAATCACTCTCAAATCCACCTACAATACCACATTGGATAAGGCATCCACCATCTCTCACCTGGATAATTCCAACTGCCTTCTCCCTGGTCTCTCTGCTTCCACTCTGTGCCTCCAGGCTAGACCCCACGTAGCAGCCAGAAGAGACTTCAGAAGATAACCCGAATCATGTCACTCCCTGGTTAAAACCCTCTAACAGCCTCCCATCCATCATCTTCACCACAGCCCCCAGCCTCTGCCTCCGGTGGTCTCCAGTTGTCTTCCCACCGCCCCCACCCCTCCCTAGTCAGTCACACTGGCCTTGACTTGCTCCCCACCAGATTGCTCCCTACCACAGGCTTGCGCAAGCCATTCTCTCTCCATCTTCACCCCACCCTGCATGGGATGGTTTCTTCTCATCCTTTAGATCAACTTAGAAATCATCTCATCTGAGAGGCCCTCCACCACTCCCATCTCAAACCTTCATTTCTTTCAAAACACTTAACACAACTTGTCATTATTTAATTGAATGGTCTGTTTGCTTGTTCTGTGTCTGTCTCTCCGACTACAAATTATGAGGCGAGAGACCATGGCTTATTGATGCATTCCTGAGCTTGGTACATAGTAGGTGCTTAACAAATATTTGAGGAATACATGGAAGGATGGATGGATGGATGGAAGGAAGGGAGGGAGGAAGGAAGGAATGAAGGAAGGAAAGGAGGGAGGGAAGGAAGGAGGAGAGAGGAAGGAAGGAAAGGAAGGAAAGGAGGGAGGGAGGGAGGGAAGGAAGGAAGAGAGAGGAGAGAAGGAAAGGAAGGATGTATGGTAGATGAATGAACCCATCAGTACTAACCCAGACCCTGCTCACATCTGAGGACACACCACCGCTGGAAACCAGACAGCAGGTAGGGCCAAGGACTTCAGATTTCCATTTGCATAAAGATATATTCCATGGAGAAATAACCCTTATGTGTTAGAGCAAAGAGCTCTTCTAGGTGATGCCTTAAGCAAACAAAACCTAGTTTGAGATGGTAGATGGAGTCAAACTGCTCTTCATTCTAGTGTACATTTATAATTCAGATATTTCACTAAATGACACTCACCGTCCCCCCACAAGAAACCCAAATGTTTGAGTTTGGCAAGAGCAAGCCAGATCTCTCATGGATCAGGAAACTTGAAAATATTCATATTCTTTGAAATGCATATGATAAATTCCCACTTCTGGAGATTTTCTAAAGAAATCCTCAGAGATTCAGAGAAAGATTTAAGGGCAAGACTTGTTGCCACAGCATTGGTTTTGTGATGAAATTTTGGGAACAGGCTACATGTCCAACAATAGACGATTTATTTTTTATGATGAATTCTTAGTAAGAAATATTGCATAGCCATTAAAGTCACACTTTTATTTTTTTTATGTTTATTTATTTTTTAGAGAGATTGAGAACATGACTGGGGGAGGTGCAGAGAGAGAGGGAGACAGAGGATCCAAAGAAGGCTCTATGTTGACAACAGAGAGCCCAATGTGGGGCTCGAACTCACAAACCGTGAGATCATGACCTGAGCTGAAGTTGGATGCCAGAAGGCCCTAAAGTCATGCTTTTAAAGAGCATCTGGTGTCAAAAGAATATGCTCACAAGAACATTTAGATCCCAGATGTGAATATATATAAAGTAATTCAAAATGTTGGTTGTGATTTTCAGATGGCTTGAGTTGGTAGGATTGCAAATGCTTTTCATTTTCTTCTTAATATCTTTTCCAAACATTTTATGATGAACATGGTTGACTTTTATCATTAGGGGAAAAAATGTTCACATTCATTCAATAAATAGGGTATCAAGCATCTACTCTGCCATGTGAGCAAAACAAAGCAAGAATGGTTTATGCCTCATGACACTTGTGAGAGAGATGACATTCAACAATTCAGCCAACAAAGAGACACATAACTGCAAATTCCAGTTATGGCTAAGAGGAAACCTACAGGGGGGTACTAGGAGAGAGCATAATGCCGGGGCAGTCTGATTTCAATGAGGTGTCAGAGAAGGCTTCTTGGAGAAGATATATGAGCTGAGACCTGCAGGATGAGTAAGTTAAGCAAAATGTGGAGGAAAGGGATCTAGGCCATGGGACCAGAATGTACAAAGGTCCTGAGATGGGAACAAGCTAGGTACACCCAACAAACTGAAAGAAAGCCAGTGTGGCTAAAGGGAGTAGCAAGAAGTGTTAGAGAGGCAGACAGGAGTCAAACCAGACAGAGGCGGACAGGATCCAAACCAGGGCCAAAAATAAAGGTGTTACAGTGTGCAACAGTGAATTATTGATGAGTATTAAGCAAGAGAGCTATGTGATCTGAATTACGTCATATATTTTTAAGAAAAAAAGAGGCTGAACCAGAGCTTCAAAGCTACAGATCCATAGAGTCTCGGGAGGAAATCCAGCTAAACCCAGCGACTGTTTTAGCATGAGAAGTCAGAGGATTCATCCTGAGCCCATCCAAACTGACCACCTGAGGGAGCCCATATCTGCCCAACGCCAGTCTGAAAAGGAGTAGAGATAGGAGAAAGGAGGGCTGAAGACGGAAGGAACTCTGGCCTCATGTATGGCTGTCACTTTAAACACTCAGAGCCACTTTCTAATCTGATTCCTATAGCCATTACATAACCGAAGGCAAGGACATGTTAGCCTATTTGACAAACAGAGAAACTGAGAAGTTGGCCCATTCATTTGTTCATTCATTAATTTGTCCAACATTTACTACCCACTGAGTGGGGACAAAAAATGTACAAGGTAAGTAAGACGTGCCCCAGCCCTCAAGAATCTCATGGGCTAAGGGAAAAGAAGATAAATGACATGTCCTAAGTCAAGGCTTTGGCTTCAGGCACATCCTGGGCTTGAAGCCCAACCTGTCACTTCTGTGGAAAAGTCACTTAACTTCTGAGCCACAGCTTCTTCATCTCTAAATGGAGACATGGGTGATGGTGGTGATGCTGCTGTTGATGATGGCGGTAACAGGTCGTCGTAAGGGCAGAAAGTATTTTCTGAGTGCGCACTAGTTAGGGGTTTGGTGGTTGTGGTCACAGCCTATGACTCAAGGTTCAGTGTGATTTCCATGACATGACCCTTCTCTCTTTCTCAGGCCAACCTAATGCCCCCTAGTGTAAAACCCAAGCTGGCTGAATCCATGGGCAAATGTCACCATAGTGACACCTGCAGCTATATGTGGAGTCAAATTATTGCACTTCCAGAATAGGATGCCTACTAGCAGCAATGTATAGCCAGTGATGGCAAAGTCGTGACAGGTGCTCAGAGGGAGAGCAGCAAAGACAAGGTGCCTGTCAGCTACTTGCCCCCCTGGGGATACTGAAAAGCTCCTCCTCAGCATAGATACACTCAACTCTGGCCTACAAAGTGGAGACCACAGGCCTGACACTGGACAGTGCCACCTGTGGAGCAACTGGGTAAAACAAAGAACAGAGTCAACACACAGACATTAGCAAATGTGTCCTGGAGGTAAATACTTAGTCTTTTGAAACCTCTTATGCATTTGTGACAAGGTATATTCACAAATACAGTTGCAGTAGAATGTATCAAGAAAACTCTATCCTTCCACCAAAAAATGAAAACTCAGAGTAACATTAAAACACCTCTATATCTGCCCTTATTTTGGTAAAAGCACTATAAAGGATCTTTTTTTTTTGTAAAGAAACAATAAAAAAAATACATATTTTCTTGTTGCAAACAAGGTATGAATAGTTGCCAAAATCTAGGGGAAATCTAGGGAAATTATATAAAACCTGAGAGAGAGGTGGGTGAAAAAAACTGAAAATGGCCGATGCAATAGTAAAAAAGTCATGATGATGGTGATGATAGTAAATTATGGAATACTCACATATGCTAAGTTTGATGCTAATCTTGTAACATATTTCATCTCGCTTAACCCTCATGACAATCCTATATAGGTATAATACTATCCCTACTTTATGGATGAGGAAACTAAGACACAGAAAAGTTGGACCAAACACCAGTAGGTAGCTGAACCACGACTCACACCCAAAGCCTGTACACAAAAACCTTGTCGCCTCCTAAAACAATGATTCTTTGCCTTTGATAACTCACAAAGCCCACTGAAAATCTCATAAGAGACATGTATCCTAAGAAATGAAAACTGACCCAAATTTTACAAGCAACTTAAGAGTATGCAGGGATACAAGTTCCCTGCAGGAGGTCCCTGTGAATTCCTGTTATTGGCCAAGATCTGAGATTGATTATACCAGAGCAGAAAACTGAGGCAAGACCAATGAGTTCCAGGGATCAGAAAAACTTAGACAAGCATATAAATGTGTGCACAGGTGTGTGTATATCACTAAAGAAACACCTGTGAAAGGTCAAAATCCTGATGCCCGTCAGCAGGACATGCACAGCTCAGCCACATCTATGAAGACATCCTCACACAGAGGCCATTAAGAATTAGTACCTGCCTTATCATCTGCAATTGTGATCTCAGCCAAGCCTTGGCCAGCCTTGAAAGGGTCCTGTCTTTCAAGAGTCAGCAGGTCAAATCACTTAGGGCTTGGGAACAAGCAGGCCCTTTGCCCAGTGTGATAAGCCACAGTGAGTGAAAGAGCTTCCCATAGATTGTGGATTAGCAGAATCCAATGACTGCCCCACCTCCAAAGGTTGGAGGAGAGAAAGACAAAGAATGGGGAGGCCCCAAGGGCCATCAGGGGCTGCATCCGGGATGTGCCCTTTCCCAACCCCTGGAGTTGGAGTCATTCATTGGGTCCAGAGAACCACTAGAGGAAGTAAAATCAAGGGCCACATCCACCAACCGATGTCACAATTTTTGCCTAAAAGATGACTCCATTTCCCTCAGATGCCCAAGAAAAATAAGACCCAAGGCAGCTGGGTTTTGTCTTCTACTTATCATATATAAAACTCTATGTTCTGCCTTTTGAGAAAAGGTCAACTGTCATTTGTTTTTTGCATTTGACATTTCAGCAAAGCCCCAAATGGAACATTTGGCAAATGAAACTATAGCTGAGATTCACAGTATGGGAACTCCCACGGGGTTGAAGAGGGCCCTACAGCAAACGTGCTGAGCTTGCTTCAGGGCAGGGATCCGGAATAATTCTGGACTAAGCTTCAGGTAGAGAGAGGCAGGAGATGATTCTGACTAACCAACCCCTTAGTCAAAATTATCTCCCTCTCCTATACTCTTGCACTGTAAAGCTGTAGTAACACCACAGGCTGATCACATAGGATGTACAAAATCACAAAATTTCAAGTGGTAGGAACCTAACAGATGACTGGGCTTTCTCTGAAATAGAGGCCAGAGGCCCAGAGAACAGTCTCTAAAGTTTTAGGAGCCATTAAATGAGATGACAGATGAGAAAGAGCCTAGAATTCTTGAATACAAATGAGCACCACTATTCAAGTTTCATTCCAAGTGTGATTAGGGAAAGGAAAGGGGACTGAGCAAATTTTATAACTCCCATGCCTAAAATCCCCCAGACATGCCTTCATGCTCTCACCCACTGCAGACACTGTGTATATTCCAACCTTCCTACTTCCATCACTTCTCCCTGAAATCTTTGCAAGTTTGGATGCTTCTAACTGCACACATCTCATATAAAATGTCACTTGACCAGAAGTCTGTCCGTAAACACCCTTTCCGGAGGGATCCCATCCCCTCTCCCTCAGATCCCCACCCTAGCACCGGTCAATGCTGAGTGCCAACCATGGCCAGGGCATGGCACTGGCACCATAAAGGACTCTCACTGGGTTGGCACCTGCCAGCCTTAAACACCCCTCTACTCTTGCCATTCACCCAGTACCCACCTGACTCAAAGATAACAGGCTTGTGAAGGTTTAAAATAAGGAAGGAACAGATACTTGGCCTGGCTGCATCTCCAAAAAAGTTCCAAGCACCTTGAACATCTCTCAGAAAGACGCTGACAAATGTCACAACCATTAGCAGGTGTTGATCTTGGAAGTCAGCCTATATCATGCCACCCTTATCAGCACACTTGGATCACGTCCCTGCATGTCTGACAACTTCTGCGAGAGACACTGGTCTATAAAATGAGATGTAGCTTTCCTCTGACAGTTCACAAGCAAGAGCAGGAGGGGAGGCAGCTTCCAAAAACGTTCTCCCATCAACATCGACCCATCAGTGTTGGACAAGGTAAGAACTTGCTACATCAAAATTCACGAAAGAGGGGTGCCTGGGTGGCTCAGTTGGTTACGTGTCCAACTCTCGATTTCAGCTCAGGTCATGATCTCACGGTTTGTGGGATGGAGCCCCATGTCCAGCTCTGCATTGACAGTGAGGAACCTGCTTAGAATTCTCTCTCTCTCTCTCTCTCTCTCTCTGTCCTTCCTGCTCTCACTCTCTCTCTCAAAATAAATAGTTTTAAAACTTCATGAAAGAGAAATTCAAAACTCTGAGGCAGAAACAAGCATAGGACAGTTTAAGAAAAGAGACCTACTTAGGGTTTTGCATTTAGAATCTCTTTAGCAATGCCCCTCCCTACTGAAATGCACAGCACTGTACCTAGAGTGGTAGGCGTTAACAATTTCCTGGTATGTAACTTCTTTTAAAAATGGGGATCTCTTGGGGTACCTGGCTGGCTCAGTTCTTGGAGTTGTGAGTTTAAGTCCCACATTGGGTATAGAGATTACTTAAAAATAAAATCTTTTTTAAAAAAGGGAGGATCTTAAATGTCCATCAACAGATGAATGGATAAAGATGACATGCATGTATGTATGTGTATGTATGTGTGTGTGTATACACACACACATACATACACATAGATACATACACATAATGGAGTATTACTCAGCAATCAAAAAGAATGAAATCTTGCCATTTCCAAGTATGTGGATGGAACTAGAGGGTATTGTGCTAAGCAAAATTAGTCAGAGAAAGACAAATATCATATGACTTCACTCATATGAGGACTTTAAGATACAAAACAGATGAACACAAGGGAAGGGAAGCAAAAATAATATAAAAACAGGGAGGGGGACAAATCAGAAGAGATTAATAAATATGGAGAACAAACAGGGTTACTGGAGGGGTTGTGGGAGGGGGGATGGGCTAAATGGGTAAGGGGCATTAAGGAATCTACTCCTGAAATCATTGCTTCACGATATGCTAACTAACTTGGATATAAATTTAAAAATTAATTAATTGGGGCGCCTGGGTGGCGCAGTCGGTTGGGCGTCCGACTTCAGCCAGGTCACGATCTCGCGGTCCGTGAGTTCGAGCCCCGCGTCAGGCTCTGGGCTGATGGCTCAGAGCCTGGAGCCTGTTTCCGATTCTGTGTCTCCCTCTCTCTCTGCCCCTCCCCCGTTCATGCTCTGTCTCTCTCTGTCCCAAAAATAAATAAACGTTGAAAAAAAAAATTTTTTTTAATTAAATTAATTAATTAATTAATTTTTAAAATGGGGGATCTTTCCTGAGATTTTTTAATGATTCCATTCAAGACAACATCTAATAATGCTGCCACAAATTCAGTCACAGGCAGAGAATTTTATTATTTTTTCCCTCACAGAACACTTAAAGTCACCTTTACACTAAATTCCTCACAGGTAAGGGTAAAATGAGAAAAGTAATGAAAATGTGATGAGTTTTCTCCTAAAGTCTAACTTGTCCCATATGAAAGATGTCACTGGCTTCCCATTATGTCTTTCCCAACATTTCATCAATAGCAGTTCTTCTCAGTTATTTTTTTTTCTTTTTTTAAGTTTATTTCTTTATTTTGAGAGAGGGGAGGAGAGAGTGCAAGCAGGGGAGGGGCAGAGAAAGAGGAAGAGAGAGAATCCCAAGTAGGTAGGCTCCATGCTGTCAGCACAGACCCCAATACAGGGCTCAATCTCACAAACTGTGAGATCATGACCTGAGCCGAAATCAAGAGTCAAGAAGCTTAACCGACTAAGCCACCCAGGTGCCCAATTCTCCTCAGTCTTGATAAATGGCAGGCAACTTGATTTGGACAATGCCTATGCATGGCAAGAGCAGAGGTTGATAAGCCTTATTTTATAAAACTTGATTAGGTAAGAAATGCAGGGAGGAACTCCAGAGTCTACTGGCTTTACTGACAGAACATACCCCAAGACACAAACCTCTGTATTACCTTAAACATTAGAGAGAGAAAGACTTGAGAGAATCATTGTAAGGGAGGAATGTGACAGCCAGAGAAGGGAAACAATCACCACTGGGTCACACAACTGAGCTCAGAGTCAAACATGGGTTTTCTGCCTGGGTGGACCCAGCTCTCTGCCTTCTTGCTGAAGCTAAGGCCCCTCAGCTGGAAATGGGGTAATAATATTATCGAGTGTCTAGATTTGCTGAGAAAATTATAAAAGATGTTGTGGATGAAATAATTAGCACACGGACCAGTACTCTATACATAGATATGTATGGATACATATCCCAACAAAGAGAGGTAAAGTCAGGACTTGTAAGTTTACACATTCACAACAGTTATGGCTGCTCAACCCTGGCCAAGAAAAAGAAGCCACATGCCCCATGGTCGTTAGGACCACCCAGTGCCCTACAATAGAAGAGGCTACAGAAAGTGGGAAATGGGTTAACTTGATCATTGATCCACACACAGAGGAGCCTCCTGTGTGCCAGCCACCAACACAATAATGAGGATGGTCCAATGCCACCACTAGACCACGCTAATGCTCTCCCAGAACATGGGAACAGGCTTTAAAAAGACAAGAGAGGGGCGCCTGGGTGGCGCAGTCGGTTAAGCGTCCGACTTCAGCCAGGTCACGATCTCACGGTCCGTGAGTTCGAGCCCCGCGTCGGGCTCTGGGCTGATGGCTCAGAGCCTGGAGCCTGTTTCCGATTCTGTGTCTCCCTCTCTCTCTGCCCCTCCCCCGTTCATGCTCTGTCTCTCTCTGTCCCAAAAATAAATAAACGTTGAAAAAAAAAAAATTAAAAAGACAAGAGAGGGCCTGAGATGGTCATACTGACATAAAGATGGTTCTGGCCTCTGCACACTGAGCTGAAATGCCAAGACAGCCCAATGACCAAATGGGTGGAGGGTGCCAAGCTCGGGTCTGATTCATTGGGTGATTTCATTCTTATTGGGCAAAACTAGCAGCTGGAAGCTGGCCAGTGGGCACAGGCAAGCATATTGCCTGCTCTGTACCACAAGTTTCACCATCTATAAAATAAAGATAGACCCTCCTTCTCAGGGTTGTGTAGAGAGCTTAGAGCAGCTAATGTCCGCTTACTCTCCACAAAGGGACTGGCACATGGAAAGCTCATACCAACAAGGACAGTGCTTTATATTAGTTGATCAAAAGCTGGGAGAGACCTTGACCACCATTAGAGCAATAACCTTTGTAGCTGGATCATTCAAAATTCTTGAATTCCCCAGTTGGTAACTGAGATGGCTCCAAGGGCATTTGAGAAAAGGAAACCTGGCAGGAGGATGTGGACCATAGAGGTAAGGCTATTGGCAGGGCTTGGCCTGTACTCAAAGACTGCCACCAGCCTGTGGATATCTTCATGCAGAGCTGAAAAAGAAGTAGGAGAAAACAAGACTTTGCCATATGATGGAACACTGTCTGATCAATACAATATACAGACTAGAATGTCAAAAATGTGAGTGGAACCTTTCCACAAGAGCGAGGGCCCTTGTAGGTGCATGTCTAATACAAACATAGTGGCACCCCTATGATCCATTGGGAGCGTGGTCTCTAAAATAACTTGCTTTTGCAGATATCAGTCACCAAGATGCTGACCCTCTGGGCCCTGGTCTTCACGCTGACCGTCCAGGCAAGAGCACTTGACCTGCAGAATCCATCTTTGCTGCTGGGAAATCTCCCTCAATTAGCCCTTGAGGTCACCAAAAAAGCCCCTCTCAATCTGCCACTGTTCAGAAGTGCCCCAAAAGATTCTCCATCTAAGAAACATCCAACTAGGACCCCAGGAGGCAGGTGTCTACCAGTGGCCAGGTACTTCATGTCTAGCAGCAAACTCGAAGAATGTAAGTAAAATTTGTTTCACCTGCTCACCTTTGACTTTCCACCCACTCACACACACTTCTCATTTCCAAGCCCAAAAGCTGATTACACCTCCAATAAGGAGAAGGCATCAAAATCACCTTGGGAGTTTGTTAACAAAACAGCTGCCTGGGCTCCACTCCCACACATTGTGATACATCAATACTGCAGAGGGCATGAAAACCTGGTTTTCTAATAAGCTCCAAGATGATGTTGAAGCTACCTGTCTGTAGTCCACACATGGGGAAGGACTGGTCAAAGCAACCCTGGAGAAGGGAACTCTTGGATCCAGTCAAATGGCTACCTGCCTTTTATGTGACCCTTATCACCTGCACACTGCCAGGACCTCTCATGGCTTCCAATGCTGGGCCCCACAGCTCATCCCAAACACCCACACGTACTTAAAGCATCAACCTGGTTGACAAAGAGCCAAGAAATGGGAGATCCAAGTCCACTACCAAACCCCCTGACCAGATTTGCTCTTTCCAAACGCCCTTCTCACACCCTTCTTGAGTCTCAGCCTCCTCCTTAAAGAGATGTGGAATTCTGTCCTCTGGCAGTCTCTTAGGGCCAGAGAGCAGAGGAGCTCAGGAATTACAAGGCTTGGCAAAGAAGTGACTCTCTTTGGGGACCAAGAAGGGAGTAGGACTCTTGAGCAAATGAAGGCCAATAGGAAAGTCCACAAAGCTCCCTGCAACAGCCTTCTGCAGCCAGCCTTCCAGGATGAAAGGACAGGGTGACAGAGGGAAAATTGGTGGCTGCCTAGTGATCATGGTACCCAGCCCCACAGCTCACACATCCACTGCTTTGCCTCTTTAGGAACATTTCCTCCACTCTGCCCACCACTCTGCCTTATGACAAAAGAGTTGAAATATATAGAAAAGTTCAGACAGTGGTACAAAAGAAAAAAGTAACAGTTGTATACCCAACAAACAGTGATTTGGTGGTGGTGGTGGTGGTTGTTAATTTTGTCAGACATAAAATATATATATACATACACACACACACACACACACACACACACACACACACACATATATATATACATATAGCAAATACTCTTGTACTCACAACTGAGTTTAAGGAATAAAACCCAGCCATAGGGCTAAGGGCCCCAAGGCTCCTGCAGGGCTGCCTCCCTCTCCCCCTTTCTCCTCCTCCCCCTGGAGGAGACCTCTGGCCTGATTATTTTTCCCTCGCCACTTCTCTATATGTTGTGACATGCGGCTATTCCTATTCTGGAATAGGAATGTTGTCCTTTGGCCCAATTAAGCTCTTTGCTGAGATAGACAGGGTTGACCACCAGCCAGATGTAATAGCTCCTCTTCTGAGTTCCTTTCTCAGGCCACTGAGAGCAGGATAGGATAGGACCCCTGTGACTTCACAGTTCTCCAAGTTGGCTCTTGACCCTCTCTCCTTGCCCACCATCTTCTGGGATTCCACTTCTCCCTGCCCTGCTTGTCTCCAGTGTGAAGGCAAAGACAGGGTGAGCATCTCCTCCACCCTGATGATAAAAATGCTGGAGGATCAGTGCTGATGCAGGAGGTCTCTTAGTATGGGCAGCTTGTCAAAGGTGGCAAGACCTCCCGATGACCCACAAGGGGAAAACGAGGCCTAGAGAAGAGAAGAGACTCGCACAGAGTCACACAGATGGAGAACAGAGGAGTCCAGGTCTGTGAGCTCCACTACCTCTTCGCCAGCCACCTCAACCTTACTGAGTACTTAAAATCAGCTCAACATTTGTCCTGTGCCCAACAACCCATGCTGCAGGTTCTATCACTCCTAGACAGGTGCAGAGACTGAGGCTCAGGAAAGAGAATACTCTGCCCCAGGCCACTTGGACTTCAAGGAAGTGTCTAGACCTTATATACTTGGGACTACTGGGCTCCAGAGCTAAACTAAATTCTTTCATTCCATGCTCAAACCACTTTAGAGTAACATACTCAACACTAGGCTGGCCTCAGGTAGGTGGCTAACAAATGTTAACTCTTAACAGGGGACAGGTTATCTCTGTATCACCAGGCTGTCCTGTGGTGGGCAGTGGGAGGGAGTGATATATCCAGAAGGCATGATATACAGTAGCTAAGGGCCTAACAATTCAGAGGTGCTGGCTCTCCGGCTGGGAAGGTTCCTCTGGTTGAATCAGTTGGACACCCAACAGCAAGATCATGTCTCTTGACCCTTTTCAGATCTGAACGCCACGCTGCCCCCACAGATCGAGAAGATGCTGATGTGTGAGGAGATAGATCTAGCTGGTGTGCTTGGGACAGTGATATCTACATTGTCTAACTCCAACCTACTGTCTGTGTTAGACCTCACTTCATCCCTCAACATACCTGGAAGTGATGTTCTTGGTGGTATCCTGGGCAAGGAAAGTGGTGGCCAGTCCCCAAAGCTCCCACTGTCATTGCTCTCAACAGCCACTAATGCCCTCAATATCCAAGAGACTCTGGGCAGACTACTACCCACTGGTGCAGAGAAGAATCCTGTAAAAGGACTTGTCAACACCCTTGACCTCCCAAATCTCCCCCAGCCTCTGAATGATATCGTTAACCAAGCCGGCAAGCTCACAGAATCCACCGAGGGTGTGCTGAACAGTCTAGTGCCAGTAGGTGTTAGTGATGCAGTCACAGACCTGCTGAGAAATGCTGACCTAGCAGAACTCTTACTGGGGTAAGTGCTTCCTTGATCCTAAGGTCTGACACAAGAAGAGAGCTGCTGTTTGGGGACACTGAAGTTCAACCTCCAACAATACCATGGAAAGGGACAACCACATTTTCATGAAGCAATATTCTAGTTCTGTGCTGAAAGGGTGCCCTTTCAGAGGGAAATACGACCAAGATTTCTTCAGCTTAAAGAGCAGAGTGGGTAAGGGAGCCAGGGAGTCCTGGGAATGGATGGGTTGGTAAATTGTTAAATGGCTGCTTCAGGGGTACCTCTCCTGCTGCCCAGGCTGATTTGTGGAGCCAGGACTGACCCATGATGCTGTCACTTTGCAGATTAAATGTTCAAGAAGTGACTGTGGAGAGTATGACATCAACCATGACAGGTGATGGGATCCTCGTCTCTACCACAACTACCGCCTTCATAGGTGGAAAAGGGTGAGCCTGTTTCCAAATCAGTCAGCCAAGACAGTTAGCCTGGGGACTTAAGAGCCAGAGTCCAAGGGCCAGGCAGAGGCAACACAGAATAAGGTTGGATGATTGAGGGTGGGGCAAACTGGGCACCAGGAATAGCTGCCTGTCTCTTCTGCCCCAAAGGACCAATGCAGGAGAATGACCCCATGAAGCCCCATCCTCAAATAGTGTAAGCACAGCCAGAAATCCAGATCTCCATGTGAAATCTGCACAATTTTATACATGGGCAGTGAAGAGAAAAACCACAGAAAATGACATATACACTGGTATTATGGGAAATGCAGGCTCCAAATAATCTGGAC
The DNA here is from genome assembly GCF_022079265.1 of Lynx rufus. Lineage (NCBI taxonomy): Eukaryota > Metazoa > Chordata > Mammalia > Carnivora > Felidae > Lynx > Lynx rufus. The sequence goes on along the minus strand of NW_025814896.1, from coordinate 25,689,188 downwards.
CCTCCAAGAAGAATCAGCCCACTCTACAAACACTGTCCCAGGCATTTGGGGGCAGGGGTGGACAGAGATGATTAAAATGCATGCATCAGTCATCCACCTAATGGGTAATTAATACACATCTCTATACCACATGTTGTGCTGGGCACAGGAGTAATGGCAGTCCCTGTCCTCAGTGAACATCAACAGGTGGGGGAGAACAGGTTAGCAGTGTAGGTCCAAGGCACACAGGAAGACATGAGGACAGGCAACCTACACTGGGGAGAAGGCAGCTTCTTGAACTATCACACACATGGCACTAAAACCTTTCACCGAGCAAACTCCAGCCAAGCACTTAACTGAGGCGCTCTGAACTCACTGAACCCTTCTGACAACCTCATCAGAAAAGCAGTCCTATTTCTACACTAGGAAACCAGTTTAGACTACCAAAACCAGTTACATACAGCTGACAGGGTTCAAACCCAGGCATTCTGCCTCCAGAGCCCATGTTTGTGACCACTACAGTTAGCAGTAGCAGGAAGGGCCATTTGTCTTCTCGAGAACATCTGACTTTAATGAGGCCTGGTTTTGGTAAATGGTGGGTTTTTCTTATGCTGTAACCCACACAACACACAGCTGGGGATGCTGGGCACAAAAGTGAACTTGTAACGAGCTTCTCATTACAAGTCGGCCTCGTGCCACCAACAAAAGACTTCATTTTTTTTTTTTTAATGTTTATTTTTGAGAGAGAGACAGACAGAGTAGGGGAGGGGCAGAAAGAGAGGGAGACACAGAATCCGAAGTAGTCTCCAGGCTCTGAGCGGTCAGCACAGAGCCTGATGTAGGGCTCGAACCCATGAACTGCGAGATCATGGCCTGAGCCGAAGTCAAACGCTTCACTGACTAAGCCACCCAGATGCCCCAAAAGAAGACTTCTTGAAGGCTGGTGAGGAGAGTGATTTTATAAATGCCTCCCGTGAACCAGGATCTAATCCTGTGTAAGAGAAGGCCAACCTTGAGGCATGCTCACTTGAAGAGCACCAAACTTTCCCTCTCTCAAATAATCTAGACAAACACATGAGGCTTACTCCCAAAATGCCTATTGCTTGGCCTGAGTGACATCCTGGAGCTAGGCCTGGTTTCACCTACATCTTATTCTCCACAGCCTAGCAGGACCTGTAGTCAGCCTACTGGGATATCAAGTACACAGCGATATAACTCTGAAAATTGGCATTTCCACGAACAATAGCCAATGCATCAACCTCCAAGTCCAGGACAAGGACATCAAGTTCAAGAAAGTGACCCTTCAAGTAGTGGAAACGTACGTGAGACCATTTTTCTCATTTTCTATATCCGTATGTGCCAGAATGTCCCCGTTGATACCACCCTTAGGGTGGAGTTTGGCCAATCCAATGGTTTGAATGATCAGTAATTGGGAGTCCCAGTCAGGGGTCTTTGCTTGGGAACGCCCAGCACATTTCAAAACAACCTTCTCTCACTCTGCCTGCATTCTGCTAAGCATACTCTTTGTATTTTGTTCTTTTTGCTTAAGCAATACATTCACCTAAATCAAAATCCAAAAGATACAAAAAGCCATACAATGAAAAGTCTTCCTCCCACCCATGTATACCAGCTGGCTAATACTCCTCCCTGGAAACAACCAAAGGATCTAGTCTCTTCCATTGGCTTTCAGAGACACTATTTGCATGTGCACAGTTGTGTGTGTGTATACACACACAGAAAGGGGTGAATACCATATACACCTTTCTGGACTCTGATTGCCTCACTTAAAAAATAGCTTGGAATCTGTTGCATCAATATATAAATAGCTTCTTCATTTTTTATGGCCTAGTATTCCATTATGAAGATGCACTGTAATTTAATAGTCCCTTATCAAGGAATAGTTGTGTTTTTCAACTGTTAACTTTTGTACCCAACTCCAACTAGTAAGGTCCCAGACAGGTCTGTTCACTAACATGAACGAGTGTCTGAAGAATAAATCCCTCTACATGGGATTGCTGGGTCAGATGTCAGGCATTGGTAATTTTCCCAGGGATCCTTGTAGTATCTTCCTTAATGACTGAAACTGTAGACAAAAGCGCTCGGGTGTTGGTACAAATTAAGAAGCAGGACATCATGCAGCTGTTTCATGAATAGATGGGTTTTCTCCAATGCCTGGGCAAAATCCAGAAATGCAAGAATCACATAGTCCTCCACATATCTTTCCCAGGGTCACAAATACTTTGCCAGTGCCTCTGCCTTTGGACCAAATCGTTTCTCAAGTGTTGACAGTAGCTATGAAAGAGAAGGTAAGTGTTGGGAAAAAGGAGGGCACCACCTCAGAGGTCTAGGTCACTGGGGGAAAGCGATTTGGTCCTGATGCTGGGCGAGACTCCAAAAGGAGACATCAGGCCTTCAGGAGTCCCAAGTTTAGAGCTATTCTGGCCCAAAAGACCCCAGCAGCAGGACAGGATAATGCCTCACACTAGGAGAGGGAGAGTGTAAGTTCTGCCATAGAGAAGCCCAAGAAACAGGGAGAAGGGGAAGAGGATGGGGAGGAGGGGAAGATGAGCTGGGCTGAAGGGGAGGAGGACAGGCCTGCTGCACTTCCTTGGCAAAGCTCATTGGTGGTGATTTCACAGCTTCAAGAAGTAGAATCGTGTGACATTGATCTCAGTGATTTCAGCAAATGCAAGAACTGTGAGTACAAACACCAGAGCTCCCTGGGGGTCATGGGTCAATGGAGGACTCCTTGGGGATCTCACCAGATGACAGACAGGAGAGTGGGCGGCCGTGAGCTACAATACCTTGAGCCTCCAGGCACACAGACCCTCCTCAGCACCTCAAGGCAGAACATGTGGTAACTTACTGGCTTCCCTGAACCACTATGACACATTCTCCAGGACAGAGCAGGGCAAAGAGCCCCTTAGAAGTCTCTGTGGCAGCCCCGCCACCTAAATGGTTTGCCAAGCACACATGTGTGCAGAGTCAGAGCAAGGAGGATTCCAGGCCTCATGCCAGGGAAGCTGAGAAGCAAAAATTCCCTCCAGTGTCCTCAAACATATCCGGGAGACAGGAATGATAGGACATAGTGGGACAGCAGCTGCCAGGACAGCCAAAGCAGGAAACTGGTAACATTTCTCCAGTCCCAGAGTAGATGAAACTGGCACCTTGGCAACAAGCTTCTCTCTCTCATTTGTGGTTTTGGCACAAGAAGGAGAGGGCCAAGCCCTCATGCTGCCTTCCTCCCCGAAACTGGAAAACACAGTAGGGCAGCAGCTTTCTGCCTCAGACTGAGAAACAGGGAGGTGTCCACACTGGTCCCCCATCTGGAGGGTAGAGCCACCAAGAGCCCGGGGGTTACGGGGGTCTCCAGATGTTCTCTTTCCTCTCACCTGCAGCTACTGACTTGTTCAAGTACAACGTTAAAAGTTCCAGGACTTCTGCACAAGGTCTTTCAGTCTTCTACTGTGTAAGTGTTCTTTGTGCTTACAACGGATTCCATAGGAGGGCTGCAGACATCCCTGAATTCATGAAATATATGCTACTTCAAGAACACTTAAATAGGGGAATTCACCTCAAAAATGAGGACTTATGGCTTCTCTTAGACAATCAGAGGTCTGATGGCCCTAAGTTGGACTGCATCAGGGCTAATCAGCTGGACAAGAGCAGTGCTTCCTCCTTTACAAAAGGTTTCTACTCTCTAATCTCCACAAACCCCACCACTTCCTACAGACCCCCAACACGGAGGCTGGGGGGGGGGTCCACTGCAGTCCTCATGGGGGCCACTTCACTCCTCAACATCTCAGCCAGGCTCCAAAGACATAGAAACTGATGTTAGTCTCACATGACAACAGGGATTTTTCTGCTTTTCTTTCTCTAGGCTAAAGCCTTCTTTAACAAATATATAGTCCCTGTACCTGGAAGTCCCCTTCCACCAGATCCTAGAAATGCCAACATTTCCCTAACTCTGTCCCATAAATTACTCACCGTTATCATCACACTGAGTGTCAAGCAGAGCTCCACCAAGGTAAGCCTCATCTACCCTGACACCATTCTCCTCTTTGCTTAAGCCTAGTCTGTCAAACTCTTGAGAGAAAGGTAAAAATGCAGTGGGTTCCAGAACATTCTTCCAGAGGTAAATAAGAGGAAATGCTGTGGGATACAGCTTTTCCCTTAATGATGATCATATAAATGGATATTTGTTGACACCGAAGGAGAGCAGAGAGCAGGGGCAGAGGAGGATAAATGTCTTCTGAGTTCCTGCTTCAAACCAAGTACAAAGCCAGGTGTCATTTCATCCTGACAATGGCACCAGGAGGTAGGGATTCTTGTCCCCATTTTACAGAAAACCAAAGTGAGAGAAGTACTTTACCAACAGTCACAGTATGAGCAAGAGAGTGGATTTATCGACATCTGAGGTATTCGTTTGCTTCTGGCCCCAAGGGTGATAGAAGGAATAGAGGCAATAATAACGAGAAAATAATAATCATGGAGAACTTTCTATGGCCAGGCTCTGTTTCAGCAATGTACAATGTTTCCTTAACAGGGTCTCCAAAATGATTAAGTGCAGAGTGGTCTGCCAAAAGAGCATAGAAAGAAATGGGTTTAAGCTGGATGAGGGGTAACAGAAAAGCAAAATTTTATGTGTTAAATGACCTACTGTCCTTCTGAGAAAGGAAATGAGATATAGGAAAATATCTGGAATTAGACCCTATCTGCTGTGGTCACACCCACTGTGCCAGTACCCACCTAGGTGACCGACTCATACTAGAGAGCCAATAAATATCTGAATAAATGAACTGAATGATGCACAGGTATCTCATAAGGCACCATTCTGCAGTCCTCCTTCTTCTCCATACTCTAAATGATGACTTCTTCACAACAGATGAATAACCTGGCTGCAAGCATCACCAAAATAGCCTACTCCTTCAAGTCAGGCAACCAACTCCAAGTCACCTTGTGGATTACCGTGGAAAAGGATGGTGAGAATTTTACTACCGTGGAAAGGGTGAGTACTGAGTAACAAATCAGGACTGAGCTGTGAGGAGGAACTAACAGGAGCACAAGTTACACGGAAAAAAGAGCGGTCTGGAGTGGAGGGGGCCAAATCCCCGAGGGCCCAAGTGCCTGGGTACCCCTATGACAAGGGTGGCTGGTGGGCTCAGCCCCTAGGGCAGAAGAGATAAACAGGCTGTCTCCTGCGACCAGGGAGTCTCCACTCCAGTCCTTACCTGTGATCTTGTTGGCCATATCACAATGTGATACATTCACTGACTAATCAGGTCAAGGTTGTTTTTTTTTTTTTTTACATTTATTCATTTTTGAGAGACCGAGAGAGACAGAGCACAAGTGGGGGAGGGGCAGAAAGAGGGAGACACAGAATCTGAAGCAGGCTCCAGGCTCTGAACTGTCAGCACAGAGCCCGACACGGGGCTTGAACTCACAGACCACGAGATCATGACCTGAGCCGAAGTCGGATGCTTAACCAACTGAGCCACCCAGGTCCCCCTCAAGGTATTATTTTTAATGCATATTTGTTTTATATTAATGCAGACCTCAATCATCTCCCATGACAGCAAGATTTCAAAAGACAAATTGATACCAGACTTCAAGATTATGAGGTACTGTCCATAACTACAAAGTCCTCTTGACATTTGTCAGTATAAAAATAAATATCAAGAACCCAATTCAAATCACATGAGAAAAATAACGGAAAAGGCCCTTAGGAAATACCTGCATAATTACAGGGAAGCCAAAATGGAGTTTTACTCACCTTAAAATTGCTTTATCCTCTGTATTTGACATTTTATAAGTGGCTTTGAGAAGTGAACTAATACCTAAACTCTAGCATTGGTTAATATTTTTTATGTGAAAATAATTTTTCCTTGTACTTGTTTCCTGACAGCTCTGAAGACAAGGTGACACCACCTGAGGCTGTAAGTCGATTCAATTTTCAAAATATCTGTATGTGAGAAATTATTTTAATGCCAGATGCTCAGTGACACAGGGACTCTGGAAAGGAAAAGGTCACACAGACTAGATCACAGATGCAATGTGGAGCAGGTTCCAAACCTTTACCCTCTCTGGAGAGTTCTTCAAGCTAGTTCCCAAAGCCATGACTAGAATCCCACATTCAGTCAGTGACTTAAGGAAGGCCTAAATCCCTGATTTTTTAGTGTTGTGGGTGATTCTGACACACAAGGAAGTCCTGGAGTCCACTGGAAGAATGAAAAGGTGATCTAGATTCTAATCTTGCCTGGGTTCATGAGAGTTGCTCACAAATATACCCAGCCTCACCCTTCCCATTGGTAGTTCCCATCAGTAATCCCGAGTGAGCACAGGAATCACCAGATGAAAGCCTGGGAGGTGAGAAGGGGGGAGAGAGAGGGCAGGGCCCAGGGAACAGGTTCCAGGAAATTCCCAGGAGGTTCACCAACCACACCCTCATTTAAGATATTTGTTCTTGTACATGTTCATGCCTTCATTCAACAAATGTTCAGGGAACACCACAATGTCCCCAGCCCTAGAATACAACATGAAATAGTGATGAGGTCCCTGATTCTAAGAGTGACCCTCAAATTTAAGTAGGAAAACAGAGACAGCTGAAAATCATAAATAAATCAGCTAAATCATTAAGAGCCTAGGAGCCACACACTGGGTGGAGGCATACAATGGGCACCCTGAAGTGAGCAACCTTATGACTATGGGTGACTACGGGGACCGTGTGCATCTCATGTCAGCCCTGAGACAATAAGGAGTCAGTTGAGAGGCAGACTCTGGGAGGTATCGCAAGTCCAGTGATTCTTCATCTCATCTTTACCTCTGGGCTGCTATGTAGCATGCCAGGTTCCATGCAGGGGAAGGAATGTAGAAGGCATGGTCCCTAGCCTCATGTAACTACGCACCTGACAGGGGTCACAGACATTTATGCAGAAAGTTGTCAGTGTAGCATAAAAATGACAGAGTAGAGACAGCACCAACTAGAAGGCAGACAGTAGGTTCCCTGAGAAGATGCCTGAACTTAACCTTGAAGAAGGAGCAGAAGTTAGCACAGACCCAAAGTGTGTACAGGATAGAGGAAACAGAATGTGCCAAAGGTAGGCATCACAGAATCATAGGCCTTTCGAAGAGGGGAAAGGTAAGCAGAGTGCCAGCAGAGAGAAGCAGATCTGGGAGGCCCTTGGAGGGAATGCAAAGGAGGCAGGCTCAGCAACAATCAGTCCTTCCCAATACTGAATTCAACCTTTGTCTTGAAAGTATGCAGCTGCACCACTGAGCCTACAGCAGTGTCTAGAACGTAATATGACCCCATAAACATTTGTTCAAGGAGCCACCTAAGGCATCAAAACCTACTGAAGGGCTTTGGAAAACCCCCAACGAAGAAGCCTGAGAGATTGACCAACATCCACCTCCCCATATAGCCTTGTCCAGTAATAGATTTCTTACACTAGGAAAAAACCCACATATGAGAGGCACCCAAGATGTACTGATAAAAATGCTCCTCCCATCTCTTCCAGGAAGCAGAAGTGCAAGATATATTGCTTGAGGTTCTGAAGAAATTTTTGTCTGCCCTTAATGGTATGTGGAATTAATTTAAACACTTAGGAGCACCTGCGTGGCTCAGTCAGTTGGTTAAGCGCCCAACTCCTGATTTCAGCTCATGTCATGATCTCACATGGTCGTGAGATCAAACCCCACATCAGGCTCTGTGCTGTGTGTGGAACCTGCTTAAGATTCTCTCCCTCCCTCTACCTGAGCTCTTCCCCCACTTGCACACTCTCTCTCAAAAAATAAAATTAATTAATTAGTTAAAGGGCGCCTGGGTAGCTCAGTTGGTTGGGTGTCCAACTCTTGTTTTTGGCTTATGTCATGATCTCACGGTTCATGAGATTGAGCCCCATGCCATCAGCACAGAGCCTCTCCTCTCTCTGCCCCTCCCCCCACTTGCATGCACTCTCTCTCAAAAGAAATAAACACTAAAAAAATTAAAAATATCTATTAAAAAAACAATAATGTAAACACTTAGAGTCATAAGAAAGGGACAAGGGTGCAAAACCACATTACAGAACAGTCCATGGCACTGAGCACAGTATCATCCAATCACCATCTGGACTGAAAATCACTTCTTAGTTTTCAGATAGGGACTTCAGCATCTTGAGATGGCAAAACATGAAAATTAAATCTAAATGCCTCTTCTACGGGTCCTAATGAAATCTAGCTCCGTAGGGGTCATCTTACCACTTGGAGGAAAATGGACCTGGATCACCTAGTCACACAGATGCTGGAGTTGGAGAAACTTGAGACTGAGATCATAAACTTCATAACCACCAAGATGATGGTACAAAATGCTATCTGTACATATTTGTGGTGAACTCTAAAGGGGTTCAAAATCGTGCAAATGACACCAAAACAGCAGGGTCTTCTTCTTCAGCTAGTGAAGGCAGACATGCCTATATGTCTCTTAGTATCAATTATCTGTGCATAGAATACCCACTTGGTTTCCAGTTCATTCTAAGGTCTTTTCTGATCTTTGTAAACTCACCCTCATACACACACAAGACTAAGAGACTATGTCTGAAATCTGTCCATTGAATGGGCAAGGGAGAGATTTCTCCTAGAGCCGTGCACTAACCAGAGATCCCTCCAGCTGGCTGTGGCTAAAACAACCCAGCCTGGCCATTGTTTCTTTCAACTCATATCACATTTTCTCTTTATTTCAGAACTGATAAGGGCATGGAATGTTCCTCCAGGACTAACCTCAAATCCTCTAACCAATGCCAAGGTTAAAGTACTTAAGTTGGTAAGAGAGAAATACCAATATTTTCCTTTTGCACAAAGGCCTACTGTGCACTTCAATCTTCACAGGAATGACGGGGGCCAGTAGGCCTCAGCCTCAGTCTGCTCCAGTCCGCCCTACTGACTCCAACTAATCTCCCCACTCTTCCCTAGGCAGATTCATTGCCTACTTTAGTCACAAGTCCTAACAGTGGGATACTCTTGGTTATATATAATCAAATAATCTATCCACTGTCCCATGAGGACTCTCATACTTTTCTGAATATGTCTCAAACATTTCTTTGGAAACATCTCCACCATACATGCCCGATTCATCCACACTGTCACCTTCTGTGTGCTAGAGCCTCTCATTCTTTGTCATCCTGACTCAAATTTCCCCCTTCTTCCCATCTATCTAACCCTAAACCCAGAGAAATTTTCAAAGAGGACTTGCTTCCTAAGAAACAGGTAAAAGAATGGGATTTTTATTTAAATCTGTCACCAGGAAAATGTTAAATTATGAGGGTGGAACTAGGGAAGATATATGAGAGTAAAGAAGTTTAGAATCTCCATCACCCTTAGATACTCCATTCATGATAAACATGCTTATTGAGGAAAATTCTTCTATTTTGGCTCAAACCTCAGAAGTTATATATTCAGGTTTTTACTTAACCTCCAAATTTCCCCGAATCTGTGGCCAAATCAATTATTAGAGTACTAAGTGAAGTAAATCAGCATTTGCCTCAGTGTTGGTTTTCCACCTCCTGCTCTTACACTCCATGGCTCTGAGTGGCCTTCGACATACCACTTAGTGTCCCAAAGTCAGTCTTGAGTCAAAGGATTGGATTAGATGAATGTCAACTTGTTCCAGCTACAAATGATAGCCCAACCAGAACTGGTTTATGCAACAACAATAAAATTATAAGTGGTGAACATCCAGGGATGAGACTAGCTTCAGCAGTGGCCTGATGCAGGGCCTAGACGATGACACCAGAATCTATCTCTTGCCTCTACTATTTCTGGGTGGGCTCTGTTTGGGCTGTACATGGAGGTCTCTACCTACCAGGAGCTTCACTCTCCATTTCTGTCTGGAATAGCTCAAACAATGACACAGAAATAACCTCCGGGGCTCCCACTAACCTGACTTGTTCCATATCTCCATCCTTGAAGCAAGCACTATGGGCAGGGGGATGGGGTGCACTGGTAGTTCAGTCTGGGCCCGCAGCCAGCTTATGTATTTAAAAGTATGTAACTAGTTGTCTCTTATCTCCTCACAGAACGATCTTCAGGCAGCAAACTAACCCAGCACTTGATGCCAGAGAATTTTCCAGAATGAAAGCATTCTAAAACTTCTCTAAGAAATATTGAGCCAAGGACATCCTTATTTATCATTAAGGAGCCACGTAGAATAGTGTTCTGAACATGTCAACTATTCTTTGGCATCTCACCAACAATACCTTGAATTAACAAGCGCAAGAAAAGCAAGAATCCAGGGATTTTTGGTATTCTGTAATCACTTCTTTAATAATTAACCTGTTTTCGTGCAAAAAAAATGACTTGTCTTCAATTCATACAAATAGGAATTTCGTCTTATGCTTAGAATTAGTAAAAGAACTACTTACCAGGAACATAAAAGTTAACGGTATGAATGATGAGGCAACAAAACGCAGACTTCATTTATCTAGTGCACTAAGGGACAATCCTGACAATGATTTTTCTTCCTGTATCTCTGCCCTCCCCTCTCCAACTCCAAATGCTTTTTTTGCCTAATGGCCCAACATGAAAATTACACAGGGGCTAGAATCCAACTTCCCCCATCATCACATGCTAAACAGTGAGAGGCACAGTCCAAATGCTAAAAGTTGGATGGCAAAGAGCAGGTAAGAGCCTGGCAATACCACGAACAGGGCAGCAAATGATCTAGGTCCCAGCTCGGTAACTACAGACCATGCCAAGTGGCTGTGAGAGGAAAACTAAGCCAAGCTCCTTTTAAGGAGACCAATAAGTACAAAGAATGCCAGAAAAGTAAAGAAGAAGGATACTGAGAAACATCACTGTGATCTCTACACCAGGCAAAGACTATGGCTTGTGCTCAGTGTCTGTTCTGGAACCAAAAGAACTCAGATTGTGGACACAAAGACAGATAGGGGAAGCAGGGCCAGATTCAGGACTCACCTCACAGCAAGGAGCAGCACCCCATAAAATAAAGGCCAAATCACATTATTACCTTCAGCCTTTTGCCCAAACCTTAGGTCTTGATTTCTCCCCAGGCCATACTTCCCACAGTCAATCCCATCTCGGTAAATGGCAATATGATCCACTCAGGTTCCCTAGTCAGACACGTGGAATCATTTTTGATTCCTCTCTCTTTCACCAACAGACCAAGTCCTATGGATTCTGCCTCAAGAACACCTCTCATCTGTTTGCTTCTACCACCATCCTGGTCCAAGTCATTATCATCATCTTTCACCAGGGCAACTGGTCTCCCTGCTTCAGCCCTTGCCACCCACAATCCATTCCCCAACTGGCAGCCAGGGTGCTCTTTATAAAACAACAATGAAATTATAAGAAAGTGAATATCTTTATAAAACACACGCTCCCTACTTAAAAACCTTTCAACCACTGGTGAGTATATGGAGAAATCGTAACCCTCATGCATTACAAGTAGGAATGGTTCAATCTCTATGGAAAACAGGTTGGCTGTTCCTTAAAAAGTTAAACATAAAACTTACATATACTCAGTAATTCCACTCCTAGGTATATGTCCAAAAGAAATGAAAACAGGTATTCAAACAAACGTTGTACACGACTGTTCATGGCACCACTGTTCACAATGGCCAAAACATCTGAACAACTCAACATTTTATTTTATTTTATTTTATTTTATTTTTAACATTTACTTTTGAGACAGAGAGAGACAGAACATGAACGGGGGAGGGTCAGAGAGAGAGGGAGACACAGAATCTGAAACAGGCTCCAGGCTCTGAGCTGTCAGCACAGAGCCTGACGCGGGGCTCGAACTCACGGACCGTGAGATCATGACCTGAGCCGAAGTCGGACGCTTAACCAACTGAGCCACCCAGGCGCCCCTCAACATTTTAGATGTTCAAATGTTCATCTATAGATGAATGGATAAACAAATGTGGTATGTATACACATACACACACTCACACGCAGATGCATGCACACACAAATGAATATGCTTCAGTCATAAAAAGGAATGAAATATTCATACATGCTACAATGTGGATCAACCTTGAAAAGATTATGTTCAGTGAACAAAGCCAGGCACAAAACATCATATATTGTACAATTCAGTATATGTGAAATATTTAAAGTAGGTAAATCCACAGAAACAGAATGCAAAATGGTAGTTACCAGGAAGGCAGGGAGTGGCTGAGAAGCATACCTGCCTAACGGATATGGGGTTTTATTTTGGAGTGATGGAAATATTTTGGAACTAGACAGAGGTTGCACAAAACTGTGAATGTACTAAATGCCACAACTCCATCTGAAACAAAGACTTCTAGAGATGCCTAGGTGGCTCAGGTGGTGGGGTGCTGGACTCTTGATTTCAGCTCAGGGCACAATCTCGTGAGCTCTGTGCGGAAAGCACAGAGCCTGTTTAGGATTCTCCCTCTCTCCCACTCTCTCTGCCCCTCACCCACTAGGGCATCTGTGTGCTGCGCTCACACGCGTGCTCTGTCTCTCTCTCTCTCTGAAAATAAACATTAAAAAAAATAAAATAGAACAGAGACTTCTAAACAGAAACTAAACAAAACAGAGACTTCCAGGGAAGATGGCAGAGTGGGAGAACCCTAAGCTTACCTCATCCCACAGATACAACTAGGTAACACCCACATCAGTGTAAATAACCCAGAAAATGACCCAAAGACTTGGAAGAATGACTCACCACAACTAAATGCAGAGAAGAGGCCACAATGAGGAGGGTAGGAAGGGAAGAGAAATGGTGGAGAGATAAATGGACCTGCAGGACTGTCCATGGGAGGGAGGGATGACGAAGGTGTGGGTGCTGAGAGGGGAGAGAAACAGACCCTCACACCAGGCATCCCAGGCACGGGGAATCCACACAGGGAGACTGGGAAGACAAATCCCAATAATATTTGGTTATGAAAACCAGAGGGGCTGAATTTGACGAGTTCTTACCATCAGAGGAGTTTAAGACCTAGAACTATAAAAATCAGCAGGCTCAGCTCTAGAAGAGCTGGGAGGTCATACAAAACAAAAACCTTCCCAGCCACAATAGCAACTAACCACCCAGATGTTGGTTTCTAATACCATTCTCTATAAAAGTAATCAGGACCCCTTGGAGAAATGGCTAATTTCTAGAGACTAGAAAGGACTAGAAAGAAAATATAAAAGATGACTCCGGAGCATCTTAGTAATTACTGAAAGTAAGAAAGTGCTCAAGAAAACCACAATGATGGGAGTATGTCAAAGGGTTACAGGAGCAACTGGAAGAGCTGCCAAAGCTGAAACAATGGGACCGACAAAATAAAGTGGTACTGGATTATAACCCAAAGTACAAAATGAATATCCAGCAGTCTATACCGATAAAAATAAATTTAGTAAATAAATGGGGGGAGAACAGACAATCTCCTCTGCAGAAAATCCCTAACTGGTTTACATAGCTATTTCACCCTCATGGAGGTGGAGCAGAGCTTCCCACTAGTTAAGTTTCAGCTGCACAGTGACATTTGTCCCAAGAGCACAGTGCAGAAAGGGAGGAGAGCAATTTTGCAATGAAGAAACCTGACAAACACTACCTCAAGCCAGGTGATCAAGGTTAACATGAACAGTGTTAAGTCATATTAACAGTATGTACACTTATGATGTGACGAGAACGGTACTTTATCTCTGTAGTCTTCCTCCCCCAAACATGTAACTGCAGTCTAATCATGAGAAAAGCATGTGACAAACCAACTGAGGGGCACTCTATAAAGCATCTGACCAGTTCTCCTCAAAACTGTCAAGGTCATCAGTAATAAGTAAAGTATGAAACATGGTCACAATTATGAATATACTAAAAACCAATGAACCGTATACTTTAAAATGGTGAAATTAATGGGATGTGAATTACATCTCAATAAAAAAGGGAGAAAGGGAGGAAATCAGCCAAAGTGGTTATGGTAATATTAGACAATGTAGATTTTAAAGCAAAAAATATTACCAGGGAGGGGTGTCCAGCTGGCTCAGTCAGGGCAGCGTGCAGCTCCTGACCTTGGGATTGTGAGTTTGAGCCCCACACTGCGTGTAGAGATTAGGTAAGATTAAAACCTTAAAAAAAAAAAAAAATTACCAAGGATAAAGAAGATCATTTCATAATGATAAAGGAGTCAATTAATCAAAGGAACATAAAAATCCTTGATGTTTATTCACCTATTGATAGAGCTTCAAAATATATGAAGCAAAAAATGACAGAATTACAAGGGGAAAAGAGAGAAATACATAATAATTTTCAAAAATGTCAATACCTTCTTCTCCACAGTTGATAGAAGAACTGGATAGAAGCAAGCAAGGATATTATAGACTTGAATAACAACCTAAACTGACTGACATTTATAGAACTCTACACCCAACAATAGAATATTCTTCTCCAGTGTACAGTGAACATTTACCAAGACAGATCATCTTCTGAGCTATTAAATAAATCTCAATAAATTCAAATGATTAAAGACAAAGTATATTCTCTGACCACAATGGAATTAAATTACATATCAGCAACATAAAGATCTCAGGAAAACCCCCAAATATGTGGAAATGAAACTTCTTCTTTTTTTTTTTTTTAACATTTATTTTTGACAGAGAGAGAGAGCACGAGCGGGGGAGGGCAGAGAGAGAGGGAGACACAGAATCTGAAGCAGGCTCCAGGCTCTGAGCTGTCACCGCAGAGCCCAACATGGGGTTCAAACCCATGAACTGTGAGATCATGACCTGAGCCAGTCAGACACTTAACCGACCGAGCCACCCAGGCACCCTGTAAATGAACCTTATTCTAAATAACCCATGGGTCAAAGAAGAAATCAAAAGGGAAATTGGAAAGTATTTTGAAATTAATGGAAATAAAAATATAACATGTCAAAATACATGGAAGAAATTCCATGGTAGCTTGGGAATAAGGGATCACTGGAGAGACGGACCACAAAGAAATATGAGAAAATTTCAGAGGTGATGGATATACTCTCTTGATTTAGGGATGGTTTCATGGGTGTATACGTTAAAACTTATCAAATTGTACCCTTTCAGGGGCTCCTGGGTGGCTCAGTCGGTTAAACGTCCGACTTCAGCTCAGGTCATGATCTCACAGTTTGTGAGTTTGAGTCATGCATCAGGCTCTCTGCTGTCAGCACAGAGCCCTCTTCAGATCCTCTGTCTCCCTCTCTCTCTGCCCCTCACCTGCTCATACGTGCATGCGTGCACACACACACTCTCTCAAAAATAAACACACTAAAAAAATTGTACACATTCAACATGTGCATATTAGTTGTATGTTAATTACACCTATCTCAATAAAGCTATCAATAGTGTTATATGTAAACATTGTGTAAAAACAAAGAGACACTAATCACTGTATATACAGAGACTATTTCTGAAAAGACTTAATAGGAAATGAAAAAAGTGCTTTTAGGAGTGCTGACAATACTGACTCCATCTTTGGCCCCTATCTTGTTCCTGTCTGCGTGATGACCTCCCTGAAGGCTGCATGTCCCCAGGCCCCTTAGAGGTTAATCTATGCCCGGACTGGAATGTGACAAGGCTGGTTCTGGTCTTCCCTAAAATTGTTTATATAACTAGTAGAGATAACACAGTTTCTTCCCCCACTTTCTGGCACACAGGTGGCACCACAAGGTCTATTAAGTGTCAGACACTTTGACCTCATCACGATGCCTTCTGCACAAACCCTCGCTCTATAAAATCTGTGGGCTAAAGTCCAGGCTTTGCAGAGAATAGCCATGCGATACCTAGACTGTCACCTGCCCAATCCCATCAGTAAGTTACCCTGAATAAAACTTGGTGTTAACTGTATAGAATTTTCCAGTGTCAAAATGCCTTCTCAGTTTGGAAGATACTTTAGTGTCCCTCCTCTACCTTCTGACAGTGCTGGCCTTCATAAAAGGATCTAGATTAGGAGAAAGTGACAGGAGGGAAGCTGACCAATTATAGATACCTACTGTATTGTTTGAATTACTTATAGTATGTATATTTTACTTCTTCATATGTCAAATTTCAAATTTCAAAACTTTTTAAAAAGTGCCTTTTGAATAAAGAACTGAGGTGAAGAGCCATAACAAATGTTTTCCTCCATAAATGGACCTTACAAGCAGAAACCAATCTTCCTGGGCGGAACCAGCATCTGAGGAAGAGTTCCCAAAGGCTGTCACGCAGGTCTAAATGAGATCATGGCCAGACATGCAATAAAAGCCTTAACATACCTTAATATACAGTCTTTTTTAGAAGCAAAATCTTCCAATGATCATTCCCATGTAGTAAGTACTATTTCATAGGGAGTGCTAAACTCTTCACAAGTTATAATCTCACTGAACTTCATTTGAGATAAGCATTTTTTAGCCTTACATCATATGAGAAAACCAAGGCACAGAAGAATAAGGGGCACCTGGGTGGCTCAGTCGGTTGAGCAACTGACTCTTGATTCAGCTAGGTCATGATCTCACGATTTCAGGATTTGAGCCCTGTGTCAGGCTCTGCACACTGACTGCACATGGAACCTGCTTGGGATTCTCTCTTTCCCTTTTTCTCTCTCTGCCCCTTCCCTGCTCTGTCTCTCTCAAAATAAAAAAATAAACTTAAAAAAAAAAAAAAAGAATAACTACTCAAGTTACTTTGACTGACTCCAATATTCTATGTTAACATCTTTTAGGTTTTTTTTCATGATACCCACAGAATGACATAATGTTGGTAGTGAATGGTCCAAGAATGACTGCTAAGTGCCTACTAATAAGTAATGACATTTCAAAAACTCCAAGTAATAACTAACCCAGTAATCAAAAAACCCAACAAACCAAAGCCCTGGACTAGATGGCTTCATAGGCGAATTCTACCAAACATTTGAAGAAGAGTTAATACCTATTCTTCTCAAACCATTCCAAAACAGAAAAGGAAGGAAAACATCCAAATTCATTCTATGAGGCCAGCATTATTACTTTGAAACCAAAACCAGATAAAAACACCATTAAAAAAGAGAACTACAGAGGTGCCTGGGCGGCTCGGTTGGTTAAGCATCCAACTTCGGCTCAGGTCGTGATCTCACAGTTCCTGAGTTTGAGCCCTGTGTTGGGCTCTGTGCTGACAGCTCAGAGCCTGGAGCCTGCTTCAGATTCCGTGTCTCCCTCTCTCTGCTCCTCCCCTGCTCGTGTTCTCTTTCTCTCTCAAAGAATAAACATTAAAAAAATTAAAAAAAAAAAAAAAAAAAGAACTACAGGCCAATATCCCTGATGAATTCAGATGCAAAAATTCTCAACAAAATACTAGCAAACTGAATTCAACAATACCTGAAGCAAATCATCCATCACAATCAAGTGGAATTTATTCCTGGGCTGCCAGGATGATTGACTATTTGCAAATCAATCAATATGACACATCAGATCAATCAGAGAAAGTTTAAGAACCATGTAATCCTTTCAATAGATGTAGAAAAAGCATTTGACAATGTACATTACACAAAGCATTAAAGCATTAACAAAGTAGGTTTAGAGGGAACATACCTCAACATAATAAAGGCCATATATGAAAAACCCACAGCTAATATCATCCTTAATGGGGAAAAACTGAGAGCTTTTCCCCTGAGGTCAGGAATTAGACAAGGATATCTATTCTTGCCACTTTTATTCAACATACTTCTGGAAGTCCTAGCCACAGCAAACAGACAACAAGAAGAAATAAAGGTATCTACATCAGTAAGAAATAAAACTCTCACTATTTGCAGATGACATGATACTCTATATAGAAAACCCCAAAGAGTCCACCAAAAAACTGCTAGAACTGATGAACGCATTCAGTAAAGTTGCAAGATACAAAATCAACATACAGAAATCTGTTGCATTTCTATACACCAATAACAAAGCAGGAGAAAGAGACATTAAGGAATCAATCCCATTTACAAATGCACCAAAACAATATAAGATACCTAGAAATAAACCTAACCAAAGAGGTGAAAGACCTATACTCTGAAAACTGTAAAACACTGATGAAAGAAACTGAATGACACAAAGAAATGGAAAGACATTCCATGTTCATGGCTTGGAAGAACAAAGATTGTTAAATGTCTCTACTACCCTAAGCACTCTATACATAAGCAATCCCTATCAAAACACCAACAGTGGCACAAAAACAGACATTCAGATCAATGGAACAGAACAGAGAACCCAGAAATGGACCCAGAAACATATGGCCAACTAATCTGTGACAAAGCAGGAAAGAATATCCAATGGAATAAAGACAGTCTCTTCAGCAAATGGTGTTGGGAAAACTGGACAGCGACATGCAGAAAAAGGACCCTGGACCACTTTCTTACACCATACACAAAAATAAACTCAAAATGGATGAAAGACCTAAACCTAAGACAGAAGTCATCAAAATCCTCGAGGAGAAAGCAGGCAAAAACCTCTTTGACTTCTGCTGCAGCAACTTCTTACTCAACACATCTCCAGAGGCAAGGAAAACCAAAGCAAAAACGGACTATTGGGACCTCATCAAAATAAAAAGCTTCTTCACAGCGTAGGAAACAATCAGCAAAACTAAAAGGCAACTGACAGAATGGGAGAAGATATTTGCAAACGATATATCAGATAAAGGGTTAGTATCCAAAATCTATAAAGAACTTATCAAACTCAATACCCAAAACACAAATAATCCAGTGAAGAAATGGGCAAAAGACATGAATAGACACCTCTCCAAAGAAGACATCCAGATGGCCAACTGATGCATGAAAACATGCTCAATATCACTCATCATCAGGGAAATACAAATCAAAACCACAATGAAATACCACCTCACACATGTCAGAATGGCTAACATTAACAACTCAGGCAACAACAGATGTTGGCGAGGATGCAGAGAAAGAGGATCTCTTTTGCATTGTTGGTGGGAATGCAAACTGGGGCAGCCATTCTGGAAAATAGTATGGAGTTTCCTCAAAAAATTAAAAATAGAACTACCCTACAACCCAGCAATTGCACTATTAGGTATTTATCCAAGGGATACAGGTATGCTGTTTCCAAGGGAAACATGCACCCCAATGTTTATAGCAGCACTATCAACACCAGCCAAAGCATGGAAAGAGCCCAAATGTCCATCGATGGATGAACGGATAAAGAAGATGTGGTATATACATACAATGGAGAATTACTCAGCAATCAAAAAGAATGAAATCTTGCCATTCACAACTACGTGGATAGAACTGGAGGGTATTACGCTAAGCGAAATTAGTCAGAGAAAGACAAATAAGACTTCACTTATGTGAGGACTTTAAGATACAAAACAGATGAACAGAAGGGAAGCAAAAATAATATAAAAACAGGGAGGGGGACAAAACATAAGAGACTCTTAAATACAGAGTACAAACAGAGGGTTGCTGGAGGAGTTGTGGGAGCAGGGATGGGCTAAATAGGTAAGAGGCTTAAGGAATCTATTCCTGAAATCATCGTTGCACCATGTGCTAACTCACTTGGATGTAAATTATAAAAAAAAATTATAGAAAGTAAACTCTAAAAGAAAAAAAAAAATTCAAAAGGCAAAAAAACACCAACATCATTTTTTTTTTTTACGGAGCTAAAACAAACACTCCTAAAATTTGCAGGGAACCACCAACCAACCCAAATAGCCAAAGCAACCTTGAAAAAGAAAACAAAGCTGGAGGCATCACAATTCTGGGCTTCAAGTTATGTTACAAAGCCGTAGTAATCAAAACAGTACAGTACTGGCACAAAAATAGACATATAGATCAATAGAACTGAATAGGAAATCCAGAAATGAACCCACAACTACATAACTATATGGTCAATTAATCTTTGACAAAGCAGGAAGAACGTCCAATGGGAAAAAAGACAGTGTCTTCAACAAATGGTGCTGGGAAAGCTGGACAGCAGCATGCAAAAGAATGAAACTGGACCACTTTCTTACATCACACACAAATATAAATTTAAAATGGATGATGGGGCGCCTTGGTGGCTCAGTTGGTTAAGCATCTGACTTTGGCTCAAGTCATGATCTCATGGTTCGTGTATTTGAGCCCCACGTCAGGCTCTGTGTTGTGCTTTTTTTAATGGACGAAAAGACCTAAATGTGAGGTTCGAAACCATAAAAATCCTAAAAGAGAACACAGGCAGTCTTCTTTGACATCATCTGTAGCAACTTCTTTCTAGATATATCTCCTGAAGCAAGGGAAACAAAATCAAAAATAGGGGCGCCTGGGTGGCGCAGTCGGTTAAGCGTCCGACTTCAGCCAGGTCACGATCTCGCGGTCCGGGAGTTCGAGCCCCGCGTCGGGCTCTGGGCTGATGGCTCAGAGCCTGGAGCCTGTTTCCGATTCTGTGTCTCCCTCTCTCTCTGCCCCTCCCCCGTTCATGCTCTGTCTCTCTCTGTCCCAAAAATAAATAAACGTTAAAAAAAAAAAAAAATCAAAAATAAACTATTGGGGCTACATCAAACTAAAAAGCCTCTGCATAGCAAAGAAAACAATCAACAAAACTAAAAGGCAATCTAGAGAATCAAAGAAGGTATTTGCAAATGACATACACATAAAGGGTTAGTATCCAACATACATAAAGAATTTATAAAACTCAACACCCAAAAAAACAAATAATCCAATTAAAAAATGGGTAGAAGACATGAATAGACATTTTTCCAAAGAAGACATACAGATGACCAATGGACACAAGATGTTCATCAGCACTTATCATCAGAGAAATGCAAACCAAAACTATAATGAAATGTCACCTCACGACTGTCAGAATGGCTAAAATCAAGAAACAGGTGTTGGTGAAGATGTGGAAAAAAAGGAACACTCATGTACTGTTGGTGGGAATACAAACTGGTGCAGCCACTGTGGACAACAGTATGGAGGTTCCTCAGAAAGTTAAAAACAGGGGCGCCTGGGTGGCTTAGTTGGTTAATCATCTGACTCTTGATTTCAGCTCAGGTCGTGATCTCACAGTTCGTTGAGATCGAGCCCCACATCGGGCTCCATGTTCACAGCACAGAGCCTGTTTAGGATTCTCTCTCTCCCTCTCTCTCTGCCTCTCTTCCACTTGTGCTCTCTCTCAAATAAACTTTTAAAAAAAGGGTTAAAAATATAACTACCTGAGCATGGTGGCTCAGTTGGTTAAGCGTCCAACTTCAGATCAGGTCATGATCTCATAGTTCAGGAGTCTGAGCCCTGCATCAGGCTCCATGCTGGCAGTGTGGAGCCTGCTTGGGACTCTTGCTCTCTCCTCTCTTTCTGCCCCTCCCCTGCTCATGCTTTCTCTCTCAAAATAAATAAATAAAAACTTTAAAAAGGCATAACTACCTTATGATCCAGCAATTATACTACTAGGTATTTACCCAAAGAATACAAGGACAGTAATTCAAAGGGATATATACACCCCTATGTTTAAGGCAGCATTATTTATAATAGCCAAGATACAGAAGGAGCCCAAGCAACCATTGATTGATAAATGGATAAAGATGTGGTATGTGTATGTGTATATATATACATGCATACACATACAATGGAATATTGTTCAGCCATAAAAAAGAATAAAATCTTGCCATTTGCAACGAGATGGATGGAGCTAGAAAGTATTACGCTCAGTGAAATAAGTCAGTCAAAGAAAGACAAACACTGTATGATTTCATTCATAGGCAGAATTTAAAGAACAAAACAAGTAAAGGGAATAAAATAAGAGAGAGACATATCAAAAAAAAAAAAAAAAAAGACTCTTAATTATAGAGAACTGATGGCTACCAGAGGGGAAGCAGTAGGGGGATGGATTAAATAGGTGATGGAGATTAAGGAGTACACTTGTGATGAACACAGAACAATGTATATAAGTGTTGATTCATTATATTGTACACCTGAAACTAACATATTAGTTATATATAACAGTTAACTAAACGGAATTAAAACAAAAACATAAAATAACATAAAAACAAAAAGAAATAAATAATAAAATAATAAAATAAAATCATACTATAAAAAATCAGAAAACAAAAACAACCCAAGTGATGCCAGACCTAAGGGCAAAGAATGAACTGACAGGCAGAAAAAAAAGGTCCATGAGGGAAATCCTCAGGTAAAATATGAGAATAAAGTAAGGACATAGGCAGCTGAGTCAATTCATTAAACCGAAATATTAGAAAGATCTAGAGCAGTTTTTCCTGAAGAGTTCCCTCCATCTTCCCCTCCTTCAGTCTCTAACTCCTAGGGCCCAGGGTACAAAATCAGAGAGGTTAGCAGTATCCACAGCAAGAACTGGGTTGGGAAACACTTAACACAGAACAGACTGTAGGGAAAATCCCAGAAACACTAACCAAGACGAAAGTGAAGTAAAAGAAGAGAGACAAAGGAACCACTTTACTTGCGGTAAATTTAATGACTATAAGAGCTGTTCACATAACAGCAAAGAGACACATTTTCCATTTGACATGAAGTTGCTTCACCACTTGCAGCTTGTCTCCAGAGCGTCATTACCTCTTTCTTTAGTGACCAGTCCTATCTCCCTTCCTGTCAGGAAGGACAGCCCATGTCAACTCTAAGGCCATCCACTCAGGTCAGCAATATGCTGAGGAGTCCTTCAGGGTGGTCCTGCAGAGAACATGTCCTTTAAGTGTCTGAGAGCTGGTGGACGTAATCTGAAAGAAAATCAGTCAGGAGAAGACAAAGTAAGCAGGACTGCACTTGAGAGACGTAATGTGGAGCCTCCAGAGGAGAGGCCACCAACAGAGATCTAATGGAGGTGGTGTCAGGCCAACAGAGACTGCATGGTTCCCATGTGCCCCCAATCCTGGAAGGAAGAGATATCTAACATCTAATGCAATGGTAATATGTGTCATTGAAGAAGTCTAAATTAGTTCAGGTCCAAACTGCTACTTCTCCCTTTTCTCTTGGGAGATAGATGGCTCTTCTCTGGCACCAACCATGAGTTTCTGGTGTGGGCTGCCCATCACAGATCCTGTCCTCCTAACTAACCCCAGGGACAAGCTTTGATCCAGGCTTACCAGGCAAATTCTTCCTTAAGATATTTGTGGCCCAAATTTGGTGAGAAAAGCTGTTTTTCCTCCCTGGGAGTTGAATGCATGTGGCCCCAAAGGAGATTTCAAGAGAAGACTGAAAACAAGTATGTAAACAAAGATGACAACAGGCACTGAAAAGTGTTATGATGATAAAATGGGCTAATGTAATAAATACTGACAAGAGCAAGCAGAGGGAACCTGCTTTAGCTTCCCTAAGGAGAAGGCCTCTCAAGGAGGTGACAGTTCAGAGAGAAACTGAAAGTTAAAAAGATGGCAGTCATGTAAAAATCAAGAGTCTCCCAAACAACACAACATGTGCAAAGCCTCTCACTAGAACTTGGTCTGAAGGGCAAAAAAGAGGACACCAAGGCTGGAGAAGAGAGGAGTAAGAAGAGTGGAGGGGACATGAGGTTAGAAAGGTGGGTGGGACAGATCATATAAAGCCTTAGACATGGTGTATTTCATGCTGGCTCCAATGAGAAGCCACTAGAGGGCTTAAGCAGAGGAATGAGTGATCTGATTTAGAAAGACCCCAGCGACCATGACTACCGTAGTGCAGACAGACTAGAGGAGGGCAAGAATGCAAGTGGGGAGGGGAGCCTGGGTGGCTCAGTTGGTTGACCATCCGAGTTTGGCTCAGGTCATGGTCTCAAGGTTTGTGAGTTCGAGCCTCACACTGGGCTTGTATTTTTGGCTTGAGCAACTGAGTGTGCTCAGAGGGGCTCTCTGCCCCTCCCCTGCTTGTGCACTCTGTCTCATACTCTGTCTCTGTCTCTCTCTTAAAAATAAAATAAACATTAAAAAAAATAAAAAAATAAATAAAAAAGAATGGAAGTGGGGAATCTAAAGCCTTAGGAATTCTCACGCACTGCTGGTGGGAGTGCAATAGGGTACAATTACTTTTGGCTAGTTCTATCATACACCCTATGACCCAGCAATTCTAACCCATCAGAAATGAATACATATGTGCACAAAAACACATGTACAGAAATATTCTCAGCAATTCGATTCATAACAGCTCTAAAATGGAAACAACCAAAATGACCATCAACAGTACAATGCATAAGCAAATTGTGGGTACATTCATACAACATGGATATATATAATCACAAATGTACTGCACAACATAAGACTGAGGAAAAGAAGACAAGCACCAAAACTACATGCTGTATGATTCAATTTTATAACAATTAAAAATAGGCAGGGGCGTCTGGGCAGCTCAGTTGGTTAAACGTCCAACTTTGGCCCAGGTCATGATCCCACGCTTCATCGGTTCAAGCCTTGCATCAGCCTCTGTGCTGACAGCTCAGAGCTCAGACAGAGCCTGGAGCCTGCTTCAGATTCTGTGTCTCCCTCTCCCTCTGCCCCTCCCCTGCTTGTACTGTCTCCCAAAAATAAATAAGTATTTTTTAAAAATTAAAAAAAAATAGGCAAAGCTGAACAATGGTATCAGAAATTAGAATGTAGGGAAGAGAAGTAACTAGTAGGAACATGAGGGTCTCTGAAGTTCTGAAAATATTCTATTTCTTGATCTGGGTGGTAGTTACATGGATAGGGTCACTTTATGATAATTCATCAAGTATATAATATGGGCAATTTTCTACATTTATGACATGCTTCAATAAAATAATTCATCTTTAAAATACAGAAGCAAAAAATCATAAGAAGCCTACTGAAATCTCCCAGCCAAGAAATGATGGTGGCTTGGAGATGGAAAGAAATGGGTAGGTCTAAGATATATTCCAGAAGTGAGCTGAAACAGATGTACAGGAAAGTTGAGTATCTAGCACATGTCCTGTATTTTTGGCTTGAGCAACTGAGTGTGCCATTTACTGGGATGGGAAGGGCTTGAAAAGAAGAAAGGTGTAGTAACGAATTCATTCTAAGGGCGCCTGGGTGGCTCAGTCAGTTGAGCATCCGACTTCCGCTCAGGTCATGATCTCATGGTTCATGGGTTCGAGCTCCACATCCGGCTCTGTGCCAACAGCTTGCTCAGAGCCTGGAGCCTGCTTCGGATTCTGTGTCTCCCTCTCTCTCTGCCCCTCCCCTGCTCATGCTCTGTCTCAAAAATAAATAAACATTTAAAAAAATTATTTTTTTCTTAAATTCAACTCAAGGTGCCCTTTCAATGTTCAGACTGAGAAGAGATTTTTATTTTACTAAAGAATTTCTCCTGGGAGTGCTTGCATGGCTCAGTTAGGCATCTGACTTTGGTTCAGGTCATAATCACACAGTTCATGAGTTCCAGCCCCGCTTCGGGTGAGCCCTGCTTCTTTCTCTCTCTCTCCCTCCTGGGATTCTCTCTCTTTCTCTCTTTCTGCCCCTCGCTCACTTACACTCTCTCACAAAAAAAAAAAAATTTCTCCTGGAAGAAATTTCACTCCCCCAAATTATCCAACCCAGCATCCATCTCACAACGCAGGCCAAAAGCCCAAAAGGACACCTTACCTTCACCAGCACATAGTCCCCAGGCTGAGCTCTAACCCTGACCCCAGAGTTAGAAACATCCTCCATCTCTACATTAGGGAAGATCACTTTAAGGTTTCCATCATTCCGGCCACACAGGTCAGTGGCAGAGCGTTTACTGTGCTGCAAAAAGAAGAGAAGAGAGTTTATGAATCTGTCACAGTTATCAGTTCTCAGACGGCAGAAATTATACCTTCTCTGTCTCAGAACCCTAAGGGTTTTACTCAAAGAGCATTCCTTAAGGAATCACTTAAGACTACAAAGGGGCACCTGGCTGGCTCAGTTGGTGGAATATGCAACTCTTGATCTCGGGGTTCTGAGTTCGAACCCCACGTTGAATGTAGAGATTACTTTAAAAAAAAAAAAAAAAGACTACATGTTTACTGCTGCTCAGCAACAAGGACAGCGCATGGCACACTAGAGAGACTCCATAAATTTTGCTAACTATCTGTTAATAAATGACTCAATCAGTCTTTCATTGCAGAATTACCTTCCTTAGGAATGGACTTCCAATAGTCCTAAAAGCAAGAACACATGGGTGATACACTTAACAAACTGACTTTCACTTTATCCGGTCTCATAGTAACCACTCAGGAATGTTCTGGGGTTGTTTGGCCTAGGTTACTTGCCATTAATGAACAGGCAGACATGAAGCCAGAGTCTCCATCACAACATACAGAAGACAGGGTCAGGACAATAATAAAACCAGTATGATGGTATTAACTTCTAGAATACATACAAGTTTTTCTCTTCCAGCCATGATGAAATGTCAAGAATCAAATTTATTCTCTGGCCTTAAACAGAAACTGGACAAAATATATGAAATCGCTATTTTCAGATACTGAACAACAGACTGTGCAAGACTGTGAAGCCAAGAAAAGGAAAACAAATGAGATGAGCCCTCCAATCACCCTTGTGTTTTGCCAGAAGGCATGTGTCAGACCAGGGCATGCCAAGCAGGCAGGAAGATCTTGAGGCACACCATAGTGGCTCTCTCTGGATTTAGGAAAAAGACATCATAGTTCAGGGAGCCTGCAATAGATAGGAATTGTGGAGCAAGTCCTAAAGACAAGGGAGCTAAGCAGAAAAAGAGCTATAGAAACATGCACAAGGATCCCTAGTCTTTGCTGAATGTTTATCACAGTGAAACTCCACAAAGTCAGGCAAAAAAAGTAACTGGGGAACCATCAGCAGATGTGTTTCCAGAGCTCATGCAGGGCTGGGAATCACAACTTATCACAATCACAATTAATGGCAGTCCTCATTGATTCCTTGGGACATGCAGTACTAATTCCAGAAAGCCACCCCTTAGCAATGAGTCTAAACTATTCCTGGGATAAAAAAGCTTTCCTAACAAAACCTGAAATCGAGCCCTGACAAGATCAAACTGAACTGCAGGTAACATAATCACCTATCAGAACAAAGCCCAACACAAAATCCAGACCTTAAAAATTAGTATCACGATGTTAAATGTCCCATCAAAAATCAGTGGATATGCCCATAAGCAAAAAATGTTACCTATAATAGGAGAAAAGTTTATCAAAAGAAACAGACCAAGAAATGATAGCAATGATGGAATTATCACAAAAATAATAAACCAGTTTTTATGATTACATTCAAAGGAAATTAAGTTTCAAAGGAAAACAAGAATACAGGCGACAAATAGAAGGTATTTGAAAAGAACTAAATGGACCTTATACAGACCAAAAATATAATATCTAAAATTAAAAATTCAATAGGTAATAGCAGATTACACACTGCCCAAGGAAAAAATAGTGAACCTGAAGACAGAGCCAAAGAAACTATCCAAAACAAAGCACAGAGGTATAAAAAGCAGAAAAAAATGAACCACCTCAATGACCTACAGAAAAACCTTTTTATAAGTGGTTGGCCATATATGTAACTGGAGTCATGGAAGGAGAGGAGAAGCAGTGGGGGTGGGTGGCAGGAAGCAGGAGGAGTACAGAAAAAGTATCTGAAGGAGCACCTGGGTGGCTCAGCTGGTTAAGCATTTGACTCTTGGTTTCGACTCCGGTCACGATCTCATGGTCTGTGGGATCGAGCCCCACATCGGGCTCTGCCCTGACAGCACAGAGCCTGCTTGGGATTCTCTTTCTCCCTCTCTCTCTCTGCTCCCCCTCCCCTCTCAAAATAAATAAATAAACTTAAAAAGATATACATCTGAAAGATAACAGATGAAAATTTTCCAAATTTGATGAAAATTATAAATTCACAAACTAAGAAGCCTCAACAAATCCCAAAGAAAACACAAAGGGATAAACACAAAGAAAGCCATGCCAAGACACATCAAATTTCTAAAAACAGTGATAAAGTAAATATCTTTAAAAAGCAGCCAGAGAAAAAAGGAATTTTATGTACACAGAAGAAAGAGAAGGATGATTGCAAACTTCTTGTCAGAACCAAGTAAGTCAGAAAACAACAGAATGATACCTTTAAAACATCAACTTAAAATTTCATACCTAATGAAAAAATATTTTTTAAAGTGAAAAGACATTTTTTTCAGACAAACAACAGCTGAGAGGATTCATCACAAAAAGATGTGCATTACAAGAAATGTTCAAAGAAGTTTGTCAAGCATAAAGATAATGATACCAGACAGAAACCTGAATGTACACAAGGAATGCAGAACGACAGAAGCAATAATTAAGTGGGGATGCAGGAAAGAGTTTTTTCTTGTTTTTAAAAAAGTTTTTTTTTAAAGCAACTGAGTATTGTACACGGTGATGGACTGATGGCAGGCCCTTCTTTGTGGGCCTCTCACAGCGTACCCGCTCCAGAGGAGTGCGCAGCCCTGAACCACTGCCCTGCCTCCTGACTGATGGGCTGTGAACACTGACGGGGGCTCTACAGTTGATTATTCAAAGCAAAAATATCAATGTGTTTTGGGACACAGAAGTAAAAGTCTATGACAACGATAGCACAAAAGGGGAAAAAAAGGATAGGAGTATATTATTTTAAGGGTCTTACATTATACATGCTAGGTGATGGCCTGTCTGGGGTTAAAACAATTGGCCAGAGACAATCCAAAAGGTAATCTGTTCTTAGAAAATCAAACTCCAACGTCATGCTATATTCTTCAGTAACCAAAGACAGAGGAAGGAGTTTAGTTCTTAAACTAATTACTACTTTAGGGAAACGGCAGTCAGGTAAGATTTAAAAAGATTTCCCACTATCTCCCTACAAAACACTTACTAGTTACAAAAGGAAAACGAGCACCTTTACAGTCAACAAGCCCAGCAGACACAACCTTAACAAAACGTTCAAAACGAGATGCTTAAAATTAACATCACCAGCAATGAGACCAGCAAAACCATACACCACACAGGACACAAATAAGAACACATTTCCCTAACATTCCGGCCTAAAAATACATAACCTCAATCTTACCACAGGGAAACTTCAGACAAACTCAAATTAAGGAATATTCTACAAAATAACTGGCCCATAGGGGCACCCGGGTGCCTCAGTGGGTTGAGCGTCAAACTCTTGATTGCAGCTTAGGACATCATCTCACAGTTCGTGAGTTTGGGCCCCACATTGGGCTCCATGCTGACAATACAGAGCCTGCTTGGGATTCTCTCTCTCTCCCTCTCTCTCTGCCCCTCCTCTGCTCATGTGAGCATACACATTCTCGCTCTCTCTCTCAAAATAAATTTAAAAACTTAAGTAAATAAATAACTGGCTTATAATCATCAAGTGTCAAGATTGTGAAAGTCAAAGAAAGACTGACGAACTTTTCTAGACTGAAGGAGACCAGACAGACATGAAATTAATGCAACATATGATACCGAACAAACTCTTTTTCCTACAAAGGGCAGTTCTGTGACAACTGGAGAAACTTAAACAGGGTGGGGGGACTGGATCGCAGAAATCTAACAAGGTAAATTTCCTGATCTGGTGGTTGCACTATAGTTATGTAGGAGAATGTCCCTGTTTATAAGAGAGAGAGATACATTACAGTATTAGAGAGGAGGTGAGGGCATCATCGGGTCAGCAACTAACTCACAAATGAGTCAAGGAAAAAAAATTCTTGGTACTGTATTGCAACTTTTCTGTAAGCTTATGATTGTTTTATAATAAATTTTTAAAAAGACAGCATGATTCCATGATTTGAACCAACCATAAAAGAACATTTATGAAACAAAAAGGGAAATTGGAACACTGACTAAATATTTGACAATATTAACAATTATCGATTATTTCACATATGATAATAGCCTAATGTTGGTTTTTTTTCTTAGAGTCCTTCTCTTTTCGAAAGATATATACTGAAATATTTACTGACAAAACACAATGTATATGTATAATATGATGTATAAGGTACTTGCTTCAAAACAATCCAAATTGGGGGGAGGGGGGACACCTGGGTGGCTCAGTTGGTTAGACCTCAGACTCTTGATTGTGGTGATTTCATGGTCCGTGGGTTCAAGCCCCATGTCAGGCTCTGCACCAACAGCACAGAGCCTGCTTGGGGATTCTCTCACTCCCTCTCTCTCTGCCCTTCCCCAACTCACGGTTGGGCTCTCTGTCTCTCTAAGTAAATAAATAAATAAACTTAAAAAAAAAAAAATCAGCGCACCTGGGTGGCTAAATTCTCTCTCTCTCCCTCTGTCTCTGCCCCTCCCCTGCTCACACACACTTTCTCTGTCCAAATAGGTAAATAAACAAAAATAAATAAAAGCAAAAGGTTTAAAAGAAAATAATCCAATGGGGACAGTAAAGATGAAAAAAGATTAGCCATGATTAATTAACACTGTATTGACAGTTGTTGAGGTTGGTTAATGGGTATGTGGGCATTCATTATACTGTTCTCTCTATACCCATATATGTTTTAAATTCCCCTAATTAAAAAAGGGGGAAGGCTGTTGTTTAGAGGTTCTGGAACAAAATAGCCCTGAGTCAAATTCTGGCTCTGCCACACAAGCTGTATGACCTTCAGAAAGTTATTCCACTTCTCTGAGTCTCTGTTTCTTCATCTCATAAAAGGACTAATAATTAGCACTACCTCCACAACCGTGGTAGGACTCAATGTACCAACGACATAAAGTGCACAGTTCCTGGCAGACAGTAAATGCTCAGCATACATGAGTTATCATCAACTTCTCTGCCACTCTGGAGATAGCAACCTGATGTTTTAAACCAGCCAGGACTAGAGGAAAGAAAGTCTCCTCTAAGAGAAAGTAAAGACTCCCAACTGCTAGCCCTGAAATCCGTTTATTCTCTAACCCCGAGTCATGGCTTATGCTGGACGCATAAGAAAGAATCTTGTTTTGATTTATTTAGTTACGACAGGTTTCCTGCAAGGCTAATGAAGTCAGGGACACAGAATAGTAAACTTTGAGTACTTACTCATTCATTCAAAAGATAAGTACGCTATTCTGTGCCAGACTCCGTGAAGAGAGCTGGGAATACAACAAGACCTAATTCTTACTGGATAAAATGTAGACTGCTTAATAGACATGTACACATCTCCAGAATCACAGCTGACACCCTAAATCACAAGGTATTTAGTGAGGCAAAAACCTTTTGGGGTATTACACTAGCTCAGCATCACCAATCAGCCAACTGCTGGTCTAGACCACAGGAAGATCCCCTAGCCCAAGATGAGCTGACCAAGTACCCGTCCTGGAAATCTGAGCTGGGGCTGAGAGACACAACTGTGACCCATGAATAACGAGAACCGTAACATGTAAACATAGGAACTACACAGCTGCTGTACTCACTCTGCAACAAAGATGAGGAAGCAGGAAAAGCTGGTCTAAGTAGACAAGAAAGCCGGAAGGGCTTCCCAGACTGGGTACAGTCCTTTCTAGACACCTACAGTATTCCTGCCCTTGGGCTCCACAAGACACCCCTGAAGTCTTATACAAAAGAAGATTTCTTTTTGGCTTAGGCTGAATGGCTTAAAGAAATTTCTGTTACTCACTACTAAAGAGTCCTAACAAACACAGATACCAGGTAATTGGTGGCTTTGATGCTACCATATCCTAAGGCATGAAACAGGACTCTCTCTTCTCAATCCAGGACTTAGGAGTCACAGAAAGAGCCCATCTCTCTCCTTCCCTTCCTCTCCAATGGCTGCAGCATGTAGCTTCATAAAAGGTCAGCTCCCAAACTTACCCCTTATTCCATGTGTTTAGTGCTTTGACGGTTAGGTTCCCCAGCTTGACCACAGATGCCTATAGGAACCCCAAACTTTCTGAAATACAGTACACTTCTAAGAAAATGTGATTTTAAAAAATGTGATTTTAAAAAATGTGATTTTTAAAAAAGCCTGGCTGGCTCTGTTGGTAGAGCATACAACTTTTTGATCTCAGGGTTGTGGGTGAGCCCCACGTTGGGTGTAGAGATTACTTAAAAAATAAATAAATAAATAAGATCTTGGGGCACCTGGATAGTTCAGTTGCTTAAGCGTCTGACTCTTGATTTCAGCTCAAGTCATGATCTCATGGTTTCTAAGATTGAGCCCCGCATCAGGCTCTGTGCTGACCGTGCAGAGCCTGCTTGGGATTCTCTCCCTCCCTCTCTCTCTCTGCCCTTTCCCCACTCACATGCATGCATGCACATACACTCTCTCTCTCAAAATAAATAAATAAACATTTTAAAAAATTAAAAAAGAAGGATTACAGATAAACTGATTCTGAAAACATACATATGATACTGCTTCCAGAAAGATGGAGCAGACACACTTTTCCTTAATCTTTCTGCTGCTAAGCACAAAAATATCTTTTAAGAATGAAGGAGAGAGGTGCCCGGGTGGCTCAGTCGGTTAAGTGGCCAACTTCAGCTCGGGTCATGATCTCATGGTTCATGAGTTTGAGTCCCACATCTCTACTTTAGCACAGAGCCCACTTTGGATCCTCTGTCCCCCTCTCTCTTTCTGTCCCTCCCCCACACTCTCTCACTCTCTCTCAAAAATAAATAAATAAATAAATAAAAACAGAATGAAGGAAAAATCAAGACATTCTAAGATGAAAAAAACCAGAGAATCTGCTGCCAGAGTGTCTAAAAGCTGTCTAAACAGACAGGAAAAGATAAAAGAAGGAAGCTTGGAATATCAGGAAGGAAAAAAAAACATAAAAACATGATTACCTATGTAGAAAATCCCAAAGAAACTGCCAAAACAACTCCTAGAACTATTGAGTTCAGCAAGGTCACAGAATACAAGATAAACATACAAAATTCAATTATTTCTGTACAATATAATGAACATCTGAAATTAAAAATACAATAGCAACTAGCTATTTGCTATTGGAGCAAATAGCTTAAAAAAAAAAAAGACACTTAGGCATAAATCTAACAAAATACATACATATAGGACCTGTACACTGAAAATTACAAAAACTCTGATAAATCAAAGATGATCTAAATAAAAGGGAGACATATTGTGTTTTAAAACACAAAAAACATTGTGTGTGCCTCTTGATCTGGGCTCAGGCCATGGTTCAAGCTCAGCATCTGGCCCTGCACTGACAGCATGGAGCCTGCTTGGGATTCTCTCTCCCTCTCTCTCTCTGCCACTCCCCTGCATGCACTCTTTCTTTCTCTCTTTCTCTCTCAAAAATAAACTTTAAAAAACAAAACACAAAAATATATATGTATATACATATGACCTTACCCCCTCCACCAGCACTAGCTGGGTACAACCCACAGAGGCCATGTTAGCTTTTGTTGCTTCTTCTCGAAAGACAGTAATAAGTTCCTCCAAACGCCTTAATTTCACCTCTTCTGGAACATCATCTTTCAGCCTGTGATATGCCCTGGTCTTCTATAAAAATAAAAAGAGAGATGGAGGTCACCAAGGACTCATAGAATCCTTTTTTCCCCCCACTGAATCCATTCTTAAGGTACAGAGGACCAGGTTCATTCCACTTGTAAGTTACAGACATATGTACAAGAACCCAAGCCACACCAGGAGGGTTCTCTAGCTCTAAGAGCATTCTAAGACAAGAAGTTTACTATGCAATAAAGTCACATTTTTGTAAGGGTTAAATTCTAAATTTAGCACATGAAAATTGTAGACTCAAAATTGTTCTTGATGTATTTATAGGATACAAATATAAGCTTTAGACAAATGTAACATATACTAAATAACTCATGTACCAGGTTACTCAGCAGCACTGTTTATAGATAAGACACAAGATGCAAAGCAACCTAAACATTTACCAATAGGTTGTTAGTAAATGAATTATGCTTTATCCACACAACAGAATATTGCACTACTGTAAAAAGACTGTGATAATTCCATATGTATTGATATGATTACTTTCCAAAACATACTCTTAAAAAAAATAAGGTACAGATCAACATATAAGTATGTTTATAAATACATGAAATATCTCTGGAAGTTTACAGAAGAAATTCCTAAGTGATGGCCTTCAGGGAAGGGAATGAAAAACCAGGCAACCTAGGAAGAAGGAAGAACAAGAACTTTTCATTGCATACTATTTTGAGCTTTTGAATTTTTTAAAATGAGCTCATATTACCTAGTCCAAAACATTTTTTAAAAGGAAATTTATCCTAAGGGCGCCTGGGTGGCTCAGTCAGTTGACCATCCAACTTCAGCTCAGGTCATCATCTCACAACACAGAGCCTGCTTCAGACCCTCTGTCTCCCTCTCTCTCTGCCCCTCCCTGACTGGTTCTCTTTCTCTTTCTCAAAATAAATAAATAAATTTCAAAAAAAAAAAAGTACCTATAAAAAAAAGGAAATGTATCCTTGAAAAGCCTTTAAATTGTTTAAAATCATGGCATGCATACATGTGTGTATATGTGTGTGTATACACCTATTTTTTAAGGTTTTATGTACGCAAGCTTATATAACACAGTTGGGAGAACCACTGAGCTAGATAAAAGTATGGAATAAGAGGAAAACCTATACATCCAAGTGAGGACATTTAAACCAACTGGCCTTTGAGACAACTACCAAATCCACAGAGGAAAATGGCAAATGGGTTTACTCTATTTTGTCTTATTAACAACAACTTGCCCCTATTGTGCATTTACCATTACCAAGCACTATTCTCATTTCACAGGTGAAAAGACCAAGGACCTTTCTCAAGATCACACAGTTATTAAGTGAGAAAGGTACAATTTGAGTGCTTGCTCTCATCCACTAGACGACTTCAATCTTTATAACCTTAATCCTAACCTAGAAATTAGATCCCAAAGTAAACACTCGTATTCAATGCCCATAAGATATGCTTCCACCACACAATGAAAACCCATTTCCCAACTCTAGCATTACAAAAAATTTGTCTTACATATTTATGTCCATGGAAGAGTAACAAAATGGAACCCAACATCTACTCTGAAGCTTCATCTCTGAAATAATTATGTAAGAGACCTAAATATATACAATGGCCTACTTACACTGCCTACAGAACACTAGGCAGTGGGCTTTAAAAGACATGAATTAGGGGGCGCCTGGGTGGCTCAGTCGGTTGGGCGGCCGACTTTGGCTCAGGTCACGATCTCGCGGTCCGTGAGTTCGAGCCCCGCGTCGGGCTCTGTGCTGACAGCTCAGAGCCTGGAGCCTGTTTCGGATTCTGTGTCTCCCTCTCTCTGATCCTCCCCCGTTCATGCTCTGTCTCTCTCTGTCTCAAAAATAAATAAACGTTAAAAAAAAAAAAATTTTTTTTAAATTAAAAAAAAATAAAAGACATGAATTAGGTTGGCTGATGGCAGCTGAATGACAGTGGTGGCGAAGATCATGAGTTCCATCATTCATCAATCAGCCCTCCTGATCGGCCATCCTCCTCAGCCTCCAGCCCAAACACAAGGAAAGACACCCCTGAGTTGACTGGAGGGATGAGGAATGACCCATGGAAATTCATCCCTACCATCAAGAAAATGGCAGCAGAACGGAACTATCCCCTCTCTGCAAGAAATACACATTACTCTCCCATTCCTTCCTTATATCCTTCTGCTTTGTTTTCCTGGAAATCTGTGTTACAGGAAAAACTCTAAAGTGGTATCAGTAGATTCACTTGGCCTACAAAAATGAAAACTAAAAATAGCTGAGGATGGCTAGGAGGGCAACAAAATGCATTTGTAAGACAAATCACATCTGTAAGTCAAAAACGTTCTGCATGTTGAGAAATTATTTTACCCTTATAAAGAGAACAGCGTCCCCCCTCCACAATGGCATCCCTCCCTTCATATTAAAATTCTAGACGATCTAAACATAATTTAAAATATTTTAATGAAGACAAATATTGTCACAACTGATCCACTTTCATCTCAAGTTGCTGAATTATATAATATAGGCTGACTAGAAAAAAAAAGAATGAGTGGTAAGATCCTTGTAGCTTCTCAAGGACTGCTCTGCTGCCACTTTCTTTTCTTCCCAGTTGTCTACAATCAACCAGACACCGGTCAGGAATTCTGTCAGTGCCAGCACAGAAGTAGCTTCTCCCTCATCCCAGGGCTGACCTGTCTCATACTGTAGGCAAAGAGGAAGCCCATGTTATACTGAACTTCCCGAAGCAAAGACACCGTCTGGAGGTGATCTTCCTCTGTCTCACCACAAAAGCCAGCAATGAAATCGCTGCTGAGGCTCACACCTGCAACACATGACAAAAGACAACATGTCACTGCAGCTTATGTTCAAGAAAAGCCTTTCACTTGTGGGTTACAGAGAGAGAGACAGCAATTGTACACCTTCCTTGGAGTACAAAGTGACAGTCCATATGCAAGTGACAGAACAGTCACTATGGAGCAAGGCCTGCTTAACTACAATGTTACCATGGCAAAGCCTGGCTTCTCAGTCTATATTCCCCTCAGCACAAGATAAGATATTTTTACTTCACATGTTGGATTTAGGGACACAGCAGGAACTCCACATTTTCAAACTGGTCCTGCTTTTAATGGTGAAAACTTTGCAATATCTCATATAAACATATACTTTTGAAGCTAGTTTAACACAAAGTTTATTTAAGACCATAGAGGGGAACCTGGGTGGCTTAGTCAGTTAAGCGTCTGACTCTCCGTTTCAGCTCAGGTCATAATCTCCCGGTTTCGTGAGTTCGAGCCCTGCATCAGGCTCCAACAGTGCAGAGCCTGCTTGGGCCTCTCTCTCTCTTCCCCTCCCCTGCTCACGCTGTCTCTCTCTCTCAAAATAAATGAATAAACTTAAAAAAAAATTTTTTTAAAAGACCATATAAACAATAACTACTAGTTACTAAACAGTACTAAGTGCTATATTTTCCTATTTAATATATTTAATTATTCCAACAATCCAATAACATACTATCAACTCTATTTTTTTTTAAGTAAACTCCACACCACCATGAGGTTTGACTTCAAGACCCCCAAGATCAAGAGTCACTTACTCTACCGAATGAGGCAGACAGGTACCCCTTATTAACTTTATTTGATAGATGAGGAAACTGCAGCCCAGAAAGCCTCCACGCTATCCTGCCCCTCCAAAATGAAAAGTATTTATGCATAATACAAGTTAACAACAATCAGAAACTTGGAAACAAATGTAAACATTGTCAACCAAATCTAAATTAAAAGACTACTACAAAGTAATTCTATTAGAAGGGAAAAGAGAAAAAGAAGTTATGATAATAGGAAAGGAATTACCTCTAAGGACAGTTTTAAAGATATCAACTGTCCCCAAATCAGAACTAATGTAGACCATACCTGCCAGCTAACAAAGAAGGAACAAGGTCTCTCCCATATGTTCAGAAACACAAATACTGTAGAAAAGAAATCTCTGGGAGATCTGGGTGGTTCAGTTGGTTGGCGTCAGACTCATGATTTCGGCTCAGGTCGTGATCTCACGGTTCGTAAGATCGAGCCCCGCATTGGGCTCTGTGCTGACAGTATGCAGCCTTGCTTGGGAGTCTCTCTTTCTCTCCTTCCCCTGCTTGCACACGGTCTCTCTCTCTCTCAAAATAAACAAATAGGAGCGCCTGGGTGGCTCAGTTGGTTAAGTGTCTGATTCTTGGTTTAGGCTCAGGTCATGATCTCACAGTTCGTGGGTTCAAGCCCCACATCAGGCTTTGTGCTGATAGCCCGGAGCCTGCTTGGGATTCTGTCTCCCTCTCCCTCTGACCCTCCCCTGCTCGCTCTATCTCCAAAATAAATAAACATTTAAAAAAAATTTTTAATAAAGTAAAAATAAATAAAAAAAGAGAGAAATCTCTTTAGCATTGAGGCCACAAGCTGACACCTTTGAGTATATCTAGCAAGACCAAGCCATTAAAAAACCAAAAAAGAGTAAAATAAAAGAAAGAGAAAAATAAAGAGGAGGAACGGAAGTATAGAAGGTAGTCCCTTTTTTTCATTAAAGTAGTACCACAGGCATTGCCTGCATCTGAAAAAAGCATTGTGGTCACTGGTACAGTAATGTGCTCAGCAGAATACATTTCTTAAATGTACCTGGAATAGATTCTCTGATATGATGAACTAACTCCACATAAGCTTCTCTTGAATATCTGCAAGAAGGAACAAAAAGAAAAGGCTTAGATGAACCAATCTTCTTTAAATGAATGCTGTAAAAAGATAACATTATGCATTACCACATATAATCACTTCTTATCCACATAGGACAGTACAAGCGTAGGTTAAAGTATCCAGAACAGTCCTTTTGATGCTAATCCTGTAATGTAACCTAATCTAGAGCCCATGATTCTTTAGTTCAAGAACATACATTATTTTAAATAGCCTTTTTAAAAATATAAATAAATAGCCTTTTATTTTTAAGGTTTATTTATTTTTGAGAGAGAGAGAGAGAGAGCACGCGCGAGCAGGGGAGGGGCAGAAAGAGAGGAAGACACAAAATTTGAAACAGGCTCCAGGCTCTGAGCTGTCAGCATAGAGCCTGAAGTGGGGCTTGAACCCACAAAACGTGAGATCATGACCTGAGCTGAAATTGGACACTTCACTGAGTGAGCCACCTGGGCGCCCCAATAGCCTTTGATTTAATAAGTGAAGACAGATTAAATATTTAAGAGGATCTCTAGGGGCACCTGGGTGGCTTAGTTGGTTAAGTGTCTGATTCTTGGTTTGGGCTCAGGTCATGACCTCATAGTTCATGATATCAAGCCCTGTGTGGGGCTCTGCACTAACAGCATGGAGCCTGGAGCCTGCTTGGGATTCTCTCTCTCTCTCTTTCTCTCTCTCTCTCTCTCTTTCTCTCTCTCTCTCTCTCTCTCTCTCTCTCTCCCCCCTTCTGTCCATCCCATGCCCGAGCGCACGCACTCACTCTCTCAAAATAAATAAACTTTAAAAAAAAAAAAAAAAAGGATCTCTAAAACTGCCAATGTGGAAAACAAGGCAAAGCACTAGTTCCACACAGCCTGCCATTTGTCACCTTATCCTTTCAGTCTTATCTCTACAGTATGTATTAGTCCCAAAGTAAGTGAACCAGAGACGTGTTTAAATTCTAACACTTAAAAAAACTTTTTTTAAGTTTATTTATTTATTTTGAGAGAGAGAGCGAACACGCAAGTGGGGAAGGGGCAGAGAGAGACGAAGAGAAAGAATCCCAAGCAGGCTCCAACCACCAGTGCAGACCCTGGTGGGGTGCTCAAACTCACGAACCGTGAGATCATGACCTGAGCCTAAGTCAGAAGCTTAAATAACTGAGCCACCCAGGCATCCCTGGCCTAAAAAACTTTAATGTTAAAAGCTAAAGGATTAATATCTCAAAGAGTGTGCCACACAGTAAATACTTAATAAAAAACATGCTAAACAAATGAGTGATCCAGTCCTTAGTCTATACTTAGGGAGTAAATAGAAACAGGTTATAATGTCCATGGGTTTATTCATATAACAAATATTGACTGAGCAGCTACTATGTGCTATACACTATGTTGGTTCTTAGACACTCTGTGGTCCTTAAGAAAACATGGAAAGGTGCAGGATGCTCCCTCCCCCAAGCAAGTCTGACCCCCTCCGCATGGCCTCCAATACACGGCTGCTTCCACTCTGGGCTGGTAGGTGGATCTGTTTACAGATGTTGTCTCTCTCATGAATCAGCTGCAGAACCTGATCCAACAGAACACATTAAAGGTCATCACAGTCTCACCAAAGAATCCTGCATAAAGGAATACCACCCCCACTGTTTCTTAATAGGCTGACTTTTTTTTTTTTTAAAGAACTTTAATGCTTTCTTTTTTTTTTTAACATTTAGTTAT
This sequence comes from Lynx rufus, assembly GCF_022079265.1. Lineage (NCBI taxonomy): Eukaryota > Metazoa > Chordata > Mammalia > Carnivora > Felidae > Lynx > Lynx rufus. The sequence continues at coordinate 25,649,545 of NW_025814896.1, read as the reverse complement.
TTTTGAGGGAGAAAGAGACAAAGTGTGAGCAGTGGCGGGGCCAAGAGAGACAGAGACACAGAACCCAAAGCAGACTCCAGGCTCTGAGCACAGAGCCCAACGTGGGGCTCAAACTCACAAACCGTGAGATCATGACAGGAGCTGAAGTCAGATGGTCAACCGACTAAGCCACCCAGGTGCCCCTCTTAACAGGCTGATTAAACCAAACACATGAATTACCCAAATCCTTTCCTTTGCTCAAGCCATGTTGTCTGTCCCAGACATTTCCCCTGATGGCATCTCCGCTTTCAAAAAGTGAAGCAAGCAAGCAGAGGTCAGATTCAAGCCATGGGCTGACATGGACAAGAAAGGAAAACTGGTATTTGTTTCATCTAACTTCCAAACTAATTAGCTACTTTAAAAGACACCATCAAGAAACTGGAACGAGGAAAAAATATCTGAAAAAATACATTGACAAAGGATTTGTATCAAGAATACATAAAAAAAGTTTTACAACTCAGTAAGAAGACAATCCAGTGAGAAAAAAGTAGCAGTGGGGCAAAAAGACAGATGTTTCACCAAATAAAAAAAACTTTAAGGGGCGCCGCCGGGTGGCTCAGTCAGTCGGGTGTCTGACTCTGGCTCGGGTCATGAACTCGTGGTTCCTGAGTTCGAGCCCTGCATCAGGCTCTGTGCTGACAGCTGAGAGCCTGGAGCCTATTTCGGATTCTGTGTCTCCCTCTCTCTCTGCCCCTCCCTGACTTGTGCTCTGTCTCTCTGTATCTCAAAAATAAATAAACATTATTTAAAAAAAAAAAAGTTTTTTAATTTTTTAAAAACTTTTAAAAAAGGTTTCACATGTAGGCTATAATTAAAGCACTTGGTAAATACCTTCCATACAATATACCTATTTCTCAACCCCCCCAAAAAGCAGGAGGTTATTATTAACCTCATTTTACAGACGAAGAGGACAAGATGAAACAGTCATACCTACTAATAAAGCAAGGGAAGAGCTAGGATTTAACTCACATCTTGTCACAGGCCAAAGTCTGGACTGTTTCCCACTGCAACATATTGCCTCCCTTTCTGTCCTTCCCATAAAATCTTGTAATAAAACCTCTCTCCGCAGAGTCCTCATGGTCCCAGGTGACCTTAACTTCCCAGAATATCAGTCCTATCTCTATACTTGCGGTGAGCACAGCATAACATAAAACTTGCCAAAATCACTATGTTGTACACCTGAAACTATACATCATATACATATAGTGTGTCAACTATACATCAATCCCAAAAAAAATAAATTTTTTTTTTTAAATATATCAGTCCTATCTCTACCCCAACACTGGTGGACTTTAACTCTGGTGGAATCAAAGGGCAATACACCACAAGATCCCCTGATCAAGATTCAAGGACTGCTGTATCCCACTGGGTCCAGCCTTTGGCAAGCTTACACATACTGATAACAGCTTGGCACGGTTCACTGTTGATACTCACCTCATCAGGAAAGTCTTTGGGGTGGGGAGAAGTGAAACGGATCCTCATTTCAGGATCTACTCTGGAGACGTGATCCAGAAGGTGAGCAAAACGAAGGCCTCCTTGCTTGAGTTTATAGTTGGTGGAGAAGCCACGGCTGAGGTTGGTAGACACTGCATTGTTGAACTGGACCTCTGAACTGTCCCGAAAACTATTAACATTCTGACCAAGGAGCGTCACTTCTTTCAGCCCCTGAGAAAGGGAAAGTGAATATATTGGAAGCAATTTAAAACTTTTTTGGTAGTTTCATGCCAAATCACTAATTGATATTAGTTCAACCCACCTAGAGCCATTCATAAATGTATTCTACTCTGTATTTTAACCCAGTAATTTCATATTTGGGCATCTTGTCTGAAGAACTGAACTTCAGAATAAAACTTTACAAGAGCACCTGGGTGGCTCAATCGGTTAAGCATCCAACAACGGCTTAGGTCATATCTCATGGTTCGTGGGCTCGAGCCTTGCGTCAGGCTCTGTGCTGACAGCTCAGAGCCTGAAGCCTATTTTGGATTCTGTGTCTCCCTCTCTCTCTGCCCCTCCCCTGCTTGCACTGTCTCTCTCTCTCTCTCTCTCAAAAATAAATAAACCTTAAAAGAACTTTTTAATTTTTAGAAATATAAAACCTTACATAAAAATTAATCTCCAAAGCATTTTTCAGAATAGCAAAAACCTGGATGAAATTCAATGTTCAGCAATAATGGTTAATCTATAACACTATAAATCAAATTATGACACCATTCTGCCAGTTGAATATTATATAATCACTGCCCATAAAGTATTCTTCCCAAAGTATTTAGTCTAAATTGAATTAAGCTTTTACATTTAACTTCCAGTTTATCAGAATTCAGAGGAATATTTTAAATGACAACATTAAGAAGCAATCAGACAAATCCAGATGTATCTGATCTCTTCAAAAACCTAATGTATCATTTAAAGCAAACAAAAAAAAATGACATTAAATTAAGAGAGAATGAAAAAATATAAAAAAACAACAAATAAAACCACAAAGTTTGACTGGATCTTAGTTTAAAAATAAAAAAGCAGTAAGATATTCTTGGGGTGCCTGGAGGGCTCAGTAGATTAAGCATCCAACTCTTGATTTTGGCTCAGGTCATGATCTCAAGGTTATGAGATTAAGCCCCATGTCTGGCTCCACACTGGAGCCTGCTCAAGACTCTCTCTCCCTCCCTCTACCACTCATACTCTCTAAAAATAAATACATACATACATACATACGTATTTTTGGACAATTAAGAAATTTTGAGGGGCATCTGGTTGGCTGAGTTATAAGAGCATGTGACTCTTGATCTCAGGATCGTGAGTTCAAGCCCCACATTAGGTGAAGAGATTACTTAAACAAATAAACTTTAAAAAAGAGAAATTCTGAATATGAGTTACATATCATATAATATTAGTTGTTCAATTTTCTACATGTAATAATGGTATTATGAATGGAAAAACTCTTATTCTGAGAAGATGCATACTGAAATATACAGGGTTAAGAAGCCTGATATCTACAATTCAGCCTTGAAATGTTTCAAAAAACAGGTATTTATGCATATATAAAGACAGGAAGATAAAGCAAATATGACAAGTTTATTAACTGTACTTACTGTACTAGACTTTCAAATTATCTGTTTGAAAACTTGCATTATAAAACTTCACTAAGAAAAAAAAAAGTTGCTATAAATAGACTATTTTTTTAACTTTATTTTGATGCAATTTCAAACTTACAGAAAAATTACAAGAATAGTAAAAAGAACTCCCATATACTCTTTGCCCAGGTTCACGGTTAACACTGCACACCATCTGCTTATCATTCACATGCTCACACTCAGATACACCCTCTCTCTGCACATACACATGCAAGCACATATTTTTCTGAGCCTTCTGAGAACAAGTTACAAACAACATGCTCTTTTGCCCCTAAATATCCACATACTATAAATCAAATTTTTTTTTTTTTAATTTTTTTTTTTCAACGTTTATTTATTTTTGGGACAGAGAGAGACAGAGCATGAACGGGGAAGGGGCAGAGAGAGAGGGAGACACAGAATCGGAAACAGGCTCCAGGCTCCGAGCCATCAGCCCAGAGCCTGACGCGGGGCTCGAACTCACGGACCGTGAGATCGTGACCTGGCTGAAGTCGGACGCTTAACCGACTGCGCCACCCAGGCGCCCCTAAATCAAATTTTTAACAACGGTCCAAATAATGTCCTTTGTAACTTTTTTTAATTTGGTTTAACAATGGCATGACCAAGGGAGTGCCTTAATATTAGAGATGACTAAATAATAATATTATATATTAATATTATATATTAATACTATATATTATATATTATGTTATATTGTTATATATATTATGTATAATACATTATAATATGTATATTATATATTACATATATGTAATATATATTATTATATTATATATTATTATATATTTATATATAGACAATTAACATTAATATTACATATTAATATTATATTATAAAAACATATATATATAAAACTAAAGAAAATATACACACATATAAAAAGATATTAACAAGGGCGCCTGGGTGGTTCAGTCTGTTAAGCATCCAACTCTTGGTTTCGCCTCAGGTCGTGATCTCGAGGTTCATGAGTTCGAGCCCCATGTCAGGCTCTGTGCTGATGACGTGGAACCTGCTTGGGATTCTCTCTCCCTCTCTCTCTGCCTTCCCTGCTCACACACTCTGTCTCTCTCAAAATAAATAAACAAATTTGAAAAATAAATAAATAAAATAAATAAACAGAATGTCTCTATCCTGAAGAGTTCTGCTATGGTGGGAGAGGTGGAAGGGGAGAAGGAGACAACTGGAGACCAGGAAGCACTTGCAGAGGTGGGGTATGGAGAGCAGCCAGGGACCAAACAGGGAATTGAGAACTAAGGGATGGAGATGAGAAGAGAGCACTGCCAGACTGTAAGAAGAAACTGCTGACTAAAAACTGGAGCAGAGGCTAGCCTCCCACAGTTCCCGGGCCAAGCAAGTAAGGAAACAGGGAGACTCTAATGAAAGAAAAGCTCCATATTCCCACCTACTGTCCTCTTTTTCAGGGCTAGCAGATCCAGGCCTAGAGTTGGGGGAGAGACAAGCTCCCAATAGCAGGAAAATAGCAATTATCTCCCCTCTGGCCTCTGATGGGATTCACTACCCTCATCTGTTCTCTGTCCCTCAACTAGTGAGCTGGCTCTGTGATAAAATGAACAAGAGATTTGGGAGGTTTCCTAGAATGGACAGATAAAGCATTCTCTGAAAACTTACTGAGTGCCAGGTAGTTTAAAAGCATTTAAACTGGGGTGTCTGGGTGGCTCAGTCAGTTAAGCGTTTAACTCTTGATTTTAACTCAGGTCATGATCTCACAATTCATGAGATTGAGCCCCATGTGGGGCTCTGCGCCAACAGCCCAGAGCCTGCTTGGGATTCTCTCTCTCCCTTTCTCTCTCTGCCCCTCCCCCACGCCCCCCTGCCCCACGAGTGCATGTGCGCTCTCGTTCTCTCTCTCTCCCTCTCAACATAAGTAAACAAACATTAAAAAAGTTTTTAACTATGGGGGGGCTCAGTCAGTAGAGCATGTGACTTTTCTAATTTGAGAGTAAGAGTGACAGAGAGAGACAGAGAGAGAGAGAGAGAGAGAGAGAGAGAGAGAGAATCTTAAGCAGTCTCCATGCCCAGCATGGAGCCCAATGTGAGGGACTCAATCCCACAACCCTGGGATCATGACCTGAGCCAAAATCAAGAGTCTGATGTTTAACCGACTGAACCACCTAGGCGCCCCAAAAATGTGACTCTTGATCTTGGGGTTGGGAGTTTGAGCCCCATGCTGGGTATGGAGATTACTTTAAAAACAAAATAAAACTGGGGCGCCTGGGTGGGTTGGTCGGTTAAGCGTTCGACTTCGGCTCAGGTCATGATCTCACGGTCCGTGGGTTCGAGCCCCGCGTCGGGCTCTGTGCTGACAGCTTAGAGCCTGGAGCCTGCTTCGGATTCTGTGTCTCCCTCTCTCTCTCTGCCCCTCCCCTGTTCATGTTCTGTCTCTCTCTGTCTCAAAAATAAATAAATGTTAAAAAAAAAAAAATTAAAAACAAAACAAAAAACCATTTAAATTAGGACAATCCTTCCAATAACCCAGAATGAAAGTTACTATTTTATCTTCTTTTCATAGATTAAGAAACTGTGTTTAAAAGAAGATAGTTAGGGGGCGCCTGGGTGGCTCAGTGGGTTAAGCATCTGACTCCTGATTTCGTCTCAGGTCATGATCTCATAGTTTGTGAGTCTGAGCCTGGCATCAGGCTCTGCACTGACAGTGTGGAGCCTGCTTGGGATTCTCTCTCTCTCCCTTTCTCTGCCTCTCCCCTACTCACACTCTGTTTCTCTCTCTCTCAAAATAAATGAACAAAACTTAAGAAGAAATTTTTTTTCATAAATAACTAAAAGAAGATAGTTACATGACCTGTGCCAGGGCACTAAACCAGAGAATGGTGCAGCCAGAATTCACACTCAGTCATCTGACTGTAAACTCATGCTCTCTCCATTCCACTATGCTGCCTCTGAAGCAGACTTCACACGGGCAGCAAATCAAAGATGTTCAGCCAAGTATTTCTTCCTGGCCAGGTATGGTTCTAAACTTCTACAGCTCGGAGACAGCACAGGAAGCAAAACTAGAAAGGTTGTCCTCATTCTCCTAAAAACACACTTATAAGATGAAAGCCAACAGAACTTTTCACCTGCTCAGAAAGCTTCCTCACTTCCTCTAGAATGGAAGCAACAGGCCGACTCCTCTCCCGGCCACGAGTGAAAGGGACGATGCAGTAGCTGCACATATTGTCACAGCCTCGCATGATAGACCTGGGGGAAAAGCACCAAAACTTAGTAAGAGGAATGGGACACCTGCTCCCACCCAAGGAGCAGGTCAGAGCTCCCTAGACGTTATCCTTTGGCTCTGAATCCTCTTGGCACCATATTCACACTGGACCAATCTGAGACATTTTTAAGGCAGACATTTTTTATCTCTAAAAACTAGTATCTAAGCACATGATATAAACCACATTGCAACTGGTAGATAGAGCAGTTACCCTGAGGGAGCACAGTGGTGAGGGAAAGGGTGCAGATGTACCAGGAGTATGCCCCATAAATAGAAAACGTTTGAACGTTTTACATCTACACCAGAAAAATACATATATTATGAAGTGTGTATGGGGAGGAAAAACTTCAGATTTCTTTTTTCTTTTTTTTTTTTTTATTTTTGCAGAGAAACAGAGAAAGAGAGAGAGAGAGAGAGAAAGAAAGAGCACAAGTAGGGGAGGGGCAGAGAGAGAGGGAGACACAGAATCCAAAGCAGGCTCCAGGTTCTGAGCTGTCAGCACAGACCCTGACACGGGGCTTGAACTCATGGACAGCGAGATCATGACCTGAGCCGAAGTTAGACATTCAACCGACTGAGCCACCCAGGCGCCCCTGAGAAACTTCAGATTTAAAACAGGAATTCATAGTTCTCACTCGTTCCTGATCCAATTATTAGGTTTCTAAGTTAAATCACTCTCTTCCAATTGCATCCTGTATATGAAAACATTAATTTACCTTAAGGAAATAATTATGAATATCAAAGATGTTCACTGAAGAACTGTTAAATAAATGTTAGCTATTGTTTTTATTAAGCTTTCCAAGAAGTGTGGGATAGCCATTAAAATGACAGAGGTTGACAAACTTTCTATAAGAAACAGACAGTAAATATTTCAGGCTTCGCAGACCACACGGTCTGTGTCACGATTACTCAATTCTGCTACTGTAATGGCAAAACCAGCCACAGATAATATATAAACAAATGGTAAGGCTATATTTCAGTAACTTCATTTACAAAAAACAGGCTGCAATTTTTTTTTTTGCCAATTTGCCAATCTCTGTTATAGAAAATTTAATTACATAAAATTAAAATATTTCACCATTTAAAGTAAGGTTATAAAACCAAGTACATCAAGAGCCCATTTTTACAACTAAACACAGGTACAAAGCATACACACACAGGAAAGGACAGGAATAATATAGCAAAATGATAACAGTGTTCATCATTAGGTGGTTGGAATATTGGTGACTCTTACTTTCCTCTTTATGTTTTTTTTTTAATCTTTTCCACGTATTCTTCAACAAATATGAACTATTTTGTCACCAGATTTTACTACTTTTTTTCAGTTAAAGTTCAGGGGAAGAAAAAAAGGCATAGGAAAGCTGAAAATATTTTCCTAAGTAAAAAATTAGAATACAGGGGCGCCTGGGTGGCTCAGTCGGTTAAGTGGCCGACTTCAGCTCAGGTCACGATCTCGCGGTCCGTGAGTTCGAGCCCCGCATCGGGCTCTGTGCTGATGGCTCAGAGCCTGGAGCCTGTTTCAGATTCTGTGTCTCCCTCTCTCTCTGCCCCTCCCCCGTTCATGCTCTGTCTCTCTCTGTCTCAAAAATAAATAAACGTTAAAAAAAAAAATTAAAAAAAAAAAAAATTAGAATACAGAAAGAATGGTAGGAAAGATCCCATATTACATGTATGAATGGATATGGAAAGAACACTCCTAAAAGGACTATACAAGAAACTACTAACATGGCTGCCTCTGAGGTGGCCTACAAGACCGGGGAGAAGAGATGTGAAGGAGTCTGACTTTATCAGTTTTTTGTTTTTTATGTTTTGTCCTATATGCATGTATTAATTTGCTTTAATGTAGCAAAATTAACATTATTTTAAGAGTGAGAAAGGAGAAGTTCACTCCCTGTCTCTTGGGCAGTGTCTTACACGAAGGCTGATGTAGCACTGGGGCTTGTCTGGACTGGCATGACATCAGCATAGGTCTCATCCAGAGAGAGCAGCACATTGGCAGCTTGTTGACCTGACTCGGCAACAGCCAGCAGCCGAGGAAGGTCCCGATAGGCATCTGGACCAGCCAAAATATCCACCGTTTTCTCCCTGTTGAGGATCTCCTCCTTCAATCTCTCAGCCATGCAGCCTGAGGAAGAAAAACAAAATAAGTACCCATTCACAAATGCATCTGGTCTCGTGGTTTCTTCTCAGTACACATTACCTCCAGCTACATTCAGAGACCAGGGCACAGAAACTTCTCTTAAGAGTTTAGCATCATCATTCCCCAAATTTGCCCAGTACTTCCATAGCACTGGAACCTGCATCTTCCTATATGAGAAAACCAAAGGAAGCAAGCAACTAAAGAAATCAATTAAATGCTCAGAAAAAAATTAAACCATCATCCAGGGGCACCTGGGTGGCTCAGTCAGTTAAGGGTCTGACTCTTGATTTGTTCGGTTGAAGTCATGATCTCATGGTTTCATGAGTTTGAGCCTCTCATCGGGCTCACTGCTGTCAGCACAGAGCCCACTTTAGATCTTCTGTCCTCCCTCAATCTGCCCCTCCCTCTCTCAAAAATAAACATTAAAAAAAAAAAAAAAAAAAAACCTATTCTTGGTTATACACCTATGTTCATAGCAGTATCATTCACAATAGCCAAAAGGTGGAAGCAACCCTAGTGTCCATCAACAGATATGGTGTATACATAAAATGGAATATTATTCAGCCTTAAAAAAGGAAGGAAATTCTGATATATGCTATAATATGGATGAATCTTGAAGACATTGTGCTAAATGAAATAAGCCACTCACAAAAGGACAGATATTCCATGATTCCACTTGTATGAGTTACCGAGAATAATCAAATTCATAGAGGCAGAAAGTACAATGGTAAGTTGCCAGGCGCTAAGGTGAGAAGGGAAATGGGAAGTTATTTAATGGGTAGAGAGTTGCAGCTGGGGAAGATGAAAAAGTTCTGGAAATGGATGGTGGTGATGGTTGCACAACAATATGACTAAACTTGAAGCCACTGAACTGTACATTTTAAAAAAGGGCTCAAATGATAAATTTCATGTTACCTATATTTTACCACAATAAAAAACAAAGTATTGGGGGGATTTCTGAAATTCCTAACAAAGATATAGCCAGGGGCTTCTATAATGAAGGAACTGAAATGAAACAAAACATTTCAGGGGCACCTGGATGGGCTTAGTTAGATCAGCGTCCAACTTCAACTCAGGTCATGATCTCTCAGTTCGTGGGTTTGAGCCCCGCATCGGGTTCTATGCTGACAGCTCAGAGCCTGGAGCCTATCTGGGATTCTGTGCCACCTTCTTTCTCTGTCCCTCCCCAGCTCACACTCAGTCTCTCTCTGTCTCTCAAAAATACATAAACATTAAAAAATAAAAAATAAAAAAAGAAACAAAACATTTCAGCTAATCCTTCCATCCTCCTATGTCACTTAGTACATTAATTTGTATAACAGGATATGCTCCAACTATGTTCTGACCCATCAAGAGGAATTAATTTAATCATTCCACAATGGACAGCCAATTTTAAAGTTAAATACATTATATTCTGGGACCAAGAGGGTACAGAATATTCATTTTTGAGATATGCTTTCCAGCTATCTAGATCAGAGCTGTCCAACAGAATTTCCTCAAATAATAGAAATATTCTTTATCTGTGCTGTCCAAAATGGTAGCCACTAGTCAAGTGTGACTACTGAGAAGTCAATATGTGGCTAGTGAGAGTGAAAAAGTAAATTTTAATATTATTTAATTTTAGCTAAATTTATTTTTTTTTTTTTAATTTTTTTTTTTTTCAACGTTTATTTATTTTTGGGACAGAGAGAGACAGAGCATGAACAGGGGAGGGGCAGAGAGAGAGGGAGACACAGAATCGGAAACAGGCTCCAGGCTCTGAGCCATCAGCCCAGAGCCCGACGCGGGGCTCGAACTCACGGACCGCGAGATCGTGACCTGGCTGAAGTCGGACGCTTAACCGACTGCGCCACCCAGGCGCCCCAATTTTAGCTAAATTTAAATAACCACATGTGGCTAGCGGCTACCATACTGGTCAGTGCAGATCTCGATCCTCACTTGGCTCTACTTCAGGAGTCAAGACGAAAGGTGCCTACACTCTAAATTCATGCTGTTCCTTCAGACGCCAAACTCTCTCCTATCCATAACTCTGCCACCATCAGCCCCATTAAACTCTAACAAGGACAGACCATATTCTGAGTACCCATGACTTCAAGGCACTATGAAAAGCCCTTTTTATGGGCTTTAGCTTATTTCATGCTACAGCCTTTGACATCAAATACAAAAGTTACATGGGACGCATGACATTTCTTCAAACGCTGGGAATCCAGCATCTAACGGAAACCCTAGCATACAAAGCTACATGAAGGGGCACCTGGGTGCTCGTCACTTGAGCCTCCGACTCTTGATCTCAGCTCAGGTCATGATCTCAGACCTGATCTCATGAGACCTGTGCTCAAGAGACCTGTGATCTCATGAGCACAGAGCCTGCTTGGGATTCTCTCTTTCCCCACCCCCCCTCTGCCCCTCCCCAATTTGCACGTGTATGCACTATCTCTCTCAAAATAAACAAATAAACTTAAGAAAAAAAATTTCAGGGCACCTGGGTGGCTCAGTTGGTTATGCATCTGACTTCAGCTCAGGTCATGATCTCACAGCTTGTGAGTTCAAGCCTTGCATCAGGCTCTTGTGCTGACAGCCCAGACCCTGGAGCCTGCTTCAGATTCTGTGTCTCCGTCTCTCTCTGTCCCTCCCCTGCTTGCACACTGTCTCTCTTTCTCTCCCCAAAAATCAATAAACATTAAAGAAAAAAATTTTTTTTTAATTTTCATGGAGCCCAAGTATCAAAACACAAAATCTCCAAATTACCGGATACCTAGAATCCCAATCCTCAGAGGCACTCGGGAGCGGAGCCGTTTTGTCTTCAGGGCTTTAAGCTGATGTAAACGATTCCAGATGGTCTGTTCAGCCTTCTCCCTACAAAGATCAAAAGAGGTATAACTGAAACTGACAATCAACTATACCACAAGCTAAAAGAGTGGGGCAACGGAAATAAAATCAAAAGAAACTTCAACCCTTTAAAGGACTATCTACCTTTTAAGTTAAGGGAAGACAGGCAGGGAGCCAACTGAAGAAGCACCACTTGCTACAATTCACCATTCCCACAATGACACCCTTCCTGCATATCTCCACACCTGACAAGCCTTTACGGCAAACTCAGAATCTACTTCACAAAGCCTCATACAGTCTGTCCGCCCTTTAACTGCCTTATAACTATACTTTGCCCTATACTTAGCAACTTCTCTTTTATTGTTTGATTTTTTTATATAGTGCTTTCTGCCAGATGTTAGAGCTATTTGTGTCTCTGCTTTAGTTCCCATATCAGACTAAGCTCCTTAAAGCAAGGCTCCATGGAGGAGGGTTCATTTCTGAATCTCCCAAAGCCATCTAGTTCAGTGTCTTACAGCAGAAACACCCTCAACAAAAATGCTGGATTCCATTAACACTAAGGAAACACTAACACAAATGTGCCTTGTACACAGAAACAAAGTAAGAAACAGAATATGTTTACTTCCGATGGATGCCACCCATCTCCGTTCAGAAGAACCCTGTACCCGGCCACTGACTGCACCCTAACCCTCATGATGCTACATCCTAAACAAGTGCCATTACCTGCATGAGAAACCTTAGGAAAAGCTGGGTGCCTCAACATACCCCTCATCTATAAAATGGGTTTGATTATAGCACCTACCCCATAGGGTGGTTGTGAGAATTAAATCAGTGTATGTATAGTGCTCAGCACGAGACAGGATACGCAGCACGTGCTCGGCAAATGTCAGCCCAGTTCCATCGCTGCTATCTCCCATGTTGTAAAACTGCAAGTCCACTGACTCATCTCCACAGGTAGGCCAGCCTGGCACTGCTAACTCTGACACAAAACACGTTCACTCTCTAGGTAAAGAACAAACTCCCACCTGATAGAACATGTGACAAGGAGGATCACATCAGCCTGAGTGGAAAAATAGGAAAAAAAGGGAAAATTACAATCTCTGAAATCTGCCTTGTAGAATCACTACCCACAGCTTTTTCTTTCCTATTATTCCGACTACTGTGGTAAAAACATACATAAAATTTACCATTTTAACCATTTTTAAGTGTACAGTTCAGGAACATTAAGTACATTCACACTATTGTGCAATCATTACCACCATCAAGCTCCAGAATCATTTCATGTTCCCCAACTAAATCTCCTCTGTTGGGTTCAGAGATTAAACACTAACTCCTCCGTTCCCCTCCACCTCACAGCCCATTTTTAACCTAGTTCCTTGCCTAAAAATGAGCACCACCATAAAAGTTTCAAAAATAACCAGAACAAAAATACACCTTAGTCCCATGCTACACACTTTACTCAAGGAAACCCACTCTCACCAGGCCATACCCTGTTTCTAAAGCTGTATCTAAGTCCTGGCACAGGGGCGCCTGGGTGGCTCAGTTGGTTAAGCGTCCGAGTTCAGCTCAGGTCATGATCTCACGGTCCGTGAGTTTGAGCCCCGCGTCGGGCTCTGTGCTGACAGCTCAGAGCCTGGAGCCTGCTTCGGATTCTGTGTCTCCCTCTCTCTCTGACCCTCCCCCATTCATGCTCTGTCTCTCTCTGTCTCAAAAATAAATAAACATTAAAAAAATAAAAATTAAAAAAATAAGTCCTGGCACAAATGCACAGTCTCATCCAGGCCCAGGAAGCAAGGGAAGCAGAAAACCCACGTACCTCTTGGAGGTTCCTGGTGCGCAGGTAGCCACTCTTCTGTAAGACAGACCAGGCTATCTCTGTGTCATTCACATTCATCTGACAGCCATAGGTCTCCAGGTAGACTGCAATGAGAGGAGGATTCCACAGTAGGCAGACTAAAAGGGACCGTATGTCTCAAAAGGTCTCTTTCCCAAATGCCCCAGAAACATCTGAGGCAACCAGTTATCCAAGTCCCCTGTTGCCTCAATTCTAAGATACCATTAACTGCCAGAGGTACTGCCAAATTAACAACAGCCTTTCAGAACAAAAGAAACACTGCAATACATACATACATAATTACAGGCCATGTCATTTAAAATACAGGGGAAACATGCACCTGAGAATCAAGGCAACGTGGTTATAAAAACAGAAAAGGGAGGACTAGCTGATAGTGTTGATTATCAACTTAGGGGGAAAAAAATTTTTTTTTTTTTTTAAATTAATGCCTTTTTTTTTTTTTTTTCAACGTTTATTTATTTTTGGGACAGAGAGAGACAGAGCATGAACGGGGGAGGGGCAGAGAGAGAGGGAGACACAGAATCGGAAACAGGTTCCAGGCTCTGAGCCATCAGCCCAGAGCCCGACGCGGGGCTCGAACTCACGGACCGCGAGATCGTGACCTGGCTACAGTCGGACGCTTAACCGACTGCGCCACCCAGGCGCCCCGAAAAAAATTTTTTTAAGTAGGCTCTATGCCCAGTGTAGAGCCCAACACAGGGCTTGAACTCACAACCCGGAGATCAACACCTGAGCTGAGATCAAGAGTCAGAGGCTAAACCAAGTGAACCGCCCAGGCGCCCCAAAAATAAATTTAAATCCATTACACTCCTCCTTCTCAAAACAAGGTTCTCCAACCTCTGAAAATAACAACAATGGCAGGAGGGTACACAAAGCCACAAAATAAAAATGAGAACTTCCTACTACAAACAAACTACAAACTACAAACATACATCTCAAATGAAAGCAAGCATTGTGGCACCTGGCTGGCTCAGTCAGCAGAGCATGGGACTCTTGATCTCCAGGTGTAAGTTTGAGCCTCAGGTTGAAGTAGAGCCCTCGATGAAGTAGAGATTACTTAAAAATAAAACCTTTAAAAAAAAAAAAAAAAAAAGTATGGCTGTATTATGACATAAAACACATTTGCATAAAGCTTCTTTTTTAATGTTTATTTATTTGAGAGACAGAAAGCATGTGAGCAAGTGTGCAGGAGAGGCAGAGAGAAAAAGGGAGAGGGAGAATCCAAAGCAGGCTCTGCACTGTGAACACAGGGTCCAACACAGGTCCCAATCTCACAAACCGTGAAATCATGACCTGAGCTGGAATCATGAATCAGATGCTTAACCAGCTGGGCCACCCAAAGCTTTCACAACATCAAAGGGTGCCTGGGTGGCTCAGTCCATTAAGCGGTTAAGCGTCGGACCCTTGGTTGCAGCTTAGGTAATGATTTCACGGTTCATGAGAAAGCATGGGGCCTGCTTGGGATTCTCTCTCTCTTCCTCCTTCTCCGCCCCTCCCCTGGCTGCACTCTCTCCCTCTCAAAATAAATAAATAAACTTAAAAAAAAAAATAGGAACATCAATTTCACACTCTGGCAAGCCCTTTCAAACTAAATTCCTCTATCAACCCCTATCCCCACTGGCAATCTTTAATCCACAGACCCAAATAAAGTCAAAATGAAGTTAAAAGTTGATGACAAAAAAATCCTATGAAAACCAACAGAAAAGAGCAGTAATTTATAAAAGAAAGAAACATCAGGTTTTGGGCTTTTTTTAATGCTCTTTGGCTCACTTTCCTTGTCTAAAAAAAGAGGACTAGTGGGTGTGTGGGTGGCTCAGCAGGTTGAGGCTCAGGTCATGACCTGACTTTGGCTCAGGTCATGATCTCACAGTTTCTGGGGCGCCTGGGTGGCGCAGTTGGTTAAGCGTCCGACTTCAGCCAGGTCACGATCTCGCGGTTCGTGAGTTCGAGCCCCGCGTCAGGCTTCTGTGTCTCCCTCTCTCTCTGCCCCTCCCCTGTTCATGCTTTGTCTCTCTGTGTCCCAAAAATAAATAAAAATGTTAAAAAATAAATAAATAAATAAATAAAATGATCTCACAGTTCCTAGGTTTGAGCTACATTGGGCTGTGTGTTGACAGCTTGGAGCCTGCTTCAGATCCTCTGTCTCCCTCTCTCTCTGCCCCTCCCCCACTTGTGCTCACTCTCTCAAAAATCAGTAAACATTTAAAAAGAAAAAAATTTTAAAAAGACTACAAAATACCTAGCAGGAGTCATAAGATGTACACACTCCTTGATTTACTAATTCAAATCCTTGATATTTACTCTGAAAAAAAAGGTCTTAGAATATATACACCCACTTATATGTATATGTGTGTGTGTGTGTACATATACAAAGATACATATTATAGCATTACTTATAAAAACTTTTGAAACAACCTAATGTCCTACTATAGGGAACAGGTACATCATAGTACAGCACAATGTAATATTTTGTACCAATTTTTAAAAATTTGATTATGAAGACTGCAGTATTTAGAAAAGTGTCAAATGAAAACATCAAGTTACAAATGATTTGTGCTATATGATTGCAACCAAATCTTTAAGAATTATGGAAGGAGGGGCACCTGGATGGCTCAGTTAAGCATCCAGCTCTTGATTTGGCTCAGGTCATGATCTCAAAGTTTGTGGGACAGAGCCCCCCATCCGGCTCTGCGCTAACAGCATGGAGCCTGCTTGAGATTCTCTCTTTCCCTCTCTCTCTCTGCCCCTGCCCTGTTCAGGCACACACACTTACTTTCTCTCTCTCTCTCTCTCTCTCTCTCAAAATAAACAAGCAAACAAATATTTAAACATTTGGAAAAAAAAGAATTATAGAAGGAAATCTTTTTTTTGAAACAGAGCAAAGGGGGAGAGATCTGGTTGCCCTTCAATGTCTCTTCAAACTTGTTTTTTATTTTTTCAAACTTTTTTTTTAAAAGGCATTTTGGGACACATGGGTGGCTCAGTTGGTTAAGCGTCTGACTTCTACTCAGGTTATGATCTCGCGGTTTGTGAGTTCAAGCCCTGCATCAGGCTCTCTGGTCAGCAAAGAGCCAGCTTTGGATCCTCTGTCTCCCTCTCTCTCTGCCCCTCCCCGACTGGTTCTCTCTCTCCCTGTCTCTCTGTCTCTCTGTTTCTTCCAATAAACTTTAGAAAAAAGAAAAAGAAAAAAGGAAAAGGTATTTTAACTGACTGTATAGTGTTTCTCAGAAAACCTTTATTGAAGCATAAAAAGTGAATTTCTACAGCACCAATAATGAAAGGTGCCTTATGACTTAAGACGATCTAAAAATCAGAACAGAGACTATAGGGTTTCCAAAAGTAACCAAAGAGAGGACTCCCCAGGACTTCCACCCCCAGTCACATGGACCAAAAGTATGAGTTTCTTTAATGTTACTTGATAAAGTCTGACAATTCCATAAGCCAGCAGCCTTCCCATACTATTAACCCTGCAGAGCCAGGTCTGCAATAAAAGAACAATTAAGAATCAGGAATGCTGGAAAGGAGCAAAGCAGAAGTCCAAAGAGAAAAGAAAAATAAAACCAACCTTTTCTCTGCCTCCCAGAAAGTTCATCCACTGTGAGATAGGGGGGTGGGTCCTCCACATCAGGCTTCTCTTGAGGATCTAAAGCACTTCTTAAAAAATGCTGAAAAGTCGGGCCAGCAGCCAGCCTAGAGCTGAAATCCTTCCGAACTCCATTTTCCTGCTGCCTCTCTGGACCGGGACATGTGGTGCCGTGGACACTACTCTGTGCCCTGCAGGTCCTGAGCAGCAGCCAGGACACAGAAGCCCAGGGGCCCCTTCTCTGTGCTCGCAGGACACACTGTAAAGGATGCATGGCACTAAACCAACAGCCAAAGTCTGCAAAAGAAGAACAGGTATCACCAATGTTTACTAACACGACACACAGGGCAACGCTGTAAGCACTTCCAGTGTATTAATACATTTAATACACAAAAACCCAAGAAAATACTCTTAGTATTATCCCTATTTTACAGGTTAAAAACAAAAAACAAACAAACAAAAAAAAAAACTGGGGCAACTTACCCAAGATCACACAAAGGGGTGCCAGAGATAAGATACAAATCCAGGCAATTTTCAAAACAAAAGGGTGGTAGAGAGATGAGATGGTGTGACAAAATAACAAAGTAGCACCTTGTGCTAGAACAGTTTCAAGGGCTTTCCATGTAATAATGCATTAAATCTTCACAGCAATCCTTGGCAAAATAGACAGTAGACACCATTGTTACCCCATTCAGAGATGAGGAAACAGACATAGAGAGGCTAAGGAACTTACCTAAGCTCCACCTAAGCAACAGAGCCAGGACTCAAATGAAGGTCTATAGGACTACAAAGCCGGCGGCTCCTAGCCACCTTGCTACAATGCCTGTTTCTATGAAAACCACTGTCTGAAGGCATCTTCCTTTGAGTTCCTTCAAATGGTAAGTATCTAACATGAGGCACCATGTCTGATCAGTGACTCCTCCCACCCTCCAAGAATCTCAAATTGCTGCCTTCAAAGTTCCTACCCAGGCCCTCTCACACACAGCTGGGGGGATGGAATATTGCAAATCTTTACACAGGGTGATTTGCCACTTTCCATGAAAATTACACAAACACTTTCACCAAGCAGTTCCATTCCTAGATATTTATCCTACAGATGCAGTTCCATTCCTAGATATTTATCCTACAGATACAGTCTTACATGTACAAAATGCCCCATGTATAAAGATATTCAATGCAGCAGTGTTTCTAATAGCAAAGGAATGGAAAAGATCTAAATGCCATCAAAAGGGAACTAGTTAAATAAGACATGGTACATCCTTACAATGGAATAAAATGCAACTGTTGGAAAGTAAGGCTGAATCTATACATAACAAAAACAAGGAAGCACAGTGTTCAATAGTACCTATAACATGCTGTACTTTAATCTGTGGGGGAAGGAAGGCAAGAATATTAAGGTACACACTTATAAATGAACATAGTATCTACAGAATGCATAAGAAACAGTGGTTGCGGGCACCTGGGTGGCTCAGTTGGTTGAGTGTCCTACTTCAGCTCAGGTCATGATCTCGCTGTCCGTGAGTTCGAGCCCTGGGTCAGGCTCTGTGCTGACAGCTCAGAGCGTGGAGCCTGCTTTGGATTCTGTGTCTCCCTCTCTCTCTGTCCCTCCCCCATTCGCTCTCTTTCCTTCAAAAATAAATAAACATTAAAAAAAAATTTTTTTTTTTTTAAAGAAACAGTGGATGTCTCCCAGGAAGTAACCTAGATGACTCAAAGTATGAGATGGAGACATTCTTTCTACCACATGTCCTTAACGGACTTCAGACCCCTTCAGGGTCTCCAGCCTGACTGCCTCACTCCAGTCATACCAGACATTTCTGTACTGATCTTCCCTAGCTTCTAGGCTTTTATACACACTGTTCTCTCTGCCCAGTATATCTTCTATATACTTACTGAGCCAACTCCTATGCTTTTAGATCTGTTTCCTCCTAGAAGCCTGTATCCTCAAAGTCTAGGCTGGGGTCCTCCTCTGGGTTCCGGAAGCCTCCTTCTAATCTCTATCTCAAGACTCATCACACTCTGCTGTTAATTACTACTTACACTTCTGCCATCCCTTACAGGTTCCTAAAAGCAGGGAACAAATCTCATTCATTTCTACATTCTCAGCATCTCCCATTCAGTAACTGACTCCTGGCAGGAGCCGTACATGTAAAATGAGCAGATGTGGCCGATGACCTCTCTCACTTGATCACCTGCCATATAGGCTACCCGCACTTTAGGCAGGAGCAATGCTAAGCTACATTCAAGTATCAGAGAACAGCAGTCTTTTAGAGAGAGCTTTAAAGTCACTCTTTTCTGCCCCTTACTTGTTGTGTGACCTTGGACAAGTCAAATTCCCATCTCTGAGCTGCCAATTCCACATCTGTAAAATAAGGATTAAAAGCAGTACCTGTGTCCCAGAGGTGTTGTGACAATTAAAGAAGTATTAAAAACCCAACTTGGCTTACAGTAAGTCTTCAATAACTGCACATTTGCAGCCCACACTCCCTTTCCTGGGAGGTACAGAGCAATACAGTTAAGAGCATGAGCTCTGGAGTCGTAGTCTGACCCACATGCTGCCTAGCCAGGTAACCTTGGGCACCTGGGGTGCTTCTTAAACTTGGAGGGCTTCCATTTCTCAATAGTACCCATCTCTTCGAATGCTGGGGGCATCAAATGTGATAACGCAAGCAAAATGTCTGCAGAACACAATGTAGGGGCTGGGGGGGGGCGGGGCTCAAAAACTGGTAGTCGCCAATAACGTTAAGACGGCAACCTCACTTCAACAAAAGTGAACATAAACGATAAACATCCCAAACATTTTCTTGGGTGGTTACCAGGCTTCAGGCGCGGTGCTTAGCCCTTCCCACGGATTACAGTATTTAATCCTCACAGCAGCAGCGTAGAGCAGGTTCTATCAGCCCCGCTTCACAGGTGAAGAGGCTAACGCTTGGGGGCAAGGAGGGGTGACTTGCCCAAGGTCATAGGCGAGCAGGCAGCGGAGCTGGGGCGCGAACCCCGACAGCCTGACTCCAGGGCCCGCGCCATCTCCCTTTGAGCGCCGCGCACCTGGGGGGCCCCGCCGCCCTCCTGCCCCAAACACGGGCCACCTCCGCCGCCCCGGCCGCTCACCTTCCGCAGCCCGAAAACCCAGCAACCGGCAACAGGAGCTCCCCTCAAGCGGCCTGGACCCCCACCTCCGCCTTCCGCCGCCACGGAGCGCGCGCACAAGCGACTTCCGGTCCGCCTCGGCTTCCGTCCCTGACGGTGCACCGGAAGCGCCGCCTCCTGTGCTGGCCCGGTGGCTCCCGGCTCCCCACATCTACGCCCCCCGCCTTGGGGAACCGCTGTGGTGCTGACCTGTCTGCTCGCCCCTAGCTGGCCTGCGGTAACCCAGCGCTTGGAATGGAGTGAGTGCGAGTTAATGTGCCCTAAATGTAAAATATACACCGGAGGGGCGTCTGGGTGGCTCGCTGGGTTAAACATCCGACCCTTGATTTTGGCTCAGGTCACGATCTCTCTATGGATGAGATGGAGCTCGGCATGGGGCTCTGCGCTGTCATAGCCTCTGCTTGGGATTCTCTCTGTCTCTCTCTCTCTGCCCCCCCACCCCTTAAAATAAATAAACTTTTTTTTTAAAAATACACAACGGATGTGGAAGAAAGACTGCAAAATATCAACCATTTTTATGTTGATTACGTGTTAAAATAATATTTGGGATATACTGGGCTAAATAAACAATTTAAATTGTTTCTTTTTACTTTTTTAAGTTTATTTATTTATTTTGGGGGAGAGAGGGAGAGACAGAATACCAAGCAGCCTCCGCGCTGTTAGCGCAGACCCCACGCAGTCCTCAATCTCAGGAACTGTGAGATCATGACTTGATCTGAGACAGTCTGTCCTTTAACCGGCTGAACCACCCAGGCGCCCCTCTTTTTACTTTTTTACTGTGGCTACTGGGAAGTTTTAAATTGTATATTGGCTCAGTCCGTTAAGCGACTAACTTCCGCGCAGGTCATGATCTCATGGTTTGTGGGTTTGCTGCTGTCAGTGCAGAACCTGCTTCAGATCCTCTGTCCCCGTCTGTCTGCCCCTCCTCCCCCTCCTCTCTCTCTCCCTCTCCCTCTCTCCCACTCCCTCTTTCTCTCAAAAATAAATAAATAGTTGAGCCTCCAACTTACACTTAGGTCATGATCTCACAGTTTGTGAGTTCAAGCCCCACATCAGGCTCACTGCCATCAGCCTGTCAGGGCAGAGCCCACTTCAGATCCTCTGTCCCCCTCTGTCTGCCCCTCTCCCGCTTGCACTCTCCCCCAAAATTAATATTTTTAAAAAATAATAAATGTTTAAAGAATAATTTGTATACATGGCCCACATACTCTTTCTATTGGACAGCGCTGTGCTAGAGGTTAAAGACTTCCCATTGCCATTCCAGCCTGAACCCCCACCCTGAGAGGGTGGTTACAGATCCATAGTTCGGCTGCCTACAGGGACACGTCCTCTTGGGTATCTAATGACCGACTCTACCTTAATACAGAACTCTTCATTTCCACACTCACATCCTCACCCAAAACCTGTTCCTTGCCAGGGTAGCCCATCTCAGTACATGACCCAACCATCCTCCCAGTTGCACTAGGAGAAATTGAAATGGGCCATTTTTGTTTCCTCTCCCCCAACCTCCAGATTCAATCCGTCAGCAAGTCCTGCCAGCTCTAACTCAAAAATGTCTCAGGGCACCTGGGTGGCTCAGTGGGTTGGGCGTCTGACTTTGGCTTAGGTCATGATCTCACTGTTTGTGAGTTCCAGCCCCACATCAGGCTCTGTGCTGACAGCTCACAGCCTGGAACCTGCTTCGGATTCTGTGTCTGCCTCACTTTCTTCTCCTCCCCTGCTCGTACTCTCTCACTCTCAAAAATAAATAAACATTTTAAAAATGTCTAAAATTTACCCACTTCCTGTGCTACAACTCTAGCCCAGGCCACCAACATCTCATCAGAAACTACTGCAATAGCCAGCAAAGTTTCCTTGCTTCTGCCCTTGCCTTTGTCGCCTACAGACTACTTCCCATACCGAGCCTAACAGAATTTGTTTGTTTGTTTGTGTTTTATTGACAAAGATCATGCCATTCCTCTGCTGAAAACTCTGGGTAGCTTGTCATTACCATTGCAATAAAATCCAGATTTCCTACCATGTCCTAGGGCCTGCATGATCTGGCCTCTGCTTACTTTTACTTCCCCAACTTACTTCTAACATGTTCTCTCTAGTTGACTACACCTCAACTCTGTAACTTTATTTTGCTCCTTTCAATAAATACTCCAAGCACATGTTTATGTCAGAATCTACTTAACAATTATCTTTCTGGAATGCTTTTTCCCAAAATTGTTTCTTGGCTGGTCCCTTCTCATTCTTCAGGTCTCAGCTTAAATATCAGCTCTTCAGAGAGGCCCTCCCTGACCACTCCATATAACCTGCTCCCATCACTATCCCATCATTTTCTTCACGGTACTTGTCACTATCCAAAATGATGGCATTATTTATTTACTTGCCATTGCCTGAGAGCAGGGATACGTTCGGTCTTGTCCGTTGCAACATCCCCAAGATCTAGCAGAGAGTCTTAACTCATGGAAGAGCTTAATAAATAGTTGTTAAATGAATAAATTATTGTGTTGTGTTTTAGTCTGGGTTCTCCAAAAACAGACCCTGAGACAAGGATTTGAATGCAGGTAGGAGGTCTCAGGAAACATTGACAGGGTAGTCAGGGAAGGAGACAGGGTAGGGGAGATGGCCAATAAAGAATGTTACCATGGTGGCCATCTGGGGTTTAATTCTGTTGGGGAGTTCTGGGAAACCGTGTAGCACACATACCTCAGAATTATTACACCCAAGAGGAGAGGAAGCTAGACTAGTTATATGCCAGCAGTCATGGTAGAAAGATGCTCCTATGTGTATTAGTTCCTCAGCACTTCAGCTCTGTCTGGGCAAGGAGATCTGTGATTTGGAAGAAAGTCCTGTGTCGATAAGGCACTGGCCCCAACACTCCGAACTGTAAGGCTCTGGGGGCCCTGACAGCCCCCGCTCCAATGACTTCTCTAACTCCTCACTCGAACTCTATGAGGTTATTATTAGCGCACTTTAAGGCAAGAAAAGTGAAAATACAAAAGGTGATCACATGCTGAAGCTCACACAACTACTGCATAGCAGAACTGGGATCCACCCACAGGCCAGGCTGATCCCAAAATGCTATTCTTACCACTGACTAACTAAGTGAAAGTCAGACTGGCTGGGTTCCCATTGAGGTTCTGACACTTACCATGATAGTCAAGGCCAAGTTAGTCATCCCTGCTGATTCCCAGTTTCTTTGCCTATTAAGTGGCTGCCATGTGGAGAATACACTGCTTTGGGGGTAAGAGGATGAAGAGGCAAATAAGGAGAGCATTTAGGAGGCTGTGGCAGTTGCCCAAAGACTGTGGAGTCTCGGACCATCGTGCTGTCTTGGGGCGGTGAGGATGATGGAAGCAAACCTGGATTTCAGGAGTTTGGGATATACTGGAATTAAGCTCACACTGTCTACTTAGATGACTGCTGGCTACCAATTCAGTCAAAAATACAAAGGCAAACACAGGCCGAAAACCGTATCATGGTTCTTGATTTTGACTGTGGTTCTCCAGATAACCTAGAATGTGATCTGATTATTTGGGGTAACTATCAGTACTATGAAAGTATACCAGAATTCCTGGAAAATGCTTAAACTCTACAGACAAGTCCCTGGATACTCTGGGATCTAAAGACTCCAGTTAGAAAAATATTCAGGTTTACTGTCAAGTTGCAAAGGGAAGATGTCCCGTCCTAATATGGCCATGGAGCAGGGGACACAGGGGCACCGGTGCCACACAGAGCCCCACCATGGTGGCAGCGTCTATATCCCAGTGTGAGTTCTTTTGAGAGAGGAAGCCTTCACACTGCCACGGGTGGACAATGACCCTTATCCTTCCCTGGTGACACCCCCAGCCAAGCCCAGCTTATAATAGTCAAACTTCAGTGAGCATGCAGCCCCAGGAGCATGAAAATAAATGCTTGTGGCTGTGGCCCCTGAGGCTGGGTATTTTTTTCCACAGCATTATTGCAACAAGAGCTGAATTTTAGCATATTCCTTTAGATGAACACCAGCTTCCGTGTCTCTTTGCGAGAGAAACCTCCTGTAAACCCCTAGAGTAGGTCAGGTCCCCACTGGCCCCTCTGTTATTTCCATGTCTGCCCAAACTGAATCACACATTTGATTGTGGGAGATCCTACTGAATTTCTGTTCCCTGTGCATGGGGACCTGTCAGTCTTAACTGCTTAGTCCAACACAATAGCCACCAGCCACACGTGGCTACTGAGCACTTGATATGCAGCTAATTTAATTGTCATAAGCACACTCAAGCAGCCCTATGGTTAGGCCCAGGTGGTGAGGAACTGGGGCTGCCTTCCCACAGCCACATGTGTGAGCAATGTCAGAAATGGGTCCTGTAGCCCCAGTCAAGCTGTCACATGAGTGCAGCCCCAGCCAATACCTTGATTGCAACCTCGTAAAAGCCCCTGAGTCAAGAACATCCCAGCTTAGCCTTTCACATATTCCTGATACACAGAACCTGAAAAATAATAAACATTCACTGTTTTAAGCTGTTAGATTTGGGGGTCATTTGTCACACAATAACAGATAACAAATAGACTTTCTTTATGGCCCTGTGGTTAAAGTCTGCTCTCCTCCAGAGAAAGGAGTCCCACTCCTGGGTCTGGTCCATCTTGGGACTGTGGGAGCCACCAAAGAGTCCAGAGGCCAAGGCACAAACCACAAACACTAGGCCAGGCTGCCTATGTACTCACAGGCTGTTTATTTATCCAAGAGTAAGGAGGAGAGAGGATGAAGAGAAAAACCAGATGCCCCAAGGTGGTGGAGCTGAGGGGAGAAATGAACAGAAAGGTTCCTCCTCTTTCTCTTGCCATGGACCCCAGGGAACTCCCTTCAGATGAGGCCTCTGAGGGTGGCTTAGGGGCCTCTAGGAGGCCTGGCAGTTGTTGTCTGGGGTCAGGATCCCCACAGGGGCAGGTCCCAGGCTCGGAATGGCTTTTGTGTACACAAAATATCTCTCTGCAAAAGGCACTGATGTGGAGATGATGGGGCACCTGGGAGGCTACCCCATCACAGGCAGGATCCACTGTGTCCTGAGTCTGGGTCCCAGTCCCAAGACTATCCCAGCCTCCCTTAGAAGCTGGGACACTGCACTCTTGTTCCTTTCCTCTCCCTTCCCTCAGCCCAGTGGTGAGCAGGCAGTCAGCGGAGGGCCAGGTCAGGCCATGTGGTAGATACCCTCTCTTCAGGGCTAGTGCATCCGGTGATCTCTAGGCCAAAAGCCCCAGGCGGGTGACTTTTGCCGAGAGGAAGGAGTGGATGATGAAGACCATGGTTTTGGGGCACGAATGCAGGTCCAGCTGCTGCAGGGTGGATGGAAAGAAGGGTCAGGAGCCCCATCCGGCCTGGCCTCCAGGAGAGCAAAGCCCCCCACACCCTCTACTCACAATCTCTCCTTCAGCACCCCCGAAGTCCAGGAAAAGGAGGCTGGCACCATCATCTGAGGACATCTGCAGCTTCTCAAAGGGCTGCCGGAGCAGCACAGCTCGGGCCGCACCGGGCTCAGCCGCCCACAGCGTGAAGCCCTTGTCGATGTGCACAGAGAGGGTACAGGGACGGCCATTCCACGTGCAGGCTGCAGGGAGGCATGTGGGCACAGGCACAGCCAGCACCTCAGGGACCATAAGCCCCACCTCCAACCCTCACCAGCAACTCCGAAAATGGGGCTTCAATACCACCAGGGATGGGAAGCTCACTGCCTATTATGTCATCTGTATATTCACCCTGCATGGAGTTGCCCCCACCCTAAAATACAGAAAACGGGCCCTCAGAGAAACAATACCCCACTTCTAGTCCCACTTTCAGCAACAACAAAAGTGGAACCAGAAAGAAGCACCTGGGTGGCTCAGTTGGCTAAGCATCAGACTTTTGATTTCGGCTCAGGTCATGATCTCATGGTTTGTGGGTTTGAGCCCCATGTCAGGCTCTGTGCTGACACCTTGGGGCCTGCTTGGGATTCTCTCTCTCCTCTCTGCCCCTCCCCCACTTGCGCTTGCTCTCTCTCTCTCTCTCTCAAAATAAATAAACTTTAAAAAAAAAAAGTGGAAAGGGAAAGTTTAAACTCTGCCATGTACAGAAGGCCCATTCCCTCCCTCCCTATAAAGGTATCAGTAGACCCACCAAGCATGGCCCTTGAAGACCTTAGAGACCTGTAGAATTGCCCCATTAAATGTGAATTTCAGATAAACAATGGATAATTGGGACATACTTATGCTAAAAAGGTGTTTGTTGTTTATCTGAAATTCACATTTAAGTGGTGTCCTATATTTTATTTGGCAACCCTACTCCAGGCACAATCTCTCACAACTTAACCACTGTAATCACAAAGCCAGGGCAAGAAAACCCAGGGAAAAGGGTCTCACTACCCACCGGGGCACCTGCACAGCCAAAAAAAAGAGACTGTGGAGACCCCAAACCCCACTTTATATGCCCCTCCTGAAGCACCTGAAGAAGAAAGTTTGAATGCCTCTGGGGGTAAGAGGCTCATTACCAGAGAGGCACTCCCAGGTCCACCCAGCCCACCTGTAGACACCTCCTGCACACCCTCGGCAGCCCGGTGACAGCCATCCACCAGTTGGCGGGTCCAGGCAGCCAGCTCCTGTGGTGACTCCACGCTGAACAGGTGAGTGTCCACACCGTGACGTGTGCCCGTGCGCAAGGCAAAAGAGAGCTCTGCATCATAGGGCACCGAACCCTTGGAGGGGCCTGAGTGCACCAGCCTAGGGGCAGGGGGCAGAGGGCTAAGTATAAGGCCTCAGACAGTCAGGAAATAGTTCTGGGCCAAGGGGGTGGTGACCTGGGAAGGGACCTGTGACTCCTTTACCATATAATCAGGGAACAGGACTTCCAGAAGGGCCCCGATTGACTCACAAGAGCCCACCTCTTGCCACCCTCCCCCTTGATCCCTCTGCTCCAGCCATACTAGTGTCTTCAGACACACCCAGCACATTCTTGCCTCAGCACTTCTGCATATGCTGTTCCCTCCATCAAGTACACTCTTCCCCGATTATCTGCACGACTCACTCCCTCACTTCTTTCAGATCTTTGCTCAAATGTCGTCTCCTCTGAGAAGCCCTCCCTAAACTTCCTGTCTAAAATAGTACCCCTGGCACTCACTAGCCTTACTTTTCATCATGATACCAGAAATTATACTTATTCTTTATTTGTTTCCATTGGTTTTTGATTGTCTCTTTCACTAGAATATCTTCTAGGATACGAATTTTTGTCTTATTTGTTCACCACTCTATTTTCAGCAATTAAACCAATGCTGGGCATATAGTAGATCTTAAATAAACTCTTGTGACCTGAATTCATGAGTCACTTGATTAGTTTGGCAATCCATGACCTGCTTGTCCTTGGCAGACAGGCAGCTCCTAACACATAGGCCAGAGCCCCACCCAGAGGAAAAGGCATGAGCAGCAAGGGCCTGGGCCTTCAGTTTCATTCCCATTTGCTGTGTAACCTTGGGCAGCTTACTGCCCCTCTCTGGGCAACAGCCTCAGAGTTCTGGCCCTTAGCCCTCTTCAGTTCCTCATTCCACACACACTCTCTCTTGTAGCTTCAGCTCCCCCCAGAGCTGCTGCTGACACCCAGTTTTCCATCTTCCAGCCCAGAACTATAAACCCACAAGTCCCCAAGATTCCTATCTAAGCCCCTCTCTGTCCCCAACACACTGGAGCATCTTGCTCCAGCCTCCCCGCTTTGCACTCTCACCCCTAGTCCCACTGCCCACCGGACCCCAACTTCAACCTCCCCCCATTCATCCATTCATCCTGTCCACCTCCCTCACCCTCCCCATCTGGCAAACACTAAGCCCAGTTAATTTTACCACCCGTGTGTCTTCCAATGCAAATGCGGCCTTTCTTCTCCATCTGCTGCCTCCACCCACCTCCACCATCTCTCCTGCATGACTGCGCCAGCCTCCCAGCTTCCATCCTGCCCCCTCCACTGAATTTTCCACATGGCAACCACAGAGAGTCTTCTAAAACACAACCCAAGTCACCTCACTCCCAGGCTAAAACCCTTCCACTCCGCCACAACTCTTAAGATAGAACTAGCATTCCTTAACCAGGGACTAGAGGTTCTGTAAGATCAGGCCCTGACAACTCTCTGTTTCATTTCTCTCCATTTCTTGTACAGATTCTACATACTGGCTATAGCACACTCAAAGATCTATGAACATGCACCAGCCCTTAATACTTCTGTACTTTTGACCATGTTGTTCTGTGTGAGATGACCTTCCACTCTTTCTTAAAGAGCAAACTTCTATTCAACCATCAAAGTCCAGCTCAATATCACCTCCAGCTAAAGCCTTCCCCATCAGGCCAGGCAGAGTTAAGTGGTTCCTTCACCTCCACGCTTGAAGGCTGTCAGCCTCCCCCACCAGACTGGATACTCCCTGAGGGCAGACTGTTGGGATCAGCTCCCTGTCCCCTGAACTATGCTCCACTAGGTTGGGCAGAGTAGGTGTCAATCAGTGAGTGACTGGTGGGACCTCACATCCTTCTGTTGCAAACCGCCATCTTACAGATAAAGAAACTGAGGCCCAGACAAGATAGAGGTTTGCTTCAGGTCACGTGGGAAATAATTCAGGGCAGAGTGGGGCTGGGGTCCCCCACCTCTGAGGCCCATCGAGAGCATCATCCCCCAACCTCTGGGTGAGACATACACCCCTGCCTGCCCATGGATACCTGGTGGCAATGAGTGGGGCAGTACGGGCTGGCTGGCTCAGAGCCTCCCGGGTCTGGGGTAGATGGCAGTAGAGAAGCAGCTCCTTCTCGGTCAGCAAGGCCAGGGTAGGTGCCGTGCCCCCACCGGGCAGCTGCAGGGGGCAAGGCAACAGTGAGGTGGGGCAGGGAGGGGAGAGGTCAGAGGGCCAGGGTGGAGTGAGATGATAAATGGGAATGGGGTTAGCTCCAGGGGAGGAGATAGAGGTAGCGGACAGATGCCTGGCCCAGCAGGCACCTGCTCAGTCAGCCAGCCGATCTGCTTGATGTCCTGGCTCCCAGCTGTGCTGGTGGCTGCCAGCAGTGCCTGCAGCTCGTCCTTGACCCAAGGCATCAGAGCGTTGACTTGGGCCTGGATGGCAGCTGCCCACGACTTTGCGCTAGCCTCATCCTTGGCCCTCAGGAAGAGGGTGTCTTGGCCATCTGCTGAACAGATCTCCAAATACCTGCAGGCACAAATAGAACGGAGGGGAGGACAAGTCCATTAGGCTGCAGCTGCCCAACCTTGAAATCTGGCCCGAAACCCCATTCGCTGCAAGACCAGGAGAAACCACAGGGTGTCCACGAGACAGTCGGGAGCGATACTCACTGCTGGGGCTCCAGCCCAAACTGGGGCTTCATGGGGTCTAGGGACAAGAGACTACGACATACATACACAGAACCATATACATACGAATTAAACACATACTCAAACATGTGTGATAGGAGCCAAAATCACTGTGTGAGGATTCGTGATCTTACTCTTTTCTCCTGGTTTCTAAGGAGAAGGATTCTCCTGCTAGACCAGCTCCCAGCTCCCAGCTTTTCCTTTGTGGCACAGGAGCAAAGTGATATACTGCAAGGGGGGGTGGGGAGCACAGAAACTGGAGAGGCTTGAGAGGCCAAGTCAGTCTACACAGAAAGAGCTAGAGCTGGAGGAGTGAAGGAGGAAGAAGGGAGGAGGGATTGTGGACAAGTGTGGGGGAAGAGTTTCAGGGAGGTACCAAGAGGACTAGTGACAGGGAAAGGATTTTAAAATGTTATGTGGAATATTAAAGATTCACTCCTCTTTGGCCTTTCTGTAACAGATGAAGCAGGGCAGAATCTGAAAGATGGCTCACACAATACCCAACCCCCTTCACCTTTGCCTCCCTCCACTGCAGAGCGAGGAAGCAAGATACTTGAATTCCCACCTCCCTTGCAACCAGGGCTGGCCAGGGGACCCAGGTCTGACCATGAGATACAGCCAGAAGTCTCTGGGGAGGGTGCCCCCTCCCAAGGGAAGGTAAAGCTTCCCTAGATGTGGTGGTTACTCTCCAAAGATGGCCTCCACCAAATCCATCCCTCTCTGAACATCCAGTCCACTTTTCTCATCAAGAGGTGAAGCTTATTTCTCTTCTCCTTGACCTTGTAACTTGGTTTGACAAATACAATGTGGCAGAAGTGACATTCTGGCATTCCTGAGCCACCACGAAATCCAAGTACCCAGGGACCAACTACCCAGATAGAACAAACAAGGCATGTGGAAAGGACTTCTGGAAAGAGGAATGCTCAGCCAGCCCCTAGCTGTTCCAACCGTTCCAGCTGAGGCAGCAGACATGGAGGCAAAGCGGCCATCTTGTACTTCCAGGCCCAGCAGGTGCCACATAGAGCGGAAGAACTGGCCAGCCGAGCCAGCCCGGGTTACAGAATTGTAAGAAATAATAAACTGCTATCTTCTAAGCCACTCAATTTTCGGATGGTCTGTTATGCAGCAAAAGAACAAAATGCAAGGAGAAAATTTCCTTTCCCTTTTGCCTTCTTCCCATCTGGAACATGGGCACATGTTTGGGCATGCAGCCACCATTCTGCCTCCAAGAAGAAAATACACAATAAAAATGGCAGAGGAAGAAGCTGGAAGGCTGGTTCCTCAAAGGCATTCTTGACCCATGTTTCTTAAACATGTGGAAAAATAAATCCCTCATTTATTTAAGTCATTGCAGATTCGCATTTCTGATACTTGTAGCCCAACATAATCCTAAAACTTAGTAAAAGCTTGAAATATTTTTCATTTTTATTTTGGTTACCAGATTGTGTTCCTTTGACTGGAACATTGTGCCAATATGGAACCACAGTTATATTCATGTTACACACATTACATATGTGCACATGGTCGAGCACGTGTGCATGCATGCACATACACATATGAATATTAACACAAACATGCACCAACACGTATGCACAAATCTACACCCACAGCCATGCAAATGCGTACATATACACACAAAGTTTTTGCGTTTACACGTCAACTACATGTGCACACACAGAAATGTGTGATATCTGGGATCAGGCTGGAAACCACGATTAACCTAATCATGTAAGTAAGTCTCAGGAAGGACTAATACCACCTTACCTTCACTCAATACAAAAGGCCCCTTTGGTGGAACACCTTAAGTGACCTGTGAATCACCAGTTCTTGCTTCATGGGGGCAGTCTGGGGCTGGGGCATCGAGTAGTGCTAGAAGATTTGGAGCTGAACCTCCAGGTCAATGTTGGGCATCTGCCTGGCCTTGACCCCGGCTGTAACTAGGACCCACAGCACAAGCCTTTTATGCTCATGCCATATACACACTACCCCCAATACTGCATACCCCACTTGATCAACATATATTCCATTCACCCACCACCATCACTCAGGCACCTACAATTTCTAAAGCAGAGAGGGCTACCTGGAATGAGGCAAGTTCCATCCCTTCCTGGTTGTGTGATCTTGGGCAGGTTACTTCCTCTCTCTGTTCTCATCTACAAAATGGGGGTGAAATAATAGGACTTTGCTCATAGGGTCGCTGTGAGAGTTGAATTAAAATGTGCATGGTAAACACTCAATATTGTTGGTTGTTACCAATCTTACCATCAGTGACCTGTTAAGGGCTGCTCATATGTGAAGGATGGTATTTTCCATGGCCCTGACACGAATGTTACTAGACATCTAAGAACCTCAGCAGAGTTAGAAGAGACTTGAAGGGACCACTGGGTCTGAAAACTTTATTTCCCAGTGAGGAAGCTACAGGTCAGTGAGGAAAAGGGACTAGTCCACGGAGAACCAGGACGGGAGCCCAGGGTTCTTCCGCAGACCAAGCTCCTTCTCAGATGTGAACTGCTCAGAGGAAGAAGAAAGAAGCAAAGCATACCATCATCCCCTTAACTTCACTCTTACATCCATTCAACAAACATTTCTCAAGCCCCACTATGTTCAGACTTTGTACTGCCCACTTGCAACACAGGGCTATCTTTCCCTTGGCCCCACCACTTAACACCAAGGCATATCCGTCTGAGCTGCTCCCCACCCCAGATTTACCTGGGCTCCGGGTCAGTGGGGGTGCACCTCCTCGAGACATATGCCATCTTCAAGGATATGTGTTTGGCATCACTGATGTCCCGGGGTGGGGGGCCAGGGGAAGACAGCTGTCGCTGAAGGGGTGAAGCAGGAGGCGAGTCCCAGCCAACCGAAGTCCCGCCGGCAGAGTTCTTGAAATACGGTGAGACCTCTTTCATGTACTTGACTGGTCAGAGCACAGGTCAGTAGTTACTGTTGTGACATGGGCTCCCATGTGGCACACATCACAACTGTCAGTAATTCATAAGGGTTTAATTTATGTCCAATATCACTATCCTTCTCTAGGGCAAAGTCTCTGACAGAGCAGTGTGGTAGAAAATACTGGATGCATGCCAACATCCAAGCTCTCATGTTTCCCCTGGTTTATAGATCCATGCCACCTGGAAGAAAGACCACAGCTCCCAGCCTCCTTTGCAGTTAGGTGTGGCCATGTGACTAAATCTAACCAAGTAAGCAGAAGCGTTTGGATTTTGGGGATGACTGCCTAAAGGGAATGGACAACAGCTACAACAAGGCAGTGAAAGAGCACTGAACAGGAGTCAGGAGATGTGACTGCTCTGCCACAGGCCCCTTGTTTGCTTCTATTTCTTCAGCCTGCTCATCTGCAAAGAGGAAGCATTGAATGAGATAGTCCTGTGGGATAGGCTGGCAATTGTCATCCGATATAGCAATAGCCTCCCAGCTTAAGACTTCATTTTCCAGGCTCCTTTATAGCTATACGTGCTTATGTGGTCTAGTCTGGCCAATAGAATGAGAGCAGAAGGGATGTGTGCCGCTACCACATTCTGCCTATTAAAGAAAGGGGCATACCCTTCCTTTCCTCCTCTTTTCCCCTGACAGAGTTGAGCTAGCTGGGACACAGACTGGTGAAGCACCATCTTGACCATGAGGACATGAGCCACAGTCTAAGGGAGGCTGACCACAAAACAGAAACAAATGTATGCTGGCCCTTGGAGATGCCATGTCAGACTTGGACTGTTACCTAAGAAACATAGCATAAGAAACAAGCAGCATAACTTGTACCCTAACCAATATAGGTGCTCTTAGCTCTGACCAAACATCATTGAGTAAGTATAGTAGACACCTTCTAAAATAGCATCGTCCAGGGGTGCCTGGGTGGCTCAGTCGGTTAAGCAGCCGACTTCGGCTCAGGTCATGATCTCATGGTCCGTGAGTTCGAGCCCCGCGTTGGACTCTGTGCTGACAGCTCAGAGCCTGGAGCCTGTTTCAGATTCTGTGTCTCCCTCTCTCTGACCCTCCCCCGTTCATGCTCTGTCTCTCTCCATCTCAAAAATAAATAAACGTTAAAAAAATTTTAAATAGCATTGTCCAACAGATTTTTCTGTGATTATGTTAATGTTCCATATATACACTGTCCAATACAGTAGCCACTAGCCACATGTGGCTATTGAGCACTTGAAATGTGGCTAGTACAGGTGAGGAACTAAATTTTTACTTTTATTTAATCTTAGTTTAAAATTAAATTCGAATAGCCATTTGGAACTAATGGTGGCCACACTGGACAGCAGAGTTCTAGGATAACAGCTTTGATCTACTTCTCTGCCCAATGAACCCAGAAATTCACGTTCAGATATGTGATCCTGCCCTTCTGGATATGCTGCCTGGACCAGAGTGAACACCTGACCCACACTAGTATACCCAAATTGACAGTAGGAGAGATCCTCGGCTGGTATCTTGAACAAACTTGAATGCTATGGGGACAACCACCTTCTGCTGTGAAGAGGAGAAAGCTGGTTTATAAGAGAGAAAATTAGTGGAGATGCATGTTGAGAGACAGAGGGAAGGCCCTGCCAATCACCGGTTAACGCTCTTGTTTCTGATACTCGTCCTTTAGAATGTCAAACTGTCATCCCAACAGGATTTGTGATATTTGCAACCAAAAGAGTCTTGACTGGGGCCTCGACCAATGCCTTTTTAGAAAAGGCAGATCTCGCTAACAATGCAGCTACAAGTGAAAGGCAACATGATGAGAAGGTTGATCTAAGAAGAGCCTGTGGGAGTACAGATTCAGAAACAAGTCAGTTTTCTTGAATACCTACCATGTGCCGGGTATTGGACTGGCCCTAGGTAGGACTGGAATGGTAAACATATGCACTTGTGCTACCCTTTCTTTGTCCCTTGCTCATGGAAGACACCATAAATCAATCATAGTGCTTTATGGCAGCCATTACCAATCCATCAAGGCTAATTGGTAATAAATATTTTGGTCATTCTTGTTATATTTATTAGATGAGTTGGGCTGCAAATAATAGAATATATGATAAAAGTGCCTTAAGAAATAAAGATATTTATAATTTCACATAACAAGAAATCTAGGGGCACTTGGCTGGCTCAGTTGGTAGAACATGATCTCAGGGTTGTGAGTTCAAGCCCCATGTTGGGTGTGGAGTCTACTAAAATACAAATAATTAAAAATTAAATAAAATGCTATTAAAAAAAAATCTAGAGGAAGGCAATCTAGGATTGGTTCAGTGACTCAATTAAATTGAAAGCAGGGTAGACCTCTGTGCCATTCTCTTGGCCTTCCCCTCATGACCACAAGATGGCTGCCACAGCTCAAGCCAATCATTCCTTACATGACAAAACCCAAAGCAGGAAGGGAGAAGACAGGCAGTAAAAGGTTTTCTCCTCACAACTCCCTTATCAGAGAGGTAAATATTCCCATGAAGCCTTTTATCTCATTGGCCTGACTGGGCTCCATGCCCACTTCTAGCACAATCATTAGTAAAAAGGGAATAGTCATGACTTAGACCAATCACAATTCAGCCTCAGAAGCTGAGCATATTTCCACCCAATAAAATCAGGCTTCTATTAGCAAGGAAGAAGGGGAAATAGTTGGTAGATTTGCCCTAGTATCTGGACTGTTCCAAATTTTTTTAAGTTTATTTATTTATTTTGAGAGAGAGAGACCAAGCAGGGGAGGGGCAGAGAGAGAAGGAGAGAGAATCCCAAGCAGGCTCCACACTGTCAGCACAGAGCCTGATGTGCGGCCTGAACCCACAAACCATGAGACCAAGACCTAAGCCAAAACCAAGAGTCGGCCACTCAACAGACTGAGCAACCCAGACACCACTTTCCCAATTCTGATGAGTAGCAGTCTCCTCATCCACTAAGAGGTGCCTATGCCTGCTAGCCCTTGAGAAGCTTCCATTACTCTCCCCTCAACTACTATGCCCTCATGGCCATCTGACTTGCTAGCCATCTGACTTCTGCAGTCAAAGCCCAGCCAGTATGCTCTGCCTGAGAGCAGACAAGCCAAGAAGGGGTGAGGAAGCAGCTCTTGGCCCAGCTCCCTGGAAAAAACAGATAAGAAGCTATTTCTATCACAGAAGACTGTCCCTCAGGTTCAGACAGGATCCAAGACAAATAGCAGTGAGAATGAAAGGGAGTTACAAACCCTATTGGGGTTGGAAGAGCAGTTAAGTTGAAAATAAGTGCAGGATTTTTTTTTTTTTTTTTGAGAGAACCAAGACTAGGTCTGAAAGTTGGGAACTAGGACTAAAATTGACTCAATGACTCATCCTCATCATTACAGCAGTGACTTACCCCAGGACTGACTACTGGATTATGTCTCAAGGGGTGATAGAGCTGGGACACATCACAGCCTATCTGACAGCCAAACCATTTCCCCCTTTCTTTGCTAACAGAACTCTGAGCCCTACAGATTGGGCTTCTCCCCAAACAAGGAAGAAAATCATGATTGGTCAAAGTTAATCATGATCTTTCCATCCCTCTTGCTTGTGATTGGTTTAGATAGAGGCAGATGATACAATTCTGGCCAATGAGAAGTGAGGGAAAGTATATTCCCTTCCCTTCCTCTCCTCTAGCCTTTAAAAGTTGCTGGGAGGGAAGTTGGTCCCAAAGCAATGATAGTCACTTTTTTTTTAATTTTTTAAATTTACTATTTTATTTATTTTGAGAGAGACACAGAGAGAGGGGTGGGGAGAGAGAGAATCCCAAGCAGGGTCCACACTGTCAGCTCAGAGCCCGACATGGGGCTCGAACTCACAAACCATGAGATCATGACCTGAGCCGAAATCAAGAGTCAGACATTCAACCAACTGAGCCACTTAGGTGCCCCAATAGTCACTTTTTAAGTACAAGCATGCTTAAACACACTAAGAATGGTGAGGTGTTAAATTAATTTACCCTACAGACATGCTGCTTTTAGGTATTCTGGAAGAAAACTCATTTCCTTCAATGTTTAAACCTCTTTGAATTGAGTCCTGTTACTTGCAGAGAAAAGCACCCTGATTGATACAGTCCTCCCGCCCCCTACACCACATGGGGAGGCTACAACTGATATATCCCCCTACTGTAACCAGCCACATCCCTCCCCTGACCAAAGTCCTGCCCTGGCTCCCATCATCAAAATCCAAGACTCTTCAGGACCTGGGCCTTGCCTACACCTGGCTTTACCTCCTGCCACATCCCAAATCTCACTCTCTAGTCTAATCATCCTGGCCTTCTCAGAGCTCAAAGAAACTGTATGAGTTTCCAAATGTCCACACCTTTCAAAATGCAGTTCCCTTTGCACAGAATGCCCTTAGTACATAGTTTAGAGGCAGGCACTCTGAGTTTGCATTCCAGCTCCAGCACTGTCTGGCTGTGTGACCACGGACAAGGAAATTCAGTTGTCTGCAAGTTAATAACAGAGGAATAACAATGTCTACTTCAGAGAGATGTTAGAATTAAATGAGATGCCATAAAACATGTGGCACAAGTCGGGGACTCAAGAAACATGAGTTTCTTACCTATCAGCTACCCCTGCCCTTCGTAGAACTCTGCTGTGATTTTGTGGGTTGAGGCTGTCTCTCTCACCAAAATGGAAGCTCCTAGAGGACAGAAGCTGGACTTGATTTGAACCCAGAGTTAATGTTCTATGAATGGAGAAACGAATGCCAGGGCCGGACAGGTTCATTCAAGAGGGAGAAGTTGCCACAGCCCAGCGCAGCCCAGTCCCGTCACCCCACTAGGAAGCCTTTCCAGATGCCCACTCTGGATCCACCACACCCATCACTCTGCAGACCCCTAGACCACACTCCGCTATGTGTCTGTGTGGGAGTTTGTGGGCCCCACCAGGCTGGGAGCACTGTGAGGGCAGGGACCTCATCTGACTTATCTCTGTGCCCCCAGAATCCAGCAGGGATCTCCTATGCTACGTGTTCAGCAGATGAACATTTGTCAACTTTGAAGCCAGAGAAACTGCTAGAGCCCCTGCTCACCCGTCTGGGCCATCCCAGAACTGGGTCCTCCTTCTCCTTTCCCACAGAAACATACTATAAATGGACAGCCTACCAGCCGGTGCCCAAAGCAGGGCTTGGGTTTCACAAACTAATTGGCTTGTCCCAGAGTTGGGGGTGGGGTGCTGGGGGCCCCAGAGTATGGCCATAAATAGCCCAGCTCTGAGGCCTCCTCCCTGCTCTGATTTCTGTCTGAGTCACCCGACCAGGCAGGGTGGGGCTATCCAAAAGCAGTGGCCTGGGGGGTGATGGCCCTGTGGTCAGCATTCTTGAGACTCCAAAGATAAGCCCAGCTGGTATCTACACCCTCCCCAGCCAAGCTCCTGGCCCAGGAGCCCCAGGAGTCTGGTAAAGCAGTGACACATGGGCTTTTCCTCCCCAAGAAAGCTAAGACATACATAGAACACCCTGCCCCTTGCAGAGGCCCCAGTTCCCAGGGACTTCCTGCTCTGCCAACAAAAGACAGGCCCCAGCCCTGGCCCCAAAAGATTCTACTAGAAACACAAGGAACTGAGACAGGGCAGGACCATTCACCTGGCCCAGTACAATTGGGAGGGAACATATGTGCTTCAGGGATACATCTGTTTTGGCTCAACATAGTATTCCCAGCACGTATCCCAGTGCTCAATAAATGTTTGTGACTGAATGTGCTGGCTGTGAGTCTTGGCTGAAGCCTGCCATCTAAGCTCAAGCTGTTCCTTGTCTGTTCAGTGGGTGGTCACTTACTTGCCCCTACCAGAAAGTACACGGCCTATCCAATTGTTTACTAGGCTATACTCTCTCCTCCAACCAAAATGTCAGTTCCATGAGAGCAGGGACCTATTTTCTTGTTCACTAGAGGATCCTCAGAATCTAGTATAGTACCAGGTAATCAGGTACTGACATATAATACCAGGTAATCAGGAAGTATGAGATTTGTTAAATGAATGAATATAGACAGGCCTGAGGCTTCTCATCCTGGAAAGAAAACATTGAATGTGGGCTCTGAAGTGAGGCTTGGGTTGAACTTCGTTGCTCTGTGACCCTGGACAAGTGACTTGATATCCAAGATCTTCCATTTCTTCATCATTAAAATAGGAGTAAAATATATCTACCTCCCAGGGTATTGAGACTCCATACCTGCAAAGCACTTTGCCCTGATTAGCATAGAGTAAGTCTTCAATGAACAGCAGTGTGGTTATTATTTCCGCGGCTGTTCTCAGTATGACTGTATAAGGGGAAGGGCACAGGAAGCATGATAGGCAAAGATTTTAATCCGGGCCCTGTCACTTGCTATGTGGCATTGGCGAGTCCCAAGGTCTCTCTGAGCCTCATTTTCCTTACCTATATAATGGGCACTGATGCAACAACTCTCAGAGTAAGGTATTATGGGGATTAGTGTCCAGGCTGCCCACTGGCCCACCAAAGATGGTGTGGAGAGGACATGGGGTTCCAACAGGCTCTGGAAGGAGTGACCTTTAAGGTCCTGCTGGTCCAGCAAGGCTAGGTTATAAATAGTTCCCAGCCCCTGGCAGGCCCTGCATTAGGGCTGACCAACAGAACCTGAGTTGCTACACTCTGGGGCATAAAAATCTCCCCTTACTGCATCCTTGTGCAGTACAGGGGATACCATCTCTCAAGATCCTAAAGGCATGTGAACCCTTTGACTTAACAATATCCTTTGCAGGAGCCCCGCTTCATATGAATGCTCACGGGTGCACAGAGGGCTCACAGCACCACTGTCTGGGGGCAAAAGGGTAAGAACAACTTGAATGTCCATGAGCAGGGGTGGCTAAATACAAGACGTGAGCTCCCTGATCAGCAGACCGCTCAGTCTTGTGCATGGCTATATCCATGGTGCCTCCATCGAGTCCTGGCACAGAGCAGAGGTTCAGTAAATACTCGTTAAATGGGGGTGCATGGCTGGCTCAGTCAGTAGAGCATGCAACTCTTGATCTCAGGTTCATGAGTTCAAGCCCTACACTGGATATGGAGCCTACTTTAAAAAAAATTGCTAAATAAATATATGAATCCCAATAATGGGATATTACCCAATCATTAAAAAGAATGAGACAGAGGGGTGGGTGCCTGGGTGGCTCAGTCAGTTGACCGTCCGGCTCCTGATTTTGGCTCATGGGATCAAGCACCATGTCAGGCTCCACATTGGGTATGGAGCCTGCTCGGGATTCTCTCTCTCCCTCTCCCTCTGACCCTCCCTGCTCCTTCTCTCTCTCTTTTCCTCCCTCCCTCCCTCTCTCTCTCTCTCAAAAGAAAGAAAGAAAGAAAAGAAAGAAAGAAAGAAAGAAAGAAAGAAAGAAAGAAAGAAAGAAGAAAAAGAATGAGATAGAGCTACATGTACTGAGTTGGAAATATGTCCTCCTCAACTTGTTAAATGATAAAAACAAATATGGAAACTTTCTGAAAGTGTGAAAATATCAACTATGGTTATCTCTTTGAAAAGAGAATTGCCTTACATTCTCCTGGGGTTTTTTTTAAGCATATATTGCTTTTTACATTTTTTATAATTTTGTAATGTTTATTTATTTTTTAGAGAGAGAAAGAGACAGAGTCAGAGAGTGAGTGGGAAAGGGACAGAGAGAGAGGGAGACACAGAATCCGAAGCAGGCTCCAGGCTCCGATCTGTCAGCACAGAGCCCAACGAAAGGCTCAAACACACAGACCGTGAGATCATGACCTGAGCCGAAGTCGGACACTTAACCGACTGAGCCCCCGAGGCGCCCCACTTTTTACATTTTTTTAAAATCTAGTTTACTTCAAAAAATATACCACCTCAGGACGCCTGGGGGGCTCAGTCGGTTAAGCGTCTGACTCTTGATTTCGGCTCAGGTCGTGATCTTGCCATTCATGAGTTCGAGCCCCATATCAGGCTCTGTCCTGACAGCGCAGAGCCTGCTTCAGATCCTGTGTCTCCCTCTCTCTCTGCCCCTTCCCTGCTCACTCTCTCTCACTCTCTCTCAAAAATAAATTTTAAAAAAATTTTTAAAAAGAAAAATACATAGCACCTCATCCCAAACCATCTAAGAAGGATTCAGAGTTGAAACCCTCATCAACTCAATAAGCAAAGGGTTTCAGGACCTTAGTAGTGGGAGAAAGAAGCACTTACTGAGTGCCCACTATGGACCAACCACCAAACTTGACCCTCACAAAAACATCTTCACCTAACTGCAACAGTTCAATGAGAAGGGTCTGGATCCTTATGTAACATGACTTGCAGTGCAGTATAAATATTTAAGAACATAAGTTTTTGCCTCTAACAGATCTGAGCTCAAATTCCATCTCTGTGTGACCTCGGGAAAACAGCTTTATCTCTTTGAGTTTCAGTGCTCTCATCTGCAGAGTGGGATGAATAACAAACCTAATTCATAGAGGTCGTTTTGGGGATTTGATGAGAAAATATATGGAAGGTACTTAGCACAGTGCCTAGCACACTGTAGGTGCTCAATAAAAAGCAGACACCATCATCACTATTATTATCATTATTATTTCTTCCACCACCATCAGCAGCCAGACTCATGCAGTTAATTGGGGCCAGAACCTGTCTCCAGAGCCCCACCGGCATTTTAATCAAGATCCAGGCAGAGATTAAGCCAAGTTTTATCTATAGGAGTCACATGGCCCAAAGCCGTGTGTGTGCGTGTGTGTGTGTGTGTGTGTGTGTGTGTGTGTGTCCAAATAAATGTTTCCTTGAGAACAATGATTGGAACAATAGGTGTTTGTGGCCATGGGAGGACTAGGCGGGGGCTCCATTCGTGACTATGTTCCCAGGTCAGAAATCTCTCAGGCACCTCAGGGGCACAGCATCATTTGGCTAAGCCAAGCAGGATAGCTTCATATTAGTTGCATCCATTAATTACATCCCTCTTTTAACGGTAGTGATATATTAAGCCAAATTTGGGGCTGGACACTTGGAAGTCCCCATCTGCCAGGGGAGGACCCAGCAGGAGTTCCAAGGACTTATAACCAACATTCTCAGGACTTAGTCAAGCCCAGCTTGAGCCTTGAGCCCCATCTTAAACATTTAGGAAAGTCAACTGAAACTGACATGGTTAAGGTAAAGTAGAAAGGGTCAGAGATGTACCCCACAGATCATTCCCTACTGGCCAAAAGCTAATGTGTGCCAGGCATAGGGCTCTGAGACAAACTACACATGAGTCCTGCCCTGAAAGACCTTCAAGTATACTGGAGAAAACAGTAATGATGGCTGCTGCTGATATAAAGATGATAAAGGCTGACATTCACTGAATGTTTGCATGTGAAAGACATTGTGCTACGCACTCCAAATGCATTGTCTCATCCTTAAAAATAGCAAATAAACTAAATGATCAAATACCTACTATGAGCACTGCCCTTGGTGTTTTATTTTTTAATCTTGCAAATAACCATGCAAGGCAGGTATTACCCAAGGCTGAAACAATATTGGCTTCTGCAACCAGACAGAGCTCAGTTTGAATCTGTCAATTTCTTAGTCATACGACCTGAAGAAAGTTATTTATTCTCAACAAACCTTGGTGACCTTGTCTGTAAAATGGGAATTATAGCAATTCCTACTCTATACTGCCTTTTATCATGAATATTTATGGACATGCTACTCTCTGCCTGTTATTCTTTTTTAAGTTCATTATTTCTGAGAGAGAGAGAGAGAGAAAGAGAGTAGAGGAGGGGCAAAGAGAGAGGGTGAGAGAGGATCCCAAGAAGGCTCCACGCTGTCAGCACACAGCCCAACACAGGGCTCCATCTCACAAACCATGACATCATGATCTGAGCCGAAATCAAGAGTCGGATGCCAACCAACTAAGCCACCCAGGCGCTCCTACACCTGTTATCTTTTAAAACTCGACCGTTATGTGGAATGTACCTTCCCTACTTTGTACAAAGTACTGAAACTGACTTTAATTTTTACTGTCCTCTAGTATTATTATTTTTTAAAGATTTGATTTTTGGGACGCCTGGGTGGGTCAGTCGATTAAGCATTTGACTCTTGATTTTAGCTCAGGTCATGATCTCACAGTTCATGAGATCGAGGCCTGAGTCAGGCTCTGTGCTGACAGCACGGAGCCTACTTAGGATTCTCTCCCTCCCTCTCTCTCTGCCCCTCCCCTGCTTGCTCTCTCTCTCTTTCTCAAAATAAATAAATTAATTTTTTAAAAAACCTCTTATTAAAAAAATTATTTTTTTTAATTTTTTTTAATGTTTATTTATTTTTGAGACTGAGAGAGACAGAGCATGAATGGGGGAGGGGCAGAGAGAGAGGGAGACACAAAATCGGAAGCAGGATCCAGGCTTTGAGCCATTAGCCCAGAGCCCGACGCGGGGCTTGAACTCACAGACCGTGAGATCGTGACCTGAGCCGAAGTCGGACACCCAACCGACTGAGCCACCCAGGCGCCCCTAAAAAAATTATTTTTAGGTAATGTCTTTCTTTCTTGAGAGAGAGAGAGAGAGAGAGAGAGAGAGAGAGAGAGAGAGCATGAGCTGGAGAGGGGAAGAAAGAGATGAAGAGACAGAATCCAAAGCTGGCTCCAGGCTCAGAGCTGTCAGCACAGAGCCGGATGTGGGGCTCAAACCCATGAGCTGTGAGATTATGACCTGAGCCGAAGTCGGATGCTTAACCAACCGACTGAGCCACCCAAGCACCCCTATATTTAAGCAATTTCTACACCCAACTCACAACCCCAAAGTCAAAAGTCATATGCTCTACCGACTGAGCCAGCCAGACGTCCCTGTCGTTTAGTATTATTTTTTAAGGCATCACAGGGTCACTGCTGTTCCCGTCATGCCAGACACACTGTGGGCGGAGGGAGGGGAGGCATTTGGCTGTCTCTCCCTTTGTTCCCAGGCCTGTCTCCAAGGGCCCAGGCTCCAGGTCCGTGGACACAATGGGCCTCTCTAAGCAGCAGACAGTTGGCTGCCAGCTTGGGCCCAGATTCCGATTGCGAACACATCCCTGTGGCTGA
This sequence comes from Lynx rufus, assembly GCF_022079265.1. Taxonomy (NCBI): domain Eukaryota; kingdom Metazoa; phylum Chordata; class Mammalia; order Carnivora; family Felidae; genus Lynx; species Lynx rufus. The sequence goes on along the minus strand of NW_025814896.1, from coordinate 25,606,292 downwards.
GAATAAGATGAAGACATTTGTGCAAACCCCTGAACTAGCAGGGGAAAAGGTCTACAAGGCAGGCTAGGGTTACCGAGGCCTAGCTGAACCCCTGACTTAGGTCAGAGAAGTAAGTCTGGCACCCAGAGTTTGCTAGTGACATCTGTCCTTCTAGGACGTTCTCTGGGGACTCTGTACCCATTGAACCCCAGGCCTCAGGAAAGATGCCCAGCTGCCCCGCCAGGTTCACATCCAAAGGAAAAGCCATCTTTCCATGGCCCCTTGGATGTGGCCCCAGGACTGGGATGGGGGTGGGAAAGTTTTGAACGATGTGGCTAGTAATTAGGCTGGAACATAGGTAGAACACAGGCCCAGAGAGGGTCCCAGGAACCCTGAGTCCAGACTGGTGAAGCTACCAGACCCTTACCTTCTCCATAAGTTCCATCAGATCTCAAGGACCAACCACATGCCAGCATCCTGGCTGCCTCATGTCCTCCAGGCTTCTAGGGTCACCCCTGCAATTCAGACTCTTGACCCCAGTGCCTGCCCCCACGCCTTTTCTGCCTTGGGTGGAATTATCCTTCCACAAATATGCTGCACTAGGAGAGCACCTTAAAAGAGACTTCAAATAAGAAAAAGCTGGAAAAAAACAACAAGAAGGCCACAACCTCCAGACTCTTCCTCTTATCCAAGCCTACTTAGGTGAAACCATCACCATCTTCTTCCTGTTCACGGCCCCAGCTTCCTCACTGCCTTTCTGCATCCATTTCTGCCTCCCTCCAAAGGGAGTGCCAGGCTAGTGCTGCTAAAACCCAGATCTGCCCATGTGCTGCTCCTGCTGAATCCCCTTTAATGGCTCTCTGTTTCCTTCCAGAGGAAGTCCAAATGCCTTTAGCCTGGCATTCAAGGCTCCGAAGTCTCTCAGTCTGGATACTCTCCTCTTTCTCCACTCCCTTCCTTATACCGTAGGCTCAGGATAAAGCTAATTACTTCCCAGGCAGCTCCCCAGGTAAGTCAAGTCATTGACTTGACAAGACCTGAGGTCTTGTTCACACAGCTCCCCTGCCTGGAATGCCCTTCCCCAACCCCATACCCACATCTGTTATGGTTCATAAAGTGCCAGCATTCCCCCCGCCCCTCCAGGAAGTCTTTCCTGACTATCCAGAGAGAAGTAACCACTGTCTCCTCTGATCCATGGACAGATTCCCATCTCAGCACCTGTGACACATTGGTAATCTAGCATTTTTGCTCAGCTGTCCCCCCACCCCACTAGACTGAGATTCCCCTCAAAACCACTGAGTAGACTAGTATAAAAGGAGAAGGAAAGAGAAAGCAGAGAACACTCTCATCCAAAAGGGAGGAATAATATGGGAAGATTATAAACAATTTATGCCAACAAATTTGACAACTTAGATGAAATGGACAAATTTTTTAAAAGACACAAACTACCAAAGCTCACTCAAGAAAAAATAGATCATCAAAATTGCCCTATTAAGAACACAGGAAATGCAGTTAAAAAACTTTCCATAAAGATGGCTTCCCTAGAGAATGCTACCAAACATTCCATGAAGAAATAATATCAATTCTCTATAAATGTGATGGGACAGGAGGGTAATTACTAACATTTATTGAGTGCCTACTATGTGCCACATCCTATTTGGGGCAAGAGATAGGCCAAACTCCAGCCAGAGGCCTGGGGCAAGATTTGCCAAGGAAAGATCTTACCCCAGGAAAAGTCTCAAAAAACGTTAACAGCTGAGGACTCCCAGTCTTGGAATGGTACACTTCTCTTCCCTACTGTATCCATGATAGACATTGTTAATCACTTCCAGCTCCTTTCTGCTGAGCCCAGACAAGACGTCCCAATCCTTCCAAATACGTGACTCCCAGTAGCTACCAGGGAAGATGGCACTCAAAATGAAAGCTACTGATCATCTCTGATCTGGTCTAATCCCAACTGATAGGGAAACTGAGGGCCAGAGAAAACAAGGGTCTTACCCAAGGCCAGAGATTCATCACAGAGCGGACAGATTTTTTTTCATTTTTATTATTTTTTTTCAAATTTGTATTTAAATTCTAATTAGTTAACATATAGTGTAATATTGGTCTCAGGAGTAGAATTTAGTGATTCATCACTTACATATAATACCCAGTGCTCATCATAACAAGTGCCCTCCTTAGTACCTATCACCCAGAGAGAATTTTAGAAACTGATTTTTAAATAGTTTCTATGAGGGCCCCTGGGTGGCTCGGTCAGTTAAGCATCCAACTCTTGATTTTGACTCAGGTCATGATCTCATGGTTTGTGAGTTCAAGCACCGCATCAGGTTCTGCACTGACAGCACGGAACCTGTGCAGAACCTGCTTACAATTCCCTTTCTCCCTCTCTCTCTGCCCCTTCCCCGCTTGCATGCGCTCTTGCTCTCTCTCTCTCTCTCTCTCTCTCTCTCTCAAAATAAAGAAGTAAACTATAAATAAATAAATAAATAAATAAATAAATAAATAAATAAATATTTGTATGAATGAGACAGTGTTTATGTTTTATCTCCTCCACCAGATAGTGAGCTCCTGCAAGAGAAAACCTGGGTCTGATTTAGCTTCTGACCCAGTGCTCTGCACACCAGGTACACAGTAGGTGTCTATAAATGTTTCTTGGCTTAGTAAGGCAGGAATGGAGTACAAGAATTATACAGAAGGCTTGGGTATTAGCTCCTGAAGCCAGGAGATACCTCAAGCTTCTAACACTCAAAGATGTTATCTTCTCAGAATGACTCATGCTGAGAGCCCAGATAGACATTCTCACCCCAAAGATGAAAGCATGAGGAGGACCTCAGCGTGGATTAGAAATGTGTCTGCAGTAGAAATGTTACCATCTACAGATTAAACTTTCAAATAGCAGAAACTAAAAGAGCTCCTCAAGTCAACCAAAGAATGACATTTTGATGAGTTTCAACTGCATTACTGGCTATAAATACCAAAGTAATGAGGCATAGGGTAGTGGAGTCTTTTATACCCATATCATTTATGAGTGATCTTGTTATTTAACCTTGCTGTTAAACTATGACTGTTATACTTAAGCTTCAAGGGCCAATACTGCAGACTTGACTTTTTTTAAAGTGTACATTTAAAAAATGCACCAGTGGCATTTAAATAGATACATCGAAAATGTAAAAATAAAAACAAAAGTGAGAAAGAACTGAGGTCAGGGCCACAAGAATGCCAAAGATCACCCAGAGCCTGTTTGTTTCTGTGGCCTCTTGGAGACCTGTTTGGGAAAACAAGGGCCACCTATCAGGATTCAGGCTTGGGGCTCAGCTCAGCAGCTTTGCTAGCCATGGCATTCTCCATCAACCCCCGCCATCTCCCTGTGCCTGTTCTGGGCCAAGAGCCAAACACACATTCCTCAGGCCCCCACGGCTTCCGGAACTGACAGAGGGGAGTTTGAAGAAAGGGCTGAGCAAAACAGAAACCTCCTGAGTGAGATGACAAAAGGCAGATATGGGACAGTCACAGCAAGAGACTTACAACAACTGATGGGGAAACTGAGGCCCAGAGAAGACAAAGGTCTCATCCAAGACCACAGAGTGCGGGGATAGTGGAGAGGAACCACCAAGGTCCCTCCTCCAAAACTCCTCTCTGATCCTTGCTGGAAGGATCTGATGTCCTGCAACGTAAAGGCCAAGTCCTCTCCCAAGGGAGGATGGGTCTCAGGGTTTTAAGGACCCTAGAGCTGGGAGCTCTCCAGTTTCCTCAAGAAAGAATATTAGCTGCCTCCTCCCCAGGCCCTGCCCCCTCCTTCCCTGATTCACTCACTGGGTGGAGGATCCTGCCATGTACCTTTTGTCCTGATCACACAACCCAGCAAGGGTTACAGAAATAACCCAGAAGTTAAATCCCTATTTTACAGGTGAGGAAACTAAAGCTCAGGGAAATGAAATGACTTGTCCAAGTCCACAAAGCTAATGAACAGGAGAGAGAAAATGAAAACTAGGTCTGTCTGGCTCTGGGCCGGCTCTCCCACCACCACGCCATACTGTCTCAAGGCAGGTCCCCAAGTTCTGTCTCTGTTTTCGTCTCTGCCCACCTCCCAGCCCCCACTGCTGGGCTGCGGCCACTTGAAGCCTGGGGGAAATAGGAAAGAAGTGAACATCCTTGGGGTCCCCGGTGCTTACCCTCCAGCACCACCTCTTTGCCCGTCTTCTTCAGGACCTGCACCGCCTCATCATGGGTAGCAGAGGAGAGATCCTCCCCATTTACAGACAAGATGGCATCCCCCACGAAGAGGGCCTCAGTCTGGTCAGCTGCCAGGCCCTTGAAGATCTTGGAAATGAGAATAGGCATCTTGTTCTCTCGGCCCCCTGCACAGGCACAGAAAGAGGAAAAAACTGAGGCAGACGCTCCAATGCTTGAGAGTCACACGAAAGCAAAATTCTTTCTTTTCCTTTTTTTTTTTTAAAGTTTATTTCTTTGGAGAGAGAGACAGAGAGCATGAGTAGGGGAGGGGCAGAGAGAGGAAGGGAAAGATTCCCAAGCAGGCTTCATGCTGTCAGCACACAGCCCAATGCAGGGCTCAAACCCATGAGCCATGAGATCATGACCTGAGCCAAAACCAAGAGCCAACTGCTTAACCGACTGAGCCACCTAGGTGCCCCAAAGCAGAATTACCTCTGAAGGCCTACCTCAGTGCCCATCCCAGTGCCAAGAAGGTGGGGATGAGAGAGTTAAGAGAATCTCAGAAATTAGTCTTAGAAGTCTGGAACACTAATAAATCATTTTCTAAATTCATAAGGTAGTTTGGTCACTGGTACTTTGGGTGTTTGCCAGTGTTTGAGTAACTTACAAAGTGCTTCAATAGTTTTTTCTTAAGTATTTTGGACTTTAAGTAATTTTCCTACAATGGGGGAACCCACTGATACTCCTTAATCTGGAATAAAGATAGAAGTCAGCTATTGCTATGGCCCCCAAGGTCCTCTTTAGCAATCAGAAAGTTTGACAATCTAGGACCCAGCTGAAAACCAAGGCCTTAAAGTCTAGATTTCAGGAATGCCTGGATGGCTCATTTGGTTGAGCATATGACTCTTGATTACAGCTCAGGTCATGATCCCAGGGTCGTAGGATCGAGCCCTACGTCAGTCTCCACGCTCAGCATGGCTTAAGATTTTCTCCTTCTGCCCCTCTCCCCCGCCCACTCTCTCTTTTCTCTAAAAAAAATTTTAATGTTTATTTGTGAGAAAGAGAGACAAAGCGCCAGTGGGAGAGGGGCAGACAGAGAGGGAGACACAGACTCTGAGGCAGGCTCCAGGCTCTGAGTTGTCAGCACAGAGCCTGATGTGGGGCTCAAACTCACAATGTTCATGACCTGAGCCGAAGTTGGATGCTTAACCGACTAAGCCACCCAGGCGCCCCTTTCTCTCTAAAATAAAATAAAATAAAATAAAATAAAATAAAATAAAATAAAATAAAATAAAATAAAATAAAAATTTTTAAGTCTAGATTTCAAAAGCCTATCCAAATTGCATCTCTGGTGCAAAGAAAGCTAATACATCTTACTGAATGATAAATTCTTGAATATCATTTTATTTTATTTTTTTAAATTTTTTTTAATGTTTATTTATTTTTGAGAGAGAGAGACAGAGTGTGAGCAGAGGAGGGGCAGAGAGAGAGGGAGACACAGAATCGAAGCAGGGTCCAGGCTCCTGAGCTGTCAGCACAGAGCCCGATGTGGGGCTTGAACCCACAAACTGTGAGATCATGACCTGAGCTGAAGTCGGACACTTAACCGACTGAGCCACCCAGGAGCCCCTTGAATATCATTTTAAAATATGAATCGTCATAATAGTTCACATTTGTTCCACATACCAAGTGCCAAGCACTGTGCTAAATGCTTTCACTGTTGTCTCACTGCATCTTTACAACACCCCAATCACACATGCATGCTCAGTTTCCTATCAGGAAAAATGAGGTATGGAGAGAAGCCCAAGGTCATCCAGCTAGTTAGTGGCCGCAGAGCAGTACTTGAACCCAGGTCTCCTGGCTCCAGAACCAACACTCTTAACCCTATGGTGGACTGCAAGGCAGGCCCTCAAATATCATATCACCGGTCCATCCCAAAATATTGAAGACAAGGAACTAGTTGCCCATAGAAAGAAGGTCATTATTTCAAGGTCACACAACAAATTGATGGCAAAGGTAGGACCAGAATGCCTCTCCTGACCCCCACACAGGCTCACTGCACTGCACAGAGCTTGAAGCCTAGAAAGGAATGGGTTTCTATTTATACCTGCTCTTCTCCACCTGAAACTAGGGACTTCAGTCCAGTTTGAAGCTATGATCATTCTAGGCTGCCCAGGCTGGTCTGGACCCTGGAAGGGAGGTTATCGTGGCAACAGGAGCTCAGTCTCTACCAAGGAAGAACTGAATGGAGCTGACACTTTCCCTGACCCTTCCTTTTTTTTTTTCCTTGACCCCTCCTAAAAGTACCTTCCCACCTAGAACTATGGAGCTAGGGCGTAACTTTACCTGACCTTGGAAAGTCCACACTCTCTCCAAGTCTCAGCTAGTCTATCTGTAAAATAGAACTCTGTATTAACTCTAAGTTCTTCCCTCCTTTGACATATTGAGTGTGCAATGTCTGGATTGATCTGTTGCCCTTTCCCATTCTGGAATTTAGGGACAACACTGGTGCCCACTCTCTGTCTTCCCCATTTCTCCCTTTTAGATTCCTTTGGTTGGCTCCCTAGGAATCTGCCCTTCCACGGGGAAGAACCAAAACCCCTCGGCACTTTAGAGGCCTGATAATTGAAGTTCAAATCCCAGCACTGTCACTCACTGTGTGAGCATGGGAAAATTGTTTTACTTTTGTGAGTCTCACTTTCTTCACCTGCAAAATGGAGATTATGCTCCCCACTTGTTACCATTTCTTGCTGGGATGAAACGGATCATAAACCTAGAGTATTGGGCACAGCCTTCAGCACACAGTGGTAGCTGAGTCACTACCATCCCCAGCCAAGGGTCTGGAGACACCCAGGCCAAAGGGTCTGGAGACACCAATGAATAAGACCCAGCACCAGGGAGAGAGACCAGTGCATATCCAAGATGATACAAGGGCTGACACCCCTTCCCAAGACAGATAGCAACCTGAGAAGCAGATGGGTAGGAATGGTAAACCCAGCGGCTGGGAGTACGCAGAGATTTTAAGCACTATGGTTAGTTGCTTTGGGAGTCTTTCCTGGGTTCTGTTTTTCCTCTCATCTAACACCAAAAATTAACCAGGAACCTACTATGTGTTGACAGGGTGAGTACTTCAGACTCCTGTTCTCAGAGAATCATTACAACTCTATCATCATCCTCATTATATAGTAAGGAAACTAAAGTTCAGAGATGGGAAGTGATTGTCTAAGTTCACATGGATCCAGGACTCAAACATAACCTGGTTGCAACCTAAAGAAAGCTCTCTGTATTGGGGCTGAGATTTCTCAGAGAGGCAACTCTATGGCCACCCCCTCTCAATTCTGGGCCAGGTGGAGGTGGCCGGATCAGGAAACTCAAACCCAGTTGTCAGGACTCTCCACCTAGGTACACAGGGCCCCGGACCCTCAGATTTCTAGATCCTTTCTGGACCCGGGTCTGTGAGCCCAGCCTGTCTACCCAGGTCTCCAAACCACCCTTGTGCTCCGAATTCGGGGCCTTACCCCTCCCCTCCACCTTGGTTGTGTCCCAGGGACTTCCTCCTCCTTGCCTAGGAGCTTCCCAGGCCTCAATCCCCTTTCTCCATCCTTTGCTCCCCTGGGGCTCCTCTTATTCTTCATGTCCATGCAACCCCTGACATCTCTATGCCTCCACACAGAACTCCCCACCCACCTGTCCTCGGTGCTCCCCAACCCCCTCCACCTGTGCCTTCCGGAGGAGGCCTCCGACTCCCAAAACCCCTCCGACCTTGGTGCTCAGGTGTCCTCGTTCCCTCTGTCCCCTCAGACACCCTCCTTGCCCCCAGACAGAAATCTTCCAACTCTATGTCCTCCGTACGCTGCCAGCCCCCGCGACCTCTGCGCCCTCGGCGGCCCCACAGACACCGCGACCCCGTGCCCTCGGTGCCCCCGGTGCCCCTGCGCCCACCTTTGATGCTGATGCCCAGCCCGCCGGCGTCGGCCTTGCGCACCGTCACGCGGCGCCGCTGGAGCAGCAGCGCCTCGGGCAGTTGCGGGGGCGCCGCGCCGGGCTCGGCGGCGCCGTTGAGCTGCGCGGGCTCCGGCTCCCGTGGGGCGCCGGGCTCCGGGCCGACCTCGCCGTCGGCGGGGCTCACGGTCAGCGCGTCCTCCGCCAGACTGAGCAGCACCCGCTGCCACCTCTCGGCGCCAGCCCCCGGGCCAGCCCCGGCGCGCAGTTCCAGCAGCCCGGTGCGCGGGGAGCGCCTGCCTGACGCCATCTTCGCCTCCGAGCCCCCGGGCCGCCGAGCTCGCCTAGCCCCGCAGTGCCCGGCCCGCTCCGACCGAGCGCCTAGGGCAGAGGGCAGCGGGGGCCCGGCTGGGCCAGCCGCCACCCTACCCCCGGCCGCTGGGGGTGGAGCCTCGGGGGCGGGGCTGGTCAGGGGGTGTGGCTACCGGCGAGGGGCGGGGCCGCAGGCATGCTGGCTGGAGGACTGGGGCTGCACCCTGCATCTAAAGGATGCAGTGTGGGACTACTTCGGGGTTGCGGTCGTAAGGGTGCAGGTGGGGTAGGGGTCAATAGGTAAGGAGAGAAGCAGTTGAGTGGGGAGATGGGCGGGGCTATACGGGGGCGGTGCTTCGTGTCCGGAGCAGGATCCCGCCGCGGAGACTCTGAGCTGGGCAAGGACGTCGAGGCAGACTGTAGCTCTCCGACGTGGATGAGAACCATGGATCCTGGTGCGAGGCTTTGGCCGTCGGGGCAGAGCTATGTATGGCGGAGAGGTGCTTTCCAGGGACACGGCTTGCGTTTAAGAGGCAGGCATCGAGCCCTCAGGGACTTCTCAGTTGGGGTTTGGAAGGAGCTGGTTTCCCAGCTGGGGCTTTGGCCTGTGGGCGTGGCTTGGCTGGGGCGTGGCTTCCAAAGCTGACAGGTCCCGCCCACCGGGATGAGCACGCCGCAGTCTCTGCTTAGGTCTTGGGGAAATGGTGGACAGGGTCCACACGTCGAAATTGGGAGTTTAAGAGATTAACCCCTTGTTCTGTTAAGAGTCGAATAGGGTTGGGGCGCCTGGGTGGCTCAGTTGGTTGGGCGACCGACTTCGGTTCAGGTCATGATCTCACTGTCTGTGAGTTCAAGCCCCGCGTCCGGCTCTGTGCTGACAGCTCAGAGCCTGGAGCCTATTTCAGATTCTGTGTCTTCCCCTCTCTCTACCCCTCCCCTGCTCACGCTCTGTGTCTCTCTGTCTCTCAATAATAAATGTTAAAAAAAAAAAAAAAGTCGAATAGAGAAAAGCCTGAAGTCCCCCACTGAGAGACCTGGTTGGAGGAGAACCCAGAATTCCTGATGTGAGGAAACAGCGCTGGAAGGTGGGGCTCTGGGTTTGGACATCGCTCTGTTAGCTCCATGTCAACCTTGATCTCGTCACTTCACTTCTCTGGGCTTCAGTGTCCTTATCTTTGAAATGGGGGTCCCAATAATCCCTCCCTTATGGAGTTTGTGTCAGGATTAAATCAATGCGAAAATGCATTGTAAACTGTGGCTTCTGCGCAATCAATATGGCAGTTTTTATTTACTGAATTATTTTATTTACTGAATGCTTTACCATTGGCCAGGCCTATCCGAGCATGTTCCTGTGTTATCCCAACATCACAGCAGCCTCGCGGAGTAGCTACAGTCAAGGACACTCCCATTACACAGAAGGGAAAACTTGGATTTAGAAGGTCTAACTGGCCCCCCGTCACACATTTGTGAGTAGGGCAGAGCTGGGACTCAAACCTTGACTTGTTGACACCAGAGACTAGGCCGTGAACCACTGCCAAACAGCTGCCAAATACAGAGGTGAAGTGGGATCATTACCAGAAAAATCCCCCCTCCCAAATCACACACCTCACCCAGCCTTCATATCTGCCCCTCATCTCCAGCTTTCACTCCTAGCAGGGACGTGTTGGTCAATAAATCCTTAGGGCCACATCATTATATAGACTCTCTGCACCTTCAGGTAGATACGATCAAGGGAAAAAGGAAACTCACAAGAAAACAGGTACATACACAAGTTGTCCACAGAAAACTTATGTTTGCAAATAACTATAGACCAACCCAACTGTCCCAACCATAAGGGAATGGCTCCATACCACTGAAAACCCATTGAGGCCACATACATAATACATATGTATTATATATACACGTACATATAATACATAGATGTCATTTATTCAGCTTGCTGTACATTGGCATATGAGCTAGCTGATTTATAGACTTTGTTATTTAAATCTCACACATCCTGCACAGCCGTGTATATTATTCCCATTTTATAGATGAGGAAATTGAGACACAGCACTAGTAAGAACAGACATCAATTCCAACTTGACTCTGTCTGGTTTCCAAACCCATTCACTCCCACAGCCACATAGCAGCAAAGAACAAGCTTACAATTCATTCATTCAACAATACTTATTGAATACCCCCTATATGCTAGACATAGTGCTAGGTATACAAGCACTAAGTTACAACAAGATAGTTGTAAACAGGTAGTTGTAAACAAGATAGACAGGGGCTCACCTCACAGGACACACAGCCCACTGAGAGGCAGGATCCCAAGGTGGTGAAGAACTTTTCCATTTTCTATCTCTATGGTCCTAAATAACTTGTTTAACCCCTTTAGCTTTCCATTTCATAATCTGTAAAATGATAATATTAAAATTACTATCCTTGGGATTATTATAAGGGATAATAAATAATGCCAGCAAACCGCTTAGCACAATTCCTGTACATAGTTAGCATTCAAAAAATGAGTTATAATTATCTTAGAAAACAGGCATCAAATAGCTTTAATTTAGAGTGATAAGTATCAAAACAGAAAGACACACAACTAGGGTCACCGGGTGGCTCAATTGGTTAAACAGCCAACTTTCGATTTCCACACGGGTCATGAACTCACTGTTCCTGAGTTTGAGCCCTTCATCAGGCTTGGCACTAATGGTGCAGTGCCTGCTTGGGATTCTCTCTCTCTCTCTTTCTGCCCCTCCTCTGCTCTTTGTCGCTCTTTCTCAAAGATACATAAACTTTAAAATTTTCTTTTAAAAAAGAAAAGACACAACTAACACACACACACACAGGGTCTGACATATGTATGATATTCAATAAATATGAAAAACAAACAAAGTGAGAGGAAGAAAGGATGGGAGGAAGAAAGAAGGAAATGTTATGCACTGATATTTTTTTAAGTTTATTTTTTTTAGCAATCTCTGCACCCAATGTGGGGCTTAAACTCACAACCCCGAGATCAAGAGTCACATGCTCCTCCAACTGAGCCAGCCAAGTGCCCCTACGCATCGCTATTTTATTTTTTTTTTAATTTTTTTTTCAACGTTTATTTATTTTTGGGACAGAGAGAGACAGAGCATGAACGGGGGAGGGACAGAGAGAGAGGGAGACACAGAATCGGAAACAGGCTCCAGGCTCCGAGCCATCAGCCCAGAGCCTGACGCGGGGCTCGAACACACGGACCGCGAGATCGTGACCTGGCTGAAGTCGGACGCTTAACCGACTGCACCACCCAGGCGCCCCCGCATCGCTATTTTAAAAGTATGACTTTTAGGGGCACCTGGGTGGCTCAGTCGGTTAAGCATCTGACTCTTGATTTCAGCTCAGGTCATGATCTCAATGGTTCATGGGTTCAAGCCCTATGTGGGGCTCTGCACTGATAGCTCAGAGTCTGCTTAGGATCTTCTCTCTCCCTCTCTCTCTGCCCCTCCCCTGCTCATGCTCTCTCTCTCTCAAAATAAATTAAAAAATTTTTTTAAATATGACTTTTATGCTCTAAAGATGATGAAACCACCTGAGAAAATTAGGGACACTTACAAAAGTAAGTTACTGACAAAAGTAAACACTTATGATAAATGAGAACTACATCCTACTTGGCCTTTGGAAGCTTCACTCAGAAGGTAGGGAGGGAGAGGAAGAGGGATCAAGCAGGAGGCAAGAGACCAGACTCCTCTCCCAGGACCAAAGCCTGGAGCCAGATCCTTAAAAGTCCCCCCACGTATTGCCCTGCTTAAAAAAGACTTAATGAGCCCCAGACAAACTTGGTGAGAAAGAGCCCTAATACAGAATTCCTCCCCTAGGGGACTATTTTCAATGGTTATAATGGAAAGGGAGGAAGAAGGGTGAATGTGTACAGAATGAAAGGAGGCTAGCAGAGAAGGAAGAGGATGTAGAGCCAGAAAAAAAGAGTGATGTATGCATGTGTATATGTACATGTGTATGTGTGTGTGTATATACATGAGTATGTGCATGGGTGTTTTATGTGCATATGTGTGAGTGTGTGCGTGTGTGTGCGTGTGTCTGTGTCTGTGTCTGTGATCACAAAGTATGGGCAATGACGATCAGCTGTGACCCAGTCAGCCTGCCCCCAGGAACCCTGTACCAATTCCCTGGAGGAATACCACTGTGGTCAGCTGATGTCTCTCTGCTGCTGTGGCTCAGAAATTGTCCTTCCAAACACACACACACACACACACACACACACACACACACACACAAGCCTGGCTCCTCACCAAACCCCAGGGCAGAGCTCCCAGAGGAAACCAGTTCAGCCCCAAGGGATGAGAGGAGAAAGGGCAAAGGAAAGAGGAAGGGGAGTTGCCCAGTTTACTAGTCTCAAGTTACCACTGAAGGCCCTTCAGGCTCAACCCCTTGGACCTAGAGTCTGGGGTCCTAGTCAAGTAGAGAGGTCTCTATGCACGGGCTCCAAGGCAGGAAGCAGACCCAATGATGGCAGCAATAATGCAAGTTTACATGACCCACTGCTTAACGTAACTGCTTTCCATAGATCATCTCCTTCAATCTTCAAGACAACCTAGGAAGTAGGTCCTGTTGTTATCCCCATTAGGCAGATGAGGAAACTGAGGCTCAGGAACATAAAGTGATAAGCTCAGTCAGTCTGGCCCCAGGGTTCACTGTGACACCATACTGGACCCCAGGATAGGTTTGGAGCTTACTGGAGGTTGAAAGGCTTCCAATGTCTAAGAGTCCATGGTGCCGCGTGGGATGGAAACCAAACCAAGTGCTTCCCTTATAATCTACAACGCAGCCTTCTAAGACAGGCATTATCATCTCCATTTTGCAGAGGGAAAAACCAAGGCTCAGAGAGGGAACAGGATTTGTCCAAAGTCATACAGCTAAATAAACAGCAGAACCTGAATATGAACCAAGTTATTTCTAATTCCAAAGCTTTGGCCCTTTCTAGTGAGCTACCTAGGATCCTAGTCAAAGTCAGATGCACAGAATGTAGGCATGTGGAACTTAGGGCAAATGTATGTTAGCATCTTCGAGTCTTGGTGATTAGAAGGAGGATCCATCTGGGGTGCCTTGGTGGCTCAGTTGGTTAAGTGTCCAACTTCGGCTCAGATCATGATCTCACAATTCATGAGTTCGAGTCCCGCATCAGACTCTGGCTGACAGTTCAGTGCCTGGAGCCTGCTTCAGATTCTGTGTCTCCCCTTCTTTCTCTCTTTTTCTCTCTTTCTCTCTGCCCCTCCCCTGCTTGCTCTCTGTCTCTCTAAAAAATAAACATTAAAGAAAAATTTTTAAATAAATAAATAAACATTAAAAAAAAAGGAGGACCCATCAGATGTCACCAACTCCAATCCCCCCACCCTACCCTAAGCAAGAAGCCCCTTTAGAGTATCCCTGAGAGCTCTGCCTCTAGCCTGAGCTTGGATGCCTCCAGTAATGGGGACCTCACCTCTCCACAAGGCAGCCCATTCCAGGTAAAAGGCCACACCCACCACCCATGCCAAGGTAGGGAGAGGGAACTCACACACTTTTTAATCTTCCTGTCTCAGTGCAGGAGACTCCGTCTGCCTCCTTAAAATGCTTGTTCAAATTAAAGCTGAGAAAAAATGTAATTCTCCCACAACCATCCTGTTCATTTTCTTCATGGCACTCATAACAATTTGTACTCCATGCTTCACGTGTTTGTTTACCGGACTATCACCTGTCTCCTCACTAGACTGGACACCCAGTGAGGGCAGGAACTCTATCTACCTGGTTTATTGCTATAATCCCAGCACCTAGCATAGTGCCTGGCACTATAAATATCTCTTAAGTAAATGAATGAATTAGTGAGTGAATGAATGAACGCTTGGTGAGGGAGAGGAAAAGAAGCTTAGGTCCCTGCAAGATAGAGAGATGGTCTTCCAGGCTGAAGTCTGGGAGAAGAGCTGAATTCAGCACCTCATGTCTTTAGGCAGGACCCAGTGATCTGCCACTGTTAGGGCAGGCACTGCACTGCCCACCATTAAACCCCCAGAACAAGACCTGTAAAGAGTAAAAGTCCAGTAATGTTTGATGAATGAATGATACAGCAGAACAGGGTTCTGGTTTCCACTTAAAAGAATGCCATCCACAGCTGGAATTCTTTCCTTCTTACTTTAGTTTAATTTTTTTAATGTTTATTTATTTTTGAGAGAGAGAGAGAGAGAGAGAGAGAGAGAGAGATAACGGGGAGGGGCAGAGAGAGAGGGAGACACAGAATCTGAAGCAGGCCCCAGGCTCTCAGCTGTCAGCACAGAGCCCAACGCAGGGCTCGAACTCAGACAGTGAGATCATGACCCGAGCAGAAGTCAGACACTTAACCAACTGAGCCACCCAGGTGCCCCTCTTTCCATCTTACTTTAACTTATTCAACAAATTTTGTTTAGTGGGGCTAGGGTAGGTGTGGAAAATCACATCTTTTTTTTTAACATTTATTCATTTTTGAGAGACAGAGCATGAGTGAGGAAGGGTCAGAGGGAGAGAGGGAGACACAGAATCTGAAGCAGGCTCCAGGCTCTGAGCTGTCAGCACAGAGCCCGACACAGGGCTTGAACTCACAGACAGCAAGATCATGACTTGAGCTAAAGTTGGATGCTTAACCGACTGAGCCACCCAGGCGCCCCTCTGCTTTTTTTTTTTAAGTTTATTTACTTATTTTTAAGAGAGAGAGTGCCCACTCAAGCAGAGGAGGGGCAGAGAGAGAGAATCCCAAGCAAGCTCCACACTCAGCACAGAGCCCATGCGGGGTTCAACGTGGGGCTTCATCTCACAACTGCGAGATCATGACCTCAGCCGAAATTAAGAGTCAATAGCTTAATGGACTGAGGCAACCATGCACCCTGGAAAATCACACACTTTCTAATAAAACAAACACTTCCTGGGCCTCCTCTCTCAATCTGACATCAATTCATTTATTTATTCATTCAAAAATATTTACTCAGTCCCAACTCTGAGGCAGGTGCTATGCTATGTATTGGGGATAGACCATGGACAAGATATGTACAGTCCTAGGGCACCTGGCTGACTCAGTCAGTACAGTATGTGATTCTTAATCTCAGGGTCATGAATTCAAGTCCCACACTGGGTGTGGAGTCTACTTAAAAATAAATAGGGGCGTTTGGGTGGCTCAGTCACATGAGTATCCAACTCTTGATTTCAGCTCACGTCATGATCCCAGGGTTGTGGGATCGAGACCTACCTGAGATTCTCTCCCTCTCTCTCTCTCTTTCTCTGCCCCTCTTCCCCACTCATTCTAAATAAATAAATAAGATGTATACAGTCCTGCCCTAGTGGAATACATGGTCTAATGGGGGAGTCTTTCTTAAACAAACAAACGAAATAAATAAATTAATTATCAAACTGATGTGTGCCTGAAGAAAACAAATAAACAGAGGACAATAATAGAGGATAACAAGAGGCAAGACGACCTTCTGGAAGGTAGTCAGGGAAGGAGGTATATTCAATCTAAAACCTAAAAATTGACAAGGGACCAATTATGCCTGGAGGAAAGGGTCCATGCGAAGGTCTTCAGGTAGGAAAGACCTTGTCTTCGTTGGATGGCTCTAGCTTAAAACCAAGGGAGAAGGTGCAGAGAGGTCACAGGAGCCAAACAATGCAGATCCTCTGAGACAAGGAAATACACCGAGATTTTATTCCAAGCTAGAGGATACTGGAGGGTTTCAGTGGAGAACTAACATGGTTGGTTTGATAGGATTACATTTAATTTTCTTAAGTATTAAAAATATTGAGGGGTGGGGCGCCTGGGTGGCGCAGTCGGTTAAGTGTCCGACTTCAGCCAGGTCACGATCTCACCGTCTGTGGGTTCGAGCCCCGCGTCGGGCTCTGGGCTGATGGCTCAGAGCCTGGAGCCTGTTTCCGATTCTGTGTCTCCCTCTCTCTCTGCCCCTCCCCCGTTCATGCTCTGTCTCTCTCTGTCCCAAAAATAAATAAACGTTGAAAAAAAAAATTTTTTTTCAAAAAAAAAAAATATTGAGGGGCGCCTAGGTGGCTCAGTCGGTTAAGTCGGCTCAGGTCACCATCTTGTGGTTTGTGGGCTCAAGCCCCGCTCGGGCTCTCTTCTGTCAGTGCAGAGCCGGCTTCAGATCTTCTGTCCCTCTCTCTCCCTGCCCCTCCCCCACTCGCACTTTCTCTCTCAAAAATAATAAACATTAAATAAATAAATAAATAAATAAATAAATAAATAAATTTATTAATTTTTTTTTAATTTTTTTTTCAACGTTTATTTATTTTTGGGACAGCGAGAGACAGAGCATGAACGGGGGAGGGGCAGAGAGAGAGGGAGACACAGAATCTGAAACAGGCTCCAGGCTCTGAGCCATCAGCCCAGAGCCCGACGCCGGGCTCGAACTCCCGGACCGCGAGATCGTGACCTGGCTGAAGTCGGACGCCTAACCGACTGCGCCACCCAGGCGCCCCATAAATAAATTTAAAATAATTAAAACATCTTGCTAATGTACAAAGAATAGGAAGAAAATAATCATGCACCCAGCATGCAGTTTAAAGAATAGAACATGATCATAAATAAATATGTGCATATATACATACATACTAAAATAAAGAACAGAACACGATCAATTCATCTGAAGCCTCTGATCCCCCTCCCTGATCACATTCCCCCTTCCCACATCCAGTGACCACTAATGAATTCTGTTATACTCATGTCCTTGTATTTTATTGCAGTGGTAATGTGTATGTATGGATCTTAAACAAGCTATTGTTTATATTTGCTATTTTTTAAACATCTTACAAATGGACTCTTCTCTTTCTACTATTGGAAGTTATATTCTCTCATTGTATTAACTCTATTGTTTCTATGACTCTCTCTCCCAAATTATTTGTTGCATTTATCTAGTATTTTGGTGCTCATTTTTTCCCCCTTAAGCCCACAAATTAGATATCATCATTGCCTTACACAGTGAACGTTCTTTCAGAGTTACCTACGTGCTTTCTCTGCTTTTTGCTCTTTCTTACATCTCAGAACTTTCTTCTGGGATTATTTTCCTTCTCTCTGAATTATATCCTTTAGAATTTTCCACAGTGAAAGAGGGCAGACTAATGGTAAAGTTTCTTTTTGTCTCTCTCTCCCTTTAGATTTAAAGAATTTTATTTTCTTTCTCCAGATAGGAAGGATACAAGTTAGAAATTTTACCAAAGTTTGACAATAATCCTTGGGGCTCCTGGGTAGCTCAGTCAGCTAAGCGTCTGACTTCAGCTCAGGTCATGATCTCATGGGTCGTGGGTTCAAGCCCTGCATCAGACTCTGTGCTGACAGGTCAGAGCCTGGAGCCTGCCTCAGATTCTGTCTCCCTCTCTCTCTGGCCCTCCCCCACTCGTGCTCTGTCTCTCTCTCACAAGAATACATAAACATTTAAAAATTAAAAAAAAAAAACAACAGTAATCCTTGATTCTTCAAAACAGGCGCAGGTCTCTAGACAGTCCTCAAGTTACACAAAAGCCTCGTGAGACTGATTCAACAAGAACTATTAATTCCCCTTTCTCAAGAAAGCACAGGGTCAATGGTTTTCAAGAAGCCTGTATTCCAGCTCCATACTTGAGAAATTCCTGGTACAGGACAGACCAAGCAGATCAGGCTGCAGTCAATGTACCTACTGCCCTGTGGCTCACAGTGCCCCCCACCAGCCCTTTACCACTCCTGCTCCACTCAAAGTCTGCTTTCTGCCAACAGTAAATCATACAGATGAAGAGACCCAAGGCTGTAGAAGTCTACCTGGGTTCTCTTTGAGGCCCAGCAGCGATGCCCTCCTCCAAAATCCATACTGTATCCTTTGATCCCACTAACCACACACAGTAGCAAACCTGGATTCCCAGACCAGCTGACACTGGATGAGGCACAGCCCAAAGGGGAGAAGAAAGGAAAGCGCCAAAGACACGAAAATCTCTGCTTTTCTTTATCTGAAAGTGTTTTTATTTTATGCTGTTCTTGAAAATAGTCTCACTGAGCGGGAATTCTAGGTTGGCAGATTTTCCCTCTGCATGTTCCCTCAGCCCTGTCTTCTCTGTCTTCCATTGAAGTCATTGACAGTTTTGCTGTCAGTCAAATACTCCTTCCTTTTGCAGATAATCTGTCTTTTGGTCTTTCTTTCAAAAATCTATAATCTGGGGTGTCTGGGTGGTTCAGTTGATTAAGCATCCTATTTTGGCTCAGGTCATGATCTCACAGCTCATGGGTATGAGCCCTGAGTCAGGCTCTGTGCTGACAGCTCAGAGCCTGGAGCTTGCTTCAGAGTCTGTGTCTCCCTCTCTCTCTGCCCCTCCCTCACTCACACTCTGTCTCTCTCTCTCTGTCTCAAAAATATATAAACATTAAAAACAAAAAAATAAAATAAAACAACAAAGAAGACTATAACCTAAGTCTAATCATGAGAAAAACATCAGACAAATCCTAATACAGTGACATTCTACAAAATACACAACTAGTTCTCAAAACGGTCAAGGTCATCAAAAATAAGGAAAGTCTGAGAAACTGCCACACCCAAGAGGAGTCTAAAGAGACATGACAACTAAATGTAGTGTAGTATCCTGGAGGACGATGGAACGGAAAAAGACATTAGGCAAAAACTAAGGAAATCTGAATAAAGTATGAACTTTAGATACTAATAATGTATCAACATTGGTTAATTGTGACAAATGTACCATAATAATATAAGATATTGTTAATAAGGAAAACTTGACGTGAAATGTATGGGAACTCTCTGTAATATTCTCATTATTTTTGGTAAATTTAAAACTTTTAATCATTAAAAGTTTGGGGGCCCCTGGCTGGCTCAGCCAGTAAAGCAGGCAACTCTTGATCTCAGGGCTGTGAGTTCCAGCCCCACCTTGGGCATAGAGATTACAGTAAAACCTTGGATGTCAAGTGACTTCTTCTGTGTGTGTTCCACAAGATGAGCAATCACTTCTAATAAATTTTAACTTGACAAACGATGCCTTGCAATACGAGTTGTACCTGTGTGATGTCAAATGTCACATGATCATAACTGAGCCAATGGTTCTTCTCTCTCTCTCTCTCTCTCTCTCTCTCTCTCTCACTGTAGGATTGTGGGTGATCATCAATGCTATGTCACATTTCCCAGAAATCCTCAAAAGGAAGCAAAAGCAAGTGTCATTGGATAAGTTCCTTTTTAAAGTTGCACAAAAAGAAAAAGATTCCGTTGAGCCAACAGACAGCAGTGATTCTGTCAGTGATAGTGAAAGTCGTCCTACACAGTAAGCCTCCTCTCTCATCTCCCTCACACCAGCCACAAAGTTTTTCAAAGGTAAGTGCAGGTTAATTTGTTTATTTTTCTTTATAGTTTGTATTTTCTTTATTATTTTGTATTATATTATAGTATGGTAATCATTTTTATATGAATATTTTTGGGTTGTGAAATGAATCATCTGAGTTTCCATTGTTTCTTATGGGGAAATTCGGTTGATACAAAATTGCTTTGGATTACAAGCATGTTTCTGGAACAAATTATGCTCGCAAACCAAGGTTTTATTGTACTTAAATTTAAAAAAAGAAAAAAAGAGGGGTGCCTGGGTTGTTTGGTTGGTTAAATGTCTAACTTTTGGTTTTGGCTCAGATCATGATCTCACAGTACATGGATTCAAGCCTGACATCGGGCTCCAAGCTGACAGTGCACTCTCTCTCTCTCTCTCTCTCTCTCTCTCTCTCTCTCTCTCATTCTTGCTCTTGCTCTCTCTCTCTGCCCCTCCCCTACTTGGGCTCTCTATTACACTCTCAAAATAAACAAAATTTTAAAAAAAGAAAAGAAAAAAACCTATTCACCTGGAGGCTTGGGTGGCTCAGTCTGTTAAGTGTCCGACTTTGGCTCAGGTCATGATCTCACAGTTTGTGGGTTCAAACCCCATGTCGAGCTCTATGCTGGCAGTGCAGGGCCTGTTTGGGATTCTCTCTCTCTCGTTCTCTGTCTCTCTCCCTATCTCTGCTCTCCCCTGCTCACATGCACACTTCCTCTCTCTCAAAATAAACAAAAAAAGAAAGAAAGAAAGAAAGAAAGAAAGAAAGAAAGAAAGAAAGAAAGAAAGAAAAGAGCCATGTGTGGGGCACCTGGCTGGCTCAGTCAGAAGAGCGCAGAACTCTGGATCTTGGTTTGAGCACCATGTTGAGGGTAGAGTTTACTTTAAAAATTTTTTTTTAGTTTTTTATTACTTAAAAAAATTTTTAATGTTTATTTTTGATAGAGAGTGCAAGGGGCGCCTGGGTGGCGCAGTCGGTTAAGCGTCCGACTTCAGCCAGGTCACGATCTCGCGGTCCGTGAGTTCCAGCCCCGCGTCAGGCTCTTGGGCTGATGGCTCAGAGCCTGGAGCCTGTTTCCGATTCTGTGTCTCCCTCTCTCTCTGCCCCTCCCCCGTTCATGCTCTGTCTCTCTCTGTCCCCCGAAAAATAAATAAACGTTGAAAAAAAATTAAAAAAAAATAATTTTTTTTGATAGAGAGTGCAAGCAGGGGAGGGGCAGAGAGAGGGAGACAGAGAATTGGAAACAGTCTCCAAGCTATCAGCACAAAGCCCGATGTAGGGCTTGAACCCACAAACCAGGAGATCATGACCTGAGCCGAAAGCAAGAGTTGGATGCTCAACTGACTGAGCCACCCAGGCAACAGCGCCCTGAAAAATATTTTATTTTATTTTATTTTATTTTATTTTATTTTATTTTATTTTATTTTATTTCTAAGAAAAAAAATGTTTAAATAAATGATTCTAGTTTTATAGTTAGGCAGCTCCTTAAATGTTAAATATAGGGTTATCATAGGACCCAGTTATTCTACTCTTAGGTATATACCTGAGAGAAATGAAAATATTTGACCTCACAAAAATTTATACACAATTGTTCACAGCATTATTATTATGACAATGATTATTATTATTGCCAAAAGGTGGAAACAACCCAAATGTCCCTCAACTGATGAATGGATAACCAAAATGTGGTCTATCCAGGGCGGCTGGCTGGTTCAGTTGGTACAGAAAGCAACTCTTAATCACAGGGTTGTGAGTTCAAGCCCCATGTTGGGCATGGAGCCTACTTAAAAAAAACAAAAACAAAAACAAAAACAAAACAGGGGCACTTGGAGGGCTCAGTCAGTTAAGCATCCAACTCTTGATTTCAGCTCATGATCTCATGGTTTGTCAGATGGAGCCCCATGTCAGACTCTGTGCTAACAGCAAAGGGCCTACTAGGGATTCTCTCTCTCCTTCTCTCTCTCTGTCCTTCCCCCACTTGCGCACACATGTGCACACACTCTCTCTCTCAAAAATAAACATTAAAAAAAAAATTTTTTTTAATGGGGGCCGAACTCAGGAACTGAGAGATCATGACCTGAGCAGAAGTCTGACACTTAACCAACTGAACCACCCAGGTGCCCCAACATTAAAAAAAAATTTAACAGATTCTCTCTCTCCCTCTTTTTCTGCTCCTCCCTCACCCACTTTCTCTCTATATAAAAAGAAAAAAAAATTTTTTTTCCAAAGATAAAAACAAAAACAGGAGCACCTGGATGGATGGCTCAGTTGGTTATGCATCTGACTTTGGCTCAGGTCAAGATCTCACGTTTTTTAGCCCCACATTGGACTCTGAGCTGGCAGTGCAGAGCCTGCTTGGGATTCTCTCTCTGTCTCTCTCTCTCTCTGCTCCTCCCCTCACCTATGCTCCCTCTCTCTCTCTCCCTCTCTCTCTCTCAAAATAAATAAATAAATTTTTTAAAATGTGGTCTAAAAAAATGTGGTCTAATCACACAATAGATTATTATTAAGTAATAAGAAAGAATGAAGTACTGATACATGCTACAGCATGGATAAACCTCAAAAACATTAAGTGAAAGAAGTGAATCCCAAAAGATCACATATTGCATGATTGCACTTATATGAAAGGAATAGGCAAATGTATGGAATAGGCAAATCTACAGACATAGAAGATAGACGAGTGGTTGCCTAGGGACTGGACGGGGAGGAGGGGAGAAGGATTGCCAAGTGGTAAAGAGTTCCTTTTAGAGATGATGAAAATATAAAGCAAGGGGTGCCTGGCTGCCTTAGTGGGTAGTGTGTGTGACTCTTGATGTCAGGACTGTGAGTTCAAGCCACACGTTGGGTGTAGAGATTACTTAAAAATAAAATATTTAAAAAAAGAGAGAGGCATCTGGGTGGCTCAGTCAGTTAAGCATTGGACTTCAGCTCAGGTTATGATCTCGCCGTTTGTGAGTTTGAGCCTCGCATCTGTCTCTGCTGATAGCTCAGAGCCTGGAGCCTGCTTCAGATTCTATGTCTCCCTCTCTCTCTGCCCCTCCTCTGTTCACACTCTGTCTTTCACTCTCTCTCTTAAAAATGCATAAACATTAATTTTTTTAAAAATTCTTTAAAAAAAAAAAGAAAATACAGGGGTACTTGGGTGGCTCAGTCAGTTAAGTATGAAATTTTGGCTCAGGTTGTAACCTTGGAGTTATGGGTTCAAGTCATGGGTCAGGATCTGCGCTGAAAGCCTGGTTTTAACATACTTACAGAGTTATATAACTATCACCATGGTTTAGTTAGATTTTCATTTTATTTATGTATTTTTTTTAATTTTAAAAAATGTTTATTATTTTTGAGCAAGAAAGAAAGCCAGAGTGTGACTGGGGGAGGGGCAGAGAGAGGAAGACACAGAATCCGAAGCAGGCTCCAGGCTCTGAGCTGTCAGCACAGAGCCTGACACGGGGCTCAAACCCATGAACTATAAGATCATGACCTGAGCCAAAGTCAGACGCTTAACTGAGCCACGCAGGCGCCCTGCAAGGAGACCATTTAAAAAACTATATATTACTGTGTAAAACACAACCCCACTCAGAGGCTTAAAACAGTGGCAGTCAATTGTGTTAGTCTCTGCAACTGAGGCAGAGCTCAGTGCGGACTGCTCATCTCTATCGCACATAGCATAGATGCAGTGGCTTTTCTAGAGAGTGGAAGATCTATTTTCAAGACAGCTCATTCACATGCCTAGCCAATTGATATGGACTCTTGGCTGGGAGGCCAGGTGGGGCTGGGGCCTAGGGGCTTCTGTTCCTCTTCATGCGCTTGGGCTTCCCCACAGCATGGTGGTTGGGTGCAAGATCATGTGTCCCAAGGAAGCAAGGTGGAAGGTCATGGTGTTCTTATGGTCTAGGCTGTAAAGTTACATAACATCATTTCTGTTGTGCTCTATTGGTCAAGACAGTCACAAGTGTCCTCCCAAATTTAAGAGGAGGAGAATTTGACTCCACCTCTTGATGGAAGAATGAAAAGATTCTAGAAGAGTACATGGGATGGGAGCTATTATGATGATCATCTTTGGAAAATCCAATCTGCACAGAGGCTGTTGTAGTTGTCCATATGGCAGATGGTGGCTACTGGGTCTAGGGAGTGGCTACAGTGGTGATGGAGAGGAATAAATCTAAATAAGAAGTATTGAGGAGGAAAGATGGATAAGACTTGTTAAAGTCTTAGGTGCAGGAGGTCAGAGAGAGTCAACAGCAGTTGAAAGTGTGTGATGATGGAAGATAACCTAGGAAGAGAACAGAGATAGAAGAAAAATGAGCCAAGGTCTGAGCCCTGACATAGAAATCAAGCAGAAGAGGAGAGAGCAAGATTAAACAACCATCTCAGGGAGAAGGACATTTGCTGTTGGATGTGTTTTGTTGAGTGGGGATTAAGAGAGGGTTTTTACTCTTAAACCAGACAAGCGTCCTGGGGCTCTAATTCTAGCCCCCCAGCAAAAAAATAAAACTTGAGGGGGGATGATAATGGTTCAAACTGGGTTTTGATAATGCTCAGGTGAGTAGCAAGAAGGTTTCAGAGGCTGGAAGTAAAAGGGACAGGAACCAGGGCAACAGGTTTGGCTTTCTTCCTTGAGATAATGAGGAACCAGGAAGGTGTCACACTTGGCAGAAGACAGAGTCAGAGTCAGAGTCCTGTCTGAGAGCTTTTAGTCCCAAATTTAGCATTTCACAAGGGAGGAACCAGAGGCCCTAAAGAGCCTCACCAGTCCTGGGCCCCCCACAGAGTCCCTAGAGAGCCTCACTAGCCCTGTTCCCCACCAGCCCAGTATTGGTCACTGGCAAAAACAAAAACAAAAACAAAAACCACACTGTTGATGAGCTGGAGGCCAACTAATGATGCTGGGGCCACATGGTTTCCACATGGCTACCACATCTGACTGATGCCAGCAGAGGGCAGCAGAGAGCCAGGGCTGCAGGGTCTTAGGCAGGCTGAGCCCCCAGCCCTGGCAGAAGAAAGATGGGAGTCTAGAATGGGGCAAGTACTTTCTTCCCTTTCTCATGTGAGGATTAAAAAAAATTTTTTAATGTTTATTTATTTTTGAGAGAGAGAGAGAGAGAGAGAGTGTGTGAGCAAGGGAGGGGCAGAGAAAGAGAAGCAGGCTCCAGATTCTGAGCTGTCCACACAGAGCCTGGTGTGGGGCTTGAACCCACAGACGGCTCAAACTCATGACCTAAACTGAAGTCGGCCACTTAACTGACTGAACCACCCAGGCGCCCCTCCTCATGTGAGGATTATACATCAATTTCACACAGGGTGATAATAATAATTGTTACCATTATTATACCATCCACCATTTTTTGAGCCCATCCCATCTCTGCACCCCTACCTCTCAGTCACTGACCCAGCCAATAGAAAAAGAACCCGTATGGGGGTTAGGCAGACTTGGCCTCAAACCCTAGCTCTTCCACTAACATCGTGTGACCTCAAACACATCACTTCTCTGGGTCCTACTTTCCTCATCCGTAAAATGGGGATAATAAAAGGCTAAAGGGCTCTGAGAGAATGAAATGGCCCTGTATAAGGTGCCTGCCACATGGGAGAGCCTCCTTAAATTTTAATTCCTTCTTCTGGTTTCCATAGACTGTTCTATTTAGACAAATGTTATTAATGGCACTTGACAGACGTTCATTCTGTGCGTACTCTGTATGTGGTCCTATCCTGGGAGCTTAGGGACACAGAGTGGGTGTCCCAAATGGACAGGAAGCAGTAAAAGCACCTCTCTGTAAGGGTGGGTCCCCACCAAGTCTAGGGTCTGCCTATCTGGATTAAGAGCTAGGATTCCAAATTCCCGCTGCCTTGCTTGAAATTTTTCTTGGGCCACTCACTATGTGACCTTGGGCAGCTGATCCTGTTTCTGAGCCTCAATTGCATCATCTGTAAAATAGGGATAGTTGTAGTACCTAGAGGATCAGAATGACATTTATTTATTTATTTATTTAAAAAAATTTTTTTGATGTTTATTTTTGAGAGAGAGGCAAAGTGAGAGTGGGGAAGGGGCAGAGAGAGAGGGAGACACAGAATCCAAAGCAGGCTCCAGGCTCTGAGCTGTCAGCACAAAGACTGACGCGGGACTTGAACTCACAAACCGTGAGGTCATGACCCGAGCTGAAGTCAGACACTTAACCCACTGAACCACTCAGGCACCCCTATTTATTTTTGTTAAGTTTTATTTATTTAAGTTATCTCTACACCCCATGTAGGGCTTGAACTCACGACCCAGAGATCAAGAGTCACATGCTCTTCCGACTGAGCCAGCCAGCACCCTCCACAAAGTGACATTTAAGTGTGATAATACAGGGGCATCCAGGTGGCTCAGTCAGTTAAGCATCCGACTTCGGCTCAGTTCTTGGTCTTGCAGTTTGTGAGTCTGAGCCCCGTGTCCGACTTTGTGAGATAGCTCAGAGCCTGGAGCCTGCTTCGGGTTCTGTGTCTCCCTCTCTCTGCCCCCTCCACCACTCGCACTGTCTCTCTCTCTCTCTCTCTCTCTCTCTCTCTCTCTCAAAAATAAACAATAAAAAAAATTTTAATGTGACAATACACGGCAAATGCACATAGTAAATGCTCAGTAAATTTAAAATCAAAGCAGTGCTGGGCTCCCCTAAAGTTATTTCTCCCCTGAGCAGTCTTCACTGCTCACTCAGGTCACTAACCACCCTCCTCAGGTTTACCAAAACAGGCTGGAATGAGACAGGAAGCAAAATTCCAGTATCTGAAGACTGGCTCCACCACCACAGCTGTCTAGCTGTGGGGCCTCAGGCATTTAGCCTTTCTGTTCCTCAGTTTCCTATCCAAAATACTGGGATCACAGTAGTCCCTACCCATGATGGGTTTTGTAAGGGTGAAATGAATAACTTGAAAGTGCTTAGCACAGTGTCTCATCGAATAAGTGCACAGTACCGATTCAGTTCTTCTTACTTCTTTTTTTAAACTTTATTTATTTTTGAGAGAGAGCAGTGGCATGAGCAGAGGAGAGGCAGAGAAAGAGGGGGACAGAGGATCTGAAGCATAATCTGCTCAGCATAGAGCCCGACACAGGGCTTGAACTCACAAACCAGGAAATCACGACCTGAGCCAAAGTCAGGCACTTCACCGACTGAGCCACCCAGGTGCCCCAAGTTGTTCTTACTTCTATGACTACTATTACCATGCTATCTTCCACGTCCACACTGTCATCAATTCCTACGGAGTCAACCTCCTAAAAACCTCTCAAAGCGGTCCTCACGCTCCATTTCCCAGGTCTGGCCCTGCCTGTCATCTCACACCCCTATTCTGGGCTTGTTAAAACACAGATTGCCGGGGCCCCATCCCAGAGGTTGAGATAGCAGGTCTGCAAGTTCCCAGCTGATGACCACACTGTGGTCCAAGAGTCACACTTTGACAACCTCTGCTTCTAAGCTCTTCCTAGCTCAGGTCTCAGAACTGAGGTGACTGGGGGGCTGGATTTCACTCACAGAGTCAGAGGCTACAGGCAGGGGAATGAAAAGGAGATTGGTTTCTAGCTCCAGGCTCAGACCTTCACCCTGGACTCTGCAAGGGTAATTTTAGGGCTTGGAAATCCTATATCCACCCCCTCCCCCGAGGGCTCTCCTCCACCCTGTTCCTCTTCCAATCCTCACCTGCAACACACACACACACACACACACACACACACACACACACACACGCACACACACGCACACACACGCACACTCTCTTCCACTCACTCCTGCAGGAGTACCAAGCTGTAGAGTGCGGAGGGAGCTCCCACTGGGCCCCGAGCCTGACACCCTCATGCTCCATCCAGAACAATCCTTCATCTTTTCCTCACAGATGTTTCACTCACCCTTCTCTCTGCTATAAAATTCCCTCAAAAGCATTCACTAGTAATTTTCCCAAATCACAGTAATTACCTTATTACTTTGATATTAATAGACTTCACTTGGCATCAGGGACCCAATTGGAACCTGCCTGGACCCCGTGTGTGGGGAGGGATTCCTGGAGGCAGCCTGGCATCAGGGCCAGTCTGGCTGCATCTCTGTGGCTAGCCCCTGCTAGCTCCCTCCCCACCCATCTTCCTCCCTCCCTCATGCGCTTGCCCAGGTCAGAGAACCCTGGAACCAGACTCCTGAGGAACAGTGGGGGTCAAATCATCCACTCTCCAGAAACCTAGAGTCACCCACCAAAATAGAGGCAGCACCCAGAAGGGAGCCCAGGGCCCCTGGATCCCCAGGCCTGCCTTTCCTCCTTCCTCCCCTTTGCTATGCCCCAAGACAGATCTGACTTGGAGACCTTCCAAACCCTAGCGTGGATGAGGGGAGTCAGAGATGACTCCTTGCCTCCCAGTAATAATTAATACTGATTGACTATGGTCCATAAGCTCTCCAGGTGAAAACTGACTTAAACCTTACAGCCTATGAGGTCACTACTGTCATTTAACCCATTTTACAGATAAGGAAACAGAGTCCTGGTCAAGAAGGTTACACATGGTACCTGGAGAAGTCCTCAGGTGGATCTCAGGTGAACCAGTCAACTACAGATGCCCTAGGTTCCTCCTCTCCTCACTCTGAGGACTTCCTGTCTCTAGCAGTGTCTGCACCCTCTTTCTGGATCCCAGGATAATAATGAGATTAGCTCATATGTCCTGGGGGCTAACTCTGTACCAGATGCTTTCCAGGTATTATCTTACCTCTCCCTCAGGACGGTTTTCTCTGATAAAGATTTAATTAGCCCCGTTTCAGATGAGGAATGAGAGCTTCAGTGATCCCAAGAACTCACTCTCAGCAGCAGATCTGGAATTAATTGGGGTGAGGCCTGACTCCCAAGTCTATTCCCCTAACCATGAGACTCTTCTGCAAGCACCCTCCTCTCCAAGCTTCAGTTCCCCCGTTGTAACAATGGCAGGGACCATTGACCTGGGCTCACTGAGTGCCAGGCACCAATTTGCCATAATCCCTACCTGGCCCGTTGCACTTGATCTTATTAGTGCATTTGAATCTGTGACCTGGCATAACCACGGGGCAACACTGCCTTGGTCATACCTGCCCACTCTCAGGTGGACAATGAGTGGGTTTCCAAGTCCAAGGCTCTCCAGAAACATTGCTTGGGAAACTTCCCCCACAACTGGGATGGGGGAAGGGACCTTCTAGGCAGAAAGGCTGCCCAGGGCAAGGCAGGCCAGGGCTGAGAGTGATTGGCAGTCAGACTAGGCCAGCCACACCAGTCAGGGTGGGGGAGCAGTACAGAGGCTCCTTTGTCCGGCCAGAAGCTGCAAGGCTGCCCCATCCCCACCATCTGGCTCCAGCTCCAGCCCAGTGATGCATGATGGGGAAATGGGGGTGGGGGTGCTGAGGGCTGCCCACCTGCTCTGCCTCCTGGGATAAGCCAACCCAAGACCTCCCAGGCCCATCTGGCCAACACATCCCCAAGCCCTAACCACCCCTGGGGACTCCTTTCGACAGGCTGAAATTGGCCGGGAGTGTGGCCAGCCTGTCAGGGTCACAGGTCACCGTTAATCTGCCAGAACAAGGGAAGGCAGGCGGGTGGGCACGCAGCCGGTGTGGGCAAAGCCCTGGCAGTTCCTGCCGTCTGTTCTGGTGGCTGTGGAGGGAGATTTTCCTCTTCTGGGAGTCACGGAGATGGGCTAGAGAGAACATCAGACTCTAGGAAAATTGCGGACGCTCACATCTTGCTAGCTACCAATTGCGCTTCTGTGTGGGGACCCCAGAGAAACTCTCACAACGTGCTTAAGGTGTCATTGCAGCACTGGATGTGATAACAAAATATTTGCAATAACCTAAATGCCCAGCAATCGGGGACTGGATAAATACAAGAACCTAGACAACCTTCCTCAATGTTACTCAACTAACAGGGACCGAGAAACGAAGCCCCCGATATCAACATGACTTGACGATCTGTTCCAGGAAATTCTTGCCTGGAAAGATAGGACTGTAAACCAATAAATAACTTTACTATTTGCCCCAGGAAATTATTGCAAACGGATTTGTTTGGGCAAACGGTTTGCTCACCTTGGCAAATACCTCTCTTTGACAACAAACAAATGAAATGTGGTCTGTTTATACAATGGAAAACTCTGTAGCAGGTAAAGGGAATTAACTCAAAATGGATGGATCTTGCAAACATAAGGTTAAGTGGAAAAAAAATCAATTTGCAGGAAGATGTGGGAAAAATATGACGAAATATGTGATGTTTTTAAAACACACGAATAATATTATATGGGACTGTAGTGCAATGTAAGTACATTCATAAAAACAAGTGCAAGTGTAAAAACATTCATGGGATTTATGGAAACCCCAAATCTGAAGCTTTTGTGAAAACCACCAAACTCCCCTATGGGGAGGCAGGAAAAACAGTGGGATAGAGGAGGAGTAAAGAGAAGGTTTCAATTGAAGCCATGTTTTACCATTTTTGTTGAAAAGGAAAACAAAAAAGATCTGAAGTAACTCGATTAAAATGGTAGGACAGTATTTGATTATTTGGGGAAATAGGTACCCAGAGGATTTTTTTTTTAATTTCCTAAAATTGTTTTTCACTTCCTTTTTTTTTTTTTTTTTTTACTTATCTATTTATTTAGAGAGAGAGAGCACAAGGAGAGGAGGGGTAGGCAGAGAGAGAGAGAGATAGAGAGACAAAGAGAATCCCAAGCAGGCTCCAAGCTGTCAGCACAGAGCCTGACACAAGGCTTGATCTCACAAACTGTGAGCTCGTACCCTGAGCTGAAATCAAGAGCTTGATGCCCGATCGACCGAGTTACCCACGTGCCCCATACTTTTGTTGTTTTTAAGTAATTTCCATGCCCAATATGGGGCTCGGGCTCATGACCTAAAGATCAAGAGTCCCATACTCTACTGAGTGAGCCAGCCAGGCACCCCAGAGTTCCTACTTTTAATTCTTTTGAATATATATCTGGAAGTGAGATTGCTGGATCATGTGGTAATTCGACATTTAATTTTTTTGAAAAATTGCCATACCGTTTTCCATAGTACCATTTTATATTCCCATCAGCAGTGCTCAAGGGTTTCAATTCCACATCCCTAGCAACACTTGTTAGTTTCTGTTTGGAGCGGGTAATAGCCATCCTTATGGGTGTGTGAAATGTTTTTTTTTTTTTTTTAATGCTAATTCCTTAATGCAAATAATCTTATATGATTTTCTGTATTTAAAAAAATAAATGGAATTTAAGAAACAAAACAGATGAACATATGGGAAGGGGGAAAAAAGAGAAGAGGGAAACAAACCATAAGAGACTCTATGATAAGAACAGTGTTGATGGAGGGAGGTGAGTGGGGGATGGGCTAAATGGGTGATGGGTATTAAGAAGGGCACTTGACTGACGTGGTGAGCACTGGGTGTTATATGTAAGTCATGAATCACTACATTCCACTCCTGAAAACAATATTACACTGTATGTTAACTAACTAGAATTTAAATTAAAAAATCAAATTAAATTAAAAAAAGAAAACATTTCCAGAGCTAAAGGAAGAAAGGAAGGTCAGGCTCAGGTCCATGATCCAGGAGTTAAGTCTGTGTGGCATTAGACAAGTCCCTTCATCCGTCTGAACCCCCAATTTTGCCACCCAAGAAAAGGGAGGAGGAATAATCTCATTCCCAGAATTAAGGAAATAACCGTTTTTCAGATGTTTGTGCAAAGAAAAAAAACTTGGTCAGAAGGTCAACCGGTCAGCCTACACAAGTCGGGGAGCAGCATCTGGATGAAGACAATGGAAGCCCACTAACCCTCCACTGAGGACTACGCGTTTCCAAATTTTAAAGCCCTACCCATTATGCAAAAAAGGAAGTAGAGGCTCAGAGGGTCCAGGAACCTGCCTGTGGTCACACAAGGCAGAACTGGGATCTTTCCCCAGAGCTGAAACTCTAGGCCCCTACCATTCACTACCTTCTATGTGACCTTATCTTGATCCCAACAGTTCAATAGATTAGGACACTGCAGATCACAAAGTCTGAGTAACTCCATAATAACAATAACTAAGATTTGACGAGCACTTGCCATGTCCTGGGTCTACCACACTACCCTTGGGGTCCTCACACCCTAGTGAGTAGGTATACATCCTGCTCACTGATTTGAAAATGGAGTCTCAGATAAGTTAGGGCTTTTACCCAAAGTCACAAAGCTAATAATGCTGGCCAAATATTGGTGTTTTGTCTGTCTGGCTACAGAGCTGGGACTCCCCATCCACGTGCAGAGGACTCAGAATTCGAAACCATAACACATTAGGACTCGAAGCCAGTGCACATTCTTGGCACCCTCTGCCTCCCAGGGAATAAAGGAGTTCCTCAGACCACTTTTCTGCTGTCCTTCCTTGTGTCTTTTTCTCCCTCCAAGCTGTGGGCACAGCCCAGGGAGGGGCCTCCCATGTTACTTGGAGTCTGACCTGCTACAGGTCCTTCTGGCATCGTGTGGGGGGCTCGCAGGGCCACAGTTTCTACACTATCTCTGAGCTTCACCAGTGGCACCTTCTTCCCAGGCTGCAGATGCTTCTACAGCTGTGTGAGCTTCATCTTGGTCTCCTGGGACCCCCAAAGCCTCCTCTCGGGACCAACCAGCCCCAAGCCAGGTAGGCTCTTGCTCAGTCACCAGGCATTCACACTTGCTTGTGGGTCCCGGAAAGAGCTAAGTCAGCCCACACATATACACATACCAAGGGGTGGCCCTGGAAGGGAGGCGGGTGGGGGGTGGGCGAAACAGGAGAAAAGGATTAAGAATACCTATACCATATAGTGATGAGCACTGAGTAATGTATAGAATTGTTGAAATCACTCTATTGTACACCTGAAACTGATATAACACTGTATGTTAATGAAACTGAATTTAAAATTAAAAGAAAAAAGAAGAAGAGATGCCTGGTTGCCTAGCTGGCTCAGTAGGTGGAGCGTGCTACTCTTGATCTCAGGGTTGTGAGTTCAAGCCCCACGTTGCATGTAGAGATCACTTAACGATAAAAATCTTTAGGGGCGCATGGGTGATTCAGTAGGTTGAGCGTCAATTCTTTTTTTTTTTAACTTTATTTTTTATTTTTTAAAATTTACATCCAAATTAGCATATAGTGCAACAATCATTTCAGGAGTAGATTCCTTAGTGCCCCTTACCCATTTAGCCCTTCCCCCTTCCCCCAACCCCTCCCATAACCCTCAGTTTGTTCTCCATATTTATGAGTCTCTTCTGTTTTGTCCCCCTCCCTGTTTTTATATGATTTTTGTTTCCCTCCCCTTATGTTCATCTGTTTTGTCTCTTAAAGTCCTCATATGAGTGAAGTCATCTGATTTTTGTCTTTCTCTAATTTCACTTAGCATAATACCCTCCAGTTCCATCCACATAGTTGCAAATGGCAAGATTTCATTCTTTTTGATGGCCAAGTAATACTCCATTGTATATATAT
Organism: Lynx rufus; assembly: GCF_022079265.1. Classification (NCBI taxonomy): domain Eukaryota; kingdom Metazoa; phylum Chordata; class Mammalia; order Carnivora; family Felidae; genus Lynx; species Lynx rufus. The sequence continues at coordinate 25,573,127 of NW_025814896.1, read as the reverse complement.
ACCACATCTTCTTTATCCATTCATCCATCGATGGACATTTGGGCTCTTTCCATACTTTGGCTATTGTTGATCTTGCTGCTATAAACATGGGGGTGCATGTGTCCCTTCAAAACAGCACACCTGTATCCTGTGGATAAATGCCTAGTAGTTCAATTGCTGGGTCGTAGGGTAGTTCTATTTTTAGTTTTTTGAGGAACCTCCATACTGTTTTCCAGAGTGGCTGCACCAGCTTGCATTCCCAGAGCATCAACTCTTGATTTCGGCTCAGGTCATGATCCCAGGGTCATGGGATAGAGTCCCTTGTAAGTGTGGAGTCTGCTTGGGATTCTCTCTCTCTCTCTTTGTGCTTCTCCCTCCGTTTGAACGCACACTCTCTCTCTCATTAAAAATAAAATAAAAAATAAAGTTATAAAATAAAATCAAATCTTAAAAAAAAAAAAAAAGAGGTGGCTCTGGGTCATTCTGGCCTCCAGATTCCCAGCACTCGTTCCTGTGTGTGCCTTGCCCTTTTATCACCTCCTCTTTCCAGTAATCAGCTTAGACTTCTGGCATTCAGAGAGGGGGATAGAAACCAGCCTATGTTTTGGAGTCAGGCCTCAGGACACAAACCATTCTTTAAAGGCAGGGGAAAGAGGCCTGGGCTGGAATAATTATGAATAATAATCATTATTATAGTTAAACTAATTACAGTAACAAGAGAGCAACAACAGCAATAGCTAACCTTGAGAGCTTAGCTGACCTTGAGAGCTTGTCAGTATGCTAAACACACATTGTCTCATTCATTTATCTTAAGAATGCTGAGGTAACATTGATTTCTTTCCATTCTGAAAAAGGGAAAAACCAAGCTCAGAGAGGTTAAGTAACTTGCTCAAGGTCACACAGCTGCCAGGTGGTAGAAACTAAAGAATGAAGAGACTTGGTAACCTAGACCTTACCCTGCCAGATGCTTCCTGGGGGGCTTTGAGAAAAGTTAAACCCTTTTAGAGCCTCAGTTTGTGCAGATGCAGAGGGGAAGAAAAGACGAGAGGACAGAATAGGAGCCAAGAAGTATGGAGCTGAGACTCTGAAGGCCGACACAAGTTGTGTTTCCACAATGTCAGCTTTATTCGATCATAAAACAAGATTAACATAATTGTAAAGCAGGTTCAGTATTTCAAATTCAATGACATTTCACTATGCGTTTAACTTGGCTTCATACAAGTCACACAAAATAAAGTACAATACAAAGTCATCCAACAAACACGATACAACATGGGTATGACACTTTTTGTAAAATATATATGAAATGAATTATTGAAAAAATAGTCACATGCTTGGATATCATAGCAATATCAAATTATCATAAAGGTATTTATTTATTATTTTTAAGTAAGCTCCATGGCTAATGTGGGGCTTGAACTCAGGACCCTGAGATTCCAAATTGCATCTATGCATGTTATTTTTACCAGCTTCCCTGCTGCTGAAACTCTGATGTCATGGCTGAAGGGTAGAGACACATACCTTTGTGACTGTTTTTCTTACCAATTGGCTGGGTAAGGAGCAGGTTCCAGCTCCCAACCTCTCTACCTTCCTGCCACAGGACCCTTGTACATGCTATTTGTTCCCTCCTCCTAGGCATTATTCCTCCCTTCACTTGGTTAACTCCCACTGATCACCGAGATTTTTGCTCCCCAGCTGCTTTCACATGTAGGTTTCCAGACTGAATGATTAATTTTTAAGTAAGCCCTACACCCAACGTGGGGATTGAACTCAGGACCCCAAGCTCATGGGTCACATGTTATGCTGACTGAGCCAGCCAGGCACGCTGGGGAGATTTCCTAATTGATTAGAATTTCATGGCTTCAGAGTTTTATTAGAATTTCACAACCAGAGAATGCTATTGATTAGAATTTTATGGCACCAGAGAAGTATTGATTAGCCCCAGAATTCTATTACTTAGAATTTCATGACTTGAGAATGCTATTGATTCAAATTTTATGGCAGGCATCTTGATGTTCCATCAATGCATGCTTCCCCCCAGACACCCACACAGATCCTCAGCTCTCTGCTCAAACTGTTACCTTCTCAGGAAGGCCTTCTCTTATCTCCCTATTTCAAATGGTCTGCCACCTGCTCCTGCTTTATTTTTCTCCATGGTGATGGTCACCACTTAACACATCCAATACATTATTTACTGCCTCCTGTACTAGAATGTCAGAAGCTCCACCAGGGCAGGGATTTTTATCTGTCTTGTTTACGGCTGTATTCCTAAGACCTAGAACAGTGCCTGGCACATAGCAGATGTTTGGTATGTATTTGCTGAATGTTTACAAATGAATCAATTACATTCAATAACATAATGAATAAACTGTTGTAATTATTACATAAAGGTACTATGCAATCATTTAAAAAAAAAAAAGTGACTGCCTCCCTTCTGTGCCTGACTCAATACTTCAACTCATGATGGAGATGGAGAGGGAAATGTCTCGCCTCTCTCTAGTTACACCCCTCTTCCTAAGTCAGGGATCTCATCTGAGTCAAGATCTAGACTCCTAGGAAAGGAAAAGGAATTGAAATTGGTAGGTAGGTCTAAAAGGGGATACCTATAATCTAGAACCCCACTAACTTTTCAGACCTCAAATGTTACCATCACCTTTTCTAGGAAGATCTCCCTGATGGCCAGATTAACCTGGCTCCCTTGTCAAATGCTCTCCAACTTCCATACACCCTGTTCACAGCACTCTGTACTGTTTGTATTTAGGAATAGCTAGGTGACTCTTGATATCTGTAGATAAGGATCACATCTGCTTTGTAACTTCTGCCTAGACCAGTGCCTGGTACACAGAAGGTGCTCCAGATCTGTTTGTGGAATGAATGCATGAATACCATAACACACTCCTGCTAGGATGGAAAGGGATCTGCTAAGGTCAGTAGCAGCCAAGGGTCGGAGAAGGCCAGGAGAAGGACCCTGAGGGGACTCTGAGTTTGGGTCCCCAGCCTCCCTCTGAGGCCATCTCCAGGGTAAGGGGTAGGGTAGGAGTGAGTAAACCTTTTCTATACACGGATAGTAAAACATAGGCTGCTGCTGTTGTAGCAATTAGTCATAGACAATATGCAAACAAAAAGTCAGCTGTGTTAAAAAAAACAAAAAACCTTCACTTACTGGGGTGCCTGGCTGGCTCCTTTGGTAGAGCATCCGACTCAGGGCCGCTGAGTTCAAGCCCCACCTTCGGCTTGGGCGTGGAGCCTACTTTAAAACAAACAGACCAACAAAAAAACCCTTCACTTACAGACCTAAAATTTGAACTTCATATTAAGTTTCACATGTCACAAACAACATTCTTACTTTGGTCTTCTCGATAGTTAAAAGGTGTAAACACTTCATAAACAGTAAAAAACAGTGGGGCAGGGAAGGGGTATAATTTGCAAAATCCCAAAATAAAACTTTAAGTGGAAAGTAAGGGTGAGAGACTAAGATGAAAGAGGGAAGTTTTCTAAGTCCTCCATGCTGCACGAGTCTCTTAACCACTCAGAGCCTCAGGCTCCTCCTTCGGAAAGGGGAGAGAATAAAAATCCTTGGTTCCCTAGGTGGTCCTGAGGATTAACGGAGGTAACGCCTTGCCTCCGTTCCAAACAGGCAAACAGGCGGTGGGTTGGGCCACTAGGTCACTACAGTTACTAATAATCATTATTATTATTACCACAGGGACTGTGGGAGGAGCAAATGGGAGGACGCTTGCAAATCCCCCAGCAAAAAAGTCTGGCACGAAGGAGACCTCCATAGAACCTCCTAATTTCCTGCTTTCCACTCCCGCCTCTCATGCCACTTCTAGGTCCCTCAGGATAGACCTCTCCAGCATCCTCCACCGGCCGCCCAGGCTCTCCTGCTCCCCACAGGCCTTGCCCAAGATTGGAGAAGGTGCCCACAGCAGCTGGCCAGGGTATGGGAGAGGGCCGGGTGTGGAGGGAGGAGGGTTCTGACCAGGTCCCCCGCCCATTGTCTGAGCCAGCCCGCCCGCCGGCCAGCCCGCCAGCCAGCTGATGTCCCCAGTCTCCGACACCAGCTGGCTGGCCCCACCCCAACTCCCCCTCCTCCCAGGCCCTCCTTGTCACTCAGCCTCCGCCTGCCCCCACCCACCCACCCACAGCCTCGAAAGATGCTGGGTGTGACCAAAGGATCTGAGCTTTGTCCCCCAAATGGTAGGCTGATTTGCATTCCTTTGGCAATTTGCACACTCCATTCATTTGTAGAGAGCTAGAAGTTGCAAAGCCTGCAGGGGTCTTTGGGTTTATCTGAGTGGGGTTTGAAAATGTGATTTTGGGTGTTCCCTTTCAGCCTTCAGCACTTCCTTATTCTGGAGCATTGGCCAAATGATGTTGCCATTCTGATCCTCAGTTTCCTCATCTGTAAAATAGGGACAATAACACCTTTCCTACAGAGTAGTAGTGGGGTGTAAATAGGAGAACGCATGCAATGTACCTGGCACAAAGTATGCTCAACAGATGTTTCTTGCTATACATCATCATATATATGTGTAATAGAGCCAACTGTTAAACCTGTGCTGTCCAATAAGGCAACCACTAGGCACAGGTGGCTATTTAAACTTAAATTGGCACTTTAGGGGCGCCTGGGTGGCGCAGTCGGTTAAGCGTCCGACTTCAGCCAGGTCACGATCTCGCGGTCCGTGAGTTCGAGCCCCGCGTCAGGCTCTGGGCTGATGGCTCGGAGCCTGGAGCCTGTTTCCGATTCTGTGTCTCCCTCTCTCTCTGCCCCTCCCCCGTTCATGCTCTGTCTCTCTCTGTCCCAAAAATAAATAAAAAACGTTGAAAAAAAAATTAAAAAAAAAATTGGCACTTTAGTTCATCAGTCACACCAGTCACAGTTCCCTCTATAGCCACAAGTTCTGGTGGCTGTCATACCTAGCAGCGTAGATATGGAACATTCTCATTACCAAAGAAAGCTGTATTAAACTGTGCAGATGCAAACCTTTCTAATTCTGGAGCTTTTCTCCCTTTCCCAAATAGGGCTCTCCCTAAGGCAGTCTTTCTCCCCGCCCCCTTCAAGGTAATAACCTTGGTGAGTGGGTGTTCTTTTGTTCTCTGCACCTGGGCAGGAGGGTGGAGAACAGGTGTGGAGCTGTGCCCTGGAGCACTAAGGGGGTGGGCACAATTGTCCGAGTTGTAAAGCAAACAGCTGCACCCAATTCTGCCCTAGCCACCAGCAGGAGCCTCCTAGGGCCCGGATGTGGATGAGGGAGGGGAGACACTGGGAGTTTCGGCCCCTGTCCCTTCCACCTCCCAGAGGCGGCTTAAGGTCACACAACATGTCTGAGCCTGGGATGAGCAGTTTCCAGCACAGCTGACACCTGGGGAAGGTGTACCAGATGGGAGGCCCAGAGTGGGGGGGGGGGGAGGATTAGCAACCTCTCAACGCCAAGGCTCAGCTGCACCAGGGGCTGAAAGGCATAAATAGGTCACATTCAGACTATTTCAAACGATATGCATCCTCTGTGGTCCCACCTCACTTCAGGAGTTTAACAACCTATAGCCAGACATACATATTTCCATGTGACTGTCCACTGGCATCCCAAAGTCAACATCCTTGAACCTGAATTCTTGCTTTTGCCTCCAGGATGTGTCTGTTCATCTCGCAGCTGTCTCCACCCCAGGAGATGGCTGCCGCATCCTTTCAGTTGTCTGACTCAAAACCTTAGAATCATCCTTTACCTTTCTCTTTCCCATACCCTACAAAGGAACTATCGGTAAATCCTGTTGGTTCCACCTTTAAAATATGTCTTGAGGGGCGCCTGACTGGCTCAGTTGGTGGAGCATGTGACTCTTGATCTCTTGACCTTGGGATTGTAAGTTTGAGCCCCACGTTGGGTACAGAGATTACTTAAAATTTTTTTAAATCTTAAAACTATAATATGTACATATATGATATGAGATATATATATTTCATATATATATTGAATCCAACCCCTCCTCACCATCAGCCTGCTGTCACCTTGGCCTGAGCCACCATTGTCTCCCTCCCAGATGGCTGTGGCAGCTTCCCACCTTTGCCTCCTCCAGTATACTCTTCACCCCAGGGGCATGGAAATCGCTTCACTCCTGAGCTCCAAACTATTTAGTGGCTCTGAAATTCACCTGCAACAAAGTCAATTTCCTTACTGCTGCCTACTGAGCCCCATTTATAGGGCCCTGAACCCCTTGCCCAGACACATAGTTCGGTGTTCTTTCTGTGCCTTGCACACTCCTGCCTCAGGACCTTTGCTGCTGCTACCCTCTATCAGGAGCCCACTTTTTTTTTTTTTTAATTTTAATGTTTATTTATTTTTGAGAGAGAGAGAGAGACACAGAATCCGAAGCAGGCTCCAGGCTCTGAGCTGTCAGCACAGAGCCCGACGCTGGGCTTGAACTCACAAACTGTGAGATCATGACCTGAGCCGAAGTCGGACGCTTAACCTACTGAGCCACCCAGGTGCCCCTACCAGGAGTCCCACTGTTACCTCAAACACCTTCTAGCAGCTTTCTCGCCTTCCTTTTTTTTTTTTTTTTTTTTTCCTTCTTACCCTCTTACAGTCTTAGGAATGGAAATAACCTCTTCAGAGAAGGCTTTGTCACCTTATATAAAACAAACAGCACTCAGTGGGTTCTCATGCCTTTGTCTTATTTTTCCTCAGAGCACCTATCATAGTATTTATTGACTTGCTCACTGCCAGTCCATTGTCTGTGTCCTCTCACAAGAAGAGTGGCTCCATGGGGCAGGGATTTTCGCTATCTTGTTCACCGCTATATCCCCAGTACTCTGCACATAGTAGGAGTTGAGTCAAGGAAGGAAGGAAGCACAAGCCTTGTGCTAAGAACCATGTCAAGCACCTAATATGGCTATCTCATCTAATACCCATGGCCCCTAAGGCAGGCACTGTTATTATCTGGCTGTGCAGATGGGGAAATGAGGCTCAGAGGTAATGACTGGCCCCAAATTAGCAACAGACTAAAGTGTGTCTCTTGTACCACTCCCCCACATACAATCGGAATTGACAGTCAGGGAGCTGTAGGAGACTGAATTCTGAGTGCCCCAGGTCATTTAGTTGCATCAGCACGACGTCTGAAACCTTCTACTCTACGAGTGGGCAACTCTTAATAGATGAGTCTTTTACATGTTCTTAGAGGGAGCTCTAAATCTCTGGGTTTTTCTTCTCTTTTAGTGTAGCTTGTGGTCAATTGTTTAAAGGAAAAAAAAAAAGCAGCAGCAAATCAGAGCTCTCTAGGGAATACTTGAAACCTTTCATATATGCTCCCTTCCTTTGGGCTGTCACATCCTTTCCCTGGTCTCCAAGTGGCAACCCACTGAAAAGGTAGTGTGGCTGAGGTCTGAAAAGCTTAAGGGGACAGGTAAAGAAGAGGTGAGAGGGATGGGGTGGGAAGGGGGTCTGAGATACAAATAAGGGCCAGTCAATATAGGACTTTGTAGGTCCTGGTGGGCAGTTGGAATTTTATTCCCGAGACATATAGAGGAGTCTTCGAAGTAGTTGTTTTCTTTTTTGATTTCTTAGTGAGGGACAACATATAGAGCACAAATCCTAAGTGTGAATTTTCTCAAGCGCAGCACACCTATGTGAAGGTGAGCACGCAGATCAAGAATCAGAATTATCACCAGCCCCCAGAACCTTCCTGGAAGGCCAGCCTTGTCGCTATCCTTCCCCCATCCTAAAGGTCTCCACTATCCTGATTATAACAGCACAGATTAATTTTACTTATTTTTGAAATTGTATATGTAAATGGAATCACACAGTAGCTACTATTTTTGTGTCTGGCTTCTTAAACTCAACATTATGTGAGATTAATTTCTGTTGTCTGTATAGCAATAATTTATTCACTGTCATTGCTATGTAGTATTCCATTGTGGGAATATAGCACAATTTGCTTATCCTTATTCTCCTGTTGACAATCACTTGGGAACTTTCTCGTCTGGGCTCCTGTAAATAATGGTCCTATAATTGTGTATGGGTCTCTCATGAACAGATGTAAGCATTCCTCTCCACTAGCTACCTAGGAGGTATCATTATAGGGCAGCCATATGTTTAGCTTTTTTAGATACAGTTTCCTAAGTGGTTCTACTACTTATAGTCCCACCACCAGAGTATGAGAGTTCATAAGAGCTTCAGATAGAGAGTGACACAATCTGTGTCCTAGTCCAACATCTATGGACTAGATGGCACTGTCTATGGCACTGTTTCATCGGATACCATCAGACACTGGCCCAAGGACCAGCCATAAACAAGACCTCTGCCCCTAAGGAGTTCACAGCCTACATAGAGGGTTTAAAACTGTGCTCCAGGGGCTCTTGGCTGGCTCAGTCGGTAAAGACTTTTGATCTCAGGGTCATGAGTTGAAGCCCCACGTTGGGCATGGAGCCTACTTAAAAAAAAAAAAATTAAAAAACAAACCTGTGCTCCAGTGGGGTTTATGGGGTCTAGGCTCTGTACAAGGGACCCTGTATTGTCTGGAAGGACCAGGGTACCCGGAGAAATAAATGGCAGTGGAAGAATATGACAACAGTTAGACAAGGACTTTAAGATTAGTTTACCTCTAGGCCTAAAGAAATTCCAGGGACCAATATGGGCAAAGGCCTGGAAGACAGTGCCATCTGGAGAAGACCAAGTATGGTGACCTGGAGTGAAAACATAGGTTCTGGGATCAGTCACCAGTTGTGTGTACTGGGGCAAATCACTTGATCCTTGTGGGCCTCAGTCTTCTCATCTGATAAAAAGGATAATATGACAGCACTCAACCCAGCAGGACTGTGAACTGCGGCTTGAACTTTGCACATAGTACCTGACACGTAGGAAACATTCAATCAATGTAGCTGCTCTGAGTATTTCTGTGTGGCTGGAGAGGAAAGCAGGGAGGCAGAAGATAAGCGTAAGCGAGATTGGAGTGTGCGTGTACAGCCTCGCATAGTTCCTGTCAGGCAATGAGCATCCAGTTAGAATTTAAAGGAGGCTGGAGAATGGGCAGGGAAACTACATCAGAGGTGAGTTGTGGTCAGATCCTCCAGCTGCAGAGGACAGTTAATGAAGGGAGAACTTTAGAGGCAGGAAAAACAATTAGGAGGCCTTTGTAATAAGCAGTGTACAAGTCTGCAGGTATGACATATTTTGCAATAAAATGTCTAAAGGGAGACCAAAAAAATAAAGAAGTGATGAGAACCTCCACCTGGACAGAGGAAAAAGACATGGATTCTGTGAAGTCAATGGGATGAAGCGCAGTATGGAAGGTGAGAGAAGCCAGCTTCTGTATCAGTGCCCCCAAGGCAGGAGATGCACTCCTTTGGGGTGGCATCCACTTCTCTTCTTGGGCACTTCTGAGTCTCATGAATTTACTTACCCTTCAGGGAGCAAAACTGGCCATTAGCAATGTATCACATTTTCATCCATAAATTTGGAAATGTTCTACAATAATTTTCATAGCCATTGTTAGGGTGTTGTGAGATGCACATCCTCAACTACTGATGGAAACAGAATTTGGTAAAACTGTAAGCGTTGCCACTACTTGATCCAATAATTCCATTTTGAAAAATCTGTTCCTAGAATCAGAAAATAGGTATGACTGGGGGTGCCTGGGTGGCTCAGTTGGTTAAGCGGCCGACTTCGGCTCAGGTCATGATCTCGTGGTCCGTGAGTTGGAGCCCCACGTCGGGCTCTGTGCTGACAGCTCAGAGCCTGGAGCCTGTTTCAGATTCTGTGTCTCCCTCTCTCTGACCCTCCCCCATTCATGCTCTGTTTCTCTCTGTCTCAAAAATAGACAAATGTTTAAAAAAATAAAAAAAAAAAGAAAATAGGTATGACTGATGCATAACGATGTTCAGTGAGGCATTATTTATAATAGAAAAAAATAAAACAGCAGCAGCCTTAATGACTAGAGGGGTCAGATTCTACCAAAAGCAGAGTATCCTATGACCGTCCATTAAAGTAACATTTATGAATAATTTTTAGTGACATGGAGAAATGCTGTGTATAGAATAGCGAAAAAAGGCAGGATGCAGAAATGTGTTAACAGCATGACCTCAATTATGAAAATATACTCAAGAATAGAAAACAATTGAGAAGGCTATGTAGTAAAATGGTGAGAGCATTTACTTTTCAGTGTTAAGAATTAACACTTTCATTTGCTTCCTAATCTTGTTATAGCACACGAACTCCTCACCGTGAGTATGCTCACATTCCTCTTGTGATCATAAATAATAATGAATTTTAATAATACAACTCAGCTGGTTCATCTTTCCTCCTGGGGGCTCTTGGACTCTTCAGCCTTCTACGGAGAAAAGGTCTTGTTTATTAGAAAAGCCGCAGCCATGCCAAATATTTCTCCAGTGCACAGATAGGCTTTCTAAAGTGCCACGGACATTTCAGGCTCCTGTTTATCCAACAAGGATCATATACCTTTAAAGCGCTTCCCCTCACTGACTGTCATCTGGCCAGGCCTTGTGTTTATCATACATTAGCACAAGGGGCATGGCCAGTGCAGATGGCAGGCAGCATGCCTGTCTCCCTGCCACCCATCTTTATCCTCTTAGTCACTAAAGAAAAACAATCACTTGGTTTGGACAAGAAACAGCCAGAGCCACGAGCAAATTTCCTTAGGTCTATCAAATCTATGATTCCTTCAGAAAGTTGCAAGAAAATGTCAGAATTCTGTTGTTGTTGTTGTTGTTGTTGTTGTTGTTTTAATTTTAATTTTTAAAAAAGTAATCTCTACACCCAACGTGGGGCTCAAACTCACAATCCTGAGATCAAGAGTCACATCCTCCACCAACTGAGCCAGCCAAGTGCCCCAAGAATGTCAGAATTGAATTCTGTCACCTAAGACTAAGCTTCTGACTCAGGCAAATTTTTCGGTAAGTCTCTTAACCTTTCTGAGATTCACTTCCTTTGGATGGAAAACGGAGCTGTTACAAAGGTGAAATCAAATTCAGTTTATAAGGCCCCTGGCCCTGGGGCACCTGGCGGTCTCAATCTGTGGAGCCTGAGACTTTTGGTCTCAGGCTTGTGAGTTTAAGCCCCATGTTGGATGTGGAAATTACTTTAAAAAATTTAAAGAAATTTTTAAAAAGAAAACTTATAAGGCACCTGGCCCAGACTCAAACTCCTAAATGTTAGTGTCCCTGAGGCCTTAGGTAACAAAATCAAGGAATTGGCACCTTAGGTAACCAATCAACCACAGGCTGATGCTCTGTGTCTCTGATGTTTCCAGAGGGCCTCTCTTCCCCACCTTCAACACACATACACACCCTACCATTTTTTAAGCAAAAATGATGAAGTAGTGAACCTGTGGAGACTAATTCATTTTCTCTACATCTGAAATCAGACAAAACTTGGGAAAGGTATAGATTTGAAATCAGGCCTACCCAGGTCTTTAGCAAGAAAATTTTATTTTCAAAAACAGTGGAATGTGGTATATCCAAACAGTGGAATACTACCTGGCAACAGAAAGGAAGGAAAATTACTGCTAGATACAACAACACAGATAAATCTCAAAATCATTATGTTGGATGACAGAAGCCAGAAAAAAGAGTACCTGCTGTAGGAGTTCATTTACACGCAAGTCTAGAAAATGTAAACCAGTGCATAGTGACAGAAAGTCAATCAGTGGTTCCCTGGGTCCAGGTGCAGATGGAAGGATGGATTACAGCAGAACAGGAGGAATCGTACAGGGGTGATGGAAATGTTCTGTATCTGGATAGTGCTGGTGATTTCACAGGTATATACAACTGTCAAAATTCATCAAATTGAGCCCTTTAAATTGATGTGGCTCGTTGTACATAAACAGTATGCCCCAATAAAGTTTTTGTTTCTTTTTTCCTTTCCTTTTTTTTTTTTTTTCCAAGTAAGTTTCATGCCTAGCACAGAGCCCAACGCAGGGCTTGAAGTCATGACCCTAAGATCAAGAGCCACATGCTCTACTGACTGAGCCACCCAGGCACCCTTCAATAAAGATAAAGGTTTAAAAAAGCAATCATGGGGGAGCACTTGGCTGGCTCAGCTGGTAAGAGCATGCAACCCTTGATCTTGGGGTTGTGTGTTCGAGTCCCACATTGGGTATAGAGATTACTAAAAATAAATACATAAACTTAAAAAATAAAAAAAAAACAATCACAAGAGTTGGGGATGGGCAGAATGGGGAATAACTGCTAATGAGTATGGGGTTTCTGGTGCTGGTTACACAACTCTGTGACTACTAAAAACTACCATATTATATACTTTAAATGGGTGAGTGTATGGTATATGAGTCATATCTCAATAGAGCTGTTAAACAAAAATCAATCATATAGCTATAATGATAGAGATCAGAATAGTAGTAACCTTTAGGTCGGGTATTGACTGGAAAGGGAAACTAGGGAGCCTGTTAGGGTGGTGGAAAATGATATAAGTGGTAGTTACAGGTGTTAAGCCTGAAATAATTCATTGAGCTGTATGCTTGAGGTTTGTGCATCTTGCCATACCTACACATTATACTTCAAATTGTCACTTTTACTTATTTTTTTAACTTTAATTTAGTTTTGAAAGATTTTATTTACTTATTTTAAAAAAATAAACTCTTTGGGGCTCCTGGGTGGCTCAGTCAGTTAAGCGACTGACTCTTGGTTTTGGCTCAGGTCATGATCTCACAGTTCACACATTGGGCTCTGCGCTGACAGTATGGAGCCTGCTTGGGATTCTCTCTCTGCCTCTCTGTCCCTGCCCTGGTCGCTCTCTTTCTCTCAAAATAAATAAATAAACTTAAAAAAAATTATAAATAAATAAACAAACAATTTGCCCAATGTGGGGTTCGAACTTATGATCCTGAGATCAAGAGTTGCATGCTCTACCAACCAAGCCAGCCAGGCATCCCTCAATTTTTCACTTTTATATTATTTTATTTTATTTTTTACATTTTATTTATTTTGAGAGAGAGAAAGCACGAGCAGGTGAGGGTCAGAGAGAGGAAGACAGAGAATTCCAAGCAGGCTCTGTGCCGTCAGCTCAGGGCCCAGGACAGGGCTCGAAGCCAGAACCCTGAGATCATGACCTGAGCTGAAACCAAGTCGAATGCCTAACCAAGTGAGCCACCCAGTCACCCCAATTTTTCACTTTTAAATTTACTTTTGAAAAATTTACATAAAATTCCTTGGAACTTTAAAAAATGTACAGTTCTGCGAGTTTTGATAAATGCATACAATCCTATAACCATCATGATAAACAAGATGTAGAACAGCTCCATCAGCCCCAGAATTTCCCTGTGCCCTTTTATAGTCATAATTTACCCCTACCATAAGTGTCTGATGACACAGATCTATTTTCTGTTCCCATAATTTTGCCTTTTAAAAAAATCCTGTAAGTGGAATTACAGAATATGTAACCTTTTGAGTCTGGCCTCTTTCTTTTAAGTACTCTCTACACCCAACCTGGGGCTTGAACCCCGAGATCAAGAGTCACATGTTCTACTGACTGAACCAGCCAGGTACCCTGAGTCTGGCTTCTTTGAAATTCATCCATATTATTTTGAGTATCAGAAATTTGTTTCTTTTGATCTCTACATAGTGTTCATTTGTATGACGAACATACCACAGTACCCTGAGTCTGGCTTCTTTGAAATTCATCCATATTATTTTGAGTATCAGAAATTTGTTTCTTTTGATCTCTACATAGTGTTCATTTGTATGACGAACATACCACAGTCTGTTTATCCATTCACTAGTTGAGGGACATTTAAATTATTTCCAGTTTTTGGTAATTTTGAATAAGGCTGCTATAAACAGTCATGCACAGGTTTTTGTGTAAACATACGTTTTTAGGGGCACCTAGCTGGCTCAGTCTGTGGAACCTGCAATTCTTGATCTCAGCGTCATAAATTCAAGCCCCATATGGGGTATAGAAATTACTTAAAAATAAAATCTTAAACAAACAAACAAACAAACAGGGGCAGCCGGGTGGCTCAGTTGGTTAAGTGACCAACTCTCAATCTTGGCTCAGGTTACATTCTCATGGTTCCTGAGATCAAGACCTGTGTTGGGCTCTGGGCTGACAGCCTGGAGCCTACTAGGGATTCTCTCTCTCCCTCTCTGCCACTCCCTGCTCATGCATGCACATACCCTCTCCTGCTCTCTCTCAAAATAAATAAATAAACTTAAAAAACAAACAAACAAACAAACATAAGTTTTGGGCACCTCAGTTGGTAGAGCATCCAACTTCGGTCCAGGTCGTGATCTCACGGTTCATGAGTTCAAGCCCCACATTGGGCTTTGCACTGACAGCTCAGAGTCTGTTTGGGATCCTCTGTCTCCCTCTCTGCCCCTCCCCTGCTGACACACGCTCTTGTACATGTTCTCTTTCTCTGAAAAATAAACATTTAAAAATATATAAAAAATAAGTTTTTAAACCAGGCTTGCATTCCCAGGATAATCCCAATTTGACCATGATGCACTTTTTTTTGATACTATCTTTTTAAAAAATTTATTTATTTATTTTTAATTTATTATTATTTTTTTACCTTTATTTAACTTTGAGACACAGCACAAGTGGAGGAGGGGCAGAGAGAGAATGGGACACAGAATCCAAAGCAGGCTCTGGGCTCCGAACTGTCAGCACAGAGCCCAATGCAGGGCTCAAACTCACAAACTGTGATATCATGACCTGAGCCGAAGTTGGATGCTTAACCGACTGAGCCACCCAGGCGTCCCTAAAAAATTTTTTTCAATGTTTATTTCTTTTGAGAGATGGAGGTGGGGAGAGAGAGAAAGAACCCCAAGCAGGCTCCATGCTGTCAGCGCAAAGCCTGACATAGGACTCGATCCCATGAACTGTGAGATCATGACCTGAGCTGAAATCAAGAGTTCAATGCTTAAAGAAAAAAAAATGTTAAAAAAAAACAACAAAAAAAAAGAGTCCAATGCTTAACTAACTGAGCCATCCAGGCCCCTCTGCACTATCTTTTTTATATACTGTTTAATTCAATTTGTTACTGTTTTGTTGAAGATTTTTGCTTGTATATGTCTTCATGAGACATATTAGTCTCTAGTTTTCTTTTTTTGTAATATGTTAGCATGGTATTGCTATCAGGGTAATCTTGGCTTCATAAAATGAGTCAAAAATGCTTCCTCCTTGTTTATTTTCTGGAAGATATGTAAAATTGGCATTATTTCTTCTTAAATATTTGGTAGAATAAACCAGTGAAACCTTTTGGGTCTGGAGTTTTCTTGGCTAGGAAATCTTTAACTATAAATTTAATTCATTTAACAAATACTGAATCTGAATACCCCCCCACCCCACCAAAAAAATAAAAAATAATAAAAAATAAATATTGGAGTATTCACATTATCAATTTTTTGAGTGAGTTTTAGTGGGTTGAGTCTTTTAAGAAGTTGGTCAATCTCATCTGAGTTACCAAATTTACAGGCATAAAACTTTTATTTATTACCCTTTCACTATTGAAGTCTATACTAACATTCCTTCTTTCATTCTTTTTTTTCCCCCTTCCATCATTTTTAAAATTGATATATTGTTACATTGTTTTATATATATATATAACAAATTGATATATTTGTTAGTCTTGTTAAAGGTTTATCGACTTTATTAATCTTTTCAAAGAACTAGAAATTTTGGTTTCATTGATTTTTATTATTTTCTCACTTCAGTTGAGTTCTGCTTTTATCATTATTATTTCTTTTTTTTTAATTTTTTTTTCAACATTTATTTATTTTCGGGACAGAGAGAGACAGAGCATGAACGGGGGAGGGGCAGAGAGAGAGGGAGACACAGAATCGGAAACAGGCTCCAGGCTCTGAGCCATCAGCCCAGAGCCCGACGCGGGGCTCGAACTCACGGACCGCGAGATCGTGACCTGGCTGAAGTCGGACGCTCAACGGACTGCGCCACCCAGGCGCCCCTATCATTATTATTTCTTATCATCAGCTTGCTCTGGGTTTAATTTGCTTTCTCTTTCCAGGTTTGTTGTTGTTTTTGTTGTCTATTTATTTATTTTGAAAGAGAAACAGAGAGAGGAGGAGGAGGGGCAGAGAAAGAGGAGAGGGAGTCCCAAGCAGCCTCTGCGTTATTAGAGCAGAGCTGACGCAGGGCTCAAACCCAGGAACAGTGAGATCATGACCTGAGCCAAAATCAAATGTCAGATGCTCAACTGACAGAGCCACACTGCCCGCCCCCTGCCCCCCCCCCTTTTAAAAATAAGCTCTACACCCAACATGGGGTTTAGACTCACGACCCTGAGATCAAGAGACCCATGCTCTACCAAGTGAACCAGCCAGGTGCACCACCACTGGACATCTTAACCCTCAGCCTTCTAACCCTATAATCTATTGTCCCCACAGGAGGTAGAAGCATATTTTCAAAATGTCATCAGGTTAGGCCACTAACCTGCTCCAAACCCCGCAAAATCTCCTGCTGGTCTTACAATGAAATTCACATGCTTTTCCGTGGGTGCCAAAGCCCTGCAATATCTGGTTCTGCCTCCGCTCCTGGACTCATTTCCCACTATTCCTCTCATCCACACAGCTTCAATCATATTGACCACTTTGTGCCTTACGTCCGGGAAGTTTATTTCCTACTCAGGGCCTTTGCATTTGCTGTCCTCCCTACCTAGAACACAATCGCTCAGATATTCCTATGATCTGATACTTCATTTCACTATTGTCTCATTTAATGTATCACTTCAGAGCTACTTTCCTGCCTACCACTATAAAATGATAATCCTCATACCTCTTGAACCATCTCTCTCTCCCTTACTCTGTTTTTGACATTAAGTTATACTTACACTTGTCTGTTTCCATAGACTAAGCTGCATGTGGGTAGCAGCAGTACCTTATTGATTACTTTATCCTAGCACAAGGCTTAGCACAAGATAGGTACTTGACAAGTATTTTTCAATGAATAAATTAATTCTTTCCTTTCTTGAATATACTTCTATGACCCCCAACAGTACGTGATGGGAGGGACCAAAGGGGAGACTAGAAAGACTGTTATTTGCAGTCTCATGGCCCCTTGTGTCTATCTCTACTTTAATATTTCCCTTATTTATTTAACAGATACTTATGGAGTTCCAACTCTGTCCCAGACACTGGAGATACAATGGTGAAAAAAAGCAGTTTTTACAGTCCTCGTGGTCTTCCGAGAATGATGTATAATAATTCAGAAATGGAGAAAATAATAGGTTATATGCCATGGAGAAGAGGTGCATGGTATTGTAGGGGTGGATATAAGGAGTTCTGACAATTCTGGAGGGTTAGAGAGGGCTTCTCTGAGGGAGTACCAGATGAGCTGATACCTCAAGAGTATGTAGGAGTGAAGTGGGGGGTAGTTGTGTGGAAGGAGGAACATGGCTCCCACAGTTGAGGCTCAGAGCTCTGGTATACACTGGGTCTCAATAGGCCTGTCTGGTCAGCATGAGGGTGATGGAGATGTGGTCACAGAAGTAAGCCAGGTCTGGCTAGGCAAGGCAGGACAAGTGAGTCTTCAGGAAGTAGAAGGCATTGTTCTTTTCCTCCACCTCTAGAGGGCAGCCCACTTACTGTTCCAGGCCTGGAATCTTCCTGATCATGGGTTTCTAAATCAGTTTTTTGCTTCAAATGATTTTGAGAAGCACTGAATTAGGGACTAATTTCTCACTAAATGTTTGACAAATGAATTCATGCTCGTTGGGCTGAACATGGTGGCAAAACATTCTTTGTGCAGCCTCTCTGGGCAACCAATTTATAGTATATGATCTTGGGCAGTTAATTATCTTCCCTTCTTCCTTGCTTCCTCCCAGACTTAATTCAGCAAACATTTCTTAAATGTCTGTGTCATAAAAATATTAAAAATGTTGCACAGTCATTATATCCCAGATAGCCAAGTGCTAAGTGAAGGCAAGGCATTATACAGCAGGATTCAAATGGTAATGGAATTAAAAAAAAATTTGGGGGGGCAGGGGGGGGTGCCTGGATGGCTCAGTCAGTTAAGCGTTGTACTCCTGATTTCAGCTCAGGTCATAATCTCATGGTTCTTGAGTTCAAGCCTCACATTGGGCTCTGCGCTGACAGTGTAGACCTTGCTTGGGATTCTCTCCCTCTCTCTCTGCCTCTCTCAAAAAAATTTTTTTAAAGTAGGCTCCACATCCAACGTGGGGCTTGAACTTATGACCACGAGATTAAGAATCACATGCTCTACCAAATGAACCAGCCAA
Source organism: Lynx rufus (assembly GCF_022079265.1). Classification (NCBI taxonomy): domain Eukaryota; kingdom Metazoa; phylum Chordata; class Mammalia; order Carnivora; family Felidae; genus Lynx; species Lynx rufus. The sequence continues at coordinate 25,554,926 of NW_025814896.1, read as the reverse complement.
GTACCCCAATAATGGATTTTTTTTGAGCATCTACTATATACTAGCAACTTCAAAACATGAAGGATAGAGACTGGGAGTGGGGTGGGGGTGAGACAGTGAATAGGAAGAGAAATTTTTTAAAAAGTGCATATAATAATTGCAACATTTAAAAAATGTACCAGGCACTGTGTTTTTCATGCAACAATCTTATAAGCTATCATGAGCCACTTGCTGAGGCTCAGAAAGATGAAATGACTTGTCTGAGGTTGTATAGATAGTAAATGTGGAGCCATGATGTATATCCAGGCTCTGGTATGTGGGCTCTTCGATTTAATACCATTTTAGAGTAAATATAATATATAGGTGTTGAAAATTATCCAATTATCCCAAACTTGGAGTAAAGCAAAAGAATAAATTCATGGAACTCCAATTTGCTTTTCCAGTTCACAATATGTGTTGGACACCCTTTCTTATTACCATAAGTAGACCTACTTTTTACATGTTGCACGTTATTTTCTACCGTTTATTTCACTAATTCTCCACGTAGGACACTCAAGCCAATTTTTATTTTTGTTCTTATAAATAATTCTGATATAAAGTTCCTTCCTATGCATCTTTTTGTGCACATAAGCAAGTATTTCTTTGGGATGGGGACCCACAAATGGAACTTCCAACTCTAATGCATGAAATAGGGCAACTCATTGTTTTCCTGACTATAAGAGAGGTTGAACATCTATTTTTTTTTTTACACAACTTTTTTTTTTAAAGTTCATTTTTGAGAGAGAGACAGCATGAGTGGGGGAAGGGCAGAGAGAGAGAAGGAGAGAGAGAATCCTAAGCAGGCTTTGTGCTGTCAGAACAGAGCCTAATGTGGGGCTCGAGCTCTGGAAACCATGAGATCATGACCTGAGCCAAAACCAAGATTTGGATACTTAACCCACGGAGCCACCCAGGTGTCCCTGAACATCAATTTTAATGTTTATTAGCCATTCACATTTTCTTTTCTGTGTATTGTCTATTCATCCTCTTTGTTCATTTTTCTTTATTTTTAAGTAATCTCTATGCCCAACGTGGGGCTCAAACTCATAACCCTGACATCAAGAGTTGCATGCTCTACTGACTGAGACATCTAGGCATCCTAACCATTTTTCTATTGAATTATCTTTTTCTTTTTAATGTTTTATAGTTCTTTATTCTGAATATTGATTCGTTGTTGAATATGTTGCAAATATTTTATCCCAGTCTTTTGCTTGTAAAAGAAACCAAACTTTACTTATGGTGTCTTTGTACATGGAGGAGTTTGGAATTTTTAATATTTTAATTTTAATTCCTGTTTTTGATTCTTTGGGAGGCAGCTCAAAGAATTGGGTCTGAAGTCAAAGTTTTGAGGATCCAACCCCATCTCTGCTTTATGTTAACGGTAACCTGTGGGCAAGTTGGTCGGTGGAAAAGCCCTTTCTGCATATATGGAAAAGGGAAAATAATACCTCTCTCCCTCATTGTGAGGATTGACTGGATGAGTGTATAAAAGTAGCACCTGAAGATGATGAAGTAATACAACGGTTATTATAGCTAACGGTTATTAATATTGTGATGACATTTTAGACATTTATAACAGAGTAGGCCAAAAGGGGGTAAGTGACTTACCCCATGACTTGTTCAGGGCGACAAGGCCTTAACCTGGAGAACTCAGGTGTGGCGCTGTCCCCTCCCCCCTAAGCTCCACCCCCTAGGCCCTTGCCTCCACCTCCCGGCCTGGGTCGCCGCCCAGGCCACAGCCGGAAGCCCAGTGCCAGACGAGTGGGCCTTGCGCGTGACGGGCGCGCGTGACACAGGGGAGGCGGGCTTGAGAAGCTGGATGCGCCGGGATAGGGCGGTAGGTTCGCGCGGAAGGGGCGGGGCTTAGATGGAGCGGGTCTTGGGGCCGGGCTTCCGTGTGCGTTGGTCGGGCGGGCGCGCGGCGGGGGCGTGCCCGGGGGCGGGGCGGAGCCAACCAGGGGGGCGGGGCGGCGCGCGGCCTAACGGCAGCGTTGGCGGCAGCGGCAGCGGCGGAGCTGGGGCTGGCGAGCTTTGCTGCTCCAGGTCTCGCGGCGGCGCCTCCGAGGGACCCGGGCCGCGGGTGGAGGCGGGAGGCGCACGGCGGAGGCGTGCGGCGATGGTGGGCGTCCCTGGAGCGGCCGCCTTCCAGCGTAAGCAGGGCGGGAAGGCGGGAGGCTGAGGGGGGCGTGTGAGGGGCCTGCTGCTCCACAGGCGCCAGCTCCCGAGAGGCCCCCGGCGCCAGGCCAGATTGGGGAAACTGAGGCCCGAAGCAGGGCGGCGGATCCAAGGTCACGCGGCGGGCCGGGCCTTCCCGGGTTCTCGAGGCCGCCCGGGCGCTTCCTGCGCGGCCCGGAGGGCTCAGAGCTCGCGATGCGAATGAAGCTGTGGGGACCGCGGCCTCGGAGCCCAGGCCGGGCCGGCGTCCATCGGACTTACTCGCGGACAAGGATTTTGTCCTCCCGGTGCTGAGGCCACTGAGTGTTGTTTCTGGGGGAGTATTCCACACGCCCAATTTCGAGGGGTGTGCGGCGGATGGTGGGGGAGGCGAGGATGGCCTCTTTGAGGGGGCCTGTTGAGTGCAGGCTCGGGGATCAGACTGCCTGGGTTCACATCCTGGCTCCCCGGCTCAGGGGATGTGACCTTGGGTCTTTCCTAACCTCAGTTCCATTCTGCAAAATGGGGGTGTAGAGAGCATTTCCACATCCCCACCCCCATCCCCTCCGCCACGGTTCTTGGGTTTGTGAGGCCAGTAGAATGCTTGGCACAGACTGGGACATACACAAGCGTGAAAGCTGTTATTACTGTAATCGCTGATAAATCTCATCCAGGGTGAACCTCACTTGGAAAAGCCCGAAATTGGGCTCTAGTTGTGTATTTGTTTTACGATTTTTGTCTTAGGTTAGTCCTGCTTTATGATCCAGTTGTTTTTCTTACCTCCATTTCTCCATTCCAGCATTTATCTAGTGTTCCTCCTAGAATTTTGAGATCCTGGTGTCTCTTAATAACAACAATAAAATTTTAATTGTTTCTCGTTACAATAGCAGTGATAGTCAACATTTTTTCAGCAGCAGGCATTTTGCATTCTATTCATTCAGTGCTTCTTAAATCATCTATTAAGTAAAAAGTACCATTCTCAGCCATGGGAATATAACAACAAACTAGATGGACCAAACTCAGTCTTTAAGTTTAGTTTGGGGAAGGGGAAGACAGGTAAATGAGGAAAGCAATAAATCCATTTTGCATGTTTTCTCTTCATTTAATCCTGGTGACAGTGTAAATAAGAGTTAAGAATTTCAACATGACCATTTTGCAGAGGATGAAACTGAGGAACAGAAGGAACCCTGTGATCTAGCCCCAGAGCCCACGTCCTTCACAAAAAAGGGAGACTTTACACAGCCTCTCTTCTTTGACACTCATTAGATACTGGATTGAAGAAATGCAAAGTAGATGCATCCAGCAATGCCTCTTCATAGTCAAGCCCAAAATCGCTGCTTTTCGTAGTTTGATCTGTTCTTCTTGGAGCTTATAACAAAAGAGAGGCAGAGCTGACCCTTTAGGTCTAAGATGCACCATCTCTGTGAAATGAAAGGAGTTTTAATCTGAACTTAAATGTTTTATGTCCAAATCTCTTTCACGCAATTTTTAGTTTAAAATATGTCCCCAAAGTACAATTTTAGTTCTATTATGTAACAAAGTTTTATATGTTTGTTTATTTTAGTGTTCCTAAGACAATTCTATATTACATTCTTAGCATACTTAATACAGTTTTTCTTTTAATCTGGAAGCATATAGTAAACTGAATTAAAATATTGAGAGGATTTTTTCTGTGAGGTTCCTGTGATACAGTTAGATTCAGCATTGACCATCTGCTAAGCTCCAGGCCCTTTGCTGGTGTAGGGCTTACAAAGATGAATAAAAGCAGACTCTTGCTTCTAGGAGCTTACCTATAGGCTTGATTGGCTAATGTTTTTAACGGAAGTGCCGGGCAGAGAATGTAGGAGCTCTGAGTCCTTGGAGGGGGGCGGGGGAGTAGTCTAGAGCATTGGCCTAAAATGTTTTTCCATGTTCTTTGTATTAGTAGATAGGGTTGAGTATGCACATACATGTGAATGTTTTAAGTTACAATTACATTGCTAATTAACTGTAATCTATGTTAGGTACATTTTATAACATGCAAAAATAGACCTTTTTTGCAAAAGGGTGATCTAAAATGTGAGTAGAAGTTCCAATTATTGTTTTTTCACATGCTGGTGAATAATAACTGGGCATCTTAGGGGTGGGGACCTTTGGTCTTGTGGCGGGACCTTCTTCTTAACCTCTGAGGTTGGTTGAAATTCAGTTCTGGAGTTATGCTGAGGTTGAAATCTTGGGGTCCAAAATACCATTAGCTTTGAGACTTTGGGCACGTTATTTAACCTTTTTGTGCACTTTATTTTCCTCATCTGTAAAACTGAGTTGATGAGAGCCCCTGCCACATTTACAGTTTTGTGATGATCAGTAATATGTATGTGGTATGCATATGATAATATATGGGAGTACTCATACTGTGCTTGACATAGTGTTCTGTGTGCAGTTTGTGCCTGAGGGTATAAAGAAGACTTAGGATCTCACAGGCTAGTAGGGGCCCTGCACCTGTATGTGGATAATGATAGTGCTCAAAGCAAAGTCTTTTGAGAATACAGGGTTGGCATAACTAATTGTTCTTTGAGGGTCCAAGTAAGTTTCAGATAAGGAGTTAACATTTGGACCAGCCTAAGAAAAAGAGGGGCTTTTTTCCAGGAGGAGGAGGGGTGGACCTCTTGTGTGCTTGGTGAGTTGTTCTCCAGATCTGGACCCGCAGGGAACCTGATTGAAGCTTTTGTGTACCTTGTTGATAGGATAACAGTGAGTTCTGGCTGGACTTGTTCTGGCAGGGGCCAGATGGCAAGGAAGCCCATTCCAGAACTTTCCACAATACCGCAGCTCTTTTCTCTCTGGTGACACTTGACCTCATTCTGCCTTCTTAGTTATCTAAGAATATAAACTCCTAAATGTAAGCTCCTGCATTTTTGTGATCTTATTTTGCCTAACAAGGTAAGTGGAAAGTCCCTAAGGCTGGAGAAAGGTCTGTAAATTATTGGACTTTCAAAGAATTGTGAAATTACAAGTAGAATGGTAAATGACCACACTTGCTAGTGAACAAACTTGATTACAAATATGGTAGACAGGCCCTGTGCCTTACCTAATTCAAAAGGGGTGAGAATTGTCGTGTTCAGTAACCCTTTCCTTATCTGGCATTTGTCCATTAGCATGAAAGAAGAGATGGGAAAGTTTACCTGAAAGACTTCCTGGAGGTTGAATTAGGTACCTTCCATTTGCTCTTCTAGGTCCTACTTTCCATCTGTTGCCTTTTCTCTGCCCTGGAAGGCTGACTTAGGCGAACTACATCAAGAGCTTCCTTCTCATCTAAGGTTAGGGAATTTTAATTTCCTTTCTCCCTTCCTATGGGTGTTGCCTCTGGCTGGCTGTTCCTTGATTGAAGATTGCTATTCCTCGAAAGGAGGGTTCTTTCTGCGACTCACTCCTTTGGATTTGCAAAGTTTTAATTTCCTTTGTTCCTCAGGCTTAGAAGTGCTCTCACTAGTCCCAGGATACTACAGCTATTCCTTGTGATTATTACCTATTTGGTCCTGTTATTAAACCCTCCTTACTCTGGAGTGTGTTATCTTTCTTGCTGGGACCATGACTATGATTAAAACTTGTATACCTAGTTAATAGCATAACACCTCAGACTTTCACTTAGAGCTCACTCATATTCTGCACATTCTCCAAACAAAGATACCTGTCTGAGCCCAGCTCATAAGCAGATTTTAAAGTTTATTTATGTGTTTAAGTAATCTCTATACCCAACGTGAGGCTCAGACTCAGGACCCCAGGATCAAGCATTTGCATGCTCTTCCAGTTGAGCCAGCCAGATGCCCCTTCACAAGCAGATTTAAAAAGCCACAAATCAGATGGAGAGATGGGAGGCTATCCCAGGTAAGCATACTGACAATGAGAGACAGGGTCTCATCCTCTCCTGTGGTCCTTAAGTACTATGCCACACTGATGCATTTAGTTCTTTTCGCCTAAACTATTGGATAAGAAAAAAAAAAAAAAAGAATACAATTAAAAGCACCATAATGTGTGACCACACAATCAAGACCTGTTAAATTTCAGTTAGTAGCCTATTTAAAAAGGCAGAGATAGGGGGCCTGGGTGGATCAGTCAGTTAAGTGTCCAACTTCAGCTCAGGTCATGGTCTCACAGTTCATGGGTTTGAGCCCTGCATCGGGCTCTGTGCTGATGGCTCAGAGACACTTCAGATTCTGTGTCTCCCTCTCTCTCTGCCCTTCCCCAGCTTGCACTCTGTCTCTCCCAAAAGTAAACAAAAAACCAAAAAAAGGCAGAGATGTGCATGATCGCATATCATCATACATTGTCGATCCGTAAGGGAAAAGCAAAATTTGGAGGCAGACTTTGGGTTTGAGGCCCAGTTCTGGGAAGTTTTTTAACTTCTGAGACTCCATTTGTTTAATCTATAAATGAGGATAATTCTTGCCTAAGAATAATAATAGTAATCCCTAATAGTCCATGTTTATTTTGGGCCAGATGTCATAAACTTTTTGCCTTTTAATCCTCCACTCTTTTAGATAGGTATATGTCCTGATTTTACAAATCAAGAAATTGACTCATTATAGAACTAATAAGTGACCAAGCCCAGATTAAAATCTAGATCTTTCTGACTGCAGAGCCTAAGTTGTTGACATTAAAGTAACTATTATTTAAAAATGTGTTAACTGGGGCACCTCACTGACTCAGTCCATGGAGTTTGCAACTCTTGATCTTGGGACTGTGAGTTCAGGTCCCATACTGGTGTAGAGATTACTTAAAAAAAAAAAAAAAATCTTAAAAAAAAAAAGTGGGCATCTGGGTGGCTCACTTGGTTAAGCATCTGACTTTAGCTCAGGTCATGATTTCATGGTTTGTGAGTTTGAGCCCCGTGTTGAGCTCTGTGCTGACAGTGTAGAGCCTGCTTGGGATTCAGACTCTCCCCCTCTCTCTCTGCCCCTCCCCTGCTCTCTCGCTCTCTCTCTCAAAATAAATAAGTAAACTTAAAAAAAATGTGTTGGGGTGCCTGGGTGGCTCAGTCAGTTAAGCATCCAACTTCGGTTCAGGTCATGATCTCACGACCTGCGAGTTTGAGCCCCACATCGGGACTCCATGCTGACAGCTCAGAGTCTGCTTCAAATTCTGTGTCTTCCTCTCTCTCTCTGCCCCTCCCCTGCTCACGCTCCGTCACTCAAAAATAAGTAAACATTAAAAAAAAATGTTTTAAAAATGTGTTGGCCTTCAGAGTATCTGGCTAGCTCAGTTGATAGAGCATGTATGTGACTTTTGAGTTGTGAGTTCCAGCCTCACTTTGGATATAGAGAGTACCTTAAAAAAAATGTGTTGACCATCAATGAATGGGAAAATCAAACCCCTGTTCCTACACTCGGTCACTGTGAAGTTCTACATTTGAAAAGTCATTTAAGGGATACCTGGGGGGTTTTGTTGGTTAAGTGTCCAACTCTTGGTTTTGGCTCAGGTCATGATCTCACAGTCTTGAGATCAAGCCCTGAGTCCATCAGGCTGACAATATAGCATTTATAAGGGAAGGGAAGCAGTACTTACAGATATCTAAATATTACTGCACTACAGAACTTTTTCTGGTTGTTTCTCCCCTTTTTGAGGGTGATGTTCAGAACCTTTGTTGCCTCATTTCTCACCTCTATCCCATGGCAGAGTCAAAGTGAGCTGAAGGCTTTTAAGAGTAATAATATTGCTACAAAACTTTACTTAGTTACTTGCTATCTGGATGTTAATTTAGAGTTGATATTTCAGTGAGTCCTTGTGTGGAATTTCAGTGAGTCCTAGTGTTAGAATTGGGTATAGGTTTTCCTATTAGGAACAAAGTTATCCTTTGATTTCAGTTGTTTTGAGAGGGTTATTGACTTTGGTTAATTGGAGAGTTGGGACTTCTTCACTTGATTTCTGTCTTCATCTTTGACTGTTGAATGCATTTGTGCTGGTTTGGAACCTGTTGGCTTTCCTACATACAAATAGATTCTAAAAGTAAGCAAAGATCGACTTTAAGCTTGTTCTTGAGCCTGTTATGGGACATGCAAATCTAGACTTTATGATTAGTTACTTGAATTAAAAAATGCTTTTAGGCAGAAAAGATCATTTAAAAGATAGTGTCCAATGAACGAATGCAGCACTAGGAACAAGATGGGTTAATACACTAATAAGTTCCAGGCTAAGGAAAGGATAAGGATAAGGAAAAAAAAGGAGGAAAGAGGTGTAAAAAAAAGATTTCTCACCTGCCAGTTTTATCCTCTTCCCTTAGTGTTAGAGTACTGTTTTTGAGCCTCATATTATAGAAAGCAGTCACTGAATTGTAAAGATTTACTTCAATTCCTGAAAGCTTGAAGGCTAATGAGGGACAATCTCTCCCTGGTTATTTTTTCTACTCTGGTAAGATTACCAAGAAGAGGGGCCTCACTGTCGCTATACTAACTGGCCCCATGTGCAATATGAGCCAGTATATGTACATGTGACAGATCCTGTCTCTGGGTTTTATTATGGCTGGTTAAGTAGCTTTTTGTCTTTGTCTCTGGTTTCTGTCTCTGGCCCCTTGAAGGCCTTGAGGCTATCTGAAATTATAGGGGCTGGGGTACCATAAATTAAACTTGTGAAATGAGTCCATTGCAGATATATTGACTGAATGAATCTGACTTTTTTTTTTTAAGTTTATTTATTTATTTTTGAGAGACAGAGCGAGCGTGTGCGCATGCAAGCGGGGGAGGGTCAGAGAGAGAGGGAGACACAGAATCCGAAGCAGGCTCTAGGCTCTGAGCTGTCAGCACAGAGCCTGATGCAGGGCTTGAACCCACGAACCGTGAGATCATGACCTGATCTGAAGTCTGACGCTTAAATGAGCCACCCAGGTGCCCCTGAATCTGACTTTTTTTTTTTTTTAACGTTTATTTATTTTTGAGAGACAGAAAGAGACAGAGCATGAGTGGGGGAGTGTCAGAGAGAGAGAGGGAGACACAGAATCTGAAGCAGACTCCAGGCTCTGAGATGTCAGCACAGAGCCTGACGCAGGGCTTGAAACCATGAACCTTGAGATAATGACCTGAGTGGAAGTCAGGCACATAACCAACTGAGCTACTCAGGTGCCCCTGAATCTGACTTTTAAGTCTTCTTTTAAAAAGGGTTCTTTGCTAAATTTTCTGCTGGGTGCTTTTCACTTAAGTCATCTCATGTAATTCTTGGAACAACCTTGGGAGGGAGTCAGTATCTCTGTTTCACAGATAAGGAAATAAGACTCAGAGAACTTAAATAAATTGCCCAAGGTCACACAGTTAATCAGTAGCAGATGCACTGTTCAAACTTAGTTCAATCCTGGTGTTGAGTTTACTCATTTTACATTGAGATCTGAGTCCAAAATCCACTGTTTTTTACTATCACATGGCTTCTGCTTTTTGCCAACTAGACTAGAGGTTTTTAAACATGTGTTCCTTGGACCCCAGTGTTCCCTGAAAATGATTTCCCATCATCTATCTTCAGCAACTTTCTTTGCCTACCATCTTCTCTTATTTAAAAATGCCCTAGGAATTGGAATATGATTTAAAGACTACTACTGTACTAGGTCTTGGTCTTGTTCAGAGGTATCCTGATTGAAAGAAAAAAAAAAAAAGCAACAGAAACTCTCAGCATCCTTTACCAATTCATCCCATATGTTTCCTGGTCTTAGCAGTGAAACAGATGATGGCAGTGAACATCAAAAGCCCAAGAAATGTCCATAGTAATTTTGCATGGCCCTGTGAGGAGCTGTCGAATGTGGATCATCCAATATAGTTCATGGATTTATGCAGTGAACCTTTTCTTTGGAACGTGTCCCCTTAAGATTTGACTCTGTCCTATTTTGTATTGCCATAATTAAATGCAGAAATCAAAGTAAAATTTAGAATAACCCAGAGCTAGGTATCCTTCTGTCTGAATTTATAGCCTTGGAGTCGGCTAGACCTTTCAATTAAATTAGCTGATGGCGACAAATATGTAATCTGACCTCTCCAGCAGCTCAAGTGAAATGTTAATACCAGGCATAGCACAGCTCCCTTGACACACTACTTTGACCTTTTCCTCTCTTACAAATGTTTCTCTTATTCCTTTGTTAACTTAGCCATCTCCTTGCAGAGGTCATGCCTGCTTTTAATTTTTCGAAGCCACGTGAGAACAGACATTCACCAGCAGAAATTTATTCATTTTTACCTTAAATCCCTAGAGCTACACTAATTATACAGTTTCCTCTAATTCCCATGTATTTTTTAGCTAGTTTACAGTCTCCTTAGGACTACCTGTTCTCTGTCTCCCCTCTCTATGAAATCTAAAATACCAGTGACATTTTTCTCTACCAAAAATATGACTAGGTTTTTTGGTCCTTAATTTTGAGAAAGTGATTATGTCTTTGATTTTTGTTTCTTTCTAGAGAAGTAGAGCCAACCTTGCAGGGAGAAGGCAGGCATAAAGTAAGCCCTCTTTGTGGCTGAGATTAAAGATAGAGATGGTTTAGGAGAGGGAAGTTCTGAGTGGTGAGGGAACAGGAAGGGAAGAGGTGATGTTTTAGTTCCTCAGGCATTCATTCTCTAGCCTCCTAGAACTGCTTAGAGTTCAGTAGCTCCAGATTTTGTAAGCTTCACCTCAGTTTTCTCTTGGTGGGTTGGTCTGGCTAAGTGATTGTTGTTGTTGTTGTCTTGTCTTGTCTTATTTTATTTTATTTTATTTATTTTTGAGATTTTATTTTTAAGTAATCTCTGTATCCAGTATGAGGCTTGAAATCACAACCCCTAGATCAAGAGCTGTATGCTCTATCGGCTAAGCCAACCAAGTGCCCCATTTTATTGTATTTTATTTATTTATTTATTTATTTATTTATTTATTTATCCATCCGGTATTTTTATTTAATTTATTTTTTAAATTTATATCCAAGTTAGTTAGCATATAGTGCAACAATGATTTCAGGAGTAGATTCTTTAATGCCCCTTACCCATTTAGCCCCTCCCCCTTCTCACAACCCCTCCAATAACCCTCTGTTTGTTTTCCATATTTAAGAGTCTCCTCTGTTTTTGTCACCCTCCCTGTTATATTATTTTTGCTCCCCTTCCCTTATGTTCATCTGTTCTGTTTCTTAAAGTCCTCATATGAGTGAAGTCAAAGGATATTTGTCTCTCTGAGTGACTAATTTCGCTTAGCATAATACCCTCTAGTTCCATCCACATAGTTGCAAATGGCAAGATTTCATTCTTTTTGATTGCCGAGTAATACTCCATTGTATGTATATACCGCATCTTTATCCATTCATGGATGGACATTTGGGCTTTTTCCATACTTTGGCCATTGTTGACAGTGCTGCTATAAACATTGGGGTGCATGTGTCGCTTGGAAACAGCATACCTGTATCCCTGGGATAAATATCTAGTAGTGCAATTGCTGGGTCGTAGGGTAGTTCTATTTTTAATTTTGTTGGGAACCTCCGTACTGTTTTCCAGAGTGGCTGCACCAGTTTGCATTCCCACCAGCAGTGCAAAGAGATCATGTTTCTCTGCATCCTCGCCAACATCTGTTGTTGCCTGAGTTGTTAATGTTAGCCATTCTGACAGGTGTGAGGTGGTATCTCATCGTCGTTTTGATTTGTATTTCCCCGATGATGAGTGATATTGAGTATTTTTTCATGTGTCGGTTGGCCATCTGGATGTCTTCTTTGGAGAGGTGTCTATTCATGTCTTTTGCTCATTTCTTCATTGCATCGTTTGTTTTTTGGGTGTTGAGTTTGATAAGTTCTTTATAGATTTTGGGTACTAACCCTTCATCTGATATGTCGTTTGCAAATATCTTCTCATATTCTGTCGGTTGCCTTTTAGTTTTGCTTATTGTTTCCTTCACTGTGCAGAAGCTTTTTTTTTTTAACGTTTATTTATTTTTGAGACAGAGAGAGACAGATCGTGAACGGGGGAGGGTCAGAGAGAGAGGGAGACACAGAATTGGAAACAAGCTCCAGGATATGAGCTGTCAGCACAGAGCCCAACGTGGGGCTCGAACTCACGGACCGCAAGATCATGACCTGAGCTGAAGTCAGACCCTTAACCGACTGAGCCACCCAGGTGCCCCAAGAAGCTTTTTATTTTGAGGAGGTCCCAATAGTTCGTTTTTGCTTTGGTTTCCCTTGACTCTGGAGACATGTTGAGTAAGAAGGTGCTGCGGCCAAGGTCAAAGAGGTTTTTGCCTGCTTTCTCCTTGAGGGTTTTGATGGCTTCCTGTCTTACGTTTAGGTCTTTTATCCATTTTGAGTTTATTTTTATGTATGGTGTAAGAAAGTGGTCCAGGTTCATTTTTCTGCATGTCGCTCTCCAGTTTTCCCAGCACCGCTTGCTGAAGAGACTGTCTTTATTTCATTGGTTATTCTTTCCTGCTTTGTCAAAGATTAGTTGGCCATACGTTTGTGGATCCATTTCTCGGTTCTGTATTCTGTTCCATTAATCTTGAGTGTCTGTTTTTGTGCCAGTACCATACTGTCTTGATGATTACAGCTTTGTAATACAGCTTGAAGTCAGGGTTTGTGATGCTTCCTGCTTTGGTTTTCTTTTTCAAGATTGCTTTGGCTATTTGGGGTCTTTTCTGGTTCCATACAAATTTTAGGATTCTTTGTTCTAGCTCTGTGAAGAATGCTGGTGTTGTTTTTTTTTTTTTTTTTAATTTTTTTTTCAATGTTTATTTATTTTTGGGACAGAGAGAGACAGAGCATGAACAGGGCAGGGGCAGAGAGAGAGGGAGACACAGAATCGGAAACAGGCTCCAGGCTCTGAGCCATCAGCCCAGAGCCTGACGTGGGGCTCGAACTCACGGACGGCGAGATCGTGACCTGGCTGAAGTCGGACGCTTAACCGACTGCGCCACCCAGGCGCCCCATGCTGGTGTTGTTTTGATAGGTATTGCATTGAATATGTAGATTACTTTGGGTAGTATTTACATTTTAACAATATTTGTTCTTCCTATCCTGGAGCATGGAATCTTTTTCCATTTTTTTCTGTCTTTCTCAATTTCTTTCATAAGCTTTCTGTAGTTTTCAGTGTATATATTTTTCACCTGTTTGGTTAGATTTATTCCTAGGTATTTTATGGCTTTTGGTACAATTGTAAGTGGGATCGATTCCTTGATTTCTCTTTCTGTTGCTTCATTATTGGTGTATAGGAATGCAACCGATTTCTTTGCATTGATTTTATTTTCTGCAAGTTTCCTGAATTCATGGATCCTAGCAGTTTTTTGGTGGAATCTTTTGGGTTTTCCATATAGAGTATCATGTTGTCTGCGAAGAGTGAAAGTTGGACCTCCTCCTGGCTGCATTTTATTTTATTTTTAAGAAAACTCTGTACCCAGCATGGAGCTTGAACTCACAACCCTCAGTTCAAGAGTCCACATGCTCTACCCACTGAGTCAGCCAGGCGCCTTTCACTTCATATTTTGACATAGTTTCAAACTTATGAAAAAGTGCAAGAGTAATATTAACGTTCCTATATGCTCTTCACCCTGATTCTCCAGATGTCAATGTTTTACTACTTTTCTATATTATGATTCCATTTATATTGCATATTACTTTACCCCAAATAACATAATGTATATTTCCAGTAAACTAGGACATTCTTACATAACTACAATACACGTATCAAATCAAGAAATAATTAAAAAAAATTTTTTTAATGTTTATTTTTGAGAGAGAGAGAGAGAGAGAACACACACATGCATGAGTGGGGTAAGTGCAGAGAGGCAGACAGAGGTTCCTAAGTGGGCTCTGTGCTGACAGCAAACTGAGATGTCACAAACTGAGATCATGACCTGAGCTGAAACTGGCCGCTCAGTTGACTGAGGCACCCATGTACCCCCATGATTATCTATTCCTATTAGTTTTTCTTCAGTTACTGTTTAATATTCTACATAGCATTTTCTTTTTTTTTTTAAGTTCATTTATTTATTTTTTAACATTTTTTATTTATTTTTGAGACAGGGGGAGACAGAGCATGAACAGGGGAGGGTCAGAGAGAGGGAGACACAGAATCTGAAACAGGCCCCAGGCTCTGAGTTGTCAGCACGCAGCCCGATGCGGGGCTCGAACTCACAGACCATGAGATCATGACCTGAGCCGAAGTCAGCTGCTTAACCGACTGAGCCACCCAGGTGCCCCTAAGTTTATTTTTTTTGAGAGAGAAAGAAGTACACACAAACCCTGTGAGTGGGGGAGGGGCAGAGAGAGAGAGGAGGAGAGAGAATCCCAAGCAGGTTCTGCACTGTCAGCGCAGAGCCTGACACAGGGCTTGAACCCACAAACTGTGAGATTGTGACGTGAGCTGAAATAAAGAGCCAGTCGTTTAACCAACTGAGCCACTCAGGCGCCCCCAGAGCATTTTCTTAGCCATACTTCTTTTTTTTTAATTTTTTTTTTCAACGTTTTTATTTATTTTTGGGACAGAGAGAGACAGAGCATGAACGGGCGAGGGGCAGAGAGAGAGGGAGACACAGACGGAAACAGGCTCCAGGCTCCGAACCATCAGCCCAGAGCCCGACGTGGGGCTCGAACTCACGGACCGCGAGATCGTGACCTGGCTGAAGTCGGACGCTTAACCGACTGCGCCGCCCAGGCGCCCCAGCCATACTTCTTATATATATTGATAAAGATTCTTATTTTATTCAGTAGGTTATAATCTGTTGTTTATTGTGGTGTTCACATTATCCCAGTAGGAGCCCCTTCAAGCTAGTTCTTGTATCCTTTGGACAGGTTTCTAACATTCTTGGGCTACTACTTTACTTTCTGGCACAAAAAGGTAATCCAGGCTTATCTTCTTTCCTTTCTTTGAAAAAAAAAAATATATATATGTATTATTTAAAAATACATATTTATTATTATTATTATCTTCTCTTTCTACCTGAGCCTTGGAATCAGCTATTTCTCCAAGATGTTTCTCTCATAATTCCTGTTAATGGAGAAAATTATTTTGAAATCAAGATCTGGCTGCTATGTGTGCTTATTGCTATGTGATAGGATTGCTTCTAGATTCTTTTAATGGACCAAGCTAGGAAATATATTCGTATACATACATATGCATATACATATACACACCCACCTCACTTTGTCTCTACTTATATCTATATATAATAAAAGTCATGAGTTTATACTCATGCCTCCAATACCAAAAGTTCAGTTGTTCTTTTTTTTTTTTAATGTTTATTTATTTATTTTTGACAGAAAGATAGTGAGCAGGGGAGGGGCAGAGAGAGAGACAGAATCCCAAGCAGGCTTCGTGCCGTCAGCACACAGCCCGATGTGGGGCTCGAACCCGTGAACCATGAGATCACGACCTGAGCCGAAACCAAGAGTTGATGCTCAACCAACTGAGCCACCCAGGCACCCCTAAAAGTTCATTTATTCTTTCTCTTTTTTGTATTTTTAAGTCTCTTCTCTTGCCAAGGGATAATAAACCTGACTCACACAATCTACAACATTACTTATTCCCCAATCTTAGAATATACAGAAAGTGGCTTCAGAATTGTTAATCCATGTTTCTGTGAAATACCAACCAAGTGGAGTTCAGTTGGTAAACCTGTTTGTTTCCAGATTGTTGTCATCTGTATAGTGGGGGTATATGGTTGTGTATTGTATTGAAAAGTTACACTGGGGTAGCTCTTCAATCATTAAAAATGCAATTCAGTGTAATAGAAATGAGATGTGTACTTTTAGGAACAAATTTATCATGTAATGCCAGACGTAGGTGAAAAAACAATTTATGTTGTATGGTTTCATTGTTTTCTTGGTGCTTCTGTCTTAGTAAAATTTCAGAATAACTTGAATTTCTTAGTTTCAAATAAATTTCAGTATTTTTGTTCACCTTTTGGGAGAATATTTAATTCTCAGCAATGGAGTGTTTTCCTGACTCTAGATGAATAGTTTTTAATTTTTAATTTTATTTTTTTTCAGGTAAATAGTTCTTAAATTTCATCTGGACCTAGTAATTTGCAGATGCTGACTTGTTGGTTTTGGCAGGTAGTGAAAATTCATTTTTTTTTTTTTTAAGGCAGAGTGATTTGCTACTGAGTGATTTGCTTTTGAAACTTCAAAGAAGGAATTTTGGTGTTCCAATTTTTCAAATATGTTTGTAGGAGAGAGCTATAGTTGCCCTTCTGGAGGGTTTGGTATGGAGAGAAGAGAAGGAAGGAACTAGATGAACAAAAATCAAGTAACAGTGACTACAGGAGTGAGCACTGTCAACTGCTATTGGTTCCTTAGGAAGAGAAGCCCCTGCCTTGTGACCATAGCAGCAAAGTTCTCCAATACTGATAGAAGAGAAAGAATGGTTTCTGTGAACACATGCCATCTCTGGTAAAACCTCCATAGAGAGGTTTAAACCCAGCAGTTGTTAGGAGGTTTCACTGAAATGTCTTGATTTGAAGAAGTGCTGAACCACATTGAGAGTAAATATTGAGGTAATTAAATTCCTCTCCCCTTTTTCCTGCCAGATGTGTAAATGGGGTGGTTTATTTATTTATTTAATTTTTTTTATTTTAGAGAGAGAGCACATGAGCAAAGGGCAGAAGGAGAGAGAGTCTCTAGTAGATTGCATGCCCAGCACAGAGCCAGACACAGAGTCAGGCACCTGGCTCAATCCCACATCCCTGAGACCATGACTTGAGCTGAAATCAAGAGTTGGGGGGCGCCTGGGTGGCTCGGTCGGTTGGGCGTCTGACTTCGGCTCAGGTCATGATCTCACAGTCCTTGAGTTCAAGCCCCACGTCCGGCTCTGTGCTGACTGCTCAGAGCCTGGAGCCTGTTTCAGATTCTGTGTCTCCCTCTCTCTCTGCCCCTCCCCTGTTCATGCTCTGTCTCTCTCTGTCTCAAAAATAAATAAACGTTAAAAAAAAAAAAAAAAGAGTTGGAAAATCAACCTACTGAGCCACCCAGGTGCCCCCGCCCTTTTTTTTTTTTTTTTTTTGTAGAGTAAGCTGCTTTATGCCCAGTGTGGGGCTTGAAGTTAGGTCTCTGTGATCAAGAGTCACGTGCTCTACCCATTGAGACAACCAGACTGCTGCTCTTTTTAAAAATTTTTTTTATTTTTTAAAGAGTGAGCACAAGAGGGTCGGGGGTGGGGGGAGGGAGGGAGAGAGAGAGAGAGAGAGAGAGAGAGAGAGAGAGAGAATGAATCTTACGCGGGCTCCACACTCAGCTTAACAAGGGGCTCCATCCCTCAGCCCAGAGATCGTGACTTAAGCAGAAATCAAGATTCACACACTTAACCGGCTGAGCCACCCATCCAACCCCACTTTGTGTAATTTTGATGGATGTTGCTAAATTACTCTCTGGAGATAGTATACACTTTTTGTACTCACGTGAAGGTGTAGGAGATGGGGGAAGTTAGGGATGGACTGGGTTTTGGGGGGTACTAAAAGTAGTTATGTTATTGGAAAATAAAGTACTAGGGGAAGAATAGCAGAAGATAAGATTAGAGAAGCAGGGAGGGGTCAGGGTTTTATGCTGGGATTTTATTCTATAGCTAGTGGAGAGCAATAGAAAGGATGAGGGAATGACATGGGTAATATAGCATTCTAGAGTATTCTGGTGGTCGTATGAAGATGGATTCAAAGGAGCAAGACAGGAAGCAGCAAAATAATTAGGTTAATGCAGTAGCCTTCTTGTCAGACCTTTCATCTGTATTTTGGGTTTGGAAACCAGCCCTGTAATTCCAAAAGAGATACCTTATGCTAAGGGAGGTAGAGGAGATAAATTTAAAAGAGGAAGAGCATGTATCATTGAAGGTGTAGCAAGAAAGGCTTCACTAAATAGCTGCATTTTGATGGATCTTGGATTGGTAGATATGGAGAAATGGGATAAAGGAAATCATTTCAGGTCCTGAGAGATGGAATAAGCCAGGAGTTGGCAAACTTTCTATAAAGGGCCGAATAAATATGTTAGGCTTTATGGGACATATGGTCTCTGTCACATATCCTCCTTCTTATTTATTTTAATGTTTAATGTTTACTTTTGAGAGAGATAGAATGCAAGCAGGAGAGGGGCAGAGAGAGAGGGAGACACAGAATCCGAAGCAGGCTCCAAGCTGTCAGCATAGAACCTGATGGGGGGCTTGAACCCAGGAACCATGAGGTCATGACCTGAGCCAAAGTCAGACACTTTAACAACTGACTGAGTAACCCAGGCGCCCATTCCTCCTTTTTTTAGTGTAGAACTTGTCAGCGACAGCCTTTACTGAAACAGGCTATGGGCAGGGTTTGAAGGGGGTGGGGTGGCAGATTGCTTTAGTTATCAACTCTTGGAATAAGAAAAGACATCCAGCCTGGAGGGTGCAAGATACTTAATGAGTAAAGGAGAGGAGTGTAGGCAGGTTGAGGCAGAACTGTGGAAAACTGAATGTTAGGCTAAAGAATTTATCCCTAGGTTAGGGGCATTAAAGAGTCACCTGTTACATTGACACTGATGGTGACATCTTGCTTAGTGCTGTAAACTTACTGTATTAACAGCTACAAAAAGTCTTTCTGGGAGAATTGCCATAGATGGTTGTACTGCACATTAATACTGTCGACAGATTGCCATTAGCATGAAATACTGAGGTCTGACCTACTCACTAGGATGTTGAGTGTTTTAGTGAGTGGTTTAACATAAAAGAAGTTAAGGAGGCTGCAAGTTAAGGAGGCTGCTCCTAGCTGGTTCAGTCCGTAGAGCATGTGATGCTGGATCTGGGGTCGTGAGTTCAAGCCCCACATTGTGGGTAGAGGTTACTTAAAGAAAAAAAAGACTCAAGGAAGAAAAAGAATAGTACAGCTCAGAATTTCAGGAATTACATAGCTGTTGCTAAACCTTTCAGTTTTTGTTTTGTTTACTTCTGGTTTTAAAGAATAGGAAATAAATTGTACAACAGTTTGGCTGACTGATTAAACAGTTTCTCCAACTCTACAGACTCTTGTAAGCTTTTGTTTTAAGCCTCTGGTTCTAGATGACTGGGACACTGGTTTTCCTTGGGGTGAGAGTCAGGATGGGTGGATTGGTGGTGTGATCAGAATTACTATGGGAGTTATTAGAATATCAATAGGGCACTCATGTCTTGATCCATTCTTTGGGAGGATGTCCTGGAGGTTTTTGGAAATAGCCTCCCAGGGGATTCTCCACCATTTCTTCCTGGTTAACAGCCATCATTTGGAACAATTTCTTTCTTTCTTTTCTTTTCTTTTTTTAATGTTTATTTATTTTTGAGAGAAAGGGTGGGGGGGAGGGACAGAGAGAGATGGAGCCACAGAATCCAAAGCGGGCTCCAGTCTCTGAGCGGTCTACACTGAGCCCAACTTGGGGCTTGAACCTAGGAGCAGTGAGATCATGACCTGAGCTGAAGTCAGATGTTTAACCGACTGAGCCACAGGCGCCCCATTTGAAACAGTTTCTGTCCTTTCCCTCCTGCCTTCACTTTATATTCAGTGATGCTGGTAGGATTACATTCCTTTATATTCTAGCATGAAGGAAAAGTTGAGATGGAACTTGGTACCCTGTAAATACTTCTGACATATGGTGCATCTTTTGACAGCGAACATTACTAACTCATATTGTCAACTTGTTGATCAGCTTTTCCTGAGGAACTCTGCCCTTATGTTATTTTCAGTTATTGTTGGTTATAAACTTTGTGCTTGTGTTAATAAGTCAGCTTCTTCTCACTTTTATGAAACTGCCTTTTATCAGCACAAAAACATAGACAGTGATGGGATGATGCTCTGCTTTAGCTGCCTCTGTGTCCTTGAACTCAGTTTGAGCCCCTATTATGTGCACATAATGGGTACACAGACTTTTTGAGAAGTAATGCTCTAGATACAAAAAAGGCAAAAGATAAAGGATCTTTGAGGTTCTTCTCATTCCACAATCTCTGCTTCCATGAATTAAAAGACAGTAAATCTTGAGGCGGGCGGCTGGCTCAGCTGGTGGAGTGTGGGACTCTTTCTTGTTTTTTTTTAAACGTTTATTTAGTTTTGAGAGACAGAGCGTGAGCAGGGGACGGGCAGAGAGAGGGAGACACAGAATCCAAAGCAGGCCCCAGGCTCCGAGCTGTCAGCACAGAGCCCATTGTGGGGCTCAAACTCACAAACTGTGAGATCATGACCTGAGCCGAAGTCGGGTGCTCAATCAACTGAGCCACCCAGCCGCCCCAACCCCCTCCCTGTATTTATATTATTTTTGCTTCCCTTCAATTGTGTTCATCTGTTCTGTGTCTTTTTAATTTTTTTTTATGTTTTTATTTGTTTTTGAAGGAGAGACAGAGAGAGACAGAGACAGAGAGAGACAGAGAGAGAGACAGAGCATGAGCGGGGGAGGAGCAGAGAGAGAGGGAAACACAGAATCCAAAGCAGGCTCCAGGCTCCAAGCTGTCTGCGCAGAGCCCGATGCGGGGCTCGAACCCACGAACCGTGAGATCATGGACCTGAGCTGAAGTTGGACGCTTAACTGACTGAGCCACCCAGGCACCCCCCATCTGTTCTGTGTCCTCATATGAGTGAAGTCATATGATGTTTGTCTTTCTCTGACTAATTTCACTTAGCATAATACCCTCTAGTTCCATCCACATAGTTGCAAATGGCAAGATTTCATTCTTTTTTATTGCCGAGTAATACTCCATTGTGTATATATATACCATATCTTCTTTATCCATTCATCCATTGATGGACATTTGGGCTCTTTCCATACTTTGGTTATTGTGGATAGTGCTGCTATAAACATGGGGGTGCATGTGTCACTTGGAAACAGCACACCTGTATCCCTTGGATAAATACCTAGTAGTGCAATTGCTGGGTCATAGGGTAGTTCTATTTTTAATTTTGTTGAGGAACCTCCATACTGTTTTCCAGAGTGGCTGCACCAGTTTGCATTCCCACCAGCAGTGCAAAAGAGATCCTCTTTCTCAGCATCCTCTCCAACATCTGTTGTTGCCTGAGTTGTTAGTGTTAGCCATTCTGACAGGTGTGAGGTGGTATCTCCCTCATTTCTATTTTTTAAAGCAATTGAAATTCTAGAGTTTTTAAAAATTTCTTAAGATTTTATTTTTTTTTAAGTAATCTCTACACCCACCATGGGGCTCGAACTCACAACCCCAAGATCAAGAATTCCATGCTCTAGTGCCTGAGCCAGCCAGGCACCCCAAGATTCCCCAACTTTTATTTATTTATTTATTAAAAAAAATTTTTTTTAATGTTTATTTATTTTTGAGATAGAGACACAGCATGAACAGGGGAGAGTCAGAGAGAGGGAGACACAGAATCCAAAGCAGGCTACAGGCTCCGAGCTGTCAGCACAGAGCCCGACGCGGGGCTCGAACTCACAGACTGTGAGATCATGACCTGAGCTGAAGTCGGATGCTTGACCGACTGAGCCACCCAGGCGCCCCTTAAAATTCCCCAATTTTTAAAAGTACATGTTGGTTGTGGCAGTGAAAGCTATAATACGCAGTGATCAAAGCTTTTTTGATTATAGCCCATATTCATAAATGCCAATTTGTAACTAAATGTGACAGGATTATCTGGATGGTTGATAGGGGTTTATAAACCAAGAGGAGTTTATTTAAACTTCTATCAAAAATGGAAAATGGGTATCCCACTAGCTTTTAAGCTTGGATGCTGCTGAAGTTAATTTATTGTGTGAGAGATTAGCTGAGTGTGGAGTACAAACTTGTTTTAGGAAAAGGATCTCTTTGTAGGTTTATTCATTTGCCAGATCAATCCTGTTTATATGTGAACCTTCTTGATTCCAGGGAAAACAGGCAGAAAATCCATGCCAATTAAATATTAGAACATGACAGATTGATTTTGATCCCACAGATTAAGGAGGAAAAGAAGGCTTCAGGTTTTATTAAATTTATCCTGAATGATGATATTTTAAAAAAGAAACTTTTATGGAAAGATCTGTCAGTAACAGATGAGTAAATTTTTCTTATTTAAATAGGTTCTTGTATCTAAATAGACAGTATGGCATATTGAGAAAGCATCTTTGGGTTTGTTTTCTCAACACGTGGATTCTAGTTTATAGGTGACTGAAGATGTGGCTTTATAATTCACTTAATCATGAGTTATATTTTAAATGAAAATTATTTTTTTAAGTTTATTCATTTTAGGGGCACCTGGGTGACTCAGTTGGTTGAGCATCCGACTCTCTATTTTGGCTCAGGTCATGATCTCATGGTAAGATCGAGTCCTGCGTTGGGCTCTGTGCTGATAGGGCAGAACCTGCTTGGGATTCTCTCCCCCGTCCCTCCCCGGCTTTCTCCCTCACTGCCTCGCTGAAAATAAGTACACTTAAAAAAAAAATAAAGGGGTGCCTGGGTGGCTCAGTCGGCTAAGCATCTGACTTCAACTCAGGTCATGATCTCGTGCTTCCTGGGTTCGTGCCTCACATTGGGCTCTGTGCTGACAGCTCAGAGCCTGGAGCCTGCTTTCAGATTCTGTGTCTCCCTCTCTCTCTGCCCCTCCCCTGCTCGCGCTCTGTTTCTGTCTCAAAAATGAATAAACGTTAAAAAAAATTAAAAATAATTAAAGTTTATTCATTTTTGAGAGAGCGCTTGAGTGGGGAGGGGCAGAAGGAGAATCCCAAGTTGGCTGAACTATCAGCTCAGAACTGGACACAGGGTTCAATCTCATGACTTGAGCTGAAATCAAGCGTCAGACATGTAACTGACAGCCACCCAGGCACCCTGAAAATAATTTTTTAATAAAAAAATAATTTTGCTGTAGCTATTAATAGAAGGATGTTTAAAAGATAAATGAAATATTAGTTGAAATAGCTGTTTAGAAGATGGCTTGACAGTGTTAATCTTTTCCTGTAATTTTTCTCTCTTTATGCAAAATTTCTAAATAATTTTTTAAAGTTTATTTATTTTGAGAGAAAGGGAGAGAGAGATCAGGGGAGGGCCAGAGGGAGGGAGAGGGAGAGAGAGAATCCCAAGCAGGCTCTGCACTGTCAGCATGGAGCCTGATGTGGGGCTCGAACCTGTGAACCATAAGATCATGAACTGAGCCAAAACCAAGTGTTTGGATGCTTGACTGACTGAGCCACACTGAGTGCCCCTATGCAAGGTTTTTATTAAAAAAAAAAAAAAAAAAATCATATGGGGCGCCTGGGTGGCTCAGTCGGTTAAGTGTCCCACTTCAGCTCAGGTCATGATCTCATGGTCTGTGAGTTCGAGCCCCGCGTCGGGCTCTGTGCTGACAGCTCAGAGCCTGGAGCCTGCTTCAGATTCTGTGTCTCCCTCTCTCTCTGCCCCCTCCCCTGCTCATGCGCTGTCTGTCTCAAAAATAAATAAAAACATTTAAAAAATTTAAAAAAGGGGCGCCTGGATGGCGCAGTCGGTTAAGCGTCCGACTTCAGCCAGGTCACGATCTCGCGGTCCGTGAGTTCGAGCCCCGCGTCGGGCTCTGGGCTGATGGCTCAGAGCCTGGAGCCTGTTTCCGATGCTGTGTCTCCCTCTCTCTCTGCCCCTCCCCCGTTCATGCTCTGTCTCTCTCTGTCCCAAAAATAAATAAACGTTGAAAAAAAAAAAAATTAAAAAAAAAAATTTAAAAAAAATCATAAATGTACAGCTCAATGAATTTTCACAAACTGATCATACTTATGTAAGTGCTATCCAGATCAAGAAATAGAACATTAACACTATATGCTAACTAACTTGGATGTAAATCAAAAAAAAAAAAGTTTCAAAAGACTTTCACACACATTAAAAATATTTCACTCATCAAACCTATTTTAAAAAAAAAGAAATAGGGGTGCCTGGGTGGCGCAGTCTGTTAAGCGTCTGGCTTCAGCCAGGTCACGATCTCAGGGTCCGTGAGTTCAAGCCCTGCGTCAGGCTCTGGGCTGATGGCTTAGAGCCTGGAGCCTGTTTCCGATTTTGTGTCTCCCTCTCTCTCTGCCCCTCCCCCATTCATGCTCTGTCTCTCTCTGTCCCAAAAATAAAATAAAAACGTTGAAAAAAAAATTAAAAAAAAAAAAAAAGAAATAGAACATTAACAGCAACTACTTGAGAAGCTCATCTTTCACCTGCAAGTTACTGTCCTTCCCTCTCCCCCAGAGTAACCAATATCCTGACCTCTTCACCATTCATTATTTTTAATTAATTAATCTATTTATTTTTATGCAATTTTTTTATGTTTCTGTTCTACTGATTGTTTAATTTATTATTATTATTTTTTATTTAGAGAAAGAGCTCGCACAAGTCGGGGAGAGGGTGAGGGAGAGAATCCCAAGCAGGCTGTGCTGTTAGCACAGAGCCTGACATGGGCCTCGATCTCATGAACCATGACATCATGACCTGAGCTGAAATCAAGTATCAGATGCTTAACTGACTGAGTCATCCAGGCACCCCAGTTCTGTTTTTTGAAAAAATGAACATGATATATAAATAATCACATACTGTGTTTTCTTCTCTATCTGGCTTCATTTGCTCAGCAATAATGACACATGTTCTTGTGTTAATAATTCCTTCTCATTGCTGTGTAGAATTCCATTGTAAAAATAGACCACAGTTTGTCCATCCTATTGTTGATAGATATTTTGATTGTTTCTAGTTTGGGGTTATTAAGAATACTGTTGCAGGAACATTCTTCTATGTCTGGGTATATGTATGTATGTCTTTCTGTTGGGAGTGGAATTGGAGGGTCACTGATTATGTGTATGTTTAGCTTTAGTAGATAACTGCCAAAAAGTTTTCCAGAGTTGTTGTATCAGTTTATACTTGCATCAGCAGTCTGTAAGAATTCCATTTGTTCTACATTTTCACCAGTCTTTTTTTTTTTTTAAGTTTATTTATTTATTTTGAGAGAGCAAGTGGGAGAGGGGCAGAGAGAAAGGGGGGGAGACAGAGATTCCCAAGCAGGCTCCACACTGTCAGTAAGGTTCTCCATGTGGGTCTCAACCCCATGAACCATGAGATCATGACCTGAGCTGAAACAGAGAATCAGATGCTTAATTGACTGAGCCACTCAGGTGCCCCCTCACCAGTCTTTTAACATTTGCCGAGCCTCTTCTTTGTACGAGGTCCGAGGGATGCAGTAGTGAACAAAGTGAAGCCATCACAGATCTTGAAATTTAATGTGATTAAAAATATATTTTATACTCACTTGTTTAGTATAGTTAGGTAGCAGTAAAGTATTAAAAGGTGTGTTAGATAGAAGAGGGTGATGGGGAGTGCTATCAGTGGTTGAGAAAGACTTTTTTTTTTTTTTTTTTAACATTTATTTATTTTTGGGACAGAGAGAGACAGAGCATGAATGGGGGAGGGGCAGAGAGAGAGGGAGACACAGAATCGGAAACAGGCTCCAGGCTTTGAGCCATCAGCCCAGAGCCCGACGCGGGGCTCGAACTCACGGACCGTGAGATTGTGACCTGAGCTGAAGTCGGATGCTTAACCGACCGAGCCACCCAGGCGCCCCAAGAAAGACTTCTGATGAAGTGCCATTTGAGCAAAAATCTGAAGGAAATGAAGAAAGTAAGCTAGCCATGTGGTCATCTGGGAGAGGAGGAGTCTGGACAAAGGGAATAGCAAGTGTCAGTACCCTGAGGTGAGAGCATGCTTGATGCATTCACAAAACAGCAAGGAGGCTAGTAAGACCGGAGCACATTGAATAGGGGTGACAGTGGTAGCAGCTGATCTCGGGGAGGTAAGCAGGGCCAGACCATAGAGAACCTTAAGAGTCATAAAAGGATTTTGGATTTTCTAAATGAGACGGGAAGCCTTTGAGGGGTTTTGAGCAGTGACATCCCCTTTACCTTTTAAAGAGATCACTCTGCTCTTGGGGAAAACATTCTTCACAGAGCAAGAGCGGAAGCAAGAATGTGGATTAAGAAATTACTGCTGTAGGCCAAGAGAAGGGAGGTTGGTGGGTTTGGACTAGAATGTTAACAGTTGAAGTAAGGAGAGATAGTTGGATTCAGGATATTTTGAAGGTATGGCTGATATGATTTGCCTCAGTGGATTGGACATGGGGGGAGGTTGTGTGTCAGTGGTGACTCCAAAATTATTGGCTTAAGTTGCTAATTTGCTGAAGAAGATTGGGGCAATGTTAGGAACCCCAGGTAGGTTTGGGATAGGATGGTGGACCAAGAATTTGTTGGGACATTTTGTATGTGAGATATCTGTTAACTATCCAACTAAAGATGTTGAGTAGGCAATAGGATATGTAAACAACATGGTGAATGAAAATAGAGATTGGATCTAACATGGCCTTTGGAGTGATGTAGAGGGAACAGATAAATTCTCTTTGTCAGTTGAATACTTATAAAGCTCCTTATTTAGCATTTAGATTGTACAGACTTCTATTTTTGTGAGACTTATTCGACAAGGAAGTAAAATATTAGGAATTTATTGAGAAAGTTCCTGGGTATTTCTTTGAAAGATTTATGATTGAAATTTATTAGACTTTGTATAGATTTACTCTAGTCTACCACAGTTTCTGTGTCTGTTACTCTGTGTAAAATGATTGTAGCTATAATGACCTTAGAAGGTTGATGACTTGTATACAGTAATTTATACATATACTTCATATAAAGTACATTGTGAATATCTGAAGAAAGCTTTAACCATATAGTATTTTGCATTGTATTTTAGAGCATACTTGTAATACATACAGAAATTGAAAAATCATAGTAATTTTTTAAAAATTTATTTACTTATTTTAGTTTTTTATTTTTTTTAATTTTATTTAATGTTTATTTATTTTGAGAGAGATAGAGTGCAAGCAGGGGAGTGGCAGCGAGAGAGGGAGACACAGAATCCAAAGCAGGCTCCAGGCTCTGAGCTGTCAGCACAGAGCCTGATGCGGGGCTCGAACCCACGAACTGAGAGATCATGACCTGAGCCAAAGTCAGACGTTCAACCAACTGAGCCACCCAGGTGCCCCTAAAAATTTATTTTAGAGGGAGTGTGCGAGTGGGAGAGAGAATCTCAAGCAGGCTCCATAGTCAATGTGGAGCCCTACGTGGGACTTGATCTCATGACCCTGGGATTATGATCTAAGCCAAAATCAAGAGTTGGGACACTCAACCAAATGAGCCACCCAGGCACCCCGAAAAATCATAGTTTATATGGGGATTTCACATACATTATTCAGTGCTCAAAACATCCTGTGAATTGAGCGGTATTACCATCTACAGTTTATAGTTGAGGAAGAAAGACTGAATGGATGATGAATTGACTCACTCAGGGCCTGTCTTCTGATTATGTAGAAGAGACAAGACCTGAACCCAAGTCCTAACTCCACAGCCATATGTAAACTGACACACTTTCTCAGCTATGTTGGATGAATGATCATTTTATAGTATTCTGCTTTGACGGTAAAATTTTTGAAAAGTATTCTACAAAAGTAATACAAGACATTCTTACAAGAAATTTGTATCAAATAGAGTAAAAAGTAAAAATTCCCTTTCACCTCATCACTGAAAGTTTGTGGGTATTTCCAGACTTTTTTGGATACCTTTACATATACATCTGTAATACATAAATGTACAGTGTTTGGCACAAATGGAATCATACTATATGTAATATTTTGCAGAGTCTTTATAAATTTCTGGTCAGACCAGAAGTCCACAAAATTGTTTTGTCAGGTCTTTGCTTTAAACAAGACCAAAGATATTTATCTCTTCAGGTGTTTTTGAATGTTGGAATAAATTTTATGAACAATAGCAACATTCAGTATTTATTTGTTCAGCATTAATAGATGCCTTTAAAGTGATCACACCTTTCATTTCAGTGAACTTTCCAAATGCTCTATAAAAAGGCAGATACATGATTGTTTCATGAGGTGGCCAACCACCATTCAAACCTTTTTCCCTTTCTTAGAAAGTGCAGGCTTGTCCATTTTGGGGCAGTTGCGTCTTGCAGATCCACCTATTACCTGTGTTTGTAGATGAGCTTATAACTAGACAGAAATGTACTGGAAATGTAAAAAATAGGTCCCTTATGTTATTGGTGACAAAGAGGGTGAAAAGCTTCAGGTGGATCAAACTCTCCAGGCTGCTTATAGAAGCTTTGCCAGTTTTCTTTTTTTTTTTTAATTTTTTTTTTTTTTAATTTTTTTTTTTTTTCCACGTTTATTTATTTTTGGGACAGAGAGAGACAGAGCATGAACGGGGGAGGGGCAGAGAGAGAGGGAGACACAGAATCGGAAACAGGCTCCAGGCTCTGAGCCATCAGCCCAGAGCCCGACGCGGGGCTCGAACTCCCGGACCGCGAGATCATGACCTGGCTGAAGTCGGACGCTTAACCGACTGCGCCACCCAGGCGCCCCGAAGCTTTGCCAGTTTTCATCTCATCGCTACCACAAAGATATTTTGGTGATTCCCCCCGACCACCATTTTTTTTTTAATGTTTGTTTATTTATTTATTTTTTTTTTCAACGTTTATTTATTTTTGGGACAGAGAGAGACAGAGCATGAATGGGCGAGGGGCAGAGAGAGAGGGAGACACAGAATCGGAAACAGGCTCCAGGCTCTGAGCCATCAGCCCAGAGCCTGACGCGGGGCTCGAACTCCCGGACCGCGAGATCGTGACCTGGCTGAAGTCGGACGCTTAACCGACTGCGCCACCCAGGCGCCCCAATGTTTGTTTATTTTTGAGAGAGAGCGAGAGCAGGCATGTGTATGCAGGTGCGCGTGCAAGTGGGGGAGGGGCAGAGAGAGGGACAGAGAATCCCAAGCAGGCTCCTTGCTGTCAGCTGTCAGCGCAGAGCCGGTCGCTTAACCAACTGAGATACCCAGGTGCCCTTTATCCCCCACCATTGTAAACTAATACATATGACAGATTATGCATTTTGCTTTAAAAATCTAACTTAATGATGCATTCATCAAATTGTAATCAGATTCCCATGCTGTTCATATTTTTCTCAGAAGGAAAAAGAAATCGAACTCCCATTGTGGGATAAGTTCAACATTTGCACAAGACCTGCTTTGGGCCAGTCAGGGAATCAAGGAGGCAAATTGGGGAGATAACGAAGTAGGCTCTTGCTGGAGACTGGACAGACCAAACAGGAAATGAATTTGTATGTGTTTCAGAATTCCAGAGTAATGAAGCTGAAAAATGTCAAGCAACTGGTAAATGTATGCTTATAGTAAAATATAAGGAGGGATGGGTACCTGGGTGGCTCAGTTAAGCGTCCGACTTCAGCTCAGGTCATGATCTTGCGGTTTGTGAATTTGAGCCCCACATCGGTCTTTGTGCTGACAGGTCAGAGCCCGGAGCCTGCTTCAGATTCTGTGTCTCCTTCTCTCCTTGTTCCTCCCTCACTCTGTCTTTCTCTCTCTCAAAAGTAAATAAAGATTAAAAAAAATGACTAAAAAAATAAAACAGGAGGGAAAAATTACTATATGCAGTATACGCTTTGGTGTGCATCTCAAGCATCTGGAAGACTTGTTAAATGTAACATCTGGGACTTCACCTCCCAGAGAGTTAAATACTGGAGGTTGGGACAGGGCCCAGGAATCTGCATTTTCACCAGGCTACCTAATTAAGTCTCATAAAGGTAGTCTAAAGACTACTTTGGGAACCATTGCCTTAGAGGGTCTAAATCTGACAAAAAGACCATCTAAATCTTGATGGAAGAAGCATTACAAGGAAGGAAAACTTATAGGACACTTTGTGGTAAAAGCGATAAATGAGAAAGTATTAGGGAGAGAGATTAGTTAATACTGACTGAGGTAGGGAGGAGGAGGGACTGATGTTTGGTTTTATCACCCAGCGCATATATCTTTATTTTTATTTATTTATTTAAAAAATTTATTTAAGTAATCTGTATACCCAACGTGGAGCTTGAACTCATGACCCCAAGAGTGAAGAGTCACATGCCCTTCCAACTGAGCCAGCCAGATACCCCCAAGGCATATGTCTTTGATTGCTTTTTATATACCAGATAATGCTATGTTGGCTTTCGGTAACCAAGCTCTCATGTATTCTTGGGTTATCCCTAATTTCTAATATTTCACACCATTTTCTCCATAAGCATCAAATATCCTAAAAGATACAACTTTGCAACATTCAGACTAACTCATGGACTATGGCATGAAATCATTGATCGTCTCATGAGTGTTTTTATTTGCTCAGGAAATGATCACTGCTTTTAGTTTACCAATAGTAGTGAATCTTCTTCAATGGGGAGAAAATAATTCTGAGGATTTAAGTAGAAGTTAATTTAAGGTCCAAGGTTAGTTGTAAAGTTTCTTTTCTTTTTAAAAAAAATTTTTTTTACATTTATTTATTTTTGAGCAACAGAGAGAGACAGCACAAGTGGGGGAGGGGTAGAAAGAGAAGGAGACACAGAATCTGAAGCAGGCTCCAGGCTCTGAGCTGTCAGCAAAGAGCCCGATGCGGGGCTCCAACCCACACACCGCAAGATCATGACCGGAGCTGAAGTTGGACGCTCAACCGACTGAGCCACCCAGGCACCCCGGTTGTAGAGTAAAATTAGGAAGAAAGTCTCATTTCTCACATGATTTTTATTTAGCATTATCCATTCATTTACTCTAGTGACACTATTTTTTTTTTTCTGACACTATTCTTAACAAGTACTGGCTGCTGGTGGTTAATGAGCTCGTGTTACTAGGATTATCTTACTATAAATGTTCTAAATTAAGGAGTTTGGGCAGTGGCTAATGACTAAATTTGTAATCTAGGATTATCACACTTTATAACAATTCTTTGACATTATTATTTGTTTATTTTTAAATTCTTTGATGTTATTGTAGTTTCTTTAACTTTGTTATATTTTTATTTTGGGAATGAGAGGCATTTTAGCATGCTATAGTTTAAAATGATGTTGGTCTTAATCTGGGCAATAAATGAAAATGCTGACCTGGGCTTGCCTGATCTGCAGCTAGCATTGTTCTAGCAAACTGCATGGAATGGATGTACAGAACCAGGTGTTTTACTTAAGCTGCAGCTGTACCATCTGTGGGAGCAGGTGGGCAGAATCAGTGTCATCAGGAAAACACAGCTGGTAAGACTTAGGAGAAGAGCTAATTGATTGCTTTTCCTCAGCTACAGCTCTTTCCAGTCACATACACCTAAGGATAGCTTTTTTTTTTTTTTTTTTTTTTTTTTTTTTTTACCTGCATACAGGTGTTGACTCTGGTCGGGATAACAACAAAAGTGAACAAAAAAAAGTGTGCATTTGGCTGTGTTATAATTGGATTGGCCCTGAGAAAAATAAACTTACAGATTATTTTTTTAAATTTTATTTATCTTAAGTAATATCTACACAAAACGTGAGGCTCAAACTCATGGCCCCGAGACCAAGAGTCGCATGTTCACCTGACTGTGCCAGTCAAACATCCCACCTCGGTTTTTTTAAACGTTAGTTTTAATTTTTTTTTTTTTCCTGAGAGAAAAAGCATGAATGGGGGAGGAGTAGAGAGGGAGAAAGAGAGTAAGAGAGGGAGAGAGAGTCCCAAGCAGGCTCTGTACTGTCAGTGCAGAGCCTGATGCAGGGCTCAAACTCACGAACCATAAGATCATGACCTGAGTCGAAATCAGGATCGGATGCTTAACCAACTGAGCAACCCAGGCGCCCCTAACTTTAGTTTAAACTTTTGACTTTAGTTACTTCGGCATATTTCCAGCTCATTTTATGAACTTCTCTGAGAGAGTTCCTTGTAAGGACAGCTAAATGTATGAATAATGTATATATACTTCATGGCAGGCTCTTCTCTCTGGAGAACTGAGAAGTAAGCAAAGGGCTTTTTATTAGTCAAAAAAGAGCAAAATAAAGGTCACAGATCACATGCAGTTTGAAAGGAACAATAAGAGGGAAATACAGGCTCTAGAGTCATAGATTCTTGAAAGTGAGACTAGAGAGCAATCATGACCTTTGTCCCTAACTATTCACTGATGAGAAAGATCTATTCATAGATCTAGAGAAAATACTTCTCAGTACCAGGGCTTGATTCCTTAGAGAACTGGGTTAAAGTTCAAAGTAACTTCAATTCTCAAATCCAGTGATATTTAACAAAGAAATAGCAGCATGAGTAAGCCTGTTTAAATAGGGGAGCAACCGGTTATGTACATAATTTCAGATCATCTGGGACTACAAACTAAAATGAATCTGGGGACACCTGGGTGGCTCAGTCAGTTAAGCATCCAACTTCGGCTCAGGTTATAATCTCATGGTCTTGTGAGTTCGAGCCCTGAGTGAGGCTCTGTGCTGACAGCTCAGAGCCTGGAGCCTGCTTTCAGATTCTGTGTCTCCCTCTCTCTCAGTGCCTCCCCTTCTCAAACTCTCTCTCAAAAATAAACAAACATAAAAAAAAATAAAATGAATCTGCATTACATTGTTGTTTCAGAAAGTCATACCATTAAGTTGCATGAAGGGAAAACTTAAGGTTTAACTTCATATTTACATACCTCAGTTTAAGAGATACACGTCACCAGCATTTGAGACCATTCAAAGAAGATCCCTGGTTAGGATTAACAAAAACAGTTGAAAGATTCAAGAAGCCATGTCTGATGAACAGAAAGCATAGAGGATGGATGAGCCTGTAAGGGTCTTTTTTTTTTTTTTTTTTTTAATGTTTATTTGTTTTTGAGAGAGAGAGAAAGCACAAGTGGGGGAGGAGCAGAGAGAGGGAGAGAGGATCTGAAGCAGCCTCTGCGGTGACACCAGAGGGCTCAGCAGAGAGCCTGAGCCCAATGTGGGGCTTGAACTCAGGAACCGCGAGATCTTGACTTGAACTGAAGTCAGATGCTTAACCGACTGAGTCACCCAGGCGCCCCGAGCCTTTAAGCATTGTTTTGCAGCAGTTGCCTGATTGTATACTTACTTTCTTTAGAACTAGACAGGAAGGAGCAGGCATCATCAAATTTACCTTAGCCATGAGAAAGTAGACAGACATTATGTATCCTGGGAACTAGCAGCATCACCTGGGAGCTTGTTAAAAATGCAGAATCTCTGGGCATCTGGCTGGTTCAGCTGGTAGAGCAGGCAGCTTCTGATCTAGGGTTGTGAATTTGAGCCTCATGTTGGTGTAGATTACTAAATAAATAAATAAATAAATAAACAAACAAACAAACTTAAAGAAATTTTTTAAAGATGTATTGGGTTAAACCATAGACTTTATACTGAATTAAGATGATGAATTACCATTTGCCAAGAGCATATTTTAAAAATGGGATGAAAGAAGTTTTACTTTTTTTTTTTTTAAATATTTTCACTCTTCTTGAGAAGAAGTAAGTAGTAGACTGAAGATAAAGGGAAATGATATCAGCCTGAGCAAAAGCACAGTAACTAAATATGAAGCTAATGAGGTTCCAAGCAAGGAAGGTAAAATGGGAACCACCATGAAAAGTATGGGTTATACCAATGTATAGCTTCCTTTTCTTTATTTTTTTGAGTTTTATTTATTTAAGTAATCTTTACACCAAACGTGGGGCTTGAACTCACAACCCAGAGGTCGAGAGTCACATGTTCTTCTGACTGAGCCAGCCAGGCACCCCAGTGCATGGTTGTTTCTTATTTCTGCCTCTTACGTGCAAGGTTAAAGTGAAGTTTTATAAAAATTATTCTGCAGGGAAGCCAGAGAAAAACATCTGAGTATTTGACTTCATCCACAAATATAATTTATTCACTCAACTCAAATATTTATTGAGTCCCTCCTATGTGCCAGGTACAGTTTTGGGTTTTAGAGATTCTAGAGCAGTGATCAGAATGAAGGGCCTTGCTCCCTTCAGGTTCAGTCTAGTGAGGGGACCACGGATAACAAGCAGACAAATATGTATGGTGCTAAAGCCCCAGCTGGAGATGTATGCTATAAAGAAAAAGCAGGCAAAGGGAAGACGGTGGGAAAGGAAAGTTATGGTGAAGTGTGTTGCTTTTAACGTGGAGTTAACTTTGAGTATCTTTTGGTTTAAGAGCTAATTTAGTTCTCTAGTCTTTTTTTTTTTCTTTCTTTTTTTCCCCCATGTTATCACCTGTCTGAGGTTTGGGAGCCAGCTTTGGTTTTAAGGCCACTAAAATATTTATAGGTATTTTTACTTTTGGGGGGGGGCGTGTGTTATTTTTACTTTTTGATTCAGAGAATTAGGTGTAATTCAGTGCCTGGCACATAATTGGCATTTAATAAAAATTGGAATGTTTCCTAGTAAACCTCAATTAAGATCTTTTATTAAGAAAATAAAAATTATCCTGCCGTGAGTCACACGGGCTAAATTCTTGGTTGGGTAGGAAAGGATGTGGAACTTAGGTAGATTAGGTGACCTTTACATGACTTTTTAAATTTATTTTCTTTTGTTCCCTTTTTCATATTATTGTGACTCTTGAATCTTTGAAAAGGTTGCTGGAATCCAGAATCTGAAAGTTTGAACAGAGAAGTGGTTTCCTCCCACTGCTGCTTACGTAACCAGCAGCTAGATGGGTATGGCTTTGGAAAAGCTAAGGGGTTTTCAGACTGTGGGTTCTTGAGTGATTGGTAACATTTCTCTCCCTTTGTTGTTGTTGTTTTCTTCTGAACTTGCCTAGGTGGGCATGCTACATACTTGCAAACGTTCTCTTTTTCAAATAAAAGAATTTTGTTGCAAATTAATTTTAATTTTAATTTTTTATTCCAGTGTTCGGTTACATCCTTAGAAATACCAGGATCAATTTTAATAGAGCAGTGTGGGCTTGGAGGAGGGTTAACTGTATGCTTTCTGTGCTAGAAATTAGCTGGTTAAGTTACACATAGGTAACAAAGTATGATAAGGTACAATATATACATATTTATATATTTTTTTTCGGTATTAATTTGAAAAAGTCATATGTGGGGTGCATGTGCATAAGTCAGGAAATAATGTGGAAGGTAGGGATTTTTTGGTAAGCAGCTTTATTGAGATATAATTCACATATCATGTTCTTATGAAGTATACAGTTTAATGGGTTTAGTATATATGTAAGGTTATGCCACCATCACCACTGTATACCAGAATATTTTCATCATCCCCGAAAGAAACCACATGCCCATTAATAATCACTCCACTGTACCCCAATGTTTATAGCAGCACTCTCAACAATAGCCAAATTATGGAAAGAGCCTAAATGTCCATCGACTG
Source organism: Lynx rufus (assembly GCF_022079265.1). NCBI lineage: Eukaryota > Metazoa > Chordata > Mammalia > Carnivora > Felidae > Lynx > Lynx rufus. The sequence goes on along the minus strand of NW_025814896.1, from coordinate 25,519,695 downwards.
ATGAATGGATAAAGAAATTGTGGTTCATATACACAATGGAGTACTACGTGGCAATGAGAAAGAATGAAATCTGGCCCTTTGTAGCAACGTGGATGGAACTGGAGAGTGTTATGCTAAGTGAAATAAGCCATACAGAGAAAGACAGATACCATATGGTTTCACTCTTATGTGGATCCTGAGAAACTTAACAGAAACCCATGGGGGAGGGGAAGGAAAAAAAAAAAAAAAGAGATTAGATTAGAGTGGAAGAGAGCCAAAGCATAAGAGACTCTTAAAAACTGAGAACAAACTGAGGGTTGATGGGGGGTGGGAGGGAGGGGAGGGTGGGTGATGGGTATTGAGGAGGGCACCTTTTGGGATGAGCACTGGGTGTTGTATGGAAACCAATTTGACAATAAATTTCATATATTCAAAATAAATAAATAAATAAATAAATAAATAAATAAATAAATAAATAAATAAATAAATAAATAAAATTGAAAAAAAAATCACTTCACATCTTTCCCTTTCCCAGTGCCTAATCTACTTCTGTCTCTAGATTTTCCTGTTGTGGATATTTCATATAAAGTATTAGAAACATTCTTTGTTTGGCTTGAATTTTATTTAAACTCTCCTGAATTAATTGTCATTATTTAAAATTGGGGGAACAATGCAACATGTGGCCTTTTGTGACTGATTTAAGGTTATCCATCTTGTAGCATGAATCAGTACTTCGTTCCTTTTTTTATACTACATTCCTTTTTATGGCTAAATCATATTCATTGTATGATACACAATTATCATTATAATCAGAATCAGTTTACAGATTCTATATTTGCAAATTTTCCTACTTGATGAAATGTATTTGTAATCCCCGAGCTAATATTTAATTGTCACTTAGTGGTCATTTGTGGACATAATCAGGGTAGCGAAAATTTTTGAGTCCCTGAACACTCATCGACAGCTGAAGCTGAAGAAGGTGATGCTCTGCCTTTTGCTTCAGCTCTCATACTCTAAACCAGTCTTTTTAATGGTCTATTTAGTGCTGTTTTCATTTCACATTTTTGTGCTTTTTGTTGGTGGTTTTGCTCTTTAAAATGGTACCCAAGTGTAGTGCTAAGTGCTGTCTAGTGTTCCTGAGTGGAGGAAGGCTGTGATAAGCCTTAAGGAGAAAAAATGTGTGTTAAATAAGCTTTTTTCAGGCAGGAATTCTATTGTTATTGACTCTGAGTTCAACGTTAACAAGTTAACAGTATATATTAAATAAGCTATCTTTAAAAAATATATATCTATATATATTAAAAAAATTTTTTTAATGTTTATTTTTGAGAGAGCGTGAATGGGGAAGGGGCAGACAGACATAGAATCTGAAGCAGGCTCCAAGCTCCGAGCTGTCAGCATAGAGCCTGATACAGGGCACGAACCCACGAACCCATGAACCATGAGATCATGAGCTGAGCTAAAGTCAGTTACTCAAACGACTGAGCCACCCAGGAGCCCCTTTTAACTTTTTCTTTTCCCCACTAGGAATTTGCACTGTGCCAACAGCTCAGTTATTTTCACATGACATTTCTTGTTCTTTTTAATAACTAACCTTCTATTCCTCTTTCAACTCTAGTTTAATAACTGTAGAAGATCTTCCCATCCCTTTCCGTTTTACTTTGTTCTCTTTGTGAATGACGGAAAAACAAAACAAAACGAAACAGGCATAAGATTATTCCCAGTACCTTTGTGTCAAGAAAGCAGTAATACTTAAAAAAGTGTTGTTTTTTTTTAATGAAAATAGAGATTTGGATATCACTTAGGCCACTGTTGCAGGGGCAGAGGAGGATATTAAGCAAAGATTTAGAGGTGGGAAAGCACAAGATTTGCTTACAAAATGGCAAATACTCTCATTTTTGCCAGAATGCATCTCACATACTGTTACTTTATATCCTCCTTATCTTGTGTCTGGGGATTTTGAAAATGCATTTTTGTTGGATTATTGCCCTACTAGAAAAAATTCTGATCTGTTGCAATTCCACATTTGAAATTGTTTCCTTTTGGATTCCTTATCCTTAGATCTTCTTAATAATTTCTGTGGTTACACTGGGTCTGATCCATTCCTGTGCTAAACGAAAGCTCACAATCACAAAACTGTGTAGGCATAAATGAGAGTCATATGGGAGTGGTGTAAAAGGACCTCTAGGAGTCTTCATATGCCTGGGTGGGCGAGCTGAACTAATAGCTCCCAGCAGTTCTTCTGAATCAGACATTGTGGAGCCAAGAGTCTAGCATTTGGAATTCCACTGCCCGTGTGAAGGGTCTGTCTTTTATCCTCCAGACCACCATTTGTTAAATGGCTAATGACCCAGTGGACCTGTTGACAACAAGGGGGGAGGCTGGCAAAGATCACATTTAAAAAGGAAAGGAAAGTTCAAAGGTAGGAAAGTAAGAACAAAAAGGGTTTGATCATATCTTCATCTACCTTTTATTTTTTAACAATTTACTGTGGAGAATTTTGAATATACACAAAGTAGAATACTGTAGTGAACCCCCATGTACCCATCCTCTTAGACCAGTAAGCTTGCGGTTTCCACACTTAATCAAGGGAAACCAGAACTCTGGTGAGCCTTGGGTTTGCTCTAGGCCTCTTTAGGTCTTGTCACCTTTGGCTTTATATCATCAACCTCTTCTTGGTTTTAGCACCTGTTACATACAGAATACTGTGTTTCGGCTTTGTGATGAGTAGGACATCTATTAACCTCTAATAACTTAAGGAACTAAGTGCTGTTGTTCCAGTATAGTTATGAGGGCAGAAAAGTGTAATTAATTCTATCAAGGGAGCACAGTGAGGAGGGGACTTAGGAAGGCTTTATTGAGAAGGTGGCCTTTGGGTTTACTGCAGAAGGGTGGGGCACAGGGTTAGGGACTGGATCCCTGATCCAGACAGCAGTGTAAGCAGTCTATTAGCTCTTTTCACTGGACTATTTAGAACGTGACATTTGTGTTACATTTATGACAAGAAAACTTTGGATAAACTTATCCTCCTTGTTTTAAGCAATTTAGAAATATGTTAGTTTCAGATATTTTCTCCTAAACTGTGTGTCTCCTTGAATGCTTATCATCAAGATGAATTATACAAGGTGTGTTTGATTCTTTTGAGAAATACCATTGCAGAGCAAGCTGAGCCAAGTTTGATTGTCTGAACGGGACCCATATGAGAATATGCGCTTTGTCTGGATCTCTTATTTCAGTTGTATTTATCAGTGAAATAAGGCAGGAGAGCAGTCTGACTTTTGCATTTTCAAAAACTGACTGGCCAAGGGGAATGTACATACCATGAATAGTGTGTTATAGATTAATGAGGTATTGAGCCAACCTGGCATCTTTGCCTTACGCTCTGTCCTCTGCTCTTTCTCAAGGAATGATTCCTCTTTGTGTTTCAGACCCATGTTTCTGACTGCCTACAGATGATGTTTGGCTTATTTCAGTATCTTATATCCAGATGTTTGAGACTGCATGGAATCCTCAGGGATCTATCCACTTGTCCCTGAACAAACAGTGCTTCTTCCTGACTCTTCTTAAACCTTTATCCCTTTTTTTCCCTTCTGTATACTTCTTTGCTTTGAGTTTTTGAGGAATTGAGATATAATGGACACACAATAAACTGTACTAAACCTTTTAAAATGTACAGTTTGATAACATGTATACACCTGTGTGAAACCATCACCACAATCAAGATAGTGAACATGTCAGTCACTCCCAGAGTTTCCTCCTTCCCCTTAGTAATCCCTTTCATCATGCTCCCGTGCACCATTTCTTTTTTTTTTTTTTTTAACTTTTTAAATTTATTTTTGAGACAGAGAGAGACAGAGCATGAACGGGGGAGGGGCAGAGAGAAAGGGAGACACAGAATCGGAAGCAGGCATCCAGGCTCTGAGCCATCAGCCCAGAGCCCGACGCGGGGCTCCAACTCATAGACCGCGAGATTTTGACCTGAGCTGAAGTCGGACGCTTAACCGACTGAGCCACCCAGGCGCCCCTCTTTTTTTTTTTTTTTTTAACGTTTATTTATTTTTGAGACAGAGAGAGACAGAGCATGAACGGGGGAGGGTCAGAGAGAGAGCCGGAGGCACAGAATCTGAAACAGGCTCCAGGCTCCGAGCTGTCAGCACAGAGCCCCACGTGGGGCTTGAACTCACAGACTGAGAGATCATGACCTGAGCCGAAGTCGGCCGCTCAACCGACTGAGCCACCAGGCGCCCCAATTGTCTTTGTTTTTAATTTCAACTTTTGTTTGTTCATTGCTACTATGCAAGAATACACTTGTTTTTTGTATATTGACCTTGCGTCCTGCAACTTTGCTAAGTTCACCTAAATAGCTTTTTTGAGGATTCCATTGAATTATCTACACTATCTGTAAGTAAAGACAGTTTTTAATTTTTTAAAAAAGATTTAAGTAATCTCTACACCCAACGTGGGGCTCAACACTGAGATCAAGAGTTGCACACTCTATCGACTGAGCCAGCCAGGCTCTCCGACAGTTTTGCTTCCTTTCAGTTATCACTTATTTTACTTCTTTACTTCGTACCAATGTTTTCTGTGTTGTCACTGCTTCAGAAATTCTGTCCTTTTCCATCCCTTCTTGTTATCTTCTTGGTCCTAGGCATTATCATATTGTATTTTTTGTTTTTGTTTTTAATCACTTAATGCAAGTCTAATGCCAGACATTCTTCTCGCAGAGTGGCTTTGAAAACTTGCCTTCAGAAAACGCTGGTTTCTTTCTGTTCAAGGCCATATCATGGTTCCCAGGTATCACTTACATGAAGTCCTAATATATTTATCCCTCCACTTTGGGATTTTTTTCTTTCCCTTCTTGGTAATAATTGACATCTATGTTCCCCAGTCCAACTTATTACAGGCTGGTCCCCACCCAAAAAGCATATAAGGGGTATGTGAGCATCAGAGTTGAGATTGAGAGATTTGGTTTGAATTCCTGCTTTGCCACTTAATATTCTTGTAATCTTGGGTCTTTAACCTCTGGTTACTGCGTACTCATCTGTAGGAATAGAATAACATGAGAAGTTCCTCACAATATGTTGTGAGGGTTAAAAGAAAGAACATAGTAATGCTAGCTGTGTGTCTGGAGCATAGTGTGTGGGTAGTCAGTAAATATTTAGCCTGGCACTAATGTGAGTACTGATTGAGAGAATGAATGCTTGCTTGCTTATCTTATTTCTATATTGTCATTTAAGCTGTTAACCTATCTCAATGTACCCTCTTTGCTTTTCAGATTTTCTGAATTCTGAACTCATATTTCAGGATCAGTGAAATCTATTTCAGTTACTCATTTCCCTGCATTCTTTTGTTTCCTCTGCATTCATTTAAAAAAATTTATTATTATTATTTTTTTATTTGAGAGAGTGCACAAGCAGGGGAGGGCAGAGGGGGAGAGAGAGAATCTTAAGCAGGCTCCACGCTCAGTTCAGAGCCCAATACAGGGCTTGATACCATGACCCTGGGATTGGGACCTGAGCTGAAATCAAGAGGCAGAGGCTCAAACAGCTGAGCCACCCAAGCGCCCCCTTCTCTGATTCTTTACATCCCTGTTGAATTGACATCTTACTAAACTTAGGATTGGGACCCTGTGAACATCTTTGCACACATATGTCATAGATGCTAAAATAATTAGTTGATTCTACACCTAATTTAGGAGCAGTGCAACAAAATACTTTGTAAAGTTTTTGGTCTTTTGGATGAGATTAAAATGTTAGGGGGAAATAAATTGAATTTTATATGATATAATGGAAATGGTAGAAATATTTTTATCTGATTAAAGGTAGCTTTAGGGCCACCTGGCTGGCTCAGTTGTTAGAGCATGTGATGACTCTTGATCTCAGGGTCCAAGGATCGTAAGCTCCACGTTGGGCCTAGAGCATACCTAAAATAAAAATTCGGGGTGCCTGGTGGCTCCGTTGAGCATCAGTGACTCAGGTCATGATCTTGCAGTTTTGTGAGTTTGAGCCCCACATGGGGCTCTGTGCACTGACCACATGAAGCCTGCTTGGGATTCTCCCTGTTTTCCTCTCTACCTCTCTACTGCTTATGCTCTCTCTCTCAAAATAAATAAATAAAAACTGTAAAAAATTCTGTAACAATAAATTGAAAGAAAAAAATTATAATGGTAGCTTTAAAAGAATAGTAATTAACATGTATGTATATATTTTAAATATTTATTTTGAGAGAGAGAGAGTGCCCCTGCAGTAGCAGGTGAAGGACAGAAAGAGAGGGAAAAAGAGAATCCCAAGCAGGCTCTGAGCTGTGGGGCCCATTCTTACAAACCATGAGATCATGACCTGAACTGAAAGGAAGAGTCTGAAGCTTAACCAACTGAGCCACACAGCCGACTCTAAAATAATGAGCTTTAAACCGGAAGATGATACAGGTTACTTTTACTCGTTGTGTTAAATACCCACAGCAGTTATTCAAAGCTGTTAGAACTTTCCTTAGTACTTTGAATATAAAGTATGTTATTAAATTCTTGACAACCAGGGTACTTGCTGAAACACCTAACTGGCATATGGCTGGCTGGCTGTCCAGTAAGTCCTGATCACCATTCACATTGTATTCTGGAGTTGTGCTCTAGGGGGTGCTATTCACATAGAATATAATGTGAAATGGAACCGTAGAGTTGTAGAAATAGGAGGTACTAACTTCTTGTGTTTAGCTCTAATATGTCAGTAAAGCAACCTGAAGATTGCTGAGAGCTAGAGTTTCAGATGCACTATGGGACACTGGAAAGAGATCTGGGTTCTGGAACCCTTTGCCAACTGACACCTCAACTTCCCCCTGTGATCACATGTCTTTTGGTTAATATTTTTTAATTTAGGTGATAGGCTGAAGTCAGAAATGTGGTCCAGCACTGAGGATACTAAAGGTGGCAGAGTTATGAGGTTGTTGAGAGGTCAAGTAAAAAGCAGTTTAGGCCAAGATTACAGTCCTGATTTTCGTTTAGAATGCAAAAGAAAATCCACACACCTGCCCCATCTCCATTGGCTGGAGGTTGACTGGTCATCATTCTTAAGCTGTACTGTGGATATGTGGAAGGGACTTGTAATTGATGATTCACATAGCTGAGAAAGGAAAGAAAAGAAGTAGTTCAGTTCCTTAGATGTAGGCCTTCCTAGGGCTGAGGGTTTGTTCCTGCTCTTGTCCATTGCTAAGTAGTAGCTTGATTGTGGTGGACAAAATGGCCTATACATTCTATTCTAGGCTGATGCCCTGCCACTTTGATATGCTGTCTGCATGAAACCGTTTGGTTTTTTGGGGCGCCTGGGTGGCGCAGTCGGTTAAGCGTCCGACTTCAGCCAGGTCACGATCTCGCGGTCCGGGAGTTCGAGCCCCGCGTCGGGCTCTGGGCTGATGGCTCGGAGCCTGGAGCCTGTTTCCGATTCTGTGTCTCCCTCTCTCTCTGCCCCTCCCCCGTTCATGCTCTGTCTCTCTCTGTCCCAAAAATAAATAAACGTTGAAAAAAAAAAATTAAAAAAAAAAAAAGAAACCGTTTGGTTTTTTTTTTTCTTGTCGTAGTTTTCTTTCCACTTTCCTTGGTTATAGGTGCATTTCTCCACAAATCATTTCATGTTCTTTGCTTAGCTGGAAGAGACTTTCTCTGTCTTTTTGGTACTTTTTACTTTATATATCTCAAATTACTAATGTAGTGCTATAGGTACATTTATACCCTACTATATTACAAGCATATCAAAGGCAAGGACTTTGTTTTAATTATCTTTGCATCTCTTAGCCCCATGATTTCTCAGATTAAATTTTTTTTAATGTTTATTTTCTTTTTGAGAGAGAGAGAGAGACAGCATTAGCAAGGGGGAGAGAGAGAGAGAGAGAGAGAGAGAGAGAGCGAGCACTAGCAGGGGAGGGGCAGAGAGAGAGGGAGACACAGAACCTAAAGCAGGCTCCAGGTTATGAGCTGTCATCACAGAGCCCGACAGGGGGCTAGAACCCACGAACCGCAAGATCATGACCTGAGCCAAAGTCGGAGGCTTAACCGACTCAGCCACCCAGACGCCCCAATAAATGAATAGAACAGAAGCAAGGTAGAGACACATGGTCCCTGTTCTCGTGAAGTTTACAGTTTGTGGTTTGCTTTCTACAAATAAATGAAGTTAACCATATTTTCCATATTTTTTATTCAGTTTAAATACATGTAATTCAAAATCTTTGTAAAATAATAGACATTTGCATGTTGAGAAACATTATTTATTAAAAAGAATGGACTCTTGAGTTGTGCTTTAGAATCAAATGAAAACTTATAAAACATTAAAATAGAAAAGCCATATACCAGAAAAGGTGATGACATAAACAATCTTTGAAAAATACTATTAGGTCACTTTGGTTCTTAATTCAGTGCAGTAGAACATTTAATTACAAAAATGTTCTATGTCCTTGCAATAAAGAGAAATGTTTTGGCTTATAAGTGGGATTCACAAATCAAATGATTTTAGTTCTCATCGAGGGTTCTTTTATTCCTTTATCCTTTGTAATCTACCATAAAAAAATTTCTAAATTTCATTTAAACCCCAAATTCTGTGGTAAAAATCAAATATGGAAGACTTTTGAACAAATATCCAGTGTTGAAGGAAACGTAAATAGTAGATATATTGATGCCAACTGAGGAAATATGATTAGACTTAGTCAATAAATAAATCTGTTAACATAATTTGCCATGTGCCAATTTAAATAATGAAAGCATTACTGTAGGAGGAAGTTTTGTTAAATGTCCTACAAGGCCTGAGTCTTCTGTGCATGCCTACCATGTAATAGACTCTTAATAATTGGGAAATAATAAGACTGAATTTTCTGCCTCTTAAATTGTTTATCTGAGGGAGAAGGTAGTTACTCATACATAAAATGTTAATGGGACTGCTAACATATCTTTTCTATTAGTGACTGACACTTTTTCCTCAATATTTGCAGTGATATCATAATAGAATAAGCATTTCTGTAATGGTTTTTATATTTAAAAAATTAGGATAATTAGCACAGGTTATGAAACTTGACCTTAGTGGCCATACTCTAAAAACTAAAGGAAAAGCAATTTTCACTTGGTGTCTATTTTGAATTTGTTTACTCCAAAAAGTTACTTTAGCACACCAAGCCTTGTTTGGATGTATGTTCTTTTCAATTAAATTTTATCACTTCTAACAGCAAAGAAAAACAAGTTGATATTGCCTCTCTGTTTTAGAGCCAGAATTTGTTAAAAGTGTGAAATATTAATGTTAAATGCAGGAGAATAATTACAATGATCTGAAAATTTTATAGGGATTTTCCAGCAGGATGTATGAATTGTATATTTATCTGGATGTTCAATAGTTATTTTACAAAAGTAGAAAACTGTTAACCTTACTATGTTGTGTCTCCAACAGAGATGTTGACTGTGTGCTTCAACTACTGAATGGTTTAAATTTTCATGTGTTTCGTTTTTCCTGTTCTATCAAAAGACAGGAAATAAAAAGTCAGTTTGGCAGAAAGTTAATTTAGGTGCATAAAACACTCTGTATAGGCACTCCTACTGTTGAAATGAAGGAATTCTGACAAAAGCAGTTGTAAAAATCTCTCTGAAGTGAATATTTTCCTACTAACTTTTGTTAATAAAGCCAGAAACACTTTCCTGAAGATATAAAAAGAAGAAATAATCCCAATAGACAAAGTGGGAAATTTATAAGCAAAGTAGCATCTCTGGATTATTCTGGCTGTTGTATAAATACTAGGCCTGTTGTGTGTTTTAATCTTCATCTATAGGTGTGCTTTTATCTTGAGAACTGGGAATTTGGGTTACTTAACTACTTGTCATGGTCTTTGGACTTTGGTTTCTTCTGGGTAATAGGCTTCAGTAATAGGTATACTTAATAAGTTATTCTAGGTTTTTCAGTTACAAACCCTATATATAAAATTCTATTTCAACTTAAGGATGAATTAGGAAAATGAAACCATGAGAACACTAGAAGAACATATGTAGGTGTATGTTTTTATAATCTTCCTAACATGACACAAAATTAGACAAAATACTGATAAGAACATAATATCAAAACAATCAGGAGAAATTATCACTTAAATAAACTTGGTTAGAGTCGCACTTCCAGAATGGTAGGGGGGTAAGGAACTTGGCAAATTCCCTCCCTCCAAGACAGATTAAAATTAGGCAAAATTGTTTAAAACAACCATTTTAAACTTGTACTGGACTGTTCCCAGCAGTGTTATTCAGTAACCAAAAATGGAAACAATCTGAATGTCCATCAGCCCTGCGATAGAGTATATAGAGTGTGGAATATCCATCAATAGAATACTGCCCAGCAATAAAAAGAACATTGGTACATGCTACAACATTGATGCATGCTACAACATGAACTTGGGAAACATACTAAATTAAAGAATTCAGACACAAAAGACAACATCTTATATGATTCTACTTATGTGAAATGTCCAGGAATGGCTAAATTAGTTGTTACCTTGTATTGTGGGTTGTAAATAGGGTTTCCTATAAAGAGACATAAGGAAAAAAAAAAAAAAAAGACATGAGGGATCTCTGGGGTGACAGAAATGTTATAAAATGGGATTGTCATGATGGTTGTATAGTTATATAAATTTACTAGAAAGCATTAAATTGTGCATTTAAAACAGATGAATTTGGGGGCATATTGGGTGGTGAGCCCAATATGGTTAAGCAGCCCAGCTCTTGATTTCAGGTCAGGTCATGATCCCATGGTTGTGAGATCAAGCCCCACGAGGAGCTTGCCTAAGATTCTTTTTCTCTCTCTCCCTTTTACCCTTCTCCCAAGCTTGTACGCTCTGTCTCTAAAAAACAAAACAAAACTGGTGAATTTTATGGTATATATTATGCCTCAATAAAACTCTTATTTTAAAATGTTTTTTTTTCTTCCCCCACCCCAGAATGGCCCTGCAGATGGCATTCACCTAGATGGCTGTTGCTTTCAGCTTATTTAGTTTAGGTGTTTGAGAGCTTGGTGCAAGCAGGACATAGAATACTGGCTTTGTTGTTTAGGGTTCTTGTTGTGATCTTAGGCACATCAAAGATACCAACCTTATTTGTTTTTAAGTTTATAGAATAGAAATCAAGAAATACCTAACTTAAAATCTTATAGGAACTTTTGCTCTTCACATAAAGCCTTCTGAAACATAGTAAGAGCCGTGCTCCCAGTAACTTTATAAGTGTAATGCTCTATATAGTCTTTGCAAATAGGAATATGCCTCTAGGATGAATGATACCTTATTTGAGACATAGCTGGGGCAGCAAAAATGGTCACAGTGTTTAGGAAAACCAGTACTGGGCTAGTAATGTTTAATAGTTGTTAGCAAAGTAGTCTTAAGATTATTAAAATGTTTTGCCATTTCAAAAACCAATAGCTGTCCCATAATAATTCTTAGAAGAGAACATAGTTTGATTTGAATACACTGTAACTATAGGAATCTAATTCAACTATTTCAGAACTTATTCTCCCTCTGCCCTATTTTAATTAAATAAAAGAGCTAGATTCAGTTCTTTCTAAAGCTTAATATTCAGTGGTTTGATCCTCGAATTTGTGTTTTAAAGTTTATTTATTTTTGACAGAGAGAGAGTGTGCAAGCGTGAGCTAGGGAGGGGCAGAGAGAGAGAGAGAGGGAGACACAGAATCCAAAGCAGGCTCCAGGCTCTGAACTGTCAGCACAGAGCCTGACATGGGGCTCAAACTCACAAACTGTGAGATCATGACCTGGGCCAAAGTCAGATGCTTAACCGACTGAGCCACCCAGGTGCCCCTTGAATTTGTGTTTTAAACAAATGGGATCTTTTACTTTATTTGTCCAACAAGTAAGCATTGAATATGTTGATCAAGACATACCCCTGCCCTCAGAATAGTAGTGGAGACTCTGGTCAACCAATAACTGAAAATCTTATGTACTGATGTGGTATGATGTACTGTTCAGCTTCTCGGATAGCACTAGGTGGGGCGACCGTCAACTCCGCTTGCTTGCTTTGGAAATCATCTCCCCCAAAGGGAAAACCCTTGAGATAAGTCTTTAAAGATGAATAGTTTCCCAAACGTGTAGAGAAAAGCTTGACAGAAGTGTACATAGTGAAGGAAATTGGTTGGTAAACTGATTTGGGTAGAATAACTGGTTGTGATCCCTTATGCCTTAGAATATAGGGGTATGTGTTGATTTATTCCAGCAAATGAAAATTTCGGCTTCATTTATTTGCTGTGCTTCTGATTCATCAACTTTTAAAAATCTGCTATCACAAATTGAACTCTTGATTTTAAGTGATGACCCACAGCTGCCGCAGTCTGTCTTGTGTCCCATAAGGGCTGGTGACTCAGACATTAAGAGAACTGCTTTTCAGTTTTGTTTTCAAGATCACTTGTGAATTTGTCTGCTTCTCACTCTTTTTTTAAGTTGAGGCAGAATTCTTCCAAGCTTCGTAATGTTAAGTGTATAAAGCAAATAATCAGCAAATTATCAAGTTCTTAATAACTAATAAAACAAATCTGTATGTTGTCATATAAATTGGAAAGTTAGCATACCTTATTTCTGGAGAGCCCCAAACCTCTTTTATTTTCCGATTATTTAACTTAATGATATTATACACCACATGGTCAATCAGTTTATTTTTTTATTTTTTATTTTTTTAAATTTTTTTTTCAACGTTTATTTATTTTTGGGACAGAGAGAGACAGAGCATGAACGGGCGAGGGGCAGAGAGAGAGGGAGACACAGAATCGGAAACAGGCTCCAGGCTCTGAGCCATCAGCCCAGAGCCTGACGCGGGGCTCGAACTCACTGGATCTCGAGATCCTGACCTGGCTGAAGTCGGACGCTTAACTGACTGCGCCACCCAGGCGCCCCGGTCAATCAGTTTAAATAAGACAAACAAGTTTAAGCAGGAAAGAAACAAAGCTGTACAGGACCTCATAACACCTCATCCTCACCTGTGATTTGACAGATGAATGGGTTAGTGATTTAGATCATTCATTTATAGCTGAATCTGAACAGGTACTCTTTCTATTGAATGATGAGAGAAAATCAGTGTCTCCTAAAATGCTTGCTGTAAATGACCTAAAAAGCAAGACACTCCATTTTCTGATAAGCCATATATTTCAAACTTTAAACATTTGTTACCAAGCCCTGTGGAACTGAAAGGTGAGTGAGACAGCCTTTGACCTTGGAGGAGTTTGCAAGATTATCTGACATGTAGAAACTGAGACAAATTGGTCTATGTTGTCTGCCTGCCCTCCCCCCCCCCACAGTGTTCTATGTGGTCTGTCCCCTTGCTTGTCATTCCCCTTCATCTTCCTTCTACAGGTTTAATGCTGTCTAGTCATACTCCTTCCATTTCCTCACTCTAGCCATGCCACTTCCCAGACATTCTGTTCCCTCTGCCTGAAATACTCTTCATCTCCTTTAAAAACAAAAACAAACAGGGGCGCCTGGGTGGTGCAGTCGGTTAAGCGTCCGACGACTTCAGCCAGGTCACGATCTCGCGGTCCGGGAGTTCGAGCCCCGCGTCGGGCTCTGGGCTGATGGCTCAGAGCCTGGAGCCTGTTTCCGATTCTGTGTCTCCCTCTCTCTCTGCCCCTCCCCCGTTCATGCTCTGTCTCTCTCTGTCCCAAAAATAAATAAACGTTGAAAAAAAAATAGAAAAAACAAAAACAAACAAAAAACCTAGTTCAGTTTTCGTTTAAGTTTCACTTCATCCAAATGTACTCATATAATACACCTTTCACTAACCCTCCCTGTACCCCCTGATGTGAGGCCAATGTTTCCATTTCCTTGTGTTTTTTTCCTTTATCTCCAGTGCTTTGAATAATGCCTGGCCCACAATAGGTGTGTGAATCTTTCTAAAGCTACCCTATTGGTATAAGTCAGAGTTCAACATAGTTTTTTTATAAAGGGCCAGATAGTAAACATTTTTGGCTTTGTGGGCTACATGATCTCGGTCCCAACTGCTGTTGTTATGGGAAAGCAGCTACAGAAAGACAGTATGTAAAGTAAAGGGCATAGTCTTGTTCCAGTAAAACTTTATTTACCAAAACAGTAAGCAGGCTGTAGGTTGCTGATCTCTGCTATAAATAATCATCTCTTTTTATTATTTTTTAAAAAACTTTTAAAAAGTTTCTTTATTTTGAGAGAGAGAAAGAGCATGAGCAGGGGAAGGGCAGAGAAAGGAGAGAGAATCTGAAGCAGGCTCCATGCTCAGCAGGGAGCCTGATGTGGGGCTCGAAATTACAAACCTTGAGATCATGACCTGAGCCAAAATCAAGAGTTGGACACCCAGCCAGCTGAGCCACCTAAGCACCCTTGATTCATTTTTAAAAATCCAGTTTTTAATTTACATGTTATGCTTCATTCCATTACTGTCATTTCTTGTGATGGTCAAATTGTCCCATAATTGACCATAGCAGCTCCTTCTAACTGGCTTCAGTATCTTTTTGACTTATTTCCATCATTTCTGAGTAGTCCTTTGCTTTCTTGGACAAGTTGTTGGAAGCTTCTCTTGTACTTTCTCTTGCCCCCCCCCCGCCCCCCCCCAGTATCAGCCATTTCTCCAAGGAGCTGTTGGGGTTTACTAGAAAACGTAGCTTAGAAATCAAAATCTGGATATAATATGTGTTCATTGCTACAAAGTGTAGTTGTTGCTTTTAGACAGACTCAGCAGACAGCTAGGAAGTGGAGGAATGTGTTTGTGTTTCTGTGTATTTTTTTAAAACTATTTATGTATTTTGAGAGGTGGGGGAGGGGCAGAGCTGGAAAGAGAGAATCACAAGCAAGCTCCGTGTTGTCAGCGCAGAGCCCGACAACAGGGCTCAATCCCATGAACTGTGCAAGATCGTGACCTGAGCTGAAATCAAGAGTCAGACACTCAACTGACTGAGCTACCCAGGTGCCTCTCTATGTATACTTTTAATGTGGAAATATAAATATAACAAAAATCCAGTCCCCCGGTATATCCCAGTTTTCTCATAGGAGGACGTTAAAATAAAAAAAAAAAAAATTAACCCCTTTACGAATTCTGTTGTAAAGCAACCATGTAGCAGTTGCATTTACTATTCTGGATGTATTGCACCATTGGCTTCTCATCTTTTATTTATTTGTTTGTTTGTTTGTTTTATTTTTTTAAGTAGGCTCCATGCCCTGCATGGGGCGAACTCACAACCCTGAGATCAAGAGTTGGAGGCTCTACCACCTGAGCCAGCCAGGTGCCCCTCATCTCTTATTTTTAAAAGTTGGTGTATCAGGGTGCCTGGGTGGCTCAGTTGGTTGAGCTTCTGATTTCAGCTCAGGTCATGATCTCTCATGATTTGTGAGTTTGAGTCCTGCATCAGGCTTGGGGCTGTCAGCACAGAGTTGGATTTAGATCCTCTGTCCCCCTCTCTGCCACTCCCCTGCTTTCTCACTCTCTCTCTCTCTCTCTCTCTCAAAAATAAGCAAACATTAAAAAAAAAAAGTTGATGGTGTATCAACTCATGATGTGGTCAGTGAGGTAAATGAATATTTTGGTACCACATTAAACCTCATGTCAGACTTCAATTCCTTTTGTCTGAGTTACTTTAAAAAAACTGTCCCATCCATCTGCCAACCTCACCCATAATTTGGCATACTGCTTAAAGAAATCCAGTCTTTTTTTTTTTTTTTTTAAACTTTATATTGTGGAATATCAAACTGCTCTTAAAATGGACCCTCATGTGCTTTTGGCTCCTCTTGAAATCTTAGACCACGTATAAACTTTTTAATAAACGTTTCTGTATGTATCTCTTAAAAGATAAGGACTTTTCTTAAAAATAGTAGCAAACCTATTATCATAGCTAAAAGAAGTTTTAAATAATTCCTTAATATAATTAAATATCTAATGAGTTTTAAATTTTTCCCAGTTATATCAGGTTATTTTTTTATAGTTGGTTTGTTCAAATTGGAATCCAAATGATGTTCACACATTGCATTTTAAGTCTTTTCTCTTTTAACGTATAGCTTCTACTCCAACTTCGTTCCCCCACTTCCCCCTTTTTTCCTACAAATCTGGGTTGTTTGCACTATAGATTTTCTCACATTTTGGATTTTCCTAATTGCATTCCCATGGTGTCATTAACATGTTTCTATGTCTCCTCAGTGTTCTTTTTTTTTTTTTTTTTTTAATTTTTTTTTTCAACGTTTATTTATTTTTGGGACAGAGAGAGAGCATGAACGGGCGAGGGGCAGAGAGAGAGGGAGACACAGAATCGGAAACAGGCTCCAGGCTCTGAGCCATCAGCCCAGAGCCCGACGCGGGGCTCGAACTCACGGACCGCGAGATCGTGACCTGGCTGAAGTCGGACGCTTAACCGACTGCGCCACCCAGGTGCCCCATCTCCTCAGTGTTCTATAAGCTGGTTATTAGATCTAGAGGCTCAATCAGACTCATTTACCTTTTTTTCAAGAATGCTTCATTAGTGTATGCTTCCATTAGGCACATTAATGTCCATATATTTCTCCTCATATCTGTGGGAATTGATCATGACCTACATTAATGGTTTTCATTAGAGATTAGCAAAATGATTTTGCAAATATAGAATTTTTTCATTTTAGTTGAATTATTTCAATAGGGTTTAGTTTTCACCAACTATGTATTTACCTAGAGGTACAATTCATATTAGAAAGGTAGGTATAATCAGTTCACAAGTTTCAGAATAATGAATTGGTTTTCTAGTATCCTTCAAACAGTGATCAGTTTTTTATAAGCACTATTATGAACTCATGAATTCTAACATTGTGCCATGTTTTGATCCATTGCAATTATTATTTTTTATTGATACTCAAATTATCCCATCTTAGTTAGTGGGAGCCTTTTCTTTTTTTAAAAAAAAATTTTTTTTAACGTTTATTTATTTTTGAGACAGAGAGAGACAGAGCATGAACGGGGGAGGGTCAGAGAGAGGGAGACACAGAATCTGAAACAGGCTCCAGGCTCTGAGCCGTCAGCACAGAGCCCGACGTGGGGCTCGAACTCACGGACCGCGAGATCGTGACCTGAGCCGAAGTCGGCCGCTTAACCGACTGAGCCACCCAGGCGCCCCAGTGGGAGCCTTTTCAAGTTGGCTCCTGAGTCCCATGGACACAACTCCAGAAGTCTTTGGTAACTTAATTGCTTTCTGACATGACAAGTTTTATACGTTTCCTACCCAATACCTGGAGTCAACTATTTTTCTAAAGAGCCTGGCTTCCTTGTAGAGGGAAATGGTATTCAAAGTCTATATCTGGTGCTAGAAGCAAGAGAACCATCTTTTTTTTTTTTTTTTTAACAACAATAAATATTTACACTCATGTAGTTCCTATGGGCCAGAATTCCTAGGCAATTTAGCTGGTTGGTAGTGGCTAGGTATGTGAGCAAGTTGATGCTGGCATTGACAAGAGATTTCAATTCCTTACCATATGGACCTCTTTAACTTAGGGCTGCATGAGTGTCTTCATGACATGGTGGCTGGTTTCTCCCAGAACCAGTGATCCAGGATAGCCGGTAGCATCCTTTGATTCATTTTCCTATTAAAAAGTAGAGTTTAGTGTTCTGGCTTTGGATCCAGACCACCTGGTGCGGGGTTAAATAACTAAGTTACTTAACTCTTTTTGTGCCTTACTTTCCTTAGCTATGGCATTAAGATAATGATAATACCTAACTTAGAGGCCCGATAATACAAGGTTTTTGTGAAGATTCTGACAATTAAAACAGTTTCTGACACTTAGCACTTTTGGGAAGCACTTAGCCCACTGCTATTGCTGCTGTTATTACTACCACCACTGGGATGAACTAAAGACCCAAAACCTAGTCAGTAAATTGCCCTTGACAGAAATAGTCTTTCTTCCTATTTGCCAGCAATTGCCATGACAGAAAAATCGTTTACAGATTCCAGATATTCGAAGTATGATTGAAGATTAAGGGTTAGAGCATTATAGCCACACCTGTTTGATTATGTGTATGGAGGATGTTTCATTCCTAATCTGTGTTCACAGAGATTTTTAGTGCAGGATATGTGTTCATATAATGTGACCCAGGAAGCAGCCAAGTTACCTGCCCCCTCCCCCACCCCCCGCGCCCCTTAAAACTTTTTATTTTAAAGTATGGATTTGTAGGAGGTTGCAAGAAAAAAAAATGTACAGGGAGGTCCAGTGGACCCTTCACCCAATTTATATCCCAGTGGTAACTATAGTTGAACTATATAGTACAGTATCACTTTTCAGTGATAAATTTTCACTCACTAGAAATTGAGCAGCTATATACTAGGTATTTTAAGGTATTAAGTGATTAAAACTGACCTTGAGCAGTTCAGTCCTTCTTCTCTGGGTTCTCATTATTTTATTTCTAAAAATGTTTTTTAGTTTGGCTCTTCATTGTTGACACTTGCATTAGCAGTTTCTTTAATGCCAAACATTGTTATTTTTCACATTCCTATTTTCCTTGTTTTAAAACAATTTTTGCATTGTGTCCCCATCTTGCATTTATAATCTTTACAGCATCAGAACCATGTTGCCTGCATTGTCTTATTTTAATCACGTGCCAGTTTTGCAGTGCTACCAAGTCTGGATCTGAGAGGCAGCTTGTGTGAATCATTTACATACATTTCTGTTTATATTCCCCAGATTAATTTGCAACCTTACATTTTTTTTATCCAGTTGCATGGTTAAAGCAGAGTTTTAATCATTCATTTTAAGAAGAAATTTGTCATAAGTAGGATTTTAAAACTGGCTCAAAGAGCAGAAGCTATTAAACAATAGCAGAAACCAGACAATATGTAGGACTTTAAATAGTAATTGTTAAGCATTTGAATGTTCCCAAAAATATGAGTCTGTGTATCTATGTGTGTCTCTACATGTTATTCCACTAGGGACTTGCACAGATAGGTTTTGCACAATATCCTTGCTGTTATTGTCAGCCATAAACAAATTACACGTATTTAACAAGTTAATGTCAGATTGGCCAGGAGCCACTGGGAGGTGTGTACTTAGTGACATCAGCTGGCAAAGAGCCCTAGTAACAGGGAGGGTTGGAAGGATAGTGGAGGGAGAGGGAGCAGGAGGGAGGGAGAAAAAGAGAGAGACAGAGAGACTGACTGTATCTGGGGATTCTGGCAAGGTGAAGAGCTGGTCTGTTTGGCAGGACCTTCCCATCTGGGATCCATCTGTGTTTCCCTGGAATGGGACAGGCAGCTCTAGTCAGTGAGAAATCGCAGATGTGAGAGAGCTGACACATGTCCAGCTAATGAAAGAAGGAGGAAGGCTGGTCTCAGATTGGGCTTTGAAGATTAGGAGGAGGAAAAGAAGAGCTTTTTTTTATATTTATTTTGAATAAATTTGGTATATTAAGAATCTGGATTGTTATAATCTGGTCATTTGGGGTAAGTACCTTTTAATTCAGTTTTAGGGGCTAATGTGGGCAATTCTCTGCCTTTCAGAGCTTTTTACTTATTTCAGATTAATGTCATGAATTGTTTTATATTTGTTTAGCTCCTCAGTGTTGATTTGATGCTTCATTTGGTTATATTTCTGTATCATTTTTCAGTTGCCACCTTTATATTTGAATGCCATGCTATTTTGAATGGAAACTTGAATCAGATATAATATGAATTGTATGACTAGGAAAGTAATCTCACAAATATTTCTGTAAAGTATTCTACATAGAGTCTGTGATATGTTGAGGGAAATTTTTTCTCCCTTAGTATGCATAATACAAATAGGCAGTGTTAAAAAGATGGCTCATAAAAATACTCTTCCTTATTGTCAGATTTTATTTCACTGTATACAGGTAAATTACAACTAAAAGAATGACAGAAAAACTTAGCAGTATCTTTTAATTGTAATGTAGTTGGCTTTTTTTCTTCATTACATTTTACCCCATGCTGATTTCTTCTATTTACTTCCTACGTACAAAATAAACAAGTAACATCACAAATCTGACTTGAATTGTGAGTTTGGAGTAGTTTTGTCATAAAATAAATTCACATGTACATAGCTACTGTATTCTATAGTGCTTGTTATTTGTGCAGCATAATTTAGCTTTTTGCTATTTCTGTACATTGTATGCATGTCTTCCAGGCCTCCAAATGCAGATAGCTAAGGGAAGAGCATGGGTTTGGGAGTTACACATACTGTACAGCCATTTTTCACTAGGTTTTTGGTCTCAAGCAAGCTACTTACTCTCTTTAAGCCTCTATTTTGTGCACTTCCTGCCTGTTGTCATTATTGGGTAAATTTGGCACATAGAAGGCATTCAAGTTAGTTTCAGAAGTTTCTGGATATTCATTATTTTCCTGTGATTCGTTCCTAAACCCTTTGCATTTTTTTTTTAACATTTTATTTTTCAAATAAAAATACCCATACCCAACGTGGGACTTGGACTCAAACCCCCAAGATCACGAGTCCCACGCTCCACCTATTGAGCCAGCCAGGTGCCCCATAAACCTTTGCATCTTTAACTTCAAACTCTCAGGCTAAGAATGAATCTTGCCTAGGACTCTAGTTTTCAGGGTACCTTCCTCTCATTGTACCTACCTCTCAGATCATCTGTATCTGTTATAAATGTTATATGCTTTCTTTGTTAAGCCTTGCTATGATTATAAATGATTTGGAAAGCATTTTAAGTATTGTAATGTAAATAAGCCTGTTATATCAGAATAGAACTTCCGAAAAAGTCAACAAGAGTGAGATACTGAATTATATTGCTTTGTTACAACACTGTTCAAATTGTATTTTTTATTGTTGAAAATTCTACTAGTTCTCAAATAGGGACTTAAGAAAATACATTTATTCCTTAAAGTTCTTCAACATTCACTTATGTCATTTAGGTAATTATTTTAAGAGGACAGTACAATTCAGTTTTTTCTTTAAATTTTACAGTCACATTTCTTGAGGTGGGGGAGACTTTTTAAAGGAATCTTTTTATATAAGTATTCTGTTTTACCAGATTGGCTAAATGATTTAGTAAGAATATTCAAGCTTTGGGGTGCCTGAGTGGCTCAGTCAGTGAGCATCCTCCAACTTTAGCTCAGGTCATGATCTCACGGCTCATGGGTTTGAGCCCTGCATCAGGCTCTGTGCTGACAGCTCAGAGCCTGGAGCCTGCTTCAGAGCCTGTCTCTGTCTCTCTCTGCCCCTGCCCTGCTTGTGCTGTGTCTCTCTCAAATATAAACATTAAAAAAAAAAAAAAAGAAAGGAATATTCGAGTTTCTGTTTTGATAGGTGAAGGGTTCACCATCTTGTTGGACTTGTCTAAATATTTGAGAGGATATATGGAACTTACATGATAGTCCTTCAGTGAGCAAGCACTTCTGGGCGCCCTGGGAGATGTGCTCCTTGTTTCACTGCTGAAGTATAGCATAGGCTGGGTCTACTATGAAGGGCTTACCAAAGAGATTTCCATATGCTGTATGTCCATACTAGGAATACTTTTGATGCTAGAGTTTCAAGAAGCATTAAAAAATGGTAAATGATATACATTATAATATGTGAAGATCCACTGATTGCAAGTAAAGGTGGTTGATTAAAAGTCCTTGCAGGACCCACACAGTTCAGGAGAGTAGCTGCTTGTTACTGAGGTAGTAACCAAGATAATCTTTGAATTGAATACTAAAGAAAATCATAGTACTTTCTGAAGACCATGAAAGCATTGTGAGAAGCTTTACTGCTGTGAAAAAAAGAAACTTCCTAAATTGGCTTCCAGGAATGACCCAACCAAGGATTTTTTCATATCAAGGGTCCATGTTGGACTGAAGTTATATAATACAGTAATGTCAGTAAACTGGAGTTGGGGATAATGACATTTAAATTGCATCTTTGAAATATCAAGGAAGGATGCATTTTGAGTGTGAATGAACATCTTTTATACACAACTGGAAGAATTCAAGTGAATCTGAAAGATTGGTTGAGTCAGTTCATTGAAGGTTATTTTAAGGCCACACTAGAAGTGTTCATAAGCCCCCAATGATGACCTATAAAAAGTGTTACGATTGAAGAGGATCTTAAGGGCAATCTAATCACAAATGCATTATTTTATAGGTAAGGAAAATTGATGGAAGGGTAGTAGAGTTGTAAAAAGTCTGCTTGGCCTAGTTTAATTACCCTACTTGGTTGTTGAGCTTGGACTGGAATTGTCTTCTGAGTTTTCAGGACATTGATTTTACAAACATTTTTTTTCTTTTAAAAAAAAGTTGTTTGTTTTTTAAATGTTTGTTTCTTTTTGAGAGAGAGAGAGCAAGGGGGGGATGGGCAGAGAGAGAAGAGGACAGAGGATCCCAAGCCAACTCTGCACTGACAGCAGCAAGCCCGATGTGGGGCTTGAACCTATGAACTGTGAGATGAAGTCTGATGCTCAACCGAATGAGCCACCTAGGTGCCCCTACAAACATTTTTTTGACTGTCGTATGTGATGATATGGTAAGGGATAAAAAATGTCACATAGAGGAGATAGAATGTACATGAATGCAAAAAAGTGGGTAAGTCCTGACGATTAACTCAGGCAATCAGGGAACTTTCACGAGGGACAGTATTTGATCAGAACTTAGGACAGAAGCATTTAGACTTCTTGTCCAAAGAAGCTTGGTGGGTGCATGGAAAGGTTCACTTTCCATTAGACCCCCATGCCTTAAACAAGACTTTGTCAAATGCATAGCTACACAGTGTTAATTTCTACTGTTCTTTCCATTATGCCTGGCTGTTGTTATGTTTCCAAATCCAAAAGTAATTGCATGATTCTGAGATATTTATCTGTCTATATCTATGTCTATATCTGTATTTCTATCTATTTCTATCTACCTATCTATAGATAGATATACACATATCCCCCACCTCTTTTTTAAACCAGGAAGGTCTAATTTAAAATTTCTTTTTAATGTTTATTTATTTTTGAGAAAGGGACAGAGCGTGAGTGGGGGAGGGGCAGAGAGAGAGGGAGACACAGAATCTGAAGCAGGCTCCAGACTCCGAGCTGAGGTGTCAGCGCAGAGTCCGATGCAGGCTTGAACCCACAAACCACGCGATCATGACCTGAGATGCAGTTGGATGCTCAACCGACTGAGCCACCCAGGCACCCACAGGAAGGTCTAATTTAAAAGGTTTCTACTCTGGACTGTATGGGTTTTCCCTCCAAGTTGAAGTCAATAAATATAGGAATTGGTGATGAGTGTATCTTGCAGAAAAACAACCCACTGTAACTGGCTTTTATATTTTCACTGGTTGATGGGCTTTCCAAACAGTGTTTAACTTTTAAGACTTATGTGGCATCACATTTATTCTGGGAAACTTAAAATGCACATGGATTTACTTTTCTAAAGCATGCCTAAACCTGCAAAAGCCACTTTTTGTGCTTTGTTTAAAGCAACTACTGGAAATCCTGTTATTATTCAATCCTGAGCTGCTTGTTGGAGATGCCTACCTAGCTAGGTGGGGTGCAAGTCTGTATAGAGTACATATGTATATGTGTCTGCACTTGCTTCTCATAGCTGGAGTTCTGAAGTAAATACAGTATGTATTTTCATTTGGTTGTGGTAGGGCTGGTGGAGGAAAGGCAGTGAATAGATTGCATATAGACTTTGGCATTAGGCTATGTAACCACGAGCTGATTTAACCTCTAAGCCCTGATTTCCTCACCTGTAAAACAGGTAAAAATACATGTTATTGTGATTTAACAATAATTAAGAATAAAATTAGAAAGTAGTA
This sequence comes from Lynx rufus, assembly GCF_022079265.1. Classification (NCBI taxonomy): domain Eukaryota; kingdom Metazoa; phylum Chordata; class Mammalia; order Carnivora; family Felidae; genus Lynx; species Lynx rufus. The sequence goes on along the minus strand of NW_025814896.1, from coordinate 25,495,989 downwards.
AGCATGATGCTTGCTGCATGAATACTGAATAAGATTTATCTTTCCATATGATTTTTCTTAGTTCCCCTTAAACATCAAAGTAAACCAAAGACTTAGTTAAAATGTGTTTTTTGCACATTTTCAGTAAGTCTCTCTTCAGACTGACGAGGAACCAACCCTGCTTCCTTAACTAATTCTTAGTCATGGGAGAAGGGTGCGTGTAGAGAATGCAGCAGCCTTAAAAACTCAAACCTGTTGCTGTGTGGCAAGCTGTTAATGTTTAGGGACCTTGCGTTACTTACCCTGCTGGAAGAGCTGGGGGATGGGCCGCTTGGAGGGTGACAGATGTGCCCTCTGCTGCCGGCGGGCGCGTGCCGGCTCTGTCCCTCTGCTCCCAGCACCAGGTGCAGCCATTGTTCTGGCTGGTCTCTCTTCATCCGGCCTCGTCTGTTACTCTGCTCTTTCTAGCTCATTGTTTCTGTAGGAAATTAGCATTAAAAACCCATCTGAAACCCCCATGTCCCTCAACTGCAGGTGACTGTTATTGGCCCCAGCTGCCACCCTTGCGCTTGATTACTTCCATATGGGTCTGTGCAAAGAAGTAGTAGCCATTTATTGATTTCCACCACAACCCCCACCTCTATTACTCAAACTATAATACCCTGAAATCTATTAGACCCCCAATAGGCTGTATAGCTCAGTTGGCACTACAACTGTGATGAACGTTTTACAAGCAAAACTAATTACACCCTCTTTCTCCCCCTTTACCACCTCCTACCTAAATATTAAACGTAAAAAAACCAGAGTGTTGTAAGTGGAATAGTAAATCTTCTAAATGTCTGGAGATGAATCTGTTTCTGAGTGGTAAAGCTTTTTAGACTTTGGATGGGCTTTTATGGAAAATTTTAGTCATTGGTTTAAATATTTCATACTACGCTCATAACATTCAAGCAAACCATGCCCAGTAAGCTTCTAGGGTGGGGGTGGGGGACACAGAAGTTTTGGTCATTTGCTTTTCAGTTTATTAAATTTAATTGGGGTGGGCAGTATGTTAGGAAAGGGGCCTAGTTTAAAATGATAATATGTTTTGTGGGAAAACTGCATGCAATTAGAATTAGTTAAATCCTTTAATTTTGCATTTTGTTGCTTGACTTCTATGTTTGCACAAATGGTTGTTCCAGTTTATTTATTAGGATAAATACCACAGTGAGGAATTTGATGTCCTAGACTTCTTTCCTCCTTCATCTGTAAACAAATTTAAGTGTTCTATTTTGGTTATATTGGTCTAAATCAAGATTGTAATCTCAAACAGGTTACCAGGCTTAAAACCCTAAATTGAAATTGTTATTGGCTCCTGATTGTGACCTTGACAAAGTCACTACCGAATCTGTCAGTGAACAGAATCTGGTACTGGTAGCTTTTACAAGTAAATAGCCCAGAAAATCACAGGGGAGGTAATTGACTAAGATCTTTTGACTGCTCAATGTTTAGCTGTGCAACCTGGTCTTAAGGTAAAATCTTGAGTTTACAACTTTTCAAATTAAGTTTTTTAATAATTCTGATATTTAAAGTAACAATTTCAGTATTTTAAACTAAAATTAATACCACAGTATTAGCTCTGTGGTACTTCTATCATAATTAATTATAGAATTTAAAGCCATTTCTGTTAGGAAAATGTCTTTTTGCCTTTCTTCTCCTCCTCCGTTTTTTTTCTTTTACTTTCTCTTCTGGGATTTTGAGTTTTTTTTTTCAACGTTTATTTATTTTTGGGACAGAGAGAGACAGAGCATGAACGGGGGAGGGGCAGAGAGAGAGGGAGACACAGAATCGGAAACAGGCTCCAGGCTCTGAGCCATCAGCCCAGAGCCCGACGCGGGGCTCGAACTCACGGACCGCGAGATCATGACCTGGCTGAAGTCGGACGCTTAACCGACTGCGCCACCCAGGCGCCCCTGGGATTTTGAGTTTTAAAAGGTCCTAGAATTTGAAGAGCCCCTGGCAGCCAGCATTGTATCTGACAGCTCCTAGGAAGGCAAGCCTCTAGGTAAGGTGGTGTGATTACAGTTAGAATAGATTAGGATCTGTAGTTTTTGAGAGTTTTTTGAGAGGTTTTAAATTTGCTGCCTCATTTAAGCAGTGGAGATAATGGAAGGTTAGAGAGGTCAAGAAAGGGGAGAGTTGAGATTTGAAATAGTCTCCTGACTCCCAATTAAGTGCTTTCTTTTGAAGTTTGGAGCTAGTAAAAGTTGGGACTGATTGTAGTAGGCATGATATTGCATCAGATATTATTGTCTCAAGGTGTGTGCAAGTGGTCTTGAAAGTTTTTTCTTTTTGTTGCTCATAAAGAATGGGGTTTTCCTTTAGTGGCCTGGCGAAAGAGAAATAGAGCTCTTTTATTCGTTCATAGGAAAAGGAATCTGCAGTCTAGTGTGAGACTGATTTTCTCTTCATCCCATTTAATGAGATAAGTTGTCCATACCCTTCCTGGGTCTAATGCCATGATGAAGCTGACAGTAGCTTTTTTTGTTTTTGAATGGGAACTGTATATTCAAAAGCACAGCATACTTCTGTTGCCCCAAGAAGGGAAGCATGGCAGATAGCCACCTGGACTTTGATTGCCCAAAGAACAATAGTAGAAACTCTTCAACAGAACTGGGACTGGTGAGGCAAATGAGGTTCCCCAACAAAGTTTGAGGCACTCATTTCCAGGGTTGGCTCTGCACTGAAATTTTGGGCCCGAGGAAGCTCACTTGCCACCCTCCCATCCTGGTTCTGCTTTTCAATAATGTCTAAAGTAGGAAGAAGATGCCAGGCTTAGTAATTGATACAGAAATGTTTTCTGTCTTTATTTTGTTTTGAATTTTTCTTCCAATGTTAATTTTTGAGAGACAGGAAGTGTGAGCAGGGGAGAGGCAGAGAGAGAGGGAAACACAGAATCCGAAGCAGGCTCCAGGCTCTGAGCTGTCAGCACAGCTCAGCTTAACCAACTGAGCCACCCAGGTGCCCCATCCGTCTTTATTTTGGAAAGTGAATAAAATTAGAAGTGTATCTGGGGCAGGGCTCAAGCTCACCTGATGTGGGGCTCGAGCTCACCCAGTGTGGGACTTGAACTCACAAACCATGAGATCATGACCTGAGCCAAAGTCAGATGCTTAACAGCTGAGCCACCCAGACGCCCTTCTGGAATCACTTCAGTACAAGTATTTGAAGGTCCTTCAACTTTTTGGTTTGTTTCTTTTTAGTGTGTCACTTTATTCTGTTTTCATGCATTTTGCATATACACGTCAATATATACACTTAGCTGGACAAATGAAAATAGTGGGTGAGTTTGAAGATAGATTTTAAGAGACTATTCCATACTCCATATTTTCTGCTCTTTTGAGGGTGACTGCTCAATACCCTTTAAGTATACTCTACAATCTCATCTTCCTATGGCTTTACTCACACCTATATGCTCATGACTTTTAAATTTATGTCATTTTTGGTTTTTTGTATTTTTATTTAAAAAATGTTTAATTTAGGGGCGCCTGGGTGGCGCAGTCGGTTAAGCGTCCGACTTCAGCCAGGTCACGATCTCGCGGTCCGTGAGTTCGAGCCCCGCGTCGGGCTCTGGGCTGATGGCTCAGAGCCTGGAGCCTGTTTCCGATTCTGTGTCTCCCTCTCTCTCTGCCCCTCCCCCGTTCATGCTCTGTCTCTCTCTGTCCCAAAAATAAATAAACGTTGAAAAAAAAAATTAAAAAATGTTTAATTTATTTGAAAAGAGACACAAAGAGGGGGAGAGAAAGAGTCCCAAGCAGGCTCCACACTGTCAGTGTAGAGCCCAGTGAGGGTCTCGATCTCATGAACTGTGAGATCATGACTTGAGCCAAAATGAAGAGTTGTATGCTCAACCAACAGAGCCATCCAGTCGCCCCTAAACTTTTTTTTTAATTTGTTTTTAATGTTTATTTATTTTTAAGAGAGAGGGCGCCTGAGCAGGGGAAGGGCAGAGACACAGAATCTAAAGCAGGCTCCAGGCTCGATCTCACGTCAGGAACTGTGAGATCATGACCTGAGCCAAAGTCGGACGCTTAACCGACTGAGCCACCCAGGCGACCCTGCCCCTAAATTTATCTTTAAACTGTATTTGTATTCAAAAAAAATTTTTTTTAATGTTTATTTGCTTTTGAGGGGTGTGGGAAGGGGCAGAGAGAGGGAGGCACAGAATCTGAAGCAGGCTCCAGGCTCTGAGCTGTCAGCACAGAGCCCAGCATGGGGCTCGAACCCATGAGCCTGAGATCATGACCCGAGCCGAAGTCGGTCATCCAACCGAGTCGCCCAGGTGCCCAAATCATATTTGTCTTTTGAGCTATGATATCATCTTACTGCCTAATGAACATTTCCATTTGTCAAACTTGTGTTGTTCATATATGTTGTTCTTATGCTAATTTTTCAATCTTACTGGTTTTTAAGAAGATGTATTAAAACTTTACACTGTGATTGTGTATTGTCCATTTCTCTTTGCAATTCTATCAAAATTTTGTTTTTGAACGTGTGTTGTTGAGTACATACTTTGTTCAGGATTATTATATTTTCCTTGTGAAATCATTCCTTTATCATTGGGATAATGACCTTTTTTGGGGGGTCTGCAATCATGCTTTTTGGATTAAAGCCTATTTTCTCTAATATTAACATTTAATACCTGCTTATCCATTTGCCTTTTTTCATCATTTTTTTAACCTTTCAGTATTGCTAGGGTTTAGACATGAGTTATATCAAATGAGTCTTATATCAAATATTTGGATTTTGTTTGTTTGAATTCAGTCTAGAAATATTCTTTTACTTGGTAACTGATCTATTTATATTTAGTAGGTTACTACTATATTTACACTTATTAGTATCATTTTAGATTTTTTTATTTTCCTTTTAATTCCTTTACTCTTTTCCTTGGAGATTGCAAAATACTTTCTGTATTTTTTGTTTGGATGTTACCTTTCCATTATTTTGATGGTTACTCTTAAAACTTTGATGTGTATACACTACTTAAAAGTCTAAAATGTAAATTAACATATTCATCTGTTTTTTTGTCTTTTTCTTTTTTTTTTTTAACAGATCTTAGAACACTTCAATTATCTGCTCATCATTTCATGTTTATTATAATTTTTCCTTCTCGGTTAATTTTCCTTTCTGTCAAACTACCTCTGTTAATAGTTCTTAAAGAAACAGTCTATGAGTAATAAACTCTTTTTGTTGGTCTGAAAATATCTTTATTTCACTTTATTTCACTTTTATTTGAATGATGATTAACACAATTAGAGAGTAAGGACTTACAGTTGTTTTCCGTCAGCACTTGAGAGTGGTGATTTCTGTTGTTCTGGAGATGTGAAGTTTCTTCCAGTTGAGCTGGTTTTTGTTCCTTTGTTGGGTTATATTTTTCTCTGTGGTTACTTTTAAGATTTTCTTCTTTGGCTTTGGTGTTCTGCAGTTCTATCATGGTGAGGTTAAGTTGTGGATTTGTGTTACTCAGGACTTGGGGTACTCCTTTAATCTGAGGATTTGGATCTTCAATTCTGGAAAATTCTTGTCTATGATCTCTTTGAATAATATCTCCTTTCCCCCAATCATTTGCTTGTTTATGTCTTTCTAGAATTTTGCTACATATATGTTGGATCCTCTTATGTTATTCTGTTTCCTCTTTTGTATTTTTTTTCCTTATGTCTTTATACTGCATTCTAAGTGATTTCCTCTGCTCTGTCTTCTACTCCACTTTTTATTTTATTATTTTTTTCAAGTTTATTTGAGAGAAAGAGAGAGCACACACATGCAGAAGGGCAGAAAGAAGTCCAGGCAGGCTCCTCGTTGTTAGCGCAGAGCCAGAAGGGGAGTGTGGGACATGTCCTAAACTGAAATCAAGAGTCAACCAATTGAGCCACCTAGCGCCCCTACTGTTCCATTTTTAAACTCTGTCTGACATACTCTTCAAAATGTTCATTCGGCATTTCATTTCTAGATATTTATTAAATTCTCTTACAAATAGGCTTTTAAAGAAGCCCACGTCCAGTTCACTCATTATATTCTTTATCTCCTTAATGATTAAAAAAAATTTTTTTAATGTTTATTTATTATTGAGAGACAGAGAAACAGAGCATGAGCATGGGAGGGGTGGAGAGAGGGAGAGACACAGAATCTGAAGCAGGCTCCAGGCTCTGAGCTGTCAGCACAGAGCCCAATGCGGGGCTCGAACTCACAAACCGCGAGATCATCATCTGAGCTGAAGTCGGACACTTAACCGAGTGAGCCATCCAGACGCCCGATCTCCTTAATAATTTTTTAAAAGATTAATTGAAGTGTAATTTATATAAAATTTGGTTTTTTTTCTTAAAGTTTATTGAGAGAGAGAGAGAGAGTGAAGAATCCCAAGCAGGCTCTGCACTGTCAGGATGGAGCCCAGTGTGGGCTCAATCTTGGAACCATGAGATCATGACCTGAGCCAAAATCAAGAGTCAGATGCTTAACCCACTGAGCCACCCAGGTACCCCTAAAATTCATTCTTTTAAGGGTATAGTTTTATGAATTCTGACAAACACAAACAATCAGATGGCTACTACCAGAGTCGGAGTAAAAAATATTTCCATCACCCTCAAAAAACTTTCTTGTTCCCCTTTTGTAGTCAGTCCCCCTGCCTTAACTTCCCTCCAGCCTCTGGCAAATACTTATCTGTTTTCTGCCCTTTTTTAAAAATTTTTTTTAAATGTTTTTTATTTATTTTTGAGAGAGAGAGAGAGAGAGAGCGTGCACACAAGCAGGAGGGGGCAGAGAGAGAGGGAGACAGAATCTGAAGCAGGCTCTGGGCTCTGAGCTGTCAGCACAGAGCCTGATGCAGACTCACACTCGTGAACTGCGAGATCATGACCTGATCCAAAGTCAGACGCTTAATTGAGCCACCCAGGCACTCCTGTTTTCTGTCCTAGTTTTACCTTTTCCAGAATGTCATATAAATGGAATCATGGGGTATGTAGCCTTTTGTGTCTGGCTTCTTTCACTTAGCCTAATGCATTTAGGATTCATGCATGTTACTACATGTATCAATAGTTTGTTTTTAGGGCTGAGTAGTATTTCATTGTGCAATAAAGTGACCAACTTTTCCACCTTGTCCTGGTCCTCAGAGACCCCTCAAACTTGCTTTTCTGTATGGATTTTAGATAAGGTCTATAGATTAGAGAGTGCTACGTTATTAATGTCAGTTATTTTGGTCACATACTGTGGTTATATAAGCAGATATCCTAGCTCTTAGCAATTATGCTATGAAATATTTATGTTTATTTATTTTTAAGAGAGAGACAGTGTGAGCCAGGGAGGGGCAGAGAGAGAGGGAGACACAGAATCTGAAGCAGGCTCCAGGCTCTGAGCTGTCAGCACAGAGCCCGATGCAGGGCTCGAACTCACAAACTGTGAGATCATGACCTGAGCTGAAGTTGGACGCCCAACCAACTGAGCCACCCAGGTGCCCCTCTGCCCTGAAATATTTAAAGGGTAGGGGGTATCATGTCCGCTTACTTTCAGACAGTTGAGACAAAAAAACTGTAGAATGAGTGGTAGAGTGAGTAGATGGGTAGATAGGTAGGTAGGTAAACAGATAATGATAAACAGAAATAGGTAAGTTAATTAGTGAAATTGGGTGAATGGTATGAAAAGGTTTCTTTGTACTTTTCGTGAAAGTTTGAGATTTTTTTTTTTAAGAAATACTTCTAAGTTCAGATAAAAGAAATAGATACAGTTAAAAATAGAGGGTATTGATAGTCAGTTTAGAGCTGCCTAAAGAAGTAAACTGAGCTATTGTCTGAATAGCATAAACAAGTTAGCCTAGGGGATATCAGATGTAATACTATTCCAGACAGAGGAAAGTAGTGCAGAGGTCTTCTGGTGGGAATGAGCTTGATATGGGTCAATGGGTAGAACAATGGCTAGTATAGCTACAGGGTAGTAGATGAAGAGAAGGTAGGAAGTTAGATAGGAAACAGTTCCTGTAGACTTTTGTAAGCCAGGGTGAGGAATTTGGATTTTATTCTAAGCATGATGGGTAGCCATTGAAGGGGAAGTAACATGACCTCGTTTATATTTTATAAAGATCACGCTTCCTGTGGTATAGAGAGAATTGTATGGGGGCATGGCTGAAAGCAACACAACCAGAAGTAAAAAAAAAAAATGACAAGTTTGGATTAGGTTCATGGTAGTGGAGGATAGCTGGTTTGGTATGTTTTGGGGGTAGGTTGAGTTTTCTGAACTTGTTGATGGAATGAATGTTGAGAGAGAGAGAAGAGTGCTTTCAAATAATTATCACATTGGCCCTCATTGGTATTCACCCATTCATTTAAATACTTACGTGCTCATTCCCTGTGTGCCAGGCACTGCTGTAAGGCATTGAAGTTACGTTAGTAAGTAAAGCAAAGCCCCTGCCTTCATGGAGATTAAATTCTATGGGAAAGACAGTTAATAAAGATGATTAATAAGTAATAGATATGTAGTCTACAATATATATGTTTTATGTATTTTTTAAATGTTTGATATGTATGTTACAAAAATGAAGTGCTAAGGAGAAAGGGAAAGGGCTTAAGAATGAAGATCCAGGTTAAGTTGAGGAAAGTATAGAAAGGGTAAGGATAGTCCCACCTTTTAGATGGTGATTTTGAGAATGCAAAGAGATGATGGATATACAAGGTTCAGCACTTTATGTGACACTGTGCTTCTCACCTTTTGAGTCAATACTATGATGAAGATTGAGGATGATAGTTCCTTATGCGGTACAATCTTGACTCTACTGGTGATGTTGCATTTATCTTTTTGAGCATAGGCAGTAAATCACCAAGTGAGAGGCTCAAGAATTTGGAGTAAGGATGAAAGATGTGTAGCTCTCAGTGAGGCCTGGAAAGGTACATGTGAAACATAGAGTAGAAGACTAATTTGATAACAAAAATCTGCTCTTCTCTACAAATAATTTACAAGGTCTTTTTACTTCAACATTCACCTGTATCCACATGGGTTTTGAGGTGGTATGTGATAAAAGATATAAAAGCCCTTAAAACCAGCAGAGGTTCAAAGCCAGGGAATTTGGGGAAGGATCCTTAGTGAAATGGAGCTATTGCCACTCAGCCATACACTAACCTTTTAGCTAAAACGAAAAGTAAGAACACCTATCTAGAAGAGTCTTTTATCCTAGCTTAGTGAATCAGGAAAGATATGCCGTGAAGAGGTGATATCCAGGCCAGCCGTACATGTATGAATGAAGATTAAGAAGATTAAGAGAAGAGTTCCACAAAATATGAGGTCAAAAGTGGAGAATAAAAAGCCTATGGAGGTAGTGAGTGTCTTAATTATACAGCATATTCTATGCTGTGTCCAGGAGCCTCAATTTAGGAACAATGTAGAAAGTAGGATTAAGACTCTTAGAGTCTGTTTTGTGTGTGTGTGTGTGTTTTTAAGTGGGCTCCACACCCAGCATGGGGGGCTTGAACTCACCACACTGATACCAAGAGTTGCATGCTCTCTGGATTAAGCTAGCCAAGTGGCCCTGTTTTTGTTTTTAATCAGGGAAGTGTGACTTGATTGACATTTTTGATGATGGAAGCTTCTGGGCAAAAAGTGAATTTTATAGGTGTTGTTTTAGAATCAGGGAGACCATTTTGAGATGATTACTATAATCTAGGCAAGAGATGGTGACAGTCGGAATTTTGTCTGTTGAAGGTTGAATAGAGGGCCAAAGGTTGTTTTTTTTTTAAAATTTATTTTATTATGTTTTGAGTATTTATTTTTGAGAGAGAGAGAGAGAGAGGACAGAGCATGAGTGGGCAGGGGTACAGAGAGAGGGAGACACAGAATCTGAAGCAGGCTCCAGGCTCTGAGCTGTCAGCATAGAGCCTGATGTGGGGCTCAAACCCCTGAGCCATGAGATCATGACCTGAGCAGAAGCAGGATGCTTAACCCACTGAGCCACCCAGGCACCCTGAGGGTCAGAGGGTTTGAACTGGATTGGGGGAAGGGTGTGATTCAAAGTAATGATTGGTTTTAAAATACAAATGAAAATGAAAAGACTGAGCTGATCAGTTATTGGTTTTAATGTGGCCTGTAAAGAGTTTTTGTGCTTGCTTTCAAGGGGAGGTTTAAAAAGGACAAATAAGCTTGAGTGCTGTATGTATTTTATTAGACATCTGGGGGTGGCAAAATAATTTCTGAAATATTTCTAGCAACTTTATTTTCATTTTTTATCTGCAGGACAAAAAAGTAAATTCTGGGGTTCTTTTTGATTAAATTAGCAAACCATATGGTGTTTACACAGACTGACTGCTCTGCGAGGTGGCTGTGTTATTTTTCTCTTTCAGGATATGATGCTTTACCTGATGCCAGTGTTCTGAAACATTTATTTTCTAATGAACAGTATGTGAAACAGTTATTCTAGTCATATTCTTTCTTTATTTCATTTATATTTTAAAATTTAATTCCAGTGTAGTTAATATACAGTGTTCTGTTCGTTTCAGGTGTACATTATAGTTTCCATATATTAATCAGTGTTCCTTATGTTAAGTGTACTCTTAATAATCTTTACCTATTTCACCATTACCACCCCCCCCCCTCTGGTAACCATCTGTTTGTTCTCTATGGTTAAGAGTCTGGTTTTTTTGGTTTCTCCCTCCTCCCCCCCCCCTTTTCCTTCTTTCTTTTTTTCCTCTGTTCATTTGTTTTGTTTCTTAAATTCCACATGAGTAAAATCATGGTATTTGCCTTTCTCTGATTGGCTTATTTCACTTAGTGTTATACTCTGTAGCTCCATCAATGTTGCAAATGGCAAGATTTCATTCTTTTTTATGGCTATATAATATTCCAGTGTATGTGTGTTTGTATACACGTAGAGTTAGATATATATATTTATCTATGTATATATCTATCTATCTATCTATCTCTACACACACACACACATATATGTATAAAGATGTGGTGTACATATACGTAGATATATATAGATATCTACATATATATCTATGTATATATCTACATACACCTATATACATATATGTGTATATATATATATATATATATACACCACATCTTTTTTCTTCATCTAATGATGAACACTTAGGTTGCTTCCATAATTCAGCTATTATAAATACTGCTGCAGTAACATAGGGGTAACATGTATCCTTTTTATTTTAATGATTTTTTTTTGGAGAGAGAGCACATGGGCACACTCACAAGTGGGGGAGGGGCAGAGAGGGGACAGGAACAGAGGTTCCCAATCAGGCTCCTCACTGACAGCAGAGAGGTGCATGTGGGGCTCAAGCTCATGAACCCCAAGATCATGACCTGAGCTAAAGTCGGACATTAAACTGATGAAACCACCCAGCACCCCCATGAGCGCACCCATGTATCCTTTTTAGTTAGTGTTTTTGCATTCTTTGGGTAAGTACCCAGCAGTAGAATTACTGGATGATAAAGTAGTTTTATTTTTATTTTGTTTGAGGAACCTCTGTATTGTCTTCCACAGTGGCTGTTCAGATTGAATTCCGAGCAATAGTGCATGAGGGTTCCTATTTCTCCACATCCTTGCCAACAGTTATCGTTTCTTATGTTTTTGATTTTAGCCATTCTGACCCATGTGTGGTGGTATCTGATTGTGGTTTTGATTTGCGTTTCCCCAATGATGAATGATGTTGAACGGCTTTTCATGTGTCTGTTGGCCATATGTATGTCGTTGTCATCATCTTCTTCTTCTTCTTTTTTGAGAGAGAGAGAGAGGATACAAGTGAGTGATGGGCAGAGAGAGAGAGAATCCCATGAGGGGCGGAAAGAGGGAGAGAGAGAGACAGACAGACGTGGGGCTTGAGCTCATCCAAAGCGGGGCTCGAGCTCATGAACAGTGAGATCATGACCTAACCCGAAGTCAGATGCTTAACCGACTGAGCCACCCAGGTGCCCCTGTATGTCTTCTTTGGAGAAATTTCTGTTCATGTCTTCTGCCCATTTTTATTTGGATTACTTGGATTTTTTTCTCTTGTGTAGAGTTATGTAAGTTCTTTATATAATTTGGGCTTTTGTTTTTAAGTAATCTCTGTGCTGAACGTGAGGCTTGATCTCAACTCTGAGATCAAGAGTTGCATGCTCTACTGACTGAACCAAACAGGTGCCTCATCTTTATATATTTTGGATACTAACCTTTTATTGGATATGTCATTTGCAAACATATCCCATTCCTTAGGTTGTGTTTTAGTTTTGTAGATTGTTTCCTTTGCTGTGCAGAAGCTTGTTATTTTGATGTAATCCAGATAGTTTATTTTTGCTGTTGTTTCCTTTGCCTCAGGAAACATACCTAGAAAGTTGTTATGGCCAGTGTCAGTTCCTGTGCTCTCTTCTGGGATTTTTATTTCAGGTCTCACATTTAGGTCCTTAATCCACTTTGAATTTATTTTTGGGAATGGTGAAAAAAGTGGTCCAGTTTCTTCTTTTGCACATAGTTGTCTAGTTTTCCCAGAACCATTTGTTGAAGAGTCTCTAGTCTTGTTCTTTCTGGATGCCTCAGTTGATGTCACCATTTGTGTAGTGTTTAACTCTACTTTTCTATTAGTTTAATATTTTATAAAAATTAAATCTGCACTATGGGTTTATACAGGGCTTTTCAACCTTTTCCCATCACAGCACACCGAAAAATTGGTAAGTTCTGATTGGCCATCCCAGGCTGAGGAAATCAACACTTCAGTATACCCAATCATTCACACCTCTTCACTGTTTCTTGGATTATAGTTTGGGAAGTTCTGCTGTAATAGAAGAGGTATAGAAACCTTTCTGTATTACATTTTAGTTAACTGGAATTAGGAAAAGAGTTCTAGGCTATACTGTGTATCAGATATGCTAGGTAGTTTCCAAGCGAAGAGCTCGAGGAACCCTGTGGGCTAGTGGAGAGAGACAGGCACAAAAAATGGTGGTACAGTTTGACAAATGACATCGCACAGACATTTGTAAGGGGCTGCGAGAGTGCAGATGTGGGAAAGTTTAATTCTGTCAGAGTGCAGTTGAGGAGTCTCTAGGTGGGCTAATGAGATGAGGTTTGAGTTGGGCCTTAAAGTAAAAGTTTCCAAAGTGCCTGAGACAAGGAAGGCAGGGAAATTTGTGGAGAGGGAACAGTCTGTTTTATAGATTGTATGCCTGTTTAATTTCTATTGGAGATCTCCTCATAATCTATAAGTAGATGTTGGAACTTAGAAGTTTACTGTGATGGCAGATAACGGTTATTCACCCTGCCAAAGTGCCCATCTACTTTCCATTTATGTTGTTTGGATTCAGTCCCCACTATAATAATAGCCTTGTATTTGCATTGTGCTTTTAATTTTGAAGGCTTTTTATCTTCATAATAGCCCCCCCAGGGACGGGGAAATAAAAACCAGGTGGTAGTATTTTTATTTTCATGGAGGAAAAAAGTAGGACATTGTCATCATATCAGCAATTTTTGCCCAAGCTTGTTCATTAAGAGGCAAGGATATAAAATCTTGAAGAGAAATTTCTATGACGATTATCATTTCCCAGATAAGTTGTTTTTCTTTTGCTTGATTCCAAAGGGTGCTGCCTAACAGGAAGAACCTCTCACAATTCTCTGGGCACAGTCATAGTGCTGACTGATGGGGCGGTGACCTGGAGGGAGCCAGCAACGCGTATAGCATGGCTGCTGATCACAGAGCTAACAGCCTGACATCTGCAAGGTGCAGCTGTAGCCTTTAGCGGCAGCATATTCATATCTGTCTTCCTACTTGCTGAAGAAGCATGGGGTTTGGAGGAAGAATGCAAGATAAACCATTCCAAACATAGAGCGTGCTTCATCCCTAGAACTTACATTCTGTATTGGGTGGAGTTGTTCATGAGATCCCATAGTTGGTACTTTTCCCAGTTCATTTATTGCCATGTTTATTCCATCTTTCCCATACCAATTTTAGTTTAATGCCAAAATAAGATTGGGCGATCTGAACAGATGAATTGAGTGGGTGCTAATTGCACCACTAAAATGTTTGCCAAAGAGATCTTATTTTCTAGCTGGTTTTGACTTGTTTCTATCCTTCAGCCTCTCTTGGGAAACACAGTAGAATACCTGGTTATATTTTAGGGTGTCATCATGAAAATGGTAATTGTAATGAGCAGTGATGGCTATTGACCCTTTATATTTGTGCCTATATGCCTTTAGGTAGTATTTCTCTCTTTTTCTAAAGGTATCTGCATTTTTGGAAATACTGAAGGAAGAAACTTTTTAGGTCATTGATTTTGAGGATCTATACTGAGAAGAAAAGGATGATCTTGGTGTGGAGCCAACATTTTAAAAATTGTGGTTTAATTTTTCTTACTCCTTGAGCCCATTCATTCGACAGACTGGGCCTGCTTTGTCAGAAGCCTCTCTGATTGTCAGTGGAGGTCATAAATGGGTGCCTACATGATAACTTCTACTTCCGTGTTCTAACTTTACCTGGGCCTACATTAGCTATAGACTCTACATTTACTTTCACACATTTTTGAAGAAAGAAACTGTATAAGAATATGAAGTCTCTTTGCACTCAGATCAATGTTCATTTCTTTTCTCTTATTAAATCCTTGGTCACAGTGTACAAACTTGATGGAATTCTATAATAATTTACTCTTTCAGCATCATTCAGTGTAGATTTCTTTTGGTATAGTTATGGGCTCTGGAGTCCAACAGAGCTATCACCTCTTAGCTATATGACCTTGGGCATGATTCAATTTCCCTGAGCCTTATTTTTTGGCCGAGTAAAGTGTTAATCATGATGGTATGTCCCATTGTTTTGCTGTTGTGTAAATAAAATATTAACAGTGTTTAGCACCAATCTTTGCACATAATAAATTAATGTTATGTTATTTGCAAAGAATAAATGGAAATGGAGAGTAATGGTAGCTGTTATTATTATTATTGTAGTTGCTTCCTGACTTCTGTTATCTTTCCACGCAAGAATGTTGCCCTACTCAAATCTTAGGTACATTGGAAATTTGCTTCATTATCAGTATGGATTAAGAAAAAGTGTATTGTGGGGTGCCTGGGTGGCTTAGTCGGTTCAGCGTCTGACTTTGGCTCAGGTCATGATCTCGCAGTCAGTGAGTTCGAGTCCCGCATCGGGCTCTGTGCTGACAACTTAGAGCCTGGAGCCTGCTTTAGATTCTGTGTCTCCCTCTCTCTCTCTCTGCTCCTCCCCCAATCACACTCTGTCTCTCTCTGTCTCTCAAAGATGTATGAATGTTGAAAATAAAAATTAAATTAAAAAAAAAAGTGTATTGTGTTCATTAGTATCTGAAGAAAGGCTTTTAAATCAGTTTTCCTTTGTTTTCAGTTGGTCACTGTTTACTGCTCTAGAATAGACTAGATGACTGCATAATACAAATAACATCAAAATGTCACACCTTAATATAAGCCTAATTCAGACAGTTGCAGGAACAACGTAAAACCAAAAATAAATGGCTCCCTGCCAACACACATACACCTGACTTTTTTCCTTTACAGCTAATTACTTTGGTGTTTGTACATCAATTCAGATTTTATAAAAGCAAATTTTTACATATCTCTAAAATTTTGTAATGCTTTCTAAGGCAATTTGTATGATTGAATTGATTTACACTGAGTGTTAGTTTCCTTGGAAGTATTAGGGTTTTTTTTCTGTTTGCTTGGTTTTAAGTTTTTTCCGTTTTATTTATTTGAGAGAAAGCATGAGTGGGGGAGGAGCAGAGAGGGAGAGAGAGAATCCCAAGCAGGCTCTGTACTAACAGCACAGAGATGGATGTGGGGCTTGATCTCACGACACTGGGAGCATGACCTGAGTCAAAATCAAGAGTCGGATGCTTGACCGAGCAACCCACCCCGGTGCCCAGAAGTGTTAGTTGTTTTTTTTTTTTTTAAATAGATCCATGGAAAATGGTAGAGTTGAAAAGTCAAGGCTATGAGTAGATAGAAAATTGGGACCTAAGTTGAATATGGAAGTGAAGTAGACAATTCCTGTTTGTTTGGGAAAAGAATGATAACCAAGGAAAATGAACTTCTGCTTGCAACCATTTGCTACTACTTTCCCTTCAATCATGTCTTTCGTACTTTTTTGTATTAGCAGGTTGTGGAGTTGCTGTACTGTCGTGTCCCACGAGGCTGGCACAGCAACCCTCTGCTTGCAATGCCTACAGCTATCATCCACAGGGACCAAGCACATGGCATTGTAGTGTATTTCCAGATGTCCTTCTGTCTGGTTGGATGACTTAGAGCCTAAGCAGGGTGTTTGCCCTAGAATAGGAGAAGAATTGTTACTTTGGCATAAGGCCCTTCCTGGCAGCATTCCCACATCTGTTATTGATTAGAAGTGAATGCTGGTCAGTCAGGATGCAGGAGTGCTGGTCTGATTATCAAGCTTACCCTTCAGGATGAAAAACTGCAGGAAATTTGAAGGATGGCATAAGCTGGCTCTAAAGAAGTGCTGAAAGAAGACCCTTTTCATAGCTATTGTACCGAGACCTGATGTGCAGCCTGAGTGATTTCCACATGCCAAGGAGATATCCTACCGTCAGAAGCTTCCCTTAGACGAGGGCAGCAGAACAGGTGGTGGATAGCCTTTGGAGCTGATTTTTCTTAAATGTATATCATTCAAATAAAATGCACAGATACTGTGTTCTAATAAGTTTTTTTTATAGTTACCACTTTGTGTAACCATAGTGTTAACTAAAATTTAAAACACTTAGATTTACCAGAAAATTAACCTCCTGCAACCAATATCTCATTTTTCTCCCTGTATTTCCGTTTCTTTAAATACAATTGTTTGTTTGTTTGTTTGTTTAGAGAGGGAGTGCATGCGAGCAAGGGAGGGGCAGAGGGTGAGGGAAACAGAGAATCTTAAGCAGGCTCTACATTCTGCACGGAGCCTGACGCAGGGCTGATCTCAGGATCCTGAGATCATGACCTGAGCTGAAATCAAGAGTTGGATGCTTAACTGAGCCACCCAGGTGCCCCATCCCCCTATATTTCCATTTCATGTCAAAGGAATCATGTAGTGTGTATTCCTTTGTGTCTGGCGCTTGTGTTTTTGAGTTTTATACAATGTAATTATATGAATGAGTGGCTTGTTCCTTTTTAATGTTCTTGGTATTCCATTGTATGGATGTACATCAGTTTATCCATTTACCTGTTGCTGGACATTTGGGTTGTTTCCAGTTTTTTGCTAATATGAATAAGACTGCTATAAACATTTTTGTAGTTTTTGTGAACATTTATTTTAATTTCTCTTGGTAGAATTATTCAGTCATTGGGTAGATATGTGTTTACTTTTATAGAAAACATCTAGGCAGTTCTCCAACAGTCCAAAATGGTTGTACCTTTTACATTCCTCTATCAGTAATGTATGAGAATTCCATACGCTTCATATCCTCCTTAACATTTTTTATTTTAACTATTTTAGTGATTGTGTGATGGTAGCTCATTATGATTATAACATGCATTTTCTTGATGATTAGTGATGTTGACTACCTGTATGTATTGGACATTGCTTTATCTTCCTTTCTGAAGATACATTTGTTCCCATCTAAATATTATCTATTCAAATCTCACTTTCAAAAATTAGGTATTTAAGTTTTTATTGTTGTTGTTTATTGTCAGAATTCTATATACATTCTAGATAAGAGTCATTTGTTAGGTATATGAGCTGTGAGTAATTTTTTTTTAATCTATGGCCCATCTGTCCATTAAAAAAAAAATTTTTTTTTTGATCTTTATTTATTTTTGAGAGAGAGACAGAGTGTGAGCAGGGGAGGAGCAGAGAGAGAGGGAGACACAGAATCTGAAGCAGGCTCCAGGCCCTGAACTGTCAGCACAGAGCTGGACACAGGGCTTGAACTCACGGGCTTGAACTCACGAACCGTGAGATCATGACCTGAGCTGAAGTCAGACGCTCAACCAACTGAGCCACCCAGGCACCCCGCATCTGTCCATTTTCTTAATGGTATCTGCTGATGAGCAGAAAATCTTAATGTTCATAAAGCCTAATTTATCAATTAAAAAAATTTTTATGGCTTGCATTTTTGTTGTGTAACCATCCAGGTTTTGTGTGACCATCCAGGCTTTGCTTACCATAAGGTCATGAAGATACTCTTCTGCTCTGTTTCTAGAAACTTTCTTCATATTACTCTGTAATCCATGTTGAAACAGTTTTTGTAGATGGAATAACAGTATCGAGACTACTTTTTTTCTATTTGAATAACCAGTTTCAACAATACTTGTTATAAAAAGACTTTTCTTTCCTCGTTGAATTGATTTGGCACTTTTACTAAAAATCAGTTGCCATTGAGTAGTTTGTTCTCTAAGTTTGTTCTTTTTTGACATTGTTTGTTCTGTACCCTTAACATTATCACATAAATTAGCTTATTGGTGTGTTTTTCTCTCTTTTTTGCTTTTTAATGCAGAGATAGTCTGGAATTTCTAAAACTTTTACAAAATCAGGAATATACATTTTATGCAATTTCAATAAAAAATTGCAGAGTAATATTACTGTACAGTATAATTTCTCTGTTATGTTTAAAATACATATTTATAAAAGTATGGAACAAAGTATTAAAATAGAAGAGGGCTTTGTGTTATCCCCCAATGGAAGCAAGTCCAACATTTACCTTGTTTTTATTTGGATTTAAATCAAGGCTGAAGTTCTGGTCCTAATTTCCCATCCTAATTGATTTTTAATCTAATAGTCTTATTATTGAAAAAACTTGTATAGCCCACTAAGAAATACCTAAGAGTTGACTTAAACAAATTAAAAAAAATTAAATAAAGATCAAGTGTGTACTATGTTCTGGCCTTTGGACTTGGCACTGGAATACAGCAGTGATCAAGAGGCTCCAAATCTCAAGGGGCTTACAACATGAGAGGCAGAGGCTGGCCTCTTCTGAAACAGAAATGAACAAATTATAAATCAAGCATTTGGGATCTTTTCTTTTTTTTTTTTTTTTTTTTAAAGTCTGGGTATTCTCTTTTTTTTTTTTTTTTTAATTTTTTTTTAACGTTTATTTATTTTTGAGACAGACACAGAGCATGAATGGGGGAGGGTCAGAGAGAGAGGGAGACACAGCATCTGAAACAGGCTCCAGGCTCTGAACTGTCAGCACAGAGCCCAACGCGGGACTCGAACTCACGGACCGCGAGATCATGACCTGAGCCAAAGTCAGACACTTAATCGGCTGAGCCACCCAGGCTTCCCCAAGCATTTGGGATCTTGTGATATGAACGAAAGTTTCTTGATGTTCTTTATTATGTTACAGCTGATAGATGTGTTAAAAATATCACCCCCCCCAAAAATATCACCCAAGTGATATACCTTACCATTTGGGTAGGACTCATCTGCAGCATACAGCTACCCTTGCTAACTTTTGTATTTTCTTTTGTTTGTTTGTTTTTAATTTTAATTTTTTAATGTTTGTTTATTTTTGAGAGAGAGAGACAGAGCACAAGCAGGGGAGGGGCAGAGAGAGAGGGAGACACAGAATACCAAGCAGGCTCCACGCTGTCAGCACAGAGCCCCATGCAGAGCTCGAACTCACAAACTGTGAGATCATGACCTGAGCTGCAGTCGGACCCTTAACCTACTGAGCCACTAGGCGCCCCTGTTTTTGTTTTTTAATGAAAATATGTCCTGAGGCCTTACTATATAGTATGAACATTGGGATGATTGAGTATGTATATCCATGGTTTTGTCAGGTATGTAGTTACCTTCTAAAATTTTCGTGGCAAAGATTTGTTTTGTACCTGTGATCAGTACTGGGACTCAGGTTTTTTGTTTTTGTTTTGGGTTTTTTTTGGAGGGAGGGATGTTTTATTTTAATCCAGAGGAACCAGAGGTGTTAGCCTATGTTTTAAAACTCACATTTGATAGTGGTACAAACAGCTGTCACACTGAATAATTGTCAAGTCATTATGAGGGTTTCTGTTGCTCACTAATCTAGGTATAAATCTGGATTTTTAACCACATGTGATGGGTAAAAATTAGTTCTTGGGAGAGTTTATGCTGTGTAGGCCATCTGTTCCTACAGATGAACAGAATGAAATGTTAGCCTTAAAATTTGCAAGCCAGTGAACTAAGATGTGTGATAAGGTGGGCTGAGTGAAGTTTCTAGAGAAGACACTTGAAACTTGGCATCCGTGTGCGGATGACCATGGATTTGGTTGCAAAAGGAGTAGTGTATGTGGCTAATACCCTTTATTTGATGGACAGGAGTCTTTGTTTTTAACTGATTCTCCATGGTGGCCATCAACCTGTTTTATCATCTAACACAGTATGATTTGATTGTTTTTTTATAAGATTCAGGTAAATTTTCCCTTTTCTGTGTGCCTCCACTCCCAGTCTACTTGAGGTCCCCTCCTTTAATTCTTATCACCTAGCTATATCATTAACTCCTTTGAGGGTTGGAATTGTAGCTTCATCTTTGCATTACATGCACTTAGTACAGTGCTTGGGTCATGTTAGTCTTTCAGTGATGATTGATAAAATGAATCATCATTGCAACTTCTTGCTTTAGGAATGACAACAACTTATTTTTTCTACATTCCCTTTCAGTTTTGCCTATGAATATATATGCTTTTTACGTGTTATTTCCATGAATTTTTTATCTCTTGTGCCTCCTGTCAAGGTGTTTTCTATGTTGCCGTTTATTTATCTGTCATGATTTCAGTGAAGAAATAGACCCAGACTGTGCATTGTTTTTGTCATGTAACATTTGTAATTAGATTACAATTTTTTTTTAATTTGTAATTATAATTAGATTGTTGATTAATTAGATTGTATTGCCATTTACCAATCCTCTATATATATAAGAGCACTGTTGCATGTATTTGAGCAATCTGTTGTTTCAGTTCAGCCATTACTGTAAAATAGTCACAAGATAATGGGCCTGTTCCCAGGGCCACAGCCCAAGCCCCTTATCCTTGTTTGGTCTCCTTTTCTTTGGACAGAGTAACCCGTATGGTTTTGTAGTTTAACGTTCTTCAACTAATTGGGGAGATCCAATTATTTCTCTGAACCAGTATTTTGATCTAATGTTTGATTAGGTTTTAGAGAGTATCTTCTTTATTTCTGAGTTATGTGTACATGAAGTCTTAGTATTTTATTTTAAGTAAATTGTATTTAGTAAATATTTTTAAATCACCTTGTTTCTGAAAAAGATAAAATCATACATGCTTGACAATGAGTTATTTGTTGAATTAAAATAATAAATCCTAGAGGGATGTTAGTTAAATATATTTCAGTCCTAAGTCACCTTGTTTGGATTTAGGTGGTAACCAAGTCTCTGCTAGCAGTGTATTTAGAAACCATTTCATCAGATGTATTTTTCTGCAGGGAGTTCTGTTGTAGTATGCATTCATTTTCAGTACTAGCACACTCAGAGGACAACTGTCTCAAGGTGATAGGAGCACTTTCTTGTACCCCCTCTTGTACCAACTGTATCATGCATTTCATTGTGGACTTGCTCTCTATATTCCTTTTTGATTGTGTGCTCTTATCTTTATCATTAGGTTTAAGTGACATTTTAGGTTTAGATTTTTCCCTCAGCCCATTAGGTAAACTCTAGCCAACTTCTACAGCTGGCTTCCAGGTAGGTGTAATAGAAGTAATAATAAGAATAATAGTAGATGATGGTGGTGATGGTATGTTTTGTAAGTGGTTTGCAGTTTAGAACAGGATTATTAACTTTATTTCCTGATGACAAAACAGGTTGGACAGAGAGGCCCGCTTAACTGCCTATTTTACTTAGATGTGAACCACTATTTGTTTAAGCATTTACTGGGTACCCCACCCCCCCCAAAAAAAGGTAGCCTTTAAACTCACAATGAGATTTTGACAGGTTAACTGACATGCCTTTGGTCATACAACCAAGTTACTGGGATTGTATCCTAGGACAGTTGGGTTAACTAAGAGCATGTTTTTACCTATTTATGCCTCTCAGGAGGAGTAGGACTGGGGTCTAGGGCTTCTGACTCTCAAATTTTGGTTTTTCTGTCATGCTTCCTATTTCAAATAATTTGTCCCATTGTTCCTGACCCTAACTGCTTGTCAAAATTTTGGTTTCAAAAATGAAGTCATGGTAACTGGATCATATTGCTTCTGTGTGAAGAAAGACTTCACATGTTAGGAATGCTTGGCAGCCCAGAGGATGTCTTATAATTCTCCTGTAGAAAAGGAAGTTTAGTGAGAGAGCAAATGAGAATATTTTATAAGCAGTGTTCCAAAAGGATTCGAGGAAATGGTATTTACCCATTATTCCCACATGTTCTCAATTCCATTTTTGTGTTCCTTTCCATACTCTGACTACATGTATTTGTTTTTTTTAAATAAATAATTGTAATTGTACTGTACATATAATTTTTGTAGGAGGCTTACCCACACAGTTTTGTATTGTATGCATTTCCCCAAGTGTTGAATGATTTTCATAATTATAATTTTTAATGCTTTCACAGTTCACATTGACATGCGGTTCCGCCATTTAATTAACCATTTCTCTGTGGTATAAATTGCTTTTTCCCTTGAGTTATTTTCTAAGGACATATTCCCAGGAGTGAGGTCACATAGTCAAAGTGTATGAAACATTTTTCTGGCCGAGAAATCATTTTTTAACCACACTAATTGAATGTCGGTGCTTTAACATACATTTATTTCTGCGCTTTTTCTTCCTAGTACATTAGTAATCGGATACTGTAACTAATGGAAGGTAACAGGCATATAGATAAAGCCTTACAGTTTGAACTGGAAATACATCATAATTTTCTCCCAAAATTCACTATCCCATTTCGTTATGCTTTGCCAGAGTGATGGAGGACTGGCTGAGGAAATGTGGAGAAATTGCTATTAAAACCTTGGCCATAGTAAATTGAAAGTAAACTTCAGGAGAAAAGCTTAGCTATAGAAGAAAAGCATGATTACTCTTTGTGGTTGGCTATTGAAATAAGAGTTTAATCCTTTTGTCCTTTGCACACCAGTCTCTATTTGATATGTGATATTTGCCCACTCCTCTAAAAATGTAGCTAATTAATGGGTATGGTACTTTATGTTGTAATTCTGTCAATACTGCAATTAATTATTACCATTTTTCACTTATTTTAAAAATGAGTAAATGAAGGTTCCTGTTAATGTTCGTTCTTTATTTACTCAAAACAGTGGTATTTGCTCATCCTATCTTCTATGAAAGTTTTTTTTTCTTCTATGAAAGTTTTAAGCAGAGATGGGATTCATGAAAACCATTTATATTCTGTAATAGATTCTTGCATTGAGTTTGAGTTCAAAATAGATAAAATCTTGAGATCTTTCACAGTCAAGAGTTTCTAAGTAATCAAAAGTACTTTGTGGAGCGTAGAGGGCCAAGGGGACTCATAATCAGGAAGTAAAGATAGAAAGGCAGCTCTGAATCAGGATTAAACTCCTGTGATCCTATAGAGGTATGTATTTTGGCTATTAATTTTTTTTCCTTAGAAGATTCATGATTAGGGCACAGAAATTCAAGATTATTCTAGTTTGAAGCTGGAAACTGGATTGCTAGCTTTCTCAAAGTACACAGGAGAGTCTACCAAGAATTGTCTTTACCCAGATCTAAACTTCTCTACTTAAATGTAATATTCTTTGCCTTTGCTGATTGAAATTAGTTTTAATTACATTCCTTTAGATAAGTATGGAAAACATTTTAGATGTTTCCAAGACCAAAGTTTAAATCATTTTACATGTACTTCGTTTTAACTTGTTACGTCTGGGCTGTTTTGGCATTTAAAGCCATTAATCTTAACTCACAATTTCTGTCCCAAGACAAATGAGAGGCAGATGCTCACATCTGGACCATTTGTTCCAAACATTGTTTCATTCACATAGTTTAAATTGCATTAGAAATTTTGATAGTGATGAAATCAGGAATTTAGAGTGAATCATTGGGTCTTTCCATTGAATGGGGAAGATCGTAACTTCCAACTTAATATTAGACCTATAGACTTAAATATTTTTCGTGGATATTATAATTTACAATATGCATTGTTAGTCTGTTTTAGCTTTCTTAAAGTGTTATTTAAAATGATAAACTTTTAGGGGCTCCTGGGTGGCTCAGTCAGTTAAGCGTCAGGCTCTTGATTTCAGCTCAGGTCATGATCTCATGGTCTGTGGGATCGAGACCCACATCAGAGCGTGCTTGGGATTTCCTCTCCTTCTCTCTGTGCCTGCTTGCATGCGCATATGCATGTGCTCTCTCTCTCAAAAATAAATAACATTAAAAAAATTAAAATGATAAACTTTTAGAGGGAAAAGTGAACACTTGAAGTATTGTCTGTAATTAGAATAGAAAGTTAGGTGTAAATAAATAAATGTATATATATTTAAACCCAAAAAGTACCGTTGCTATTCAGCTCACTGTATTTCTTTCTTGCCCTTTCATTTCTGGCCAGTTTGAAAGACTTAAACTGCATTATCATTTCTTTTATTCCTTGGTTTGTTATAAAGAACAATACTGTATGTAAGAGTAACACAGCATAATCAAACAAGATGATCCCATAATGCAGGGATAGTTCAACATTTAAGGACCCAAAAGGAGAAATAAACTATCATTTTTTTTAAATTTTTTTTTAACGTTTTATTTATTTTTGAGACAGGGAGAGACAGAGCATGAACAGGGGAGGGTCAGAGAGAGGGAGACACAGAATCTGAAACAGGCTCCAGGCTGTCAGCACAGAGCCCGACGCGGGGCTCGAACTCACGGACCGCGAGATCATGACCTGAGCCCAAGTCGGCCGCTTAACCGACTGAGCCACCCAGGTGCCCCTAAATTATCATTTTAATAAATAGATCCCTTCTCCTTATAGAAAAGCTTTCAGTTTAATCAAAACTGAAGACCTGTTTTTAGTAAAAACAAGTAAAAGGCCCCAAGTTTTTGGTAGATGGAAACTTCAAGGATATAAATGCAAAACATACTCTTTAAATTAGAGCTCACACTTAAAGATGGTGAAAGGCAGTAGAGTTTGGTTTGGGCTGTGGGAGATGCACAAATGAGAGAACCCGACCTACAGTTTGGGGGTTGGAAGTCCAGCCAGACACAAAGAACACAAGGAGGCTGTGGCGACACCTCCTCTGGTCTTTATCTGATGTGGACATAAAGACCACATCAGATCGCTTCTCCCAGATTCATTGTAATAAAGCATCTCAGCAACATATGCATCTTACATTCCTCAAAGATTGAGATCAATAAAATGATTAGTTAATTGAGTTCTCTTTATATTTACCTTACTTTCTGGAAAGGAAGAATAAAGCAAAACTATCCTGCCCTTAATTGCTCAACCTTAATTGTGTGAGGTCATCATTGTCCAAATTTCCCTTGAAAATGACAAAAAGATGAGTTTGTTTCTGTGGCTTGGGGTCTCTGCTAGGTTGTTCTATTTTTATTTAATTTGATTGTCAACAGCAACCCTGGCAGCTAGACAGTATTGACTGCATGTTATAAGCAAGAAAACAGACTTTGAGAAGGAACTATTCCTGCTATCAAAGAGCTAGACAAGGGGCACCTGAGTGGCTCAGTTGGTAAAGTGTCCAACTTCAGCTCAGGTCATGATCTCACGGTTGTCTCCCTCTCTATCTGCCGCTCCCCTGCTCGCTCACTTGCTCTCTCACTCTCCAAAAAAAGTAAAAAAATAAAAAAATAAACATAAAAAAAAAAAAAGCTAGACAAGTAGCAGAGCCACAATTTGAATCCTGATCATCTGCCCGAATCTAGAGACCGTGTATTTTTTTATCAGTAGATCATATTTCTCTAAAAGAGCTGTCCAAGAAAATATAATGCAGTCCACAAATAGGGGCCACATATGTAAATTTTCTAGTAGGTTTATTTAGAAAAACAGATGAAATTAATAATATAGGTCTAAAATATTTCAACAGGGGCGCTGGGTGGCTCAGTCTATTGAGTGTCCAGCTTCGGCTCAGGCTATGATCTCACTATTGGTGGGTTCGAGTCCCGTGTTGGGTTCTGTGCTGACAGCTGGGAGCCTGGAACCTGCTACGGATTCTGTGTCTCCCTCTCTCTCTGCCCCTCGCCTGCTCATGCTCGCTCTCTCTCTCTCTCTCTCAAAAATAAACATTAAATTTTTTTTTAATATTTCAACATATAATCAGTATTAAAACTTGAGATATTTTTACATTCCTTTTCTTTAGTACTAAATGTTGAAACTTGCTGTTATTGTACTCAGTATATTTCAATCTAGACTAGCCACATTTCAAGTGTTCATTAGCCATTTATGGGTAATGGCTACCATATTGAGCAATGCAGCTCTATATTGTGAAATCCTCTGCAAAAATCTATACCTTGAAAACGTGAATTTGTGTAATATTATAGAAAGAATCTTTGCATTACACATGGATTTGCCAGAAACTTTTTCTGAATAACCAGAATTTGGAGGATATTTGTTGACATGACTTGAGAACATCTACTCATATACTCAAAAATGTCTATAATCCCGTTGTCCTGTCAGAGAACTTCCAGAAAGTAGTTAAAAGAAACCATCAAACCTTTAACTAGTTTTTGTTATTTTTTTAAAGGACTTGTTTCCCAGAAAGGGGGTTTAATAAATAAACTGTTAGAAACCAGGTTGAATCAAATACATAGAATTTCCCCCCCTTCTTGGCATCCTGTGGCTGTAGGTGCCATAGGAATATATAGTTTGGTGGTTTTGCACAACCATTTGCTTTTGATTACTCATGATGAGATAGTTTTCTTCAAATATTTGACAATGTTAAGACCCCTGGAAACAGAACTATTAGTGACCATTGCCCAGAACTACTTCTTAGCTGTCTAGCAGTGGTATGTGCTATTTTTGTAATAAGGCAATCTGCTCAGTGCCCAGAGTTCCTTAACAGAAGCTGGTATCAGCCATTCAGGGAGGTTGTCCAGACCTTCCCATTTTGGAAGACAGCTTGATCTTTGGTCTCTGATATACTCCTGGCTCTGCAGTTCTGTTTTTTGTTTGTTTGTTTATTCTTGAGAGAGAAGACAGAGCATGAGCAGCGGAGATGCATAGAGAGAGAGAGAGACACACAGAATCTGAAGCAGGCTCCAGGCTCCAAGCTGTCAGCACAGAGCCTGACTCGGGGCTCGAACTCATGAACCACAAAATCATGACCTGATCCAAAGTCGAACACTCAACCGACTGAGCCATGCAGGCGCCCCACTGCAGTTCTGTTTGTATGGTTATCCACCCTAAGGCCGAAATTGACAGGCTTCATCATCATACTTCAGACTGGAAAAACATTTGAATCAGCTCTTCAAATATTAAAGGGATATGGATCCAATTTGGAACCCTAGCACTGGCAAGCTGTTTATGAAGTTTGAGGAATAACTGTGTACAGAAAATAAAAACATTTGTACATCCAAGTTAACGGAGCATGGTCCTGTGATTTAGAAAAACAATTTTTTTACGTATTTATTTTGAGAGAGAGAAAGTACGAGCAGGGGAGGGGCAGAGAGAGAGGAGAGGGAGAATCCCAAGCAGATTCCACACTGCCGGTGCAGAGCCCAACACAGGGCTCTAACTCACAAACCATGAGATCATGACTTGAGCTGAAGTCAGACACTTACCTGACTGAGCCACCCAGGCGCCCCAGAAAATGTTTTTTTAAGTTACAGTTAACTTGGTGGTTACCTTACTAATATTTGAAAGATAGGGCTGGGTACATATGCCTTTGCATTGGACAAACGTTTTTACTTACTAGAATATAATTAAAATAGTGAAAGTTAATAGCCTTTACAATTTAATATTTCCAATCTGAAAGGATAACAGCCACGTGCGCGCACACACACACACAACACACACACACACACACACACACGGGAGGATGGGTATTGAGGTAAATTTAGCATCTTTGGGATGTAAAAGGCTATTGAGAGAGTTCATATGAACAAAAGATTTGAAGTCTGGGAGGATATTCCCCAGCAGTTTAAAAACAGATATTCAACTTCTCTATCGTTAATAGAATTAATTGCTTATGATTTATATAACATTATACTGCTTTCATTTATGTGTAATAATGCTTTAGTAGTATGTATATTTTTGAGGGGTGATTTTTAAGTGGTACTGATGGAATCATATAATTTTATCTTCATACTTAGTCTCCCTATTGTTGAGTAAAACTATATGAAAATTTAGGATAAATGGAATAGTTTGTGCTCTAGAATTACAGTAAGCATAACTTGCTTATACTTGTGCTATTAATACTGACATCATGCTTCAACAGAACTAATAGCATAATTACCTCTTATGGATCCCCCCTCCCCCCCCCCCCCCCGTTCAGCCAACAATTGTTATGAAACCACTATTCTTGAGCTTGTAATATCCTAGGCATGGTGACAGATGATGAAAATAAGGACCAACAAATTGGAACAAAAGTATCGGGGAAGATTTAAGTGTAACTAGAGAAAGGAGATGGAAGAAGTTCTAGGAAATAGAGATGGTATGACCAGAGAACGACCATGACCTAATAGGAGACCAACCTAATTGGGATGTAGAACTGTTCATGAAAATGGATGTGGGCAAGTATTGGAGTTTAGTGACTGGGAACCATGAAGGTCCAGTCTAAGGAACAAAAGATACAGAGATTCTTGAAGAAATGGCTGCTGGTAGGAGAGTGCATAATAGTCTGAAACCCGGAGAGAGTCTAGTTAGAGGTAAAAGGGACTAATCTAAGGCAGTGGTTCTGAGAAAAGAGAGAGGTTGAGAATGAAAAGGTAGAAGTGACAAGTATGTACTGACTCAATGGAAATAGGGAGGTGTGAGAGAGAAGAGAATTCAAGTCTAGCCAAACTTGAATGTGCTACTTTGGATCATTGTGATTCAGTACTGCCTATTCTAAGTACTGAGGGTATTGTAAAGAAATACATGGGGCATTTATTTCCCCCAAAATGGGCATGAGTCAAGCAAACAAATGCTTGATTGGTACAATGATAATAAATGTAATGAAGAGAATAAACAAGGACATGGGATGGTCTGGTAGGGAGAATGGAAAGCAGCTTCAGATAGGGAAGCTCTCCCTGAGAAAAGTGACATTAGTTTTGACATCTGAGTGATAAGGAGTCAGCCGTGCAACAGCTTGGGGGAAGCCAATTCTAGGCCAGAGGGATAGCCTGAGTTAAGTCACTGGAGCACAGATGCATCAGTAGATGGAACCAGAGACCAGCTGTGTGAGAAATTTTTATCAATTTTCCTGCTCTCCGGAAAAACAAGTAAGACAGATTTTTATTTAACCAGGACTGCAGTTAGCTTATCCTTTGACTGTCTCAGATCTCTGAGTTATCTGATTTGGACTATATGTGTTTGGCCAGAATAATAATGTTTCACAATGTTCAGAGGTCAATACTCAGTAGGTTTAGATTGTGATAGGGGTAACCTCCACGGGAAGGCAAGATGCAAATCAAATGTAGTTTTAAGTCCTTTCTGTTCATGTGAGAAATATTAACTTGGTGGAGACTTGAAACAGATGGTGTGCAGTTAGAGTAGATAACTGTATTATTCCAAATAAACCATTGCTGAAGCTGGGAAGCAAAAATCCATATTTCACTTTTTCCTATTGACATTATCAAGTCAGCTGTGTTGCTGCTGCGTTTAACTTGCATTAAGCTTATCAACAGGGTTTGATGTTGGCAGGCAATTCCAACATATCTTTAAATATTAAAGTTATTAGCTTCAGAGGAGACCTGTTAGTTACTTTCAATATATAGTTACATAATGATTGTTAATACATTACTGATGGATAGCTGTCTAGTAGTATCTTGTACTTAGTGTAACAGCACTTCTCAGTGGTTACTGTATGGCCTTTCCTAATCTCTCTTTCCTCTCGGTTACAGAGAAGGAAAGCAGGAGTATGGAGTGACTTGCCCAAGATCCCACAGCTGATTAATTGTGAGAACAATCAGGATTCAAAGTCCTATCTCCTAGTTGTATTCTAGCCTTCTTTCTTCTCCATCAGAGGCGTCAGGAAAGCAATTGTGGCCAATACTGAACTCATCATCTCTCCTCTCCAATGTACTGTCCCTCTTGTGGCCTCTGTCTTGGTCACTTGTCTTATCTTCCACATCTAATGAGTCAGCAAATCCTATTTATTGTAACTCTAAATATCTTTGAAATCCAATCCCATTTCCCCATTCCTGTTGCTACTCCAATCTCAGGCCATAATCATCTCTCATTATAACAACCGTGTAAGTGGTCTCTTCCGGCGTTATGATCTTACTATTTTTCCTATTGCAACCAGTGATTTTTCTTTTCTTGTGAAATAGTTCAAGCTTACAAAGTAAGAAAAAAGCACAGCATAAAAAACACTCATGTAACCACTCTTAACTTTATCAAATTTTACTGATTTGTCTTACTTATGTTTTGCTTCCAGTATTTCAAAGAATTAAGCCATTAGGAGATGCCTGGGTGGTTCAGTTGGTTGAGCATACACCTCTTGATTTTGGCTCAGGTCGTTATCTCAAGGTCATAAGATTGAATCCCCTTTGGGATCCGTGCTCAGTGTAGAACCTGCTTGAAATTCTCTTTCTCTTTCTCTGTCCTCCCCCCACTTGCACACTTTCTCTCTCTCTCTTCAAAAAAATAAATAAACCATTGGAACTACAGTTTGTACCACCTGATTCATGCCCTTTTCTTCCCTTTGCAGTAGTCATCATCCTGGATTTGATGTTTTATTTTTATTTTTTTGTATTTCCCCTGCCCTGGGGATCATGACCTGAGCTTAAATTGGTATCTAGAGTCAGCAGCTCAGCCAACTGAGCCACCCAGGTACCTCTTAAATTTGATGTTTATTATTCCCTTGTTTTAAAAAAGATTTTACTATGTATACATATGTAAATGTACCATATGTAGATTGATCTATTACCATATGTAAATTTTTATGGTTTTAGGCTTTTATTAAATTAAAAATTTTTTAATGCTTTATTTTTGAGAGCGAAAGAGAGACAGAGTGTGAGTGGGGAGGGGCAGAGAGAGAGGGAGACACAGAATCTGAAGCAGGCTCCAGCCTCTGAGCTGTCAGCACAGAGCCCGACGTGGGGCTCAAACCCATGAACTGTGAGATCATGACCTGAGCCGAAGTTTGACACCCAACCGACAAGCCACCCAGGCGCCCCGAGGCTTTTATTAAAGTATTCCTCTATCCGTATTTTTCTTGCAGTCTGTTCTTTTTACCCAATAATACTACATTGTTTGGGGATTTATCCTTTTAATACATAAGATCTAGTTCACTTATTCAGTAGTACTATTTCATTTGTGAATATGCCTCAGTTTTGTTGCTGGACATTTAACATGTTAACTTTTGTACCTAGATTTTAGTATTTGCTCATCAAGTTACACTAAAAATCTTGCATGTAATTAGAATTGCATTGAATTTATACATTAAAATGAAGAGAAAATAATGGGGACAAGTCTTCCCATCCATAAGCATGATAGATGTAACTATTCTTTTTAAGAAGGAGACTTTTTTCTCTTTAAGTTTATTTGGAGAGAGAGTGCATGTGGGTGTGCACAGGGAGGGGCAGAGAGAGAGAGAGAGAGAAAGAAAATCCCAAGCCAACCCCACACTGTCAGTGCAGAGCCCCCACAATGGGCTCAAACCCATGAACTGTGAGATCATGACCTGATCTGAAATCAAGAGTCGGATGCTTAACCAATTGAGCCACCCAGGGGCCCCTTAAATCTCCTTTTATGTCTTTTCAGTCAACTTATCTTCTTCATAAAGGGCTTATGTATTTTGTGTTAGGCTTATTTCTACATTGTTTATAATTTTTATTGTAATTCATATCTTTTTGAAATTAGTGTTTGTTTGCCAGGATATAGGAATGCAATTCATTTTTAAAATATTGGACTTCTATCTAACAATCTTGCTGAACCTGCATAATCTAATAATTGGATGGTTAGATTCTCTTGGTTTTCCTTATAGAAGGTCATCTAGTGTGTATAAAATGACAGTTCCATTTCTTCCTTTCCTATACGTATTATTTCTTCTTAACTGTTCTGCTGCTGTGGCTTGACTGGTGAAAAATGTTGAATAGAGGCGTTGATTTATCTTCTTTCTGAGCTGAAAGACATTGCTTTTAATGTTTCATCAATAAGTATGACATTTTATAAGGGTTTTTGGAAGAGAACCTTTGTCAAGTTAAGGAACTGATCTTCTATTTCTAGTTTTGTTCATATTGAGTGGAAATTGGGTGTTATCAAATGCTTTTTCTGTAATTATTGACGTGATTTTAAGGTGTTTCTTTTAATCTGTTAATATGGCAAATTTTTCTGTATTTAAAAAAATTTTTTTAATGTTTATTTAATTTTGAGAGAGAGACACACACAGAGCATGATCAGGGGAGGGGCAGAGACAGAGGGAGACACAGAATCTGAAGCAGCCTCCAGGCTCTGAGCTGTCAGCACAGAGCCGGACGCGGGGTTTGAACTCATGGACTGGGAGATATGACCTGAGCTGAAGTGAGACACTTAACTGACTGAGCCACCCAGGCACCCCTCTGTATTTTTTTTTTAACTTTTTTTAAGTTTATTTGTTTTGAGAGAGAGAGTGCACATGAAGGGCGGAGAGAGAGAAACCAAAGCAGACTCACACTGTGACATTGTGGAGTCTGATGTGGGGCTTGAACTCATGAACCATGAGATAGATCATGACCTGAGCTGAAATTGAGTCAGTCACTTAACTGACTGAGCCACCCAGGCACCCCTGTATTTTTTTTTATGTTTATTTTTGAAGGAGAGAGAGAGAGAGAGAGAGAGAGAGAGAGAGAGACCGACCAAGCATGAGCAGGGGAGGGGCCGAGAGAGAGGGGGAGACCCAGAATCCAAAGCAGGCTTCAGGCTCCAACCTATCAGCACAGAGCCCGATACGGGGCTCGAACTCATGAACCATGAGATCATGACCTGAGCCACCCAGGTGCCCCTTACTGTATTTTAAATATATAAAATTATGCTTGCATTCTTGGATAAACTCAACTTGATTGTGATTATAGAAAAATACACTTCCGTATTTGGTTTGCTAACTTTTACTCACCTTTATTGTGGTATAATTTAGATAGAATTAGCATATTACAGTCATAATGTAAAATATTTCCATCACCATAAAAAGATTTATCATGGGGGTGCCTGGGTAGCTCTGTTGGTTATGCGTCCATGCCTTAATTCCAGCTCATGTCATGAACTTACCATTCGTGATATGGAGCCCCCAGTCAGGCTCTGCGCTAGAGCTTGCTTGGGATTCTTTTTCCCTCTGTGCCCTGACCCAAGTGTGTTCTCTCTGTCTCAAAATAAATACAAATTTTAAAAAATTAAAGAGAGGATGTGTCTCGCCCCCCTAATGTGCCTTGTTGTAGTCTGTTTCTTTCCATCGGTCCCAGACAGCCACTTGGCTGCTTTTTGTCCCTAATTTTGTCTTGTCACAAAGTTTTATATAAAGAGGGTAATATGGTGTGTAGTTGTGTTGTGTGTCTGGCATCTTTCACTTAGTCAAATGCTCTTGACATTCATCTATATTGTTGGATATGTGTGTCCGTAGTGTTCCTTTCTGTTGCAGTATTATAATTTGTGTTTCTTTGATGACTGGTATGATGAGCATCTTTTTACGCCCTTATCAGCCATTTGTAGATTTTCTTTTGGGAATTGTCTCTTTAAATCTCTTCTGTTCATTCTGAGTTGCTTGTTATTATCAAGTTATTAGGGTTATTTGTATAGTCTTCATGTCTCTGTGTCTGGGATCAGAGGGCACTTATAGAAGATAGAGAAAGGAGGGATGACTAGGGGAGAAATTAGCATCCTCATGAAGCAAGTGATCCTTCACAGTTAGGTAGTCATCTTTGAGGTTCTTCTCTTAGTTATAGGTCTGTCTGTTTTTGGAAGAACATCAAATAACTAGCATCATTTTTGTAACTCCTCAGCTAGCTCTGAACTCAGTTGTTAGTATTCTGTCTTTAAATAATGTTTTCTTTAAAAAATAATTTTCCCTATTTTTTTTTTTTCCAACGTTTATTTATTTTTGGGACAGAGAGAGACAGAGCATGAACGGGGGAGGGGCAGAGAGAGAGGGAGACACAGAATCGGAAACAGGCTCCAGGCTCCGAGCCATCAGCCCAGAGCCTGACGCGGGGCTCGAACTCACGGACCGCGAGATCGTGACCTGGCTGAAGTCGGACGCTCAACCGACTGCGCCACCCAGGCGCCCCTAATTTTCCCTATTTTTAAATAAACTTTTGTATGTTATTTTTCTTGGAGGTCCGTACGTAAATTGTCTTTATACCCAGTCTTAAGGGAATAAAAATGTTATTCAGATGAACCACTTCAGTGGAAGCTGCAAAATAGATTTTATACGCATAGAAATAAACTAAGAATTAGAAATTTAATTTGTCAGTTTTTTAATCAGCCTTTGCAGAGGTCAGTAAACTATGGCCACTGGTATTTTTGTAAATAAAGTTTTATTGGAGCACGGCCACACCTGTTCCTTTTTGCATTGTCTAGAGTGTGCTGTAACAGCAAAGTTGAATAGTTGTGACAGACACCATATATCGTCCACAAAGCCAGAAATATTTACTGTCTTGGCCTTTGCAGAAAAAATTTACTGATCCCTGAACTATAAGAATGTATTCGATAAATTAACTTTATGTATTTAAAAATATGGAATGGAAAAAAAATATTTTCCAATCTATTTTTAGTATACAGTAAAGTATTTATTTTAATGGATCTCTCTGTCTTCAAGATCCCTTGTAAAGCATCATTTGGTCATTTCTTCTCCAACGTTTTTTATTTTTGGGACAGAGAGAGACAGAGCATGAACGGGGGAGGGTCAGAGGGAGAGGGAGACACAGAATCGGAAACAGGCTCCAGGCTCTGAGCCATCAGCCCAGAGCCCGACGCGGGGCTCGAACTCACGGATCGCGAGATCGTGACCTGGCTGAAGTCGGACGCTTAACCGACTGCGCCACCCAGGCGCCCCTCATTTGGTCATTTCTTACTTGAGTCCTTATGCCTCAATTTTTGTTGAATGATAAATTATCTGTCATTGTAAACAGTTATTCCTGGCTGTCTCTGCATGTGAAGCCTGCATGTTATTAGAAAGTTGGATGTGTTGTCAGGTTCATGGCAGAGCTACATGGATGAGAAATGTTCATCCTTAAGCAGGTGCTATGCGCACAATCAATTTAGCCAGCCTTACAAGCCTACAAGTGCAACAGTAATTTCGATGTTCTTTCCTCTAACTTTAGCAGATTAGAATTGTCAATCTTGGAAATGTTTCTCATCTGACAGTTACGCATTCAGAATATTTCCCTATTTTTGGCAATGGTTAAAGAGAGACTGTAGACAAGGAAATCTTTTTTTTTCTGATGTTTTCCTTGGTTCTGATCCCAACTTTAGGGGCACTATTTAAACCATATCTTTCATGATTTTGTCCTTATGTGCTACCTGGCAAGCTCATGTAGCCTTCCCACTGAACTACTTATTGCTCTGTAAAGACATCCTTGGCCTTCACACATGGTAATGTTTCTACTTTTTATTTTCTTAGTACTTTGCAAACGTTTCAATATATATGTTTACCTTAATCAAGGCCCTATCTTCTATTGTCTCTTTCCCAAAGCCTGGCAAATACAGGATAGTCAGTAGCATAGGATCTAGAGAGCCTCAAAATTCAGCTACAAATGATAACACATAATCCAATTATTTCTCAATAGAGGATTGTTTAAATGAACTGTGGTAGTTCCACACAGTGGAATATCACGCATCTGTTAGCAACAAAAGGTTGTGGAATTAAGCATTGCAGGACATATTTTGAAATTGTAAAACAAAACAAAAGAAAAACAAAAAAACCAAGGAGCAATACAGTTTGTGGTATAGATCCGTTGCCTACTAGTCTACTGCTCTGCAACAAACCACACTAAAACCTAGTGGTCTAAAACAGTGTTGATTTTTTTGCTCATGACTGTGAGTCAGGCAGTTGTTCTGCTTTTGGTTGTTCTTACTTATTCGTATGTCTGCAGTCAGCTAGCTGCAGACCAGACTCCCTAGGATAGGCTCTCACGTGTTTGGGGTCAGCTGGCCTTAGCTCGGACAGCTCATCTCTGTTCCATGTGGTGTCATCCTACAGCAGAGGAGTCTGGATTTGCCTTCATGGCTGGGTCAGGATTCCAAGAGAGGCTCAGAACTGGCACTCTGTCACTTCTATCGCATTACGTTGGTCAAAGCAAGTCAGAGGCTCTAGCCAGATTCTGGGAATAGGGAAATAGATCCCACTTCTGGATACATTGCAAATGGGGTGGATGCAGAGAGGCCATTACTGGGGACATTCAATTTAACATCATTATGCTTTCTTTTTATAAACAGGGGTGGGATAGGAATTTATATTCGTGTTTACTCATTTGTGCATGGAGAAAGAATGGAAGGATACATAAGAAATTAATTAAAATGGTTATGTATGGGGGCTCCTGGGTGGCTCAGTCATTTGGGCATCCGACTTCGGCTTGGGTCATGATCCCGCGGTTCGTGGGTTCGAGCCCCATGTCGGGCTCTGTGCTGACAGCTCAGAACCTGGAGCCTGCTTCAGATTCTCTCTCCCTCCCCTCCAAAATAAATAAACATTAAAAAAAATTTTTTTTGACGAAAATAAAATGGTTACCTTTGAGGTGGGGTAGGTAGGGACAGGAGCAACAGATATTTCTTTTTATATCATGGTGATTTCTGAACCATATAAATATATAGAAAAGAAAATTAGGTGGTTTTGCCTCTGCCCCCAAAGATTTAGAGGTTTAAAAGGTTTAAACCTTCCCATAGTTTCTTAGTAAGGAGTCTTTTTTTTTTTTTTTTTTTTTTTTTTAAGAAATAGAATGACTTCCTTGGTCAACATGTTTGGAGTGATCAGTATTCCTGTTCTATTGATCTGAAAGATCTATATTCACCTCATTTTTCTCAGTGATGATAATCAGGAGCACTTGACCATATCTTCTACCCAAATCTCAGCATACATAAACATCTCAATGGCCAAATAAAATTATTTATTTTAATAGATTTGTAATCTAATTCAAGTAAGTACGTACTGTATGGCCATTATTATATATGTTATGGTACCCCTCACAGAACCTTGTTTTTGATGTGTTATCCTAGGAACACATGAGGAAAATCATTACCACACAAAACTAGTAAGTGATAAAGCATTTTTCACATCAAGTTCACCTTCTTTTACCTAAACATACTTTTTCCTTGTAGCCCTGGGAGTTTCTCTTCTTTCCAGTAGTCTAGGAAGTCCTTCTCCTGACATAATTGCATTTTTCTTATCTCATATTTACACCTCTTCTATTTCTTTTTCTATTTTCTGCTTCAAAGTAATTTTTTAGAACTTTTTAAAAGCAGTTTAGGGGCACCTGGGTGACTCAGACGGTTAAGCCTCTCCAACTGTTGATTTTGGCTCAGATCATGATTTCACGTTTCAGGGGTTCGAGGCCCTGCATCAGGCTCCTCGCTGATGGTGCAGAACGTCCTTAAGATTCTCTCTTTCCCTGCCCCTACCTGGTTTGCGCTGTCTCACAATAAGTAAATAAACTTAAAAAAAAAAAAAAAAAGTAAAAGCAGTTTATAATGCTTTGTAAATACTTTTGTTTATGGGCAGTTTAACATACAGGATTCTTCTCAAGTAATATTTATCTGGGATGTTTGTGTTTATGTTCTGTATTACTTCTCTTATAGAAGTGTTCTGCTCTTTAGTTCCATGTCTGATTCTTCAAATTCCTGTGTGAGGAACAAAAGCTCTGCTGTCACACAGAGAACTGTTCATTACTGTGTTCTCTCTCTCATCAGTTTTCTGTTTTCATGACATCCACATCATATTGCACGATGGAGAACTAAAATCATCATTCAGACACACTTTTTCATGTTTGCTCTTCTTTTAGTTCCACTAGTGATATTGGAAATGCATGTGGTCATGCATTATTATTATTAATTTTTTAATGTTTCATTTTGAGAGAGAGCACATGTGCCTGCTCGAGCAAGGGTGGGGCAGAGAGAGAGGGAGGCAGAGGATCCGAAGCAGGCTTCAGGCTCTGCACTGACAGCAGAGAGCCTGATTTAGGGCTCGAACCCACAAACTGCGGGATCATGATCTGAGCTGAAGTCAGATACTTAACCGACTGAGCCACCCAGGTGCCCCTCGAGTTTTATTTTTTAAGCCATATATACCTAAGTCTTCAAAATAACCAAAGCACAGACTCAGGGTGACTAAATCAGTTACGCTGAATCTTAAAATCTATGTTTAGAATCAAGTTGAACCTTTATGACAAAAGTAAGGGTTATTTTGATTTTCTTGGACTGAAGACTTTATTCCTTTTTGATATTCCAAGCAGTGGTGTTTATGGGTTCAGAGTGCCACTTGAGAGAAAGGAATTTCTTCTCTTTGCACTGTATCTAAGGTTCTCTGGCATTGAAAAGATCTCAAGATATGGTTGGTTTTTTAAAAGAATTCAGCTAGAATATAAAACATGAGTATCTGTTCCAAAAAAATTCAGAAATGAAGTCACTGTAACAGTGATGACATAAAGGCATGGCACAGCCAACAATCAGAGGGTTAAAATGCCTACTTTGGAATGTACCCCTTATCCACCATTTGAGCAGCTGCTGTATTGTCATGTTGTAAACCACTTGGATAGATCTCACACCATGAAGTGCCTTCATGCCACCCAGCCTCCAATAAAAATACCCCCTTACATGGTACTTGGTGCTTTTGCAGCTGTTAATTCTTGAATCATTCCATGTAATCTCGCTGAGGTTAGATGGATTAGCTGTTGATAGTGTACCCATTTTCTATGGAAATATTAACTCGGTCATGGTCACATAGCTAGTTAGGTGGTATATCCAGAACTTGACACTAGGCTTCCTGTTTCCTAATCATCATTTCTGTTTACTGAGTACCTTCTCCAGCCAGCACTAGTTGAGGCATTGTTTTTTACCCTCACCTGTTTCCTACCAGGTAGGTCTTATTGCCTCTTACTTTACATTTGTTAGAAATGACCCAGAAAGGTGAAATGATTTAATAAAAGTAATGTAGGTTCTAACAGAATGAGAATTCACATGAAATTTCTCAGCCTCCATACCCCATGTTTTTTCTACTAGTCGATGTTATTGAAACATGAGCTACAACACTAGTGTTGCAGATTTATGAGTAGTGATGTGAACAAGAGATGTGGGTAGTTTCAATCTGTAAACGGTACACTGCGGGGTGGGTTTTGCCCAGTATCTAAGCTTTCACTTGGTGTATAATTCAGTGTTCTGCAGTTGGGTTCCTCTCAGTTTTTCATCCTGCCAAGTGCTGAATGTTAAAACACATCTTGCTGTTACGTCCTCCTCGGGCCTTTGGCGCCCTTGCTGTAAAGGCAGGTGGTCTGAAGAAAGGCTCCCTCTAGGTTGTTGCACACTATACACAACACATTATAGTGCGAGACAACTGTCAGTTCCTTCCTTCCCCTCTCCCCCCACCCTCCAGAAAGCTGGGCCCCAGATGGGAGAGCTGGAAACATGTCAACCATTCTCTGAAGGGCATTGAGAAAAATACTGTCAAGAAGAAAAAGGCAAACGCAACAGCTCATTAGTCCACTAATCAGACAGGACGACCATCAGTTTCACAAAGAAAATGTCCTGGACAGAGAGATGGGAAGAGCTGGCAGAGTGTTGCCCACATGGCTCTCAGAGAGCCGCACATTTTTGTCAGGGGTTTTGTAACTTGAGGACATTACTTGATAGACTTTATGTATTCATTAGATCTCTTTCCAAAATATGACCAATGCAAACTGAAGCATAAAAATAATATTTGGTGATATTTTCCTCATTAAAACATGCTCATAAATGTGCAGAGATGGGCTTTTTTGCCAGTGTCATGAATGTATTGTGTCTACAGCTATGATCTCACAGAAAGAAATCTTTGGTTTAACATTCTCATTTGAACCTTTGGTGTATCCGTGTCTTGTTCTTTAAATTGAATTCAACAGTTATTGGAGAATAAATACATGGCACTTACATGAAAAGCTTGGAGTTACCGAGAGGAACACAGTTCAGTTTAAAGATGATTATGGTGACCCTGGTCCTATTATTAACCAAGTATGTAACATGTTCTTTTTAATGGGGGAAAGTAACTGAAGCTGTTTTAGAATATTGCTCCAGTCCTGTTGATACTAGTCCAGACCTATTTCTGATGTCAGTAAGTTTAATCTGTCATATTTCTTTTTCTGGAATTTGTCGTTTCCTACCGTTATCAAACAGCTGCTTATGAATTGTCCCCATGGTGAACTAGCCTGTACTTTGTTTAGATTCAGCTCTACTTTTCATCTTTTTAGATACTGTACATCATAAATGACATTTGCATGATTGATGTCAGGGATGTTGACTCCACCTCTTTTTCCCTGCTTATCCCTAGTTAATATATATAAAAATTTAGTACTTTGTCATTTGTGGTAATTTATATACAACTGATTATGATTCTGTTTCCCTGCTGTGCAATTGATGCCTACTGGTCTAGACAGTCCCACGTTAGCTTTTTTCCCCCTATTATTTGATGAATTTATAAAAAAGAAGTCAAAAAACAGTGCATTTGAGACAGGCTGAATATGCAACCTGGTTTCTTCCTTTCTCAGCCACTATCTTCACTGTTAACTTTCAGGTCATGTTACCCTTTGACCTTGCTGGCTTGTTTTAGTTTCCTGTGATTGCCATAACAGAGGTCACAAATTGGGTGGCTTAAGACAACAATAATCTCTCACTGTTCTGGGGGCTAGAAGTCCAAAATCAAGGTGTAAGCAGGGTTGGTTCTTTCTTGGGACCTCTGAGGAAGAATCTAGTCCATACCTGTTTCCCAGCTTCTGCTGGTTGCTGACAGTTCTTGGCATTCCTTGGCATATGGATGCATTACTCCCGTCTCTGCCATCATGGTCACGTTGCCCTTGCATTGTGCAACTACGTCCATCTTCATGTAGTCTTCCCTCTGTGTATCTGCCCCTTCAGCTCTTCTTAGGAGGGTATCATTCATAATGGGTTTAGAGCCCCCCTCAATAATCCAGGATGATCTCCTTCCAAGATCCTTAGCTACATCTTCCAAGAGCCTTTTTCCAAATGAGCATATATTCACAGTTCAAGGTAGTCAGAGGTACAGTCGTCCTGCTCCCCCAGCCTTTAACCACAGGAGATACATTCTAAGACCCCAATGGATACCTGGAACTGCAGATAGTACCAAATCCTAAATACATATTAGGTGTTTTCCTATACACATACCTGTAATAAAACTTAATTTATAAGTTAAGCACAGTAAGAGATTAACGATAAATGAAAATAAAATAGAACAATTATAACAATATAAGTTATGTGACTGTGGTTTCCCCCTGTCTCTCCCCCTCTATCAGAATATCTTATTGTACCGTACTTACCCTTCTTTTTGTGATGATGTGAGACAATAAAATGCCTGCATGATGAGGCGAATGACCCAGGCATGATGACCTTATGTTAGGCTACTCTTGCCCTTCTGACTCTCTACCCATCAGGACGATCATGTGTTTCCAGACCATGGTTGGCCACAGGTAACTGAAACTGTGGAAAGTGAAACTGGCTGAAAGGGAACTACTGTAGATACCTTTTGAGGGCCCTCCATACAGCCTACTCAGATAAGCATCTTAACTTCTCAGTCCTCTAGGAAAATATACTGGTATTTCATATTTCAAATTACTGTTACGATTTTTATTACCTTGTGGACAACTCTGACCTCCATTCCTTTTATTCTCTCTAGTTGGTGCTGAGAAAAGAGTGCCAGCAATGCCTGGATCGCCTGTGGAAGTGAAGATACAGTCAAGATCCTCACCTCCCACCATGCCACCCCTCCCACCAATAAATCCTGGGGGACCCAGGCCAGTGTCATTTACTCCAACAGCATGTGAGACCTCTTAATTTATTTGGGTTTGTGGTTCAGGGTGACGTTTAGATCTAAGTGACTGGCTGCTATGAAGCCTTCTGCATATGCTATTCAACATTTTCAAAATAGCTGTAAGGTATTTTATATCTACACACACACATATGTACATATACATATTACACACACACGGTTATTTCTTTTATAAATTGCTTTTGCCCTCTGAGAATAGTACTTAGCTAATTTAGGCATTTGAAAATTTAGGGGTATAGATACTTTGTTTTCATACTCTGGCTATTAAGTAGCTATTTTAATTTCTTGGCTCAAAAATGAATTTAAATTATTATATTGCTTTATAGGAATCAATGTAAATTTCATATAATTACCAAACAACTTCTAAAACTATTCCAGGACTACCATGGTAAGGCTCTTGACAAAAGAGCATGAATATTGTATTAGTTTGCTAGGGCTGTCACAACAAAATACCACAGACGGGTTGGCTGAAACTCACAGTTCTGGAGGATAGAAGTCCAGGATCACGGCGTCAGCAGGTTTGGTTTCTTCTGAGGCCCCTCTCCTTGGCTGCAGATGGCCACCCTTCCTGCTGTGTCCTCCCATGTCCTTGCCTCTGTGCATGTGCATACCTGCTGTCCTTTCCTCTTATAAGGACAATAATCATAGTGGATTATGGACCACCCACATTACCTCATGTAACCTTTAAAGGCTGTGTCTCCAAATACAGTCACATTCTGAGATGCAGGGGATTAGAACTACAACACAGGAATTTGTGGGGGGGCATAATTCAGTCCATAAGAATTACATTAGCCAGGGGCGCCTGGGTGGTTCAGTCAGCTAAATGTCCAACTCTTGATTTCAGTTCAGGTCATGATCTCACAGTCATGGGATCAGGGCCCACATACAGCTTTTGTACTCAGTGTGAAGCCTGCTGGGAATCTCTCTCTCTCTCTCTCTCTCTTTCTCAAAATAAATAAACACTTAAAAAAAAAGAATTACATTAGCCAATAAATATATAATAGATGTTCAACTTTGCATCAAGTTAATGCAAACTAAAACCCAATGTAATACAAGAATGTTCAAAATGGAAAGTAATATCAAGCTTTGGTGAGCATATGGTGAGCTACCTGAACACTCCTACATTGTTTGAATGTGAGAAAATTATTTGGTAGTATTTAGTAAAGTTGAATTTTCACAAAGCCTGTGTAACTCAGCAATCAGTCCTATATGTATAGTTAAACACACAAACAAAAGTCAAAAGAAGACCCAATTTAAAATCTAGACTTACATGCATACATACTAACTTGTGTGGATTGTTTTTTAATATTCTTTTAATGTTTATTTATTTTTGAGAGAGAGAGAAACAGGTCATGAGCGAGGTTGGGAGAGAGAGAGAGAGAGAGGGAGGTAGAAGATCCTGAGCTGTCAGCACAGAGCCCGATGCAGGGCTCAAACCCATGAGCCACAAGATCATGATGTGAGCCAAAGTCGGACACTTAACCAACTGAGCCACCCAGGTGCACCTTTACATGTCTAGATTTTAATCTGAATTTTTCTGCCTTTCTGTGCCTGTGCATGTTGACTCTCTCAGATACTGTGCCTCATAGAGCAGAGGACACTCAGTGTTTATGGAGTACCCACAATGCATTAGAGCACTCTGCTAGGCACTATATGCATTTTCTTATTTAAATGCCTTTACATAAGCTTACACACTATCATTGCTCAAACATGTATGTTTTTTGTGTTTATTTTAAAAGGCAAAAGAGTCTAAGCGGTACACTTTAATAGAAATTTTAATTATTATATTTTAAAACATTTGAAATTGAGTAAGTGGCAACTGTAGCAGTCTGGAACTAGAAATGAAGTTTAATATCCTTTTTAAAATTCTATTTTCGGGGCGCCTGGGTGGCTCGGTCGGTAAAGCGTCCGACTTCAGCTCAGGTCATGATCTCGCGGTCCGTGAGTTCGAGCCCTGTGTTGGGCTCTGGGCTGATGGCTCAGAGCCTGGAGCCTACTTCCTATTCTGTGTCTCCCTCTCTCTCTGCCCCTCCCCCGTTCATGCTCTGTCTCTCTCTGTCTCAAAAATAAATAAACGTTAAAAAAAAAATTAAAATTCTATTTTCTATTTCAAAGTTCTACATCCTTAGATATAGGTGCTGTCTTGAAATGAAGAGATTTAAACCTAGGCTGTCATTCAGATTTCAAGATATAGACAATAGGAATAGATATATCTGCACGTAAATTCAGCTCTTTTTACCTCCATATTTGACTACTTCATTTTACTTCAGAAAATGTGCTCATATGCTTTCACTGAAGAGGTTGTGAAAAAGCAGCGTGGCTAAAAGCACAGTAATATATTCCATTTATGGATTGCTTCAAAAGGGGC
Source organism: Lynx rufus (assembly GCF_022079265.1). NCBI lineage: Eukaryota > Metazoa > Chordata > Mammalia > Carnivora > Felidae > Lynx > Lynx rufus. Next base: position 25,451,667 of record NW_025814896.1, on the reverse strand, counting down.
AGCTCTCCAATGGCAATTGACCTTTCTGTGAACACAAAGAAACAGCAGACCATTGCAACTAATTTTCTGGATTGCTGAGGTTGAGTATTGAGCTTTCCTTTCCAGTAGCTCTAGTGATCTCTTTTAATGAAAGATACAGAGGAGAATTCGCCCTTTCTTTCTTAGCCTGTTAGTCTTTTATGTAGTGAATTATTCAGCAGCTTTTTCCTCAACACTTACACTTCGCTAGCTAATGAACAAAGCCAATCTATTTATGTATGGTATATACAGTCTACAAAACTTAGTATAGTATATACAGATATAGAACATAGTGTTCATTAAGAAGTGCACAGTCTTGGGGCACCTAGGTGGTTCAGTCAGTTGAGTGGCCGACTTTGGCCCAGGTCAATCTCATGGTTCGTGGCTTCAAGCCCCATGTTGGGCTCTGAGCTGACAGCTCAGAGCCTGGAGCCTGCCTCAGATTCTCTGTTTCCCCCTCTCTCTGTCCCTCCCCTGCTCATGCTCTCTAAAATAAACGTTTAAAAAAAAAAAAAAAGAAGTGCACAGTCTGTTAAGACAGTGCAAATCTAGAAAAAGTAAGTAGGTACCATAATGGAAGTATCTGTAGGCAGCACAGAGAAGAGTTATTAAATCTATCAGGGTTTACCTTAATGTGCAGCCACAGAATCTGTTAAAGAATGTTTCTTGATACAGGTGATACCTGAGCATATATAGGATGAGGAAAAGTTTGCCAGATCAAATTTGAATCTGGATCAGTCAAGTAGTAGGAACAGTATGGCTGACCAACTATGACCAGCATGGAGGCAGAAGGAGGGACGTGGAAGATTTTTCATGATTAATGACTTGGTGTTAAGCCCAATATAAGTAAATGGTCAGTTTTCTAAGTTAGGTAAAGATTAAATAATTGGGCTCTTTAAATTTGTCTTAAGTCTTGACTTAATTTGTTTCTTATGTTTTTAGACATATGTTTTAATTTCATCTTCCTAGATGTTCAAGCCTGGGTATGATTAAGTGAAAATCTATTGACGCTAGGTCACCAGGTAATTTTATTTCACCATTCAGTGAAGAAGGAGAACTTAGTTCTAGGGTGGTGTTGCAAATTGAAACTAGCAAGAAATGAGTAAGAACGATGGGGAAACAGTAATTAAACTCTCATTAATCAATCACATGTATTATAATTTGAGCAGAAATTGGTATGTTGTCCTGTGTAGTGTCTAGAAAATGCTTTATTGAATGATCAAGAATTGGGCACTATTAATATCACACTGTTGGAGCAGAGAGAAACTGACTGTGATGGGCATGAATATTCTGAATGGTCCAAGAGATGTGTACCTTATATACCTTTTTGCAGGAATAGGTCATTAAATCTATAGCCTAGAGAAAACATTTCTCACTTTAACAGAACTCTCTCTTTTCTGATTGTCTATTCACATGCTACATCGTAACTGATTGCTTAACTTCTTTGGAACCCTAAGATCAGGAAGGAGATGTCACATGAAAGGTGCGCACTTGTGCGCGTAAGTGTCCAGTACACTGGAAATACGTATCCTACCAGACTCAGCTTCTGCAGTACCTTTTGCAGGAAATCTTTACCTACCCCGGCCCCATAGCAACTATAGTTAGATAGCCTTTCTCCAAGCTCTTATAGCACTCCGTACTCTTATTTTAACACGTCTGTGTTATTCTGTTAAGATTTTTGACCTGGTAGTCTGTCTTCCTATGTAGTAGTCTCACTGAGGGCAGAAACAGTTTCTTGTATATTCTTAATGTGTGCTTTACAAAATTCAAATGAATAAACGAAGGTTAATGCAAACAGGAAGAAATTAACAAAGACCTGTGTGTTTTGCACTTAAACAGAGTCTTTCATTTTGGCTTTCTTTTAGTAAGCAATGGCATCAACCATTCTCCTCCTACCCTGAATGGTGCCCCATCACCACCACAGAGATTCAGCAATGGTCCTGCCTCTTCCACATCATCTGCACTAACAAATCAACAGTTGCCAGCCACTTGTGGTGCTCGGCAGCTCAGCAAGTTGAAACGCTTCCTTACCACACTGCAACAGTTTGGCAATGACATCTCACCTGAGATTGGGGAGAAGGTGCGGACTCTTGTTCTAGCACTGGTGGTAAGTACGGCATCACTGTCCACAGCTATCTGAGTACATGGCTCAGAACCAAAGCCAGGAAACCTGGAGCAACATGGCAAAATATGCAGACTAGATTAGTTATTATATAACTCATATAAACCTGTGGAATTGTGGATTTCAATTATGGGTAACAATACTTATTAAGGAAACAAATCTATAATGTTTACCTTATTATTTCTTATTACGTTGATTTAATTCCAAGAAACAGCTTTGAATTCATCGTCAACTGAATTTCAACAGGCTACTGAGGTTCAACCAAGCTAACGCAAGGTTTTGTTACTTAATATATTCAGTGCCTGGTGCATTGTTTCCAAACCTGAGAGAAAAGAAAAACAGGGAGTTTAAGTTTCAGGATAATAGTTTGTAAAATTATAAGTCTCGTGGTTTAAATAGTGTCAAAGGGATTACATTCTTCAGCTCTTCATGCAAATATAGTTTCTGTAGAATTTTCAAACCACACATAATTTTTCTTTGTACAAGGAGTATGGTGAACCCATGATGGTATAAGGCAGTAATTTCTGACATAGACAGCTGGGTGGGGTTTGCGTATCACTGTATCTAAGGAAAGTACTGACAGTTCCCTATGTTTGTAAATTGAATTCTACAAGATTTACCTCTTGAAAAAGCACCTCATGGTTCTGCATGTTAGGCTCTACCTATGTAAAAGTGAATCACGTTACTAAGCCTTAATGCTGTAGTTCTCAAAGTGTAATCAGGGACCCTTGAGATTCCCCCAGACCCTTCCTGGAACTTCTGAAGGCGAAAATTATTTTCATAATAATATTAAGATGTTCCTTGCATTTTCATTCTTACTCTCTAAGGAGCATACAGTAGAATTTTCTCGAGGCTGCATGATACAGGCTGTTGAAATGGATTAAATGCAGGAGCAGATAAGAGAACCCAGTTGTCTTTTAATAACGCAGGTACCAAAAAGATTTTGCAAAACTGTAATTACAGTGCCATTCTTCCTACTACATTTTTGGGGAAAATACTATTATTTTGAAATGGGTTAATAATAAATGGTTTCCAAATTCTGAAGTTAATTATTAATATTGGGATTATTGATAGATGTAACCCACATAAATTAGAGGAGTCTGAGGCTAAAAAGTTGAATAACTTAACAGATTTCTCAGTCTAGTGTAGAAGAAACAACTTTCATACAAGGCAGAATGTGATAAATGACTTTTTCATCATTTCAGATTTAATCCCTTTTGCTTTTTAGAGCTGTTAGGTTGTTCTTTTTTTTTTTTTTTTTTTTAAGGTTGTTCATTTTCATTGCTACATTATATAGTATTTTATTGTAGGAATACAATTTGTACTTTTTGCTCTTGATGGGCATTTGAGTTGTTTGCATTTTGAGGCATAGTCAAAGAACCTAATACAACCCCCAAGTTCTGAAATTTCTTAAAAGAATTCACAGGACTTGGCATATAGCTGTGCTCACAACTAAGATTTATTACAGAGGCATAAGGTTACACAGCTGGATCATAAAGGAAAGAGATACTGTTGGAATCTAGTGGAATCCATGTGCAGGCTTCCTTATGCTCTTCTCTTGTATAAATAGTCACACAGAGCTCACTCTTACCCCAGCAGTGAAAATGTAGTGACATATGTGTGATGCTTTTGCCCAGGAAAGCCTATTCGAGACTCTATGCCCAAGGTTTTTACTTGAGTCTGGGTACATAGGCAGTCTTTGCCAGCACCTGCTGAAATTCCAAATTCCCAGAAGGAAAAATCAATGTTCAGCAGAAACCACAATGTTTGCAAAAACACTGTCTAGGCACAGTGAGCCACCTTTATCAATTAGAAAGGGTTTTTTTATTTTTGTTTTTAGGGGAAAAATGTTTTTGGTCAAATTTTATGCTACTAGATCTAGAGTAATAAAATTGGGCTTTAAATGTCAAAATGAGTTTGAACATAATTGTAAGCAAAGCAGACATCAGAATGTCATACCAATTCTAGCAACAGATTTAGGCACAACTCTGTATATATATTTTTAAGTGTATTTATTTATTTTGAGAGAGAGAGAGCACAGGCAGGTGAGGGGCAGAGAGAGAGAGGGAGAGACAGAATCCCAAGTAGGCTCTGCACCATCTGTGCAGAGCCCGATGTGGGGCCCAAACTCTCAAACTGTGAGATCGTGACCTGGGCCGAGATCAAGAGTCGGATGCTTTACTGACTGAGTCACAGAGGCGCCCCAGCTTTAAGTGGAGTCTAAGGTTGAAGATAATTTCAAGAGTAAAAGAAAAAATGATAGCCCTTATTTGCAAAAAAAAAAAAAAAAAAAGAAAGAAAGAAAACCAGAAAAGAAGTCCGTTTTTTTTTTAATGTCTTATTTATTCTTAAGAGAGAGAGAGACAGAGCAGGAGCAGGTGAGCGGCAGAGCGAGGGAGGGACACAGAATCTGAAGTAGGCTCCAGGCTCTAAGTTGTCATCACAGAGCCCGATGTGGGGCTTGAACTCCTAGACTGTGAGATCATGACCTGAGCCGAAGTTGGACACTTAACCAACTGAGTCACCCAGGCACCCCGTCAAAATTTTTTTATAGCTGAAGAAGTATTTGTATGTACATGTAACCAATTGTGTCCTTTAAATGGCCATTCTCAGGTTAATTTTTTTTTTTCCCAATGATAATCATCAATAGGTGGTAAAAATACACATAACAACCAACTTACCCCATTTTAAGTGTATAATTCAATGATTTAAGTGTATTGTTGTGCAACCATCACCACTATCCACCTCAGGAACTCTTTAAATCATGCAAAACTGAAACTTTGTGCCATTAAACAATAACTCCCCATCCCTTACTTACCCTTCAGTTCCTATCAACCAGCAGTCTACTTGACTACTCTAGCTACCTCATATAAGTAGAATCATACAGTATTTGTCTTTCTGTTGCTTATTTTGCCTAGTGTAATTATCCTCAAGGTTCATCCCTGTTATAGTATTTATCATATTTTTCTACTTTTTTTGGCTGAAAAGATTCCATTGCATGTATATACCACATTTTGCTTTCATCTTTTGATGAAATTGGTATTTCATCAGCAATTGGTATTGAAACTATGAATTTATTTGGAGAAGATGCAGAAAAAGAAGTGTTACTTGAATTTAACATCCATTATTTTATTTAATTTTTAAAATTTTTTAATGTTTATTTTTGAGAGACAGAGCGCGAGTGGCGGAGGGGTAGAGAGAGAGAAGGAGACACAGAATCCGAAGTAGGCTTCATCTTTTGCATTCATCTATTGATGTACACTGGGGTGCTTCTACCTTTCCGGTTAGGGAAAGTTTTATATCTTTATGGGAAACTGTTCATCAGCCAAATTCATAGGTGCCAGCCAATGGCCCAGCTGTGAGTGCTCTTTAATAAGGTTATCAGTTTTAAACCTGCTATATTGACTGTTTTCTGTATAGGAGCCATTGCAAATAATGTTGCTGTAAGCATTCTTTTACATGGTACACATGTGCAAGCATTGCACTGAACAGTGGAATTGGGATTTCATAAGGTATGCATATATACCAATTTAATATGTAAGGCCATTGGTTTTCCTACATATTATACTAATTTATACTCTGATATAATGGGAATTTTATTAAAATCCGTGTCCTGAATCAGTCTGTTCAGGCTGTTACAACAGAATACCAATGACTGGGTGATTTATAAACAACAGTCATTTATCTCACAGTTCTGGAAGCTGGTAAGTGGTGCCAGTAGATTTTGTATTCTGTGAGAGCCTACTTCCTTGTTCCTATATAGCTGTCTTCTCACTGTGTCTTCACAATGCCGAAGGGGCAAGGGAGATCTCTTGAGGTCTCTTTTACAAGGGCACTAATGCTGTTCCTAAGAGCTCTGCCTTCATGACCTCTAATCATCTCCCAAAGGCTCCACATCTAAATACCAACTCATTGGGAATTAGGTTTCAACATACGAATTCTGAGTGGCACAAAAATTCAGTCTATAGGAATTGGTATTGAAACTATGAATTTATTTGGAGAAGATGCAGAAAAAGAAGTGTTACTTGAATTTAACATCCATTATTTTATTTTATTTTTAAAAAATTTTTAATGTTTATTTTTGAGAGAGAGAGCGCGAGTGGCGGAGGGGCAGAGAGAGAGAAGGAGACACAGAATCCGAAGTAGGCTTCAGGCTCTGAGCTCTCAGCACAGAACCCGACATGGGGCTCCAACCCACAGATGGGGAGATCATGACCTGACCAAAGTCAGACGCTTAACCTACTGAGCAACCCAAGCACCTCTCCATTCATTATTTAAAAAAAAACACTTGGGAAAACAATTAGAGCAGGAACTTTCTTAATCTGATGATAGTTGTTATCTTACAAAAAACCTACAGCAAGCCTCATGCTTGCGAAATTTTGAATGCTTTCCCTCTAATACTAGGAATCAGATGAGAATCTTTTCTAAAAAACAAAAGAATGTTTCTTCTATTCAGCGTGATCCTGAACATTCTAACCTAGCAAATAAGATATCAAGATTGGTGAGAGATCAATAAAACTGTCACTGGGGCGCCTGGATGGCTCAGTCGGTTAAGTGACATTTGGTTTCAGCTCAGATTATGATCTCGCAGTTTGTGCAAGGGAGCCCCATGTCAGGCTCTGCACTGACAGCATTGAGTCTCCCTGGGATCCTCTGTCTCCCTCTCTCTATGCCCCTCCCCTGTTCACACTCTCGTAAAAACTTAAAAAATAAAAGAAAGTAAATTCTTTAAAAAAAAGTATTGATGTGAAATGAGATAAGCTTCAAATACTTTAATTTAACATCGTTGAATTTGATATACTCTTTTCTCTAAAAGGAAATATTTTTAATTTTTACCGAATATTAGTGTGATATATTTGGAAAATCCAACATAATTTCATATCCAGAAATAAGTGCTGTTGTACCTGTCTTTTTAGGCACTTAAGATACTATATAAGTGTGTGTGTGCAATTTCCATAAATGGCTTATAGGAAAGCATGCTGCTCTTTTTCTGGTTTTTCATTTCACAGTATATTATAAACACCTTTCCTTATTAATGCATATAGTCTTTCCTGTTCCCTTAGTGTTCTGATGTATAACTGTACCATCATTCTTTTTTTTTTTTTTTTCAACGTTTATTTATTTTTGGGACAGAGAGAGACAGAGCATGAACGGGGGAGGGGCAGAGAGAGAGGGAGACACAGAATCGGTAACGGGCTCCAGGCTCTGAGCTGTCAGCCCAGAGCCCGACGCGGGGCTCGAACTCACGGACCGCGAGATCGTGACCTGGCTGAAGTCGGACGCTTAACCGACTGCGCCACCCAGGCGCCCCTCATTCTTTTTTTTAAATTAATTAATTAATTAATTTTTCTTCCTCTAAAAAAATTTTTTTTTTATTTTATTTTTGAGAGAGAGAGAGAGAAAAAAACAGAGTGTGAGCAGGGGAGGGACAGAGAGAGGGAGTCACAGAATCCGAAGCAGGCTCCAGGCTCCGAGCTGTCAGCACAGAGCCCAACGCGGGGCTTGTACCCACAAACCGTGAGATCATTACCTGAGCGAAGTCAGATACTTAACTGACTGAGCCACCCAGGCGCCCTATGTACTATCATTCTTTTTGAATATTTGTGTATTTATTTATTTTTTTTAGAGAGAGAGAGAGAGAGAGAGAGAGAGAGAGAGAGGCAGGTGTGAGTGGGGGAGGGCAGAGAGAGAGGGAGTCCAGAATCCAAAGCAGGCTCCGGCTCTGAGCTGTCAGCAGGGAGCCCCATGTGGGGCTTAAACTCATGAGCCATGAGATCATGACCTGAGCTGAAGTCGGATACTTAACTGACTGAGCCACCCAGGTGCCCCTTCTGTACCATCATTTTTAATGCAACTTCCTGGTAGTGGACCTTAATGTTTTCTGTTCCTTATTGTCAAGAAGCAGTATTGTGTTGATAAATAATCTGTATGGTGCTTGTTACAGCTTTGAACCATTGATGATTTTATAAAATAAAATCCCTAGAAGTGGTACTTGTTCTCTCAGGGAAGCAAGAATAATGCCCAGTTTTGTTCTTTAACTTGGTATTATACTATGTTTTAGGGAATTGAATAAAAATATTTTGTGAACTTTGAGGAAAATGTTTTTATTTGTACATTCACCTGAGCAGAGGAGCTAAGAACCCTATTTAAAGCTAGACTTTTGAAAAAATACATGGGAAGTGCTAATAACCTTATGGGAAATAACTACAACCTTCCCAGTGGGCGTGTGCCTGTTTCCAGGTTCTCTCATATGCAGGCAGACCACTTGAAGGTAGAAGGCACTGATTGTTTTGCCTTGGTTTTTTCGTTTGTTTTTAAATTTCTTTAGAATATTTAGGGAACTGATGGTAGGAGGAGGGCACGATCTATGAAGAAGTGAACTTCAGAAGTTGATATCCTGGACTCATTCAGGATTGTTCCATCTGGGAACATTGTAGGTTTGATTTCCGGTACCCAAGGTGGCTTGCCATGAGCTCCTTGATTCGAGAGGCCTGAGTGCCTTCTTCACAAATGCTGAGGAAAGCAGTAGCTGAGTACAGAGGACAGTTTAGGTTTAGGGTATTAAAGAAAAGAAAATCAATGAGGCCACACTTTATTCATAAAGGAAACAATTTGTTTAACCTTTGAGAGGGATCTGAGTTTACAGTGGTGTTCTTGGGATTATCCTTTTCCTTGATTTAAAGAGTTAGCACTATTAGATTTGTATTGGGGAGACAGTATCCAGTTTTAGGAATTGACAATGTTATTTGTCTTTTCAGAACTCAACAGTAACAATTGAAGAATTCCATTGCAAGCTCCAAGAGGCTACAAACTTTCCTCTTCGTCCTTTTGTGATTCCATTCCTCAAGGTAATTTTTATAATTACTGAATGTAATTTATCTTCAGCATTTCCTCAAGTGTTCCTGCTGCTGATCCCTGTTCTGTGATCTAAGCCAGGGTAGCTTGCCACACATTTTCATATATATTTTATTTGAGTCTGCTAAGAGGAATGGGAGTGTGGTCTGCAGATGTGCCTTATTCACACTTGGTAGGATGGGAATTACAGAAGCCTTGAGTTGTGGTCCATATGCAGATACTGCTGATAACACATAATAGCAGGTGGGGAGCAGGAGGTGAGTGGGCTGAAGGTGAGTGTGTGGATGGTTTGGAGGCTGGGCTTTTAGCAGAGAAAGTAACTGAACATTAAATCTTTTGTTTGTGGCCAGTGGGGAAAGTGTGTGTGTTTTCTGAGAAGGCTGTCAGACAAAGGAGAGGCCTTGCACTTCCCACTTATCCTAAGAACAGAAGAGCATACAGAAAGACAATGTTGCTGTCTCCCCAACCCCAGTTAGTCTAGCTTCTGATTAGGTCCTCTGGAATTAATGTTCCCTAGAACATAACTTTTGGGAGACGTTGTTCAGAATTGTACTTACCTGAGAAGTAAGGCAGTATTAAATTTATATGTAATATGCCCTTTAAAAAAAGTGTTTTACTTCAAAATAATTTCATACTCCTAGAAAAGTTGCAATATGGTACAGTAAACTTCCTGTATACTGTACCACCGTCTCTTTAGTCACGTTCTCTACATGTTACTATTTTATCACATCTCTATTATTATTTTGTCTTGTGATTATTTTTTCCCTCATATATTTGAGGGGTGCCTGGCTGGTTCAGTCGATAGAACATATATATATATGACTCTTTATCTCAGGTGTGCAAGTTGGAGCCCCCACGTTGGGTATAGAGATTACTTAAAAAATAAAATCTTTTGGGGCACCTGGGTGGCTCAGTCAGTCGAGCATCTGACTTCGGCTCAGATCATGATCTCAAGGCTTGTGAGTTCGAGCCCCACATTGGGCTCTGTGCTGACAGCTCAGAGCCTGTAGCGTATTTCAGATTCTGTCTCTTTTTGTGCCCCTCCCCTGTTCACGCTCTCTCTCTCTCTCTCTCTCAAATATAAATAAACATTAAAAATATTAAAAAATAAATAAAATTTTTTTAAAAAATGAAATATTTAAGAATAAGCTGCAGACATGATACATCTCAATACTTTTTAGTATAATTAACAAATCAAGAAATTAACATTGATAAAGCACTATTATCCACAGCCCTTATTCATGTTTCACCAAATGTCCCACTAATATCTCTTACAGTGAAAGAAAAGCTTTTTTGTGTGGTCCTATATCTGATACAGGATCACATCTTGCATTTCGTTGTCATGTTTCTCTAGTCCACTTTAATCTGAAATAGCTTCTCAGACTTTTATGACTTTGACAGTTTGAAGAGTTCAGGATAGTTACTTTATGGAAGGTACTTCACTTCGGATTTTTCTGAAGCTTCCTCATGATGAGGAACGGGTTATGCATCTTAGGCAGCAAGAGCAGGTTAAGTGGTATCACTGCATTCTCTTTGTAGACGTAGATGTTAATCTGTCTTCTAATTGGCGATGTTGACTTTGATCACTTGGTGAAGGCAGTGTCTATCTACCATGCTTTCCCATGGTAAAGTTACTGCCTTTTCCCTTTTATACAATAATTTTTAAAAACAACAAACAGCAACAAAACAGGTAACATTCTGACTAGTACCAATAAAAGATGAACCTGTGTCAAAGATTTTCTTTAACTCATTAATGAAGGAATCAATAACATGTTACAACCAGTTCAGGGGAGAATCCAAAGAACAGACACATTTATATAGGTCAGGATTATTGATATGAATGTGCAACCAGAAGTAAAATTGGCTTCTATAGAGAGCACAAGGGAAGTCATTTGAACCTCTGTTGGACATAATTTTATTCATGTCCATAGATAGTAATTATTTTGCATTGGTATCATTTATCTATAACTTGCCAAAGTATAAAGTAGCTCCCCAGCAGTGAAAGACTAGGGTCAAATACCAGGGTGTTCTAGACCAAGCATAGTTTGGAAATCTGTGACCCCCAGACCAGCTCACCAAATGGTTTCATACAGCCCTAGAGAGAAGAATTTGTTTGTTTGTTTGTTTGTTTGTTTTTATACTCTCCACCCATGTGGGGTTCAAACTCACCACGTTGAGATCAAGAGTTGAATGCTCTACTGACTGAGCCAGCCAGGTGCCCCAAGAAGAATAATTTTTACAGGTGCACGTTTATAATCGATTTGTAATAGGGAACACTGACTCTGAGCCCCAGTTAAGCTAAATGTTATCCTCAATCCAGCCCCCCAACAAAATGCATTCCATTCTTTTCATTAGTAGGAGACTGATACTACAAAAAATTATACTCCGTTTGTTATTGGACCTTTTTTATACACTGTTTGAGACCCACATGATATCTTCACTTTTGCATCTTGACTCACAAAGTCTAATACACCCGGCCAAATAAATATGCCCCTTTTACCTGTATTTCTGCCTTCACTTCCTAAAAAAAAATAATAGCATCAGAAAGATGGGTCAACTTATTGAGGTATTGTTACCAGTTTTTTAAATCTTTTAAAATGAGAGTAGAGCAAACAAATAGGAAAATGCTTAGGTGTCAGGGGCCCAGGCTGTGTGTGGCTCTGTTTTGATAGCATTGAAGCTTTGCCTCAGTCTGTGTTGCCTTTGTAGCCCCAAAACAGCTGTGCTGCTTCTATCTTGGTCTCTTTGCTGTATGTCAGAGCCAACAGACAATTATTTCCCCTAAGACTCCGGAACCAAGATTTGTGAAATTTGTGTTAATAGGAAATAATTAGCATTAAAAAAAAATTCATCAAAGGGCACATGTCACAGATGTAAAAGATATTTTACACAGTATTTTTTTCAGTTAAGATTTTTTTTTTTAACAGTTGTTATAAGATGGAGGCTATAGAACAGACTTAAAAAGTATTTTATATTGTCACATTCCCTATTCTTAACTCTGTTGTTTCGGAAAACAGCATGAGATAGGTCGTTATGGCAGTTTTTTGGCTAACGTTTGGGTTTTCTCAATTTATTTCTGCTTTAAGAGAGTCACTAATTATGGTGCCTGCTAAATTAACCCTTGGTAAAGGGGTGACTACTCACATCTATTAAAACTCTCCATTTACGTGTTCATCTGTTTCCCTTGAGATAAAGACATCTTTTATGTGCTCAGTCTGAATTGTTCTTAAATTTGGGAAGAAAAGTATAATTCTTTATTTTCTTTTAATAAAAGGAATATAGGAAAAGTACATTTTACATATGAAGAGTGAAGTTTAGAGATATATAGGGTTTGTTTTATGATTTGTCCCCATTAAAGATTTCTAATTTTGAGAAGGAAATATAATAAGTACATAGTTAATTATCCTTTTACAAAATAAGGAAAAAGAGACCCCTGGGTGGCTCAGTCAATTGGGCGTCTGACTTCAGCCCAGGTCATGATCTCGCGGTTTGTGAGATTGAGCCCCGCATCGGGTCACTGCTGTCGGCGTAGAACCCACTTTGGATCCTGTATCTCTCTCTCTCTCTCTCTCTCTGCTCCTCCCCTGGTTGTGCTCTCTCAAAAATAAATAAACATAAAAAAATAATAATAATAAGGAAATAGATCCAGCTAGGGTGTCACAGTAAGAAATTGATTTTGCCCCTGGGTTACCTGTGTGTCATCTGAGCTTAGTCTAAGGCTTGTTGCTATCATTTACATCACTTCTGATACTTTCTCAAAACCCCATGTTCCTACCAAGCCAAAGTAATTACCACTTCCAGAATTCCATGACAGCTGTCATAGAGAACATGAAAAAAAAAGTTGAGCAGTCCTGTCAGAGACGAGTTGGAATTTGACAGAGAGAATCCACGACTTACTGATAATCATAGAGGAAAGAGTAAATTTCTTCTACCCCTGTGTAGATGGTACTAATTCTCTAACTGGCCAAAGTCTTTAAAAATGTATAAATTAAAAAAAATTTTTTGGGGCGCCTGGGTGGCGCAGTCGGTTGAGCGTCCGACTTCAGCCAGGTCACGATCTCGCGGTCCGTGAGTTCGAGCCCCGCGTCGGGCTCTGGGCTGATGGCTCAGAGCCTGGAGCCTGTTTCCGATTCTGTGTCTCCCTCTCTCTCTCTGCACCTCCCCCGTTCATGCTCTGTCTCTCTCTGTCCCAGAAATGAATAAACGTTGAAAAAAAAATTTAAAAAAAAAAAAAAATTTTTTTTTTTTTTTAGTTTTAAGTAGACTCCACGCCCAGCGTGGGGTTTGAACTCACAACCCTGATATCAAAAGTCGTACGCTCTACCCACTGAGCCAGACAGATGCCCCCAAAAATGTATAAAGTTCTAACTTCTTACGTTCACACCTTCACTGAGCTTTGACTCTACACTAGGCCACAAAGGTAAATAAAGCACAGGCTTCCCGTTGAGGGGATTTACACCTTGTGGGGGCAAGAGACAAGGTAGCCAGTAATTCAAGTTCAGTATTTTAGATGTCACTTTACTGTTAGAGAGGCATATAAAAATCAGGCTGATGAGAAGGGCTTTTGTCTTGTATCGTCATGTTTGTGAAAGTCTTTTGAGGTGCTGAGCTCTGTTGTGTGGGGCCCAACACCTAGAAAACTGCCTTCCAGCCCCTGCCTCTTTTTTTCAAGGCCAATCTGCCCCTGCTGCAGCGAGAACTGCTGCACTGTGCTCGAGCCGCCAAGCAGACCCCGTCCCAATACCTAGCTCAACACGAACACCTTCTGCTCAACACAAGTATTGCGTCACCTGCTGACTCTTCTGAGCTGCTCATGGAAGTGCATGGAAACGGAAAGAGGCCCAGTCCGGAGAGGTGAGCAGAGAAGTGCTTTGTTGTCCTTGCTTTTCTGGAATTACTCTAAGCTTCCTCTTTGCTTGTGAAAGAAAGAGAATTTAATTACTGTGGTTATACATAGGTATGGACTCAGAATTTCTAAGGTTGGCTTTGCACTGTCCCAATATCAGAGACCAGAATGTTTCTCAAATCTATAGGTGTGGCTCCCAGATACAAATATTTTTCAGAAATTCTTCAGATGACTCTGTATACCCCTGGTGAGAGATTCTGCTCTAGGGCATTCTATGGGTGCACTGCTCCAGAACCATCAGAAATAGAATTTGTCCAAAGCATTTTTTCTGATGTGTGAAGTCTAATAATAAGTATAACAATTACTAATTGTTACTTGGTAATGAGTCACCTTTACTTTGAAGATTGAAATTGTGTTAATTTATTCTGGAAATTTCAGTATGAGTGAAAGTATTAGTCAAGGAAGCAATATTTTAACAGTGTTGAAAAATTTATTTTCTGCCTGGCTTCTGGAGACATTTCGGTTCATGCCTCACGTCAGACCTTTCCTTATCATCTTCCTGTTTGGGAAAGTACATAGCACAATACATAACACAGAGTAGGTACTCAGGACATGTTTGTATGAACACTTGTGTATGGGCTAAGATATGTACTTCCGGTTCTTCTAAAGGAGGGAAGAGAGCGGTTTTGAAAGAGATACAATTCCTCCCGAGCCTCCTGCCAAGAGAGTGTGCACCATCAGCCCTGCTCCCCGGCACAGTCCTGCCCTCACTGTGCCCCTTATGAATCCTGGGGGCCAGTTCCATCCTACTCCTCCACCTCTTCAGCACTACACGTTAGAAGATATTGCAACTTCACACCTGTATCGTGAACCCAATAAGATGCTAGAACATCGAGAAGTTCGTGATAGACACCACAATCTTAGTAAGTGACATGAGCAGCATGGTAATGGTTGAAATTCAGATTGAATCTTTGCATTTCTTTCCTACTCAGTTATAAAGCAAAATAATACGATCATCGCTTTTTTCCACTGATAGATAAAACAATATTATACATAAAAAGGAATGTTAGAGTTGTATTGATTTCATTTGAAATTGATCTCCCTTCATACTTTGTTACTGTTATTCTTATATTATAGAAGTGGGACTCAGTAAATTTTAGGAAATACACAGTGAAATATTTAAGGATAAGGAGATACCACTTTTTCTTAAATGGTGCAGAAAACTAGAGAATGATGAAACAAATCAACTAAAATATTAACATTTTGGAAACTGGGTGAAGGATATATGAGAATTCTTTTACTATTCTTGCAGTGTTTCTCTAAGTCTGGATTTATTGCAGAGTAAAGTGTTTTTATTATTTTTTTTAACTTATCCATTTTGAGAGAGAGAGTGCAAGCGGGGGAGAGACAGAGAGAATCACAAGCAGGCTTCACCCTGTCAGCCCAGGGCCTGACATGGGGCTCCATCCCACAAACCATGAGATCATGACCTGAGCCAAAGTCGGATGCTTAACCTACTGAGCGTAGCTTTTTGTTGGTTTTATGTCATTTTGTGGGTTCCACACTCCCTTGTGAATTGTTGCTCTGGTAGAGTGCTCATAGGTGGTATGGATGTATTCTGTATTTATTTGGTAGAATTCTGTATATTATATTCTTCCTTCTATCTTCACATCTAATCTCTGATTTCTACTAGGTCTAAATGGAGGCTATCAAGATGAGTTGGTAGACCACCGTTTGACAGAAAGGGAATGGGCTGATGAATGGAAACATCTCGATCATGTAAGGATCTTACAGTGTATAATTTTCCTATTACATTTAATTCTTATTACCAATAATAATAATAGAGTATATATGCCTGAAGTGAATTTAACCAGAGCCACAGTGTCTTTGTCATAAAAACTTGATTTATCAGGGCACCTGGTTGACTCAGTCAGTATAATGTTCCACTCTTGATTTCAGGGTCATGAGTTCAAGCCCTTCAAGCCCCATGTTGGACCTAGAGCTTACTTAAAAAGCAATAATAAAATAAAATTTAAAACTTGTTTTATCTACTACTCCCCTAGCTAAAGAGCTAAGAGTAACTCTCAAATCTTTTTGGTGGGGTAATCACTTCAGGATATAACCAAGTTAAGTCATACAGTATAAGGGTTAAAAGCAGAAGTTTGGGAGTTCAGGTATCAGCTTTGCTACTTGCTGCTTTGTATGATGGATGAGTTGTTTTACCATTTCTAGCCTTAATTTCTGTATCTTAAAAAATAAAGAATACCGTTGTTGTTGTTGTTTTTTAATGTTTATTTGTTTTGAGAGAGAGAGAGAGAGAGAGAGAGAGAGAGAGAGATAGAGATTCCCAAGCAGGCTCCACACTGTCAGTGCAGAGCCCGATGCAGGGTTCCATCCCACGATCCATGAGATCATGACCTCAGCTGAAATCGAGAGTCAGACGTTCAACCAACTGAGTCACCCAGGCACCTCAAGAATACTGTATTATTTGAATTCGTAGGGTTGTTCTAATATGTAAGGTGCTTACATAGGATCTAATATATAGGAAATGCTAAATAAATGGTGCTTCTCTAAAAACAAATGAGAATTCGTGTCCTAAAAGGGAAGAAAAGATGTACCTGCTTGAAATATACATACAATAGTTTTTCCTACTTGAGTGAAATTATCTCTGAATATTATTTCTCTGATTGCATTCTTAGGCAAATCTCCAGCTTATCAGATAACCTGATGTGTTTAGGCAGAGATATAATGTGGTTTCACCATACATAGTGTTTAAAGGACTATATTATGGTGAGATTCTGGCTGAGATTCAACCTGGAAGAATCCAAAAAGGATTATTTTGTTGTTGTTTTTTTTTTAATTTCATTTTAATGTTTGTTTATTTTTGAGACAGAGACAGAGCATGAACGGGGGAGGGTCAGAGAGAGGGAGACACAGAATCTGAAACAGGCTCCAGACTCTGAGCTGTCAGTACAGAGCCCGATGCGGGGCTCGAACCCATGGACCACGAGATCATGACCTGAGCCGAAGTCGGCTGCTTAACCGAATGAGCCACCCAGGCACCCCAGAAAGGATTATTTTGAAATCCAAAAAAAATTATTTGCGTCTACATAGTTAAAAAGAAGCTGTTAAGAATGGCTTTCATGTGTTGACTTGATATTGCTGATCTGTAAGATACTTAAACCTTCCTTCTTTACATTTTACCTATCCTTAAATTTCAGTATTGGTTGTTTCAAGGTCCTAATCTTATCTCTGACTTCCTCTCTGGCTTAGGCTCTGAACTGCATTATGGAAATGGTAGAGAAGACAAGGCGCTCCATGGCAGTCCTGCGGCGCTGTCAGGAATCTGATCGTGAAGAACTCAATTACTGGAAAAGACGATATAATGAAAACACAGAGATGAGGAAGACAGGGAGCGAGTTGGTCTCTAGGCAGCACAGTCCTGGGAGTGCAGATTCTCTCAGCAATGGTAAGGGGAGGGTCTCACCTAAGATGGCAGAAAGACGGTGCTAGATGGTGGAGTTAGAAAGACTCAGGTGATTGTGAAGAGAATGATAAAATAATGTCGAGGACTCAGTACCTGGAATGTTCAAGAAATACTGTCTTTCACATGGATAATGGGAATATTTGTCATTTTGTTCTGTTTTTAACTCCCTCTATATGTGCTGGGTGGTGATCAAAGAGTGGTTGTTAAAGTCAGCCTCGTTGAGTGTCCCAGGTACTCACATACATCACATTTACTCCTCAACGGTAGCCCTGAAAATCTAAAAATGTTTACCTCACCTTCCCTCCTCTGTTTCCCACTCCCCATCCAGGAAGACACCATGTATCAACCTCTGTCTGGAGGCCTTTAGAAAAGTTTTACCATACCTTTACTATACCAAGCTGGGTTAGCCCATCTTGTCTTTTCTCAACCTAAAGCAGCAGAGATAAGAACAACTGTTCTGTCAGTCCAGGGAACATCCAGGACACCACAGCCGTTTCCCCAAAAATGTTCCATCACAATCATCTAGTAACTGAAAAAGTGCCCTATCCAAAGACACAGACAAACGAGGGGCTATCTGTGATCAGACTTTCCCCCAACTACCCACTTTAAGCTCCCTCTTCTCATCACGGAGAATGAATCACTTATCGTGACAGACCTAGCATGTTCCACAGAAGACAGCTGTTAGTCTAAAAAAGGCTTCAAGGGGCTCCTGGGTGGCTCAGTCGGTTTAAGCATCTGACTCTTGGTTTCAGCTCAGGTCATAATCTCAGTTTGTGGGTTCGAGCCCCGCATCTGGCTCTGCACTGACAGTATGGAGCCTGCTTAGGATTCTCTCCCTCTCTCTCTGCACCTCCCTTGCTCACTCCCTCTCTCTCTCTCTCTCTCTCTCTCTCTCAGAATAAATACATAAACATTTTTTAAATAATAAATACAAAAGACTTGAGCAAAAATGGGGCAAAGACATTGGTAACCAAAGGATCCCACTCCCACCGAGATGACTCTTAGGGCAGCCATTGATTAGCAATGTTGTGTGGAATATCACAGCAAGACATCAAAGAATACTTGTAGCTACACTGATTACTTTCATAAAGACTTCAGAGCTCAGGACACCTGACTGGCTTAGAAGAGCATGTGACTCTCTTGATCTCAGGTCATGAATTTGAGCCTCATGTTGGGTATAGAGATTACAATCAATCCATCCATCAATCAGTACATACATACAAACAACTTCAGGGCTCATCCTCAGGTATCCCTCACCATCTAAACCTTCATGAATAGTTCCTGTAACAATTTATAGAAACATCCGAAGTTCACCATCCAAATCACAAACCTTCCACCAGTCAGTCTGCATGTGTTTAGCTAGGAGGCATCCAGTGCAGAGTGAACTGTGGTCCTGAGGCGGCTCTTCTCCAACCAGATGGCAGGTCTTGCTGGGCCATTTAAACATTGTTTTGCATTACTCTCTACTCATCCCTTTTTTTCTTTCTTTTCCTTAGAGCACACGAGTGTGTGCACGCGTGGGGGAGGGGCAGAGAGAGGGGGGGACAGAGGATCTGAAGTGGGCTGTGCACTGACAACAACAAATGCAATGTAGGGCTCAAACTCACGAACCATGAGATCATGACCTGAGCTAAAGTTGGATGCTCAACTGACTGAGCCACCCAGACGCCCCTCTACTCATCTTTTTCACGCCTTACTTGAGGGTTTAGCTTGAGTGACTGCATGTTCTAATTTGCCTGGGACAGCCCCAGTTTATTTCAGTTCTCCGGTCCTGATTATTACTAGCACATCCCTCACTCTCAAACATGCGGACAGTTGGGGTGTGAAATTACTTTGTCACTGTAGGTTTAGCTCTCCATGGGTCCCAGTTTCCTTCTCTCTGGTGTTTCAGGCCACGGTCAGTCTGGCTGACTTAAATAATATCTTTCAGTATGTGCATTTATGCATAGTATACGTATTTCATATTTTTATTTCACTGTTTATTTCTCTCATAGCACATTTGTTACAGCGTAGAGAGAAAGCATAATTCATATCTTGAATAATCCTGCTATTCAAAATGTGGACCAAAACCATTCCAAAAATGAATTGTTACTGGACCATGATGACCTCAGGAGCTTGCCACAGCACATGCTGGGCACGGTTGCTGACTTTGAGAGAAGTCCTCTACGTTACGCAGTGTGCTTAGAGACATGGTGCTTATGCATATCTCTTTATGGACCATAAAGGTTTATAGACTAGCATTTAGAGCAACACTGTTCCACACTGGGCAGTACTCTTGGGCATATTATACAGACATACCTATGACTTTTAAATAATTAGACAATTTGTGGTTTGTGGGTTTGTTTTGAGTTTTTTGTTTGTTTTAATAATTCGTGTTTTAAATGCTTAGGGTGTTGCAGAAATCCCTGGTGGATTATTTGCTTAGGATTTAAGTGTTTTGGTGATTTGGAGAGAAATTGATTGGAGACTGGATAGCATTATTACTTTTCCCATTGAAAATAATATAGGTTCCCTCTATCTGAACATTGGTGATTCACAATATATTCAGAGATAGATTTGGTTCAGACGATAAGGGATGCATTTTGGTATCTTATTTAAGGATGCATAAATAGTTAGGAAAAGCATAGGGAAAAATCAGAAAATCATTATCACAGAGTTCAAGAGAATGGTTTTCTCTGGGGGTGTGAGGCGGAGGCTGTAGGTGATGGGGAGTATAGAGTGAGCACTCATCATCTCTACCACTGGCTCTTCTGAGGACAGGATTGTAGGTCTGGCTAGTATCATTTAAAAAGGACTGTGGTTTACCACTACTCACCTCTTAGGGATTTGGGGTTGCTGGAATTATCTTTCTTGACCTGTAGGTTTATAGTATTCACTTTATCATTTTTCACCAAATCATGCATTAATATTTTTATGAACTTGTTAGTCATCTAATCCAAATCAGATGAGTTCCAGAAATTGTGAACAGAAAGTGAAGATAAAGTAGTTACTGAAATAATTCAAAAAAATTATCTAGAACTGAAAGGCAGTACTCTGGCTTGAACCAGTCTGCCAAGTAAACAACACTGGAAAAAACAAGCATCAGTTATTATCATAGAATGTTCGAAGATGACTCTGAAGTTATTTTAACTTAGACTTCTGTGCTAGACCAAAACAGTTAAATGTGTGACAACCCACAATTTTTCAAAAAATGCACCTCCTATCTACCCTTTATCGGGGTGTCTACCACAGTTGAGCAGGCTATGCCCTAACACAGGGAAGTAAACCAGGAAGTGGAAGACATGGAATTGATTACACTAGATCCGACCTGAGAAGGAGAACAGAAGGTAATCCCTAGGCTAGTGAGGGAGGGTCCCGAGCAACAGGGTACAGCAAGCCTAGAAAGCAGTTGAGGCTGGAATCGGCCAAAAGCTTGCTGGAGATTTCTTCTAGAAAATGAAATTTATAAAATGTCTACACAATAGAAAGAGAAGGTGAGATTGAATTAGAAACAATTACATGGGAAACTTAGCATATGACTAAATAAGACAATTATTACCTTTTTTTTTAATGTTTGTTTATTTTTGAGAGAGAGTTGGAGCATGAGCAGGAGAGGGGCAGAGAGAGACAGGGAGATACAGAATCTGAAGCAGGCTCCGGGCTCCAAGCTCTCAGCACAGAGCCTGATGCAGGGCTCAAACCCACAAACCACAAGATCATGAACTGAGCCGAAGTCAGATGCTCAACTGACTGAGCCACCCAGGCTCCCCTCAATTATTAACTCTTAAAGTAAAAACTTATTCAGGAAGATATAAAGATTCATAGAACCTGAACCACATGACCCAGCTGTGATTAGTATTTACATTAAGTATTGTAAATGTTGACTACCGGTATAACAGAATTTGAGTAGATCTCTGTTGCAGGGAATAGAAGAGGAAGGAATTGTGATGGAGTGGCGGTGGGGGTTAAAAGAGAGTGAAATGTCTGGTCAATCTGTAATGCCCACAACTGAAAAATCAGGATGTAGCAATACTGGAAGAATCAGCTAAATAAAGACACTTCACCTTTGTACAACAGAAAATGTATCTGACTGACAGAGAGGTAGTGCTCCTGCTGTGGTTTGGAAAACCTTAACCATGAGCACCAGCTTCTAAGTCAGGCACTTTTCTTTAATGGTTAACCCTCAGTGCCCATTAGATCCCACCTGGGGACTTTTGGAAAAAATACCTGATGCCTTGGCCCCACCTCAAGATTCTGATTTAATTGGACTAAAGTGGGACCAGGGCTCCCAGAATTGGGAACCATTCCTTTATGTATGTTACCATTTAATTCCCAGAACAGTCTTTCAGAGTAAGTATCATTTTTTAGTTGAAACTACATGGCTCATTGTAGAAAATACAGGAACTTATGAAGAATTTATTGGCTCATCATCCCACACTGAAGAATTTTGAAATGTATCTGAGAATCCTGTTACAACTTTGTATTATTTCCTTGAAAACATAAGTTCATATTAAGCATGTTCTCACTTCATTAAAGATTTTATAAACATAATTTTAATGACTATACAGTATTCTAACATGTATGTACCTCATAATTTCCTTATGCCGTTTTTGTTGTTAAACATTACATATTGTTTCCTTGTTTTATTTTTGTTTTTCAGTGTGTAATCCAATATTTACAATTTTTCATGTGTAAGGATTTTCAAACATCTTGCATTTCTCTTGTAGGATATATTCTCAGCTATAAAATTAATGGGCTGTGAATATAGGCATTCTTGTATTTGATCTTGGTTTTGTTTTTGTTTTCTCCCCCACCCCACCTTGGTTTGTTTTGATCGATGGGATAGCTAATATTTATGGAATCAAATTCATCATTTCCCTTTATAGTTTGTTACTTGACCTTGATCCCTATCCAAGGTACAACAAATTTCATCTATGTTATATGCACATTTGTGTGTTTGGAATTAGCTCACTTAAAATTTCCCAAATTGTTTAAATTTTCCTATCGATTAACTGATGCCTGTCCTTTAAATATTGAAATGACGAAGCTTTGCGCAGTGGCAGTATCGTAGCTAATGAAGTTTATCCAAGGCGCGATTATTGCTAATTGAAAACTTAAATATTGAAATGACGTAATTATCTGACGCTACATTTTGTTAAATACTTCAGTCTGTTTTCTTCATTAATCTTTCTCTTAAAGTTTATTTGAGAGAGAGAGAGCCGTGTGTACAAGAGGGGGAGAGGTGGATAGAGAGAATCCCAAACACGCTCTGCAGTGTAAGCACAGAGCCCGACGAGGGGCTCAAACTCAAATTGTGAGATCATGACCCGAGCCAAAATCAAGAGTCAGACACTTAACCAACTGAGCCACCTCAGCATCCCCTTCATTAATCTTTCTGACTATATCACTTATCAGTTATAGTTTATCTGGGCTCTATACTGTGTTCTAGCCATGCTAAACCTGTCGCGTGTATTTTCAAAACTACCTGTTGAGATATAGGAACTATTATATTCTTTTACAGATGACAAAACTGAGGCTTAAATAAATTAAAAAGTTGGCCAAAATGGTCACATTATAGTTAAGTCAGGATTGTAAGTTTGGCATTCCGGAACTGGCACACACTCTTTACCCATTATGTTATACCACTTCCCAATATAATATCAAACTTTTAATTAGTATGGCATTACGTTGTGTTTTGATATCTGGTAATGCTGGATCCACTTCATTTTCTTGGATATTTTGTTTATTATCTAAAATGAGTTTTTTTTAATGGATTGCATTGTATAAAAGTCAAGCAATACAGGAACATATAAATTGTGAAAATCCTGCCGCCACCCAGTTTTTCTCTCCTGCTTCCATAAACTCACTTATTAACAAATTAGTCTGTTCATACAGAATTTTCTATGCATATACTTAAAAGAACATTTTTCCCAGTTTTTTATTTTGAAGTTACCCAAACACAAAAATGTTAAAAGTGAGCACTCATATATATGCCCTATACCTAAGCCATTTTCCACATTGGCCATATTTGCTTTACCCCATTATAGATTGGCAGATAGGTACAATCTCCCCCAAGTATTCATGACACTAGCCTTAAATGTTTTGTTCTACTTCTTCTAAGAACTAGAGCATTCTGGGGGCACCTGGGTGGCTCATTTGGTTGAGTGTACGACTTCAGCTCAGGTCACGATCTCACAGCTCATGAATTCGAGTCGCACGTTGGGCTCTGTGATGACAGCTCGGAGCCTGGAGCCTGCTTCAGATTCTGTGTCTCCCTGTCTCTCTCCCCCAACCCAGTCACATTCTGTCTCTGTCTCTCTCAAAAATAAATAAACATTAAGAAAAAAAAATTTAGAACTAGAGCATTCTCCTACATGACCACAATACCATTAGTTGCCCATTTCTGACCCAATTTACTTGCATTATCTGTCTGGCCTTTGATTACAATAGCCTTTGAGACTATAGAGGTTTTTATTGTTTATGTTTGTTTTGTTATTATTTTCTTAATTTTTAATGTTTATTTATTTCTGAGAGAGACAGAGTGTGAGCAGGGGAGGGTCAGAGAGAGAGGGAGACAGAATTCAAAGCAGTCTCCAGGCTCTGAGCTGTCAGCACAGAACCCAACGCAGGGCTCGAACTCACAGACCGCGAGATCGTGACCTGAGCTGAAGTCAGACACTTAACAGAGTGAGCCACCCAGGCGCCCCCATATTTATTTTTTTTTTGAGAGAGAGAGAGAGAGAAAAAGAGCATGAGTAGGGGAGGGATAGAGAAAGAATCTCAAGCAGGCTCCATGCTGTCAGCATGGAGCCCAACATGGGGCTCAGACTCACCAACTATGAGATCATAACCTGAGCTGAAATCAAGGGTCAGACACTTAAGTGACTGAGGTACCCAGGTGCCTCTGACACTCTAGTTTTTTTAGTGAACCAGCTGAAAATACTGATTTCTGTTCCTTTCTGTGTTAGAGATACAAAAATAGTTACTCTGGCTTCTGGAAATGTCATGAAAATGTCCCTAGTTTCCAGCTATGTCCTGAGTAAGCTGAAAAGTTCCTTTAGGGTCAAGTGCATCTCACCTTTTTCATCTGTTAGAGAAATAAAATGCTGGGACCAGGCAGATATAAAGGATATGACCAAGGCATATTGCTAACTGAAGTGAAGTGGCTTTTCTTTTGGTTGGTCAAGACTTCCCCCATAGCCCCACAAGTAAACAAGTGTTTCTTCTGTTATTTAATACCAATGGCAGCTTGTCTATATACTCAGACCTTTTTTCTCACTGATTTTCCTTATTGAAGATTCTGTTGAAAATGACCCACTGCCTTCTCTAGCTTGTGCCACTTTGATTCTTCTGATCCTAGATTTTTCCCTGTATTTATTTCATGAATCTCATCCTTGAGTTTCTAGGTATGTGACAAATGGCTGCATGAAACAGGCACCTCACCTGTGTTGAAGAGAGCCCTTCCATTTGTATTTTATCGACAGTGCTGGTAGCTCTTCTAGAGACCTCAGTGTCACAAAAAAGTATTAGTCCTATCAATATTTTAAACTTATGGGATTGCTTCTTGTGGTGATAGAAATGTTCTGAAACTAGATAGTGAGGATGGTTGCACAACATTGTGAAAATATTATGGAGCACCCGGGTGGCTCAGTTGGTTAAGCATCCGACTCTTGGTTTCAGCTCAGGTCATGATCTCGTGGTTGGTGGGATTGAGCCCCAAATCGGGCTCTGTGCTGACAGCACTAGAGCCTGCTTGAGATTCTGTCTCTCCCTCTCTCCCAGTGTGCGCTCTTGTGCTCTCTCCCTCTCTCAAAATAAATAAACTTAAAAGATTTCACTGGATGTCTCTGAATTATATTGAAAATGGTAATTTTATTTGTATTTTACACGATTTAGAAAAAGCCTCCTATCCCCTCCTATCTCTGTAGGAGATATCGATGTAGGTTCTTTGTGCTGATAGCCCCTGGAATGGGAGAGATCCTTTCCCTACCCCAGGGAGTTTCCTGCCTCACAGCCAGTCCCTAGACATTCCCATGAGGACTAACCGTTTTAGAAAGCTCCTTTGGCAAACATTTCATCCCGGGCTACCCTCCCCTGTCAACTGACTGGTCCCCTGATTCCTCTTTGCATCATGGTTTGGTGTGTATTCAGAGCATAAAACTGTATATTAGCCTCAGTAAAACATAAGGAAATGGAGAAGTCTTCTGGGATTGACTCCTTAAAAAAATTTTTTTAACTCAGTGGAACCACTTCTTATAAAACACTGTATCTTAAAAATCACAATAAAAAATATATATATACATATATATAAGTCACCCTCCACCCTTACGTCCTTCACAGCAACCCTGTAGGTCTCCTCCTTGGGCTACATTTGAAATGCACTGTTCCAGATCAGAATATTTTCTTTACTACTTGCTTTTTATTTGTTTGTAAGCATTTTAAGAAACTTTGAAGGAAACTGCCTTAAATCACATGTAAAAATTCAGAGTTGCCAAGAAACAAAAGCCATATTCTCTGACATATCTACA
The DNA here is from genome assembly GCF_022079265.1 of Lynx rufus. Lineage (NCBI taxonomy): Eukaryota > Metazoa > Chordata > Mammalia > Carnivora > Felidae > Lynx > Lynx rufus. The sequence goes on along the minus strand of NW_025814896.1, from coordinate 25,425,832 downwards.
GAGCCGCTGAGAGAGACCTGTGCATGATGGGAAGTTAAACTGGATATGATATGCACACATACATATGTATAAGTATCTGTAGTTATTTTTTAGGGAGTATCATAAAAATACATACATGTTCATAGGGAAAAGATAAGAACATATAGATAAGAGAAGGAAGTGAAAATCACTTTTAATCTTACTCCTTTGAATTGGAATACTGTTACTATTTGAGGCACACACACACGTGCATGCATGTATGTGTTTTACAACTAAATATTAAGTATACTTTACTATCTGATTTTATCCCTTATCAGAATAATTTTTGCACTAAGTGAACATGTATCTTCGAATCTATGTGGTGAGTGAGAGGCGCTATTTTTCATTAAAAATTTTCATAAAAATAAAACATGTTGTTTATAGACAGCTTCTAACCCTGTGCTATTTATCTCTTCTGTAGATTCTCAGCGAGAATTCAACAGTAGGCCAGGAACAGGATATGTACCTGTGGAGTTTTGGAAAAAAACTGGTACGTGTCTGTCTGGTTCTAGATCACATATACGCACTAATTTGGGAGCACAAATTTGCGGGCTCCCGCCTCTCCTTCCCCAGCTTTCCCATACATCTGGACTGCCTCTCACGTTACTTTGCAGGTCAAGAATTTGGAATGACTCCCTACAGTCTGTCCAAGTCCTTTGCACACCCTTCTGCACCACCCTAAGGCATTAAGTAACCAACTTTTCCTTCCCTGTTTATATGCCTTATTTCTGAACATATAGCTCAGTTCATTTCTGCCTGTTTTCACTCAAATCTACACACACTATGTCCACGCACTACCACATTTCATTCATTCTGGTCTTGGAACAGCCCCCTGCTTTTCCTTTCACCTCCATTGTCCCTAACTTTGTCAAGACTGTTCTTGGTGGGCCTTATTTTCTAGAAGACTAGAGGAGGGTAGGTCTGCCTATTGTGATAAGATGGGGCGGTTAGCACCATGTCCCTAATCCTGCCCTTGTCCAGATATGAGCCTTCCTCTCCTTTTTTTTAAATTAATTAATTAGTTAATTAATGTGAGTGTACAAGGGGCAGAGAGGGGGAGAGAGAATCTTAAGCTCCATGCTCAGTGTGGAGCCCAACATGGGGCTCGATCCCACAACCCTAGGATCATTACTTGAGCCAAAAGCAAGAGTCGGATGCTCAACTGAGCCACCCAGGTGCCCCGAGCCGCCTTTTCCTTCTAGCCTCCCTTTTCCAGTACCATTTTTTTAATTGAGGATTTTCTTTTTATGTTTATTTATTTTTGAGAGAGAGAGAGGGAGACACAGAATCTGAAGCAGTCTCCAGGCTCTGACCTCTCAGCCCAGAGTCTGACGCAGTGCACGAACCCACAAAATGCGAGATCACAAACTGAGCCAATGTCAGACGCTTAACCTACTAAGCCATCCAGGTGCCCCAGATAAAATTTACTTCTACAAAAGTTAATACCTGACCTTCACAAGACTCTTCTAGAAGCATCAAGACCGTAATAAACAAACAGACAAAAGATAGGAACAAATTGTGGAAAATAAGAATAGACATACTATAGATTATTGTTCTTACTGGCAATCAGGAAGGTACAAGATGGGGGCACCTGGGTGGCAAGGTCGGTTGAGTGTTTGGCTCTTGATTTTGGCTCAGGTCGTGATCCCAGGGTGTCATGGAATCAAGCCCTCCACATCAGGCTCCATGCTGAATGTGGAACCTGCCTAAGATTCTCTTTTCCTCTGCCCCTCTCCCTTGCTTGTACTTTAAAGATTTTATTTGTAAGTATGGGGCTTGAATTCACAACCCTGAGATCAAGAGTTGCATGCTCTACTGCCTGAGCCAGGCACCCCAGTGCATGCAAATTCTTAAAATCATTCCTGTTTCATGCTTTTGAATTCTTCCTTTCAAAAGCATGTTATCAAAATTTATTTTGCCATTAAAAATAATTTGCAAAACTACTTAGGAACTTGGAAAATCTTTGCAGTTGGAAACAGGGAAATGTATATCATCAAGAAGTAGGATAGAATTATGGGAAATGAAGAGAGTAGTTGTTAAGGTAGAAAGATTACCATGTACAAGATCTCGATAACTAGTGATTTCCTGCCTGCGAGATAACGTTGGGTTAACTATGGTTAAGAGCCGAAATTTGGTGTTGAACCAGCTAGATTTGAGTTCTTCTGCTGTGGTGTCATCTGTGACCTTAGATGACGTTAGCAAGGTAGTTATTCAAACACTGACTCTTATTGATTGTCCTTAACCTGAAAGGAAAAAAGGTACTTCAGGGCATTATTATGTTGGCTTAAGACACCTATATCTGGTAACTAAGAAGAGGCTTATGATGGGTAGCTGTGGTGGGCCACAGTGGACCTGTCTGGATACCAGGAGTAAAGGAAGCACAGAGGTCAGTGTCAAGTCAGTTCAGCATTGTCCCTTGTCCTTTGCAGTAAAAATGTCTTTTTTTTTCTTTTTTTTTTTAACATTTATTTATTTTGAGACAGAGAGAGAAAAAGAGAGAAAGCACACACGAGTGGGGGAGGGGCAGAGAGCGAAAAGGAGAGGGAGACACAGAAACCAAAGCAGGTTCCAGGCTCTGAGCTGTCAGCACAGAGCCCAACACAGGGCTCAAACTCACAGACCGTGAGATCATGACCTGAGCCGAAGTCAGACACTTAACCTACTGATCCACCCAGGCGTCCCAGGTTTTTTTCTTAAGGCTAGAGTGATAAGATCGAAGCCTACGATGGCAGCCTAGAACATTCTTTGATTCTTTGAGCCTAGGCCGTGTGAAAGAACCAAGCAGTAAAGGAGTTTCCTTAGGCTTCTGGGTTTTCCAGTTGTGTGGACTCGGGAAGGAGGTCATTCACTTGGGGAACTTAGAGATGAGGCTCAACGCGAAGAGTATGCCATTTGGAGTGTCCGTTCTGTGGAGACCAAGCAGGATGGCAGTGATGGGAAGAAGTGATCAGGAACCAAGTGAGGCGGTGGTGACTGGACCGGGCTTTGGAAACCCAGGCTCCTGGCGTGCCCAAATCTGTATCTTCAGCCTGCGCTTCTCTGCCAAGTTCAGTCTTCTGACCCTAACTGCCTCCTGGACATTTGTGTCTGGACGTCCCAGAGCACTTCAGTCTTCTCACTAGCCTCCACCTGGCATTTTGCTTACTCTCCGTTGCATTTCATAGCACTAGCGTTCTCCACCTTCAGCTTCACCTCCAGACCCATAGCTGCCACCTGCCTCATTCTGCCCCATCCCTTCCTCTGTGCCACTTGTTCCCGCCTAAATTCAGTCTCTTCTGTCAGCTGAATGTCTACTGCCCCAGCCTCTCCCAGGCTGTCTCTGCCTCCAGTCTTTTCTCTTTGCATAGAACCCTTCAGGAGTTCAAGTTTTCTTTAGAAAAAGGGCCAAAGTCCTTAGCATAGGATGTGAGACTTGTCCAAAAATTCATTTCCACTTACCGTCTCAACCAGGACACGTTTTCTTGATCCTTCCCTGCCACTTGTAGAGCTGACCACTTTTCTACTTGATCACAGTTAGGAGAATATGGGGCCCATCTTAGTCCTCTAGGTATCCCCAACCCATGGCACAGTGCCTACTTCCATCTACACACCCAACAAATGAATACACGAACAGGCAAGTGAGTGTAAGAATAAAAGTGAAAGAGTATGTTGTATGTTACACCCTCTGTAATTTTGGAAAAGTCCTCTCGTTTCAGCTCTGTCTCTTCTTGCAAGCGATAGGGAGTGGGAGGGGAAAGATTTCTCGGCCAGTTAATTTTACTGTCACTTTCTTCTAGAAGAAGCTGTGAATAAGGTGAAAATTCAGGCCATGTCAGAAGTACAGAAAGCCGTTGCTGAGGCAGAGCAAAAAGCCTTTGAAGTGATTGCAACAGAGAGAGCTCGGATGGAGCAAACCATAGCGGACGTCAAACGGCAGGCCGCAGAGGACGCCTTCCTCGTCATAAATGAGCAAGAAGAGTCAACAGAGGTCAGAGTTCTGCTAGCCCCGGGGACTGGGGACTGGGGCTGGGGCAGCTGCAGTGACCAGGCTCACGGTTTTCTCAAGTGCTAGGCAGTAAGACACAACAGTGCTCTTGAACTAGACGAGTGTAATTTTTATCTAGTACCAGAAGAATTTTCTTTCTTAATTATTATATTCTTAAACGAATCGGCTCATTTTGTCAGTTTAAATGTTGAAAACTCAGCCTAAAGACAGAGTTTGTGGAATTGCATGTTTATGGTGACTACCATTGACTAGTGGGCTCACCGTGTGCCAGAGACACAGAGTTAAGCATGTATGTTGCCTTTTTAATCCTCACTATGACCCTGTAAGGTAGGTATTGTTGGGTTCCGATTTTCCCAAAAGGAAATGGGAGCTTAGGAGGATTTAACTGTCATAATCCCACAGTGCTAAAGCCAGGGTGTAGGGGTAACGAGATGTGGGGCCCTCTAGCATTTGGTCTGTTTATAAAGAAGATAGTTCTTTTATGGATAAAGTGACAGATTGGGCAGATGTGCCCACCTCTTCAAGACCCCAAGCCCAGGACTCAGTGATGTTTGTGTACAGGATACTCTTGTACTGCAGTGAGGACAAAAGTAAACAAACTGGAAAGAAAAAAGCATATGACACAAACATCCTAACAGTCCTTTGGAATGTAAAGTTCTGTAACTTTCATTTCTGTCATCTTTTAGCTTTGGGATAAACTTTAAGTCCTGAAACAAACCTGTTTCTTTAAGTAGGCAGATCCATCTACCAACTGAGACATAAAGAACTGGGTGGGGTTTTGTTGTTGTTGTGTTGTTTTTTAAAGTAGAGAAACAGGGGCCCCTGCGTGGCTCAGTCAGTTGAGCGTCCGACTTTAGCTCAGGTCATGATCTCACGGTCTGTGAGTTCAAGCCCCCCGATGGGCTCTGTGCTGACAGGTCAGAGCCTGGAGCCTGCTTTGGATTCTGTGTCTCCCTCTCTCTCTGCCCCTCCCCCGCTCATGCTCTGTCTCTCTCTCTCTCTCTCTCTCTGTCAAAAATAAACAAACATTAAAAAAATTTTTTAAATTGGAGAAACATTATTACCTCATCCCACGTAAGTGATCCCCATCAGCGTAGCAGTGCCAAGCATGGCTGTGTAAGGGTGAACGTGCCTAGGCATCACGTGGCTATCACAGACGATGTTAGAAAATTCCTTGTTGTAGCACCCTAACAAGTGCACTGAATTGTAAGAAAATGGTTCCTTTAACCCTCTTCTTGCCTTTCTCCCTGGCAGCTTTTTCTTTAGAATTGTTTTTGAGCAGGGATATCTCTGTGGTATTTACTTCTGTATCTGTAGCTGTCTATTATCAATATCATTATCTGTTCATATTTACCTGCTTTTATATCTGTGTTTACCCTTAACTGTGTCTACCTCCAATAAAAGGAGTGTAACATTTTGGCTAAGAGCATGAATTCTGGATCTAGACTGCATGGTTTAAATCTCAGCTCTCCATTTATAGCATTGGGGTGTTGGGACCTGTAATTTTCAACAGTGCACAAAGAGGCCTGCAGGTGAGGCATGCACCAGCATCCATCCCAGGCAACTTTTCAAAGCAGGGGAGTGTTAGCAGGACCTAAGCTGTGTGTTAGTTTGCATCGGTCCAGATGGGCTGAATTCCCTTTATCCCATCCAGAAAATTCTACTTGAAGTCCAGCAGGCATCTCTGGGATTCTTGTTCATTCTCTCAGAAGTGGTGGGGTATAATGGAGGTTAAGAGTCCTGAGTTCTAGTCCCACTCCCCCCTCATACTGGCAGTGTACCGTACCTTAAGGACTCAGTTTCCTTCTCTGTATAGTGAGTGTTGTAGCAGCTCCTGGCCTGCTGGTCTCATAGTTTTTACAAAATATAATGAGATCAAAATTGTGACTGTGCAAGTGTTTTTAAATTGTAATGCACTGTGTAGACAGAAAGGATTTTGTTATGGTGTAAAAACACAGGTATAAGCTGTGGCAGCTCCTGCTTTTACGGAACAGCTGCGTCCTCTGAGGCCAGACCCTAAGAGTCTGCTCTCGGGCACAGGGATGCAGTAAGATGTGTCCTCATCTCTGCCAAAAGACACCTTCTGTCCTCAGCCTGGATTTCCTTGCAAACCTAATGAGCTAGCTATTGACTGTAAGATGGGTAGTCGTTTCTCCTTTGGGCCAGGTTTGCAATAAGGTCAGGAAGGCCTGGGAAGGATCCCAGGGATTTTGATAAGCCCCAGGTCATTCTGGTACAGGTGGGTCCCCAGGCCACACTTAGAGTACAGGTATCCCCTGCTTTTTGAAAGTTCACGTTACGCCTTTGCTTTTACAAAAGATGTACGATAGTACCTGTTTTCACTTGCCAAAAGAAGTCTGAGGAGGATTTTCACTTTTATGAGAAAAGGCAAAAAGCAAAAATAGCGTTCAGCATTTGTTACGCAGTGAGCTGTTCTAGAAGCAGCACACGCCCTGAGCAGCAAGAGTGGCCCTGCCAAGCTCCTTCCTTGGGAACTACACCCTCAGCAATCCAGCTGTGAGAGCTTTGAACTGGGTTTGTGAGCATCTGTGCTTTATCTCTATTTTGTGCATCCATTAGCAAGATGTGTCCTAAGGAAAAGCCTAAGAGAAGTTATTTTTTGGGTCTGGAAATTTTTCCATGTAAATTAATGCTAATTGCTTTTCCACTTTCCACCATTTCAGCTTACAGAAGGTTTCAGAGGAAGGCTCCACTTCCAGATAGCAGGGGAACCCGTAATAATGGCATAGACTCTTTGCTTAACAAAGGAAATTCTGCAGTCCCCTTTCTGACTTGGCCAGTAACTCACAAGGTTTATAATCTCTCCCCACTCGCTACAAAGGACTGTTTGCCACATGTGTCCCTCCAGCATTGAGGAGTGCTGACCTGAAGGGCAACCAGATGTACAATAATACAGTTTTGCCTTATATCTTGGCAAAAAGCCTCATGATTGTCAGGAGGGAGAAGCCACAGGAAAAGGGAACCTACAGTATCCTTTTTACTCTCGCTGCTCTGGCACTAACCACCTTGCTCTTGCATTCTCTGATCCTGCCTCTGTGGGGGCCAGTTACCTTGTTTTATTGTATCCCATAAATTCAGAAATAATCTATTTTAAATATATAAGGGCAGCCAAGATGATAAACTAGTGGTTTAATACTCTTTCCCCATTTCAGGAGCGCCTGGTGGCTCAGCTGGTTAAGTGATTTCGGCTCAGGTCACGATCTCACCGTTCATGAGTTTGAATCCCGCATCGGGCTCTGTGCTGACAGCTCAGCTGGAGCCTGCTTTGAATTGTGTCTCTCACTCAAAAATAAACATTAATTTTTTTTTTTTTAATATTCTTTCCCGGTTTGAGATGCTTTTGCAGGCTTGGACAGAACTAGTAGAGGCTCTCCCATTCGGCTGGGGCCGACTCATTGGCCTGTGTTTCCACAGCAGCCCCACGTGGGCAATAACCGATTTCTTCCCCACAAGTGATAATGTTCTGCCACGGCATCACTTGGGGCCAGCCTACCGGGCTCAAAAGGATGAAATTCTCCGGAACTGTAGTTTGCTTGAGGTTCTGTAAATGTAACCTGGGAAAGCCATCGGTCACCTATTCTGGTCCTCTGTTGTTGGTGCTGGGCAAGTTTGGGCCACCCCGAGTATATTTCCTGACAAGCCAGTTGTGTTTGAAGGGAGTCTGCAATCCTTTGTAAGCTCTTCAGAACTAAGCTTGTACATTGAGTCTGGCTGAGCCAGGAGGTCCAGGTTCCAGGCTTGACACAGACACGTGATCACTTCATAGCCTTAGGCACGTCCCTGCCTGCTGGCTCTCGGTGTCCCATCTGCACAGTGCAAAAGGTGGGCTAGGTGGCACCACGCACGTGTCTGTTGTTTCATACTTGAGCAAGTGTCAGATTTCACTGGGGATAGTGTCTTTCTTCCCTGAGGAGACTACAGAGTGGTCAGGCCCGGCCTCCGGCCTCTGCCATTCTGGAGAACCTGTGGAGGGGGAGGGGGGTGCCGGCCAGCTGGTGCTCAAGTCCTTTGTGACACCTGACAAAGCCTTGCCTGCTCGTGGTAGTTTCATCTGGCCAGTGCCAGAGGATTTTTCTCTTGTAGGTGGGTCCTGAAGGCGTCAGGGGCAGGCTCACTGGTGGGGTCCTCATGGGAGCCTAAGGGAAGAGAGAGTTCCAAGGGGCAGGTGCCAGGAGTCGCACTGGTGTCAGCTTTCTTCATGACGCTGCTTTGCCTTAGATGACTGGGGGCGGCCCAACGCTGTCTGTTCAACAACTGTTCGGCGCCTTTCACGACTGCTCTTTATAGCACTAACCAGGTCTCAGCGTGGCTCATCCCTTCTGGCGGAATTAGTGTTCTCTTGGTTGGTGTTCTCCCTTCCTCACCCCTACCCCCATGCATCTCTGCTAAGCCCCAGCAATACCTGCCCCTTCTCCGGCAAGTGGAAGGAGTGGCAAGAAACCTTCTGGGCCGCTGAGTTCTGAGGAGTTGTAGGGCTCCCTTAAACGAGCCAGAAGCAGTCCCGTGACTCCCAGCCCACCCCTGACAAGACAGATCCCTGACGGAGAACAGGCACAGAGGAAGTAGCACAACTACCCACTCTTACACGCCCATCCTGGTCCCCTGACTGGGGACTTTTCTTGAAAGGATTAGGTGTTGGTGGTGGAAACCCCCAAGATCATTCCCCTGTTGGGAGGAGCGAGAGAAGAAACATTACCTAAACACACGTCTGCATGCGTGGTATCGGGGACCCCAGGACAGAGTTTGGTTTGGTCGCTGAGGATTAAATGGGACTCAGAACAATGAGTAGGTACCTTTGGTGGGCGGTGTGAGACCTCCCACCTGCCCTCCCCTGGCACCCTTCGTCTTGCTGTCCCTCCGGCCTGTGGTAGGTGGTTTTCCTCACAGATGAAGGAGATTCCGAGAGGAGTGTGTGTTTCCCACGCACGAGCAAACCGCAGTAGAGGCGGGACAAGCACAGGCACGCGTAGCTCCAAATGCTGCGCTCTCCCCATGTAGCACAGGTGACAAGTGATGATAAGCCTGCCCCGCGAGATCCAAGCAACTAACCCGTGCCCGTGTCTTGCAGAACTGCTGGAACTGTGGCCGCAAGGCCAGCGAGACCTGCAGCGGCTGCAACATCGCACGATACTGCGGCTCTTTCTGCCAGCACAAGGACTGGGAGCGGCACCACCGCCTCTGTGGCCAGAACCTGCACGGCCAGAGTCCCCACAGCCAGAGCCGGCCACTGCTTCCTGGAGGGAGGGGCTCCTCGGCCAGGTCCACCGACTGCAGCGTGCCGAGCCCGGCTCTGGACAAGACCTCGGCCACCACCTCACGCTCCTCAACACCTGCCTCTGTGACAGCCATCGACACCAACGGACTCTGAGCCCCAGACTCACTTCCCTCTGATGACCTCACAGCACGGCAAACCATGGCACAGGGGGCCCGGCTGTTTGAACCAGTGCAGTTAGCTGTTGGGTCATCAGCACGGAGTGAAGTGGAGGCAGGAAGAGTGCAAGGCCAGCCAACACTGCTCCACAGCCCCTCCGGACACTGGCCCCAGTTTCCTGTCTGTGTCCTTGGGGGAGCTAGTGTGCCACTCTCTCTGCACACAGGCAGCTAGCCAGAGCCGCTCCTCCTTTCTTGGCTTCCAGGTTTGTTCCCGTTCCAGCTGAAACTGGCGTGGCCGTCCCCTTCTCAGTATAGACCACCAGCTCCCCTCCCTGCCTCTCCAGGCAGCAGACCCGTCAGAGGTGCCCGGCCGGGCTGGAGGGGGCTCGCCCCACACACTGCCGCCTACTCCACCGTCCTCCTGCGGCAGAGGCCTGGAAGCTGACAGCAGGCCTTGGAGGAGATTCCCTCCGATGGGGGTGGCCCCTCTTGCCCTGGAACAGCTCCTTTAGCCCCATTTCCACCCTCAGCAGATGCCACTGACTAGCCCCCGCCCCCGGACATGGGCAGGCAGAAGCAGCACTCAGGACCCTCTCTTCGACCCTGCTGTTCAGACTTGTTAAGAGTATCAGAAATCACAGGAAATAAGTTACCATTTCACTAAAAGCACCCGTAATAATGAAAAACAAATAAAACTTCCTCCAAGCATCACAGATCATTTTGGACAAGATTTTCCAACCTGGCTTGCTACTTTAGTTTGGGACCCATTTTTTTCTCTCTTACCTGATTTTGCTTATGCAGAAGTAGTTTCCAGCGCATGGATTGGTCTGAGGGAGAAAGACTCAACTGTGGATAGTCTGTTCTCTCTGAGCATGTTGGCCAAACTAGTATCGTCAAACCATTGAATGGATTATCTATTGGAAATGCAGAACCTTTTGTCACCGCTTGGCTGTTTGCACAGTCGTCTTGTTCTGTGTCCCTTTTATCTCAGACCGCGCACGTCCAGATCACTGTGTGGATCTTCTCGTGGTCTCTCTTTGGCCCCTGTTAAGCTATGGTTGTCCCATAGGATGTGATGTGTTGTGGCTAGGACCTGCCTCAGCAGTCAAGGCCTGCTCACATCTCAGCAGCCTTCCTGGACCTGAAAGAATTCTTCAAACCTCGTCCATAGTACATATGATGTCAGTTTATTATCAGGCATACAGTCTCGGTTTCCTTTATGGTATCTGTTTGATACCTTCCCTCTCTGAGCTAAGAAAAGTTCTGTGAAATGTGACAACCATTTTGAGAGAGGCTCACCAATTTTCCTTCCCATCATCAGGAAGTTTTCTAGATTCTTACCTGGCTCTCCAAAGGTGACCTCACCTATACCTCTTTTAAAATATCAGGAACTGCCACACACATTCTTCCCTGCCATTTGTGTTTTGTTGGGAGCACAAGGACCCTGACTCTCCCACTCTCCCCCTCCAAGCCTCCAGCACCCTCTTGCCCCAAGGAATCTGTTGGGGTGAGTTGGTTGGGCCTGCTCCTGGCCCGTGAAAGCCCAGCTTTAGATGGCTACCTTCTGTGCGCTGACCAGAGGGACATAAAAGCTCTGTCTCATCAAGGAAAAGGGATTAGCGTAGTAGCGTTGTCCTCACATACAGGGGTATCTTACTGCGAGAACTTCTAAGTCCCTAATTTACCTAAAGATTCTGTATCTTGCAAAGGAACTCAGTACCAGGCACCTTTAAAATACATGGATTTCCAGTGCATAAAGTAAAGTAAGATCTTCCCAGAGAATGAATAACAGAATAATGTTATCCATTAAACTGGAATTCCTTAAACTGCAGCTGTTGGTGGGGCATCGGGACCAACAGGAATGAAATTAGTACTCCGGGAAGGACTTGCCTACATTTACTTGAGACATGGGGTATCCCATGAGGAAGTCATAGAGCCTATGAATCAGAGCAAGAGAGTATCCCGTGGTACCCGTTGGGTCTGTCCCCAGGTCACTGCCTTTTCATTGACAAGATGTACACCTGGACAGGTTCTTTAAATCTTCAGTTGGCCACAGGACCAGCCAGGGTAGCCCAGGTTTTTCCTGGTTGGAATAAAGAGCCAAAAGCAGGGCCCACCGTCCATTTCTGTAGCTTTGGTTTTAGTTTAGTGTGCGGGTCCTAGGTGGCTGTCGTGGGCTGTGGTTCTACTGACAGCTGTGTTGGCAGAGTTACTGTGGTGCTGTTCTAGACCGCTTTGCTCACCCGCTGCCCAGAGGCCAAGCTGAAAACCTGGGTAGTATTCCACACTGTAGTTCAGTTCTCAGACCTTTTGCTGTTCATTTTGGTCACTTTCACATCTAGGTTGGTAGGGCATCTGTCCAAGACTTCCTGTTTAGGTGTAAAGAATCCCTTTCTTCAGCTCCCTCCTCTGAAATTCTGCTGTCTGGTTGGGAGAAGGAGGGGCACTGCCTTGGGGTGGGCAGGGAGGGGGTGGAAGGGGCAAGGGTGACTGAGTCCAGCTTCCCTACTTGGTCTCCAGTGTCTGCTCACCATCCCAGCCACCAGGTTTGGAGTACAAGTTCAGGCTTCCCGCTTTCATCTAGTTAGGCTTAAAATAACTTGATACAGTCAAGCTACTTAGAGGACCAATCTTCATAGTTAATATTTGGGGGGAGAGAGAAAAGACAGAGGGGATGGGAGTGGTGGTACTGGAGGTGTCGGGGCGGTCCCGGGCTCTTCAATATTATCGTAGAAATGAAAAGCAAATGTGACATGGGCCTGCCTACCCATCAGAGCACATCTGGAGGATGAGGCCAGTGTTCAGCATCGCCCACTGAGGGACACTGAGAAGTGACTGGACTTCACTGTCCTCTGCTTGCGAGAAGTGGTTGCAGGAACCAGGGAAGGCCAGGGTGGCCAAACTGGGAGCCACCTTTAAATGTTCGGAGGGATGATTGAGGGCTGAATCTTCACACCCACCCTCAGTCGCCCTTGGGTCCCCACCACCTGCACCATGTCTGACTCCGCCCAGTGGTGAAAATGGACTCAAGAAGAAGTTGGCTAATTCCACCTGCTCAGGAGTAGGCAGCCTACCCTAGGAATTGTGAGCGTGAATGGGACTTCCGCTTTGGAGGGTCCCTGCAGCTCCAGGGTGGGCCTCTAGCACATGTGCTCAGGCACAGGCATGTGACCCTGAGGTCACAGAGCGAGTGGATCTTGGACAGTGCTGAGTCCTACATGTCTCAGCGAATCGAAGTCTGGAAACCAGACGCATCTACCCGGCCCAGATCGGTGTCATGTTGGCTGCAGTGTGGACATCCTTTGCCCATCTGGGCCTGCTAGTCCACCAGGAACTCCTCACTTCTTGGGGTCAACATGAACGTCTTCAGCTTCTAGACAGAAAATCTACACTTTACTCTCTATGGCCTTGTTCCAAAGTCAGATTGATCCCCAGGGCTGTCACCTGCTTGAAAGGGTGTAGACCTTATTCTGGATAGTTCCAGAAGCTATCTCAGCAAGTGGAGTTGGAGGTTCAGCAACACTATTGGAATTGTGTGGTAGTGAGTTCTTCAGAACGAAATAATGACCAGGTAGCCATTTGTCCTGGAAACTGTAGAAGGGATTGTGGATTGAATGAATCATTTAGAACACATCTTCAAAGCTTTCTTCAGAACTGGTGTCAGAACCAGGTCAGTAGACCAAGCCAACTTAGGTTATTTTGTTTTGTTTTGTTTTGTTTTGAAGCTATTTACAGAGAACTGGGTGGTGGCATGTTTGAACCAAATGTAAGAAAAGCCACAGGGACCTGGACTGTTCCAGCATGGGCCAGCCGGCCAGGTGTCCGGGAGGAGTCTTGTCTGGGTTGGGGAGGGGGAGCTGGGCGAGCTATGAATAGGGCCTTTCTGGCTCTCTAAGTGTCTAGTTCTTATGAAACCAAAACATTGACTACCTGCCTCTTTGCCCACATGCATTGACACGCTCATTTCCAAAGATGATGGTGCAGGTGACCTTTTCCATCGTGAGCCAGGAGAAGGTTGGGAGACCTGAGGGTGGACCTTGCATCCCCCTTCCGCTCCACAGCCCCAGAAATGGCACTTCCCTGCAGACCCCATCCGGTCAGGCCCACAGCTGCCCAGTGTACACTCGTTGATGCTTATACCAAATAGGGCATGTGCGGCTGGTGGCTGGCGGAGGCAGCCCCGTCCCTGCATTGGAGTTGGCGGAGAGAAGCATAGGTGAATGATTGAAAGTGCTATTTGGCTCAGCGGCCTTTGGTCTACTTTCACGGCTTTCCAAGTTCCTGATGAGGCTACAAAAGCTCCATCCATAAAAGAAAGCCAATAATGTAAATAAAAAAGTATGCCTCCGAGCGTGGATTTTAAAGGGGGATGATGAATGTGAAACCACCCACAGGATGCGGTAGTCTGGTTTTTCTGTGCTTTGTCATTTTACTCTGATAGCGATTTTTGTTACTTAACTCTGTGCATAACTTATTTAATGTACTGTATAAATGAACCAAAACTGTTAAATATGTATTTAGTTTGTTCTACTTAAAGTAGTCAATAAAAAGGCTATATTCCTTTTCTGACTCGGGCTGGAAGGGGACTGGGAGGGCAGGTGGTATATCCACCGGAAGACATCCTTCCCGCAGGCTTCCACAGACGCTCCCCCCTTTTGTGGGGCGGGGGTCTCCAGTGGTTCCGCGGTGGCCTAAAGAGCACCCCAGGGAGTGAAAGCCGGAGGTACTGGTGAGGAGACGGTTCCAGCTGCTACACCTCTGGGCGGCCAGCAGAGGGGCCCGGCCCCGGGCCCAGCCATGCTGGCTGCTGGCTCTGGGCCCCCGGCAGGGGGCAGTGACAGCTTACAGACACTCCCGGTTCTTCACTGGGGAGTGAGCTTTTGGGACAGAAAGTGAAAAATAGGGGAGTGGCCTCGGAGCTACTTTTTTCTAACAGCTCTCACGTAGTTCCTTAGAAAGTTTTCACATACCAGGACTTGTGAATATTCATTCCTGTTCTTACACGGATGTTAAATCACGTGAGTTCACGGTTTCCTTCATGCTCACTTGCTCAGTGGTTGTAGGATTTAATTGGGGTTATACTTTCATGGACTCTTCGCCTCCTGTCAGGTAATTGGATCGCCTTCAAGGTTTCCCTGTCCAACATACTGAAGTGAACATCTTCCTCTGCCTGCTTTATTTCTTTGGGATAATTTTCCAAAGTGGGAGTTCTAAAACTGACCATTTCTTGCATCCGTGGAGAATACGTTCCGACTGCTTTCCTGAAAGCCCACCAGCTTGTGGTGCCCCCAAGCAGGCCGTGTGTAATACTTTCCATGGCTCTGAGGTGGTCTAACCAGCCGTGACGTGACCCAGATTGGTGCAGGCACACCCGTGCACACCTGTATGTATGGAGTCTTAGGCTGTCAGTCCAGTTTCCTGGCTAGTGACCCAAGGCCTCACTTCCCAGGGCCCTGGCCCCATCCTCCCTCCTGTGGCCCGAATACCCATCTCTGGCCTCTGCCCTAGACCTACTTCGAAGTGGCCTTGCCCGAAGAGACTTGTTGACACCAGCAGCTTCACAGGCCCTCAAAAAGCAAAGGGAGCGACCTTGGGGTAGGGGAAAGGGCCGGGCCGTGGCCATGGCCCCAGAAGACAAGGTGGCGGCCTTGCTGCGTGATCTTTCACGCAGATGGTGCCAACTGCCAGTCTCTTGGCAGCTGCCCAGCGCTGCAATCCGGCACCTAGAACAATAACAGGATCTCAGCCTTGTGACTGCCAGCCTCGCACAAAAGCACATTTGGTAGACAAGTCAGCAATCCACAGCCTGCCTTAGCTCTGAAAAAGAGACCCTCGGGACTCCAGTGATAGTACAGTAAAATAACTATTGGCTATAGAAATAGTCTAAGAAATTGCCGTTATCATAAAAAAAAAAAAACCCAGATGCTGAATAAATTCCAATGAATGGACTTTTAGCTGCATTGCTGAGGTCACAGATGAGGAAGTCTAGGGAATCCCCAAGGGCCAGGACAAAAAATTAGAAGAGTACAGCAAACCAAAACCACAGAGGTAGTTGAACACAAAAGAGGAAACCTGTACTGCCTTGGGTCAGGAGAAATTTCAAGAAGGTGGAGTCTGAGAGGTTAATTGCCTCTAGGGGCAGTGTGAGGCTCTGAAGGGCTTTGAGCCTCTACAAAATGCAGAAGCAGATCTGCGGCCAATCTGTCCACCCAGGTCACTCTGGCTTTGACCTCAGTGAAAAGGCAAGCAGGGAAAAATCTGCAAAGGGAACTATGCAGAACTCTCTGCCCGTCTGAAGGATGAGAATCTAGAGACTCCTCATGTCTGCTCTCTCCTGGGGCTGAGGTTCAGATTTTCATACTCCTGAGGCCAAAGCACTCCTGGGCTGAGGAATTAAGATAATTCTAAGCTTGCAGGTATCTCCTGGTGTCTGACAGAAGCAAAAATGAAAATCCTCTAGAGAAAAAAACAATATCAAAAATATAAATCATAATATAGCAACCAATTATAAAGTGTCCAAAAAAATTACTGAACATCCGAGGAAATGAGCCACTATGAGCAAGAGTCAGCAAGAAGAGTAAACAATCGATTTAGACCCCAGGAACTTCAGATAATAGTACCAGATATAGAATGTAACTATGAAATCTCTAAAGATGGTGCTGGAAAAAAGTGAGCACAAACTAAGAGACTAACAGGCAGATGTGAAAATCAAATTCTGGAGAGGACCGCTCTGCAGAGTAAATACCCTGCACTACCGGACAGCATAGTAGATGAATCTGAAAGCGGGTGAAGCATAGACAAGGAGATGGAAAACAGGAAAAAGTTGTTCCTTCCGGAACGTGTCGAGTGGAGAGCCCTTTCAAATTTTACCAAGCGTGGAATCAAGGAGCCTACTGACTTGTTTCTCAGCATGAAAAGGGAAATAATTGGCCTGAGATGATTCGACCTCCGTATGAGCAAATTGCATCGATCTGAACTCCTCTTGCCTGTCAGTGCTGGTTTCTTACTGCTGGGTTTTTAGGGTCCCGAGTTGGGTTTATCCTCTCCTCAGCTGTCCTCCCTCCCAAGAGGGTTGCGGGGAACCCACAACAAACCACCCACCGACCCCTCCCCCATTCCCCAAGAGAGCTTCACTGGTTTGGTGCTGGGCGCCCTCTTGTGGAAAGAGCCTGACTTGCTCCCTCCGTTGCCTCGAGCCCGCAAGCCAGATTCCTCTCCGGTGCGCACCCCAGCAACTTTTCCTTTCTCCTTTGCAACCTTTTCTGCCTTTCCGCCCCATGAGTTCGGCTAACATTATCTGGGTGCCTCCTAGGGAGTTTCGGAAGTGAGTAAATCAACCCCACCACCACCTACCTTCGGATGGCTGGGCCCTGAATAGCCCGCACCAGGTCAACCCTCCACCTTGCGCTGTGCTCCCATGGCTCTTCCTTGCTGCCCCATCTGCCATCCTGCAACCCCAAGCCTTGGCCTCCTTCCTTCCTTCCTTCCTTTGTTCTAGCTGCCACTGTCCTCTAGCCATGCGCTGGCTTCCATTGCTAAAGGATGCCTGGGATCTCCCTCAGCCTTGTTCGTGCTTGACAGCAAGCAGCTACTGGTGCCAGGGAGTAAGTCCGGCTATGACTTGGAGCAAAGTGTTTGCTAGCTGAGCTTTCTTCTTTCTCTTTAAATTGGGCATGCTAATGATGCCCACACCATTGAGTTGCTGTGAGGTGAAATGTGATGATACGGGAGTTGTCCCAGCACAGGGCCTGGTGCCCAGGACCCTCGGTAAACAGAGGCTGCTCTCATAGCCTGCTTCTCCCTCTGCCACTATGTGATTTCCTTGAGAGGATCCATCTTTGCCCCAGTATCCTGCCTGGAGCATGGTGTCTTACATATGTACTTGTTTTGAGAATAACTTCCTGGGGGCACCTGGCTGCTTCAGTTGGTAGAGCATGCGATTCTTGATCTCGGGGTAGTGAGTCCAAGCCCCATGTTGGGTGTAGAGCTTTGGAAAAGTGTGTGTGTGTGTGTGTGTGTGTGTGTGTATCCGTGTGTGTCTTCCTGAAGGCCCACCTAATTCTCAGGTCCTTTGTTTTGACGCATCAGAAGCTGTGTTAAGGGGACTTGGTGTGTTTCCCTCTGAGAGCTGGAGAGCAATGACAGCCATTTAGACTGTTGCTGTCTCTCCCACACCTGGCCTGGCACTGGCCCAGTCGCCAGGACAGGTTTGAATGTGTACAGGTGAGTCACTGGCACAGGTGGGAGAGGTGAGGAGGCAGGTGCAGGGAGTGGGTGGAAGGGCGGGGATGGCAGCTGGTGGAAGGACCCAGGAGCTCTCCCAGCTTCAGTACTCTGCCGGCCCTTGACCTGGGTGCTGTCACCAGCTCGGGGCATTTCACCGTCCCCAGCACCTGCCACAAAGCAGGTGCCCAGTGGCTGCTGAAATGAGATGAAGAGCCACCAAGAGCAGGGCATTGAGGGCAAGGGCTGGAAAGGTGACCCAGACCTGATGGCTTTGACCTGCTACTTAAAGGCTAAGGCGGCGTTTCTGTGGTGGACAGGGGCAGGGGTGTGGGGGAGGCCAAGAGAGAGTGACAGGTCACAAATAGCCCAGCTCAGCTTGTGTGTGTTTTAGGGAGAGGAGGCTCCACAGAGTGGGAGAGGGGGCTGATTGCTAAGGGTCTTGAATGCCAATTCAAGTAACCAAACTTGATCTTGATGCTGAAGCCAGTGTGGTGCCATTGAAGGGTCTTAGCCACAGGGGTGTGGTCCCCACGTCAATGTTTTGAAAGCCCTTTGTTTCTTATGGAATGGATTTGGGGCGGGGGTGGGGGGGATGCAGATGGGAAGCCCAGTGAAGAGGCTGCCACAGTCTTCTAGGCCAGAGGTGATGGTGGACACGAGCTGGGGGTTAGGGTGACTACCGGAGATGAAGGTGGGCTCTCAAGAGGTAAGTAAACACGACGTAAAGGCTTGGCAACCTCCTCTGTGCTCCTGCAGGCTGCCGAGAACTTTGTTCTCCCTGTAAGCTCTAACTCCAGCGTCGGGTCTACAGTCCAGCCCCCACAGCCACCGGACATTCCTGACGGCTTCCAGGCTGCCCTGTTACCTGCAGGCCATCGTGCAAATTCCCTCTGGTGGGGCCCCCTGCCTCACCTCCAATCCCTTACACTCCATGGCTCCACCTCTGCTCCCTTTGTGTGCCACGTTCTCCCTTCCCAACCACCCGTCAGAGACCCCAGCTCAAAGCCGGGACACCACCCAGGAGGCCACCCCCGACCCTGCGGGACCGGCCCGCTCCCCTCCACCTGCAGCGCCCTCCCCAGCACCTGCCAGCTTCCGTAAGGGAGGAAGGCCACCGCCAGGTGAGGCGGGCAAGGGCGAAAACCCTCCGGAGGCACTCGCTTCACAGGTGTCAGCTTGAGGATCTCAGCATCATCGTTCGAAGATGCCAACGGGAAGTGTTTTTTAGTGTTGAGGGTTTGCTGTTGCTGTTCATGTGGAGGAAACGGAACAGAAGCAATTAGAACCTAGGACAGAAAGCAGGACTGTTTCCTCCCGGATAGGCTTCTTGTCTAACCAGGACACCGAAGCCTCCTCAGGCCGCCCAGAGCAGTGCGGCACCGGTGCTGGCTGCCCTCTCCAGGAACCGCCGGGAGCCTGCGAAGAGGCGTGGCAGGGCACAGCCCGGCACGGTGCCGGCCAGCGAGCCACCAGGGACCCCCGTGCTGGGTCTTTGGCCCGGGTGGCCAGGCCGGCGGCCTGGCTCTGCGGCCCCCCCTCACGGGGAGACACCTCAGGGAAGACCCTGCCTAGAGTCCCGGGCCAGGACGTCCATCTGAGCTGTCTTCCTGGCACCACTGGGGCACTCGGAACACCGGTGACATGTCAGCCCACTGGCCAGTCACCCCTGGCTTAAAACCTACCACAGCTTCCTCAGCATGAAGCACCTTTGAGGCCCTGCCGCCTCCTCACTTTCGCCTCAGCCCACTGCCCCCTCACCCCAACCTCAGCCCGCTGCTGGGCTTCCTTCAGTTCATGAGGCAAGCTCTCCTCCCCCTCAGGGCCTGAGCGTGTGTTGCCGGCCTAAAGACTCCTGACCCCAACACCTTCCAGACCAGGTCAGAGGCCATCCTTTGCTCTTGTGTTGCCAAGTGCCTCCCCTTTAGAACCCACGGCTGTGGCAGTCGCCTCTCCCCAGATGGCTCAGAGGAGGGCCCCCTGGTGCCTGGATGGACCAACTTGGCCATTTTGCACCTGATTCTGTCAGGTGACATGGGTGGTGACAAATCCAGTCTGGAAGGGGGGCCGTGGGGAGGAAGGTTCTGTCAGGGGACAGAACTTCTCACAGGCATGCAGTTACACTATCTGGGACTCCAAGAAGGTTCTGTGCCCCCAACTTCAGACCACATCATGTTGGCAATGAGGGTGGTGGTGAAGCTAGGACAGCCAGCTGACTTTCAGGGGGTTGAGAGCAGAGATCCAATCCAGTCTACCCCCTTTCCCAGACAGGGCCCAAGAACCAGGGCTTGTGAGCCTGAGGAGGTCCTGAGTTGAGGAAACGGAGACGAGCTGTGATTTAAGTTATCATCATCATCATCTGTTCACAAGGGAGCTCAAGATAGGAACTGACTGATTCCTAAGGCTAGGTTGTCTGCCCTAAATCTCTCGTCTGAGATGCAAACCAACCCCAGGGCCTGGCCTTCTTGCAGAGGGAGAGAGAGGACACAACACCAGAGGTGACCACTGCCTTTATTGCCTCTGTGCTGGGGTCTTGGGCTGGGGGTTGGGGTTTGGAGGTATCTGGGGGGAGCAGGTGACACTGGGCCCAAATTATTGCTACTTGGCAAGGTCACCTTGGGACTTCCCATAGTGCCCTGAGTGTGGGTAGGCATGAACATGCAAAATATATGCAAATGACATGCAAACCAACCCAGGATCTTGCCGAGGTCTCTGGTGCAGCCAAGGGTGCTGGAAGAGTTGGAAGCCTGCTAACCCAGGAGGGTGATGGGGACACCCAGGTCCTTACCCCACACTGCAGACGGATCCGGCCCAGCCTCAGGGGTCGAGGTTTGGTGGTGGGGGGGTGGGGGTGGTGTCCCTGAGCATCAGCCCTGGTTCTGCTGCTGGCTGAGGAAGAGCAGAAGCCTGGCCCCAAGACAGCAGGAAGAAAGCAGGGTACCCACTAGGCAGCCAGACAGCCCGAGGCCCACCCAGAGAGGGAAGCGACCTCCTTCCTCTGTGTCACACAAGGCTGGGACAGAGGTGACCAAATCCAAGCTTCCTGAGCCAGGCAGAGGCCAGAATGCCTCAGAGGCCAAAGCTACAAACAATAAAATACACTGATAAATAAATAGAAAGCGAGCAGCCCAGTCCCTGATCCCTGGGCTGAGAGACTCTCCACCAGCTGGGTCTGGGGCAGGGGGACCTTTGAGAGCCCGGCCCCAGTTCTAAGAGTGGCAGCGTCCTTGGTCTTGGTGCTGAGTCGACCAGTCGAGAAGCTCCAGAAGGAGGCAGGTAGGGCCCCAGGGCCTTGGCTTATGCAGGTCAGGCTCAGTTATTATTCATAATCCACCAGGAGGCTAGGGGTCAGAGGTTGAGGGTCAGAGGCCATCAGGGGCCCACTGCCACTCCGTAGGGCTGTGGAGCAGGGTCGGGGGCCACAGCATACCTGGGAAGAACACAGTGGTGAGGGTGTCTGGAGCTCGCAGGTGGTCAATGAGGATGCGCTGGAAGGCCTTACTGCAGGCGGACTGCTGGTGCCTGGGGAGGGCCGTGGAGTTACCTGAGGCTGGAGCTGGTCCCTCGAAGAGCAAGACCACATGGCTGAGAGCTCCCCACCCCCACCCTGTCCTACTGTTGGGATTCAGATCCCGGTCCTGCCTCACATTGGCTCTGAGCCTCAGTTCTCTCTCTGTGAAATGGGGACAATAGTGCCTACTGTACCGGGACACTGGGGGGATGACGTGAAATAATACGTGGGTGCTTGGCATAGACTGTGGCACGGTGGTAACAGTGTGTATTCACTGAGTGCCCGCCATCTACTGTGTTCCTGCCATCGTGCTCAGCTTTTCATACGCCATCTCGTTTGGCTCATAGAAAGGTAGACCTATTATGACTCTCATTTTGGAAAGATCACTGGGGCTCAGAGTGGATGAGTAACTCTCCCGAGGTCACACAGCCTGTGATTAATAGAGGATGATTTGAACCCACGCCTGACTCACTCCAGGGCCCATACTCAATAAACTTTAGCTTTCAGATACCATTCATACCTTCTCCAGGCGGCCTCATCCTGCCAGAACTCATATAGGGTGAAAGAGGCATTGTCCAGCATCTTCTGGGCAGACACACTGTGGGGCCAAAGAGATGGCCAGGCCAGGCCCAGGCTACCACCACCACTGCCCACCCAGCCTGGGTGTCTGACGGGAGCCTTGGCCAAGGACGCCCAGCCCCAGCACTTTGCCCTGCTCACCCCCCTCCCCTGACCTTGGCCAGCCCACTGGCCAGCTAGGGACTCACTGCAGGCAACGGCTCTGGGCCCCTGTGAAGTCCACATAGCAGCACAGGGCACGGTGGAAATCCTGCAGGGCTTCCTCTGCCACGTGCACCTGCCTCTGGGCCACGAGGATGTGCTGGCAAGAGAGGCAGCCTGGTGAGCCAGGGTGAGGCAGGGCCCAGGGGAAGGACTGGCTGTGGCCTTCAGGAGGACTCCGCCCTTCTTGACTTGCACCAGCCCCGCCTACCGTGAGGTCAAGCTCCTGCCCCAACCCGGCCCCCAGCATCCCTGCCTCCAGCCTCTCCTCATGGCCAAGATCATTGCCTTGATCCAGCCACTGTCCCTCCCTCCAGCAGCATGCCCACTTCCCCCTCTAGCCTCCACCCACACACCCCAGACCCAGCTTTCAGGAACGCAGATGAAGTGAACTAATACCCAGAGAGAGACAGTGATTTCTACAGGGTCACAGAGCAAGGGCCAGAACCCAGCACCTGCCAGGCTTGGGGGACGAGGGCTGGGCCAAGCCTGGGAAATGGGCATGTGTGTAACACAGAGGCCAAGCGGGCAGCAGGCCCCGTGAAACCCCTCATTTGATGAGCACCTCGTCCTGGCCCAATACCCAGTTGCCTGTCCCTCTCCTGGACTCACCGAGCCAGGCCCCTTGGTAAGCTCCTCTTCATGCAGGGGTTCCAGCCGGGGGGCCTATGAGGGACACAGAGTGTGGGCAAGGCCCCCGGTGTGTGCCTGGCTTATGTAGATTCCAGGAAGAACCTCCCCCTTGGGGCACTGGCCACCTGGTCACTCACCTTACACTCAAGCTGGTCAATGAGCTCCTGGAGACGGTTGACCTGGAGCCGCCACTGCATCTCAGCTTCTGAGCTCTGCCCTGGGGTGGGACACCCATGGGGGGAAGTCAGGCATGGGCCCCCTCGGGTTGGGAAGCCTCTCAGGATGAGCTGAGGGGCAGTGGGTGAGGGGGCACCTGTGTCCGAGGAGCCAGGAGACCAGGCGGGTGACCGACTGACGCTCCGCGGGGCCCTGCGCCCTGCCCTCCGGCAGCCATGGGGCCTGCTCTGTACCTCCACGCTGTCTTCATCTGACCTAAGAGAAGTGGAGGGTCAGCCCATTGCTCCCAGACCCACAGGCCAAGGACTGGGGCCCCTGCACAGGGTTGGGCCTGGGTGGAGCAAGACAGGCTTCCTGGGACACTGAGGCCCAGCCAGCCGCTCCCTCTCACCCCTTCTTGGCCTCCCTGTCCAAGAACAAGAATAATGGGCTCTGGGATGCTGGAGCGGCGGAATGTGATGAAAGCTGAAGGCCCTGGAATGTGGAGACAATGACCAGCAGGGCACCTCACATACCGTGGGCCACGGGCCTGGGCCTCCAGGGTATCTGACGCCCCTTCCAGCGAACTCTGCAGGGCTTGTAGCTGGCTCACCGTCTCCCGCAGTAGGAAGCGGGTCACAAACTGGTCCACCTTGGAGGCCCGCTCATATTCCTGGGGGCAGAGGGAGCATGCTCAACATATCCTGGCCCCAAGCATATATTTCTGAATGGGGAGCCACTGTCCTGCTCCCCTACCCTTGCCCATCCAAGCAATAGTACAGCATGAAGAGCAGAGAGCGTGCAACCAGAGCAGGACAGTTTTCTGGGACTGGGAGCAGGGCCTGGCCTCCCTTCCTGGGAGGTGTAAGGCCACCTTTACAGGGAGGCATCTGCCATTTTCTGGGCCCTAAGGCCCCTTCCCTGTTGGGCCACCTTTAGCCAGGCTGGTGGTGGCGGGGGCAGAGAGGGGGGTGTAAGGCAGGTCACATGGCATCCGAAGGCATGAGGCAAAATGATGGTGTGATGTGGCCCCATGCCCACCAGTTGGCCCTAAACTCATGATCTATGCATGCATTCATTCATGCACTCATCCATGCAACAAATACTTAACTTCTACTAGGAGCTGCAGATACAAAACAGCCAGGCCACTGTCCTTATACACATAGCACTGATTCCTACATCACTAGCCTCCACTCAGCCCCTCCCAACGTGGGCAGAGAGACAAGGCCGACATGCCAGTCCCTACACTGCCCATTTGAGATGCTCAGAGACTCTCCAACTACCTTTGCCTCCTTGTGCCTTAGTTTCCTCACCTAGAAAACAGGGAGGATAATAGCCGTCTCACCGAGCGGTTGAAAAACTTCAGTGAACTAATTCCTACATAGGGACACAGCCCAGGATGGGAGTCCTGAGAAGCCAAAGTCCAGGTGCTTGCCCACCCTCCACAAAGGGCTCCAGAGGCAACATCCATCAGGGGCTTCATTTCTTTCCATGATCTGCCTCTGCTCAGCCATCAGATGGGCCCTGCTGGGCCAGGCTCATGAGCTGGGAGGCAGGAACAGAATGGGGGCTAGGTGCTCTCACTCTTAGGCCAGTGGTTTCTGCCCGGTCTCCAAGCCTTGTTCTCCAGACTTCCTGGCCATGCTCTGAGCTCTCTGAAATCCTTCCAATAAATTCCCTTTTGAGCGCTTAAGATGGTCGATCGAGTCTCTGTTGCTTGCAACCAAAAAACCCAGCTGCCACAAGCACCCACTCTGTGCCATGCCCTGTTCCAAGCAGAATTTCATTTAATCCTCATAACAACTTATAAAAACCATAATGGACCCCATTTTGTAGATGAGAAGACTGAGGCCTGGAGCAATTAATTACCTTGGGCCAAGATCACACAATTAGTTAGTGGCAGAGTCAGAATTCAAACCGGAACCACAAAAATTCCTCTCTACTCACCACTAAGTGCCTTACAAGCATTGCCTTATTTGTAATTATCAGCCCAGTTTTACACCTGAGAAACCAAAGCCAGAAGTCACAGCCAGAATAAATGGAGCCAAGATTCGCCTGTGGGTTCTGGGAGGAGGAGCTTAGAGCCTACAGCTGGTGAGGTTGACCTATGAGGTCACAATGTGGCCTCCCCAGGATAGAGTGGGGACAAGAGTGCCCCTCCCCCAGCCAGAGGGCAGGGCAGAGGCAGCATGGGCTGTGGCCTCCAGTGGTGACCAGCCCTGCCATGGGAAACAACAGTTCTCACAAGAGAACCAAAGTGCCCAAGCAGGCCTGCAGGGAGAGGCCACCTGACATGGACAAGGCTGGGTGGAAACAGCAGTTCTTCAGCCATCTCAAGCGGAAGAAGCCAAACGTGAGTGCCAGGGTGTTAGGGCAGGTGGGAGTCAGGGGAACTTGAACAGGTGGGCAGGAGGGGATGCTGGGATTCTAGGCCTTGTGGGCATAAGTCCGAGGCGCATGGAAGGGCTTGGATAACCCCTCTGAAGATGGCAGTCCCAGGAACCCACGTGGTGTGGTTGGGTCCTAAAAGCCCAGAGGGAGGGCAGGGATTCAAGCAACCAGGAGAAATTAGGAGACGGGAGCCCAGGAGGGTGGGCCGGAAGGGATTCTCCCAACTCCCCACAGAGAAGTAGAGGGTTCTGCGTGGTGAATCAGCCTTAGTTGGTACCGCAGGGGCTATGGGCACAGGGAGGTCCTTTATGCCCCCTTTCCAGCTCCCAGCCTCAAAACATGCTACTTTTCCCCTTCTTCGAGTGGGCAGAGGCCCTGGAGGGGGTCCGGGGGGTGAGAGTCCCGCTACTAAGGCTGGGAGGGCAGGCAAAGATCCCATAATCGCAGACGGTGCAAGTCTCAGGAGGTCAGCTACGGTGGGTGAACGTTTCCAGAGGGAAGGCAGGTGTCCTGGGCAATGGGACCGGGAGAGACCCACTCCCGCCCCCGAGCACGGGAGGAGAGCGGGAGTCCTGGAAATGTAAAGGGGGCAGAGTCCTGGGAGACTGGATCTGGGTGGATGACGATCCTCAAGAAGAAGGCGCTGTACGCTCTTCCCCCTCACGCTCCCGCCCCGCCCCAGGCCAAGATCGTGCTGCTTTTCCCCTTGGACAAGCAGCAGCAGCTATTCGACGTGGCGGCGGGCTCAGGCGCGCGGCCCGGGCGTCCAGGCGAGGACGCGACGGGCGCCCCCGTGGGCTCCCCGGCGGCGGCGCCCACGCTGCGAGGAGCGGGCGACTGCGCTGATCGGCGCGAGGGCGCACGCGCGCGAGAGATGAAGACGCTCTTGGTCCTGCTGCTGCTGCTGGACGCGCGGCTGCAGGAGGGGCGCTGCGCGGTCGGCGCGCCCGGAGCGGGGGGCGGGGCCAAGGTCGCGCAGGGCTGGCAGCGGCTCTACTCGCGCCTGCTGACCGACGTTCAGGCGAACCGCGAGGCCGACCCCGCCGAGGAGCAGCCGCGCAAGCGGCGCCGCTGCCCTCGCCCGCGGCCCTGAGCGCCCGGCCCGTGGCCCAATAAAGAGCGCATAGCACCCCTGGCGCCTGCTGGCTCTGTCTGAGGAGGCGCAGAGCTGGGCGGGGGTAACCGGGCCCAGAGCGAGACGCGGATGAAACGGTAGGAGTGAGGGCCGAGCAACGGCAATGGCTTGGCGCCAAAACCGAGCCTCCTCCTTCCTTGTGACCCAAGCGTCAGAACCCCTGCCCCCAGGTGGGGAGGGACGCCCTGCCACAGTGGAGGGAAGCTGTTTCCCTCCTCCTCCTCCAACTCCAGGCCCGGGTCAGACCTTCAGGTTTGCAGGCCCAAGGGAGGTGAGTTTGGGCAAACCCCGGTGTGGGCACGCTAGGAGGAGGGACCTGCCTCCAGCCGAAACCTAACATCTTCAAGAGTCCTCAACATCCACAAGTCCTTCTTAGGCAGGGGGCGGAGGCAACAGACACCACCATCCTGGAAAAAACTGTGAGGGTCCCACGGTCAGCTGGGCTGGGGCCTGAGACTCACATTCTGCCTGTGAGAGCACCCAGGAGGAGAGGCTGGGGTCTGGGGGCTTCTGACCCCTCACTCCTACCCCACTCTGCTTGGTAACCCCCAAGCCACCTCATCACTTGTCCCTCACCCTACCTTGTACCATCCCCTTCCCCACATTGCAGTCAGAGACTTCTTCCAAACCACTTAGCTGTCTGTAGGACAGTTGGCTCCGCTCCTAAGCTCCCACTGATTTCTCCAAAGCCCAGAGGGAAACGCCCAAACTTATTGTTGTCAAATGCAAGCTCAGCCCCCAGCCTTAGTCTTTCCCTCTAGGGCTTCTGAGTGACTCATATCCTCACCCTTGCTCTGGCTATATTGCCACTGTGGTCTCCAATGCAAGGTTCACCTCCCTAATCCACCCAGGAGAGGCCTGGCATGTTATCTGTGAGAAAGACCCAGCAACTTCTCATTTTCCTGGGCCCCAAACCCAGCTCCAGACCTGAGTGCTGCCCCAGCCCTACCGAACCTGTAGCCAGCCTTCCACTGGTGACCACCTCAGAATGTCCCAAAGGGGACAGATGCAGCAGGGGGTGAAGGTCCCAGCTCATTAAAGACACAGGCCCGGCTTCTGCTACAGATGCACTTCCGTTAGTGTCAACACAATCGACATCCCTTCCGTATCCCCTGCGTCAGGCTGGAGGTTGCATGACCCACGGCATCTCCCCAAATGCTTATAAAAACGTACCCTTTCTTGCCATCCCTGTGGTTAAAATCAAGGTAACCATGTCCTTCAATGTGGCCACACATCCTGGCCATACGTGATTGGCCTAGGCTGGTCCTATCAGCCTCTTTCCTGGGACTGTAATTCAGGAGATGTGAGAGACTGTTTTCTACGTGAGCATGCATGGGCTGAAGCCAGTCTTCAGAAGAATAAAACAATGCAGAATGTACACATCCTGCAGCTAGGCCCTGCGTCCAGTCTGTTCCTGAAACCTGATTTCATCTTTGTTCTTGGCGTCCATAAGGCCTACAAGATCGTTGTAATCAAATCCCTATTTTAGCTTAAGCTCAGTTGAGTAGGTCTTCTACTTGCAACCGAAATGGTCCTAAAGAGAATAATAGACTCTGCAGAGACTAGAAGTGGCCTTTTTCCTATGTGAGGATTATTAGTACGTTCTGGAGGAAGAAAGTGAGCCCAGAGAGAGATTAGGACTTGCTCAGGGGGGCACAGTGAGTCATCTTCAGAGCTGAGTCACAAACTCCTCGGGTCCACTGGAGTCCATACATGGAAGCCCCTGCAGGTAGGGTCCCTATGTGGGCTGCCTGGGCCCCTCAGGGCTGAGCTCACATAGGTCCTATGAGTGGCTACAGATCTGTGATTAAGAGCTTTCCCTTCAGCATGAAGGAAGGTGGGGAGGGGGGAGGAGACTGCTGCACATCGGCCAGAGTACATCGGATAATCTGAAGCATTCTGGTTGTGCTGGACAGCTGAGGCCAGATCCCCTGATGCCAAAATCACTGCTCTTGGCCCTCAGGAGAGAGGATGGGTCCAGGGAGTTCTCATGGGAGAGGTCTGTGGAATACAGCAGGTACTGAGGACTGAGGTCACAATGAGTCCAATCCGAGTTCTTTTCCTTCCTTCTCTGACCACCCCCTCTTACCTTAAGGCCAAGAGAGAGGTGCCAGGAGACCTTCTGGGGCTCAAGGACTGGGCTGGACTCCTGGGTCCCCAAGTAAGGATATATGTCGAGGACACTGCCACAAGGCCCCATCATTGTTAGAGCCCTGCTGCTCCCAGAGGCTTCTCATCTAGAAGGATTGAACGAGGCCCTCTCAACATCTACTTCCACCAGGACTGAGGGGGCGGAGCCACATAGCGGAGGCGCGTCCTCAGAGGGGTGGGCCTGGTGCAAGGTGGGTCTTGAGCCTTGAGCCACGGGAGGGCAAAGAGGGCCAAAAGCGGCCGGAGCCCGCAGGAGCGGAGACTGACGCTCAAATTAGTGGCGGGTGCTCGGGCCTGTGGGCAGAGCCAAGAGCTGAAAAGAGACGTCCAGTCTGGCCGGAAGAGTGGGAGCTCAGGACCAGAGGCCGGAGCCAAGAATTGAGGGCGCTAGTTCTGTAACCAGAATGGCCAAGACTTAGGCCTGGGGCCCGAGCCAAGAGCTGAAAGGCGGGCCTCCAGTGAGGCCGGGGGCGGGGCCTCTGGCGAAGGGCGGGGTCGAGCCGGGAGAGGCGCCGTGGCGTCGGTGTCCGGGAGCCGCCGGGTCCGTCGGCCGCCCTCGCTGGGCCGCGTGGCGGTGGTGGTAGACCAGGGCTCGGGCTTCATCAAGGCGGGCTTCGGGGGCGAGCGCCAGCCCCGCCTGGTGCTGAAGAGCTCCAGCCTGGTGCCCACCTGGGACCGGCCGGTGTGTACCCGCGCACCCGGCTGCGGGCTGGCGGGCGGCGTGGAACGGGCGCACCCCATCAAGCACGGCGTGGTGGTGGACTGGGAGGCACTGGAGGGGCTGTGGGAGCGCCTGCTGGTGGGCGGCCTGCGGGTGTGCCCGGAGCAGTGGCCCGTGCTAGTGAGTGACTCGCCGTCGGCGCCGCCCGCGAGCCGCGAGAAGGTGGCCGAGCTGCTGTTCGAGGCCCTGGTGGTGCCTGCGTGCCACATGGCCAGCACGGCGTTGTTGGCGCTCTGCTCCACTGGCGCGTTCAGCGGGCTGGCCGTAGAGGCAGGTGCAGGCGTGTGCCACGCCACACCCGTCTATGCGGGCCACTCGTGGCACGAGGCCACCTTCCGGCTGGACATCGCAGGCAGCACCCTGTCGCGCTACCTGCGGGACTTACTGGTGGCAACGTGCCCTGATCCATCGCTGCGGGCCTTGCCCCGCAAGGCCATCACACAGCTCAAGAAGCGCTGCTGCTATGTGTCGCTGGACTTTGAGGGTGACCTTCGTAACTCTGACCGCCACCATCCGGTCAGTTTCTGTTTAGGCAACGGGTGCTCTTTCTGCCTCAGCAGCGAGCGCTTCCGCTGCCCGGAACCCATCTTCCAGCCGAGTCTGCTAGGCCAGGCTGAGCCAGGACTGTCTGCACTGGCCTTCCAGGCACTGCAGAGGGTCCCTGCGACTCTAAGGACGCGGCTGGCCGATACCGTGGTGCTGGCCGGTGGTTCCACGCTTTTCCCTGGCTTCACTGAGCGCCTGGAAATGGAGCTAGAGGCGCAGTGCCGGAGGCATGGCTATGGGGCACTGCGGCCTCACCTGGTGGCCAAGCCTGGGCGTGGCACAGCAGTGTGGACAGGTGGCTCCATGGTGGCCTCCTTGCGTTCCTTCCAACAGCGCTGGATAACCCGGGCCATGTACCAGGAGTGTGGCTCCAGGCTGGTGCACGAGGTGTTCAACTGAGTCATGTTGGACTGGAGGGGAGGTGCCACATGAGGGGCACGGTGGGCTGAGCTATAGCTCTATCAGAGGCATTGAGTGCCAAATAAAAGTCTCAAGTGATTGGAGGTGGCAGAGTCATCATGTGCTGATGGGTCACTCCTACCCCTTACTGAGCCAGGAGGAGGTGGTCGAGATCCCAAGGACCCTCACTTTGACCTGCAGTTTGGATCTACCATAACCAGTGCCAGTTCAGAGAATACCAGTCCAGGTGCCTACTCCCAGGGCCCCGTTTCCATGGCAACAAGGAAGCTAACACTCCCACTTGTGTCCAGGCCACAGATATGGAAATTATCACAACACATCAACTGCTCATCATGTACTATTTGGATTCCCATCCTATGCTAAGCCTCAAGGGCAGAAAACCTACTAAAACCCATGGAGAAGCAACCAGAAAAGGAAACCCTGTCCTTAGCTGATCATTGACTCACTGAAGGCCTCAGTTTCCCCTTCTGTAAATATGGGGTCACACACAATCCTCACTGTTCCCTCCTTGCCTCCTTATTAAGAGCTATGGGACAAAGGGAGGTGGAGACATTTCTTAAAAGAAACATACAAAGGGAGGGGTGGCTTGTGTTTTTGAAGTCGCTCTCCAAGAGCCTAGAGCCCTGGCTGTGAGCAGTGTTTGTGCTCGTATATACATGTGGCCACGCATGCATACAAACACTTGGGTGCTACATGCCTGCCTGCCTTACACGTGTCCTCAGGCCAGGCCCTGCCCCACCAGGTTCCACACACCAGCATGGGCCTGTGGCTGTGTGTGAGTATGCCCACCTCCCAGCCCATCCCTGCTGGGTCCTGGGCTTGATACCCCACAATAGTTAGGTCTGGCCAATAATAAAAACAGCAGCAGCAGGAGC
This sequence comes from Lynx rufus, assembly GCF_022079265.1. NCBI lineage: Eukaryota > Metazoa > Chordata > Mammalia > Carnivora > Felidae > Lynx > Lynx rufus. Next base: position 25,394,893 of record NW_025814896.1, on the reverse strand, counting down.
TCCAAGTAGCAAGTGGCTGCTGTGTGCCAGGCACAGCTCTGGGTGCTGGGAATAGAGAACACTAAAGGCAAAAATCCCTGCCTTCATTCTCATTTCTCTGTCACATCAAATGTATGGAGGTAAGCTCTATTATTATCCCCAGTTTACAGATGAGTAAACTGAGGCCCAGAGAGATAAAGGTACACAGCCAGAATGTGGGAGAGAACCCAAGCCTCTAGCTTCACAGCCCTGAGCCATGACAGTAGAGGCTCCCATAGGACAGCAGACACCCCTGCCCTCATTCCAGGCCCTCCACCATCAACCCCTCCACTCACCAGCTTGGTGGTGTCCATGGCAGTGAGCACGGCACAGTTCAGTGACTCCAGTGCGGCCAGCACAGGCCGGTAGACACCCAGGTGTTCTGAGAAATAGTCTGCAGGCAGAGAAGGTGCTCAAAGGTTCCCAGACCACCCCCTACTCCTGCTCCGCGGCCTCATTTACCCAACCTGGGATTCCTCAACAGCCAACCAGGCCTCATATCCTGAGGCAAGCCCATCTTGTTCCATTAGGAGAGAAAGAACAGCCTCCAAGGAACATCATGCCCACCTGCCCAGGGGCGCCAGGAGACCAGAGCTCCCGTGGACCTACTCACCACACAGTTTCTCCGTTTCCAAATTGCTGCAGGAAAAAGAGGAGGCACGCTTCAGTCCCACAGACTTAAGCTTGGTGACCTGAGACTTTGAAGCCAATGTTCCTCCCACTGCCCACCCCAGCTCAGCCTGATGAGGAGGCTTCTTCTGCCTCCACCCAATTTAAGCTGCTCAGTGGGCCAATGGGGGCAGCAAGGGTATTACTGAGGGCGAAAATTCAGACCCACTCTTGGCCTCCAAGGGGAACTCAGGACCAGGGAGAGAAATGTGCACACAGGCCAGAGAGGAGTATAATCAGAGCCGGGAAGGGAAAACCAGGTCTGGGTAAGTTAAAAGAAACATATGGGGTATTACTTGGTAGCTTAGGGAGGACTTCCAGAAGGAGGGTGCTTAAGTTAGGCCTTCAAGGACAAGGAATTTGATCGGAGTGTCTGGTGGTGGGGAGGTGGCAACATTGCAAATAAAAGGTCCAGCCCAAGCCTCAGAGTAGGGAAGGGCATGGAAGCCTTGAACGCTGACCCAGAGTTTGAAATTTATTCTAAGGAGATGTTGGGGGAGAGGGAGGGACAGCTGTGTATGTGTATGCACCCATGTGAGGAAGCATGGGGAGGGAAGCATGCAGACTCCTGCTAAGGCCCGTAGATGTGGGAGCACACATGGGGAGGTATGTGCGTGTTCATGAACCTGCATCGATGCGTGGAAGCAGGTGAGGCCCAGCTATCCTCAGGCATCCCCTTGTCCCTGCAGGAAGCGGGAATGGGGAGGGGGGTGGGGGGACACCTGTGGGCTGAACCACGGCTGGTGACTCAGACCGGGCTATTTTGGGGTCCCAGCTGGAAGGAGTGTGATGGACAAGGCTGGAGCCAGGGAGGGAGTGAGTGGGCGGGTAAAGCTGTCATCAAGCCCTAGCACCTCTCTCCCTATGCAACCCCCCATCCTCCATAAGGAGGCAGGGGACACCGTGGGGCTGGGAGAGCCTAGCTTCACATCTACACCCAGCTCACCCACCCGTTCTCGTACTCACTCAGTGGAGGGCCCATCAATGCCGCTGAACAGTTCCCGCAGCTCCCCAGGGCTGAGAACCCCATCAGCAAAGTAATTCTGGAACTCCTCAAATGAGAGCTTACCATCATCTGGGGTGGGAGCAGAGAGCAGAGCTGGTATCCCTGACCCCTGGCTGCACCCCTGCCACCAGCTTCAGACCCCCTAAAGCTACTTGGCCAGGTGGAATGGAATTCTGAGCTTGGGGGGACTTGGCTGTTGGGGACAAAAGAGTCTCCAGGGGTGCCCACTTAAGACAACAGGGTCCACTCTTCAGGCACCCAAAGGACAAGGCAGCACACACATGGCATTGCATAGGGACTCAATAAATGCTTGCCAAATGAAGAAGCAAATGGAAAGCCTGGGACATGGCCAGGTCATGGCAGAACCTAGACATCACTCGGAGGACTTGGGGGCTCAGTCTCTGCCCGCCAAGCCTGGCTCCAGGCTGCTCTGTACCCACACCCTTCACAGAGAAGCCACCAGGAGGCAGATGAGATCTTCCTAAGAGTTGGAGCCCCTGCAAGAAGCCGCAGGCTGGCAGGCTCAGGAGGGAATGCCCTTCTCTTCACAGGGGCTATGGAATAGTCTAAGAGCACCAGGGGGGTGGCCAAAGACACCGGGAATTTGCCTGTAAGGTCTCTAAGCAGATGGGGTTGGGGGAGCAGAGCTGGGGAGGTGGGGTGGTCTGAGCCTCCCCAGACAGAGTGCTATGATCCAAATGTGTGCTGGCTGATCAATGGGTTGGGACACGATCCTGTCTCCGGGAGGCTGAAACACCAAAGGGTCTGAAGACCCCAGATGGAAGTAAGGCCAAGGCTGACCGGCTGCCTCAGCTCAGACCCTCACCTGGCCAATCAGGACACAGTGGGCTGCTCCAAGTTGTGGGCAGCAACTTGATCGTGGGCTCCCTTGAGGGCTCCTGCTTTAGCTTCAAGGTTTTCCCAAACCAGGGTCTGAGACTGCCCAGGACCCAGAGCAGGGGAAGCTGATTCCCAGCAGCATCCTGTGCAAGCCTTCCCTGGGTCCAGGTGGTTAGTCATATGGGAAGTTACTGAGCCCTCTAAAGATCTAACAGCACAATCCCCCACAGCCTCATCTCCATCACCCAACCTTTCCAAGCCCCTTACGCAGGAAGCTTGGAACCAAGCATCACACAGACCTGGATTCAAGGCCCACCACTTAAAGGCTGTGTGACTTCAAGCAACCTGCTTCACCTCTCTGGGCCTGTGCTCCTTAGTCTGTAAAATGGGATGAAGAATTCCCATCTAGCTGTTGGTTGTGAGGACAACATGAAATCATATAGAAGAGTTATCCATACCTGTGCCCGGGGCATTGTGGGAGAGTATGCCCCCACCTCCAGCCTCTGGCTAAACCACATTCCCTCCACTCTCCATCCTGCCAAACTGAATTCCAAATGGCACCCCCTCTGGGAAGGACGGCTTGACTGATTCTCCTGATTTGGGTCTTCCCAAGATTTTTCTCCATTCTAGACTGTGCTTCCAAACCCGTGACACTCCCCTGAGCCTCCTTGATGGCCCCCACCCCTCCCCACACTGTAGACTCAAGGGAAGGCGCACTCACCATTCTTGTCTGCTCTGCGGAAAACCTGGAGGACAAAGGGGCACAGACGGGAGCTGTGAGTGCCGCCTAGGAGGCAGGATGCCCCCACCCAGCTCATCAGGGCCCCAGCTGGCCAGCCTACCCCCCCACAACCTTGCCTTTCCTCTTGCCCAGCCTGGTCCTAAACCCCTGCCCAGATCAGCCCTGTGGGAGGCTTTCCAACAAGGAGAGCACAGGAAGATCACACAGCAGGTCTCACCACTTGCTCACATTTCCTGCAGGTCCTGGCCCCACAGGGGGTGCTCCACACTAGCTTCCAGCACCCCCACCTCCCACACCCAGAGGCTACCCTGGGTTCTGTCTGAGGTATGAGCCCTTGCCACAGTCCCAGCTTGAAGGTGGGGAAATGGGCCAAGTTCCTGGGCACTACTTGTCCCAGACCTGAACCCCTTAACTCTGCAGCATGGCCATGGTCCATCCCAGACTCTGCCCACTCAAGGCTCTTTCCCTGTGTGCTTAAGACCCTGATATGCAAACAGTGGCTAGTCCTTTCTTTGTGGGTGTCTGGGGTTAACCATTCCAGGGCCAGGGCTTCTTATGAGGCTGATTCAGTGTGAAGGCCTTGGGCAGGCTCGCACGTGTGGGTGTGTGTGTGTGTGTGTGTGTGTGTGTGCACGCACACACATGTGCAAAGGGGAGTGGGAGTGGCAGAAAGCAAGGGTGGACAGATTGTATTTACAGAGAAGCAGAGATGAAGGGCAACAGAGGCAGAAAGGGACAGAGTCAAGACGTGATCAGGGACCAGAGACTCCCAGGTCATCCAAAGCAGCCCAGCAAATGGGAGACCAGCACACCTGGCAAGGAGGGGCCGGCCAAAGTCTGGACAAAGAACCCTTAACAACTCCAGGTCCTGAATGCCACTCCTCTCCAGCTGTTACCTCTGGGTCAGTGAAGCATTGGGATGAATCTAACCCCTAGCCAGAAGCCTGACTCAGAGGTCTGCCACTATCTCGGGTCACACAGCAGCCCAGTGTGGCCTGGCTGGGGCAGATGGAGATGGCAAGAAGGGGTGCTATGCTGTGAATGAGGGCACCTGGGGCCACACTCAAACAAGCCTCTGCCTCTGTGTGATTGTGGACATGTTCCTAACTCCTCCGGCCTTGGTTTTTCCATCTGGGAAGCGGGATGGACAGATTCCTTCCATCCAGGACTGCGGTCAAGGTGCTGAGTCACTGGGGGCAGCGGGGAGTGGACAGGAGTGCCGTCTTTCCGTCTTTCCCACAGGCAGAGACCTCTGAAGCTGGGGGCGGGGGGTAGTGAATGGGCCAGGATGGGGCTGAGCACTAGGGAGGAAGGGGCCTGAGGTAGTGACTGAGGCCTGGCTAGGCTGCCCTTAGTTGGTGCCCCTGGGGGCGCTGCAGGGCCACCTGCCACACACAGGAGGGAGGTACAGACCACTGTGGGCAGTCCTGACGAACTATGGGACTCCATGGCCTCTGGGTCAGATCTATGGGACTCTGGGATCAGCCCTGGATCAGCAGTCTGGGGGGCTGTTTATTCTTCCAGCCTCCCCTGACTGGGTCAGCCCAGCCTGGGATTGCCATAGAGGGGACTGCTCCTGTGATCAAGTGTTGACAGCCCCCACTGCATCAGACACAGGGTGGGGGGCAGCAGGGGCAGTGACACCGAACCAGGAGATAAGGAGAGTGAGAGACTGAGAACGGACACAAAAGAAAGGAGACAAAGATAAGGGAGAATGGAGACAGCAGGGTCAGAGAGAGATGGTGAGAGGCAGAGACCCAGAGACAGAAGCAGGGCCCCAAACAGACCTGGAGAGAGAGACACTGACAGAAAAAGAGACTGAGAGACGCAGAGACGGGGGTAAGGAGAGACAGCGAAAGACTGAGAGCCCAGCGAGACACAGGGAGAGAGCAGACAGACCTGGAGAGACTGACAACCCCAGGGCTAGAGAGCCTTCGCCCCCTGCCCGCTCCCCACTCACGTCCTGGAAGAGCGCGTGTCCGGCGGGCCCGGCGGCAGGCACGGACGCGGGGGACCGCCGAGGCTCGGGCGCGGGCGGCCGGATCAGGCACACGGTGAGCAGCCCCGCGCACGCCATGGCGCCGCCACCCACTCGGCTCGGGCTGGGCTGCGGCTCCGGGTTCTGGACGCCGCCGCCTCGGACTCCGGGGGACGCCCGCCCATCGGCGCCGGCGCGGACGCCCGGGGCCCCGCCCCCCGCGGCTCCACCCCCCGCCCCGCTGGCCGCGGAGGCCCCCTCCCCGCCCGCCCCTCTCTAGGGCCTCGCCTTCCCGACTGGAAAGGCAAACTCCAGCCTCCAGGTGGGCAAGAGCTGCACAACGTAGAACTCCCAACACCTTTCGCCTCTGCAGCTGTTACCAGAGGCTCCCGGAGGGTTGGCAACTGTGGAGTAAGGAACGACCCGAGGGGTCACTGTCAGCCGGGACCGGCTGTGTAAATGACAAGTGACGGTCTGCTTGGGAGTACTACACAGCCAGCAACAGAACAGAGGGCTGCGCGGGGCGGGGGCACCGAGGGCAGGTCCCACACCACTGTAGGGTCGACAAAGCGAACTGCAGAACAGACTGACACCTTGTGGGTAAGACCTGCAAGGGACTTCAGCTGAGTGTCTGTATCCTTTTCTGCAAAATGGGGGTAATAGTAGATACCATATAGGATTGTTGTGGGGACTCACTGACTGTAAAGGGCTTAAAATAGGACCTGGCTCAGAGAAAGCTCACCTAAGGGTTAAACAGATCCGTGTGGATCGCCTCCCAGTCACCCTCCCCTCCCCTTTCAAACTCAACTCGGTCCTTTTTACCCTCCCCTCTGCCATTCTGGCCCCTCTTCAGTTCATCCAACACATAGCAGCCAAAGGGAGCTTTTAAAATATAAAACAGGGTATGTCACTGCTATCTCAGGCTCACTAGTGAGTCCTTGTCCCCTGAATAAACCCCAACACTGAACTTCTCTCCACTCTAGCCCTCACGTCAGAACTCCACACTGGTTTCTCTGAGGTCCTCTGTGCCCCTCTCTCTCCTGCCCTGGGGCCTCTGACCACAATGCCCTGTCTGCTAAGTGGGTTCTTATTTTCCTCCTCAGGTAACTATCCTACAGCTCTCAGCTCAAGCATCACTCCTTCCAGGAAACCCTCTGATTTTCCCATTTGTGTAAGTCTCTTCCAACAGATCCCAAGAGTCCCATGAGGGCAGGGAATGTGTCCCCAGAACCTGAAAGAACCTGACACATAATCAGCCTGTTGTAATTATTTGTTCCATATTTATAAATGCCCAGAAACATCTGGAAGGAACACAGCAATCAGAGTGGCCTCTCTGGGACTGGGAAAGGGAGGGGAGTTCACTTACCACTTCACTGGATCAGTTTTTAAGTTAGGATAAAAATGGTAATGAAGTCTACCTTTCTTGTGGCTGGGAGGCTCAAATGAAATGAAACCAAGCAGGGGCAGGGAGTGGGGAAGTAGACAAGGGGTGTTTTCCCAGCAACCTTTACCTCTCCCTCTCTCAGATTTGCTCCCAGAACACAGTCCCAAAACCCAGCCCAAACACCATCAAAATATTTATTAAAACCAAAGCAAGAGGGAACAGAGCAGTTAGGAAGGCAAATCAAAGTGCAGATTGGAGGGTGGGGCAGAGCAAGAAGTGGGGTAGAGGGGGCACTTCAAATGCCACAGGAGGGGCCCCTGTGGTCTGGGCTAGGAGCAGCCCTTCACCCACCCCTCCTGCCCACCCTGTCAGTGAAGGTCCCCCACTCACCTCTCCCATCTCACATCCATCCTGGGGGGCAGATGGGGTCCTGCAGTGACCCCCTGGGAAGGGACCACCCCCTCAATCCACCCATGGCTGTCAGTCAGTCAGTCTGTCTCCCTCCCTCAATATCCCAATAAATAAACCGCTCAGGCCTCAGCTCCTTCGGAGTGGGGCAAATTACAGCTTAGGGACCCCTGCCCTCGCTCAGGCGTATAGGGAGTTGGGGCATCAGTCCCACATCCTTCCTACCCTTAGCTGGTGCCCCAGGCTTGCCAAAGAGGCCTTGATAAATAAATAACGCTCCATTAAAGCTTCGATCAGAAAAACCTTTTAAGACGACAGAAGTGCTCTCGCTGTCCTGCAAACAAGCAGGCCAAGGCCTCTCCACCTGGCCTGGTCAGCACGCAGGATTCTGGGGGCAGGTGGCCACCCTGGGCCTCGTGGGGCCCCTGGAGCAAGGAGACCAAAAGTGCAGTTAGAGCCCCCACCACGCGCACACATGGACTCATGCACACACACGTGGACACACTGGGGCGTGTTTTCAGTGCACGCACAGATGTGTTCACCTTCATTCCCCGGTACATGCACACACACATGCTCACACACCACTCACCCCGTGTACACACATGTTGGGTGCTGGGTGCATGCACATACACACCACAAACAGAATCCTTCCCTTCCTGGCTTGCTCAGCCTCCTGGCCATAGCCAGACTCCAGAGCTAGAAGCTTCCGGAGATAGGGGAGATAGGGTATAAATTAAACATTTCCAATCGGGCTGGGGGGACGGCCAGGGGCAGGGGGCTCCAGGGCTGCAGAGACAGGGTGGGATCTCAGGAGGCCCTGGTCCCCCGAAGCCCCGTCAGAAATCCAAGGGGGTAAGGTCCCCAAAGTCACAGTCGAAGAGGTCTTTGATGCCCTCACCCTCCTCAAGGCCAAAGTGGTAGTCGAGGGCCTCGTGGGGAGGGGACAGGCTGATGAACTCCTCAGGGAGGAGGCCGGAGAAGTCCTCCCGCACATGCTCCAGGAGCGAGTCGGCCGCCACCAGCGGGGACAGGCGGTCCTCGTCCACAGGGGCCCGCAGGCCACCCATCCGGGAAAGCAGAGGTTCTGGGGAGATGGGGGAGCATCACAGGCCGGGGACGGCCCGCGGGGAGGGCAGAGGGGGCTGTCACACCTGCCCACCCAGCTGGGAGAGGAGCCCAGACCCACCCCACCCAGCCACCCACCCTTCACCCACCTTGCTCCAGGCTGAGCAGGGACTGGCTGGGATCCGCAGCAGGGGATGAGGAGGGAGATGACGGTGGTGGCACTGTGGTGGCAGGGTCAACTGCCCTGTCCTCCTCCCCAGAAGCTGTCCCCTGGGATGAGGTCTTCCCAGGGCTGATCCCGCCTGCACTCTCCTCAGGGCACAGGAAAACGTCAATGGGGCCTTGTTTGCTCTTAAGGGAGATCTGAAAGGTCTGGGTGGAGGCAGCAGGCAGGGTATATTGAGGCTCAGCTGACCACCAGCCCACCCCAGCCTGTCCTGGTCAGGTCTGGAGTCCCGAGTCTCACCTCTGAGGAGTCTATGGCTTGGAGCTGGGTCTCTGGAGGAGCCTTAATCACCATAACCATCTGCTCTGCAGGGTCTGCGATGCTACGAAGGTCCTGGCAGGTCACGTAGGCCAGGGTTGGTGGAGTCAAGGACCACATGATCTATGACCTCTGGGGCCACCCACCCAGAGGATTCATAAGAGCCCACACCTACCTAGTCTCTCTTGTCCTCTCCATCCCCCACCCCAGGGCCTGGCACATAGTTGGTGCTTGGGCCTATCTCACACCTTGAGCCCCAATTTCCACATCTGTACAGTGAGACCATTCTACCCATCTAATCCCAAAGTAATGATGGTTGCCTGCAATAATTTCATGTAAGTTATGTAAGAACTCCAGGCCTGGTGCTGAGAATTTATTCTGACCCATGATCTTGGTGTCAATTGGTGGCTGTCTCCAAAACTTTTAAACATAATTTGGGTATTTACTAACAAAACAAAACAAAACAAAACAAAACAAAACAAACCCCTTATTTGAAAATAAAGTTTCTAGGGGCGCCTGGCTGGCTCAGTCAGTGGAGTGTGCAACTCTTAGTCTCGGGGTTGTGAGTTCAAGCCCCATGTTGGATGCAGAGACTACTTAAAAATAAATCTTAAAAATAAGTTACTATTTTTCTAGATGAAAGACAAACAAGAACTTAGATCTCTAGCTATGAAGCTATGGCCATGTACTGAATCACTACCAAATAAATGTTTACTATTGCTTGTACTAAGTTTTCTTGTTTTAATCTGTGCAATTTCAGAATTGATTACTTTCCCCTTTTACAGATGAAGCTGAGGCTCAGAGAGGTTAAGTAACTTGTCCAGCATAACAACAAGTAAATGCTGAGCCCAGAACCTGCATCCAAAGCCAGAGCCCTCTCCTGAATCCAGGGCCCAGGGTAACCTCACAGTCCCACTTGGATGGGACGCCCACCCGCCAGTCCTGTCCTCCATGGGGGCCATCCCAAAGATCCAAGGATATCGCTGGCTGTCAGAGTCCTCAGAAAGCAGCCGCAGCTGGGCGGTACAGATATGGATGAGGTGGTCCAGCTGCCGCTCACTCTCCTGCAGTTGCCGGAGGTCCTGGGTCAGTCCTTCAAGCCGCCCACCGATCCCCACTGCTGCATGGCTGCCTCTGCAGGAGGCAAAGAGAGGGCTTGTAGCTCCTGGCCCAGGAGCCCGGACCCTCAGCACCCAGTCTGTTGCTGCCTGTTCTGTGAGATCTAAGTGAGCCCTTGTCCCTCTCTGGGTCTGGCTTCTCACTGGGAAGCAGCAGAGAGCTGAACTGGGCTCCAAGTCAGACTGGCAGGGGTCTAAAGTTGGGCCTGAATGTCTGTAAACACCAACATATCCCTCACAGGGAGCAGGATAAGTAAATGATGGTGCAGGCATGCTGTGGAATACTATAAAGTTGTATAAAAGGATGAGAATGCATCGGATGTACAGACGTGGGAGCACTTCCAAGACATGTGGTCAAGTAAAAAGAAAAAAAATGATGCAGAATGGAATCATCTGCTAAAAACTGAAAAGGCAGATGTGTCAATGAGAGAGGAGTAGGATGGCGGGGGGGCGGGGGAAGGAGAGGAGAAAAATAAAACAAGAATTAACAAGAACAAAGCAGATGTGTTAGACAATCCCATTGATGGCAACAGAGGGCAGAAGAGTGATCACCTAATGGTGTGAGGGGTGGGCAACAATTGGGAAGCAGCACAGGGAACTTTCTGTGGTGCTGGGTGTGTTCTTTATCCTGATCTGGATGGTGGCTCCCCAGGCGAAGAAATATATGAAGGTGCATTAAGCTGCATATGTGAGATCTGTGTACCTTCCTCTACTCCCTAAGCCCCAGTTTCCCCAGCTATATGACAAGGCAGCCACGGTGGGTATTGCTCTCAGCTCCTCCAGGCTGGTCCAGCCCTGTGCCTCAGTCTCTGCCTGCCCTCCTGTTTGGCTGGTACCTACAGCCACTGGATGTGATTCTTGGACTTCTTGGCAATGAGCTGGATGCCCTCGAGGACATTGGTGATGTCATAGATGCGCCGTTTCTGCACCTTCAGCACCTCAGCCGCCCAGTTCAGATCAACAACACCATCAGCTGAGCGGCTCAGCAGCTCCAGGAAGCGTTTGGTGGTCAGATTCAGCGATGTCTCATAGCGTGACTTCTCCCCTGGGGATTTCACACCTGGGGGTCCAGGCGAGGTGGCTCCCTCAGCACCCCCCCACCCCAGGCAGGCCAGCCTTCCTGGCAATGCAGGGCAGAGGGATAGGGGTGGGAGGGATAGATGGCTCCTTCCCCTTGGCAAAGCTGACGGGGAGGCCCTGGGGCTGCCGCCTGCCAACCACATGGCATTCCTTTTCTGGCTGGGGAACTCCCCACCCCCCAGGGTTTGGAAAGCCATGCCGGGCGGCCACTCCAGCTGCCCCTCGGGGCCTCCAGAGGCCTGGCTCAGGTCCAGGCCTGACAGCCAGAGCTCACTTTGCAAGCATATTTGTCTGTCCACACCCCCAACTTGGGCCGGGTCAGGGGGCCTGCCCCAGCCCAAGTTCTGTGGGTACCTTTTCCTGGGTGGCGGCCTCTGCCCCGGGCTGGCCCGCTGCTCTCGCCCAGGTACTGATGGTCAGTTTCCAGGTCCAACCTCCGTTTTACCTGTGGTAGAAACAATGGGATGATGCCCAATAACCAGAAGTGAGGCCAGAATAGACCTAATTTAGGGCTTGGTGCTCCTGGGCCACCCCTGCCCCACTTTCTCTACCAGGACATCTAAGTGTGTGAGGGATCCCAGGGACACAATCCTACCACACAGGACAGATCACTCAAGTGGAGGGCAGAAGACCCGAGTTCAAGTTCTAGCTCCACCACTACCTCCCTGGGGGCCTGTGGTGGTTTAAAAATATGTCTGCAAATTTCTTTTTTTTTTTTTTTATTTATTTTGAGAGAGCACGTGCACACACGAGGGAGCACGCATGCACACACACATGCACAAGTAGGGGAGGGGCAGAGACGGAGAATTCCAAACAGGCTCCACGCTGTCAGAGCGGAGCCCGAAGTGGGGCTCAATCCCACGCACAGTGAGATCATGACCTGAGCAAAAGTCAAGTTGCTTAACTGACTGAGCCACCCGGGCGCCCCTGTCTGCATATTTCTTGGTACTCTTCCTTTCGAAAGACAGGGCCTAATTCTCCTCCCCTTAAATATAGTTCTGATCTGGTATCTTGCTTCTAATGAGCAGCGTGATGGAAGTGGTGACCAGTCACTTCTCAGACGGGGTCCGAGATGCACTGGAGCTTCCTCTTTGTTCTCTGAATTGGACCATTCACTCTGGGGACCGCTGCTGCCATGTCACACAGACCCAGGGGGACAAGGAACTGAGGCTTCCTGCAGTAGCACCACCGGTGAGCCTGGGAACAGGTCCTCCAACCCTCGTCATGCCTTCTGATGATTGCAACCTGGCCGGACATTTGGGCTGCAACCTCAAAAGAGATCCTGAGGCAGAGGCACTGAGCTAAGTCTCCTCTGAATTCCTACCCCACCAGAACTGTGTGATAATAAATGCTTGTTTGTTTGTTTTTTTTTAATTAAGCTTTTAATTTCAATTCTAGTATAGCTCACATACGGTATTGTATTAGTTGTTTGTTGTTTTATGCCATTAGGATATAGGTCCCTTGGGCGAGTTGCCTCTTCTCTCTGGTTTTTGTTCGAACATGGCGGCAGCTGGTGCTCACACATGCTCTGCATGTTCAGTCCGTCTTGTGGGACTAGCAGCACAATAATGGCCCCATTTTACAGATAACGTAACTGAAGCTCAGAGAGGCCCAATGTCATACCGCCCAGAAGTGGCTGAGCCAGGATCTCCACCCAGAACACCCCACGGGTTAGTCACCCACACTGGAGGATGGAGTCTCACAGGCCTCTCAAGTGCAGCCTGACCCAAACCAGCCATACCCCTCCTTCACACATAACCCCAGCTAGAACCTTCGGCAGCCATGCCCTCATCACATGCAGTTGCCAGGAAAGCCCATCACCACAGCCACTATCTCCTCCCATGTGGACCACTCAGCCATCTCCCCACCTCCATCTGTCCCTCTCTACCCTAGTGTCCACCTCTGCCACTTCTCCACCTGCACTTCTGCTGAGACAGGTCTCTAAGCCTTAGCCCATACTGGTTCCTTCCCGGGAGTGCCCTCACCTCCCTCCCTCCTACTCTTCACACCAATTCCTTCCACCTCCGGGGGCAGGCACCTTCCCCATCACTTTCTGATCCTGCAATAGACCGGGTCCCTTCGCCCACTGAAGTGCCTCATACCTGATCTTTCCCCACATTATCTCTCAACACAAATTTCTGCAGATGTGTTTGTCTCACCTGGAGGGCAGGGCCCCCTCGGAGGCAGGCACTGGGCCTAAATAATCACTGGATGCAGTGCCTGGCATCAACTACTGTTTATTATATGAACCTCCACACAGACCCTCCCTCTGACTGCACATTCACAGGTTCCCTCAGGTGTCCCAGGGACAGAAGCACTCACACATGCTGAGTGCCTCTTGTGTATTGGGTACTGCTAAATCATTGCTTTGTCTGCATTCGGTCATCAAAGCTTCTGCCTGGACCTTGCAAGCAGAGGCCATGATGACTTCCACTGCCCGAGGAAACTGTACCTCGGAAAGGTTGCACAGACAGTGAGAGGCAGGGCCAGGATGAGTCCTAACAGGCTGGCACTGAGCCCACGTTCCTATCTACCATGAGTCCTGCCTCCCTAGAGCCTAGTCCAGAACCTAGCCCCGAAAAGCCAACCAGAATGTACCTCCTCTCCAGCCTTGCCCCTGGCGCCTGAACCTAGCATGCTCCTGCCAACGGCACCCCTCCCCTCCTCTTCTCCCTGTTCTGCAGGCCCCTGCCCCCCCTGAAGACAGGTCAATGCCACACCCTAAACCAAGGCCTCAAGCAAATGTCAATTTCTACCACTGCTCTCTAGAGATCTTAGCACAGGGGCCTGGGAAGGCAGAGGTGAAGAAACACAGAACACTGGCAAAAAAAAAAAAAGAAAATCTGTACAGCTCAAATACCCATCAGTGGAAGGGGAGGCACAAAAAGTGTGGCTCATTCAGCCCCTAGAATACCACACAGCTGTCCAGGACTGAGGCAGGGTGACACAGAATCCTCTCGAAGACATAATGACAAGAAAAACGTTAGAGGGCAATGCATTTGTATGATCCCTTTTTGGACTAAAAAGCTCACGAAACATTTTTCTCCAGTTTCTAAATATCTAAAATATTTTTTAGAATCCATTCTAGGAGCCAGCTCTGTATGGTGTGTGGGTGGGGGACGATCATGGGGGACTGTTACCATATCTGTAAGGTGTGGATGATCCACTGTTTGAACACAGAAATAAAGGAAAAACTACAATTTTTGAAATTTAAGAAAAAGCTGTCACAACCACCTTAAAAAAAAAAAGAGGCTTAGGAAAAGAAAACAGAAGGAAAAATGGATGGGGCTGGCATTCTGCCCCCTTCAACTTTTTAGTCTAACTCTTTTTCTGTAGTAAATGTGTATTTTCTTTAAATGTTTATTTTGAGAAAGTGAGCACGCACACGCGTGGAGGAACGCATGGGGGAGGATCAGAGGGAGCAAATCCCAAGCAGGCTCCAAGCTCAGTGCAGAGCCTGACGTGGGGCTCAATCTCACCCCAGAGATCAGGACCTAAATAGAAATTAATTTCGAATTGGAGGCTCAACCAACTGAGCCTCCCAGGCACCCCAGTAAATGTGCATTATATTTAATTTGTTTTTTAATAGCCATGACAGGATAGAGGTGGACAGGAAGGGCCTGGAGGAATGGCTGAATTGCATAGAGACTTGTACACTAGAGATGCTCAATGAATGCTCACTGATGCAGAAGCCGAACCTGTAGCTTGTTTCAAAGACTGTCCCAAACAAATGCCAGTGCAGAGGGTCAGTGGAGGCCACAGCTCATATGGCCAGTGGCTACCCAGAGGTACAGGAGTTGGGAGGTATTGGAGGGCAAAAGCTGGGCCCATGTTTCTGGGCTTTAGCTCCAGGATGGTGCCAGCCCTCGCCCCTACCATCCACTGACAGGAAGTGGCTACTATCACTTAAGTCCTGTTGAGGGCAGAGGTTTTTAGTTGCTTGTGTCTAGTACGTCTTGGGTGTTCACTAACTCAACAACAGCTGAATGAATGGAATGCTCAGGCTCACAGAGGCTGCCTCTGACACCACTGGGGGTGGGGTGGAGGACATTTCCTCAGCCCAGTCTCTGGCAGTCCCTCTGAGCGTGGAGTGGAGCTCAGCTTCTACAGCCCCAGGCCTGCTAAGTACTTATCAGTCAGCTAAATGCAGTTTTCATGTCCAGGACCCAAGCTGGCACCGGCAGAGACAGGCCACTGGGATATAGGTGACCCACCCCTGGTAGAATCCTCCTCCTTTCTTTCACCCATTAGAAGGGTCTGTGAACTTCCTTCGCCCTCTGTTAGCATCTCCAGGAGGCAAGGCATCTCGGTGGTTAATTGGTTAACCGCTCAGGAAGTTTGGACTGGCCCCACCATTTCACTAAGCTGAATGACCTACCATCTCTGGGTCTCAGCTTCTCTATCTGTAAAAGGGGATGGTTGTTGAGAATTAATTGGGTGAAGTGCTTGGCACAGAGCCTGACACACAAAACAGTCTCAAAACAATGGTGGCTCCTATTGTTATTATTATTAGCATCTTGGTGATTCCGGAAGGAAGGCAGAACTGGGCGTGAGGCCAAGGGAGTTAGGGGAGACTTGCTGGGATGCCTCAGGGACCAGCTGCCACCCAGACCCCCATAAGCAGTTGGACAGCTTCCACCTCCTTGCCCTGGGCTCTGCCTCACCCCTCCCACTTGTTCCAAGCCCCCTGCTGAGACCCCATCCTGCCAGGCTGGCCTGGCCCCTGCTTGCCTCCCAAGCCCCACCTTCACCCACAGGCTCTGCCAGTCAAACTGGTCTCCACACCCTGTCCTGAAGCCCACGGGTCCAAGCTCTGGGCCTCTACTCCCTTCTTCCAATTCAGCCACCTCTTCTGCGCCCCCCCAGTCTTGAGCCTCTTGCTGCTCCAGCAGCACTTTATCAAAGCATCTCCCTGGGATGTTTCCTCTCTCCTGGCATTGGGGGCTTCCACTCCAGCTCCCTGAGGCCCAGCCCACCCAGTACTTCCCTGGGGGCCTAGGGGTCTGCCTGTCTCATTAATGAGGTTCCATGGCAACCAGGGCCTGTGAGGGTGGAGGGTGGCAGATGGAAGGACAGGCAGAGGGAGGGGATCAGCAGCTGGCCCAACCACCCCGCCCCTGCAGAGAAGGCCTCCCAGCCAGGAGGCCTGTCCCCAGAGGCCCAGGCCTGCACCTGGCAGTGGAGCATCTAGGCAGGAAGGAGGGTCTCCTCAATGACTCTTCAAAAGTTTGGCTCCAGGACACCCCCCCCTTCACCTCCCCAAGGCGCCGTGGCCACTACCCCGCCACGAGTTCTGGTCTGAAGCCAGCAGGCCTCAGTTCAAATCCCTGACCCGCCACTTGCAGCCGTAGGACCGGGGGCAAGTCACTTCCCCTCTCTGGGCCTCAATTCAAGATGGGCACAGTGACAACACTGAGCTCACAGCATGGTTGTGAGTTTTAGCTGGCTCCAAGTCTGCCAGAGACCTGGCATACAGGCAGCGCCAGCTGAATACACGTGGGCCATTATTATCACTGAGTCTGACCCTCGAGCGGCTCTGGGAAGCCGAGGCCCAGAGCACAGAAGCAAACGGGGACTGGCCCGAGGTCACCCCGCACCCCGGGGCGGGGCCCGGAGGCCCAACCCAGGCTCGGCCCCGCCCAGCCCGGGAGCCTCGGCCCACCCCCCTCCCCCGCCCCCGTTGCCTCCTGGCCAAAAACCGCGCCCCGCCCGGGTCAGCACGGGGGTCCAGACGCGCACTCGGCCCAATGTCCCTTGTGTTGTCCGTACCGGCGGGCGGCCGAGTGCAGGGCGCGGCGCGCTGGGTGTGGGCCGGGGCGCCTGCGGCGTGGCGAAGAGCAGCAGGTCGGGGTCGCGGGGGCCGGCAGCGGGCGCGGCGGGACCGGCGGGGGCCGGCGGGGCGCTGGCGTCCTGCGCCGTGGAGATGATGACGATCTGCGAGGAGTCGAGCAGCCGCAGCGCGCCGGCCCCGAGCAGGGCCTCCAGCGCCGGCGCGCATGGGCCGCCTGCGGGGGCCCCGGCCACGGCCATGGCGCTCACGGCCCGCGCGGCCCGGGTGGCAGGCGGCGGCGGCGGCGCGGGCCCATGGCTGCAGGCCGCGGCGAGGGCTCGATCCCGCTCCGCCCCCGGCCGCCGCTGCCTGCAAAGTCCCGGCCACTTTTACGCGCCAAATCCTTTTTGCCGCGAAAGAGCCACGAGCCGCGGAGCGCTCCCATCATTGGCTGTCTGGACTGTGACGTGGGCGACGGCGACAGCACCCGTTGGCTGCAGCGCACCGGACCGGCGGCGGTGGGCGGGACGGGGCGTCGGCGCGAGGAGGCGCGGCCAATCGCGGAACCGGGCGCGCGCAGGCTTTGTCGGGGCGGTGCCAGGAGGTTTCGCACTCCCCGCCCCCAGCGGGGACTGTCCCTACCCCAGGCGTGGTGGCCAGGTTCCCGCCCCGACTCATCGCATCCTGCTGATCCCTGTGTGTGGAGACCTTTAGGACAGAGGGTCCGTTCTGCACTTCTCACCATACGCAGACCTTACGTGACCCCCAGATTCCTCCACCTGTAGCCCCAACAAGCTCGGTCTAGATAACTAGGTGCTGCTGTTCCGCGTTTCTAGCTTCTCAAGCCCATCTCCAAAGTCCCAGCTGCTGCTCCCATCCTCAACTTGCCCCACCTATATATTTACTTTCAAATCCTGCACCTGCCTTGTCCTTGTCAGCTTGAGCAGAAGGAGGCTGCTAGAAAATGGGGAGGGACATCTGGCTCAACACAGCTTGGGGCTTTCCTATAAGCCCCCTTTTAGCTGGAATCTTCAATAGCCAATGCACAGCTTCTCCTTGAACTCATTCATTCACTCCTGTATTCAACAAACGTTTTGAGAGTCTGCTTTGTGCCTCATTCCTAGTTCAGACTTTGAACAGCTCAGTCTAGTGAAAAGAGGAGGAGAGGAACAGAGCTAACAAATGTTTACAACATGATGAGGAATTTCCACCATTAACTCCATGTTAGATCTCACAAAGGGAGGAAGTGAGGGTGCTGAGCATGAAAATGCATTTAATCCTGAGGCCCTGTGACCTCTCCATCAGCCATTTCTCTTTGCTCAGGTCAGCTGATTTAACCAATATTGTCCTCTTCTCTGTGCCAGGCCTTGTGCCAGCTCTGAGGGCAGAGATCTGAGACTTGATCGTTTCTATGAACTTGCCTGCCACCTGGTGGGGATGACCCACAGGGAAAAAAAAAAAAAAAACAAGTAATACACAAACAAGGTTCAAATCCTGAGGCCCAGAATAAACATGACTTCCTCCAGAGAGCCCTCCAGAGTCTTAGTTATTCACTGCTGCCATTGCCCAATGCTGCCTCTGTTCCAGCACTGACCACACACTCAATTTCTCCATCTGCCTCTCCTACCAAGACAGGGAGCTCCATTAGGGCCTCCTCCCAACACTGGTCGGCCCAGAGCAGATGCTGAGAAAGGTTAGGAAAGAAACAGCCTGATGCCTGAAGCTACCCAGCATACAACAAGGAGGCCCTGACTCTCCAGGAGTAGTCCTTAGGCACCAGGCTTCAGAATTACCTGGGCACTTGTTACCTTTGGGCCCACCCCAGCCTTTCCAATTTAGAGTCTCTTAAGTGCCCAGGAATCTACATTTTCACAAGGACTACCCTACCCACCCCATCCCTCGATTCCAGGTGATTTTTATGCAGGTTCACATTTGAGAACAAATAGTATACCTGTATAACCAAAATGTGTGGTGCAGCCTCAAGTTATAGCCCCTTGAGGACAATTCTCAGCTCCAGTTTCCTCATCTGTAAAATGGGCACTTTACCTTGGCCTCTCCCAGGCTTGCCATGAGGAT
The DNA here is from genome assembly GCF_022079265.1 of Lynx rufus. NCBI lineage: Eukaryota > Metazoa > Chordata > Mammalia > Carnivora > Felidae > Lynx > Lynx rufus. Next base: position 25,376,255 of record NW_025814896.1, on the reverse strand, counting down.
AAGAAGCATAAGGGAGCTGAACGTGTTTTATAAACTATAAGGTGGTTTAGGTAAGCAGCAGGAGTTTCCTAAGCAGTTTTTGAAATTGCTCATTGTAAATCTTAGATTGTGTCAGCATTGGAAAGGACCATAGAGACTGCACAAGCCTCTTGCTGTAGAGATGGGAAAACTGAGGCCCATTTGGGAGTAGAGACCTGTGATGCCAGCCAGTGATAGAATCTGGCCTATGCTGGATTGCCAGCCATGGGATCATCCTGTTCCTTCTCCCCAGATAAGCCACCATTATTAGAATGGTAGGTCTCATTTGAAATAACCAAGCCAGACTCTGACAGAGGGTAAGAGAAATCAGCAACAGTCCCATTCCAGATGGGAGTTTCTTTTCTCCATATCTTCCCAAAGGGTCTCAATAACAGCAACATTCTCTTTGTAAAGTCCTCTCATACCCAATAGTCACTCAACAAACAGTTACTGAGCACTTGTCATACACCAAGCACTGTACTGGTTGCTGGAGAAGGAAGACAGATGTTGTTATTGCCCCATTTCATGATGGACAAGCTGAGGCCCAAAGGGCATGAGCTTACCTAGCAGATGAAAGGCTATTATTCATGCTTGGTGAGGTCAAAGCTAGAGGATTACCAAAGCCCTGCTCTCCCCAAAGTATTCAAGTACCCAACCTCCCAGGTAGAATCAGGTGCCCTTCTTCCCACAATCCCTCCTGTCCTGCTGCAGCAGAAAGGAGGGAAGACCAGAATTCCCAGTGTGAATTCAAGGAAGAGATAAGGTCCTTCTGTATCTATTAATACCCACTTGAAAGCGGCAAAGGCCTGAAAGATGGGCCCCTTGGCCTCAAGCCTGGGAGATACTGATAAGGCTGTTCTCAACATCAACAGTTCTCTTCTGGCTGGTAGGCTTCCAAAAAATCCACAATTACTGGGCAGCCACTTCCAGTGATGATATCCTTTCAACCAATAATCCCCCTAAGTGAAGCTTATTTATCCACATGGTGCAGGAAGAAGGAGGCTCAGGGAGGGCCACTCGCAGCTCAAGGTCAGGGAGCAGAAATGAGATGAGAACTTAGCCTGTTCCACGGCAAAACCCTAGGGCCTGCACTTTATACTTCAAGACCCCCTATAAATACCCCACGAGCCAGGCTCAGGTCTGTCAAGATTATAATGTGCGGTGTCCAAAAGGTATTATGATGGATAGTGGCCTAACTTAGTAGGCGCTCACCCCCATCATCACATCTCTACCAACATCTAACTCTAAAAGAGTCCAAAGGTGTGGAAGCTCCTGGGCCCATGATCCTCAGTGTGGAGACATCTTTCCTTTGAGTTTTTCCAAGAGGCAGGATTGTGCAGAAGTGATAGCATGAACTTCTAAATCAAGTGGATATAAATGGGAACATTGGTCTGTGTGACCCTGGACAAGTCAATTCACTTCCACAGATATTTATTGAGCAATTGTATCAGACATTCAATCTACAAGATATTTATTGAGCAGTTCTGTCAGACATTACGCTTAGGTGCTGGGGAGAAAGCTGGAAGCAAAACTGACCCATCTCTCATACCTGGAGCTCACAGTCCAGTGGGAGAGTCAGAATTATTTACGTGAACGTGTACAATATGCTCATTAAGAAGTTTGACAAACACCACAAATAATTCAAGGCTATTTATTCCACATACACCACCTCACCTAAACATACATTCTTAGGTTTAAAAAAAAAAAAGTCTCCAAACATGAACATCCCATCATTATAAGGAGTGCCTAATTGGGAGAAATGATTCTGTGGTGACTGAATTTTATTAAGGGGCACAGAGACATCCATTGTTGAGTTCTGGCAGAGGGAGGTGGGGAATTTTATGTCTGCAACATCACATTTGTCTCAAATGATCCCTCACTGCTACACTGAATTCTCTGACTGACGGTTTGCTGTCCCTGGAGATGTTCTGTCACCATGCCAGTTCTGGTTGTGTCTGAACACAGGCCTCTTACCCAGCTGAGAGGCCATCAAACACAGGAGCAAGCTGCAGGAGTCAGACCCCAACTACGTGGCTTAGCTAGATGACCTTGAGTAGATGATTTATGCTCTTAAAGAGCTCGCCCCATCTGTACAAAAAGGGGCAAAGGCTCCTTCATAGGATGGGTGTCCGGGTTAAATAAGCAAACAAGCAGATTTGCAAACTGGCTCACAGGTATGGTTTAATTTGCCCACAGGTTTGTTTTTTTTTTTTTTTTTCCTGAATTGTGAATTAGTTTAAAATTTTCTTAAACTGGAAAATGCTATATAAAAATTCAAATATCTGGCTTTCCTTTAAAACCGTAATATCTGGCAACACTAGCCATGCCATCACAGTGCTGAGCAATTGCTGTTGCCCCATTTCACCAGAGCCTTGACCCTCTAGGCCACCATAGTCCCTGTATGGCTTGCCTCACCTAGTGACCTTACTTGCCCTGCCATCTGAGTTTGCAATCCCTGATGCCCATGCCTGGCAGAGAGTAAGCACCCAATAAATGTTAACCAGCATTAGTGATATTCTTACTGTCGAGGAACTAACTAGCACCTGCACAGCCCCTCTGTTTTGCAGAGAAGACATGGGTGTGGAAGAGCAGAAAAAGTGGGCATTCATGGTGAAACAGGAGACACGGGGCTTGCCCAGCCAACAGTTGCCCAGCTGGATGGCCTTGGCCAAGTTCTTGGGCCATCCATCGGTCCATAGTTCAGTAGGGTGTTGTTCAAGGTACAACAGTGCAAGTGGACAGGTCCCAGGTTGATAAGCCATCCTCCCTTCCCCCAAACCCTACTACCCACTGAACTCAGGCTCTGGGGACCTCTCTTCCCTTCAAAGCTCACCCAGTGTCACTTCCATTCTCTACATCATCTCCAACCTCTGAGAAGGGATGATGCTTTTCCAAGGAGAGGGGGGAAACCAGACACAGTAGCTGTGCTTGCCTGGACCAGAGCTGCAGTGTCAGTAAGGGACCCTTAGAGGGGAGGGGCTCTGTTTTTTTCATGTGTAAAATGAGGATGACAAAAATAGTGTTTACCTGATAGGGCTGTTGGGGCATTAAAGTGCTTAGGACAGTACCTGGCACAGAGAGAGGGCCCAGTAAATGTCAGCTGTTATTAGGAATGAAAGATGAATCACTGAGACAGCTTGCCTACATCTCCTCTCAAGGAGGCAAGGAAAATCGTTCTAGGGAGGCTGCAGACTAGGAGAGTTTTCATCAGGCAATCCCTGCACTGCCCTCCAAACTCTGGTTGGCACAGATAGGCACAAAGACAAGGAGAAAAATATGTTCAGAGGACAATGAGGTGTGTAGATGAGGCGATCTCATAATTCCATGGATTCTAAGACTCCCCCCCCCCATATTTTAATACCTCTGAAACTGAGGTGCATCATACGATCAATGGCCTGTCCTAAATTTTTCGTTGGTAGCTCCTTTCTTTCTCAGGGGCTCAAAATAATGTTGTAGCTCATTTTTGATGGTGTCTTAGAAGTAGTGAGATCTAGTGTACAAAACGCGCTGGGCACCGTGCCTGCCATGTCACAAGCCCTCAGATTATTCTCATGATCTTCAGCATCACCAGCACATTCGAGGTTGGCCATGGTGGAGCAAGCGGCTTTTCTTTCTTTCTCTCGTTTTCTTGCTGACACCTGCTGACCTGCATTTGGTCGGGGCGGGGGGGGGGGGGGGTTGACAGGCACATGGCAAGTGCGGTTAGGGAGGGGAGTACGGAGGGCTCAGGATAGGAAGAGAAAAGCTTTTTCTAATATATTAAGATATTCAGAAAGGAGGAGCCAGGGATTTTTGTTGTTGTTGTTGTTAAAAAAAAAAAAAAAAAAAAAATCCCTGCTGGAAGCCAGAGTTATATATATGCCAAACAGGCCAGGAAACCCAGCAGGCCTCCTAGAGCTGGCAATGAACCGAATCAGGGGCATTGTGTCCAGGCCACTGGCTGGCTGAGGGGGCATTGTTAGGGCCTGGCCCTGTCTGGGAAGAGGGGGCTGAAAGGGGCAGGGGGAGTGTGTTCCCATGACTCCCTGGGGAGTAACAACAATTGGGGCCAGCTGGGAAGCCCGCATGCCAGGGGCCCCAGGGCTGTAGGGGGCTGAGGAGGCAAGGGTGGGGGGCAAGGTCAGGGCTTTCCTTTCTCAGGTGGGGGGGCAAGGCCTAAGGAGGAGGAACATGGGGGTCATTCACTATACCCCTCTTGCTCCCCCCGCCCCCAGCCCTGGGCCACAAAGTCTCTCTCCAAATTACATCCCACATCTGTCCACTCCTCTCCACCTCATAGCCCCACCCTGGTCCAGGCTGCCATGGTCTCTCACCCAGACCATGACGTAACTTCCTTACTGGATCCTTACTGCCAACCTGGCCCCCTACACTCTTCTCCACTTGTAGCTAGAAGAATCTTTCCAAAATGTAAATCGCATCGTATCACTCCCTTGCTTAAATTTGCCAGAGGCTGCCCGTAACACTTAGAAGAAAACCCAAACCACTTATTCTGCCCACAAAGCCTGCCTGATGGGCCCAGCCAGCTTCTCAGCCTCCATCTCCAACACTCACTCCAGCACTCCAGCGCACCCCCACCCTGCACTCTGTCCCAGCCACACGGGCCTCCTGCCAGGCCCTGGAATGCTTTCAGCTGGTTCCCTCCTCTGCACACTTTGCAGATCCTGTGCTGGGAACACCCTTCCTCTGTATCTCTGCTCTCTCCTCACCGTGGATCTGAGAGGCCTTCCCTGGAAAACAGACCCTCTTGTTCTCCCTTTCCACGTCATTCTATTACACTGCCCTGTGCTATTGACTTCAGAGCACCCACTGCTCTCCAAAATTATCTTATTTGTGTATTCATGTGCCAGACTTCCCTCCCTTGACTCTAAGCCCCCGGTGAGCAGGAGCTGGCTTCTTCCATTGCCGAGTCCTAGCGTCCAATGTCACCAGGTACTTGGTACTGGCAGAGACTCAGACAACATCAGCCAGTATTTTTATTATTCCCGTGTTCAGGGATAGGTTAAGGACAGCTGTCATGTGGTCAGGCTGAGGTCACTCTCAAACATAAGTTCTGAATCTGTGACCCATGAACCCAAGTTCCAGGAACTTGGACAGGAGAAAAAAAATATTACATCTATTAATTCACCAGCCTCTGACTGCAATGTAACATCTCCTTCAACTCCATGCAGGCAACAGACCAGAGGCAAATTAGCAGCACCAGGACTTTACCAGCAACAGAAACCACAACTACATCAGTGCCCTGTCACAGCTGCTGCCGGATCTGGAGGTACTGTTTATGCCTAATGCACCTGTGAAATCATGACACTTTTAGATCTGCTACTATTTATTTAGTGTGCTAAAAAAAGAACATATAATACTAAATCACAAATTTATTTATTTATTTATTTTTTTTTTTTTTTTTTTTAAATTTTTTTTTCAACATTTATTTATTTTTGGGACAGAGAGAGACAGAGCATGAACGGGGGAGGGGCAGAGAGAGAGGGAGACACAGAATCGGAAACAGGCTCCAGGCTCTGAGCCATCAGCCCAGAGCCCGACGCGGGGCTCGAACTCACGGACCACGAGATCGTGACCTGGCTGAAGTCGGACGCTTAACCGACTGCGCCACCCAGGCGCCCCTAAATCACAAATTTAAAAAATATTTTGATAATTAACTCTATAGTCAATATAATTCTTGTCTTTTGTAATCCTATGCATTTTATTTTTATTATTTTTTAAGATTTTATTTAAAAAGATTAAAAAAATTTAATGTTTATTTTTGAGAGAGAGACAGAGAGAGACAGAGAGAGACAGAGAAAGAAAATGAGTAGTAGAGGGGTAGAGAGAGAGGAAGACACAGAATCTGAAGCAGGCTCCAGGCTCTGAACTGTCAGCACAGAGCCCGATGTGGAACTCAAACCCACAGACTGCGAGATCATGACCTGAGCTGAAGTCAGACGTTTAACCGACTGAGCCACCCAGGTGCCCCTAAAAATAATTTTTTTAATGTTTAGTTTTGAGAGAGAGAGAGAGCGAGCAGGGCAGGGGCAGAGAGAGAGGGGAAGAGAGGATCTGAGGCAGGTTCCATGCTGACAGCAGTGAGTCGGGTGCGGGGCTCGAACTCACAAACTGTGAGATCATGACCTGAGCCAAAGTCGGACACTCAACCGACTGAGCCACCCAGGTGCCCCAAGATTTTATTTCTAAGTAATCTGTACACCCAATGTGGGGTTCAAACTCACAACCCCAAGATCAAGAGTCACATGTTTCATTGACTAAGCAAGCAAGGCACCCCAATAATCCTATGTATTTTATTTATTTTTAAAGCTTTATTTATTTATTTATTTATTTATTTATTTATTTATAGACAGAAAGCGTGAGCAGGGGAGGGGCAGAGAGAGAGGAGAGAGCAAGAATCCCAAGCAGGCTCTGTGCTGCCAGTGCAGAGCCCGACACGGGGCTCGAACCCAGGAACCAGGAGATGATGACCCGAGCCGAAGTCACACACTCAACCGATTGAGCCACCCAGGCCACCCATGGTAAAATGTATTTAAACCATTTTAAATGGGTTTAAATACAGCATTCTGAGAAGAGTCCATAGGCTTCACCAGATGCCAAAGAGGGGTTCATGACACACATTAAAAAGACCCCCTAAAAAGGAAAGTCATAAGAGCTGATGTGGTCTGGCCCTGATCCTTCCCTCAGCTGACATCCAGCCCATGAGGACAGTCTGACGGAGGAAGCCTGGAAAAGCAATGGGAACAAGGTTTTGGATGGAGACCCTATGACCTACATTTCCATTTTGCCTGTTTTCCCGTCTTGTTTGTGAAATCGTGACACCTGCAAAGCTCTGGGCACGGAGACCTGGTGCAGAAAGCAGGGAACCCTCCATGAGGAAGCGTCTCTAAAAACAATGCCAGAAGGGAGCCCAGCTTTCCCTCTGTCGTCCACCTGGACCCCTGCGGCCTGTAGCTCATGAGCGAGTCCTGCAGGAGACTCTCTGATTAAAATGAAACCCCTCTTACCCAAATGCTCTTCAGGGCTGAAGGAAGACACACTCTTTCCCTATCCATCTGGAACATGACAAGGGGAGGGGAAAAGAAATAACGTTTCTTTTTATAAATACCCTCTAATTCGTTAAAGAAAGCAGCCCAGCTGAAGTCACAGATTGTGGTGACATGGGGTTCGCTCTGGGGGGTGGAATGCGTGCAGCACGATGTTCTGGTTTAGGAGAGCGTCAGGTTCAAAGCTTGATTCTTGTAAACCCAAGCAAACGATGGAGAAAGAAACACTATCTCTACAATTCTTTCTGGGGCCTGCAACGTAGAAGGGAGCAGGGAGCAGGGAGCGTCACAAGAGGCAGTTTCTTGGCATCTTGGCCTATGAATCATTGCTCTCACATGGGCCTTACGGACCCATCTCTAATTTGAAAGTGGAGCAGCAGAAGGCCCCAAATTAACCTCATTTTTGTCCTTTCCCTTTCACTGGGAGCTCCATCGGCCTGAACGTGGGGTGTCACCGATGGTAATATCTGGATATCTAGGGAGGTTCACCTTTACACTGATCACAGTAACAGCCTGCCTGAGGGGGTGATGGGGTAGAGTTGGGGTGGGAAGCAGCTCAGAGAAAGGGCTCACTTTCATATTAGATTATTGATCAAAGGGAAACGGAACACGCAGAGGACAAAGAAGAAATGCCAAAGACTTGTTGAGATGACAGTGTGATATAAAGTTTCTCATAAGACAGGAGTGCCTGGATGGCTCAGTCGACGGAGCATGTGACTCTCGATCTTCGGGTTGTGAGTTCGAGCCCCATGTTGGGTGTGGAGATTACTTTAAAATATTTTTTAAACGTTTCTTACAAGACCAAGATAGGTGGCTGTGTACAGAATATCTCAGAAAGGCTGTACTAGTAAGTGCTAACAGTGAATGCCCCTGGCAAGAGAGAGGATTTGAGGGTGGAGCTTGGGGGTACGAAGGAACTTGATTTTTCCTTGTGATCTACCTTTTGTACTGTGTGAGTTTTGCTGAAAAATTATTTTGTATAGTCTTACGTGTCAGAAGACTTCATAGGAATGTGGCAGGTCCTTAATAAACACATTAAACCATTGTACTATTTCAGGAAGTAGCATTTATAGAGTGCCTACTGTGTGCCAAGGGCCCTTTGGCAATGCTCATTTTACGGATCTTAGGAAATGGAAGCTCGGCTAGGAGGGAGCCAAGTGGGGACTCCTCCCAGGTCTGCTGGAAGCCAGAGCTCTGCTCCTCAGCAAGGACCACACAGCCTTCCTCCCTGGAGTGAGCAGTTGGAGGCACCAGATGCTCTGGCAGGATCCAGAGAGATGCCATCTGTGAGGGAAACCTATTCTTAGAGAGCAGAGACAGTCACTGGTGTAGCCGGCCAGGCCCCCACAGCAGTGGGGGGATGCTAGGCAGGCACACAGCCAAGGCTCTACCTTTAACTGGGGGGGGGGGGTAGGACAGGTTAAAAGCGGGGGGTACTCAGTTCTTAGGACCACACTTCCTCCTACGTTGGGATGCTATATTAGAAATAACAGCAAACATTTATTGAGTGCTTACTTTATATTCGTCATGTTGTTTAATCCCCCAGGCCATCCTGTGAGGTGAGTGCTATCAGAATGCATATTTTACAGATGAAGAAACAGAGGTACAGAATGGTTAAGCCATTTGCCTAAGGAAACAGGGCTGAGCCCAGGCGCTTTTGCTGTCCCCAATCAGCATGTTATACGGACTCTCAACCTGCTGCACTGGAGGCCAATTTTAGTTTGGGTTTCCTCAATAGCAGACCCCAAGACAAGGATTTGAGTGCAAGTGGTTTATTTGGGAAATGGTCCCAGGAAGTACTCGTAGGGGCATGAGGAAGGGAGACAGAGAAGGGAGTGTTATCAAGCAAGTGACCACTGTGGGCAGGCCGAGTTCAGTCCCGCTGGGGAACTCTGGGAGCCAGTGTGGAGCATGTGCCTCAGAGTTACCGCACCCGGTGATAATGGGGGGGGGGGGGGGCATTCATCAGTCATTGGTTGAGGGCTGCTCCTGGGATGTGGTAATCCTCCAGACCTGCTGTGGGGAGACGGAGCAGATGCCAGTAACAAGAGAGGGCCTTCAGGCAGAGACACAGGGGTGGCAGGTGGAAAAGTTGGCTGGTGTGCGGTGAAGTGGTAAGTTGGAGGAGATATGGGTGCAGCACCCCCAGCATCTGCTTGCTGATGACCACCCCCCTCCCCCGCGTAACCTTGGGATCTCATTCAGCCTCCACAGAGTGAATTCAGAGACCTTCCAGATCACCTTCTCCAAACGTGTAGTACAACACCATGGCTGAGAACACTGCTATTGGCATCAGATTTGATGCCACCATGATTACCTAACAGCTCTGTGACTCAGTTTCCTCACTTGTAACAAGGGATAATAGCTGGCTGCATATCATTCCCTACTGCCTCATTACTCAAAGTATGGCTTAGACCAGCAGCACCACCAGCGGCACCTGGAAGCCTGTGAGAAGTGCAGAATGTCTGGCCCTACCGCAAACTCACTGAGTCAGAATCTACATTTTAATAAGATCACCAGTGACTCATGTGCACATTTCTACTAGTAATTTCTAAAATATAAAAAGAGACTGAAGTATTCTTACTAGACCAAGGGTCTCAAATTGGTGGGCCATGGACCAAATCTTCCTGGAGACCTGTTTGATTTACCCAGCACACTGATTTTTAAAATCAGACTGGCCCGTGAGTCTCCAGTTGACCGTGTCCCCACCACTCCCTAGTGCACATTTTCATTTATGCCCCTTGCCAGGTCCCTGTGGGCACCTGAGTTTGCACCCCCAGCCTGGAACCGATCCTATAACCAGCTAACGTTTGCATAGCTTAGGTTTCTAAATTTAACATAAGGCACTGAAAAAAACCCATGGGCTTTGAACTCAGACAGCTCTGGGTTCAAACCCTGATTTGGCCATCATACTAGTTGTATTACCTTCAGCAAGTTACTTCCCCTTTCTGATCCTGTGCCTACATCTGTGAAATGAGGATCAGAATACATACTTGCAAGGTCACTGCATGGATTAAAAATAATATGTGCAAAGCACCGGGAGGAAGTAGGAGCTCACTAAATAGAAGTAATTAGTAGTAATAGCAGCTGTTGTAGTTATACAAGTCCAATGAGGACACCCGCTGTGTTTTATGATTATCCTCATTTTACAGGAAACTGAGACTCAGAGAGGTTAAGTACCTTCCCCAAGGTTACATAGTGGTGGAGTGGGGACTCAAACCCATATCCCCAGCTCTGTATCCGTACTGTCCACTAGAATTTTCTGTAAGGACAGAAGTGTTCTACATCTGTGTAGCCACTAGCCACATGTGGCTGACTGAGCACTTGAAAAATGACTGGCCCAAATTGAGACATGCTATAAGCATACAACACATATGTGACTCTGATGACATAGTACTAGAAAAAAGAATGTAAAATAGCTTGTTACTTTTTATATTAATTACATGTTAAAATGATAAAATTTTAGAAATATTGGGTTAAATATATAATTAAGATTAATCTCACCTGTTTCTTTCTACTTTTTTTAATGTGGCTACTAAGAAAAGCTTTAATTACATATATGGATCCCATTGTGCTTCCACTGGACAGTGGAATTCTAGAGCTTCTCCATTAGAACACCTGAGCAAGAAATATAATATTTTCTAAAAACATATTTGCAACCCACTGCCCACCAGCAAGGAGCACTCTGTTACTTAAGAATGACTGAAGACCGTACACACCAGTAAGAGACTTCAGGGCCCTCCTCTGATGCCCAGAGGGGGTGTCTTTCCCTGGTCTCACAGAAGTCAGCAGCAGAGCTGGAATCATGTCCAAGGCTCCACAGCCCGAATCGCCACTTGGTCCACCATTTGGGAGTACCTAATGGGACTTGGAAATCAGTGCTTTTGCTTCAGCAAATGGAACCCTGGGACAATAGAATCTGGAGTCTGAGAACCATGATCTTGAGAAGAAGGATCCACTGGGAGGATTCACCGATGGAGCCAATCTCGGGTGCAGATGCCCCCATAAGCACCTTGGGAGCACGTTACTTTGAGGGAAGGCTTTTGTTGTAGAGGAGGAAGTCTGAGATATCGTGCCATACATCGCTGTCCTGATACAGGTAGGTCATGGAGGACTGCAGTGAGGGTTGTAGAGTGTGCTGGTGGTACTCAAAGAGCCACAGCACCAGCCCCCACACTATCCCAGTGAGCAAAGGGAAAGGGTCCCACCTGGGTTCGGGAATGTAGCCCTTCTCCACGCCCAGGCGGCACAGGGCAAACAGGAGCCGTGACAGCAGGTACATGTTGATCTGCAGGAAGGGAATGACAGGGGATTACAGGAGGGCCCAGCCACTGGGAACCTTCTCCCCCTGACCCATGCACTGGGGCACCTACTGTGCAGTGGACTAGTGTTTTTCTTTTTTTTTTTTAAGTTTCTTTATTTAGAGGTGCCTGGGTGGTTCAGTCTGTTGGGCATCTGACTCTTGGTTTCGGCTTAGGTCATGATCTCACGGGTTCATGGGATTGAGCCCCATGTCAAGCTCTGTGCTGACAACACTGAGCCTGCTTGGGATTCTCTCTCTCTCTCCCTCTCTCTTACTGTCTCTCCCCCACTTGTGCTTATGCTCTCTCTCTCTCAAAATAAATAAACATTTAGAAAAGTAAATAAATAAAGAATAAAGTTTTAAAATTTATTTTAGTAATCTTTACACCCAATGTGGGGCTTGAACCTATGACCCCGACCGAGTTCAAGAGTCTCATGCTCTTCTGACGAAGCCATCCAGGAGCCCCTGGAACAGTGTGCTGGTATGCAAGGTGATTTGAAATAGTATGTAGCGGGTATTTTAACATTGCTATTCATTTCTTAATTTATCATTCTTGTTAATTAAAAATTTTAGAAAATAGGGGCACCTGGGTGGCTCAGTTGGTTGAGCGCCCGACCTTGGCTCAGGTCATGATCTTGTGGTCCGAGTTCGAGTCCCATGTCAGGCTCTGTGCTGACCGCTCAGAGCCTGGAGCCTGCTTCAGATTCTGTGTCTCCCTCTCTCTCTGCCCCTCCCCTGCTCGTGCTCTCTCTCTCTCAAAAATAAATAATCATTTAAAAAAATTTAGAAAATGAATACATTTACATGTTTCAAAACTAAAAGGTAACTTGACACCAAAAAATACAATGCACACACACACACACACACACCCATACACAATTAATAGGTTGGGTCTTATCGAAATTTAAAATTGATTGTGAAAGCCCCTATGAAGAGCCTGAAAAGAAAAGCCACAGGTGAGAGAAAATATTCACAAACACATATCTGACAAACTGGTATCTGGAATATATTTTAAAAAAAAACCTCTTAAAACTCAACGGTAAAGAAAAGAAACAATCCAATTAGAAAATAAGCAAAAGATGCGAACAGATGCTTCACTGAACTGGTTATACAGATGGAAAATAAGGACATGGAAAGATGTTCAACGTCATTAGCCATTAGGAAAATGCAAATTAAAACCGCAATGAGAAGCCCTGACACCTATCAGAATGGCTAAAATTAAAAATGTGATCAACCAATGCTGGCTCGGATGTGGAGAAAATGGATCATTTGTATATTCCTGATGGGAATGTAAAATAGTACGGTCCTCTAGAAAATAGTTTGGCAATTTCTTAAAAAATTAAACATGCAGGGGCACCTGGATGTCTCAGTCGGTTACGCGACCAACTCTTGATTTTGGCTCAGGTCATGATCTCACAGTTCGTGGGTTTGAGCCCCGCCATCAGCATAAGAGCCTGCTTAGGATTCTCCCTCCCTCTCTGCCCTCCCCTAATCGCATGTCTGCATGTGCGTGAGCTCTCTCAAAAAAATAAATAAACTTAAAAAAAAAAAGTCAATCCTCAAAGGTTACATACAGCAATGACTCTACTTCTAGAACATTTTTGAAATGACAAAATTTCAGAAATGGAGGTCAGAGGGGTCAGGGAAAAGGAGGGGTAAGAAGATAGTGTGACCAGGATTCCTAGGCCTTAGAAGTTTATAAGCCAGTGCCATTTCTTTTATTTATTTTTTTTAAGTTTATTTCTTTTGAGAGAGAGTATGCACCCACACAGCAGGCGAGAAACAGAGACAGAGGGAGAGAGAGAATCCCAAGCAGGCTCCGTGTTGTCAGTACAGAGACCTATGCAGGGCTCAAGCTCACAAAACCTGAGATCATGACCTGAGCTAAAATCAAGAGCTGGACACTTAACCGACTGAGCCACCCAGGCATCCCAGACCAGTGACATTTCTAACAACAACAACAAAAACTGGGGAAATTTTCTCAAAATACAAAATGCTCATATCCACAGACTCCACAATCCCATGTTGAGGAAATTTCAGATGGATTGACAGACAAACGCCCAAAGACGCAGACTACAATGTGTGTGTACTGGCAAAAGGCTAGAGACCCCCTTGTCCATCCAGAGGAGACTGGGAAAATCAAGCCTGGTCTATCCACCCAATGGAGAACTTTGCTGATGTTAAAAAGAATGAGGGATTGACAAGAAAGGTTTCCAAAATACATCATTCTGTGAAGAAAAAGTGTGGTGTGATCTCATTGGAGGAAAACTCCTGATATGTTCAGACACAAGCACAATTTCTGAAGAGCACACAAGACACAGTTGAAGTGTTCATGGACAGTGGCTGGACAATTAGTGGAGGGTGGGAACTTTCTTTTAAATCCTTTTTTTTTTAAGTTTATTTATTTTGAAAGAGAGAGAGCATATGCACACGCACAAATGGGGGAGGGGAAGAAAAGAGGGAGGGAGACAGAATCCCAAGCAGGCTCTGCCCTGTCAGATGTGGGCTCGATCTCATGTCTCACCAACAGTGAGATTATGACCTGAAACGAAATCAAGCGTCAGACGCTTAACTGACTGAGCCACCCAGGTGCCCCTTTTCAATTTATTGTCTAGTTTTATTGTGACCATACCCCAAGCACCTAGAAGTATGCCAGGCACACAGGGGTGCTTAGTCTGCATTTTTTAAAATGTGAAAATAAAACGTTTTATAATTTGAAAGTATTTAATAAATTTGAGGGAGGCAAAAAGAGGGTCTGCCAACTTTTCACGATGACCAAAAAGGACTTAAAACAATAACTAGCATTTCATTTCACAAAAAAAAGAAGGAAAAAAAAAAGGATTTTAACCTAGAAAAAGGACAAGTTAAAGGAGATCATTCTTCGAGTGTAGTAAGTTATGTTTTATGGGGCGCCTGGGTGGATCAGTCGGTTAATAAGTTATGTTTTATGGGGCGCCTGGGTGGATCAGTCGGTTAATAAGTTATGTTTTATGGGGTGCCTGGGTGGATCAGTCGGTTAAGTGTCCGACTTCAGCTCAGGACATGATCTCACGGTTTGTGAGTTTGAGCCCTGTGGCAGGCTCTGTGCTGACAGCTCAGAGCCTGGAGCCGGCTTCAGATTCTGTGTCTGCCTCTCTCTCTGCCTCTCTCCCACTTATGCTCTGTCTCTCTGTCTCTCTCAACAATAAATGTAAAAAAAAAGAAAAAAATTTTTTTAAATAAGTTATGTTTTATGAATATCTTACTCCAGGCCAATTTAAATTTTTTTCTTTTACTGTTTATTTTTGAGAGAGACAGAGACAGTGTACAAGCAGGGGAGGGACAGAGAGAGAGGGAGACACAGAATCTGAAGCAGGCTCCAGGCTCTACACTGTCAGCACAGAGCCCGACACGGGGCTCCAACTCACAAATGGTGAGATCATGACCTGAGCTGAAGTCAGATGACTAACCAACTGAGCCCCCCAGGTGTCTGGTAGCCATTTTTTTTTTTTTTTAAGTAAGCTCTACACCCAATGTGGGGCTTGAACTCATGACCCATGATCAAGAGTCATATGCTCTACTGACTGAGCCAGCCAGGTGCCCCCAGAGTGGTGGTGTGGTTTTTTTTTTTCCTCATTTCACTGCACAGTGTTTTTTGGTTTTTTGTTTTTCAATCTTTGCTCCAGTGCTCGCTTCGGCAGCAAATCTACTAAAATTGAACAATATAGAGATTAGCATGACCCCTGTGCAAGGATGACACACAAATTTGTGAAGCGTTCCAGATTAAAAAAAAAAAAAAGATCTTTGTTCCAGAAAACAGCACACACACTGAGTTTTGGGAAAGATGGAATTTCAGCAAGCCGCTTGCTTGGTTTACAGATAAGGAAACTGAGGAGAAAGTGACTTTCCCAAGGTCACACAGGGACTGGTGAATCACAGACCCTCAGACCTCTACCTCTTTGACCTCTACCTGGACCACGTCCCTCCCACCCCCCAACCCCACCTGCAGCCCAACCCCTATCCTGGGGCAGGGTCTTTACCTGACTGTTGATGTTATTGTTATCTTTAAACACCAGCAAGGCCCCGATGAAGGCAGCCAGGAACGAGTGCACCTGGTAGGTCTCGCCCTGCACGTGGGACTGCAGGGCACAGAGCCCCTTATAGGCGAACACAAAGCAGGCCAGGTTCCAGGAGTGGGTGTACGTGGCCTGCAGGATGGCCCACAGCTTCTCCTGGAGGCTGAACAAACACAGGGAGCCCCCATGAGCACAGGCCCAGTGTTCCACGTTCACTCACTGGGCGTGCAAATGTGAACCAGGCGAGGAGCTCACGGCCACTGCTCTTTCAGCCCCAGGCCTCTAGCTTCCATGTCGTGGGGGCTGCTGTCCCATTGGATTCAGGCCTTGACTCCATGCCACTTCCTCAGAGGGCCCTTGCCTGACCACCCGACTCAAAAGAATGCCCATCATATCCTGTCCTCTTTTCCTTCACAGCTCTTACACCAGCTGACACTTATATGCTTGTTTATTATTTCTCCCCACTCCCACCCCACTCCAGTGCAAGCTACTGAAGAGTGGTGTCTACATCTGAACAGAGCTTGGCACATAGTAGGTACTCAATACGTGTTTTTTTGGAGTGAGCTGTGAAGACATGAATGAGAGAGTAAGGGAGAGCCTACTATGTACTGGAGCTGGGGATACGATTCTGAGGGAAAGTGCTTGCTGCCTTCATAAGATATATGATCTAAAGGGAGAACATAAATAATCACGAAGCAAGGGTCAAATTTCGACTTGACCAGAGATGATCCTGGGATCTGAAGGATTGATGAGGTGTCAATGAAGTCGAGAGGGGAGAGGACTTGCATCCAGGCAGAGGGATCAGCACATGCAAAGGTTTGGAGGAGGGACAGAGAGTAAGGAGTAAAGGGACAGAGAGAAGCCATCAAGGCCTGAGCAAAGAATATGGGGGGAAATGATGTGAGGAGAGGAAGGGCCATGCTCTTCTGTCTTTATCCTGAGAAAAGTACACATTTAAGTAGGGAAAGGATTCTATTTATCTTTTAAAATTAAGTCACTAGGGGGCAGTGAGGAGAACACAAGGACAAGGGCAGAGTGTACAATTCAAGGATGACACAACCAACCTAGAGGCTAGATGAGGACCTTGAAGTGGGTCAACTGGAACCTGTGGAAATCGGCCAGGTGAGTGGGGACAGCCAGGAGTCAGCTGGCTCTCGCCTCACAGGAACACAAGCCCCGTGTTGCCAGTTCTTAATCTTTTTTTTTTTTTTTTTTTTGAGTAAACTCTATGCCCAACATGGGGCTGAAACTCATGACCTCGAGATCAAGAGTCACATGCTATAGTGACTGTGCCAGCCAGGCATTAATGCAAGAAAGCTGGATTTCCCAGTTATCAAGTATTGGTGCTAATCTTGCCTTCAAAATGTTTCGAGAGTCTGACCACTTTCCTCTCACCTACACTGCCACCACCAATGTCTGGGCCACCAGCATTGTTCCTCTTGATCACTGACTGCTTTGTTCGCTCCTCTATCCCTAGCACCTAAAATGGTGTCTGGCACATAAGAGATGTTCAATAAATATTTACTGTTTGAAAGAATGAGTTCAATTTTAAGAAAACAGAGGGCAAAAACCAAAACTAAAATCAGCGAATCAATAAATAAAGCAAAACTACAAGAGGTGTGAATTCGAGCCCCATGATGGGTATAGAGCTTACTTAAAAAAAGAAAGAAAAGAGCAACCCTAAAAAAATACAAAAAAGGGAAAATCTTGTGAGCTGGATTTGGCCAATAGGCTGTCCATGTGTGCTTCTTATAAGCTCTAGGTGAAGCTACATACATTAAAAACCAGGCCACAGGGGTGCCTGGGTGGCTCAGTCGGTTAAGTGGCTGACTTCGGCTCAGGTCATGATCTCACGGTCAGTGAGTTCAAGCCCTACGTCGGGCTCTGTGCTGACAGCTCAGAGCCTGGAGCCTGTTTCAGATTCTGTGTCTCCCTCTCTCTGACCCTCCCCTGTTCATGCTCTGTCTCTCTCTGTCTCAAAAATAAATAAACGTTAAAAAAAAAAAAAAAGTTAAAAAAAAAAAAAACCAGGCCACAGACGCTTAGTTAGCTAAGTGTCTGACTCCTAGTTTCGGCTCAGGTCAAGATATCACGGTTTATGAGTTTGAGCCCCACATTGGGCTCTGTGCTAAGAGCATGGAGCCTGCTTAGGATTCTCTCTCCCCCTCCCTCTCTCTCTGCCTCTCCCCCGCTCATGCGCGCTCCCCCTCTCTCTCTCAAAATAAATAAATGAACTTTAAAAAGAAAAAAAGCAATGGTTCACCCAAGGAGGACCCATGGCCAAATAAATCTCAGCATTAAAAACGAGGCCACAGAGTAGTTTCTGAGAAGTGCAATGAGGGGAAAGTCACGGGGGTTGGAGGAAGACCAAGAAGTTTGAGTAAGGGAGGGAGGTCATGGACAGTTTTGCCAAGGAAGTAACCCTCATAAAATTGGTATTGGTTGCCAGGAAGGAAATAAAGGTAGGGCAGAAGAGGAAAGAGCATGCCCGGCAGGGGGTGTTGTATAAGTAAACGTGTGGAGGTGGAACCACATGTGGCATGGCAGCGAGTCCTATGTGCCAAGGGCACTGCAGGCTGGATGTAGGGGAACAGTGTGGGGATGCAGCTGAGACCAGGCAGCAGGGGGCCTTTTTTTTAAAGTTATCTTAATGTTTTTTTAAGTTATCAGTATACTTAATATATACTGTTATCTTCATTTCAGGTGTACAATGTAGTGATTCAACAATCCCATACATCATCCAGTGCTCCTCGTGGTTAGTTGCAGGGGGGCTTTTAAGGAAGGAAGTTGGGCTTCTCTGGAGGATCGTGCGAGCCGGGGGAGTTTTTGAGCAGCAATGATAGATCAGACTCGTACTTGAGATGGTGGTGATGGGGGATAGGCTAGACCTAGCTAGGAAGCTAGTGCAACCGTCCTGGTACTGAGGGCTGAACATACTCTCTCCCAGTTTGAGGAGGGGGTGGGTACCTGCCACTCCGGAAGAGAAAGGTCATGACCAGCGCGTGAGGGGCCCGGATTTTGACTCCGTAGCTGCAGAAAAGAAAGGAAACAGTTACTATGGCGTCACTGCCTCACAGAGTCTCCCTGGGCAATCTGACTCCTCGCCCCCTCTCCAAGCCTAATCCTAACATCGTCCTGAAGGGGAGATAATGCTGGCTTTCAGGTTAGATCTGGGTTCAAGTTAGACCTGGGTTCAAATCCCAGTCCTAACACCTTCTTGGTAGTGTGGCCTCAGGCTTGTTATTTAACTTCTCTGAGCCTCAGTTTGCCTAACAGTAAAAGGGGATGTCAGCCTAGGGGGCTGGTTATAATTCCAATGAAAGGGGACCATGTGTGTCAAAGGCCTCCACCAGCCTCACCCAACTGGCTGTGTGGAGTTGCTGCCTCGGTTCCACACTGACTTACCATTGCAGCCGGACTCATTTTTTTTTTTTAAGCATAAATCATATCACATCCCAATTTAAAAGCCGCCAATACCTTTCCCCTACTCACAGAATAAAATCTGGGCTCTTCCCACAGCCTTGAAAGTGCTGCAAGATGTGGCCCCTGCTTACTTCTCCTACCTCTTGCCCCCTACTTCTCCTGCTCCATCCAACCCGCCCTGGCCTTCCTGTAGGTCTTTGGACTGCCAGTTTCTCCCCTGCCTCTGGGCAGGCTGTTCCCTCTGTCCTTTACTCCTCACGTAGCCACTGCTTCCTCAGCTCTCCAATCTCAGCTGGGGCCTCTGTGGAGGCTTCTTACACAACAGCCTAGGTTAGGGTAATATTTGCATTGCCACAGAGCCCCAAGCTTCTCTGTGGTACTCTACACTCCTGGGTTAATGATTCAATTTCTCATAACTACTTATTCTATTCTAATTATCTCTTTCTTCCACTAGACTGTGGGCTTCGTGAGGGACTATGTTTGATTTGTCCTCCACAGAGTCCCCAGCACCTTGCATGGTACTTAACATATAGCATGTGCTTAGTACATGATGGCTGACTGATTCTGGAACAAC
Source organism: Lynx rufus (assembly GCF_022079265.1). NCBI lineage: Eukaryota > Metazoa > Chordata > Mammalia > Carnivora > Felidae > Lynx > Lynx rufus. The sequence continues at coordinate 25,356,839 of NW_025814896.1, read as the reverse complement.
CTTTAATTATCTGTGAGGGAAGGTAATTTCTAGAAGGTTCTATCTTCAGCTTGGTTCATCTTAAAGTTAATAAGTTCCCTAAAATAGTTGCTGAGTAATATAATTCCTTCTACCTGTTCAAAATACACCTCTTTCCAACTATTATAGACAGGAGGACCTGAGCTTTGTAAAACTGGATTTAAAAAATAAAAAACACTGGAAAGAAATATGCCACAATGTTAGCAATGTCCCCAGAGCTGGAGAAGTATGCGAATTTACTTTTATCTTTTAACTTTTCTATTCTTCCAAAATGATCTATAATGATTAAGCATTGCTTTTAAAATTAAAGCAACTGGAATAAACATTTTTAAAAAAATTTTTTTTTTCCAACGTTTATTTATTTTTGGGACAGAGAGAGACAGAGCATGAACGGGGGAGGGGCAGAGAGAGAGGGAGACACAGAATCGGAAACAGGCTCCAGGCTCGGAGCCATCCGCCCAGAGCCTGACTCGGGGCTCGAACTCACGGACCGCGAGATCGTGACCTGGCTGAAGTCGGATGCTTAACCGACTGCGCCACCCAGGCGCCCCAAACATTTTTTTTTAATTTTTTTTTTCAACGTTTATTTATTTTGGGACAGAGAGAGACAGAGCATGAACTGGGGAGGGGCAGAGAGAGAGGGAGACACAGAATCGGAAACAGGCTCCAGGCTCTGAGCCATCAGCCCAGAGCCCGACGCGGGGCTCGAACTCCCGGACCGCGAGATCGTGACCTGGCTGAAGTCGGACGCTTAACCGACTGCGCCACCCAGGCGCCCCCCAAACATTTTTTTTTAAAGTAGGCTCCATGCCCAATGTGGGGCTTCTTGAGCCCGTGACCCTGAGATCAAGAGATACACGTGCTATGTACTGAGCCAGCCAGGCATGCTGAAATAAATTTTAAAAGTTACATAAAGGCCTCTTTTTAAGACTCAAACCTCTTCCCCTGACCCTCCTTGTACTTCCTCATTTGAGCACTGGGGATTGTGTGAACATGAATACTTTCATCCTCATTGTTTTTCATTTATTTTTTAAAGATTTTATTTTTAAACAATCACACCCAACATGGGGCTCAAACTCACAACCCCAAGATTGGAGTTGCATGTTTCACTCACTGAGCCAGCGAGGTGCCCCCTCTGTTTTAACTATATTCAAGTGGGTAGTAAAAAGGAAATACTGTAGTATTTGGTGCCAAAGCCCTGCCACGTTTTACTGTGTGAACTTGGATAAGTTACTTAACCTCTCTGAGCCTCTCTTCTCCCATCAGTAAAAAGTATTCTCCATTTCAGACTTGCTTCTGGCAGTTAAGGATGTAGCACATGTGAAAGTTCTAGTCTCTTCCTTCTTGTTCTTGACTGGACTCTCTCTTATCCCACCAAGTTCTCCAGCTGCCAGGCCCTGATCTTACCAAGCTACAAGGTCTAAAAATCCTTGGCACAATGACCATGACTACATATTGTCATATGAGTATCTGTCACTGTTCACCACAGGCTTGTTAGAAACAGCAAAAGACTGGAAGCGAAGCCATGTCCATCCACAGGGAGCTTCTGGATAAATAAACAATGGTCCCACCACTGAGTGGAATACTACACAGATGTAAAAGACGGAGGCAGCTTTATGTGCACTGCAGGATATATTAAAGCAAGATGTGTAAAATATAAAGTTGCATCAAACGAGGTAATTCTTCCATAAATCTAAAATTATTTCAAAATAAAACTTGTCTTGGGGCACCTGGGTGGCTCAGTTGGTTGAGCATCTAACTTCAGATCAGGTCACGATCTTGTGATTCCTGAGTTCAAGCCCCACACTGGGCTAGCTGCTGTCAGCATAGACTCCACTTCAGATCTCCTGTTCCCCTCTCCCTTCCCCTCCCCTGCCTGCGCTCTCAAAAATAAATAAAAATATTTTTTAAATAATAAAATAAAAAAGAAAACTTGTCTTAAATGTGTGTGGGGGAAATATATGTATTTGTTTGTGCATGCAGAGAATACTTCTGGAGGGAGACATGAGACTGGATATAGGTGTCACCTCCAGGGAGGGAGACTGAGTGATGGAAGAATGGGGTGAACAGGACTTCATAGCATCTACCTTTTTTTTTAAGTAGGCTCCACGCCCAATGTGGGCCTTGAATTCACAACCCTGAGACCAAGAGTCTCATGCTCCACTGACTGAGCCAGCCAGGCATAGCATCGAATTTTTTATGCCTTTTCTGAAAGTTACGTAATTTAAAAAAAATTTTTTTTAAGTTTTATTTATTTGTTTTTTTGAGAGAGAGACAGACAGAGTGAGTGGGGGAGGGGCAGAGAGAGAGGGAGAGAGAGAGAATCCCAAGCAGGCTCTGCGCTGTCAGCATGGAGCCCGATTCGGGGTTCGAATTCACACACCGTGAGATCATGACCTGAGCCGAAACTAAGAGCTGTACTCTTAACCGACTGAGCCACCCAGGCGCCCTGAAAGTTACCTAATTTTTAAAAAAGATTTTACTATTAAGTGATCTCTACACCCAGTGCGGGGCTCGAACTTACAACCCCAAGATCAAGAGTCTTATGCTCTACCAACTGAACCAGACAGGCACCCCTAACATTACCTAATTTTTAAAATACAGGGGTACCTGGGTGGCTCAGTCAGTTAAGCGTCCGACTTCAGCTCAGGTCATGATCTTGCAGCTTGTGAGTTCAAGCCCCGTGTCAGGCTCTGTGCTGACAGCTCAGAGCCTGAAGCCTGCTTCTGATTCTGTCCCCCTATCTCTCTGCTCCTCCCCTGTTCACTCTCTCTCAAAAAATTAATAAACATTAAAAATTAAAATATATATAAGTTAAATTTGTAAATGTTAACAAGTTGAAGCCAGTGTTATTGTTGCGATGGCCATGCTGAATTGCTTATCTTGTCTCCTGCCTCGCAGTGGGCAGGGCCCCCATCTTGGCCACAGCAACCTCTCTGCCACACCTCATCCAAAGCCATGTCTCTTTCCCTTGAACAAAGAGGCCCTCAGCCTCCTCCAGCTCACCAGGGTGAGAAGGGCCCTTGCTTATACCCCAGACATAAGTGGAATAGTGCCCCCACCTCCTTACATCTGCCAGGCCTCATTCCCAAAGCCCTCAAACTCAGGTGGGAGCCAGTTACTATCATTCACAGGATTACTCTATGTCCTGAAAAGGGGGGTGCCTGGGGTTTGAAAGGACTTACAGGACATAATGACAGGTTCAACATGATGTCCAGGAAGAGCCTGGTCTCAGCAAACTAACATTTAGGGAGGACACTTAGGGGACAGCCAGGACAATTTGACTATTAACTGGACAGTAGTCAACACTATAGATTATTATTAATTTATTAAGTGTAATCATGATAATTAGCCATATAGGAAAATGTTCAAATTTTTAGAGATGCACACTGACATATTGAGGGGTAGAAATCACAGTGAGTTCAATTTTACAAAGCTTATATGTCTTAGTCATCCAAGACTGCCTCCCTGAATGGATAGCGTCTCTGCACAAACCGCATATTCTTTTCCCCCTCCAGGCCTTTGTTCAAACCATTCCCTCTGGTTGGGATGCCCTTCTCCTCCTGGAAAATTCTAACTCGGCCTTCAAAATATCACCATCACCTCCTCTGTAAAGCATTCCGGGAACTGCCATGGTACTTTAATGATGAATCTCATTAGGACCTTGAACTCTTGGTCCTTACAGATGGGCATGGTGCCTTAGCACTAAACAGTAATGGGATCACTGCCTTAGATCACTCCGTTTGAGTGAGGCTGTTTCCATTTTACAGAGAAGGAAACTGAGGCCAGAAGAGATGAAGGCACCCAGCTTTGAAATAAAGGAACTAGGCCTGAGAAGGGCCTGATCTTAGCAAGTGCCTGCCCTGGCTGGGAAGGCTGAGACAACAGGAACAACTGGGTTGAAAGTATATATACAAAGCTAGCATTGGGCAATGCCCATTGCTGCTTTGTCCTGAGAATAACTTGGCAAAGGGCCACTTATATTATCCCATCTTAGTCACACCTCAGCATGGCTGATAAAACCTTCAGGCCCAACAGGTACCAATTCCACCTGACTCTGGGTTTCCAGAGAAGCCAAGAGCCTGGCATTGGGATCAGGCATCTCTGTGTTTGAATCCTGGCTGTGACACTGGCCAAGTGATGTGACCATAAGTAATGAGTTTACCTTTCTGAGCTAGTCTTCTCATTTGGAAAATGGGGACAATTGCAATTCCTACCCTGTACACTTGTACATTCATTCAGAAAATGTTTGAGAGTATCCTATGTACCATGTACTAGGAATACACCAAGGAACAAAGTAGATAAATATTTCTGTCCCTATGAAGCCCACTTTCTAGTGAGAAAGACAGAATATAAAAACAGGATACATAGGTGAACTTAGTGTCAGACGGTGACAAATAGTATGGAGAAAACTTAAGTATGGGAGGAAGTGAGGAGTTCAGAGATGACCTTATTGAGAAGGTGACACTTAAGCAGAGACCTGAAAAGGCAACGGTGTGATCTAGGCAGACGTCCTTGTATACACACACACACACACACACACACACACACACACACACACACACACCAGCCAACAGATATATATACCAGGCACTGTGCTGAGCATTTCACATACACTGATTCAATCCTCTGACAGTATGATGTAAGTATTATTATCGTCCCCATTTTATAGAAATTGAGGCTTAGAGAGGCTAAATGACTTGCTCCAGAACACACAGGTCGGTGGCACCAAGATTTGAACAAAGGCAGTCTCACCACCATGCCATGATGCCACTAGCATGCCAACTCCAGGAGAACAAATCTTTGGTTTTTTCTGTTGTGACCCCAGTTCTGGCACAGTACACTCTCAATAAATGACAACAGTTATGCATGAGTTTTAAAGGAGGGGGAGCTCCCCTCCAGTTACCAGCCAGGTGAAATGAACCCAAGACCTCCTTTCCAGCAGATCTGATGGCCAGGGTGGAATCAATTTAATGTCGAGCAAATATCTGCAGCTTCTTTCACAGTTGTTCTCATTCCTCAGGCTTATGCCTTAGGAGTTCCCTGGGCAGGATGGGGACTTGGCGCTAGAGTCATACAGATAAGAAGTGAGAAGTGGGATATGAGCCCATGGGCTCCTTAATGGTGGGAGCATAGGCAGAAGGCACCGCTGGCCTGCCAGAGGCCAGTGGCCACTTCTCACTGTGCAGATGGGACCGCTGAAGCCAGGCAGACCCAAGGAAACATAGCGGGGTATGGGGGGTGGTGTGAGGAGGTGTGGGCCAAACGAGGGGATACAAGGGCTGGCGTGGGAGGTGGTCAAGGCAAGTGGGCCAGGTTGCAAAGCATGTAGAGCCCCAAAACAGCTTAATGGGAGCCCCAGCTCAGAAGGCTCACGGAACCCCAAATCCAGCGCCCACCGTGCTAGACACCTCGGTAGACCGAGGCCTAGGGAGGCTGCTCAAGGGCACACGGCGTCGCGGTGGGCCCAGAATCCACTCCTCCGACCCCAGCCGGACCCACCCTTCAGCGCGGGCCCGGCCCGACCGCCCCACTCACACTGCCCCGTTCCGGAAGCCCTTAAGCATGGCCAACGCAGCATGGTAGCGGCGCTTGCGCAACAGTGCGTTGACCGCAAGGAGCAGAGCCCGTAGCTGCGGCGGGACGGCCATAGGGACGAAGAGACAGCGCAAGCAGCAGGACCAGCACTGGCAGGATCCGGCGGCGCACCTTGGAAGCGCGGGGCGGAGCAGCCGTGCCTTTGCACCCATAGGCTCTGTCTGCTGTCACTCTTAGGGGAAGACCCAATCAAATGGCCCACTCATCTCGCATGGGGAACGGGATGTTGGCACTCCTCCCGAGTAGCGTCTGATTGGAAGAGTGGGAGAGCTTGTAACCAATCACAAATGGGCTCCGCCTGACCGGCCCTAAGGGGGCCAGAATCCTGAGCCCGTATTTGTCCCACCAGATAGACTGTAGACCGTGGTTGGAAGTAGGTGGGTCACCCGTGAGTTTTCTTTTTTTTTTTTAAATTTTTTTTTCAACGTTTATTTATTTTTGGGACAGAGAGAGACAGAGCATGAACGGGGGAGGGGCAGAGAGAGAGGGAGACACAGAATCGGAAACAGGCTCCAGGCTCCGAGCCATCAGCCCAGAGCCTGACGCGGGGCTCGAACTCCCGGACCGCGAGATCGTGACCTGGTCGAAGTCGGACGCCTAACCGACTGCGCCATCCAGGCGCCTCTAAGATTTACTTTTTTAAAGTTTTTATTTATTTATTTATTTTGAGAGAGAGAGAGTGAGCAGGGGAGAGGCAGAGAGAGAGAGAGAGAGAGAGAGAGAGAGGGAGGGAGAATCCCACTCATGCTCTACACTGTCAGCTCAGAGCCCAACATCAGGCTTTATTTCATGAACTGTGAGATCATGACCTGAACTGAAATCGAGGGTCAGACACTTAACTGACTGAGCCACCCAGGAGCCCTTAGTTTTATTTTTTAACTAATCTCTAAACCTGACGTGAGGCTCAAACTCACAAGCCCGAGATCAAGAGTCACATGTTCTATGTACTGGACCAGCCAGGCGCCCCTTTTCCTTAAGATTTTCTTAATAACATTTTCTTTTTTTCTAGTTTACTTTATTGTAAGAGTACAGTATATAATACATATAACATACAGAATATTGGCTAACCAACAGTTTATGTTATTGGTCAATAGTAGGCTATTAGTAGTTAGATTTTGGGGGAGTCAAAAGTTATACACAGAATTTTCAACTGTGTTCAGGGTTGGTGCCCCCCCCCATGATGTTCAAGGGTCAATTCTAATTAAATGAATGTGCATGTATTAATATATTACTTAAATAATTGTTTAAAAGAACAGTTATGTTGAGAAGCTCTTGAAGGGGAGAGATAATGAGACTCTAAGGCCATTGGATCAATGGTGATGTTAAAGGAAAGACATGGAGGAGGAAGCCTGGCCTCATTCCTGCTAGAGAGTCAATGGGAAGGAGGGTTTAGGGCTTAAGGAGGGCCCTAGGTCTCCAAAGCTCCCAGGAAAGAGGGTGAGGCATACAATCTGGGAAAAGGGTAGGTTCTCTGTGGTGGACATTTGCTCAGGGCTTGCTGTGCAGGGGAGAATAGGAAGGGGAAGGGGTGTAGTGCTGGGGGAGACAGGTGGTATTCTGGGTAAGATGGGGAGTTCACCAGCAGAAATGAGCCTTGAGGGGGCATGTAGACAAAGGATCTGTGAGGCAACTTATCAGGAGCAGTGGCTGGTAATGTTCCACAAGGGTAAAGTACTCTTGAACAAATATTTTTTTTACTTTTAGGAGTTAATATATTTATTTAGTGAATATCAGAAAATGAAAGTTGTGATTTTTACGGTTATTGCTTTAGATGAGTCTAAAATAGGTAAAAAAAACAAAACAAAACAAAACACAAAAACAAAAACAATGAGAACATTTAGAGTCAGATCCATGGTAGTCCAATGGGAGGATTTGGCTATATTCATAGGAGAGAGAATGATTGATGGCACCTCTCTGGTTTCCTCTCCCCGCCACACACTCCCCAACTCTTCCTTGTGACCCAAGTATACTCCTTTGGAAACACTATCACACCGTGTTATTAAGTAATTTCTAAGATTTAATGTTTGTCTGCTCCCTCCATCCCTAACTCCATGGGAAAGGAACACTGCATCCTGGAGGTATTATAGGACTAGGTGCACAGGAAGCCCTCAGTGGCTGATGGAGCATGAACAAGAGAGAGAGGGGCGTGAGATGGGGGGAGGGAGAGATAGGGGGAATCGCTGGAACACCTGGATAGGCTTTCTATAAGGCTGGGCTGGAGGTTCCTGAGGTAGGTATTGGGGGTTTACTGACAGAATGGAATCTCTAGGAGGCAGGATGGAGGTCTGCTCATTCCCAAAAGGTGGAAATGGGGGTTTAAGCAACAGTCATGGGTGAATATCTGCGATGATGGGAGATGAAGACCAAGCTGAGATGGGAGACACTTCATGAGACAGGTGGCTCCCAATAGGCAGAGATGGGGCTCACTGTGGTTGGAGGCAAATGAGAAGGGGTGGGAATCAGTGTTGCACAGCTGAGGCAGGGGTCTTGTGTTAGGTGGAGGTCCTAGTGACAGAGCTGGGTGGTCCGGGTTAGGTGGGGGATACTCTGTGCGGTGGATATAAGTTCCATGTTGCAAAATTGGGGGTCTCACTTGCAGGGGTGGGGGTGGCAAGTCCACTGTGGCAGAGATGGAGGTCCAGATAACATTACGGATCTAATACTCAACTGGGAGGTCCCCTGTGTGCGTCTGGGATGCGGTCCGTGTGCAGAGTTGCGGGTTCAAGTAAGACAGGGATGGGGGTCCACATGCCCCAGTGACTGGGTTACCAAGGCGGCCACAGGGGAAGGGGCCATGGCTGAGTTTCAAGGACAGGGGGCTCGGCGGCGACTCCCGAGCGCCCCCTGGCGGCCCTGATTCCGCCGCGGCTCCCACAATGCTCACGTAGCCCCGCAGCGACTCCGGAGACGGCGGCGGCTCCAAGATGGCGCAGACGATTTTCGAGGCCCTGGAGGGTGAGCAGCGGCGGAGCCGGGGGAGGCGGCTGTTCCGCGTTGCACCCCCTCCCGCCGCGTCCTCGCAGCGCCCGGCCCAGGGCGCGCGGCGGCCGCGGGGCGGAGGGCGCCGGGACCGGAACAGCCGCGGGGCGGGAGGGGCACGGACGGGAACAGCCGCGGGAGCCGAGGCCCGGCGGGGGGGGGTGGGCAACGGAACCGGAACAGCGGCAGAGCTAGGGCACAGTGGCGGGGGGCGGGGGCATCGGAGCAGAACAGCCGCGGGAGCCAAGGCTCAGCGCTGGGGGGGACAACGGGACAGGAAGAGAGGGGAGGGAACGCCCTGGGGGCGAGCACCGGGGCAGAACTGCCGGGGAGGCATGGCCGGGGCCTTGGTCGTGGGGGAGGCCTCGGACAGGAACAGCGTCCACCCGCGAGGGCCTCGGGCCGGCGCGGGAGGGATTTCCTGGAGGGAACAGCCGGGGAGCCCGCGCACCCGCCAGGCCTGGAAGAGCTCGATGGAGGGTGCCGCTCCCGGGGGGACATTGGTGCGAGGGCGGGAGGGGCTTGGAGGCCGAAGCAGCCGAGCCAGGAGTCCTGACCACGAAGAACTTGGATTGAGCGCCGACTGTGCCTCGTTCCCTGACATAGTCTCAAAATCAGACCTGGAAGGGATAGGTGCTACCTGTGCGCAAGGCCAGGACTTCGTGCGCACAGACCCAAAGCAACAAACACTAGGTGCCTATTTTGTGCGCTGTGCTGGGGTGCTGAATTTTATAAACTCAGACCAAGAAACGATGAGTATATGGGTGTCAACGGTGTGCTTGGCTGGAACACAGTGCCCTCAGACGGAAACCTATAAACTCTGGGCACCAACTGATGGTCCTGTGCTTTGCAGGTTCCTAACATGGAGGTGGGTCTCAGACCCAGGGAACTGTGGGTTTTGGAGACAAAAAACACTGAAGGCCTCCATATGCACTCCTGGACATGGGTGGGTGGGAAGGAGTCTTAGTGGCTTCAGAGCCGTGGTGCAGAGTAGATACAGCAGGGGATACGGACTGGAGAGGTGTGAATGTTCTTGGAGGGGTGTGATAAGATCAGTGTGCACATAATTAGGGTGCAGACTGAAAGTTGGCCCGACTAGTGGTATGTAGCTGAGACTGAGCCCCTTAGGAGATCTCTATGATGTCCCTTCACTTCTTGGGGGATCAGAGTTCTCACCATAAAATGTAGGTAACCCTCACCCCATCTGGAGAGTTTCTATTTCAAGAATACTCACTGAGCCAAACACATTTCCTGCCCCACAGTGGGGGGCAGGGAGGAGGCATAAAGAAATTATAGAACAAGCAAATATTGTAATTCTAGAATTATAAAAAAGTTAAGCCATAAAAGATTATCTTAGCTGGCATTTAGTGCTGATGTGGGTGATGGATGTGGAGGGCCAGGGTCAGTGTCAGGATCTGGGAGACCAACAGAATGGGGTGAGGCCTACTTTCTCTTTAGGTTCCATGGACGTCCTAGATGTTTGAATTTGTTCATGTACTGAGTGATGAGGAAATTAGAAGAAAAATCAGTTCCTAGAACAGTGTGGTACATGCTGGGCTTGGGCAAGGACAGCAGAACTGTGGGGATCCAGAGGTGACCCAGACAGTAGGAACTGCATTTGCAAAGCCCTGGGAGGAAGAGAGGTCTTCTAGGATTCACAGAAGTTCGTGTGAACGAGGAGCTAGAAATGAGACTTCTGAACTTTATCTTGGAATCAGTGTGGAACCAAGAAAGGGTTTTCAGCAGGGGAGCAACACAATCTGATGTATGTTTTATAAAGTTCACTCAGGCTGCTCTGAGAACACACTGGAGGGGGCCAGAGTGGCAGCTGGGAGGTGAGTGAAGTAGCTGCAGTTGTCCTGCTGAGAACCGATGGTGGCCTGGGCCCCAGGGGGGACAGCCTCTCAGATGGAAGAAAGTGGATCTGAGAGAGGCAGTGGGAGCAGAATAGGCCAGACTTGCTGAGGGACTAGAAGTGAGAAGAGGGCCAGGAAATAGGTTGGGGAAAGAGCGAAGGGGTGCCCCGGGGGCTGTGGCTGGGTGAATGGTGGTACCTGTTCTTGTTTATGAGGATTATTGGAAGAGGGAAAATTGAGGGGTGAGAGTGTCACATTTAGCTTGATTTCCATTTTTTTTTTAATTTTTTTTTTCAATGTTTATTTATTTTTGGGACAGAGAAAGACAGAGCATGAACGGGGGAGGGGCAGAGAGAGAGGGAGACACAGAATCGGAAACAGGCTCCAGGCTCTGAGCCATCAGCCCAGAGCCTGACGCGGGGCTCGAACTCCCGGACCGCGAGATCGTGACCTGGCTGAAGTCGGACGCTTAACCGACTGCGCCACCCAGGCGCCCCACTTGATTTCCATTTTAGATGGGCAGTATTTAAAAAAAAAAAAAAAACTTTTTCATTTTTAGCAGTCTTAGGTTCACAACTAAGTTGAGAGGCAGGTACAGAGATTTCCTGTGTACCCTCTGATCTCACACATGACTAGCCTCCCTCATTCTCCACGTAATTCGCCAGAATGGTACATTTGCTGCCAAGGATGAATCCACATTGACCCATCGTAATCACCCAAGTCCATGGTTTGTCTTAAGGTTCACTCTTAACATTTTTTTTTGTTTGACATTTATTTATTTTTGAGACAGAGAGAGAGCATGAACAGGGGAGGGTCAGAGAAAGAGGGAGACACAGAATCTGAAACAGGCTCTGAGCTGTCAGCACAGAGCCTGATGCGGGGCTCGAACCCACGGACCGCGAGACCATGACCTGAGCCGAAGTCGGACGCTTAACCGACTGAGCCACCCAGGCGCCCCTTAAGGTTCACTCTTGGTGGTGCACATTCTGGTGGACAAGTGTGTAATAACATATATCCGTCATCACAGTGGCATCACAGAGGACTTTCACTGCTTTAAAGATCTTGTGTCCCTGTAAGCCTCTGGGTATCACCGATCTTTCGATTGTCTCCATAGTTCTGAATCTCTTCTCAGCCTTTTGGCTAAGATCAAGTGTCTGGCAGGCAGTATTATTCATTTACTTATTTATTTTAAAAAAATTTTTAAGTTTTATTTATTTTTGAGAGAGCGAGTAGGGGAGGGGTAGAGAGAGAGGGAGACACAGACTCTAAGAAGCAGGCTCCAGGCTCTGAGCTGTCAGCACAGAGCCCAGTGTGGGGCTCGAACCCACAAACTGTGAGATTATGACCTGAGCCAAAGTCAGACGCTTAACCAACTGAGCCACCCAGGGACCCCTATTTATTTATTTTTAAACTTTTTATTTTTTATTTCAGAGAAAGAGCAAGCAGGAAAGAGGGAGAGAGAGAGAGAGAGAGAGAGAGAGAGAGAGAGAGAGAGAGAGAGAATGAATCTTAAGCAGGCTCCATACTCAGTGAGGAGCCCCATGGGGGGCTCAATCCCATGACCCTGGGATCATGTTCTGAGCTGAAATCAGGAGTCGGACACTCAACTGACTGAGCAACCCAGGCACCCTGACAGGCAGTATTTTTTATATTTATATTTATGTTTTTAAAATATTTGTTTGTTTTTGAGAGCGTGCGTGAGTGGGGGAGGCACAGAGAGAGGGAGACAGGATCAGAAAAGCACAGAGCCTAATGTGCGGCTCCAACTCCCAAACTGTGAGATCACCACCTGAGCTGAAGTCGGATGCTTAACCAGCTGAGCCACCCAGGCACTCCCAGGCAGTATTTTTTAAATAAAATATTTTATTTTGAAATCATTCTTTTTTTTTTTTCATAAATTCGCATGTGGTTGTAAGAAATAATATAGAGAGATTCCATGTACTCTTTACTAGTTTCCCTCAATGTAACATTGTGCAAAACTATTTTATAACACAACATGCAGAACAGTTCCCTCACTGTCAGGTGTTGCCCATTTATAGCCACACCCACCTCTTTCCCCTCTCTCCTCATCTCTGATGTCTGTCCACCACTGATCTGTTCTTCAGTTCTAAAATTTTTGTCTTTTCAAGAATGTTATGTAAATGGAATCATATAGTATATGACCTTTGAGATTGGCTTTTTTCACTTATAATTCCCTGGAGAGTCACCCAAGTTATTGTGTATGTCACTAGTGTGTTCCTTTTTATTGCTGAGTCATATTCCACAGTGGGATATACCAGTGTGTTTAACATTCACCCGTTGAAGGACATCTGAGTTTCCAGTTTTTTACTATTGTGAATAAATAGTAGTATGAATGCTCATGTGCAGGTTTGAATACAAATGCTAATATACTCAGAATCTTGCATAAAATGGATTTACTGAAGCTCATCCAGGGGAGCAAACCCCAGGTTTGAGACTCCAGATTTGGGGGACAACTAGATGGGGGGTGAGTGAGTCTACCCAGGGAGAGTGTAAGAGGGAAAGGAGAGAGAATCCGGACAGAAGGAACCTTTCAAAATAGAAACTTTAGGGGACTGACAGAAAAGAGCAAAGGAGTCTGGGAAGGAGTGAGCAAAGGTGGGAGAAGACCCAGGAGGGGGGTATCCTAGAGCAGGAGAAGGGAGTGTTTCAAGGAAGGAACATCCAATGCTGACAGGTTTCTTTGGTGATTTTTGTGGAATGCTGGGGGCCAGAGCCTCACGAAGTGGGTGGAGGAGTATCGGGAGGTGGGCAGAGGAGATGGAGGGATGCTTGATGCTGAAGGAAGGAGAGATAGGAATATAGGTTCAAGAGAGGGCATTCTAGAGAGACCTGAGCGTGTGTAGCTGTTGATGGGAAGGAAAGGTTGCTGGCATACTGTGAAACAAGGGACCAGTTGGTGGAGAGTGGTTTCTGAGGGAGTAGGAGGGGTTGGAGGGAAGAGCTAGTCTCAGGAAAGACACAGCAAGTATTGTGACAAGAGAAAATATGAATTCACCTTGGCTGCAGGAACTAATGGTTCTAATTTGCATTGCCTTTAGAAGCTGGGGCAGGGGTCCAGGTAAAAGCTGAGAGGTTGGAAGCAGAGCACTGGCTGTGGGGACAGAGAGAAGGAGGCACCCTCTGGGTTTTTTGGAGAGGGAGGTAATGTGCTTTGGTGGCCACTTCGATGTGAGAACACCTGTCCTCCAGCTGGGGACATGGCTAGATAATGTTCTACCGTGAACCTCGGCAGTGACAACGGATTGGAAAACATGGAAGCACTCGGCTTCTCACGGGTGTCCCCACCATCAGTTCAGATTACACTGGTTACTGAGGAACTGAAAAGACGAGCACATGTTGGAAAACAAGGGAAGCAAGGATGGCCAAGTGCACAAATAAATTTGTTGTGGGGTGGGTGGAATAGGGTGGGGAGGACTTGGTAACATGATTTGTGGAGGGGCTATGTGATTTAGGATCAGACTCTCCAAGAGGAAGAGAGAAGCCCAATCTAGTAGTGGCTTAAACAGGCTAGTAGTTTATTTCTTTATTTCTCTCATATGGGAGTCCAGAGGAAGACGGTCCAGAGCTACAAAGGTGGCCAGAGGCCCAGGATCGTTTCCAGCTTTTTGCCCTGCAATCCCTAGGGTATCACCCTTGTCCTCATGATCTAGGATGGTGGCTAGATTATTCACTATCGTATTCTTGTTCTAGGAAGCAGGATGGAGGATGGGGAAGAGAAGGACATCATGTGCCAGGCAGTTTTTTTTTTTTTTTTTTTTTTTAATGTTTATTTATTTTGGGGACAGAGAGAGACAGAGCATGAACGGGGGAGGGGCAGAAAGAGAGGGAGACACAGAATCGGAAGCAGGCTCCAGGCTCCGAGCCATCAGCCCAGAGCCCGACGCGGGGCCCGAACTCCCGGACCGCGAGATCGTGACCTGGCTGAAGTCGGACGCTTAACCGACTGAGCCACCCAGGCGCCCCTGCCAGGCAGTTTTAAGAAAACTTTCTAGATGCTGCCATAGAACACCTTTCCTTATATCCCATTGTCCGGAATTTAGACATTCTGTAGCTGCAAGAGCAGCTGGGAAGTGTGATCTTTATTGTGGGGCCATATTTTCAGCCAAAAACCTTGGGTTCTACTGCAGTGGAAGTAGGAGAGAATGTGCATCGGGGCACAGCCAACTGTCTTTGCCACAGAGGCCTTGCATTGGGTCTGGCTTGTAAGGGTGAAGTCAGAGACACCGTTTTGTTGTTGCTGTTTTTCAGGAATGGACAATCAGACTGTCCTGGCGGTCCAGTCATTGTTGGATGGCCAAGGAGCAGTCCCTGATCCAACAGGCCAGAATGTCAATGCACCTCCTACTATCCAGCCACTGGGTGAGTATCTGCTCAGGTTCACCAGTGGGAAGGGTGAGTAACTCCCTGTGAAAAACAGGTAGGGCTCCTGAGAGCGTATGGGAATGAATTGCCTACTGTGGTCCCCAGGATGTCCTCTGGTGTCTGAACCCTCTCCCCTCTCCCAGCCTGGATTTTCAGGCTTATGCTTTTCTCTGCTTAGCAATGAGGACACGCTTTCTCAATCATTTAGTGAACGTGGGGATTGTGACATAGGGAAGGTCTAGGCAATGGAGCTTGGCAGTGGTTGTACCTTTGACCCAGAAGTTATTTCTCAGCCTCCCTTCTATGGAAAGAACAGGCTGAGCATGAATCTCCAGTTTACGGGCCAGGCCCCTGAGACAGAGAGAGAAAGTAAGGAACTTTGAAGCCCTGTGTGAATCTGTGTATTTATTCATTCCACAAACAGTTTTGAATACTTACTTAGGAACCATTCTGGGCACAGAGAGATGCCCACCTGGGTTTGAATCCTTATTCCCATAGTTCCTGGCTCTATGACCTTGGACACAAGTAGGTTAGCTTCTCTGTGCCCCAGTTTCCACATCTGTAAAGTGAGGATAATAGCCTTGCCTCGTAGAAGCCTTGTGAGGACACTTGGGATTTACCTTCAGCAGTTGTAAATAAGAAACGTGAGTTTCTTGTGGTTTGTACAGATGAAAGTTTATTTCTCTGTTACATGAAGTCCTGATGTGCATTTGGGGTGGGGATGGTGAGACTCAGACCCTTTTTTCTTTTGGTTCTGTTGCCCTCTATCTGCAGTCTATGTTGGCTGCTCCAGCTTTTCACTTTCATTTCCACATTGTAGCCAACACAAAGGGAAGAAAGAACTTCCTTTTAAAAGGAAGTTGCATAGGGGCGCTTGGGTGCCTCAATCACTTAAGTGCCCAACTCTTGATCTCAGCTCAGGTCTTGATCTCAGGGTCCTGGGTTCAGGCCCCCACTGGGCATGAAGCCTACTTTTAAAAAAAGAAAAAAAAAAAAAAAAGAAAGGAAGTTGCATAGGCAGTATACTGTTGCCCTTGTCCTATTGGTCAGAATTTGGTCACATGACATGTTTAGCTGCAAAGGCTGGGAAATACAGTCTTTAATGAGATGGTCATGTTTCCCACTAAAATTTGTATTACTGTCTAAGAAGGAAGAGTAAATACTGAATGACAAATAGACATTCCTGCCATAACATGTCAAGTGCTTGGCACAGTGCATGGCCTGTGGTAGACCCTCAATGGGTGGTGTCAGCTATAGCTAATCATTCATTTAGTCTTCCACTCATTCAACAAATATGCCAGGATTATTGCAGTTCTGGTAGTAAGTAAGACTTATTTCCTCCCTTTCTGGGGGCTCATAGTCTGGTGGTGCTGGGAAAAGTGTAATATGCGAGGAGCTGTGGTGACTAGCTTTAGGAAGGCTTCCTGACATTTGAGCAGAATCTTGCAGAATGAGTTGTTCTGAGAGAAGCAGCTTGGCAGAGAGAACAGGGCCTGCGGAGACATAGAAAGTCATGTAGGCCATTTGGGGACTGGTGAACAAACTCAGGCAGGATAAAGATTCCGAATATCTCAACTTTGAAGTGCACCCACTCTACTATTTCTTGATTTCTGATTTTTTGATACCTGGGTAGTTGTGGCTGGATGTTCCTGCAGGTGCCTATGTGGTTTTGAAATCTCCCAGGAAGCACAATCTTCACATTTGTTACACGCACACTGAGTCATGGGTTGCTGTTAGGTTTGCCATGCTTATGGTCCAGCCGCAGGTTTTGTCCTGTTTCTTATTGTGATGCCCTCTCATTTATCTTGCTTTTTATCATTGTTCCTCTCCCTCTGCTACTGTATGGATGTGACCCCTAGATGATGAGGATGTCTTTCTCTGCGGGAAGTGTAAGAAGCAGTTCAACTCGCTGCCAGCATTTATGACCCACAAGCGGGAACAGTGCCAGGGGAATGCCCCACCCCTGGCCACGGTCTCACTGGCCACCAATAGCATCTACACACCTTCAGCAGCACCCACAGCAGTCCAGCAGGCCCCACCTCCTGCCAATCGCCAGGTATTCGTTCGTTTGTTTGTTCATTCATCTGTTCAAGTCTTTTTTTGGGCATCCACTATGTGTCAGGCACTGTGTGGGCACTGTTTTGGACACATACTTTTTTCAGGATGTTAAGCGCAGAGAGATGGGAGGTTTTGCCATTTTGTATATGGTACTTGGGGAAGAGCTCTGGGAAGAGGTGCCATATGAGCAGAGACCTAAGGAGGTGAGGGAATGAGTCATGCTGCTACTTTGGGGAAGAGTATTCCGGGAGGAGCTATCCGCAAGTACAAAGGCCCTGAGGTGGGAGTATGCTGGGTTTATTCCAGGAACAGCAAGGAGGTAGAGTGGCCGGAGCTGAATAAGTGAGGAGGAGGGTGGGAGATGATATGATCAGACAAGGCAATAGGGGGATCCTGGTGAGCATGTGGGCCTTACGGGCTTTTATCCTGAGTGAGATGGGAGCCTTTGCAAGGTTTTGAACACAAGAGGGACATAGTCTGGTTTACACCTGAACTAGATTACTCCGGCTGCTGTACAGAGAATAGATTTTGATGAGAGTCAAGAGAGAGACCCAGGAAACGCGTTAGGGGGCCATTGTACCAATCCAGGCAGTAGGTGGTGGTGGCTCGACCAGGATGGTGGCAGTGGCGGTGGAGAGAAGGGAGGAGGTTTTGGAAGTATTTTGAAGGTGGAGCCACTAGAGTTTGTGGATGCATTGGACGTGAGAGATGAGATCAGGAGGAGTCCAGGGTGATCCATGGCAGAGGTGGAATTGCCATTTACTGAAGTGGAGGAAACAGCAAGATTTTGGTGGGGCTGTCAGGAGTTCAGCTGGTTATGCTGGATTTGAGATGCCCATTGGACCTTTAAGTGGAGGTGGTAAAGATGCAGACAGATAACACAGGTCTGGAGGTCAGGGGAGAACAGAACACCCTGGGTCAGGGGCTCTTAAAGGGATTAAAGAATTCTTAGAAAAGAGGCTGGACAGGGGCACCTGGTGGCTCAGTCGGTTAAGCGTCTGACTTCGGCTCAGGTCATGACCTCACCGGTTCATGAGTCCGAGCCCGCGTCGGTCTCTTTGCTGCTAGCCTGGAGCCTGCTTCAGATTCTGTGTCTCTCTCTCTCTCTCCGCCCCTCCCCCACTCACACTCTGTCTCTCTCAAAAATAAATATTAAAAAAAAATTTTTTTAAAAAGAGGCTGGACATATCTCAGGATGCCAGGTCAGGGGGTCAAATTTCCTTCTGGCTTCCTCTTATCTCCTTATTCCTTTAAAACATCATCTCCAAACGGGGGCGCCTGGGTGGCTCTGTCAGTTAAGCGTCCGACTTCGTCTCAGGTCGTGGTCTCACGGTTCATGGGTTTGAGCCCCATGTTGGGCTCTGCGGTGACAGCTCAGAGCCTGGAGCCTGCTTCAGATTCTGTGTCTCTCTCTCTCTCTGCCCCTCCCCCACTCTCGCTCTGTCTCTGTCTCTCTCAAAAATAAATAAAGATTAAAAAAAAAAATCTTTAAAAAAAAAACATTATCTCCAAACAAAAAACATATCTCTATCTATTGTATAGACATAATTCCTGCCATCAGAATAAAAGCATTCACCCCCAGATTCAAAGGACTTGCAGACTGAAACTTCTCAGGTTGCCACAGACATCTAACACAAAACATAATGATTCTTCCCACTTCTTGATTATGAGTTTGTTAGCAGAAAATAGTCCCTCTCCCCACCCCACCGTTTTTTTTTTTTTTTTTTTTCCAGTAAAAGGAGAGCGGGAAATTCCTTTACTCCTGGGCAAGGAAATAACTTTAGAACATAAGCAATTGGCCCATAGGCAGACTTGAATCCCCTGCTAAGTGACTTGGATGGACATGGATATCTTTTCCCATTTTTTGTCAGCCTAACTAACGCATGTGACATTGTAAAAATACTTGTGAGCCAGGATCTACATTGCCTTTCCCGGCCATGACATGGGGCATCATCTAACCTACCCAGGCTGTCCTTACGTGGTTGAGGGACTCTGAGGTCCGGGGGCCAGCTGCCGTGTCCCCAGAGGTCCCAAAGAAACAGGTGACCTAGGATGATGCCAAGAGCCTGTCAGTAAAGAAAAGCAACAAATAAAATAACAACCCTTTACTTCTACTTTGAGAAGTCACTGTATGTTTGACACTCTCTTGTAGGGTCTGCCTTTCGTCCTCACCAGTACCCTCGAGAGCATATTATTTTTATTATCAATTTGTATGTTTGCAAGTAATACATATTTCCCATCTCCATTTTAAAAGTTAGAATGTTACAAATCAAGGTCCCTTTGGCACTATTCCTTTTCTCTGCCCCCCAGCTAACTATTGAAGGGTATCCTTCTTGATCTTTTTCTCTTTTTTAAGTTTATTTATTTATTTTGAGAGAGAGAGTGTGTGTGTGCACACATGGGAGGGAGTGGGGAGAGATGGGGGGGGGGGGTAGAGAATCCCAAGCAGTTTCTGCACGGTCAGTGCAGAGCCCAGTGTGGGGCTCAGACTCACGAACGGTGAGATCATGACCTGAGCTGAAATCAAGGATCAGATGCTTAACTGACTGAGCCATTCAGGCACCCTTTGACCTTTTGAGATACTTTCACATACTTATTTAAGTGCCCACAGGAATTATATAGTACTTTTAATAGTACAATAGTACTATTGTTTTAGAATTTTTAAATTAAGAATATGTAATCTGCATGTTGTTATGTAATTTTATTTTTCATGCAGTACTTTTTATCTGCTGTGTAGTATTCTGTCTTATGACTGTATTGTATTTTTTACTCCATTTCCCCTTTGATGGACACCAAAGTTGTTTCCAGTTATTCGCTATTAGACATAAGGCTGCATAGAATACCCTTGTTCATAGACTCCCTGTGAAATGTGTGAGTGTTTCTCTAGGAGAGATACCAGGAAGTATTATTGCTGGGTCATGGAGTATTTATCTTACAGGGAGGTATGACTTATTCTCATTTCATAGATAAGGAAACGGAAGTTCAGAGAGGTGGAGTGACTTGCCCAGGGCCACACAGCAGGGAGAAGCAGAGGTGGAAATGAAATGCAGGTCTATGGGATTCCAGAACCCAAGTCTTTTACATCATGCACTGTTTCCTTCCAGAGCCTCAGACATGTCTCTTCTCTGTCTCTTTCTCATTCACACTACTCAGATCTCCACGTACATTACAGTACCCCCATCCCCGCTGATCCAGACGCTGGTGCAGGGGAACATCTTGGTGAGCGATGATGTGCTCATGTCTGCCATGTCAGCCTTCACATCTCTGGACCAGCCCATGCCCCAGGGCCCCCCACCTGTGCAGGTAAGGACGGGGCCAGCTTCTCAGGGGGTCTTGATTCCAGGACTACATGTTAACTGCTATGGATTCAGAACCTTGTAAAAAGAAGAGGGATTGGCCTTAGCTCTCTCTCATGCTGAAGAGAGACTGTCAGTAGCACCTTGGCCTGCCCCACTGTGGGTAGGGAAGCTGTCATTTCATTCGGGATCCAGAACATTACTTTGGGGTTTCATTGCCATTATCTGGCTACTTTGACTCCTTTTTTTTTTTTTTAAAATAAGTAGGCTCCATGCCCGGTGTGGGGCTTGTACTCATGACCTCACAACCCCAAGATCAGGAGTCACGTGATCTCCTGACTAAGACAGCCAGGCACCCCTCCTATTTTTATTCTTAACAGAAATATTTCATGTCCATTGGGAAACAATAGAAAATACACAATAGGAAAATAAAAACAAAGTTTAATTACTCATAATCTGGAAACTAGAGAGACATGGTAACTGACTATAATGTATAGTTCTCTTTTGTTTTTTGTTTTTTTGCCTATTCTACTGACTGAGCCAGCCAGGTGTCCCTGATCACTGTATTCTTTTTGCAACCTTTCTGTAGGTTTGAAAGTTTTCAGAATAAAAGTTGGGAGACACCTGGCTGACTCAGTCAGTAAAACACATGACTCAATCTCAGGGTTGTGAATAGCCTGTTGGGTGTAGAGATTACTTAAATCTTTTTTTTTTTTTTTTTTCATTTAAAAAAAAAAAGTTTATTTATTTATTTTGAGGGAGAGAGAGAGTGCGAGCCGGGGAAGGGCAGAGAGAGAGGGAGAGAGAGAATCCCAAGCAGGCTCCATGCTGTCAGCACAGAGGATGCGGGGCTCCGTGTCCTGAACATTGAGATCATGACCTGAGCTGAAATCAAGAGTCGGCCACTTAACTGACTGAGCCACCTAGGCGCCCCCAAAATAAAATCTTTGAAAAAATGACAAACAAAGAATAATGGGGTGCCTGGGTGGCTCAGTCGGTTAAGCGTCCAACTCTTTGATTTCAGCTCAGGGCATAATCTCAGGGTAGCGAGATCGAGCCCCGAGTGGGGCTCTGTGCTCGCAGTAGCATCTGCTTAAGATTCTCTTTCTGCCCCTCCCCTGCATGCATATGGACATGCTCCCTTTCTCTCTCTCTTTCTGTCTCTCTCTCTCTCAAAGAATAAAAGTTGGGAAGTCAATCAATTAATCAACCATCCATACTCTCTCCACCCAAAGAAAACACTACTAGATTTTTGGTGCCTGGTTTTCCTGATCTTTGAATGCAAATAGAGATAGAAACAGCTTTTTATATAAATGCATTTATAACATACATATCCATGTAAATGGACCATGTTATACGCACTGTTCCGAAACTTGCTTTTTTTATTTTGCCTTTTGCTTAAAGTCATTATCTATGCCTACAGTTCTTTTTTTTTTTTTTTTTTAACATTTATTTATTTTTGAGAGACAGAAAGAGGCAGAGCATGAGCAGGGGAGGGGGAGAGAGACACACACACAGAATCCGAAGGAGGCTCCAGGCTCTGAGCTGTTTGTCAGCACAGAGCCCCACGTGGGGCCTGAACTCACGAACCGCAAGACCATGACCTGAGCCGAAGTCGGGCGCTCAACTGATTGAGCCACCCAGGTGCCCCTATGCCTACAATTCTATATCAGTATTTCCTAAAATGCTCCTCAGAAGAGTGGCTCCTTGGGATTTTTCTAATATAAAAAGGATCTCTGGTCCAACCAGCTTAGGGTGGAGGCATTCTACTTCTTCCCTTGCCCTGTTCCTGTTGTTTTCCTGCAACAAAACACTTTTTTTTGTCATCCCAGGTTTTTCCCAAACCATGTTTGACTGTGGAACCCAGGGAACTGTAATTAAGAGGAGCACCCTTTATGAAATGCTGATCACCATCATATATATATATATATATATATATATATATATATATATATATATTTTTTTTTTTTTTTTTTTTTTTTTAAGTAAACTCTTTGCCTAGCATGGGGCTTGAACTCATGACCCACAGATCAAGAACTGCATGCTCTAGGGGCACCTGGGTGGCTCAGTTGGTTGGGTATCCAACTTGGGCTCAGGTCATGATCTCATGGTTCGTGAACTCAAGCCCCACATCTGTCTTTGTGCTGACAGCTCGGAGCCTAGAGCCTGCTTTCAATTTCGTGTCTCCCTCTCTCTCTGCCCCTCCCCACTCACACTCTGTCTCTCTCCCAAATAAATACACCTTAAAAAATATATTAAATAAAAAAAGTATTGAATGCTCTATCAACTGAGGCGGCCAGGCATCCCTGACCACCATCATTTTAATACCTATACAAGATTCCATCATGTGTGTGGACCATCCTGTATTTAACCAGGCTTCTGCTAATGGCCATGTAGGTCACTGCCATTTTTTGCTGTTATAAAAACTACTGGAGAATCATCAACGTACAGATATCTTTGCCCATCTGCTTGATTATTTTTGTGAAATAAGTTTCTAGAAGTCAGTGGCTGTGTTTCAGGGGTCTACAGCTACCTACACATTCAGTGCCTCTCTAGAAAGACTCCCAGGACTTGGGATGGTTGTACTAGTGGTTTATCCCTGACAAAGGATACACAGCAGGATCAGCAAGGAGAAAAGACATCAGCTGGAATCTGGAGGAATCCAGGCCTAGGTTTCTACTGTTCTTCCTCTTGTGGACATAGGGAGAAATTACGCAAAACACTTCTTTCTTAGTAATCTCCACACCCAACGTGGGGTTCGAACTTACAAACCTGAGTTCAAGACTTGTATGCTCTTACCAACTGAGCCAGCCAGGTGCCCCACAAAACGCTTTTTCCTTCAGCAGTGAAGAGCAACAATGTGTATGCATGCTTCCGCCCAAGAAGCACACCTGCAATTCAAGGGCCAGGACTTTTATTGGGGATTGGTCGTGTGGGCGCCACCGTGACCAAAAGTCCACACTCCTAGAAGGAAAGGAAGTGTTCACCATAGATCACACTGCCCGTACAACAATCTAGGTGATCTGGTACAGAGTAGTCAGTGCCCTAGTGAGCAAAACAGCCTCACCGATATAGGCAGCCTTCTACGAGGCAGGTTCTCAGATGCCGTTCAAGAGCCGGTCCTACAAGCAAGTCCTCCTAAAACAGCAACACCGGGGCTGCTGTATGGGCCCAGCCCTGTACAAGCTGGGCCATTTTTGTGGACTTTCATTGAGAAGAGGGGTAACGGCGCCTGGCTGACGCTTCCTCTGTATTCTTCCATGAGTGTTTCCGTGCCTCCTGTCAGCCCTGTCCTCTGAGCTGCCTTGTGAGGGGCTCCTCTTTCCACGTGGCTGGCTAAGACAGATGTCCTTCCTCACTGGTATCAAGAGGGTGTGGCACTTTAATTTTCTCTTCTGATTGCAGAGCAGCCTGAACATGCATTCCGCACCCAGCTACCTCTCCCAGCCTCCGCCACCTCCCCCACCCCCTCCACCACTGCCCCCACCCCCACCACCCCAGCCCCCACCACCCCCGCCCCAGAGCCTGGGCCCCCCCGGGCGTCCCAACCCTGGCGGAAATGGCGTGGTTGAGGTGTACAGTGCCACGGAGCCCCTGGCTGGGAGTGGCACAGTGGAGATCCAGGCATTGGGAATGCAGCCCTACCCACCCCTGGAGGTGAGCAGAGGCCGGGGCTTGGGGGGAGGGGAAGGAACTGGTCACGGTCATCATGGGTAACCGGAACTTTTCCTGAGCACCAGCTCTGTGCCACACGCTGTGCCTGAGACAAAATCAGATCAGGGAGAGATCACATCATGGGAGAGAATCAAGCCATTTAATTTAATCAAGCCATCATGCCCATAAACGTGAAATGCGAACCATGAGAAGGTGGCACGAAGCAGACAGAGGGTTGTGGCAGAAATATAAGCTGCCCTCAAGAAGTCCTCAGAACAGTCAGAACACCTGTGTTTTAGGGAGAGGATTCCAAGAAGTGGTCAATGATCAGTTGACCTGTGATCAATCTTACATTTTGAACAAGCTAGATGTGTGGGTTAGTTATGGCCGAGGAAGAAATAGCCACAGAACCTCAGTGGTAGATGGCAAACCGTGTTTATTGTTCTTGCATCTATGTGGCTTGCTTTGGCAACTCTGCTGATCTTGGCTGGGCTCTCCCAGGTGTCTGGAGATGGCAGCTGTCAGCTGCTCTAGGATGGCTGGGGTGGGACAAGTTGGCCGACCCGGCTCTGCTCCAACGCATCTGTTAGCCTCCAGCGGGTTAGCCAGGCATGTTCTTACTGCAGTGGTGGGGGTGCAGGAACACAAGCAGAAATGTTCGAGGGTACCTCTTGAGGCTTAGGCTCGTACAGTGTCCCGTCTGTTGGTCAAAATAGGTCACAAGGCCAGCTTAGATTTAAACAGTAAGGAAACAGATGCCACATCTTGATGGGAAAAGCTGCAAAATCACACTGCAAAGGGCATGGGTCCTGGGAGGGGTAAAGAACTGAGGCCATTATGCAATCAGTGTACCATATGTACCACACTGATTCCCTGCTGAAGAGCTCTGAGCTGTAAGTTCAGGGTGCTAAGAGTTCAGGACCTTCCCAGACACCAGTGCTGACTCATACTCATACTCAGTCTGGCCATACAGACATTCTGTGTCGGGGAGCATGTATATCTGAAGAGAACCAGAGCAATGGGAAAATTCTACCACCAGCCATGTGATGTGATGAGAGCCTGCAGGAGATTTGCCCTAGCCTGAGGGAATAGAGCAAGCTTCCTTTTGTTGACTTAAAAAAAAATTTTTTTTTGAGTCAGAGAGACTAAATAGTGGCCCGGTAGGTGAAGGGGCCAGCCCCGGAGGAGCCTTCCCATGGAGATGAGGGTGCTCTTTGAGCACAGGGCCTGAGTCTTCTTTGTTTTGGCAGCCTTAGCACCTAGCGGAGTACCTGGCCTGTGGTACACCTGTAGTAGGTATCTGAAAATCTGAAATAGGGCCCTCTGACTTCAGTCTCCTCTCCTCTGAAATGGGAACTCCCCTTGTAGAGCTGTTGAGGGTAATGAGAGCAAACCCAGTGGCAGTCACATAATTTCTCAGTAATGACTTGAAAGGTGAATTCATCCATGTGATACCTATTTACTGAGTGCTGTATTGGTCAGGAAAGTAGGAACCCTTTTAGGTATTTCTGGCAGAGGGATTTAATACAAAAAGTCAGATGCTTACAAAGCTGACTTCAGAAGGGCTAGATGGAGCAAAAGGCAGAGTGGGCGAGCAGCACTGATTTTCAGGTTCACGGTTGTTGCTTGGCCCAGAGGGCCAGGAAGCTACTGCTGTGCCCAGAGGTGGGGAAGCTTTAGGATTCTGTTGCTGCCCTGCCATCCTTGAGGCTGGTGGCCAGGAAGGGAATGTAGAGTTCAGCCAGCCCCTCCAACACTCAGGACTGCAAACCTTGTCTCCCACCACGGCTGCCAGGGGAAAGCAGTTTCTACTTCCCCTCTGCCTTCCATATCTCATGCAGGTGCTTCTCATGGGCAGAACCTAATCTATGCTCAGAACCTTGCTAGCAAGGGAGTCTGGGAATGCACGTATCAGGGGAGGGCATGGAAGGGTGTAAGAATGGTGCCAAGGGCCAACAGACAAGATCCAACAGAAGCACCTACTGGTACCATATCAGATGCCCAATACATACATCTACTGATGTCAACTCTTTTGGTTCCTGGACCCAATTCCAAAGCTGGGTAGGGTCCCCCTCTACCCCCCCCCCCCAGCCAATGCCAAGCAATTCTCAGACACCAGTGCAGTGTCTAACAATTCAACTCAATTCTGATGTCATAAGCCCAGAGATCACAGCAGATTCCACAGGTTAAGGGTTCAGTCCTGCAAGACTGCCCTCACCCTCACTTTATCCCGTTGCAAGCAACCTGTGCTTCTGACGGACAGGCTACAGTTTGGAGGTTCCAGCGACCTCCTCCTTAGGTTCTGTTAATTTGCTAGAGCAGCTCATGGGACTCAGGGGAACATTTACATTTGCCAGTTTGTTAAAGGATGTAATAAAAGATAATGAATCAACATCTCAATGAAGAGACACATAGGGTGAGGTGTGGGGAAAGGGAAGTGGATCTTCTGTGCCCTCTCTGGTTGTGCCACTCCCTCCACACTTCCCTATGTTCATCAGCCTGGAAGATGTCCAAACCCAGTCCTTTGGGATTTTTATGAGGCTTCGTTACATAGTCACGGTTAAGTCATTGGCTATTGGCTGATTCAACCTCCAGCCCTTCCTCACTCCCCAGAGGTTGGGGTTTGGGACTGAATGTTCCAACCCATCAGTCATGTGGTTGGTCCTCTTGGCAACCCGCCCCCCCCACCCTTGGGTCAGGGCCAAAAGTCACTTTTGTTAAAAAAAAAAAAAAAAGTCACTTTCATTAATAATAAGACAAAAAAAAGAAGACACCTATTTCACTTTTATGGCTCTGAAGCATTTCCAGGAACTGTGGATGAAGACCAAGTATATGTGACAAACATATTTTGGTCATCTGAATGAACAAGTATGTGTTTCTTATATATCATTATGTTATAATGCATACATGAATTCATGGATTCAAAAATATTTATTGAATGCCTATTTTGTGCCAAGGATTACTCCAGGCTTTGAGGACTAAATAAAAGTAGACCAAAAGTCCCTGCCTTCACAGAACTAGGCAGGTAATAGATAAGTGAGTAAAATACATTAATTTGCTAGCGGTAAATCTACAGAGAAAAATAAAGCAGAGAAGGCTAGGGAGTGAAATTTTGGATAGGCCAGCCTGGAAAAACCAATGAATGAGGGGTACATCACTGATTTAATGAATTCTTCACAGTGCCCCAGTGTCATGATGTAAGCTTAGTGTTAACTAGGTTTGAGTGGCTCAGAATTTATTTGGTATGTCAGTTCTCAGTTGAGAGCTGCTGGCTGGTGTGGCATCAGGCAGGGTCAGTTAGGGAGGGGGTTGCTGATGAGGGCGCAGCCCCTCCTGACTTCCTGGTTCTCCTGTGCAAACAAACTGCTGCTAGTAACAGCAGTAATGGCAATAAGAGCAGCTAATGTTTATTGAGTCTTTACCATATGTCAGGCACCGTTCTAAGCTCTTTACATGTTAACTCATCTAACCTCACAACAACCCAGCGAGAGGAACACTCTCATTATCCCCATTTTACAGATGTCAAGCTGAGACAGAGATGTTGAAAGACTTGCCCAAGGTCACTTAGAAAATAAGTGGCAGAATCAGCATCATTTGAACCCAGATGGCCTGGCTCCAACGCTGCTTCTAGCCTACTGGCTCCATGAAGTTCTAAGGGATTAGGATGGTGATGTAGGCGGGAAGTGGCTGAGATTAGCCAGGGCTACAGTGAGCGTCCCCCTGGCTGGTACAGCTCTTCTCCATCCTTCCCAGGCCTCTCTCCCTAATTGTGCTGTCCTTCTAGGTGCCAAACCAGTGTGTGGAGGCTCCAGTATACCCCACCCCTCCGGTTTACAGCCCCGGCAAACAGGGATTCAAACCGAAAGGACCAAACCCTGCTGCCCCCATGACCAGCGCCACTGGGGGCACGGTGGCCACCTTTGACTCCCCACCAACGCTGAAGACCCGAAGGGCCAAAGGTGCCAGTGGACTCCCAGAAGGTGGGCCTGCAGCCTGTGATGGGCATCTTTCCTCAGCATTATCCTGTTCATAAGGCTGCTTAGTTCTGGTCTTTCCTTTTGTGATGGTTAGGGTTGAGTTTGGTTGCATGTAATGGAAAATCCAAATTAGAGCGACTTTAAAATGATAGAGTTTTATTTATTTATTTATTTGCCTGTGCAAAACGAGACCAGTGGCAGGCAGTCTGGAAATTGTGTGCCTATATGGTCATCAGGCCCCCACATTTCTGTCTTTCTGCTCTGCTGTCACTAGAGCAGAGCTTCTGTTATCAGGGTGCCTCATCGACTAATATGGCTGCTGGAGTTCCAGTCATCAATTTCATATTCCAGGCAGTAAGGAGGATAAAAGGGGCATCTCCCAGCTTCCAGAATTTCTGCATGATGCTTTTATTTACATCTCATTGGTCTCAACTTAGTCACATGACCCTGTCTAGCTGTAAAAGAAGCTGAAGTGTCACTTTTAGCCAGGAACACTGATGTTCCCATTATGCAGGGGATTTATGAGGAGCAAAGCGGGGCAGTGGATATCAGGTAGGCAAGCAACAATGTCTGTCGCCCGTTCAGAGATGCTAGCAAGGGACAGGAGCAGTGTCAGAAAGTGGTGGTGGAGAGGGAGGACACAGAAATCAAGAATTTTTCAGGGGCTTTCCAGTCAACTACCTCCAACCTTCCTTTCATAAATATCTGTGTGCCAGAGTCAGCGTCAGGTACTGAGGATCCAGCATTGTGGTCCATGATTTCTCTGACCTCCGTTACAGTTAATGGAAGAGACAGACAGGGAAAACAGGATAACCGTTTATGGGTTGCTCCAGGCAGGAGATTGACAGGGTTCTATGATTGAGAATACTGGGGAGAGACTAGAAAATGCCGCTACCTATCCATCTAGGGATGAGAAGGAAGCAGCTTTGTGGCCCTCTGAGGGATGAGCACACCAGGCAAGGGGGAATAGCTGGTGTAAAAGCCCTGAGGTGGGACCATGCCTGAGGTCTTTCAGGGTTAGAAGGGGCCCACCGCAGCTGGATGGAGAGAACGATGAGGTTAGCAGGAAGCAGAGGATGCATAGCCCTGTAGGCCCCAGCAGAGAGGTTGGCTTTTATCCTAGGGCAGAGGGGAGCCTTTTGGGGGTTGTTCTCTCTCTCTTCCAGCCAGAGCATGTCCTGGGCTTTCCTCCTCCAGGCACTGTGAGAGGCTCACCTGTGCTCCATCCTGTGCATTTGAGGATCTGGACCTCCCAGAGTCTGGGCTTTCTGGCCCCAGGCTCAAGGGGTAGAGTGGCAGGAGGCTGCTCTTGTTGCCCTCAGTTGTACCCCCAGCCTCACCTTCCCCTGCCCCCACCTTGTTTTTCAGCTGCAGGGAAGCCAAAGGCTCAGAAACTCAAGTGCTCATACTGTGACAAGTCGTTCACCAAAAACTTCGACCTTCAGCAGCACATCCGCAGGTACCACCGGGTGTGGTGGGCCAGGTGGCTCTGGCAGGGGTGGTGGGAGGGCATCCACAGTAGAAGCAAGGCTCCCCGCCCAGGCCCCTTGGCCAGGGTGGTGACCAAGGCCCCATCCATCCTGTCGTGGTTCTCAGACCATTGGGCCAAGTCAGGATGGTTTTCCCTCTGCTGTTGGGAGCAGCAGGAGGGATCTGTGAAAGCTGTAGGGCCCGTCCGCTCTAGTGGGGACGGTCCGAGTGGGGCGAGGTGAGAGGAGAAATGTACTTGAACTGTAGGACCTTCACAGGTGTGAGGGGTGCCGCAGTCCTCACCTCTGCAGAAAGGACCGACCTCAAGAGCTGCCATGATCTGCGAATAGGACTACGAGTTCTGCTCGCTCGGGACAAACCGTGATCCCTCCTGTCCCAAGAACACAGAGGGAGCCCCTCTGGGCCCGGGTTTTTCCATCTGTGAAGTGGAGGGGTGAACTTATTTGGTGTTTCTCACAGAACGAGTTGCGTTGTTACCTGAGATGATTTTAGGTGGTTTGTGGATATGGTGTTGAGAAGTTCTGAAGGATACAGGAAATTATTCAAGTATTCGCTTTTTGGTTTCTTTCAGTCCTTAGAGAGTCAAAGGAGAAAGCCTCAGTCTGGTGCTAGTCTGTCTTGAATGCCTCTCCTATACTTGCTCGTCTTTTATAGCAAAGAGAGAGAGAAGGAGAGAGCACATGGATGCGTGTGCACGTGCACAGGCTCAGATTCCAGTCATGGCAGGCAGCAGCTTCTCACTAGACTAGGGCGTCTCGACCTTGGCACTGTTGACATTTTACATCACATCATTCTTTCCTGTGAGGGGCTAACCTGTGCCTGGCAGAGCGTTTAGCTGCATCCCTGACCTCTAACATGAATTAGATGCCAGCAACACCCCTCACACCTCACCTGTAACAACCTGAAATGTCTCCAGACATTGCTGAATGTCCTCTGAAGGGCAAAATCAAACTCGGTTGAGACCCACTCGTCCACACTAGTGTGTTCAATAGAACTTTCTGCAGTGATGGAAATGCCCAAATTGGCACTGTACCCAGTAGGGTAGCCACTAACCACGTATGGCTGTTGAGCACTTGAAATGTGGCCAGTATGACTAAGAAACGGAATTTTTTCTTTTAAATTTAAATCATCCTGTGTGGCTTGTGTCAACCTTACTGGACAGTGCAGCTTTGGGTCTTAACAATACTGTTTTTTAAATTGTTGCATTTTTTTGGTTACTTTGTATTTATGACAAGTGGTTTTCCATATACAATAACAAGAGGAAGCTCAATTTTTAAATTATTTTGAGTTTTAAAAAAGTGGGTTGATTTGAAGGAAGATACTAAATAATGATACAAATGCTGTGCTGTGACTATGCTATTTCTCCTTCAAATAATAAATCCCTATTTAGGGGCGCCTGGGTGGCTCAGTTGGTTAAGCATCTGACTTCGGCTCAGGTCATGATCTCACAGTTGGTGAGTTCAAGCCCCGAATCGGGCTCTCTGCTGTCAGCACAGAGTCTGCTTCAGATCCTCTGTCCCAGTCTCTCACTGCCCCCCGACCCCACCCCTGCTCGCCTTCTCTTTCTTTCTCTCCCTCTCAAAAATAAATAAACATTTAAACAATAATAACCATAAATCCCTATTTGGATGGGCTTAACCAGTTAGGAAATGTTTTCTTTCACAGTATGAGATGGCCACAGAGAAGGTCAGCTCCAGGGCTGGTTGACTCAGTAACTCAGTAATGTCACCAAGAGCCCAGGATCTTTCTGTCTCTGGCCTGCCTGCCTCAGCAAGAGGGCTTGACTTCATGGTGTCAAGAATGATGGCCAACAGCATCTCTGTGTGGGCCTTGTCGGGGTCTGTGAGCTCCTATGTTGAGGCCACATCCCGATTCCTACATAAGGTGCTGACAAGCTTTGTTTCCTACAGCCACACCGGTGAGAAGCCCTTCCAATGCATTGCATGTGGCCGTGCCTTTGCCCAGAAGTCTAATGTCAAGAAACACATGCAGACTCATAAGGTGTGGCCCCCAGGGCGTAGTGGTGGCACTGTCTCTCGCAACTCTGTAACTGTACAGGTCATGGCCCTCAACCCCAGCAGGCAGGAGGACGAGGAAAACACAGGTAGGTGGAAGTGGGGAATACCATCGTTCCCATACCTATCCTCGGAAGCTTCATGGGTTTTATTCCTAGCTGTGTGACCTTGGGCAATCTCCTTGACCTCTCTGGGCTTCAGTCTACTTTATGCATAAAATGGGGCATCACATGAAAGGAGGGATGGCAAGTATGCATGGCAGACTGTCTGTCCTGACTCTTCTTCTGCACTTCTCAGTGACTTCCTTCCCTGGTTTTCTCCACAGGTTTGGGCCAGACCCTGTCGGGTGCCCCACAGCCCCAGGCCTTGCCCACAGCAGGTGAGGATGAGGGGGACAAGCTGGAGGCCAAGCAGGTGGTCCTCATCGATAGCTCCTACCTGTGCCAGTTCTGCCCCAGCAAGTTCAGCACCTACTTCCAGCTCAAGTCCCACATGACCCAGCATAAGAATGAGCAGGTAGGTGAGTGGTGGGCAGCGGGAGGCCACAGTCACCCTAGTTGTGAGCACTGGCTGCTGCTGAGGTCTTGAACACTGCCCAGAGAGGGACGGGAGTAGGCCTCAGTTGCCGTGAGCTACCATCTAACCACCAGGATAGGCAGGCCAAGCTTCCCCTCGCTGGGTGGGGCTAGTTCACCAGGCCATTATGGTGCGAGGCCAAGGAAGGAAGCCCATCTCTTATTAGGGGTCATATAATGGAGGAATTGGACATGAGAAAAATTCTTAATACCCCAAGAAACTTTAATGTCTAAAAACCTACCCATGGGGATATAGGATCACAGTCTTTTTTTTTTTTTTTTAAATTTTAATGTTTATTTATTTTTGAGAGAAAGACAGAGTGTGAGCAGGGGAAGGACAGAGAGAGAGGAGACACAGAATCCGATGCAGGCTCCAGGCTCTGAGCTGTCAGCACAGAACCCGACACGAGGTGGAACCCACAAGCCACTAGATCGTGACCTGAGCCAAAGTTGGACGCTTAACTGACTGAGCCACCCAAATTCACCTTTTTTGAAATGTACACTTCAGTGGTTTTCAGTTTATTGATAAATTTGTGCATCCATCACCACGATCTAATTCCAGAATATTATCATCATCCCAAAAAGAAGCCCTATACCCATTAGCTGCCACTCCCCCCTTTCCCCAGTCCCTGGCAACCACTAAAACTATTCTTTGTCTCTATGGATTCGCCTATTCTGGACATTTAATATAAATGGAATCACATGATATTTGGCCTTTTGACATCATGTTTTTAAGGTTCACCCATGTATTAGCATGTATTGGTACATCATTTTTATGGTAGAATGTTATTCCATTATATGGCCATAGCACATTTTGTTTATCTTTTCATCAGTTAATGGACATTTGGGTTGTTTCTGCTTTTTGGCTATTGTGACTAACGCTTCCATGGACATTTGTGTACAAGTTTTGTCTAAACATACATTTTCAGTTCTCTTGGGTATCAACCTAGGTGTGGAATTGCTAGATTATATAGTAACTCTATTCCAGTCTTTATTTTTTAAAATAAGTTTTATTGTTATTTTTTTCTTCTTGTAAAAGTATCATGGATCCAGTATAGAATTAGAAAATTCAGAAAAATCTAAAGAATGTATAGGTTTAAAGAATACATTTATTATATGCTGGGCACCCTGCTAAGTGCTATACATTCAATATTTTATTTAATCTTCATAACAACCTTAGAGATAGGCATTTTCAGTATACACAAATGAAGAAACTGAGGCCCAGAGGGGTGAAATGACCCATCCAGAGTCACACTGCCAGTAACTGACTGGGTCAGGGTTCAAAGCCAAACCCTATGTCAGTAACTACCTTGCAGTGCACCGTCCCAAGAATGCAGCACAAAATCCAGCATATTTTGTGGAGCTCCTGGGGTATTATTGCTATTATAATTGGGATTGGTCTACACATATTATTTTGAATTGTGCTTTTTTTTCTGATAGTGCTTTTTTTTTTAAGCTTTTTCTTTTGGATGAATTATAGATTCATAGGAAGTTGCAAAGATGGTACTGAGATGTCCCTTATGCCCTTCAGTCAGTTTCCCTCAGTGGTTACATCTTACATAACGACAGCATGATACCGAAACTAGGAAACTGACATTGGCATGCAGTATGTGTATGGTTCTGTGCTATTTTACCACCTGTGCAGGTTTGCAGGTTTGGGTAACCACCACTGCCATCACGGTACAGAACTATTCCATCACCACAAAGACCTTCCTTGTGCCACCGCTCATTAGTTACACCTACTCTCCTCTTCCCTAACATCTTTAACTTCTGGAAACCACTCATCAGTTCTCCATCTTCGTGAGTTTGTCATTTTGAGAACGTTGTACAAATGGAATCATCCATACAGGGCCTTTTGAGATTTTTTTTTTAATTTTTTCTTTTAGCATTTGTTTATTTTTGAGAGAGAGAGAGAGAGAGCGAGCACAAGGAAGGGGCAGAGAGAGGGGGGTACAGAGACTCTGAAGCAGGCTCCAGGCTCTGAGCTGTCAGCATAAAGCTAGATGCAGAACTCAAACTCATGAACCACAAGATCATGACCTGAGCCAAAGTCAGACGCTCAACTGACTGAGCCACCTAGGTGCCACGAGATTTTTTTTTTTAATAAGCATAAATTCTCTTGAGATTTGTGCTTTCTATTTTTTAACCTAATTTTATCTTCTGAGAATTTTCTCATGTCGCTAATTTTAAAAAACATAATTTTTAACAGTTGTACTTTTAAAAATCCCATTGTTTTAACATTTTGGATATTAACTGTATTTTGCTATTGTAAACAAAACTACAGTGAGCAACACTGTAATCAAATATTCATCTAAATCTCTGGCTTATATCTTAGGATTGATTCCCAGCAGGGGGGTTGATGAAATTAAGTTAGGATACCCATGGGGCAAATCATAGGAAACTTTGACTCAGACTGCTAACACAATTAAGAGGTTTATCATTGCACATAACAAGAAAATACAAGATTGGGCAGCTCCAGGCCTGAAACAGTCAGTTGACTCAATCCAACATCAGGAACTCTGTGTCCTTCCCACTCTTGTCTCTGCCATCTCAGGGTATGACCTTGTTCTCTACTGATGGCTTATCTGTGGTTGTGGGATGGTAGTCACACTTTCTATGCAGCAGTCCAGATACAGTGTTATCCATGAGCAAAAAGGGGCTTGCTTCTCTATGCCTTTTTTAGGGGCAAGAAAATTTCCTAGAAGCCCTCTGTAGATCTCTCATTAGTTGAAGCCAGTGCATGCACTCAGTCACTTAGGAATTCATTATTACTTGCAAATAATAAGACAACTAGCTTACTAGTTAAGGTTTTACTTCCCTCATGTTATAAAAAGCTGTAAGTAGTCAATGTTGGGCTTATATAGCAGGTCAGATATGTCATCATAGACTCAGGCTTCCCCTAGTTTTCGGCCCTACCATTCTTAGCATGTGACTTCTCTCCTCAAGGTTGTGTAGTGGCTGCTGTATCTCCAGTCAGCACATCTGTATTCCAGTCAGGACAACTGAGAAAAGCAGAGGGGATTTCTCCTAGGAAGCCTTTGCCTTTTTTGTTCTGGGAGTAATCCCTTCCCTAAAGACCACTGCCTGCATATCACTGGCAAGAAAGGATGCAGATGGCTGACACTAGATGAAAGGGAGCCAGGGAGATCAAGTGTTTTAACTGGGCATGTTGCCACTCTGAACAAATCAGGATTCACTTTGTTAGGAAGAAGGAACATGTGGGATTGTGTAGGCAGTCAGGAATATATTTGTCAAAGTATAATTTTGGGGGCACCTGGGTGGCTCAGTCAGTCCAACTCTTGATTTTGGCTCAGGTCATGAGCTCACGGTTCATGGGTTCGAGCCCCACATCAAGCTCTGCGCTGGCAGCAAGGAACCTGCTTGAGATTCTTTCTCTCCCTCTCTGCCCCTCCCCAGCTCACGCTTGTGTGCTCGGTCGCACTCTCTCTCTCTCTCTCTCTCTCTCTCTCTCTCCCTCCCTCCCTCCCTCCCTCAAAAATAAATAAATAAACATTAAAAAAAGGTATACTTTTCAAAATTTAAAAACATAATTTTCAAGTGAATGACATAGTGAACATAGGCCAGAATTTTACAGAACTTGTTAATAAGGAAACTGGAAGGATGACAAAGCCAGTTCAAAAGAGGATATGAGACTTTGGTATTTATACCTGTGTATAATTATGTCAGTGAAAAAAAGGGAATATTCAGAAAAGATTGCTAAGGTAGATGCAAATCTGGTTAATGTCCTAGACGGCAATAAAGCCCATGACCTTTGGGGTTACCCTTTCTGCTTGACAAAAATCATTTACATCAAATCTGTTTTCTACAAGTAAAAATTTAACTATAGAGTCTGGATCCTAATCAATAGTAAATAGTCAAAACGAGACCCATCCCCCGGAGAGCGAGAGGGCCGTAGGCAGGCTTGTTAAATAGCACTGCTCAGAGTGAGGTTCCCAGAGCAGCAGCTTCAGCGTTTCCTGGGCACATGTTAGGAATGCCACATATTCAGGCCACCCAGACCTGCTGAATCAGATGCTCTGGGGGTGGCACCCAGCAATCTGTCACTGTGATGGACTCAAGTCGGAGAGCCACCACTCTAGTACAACAATGGGAGGACACGATGTCGTCCTTGTACTGTATTTCCAGGTTTGGGGTAATTTTTCTAAATCTAGCAAGGTCACACAGAGTCTGAGAGAAGGGTAATGGGGCCCTTATGCCTGGCTACAGAGAGAGGACTCTATAATCAAAATAAAACAGGGCTCCGGCAGCAGGAGAGCGGGGGAACAGCCTGCCTCCCCTGCCCTGTATCTTCCCCCAAGGTGTACAAGTGTGTGGTCAAAAGCTGTGCGCAGACCTTCCCGAAGCTCGACACATTTCTGGAGCACATCAAGAGCCACCAGGAGGAGCTGAGCTACCGCTGCCACCTCTGTGGCAAGGACTTCCCCTCGCTGTACGACCTGGGCGTGCACCAGTACTCCCACAGCCTCCTGCCACAGCACAGCCCCAAGAAGGACAGCGCCATCTACAAGTACGTGCCCTCCCACTGCCCATACCCCCTCTCCCTGCGGGGACCCTGAGGGCCAGTGGCCTCGGTGGTTCTGACTGCTAAGGACCCGTGGGAACAGATGCTGGCCCTCCTGTCATTCTTCAACTTGGCTGATGTTTATCCTAAAAAATAATCTTAAAAAGGAGAAACCAATATTTTTTCCTTCATGGGGGGAAAAGTGTGGATTTTTTTCCCCTCTAAACTAAAAATATCGTGAAAGTATTAGTTTGTCTAATAATCTACAAAATTTAGGTTACAGTCAGAATGGTACCCAGATTTGTCGAATGAAACGGAATGAGCAAGCACATGTTGCAAAGCCAAAATCATAAAAACAAGATGCATTTGTTTTTATAATCTATAAAATGTGGGTTAAAGTTGCAGCTCTATGCTGATTCTTAGGGTGGACAGGGAATGAACCAAGTGGAGATCTCGTTTGGGGTAATTCTTTCTGACAATCCTTTACAGCATTTTAGTCTTCTGTTGCGGTCATAGGGGTCTGGCCACATGCGTTTCATCCTTGGATCTTCAGATCATTCTCATTGGAGCCAGCAGTCCTGTGACCATCCTCACTGAGTTTCTCTTGGTGGTTTTCTGGTCCCTTTTCCAGACTCTCTTTAGTTATCTGCATACACCCAACGTCACTTTCATGACTTTGGGAAATCCCAAAATTTTGCCCTGCAGTCATTTTGCTGTGCATTTGCCCTGTGACTTCTGGTAGCAGCTGCCTCATAAAACCTGGCATGTAGTACATGGGAATAGATGTTAGTGATAAGCAAAGAGGGGTATTTGTCTGGGGACTTCTCCCAGTTCTCAGTGAATATTTTCATGTTGGAATGGTTTTGCTTCTCTGTACAAACTTGTACCTATAGGGATTTGGCTGATAACCTCTGTTAGTGAGGCATAACTCCTGGGAGATACTTCTCGGGTTCAGAGATAAGTAAATACAGCCCTTGAGTTTAGAATGCACAGGCTTCTTAGGGGGATGAGTGTGTAAATGTGCTTACCATATACTCTGATAAAATGCTAACATACATGTAGATATGAGATAGAGAAGTACCACAGTGGGATGTAGGGCAGGGAAGGTATCCCTGAAGCGGTGATATCTGAACCGAGTTTTGAAGGACGAATAGGAGTTTGCCAAGTAGACAGTAGGGTAGAGTGCATTTCTAGCAGGAGGAACAGCAAGTGTGGAAGTTTAGAATGATTGTTGTGTAGAGTTAAAGTGAGAGAGGATGTTTAGATGTAGCCTAGGGGATGTTTAGAAATTAGGGCCAGGATATGAAGGGCCTTGCAGAAATCACAAAAGCTTTGAGAAATTAGCGGGCCACTGGGACTGAAATGGGTGTAGGGCAGCTTGCCTGGGGGCGATTGGGAAGTGGAGCCAGAGAGGCAGGAAACCAGACAAAGCTTTGGCCAGTTAAGGGGTGGAGATTTCTAGTTAGTGATGGGTAATTCCCTTTTGTACTCAAGGGGCATTTTATTTTGCTTTTGCCCTATCAGTTTATTGATTATCTGTGAGTTCCTGTGGCCGTGTGGCTCTCTGGAGTGAGAAGCCAAATAAAAGGAAGGGAACATCTACTAGGGGCCAGGCTCTGTCTTAGGGACATTGATCCCTGCAATCCTGGGAGGTAAGTGGTCATATTAGTCAGCTCCGGCTGCCATAACACGATACCACAGACACATGGTCTTCTTATAAGGGCACTCTGTCAATGACGAGGACCCCACCCTCATGATCTCATCTAAACATAATCACCCCCAAAGGTCCTATCTGTAAATACCATCACATTGAGGGTCAGGGCTTCAACATACAATTTTTGGAGGGTCACAGTTCAGTTCATAGCAGTGGTGTTCTCCCCATTTTGAAGATGAGGACAGTCTCAGGGAGAAATGACTTGCCCACCAGAGTAACAATGTCAGCACAGAGCTGAGATTCAAACTCTTGTCTGGAACCTTGGAAGCCTCACAGCTCTGGTCTTGGAATCTGTAGGCTAAGGGTTAAGCCCAGTACTAATGGCTCTGTGTCTACAGTCAATTTCTTCTTCTAGGTTCTCTTACAAGGGTTACAGTGCCACTAACCCTTTGTAGCCATTGAAACTCTTGGCCCAAAAGTTAAGGCCTGCCGTGGCAGGCCACCATCTGGATGGCCTAAGAATGGTGTGGTGTCTTGAGTAATAATGATAAGGGCTCCGGAGCCACCTGTCTGTGCTCAAATCCCAGCTTGACTACATGCCCAGTAGATGACCTTGGCAAGGTATTTGGCCACTCTGACCCTCTGTGTCCTCATCTGTGAGATGGGGATAACTATAGTGCCTACTGTGTGGGATTATTTATGAGGATTAGTTAAGACAACTATGAGGCTCTTAGACATGATACCTGGAACAGGGTAGGTGCTCAATAAATGTCATTGCTGCAATTATCATTATTTGTACAATTTAGATATAGGTTTGGTTGCATGCAATAGAGACTCCAAATAACTGTGGCATAAGTGAAGTGAGAATTTATTGCTGTTTCACAGTAATGTTTGAGCAAGTAGAGTGGCTTCATACTATTTTCAGGGTCCCAGGCCACATTGGTCTCTCTGCTCTGCTCCCTTTGGACCACATTGCCTTGGCCTGCCTATGGTGCCTTCCCAAACCCCAAGCCCCTCAAGTGAATTTTATGTGTGCCACTATATATGTGCTATATATTGATTTTTTCCTTTTAAAAGTAAGATTTATTGTTTTTTTTCTTTTTATAAAATTTTTATTATTTTTTATAGCAAAGAGAGGGCATTTTTTAAAGTTTATTTATTTATTTTTGAGAGAGAGTGTATGTGAGCAGGGGAGGGGCAGAGAGAGAAGGAGAGAGAGAATCCCAAGCAGACTCTGGGCTGTCAACACAGAGCCCGAAGTGGGGCTCAAACTCACAAGCTGTGAGATCATGACCTGAGCCGAAGTCGGATGCTTAACCAACCACCCAGGTGCACCTATTGATTTTTTTTTCTATTTACAAAAGTTATCCACGTTCAATGCAGAGAAAAAGATTTTTTTTAATTGCACAAAAAAAACTCAAAAAAACAAAACCCCCTGCCATGCAAAGATAATCCCTCTTAACTTCTTGATACATGTTATTTGATCTGTGTCAGTACTAAGCACATTTAGAGGTAGAACTGTCACAGGCTGTATGTGAGTCAGGTTATCCCAAACACAGTTACTGACTTCGGTGAAAATTCACCGTGCCGTCTTCCTGTCCCACAACTTCTGACAAACTGAAACGTGATGTGATCACTTTGTACATACACATGGTGTGTGTTATCACAACCGTAATATGGATATCTTTGCTTCTCAGCACAAACAGACCTGCCTCATCTCTTTATTTTTTATTTTTTATTTTTTATTTATTTTATTTTATTTATTTTTTTTAAATGTTTATTTATTTTTGAGACAGAGCATGAACGGGGGAGGGTCGGAGAGAGAGGGAGACACAGACTGAAACAGGCTCCAGGCTCCGAGCTGTCAGCATGGAGCCTGACGCGGGGCTCAAACTCACGGACCGTGAGATCATGACCTGAGCCAAAGTCGGACGCTTAACCGACTGAGCTACCCAGGCGCCCCTATTTTTTATTTTTAAGAGGCTCCATGCTCAGCGCAAAGCCCAATGCAGGGCTTGAACCCATGACCCTGAGATCAAGGTCTGAACCAAGATTAAGAGTTGGACACTTGGGCACCTG
Source organism: Lynx rufus (assembly GCF_022079265.1). Lineage (NCBI taxonomy): Eukaryota > Metazoa > Chordata > Mammalia > Carnivora > Felidae > Lynx > Lynx rufus. The sequence continues at coordinate 25,316,684 of NW_025814896.1, read as the reverse complement.
GGTGGCTCAGTCGGTTAAGCATCCGACTTTGGCTCAGGTCATGATCTCACGGTTGGTGAGTTCGAGCCCCACATCAGCCTCTGTGCTGACAGCTCAGAGCATGCTTCAGATTCTGTGTCTCCCTCTCTCTCTGCCCCTCCCCTGCTTGCACTCTGTCTCTGTCTCTCTCTCTCTCTCTCTCTCCCTCAAAAATAAAATAAAACATAAAAAAAAATTTTTTTAATAAATAAATAAAAGAGGTGGACACTTAACCGACTGAGCCACTGAGGTGCCCCTGCCTCATCCTTTTAAATGGCTCCTTGGTATTCGGTTGTACATGCCAAATTTATGTAACTGGTCCTTTATTGCAGGATAGTTGGGTTTTTTTTCCAGTTTGTCATTATTACAAACAACACTACAGAGAACAACTTTGTACATACATGTTTGCTCACTTGTAAATAAGTTCCTACGGACGCCAGGGTAGCTCAGTCAGTTAAGCGTCTGACTCTTGATTTCTGCTCAGGTCATGATTTCACAGTTCATGAGTTGGGACCCTGCATTGGGCTCCACACACACAGTGTGGAGCCTGCTTGGGATTCTCTGTCTCCTCCTCTCTCTGCCCCTCCCCTGCTGGCTCTCTACCCCCTCTCTCTCAAAATAAATAAACATTAAAAAAAATAATAAGTTTCTAAAAGTGCTTTTGCAGGTCAAAGATCAATGGAGGAGGGGCGCCTAGCTGGCTCAGTTGGAAGAGCGCCTGACTCTTGATCTCAGAGTCGTGAGTTTGAGCCCCATGTTGACTGGAGAGATTACTTAAAAAAAAAAATAGGGGCGCCTGGGTGGCTCAGTTGGTTAAGCATCTGACTTCACCTCGCGGTTCGTGGGTTTGAGTCCCGCATCAGGCTCTGTGCTGACAGCTCAGATTCTGTGTCTCCCTCTCTTTCTGCTCCTCCCCCATTCACGTGCTGTCTCTCTCTCTCTCTCAAAGCTAAACGTTAAAAAAATTTTTTAATTAAAAAAATAGTATTTAGTAAAATTTCTTTTAAAAAAGATCAATGAGGGCTTTAAAAAAGATTGATTACCAACTTCAAAAAATAATTATGTGCATACAGTGCAATATTTATGAACTAAAAATGGGCATAGGATGAAAAGGAATTCCCCATCTATCCTGACCCCCTTCCCCATACCACAGACAGTCATTTTCAGGAATTTACTTTGACATAATTTCAGACTTCCAGAAAAAACATATCCTTCACCCAGATTTCCCAACTGTTAACTCTACCACATTTGCTTTATTATATTTTGAGCTATTTGAAGATTATTTGCTGGCATGATGCTCTTCTACCCTTTGTCTTTAGTGTACATTTTCTAGAAATAAGGGCACCCTCTTACATAAGCGCTGTGTAGTTCTCAAAATCAGAAAGTTAAATCAATACAGTTCTGTTGCCTAATCTATAGACCTTATTCAAAAATCTCCTATTATTTCAATAACATCCCTTATAGACAAAAATATGTTTTTTCTGGCCTGGGATCCCATCTAGGATCACACATTGCATTCAATTATTGTGTCTTTTTATCCTCCTTTAAGCTGGAACAGTTGCTCATTCTGTCTTTGTCTTTTATGACTGTGGTATTTTTAAAGAGTGTAGGCTGGTTATTTTGTAGAATGTCCTCGGTTTGGGTTTGTCAGATTTGACCTCAGGTTAGATGCAGGAGTGGCATCACACAAAGTGCTGCTCAGTCCTCAGTGCATCGTATCAGCAGGCACATGACGTTGGTTTGCCCCCACTCTGGGGATGTTACCTTGGATGACTTAGGGTGGCATTTCTGGCAGGGAGTTTTAATTTTAATGCTTATTGCTAAGCATTATTGCTTATTGCATTTTGAGCTTATTGCTAAAATACCTCCCACACAAACCTGTGTCTCCTCATTGCTAAAGCCCATGAGGTTCCTCTCCCATCTCACCAGTTTGCAAGGTCTCTGTCCCCCCAGTAGCTCTGCTCCCAGCTGACTTGCTCTTTCTTTCTTGCCATCTGGAGGCATTTAGCCTGTGGTTTTCAGAGTGTGGTCTGAAGGGGGTCCCCTGGGCCTGCCACAGGTGCAGCCTGCCTGTGGGTTTCCCGTGGTGGCCCTGGTGTACCGATGTCCAGGCCCGTGTTTCTGTTTTTGGCACAAATTGCTCACCTACCTGTGAGCATTCCTCACTGGAACCTCCTCATAAATGGGCCCATTGCCGGCAAATGTTTTTGTAGTCAGGAGACTGGAGGGGTCTTTTCTTCAGAGTGGCTTATGACCTGAAGGCTTGTTAACCAGTGATATTAAGAGTAGAGACTGCGGAGGCACCTGGGTGGCTTAGTCGGTTGAGCGTCCAACTTTGACTCAGGTCATGATCGCACGGTTCATGAGTTTGGGCTCCATATTAGGCTCCTGCTATCAGCGTGGAGCCAACTTTAGATCCTCTGTCCCTGTCTCTGCCCCTCCCCCACTTGCACTCTCTCTCTCTCAAAAATAAATAAACCTTTAAAAAATAAAGCATGTTAAAAAAAGAGTAGAGACCACACTTATAATGCTGTTTTGATTTACGAGCTGTTTGGCACGGTTGTGTCCTTTGATTCTTGTGATAATCTTAAGAATAAACAAGAAGCAGGCCCATTTGGGATTCCTACCCCATTTTATGGATGAGGAAACTGAGGGTCAGAAATAAGAAGGTGCAAGGCCTGGACCCTTGTCTGTCTGACTCTTTCATATATAACAGATTGTCACTGGTGCTTCAAGCAGGTTATGAACGGGACAGATATGGTCCCTGCCTCTAGAGCCCAATTGCTGGTGAAAGAGACAGATACTAATCAAGTAAGCAAACAAGTAAGTAATAATTATAAATAGTAAGTGCTAAGAAGAAAACAAAACTGGGTGATGTAGTTGGGGGGTGCCCAGGGGTGGGCCATAGGGGACAGCTTGAGACAGGATGGTCAAGGAAGGCATCTCTAAGGAGGAGACATTTGAGGTGAGACCTGAAGGAGAAGAAGGTGCTGCCCAAGGGAATACTTGGGGAAGAGTGTTCCAGCTGTCAGGAACAGCAGGTGAAATGGCCCTGAGGTAGGAAAGAGTTTGGTGTGTTCAACAAATACTAAGGAGGCCAAGGTGGCTGGGGCAGAGTGAGGTGGGCAGTGGAGAGAGATGAAGTCTGACAGGTAGGAGTGGTCAAGCCACTAGAGCCTTGTAGGCCCTAAGCAAGGATGTGACATGGTCTTATTTATTGATTGATTGACTGATTGATTGATTGATTGTTGATTTTCATTTTTAAGGACTTGTAGGGTGCCTGGCTGGCTCAGTCAGTAGAGCATGCAACTCTTTCTTTTTTTTTTTCTTTAATTTTTTTTAATGCTTATTTATTATTATTGAGAGACAGACACAGAGTGTGAGCAGGGGAGGGGAAGAGAGAGGGGGAGAACAGAATCTGAAGCAGGCTCCAGGCTCCGAGCTGTCAGCACAGAGCCCGATGCGGGGCTCAGACTTGCAAACTGTGAGATCATGACCTGAGCCGAAGTCAGTCGCCTAACCGACTGAGCCACCCAGGTGCCCCAAGCATGCAACTCTTGATCTCAAGGTCATGAGTTGGGTGTGGAGCCTATTTAAAAAAAAAAAAAAAAAAAGAATGAATTAAATGTAGAATTTTGCCTCCTAGTGTTTGCCCTGGGAGGAGAATAGCTGGTTCCTGTGTCTGTGGGGCCAGCCCAGCCTCCACACACTGCTCTGTCACCTCTCATGCTCCTTTCCGTGTAGGTGTGTCAAATGTGTCAACAAATACTCTACTCCTGAGGCCCTGGAGCACCACCTGCAGACCGCCACTCACAACTTCCCCTGCCCGCACTGCCAAAAGGTGGGTACCACTGCCCTTTCCCAGCTGGGACAGCAGTTGGGGCTGAGAGGTGGTAGAGCAAACACCTCACTGTCTCCTTCTCCCCTCCCGCCTCAGTACATGCAGCAAAGCCTAGGCTTGTCTCCGCAGACTTGTCTCCATAGGTGCTTCACCTTTGAAGAGTAGGGGCCCTGCCTGGCCCATCTTAGCCATTAGACGGCACACATGGCCATCCTGGAGCTGCTGCTGGGCCAGGCTGGGCCAGGCTGCGCTAATGTGGGGTGAGGCCTCTTCTGGGCCCAGGCCCAGCATCAGGACAGCGGCCTCCAGCTTCCTGATGTATTATGCTTGTTATCATTGGTTCTTCTTTTCAGTGAATGTGAAAGCCATCACTGAAGCCTGTCCTTTAGTGTCATCAGCTAGCCAGGCAGTGTTCCGATTTCTGAGTGTCTCAGAAACATCGTAATTTTTAGAAAATGTTTATTTATTTATTTTTGAGAGAGTGCACGCACCTGCCTGTGCGCAGGGTTGGGGAGGGGCAGAGAGAGGGAGAGAGAGAATCTTTTTTCTTTTTAAGTTTATGTATTTATTTTGAGAGAGATAGGGTCCTAGTGGGGGAGGGGCGGAGACCAAGAGAATCTCAAGCAGGCTCCGAACTGTCAGTGCAGAGCCCGATGTGGGGCTCAAACTCATGAAATCATGAGATCATGACCTGAGCCAAAATCAAGAGTCAGACACTTAACTGACTGAGCCACCTAGGCACCCTGAAGCATCATAATTTTTATAAGGTTTATTTGTTTGAATCAGACTCACATACTCCAATTGGTTGATACAACCAAAATTTCTATTAACAGTTTCTCCCACAAGTGCTCCTTTTTTCCCCCCCTTTTAATTTATTTGTTGAAGAAACTGGGCCATTGGTCTTGTGGAGTTTCCCAAAGTCTGGATTTTGCTGATTGCATCCCCCTAGTGTGTTTAACTGGTTTCTGTTGGGGTGCCTGGGTGGCTCAGTCAGTTGAGCATCCAACTGTTGACTCTGGCTCAGGTCATAATCTCACAGTTCATGGCTTCAAGCCCCACATTGGGCTCTGCACTGATGGTGGGGAGCTTGCTTGGGATTCTCTCTCTCCCCCTCTCTCTCTCTGCACTTTCTCTCTCAAAATAAATAAACTTAAATAAATAAATAAATAAAATTTTAACTGGTTTCTTTATTCTACTCATTTTCTTACAGGCTTACACAGCAGATTTCCCAGGACAACCCTCATTTCACTTCAGCCTCATTGTAGATGTTTCTGATTATATATAGCCTAATTCAGGGCTTTGGAATTTGTGTTCCAAATAAAAGTATCATGAATTGAAAAAGAATCATGTGCCACATGCTGTCCTGAGCATTTTATCTGAATTGAGTCATTTAACTCTAGGAGGCATACTATTACTATTCCCATTTTACAGATGGGGAAACCAAGTTACAGAAAGATCACCTAGCTAGGAAATGGTGGGGCTACTAAGTAGTTGAGTCTGTAACCTTGACTACTTCTCTGTAACGAATGAAAAAAATGAATGAATATCCTTCCTATGGCTGGAGAGGAAGGAGATTCTGACTTCCATGGTTTCTGGCTCTTCCTTACCTTTTCATTCATTTCTTCAGTTACTTACTCATCTTTTCATTTTTTCTTTTGCATGTAAGTCATTTCATACAGGCCCTGTGCTGGGAAATGAAAGTTCCTCTGCCCTCTTAGAGATCTCATAAAAGCCAAGGTTATAATTCAGGGTTAGATGGGTTAGATGGTGACTTTAAAAATGTAGATGGAGGGGCGCCTGGGTGGCGCAGTCGGTTAAGCGTCCGACTTCAGCCAGGTCACGATCTCGCGGTCCGTGAGTTCGAGCCCCGCGTCAGGCTCTGGGCTGATGGCTCGGAGCCTGGAGCCTGTTTCCGATTCTGTGTCTCCCTCTCTCTCTGCCCCTCCCCCGTTCATGCTCTGTCTCTCTCTGTCCCAAAAATAAATAAAAAACGTTGAAAAAAAAATTAAAAAAAAATAATAATAAAAAAAAAATGTAGATGGAGGCGCCTGGATGGTTCAGTCAGTTAAGCATCCAGCTCTTGATTTAGGCTCAGGTCATGATCTCACAGTTAGTGGATTCAAGCCCCATGTCAGGCTCTGTGCTGAGTGCAGAGCCTGCTCGGGATTCTCTCTTTCTCCCTCTCCCCCTGCCCCTCCCCTACTCATGCACCCATGTGTGTGTGCACGCGCTCTTTCTCTCTCTCTCTCACTCAAAATAAATAAGCATTTTAAAAAACGTAGATGAACAGGGATGCTTGGCTGGCTCAGGCAGTAGAGCATGCAACTCTTGATCTGGGGGTCATGAGTTTGAGCCCCACATTGGGGATGGAGTTTTCTTAAAAAACAATAAATAAACAGAGGCGCCTGGGTGGCTCAGTCGGTTAAGCATCCGACTTCAGCTCAGGTCATGATCTCGCAGTCCGTGAGTTCAAGCCCCATGGCAGGCCCTGTGTTGACAGCTCTGAGGCTGGAGCCTGCTTCGGATTCTGTGTCTCCGTCTCTCTCTGCCCCTCCCCCGCTCATGCTCTGTCTCTCTCACTCTCAAAAATGAATAAATGTTAAAAAAAAATGTTTTAAACACAAATAAACAGATAAACAGATGGTAAACAAATAAATATAGATGAACGTTCAAGGGCAGGATTTGTTTTGCCTGGCACGGCATTGAAAAGTCAGAGAGGGCTTCACAGAAGCAGTGACACCTGAGTTGGGTCTTGAAGGATAAATAAAAATTTGTCAGGCTAAGAGAGAAAGGCCCTCTGGGTAGAAAAAATAGCATGGCAGAAGCTCAGAACATGCATTGTGGGTGAGTAGTGGGAGTCATGAGGTTCTAAGCCTGACACTGGGCCCTGATCCTGGTGGGAGAATGGTTTCCACAACTGCTGGGAATGAGGGGCCCCTTGAGCTCAGGAGGTGGTGAGGGTTAGTGAGTCAGACCTAATGCCAACTCATCTCTTCTGCCAGGTGTTTCCTTGTGAGCGCTACCTACGGCGTCATCTGCCCACCCACGGCAGTGGGGGCAGGTTCAAGTGCCAGGTGTGCAAGAAGTTCTTCCGGCGAGAGCACTACCTCAAACTGCATGCTCACATCCACTCAGGTGAGTGCCCTGCCCCCCATCAACTCCTGCCCAGCCCCCCTCCCTCTCTCTTCCCTTTCCCACCCCCCTCTAGCCTTTGCCCCTGTCTTTCTCCAGCCTTCTTCTCCCTCCCCATCTTGTCCGTCCCCCACTCTCTCTTCATCCCCCTCCCCATCTCCTTTCTGGCCCCCTACCCACCTGCCCTCGCAAGTGAACAAAGGGTTCCCACCAACACTAAGGTAGAGATGAATCTCTGTAGGCTGGTGGGGAGGACTCTTGGCTCTGCCCCCAACAGCTCACTCAGACCATTCTGAGCCCCTAGGGGTGGGGGTCCTGTTCTCACTACAGAATTCCCACCCAACCCCCTCTCCTTGGCTCCCCAGTTGAGACACATTGACATTTTCTCTTCTTTTCTTTTAAGTTTTTTTTATTAAGTTTATATATTTATTATTTTTGAGAGAGAGCACAAGGGAGAGACAGAGAGAGAGGTAAAGAGAGAGAATCCCAAGCAGGACTCATGGCTGTCAGTGCAGTGGCTCAGTCGGTTAAGCGTCCGACTTCAGCTCACATCATGATCTCATGGTTCGTGAGTTCGAGCCCCGCATCAGGCTGGTTGCTGACAGCTCGGAGCCTGTCAGCTTCAGATTCAGGCTAGTTGCTGAAGCTCAGAGCTTCAGATTCAGTGTCTCCCCCATCTCTCTGTCCCTCCCCAACTTGTGCTCTCTTCCTCTCTCTCTCAAAAATAAACATTTAAAATAAATAAGTAAATAAATAAATAAAAACTTTTTTTTTTAAATAATAAATCTTAAAAAGTGTATGCATTGGTAATTTTGGTAGATATTACCAAATTACTCTGTTTATAGTTTTAAAAATTATTATGCAAGGGGCACCTGGGTGGCTCATTGGGTTAAGCATCTGACTCTTGATTTAGGGTTGGGTCATGATCTCAAGGTTCATGAGATCAAGCCCCATATTGGGCTCTACCCTGCTGGGGTAGAGCCGGCTTGGGATTCTCTCTACATCTCTCTCTGCCCCTCCCCACTGTGTTTTCTCTCTCTCTCTCTCTCTCTCTCTCAGAATTGATAAATAAACATTAAAAAATTTTTGTTCAAAAGTATATGCTTATTTTAAAAATGAAGCAGTATTAAGGGCACCTGGGTGGCTTGATCGGTTAAGCATCTGATGTCAGCTCATGTCATGATTTTACAGTTCGTGAGTTCAAGCCCCGAATCGGGCTCTCTGCTGTCAGCGCACAGCCTGCTTCGGATCCTTCATCCCCCTTTCTCCCTGCCCTTCCACTACTTGCATGCACACGCTCTCTCTCTCTCTCTCTCTCTGTGTCTCTCGGTCTCTCTCTCTCAAACAAAACAAAATAAATGAAGCAGTATAGAAGTACATAAAGTAAAATGTTAAGTTCTCCCTTCAAATTGTAATTGTTACCAGTAGTTTGGTGTGTACCCTCCCTCAACTTTCTCCCTGCATATTCTGTGTGTATACAAACACCTATGGCTAGGGCCGTTTGGGAGTATGAGGATTACATTTCTTTTCATTTTTTGTCTTAAGCTGTTCTACAAATTTCTTTCCTTACTTAGCAGTATGGCCAGGAGATCTTTCCAGATCAGGAAACACAGATGGACACTAATCTTTTTAATGACTGCAGAGCATTCCATTATAAGGACCAGAATTTCCTTAATCACCGGGTTGGCATTTTTCAAAAGTACTTTATTCATTCCAGAGGGAGAACAGAGAGGAAATAATGGCAGGCAATCCAGACAGCCCAGTAACAGTCCTTTTCCACAGGACAGGTTGTAAGCCCTGATGAGAGCTGTCAGGTGAGAGCTGCTTTCCTCCCCTCCTGCCCCCCCCCCACCAGATTCTTTTGCAGCCAACGAGGGGCCACTCGAGTGGACTCTGCATCACACTGCTGGGCCGGCGTCTTAGTTCCCCCAAACACTAGGTGCAGACCGTGACCTTCAGTTTTCTCATCCAGTACTTAACCTCATTGTTCATTACAACGATTCCACTAGATAAGGTATAATTCCCCTCTCTGCCTCAGTGGGCCCCTTTCAGTAAATGCCACAACCATTCACCTGTCACTCAGGCCCACTTTAGACTCGTCCTTGACACCCTTCCCCTCACACCCCACAGTCAATCCATTGGCAAAGGCTGCCGATTCTGCTTTCCTGACGTTGCCTGTACTGGCTGCTTCCCATGCCTCCACCCCCACCCCTTCACTGTATTTTCCGCATGCAGCTAGAAGGAGACTGTGAAACTCTTAAGTCAGATCGGTCCTCCCTCTGCTCAGCCATTCTGGTGGCTTCTCTTCTTGCTCAGAGTAAAAACCCAGGCCTTCCAGGCCCTCCCTGTTGGGCCAGGCTGTCTCGCTAACCTCCCCTTCTGCCTCATTCTCTCTCCCCTACTCTGTTCCAGCCATACTGGCCTCCCCTGTCTTCAGACATATCACACACTCCCACCTTTCCTTCAGCCTGGGACCCTGACTCTGGTTTCCATCATGGCTTGCTCCCCTCCTACCTCACGTCTCCCTTCTTGTCTCATCAGAAAGGCCTTTTCTTTTCTTTTTTTTTTTTTTTAAACTTCAATGTTTATTTATTTATTTTTGAGAGACAGAGATAGAGCATGAGCAGGGGAGGGGCAGACAGAGAGGAAGACACAAAATCTAAAGCAGGCTCCAGGCTCTGAGCTGTCAGCACAGAGCCCAACGTGGGGCTCAAACCCACAAACCATGAGATCATGACCTGAGCCAAAATCGGACATTTAACTTACTGAGCCACCCAGGCGCCCCAAGCCTTTTCTGACCGCCCTCTCTGAAATAGCTCCCTTCTTCTCCTTGGAAAAACAAAGTCATGAGGAATGGGAAAGGCTGTTTTCTCCCAGGCCACTTCTTTAGAGGAGCTGCTACCCTCTAGTGTGCCCCATATTCGGACTCCATCTCATGGGACTCCCTCCCCCGCCTCCATCTGTGTCTTCTACAGGTGAGAAGCCCTACAAATGCTCAGTGTGCGAGTCTGCGTTCAACCGTAAGGACAAACTGAAGAGACACATGTTGATCCATGAGCCATTCAAGAAATATAAATGCCCCTTCTCGTGAGTAGAAACTGGCATGAGTGGGAGGGGCAGCTTTACCCAGCAGTGGGACACAAAAACGTCAGGGCTGAGTTTCTGAAGGCCCTCTCTTCTTTTTCCTGCTGTGGGCCTGGCCTGCCTACCTATTCCCCCCTCTGCTTCCCAGCCTGGCCCTTTGGGTAAACAGGAAGTCCCTCATGCCCTGCACTAGCACAGAGGCCAGCAAGAGAGTCCTGAGTTTGGTGAGATTCCTCTGACCAGTGGTTTTGGGTTCTAGGACACACACGGGCTGCAGTAAAGAGTTCAATCGGCCGGACAAACTGAAGGCTCATATCCTCTCCCACTCTGGTAAGTGACTCCTGGACCTATCAACAGGGTCTGGTTCAGCTCAAAGTCCCTGGGGCAGGCCCTCTGGAAACAGCAGGCACATCCCATGTGGCTTTTTTTTTTTTTTTTTAACGTTTTATTTATTTTTGAGACAGGGAGAGACAGAGCATGAACAGGGGAGGGTCAGAGAGAGGGAGACACAGAATCTGAAACAGGCTCCAGGCTCCGAGCTGTCAGCACAGAGCCCGACGCGGGGCTCGAACTCACAGACCGTGAGATCATGACCTGAGCCGAAGTCGGCTGCTTAACCGACTGAGCCACTCAGGCGCCCCTCCCATGTGGCTTTTAATCACTGCCTGGTATATTCCAGCCCACAGACTTTTGCTCGTGTGAGCCATGAACCAGGCCTGCATTAGGGACCTCAGGGTCCTACAGAGGTGAGTCAGATACAGTTCCCCGGGCTGAGGGGAAGCTGACCTAAGAGGAGATAGCTCATAAATCAGAGAGGGGCCCGGTGTGATAGAGGTGTGGATCAGGTGTGGAGGGAGATCAAGTTCCAACTGGCTCCAAGACACGGCCAGGAAGGCTCCTTGGTACCCTCAGCCGAGTGGGGCAGGTGGGGTGTGGAGCAAGGGTCTTCACCCCGCTCCTCGGTTTCCCAGGGGCTCCATGGCTCTTCCTTGGGTGCTGCTGCATCCCCAGAGCAGCTTGGCTGTCTTTCCACATACCGTTTGGGCTAGAACATGGTTTCTTGGCACTATTGATATTTTGTACTGGCTGATGCTGTATGAGGGGGCTGCCATGTGCATTATAGGATGTTTAGCAATATACTAGCCTCTACCCTCTAGATGTCAGTGGCTTCTTCCCCACAGTTAGGACAACCACAAATGTCTCCAGGGAACAAAAGTCTCCTGGACGGTAAAATTGCCCCTGGTTAAGAATTATGGGTTTAAAGAAAGGATTTAGTTGCTAAAGATAGTTTGAAAACTGAGAGTGTAGAGTTGAGGACTTCGCAGACAGATGGCCTGAGTTTGATTTTTAGCACTACCACTGTCCTGCCGTGTTGCCTCATGCAAGTCTCTGCCCCTCTCTGAGCCTTCATCCGAGGGAGGCTGAGGAGAGTATGGCTCAGGCTGAGTGTGGGCTGGACTTGCCTTCATGGTGGATACGGAGGCACCAGTGATTCATTGAGTGAGTGACTATTGAGAACTTATCACATGTCAGACTCTGGAGGTGACATGGGGGAATCAGATGGGCAGATCCCCACCCTGCCCTCCTGGGGAAGCTTAGCATTCAGTGGCAAAGATTGAAAATGAACAACAAACAAATAAGTATGTTACAGAGAAGTATGCAGACTACAAAGACAGGAATAAACAGTGAGGGGGCAGAGAAAGATATGAGGCAGGTATCAGGGACAGTCTCCTGGAGGAGGTGACATGAGAGCTGTCTTAAGGGATGAGAAAAGCCAGGAAATAGCTTCCAGAAGGAGGGAGCAAGTCCAAAATCTTGAGGCAGAGAAAGGACTGGGGGTGTTTAAGACCAGGAGAGGTGAGTGGGAGTATGGAGCTCAGAGAACAAGTGGGGGGAAGGAGGGAATGGGGCTGAGAGGTGAAGGGAGTGGTCAGACTGCACAGGGCTTTGTGGGGAACTTGGCAAATCACTGGAAGGTTCAGAGCAGAGAATGTCACAATCCTTTGTGTATTTCATGAAGCCATTTCTAGCTGCCCTGTGGGGATGGTCTGAGGGGGCCAGGGTGAGACAGACAGACCAGAGAGGAAAGAGATGATGGTGACCTGGCTAAGTTAGCTAAGGTTTGGGGGCTGAACATCCTATTCCAGGCAGAGAGAAACAGCAAGTGCAAAGGCCCAGAGGCAGGAGCCAGCTTAGTGCCCTGAGGAAGGCATGTGTGGCTGGCCGTGAGTCAGTGGCTGGAAGAAGGGGAGACATGAGACTGGCAGGAGAGCAGGGGCCCAGATCGCACACACGCTCAGCTGGGAGAAGTGGGGAGATGAGACTGGCAGGGAGCAGGGCCCAGATCACGCACGCGCTCAGAGGACAAGCCGAGAGACTGGGTTTTATTCCAAGTGCAGAGGTGCGGTTGCAAAGTAAGGGGTCTGAGTGCCTCTCTCTGACTTTGCCCCCCTCCCCCCACCCCAGGCATGAAGCTCCACAAGTGCGCCCTGTGCAGCAAGTCCTTCAGCCGCCGTGCCCACCTCGCGGAGCACCAGCGCGCCCACACGGGCAACTACAAGTTCCGCTGTGCTGGCTGTGCCAAGGGCTTTTCCCGACACAAATACCTCAAGGATCACCGCTGCCGCCTTGGCCCCCAAAAGGACAAGGACCTGCAAGCCCGGCGGCCTTCCCGGAGGAGGGCGGCCCCCCGCAGCGGCAACAGTGGTGGGCGCAAGGTGGTGACCCCCCTGCCTGACCCGCTGGGGCTGGAGGAACTGAAAGACACAGGGGCTGGGCCTGTGCCGGAGGCTGCCCCAGGCAAGCCGCCCTTCTCAGAGCCAGATGCAGTGCTGTCCATCGTAGTGGGTGGCACGGTGGGTGGCGAGCCTGAGCTGGTAGTGCCTGGGCATGCCGAGAGCCTGGGCTCCAACCTGGCGCTGGCGGAGCTGCAGGCAGGGACTGAGGGCCCATGTGCCATGCTCGCCGTGCCTGTGTACATCCAGGCCTCAGAGTGATGGACCCGCGGGGTTTGCTCCCAGAGCCTGGCCTCATGCTCATCTTTGGGTCCAGACGTCAGGGGCCAGCTAGAGATTCTTTCCAACGGAAGTGAGCCATGGGCTGAAATCCTTTTGGAGTGTCATGTATAAACCCTGGCCTGTGGCCAGCCTGCCATGGCCCCAATTCTGCTGGAGAGCCCTGAAGCATTCTGGAATCTGAGGCAGGGCTGCCTACAGCTTCCAGGTCAGGGCAGTGGAGAGAAGAGAGATGGCCGAGCTGAGCAACCCCAGGGTCTGGCTGGTCCAGGCTGGTGTCGGCCCACCTAAGAGAGAAGACAGGGTGGTCCTGCCCGCCCCTCCTCCAGGCTGTCTTAGTGTGGCCTTTAGTCAGGCTGCTCTTCTGGAGGCCTGAGATTGTTAGAGCCCTGATCTGCTGGACCTTTTCATACACAGTCCCTTACGATATCCCCAGGTGACTCTGTGATGTAGGCATTTAGGCGGCACTCAAGTGTCATGGTTAAGAGTGCAGCTATCAGCCAGTTTTGGCTTCACATCTAAGCACTGCTGCTCACTTGCTGTGTGACCTTGGGTAAGTCACTTTACCTCTCTGAGCCCTGTATTTCTCACCTGTACAGTGGGGGGTGGGTATGACAGTTCAACTCCATAGGGCTGTCGTGGGGTCCAGTATGATGAAACGTGCAGAGGACTTGGCATAATGCTTGGCACTTGAAAAGTGCTCAATAAATGTTTTTATCAAAATGTGTACCCAATGGCTCAGGCCCGAGCCTTGGGAGTTTCTGCCCCTGGGTGGCAGCACTCTCTCCTCCAAAGTGTGTGGGGGCTGAGAGGTCCCATGGCCCCTTGCACACAGCTGTGCTGCCCTGTTAGCCATGCAGAGGTTTGGTGCTCCCAGAATGGTTATTTCAGAGCATGGCCATGGAAGAGGTTTTAACTCACTTTTGAAAATGCAGGATCCTGGGCCTTGCCCCAAACGCTACTACATCAGAAGCTCTGATCAGAGCCAGAAGTCCATCTCAAGCAGGCCTCTAGAATCCGTAGTTGCTCCCACCGCCAGCACTCTCTCCGCCTCCCCAGCTAGTCCAGAGGAGGAGTGAATCAGGGAGGCAGGGAAGAGAAAGGGGACCTTGACCAGTGTTTCCTCATTTATATTCGCAACCACCCTGCTGGGCCACACTGGTCAGTTACAGGAGAGGAAACGGGCTGGAGAAGGGATAGGGTGGGGCGTGGCAGGGCTGTCAGGCTCAGTTTGAAGACTCAGTTTCCTGGAAGGCTGGTATGTCCCTCAGACATCTGTGCTGGGGCTGTGGGCTGGAGCTGAGAGCAAGCCCATCTTCCCCTCAGGAAGGGTGTGATGCAGGAGGAACAGCAAGTGAGGAAGTGGCACACAGCTGAGGCAGTGAGAACTGTAAGCCCACGCAGCCTTCAGGGCCAGAGGAAGGACTGGCGAGGACTGAAGATCTGTCCAGGGGAGGTCACATTTGAGCTGGTCCTTGACACAGAATGTTTTGATGGATGGATAAAGGGGGGGAAGGCGTGCCAGGGAGAGCGAGCCATGAGCAAAGCCTTCGAGGTATAATTCTGGGGCTAATGCAAGGTCCAGGGTGGCCAGAGATTTAGCGGTAGTAGGTAGATCATGACAATTGCTAATATGCTTCAAGCTTCCACCTGATGGACACTTCCACATGATGGATACACAGCACTTCAGCCCCATCGGGTGGAAATTGTAACTTATTTTACAAATGAGGAAACAGACACAGAGCTCCTCGCCCAAGTTCACACAGCTAGTCAGTCACAGAGCTGGGATTCAGGCAGGAATGGCCTGCCTCCATGTGCTGTTAGCCACTTTGCTCTATTGAAATAGGAGTTGATGTCGAATCAGAGATACTCTTGGTTAAAGAATTTGGATTTTATTCTCTACAAAGTGGAGGAGTCATGGGAGACATTAAACATTTTTAACAATCGTGACATTAAATAAAATGTTAAAAAATCACATCTCCATCCTAATACAACTGTTTAAGTTATATTTCTGTCTCTGCCTATCAGTATACACACGCGTGAACATTTACCAATAATCGTGAAGACTAATGTTGACTAGGTACCTGTGCCATGCCTGACGTGTCCTAAGCACTTTGAGGTGGGTGCTACTTCTAATTCCATTTTATGGCTGAGATGAGGCAAAAGGCACAGGGAGGTTAAGGAGCTCCAAATCACACAACAGTAAGGCCACAGACCAAGGGACATATTGGGGCACCTGGGTGGCTCAGTCGGCTATGCATCTAACTCTTGGTTTCCGCTCAGGTCATGATCTCACAATTAGTGGGTTCGAGCCTCATGTCATTATCAGTGTGGAGCCTGTTTGGGATTCTTTCTCCCTGCTCTCTCTCAGCCCCTCCCCTGCTCTCTCGCTCTCTCTCTTTCTCGAAGTAAATAAATAAACATAAAAAAAAGAACAAGGAAAATATCAAGTCCTAATATTTATTTATTTATTTTTAATTTTTTTTTTAATTAAAAAAAAATTTTTTTTAACGTTTATTTATTTTTGAGACAGAGAGAGACAGAGCATGAACGGGGGAGGGTCAGAGAGAGAGGGAGACACAGAATCTGAAACAGGCTCCAGGCTCTGAGCGGTCAGCACAGAGTCCGACGCGGGGCTCGAACTCACGGACCGTGAGATCGTGACCTGAGCCGAAGTTGGCCGCTTAACTGACTGAGCCACCCGGGCGCCCCAAGTACTAATATTTAATAGATGCACAGTTGGACTGCAAGGGAGGAAGCTTGGACCATAATAACTAAATCCCTCCTAGGTAGGCAGATGGGATGACTGAGGCCTAGAAAGGGGAAGGCCCTTGCTCAAGGGCCTTGCTAAATTGACAACAGAGCTGCTCCAGGACCCCAGAGTCCCTCATAGACCTCCAAGATGCTGGGAGAATGAAGTGTAAAGAGGGTCTGTCCTGAGCATCCAGGGTCCCACAGATTTTGACATTAGGCAGGGCTAGGTTTGAATCCTGACTCTGCCCCTTCCCAACTGTGTGACTGTGGCAAGTCACTTCACTTCTCTGAACCTCAGTGGCCTCATATGTCAAATGGGGAGAATAATAGTACCTACCCAACAAGGTTATTAGAATTCAGAGGGAAGGGGCACCTGGGTGGCTCAGTGGGTTAAGCATCTGACTTCAGCACAGGCTATGATCTCAGGGTTCGTGAGTCCGATCCCCGCATCGGGCTCACTGCTGTCAGCACGGAGCCCACTTCGGATCCTCTGTCCCCCTCTGTCTCTGCCCTTCTCCCCACTTGCGCTCACTCTCTCAAAATAAATAGATAAATTTAAAAAATGTGAAAAGAAAATATTTTTTAAAAATTGGGAGATTTCATATAAAAATCTGGATTCTGACTTCTGTTGAAAATTAGGATGTCTGGGGACACGTGGGTGGGTCAGTTGGTTGAGCGCCTGACTTCGGCTCAGGTCATGATGTCACATTTCTTGAGTTCGAGCCCCACATCAGGCTCACTGCTGTCAGCCTGTCAGAGCAGAGCCCTCTTCGGATCCTTTGTCCCCCTTTCTCTGCCCCTCCCTTGCTTGCACTCTCCCGAAAATAAACAAAAAAAAAAAAAAAATAGGCAGGGAGACAGCAGTCAGGTGGAGCTGAGCTAGCAGCCCCTTTAAATGGGTACATACATTCTGGATGCCATAGTTCCTGTTTTTCTCTACTGTCTCCTTGATGTTGCAGCTGGATGTCAGTTGCTACTTGCCATACTTGTGTTGATTTGTTTTAGAGACATAATTCTAATTTCCCACGTCTTTGAAGAGTAGGAGAACACGATGGCCAGAGAGGGTCACATGATATTTTTTATGTTCCTGACCTCCTCAATCATCTTACTGTCTGGACCTGAGGTATACGACTTGAAGAACCCTATAAATAGTGCTTTGTTTTCTCCCTTCCTCTTCTAGTCCTCTATTTGCCTCTAAGCTAGCTGGCCTCAGTTTCTCTTTCAACAAACGTGGGGAATTGAGTCATAGCTAACTTTATTGTCCACTAAGTGCCCAACCTTGTGCTCTGTGTCTTATTTACATGTCACTGAGTCCTCAAGATACCCCTTGGAAGCAAGCTCTCTTATAATGCCCAGTTTATATATGGGGAAACCGAGACTCGCTCAGAGAGGTGTAACAACCTGCCCAAAGACTCAGCTAGAATGTGTGGAGCTGGGCTTCAAACCCAGGGCTGACAGACACCAAAGTTCCTACCTTGTCTTAGGATCGCTAAAGCTCTCACCAGCTCTGATAGGCCAGTATTTGGGGCTTTTTTTTTTTTTAAATCACTCCTCCAAAGCTCCAACCACTTTTCATCTCCGCCATCGCTACCCTGTCCAGGCTGCAAGCCTCTTTTGCATGGATGATTGCATCAGCCTTCTCTTTGATCTCCCTGCTTTCTCTCTCTCTACACCATGATCCATTCTCTTGACAGCAGCCCAAGGGATCTTTCTAGAGCCTCAATCAGATTATGCCAGTTTCCTGTTTAAAACTCTAGTGGCTTCCAATATCTCCCAGAATGAAATCTAAAGTTTTCCTGGTAGATTTCAAGATTCTACATGATACGGCCCGTGTCTCCTACCACTCTTTTCTTCTCTCATTCTACTCCAGCCATACTTGCCCTCTTGCTGCTTTTCCATCATGTAAATTAGTTCCTGCCTCAGGGCCTTTGTCCTTGCTGTTCCCTCTGTCTAGAATGCCCTTACCCCAGATTTTCCTATGGCTGGCCCCCTCCATCTATTTACCTTTGTCCAAAAGTTATTTCCTCAGGCTTTCCCTGGCCAATCTGTCTAAAATAGTTCCCACCCTACACCCATCACACTTTAGTCCCTTACTCTTCTTTTTTATCCGTCATCCTTGACACTATATTAGATATTTCTCTTTTTTTTTTTTAAGATTTTATTTTTAAGTAATCTCTACAACTCAACATGGGGGCTCAAACTCACACCCCTGAGATCAAGAGTCGCGTGCTGCACTGTCTGAGCCAGGCAGGTGCCCCTAGACATTTCTTTATTGTCCGTTCCCCTCATTAAAAATCAAAAGTTCCACAAGGACAAGGACTCTTCTGTTTTGTTCGCTGATACATCTATGGTGCCTAGAACTGCTCAGGAATTGCTCGATCAATATTTATTGAATAAACCAACAACAGCTCTTTGAGGAAACAAGACCCACTGTACCACCCCTCCTCCCGTTCCATGGAGGCCAAGGGTAAGTTTCCCTCAGTAAGCATCTGCCATGTAGGCTAACCCAATGCACTGTAAAGCCCCATTTTCCTTTGTTTTAAGAGGAAGCCAAGACCATCTGAGACAAATGACAGTGGTTTAGAAATCTCAGTTGACACAGCAGGTATCTGGTGTGGCCTAGCAGAACCAGTTGGACTAGTTCTGTCTCCCTTGGGAAGGCTGGAGTGGAGGTGGCAGCTGCAGGTGTTCCCAACCTCCCAAAGCTGCCAGCAAATGCCCCCCACGGATTCTCAGGTCCTGTACGGTGGGAGCAGAAAGCCCAGCAGGTTCCACCCCAGGGTTGGGGGTGAACCCCTGCTCACCAAGGATGGCTTATGGGTGGTCAGGCACAGAATCCTGAGGCCAGGGGCTGAGGCCCAACTTCAGGGCCTTGAGCCCTTTGTAGAATCCTGGAGAATAAAATGAGGCACAGAGAGGGAAGGGGTCTTGTCCAAGGTCTCATAGCAAGGCTAAATCCAAATCTAGTTCTCCTGCCCCCCAAGTCACTGCTCCCTCAGCCCACTCATGTATTCATTTCACAAATGTTTTTATTAAGTGCCTACTATATGCTAGGCATACTTCTAGGCATTGACAACACATTATGAGCCAAACAAGTAATGATCTGTGGAAGAAGCAGATGATAAACAGCAAAAAAGCAAATTATATAATACGTTAGAAGGTGATAAGTACTATAGAAAAAAAAGAAAAAGCGGAGGAGAGTAGAATGTGAGTGTGGGGTGGGGCGCATGTTGCAGCATTGTATGGGGTGGCCTGAAAAGCTTTTCAGAAGGAAGCACTTGACCCTCTAGGGCACAGAGCCTGTTGCATGGCCTACACATGCTTGGATGCAGAGGTATGGAGTAGGCAGGCCCTGGAACCTACCATTAACTCAAGGGCAGGGGCCCTTCCAGAGCAGTCTCCACCCCCGCTCCCCACTTGCCTCTCTCAGGTTCTGCTGGGTCTCTCCTACCCCTACTGCAAACTGTGCCCTGTTCCCAGGGAGGTCATTCATACCTGCTCCCGGGCTCATCACACTTCATTTATTTGTGTTTATTTGTGCATCTCTATCCATTCATTCATTTGGATGAAGGCAGTGTAGAATAGAGAGGTTAAGGAGGTTGTTGTTACAGTAAGACTCTCAGCTTTGCCCCCACAAGCTGTGTGACCTTGGGCAAGCTGTTCAACTTCTGTTTCCCCAGTACTTAATAATATAAAATGGGGACAATGATAATGCCCACTTCATGCAGGTGTGCAGGCTAGATGGGGTAATGGATGTAAACGCTCAGCTCAGTGTCTTGCTTAGCATAAAGTACTCAATAAAGATTTCCTATTGTTTGCTGGGAGTTCAAATGCCAGCCACGTCACTTAATAATGGTATTGATGAGAGAGCATGAGGCAAGTTGAGGGGCAAAGCACAAGCTAGCAACACCTCCCACCCCCTGCCCCAGGTGGGATCTTGTGATATTCCTCAGACACTCCCGGCTACCCAAGAACAAAGGAAAGGGGTTTAAGTGCTTGCTATGGTAATGTGGGAAAATAAGGCAAATGAAAAATTGAATTCCCTTACTGCCTATAGCCCATTGACAAGTCCTTGAAACCAGCAGAGTGATCTCCCTCTAGGAGCTCAGCTGCCTTCAACATGACACTTTGCTAGGGACAAAAGAGAACCTTGACTTAACATTGTCCCAACCTCGAGGATCCAGTCAGTCTACTTCCTTTATCTCAACTGCCCCAGGATATATGCTGGCAATCATGCTCCAAGCTTATGGCCCCCCATATGCATTTGAGGGGTCTCATGACTGAGGTTTTATTAAAGGGTGATAAATGGTGTTTCCCTAGCAACAGCTAGCCCCTGGAAACCTTGCTTCCAAAATTCCTTAGAGACATCCTCTTTCCCTGACCCCCTCCCAACCTGAGGGTATATAATGAGTTACCCATCACAACCCCAGTGCAGCTCTTCCTGCCCATGGGTCCTGTCCCCGTGCTTTAATAAAATCACCATTTTTGCACCAAAGATGTCTTCAAGAATTCTTTCTTGGCCATCGGCTCCAAACCCTATGAATCCCGCCCCCCCTCTCATCACCAAAAAACTTCATCAGTATAACTGTGGGCAAGTCATTCAAACTCTGTAAACTTCTGTTTCCTCGGCTATAATCTGTACCTACCTCATAGGGCTATAGTCAGATAATTAATGAGATATTCTTTGTCAGCCATCTGACTCAAAGTGAGGGCCCATAGATGTCAGTAATTAATTATTATTCCTGTTGTTACTATTATTGTTTATTTTATAAATGTGTATTGAGCGCATATTCTGTGCCAGGCTCTTTACCTATGTTCTTATTGAATCCTCAAAATGGCCCGGTAAGGAAGATAGTGTTTCTCACAGTTGGGAAACCGAGTCGGATGGCACACCTTGCCACATGGCTGAATGGCAGAGCCTCAGTTCTAATCTGGGTTTGTGTGGTGGGCAGCAAAACATGTTTTCCTGTCATGACTTCAGCACACTCTTTTTGAAAATAAAATTCACGTAACAAAATTCACCAATTTAACTATTTTAGCATATACAATTTAGTGCCTTTTGATTGGGTTGTTTGTCTTAAAAAAAACTTCTTTTAAACGTGTATTTTGAGACAGAGAGAGAGAAAGCAGGGGAGGGGCAGAGAGAGAGAGAGGGAAAGGGAGAGAGAATCCCAAGCAGGCTCCACACTGTCAGGGCAGAGCTTGACAGGGGCTTGATCTCAAAGACCATGAGATCATGACCTGAATCAAAATCAAGAGTCAGACACTTAACCGGCTGAGCCACCCAAGCGCCCCTTGTCTTTTTGTTTTTTGAGTTGTAAGAGGGTTTTTAAATATAAGTATATTCTGCGGGCACCTGGGTGGCTCAGTCAGCTGAGCGGCCAACTCTTGATTTTGGTTCAGGTCACGTTCTCGCAGTTCATGGGTTAGAGCCCCACTTTGGGCTCTGCACTGACAGAGTGGAGCCTGCTTGGAATTCTCTTTTCCCTCTCTCTCTGTCCCTCCCCGCCCACCCCCCCACGCTCTCTCAAAATAAATAAACATTTTTTTAAAAATAAAAAATCTAGATTCTGTGTCTCCCTCTCTCTCTCTCTGTCCCACCCCCCTGCTTGTGCTCTATCCCTGTCTCTCAAAAATAAACAAATGTTGGGGCACCTGGGTGGCTCAGTTGGTTAAGTGTCCGACTTCGGCTTAGGTCATGATCTTGCGGTCTGTGAGTTCGAGCCCCGCGTCGGGCTCTGTGCTGACAGCTCAGAGCCTGAAGCCTGCTTCGGAATATGTGTCTCCCTCTCTCTCTCTGCCCCTTCCCTGCTCATGCTCTGTCCCTCTCTTTCTGTCTCAGAAATAAACGTAAAAAATTTAAAGCAAAAGAAAATAAATGTTTAAAATAAATAAGTAAAAATAAAAATAAAAATTAAAAATCTATACTCTGAATGTTAACCTCTTGTCAGGTATAGGATTTGCCATTATTTTCTCCCATTTCATGGGATGTCTTTTCACTTTTATTTATTTATTTATTTATTGAGAGAGAGAGAGAGAGAGAGAGAGAAAGAGAGAGAAAACGTGTTGAGTGGGGGAGAGGGGCAGAGGGAAAGAGAGAGAATCCCAACTCAGGGCTCGATCCCACGACCCTGGGATCATGACCTGAGCCAAAATCAAGAGTCAGATGCTCCACCAACTGAACCACCCTGGCGCCCCATTTCATAGATGTTCTTTATCAGATTGAGCAGCTCTTTTCTATTCCTACTTTGTTGAGTGTTTTTTTTTTATCAGGAAAGGGTGTTGGATGTACTCTGTTTTTTACAGTTAAAAATCAGCAAATTCTAGGGGTGCCTGGGTGGCTTAGTTAAGCGGCAGACTTCAGCTCAGGTCATGATCTTGAAGTTGGTGGGTTCGAGCCCCGTGTCAGGCTCTGTGTTGACAGCTCAGAGCCTGGAGCCTTCTTCGGATTCTGTGTCTCCCTCTCTCTCTGACCCTCCCCCGTTCATGCTCTGTCTCTCTCTGTCTCAAAAAAAAAAAGTAATAAACATTAAAAAAATAAATAAACAGTAAGCAGTAGATGGTATAGTAATGCTTATTTCTTGGGGCTTTGGTGGATGCAGATGAGATTTTGTAAGTGAGAGTACTTTGCAAATTAATAAAAACTGTATGCTTCTATTGCTGCTCTTACCAGACAAGTTTTAAAAATGGCAATATATTTAGTAAAGTACATAAGATATGTGAAGGGCAGTTATCTTCATTTTGAAGACAGGTTAATTTGTATACAGGCAGGTGAACACCACTGGATCTTGATATAGAACCTGTCCAGCACCCCACAAATATCATTCTGCCTGGTCTGTACCACACCTGAAGGTAACCACTATTCTAACCCCTATCACCATAGATTAGTTTTGCCTGGTTTTGAACTCTGTATAAATTGAATCATACAGACTTGAGTCTGATTTCTGTCACTCAGCCTAATATCTGCAAATCATCCAGGTTGTTGCATGTAATGATAGGTCACTCTTTTCACATAATTTTTAAAACTTATTTATTTGTTTATTTATTTAGAGAGAGAAAGAGAGAGGGAAGGGCAGAGAGAAGGAGAGAGAGAGAGAGAGAGAGAGAGAGAGAGAGAGAGAGAGAGAGAGAGAATATCCCAAGTAGGCTCTGTGCTGTCAACACAGAACCCGACATGGGGCTTGAACTCACCATCGATGAGATTACAACCTGAGCCAATGTTAATAGACGCTTAAACGACTGAGCCACCCAGACACCCCTTTCACATAATTTTTAGCACCAGTCAGTCATGGCTTGAAAAGGCTGTGCATTTGCCCAAGAGACCAGAAAAAATGAATTCCAGGAAAACCCCGGGCTCTCCTGTGTTGAGTCAGCCGACCCTATGAATTTCTACCAAGGCAGTTGGATTCTCAGCCAGGATCGCAGCTACCTTGCCCAAATATCACCACTTCCTATCCCACACTCCAGGTAGACATCACAAATAGATCTCAGCATATTTTTCAGGGAGTCCTGATGCAGCCTGAGAATTCTTCTCAATCCAGCAATCTGAGCACCCTACACCAATTGACTGGGGTTGGTACTCAAGATAAAATCGAAATGTTCTGTTACTATATCCCTGAGATGTTTTTCTCGGCTCCAGTTATGACATGAGGGCTTCTGCTATCACCCTCAGTTTATCCCACAGCAATATAAGACATTGATGGTGGTAAGGCCTATAGTGTCTCCTGCTCATATATTCATTGAGTCATGGCTCAAAGCCAGCAAGTCTTTTGCTACCTGTATGCCTGATTGCAGCATGACTTAGGTAAGAGGGGAGGAAATAAATTGCTTAAGTATGGAGGGGTTGCTGTAGCCACGAGGAGGCGCTAATGAAGCCTCCTTATTGATATTTTTGTATTTTGATAAAAGCTTGCAGTATCTCAATTACAAAACAAGCACAAGTGTGACTTATGTTTCATAATTTATGCAGCTGTGATTCTTGACAGTTCTGGCATGTCTCTCACATTTGAAAAATTCCTTCCAACCTGGAAAGTTGGGTGAAATAAACTTTCCCATCCTCTGGAAATGGTTCCCTGTGTATGTAGGCTGGGACTGTGGCTGATTACAATAAGAACAACAACATCTGAGGTATTAAAAAAAATTATTTTTAATGTGAGGTAGGTTTTTATCTACATGTAGATCATAGTCTGGGAAGGAGACAAGACTTGTATGTGAAATAATAGAGAAAATTTTCAGTTAAACTTTCATTTATTTGAAACTCTCTTCAAAACAACTTCACATTTTTGGAAGATCCAGAAAGGGATAAAAAAGCACTTTGAGAAGCTATGTTTTTCTTTATTGGAGAGCACTTCAGACCCTCACTCAGAACTGGTTTACCCTTTGATTTCATACAAGGCTAAGTGACAAGTAACAAGACTTCCAAATAAAAGATTGGAAGCAGCAAATTAGAATGCTGGCTTAGGGTAGGTATTGGCCACTAGATGCTGCCTCACTGCTAATGGATGGAGAGTGACTTTTTTTTTTTTTTTTGAGGGAGAGAGAGAGAGAGAGAAAGAGAGAGAGAGACCATGAGCAGGGGAGTGTCAGAGAGAGGGAGAGAGAGAATCTCAAGCAGGCTCCTAGTTGCCAGCGCAGAACCCGACATGGGGCTCGCAAACTGGGAGACCATGACCTGAGCCAAAACGGAGTTGAACACTTAACTGACTGAGCCACCCAGGTGCCCCAAGGGAGAAGTGATTCTTGACAGCAAAGGACAAGGGAAAACAATGAAATGTGGCCCCATAACCACAGTGATCTGTATAGTGCACGGACAAAAAACTCTTCAATACTTCTACTACTTTTGAAAGTTCTGGGTCTCTTCCTGGTTTAATTATTAGTGTGTATAATGATGACCAAGAATAAGGAATAACTTTTTGAGCACCTAGCTAGGCCATGCTAAATAAGCACTTTACATTACCTATCTCATATAAACTTGGAGGTGGTCTTGTTATTATCATTTCTAGTTTACAGTTTCAGACAGGAAGGCACACAGAGTAGGGGAAGTAACTTGCCTAAGTTGCAAGGTGCGTTTTGAACCTTTGCAGTCTAACTCCAGTGCCAAGGCTGTTAGTTTCTACTAGGTTTCCAAGAACCTGCTAGGCGAATAAAGAGTAGAAAGGCATTCTAGGTAGAGGGGACAAAGCATACAAAGACAGGACTAGTCAATTAAGCTAGTCAGCCACTCACTTTCTCTGAGTCTTGGTTACTCACCTACAAAATAGGAACAGTATTATCTATCATTAGGCTTGTGAGAATTAAATGTGATAATGTGTGTGAAGCACTTTGCACAATTCCTGGATCACAGAATGTACATAATGCTAATTAACGTTTTGAAAAATACTGTTATTTCTCTTCTAGTCGTCCTACCTCTACAGAACGGGCTCCAAGGAGACTACATTTCCCAGCATGCCACCTCGCCCTTTGACTCTAGCTGGACCAAAAAGACGCGCCGCGGAGCGCCTCAAGCCGGAAGACTATAGTCTCCCGGCATGCAGTGCGCCTCCTTCCATTAGATTTGAGGCACGGCCGGCGCGTTGCCCTCCGGGAGTTGTAGTCAGCGACGTATTGCTCTGACGCTGGCCGGCCCCGGGCGTGGGGGCCTGTGGGAGGTGGCGCGGCCGAGCCCAGCTGCGGGGCGGAGGCGGCGGAGAGGCCTGTGGCGGCAGGGAGCGGCGGGGCCAGGAGCGGGCGCTGGAGCCGAGCCGAGCCGAGCCGGAGCGGGCGGCGCAGGCCGGCGCGGCGAGCAGCAACCATGTCGGTGTTCGGCAAGCTGTTCGGGGCCGGAGGGGGTAAGGCCGGCAAGGGCGGCCCGACCCCTCAGGATGCCATCCAGCGGCTACGGGACACGGAGGAGATGCTAAGTAAGAAGCAGGAATTCCTGGAGACGAAGATCGAGCAGGAGCTGACCGCCGCCAAGAAGCACGGCACCAAAAACAAGCGCGGTGAGTCGGCCCAGTCCCTTCGGACTCTCCTCAGGCTCCTCTCAGGCTCTCCGGGCCCGGACTCCACCGTCGTCAGACACGCCCCGGGGGCTGCCCGGACCCTGGAACTCTCCCCGGTCAGACTCCCTTCTGGGCCTTTCCGGACCCCTCCCCTCTGGCTCCCTTGAGTGTCCCTTAGGGCCTTGGACGCCTCCACCATCAGACTCTCATTCCTGCCTTTCCCCTCAGGCTCTCCCTACCCCCCAGGCCCCTTCGGAGCCTGGTTTCTCAGCACTTCCCTCCGCCCGCCCTATATTCTGTTCTCTTCCGCCTTTTCCTCCTCTCTCAGGCCTGCCCTCACCCACCTTTGAGACGCTGCTGTCTCTTCCTTATTGGCTCATTTCTGCCCCCCATCCTAACTCATGTACCCTTCCTTGTCCTCGCCCTGCCTTCTCCTGACCCTCTGTGGGGGGTCTAGGAGCTGCCCCAGCCCTTCCCCCATTTCCCACTCACAATTCGCCTTGAGAGACCTCCTTGATGGAAAGAAAAGGGGAGTGGGAGAGTGGAGACCCCTGGTACCGTCTCTGTTCACTTGCTGAGTGAACTTGAGTAAGTTGCTTTTCTTCTTGAGGCCTCATTTTCCCCGTCCATCAGCAAGTGCCTTCCAGATCTGTGATTCACTGCTTGCTGTCTCATAGCCAGGGCTTATCAGAGTTTCTGGTAGCAGCAGAAGCCTTCACGGGTGACTCACGGCTTCCCCATGGCTTCCCCCATCCTTTCCCCATCCCTTCCCCATCCCTCTGAACCAGAAATAGGACTCCATTCCTCCATTGGCCGTGACTCCTTCCCAGTCCCCTCTACTGGGGGTCAGGGTGGGGATAGTGAACCTCGAGGCATGCTTTTAATATACTTCTGTTGTTGTATGGCTTTCTGGGCAAGTGCTTTGTATTCTTCTTAAGGTGAACGTGACAGTGCTTTAGTAACTGTAAAGCAGTTTAGAGATATTTGATCATTTTGTTGTTATGGCAATATGAGATTGAACTATAGGGTGACAACGCCTCCTCCCGCCCCCAGAGGGAAGCAAAGGTGAGAGGGGTTGAGGAACTGCACAAACAAGTATTTAATTTAGAAGTCTGCTAGTTACTAGCTGCGTGACCTTGAGCTAGTTGCTTTACCTCTCTGAAAGAAGATCATTTCTTTACGGTGACTTTACAGCACATAGTAGGGGCTAAATAGTAGTTTTCTTCGTTCTAACAGAAGAACAGAATAGCTTATCCTGAGGGTGCTTCTCTGCTGATAGTCAACAAATAACTCTGGAAAATTTTTTTTTTTAATTTTTTTTTTTCAACGTTTATTTATTTTTGCGACAGAGAGAGACAGAGCATGAACGGGGGAGGGGCAGAGAGAGAGGGAGACACAGAATCGGAAACAGGCTCCAGGCTCTGAGCCATCAGCCCAGAGCCCGACGCGGGGCTCGAACTCACGGACTGCGAGATCGTGACCTGGCTGAAGTCGGACACTTAACCGACTGCGCCACCCAGGCGCCCCTGGAAAATTTTTTTTTGAGTGCTTTTCTTTGCTGCGTATTCACAGGATGAACAAAGCACAGCTTCCACCCTAATGAGAAGACAGAAATAGGAAAATAAGTGAAAAAAATATTGTCTAGTGGTGGTGGGTGCTTAAAAAAAGATGATCTGATAGGGTGCAATGGAATGGGAAAAGAGGTGCCAGGGGAAGACCTTTTTTAAAAAGTCAAGTGTGAACTGAGCCTTAAGAAACCAGCTCTGTAAAAAGCTAGAGGAGGAGCTTTCCACTCAGGGAAAACAGCATAAGAAAAGGCCTGGAGGTTGGCCTGTTTTAAGAAACAGAAGACCTCTGGGTCTGGAGTGTAGCAATTGAAGGGGAGAGTGGTATGAACTAGGAAGATGGGGATTGAGTGGACCTTGGACTTCCTGGTAGAGTTTGGATTTTATTTCAAGTGGGTGGCAAGATGTTGCAGGGTATGTGTGTCCTTATCATTGATAGAGTTTTAAAAACACCATCTAGCTGCTCTTTGGAAAGTACACAGGTCAGGGGTGAGAGTGGGAGCAAGGAGGCCTGAGATAGTTGCTGTCGTCCATTTGTGGCCTGGATGCCAGTTGTAGGTAGCCCTGGAGATAGAGAACGGGGTTTGATTTTGCTGCCTCTAGCTTTTTTTCTCTGATGACTCTCCCTCAGTCAGGATCCTCTATTGTTCATTAGAGTCTTTGTTTTTAGCAGTCTGCATTTTGGAATGCTTTGCCTGTTGCAGGGTGATGGAGGAGAGGGTATCACTTTACCTCATCTCCCATCTGAGAGGGAGATTCTTCTGAGGTCTTTTGGTCTGGAGCTAGTTTAGTTTTTGCAGTTTTAGAGGTGATTGAATTTTCTTTCAAGAGGCTTAGAGAGGGTACCAGCAGACTGTGGAGGACCAATCTCAGTTCGTTGTAATAATTTTGCTGAAAACAGTCTGTCTTCTTCCTTTTCTTTTTTTTTTAAGTTTATTTATTTATTTTGAGGAAGGGAGGGACAGAGAGAGAGAGAGAGAGAGAGAGAGAATCCCAAGCAAGCTTCTCATGGTCAGTGCAGAGCCTGATGCGGGGCTTGAACCCACAAACCTCGAGATCATGAACTGAGCCAAAATCAAGAGTCAGACACTTAACTGACTGAGCCACCTAGGTGCCCCCAGTCTGTCTCTTTGAGTTTGGCTGAGAGGACAGGAGCTACTATTCTTTTTTAGCATCTTCTGGTCTTTTAGACCAGAAGTCTTTTAGCATCAAGGTCTTATCTGCCTATTGGGATAGTGCTGTGAGGTATTAACACCACCACATACCATCCAGTTAGTCACTTATTAGCTTGCTACTGTGGTGGGATCTGCACAATCAGATGGAAATACACTGTGTGTGCCTTCCAGGAATTCAGGATTGGTAGTGGGTGTGTTTTTGTTGTAGTTTGTGTGTGTAAAAGAGAGAGTGAGAGAGTGGAGGAGGAAAAGGAGTAGGAGGAGGAAGAGAGGAAGGGGTAGAGAAGGGAAAGAAACATACCAGTCGGTGCTGAAACGTGTGAACATGGGTCTGAGGCTGCATAGGAGGAGGTTCCTGTCTGGAAGGGAAAGGGCAAGGGGGGCTTCAGAGATGAGGGAAGTGTGAGACGGGTCAGCAGGGAGTTTGGGAGCAGTGAGAGTGATATGGGGTGAGACAGCAGATAAGTAACTGCAGACTGGCCTGTAGCCTCAGACCTCAACCTGGAAATGCTGAGGAGCCACTGGCTGTCTTAATGCAGAAGAGACAGATCAGCTTAGGTTTCCAAAGAGTATACCAGCAGCAGCGTAAAAGTAAGTAAGGAGTGTAGACCAACCAGGAAGGGGCTGGAGGCAGGAATCCATTAAGACATAAGGATAGAAAATCTTATAGACATGATTTGAGCCGTAGATTTATCATTTACTAGCTGGTGCCTTGGGCTGGTTACTCTGAACCTTAGATTTCTCCTCTGTGAATAGGAGTACTAATATCTACCTTATTGGGTTAAATTGTGTTATGCGTGCAAGGCTCTTAGCATATGCCTGCCATATGGTAAGTGATCAATAAATGCTTGCCATTATCATTATTATAAGGAGACCTGTAATTATTCAGGTGGGAACAAAGGGCCTAGAGTAGAAGCGTGAAAAACTAGATGAGAAGTAATGCATGTCAGACTTTTCTGAAGGAGAATCAAAAAAGGCTTGGTGATTTATGGGACTTGGGGGCAGGATGAAGCAGGGAGGAGTTGAGGACGATTCCCAGGTTTACAGCTTGGACAACTGGGTGGATGGTGATGCCGTTAATCAAGCTGAGAAACACAGAGGAGGAGCAATACTTCATAATTGTGTAGTCCTTTGAAGTTTGTAAAACTTCTTTTTTCCTGAGTCTCACAGCATCCATTGTGAGATTATGAACTCCTTGAGGTAGGTTGGATGCTTATGTTCATCACTGTGTCCCCTAGCATAGGGTCTGACATATGGTTAATGTTCAGTAAGTATCTATTAAATTAATGGAAACCATCTGTTGACTATGTTCTGTTATTCCCATTGTACAGAGAAGAAAATGAGGCTCAAGAGAGGATGTAACTTGATTCAGAGACCAGTTCTTCTGGTGGCTGTAGGCACCTTGTGTTCTGTTTACTCCCATGATGGCTGAAGGCATCATCATTACCTTTGTCATCACTCGGCTCATTAAACACCCACCTGGGCAAGGTGTGGTGCTGAGTGGGGGGAAAAGAAGTGAGATAGGACCACGCCCGGCCCTGTTGCCCAGCCCGGCCAGGTCCTTGTGGCATACACATTGGAAAGATGATAAATTGTCCTTTAAAACAAATCTCTGAAGGGGTGCCTGGGTGGCTCAGTCAGTTAAACATCTGACTCTTGATTTCAGCTCAGGTTGTGATCTCAGGGTTGTGAGATCGAGCCCAGCATTGGGCTCCATGCTGGGTGTGGAACGTGCTTGGGTTTCTCTCTCTCCCTCTCCCCGCCCCCTCTCTCAAATAAAATTAAATTAAAATTAAAAATTAAAAATAAATAAAACAAATCTCTGAAGCTCAAGTAGATTATTTGCAGTGCACAGATGTGTTCTAGGAAGTAGTTTTAGTTAGGGGCCTGGAGCAAAATTTGGATTGCATATTTTTGCCAAATTTCTTTTCCTTTCCTTTAGTCATGTATTCATTCTTTTTATATTAAATTATTTTATTTAATTTATGGGGGGGGGTGGAGACAGAGGGAAAGAGAGAATCTTAAGCAGTTCCACACTTGATTCAGAGCCCAATGCAGGACTCAATCTCATGACCCTGGGATCATGACTTGAGCTGAAATCAAGAGTTGGACACTCAGCCAACTGAGCTACCCAGGCACCCCACATATTCATTCTTAAGCATGTGGTAGGCTCTTAAACTGTGTCCTAGGCCCCATGCTCAGTGCTGGAAATATAGAGAAACCAGACATGGTCCCTGCCATTCAAGGGACTTAAATATCATCACCTTTCCTTTTGTATAAAGTAGAAATAATATTCATCTCACATAACCTTTGGTGAAGATGAGCTAAGATGGTGTATAAAAAAGTGTGACACATTGTGGGTATGAAAGTATACTTTTCTGGTAAAGGTTTTGCTGCTCAGGTTTGTTTCTTTCTTTCTTTCTTTCTTTCTTTCTTTCTTTCTTTCTTTCTTTCTTTCTTTTTTTAAGTTTACTTATTTATTTTGAGAGAGAGAGATAGTATGGGAGCAGGGGAGGAGCAGAGAGAGGGAGAGAATCCCAAGTAGGCTCTACATTGTCAGTGTGGAGCCCGACACAGGGCTCAAACTCACAAACTGCGAGATCATGACCCCGAGCTGAAACCAAGAGCTGGCCGCTTAACTGACTGGGCCACCCAGGTGCCCCTCGCTGCTCAGATTTCTTTGGTTTGATTGTCAAAATGGAAAAGTCCTTTAACTGAGAAGTGGATGGAACTAGGTGAACTGACAAAAATCACTCAAACTTAGGTTTTTTTTTTTTGGTTCCTTTCCACAGTACCCTGTTAGTTTTATCCCTAAGACAGATGATCAAATATCAAAGATTTTTTTTTCTTCTTAAGGCATTGTAATGAGTTATGAAGTATCTACCCTAGGTGGTTCAGATTTGCCTTTTGTCCTGTTTTAATAAAGATGAAAACAACTTGTAGAAAGGATCATATTTTAGTTTAACAAGAACTGTATAAGATTAAGAAATGGGTATGAGACTGGGTACCTTAAACACCCTACACCAATACATGTCTATTGGATTTATGGATGCAAATCAGTTCATTTACAGGTTAATTTAGGTTTAGTCAAAAATGTCTGATGGATGTAGAGAGGCTGTGTGCTCACAGGAAATACATCATCATTAGGTCCTGTTCATTGCTGGAGCCAGGGTGACTCTCTCATGTTTAATAGAATTGCTTTAAAATGTTAGCATGTGGGAAGACATCTTAATAAGTTACATTTATAGTGAATGTGGCCTTTTGGTTCTCTAGACTCAGGGTATCAGGTAGAAAAGTACAGCATCTTATTGGTGCATGTGTCAGCAGGATCTCCTTTTCCGGAGGCCCTGGGATGGAAAATCCAAAACTCACCCAGGGAACTGAGCAGTGGGAATTTCCCTTGGTGACGCTTAAGTTTCTTGTTTGAAGAAATGGCTGGCCAGATTGGGTTTGGTTTACTTCTTAAGACAGATGGAGTGTCAGAGAGGCCTTATGTGTTGGCTGTCCAAACATGCTGGTGCCTTTGATTCAAATGACAAAAATCTTTTTTTGCCCCATTTGGCAGGGAGATTAAATATTTTTAAGTGCCTGCCAGGAGGTTTATAATGTGCTTTGAAATTCAAGATAGATTTTGTTTGGAAGTTTAGCTACATGTGAGGACCTTTGAGCTTGACTATTTTGCTCAGGGAAATTTAGTGTTGTCCGTGGTTGGGTTTGTGTGCAGAGAGCGAGATCTTGGAAAATAGCTTGTGAAGATGTATGGGAGCCCTATATCCCTGAGGCAGAAAGCCAGGACCTGATTTGTTTCCAGTGGTCCAGAGCCCTGAGGTGGAGCCAGGGCTGAATGGGAGAAGGGAAGCTCTTGGAGTCTTGAGGAATTCCTTTGGGTAGGAAAGGTTTATGAAAATTTGGGCCTCTTGCCCAGAATTTTTTATGCTGTGCCATTGTCTTTAAAAGAGTGAGAGGATCTTCAAACAATACAACTCTAGAATGGTCATTTTGAGGATAGATGGTTATATTTAGAAGGAAAAGTTGAACTTAGCAACAGGAAACAAGAACAGACCTATCTGGATATAATATAGCCTGTTTTTAAGGTGTTTGGCTCAAACCAGCAGATGCTTATAGAGTTCCTTCCGGGAGGAAGGCAGCATGATGGTTTAGGCAAAAGATTTCTCTGTTTGAATGCTGGCCTCACCACTCACCAGCAGTACCTTGGCAGTTACTTATCCTCTCTGAGTTTCAATATCCCCATCTATAAAAAGGGGAAAAATAATACTTACTTCTTAGGATTCTTGTGAGGATATGGAATAAGTTGATACATGTAAAGTGCCTAGCAGAGTGCCTGGAACATAGGAGAGATGTCAATGTGTCCTTGGTTTCCCATGTATAGTCTTGGGCAAAATAAAGGATATAAAGATGGATAAGACACTACTTTTTCCCTACAAGGGCTCACACTTCAGTGAGGAAGACACATACATGTACCAGTAACTGATAAAAGGCAAAGCATGGTAAGTGTACAAATGAAGTATTAGAGGACAATACAGCAGGAATAGATTAATTCACCTCTGAGGGTTGGCAGGTTCATTTCACTCAGCCACCCATCCGGTGCCCAAATTCCCTTTGCAGTATTCCTGCCAAGCGATTAACCTCCGATTGAACCTCTTTGCTGACAGGATTTGTATTAGGTGCTCTATCCTCCCATACTACAGCATCGTCTGTCTTTGGATAGCTCTGACTATAAAATCACCTTTCTTTGGAACTGAGATCTTTCTTCCTGTAGTGCCTACTTGCAGTACAGGTTGAGGTGGTAGCTCTGTAGGGAAGCAGTTTGGGCTCGTAAAAAGAATGTGGTACAAGGCCTGGGGGCAAATCCTGGCTCTGACAGTACAGGATTGTGAACAGCGTTTCTTCCGTTGGGAAAGCTAATTGCTAATTCTGCCTCTTGGGGCCAAAGAGAACAGGTCTAATCCTCCTTCAGTAAGATAAATCAGGGAAGATAGTGCTTAATGTTTCAAGCTTGCACTTCTCTAGGACAGATCTCTGTTCCGTTGGCTGTTGCCAGGTATTTCTGTTCTTTCCCTGTTACCCTCCTCTGGATGTGCTCCTCTTTATCGGTGTTTCCTTTAAATTGTGGAGTGAGCAGAGCTGAATTTCTGAATATTCCAGCCAAGGTCTGAGCAGCATAGGCCAGAACATGCAGGGCTAGCCATTTGTCTAGGAATTAATTTGATTCTGTGTACTAAATGGCCCTGATAATTTCCATATCACTGAGACAGGTTTTTGGTTTTTTGTTTTTAAGCAAATTATATTTCTGGTGACCTTTCATTAATAAAAGAATGAACATCTTGGGGCGCCTGGGTGGCTCAGTCGGTTAGGCGTCCGACTTCAGCTCAGGTCATGATCTCGCGGTCCGTGAGTTCGAGCCCCGTGTCGGGCTCTGTGCTGACAGCTCAGAGCCTGGAGCCTGTTTCCGATTCTGTGTCTCCCTCTCTCTGCCCCTCCCCCGTTCATGCTCTGTCTCTCTCTGTCTCAAAAATAAATAAACGTTAAAAAAAAAAATTAAAAAAAAAAAGAATGAACATCTAGGAACCACTATAGTTTGGTCTTTAAGGAGTCTTAACTGAAGGGTTGAATGATTTAAATTCTTTTTTTTTTTTTTTAATGTTTTATATTTGAGAGAGAGAGAAAGAGAAAGTCAAAGTCCAAAGCAGGCTCCAAACTCCGAGCTGTCAGCACAGAGCCTGACACGGGGCTCAAACTCGCGAACCATGAGATCATGACCTGAGCCAAAGTCAGATGTTTAGGATACTTAACCGACTGAGCCACCCAAGTACCCATGGATGATTGAAATTCTTGACAAAAGCATCTAGCCGTCTTGATTCTCCCATAGTGGATATTTGTAGTTCTACCTTTTCCCTCTTCCATACAAGGCAAAACTGGCTGGAGGGCTTATTTGAGGGATGCAGGAAAACTATACATCTCCGTGGTTGTGGCTGTTTAGGTCAAAAGGTTAATGACATGGTACGGTGGAAAAGGTGATGGGCTTAGGATCAGAAGACCTGACTTATATTCCACCTCTGCCACTTGCTGGTTTTGTGATATGCAGCAAGTTTCCTTATATCTCTGAGCATCAGCTTTTTCAGCTGCAAAAACAGTATTTAATATCTCCTTTACAACTTTGCTACTCAAAGTGTAGTCTATGGGAGTATTTGGGAATGTGTTAGAAATACAGATTCTCAGTCCCTGCCAGCCCTACAGAAGCAGAACCTGCATATTTATGAGATCCCCAGGTGGTTTGTATGCACATTAAAGTTTGAGAAACACCTCTCTGTTGTGGGGGTTAAATGACAATAGTGGGCATTTTTTATATGCCCATGTCAATATTCATTCCTGGATACTCAGGGATGCTGTCTTCTTGGTCAGTTTGCTCACTTCTGTTGCTGCTCAGAGATTGAACTCTTATCTAACTCAATCAGTTTCCAGATGCCTTCAGCTATCTCCAAACCCAGTGAGGCCACAGAATGTGGTTGGTTCAGTAGAATCTGGCTCCCCCACCTTTGAAAAACTTGAAGCACATATCCTGCTAATGGGGTAATGGCCTTCTTCATGAAAGAAGTCAGTCATCTGGGTAATTGAGAAGTATTTAGTCAAGCTGTCAGTCATGAGGACCCACTGATTGTTAGGCACTGGCAACCCTGGTGGCAAGTTGGGCGCAGTTCCCATCCTTAGGAAGCACTACTGCCTAGTGGGGGGACCAGTTGGTAAAGAATTTTTACCCAGTGAGGCTTGTATAGAGTGCTATAAAAACCCCAAGTGAAGAGGAATTAATTCCACTTGGGGGTTGGGGGGTGGCTAGGAAATGAATTTTTTTTTAAGTTTTTTTTTTCTACCAGAAATGATTTTTCAAATGTGATTTCTTGGTTCAGTGGCTTTCTGGCTGTTTCCTGTTCTGTTTCTATGGCATTGGTAGTGTTCTGATCCACCAGTTTTCTGCATCAGGAGGGACAGATGTTCTCTAAGAGTCAGTTCTATGTTAGGAGCCATCTGAGATGCTGTGTGGATTTCCAGGCAGTGAAAAAGACACAGCTTGGCCCAGTGGATCCTACAGATCTGTTAAACAGATCTGTGGCTCTTTCAGAGAAAAAAAGTTACCACAACTAAATAACCCATATGTTTTTTCACTGGAGTCTTACAGCCATCCTAAGCGTACCTCTCAGGAACTTATGGATAAAGTAAAAAAAGATTCAGAGAACTTCTCAGCCAGGGGGAAAGGAGTTATATGGGATAATGAAGTATATAAATGGTGGGAGAGGATCAGTGCAGGGAATTCCATCATGAATCTGCCCTGTTTGATTCCATAAAATGATATTTTTCTGGATTTGGGGTGATAGTGAATCAAGCACCAGGTTGCTTGGGGTGCTAGGCCTGGGACTTGGCACAACCTGCTGAGGAAAGTTTTCTCTCATTGAACAATCAGGGCAATTGAGTTTGCTTAGAGCTGAAGGCTCTACAAGTCCCAAAGCAGAAGTTCAGACATTCATCCAATTCATCAAGTGTGAGGCCTGTCGAATGATCCTGCTCTCAGAAAGCCCATACTCTTGGTAGACAGGAATAATTAAAGTGCGGTAGTGTCTGTAAGGGCCAGCCACAGGAGCACCCTAAATGGCATATGTGGTAGAGATTTGAAAAAAGGAGCAGCGGGGCGCCTGGGTGGCGCAGTCGGTTAAGCGTCCGACTTCAGCCAGGTCACGATCTCGCGGTCTGTGAGTTCGAGCCCCGCGTCGGGCTCTGGGCTGATGGCTCAGAGCCTGGAGCCTGTTTCCGATGCTGTGTCTCCCTCTCTCTCTGCCCCTCCCCCGTTCATGCTCTGTCTCTCTCTGTCCCAAAAATAAATAAACGTTGAAAAAAAAAAAAATTAAAAAAAAAAAAAGAAAAAAGGAGCAGTTCTCCAGTTTAGGGTTGAGATGACAATGTGATCTTTTGTGTTAGTCCTTAAACAAGTAGGCAGCTATAGGTTGGAGTGGGGTGGGGTCGACTGGGGTGGGGATTGGGTGTAGACACTCATGTTTGGTATTTGACACCACCTCAGATCTAGAGTTGTGACTGGAAGTTGCAGAAGAACCTCTCCTTTTATCTAGCTGTGTTGAGTATAGAGTAGTATATTTGAGAAAAGGAAACTAAGGCTTTTGAAATGGATTTGGACATTGTGTACTGTTTAGGGACCTTGATGCTGAGATCCCAAATCTTTTTGGTCTTAGTGCTTTATAGGTAAACATTTGCATTTCATTTCAGATGGTCCCTTTTAAAAGAAGGTAGCTAGAAGTCATCCAGATTGGAAAGGAAGAAGAAAACTATCACTATTTGCAGATGACATGATACTATATATAGAAAACTTTAAAGATTCCACCAAAAAACTCTCAGAGCTAATAAATTAATAAATAAAGTTGTGGGGTACGAAATTAATATACAAAAATCTGTTGTATTTCTATACTCTAATAAGGAACTATCAGAAAGACAAAACAAGAAAACAGCCCCACTTAACAATTGCATCAAAAAGAATAAAATAGCCCTGGTGACTGAGCCGCCACGAGGGACTCAGCTGCCTCCCCCTTGAACCCGCTTGCTTCCCCGATGCTCTATCACCTCCCCCCACCTTTTCCCCACCCCTTCTCCTATAGGCCTTTTCCACCAAAGAAAAGAAATCATATTTATTTCCACTGTCCAGAACCTCCACTCTTTTGACCCCTTTGCTGATGCAAGTAAGGGTGATGATCTGCCTCCTGCTGGCACTGAGGATTATATATATAAGAATTCAACAAAGAAATGGCAGGAAGACCTTTACTACTGTCTAAAGCATTGTTGATGATTACGACAAAAACTAGTGAAGGTGTTTAAGAAGAAATTTGCCTGTCATAGTACTTTAATTGAGCATCCAGAATATGGAGAAGTAATTTAGCTACAGGGTGACCAGTGTAAGAATATATGCCAGGGGCGCCTGGGTGGCTCAGTCGGTTAGGCGTCCGACTTCAGCTCAGGTCACGATCTCACGGTCCATGAGTTCGAGCCCTGTGTTGGGCTCTGGGCTGATGGCTCAGAGCCTGGAGCCTGCTTCTGATTCTGTCTCCCTCTCTCTCTGCCCCTCCCCCGTTCATGCTGTGTCTCTCTCTGTCTCAAAAATAAATAAACGTTAAAAAAAAATTAAAAAAAAAAAGAATATATGCCAGTTCCTCCCTCTTAGAGATTGGACGGGCTAAGGACAACCAGCTGAAGGTTCATGGGCTTTAAGTGCCTTTGGCTCACTGAAGCTTAAGTGAGGATTTCCTCGCAATGGGTAGAATTTCCTTTCTGTCCTTTGTTACATTGTTTAAAAACCTATAGCTTCTTGTAAAGATGATCATTTGGGGTCTGCTTTTAACTTGGACTAGTTTAAGTCCTTTGTGCAATAAACTGAAAAGAGCCAAAAAAAAAAAAAAAAAACAGAATAAAATACTTAGGAATAAATTTAACTAAGAAGGTGAAAGACCTGAAAACTATAAGAAATTGATGAAAGAAATTAAGATACAAATAAATAGGAAGATATTCCTGCTCGTGGATTGGAAGAATTAATATTGTGTAAATGTCTGTACTACCCAAAGCAATCTACATATTTAATGCAATGGCATTTTTCACAGAACTAGAACAAATAATTCTAGAATTTATGTGGACCCACAAAAGACCTGAATAGCCAGAGCAGTCTTGAGAAAGAACAAAGCCAGAGGCATCACACTTCCTGATTTCAAACTATACTACAAAGCTGTAGTGATGAAAACAGTGTAGTATGGCCTAAAAGACACACAAGTCAATGGAACAGAATAAAGAGTCTTGAAATAAACCCACACATATATGGTCAATTAATTTATGACAAAGGAGGCAAGAGTATACAATGGAAGAAGGAATGGTGTCTTCAATAAATGGGTTTGGGAAAACTGGACCGCTACATAACAAAAGAATGAAATTGTACCACTGTTTATGCCATATACAAAAATTAACTCAATGGGTTAAAGACTTGAACATAAGACTTGAAACCATAAAATTCCTAGGGGAGCCTGGATGGCCCAGTCAGTAAAGCATCCAACTTCGGTTCAGGTCATGATCTCGCGGTTTGTGAATTTGAGCCCTGTGTCAGGCTCTGTGCTGACAGCTCAGAGCCTGGAGCCTGCTTCAGTTTCTGTGAGTCATTCTCTCTCTGCCCCTCCCCCACTTGTGCTGTGTCTCTCTCTGTCTCTCAAAAACAAATAAATGTAAAGAAGAAATTTTAAAAATAAACCGTAAAACTTCTAGAAGGAAACATAGGTGGTAAGCTCCTTGACATTGGTCTTAGCAATGTTTTCTTTGGATCTGACTCCAAAGGCAAGGACAACAAAAGCAAAAATAAACAAATGAGACTACATCAAACTAAAACGCATCTGTACAGTGAAGGAAGCCATTAACAAAATGAAAAGGCAACCTACTGAATCAGAGAAGATATTTGCAAATCATGTATCTGATAAGGGGTTAATATTCAAAATATATAAAGAACTCATACCACAATAACAATTTAAAAAATCTGATTAAAAAAATGGGACGGAGTATCTGAATATACATGTTTTCCAAAGAAGATATATAGGTAGCAATAGGCACTTAAAAGGATGCTCAACATCATTCATCATCAGGGCAATGCAAATCAAAACCATAATGATATATCACCTCATACCTGTCATAATGACTGTTATAAAAAAGACAAGGTATAACATTTGTTGGTAAGGATGTGAAGAAAAGGGAACCTTGTTGTACACTATTGGTGAGAATGTAAATTGGTACAAACACTATGGAAAACAGTATGGAAATTCCTCAGAAAATTAAATATAGAACTACCACATCTAGCACTTCCACTTCTGGGTACCTATCTGTTGAAAACAAAAACACTAATTTGAAAAGATATATGCATTTCCAATGTTTATTGCAGCATTATTTACAATAGTCAAAATGTGGAAACAACCCAAGTATCTGTCAATTGATGAATAGATTAAAGAAGTTGTGAGTGTATTTGGAATACTGCTCAGCCATACAAAAGAATGAAATCTTTATAACAATATGGATGGACCTTGAGGGTATAATGCTAAGTGAAATAAGTCCGAGAAAGACAAATATTACATGATTTCACTTAAAAGTGGATTACAAAAAACCCAGAGTCCTAGATACAGAGAACAGAATGGTGGTTGCCGGAGGGGATGGGGTTTGGGCAGGCAGTAAAATGGGTTAGGGGATCAGGAGGTACAAATTTCTAGTTATGAAATAAGTCATGAGGTATAATGTACAGCATAGGAAATACAGTCAGTAATACCGTTTTAACTTATGACACATGGAAACTAGACTTATTATGGTGATCAGTTTGCAATATATGTAAGTGTCATAATGATACAAATGTTAAATCGCTATGTTGTACACGTGAAACTAATATTGTATGGTTATACTTCAGTTTAAAACATAAGAGTAGCTAGAAACTTTTTCTTCATTCACAAACCCATTTGCTAAGTATATATTAACTTGAGCTATGTGCCAGATACTGTCCTAGTTTATTGGGTAAATGCAAGTGAAGGCATTGCCTTCTGTGATGCTTTACAATCTAGCTAGAGTGACAAACAAATAATCAGATATAATCAGGGTACAGTGTGATCTGTTCTAGAAGCATATTCAGAATTCAGAGTACAAGATATGCAGTGGAGGTAACTGAAACAGTCTGTATGTGTGTATGTGTGTGTTGATTGAATCTATATTTTTATCAAATAGTTTTTGGAGATAATAGAATATTACAGTAGGAAAGAACTCAAAATGTGTTAAGTGCTTGAAACTTTGAATTAATATAAAAAGTTTCTGAGAAAGAAAACCCAGGAACATGGAAATATATGTGGTGCTTTTAAAAGCACTTTATTTGAATCGGAATCCCCTTTAGGCGGACATAAGAGTGGATATATGTTTAACTTAGCTTAGTCATGAAAGAATTACTTTTAGAATACTAAATTTAAAGTACAGCTTATTCTAGTAATTACTGCAAATTCACTTTACAGTTGTCTTATTTCTTACAAAAGAAAGTAGGAATAAACTTGAGGAATGATTTACTGTATGCATAAACAGGAACTGTAAGTTTCTTGTTTATAAGCTTTAAAAGACCTGATAGTTGTAAGAGCAAAAATTAGACTTGTACATGTGTAGCCTGGCTGCTATTCTCTGCAGAGTTTTGAGGAGGAGTTGGTATTCAACAAGGCCATCAGAAAGACTCCCCATTAGGGTGAAGGCTTTGATCAGCCTGTGTCCCCAGAGTTGATTAGACTTTGAAACGTTAACTAACAAGGATGATATTTAAAACTTAAATAATTGCGGGCTCCTGGGTGGCTCAGTTCTTGAGCATCTGAGTCTTGATTTTGGCTCAGGTCATGATCCCAAGGTTATGGGAAGGAGACCCTTGTCTGGCTCCCCGCCGAGTGTGGAGCCTGCTTAAGATTCTCTCTTTCCCTTTACCCCTCTCCCCTACACGTGCTCTCTCTCTAAAACAAACAAACAAAAATTTTTAATTTAAAAAAATTTTTAAAGCTCAAATAATTGCTAGTTTCTCCTTCAAGTATACCAGTTGCTTCCACCTCTCCAGAGCATTTTC
Organism: Lynx rufus; assembly: GCF_022079265.1. Lineage (NCBI taxonomy): Eukaryota > Metazoa > Chordata > Mammalia > Carnivora > Felidae > Lynx > Lynx rufus. Next base: position 25,275,448 of record NW_025814896.1, on the reverse strand, counting down.
TCCTTTTAGAATCTTGTACAAGGTCAGTGAATGGTTGCAGATTTCTTGGCAAGTTTGAAGTTAGAAAATTTGGGTTTTGAGTTGTAATGGGCTCTGATAGCCTTCTATGGCATGTCCAAGGAGGGAGCTAGTATCAGCCTGGCATCCAGCTTGTTGTGTTTAGCAGACAGGGCTGCAGAGCTGGTGGTGGCAGACAGCCTTTCTCATGTTTAGATTTTATTTATTTATTGTTAAAAAAAATTTGTTTTTAACATTTACTTACTATTTTTGAGGGGGGTTGCAGAGAGAGGGAGACAGAGGATCCAGAGCAGGCTCCACAGTGTAAGCATAGAGCCCGATGCAGGGCTGGAACCCATGAACTTCGAGATTATGACCTGAGCCAAAATCAAGAGTCTGCCACTTAACGGACTAAGCCTGAGCCACGCAGGTGCCCCCTCATGTTTAGATTTTAGAGGTAATTTTGGAGGTGTAAAGGACAGAGCAGTATGGAAACACCTTTTCTTAAGTTATTTTCATCATTCTAAAAAACTTTTTCAAAGTAAAAAGATTATTTTCAGAACTAGAAATATCTTCAGAAAATGAAAACATTCCCCTGTCTTTGGGAAATGCCATATACTTTACAGACTTGATCATGTTTGATTTTTTTCCAACCACCCATGTAAGTGATATTACACCCCACACCCCCATTAGAGATGAGAAAGCTGACATTCAGAGTACAGAGTCACTGGTCCAATCCAGAAGTCTTGGGGGATCCTAATGTGGGCTGCATCACCGTGGGTTTTGGTATTTTTGGTGTCCGATAGGGCCAGGACTCCATAGCCTTCAGTGCTCATAATTTTATCAATGGACAAAATCCTGTCTTTGAGAATACATTTTTTAAAATGTTTATTTGTTTTTGAGAGAGAGACAGACAGACAGATAGACAGACATAGCACAAGCGGGGAAGGGGCAGAGAGAAAGGGAGACACAGAATCTGAAGCAGGCCCCGGGCTCTAGCTGTCAGCACAGAGCCTGATGCGGGGCTCGAACTCACGAACTGTGAGGTCATGACCTGGGGTGAAGTTGGACACTTAACTGACTGAGCCACCCAGGTGCCCCTGGAAATACATTTTTATACTATTCTTTACATAGTGTAAGTACAGTGTAGGTTATTCTGCAGGGAAATACTTCACATTTGTATAGGGTTTTGTGGCTTCCAAAGTACTTTCACATACATGATCTGGTTTTGAAAGAGAAGCTTTATAAAATAGGACAGGTTGTGATTTTAATCCCATTTTGCAGAGGAGGAAACCAGGGCTCAAAACAATTAAGTGGTTTCTGTAGGGACTGAGTCAAGGCTAGAGCTCCAGTCTGGTGCTTTCCTACTATACCATGCACTGTTCTGGCTCCCTGCTATTTTTTTTTTTTAATGTTTGTTTATTTTTGAGAGAGAAAGAGACAAGAGCATGAGTGGGGGAGGGACGGGGGTAGGGGGAGACACAGAATCCAAAGCAGGCTTCAGGCTCTGAGCTGTGAACGCAGGGCTGTAACTCAGGGACCGTGAGATCATGACCTGAGGAAAGCCGGATTCTTAACCAATGGAGCCACCCAGGTGCCCCCTGGCTCCCTGCTGTTAATGCTTAATTTCAGATTCTCTTGCCAGCTTTAGCAAGGCAATGTGTCAATAACAGGTGTGGGTCAGGTTGAGGAGGAGGGGGAGGGCAAGGTTGGGGGTCCTCAGAATGACTGGATTATGTTATCCAAAGTGGGACTAGTGCCAGAGAGAAAACCAAGAGACTGTTTATATGTGTCTAGAATGGTTTGAGAGCCTTTGCTCACTGCATTCATTCACAGTCTGTTACAGCATTAGCATTGTGCATTTCCCAGCCTGGTTTCCATTCTTTTACCACAACAAGCTCAGTTTCTCAGTGGTCTCTAGAGCAGTGTTTCTCAACCTTGGGACTATTGACATTTTGGACCAGAGAATTTGGTGCGGAGGGGACTGTCCTGTGCATTGCAGGATGTTTAGCAGCATCCTTGACTTCTACTTGCTGGATATCCATAGCATTCCTCCTCCGGTTGTGACAACAAAAAAAACACTCTCTAAACACTGCTAAATGTCCCCTGGGGGACAGAAGCTCCTAGGTTTGAGAACCACTGCTCCAGAGAGTGGCCTAAGGGTGAGAGGTTTTAAAGAGCAGAGCTGAGAGGATCCATTAAGGGTACTTTTAATCCTACCCTTTTGTTGTTCTGCTGAGGACACCAAGGTCTAGAGATAGGACACAGCCTCCTGGCTCTGCTTTCTGGGAGTCTGGCTTGAATTGGGACCTAGATCAGAATGTCTCCCTACTCAGGACTCTTTAACCAACCCAGAGGTTTTCAGTCTTCAGGTTGGAGGATGCTTTTCCAATTCCAGAAAAAATCAGGGATGGTCATGTGATAATGTGTAGTTGTACTTTAGTACCCATTAATTGAGAAGATAAATAATTACCTTCAACCAATATTTATTGAATACCCACTGTCTGTGTTTCCATCCTAGGATTGTCACATGAATGGCAGTAGGTGGTCAAGTGACAGTTGCTTTTATTATTGTGTGATATATTCACCATTTAGGGCACAGACAGTGCTGGGCAGGCACATTTCACAGAGCAGTGTAGTGTAGTGGCGACTATGAACCCTATGAGCTCACAACCCATAGGTTGGGAACCAGTTAATGTATTATACCATGAGATTTGAGAGAACAGCAGACCTGAAACTCGGGGCTTTTCTTGAAACCATGAACTATTTTTACACTCAAGAGAAAAATCTCCATAGTCTGTGGAAATACAAAGCCACTAGGCTACCCAGAGTCCTCAGTGCAGCTCTCTCAACAGCCATACACTAGGGCATTTGTGATAAAAGAAGAGGCATTTGGCTGGAAACAAGCTTTAAGTTCTTAGCATTAGTTGGTAAATGGTGCATTGGTCTGAGGGGAATTTAAAATAATGGCGTTGAACTTGAGAATATGTGTTTCCAAAGCCTCTCATCTCGAAGCACTCAGCTTCTCTGACAAGAAATATTTCTCTTATTTCAGAGGTAAGAGGCAGAGAGGTGAGGCCACACAAATGGTCCCTGAAAGAGAGCCGGCTACTCTCAGGATTAGGAACTGGGACTCTGGTTGGCATCCCAAGATGGGGTTGTTTGTTTATGTCAGATGATGGTGGGATAAGGAAAAAAGTTGTTAGATTAGCTTCTACCCAATTTGGCCAGCATTTTAAGTGCCCACTGTGAAAGACTCCATGTGAAGGGATAGTAGGACACAGATGAAGATTTGGGACAGAGGAAGGGGGTAAGGCCATTCTGTGCTGAAGGAATTGTGGAACCAAGGTACTCTGTGTGTATGTGGGAGGGGAGGGGAGATGATAGGGGAAGGGTGGGGGGTAGTGGTGGCTCAGACAGAGTGACAGTTGGAAAGATAGGCTGCAGCCTCCCTGAGGAGGCCCTGGATACTAAGCTGAGGAATCTGTTAGGTTGAATTTAGTGAGGCACATACTGAATAGACACTCTGTCTGTTGAACAGTTTGTGGGGACCAGCAGCCATCTTGCTGCAGCACCCTGCTGAAGTTACCCATTGGTAGGCTTTCTACCCATTATTACCAGAGGGATTGAGGTGGGTAGAGAGTGGTTCCCTTATAAGGGGGGTCATTACTCTTTCTTTGGTTACTTTTTCCTGGTTCCCCTTCTGCTTTATCTGAAGCCTGGAACATCCTGGGCAGCTGGGTAGAGACAGAACAGTAACTTTTCTCCACTTGAGAGTATCTCAGGTTATATGCTGAAGATAGGCAGATCTTCCCTACTTAAACTAGTTTGACCAAGCCTCATTTATTAATCACGTCCTTGACTACCTCATGTTGTGCATTTTGCTCCCGACTCCCTGGCCGGCTTACTCAATTAATTGTGATCTTTGAGATTATTTAATTTTCCCTTCATGTTTATCTTTGATCCATGAGAGAGGGAGATGGGGAGAGTTTACCTCCCTTGGCTGATGAGAAGGACTTCTGTTTCTGAGGTCCATACATTTCAAGTTCAGTCTGGTCTCTGCTATCCTAGTCACAAAAATCTGAGAACTCACTCTTTTATTCACTCTTTCCTGAACTCCCAGCCTCCTGTTTTTTTCCCCTCTTTTCTAGGTGCTCCCTCCATTACCCAGGATGGTCAAGCAGAGCCCTAGGACTTAGAGACCACCCCAGTTCTAGTTCTGTTTCTGTCAACTAGTATCTTTGGGCAAGTGCCTTCTCTACTCTGGGCCTTTGTTGAGAAGCAACAATTTGTTGAGAATCAGCTATTGTTGAGAACAATAAAATGAAAAGGATGGATTAAATGAATGCTGAGATTCTTCCTGCTCTAACATTGTCTGAGTCAACAAGTGCTGTATTACAGTAACTCTCCAGAGAACCAGGTGTTGCTCTAAGCAATTTTGCTGCATAAAAAGATGGAGCAGCTTAGTGTTTGTTTTGTCTGTTAGCAGCTTGGGTACAGCCCTGCTCAGTGTAGATGTTGAGGGCAGCCACAGACTGTTTTGTAGAATGTGATGGACGTTTTGTTTTGTTTTGTTTTGTTTTTAATTGTGATTCCCTGGTTCAGACGCCAGAGCTGAATAATCGTTTTTAGCTGCTCCCGTGAGCCTCTGTCCAGGTGAGCAGCGCAGTTGCCAGAAGGCATCTCTTCTGGTGTCTGAGCCTGCTTTGGATCAGTAGTCTGACTCTCACTTGACTGCCAGTCTTTTGGCAAATCAGATGCACACATTTTTTCTGGGGCTGAGCAGGCTTAAGCCCTGCTGGACAAAAACCCAGCAGTGACCAGTTAAACATACTGAGGATGCTTCCTTGTAATAGGACTTGACCTCCTCACCAACCCACAGGATTGGGGCCACAGGATACAAAGGAGTTGTCTCCTTTGTGAAGGGAGTGGAGAAAAGAACCAGCTGGTCAAGGCTGGCCTGACTTGAGTCATTTTATTTAAATCTGCTTTTTAGGGGTGCCGGGGTGGCTCAGTCGGTTGAGCGTCCGACTTCGGCCCAGGTCATGGTCTCACGATTCATGAGTTCGAGCCCCGTGTCAGGCTCTGTGCTGACAGCTCAGAGCCTGGATCCTGCTTCGGATTCTGTGCCTCCCTCCCTCTCTCTCTGACCCTCCCCGTTCATGCTCTGTCTCTGTCTCAAAAATAAATAAAAACATTAAAAAAATAATAAATCTGCTTTTTAGGATGGTGACTAAAGATGATGCTGTATATCTTGGGGAGAGCAGTGGGCTTCTCTGCAAAGACCTGAGGTCCTAGCACTGCCCTGAACAGCTAAGCCTTTTAAAAATATGGAAGACAGGGCGCCTGGGTGGCGCAGTCGGTTAAGCGTCCGACTTCAGCCAGGTCACGATCTCGCGGTCCGTGAGTTCGAGCCCCGCATCAGGCTCTGGGCTGATGGCTCAGAGCCTGGAGCCTGTTTCCCATTCTGTGTCTCCCTCTCTCTCTGCCCCTCCCCCGTTCATGCTCTGTCTCTCTCTGTCCCAAAAATAAATAAATGTTGAAAAAAAAAATTAAATAAATAAATAAATAAATAAAAATAAAAATATGGAAGACATTTACTCACCTGGTTCTAAATGAAGGCCTTTAAAACCTCAAGGCCCTACTAGTGCCCATTAAAGACCATTCTCTCCCTTTTATTAACTTTCATAGTACTTTCATGTGTCCTAAGCAGCTCTGGAAAAATCACACAAGTTTAGAGCTCATCTTGCCCATATAGAGGGAGATTCCAGGCCCAGAGAGGTTAGGTAGCTCAGGGTGCCTGGGTGGCTCAGTTGGTTAAGCGACCGACTCTTGCTATTGGCCCAGGTCATGATCTCACTGTTCGTGAGTTTGAGCCCCATATTGGGCTCTGCACTGTTAGCGCAGAGCCCACTTGAGATTCTCTCTCTCTCTGTCCCCCCTCAAAATAAATAAATAAACATTAAAAATAAATAAAAAGTGACACAGCTCAGGAGTGCCTGGGTGGCTCAGTTGGTTAAGTGGCTGACCTCGGCTCAGGTCATGATCTCACAGTTCATGGGTTTGAACCCTGCATCGGGCTCTGTGCTGACAGCGCCAGAGCCTGGAGCTTGGCTTCGGAGTCTGTCTCCTTCTCTCTCTGCCCCTCCCCCACTCCTGCTCTGTCTCTGTCTCTGTCTCAAAATTAAATAAACATTTAAAAAAAATTTTTTTTTTTAAATTTTTTTTTTTTTCAACGTTTATTTATTTTTGGGACAGAGAGAGACAGAGCATGAACGAGGGAGGGGCAGAGAGAGAGGGAGACACAGAATCGGAAACAGGCTCCAGGCTCTGAGCCATCAGCCCAGAGCCTGACACGGGGCTCAAACTCACGGACCGCGAGATCGTGACCTGGCTGAAGTTGGACGCTTAACCAACTGTGCCACCCAGGCGCCCCTAAAAAAAAAATTTTTTTTAAAGTGACACAGTTCATGAAGACAAACCTGGGACTAGAACCCGTGGCTCTTATCTCTTTCTGATTAGTTCTGCTGCCTCACTGCTTCTCAACAGACTCTGGTGTGGCCTGTTGCCAGAATGGCTTTGAAAATAAAATTAAAGCTGCCACGCAGAAGGCCAGCTGACGGGAGAGAAGGAGCAAACAGTTGCTATTTTAGGGGGTGGTTTTTTTTTTTGAGTTATAACTGGCTGTTGGTGGTTTGGCAGGATGGCACAGCCTGGGTGGAGGCTCATAAACGTCAGGGTCTTGTAGCTACCTTCCTGACTCTTTGTGTAACCAGGCTGTCTTTCCCTGCCTTCTAAGAACCTATCCAAGGGATTAGAATATTCCTACTTTTAACTCCTTTTACAGGACTCTGGAGAAGATTAGGAAGTCTATAAAAAGACCTAGGAAAAAGTTGGTATACAAATGACAATTTTTGGTGCTTCTTGATTTTTTCTTTTTTTTTTAATTAATATGTAATTTGTTTATAGTAAAGCAGACAAGTCTTAAGTGTATAGCTCAATGGTTTTTTGTTTTTTTTTAACAGATGTATATACCCATGTAATCACCACCCAGATCAAGACATAGAACATTTCTAGCACTTCAGTAGTCTTGGTGATTTTTATAGCAGCTAAGGACTTTATTTGTTTACTCCAGTCCCCTTAAGTATCTCAGAGGCATTATATTATCCTTCTGTTACTCATTCAGCATGTTTCCCAAACACCTAGTAGTGGAGAGTGCTGTGCTAGGTGTTGCTGGGGGTTCAGAAATGAGTAATTGTTGGCCTCTGTCTTAGGTTCACAGCCCATCAGGGATTATGACTAGGATCCAATGGAGACTGAGAAGGGCTGTGAGAAGCGGCTTGAAGGAAAGAGGCTGCTTCTGGCTGGGAGAGGAGAGTATATATATTTACATAGCCAGAGAATTTTCCCCAGCCTTCTCACTATTCATAAATATAGGAAAGGAGCCAGATTTTGGACTTTTAGTCCCTTCTCAGCCAGTTCTTTGCATTTTCAGACCATATTGGGTACTTTGGAGAGGTATAAGCCTAGCTGAAAATCTGCATCTATGGTGTTTGCTTGGCCTTTCCACTTCTGCTGGAGACAACATGGACAATATGGAAGAGAGCAAAAACAAGGCACTTCTCCCCTTCTTTGTCTGCCCCAATGCAGGGCTCAATCCCACAACCGTGAGATTATGACCTGAGCCTAAATTAAGAGTCAGACGCTTGGGGCGCCTGGGTGGCTCAGTCGGTTGAGCGTCCAACTTCAGCTCAGGTCATGATCTTGCAGTTGACGAGTTTGAGCCCTGCATCGGGCTCTGCACTGACAGCTCAGAGCCTGGAGCCTGCTTCGGATTCTGTGTCTCCCTCTCTCTCTCTGCCCCTCCCCCGCTCATGCTTTGTCTCTCTTTGTGTCAAAAATAAATAAACGTTAAAAAAATTAAAAAAGAAAAAGAGTCAGGCGCTTAACTGTCTGAGTCACCCAGGTGCCCCAGACGGCAAATCTTTTGTGAGTTAATTTTAGCCTGAATTTCTCTAACCCTTTTGTTCAAATCGTTTAAAACATCGAATTTTCTGTGTCTTAAGTGAAAGCAGACTCAAGAGTGACTTTTCTGATCTGTTTTCATGTGTGAGAAACAAGTTTTTGTTTTGTTTTAAATGCTAATAAAGGCATATGGCTCTGTGGTTGGTAGGAGGGAAGAAGGCCATGTCTAAGTAGATGCAAGGTGGTCCCTTTCTTTAAAGAAAGATTCTTTCAAGGTAGTGAAGACCAGTGCCTAAGATAGGGTTAATAAGATAATAGCCTAGGACATCTGAACATTGCAGAGCTTTACCTTAGTGTATGTGTAGATAGGAAAGAAAGAAGGGCACATGACTTAGCTCGGCTGAACCTTGTTCAGGTTTGATGAATTACTGTGTCTTAGAATCATAAGTCTTAGATCATTTGGGTCCGTTCCCCATCTCCATTTTACAGATGAGGAAACTAAGACTTTGATTTGGTCAGGGCTGGAACCAGAACCAGGTCTCATGTCTAGTGAGTACAAAGATGTTCTGGAAGAGTGCTCAGCAGGATTTCAAAGGAAGCATGGCTAGGACGGGGTAGTGGTGAGGTGGAGGGTGAATACAGAGTGACAGGAGCACTGGATGGTTTCCCCCAACAGTGGACCAGGAGAAGCAAAATGCTGGAGGAGGGAGAGGTGAGAGTGTCTCCTCTAGGGAAGACTGAGGCTGTCAGTAGTCTGAGGGGGTGCCCTGGGATCCCCATAGCAAAGGGATGTGGATAGCAAGGGGATGTGGAGGCTGCTGTGGCCAGGATTAAGTGCTTTAATTGGCTGGAGAATCTTCGGCACTTATCCTCCTTCTCTTTTTGTTTTCTGTTTGACTACTTGGGGACCCCTGAGGTATTGCTTTCCTCGGTAGGAAGCCTGCTTTCTAACATTCCTTTCTTTACATTCTTTTCTAAATAATCCAATTATAATCTATCACTGTTGTGTATTGTTCAAGGGAATAGAAATTATCATCCCTTCATTATTTTGGCTTCTGATAATTCTGTGCAGTTTGGAGTTAGTTCTCCAGTTTTATTATTTTCACATATATGGTTATAAGCTACAGTGTTTAGTGGAAAGACCAGATAGCAAATTCATGATTGGGTGTGTGTGCGTGGGTGTGTGTGTAGTAAAATCTGTTTTTTACATATATATGTGTAATATATATGTTACTTGATGTCTGCCATCAAGATTAACTATTTGGCCTCATCTGTAAAATAGGAGTAATAATCATAATAAGGGCTCTGAAGTCAGACAAACTGGATTTGCAAACTGGATTAGGCTCTATCACTTAACTGACTGCAATTTGGGGGAAGTTACTTAGCTTTCTAAGCCTCTATTTCCATTCTTTTGCTATTGAAGGAGAAGGGGATGAAGATTTATTGAGCATCTACTATTAGGTATTGTACTATACAACTACTTTGCATGTGCTGCCTTGTTTTCCTTGTAGTGGTTCAGTGAGATGCAGATGTTATTATCCTTATTTTATATATACGGAAACTGAGTCTTAGAAAGGTTAAGTGATTTGCCTATGTCTTTCCAATTAAAAGTCTTGGGAAAACCTTTTGGGAATGACTATTACTGTACTTTCCGAAATGGGATTTTTTTTTTCATATGGATTCTGATTCAGTTAATGTTTGCTGAACCTTTTTTAGGTGATAGGCATTATAGTTAATACCAGAATTATTTTATTGTCTTATCACCATTTTATTTTTTTTAAATTTTTTTTAATGTTTATTTATTTTTGAGACACAGACAGAGCATGAACAGGGAAGGGGCAGAGAGAGAGGGAGACACAGAATGTGAAGCAGGCTCCAGGCTCTGAGCTGTCAGCACAGAGCCCGACATGGGGCTCGAACTCACAGACTGTGAGATCATGACCTGAGCCGAAGTCGGATGCTTAACCGACTGAGCCACCCATGCGCCCCTATCACCATTTTATAAATGAGTAAGTTAAAGCTCAAGGCTCATACAAGATTATCCAAATTATAGACAACAGAGCCAGGATATGGACCAAATCTGCCTGATTCCCACCTCATGGTACCTCAGGATTACCTGACTGTGGCCCAGTTGTTTACAGCATTTGTTGACAAAAATGGATTTCATTTCAGCATAAGAATTTGACTATCCCCAGGAAATTAATTACAATGAGATTTGACCTGAATCAGAAAATAATAAAAGGTATTAAAGGAGGAGTAGGGGTGCCTGGGTGTCTTGGTCAGTTGAGCATCCGACTTCAGCTCAGGTCATGATCTTGCAGTTCATGAGTTTGAACCCCATGTCGGCTCTGTGCTGACAGCTATAAGCCTGGAGCCTACTTTGGATTCTGTGTCTCCCTCTCTCTCTGCTCCTCCCTTGCTCATGCTCTCTCTCTCAAAAATAAATGAAAACATTTGAAAGTTAAAAAAAAAGAAATGGAGTAGATTAGGAAGAGGGTCTTCCCAGCCATTATTAGCATGTCTGCTCAGAAGCTTTGCAAAGAATAAAAACAGAGAACTGCCATTACTATTAAATTCCCTGGAGGTTGGAGCCAGGAACAGATTCATTATTTGTTTTCTCCTTGACCCTGGGAGGTAGACCTGTGGGTGTCTTGTGATTTCATAAATAGTGAGGACTGGCAAAGATAAAAGTCTCATTAGAGCTATCTCCCAGTGTTATGAGGATCTCAGGCTGTTGGGGTTACTAGTCCATTGAGATAGTTTAAAAACTTTTTTAGTAGCCAGACTTGGTTCAAATCAACTCTTAGGCGTAGAAGCAACAATGGCAGGTTCTTGGGCAGTTTTTAAGTGACTGACCAGACCATAGGCATTGCTTATTCCTCATTCATTCAAGTGACATGTGGGCTCGAACAGCTTATCTAAGCCAGGGACTGTCCCCAGAAGCTTCATTGCACCAAGGGGATGTCAGTTACAGTAGTACAGTTTGGTGTTTTGAGGCAGCTTTCAGCAAGGAGTGATTCAGGATCCAGGAGAAGTGTCCTCACTTGGCCTGGGGAGAGTGGGAGGATTGAGAAGCTGCTGCCTGGACAGCCCTGCAAGACCAGTGGGAGCAAACCAGATGAAGAGTGAGATGGGCATTTGAGGAGAACTGGAAGCCTGAGGAGGCTACAGAGAATGAAAGCCAGTACAGGGTTTTCTAGGCAGGGGAGTGGAGTGTTAAAGTTTGTGTTTGGAAGGACCACTGGTTAAAAAAAAAAAAGAAGAAGAAGAAGAAAGAAAGAAAGACCATTGGTGACAGGTGGGGAGGGGGCACCTCCTACCCCCATCCACATACACTCTCTCTTCCCCCTGCCTTCCCCCAGCTCATAGAGCCCAAGTCACAACCTTGTGAGCAACTACACAACATAATCCCTCTGCTCCCCCAAACACACACTCAACACAGGGTTCTGCTCTGGACACAGTCCTCTTGCTCTTGGGTCCTGATTGCTTCAGTTGTAGGAAGGGGCCTTCCCTTGGTGTGCTGAAGGTTTAGGGCTTAGGCTGAAGATTTGTGGGCAAAGAGGCTTTTCATGCCTTTATGGAGGGAGGGGCTGAAGCTGTTTTCCATGTTTCAGCCTTGATCCGGGTCTGCCAGAATTGGGAGGGGTGGTAAATGGCTATGGGAGAGGAGGTAGAATTGTTAATCACCTAGCTCCTCAGGGAGAGTGAATATAGAAATAAGAGGTAAGTTCCCCCAGAGGTGTGGAAGTGCATATGTGTGTGTAAACAGGACTTTAGCCAAACTCCCACCTAATCGCCCTGGCCCAGGTCGACTGGCAAGGTGCATGTAGAAGAAGAAATGACCCTGTCCTCTAGAGATGCCCTTTTGTTCCTCTCTTATTGTGGCCCTGAGATCCTCAGAACCTCTGCTGTATGTCTCTCCACCATGTGACAGGATCTATGACTGGGAAGAAAAAGGAAGAGGGAGGTTCTTATCTAATTACTGGGGTAAACAACCCAGCACAAAAGTTGCAGAAAGTAGAGAGTAGCAAGAAGAAAATATCAGTTCAGTTGCTTTCTTGGAGGCAGGAATATTTGTGCAGAGGCTACTGCAGGGGTAAAAGCAGGCATGAAGGAAGTTGGGGGCAGCAGAGCTAGGGGATGGAAACAGTAAGGAAGTATAGACCTCCAAATTTGGTAGACCATTCAAGAACTCCTGATGGATCCTCAGCTGGAGGCCCTGGCTTTGGGAGTGTCTGTCTCCCTTTTCTCAAGCTCCTTCGTTTTTAATTCTTTGGGACATCATGGACCCTTTTCAAAATCCAGTAAGTGCCGTTTCCTCCCAGAACTACACATACAGTGCATGTGAAATTTTGCAGGTTGTGGTAGGGATCCTGGACCCCGGTTGAGAATCCTGCTCCAGCGTCTCTGCTGTTTTTCTGTACTATCTCATTTCTGGTATTGCCAGTTTGGTTTTAGTTGGAGGTGATAAAATGCCAACTCATACCGGCTTACTCTGCGGAAGGAGGACTTATTGACACATATGACTGTGGGAAAGGGCAGGGTGGAGCTGGTCTCTCTTTCAGCATGTTGACTCATTCTTACTGACTTCCTCATGAGCCTGGGCCAGGGCTGCCAACTGCTCTGGCTTAGAGCTTTGGATCTTGGCAGGGAATGTGCCACTAACTCCCTTCACTCTCATTTCTCTCCTCTGGAATCTCCTAGCAAATTCCAGAAGAGGAATCTGATTGGCTGCTTGGGTTAGGTACTCGTGACTAGGCTAATCACAGCAGTGGAGGGGAGGAGCTGTTCTGTGACCCAGCTTGGATCATAAGCCTGTTCCGCTCCATGGCCAGGGAGGCAGGTTTGTTTGTAGAGGCTTGGTGTTTGAGGAGGGTGGTCCTTTGGAAACAATTGCCCTGCACTTTTCTCCTCCTGCCTGGTAGAGCTCATTGCTCCTGCTCATTCATTCTTTCTCAGCCCCAACGGGGCTTGTGGGGGCATGTGGGAAAGAACTGGAGACCTGTGTTCTGGTCCTTCCACCAGGGTTCACTGAATACATACTCTGCTTATACCTCCCTGGGTCTTAGTTTCCTCCTCTGTGCAAACAAGGTTGGACTTATCCTCCAGAAGTGTGTTTGTCCAGCCAACCATCCCTCACGGAACACCTACTATGTACTGAGAATACTGAGATAGAGAGACAAGTCCCTTCCTCCCAGAGTTCCCATTCTTTTTTTTTTTTTAATTAATTTATTTATTTATTTTGAGAGAGAGAGCACAAGCAGAGGAGGGGCAGAGAGAGGGAGAGACAGAATCCCAAGCAGGCCCTGCACCATCAGTGCAGAGCCCGATGTGGGGCTTGAACTCAAGAACTGTGAGATCATGACCTGAGCCGAGATCAAGAGTCAGATGCTTAACTCACTGAACCACCCAGGCACCCCGAGTTCCCATTCTTAAAGTGTGAAAATAGAGATATGCATTAGGGTTCCAGGACACTGAGATTCTGTGCCCCTATTTATTGTGGACCCGGCAAAACCTTCTTTCCCAGAAAGACACCAGCTTACTGTGGCTCCTCTTGCCCTCCATTCTTTGGAAGCTGCCATTTGGGCAAGGAGGGTAATTTGTCTCTACCCACTTCATCATGCCTCTCCGACTCTAAGAGAAAACACTAGTTTGGTTTTCCCTCTTGCTTTGGACAAATACTTCGTAGTGCTTTTCTGCTGGCATTTCCCCCTCCCCACTTCCCCACAATCGACTTCAACCCCCAGACCTCTCTTGTCATCTCAGTTGCCAGAGTGCTTTCTTGCTTGTTCAGGCAGAGGGGGCTTTTGTTGGCTTGAATTCAGCTGGAAGCAGGGGAAGAAAAGCCAGTTGGAAAAGAAACATTTCATCCTAGCCTGGGAACGGAAACCAAGGGTAGGCTCTGCTTTTCCTATGTCCCAGCCAAGAACCTGATCACCTCCAGTAAGGCAGGCTAAGAGCATACAGCCTGAGACCTGGTGGGTGGGAGGAGTGTGATCAGTGTCCTTACTCCACTCGTGGGACCAGGCCACAGCTCAAGTGCCAGGCATAGTTAAGTTGTTCTTAATACATGTTTGCTGTTTTATTTTTTTTTTTTCTTCAACGTTTTTATTTATTTTTGGGACAGAGAAAGAGCATGAACAGGGGAGGGGCAGAGAGAGAGGGAGACACAGAATCGGAAACAGGCTCCAGGCTCTGAGCCATTAGCCCAGAGCCTGACGCGGGGCTCGAACTCACGGACCGCGAGATTGTGACCTGGCTGAAGTCGGACGCTTAACCAACTGCGCCACCCAGGCGCCCCTGTTTGCTGTTTTAAATACAACTGTCTTAGGGTACCTAAGTGGCTCAGTTGGTTAAGCATCTGACTTTGGCTCAAGTCATGATCTCATGGTTTGTGGGTTCGAGCCCCACGTCGGGCTCTGTGCTTGATAGCTCAGAGCCTGGAGCCTGCTTCAGATTCTGTGTCTCTCTCCCTCTCTCTCTGACCCTCCCCTGCTTGTGTTCTGTCTCTTTCTCTCAAGAATAAACATAAATTAAAAAAAAATTTTTTTAATAAAAAAATAGATACAACTGTCTTTTCATGTCTGGGGATGGGGCAGAAATTGGCTCTTTTATTAAGGTTACTTTTTTGTTTGTTTTGATTACATAGTCATGTAAGTGATACATTATTTTATTTATTTTTTAAAGCTTTTGACATTCTTTTAAGTTTATTTTTGAGAGTGAGAGAGAGTGAGCAGGGGAGGGGCAGAGAGAAGAAGAGAAAGAATCCCAAGCAGGCCCCACACTGCCAACATGGAGCCTGACACAGGGCTCAAACCCACGAACCTGAGCTGAAATCAAGAGTTTGACACTTAACCGACTGAGCCACCTAGGCGCCCTGGTATGTAATTTTAAAAGTGCCTTCTCGGGGCACCTCGTCTTTTCTCCCCTGAGTTGGTTACTAGTCTCTCTGAGAAATGGCATCTCCACCACCTTGTTGCTCCAACCAGAACTTGGGGGTTCTTCCTGACTGTGCATTTTCTCATTTCCTTCCCCTACACATTCAAACAGATGATACAGGCCAAGGTCTTCCCTCTTGATACCTCTCATCTTCTTCTGGTCAGTCCCTCCACTGTGGCCTTAGTTCAGGCCCTTGAAATCCAAACTCTCTGGATTATTGCAGTTGTCACCAGTCCTTTCTCTTCACAGCAGCCAGAGAGATCTTTCTGAAATGCAAATCTTATCACATGCTTGCCCTGCTTAGAATCTTTCAATGGCTTCCCTCTAATCCTGGGATAAAGTCTAGCAGCTCCTTAATAAGACATACAAGTTTGTTCTTGAGTTTCTCTCTTGAGCTTTTATCTTTCCTTACTCCTCCCCCTCCCCCCCAATGCCTTTCTGTTCCTCCTGCCTGGGATATGTTTCTCTTGCCTATCTTTTATCATCCTTTATTTTTTTTTTATTTTATTTATTTTTTTAAGTAGGCTTCACACCCAACATGGAGCTTGAACTCATGACCCTGGGATCAAGAGTCGGATGCTTTGCTGACTGAGCCAGCCAGGTGCCCCTTTCGTATCATCCTTTAAAGTGTGTGATAACTACAAAGGTTAGGTTCCCCTCCCCTGGGCTACCATAGTGCCCTGTGCTTACCTCTGTCATTATATCACATTGTCCATCTCTTTGCTGGTTTGTGAACTCCTTCAGCTTTGGGGCTGTGTCTTTTTTTGTTTCTGGTAACAAAGTATTACAAGCAAAGTATAATTCCTGATAGTAGAAGGAGCATGGATTTGGGTTGTTCAAGGAATTTGTCAATCTGAGTTTTCAAATTTATTAGCATGAAGTTGTGCATAATATTCCCTTTCGCTTTTAGCATCTGTGGAATCAGTAGTGATGTTACATCATTCCTGACATTGGCAACTTTTTTTTTCCTGATCATTCTGGCTAGAAGTTCAATTTTATTGATCAAAGAGACAGGGGTTTTTTTTTTTGTTTTTTTTTTTTAGGGTTTATTTATTTTTGAGAGAGAGAGAGAGAGACAGAGCACGAGTGGGGAAGGGGTAGAGAGGAAGAAGACACAGAATCCGAAGCAGGCCCCAGGCTCTGAGCTGTCAGCACAGAGCCCAATGAGGGGCTGGAACTCAAAAGCTGCAAGTTGATGACCTGAGCTGAAGTTGGGCACTTAACAGACTGAGCCACCCAGGTGCCCCAAGAACAAGATTTTTATTTCATTGATTTCTATTTTTATTTCATTGTTTCTGTTTTCTATTTTATTTATTTTTTATTTTGTTATGCCTTATTGGTATAATTGACATATTAGTTTCAAGTATACAACATATTTGATTTGATATGTATATATTGCAAAATGATCACCATAAGTCTAGTTAACATACATCTGTTTTCTAGTTTATTGATTTTCATTTTGATCCTCATTTCCTTTCTTCTGCATAATTTAGGCTTTATTCTTTTTCTGGTTTCTCTAAGGTGGAAGCTGAGGTCACTGATTTGAGGTCTTTCTTCTTTTCTTTTTTTTTTTTCAACATTTATTTATTTTTGGGACAGAGAGACAGAGCATGAACGGGGGAGGGGCAGAGAGAGAGGGAGACACAGAATCGGAAACAGGCTCCAGGCTCTGAGCCATCAGCCCAGAGCCTGACGCGGGGCTCGAACTCACGGACCGTGAGATCGTGACCTGGCTGAAGTCGGACGCTTAACCGACTGCGCCACCCAGGCGCCCCTCTTCTTTTCTAATATAAGCATTTAGTGCTATAAAATTTCCCCTAAGGATTGCTTTAAGTGACATCCCACAAATCTTGATGTGTTATATTTTCATTTTCATTCCATTCAAAATACTTTTTAAAAAAATTTTATTTATTTATTTTGAGAGAGAGAGTGCACATGCAAGCCAAGGAGAGGCAGAGAGAGAGAATCCCAAGTAGGTTCTGTGCTGTAAGTACAGAGCCCAACACAAGGCTCAAGCCCAAGAACCATGAGATCATGACCTGAGCCAAAATCAAGAGATGGAAGCTTAACTGACTGAGCCACCCAGGCACCCCTCAAAATACTTTCTAATTTCTCATTCAATTTCTTTTTTGACCTATGGGTTATTTAGCAATATGTTAGTTTTCAAGTATTTGGGGAATTTTCCTGAGATCTTCTGTTTGTGACTTCTAATTTAATTTTATTATGGTTAGAGAACATACTTTTTATGACTTGAATCCTTTTAAATCTATTGAGCTTTGTATTGTGGCCCAGAATGAGGTCCATGTTGGTAAATGTTCCATATTCACATGAAGAGAATGAGTATTCTGCTGTTGGTGGTGAAATTTTCTATAGATGTCAGTTAGGTCAAGTTTATTGATTTTGAGCTGTTCGAGACTTCTGTATCCTCACTGATTTCCTGTCTATATCAGTTGTCAAAGAAGGGTATTGAAATCTGACTGTAATTGTGGATTTGTTTCTCCTTGTAATTCTATCCATTTTTGCTTCATGTATTTTAAAATTCTATAATTAGGTCTATAAATGTTTCTAATTGTTATATCCTCCTGATAATTGAACTCTTTATGATTATGAGGTGACCTTCTTTGTTCCTGGTAATATTCTTTGCTTTGAAATCTACTTTGGTATATTAATTAATATATCCATTCCAGCCTTCTTTTGTGTAGTGTAACCTTGGTTACATTGTAACATGTAGTGCAATAATGATTTCAGGAGCAGAATCCAGTGATTCATCCCCTGCGTATAACACCCAGGGCTCATCCCAACAAGTGTCTTAATGGCCCTTGCCCATTTAGCCCATCCCCCACCCACAACCCCTCCAGCAACCCTCTGTTCTCTATATTTAAGAGTCTATCATGTTTTGTTCTCCTCCGTGTTTTTATATTATTTTTGCTTCCCTTCCCGTATGTTCATCTGTTTTGTATCTTAAATTCCACATATGAGTGAAGTCATATGAAATTTGTCTTTTTCTGACTAATTTCACTTAGCGTAATGCCCTCTAGTTCCACCCATGTTGTTGCAAATAACAAGATTTCATTCCTTTTGGTTGCCAAATAACACTCCATTGTATATATATATCACATCTTCTTTATCCATTCACCCCTCGATGGACATTTGGGTTCTTTTCATATTTTGGCTATTGTCAATAGTGCTGCTATAAACATTGGGGTACATGTGCCCCTTGAAACAGCATACCTGTATCCCTTGGATAAATACTTAGTAGTGCAGTTGCTGGATTGTAGAGTAGTTCTATTTTTAATTTTTTGGGGATCCATCCTTTTACTTTTAACTTATTTGTCTTGATGTTTGAAGTGTGTTTTTTGTTGGCAGCATGTAGTTGGATTTTAATCTAATCAATAACTTCTTTTTTTTTTTTTACATTAAACTTCTTTTTATTGTTTATTTTTTAAATGCTTATTTTTGAGAGAGAGAGAGTGTGCATGTGTGCGTGCGCAAGCAGGGGAGGGGCAGAGAGACAGTGGGACACAGGATCTGAAGCAGGCTCTATGCTGACAGCAAACAGCCCAACGTAGGTCTCAAACCCATGAACTGCGAGACCATGACCTGAGCCGAAGTCAATGCTTAACTGACTGAGCCACCCAGGCACCCTATTGTTTAATTTTTTTAATTTACTTATTTATTTTTAATGTTTGTTTTTGAGTGTGAGTGGGGGAGGGCAAGAAGATTGGAAGTGGGCTCTGTGCTGACAGCAGGGAACCTGATGTGGGGCTCCAACTCATAAACTATGAGATCATGACCTGAGCTGAAGTCAGATGCTCAGTCGACTGAGCCACTCAGGTGCCCACTGCCCCACCGCCCATTGTTTATTTTAGAGAGAGAGAGAGAGAGAAAGGGAGAGAGAATGAGGGAAAGGGCAGAGGGAGAGAGAGAATCTAATTCACACTGAGCATGGAGCCCAACATGGGGCTCAATCCCAAAACCCTGGGATCATGACCTGAGCTGAAATCAAGAGTCAGACGCTCAGCTGACTGAGCCACCCAGGTGCCCCAACTTCTGCCTGTTAATTGAGGTATTTAGATGGTTACATTTTATGTGATTATTGATATGGCTAAATATAAATCCGTCATCTTGCTCTTTTTAAAAATTGGTCTCATCTGTTCTTTGCTACCATTTTTTTCTCTTGATTCCATTTATCTCCTTTGTTGGCTTATTAGCTGTAATTCTTTGTTATTTTTAATATTTACTTTAGTGCTCGCTTCGGCAGCACATATACTAAAATTGGAACGATACAGAGAAGATTAGCATGGCCCCTGCGCAAGGATGACACGCAAATTCGTGAAGCGTTCCATATTTTTGCCCCGCGTCAGGCTCTGGGCTGATGGCTCAGAGCCTGGAGCCTGTTTCCGATTCTGTGTCTCCCTCTCTCTCTGCCCCTCCCCCGTTCATGCTCTGTCTCTCTCTGTCCCAAAAATAAATAAACGTTAAAAAAAAAAAAAATATTTACTTTAGAGTTTGTAATATACATCTTTGACTTATATATTCTATTTTCAAGTGATACTATCGCCTTACATACAGTACCTGAACCATACAGTGGTACAGTCTCACTTCCCCCAGGCTTATGTGCTACTGCTGTCATATGTTTTACATATGTTATAAACCCCTCACTACATTATTGGTTTTTCTGTTTAAAGAGATTTACATAGGGGCGCCTGGGTGGCTCAGTCGGTTAAGCGTCCAACTTCAGCCAGGTCACGATCTTGCGGTCTGTGAGTTCGAGCCCCGCGTCGGGCTCTGGGCTGATGGCTCAGAGCCTGGAGCCTGTTTCCGATTCTGTGTCTCCCTCTCTCTCTGCCCCTCCCCCATTCATGCTCTGTCTCTCTCTGTCCCAAAAATAAATAAACGTTGAAAAAAAATTAAAAAAAAAAAATAAAAATAAAGAGATTTACATAATTAAAAAGTGGGGTTCCTGGCTGGCTCAGTCAGTGAAATGTGCGACTCCTGATCTCAGGGTTGTGGGTTTGAGCCCCACATTGGGTGTAGAGATTACTTAATATAATCTTTTTAAATTAATTAATTAGAAAGCTGTATATGTTTATGTATTTATTCTTTCTGGTGCTCCTCATACCTCTGTATAGGGCTGTATTTTCGTCTGGTATCATTTTCCTTCTGGCTAATTTTATCAGATGTCAAATGGAAATTTTACCTTACTGGGTATTGGATATTTCTGTATTCCTATAAATATTCTTTTTTTTAAAAAATATCTTTCTTTTTAAGAGACTCTTTTCTTTTAATGTTTGTTTATTTTTGAGAGAGCGTGGAGGAGGGGCAAAGAGAAAGAGAGGGAGAGAGAATCCCAAGCAGGCTCCGTCTGCACTGTTAGTGCAGAGCCTGACATGGGGCTCGAACCCAGGAACCATGAGATCATGACCTGAGCCGAAGTAGGATGCTCAACTGACTGAGCCACCCAGGCACCACACTGTAAATATTCTTAAGCTTTGTTTGGGCATAGTTCATTTTGTTGGTAACAATTTGTGTTTTTGGGTCTTGCTTTTAAAATTTATTTGGTGGGACCAAAACAGGGCTATTTATTTCCCACCACTCAAACAAGACCCTTCTTCTTCTTTTTTTTTTTTTTTCTTAAATGTTTATTTATTTATTTTTGAAAGAGAGAGCACAAGCAGGGGAGGGGCAGAGATAGATTGAGGAAGACACAGAATCTGAAGCAGGCTCTAGGCTCTGAGCTGTCAGTGCAGAGCCCTACGTGGGACTCGAACCCACAAACCACGAGATCATGACCTGAGCTGAAAGTTGGATGCTTAACCA
The DNA here is from genome assembly GCF_022079265.1 of Lynx rufus. Lineage (NCBI taxonomy): Eukaryota > Metazoa > Chordata > Mammalia > Carnivora > Felidae > Lynx > Lynx rufus. Next base: position 25,254,727 of record NW_025814896.1, on the reverse strand, counting down.
ACTGAGCCACCCATGCGCCCCGTATTTTTTTCTTTTTTTAAAGTTTATTTATTTTGAGAGAGAGAGAGAGAGAGAAAGAGGGAGCAGGGGAGGGGCAGAGAGAAGGGGAGAGAGAGAATCCTAGACAGGTTATGCACTGTCAGTGTGGAGCCCAACGTGAGACTCAAACTCATGAGCCTTGAGATCATTACCTGAGCCGAAGTCAAGAGTCAGAAGCTTAACCAACTGAGCCACCCAGGAGCCCCAAGACAAGACCTTTCTGAGTACTCTACCCAAAGCCCCATGAATTGTGAGGTTTTCCAGTATGGCTGAGGAGCAGGTACTGTAACCAGCCCCATGTGAGCACCTGATACTGTTCTCTCTAATCCTTTTGAGTGGTTCTTTCCCTGATCACTGATCAGTATTTTGCTGAATACTTGAGAGAGCTCTCTACAGATCTCCAAGAGTTTGTGTTTTGTGTTCTCTTTCTCTCTCCCTTCTCCCCTCTCTCCCCCTTCCAGCTTTGTCTTCTCTGGTACTGTGTCTCCTGTGAACTCTAGCCACTTTGGTCTTTCTAGACTCTTAGCTCTATCTCGTCAAGTCTGGAAGCCTGCCAGACTCTGCCTGGTTTCTCTCCCTGCACAGAGGCCTAGGAAACTCTCGAAGCAATAAACTAGGGGAGTTGTCACCTAGTTTATGTCCCATCTCAGGGATCACTGACCTTTTTTTACCTGATACCCTGTGTCTTGAAAATCGTTTCATTTTTCTTAAGTAGGAGGTTAAGTTTTAGGTAGTCCCTACCATTTTATCTTGGCTGGAAGCAGAAGGAATATGGATTTGGATCCTGACTCTGCCAGTTATTCACAAGCATTGAGAGGTTAACAAGTTACTTAATCTCTCCAGCTTAAATCTCCTTATCTATAAATGGACTAAGACTAATTCCTTATTGTGAGGATTAAATGAAGGAATAAAATACAAGGCTGCGAACAAGTGTTAGCTCAGGTATGTGTATAAAGAACTCAGGATCAAGGTTCGAGGTCCATCCACCCATTTGGAATTAAGAAGAGGAGAGAAAGGATCCAGAAAAACCCAAGAATAAATGATTATGGGAGCCAGAGACCCTCTAGGGTATCTTTTTTTTTTTTTTAAGTTTATTTATATTTATTTTGAGAGAGAGAGAGGATTAAGGGACAGAGAGAAAAGGAAGAGAGAGAGAATCTCAAGCAGGCTTCACACTGTCATCACAGAGCCCAACATGGGGCTTGAACTCATGACCCATGGGATCATGACCTGAGCCAAAATCAAGAGTCAGACGCTTAACTGACTGAGTCACCCAGGTGCCCCTCTAGGGTATCTTCTAAGACTGACAGGAGAGAGCCATTTCAGAGAGAGGACGTCAGCAGTGCCAGAACTTACAAAGAAATGGAGAGTGAGGGCTTCTGGCTTTACATTCTAACTGTAATTACCTCTTCTTCCTGAATGATGTGTATGAATGACATTTGTGGCTAGTTGTTGAATATGAATGCTGACTTCCTCTCCCCAGCTGGAGCAGCTGAGTTCAGATGCCAGAAGGAGTCTCTGATTTTTCTAGCACAGTTTGTGAAACCAGTTGAAAGAAATACTGCTAATTTCATTGGACAGAGAAAACTTCATTATGCAAAATACTCAGGAAATGGAGAATATTGATGTTAATTACAGTTTCAAGATCACACAGGGTCAATCAGAAGAAACCTTTGTATTTGTTTTAATCAATTACTAGAAATTTCAGAACTATATAGGTTCATATATTGTTAGAGCTGGAACCCATGTTCCAGGTTCTGTCTAGACACAAGTCTTCTCAAGAGTAGTGGAAGGAGCACTGTCCCAGGGGACAGGGTACCTGGCTTGGATTCTTCTTAGTTATTACCTCTAACTTTGTGACTTTGAACAAGTTGTTGAACCTTTGGTTGCCTGTCTTTATATTAGGAATAACCTTAACTGCCTGAAGGTAAGGGATTGTTCCAGATAACTCGTAACTGTTTCTTCCAGACCTAAGATGAATGTCTAGTGTTATGGGGTAGTCAGGACATGTATATGAATAACATGGCCATGTATATGTTAGTGGAAAGTGGTGGGCACTGAGGTGAACTAGAGAGTGTGTGCCCTTTCGAAAAGGATAGCTGCTACTTAATTATGTTGGATTGTTGCCAGAAAAATTGCAGTATCGAAAGGAAGCCAAAAATCTGGATATTTGTGTGAAATATGTAACATTCAAATTTATGTATTAAGACATGGGACAACTAAGACATATCTGTGGGCTGCATGGGTACTCAGTTTCCGTTTCTGACAGCTGCTTAAATAAAATTCTGTGCCCTGACCAGCATACAGAAAAGAACCTTGACCTAGGATCCCAAAGCACAGGCTGTCTGACTGTGGCCCTCAATAACTAAAGGCAGATCACTTTCCTTCCTGGGATCCTAGTACCCCCATCTGGCCCTGAGTTACCCTTGTCACAAGAGTTACTCTCTGGATGTTTGCTGTGTCTGGGAACTGAGATGGGGCTTCTTCCTGCCTGAATTGAACCCAGCTGCAGCAGAACCCTGAAAAGCCATCAGCTGCCCTTTTTGGAACAAAAGGGAGCAGCCTCACAGGCCTTTGCACTGCTACCCTGGGTGGACTTCCCTTGGCCATCTTTTCTTCTTGCTTATGGCCTAGGCCACTCCCACTGACCTAGTCTGGAACAGTCTATTGCTTACTCTGAGTCTCTGCTACTTCCCCTCAGATGTAGTCACAAGGGGAGGTCCTAGGCTCACTGTCACTTAAACAGGTCCCTGGACTCTGGTTTTAAATTTCTAGGCATTGGGGCGCCTAGGTGGCTCAGTTGGTTTAGCGGCCGACTTCAGCTCAGGTCATGATCTCACGGTTCATGGGTTTGAGCCCTGTGTCGGGCTCTGTGCTGACAGCTCAGAGCCTGGAGCCTGCTTTGGATTCTGTGTCTCCCTCGCTCTCTGCCCCTCCCCCGCTCACACTCTGTCTCTCAAAAATAAATAAACATTAAAAAAGAGAAAAATTTAAAGTTCTAAGCATCATGGGGTGCCTTGGGGTTGTGAGTTTGAGCCCCATGTTGGGTATAGAAATTACTGCCCCTCCCCTGCTCATGCTCTGTTTCTCTCTCTCGAATATAAATACACGTTTTAAAAAATTAAAAAAAGAAATTACTTTAAAAAATAAAATAAATACAAATAAAGTTCTAGGCACTCCACTGGGAGTTAATACAGGAAAAAAAAAAACATAAGCAAGTGACAGAAGTTTGAGAAACTTTACCAAGTTCTTATAGCTATGGTCCCTGGGTCTTCTAGAATAGAGAGGGAAGGTCATTTTAGGTTCTGGGGAAAAGATCTAGAGGATATTATGGGGTGAGAGGACAGAGGCCAGAGCCCACTGGCCTCAGAAGAAATGACAGGGCAAAGTTGGGCATTATGAAGTACCCCCATCTCTTTTCCTTGTGTCAGTGCTATTAGGTGCACAGAAGTGTAGGTTCCACTCTTTAGGAGCATGTGGTCTAGGGAAGACACAGGGCAGGCATGAGGGAAAAGATATTCTTTTTTTTTTTTAATGTTTATTTATTTTTGAGAGAGAGAGAGAGAGCACATGTGAGTAGGGGAGGGGCAGAGATAGAGGGAGACAGAGGATCCAAAGCAGGCTCCATGTTGCAAGAGAGCCTGATGTGGGGCTCAAACTCATGAACTGTGAGATCATGACCTAAGCCGAAGTCAGACGCTCAATCAACTGAGCCACCCAGGCACCCCGAAGCAGATATTCTTTAAAACAGAAAACCACTCATTACAATCTCCCCATTTATGTAGAATTGCCAACCTAAATGCAGAGGAGCTAATAAAATGGTTGGACTTTAGCACATGTACCTTTAACCAATTTAAAATCCAGTAGGGAAAAAAAATTGTCTTTTCAGCCAAAGGCTTTTACTGCCTACCCTCATGGATTACCAATTAGTCAAGTGTTTCTGGGCAGACTGAGCTGCCTCTGGATGCCTTTGGTGCCAGGCTACTAGCTTGTGGAATCTGTTGTGTGGGGAAGGCACAGGAGGCTCTCAGATCCCCAGGCTCAGGCAAAAGCAGGCCACCTGCCTTCTCAGTGCAGGGTAGATAGATGTTCTCCATGGAGTAAGAACACACTCTTTGCAGATAGGCAGCCTGGCATTGATCTCAGGCCTCTCACTGTGTAACCATATGACTTGGGCAGGTGTTAAACTCTTTGAACCTCAATTTTCATATCAGTCAATGGGGCAATAACAGTACCTACTTTATAGGGTTCTTGGGAGGATCCAGTGAACATGTAAAGCACCAGTCATGGTGCCTGGCACCCAGGAAGCCACTTATAAATGTTAGCTGCTGTTCTCTATTGTATTTTGCTCACTGATCCACAGCTGCAGCCCTTTCTTGGAGAGATGCACTGGGCTAAGGGGAGGAACAGGATAGAGAAAAGACACAGAGATTCCCCCGAGAGAATGGCAGGCATAGGCAAGGAGAGAGAGGCAGAAATTTAAAGAAATGAGCAAGATGGAGAATGCTCGCATTTATTGAGTATTTTCAGAGAGATTATCTTTCTCATTCATCTTTGGGGTAGTGTTATCCATTTTCCATTTGATGAAGAGGTGAAATAATTTGAGAGGTGAAATTACTTACTGCAGTCCAGCGTCAGAGCCAGGATTCTGCCACCAAGCCTCACAGTCTTTTCTTTGTGCCCCTTGCCACTACACATCAACCAGGACCAAGGATGATGAAGCTTATGTTGGCTAAGTAATCAAGGTGGTTTTAAATTTTTTTTTCCCCCAAGCTATCCTTTTTTTTGGAGGGGGGGAGCAGGTGGTGATCGTGGTGGTTCTCTTTCTGTTAAAACAGGCTCTGAGAATTCCTGCAGTTAAGAATAATACCAATGACCACTTATTAAGCACTTGGCATGTCTGGCCCTGTGCCAGGTGCTTCACAAACATATCTCATTTTAATCCTCACAGTGATTCTATGAGATGAGTATTATTATCTGAGGATTAGTGAAATTCAGTAATTTGCTCAGAGTTTACTTGATAATGGAACTGAAACTCACAGCTGAACTGCTAGACTCTCTAAATGACCATGTTAACTTGACATGACCCAGCATTTCCTAAGCTTGTTTGAAGGTGTCTTATCCTGCCTTTATCTGACTTTTGCAGAACATATTTTCTATGTGCTGTTTAAATGATTTGGAACAATTTGATACTCTGTTAGATTGTTGATTGGGGGACTTATTTCTTTCATCTTTGTCCCGTTAAGCAGATAAGGGGCTTCTTTCTGTCTCTCTAGGATTTTTCCTTGCAGTGAGTACTGTACTCCCTGTGTGTTTGCTGATGAAGTCAGCAGGGTTTCAGACTCCACTTTCCTGGTCATACACAAGTACTTATTTTACCATCTCTAAATGGAGTGCATTAGCTCCAGGCCACGGAGAGCAAATTAGGGGAACGGGGAGATACATCACAGAGAAGGAGGCTGCTCTGAAAAATGCTGCCTGTACCTCTCGCCTGTACTCTAGCCGTGTGGGCTTAATAAATACAACATTCCAAGGCTTTTGCAGGATGAGGCCCTCTTTTTCACAGGTGAGCCTGAGATATTGAGTGATGATGATGATGAACACAAAACAGCCTCTGTTTGGGCTTAAAGGCACATTTGGGTTTCTGAGACCTTTCTGGAGCCCCTGTAGACCCAGGCTATTGCTATTCCTGCCACTTCTATACAGGGTAGAGAAATGAGAGCCCATCCAGGCCCCTTTTTCTGCAGCTGTGGACAGGATCCACAGCGTCCATGTAGGGGAAATATTCTGGAACCAGGAAGATGTTACACCTTTTTTCCATTAATTTTTCTTTTTCTTCTAACTGGAGACTTAGGAGAGAATATTGGTAGCTTTATTTATTTTTCAAGATTTTATTTTTAATCTCTACACCCGAGATGGGGTTCACACTCACAACCCCGAGATCGAGTTGTGTGCTCTACCAACTGAGCCAGGCAGGTGCCCCCAGCATGAGCTTTTAAATGAGGTTTGCAAAGGGCAGAATTTGGAAATTGGATGGAAGACCATTAGGAGATTGTTTTCCTTATGGTGGGGAAACTGCTGGTTTACTTGTAGCAACTTGATTTGGAGATAAGAGAGTCAAGGTGGTAGAAAGAGCCCTGGCTGCAGACCTGGGTTCTGGTTCTTTCTTTAATTCCCTATATGATCCTGACAAGCTGTGTCACCTTTTCTGGGCATCATTTTTTCTCAGTTCTCTAATGAGACAGGTTGGACATAAGTATTTCTGTGAGTTCTTCAAGCATGCAGCCTTCCCCCTTTTGATGCCAAAGTTGGAACTCATTTGGTCGGGTCTGGTGGGACATCTGATGCCATGGGGTGCGGGATGCTTACTAATAACCATCCCTGCAAGAGGATGGCTTTCTTTGACATTGGTGATCAACTGGGTTGTTTTGACTTTGGGTCTTTTCTTGCCCACATACACAGGGTAGATGACAGGTAACCCCAGCCGTGACTAGTGACTTAAAGGCCAGATGTGGTTTTCTTGGCTAAGGGTATCCTGAACAACTGAGGCTTTACTCATGGGCATGATGAGCAGGGAGCATCTGAATGATGGCTGGAGGCAGGCAAAGCAGGGCTCCCTCAGCTTCACTTAGCTGCCTGCCTGCCAGTAGCCCTGCCATGATCAGACTGCTGAGTGTTCTTCAGAATTCCCACTTAGTGTTGCATCTGTGTGTAGGTGTCCTCTGGAGCATGTTTGTGTTTGCTGTGTAGTTCATGCTGAGAGTGGGAAAGGAACTGCACTCTCCTCCTTCCCTCCTAGTCCGTGTATCTTTTGCTTGATGAATTCAGATGTGGAATCTTGGGTCTTTGAAAGGACTGTAGACACCATCATTCATTCATTCAGTGAGAGGTTATTAGTATTAATAACCATTGCCTAAATCTCTCTGTATTAGTCACTAAGCATACAGTTATGACTTTTTAGCATCTGTAGAGATGCCCTGGGCTCATGGCCCCTATATTGAATGCCCCCAGATCAGAGCAGGCAAACTTGCCCTCCTTAGCAACTCTTCAAAGAGAAGTCAGATCTGCCTTTGCCTAAGAGAAAGGAGCATCCTATCTAGTTGTATTGAATTGATGTGTTCTCCGAAAATGGTTTCTGTACTGTCACTAGCAGGTGCCTTACAGAAGGAGTTTCCAGTCCTGGGTGAATGCATTTTCAACTGCTCTCTTTCATAGGGTATCTCTTCTGTATTTTTCCTCCAAATAGCTGTTTAGAGTGTCTAATGAAGCAACTGTCTGGAGACCAATGTTTATTTCAACATGGTTGGAGTTGTTTTTGCTTCAGCTTTCAGAGCCAATAAAGCTGGTTATTAGATTCTGTAATTGCTGCTGTAATTACTCTCTTGGAACCGGCAAAGGCATAATTAAATATGGAGATTCCAAGGACTATTTTTTTCCATCTAAAAGCAACCTCTTTAACTTCTATTGGCCTGAGTTAGATTTTAGTTGTTTGTTGTGTTGTTCTTAAAATTTTGTTTTATTTTAAGTAGGCTCCACATCCATTGTGGGGCTTGAACTCACGATTTTGAGATCAAGAGTCACATTCTCCACCAACTGAGCCAGTCAGGTGCCCCTAGATTTTAGTCGTTAAAGCTGCTGTGCTTATGAATGACGCTAGGGTTCTTTGGCAGAAAAGGGATTTCTTTGGACACCTCTTTATTTGGTTTAGATAAACTCCTTGTTAACCCAGTACTTTTTTTTCCCTTTACCCCCCATTTTATTGAGATATAATTGACTTAACATTGTATCAGTTTTAGGTATACAACATAATGATTTGATGTATGTGTGTATTGTGAAATGGTTACCACGATAAGTTTAATATCCATCACCTCACACAGTTGTTTGTTTGTTTTTTCTTGTAATGAGAACCCAGTACTGTTCTTGTTTTTGTTTTTTAACCCAACCGTTAGGAATTTAGAGACATACAAAGTAAGACATTAAGAGCCAGCATATATTTATGTAAAACATTGGGTTTGGCCCTTTAAACTTTGGCTACTTATAGAAGTAAATTTCTGGGGGCACCTGGGTGGCTCAGTTGGTTAAGCCTCCAGCTCCTGGTTTTGGCTCAGGTCATGATCTCACTGTTTGTGAGATTGAGCCCCACATTGGGCTCTGTGCTGACATTGTGGAGCATGTTTGGGATTCTCTGTCTCCCTCTCTCTCTGCCCCTCACCTGCTCATGCAGGCACACACTCTCTTTCTCTCTCTCTCCAAGTAAATAAACATTTGGGAAAAAAGGAGAAAAAAGAAGTAAGTTTCTGTGGTCAGAAATAAGGTTGGGATGGATGATATTTTACTTTTAAGTGTAACTATGCAGGAAAAGTGGCACTTTGCTCCTTTAATTTGGCCTAAGTTATACTTCACCACTGTGCCACACTGTTTCTAAGATACAGAGTAGTTTAAGTGCTGTGAATATTTATATATCTTGTAGCCCAAATGGTGACCCCATGTCTAATTTCAAGATTACTTTACTCATGAACTATGTATGAAGGGAGAAAATGAATTAAGTACCCCTTTTCTTTGAAATTTTTAACTGGTTGAAAGGTACACACAGGATTAGATTGGGATAGATAAATCAAATGTCCTGCCAGACACCATCCTGGAGAGTTTGCTACATGGAGAGGAAGAGACTGTGTGAACCCTGCAGGCAGAATGGGAACCCTGGAGAGCAAGGCTCTGCTCAGGCCTTTTTTCCAGTCTCAGGACACACTTTCAGGTGAGAAGAGAGGGTAGGGCATGTGATTATAGAAGTTCCTGCAGGAGGAATGCAGGCAAAGAATCCTGCCAAATGGTCATTTTAGCCAGTGTTTCGATGAGACGTTATCATTTCTCCTTTGAGTCAGAAGTACACAAGTGATAAAATGTGGGTGCATCACACATGAAGAACCTTGCATAAAATACATGAAAAATTTAAATACAGATGAAATTAGAGATTCGGTTTAATATGTATGAAGCACTTACTATGTACTAGCCACTGTGCTGGTCTGTAAACATGAAAAATATAAACATTTCATTCATGGGGGGACCCTTGCTTACCTCCCTGTTATGTTTGGGTATTTGCTTCCATATCATTTATCGCTTAGAGAAGTTAAGAAGTAGGGTGGAGATCAGAGAAATGTAAGATTAGCATGTAAGGAGTCACTGCCAATTGAAAATCTAGTAGAAAAAAAGTTAAAGCAGTTCTAAATCTGTGATGTTAATAGGGAAAGAATAAATTTGATTTTAAAAATCAGAATGTGGGGCGCCTGGGTGGCTCAGTTGGTTAATTAAGTGTCCAACTTCGGCTCAGTCACAATCTCACAGTTTGTGGATTTGAGCCCAGCATCAGGCTCTGTGCTGACAGCTCAGAGCCTGGAGCCTGCTTCGGATTCTGTGTCTCCCTCTCTCTCTGCTCCTCCACTGCTCATGCTCTGTCTCTCAAAAATAAATAAACATAAAAAATTAAAAAAAAAAATCAGAATGTATGGGGAAGTTGGTGCTAAACCATTCATGGACGACCTGCTTCTTTCTGGGTTGGGGTTTTGTATGTAGCAGAACAGCTCCCTCGCTGCCATCTGTTGAAAGTCAGCCCTCAATACAAGAGTTCATTAAAAAAAAAAAAGAAGAAGAAATTTGTTTTTAAACTGGAAACAAAACAAAAAAATCAGAATGTAGCTGACTGTATAAAATCAAGGCCTCTGCTATACTCAGAGCACCGAAAAGCAAGGCAGATGTGTCATCTCATTGTTCATGCTTAAGAACTGTCCCAGTGTCACTTGCCATCATTCTGAGCCTGTGTGGGAAGAGCAGAGGCCTTGGGGTTTATGCAGACCAGTGGTTGAACCCTCCCCTCCACGCAAAATAGCAGCGTGACTTGGATGAGTCGCTTCACCTTTCTCAGCTCCAATCTCTTTGTTAAGAAGGTGGCCAGGACTGCCACAACCATCTTGTTTACTTACCACACAGCAGCCAGTCAGACAACCTTGTTCACTTTACTCATGAACATGGCAGACAAGTTTTTATAGGCTGGGGTATTCCATGGGTGATGGGGATGGCTGAGGTGGACCTGGGAAAGAGGCATCTGTGGTCTGAGAAGGTTTGAGAATCATTTGTTGATTAGAATGTGTCTGAGTTTCTGTGGAAAGGCAGCATGGCACTAAGGAAAACACAAGGAAACAGCTCCGGGCCCTGAGCACTTACATACCAGGAGATCTTCCCTCTGTCGTGATGTTCAGTGGCAAAGGGCTCCCAGAACCTGACCTGTGGTGAGAACCCCAGTCCCTTGCAGGATCTTACCGGCTACATTAAATCACATGGAGGCTTTGTCTTCTGGGTACAGGTAGATGTTGAGGGTTTTTAAGCAAAGGAATGATGTGGTTGGATTTGCACACCCTCTTCTGTGTTTCCACGGTCTCCTTGACACTCTTTGCCGGACTAGATGACTCCTCCAGGGCAGGATCCTACCTTTTTCATTAAATGCGAGGTGCAACAGAATGGCAAAGCATGGACTTTGGAGTTCCGCACTTGACTTAATCTCTTATGTCACTTACTACCAGGTAACCTGAGTTTGAACCTTAGTTTCCTCGTCGGCTAAAAAGGGTGGTCTTTTTTTTTTCTTTTTTTAATTTTTTTTTTTAACGTTTATTTATTATTGAGAAACAGAGACAGACAGAGCATGAGCATGGGAGGGATAGAGAGAAGGGGAGACAGAATCTGAAGCAGGCTCCAGGCTCTGTGCTGACGGCTCAGCGCAGAGCCTGACGTGGAGCTTGAACTCACAAACTGCAAGATCGTGACCTGAGCCCTGAGCCAAGGTTGGACGCTCAATCCACTGAGCCACCCAGGTGCCCCAGAGGGTGGTCATTTCTACCTTAAAGAGTTGCCGTTTTGTGAGGTACTTTTATAGCATGTATGACTTAGTATTAGCAGCTGAAGGGGTTCATTCAGAGGAGTCTTGGGGACACCTGGGTATGACTTGAAGTCATAGGCCATTCACACAGGAATCAAGGGAAATAGGTTGAATGGCTTGTCAGCATTCTTTTTTTTTAATGTTTATTTTTGAGAGGGAGGGCACGCACATGGGGGAGGGGCAGAGAGAGAGGGAGACACAGAATCCAAAGCAGGCTCCAGGCTCTGAGCTGTCAGCACAGACCCCGACACAGGGCTCAAACTCATGAACCGTGAGATCATGACCTGAGCTGAAGTCAGACGTTTAAACGACTGAGCCACCCGGGCGCCCCATTTGTCAGCTTTTAAGTAGGCACATTTCATTGTTCTTCAGATTTTTTGCCATTTTTCATTAGCCTGCTTTATGCTTTGGCTGGAGGAATTTTCCTAGTGGTTTTGTTTGCTGCTTTTAGAGGAAGTATGGACTGCTTATGTGCAGGCCAAGGCCATTTTCCCTTGGCAAATGGTTTTAAGGATGCAATCCTAGGCTAACAGGGAGCATGAGTGAAAGGAGCATGGAACCTATTCATGTGACATGTGGAGAAACCACAGCCCTGTAGGGAGGGCAGTTGCATGTCTCTGAGAGCCCACCAGAGATGGCTGTGGTCTGGAACTCAGGGACATGGGGAGTGTGTGTGTGGGTGCATAATATGTGTGTCCGTATGTGTCTAAGGCTAGCGCTGTCCAGGCCAAGGTAGGGCTGGGCAGCTTCCCGGACCCAGCCCATTTCTTATGTTTAAGTCTGTGGTGAGCCTTCTTTCTGGCTTTGATAACCATCTAAGATGTATACTAAAGATACTTTCTGGTGGAAAGCGGGGAGACAGTAAGGAGAACAAAACCCGGGTTGAGAGTAGGGAGATGTGCTTTTGGCTCTTGCTCTGCCGCAAATGCACCTGGTCAAATTGCTTACCCTGACTGGATCCAGGAACCAGTGATCCAGGAAGCATAGACAGATGCGTAGACAGAAGCATAGACATGCCAGGAGGCATAGACAGATGATGACATTGACTTGACCAAATGGTCAGACTCTAGATTTGTCCCTGATAGGGAGTTCTGTCTTTTTATTTTAGTTGTGTTTTGTTTTCTGTGATAGAGAATGCTGTAGTAACCATCTTTAGGCATGAGGATTTTTGCTTTTGTTGAATACAATTCCAGAATGTATTCCAGACCCCTACTGGGTCATAGGGCAGGAACATCATTATGGCTATTGCTGTATGTTGCCATGTTGCTTTTCAGAAGCAGTGTATCAATTTACAGTTGTCAGCTATGCGTGAGAGAGCATTTTAACCCCAACTGATCCAGTATTTAGTATAGTAATTATTTATTGTTTTTATAATTTAGTTAGCATAAAATGATACTTTAAAAGCTGCTTTATAATAATCAGAGGTGCTGTTTTCTGGGTGTCCGCTCTGTTTAATGTTGTGCTAGGTGTTTACATATATTATCTCATTTACTCCTCACAGTGAACCTATCAGGGAGGCACAGTAGCTCACCTAAGTCTGTGAGCTGGGGTTTGAACCTAAAGCAGTATGGCCTCAAAACGCAGCCTCCATCTGGGTGCCTCTCCATTCTTTGATTTGTGGGGGTGTGGTTACACAGTGTGAACTTTTGCTTGTGTGCTTTGCTGCATTTTGAAGTATGTGAATTTTGTATAGTTTTTTTTAGAAAATTGAATGTGCTCTTTGCATAGAAGAGATTATTAACCCTGTGTTATAGTGAAAGCAGCAACTGAGGTGCATCTACTATAATTAGGGAGAAGACTCAAGTGAACTCGAAGATATTCTGATCTGGGCTCTCTGAAACCCTATTTTCTCCCCCCATGCAGCTGCCCTCCAGGCACTGAAGCGCAAGAAGAGGTACGAAAAGCAGCTGGCGCAGATTGACGGCACACTATCAACCATTGAGTTTCAGCGAGAGGCCCTGGAGAACGCCAATACCAACACGGAGGTGCTCAAGAACATGGGCTATGCTGCCAAGGCCATGAAGGCTGCGCACGACAACATGTACGTGGTCACCCACTGGTGGGGTGGGCACCGTGTGGCAGGGCAGTGCTGGCCCTGGAATGCCTCAATCCCAGGACAAGGCCTTAGGCAACCCCTTGACTTACCCATTCAAACATCTGAATTTGTATTAATTTGCATTCTTTTTTGGAACTCCTAAAATGGATCCTGTATCTTGTTGCCTATAGAAGCAGATCACATGGAATGAAACTGTATTTCTGAGTAATTCAGAGTTAACTGTGATGAGCAGAGTTTCTTGCTGGAAAGGTCCTTAGAAAGTCCTCTTGCCCAGGCCTCTGATTATCAAGGGGGACGCTGTGTCCCAGAGAGGGGAAGTGACTTGCCCCGGGTTATATGTGAGCTTGGATAGAACTGGGATTAGAATCACTGTCCAGGGCTTTTTCCTGATGCTGTAGGGACCCTGAAAAGATTGGTGCTTCTGAGGACTTTGGATCTCTCTGTTTTTACATCTGCTTTTGATGGAATTTTCTGGCTCCCCCCTTGCTCTGTCTTTGGCTGTCATATTAACAATGTTCTTGGAGTGCCTGACTGGCTCAGTAGAGCATGCAATTCTTGATCTCTGGGTTGTGAGCTTGAGCCCCATGTTAGGTCTAGAGATTACTTTAAAAAATATATCTGGGGCGCCTGGGTGGCGCAGTCGGTTAAGCGTCCGACTTCAGCCAGGTCACGATCTCGCGGTCCATGAGTTCGAGCCCCACGTCAGGCTCTGGGCTGATGGCTCAGAGCCTGGAGCCTGTTTCCGATTCTGTGTCTCCCTCTCTCTCTGCCCCTCCCCTGTTCATGCTCTGTCTCTCTCTGTCCCAAAAATAAATAAACGTTGAAAAAATAAATAAATAAAAATATATCTGTAAAAATGATGTTCTTGACCTCAGCAATCCTTCCCTTATGTGGCTACTTCTCACATACAGTGGCCTAAGAAACTAGATAGCCACCCTTGTTATAGTTGTAATTAAAGGCCAGAGTAACACTAGACTCCAAACGAGAGTCTCTCCCATGAGCAAAATTCTGCATTTGTTGCAGTACTTGGACTTGGATCATATATTTGGGTACTTGAAGCCCTTTTTTACTTCCTTGGGGTACTTAGCCATGTTCTAGAACAGGGTTTGGCAAGATGCCTCCTATGGGCCTGCCACCTATTTTAGTAAATAAGGTTTTATTGGAACACAGTTGTGCCCATTAAGTTACATACTGTCTATTTGGCTGCTTTTGTGGTAGACAGCAGGTTTGTGACAGAGTTTGTATGGCCCACAAATTCTGAGATACTTGCTCTTTGCTCCTTTATGGAAAAAGTCTGCTGATCTCTGCTCTAGAAATGTGGGGTTGCAGGAAAAGTAGCCTTTAAATAAGTGAAGTATTGGGGCACCTGGGTGGCTCAGTCAGTTAAGCGTCTGGCTTTGGCTCAGGTCATGATCTCACGGTTTGTGAGTTCAAGCCCCACATCAGGCTCTGTGCTGACAGCTCAGAGCCTGGAGCCTATTTTGGATTCTGTGTCTTCCTCTCTCTCTGCCCCTCCCCAACTCATGCTCTGTCTCTCTCTCAAAAATAAATAAAACGTTAAAAAAAATTTCTATGTTCTCCAAGATGCCCAGCAGAGAGCATGTCTCAGTGAACCACTATGCGTACTTTGAAATATGTGTGTGTTTATTATATTGATTGTTTATAAGATTGATAGTATATAGAAAATAATTCTATATGTTTGCCTTTCTTTTGGAGCCCGGTGGAGGTTCATAAGTGGATTTGAGTAGATGGGGAGGAACTGTCAAGTGGCACAGCTATATTTTATGATTTGTGATTTTATCTCCCCCTGTGCGGTGTTAGAGTTGCCCTTGAGCTTGAAGAAGAGCTTACTGGCCCAGGAGTTAAAGTCCTGTAGTCTCATTTGACATGTTTATTACTAGCTTACATGAGAGATCGTGAATGTGGCATCTAACTTTGCTAAGCCTTATTTCCTTAGGGTGTTGGGAGTAGATGATGTCTAAGAATACTTCCATCCTCTTGATTCTGTGCTTCTCTGTTTTAAAAGGGGGAGGAAGACAATAAAGACAAAAAAGTAATTCCTCACAGGGAATAATTGTAGCGGGTATAGAGGGTAGCGCTAGGAAACAGATTGTGTGCAAGTGGGGTTTCTCTTCCTGCCTCGTAGGCCCTCTTCACACAGACTGAATGTCTAATATTACGTCTGTCCATCTCTTTTGAAGGGACATCGATAAAGTTGATGAGTTAATGCAGGATATTGCTGACCAGCAAGAACTTGCAGAGGAGATTTCAACAGCTATTTCAAAACCTGTAGGATTTGGAGAAGAGTTTGATGAGGTGAGTGGTTTCATGCAGTTCTCACAAGTTCCACAAATGACACCCAAGCCACCTTTTGATGTGCTGTTGAAGGCTCTCCAGTAGGGTGTATGTGGTTTGGAAATCACCAGTTCTCATCCCTCCAGAGACTTGGACGTAAACAGGGCATGGTATTAACTCTCCCTAATTCTGGATTTTTAGAGATGCTTTCACTCTTTGGTGTAGAAGTTTAGGTTGAGTAGAGGAACCTTCATAGGGACTCCTCAGCAGGCTTCAGGTCAGTAATTGGTTTCAGTAAATAATTATCTTACACCTTTCGTGGTGGACCCTAGGCTCAGAGCTGTGGCAACTGAGGTGACCATTCCCTGGTACAGGATTTGCCCTCAGGCAACTCTGATTTGAGGTAAAGATGAAGCCAAGGAAGGAGCATTTATATCTGACCCCTGAGGGATCCATCTGGAACTCGGCCACCTGCTGGTTTCTGCTGTAGCAATTGGGATCTTGGGTCTCTTAGCTTTCTAAAATCCAATAACAGGCCCTGTTGAAGGTATTTCGTTCTGTGTTAGATTTGAGGCCACTGAAGGTGAGGTCCTCTCCACTGGACCTCTTCATGCTGATTCCCGCGGTGTAGCTGACAATACAGCCTGTGGCTTTCACCTGTGGCTCCCAGCACCAGGGTTTTCATGTTGTCAGACTAAAATTTGATGGACTAGTCAAGTCAATTTCAATTCAGCAAGTATTCCTGAACATTCATGGAGTGTGCCCAGTTCTGAGATAAAGAAATAGGAATGAAAATACATGATCCCTTCTCTGAATCGCTTCTCGGCCTTTTGGCTAAGATCAAGTGTATAATCCCTTCTCTCAAAATGCTGACAGCTAGTGCAGGACCCTGGATATAGACTCCATAACTGCTTGCTGGTATGTTAGCTTCACCAGTAGAACCATGTTTAGGGTTTGAATCACAGAGTGTGGACCTGGAGTTATCTCTCTTCTGACCTTCGAAGGGGTGTGTGTCCCCTGAGCCATCAGGAAAGAGGTACTGCTGCAGGGGCTAGGATTCCCAGGGACATCTGTCTCACTCTTGTGTTTCCTTTTACCAGGATGAGCTCATGGCAGAATTAGAAGAACTAGAACAGGAGGAGCTAGACAAGAATTTGCTGGAAATCAGTGGACCCGAAACAGTCCCTCTACCAAATGTTCCCTCTATAACCTTACCATCAAAACCCAGTGAGTACTTCTTACCCAGTCATGACATATCCCTGATGCCATGTGGTGGTGTCAGTTTGGGTCCTGAGTTTGCCCAGGATTGAGAACCACATAAAATCTGTTCTGACGGCCATAGAGACAACGTCACCTGTGTTTTCCTAGTTTTTCTCTAGAACAGGGTTTTTTAACCTCGGCACTATTAACACAGTCAGGTAATTCTTTGGGTTGGGGGAAGGGGGTTGTTTTATGCATTGTGGATGTTTATGCAGCACCCCTGGGCTCTGTCCTCTCCAAGGTGTGACAACCAGAAATGTCTCCATACTGCCATATGTCTCCTGCAGAGTATGTGGGG
The DNA here is from genome assembly GCF_022079265.1 of Lynx rufus. Taxonomy (NCBI): domain Eukaryota; kingdom Metazoa; phylum Chordata; class Mammalia; order Carnivora; family Felidae; genus Lynx; species Lynx rufus. Next base: position 25,237,852 of record NW_025814896.1, on the reverse strand, counting down.
GGTCACCCCCAGTTGAGAACTATTATTCCAGAATGATTTTTTCCTATGTCACCAAACAAGACAAAGCTCTAGGCACTAGGAGAAGATGTGAGAGTTTAATTCCAGGACAGCTCTTACTCCGTCTAATAGCCTGTTCTGTGCACACCTATAAAAACTTAGGGCCTCAGAGGCAGCCACTGTGGGAAGGAAACTTCTTTGGCTTTTTTTAGAGACCTGGTTCTATAAAACCTTCGTTTCCTTCTGCCTGCTCCTTCTTCCCCCTCCCTCCTCCATTTTTCACCCTTGGTAGAAGTATTCCACACCAGACTTCTAGAAAAGATATAGCAGTTTGATTTGTCATGGAGGGAGAACCCAGGGAGCAGTGTAACCAGGCTGTTGTCCTCTTACCCTCCCACATACAGAGAAGAAATGATCCCTCAAGTTGAGTCAGCAGCCTATGGTGGGTTCAGGCAAAGGGGGTCCACATCCACACACTGTTTAAGGGGCACTAGTGGGTGTGGAGAGGTGGTTCAAGCCACTTAATGTGGAGGGGGAGTGCTGGCAAGGATTAGATCTCCTCTGGGGTTCTTCCTTGAATGCTCTGGATGGAAACCTCACCTGAAGTCTGACAGACTCTCAGTGTAGAATCCTTCTTGTTTTGCCTGGCCTCAGTGCTGGTGGAGGGGAGGTGCTGGGAGCTGGTATGCCTGTTATCAGGAGTTTTATGCTGCAGCTTTCAGGCACAGAGAAACAGTCTGCTGATAGCTTGGCCACAAGGCTGGGTGTGAGGGCAGGGCTGTTTTGTAGACATGATGTGGCACAGCCCTGGCACCCAGCCAGAATGTGTTGAGAGCACTGTAACCAGCTTCTAAGTAGCCCTTTCTCTCTTTACACAGCCAAGAAGAAGGAAGAAGAAGAGGACGACATGAAGGAATTGGAGAACTGGGCTGGATCCATTTAACTGGTCCAATGCGGGCTGGGCCCAGACAGACTCTGGTGGCCTGTGCAGCGGGCAGGCATGTGCGTGTGTGGGGCAGGCAGGACATGGTGCAGGCAGGTTCCATCGCTCCTGAATCTCCCTCCAAAGCAGTAGGGCCACATCACTGCTCACTCTCTGCATAGCATGGTCTGCACCCAGCGGGATGGGGAGGGGGGTGGGGGGGCGGGGGGTGGGTGGGAGGTGCCTGCTGTTTATAATGTTGAATTTCTGTAAAATAAACTGTATTTGCAAATCCAACATTGAGCTTCTGGACTACGCTAACTCCACTGCTGAACCTCAATGGAAAGGGTCGACCGTGTGCAGTTGAAATGATCTGAAAATGTAGCCTCTGTCCTTTTAAGTCAGTTGACTCGTCGCACATCTCTGTGAGACTTGTATGGTACTGGCAGAAGAATCGTTTTTTAAAGCCATAGGCTTTTCCTTGTCCTTAGCTGTAATAATGCATCTGATTTGGGTTCCTTGAGAGCTGTATTTCTGTCCATCACCTGTATACTGGCCCCTGTGTTTACCACTCTGCCCACCCCTCACTCGTACTCCCCTGGTTTTTTGGAGTTTGTGACACTGATTTGAAATGAATGGTGTTCTTGAGAGCAAGTGAGATTGTAGAGTTAAATTCCAGCTATATACATTTTTCTAACATAGCTCTAAGGTCCTTGTTGCTGTTTGTGATAACTGATAGATAACTCATTGGAAACATGTGCATACATTTATATTCAGATGAAATTATGGTTTGCACTGTCTATTAAATATCTCAATTAATTTTCATACTTTGCTGTTGTGTTCAATCAATCTGTCATTTGCTTTGGGAGTTGACTCTTTCAAGGCTAGCACGGTATCCAGTGGAGCCTGTGGAAGCATATACGAGACTTGAGCATGACGTGCGTCAACAGTCAGAACCAAAGAACAGAGTACGTCTTACTGGAAATGCATTTACGTTCTGGATGCCATGGATCCGTGGCCTTCATCTTGCTCAGGGATCGTCTGGGCACAGCTCAGGAGTGAATGGTTCTCGTGTAGTTCCATGTTCTTTCCTAGTTCTTCTCTGTTAGTGTCCATGAGCAGTGCCAACAGGACAGCAGAGCCTCCACCTTTTGGAAACCATGGTCTTCCCACTGACTAGTCCTACCTGGTGCATTGGTTTATTGAACCAATCTGGTACATTGGTGCACTGAAGAAAATGGCCTTTCCCATGGAGAGAAAGTGTAGGGCAGTGACTGAGAATCTAGGACACAAGTGGTAGTCTCAGGTTTGCAGTGACTCACCATGTGACCCTGGCCTGGCCTCTTCCATTCTCTCTACCTTTCTTTAGTCTTATACCCCCTAGAGAATCTGACAAACACTGTGGACCTTCTCCTTCAGAAAAGTGGACCTGGGGCGTCTGGGTGCCTCAGTCGGTTAAGCATCTGACTCTTGATTTTGGCTCAGGTCGTGATCTCACAGCTCATGAGTTTGAACCCCACATCGGGCTTCATGCTGACAGTGCAGAGCCTGCTTGGGATTCTCTTTCTCCCTCTTCTTCTACCCCTCCCCCTCTCGCTCTCTCTCTTTCTCAAAAATAAATAAACTTAAAAAAAATTGGACCTATGCATATTTGTTCTTAATTCTGAATGCCAATTGGCAGAATTTGAGAGGATCCCTTCTCTAATGCCCGTCCCTAAACCTCTTAAGATTAAAATCAACCTGAGTTCACAAACACTGCCATTGCTCACTGGGTACGGTGGGGCAAGTTGCCCACTTCCCTGGATCTCATTTTCCCATCTGTGAAACAAGGGGCCGGGACTAGATCATCAGAGGTCCTATTTGTGACGTTGCTGATGCCCTGTGCCTGCCTCCTCATTTCTCATCTTCCCTGGCTGCCACACTTAGGATTGAGACTTGACCACAGTGCCTTGAAAATTCATGACTTGTATGGAGGGTGGGTCTGGCTATTCTCAGAAGTTCTTTCTTTCCACTTCAAGAAGAATCTAGTGGCAACACTTGCTGCCAGCTTCCACCTTCTCACCCTGCAGTTGGTGTAGCTCCTGGATGTCCTTTGGTGTGGGAAATCCAGAGTGGATATTCTTAAGCTTCTCATTAGTTGCCTCAAGGGCTTCTGACCCCAGGTCTGGATGAGGGGAACTCACAGACCCAACCATCCAGCGCTGGCAGGCCTGAACCCAGGTCCAGGACAGTGTTTGGAGCTCCTGTGAGAAAGAGCTGCTTATTCCTCTTGGATGTGGGCTGTGGCAGGCCTGTGGGGTAGTGTTCAGTCATGCTTAGTCTCTCCTGCTCTCAGGAGGTTCTCAGTCCTACTATGTCAGGATTCATTGGCTACAAGCTAACAGATGACTCAGATGACTGGTGTAAACCTTAAAGTCATCTACTTACCATTCAAAACTTACTCAACAAATACTGAGCACCTACTGTGTGCCAGGCACTGTTCAAGGCAGGGAGAGTGCATGCAACAGACAAAGTCGCTGCCCTCAAGAGAGCTGGATTCTAGTAGTCTCAGGACGAGAAGTCTTGGGTTGGTGGAGGGTTGGGTGGAAGGGCGCTGGGGGAGTCTGGGTTGGAGGCAGTGCCTCAACCACGTCCTCAAGAGCCAGGATCGTTGTATCCTGCACTGCCACCCTCCATACATTAGCTTTTCCTTTCTGGGCTTGCTACCTCTTGATCATTAGATGGCCTTTCTTCACACACTCAGGATCTAGAAGGAGGATCAGCACTAGCCAGGTTTTCTTTTGCATCTGCCCATGTTAACAGGAGGCAAACCTTTCCCAGATGACTCCACACAAACTATCCTTCTATCTCCTGAGCCACAACTGTTGCATGGTCTAAAGGAGTCTGGGAAAGTGTATAAAAGGAATCTGGGACTGGACAAAAGGGTCCAATCCGGATCCTCCCGTTGGGCTGGGGGTGGAGCCTCCTTCTGTGAGCCCATTATTCTCTGTTAGGAAGAAAGAAGGAGGGATGGTTGCTGAATTAGGTGGCACCAAGTATCTACCACACAGGCAGACACCAAAAGGCAGATGTGAGATTAGCACCATCAATTTCTTCTAAAAAGCAAATCAGATCATGATGTATTCCTTTCAAACCCTTCAATCTACCTCTACTCTCTCCTCTTCTGTGTATTGGAATTACCCAGAGAGCTTGTGAAAAATTCAAGTGTATTGGGCCCCATCCCTGATCTGGGTAGGGATCCAAGAATTTACATTTTAACAAACTCCTTGGGTGATTCTGATGTAGGGTGGACGGGATCAAGACATCAGAATGGTTCACATGAACTTTCTGTGACCTGGCCCCCATTTTCACCTCTCCCCATGACTTCCCCATATTGTTATGCAGAATTTTCTGTCTCCTAGAATATGTGCTCTCTGCTTCCCAGCCTTTACATGGGCTCTGGTCCCTTGGCCTTCCTTTCCTGGGCACAGCTTTCCTCGTTCCCGCAGGCATTTGCTGCTTCATCCTCTGCTTCCCACTTCCTCCTCTTGTTAGGATTCCTCACTCTCTTACCAGACAGTGAGGTCATCACATTTCCTGGCCCCTAGATCTGCTTGGCACAGATCGGGCCTCAAGGATGTTTGCATGAAAGCATGTGTATGGTCAGAGGGGAATGTGCTATTGACTGGTTGTGCCAGGAGGAAGTGGAAATTGAGCTTGGGCTTGAAGAAGGAGTAAATTTTTTAAATTTACTTTAAGAGAGAGAGAGAGCCTGCACACATGGGTGAGGAGCAGAGAGGGGGAGAGAGACTCCCAAGGGGGCTCTGTGCTGTCAGTACAGAGCCCAACACAGGGCTTGATCCCACAATCCCGCAAACCGTGGGATTCAGTGACCTGAGCTGAATCAGGACGCTTAACTGACTGAGCCACCCAGGTGTCCCAGAAGTGGATTTTTTTATGTGTGCCTGTGATGGATGGGGCATTCTAGACCAAGGGAACCTTATGGGGGGAAACAAGAAGGCAGTGAAGTGAGGGCTGCCTCAGGAGGATTTGACTGGAGGAAGGGCTTGCTTGAGAAGAGGTAGAACTGGAGGGATAGGTTGGGGCTCGACTGAGATCTTGAGCATGAGATTGAGGGATCTACACAGCCCTCAAAAATCAGGCAGGGAGATGCCTGGGTGGCTCAGTTGGTTAAGTGTCCTGACTCTTAGCTCAGTCCTCAAGCTCTGTGCTGACAGCGCGGAGACTGCTTGGGATTCTCATTTTCTCCCTCTCTCTCTGTCCCTGCCCTGCTTGTGTGCATGCTCACACAGACTCTCTCTCTCTCTCTCTCTCTCTCTCTCTCAATAAATAAACTTAGAAATGAAGCAGAGGAAGGAGGGAGGGCAGATAGGAAGGAGGGGAGGAGAAAGAAAAAAAAATGAGTTGCTCAGGCAATAGTTTCGGGACAAGAGGAGCAGTGGAGAAGAAGCATTTTAGGCTGCCTTCCATTTCCCTCATTGAAGTGAGGGTGGCAATTTTAAAGTTTATTTGTTTACTTTTGAGAGAGAGAGAGAGAGGGAAAGTGTGCATGAGTGGAGGAGGGACAGAGAGAATCCTGACTTGGGGCTCTAACTCACTTATGATGAACGAGTCAAAATCAAGAGTCAGGTGCTTAACCAACTGAGTCATCCAGGCTCCCCGAGTGTGGCAATTTCAGAAACAGCAGTTACCACGGGTACAGTCCTGTGTCTTCCAAGCGCAGACTAGACAGTGGGCTGGTGTGTGGGCAGCAGCAGGCCAAGACGTAGATGCCAAGGGCACAGGGCTCTGGGGTCTGGCATATAAGGTTCAGATCCTGCCTCTGTAGCACAAGGATTCTGTGGGCCTAGGGAGGTGACTTCATTGCCTTAGCCTGTTTCCTCATCTGTAATGTGCAGGTAATAACACATCTGTCTGTTTTGGTCTTCTAGTGCTGCCATAACAAATGACCACAAACCAGCTGCCTTAAAACAATAGAAATCTATTCTCTCGCAGTTTAAGAGGTCTGAAGTCCATGGCTTTCTTCTGCATGTTTCTGTGTATCCTTTTCTGTCGCTTATAGGACACTCATCATTGTTAGGTCCCCCCTAATTCAATATGATCTCATCTTGATCCTTACCTGAATTACATCTGCGCAGACCCTATTTCCAAATAAGTTACCATTGTAATACTCTGGTTTCTCTTCAGATCGTATAAATCTTTTGTCTTTTACAAATCAGTTCCCTGCACTGCAGAAGAAACAATCAACAAAACTAAAAGGCAGCTGACAGAAAAGATATTTGCAAATGACATATCGGATAAAGGGCTAGTATCCAAAATCTATAAAGAACTCACCAAGCTCCACACCCGAAAAAACAAATAATCCAGTGAAGAAATGGGCAGAAGACATGAATGGACACTTTTCCAAAGAAGACATCCAGATCACCAACAGACACATGAAACGATGCTCATCCTCAGGGAAGTACAAATCAAAACCACACTCAGATACCACCTCACGCCAGTCAGAGTGGCTAAAATGAACAAATCAGGAAACGATAGATGCTGGCAGGATGTGGAGAAACGGGAACCGTCTTGCACTGTTGGTAGTATTGCAAACTGGTGCAGCTGCTCTGGAAAACAGTGTGAAGGTTCCTCAAAAAATTAAAAATAGAACTACCCTACGACCCAACAATAGCACTACTAGGAATTTACACAAGGGATACAGGACTGCTGATGCGTAGGGGCACATGTGGGAAGAAACATTACCCCAATGTTTAAAAAAAATTTTGTTTTAAATGTTTATTTATTTTTGAGAGAGAGACAGAATGAGAATGGGTTGGAGCAGAGAGAGGGGGAGACACAGAATCTGAAGCAGGCTCCAGGTTCTGAGCTGTCAGCACAGAGCCCGATGCAGGGCTTGAACTCACGAGCCGCGAGATCATGTCCTGAGCCGAAGTTGGACCCTCAACCGACTGAGCCACCCAGGCACCCCAAACATGTACCCCAATGTTTATAGCAAGGCTTTCAACAGTAGCCAAATTATGTCCATCAACTGGTGAATGGATAAAGAAGATGTGGTTTATATACACAATGGAATATAACTTGGCAATGAAAAAGAATGAAATCCTGCCATTTGCAGCAACGTAGATGAAACTGGAAGGTATTATGCTAAGTGAAATAAGTCAGTCAGAGAAAGACAAATATATGTTTTCACTCATATGCGGATCTTGAGAAACTTAACAGAAGACCATGGGGGAAAGGAAGGGGGAAAAATAGTTACAGAGAGGGAGGGAGGCAAACCATGAGAGACTCTTAAATACAGAGAACTAAGGGTTGATGGGGGAAGGGGGAGAGGAGAAAGTGGGTGATGGGCATTGAGGAGGGCAGTTGGGATGAGCACTGGGTGTTGTATGGAAGCCAATTTGACAGTAAATGATATTTTAAAAAAAGAAATGAAAAATGTATCAAATGGCCTGAAAGCAGCAGAATACAAAAAATAAAAAGTAAACAAAACAAAACAAATAAGGTCCCATTGTGAGGTTCCAGGTGGACATGAATTTCAGGGGACACTTCAACCCACTAGGTTGCCTCATAACTGCTGTGAGGTCATGACCTGTAAAGCACACAGCAAGGTTTAGAGAGCTCTGTGAGATAGAGGTGGGAAGCACAGGTATTAGGAGCCAGTCCCACTTACTAGATGTGAAAACTGAGGCTGTAGGGAAACTTTGGGTCCCACTGCTAATCAATGACAGAAAGAAGCAGATTAATTTTCTGTTTTGTGAAGGCCATTCCACAACTGTATTTGGGCATCTTTGTGCCAGTTCATGGTTTGGTGGGAAAATCAGGCCATCGTCCTCTTCAACATCATTGCCACCACAGGCTGGGTAATCAATGTAGTGAAACCCATTGAGAAGAGGGTACCTGCCCCAGGAGGGCTTGTGAGAGGAAGCACTGCCTTAGCCAAGATTGAGGGACGTTGAGGACTCAGCAAGGGAAATGGTGTGAAAGACAGGGAGTTAGGATAGTTTTCAAAGGCATGTTCAAAGTCCTGGAGGCCACCCTGGTCTTCCGTGTGGGTCTGAGCTGGTCAAGAACAAAATCAGTAGACCTTCAGTTAAGTATTTATGAAATGAATTATAGGTGGGGAAACAAAGGCGCCAGGTACTTCAAATCCCATAGCAAATACTGCAGAACTAAGACATGAACTCAACTTCCTTGTCTCCCTACCCAGGTCTCTTCCTATCTGCCCTGGGTACCCTGTCCTGGAGAAGCAGCTTCCTTCCTTCCTGCTAGGCTGTGTCCTGGCCTTGCTCAGACAACAGAGGAGTCAGGTAGAGCTGGGATAGAAGCCCAGAGCTTTGGGTTTCACAGCCAAGGTTCTGCACCAATCCCAGGCTAGGCTTCCATGAGCCTCTGGCTAAACCGGGCCCAAATTTGTACAGGGCAACTCTGGGCTGGAGAAGAGGGGAAAGGTCTCCCCTTTCAGAGCAGAAATGTGTTCTCTTGCTCAGTGATGTTACTTGCCTGGACTTGTTGGTTTTCAGTAAGAACAACAGCCTTAAAAGAATGGCAAATATTAAGGAAGTTATTTATGAAGAACAAGGGTTTAATCTGTTTCATTTTATTTTATCCACCCAAGAACAATTTCAGGACAGGGCCAAATATTGCCTTATTTTACAGCTAATAAAACCTAAGCTCATTGGGATGAAGTGACTTGGCCAAGGCCACAGAACTGGGGAGCAGTAGAGCCACAGGAATCCAAACCCCCCTATTCCCGGGCCCTGCAGCCCTTCCTTCCCTGCCACAGTGGTGTGGGAGCAGGGAGTTCACAGAATCTCCTCCCTGTCTCCCTCAGAAGGTGCCAACTCTGAATGTGACCAAATGGTCAGGTCCAAAGAGGAGGCCAACTCTCTCAGGAATCTTCCTCTGAGAGCAAAAGGGCCACAGGCAACAGGATCTAGAATCATCCAGTGTGACCAGGAATGGAGTGGTGGTGTCAGAACCTCACAGTGGAGTCAGGCTCCTAGCTCCTTCCTAGAGGCTTTCGAAGGTGGGACCCCCTCAGGGCCTGGCTTGCCCTCCCACCCTGAGACCCTACCCATTTTCCTCCAGAGCATCTCACCGGTAATTACTACCTCTTTCCTTCTCTCCATCCTCAGCTTGGTCGGCTATGCGGGGGACACTTGGTTCCCTCATAGAAGGTGTGGACAAAGATACCATGGTACGTAATGATGGCAGTTCTACCTGTCTATTGTTACATGACAAACCACTCTGAAACTTAGTTGTGAAAAGCAACTATTTCATTATGCTCACAGATTCTGTGGTCAGAAATTTGGAAAGGGCCCAGTGGAAACCACTTGTCTCTGTTCCTCAATAACTGGGGCCTCAGCTGCAAAGACCTGAAGGCTGGCGATTACTTCAATGGCTGGAATCATCTGGAGACCTCTTCAGTCCTTTGGTATATGTGGTGGTTGATGCTGGTTATTGGCCGGGACCTCCTCTGGGACTGTCAGCAGGAGCACAGGCCCTCTCCATGTGGCTTGGGCTTCCTCACAGTATGGGAGCCTCAATGTAGTCCAAGCTCAGGGCTCTAAAAGGGATTGCCCCAACCAGCTTCTGGGAAGGTGCATTACTTTTAGGACCTTGCCTTAGAGGGCATGCAGAGGCACTTCGCTGCATTTTACCGGTTATAAGTTGCAGACCCACCCAGGTTCAAGGGGAGGGGAATAGACTCGACCTCTTGATGAGAGCATGGCTAGTTCTAAAAGACCCTGGAGGACAGGAGGTATCATTGGGCCTATTTTTGGAAGACATAATCTGTCATGATAGCCAACAGAGAGTGTTTACATGGGCCATGTGCCAGAAATTGAATTAACTCATCTGGTCTCCAAACTCCATCCAGAGAATTCTTTTGAGTACATGTTACATCTATCATCTATCTATCTCTCTATCAATCTTTCTCTATAGATATACATATATGTACATATATTTTCCTTCTCTCGATATATTATATGTAATATAAATATGTATATTTATATAGTATATATGTGTACCTCTATACTAATATATTGTATACATAATACATACAGAACCCCTTAAGGTTTGATTTTATTTTTTAAGTTTATTTATTTTGAGAGAGATAGAGAGAAAGGGAGCGAGGGAGGGGCAGAGAGAAAATCCCAAGCAGGGGTTCTGTGCTGTCAGCGCAGAGTCCCATGCAGGGCTCCATCCCACTAACTGTGAGATCATGACCTGAGCAGAGGAGAGCAAGAGTTGGACGCTCAACCATTTGAGCTACCCAGGTACCCCAACACCTTAACGTTTTAAAAGGCTAAGATAAGGGGTGCCTGGGTGGCTCAATTGGTTGAGCGTCTGACTTTGGCTCAGGTCACGGTAAGTTCGAGTCCCACGTAGGACAGTTCACTGCTGTTAGTGCAGAGCCCATCTCATATCCTCTGTCCCCCTCTCTCTCTGCCTCTCCCCTGCTTGTGTGCACGCTCTCTCTCTCAAAAATAAACATTAAAAAAATAATAATTAGGGGCACCTGGGTGGCTCAGTCGGTTAAATGTCCGACTTCAGCTCAGGTCATGATCTCCTGGTTCGTGAGTTTGGGCCCCGCATCTGGCTCTGTGCTGACAGCTCAGAGCTTAAAGCCTGCTTCAGATTCTGCGTCTCCCTCTCTCTGCTCTTCCCTCGCTCATGCTCTGTCTCTGAAAAATGAATAAATGTTAAAAACATTTTTAAAATAATAATTAAAAAATAAAAGCCTGGGATAAATCAGATAATCAGAAATGTCAGTGTTTTCTTCCTGTATTTCAAGGAAGTTAAAGGATTTACCTTTGAAATCTGTCCCTTCTCCTTCCTGTCCATCACCACCACCTGGTCCAGGACACCTAAATCTCAACTGAGCAACTTCTGCAGTGAACTCCGTGATCTCTCTGCCACTCACCTTGCCTCCCCAGGTCCCGATCCTTCCTGGTAGCTGGAGCCAGAGTAATCTTTCTAAAGAGCTGTCACTCCTGTTATAAAAGCTCCGTGCCTTCTACTGCCCTCTGGACAGAATCACAGCTTCCACTCTCAAGCCCTGATCTGGCAGGTCCCTGCCTGATTTTCCAGCCTCCTTGAAGACCCGTTCTTGTCCTGAGGTTGACAGAACGTCTGCATCAGAATTTCCCAAGGATTGATTCAACATGCAGATTCCTGCCTGGATCAGAATTGCTTGCAGGGTGGGGCCCCGGAACTTGCATTTTAAACATGCTTCCACATGATTCTCTTTTTCATTAAAGTCTGCGAATCCCACCTAGCCTTTGAGATAATCTCTTCTAGTGCAACACCTTCAAACCCATTCTGCAGATGAGGAAACTGAAGCCTAGAAAGAGTAAGTTTCCCATAAATGTTCATTGAAGGAACTGAAGAGTTAAGTCAGACTGAGGGGGCAAATGTACATGCAGAATCTCCAAGTGACATTTTCCAAACTTGGGAAACGCTGCCACGGCTCCTTCCGGGTGCGGGGACAATGGGAAGCCGTGTGATGCTGTGCTCCAGTGAGCACGACCCAGCCTAAGGGGTGTGAGATCCTCGCCCGTTTGAGGGGCCGACGCAGCAATGCTCTCGGGGGCCTGTAGGTGGCGCCATCTCCCAGGGAGTGAGACCCTAGGCTCCTCTGGAAGCGCCGAGGAGGACGGGCTCTTCCCGGGTGGTCTGCTCCTGGAGCGAGCGAGAGGCGAGCGCCGGCGGGAGCCTGGGCGGGGACAAGGGTATGTGTGCTTAGAATCCCTCCCCACCCTACCATTCCCACCACCCCCCCCGCCCCCCTCCCCCCGCCCAGCGGGGATCCTCCCGCCGAGAGGCTGCTGGGAGAGGGATGTGTGGTGTGTTCCAGCTCCTTCCAGGGCCTGGGGGGCGAGAGGAGAGGTGTAGGAGAAGGGGGACAGGTCAGCCTTGAGGTGGGGCCATTAGGACAACAACAATGGTAACAATGTCCTTATTTCCTGAGCGCCCACGCCCACGCTGCTCGGGTCTGTTGGAGGGGGAGGTGCTGATGGTGTGGGCTTTTCCCTCATCCTCTGGGAAGTCTCTCTGTCGGGGTTCCTGCCCTTCCCCCCGCCCCTCCTCCCCAGACCTCCACAAGGGAGGGCAACACTGTCCACTTGGGTTTGAGCCCCACAGGGAAGGGTGAGGGTGGGTCCCAGTCTGGGGACTTTAGTGGTTGGCCTGGAGCTGGGTCCCCAAGGGCACAGGCCCCGGTATGCTGTCCTGCTCCCTTGGTGAGCTGCCACCCCCACACCTCTGCCAATTTCTTCTTCCAATCCCCCCATTGTGTAGGGCCTTCCCGCCCTGACTCTCCAGTCTCAGGCAGCCCCCAGAATCACCCAGCCGGTGGACCCAGTAGGCCTGGGGAGGGGGACCCAGAAACTGTATTTTTAACACACTGTCAAGGTGAGCCTCGGACTGGCCCTCAGAAACACTGATGAGGAAATGTCTTCAAGAAAAAAAAGACCCAGACTTGTACTGTTTCCTGATTTCCATGGTGCCGATTCACACCATGGCCGATTTCAAGATACCAACAGGACAACATGATTCCTCAAAATTGAACAATTGGCTCTCAGAGCTGGTACGTGCCAGCTCCAGCACACCAGTAGAAAAAGATCTGTTTATGACTTTGAGTGTTTAAGGAAGATCCTGTCCCTGCTTTGGTCGGGACCTGCTACATAGTTTGTGGGCGCCAGGGCTAAATGAAAACACGGGGCCCCTTGTTGAAAAATTATTAAGAATTTCAAGACAGTGACAACAGGGTATTAAACCAAGTGGCCCAGGGTGCTTGAGTGGCTCAGTCAGTTAAGCGACTCTTGGTTTCAGCTCAGGTCATGATCTTGTGGTTCGTGAGTTCGAGCCCCCATCAGGCTCTGGGCTAACAGTGTGGAACCTGCTTGGGATTCTCTGGCTCCCTCTCTCTCTCTGCCCCTCCTCCACTCACTCTCTATCTTTCTCAAAATAATAAATAAATAAACTTAAAAAAAAAAAAATAAACCAAGTGACCCTTCTGAATGAGGGCCTTATGCAGGTCACACACCCATGAAGCTTGCCCTGTCTCTGGTCCAGGCCACCAGCTACACTTGCTTGTCACAACCTCCTCATTGGTTTCCCTGTTGTCTCCCTGACTCCCTACAAACCATTTTCCACTCAGCAGACAGGGAGACCTTTTAATGTCCAGGCTCAACATTGTCACTTCATGCCTGCCTGTTGTCTTTAAGAGCAAGCACAAGGCCCTCCTGTCTGGCTTGCTTCCCCCACCCTAGGCTCCTCAGTTATGTATTCTCATCGCTGTCCTGCCTAGCCAGCTCTATCACTGGAGAGACTTTACAATTACTTGTACAATGTCTGTTTCTCCCTCCAAAACCCTAAGTTCCAGGAAGGCAGCAGCTGTTGTAGTGCTGCGCTCAGCACCACCCTGTGACCGCATGTAGTGGACTCAATACTCGCTAGTTGAATAAATGAATTAATTGATGAAAAGGATAGTTGGATCAGGACAGGGCTTTTCAAATTTTTTTTGGTAACAGAATCATTTAGTCAAATGAGATCTTATAGGCAAGCTCATTACATAATAAAAGAGTAGTTGTTTGGGGGCCGCCCGGCTGGCTCAGTCAGTGGAACATGTGACTCTTGATCTTGGGGTTGTGAGTTCGAGCCCCACACTGGGTATAGAGATTACTTAAAAAATAAAATCTTAAAAAAAAAAAAAAAAAGAGTAGTTGTTTAGCCTGCATAGGGGCCCAGAGCCCTGATCCCAGACCCCACGAGATCATTGTCTCTGCAGAATAAGGAGACTTCAATGGACCTTAGTTTGGTAACAAACTTGCCACTTTTCCTTTTCTTCCTACTTTGAACCTTAACCATCCCCTCTTGGCTAATGTTAATCTGGTTTCTGTTCGTATCAGCCGGACTGAACCCTTAGTAGTCACACTGGTTATAAATCCAGATGATGTTCCCGTAAAGAGGGCAGAGGATGTCACTGAGGCTGCCTACTGAGCACCTACTGAATACTTCCAGGAAAGGTGGGCTGGGTGTCACCGGGGGAAGCCTGCCCTACTAGCATTCCCTTCTCTGCTTTCTCCCCATCCCTGGCCACACACATCTCTCTCGGGCACCTCTCAGCTCTCAGAACAGCAGTTGGGCTGAGTCACAAGCAGAGGACGGGTGTCCTTTGGGGAGGAATGCTAGTGGTGAGCACACAGGCAGGGCCACAGCCTGACACCCTGGCCTCACTTTGGTCATAAAGTGACCTTCCATGGCCAGAGGCTATATGCTGTCTCTCACTGGCCTCTAAGCTCGCTTTAATGCCAGCCAGCATTTATTAAGCACTTACTGGATGCTCAGCAAGTTACCAACGACTTTCTGGGTTTTACTTCCATCAGTTCTCACAATAACCCTTAGGAGTGGCTGTTATTATATCCGTCATTTTACAGATGAGAAAAGGGAGGCTCAGAGTGGGGAGTGAGGTGGCCAAGGTCACACAGTGGGTGATTCACACTGTCTACCCACTCTGACCTGGGCATACTGGGGCCACTGAGTCACAGACCAGCTCTTTATGGGTGAGAGAGGAAAGAGGAGTCAGGGCCTCACTCTGCTCCTGGTGGCCTGACTGCTCCCCTGCCCCTAGACGGTGCCCTGCTCTTACCTGTGAAGTAGCATTTGAAGTGGCATTTGAAGCAGACAGACCTGAATTCAAATCCTAGCTCTGCTGGTGACCAGCTGTGTGGCCCAGTGTGTGGCTTTGTCTCTGAGGCCTCACTCTCCCACCTGAGCAGTGGGAGAAGAAATGTTGTCACCCATCTCCCCGGGTGGGGGTGTGCACGTGGGAGGACAGGTTGCCATGACACCTGATACATCCTGAGTGCCCAGTGGAAAGTGGCTATGAGGGATTTTCATGATTTTCTCATCCTGGGCCCATCTTATTTTATCTTTTTAAGTTTTATTTATTATTTTTAATTTATTTTAAGGGGGGGCTGCAAGTGGGTGAGGGGCAGAGAGAGAGAGGGAGAGAAAGTGGGGCTTAACCAATGTGGGACTCGAACTCACGAACTGGGAGATCATGACCTGAGCTGAAGTCAGATGCCTAACCGACTGAGGCACCCAGGCGCCCTGGGCCCATCTTAGAGAAGAAAACGGGACCCCCAAGGGGTTTTCTTTCTTGTGCTTCCTCAGTGGGTCTCAGAATGGGATCCTGAGGGGGAGCTGCACCTCAGTGTCCTTTGCTGTGCGTCTGCCCATTCTGCTCCTGATGAGGATACTGCTGGGGGTGAAGCGTGAGGAGGGTGAGCGTGCTGGGTACTGGTCCTCGCTTTGCCACCACATGACACCCAGCACCTTTCTGGGCCTCCGTTTCCCCATGTCTACTGGGCGTCTCCTTTTGGAAACTGTGAAATGTCAGAGTAAAGAGCAAATGAAAATTTGAGTCCCAGCTCTGTGCAGTCATACCTCACATAAAAGAGGGGGTATGTTAATTTCCTGAGGCTGCTGCAACAAATTACCACAAATGAAGTGCCTTGAAACAATAGAAATTCATTCTCTCACATTTTGGGCCAGACGTCCAAACTCAAGATGTCAGCAGGGCCTCCTGGGGAGAGTGCATCTTTGCAGAATTTGCCAGCAAGCCTGGCGTTCCTTGGTGTGTAGAATCCAGCCTCTGGTCTGCCTTCATATTGTCTTCGGTGTGTGTGTCTTCTCCTGTCTCTTATAAGGACACTTGCCATTGAATTTAGGGCCCACCTGGGTAATCCAGGATGATATCATCTTAAGGTTTTTGGGGCGCCTGAGTGGCTCATTTGGTTGAGCCTCCGATTTTGGCTCAGGTCATGATCTTGCAGTTTCTGAGTTCAAGCCCCGCATCAGGCTCTGTGCTGACAACTGAGAGTCTGGGGCCTGCTTCAGATTCTGTATCTCCCTCTCTCTCTCTGCCCCTCTTCCACTCGTGGTCTGTCTCTTTCTCTGTCTCAAAAATAAATGAACATTAAAAAAAAATTAGAGGCACCTGGCTGGCTCAGTTGGTTAAACATCTGACTTCAGCTCCAGTCATGATCTCGTGGTCCATGAGTTTGAGCCCCATGTCGGGCTCTGTGCTGACAACTCAAGACAGAGCCTGGAGCTGCTTTGGATTCTGTGTTTTCATCTCTCTGCCCCTCCCCCGTGCTTGCTCGTGCACTCTCTCTCTCTCAAAAATAAACATTAAAAAAATAAAAAAAAACATTTTTAGTTTAATTACATCTGCAAAGATCCTTTTTCCAAATAAGGTCACTTTCAAAAGTTCCAGGGATTTGGATGGGACAGATCTTCTAGGGGGCCACCATTCAAGTCACTAGAGGGGTTATCCTAGTTTATCACACCTCACAGGCATGCTGTCAGAGAGAAGGGAGTGTGAGCAGGATTCTTCCGGGGACCTTAGACAATGACGCGTGCACTGTGTACCTGGAGAAAAAAATTGAGGCACAGGGAGGAAAAAGCCAGCGGGGGAGCCTGCCCTGGCAGCACTGAGATCCTTCCCCAGTGGGTCTCATCTCTGTGGATGGGTCAAGCGGGACCTCTCTGGAGCCAGCAGCCCTGAGTCCTGTCTCCAGGCTGAGCCCCGGGTGAGTGGGCATCTTGACGTCCCCATTCTGGCAGCACACTACCCAGAAACATATTTTACCCGTAAACGGGCCAATTAAGAAGGCAAATGTTTTCAAACAGGAGGATTTATCGGCATAGAATGTGCCATCCCTCCGAGCGGGAGGAGTGGGTGTGCGTGCAGAGCCATCTGGAGGGGGACTGTTTATCATATTTATTTAGTTACGAGTTGCTGGTTTGGAACTGGCAGGGCTTCATTAGGTGTGAGCATGGATCCCTGGGAGGGTGCACGGATTCGGGCAGCTCTGTGAACACACATGTGCCTGTTTGCCTGTGTTCGTGCAGACACACATGTCTTTGTGCCTGAGAGCATGTATCCGTGTGCCTGCCTGTGTGTATGCACACATGTGTCTATGTGCATGCGTCTGTGTGCATTCTTTGTCTGCAGGTGCATGTGTGGCCGTACGTATGTCACAAACACTTCGTGACTTATCTGACTCACCGCCAACTTAAATGCTGCTGATCACTCCGTACTTAAAAGTCTCTCCTCTGGCACAGCCTATGTCACTTTCCATGTCTGATCTCTCTCTCTCTCTCTCTCTCTCTCTCTCTCGGTCTCATGTGTCCCTCTAGATCAGGGATTGCCAGTGGATCTCATGAATGAGAGAAGAGGGCTGACCTGGGGTAAGATTTGACACAGACTTGTTTTGCATATTAAAGGCAAGGGAATTGTCTTGGCATCCGCAAAGATAGACACTTTCCTGTTTTGCTTGAAAAACAGCAACTCTGACTCTAGGCAACTACACTTTATATGACAGGGGCGTGGGACATAGTGCAAGTGCAATGATAATTGACAACAGAACTACGTAGCCTTGGTTTTGTGAGACGGTTGGGAGCGGTGGGGACTGTGGGAAATGGATGCATGTGCCTGTCGGAGAGGCAACCACTTCTTAGCTACTTCTTAGCAATAGTTCTTCTCTAATCCATGTTGTCAGATCTTCTGATCTTCCAAGAGAAGCCAGAGATTTGTATTTTTTTTTTTAATTTTTTTTTCAACGTTTATTTTATTTTTGGGAGAGAGACAGAGCATGAACAGGGGAGGGGCAGAGAGAGAGGGAGACACAGAATCGGAAACAGGCTCCAGGCTCTGAGCCATCAGCCCAGAGCCCGACGCGGGGCTCGAACTCACGGACTGCGAGATCGTGACCTGGCTGAAGTCGGACGCTTAACTGACTGCGCCACCCAGGCGCCCCGAGATTTGTGTTTTTAAGTGAGCATAATTTTTAACATTTTTTAAAGTTTTTACTTATTGGTTTTGAGAAAGAGAGAGGGAGTGAAGGAGGGACAGAGAGATGGAGAGAGAGAGAATCCCAAGCAGGCTTCAAGCGGAGCTCAAACCCATGCACCATGAGATCACGACCCCAGCCAAAACCAAGAGCAAGACGCTTAACCAACTGAGCCACCCAGGCACCCCAAGTGAGCATGATTTTTAAACATTGGCTCAAAGCTTTTTACAACACTGTGTAGGCCAAACTGAACTTGTGTCCTTTGGAACTGGCAGGGCTTCATTATGTGTGACATTAGGACAGATGAAGTCCATGGCTGCTCATTTGCCTCCTGCCCTCACTGTCCTAGGTGAGCCCCTGTGCTCTGTGGCTTTAGGGGTCATCACGAAACTGACAACTGACCTCTGTGCCTCTGAGTTGGGCCCAGACCCACTTCTGAGGCAGACCCTCTCATCCTGGGCTCACGCCCTGTAAGCACCATGAAACCAGGCATCCAAGGTGCAGTGTGGCATCTTTCCGCTGACCTGTGTCTCCCATGGGTACCCGAGGCAGAGGCAGCCCCACCATCAGCCCTGGAGACTGGACTCTACCATTCATCTTTGGGTCCTCTCCTCCCCTCAGCCTCCATGGGGATCCAATCAGTCTCCCGTTCCTGCTGACTTTGTCTTCACGACACATCCCTCCATCCTTCATCTCCTGACTTCCGGCTAGCGCCTCCCAGTCCCTTCCCCACTCAGCAAGGTCTACCAAACTGTGTGACTTGACTCCCGCTCACTCCTCCAGCCTTATCCTTTCTCTCTTCCTGCTGGCACTTCATGCTTCAGCAACACCAAACTGCTTTTATTCTGTTTATTGCTTCCTGCCTTTGCACATGCTGTTCCCTCTTCATGGAATTCCTTTCCAGGGCTTCCTTCTTCCCCCAGCTAACCCCTCTTCATTCTTTGAGATCCCACAGGAAGCCCATTCTGCAAAAGAGTGGTAATAAATCTCACTTCATGAAGTTGTTCTCAGGATTCCATGAGACTGGGCCTAGCACGGTGCCACACTGGAAAGGCCCAATTGATGTGCATCCCTCTGTCTGTCTCCCCAGGCTGCCACTCCCTGCCTCAGGAGAACTGGGGAGCCTACATGAACCCTGAGGGATTGGACAGTTTGGCTCCTGCACAGGTGAGCGCCCAGCCTTTTCCAGGCTCAGGCCCTATATGATGTCAGCCACGGAACTTCACCAGCACGTGGATTTTTCCAATCAGCCTTCTCCCATTAAATAGGCATTTTTATATTTTCTTTGGACATACATTAGTCACAGAGAATTTTTACAGCTCATGTTTTAGAGTGTGGCGTTCTGGGCTGTAAAGATATAATCGGCTCTCATAAGAGACGGTTTCTCTGGCGCTAAAGGGGGGGCTGGTGTGGCGGCAGCGTGATTGGAACTCTAAGTGTCTAAAATGACTGTTGCGAGTCCCCAGAGCCACAATTCAATCAACTGTTCCAAACGGGAACCTCAACAGTGAGTGTGAAAAAGATGGGGGATGATGAAAATGAAAAAAGAAAAACATTCAAGAGGGAATTGAATTTTGGAGTCATTTGATGGAAGTTTTAAAAATGAACAGAAACAGCCCCCCAAAAGTGCATCTTCTGCACCTGGCTGAAAGAGAGGGTTTGCTTTCTGGAATTCTAGAAGACTCTTTCAAAGCTACTTCTTTCTTTCTCTCTCTCCATCCTTTCTTTCCTCCTTTTGCCCCTTTCTTTTTTCCCCACAACTGTTTCCTGAACACCTACTATGTCAGGCACCCCATTAGGCACTGGGGGTATAACAGTGAATAAGGCAGATGTCCCTGCTCTTTTGGGGTTTGTAATCCTGCCTTGCTGTTGAGCACTGAGCTTGTTTCCAGTTCTTCACAACTGCAGATAAGGGGGCCGTGAACATTTTACACACATACAAGAAGGTGGAATGGAACAGTTTCTTGTTGCCCCAGTAATGATGACCAAGGCCAAAACTATCGGCAAAAACATCAAGTATCCCACATTTTTTTAAAGTAAGCTCTGTGCACGATGTGGGCTTGAACTCACAACCCCGAGATCAAGAGTCACACGCTCTACTGACTGAGCCAGCCAGGAGCCCCAAGTACCCCATATTCTAAAGAGCTCTGTTAAAACTGGGGCCAGACGCACCCTTTAGGACTTATAAAAAATAGTCCAGCAATCTCTGTTTTGGATAACAATTTCTGTTATTCCCAACTGTAACCCCCAGCCCCTATCCCCTTGTCCTGTCTCCAGAAGCAGAGAACCATGAAACACAGAGAGGAGAGAAGTGCTGGACTGGAAGTTGTCCACCCTGGGGGTGGGGATGGGGGAGGGGGGTTATTGTCTCCTCCTTGTGAGGGAGGAGAGGGACCTCCGAAGGGAGCATTTGCAGAGATGGGGCCCACCGGAAGGGCAGATGGGAGTCTCTGCCACGTTGTGGGCTCTGCTTGCACAGTCACCCTGGCCTGTCTGCCCTGGACCAGATATGGGTGGGCAGGTCGGGTGGATTCCAGAGGAGGAGGCTGGCCAGAGCTGTTTGCTGGGACAAGGACTCAAGGGGCAGCAGGAGGTCTGAGGTAGGCTGCCAGGGGTGGGAGCCGAGGGACGGAAGGGGCAGAGCCACAGAGGTTGTCCCGTGCTGGGGCCCCTGAGGACCGCAGACCTGTGCCCACCCAGGGACACAAGGCACGGCTGGGGAGCATCTTCACACACTTCCCTCTTCCGGGCCATCTTTCCCCGGAAGCCATCTCTGCCTGCCCTCTTTCACCACGCCCCATACCAAGCAGGCTGGGTCACGGCCTTCCACTGGGCTCTCCTGGCCCCCAGGGTTACTACTACCTCAGCACCAGCCCCTCTGGCCTCCCTGCCTAGGACGTGTGTTTCTCCGGCTGACAGCAAGGCCTTTATCATCTTTGCGGCTGTATCTCAGCCTCTGGCACAATGCCAGTAAACAGCAGGCACTCGCTGTGTGTTTGTGGGAAGCCCCTTTGTTGGAGTTGAGGGTCACTGCTGGCTCAGGGACCCTGGGGCCAGAGGGTCCCATTCTCTGCCTGCGTCTTTATTAGTTTTTCTGTCCTCTTTATGCCCTACCCCAGCCTGGCTTTCACTTTACAACTAAATAAATAAATCTTCGTCTTCTTGGAGAGCTTTCCTCTGGACAGTGCTCCGAAAAACTGGAAACGCTCCCAGCCTAGGAGCGACTTCAGGAGGCTGGGCTGGGCCCCGGTTGGAAAGGGCGCCCCCCCCCCCCCCCGTCCCGCCCAGCCCCACTTTTGCCAGTGCTGTGCTTTCTCACAGTCTGACTCAGTGAGTGACATGTCACCAGCATACACTAGGTGCTCATTCCGTGTTTTTGAATAGAATTGCTGATTGGTCAGGCCAGGCTGGAAGCTGTGACAGAGCTGATGTGTGAAGGATCTAGAGATGCGGTAGGTGTGGGTGCTGGGAATGAAGACACAAGGTAGAGAAGTGGAGAGAGGGAAGGGCATACCAGGGAGAGGGTACAGCCTAGGCAAAGGCACGGTGGCAGGAACTAGCTGGGACACACAGGGCTCTTGTGCAGCTCTTGGCTCCCAGTGGTGAGTGATAGGTGATGAGATTGGAAAGACCCAGCTGGTCCAGGTCCCGGGGGGGTGTTAATGCCAGGTGAGGAGTGCGAATGTTGTCCTGAAGCCGTTAGAGCTACTGAAGGGTTGGAGCAGCGGGAGGGATGGGTTTGGATGTTGTGTTTAGAAAGCTCACCCCAGCTGGGACGCCTGGGTGGCTCAGTTGGTTAAGCATCTGACTCTTGGTTTCAGCCCAGGTCATGATCTCACGGTTTCGTGGGTTCGAGCCCCGTGCAGAGCCTGCTTGGGATTCTCTGTCTTCCTCTCTCTCTCTCCCCCTCCTCCACTCACACTGTCCCTGTCTCTGTCTCTCTCAAAATAAACAAATAAACAAACTTAAAAAAAAAATTTTAAAAACAAAGGTTCTCTCTCTCCCTCTTCTGCCCCTCCCCCACTCACTCTCTCAAAACAAAACAACAAAAAACTCACTCTGGCAACAGAGCAAGGACCAGAGGGGAGATGAGTGATGACAGGCCCCTCTACTCGGGTCGGGGCAGCAGACATGGAACACAGGGGACAGACTTGAATGAGATTCCAGAGGTAGGATCAGTGGTGTCAGAC
This sequence comes from Lynx rufus, assembly GCF_022079265.1. Taxonomy (NCBI): domain Eukaryota; kingdom Metazoa; phylum Chordata; class Mammalia; order Carnivora; family Felidae; genus Lynx; species Lynx rufus. The sequence continues at coordinate 25,215,875 of NW_025814896.1, read as the reverse complement.
ATTGGAGTCGGAGGAGAGGCTAGACTTACGCCCAGGACCCTGGCTGGCACAGCTGGGACTTGGGGATAGGGGGTGGGGAGCAGCTGTGGCCAACGTTGGGCCCCCTGAGTGGGAGGTGGGACATTGGAGGGAAATATTCGGGAGGCAACACATTTGGATTCAGACAAATTTCAAATAAGAAACAAGGACAGACACTATATGGCAGTCAATTATGGGCTGCTTTTCCCAAGTATGTTTAAATTACAAATTAAAAAACTCACCTCCCTGTATCCCCCCTGCCACCTCCATCCCAATTCCCAACAGTGACTGGTGCTTGCTCCAGTCTGAAAAGGGAATTTTCAGTTGTTTGCTGTAGAATGAGTGATACAGACCCTGTGCTCCCCTGCCTGCCCCCCCCCCGCCCCCCCCCCCAGCAGAAGGTTAGCTCACTGCTGTGATCTAAGAAGAACTCTTGTGGAAACAAGAAGAGCTTGGGCCCGTGTCTCTGGGAGTGTACCTGGGGGGCCCCTAGAGCCAGAGAAGATGGGATAAACTGATGTCTAGATTACACAATCACCCTGGGAGGGGTGAGCTTTTCCCCCCATTTTGCAGAGGTGGAGACAGAGGCTGTGAGAAGTGATTTGGCTAAGGCCAAGAAGCTAATAAGTAAGTACCTGATCCCCGTCTCCCCCCATCTGCCCCTTCAGGCCCCACATAACCCACTTGGTCTCCTGTGAGCCTACAGCTCCCGCTCAGAGCAGGTGGCCAAACCAGTGGCTTTGCTGCAGTGAGGGAGTGAGCGAGCGCTTCAGTGAAGAATTGTGTCCTTCATCTTGTCCCCTACATTTTACACCACCATGTAAAATTTTCCATTAATTCCTCAGAATAAAATGTAGTGGCTGTTAATTTTTGACGCCTGGGACGTAGCCAGCTGAATGCTTTTTTATGCCTGAAACTATTTTCCGCCATTAGAAAAGTGTAATAAAAAGTTTCTTTTCTTTCTTTGGTTTTATTTTTTAATTAGACCAGAGGGTTTCAGTGGCTCAGTCAGAATGGTGGCCAGCAGCTGGGAGCCCAGGAAGCACAGACAAAGGACACATACTTGCTCACTCCTCACATGCCATCTCCACAGCCAGGCCTTGCCTCTCTGAAAACCAGGAGTGTCAAGGTCCGGCTCAAATCAGAGAAAGACCCAGAACTTCATTGCTTTTCCAGAAAGACCATTTGTGAGAGGTAACATGGGACTGCGAGCAGTTTCTCTTTGCTTCTTTTATTTTATTTTTTGAAGTTTTTATTTATTTTGAGAGAGAGAGAGAAAGAGAGCACAGATGGGAGGGGCAGAGAGAGGGACAGAGAATCCCAAGCAGGCTCTGCACTGTCAGCACAGAGCCTGATGCAGGGCTTGAACTCACAAATCATGAGATCATGACCTGAACTGAAATCAAGAGTCAGATGCTTAACTGACTGAGCCACGCAGGTGACCCCTCTTCTTTGCTTCTTAATTTTTTCTTCTTTGGAGCTTCCTTTTGGGTTGATCAAGTTTTCCTTTTCCTTCTCCTTTTCCTCTTTCTTTCTTTCTTTCTTAGCTTTTGTTTATTTATTTATTTTTCAATAATCTCTACACCCAATGTGGGGTTCAAATTCACAACCCCAAGATCAAGAGTCACATGCTCTTCTGACTGAACCAGCCAGGCACCATTGGATTGATCACATTTTCTTTAACTAATTTCATCTATTTGTTTGGAAGTTACAAATATTATGTTTATTCTGTTTCAGGTATTTTCTGCAACATGACAAACTGTCCCACCTGAATGGCTTAAAACAAACTTTATTTATTATTTGTTCTGCTTCATGTGATTGTGGCATTGAGAGAGCTAAAGGGTCTAAAAAAAGGCTCCCTAACACCACTGGCAATTTGTGCTGGCTGCTAGCTGGGGTAGTTTAGTTGGGGCTGTTTGTGGGGTGCCTTGGTTCTCCTCTTCAGCCTTTCCACATGGCTGCTTGAACTTCCTCACAGTGTGGTGGCTAGATTTCAAGAAGGAACATTCCAATAGCTGAAGTCATAAGCTGTAGGTATCTTAAGGCCAGACTTGGAAGATACACAGCATCACTCCATTCTTTTGGACAAAACAGATCATGAGGCCAGCCCAGATCAAAGTGGTGTGGGACACCACTTTGGAATGAGTGACAAAAGGATTTGTGGCCATCTTTAATTTCAATCAATTTAAACATCACAGAAGCTATACTTGAATTTCCTACTTATATTTAACTGTATAGATTTCTAACAATATCTAAAGTTGTTAAGAAAAAAATCTCAGGGCGCCTGGATGGCTCAGTTGGTGAAGCATTCAACTTTGGCTCAGGTCACAATCTTATGGTTCGTGAGTTTGAGCCCCGTGCTGGGCTCTGTGCACTGATAATGCGGAACCTGCTTTGGATTCTGTCTCCCGCTCTTTCTGCCCCTCCCCTGCTCACACTCTCTCTCTCAAAAATAAGTAAACATTAAAAAAAAAATAGAGGGGCACCTGGGTGGCTCAGTTGGTTGAGTGTCCAACTTCGGCTCTGGTCATGATCTTGCGGTCCGTGAGTTCTAGCCCCGCATCGGGCTCTGTACTGATAGCTTGGAGCCTGGAGCCTGCTTCGGATTCTGTGTCTCCCTATCTCTCTGCTCCTCCCCTGTTCACTCTCTGTCTCTGTCTCTCTCTCTCTCTCAAAAATAAATAAACATTAAAAAAAGAAAGAAAGAAAGAAAGAAAGAAAGAAAGAAAGAAAGAAAAAGAAAAAAAGAAAAAATCTCAGAATGCATTGCTTTCCTTCTGAATGTCCTTTTACTGACCCCTTTGTTATTGTTTAGGATTTTAGTTCCATCTTATGTTTAAAACCTGATTGTTTTAGTTTTTTGTTTTGTTTTGTTTTGTTTTGAAGTAATCTCTACATCCAGTGTGGGGCTTGAACTCACAATCCCAAGATTAAGAGTCAGATGCTCTTTGGACTGAGCCAGCCAGGTGTCCCTTCAGCATTATTTTTTACCACAAAACTTTTAAAGATTTTTCCATCATGTTTTGCCAAAAGCTTTGATGACTATTATTCCTTGGATTCCGTTTCTCCCTTATGAGTTCATTTCCTTCTTGTTGAAGTACATTCTTTAATACTTCCTTCAGTTGCAGCCTATGAGTAGTAAATAAACTTTATTAATCTTTTTTTAAAAGTTTATTTATTTTTTTTAGTAGTCTCTACACCCAACATAGGACTCAAATCCCCGACCCTGAGATCAATAGTCTCACCCTCTGCTGACTGAGCCAGCCAGGTGCCCCTGAACCCTATTAAGGGTTCTGGAAGGATCTTTACTTTGACCTCACTCTGTAATGACAGTTTAGTTAAGTAAAGAATTCTAGGCTGACAAGTATTTTTTCACTGTGTTTGGAGATATTATTCCACTCTTTTCTGGCTCCTATTGTTTCTGATTGGAAGTCTACTTGTTTAATGGTCTAATTGTTTCTTTGAAGGGAACTCCTCCTGCCCCCGGGCAGTTTTGTTTTTATTCTTACTGTTGTTTACTGCAAAAGTGTAGATTTGTTTTTATTTATCCCACTTTGAACTCTTTGAGGACTTAGATCTTTCTTTAATTCTGGAAAATTCTTATATATTAGATTTCCATATATTGCCTTTCCTGTGTTTTCTTTATTGTCTTTTATTGGAATTCCTATTAGATGTGTGACAGATCATCTCATTTCATCCTTCATTTTATCTTCTGCTTTATATTTTACATCTTTGTTTCTCTGCATGTTTTACTCTGGGCAATGGCCTCAGAATATCTAGCTTCCTAGGCAACGGCTATGTCTAGACTCTTTTCAAACCCATCTATTGAGTTTATTTTAATTTCAGTTTATTTTGGATGACTTTTTTTTCCTTCCATGGCCCAGGCTAGGAAACTCACTTCTAGGCTGCCATCCAGGGTTATTGGACAGTTTTCAGTTTTCCAGTTTTTATCCAGTCTCCATTTAAAGAAGAAATAGTTCATTTCTTTAAAAAAAATTTTTTTTTAATGTTTACTTATGTTTGAGAGAGAGAGAGAGAGACAGAGTGTGAGCAGGGGAGGAGCAGAGAGAAAGGGAGACAGAATCTGAAGTAGGCTGCAGGCTCCGAGCCATCAGCATGGAGCCCGAAGCAGGGTTTGAGCTCACAAACCGTGAGGTCATGACCTGAGCCAAAGTCGGACACTTAACCTACTGAGCCACCCACCCAGGTGCCCTTCATTTCTTTTTTTTTTTTTTTAATTTTTATTTATAATTAAAAAAAAATTTAAGTGCATTTATTTATTTTGAGAGAGAGAGTACAAGCTGGGGAGGGAACGGACAGGAGAGACAGAATTCCAAGCAGGTTCTGTGCCATCAGCACAGAGCCCGATACAGGGCTCAAACTCCCAAACTGTGAGATCATGACCTGAGCTGAGATCAAGAGTCAGATGCTTAACTGGCTGTGCCACCCAGAAGCCCCAGAAATAGCTCATTTCTAACTTCTCCTTTATGTAGGCAGCCTAGCTCTAGCTCCCAGCCTCTTACAGGGTCTAGAACCTCATCTTCTGTGCTCACAGAGACATTAAACCCCCACCTGTTTCTTTCTTCTTCTTCTTTTTTTAACTTTTTTTTTTTTAATTTTTTTCAACGTTTTTTATTTATTTTGGGACAGAGAGAGACAGAGCATGAACGGGAGAGGGGCAGAGAGAGAGGGAGACACAGAATCGGAAACAGGCTCCAGGCTCCGAGCCATCAGCCCAGAGCCCGACGCGGGGCTCGAACTCACGGACCGTGAGATCGTGACCTGGCTGAAGTCGGACGCTTAACCGACTGCCCTCTTTTTTTAACTTTTAATGTATATTTATTTTTGAGAGAGAGAGACAGAGAATGGGCTGGGAAGGGGCAGAAGAGAGGGAGACACAGAATCTGAAGCAAGCTCCAGGCTCTGAGCTGTCAGCACAGAGCCCAACGCGGGGCTTGAACTCACAAACCATGAGATCATGACCTGAGCCAAAGTCAGACGCTCAACCGACTGAGCCACCCAGGCGCCCCAAACCCCCACCTGTTTCTAACCAGAAGTCCAGATTCGGCAGCCCCAAGCTGCTCTGGTGGTTCCAGGAAGCTGCCAGGGACTTGGACACCTTTGATTTTCTTGCAAGCATCTCATCTTTGAAATACCCCCATATGGGGCGCCTGGGTGGCTCAGTGGGTTAAGTGTCTGACTTCAGCGCAGGTCGTGATCTCATGGTTTGTAGGGTTTAAGCCCTGCATCTGGCTCTGTGCTGACAGCTCAGAGCCTAGATCCTGCTTCAGATTCTGTGTCTCCCTCTCTCTCTGCCCCTCCCCTGCTCATACCCTGACTCTAAAAAAAGGAATCAATGTTAAAAAAAAATTGTTTTTGAAATACCCCCATAGCTTCTGTCTTCTGTCCAGAACCTGGTCACATGGTGACTGCAAGCAGCAAAGAGAAGCTGGAAGAGTAGGCTTTTTTGGTGGTACCGTTCCCTCCCACCATGAAACAATTGTGGTGCTCTTAGTAAGGTAGTAGAGCAAGTAGGTATGGAGCTAGTAACTTGTAACGTCCACCACACAGAATGTTATCCTCATTTAGGGGAAGAAATCGTAGCTCAGAGAGGTGTGGTGATTTACAGATTCAACTGCACTGAGCCCATGTTCCTTCTGTGAAGCCCCACTACCCTCTCCCTGCTTTCAGAGACCCTGGCCTGGATCTCCGCTGCTGGACTTTCCCTCGTCTCCATGTTTCAGTATACTGGCCTTTGCATGATGGATGACTGGGCGGCCTCATTAAGCACTGATTTTTGTTGGTTCCCAGAGCTTACAGGAGCAGCAGGGCCTGGGGAACTGAGTGCAGGGAAGCTGAACAGAACCCCATCTGTCCTGTTGCCTCCCTCCCCCAGCTCTTGTTCAGACAGACATTTGTCAGCATGGCAAGAGGGCAGTCTCTCTCAGCAATTAGGGGTTGCACACAGGAAGAATAATGACTGGTCCCCGGAGAGGGAGTAGGGATTAATCAGGGGCCAGCATGGCTAGGCGGAGTTTGACATCTACATCTCTTCTGAAGGGAAAGGAGCTGGCTGACACCTCCCTGTCCCACAGAGGGGGGCTCCTTAGCTCTGCCTTCTGGTTTTCCTACCACCTGTTCCTCCTCAATATATCCCTCCCTGACTGTCTCCCCACCTGCCCTGGATCTCTGCCTTGGATCAGTGGCATTTCGTTTGAATGATCACACCTGCCTCACTGATGCTGGTCTCCTAGCTCTGGCCTTACCCCGTGTAAACCACCCTCCACACTGGCTGTTTACAAGTCTGATCATTTCACACATGTCTCTACTTCCTGCTTCCTGCTTTTATATCCTTCTATGGCTCACTACTACACGCAAAATAAACAGCCAACGTAACCTTGCCAACCTCAGCTCCCATTCCTCATCCTTTGTACTTTTTTTTTTTTTTTAGAGAGAGAGAGAGAGCATGGAGAGAGAGAGCATGGAGAGAGAATCCTAAGCAGGCTCCATGCTTAGCATGGAGCCCAATGCAGGGCTTGATCTCACGACCCTGGTATCATGACCTGAGCCAAAATCAAGAGGCAGACGTTTAACTGACAGCCACCCAGGTGTCCCTCATCCTCTGTGCTCTTGCTATGTTTGCTATTTAATTTTTTAGAATAGATTATTGTGATATTATGATTTATAATAAGAAATATATATTTGGTCCTCATTCAGTTGCTGGCACAGAGCTCCTAAAACTCTTGGAATTCATTCTTTCTTTCTTTCTTTCTTTCTTTCTTTCTTTCTTTCTTTCTTTCTTTCTTCCCTTTCCTTTCTTAAAGGAGATAGAAATTTATTGAATATACTGCAAAGGAGCAGTGGACAGAACAGCAAAGGAGAGGCTGTCTGCTAACACTCTTGGAATTTGCGTAATGGTAAGAGAGGTAAAGTTGTCTTCTATTATTCATAGCAAGCCCCTTTCAACCACACCTGAGTTTATTATGTTAATGAAGTCACTTTTGGAATGTTCCGCAGGATGGGGCTGGTCACCAGGAAGACCAAGTGATTAGAGGGTTGAACTTTCAGCTCCACCCATCGACCTCTGGGAAGGGGTTAGGACTAGAAGCTCAGCTCTATCAAAATTCTTGAACAAGTCAGTTTTTTTCAGATCAATATTTAATTTTTAACTTTAATACGCAAGTAAATAGAAAAGGAAAACTACATTCAAAACTGCTGCTAAGGAAGTACAAGCCCCAGAGCAGAAATTCTTCAAAAACAGAAGAGACTCTCCCTAGAAGCATGCAGGGTGGGGCTCAGTGGGGTCTGGCCCACACCCCAGGCCCACGAGGAGGCACGGAAGGGGCCGTGGGTTCCCGAGGAGGATGGCTGCCTGGAGGGTCTGCTTCAGGAATTCCGGTAAGTTCCCGTCTTACAAAACAAGGATGTGGACAAAGTGCCTGGCACACTTGAGCAAACACAGCTTAGGAGACCCTGGGCAGGATACACCGTCCTTGGAATCGCCCACGCCCCGAGTCAAAGGCTTTGCAAACCTTGAGATCTACAGGTAACTTCTAGAAACACATTTCCACTTCCCAGAATGATGGATTTGGCACAGCACAGTTTGGGGAGGGTGAGGGCTGCCGCTGGGCAGAAACAAGGCTGCAAGGAGATGGTTCCCCATTGGTTGATCCCACTCTGATGGTGCCGGGAGCCCTGCCAGGGCTCCTCACGGTGCAAGAATTTTAAAGAGCTGGCCGCCAGCCCCAACAGCCACGAATTCGTGGCCCAGAAAGCCTTGGATGCCTCTGCAGGACGGTTGCCTCAGCCCCTCGTGGCCACACCCAGGAGGTGGCTGTAGGTACAGTGACAGTGTAAAGGGCACAACTGCAGAGTTCCATGAAGAGGGCTCTCATGGCCCAAGAACCCATGGGACGTGGGTGATTGCAGAAGTAACAACCATTAAGAGAGCTTATGAATAAATATGTGTCCATATATATATATATATATATATATATATATATATTTCTAGAAGGTCCATCTTAGGTACATGACTTTACCCCAGGTATGGGGCCACTTGAGCCCAGTGGGAGCTGTAGGCTGAGCCCCCTCCCCTCAAGAGCCCGCAGTGCGGCTGCCAGGTCAACGCAGGGTCTTGAGTCTCACTTTTTCCAGAGTGGTTGAACATGTCAATTTGATGAGCTTCCGAGCCGGTGAACATATCCACCAGAAGGCGGACACATCCCAGTTTCATGGAGACAGAAGCTCTTGAGCTCAGGACCCTTCCAGACCTTACTCTTTGTATTCCTTCATCTGGCCCTTCATCTCTGTCCTTTATAATATCCTTCATAGTAAACTGGTAAATGTGAGCAAATGTTTCTCTGAGCCACTCTAGCAAATTCATTGAACGCAAGGAGGGAGTTGTGGGAACCTCCTATGTACAGCTGAAGAGGGGGAAGTCTTGTGGGACCAAGCCCTCGACCTGTGGGATCTGACCTGCCACTCTCTCCAGGTAGCTGCTGTCAGAGTTGAGCTAAATTGTCAGACACCCAGTCAGTGTCCACTGAGATTGGAGAATTGCTAGGTGGTGCTGGGAAAAAACACTCCAGAATCACATGATTACAGGTCTCAAAAACCAAACTAGGCAGTGAAACAGTTTCATTTCCACATTTCTGTTGACTGTCCACTTTTCATCACCCACCACATTTTCTTAGTTCCTTGTGTCTCCTTACAGAATTTCTTTATGTAAATGTAAGCAAAACCGATACAAAGTATTCTATGTCCCCCACGTCCTCCCTTTTTGTAAAAATGGTAGGTTTGGGCGACACATCTTTTTTTTTTTTTTTAATGTTTTTATTTATTTTTGAGACAGAGACAGAGCATGAGCAGAGAGAGAGGGAGACACAGAATCTGAAGCAGGCCCCAGGCTCTGAGCTGTCAGCACAGAGCCTGACGCAGGGCTTGAACTCATGGACTATGAGATCATGACCTGAGCCGGAAGTTGGACACTGAACCGACTGAGCCACCCAGGCGCCCCGGGCGACACATCTTCAAGTCACAAATCCAGTGGCCCCACCAGACACACCTGACCACTCAGGCAGAGCTAGCACTTTGGGCTCCCAGGGGCACACTCACATAGGATTAGGAGCCCACCGTCCTCCAGTGACCTCATCTTAATTACATCTTCAAGGACCCTCTTTCTAAATAAGGTCACATTTTGATGTGCTTGGGGGTTAGGACTCCAATGATGGAGTTTTGGAGTGGTGGTGGGGCTTTGGAGCCAATGGCCAAGAAAGAATTTTTGAAGATGTCTTTGGTGCAAAAAAGGTGATGTTCTTCAAGTACGGGGACAGGACCCGTGGGCAGAAAGAGCTGCACTGGGGTTGTGAAGAGTGACTGCTTATATACTGTGGAGTTGGGGGAGGTAAAGTCAAGAGGAAGTTTCTTAAAGGGATTTTCATCTGCTAAAGAAGACTTCTAGATTGCTGGAGGCCTAGCTATTGTCAAGCTAAGGCTGTTAGCAAACAAGGCTGTTTTTCCCTGTAGCAGAGCAAGATCCTTAAGATAGTAGAGAGTTCCTGGAGAGTAGGCTATTGATAAGATTGCCCCCCCCCCTTTTTTTTTGTAATTGTACTAAGATATTTGTAAACTGGTGGAGACTCTTATCAGTTTAACCCTTTGTTTTCTGTCCTTTCCTTTGTTCTTGGGCAGCCAGGAGCTCAGGAGGAATATTACACATATCCCACCTCGGGGTTGTGTGTGTGCTAGCTTGTGCTTAGCCCTCAGCTTGCCTTATGGTCCCTCATCACTACTACTCTTAACGTGCTGGATCAACTCTAACCAGACTGGTGCCTGCAAGAGTCTCCGCTGTGGACACATCTTACCTTGGAGGCCAGATCAGCCCCTAATCAAATTGGATTCCTTATGTCTGGCCAGAAGGAAACCCAGGGAGATCAATAATAATAACAAAGGCCTTCAGAGAAGTGCGCTGACTCTTCAGAAAAATGAAGAGAGTGTCTTCCAGCTCTGCCAGGGCCCAGCCAAGGATAGGTGTGTGAGCAAATGGACATGATGGCTTTGTTTGCTTGACTGTCTTGGCACACTGAACAGCCAGCCAAATTCCCCAATGCCAATCTCAGAAACAGAAGAAAATAAAAATACTCAGACTGCTCTGTGGGGGCCCAACTGTCATCATTAGGGATTGCAGCCACCTAATGTGTTAAGTGATCATTAGCTAGTTATTGACAGAGGATGTCTGATGGGTACCAGCTATTTTTGTGGGCTGGGATGAAAACTTCAAGGACTTGGTGAAACCCTGGAAACTTTGTCACAAATCATTTGGTCATAGATCTACAAGGTCCTTTTGTATAGTTTTGGTTATTTTAGTGGATTCCCCATAGAGTGGACCTAGAAGATCCCTCTCCTATGTTCTATTGATTTGAGGTCTAAAGTTTAGATTAATGGTTTTATCTCATGTGATAAATGTAATCCAGAGGTAGTAGGAATCTAGAATTATGTGTTGAGACGGATTCTGAGGTTCCATGCTTGGCGGTATTCCCAATTCTTTCTGGAATCTGCACCCCTATTCTTCCAGGAATTCCCTTTCCTCTCTGGTCTAACCTTGTGGACCTAGCGGGAGCCCATCTTTTTATATAGTCTATTCACTTGGCACAGCCAAGAGGCCCGATTCCTGGTGGCATCTGATCCATATTGGGCCAGAGTCCTTTAATCTATAGTGGAGTGAGTCAGGTCCTCTCTCTGGTGTGAGAAGAGAAGGAATATTGGTGACCATGGTGGTATCTGAAGTAAGAGGGAAGGAATCTGATACATTGAGAAGCAGAGACAGAGAGTGGGGTTAAGGGAATCCTGGTGGCCTCCAGTCCCAGGTACCATGAATTGGGCGGAATAGGTATATCCCTTCTCAGACTGAGGTTTGGTTGTTAACTTCATCTTCGCATTGCAGGAGCCAATCAATCCCCTTTTCTCTTAAGCTGCTGTGTTAGTCAGGATTCTCCAGAGAAACAGATCCTAATGGTATATAGAGAAAAATATAAGAAGAAATGTATTATAGGAATTGGTACATGTGGTTATGGGGGCCAAAAAGTCCCATGAACTAGGAAAGCTGGTGGTATAATTCAGTCTGAATCTGAAGGCCTGAGAACTTGGGGGCAGGGGGAGCTGATGTAAGTCCTAACGTGAGTCTGAAAGCCTGAGGACCAGGAGTGCCAATGTCCGAGGGCAGAAGATGGATGTTTCAGCTCAAGCAGGAAGACAGTGATTTCATCCTTCCTCCCTCTTTTTGTTCCCCATTCAACAGATTGGATGATGCCCACCACACTGGGGAAGGCTCTCTGCTTTACTCAGTTCACCAAATGCTGATTTTTTCTGGAAACACCCTTGCAGACCCACCCAGAAAATAGTGTTTTTCTAGCTATCTGGACGTCCTATAGTCTAGTCCAGCTGACACATAAAAATTAACCATTGTAACCAGTGTGAACTGGGTTTCTGTTGCTTGTTCTGGATGATACCCTCACCAACTATCTCTGGGGGAGAATGCGAGGTCCCAGGAAGGGAGTGATGGGAAAGTGCTGGCTACACTGTAGTGTGCTGTGCCTCTTGACTGGGACCTTCTCCATTCTTGTGGAGCCCAGAGATGTAGCCATATTCGTCCTGTGTCTGAGGCCCCAGGCTTCAGATGAACAGACCCTCTGCATAGTGGGAAGTTGAGGCAGAGAGAGTAATGCTCAAAATACCTGCTGCTTACACCTGCCCACCCAGGCAGCCTCTAATGTGGAGATTTTGCAATGATAGAGTGAAGGAAGAGATCAAAAATAAATTCAGTCAGCTTCTTTCTCAAACCCTGTGGATATCCAGGATACGCTAAATGTGTAAAGCAGAGCATCAGTTCCAGGGACCATCCTGAAACCTCTCCAGGGACCAAGGGTTCTAAGGTCATGCATTTGGACAAGAATCCATTTCTTACATTTGACAAAACCCACCCCATGGCCTTGGGAAAAATAAAATGAAGAAATACACACCAGGATGGACCATGGCAGGAATATCAACAGCCCAGCTACAAACCCTGGCAATCAGTGAGCTAGTTGGATGTCTGATCATTGCTAGACTTTGGGAAGTTTCCCCCAGAAACAGGGGCAGTGGTGGGCAAGGTCTTGATTTTAGAGCATCGTGAGGCTTGAAGAACTTGCTTTGTCATCTGGCACTAGGTAACTGGCAAAGCAAGAAACCGAGCCCTGGAGGAACTGGGAGAGGTTGAGAACATTTTCCAGGTGGCCTCCTATTCAAGACCACCACATCTGTTGGCTCACGTCTCTCTGGGTTTCCCGGTGTACATTCTCTATCACAGTCAGGCTGATTCCTAGCCCCATGCTCCCTGCCTGCTCCCACCCTAGTACTTTGGCTTATGGTATACCCCCAGCCCTTCTGGAATGTTCTTCACCATTCTCAACCCACCATCTCAGGTGATCTCAGTAGAACAAGTATAGGACCACCAATTATAGCTGTTCAAGATAAGCACTGCACACTCCCAGTGGCACCATTCACAGTCTGTGTTCAAGTTGTCCAGTAACACTCAGCAGATTATTCTGCAGAAGGTTCAGAGCCAGGCTTTGGGGTTAGATTCAACATAGGTTGAATCTTGGCTCTGCTTACATAGTTATTAGCTATGTGACTTTGGAGAAAACATTAATTCTTGGTACCTGGTGTTTTCATCTGCAAAATGGGGAAGTGCCATATTTTATGGATTCTAAGATCCAGTTTTTCACATTTTGCATCTCTGAAACTGGGCTGTATCTCACAATTGATGGCATGCTATATTTTTAAGCAGTAGCATTTCTTTCTTTCTTGGTGGTAACAAAATAATGTATATTTTGATTGATACCATTTGTAGACTTGCTGAAATATAGAAATAGTATCTATCTCACAGGAGGATGGATAAGCTTTCACCTGTGAAGCACAGTGTCTAGCCCGTATTCCCTCAGCCCATCCTGGGGGTCACCTGAAGCTTCGGTGAGCAGTCCTTGTCCTTTTTTTTTTTTTAATTTGGAATTTTTATGCATTTTTATGCATACGACTCACCTTGATGTCCAAATCCACATGACAATAAGCAAAAGTAACATACAGTGCAGACAAACAGTTCTTTCATAACTTAGCTTTTGTTTTTTGCATTGTGGTTATTATGGTTGTTGTTTTCCCAAAGATCAGCTCCTTAAAATGGATGATCCTGGACTATGAATAAAGAAAATATGTCTGAAAAGTGAGGATTTTAAACAGTAGACTTCCAGGGGCACCTGGGTCACTCAGTGGGTTGAGTGTCCGACTTTGGCTCAGGTCATGATCTCACGGTTGGTGGGTTTGAGCCCCACATCCGGCTCTGTGTTGACAGCTCCGAGCCTGGAGCCTGCTTCAGATTCTGTGTCTCCCTCTCTCTCTGCCCCTCCCCCTGCTTGAGCTCTCTCTCTCTCTCTCTCTCTTTCTCTCAAAAACATAAAACATTAAAAAAAAATTAAACAGTAGACTTCTTTATCCTTCTAACTGCTGACCCCGCAATGGTAGGCATAGCACCTTATTGTGCCTGCTTGCCTTCTTCTTCCATGTACACTCTGAGGTGTAACTTATACTCTTCAGCTCTGAGTGGAATCAGGGTGAGGCTGAGACTCTACCTGAAATGGCGCTCTTGTCTGCCCTTTTCTGCTTCCTGTCTTCTTCCACACCCATATCCAGCTTCTTGCAAGAGCATTTCCTTAACAAACCATTTGCACAGGAATCTTTGTCTTTAGGTCTGCTTCTAAGACAGTCCCCCCATGAAGGGGATCAGTGGCTTTAGCAAAATGTAACATCCAGAGGCAAAGCTGGGTGTGATTATGTGACATTTTCCCCAAATCGTGCTTGGGAGGTCCTGGACCCCCACTATTTTATATTGTCACTAGCAATGTGTGAGAGTTTCTATTCCTCAACACCTCACTGACTTAGTATTATCAGGATTTGGTGTTTTCTTTTCCCCATTCGAATAGATGTATGACCTGAATTTTAAAAATCAAGTCAATGGGAGTACCTAGGTGGCTGTCGGTTGATTTCCACTCGGGTCATGACCCCAGGGTCATGGGATTGAACCCCATGTCAGGCTCCTCGCCAACTGAGTGTGGAGCCTGCTTAAGATTCTCTCTCTCTCTCTCTCTCTCTCTCTCTCTCTCTCCCTTTGCCCCTCTCCTCTGCTCATGCTCTATCTCTTCAAAATTAAATTAAATTAAATTAAATTAAATTAAATTAAATTAAATTAAAAAATCAGGTCAACTGAGCCATGTCATTCCTCTACTTAAATCTTCTAGTGGCTCATATCACACTGAGAATAAAATTCAAGCCATTACACGGCCTACAGGGCTCTTCTTGCCCAGTTCCTCACAGCCCTTCTGACCCCTTCTTTCTCTGTTCTCCCTCTCCAGCTGCCCTGGTCTTCATGCTCTTCCTGAGACCTGCCAAAATGCCCCACCTCAGGGCCTTTGCCCTTGCTGGTTCTCGGGTCTGGAATGCTCTTTCCTTGGATTTTCACAGGGGCAGCTTCCTTCCTGACATTCCAGTATCAGATGTAAGCCACCTCTACAGAAGGGCCTTTTCTGGCCTTTCCATCTAATATTGCCCATCTTCCACCCCTACCTTCACATAACTCTCCATGTTACCTGGTTTTATTTTCTTCACGTCTCTCATCGTGGTGTGAAATTATTTCAACTATTTATTATTTCAAAATTTTCTCTCTTTTAAAAGTTTCATCGAGGTACAATATACATATATTATAAGACATCTTATGTGTATAGCTCAATGAATTTTTACATATGTACATGCATAGCTACTTCCTGTATCAGGACACAGAATGTTTCCAATGCTCCAGAGAGCTCCCTCTGCCGTTTCCTCCAAAGATAATCACTGTCCTGATTTCTATCTGATTTATTGTATTCATTTTGTCAGCTTTGGAACTTCATTTAAATGGAATCATAAGGTTTGCACTCTTTTTGTCCAAATTCTTGCTCTGTCTCTCTCTCTCAAAAAATGAATAAACATTAAAATTTTTTAAATGAATGAATAAATAAATAAACCACAATTTATCCATTTTTCTGATGATTGACCTGATGGTTGTTCCTGATTTGGAGCTTTTGCATAATGCTTCTATGAACATTTTGTCTCTAATGTTTATTCACTTTTCTTTTCTTTCTTTCTTTCTTTCTTTTCTTTTTTTTTTTTTGAGAGACAGAGTGCGAGCAGGGGAGGGGCACAGAGTGAGGGAGACACAGAATCTGAAACAGATTCCGGGCTCTGAGCTGTCAGCACAGAGCCCAACACGGGGCTCAAACCCACAAACCATGAGACTGTGACCTGAGCTGAAGTTGTTCGCTCAACCAACTGAGCCACCCAGCCACCCCTGCTATGAACATTTTTATGCATATCTTTTTTTTTTTTAACGTTTATTTATTTATCTTTTGAGACAGGGAGAGACAGCATGAACAGGGGAGGGGCAGAGAGACAGGGAGACACAGAATCTGAAACGGGCTCCAGGCTCTGAGCTGTCAGAACAGAGCCTGACACGGGGCTTGAACTCACGGACCGCGAGATCATGACCTGAGCTGAAGTCGGACGCCTAACCGACTGAGCCACACAGGCGCCCCTATGCATATCTTTTGACAGATACACACTCATTTCTCTTGGGGGTATGACTGAGAATGGATTGCTAGATCATAAGGTAGGATTATGCTTATCAGCTATTTATTCTTTTATGTGTGTGTTATTTTTCCCATTAGACTCCAAGTTCTGTTGAAGGTAAGAAACAAGCCTGTCTTGTTCACCACTGTATTTTCAGCATGTAACACAGTGTCTACCACATTGTAGGTGATCATTAAATATATGTTGAATAAATGAAACATCAGCTCAAAGTAAGTTATGGTGGAGCCAGAACTAGATCCAACTCCTCCTGACTTCCACCCTCTGCAAGCTGGGATTTAGGAGCCCAGCTGACTCAGAAGGAGACAAAGCTGCAGGTGCTAGGTTGGTTTCAGCATCCCATTATTCTTTGAAGAGAAAGCACTCCCTCTCCCTCTCTTGGCCTGCATTGTCACAGCTTGAAATATTCTTTTGATTATGAGAACATTTCCCATTAAGTGTACATCTCCAGCTCTCCCCCAGGATTTATGAGCTCATAACTCCAGGATCTGTCACAATCAGTGTTACAAAAGTGTATCTGAATGTAATGAAATAATTCGATGAGAAACGTGGCACGGAGACAGTCGGAATTTTCTCTTGCCTTACAAACCATCCCCAGGGGATGGGTGTATATAAATCAGCACCTCCCTTAATTAAGTAAAACATTTTAAGGAAAAAACAAATTAATTACCACTTCATGGCACCACCCCAACCGATTACCCAAACGGTTCACGTTCCATAAACCTTGCTTGAATGTAGAACTAATTATCGCTCTTTTGGTTTGTTTATACTTCCCAATACTGCAAAGATCTGTATTAAATGTGGGTGGTGTGGGATTTTTTTAATTTTTTTTTTGCACTTTCAAGATGATGTAAGTTGTCATAGAATTGAGAAGTAAGTTTTTGTTTTGTTTTGTTTTTTAAGCTGAAAACACAGGGTATATAGAATGTGGAGCGTCCAGAGGGGGAAATAGAAATAATCTTGGGAGGGGCATGTGGATGGCTCAGTCAGTTGAGCTCTGACTTGATTTAGGCTCAGGTCATGATCTCCCAGTTCTTGAGTTTGAGCCCCACATCAGGACTCTCTCTCTCCCTCTCTCTCTGCCCCTCCCCCACTTGCTCTCTTTTGCTCTCTCTCTCTCAAAATAAATAAATAAACAGAAAAATTAAAAGAAAAAAGAAATGATCTTGGGGTGTTGCTAGAGAGGTGGGAAGAAGCCCGTGGGGGTATAGAATATGTGGAGTTTTGACTTGGATCAGTTAATGACTTGCTGTGCAATCTTGAGCAGGAACTGAATATCTCTGGTTTCTGTCTGGGTGGCTGAACATCTTTCATCCAGCCTCCTATCCCCACTATGAGCCCATGCCTCCTGGCATGTAGTCCCACTAAGAGGTGAGAATCCTGTTATCTGTGAGCTATTGTCCAGCCTGACCTGATGTCCTTTCTAATGCTCCTTTCTGCTGACTCTGTCCTCACCCTTGCCCCATGGGCCAGACCCATTGTCTTTGATCCAGACAGATTCCTGTGGCCAGGGCATCTGTTAACTATGCTTCATCTATTCCCATCCCAAAGTCCCTGCCCATCCTGGCCTCTTGCATCTGGTTCTCTTCTGACAGATCCAGTTGCCTGATGAAGCAGGCTGCCCAGGCCTAGTCTTGGCTCCTCTGGGGTGTGTGTGTGTGTGTGTGGGAAGAGGGGTCGCTATGGCATCAAACATGGCTGGCCCTGGGAAACCCCCTCCAGCTGTGTTCCTTGTTCTAAGTCCAGAGCCACGTGCCCGCTCCTTGTGGGGAGAAAGCCAAACCCTTACCTACCCTTGCATCTCTGCCACTTGCTTTGGATGTCCATACACGCTGTAGGCACTCAATCACTGTTGAGTCACCATCTGAATTTCAGTGAAAGACATGCATACCACAAAGATATAATCATCTAGCTCTTCAAAGCATTTTTATTAAGATATGGTTGTACACAGTAAAGTACATACATTATAAATGTATGACCCAATGAATTTTTACTTTGTGTAGACCCACGTAATCCCCACCTAGGTCAAGACACAGAATATTTCCAGCACCGCCCGCCCCCCCCGAAGTTTCCTTCACAGTCAATACCTCAAAGTGAACCATTATTCTGACTTGTGTCACCAAAGATTGGTTTTGTCTATTCTTGAATTTCTTATAAATGCAATCACCTGGTATCTAGTTTTGTGTGTGTGTTTCTGGCTTCTTTTGCTCATTTGCTGTGTCTGTGAGATTCATCCTCAACACAGAGAGCAGTATTTTTGAACCCTTTTTTAAGATTAAAAATTCAAAAAGTGATTACTCTAGTGATTACTGGTTGTTGGTATCTAGTTTGACAGTATGCCAAATGCCTTTTTAAAAAAATTTTTTTTAATGTTTATTTATTTTTGAGAGAGAGAGAGACAGAGCATGAACAGGGAGGGTCAGAGAGAGAGGGAGACACAGAATCTGCAGCAGGCTCCAGGCTCCGAGCTGTCAGCACAGAGCCCGACATGGGGCTCGAACCCACGAACCGTGAGATCATGACCTGAGCAGAAATCGGGCATTTAACTGACTGAGCCACCCAGGCGCCCCTCAAATGCCTTTTTAAAAATAACCAAATGCCAAGATATTTGCGGACCTAATGTTGTCCTGATGGTATGTACCCCCCCACCAAAAGGAGTAATTTAGATCTTGAGAGTACTCAAGTGCATCCAAGTTCCAAATGGAGCAGGGGTGAGTTTGATTAAGAAAGCATCTGACTGCATTCGTTCCCTCTTGAGAACCTTCCAGGGCATCTTTTTTGTTGCTTTCATTTTTATTTCCTAGGTTACTGGAGAGGTCGAGTGTCTTTTCTTGGGATCATTTGTCATCTATGTTCCCTCATATCCTGCAGGGACCTTCTCTGGAGGACTGGAGGAGTTGGGAGGTTGGAGGTTGCCTCCTCTGGGGGACTGGGAGAAAGCGTGAGAATGACCTGGATGCCCCTTTTGAGGTTGTCTCCAAAAGGGCCACTCACCCCTGGATCCAAGGAAAATCAGTGCTGAGGGAAGGTGGGGGAGAGTCATGCTCCACTCTCTCTCAGGTCAGACTCAGACATTGCCTGTTGCCACAAAACCCTCAGTATCAAGCCTCACCTTTAGCCCTGAGAGTGTCTTAACAATTGACGTCTGGAGTCACACTAGAGGCTCCAATCTAGCAGGTCTAGGGTGGATCCAGGAATCTGATATTTTATTCTTTATTTTATTTTCTAAAAAGATTTTATTTTTAAGCAATCTCTACACGCAACGTGGGTCTCAAACTTACAACCCCAAGATCAAGAGTCCCATACTCTACCGACTGAGCCAGCCAGGTGCCCCAATCTGATATTGTAAAGCTCTCCAAGTGATTCCCTGGAATGGTCTGGAGCCAAACTGCTTGAATTTTAATTCCAGCTCTGCCTGTTATCACTGTGACCTCAGGCAAGTGATGCGCCATAATTTCCTCATCTGTGCAATGGGGATAATAGTAGTATTGATAGAATTAATTGCATTAATGCACTAATGCTTATACAGCACTTAGGCGAGTGCCTGGCAGAAAGTAGACCCTCAAGAAGAGTTGGCCACCACCTCCACCACCTGTACCATCACCATCATCATCATCATCATCATCTACAGTAGTACCACTGCTTTACTCTTTCCCTTTACACATGGGGAAACTGAGGACCAGAGAGGGGCACTGGCTTCTCCAAGATCACACGGTGAACCACAGGCAGCTCTACCCTTGGGGCTGCATTCCCTCAGTTGCCCACATAGCCAGCTAGGATGAAGGAGACCAGCCGGGTCCCCTCTTTTTCTCCTCTTTCTGGGTCTGGGTGGGGCTGGGAAGACCTGGGGCACCTCTGGATTTCCAAAGTTAGGACCAATATCTTTTACCTGTATCAAATCCTGCCAATTCCACCTTGACAATGTCTTTGGAATCCAAGCTCCCTGCCACACCTGAGGCCAGGTCACCATCATCTTGCCTGGACAACTGCACTAGTCCCTCTCTGGTCTTCCTGTTGCCACTTTATGCCCTCCTCTTCATTCTAGAAACACACCGGTCCCCCAGAGCAATTGCTCTAAATCACAGACCAAATTGGGTCACATCCTTGCTTAAAACTCTCCAAGCTAGGGGCAGCTGGGTGGCTCAGTTGGTTAAGCGTCTGACTCTTGGTTTTGGCTCAGGTCATAATGTCATGGTTCGTGGGTTTGAGCCCCACATAGGGCTCCGTGTTGCCAGTGTGGAGCCTGCCAGCATGGAGAGAGGAGAGGATTCTTTCTCCTCTCTCTGTCTGTCTCTGTCTCAAAATAAATAAATAAAATAAACTTAAAAATAAATAACTAAAGTAGACTCGTAGAAACAGAGTAGAATGGTAGTTCCTCAGGGCTTGAGGAAGGGCAAAATGGGGAGTTGTTGTTTGATGGATAGAGAGTTTCAATTTTGCAAAATGAAAAAGTTTTAGAAATCTTTTGCACAACAATATGAATATAGTTAATACCACTGAATTGTACACTTAAAAATGGTTAAGATAGGGATGGCTGGCTGACTCAGTTGGTAGAGCACGTGACTTGTGATCTCTGGGTCATGAATTCGAGCCCCACGTTGGGTGTAAAGATTGTTTTAAAAAAAAATCTTAGGGGCGCCTGGGTGGCTCAGTAGGTTAAGCGTCCACCTTCGGCTCAGGTCATGATCTTACGGTCTGTGAGTTCGAGCCCCGTGTCGGGCTCTGTGCTGACAGCTCAGAGCCTAGTGCCCATTTCAGATTCTGTGTCTCCCTCTCTCTCTGCCCCTCCCCTGTTCATGCTCTGTCTCTCTCTGTCTCAAAAATAAATAAACGTTAAAAAAAAATTTAAAAAAAAATCTTAAAAAAAGTGGTTAAGATGGTACTTTTTAAAAAAGATTTTATTTTTAACTAATCTCTACATCCAATATGGGGCTCCAGGAAAAATCAACGCCCAGGGTGTGGGCCCCTGACACTTTTAATATCACTACCACCACTGCCTTAGCTACCATTTAACAAGGACTCGCTATGTGCTGAACACCATGCCAGCCAAGCTATTTGCATCATTATTGTAGTTAATCTTCATGATAAACCTGTATCATCCCCAATTTACAGATGAGGAAACTGAGGCTCACAGAGGAAAGGTATCATGACCGAGATCACACAACGTAAATTGTGGCCCTGAGACTTAAACCTTCCTAATGCCAGAGAAAAGCTTTTAACCACTCAACTGTATTTCCCATACACACCTAAATTACTGCATTGGATCCATGTATTGATTATTTTTCTGCCTCCCCAATTAGGGAAGGGTTGTGTCTTTGCCATCCTGCTTCCTACGCACCGTGTCTTGCCCAGGGCCCAGCACAGAGGGGGTGCTCATTTTGTGGGAGTTTTGTTGCACATCCTTGAGCAAGTAGGTGTCAGTGCTATAGCTCCCCTAATTCCACAGCTTCTATTTCCCTCCAGGAATTGGCAGATTGGCGATCGCAAAAGAAACATTCTTAGCTGATCAATAAATAATAATGTTGGAGAATTTAAAATAAGAATCTGGATTATTAAAGTTACAAATCTTTGGTCTTTATACCTTTAATAAAACATGCATCTATTAATAATGGATACTAGTTCTGGCCTGCTTATGCTGAAAAGGGGAAAAAAATGACCAGTCGAAAGATGCTAATATTTTTTCTCCTTAGCGGACTTGGGTGCCAACTGCTTTGCTGACAAATTGCTCATCATTTAAAAAGGTTTAAAAATTTTAACAGCATGAAAGGGAAATTAAGGATGAGATGTTCAGCCTTGGGGTCCCTTAGTAAGAGATTGTTCCTTCTGGAGACATCTCTCTCCTAGGCTTTGGTGGACCCGCCTCTGCTGGCTCCTCTCCTTGTTCTCTCGCTACCCCTTGTCCGTCTCGCTACCCCAACCTCTTTCCTGTTCCCTCTCCTCTCCCGTCCCCTCATCACTTCTCTCTCCCTCCTCACCTCCTCTCCCCTCCCCTCTCCTCTCCTCTCCTCTCCTTACTTAACTTCCCTTGCCCTGAGTGGCCTCACCCACTCCTGTGACTAGTCATCATCTTTGATCACTAGTCATCATCTTTGCATGAAGGCAAGTCACTCAGTAGTAGAGAAAGTCAAAGAGGTAACAAAAGGACAGACCATGTGGGGCCTTGTAGGCCACGTAGTACTTTGGCTTTTACTCCAAGCATGATGGTGCCACTGCAGGAGCAGAGGAAGGCACAATATGACTTATGGCTTATAAGAAATGTCTTTGGAGACTACGAGTAAAATAGACTGGAGGGTGAGAGGGGCAGGAGCAGGAAAAGCATTTAGGAGAACATTGTCATGATCCAGGAAAGAGATGAAGGTAGTTTGGAATAAAGTGGGAGCAGTGAGGAGGTGTCAAGTGGTGGGGTACAGGATGTATTTTATATTTTAAAGTAGAGGCCATAGGGTTTGCTGATGGATTAGAGGAGGGGTTATGAAAAAAAGAGAAAGGAGTCAAGGATTCCCCCCGAGGGTTTTGGTCTGAGTAACCAAAAAGGGGGAAGTTTTCATTTTCTGAGATGGGGAAGGATGTGGGTGGAATAGGTTTGAGGATAAAGACCTTAGTCTTGGATGTGCTTCATTTGAGATGCCTATTGGATATAATTATATAGACTGAATTTTGCCCCCTTAAAATCCATGTTTTTTTTAAGTTTATTTCTTTCTTTTGAGAGAGAGAGAGAGAGAGAGACCATGCAAGTGGTAGGGGGGGAGAGAGAATCCCAGGTAGGCTCTGTACTGGGGCTTGATCCCACAAACTGTGAGATCATGACCTCAGCTGAAACCAAGAGTCCGATGCTTAACTGGCTGAGCCATCCAGGTGCCCCCAAATCCATGTTTTGTTTTTGTTTTTAAGTGAGCTCTACACCCAACACGGGGCTTGAACTCACAACTTTGAGATCAAGAGTCACGTGCTGTAACAATTGAGCCAGCCAGGTGCCCCTAAAATCCACGCTCATTGTGACTGTATTGGAGATAGGGACTTTAAGGAAGTAATTAAGGTTAAATGAGGTCAAAAGGATAGGGCCTTAATCCAGTAGACTGGTGTCCTTATAAGAAAAGAGACACCCAGAGATCTCGCTCCTCACACACACACAGGAAATACTATTTGAGGACGTAGCAAGAAGGTGACTATGTATAAGCCAGGAAGAGAGGTCTCATCAGAAACCAACCCTGCTGGCACCTTGATCTTGGACTTCAGTCTCCAGAACTGGAAGAAAATAAATATATGTTGTTTAAGCTGGCAGTCTGTGGTATCTAGTTATGGCAGCCCAAGTTGACTAATACAGGAGTCTAAGATGAGATGTAAAATTGGCAGTTGAACATACAGGTTCAAAATTTAGGAGAAAGACCCCAGCTATAGATATAGATTTGGGCATGATCATCAAGGGGATGGTCTTTAAAGTCAGATTAGATTGCCAATGAAGGTGATGTCACAGAGATGAGAACATGACAAAGGGCCAAACCCTATGACCTTCCCATGTTTAGAGGCTGGGGAGATGAGGCAAAATCAACAAAGACTGAGAAGTTGCCAGTGATATGGGAGGGAAACCAAGAGCTTAAATGGTCCTGGGAGCCAGTTAAAGAAAGAGAGAATGGTCATCTATGTCCAGTGATACT
This sequence comes from Lynx rufus, assembly GCF_022079265.1. Classification (NCBI taxonomy): domain Eukaryota; kingdom Metazoa; phylum Chordata; class Mammalia; order Carnivora; family Felidae; genus Lynx; species Lynx rufus. Next base: position 25,192,497 of record NW_025814896.1, on the reverse strand, counting down.
GATGGGATAAGTAAGGTGAAAAATGAGGATTGACCATTGGATTTAGCAACATGAAGGTTACTGGTGACTTCAACAAGAGAATTGGATTTAGTTTTGGGTCCCCTGATGGTAAAATCAAAAAAGGAAACCCAATAGATTCCATGACTGTCATTATCTTCCAGAAATGAACCTACCAATTATTCAAGCCAACTTTTTCTGGGAATTTATAATGCAAATTGGGTACTATAATGGATCTTGTCAACAACAGTTGAAGGTTTTTTTCCTCTGTTCCTTCTCACAATTTGAGTCAGGTACAAGTAGCAGTCTTATGTATCCATTCCAGTCTGGTTATGGAGGGTCCCCGAGTTAAAGGTATATGGAGAAACTTCACGTAGCAACCCAACACAAGGGCACAGAGGAAGGAGTGACTGCCTGCCTCGGAAGCTGAGAAAGAGGCAATGCCATCGAGATGGGCTTTGAGAAGATAAATAGGAATTCTCAAAGAGAAAAAGAGGACAAATGACATTTTACACACAGGAAACAACATGTGCAAATTCTAGCATGTGCTTTCACTTTAAAATTTTTTCCTTTTTCCCCTATTTTTCTAACTTTGTTTAGAAACACACACACACCCCTATTTTCACAAACACACCATATAACTGTTAGAACTCTTGGGCAACTGATAGAAAACTCACCTTAAAATGGCTTAAATAAAAGGAACTTTTTGGTTCATGCAATCAAAAAGTCCAATGGTAAATTTAAGACATGGCTAAACTTGGGGGTCCAAACAGTGATACTATAATTTGGTGTCTTTCCATCATATGGCTCAGCCTTCCTCCATGCTGGATTGGCAGTTCACATGTGCCATGATAGCCGTCAACAATCCTAAGCCTAAATCATTCCAGGGGAATTGAACAGAGAGCGTCTCTGTTGTACCTCGTTGGCTCTGATTGGGTCAGCTGGCTCTCCCTGAATAAAACACTGTGGTCAGGGGATTGAGATGCTCTGATTTCTATAGCTGAGGCAAAAGCCCACCCCTAGCACCAAGGTGGAATCAACTTTGTCTAAAGCACGGGGACTGAGATCCAGGAGGGACAGAGCTACCAAAGGAAAAACTTGTTGCCAAAGAAGGTTGAGTGGACCTTTGGCCACAAAAGGTTTGTATGTCCACTTCTATGGAGTGCGATGCTGAGGATCTCCCTGAGATACTAGAATCCTACCTATTGTGTGGACACTTAGGCCTTGATGATTGAATAGCCCTCAGAGCAGTGGAGCCTGCAGGACTGTGCTGGGAGGTACAAGAAAGGGAAAGGCCAAGAAATGTAGCTGGTGTGGGGCTTAGCAGTCATCACACTTTCTCACTGGAGAAGCATATGACACCAGAGAGGGTCAGGAACTTGTCTGAGGCCATAGCAAGCTGAAGGAGAGTTGGGATTCGAACTCCGCTGTAGAAAGACCAGAACAAGGCTCTGTCTGTGTGTCTGGCAGCTGTCACATTCATTAGCTCCCTGACATCTATCTCCTTGTTTCTTTGTATATTTTTACAAGGTTGTTAATTACCAGCCATAAAGCTCAGCAAACATTTTGATAGGCTTTAAAAGCTCATGAAAACAACATTACATTTTAAGGCATGGTTTCCTAATTAATCTAATTAACTGTCAGCTTCATATCCTGCTGGTTTCCAGACAAGGCGAGCTGTGCTTCTCAACTTCTGTTTCAGCCCCATGATCACAGTCCTTGAGCTAGGAAACTAGCCAACATGTGGCCCGAGGTGTGGGTTGTCTGAAGCAGTGTTTAGATGGTCAGCCTTGTTTTGGCTTATTTCCTTGGATGATCTGTTTCTAGGATGAATAGATCTCCAGTGGCTGGAGATGCCCTAGATTAGAGCAAACACATGGATGACTGGTCACCTCAGCTTGGAACCATCTCAGAAGGCCAAGGTTCAGATAACTTTGGGGTGCCTTCCCCAGTGATGCCCCCTTTGCAGAGATCTGTCCTCACGCACAGTGCAGGCCATATGGCCCTGCTTCCCCCCACAGCTGATTGGACTGAGATGGACACCTCACCCAAAGATGGCTCAGTCACTTCTGGCCTGTGGCCTGGCTTGAAAAGATGAACTGGGCCAACCAGAGGCAAGTCTGCAGGTGGAGAAACAGAAACAGAAAAGGGTGAATTAGTTTGCTTGCGCTACCATAACAAAGTTCCACAGACTGGGTGGCTTAAACAACAGAAATTTATTTCTCACGTTCTGGAGGCTAGAAGTTAAAGTTCAAGGCACTGGCAGGGTTCGTTTCTCCTGAGGCCTCTCTCTCTGGCTTGTAGGTGGCCACCTTCTCTCTGTGTCCTCACATGGTCTTTTCTCTGTGTGTGTACATCCCTGGGTGTGCCCAAATTTCCTCTTACAAGGACACCAGTCAGATTGGATTAGAGCTCATGCAAACAGCCTCATTTTAACTTAATCACCTCTTTAAAGACCCTTTCTCCAAATGCAATCACTTTCTAAGGAACTGGGGTCTAGGGCTTCAACATACAAAGTTTAGGAGGACATAATTCAGCCATGACAAAGGGCAAACCCTAGTGATGAAAATTTCCATAGTATTTGGCTGGGGCAAGGCGGCAGCCATAACTGGTGCACCATCCATAACTGTGAGATCCCCTGCTCAACACCCTGAACACTGTTTAGTACAAACTCCTGGGACCTGCCACCTCCTGCCTTTTATCTGGCTGCTTTCTGCTGAAGGCATGGTCACAGGCGTATAGGAAAAGCCAGAATACCAGAGGGTGAATGCCCAGGGTGCAGTCCTCCACCAATGACTGATTGCAATTGAGGGATGAATTCTGCAGTGCTCTTACTCCTTGGGTGGTTAACTCTGACTCATGTTCTACACCATATCCAGAGTTTTCTGGTAGGATTGAGATCCTGTTGCACAATAGTAACTGGCTGATCGTGCTTCCTTCCCTTCCTTTCTCTCACTTTCCACTCCCTGACCAGCATTTGTTGGTGTGCCTCTCAAGTAAACTGCTTGCACTTGGATCCTTGTTTCAAGGTCTGCTGCTGAGGGAATGCAAACAAATTTAGGTGGCAGTGGACATTATATGAAAATAGGAGCAGGAGCAAGCTGACCAAAGAAAAGAGGAAAGAGAAAGATTGGGCCCGAAGAGGGGGAAAATGTACCTGTGTTACCAAGGTTCAAGTTCTGGTCCCTATGAGCACTGCCCTGCATGTATCCCTCTTGGCTTTCCAAGTAGTCATAAAGTGGGATGTTGGGTGTTCTGGGACATAAAATAATTTAGTCACTTCCCTATCCAAATGTAACAGAGTCTCTTGGACTCTTCCAGAAGCTTCCCTTTGAAATGTGCAGTTATAATGAAGTTGGTACCTCTTACTCTGGGGAATTGTGCTACGAAGGACATTATGCCTTAAGTATGCATAAATATGCATATGCATAAATATGCCCCTCAAAGTTAACCCTTGGTTTGCAAAGCTGAAGCTGGGGATGAGTTGGGAAAATGTGCATATGGGCCAGGAGTTACCTGGGAGGTCAGAAACCGAGGCCCTATGCCCTTTTCTTTTGAGATAAAACATGATCATAACCTTTCTGGTTGATTGGGATGGGCCCAATCGAGGCTCCTGAAAGAAAGAACATAAAGACACACAGGGAAAATGACCATAAATGCAAAGGGAATCTGTACTGGTGACTCATGTTCTACCAGCTCTTAGGTTGTGGGGATTTAATTTCAGTAGCTTTTGGAACTGATCTGGGGAAGGATGGCTAACTGAGGAAGCATGGGTCCTTTTTGTAAAGAAATCCAATCCTGTTACTTTGAAGTTTCCCTACTGTCTTCCTTTTTTTTACCCGTGACCTTGGGCATGTTATTTTGCCTTCTTCAGCAGAGCTGAGTATCAAGCTGAAGGGTTAAGATCAGACCCTACCTAGAAAGTGAGATCTGAGAGTCTGAAGTCTTGCAGGAAAATAAGAATATGATCATAAACTACATTTCTAAAACCCAAACACTCGACTCTTTAATTATTCCTACTTCCTATGCAAATTCTTTAGGTTTTTCAGCCCTATAATGGGTATGTGGGGTATGTACTATATTCCTTGTAGGAATGAAAGGGGGGAATCAAGCCATCAGGGGCAGGGTCTGGAGTCAGAGAGGAGTGGGGGGGCAGTTGACTTCTGGGCTAGAGGTGTTCTCAATACAGGGTGCCACAGTCACCAATGAGGTGCACCCCAAGTGCACCTTTGTCTTTTCAGACAAAGGAGTCTGAAAAGAGGAATGTAGCCCTTGGGTCAGTGATAGCATGATATTTACAATGATAATGATGAAGAGTGTGAACACGATAACCATCGTAAAATCCTCTGTTTACAGATGAGAAAACCTTGCCACCCTCAGTAGGGCTGAATGTCAGTTCTAAGAAGCAAAATGAGACCCTAAAAAATATGATTTAATTGTCAGAAAGTAGGAAGATGAGGAACAGATTGGGAAATGGGAGTCCTATTTGGGTCATGGCCAAGCCTTGAACACTTTAGGGGTATCAGAAGCCAACCTGGGGGTGGGGTTGGCTCTGGGAAAGGGCTAGTTTTGGTGGCCTGAGGCCCAACAGGATTGTCCTTCCAGTAGTTTCTATTCTTCATTATCTAGCACTTCATGGCCCCTACCCTGCTTCGCACTCCCCTAGTGAATTTAAATAGATACCCTCAAAACTGTGAAATTAGGGCTGGTTCTCCCTCCCTTTTGTCTACTCACCTTCAAGAATTTAATGAGCTTGTCTAGGGTAAAATGTATTATTCAAGCCCAATGCTGGTGGTATCACTGAGGAAGTAAATCCTAAACTAATAGAAGTTGAGTGTAATGTAAAATAGCAATTGATCTGTCGCAGTAAGAAAAATTAACAAACTGCTGTTCAAATATTTATTAGCAGGAGAAACTGGACAGATATCCTTATTCTTTAACTGGAGGCAATTGAAACTCAGGGAATTGTCTTGTCCTAAATGGGAGAGTTAGCTCAGAAATAATTACAGGGTCTGAGAGGACCAGATCCATCCCTAGGGGCTGGGGAGGGGTGAGACCTGTGGTCCCCTAGGCAGGTCAGAATAGGGGACAATGTCTCCAAATGCTTCTTCTCCCCTCCCCCCTCAATAAAATCAGATTATGGATGTTCATCCTGAAGTGACTGTCATCAGCTCACCTCTGTGACACGTGTAGGGGGAGTTCTGGCTCCTCCTCCATCTAGGAGCTCAGTCCTAAACCTCAGCCTTGACCTCCCTACCATTCTCCTGCCTCTATGTTCCTTTCATTCACCCACTTTCTGACAGCCTTGGCAGTTAGTGACTATTTTGGATTTTTCCCTACAAATGCTCAGCCTCTCCCATAGGCATCACCAACCACCTGTCCTCTTCCATCATTGACCTACATAAAGATGACTGTAAAGTCTGGCATCTGGAAGAAAAGACTAGTTTTCTTTCCAACTAAGGGAAATTGCCTCCAAAGACAGCCATTGTGAAAATTAATAAAGGGAAATCTTGTTTAAAATGGAATCAGGAGGGGCACCTGGCCGGCTCAGTCAGTAGAACATGTGACTCTGATCTTAGGGTTGTGAGTTTAAGCCCCACCTTGGGCCTGGAGCCTACATAAAAAAACAAAACAAAACAAAGCAAAACTAACTAACTAACTAACTAACTAACTAACTAACTAACTAACTAAATAAATAAATAAATAAATAAATAAAATGAAATCAGGAGACCTGGACGGGGAGCTCTTGTGCCCTCTCACCTGTGGTCAATTGCAGACTCAACAGGAAGAGATAGGCTTTGCACCTGGATACTACTTCCCTATCCACTCTCTGGCTTTCCTCCTGCAACAGCCCAGCCAATGAGAGACAGTCACAGCTCAGCCAATGAAAAGCCACTATACTTGGAACTCCAGTTTACCCCAATGGACTTTTTGTTTATAACAGCCCCTTTTCTCTATAAAAGAGCATTCTTCTTCTTTAGTCTGTGGATTCGCCCATGGTTTCGTCATAGTTTGCTTTTCTCAGGTTGTAATTCTCTGCTATTCCAGAAACAACAACCAAACCGCATTTGTTGTTGTTGTTGGTAAAATAATTGGAAGCTTTATTTTAAAAATTTTTTAACATTTATTCATTTTTGAGAGATAGATAAATACTACATCTTTTTTCAAATAAATGTTTATTTATTTTGGAGAGAGAGAGGGTCAGGGAGACAGAGTGTGAGCAGGGGAGGGACAGAGGGAGAGGGAGACACAGAATCTTGAGCAGGCTCCAGGCTCAGAGCGGTCAGCACAGAGTCGGATGCCAGGCTCACAGTGAGAACATGACCTGAAGCCCAAGTCGGATGCCTTAACCTACCGAGCCACCCAGGCGCCCCATTGGCAGCTTTATTTTTAAGGTTAACACCACCAACAGTGCTTCCCATTTCTGGATGCCCATGCTGCTGTTCCTTTCTGAGGTGGTGTCGTTATTGAGCAAGAAGTCCAACTTACTCTCAGGAGAGTAAGGCCCAGCCAGCCCCCAGTGGTTCCAGCCCCAGATGAGCTCCCAGTTGAATTTACCAGTGACCCAGCAAACATCCTGTGGAAGAACTGCCTAGCTGCATCTGGCCATCCCTTGGAATGGTAAGAGATAACAAATCATTGTTTTAAGCCATTAAGATTTGCAGTGGCAGGACATCTGGCTGGCTTAATGGGTTGAGTATGCAACTCTTGATCTCAGGGTCATGAATTCAAGCCCCACATTGGGCATAGAGCTTATGTTGAAGGGAAAAAAAAAAAAGATTTTCCGTGGCCTGTGAAATAGCAATAGATAATTGAAATACCAAACCTTCTAGGACTGGAGTCTGACTTCCCCCTGCCATTATATTATACTTTGCCAACTTCAGAACTCCTGATTGACACACATGTTGGACTTCCTGCACTACCTGCCAGGGCTGTTCTGCCCATCAAACTCCAAGCCCAAGTGCATCGTTTTTTCAACAAACACTGATTCGTATCTATTACTTGAACGACCAAAATGGGCATGGTCTCTGAGTATTCAGAGACACACTCCTAGCCTTCAAGAAGTTTCACAGGCCGAGGAGGATACAGGCAGGAAGATAATGTGCTAAAATTCAGTGTGCAAAGCGCTGAAATAGCAGCACATAGAACCATGGGGTGGGAGGGAGAAGTCACATTCAGGTAGACTTCATGGAGAGTCTGTGCGTGGTCAGGGGGGTTTCCCAGGCAAGTCACTCCCAGGTTGCCATGATTCTGTGCTGCCCCTGTGGCACTTCTCAGTGCTCCTGCCTGTCCTACCACCCCTGGACCTCCTGCATCTCACCCCTGTAGGCTTTGCCCTCACCAGGGCTGGGCTCTACAGCTGGTGGAGAATTTTAAGCAGGAGAATGGCATGGTGGCTGGTATTAAGGGTAGAGTGGGAGAAACCAGAGACCCAGCAGGAGACAGGAGCTCAGTGATAAGGCAGGTGAAGTGGTTAAGGTGAGAGTCACAGCAGGCAAGGGACAGAGACTGTGCCTAGGATGGAGAGCCTAAGATTCAGAGGTGCCAGGCAATAAGCCCACTGACTCCCAATTCAGTGTTCATTCCACTACTGAGCGAATGAGTTTCTATAAAATGTGTAAATTTTTAAAAATTTTTTCAATGTTTATTTACTTTTGAGAGAGAGAGAGACAGAGACAGAGCATGAGTGCGGGGAGGGGCAGAGAGAGAGAGAGAGGGAGACATAGAATCTGAAGCAGGCTCCAGGCTGCTGTCAGCACAGAGCCGGATGGGGGGCTTAAACCCATGAACTGCAAGATCATGACCTGAGCTGAAGTTGGACACTTAACCGACTGAGACAGGCACCCGAGGCACCCCCTGAGTGTAAGTGTACTCTTAAAAGTTCTGGAAGGCACTTGCCAAATTCAATATTGGGAAAGGGGCAGGGACCAGGATTATGTGAGTTGGGCAAAGAAGATTTGTGCTTTATTTATAATGTTCTAATAAAAAAAGGAGAGGGGCTGCCTAGGTGGCTCAGTTGGTTAAGCATCTGACTCTTGATTTCAGCTCGGGTCATGATCTCATTGAGCCCCATGTTGGGCTCTGTGCTGACAGCACGGAGCCTGCTTAGGATTCTCTCTCCCTCTCTCTGCCCCTCCCCTGCTCCTGCTCTCTCTCTCTCTCAAAATAAATAAGTGAATTAAAAACAAAAAAGAGAAAGACAAACACCATATGATTTCACTCAAATATGAAAATCAAGAAATGAACGAAGGAAAAAAGAGACAAGCCAAGAAACAGGCTCTTAACTATAGAGAACAAACTGATGTTATCAGAGCAGAGGTGGGTGGGGATGGGTGAAAGGGGTAATGGGGATTAAGAGGACATTTACAATGAGCGCTGAAGAATGTATAGAATAGTTGAAATACTCTTATACAACTTAAAGTAATATAATACTGTATGTTAATTTTAGTGGAATTTTTTTTAAAGGCAGTGACTTAATTAGAGGTGATATAATTAAATATTTTTTAAAGTTTTCTTTTTTTTTTTTAGTAATCTCTATGCCCAAGGTGGGGCTCAAACTCACATCCCCAAGGTCAAGAGTTGCACGCATGCTCTACCGACTGAGCCCCAGAAATGATATAATTAAATATTAATTTAAAAATAGAAAATAATGAATTAAAGAGTCCCTGGATGGCTCAGTTGGTAGAGCATGTGATTCTTGATCTTGGAGTTGTGAGTTTGAGCCAATTTTGGGTGTAGAAATTATTTAAAAATAAAATATTTATTTATTTTTATTTTTTAACTTACATCCAAGTTAGTTAGCATATAGTGCAATAACGATTTCAAGAGTAGAATCTAGTGGTTCATCCCCTACGTATAACACCCAATGCTCATCCCAACAAGTGTCTTCCTTATTGCCCCTTGCCCATTTAGCTCATCCCCCCCACAACCCCTCCAGCAACCCTCAGTTTGTTCTCTGTATTTAAGAGTCTCTTATGTTTTGTGCCCTTCTCTGTGTTTATATCGTTTTTGCTTCCCTTCCCTTATGTTCATCTGTTTTGTATCTTAAATTCCACATATGAGTGAAGTCATGTGACATCTGTCTTTCTCTAATTTCGTTTAACATAATACCCTCTAGTTCCATCCACATTGTTGCAAATGGCAAGGTTTCCTTCTTTTTGTTTACCAAGTAATATTCCATTGCGTGTGTGTGTGTGTGTGTGTGTGTGTGTGTGTATACAGGCCAAATTCACACACACACACCCCACATCTTCTTTATCCATTCATCCATCGATGGACATTTGGGCTCTTTCCATACTTTGGCTATTGTTGATAGCACTGCTATAAACATTGGGGTGCATGTGGAAAATAAAATCTTTAAAAAAAAGAATGAATTAAGGATTTGATTCATAGGCATTGTTACTCCCTCCAAATAATCAGCAAACCACTGCTGTCTGAGAGCTGAGAGTGGGAGCTGAGGTCTTGCTTCTGAGTGCCCCTTTATTCTGTGTGAAGCTCCGGGTGGTAGGAGGGTCACTGAGGAAAGGAGGGGACGAGGAGGTCCTGAACCTCCCTTGTCTGGCATGCTCTGTGTGGACACAAGGCCAATCCTGTGTCAGTGCTTCATCATAGCCACCCTAGAGGTGGGTACGATTGCACCTATGTACAGATGGGCTCAGAAGGATCAAACAGTAGCTTAGGATCACACAGCATGCAAGCAGAAGGATTTGAACCCAGGTCTGTCTTATTCAAGGCTGTACTTTCTCCTCTATACCAAGGAGCAAGAGGATAGGCAGGCATGAAATCACCTGAGAGTTTTCAAAGCACACAGGTGCCCACACCCCACCCTCAGAGATTCTGATGCAACTGTTCTCAGGTGGGGCCTGGGCTTTCTAAATTAAAAAAAAATTTTTTTAAAGAGGTGATTTTATGCTCTGCCAGACTTGAAGACAGTGTCTTAACCAGAGATGGGTTCATTCCTGCCTGGATAGGCCATCACAGGGTGACCCTTTACCTGTGCCTGTGCTACTGACGTTCTGTCTTTGTGGACAATGACTTTGTGAGAAGTAAATATTGATCAAACTCTGGGATGCATTTTTGAGAGGTGGCTTGCAAAGCCTGTGTCAAGCTTGGGTTCCCATTTTCTTAGTGTCTTTTATTAGGGATGTGAGACTGTTCTTCAAGAAAAAAAATTACCCTAGGAAATAACCACCAGTAATAATTTAATGAAAAAAATTTAATGTTTATTTTATTTTTGAGAGCGGGGGGTGGGGGGGAGAGAGAACACAAGCAGGGGAGGTGCAGAGAGACAGGGAGACACAGAATCCAAAGCAGGCTCCAGGTTTTGAGCCATCAGCACAGAGCTGGATGCGGGGCTCAAACCCACGAACACGAGATCATGACCTGAGCAGAAGTCAGACATTTAACCAACTGAGCCACCCAGGTGCCCCACAGGTGCCCCAATAATTTAATGAATTTTAAAGTCAGTGTTTCCCAGCCTCAAGCATTTGGGAATCACCTTCATATTTGCTATATGTAGAGGTTGCTTGTAGGCAACAAGCTTGAGCAATGGAAACTTAACCAAGGCAAAAAGGCCCACAGTGAACAGCAAGCTGAATGCAAATAGGCTCATTAAGGGACCCACCTCGAAATAACCATAGGCCCTAACCAGTTACAACGAACTTCCTAAGATAACCAAAAAATTCCATAGTCTCTGCACTCCCTCACTCTGCCCTACAACTGTACCCCTCCACCCTAGCCGTCCAGCCCACCGCTCCCCTGTGGTGTATTCAGTAAACTTCTGTGCCTCTCTTCTTTCTCAGGTGAATCCTTTCACTGCCACCCCTTCCAACCCTGCACTGCGCTGTTGGCCCCCATTCTATTGGGATGCCTCACACTGTCTGTGCATATTGCTACTGCTAATTTACTTAGTACTGTACTTAAATCAATTCCCACTTTGTACACTTAAAAACTTTTATTTTAAAAGATAATTATAGATCATCACCAAAAATGAAAACCAAAAATACTTGCAATAAACACATAACTATTAAAAATAATAGGCAGTATTTACTACTATGAGATCCCTCAAGTCTCATATCTCACGTCCCTCAAGTTGGCCCTGGTGCTGCCTTTCAACAGAGTCTTCCCTTCCCTAACATCCTTTTGTATTTGTTTTCACATCTTTTTTTTTTTTTTTTTTTGAGAGAGAGAAAGAGAGCACATGTGCACTAGCAGGAGAGAGGGGCAGAAAGAGAGAGAGAGAGAGAGAGAGAGAGAGAGAGAGAATCCTAAGCAGGCTTCACACTCCGTGCAGAGCCCAATGAGGAGCTAAATCCCACGACCGACTGTGAGATTATGACCTGAGCCAAAATCACTGAACCAACTGAGCCACCCAGGTGCTCCTCCCTGATCCCCTTTTAAACACTGCACACACCCTCACTTTGATTCTTCTCCAGAGCACTCATCACTTTCTCATCTACTGTCCACTTACTTTAAAAAGAAAATTATCTCATGTCCTCCTACTCTAGTGGACACTCTATTGAGGATAGAAATTGCTAAAAAAAACCAAAATTCAGCTGAGTGAAGTTAAATACCAAATTGGCTTTATCCAACAATTCATGGGTCAGGCAGCATCCCATCTAGCAAACAGAAAAGAGTTCTAAAGAACTGAACAAAGTGATTTTCATAGTGTCAGGGAGCAAGAATTTCTGTCTTCTCAAAGGTCCTTAAAGTTGGACTAAGAATCAAATTGACAGATTAACAGGAGAGAAAATCAAATTTAATAAGTGTATGTACAGGGAATCCATATAGACATGGAAATTCTGAAGACAGGTAAAATGAGATATATATGTTATTCTGAGCTAAGGAGAAAGAGGTGGGGTCTGTGATTTCAGACAGAAGGAATGCACTTCATGGGGCGATAAGAGCAGATGTTTGGTAATTAGATGTTTGCCCTACCATACAGATGGGTCACTCATAAAATTTATCTCTGCTAATAACTTTTATTCTGGGAAAGACCCCCAGTTTAGATTCTTCTGTATAGTTAAGGGAGGGACAAAAGTTGCTTTTGAGCCCAAAGGGTCTCAAGTGCCTTCAGCTCAAAACAATACAGATGTTAAAGTGGCATATTTGGTAGGGGGAGAGGGAGGACTGTCCTGAACCCCTTCGATAGGCAGAAGGAGGCATGGACAAAGAAAAAGCAGATTACCTCATCTTTCATTGGGAGTCGAAAGGGGTCTTGTCAGATGGATTACCTCACTAGTGCTGACCAGGAAATTCCAGATTTACTGGTTTAAGATTATATTCCTGGGAGAGGTTGAAACTGCAGTTAGGTTAGGTATTAAGTCTTGGTTTGCCGATGTGGGGCTTAACACAAGTGACTCCATTTTGAGCCTGTTGACTCTTTTTCTTTAATAAGACGTTTGCCTGTTTGTTCACTGCTGTGGCCCCGGTGCCTATAACAGTGCTTCACACAGAGTCGGTGCTCAGCAAATATTTATTAAGTGACTTGAGCAAAGGGTAGACCTGGAGGTAGCCCTTAAAAGTCATCAAAGTCACTAGTCTTCAAACTTATTTCAAGTGAAATCTGACATGGAAGACCTATATTAGAAGAGATAAAAAGGAACAACATCTGAGTTGTGTCTGCAGATGTCCTGGGGGGTCCCCTCTCCTTGTGTTAGTCTTGTGTGTTTTTTCAACACTACTAAGCAATTTTCAGTGGACACTGATTGGTGTCCTACAGATTTAACTCAATTCTGACAGGATCTGGAGATAGTGTCAGATCCCAGAGGCGAAGTGCTCAAGTTCCAAGAGTCTGTCCCTGCCCTCCCCATTCAGATGCCAATCTAAAGTCCAGGTTATCACCTGTGTTTTTGACCAGCCAACCAGTTATAAATAGGAGGTTCTCATGACCCCTTTCTTGGATTCAATTAATTTGCTAGAGTAGCTCATAGAACTCAGAAAACCAGCTCAGTTACTAGATTACCACTTTATTACAAAGGATATTAAAGGGTACAAATGAAAGGCCAGATGAAAGATTCATAGGTAAAGGTCGGTGGGGAGAGGGTGAGAAGCTAACACACTCTCCCCATACCTTCACATGGTCACCAGCCCAGAATCTCATTAAACCCCATCCTGGATTTTTATGGAGGCTTCATCACTTGGACAGGGTTGAAGTGTCCAAGTGATTTGGACCATTGGTGATGGGACTGGATGTCCAGCCCCTCTCCTCTCCATGTAGCTTTGGGCTGAAAGTTCCAATCTTCTAATTGTTGGTTCCCTGGAAACCAGCCCCCATCCGCAGGGGCTTTTCAAAAGTCATCATTAGCATAAACTCAGGTGTGATTGAAAGGAGCTTGTTATGAATAACAAAAGATGCTGCTTTTACCTTTCTGGCACTTACCATTTGGGAAATTCCAAGGGTTTTAGAAGGTCTGTGCTGGAGGACCAAATGTCTATTTCTTTTTTTTTTAATTTCCTTTTTTAAATGTTTATTTATTTTTGAGAGAGAGACAGAGCGTGAGTGAGTGAGTGAGGAGCAGGAGAGAGGGGGACACAGAATTCGAAGCAGGCTCCAGGCTCTGAGCTGTCAGCACAGAGCCCAATGCGGGGCTCAAACTCACCGCAAGACCATGACCTGAGCCGAAGTCGGACACTTAACTGACTGAGTCACCCAGGCATTCCCCAAATATCTATTTCTTAATGTAAGCCACGATACCAGACTTTAATGACAGAAAAACAAAGCCCAGAGAGGGGATATCCTTTCCCCCACATAACTCTACATTCAAAAATAACAGACATAAATAAGCTAGAGTTGCTTTTCTGTTTGGGACTATTGCTTGAAGGCCTAAAGAGAAAAATGAGCACAGCCTAATGGAATGTTCCCTGTACTGAGAATTCTGGTCTCTGCAAAATCCCTTGCTGAACAAGGAGCCGGGGAAGTCGAAATTCTCTGCAAGATCAGATTGACAGTTTCCTGGATTACAGGTGCTGGGAGAAATCTCATTATTTTAGAAGCACTTTGTGCTTATTGCACTCTATAGGCAGATGTTAGAATTCTTCCTTAAGAAAGAATTGATCTTTTGTTTGGGAAAATATTTCAAGAAAACTATTGATTTTGCAACGGGATACCTGCTGCGGGGCCAACCTTGCTGTTCTGCTGTTCCTGATTAAGCAACACGGATTTTCAGTTTTACCTAAGTACTCTTTTGTATTTGCCTCATAGATCTTTGCCTTCCAACCTCTATTTAGCACTTTGTTTCAATGGACTTTTTGTACACAGCATATAGAGGGGAGATTGGAAGAGAGAACTTGGCAACAGCCAGGGTGAAAAAGAGCCAGGTATCCAGTAAGATATTCCCAGGTGGGGAACACTGGCCACAGTGATGTCTAATGCTCAGTTTAAAGATCTTGTTCATTCTGTGATGTCACTGCCTTTCCTTTTCCCCCACATCTTTAGGATCATTGGTACCCCAAGAGTGGGTTGAATGGTGGCTCCCCTAAAAAGATATATTCACATCCTAATCCACAGAACCTGTGAATGTGACCTAATTTGGAAAAAGGGGCTTTGCAGATGTAACTAAGGATTTTGAGCTGAGATTGTTACAGGATTTTTTTTTTTTAACCTTAACAGCTGGGATTCGTTATCTCGCCTCTTGGAAGAATGAAGAGGCGGACACAGGATAAAATGAATAGCAGACAGGGGCACCTGGGTGGCTCAGTCGGTTGAGCGTCCAACTTCAGCTCAGGTCATGATCTCATGGTCTGTGGGTTCGAGTCCCACACTGGGCTCTGTGCTGACAGCTCAGAGCCTGGAGCCTGCTTCAGATTCTGTCTCCCTCTCTCACCACCCCTCCTCTGCTCATGCTCTATCTCTGTCTCCTTCAAAAAATAAACAAACATTAAAAAAAAAATTTTTTTAATGAGCAGCAAACAAAAGTTTATTACAGTATAAGATTAGTGGGTAAGAGTAGCATGAAAGCTCTCTGCAGAGCTTCAAATGTGAATGCCCATGACAATAGGCATGGGACTTTGTTTCATAGGGTTTGGGTGGGCCCCTTTTGTTCCGCCTCATTTCTTCTCAGGTTCTACTCTTGTTGGCTAGGTAACTCTAAATGCCAGTCACTCCTTTTTGATTGTGTGAGGGGTGATGTATGGCCATACTGTTCCTTGTGGGTCATATGTTTTGTGGTCTACTACTTATTTTTAGTTAGGTCTTTTGTCAAATTCCTGAGGGAAACCTGAGGTGAAGTAGATGTTGTCTGTCACATTCTTAAGAGGAACTTTATGCTTGAGGGCGTTTGATCGAGGTTAGCTTTTCCCAGAAGAAATGTTTTAAAATCTGTGTTTTTCCCCACCCGGGGACCTTTCTGCTGACTGAATCCTATCTTTCCCTATCATAAGATCATCCTGGATCTTCTGGATGGGCCCCAAATCCAAAGAATGAGAAGTGTCCTGATAAGAAACAGATGAGGGGCATCTGGCTGGCTCAGTTGGTAGAGCATGCGACTCTTGAACTTGTAAATTGGAGCCCATGTTGGGTGTAGAGTTTACTTAAAAATAAAATCTTGAAAAGAAAAGAAACAGAAGAAGAGAAAACGGAGAAGAAAGCAAAGAGACAGAGGTGGAGCCAGAGGATGGAATGACGTGGCCACAGGCCAAGGGATGCCCCGGGGCCACAGGATCTGAAAGAAGCAGGGAAGGATCCTCTCCTAGAGCTTTCCGAGGGAGCCAGGCCCTGATGTCACCTTGATCTCAGACTTCCGGCCTCCAGAAAGGTAAGAAAATAAGTTTCTGTTGTTTTAAGGCAGCAAGTTTGTGGTTATTGGCTATGGCAGCCCAAGGAAACTAATACACCCCCCAAGTCCTTGTGTCGGTGGAGCTTTGAGAATGAAGGATCAGGCACAGTGAAGGCTGCCACGGGACTTTAATGGGAAAAAAAAAATCTTTTACTGAAGATCCCCCAGGAGACAGGAGCAGAGGCTGTGCCTCTCACATCACACATCAGGTACTAATTGAGCTTCTCCCATCTGTGCCTTCCCTCACTGCTCACATCTCTCTCCTCTTCTGCCCTGGGAACTCTCCTCTGGTTTTCCATGCTGTTCAGCCCCGTCCTCAGCTTGCTTCCTGTTCTCAGCTGAACAAGAGTGCCATAGTTACCCCACTAGTGGTTTTCTCTGCCTCCTCCCTTGAGCCCTTGAGAGTCTCATTTTTTGAATTTTCTCCCTGTAACCAGGGTCTTTACTAAGGCGTAAGGTCTGAAAGGAACCCTAGTGGATGGAAAGAGGATTCTTTTCACTGACAAGCCCCAGTTCTGGGCTGGGCTCCTCAGGAGACACCTCTCTAGGCTTCTCTGTGGAGACACTGTCTCCACACTCCCCACCCTCCACCCAACAGCTTTCTCTAAAGCTAATGAGGTGTAGGGGCGCCTGGGTGGTTCAGTCGGTTAAGTGTCTAACTTCAGCTCAGGTCATGATCTTCCGATTCACGAGTTCGAGCCCCATGTTGGGTTCTGTGCTGACAGCTCAGAGCCTGGATCCTGCTTCAGATTCTGTCTCCCTTTCTCTGCCCCTCCCCCACTCATGCTGTCTCTCTCTCTCTCTCTCTCTTTCTCTCACAAATAAACATTAAAATAATAATAAAAAAAAAAACTAATGAGGTATAAACAAACGACTGGAATACATGAGATAAACCTCAGTACTTCCTGTTATTTCATATTTATCAGAATGGAATGAAATAGTGGATGCAGTGAGGTGTAAACAGGTCCCCGGACGCACGGGGCTGCTCCCCATTTCAGGCAATTTGGAATGTACTGGACAAGAGTGGAGCAGTGCCATGCAACCAGTGGGTGATTGCTCTGGCAACACTGCAATGTGCAATGCGCTGTGGCTTCACAGATTTCCAGTTTGTCCCCACCTGGTGCCTGGCACTTAGCAAGTGCTCGGTACATGTCTCAAGCTGAACTCTGAATCTGGCTTCCACAGGTGATTGGGTCCCACTCAGTACTGCCCTGAGGCGCAGGCAAGGGGGATCCCCTGCTCCAGGCTTATGCCTTAGGGGCCTTGTGCTTTGGAGGGCGTTCTTCAAAGGATGTCCTCTCCTGGTGTCAAACTAGGTGGGGCTAGCAGTGGTATTCAGGCCTGGTACCCTAGACCCAGACCTTATCCTGTGTTAAATCTTGGTCGCCAGAAACACCTCCCTCAGAATTTTCTAAGAACCACTCTGGGGTCTAGGACTGGCTAGGACTGGCAGTGTCATCTAGGTGGGGCTTCCTGCACCTGAACTGGGGGTCCACATGGGTTCTTGTTCCTCTTTCTCCCCCTCTTTTGAAGTGGTCTCTAACCCTCTACCACACTTACGGATTTGACCAGATGATCTGAGAAGATCCAGGATCATGACTATGGGGTGTTCTGAGGGTCTCGTGGCTAGGACCTGCTTCAGAAGGATGGTGTAGGAGCAGATCACTCCTTGTGGCTGGTGTGTTATTTCTTTTGTGGCATCGTGTAAGATTGCGTCTGCTGAATGACTCTGACACAGATTTTAGGTGACTCTCATATCAGACACAGGAAGGGGTTCAGAGCTCTGGTCTATTAATGGTCTACCACTGACCTTTGGGTTTGACGCACAGCTATGGGCCTGTGCGTTGGCTCTTGCCCATTTATGTTCCAACTATAGTGTCACCACTGGTCTGCAGCACCCATGGGTAGTAGGGTAGCAGCAGGTGTCCTTATCCTATGTGCTTTCTTCTGTTGGACCCAGCCCCTTCTGCAGCTTTGGGTCATGTGTCAGTCTTCTGAGTGTAGTTGTGTGCCTGCTTCTTGTTCTACACTGCCAATGGGCCCTTCTTATCAATGTCCCTTCTTGCCTCTGATTGATAAGGCAAATCCCACTCTTCTGGGTTAGCCTTAAGCTGAGGACAAACATTCTTTACACAAATGGTCCTGTTCTTGTTCCACCCATGGTGCCCTCATCTATGCTCCCTGCCGGGAATGATGTGTAGCAGGCAGGGGTGAGGTCAACATTGACATAGATCACATTTTGGGAATGCAGTGATTCCAGCTCAAAGAGTTCAAGAGAAGACATGGTTGGACACTATAAAATTCCAAATGGTAAATTCAGTGTGACCAGAAACGAATTATCATTCACAGATTCCCCATACCCTGGGTAAGACTTCTATCAGTGGCTATCATCAATGAAGCACTACCTTTTTTTTGTAACAAGACAACCCATCATTTTTTTAAATGTTTATTTATTTTGAGAGAGAGAGAAAGAGGCAAGCAGGAGAGGAGCAGAGAGAGAGGGAGAGAGAGAGAATCCCAAACTGTGCAGAGCAGTCAGCGCAGAGCCTGATGTGGGGCTCAATCTCATGAACTGTGAAATCATGACCTGAGCCAAAATCAAGAGTTGGACATGAGGCACTACCTTTCAGGGAGTCCGTGGAAGCCAATATTGACTGGCTGCACAGTGGATGACGCAGCCCCATGAGTAATGGTTGTAACAAGCATTAAATAAATGGTATTAGGGAAATGCAGAAGCAAGATCTATATTGTTTCAGTAGAAACAGGGTCTGAAGAGTATGGCATTTTAAGCCATAACAGTTGATGCCTGTTTTCTCATAGTGGGAGATATAACAGCCTGGAGCAGCACATTTGACAGTAAAGAACAGGAAGAGATGGGTACCACAAAGAATCTCCATGTGTGCTGATTGAACAATAAACATAAGTGCCACTTCCATACCCATTATTCAGAGTCTTCTCAATAATTCACTATATGTCATGTGGGCCCAGGAATTTTATATTTATAGTCAAATTGTTTAGATAGGCAGAGCTCCCCGAAGCATTTGTCAAGGGCCCCATGTGCCCTAGGGACAGTCCTGTTCTCACTTTCAGACACACTGTCTTTCTGGAGCTCACATGTGTACCCTATACCCATCATCCTCCTTCTAGTATTAACACCCCGATTTTCCTCTGAGAAAACACTCCACATCATCATCACTCCACATGGAATCTTATGAAACTGAATTTACCCTCCACTCTGGGGATGAAACCTCCTGACTTAGCACATCTCACTCCTCTGGCCCCAACAGTTGGTTCATGGATGGGCACATGGCCCAGCCAAAGCAAATGAGATATAGTGAGACTTGGGATTCTGGAAAGGAGATTCTGTTTCCTGCAGTATGTACAACCTAAAAGTATATAAGAGAGCTGGGTCCTCTACTGCCTTCTTGCTACCATATGAGGCCTGGCACTGAAGCCAGCAACTGAAGAGTCACAGAGAAGAGGTAGAGGGAACTGGGATCTGGTGAGCTCATCTGATCTCCTGATCAAGCTACACCTGAAGCCAGACACACTTGGACCGGGAGCCAATAACGTCTCATTTTACATGAGCAATTTTAGTTAGATTTCCTATTACTTGCAGGCAGATTAAACCCAAATGATTAATTATCACATCTGCGAGTAGTTGCCTTTATTGCCCGTATGCCAATGACTTTTTATTTATTTTTATTTTTTTAATGTTTTTATTTACTTTTTTTTTTTTTTTTGAGAGAAAGATAGAGACAGAGATAGAGTTCGAGCAGGGGAGGGGCAGAGAGAGAGAGGGAGACACAGAATCCAAAGCAGGCTCCAAGCTCTGACCTGTCAGCACAGAGCCCAACACAGGGTTTGAACCCACGAACAGTGAGATCATGACCTGAGCTGAAGTTGGACACTTAACCGACAGAGCCACGCAGGCACCCCATCCCATTGCCTTTTCTATTCCAATTTTTTTGGCTTCCTAACAAAATGGTATCATGAAATATCCATTATCCTCTGCCTGTTTTCTATTTCTGCCTCTTTCCTGCCCTACAACTGAGACCTCTTGACATCTACTGCAGGCTTAGTCCTCTTCCAGTTACCAAAGGGAAATTCTGCCCTAAATTGGAGAAGTCAATAACTCTAGCCCCAGGACAGACTCAACTGAATCATTTTTTTTCCCATCCCATAGCCTGTCCAGCCTTTCCAGTTTATAACTAGATTCCTCACTCACCAGTTGCTAGGGTCTCAGTACGTCATGTGCCTGAGATTTTTAAACCAGAATAACCAAATAATCCAATTAACAAATGGGCAGGAAACTTGAACAGACATTTCTCCAAAGACATACAGATGGCCAACAGACACATGAAAAGATGTTCAACATCACTCATGCCTGAGGAAATGCAAATCAAAACCACCATGAGATATCACCTCATACCTGTCAGAATGGCTAAAAACAAAATGAAACAAAACATACACAATAAGCAAGTGTTGGCAAGGATGTGGAGAAAAAGGAACCCCTCTTGCACTGCTGATGGGAATGCAAACTGGTATAGCCATTGTAAAAAACATTATGGAGGTTCCTCAAAAAATTAAAAATAGAATTACCATAGCATCCAGTAATTGCACTACTAGGTATTTACCCAGAGAATGTGAAAACACCAATTCAAAAAGATATGCACTCCTATGTTTATTGCAGCATTATTTACAATACCCAAATTATAGAAGCAACCTAAGCATCCATTGATAAGAGAATGAATAAAGAAGATGTGGCATATATATACAATGGAATATTATTCCTATAAAAAGAATGAAATCTTGTCATTTGCAACAACATGGATGGATCTAGAGAGTATAATGCTAAGTGAATTAAGTTGGTCAGAGAAAGACAAATACCATGTGATTTCACTGATATATGGAAATTAAGAAACAAATTTTAAAAAAAGAAACCAAAAAAGAGACTCTTAACTATAGGGAACAAACAGAGGGGATGGAGATGGAGGTATGGGTGAAATAGGTGATGGGGAATAAGAGTACATTTATTGTGGGGCCCCTGGGTGGTTCAGTTAAGCGTCCAACTCTCGATTTCAGCTCAGGTCATGATCTGGCGGTTCCTGAGTTCAAGCCTCATGTCGAGCCCCGTGCTGACTTGGGATTCTCTCTCCCCCTCTCTCTCTGCCCCTCCCCAACCTCAAAATAGATAAATAAACTTTAAAAAAAATTTAAAGAGTACGCCTTCTGTGATGACCACTGAGGAATGTATAGAATGGTTGAATCACTATATTATATACCTGAAACTAATATAACACTGTATGTTAGCTGTAACGGAATTAAAATTTTTAAGTGTTGAGAGAAAACCCTACCAACCTTGAAATCTGTACCTGTCAAATTATCCTTCACAACAGAGAAATAAGCCAAAATTGAAGAAATGTGCTGCCGGTCGATATGTCTTGCAGGAAGTATTAAGAGAGGTTCTTTAGACAATGACAATGGTATAGGTCAGAAACTTGAATCTACATAAAGAAAGGAAAAGCCTTTAGGAAGGAAAAAGTGAAAGTAAAAGAAAAATGTCTTATTCTTAAAAAAGTAAAAAATAAACTGGAAAACCAGAGTGACCTAGTTGCCAGATTGAGGGCACAAATAAGGCCACTCTTTTTAATTTTCCACTCATTCAAATCCTTTCATGCCCTTATTTGTACAAGGGCCCAAATCTCCCTCTTTAGGCTTCCCCTGGTCCCTGGATTTTCAAAGCCTAGGGAATAGTTTGGGTTTAGAGCATTGGTCCAGTTCCAATGCCACCCACAGAGAGAACTAGAAACTCTGATCAGTTCACTACATTGTTTCTCACTGCATCACCATGTCAAAGACTGGTCTCTGTTAAAGACTGGTCTCTGGGGGCTCCTGGGTGGCATCCGACTTCGACTCAGGTCGTGATCTCATGGTTCATGAGTTCCAGCCCTGCGTCCGGCTCTCTGCTGTCAGTGCAGAACCCACTTCAGATCTTCTGTCTCCCTTTCTCTCTGCCCCTCCCTCCTTCTTTCTCTCAAAAATAAATAAATATTAAAAAAAAAAAAAGACTGGTCTCTGTAGTGCCGTGGATGCTTGTCCATTACTGATGGTTATCCTGGCTAGGCTTCCGTATAGCCCTCAGTAGTGCCCCCTTTGGGCTCCTTCAAAGCACTTATCACAATTTAAATTACATATTTGTTTGTTTACCTGCTTATTGTCTGACTCCGCCACTGTATGTAGGTTCCACTGGTGCAGTTTCCATATCTGCTTTATTTACCACCACTGTATTTGAGCAGAATTGGTGCTGAACAAGTATCGCCTAAATCAATGTAAGAATGAAGAAATGCATACATGCATGAATGAATAAATGAAATGAAGTTTCTGAAGCAATGGAGAGACAAGACGGAAGGTGGTTTCCAGAGATGGAATCTGGACCCACCCCTTTGGAGATGTTCTGAATCCTCACTGCAATATCCAGCTATTTCCCATAACGAATTAGAAAAGGCAGATAAAATGAGACTTTTTTGCCATGCTTTCCCTGTGTATTAGGATACAAGGGGAAGTTCTCACTGTGGCAGTTTTATTTTTTTTTTTTTAATTTTTTGTTTCAACGTTTTTATTTATTTTTGGGACAGAGAGAGACAGAGCATGAACGGGGGAGGGGCAGAGAGAGAGGGAGACACAGAATCGGAAACAGGCTCCAGGCTCTGAGCCATCAGCCCAGAGCCTGACGCGGGGCTCGAACTCCCGGACCGCGAGATCGTGACCTGGCTGAAGTCGGACGCTTAACTGACTGTGCCACCCAGGCGCCCCTCACTGTGGCAGTTTTAAAATATAGCCCCCGAATTCTTTGATACTCCTTTTAACTAGTGGTGGGATCTATATCCCCTCCCATTGAGTCTGGGCTCTGTAAATGCTTGACCAATGGTAGAAATGATGTACCAGTTTCTAGGCACAGGCCTTAAACTCAGTTTCTACTTCCTGTCTTCTGGAACTCTCATTCATGAAACCCAGCCACCATGCTGTGAGGCAACCCAAGGAGCTTTGAGAAGACGTCCACATGGAGAGGAACTGGCAGCCAGCACCAACTTGCCAGCCATGTGGGTGAGCCCTTGTGGAAATTGGTCCACAAGACTCAGTGGGGCTGTCCCAGCCAACACTGCATAAGCAAAAGTGAGCTGTCCCTCCTGAGCCCTGTTCAGATTGTAGGCTCATGAGAAAAAATACATGATTTCTGTCTCAAGCCACTATATTTTGAGTGTTTGGTTATGCAGCAGTTATAACTGGCACACTCACGAAACTTCAGCTTGTACTCTTCCATAATGTAGTTTGACTCAGTTTCCCTGTTCCATATACCAGGTCCCCTTCTGGGCCTGTATCCTTGAGAGGCAGCTTGCATCTGATCCCATCTATGGCGTGGGGAGGGGGGCTCTTTCTGTTCCCTATGTCTCCAGTCCTGAAGGAGGATTGCTTAGCCGGTGAAACTACCACCTGCCTGACCTCTCTGGCAGCCCATGCTGAGACCTTGAGTGTTTCATGGTAGACTGGCTTTGGAGCTTCGGAATGAAATGTGGGTGTCATTTTAAGCCAGTTCCCAGCCCTTTTATTCCCATGGCTGTATTCGTCAACGCTTTGGCAGGGAACTAAAGCAGAGAATTTAGCAGAACTTAGCAGAGGTGGTCTGTCGGTTGGGGAAGCTATGTGCTAAGTTCAATCACCACATTTCTTGTCGTGCCCTGTCGCTCTGTGCGGATGCAGACTCTAGACTCGGGGGAACCATCTCTGAAGCCTCTAAATGATTCTGAAACATGTTTAGATGCCGTTTAGCCGCTTGGATGAACCAGTGACTGCCTCGTTAATCTGACAAACTGTTGCAAACAACTTGCTTGCTTCCCTCCTCCTGGCATTGGGCACCGGCAGCCTCCTTACCTTGAGGACACTTTAAATTGTAGGAGGCTAAGGAAGCTTGGTTGTGGAAGCAGACAGATGTGAATTCAGATAGCAGCTTCATGAGGTGAACCTCTCACATTCCTGTGATCTTGGGCAGGGAATGTCACCTCCCTGATGCTAGGTTTTCACATCTGTTCATGGGGATAATGCCAATTTCAGAAAGTAGCTAGAAGGAGTCAACGAGATAAGGTACACAACCTACATTTTAGCTGGGTCTGCCAGCCCTTTGAGAATGACCCAAGATAGGTTCCAATCTCCCATTTGCCCTTTTTTGCAAGTTCATACTTAATAAGTACTCAGAACAATGTCTGTTAGAAAGTGCTAGAGAAAGTCCTGTGGATTGTATGGATCACTTTTGTGCACCTTCGACTCCAGGTTTCTGGTACATCTCTTTGGAAAGATGGTGAGGTTCAGTGGTTAAGAGTGTGGACTCTGAGCACAAACTTTCTGCATTTGAATCTTGGTTCCAATACTTACTCTAGGTATGATCTTGGATGAGCTAACCTCTCTGGACCTCAGTTTCCTCATCTGTAAAATGGAGATGATAATAATAACACCTGTCTGTTAAGGTTGGTATAAAGATGAGGTGAGTTCATTGTATGTAAAGCACCCAGAACATAGACCTATATAATGTTAGCTGTTACAATTCTGCACTATGTTAACCACATGTGACATCTCACCCCTTCGTTAATTCCCACACATCAACTCCCACACAAAAATCTTTTTCTGTGGGGGTGCCTGGGTGGCTCAGTTGGTTGAGTGTCCGACTCATGATTTTGGCTCAGGTCATGATCTCAAGGTTTCTGAGGTGGAGCCCTGAGGTGGGTTCTGTGCTGGCCACATGGAGCCTCCTTGGGATTCTCTCTGTCCCTCTCTCCCCTGCCCACTGCCCCTGCTCATGCTTTCTCTCTCTTTCTCTGAAAATAAATAAACTTCAAAAAAAAAAAAATGTGTGTATCTGTGTATGTATAGTTTCAGGGCTCTACCAAAGCATTTGGATGCAATGGGTAGAGTTAATTTTCTAAATGACTGGAAAAAAAAATTTGCCAAGATATGCATCCATATCTAGCCTGATCATAGACACTGGAAAATTAGCAAAGCGAGAAGAGTTTTTTTTCTGGGTGTGTTGTTTGTTTTTGTTTTGCTAGAAGACTTTTTTCCCACCATTCATATAATTGATAAGACCAGCTTACCATTGGTGTCAATGCCTGATAACAATGATACATGTAACCCAGATGTACCCTTAGAGTCTCTCACCATGGGTGATCTCAGTAAGATTGACTTGATTCCATGTTCACAGTCTATGGGTCCACAGAGCACTCTCCAAGAGTTTGAAATCTCCAGAGAGCTCACATGCTCAGTAACATGTGCCTCTAGGGGCCTGGTTCTGGCATGAATCTCTGTGACCCAGATGTGAACCACACCTGGTCCACACCTGGACACTGTGTGTCTGCCACACACCTGGGCAAATAACCACCCAAATCACAGAAAGCATTCATGGGTATAATTAGATTTTTTTTCTCAGTTGGTAAAAAATTTTAAATACACAAAAGAGCAGAACATAATCTAACAGACACCCATGGCCTCTAACTCTCAGAATTTAATGTTCTCCTTTTATCATCTGCTTCATTTTATAGTATTTGCTGTTTTTAAACTAGTAGGGTTAAAAGTGAAATCTCTGTACACGTCCCTCCCCAGAGGAATTCACCATCAGGAATTTGGTGTCTGTCCTTCCAAATCGTGTTTTTATAATTTTACTGCATGTAATGTATCCATAAATGCTTATCACACTGTTTTGCGTGGACTTAAAGTGCACAAAAGGGGTGCGTGGCTGGCTCAAGTAGGTAGAGTATGCAACTCTTGATCTTGGGGTTGTAAACTTGAGCCCCAAGTTGGGTGTAGAGATTACTTAAAAATGAAATCTTTAGGGGCATTTGGATGGCTCAGTCAGTTAAGTATCTGCCTTCAGCTCAGGTCATGATCTCCTGGTTTGTGGTTTCAAGGCCTGCATCAGGCTCTGTGCTGACAGCTCAGAACCTGGAGCTTCCTTTGGATTCTATGTCTCCCTCTCTCTCTGCACCCCCCTGCTTGTGCTCTCTCTCTCTCTCCCTTTCAAAAAATAAACACTAAAAAAATAAAATCTTTAAAAAATTAAATATAAATAAAATGCACAAAATGGTATTGTGTTTTATTCTCTGCAACTTGCCTTTTTATGCAATGTGTTTTGAGATCTATCTTTGATGATACATATAGATATATATTAGTATAGATATTATTATTATTTTTTTAATGTTTATTTTTGAGACAGAGAGAGACCGAGCACGAATGGGGGGAGGGTCAGAGAGAGAGGGAGACACAGAATCTGAAGCAGGCTCCAGGCTCTGAGCTGTCAGCACAGAGCCTGACACGGGGCTCGAACTCACATACCGCGAGACCATGACCTGAGGCGAAGTCGGACGCTCAACCGACTGAGCCACCCAGGCGCCCCTAGTATAGATATTAGATATTAGTTCATTTATATTAACTGGTACCTAGCATTTTATTTTAAATTCATCTACCTAAAGTACTACTTGTAGACAGCTGAGGTTTTTCGAAATTTCCTGTATTTGTTGCAAAGACCAAACATTCTTGTACATGTTTCCTGGTGCACATGTGCAAGAGTTTCTCTGTAAAAACCTAGGAGCAGAATTACCAGGTAAAAGGGCATGTGCGTTTTGTGCTTCACGAGATAAATACTACCAAACTGCTCTGCAATTACACCGCTGCTAGCAGAGTGGGAGGGTTCCTGTACTGTAAGGAGATTTTTCTGAAGATTGGATGGGATGCAAATAAACAGAAAGTGGTTACATCAAAGAAATGCAGAGAAGTTCAAAATAACTATTAGGTTCATCTGTGCTTAATTGTCTTTCTGCCATCCCATCTCCAAGCATACAGAGCCACGCCCATTGAGAGATTCCACCTGCTGCTTCAACTCAGATTGTTTCTAGTCACACACCATCTTGCTGACAACTTTCTCCTCCTTATTTCACTTCCAGTCCCATCTTTCTACCTCCTTCACAGGGGCAAAAAATAAGTTTTTGCTGGGGCGCCTGGCTGGCTCAGTCAGTGGAACATACGACTCTTGATCTTGGGGTTGTGAGTTTGAGTCCTACGTTGGGTGTGGAGATTACATTTAAAAAAAAAAAAAAGTCCTTCTCATTTTCTCTTGGAAAGCTATTTAATCATCCCTTGTGTTGCTTGGGGCCAGATGCTCCTGTCTCCACAATTTTACTTTCTATCTTATTAAGGTCGTTAAAAGGTTCTGATAGCAATTCCAATGTTGGGAGGCAGTTCTGACATTATCTACCTGGAAATCAGATTCTACGGGTTAAGGAATCAGTCCTACAAGGCTGCTCTTTCCCTCCATTTCAGCCACCAGTCACAAGCCTGGGTTGTTACTGTACTTTTTTTTTTTTTTTTTACTGTTTATTTTTGAGAGAGAGAGAGGGACAGAGTGTGAGCCGGGGAGGGGCAGATAGGGAGACACAGAATCTGAAGCAGGCTCCGAACTGTCAGCACAGAAGCCGACACTCGAACTCATGAACCGCGAGATCACGACCTGAGCCCAAGTCGGATGCTTAACCAACTGAGTGACCCAGGTGCCCTGTTATTATTTGTACTTCTGACAGACTGGCTATAAATCAGAGGTTCCCACAACCTCCTCCTCAGGTTTGATTAATTTGCTAGAGCAGCTCACAGAACCAAAAGAACTGTTTTATTTACTAGATTACTGGTTTATTATAACAGGACAGCCAGGTGGAAGAGATGCACAGGGCAAGGTACAGGGAAGGGGCGCGTAGCTTCCAGGTGATCTTCTCTCCCAGTCTCCCTGTGTTCACTAACCCGGAAGCTCTCCGAACTCCATCCTGTTGGGATTTTTTTGGAGGCTTCATTACAAAGGCATGTTGGATTAAATCATTGGCCACTGATTGAACTCAATTTCCAGGTTTTCTTCCCTGTCAGGAGGTCAGGGGGTGGGACTGAAAGTTCTAACCCTCTAATCACGTGGTTGGCTGCGCGGGCAACCAGCCCCCATCCTTAGTTGCTTTCCTAATGTCACTTCGTTAACATAACAAAGGACACTTTATCACTCTCAATACTTAGGAAATTCCAAAGCTGTTGGGGAGCTGTGAGTCAGAAAAGGGGATAAAGATTAAATATATATTGCTTCTATAACAAATCACAATATCACAGGTGGTTTCTCAAACACAGTTCTCTCGTATCATTTAGGAATTGCTACATAACAAACTGCTCCAAACTTAACTGACTTAAAACAACACTATTTCTTAGATCATGATTCTCTGCTTAGCAATTTGGGGTGGGCTCAGCTAGGTAGTATTTTGGATTTGGCTATGTTCATTCATACATTGTGGTCAGGTGGTGGCTCTGCTTCTGGGGGTGGTTGACTGTCAGCTGGGGAACAGCACTGACTTGGCCACTTGTTTTTCATACTCCAGCAGTCTAGCTTGGGCTTGTTTTCATGGTGGTGGTAGGGCTCCAAGAGTGAGAATAAAAACATGCAAGACCTGTAGAGGCTCAGGCTCAGAACTGCTACAATATTACCTCTGCCTCATTCTGTTGACTAAAGCAAGTCACAAGGCCAGTCTTGTGGAGATCCAAGGAGTGGAGAAACAGAAAGTCTTGTTTGGAGAAGCTGCAAAGTCACATTCCAAGGGGCCTGGATGGGGGTGGGGGCAGGTTGGGTTCTCTGGAAAACATCCTCTGAGATCAAGATTAGCATGCAGGAAGTTATTTAGGGATTGC
Organism: Lynx rufus; assembly: GCF_022079265.1. Taxonomy (NCBI): domain Eukaryota; kingdom Metazoa; phylum Chordata; class Mammalia; order Carnivora; family Felidae; genus Lynx; species Lynx rufus. The sequence continues at coordinate 25,163,968 of NW_025814896.1, read as the reverse complement.
TCTTGGGATGGACACTTGTAGAAGAGAGAGGAAGGAACAGGATAGAGCAGAGGGAGAAGCCTGAGCTACCAATGTCAGAACAAAGGCTTCAACTGACCTCATGGGAAACTCTCCAAAGTTGTTCTGAGTTGGGGCAAGAGGACCAGACCCCTATACTCCCAAGTTGATCAGTCGTATGTAGGCTGCCTCAAAAAGACAGCAGGTAAGGAAATTCCCAAAGAAGGCTTACAACTAGAGGTCATCTGCTGACAGCACTTCGAGCCGAGCAGCTAGTGGATTAAATCCTTCATTCCTAAGAGCAGGGGTGTCCCTGTGTGGAATATCAGAGTTCACAACACTACCACATCTTCCTAAGAATTCTCTTTTTTCCCCGTTATTATTAAGTAAGCTCTATGCCCAATGTGGAGCTTGAATTCACAACCTGCCCCCCAAGATCAGGAGTCGATGCTCTAGGAACTGAGCCAGCCAGGTACTCTTGTAATGCTAATTTTTGTGATAAAATGAAGCTGGTGTCTATCTTGTCAGTTCAGATGGAAGAATGAACACTGGAGGTCACATCACCCCCAGACACGGCAGGACTGGCCAGGGAATTAATAGGTCTACGCTCAATGGATGGGAATGCATGCTCATCTTTCACAGGAAGCTGTAGGACAAGTAGTTAATCAGCACTAATGAAATCTCTAACATACAGAACAAAGATTTTCTCAGATTCCAAGTCTTTTGAGATGGAATAGACTTCTGGGGCACGAGGCAAAACAGCACCAGAAATTATTAAGTAATACCAGCTTATATGGCCTTATGGGCCTCCAATCAACAACGTCTACCTTTTCAGGAGACCCCTGCCCCAAAGTTTGTCCTTGAAAACCCTCACTTGCAAGCCATCAGAGGGTTCAGAACTTTTGAGCATTAGCTCCCTGTTCTCCTGGGTGGTGCCACATCAGCTGATTGCCTATCTGTGTTCATGGCAAAAGCTCAGTGTCAGTTTTTATTGGCTTACTGCGCATCAGGTGGACAAATTCTCATTTGGTTTAGTTACAACAGTTGTCACTTGTTATATATGTATCCGTTAAACATTTGTAATCGCTTATTGAATGTGTTTCATAAGCTATGCATAGATTTTATTTGAAGGTCCTTTGAGCACAGTCTTCATGGTTTCATTGCTCCTTCATCTAGGTCACCCACTGAAAACTTAAGGAATGAAGAGAAACTTTGTTTTGTTCCATCAGAAATCTAGGCGAGAATAATTTCAAACCATGCTGACAATGGAGTCATCAAATTGCTGTTAAGGTAGAGATGTGACGTCGTTCTTTGCAGTAGGAGGAGAGGGAGAGGCTAAGGTCTGGGTCATGGAGCAATGATCACTCAGAGGGGAATGAGGAAGCCAGGATGGGAATTTGGCTGGAGGATCAAGCTGTGAGAAGAAAAAGAGAATGAATGAGGCACCAAAGAATAAAGAACTAGCCCCAACAGGGCAGCCCTTGAGATCTGGGCAGATGTTTTATACCTTGAAAAGGCAAGTTGCTGTTATGGTAGAATTCCGGGGGCATCACCAAATCAGAATTTGGAGAGCTGGATGGAGAACTCTTTCCACCTGCAGCAAAGGAGAATCCTTGTGAGCACGTAGAGACAACTGCTTTTTGGAAACAAAGGCATTGACCTTTATATGGAGGTTGACATGGGGACACAGGGCAGCCAGAAAGGAGGAGATTACAGGAGAAGTGGTTAGCAGTAAGGCCTGAATGAACCATAAAATGTGAGGGCCCTCAATTTACAGTGGAGAAACCAGTTAAATGATGGGACTGAGATCACACCACAGTTGTTGTCCATTTTTAGCTTTCCAGATCTACCCTTCACCTTCCTCTTCCTGGGGGCTGTGCCACAGAGGCTCACCTCTATGGATTATGTCAACAGCAGCCTTTACTCTTTGGCTTCCTGTTGGGTTTGCCCAATGTCAGGTGCCTGCAGGAGACTAGAGGATAGGAAGGAAAGAGAAATGAGGGTATTTCTTCCCCCAAGGTCCCTTTGCACTGGGGCCATGGACTGGAGCCATTCTAGGAGACCCCTTCTACAACTTCAGCTGTTTTCACATTCCCGTAAGTATCCCCACTCCTTGCCCCTTCAGGCCTGGAGTCTTAATGCCCCCCAACTGTTGCAATCTCTGGGGTGCTTCCCCATCCCTCACTTGTTTTCCTTGACCCTTCTTGAGCCTTTATAAATTCTTTATTCTCCTTATTTCAGTTGAGTGTGCCATCTCTTTCCTAATGCAACCTTGACTTGAGCTATCTAGTTTAAAAGTTTTCATTTATAGTTGCCCCTCTTGACTGTCCAGACTCAGAAACCCATACTTGTGCCTGGAGAATTCGCCATCATATGAGTCTTAGTAGGAAGTAGAACTCACTTCCCAATGTAGAATGTGGAGGAAGTGCTAACTATTTGCTTTCCCAACCTCCCTTGCAACTAGGGTTTGGGCAACTAGGCTCAGGCAATCAGAGGTATGCATTAGACTTTGAATGAGGAGCAAGTGATACAAAGACCCAGGGAGAGTGGAGAATGGAGAGGCCTAATCTAGTGATGGTGGCTAGAGAAGCAACCATCTCTGGGGCAGCCCAGGTGGTAGGGCCCATGGCAGTCACTAGTGTCAGGTGTGGAGCTTTAGCAGGGTCAGATGGGCAAGCTGAAGGGTCTGGTACTCTGTGGTGGGGCAGCAGGGTTCTCACCAGACTAGCCTGTGTTTCTGCCTCTGTGGTGGCCAGGTCTGGTTCTCTAGCCTTCCCAGTGGTGCAGAGGCTTTTCGGTATCTTTTCCACAGATTTCCTTTTCTGCATAAATCTACCAGAATCAGTTTCCAGTGCTTGCATCTGTGATTCCCAACTGGTGGAGGTTTCCTTGGAACCCAAGTGTGGAGCACATCCAGGCCTCACCAGGAACCAGAAAAACAGCCCTCGCCATGCTACTTGGCTCAGAGTGACCATCAATAATTGTTGCTATTGGGGCACGTGGGTGGCTCAGTCGGTTAAGTGTCCTATTTCGACTCAGATGGTGATCTCATGGTCTGTGAGTTTGAGCCCGGCATCAGGCTCTGTGCTGACAGCTCAGAGCCTGGAGCCTGCTTCGGATTCTGGGTCTCCTTCTCTCTCTGCCTCTCCCCCACTCATGCTCTGTCTCTCTCTATCAAAAATAAATAAACATTACAAATTAAAAAAAATAATTGTTGCTATTGTTATCTTCAGCAGCAGCATTTTATCATCATCATGATTCAGGGCCTTGCAGAGAGTAATCAGAGCAGATGTCTAAACTCAAACACCTGGAGGAGCCAGGCAGGCAACAGGAATAGGTGAGGTGGAGCCATGCATAAGAATACCGTGGGGCCAGGTGAGGACTATGGAACCCCGGGAGGGTTCGTGCCTGTCTAGAGGGAACAGCTACTTCTCAGCAGCAGCCTTTTTTGCCGCATGGAATGGGAGCCCAGTGATACCAGACTTTCCACTGTTTCAAGAGAAGCCAGAAATCTGGATTTTTATGGGAAGCATGATGTTTTCAGTTATCAGTAATCTAAAAAAATGCTGAATAGGCCAAACAAACCCTCCCAGGGCCATGATGGGCTGCAGATGCCAGCCTGTGTGTTCTGAATGTAAATCTCTGGGTCCAGTTGAAATTCTCAGGGAGAGAATCCAGTTGGGTCAGATTTCTTCCACTGACTCAGTTAGCTATGGCCATGATCCACTGCCCACTCAGCAGGGAACGTGGTGAAAACACTGAGAAGCGGGTGTGGGCAGGAATGTGCTGAGAGAAGAGTGGGCCGGAATGTCTCTCAGAGAAGAGAGGCAGGCACTGAGGAGCTTCCCTTCCCCAAGAGTTGCTTCTCTGTGGATAACAGGGACACTGAAGGCGGATACATCAGGCATATGATAAGCTCCAGTAACTGCAAACTTAAGATACGGCTTGTTTACCTTACATAAAAATGTGTCTGAAAAAAAAAATATGTCTGGAGGAGGCAGAACAGGGCTGGTACAAAGGCCCAGATATACCTACATGATTCCAGACTCTGTCTTCTCACACCTCCACGGTAGCACGTAGGCTTTTGTTTTCATGCTTATAGCCTCATAGTTGCAAGCTGGCTGCAGCTGTAACCATCATGACTATGTCCCAGGCAGGGAGAAAAGGAATCGAGAAGTAAGGGATGGTCCTTCTGTAAGGATTTCCCAAAAATCCCCAGCATATTTCTGCTTCCATCTCACTGGCTGGAATTGACTCATACCCATACCTATTCACAAGGAAATTGGGAAGATGAGTACGTTGCAGCTCCAAACAATAGCAGGGTTCTATTCACTGGAAACGAGGATAGTATAGACCTTTGGTAGGCAGTCAGCAGCCTCTGCCACCTCCTCTGAATATGTACTAGGTACCAGACTCTGGCTAAGCACTGGGGACTGAAAACCATAGCTTTTACAGCTGAAGATACAGAAGTGGTTGAGAAACCCAGTGTGGCTGGGCCTGGTTCCAAAGTGAGAAAATCAGCTTCTGGTTCCTTCTAGTTCCGCCAGGCCTCCCATCCTTCCTGACCCCTGCCTGGCCCTCCTGCTGTCAGTGTGGCCCCACCACGGCCCAAGCATGGTGGGGAGGATGTGTGATTAACACCACTAGCAGTTTCAGGAGACACCCAAGAGACGTTCCAGAGAGAAATATGTAACTGGCACATCTGGTTTATAATGTATATTAATCCCTGACACGTAATTTGAGTAATATATGTAAAGCAAAAAGTCCAAGTGCTGATTTAGGAGCCTTATTATTACCCTGTCAGCAGAATTCATGTTCTATTTGCACAGCGCTCCGGGTCCAGCATCTCATCTAGGGCAGCAGGAAGGAGAAGGCTTTCTGACAGATGCCAGCTGATGGCGGAGACCCCTGCTGATGGCAGTGGGGCATTAGTCAAGTGCTTGGAGCTCCTGGTAGGGTTGGCAGGAGCTCATCTTGGCAAAGAGGACTGTGGAGCTAAAACAAGTTCCAGCTGGGACTAGGGACACGTCCATCCCCATCCCTCAGAGGAAGAGGGCTGGAAAACCATGGGTTTTGGGGTTCAAATCCAGTTCTGCCGTTTTCTTACCATGTGACTTTGGACAAGTTCCTTCAGCTTTCTGAACCTCAATTTCCCCATCTGTAAATGGGACTCATGATAGCACCCACCAGGAAGACTGTTATGAGATTTAAAGAAAACATTTTCGGGGGCCGCCTGGGTGGCTCAGTCAGTTAAGCATCTGACTCTTGATTTCAGCTCAGGTCATGATCTCACAGTTCATGGGATTGAGCCCTGCGTGAGGCTCTGTGCTGACAGCACGGAGCCTGCTTGGGATTCTCTCTCCACCTCTCTCTTTGCCCCTTCCTCATGCTCTCTCTCTCTCTCGAAAATAAACATTATGGGGCACCTGGGTGGCGCAGTCGGTTAAGCGTCCGACTTCAGCCAGGTCACGATCTCGAGGTCCGTGAATTCGAGCCCCGCGTCGGGCTCTGGGCTGACGGCTCAGAGCCTGGAGCCTGTTTCCGATTCTGTGTCTCCCTCTCTCTCTGCCCCTCCCCCGTTCATGCTCTGTCTCTCTCTGTCCCAAAAATAAATAAACGTTGAAAAAAAAATTAAAAAAAAAAAAAGAAAATAAACATTAAAAAAATATAGATATATGTATGTATAAAAGAAAAAAAATTCAAAACCAAACAAAGCAGGTACCGAGCATTTACTATGGGCCAGGGCAGTGTTCCCAAGTTTTACATGTATTATCTCATGGAGTCCTCACAACAACCTCATGAGATAGATACTACTATGACTTACTCCAGATTTACAGTTGAAGAAAATGAGGCACAGAGAAATGAAGAAACTTGCTCAAGGTCATGCAGCTAGTGACTGTAGAGCTGGGGTTCAAACCCAGACAGTCTGACCCCAGAGCATACTCTCTGATGTACTTTGGTAGGCTGCTACTTTATGGGAGACACTCAGTCAAGAGTAATTCTCTACATCTCAGGGATGTTCAATAGAACTGCCGGTAATGATGCAAATGTTTTATAATTCCATGCTGTGTCACATAGTGGCCGCTAGCCACAGATAGCTATTGAACATTTGAAATGTGGCTAACTTGGGGCACCTGGATGGCTCAGTCAGTTGAGCGTCTGACTTCGGCTCAGGTCATGATCTCAGGGTCCAGGGTCGGTCGTGAGTTTGAGTCCCACAATTGAGCTCACTTGTTGCTGTCAGTGGGGAGCCCACTTCGGATCCTCTGTCCCCTCTCTCTGCCCTTACCCCACCCACTCTCTCTCTCAAAAATAAACATTAAAAAAAAAAAAAGAAATATGGCTAACTTGACTAAGGATCTTAATTTTTTAAATTTAATTTAAACTAATTTAAATTTAAACAGTCACTTGTGGTTGGTGACCTTTGTGTTGCTCTAGGCTCCCTGCCCCCAAGCCCTGCTGGCAGAGTTTAACCCCTTACATCTGGTGGGCTGGAACCTCAGAGAGGCTCATTGGAGCCTGCCAGGTAGGGCTCCAATAATAAGGTTGCATGAACTGAACAAGGAGGGTAATAGTTCAGTCCTTTCAGTGCCAGTTAGAACATGCTCCAGCACCACCTTTCAGGATGTTGCTCCTTTAAGATGAATGGGGGCTCAAGATCCCAAACCCTTCAGAGAACCCCTTAGCAGTAAGCCCTGGGATCCCAGACAGAGCCCCAGTAAATGAGATTGTATGACAGACATGGTTCCTACCTTCCTGAAATTGGCAGTCTAGTGGGGGAAAAGATATTAAACAAATGACCACTCAATTAATTATTTAGTAACAATTAATTAAAGTCACATCTGAGTGTATGCCAATGTCACAAGTGATAAAATGGCAGTAAGAAAAAGTGCCTTGGGAACGCTCAACAGAGAGCAGTTAATTGGATATAGGGTTTTAGGAGATGGATTGGTCAGAAAAGCATCCAGAAAAAAGGAGAACCTGGAGTTTGATCTTAAAGAGTTGGAGATGCTAAGTGTGAAATGTGCAGGAAGGGCATTCCAGGCAGAAGGAAGAGCATGGGCAAAGGCACAAAGGTGTGACAGTACTTCAAGAGTTCAGATGAAAGAACATCGTGATTCAAGGGGCAGTGAGACAGGATGCGCCAGGAGATATCAGCGGTAGACCACATTGTGAAATGTCTTGAATGTTGTGCTGAGTGGCTGCCCTTTTTCCTGGGGGTGAGAAAGTTTTCCCAGCAGAGGGGAGCAGTTAATTTGTTTTATTTTTATTTTTAAATGTATATTTATTTTTGAGAGAGAGAGAGAGAGTGTGTGCTTGCACGGGAGCAGGACAGGGACAGAGAGAGAGGAGACAGAGAATCCCAAGCAGGCTTTGCACTGTCAGTGGAGAGCCCGACTCGGGGCTGGAAACTATGACCCTGAGATCATGATCTGAGCAGAAATCAAGAGCTGGACGCTCAACCAACTGAGCCACCCAGATGCCCCAGCAGTCAATCTGTTTTAAAAGGTAGATTAGGCTGCATTGGAGAATGTGGAGCTCTGTTGTTCTCCAGCTGGGTAAAGTGTCCTTTCTGGTCTCTCCAATTCCACCTTTGGTCCCTCCAATCCACTCTCCTTACAGAGGAAGCTAGAAGAATCTTTTTTCTTCTCTTTTTTTAAGTTTTTCCCATGGTTAAAAAGCCGACATTATAAAAACACATGTGCCTTTCCCACACACCCCCTTCCCCATCCACCTCTTGCCACCCTTAGGGATTCCTCAGTGAATAACCTAAGTAGTTTCACATGTATCCTTCCAGATTTACCTATGCATGCAAATTTTCACACTTCTCTGATCCTTTTTTTCCCCCACTTAATAGTGAGATCTCCCCACATCATTATAGACAGGATTCTCATTTTCTCTCTTTTTTAACATAAAACTTTTGTAGGTTCACATGCAGTTATAAGAAATAATTCTGAGAGGTCTTGTGTACCATTTATCCAGTTTCCCTCAGTGGTGACCTTTTGCCAAAACCAACGTATTACGTTAACATCACCAGCGTATTAACACTGATACAGTCAACATACAGAATAGTTCCACCACCACAAAGATCTCATGTGTTGCCCTGGTATTGGCACATCTGCTTCCTCCCCACCACTTCCTCCTCATCTTTTCTTACCCTTGGTCACCATCAATCTGTTCTGCTTGTCTATAGTTCTGACATCTGAAGACTGATATACAAATGAATCATATAGCTTGAACCTTCTGGGTTTGATTTTTTAACTTAACATAATTTCCTGGAGATTCATCCAGGTTGTTGCGTGTATCGTAGGCCTGTTTGTTCCTTTTCACTGCAGATCAGCATATTGTGGTATGGACATGTCATAGCTTGCTTGACCATTCACTCATTGAAAGACATCTGGGCCGTTATCAGTTTTGGGCTATTACAAATTAAACCGCTCTGAACATTTGTATACAGATTTTAGTGTGAAGATTCATTTTCATTTCTCCAGGATAATTGCCCCAGAGTGCAGTTGCTGGGTTGTTTCCAGTTTCTCTGCATCTGCACCAGCATTTGGCATTGTCAGTATTTTTCATTTTAGCCATTCAGATAGGCATGTAGTGATATCTCATTATAATTTTGATTTACAGTCTCCTAATGGCTAATGATGTTGAGCATATTTTCATATGCTCATTTGCCTTCTATCTATCTTGTTTGGCGAAATGTCTATTCATGTCTCTCGTCTGTTTTCTAATTGGGTTGTTTTTGAATTTGTTATTGTTGAGTATTGAGAGAGTTATTTGTGTATTCTAGATACTAGTCCCTTGTCAGATATGTGGATTGCAACAATTTTCTCTTAGTCTGTAGCTTGTCCTTTTATCTTCTTAACAGAGTCTTTCCACAGAGAAAAAGGTTTTAATTTTAATGAGGTCTGCTTTATCAGTTTTACCTTTTATGGATCATGCTTTTAGTGTCAAGTCTAAGAACTCATTGCCTAGCTCTACACTCCTTTATTACTTTGCTAGTACTGCCATAACACAGTACCATGGACTGGTGGTATAAACAACAGGAATTTATTTATTTATTTACTTACAATTCTAGAGCTAGAAGTTCAAGATTAAGGTGTCAGCAAGATTGGCTTCTTCACAGGATTTCTCCTATGTGTGTCTATGTCCTAATTTCCTCTTCTTATTAGGACACCAGTCATATTGGATTAAGACCCATCCTGATGACCCCATTTAACCTTAATTATCTCTTTAAAGACCTTATCTCCAAAACAGTCACACTGAGATGCTGAAGGTTAGGACTTCAACATGAATTTTGAGGGGGACACAAAGCCCATAACCACCCCAAAGATTTTTTTTCTAATTTTTTTCTGAAAGTTTCATAGTTTTGCATCTTACATATGAGTCTGTAATATTTTAAGTTCATTTTTGTGTAAAGTGTGAGGTTTAGGTCAAGGTTTTTTGTTTTTCTGTTTTGTTTTGTTTTATTTTGCTTATGGATGTCCAATTTTCCATCCTCATTTGTGGAGAAGCCTATCCTCCCCCCTTGAATTGTTTTTTTGTTTAAAAAATTTTTAAGTTTTAATTGGTCAGTCAGAGAAAGACAAAAATCATATGACTTCACTCATATGAGGACAAAACAGATGAACATAAGGGAAGGGAAACAAAAATAATATAAAAACAGGGAGGGGGACAAAACAGAAGAGTCTTACAAACATGGAAAACAAACTGAGGGTTACGGGAGGGGTTGTGGGAGGGGGGATGGGCTAAATGGGTAAGGGGCATTAAGGAATCTACTCCTGAAATCACTGCTTCACGATATGCTAATTAATTTGGATGTAAATTAAAAAAAAATTAAAAATAAAGTTAAAAAAATTTTTTTAAGTTTATCTATTTATTTTGAGAGAGAGAGCGCAAGCAGGGTAGGGGCAGAGAGAGAGGGAGATGAGAATCCCAAGCAGGATCCACACTGTCAGTGCAGAGCCTGATAAAAGTCTCGATGTCATGAACCATGAGATATGATCTGAGCTGAAATCAAGAGTCAGATGCTCAACCAACTATGCCACCTAGGTGCCCCAAGTTGTTTTTGCGTTGGGCATATATGTACGAGTCTATTTATGTATTCTCTATTCTGTTCTCTTGATCTATGTGTTTTTCCTTCTTCCAATATTGAATGGCTTTGATTATTGTACTTATATAATAGACTTTATTATCAGGTAGGGTAATTCTTCCCACTTTATTTTTCTTTTTCAGTATGGGTTTAACCAATATAAACTTGTTCATATCTATAAAAAATAAAATAAAACCTTGCTGGGATTTTGATAGGAATTAGATAAAACCTATAGATCAATTTAAAGAGAATTGACATCTTTACTACATTGAATCTTCTGACCCATGAATATGGAATGTCCCTGCAATTATTTAAATACTGGCTATCTTTCATCAGCATTTTATAATTTTAAAAAAATTTGATGCTTATTTATTTTTGAGAGAGACAGAGAGAGAGAGACAGACAGACAGACAGACAGAGCATGAGTGGGAGGGGCAGAGAGAGAGGGAGACACAGAACCCAAAGCAGGCTCCAGGCTCTGAACTGTCAGCACAGAGCCTGATGTGGGGCTCAAACTCATGGACCATGAGATCATGACCTGAGCCAAAGTCAGACGCTTAACCAACTGAGCCACCCAGGCGCCCATAATTTTGTAATTTTATAATACAGATCTTGCATATCTTTTGTTAAGTTTTAATCTAATTCTTTAATTATATTTGGAGTTATACTAAATGGTATTGTGTTTTTAATTTCAGTTTCTACATGTTTGTTATTAGTTTATACAAACATATTGATATCTGTGTGTTGATCTGTGTGTTAATATCTGTGTGTATGACCTTGTTGAACTTGTTTATTAGTTCTAGGAGGTTTTGTATTTTTTGTTTGTTTGTTTTTTATATTTTTAGATTCCTTGGTGTTTTCTATATAAGGGACCATGTCATATGCAAATAGATGTGATTTTTTTCTTCCTATCTTTTTTTTTTTTTTTCTTGCCTTATTGCACTGGCTATAACTTCTAGCAGTGAGAACAGACATCCTTGGCTTGTTCCTAATCATAGAGAGAAATATTCAGTCTTTCATTGTTAAGTATGGTATTAGCTATAGGTTTTTTGATAGATGTTCTTTATCAAGTTGAAGTAGTTTCCCTCTATTCCCAGTTTGCTGAGAGGTTTTTTTTTTTTTTTATCATGAATAGGTGTATTTTGTCAATGCTTTGTCCACATCAATTGATATGATCATATCACTTCTCTTTAACCTGTTGATATGTTGAACTGACTTGTTATTCCAATGTGTGTGTGTGCGTGTGTGTGTGTGTGTGTGTGGTGGGAGGGAGTTTTCCCCATACCAAAAAGCAATTCTCCCACACCAGCTGAGTGTCATACAGTTCATCTCAATTCTTTAAAAAAATTTTTTTTTAACATTTATTTTGAGAGACAGAGCAAGACAGAGCACAAGTGGGGGAGAGTCAGAGAGAGAAGGGGGACACAGAATCTGAAGCAGGCCCCAGGCTCTAAGCTGTCAGCCCAGAGCCGGATGCAGGGCTCGGACTCACGGACTGCGAGATCGTGACCTGAGCCGAAGTTGGCTGCTCAACCAATTGAGCCACCCAGGCGCCCCTCAATTCTTTTTTTAAAAAATGTCTATTTATTTATTTTTGAGAGAGAGAGAGAGAGAGAGAGAGAGAGAGAGAGCGCACATGTGCATGCCAGTGGGGGAGAGGCAGAGAGAGAGGGAGATAGAGAATCCCAAGAATCCCAGATAGAGAATCTGATAGTGCAGAGCCTGACAGAGGGCTTGAACTCACAAACTGTGAGATCATCACCTGAGCCTAAATGAAGAGTTGGACGCTTAACAAACTGAGCCACCCAGGTGCCCCTCAACTCAATTCTAACACTATCTGGAGATCATATCAGATTCCACCGGTTAAGTGTTCAGTCCCACAAGATTGCCTTCCACTTCAGATCCAGTCACAAACCCAGGTTGTTAATCTGTGTTTCTGTTTCTGACCAACTGTCTGTAAATCAGTGGTTCCTATGACCCCTCCGTAGGGTTGATTAATTTGTTACAGTGGTTTACGGAACTCAGGAAACCCATTTATGCAATGGATTACTGACTTATTGCAAATTATATTAAAAGATACAAACCAACAGCCAGAAGAGACTTGTTGAGTTTGGAGTCTGGAATGGTGGCATGTGGAAGCCTTTTGTTCACCAACCTGGAAGCTCTCCAAACCTCATCCTTTTGGGTTTTTATGGAGGCTTCGTTACAAAGGCATTATAGGTTAAATCATTGGCTATTGGTGATTGAATTCTCCAACGCTTCTACCTTAGAAGGTAGATCTCTTCTATCCCAGAGATCAGGGAGGTAGAACTGAGTATTCCAATCCTCTAAGCACATGGTTAGTTTTCCTGACAGCTAGCTCCCACCTTAGGTGCTTTCCAAAAGTTACCTCATTAAGATAACAAAAGTTACCTTTATGACTCTCCTCACAGGAAATTCCAAGGGTTTTAGAAGCTCTGTGCCAGAAACTGGGAGGAAGATCCAATATATATTTCTTTTTTTTTTTTTTTAAAAAGGGTAGAATTAATATTTTATTGTCACTTATAATCAGATGGCAGTTGGGTATATAGTCTTCACACTTGATCTTTCCTTTTTTGTAAATAAAAAAAATTACAAGTTTTCAAGAGCCAATGGCTGGTTATGTTTTCAGAAAACATAATTAGATTAATTCATTGATGGTAGCTTCAAGTTTTTCCTTATTAGCTCCAGAAAATTCACCCACCTTCTGTCCCTTTTTAAAAAACTGGAAGGTTGGCATGCATTTGACTTCACACTCTGAAGCAACATCCTGACAGTCATCCACATCTACTTCAAGGAACACCACGTTGGAATACTTCTCAGAGAGGGAATGAAAGAAGGGCTTGATCATTTTGCAAGGTCCGCACCACGTGGCAGAGAAATCAACTACTACAAGTTTTTCCCCTGCACTGTTCAAGGCTTCCTGAAAAGCATACTTGCTCTCGATCTGCTTCACCATCTTGGCGGCTGGGGTCTGACAAGCGACTGTACAGACCGATGAAGGCGGATCGTAAACGCCGGACAGAGCTCCATATATTTCTTCTTTAAATTAGGATACCACAATTGCATACCTGTGAGGAGGAGCAAAATACCCAAAATATGACACTTTGTCATGCGGATTATTTTGAGTTTAAGGCAATCCAGACCCAGCAAACTCAAGACAAACTCTTACCTCTCTCTTAACTACCTGAAAGTGTTTAGACAGGGGCCCTGGTCAAGAAAGAGAGCTATTACCAGAGAGAATTTTTATCTGAAAGACCTGTCTGTATGGCAGGGCAAACATCAACCAAACATCTGTTCTAATTGTCCTGTAAATTATCCTCCTTCCCTTTGAAGCCCCAGATCCCTATCCCATTCCTTAGCTCAGGATGGCATATAAGCCTCAACTGACCAACTTGTCCCTGGGTCTCATATTTCTTCCTGTATGTATGTAATTAAATTTGTTTTTCTCCTGTGAATACACCTTGCGTTGATTTGATTAGTAGACTAACCAAAAGAAACTAGAAGGATAGAATAAAATTTTTTCTTCCCCTATACCTCAAATAAATCCCAGTTGGGCATGGTATATAATTATTTTTAAACACTGCTGGATTTGATTTGCTAATATTTTGTTGAAGATTTTTGCATCTAAATTCATGACAGCTATTGGTTTGTAATGTATCCTCCTTTCCATCCTTCAGAGTCTTCTTACGCTTGTTGTTGTGTTATGTCCAGGGTTTTTTAGTTAAGCAAGAAGACCTAGGAGAAATGAGGCTATTTCATTTTGGTGGAGTCAGAAGTCCCACTCATTCCTTTTTATAATTGTGTACCATTGTTTATATACTGTAAATTATTTAACCAGTTTGTTAATGAACATTTAGATTCTTTCTAATCATATGCTGTTATGAACAATACTGCAGCAAATAACCTTGTGCATTCAGCATTTCACGCTTACTGGTAAATGTTGCTGTTATAAATTCTCAGAAATGGAGTTTTGGGGTCAAAGGGTATATGTATTTTAAATTTTGGCATTTCCAATTGCGCTCGATAGGGGTTGTACCAATTTATGTTGTTCATTAACTTTACCACAGATGAATGAGACTGCTGTGGGCTCACTAAGAGTGTCATGTTAAGGTTTTTGCTGATCTGTTGGTAAAAAACAGCAGATCAGTGTGTTTTGCACGTTTCTTACTCTGGGTTAATTTGAACATCTCTTCATGCACTTCCTTTGTTGATGAATTATCCATTTTTATCCTTGCCCATTTTAATATTGGGTTGTTTTTCTTTTTGCTTCCCAGAGCTCTTTACATATCAAGGGATTAGCCCTTTGTCTGTGATATGAGTTACAGAAAAAATTTTTCCCAATATATTGTTTGCTTTTTAAATTTGATTCCGCAGGTGCCTGGGTGGCTCAGTCGGTTAGGCGTCCAACTTCAGCTCAGGTCATGATCTCGCTGTTCAGAGTTCGAACCCCACATCGGGCTCCATGCTGACAGCTCAGTGGCTGCAACCTATTTCAGATTCTGTCTGTCTCTCTCTCTCTCTCTTTCTGCCCCTCCCCCATCTGTGCTCGCTCGCTCTCCCTCCCTCTCAAAAGTAGATAAACATTCAAAAAAATAAAAAAAAAATTGATTCTGGTATTTTTGCCATGTAGAAGTCTTTTTCCCTTTCTTTCTCCCCCCTCATCTTTCTTTCTTTCTTCTTTTCTTTTTTTTTTTTCTTTCTTTCTTTCTTTCTTTCTTTCTTTCTTTCTTTTTATGTCTGCTGTCTGTCAAATTTCTTTGGAATTTTAGTCATGATTAGAGAAGACTTTTTCATGCCAACGAAATAAAGGAATTTATGTTTTCTCCTAGTATCTTTATTTTTTAACTTAAATTTTGATTCATGTTGAAATTATCTTGAAGAAGAGAGTGAAGAATGGATCTTTTTTTTCCCCCATGTGGGCTACCTTGCTGTCCCATCAACTCTCTTGAAATAGTCTCTTTTTTTTCCTCTTGTGTGAGATGCCACCATTATCATATACTTAATTCCTTGTATTTTGGGTGTATTCTGGACTTTCTCTTCTGTCTAAGTAGTTACTCCCTATCTATTCATGTGACGTAGCTGCACTGTCTTGTTGTGGTTATGTAATAAGTTTGAATGTCTGATGCAGCTGGTTTTTCTCATTCTGTTTTTCAGAGTTTTACCAGATATTCCTATTTGCTTATTTTTATTTTCTTCTTTTCTTTTTAGAGAGAGAGACCACGAGTGGGAGAGGGTCAGAGAGAGAGAGAGAGAAAGAGAGAGAGAATCTTAAGCAGGCTCCATGCTCAGCACAGAGCCTGACATGGGGCTCGATACCATGACCCTGGAATCGTGACCTAAGCCAAAATAGGAGTTGGAAGCTCCTATTTGTTTATTTTTCCTATGGAATTTAGAATCACCTTGTTTAGTTTTAAAAAATAATTTTGTTGGTATTTCTAGTGGCATTAGGATAAATGTAAATATAGTAAAAATGACATCTTCGTGTTATTGAGTCATTTTATACAGGAACATGTTTTTCTATTCAAATCTTTGATGTTCTTTGCTTAAATAGATAGATGATATAGATATATATTTTAAGTTTATTTATTTGTTATTTTGAGAGAAAGAGAGAGAGAGAGAGAATGCAAATGGGGAGGGGGCAGAGAGGGAGAGAGAGAGAATCCCAAGCAGTCTCTGCACTGTCAGCATGGAGCCTGATGCAGGGCTCGAACTCATGAACCATGAGAGTATGACCTGAGCTGATGTTGGGTGCTTAACCAACAGAGCCATGCAGGTGCCCCTGCTAATATATCTTTTTAATGTTTATTTATTTTGAGTGAGTGAGAGAGAGAGAGAGAGTGCACATGAGCAGGGGAAGGGCAGAAAGAGAGAGGGAGAGAGAGAATCCCAAGCAGGCTCCATGCTGTAAGCATGGAGCCTGATATGGGGCTTGATTTTATGAACTGTGAGATCATGACCTGAGCCGAAATCAAGATTTGGACACCTAACTGACTGAGCCACGCTGGTGCTCCTCTTTGGTAATATTTTAACATTTTCTGCATATAGGTCTTTTGTAAAGAAGTGAATGAATAATCCCAAGGTATTTTATAAAGAAATTATTAAATCTCTTTACAAAATGAATCCTTTTCCATCTTTTTTGTTTCTATTATAAATAGGATATTTTTTTCCATTAGGTCTTCTACCTGGTTGATGTTTGCATATATGAAAGCAGTGGCTATTTATTAATTCTTTACCATATTATTCTGCAGAATTCTTTTATTGTTTGCAGCAGTTTCTCAGTTCATTCTCTTGGTGTTTCCAACTACATACTCCTTTTCTTCAAATAGTGGTAGGTTTATTTCCCTCTTTCCCAATTTATACCTAATAAGATGGCCTAATAAAAAGATATTTCGGTTTTCTACGTTTGTAATTCACCTAGGAAAGAGATATCTCAAAAATTTAATGGTAATGAAACATACAAAATGCAGAGTCAAGCAAGATAAGGAACTCAGGTGTCTGGAATCCCAGTCCGGGTTCATTTACAGTTTACTGTTCAGCCTCCCAAGTGAAGGCCCTGTCTGCCTTATCATAAGTGTTACTTCTCAAATAGCCAGCTCAGAACTGCCTCTCAAAACCCAGCCATGATTTGTCCAGATCGGGCTGAACCAATTTAAGTAAAACTCTAACTTAGTAGGGAGGGGATGAGAGGAAGGGTTAAAATGCTGGCTTTCTTGCTTTTGCATGGGGGCTTCTGTCTGAATTTTTTTTTTTTTAAGTTTCTTTATCTTTGGTAGAGAGGGTGAGACAGAGCATGAGCAGGGGAGGGGCAGAGAGAGAGGGAGACAGAGAATCCGAAGCAGGCTCCAGGCTCTGAGCTGTCAGTACAGAGCCCGATACGGGGCTCAAATTTAACAAATCGTGAGATTGTGACCTGAGCCAAAGTCAGATGCTTAACTGATTGAGCCACCTAGGTGCCCACTGCCTGAATCTTTACACTAGAACTTGCCCCACCTTTCCAGGGCATCAAGAGCTAGGAAAATCCAACAGAAAGATCCAGAACCTTTGCTGCAATATATGGCCAAGGTATATTGTTACATAAAATGTTTTTGTTACAAAACAATATACCTGGGGCACCTGGGTGGCTCAGTCTGTTAGGTGTACAGCTCTTGATTTTCACTCAGGTCATGATCCCAGGGTCATGGGATCGAGCCCTGCATCAGGCTCTGTGCTGAGCATGGAGCCTGCTCAAGATTCTCTCTTCCTCTGTCCCTCTCCCCTGCTTGCTCATGTGCTCTAAGATAAAAACAAAACAAAACAATGTACCAAATGTGCCTGTTTTGATTTTTTTTTTAAGTATGTGCATAGAGAAAGAGATCTAGGGGAATAGTCACTATGAGTATGTTAACAGCAGTTATTTCTAGAAGTTGAGGCTATGAAGAATATTTATTTTCCAAGTTATTTGTGTGTAATGTCAGGCTTCTTTATGACAACCAGGTATTGATTTTGTCATTTAATAAAAGGGGTAGGGGTGCCTGGATGACTCAGTCAGTTAAGCATCCGACTTCAGCTCAGGTCATGATCTCATGGTTCGTGAGTTCATGCCCTGCATCAGGCTCTCTGTTGTCAGTACAGAGGCTGCTTCAGATCCGCTGTCCCCCCTCTCTCTGCCCCTCTCCTGCTGATGTTCTCTCTCAAAAATAAATAAACATTTAAAAAAATTTTAAATAAAAAAATGGATAACTCTAATACATACTAAAATGTTTGCTAATGAAATGATATGATGTCTGGGTTTTGCTTCAAAATAATTTGGAAGCAGGGTGCCTGGATAGCTCAGTCAGTAGAACATGCAACTCTCAATCTCAGGGTTGTGTCCCTGAGTTCAAGAATTCATGAGTTCAAGCTCCATGTTGGGCATGGGGCCTACTGTATAAATAGATGATAGATAGATAGATAGATAGATAGATAGAAGGTGGATGTTGGCAGAGATGAAACTAGACTGTCCATAAGTTGGTAATCTTTGGAGTTGGGTGATGGGCACATAGGACTTTGTTAAATGATTCCTTCTACTTTTGTATATGTCTCAAATTCTCCACAATAAAAAGTTTTTATTTTTTTTAAATTTATTTTATTTTATTTTTTTAAAGAGAATAGTTTTTTTCTTTTTTTTTTTCAACGTTTATTTATTTTTGGGACAGAGAGAGACAGAGCACGAACAGGGGAGGGGCAGAGAGAGAGGGAGACACAGAATCGGAAACAGGCTCCAGGCTCCGAGTCATCAGCCCAGAGCCTGACGCGGGGCTCGAACTTACAGACCGCGAGATCGTGACCTGGCTGAAGTCGGACGCTTAA
Source organism: Lynx rufus (assembly GCF_022079265.1). NCBI lineage: Eukaryota > Metazoa > Chordata > Mammalia > Carnivora > Felidae > Lynx > Lynx rufus. The sequence continues at coordinate 25,145,526 of NW_025814896.1, read as the reverse complement.
CCGACTGCGCCACCCAGGCGCCCCAATAAAAAGTTTTTAAAAAGAGATCATTTTATAGACACAGATGTAAAGAGATATCCATCTGCGTTGTAGTTTTTTAAAATTTACAGAAATGTGTGTATAATGTTTTATCTGTGTGCCATGATACTTATATATTTATGTGAGTTGGTATATGTGGGGAAAAATCTGGAAGACTCAAGTAATAATAACAAGCAAATATACTGAACACTTGAGTATGTCAGCAGCATCTTAAGTATAGACACCTCTAGTTTCTTTTTTAAAATGATATATTTAAAGCCACCAGCTGTAGGTCTTTTGGAATTTAAGTATTTACTAGCTCTATAAATTCTTTGACATACCATCCATTAAGAGATCATTTCTACATCCTTTCTTTTTGAGCCTGGTTGGACTTGAGTACAGCAGAAGTGATTCAAGGTGATTTCAGAGGCTGGGTCACCAAAGACCCTATAGCTGCTGTCTTATTGCCTGAAACACTTGCTCTTGGCATCATGAGCCAGTATGTAAGAAGGTGATTACACTAAGTCTGCCATGTTATAAGGAAGCCCAAGCCACATAGAGGAGCCACGTGTAGGTGCTGTGGTCAACAGCCCCTAGTGAGTTCAGCCTTTGAGTCATGCCAGCCTAGGTGCCAGACATGTGAGGAGAGAAGCCTTCAGATGATTTCAGCCTCTGCCGATTGAGTCACTTCCAACATTTAGAGTCTCCTTGATAAGTAAGGCCCTAAACATTGTGGCACAGAGAGAAATCATCCCCACTGTGCCCTGTATGAATTCCTGATCCTTAAAATCTGTGAGCATATGTCATTAAGTGGGAAGCTTTGTTATACAGCAATAGAAAACTGGAACATCCAGACTTTCCATTATGTGAGATCATTACATTTGGTTCTTAGGGTTTAAGTTACTATAAAGATTTTTTTTTCTTAGTTCCAGTTAATCACATCTAACTTATACATACTTGTAATCTTGTTTAAGTATATATATATTTTTTTGAATTTTTTTTTTCAACGTTTATTTATTTTTGGGACAGAGAGAGACAGAGCATGAACGGGGGAGGGGCAGAGAGAGAGGGAGACACAGAATCGGAAACAGGCTCCAGGCTCCGAGCCATCAGCCCAGAGCCCGATGCGGGGCTCGAACTCACAGACCGCGAGATCGTGACCTGGCTGAAGTCGGACGCTTAACCGACTGCGCCACCCAGGCGCCCCATGTTTAAGTATATTTTTAAGTTAGCCTATTCTTTTTCTTTAGATATGTCTTTAAAGAGGAAAACCTTTTTTCTAACACACATTAGAAATAATTGCCACTAAAATTTAAAATCATGCTCTTTCACATATCATCTGAAATCATCTTGTGACCCACCAGTGATATGGCCTACTTTCTAGGAATCCCTGCACTAAGCTTTTCTTCTGATCATAAGGCTTCCTTCTAGCCTTTACATTTGAGAATTTATGAAGTTCCCTTTCCCGGGTTGGTGCCTCATGTTTCCCCAGGGGGCCCCTGCTCTCTGGAGGAGTTCACACACTTCATTCCTGTGCAGTGCAGGGGACAGGTAACATTCATGGGAGGTGACCCATGTCAGGAGCTGGGAAGGGACTGAGATTTGACCCTACTTACAAGCTGAGAAGTTAGGTGCTGGCTGAAGACAGCCTCCTGGGGCAGAGACAGGAACAGAGAGAGAGGGTGTAGCCAGAATGTCAGGCTTCCACTGATTCCCCATGTCTCCTAAGTCCCAAGGAGGTGATACAGATAGGCCTGTGCACACAATGACTTGTGTTTATAGGAGAAGAACACTGAGCTTGGAGAATGTACTGCTTTTACAGTGAGCAGTAACAGGCCTGCACTTTGTTGGAGAGAAAGACATCACTTCATTCTTCAAGGTTGCTTGCCTTCAACTCAACCCTGAAAATGGCCTGGATAAAGGGCAATCAGGGCCTGCATTCTTGGCATATCCAGTAAGAACATGCATGAGTGCTCAGGGCTCATGGTAGATTCCCTCTTCCAGCAAATCACACCTATGGATATCCCAATAACAAGCCCCATGACTCTGATCAGATAGGTTAGGAGGTGCTATGAGGTCTCAGAGCTGAAACTCCACCATTCTTTCTCCAATTCCTGAAACCATAGCATAAGGTCAGTGAGTTGTGGGGGCAGGGGAGGGTAATTATATTATAGTGTTCAGCTTGATTCTCAATCAGTAATAATAAAATCAGTTATAATAAAAGGTTAAAGATTCACTCTATTTAGGTATTTGACTTTTATTAGTAAAATAACCCAAATGTTACCTGGGTTTGCCAGTTTGTATGTTTCAGGGAATTCACACTAACGCCTTGAATCAATTAGCTATTGCTATAGTAATGTCACACAACATCAGCCTCAAACACCTGGTGGCATATGATATTTGGCTTTTAGTTTTTAGTTTCCTGGTCAGCTGGACATCTCTCTTTCACTCAAAAAGTTGGCTTGGGTGGCTCTACTCCCATGTGTCACTCATTCTAGAACCAGAGGGCTAACTGGAACATATTTCTCCCTTGGTGAGGACTAAATTGCAAGAGAGCATGCCCAACTACACAAATATATTTTAAGCCCATTAGCCAAAGGGAGTGTAACGGCCAAGCCCAAAGTCAAAGTGGTGAGGAAGTAAAGTCCACCCATGGAGGTGGAGGGAAAGGGAGGAGATATTCCTGACAGCAATCTAATCTATCATCTATCAAAAGCCTATGGTTCCTCTTGTCATTTTTTATTCACATGGGACCTCAAGCCCTCTTTGCAAAGCCTTCCCCATATTCTCCCTTCAACCCCAAAGTATCAAAATACAATTAAGCCTCAAATGATAAACATTCACACAGTAGGTTCCTCCCCCACCTTCCAGAACAGGGCTTTAAGGAAACTTACATTCACTTTTCTCAATTAACCAACATTTCTTTCCAGTAATAAAAAAGAAATAAAACATTGGTGCCAAGTTTATGTTTCTAAGCTCCCTTCTCTGCCCACCAGGCTGGGGCCTGTTCTTGGAGGAATTGACAAATAACACCAGTGCTTTATGTTGAAGCTTTTACACACACACACAAGGCCTTCTGTTTGAGAGGAGATACACATTGTGCAATTCCTCATAAAGAATGGATCTGTTCTAGTTTTTATGGCTATTTAAAGTTATAAAAGGTAATACATTAATTTAGAAATAATTCATAAAAGAGAGAGAGAATAAGAGTCAGAACAGTGCTAATGTGTCCAGTTTCTTTGCTGCCTCATGTAGTTAGAACATACCTAGGGTCTGGGCTTTATGAAGAAGTTAAATAATAAGTTCCTGACTCAGAGTGTTCTGTTATGGCAACACTTTTTCCTTAAAGCTCTTTTCCCCCTTTATCCCTGGTGTGTGTGTGTGTGTGTGTGTGTGTGTGTGTGTTCCCCAGAAGGTATTTCCTATATGCTCAAGTCCTAGCTATTGGCAGTCATCTCTATGTGGCCACTCCTCTGTTGTCCCAGCCCCTGACTGTGAGCATTTGTTGCCTGGGAGGCTACTTGAAAGCTCCTCACTCTTTTCCATTGCTAGGGATATTTGTATTAGTTAAAGATTCTTTGTTGGAAATTATAGAAACCCAGCTCTAACTAGTTTGAGCACAAAAGGGGATTTATTGGCTCACATAACCAAACTATGGACAGCACAGGGTAGAACTGATCCTAGTGGATTCAGATATCCAAATGCTGTCAGGCTCTTCTCTGTTTTACTTTTCTCTGCTGCTCTTTGCCTGTTGGGGCCATTCTTGCTTATCACAGATGGTCTTTTTCCCCAGGGAGGGGAATGTGGCCTCTAGCAACTCTAGAAGCCTTTCAGCTTCAGCAACTCCTGAAGAGAGCAACTCCTGAAGGGAGAAAAACTCTCCCTTAGCTCTGGTGGGTGAAATTCCAGGAGATGTCTGTAACTGGCCTAATTTGAGTCACATGCTCATGGCAACCATCAGGACTTCATTTCCAGAATAAAGGTGGGAAGCACTGGCATGGCCATTGGGGAAACCATTGGGAACCATGAAACCTCTTTAGTTTACTTGAACTATAGTGCTCCTTACGAGAACTAAGAAGTTGGTACTAGGCCCTTTTCCCAGTCTGTACCTTAGGAGGCCCATCTATACACTGGCAGGGGGTGGGGTGATCTGGGAGACTTCCCATGTGGATGTCCTGTGATCCCATTATAAAATAACACAATATTCTGGGAGGGAGTTCCCTCTCACACTCTCTTTGGGGGCCCTCTGGATTTGGTCTCTGTGGGTTACTGGGTGGGGCAGGTTCAATGCCACCGGGGTAGCTGTCCTGCTACATGAAACTGGATTGGACAGCAGTTGCCCACCTATTTGGGGCAGTAGGGCTGGGAAATATGGTTGCCCACTGTCCTGGGCCCCTGGGAGGGCTGGTTCCTGGCTAGCTTCACCGCAATTGTGACTGCTTGAAGCTTGGGGCATTTTGACCTTAACATGAGGGTTGGAACTCACAGCCTTGCGTTCTAGAGCTGCCTCTGCCATGCCATCAATTAATTCCCTTCTATTATCCCCTTGCCTCTTCAAGTTCTCTTCAGGTATATCTCTACTCACCTGGAAGCTTTAGTGAGTAATGTCAAATTTTCTGAAAATTGGCCCTCTGTCAAAAGATTGGCATCTAACTGTACATTTATTTTAAAGTAAATGAAAATGTTTGAGATACATATGCATCATATATTATTAATTAATTAATCCATATTTGGACTAATATATATATTAAAAATTTTTAATGTTTATTTTTAAAAGAGACAGACAGAGCATGAGTGGGAGAGGGGCAGAGAGAAGGAGACACAGAATCTGAAGCAGGCTCCAGGCTCTGAGCTGTCAGCACAAACCCTGAGGTGGGCTCAAACCCATGAACTGTGAGATCATGACCTGAGATGAAGTCAGACACTCAACTAACTGAGCCACCCAAGCATCCCTGGACTAATATATTTTTTAAAATGTTTATTTATTTTTGAGAGAGAGAGAAAGAGAGCATGAGCAGGGGAGGGGCAGAGAGAGAGAGAGGGGGACAGAGGATTAGAAGCAGGCTCTGTGCTGACAGCAGATAGCCCAATGTGGGGCCCAAACTCATGAACTGCGAGATCATGACCTGAGGTGAAGTCGGATGCTTAACCAACTGAGCCACACAGGTACCCCTGGACTAATATTTTTGATGCACTGATCAAATATCTGTCTGGATAGCATGAGATTAAGGGGCTTCTACCATATTTGCTTATTGTCTATCATCACCCAATATGACATTTAAAAACTATTAAATGGATGATGTCTTAGGGTTTGCTCAATTGCAGACCTTAGGGCAAGAATTTGAGACCAAATAGTTAATTTAGAGGATGATCCCAAGAAACATTGTTAGTAGGGTGAGCAAGGCAGCAAAGGAGAGGATGCCAATAAATTATGTGTGACTATGTAATTTAATTTACCACTGTGGGTAACTGGAGCTGATCCCACTGGGGAACTCTGGGAGACAAGAACACCCTTCTGAGTTATACAATGGGTGAGGACACTGGGGTAGCCATCAATTTCCCGTCTGTAATTGGTCGAAAGATATTTCTGTGGGCATCATTGCTAGTAATTCTGCATTATCTAATGCATGGGCCAAACATGATCCTGTGGCTGAGTCTTTCAGGTCATAGCTGTAGTAACCATCTTGGAGCATGGAAGTGAGTGCTGAGGAGATATGGGAGGGCTCTGGCTTTTGGCTACAGATGGGTCTTCCTTTCCCTAAGCCATGATTTCCATTGAATCAGTGGGGAGGGGAGGGTGGTCCACATATGGGTCCACATGCTATTCCCTGACTTCTTGAGTAGCTGTCCTAGAGTGCAGCACAAGGATCCATGTGTGGAGTAGCTGACACCTAGATATAACCTTGAGTTGAGGAAGGGATGGGGGCCAAAGAAAGATGAGTTTTTAACTCAAAAGATACTAAATACCTACATGAGATTGTTTTCAACTGGCAGAGACTAAGTCACTGCTACTAATCAGGTTTATATTTTTCTCTCTCAATAATAGATAATAATAATAGATATTAAGTCACTTATAAAAAGTAACCTATACATTTTTTTGTGTGTGCCTATGAGTTGTTGAGGGTAGACTTCAATCCTCCCATAAATACAGTCCCCATGAAGGCAGGGCCTTTACCTGCTTTGGTCTTCACCATATTCATAGTCCATGGCATTGTGCTCAGCACATAAAAATGCTGATGAAATATTTGTTGCATGAATATATACTCTATACTTCCCTACCAGTGTCCCCTTCCCTTCTGAGATCCAAGCCATTTCATTTCAATTAGTTTATCGCTTCACCCAGAACTGGGCAGGAGTGCTGGTATTTCTCTCGGACAATTAAGCTCTTTAGTAGAGAGCCAGTGTGTGAGGGGATGCTCTCTGCACCCCATGCAAGCATAGTGAGACTTCTAGAGAATAGTGAGGCTGCCAGAGCACTGGTTGGTAACTGAAGGACTATTTTGTGTCTCTTCAATTTAATGCCCTCTTAATTGATATAAATAATGGCTCAGTTGTCACTTGCTGCCACTACATTTCTGTCTCTAAAGCTCATTATGATCAGGGATGAACAGCCCTCCTCCATCCTCTATGTCCCCATAGTCATAGAGTAGAGCTCCATGGATCCCAGGCCCAGCACTGCCCCTTTCTAGTTGGATGAACTTGGACAAGTTGTGTTCCCTCTCTGAGCCTTGGATTCTTTATCTGGATGGGGCAGCAGCCTTGAGGATGGTCCTAGGCTCTTCCCTTTACATAGCCTCTCATCATGATGCAAATATATGTGACTCTTCAACATTGAGGTCACACACCTCTTCACCAGCAGGGATCCCCTTAATGATATGGGTCTGAAGTCAGCCAGATCCTAATCCTGGATTCATATTTACCACCTCTTCTTAGGTGTGTGGCTTTAGACAAGTCACAACTTCTATGAGCTGCATTCTTTTTTTCCAATTAAAACACACACACACACACACACACACACACACACACACACACATCCTCAGATGCCAGGCACTATCCTAAGACTGCTGAGGTCAAATCCTGGATCTGCTACTTGGTAACTATATGACCTTGGGCAAGTCTCTTAACCTCTTTGCTCTCAGTTTCCTCATCTGTTAGGTGGGAGTAATAATAATAACATTTTCCTCCAGGGATGCTGTGAGGAGTAAGTGAGTTAATACATATGAAGCACTTAGAACTGTGCCAGGAACATAGCAAATGCTGATAAATGTTTGCTGTTATTATGGCTACCCATCTCACTGAAACTTTATAACCCACTCTAGGTAGAGGTCTGACTTTCCCCACTCTAAATTGAGGGTAATAATACTCACAGCATAGGTGGTTATGATTATGAAAAGTAACATAGGCAAAATAACACTAGGTCGTATTTATCAAGTACCATGATGAACCAGATATTATGCTGTATGAGTCAGAAATGTGCTTGGCAGCAAGAAGCAGAAATTGAAAGTAACAGTGGCACAAATATATAGAGCTTCATTTATGTCACATAAGAAGTCTGGAGGAATCCAGGCTCTTTCTGTCTTTCTGCTTTACCATTCTTATCAAGTTAATCTTTGTTCTCAGGATTTCAAGATGGCTGCTATGCCTCTGTGCATCACATCTGTGTTACAGACAGAACACAGGGGGAAGTACAAAAGGCTGAAGGAGGCGAGTTGTCTGTCTCTAAAAACAAAACAAAACAAAACACCCCAAAAAGACCTTTTCTGGAGGTACATTTATTATGATGAGCACTAAATAATGTATAGAACTGTTGAATCTTATATTGTATACTTGAAACTAATATAATATTCCATGTTAATGACATTTAAATTAAAAAAACACTTATCTGGTAAGTAACACCCAGCAAATAACTTAAAAAAATTTTTTTTAATCTTTATTTTTGAGAGAGAGAGAGACAGAGAGTGAGCAGGGGAGGAACAGAGAGAGAAGGAGACAAAGAATCCAAAGTCAGCTCCAGGCTCTGAGCTGTCAGCACAGAGCCTGACATGGGGCTCGAACCCATGAACTGCGAGATCATGACCTGAGCTGAAGTCAGAAGCTTAACCGACTGAGCCACCCAGGTGCCACCCAGCAAATAACTTTTTTAAAAAAATGTTTATTTATTGGGACACCTGGGTGGCTCAGTCAGTTGGGTGTCCAGCTCTTGATTTCAGCTCAGGTCATGATCTTACAGTTCATGAGTTCGAGTCCCACATCAGGCTCTGTGCTGACAGTGCAGAGCCTGCTTGGAATTCTCTCTCTCTCTCTCTCTCTCTCTCTCTCTCTGTGCCCCTCTCCTGTGTGCTCTCTCTCTCCTTCTCTTTCTCAAAATAAATAAACTTTAAAAAATGTTCATTTTCATTGTGAGAGCCAGTGAGCAAGTGAGGGAGGGGCAGAGAGAGAGGGAGAGAGAGAACCCCAAGTAGGCTCTGTGCTGTCAGCGCAGAGCCCAACTCAGGGCTCAATCTCACGAATGGTGAAATCATGACCTGAGCCGAAATCAGGAGTCAGACACTTAAACAACTGAACAACCCAGGCATCCCTATACCCAGCAACTTTCACTTCATGTGAACTACCTTCATGGTGAGGTAGGCTGTAAACAATTGGGGGTAGCCAATTCACAATATCTGTCACATATACATTTTTCTGTTTAATTCCCAACAAAGAGACTAGAAACATTAAGATTTGTTTTAAAAAGATGAGTAAAGTAAACTGAGGCTAGGAGAGGCAAGGGACAAACCCAAGGATACGTAATTCACAAGTGGAAGGGTTAGGAGTCAAACCCAGGTCTATCTGGCTGGAAGGTCTGAGCTCTTCACTATGTGATACCATGAAGTGTCTACTCAGTAGGTACTGAGATATTATTTCCCTTCCACTCCTGGCCCTCTGATGAGGTTCCATTAACTTTGGGCATTTGAGGCTAAACCTTTGCACCCCTTTTCCTGCAGCAGAAGTGTGGGCAGGCTGGACTCCATGGAAAAACATGGTGGCTATGCCCAAGGCTTCCTTGCTATTCAGGCTCTATGACCTGAGTGGGATAGATGGAACTGTTATGTGTGTGTAGGACAGAGGTAGGACAGGTAGGCATCCTTATTTGATGACAGTGTAAGCTCTGGCAGAGCATTTTGAAATAATGTGGTCAAAAGGTTTCAAAACAGTAGTCTGAAGACTAAATGGATGTAATTTTTTTGTCCCACACAGTATTTTTTTAATTCAAATGAATTCATCACATTTTAACATTGGGGAACTTCATATTGTAACCTATGTTTCCAGCCTCTCCAAGGGAAAAAAAAAAAATCAGACAATCCAGCCATGCTGGGCCCAGATTCCACATGGTGATACCCCATTAGATGGGTGTGTGCCCACCCACCACCACAGCCTTCCCCTAACTGGCCTGCTTCCCTTGTTAGTTATTTGCCCGGTTCCCATGAGCTTCTGAGTTTGTTTCCCCTTTACTGAAACGTTGGAAAGACTGAGACTTAGAGGGGGAAGTGGTTAGAGTTGTCTAAGCTCATATAGCCAAGAAATGGCCAATTTCAAACTGGGCCACTGTGACTCCCAGTCCAGTGCTCCTCCTATATGACACCTCCTTCTGCTGCTGTTTACAAATTTATTCCCCTGGATGGAAGCCATTGCAGTGGAAGATGCAGTGGAAGGAGCCAATTCAGAAGTGTAAGAGTGGGGAAGCTAGGCTTCTGCTTGGCTGAGGATATAGTTTCCCTTTTTTGGGTCTCTGCTTTCTCATCTATAAAATAAGGATAATAACAATCCAACTCTCTGAGGTGTGGGAAGGCTTTGGGAATTGTATGGAGCTAGGAAAGGTTATTGAACATTATTGCTGTTTTTTAAAATTTTTCAATGTTTATTTTTGAGAGAGAGCAAGAGAGAGCGAGAGTGAGCATGAGCGGGGAGGGGCAGATAGAGGGGGAAACACAGAATCTGAAGCAGGATCCAGGCTCTGAGCTGTCAGCACAGAGCCCAACACAGGGCTAGAACTCACAAACTGCAAGATTATGACCTGAGCCAAAGACAGATAGCTTAACCAACCCAGCCACCCATGCGCCCCATTATTGCTGTTTTGATTGTCCATTGCTATGTAAAAAAGCACCCCTAAACCTAATAGTTTAAGACAACCATTTTATTTGTTCATGATTGTGCAATTTAGGCTGGACTCAAGTAGGTGGTTTTTCTACACTTCTTGCTGGTGATCATTCCGGTGGTTGTATTCAGCTGGCAAGTTGGTGGATGGCTAGGATTCTGACTCTTCATTTGGTCTCTAGACATTCTTCTTACATGGTTGTTCAGGACCCCCAGGAATGAGCATTCCAAGAGGATAAGCCAGTGTGTAAGCATCTATTAAGTCTCTGCTTGCATCATACTTGCTAATGTCCCATTGGCCAAAGTTGGTCACATGGCCAAGCCCAGTGTCAGTGTGGGAAAAGACTACATAAGAATGACTATTGGGAAGTGTGGCTCATTGGGGGCCTTAAAGTAATGGCATAGCACAATTATTTCATGGTGTCTGACCAATGGCTAGAATAAGGCAAGTGTGCCTTCACCTGCAGCATGAAATTTGATGGTCCATGAGTCTCCCTACTCAGAATTCTCTCTCCTGATGAACTGGCCCAGAATCTGATGTTACCTTTGCTTTGCAGCTTTGGCCTGGCAAGACTAGGCTTTCAGAAACCAGATTAGGTTTTAAACTGTGGTACTAATCCAAGTGGTTGATATGGCTGTCCATATGTGGAGGATTCCATAGTGGGCAGGGGGACAGAATGTCCTGATTGGGCAGGCCAGGGTCGGGTGCCATCAACAGAGCCAGAGGAATGGAGTCAGACCATTCTAAACTTATAATAGTAATATATATATACATATAATATATATAATATATACATATAATATATATTTATAAACATTTATATATAATATATATTTATATTTATAAATATATTACAAACATTTTATATTTATAAAATATTATTTATATTTATAATAATATTTATAATAAATAATATATATATATTTTTTAATGCTTATTTTTGAGAGAGAGCGACAAAGCATAAACAGGGAGGGGCAGAGAGAGAGGGAGAATCTGAAGCAGGCTCCAGGCTCTGTGCTGTGAGCTGTTAGCACAGAGCTTGACGCTGGGCTCAAACTCACAAGTCATGAGACCATGACCTGAGCTGAAGTCGGACACTTAACCAGCTTAGCCACCCAGGCACCCCTATGATAGTAATATTAATAAGAAATGACTGTAGTGAGTGTTTACTATGTGCCAAGCACTCTTCTAAACACCTTAAGTGAATTAACTTATGTAACCCTCCAATAATTCTATGAAGTAGATATTATTCTCTGTATTTCTTGTATGAGGCACAGAGAGGCTAAGAAACTTGCCCAGGTTCACACAGCTAATAAAGAGCCAGGATTCAAACCCAGGCAGTCTGACTTTAGAAACCACACTCTCGGGGCGCCTGGGTGGCGCAGTCGGTTAAGCGTCCGACTTCAGCCAGGTCACGATCTCGCGGTCCGTGAGTTCGAGCCCCGCGTCGGGCTCTGGGCTGATGGCTCAGAGCCTGGAGCCTGCTTCCGATTCTGTGTCTCCCTCTCTCTCTGCCCTTCCCCCGTTCATGCTCTGTCTCTCTCTGTCCCAAAAATAAATAAACGTTGAAAAAAAAATTAAAAAAAAAAGAAACCACACTTTCTATGGCCTGGATCAAGAATGGAAGTGGAGGTTCATAGGAAAGACAGGTGCTGATATCAAGAAAAGGGGAAATGATACTGTGCAGGCAAAAATAGTATCTATAATCTACACCACCCATTAATACCCATAAAAAGATAATGTGCCATTTAGAGCACAATTTAAAGAACACTTTGTGTTCTTTATGCAGATACCTGAGAACTTGAATATCTTCCTGTCTCCTCCATTGTGATTCTTTAAGTCTCAGGGTCCCCTGGTTGGATCCCAGCTAAATTCTTGGGCCACCTGGTCAAGAATTCCTGAGGTACAGCAGCAAATAAAAACATCTGATCGAGAACTCTTAAAAGAATATGGAAAAGTGGATTTTGAGAAATAGATGGAGAACATGAAGGGGAATGTAGTGGATGACTCCTACAGAAATACACCTGGGAGGCAAGGGCTGAAGCAAGGTCGATGGGAAAGTCTTGGGAAGTGTGTGTGACTCTTCTGAATATTGGGGTTGGGAAAGGAGGTGGCATGTATCTGCCATTTCCTGGGCATTCAATCTTTTTTGAATAAGATGCTCTAGAGATGGCTTTTCTTGTTAGAACAAATGTCACAGACACAAAACCTTTCTTGTTTATATTTCTTCTAATGTGCTTCTGCTTGAGCAAGAGAGCCCCTAATGTCAATTTCAATTAACGTCGCTGCATCTGATCTTGGTGTTGCAGCTCATGGATGCAATGGTGAGGGTGGAGCTGGGGTGGTGGTGGAGAAGGTCACTGGCAAGTGGGAGGAGGTATCCTCTCTTGTTAGGAGGCTAGAAGTCCCTGGTGAAGGAGGCATTGGGAGGGAAGGTATGGAATGATTTGCTTCCTACTTAATGAAGATCATACTTTAAAGATGCCAGCCTGTTTACTATTGATAAATTTGGAGACCCAGTAGTAAGGAAAAGAGGAGAGATAGGGCTCTAGGGCTGAGCCAGTGAAGAATGAGACAAACAACCTTCTGTTGACCTATGAGAGCTTCCCCCATTACCTTCAGCCACCAGTAGCAGGGGTGGGGGCCATATGTTCCAGCCCTGCTATCTGCTGTCATGGTGGCGGGCGGTGGGGGGGGGGGGGAATCCTGATTCTGCTGCATGTACTTCCCCTCTCCCAGCTAGGATGGCTCAAAGCTGGTGGTCTCACAACAGCACTTATGTGACCTGAGCTCAACACTGCAGTGGGATGGAGCAGAGTTTGGGGTAGAGGAAGAACAAAGTTCAGGGGAAGGTAGAGACAGTGATAGCTTGCCCCCTCTCCCTCCTTCTCTTCCTTTCTTTCTTTTTTTCTTCCTAATAAAGGCGAATCTTTTGTTCGGGAAAGATACAGATTTATGTTCTCCAAGAGAAGAGCCTCAGGAACAATTTTTTTTCCTTTGAGAAGTCAGAGTTCTTGTTTTTTATCCTTTTTATCATCAACAATAATCATTAGAAGAGCTTACTATTTTTTGAGGACCTTCTGTGTGTCAGGGACACTATACACATTGTTAGTCTTCCCAACTTTCAAGGTAAATGTAATTTATGCCTATTTTACAGAGGAGAAAATTGGGGCTTAGAGAGCTTGAGAACTTGTCCAGTAAGAGGCAGGGTTGGGTTGGAACTGAGGCCTGTTTATTCGATTTCTGACTCTGATGTCATCAATTACTCTACACTTGGGAGGTTTGGGCTCCTGGCTAAGATTTGCCAATAGGGGGTACATCCAAAATGAGAAATGTCCTCTATTAGTCTCAGATGTCCATACTGGTAAGGATTAAACACAGAGTTTAACCTACCCTGGACTAGAAGTCAAGATGAGAGGTCTCCCTGACCTGGTTCTGCAACTCTTCTGATGGGCAGTTTTCAGCTTTCATGACATAGGAGTTACCCTCTCTAGGTCTCATTTATTTGTAAAATGGGCGAGTTGGACTAAATACCTACAAGGATCAGTTCAGTCCAATCCAATCGGATAGCACTTATGGGGGCTTCTTGTTTGGGTGTGCCGGAAGGATACAAAGACTGACAAGACATGCCTCCATTCTCTAGGTAAGCCAGATGCGTGTTCTCTAATAGCTATAAATAAAGGGCAACAAAGCATGGAGAGTGGAGCCTTTCATTTAAATTTAGCTAGTGGCAAGTGCGCTAGGGGCAAGTGTGTGTGGCGGGGGAGAGGAGATAAACTTCCTGAGAGAAATGCTCCTCCCCTTCTTTGACCCTGTGGTTCCAATGCCATCGTTGTATCCGTCCCACATCCTTATTGACAACGATTGATTACAGATTGGGCACCTGGCTCAAGCTGGGCCAGTCACAGTAACTGACCCCAGCAGCAGTGGACAATTGGTCCAAGGATGAGCATGCACTCATGTTGGGTCAAAGTTCTTCCCTGAAATTCTGTCATTAAGACCAGAAACAGAAAGCTTCAGGCTCTCTGGTGGAGCAGCTAAGAGTTGAATGCTGAGCTGCTGCAGCTGAGTGTCCAGCCTGGAGGAGAAAAGCTTACTTGCAGAGAGAAGGAGAGTCAAGGGCTAGGGAGGGTCCTAGCAACATCTAAGTCTCTGACCCTGTCACTTCAGTTCTCTGACCTCCCAATACCTTCCAGATAGATTCCTTTTCTACTTCTGTAGGTCTAAGTTCAATTTCTCCCCCTTATTGGTCACTGAGAATCCTATCTCTATGCCGGGATGGGGAGGGAGATTTGGGTCAATGCTAGGGGGGGCTACTCCTCACCCCAATCAGGGAAGGACCAAGAGAGAGTTTATTCTCAACCTGGTGGACAGGAAGGAGGGAATGCCATTCCCACTGTAAAGTGCATTAGTGTGGGAGGCAGGAATCCCTTCCTGTCACTGAACCTTAGGCAAATTTCTGTGCCTTTCTGAGCCTCAGAAACTGAGGCTGTAAAAACAGATTTTACATATCTGTAAAATGGGACCTGGAATATAATGATGATTCTCAAATTGTGTTCTGCAACACCCTGGAATTTTGTGGAGGGACTACAGCTTAAGGAGGGTAGTTTGTGGCTGGTGGGGGTGGGTGGGTGGTGAGGCCTAGTAGGCTGGACTCTGGGTTCCCCTTTCCTACTTCAAACAAAGCCACCTCTCTCCCCTGTTTTATGCATTGCCTTTCTGTGAAAGGTCTGGCTTAAAAGAAGGCTCTATAGCTTAACTGGTTTGAAACCCCCTGGATGAGATGTCTTTGAAGACCTTTCTAGTTCTAGTTCATGATTTCATGGGTTACAGGAAAAAGAATAACTCTCACACTGATGATAAAACTATTTTGAGTGTTTGTTGTACGTCAGGCACTGTGCTAAGTGCCTTACGTGCATTTATTTATTTATTGATTGATTGATTTATAGTTTATTTATTTTAAGAGAGAGAGTGTTCTTGAGCATGAGTGGGGGAGGGACAGAGATAGAGGGAGAGAGAGAATTTCAAGCAGGCTCGGCACTGACAGTGTGGAGCTACACGACGGGCTTGATCTCACAAACCGTGAGATCATGACCTGAGCCGAAATCAAGAGTTGGATGCTTAACAGACTGAGCCACTCAGGTGCTGCTACATGCATTTATTTTTAAAAATCCTTGGGGCGCCTGGGTGGCGCAGTCGGTTAAGCGTCCGACTTCAGCCAGGTCACGATCTCACGGTCCGTGAGTTCGAGCCCCGCGTCAGGCTCTGGGCTGATGGCTCAGAGCCTGGAGCCTGTTTCCGATTCTGTGTCTCCCTCTCTTTCTGCCCCTCCCCCGTTCATGCTCTGTCTCTCTGTCCCAAAAAAATAAATAAACGTTGAAAAAAAAAAATCCTTACAGCAACTCTATAATGTGGGGAATTAATTATCCCCATTTTGCAGATAAGAACCTGAGACTTGAGAGGTGGGGTAAATTGCTTAAGAGCACACAGCTGATAAGTAGTAATGGGAGGTTTGGACCCAAATTGATTAGAAGGCACAAACTAGCAATCACAGGCCAAATTCGGCCCTATGAGGTATGTCTTTTGGCCAGGGCAGTGCTCTTGTTTTAAAGAATTTGACTTAGTTGCCAGCACTTAAAAACCAGATGATTTTGTATAAAACTTTGAACTTAGAGCTTTCCTTTTTTTTTCTTTTAAGACCTGGCAAATGGCAATACTGGGCACCTCTATCCCATATGAGTAGTAGCTGCCTCCTCTAGAGGGAGCATGAACTTGCTACAGGCCCTATTACTCATTATCTTATACCTAACCCACTTTGCTCATTTACTGTACCTGCTTGGTCCTGAGGCATCTGATTTTTCAACCTCTGTTCTAATGACAAGTCTTCCTCAATGACTTCTTACATCCCTCCATTTCCATCTGCTCCTTCTATGGGTCCTGCTGATTGTGTCCTGCCATCTCTCCCTCATCTGCTCATTCCTCTTCATTCACCTGCCTTCCTCACCTGCCTTCCTTCCGTGCCTCCAATGAAGACACCTGTTAGGTCATTCTGCTCTCCTCTTCTACATCCATCTTCCTAATCCTAGCTGAGGTAGCTTTATAAACATCATTGTCAAATTTTGAAGAGGGAGTCTCCTATTCAGGGTGAGCTCACAGGGCAGAAATAATTCCAATGGTGGGAGAGGATGTGGTTGAATGTATGCCTTGGGGCTCAGAAGGCCTTGGGTTCAAACCCTGATTCCTTTGTCTACCATCTGTGAGACATTGGGCATGTTAAATTTTTTCATCTGTGAAATGAAGACAAAACGGACCCCAAAGTTGGACCAGATTACTTCTAAAGTTTCTTCCAACCTTGACACTTTATCATTTTTAAATGTTTATTTATTTTTGAGAGAGAAAACACAAGTTGGGGAGGGGTGGAGAGAGAGGGGGACAGAGGATCGATCTGAAGTGGGCTCTGTGCTGACAGCAGCAAGCCTGACACGGGGTTCAAACTCACGAACCGGGAGATCAAGACCTGAGCTGAAGCTGGATGCTCAACTGAGTAAGCCACCCAGATGCCCTTACACTTTACCATTTTAAAGCAACCTCTGCTCAAAACTTTTCAGTGCTTACCACAGTCTACTAAGTTGAGGGTAGATACCAATTCCTCCAGATCCTAGTTCTAGTCTACCTTTTATATCTCATCTTTCCCACCTCAGCTCATACCTTATGCTGCAGAAACCCCAAGCTCTTACATTAATTCCTGCCTTTATGTTTGCTATAATGTGAGGCATTATACCTCCAACTATTGAACCCTACTCATCTGTTAGGAAATCTGTTTTCTTCTTCTTCTTCTTCATCTTCATCTTCTTTTTTTTTTTTTGTAAATATATGAAATTTATTGACAAATTGGTTTCCATACAACACCCAGTGCTCATCCCAAAAGGTGCCCTCCTCAATACCCATCACCCACCCTCCCCTCCCTCCCACCCCCCATCAACCCTCAGTTTGTTCTCAGTTTTTAACAGTCTCTTATGCTTTGGCTCTCTCCCACTCTAACCTCTTTTTTTTTTTTTTCCTTCCCCTCCCCCATGGGTTCCTGTTAAGTTTCTCAGGATCCACATAAGAGTGAAACCATATGGTATCTGTCTTTCTCTGTATGGCTTATTTCACTTAGCATCACACTCTCCAGTTCCATCCACGTTGCTACAAAAGGCCATATTTCATTTTTTCTCATTGCCACGTAGTATTCCATTGTGTATATAAACCACAATTTCTTTATCCATTCATCAGTTGATGGACATTTAGGCTCTTTCCATAATTTGGCTATTGTTGACAGTGCTGCTATGAACATTGGGGTACAAGTGCCCCTATGCATCAGTACTCTTGTATCCCTTGGATAAATTCCTAGCAGTGCTATTGCTGGGTCATAGGGTAGGTCTATTTTTAATTTTCTGAGGAACCTCCACACTGCTTTCCAGAGCGGCTGCACCAATTTGCATTCCCACCAACAGTGCAAGAGGGTTCCCGTTTCTCCACATCCTCTCCAGCATCTATAGTCTCCTGATTTGTTCATTTTGGCCACTCTGACTGGCGTGAGGTGATACCTGAGTGTGGTTTTGATTTGTATTTCCCTGATAAGGAGCGACGCTGAACATCTTTTCATGTGCCTGTTGGCCATCTGGATGTCTTCTTTAGAGAAGTGTCTATTCATGTTTTCTGCCCATTTCTTCACTGGGTTATTTGTTTTTCGGGTGTGGAGTTTGGTGAGCTCTTTATAGATTTTAGATACTAGCCCTTTGTCCGATATGTCATTTGCAAATATCTTTTCCCATTCCGTTGGTTGCCTTTTAGTTTTGTTGGTTGTTTCCTTTGCTGTGCAGAAGCTTTTTATCTTCATAAGGTCCCAGTAATTCACTTTTGCTTTTAATTCCCTTGCCTTTGGGGATGTGTCGAGTAAGAGATTGCTACGGCTGAGGTCAGAGAGGTCTTTTCCTACTTTCTCCTCTAAGGTTTTGATGGTTTCCTGTCTCACATTTAGGTCCTTTATCCATTTTGAGTTTATTTTTGTAAATGGTGTGAGAAAGTGGTCTAGTTTCAACCTTCTGCATGTTGCTGTCCAGTTCTCCCAGCACCATTTGTTAAAGAGGCTGTCTTTTTTCCATTGGATGTTCTTTCCTGCTTTGTCAAAGATGAGTTGGCCATACGTTTGTGGGTCTAGTTCTGGGGTTTCTATTCTATTCCATTGGTCTGTGTGTCTGTTTTTGTGCCACATCTTCTTTTTCTTTGAGAGAGAGAGAGAGAGAGAGAGGGAGAAAGTGAGCACAAGCAGGGGAGGGGCAGAGGGAGAGGGAGAATCTTAAGGAGGCTCCATGCCCAGTGAGGAGCTAGATCTTATGACCATGAGATCATGACCTGAGTCCAAATCGAGAGCTGGACACTTAACTGACTGAGCCACCCAGGTATCCAGGAAATCTGTTTTTCATTGTAAGTTACAAAAACACCAATTAAAACTATTCAAACTATAAAGACATGTTGGTTCATGGAAAAGTCCAGAAGTAGGTCAAGTTTCAGATATGTTTTTAGCAGGTTTCTGACTCATTTCTTCTATAGAGTTTTCTTAGTCCTGCCTTCCTCCACGTGACGGCTTTACTTCTTTGGCTGACTTTCCCTCTTGGTGGCTTTGATGGTCAATTTTGTGTGTCAACTTGACTGGGCTAAGGTATGCCCAGATAGCTGGTAAAATATTTCTGGGTGTGTCTGTGAGGGTGTTTCTGGAAGAGACGAGCATTTGAATTGGTACCCTAAGATCACCCTCAACAATGCAGGTGGGTATCACCCAATCTGTCGAAGACCAAATAGAATAAAAATGCAGAGGAGGGCAAACTTGCTCTTAGCTGAACTGAGACATCCATCTTCTCTTTCCCAGGACATTGGACATCACCAATCCTGGTTCTTAGGCTTTTGTACTTGGACTGAATTATACCACTGGCTTTACTGATTCTCTAGCTTACAGATGTCAGATCATGGGACTTCCTGGCCTCTATAACCATGTGAGCCATTTCCTATCATCTATCCCTATCTATATCTATATATCCTATTGGTTCTGTTTCTCTGGAGAACCCTAATACAGTGGTTAAGAAAAAATTCTGCCACAACTCCAGGCATCATAGCCTATACCACATGTCCTGAAGGCGACAGAATGTTTCTGCTTCATTCTTCTTCTTTATTGGACCAACAAGAGTAGGTCCTTGATAATTAGGAGACAGGTTAGTATAGTGTTCAGCATGCAGGCTTGAAAACTGGACTCTAGCACTTAGTAGCTGTGTGACCTTGGGAAAGTTAACCTCTGTGCCACAGTCTTCTCATCTGTACAGTAGGGATTATAATAGTACCTACCTTGAGGGCTGCTGTGGGAATTAAATACGTTTGAAAAGTGCTTAGCACATTTCCTGGCAACTAGTAAATACACTACATTAGCTCGTGTTGCCAGTGTATTCTTCAGAAACATCTCCCTTCATACTGTAATCTTCAAGGATTCTTCTGGACAACACAGAGTATTCCTAACACGTCTCTGTTTAATTCATAGCCATCCATTCAACAAATATTAGTTCTAGGGACTGAGGAATGAGCAAAATGGACAAAATCCTGTCTTTGTGAAGTTCACAAAAAAAAGTAGTAGAAGGTGGGGATGGGAGAGGGACAACAAACAAATAAACAGTATTTAAGGTGGTAATGAATGGTACGGAGAAAAATACAGCAGGAAAGAGCACAGAGAAGTAGGGTGTTGCTATTTTTTTTTATTTTATTAAAAAAATTTTTTTAAATGTTTATTTATTTTTGAGACAGACACAGAGCATGAACGGGGGAGGGGCAGAGAGAGAAGGAGACACAGAATCGGAAGCAGGCTCCAAGCTCTGAGCCATCAGCCCAGAGCCCGACTCGGGGCTCGAACTCACGGACCGTGAGATGGTGACCTGAGCTGAAGTCGGACGCTTAACCGACTGAGCCACCCAGGTGCCCCAGGGTGTTGCTATTTTAAGTGTGGGCCAGGGAAGGCTTCTCTGAGGAAGTGACATTTGAATGGAAACCTGAAGGAGTGAGCCATGCCCACATCTGGGAGGAGGGCATTTGAGGCAGACACAACAGCAAGTAACAGAGGTCTTGCGGTTAGCAGAATGCTTGGTGTGTCAAAAGAACAGCAAGAAGACACATAAGGCTGGAGCAGAGTGAGAGGAGGTGCAAGCAATGCAATAGGGGATAAGTTTAGAAAGGTAGCAGAGAGTAGATCACACAGGACCTTTGAAACCATGAATATAATCCTCAGTGCCAGCAGAAAGAGGATTAACACCTGCACAGGGAGGGTGCAGCACAACAGCCAGCACCTGGTGGTGGGGCTGATGGGAGGGCAGAGAAAGCCTCTCAGAAGAGGTGTTCCTGAGTTGAGTTTTGAAGGATGAACACAAAGTATCTAGGCAGAAGAGGAGGTGCAGTCCAAGTGGAGAATGTGCTACAGCAGAGGGTGCTGAGAGATTGTGGTGTATTCAAGTGCACATGGTAAGGCCAGTACAAAGGGAGGGAGGTGAGGAGCCCGGAATGGCCAGAAACAGCAGAGGAGATTGGCAGGGACCAGTTCCTTAATTGGTTGGTTGATTGATTAATTCACTCAAGTGTTTACTGAACATCAGGTCTATACCAGACATTGCACTAGGTAACAATTGCATCGTTACCAGACAATGATGTACCCAAGCAGTCAAAGATGCTTGGTCTCACGGAACTTACCTTCTAGTGGGGAGACAGACAAAAAACGCACAGACTAATAAATGACAAGACTAAGAAATACCATGAAGGAAATGAATAAGAGACTAAACTAGAGAACATCTTTAGCTGCGGTGATATTTAAACAGAGACTTGAGGCAGAAGAAGGAACCAGGAGTTAGAACATGTGGAGGAAGAACATTCTTGTCCTTGGTCTCAGTATCACTATTTCTCCAATTGGACTTCTCTTCCTTTGAAGGGAGACACGGCGTCATCAAATAATACAAACGGAGCTATAATTGCTGGTTTCGCAGGGCGAGGATTCCATTCAAACTCTGCCCTGTTAGGACTCCCGTTCTTAGGTGGGTTCTGGGGCAAGCGATGTGAAAAACACGATCATGAAATCACAGGTCTGCCACAAGATTTTAGACAATTCTCACCCTTCAGGGAAGTATAGCTGAGGACAGAAGGGCAACCTTCTCCTGTGCTCTTTGAAGGCCCCTCCGCCTGTTCCGTGGAGGCTGGAACACTGATTTGGGTGAGAGTTTACGACAGGAGAAATACTCAGGAGAGAGGACCACCACCCAGATCAAGTTATCTATCAAACGTTTCCCGCACCCTAGAAGGGTAAACGTACTTCAATTTAACCTTCTTTGTAGGTGGGAGTGGTGCCTCCTCTCCAAACCCAACCCAACTGCTGCCTCTCCGCCCCGTCCTAGCCTAGGCTGAGAGGAACTATCCTCGTCCGGTCCACGCACCTGGTTCGCTGAAAGTGAAAGGACCTAGGGCTCCTCCCTACGCCATCTCTTCCGCACCCTTCGGTACGGCCCCCCGCCAACTTGTTTGGGCCCTGTCTCCAGACCCCGCCCATCTTCAGCACCAGCCAGCCGCTCTTGCTTTGGGTCACGCCTCCTTCCGGCTCTTCCCCGGAGTGGCCACCTTTGAGCCCCCACCTCCCTGCTCGGCTTCCGGGCACGCCTCCTTCTGTCCCGCTTCAATTCTTCCTCCCTCCTGGGTTTCCCTTCAGCCACGCCTCCGGCCCCCTCTGCTAAGGGTGCCACTTCGCCCAGCCTCGCCTCGGTCTCCCTCCACCTTTGACTCCTCCTACGGGCACGGCCTCCCTTTAGCTCCACCCACGTCCCCTCCTTTCAAGCACGGCCCTGGCTCCTGGCTCGGCGCGGCCTCCACGGTCTTCCATACCTGCCTTGCGCTTCTCTCGTCTCCGGCCTCACCACCCTCTCAGCCCTGCCCCGCCTTCGGCTCGCTTATTGGTGTAGCAGAGTCTCTCTCTTCTAGTCCTTAGCTCCGCCTCTCCAGCCTCCCTCCTCGGTCCCTCCTCCCTCAGTCAGGCCCCGCCCTGGCTCCGCCTGCCTCTTCTCCCCGCCGAAGCTCTGGACCTTTCCAAAGCGAGGCTGAGGGGGTGGGGAAAGCCCATGCGCCCGGGAAGCCGGGCTGTGTCAGGGTGGGGCTGCGGACTCAGCGCTTGGGTCTCGGTGTCCTTTCCTGGAGAAAGAGGCAGGGGCGTGGAGGGAAGGCCCAGGGCCAGGGCTGGAGCGGCGGGTGGGGCCAAGCTTAGGGAAACCGTTCAGGGCACCCCCACTCCCGCGCGCTTCAGTGGTGCCGGCCGAGGGAAGGACTCGGGGCTGCGGGGCTCGCGCCGCTGTCAGTGCGGCGGGGCGCGCGAGCGGCGCGGGCGCAGGGCGGGCTGAGCCGGGAGAAGCTGAGGGGGCGGTAGCGGCGGCGGGGGCGACTCCCGCGCGTGTGCTCAGCTCCTCACGCCGCGGCCGGAGCCGCCTTCTTCCTCCTTCGCTCCCTCCCTTCCGCCCCCGAGTGCGGCGGCACCGCCTCCTTCCGCGCCGCGCGGCTTCCTCCAGACCTCTGGGCGCGGGTGAGTGGGGGCCACGGGCGTCTCCTTAAGGGTGCGGGGGAGTGTTCCTCTTTCCTTTTCGGCCGCCCACCTCTTCACTCGAGTTCCTGCCTATTTTTAGAAACTCTTTTTTCGGCCATTCTGGGCGTCCCAGGAGCGGGAGTAACTCCCGGCCCCCTCCGCCCGCACCTCCTCCCCATCACCGGGCCCGCCGCCCCGGGTCGCTAGCCCGGCCCATCCTCGCCTGCCCCCGGCCGCCTGGCGTTCCCTGGCCGATTCCCCCTTGCGGGCCGGGCCTGGGCCAAGAGTTGGCGGGGTGGGCCCGCGCCCGCTCGGAAGTTGGAGTCTTTGTGCTCGCGCCCCGCCCCACCCGGCGAGGGGAGGAGGGAAGGGAGCGGAGGCCGCGCCGGGGAGGCCTGGGCGGGCTCGGTCCCGGCTCCGGCCCCGGCTTCTTCCGGCTCTCCTGCCCGACCCGGCTGGGTCTGCGGGCTCCCCGAGGTGCGCAGAACTGGCCCTGCCTCGCTCCCCCCCGGGCTTGAGCGCCGCCGCGGCCCCCGCCGCTGCCGTTCCTGGGCTCCTTGCACACCTTGGGGCTCGGAGAGGAGCAACAACCGGTCCTCGAGCTGGGGCAGTGTTCCGCAATTCACGCAGCCCTCTGTGTGCAGCCGAGCTTTAGTTTGTCCCTCCGTAAAATTTGGGAAAGAAAGTCGCCTCGCAGCATGTTTGTGGATTTAGGAAACTAATATGTGAGAGAAGTGTTTAATACCAACAGGTAACATTTAATGGACTTGACTAGGAACTTTGTAAGCCCTATTTCATTTAATGCTTATGACGGCCTTCTGGGGTTATCCCCCTTTCCAAAAGCAAAAAACAAGGCTCAGGGAGGTGAAATAATGTGCTGCAAATCATAGTAGTCATAGAAGTGTAAAGTCTTGGTACTAGTACCTGTTACTTATTTAAGTGTGAGCTTGTGTAATCTCTTAGTGCAGAGAGGATTTTGACTTACCCTTGGGTCACATCGTTGGAGACGTAACTCCGTTTTCCCTGTCTTCTAGGCTAGTGTCCACTATGCTATGGATGAAATCCCATTCTGGGGATATGAGGGGTCGGAGGGAAAGGAAATTACTGTGGATTTCTTGCTAGTATTGCCCGTTAGAATTTGATGAAGGTAGGGGACTCCAGATCTCAGGTACAACTGAAATTCTCTGGGGTTTTGGCGCAAGGAAGGCTTGAGTCATTATAACAGTGAGGGCTATCCATTTTGTTTATAGTATGTTCCTCCCCCCAAACCTTGAGTGTTCTCCATAGTGTTTAGATTTATAGCTCCTGGTTGGGGGAGGGGAAGCAGGAAGTGGCTCAAGTCAAGTGCTTCAACTCTCTGCCTTCACATAGGGTTTTATTTTCCCTATTTTCAGGTAAGACCAAGAGGGATAAAAGCGAACTAAAATTAACTTTGTCTAGTGTTCTAGTTTTCCAGTGTGTTTGATCCTGGTGTGGGAAGTGTCAAAATCAGGTAGGCCACATTTTGAAAGAGTCTCCTGATGTTTGCATTAATTCTTGGGAGTCTGGAGGTCTGTTGTACCCTCCTTTTTCCAAAATTCTGGATTTAGAAGTTGTGGTATGTAGGAGCTGGAAGGGGTCTTACTATCTGGTCTAACTTTTTTGTTTGCCTTGTCCCTCTTCCCTGTTAATTGAACACTGAAAGGGGAAGTAAGTTGTCTAAATTCACAGACTGCCTTAGTGACAAATCGGAACTAGAATTCCCAGTCCAGTAGTAGTTATATTTCTACAATCCCTTGCCACCTTTTGAAAGAGCAGTAAATTACATAGTCAGGCCTTAAGACCAGGAATCCTGAGTAAATTGAAATCACGAGGAAGTTGTTTAGTTCCAGCCACTCTCCATGCCTCAGGTTTTGCATTAAAAGGAGGTCAGGTTTTGTGCACAGGTGTACCAGTTCTCATTACTTTTATTGTGTGGTACTTTATGGTTTATAGTATTCTTCTGGAATCATCTGATTTCATTTCTAATCAGTTCTGTGAGGGAGTTCTTAGAATTTGCTTTACATCTCCATTTTACAGCTGTAATTGAGAATGGAGACACAGCAAGGTTGGGGTACTTGCCTTTCTTATAATCACCGGATTAACAAGTGGTAAGGACAAGACACCTTTCATGGGCAGAGGATTTGATGTGGCATAATAAATTGAGCCACTTATTGTGACTCTGTGAACCTGTTTCCTTTTCTGTAAACTCAGCAGGCTTGTGTGGGAGCTGTGAGAAATGGCTGTGAAAGTCTATTGCAGTAGTAGAAATAATAGCTAACATTAAGTACTTACCATATACCAGGTACTGGACTAAGGACTTTCTGTGGGGTATCTCATTTATTCCTCAGAGCAATTTTATGAATTAGGTATTATCCCTGATTTACAGAGGAAGAAATAGGCTTTAGAGAGGTTATATGACTTGCTCAGGATCATGTAATTGATAACTGAGGACAGTATAACTTTAAAGCCAGTGTGGGTGTTTTTTTGTTTTTTGTAAAAATACACAGGACATAAAATTCACCATTTTAACCAGTTTTAAATGGACAGTTCTCTGGCATTAAGTGCATTCACACTGTTATGCAGCCATCACCACTATCCTTACCTAGAAATTTTTGTCTTCCCCAACTGAAACTGTATCCATTAAACACTAACTGCCTATTCCCATCTCCCCCCAGCCCCTGGCAACCACCATACATTGTGTGTCTGAATTTGACTATTCTAAGTACCATATGTAAGTGGGATTATACATATTTTGTCCTTTTGTGACTGGCAAAGTTGGCACTCTATGTGCCTCCCTTGACCTCAGGGTGCTTTGTAAATGCAAAATGATCAGCCCTGATTGGCAGTAGGGTGTGGTTTGCATCCCCAGAGTGGGAACAGAAGCCTGATTGTACCTTTGGTTAAGCTCCTTCCCCCCTTTTCCTCTATCACTGAAGCCTGTTTTGGAGATCTGTGCTAGCCTCTTTTGTGTCTTCCAAAGTGACCTCTTACCCTTGAAATAGAACCCAGAGGGCTCTCCACTTGCCTTGTTTGCACCTGCCTTTCTGACTATACAGGGTTTGGGCATATCAGGCTGCAGTGATCAAGAATAGCAGTGCTATGACAGCAGCTCGGATCAGAACTACTCAGAGGATGATTAAATGGATTACCTTTATGAAATGTTCTCTCTCTTTGCCCTCCTCTTTGTATATAGTCACACAAGAGGGATTAGCTTTGGTTTCCTAGAGGGTGTTTATGGATACTCCTTGTTTGCAGGTGGTTAAGATGGAGTTAAATGCATTTAGCCTTTCAGACTTCTCTTTAGTTTGACCTTTTCCCGTTCTATGTGTTTGGGAGATGGTGGGGTGGTAGAATGTGGTGTTTGTGAAGGGTAGTTGGAATTTTGTCCTGATATCTACAGGGGGTGGCAGTGGGAGGTGTTCCAGAGATGGGTTTAATAGGGCAGCAAACAGATCTGAGCATGTTGCACTTTCCTTAAAGATCTGATGGTTTAGCATTGCCTATGTATTAAGTCCAAACCCCTGAGTGTGATAATGTCAGAATGTGCTGAATTGTTTGTTGAGTAGGATCTTGTAGTTGAGGAACTTTAAAGTCCCGTTCTGGCTACCTGTTGAGATTCGGTTTCATTGGACACTTCATTATCGGAAAGTTTTTCATTTACAGGAAAATTATTAAGCATCTGCCATGCACAGTCCTAACCTTGGGGATTTGGGTCTATATAGTGTCGTGGGGAAGACAGGCAAGGAAACAGGCCGTGTGAGAAGTATTGTGAATAGGATAAACACTATGAGAGCATAGAGAAATGGTTACTTACCCAGCCTTGGAGGCTTCTTCAGATCTCAAGAAAAACAGAGAGACCTGAGGCAGGAGGAAATGAGATTTGGAGAGTTGAGGACAGAAGATAAGACTAGGCAGAAGGAATTGCAAGTTTAGAGATGGTGGTGGTAATAGGTAAGACTTTTGGCCATTTACTGTATCTATCAGGTACTATACTCTTAAGCATTTAACATGTGTTACTCCTTCCTATAACCACCTTGAGAAGTATACTATTATTCCCACTCCATAGGTGAGGAACAGACCCAGAGGGGTTAAATACATCTCTCAGTTTTCTCAAGATTCTTGAATGGATCATAAAACAAAAGATGGGTGGATGTGACCCGAGATGAGAGGAGACTGGTACAGTAGGTAGAGCAGAAGCCAAGTCATGAAAGGGGCTTGTTGCCCAGGTTGTGGAGTTTGAACTTTAAACTGAGATGAGGGGGGCCATGCTCCCCTGGGCATTTTAGAAGGCTCTCTGGCTACCTGTTTGGGGACTGGATTGGAGGGCTAGAGTACCATGGGCAAAAAAGACCAGTTAGGAGGAGGCTGTTATGGTACATACAGGTAGGAGATGATGATGTTTCCAATGAAGTGTGTGTGTGTGTGTGTGTAGAAGGAATTGTGAATGAGACACAAAGATGATTGGTGTGGAGAGTAAGCAAGAAATCAGGGATGACTTCTAGATTTCTACCTGGTACAGTTGTACAGATGAGGATGCTGATTATTGAGGTGAGGACACAAGAGAGAGGGTGGATTTCTCATGCAGGGTCTTACATCTGCTTTCATTTACCTTCTAGTTACTGATCCTAGTTCTCCATGGGGAGGGTGGGAGTGGGGGCATGGGTGAGGGAGAGATATTTTGCAACACATCTGGTAACTATTCCTGACTAAACTGGGTGATGTAAACGCTAGTTTCTTTTTTTTCTATTTTTTTTAATGTATTTATTTTGAGTGAGAGGGGAGGGGCAGAGAGAGAGGGAGAGAGAATCCCAAGCACCCTCAGTGCTTTTAGTGCAGAGCTAGATGCAGGGCCTGAATTATGAACCATGGGATCATGACCTGAGCCAAAATCAAGAGTTGGATGTTTGACTGACTGAGCCACGCAGGTGCCCCAACACTAGTTTAGAAAAGGGGGAAATATTAAGATATCAGACACCCAGGCCCTCCATAGCCCTGAAGGTTGCTTATGTTAAGCCAAGAACAGCTTACATTTTCTTTAGACAATGTCCTTTGGTACTGCTCTGTCCATGTGCTACTGTGACCCTCTCTAAGTCACTTGTGTTTACTACCTGCTAGGCACTGGGAAAACAAAGTTGAGTAAAACAGGAGCTTGCATCCAGAAAGGCAGCAGGTCTTAGTAGTTTAGCTAACAGTGGTGGAGGCAGAGGGTAGGGTGAGGCTGGTCAGGGTGGGACCAGATGCCGAGGGACCAAGAGGGATTTTTGTTACGATTCTAGATGATGATTTAGATAATATATCTCTTGGAGAGAGGCATTTTCTTTCTTCTCTCCCATTTCTTAGGCAGTGGTGGGGGGGGGCTGGTAAGAGTAAAGATAGGAGGGTTTTCATATGAATGTCTATAAAAACTTTTTTTTTTCAATTTTATCTTGAGGTATAAAAGGTACAACTGGAGTGGGGAAGATGACAGCAGTAATGTTAATCTGCTGACTTACAACTGCCCATTAGGTATTATAAGGAAAGTTTCAGACCTTAGATGGGGTACTGCTCTTAGACTCTCAGAATTAGAGAGAGGGGACAGTGGGATAAACTGGGAGCCTAGTCATGAGCCCGAAGATTATTCATTCTGGTCCCTGCTGTTAATTCAGCTTGCGGTCTTGCCTTTCCTTTTCTGGTGCCATTTCATCATAAAATAATCTCAGAGCTCCCTGAAATCCTGTAAAGACCCAAAGGGTGGGAGCTGGGGGCAAAAATTAATTTTGAGGTCCTTCTCTGGTCACCTTCCCCACCCTGCTTAAATGAATAACTAGACATAGGCATCTGTCCAAGTATCATTAGTTATCTTTTCCATTTCTATAACCCTCCCTTTTTTTTTCTTCAGTTTTATTATCTTTCACTTCTTAAGGACCTTCATGTGAATAAATGGCCATACCTCATTGGAGGATGGGGGGAAGTGTGGAATATATCACTAGGTTCTATTCTGTATCTCCAGAAGGTCATTTAGGCTGTCCACTGCTCTCTCTACAGGGTTAGGGGTGGGGAGATTGTGGTTGAATACTTACAGTTTCTTTCTTTCTTTGATTTTTTTAAAATTTTATTTTATTTTTTAAATTTACATCCAAATTAGCATATAGTACAACAATGATTTCAGGAGTAGATTCCTTAATGCCCTTTTAGCCCATCCCTCTTCCCACAACCCCTCCAGTAACCTTCTGTTTGTTATCCATATTTAAGAGTCTCTTATGTTTTGTCCCCCTCCCTGTTTTTATATTATTTTTGCTTCCCTTCCCTTGTGTTCATCTGTTCTGTGTCTTAAAGTCCTCATATGAGTGAAGCCCTATGATATTTGTCTTTCTCTGACTGACTAATTTCGCTTAGCATAATACCCTCTAGTTCCATCCATGTAGTTGCAAATGGCAAGATTTCATTCTTTTTGATATATACATATACACACACACACACATATATATACATACATACATACATACATACACACCACATCCTTATCCATTCATCCATCGATGGACATTTGGGCTCTTTTCCATACTTTGGTTATTGTTGATAGTGCTGCTGTAAACATTGGAGTGCATGTGTCCCTTTGAAACAGCATACCTGTATCCCTTGGATAAATACCTAATAGTGCAATTGCTGGGTTGTAGGGTAGTTCTATTTTTAATTTTTTGAGGAACCTCTGTACTGTTTTCCAGAGTGGCTGCCCCAGTTTGCATTCCCACCAGCAGTACAAAAGAGATCCTCTTTCTCTGCATCCTCGCCAACATCTGTTGTTGCCTGAGTTGTTAATATTAGCCATTCTGACAGGTGTGAGATGGTATTACATTGTGGTTTTGATTTGTATTTCCCTGATGATGAGTGATGTTGAGCATGTTTTCATGCATCAGTTGGCCATCCTGGATGTCGTCTTTGGAGAAGTGTCTATTCATGTCTTTTGCCCATTTCTTCACTGGATCATTTGTTTTTTGGGTGTTGAGTTCGATAAGTTCTTTATAGATTTTGGATACTGACCCTTTATCTGATATGTCATTTGCAAATATCTTCTCCCATTCTGTTGGTTACCTTTTAGTTTTGCTGATTGTTTCCTTCGCTGTGCAGAAAGAAGCTTTTAATTTTGATGAGGTCCCAATAGTTTATTTTTGCTTTGGTTTCCCTTGCCTCCGGAGACGTGTTGAGTAAGAAGTTGCTGTGGCCAAGATCAAAGAGGTTTTTGCCTGCTTTCTCCTCGAGGATTTTGATGGCTTTTTGTCTTACATTTAGGTCTTTCATCCATCTTGAATTTATTTTTGTGTAGGGTGTAAGAAAGTGGTCCAGGTTCATTTTTCTGCATGTTGCTGTCCAGTTTTCCCAGCACCACTTGCTGAAGAGACTGTCTTTATTCCATTGACTATTCTTTCCTGCTTTGTCAAAGATTAGTTGGCCATATGTTTGTGGGTCTGTTTCTGGGTTTTCTATTCTGTTCCATTAATCTGAGTGTCTGTTTTTGTGCCATCTTTCTTTCTTTCTTAATGTTTATTCATTTATCTTAGAGGGAGAGGGAGAGCGTGCACACGTGACTGGGGAGGGGACAGAGAGAGAGAGTCCGTCCCAAGCAGGCTCCATGCTGCCAGCACAGAGCTTGATGCAAGGCTTGAACCCATGAACTGCGAGATCATGACCTGAGCCAAAACCAAGAGTTGAATGCCTAACCGACTGAGCCACTCAGGTACCCCAAATACTTAGAGTTTCTGAGGCTCCGACAGATGTATTTGAAGTGCTCCACTGACTAAAGTGCACATCTGGCTATTCTTCTGACACGCCCAGTGTTGCTCCACTGGGGGAAATAGGCTTTTTGATGCTTGCCAAAGTCATGTAACTTGTAATTACCTGATATTCTCTGGGATCTGTCTTCCTGTCTAAAACAAGGGGGTTGGGGCGCCTGGGTGGCTCAGTTGGTTGAGCGTCCGACTTCAGCTCAGGTCACGATCTCGCGGTCCGTGAGTTCGAGCTCCGCGTCGGGCTCTGGGCTGATGGCTCAGAGCCTGGAGCCTGCTTCCGATTCTGTGTCTCCCTCTCTCTCTGCCCCTCCCCTGTTCATGCTCTGTCTCTCTCTGTCTCAAAAATAAATAAAACGTTAAAAAAAAATTAAAAAAAAATAAAACAAGGGGGTTGGACTAGATAATCTTGAATGATATTTTTACCTTTTAATAGTATGAATTTCTGGTTTTATGGAAGTGACTTAAGAATTCATTTCTGGAAGGAGAAACAGTTTTGTTAGAGCATTGAGAGTATGTCAGAGGGTTAAATTCTGAGTTCACGGGTACCTTTCAGTATATAAACAGATGGATATTGCTTTTTAGAGTGGACAGATTGCTGAAAAATTGCTTGTGAGATGAATTTATCAGATTGTCTAAGCAGCTCCATTATAAACTTGGAGCTGTTGTCCCATGGACAAACTTGGAGTCTAAGGACTATAAAAAATTATATTTAAATGTTTGGCAAACTGTTTAAAATCATAGAATAAAGACAGATAAAAAACAGTATAAGATTCCCAAACAGTACTAGGACTGGAAAAACACTATACCCGGAATTTGCATTTCCTTAGAGCTTTAGCTTTATGAGGTAGATGCCTCTACTGAGGTTACCTGTCCCTTGAAATGCCATCTGTAGAGACTGAATAGTTCTGTTTATTTGTTAAGGTAAGAGTCATTGCTTTATTCCAAGTAAGTATTCTCTTTTAGAAGGCCAGGTTAATACGTTTAATGTTATTGGCCAGGTTTTCTTCATTCTAGAGGTATTTATCTGGTATTTAGCGGTCTCCTGTTTGTTTTATTAAGGATTTTTTTTTGTAACTTATTGTCATATTGGTTTCCATACAACACCCAATGCTCATCCCAAAGGGTGCCCTCCTCAATACCCATTACCCACCCTCCCCTCCCCCCCCACCCCCAATTAAGGATTTTACTAAACCTAGTTAAAGGTACTGTTTGCATGGTGTCTGTTGATCTGTTTGTCTAGTTTCCTTTGTAATTCTTGGTGCTAGTGAAAGCAAGCTCAGCAGTAGATTTAAAAGAATCATTTCTATAACTCATTATTTCTCTAGATCTGGGTTTCCTTTCTGGAAGTAGGATCATGCTATACTGAGAGGTCAAATGTTGCCTGCTTACATGGACCTTTACGACTTTGTTCTTCCAGATAGCTGTAAGCTGGCAACGAGGAATGGTATTGTCAGTATAGTAATAATAGCGATGCCTGAATCAGAATCAGTTGAACACAAGAATAACTTTTCTTAAGGCCTTAAAGACTCACCTTAAATTGGTTTTCACATAAATTAAAATCAGCTCTTGATAAAATTAGGGTCTTAGTAGAGTTACCATACTGAGTAGGCTACCTAGCTGTGATAGCATCATGATATTTATGCAGCTGCCTTTCATCCCAAAGTTCAGTCATTCTTTTCCAGGAATTTGGAGTACCTGCTATGTGTTCTGTCTATGGAGAACATAAAAACAAAGCAAGACCTGATTGCTGCCCTCAAATTACTTTCAGTTTTGAGAGAAGTACAGTGGATCCTAGTTTTCTGCTTACTCCTGCTGCCCTGGCCCAGATATTTGGGTTGAGGATTCAGACTAGAAATAGCAGAATTGATGGATGTATCACTAGTCAAGGAGACCTTTTTGAAGATCTGACTTCCAGTGTTTGCATGTATTTTTGCCCCCCTTTATCTATTGGTGAGGTGCCCCACACACAGTGTGTAAAGTCAAGAACATTAGGGTAGGGGACAACATTGTCCTTCAGGCTTGGGTGTCCAGACATCTGTCTAGTGCTTTTCCTAATCTCCTCACATCAGTTCTCTGGCTGGCTTCCAGAAAGATTTGATACTGTCTAGCTTCTTATTTAGGAAGTAAGAAAATGAAGTTTCATATTGAATTATTTGAAGTTTTATTATACTCAGTTTTGAAATAGCTCTCTATTTTGCTTGAAAGTGAATTATATGAAGTGTGGTTTCTGGCATTTGCTCAATTTGTGACTTATTAATTGTGATTAAATTGTGGTTCTTGAAGCCCACCACCACTGTCTCTGCCAGTCTTCTTTGAACACTTTGCAGCATGGAGCCCTAAGGAAATGGAGGGAACGTTGAGCTTACCCTGATCTTGAAGGGCTCTTCCTCTTTTCTGGTTTCTACACTCAAAAAAGAAAGGTTTTTTGGATGTTGTGTTGTGTTCCAACAATTTAGCATTGCCTGTGAGGTTTAGAAGAAGAGAAAATATGCCTGTGCCTGTCCTTGAAGGTTGGAGATAATATTGAAATCAGCCATCCAAACTGTATGGAGCCCATTGAATGCCTTCTTGGTGCTGTGAGGGATGTAAACATGTATAGCATATTCTTGACTTCAGGGAACCTATGGTCTCTTTGGGGAGAGAAGATGTGTATCTGACAATAAGGCAGTTTGGTGTAGATAGCTTTGTTTGGATGACTAAGGTCTACTCTTGTTCTTTGGCACTAATTTGGCCAGGTAAACTGAAATAAGTCATTTTTCCTCTTGGACCTCCATTTTGTCATCTATAAAATGGGGTTAATATTCCATATCTTAACTTCTTCACAATATTATTGTGAAGAACAAGTTAATTTTACTAAAAGTACAAATGATACATTATAAAACCAGATGATGCAATTTATATGTGAATTTATGAACTTTATATATAAATGTATTATACATGAAGAACACATGAGCTATTTGTCAGAGTTAATGGGTAAATGGCAGTGTTTTCCATAGAAGGAGAGACCTCTTTGGGCTGGAGTGATCAGAAAGAGTGGTCTGAATCAGCCTCTAGGACTGGAGAAAGAATGATGGAAGCATTTAGACAGGGACATTGATGAGGCAAAAGACTAGGAAAAACTTAAGGGGAGCAGGTTAGTGTTTTCCAGCCTCAAGTCACAGGGTAAGTGTATGTTCAGCATTAGTTACCAGTTTCCGAAGGCATACCAGATTACACTCTCGTTAGTGGTATAGGAGAGATTCCTGTTGCTTCGCATTCGGGTCAACACTTAGCATTGTCTTTTTCATTTTAAGTCCTGTTGGTTGATAGTTACAGAACTGAGTTTAATGAACGTAATATGAACTCTCAGGTAGCAATGCCATGAAGAAGTAAGATTGGGATTTCAGAGAAGGGAGAGATTGCTTCATTTGTGGTGTGTGGTGCCCAGGGAGCATTTTTGGTGGAGTGAGCATTTCACTGGGCTTTGTAGGATAAAGATAGTGACCATATATTATCTGGGACCACTTCAGTTTCTCATGTTCTGTCTGGTTGTGCTTAATAAATTATGAAACACCAGTATTTCTGTGTCAGGACTCTATCTCCTTGATACCCTGAAATCTCTTCTCAATTGCTGTGCCCCACTCCCTTTCCCTACCCCATTTTCCCAGAAAGTACGGTCACAGGAGATTTTAGGCTATGGAGATGGAGAGCGGACATTCTGTTGAACAGAAACACATGAATGACTAAATTGAATGGCATCCCTATTCTTTCTAATGAGCTGAAGAGGGGAGGATGTGTCCATACTTCAAGGGGTGGATGGTGATGCCTTCTCATAGCCCTCTGGAACAGGTGGAAAATGTCTACTGTTCCCAAGCCAATTGTATTTAAACTGGATAGGATGAGAATGACCTCTTTGCCTGAAATTACATCATTTCAGGAAATAAATTAATCCAGCAGTAATACTTGAAATATATCAAAAGAGTTTGTCTTTTAAAAGAAGGGGGAGGTGGCAAGAGGGAATACCAAAACCTAAAGAGCTTAGTCTCTCAAAGCTCATCTATTACTTGTATATTTGCTCAGGGAAAAATTGCCATTTCTTTATCAGCTTTCATCCTGCTGGGTGGACCCTAGCTGGGTGTTTATTTTCTGTAGTTTTACCAAATCACTTTGAAGGCTGGTGTGAACATTGATCATTTCTTAGAGCCTTTCCTCTTTGTTCTGTCAGCAAATATTAGAAAATGTACCTTAAATTACCTGGTTGGGGGAAATGAGGTGGCCCTGCCTGCTCCCAGAGAGCAGTACTTCCATGTTAAACATTAGTTAGGTCCTGATCCTGTTTCAGGTCTGGGGTATTTGTCAGGAGAGACTGACACTGATGCCACTGAGGACATATACTAGAAGGTATTTAGGCCTTCTGTCAAGTAGACTAGTTGAGTACTTGATTAAAAATCTGATCTCGGTTCTAAACCTAACTCTGTGTTTGTTATTAATAGTTGCTGCCCTGTATCGGGTGCCCACTGTGTTGAGATACCATGCTTGGTACCTTGGTTCAAACTAATAGAGCTGATGTTTATTTAAAATTACTGTGTGCTAATAAGCTCTTTGTGTATGTATAGAAATCTTTATAAATCCTATAATACAAGACCTATATAAGTAAATTTATGTATCATTTACATATGTTATATAAATCTTGTATATCATGCATAAGTCTGTCTATATATAAAAATCATTTATTCTTACCTCAACCTTAAGAAGTAGGTTCTGTTGATCCTCATCATATAGATAGGAAACTGAGATGCCAGGAGGTTAAGAAATATATTGTCACACTGCCAGTAAATGAAGTTGCCAGGAGTTAAACCTAACCAGTTATTTATTTTTAATATGAAAAATTTTAAACATACCCAAAATAGGATAGATTAATGAAGCCTGATTCATTACTGTACCTATCACTCAGCTTCAATTCATGGTCAGTCATATTTCACATAACCCACCCCTACCTACTTCTCATAGTATGCTTTGAAGAAAATCTCAGCTATCATATTTTGTCCTTAAATATTTCACAACATATTTCTAAAGGATGATTTAAAAAATAAAACTTCAGGGGCACCTGGGTGGTTCACTTGGTTAAGTGTCCGACTTCGGCTCAGGTCATGATCTTGTGTTTCATGAGTTCAAGCCCCGCATCGGGCTCTGTGCTGACAGCTCAGAGCCTGGAGCCTGCTTCAGATTCTGTGTCTCCCCCTCTCTCTGCCCCTCCCCTGCTTGTGCTCTCTGTCTCTGTCTCTCAAAAAATAAATAAATGTTAAAAAAAAAAAAATTAAAAAAACTGCAGTGGTGCCTGATTGGCTCAGTTGGTAGGGCATGCAACTCTTGATCTCAGGATTGTGAGTTCCAGTCCCACATTGGGGGAAGAGTTTACTTAAAACAAAATACAAAACACAACTACAGTGCCATTTTCATACCTTGCAAAATTTAACAACTCCTTAATACCATCAAAATTCAGATTGTGTTCAAATTTCCAGTTATCTCATAAATGTCAAAATCTTATTTTTACAGTTTGTTTGACTTAGGATTTATATAAGATCCACATTTTAATTGGTTCCATCTTTTAAGTCTCTCTCTCTCT
This sequence comes from Lynx rufus, assembly GCF_022079265.1. Classification (NCBI taxonomy): domain Eukaryota; kingdom Metazoa; phylum Chordata; class Mammalia; order Carnivora; family Felidae; genus Lynx; species Lynx rufus. Next base: position 25,109,353 of record NW_025814896.1, on the reverse strand, counting down.
CTCTTTTTTTTAAGTTTATTTCTTTATTTTGAGAGAGAGCATGCATGAGCAAGCAGGGGAGGGGCAGAGAGAGAGAGGGAAGGAGAGAGAATCCCAAGCAGGCTCCGCACTGTCAGCCCAGAGCCTGATGTGAGGTCTCATCCAATCAACCATGAGATCATGACCCGACCTGAAATCAAGAGTCTTATCCTTCAACTGACTGACCACCCAGGCGCCCCCTAAGTCTCTTTTAATTTGTATTTCACCCCTGTGTGGTTTTTGTGTTACCTTTATTTGTTGAAGTAACTGGATTGTTTTCCTTGTAGAGTTTTCCATGTTCTGAATTTTCTATAAATTGGTGGTTGTATCTAGGGGGCAAATATGTCTTAATCCTCATGGCAACTCTACAAAAAATAGGTATTTTTGTTTTGCAGATGAGAAAACAGACTGAGAAAGATTGGGTGACTTGTCTAGAGCCTCCCAGCAACCTTGGATTTAAGCACAGACCATTTTGTCTCCAAAGCCTTTGTTCTTTGCTTTTTTCCACTCCCCCATTCTCTGAGCTTGGGCAAATCATTTTAAGTTCTCTGGGCCTTAGTTTCTTTGATACATACACTGATGAATCTTACAGGAGTAGTAGTTTATGTGTCGATGACCATTTGAATGCCTACCATGTGATGGCATGGTACTAGATGCTGTGGATGATACTCAGGTGAATATGTCTTCAGTGAGCAGGTGGTCAGCCAGGGACTGTAGGACTATACCATGTTTCAGACATGGAGACTGTTTTGGACATAATGGGGCTATAGGAGCTTCCTAACTAACCTTTCTGTCTTGTCCTCTTTCATGCCATACTCCTCCCTGCTGCCAGGTGCCTTTTTCTAAAAACCATTTTTGTTGTGTACTCCCCTGCTTATAAATCTAATTTGAGGACTTGGTAAATAAGAAACAAAGTTTTTCCAGCAATAACCTTCCCTCCTTGGATTGAGTTACTATTTCAAGGGCAGCTGGTTTTTTTTTTTCCCCTTTTGTTTGGCAAAGGTGTTATTGCTTTTATGGAAATGCTGAGGGAATCTGGAGATGATAGAAAAATGGTGGAATAAAGCATGGGAATGCCATCTTGATTCAGGGGAGAGCATACATTTAGCATTGTACTGTTGACTCTCAAGGACATCTGACTGTAATGGAGCAGTTGTGCTCTTTTGCAAAGAAAAGGTACTTTTAGTTACGAAGTTTAGGGACAGAAGTTTTAAAGATATTCCTTTAAGGGGAACCAAGCTGCTGAACTTTCATTTTACTGGCTAGCCAAACCATTAAAATGGATGCAGTATATAGAATTGAAGTCATGTAGAACAGTGGTTTGGGTCTGTAATTTTGTAGCAGGCAGTCAGCACTGGGGTCCAGGCCAACATACAACTATAAGTAGTAAAAGTCCAAAGTCCAGAGTAGTAAGTCTCAGGGCATTTGTATCCCTAGAGCGCCTTATATGTAATAGGTACCTAATATCATTAAATCTTTCTTAAAATATTTTTAACAGTGGATTAAGCTAAAGAAGGTGTGGAATCATGGGTTCTATTTAAGTTTATTTTGATTTATTTTGAGGGAGTGTGAGGGTGCAAGTGGGGGAGGAGTGGAGAGAGAATCCCAAGCAGGCTCCACACCCTCAGTGCAGATCCTGGTGTAGGGCTTGAACTCGTGAACTGTTGAGATCATGACTTGAGCCAAGAGTCCGATGCTTAACTGAACTACCCAAGCGCCCCTGGAATCATGGGTTCTAAAGCTCAGGAGCCAAGTGGTCCAGAACTCTGGATAGCTCCTTGGAAAAACAGTTCCTCTGACAAAAGTTAGGAGTCCCCTAAGGACCCCTAAATCCTTTCTGTTCAGAAGTATTCAGAGGATCTTACCCTCTAGATCAGGGATTGCAAACTGGCAGCCCCTTGGGTTGACTCGGGCCTGCATACATATTTTGTTTGACTTTACCTGTACTGTTTTTCTGTTTTGTTTTGAGTTGGACCCCAGCCTGGGGAGATTGGGGCTGCCTTTCAGTGGAGATACCTTGTATGAGATCAGAGATCCTGGCATGTGGGCTATGAGGGTGACTGATTTCTCCTGAAGAGGGAATAGCCCCCTGCTGTTCTGTAGACGGCTTTAGTCCCTGAGCCCTCTACCAGGGACTCCCTGTATTGTGATTCCTTGTGCACTGCCTGTTTAAGAAGCTTGTAGCTTGGCTTTTTTTTTTTTTTTTTTTTTTTTTTTTTTTTTTTTTTTTTTGGTCTTTGAGGCAAAGGGATATGGCTTTGATCTTTGGGCAAGTCTGTAGCACCAGCCCAGTTTGGCAAAATGCTTGTGTTTAAAGAATCACGTTCTTCATTTCTGTCCATCTCACGTAGTGTTTCCTTATTGGCTGGCTTCTTTAAACGGAGCATATTTGTTCTCAAGTTTGTCAAAGCCCTCACCATTTCCTATTGTCTCTGTGATACCCAAGCCCAGTGCCTATTGCCATTTATCATCAGACTAGTACTTTGTTCTTTGAAACACTTGGTCACCTGTACTTAATTTTGTTACCTGCTTGGTCCTTTTGGGCCAACCCCACTCTAGATGGAACTCTTTGATATTGAAGGGGCTTTGCCCAGTTATGTGCTTTTAGTCTGCTGGGGCTACATGAACTATCTTTATTTTATTAGAAACTTTTGGTATCCCTATTGGCTAGTAAGTCTGCCTCTTTGCTTGTCTTAGGACTTCACCAGGACAACAAACAAGTCAAGTCTCAGTGAAACTTGTCCTTGTAAAATTAGCATTTTTTGCAGTCTCTAACACACACAAGCTAGAGGAGAAGGGGGTTCTGATGCCTTGTGAAAGAAACCATGACCTCTAATACAAAACTTTTTTAAGGAGTTAGTCCCTAGTCTTTGTCCCACCTAGTTGCGATGAGCCGCAGCTCCTGGGTGTTTAGGTGACTTTTTCTGAATAAGTGACTTCTTGCTGCTTGATCTCTTTGGCTTCTTGTAAATATTGTAGCATTGTCATCTTGTGTGTGGCACATCATGGTAATTTCAGTGACAACTGATCATGATATCCCAGATAGAGGGAGGAAGCTAATAAGTGTTAGGAACTCAAAAAGGATATTGGGCTAAGTTCTTATACGGCTAGTAGAATTTTGAACTGGAAAGGACTTTTCAGCAAAAACCTAATTAAACCTTTTCCTTTTACAGACCAGTCCCTATTTGAGATACTTAGCTTTGTGTTTCTTTGTGCTCTCTGTATGGGTTTTTTCCATTATATCCCACTGGACCATGAGCTCCACAAAGGCAGGAACCATGTCTGTCTTGTTAATTACTGTCTTCCCAGTGCTTGCCATGGGACGTAAGTATTTTTTGAGTGGATAACATGGACACATGGCTGAGTATTGGATGATATATGAAATCATAGTATAAAACATACCTTCCTAAAGTGTCAGTGTACTCAGATTTTTTGGATTTGGAGTAGTTTAAATATTATAACTAGTAATTGAAAAGTTTATTCTTATATTAAATCATGTTAGTATGAATTTCTTTTAGATAACATGAGAAGGCATCAGATAAATTTCAGAATTACAGTAGGCCCTTTGACCTTTGCCCCAGAGGGTTTAGAGTTGCCCGAATGAACTCTGATATTTTTGAAAAGCTAGAAAACTAATTTTTTTGATATATTTTTTAAAGTTTATTCATTTTGAGAAAGAGAGAGTGAGGGCAAGTAGGGGAGGGGCAGAGAGCAGGAGAGGGAGAATCCCAAGTAGGCTGTGCACTACTGGGGCTCTATCTCACAACCGTGAACTCATGATCTGAGCCAAAATCCAGAGTTGGACGCTTAACCAACTGAGCCACCCAGGTGCCCCTAGAAAACTAATTTTTTTAAAAACATGAGATCTGATTTGAAATGCTAGCAGTTAATTCAGAGGTTTTTTTTTTTTTTTAATTTTTTTTTTTAACGTTTTATTTATTTTTGAGACAGGGAGAGACAGAGCATGAACAGGGGAGGGTCAGAGAGAGGGAGACACAGAATCCGAAACAGGCTCCAGGCTCTGTGCTGACAGCTCAGAGCCCGACACGGGGCTCGAACTCACGGACCGTGAGATCGTGACCTGAGCTGAAGTCGGCCGCTCAACCGACTGAGCCACCCAGGCGCCCCAATTCAGAGGTTTTTAAACAAATTTGTGTTGGTAAGACAAAACACATCCTTGGCTTGAGCATTTGTTTGTGACCTAGTAGGTAAACAGGTCTGGGGAGCAACTAGACTTTGGATAGGGTCAAATAGATCATGGTGTCAGGGACAGTTGCCATTTTGGGCCTGGCTTCTTGGCTTCAAACTGGCCATAGTTTGGAGTGGAAAGAATGAAGTTACAACTTGATAGGTTAGGAAAATTCTCACATTAAATATCACCGTCTGGGAGGCTCTGTCATTTGAGCATCTGATTTCAACTCAGGTCATGATCTCATGGTTTGTGAGTTCGTGCCCCACGTTGGGCTTTGTGCTGACAGGTCAGAGCCTGGAGCCTACTTCAGAGTGTGTATTTCCCTCTCGCTCTGCCCTCCCCTGCTTGCACTCTGTCTCTCAAAAATAAATAAACATTAAAAAAATTTTTAAATTCTCTGTGGGAAGCAGCTTCTATAAAGCTATCTCAGCCCTTAAGAGAGCTTCACCTTTACTCCCCTTGTTCTGCAGTTAAACTGAGGCCCAGGGAAGAAAGCAGAGCTTTTCTTTAGGAACCTAAGCAGCAGCCATAGGTCCTGGGCAGACCCCGCTTCAAACTCCAGATCTTTGTTGGGTGCTCCTGCCTCACACACTCTTAGGGCATGAGACAAGGTGTTTTGGCATACTTTGGGATGGTTGGTAGAGCTATGCAAACTCTGTTTCTTGGCATAGCCCTATCATCCTGAGCAAAGGGAGGGTTGAGGTGGCAGTTAGTAATGTGCTTAGTCTCATCTTAGCCCAAAGGGTCTATTTCTGTCACTAGCATCAGATTGACCTTATTTTTTCTACATAGAAAGATGTAGAAGATAGTTCAGCAACAAGGAGCCTCAGTGCCAAGATAGATCCATCCCTCCTTGTGTTTCCTCCCTTCCAGCTCCTTCCTCCTTGAGCCCTCCACTGTGCATCACCTACCTTCCTCTTTGAGCCCTCCCTTATGCATCACCTATGTTCTCCCACCCCCCATCCCCACTCTTTTATTCTTTGTATTTGTCTCATTGTTGCCCTTCTCCTCCATGGGGAAATTCTTGTAATCCTCTGCAGTAGGCAGAGTCTGGGATTGGACCTGTTTCCAGGGTTTTTAAGGGGACTTGCTCTCAAGTAGGGCAACTAAATAAAGGAGAATAGACATTTTTAAACTGCCCCCTCTTCTCCACCTCACCCCAGATTGGAAAGGATAAAATCTCAACTCTGGGCTTGGCTGCAAGGCTCGTACAATCTGGTGCCACCTCACTTTGCTACCTTCTGTCAGCAGCATGGTAACACCACTGTTTCCCTGTGCTCCTGCTCAATTCAGAATGACTTTGTTATTTGACTGTTTCTCTGAGTAGAAAGCTCTCAGCTCCCTGCCCCCTTTACTAGACAAGCTCCTGTTCATTTTTTCAAAGCATTTCAAATGCCATCTTCTCAATGAAGCTTTCCTTGATCACTCCATAAGCAGAATTAATATTGGTCTTCTTTGCACTTTGCTTCTACTTCTGTAGTTGTACTCTGCTGTTGTATCACACTCAGATCTCCTCTCATTCATGAAATTAAGATCTTATGGGCCAGGGGACAGTGTACTACTTAACTGTTTCCTCTGTGTCTCTGTAACAGGCTTGGCATAAATAGTACTTGCAGAATGAATAACAGAAATGTATGTGTACTGATACCCGTGGTATAAACTTGAATATTAAATACTACAGGTAAAATGTGACAAAGTGCTCTGGAACTTTATGGGAATTTTTTTTTTTTTTAAGATTTTTATTTTAAGTTTGTTTATTTGAGAGAGAGAACAAGTGGGGGAGGAGCAGAGAGAGAGGGGGAGGGACAGAATCCCAAGCAGACTGCACTGTCAGTGTGGAGCCTGATCTGGGGCTCGAACTCACAAATCTGTGAGATCATGACCTTAGCCGAAATCAAGAGTCAGGCACTTAACGGACTGAGCCAGCCAGGCACCCCCCCCACCCTCTTTTTAAAAATTTATTTTGAGAGAGCACATGTATTGGAGGGAGGGGAAGGAGGGGGCAGAGGGAGAGGGAGAGAGAATCCTAAGCAGGTTCTGCACTGTCAGCATAGAGCCTGACACAGGGCTCAATCTCACGAACAGTGAGATCATGACCTTAGCTGAAATCTAGAGTCGAATGCTTAACTGACTGAACCATCCAGGTGCCCCCCTTTTTTATTTTAGAGAGAGAGCATGAGTTAGGGGAGAGTGGTTGAGGGGGGCAGGAAGAGAGAATCTTAAGCAGGCTCTATGCTCAGTACGGAGCCTGACACAGGACTCAATCCCACGACCCTGGGATCATGGCCTGAGCCAAAATCAAGAGTTGGATGCTCAACTGACTGAGCCACCTAGATGCCCCTGTGGAAGTTCTTGAGAACTAACTTCTAATTGGGAGAAATCTTGGAAGTTTCTAAAAACTGGTAGCATTTGAGTATGTCCTTGAAAATTCAGAAGAAATTCAACTTGGCAAAGATGCTGGGAAGAACATTCCAGATGGAGGAAATGGTTGGAGTAAAGGCAGTGAAGAAGTACAGAGATTCAGGCCACCACGTACTGCACCCATCTCTTTAGCCAGAATCCTGTTAGAGTGTGTGCTAAGTTTCTAGACCAACCTAAAGGAAATTCTCTCTCCTGTCTTTTGTACCTTTTTTCTTTTGTGTTCTTCTTTCCTTCTCTTATCTCTTTTTTAAATGTTTATTTTTGAGAGAGAGTGTGAGCGGGGGAGGGGCAAAGAGCGAGGGGGACAGAGGATCCAAATCAAGGCTCTGCACTGACATCAGTGAGCCCATTGTGGGGCTCAAACTCAAGAGCTGTGAGATCATGACCTAAGCCGAAGTTGGATGCTCAACCGACTTAATCACCCAGGTGCCCCCTCCCTTTCTCTTACAACCTACTTGACGCCCCCCCCAACCTTTTCCCTTTCTTTTATCTTCCTATTTCTTCAGTCCTTCCCCCCCCCCCGCCCCCGCTTTTTAACTTTATTGTTGATCTTTTTCTACCTATTTTCTTCTTTCTTGCCCTCTTCCCCAAGTTACCCAGGAAATCCAGTACTTTGGGTTGAACTGTGAATCAGCTATACAATATTTAACTCCAAATAAACACCTCCCTTTGTGAAGAAGTAATTATGGCATAATTGCTTCTTATGTGTCTGTTGTGTTCTATTGGCGTTTTTTTTTTAACCTCCCACGATGCTGGGGGTGTCGTTACCATTTTTTTTTTTTTTAATTTTTTTTTTCCAACGTTTATTTATTTTTAAGACAGAGAGAGACAGAGCATGAACGGGGGAGGGGCAGAGAGAGAGGGAGACACAGAATCGGAAACAGGCTCCAGGCTCTGAGCCATCAGCCCAGAGCCTGATGCGGGGCTCGAACTCCTGGACCGCGAGATCGTGACCTGGCTGAAGTTGGACGCTTAACCGACTGCGCCACCCAGGCGCCCCTTTTTTTTTTCTTTTTAGTAGTTGTCATAATGTCAATTTTAATGAGAAATTTCTGCAGACAGTCTTGCCCTTGAGTGGTATGAGCCTTCAGGAAAAGCTAGGGCTGGATGAGTCAGATACGCTCAGGGATCTGTTTTCTCATGCATATGAGTGTCTAGGCCACACACACTCCCTCCAGTCCCTATAAGTTCATATGCTTTGCAACACATAGACACAAAATTGAGTTACAAAGGTGCACACATTGCTTCTCTTCCATACACATCCATATAATCTCTCTTACACCTTCGAATTATGTACTCCTCACCCCCCCTCCTGCCATGTACCAACACATTTATCCTCCTGTACCTCCAGTTCTGTTCTGTTTTCTAACCAGGTACTCAGTATGTGTTGCAAAGGTATCTGCAAGCCTGTCTCACAGACACCACACTGTTTACTCCCTTACATATCCACATAGGTCTTCCTCTGTACACAGACACATCTCCCTACACCTTGGGTCTCATACATCCCACACCACACCATCTCCCACTATTGCCTACACCCCTTCCTTAGGTATTTCTAATCTTCATAAGAGACATTTTACTTTCAGACTAGTTTTGAAAGGAAATGTCTTTGCTCATAGCCAAACTAGTGGACCACTAGGAAGTCTGAACTATTACTTATGACAGACCCTTCTGAGGCCCCTAGAATAACTTTGTTATGGTTGGGGTGGGGGAAGGCTGGATCAGACAATAGCTGGTTTCTTCTAAATGGTACTACTGTGACCCAAGGTGGATTTGAACCTAGCTATAAACTGGTCCTGTGATTTCAAGGTTCACTTCTATTGGAAGATGATCATATACTTTGTAAAAGAACCACTGCATATGTTCTAAATCAGGTTCTCTAACAAGTTCCTGGAGTGCTTCTGTTGTGTAGCCAGGTTGGAGGCAGTTATCAAGAGGAAAGAAATAGAAGTAAGATCTGCATTATCTTTTTGTACTACCATGGACAAATTATCTTTTCTGGACCTCAGTTTTCTCACTTGTAGCATAAACAAAGCTCATGCTTATAAAGGACCCTTTTGGCTCTAAAATTTTATGCTGCTTTATGAGTTCAGTCTGGGATCCTTTTCTACCACAAAAGTGTTGGTTCTCTGGGTCTACCCTGGGCAAGAGTATTTTAGGCTTTGGCCAGAGGCCAGCAGAGGCAGCCTAGGCCCTGACTTTCTGTCAGAAGCACTGACACAGGTCCTAATTAGAAATGGATCAATATGGGCCGGTAGCCAGGCCTGGGGAGCCTGGGAGAAGCCTCCCCTAGCTAGGGAGAATCTGATTACGATGAAGTAAGTGGCTTTGGTTACGCTTGTCAACACTTCAGTTCTGCTGGTATAGTCCTCTTCCCCTGGGACCAGTGGGCAGGGCTGCCCTGAGCAAACAAGGAAATGGTTAACTTGTATTCCCTTTGGTATGTTTTCCTCACCTCTATAAACTTACAATATGATGCTAAGTTTGTAGGACAGGTGTCCTCCTCAGTTGGAAAAATCACTTATTGAATACCTACTAAGTGCTCAATACTGGTTTAAAGCTCCTTTGTGTGTTTATTTCTCCTCTAACAGCCTACAGGGATAGGTTCGAAAAGGAAACTGAAGCTCAGAGAAGTGAAATGACTTGGCTGCCCCATGTCACATAGCATGTTCTTTATTGTACTACACTACGTTTCTAGTATTTGCAACACTGATTCCAAGCTGATGAACTGTTTTCTACTGGGGCCATCCCTTACCTTTTTACCTATTGAACTGGAGCTCAGGCCCTCTCCCTGGAGCCCTTCAAAGACTGGAGGAAATTCTTCAAAATCATTGATGAGGAGGAAGGGAGGAGATGCTCTGCTTGCTTTTGCTCTCCTTTCCAAAGTCCCTAAGGAATGAACAGTCTCTAATGGGAGAGATCAATCATCATTTGGGATCAATGGGAGGACTTCCTCTTGCATGGAGTGCAGAGTCAGGTTTCTGACCGGGCTGTGTGCAAGGAGGGGGAAGGGACTCATGACTGGATATTTCTAGGTGTTGTAGAATCTGGGGGCTTAACATGTTCAGCTACCGGTGTGGCCATTCAATTTGTTGAGTATTTCCAATGTCTCAGGGCTTGTGCTAGTGCTAAGGATTCCCAGATGAAGACCCAATCTCTGCCCTGAAAGACCTCGCAATCTAGCATCAGAGTCAAACAAGGAAACCATAGTATTCTGTGTATGCCTTAATGGAGGTGTGTGCAAGGGATTCTGGGATTACAGAAGCATGAAGGCGGGCTTTCCTGGGGAAGATAACTTTGATCTGTTCTTTGAAGGAAGAGGATGAGTTGAGGCAGGCAAAGCAAAGAGCGCCACTCCATACTAGGGAATTAGCACAAAGAAAAGCATAAAAATGTGACGAGCAACTCCTGACAAAGGGGTGGACATTAACTCAGTCCCTAACACGTAGCAAATCAGATTGACAGCCCTAAGCTCTTGCTCCTTGCCAAAGTTGGGGCTATAATCCAGCTACTGTGAATGGCAGTAACACAGGAGCAGCAGGCAGGGAGGAGGAGGTAGATTTATTAGCAGGTGCTGACTGAAACTTAGTTTTAGGGAGGAAACTAAGGAAGGAAGCTGAAGAGCAGCAGCCCTCTGTCGTCTGGGCCAAGCCTACAGAGGTGCTGGGGGTTCTAGGCAGTGGTTTGAAAGCTCATCTGGCCCAGGCACATGTCTTTGGTTCTCCCATGGCAAAATCCTCTGCTCCACTCAGACTGCCCCTCCTTTCTATGTTCTTTTTAAAAAAGAAATTAATGGAATCTGTTCAAAATACCCCTGAAATGAAATTACATTTTTAACTCTAATTACCCTAATTAAAACTTGACAGCCTTAATCCTGAAATGGCAGATATGCTAAGTACCCCATGCCTGTGACAAGCTCACTTACCCAGATGGAATGTTGTTCTGTTCTGGGCTTAGGAGAAAAATTCTTTTGTGTGTTTGTTTTGTTTTTTTCCCATCAGCAATTTAGTCTTTGTTCTCACAGCTTCCCCAAGCTAGGATAGCCATACTTGTGGGCTATAGGCTTGCCCAGGACTTTTAATCTCCATAGAGATCCCTTTGTATTCAGAGGTGATACTCCTGATGATTCTTAGCACATACCTTTGAATTTCCTCTTCAGTTGAGGTTGGACTTCATGCTGTGAGCCTCTCTCTGGGTGAAATCCTCTGGATACCAGGGAACTGTGCTTATTAGAAGACTGTTTGCTGATCTAGGGCTAAGTATGGGTCTAGATCAGTTTATGGCTGGTATTGAGGATAACAGTTTGAGGTCAGGGACAGGGAGCTCTGAAAGTAAGATCTCTCGTCTCTTCACATATCTTGCACAGGCTAGGGCCATCTAGTAAAATGCTTGGTCTTAACTAATTACCCGTGAGCCCCAGGGAACACAATGGGGAGAGAGATGGGACACCCCTTGAAGTAGACTGAAGGCTTTGATGCTCTGAGTCATCTCACGGTTCTGTTAGAAACAAAGTTCCCTGTGTTCTAGTGACCTCCTTTCAGCCTTAGAAGCCTGTTCAGTCAGTGGACACTGGACACTGGGTGCTATGTGAGGTACTGCAAGGGATACAGAGTTGAATGTGACACAATGCCCCCGAGAAGCTGACAATGTAGGGAAGTGGGGAGGGAGTGGTGGGTGAGGGACAGCCATATAGATGACTGATTACATAAGGCAAGCAAAGATTTTTCACAGGTGTTGGTATTTGAGCTTGTTCCTGAATAGGTAATATTGGCAAAGGAATGGAGGGCATTGCAGGTGTCGGGGAATATCATGGGGGAAAGGTAGGAAGTTGCCAGGTGACAGTTTGCTGTGATTGGAGTATACTGTGCAGGGGAAGGATGTGGTAGAGGATAGGGGTAGAGTTTAAACTTTATCTTGTAGGCAAAGGGGATCCATGAGGGTTTAGGGCTTGTCATATGGGTGTGTATGATGGATTGGGCAACAGGGTGATTGGAGACAGATTAGTTAGAACGGGTGTCAGCAAACTATGGCCTGTGGACTGAATCCAGTCTGCTGCCTCTTTTCATAAAATTGTACTGGGCTACAGCTACACTTCTTTGCTCCTCTGGGATTGTTTTTATATTACAGTGGCAAAGTTGAACACTACAGAGACTGCTGTAGCCCACAAAACCTAAAATACTTACTATCTGGCCCTATACAGAAAAAGTTTGCTGACTTATGAGTCAGAAAGTAATTATGAAATTTCTGTAAGAGAAGATAAATGTTAGGACTAGGCCTGAAACGGATTGGAAGTATCCAATGAGACTTCTCAGAAGGAACGACTGAATGCTTTAACAGAGGACACTTGCCTTGCCTACCTCTAAAAACTTTATGAAGGTCAAATTTGCTGAAAGTCACCATGGTTACAAAAGGACTCGAGATGCCAACAACTCCCAATTTGCCCTTATTAGCTTTGTGACCTCGGACAAATCACTTAACTTCCCAGAAGTTCCGGTGAGTATGGTGAATAGACCAAAGAAAAGACTCAGTCCCGGCAGATTCTCCGCATGGTGTAGGGCTCTTGCCACTTTTGTGCTTCAGTCTGAGCGCCCTCTAATGGAAAAGACCAGTATCCTCAAATCTGGAACGTAGTTTGAGTTGAGAGGTTGGGGATCTGTGGGCAGAGGGTTTTGATCACCCAGAGCAGCTGCTGTTATGGGAGAGGGGCTCATGAGTCTTTGAGGACACTGTGTACCATTCTTCCTTAACTGCTGACACTTGTTCTAGCCAGATTGAACTTTGCATCAAGAGCGTTTTAGGCCTGTGTAAACCTAAAGGCTGGATTTATTTCTCAGTCACCTCTCCCAGCTAGAAACTGCATAAGTACCATTTGGCATCCTTAATGAATTTCTCCCTGCCACTAGATTGACACCCCTCCCGCCATGCCTCATTCCCCTTTTCCTAGAACATTGTGCATCTGCTCTATAGGATAGGAAAAAACACTACATGGGGAGACCACAGTGGTGGGTTCCAAACTCGTTTCCCTTTAGCTTTCTTTGTGACTGAAGTCACAGTTTGTTTCATGTCTCTGGTCCTTCTGTAGGCTTCAGTACAAATGGCTTTAGCCATTTCTTGGAATTTGAGATTTTTTTTCCCCTAAGACCGTAACTTCAGAACACAGCCTTCCCCTACCTCCTACTTTCCCTCCCTCCTTTCAATCTAGAATATTAGTATATTCCCACACCCCATTTGCTTGAAATTCACAGCCTTTGTGAGGGGAGTAGTCCTATCTCTAGCTGTTTTTACTGGCAGGTTCTAGGAACTGTCACTCAGTCTAATTACTGGCATGGAACAGGCCCTGGAGGTCAGGTCCATGTGATCCTAGAGGTTCAGCAAGGCATGGTGTTTCTAGGATGGGCAGTCTAGTTCAGTACAGGCAAACATTTGGCCCTGGGCATCCATGATACAGTAGAGGAAGGTGTTGATCCAGGCAATTTGCAGACTCCACCCCCCCCCCCCCCCCACATTTAAAACCTCACAACTCTGAGATAGGTGATATTCGTATTTTACAGACGTGGGAACTGTTTTAGAGGATCATTCAGTAAACATGACTCACTCATTGAGGGTGCAGGGAAACAAATATTCCTTGTTCCCAAGTAAGGGAGAGTGGTAGAGGACATAAACAAGTAAACGTTGATCAAAGCTCTAAGAGGATACTTGAGAGCAAGAGAGCGAGAGCAGTTAAAAGTAACTGTGTCTAAGGATACCTTGTTTTGGTGGTAGAGCCTGGGCTCAAACCCAGGTAGATCTGCATTCTATTTATACTGTACTGTGCTGCCTTCCCTGCAGAAGGGTGGGGAGGGCAGCAAACTCAAGTGCAAGTCCAGATTTGTAGGCAGTCTCTGGAGAATGGCTTTAGTCCTACAAGGGCCTGAATTTTTAGGCAGGTGACTAGGGCAGGGGTTATCACATGGACTTGGGCCCTTTTGTAAAATAGAGCACATAATTTTGTAACCTCTAGATGGTGAAGTCTGGTGGTCAGCACTGGCTGACCTGGTATCCTGGAATACCACAGGGAGCCCATAGTCATCTCTGCTAGGAGAATGGGAGGAAACATTGATATCCAGGCCCTGTGGGTAGGGGATGGAGGTTGCTGTTCAGAGTGATTTAAGTATTTCCTGCCTGGAGTCAGAATTAGTTTGAGGACTGGATTGGAGTTGCTGATCCCACCTGAAATGATAGAGCTAAGATAGACACTGAAAGGGAAAGGAAGAGATTTTAGAGGCTGACAGGAGCTGGCCTTCAGGCTAAAAAAATAAGCCTTATTAGATTCTAACATTATTACAGCTTAAAACTTAAGCCATTTTCTTCTTAGTACAGCCTTTGCAAATACTGGCTCCTTTTCCAGAAGACCAGGCCATGGCTAGCTCTAGGCTGTAATATCCTTCAGTCCTGCTGCCTCACCTTGGGTCCTCTCCTCTGAAGCTCCCAATAGTGCTAGATTTGGTTTCTTCATTTGTGTCATGGGGATTGGACTAGCAGACTGAGGGCTTTTTTTTTTTTTTTTTTAACTTTTTGAAGTTTGTTTATTTATTTTGAGAGAGAACAAGTCAGGAGGGGCAGAGAGAAGGAGAACAGAATCCCAGGCAGGCTCTATACCATCAGTGCAGAGCCTGATGTGGGCTTTGAACTCATAAACCATGAGATCATGACTTGAGCCAAGGTCAAGAGTCAGGCACTTAACTGACTGAGCCACCCAGGCACCCTTAGCAGACTGAGGTTTAAGTGTACTGTCCTTAGCATCTCTTTTAGCCACCAGATCTGAAGTTCATTTTTAAGGCTAACTTTGAATCTCACTGTTGATATCTATAGTCTTCACATAACTGAACTGAATACCAGCTAAAATGGCACAGATTCTTTTTTTTTTTTGCCTGACCATCTACTTGTGATTAGTTATTTATTTTACTTTTTATTTATTTAAAAAAATTTTTAATATTTATTTATTTATTTTTGAGAGAGAGAGAGAGAGAGAGAGACAGAGCACAAGTGGGGAAGGGTAGAAAGAGAGAGAGGGAGACACAGAATCCGAAGCAGGCTCCAGGCTCTGAGCTGTCAACACAGAGCCTGACGTGGGGCTCAAACTCATAAGTCATGAGATCATGACCTGAGCTGAAGTCTGACGTTCAACCAACTGAGCCATCCAGGCACCTTTTTATTTATTTTTTTTAATGTTTATTTTTGAGAGAGAGTGCAAACAGGGGAAGGGCAGAGAGAGAGAGAAAGACACAGAATCTGAAGCAGGCTCCAGGCTCTGAGCTGTCAGCACGGAGCCCGATGTGGGGCACGAATCCATGAACTGTGAGATCATGACCTGAGCTGGTCAGACACTCAACTGACTGAGCCACCCAGGTGCCCCCATCTACTTGTGATTTTAATTTGGGGGTAAAATTGGCATTATCTCTCAGATCCTGGCTTTCCACCCATAACTGAGATTCTTGGGCTGAGTCCATTTCTACAGAACCTTGCTTTTTAAATACCTATTCAAAATCAGTATGTGAAGTTGAAACTTACAGTTCCTGGTTCCACATTGAGGAACCTCCAAAGTCATTCTGAACTGTAGGAAGAGGAAGTGCCCTAATTGGAAGTAGGCATCTAGCCTTGCCACTGACTTCTTCTGTGACTCTGGACAGATCCTCTTGCCACTCTGGTTTTACTGCCCCTTGTAAAATGGTGGGGTGTCTTCCATCTCTGGTCTCATCAGGGACAGAAAGCCATCTTTGTATACAGTTCAGTTGCAGAGCACTATCTGGCCCAAGCGTTGGTGTGTGGGTTACAGATTATAAACCTTTAGATTCTCCCTTTCAACTCAGAAGGGGGAAGGGGGAACCATCCAACTGTCTCATTAGCATGGAGAAAAGAAAACAGTAATTACTTGTTCCTCCCTTGATGATTCCTGCGGGGTTGGTTCTTCTAGGGAAGGAGGAGGGGGAAACTGGAGACAGCTCCAGCTGAAGAAGAAGAGCTGTTAGCTGTTCAGAAAATGCAGAGGCAAGAATGATTGTCTTGCACATCTGTTGTATTCTCTGGACATTCCTCCAGGCAGCCTAGAGACTGCCTGGATTGAGTTTCATCTATTTATGGCACAAATACTGTTCTCATACACGGACCTGGATTAGGCTCAAGAGCCCTAATGTCACCTGTCATAAGAAGCCAGCTGCCCTTGAGGGCCTCCTTTTGTGATATGCTGGGCATCCTGACAACCTGTCTTTGTTGGGGAGTAGAGGAGGGTTTTACTGAGCTATTTTGTGACCTGGCTGCATTTTTATTATGTTGTGAGTCATCTTTTTAGCCCCCATGGCAAACCACAGCCAGTTGGTTTATTATGCCTGGGCACAGGCAGCTACACAATAGAGTCAGTCACAAGAGTCAAGGTCAGGGGGCGCCTGGGTGGCGCAGTCTGTTAAGCGTCCGACTTCAGCCAGGTCATGATCTCGCGGTCCGTGAGTTCGAGCCCCGCGTCAGGCTCTGGGCTGATGGCTCAGAGCCTGGAGCCTGTTTCCAATTCTGTGTCTCCCTCTCTCTCTGCCCCTCCCCCGTTCATGCTCTGTCTCTCTCTGTCCCAAAAATAAATAAACGTTGAAAAAAAATTAAAAAAAAAAAAAAGAGTCAAGGTCAGGTATTCTTGTGAGTGGGAGGAGTCTAGAACTGCAGGACCATGCGGTTTGGTCAAGGCTAGGAAAAGCAGGCCTCACAAGGATTGAGGCAGTTAGAGTTTTGAGGCCAAGAGGGTTAGGGGGCAGCTAGAACAGAACTAACAAATAAGGTTGGCAAGCATGGCTCCTGGGACAAAGGCTATTTGTTCAAGGGCCAATCTTACACTCTCTGGATATGGGCATTTTGCACCCTCAAGTGCTGATCATAGCAGAAGTGGGTCTGAGGCCACCTGCAGGTGAGCCCTGCCTGATTGAGCTTGGAGCTCTTATGCTATGATTATTTCCTGGGGCTGCTCATTCTTGCCTTGGTTGCTACCCTAGAGGCCTAGAGAACCCAGCTTCTATTTTCCTTTCCCTCTCCAGAGGAAAATATCACTTCAGCAATACCTTTCAGTCAGTCTTCCTGTAGGCCCTGGAGATTGCTTTTCTCTAAACAGCAAAGTTTTGATAGAAACATGCTATTAAAATTTTTCTTTTCTCTTTCTTTTTCTTTTTCTCTTTCTCTTTCTCTTTCTCTTTCTCTTTCTCTTTCTCTTTCTCTTTCTCTTTCTCTTTCTCTTTCTCTTTCTCTTTCTCTTTTTCTTTTTCTTTTTCTTTCCAAATGTAGATGATTTCTTCTATCACAATCTTTCCTTAGCCCCCTGAAGCACTCCCTTGTCTTGTTCCAGGCCTTTTGCTTGGTTCCCCACTCTCCCAAAAGCGTCTTATGTCCAGGACTCAGTTCTTCCCCCAATTTTCTGTTAATTCACTTCCTGGCTCCTCTCCCCTAGTTGCCAGCTGTAGTTGTACTCCTGTAGAACGTGCTATTGTTTATTTAAAATAATGTCCTGTGGGAATGCAAGCTGGTGCAGCCACTCTGGAAAACAGTATGGAGGTTCTTCAAAACTCTAAAAAGAGAACTACCCTACAACCCAGCAATTGCGCTACTAGGCATTTATCCACAGGATACAGGTGTGCTGTTTCGACGGGACACATGCACCCCCATGTTTATAGCAGCACTGTCAACAATAGCCAGAGTATGGAAAGAGCCCAAATGTCCATTGATGGTTGAATGGATAAAGAAGATGTTGGAGATACACACACACACACACACACACACACAATGGAGTATTACTCGGCAATCAAAAAGAATGGTATCTTGCCATTTGCAACTACATGGATGGAACTAGAGGCTATTATGCTAAGTCAAATTAGAGAAAGACAAAAATCATATGACTTCACTCATATGAGGACTTTAAGAGACAAAACAGATGAACATAAGGGAAGGGAAACAAAAATAATATAAAAACAGGGAGGGGGACAAAACAGAAGAGACTCATAAATATGGAGAACAAACTGAGGGTTACGGGAGGGGTTGTGGGAGGGGGGATGGGCTAAATGGGTAAGGGGCATTAAGGACTCCTGAAATCATTGTTACACTGTATGCTAACTAATTTGGATGTAAATTTTAAAAAATAAAAAATAAAATGAAAAAAATAAAATAAAATAATGGCCTGACCCAAGGGAAGGACTGCTTCTCTTCAGACTAACTTATAGTCATCTGTGCCATTGTAAAGTGCTTCTCAGAAATAGGGACAATGCGCACATCTAGGACATAGTACATGCTGAATCTTGCAAAGGTGTTCATAGCATTGTATTCCCTCCTGGTATTAGGTTTTTTTGTAATTTTTTAAAGGTTTTATTAAAATTTTTTTTATGTTTATTTTTAAGAGAGAGCGTGAGTGGGCGAGGGGCAGAGAGAGAGGGAGACACAATCCTAAGCAGGCTCCAGGCTCCGAGCTGTCAGCACAGAGCCCAATGTGGGGCTCAAACCCATGAACTGTGAGATCATGATCTGAGCTGAAGTTGGACTCTTAACCAACTGAGCCACCCAGACCCCCCCTTTAAGATTTTATTTATTTATTTTTAATTTTATTTTTAATTTTTTAAAATTTACATCCAAATTAGTTAGCATATAGTGCAACAATGATTTCAGGAGTAGGTTCCTTAGTGCCCCTTACCCATTTAGCCCATTCCCCCTCCCACAACCCCTCCAGAAGATTTTGTTTTTAAGTAATCTGTACACCCATTGTGGGGCTCAAACTTAAAACCCCGAAATCAAGAGTTGTATGTTCTACCAACTGAGCCAGGCAGGTGCCTCTTTATTAGGTGTTTTGATCCAGTATTTGAGTTCAGCCCAGGATGGACCTGTCATGGCTTCTTGACTGTTTGATACAGTCCTGGAACATCTTGTCCTTTAGGGTGTGGTATCTAGTTGGGAAATCATCCCTCTTTCCTTCCTTACTATAACAACTGGCTGAGAGCTCCTTGGGAAGGCCTGGTAAGCCAAGTCCTACAAGTCTGGAACTTGATGGTACACTTGCATTCCACCCCTGCCCATCATTTCCCCAGGCATCTGAAACCAGCAGTTGCTTCATCAAGTATAAAATGGGAGAATTTGGTCCATTTCCTAAAACTGTATTATTGGTACCTATATGGGGGCGGGGAGGGGGTTCTCCTTATTTTTGAGCAGGAGAAAATGCAAGGTACATGGTAGAAAGAACACAGTCTTTGGAGTCAGACCTTGGTTTCAGTAAGTTCTGTTTTCTAGCTGTGTGGTATTAGACAAGTTATTTCTCTGAGGCTCAGTTTCCTCCTTTAAGATAGGGATGGATAATTCTACTAACCTCAAAAGGTTATTGGAAATAAATGAAAATAATTACGGTTTTGGGCATAGGACATGATACATACATAATAGGTAATGGCAAATGTGCATTTTTTTCTCCTGGGTCTTTTTATTGCTTCTGATTTGTCCTTTTGTGGTACTTAAGTGGAATAATAATAACTATCCTTGAGTCACTTTTGCCAGGCTCTGAGCTGTGGGCTTTCCCAAGCTCTCACTTATTTCTCCTAATACCACATTTATGAAGCAGGAACTATTTTTAACAAATATAGGAAACTGAGGCACAGAAGGTCAGGACCTTGCCTAAGGTCACAAAGCTAGTAAGAGACAGAGCTAGGATTCAAACCCAGGTGTCTGATTCTAGAGCCTGAGCTCTTCACCACTGATCATTATTGATCATTACTACTTTTACTTTTCCTGAGTAATACGTTACTTCTAGTGGTTCTTATTTTCTCTCTACTTGGACTTACGGGGATTTGCGTGCATGTGGTCCATGAGCTTTTCTTAGTCTTTTTTTTTTTTTAATATATATATTTTTAATGTTTATTCATTTTTGAGAGATAGTGCAAGTGGGGGAGGGGCAGAGAGAGAGAGGGAGACACAGAATCTGAAGCAGGCTCCAGGCTCTGAGTTGTCAGCACGGAGCCTGACATGGGGCTCAAACTCTTGAACTGTGAGATCATGACCTGAGCTGAAGTCAGATGCCTAACCAACTGAGCCACCCACGTGCCCCAGGTTTTCTTAGCCTTGGTTGGTGCCTCATTTGATGGAAGTATAGACAATGACCCTGTTTGCTCCAGTTCTTCCTAATTTTTCCACTCAGAGCAGATCCCTTCAACTGAAGGGTGGTACAGCCCTCTTTTCTTTCTTAAGAGACCATCCCCTCATTCCTTCTTTACCATTTACATAAAACCAAGTAAATTTACAGTTAAAGTGTTCTTGCCAATCTTTCTGATCCCTCTGAAGATCCTTCAGAAGAGCAGATGCTGTCTCCCTCTTACAGACATGGAAACTAAGGTCCAGGAAGGTGAAATGACTTGTCCAAGGTCACACAGTGAATTAGAGGTAGAGCTGGAACTAGCTGTTATGTTTTCTGCCTTTCTCTACTAACAATATAGTAAGGAGAGGTGGTGTGTATAATTTGCAGATCAGACCTAAAGAAGGTTAAGCTTTATTAGGACCCAGATCAAATGAGTTCTGAAGGGACCCTGCCTCCATCATCCACATCTTCACCTTAGTTCTTTCATACATATTTGAGGAACACAGCAGAAAGGGAGAATCACTTTCCCCTTAGGGTTCAACAAAGCTTTCATGACAGTTTGCTGTGGGGAAGCATTCAGAGGCTGCAGTGTCTCCTCATCCATAAGGAAGGTTGGATTCCCAGGGCTTACTAGCCTGGAATGACCCTTGTGAAGGAGCAGAGGAATGTCAGAACCTGTATGTCTTCTGACTTCTGCAGGTTTTAGCTTAAGCCAGGTGAGGGTTGGGCTGGAGCAGGATAGTGGTAAAAACTGAGGATAGGAGCCCTGAGGAATTTCATTTTACCCCCCCTGCTGGTAGATTTTGTCAGGGGGTTTGGACAAGCAATTTGAAATTTATAAAGAGGAATTCCTACTACTCCTTTAAAAAAAAAAATCCTTGGTTTTGGCACCAAAAAAGAAACCTTTCCCAAAGTCTAGGCCTTGGACATTTCAGTTGTGGCTGAGACATTACCTTCCTTTTTATCTTCTTCCTTCTCTCCTTTCACCCCTTTCTTCTCCCTCCTTTTTCTCCTATCCAGTCAGCTTCCCATTTCTTTCCTCACCTCTCCTTTAACTCCTGAAAACAAGAATGGGGAAAGGGTACATTCAGACAACAGATTAGTAGATAGGTGGTAATATAGATACTGGGGCTACAAGTCATAACTTGGAGCTTGACATTTTGGACATTACTTCTGGACCTCAGAACAGTGGTTGATGGAACAGGTGCTTATTCATTTATTTGCTTATGTACAGTGTCTTCTAAGTATAACCTGCCAGGCTCTGTTTCAGATACTTGGGCTATTCCAGTTAATAAGACCCTAAACCTGCCAATAAAATTATAGTCTTATGGGTAAGACATAGCAACAGTAAACCTCCTCCCCTACTCCCTCATTCAAATCATTGAATTTTAAGGTGGGAAGAGCTTTAGAGTTTTTTTGGTATTCCAGACCATGAAGTAAGTAAACATACAGGCTTTGGAATAAAGTAAAGCAGACCTGGGTTCAAATTCTAGCTCTGCTACTTACTAGCTGTTTGACCTTGAATGGCACACTTAGCCTTGCCCATGTTCATTTACCTTAGGTATAAAATGGACCTGCCATCACCTCTTCACATTATGAGGGTTAACTGCACAACACCTAGCTCAGTGTCTGGTGCATAGTAGTAGCATGTGTTTTTCTGTCATTCTGCATCAATGCCTGGCTTAAGTCCTTGCTCCTTTGAAACTTCTAGGGCCATCTCCTGTCAGCCTAGTTTCTTTCTCCATTTTTATAACACATGGAGCACTCTTTGAACTGTTGGATCCTACCTAATATTATTAGTCGTCCTTTACAGGAAGTTCACAGAGTCCCACCCTGGAATGCAAGGAGGATAAGAACTGTTCTCATCCATCCCTGTGTCTTCTATAACCCTAACTTAGAGCTGTGATCATGACCAACCAGGCCCAGGAAGTAGTTTTTTGACTGATTGGCTAAGAAGGCTTCTATAAATAAACTTCCGAGTGTTTCGCAGTGAAAAAAAGAGCTATTGAAGACCTGGCCCAAAGTCTCCCATCCTAACTCTTCTCCCACTCCCCTTCTGTTACCACATTGATTCTCACAAAATCCCTGTCCTGTAATCAGGATGGGGATTGTATCTCCATTTTGTAGAAATCTGAGGCTCAGATTAGAACCCAGGTCCTTTGTTAGGTGATAGATCCAGAGTAAGGTAAGAGTAGCAGGAATGAGAACAGAAATCTTAACTGACTAGGTCTTCATTCTCTGGAAACAGCAGGAATCTTTACAAGGAAGAAGGAACAGAAGAGTTGGTTTTGAGGCCTTACCTGATGATGAGGCCAGAGTGAGGTCTAGTCACAGTTACAGATGATTTGAGAATATGACAGAGTGGTGAGAAAGGGTTCAGAATAACTTCATAGATTTGCTAGGCCTTGAAGATTAAGAAGGATATGAATATGTACAAAATTTCAAGTGAGATAACAGCATGGACAAAAGGATGAGAGCTGGAAAGCCCATAATAGAGGTAAGACAGATGATGACTAGATGAAGGCATACCTAGAGAGCAAAGCTTAGGTGATTGGTAGCTATGATATTTTTTCCTCTTTTTTTCTTAACTTTTTTTGAGCAGGAAAGTGGCCTTGGGAGCATTAGTCTGGCAGTGTAGGCCCAGTAGTTAGAGCACGGAGGGGTAGGAGATTAGTGAAAGAGAGACTGGGGAAGACACTACTGTAACAGTCCTTGTAATGTCAATAATTTTTAAGAAATATTCCAGCATTGCAGGCAAGAGATAGATCCTGAACCAAGAGGAGGTTGACACAGTAGGGAATAAAGAAGAACAGTTTAGATGTAGAGCTCTTAGCATGACAACAAAAAAACCATGAGGATTTGGCAATTGAGGGAATGGGGCATAAGGAAAGGAGAGGTTGGAGAGCATTAACATTTGGAGTCTCAGTACTTGGGAGAATGGTTATGTCATTTGCTGAACTGCAGAGGCTGGGAACAAGGAGATGAGTTCAGTTTATCAACATGTTGAATTCGAGGTGCTAATAGTTTATTCCCCTTACTGCCCACCTCCTAGTGCCTCTGCCTTTGTCCTTTGATGTGGGCCTACAGAGATCCTTCGGTTCCATGTATTTCCTGCTTTGTTTCCAGGCCTGGAACCCCCGGGGGATCCCTCCACTCATGTCTTGGAGCAACTGTTTCTCCCTGTCTGAAATAAGATAGTGCATGTAAGATGCTTAGCCTGGTACCTACTCTTTCAAAGTGTGCATTAAATGTTAGTGGCTATTAAATGGCTGTTGTTGTGGTTGTCATCATAGCTTTGTGATCACAGTAGCTAGAGATTTAGAGAAACGTCTGGAACCACCTGGCTAAAGGACAGTCATTTAGCTGGTATTAAGAAGTCTGGACTGCAAGTAAATGGAGAGGATTTCAGGCTGGGTGTAAATGAGGGCTCTGAGCCATATCAGCTAGGACTAGGGTATGTGTATGTTTCCTGTCTTTTTCTTCTGTTTTTGAGAAGTTTGTATAATGTGGTGAAGAGGGCAGGGCAAGCCCCAGAGGTTGGACTTCCTGAGTTCAGGTCTCAACTCTACCTTCCTCCTCTTCCTCCTCCTCCTCTTCTTTCTTTCTTTCTTTCTTTCTTTCTTTCTTTCTTTCTTTCTTTCTTTCTTTCTTCTTCAGGTCTCAATTCTACCTTCCTCCTCCTCCTCCTCCTCCTCCTCTTCTTTCTTCCTTCCTTCCTTCCTTCCTTCCTTCCTTCCTTCCTTCCTTCCTTCTTCAGGTCTCAACTCTACCTTCCTCCTCCTCTTCTTTCTTTCTTTCTTTTTTCTTTCTTTCTTTCTTTCTTTCTTTCTTTCTTTCTTTCTTTCTTTCTTTTTTTCTTCTTCTTTTTTTAAAGTTTATTTATTTATTTTGAAAGAGAGCATGAGTGGAGGAGGGGCAGAGAGAGTCCCAAGCAGGCTGTG
Source organism: Lynx rufus (assembly GCF_022079265.1). Taxonomy (NCBI): domain Eukaryota; kingdom Metazoa; phylum Chordata; class Mammalia; order Carnivora; family Felidae; genus Lynx; species Lynx rufus. The sequence goes on along the minus strand of NW_025814896.1, from coordinate 25,085,667 downwards.
TACTGTCATTGCGGAACCTGACGTGGGGCTCAAGCCCACATACTGTGAGATCATGTCCTGAGCTGAAATCAAGAGTCAGACACTTAACCGACTGAGCCACCTCATTGCCCCTCAGCTCACTGCCCCTTCTGTTAGCTGTGTAACTTGGGCAAATTTACTTCTCCGTGCCTCAGTTTCCCCAGAAGTAAAATGGGGAAATAACAGCAATCTTCTGAGATTGTTGAAAATCCTTTATTTGTATTAATCTTTACAACAGTGCTTGACATGTGCTACTGTTCTTCACAACCCTAGAATCCCCTCTGTTCCACATTCCAGGTAAATATACTCTTTCTTCCCACCCAACAGAGGAAGGGATGAGTAGAGGCCTGAAGCCAGTTGTAGAGTGCTTGAAAGTTTGTCCCAGCTGGGATCCAGGTTATCTAAGCCTGGAGGAACCTGGCCCAAGATGGAGGCAGAGAGTTGTCCAGATGACCTGAATTCATTTCCAGTTCCTTTTTTTTCTTTTTTTTTTTTTAAGATTTTATTTATTTTTATTTACTATTTATTTATTTATTTATTGGGAGCATAAGTTGGGGAGGGGCAGAAAGAGAGGGAAAGAGAAAAATCCCAAGAAGGCTCTGCACTGACTTGGGGCTTGATCTCATGAACTGAACCGTGAGATCATGACCTGACCTGAAATCAACGAGTTGGGTGCTTAACTGACTGAGCCACCCAGGTGCTCACATTGATTTATTTATTTTTAAAGATTTTATTTTTATGTAATCTCTATACTCCCAATGTAGGGCTTGAATTTACAACCCTGAGATCAAGAGTTGCATGCTCTACCGACTGAACCAGCCAGGCACCCCTCCATTCCCAGTTCTGCCACTGATTTACTTTGACCTTGGGCAAGTCATTTAACCTCTGAACCACAGTTTTCTCATATATAAAATAGGGATCATAATTAATTCCTCCATATATACTTAATATCTCATTCTTTCCCTCACTACATTCTAGCTATATTGACTTTCTTGTTCCTTTAAGCATAACAAGCTTATTCTTGCCTATTATTGCTGCAGGGTCTTTGCACTTGGTATTCTTCCTCTCTGAAACAGTCTTCCCTCAGACCTTTGCAGATCTTACTCCCTCACTTCATTCAGGTCTTTTTTTTTTTTTTTTTTTTTTTTTTTAATTCTGAGAGAGCATGAGCGGGGGAGGGGCAGAGAGAGAGGGACACACAGAATCCGAAGCAGGCTTCAGGCTCTGAGCTGTCAGCACAGAGCATGATGTGGGGCTCAAACTCACAAACTGTGGGATCATGACCTGAGCTGAAGTCGGACACTTAACATACTGAGCCACCCAGGTGCCCCCATTCAGGTCTCTTTCTGGTGGTCACCCTTTGGAGGTTTCCCTGACTATTCTCACTCCTTGTCATTTTTTCCTCCCTTACTCTGGTTTATTTTTCCTTATAGCACTTAGCATGACCTAAAATAATGTATCATCAACCTATCTTTTGCAAAGATATAAGACGTGTGAGAGCAGGATCTTGGAATGCCTGCACTGACCTAAGTTCATCCCTATTCTGAGCAGGACCCTGACTGACTTCTCTCTTTTTTAGGTGAGCCCTATTCCCAAAGGCAGCTGGTGCTGACCCTGTAACCCAAAAGAGGAAATTGAAGGCTGGTGAGTGAGAGTCTTTGGCAACTCTGGGCAAGCTTGGGCCAAGATATAGGGTAACTAGTTTGGGGCTTATTTTTACCTTTAGTACAGGTAACTTATAGGCAGTTGATTATTCTCCTACTCCATGTTTGAGATATTGGCATAGGCAGTTTCCTGTGCTGGGAGGAGAATTGAACTTGGCTCTCTTGGAATTGCCATAAGATGGTTTGGGATCATTTACCATGAATAACGCAAAGCAGGCTCAATTCTTTTTGGCTTCTGCCAGCTTTGTGTTGGGGGTTATCCTGAACCTGGCAGCTAAACTCATTCTCCTATAAGCTCTCTTAACATGACCTTGTAGCCCTTAGAAACTTTCCTGATTTCAGTCTTGACTGGCCTACCAAGCCCATAGGTCAGCTTCAGAAACTAGTTTTATCAGTCCTGGAAAATGTGATTATAAGTGGTGAGGATGGAATGAAAGAGTTGGGGCTGTGTGAAGGGGAAATCAGGGGAAACTTAAAGGAAAAACCAAAGATGCTGAGACAGGAAGGGAAATCAACACATTAAGAACCAGTTGTGTTATGGGTCTCATTTAATCTAGACAAAATTTATGGATGAGGGAATTGAGGCTCTGATAGCTGAAATAAGTTGCCTGGAGTTCACATTTGGGAATCCATAAAGCTGATGTTAGAACCTGGTCAGTGTAAACACCATTGTTCTCCTTGACTTGGCAGACTTTCCTTGGGCTGTTAATCTCCCTGGAATCCTGATTTTTCTTATAAAGTTAAAAAAAGACCTCCTTAGGGATTCAGGAAGGAGATCCAGTTATTTGAGGGGCCCAGCAGGGAAGGCAGGAGTTTGGGGTTCCTTCTGAGGCAATGGCGTTTCTAGTGAGGGGCCCAGGAGACTAAAAGTTGGAAAGAATCTTCATGCAGTTAAAGGCCCAGGCGCCAGCCATATGATTATAAGGGGGAGAAAATACCTATAACACATAATTGTAAACACTGGGATCAGCACAGATAGGGACCTGGAGAGCTGGGTTGGAGTTGGGAAACCTGGTTTTTTTCCTCTTCTCTCTCAACATCTGCCCTTGGACAATCTCTACTTCTGTATTTGTAAAATTGGACTGCTTCCCTGCACCCCCACATGTCTCTTGTGTGTACACCAACCCTGCAGGATGTCGTAGAGAATCAAATGAGAAATGCAAGTTGGAAAGCTTTGTAAATTGTAAAGCAGCATGACCGAAATGAGAGAAAGTGAGAATAAAGCACTATAAGTATCTCTGGCACCTCAGTCCCTGACCTGTTTGCTACCCCACTCCCCAAAGGAAAAAGGGAAGGTTTTCCTTTGGAGATTTGTGCTGTAAATCTTCTCCCATACCCTTCTCTTCCTCTCCTTCTTGTGCAGGTTCTGCCTGAAACTCAATCTTTCCACAAAGGAAGGGATTCCAAGGCACACAGACAAAGCCAGGCAGCATCGGCAGCATGATTTGCAGCATGGGGGCTACAGAATGCAGGTTTAAATGCGCTCACACATCCTGGCTCTGATATTAAAGCACTTTTCAAGAGCCAATCCCCAGCATGTGTCTGCCCTCACTGACTAATTCCACTTAGATGTTGCCTTGTTTCCTACTGTCTTGTCAGAAGAGGAAGGCTATTCCTATTTTGGCCCTAAGATCTTTGTCCATCCCCACCTCTCACCCTCCAACTAGTGAAAAATGAACTTATGCTAGAGCCTCATAATCTTATCAGAGGCTTTGCTCATCCAGTTTTCCCCACCATCTCTCTCATGCCTGTGGTCAGTGATACAGGCCACTCTCTTCACATTCTGTAACAATGGACATTTTGTTCTCTGTTCTGTTTGCTGGAGGGTGCACAGAGAGGTCTGTCCCCAACCTGGTGCTTTTGGAATCCATATTAGCCAACCTTCTGTCCTATTCTGAATCTTCAGGCTCTTGATGGCACCTCTTTTTGTCTGGTTAACCTAAGTTCTGTAACTTCTTGTTTTCCCATGGCCTGGTGCTAAGCTTGGACCTTACTCTTACACCAACTGCCTTGTGAAGAATTCCATTATTGATTGTTTCAAACTATGAATGATTCCACGTGATAAAGTGTCTAGCTTATTTATCTAATGTACTCAAGTTTCTATTAAAAACAGGTTTCAACTAAAAAAACAAGGAAGCAAAGCATTGTCATCCTTAAGCCCTTATACAGCACTAATTTACTCCTATTTTTATGTGTTGTTGTAACAGGTTTAGTAATCTGGTTTCTAAACTCCCGTAAGATTCAAAGCGGCATATCAAAAAGGGGGGAAGAGCTGCTATATTAACAGCTAGAGGAGAGAGCTGAAAGGTAAGGATAAAAGAAGAATGATCAGAAAGAGAAGTTAAAATGAGTATGGAGGCCATTTAGTTTAGGGGCAGCAGTCCTACAGACATCTATGTACTTCAGTGAAGTGGAGCTAGGTAATTTTTAAGGTAGTTCTAGGTCCTCTTAAAGGCCAGGGGTATCAGAAAATGTTAAATTATAATGTCTACTATATTATCAGATGCTGTACTGAATCCTCTACATAAGTTGATTTCATTTTCATAGCAGCTTGGGAGGTAGGTGGTGATATTCTCATTTTAGAAATTACTGAGGCCTAGAGACAGACAGTGATTGGAAGAGCTAAGCTTAGAACCCAGAAGAACCCAGCTCCAGACAACCAAATTTTTTTCTATTATCCTATATTGGCTTTTCCCTGTGACCTAAAACCCTGGTCTTTCTCAGCCTCTTGAGCCAGTGATTTCTTCCTGCTCCCCTTTTATTCACTCTCCTTTATAAAACTTTATTTTTAAAGATATTCATTCATCCAGTGAGTATTGAGTGTCAACCATGTGGCAGGCACAGTTTTAAAATATAGCAGTGAAGAAAATAGTTTTCTCTCTTATAGTTTACATTCTAGTGGAGGAAAATAAACAAATGAATATGTATGAAGACAAAGCAGGGTAAGGGAATGGAGTGGGACTTCATGATGAAAAAAAGGCCTCTCTTGAGAAAAAGGCCTCTTGAGAAAATAAAATCTCTGCAGAAATATACAGGAACTGTAGTAGTGAGCTATGCTTAATATCTTGGGGAATAACATTCCAGGCATAGAGTACAGCAAGTTCAGAGACCCTAAAACAGGGAGCATGCTTACTGCGTTTGAGGAGCAAAAGGGAGCCAAGTGGCTAGAGGTGAAGTGACCAAGAGGGAGAGTGGAGTATGGAGAAGTCATAAGGGTAGACAGGGACCCAGATCATACAGGGCTTTATTCTGAGTGAAATAGGAAGCCATTGGAGTGTTTTGAGTAGGGGAAAGATATAGTCTGACATTCATTAAAAACCTGATTGCACCAGTTGAGACCTCCAGCACAATGTTGAATAGAATTGGTGAGAGCAGACACTCTTACCTTGTTCCCAATTTTAGGGGAGAAATTGTTTAGTCTTTCACTGTTAAGTGTAGTATTAGCTATAAAGTTTTTTTGTTGATGCTATATATTAGCTATAGATGATGTTTATCAGGCCAAGTGAGCTTCCTTCCATTACTAATTTACTGAGAGGTTTTTTACCATGGATGGATGTTGGATTTTATAGATTGTGTGTTTTTTTGTTCTTTATTCTACTAACATGGCACACTACATCAATTGATTTTTGGCCATCAAACTAACCTTGTATTCCAGAGTAAATCCCACTTGGTCAGAGTATATGATCCTTCTTTCTTTCTTTTCTTTTCTTTCTTTTCTTTTCTTTCTTTCTTTCTTTCTTTCTTTCTTTCTGTCTTTCTGTCTTTCTGTCTTTCTGTCTTTCTTTCTGTCTTTCTTTCTGTCTTTCTTTCTGTCTTTCTGTCTTGTCTTTCTTTCTCCCCCCCACCCCCATCCTCAGAGTGTATGATCCTATTTAGATGGTGTTGGATTTGGATTGCAGTGTTTTTTTTAAAGTTTATTTATTTTGAGAGAGAGCAAGTGGGGGAGGGATAGAGAGAGAGAGAGAGAGAGAGAGGGAGAATGGGACTACCAAGCAGGCTTCACGCTGTCAGTGTAGAGCCTCATGGGGGGGCTGGAACTAATGAACTATGAGATCATGATCTGAGCCGAGATTGGACACTTAACTGACTGAGCCACCCAGGTGCCCCTTACATTGCTATTTTGTTGAAGATTTTGTGTCTATATTCATAAGGATTATTTACTTTTTGAGTGTGTTACAGAATTTGCCAGGGAGGCCAGTGTGGGCCTGGGCTTTTCTCTGTTGGAAGATTTTTTTTTTTTTTTTTTTTAATTTTTTTTTTTCAACGTTTATTTATTTTTGGGACAGAGAGAGACAGAGCATGAACAGGGGAGGGGCAGAGAGAGAGGGAGACACAGAATCGGAAACAGGCTCCAGGCTCCGAGCCATCAGCCCAGAGCCCGACACGGGGCTCGAACTCACGGACCGCGAGATCGTGACCTGGCCGAAGTCGGCCGCTCAACCGACTGCGCCACCCAGGCGCCCCTCTGTTGGAAGATTTTTAATTACTGATTTAATGTGTGTATGTGTGTGTGTGTGTGTGTGTGTTGTTGTTGTTGTTGTTGTTGTTGTGGGCCGACTCAGATTTTCTGTTTCTGTTTGGGTCACTTTTGATAATTTGTGCCTTTCTTGGAATGTTTTCATTCCATCTAAATTGACTAGTTTCTTGGTTTAAAGTTGTTCATAGGATTCCTTTATAATTCTTTTAACTTCTGTAAGATCAGTCATGATAACCCTTTTTAAATTCCTGGTTTTGGCAATTTATATCTTCTCTTTTCTTGGTCAGTCTTGTTAAAGGTTTACCAATTTTGTTAATCTTTTCAAAGAAGCAACTTTGGTTGCATTGTTTTTCTATTCCATTGATTTCTTCCTATAATCTTTATTACTTCCTGACTAGCTTTCTTAGGGGTAGTTTGCTCTTCTTTTTCTAGTTTCTTAAGACTTAAGTTATTTAAAATAAAAAATTTTTAAGTTTATTTATTTTGAGAGAGCATGCTAGCGAGCACATGCAAGTGGAGGAGGAGCAGAGAGAGAAGAGAGAGAGTCGCAAGCAGACTTTGCACTGTCAGTATGGAGCCTGATGCAGGGCTGGAACCCAGGAATTGTGAGATCATGACCAGAGCTGAAAGAATCAGATGCTCAACCAACTGAGCCACCCAGGCACCCCTGACTTAGGTTATCTTTTAAAGGCACTTTGCAGTTCCTAAGAGTCATCTTCAGACTTGACTGATGTGTGGGCTGTCACTGTGCTCCTGATGTAGTCTTTTCAGAAGTATCTGGAGCTTCACAGAAGGCCTAACTCAGAAACAGTGGAGTAGGCAAGTTGTCCACATTGTATGTGTTATCAACTGGGAGGGGGCAGGGCTAGACCCATAATGCTGGGCAGCCTTGATCCTGCCTATCTTAAGTCAGGATTTGGGTGAGGCCTGAGCCTCATGTAGAATATCGGGGTGATGCAACAGGAAGTCAGGTGATACATGGAAAGCCAGAGCTCCCCAGGCTTCTGAGGAGATTTTGCCTGATACAGAGCTGGAGGAGATAACTGCCCACTTCACAGATTTTAGAGGCTTCAAGATGGCTTTTGAGACCTTGCAGAATACCTCTGTTGCCTGATAATGATGAGATTCTAAGCAGAAATTTAATTCTATTAAAGAAATATGGCTTAAATGTAGATCTCTTAGGTAACATTGAGGCGTAAGAGCTCTGAGGAATACCTGGGCTTGTTGGTTACTTATTTGTGGCCTCTAGTTCCCACATCTGTGAACAAGGAATAACAGCTTCTACCTATCCAACTGTGTAAGGCACATTTCAAGTAAGTGCTGTATAAAACTGTTAAATACTGTACAAAATGTAAGGGACTATTAACGTTAGTAATTATGGTGATAGGGACCAGGGACAGAGTCTGAGAAGGTCCAGGGTCGGTAGCAGTGCATTCTTATCCTTCAAGGTGTGGGATGAATGTCTGACCTAAGTGGGCTTTTGGCTTAGTAAGGCAGGAGGTTTCTTATCTGCCAGGGTAATCATCACATGGCTCCTAGAGAATTCTGTGGAGAACATCTGAGGGAGGCTACCAGGGCAGCTCATATAAGAAGCAGCTGTCCCTGTTTTTTTTCCCCCATCCAGGAATTTTGCCCACATTTTATTACTTTGGTTCTAGAAACAGCTGGCTTTCTCAAGGGTTGCTGTCACAGGAAAGCAATAAGGTCCAGCTCACTTAGGGGGAAGGAATAGTATGTAAAAGGGCTCTGGGCTGTATTGGGCCCTGTGTCTCCCTCCTTCCTTCCCCAGTTTTCATTAAAACCAGAGGGTCTTTCTGTCCCACTGGAGCAGCAGGCCAGACAGAAGAGGGACTGATAGGTCCTTTAGGTCAGATCAGCTAGAGGGCAGTTCTAAGGATGTTGGCTGTGGCAGAGAGGCAGGGTCCTAAGCCTGAGCATAAGGCCAAGAGATCAAAAATCCAAGATGTGAAACTGGGAAACAATAGATGAGGAAACCGAGGTCTATCAGGAGCTGTGGTGCTAGACCCCTAAGATGAGTAGGACATAAGTTGAGGTGACTTAGGATTTAATGAGACAGATACAGAAAAATAATGAAACTATCCTACAAAAGCTTAAATTGCTTATTTTGAATTATCTGTCATTTTGTATTGTCTGAATTTCCACTCTTTTCCCACCCTCTTTGCCTCCCCCTGCCCTATTAGGATAATCTGTCAAGAGTTATTGCACTAAGTGCATAGGGCAAGAGACAAAAGTTACCTGCAGTATAACTGGTCTTTGGAAGTTTAATTACACCCTTCCTGTGTACCTCTGAGCTGTAGTTTCCTCATCTGCAAAATGGGAACAAAAATTGGGATGGTTATTGGGATGCTAATAGGAGATTATGAAGAAAAAAAAAAGTGCCTGGCCTGGATTGGTGTTCAGTCACTAGTGATTGAAATAAATTCTGATACCATGTGTTCAGTGTCAGATTATAATAGAAGGTGAATATTGCGACCCAGGCTCTTAACTCTGTTTTACTAACTCAGCCTTGGAAAAGCATTTAGTATGTCTCAGCCTCAGTTTCTTCTGCTCTGAAAAGAAGGAATGAGATAGAAAGTTGACCTATAATTGCTGATGTCCCTTCTAGTTCGGTGCCTCTAAAGGCACATTGATCTGTGGTTCAAAGGCATCAAAGAGCCAGGAGGAAACAAAAAGTCAAGAGGGGGTCAAAGAAGCCTTCGAGTCAGTCCTGCCCGGGGCTGCAGCAAGGACAGTTACAATGAAAGCCATTATCTACAATGAGCAGATGTTGGAAGTGTCTGGGAGTCTGCTGCAAGGGCAGGGACCAGCATGTCACCCAGCATTTGGAAAAGAAATATCAAAGAGTGAATCAGAATGGCCCAGAAGGTTGGAGACAGTAGATGCCAAGTATGAGAGAGACCATGAGACATAGGACCCCAATTTGTGCTCCATTACCTCTTTCTGGGTGTTCCCAGTCAAGCGATTTCTCTTTCTGCAGCCTTCATACCCCTATCTTTAAAATGAATTAGGTGATGTATTCTCAAAGGGCCTCTTTAGGGCTTTCTAAAATTTCACTGTTCACTTTCTTTTGGCTCTCCTTGGTGTTGAGGATTTCATTTATATGCGAAGGCTTAACAAGTCACGCTTTGTCTAGCCCTAGAGTATTTAGAATGCTTCTGAAACCACAATTTCAGGCCACTAAGAATCATAAATTTTCAAGCTGAGGAATGCTTTGGTCCACCTGGTCCCACCCCTCATTTAACATTGGGAGATAATGCAGCAGAGTAGAAGACTATAGGCTTTGACAGCAGACTCTGAATTCAAATTCCTTCCAGTACTTACTTGATCTTTTGGAGCTATAGTGTCATCATCTGAAAATGATGAGACAGAGTGATAATAGAGTAGGAGGCACATAGAGAATTACCATTATTTGGAGGAGGAAAGAAAAAATTGAGGAGAGAGAGATTAAGTCACCTGCTCAGGGTTGAACTCAGACCAGAACCTAGGTCTCTTGTGTCTCCATCTAGTTTTCTCCTCTCTGGAGCCAAGGTCAGTTGTAGTAGCAGAGATGAGATGTGCGTGTAGTAGCAGAGATTAGAAATGAAAGCATGTCAGCTTTCTTAACATATTCGCCAACAGCCTTCTCAATTCCCCTGTGGCATGTGTCAATAACAGCCCGCACTTGTTTTAGAAACAAGCGCTCTATAAGCACTTCTCTTTGATTTGCTTTGGCTGGTACAGGAGCCAGATGCTCTTAGAATAGCACATCAGACTCTCCAAATCAGCCCATTCCCATTCTGAGCAACTTTGATCAGCAGCTCTGATCTGCTGCTGGCTGGGGTGTTTGTCCCCAAGTCCTCCCTACCTGGCATGTGAATCACATTCAGTTGTTTTTTGCTATTTGCCCTTTCCTTCTTGATGGAAGTAACACTTATTGAGGTGTCTACTATGTGCCAGATATTGTGATAGGTACTTTAAATTGATTATCTCCTGTAGTCTTTGCAATTCATTAAGTTATTAATAGTTCTATAGGGAAAAGCTGAGGCTCAGGGAAGTAAATGAATTTGCTTGAGGTCATATATCTAGTCTGTGAAAGAGCTGGGGTTTGAACTCTGGTCCTCCTAACCTCACAGATCCCATAGCAAGCTCTTCCTTGAGTACCGTACTGCCTCTCTGGCCTCCCGGCAGGTAGAGTATTCAGAAGTGCCCAGGAAGGGGCATTTAGTGGCTTTAGTATAATGGGAATATTCTCCATGCCTTCAGTGCCATTTTCCCATGAGTTTTTTTCTCTGCCTGCCTCAAACCAACTTCTTTAGGACCCAGGTGTGTGGCCCAAAGATCCAAGCAGGAGGCCGGGTTTCCATCTTCAACATGCAACACTGAATCCCTTGTAAAGAGTGTGCTTGTCATTTTCAGAGTTGAATGAGGGAACTATTTCAAGCAGTAAACCCCTACTTACAACAGCAGCTCTGAAATGCAGGGAAAGAAGAAAGAGGGTCTATATATCTCAAGTTTGATAAGCTTCCTTCGGGGACCTGGCAGGAGAAGAGACCTACATTTAAGAGATTAGGAATAAGATTGTTCTAATAGGTCCTCAAATCTGTACTCGGTTTTCAGTTACAAAGCACTTTACTTGAAGAGATCTTACTGCGAGGAAACTGAAGGCACTTGCCTTTATGTGGCAGAGCCAGTAGCTAGTCTTGGTGAGAACAGTGAATTTAAGCCCTTCCTGAAAGGGTTCTGTCCCTGGCGTTGGGCACCACCCAGTCTTCAGCTGCAAAATGGGCAGACTTAGTTTCTGCCCTTTTCTGAGTCCTTCTCTATTTGTCCCCTTCCTCACCCATTCTTACTCAGTTACTAGGGCTTCTTAATGAGACACCCTTCTAGTGATGCATTTTTAGGAATAGGGTAAACGATATTTTTGGCTCTGCATTTTCCCCATGATCATTTTCTAAAATGATGGAATTTTAGGATGTCAGAGTGGGAAGATGACCGTAACTAACAGTCATCAGGTTTACAGAGGAACCCTTTTAATTATGAAATTGAGGCCCAGCAAGGGCCAATAAGTTATATGCCCAAGGTTGTGCAGTGAATTAGTGGCAAGTCTTCTGACTCTCAGCCTGGTGCCCTTTCTACTACACTGAGCTTTATGTCAGTTCCTAAGTGACCACCTGGTCAACTTCACTAACTTACCTGTGCCTGGATGTCAGGCTTTTTTGTGTCTCTTTTTTGGGTCTGTTTCCTGTGAGATAGGCCTATGGGTGTTTGTACTTTGTCAGGGCATAATTCTCCTGCATATGGTGAGCATGTGTCAAGTTTTGTTTAACTCATTAGTGTGGAAACCAGAAGAAAGAGAATAGCTGAGAAACTGGATTTCATGTTGTTAGTAGAAAAAAGGATTGCTGAAATTAGATTGCTTAGATTTCAAAATTGATTAATCTCCTAATGAAAATGTAAACTTTGGCATTATCCTCTGCTTAGAATTGAGCCTTCTTTGTTTTCTACACATTACCCTTTAACTTCGCAGTTTTGAAACATTTGGATTCTAACCATTTGTGAACAGTAAGTCAAACAAAATTCCATTCTCCAAAAGTATCAGAGGAGCATCAGATGACTCTCAGATGCATATTAAAAAATGTTCTAATCTGACTTTAAAAGGTCACAACTGTTTCTATGCCTTATTTCCAAATTTTGGATAATTTTCCTTAACATATCATCACTGAAAATGATTAGAACCTCTTGTATTAAAGTTAGCTAGAGCTGTTCCAACCCAGGAGGGCACCTTTCTGTTCAGGGCACAGACCTTACTTCTTTGCTGAAGCTTCTGCTGATAGCAGCCATCAGCAAAATCTTGAACTCTCTCCTACAGCCCTACCCACTGGCGTGGAGCTTGGCCTTTACTGATCCTAGATTTGCTCCCCTGCCCCCGTGTCAAGGAAGCTTTCTCCTTGCTCCTGGTTTCCCTCAGGGCCATCTTGGATGCCAAGAGCTTATATACTTCCATCTGGAGGAAGTTGGTTTTGAGCACAGAGTTCTATTTGGGTGAAGTAAGTAACTGCTTTCATTATGTGGTTTTGTCTCTGAACATGTTTTACCCATCTTCTCATCCTCATTGCTACCACCCAAGGCCAGATCTTAATCCTCTCTCACTGGGACTATTTTCATTGTCAATCAACCCCTCTCCCTACCTCCAGTCTTTGTCCCTGAAGTATAACCTCCTTTCTCTTGCCATAGGTTTTAAAACACATTCCTTATTTACTACTTCCTGCTCATAAAACGTCTAGTGGAATAAGTCCAGTCTCCTTAGGATGACATTCAAGGCTCTGCAAAGACTATTTCTTCCCTTTTTTTCTAGCCTCTTCTCCATCTCCCTCTTCCTCAGGCTCTTTGTTCCAAAGGAGTTCATACTAGCAGGTAGAAATATTAGAGAAACCAACTTTTGGACAGTAGAAGGGAAGAACTACCTGATTGAGTCTATGAGAGAAGGTTAGGAAATGTTCTTAGTTGTGGAACCACACTAACACTCAATTTGATAAACATTTGTGGCAGGCATAGGGATATAGGTCCTTAGGGATATGGAGAAGGCAAATGCATGGTCAAGGCCTTTGGAGCCCATAGTTGATTTAAGAGGACAGGCAGGTAAAGTAAGTAGACTACAGTGATGATCACTATAATGGAAGCATATAGTTGTGAAGATCTTACTGTGCAGTGCTTTGGGAACATGGAGGAGAAGGGGATACTAACTGCCTGAGAGATGAAGGGAAGGTTCACGAAGATGGTATTTGAGTTGGACTTCAAAGATGAGATAGATATTTGACATTTGTGAAAGAAGTATTTGGTAATTGTGAAGGGGAGTCTGCAGCTTCCAAGTGATGAGACCAGTGAGGATAAAGACACAGAATTTAGGCGTATGTCTCAGAGAAGGGTAACTGGTCCAGTGTAACCAGAGTATAGGATTTCAGGAATGGAGTGTGGTTAGGGTTAAAGTTAACAGTAAGTTGGGGCTAAACTGGGTAAGGTATAATATTCTAGGCTAAGGAAATACTATGTGAGTATTGTGTTTCTTATATAGCATGTAATTTACCATCTTTGAATTAAGTGATACATATTTATCTATTCGTGTGTGTGTGTGTGTGTGTGTGTGTGTGTAGCTATGTGTTACGGTGTATATGTTAAATTTGGAAATAATTTGTGAAGAGCCACTGAAGCCAAGTGAATGTTAAAAAATGGAGCCAAGAGGACAGGTTAGACCTAAGCTAACTTGAGCTTGAACTTCTGAGATGTTCTCCATTTCCATAAGTCCGTAAGTTAATCATAGCATGCTAGAATTAGAGTGGACTTCTCAGGACCAGTGGTCGGTCAGTCGGTCTGTCTGTCCATCCATCTGTCCGACCATCCATCTGTCCGACCATCCATCCATCCAGTCATGTATTCAGCAAATGCCTGATGATACTCTTGGAGCTGTGATATGGTAGTGAATAAAACAGACTACCTTCATGAAACTTGTAGTGGGGGAGACAGAAAATGAGTAAGTCATTAGTTATTCTATCATTTTGTATATGAAGAAAGATAAGCAGGAGTGAAGGGTTAAGCCCTTTCTAACATTTTCAGCTGATAGAAGAGCAAGTGAAAAGTCCCCAAGGCAGGAACACGTTTGTAGAAAAACCAGAAGGCAGACAGTGTGGCTGGAGCAGCAGCCTGAGGGGGCAAAAAGCAGGAGATGAGGTTGGTGAGGGCCAGAACATATAGGGCCCTGAGGTCCAATTGGCCAGTGAGAAAATGAGGCTGACCAATAAAGAACCAGGGCCATACAGCAAGTTAGCAGCAAGGCCAGGATTGGTATCATCCTGGTTCAGCTTCCCTTCCTTTGCCTCCCTGCTGTCTTTTGGCTTTGACCCAGGATTAACTTGAATCTCATTTAATCCCTTCCTTCTCCTCTCCCTCACTCAGCTCTTTCCCTCTTCCTGTTCCCTGGGCTCCTGTCACACCATTGTAGTATTTCATTTCTGGCTACTTTTCTTTATCACAGCATTAGCATTTCCCAGACCCACTTTTGCACACGTGATCTGATAATACAGTGATTCCTGGAAGGTCAAAGCTAGAGAGGTTCTTGGACATCCTTTTGTTTCAACCCCCTGATATTAGAAATCCAGAAGAGGACAAATGATTTGCCCAGGGCCACCTATCTAATTAGTGGCAGAACTTGATTTCCTTTGCCATCCAGTCTCTGTTTATCTAAAGCTTTTTCCTGTTTATCTAAAGCTAGCACTTAGGGGTTTTTCTGTGTGCCAGGCACTGTGCTAAGTGCTTTTAAAAAATAATTACAGCATGTGAATCTATAGTTCTCTCAAAGTTAAAAAATTTTCAAAACATTCATCTTTTTTTTTCTATTTCTATTTATTTTTTGTATATAAATAGATGTCAGGTTAGGATTCAGTGCATACCTATGTTCTAGGGTTTCTGTTTTCTAGCTGTGTAAACTTGGACAAGACTCTTGACCTCACTCTTAAATGTTTTTCCCACCAGAGCCCTAAAATTTCATCCCCTAACAATTTGGAAACCTGATATGCTTACCTGCTCACCTTGGGAAATGTGCCTCCATTGATGACTGAGCAGCAGTAACAGGCTGGCCCTGTGTGATTTGAAGAGGAAAGGATGAGGAGGCAGAGAACTGGGTGCCTGGGAGCCACTAGATCAGGAATTGGCAACTCCTCTCAAATCAAATAAATCAAAACATATCTAGGGTAGGGGCCTCGGGGTAGTGTTGATGGTGACTCTGCTTGGATTGCGTTCTGAGGATGAGGGGATTGCCAACTCTGTTGAATGAGAGGAGCAGCAATGCATAGCGACCCTTGTTTGTGCAAGGGCAAAAGACAGTGTGTTGGTGGCAAGTGTCCCAACATGGCTGTGGCTGCCCATAGGCCATTTCTGATATTCATGACATCAGCCATTGACCTTGTGTCAGCCCCTGGAGAGGGCTGCTGTGGTCTGATACAAAGAGCCCAGTCTCTGTAGTCACACAGATTGAGTTCAGACCGCTGTCTACCAGTTACTAATTGTTTTTTAGTCTAATTCTTACTTTACCTCTCAGAGCCTCCTGTCTTCCCTGTCTGTAAAACAGTGTTGTTGATAACGTTTTGGGATTTGTTGTGAGGATTCAGAATACCTTAGGTAAGTAAGTGTCTCACAATACCTGATACTTAGTTGAGTGAATGGCAAGTTGCTCTGTTGTGATTAGCTCTGTGAAGACTAGTGTCTTTAGAAGGTGGCATTAAAGTCAGGTCTGCTCTGATTCTCTGACACTCTCCTCCCCACATGCCCTGGATCCCTCCATTCTTTCCTTGAGTTCCAGCCCCAGAAATGTTGGGCAAGTGGGAGCCTCTCAGGCTAGTCTGTCGCTCCAGGTGGTATATCTGAGTAAGCATGATTGTTACATAGCAGACATAGAAGGCCCGGCAGGTAGCTCAGGCAGCAGTTGATGAGCAAAAGGCTTCTCTCTGTTCCCAATAAATTGGTCCTTGGGGATCCTAGCTTTGAAATTCTAATTGACACAGGAAGGAAAAGATTCATTAGGCTCTGGACTCATTAAAATGCTCTGCTGCTCACCTACAATTTATTCTTGGCACTTCATCAGGAGGAATTAAGTAAACCAATGGGTTGGGAGCTGCTGACAGAAGAGTCTGCTTGTGGAGTAGGGATGTTGAGCTTCCCATATTATGGAGCACACAGTTGGCCTCTGAAGTTCCTCACCCCTAGGACTTAGCACGAGTCTAAGACTCGTATACTGTTAGTGCCGAAAGGACCTTCTGAAATCATTAATAGACAGTAGCTCATTTATGGGTCATTCAGAGAAGGGCTAGGGTTTGCCCAAGATCACCAAGCACTGTAGTCGTGGAGCTAGAATTAGAGTCCATCAAGCCTCTTGACTTCCAGGCCAGGAACCTTTCTCCTGCATCACTTTTGGATTTCTAGATCCAGTATTTCATTCATTCAACCTTGAGCTGACACTTTTGACATGGGAACAGTCATGGGAGGAGAGGGGACACCTAACCCAGTATTAGATTAGAAAGTCTCCAAATCTGAGGGGTGAATAGGAATTAACTAGGCAAAGAAGCAGATGAGAAGTGTTTAAAGTTGGCAGACAAGCACGTACAAAGGCCCAAAGACTTTCCAGGAATGGGAAGTTGAATCTTGCTTGAGTGGGGGAATTGAGGAAGAGAAAAGTTAAGATGTCATATCTATGAGGTTTAGGCCCCTTCCTCTTTGGTAAGAATCCTAGACCCGGGATTAGTCCTGGGTTCTAGGTGTGTTTCTGCTACCAATGTTAGTTATTCAGGTAACATTTCTTTAGGTGTGCCATGCTGGGCATGGAGGTACAAAAATGCATAAGATGTATGTAGTCCCCTTCCTCAGAGATACGTCAGTTTAATGCGGCAAACAAACTAATAAACAACTCCTATAATAGAGCAAAGGAAAAATTACCTCTGCTGGAGGAAGTCACAGTAGAGCTGTATGTTACCGTCAGTATTTTCTCTGGGCTTTGATTATCTCACCTGTCACGTGGTGACAAGTACTGTTCTATGTTAGCTCATGAGCTGATGGGAAGACAGCTTTGTAATTAACCGGTATTTATGTGTTTTGTGGGTTACAAAACATTTTTCCATCATTAATTAATCTTAGTTATAATCTTATCACTTAGGAAACTTCCCCCTAGTTACAGATGAGGAAACTAAAACAGAAAGACTGAGCCTTGTTCATGGTTTCACAGCTTTTGTTTAACAAAAGCTAGAGTTATAAATACAGTGGATCCAAACAGACTTTTGAAAGTAGAAAGATGACAACCTTTCTGTCCCTTGCTTGTGTGGCCCATTTCCTTCTCCCATCACTAGAAATACAAAGAACATCTCCAGTGTGAGAAAGGCAGATCTAAGTTGGCTGGGGAGGAAGAAAGGGAGCTTATTTCAGTCTTTTGTAGATTGGGCTCTGAATTTTTAAAAAACAAATTTTTTTAATGTTCATTATTTTTGAGAGGGGTGGGGAGGGTCAGAAAGAGAGGGAGACACAAAAGCTGAAGCAGGCTCCAGAGTCTGTGCTGACAGAACCCTGACGCGGGGCTCAAACCCACAGACCCCAAGATCATGACCTGAGCCGAAGTCGGACGCTTAACCAATTGAGCCAACAGGCGCCCCTAGGCTCTGAATTTTTAAGACTGTATGTCCCAGTGTTCCTTCACTTACGGCCGTTCCATCTCATGCCATGTACAGAGTGTTGTCTCAACCATTATCTAATTAGGTACACATATCACCTTATGGGGGTAGACAGAGCCTGCTGTACAGATGGGTAAACTGAGGTTCATAGAAGTTAAGTAATTTGCCCAGAGTTCACTGAATTATTTATGCAGACCAAGGACTGGAATCCAGGCTCCTGACACCAAACAGTTACTCTTTAAAAAAAAAAAAATTTTTTTTTAATGTTTGTTTATTTTTGAGAGAGAGAAAGAGAGAGAGAAGGAGAAAGGGAGACAGAGCTCGAGAGGGGAAGGGCCAGAGAGAGAGGGAGACACAGAATCTGAATAGGCTCCAGGCTCCGAGCTGTCAGCACAGAGCCTGATGCAGGGCTGGAACTCACAAACCGCAAAATCATGACCTGAGCCAAAGTCGGACTCTTAACCGACTGAGTCACCAGGTGCCCCTAAACAGGTACTCTTAAAATTATAGAATGTAGGCTCCTTTGAACTTGTTCAGTTCACACAATTCTTGAATATACCCCATGAGCCAGAGACTTTGCTATACAAGAGAGTCTCTGGTTAGGCTCAGGCCATCTTGGTGCAGCGCTTTCCTTAAGAGCAGGGACTTTTTGTTATTTACGTCTCTGGCCCAAGCCAGGGCCTGGTTTCAAGAATGCTTTGCTGTTGTTTTTGGCCTTAGTCTGCCAGAAGCTGGAGGGAGCAGATGGCCATAGCAGTGTGGATCATGAGGGTGTGTGTGATCCCAGGCAGGGACAGAGGATGAGTTGAGAGCCCTACACATATACTCCTGTTCCTGTGCATAGGCCCCTGCCAAGGTATTGTTCCATCCCAGAACAAAGTGAAGCTGGCCAACAACGTGAAGCTCCCATCTCCTGTCACCTGGCCTCCATACACAAATGTACTTGTTGGTCTCCTGGATGTATTTCATACAGATGCTTCTAGGTCCTGCTGTCCCAAAAGACCCTTTGGACCTATTTCCCAGGGATATCCCAAAATGAAGTTAAGGAGCCTCATCCCACAGCCATTCTGACATCTCCTCTAGTTATAGGACTCCAGCAGGCTACCACCCACTCTGCTGTTTTTACTCCTAACTCCTTAAGCAGATTGGCTGCTTAGTGTGACTTTGACAAAGAGACTAAATAGTAATCAATACTGAGAAGCTAACATGTTTCCTATTTATCCAAAATCTTAACCAGAAAGTTTTAAGGATTTTCTGGGGTGGGAAGTAACTGGGATAAGGAAGTTGACTTGCATGATGGGAAGCCTGTAATAACCTCGGGTACCTTATAAATCATGGAAGAAAATACCAACATTCATTCACAATGTTTCAGATGCCCCTCATATTCGTATCTTTATACATCACAGAGCTCTTTTTTTTTTTTTTTTAATTTTTTTTTTCAACGTTTATTTATTTTTGGGACAGAGAGAGACAGAGCATGAACGGGGGAGGGGCAGAGAGAGAGGGAGACACAGAGTCGGAAACAGGCTCCAGGCTCTGAGCCATCAGCCCAGAGCCCGACGCGGGGCTCGAACTCACGGACCGCGAGATCGTGACCTGGCTGAAGTCGGACGCTTAACCGACTGCGCCACCCAGGCGCCCCACACAGAGCTCTTTCATGCACATCACTGCCTTTGAGTCTTAGAGAAACTCTGCGAGGGAAGCAGTGCAAGGATTACCATTCCCACTTGACAGTTGAGACCAGGGAAGGTTAGTGACTATCTGATTGTCGTGGTGCAGAGCCCTAAACAAAATCACGCCCTGAGAGACAAGTAGTCCTGGGTTTGAAGTCTGGTGGTCACCATTTGCTGATTGCATAACTGGGCAAGTTAGCCCCTCCAAGCCTCAGTTTCCTTCTCTGTAACAGGAGGATAATAATATTTACTTCTCACGGTTGTCTAAGGATTAAGTGGTATAATGAATAAAAAAAAAAATGTCAACATGGTGTAGAACAAGTATTAGAAGCTCAGTACCTGCAGGTTTTCCATCTCAGGTGTTTTAAATTCTTGTATTCTCAGTCTTTGAAAATTAGTACTCTCATTACAGTAAAATGAGCTACATGTAATAAATTTCTGTTAACCAGAGTATCATTTAAGTGCCTCATTGGGTTAAGAGAACTGAATTAGTGGGAAGCAAGGTTGCTGGGGTATTCTGGCTAAGTACTTCTTTTTTTAAAACTTTTTTTTTTTTTTTAACATTTACTTTTGAGAAACAGAGTGAGACAAAGTGTGAGCGGGGGAGGGGCAGAGAGAGAAGGCGGAACAGAATCTGAAGCAGGCTCCAGGCTCTGAGCAAGCGGTCAGCACAGAGCCTGATGCGGGGCTCGAATCCACAAACTGTGAGATCGTGACTTGAGCTGAAGTCGGACACTCAACGACTGAGCCACCCAGGCGCCCCCCGGCTGAGTACTTCTGATACAAACCACAGTGGGCTAGACCTGATAGGGACTCCAGAGGTGTGTGCTAGTGTGTCTTCCTCAGAAAAGATGTTAATAAACTGGGAAAAGTCAGACTGTGTAATGTGAAGCACCTTTCTTTCCTGCTGACTTCTCAGAGCCATAGTATGCACGTAACTCTGGGTGGAGTGATGTGTTGTGGGGAGATGGAATATGCCAAGTTTCCTATTTGTATTTGACCTTGGAGCCCCTTTTGTGAGGAACTCTCATTAGCATCTTGAGGAACACTGGTCATCCATGGAAGAGTTCATGTAACACTGAGCTGATCCAGTTCCTCTGTTTTCTGACTAAGGTAATAGAGGTCTATAACCGAAGTTTACAGAGCCAGTCCATAGTGGAATCAAGTTTGAAGATCAGGGTGCCTGACTTCCATTTGGGCGACACTACTATTTGCACTCCACCATTCTTCTTCTTTAGCCAACAAATCATGAAATTACAGAGGATTCTGCAACCCACTAATCAGAGTATTGTTAGAGCATAAAGCTTTCAGTTTGATGTGTTTATCCCAGTAAACAGAAAGATTATGAAACAACAGGCTTAATGGCCACCAAATGTTCCCAAGCAGTGGAGGGACTCGGGGTTGGGTGATTAGCTCAATGTTTGGAAAGGTTCCTCTAACCCAAAAAGTTTTAAGTCTGTTCTTGGTTTAAGAAGTTTCCTTTTGTATACAGGGGCTCATCAAAGGGGCTCACAGTGCAGTTCTCCATGGTGAACACTCTGACATCAGTAACTATGGGGAAGATCCTAAGAGGGGTTAGGAGAGAATGTGTCAAATTTCTGTTCCTCCATTGCCATCTCCACCACAGAATTCAGTGGATAGAAATATGCTGTTGGTGGGGCGCCGGGGTGGCTCAGTTGGTTAAGGGTCTGTCTGACTTTTGATCTCAGCTCAGGTCATGATCTCAGGGTCCTGAGTTCAGGCCCCTCATTGGTCTCTGTGCTGGATGTGAAACCTACTTTAAAAAAAAATGTGCTGCTGGGTTTCTATCTAGACCCTGGTAGAAGGAGTTGTTCTTGACATTTAATAGGGGCTATCTTTGCATTTTCCTAAGTCTTCTGGTTCAGATCTAGTAAATATATCACCTTTGCATTTGCAGAGTTGTACAGTAGATTTGTTCAGACCACATCTGGTGCTCAGAACAGTCCAGTGACAGAGGTTATCTTCCATGTGTATATGAGGACACTAAGGCTCAGAGAAGGGACAGTGACTTGTCCAAGGTCTGGATAGCAAATTAGTGATACATTCATGGTTGTATTATAGGTCCCTAGTGCAAGCCTGACCTATAGTAGATCCTCAAGAAATACTTATTAGATGAAAAATTTGTACATTCTCAGGAATAATCTTCACGACTTCAAACTCTTTGATCAGTGTTCTTTTAACAAGCCAACATGGTGGGGGCCCAGTGGTTGGGCGTACTCAGGGTCACCAGATACTTCAGGGTCTCCCTCGCTATGTTGATTGCTGACCAGGGTGGAGAGTTCTAGCCTTTGCTTGGTAAGGACCTCGTACATCTTTCCTCACAGAAAGTCCAGATTTAGCAGTCTCTGGGCTGTAGTTTTAGCCTTTTTCTCTATTTAAAAAAAAAAAGAAATTAATTTCTATACCCAACATGGAGCTCGAACTCAAGACCCCAGGATTGGATGCTGTACTGACCCCAGTTGGATGCTGTACTGACTGAGCCAGCCAGGCACCCCTCAGTCTCTCTTTTGAGCCTCTGCTCCCTTTGTCTACTGAACAAAGACACCAGTGGTCCCCAGCTTTTTGCTCTGTCCCTCCTTTGTTTTCTCTCCCATCACTGTCTTGCCTGTTCTTTTGCCATAATGATGGGTGAGGAACTTGGGCTCATCTCATGAACACTGATTGTACAGTTTACTTTTGAGGAGTTGCCATGTCAGGTATCCTGGGTAACCATTTACTGAAGCAGCACCCATCTAGGATTCTTTCACCTGTTCATTAGCAGAAATTCACTGAACATCTACTGATTGCCAGGGCAGTCTGGGAGCCTGGGATTGCAAAGATTAATAAAGAGTCTCTGCCTTCAAGGAGTTCAGAGTAAACTGGAGAGGGACAGGTGTATGAATACAAAAGTGCAGCAAATGTTGCTGCAGCAGAGGTCTGTAGAGGATATTGGGTTCCAGAGGAGTGAGTGACTGCATCTGCCTGGGGGATGAGAAACAGGAGGCTTTTCTGAAGAGTTTTCATCAGGGGCATCACATCAGTGGATGTATGCTTAAGAGAACTCCTTCTTGCCCTAGCCTCCATCACCAAATCAAATAGGCTCTGGTTCTGCTTTACTGATGAAGTAAACTCTCTCTTAATCTTACTCAATGATAAGAGTGTGGTATTTGGAACAGGGGGGCCAATACTAATAGTTTTTTCACTTAGAAAATTCCTGAATGCTTAACTTGATGGTACATTATCTCATTGGATTCTCCCATCAACCTAATGGGGAGGATACTGCAATGTTATTCCCATTTTACAAATGAGAAAACTAATTCCCAGAGAGGTTAAGTCATTTACCCAGGATCATATATCTGATATATGGCAGAGATGGGATTTGAACCCAGGTTGTCTGATGCCAGAGTCATTCTCCTAAAAGGGCCTCAGAAAGGGCTATCATGATCTTGATACAATTCTTACCTTAAAGACTTGTAAGAATGAGAAAATACTTAGCAGCTCATCACATAATAAGCAATTAATAAATCCTAATAATCATTTATTACATTATAAAACAGACTTCCCTAAAGGTTGGGTAGATTAGGCCCCTGCAAAGATGCCTCCTTTCCGTCTCACTCAAGTGTCTTCTGGCTGTGTTATCTGTACAGCCTGCTTTAAGAGGAATGGATGGTGGAGGTGGCAGGGGCAGTGGTACGTGAAGTTCAGTTCAGCAGGTACGTCTGAGCTCCCACTCTTGGCCAGGGCCTATCCTGAAAGGCAGAGGGGATGCTGAAAGTGCGGTTCCCTGCCATCAGGAATTCACAAGTCAGTGTAGGAAAGGAGATGACACAGAAACAGATTATTTTAATACAGTCTCCTTAGATGGATGTTAGGCAGCACATCAGACCCCACTGCCCATGGCTCATACCACAACCAGCAGGGTAGGAATCACTTACTATTATATTAATTGATTAAATAATCATCCTATTAATATCCTTGTAATCAATTAAAGCCACTTTTGTTAATGTAGAAAGTAGGTGATACCATAAAGAAGGTCAGCAGCTACTTAAAGGAGACTTTTAACATGCTCAATTGGAAAAACCCATTTTATTTTTATGAGGGGGGTGGTGGTGGTGTTCCAAAACTGCCAGTAGAGCTGAGGGAGTCCTTGGCTTGAGGAGTGTACTGTGGGGAAGGATTTATGTCCTTCAGATTTCCCCCTGGTCACCCAATGTGCTCCGTAGTTATCACTTACTTTATAGCTTCTTGTACCCAAGCATATTTTTTTTTTATTTGTCAGAATGAGCAAGAAGGGGGAGGTAGCTTTCTGAGGCAGGACATCTGCCAAGAGAGGCAATGACTGAGCATCTGCTGGGATTGGCAGGGGCTGTGCCAGGGAAGCAAAGGCATTGTGAGTTGTGTGTATTATTGCATGAGGTACCTCTAATTAATTGGTTTCACGAGCACTTTTGGAATTCCTGCCATGTACCTAATAATATGCTAGGTGATGTGAAAAATACCCCAAAGTTTTATGGTGCTTGGTGAGAAAAGACTAACACATAAGACAAAAAGGAGTCCACGCAGATGGGATGAGCAGGGGTTGACTTGTGGGGTTCAGACTCTCAAGAGCTATAGAGACTTAGGACTGCTTCCTTACAGAGCACTGTCCTGCCTGTGATTTAGGAGTGGGTCATGGCTTCCATGAAGTCAGGCTCTTCAGCAGCCCACACGGCCGTTTCTGATCTGGCCTCTGCCAGGTCCCCTGCTTTCCTTGTACTCCAGACAAACCACAATACATATTATTCCCTAAATATAGAAGCTTTACTTATTTATTTATTTATTTACTCACTCACTCACTCACTCACTAATTAGCTTCCACAGCCTTGCTTATGCTCTTTCCTCTTTCCGAAATGTTCTCCCTCTCTTGTTTGTGTTTGGACTAACTTCCTTTCATCCCTCTGGACAAGATCAGGACTTCTTGATGACTACTTTCTGACTTCTCCTTTCTCTTCTCTCCTGTCCTTTTGGTAAGTGACATGCTTTTGAGTTCTTCATGTCATAGCCCTTATCAAGATGAAATATAAGTTCTTGTTTTTCTTTTTTTTTAATGTTTATTTATTTTTGAGACAGAGAGAGACAGAGCATGAACGGGGGAGGGGCAGAGAGAGAGGGAGACAGAATCGGAAGCAGGCTCCAGGTTCTGAGCCATCAGCCCAGAGCCCGACGCAGGGCTCGAACTCACGGACCGCGAGATCATGCCCTGAGTCGAAGTCGGACGCTTAACCGACTGAGCCACCCAGGCGCCCCAAGTTCTTGTTTTTCTGAGATCACCACTGGACTGTGAATTCCTCCAGGGCTTGTCTGTATTTTGTACAGTGTCAGACAGTAATAGGTGCTCAATAAATGATTTTTAAATGAGTAGATAAAATTTTCAGTATATTATTCCTCTGCCTAGGAGCCTATAAAACTTCTTTGTGGCATTCAAAACTCTGTAGACCGAAAAACAAATAAACACAGGACACTATTATCTCACGTATACATGAAAAAAACAATGAAGATTTGCCTTTTTTCTCCTAATTAATTCTCCCCCCCCCCCCCCCCGCCCCATCGTAATACATGATACTTGCCATGAAAGTGACATTCATTGATGATAGGAGAGTAAATTGGTAGGTACAACATTTTTAGAAAGCAATTAGTGTATCTTAAGAGACATAAAAAAATCATACATTTTGACATAGTAATTTCACTTCTGGGGATCTGTCCTAAGGAAATAATCAAATATATAGAATAAACTTTACCTTAGATGTTATTTATAGTCATGAGAAATTGGGAAAAGCATAAATGATCACTTGACTACAACCATTATAAACTATGATAAAGTCACTCAGGGGAAAACTATGAGTTATTTAAAACAGTCACAAAAAATGGGGCTTATTGAAAATTATGCAACAATAAGGACAAATATGTTATATATGTTATAATGTTAATTGAAAAAATCAGGTTACAGAATTGGATGAATGATTTAACTGTGTAACCCAAATATAATGCAAAGGGAAAAACTGGAAGGAACTATACCAAGATGGTGACAGTAGTTCCATTCTAGAGACGAGTAGGAGTTTAGGTGATTTCTTATGGTAATTTCAAAAAGTAAACACACTAAGTAGTACAAATACCCAAAATTTTGGCTAAGAATTTTGAAATAGTAAAGCAAAACTTTAATTTCAGTTTTCAGCAAAGGAGTGATATGGTGTTGTTATTCCAGTAACTGTGTGGAGGATGAATTTGAAAAGTGATAGTAAGAATAGAGAGACAGGGTTATATTCTAAAACTTTTAGGAGGCCAAATCAGGCCTTGGTTCACTGTGTCAATGAAGGGATGGATGATTCAGTGTGGAGGGAGTATATATGCCAGTAGTTCAGGGATTGCCTGAACTACTACCAGTAGTATATGCCACTGGTTCAGGGAGTTGATGATTTGTCCAAGGTTATGTGGCTAGTAACCTGGATTTAAATCCTGGTCTGTCTGTTCCACAGCACATGCTCCTGATCCCACAGCTGAGACCTCTATTACAGTTTTGGGGAAATACCAGCTATTTTTGGACTGTAGAAACTTGTTTAGTGTAGTGTTTTGTTTTTGATGGAAAGGGGACAAGAAAAGGTTAGTTAATTATTTCTAAGATGATGACTGGGGGGAAAAGACCATAAAGTTGATTCTGTCATGATCAGTTGAATTGACTAGAGGTTCATTAGGTATTGGGTATGTTACGCTTGTTTTCTTGGGGGCTTCCCCCCTCCACCAACTTGTTGTGGTTCATTAGTTGGCTTTTATTTGATGCTTGTGGCATCAGTGCCTCTTGAGCTTTGGTATGCAAATGTGTACCATATTACATGCAGATGAATATTTTGGTCACTATGCCAAGTTTATTCATGATGCTGTAGCTGGAGGGTGGAAGAGGTCAGATTGGCAGCCTCCAACAAGGGACAAATGTCTAAGCAGCTCCCTGAAAGGAAGGGTTTGCCTGAGCCATTTGATGCCCCATCCCCACACCTGTCTCATATAGCTTTGTCCAAGAAAAGTTGGCTTCAAACTTCAGTCTATACTTTGGAGTCTGATACCCAGCCCTTTAGAAGAACCCAGTTCATGTTGCTTACTGTGTGACCGTGGGCAACTGGCTTTGCCTGTCTGAACTGGAGTTTACTCACCTGTAAAGTGAGTATGACTTAATAACCCCTTAGAGTATCTTCGTGTGTGGATTTGATAGCCTTAACTCATGAAGGGGCTTCTAAGCCACATTAAAGGTGTTGGACTGTATTCTTGGTGGTAGGAAGTCGCTGGAAGATTTTTAAACAGGAGGTGGCAGGGATGCAGTTGCCTTCTCTCAATCAAGGTAGATGCTTAGTAATGTTTGTAGAGTTAATTTGTTATCAGAGGGACAAAAGCAGAGTGACTTTGACTGACATCCTTCTTAGTGGTCCTTTTTGGGGCAAACATGGCACTATGAGATCATGCTTAGAGTAGGCCCTCAGATACATTTAGATCAGCACCTTGGAGAGAGGTCAGCTTTCTTCCCTTTTCTGAATGGGAAATTAGAAAAATATATATATGCCAATGCATATGCTGTCTGTAGGATCAAGCTTTTGAGGGGCTGTGAGGGTGGCATTCAGTGTTTTCAAGGAGAAGGATTGTTGTAATGAGCAAAATATTGATTGCACATGAAAGGATTTTAATCAGCTGCCCTTACACCTGAAGGGGGCACAGTGCTTGGCTGCAGTGCCAAGTTGTGCACCATCCACCCCCTGCTTCCAGCTGACTGGCTTCCTGCCCGGATATCTCTGTCTAGGAAGATCTGCAACAGCAGTCCATCCAGGCAATATTCCTGTCCATATTTATGAAGCACATCTCCTGTAAAAGAGTACACTCCCATATGTTATCTCCTTTGACCTTCATAGCAGCTTGCATTGCCAGTGGGCAGAACAGGGATTTTTATCCCATTTTACAGATGAGAAACCTTGAACCTCAGAAGTGAAATGCCTTCCCAAGTTCACACAGCTAGTAGAGGTGAGATTCAGGACCAGGACTCCACAGGCAAACAAATCCAAAGCTAGCAATCCCCTATTGTTATTTTAGGGCAAGGCCTGCTTGGAAGGGGTTAGGCCTCTCTTTCTGTTTTCCTCAGAATCACCTACTTCTACTTTTTTTATATTTTTAAAAAAATGTTTGCTTATTTTTGAGAGGGAGAAAGAGAGTGCACGTGAATGGGGGAAAGGGAGAGAGAGAGGGAGACAGAGGATCTGAAGCGGGCTCTATGCTGACAGCTGAGAGCCCGATGTGGGGCTCGAACTCCCGAACCGAGAGATCATGACCTGAGTTGAAGACAGATGCTTAACCAGCTGAGCCACCCGGGTGCCCCTCCCTTACTTCTAAGATAGTCTGGAAAATGGGGACTCATGCACTAACATTGCACAGCCTTCTGCAGCCTTATTCAGTATAGAATAGCCACAGAGTGTGGAGGTTATATTGGAGATACAGAACAGTGAGCAAGTAGAGGTTTCTTGCAGTATCGGCCCCTGGGGCCCTATTGCCCAGAAGAGGAACCCAACCTGCCTTCTGGGTCTTTGAGGTACAAAGAGGCTTTTTGTAACTTTTACTTAGGGAAGGACCTCTTCCTGACCCCCTTCTCCAGTTGTGTTTTCTTGGAAGGTGGGGAGCTGCTTTACTCTAGATACTCATTTATTCATTCAACACTTAAGTGCCTACTCCTTGATTCCTTGTATGTTCAAGACACATTTCCAAATACTAGAATTTTGTGACATGCTTGAAGAGACTGTTGAATCCACAGTGATGGTATTCCTTCCTTCATCACAGTTTAGTTCTGGGAGTATTCCTTCCTTCATCACAGTTCAATTCTGGGTGACATTATCACAGCAGAATTCACCACCTTCCCTTTGATACTTACAAGGAAAAGTTCTTACAGATTCTGTAGTAACAATACTGGCAGCAGTAGCTAATATTTGCATACTTTGTAATGTACCAGATACTGTTGTAAACACATACATTTTATCCTCCAGCAGCCCCACAGATATTGCTGTCCCCATTTTACAGGTGAGCCAACTGAAGCATAAAGAACCTAAGACACTACCCAAAGGTTGTGTCACACAGCTAGTGCAGTGGCTGAGTGAAGACATTTTGGCTTCAGAATTGCTTTTTTTTTTTTTTTATTTTTAAATTTAAATTTTTTTTTTTTAATGTTTATTTTTGAGAGAGAGAGAGCGAGCATGAATCGGGGAGGGGCAGAGAGAGGGAGACACAGAATCCAAAGCAGGCTCCAGGTTCTGAGCTGTCAGCACAGAGCCTGACGTGGACCTGAAACTTGTGAACCATGAGATCATGACCTGAGCTGAAGTCAGATGCTCAACCGACTGAGCCACCCAGGCGCCCCTAATTTTTTCTTTTAAATGTTTATATTTGAGAGAGAGAGAGAGCAGGGGAGGGGCAGAGAAAGAGAGACGGAGACAGAATCTGAAGCAGCCTCCAGGTTCTGAGCTGTCAGCACAGAGCCCAGTGTGGGGCTCGAACTCACAAACTGAGGTCATGACCTGAGCCAAAGTTGGATGCTCAATCGACTGAGCCACCCAGGTGCCCTGAGAAGTTGCTCTCTTGACCGGATTACATGGCCTCTTAATGTGGGAATAAACATGCAGGCTTTGGCTCCTGCTTGAGGACAGGCTCCTCCTCACAGCAGCAGGTTATACTCATTTCTACACCACATCATATGACCCACCCTATTTTTGGTTGTGCTGAAAGATAGGCTAACCACATATGCTCAGTTAGAACAAACTTTTGTACAGTGATGATAAATTGGCCATGCACCTGCAAGATTCAAGGTACACTATTGTGTCTTGGTTGCTCATCTGCTTCAGCCAGTCATACTCTTCGGTATATTGTGGCATTCGGGAATGAATCTGTCAATCTTACTTTTAAGAAACTCCTAGGAGAGGGAAGACTACTGTGTAAGCAGCCATGATACAAGACTATGGAAGTTACACATGCCCCCTTTTCCTGCCTAGTTTCTTAATGTAGTCTAGTGTCGAGGGAGAGAAGGTCCAGAAGTACCAGCCTCTTCAGGAATATACCATCCTCTCATATCCCCAGGCCTCAGGAAGGCTGTTTAAGTCCCAGACAGCCTAGATCATCTTCCTTTGAAGGATATAATATGAGCTAGAGTAGATGACCAAGATAAATTACCTGAAGTATTTGGTAGCAAGTCCTTAAACTTACCCTTGGCCTGCTTACCCTGTTCTCTTTCTTGATGGAAGCAAAAAGGTTAGGATAGTTTTTGTAAATTGGTCTAATACTGAAGTCTAAAAGAATTAGGCTAAAGGACTTGAAAGAAATAAAATAAACTCTTCTTTCTTTGCTTTGGTTTCCATGGAGGTTGACA
Organism: Lynx rufus; assembly: GCF_022079265.1. Lineage (NCBI taxonomy): Eukaryota > Metazoa > Chordata > Mammalia > Carnivora > Felidae > Lynx > Lynx rufus. The sequence continues at coordinate 25,056,208 of NW_025814896.1, read as the reverse complement.
AAGATGGGTGAGAGTTGCTTCCAGGGTAGCGTGCTGAGTGGATGCCGGTCCACAACTCTTGCGGGGTTGTGAAAAGTCTAGAAATGGAGAGTAAGTGCCCAGAAACTAGTAATTTGACTTTTTTATTGCATTTGACAAATGTATTTGTCTGCAATGGATTGGAAGTTTAAAAAGCAAAAGAAAAAAAGTAGTTCTTCGTCACAATTTTGAGAAGTACTGTTTTGTCTGTAAAATGAGATTAATAATACTTACCTGTTGCATGCTCCTCAGACTGAGACAGCCAGGAGCCCCAAGAGCTGGCACTGTAACCATTATGGCATGTTCTGGATGAAGAGCCTGACACAGAGGAGAGGGCTCCCTGTCACTCTACTTTTTCTACCTCACAGGAGGTCTGGAGACGTGCTTTCTCATTCCACCACTGACCCTAACTTATTTTTGTGACCTTGGGCAAGTCACTTCTTTAGACCTTAAGTATCTCATCTATTTTCAGTAGCAGGGACTATGTTTTATTCATCTGGTTCCTCAGCATTTAGCTGGACAGGACTTGGCATGTAATGAGTATTGAATACTGAGGCAGTAATGACACTAGATGATCTGTAAGGATCCTCTCAGTCTGAACATCTTAGGTACCTTATCGTCTCTCCTTTCTGAGCATCCTATTCCCTACCTTCTCCACCTGGTAGCATACCTCTATTTCCACATGTCTGTTTGTCTAGGCAGTCTTGATCCTAGTACTTTGAGACAGCCCACGTGGTGTCCATGTTTTGACTCATTTGTGAAGTGTGTCTAGGATAAACCCACCAGGGATAACACAAAGGATAGTAAGAGCTGGCTCACAAAGTCAGAAACATGCTCTTACTCCATTCTTACCCAGTGGGGCCTGGGCCTAGGGTAACCCTGCTGGCAGCCCTGCCAGACCTGAATAATGGCCACAGCCTGGAACAGGGTTTTCCATGAGCTCCATCGGGGTCTCCAGTAATTGGAACATGGCACCTTCCGACTTTTAATGGATGGCAGACGTGAGGAGCATTTGTCACTGCCTGACTTCCCTGCGGGAAAGAGGCTCATAAGTCACAGCTGACAGACCCTTTGATGACTTTTAAACTTCATTTACAGAAAAGAATAGCTCTAATCAACCAACAGCAAGCAGTGACTAATCTTGCCACATTATCACTGTGAGGAGCCAGCCCCTTAAGGTGTAGAAAGGGGAGGGGGAACATGCCCCGGCTTACAGCAGGTGCTTATTGTCCAGCAGGTTCTTGGACTTGAGAGTATGCCCTCAGCAAGACCCCATGCATTTATGCCCAGAGGGCCAGAGAGTGTTAGAAGCTGACCTCCTGGCTGGTACAGGGCACACCTAGCATGAAGCCATTTTGGGCCAAGGTTAAGAGCACCACAGCTCTAGTCTCAGACTGATGGATTGCAGCTCTGCCATTTCCTGGCTAGTGTAAGACTAAGTTCCAACCCTTAGTCTCCTTATCTGTGAAATGAGTACAATGTATACCATCACCTACCCTGAAGCAGAAGACTGAGTGCAGTAGTAAGTGCTCAGGAAGTGTTGGTAATGATTATCATGGTTAGCCCTAAAGGGGCCCTTTATGGTCACATGCTCCAAAACCCAACATCATGTGGCACATCAGCAGCAAAGCCAGAATCAGTCTTCTATGGGAACAGGGGAAGTCAGTGGGAGCAGTCTAGTGGATTAGGAAGAGCACAGACTTCAGAACCAGATTAAGATTAGGGTCTTTTTATCCTAATCATGCCACTTAAATGTAACTGTGGACAAATTATTTAAGTTCTCTGAACCTTAGTTTCTTCATCTGAAGAGTAGAGATGATACTTAATCTCACTGGGTTGTGGTCAGGATTATGAGAGATTATGCCTGTAAAATTTTCAGCACAATGCCTGGTGTAAAGCTGCTGCATATTAAATTGTGTGTTTCCTTTTTGTTCTTCCCCAAGACAAGAATTGGTATGCAGCTATCAAGGGAGGAAGAAGCAGCACTGAAGAAATTCTATTTCAAACGTTTATTTCCAGCCCTGCCTTGCATATACTTGAAGGGGGAGCAAAGAGGAAAAAGCGGCATGTTTTGTACATTGTTATTGCAGTTTTTCCTGCCAAGCAGAGCCTCTCCCGATGTCACCACCCAGTTGAAATTAGCCTTAAACATACTCTCTTGTCGTGGAGACTTCTATGATGCTCCTTCCCATTCTCTGATACCCCAGACTGCTTTGTTTGGGCAGCTTCTGGAGCAGTGAACTCCAGCCCAGGGCACATGTGCTTGATGGTCATGGTGCATGTACCCTGATGGACTGGGAGTTCCTTGAGATCAGGTACCACCAGACCAATTCCTGGATGAATGAGTTGGCCTTATTCACTTATGAATGAGTAGTGACTATTTGGATAGCTGTAATTATGACTGAATGCATAGGTAAGTGTTTGGAGGACTTCTTTGGCAAAAATGAAGAGGTTGACAATTATTTTTAGATTCCTAACTGTAATTTAGTATTGGGGATTATAGGGCCAGCGTTCTACCTACCCACTCCTTGCTGCCTTTCTTCCCTATAGCTATAAGGACTGCTTGTCACAGATGCTAAGCCTCAGCCTAAGGCCACGTAGAGTTAGGGTACAAGATACCCAGACAACACTGTGGGGAAAGGTGACTGAGGCCCCAGCCCTGCTTCTGTCTGCTTTGGGGTCTCCCCTCAGGGCCTGTTTGATGCTGTTACCAATGTTATAGTTTAGGAATAGAGACCTAATGGTATAGCTGAGGAGTGAGTCACTGGTTTAGCAAGGCCTAAACCCCAAACCCCTCCCAGCTAGCGTTCTTTCCTCTCCCAGCCCTTTATAGTATGATTTGATAGGCATGGGTGGAAACACCTTTATGAAATTTCTAGGTTTGGTTCCAGACACTGGGACAAGGGAGAGAGTATGCGTAGGCCCTCTACCCCTGACCCACTCAGGCAGAGTATGGAGCACTGGGAGATGACAGATGGAAAGAACGTAGGGCTGGAATGTGGATGATCTAGACTGCTGGGCTAGATTCATCTGTTTTCATGGGGCCTAGAGCATTTGAGTTTCTTATGTAAATACATACTGGTCTTAACCATTATATCAGGCACTTTGTACATGTTATCTCTGATCCTAACAATCCTGGAGGTTGGTATAATTCCCATTTTGCATTTGAGGAATCTGAGGTTTACCGAGTTTAAGGGACATGTCCAAGTTTACATCTCATAAATTGTAGGGCTGGAATTGGAACTCATTCCTGTCTGACTCCAGGGCCTATGCCATTTCTGCTCTTTCAGGTGCATTCTTTCCTTTGTTATTAGGAAACAGTTAAGAAACAGGTTCCTGGAGAGAGGGCTTTGTTGAAAAGCTAGTAGAAGATAGTGCCCTTGAGCATTCTTCCCCAGCATCTCCATAGTGCCTGCACAGAGGGGAATGCTTAAGCAATGTTTGTTGAATGGGTGAAGGGGATAGGAGTTGGGTAATAATAGTTATAATCCTCTATCCTTTTATAGTATGTTACAGATGCAACAGAGCACTTTCATACTGATTAGCCTATTTGATTTTATATCAGATTTGAAAGGTAATCAGGACAAAGATTATTTGTTTTCAGAATAAGGATGATAAAGCTCAAAGAAATTATATGACTTGTTGCAGGTCATATGACTAAGAACAACAAAGCCCAGGGCCAGGCCTCCTGAACAAGGAGAGTACTCCTTATACTCTCACCCATTCTAGGAGCCCTCAGTATTCACATCCTGGGAGCTGGAGTTTCTCATGGGAGTGGGAATTGTCAGGAACTAAAGAGCATTCCTTGGGAAATTAGTCCTCTCTGACCAGTAATTATCATTTTGGGCAATGCTAATGAGCTGGGGCCTGGTGAGTTGAATGAGATTAATAGATGTTCTGTCATCCTTGGCCGCCTGTTAACCAGGAGCCTCTGGCCTCTGGACCAAGGAGGCCCTGGGCACTGATCAGTCTAATTGCTTGGCTTTCTCCAGAAATAACGTCACCATCACTGATAGCTATTTTCCTTCAAAATCATTCTCATATCCCTAATGTTATCTAAGGGCAGAGGTCTGGCCACAGGCTGGTGTGACCCTCATCTGCACTTTGGAGAATGAGACCAGAAGTGTCAAGCAGGGCTGGCCTAGATAGACAGAGGCTGTAAATGGCACTGGGAGGCATCAGGACCAAGACCAGCAGCTCCTCTTGTGAAATTAGTGCTTGAAGAAGAGATGCAGTGCCAGGTAGGATTTACAGAATTGAGGCAGTGGGCATTCTGATGGCTAAGTGCCTCAGAGGTTAGGCTGAAGACTAAATTTGATCCTGATAGCCAGGATTATGAGGGCTGACATGGCAGAGTCAGAGCCTTGGGACAGTTGGTGAAACAGTGGTGTGTAGCAGCCTGGATTCCAGTCCCCTAGCTGTTCCCTTTACTAGCTGGATGACCTTAAGTAAGTCACTTACTTTTGCTGAGCCTCAGCTTTTCATTTATAAAATGGAACTGACAACATCAGGATCAAGGACATAAACTGGTTTTGTTCATGAAAGTCCTTTAAAGTCCTTACTTTGGCAATCAGTATCCAAGACATCTCTTTGAATAGGCTTTTGGAGTCAAACAGACCTGGGTTCCAGTTCCAACTTTGCTCTATTAACCAATAACCTGGCCTGAGTCTTCATTCCCCTATTTAAAACACCTCACAGAGCTGTTGTGAGGATTAAATAAAGTGGCACATATAGAGTCAGAAGCTCTTTTTACCTTCATGGTTCTCTGGGGGTCTCATTTACCCAGAGTTCAGGGGTTGTCATACGTTTTAGGGTATTTCTACCTTTACAAAGACCTGTCACTTGACCACATGTTCAAGCTTGGGCTCTTGGCTTCTAAAACATAGCTTCCATCTGAAATGTTTCAACTGGGAAAAACAATTTGTTTTTGCCAAATTTCCTCTGTTCTTACTAGCTTGGAGAAGTGAGCCCATCCCTTTGAGCTGTAAATTGCATTTCAAAGCCTGTGTCTCTGGTGGGTTTTAATTAGCTTAAGGGCCTGGCTTTTATGCAGCAGTTGTTTCACCAGCAGGTAAAGGTCAAGACCCTTACTTGGGAGCCAGTCCCCAGTTTTCCTCTAATAGCATATCTGCCCCCTCCCAGCCCCTCACTGTCCTGAGGGGCAGTCTTTCACCAGCCCAAAGGAAAGATGGAATTTAAGAACTTGGAGGACTAATGGGGTTCTCGGCCTTGCCACTCATGGGCTGGGGCATTGTGGCCAAGTCCATTCCCCTCTGTTCCTCAGGGTGAGAGTATATAAACCCCATGTTCACTGAAGCCCCTGCTAATCTGACATTGTAGAAGTTTCTGTGAAGAAGTCTGGTCCCTACTTCCTCTTCCCACCACCACGAAGAATCATCTTTCTACCCAACTCTCCTTGGCTCATTACTAAACATGGGGCCTCTGGGGGGCTGCAGACACCTTCCTCTCAATTACACAGCTAATCTGTGAGGCAGAGCTTGGCTTGGGGAAATAGCTTATCAAATCAAGCAGCTTCTGCTGAATAGGATGTCAATATTTACTAAGGCTCATACTCTAAGCTAGGGGGAAGCCTGGAAGAACCAAGAAAGAATGTGGGGGGAGTATTAAATTGGGGATGGTTGGTCTGCAGGGGGTAGGAGAGTGTTTGGGTCAGAGACTCTAGTGTTTTAATGAGATACCTGGGGGACCCCCCCCCCCCCCCCCGCCAGCCCTGGCCATACATACTTAGGGCTACAGCTAGCCCTTCTCAGCACCTCCTGGGACATTATTCTTATTGCTTCCTCCGTAATTCTTATTGGGCACTTACTGTGCCCAAGCCTTCGTCAGGCCTGCCTCTACCATTTGCAGAACAGGACAAGAGTACAGGTGGAGACTTAACATGCCATATGTCTAAATATTTGTTTGGAGGTTATAAGTGAAGCTAACAAATTGTTAGGTTCGTAACAACCTGGAAGACTATGTCTGAATTTAGAATTCTTGACTCTTTGGGATTCTGTACCTGAACCTAGCAGTTCTGGAAGAACTGGTCTGGGCACCTTTTCATTTCCTAAGCGCAACTTGATCCCTCACTTTGAGGAGCCTCATAAACATGTGTTTAGACACTGAAGCTTTTCCATATTCCTGTAGATAGCTATTCCTTTGGGCTTAGAGAGTAGGCACAGTAGCAGCACAGCCTTCCCTTGGAAGAGTGTACAGGCCTTGAAAGCAGATTGAGGGCTGATTAGATGGGGTGGGGGAGTGGGTGGAGTATAGGGGTTGGTGCCTGGAGCATGCTTCAGATGGACATTTCTTCATGGCCCTGCAGATTCCTCACCCAGCCTGGCCACACGCATACATGTCCCTCTTTGTGTGACATGGCTTTTATGCTTTTATACATGCATTCATGTCCCCCTTTTATACTAACCTTTGTGTGACATGGCTTTTGTCAGCCTTTTCTTGACATTATTCAGAATGTGCTCCAGTCTGACCTTCATCTCCATCTAGAATGGGCCTTACCAGTGTTGGGCAGTGTTGTCAGAACAGAGGAATTCAACTAGTCAGAGCGTAATTAATAGATCCTATAAAGAGTTTCACTGTTTGTAAAGTCCTTTTATGTACATTGTCCCAAACCCCAAGTGATGAGAGAAAAGATTGAGTACTGCCAAACCTGAAGAACTTCTCACCAGCCAAGGAGTGAATGCTGATCCTGCTGTAGAACTAAACATAGTAGCTCAGCAAATGCTTCCTGCTCAGTGGTTGGTATTAGAGGCTCCTGCCAGAGGTAGGAGGGAGCCCAGCACCTGTTATGCCCATGCCAGGTCAGTGGCAGAGATAGTAGACATCAACAGGTCTGAACCATTGTCCCCCTTCTCTTTCCATCTTGGTCTACAACCCAGGCCAGTGGTTGGTTCCCTTCAGCCACAGCAGGTGGCTTCTCCCTGAGCCCAAACTTCATTTCTCTGAGCTGAACCAACCAGGAGAGTTATCTGATGCCTGTGGAGGAGCCCCACAAACTTCTTATATATATCCATGGATGGATGAAGAATTAACTTTTGAATGGCTTGTCATCCAGCTAGGTGAGGGATTATCACAGAGGACTGGGGGGGAGGGTGGGCAAGGGAACCTACATACATGGAGCATTTTCTGCTGCACATGGATGTTATGTTAAGTGTTTTCATGGATAATATCTTTTATGTTCCTCACTGCTTAATAAATGATGACTGGACGTAAAAGTAAACTGAGCACCAAAGAATCCTTTCCAGGCCCTTTCCAAAGCTGGCACCAGCTCCTTCATCAGTAGCAGTGCCCTCTCAGTCCCTGTCCTTTACCTAGGATGGTACACACTTGACTTCAGTATATCCATCAAGCTACTGCAAGCCTACCCTAGGTAGGAGTAGGTTTTTCCTCAGAATTACTTATTCTCAGGTCCAGCCTATGGTTTCCTTGCAGTGAGTGCCATCTGCTGGTCAGAACATGCCAGCTTCCAGACTGGGAGGATTGAAGAGAAAAGGGTTTCTTACCCTAGTGGAACAAAAGATAGCGCTTTCTCTGCCTATACTTAGCTCTGCTCTAATTCCCTGAAAAGAAGCTCCCTCTGCCCCCAAAATATTAGGTTTGTGAGCAGGTGTTTACAGTTAGCCTAGGTTGATGAGAGGTCTTTTGGTTTTTTTTTTTACATACTGCTTAGGGTCTTCAGCACCTTCTGTGATAGCTCTACAATGGGGTATTGAGATAGGAAGGTTCCAAAGGGATTTGTACAAACCCATGCCAGTGAGCAGAGAAGTCTGGGCCAGTAAGTAGAAATGCCAGTACTTACTGTTAGACTTTTCCTACTGACATCAAGCCTCCTTTTCCTTTTCCTCTGGAGCCTGTGCTCTGTTATAGCATGTCCAGGGTTGGGGGTAGGAGAGATTTGTATGGCCCCTTGGGGTAAAAGACATTGCCAGGGTGTAGAGAGTGAAGTGTAGGTACAATATTATCTCTAAGCAAACAACAAAATTTGAATGAGTTAGTATAAAAATAGATAATATGCTGACTTAACTATAATATTTAAATTGGCTTTAGCTCTGGGAAGGAGAGTGATAGAGATGAAAAAAATGGGCTGTGGGGACCAACTGGCCTGTTTCTGACAAGTCAAAGAACTTATTAGAGTCTATTTCTGGTAAAATATGAATAATAGTAATAATATTTAATGGAGTCTTGTGATTACTCAATCTTGCCTGCCACCCTTAGCCTGCCATGAGTGCTCAGTGAGGCTTATTTCACTCACCTTTTTAAAAATGGTTGGTACCAATAAAGACAGCCATAACTAGGTCAGTGTCTGCATCAAACTGAGCAATTTTCATAATGTGGTGTTGTTCTAGAGCAGGTATTACCCGCAGTTACCATATGACTTCCTCACCATGGTTATACATTGAAGGAACAGAGGAAAAACTATGGAAGGTCTTCAAATTTAGATCCTGCATGGTGTAACATTTGAGATAAGCATTAAAGAATGGGTTTAAAAGAATTAGAGTCCAGCAGACCAGGGTTCAAATCCCAGCCCTGCTGCTCACTAGCATTGTGACCTCTGATTGTGCATTTTCTCCCGTGAAACGTCTTGGTTCTGCGTATCATGTCAGTACCAAATGAGAGAACATATATAAAACACCTGGCCATGAGGTCAGCATCCCAGTGAGATGTTTAAAGGGGAGGCTGAATGCTGTATGGTTGTGTGTATGTAGCAGGGCACAGAGCAATCCAGTTTAGCTAGGATTTGGGCCATGGGTAGCCCTTGAGCCCAACTGGGAGACCCAGTCTCACAGTGGCTCTCTCTCTCTCTCTCTCTCTTTAGGTGGCCACCATGTCCTTGAAGATCCAGACAAGCAACGTAACCAACAAGAATGACCCCAAGTCTATCAATTCTCGAGTCTTCATCGGAAACCTCAACACAGCTGTGGTGAAGAAGTCAGATGTAGAGACCATCTTCTCCAAGTATGGCCGTGTAGCCGGCTGTTCTGTGCACAAAGGTTATGCCTTTGTCCAGTATGCCAACGAGCGTCATGCCCGGGCAGCTGTGCTGGGAGAGAATGGGCGGGTGCTGGCCGGGCAGACCCTGGGTAAGTGTCTCTCTTTGGCCCTGCTCCTGGTATTCTCCTGAGCAGGTGCTGGCCTTCACTTTCCAGCTCCCCTCTTAGACCTTTCTTTTTCCCTTACTCTACTACTTGCTACCCTGCCCCTATCTGAAATGTTATAACTAAATAGTTATAAATTATATTTAAGTTATAAATTAAGTATTTATAAAATATGCAGGGTTGAGTTTTAGAAGCTTCTCAAAAATGGTTCTGTCTTGTCTTTGCTTTCATAGTGACTCTTAATGACAAGCTTTATGATTCTGGTTAAAATGCAGATTCCTAAGGGAAACGGAACAGAGTGGACTAGCATAGCCTGTAACATTACGCTACAGATGTCTTAGGTTAGAACTCTTTTTTTTTTTTTTAAAGTTTATTTATTTATTTTGAGAGAGCAAGTGAGTTCTCTAGAGGGGTAGAGAGAGATGGAGAGAGAGAATCCCAAGTAGGCTCCATGCTGTCAGTGCAGAGTCCGACACGGGCTTGAACTCACGAACCATGAGATCATGACCTGAGCCAAAATCAAGAGTCAGATGCTTAACCCGACTGAGCCACCCAGGTGCCCCCAGGTTGGAACTCTTTATGAGAGCCGGGAGGAGGGGCTAGGAGCACAAGGTGAAGTAGGTGCCTTTGGCCTTGGTGCTATGTATATATGATGTGGCCATGTGGTAGTCTACCGTGGAGTGTGTACAGTGCACCTACTTCTGTGTATATGTATGTTCAAAAAGGGATATTGATAGATGTATTCCTGAATGTGTGATATGTGGATGTAACTAAACATGTGGAGAATATGTGAACACATCTTTAGAATGTATATATGTAAAGTGTATGTGTCAGAATGTACTAAGTGTGTGTAAGAAGATATGCATATTTATTTGTCAGATACTGAGATCTTGTCATAGGCTAAGCATCATTCTAGGCAGAAAGATGTTTGGTAGAATGTTTGCTTGAATGTGGCTCATTTGTAGATAGGCAGTTATGTATATGACATCGGAGCCAAGTCTCAGTGTACTTGAGAGTCTATATGTTATTTTTGTGTGTGACTTGATTACCTGGATATGTGAACAAGTATGTGAAGATATGTATCTGAAGTACTTATTTACATCAGTGTGCTTGAGAATGCTTATATGTGTGATGTCCACGGCACGTGTGTGTGAGTGATATGTGTGTGAGCGTGCGTGCATCTGAATGTATACGAATTTGTAAATAGGCATATCTCTGTGATGTGTGGGTAGGAGTCTAATGTGTGACGACCTCTGTTGATTGTATTAGTTAGGAGAGTCCATTGTCCCTCACACATAGAAATTGCTGCTACTGTGCAGGAAGGTGTAAGTGTTTGGGCTACCTGGTACCCTGCCAGCATCTGACTGTGCCTCCTTTCTCCACACAGATATCAACATGGCTGGAGAGCCCAAGCCCAACAGACCCAAGGGACTAAAGAGAGCAGCATCTGCCATATACAGGTGGGGCGCTCTGTCTCTTCTATCTCTCTCCATCTGGGTGGGATTGGTCCCTCTTTCCACAGAGGGAGTGAACATTGGTTGGTGACAGTGTGCCGAGCCTAGAATTTGGGGAGGTGTTTGGAGATGAGGGCCTGTGGAGAGTGGGCTGAGTGGCTGTCCCTCAGCCCCGGCCCTCTCCCCTTTGTTTCCCCAGTGGCTACAGCTTTGACTATGATTACTACCGGGACGACTTCTACGACAGGTGAGCAGGGAAGGGGCGTGCCTAGGCATGAAAAAGCCAAGCTGGAAGGGTCCTGAGAGATTACTGGTGTAGCCCACTCAGTCCTCCATGTGGAAACTGGAGCCCAGAGGTGTGGACGGGCATCTGCCCAAGGCTGTTCCACAAGTTGGTGGCAGAGCTGGAACTAGGGTCTAGTTCTGCAGGTGCCCAGGTCAGAGGTTCCCCACCCCACACTGTCTCCCATTCTGACTGCCCTTCCACCTCCTAATCCTGGGTTGGGACTCAGTGGGACTAGACAGCAAGGGACAGATAACCATAGCAAATTGGATTATAGAAAAGGTTACTAGAGTAGGTGCAGGGAGTTTGAGCCCTCATGTTCCTGCTGTTTAGTCTCCTTACCTATTTGAGGTGCTCAGCCAGGTGGAAGGAGCCTCAAAAGCTCAATGAATACCTCTTGGCCTTTCATTTATAGCCAGGAGGCCAGCAGTCCTTTGGAGGTCTGAATTAGTTCCTGGTAGGCTATGTGGCCCATCCCTTCACCCTCCAGCCTTCCCAGACCCCAGCCTTGAGCTGTGGGCTCCATTCTATGGCACTAGCCACATTCCCAAATGGAAATCATGATGGGGGCTGTTCCAGAATTCTCCCTTCCTTCGTCCTTCCCATCCTGCCTGCCTCAGTCTGTCCAGGAAGAACAGAACCTCTCTGAGCCTTGGTTTTCTCACCTCTGAATGGTTTCAGGAGACAGTGTGGTGTAGTGGAATGTGCCCTAGCCTGAGAGTCAGTCAGAAGACTGGGTGCTAATCTCAGCTCTGCCACTGAATGGATTGTGTGACTTTGGGCAAATCCCCTCCCGGTCTGTAAAATGGGCTTACACTAAGTAATCCCTCAGGGCTCTTCCAGCTCTGGGATTCTGTGGTTAGTGATTCTGACCAAGGCCAGAGCCGCCCCCTCCCCTTAGGGGCAGAAATGCAGGGTCTGGGACTGGATCCATTCCCAGAGACTCTCCATCTCCAGCCATCCCCACCCCAGGGCAGGGGCTCCCTGAACAAAGGAATGCCAAGCCATGGGACATTGCATTGTCTAGTGATGGCATGTTTCCTGGCTGTCACCAAAGTGATTCCATAGTGTACCCCCAGGGCTGTGTTTCCCTGAAGAAAGGTAATAGTAGCAGATGTGGTGGGAGATACCCCTACTCAGCCTATTGAACTTCTGACTGATGAGCAGGAAGAGAAACTCTCTCGGAGAGGGCTGGGTGATGACACTGGGGACAGCATAGTCTGGGAGCCCAGGGCTCTGATTGGTTGTCCAACCTTGATATTCTAATGGATCTCCTCCCCTCCATCTCTGAAGTGGAGTAAGAGGGCTGGGGTGATTAAGAGGGCCCAGAATTAGAACAGGTGTTTGGGACTCCAGCCTCATGCCTCTGAGGCCATAGTCTCCTGGTTTGAGAGTCTCAGTACCCTGGCCTTCACCTATCACACCTTTTAACATGTGTGCTTTTAACCAAGTTTTCTCATGCCCTGCTCTCACAATAGCCTTGGGGTGGGGTAGGGTGGGGACCTGGCACAGAATTTGAGGTAGTCATCCTCATTAAGCAGATTTTGGGAAAACTGAAGCTCAGGCAGGCTTAGGGATTCCCTATTCCTACATCTTTTTGTTCCCAGCTGAAATTTTGCCTTGCTTTAGGGACATTTGCAAACTCTGACCAGAGGTTGGGGTGGCAGTTGACTGAGCAGAAGCAGAAGCCGGCAGGCCTGGGTGTTAGGGGGACCTGGGGAAGGCTCTCTTCTGGGGCTGGTCTCTGTTTGCTCCTTCCTTGAACCAGGGTTGAGACCATTACCACCTGCCACCTCACCTGCCCTCATCTGACCTGACTGGTAGGAAAGGTGGATGAAATGAGAGTCCCAGCAGCTTTTAAGGTGCCAGAAGCCCATCCTCTTCACTCCCAGGGCTTGTTGGGAGCAGGCGGAGGTGTGTAGTACAGGCTGCCCAGCCCTTCACCAGCACGTGCTTGTCTAGAGTTGCAGTGCCTTCTGGTGGCCACAGGCCATGCTGCAGCCTCTGGCCCATTTGCCCCTACAGGCTCTTCGACTATCGGGGCCGCCTGTCACCTGTGCCAGTGCCCAGGGCAGTCCCTGTGAAGCGACCCCGGGTCACAGTCCCCTTGGTCCGGCGTGTCAAAACCACCATACCTGTCAAGCTCTTTGCCCGCTCCACAGCCATTACCACCAGCTCAGCCAAGATCAAGTGTGAGTGACTGTATCTTCTTCCTAGATCTTTTTTGTTTTTCCTCATTAGCAAAATAATAGAATCATGTATTTTTACATTGGAAAATAGATGAAGGAACAAATCTCCCACAGTTCTGCAGCTCTAGCACAACCAAGTGAGTATTCTTACTGCATTTGTAAGAGGAAAAGCCTGACCTATGAGGAGGAGGGGCTTGGGTTGGGCACAGAAATGTCCAGTGCTGTGACATGGAGCCCAGTGAGGAGAAGGTGTCCTCTTTCCTATAATAAGGACAAGTTTGCACAGGCCCACTGCTGGTGTGCACATTCATTCTGGTGTACACATGTTGCAGCCAGGCACCCAGGAAATCTGATGGTAAAACACCCACATCCGTCCATACACCTTGAAATCTGGGCACCACCCTATTTAACATAAGGAAGAACACATGATTGCTCAGGTGCACGCCACACCTGCATTCTCCTCCATCTCCAGTCCCTTTCATTGTTGAGAGGTCATGGGAAGAGATCCAGGTGCAGAAGCGTGGACTGGTTACTATAGGCATGGTCTCAAAAGTTTCAGAAGCCACGGGCAGCTCCAGCCTTTTTGCTGGCAAAAGAACCATGGATGAAGACAGTTCCTGCCACTGGCCTGCCTTCCTGGTTGACAGAATGGGACTAGGGAGGATCTTACGTTAGTGTCAAGCTCCCAGCCCCTAGGTGACAACATATACTCCCTGTGCTCCCAGTAAAGAGCAGTGAACTGCAGACCATCAAGACAGAGCTGACGCAGATCAAGTCCAACATCGATGCTCTGCTGGGCCGCTTGGAGCAGATTGCCGAGGAGCAGAAGGCCAACCCAGGTCAGCTTCCATGGGTCCTTGCCCAGCTCGGGGACCAGGGGCACAGGACAGAGTGCGGGGAGGTCAGCGCACAGGGCAGAGAAGGGCTGTGGCCTCCAACGCCACATGGATCCACCATGCCGAGGCCTAGCTGCTGCTAAGATCCTGCCTTGGGCAGCTGCCCCAGGCTGAGTTCTATTCCCCTCTTCCCACCCCTTTCCCCTCAAGATGGCAAGAAGAAGGGTGACAGCGGCAGTGCCAGTGCCAGTGGCAGTGGTGGGGGCAGTAGTGGTGGCAGCAGCCGGCCACCAGCCCCCCAAGAGGACACGGCTTCTGAGGCAGGCACGCCCCAGGGAGAAGCACAGGCTCGAGACGACGGCGATGAGGAGGGGCTGCTGACACACAGCGAGGAAGAGCTGGTGAGGGCACAGCTGGGGAGGGGTGCATAGGAGGGGAGCAGGGGAAGGGGGAACCCTCTGAGCTGCTGAGTGTCCCTGTTGAGCTCCCTCCTTCCTCTTCCTGGGAAGGGGGATACCTATTTCAGTTGCCAGTCAGAAGTCCCACTGAGGACCAGGGTAGACCTCTTTTGAGTCAGGGCCCATTCTAGACTTCGTTTCCATACAGGTTGGACAAGGGAAGAGTCAGGGGCTTCAGGGAGCACAGTCTGCAGAGTTTCAGGGGGCAGGACTAGGATTGCCTGGGGAAGCCTCAGGGAGGTTGGGTATCCACTTTACCTGAGGATTTTCTAAAAGCTATTCCTGCCTAAGCATAAAACAGGTTGTCTCATGAGAGGCATGGAGGGAGTTCTTTGTTATTGGAACCCTTCAGAGTGAGGCTGGAAAGTCACTGGCAAGGAGCTTATGTCAAGTAGGAAGGTAGACCAGACTCTGAGTATGTATGATAACTGTTGTGTGCCTTCTACTTGTTTACCTAATAGACACTCACTGAGCACCAGGCCCTGTAGTTTCTAACTTTATTTAACCTTAACAACAGCGTCGCACTGTGCAAAGTTACTACTCTTCCCACGTTTTAGCCAGTGAGGAAACTGAGGCTCTGAGGAGTAGAGTAACTTGCTCAGGGCCTTATAATTAATAGGGGATGAGCCAGAATTAGAGCCCTGACTTCTTCACTAGGTCTGGGACTTTCTCCTTTTCATCAGTGCTGGGTTCTGGCATGAAGACAGATGGGCTCATGGCCACTGTAGTTAAAGAGATCCTCCTTATGTCCCTAGCTTGTCTCTCCTTTTTTGGACCCATTTACTCTCTTAGGCATAGTAGTCTCCATAAAGGCCCTAACGAAGGCTTAGCTGTCCCAAGGATAGGGAGCTCACCCGTCCACCAGGCTTTCAACCTGCTACAGTCTAAGAAGGTCTTTCTACGTAGAAATGTGCTCCCCTGCCACACCTAGAACGCCCTTGACTGGTCCCGTCTCTCTTCTGGGGGATGGGCTCAGACCATCCTGTCAGGATCCCAAGCCAGCTGTGTTGAAACTGGTCCCATAATCATCCCTCTTTTGGAGTTTGGTCTCCAGAAGTGCAGTGGGCCCCAGGGCATGACTCAGAGTTGGTAGTGAGTGATGTATGGTCTCTTGTTGCCTCCTCCCTATCAGGAGCACAGCCAGGACACAGACGCGGAGGATGGGGCCTTGCAGTAAGCAGGTATGGGGCTCCTGGTGGACGGGGTGAAGAAAAGTGGCAGGCATGCCATGAAGCAGACCTGGCAGGGTCTTGCTATGCCCAGCAAGGACGGCCCCTCCATCCTGTCAGCCATTTGACCATGCTCCTTTGTAGCAGAAACTTGCTAGGCTGTGGGAGCAGGAGCCATGGATGGGCTAGGCAGGCCAGCCCTGCACGGGTTCCCTCAGTGCACTCTGAGGCATGTTGTCCAGCTCCACCCTTCGGAAGTTCAGAGTCTGGTGGAGGAAGACACAAACCATGACCACCCATTGTGAGCAGGATGATGGGCTGTAGAGGCAGGGTGTCCATAGGGGTGTGGTGGAAGAGTTGATACTTAGCTGAGCCTATTCAGGATTGAGGGAGAGGTATCTGAGGGAACAGCTTTAGCAAAATACAGGGTTCTGATGGTCCTTGGTATGTGGGAGATGGTCAGGAGTCTCCTGTGGCCATAGTCCTAGCTCTGCATGGTAAGGCAGAGGGAGCAGTTCATCATCAAAGTGATGTTTGTGCCAGGCTTAGGGGCTAGGACTTAACCCTGCAAGGTTGTGATTGTATCAGTGTAACACATGGGAACTGAGGCACTGAAAGGGGCAGGGAGGTAGCATATATCTCACTAGATCCCAAGGTGGTAATCGGTGGAGCCTAGGTTTGAATCCAGTGGTGTATGGCGTCCCAGCCTACTCTCTGGCCAGTGCTCGCCCCCCTGCTCTGCCCCATTTCTTTGGGGGTCGTGTTCAGGGTAAGACAGGCTTGGGTGGAGGAAATCCTTGACCTCAGAGGTGTCTTTACACCTGACACGTTCATTTTGTGAGGTGCTCCACCAGCAAGAGCTTCCCAGACAGTTTAGGAAATTGTATATATGGAATCCATCCTCTTGGAGCTTCATGGTTGGTTTTACCAAGGAAGCTAAGTTTTACCTTGTGAAGCCAGTTCTCAGATGAGGTGCAGGGCTCAGGTGAGGAAATGGGGGCTCAGGGAGGGGGAGAGACCCACCCAAGATTGTATGGCCAGAAAATTAGGAGGCGAAAGCCAGAGCACAGGCACATCTCTGTCCGCAAACAGTAAACACCGTTCTGCCCTTTTGTCTTCCCAGCCCTAGTAATCATGGGTCCCAGGGGCTCTTCCTGCCAGCCTCAGTCTCTCCTTTGTCTCTCTCTCTCTCAGCCTGACAGGAGCAACGGCCAGCGGCAGGAGAAGGGCGTGCACTGTATCAGGCCTCATGTTGGGCACCCACCCCTGGATACCACCCCCAGCGGGTCACAGGAGAGCTGGCAGCAGGCACCTCCTCCCCCACACGTCCCAGCCACTGCCACATCCTCTGCAGGTGCAGTTATCGGCCTCCCCTCCCCACGCACCCTCCCTGTTGGCACCGCCCAGGCCAGAGGACAGAGGTTTCCCTATACTCTACCTCCCTTCCCAGGACACTCCCAGGCTTGGGGTTTTTCTATAGGTTTGGAGAGGGGAGGGTCACGGGGAGGGTATCCTGACAATAAAGAGATTGGATCCCAACTTGCTCTGAGATGGGATGGTTTGTATTTATTTTCTTAAGGTACCCTAGTCCTCCTGCCTAGCCAGAGTCTGGTCTAGTCTGCTTCATGCCAAGAGTCTAGTCTGGTTTGCTTTACCCTGTTCTTTTTCCTCTTTTACTTCTCCCGGTTAGGGAGCATTGTCTCGGGTGCATACTGCTGGGCTGTCTAGGCCTTAGTTTCCACAGCTAAAATGGAAATAGAAATGGCCAGTAGGGTTCTTGGGGGAGGGTCAGATGTCCCAGTGCCCAAGAGAATACTTTGGTGGCTGAAGTGCCAAGCAGTTATGAGCTACTTGGTTAGGCAGTGGTAGGTTCAGGTCTTAGCTTCTCATTTAGTCTGGTCTTTCCCAGCTTTAAGATGATTCTGGAAACTGCCTCATCCTCTCTTCTCTGTCCTAGTTTAGGATGCTGTGTTTTTTCACTTGGGCTCTGTCCTCTCACCAGCTTCCCAGTCTCTGGCTTCTCCCTGCCCCATTTCCCACTAGCCACTATGGTGCTTTTTCTGAGTCATGTCCCTTCCCTGTAAAACCCTTACCTGGCAGCTCACCGTTGGGACAAAACTCCCAACTCCTGTACATGATCCTGTATACTTTGGCCTCTCCTGTCTTTTGTCACCTGCCCCACACAAAACAAGTCCTTCCCTCTCATAGGCAGCAAGTCATAGAGCCTCACTCCCATTAACCTCAAGCATTAGGAAGTTGGCATCAGGACACCTGTGGCTTCCCTGTACCTATTCTGGGCTGCCTGTCTAGATGTTTGCTTTGTTCTCTGACAACTGACAGTGTTCCTTCAAATTTCCTCTTCTGTCCTAATTTTACTCCACAAGTTGACGAATTTCCCTGCGTTCAAATTCCTAGGAGAGGATCACCTGCCACAGCGGATCTTTTTGATTCACTCATAGGTTATATAAGTACCCTCCCCAGTCCTGTGAACCTGGTGACAAAGGTGTGGTCAGTTAGTCTGGTCTCTCTGGTGTGGGGCTTTGGTGGGCAGACACCCAGAAACGTGCTTTGCTCCTGGTCTGGCACGTACTCTTGCTCCTTTCTCCATCTGAGAGATACCCACTCATTATTAAGCTGCTGTTCCAGTGTCAGGCACCTCTGAGAAGTCTTTCTTCTCAGCTTACTGCTCTTCAAAAATTGTTCATTCTCTCTTCTAGACAAACTTTCCCAACACCGAGAATTCGGTCCCATCATCAGGAAGGGGTTTGGGCTCTCCAGTCGTCTTTGCATGTTCCTCAGAGTGTCAGGCCTGCTGCAATTCTTGTTGAAAATCCCATTTCAGACCAACTGTTCTACAACAGTCTCCATCAAACTTTCCCCAGACTTTGGCCCCGGGTTTTGGTGGAGGCTAGAGGCTGGGCTCGAGACAGTGCTCAAGCTAGGCCACCCTGGGTGTGGAATCACCCAGGGAAGTTTTTGTTGTCTCGTGTCTCCCTCCCTGGGCAGCCCCTCCTGCCTGTCATTGGCCGGCTAGCAGTCTGAAGCCTGAGTGTGGCTCTGCATTCTCAAGCTGTGCAGGGGCCTGATTAACCCGCCCTTGAGGCAGCCCAAGTTCTGGACCCACAGCTGAGCCAAATGCCCCCATCCTCGCTTAGCCATTGCCTCATAATGTGATGTGGAGCAAAGTTTCTGCCTTTTTGGCGCTTCAGCTCCACAAGTGGGCTCACAGTCCCCATATGTGTGCCTGTCAGGGACCCTGGGCAGCAGGGGGAGAGAGGGTAGAGGCTGAGGCCTTAGTGGACTTAACACCGAGGGCTGGCACCATGTTCCTGAGTCTCCAGAGCCTACTGCTCTGTGCCCCTTGCACTGTAATAACATTTTTGGATTCTATATGGCCATACTCAATAGTGACTGAAGCACTCACTTTTCAGGTTTGGGGTCAGGTAGAATAGGAGGCGCTGTGAGCTTCTGTAGTATGCTAGGCAGAAGAGCAGGGAAAATCCCTTTCAGGGCAGGAAATGTCTGCCCTACAAGGAGGCCCTGCCTAATCACCCTAGCACCAGGACGTCCTGGACAGATGGAGATCCCCATCCTGGCATCCCACAAAAGACCCTAAACTACTTAGCCCCTGGGAAGATTTGAGTGGGAAATTCACATCCACAAAACCCTGCTGCATACATCTGCCCAGTCCTCTCTCATTCCGTTGCTCATCGGTTTTCATTTATCTGTTCAACCTCTGAAAACCAAAAGGAGATGATGAAGAAATAGGATACCAGATTCTACCCAAAGGGCTATGATTCCATAGATATTTTGAAGATCTGAAGCCTCATTTGTGATCCTGGCAGCTGTTGAAGGAATTATCACAACCAGTGGTTTTACTGGCTTTCCTCCCTGTACTGCTGCCAATAAAGTTTGTGATGCAGGGCGAGTCTTCTTCCTTGCTAGGTCTCCCGTTTCCTCATCTGTGCAAGGGGTTGGCCTAGATCAGGGATAGTAAATGGGCCTCTTATCATCAGTTAACTTGTATAACAAGCCCAAAATGTAGTACTTTTAATAAACATTTATTACCTTCTGATTCAGTGGCTTGGAAATTTGGGCTGCACTCAGCTGGGCAGTTCTCCTTATCTCATCTGGGCTATGATATGGCTGAAGTGAGCTGGCAGATTGGCTGGGGGGCCATGGGTCCCAGATAATCTCACCCACTTGTTAAGGAGTTGGCTGGGCAGCAGGGCAAGTGGGCCACATGTACCCAGAATCTAGCAGGCAGACCAGGTAAGCTCCAGTGTACAAGTGCTCTTCCAAGTTCTTGCCCATGGCATGTTTGCGAGGTTCTTTTGGTCAAAGCAAGTCACATGGCTAAGTCCAAACTCTTAATTTGAGGAGTCTCAAAATATGGCCCAATTTTGTTTTTAATCTCTCTCAGGCCTCGTTTCATGTGCTGACTCAGAATGTTTTTAGTAGCAGCTGCTGGAATGCTTTTTGAGGATTTGGAGCAGTTTTTAGATAGCTAGGAAATAGTAACATGATGATTTGGGGGGTTTTTTTGTTTTTTGCTTTTTTTTTATGGATGAGGAGTTGAAATGAGAGTACGTGAGTGTCCATTCAGTATTAGCCAGGCCTGGCCAGGTCATCTCTAATCCTATCAGGACATTATACACTCTACAGTGGACCATCTGACAAGACCACAGAAATACGGAGTATAAAGCTGGGCAAGATTCTGATCTAGGTTTCCTGGGTTTGAATTCCAGTTCGACCATTGATTAACTTTGGGCAAATAAAAATCCCTATAGCCATGGCCACATTCTTTATAATAAGATTATTCTATAATAACAGTAAATTTTACACACTTTACATTTATTTAATCTTTGTAACCACCTTTTAGGTGGATGTAATATGAACTTTCTGTTACAAGTTGTAGAAACTGGACTCAAATGTGCTTAAGCAGGGGGAAGTTTACTGTTTCACCAATTTAAAGTTCCAGATACAGTTATGCAGACCCAGTGGATGTAGGGCTTCAAGAGCTGTCATCAGGAATGTATTTCTTTATTCTTCAGCTTGGTCTCCTCTCTTAGCATTGTTCTCAGGTTCTAAGTGATGGCAGAGCATGGCCACAGGGCCTATGAGTGTGGACAGGGAAAGGGAAGAATCCCCAAAAGGAAAATAGGAGTTCTGCTGCTAGAAGAAGGGAAGTTTGGCATGACAAAAATAACAGGTCTTCATTGTGCAGTTATGTCCATCTTACAGATTTTATAGATGCGGAGGTTCTAAAACTTAGCCCCATTGACAGCTGGTATTTCTGTCCTCTCCCCTTTATCTGGACTCTAATCAGTAGGATACAGTGATGGTGATGCTAGGCCAGTCTCACAGTTGTGTTAAGAACTAGTAGTTTCTACTTCTGTGTCTTGAGACCCGGCCACCATGCTGTGAAGCCCAGGCCACATGGAGAAGCCTGACATGACAGCCCTAAGTTCCAGCTGATAACCAGTATCAGCTGTCAGACATGAATGAGGAAGCCTTCAGGATGACTCCAGCCCAGCCACTGACTGAGAACCAAGACAGAACTGCCTAGCTGAGGCCTGTCAAAGTCCAGCACCATGAAGGATAATAATCAGTGATCATCATTTTAAGCTTAGTTTTAGAGTGATTTGTTATATATCAGTAGATAATCTGAACACAAACTGAGGCTCAAAAGGTTAAGTAGTTTGCTCTACTTTAGGGGGACTGGGCTAAGAGTATAGACTTTGTGTAATTGAGTTCCAGTGCAGGTTATTTGCTGTATACCTTAGACAAGTCAGTTAACCTCTCTGAGCCTCATCTTCCTCATCTGAAAAGTGGAAAAGAGCACACTGTTATTATGACAATACCTAATGAGTTCACTTATCACCTAATCCAGATTTAGGTGACTTTTCTCTTAAAAAAAATAACAGACCATAATTTTCTTTTCTCATATTTTTATATTCACCCTTTCCCAAAGTGTATTTCAGTATGTATGTAATATTTAATTTCTAAATATTAGATATAAAGTTAAACATTAAATAGAATATTATAAAAAGGAGACAAAGGAAGATAATAACAAGAAGGCTTTTCCCCCTACATCTAAGAGTTACTGCAGTCAAGAGCAGTGTGTCCATCTGGTCACTAAGCCTGTGGGGCAAGCCCAGCTGGCCCTCCTGCATGTATGGATGGATGGACACGATACCTGCTTCCTCTGACTGGTGAGTGGACCCCTGGTGCACACATACCCCTCCCTGAATCCCTGCCTCAGTCTACCTCCTGAGGGAGCCAAGATGATCAGGGTCTCCTCATAAAAACGGTGCAGCAGCCAGGGCTTATTTGGGTAAGTACATGGGTTTGGCTTTTCCAGGTGCACAGAACACAGGGTCACCCAGTCCCACTTTCTGACATGGACCCCATTTCTTGTCCACATCCTAGTGCCTTCTAACAATAAGCCCCCTTTTACCTCTAAAACCTACCTGCCGTTTCTCCTCTACCCCCTGCCCACCCCAAGTGTTCAGTTCCATGACCACACAGGGAGCTGTCTTAAGGCCAGAGACTGTCTCATTCATTCTTGCCCATAAGGGTTTTAAAAAGAGTTTTAAAATCGGATGTGTAGCTTAGTCAAATAACTATGGGGCATATGCAAACAATTCAATCCAGTATCTACCTTTGTGGGTTTTTTTTTTTTTTAACTTTATTAAAAAAATTTTTTTTTGATTGTTTATTTTTGAGAGAGCATGAGCAGGGGAGGAGCAGAGAGAGGGAGACACAGAATCTGACCCAGGCTCCAGGCTCTGAGCTGTCGGCACAGAGCCAAACACAGGGATTAACTCACAAACTGTGAGCCAAGGTTGCTTAACTGAACCACCCAGGCGCCCCTATTTATTTTTTTTAAGTAATCTCCACACCCAACGTGGGTCTTGAAGCTATGGCTCTGAGATTAATTAAGTCACTGAGCCAGCCAGGAGCCCCTACCTTTGTGTTCTTAATTATACATCGCTTATCCCCCACTGCCCCCCCCTCCCCCCGCAGCATTGGACTTTAGAAAGAGGGATATAACATATATATGTATATATGTTTGCATTTCTGGGTGCTCTAGTTCTTGAACATGGATCACATTATTTAACTCTCAGAATAATCCCTTAGAGCTGGAGATACTCCTCTCATGTTACAGGTTTGGGAAATCATGAACTTTGGTTGAATAGTTTGCCAAATAACATGTCCCCTGGGAAGAGGGGAAGGCAGGATGCACACCTGGGCAGTCCTTTCCCACATGCCCTGTCGCAACCTGACTCTGAAATTTCTCTCCTGATTCTTGTGACGGCATGCTCTCCTGGCTTTCTCCTCCTCCTTTGTACTCTGCTCCTCCTCCTTCTTATGCGTACCTCTCTACCCTCTTTTTCTATACAGCTTCCTGGCTAACCAAACCAATGGCTTCAGACTCCACAGTAATGCCTATCTCCATCTCTAACTCAGTGCTCCCCAAGAGCACCACAGTCCAGGCCTGCCCTGCCCAGCTACGAGTCTTTTTCTTCAGGCGTCCACATCTTGGGGAATGGCACCACTGTCCACCTGCTACCCATGTCAGCATTTTCTCTCTAGTCATCAAGTCATGTTAATTTTTCCTCAGTATGTCTTGGCTCTAACCTGTCTCCATCCCATTGCCTTAGGTTAGGCCCTTCTTTATCTCTTAATTGAACTTTGTAAAAGTCACCTCTCAACTAGTCTCCCTGATGCTTGCCTCCCACATCTGTCTTCTTTAGCACCATTATTTAGTTATTCACTGCCCAGTGGGTAAACTCCAGACCGCTTTCCTTTCTTTCTAACTCAATGTCTTCTATCTCCCAATCTGACCCCTGTTGTCAAGCACATAGAACTAATTGTGGAAGGAACTTTCTGGGTTCTGTGTCTTTACAGCTCCAGCTGCTTTTACCTGGAATGTTCTGTCTTCATCTGGCTCATTATCTGGCCTTCCTGGCCTGAGTTAGTCACCTTCCTGGCCTGAGTTAGCTCTGGCCATCCCTACTTCTGTCACCCCTCTTACCAGACTATATTTACAGCTGGTTATTATTATTAGCACACCTATTGTCACGAAACTATAAGCTCCTGGAGGGCCAGGGACTGCCTTTTGCTGCAGGCATTCAGGTAACACTTTTGAACATATGACATTGTTGCGGAGAGGCAGTGTTGCAGAGGCCGGGCACAGGCTCTTGGAGCTTGAATGCCTGGGACTACAACCTCTTGGGCAAGTTGCTTATCCTTTCTGAGTCTCTGTTCCTCATCTATAAAATGGGAAGAATAGTATACCTTCCTCAAAGAGTCGCTGTGCTGATTAAGAAAGCACTAGAACAGGGACTGGCACAAAGTTGGGACTTGGTAGTGCTAGCCACTTACATAACAGATTATTTAAGAATATTTAGGAATAGCTTAGAGTTATTTAAGAATATTCGATTAATAAATTAAAAGAACAGAGGGGTGCCTGGCTGGCTCAGTCAGTACAGCATGTGAATCAAAATCTCAGGGTCATGAGTTTAAGTCCCATGTTGAACGTGGAGCCTACTTTAAAAAAAAAACAAAACGTTGAATATCCATTATACTTAGCCTTTACAACAGCTGGTCTTCCAGTGTTGTATTAATAAAACAGAAGCCAAGCTTAAATCAAGGGGCAGTGATCAGAAGAGCTCGGTAATATTTTGTCAGGGAAGGTTTGAAAGGACAGGAGCCATGACAGACACAGGGGACCTAGTAGGAGTTTGGTCCTTTCTTCTCAAAAGCACCATTAATGTGACAAAGCTCCAAGGACTATGCCTCTGTTGCACATTGTTGGGAGAGTTTGATGCACCTGTGGTCAAAGGTTTATCAGGATCACTGTGAGACAGGCAACCATCCTGAGAGCGTCTATAATAGGAGCCCAATAAACCCACCATCACCATAAAAATAGAAGCAATACCCACAGTTCTCAGGATTTCTACACTTGGCTACCCTAAAGTCTGCCCACTGACTCTAGAAATTCAGTCTAAGAAGTATTCAACAGAAGGAAAATAGTTCCAGGTGCCAGACAGGGTTAAGCACTTGGCATATACTGTCTCACCATCTTTGAGGTAGGCATTTTCATACTTTATAGATGAGAATACAGAATATAATCAATGGCAGAGGACTGTCACTCCAGATTGGTCAGAGCTCATACTCCTAGTATTACCAAGAATTAACACGCATCATCTGAGCACTAATTTAATAAACTATGGTAGAACATGGAAAACTCTTTGCAGCTTTAAAAAATTATGAAAACTGTACTAACTTGGAAAACTGTTCTTGGTACTAAAAGGTTCTATGTTGGTAGGATTATGGGGATTAAGTTTTAATTATAAATCCATCTTTTCAATTAAGTATACCACATGCTACAAAGCCCAACTTCTAAACATAATGCAAAACCTAATATTCTGTTCAAATGTGAAACCTTAGAATTGCCAGTACAAAGGATCGGGGTGGGGGAAACCAGGTCAGACTGGGCCTCATATACCACAACAGCATTTCTTTCCAGATGTCCAGCCCAGCAGTTTTTTTCTGCCAGAACACTTAGACTGCAAGATGTTGGGGCGGGGGAGAGAAGGGACTATAAAAGTCTGCATATTCTATGCTTTTAAGCAAACTCATTCAAGTATTGGAACACCTACTACTTGCTCTCAGTACTTGGGGGAGGGGTGCATGAGTGAACAAAAACCTTTGTTCTCGGTGCCTACATTATGGTGGGCTGGGAGGAGAAACAGTATTTTACATGCAGTGGGCAGGTGGGAATGAGCCAAGATGGAGTCAGAAAGGTTTTTCTGAAGACTAGAGATATAACTGCCCGTTTATGTAGTCATGAAAATACCTATCAGCGTACTAAAGACTTTTCCTAGGTAGTCATGGAACCTGTTCATCTAGTCTCAAACTTTTTTTAACCACCAATGGAACCCTTTTTTCCCCTCTTTGCATAATTAGGAACACTCAAGACACACTTTGGAGATGGTGGTCTGGTTCCCCTCTCACAACCAAAACGTGGATCTTGATCAAAAACCCTCAGTTGCCTTTTGCTTTGTCACCCTACAGAAGGTTCCTTGCTGCTGAGCTGGTTAGTGTGAGGTAAGAGAGATGAAGTTGATACTACTGTGAATGGGTAACTTAGTTTTGAATGGGTTAATACAGAGTTAATCCCATTTCAATTCAACAATCTTAAAAGGTTAGTATTAGTCCAGGACTGTTTTGAGAATGAAGTTAAAATTGGGTTGAAACTGCAAATATAACTGTGTCCCACAGGTAAAATTGTAAAATCTTATCTTCTCTAAGGGGTCCCACTAAAGTAAATAAATGAATTAAACACATATACACACACACAAAAGCAATGGAGCGCTAATTACACAAGAGGCACTCATCCTTGCTTTATTCACGCAGTAACATCCGACATTGGGAACTATGTGGGCATAGATACAAAATAAGGAAGATGGCATCATAAACAGTTGAGTTCATCAGGGCAGTGGTGGCAGCTCAGCCAGTGTGTGGTTTCCCTGGGACCTATTGAGTCGAGGAAGTACTCTCCTCCCTCCACCACTTCATGGCCAAGATGTTGTAAAACATCTTCACTTGGCCTGTACTTTAAAGGTCACAGTGATTAAAAACATGGGTAAGACATTCAGGGCTGAGTGACTGCTCCTGGGGCCACTTAGGAGTCTGGCAACAAGAGTGTGAGGAACAGCGATATGCCCTTATCCTCTGAAGTGTGTGCAAGACAGATCACAGACACATGAAGGGATCTTTCTCCCTGTGCTGAATGGAGAAATAACCGTTCGGCCAAATGCTTAGAAGGCAGAACTGGAGGCACCAAAAACACCACACAGGCAGCATCACCTCGGTTTCTCATGGTCACACCGAAAAGCTACTGTTAATATACAAAATAGAAAAACATTTGTAGTGGGCCTTTTTCAAACCCAGAACACAAGTTAGGGAGGAAAAAGAAAAGCTTTCCCTAGGGTCATAGGTCAGACTCAAGTTCTCTGTACAGTACATGCCACGCTGCTTCCTCACCAATAGATTCCCAACTAGGGTTTTTTCTCCATGTGCCAGTTATCATACTTAAAGGCTAGGTTTCTAAGATCTTCTTAGTGGTCAATAAGAAAGGGAATTCTGAGGGGGAGGGTACCTTGCACCTTGTATTCCTTCATATGGTAACGGCAGGAGGATTTGGCAGTCAGGCGGTAGCAATAATCCTCACATAATGAAAAGAATTCAAATCTATGAAATCGTCCCCTGACACTGAAAACAGGCTGTCCTCCCAGATCTCATGCTCCAGCCACCCTCTCTCGTGTGAAGCTTTATCTCCAGAGAAGTTGAGAAGAAAAATGGCTGCCCAGCTGAAGCACCTACCAATCTCCAGTTTCACAGGATGAGACTATAGAGCCCTCACTGGAGCCCAGGCATAAACTGTTTTTGCTAAATTCATTTTAAGCACAGTTTTTATAGAAAACTGAAGGACAAACCAAGTTGAAAGAATCACTGTTATAATAACTTTAATTTATCTTGCATTTTACATAAGTCTATGAACGATTTTAAAAAAGCACCGCCTTACCCCATCATGTTTTTCTGACAGTTGTTAAAGTAGGCAATGAGTAGGTCAACAGCTTGAGCATCGGCATCTTGCAAAGATTTCAGACCAACCAGCCACAAGCCAAAAAACTTGGCAGCTTTTCTATCTTGTATTTAATACAATGATATATCCACTTTGATGGTAAACCTGTCCAGCCAAATCTCCACAACACACTTTGAAAATCAGTGGTGGTTAGCCAATTAGTTAGCTTTGGCACGGAGCTGTGCTCGCTTGCCTGTGACAGCCTGAAAGCCGGTCTTGATGCTGGCAACAGAGCATCGAGAATGACAAGTTTCGCACTGTAAGAAATAGAGTCGGGTGTCCTTTTGCAGGATTGTGTCCGGTGATCGGCACGTGTGACAGGTAACGTATTCCTCTGCAGAAAAAGCAACATACAGAATTACCTGTTGACTGCAGTGATTGACTGCAGTCAGCCAGAAGTTTCTTCTCTCAAACATATTCTACACAGAACAACGTAAGCCCAAATGGTACCCAGACCAAGGAAAACTTTAGCTTAACTTAGATATTCTAGGGGTAAAGACACAAGGTGTTTGCTGTGATACTTCAGGTACTAAGTCATGGGCTGAAAGACTCCAAATGTCCAAGGAGGTAGGGGTGCTTGCCAGATGCCACTCCTGGATCTGTCTACAGGAGAGCCACTCAGAACTTACTAGGTTACCTAGGTGGGAACAGACCTGCCAACTTTAAGTCATTAGGAAGATGATAAAGACAGGCCAGGCCTGAATGCAAACAGATTTCTCTGACTCAGCCTTCAGCCTACAACCAACCAGCAGCCTTGGTCTGCTGCGCCTTAAGAAATCCAAACCCTTCTCCCTGCTACACAGCTGCCAAGAAGTCACCTTGCTGTCCCACCTTCCCATCATTATCATTCTCCCTCATCCCCAAAATACTGCAGCCTGATGAGAACATTTCAGAGCGAGATGATGGAATTATGCACTTACTGATATATCTTCTCAAAACATTTTCTATCTGTTTCTGTTGGAATCTTCCTTTGATTACAAGTTGATTATTACCATCTATAGAACCACTATGAGAGAAAGCAAAAATATTTCCATTATTGTTTCCTGTAAGGAACCAAAGGACCTTTATACACTTGATGAATTTAAAATATATTCAGTGGCATAAGTTCTAGAGCAGTCCGATACCAGTCCGATACCACCTGGTTTCTCAAAATTTATTTTTAAGTAGTTGGTGCCTGATGACCTACCCATATTTCCTAACATTAAATCCAATTTCAACCAACCAAGTCTCTAGTAACCTTTAAGTCTAAAACAAATTGATTCTGTGATGGCTTATTCATCCAACAAAGAAAAACACTTTTACTGAATGTATACCATGTACTAGATAGTGAGGGGGTGTATAAATATAAAAATAGGGAGTTGTATCTCTAAAAATTTTAAGCACTAAATGTTTTGATTCAGTCACATAGTTGATATTATTCTAAGATGGGTGGTGGTAATGGCTGTTCAACTATGTCAACATATTAAAAACCATTTGTACATTGAATGTGTGAACTGTATAAAGTTACCAATAAAGAAGTACAGTTGAACTCACAGGCCACATATTGTCAATGGTGCTTTCTGAAAAGGTGCTGACCAGCACTTTTGGTAAAGCTCTGGGCTAGACATTTGTTAAAAATTACAAATCACAAAGTGAAACAAAATTCAGCCAGGTAGCATTAAATTTACATTTGTTTTATATCTCATTATAAAACTGCCTTTTGTAAGAACCTCTCCTGTGATTCTCCTTTAACTATAAGGTTTATTATCCTCCACAGACTGTAACCCTTAATCTCAGGCTACGGTGATCCCAATGCTCGATGTAAGAGTTTTTTTCCATTCACTGTCAAAAGAAATGGAATTTTCTCAACAACGCCATAATATTTAGCCCATTGACCATAAGTTCACTGGTCACAACTTGTTTTAATACCCCACCTCTACAAAAACTAAAATTATTCTGAGTAAGAAAACCCCTGATAGCTTTTACTGCATTAGTTTATGTAAGTTACAAATAAAGCAACAAATTTACATTTAAAACACAATTCTACAACAGAGCCTACCTATCCACCACTAGTTAAAGTAAGCCACGCCTTAACCCCAGAGCAAGTGTAGCCAATTGCATCAAACAGTTTTAAGAAGAGTTTTGAGTAGGAAGAGAGCAGAACACCTTAGTTATCTCTGTAAGCCTTTTAAGAGTTCAAGCTCCAGAGACAGAGCTGAGTTTGCCATCTTGGCTGTGATATTAACTAGCTATGTGACCCAACTACAACTTCAATGAAACGGTTTCCAAACCTGTAAGACGGTACTAATTTCTGTTTACAGTTCATAAGACTGTTACAAAGACTGAGACAGTACTCAAAAAAGTGCTTGGCACAGTGCCTCTCACACAGCAGGTACTCAGCATGTGTGAGTTGCTATTATCATACTGCTCTTAAGTCTACATCACTTATCTTTAGTATTTATGGTCACACTCATTGGGATGGCCTCCCAGGGATTCTGGTCTCCCTGAATGGGGAGGGACTGGCTTGGTGCTTTCAACAGGTGAGCCCTGAAGACAGGGAAATAACTAAGGCTCTGTTTCAGTGTTTCTCCTGTGCCACTCATCAACTTCTAAAGCTCTATTTCTTCATATTAACAATTTAGAAAATAAATTCTGATTTAAGAAAATCGTTTCCTCCAAAAATACTTGCTCCATAAAAAGACCCAAGAATTCCAGTTAATGACAGGAATACCAGCAGGCCTGTACAGATGAGCCACTGAAAACTCTGTTCTCTATTCCTCAGCAGCCAAGCTCTCAGAAATCATTTCCCTCACTGGCCTAAAATTTCCTCTGATTATCAGGTGAATGTTCTAAGGGTGTTATGTATCCTTTTCAAGTTAGGAGAAGTTCCTCTGAAACATCCAGTACTACTATATATATAACTGTATAAAAATGTGAATATAGTTTCTTACCTTGTACCCAATTCAGCCAATAAAAATGCAAGGAGATGTTTGGGCTGACGATGTAATCTAAAAACAAAATGGAATATATAAACCTTATCTCATTGGAAATGGAACCAAATGTCTAAAACACCATCCTGTTCACTGTTTTAATCTGATTACCTAACTATTCAGTGAATTTTAGTGACCAGTTCATCAAACCCTGAAATAAAGATATATAGGATACCATTTATTTATATTTAAAAGCCCATATAACAACATGTTATTTATAAATACAGATATATGAAAAAATATATCTGGAAACATGGACAGGAAAGTAAACACCAACTTTAGAGGTTAACATCTTTTTCTGAGAAGGAAAATGAAGGGATCATAAAGAGATACAAAGATGTCTGTAATTTTAACTCTACAGCCCTCTTTAAAGAAAAAGATCTGAAGCAAATGTGTCAAAATATACCAACCCCAGGCAATGGACACTTCGGTGTTTGTTATGGTAATCTCTATATATTTCCTATTTGAAATTTTTCATTAAAAGAAAGCAAGGGGGGGACAATATATTGGGAAATATTTCATGGTAGCACAACAGTAGAAAAATTGGTAACAGTTTAAATATTCACCAACTGGGGAGCAGTTAAATAAGTTAATGATACATCCATTCTATCTATGTAACAACAACAACAAAAGTACACATAGGAAAAAGTACAGAGCAATGCCAGTCAATATTTTAACTTTTAATTCTATTCACTTGGCATTGTTTGAACTTGTTCCAAACCAGGTACTACTATTACAATTTTAAAGTTATTTTTTCCCAAAGTGTAGTGAGGGTTGGTGAAAATACAACAAAACAGGTAAGCTCCTACACTGCTAGTGGGAGTATAAATTGGTACAAGCTTATTAGAAAGCAATTTGTCAATGTTTGCCATAAAAAATATCCATTCTTTTTAACTCAGCAATTCCATTTTGGGAACTTTTGCCCTAAGGCTATATTCTGAGTTATTGTCAAGATACATGTATCAGAATGTTTCCTGAAGCTTTGCTGATCATGGAAACACGGAAGCAACTGTATCCACCTAAGAGCTGTTAGAGTATGTTGTGTAGCTACTAAAAACATTTATAAAGACAGTTTAATGACATGGGTAAATGTTTTGTGATATACTAAGAGAAAAAAAGATTAAAAACCAGTATGACACCAATTTATTTAAAAATAACTACATGCACAAAACTAGCTAAACATAAAAGTATTAAACTATGATCTCTTAATGGTGAACTTACAGATGATTTTTCATTTTCTTGCATGTCTATATTTTCTAGTTTTCTAAAATAAAAATATACTGTTGTCATCAGCAAAAAAAGTCTAAAATCTTTTAAGTAATGTGTATAATGAAAACCAGTGATTATCTCCGGGTAGTAGAATTTTTAGAGATTATTCTCTTTTCTGTCCATCATTGTTTTGCCTTTTATCTGCAATAAGCATGTATCATTTATGAAACTGAATAACAAACAGTAAATGGATAAGATTGGTTGCCCTAAGAAGCCTCTCAGAAGAGATGCAGTTGAGCTGTGGGAAGTGACAGACCCAGACAGTGACCTGGTGTTGAAATACACATGGAATGTGATGGTAATTAAGAAATCTAAAATCTCACTGATCGTGTCGTGGCAACGGCCATCCAAGAAAGAAGCACATCAAATTCAGCTGCTTTCCCAGAGCTCATTCTTGCACCTGTTTGTAAGGCCTACCCCAGCCTGATGAGCCTTTCCACCTCCCTGGGCTCCCCAGGTTCCTGTCTGAGGACTACATTCAGCCTCCTCCCTTTTCATTCTATAGTTAGGATCCACTCTCATGGGTCTCTCACCTCTGGATGCCTAATAAACAAGCTCTGAGACCTATGAACTGAAATATCTATGGATAGGACAGATTTGAACGGTGACCTCCCTCAAACCAACCCCGACATTCTACCTGCAACAAAGTGCACAATAAAGACATTTAACATATATTCCTCTGAGAATCTGGTATTTGGGGTGGAGACTCTCCATTAACCAACTTACAGTTTACAGATATCTGTAAAGTTGACAAAAGAGGTTTTCTTTGTTCCTACTCGGACAACCTGTGGAGGTTTCATGACAAATTTCCTTTTCTCTCCAGCAACCATATCTGGATTCTTTTCCCTCATGATGTTGAATACTCGATTCAATAGCTATAGAGAAACAATTGGTATTCATGTACATGCTTATTAATAGGAATATAAAGTTCCCACTTGAGTCACTGTTTTACTTCAAAACAAACATCACTTTTTACTAAACACACACACGTATCACTACATGAGAGCAAGACTCATCCCTTATGGATGCTGAGCAGCAACCTGTTCACAGTTAAATGAACGAATGAGACCCTACTAATTCTGCGGCTTCTATGGGAGAGAGTATGATATATAGAAAAGATTCAGGAAAGCTGCAACAAGTGAATTCCAGACTTACTCTGGCCCCAAAGTTAGTCACCCCTTCCTTTACTCTTCCCCCAAGTCCAAGGGGCTCCATGTCCTCAGAAGTTCATGGATTCAGTTGGAACAGTGAATACCATAATGACTGCCAAACTCTGGGTAGCTGCCCCATATGAGGGCATCAGGCAACACTGTGCACTGACTGTGTGACCTCTCTAGGTCTGTTTCACTGTCTGTTCTTCAACGGCCCTTCCAATTCAGTATAAATATCTTGCTCTTCGTAACATCTTAGCCCTTTTTCTTAACAGAATTTGTCTTACCTCCTCATATGTGTAGTCTCTTTCTGAGCCTGCCCAAGCAGGGCCTGTCTGGTTACTGAAGGAGATACCATCATCTTTTTTGCTGTCTTCATCTTCTAAAGCTATAGATAACAAAGACTGTAAGAATGAGGGGTAGGCAGTAACAAAGTGAGGGGGGACAGATCTAGAGAAATGAAAGCTTCAAAGACATTTGTCTTCCCTCCCACAGAAAGCATAAAAGCATCAAGGATTAGAAACAACCTGTCATTTCTTAAAGACAGGGATGTTACAACTTTCATTAACAGACCACTCTAATTAGAATTTGTGATAACAGACATACCAAATTATTTCCTGACATAACAAACACAAGAGAAAATAATGCACTAGGATAACGAGAGGAAAAAAGTCCAGCTGTTCTGAAGCACTTAAGAAACATCCACATCCATAAAAACCCATCTGCTGACTATACTCAAGTTCTCTAAAGACTTTAGTACTTAGAATTAATAAAACAGCACTTTTAACAAAAAATAATAATTTTTAAACTATTTAAAATCCAGTTACAGTGATTTTCCCAATAGTCTTAATCAGCATGTCTTCATTGTAATCACAACTACCAAATTCTTCCCCCATGAAATCTTTAACAGTCATTATCAAGTTAGATACTCTTTCCTTTTAGCTTCCAGGCAGTAGAAGGAACAGGAAATAATAAAAAAGGACCAAGACACTAGGTTAAAGTCTTGAGTAGAACAGAAATGAGCTGCTGAGCCCCAATATTACCTTCATCTTTCTCTAGTATTTCATCCTCATCTGGGAACTTAACATTCTTCTTTTTCTTCTTTTTATTGCCAAGCATAATGTCAAGGTCATCCTCTGGTTCAGCTGTTTCTTGGATATCACTTTCAATCTTAAGATCCTGAGAAATTAAGTAAGAGTCTCAACATTTTGATACTAAGACTATTTTTTTAAATGATACGGGGCTGGCATCATTTTGGAGGAAAAAATAAAATATTCACAACTGAAGTGATAGATAAGAAATGTCTTGGGGCGCCTGGGTGGCTCAATTGGTTAAGCGTCTAACTTCAGCTCAGGTCATGATCTCACAGTCCGTGAGTTCGAGCCCCGCATTGGGCTCTGTGCTGACAGCTCAGAGCCTGGAGCCTGCTTCAGATTCTGTGTCTCCCTCTCTCTCTGCCTCTCCCCTGCTCATGCTCTGTCTCTGTCTCAAACATAAATAAAAACATTAAAAAAAATAATAAAAAGAAATGTCCCTCACAGGTGGGCCAAACTGGCTCAGAGAGTCTTTGTCATTTAAACTAGAAATTGTCTAAGACACTTTTTTAAAAGTTGGCTCCATGCCCAACGTGGGCCTTGAATTCACAACCCCGAGTTGAAGAGTCACATGTTTTTCTGACTGAGCCAGCCAGGCACACCTCTTTAAGACACTTTTGTGGGACCTTTTCCTTTCTTTTATCCATCAGCCTGGAGATCTTACAATTATTGCCCATATTTCCAAACCAGGCCACTGTCATAAACACCTGAGAATCTTTAAAAGACTCCTAATCTTCTGATTAACAATCTTTAGCAGGAAAAGGAGTATTCAGGAGTATTTTAAGGAAGTTTCTAAGTATTTTGATGCAATCACTGGGAGGGTTTTTTTTTCCTCCTAACACCAAATACATATTGTTTTCTACAGTAATTCTCCAACTCTCTGACATTAACTAGGTGGCCTATGATTCAATTCAATTCTGACACTATACGGGCTCAATGATAAGACTCCATAGGTTTAATGGCTCAGTCCAAGACTGTCCTTACTTCAGAGGCCAATGCAAGGATAGGGTCCCCATGTTTTACCCACATAGTCTGACAAGACTACAAATTTACAATACCCCTCCACCCCATTTAATAATTTGCTATGATGACTCACAGAATCCAGAAAAGCACTTCACATAACCATTACCAGTTTATTATAAAGGATATAATTCAGTAACAGCCAAATGGAAAAGTGCACAGAGCAAGAAAAGCAGGGAGGGAGACAGGTGCAGAAACTTCCCTGGTTATATCATTCTCCCAACAGCCCATGTGTCCATTAACCCTGATGCTCTCCAACCCCCACTGTTGAAGGGTTTTTATGGAAGTTTTATTATGTAGGCAGGATTAATTAAATCATTGTCCACCGGTGACTGACTCATCTCCAGCCCCTTTTCCTGGAGGAGTAGGTGTGTGTGTGAAATTTCCAATTCTCTAATCATGGCTTGATCTTTCTGACAACCAGCCCCCATCCTGAAGCTATCCATGAACTCCTGGCCACTAGTCATCTCAAAAGACACTTTTGTCACTGCAGAGATGACAAGGGTTTTAGGAGCTGTGTGCCAAGAACTGGGAACAAAGACCAAATATTTATTTTTATTATACCACAGTCAGCCTGGCACCAAACTGTAAAGAGGTCTTTGGGCATCATTTCAATAGATGACATCATGAAAGAGGGAAAAGGCAGAACCCAGAGAATGGAAGGAGACAAGGTAAAACTTATCCGAAGATTGGCTGCTATAGTTATGGAGGTAAATGCGGCACTAGAAATGAGACATATACACCCCCAGAAAGGGCCAGTCTCAGTCTCCAGCCTTCTAATCTCCTCTGTCCTTTCACCAGCTTGTTCTGCTTCCTACCCTGAAGTATGCTGTCAATATTACCTATCATCATCTATTTTTGTGTGCCTGCATCCTGAATTACTGACATTAGCTACTATAGTTTCATAAATCTTCACAGAAAAGCTGCAAGAACTGGAAATAAATGAAGCTCAGCCTTGAGATTCCAAATCCAGCTGTGTAGTTTCAATGCCACATTTGGCCATCAAAGACCAAATCAGCCCATGTGTATTAGCTGGATAACACATAAACAAGAAAGCAGGTATTAACTTAGTCTCTGAGATGACAGTCAGTAAATGAGAAACTTGGATATGCTGACATAAGTTAGCACACAATAGTCAATTTCTAGTCTTATACTATTATTTATTTCATCCCAGTAAGATCTACTTCCAAACTGAGGCTAAGACCCAGTGAAACACAGAAAATGGCAGTGTTTTTCAGTATTTTTCTAAAGTCATGTGATGGTCTAAAAATTCAGAAGAGTAACCCAATATCTTAAAAACACTTTAGTGTTTGACGGCCTGATGAGGATACTTTTAAACAAGCTCTTATGTTTAGGACTTGTCTATAGCAGAGAAAATTGTATTCAAGCACTTAGTAAGAATAGAGCTCATAATCAATTCTTCAGGACAAAAGCTACTAGAGGAAATGCCTCCAAAAAAATCTTGTTAACCAAGACCTTCTGTAGCACATCTCTGATATGTCACCTTGATACCCAGGATATTTAAACCTCATTTATTCAGTATAATCTGAACATTTCTTTCTCAATTTCCTTACAATAGTAGGAAGAGAAGAGAATCTTCAGACAGGGAGAGAATAGATGAATCCAGGTAAAATCATCTTGTTCTAAAGGACTCTAAATTATCCCTGAACTAAAATAATCTCTGAAAATAGGAAAAATATCTTGTTCATTTCAGTACTCTAGCAATTAGCCTGACTCCCTGTAATTACCAATGCATATTTGCTGAATTAACCAAGTTATCAATATTATGGCACTATTTCTAAAACTGAATGAATTACTGTATACATTTCTTTGTTACATGTGGGATACACCTTATTTACTTCAGTTCAAACAAACCAAAGAAAAATTGGGGCAGAAGGCATAAAATAGGACACTTAGTACATGTGCATGTGTTCTCAGGCTTGCTCCTTCTCACTTGTATATACATAAAATGGCTACTATCCTGGAATTTTTTTATTTTATTTTTTTTTTCAACGTTTTTTATTTATTTTTGGGACAGAGAGAGACAGAGCATGAACGGGGGAGGGGCAGAGAGAGAGGGAGACACAGAATCGGAAACAGGCTCCAGGCTCCGAGCCATCAGCCCAGAGCCCGACGCGGGGCTCGAACTCACGGACCGTGAGATCGTGACCTGGCTGAAGTCGGACGCTTAACCGACTGCGCCATCCAGGCGCCCCATATCCTGGAATTTTTTTAAATAGATGTGTGGACTCTGCTCAAGATTCCTGGACAGTCTAAAATAGTAGCTCCAGGGGTGCCTCTTAATTTTGGTTCAGGTCATGATCTCAGAGTTGTGAAACTGAGCCCCACATTGGGCTCCATGTTGGGCATGGAGCCTGTTTAAGATTTTCTCTCTCTTTGCCCTCTCTCTCTCTCTCTCTCTCGAAGGAAGGAAGGAAGGAAGGAAAGAAGAAATAAAATAGTAGCTCTAAGTGAAGGAATAACAGACTTTCATCTCCTTCCTGATCCACCCTCTTATTTACCCCCCTACTCATTTACCTATCCCTGTTCAAAAGAGTTTTGAAGTATTTACATTGGAAACTGATCCAGTAACAAGACAATTATAGGTCCTCATGTCCCTACAAGATCAGAGAACCCCATAAAACCAGGCTCAGTGCTCCTGTTCTCCTATAGGCCATATGATCATCAGCCACCAACCATCACAAGCTGGGGTTCATTTTTTGCTGCTCAGAGGCACACACATAAGTTTGTGTATCTTCAACATGCTACCAAAAGTTTAACAGAAGAAACCATAGGAATATATACTCCATAGGATTTCTCTTACAGAAATATCTCTTCCTTAGCCAATTTCAGTGTGGTTAATGACAAGGGGCTTGTAACCATCTTAATGGCACACAATACAATGTGTAAAACCTAAATTTATATTCCTTTAAACCATAATCCCTTTAAGACACCTAGTCAGACCAAATCCCAAGAAAATGACCTCAACAGTGATTCAAGTACTTAATAACAAAAGCAAAGCTGGTGAGAGACAAGACAAAGGGAGGGAAACATCAGTCATTAGCAACCTTTCGAGAGGTCAAATTTTACCTTCAATAAGAAAGCAATACTACCTTTACACCTTCTTCAGCTTCATCAATATCAAATATCTTTTTTGTTTTTTTCTTCTTTTTCTTCTGATTAAAGAAGTTCAAGTCATCTAAATCATCAGAAGCATCTAAAAAGACAGACAATTGAGATTAAAAATTATTAATAACTAGCAGAAGGCATAGCATCAGAGTTAAACCAACATTTTAGCTATTAATTAGTCATCAGAATAGAGATCAAGTATTAATTAGTACAGTGGTCTCTCTACAACCACAAAGATTATGATTCTGAAAAACACAATGGCAGGTCAAGTCAAAGCTCTGTAGGAAAAACCCGGTTAGGGGACCATGTTGGGAACATTTATTTAGTAATCTAACCATATTGTGCCTCATTGTTCCCAAGGCAAAGTCAGGGTACTAACACAATTTTCAAAGCTCTCTAGTTTTCTCTCTCCATTTCTGTCTACCCTCTCATCTCCCTTACTTTAATCCTTGGTTCCAGCCCAACTAATTATTTCCACTTCTTAGTAAACTTTATCCATTATTAGTGAGTAAATAATGGGTTTATTCAATCAGTTTTCCATTTGCCCTGCCCTCTCGTACACTAGGAATATTTTAGGATCCCTCTACTACAAAGTTTTTCATGAAGCTATTTATGAATTTGTTTTGTCTTATTATGAGAATGATTTACTTTTCAAGTTTGTTTTAAACATGTACAAGATGCTTACTTAGCACATAGTACATGCTCAATAAATGTCAGTTGTCCCCATCACTAGCAGTGTCTTATGTTCAGCAGACGTAAATTTTATTTACAGAATCATTTATTTCTAGTAGTCAAATGGTGTCTATGTCAGTGTGCAAGAGGGAATAACTAGTGCTGATATCTAAATCCAAACATTTTAGGTTGTAATTTTAATCTCTTCTATACATTTTCAGACTTGCTAAGACACAAAACTATCAGGCCCTAAATCTTTTTGCCTACACTCAAATACAACCACAATTAAAATTGGAGAAGAGACTTGACAGGTTAGACTGGAAAAACCAGGCCTGGAATGATGAGGTTTTGTCATTTCTACAAGTTGTGGATTCAGTAGCAATTTCTCTGGAACAAGTTTATCAGAAATCTGGCAAGATCCAGTGTACATGGCCTGTTGATAGCCTCAACTTCACTGGAACAACCTTATCAGGCTGAGAGGTCACTGTATGTTAAAAAAAAAAAAAAAGAAACACTGATGGAAGAGAACCAGGTCTCAGAAGACAACAGTGACTCTTTCATATCTACCACTTACCTTTTTTCCTACTGTCCTCTTCATCGGCTTCTACATCTCTGTCCTCAGTGGGCTCTGGTTCTACTTCTTTTGTTTCTGAGGGCTGGGTTTCTTCTGTCTGGGCATCCCCTTCCTCATCTAACATAAAAGGCTTCTTCTTCTTCTTTTTCTTCTTGCTCATAGTAGGATCAAAAATCATCTGTTTAAAAGACAATAAAGAAAAAGGAACTAAATGATTGTTTTTTTAATGATACATTCCAAACATGTTGTATTTTCTTTTTTTTAAACTTTTAAAAATGTTTATTTATTTTTGAGAGAGAGAGAGAGAGAGGGAGGGAGGGAGGCTGAGAAAGAGAGAGAGAGAGAGAGAGAGAGAGAGAGAGAGAGAGAGACTGAGAGCGGGGGAGGGGCAGAGAGAGGGAGAGACAGAATCTGCAGAATCTGAAGCAGGCTCCAGGCTCTGAGCTGTCAGCACAGAGCCCGACATGGGGCTCGAACTCATGAGCTGTGAGATCATGACCTGAGCCGAAGTCGGACATTTAACTGACTGAGCCACCCAGGAGCCCCGGAACATGCTGTATTCTTAAAGGGTATATGCTTAGAAGTAAAACAGTACATGGTGCATTTAAGTACCAAAAAGGATTTTACACACACAAAGTCCATCCAACCTTCCTTGTATTATTAAATAGGGGTGGAGGTGGGATTCTGAAACATGTGCACCTGCCTTTAAATACGTAAACTGTCACAAGATACAGTAACTTCACTTTTAAAATTCATGAGCAAATTTGGAGACTATAAATGCATCATGGAACTTAGGGAAGGGACCGTAGAAATAACCTATTCTATGCCCCCCATTTTTTGGAGAAGAAAACCAATGCCTAGGCAGGTTATATATGTTTTATTTAAGGCTGTAACCTGGGGTTGCTATACCAGACTTGACCTGATTTAAAAAAAAACTGTTTTCCCCTCCAAGTTCAGATAAACCTTTATAAAAATCCATCAGCAGCCTTTCCTATAGCTAATCTCTATCTGAGTAAGAAAAACTTCCATACAACCTTTTACTTTGCTTTTTGTTTCTAGAACATTCAAAGTTTTCTTAGGTCATTTTAAATCTAATGTCTACTAGAGAATAAGTGAAAAACTAATTTATAACTTGTTTTAGATGATTTGTGTACACTGATCACTTGGGAAAAAATACAGATCATTATTTTAGACACAACAGTTTAAGAACATATAGGGGAGATGCCTGGTAGAGTGGAAAGAGGTCTTTGAAGTCAAGTAGAATTGGATTCAAATCCCAAATAATTTTTCTCTAAGTCCCTTACCAATCTTTGTCCAAATTCTACCATGCTTAAATTTAGCATTTTGCCCAATGAGCTTCTGGAACAGTTTAGTGAAGTATTTAAAAGCACAGGTTTGGGGGGTGCCTGAGTGGCTCAGTCAGTTGCACGTCTGACTCTTGATTTCGGACTCAGGTCCTGATCTCACTGTTCATGGGTTAGAGCCCCGCTCCATGCTGACAGTGTGGAGCCTGCTTTCTCTGTCCCTCCCCCACCTCTCTAAACAAATGCACAGGTCTGGAGTCCAACTGATTGAATTAAAATCCTGACTCTCACTGGTACTTGTGTTACTCCAGGTAAGTTCTTGACCTCTCCATGCTTCAGATGTAAAATGGAAATCAGTAGCAGAAGCAAAACCGAACCTCACAAATTTACATAAATATGTTCATATATATTTAAACACTTGGCACAGTGCCTGACACAAAAGTACTCAATAAATGTTAGCAATTATTAGAATTTATACAACGTTTCATGGTTCACAAAGCATGGTATCTCTTGATTCCTATCACTCAAATTTCATCAATTCAGGGTGATCAAATGTCTAAGACATCATAAAACTCAAAATCCCAAAAACTGATTCTAATGTACCCAAGTACATTAGAGAAATTGAGCTACACTGAAATCAAACTAAGGTCTGTAATAAGGTAGGGTAGTTACTGTCTTCACCCAATAGAGAAGGATCTTCAAGACATTCTGGAAATTGATACAGCCTTCTTTCAAAGACTTCCTCTTTTACTTTCACAAAAGATTTAATTGTATAGCAAATGAATAATTCTGAAATGCAGTCAGTCTGAAGGACATTACTTATTAAACTTTGAAAAAAAAAAAAAGAAAGAAGACAGAACAGGAGGAAGTTCCCCACTGCTGATCCATCAGGCCTTGAGTCACCCTACATGGAGTGTTGCAATCTATTCCAGGGAGGTTATCTAGTTTATCCTCATTACTGAAATATGGAGGTTTGGCAAAAGGACAGCAATCTAGGCACTAAAAATTTGGATGTCTGGCAGGGCTTACAATTTACTGCATTTTTTTTCAAGTATCAAGTTCTCTGGAATATTAATTAGCCTTTATTATCCAACAAAATAGACCAAAGATTTGAGGGATTCTCAAATCAGTGCAGCCTTACAGTTTTCTTATCCTATGAAAAACATTTGTACTTAAGTCTACAGGGAAACAGTTTGGTTGTAGCCTTGTAAAGAGTAATAAACATACAGGAAATTATACACTGAAATAATTACCATCTCTCTCAATTACTGTCTCTGGATGTTTAAGACACATACTCATTGCCTCATTATACTCCCACCACCTAGCAAAGTCGATTTTAAAAATAAGGAAACTAGGGATCCCAAAGTAGTGCCCAGAGAAGGACTACCCTAAAATATAAGGCCAGGTCAGCCCTGAAGTGAAAAAGTCTTTGTTTTTTTTTTTTTTTTTCTTTTTTAAGATTTTCATGTCTGACTTACAAATTATTACATTCAAAATGTTTTATGAGACTAGTTTGGCTTCGAGCAGCAAATAGTTGCTGACAGTGCACTTATGGAAAACCACAGAATCTCTTGAGTTTTTTGTTTTTTTTTTTTAAGCCCACAACAAAGCTTTCAAAAAGTTTCCTACTTGCAACTTCCTGGGTTGGGCTGGAGGTAAGGAAAAGGGATACCAGCAAAAATTTACGCTGATAATAGCCTAAAATGCTTCATGAAAGTGGTAACCTACTCTCATCCAACAGAATTTACCCAAGATGCTAACTTTATGACCACATCACACCCAGGAGACAAATATTAGTTACAAAAGAACCTAGAGAAGCAAGGTGAGAACAAAAGCTAAGCACTGTCATGTCTGGGTGACAGGATCCTGGAAAATTTTCATTTTTTGTATTCTTCTGTTTTGTAAACTTTGTACAACACACATCCATTTTTAATCAGAAACTTTTTTTTTTTTTTAGTTTAAAGCTTCTTTTGTAAAAACATCCTACCATGTTGTGTGAAAACCCAATGGTTCTGATACTTCGTGAATGGGGCCTACTAATAAGCAGTAATCTTTGCTACTGACAGCACTTTTTTAAAAAAAGGTCTGAAAAACAATGAATGCCTGCAGATTAGGGAATTTTTCCTTACTAGGTAGCACCCCATAATTCTAGAACACTGCTTTACCAGGGTAAAGGTTATATATCAGTGAGTTTCTGGCCTAATTACCAGGCTTAGAAAGAAACGTGTGCAGTTTGTTTTATGTCAATTATACATCAATAAAGTGTTTAAAGAAAAAGAAATGTGAAGA
Source organism: Lynx rufus (assembly GCF_022079265.1). Taxonomy (NCBI): domain Eukaryota; kingdom Metazoa; phylum Chordata; class Mammalia; order Carnivora; family Felidae; genus Lynx; species Lynx rufus. The sequence goes on along the minus strand of NW_025814896.1, from coordinate 25,013,558 downwards.
AAAGAGGAAAAAAAATTTTAATAGTAGGTTCTTTAACCCTCTATCCTAGCCCAGGAATTCTACTCTTGGGGAGTCCCTGGCAGTTATAAATCATTTCTATGTACAAATTTTAACCTGATCCTCACAAGTCTGTAAAGTAGTCCAAAGTTAAGGGCTGGTCTAAGAGTATTTATCTAGTCGACAGTACTAGAGGAATCAGATCCTGCACATACCTCCAGAGTGGAAGCCAAAGGCTGAGAGGTTCTAGTCCCACTAACTTGCTGTGTGATCTTGGGCAAGTTAACCTCCCTACGCCCTTGTTTCCTGCCTATAAAATGTAGTTGGACTGGCAGACCTGTGAAGTTGCTAAGCTGCTTAATACTTTATTGGCTTCCAAAGCCTTCTGTAGGAATGCTGGTTCTGCCATTTCTGCTTGATAAAATCCTGTTCACCCTTCAATAATGTATTCACATTCCACTTCCTTCAAAACCCAACCCCACTGTTAAAGCTGAATCCTCCAGCTCCCCAACTCGCTATGTTGAAATGGCCCTATTTCTTCTACCTCCTGTGACAACTAGTAGATCTACCTCCCTTACAACACTTGTGAGTACTTTACCATAAAACCCATACACAGAATAGTACCACACAGTACTACACAGGCACTCTGTTAAAGGTTATGAGAAGCTTAGAATATGGGTAGAAAAAAAGCAGGACGCTGCTACTCTCAGAACTTTTGAAATAAAGTAGTCAGAGCATGACCTCCAAGCAAGAACCACCTACTTCATTTAGACTCTCAGTTTCTCTCCTAACAGACCAAGAGCCTGTTAGTTACCTAGATGGAGGTAATATTGCATAGATCTGGAATTCTACTACTGGTTCCACCAGTTACTATTTAATCATGGACACCATACAACTCTCTAAGCCTCTGTTCTCTCATCTCTAAAATGGGCATAACAATGATACAATCTTACAAGGTTTTTGGGGAAAATCAAATGTGAGATTGGAGTCCCCTCCAGAATAAAATCAAAATTCCTTATTTTGGTCTTCAAATCCTTCTGTGAATTAGCCACCACTATATTTCAAGGGGATCAACCTTAAACAAATTGCAGAATATTCTTTCTGTGATTACATGTACTTGCCTTCTCAACCACTCCTTTACCCTGTGATCAGGCCTTTCTACTTGTGGAAATTCTCAGCATCGTTCAGGGTCTACCTAAAACACCAACGCTCGAGGAAGCCTCGATTTTTTCCTCTAACTCCTCTCCAAGGCGCTAGAGGCCAAGCACCCCAATATTTATAAAGTGAATTATAAATTCAAGAGCATTGCTTTTGGCGGGGAGACCTGGCCGGTAAGCCGTAGCTTTCCCCCCCAGTGTTGATCAATACCTACTGACAGTACTTAAAATCAAATTTCATCATAAGCCGTTTGATTTTAAATGAACTGGAACCAACCTGGCTAAAAAGGATTTGAGAAAATTTGCTGAGGTACAAGCACGACGGGAGAAAACGATCCAGTCAGCTTTGCAGCCGGATTTTCCCGCTCACGTCTCAGAGCTCTCCGTTCAGGAAGGCTCAGGGACTCCCGCCCTAAAACTTTCCGAGGTCAGTCACTTACTGAGGCTGAAGGATCTTTTCCTCTCGTCCTATCTCCCTCACCCCTCGGTCTTTTTAAGAAATAATACTCATTATGAGCATGAGGGCGGACACCGGCCAGGACAACCCAGCCTGCAAAGTTTTCAACGAGGGCGCTCCGTCGGAGCTGAGGAAGGCTCCTCTCAGCACGCCTGGCGCCCAGCGAGGAGAGTTGGTGCCCCAGTGTCAAACCGAAAGGAATGCAGGGGTCGCCAGCCTCAATCTCGTTCTTTCGGGGCATTACCCAGGCATTCAAGCCCCCTTCTGGGACGGCGACTCAACGAGCTCTCAATTCTGGAAACGCCGGCCAACGAAAGGACGCAGGCCTCGGCGCCGCCGCCCTGAGGAGAGCCGGACGCGGCCAGGCCCGCGGCTCCGAAGTCCTCACTGGCTCTACCGCTCCCGGCCGCCTAGGCCCGGCTGCTCCACATGGCGGCGGCCGGCTACTAGGCCGCAGGCCCGGTCTCCCACACTGGGGTCGGTTGGGCTCCCCGCCTCAGTCCTTAGCCCTAGAGCCAGGCTCGGGCCCTCACCTCATCCCCGGACATGGCGGCAGCTCGACTGGGCTCGGCACAGACGGGAAGTCGGACGGGTCAGCCCCAGGCCCCAGCAGCAGCGTTGCTCCTGCCGACACTTCTCCCACCACCGCACTAGGCTCTTGCATCAGCGAAAGGGAACGACACCCCGCCCTCTCCTCCCAAGCGTTGGAAATACGCCTGCGCAGAACCTGCCAAAGCGCAGGCGCGCGGCGGGGCCAACCTGGAGCGCTCCGTCTGGCGCGAGTTACCAGGCGACGGCGTGGCGCCAGGCAAGCCGGGACTTGTAGTCCGCCTGGAAGAGGCGGGCACTTGAGGCACGGCAGTCCCGCGATCCGTGCGCTTTTGCTACGTCTGAGGAACCTTGCCGGGAGATTGGTTCTTGTAGGTGGCTGCTCTTACCTTAGTCTTTCGCAGCGCAGAGGTTTCTGCGATGTTCTGCACGGCTTGTCAAGTGAATTCGGGGCCATTTATACTAGGTTAGGGTAGGAGGTGAGAGCTCAATAATATGAGCCCGTTAGGGTTTTAGTTGCCTTGCTACTACCTCCACTATGCGCCCTCGAGGTGTTCTAACGTTTGAGGGACTCATTGGTGCTAGAAGCGCGCACCTCACTTAGGAGCTTTTAGTAGGGGCGCCTGGGTGGCTCACTCGGTAAAGCGTGGGACTTGGGTCCGTGGGCCTTGGGTCCGGTCACGAAGTCATGGTTAGCGGGTTCCAGCCCCACATGGGGGCTCTGTGCTGACAGTTAAGAGCCTGGAGCCCCCTTGGGATTCTGTGTCTCCCTCTCTCCCTGCCCCTCCCCTGCTCGCGCTCTCTCTCTCTCTCTCTCTCTCTCTCTCTCTCTCTCTCTTTCTCAAAAATGAATAGACATTTTTTAAAAAAAAAATTAAGAGGTTTTACTTAGTGGGATTTCTTTTAAGTTTATTTATTTTGAGAGAGAGAAGAGAACATGAGCAGGGATGGGGCAGAGGGGCATAGAGAGAATCCCAACCAGACTTCGTGCTGATAACGTGGGTCCCACCGTGGGGCTCCGAACCCACGAACTGTGAGATCATGACCTGAGCTGAAACCAAGAGTGGAGACTTAACCGACTGAGAGGCGTCCCTGCTTAAGGAGAAATTTAACCTAACAACAGGCTAGATTTCAACTTGGGAGGTCCAAAACCAAAAGTCTCTCCTCATGTAGTCTTGAGAGAAGATGTCCCCTAAAAGAAACAGCCTGCTAGCAGTCTGTCAGGAATCCTGAAAACACTTGTTTATGAAATCCCTGCTTGAACGCTGTGGGTGCATCATGCAATTCCCCTTGAGGCATAATAATAGCAAAAAAACCCAAAAAACCCCACAAAAAACCTGTTTATTTATTTATTTATTTATTTTGAGTGAGGGAAAGAATGAGCAGGGGAGGGGCCAAGGGGAGAGAGAGAAAGAAAAGAGAGTTCCAGGCATGCTCCCAATGTGGAGCCTGACCAGGCGCTTGAGCCCACCAACTGTGAGTTTGTGACCTGAGCCAAAATCAAAAGTCAGAGGCTCAACCGACTGAGCCACCCAGGTGCCCTAAAAGTGGTTACCTTGTAAGGAGCTCTCACCATTGTCAGTGCCCTCCAGCCAAAGACCACTGAGAACACAGCTATCGTTGAACAAAATTGGGCTTATTGTCTCCTTGAGAGGAGGGAGACACACCAGGAAGGATGGGGACACTCAGGAAGAAGGTCCCGGAAAAAAAAATTTATATATGGGCTTGTGTTAGGTAACTTCAAGGAGTGTTTCAAGGAAGCAGGCCCTCTGTCTAGATTGGTTACTGTTTTGAGGTGGTGGTACTTCTATGATGGGGTATTTTAATAATTCTTATTTAAAAAGGGAGAAGAGCCAAGAGAAGCTAAAACTATGATTGGTTATGAAGCAGTCCCCTCCTGTTAGCCAAGACAGGGAGATTTGTTTTTTGTGTGCATATGTGATTGGGACAACGTTCTTTGTTTGTTTGTATTTAGACATGATTTATGGAGTGGTTTTGTTTTTGTTTTAATTCATCCTGACCAGAGTGGCTTTGTCCAGTTTTGGTGGTCTATAAAATTGTTTATGTTCAACGGGGCAGCACATCCCAGTTTATGGTACCAGCCTAATTCCCACTATCAGGGGTTGCTTTTCTCCTTTTCACTGTGCTTCATATCACTTAATACATGTGTTCTACTTTAGGCCTCAAAACAACCATGTGAGACAATGCATAGACATTTAGTACTCTGCATTGGATGCTAGTCCCTAATCTAAGCTTGGCAGGTAAAATTAGGTCACTGCCTCTAAGGAGTTTACAGCTTATGAGAACACTTTATTAGCCCCTTTTTTTGAATGAGGAAACTGTGCTTTCATGGCACTGATTAGTCCAAAATCACAGCCAGCAAAAGAGGGAACCTGGGGATCCAAGTCCAGACAATCTGATGTCAGCAGCTGCCCCTTTACCATCCTGAGAATCGGCATCCCTATGGAGGCTGCAGTAGCTGAAGATGACTGAGGAGGCACTGCAGCCTCCTTAGGGCCAGATAATTCTTTGTTGTTGGGAGTTCTGTGCATAATAGGATGTTTACCAGCATCCCTGGCCTCCATCGTGTCAGTGGCACCCTGCCCCTAGTTGTGACAACCAAAAATGTCTCCAGACATTACCAAATCACCTGTGGTTGAGAGCCACTGGTGTCTACCATTTATCTCCTCCTGGGTCTTTGAGAGGTAACAAACATTTGGGGCATGAAAATCCCCAAACCATTTTGAATGGGGAGATCTTGAAAAGAGAGAGAAACAGTGTGCCTTAGGTTTTGGAAAGCCTATTCAACTAGAAAAATGAAGACTGAGACAAAGCATAGACAAAGGAAGTGGGGAAAAAACGGAGAAGTGATCAAAGTGGAGAGGAGCTCTTAGGAAATCACCCTTCAGTTATTCAGTTCACACTAACAAAGACACAAAAAGTCTTAATGAGGCCTCATAGGACCTCTGATCCATGTTTGGGAAATGCTAGTATGCTTAGCAAATAGTCTTGACCACTTTTCTGAAAAGATTTCTTTTCCATTACAGCGTGGTCCCAAATCTGACCTCCCTGAGCTGGCAACTTGCAAGAGACTCTTCAGAGATTTCAGGTATCCCCCAAGGTAATAGCTTGTTTTTCAGGAAAGCCAAGATTCCCTGGGGAGCTGACAAAAATCACAAAGTAATGGCAGCTAAGCTTTTCCAGGTTTTCGAAGAGACAGATCCTACTTAGAGTAAGCCAATAAGAGTATCAACACAAATAATCACTTGTGTCTTCCTAACCTCTTTCATCTAAGAATCTCTGCAAAATATATAGACATTTATTAATTTTCTTCTCATTACATTGAGGGAAATCGTTGTGATTTTTCTGTTTTATAGATACAGAAGCCAAGTTATGGAGTCCACAACGAATAGTGAGAAATCCAGAAATAGACTATTGGTATATTCACTCTGGGCCATTCTTGATGCTCAGTACCACTCCAGATCTCCAGCTACTCAATATAAAGGTAATGATAATCCTTCAAGTATATACAAAATTTTATGTTTTCATAGGCTTTAAAATAATCCATAGTGTTGGGGCACCTGGGTGGCTCAGTTGGTTAAGCATCCGACTCTTAATTTTGGCTGTCATGGTTCATGGGTTCGAGCTCTGCTTTGGGCTCCACACTGGCAATGCAGAACCTGCTTGACATTCTTTCTCTCTCTCTGAAAATAAATGAATAAAATAAACTTTAAAATAATCCACAGTCTCTTCACTTGGCCCATAAAATAGCAGGCCTATAGAGGCTATGACTTAAAGAAAATTTAACGGTGATAGTATTTGAACCGGAACCCAGAGCTCATGATTCTTAATCCTGTACTCCTTCTACTTGGTAAGCAAGCCCATATATCCTTGTAGGTGATACTTAATTTACAGAAAACATAAGATATTCTAATCCATATAGAAATCCAAACCTATGCAACCCTTTCATCTATTTGCACATTATGTGGAGTTTTTTTAAGAGTTAGCTTGGTGAAGAAAGAGAACAGTCACTGAGATATTAATAAAAAGCATCTGGCAACTCTGAAATTAAGTTAATCTTTGGGTTGCTGTAGTAGGCAGAAGGCATAGTGAGGCTCCTGCAAGGAAGTCTTGAATAGAATTAACCTTTAGGAACCAAATTAGTAGAAATGAGTTATTAATTAGTTAACCATATATAAAAATGACTTGTAAAATAATGTGTCACTGAGGAGATTTAGGAATTATCAATTCTAAGAAAGTTAACCAGGCTGTATTCTAATGAAAATACATCTCTAAATACTGTCATTATGTTAATGATTCCTAAATTCATATTTCCAACCCAAACCTCTCCACTGAGTTCCAGCCACAGATATCCAAGTACCTACTTTTTCTATGTTTGTTTGTCTCAGAGAGATCTCAAAGTTACTGTGTTTAAAACAGAATTCTGGGTATTTTCTGCTATATGTCTTCCTCATCTCATAAATTAAGGGCACTACTCTCTACCCAGATGCTAGTTAACTCACTTCCTTCCTTTTCCTTGCCCTCTTCATCCAATTCATTATCAAGTCTTGTTGATTCTGTGTCCAAAATAAATCTGAAATCCAACCACTTCTATCTCCACTGCCACTAGTTTAGTCCAGGTGACTTTCTTGGATACTACATTCTCCTCTTGACCTTTTCCTTTATAACACTTACCATAATTTGTTTAATTTATTGGTCAGTTGTTTACTTGTGATTTTCATAATCTCACTTCACTTCTAGAGTATATATAAATTCCTTGAGGATAATTTGTTGAATTAATGGATGAAAATCCAATAGTATTGAAATTTTAACATGATTGCTTATAGTGATATAGTTGAAGTTGGAGCCTTTATTTAACAATAAATGATTAAAAAAATACTGAAACTTGGATGGAACTGGAGGGTATTATGCTAAGTGAAATTAGTCAGAGAAAGACAAACATCATATGACTTCACTCATATGAGGACTTTAAGAGACAAAACAGATGAACATAAGGGAAGGGAAACAAAAATAATATAAAAACAGGGAGGGGGCAAAACAGAAGAGACTCATAAATATGGAGAACAAACTGAGGGTTACTGGAGGGGTTGTGGGAGGGGGGATGGGCTAGATGGGTAAGGGGCACTAAGGAATCTACTCCTGAAATCATTGTTGCACTATATGCTGACTAATTTGGATGTAAATTTTAAAAAATAAACAATAAATTAAAAAATAAAAAAAATACTGAAGCTAACATAATAAAAATCAACTATGTTGCGATATGTCTAAGAGTGTGTTAGAATTGAAATGGTTCACCTGGAATCCAGAAAGAGAATCCTCAGCTTGGATACATCCATGTTTTCTTTCCTTTCCTTTCCTTTCCTTTCCTTTCCTTTCCTTTCCTTTCCTTTCCTTTCCTTTCCAAAGGAGAAATAATCTTTTTTGTTAATGTTATTGAAATATAATTAACATACAGTGTTATGTTAGTTTCAGTATACAATGTAATGATTCAACAATTCTATACATTACTCAATGCTCCTCATAATAAGTGTTCTCCTAATCCCTTTTATCTGTTTCACCCACCTCCCCTCCCCACAACCACCAGTTTGTCCTCTATATTTAAAAGTCTGTTTTTGTGTTTGTCTCCTTTTTTATTTGTTTTTTCATTTGTTTCTTAAATTCCACATATGAGTGAAATCACATGGTCTTTTTCTTTGTCTGACTTGTTTCATTTGGCATTGTACCCTCTAGGGCCATCTGTGTTGTTGCAAACTGCAAGATCTCATTCCTTTTTATTGCTAATATTCCATTGTAGGTACGTACTGTGTCATCTTTTTTTTTTTTAGCTTAATTTATAACTTTATTTATTTACTTATTTATTTTAACTCCAGATAAATACCACATCTTCTTTTTTTTAATGTTTATTTATTTTTGAGTGGTGGGGAGGGGCAGAGAGAGAGGGAGACACAGAATCTGAAGCAGGTTCCAAGCTCTGAGCTGTCAGCACAGAACCTGATGCAGGGCTTGAACTCACAAACTGCGAGATCATAACCCGAGCAGAAGTTGGACGCTTAACTGACTGAGCCACCCAGGTGCCCCTACATCTTTTTTTATTCATCTATGGATGGACACTTAGGCTGCTTCCATATCTTGGCTATTGTAAATAATGTTGCAATAAACCTGGGTGTACATATAGCTTTTGGAATTTGTGTTTTTGTTTTCTTTGGGTAAATACCTAGTAGTGAAATTATTGGATCATATGATAATTCTATTTTTACAATTTTTTGAGGAACCTCTATACTGTTTTCCATAGCGGCTGCACCAATTTACATTCCCACCAACTGTGCACTAGGGTTCCTTTTTCTTTACATCCACACCAACAGTTGTTATTTCTTGTGTTTTTGATTCTAGCCATTCTGACAGATGCAAGATGATATCTCATTGTGGTTTTGAATTGCATTTCCCTGATGATTAATGATGTTGAGCATCTTTTCATGTGTCTGTTGGCCACCATTTGTATGTCTTCTTTGGAAAAATGTCTATTCAGGTCCTCTGCTCATTATTAAATCAGATTATTTGGGAGGGGTATTTTTGGTGTTGAGTTGTATACATTCTTTGTATATTTTGGATATTAACCCCTTATAGGATATATTATTTGCAAATATCTTCTTCCATTCAGTAGGTTTCCTTGTCGTTTTATTGATGGCTTCCTTCACTGTGCAAAAGCTTTTTATTTTGGTGTAGTCCCAATAGTTTAATTTGCTTTTGTTTCCCTCATCTGAATAGCTAGAAAAATGTTTCTATGGCTAATATTAAAGGAATTACTGCTTCTATGTTTTCTTCAAGGAGTTATGGTTTCAAGTCTCACATTTAGGATTTTAATCCATTTTGAGTACATTTTTGTGTATGGTGTAAGAAAGTGGTCCAGTTTCTTTCTTTCTTTCTTTCTTTCTTTCTTTCTTTCTTTCTTTCTTTCTTTCTTTCTTTTTGCATGTAGCTGTCCAGTTTTGTCTGCACCATTTGTTGAAGAGACTGTCTTTTCCCCATGGTATATTCTTCCTCCTTTGTCAAAGATTAATTGACCATATAAGCATGGGTTTATTTCTGGGCTCTCTATTCTGTTCCATTGATCAATGTGTCTATTTCTGTGCTAGTACCATACTGTTTTGATTACTACAGCTTTGTAGTACATCGTGATGGCCATGTTTGTTTTCATCCAGCAATGTTCAGGAAGAGAAATCATAAATCCAAAGAACATTGTTAAGCTATTCATTGCAATGTATACCTGTTCTAGCACACAGATATACCTGTGGCCAGAATGAAATGGACTTTAAAATCATCCACCTCTTTTTTTTTTCTGATCATTCACCAAAGAACATTTTGATAATCAACTTAGATTCCCTACTAATGAAATGCTTTGGACAGCAAACACGAATATTTCAGTCACTGGAAAAATATATCCCATGCTAGAATGTAACTCTGTGAGGGCAGGAAATTGTTAATCACAGCTGTGTCCCTAGAACCTAGAACAGTGCTTAGCACAAAGTAGATTCTTTGTGTTCGATGAATGAATGAACATTAGTAAATTAGAATTATACTTTATACCACATTTTCTTGTGAATTTGGTTATTGTAAGTCAATCCTCAAATATCTCTTCCATGCTAGATGCATTAGGAATATCAGATTTCTGGTCTTGAAGGCCAAATATGAGACCTTGAACTCTAGTGCTCTACCACAAGTGTCTGCAAGACCTGATTTGGTTAACCAGCTGACCTCCTTTGATGTCTCCTTCTTGATTCTCTTTGACTTCAAGTCATCCTCCCTCTAGCTCACAAGTTTTATTTTAAGAAACCCAATCATATTGTTCCCCTGCCTAAAAATCAGTTAATTCTCTGTTACCTTCAGATAATAGCTATCTACAGTCTACTTCTCCAGCTTTCCTACCACTTTACTCTCTACCCTTCTTTCTACTGTCTATGAGGTATTGTCAGTTCCAGCCACACTGAGTTACTTTATATTTCCTGAAATGCCATTTCTCTGGCTGGAATGTTTATCCCTCCTCTTCCTAGGTGATGAACTCCTGCCATTCTTTAAGATCCAGCTTAAATGTTACTTCTTAAAAGCTTATGACTTCTCTAGAGGGGAAAAGCTATTTCCTTCTTCCTGATTGTTTTCTCTCTTTCCCCTGCAACAGCCCTTATATATTATAGCTACCTTTGAGATCCTGCAGGGCAGGATCTGTCTTATTTATCTTTCCTTGCTTCCCAAATACCTTGCACATGTTTCTGAATGCAAGGATCCATATGGAGTGATAAGTATGAGTGCTAATAACTAACTTGCAACAGCTTGAGCTTCTTACACATAGTCTCCTTCCCAAGGAAGAATACGAAACTTCTCAACTATATCGGGTTTTTGTTGTTGTTGTTGTTTTTAAAAAATTTTAACGTTGATTTATTTTTGAGAGACAAAGCATGAACAGGGGCAGGGCAGACAGAGGGAGACACAGAATCTGAAGCAGGCTCCAGGCTCTGAGCTGTCAGCACAGAGCCTGACGCGGGGCTCAAACCCATGAACCATGAGATCATGACCTGAGCCAAAGTTGGACGCTTAACCAACTGAGCTACTCAGGTACCCCTCAACTGTATTGTTTGAAACAATTGGGTATGAACATAGTCAGGAAAGAAAGGTGCTTTACATACTCTCTTTACGAGTTACCATAAAAGATTTTTTGTCTTCTTGACATATCAGCAGACTCTTAGAAAGGGGTGATTCAGTGCACCATGTATACACTCAGCACCTTGGATTATCACTACTCATTGTATATCTTACTGCCTTGCTCTTGAGAGACTTTGTAACCCCAACACTTTCATAGTGTCTAGTACTTTTTGGGAGCACAATAAAATGCTTTATTTTAAGCACTGAAAGAATGTATGAATTAATAAATGAAATTCAATAATTAATTTCTTCCTCTCTTCTTTTGAATAATTAAACCCTCCCTTTAAAAATGTTTGAGGTGCCACTTGCTCTTTAAAGCCTTTTCTAATCATCCCCTGTTATAATTTTACCCTTCTCCATCTTCATGTAGCACATATTATTTACACCATGCTGTCTTGCATTTTTAAGTGCATATGTTCTTTCTTCCTAGCTAGATTGTAAAATTCTTGAGAGCAGGGAGTATATGTACTGTTGCATCCTACAGTAGTGTCTTAAATCTAGTAGGATTTTAATACTGCAAATTCTTGGTAAGTTACCCATGGTCATTCAGTGTCTTGTCATCTTAGAAGACTGCAAAACTCTGAAGATAACCTCTGAAGATACTACCTCACATCCATTAAGATGGCTGTTATAAAAACAGAGTAAAATAGAAAACAGAAAAGGACAAGTGTTAGCAAGGATGTGGAGAAATTGGAACCCTTGTGCACTGTCAGTGGGAATGTAAAATGGTACAGCTGCTATATATAGCTGTTCTTCAAAATAGTATAGTGGTTACTCAAAAAATTAGAATTACCGTATTATCCAACAATTCCACTTGTGGTATATACCCAAAAGAGCTGAAAGGAGAGTCCCAAAGAGATTTTTGTACACCTACGTTTATAGCAGCATTCTTCACAGTAGCCAATAGTGGAAGCAACCCAAGTGTCTGTTGGTAGATGGACGGAAAAACAAAATGTGGTTATACATCCAGTGGAATATTATTCAGTCTTAAAAATGAAGGCAGTTCTGACACATATTGCAACATGGATGAACCTTGAGGGCATAATGCTGAATGAAATAAGCCAGTCACAAAAAGACAAATATTATATACTTCCATTTATGTGAGGTACCTAGAGTAGTCACTCTCATAGAAACAGAAAGTAGAATGGTGGTTGCCTGGGGCTGGGGGCAGAAGAAAGGGGAGTTGTTATTTAATGGTGGCAGAGTTTCAGTTTTGCAAGATGAAAGAGTTCTGGAGACTGGTTGCACAACAATGTGAATGTACTGAAATGAAACGTACACTTAAAAATGGTTAACATAGGGTGGCTCAGTCGGTTAAATGTCCGACTTCAGCTCAGGTCATGATTGCGATTGGTGACTTTGAGCTCCGCTTCAGGCTCTGTGCTGACAGCTCAGAGCCTGGAGCCTGCTTTGGATTCTGTGTCTCCCTCCCTCTCTGCCCCTTCCCTGCTGGGAGTCTGTCTCCTTGTCTCTCAAAAATGAATAAACATTAAAAAAATGTTTTTAAAAATGGTTACCATTGTGAATTTTATGTTATTAAAAAAGATAACAGCACTGAACAGGGAGTCAAAAGACCGAGGTTATTCTTGGTTGTTTCCCAGTGACCAATGAATCTTGTGCAAGTTACTGTTTTTACTTGTGCCTTGATTTCTTCATCTTTAAACAGGATAATATTATTAATAAAGCCTCCTTGGCTTCTGGGTTTCTGTGAGGACCAAATAGAAAAAAAGAAAAAAAAAACAACAACCAACAACGCTTAAGATCATTTTTTTTCAGTAGTAGTTTTTCTGGCATTCCAGTGTCCCTGATCTCTTTTAATATTCATCACAAGTTTCACATCCTGTTTTATAACAAAATATTCCTAAAGATGCCTCAGCAATAACCTGTTACCACTTGAAAGGATATGTATACTGAACTCTTAAACTTTGGGCTGCTTACCTTATAATTTAGTTCCAGGAACACAGCAAATAAACAGCCTTTATGAGGACTATAGATGACCTAAGATGCTAATTACTAATGTGGTTTAACATTAATTGAGGAAATACAAGCTCAGGATTTTCATGTGAGCATGAGAAAGCTGGTCCCAAATTTGGGAGGTATGAGGGTAATATCTGCTTAGTGTCTACTAAGCATCAGGCTCTATGGCAGATGTCTTACATGTGATATCTCATTTAATCTTCACAAAAGCCTTGATAGGTTAATAATATTATACTCTTTTTTTTTTTAATTTTTTTTTTCAACGTTTATTTATTTGTGGGACAGAGAGAGACAGAGCATGAATGGGGGAGGGGCAGAGAGAGAGGGAGACACAGAATCGGAAACAGGCTCCAGGCTCTGAGCCATCAGCCCAGAGCCCGACGCGGGGCTCGAACTCACGGACCGCGAGATCGTGACCTGGCTGAAGTCGGACGCTCAACCGACTGCGCCACCCAGGCTCCCCTTTTTTTTTTTTTTTTTTAAATTTTTTTTTTTTATTTTTTTTTTTATACTCTTTTTTTTGAGAGAGAGAGAGAAAGAGAGAGAGAGAGAGAGCACAAGCTGGGGAGAGGGGCGGAGGGAGAGAGAGAATACTTTTCTTTTAATGTTTATTTATATGAGAGAGAGAGAGAGAGAGAACATGGGGGAGCGGCAGAGAGAGAGGGGTACAGAGGATCCAAAGTAGGCTCTGTGCTGACAGCAGTGAATCTGATGCGGGGCTCAAACCACGAACTATGAGTTCATGACCTGAGCTGAAGTTGGGACACTCAACTGGCTGAGCCACGCAGGCACCTCAAGAATCTTTTTTTAAAAATGTTTATTTATTTATTTTGAGAGAGAGCATGCGCACATGAGGGAGTGCATGCATGCGTGAGTTGTGGGGGGTGGCGAGAGAGAGAGGGAGAGAATCCCAAGCAGGTTCTGTGCTGGCAGTGTAGAGTCCAATGCAGGGCTTGATCCCACGACCTTTGGATCATGACCTGAGCGGAAATCAAGAGTCAGAAGCTCAACCAACTGAAGCCACCCAGGTACCCCCTATATTCGTTTTATGAACAGGGAAAATGAAGCTCAGAGAGGTTAAGTCATTACCCAAAATCACACAATGAATGACAAAGATGGAATTTAATTCCAGCTCTGTATGACTGAAGCCCATATTCCTTATATTGTGTTACATTGCCTCTCAAAATATATTTGACTATGCCTATTAGTAATACAGTCAATAATAAATGATATATGTTTATTGTGTATTTATACATTTCTGTCAATTGTCTTACTTGGTCATTACAAGTAAGATCGGCTGTGTAGGGATAATTGTCACCATTTTACAGATGATGAAAAAGTCAGAAAATAACTTACATAAATCAACCAATGAATGGCTATAACAGCACTTGAAAATAGGTACTGCAATTCTCAGACTCATGCTTTTTCCACATTAGCCTCATGAGAACAGAATTTTATCTTTGAGTTTTCTGGTTCTGAAATTTTTATAGGAGCAAAAGAGTGAGCATCTTGACAGCCTGGCAATTCTTCTTATATATGGACAGATTAAACACATGTCTTCATCCCTATTCCCTTCCCTATTCTTTTTAACTCACTAAAATGACAGTGAGTTAATATTTTAAAATTTATCAGCACAGAAGGACAAAGAGAGTAAGAAAGACAAAAGCAGATGAGGGATGTTAACACATTTTTGGAAGATGGAAAGTTGAGCTAAGAAAACGATTCCAAATGCTTGAGAGGCATATACTAACAAGAGGCAAGCAAGTTCCTATTACAGAACACTAGAATGTCAGGAGTTGGAAGGAGCAAATAAGAAAGCAGTAGAGATATGTGAGGGGCTGAAAAGGGAGACTGGTTAAAGGTTTATATAAGAAGTTAAATTACCAGGTCCTTTCCTCATTCTGCTCAGTTAAGTGACTACCCCTCCATTTCTTTGGCAGAACGCTGGGGTTTATTCTGTGGGGGAAAAATGAACTAGAGAAGCTCCAGACTGAGATACCAGGCCCAGCTAAAGATTATAGCTGAGGAGACCAGGATGGGAGGATACCACACTGAAAACAGATCAAATGAATGTCTACTTGCTAAACGAGGAAACTTGCCAAGCCCTCTCACTCTGTTTCACTCCAGGAATACTGATGGCAAGGCTTATATTCCCTAGGCAGGAGAGCAGAGAATTAATTTTGGGAAAAACTTAAAATTGGATAACACCAGAAGCAAGATCTATAGATACTGACACTTGAGGGTCTCCCAACAAAGCAAATAGGGCCCCACTTTATCATCTTACAATAAAGCCCAACAACTGACAAACTCTTCCTCTTAACACAGAGCTTCCAAATACCTTTGTAGTGACTCACTCTTAAATATGAAGGGACAACAAAGATCACCAAATAGTTGAGGTAAACCTTCACCAAGAAAGGCAGCATCAAATTGAAATAGAAGAGGAAAGAAAAGAGAAACTCAGAGGATAAGAGAGATAATATAGAGAACAGAAGAATATATTTTTAAAAACAATAAGCATCTTCTGAGAGATAGTTATAAGATAGTGCATCCATAAAGTAATGACAAGATGCTTCAAAAAAGGGATGATCAGAGGATAATAGCTCTAGGAAATTAAAAATATAATAGCAAAAATAAACAATTCAAAGTAGTATTTATACATAAAATTGAGGAATCTCCTGGAAAAGAGAACAAAAATACAGAAATGGAAAATAAGAATGAAAAGATAAATAGAGGATGAATCCATAAGGTCCAACATGAGGCTAATAAGAGTTCTGGAAATATGGAAGAAATGGAGGAAAGGAAATTATCAAAGAAATTATGAGAAGATCTCTGATAATTGAAGGACATGAGTTTTCAAACTGACAACCGACTAAGTGCTCAGCATAATGTAGGGGAAAAAAACAAAATAAAAAACACTATTGTAGGGGCACCTTGGTGGCTCAGTTGGTAAGTATCTTGATTTCAGTTCAGGTCATGATCTCATGGTTCGTGAGTTTGAGCCCTGCATCAGGCTCTGCGCTGACAGTGCAGAGCCTGCTTGGGATTCTCTCTCTCTCCCTCTCCCTGCCCCTCCCTCCCCCCCAAAATTTATAAATAAACTTGAAAAAAAGCCACAATGGCACATCATCATGAAATTTCTAAATACAAGAGATAAAAAGAATCTTGGTGATGGGAAGTGAAGAGGGAGCAGGGAAAGGGAAATGCATCATTTATAAAAAGAGTAGATCATAAGAGTCACGTATATCTTAATGTTAACACTGGTTGCTAGAAGACAGTGAAACGGTGCTTTCAAAATTTGGAGAGAATATTATTTTCAACTTAGAATTCTATACTAAGTCATATTATCAATCAAGTGTGGGGGCAATTAAATATATTTTCAGGCATGCAAGGATCAAAAATTTACTACCCATCTCCTCCCATATTTTCCTGGGACAGTACTGGAGGACATGCTCTACTGAAGCAAGAAAGACAAAATATAAATTTTAGGAGAGGAGATTAGCCAAGGCAAGAGGCAAAAGAAAGTCCCAAGATGACAGCTATACAGCAGACCTAGGGAGGAACAGTCCAGACTGAAGGAAGGAATGTTTCAGTGGAGTGTTTCCAGTGAAACTGATAGAGTATCTGACATGTTTGTCTATGTTGAAATAGTTTAGGCATTTTTACATTTCTGGAAGAACTAGTGATAATAATACAGAAAATTTGGCAAACCAAAAACTGAGGCAATTATTAATTCCAAGAACAAAAAGCTGTATAAGAAAGTAAATGTACATAAGAGACTTAAAAACTGAGTCTCTTGATGGGGGGTGGGAGGGAGGGGAGGGTGGGTGATGGGTATTGAGAAGGGCACCTTTTGGGATGAGCACTGGGTGTTGTATGGAAACCAATTTGACAATAAATTTCATATATTGAAAAAAAAGAAAGTAAATGTAATCATAATAGAACTCATTATTTTTTTGAGAGAGAGAGAGTGCATGTACTCACAAGTGGAGGAGGGGCAGATGGAGAGGGAGAGAATCTTAAGCAGGCTCCAGGCCCAGCACAGAGCCCAACGTGGGGCTCAGTCTCATGACAGTGAGGTCATGACCTGAGCCGAAATCAAGAGTCAGATGCTGAACGGACTAAGCCACCCAGGTGCCCCATAATAGAACTAATTGATCCAGGATGCCTGGGTGGTTCAGTCCTTTTAGCATCCGACTCTTGATTTTGGCTCAGGTTGTGGTCTCATGGTTTGTGAGTTCCAGCCCCACATACAGCTCTAAGCTGGCAGTGTGGAGCCTTCTTGGGATTCTCTTTCTCTCTCTCTCTTTTTGCCCCTCCCTGCCCCCTCTCAAAATAAATAAATAAATTTAAAAAATTAAAAAATAGAACTAATTGATCCAGAATTAAACCACACTTATAGAGTCATAATAAGGTCAACATGGAACACTGATTTATTTATTTATTTTTTTATATGAAGTTTATTGACAAATTGGTTTCCATACAACACCCAGTGCTCATCCCAAAAGGTGCCCTCCTCAATACCCATCACCCACCCGCCCCTCCCTCCCACCCCCCATCAACCCTCAGTTTGTTCTCAGTTTTTAACAGTCTCTTATGCTTTGGCTCTCTCCCACTCTAACGTCCTTTTTTTTTTTTTTTTTTTTTTCCTTCCCCTCCCCCATGGGTTCCTGTTAAGTTTCTCAGGATCCACATAAGAGTGAAAACATATGGTATCTGTCTTTCTCTGTATGGCTTATTTCACTTAGCATCACACTCTCCAGTTCCATCCACGTTGCTACAAAAGGCCATATTTCATTTTTTCTCATTGCCACGTAGTATTCCATTGTGTATATAAACCACAATTTCTTTATCCATTCATCAGTTGATGGACATTTAGGCTCTTTCCATAATTTGGCTATTGTTGAGAGTGCTGCTATGAACATTGGGGTACAAGTGCCCCTATGCATCAGTACTCCTGTATCCCTTGGGTAGATTCCTAGCAGTGCTATTGCTGGGTCATAGGGTAGGTCTATTTTTAATTTTCTGAGGAACCTCCACACTGCTTTCCAGAGCGGCTGCACCAATTTGCATTCCCACCAACAGTGCAAGAGGGTTCCCGTTTCTCCACATCCTCTCCAGCATCTATAGTCTCCTGATTTGTTCATTTTGGCCACTCTGACTGGCGTGAGGTGATACCTGAGTGTGGTTTTGATTTGTATTTCCCTGATAAGGAGCGACGCTGAACATCTTTTCATGTGCCTGTTGGCCATCTGGATGTCTTCTTTAGAGAAGTGTCTATTCATGTTTTCTGCCCATTTCTTCACTGGGTTATTTGTTTTTCGGGTGTGGAGTTTGGTGAGCTCTTTATAGATTTTAGATACTAGCCCTTTGTCCGATATGTCATTTGCAAATATCTTTTCCCATTCCGTTGGTTGCCTTTTAGTTTTGTTGGTTGTTTCCTTTGCTGTGCAGAAGCTTTTTATCTTCATAAGGTCCCAGTAATTCACTTTTGCTTTTAATTCCCTTGCCTTTGGGGATGTGTCGAGTAAGAGATTGCTACGGCTGAGGTCAGAGAGGTCTTTTCCTGCTTTCTCCTCTAAGGTTCTGATGGTTTCCTGTCTCACATTTAGGTCCTTTATCCATTTTGAGTTTATTTTTGTAAATGGTGTGAGAAAGTGGTCTAGTTTCAACCTTCTGCATGTTGCTGTCCAGTTCTCCCAGCACCATTTGTTAAAGAGGCTGTCTTTTTTCCATTGGATGTTCTTTCCTGCTTTGTCAAAGATGAGTTGGCCATATGTTTGTGGGTCTAGTTCTGGGGTTTCTATTCTATTCCATTGGTCTGTGTGTCTGTTTTTGTGCCAATACCATGCTGTCTTGATGATGACAGCTTTGTAGTAGAGGCTGAAGTCTGGGATTGTGATGCCTCCTGCTTTGGTCTTCTTCTTCAAAATTCCTTTGGCTATTCGGGGCCTTTTGTGGTTCCATATGAATTTTAGGATTGCTTGTTCTAGTTTCGAGAAGAATGCTGGTGCAATTTTGATTGGGATTGCATTGAATGTGTAGATAGCTTTGGGTAGTATTGACATTTTGACAATATTTATTTTTCCAATCCATGAGCAGGGAATGTCTTTCCATTTCTTTAAATCTTCTTCAATTACCTTCATAAGCTTTCTATAGTTTTCAGCATACAGATCCTTTACATCTTTGGTTAGATTTATTCCTAGGTATTTTATGCTTCTTGGTGCAATTGTGAATGGGATCAGTTTCTTTATTTGTCTTTCTGTTGCTTCATTGTTAGTGTATAAGAGTGCAACTGATTTCTGTACATTGATTTTGTATCCTGCAACTTTGCTGAATTCATGTATCAGTTCTAGCAGACTTTTGGTGGAGTCTATCGGATTTTCCATGTATAATATCATGTCATCTGCAAAAAGCGAAAGCTTGACTTCATCTTTGCCAATTTTGATGCCTTTGATTTCCTTTTGTTGTCTGATTGCTGATGCTAGAACTTCCAGCACTATGTTAAACAACAACGGTGAGAGTGGGCATCCCTGTCGTGTTCCTGATCTCAGGGAAAAAGCTCTCAGTTTTTCCCCGTTGAGGATGATGTTAGCTGTGGGCTTTTCATAAATGGCTTTTATGATCTTTAAGTATGTTCCTTCTATCCCGACTTTCTCAAGGGTTTTTATTAAGAAAGGGTGCTGGATTTTGTCAAAGGCCTTTTCTGCATCGATTGACAGGATCATATGGTTCTTCTCTTTTTTTTTTGTTAATGTGATGTATCACGTTGATTGATTTGCGAATGTTGAACCAGCCCTGCATCCCAGGAATGAATCCCACTTGATCATGGTGAATAATTCTTTTTATATGCTGTTGAATTCGATTTGCTAGTATCTTATTGAGAATTTTGGCATCCATATTCATCAGGGATATTGGCCTGTAGTTCTCTTTTTTTACTGGGTCTCTGTCTGGTTTAGGAATCAAAGTAATACTGGCTTCATAGAATGAGTCTGGAAGTTTTCCTTCCCTTTCTATTTCTTGGAATAGCTTGAGAAGGATAGGTATTATCTCTGCTTTAAACGTCTGGTAGAACTCCCCTGGGAAGCCATCTGGTCCTGGACTCTTATTTGTTGGGAGATTTTTGATAACCGATTCAATTTCTTCGCTGGTTATGGGTCTGTTCAAGCTTTCTATTTCCTCCTGATTGAGTTTTGGAAGAGTGTGGGTGTTCAGGAATTTGTCCATTTCTTCCAGGTTGTCCAATTTGTTGGCATATAATTTTTCATAGTATTCCCTGATAATTGTTTGTATCTCTGAGGGATTGGTTGAAATAATTCCATTTTCATTCATGATTTTATCTATTTGGGTCATCTCCCTTTTCTTTTTGAGAAGCCTGGCTAGAGGTTTGTCAATTTTGTTTATTTTTTCAAAAAACCAACTCTTGGTTTCGTTGATCTGCTCTACAGTTTTTTTAGATTCTATATTGTTTATTTCTGCTCTGATCTTTATTATTTCTCTTCTTCTGCTGGGTTTAGGCTGCCTTTGCTGTTCTGCTTCTATTTCCTTTAGGTGTGCTGTTAGATTTTGTATTTGGGATTTTTCTTGTTTCTTGAGATAGGCCTGGATTGCAATGTATTTTCCTCTCAGGACTGCCTTCGCTGCGTCCCAAAGCGTTTGGATTGTTGTATTTTCATTTTCGTTTGTTTCCATATATTTTTTGATTTCTTCTCTAATTGCCTGGTTGACCCACTCATTCGTTAGTAGGGTGTTCTTTAACCTCCATGCTTTTGGAGGTTTTCCAGACTTTTTCCTGTGG
Organism: Lynx rufus; assembly: GCF_022079265.1. Lineage (NCBI taxonomy): Eukaryota > Metazoa > Chordata > Mammalia > Carnivora > Felidae > Lynx > Lynx rufus. The sequence goes on along the minus strand of NW_025814896.1, from coordinate 24,992,911 downwards.
TTGATTTCAAGCTTCATAGCATTGTGGTCTGAAAGTATGCATGGTATAATTTCAATTCTTGTAAACTTATGAAGGGCTGTTTTGTGACCCAGTATATGATCTATCTTGGAGAATGTTCCATGTGCACTCGAGAAGAAAGTATATTCTGTTGCTTTGGGATGCAGAGTTCTAAATATATCTGTCAAGTCCATCTGATCCAGTGTCTCATTCAGGGCCCTTGTTTCTTTATTGACCGTGTGTCTAGATGATCTATCCATTTCTGTAAGTGGGGTGTTAAAGTCCCCAGCAATTACCACATTCTTATCAATAAGGTTGCTTCTGTTTATGAGTAATTGTTTTATATATTTGGGGGCTCCGGTATTCGGCGCATAGACATTTATAATTGTTAGCTCTTCCTGATGGATAGACCCTGTAACTATTATATAATGTCCTTCTTCATCTCTTGTTACAGCCTTTAATTTAAAGTCTAGTTTGTCTGATATAAGTATGGCTACTCCAGCTTTCTTCTGGCTTCCAGTAGCATGATAAATAGTTCTCCATCCCCTCACTCTGAATCTAAAGGTGTCCTCAGGTCTAAAATGAGTCTCTTGTAGACAGCAAATAGATGGGTCTTGTTTTTTTATCCATTCTGATACCCTATGTCTTTTGGTTGGCGCATTTAATCCATTTACATTCAGTGTTATTATAGAAAGATACGGGTTTAGAGTCATTGTGATGTCTGTATGTTTTATGCTTGTAGTGATGTCTCTGGTACTTTGTCTCACAGGGTCCCCCTTAGGATCTCTTGTAGGGCTGGTTTAGTGGTGACAAATTCCTTCAGTTTTTGTTTGTTTGGGAAGACCTTTATCTCTCCTTCTATTCTAAATGACAGACTTGCTGGATAAAGGATTCTTGGCTGCATATTTTTGCTGTCTAGCACCCTGAAAATCTCGTGCCAATTCTTTCTGGCCTGCCAAGTTTCAAAAGAGAGATCAGTCACGAGTCTTATAGGTCTCCCTTTATATGTGAGGGCACGTTTACCCCTTGCTGCTTTCAGAATTTTCTCTTTATCCTTGTATTTTGCCAGTTTCACTATGATATGTCGTGCAGAAGATCGATTCAAGTTACGTCTGAAGGGAGTTCTCTGTGCCTCTTGGATTTCAATGCCTTTTTCCTTCCCCAGTTCAGGGAAGTTCTCAGCTATTATTTCTTCAAGTACCCCTTCAGCACCTTTCCCTCTCTCTTCCTCCTCTGGGATACCAATTATGCGTATATTATTTCTTTTTAGTGTATCACTTAGTTCTCTAATTTTCCCCTCATACTCCTGGATTTTTTTATCTCTCTTTTTCTCAGCTTCCTCTTTTTCCATAACTTTATCTTCTAGTTCACCTATTCTCTCCTCTGCCTCTTCCATCCGAGCCGTGGTGGTTTGCATTTTGTTTTCCATTTCCTTTAAAGCGTTTTTCAGCTCCTCGTGACTGTTCCTTAGTCCCCTGATGTCTGTAGCAAGAGATTCTCTGCTGTCCTGTATGCTGTTTTCCAGCCCAGCGATTAATTTTATGACTATTATTCTAAATTCACTTTCTGTTATATTATTTAAATCCTTTTTGATCAGCTCATTAGCTGTTGTTATTTCCTGGAGATTCTTCTGAGGGGAATTCTTCCGCTTGGTCATTTTGGATAGTCCCTGGTGTGGTGAGGGCCTGCAGGGCACTTCCCCTGTGCTGTGGTGTATAACTGGAGTTGGTGGGCGGGGCCGCAGTCCGACCTGATGTCTGCCCCCAGCCCACCGCTGGGGCCACAGTCAGACTGGTGTGTGCCTTCTCTTCCCCTCTCCTAGGGGCGGGATTCACTGTGGGGTGGCGTGGCCCGTCTGGGCTACTTGCACACTGCCAGGCTTGTGATGCTGGGGATCTGGCGTATTAGCTGGGGTGGGAAGGCAAGGTGCACGGCGGCAGGGGGGGCAGGCTTAGCTCGCTTCTCCTTAGGTGATCCACTTCAGGAGGGGCCCTGTGGCAGCCGGAGGGAGTCAGATCGCTGCCGGAGGTTTGGCTCCGCAGAAGCACAGAGTTGGGTGTTCGCGCGGAGCGAGCAATTTCCCTGGCCGGAGCCGGTTCCCTTTGGGATTTTGGCTGGGGGATGGGCGGGGGAGATGGCGCTGGCTAGCGCCTTTGTTCCCCGCCAAACTGAGCTCTGTCGTCCGGGGGCTCCGCAGCTCACCCTCCCTTTGTCCTCCAGCCTTCCTGCTTTCCGAGCAGAGCTGTTAACTTATGACCTCCCAGACGCTAAGTCGCGCTTGCTGTCGGAACACAGTCCGTCAGGCCCCTCCGCTTTTGCAAGCCGGACTCGGGGGCTCTGCTTGGCCGGCGAGCCGCTCCTCCGCCCCGGCTCCCTCCCGCCAGTCCGTGGAGCGCGCACCGCCTCGCCGCCCTTCCTACCCTCTTCCGTGGGCCTCTCGTCTGCACTTGGGTCCGGTGACTCTGTTCTGCTAATCCTCTGGCGGTTTTCTGGGTTATTTAGGCAGGTGTAGGTGGAATCTAAGTGATCAGCAGGACGCGCGGTGAGCCCAGCGTCCTCCTACGCCGCCATCTTCCCAGAATCCCCATGGAACACTGATTTAATTTAAAATATTGAGATATAACTATTGGGAGGCTAGAGGGAAGGAAAGTATAAAGTGTTGGATCTTTATCTTATAATAGGTATTTTTTAAAATTTACAAATCAAGAAATAGCAGTATAAATATTTTACTTAGGAAAATGTTAGTAAATATGGAAAGAAGCAAGTAAAAGAGTCTGGGAGGGTGTCTCAGGCTTTGAGGAAGCCACTGCTCTTTTTCCCTCCTAAGACTTGTGTGTGTGTGTGTATGTGTGTGTGTGTGTGTTAAAATACATTCCTGCTTTGTTTTGTTATGAGTCTTGTAGTTCCACATGATTTTTTTTAACCACATAAGTTTTGAAGTATTTAATGCGTTACCTTGATAAACATTTAAAATATCAAAGAAAGAAATAGAGAAAGGAAGGAAGGAAGGAGGGAAGGAAGAAAAAGAAAAAGGAAAAAAAAGGAAAGGATAGGAAAGGAAAGGAAAGGAAAGGAAAGAAGAAAGAACAGAAGAAAAGGATAGGAAAGGAAAGGAAAAGAAAGGAAAGGAAAGAAGAAAGAAAAGAAGAAAAGATTTAGTGTCCATTTAGACCTGTTACATAAAATGACATTATGAATTTCCTTTATAGAGAAGTCCTGGAGAAATACTAGAAATTATTTGAGATATTTGAGAAGAACAAAACCCTAACTATTTAGGTCATTGTCTTTGAAGTATTATGCTTAGTTGGGGTATCACAAATGCTACTCTTCCCAAAAATGGGAGAAATAAGGTGGAATGCTAAAGCATTGCCATCTTCTGAGTTCTCATCAGTGTTACTGGCTGATTTTTTTGAGTTATGAATTCAATGAATGTCATAGATCTCTGAAACCTCAGAAAGATGTTATCCTCAAGATTAATGTCCTGAGACTGTGTTATATATGGAATTGAGAGATATATAGTTAAGTCTCCATTTTATGACTTATTGGCTATATTATTATTTCTGGCCCTCCTGTTTTTTCTGTTTACTCTGGAAACTAAATTGCAATGAATGATGTTTAAAAAGAGCTGCTTTATGCTAAGTCCCTCTGATACTAAACATGCTCTAGTGTACTTATTAGGGATTATTCAGTCTCTTCTATTAAACTGTAAGAACTTCAAAAGTACCAACCACAGTTCACCCTTGAACAATGCTGGGGGTTAGGGGTATTGACCCCTCATGCAGTAAAAAATGTGCATATAACTTTTGACTCTCCAAAGGCTTACGAATAGCCTACTGTTGACTGGAAGCCTTACCAGTAAGATAAACAGTCAATTAATACATTGTATGTTATGTATTATATACTATAATCTTAGAATAAAGTAGGCAGAGAAAAGAAAATGTTACTAAGAAAATCATAAGGAAGAGAAAATACATTTACAGTACTATACAATATTTTTTCTTTATTATATTTTTATATTTAAATAAAGTTATATCATCATTCTCATATACAGATCACAGATCCACAACAAAGATAGACATTTTACAAAATAAGAACAGCATAATTAAAAGCCTATTTCTATAATTGGGCATTTCCCCCATAAAAAGATTATCTCTGTCTCATATACTTGAGTACTTTTGTTATTAGAGATATTCCCTTTTCAACTTTTACAATTACAATTACTTTTACCATTAGGTCTACAATAACCATTATAGACCTAATGGTTATTTCAAATCTACTCAGAGTTAATGTAGTTCACCATCCCAAACAATGGTTAACTTAGTTACATGAAATCAAGTTCCTTAGATACTAATTTTGAAAAAAATCTAGAGAGGTAAATCCGCTTCACAAACTTACACATGGTACTGTAGGCTCAATTCAAAATATATTAAAGCTGTTCGTTTCCTTTTGATTATTAGCTTTATTATAGACACTAGTGGGTTAACTGAATTATAGGCTTACATTATAGTTGTTAGCTTTAGTTTAGTGGAACAGTGTAACAGTCCTGACTCTTGTTTGGGACAAAGCTGTGCTCGGAACCTCAGTTTCCAAAACAAGTAGTAGCAGAAGTCATTGTTTTCCAAGAGATTTGGTGAGTAGGGTGGAAGCGATGTGATGATCACATATGACTGATCACACTACTGTAACAGATAGCTGGGCAACTACTTTACTCTGGTCTGCACTCTCCAACTTCTCTTGGAAGTTTTTCCTAGTCCACCTTAGGTTTTTTTTTTCTTCCCCTGTGTTGCTACTGATGTGTGCCTATGACTCTTGTACAACACTTCCTAGTATTTGGTTGAAGGAAACTTCATTCTTTGTGTTACTGAAGCCAAATATATAAAGTCAAGTTTGACTTCTTTCTCTCCCATAACAAATCTGTCAGCAAATCATACTGACTGTACCTTGATAATAATTCCAGAACCTGAACACTTCCCACTACCTCCACCTACTATTCTCGCCCAAGTCATTGTATCTCTAGCCTGGATTTCTTCAATAACTTCATGAATATATGTTCTTTATGCTTCTACCTTTGGCCCTAACAATTGATTATGTTAACCATAAGTTAAATCATAGAATTCCTTTGCTCAGAACTCTGCAATGGTTTCCATCATGACCAAGAATAAAAACCAAGCCTATATGACATATGTGTTCTAGTCCATTTTATTTCTTTGACCTAACTTCCTCTCTTCTATTCTACAATGGCCTTCTTGCTATTCCTGAAGTTGTTTAGGCATGCTGCTGCTGTTGATCCTTTGCCTTAGCTACTTCATCTCCTAGGATACTTGCCCTCAGATATCTACGTAGCTAATACACATCCTTCATGTCTTTACTATACTGTATTTTTGATACTGTAGTTTATGTTGTCTGTTTACAAGATGAATCATCCGTTAGTACTTATATCAGTATTGTCTCATATGATACAAAACACTGTAGATGTTATACATATTAATAATACTAGACATCAAAATGAAAAGGTAATGTGAAAAAGAAATTTATATTTATTTACAGGTATAACAATCCATGCACTGATAATGAAGAAGCAGCAATATGGTTGCTTCATGGTAACCTAGCTTGTACATTAATGAATAAATTGTTATAAAAGTTTTATGGCATACAGTATTATAGTCATAATACTATATGATAGTATTCATAATACAGTATTAGAAACATTGTTACATTAAAAAAACTTAATTGTGATGATAGGCTGACATGCAATTATAAATATACAGTATTAGAAACAGTATTCATAATACAGTATTAGAAACATTGTTACATTAAAAAAACTTAATTGTGATGATAGGCTGACATGCAATTATAAGCAAGAGAGACATACTGTTTGGTAATATAATTCTTTGAAAGCAAAGTTATAATACGGTAAGAAAACAAACACATTATTATTTTATATTAAATATCACTCACGTCATGCCTGTGTAGGGATAGGTTATCCACTTCTATACAGATCTTGCACATGAAGAATACTTAGGCAATGAATACTATATGATGAATACTTAGGCAATAATGATGATGACACTAAAACATCTCATACTGTCCTTGCCAACAGTTATTAGGTGTTCACTCACACATGTACACATTAGATAAGTTTATTAACAGCATGATGATTATTTACTATTTATTAAGTGGAAGTATATCAGCATAAAATCTTCATTCTCATTGTCTTCATGTTGAGTAGGCTGAGGAGGAGGAGGAAGAGGAAGAATTGTCTTTCTGTCTCATGGGTGGCAGAGATGGAAGTGGTGGAGGAGATGGATGCAGAGGCAGGAGAGGCAGGCAGGTGTAACTTTACGGAAATACATTATAATTTCTGTCTGATTATTTTTTCTTTTTCAGTTCTCAAAAAAATGTTTTGCTATATGGAACCAATTCTTCTTCCACTGTTTGTTTTAGTTTCAGTGTCCATATCATAGAAGGGTCTATGTCATAAAAGAAGTTAAAAGTAGTCATGAGTAATCAGAACCCTTCTGCCAGATTGTCTAATGTCAATTTTTTTTCTGGCACTGCTTCTTCTATGTCTTCTTCCTCATTGTCTAGTACTGATACAGAAACACTCATCCCCATCAAGTCATCGTCTTTTAATTCCTCTGGTGTCATGTCTATTAGCTCTTGAATTTATCCAAGATTCATATCCTGAAACACTTCACCCACCACATTTTTTTTTGCCATATCCACAATCTCTTTCATGGTTTCCTTGATTGGCTCTGTTGTAAATCCTGTGAAGTCATGCACAATATCTGGACACAGTTTTCTCCAGCAGAAATGTATTGTTTTGGTCTTTAATGATTTTCACAGCTTTTTCTATAACAACAATGGCATCTTCAATGGTATAATTCTTCCAGACTTTCATGATGTTCTCTTTATCAGGGTTCTCTTTCATAGCATTGACTATTCTTCCCATAGACTATTGTGTCTAATGAGCCTTGAAAGTCCTATGACTCCCTGTTCTAGAGGCTGAATTAGAAATGTTGTATCTGGGGGCAAGTAGAATAGTTCGACACCTCGGGCATTGAATTCATGGGGTTTTGGGTGGCCAGAGTATTGTCCAATATCAAAAGAACCTTAAAAGGCAGCTCCATACCAGCAAGGTGCTTCCTGACTTTAGGGACAAAGCATTGATGGAACCAATCCAGAAAAAGCGTTCTCATTGCTCAGGCCTTCTTATTGTATAATCACAAGACTGACAGCTGGTGTTTATCTTTTCCTTTCAAGGATTGGGAACTAGCAGCTTTATAGATAAGGGCAGTCCCCATCATAAACCCAACTCCATTTGCACAAAACACTATCCCTTCCTGCCTTAAATCCTGGTGCTCACTTCTTTTCCTTACTAATAAATGTCCTTTGTGGTATTTTTTTTTTCCAGAATAGGGTACTTTCATCTTCATTAAAAAAACTGTTCAGAAGATAGCCTTTATCTTCAATGATTTTTTTTTTTAACTTGAGAGAGAGAGCGAGAGCATGCACAGTGCAAGCAGGGAAGAGGGCAGAGGCAGAGAGATAATCTCAAGCAGGCTCCATGCTGAGTGTGGAGCCCAACACAGGGCTTGATCCCACGACCCTAGGATCATGAACTGAGCCAGAATCAAGAGTGGAACGCTCAACGCAGCCACTCTGAAAAACAGTATGGAGGTGCCTCAAAAAATTAAAAACAGAACTACCCTATGACCCAGCAATTGCACTAGGTATTTATCAAAGGATACAGGTGTGCTATTTCGAAAGGGCACATGCATCCCAATGTTTGTAGCAGCAGTATTGACAATAGTCAAAGTATGGAAAGAGCCCAAATGTCCATTGACTGATGAATGGATGAAGAAATTGTGGTATATATGTATACAATGGAATATTACTCAGTGCTCAAAAAGAATGAAATCTTGCCATTTGCAGCAACATGGATGGAACTAGAGTGTATTATGCTAAGCGAAATTAGTCAGTCAGAGAAAGACAAATATATGACTTCACTCATATGCGGAATTCAAGATACACAGCAGATGAACATAAAGGAAAGAAAGCAAAAATAATATAAAAACAGAGAGGAGGACAAAACATAAAAGACTCTTAAATACAGAGAACAAACTGAGTGAGGGTTGCTGGAGGGGTATTGGGTGGGGGGATGGGTTAAATGGGCAAGGGCATTAAGGAAGACACTTGTTGGGATGATCACTGGTGTTACATGTAAGTGATGAATCACGAAATTCTATTCCTGAAATCATTATTACACTATATGTTAATTAATATGGATATAAATTAAAAATAATACTAATTTAAAAAAAGAGTGGGACACTCAACCAGTTGAGCCACTCAGGTGCCCCATCACCTCAATGATTTTCTTAGTGGTATCTGGGAACTTGTCTGCTGCCTCTTGGTCAGCAGAAGCTGTTTCTCCTGTTACCTCGACATTAAAAAAATTTTTTTTAATGTTTATTTTTAAGAGATAAAGAGAGACAGAGCATGAGTGGGGAGGGAGAAGAGAGCAAGGGAGACACAGAATCCAAAGTAGGCTCCAGGCTGTGAGCTGTCAGCACAGAGCCTGATGCAGGTTTTGAACCTGCAAGATCATGACCTGAACCAAAGTTGGCGCTTAACTGACTGAGCCACACAGGTGCCCCTACCTTGACATTTTTTAAGCCAAACCTCTTTCTAAAATTATCAACCCATCCTTTGCTGACATTGAATTATCTAGCTTTGGATCCTTCAGCTTCCTTTTGCTTTAAGTTGTCATATAGTGACTTTGCTTTTTCTCGAATCAGAGTCTGTAGTAGGTATTCCTTTCTTATAGCAATCTTGTATCCACATAAAAGCTGCATTTTCGATACAAGATAAAAAGGTATTTTGCAAAAAACGAAAGGCTTTTGTGCCTACTGTCATAGCTGCAGCAATGGCTTCAGGAATTTCCTTTTCTTTCTTTCTCTTTCTTTCTTTCTTTCTTTCTTTCTTTCTTTCTCTTTTCTTTTCTTTTCTTTTTACAGTAGTCTTTACACTGAATTCATTTTTCTTGAAATGGTGGCAGCTGCAGCTGCAGAATTCAGTCTATGGGACATATCAAGCAATTCAACTTTTTCTTACAATGTCATGACTTTGTTCTTGGGATCACTTCCAACATCACTAGTGGCACTTTGTATGGGTCCTATGGTGTTACTCAAGATTCATGGTATTGCACTAAACACAGGAAAAACACACCAGAACTGTGAGAGATCACTTTTTATTGAGATTGGCAATTTACTGGAGAGATGAATTGCGCATACAGATCATACAGCATTTTAAATGGATATTAGCAACCCTTGACCTCACCGCAGTAGCAACAAGAGATGGCTATAAAACTATTACAGCTGCACAATATATACTACAGTTAATTTTATGCTGTTATGATTTAACACTGCAGCTTTATGTTGCTTACATTTCTTGACTGTGGATGGCACCACGTATGGTCTGTAAGTATGTGCATTAGTTTTGATAAATTTTAACTTTTCGTAATAGACTTGTGTATATTTTGGGGGGAGTACCTGATAAAATAGACTAATACCTACATATATTTTATGCATTTGTTTTGTTTTTTTTTTAATTTTTTTTCAACGTTTATTTATTTTTGGGACAGAGAGAGACAGAGCATGAACGGGGGAGGGGCAGAGAGAGAGGGAGACACAGAGTCGGAAACAGGCTCCAGGCTCTGAGCCATCAGCCCAGAGCCCGACGCGGGGCTCGAACTTATGGACCGCGAGATCGTGACCTGGCTGAAGTCGGACGCTTAACCGACTGCGCCACCCAGGCGCCCCTATATTTTATGCATTTGTGACATACATAGCTTTTAAATTTTTTCAATATTTTTAGGCTACACGGTATACCTGAAGGGTTTTTTTTTTAATTTTACTTTTTATTTTTTTTAATTTACATCCAAATTAGTTAGCATATGGTGCAACAATGATTTCAGGAGTAGATTCCTTAATGCTCCTTACCCATTTAGCCCATCCCCCCTCACACAACCCCTCCAGCAACCCTCAGTTTGTTCTCCATATTTATGAGTCTCTTCTGTTTTGTCCCCCTCCCTGTTTTTATATTATTTTTGTTTCCCTTCCCTTATGTTCATCTGTTTTGTCTCTTAAAGTCCTCATATGAGTGAAGTCATATTATTTTTGTCTTTCTCTGACTGACTCATTTCACTTAGCATAATACCCTCCAGTTCCATCCACGTAGTTGCAAATGGCAAGATTTCATTCTTTTTGATGGCCAAGTAATACTCCATTATATATATATATATATATATACCACATCTTCTTTATCCATTCATCCATCAATGGACATCTGGGCTCTTTCCATCCTTTGGCTATTGTTAATAGTGCTGCTGTAAACATGGGGGTGCATGTGTCCCTTTGAAACAGTACACCTGTATCCCGTGGATAAATGCCTAGCAGTGCAATTGCTGGGTTGCAGGGTAGTTCTATTTTTAGTTTTTTGAGGAGCCTCCATACTGTTTTCCAGAGTGGCTGCACCAGCTTGCATTCCCACCAACAATGCAAAAGAGATCCTCTTTCTCCACATCCTTGCCAACATCTGTTCTTGCCTGAGTTGTTAATGTTAGCCATTCTGACAGGTGTGAAGTGGTATCTCATTGTGGTTTTGATTTGTATTTCCCTGATGATGAGTGATGTTGAGCATTTTTTCATGCGTCGATTGGCCATCTGGATGTCTTCCTTGGAGAAGTGTCTATTCATGTCTTTTGCCCATTTCTTCACTGGGTTATTTTTTTTTGGGTGCTGAGTTTGATAAGTTCTTTATAGATTTTGGATACTGACCTTTATCTGATATGTCATTTGCAAATATCTTCTCCCATTCCATCGGTTGCCTTTTAGTTTTGCTGATTGTTTCCTTCGCTGTGCAGAAGATTTTTATTTTGATGAGGTCCCAGCAGTTCATTTTTGCTTTGGCTTCCCTTGGCTCCGGAGACGTGTTGAGTAAGAAGTTGCTGCAGCCAAGATCAAAGAGGTTTTTGCCTGCTTTCTCCTTGAGGATTTTGATGGCTTTTTGTCTTACACTTAGGTCTTTCATCCATTTTGAGTTTATTTTTGTGTATGGTGTGAGAAAGTGGCCCAGGTTCATTCTTCTGCATGTTGCTGTCCAGTTTTCCCAGCACCACTTGCTGAAGAGACTGTCTTTATTCCATTGAATATTCTTTCCTGTTTTGTCAAAGATTAGTTGGCCATACGTTTGTGGGTCCATTTCTGGGTTTTCTATTTTGTTCCATTGATCTGAGTGTCTGATCTTGTGCCAATAGCATACTGTCTTGATGATTACAGCTTTGTAGTATAGCTTGAAGTCTGGGATTGTGATGCCTCCTACCTGCAGGTTTTTTTCAAAGTGTCACAAATCACAAAAAAACTTTCCAGTATGTTTATTGAAAAAAAATCCATGCAAAGTGGACCCACACAGTTCAAACCTGTGTTGTTCAAGGGTCAACTATATATCTTTGCCTCTGAAATTTCCCACATATCCTATTATTACTGTTCTCAGCTTCTAATAAGCAATAAATCAGTGTTTCCACAGATTTGTTGACTGGTATTGTGAGGAAAATATTTGTCATTAAATGTTCCTGTAATTCTGTACTTAGAAAAGACAGAAAGTGCCATATACTCCAGGAAAATTCTATTTTCATTGTTAAATTTAGGCTTAAATTGGGGCTAAACAATAAAGTAAAAACAAAGTAATATGTTTTCTTCCAAAGGAAGAGTTCCTTAATCATTTATATTTTTATAAGACAGATTTTATCTAAAACACAGGAGTACCCCCACAGATTTGGTAAACTTAATTCCTATTCTTACTTGTATCCAGTTCTTATGAGTGTTAACAGAAGAATTTGTCACCCATATAAACAAATAAAAGTATGGCATAGTAGGATGAAGCCTGATGAGGGAGATATAAAGAGAGTTTTTCTGACCTGGAAATGTATAAACAGAGTAAGACTTCATTTGTTCAATACCTAGAATATTAGAACTTCAGATCACCTTCAGAAATTTAAAATACACTTTAGGAAAATAAAAATAAAGTAAATATAAGTAAATTTATAATGCTAACCTTTTCATATATTTTAGAACATAATTTTTCAATTAAGGCTATATTATTATGCCTAATATTTATTGAATGCTTTCTTTTGAACACTCTTCTAAGCTCCTTAATATATTATCTTATTATTATTTTTTTTTTACTAGGCAAAGAACTTTATTAACCTTGTTTCAAACTTTATCCCCAGGCTTCTTCAGCTTAATTAGCTGCAAAGAATGAATTGTGTATAAGCAAAAACTGAAAAGAGCTGCAGTGTCCAAGGGGCTTGGGCTTAAAAATATTAGAGATCTAGATTTTATCAGATCCATGAACAAAATGTTTAAAAAGCAGTCATAATGTAAAATAGCAGCTCCCAGTAATTGCTTCAAGTTTTTTCTTCTTCAGAAGTTGACTCAATTCAGTTTGCTTCATTCTTGGAAGCTTCATCAAAATTCTCCACAAGATCTGGAACTTTATCATCATCCTCATCATCATCATCTCCAGTAGCGAGTGGTGCCTTTCCATCCACAGATTGTTTGGGCAGAGCTTCAACCAATCTTCTTAAACTAGTCAGACTGTCTGCACCAAGTTGGTTTAAGATACTGGGGAGCATTTCTGTCAGCTGCTTTGTCTCAGCATGGCCTGTAATGGTGAAAGCGTTTGCCTGAACTTTAGGGTTGTTAAAGTGGATCACTGTTCCTTGGTTTGTGAGTATATTCATTTCTGCAATACCAGAGATATTATTTACCCCTAACTTCTTTAAGGAGAACTGAAGTTTTTTATCATATGCTGTAGCTGTTCTATGAACCACCTTCTTCTTTCAGGGAGCAGTTCCTTTCCCACCAATGCACACTTGTGCTTGCAGTTTGGCAAGTTTCTACTGGTTCATGATAGTTTCTTTCATCTTGTTGGAGTGGATGTGGGCCATGCGGGGGACTAGCGTTGGTGCTCAGGGGTCTCAGGTGGACCAGTTGAGATTAGGTATACACATGTAGGGACGCAAGATGGCAGCTAGAGATTTTTTTTTTTTTGTCACAAACAACCCTGTTAAATAGGTATCATCATTATCCCCATTTTACAAACTAAGAGACTAAGTAATTAAATACCATCTTCCAGATATGATCTGATCAGTTCCTAGATATTTTACATCTTTTTTTTTTTTTTTAAGTAGGTTCCACATCCAGTACAGAGTCCAATACTGGACTTGAACTCATGACCCTAAGATTATGACCTAAGGTGAGATCAAGAGTCAGATGACTCACAAACTGATGACTAAGCCACCTAGGCACCTGGATATTGTACGTCATTTAAATATGACCACTTTTTTTTTTCTTTAAAAAATTTTTTTTTAATGTTTATTTATTTATTTTTTTTTTTGACAGAGAGAGAGAGAGGCAGAGCGTGAGCAGGGAAGGGGCAGAGAGAGACACACACACAATCTGAAGCAGGCTCCAGGCTCCCAGCTGTCAGCACAGAGCCTGACATGGGGCTCAAACTCACAAGCTGTGAGATCATGACCTGAGCCGAAGTCTGATGCTTGACTGACTGAGCCACCCAGGCACCCCCTTTTTTGATTTTTAGAGCAGCTATGTCATACTGCTAGTTTACCTTTGAAGGCTTTTTTTTTTTTTTTTCAGTCTGGTTCTAACTCACCATTTGAGTTATATCTCCTATCTTGATGTTAAACATTAATGCTGAAGACATAGATTACGTACCTTTCCCTAATTTGTTGATAAAAATGTTGAAGGGACAAGGCCAAGTGTGGCCCATTACTATAGACCTTTGTCCAGGTCACATGGTCCTTCTATGTAGACAGCTACAAATTCAACTAACTGTACTTCTCAAGTAGCACCTATTTCTCCTATGTATCACCACTGTCACCATGAGATAATCTGTCAAATACAAATCTGAAATCAGGATACATCATACCTAACTAATGGAGGATGTCTTTCATCTGTTTGCCAGCTATATCCATACAAGAAGTGTAATTTATTTGGTATGACTTGTTTTAATTAACTCATACCCATTTCTATATTTTACCTTTCTCCAAGTGTTCACAAATCATCTGTTTCATTTTAGGGTATTGCAAAGAATTAAAGTCACTAACTGGGCTGTCATTTCTACAAATCATTTTTCCCCTATGTGTAATAATTAAGGCCACCTTTACATTTTTCTAGATTCCTTATTGTCCTTGATTCCTGGTGATTACTGGGAGTAACTCTATGATCTCACTGGTAAAATCTGTAAGAAACTTGGAATGAAATTCTAAACTATAAGAATTGTCCTTCTTAGGAATGACCTAAACCTTCCTTACTATCTTATTTTCTAAATTGCACTTCAGTTTCCTCATAATGGTATTAAACTCCTTCCATTTTAAGATTGTTCTTCTTGGTGGAGCCATCTGACCTGGTGGCTTTTATTATTCTCCTACCTATATAATCACTTTTTGGCCTCTTTATTTCTAGCTTCCTCTAAGTATTTCTTCTCAGGTTCCTAGTTTCCCAACATACACTGCTACTTCTTTCCTATTAGATAACTCTTCTAAACAAAAAATATCTTTGGATCACTTGCGTGGCTTAGTCAGTTGAGTGTGCGATTTCAGCACAGGTCATGATCTCACAGTTTGTGGGTTAGAGCCCTGCATTGGACTCTGTGCTGACAGTTCAGAGCCTGGAGCCTGCTTTGGATTCTGTCTCTTTCTCTCTCTCTCTGCCCCTCTCCCACTCATGCTCTGTCTCTCTCTCTCCTCAAAATAAAAATAAACATTAAAAAATTTTTAAAAAATATACCTGTATGTAGCCTTATTCTTTTTTTAAAATTTGTTTGTTTGTTTGTTTGTTTGTTTGTTTAGAGACAGAGAGTATAAGCAGGGGAGGGCCAGAGAGAGAGAGAGAGAGAGAGAGTCCCAAGAAGGCTCTGCACTGACAGCACAGAGGCCTATGTGGGGCTCAAACTCACGAACCGTGAGATCATGACTTGAGCTGAAACCAAGAGTCAGATGCCCAAACGACTGCCATCCAGGCACCCCACATGTAGCCTTATTCTTTTTGAGAAATCTCTTTTCCTTGCTCAAGGTCCCTTCCACCCAATAACCTCACAAAGCAATAGTCTCTTTCTCCTCTGAACTTTTATAGTACTTTATTTATGCCTGTCTTTTTATATTATTTGTCATGTTCTTTCTAACATTAGAGTTGTCTGTACTCATTTCCTGTTTACTAGAATCTAAACCTCTTAGGACAAGAACCAAATTTTACACCTTTATGTATTCCAGTTAATTTAATACCTGCACATAATAAATACTCAGGGAGTGTTTGTTGAATTAACGGAATAGACAAATGAATAAATGGAGTCCTATCTGCTGGTGTGCTGGAGCCTGCTCTTACTGGCTTTTGAATGCTAATTTTCAGAAATTTTGCTACAGGCTGTTAAACAGTTCATAGCTTGAAAACTGGCCATGGTAGAATTATTTACACCACTGTTTTGTTGCACATCAAAACAGAGCTTTTTTCCCCCCTGGAAAGCCAATTATTGTTAAACATTTATATTATTATCAAACATTTACCAGTATACCAGTGGTTCCATTCCTCCATACTAGAAAATTGTATATACCTCTTTGAGTTAAAATTAAACATATGGCTCAGTTCGAAG
The DNA here is from genome assembly GCF_022079265.1 of Lynx rufus. Classification (NCBI taxonomy): domain Eukaryota; kingdom Metazoa; phylum Chordata; class Mammalia; order Carnivora; family Felidae; genus Lynx; species Lynx rufus. The sequence goes on along the minus strand of NW_025814896.1, from coordinate 24,977,185 downwards.
AGTGTCTGACTGTTGATCTCAGGGTTGTGAGTTTGAGCCCCATGTTGGGTGTAGAGATTACTTAAATAAATAAAACTTTAAAATAATTTTTAAGTTTATTTATTTATTTTGAGAGAGAGAGTGCAAGTGGGGGAGAGGCAGAGAGAGAGAGGGAGAGAAAGAGAATCCCAAGCAGGCTCCACACTGTCAGTGCAGAGCCTGATGCAGGGCTCAAATTCATGAACCCCGAGATCATGACCTGAGCCAAAGTTGGAAGCTTAACCAACTGAGCCACCCAGGTGCCCTTTAAATACATAAAACTTAAAAAAAATTAAACTTGGGGCACCTGGGTGGCTCAGTTGGTTGGGCGACTGACTTCGGCTCAGGTCATGATCTCGCAGTTTGTGAGTTTGAGCCCCGCATCAGGCTCTGTGCTGACAGCTCAGAGCCTGGAGCCTGCTTCAGATTCTGTGTCTCCCCCCTCTCTCTGACCCTCCCCTGCTCACGCTCTGTGTCTCTCTGTCTCTGAATAATAAATAAACATTAAAAAAATTTTTTAATCTTATCATGAAAAAAGCTGAAAGACTTTCTAAGCCATCTATTCCATTTACAACATTTTACAGATAAGGAAACTGAGGTCCAGAGAAGTGAAGCAGTTTATGCATGTCACATGTCCAGGCAGTGGCAAAGCAGAAACTAGATTCCCCCTCTGCAGTCTTCCACTCATTTCTTCTTTTCATACTACCACATTGACTTCGTTTTTATGCTGTTTATCCTTGCTTTGTTCCTTGGTATAGCCCTAAATAAGGCCAAAAGTATTGTTCTAAACATAATAATTTTTAAGGGTGTCAGTGAACAGAATACAGCTTTCTCCTCCCTTTTGTTTCTTTTCAGACAGATTTAAATTAACACATTTGTTTTGGAGAAAGAGTTGATCCTGTTTCTGAGTGTTACAGGCTAAGGAAAAAAAAAGTTTTGCCTTTAATGTTTCCTTATTGGCCAGTTAAAATAAAACATTTACATTGTTTTATTGAATAAAAAGATATTTCATTTCATTAAAGTGCACTATATGAAACTTAGGAAGAGGTTTGTGAACTTTTCTTTCTTGCTCCCCAAGAATGATTGGGAATACCAGGCTATAACAATTTTGTTTCTTCCACAGTGGCATGTACTATCTTCCTCACTGACCTCTCTTGTATTCTAAAATTCTCATTATTAGTTTGACTATCTGGGATCAAGGTGTTAAAATGCACAAATGCTACCTAGGAGGAAATGCACAAAAAACCATTATTAGAACCCTACAGCAATAAAAACAGGACAGATATTTTGTGAATTTTAAGGGATAAGGGTGATAAAGAGAGATCCAAGATAATGTAGAATTGTCTCAAACTATCTGAAAGCCAATCAAATAGAAAAGGATTTAGATTTAATCTGTGAGGCTCCAAGACCAGGACCAGTGGGTAAAACTTGCAGGGAATCGGGATTAGCTGAATATAAGGAAGAATTTTCCTGTAATCTTAATAGTACAAAGATAGAATAGACTGCACTAATAGGTAATAAGTTCTTATTACAGGTGGTGTTTTGATCAGAAGCTGTACAATTAGGAAGGATGCTGAACTCAGGATTCTTAAAAGATACTTTAGTTAAATGATCTATAATATCTCTTCTAATCTTGGAACTGTCTGAATCTGCTAGGTTTTGTTTGTTTATTTTGCGCTCCAAAGAAACTATTTCTGTATAGATTAAAGATTTGGAGAGATGAAGTGGAACGTGGGGAAAAGGCCACCCTGATAGCTCTATGCTTCTGTACATTGAGGATAATAATACCTACCATTATTGTAAATAATCATGATAGGCTAGGTTAGGCTGTAATGACAAACAACATCCAAATCTTAATGATTTACAGCAGCAATGGTTTACTTCTCACTCATAGTATTGTGAACTGACTGTAGCTTTGTTCTACATCATCTCAAAAAAAATTTTTTTAATGTTCATTTTTTTTGAGAGAGAGAGAGAGCAAGAGAGAGCATGCAAGTTGGGGTGGGGGAAGGGCAGAGAGAGAATTTGAAGCAGACTTGGCAAAAGCACAAAGCCTGACATGGGGCTTGAACCCACGAATCGTGAAATCCCAAACTGAGCTGAAGTCAGATGCTCAACCTACTAGAGCCACCCAGGTACCGATACATCATCTTTACTCTAGGACCCAGGCTTTCTATCTGAGATATTGCCTGTCTTATGGAAGAAGAAAACCACTCACAGGCAAACCACTCACAGGCCCTTAAAGCTTCTACCTAGACCTCATATATGCCACCAATTTTATTAGAGCAAATGATATGGTATGGTGGTTTTCTTTTTTTAATCAGTAATTATTATTTTTTATTTCTTTTTAAAATTGAAGTATAGTTGACACACAATGTTACATTATTTTCAGGTATACAACATAGTGATTTGACAACTGTATGTGGTATGCTATCCTCACAAGTTATCAGTGATTATTTATTTATTTAGTGATTCATCACTTACATATAACACCAGTGCTCATTCCAACAAGGGTCCTCAATGCCCCTCGCCCATGTAGCCTTTTCCCCCACCTGAACCCCCTCTAGCAACCCTCAGTTTGTTCTCTGTATTTAAGAGTCTCTTATGGTTTCTCTCTCTCTCTGTTTTTATATTATTTTTGCTTCCCTTCCCTTATGTTCATCTGTTTTAAATTGAAGTCATGTGATATTTGTCTTTCTCTGACTGGCTTATTTCGTTTAGAATACATTCTATTTCCATCCATGTTGTTGAAAATGGTAACATTACAGGGACACGTGGGTGGCTTAGTTGGTTGAGCATCTGACTTCAGCTCAGGTCATGATCTCATAGTTTGTGGGTTCGAGCCCCGCATCAGGCTCTATGCTGCTGCTTGCTCAGAGCCTGGAGCCTGTTTCAGATTCTGTGTCTCCCTCTCTCTCTGCCCCTCCCCCACTCATGCTTTGTCTCACTCTGTTTCTCAAAAATAAATAAATGTAAAAAAAAATTAAAAAAAAAGAAAATGGTAACATTTCATTCTTTTTGATTGTCGAGTAATACTCCATTGTAAATATATACCACATTTTCTTTATCCATTCATCAGTCGATGGACATTTGGGCTTTTTCCATATGTTAACTATTGTCGATAGCTCTGCTATAAACATTGGGGTGCATGTGCCCTTTCAAATCAGCACTCCTGTATCCTTTGAATAAATACCTAGTAGTGCAATTGCTGGGTCATAGGGTAGTTCTATCTTTAATTTTTTGAGGAACCTCCATGCTGTTTTCCAGAGTAGCTGTACCAGTTTGCATTCCCACCAGCAGTGCAAAAGGGTTCCTCTTTCTCCGCCTCCTCGCCTACACCTGTTGTTGCCTGTTAATTTTAGCCATTCTTACAGGTGTGAGGTGGTATCTCATTGTGGTTTTGATTTGTATTTCCCTGATGATACATTTGATGTTGGGCATTTTTTCATGTGTCTGTTAGCCATCTGGATGTCTTGTTTGGAACAGTGTCTATTCCTGTATTCTGCCCATTTCTTCACTGGATTATTTGTTTTTTGGGTGTTGAGTTTAATAAGTTCCTTATAGATTTTGGATACTAACCCTTTATCTGATATGTATTTTGCAAATATCTTCTCCCATTCTGTAGGTTGCCTTTTAGTTTTGCTAATTGTTTCCTTCGCTGTGCAGAAGCTTATCTTTTTTTTTTTAAGTTTATTTATTTATTTTTAGAGAGACAGAGACAGTGTGAGTGAGGGAGGGGTACAGGGAGAGAGAGACAGAGAATCTCAAGGAGGCTCTGCACCACTACAGCAGAGCGCAATGCGGGGCTCAAACCCACGAGCCTGACTGAGGCACCCAGGTGCCCTGAAGCTTTTTATCTTAGAGGTCCCAATAGTTCATTTTTGCTTTTGTTTCCCTTGCCTCTGAAGACATGTCAAGAAGCTGCTGCAGCTGAGGACAAAGAGGTTGTTGCCTGTTTTCTCTAGGATTTTGATGGCTTCTTGTTTTACGTTTAAGTCTTTCATCCATTTTATTTTTGTGTATGGTGTAAGAAAGTGGTCCAGGTTGATTCTTCTGCATGTCACTGTCCAGTTTTCCCAATACCATTTGCTGAAGAGACTTTTTTCCATTGAATATTCTTTCTTGCTTTGCCAAAGATTATTTGGCCATATGTTTGTGGGTCCGTTTTGTGGTTCTCTATTCTGTTCCATTGATCTGTGTCTGTTCTTGTGCCAGTACCATACTGTCTTGATGATTACAGCTTTGTAATACAGCTTGAAGTCCAGAATTATGATGCCTCCAGCTTTGGTTCTCTTTTTCAGATTTGCTTTGGATATTTGGGGTCTTTTGTGGTTCCATACAAATTTTAGGATTGTTTGTTCTAGCTCTGTGAAGAATGCTGGCGTTATTTGATAGGGATTGGTCAGTAACTATTTAAATGTACATGAACTAAATACTCCAATAAGAAGGTGGAGACTGGTAGAATTGATTTTAAAAATGATTCATCTATATTCTTTCCATGAGAGACCCATGTTAGACCTGAATATAGTGAAAAGATGAAAAGACTCATTCTATGCAAATAGTAACCAAAAACGAATCAGACCAGCCATATTAATATGCATATGTATATCTATTAGAGACATTTAAAGTTAGTATAATATGGTTTATGTATAGTACTTTGTGCTGTGCCTGGGATGTTACCAGATAAATCCTAATTTTATGGACCTAAAAGACCACTCTATGATTGAACATATGTATTTTGATTTATATCATCTTCATATGGCTATATCTTATCTAACATCAGTAAATAAATCTATGATCTAATGCTTTTGTAAAAATAGAAATTCAGAGAATGCAAGAAGTGAAACCAACTCTCAGGGTCATAATTGTGTTGGGTCAGTGGGAATACTGAGCATTGTGTTCTCTCTTGTGTTTCAGCTCTTAATATATAAAGACAGAGTAGTAGAAAAAGTGACCTGGTATATTCAGCAAAGGCAAAATCAGCAGGTGTGGTGGTTTTCAAAGTATGTCCACAAATTTTTTGAAATTCCTTCCTTCAGAAAGTAGAGCCTAATTTCTCTCCCTTTGAGTGTTGGACTTAGTCACTTGGTTCTAACAAATACATGATGGCAGAAGTGATGATGTGTGACTTCCAAGACGGTCATAAAAGGCATTGCAACTTCTTCCTTGATCTCTCTTTTAGTTTACTCAATCTTGAGGAAGCCAACTGCCCACGTCACGAGGACACTAAAATAACCCAATGATTAGACCCGTATGGTGAGGACCTTAGGCCCTTCACCAGTAGTCACTGAGGATCAGAGATATCCTGCCAACATCCATATAAATGAGCCTTCTTGGAAGAGGATCTTCCTACTCCAGTCAAGTTTTCAAATGTCTGCAGCCCTAGAAAACATCTTGACTATAACCACATGAGAGACCCTAAGCCGGAAATAACTAGCTAAGCTACTCCCACTCCCAAATTCTTGACTCATAGAAACTGTGAAATAGATATTAAATATTTATTGTTTTTAATTGCTCAGTTTTGGAGTAATTTGTCACACAGCAGTAGATAACTAATACATGTGGCCACCTGAATTCAATGGGGCAGAATGTATAATCTTGCAAAGAGGGATATATATAGTAGGAAGAGAAACTGGAATATTTGGTGAACAATGATACTTACCACAATAGCTAAAATATTTAAATCCAATCCTCTACCCATTCATTAGACAAATATCTGAAACAAAGAATAAATCATACAACCTCTGCATATTTACTCTCTTTTCCCTATTCTATTGTGCAGGTCAGGTCTATAACCAGCAAATAAAGGGGTATTTTAAGTCTGGGATCTGATACCCTCTTCCTACTCCCTGCCCCCTTCTAATTCCTTGAGTTTTAGGGTTGTCAAATTCCATTGTTTTCCCTGCTTTTGATCCCTCTTTAGTCCCAAACCAACCAGTTTACTCTTATCATTCAAACCTAGTCTCCAGGACTAGACCATTACCTTTTCCTCATCTTTCATACCAATGGTTTTCTTACAGTGTTATTATTGCCCAGATTGACTTACTGGCATTCTGGCCATTTGTATGGTATTGCATTGTTTTAGTTTTACATATTCTAGTGAGTGTGAAATGATATCTCATTGTGGTTTTAATTTACAATTTCCTGTTGACTAGTAGAGTTGAGTATCTTTTCTTATGTTCTTTTAGCCATTCATGTAGCTTATGTTGTAAAATATCTGTTCAGTTGTTTTGCCCATCTTCTTGAGGTGTAAGAGTTTTTGTAATGTGTTCCAGATATAAGTCCTTTGTGCGATATATGTGTTGCAGATATTTTCTTCCCGTCTCTGGCTTGCCTTTTCACTTTCTTAAGAGTATGTTTTGAAAAGCAGAAAGTTTTATCTTTTTATAAATTCCAAGTTATCAATTTTTTCTTTTATTAATGCTTCCGTGTCTTCAGAAATCTTTGGCTATATCAAGATTGCATGTTTCCTTTTAGAGTTGGCAATACATATTTATTTCTCTCTTTGGAAGGAAGCTAACTTCAGTATGGGCCTACAACATACCAGGCTCTTTCAATACATAATTGGATCTATAATATGATTGCAGTCTTCTGTATTAACTGAATGTATCAATAATCTTAAATCTCTTTATATGAGATATGGAGATATATAGAAATAATTGATCATGTTGTTATAGAAATTACATCTTTATATAAATAATGGACCTCATATTGACTACATTTGTGGCTGACAAGAAGAGGACCAGAAACACTGGAGAAGTTGCTCAGGAAGATATAGAGAGAAGTTAGAAAGATAGGCAATTATTTAAAAAACAAACGAACAAAAAACAAAACTCCAAGCTCTCAAACTGCAAATGGCATCTGGTAAGAATGACAGTAATAAAACCTAACTGTTGTGCAAGGAGTAATCTAGGGTGTCACCTGGGTGGCTCAGTCGATTAAGTGGCTGACTTCAGCTTAGATCATGAGCTCATGGTTTGTGGGTTCAAGCCCCATATCAGGCTCTGTGCTGACAGCTCAGCCTGGAACCTGCTTCGGATTTTGTGTCTCCCTCTCTCTCTGCCTCTTCCCCCTCTCACGCTCTGTCTCTCTCTCTCAAAAATAAATAATAAACATTAGTTAAAAAAAAAAAAGAGTTACCTAGGGATAGTAAACCTCATGTATTCCCAGTGAGATGGGTTGAAAATGTTCCTACAGACCTGATTCTAGGATGAGAACCTTGAAAACTATACAGCCATAGTTAAGATGATCGCTGGATAGGCCCTGCAGAAGTGCCCTGCTCTCTTATTCCTCTCACTAATTAATACTTATTTGGTCCTGAGTCTGGATCTAAATTAAAAAAATGTTTTTTTAAATATTTTTATTTGTTATTGAGAGACAGAGACAGAGCATGAGCATGGGAGGGGCAGAGAGAGGGAGAGACATAGAATCTGAAGCAGAAGCAGATCCAGGCTCTGAGCTGTCAGCACAGAGCCTCACACCGGGCTTGAACTCTTAGAGCACAAGATCATGACCTGAGCTGAAGTCGGCCGCTTAACCGACTGAGCCACCCAGGCGCCCCATGAGTCTCGATCTAAAAAGTGAAAGGAGGATAAAGAATTCATACCACCAGCATCTCCTCCACCCTTTTTTGGGATTATGAACAATTAGAGGTCAGAGAGAAATGTGGAAAAAACAGGATCCAGTACCCTGGTAAACTTTCCTTGCCTCCAGGTAGATCTAAGCTCTTTATATCCTGACTCTACTACTTAATTTTACAAATAGAGGTACCCCCTCTCTTTCCCTTTCTCAATACCTGGAGTCCTTCATCCTCACTTTCTGGATTTTTCACTAAAACCTCTTTCCCTTCTGCCTCAGTCCCAGCATTCACACAGAGACGGCTTGGAACGAGGAAGGCATTGGTCAGTTTATAGACATTGACAACTGTCTTTTAACCCCAAGCACGGCTTCGACTATTGTTTGTTCAAGTTTTTCATAATGGAAATTTATATTGGTTTTCTGGTTATAAAGGAAATAAAGGCTCATAAAATGAAACAATATGGAAATAAAATATGAAAGCCCTCCAGAATTTTTACTATGCGTATACAAATACACACACACATGTTTTTACAAAGCTGGCATTATACGATGCATTCTATTCTATAATTTTTTCCATTAATAAATTGTGGTCTTTTTTTGCCAGTACTAATAAATCTTTCTTCTTCTTATAAGGAGGAACTATAAAACTCTGGAAAAATAGGCAAATACCCATAACAATTGATTTATTGATATGATATTATAATATCAAATCAATATGATATGTTCGGTGTGTTGTCCTTCATTAGCAATGTAGCGTTCAATGAGCTGTGCAAATTGCAATGAACATGATGCATAAATGCAGTATTTCCCTCAATCCCTGCATATGCATCTGAAGTGCATTGCCTCAGTTGATTGTGGCACTGGTTTCACCAAATAAGCCTGTCCCTTTGTTGTACACCAGAAGAAGTGGGTGCACAAGAAGGGGATAAATGTCTGATTTTTAATAAATCTGTGTTTCTGGATTCTGTGGCCATTCTGTATATCATTGTGTAGATATATTGTAATTTATTTAACCAATCTTTTTTTTTAAATCTTAACAGAAAACATTTAATTAAAAGTACATATTTAGTTTGCAAGGATAATTTTAAATCATATTTTATATTTCATTTCACTTGCTCTCATTTTAACTTAATTTAGCATTCACTACAACTTTCAGTTCAATTCTGAGATTTTTAAAATTGAAGTGTAATTAACATACAGTGTTATATTCGTTTCAGGTGTACAACATATTGATTCAACAATTCTACATATTACTCATGCTCACCAGGAGAAGTGTAGTCACTATACAAAATTATTACAGTGCTATTGACTATATTCCCTATGATGTACTTTTCATCTCTGTGCTTACTTATTTTATAACTAGATGTTTGTACCTCTTAATCCCATTCACCTATTTTTCCCATCATCCCATCTACATCCCCTCTGGCTAACCACCAGTTTGTTCTCAACACCAAAAAGCTCCAAACAACCTGATTTAAAAATGGCAGAGGACCTGACTAGACATTTTTCCAAAGAAGACATACTGATAGCCAACAGACAGATGAAAAGATGCTCAACATCACTAATCATCAGGAAAGTACATATCAAAACCACCACCAGATATCACCTCACCCTAGTCAGAAAGCTAATATCAAAAATACAAGAAATAACAAATGTTGGCAAGGATGTAGAGAAAAGGGAGCCTTTGTGCATTGTTGGTGGGAATGTGAATTGGTGTAATCACAATGGAAAACAGTATGGAAATTCCTCAAAAAATTAAAAATAGAAATACCATGTGATTCAGTAATTACACTATTGGATATTTACCCAAATAAACCAAAAATACTAATTCAAAAAGATGTGTGCACCCCACATGTTTATTGCAGCATTACTTACAATAGTCAAGATATGGAAGCAGCCTAAGTGTACAGTGATAAATGAATGGATAAGGAAGATGTGGTATGTACACATAATGGAATATTACTCAGCTGTAAAATGAGTGAGATTTGCCATTTGTGATAATTTGGGTGGATGTAGAGGGTATTATGCTAAGTGAAATAAGTCAACTAACTAGACAACTAATATGTGATTTCACTTATATGTGGAATTTAAAAACAAAACAAATGAACAAACAAAAGAACTCAGACTCTTAGCCAATCATATTGTATTTTATTTTTTATATTTTATTTTATATTTTATATTATATATTTTATTTTATATTTTATTTTATTTTATTTTATTTTATTTTGAGAGAGAAGGAGAGAGAGGGAGAGAGAGAATACCAAGCAGGCTCTATACTGTCAGCGTGGAAACCAATGCACAGCTTTAACCCACAAACCATGAGATCATGACCTGAGCTGAAATTAAGGGTCCAACACTCAACTGACTGAGCCACCCAGTCTCCCCTGGGCATTAGAGATTCTAATTACTACTGGGTAGGTCATTGTTTCTAGACCTTCTCTGGTTGTGTTAACATATTCCCTTAGGTTTTGATAATTTCACTGTAATGTATCTAGGTATGGATTTAGGTTTATTAATATGCTTAGTATCCTTTATGCTTCCTATATCTAAGGTTTTTATTTCCTACATCAATTTTGAAAAAATGTTTAATTTCATTGAAACTCCAATCAGGAAGTACCTGGGTGGCTCAGTTGGCTGAGTGTCTGACTCTTGATTTCGGCTCAGGTCATGGTCCCAGGTTTGTGGGATCAAGTCCCACATCAGGCTCCATGCTGGAGCTCCATGCATGGAGCCTGCTTGAGATTCTCTCTCTCTCTCTCTCTGCCGTCTCCCTGCCCCCACTCTCTCTCTTTCTCTAAAATTAAAAAGAAAAGAAAAGAAAAGAAACTCCAATCAGTTTTCTAAACTGGCTGTATAATCTTGGACTCCCATTCATAATGTACAAGCATTTCAGTGATTCCATGTATTCATCAACAATTGGTATTATCAGCCTTTTAATTGTAGCCAATCTGGCAAACATGTAGTGGTATCTCATTTTAGTTCTTATTTACATTACCTAGATGAGTAATAATGTTGAGCATCTTTTCATATATATATGTTGGCTATTTGGATATCTTTTGTGACATTTTCAGACTTTTTTTGCTCAGTTTTTAAATTAGGTTGTTGTCTCTTGTCTTTATAGATTAGTAAGAATTCTTTATACTATCAAAAGTTCAGTAAAACCAATGAATCACTAAAGCAGTAAATAGTAAAAATTTATCATGCACACACCAAAAAGACAGTTTGCAAACTGGGAGCACTGAAACCAAAGCATGGAATGAATCTCAGGGGTGTATAAAGTAGCTTATGTAATGAGAAAGCAGTGACTATTTATTCTTCACAGTGACTGGTTATAATATTAGAATTTTTTTAAATAGTAGAGAATTGGTTAGTAATTACCTCATATCAAGCTTGGGAAACAGTTAAAGTTTTGCTTATGATTTTCCGAGGCATAAGCAAGAAATGACCCAGGTCAAGTTAATCTTATAAAATAAGCTAAATTAAGCTTTATATATGACTAAACTGATTTTGTCTTCTCAGGGAATTTTTAAAGGCTGATCTCCCTTTGTTTTTTTTTGTTTTGTTTTGTAACGTTTTTTGTTTTTTGGGTTTTTAAATTAAAAAAAAAAAAGATTTAATTGCTGTATTTCACCTAATATTTCAGCATCCATAAAACCAAGTTACCTCCAAAATAGGATGTTTCAAATGATCATTATTTTTTGACCATTTGCTGTTTTTTCATTAAAAGTCTTTAAGAAAACATGGAACACTTCATGAATTTGCGTGTCATCCTTGTGCAGGGGCCATGCTAATCTCTGTATTGTTCCAATTTTAGTATATGTGCTGCCAAAGTGAGCACTGGTCTCCCTTTGTTTTTTATTTTACCATATATTCTGGATACAAGTCCTTTAACAGATATGTGTTTTGTAATTATTTTTTTCCCATCTGTGGCTTGCCTTTTCACTCTCTTTATGGTGTCTGTTGATGAGCTCATAGGCTGACTCTTGCTTATTGTGGAATATTTCATTGTGCATTTTGTAATTTTTAAGAGCCCGTCTTTGGCAGGGCTTTACTTATATGTGTGAATTTTGTGTGATCTAAGTTGACATTATCCTCTCTGGAGAGATTTAGTATTTGCTCTTGTGAAATACCTCAATACAGGACCAATTTGTTACCTTAATCTGATTCAAGTGTTAATGTAAGGCAGCTATGCTCACCACTATACCAACACTGCACAGCCCAAGTGTTAATGGGAAGGTAAACTGATTCAACTTTTGTAGAAGGCAATTTGGCAATAACTTATCAAATTTTAAATGGTATACATTTTGACCCATCAATTCTACTTCTTTATTTCAATCAAGTAATCAGATAAGCCCATAATAATACATAAATATGGAAGTTTACACATTGTCATTTATAATTCTGAAAAAGTGGAAACAACCTAGATGTTCATAAAAGATGATTGGCTAGGGGTGTCTGGGTGGCTCGGTTGATTGAGTGTCTGAGGATTTCAGCTGAGGTCATAATCTCATGGTTGTGGCATGGTGCCCAGCATTGGGCTCCGCACTGTGTGGAGCTTGCTTGGGATTCTGTCTTTCTCCCTCTGCTCCTCTTACCTGCTCTCTCTCTTTCTCTCTCATAAAATATAGAATAGAATAGAATAGAATACCTGATAACAGTGTGCCTGACCCAGTGTTCTCCTGAGGACTTGCCCCACTCCAAGACTGATGGCCACTGCCCTGGGCTAAGTGCAAATTTTAATATGAATGAACCCTGCCCACCCACACACACATAGAAGTCATGTGCCTCTGGCCACCATAGCCACTGTGCTTCAGGAGCTCTGGCCTAGGACTGTTGGCTCAGCACAAATTTTGCTAACACCCCCACACTACCCCAGAGCCCTAAAGTGCCTCAGAGATGGATTCCTGGGTTCTTACTTACACCACAGAGAGCAAGCACAGGCCACAACAGGCAGAGAGTCAGTGCAGACATCTGAACTGAAAGAAAAAGTAACTCAGACACAACAGCAGGATGCAAGCAACACACATAGATTCCCCTGAAGTGTGAGGTTCTGGTGAACAGGAGACACTGCACTGTAGGGTACTACAGGACCTCTTCCACATAAAGCCACTACTTTCAAGAGCAAATGATATGGCTGACTTGCCTAATACATAGAAACAGACACAGAGAGGTAGACAAAATGAGGAGACAGAAGACAAAAAGTACAGGACAAAATCACAACAGGAAATCTAAGCAAAATAGAAATATATAATATGCCTGATAAAGAACTTAAAGTGATGATCATAAAGATACTCACTAGACTTCAGAAAAGAGTGGAGGACATAAGTGAGACCCTTGACAAAGAGATAGAAAAAAATAACATATCAGAGATGAAGAACTCAATAAATGAAATTAAAAGTACACTAGATGGGGTAACTAGTAGGTTACAGGAAGCAGAGGAATATATAAGTGACCTGAAGGATAGAATAATATAAATCAGTCAAACTGAACAGGTGAGAGACAAACAAATACGGCATAATGAGAATAGACTTAGAGATTTCAGTGACTCCATCAAGCATAATAACATTTGCATTATAGGGATCCCAGGAGAAGAGAAATTGGGGCAGCAAATGTATTTCAAGAAATAATAACTGAAAATGTCCTGAATCTGAGGAGGGAAATGGAGATCCAGATTCAGGAGGCATAAAAATCCTCCACCAAATTCAACCCAAAAAGGTCCACACTAAGACACATAGTAATTAAAATAGCGAAAAATAGTGATAAAAAAATAATTTTAAAGGTTGCAAGAGAAAAGGAGACAACTATATACAAAGGAAACCCCATAAGGCTATCTGCTGATTTTTTAGCAGAAACTTTGCAGTCCAGAAGAGAATGGCACAATATATTCAAAGTGCTGAAAAGGGAAAATTTGCAACCAATAATACTGTATCTAGCAAGGCTATCATTCAGAATGGAAGAAGAGATAAAGAATTTTCCATACAAACAAAAGTTAGAAGAATTCATGACCACTAAACCAGCCCTACAAGAATGATATGGGGGACTTTGTAAATGGAAAACAAAAACCATAAGGAAGAGTAAGGAAAATAGGAAGCATAAGAGGAAAAAAAAGTATATCTGTAAGAATCAGTCAAAAAAAAAGTATACCTGTAAGAATCAGTCAAGAGAAGCACAAAATAAAATGATGTAAACTATGATATCAAATATCTGAAACATGGAGAGAGAGGAGTAAAGAATGAGTTCAAAATTAAGTGACTATCAGCTTAATATAGACTGCTATATGCAGAAGATGTTATATATAAACCATATAATAACCACAAATCAAAAAACAGTAATAGGTATGTAAAAAAATAAAGAATAAGGAATCCAAGTATTTCCCTAAATAAAGCCAACTAATCATGAGAGAAGAGAGCAACAGAAGAAAGGAACAGAGAGGAACTACAAAAACAACCATAAAACAAGTTTTAAAAATGCCAATAAATACACACATATCAAGAATTACTTTGAATGTAAATGAACTAAATACTCCAATCAAAAGACATAGAGTGATGGAATGGATAAGAAAATAAGACTATATGCTGCCTACAAGAGACTAATTTCAGACCTAAAGACAACTGCCGATTGAAAGTGAAGGGATGGAGAGACATTGTCATGCAAATGGAAGTGAAAAGAAAGCCAGAGTAGCAATACTTATATAGTAAGAATAGACTTTAAAACGAAGGCTGGATGGGGCGCCTGGGTGGCGCAGTCGGTTGAGCGTCCGACTTCAGCCAGGTCACGATCTCGCGGTCCGTGAGTTCGAGCCCCGCGACGGGCTCTGGGCTGATGGCTCAGAGCCTGGAGCCTGTTTCCGGTTCTGTGTCTCCCTCTCTCTCTGCCCCTCCCCCATTCGTGCTCTGTCTCTCTCCGTCCCAAAAATAAATAAACGTTGAAAAAAAAAATTAAAAAAAAAAAAAAAACCAAGGCTGGAAAGCAGTGTGGAGGTTCCTCAGAAAATTAAAAATAGACCTACCCTATGACCCAGCAATAGCTCTGCTAGGAATTTATCCAAGGGATACAGGAGTACTGATGCATAGGGGCACTTGTACCCCAATGTTTATAGCAGCACTCTCAACAATAGCCAAATTATGGAAAGAGCCTAAATGTCCATCAACTGATGAATCGATAAAGAAATTGTGGTTTATATACACAATGGAATAGTACGTGGCAATGAGAAAAAATGAAATATGGCCTTTTGTAGCAACGTGGATGGAACTGGAGAGTGTGATGCTAAGTGAAATAAGCCATACAGAGAAAGACAGATGGTTTCACTCTTATGTGGATCCTGAGAAACTTAACAGAAACCCATGGGGGAGGGGAAGGAAAAAAAAAAAAAAAGAGGTTAGAATGGGAGAGAGCCAAAGCATAAGAGGCTGTTAAAAACTGAGAACAAACTGAGGGTTGATGGGCGGTGGGAGGGAGGGGAGGGCGGGTGATGGGTATTGAGGAGGGCACCTTTTGGGATGAGCACTGGGTGTTGTATGGAAACCAATTTGACAATAAATTTCATATATTAAAAAAAAAAACAAACCAAGGCTGTAACAAGGGACAAAGAAGGACACTATATAATCATAACTGGTACAATGTAATAAGAAGATATAACAATTGCAAATATTTGTGCACTAACATGTGGGCTTCCAAATATATAAATCAGTTAACACCAAACATAAAGGAACTAATCACTAGTAATACAATAATAGTAGGGGAATTTAACACCCCACTTACATCAATGGACAGATCGTCCAAACAGGAGATCAACAAGGAAATAGTGGCTTTGAATGACACATTGGACCCAGATGGACCTAACAGATATATTCAGAACATTCCATCCTAAAACAGCTAAGTACACATTGTTTTCTAGTGCACGTGAAACATTCTCCAGAATAGATCACATATTAGGCCACAAATCGACTCTGATCAAGTTCAAAAATATGGAAGTCATATCATACATCTTTTCTGACCACAATTCTATGGAACTAGAATTAACCACAAGAAAAAACTGGAAAGCACATGAACACATGGAGGTTAAATTACATGCTTCTAAACAATGAATGAGTCAACCAAGAAATCAAAGATGAAATAAAAAAAAAAAGATGAAATAAAATAATGCATGGAGACAAATGAAAATGTTTCATGAAAATGAAAACACAATGGTCCAAAATTTGGGGAATGCAGCAAATGCTGTTCTAAGAGGGAAGTTTATAGCAATACAGGCATACCTCAAGAAGCAAGAAAAATCCCAAATAAACAATTTAACCTTACATCTAACAGAACTAGAAAAAAGAACAAAAAACAAAACCCAAAACTAATAGAAGGAAGGAAATAATGAAGATTAGAGCAGAAATAAGCAAAATAGAAACAAACAAACAACAAAAGAACAGATCAATGAAACCAGGAGTTGGTTGTTTGAAAAGATCAACAAAATCAATAAACCTGTAGCCAGACTTTTAAAAAAGAGGACTCAAAAAAATAAAATCAGAAATGAAAGAGGAGAAATAACAACTGATACCACAGAAATACAAAAGATTATAAGAGAATACTATGAAATATTATATGCCAGCAAACTGGACAACCTAGAAGACATGAATAAATTTCTAGAAACATATAACCTCCCAAAACCGAATCAGGAAGAAATAGAAAATTTGAACAGTCTGATTGCCAGCAATGAAATTTATTCAGTAATCAAAAACCTCCCAGCAAACAAAAGTCCAGGGCTAGAGGCTTGACAGGTGAATTCTACCAAATATTTAAAGAAGAGTTAGTACCTATTCTTCTCAAACTATTCCAAAAAATAGAAGAGGAAGGAAAACTTCCTAATTTGTTCTATGAAGCCAAAATTACACTGATACCCAAATCAGATAAAGACGCTACAAAAAAAGAGAACTACAGGCCAATATCTCTGATGAACATAGATCTAAAAATCTTTAACAAAATATTAGCAAACAAAATCCAACAATATATTAAAAAATCATTGGGGCACCTGGGTGGCTCAGTTAGTTGAGTGTCCAACTTCGGCTCAGGTTATGATCTCACAGCTCGTGAGTTTGAGCCCCACATCGGGCCCTGTGCTGACAGCTCAGAGCCTGGAGCCTGCTTCAGATTCTGTGTCTCCCTCTCTCTCTATGCCCCTAACCCACTCGCATTCTGTCTCTGTCTCTCTCAAAAAATAAATAAACATTAAAAAAAAATTTTTTTTTTTAAATCATTCACCATGATCAAGTGGGATTTATCCTTGGGATGCAAAGGTGTTCAATATTTGCAAGTCAACCAATGTGATATATCACATCAATAAAAAAAGGGATAAAAATCATATGATCATTTCAATAGATGCAGAAAAAGCATTTGACAAAGTACAACATCCATTTATGATTAAAAGCCTTAACAAAATAGGTTTAGAGGGAACATACCTGAAGAAAATAAAGGCTTTATATGAAAACCCACAGCTATCATCATTCTCAGTGGTGAAAAGCTGAGAGCGTTTCCCCTAAGGTCAGGAACAAGAAAAGGATGTCCACTCTCATCACTATTATTTAACATAGTACTGGAAATCCCAACCACAGCAATCAGACAAGAAGGAATAAAAGGCATCTATTGGTAAGAAAGAAGTAAAACTTTCACTCTTTGCAGATGACATGATGCTATATATAGAAAACCCTAAAGACTCCACCAAAAAACTACAACTAAATGAATTCAGTAAGATTACAGGATACAAAACCAACATACAGAGGGGAGTTAGGATGGTGAGAAGTAGGGGACTGGGATTTCCCTTGTCCCTCAAATACAGCTGTATTGAAGTCAGAACACTTGGAATACCCGGGAAATCATTCTGCAGAGTGACAGAAAGATCTCCACAGGTGGAGGGAGACAGCTTGGTGGGACAGAGGTGCATGTATGCAAATTGGGGGAGATAAAACAATGTAGGCAGAGGGGAGGGAAACCCTTCTGTGGAGACACAAAAGGGAGAGAAAGAGAGGCTGTAGATTGTGGTATTGAATTAGTACAAGAGAAAAACCTCTCTGGACCATGGACTGGGGAACAAAAAATACAGAGAGTGTCAGTTTCTACTTTGTAAACAGCTTCAGGAGCTGAAGATTGGAGTTTTCAAATTGTGTGACTTTTGTGCTGGCTGTGGGCGCACACCTGGTGGTAGGGGGGCAGGAGGGGAGCCAGCCCCTGGGCATGGTAGTGAATCTTGGGGTCACACTGGGAGAGAACAGTCCCCTTCCTTGAGTACTGTGGGAAGAGGGGTTATTGCATCCCCAAGGACAGAAGACCCTGCAGGTGCCCGCCAAAGGCCCTTTGTCAGCAAGGCTGAGTGGCACTACATCAGAAAAGAATCCGTGTGGTGCTGGGCTGCTTAGCGCACTTGGTTTTGAATCCCAGCCTATTGCCTAGGAGGTGCAGGAGAACTGTGGAGCAGGGAAAGCTGACTGCCTGTGAGGGCTGCCTGAACACCATGGTTTGAGACACCGGGTCTGAGTAGGGAAGATAGGGGTGTTGCCATTTTTCTCTCCATCACCAATATGGTGGAGCTTCAGTGACCAGTACAGTGGCCCCCAGTGGAGGCGGGACCCACTTAAACCAAACCCTGCCCCTCTGAGCCTGCCAACAGCTTATCTACGGGAGTGGGACTGACACTGAACAAACCAGATGGCCTCTTTTCCAGACCAGCACAGCCACCAGTCCTAGGCACCACTGGACAAGTCTCCTGTGGTTTTATATGTTAGTCTGTTTCTCTCTTTTTTTTTCCTCTTTATATCTATATCTCTATCTATCTACATAATATAAACATAAAATATTTATATTTATATTAAATATAAATTTATATAAAATATAAAATACATATTTTATTTATTTATTTCTCTCTCTGGATTAAGCCTTATAGTTCCTTTGATTCTCTGCTTGTTTTTGTTTTCGTTTTTGCCCCTTTCATTTTTCTCTTTGTATGGAATCAGGTTCCCTACCCTTTCCTTTTTCCCAGGGTTACTTCAACAAGCAAATCAAAGCACACCTGGTGGAAGATCCAAACAATCTACCACTATGAGCAAGGAGGAGCTTTGTAGAGGACTGACCAGTGGGGTAGAGCAGCCAAATACACAACAGAGTGCACTCAACACACTCCAAAAACACTTCCTGAAGTTCCAGGCCCTGGACAGTGTATGACTCCTTTCTAACATAGTAGTACTCACAGGTGCAGGACACATAACAAGCTATTAAAATACGTAAAAGACAGAAACCTAGCCAAAGTGATAACACAGAAGAATTCTCAAAAGAAAATCCAGGAAGAAATGACAGCCAGAGAATTGCTCAAAACAAATATAAACAATATATCTGAATGAGAATTTAGAATAACAGTCATAAGACTAATAGTTGGGCTTGAAAAAAGCATACAAGACAGCAGAGAATCTATAGCTGCAGAGATCAAAGACCTAAGAAATAGTCACAATGAATTGAAAAATGCTATAAATGAGATCCAAAATAAACTAGATACAGTGACAGGGAGGATGGAAGAAGCAAAAGAGAGAATGGCTGATATAGAAGATAAAAGTATGGAAAATGATGAAGCTGAAAAAAGAGGGGAAGGAAATTAGACCAAGAGGGGAGAATTAGAGACCTAAGTGATTCCATGAAATGAAATAATATCCGTATCAGAGGAGTTCTAGAAGAAGAAAAGTGAGAGATAGGGGCAGAAGGTTTATTTGAACAAATTATAGCTGAGAACTTCCCTAATCTGGGGAAGGTAACAGGCATTGAAGTCCAAGAGGCACAGAGAACTCCCTTCAAAATCAACAAAAACAGGTCAACACCATGACATATCATAGTGAAACTGGCAAAATACAAAGATAAAGAGAGAATTCTGAAAGCAGCTAGGGACAAACGGGCCTTAACCTATAAGAGTAGACACAATAAAGGTAGCAGACCTGTCCACTGAAACTTGGCAGGCTAGGAGAGAGTATCAGGATATATTCAATATGCTGAATATGAAAAATATGCAGCCAAGAATCCTTTATCCAGAAAGGCAGTTGATCAGAATAGAAGGAGAGATAAAGGCTTTCCCAGACAAACAAAAACTAAAGGAGTTCATGACCACCAAACCAGCCCTGCATGAGATCCTAAGGGAGACTCTGAGTGGAAAGCAACAAAGACTACAAGGGACCAAACACATTACCACAAGCATGAAACCTACAGATAACACAATGACACTAAATCAATATCTTTCCATAATCACTCTGAATGTAAGTGAGCTAAATGCTCCAATCAAAGACACAGGGTATCAGAATAGGTAAAAAAAAGAAAAAAAAGAAAAAAGAAACCAAGATTCATCTATATGCTGCCTACAAGAGACTCATTTTAGATTTGAGGACACCTGCAGATTGAAAGTGAGGTGATGGAGAACCATCTATCATGCTACTGGACATTAAAAGAAAGCTGGAGTAGCCATACTTATATTAGACAAACTAGATTTTCAAACAAAGACTGTGAAAAGAGGTGAAGAAGGGCGTTATATCATAATTAAGGGGTCTGTCCATCAAGAAGAGCTAACAATTATAAATGTCTATACACCCAACATAAAAACACCCAAATATATAAATAAACTAATTACAAACATAAATAAATGTATAGATAATATTACCATGATTGTAGGGGACTTTAATACTCCACTTACAACAATAGACAGATCATCTAGGCAGAAAATAAGGAAACAATGGCTCTGCATGATATGTTGGACCAGATGGACTTAACAGATATATTCAGAACTTTTCATCTAAAAGCAGCAGAATACACATTTTTCTCGAGTGTATATGAAACATTCTCCAAAATACATTACATACTGGGTCACAAAACAGCCCTCAATAAGTATAAAAGGATTGAGATCATACCTTGCATATTTTCAGATCATAATGCTATGAAACTTGAAATCAACCACAAGAAAAAATTTGGAAAGCCCTCAAATACATGGAGGCTAAAGAACATCCTACTAAAGAATGGGTCAGCCAAGAAACTAAAGAAGAAATTAAAAAATATATGGAAGCAAATGAAAATGAAAACATCACAGTCCAAGCCCTTTGGGATGCAGCAAAGGCAGTTCTAAGAGGAAAACATTGCAATTCAGGCCTATCTCAAGAAGCAAGAAAGGTCCCAAATACATAACCTAACCTCACACCTAAAGGAACTTGAAAGGCAGCAGCAAATAAAGCCCAAAACCAGCAGAAGAAGAGAAATAATAAATATTAGAGCAAAAATGAACAATATAAAATCCAAAAAAAAAAAAAAACCCAGCAGAACAGATCAGTGTATCTAAGAGCTGTTTTTTTAAAGAATAAACAAAATTGATAACCCCCAGCCAGACTTCTCAAAAAGAAAACAGGACCCAAATAGATAAAATCATGAATGAAAGAGGAGAGATCACAACCAACACCACAGAAATACAATTATTAGAGAATACTATGAAAAATCAGATGCCAACAAACTGGACAATCTGGAATAAATGGAGAAATTCCTAGGCACTACCAAAATTCAAACGGGAAGAAATAGAAAATTTGAACAGACCCATAACCAGCAAAGAAATTGAATCGGTCATCAAAAATCTCCCAACAAATAAGAGTCCTGGGCCAGATGGCTTCCCAGGGGAATTTTACCAGACATTTAAAGCAGAGTTAAAACCTATTTTTCTAAAGCTGTTCCAAGGAAGAAACGGAAGGAAAGTTTCCAGACTCATTCTATGAAGGCAGCATTACCTTGATTCCCAAACCAGAAAAAGACCCCACTAAAAAGGAGAATTACAGGCCAATATCCCTGATGAACATAGATGTAAAAATTCTCAACAAGATACTAGCAAATTGAATTCAACAGTATATTAAAAGAATTATCCACCATGATCAAGTGGGATTCATTCCTAGGCTGCAGAGCTGGCTCAGTATTCACAAATCAATCAGCATGATACATCACATTAATAGAAGAAAGGATAAGAACCATATAAACCTGTTAATAGATGCAGAAAAAGCATTTGACAAAATACAGCATCTTTCTTAATAAAAACCCTCCAGAAAGTTGGGATAGAAGGAACATACCTTAACAGCATAAAGCACCTTGGTGGCTCAGTTGGTTAAGCGTCCAACCTTGGCTCAGGTCATGATCTCGTGGTTTGTAGATTCGAACCCCGCATCGGGCTCTCTGTCTCAGCACAGAGCCTGCTTTGGATCCTCTGTCTCTCTGTCTCTGTCTCTCTCTCCCTTTCTCTCTGCCCCTCCCCTGCATGTGTTCTCTTAAAATAAACATTAAGAAAAAAACCAACAACAACAAGAAGAAAGACCCACAGCTAACATCACCCTCAATGGAGAAAAACTGAGAGCTTTCCCCCTGAGATCAGGGACATGACAGGGATGTACACTCTCACCACTGTTGTTTAATATAGTGTTGAAAGTCCTAGCCTCAGCAATCAGACAACTAAACGAAATAAAAGGCATCCCGATTGGCAAAGAAGTCAAACTTTCTCTCTTTACAGATGACATGACACTCTACATGGAAAACCCAAAAGACTCCACCAAAAAACTGCTAGAGCTGATACATGAATTCAGCAAAATTGCATGATAAAAAATCAATGTACAGAAATTTGTTGCATCTCTATACACCAGTAATGAAGTAACAGAGAGATCAAGGAATTGATCCCATTTACAATTGCACCAAAACCCATAAAATACCTAGGAATAGACCTCACCAAAGAGGTAAAAGATCTGTATGCTGAAAACTATAGAAACTTATAAAAGAAACTGAAGAAGACACAAAGAAATGGAAAAATATTCCATGCTCATGGGTTGGAAGAACAAATATTGTTAAAATGTTGATACTATTCAAAGCAATCTACACATTCAATTCAACCCCAATCAAAATAGAACCAACATTCTTCACAGAGCTAGACAAACAATCCTAAAATTTATATGGGACCACAAAGGACCCCGAATAGCCAAAGTTATGTTGAAAAAGAAAACCAAAGCTGGAGGCATCACAATCCCAGACTTTAACCTATATTACAAAGCTGTAATCATCAAGACAGTATAATATTGGCATGAAAACAGACACATAGACCAATGGAATAGAGAAACCAGAAATGGACTCACAAATATACAACCAACTAATCTTTGACAAAACAGGAAAGAGAATCCAATGGGGGGGAAAAATCAGTGTCTTTAGCGAATGGAGCTGGAAGAACTGGACAGCAACATGCAGAAGAATGAAACTGGACCACTTTCTTATACCATACATTAAAAAAATTCAAAATGGATGAAAGACCTACATGTGAGACAGGAAACCATTGAAATCATACAGGAGAAAACAGGCAGCAACCTCTTTGACCTCAACCACAGCAACTTCTTACTTGACATGTCTCCGGAGGCAAGGGAAACAAAAGCAGAAATGAACTATAGGGACCTCATCAAGATAAAAAGCTTCTGCACAGTGAAGAAAACAATCAGAAAAACTAAAAGGCAAGCTATGGAATGGGAGGAGATATTTGCAAATGACATATCAGATAAAGGGTTAGTATCCAAAATCTATAAAGAATTTACCAAACTCAACACCCCAAAGAACAAATAATCCAGTGAAGAAATGGGCAGAAGACATGAATAGACACTTTTACAAAGAAATCCAGATGGAAAACAGACAAATGAAAAGATGCTCAACATCACTCATCATCAGGGAAATGCAAATCAAAACCACATTGAGATACCACACCTGTCAAAGTGGCTAAAATTAACAATTCAAGAAACAACAGATGTTGGCAAGCATATGGAGAAAGGGGAACCCTCTTGCACTGCTGGTGTGAATGCAAACTGGTGCAGCCACTCTGGAAAACAGTGTGGAGGTGCCTCAAAAAATTAAAAATAGAATTACTCTAGGACCCAGCAATTGCATTACTAGGTATTTATCCAAAGGATACAGGAGTGCTGATTCGAAGGGGCACAGGTACCCCAATGTTTATAGCAGCACTGTCAACAATAGCCAAATTAGGGAAAGAGCCCAAATGTCCACCAACTGATAAATGGATAAAGAATATGTGGTATATGTATACAATGGAATACTACTTGGCAATGAAAAAGAATGAAATCTTGCCATTTGCACCAAGGTGGATGGAACTGGAGGGTATTATTCTAAGTGAAATAGGCAGTCAGAGAAAGACAGATATCATATGATTTCACTCATATGTGGAATTTGAGAAACTTAACAGATGACCATAGGGGAAGGGAAGAAAAAAACAAGATAAAAACAGAGAGGAAGGCAAACCGTAAAAGACTCTTAAATATAGAGAACAAACTGAGGGTTGATGGGGGTGGGGAAAATGGGTGATGAGCATTGAGTAGGGCCCTTTTTGAATTTTTTTTTTCAACGTCTATTTATTTTTGGGACAGAGAGAGACAGAGCATGAACAGGGGAGGGGCAGAGAGAGAGGGAGACACAGAATCGGAAACAGGCTCCAGGCTCTGAGCCATCAGCTCAGAGCCTGACACGGGGCTCGAACTCCCGGACTGCGAGATCGTGACCTGGCTGAAGTCGGACGCCCAACCGACTGCGCCACCCAGGTGCCCCAGAGTAGGGCCCTTTTTGGGATGAGCACTGGGTGTTATATGTAAGTGATGAATCACAGGAATCTACTCCTGAAGCCAAGACTACACTGTATGTTAGCTAACTTTAAAATAAAGAAAAAACAAAATAAAAAAGACAAAATCAACATACAGAAATCCATTTTTATATACTAATAATGAAGCAACAGAAAGGAAAATTAAGAAAGCAGTCCCATTTACAAATGCACCAAAGATAATAAAATACGTAGGAATAGACTTAACCAAGGAGGTAAAAGACCCGTACTCTGAAAACTATAAAACACTGATGAAAGATATTGAAAACAACACAAACAAGTGGAAAGATATCCCATGCTCATGGGTTGAAAGAACAAATATTGTTAAAATGTCTACACTACCTAAAGCAATGTACACATTTAACGCAATCCCTGTCAAAATACCAACAGCACTTTTCACAGAACTAGAACAAACAATCCTAAAATTTGTATGGAACTACAGAAGACAACAGATATCCAAAAAAATCTTGAAAAAAAGAACAAAACTGAAGATATCACAATTCCAGACTTCAAGTTATATTACAAACCTGTAGTAATCAAAACAATATGGTGCTGGCACAGAAATAGGCACATAGGTCAATGGAATAGAATAGAAAGCCCAGAAATAAACCCATGTTTACATGG
This sequence comes from Lynx rufus, assembly GCF_022079265.1. Taxonomy (NCBI): domain Eukaryota; kingdom Metazoa; phylum Chordata; class Mammalia; order Carnivora; family Felidae; genus Lynx; species Lynx rufus. Next base: position 24,952,296 of record NW_025814896.1, on the reverse strand, counting down.
TCAATTAATCTTTGACAAAGGAGGAAGGAATATGCAATGGGAAAAAGACAGCTTCTTCAACAAATGGTGTTGGGAGAACTGGATGGCTACATGCAAAAGAAGGAAAATGTACTATTGGCTTGCACCATACACAAAGATAAACTCAAAATGGATTAAGGACCTAAATGTAAGACCCGAAACTATAAAAATCCTAGAAGAAAGCACAAGCAGTAATTTCTCTGGCATCAACCATAGCAGCATTTTTCTGTATATGTCTCTTAAGGCAAGGGAAACAAAAGCAAAAATAAAATATTGGGGCTACATCAAAACAAAAACTTCTGCACAGCAAAGGAAACAATCAACAAAACAAAACAAAACAAAACAAAACAAAACAAAAACAACCTACTGAATGGGAGAAGATATTTGCAAATGATATATCCAATGAAGGGTTAGTATAGATGTATAAAGAAATGATACAACTCAACACCCAAAAAGCAAATAATCCAATTAAAAAATGAGCAGAAGACATGAACAGACATTTCTCCATAGAAGACATACAGATGGACAACAAATTCATGAAGAGATGCTCAATATCACTCATCATCAGGGAAATGCAAATCAAAACCACAATGAGATATCACCTTGTCAGAATGGCTAACATCAAAAACATTGAGAAACAGTAAGTGTTGGAGAGGATGTCGAAAAATAGGAACCCTCATGCACTGTTGGTGGGAGTACAAACTGGTAGAGCCACTGCAGAAGATGGTATGGAGGTTCCTGAAAAAGTTAAAAATGGAACTACCTACCCTACAATCTAGTAATTGCATTACTGGATATTTACTAAAAAAAAAAAAAAACAAAAATACTAATTCAGAGGGATACATGCACCCTTATATGTATTGCAGCATTATTTACAATAGCCCAATTATGGAAGCAATCCACAGGTCCATTGATAGATGAATGGATAAAGATGTGATATATATATACCAAATGGAATATAACTCAATCATTAAAAAGAACGAAATCTTGTCATTTGCAACAACATGGATGCAACTAGAGAGTATAATGCTACGTGAAATAAGCCAGAGGACAAATACCATATGATTTCACTCATATATGGAATTTAAGAAATAAAACAAATGAGCAAAGTAAAAAAAAAAAAAAGGAAAGAGACAAACCAAGAAACATACTCTTCACTATTGAGAACCAACTCATGATCACCAGTGGAGAGGCCAGTGTGGGGATGAGTGAAATAGGTTATGGCACTTAAAGAGTATACTTACCATGATGAGCACGGAATAATGTATAGAATTATTGAATCACTACATTGTATACCTGAAACGAATATAACACTATATGTTAAATATACTGGAATTAAAATTTAAAAAATGAAGAAATAAAATAATGTTTATGGTGTTTTAGTCAGCAATTTTGAGGGTTTTGTAGCAAAGGTTTTTCAGATGATCTAGACTGAAATATTGCTGGAAATATAATGCCAAACATTTCTGTACCCATCAAACCATTCCTTTTCCTTTTCTCATCTCTTTACAGTCCCTTGGGAGAAAATATATAGTAAAGATATAAGGGCTTCTCAAGTCAACAGACTTTCTTGGAGTTTGAAAAGTCAAAACTGTGTAGCATAACTTCCTTCATTAAGATTCTGCTTTAATCCCTTGGTTGGCAGAGGGGAGGTGAGTGAGGAGATGTGTGAAATAGATGAAGGGGATTAAGAGGTACAGATTTTCAGTTATAAAATAAATAAGTCATGGAGATGAAAAGTACAGCATAAGGAACACAGTAAATAATATTGTAATAACACTGTATGGTGACAGATGGTGACTACACATATCGTAGTGAGTGCTGAATAATGTATAGAATTGTTGAATCATTATGTTATACACCTGAAACTAATATAACATTGTATGTCAAATACACTTCAGTAACAAAAATAAAATAAAATTAGTTTCCAAAAATTTTTTGGTAACTTGAAACCTTAAAGTTATATTAAAGGCAAATGAAAGTTATTTAATATCTAAATCATTTCCAAATAAAATAAAATATAAAAACAATAATTGCCATTAAAAAAAGATTCTTCTTTAATCCTTGAGGATTTTGGTAACATTTGGTTTTGCTTAATTTTACCCACATCCTCATTTTCTCAGAAATTGGCATTATGGGGGTTCTAATGGCGTCTGGAACATCAAATAGCTCTTAAAAGTAAAACTGTGATGGATTGAGTGTGAATGAATCAAACAGGGATTAAATTTCCCTTGAAATACATATGGATTTAATAATTAGCAGGAAAGTTCTTTGTAATTAAAAAAATGTTTAGGAGAATGTTTGACATTTTAGAGAAGGCAAAGTGTTGCTAGATTGTACTGTTTCAACTTATAGATTTCTTCTGAAACACTGATATCACTGTCATAGACCAAATAGTCCCAATCAAGATGTGAAAAAGTCTAGTAATTCTTGGCACATAGTAAGCATTTAAGAAATTTTAGCTTAATCTCTATTTTCCAACTATTTTAAACACCCCTAAACTTATTTAGATGGAAGAAACTTCTTTCATACCTGTCTTTAGTTAAGAGTTCAGAGTCTAGGAGAGGAGTCAGTGTGCAAACAAATGAAAGCAATAGAGTGTCTATTGTATGGTGCAGAGAAAAGGACGTACTATCTGCACATGCTACCTAAAGCCATCTAGAAAGGCACTGCAGGTGATGCTGGGTGAATCCTAAGAGAAGAATTGTTTGCTGGCTGAACTGTTACAAACTATTATAATAGTGCAGAGGCACAGCATGCATGACTCAGAAGTAGGAAAACAGCTTAGAATTTTTAGGAAACTAAAATTAATTTGAGATGCCAAAGTATAATCTAGGAGAGGGGCACAATGAGGGACAGGGCTGCAGGGACAGTTAGAGGTCTGACTAAAGAGGAGTTGGGGTTCAAGGATCTTGGGTTTTGTACTGAAAGATCAACATTTGATTATTATCATAGCAGCTCTGCACTCACATCATATATTTATATATATATATTTATTTATTAATATCACCTTTTTCAAGTCATAATTTATATACAGTAAAATGCACCCGTTTTAAGTGTACAGCCTGGTGACTTGACAAATGTATACACCTCTGTAACCACCACTAACTCAATCTATAAAATTTTATCATTACCGCAAAAAGTTCCCTTGTGCCCCCTTCTCAGTCAGCCCTACACTCACACTCCTAGGCAACCACTATAGATCTCTGTCATTACATGTGTGTGTTGCCAGGAGTGAGGGAAGGCAGCATGGAGAATTTTTCTCAGACCTGGACATCATAGCACCTCATTCTCCTACAACAGTAACTGGTCCGAGGAGCAGACATTGGCCAAAGAAAGAGTTTTTCCCCAGAATAAATATAATCTTTTTTTCCACTTGGGATGCAAAAAATGCAACTGTGTAAACTTGAAGCTGCCACACTTTTCTTCCCTGGTGGCATAGAGGAAGTCTTTTGGTGGGACAGAATAAGAATAATGCATAGGGGGAAATTGGAACAGAGCAAGAGAGAAAGAGAATCCCTACGTCCTCCAGGAATTACTTATGCCTGATAGAGACACCCACATTTAGACAGAATTAGGGCTCTGAAGAACCTAATAAAGAAGGAACTGGAGGCTAGAGAAGAAGGACACAGTGGAGACAGCTGAAATTCATAAATCATGTCCTGAATTTCAGTGTCAGCTTTTTCTTATGTTGAAATTAGACATGGAAGCTGCCAGCCACATGGAGGGAAAATTGACTTCTCACCATGGAGCAAGGAGATCACTAAGACGGAGAGGTGTTTCCCTACCACTCTTCTCTCTTCACTCATCCTCAGTTCAGGTCAACAGATATGTATTGACATCTGCCTGTGAACAGACCAGTGTGATGGAGTTTGGGGACATAAAGATAAACTAAACAGTCTCTCCCTTCCAAGACATTACATTAGTAGAGGAGAGATAACTCTTTCAACCTGGAGGTAAGGGCAGTAAGAAGCTAAATCTTAGAGAATAAAATGTAAAAGAGATAAGAGCACTATAGGCAGAGGTACAGAGACAAGAAACATTAAGTGTTCCAGAGTACATAGTCAAAGACAGGGAGTAGCCAGAAATAACACTGGAGAAGCAGGAGTTGGGTCAGAAAGGAACTGGAATACCACACCAAGGTTTCCATTTTATGTTGTAGGCATCAGGAAGTTGTATTCGTTTTTTAGAGATGACATAACAAAGTATCACAGACTGGGGGGCTTAACAGAAATTTATTTTCTTATGATTCTAGAGGCTAGAGGTCCAAGGTCAAGGTATCAACAGGTTTGATTTCTTCTGAGGCCTCTCTTTGGCTTGCAGAAGGCTGTCTTCTCCCTGTGTCTTCACATGGTCTTTCCTGTGTCTGTGTCTAAATTTCCCCTTTTTATAAAAGACACCTGTCAGACTGGATTAGGGTCCACTCTAATGGCTTCATTTTAACTTAATTACCTCTTTAAAGACCCTGTACTCAAACACTGTCATATTCAGAGGTTCTAGAGGTTAGGATTTCAACATATGAATTTTTAGGGGACAGAATTAAGCCTATAAGAAGCCAGTGAAGGATTTTAAGTAAAGAGGGACATGAACAGATCTCTACTTTAGAAACATTATTGGTAATAGTGTGGAAGATGGACTGAAGGAGGACAAGAATAGAGGTATAAAGGTTTGTTAGGAGGCTTTTGGAGTTGTCCAAGCAAGAGTTGATAAGGGCTTGAATTAGAGAGCCTACTTTCAGACTGCTACCTGATTAGAATATAATCCAGATAGAGTGGCCTTTGAGCAGTTGATGACTCTTCCCACTAGAACAAATTCTACTATGTAGGATGTTTATACAAATTTGCTTTGAAGGAGAAGGGTAGGTGGAATGAGGCAGTAGGGAGCTCTGTGAAGGATTCTTCAATCATATTATGGTTTTATAAGGCTCCCTAAGTTTGGATCACATTCCTTTACTTGTCACTGTTTCTATTCCTATTATTGTTATTATTATTATTATTATTATTTTAAGTAGACTTCATACCCAGCCCAACACAGGACTTAAACTCACAACCCTGAGATCAAGAGCCAGACATTTAACCGACTGAGCCAACTACCTCTCTAGTTTTACTCTTACTCTTGTTATGGAGATATATTTTTGATGTGGAAGAAAGACCACAAGTTATGGAGTTGGGATCCTACTTGGACCCTTAACTCTGGCAATTACTAGGTGAGTAACCTTGGGAAAGTCATTTTGTCACTCTGAACTTCAGTTTCCTTTTATGTAAAATGGAGATGATAATAATATCTACCTCACAGATTTATTGAAAGAATTAAATGAGATCATGCATGAAAAGTATTTTTTAAAGAGCTATATACTTATTATTTATTCTACTTGATACCCCCAAAGGACATTTTTATGACTGTAGGTGGGAGTGGGAAGCAGATACTCATTACAGAGCATAGTGGTGGCTATGATTTATTGAGTTACCTGATATGAGATTTAGATGTGAACCCTAGACTGTATCTTTCTTCTAGAAGAGGAGCCCCCAGTCATAGGATTTGTTGGGTGGTAGTTATATCAACATCTGAGAAAAATATGACTCTTATCTGGGCTATTTGGATCTGATTCCCAGGAAAGAAAAAAATGCAGTTTGATTTCAGTAAATGATAGAATTTGAGGGACATGTTTAATATCACTAAAACAAAGGGAAGGAAGCAAATGGACAAAAGCAGAGAAAAAGAGGTGATAGCCATAAGAGGGAGTATGAAAACAAAAGATAACATCAGGAAAGAAACTAGAAAAGGAAAAAAACAAAGATTTTCCCCAAAATGTCTCCTACTTCTACTCCTATTTATTCATGTTTCATTTCTTTAAGAACCTCAAGGGTAAGGAGAACTATTATTTTTAATATCATTTATGTGTGTGTCTGGTTAATGTCAACTCACTATTAATCATACTATTGTTTGCAAGAGATGATTCCTGGAAATTTTGACCTGGGGTTGCTTTTATATATAATAATTAATATTTATGTGAATTATATACCTCATGCAATGCAAACATAGAATATATATCCCTTGATGTAAGATTTAATTTTTTATTAAAAAAATTTTTTTTAGATTTATTTACTTTTGATGGAGAGACAGAGCACAAGTGGGGGAGGGGAAGAGAGAGGAGACACAGAATCTGAAGCAGGCTCCAGGCTCCGAGCTGTCAGCACAGAGCCCAATGCAGGGCTCAAACTCACAAACCGCGATCTCATGACCTGAGCCGAAGTTGGACACTTAACTGACTGAGCCACCCACGTGCCCCTAATTTAATTTTTTAAAAAAAGACAATTTACCCTAGGACAGAACTGTGTCTCTGATAAAGGTTTTGAAGTGAATAAAGTTTTAAAAGCCAAAAATAAAATAAAAAATAAAAAAATTATTTAGTTGATCAAACATGATGCTTCTAAAGATGATACCTCAGAGGGGAATGTTTCTTCAAAGAAGTCTGACATGTTTTCACATAAGAAAACTGTTACTTAAATTTGATGCTGAATACTAACCATCTTCCTTGATAATCCATGAAATTCTTATAAACTAGAACGCATGGCAAGAACTGGTCACCAGGTGAGACCAGGGATTCATTTTTCATTCATTCAACAGATATATATTGAACATAGGACTTTTTGTCGGGTGGTAGGTGGAGTGGGTGAATAAAACAGACATGATACCTGCCCTCATGGAACTTACCTTTATGTAGGAGAGTTGAATAGTAAATAAACTATAAGTAAACATATAAGTAACATCTAATTACAAATTGTGATAATTTTTATGAAAGAAAAGGACGCTTTGCTATGAAAATAATAGTGAGAACTTCAGTGTGGGTGGCTGAGGAAATGACATTTACACTGAAACCTGAAGGATGAGTAAGAGTTAGTCCTAAGAAGAATGAAGACAAAGTAGTTGAGGTAGAAGAAACAACATGTTTGTAGCCCTGAGACAGGAAAGAGTTCATCGTGGAGTTCATCAAAGCTGCCTTGTGTGGCAGAACTTGAGAGTCTATTTCAAGTAAAGCTCAGTAAATAAGACCCTCCTTTTGTTTGTCCCATTCTTATAGTTCATGCTAATTGCCAAGTGTCTTGTGTATGATTAAGGCTGAAATAACTGCTAACAGTTGAAACTGAGCTACCCATGAGAGCAGGGCTAATTCTGTCTCTGATGAGGACAAAGATTGGGAGTGGGTATCTAACTTAAGGATTGTTTTTTGTGCTGGTCTCAGCCTGTCCATAACCAATGTTGTGGTTGGATGGGCATTCTGGTTCTTATGGTTGCAAATGCCCTTCAGCAACAACCATCAGGAAACTGTGAAAAAATAGCTTATAACTTACAGAACCAGGAAATTATACAGCACACCTGGGGTCATGCAGCAAGGTTGTGCTCAGAGAGAGAGAGAACACACTGGCCTGAGGTTCTGCTTTTATTGGGGTCTTGGATGGTGGCTTAGAATTCATAGTCTCCTGCTTTACTGGTGAATTTAAAACATAAGAATGGGAGTTTAAAGTTTGGGAAGAGATGGGTGCCTGGGTGGCTCAGTCAGTTAAACATCTGACTCTTGATCTCAGCTCAGGTCTTAATCTCAGGGTTGTGAGTTCAAGCCCTGCATTGGGCTCCATGTTGGGCATGAAGCCTACATAAACACACACATACCTAAATTACCTAGACTGGTAATAAGGATATTTGAAAAAGATCCTTGTTGGAATTAATCTTTTTTCCATACAGCACTACAGTACCCATAGGTAATTAATTATGAATGCAGTCATATTACACTAGCTTAGCATGGATTTGCACACACATCATGCTTTTATGGTTATTTCCAAACAACCTCCTGTCCACTCCCAGCTCATATCAGAATCCCACATGTAGTTCTTCTAATTACAGCAGAAGTAACAATTTCCCAAACTACATTCCATTGCTATTCTTAACTTCTGGGTTTGAATGCCCTCTCCAGAGCCTCTTGAACATCAACTACTAACATACCACTTGAAATCAGCCTGCAAAATGTCCAACTTACCATTTCCTTCCCTGTCATACAACTTAGCACATGTGTTCCCACCATGCTCAATCCCTTTTCAAGTCTTCTTTATAACTATCTTTGTGTGTGAGAGAGAGAGCGTGATAAGCCAGAGAGGGACAGGGGAAGAGGAGAGAGAGAATCCCAAGCAAGCTCCATACTCAGCATGAGATCATGACCTGGGCTGAAATCAAGAGTCAGATGCTCGGGGTGTCCGGGTGACTCAGTCTGTTGAACATCTCACCTCGGCTCAGGTCATGATCTCACCACTCATGAGTTCAAGCCCCTCATTGGGCTCTGTGCTGACAGCTCAGAGCCTGGAGCCTGCTAAGGATTCTGTGTCTCCCTCTTTCTGTGCCCCTCCTCCACTCTCACTCTGTCTCTCAAAAATAAACAAACATTAAAAAAAAAAGTTGGCTGGAGGGTATTATGCTAAGTGAAACTAGTCAGTCAGAGAAAGACAAAAATCATATGACTTCACTCATATGAGGACTTTAAGAGACAAAACAGATGAACATAAGTGAAGGGAAACAAAAATAATATAAAAACAGGGAGGGGGACAAAACAAAAGAGACTCATAAATATGGAGAACAAACTGAGGGTTGCTGGAGGGGTTGTGGGAGGGGGGATGAGCTAAATGGGTAAGGGGCATTAAGGAATCTACTGAAATCATTGCTTCACTATATACTAACTAATTTGGAGGTAAATTTTAAAAAATAAAAAAGTTAAATCAAAAAAAAAGTTGGATGCTCAACCAACTGGATTGAGCACCCCATTTTTTTTGTTTTTATGTTGTTGTTGTTGTTGTTGTTGTTGAGCATGGAGCCCAATGTGGTACTTGAACTCATGACACTGAGATCAAGACCTGAGATGAGATCAAAAGTCAGACACTTAACCAACTGAGCCACCCAGGCACCCCTACAACTTTTTCTAAGAAAGCTTCTTTGTATCACCTAGGAAGCACAGAGCTTTATATACTTTGTTGTTCTTATTGTCACCTCCATTCAAATATTAGGATAAATACCAGTTAGGACAAACACCTAAAACACAGTTATATTTTAATTATCTTAGTCTTAGACTAGAATTAGACACAATCCATACATAAATCATATATGATTAGGACAGTAAGGTCTAATTTCAGCACAAGAAGAGAGGCAGCAGAAAAAAGGATAGAATTTTGTCACATTCCTAAATTTAGACTTCTTTTGCTAAAACTGCATAAAAGCATGTGTCAAGAGAACTCGGCATGATTGTCCTAAAACTTGACAGCAGGGCTGCACTCGATTCTGGGCAGCTCACATCTGGGAATTACCGTTGGAAAAATGTCTTTGTGCTGTTCCCCTTCTTTCTCACAGACATCTGCTTTAGAGGGGAGATTTGGATGGTGTAAAGTTTCTAAGCAAGTGGGGAAGGCCTAGAAACACAACACTTCAAAGTGAAGATCTTGGTTTTTTCTCCTGATGTAGAGAATTCTATGAGATTTAAACTTTTTCCTCTCTGGAAGCTGGTACCAGTTTTTTCCTTCATAGAAAAGCTGCAGCTCTTTAAAAAGATGAAAAAATTCATTTTGGAAAACATCTGAGGAGAGAACAGCTGGTCTTCAAGATAAGAAAAACATTTGTCAAATGTTCTTTTGCCTCCTACAGGGTAGCTATGAACGTTTGACAATTTCCTCTTTCCTGCAGCCAAGTCACATAGGCATTACAGGACAAACACAGTCCCCCCAAAAGAAGGCCCAATAGAAAGGCTGGGTTTTTCTTGCTTTCTAAGTTGTTCTTGTTTGTCTTCTCTCCACAGGCTTGCCGGAATTTGACTTCTTTGGGGTTAAATGTAGTGGGTGGGGAATAAGGTAACTTGAAGCTTCTACTATTAAACTCTTTTTTTTTTTAATATATATACACAATGGAATACTACTTGGCAATGAGTAAGAATGAAATATGGTCTTTTGTAGCAACATGGATGGAACTGGAGAGTGTTATGCTAAGTGAAATAAGTCATACAGAGAAAGACAGATACCATATGTTTTCACTCTTATGTGGATCCTGAGAAACTTAACAGAAGACCATGGGGGAGGGGAAGGGGAAAAAAAAACTTAGAGAGGGAGGGAGGCAAACCATAAGAGACTCTTAAAAACTGAGAATAAACTGAGGGTTGGTGGGGGGTGGGAGGGAGGGGAAAGTGGGTGATGGGCATTGAGGAGGGCACCTGTTGGGATGAGCACTGGGTGTTGTATGGAAACCAATTTGACAATAAATTTCATATTTAAAAAATTTTTGTAATGTTTATTTTTGAGAGAGAGAGAGAGCAAGCGAGCATGCACATGCGTGATTTAGGGGAGGGGCAGAGAGACAGGGAGACACAGAATCCAAAGTAGGCTTCAGGCTCTGAGCTGTCAGCACAGAGCCTGAGGCAGGGCTGGAACACACAATCTGTGAGGTCATGACCTGAGCTAAAGTCAGACACTTAACTGACTGAGCCACTCAGGTGCCCCTAAACTCTTTCTTTTTAAATTTGCTAGAATTGACTAGCTGCTCTTCTTTGCAAAAAAAAAAAAAAAAAAAAAAAAAAAGTCTTTGAAAGAGTATGTTATTCGAAAGGTATGCTCATCATATTCTAGGAATAGTTTACATTTTTCTCATACCTTCATCCTTTATTTTTTTAAGTGTTTACTTTTGAGAAAGAAAGAGAACATGTACACACACACTGGGGAGGGCAGAGAGAGAGGGACAGAGGATCTAAAGCAGCTCTGAACTGTCAGCACTGAGTCCAACTCAGGGCTCAATCTCACAAACTGTGAGATCATGACCTGAGCCAAAGTTGGTCACTTAACTGCCTGAGCCACCCAGGCACTCCTACTCTCTTCCTTTAATTAGCAGTTTAAAATTAAAGAATCAATACACTCATATTTCTCAATAAAACTATCCTTGCCAAGTTACCAATACTATGTAATGTTTTAATTGAGAATAACTTAAGCCATATGAGAAAAATATTTTCTTCTCCTTTTACTCATATAGTGAGATATGAAAATCAAATTGGTCCCTTAAGAAAGATGAGGTTAGAATTGACAAAGTCATCACCTTTAGATTTAGGAGGTAATGTTCTAGGACTGGACCAAGGTTAGCATTTGGTCCATTCAAGCAAGGCAAGGACTTCAGAACAGAGAGAACAATCCAAGGACTTCCTAGGCCATTTATTTAAGAACTGCATTTTTTGACCCTTTTCATTGTTAGCTGTACTCTTCCCTTAAGGTTTGATCTTTCTTTCTCAGTTCTTCTAGAGTATAGTTCTATTTCTTGAAGATCTACCAAGAATCCTAGTCACACTAATTCTGTTAGCCTAATATATAAGGAATTCAGAGGGTAAAGCATATTTACTTCTTCGGCTTTTACTCCTCATGTTTCCTATTCTTCAGTCCCTCTCTGAGATGATGAGCCCCTCTTCATCTTTCTGGATTTCAATTCTAGTTTCTCCTCTGGGGAAGGTTCTCTGACATTCCCCCTGTGCTACCAACCAGTCCTTCATACTTCACTCTATTTTAACACTTATCAAGCTGTAGGTCAATCATTTATTAGACAGGGATTTTCCTCAGGGTAGAGTCTCTCATCCCTATTTATGTCCCCAGACACTGGTACTGCAACAGTTTTGGTTCCCATCAGGGGATAATTTGCTCTCAGGGTCTTTGCCTGAGTGAAGAGATAAATTGGAGAGAAGAATTTATCAATTAGAAAGTTTCAGGTCAAAATGGAGGTAGGTGAAGTCCTCTTTCAACTCTACACTTCATGCCTCTGAAATCCCCACCTCTAATTCATTTATTCCCTTTGGTCATGAGAAGGATATATACAGCTATCTATGCCCATAAAGACCTCATCTTTAACCTACCCTAAACCAAGCTCCTTGTCTCCCCTGTCCTGTCCAGCTCCTTGTCTGTTTTTGTTCATGAATCCTCCAACTTGGGGAATGACACTACCATTCAGATTGTCAACATCCTCCATTCCTCCCTCTCTAATTGTTTGCCAAGTCACGTTGATTTTATTTTCATGGTATATTTTGACTCTAAGTCCTGCTATTGTAGAGAGAACCCAGATGGAGCTCAGCAATCTCCATGAACTAAGAAGATGGAGCTGGAGATCCAGGAAGGCCAATGCAGCTAGAATTCACAGAGCAGAGTTCAGAGAAGAGAAGAGAAGAGAAGAGAAGAGAAGAGAAGAGAAGGGAAGGGAAGGGAAGGGAGGGGAGGGGAGGGGAGGGGAGGGGAAGAGAGGAGAGGAGAGGAGAGGAGAAGAGGACTGCACAGGGAGAGAGCACTCCAGAGATCTATAGAGAGTCTCCCTTGAGCCTTCAGCTAAATACCAATCAGAACATGATTTGAGGAAACTACCTGAGGCTGAGTAAAGTGCCACTGGAAAAGAGCAAAGAGAATAATCCTCAGAGTACCAGCTCCAATAAGATAAAATTCACAATGTCTGGCATCCAATAAAAGTTACTAGCATGCAAAGAAGCATGAAAATGTGTGCATGATGAGGAGAAAAGCAATCAATATAAACAGATCAAGAACTGCACAGGAGATAGAATTCGTAGAAAAAGACATTAAAACAGTTGTTATAGCTGTATTCCATATGTCTGAGAAGCGAGAGGAAAGATTGAAAATGTTAAGTAGAGATATGGAAGATATTTTAAAAGACCTAAATCTAACTTTCAGAGATGTAAAATATAATATTGGATATGAAAAATACATTGGATGGGATTAATATCAAATTAGATATTACAGAAGAAAAGATTAAAGAACTTGAAGACAAAGCAGTAGAAACAATATAAAATGAAACACATAGAGAAAAAAGGCTTAAAAGTAAAAAAGAACATCAGTGAGCTGTAGGACAACTTCAGGTGACCTAATCTGTGTATATTTGGAGTCCTCAAAGGAAAGGAGGTACAGAAAAAATATTTAAAGATATATTGACTGAAAATTTTTCTAATTTGATGAAAACTATAAAGCCATAGAGCCAAGAGGTTTCAATGAACCCTAAACACAGGAAACATGAAGAAAACTCTACCAAGGTGCATGCTAATAAAATTGCTTGGTGTTTGTGATAAAAGAGAACGTGTTAACCCATATTCTTCATCCCCACTGCTTTAGGTTGGGCCTTCTTAATGTTTTAGCTGGACTTTTACTATAACCTCCAACTAATCTCCCTACCTCTAATTTCCTTCCATACTATTCTCCTTTCAACACTATCAGAGAGTTCTTCACTGTTCCCTGAATTAAAGCCAAGTTTCATAGTAGAAGGCAAATAAATCTCCCTTAGCATGACATACCTGACCCTTTTTTCTCTTTCCAACTTCAACATCTCCCCAAACTACATTTGCTCCCATCTTCTAGCCACATGGACCTATTTGTGGAAACAGCTGTCCTGTCTCTAGCCTCTGTGCCTTTGCATGGGCTGTTGCCTCTGCCTGGGAATTCCTTTCCTATATTTGGTTTATTCATCTGTAGTTCCCTCTAATCTATAAACTTTTGGAAGGCAGGGACTATCCTTCCTCTCTATAGTGCCTGCTACATAGCTCAGTACATATTTTCCAGTGAATGAAATTATCATTTAAAATTATTTTTATTTAAAAACAGCCAACACTTGGAAAAATCTGTTATTATGTACCTATACATTGAGACTGAATAGAAACTATCTTTATTTTCAGAAGCCAGAAAAGTATCCTTTCAATACAATATGTTGCTGGTTGTTGATACATTTGTCTTTGACTTCATTTAATTTTTTAGCTCATTGAGGTTCACAGAAGATTTCAATTGATGATTGTGTTTAGAAGGAAGACTGTTAGGTTATTGAGCACCAATATTACTAACATGCCTATGAATGGCTATATTTTCTGGATGTCTTAAATACATGGCAATTTCTTTTATGAATGAGCATCTAACATGACTGATCTCCACAAAAAAGACAAGTGCCCTTTTGATAAGCACCAGAGAAGAAAATCACTCAGTGTGTGTGTGTGTGTGTGTGTGTGTGTGTGTGTGTGTATGTATATATGTGTATATATATATATATATATATATATATATATATATATATTCCTACAAACAGGAATATTTTTACACACATTCAGAGACTTTCCACATAGGTATTATGGCTTAAATGCAGAAGCTTATGGCCCCTTCACTGCCAATGGCCTTATGCAACATACCCATGTGGAAGAAGGCATAGACTAGGGTTTTATAAATTAACAAATTTAATATTTAAGACCAACTGTATTGAGGCAAGTAGCAATATGGTTTCACTAAATTGCATTTAAGCTAACTAGATTGGAATTCATAAAAAGTGTTATTTTATTAAATTTTTTTTAAGTTCCAAGTCTAGCTTTAATTTTCTGCACACAGAGGATTTGGGAACACATATAAACTAGTTTTAATTTCACTCATTAATTTATTCAGGAACATTCAATAAGTACCCACTAAATGTTAGTCACCATGCCAGGTGCTAGAGATGCAGAGATGAAAAAAATAATCCCTGACATGAGTGATCTCCCAGTCAAGTAGTGATTCTGAAGTGAGATCAGGAAAAGCATATGCCCTTATGAAGATATACTGTAGTTTTCAAGGGCCAATTGTCAAAGTACCACCCTATCCACCCTGATTCTGATGGTAGGGGAGAAGGGTTTGCTCTCTGATGGGAATGTGCTGCATATGAAGACCCAATGGTAGTGAGAAAGACCAAGATGTTAATACAAAATTATAATATTAATAGCCATACAAAGGCTACTATAAGAGTACCCAATTTTACCTAGTAGTATTCAGGAAATATCTGATAGGCAGAAGAAAATATGTGTTTTGAAAGAAGTCTCAAACTCTGGAGATACTGACTTACGGGTCATCAATTTGTGAGTGGGAATTGAAGCCCTGAGAATGGGTGAGATCACTTAAAGAGAGTGTATGAACCTGGAAAATAATGAAGTTGTTGTCGTCTTCATCATCATCACCCTAACCACTTACTGAGTGATTTTTACTATGTACCAGAGGACTTTACATGCGATATCTCATTTAACCCTCACAAAAACCTTACAAGTTTAGATGCTCTGGAACTTTTGGCAATGCTAACATTTAGGAGGCTGGCAGATGGGGATGCTATCAAGTGGGTCTAAACAGAGAGCAACCAGAGAAACAGAACGAGGAAAGGGGTGATGCCACAGAAACCAAAGCAGGATAGTGTTTTGGGAAGGGAGAGGTCAGCAGGGCCACATGCTGCAAAGATGCCAAGGAAAATGGGTGCAAAGGAGCCATAGGTTTCCCAATTCAGAGACTGAGGTGACCTTATGGGACGCATTTTCAAGAGTGGTTAGGGAGGGATGAGAAACACATTATAAAGGGTTGAAAAAAGTATGGGATGTGCAAAGGAGAGGCAATTAGGGGAATAAATTGGGCTGGAAAGGGAAAATGGAGTGGAACTTGAAAGGGGAGTGGTACAGAAAGGGTGAAAAGAATAATAGATAACACTGAAGAGCTTAGCCAAAGTGCCCTATATCCAGAAAGAAGGTAAGAATAGAAGAGAGAGAAAGGATGGGGCAAGGCGTGACCAAGAGGTCTAGTGGAAGAATAGGCCTTGAACAGGGAGAGGGGACTCCTAGTGAAGTTGAAAGAAAGAAGTTAGAAGACATAGAGAAGGGCACCTGGGTGGCTCAGTCCATTAAGTTAAGCGTCCGACTTCAGCTCAGGTCATGAACTTGCGTTTCATGAGTATGAACCCCACATCAGGCTCTGTGCTGACAGCTCAGAACCTGGAGCCTGCTTCAGATTCTGTGTCTCCCCCTCTCTCTGCCCCTCCCCTGCTTTCACTCTGTCTCTCTGTCTCTCAAAAATAAATAAAGATTTTAAAAAATTAAAAGAAATAAAGAACTTGGGGGAGTTGACAACTAGGGGGTTCTGTTTTGGTCTTAAAATAGGAGGCAAAGTCATCTGCTGCAAATTAGGTGGGCAGAGTGCTTGAAGACAGCAAGGCAAGTTTGTGATGTGGGACATAACTACTTCTATTCAAAACATAGTGTATGATATTCTGAAGACTCTCTGCTGAAGACTTTAATCAGAGTTGGAAATAGTGGGGAATATATCCTAATAGCTCCTCCTTCTCTTTTGCAAAAAACATGAACCCAGACTCTCTAGATGAATCCCTGCCTTAGATTTTGGGTATGGGGTTTCCTCTGTGGAGGGGAATGGGAAAAGGTGGTATATAGAGGAGTAAAGGATGAGAGCAAAATCATGAATGAGTGTTGAATTCTATTTAATTTTTTTGGATACATACTGAGATGATTATGCAGTTTTGAATTACATTAATAAAGTTTCTAATGTGGAACCATTCCTGTGGTAATATCCTTCTTGAACATGAAATTGAATTTGATTTGTTTATATTTTATTTGGAATTTTGGCAACTATGTTTATGGATAATATTATCCTGTAATTTTTTTTTCTCTTACTGTCCTTGTTTTTTAGCTTAGAGGGTATGCTAGTCTCATAAGCTAGCATGATGTATCAACATGTGTAACAAATTTTTTCACCATTGCTTCTTGTACTCCCCTATTTCCTTCTTGGTTCACTTTTATTCTGGTTTGAGTACATTCCTTAATAGTTCTTTCAGCAAGAGTGTTTTGGTGGTAAATATTCTAAGTCTCTGTAGATCTTTAAATACATTTATTTTGCTGCTACTTCTAAATTGTAGTTTGTCTAGGTATAGACTTTTAGGTTTACCCTGTCCATGAGCATCTCTGGATTTCACCAGTTCTAAACCCACTTTCATGTTCATTTTTCAGTTCAACATTTCTGAACTACATAGATAGTATGAATTTGAACCACATGGATAATTTAATGCATGCTTGGAGATCTAGTTTCTCTCCAGTATCTATTTTCTTTCCACAGTAGTGGCTAATGAACCATAATTTCCTTCCAAACCCAGGGTCCCAGAAACAAAGAGATAGGGGTGTAGCTACTTTGGAAAACAGTTTGGCAGCTTCTCAAAATGTTAAATATAGTCCTAATATGAACCAGCAATTCTACCTAAGAGAAATGAAAACACATGTCCACATAAAAACACCCAAGTATAGTTTAGAGTTGTGCCACTAACTAGCAGAGTAAATCAGTTAAATGCTGTGGGTTAAAGTTTTTTTCTTTAAATATGTAAAAGGAAATATATATACTAAATTATCTCAAAGAAATATTCCAATAATAAAGTTTTGTGAAATGGAAATGGAAATAAAATTGGAGTGCAGTGCTTAGTAAAGGTCTCCCATAATCATATACACTCAAGGATAGAAGATAGAAAGTACTTAGCCTGTTTATTTATCTCATTGTTCTTAGAGAGAGAACAAAGCCTCCCTGGAATATGTCCTCTGGTGTCTAGAAAGCACCTTGGTTGGTGAAGGAAATGACACTGTGAACTCCAGAATACTGTCAGGACAGCTTTCAAATCCAAAGGAAAGACTATACAGGTTAGTAAAAGGAAGATAACTTACAGAGAGAAGAAAATTCTTTTGTGTGCATCATGCTCTGTGTTAATTACTTTATATACCTATCTCATTTACTCTTTATGTATGATGTAGATTTATTGTCCCCATTTTTTAAATGTAAATTTTTGGATAGAGGGAAAATTGAGGCTCACAGAGTTTAAGAGATTTGAAAACCCATATTCTTATATTTCATCCCATCTCTATACAGAGTCAAATTCTTCCATGGAACTTTCTTACTCCTTCCTTGACCATCTTGATCCACCATGATTTCTTCTCCTGCACTTCTCTAATGCATATTACCGATATGCCAATTTCACACCTATAACTTTTTGCCATGTTGATTATATTTTATTCATTTATTAATAAGTAAGCATTTATTGAATAGCCACCATGGAACCCCACTAGGCAATAGGGATACACAGATGAGTGACACAGTCCCCGCCTTCAGGAGTTAAAATCTAGTTGGGGAGACAACCCCATTCGCAGTTTACTCACACCCCAGTGAATTCTAGGATTAAATCACTCTCTATACTTCTGTCTCCCCCAGGCTAGAACACTCCCATTTTAGTTCTCAGGCCAAAAAAAAAAAAAAAAAAAAATCCTAACAGTGAGCCCAAAAGTAGCAAAACTAAGTTTTAAGGGAAAGGGTAATTTTTTAAATATTTATTTATTTTTGAGAGAGAGAGAATGCAAGCAGGAGAGAAGCAGAGAGAGAGAGACAGAGACAGAGACAGAGACAGAGAGACAGAGAATACCAAGAGACAGAGAATACCAGAGAATACCAGCATTTGTGAAATCGAGCCCCACATTGGGCTCTGCACTGACAGTGCAGAGCCCAATGTGGGGCTCGATTTCACGAATGCTGAAATCATGACCTGAGCCAAAATCAAGAGTTGGCTGTTTAACCAACTGAGCCACCCAGGTGCCCCAAGGGAAAGGAGAATTTTAATTAATGAATTACTGTAACACATACTCCATAAGCTTCAAACCTCCTTCACAGAGGAGGTAATGATTGACTGAGAAACTTAAATTTTTCTAAGTTAATAGAACCCATCCCAGGCAGAGGGTATTTGAACCAAGCTCCTAGCCTCATGGCAATTCAAAATGGCTGGTGACATACTGTTTTAACCCATCCCACAGTAGGGGGAAAAGGTCTTACTTATCATTTGCTGGTAACTAGGCATGGCTTCAGGAACAAAACTATTTCAGCCACTGTTCTAGCCAGTTATGCTACTAACAACGTATTCCTAAGGTAGTCTGCTTGAGTGCAATGATAACTTTCTAATAGGTGGTAAAGGTCCACAAAATAAAAGTTATGTGAGCAAAGTCTGGTATATAGAAAAGTTTCTGCCCAGCTCTGGTTTCTTCCTGGTTCTTTTAGTCAAGTCTGGATCTTGCTCTCTAGCAATGTTAAATTCCATTTTTTTTCCTTCACTTTCATGTTCTAGGATACTGAGTCAATCCAATTTAATGAACGCCTTCAAAGTGCAAAGCAATATGGTAGATACTTAAAGGAGATAAATATGAATAAGAGAGGATTCCTGCTTCAAAGAGTTGTGAGTCATGTAAATAATCTAGAATATGGACCTGGTAATGTCATGTTCTTGGGGAGGTACTTTTGCTCTCAAGAGCCCTATAAATGAGCCAGATATATGACCTAGTACATTCCACCCCATACTATAAGATAAAAATCACTGCCATCTTCAAGGTACTGGATGGGCTGTGTTAATGACTAGGTATACTAATAGGCTTGTCCCAGAAATGAACATTGCAAGCATTTTCTGAAGTGGAGCCGAATTCAGACAGAGGATTTCTTGGTCTTACCATGTAATCTGAGAAAGAGAGAGGTCAATCCTTGTTATTTCCTAAGGTATTCACCCCATATTCTTCCTAGAAGTGCCCTCAAGGAATATTTCAACCCAAGCCTCATACCACCTATGAAGCAACAGATGAGGCAGGTAAATAGATTCTCTCTAAAATGCAGAATGTGGGGTTAAAGGAACTGGAATTTACTGAGCATCTACCATGTGTTACACATATCATATCTCATTTAAAGTTCATGTTAACACTGTGGAGTATCATTGCCTCTATTTCACATCTGAGGAAACTGAGGTCCAGAGAGGTTAAATAATTTGTCTAAGGTCACATAGTTAGTAAGTGGTATTGATTCAACTTGGAGAATGGCACTGGATGAAGTGCTAGTTAAGCAATCTATTAGGGGCACCTGGCTGGCTCAGTCAGTAGACTATACAACTCTTGATCTCGGGGTTGTGAGTTCAAGCCCTGCATTGGGCATAGAGCTTACTTAAAAAGAGGGAGGTGCCTGGGTGACTCAGTCAATTAGGGTCCAACTCTTGATCTTGGCTCAGGTCATGATCTCATAATTTGTGTGTTCAAGCTTTGAGTTGGGCTCTGTGCTATCAGCACAGAGCCTGCATGGAATTCTCCCTCCCTCTCTCTCTGCCTCTACTCCACTCATGCTCTTTCTTTCTCTCTCTCAAAATAATATAGAAAGAAAGAGAGAGAGAGGAAAGCAAGCAAGCAAGCAAGAAAGAGAAAGAAAGAAAGAAAGAAAGAAAGAAAGAAAGAAAGAAAGAAAGAAATCTGTTGGATTCTGGTTGTACCAAGGATCTATCATGGCTAAGTGATGTTTCAAATTATCAAACTGCTCCAAAACCATGGACAGGAGGCCCCTTCACAGCAGGCTGAACTCCAGGGAGACCTAGACAATGCCTGAAATTCAATTGCACCAAATCCTTTTTGGTGTCCAATATTAAGTTTTGTGCATTTTAATTTCAGGCTGCTTCCATATTAGAAATGTGTTAGAAAAGTAGCCTTAAAGCAAAATAACTCACACCAGGGAAACTCCTGCTGAGTTGGTAACACTCTGGGAGGTAAAGATCCTTGAAGCAGAGGAGGGCAAGAGCAGGAGAATATAGAGGGCCCTTAGCCCTGAAAGCTCTGAAGATCTGGAAGGCCAGATAAAGGGGTCAGAGGGGTAGCCCCACAGCTTGAGATCATTACAGTCCAGGGTTGCATGAAAAGGAGTGGGAAGGCAGGGAATAGTTTTGGTCAGGCTACCAAAGTCACTGAACCAAAGCTCGGTCTCTGAGTTCACTGACCCTTCCCACTCAGCAATTTCCACAGGTAAGTCCAAAGGAGAATTACTTCAGGAATCTGATAATTTAACTCTGCTCTGCTGATAGAATGGTTTCATCACCAAAATTGGAAAGAAAATGGGTCAATGGTGATGACATAATTTACTGATGAGGTCAACTTATTTTTCTGCAAGGAGCTTGGCAGGAATTCTCTAAAACAATAGACAATCCCCAAATCATTTATATCTAACTTTGGGATTTAGAGTGGCTCTTGGCAGTAGTAGCATTCCTCATTATGTTTAACTTGGGTTGAAAATCAAAATGTGTAGTCTTTGGGAATGCACTGATTAATGAACGAGGGGAACAAAGAGGAACAAGTTGGTTATTTAGAAGTTGCCCTCGATGATCCATTGATAGTCATAAATGAATAATTCACAGAAGCTGGTTCTTTGTTAGAATCTGGGAACAGAGCCTCAGCACTAAACTCGGGTGAGCAGAAAGATTCATTGGACAGAAGATTTCTGAAATCTTTCTATAGCTGATTTATGCCCTTTCAGAGAGGAGGTTTTTTTTTTTAATATTTATTTATTTTAGAAAGAGAGAGAGTGTGTGAGCATGGGAAGGGCAGAGAGAGAGGAGACAGAGGATCTGAAGCAGGCTCTGTGCTGAGAGCAGTAACCCCAATGCAGAGCTCAAACCCACAAACCTGAGATCATGACCTGAGCCAAAGTCGGACACTCAACAGACTGAGCCACCCACGTGCCCCGAGAGTTTATTTTCTTTTTCCTTCTTTCTTTCTTTCTTTCTTGCTTGCTTTCTTGCTGTCTCGCTTTCTTGCTTTCTTTCTTGCTTTCTTGCTTTCTTAATGTTATTTATTTTTGAGAGAGACAGAGCATGAGCATGAGCATGAGCATGAGCAGAGGAAGGGCAGAGAGAGAGGGAGATATAGAATCTGAAGTAGGATCCAGGCTCTGAGCTGTTAGCACAGAGCCCAATGCAGGGCTCAAACTCACAGACCGTGAGATTATGACCTGAGCCGAAGTCGGACACTTAACCGACTGAGCCACCCAGGTGCCCCGAGAGGAGTTTATTTTCAATCTTTGTTTTCCTTTGGCATCTAAAGTCCCTTCTCAGAAGAAAAGTAAATTCCCTGCTGTGGACTAGGGCCAGGTATGTAAGGTTTGTCAGTTTCATCTCTGTCTACAGGCCTATTAACTTTAAGGTGGATTTCCTCAAGGCTGAGTGTCTAATGATGGTGTTTTCACCTTTCTTTTGGAGGGCCTTGAATTTCCTAAACTGACTTTGAGAAACTCAGATATTTATTTTATAAGTAGTAGATACAGATTTTATGTATCCATCACTCACGTTATCTGTGCAAAATCAAGAAAATATACCCAAATGGATGCAAACTTAGGGTACCAGTCCCTTACATACAGCAGATAAGGAGGGTTCCTTGATGGTTTAAATGCAAGACACATCTGGAGCACTTCATTATGAAGGGGAACCTACTCTGGAGTTTTTTGCCACTTGAAAATGGGATAGGACCACTTTAAGAGTAAAGAAAGTTCTGGGGTGTCTGGGTGGCTCAGTCGGTTGAGCTTCTGACTTCGGTTCAGGTCATGATCTCACAGTTTGTGAGTTCGAACCCCATGTTGGGCTCTGTGCTGACAGCTAGGAGCCTGGAGCCTGCTTCAGATTCTGTGTCTCCCTCTCTCTGACCCTCTCCCGTTCATGCTCTCTCTCTGTCTCAAAAATAAATAAACATTAAAAAAATTTTTTTTTAAAGAGTAAAGAAAGTTCTTTTTTTAAAAAAAATTTTTTTTTAATGTTTATTTATTTTTGAGACAGAGAGAGACAGAGCATGAACGGGGGAGGGTCAGAGAGAGAGGGAGACACAGAATCCGAAGCAGGCTCCAGGCTCTGAGCTGTCAGCACAGAGCCCGACGTGGGGCTTGAACTCACAGACTGTGAGATCATGACCTGAGCCGAAGTCAGACGCTTAACCGACTGAGCCACCCAGGTGCCCCTAGAAAGTTCTTTATTAAAAACTAGATCCCCAGGGTGCCTGGGTAGCTTGGTTAAGTGGCAGACTTGGGCTCAGGTCATGAACTCATGGTTCGTGAGTTTGAGCCCCATGTCGGGCTCTGTGCTGACAGCTCAGAAGCCTGGAGCCTAATTCAGATTCTGTGTCTCCCCCTCTCTCTGCCCCTCCCCCACGTACACACACACACACTCTCTCTCTCTCTCTCAAATAAATAAATCTTTTTTAAAAAAAATGCTTTAAAAAAAAAAAGCCAGATCTCAAAGTTCAAAAGAGGAGAAAGAATTATTCTTTTCAAGGCTCAGTCCTTAGGACCGATTTTACTTTGCTAATTTATGGCATTTCCATACCTTGCTTAGGCTTTAGGCTGAGCCTGTATCTGCTGGTGGTGGGAGATAAGGGAGTACCTTTCGGAAAACCTGTCTTTCTCTTGGGTTCCTAGGGTCCTATTTGGACAATTTGTTCTAATTATACGATTTTATTCAGTCAGCAGCTCCAGGTATTTATTGAGCATCTTTTATGCATGCCACCCTATCCTAGGTGCAAGAGAGGATGCAAAAAGAGAAATCTGATGAAATTTACAAAATGTTGTAAAAGGGTTTACACAAACTTGTAAAGGGAGTGAAGGTGGCCTTTGAAGATCCTGTACTTGGTTATGTTGATTCACTTCTAGTATCTAGTAGCCCCAGTTTTAGCTCCCACATCCCAGGCCTGATTTACTCTCCTGCATCAAAATTTTTGTTTCTAAAAGGTTAGGGCTTGTACCAATGATAGTACATGAGATGATATTGAGTTATATAGAACGTGATTTTAGGTGGTAAACGGACAAACGTAAAACAACAAAGAATCACATCATGAGAAAGTAATTCCCTTTGTAGTCTTCTTTGAAGCCTGGATTACAGGTGGGAGAAATCCTCATTTGGGCCTAATATATCATTAACATAATCCAACATTTATCAATCTCCTTTAAAAAAAAAAGATAGACCTCAGGCCTGGAGGTTTTTTTCTGGCAACAGTAGCTATTTAGAACTTAATGACACTGCTTTATTCATTCATTTTCTTTCCTAGGGTTATATTCTATTTATGACAAATGAACTGATATGATATAAATTTTCCTTCTTACATCAATGTATTTAAGTTTTGGAAAAGATAGTTGATTTTGTAAAAAATTAAACAATAATATAGGTGATATGGGGATGTGGTTGAGATACTAATGCTATTATCGAAATGACTGAAGCTTAGAAACATTTCTTTTCCTCAACTCCAACTCAACCAAGGTTACTGTTCTTGACCCATTCCTGCCCTCTGCTTGACCTAAACCAACTCAGGATTGAGGTAAAGACTGTTACTGCGTCAGAATCGTATTTCTCCAATGTAAACATTACAATAGGGCTTTTAGGTCTTGGACCTAAAGAGACCATTACAATGGTAGGAATTTTTTAAAAACTTTTTTTTTTCAACGTTTATTTATTTTTTGGGGACACAGAGAGACAGAGCATGAACGGGGGAGGGGCAGAGAGAGAGGGAGACACAGAATCGGAAACAGGCTCCAGGCTCTGAGCCATCAGCCCAGAGCCCGACGCGGGGCTCGAACTCACGGACCGTGAGATCGTGACCTGGCTGAAGTCGGACGCCCAACCGACTGCGCCACCCAGGCGCCCCATGGAATTTTTGAAGAGATAAGCAAGATAAGACATTTGTAGTAAATGAAACTTCCACAATGACAGTATTGAGTGCCACTCATTTGGGCTAATCCTCACAACAACCCTATGAAGCATTTATCAGATGAGGAAACTGAGGCATAGGGTGGTTAAATAAAACATTTTCTCTGTCACTCAACCAACAAGGATCAGGGCTAAGATTCAAAAGCCAAGGTTTTTCCACTATACCTTCTGTCTTGGTGCCCAGAACTTCTGTGCGTACCTCCTCGTTCCCCCTGAGTGTAAGATAAAGCAAACCCTAAAAAAGCCACATGGATAAAGTCTGAGGAAATCAAGGAAATGGGAACAAGTATACAATACATGGTGAAACTGAGAGATGTTATGGAAATATGTTCGGAGTGGCAAGGCCACTTAGAGGAAGTGAGGACTCTGTCAGAGTGATACCATCCTTGCATTCATCTCTCTGCCCTGCCTTCTGCCACACTGGCTCACAAACATCCTTGTAGGGTCAGCCCAGCTTTGATGCCTTCTACTGCCCCCAAGCACTGAGGAAGGAGAAAGTGCTCTTACTGCCTTATTTCTGTCTCTTGGAAAAGATACCTCTCCCCCTAGCCTGCAGTCCTTCCTCAACTGGGGCTGGTGGACTGCTGTTTTAGGGCACATAGAAGCAGACACACTACATCTGCTTCTGGAGACAAGCTACTTGCTGAGCTTCTGTCAGCTCTGCCACTGTCCCTCCACAGCCTTTCTAACCCAAGGTCACAGGTCAGCTGTGCTCTTAACCAGGAGTCTTGGCAAGAGTTTCAAGTCCCTTGGGACCCCTGGCTGGCTCAGTCAGTAGAGCGTGTGACTCTTGATCTTAAGGCTTGAGCTCAAGCCCCATGTTGGGCGTGTAGCCTTCTTAATTTATAAACAAACAAACAAATAAATAAATAAAAGTTCCAAATCCCTTCAGGAATCCTACTCTGTCATGTTAACTCAGAGCTTCGAGTCAATAGCTGGGAATTAGAGCTTCGAGTCAATAGCTGGGAAAGACAGTGTCAGGGAGAAGGGCTGGGGCCTATATCCTGCCCATCCAAATATACTGAATCTATTGCAGCCTTGGCATCATCACAATCACACCGGACTTAACCATTTAGTTTACAGAGCCCCTGACATGGTAATTGAGTAAGGTATAGGTGTGAAGGCAGCTGGTAAACTCCGAAGCCCTAGAAAAATGTATATGATGATACTACAAAAGGTTTCCTAGCCCATTCCAGAGTTTAGTCCTTGGATCTCTTTCCTTTTCTTTATTCCTATTCTCCTTGGGTGATTTCATCTGTTCCCCTGGT
Source organism: Lynx rufus (assembly GCF_022079265.1). NCBI lineage: Eukaryota > Metazoa > Chordata > Mammalia > Carnivora > Felidae > Lynx > Lynx rufus. The sequence continues at coordinate 24,926,614 of NW_025814896.1, read as the reverse complement.
TTTAATTATGATCTATAGGCCAGTAACACCCAAAATCCACATGTCTAGCTTACATCTCTCCCTAAAACTTTACCTTTTATTTTGAATGGATTCCTAGATATCTCCATTTCAGTGTATACCAGAGATACTGTAAAGTAAACAGAACTCACCTCCTTCCTCACTAAGCCTTGCTCTTCCTTTAGAATTTAGCATCTGATTGGTAATTCCATCAGCCACACAGTCACCTGAGCTAGACACTGGAGAGCCTTCACTGATTTTTCCTTTGCTTCATCCCCTTGCATGCAAGGCCCTTAGGTCTGTTGTTTCTTCCCCAAACTCACTAATTCAGGTGTTCATTTTTCTTTCCCCTGTATGATTCTGCTTTAACTTAGATTAGTTTCTCTGGTCTCCTTGTCTCCAGATGTGTCACATCAATCTCCCCTCCACACATCTGCGAGCATATTTGTAAAATTAAATCTGACCATTTGTTTCCCTTGTTTAAAACCCTTCAGCAACACTATGGGATATGATCCAGGCTCCTTAATCCGATATATTTAAGGCTCTCTCTGTCTGCTTCTTCTGACCCTTAGGGCCCTTCCTGCCCCACCTTTGTTTCCCTCCTCATTACCTTTGCTATTGCTGGCCTTTCTGTCTTAAAGGTGGTCTCCTTCTGTCGTCAACCTCCTATCCCCACATAGATAATACTATTCATCATTTAAGATTCAGTTCAGACATCACTTCTTCCAGGAAGGAAGACTTCCCTGTCTAGTCCCATCCCCTCATCCATCAGGTGCTTACATATCTTATATGTACCTCTATCAGTGCACAAACCTCATTTATTGTTGTTATTTACTATCTTTTATAATTACATTATACTTCTGTGTCTCTTCTCCTGAACTGTAAGCACTTTGCAGGCAAAGACAATGTCTTTATATCCTCCATTTCTAGTATAGTGCATAGCAGAAACTAGCTCCCCAATAATTGTTTGAATGATTGAATGTCCGAAAAATATTCTTAGGTTTAAAAAATCTCTATTTAATAGGGCACCTGGGTGGCTCAGTTGTTAAGCATCTGACTTGGGGTCAGGTCAATTTCTCACAGTCTGTGGGTTCAAGCCCCACATCAGGGTCTGTGCTAACAGCTCAGAGCCTGGAGCCTGCTTCGGATTCTGTATCTCCCTCTCTCTCTGATCCTCCCTTGCTCGTGCTCTCTCTCTCTCTCTCTCTCACTCTCAAAAATGAAAAAAACATTTAAAAACAATTTTGTAATATCTTTAATAGTAAAAACAGAAAATATTAGCTAAACCTTAGTTACCTGACATTCTCTTGCTCCAAATCCCTGAGCATTTTAGCTAGTGAACTAAATCAAATTTTCTGAATATATTTATGCCAAAAATTACATAGTGCCACTGCAAAAAGTCATTCCTTAAACATGTCAGTGCCCAATTTGGTGATTACAGGTCTTGGCTTTTCCCCTTGTCTTGGCATACTGGGTCTCCAAAGAGCTCCAGCTGGAAGAGGCACACACATCTCAGATAGTCTTCTCCCCAAGCCAAGTGGGGGTCAGAACTCTGGTGTGGCCACCTGGGGGCAGTGCAGACTTGCATATGGGTTTCACAGCTGAGCTTGGGGAGCCCTAGTCCTGAGCAATCCCAGTTTTGTGTGCTATTCTGTCCAGCAAACTTTCCTCCCACTTCCAGGGGACCTTAGCCAAGTCTACCTTTGACTAGGCTCCCACTGAATTGGTAAGAGAGGGACTGGAATAGGCAACTTCATAAAGCAGCATGCACACCCATACACACATATCCTGGAACATTTCCAGCTTCCAACTCCTGAGAGGCAGGTTAACAAATCAAATTAGAGGTTTCTTTAAGGCAAGAAACCTAAATACTTTAAAGGAAAGGGTGAAGGCTGGTGTTAAACACTGTTAACAGGTAACCCTTCGTTCCATGACATACAGTCACGGAAACATAGCATTTCTTAGTTTTCTAAATTAAATATCCTTGGCTCCCATCCACCAGTGGGTAGAAAATCCAAAACTCCAACCTTAGTCCTTTTTCAGGGGCTTATAGGTATTTGGGGAAACTCTCTAATCAGTGCCTGCCACCTTGGAGCTCTTGGCCCAGGACAATTGTCTATTCTAGGACATTTTCGCTAAGCCTAGCTAGGGGCATGGAGACTTCTGCTATGGCTCCCAAATAGCAGTGCCTTTGCTCACCTCCCTGAGCACACTCATCCCCATCACTCATGGTTCTACCATCCCAGGGGTCTGTGGGACAGTAGGAGCAGGACCTGGCTGCACAAGGAGACTGCAGTGCCCTTTAGCACCATCAGCTCCAGAGCCAGACTCAGGAAATTCTCCTCCACCCTCCTCTAATCCTAAAAGCACTTCTTACTCTCAGAAAGAAAAAAGAAAACCTTTTGTCACCTCTGAGACTCTGGACTGATTTCAAAAACAAAAACCTATTGAAGTTTGTTTGTTTGTTTGTTTGTTTCTTGAGATGAGAGAAGTCCTGGTCTTCAGAACAAAAGGACCTGGTCATTCTTTTGGGATGGGGAGTATAGAAAAAGGTAGGAAAAATTCATTCTTTCACAAAGAACAAAAATAGCTGACACCACAGAAAATAAGACCATAATTCATCAAGCAGTGTAGCCCATCAAACACTGAAGAAGAGCCTATCTCATACCTTGTTCCAGAGTGTGGGGCCTCTCCAGGAAGAGGCAGTAGGCCAAACTGTAGGTGGAGATCCATATTATCCTGTGCCAGGATAATATGCTTCAGATTGGAAGTAAGCTGCAAACAGGCTCTGCCATCTTCTGCTAGGTTCTGGATTAACCAGGGAGGGCGTTGCTGGTACATCCAGGTTCCAATTCCCAGGAGCTGGTCTGGTTTAGGCCATCTCATTTCCTGGTCTGAGGAAGGACTTTGAAGAGAGAGACAGAGACAGAGTATGAGCAGGGGAGGGGTAGAGACAGAGGGAGACATAGAATCTGAAGCAGGCTCCAGGCTCTGAGCTGAGGTGGAGCTGTAACTCACGAACTGTGAGATCATAACCTGAGCTGAAGTCAGACGCTTAACTGACTGAGCCACCTAGGTGCCTCTAAACTTTTTTTTTTTTTTTTAATGTTTATCCATTTTTGAGAAAGAGAGAGAGAAAGACAGTGTGAGTGGGGGAGGGGCAGAGAGAGAGGAAGACATAGAATCCAAAGCAGACTCCAGGCTCTGAGCTGTCAGCGCAAAGCCTGACACAGGGCCTGAACTCACAAACTGTGAGATCATGAGCTGAGGCAAAGGTGATGCTCAACCAACAGAGCCACCCAGGCGCTCCTGAATTTTACAGTCTTGATGCATGTCTTGCTTATCTCACCCTAGTTTGTCCACCGGCTGCCCCTGCCTGAGCTATGTGGAGCCCTTATAGTTCAAGGGAAGTGGGGAGTGACCCACTATGTGTGAGACAGTTGATGGGACACAATCATCTCACCCTAACCTTGGGTGAGAGTTGGGGGCCCAGTATCCAGTATCCTGGCCTACCACTTCTCCCAGGCCCTCAGCTGGACTGTATTAAAACTATACTTATGAGGTGCATTGAGATCTCTGGGCATCAAGCCAAGAGTCCTTTGATTGATTTTTGTCATAGATGGAGAGAATTTGCTAACATAACTCCATTCATTAGGGTTCATAGAAAGATCACTATAGAATCTAGGTTGTTTTGGTATGACTAAATCCACATCCTTCAGCATGGCCCATAATAAGACCAGCCCTTCACCACTTCATTTCATCCATATTTCTAGCCTCATCTCTGGCCATTTCCCCATGTACACTCTGCTTTCATCTCAGGAAACAATTTGGTCTGCCTGCTGTTTTCCAAGCATAACAAGTACTTTCATGCCTCCATGTCTTTGCTTGTGCTGTTTCCTTGCCTGGAATACCCTTTTTCTTCCTCTCTGTCTGATGAATTCTTTACTTATTTTGAAGACCCAAATCAAATGTCATCTCCTCTATAGTTTCCCCTGACATGTTCCCCTTAATGAATTTCATAACACTTCTGAAAGACCCACTTTCATGTAGTTGTTTCTTATGTGTCTCCTTATCAGATGGTGAACTCAGTGAATGGCTTGAGAACTCAAGGAAGAGCAACTCCTGATTTTACTTCCTCTCCTCTTCTTCTTCAACCTATGATTTCATTCATCTTTGTATCCGCAGCTCTTAGCATAATGCTGGGCACATAGGAAATACTTAACAAAGGTTTATTGACTATGATGAAAGCTGGAAGGCATCAGACAAAATGTGGTTGTTCTTTTATTTTCACTTTCTATTTCCCCTTCTCAGAAGATTGGTTACTGGTCCCAATTTCCTCTCATGATCATTTCTGTTCTTTCTGGCCTATGCATACCATTCCAATTTTACCTAGCTTTCCTTGGCTGGCTCTCCTAGTCTCAACACTCCACTCATGTATTCCATTGTTCAGCACATATTTATTAAACACCTTCTGCTCCGCAGGCACTATTCTAGGCACTGAAGATACAGCAGTGAACAAGATGGAGGGGATATTTTCATGGAGTTCACATTATGGTTGTATAACTTAGACTGAAACAAGTAAACAAACAAGATACAGGTATACCTTGGGGATATTGCAGAGTCAGTTCCAGACCACCACAATAAATGAATATCTCAAAGCAAGTCAAATGAATTTTTTGGTTTTCCAGTGCATATAAAAGACTCTTCATTGCAGTCTATTAAGTGTGTATTATGTCTTTAAAAAAACACATACAGGGTGCCTGGGTGGCTCAGTCGGTTGAGCATCCAACTTCGGCTTAGATCATGAACTTGCAGTTTGTGAGTTTGAGCCCTACATTGGGCACAAATAATAAATAAAACATTATTATAAAAATAATCTCAAACATAAATAAAACATTAAAATAAAATAATTCAAAGAAATAATAATAAATAACTAATATATAAGTAAATAATAAAGATAAATAAAACATTATTAAAAATAATCTCAAAAATAAATAAAACATTAAAATAAAATAAAGTAATTCTACATGGACATACATTATTAAAAAATATTTTGTCTGGTCTCATGAGTGGCTCTGTTGGTTAAGTGTCCAACTCTTGATTTCAGCTCAGGTCATGATCTCACAGTTCAGGGGATCAAGCTCCACTTTGGGCTCTGTGCCGACAGGACAGAGCCTGCTTGCTATTCTCTCTCCCTTTTGCTCTCTGCTCCTCTCCTGCTCACACGCCCATGCACACGGGCACACTATCCCCCTCACTCTCTCTCTCAAAATAAAATAAATAAAATAAACACTTTGTTGCTCAAAGGATGCTAGCCATCATCTGAGCTTTCAGCTAGTCTTGATCTTTTTGCTGGTGGAGGGTCTTGCCTTGATGTCAATGGTTGCTGATCGATCAGGGTGGTGGTTGCTGAAGGTTGGGGTGGTTGTAGCAATTTCTTAAAATAAGACAACAGTGAAGTTTGCCACAATTGATTCTTCTTTCACAAATAATTTCTCTGTAGCAGGCAATGCTGTTTGATAGCACTTTACCCACAGTAGAGCTTCTTTCAAAATTGGAGTCAATCCTCTCAAACCCTGCCACTGCTTTATCAACTAAGTTTATGTAATATTAAAAAAAATTTTTTTTTAATTTTAGAGAGAGAGAGAAAGTGGGGAAGAGGGGCAGAAGGAGAGAGAGAGAGAGAGAGAGAGAGAGAGAGAGAGAATCTTAAGCAGGCTTCATACTCAGTGTGCAGCCTGACATGGGGCTCGATCCCATGACCCTGGTATCATGACCTGAGCCGAAATCAAGAGTTGGATCCTCAACCAACTGAACCACCCAGGCGCCCCACTTTGCTAACCAGTGCAAGAGGCCTAGGTTTCGGCCTATTTCAGCTTTTGACATGCCCCCTTCAATAAGCTTAATCATTTCTAGCTTTTGATTTAAAGTGAGAGACATCTGATTCTTCCTTTCACTTGAGCACTTAGAGGCCACTGTAGGGTTATTAGTTGGCTTAATTTCAATATTGTTGTGTCTCAGAGATTAGGGAGGCATCAGGGAAAGAGGAGGGAAAGAGATGAGGGAACAGCCTGCTGGTGGAACAGTCAGAACGTACACATTTATCAATTAAGTTTGCCATCTTATATATAAGCATAGTTGGTGGCACCTCAAAATGATTACAACAGCAAAAATCACTGATCACAGATCACCATAACAAATATAACAATAATGAAAAATCTTGAAATATTGCAAAAATTACCAAAATGTGACATAGAGACATGAAATGAGCAAATGCTGTTGGAAAAATGGTGCCAATAGACTTGTTCAATGCAGGGTTGCTACAAACTTGCAATGTGTAAAAAATACAATATCCACAAAGCACAATAAAGTGAAGCACAAAGAACAATAAAATAGGGTCTGCCTGTAATATCAAATAATGATGAGTCCTAGGAAGGAAATAAAGTGATATAACAGGGAGTGGAATGGGGATCACATGAGAGAGGTTGGTCAGATAAGCCCTCTCTGAGGAGGAGACATTGAAATCTAAGGACAAGAAGGAGATAATTACATGGGGATCTGCTAAAAACAAACAAACAAACACAAAAACAAAAAACATTCCAAGTGGAAAGGTCAGCAGATGCGCAGGCCAAGACAAGACCAGATGACTGGAAATTGTAAAGCATGATATAAAAACACAAAATATTACTTACAGGTTTTCCTTAGCCTGTCACCATCCCTTCATCCCTTTCACATAAGAGCATCTTTGATCCCTTCTGAAAAGTGATTGACTTCCTCTAACCTTCACCTTCCTTACTGATCAAATCACAGAATTTTCTTCTAGCAAATCCCATTGAAGCTCATCTGACGTTAATTTGACTACAGCTATCTTGGTGACTGAAGCACCAATCTATGGGATTAGAATTTTGTGTGATCCCTTCGGTCAGACACTACTTCCCTTCCCCATCTCTTCCAGAAGGACTAGGTCCTGCGCTCTTATCTCTGGGAAGGATTATCTCACCAGAGATAGAATGAGGCAGAAATCTGGGGGTAGCATGGAGGGGGAAATGTCAGTTCTTTGGACAGACACCCACAGGTGCCTGAACCTGCAGTCCACCTCTTTGAATTTAGGAATGTACCCCCCTTCCACACTGCATGTTACCATTGGGCTGTTATGCCCAGCTGGGAGAGAATATCCAAAAGAGCTGGCATCCTCTCTTAGATGCCAGAGCAGTTGCTTAAAGAGGCCAGAGGGCTTCCTGCCACCGGAGACATGAAATGCTCTCAGTAAGGCAGGAGCCAGAATCAAAACCATATGGTTTGCTTTGCAGTAAAGATCACAGGGCCTGGAAAACTAGAGGAAGGAGGGCCAGCCAGGGGACAAGCTTTTGGGGGGAAGGGGGGAGGGTGCCTACCCTAATCCTGGCAGACCTGTACTCACAAGTATAGCCCTCCTGCCTAAGGGGCCTCCTGTCCTTGAACTCCTGGCCCATTCAGACTCTCCTCATGTCCAGACTGGTAGAAGTTCAAACAATAAAGGCTGGAAGAATGGGATTACTACTCCCTGGAACATCAGGATTCCCTAAAAGCCTCCTGACCAGATGCCCCCAAAATGGAAACTGCCCTGTTTGTTCTTGTCTCTAATTAACTGACATATCCCACATCTTAAAAATATTTTTAAAAAGCAGCCCTTATCTGTTTGATTACCATGTATCTAAACAGATTCATATTATTTAAGAGGGGGTCTTAGATTTTTCCAAGGTGCTCCTGAGGGAGAATCCATAAGCATTCAAAGAAAGCCATGCTAATAACCCCTTCAAAAAGGATAGACTACATGGACCCAGTGTGGCAAGCCTGGATTTGGATCTGCTTGGGACGTTAAATGTGAGAGCTTGTGTTAGTCCCAGTGGGTTCCTGTCCTTACTGATTTATGAGCAGGGATTGTTTATGGACCAACTGGGGAGAAGGTGCTGCATGCCTGAAACTGGGGTAGCCAGCAGTGTCTTTTCCTTTGCAGACCAAGACCTAGGCACCTGAGGAAAGGTTGAATCCAATTCCCACTGTCCGCCTACTATCTCCCTGTTCCCCAACCCAACCCATGGCTTCAGTGGCTCCATGAAAAAAGCATGCCCATTTGTGGGCGAAGTTCTATGTTCACATGTTCACATGTCCCCATGTGAATGCAGAAGAGTTTGATGGAGATGCCTTTGTTTTAGGGCCCAGGCTGACCCATAAATGGGAGGAATATTCCAGGTAGCCCATTGATATAGGAAAGGGGTAGACCCTAGTGCCTTAGAGTTGATAGCCTGCCTCATAAGCCTCTCTCATAATCTCTTCACCCAGGGCAGATCTGCAACTTGCTGGGTCATGGAAGAAAAAGCAGAAGCAAAATAAATAAAAGAAACATTGGGTTTTCCTAACTTTCTTCTACAACTATTTTCTTGGATGGGAAAGGAAACAAAAAATCTGATAAACAGGATGGTTCTCCTTCTGGGCTTCTGTTGAAAGTGAGTGTTTACAAGGTTCTGGGTGATGAGTGATTTGAGGGTAGGATTTTGTCTTAAGCTTCCCAAAGTTGTAAGGTTGACCCCTTCCCTGCCTGCCAAACTCCCTGACTTGCTCCCCTATATGTTAAGGAGCAGACAGCAAGCTTCTGGAGCCCTTGGGCTCCAAACATGCCCCTTGATACTAGCCATTAGGGGCACCTGGGTGGCTTAGTCAGTTAAGTCCAGCTTCAGCTCAGGTCGTGATCTTAGGGCTCATGAGTTCAAGCCCCACATCGGGCTCTCTGTGGTCAGCATGGAGCCCACTTGGGATCCTCTGTTCTCACCCCTGTCTCTGTCCCTCCTCAGCTCTCTCTCTCTCAAAAATAAATCAACATTAAAAAAAATACTAGCCGTCAAATACATGGGCCTAGAAACTTCAAACATGTACTTACAGAAGATTTAGAAAAGCTGGAGCCAAGGCTTTGCTCATCTTCTGATATTATTTCTCATTGCCCTTCAAGGACTACACACAGAACCCAAGGGACTGGCTATTTGGGTGAGTTCAGTGAGGCATTGCCAGTCATATTATGGTCAGCCACAAAAACAGTATTAAATTAAGTTTCAGACAAGCTCACTAGAGTGTATTAGCCACTACTGGGTTGGCAGCATTCTTTTGAAGTTTTGACCCAAATAAGTTATATTTTTATTTTTATATGTTTAATATTTTCTTGTATAGACCCTATCATATTTAAACTTCACAATAATACTATGCTTTGGAAAGGGAAAGTATGAATATCACAGTTATATACATGAGGAAACAGACACAAAGAGATTTAATGACTTGCCCAAATTTATCTAGCTCTGTTGTTACCAGAGTCAGGACTAGAACATTGATTTCCTAACTTCCAGTTCAGTGCCTTTTCCATTCTGCCTTAAGAGCAAATATTCTCAAAAAAGTTGCATTAAGACAGCGGTACTTGGCAATCATTGGACCCCTTCCCTGGGCTCCCATTATAATTATGGGGTCTTCCTTTTTCAAGGCAGTGTTCTCCTTTGCCAGAATGTGCCACCCCAGGTTCATATGCTGTTCCTGTGCATGGAAACCCACAATCAAGTTACATACCATTATCTCAATTCATTCCCCTGTATCTCCATTGAGGATATTATTTACCCACATTACTGATAAAGAAGCTGAAGCTCAGAGAAACCAGATAAATTAGCTTAAAATCCTAAGGCTTGTAAGTGGCAGAGCTGACACTCTTTCCCTTTACCCTAGAGATGCAGAAACATTAGCCATAAATGTAATCAAACATAGATCTTCTCCTCAAGACATGAACATGTTTGTGGACTTGACTGCATGAGTCATATTCTAGGGATGGGATACCAAGCAATTAGTAGAGAACCTCCAATTTCTCCAGAAGTGGCAAATACTCCTCCCACTGGGTATCCACACAGAAACATGTAAGCATGCTCACGTGGCATGTGCTGCCCCACCTCCCCCTGCCAGGGATTTGGTCACAGCTACAGCATCTTGACAACCTATTTAAACCAACTTGCAGTAACTGGCAGCAAAGTATCATTCCCTGGCAGGCTGAGTCATTGAGCCACTGCAGACTTTGGAAGAAAGAATCATTAGCTGAAACATTCAAGAACCAGGGGGTCCCAGAGAGGTATGTAATAAATTCCATCCAGATGTTGGGATTGGCTTTTTTCTTTCTTTCTTTCTTTCTTTCTTTCTTTCTTCCTTCCTTCCTTCCTTCCTTTCTTTCTTTCTTTCTTTCTTTCTTTCTTTCTTTCTTTCTTTCTTTCTTTCTTTCTTTCTTTCTTTTTGTTTCTTTTCTTTCCCTCCCCCAATCACACTGAAAGAGTGAACAAGTTGTTTTCACCTTATCAAACAAGGTGGGAAGAACATCATTTCCTTTATTCTTGGGTGGGTCTGCACCAAAGGATCAAGAGGGCTAACAGAATCTGGGTAATTCAGGGTGGCATCTGAACTATCAGAGAGCACTGTGTACACATGAAAGAATTATACAGATAGGTAAATGATATTGCACATACTTCAGCAAAATCCAATTAGAGGTCTCCAAGTGCATTGCAATTTAGAGCTTCCACACTATTTTACCTATGGTGTAGGCAGCCTGTCTGTTTAAAATCCTTCTAAGAAATTATGGCTGTACAAACTGGTCCAACAAATAGCTGAATATGGACACTGCTCTGTTAGGGGAAGGCAGACCTAGCTGTAAGTATTATATTTTATCTCATGGCCTGGAAGCTTTGTCATGCTTTATGGCTAATAATCGGGTTATTAAATAACTCAAAAAGTCCTCTCCAGCAGTCCAGGCTCTACTGGGGTTAACTTTTGCTGTGGGGGTAGGATGAGGAAAAACAGATCTTCCCAAGCTGCAGCCTCAATTGACATCCCCTTCACCCCACACCTGAGCTCCTGCTCCCTGGAAAAGAAACCTGAGTAAAGACAGCTGTGGCAGCAGAGAAGGGTTCTTCTTGGCAGTGGCTGCTTCTGACTTCAGAGATGTGGACATTAAACTAGAAAGCAGTGCTGAGAGAGAGGATCAGGAAGTAAATGACACTGGGAAATGAGAAACTCAGGGAAGAAAGGACCTGCCTTTCCTCCTCTCAAAAAGGTATGCTTTGTAAGGTTCACCTTTTCATCTGGACTGGTGAGTCTTGAGAGTTTTAGTCCTTACACTACTTGAACAGAACAAAAGAATCATACCTGTTTAGTGGATTAAATAAACAAGCCAGCAAACAAAAGAAAACATTTTTGAGGTGTTTTTGCTGAATTCCTGTCAATTATTTATATTCCTTTATATTCCTTTAAACATGCTTGTTTTGGTTCTTTTAAGTTTTGATTGAAATCCGCAGTGGAAAATATGTTTCAAAGGGGGGAAAAAACACCCAACACACTTCTGTGTCTTGCATTTTGACCCAGCCCACAAAACTATTGGAAGAATCTTTGCAGACCCACCAGAGATCCCCGGATTCACTTGGAGAATCATTGATCTATAAACAACGTCTTGATTTCAGGACCCTTCTTTTGATCTGGAATTATCTGTTATTGACCACAGAACTGCTACTGACGATTCCTGGGACAGGGGCCTGTATAGTGAGAGGTGAGCCCCAGTGTGGGAAGAAGAAATCTCTTTCTCTTTCTCAGCGGGTGTTTTGGTACAGTACGATATCTATACTTAGTATATCTATGGACTCAATTTCTTCTCTTTTCCTCCTCCTTCCTTCTTCTTTTATATCTTCTGGTTTTTGTTTGTTCATTTCTTCTATAGTAAAAATTTCCCCCAAGCCTTGGTGCCTAGGTGATTTTTGCCTGGCATGTTCCACTAATTGGAGTTTTGGAATCAGTTTCTTATTTGGGTGCATAATTTTTCTAAATATTTAAGCACCTAAATTATTGTAAAAGCAGCTGGCCACTGCCCATGCCTTGTAGGCAGATAGGTGAGATGGCACCAGAGAAGAGAGGGCTTTAGGTCTCTACCCTTCACCGTGCCAGAACTCAGAGTTCTGTTGAGATACATGTGGAAAAGAAGAACCTTCATGGAGGGAGCGGCCATGTTGCAATGAGCCGACAACACAGACAATATGAAGAGCAAATCCAGGGAGAAATGGAACCCTGGAAGCATGAAGTTACAAATCTCCTAACCAGGCTGTGCCCTGAGAATGCGATAGTTCCTTTGGTCAAACTGCTCTGAAAATAAAGGAAAAGACACTGACTCATGTTGAAGGTAAGGAGAGTGTCTGCATCTTCTCTGCTTAAACCACAGGGATCTGATTAAGGATCGGGACACTAAACACTGATGGCTTCACTTTGGGCACAATCGTCGGCAGGAAGGCCCCTTGCAAAGGTAATTATCAGGAATGGGAGCCCATTATAGCCTTTTGATTTGGTCACTCAAACATCCTGTCAGACAGATGTAGAAAGGAGATCGACCCTTACCCCAAAAGAAGTAAATCGTAGGTTGAAGGATTTGGTTTCAGTATCTGTCAGGTTGAGGCTTTGAAAGGCAGACTGTGGTCTAGGAAACTACATTCGGGATTCTATTACCTTGGGGCTCTGAAAATTCAAGGATATAAGGAAATGTATAACCCAGATTGAGACAATTACTTTTAATTGGCTGTTTTGCTGTCGAGTGCAATAACCCCCATTTTGTGTAACTGGCTCTGAGTTAGAATGCAGTCTTTCTGGGAGAAGGGCTGTTTTTGGTTCTTCAAGAAACTCTGGAGGAATCTCAAAAGTTAAAATAACCTAAAATTTGCCCCATCTCTTGGTTACACCATGCATGTTTGTCTCTTCCAAGCACTTCTGCATATGGATGGGTAAGCATTCTAACAAAGATGCCGTTAGAGTCCGGGAGAGGGAAGCAAAGAAGCCAAGTATTCAGAGTTGGGCAAAAGACGTAAAGAACCAGAGCCAGAACACTAGTCAAAAAGAGAGAGGGGTTCTTATAAAAGAGAAATAGAAAATAGGAACTAAAAAATCAGATAGGGGGTGAGGGATAGGGAGAGCCCAGGGTCTCATCTTTGATTGAAATAAGAAAGAATATAATTCAGAGAGGAAAATATATACAAAGAAGTAGATTATGATTTGAGAGAAAGCAGACTTCAGTTGGATAGGGAAGATTTATTGAGACTTTGGGGAGAAAATTAGAAAGAACTGTAAAGCTATAGTATATCCTATTTAAATACCTGCGTAGCTGGGTCTGGGGGCCAAAATAATCCCTCTAGCCCCTAGAGGTCTGTGTGTTGCTCATAGGGCAGCTATCTTGAGGAAAAAGAAGAAAAGTGGGAATGTGGCAGAGGGTGGAGAGTTCCATAAGCCCCTCTAATGGCCCCCACAAGGCAGGGTTCAGCCATAAATTGCCTGCTAGGCAGCCACCAGTTTCGTCTCCATCTGTTCTCCAAACCCGTGCTTACAGAGTCTTTCTTTATATTCAGGTGTTTTTAAAAAGAATCAGCTTGAAGTGAAAGTACTAAATTCAAAACATTCCAAACCACAATTTGAATCTTGTTTAAGAGAAGAAAGGATGAGAAGTGTGACTCTATTCATTTGTTTAGAAATAGTTGTTGCAGACGGAATCCCAGGCGTTACATGTTTTAATCTTCCCTTGGTTTATTCTGCTCTCAAGTGCCATGGGGCCTCATTCAATTGTCAGTAATTGGGCTTTTAGAAGGGAGAAAAGCAGTTATTTGAAATTGACTCCTTATGTCCTATAGTTGCACCACCTGACATTTGCTTCCAGGGAAGTGTATGCAGTGCTGACTGACTGGCTATCTGCTTTAAGTGGGTTCAACTGTGAAATAAATTAAGAGGCCATCTCCATCCTCGCCATCACTTTAAATTAGGGACACAGAGAAAAACTCACTAGACCCTAGTGAAGGCATTCATGGCTTGGAGCCTAGCCTCAGAGTGGTCAGGTGGCCTGGCTCACAGGGGTCCTCTTTCACAAAGCTCAGGAGCAGAAATGAAGGGACCAGTTTCTGGTACTGCATCTACCTTAACTGCCTGTGAGGCTTTAATCTAGTCATTGAGCTGCTCAGGGCTGCCATCCTGTGCATCCAATGGGAAAGCGAAGACTAGCCTCCCCTACTTGCAAGGATGCTTGTGGATAAGATGACAACCAAAACTATCTGCCTTAGCTGGGGTAAAGAGAACCAGGTCAGAGAGAGAGAGAGAGAGAGTACGTTGTGGTAACTGACTTTATCACTTCATTGCTTGCTTTTTAAAATCCTCATCTCCTTCTCTGAGCTCCTGAATAGTCTGGAAATATTTTTATTTTCTTTTAAATAAAGTTTTCATTGAAAGTTTTTCTGTTTTTGTTGAGCAAAAAAGTCTTCACCATGTGAACACACCCAGGAAACCAGAACCTAGACGTAGAAATAGGACATTATCAGTGGCACCTGGGTGGCTTAGTCGGTTAAGCATCTGACTTTGGCTCAGGTCACAATCTCACAGTTTGTAGATTCGAGCCCCACATCAAGTTCTGTACTGACATCTCAGAGCCTGGAGCCTGCCTTGGATTCTGTGTCTCCCTCTATCTCTGCTCCTCCCCGGCTCATACTCTGTCTCTGTCTCTGTCTCTCTCAAAAATAAATAAACATTAAAAAAAAAAAAGAAATAGTACATTATCAGCACCCAGAACACCCTCAGGCCCTTTAAGTCCCTTTCTTTCCAAGGGTAACCACTAATTTGACTTCTAACACCATGATTAAGTTTTGCTTGTTTGGGGGTCTTTATATATATATGTGTGTATGTACTTTTTAAATGTGTGACTTCTTTTGCTTAATACTGGGTTTATAAGATTTGTTTATTTTATGTAGTAATATTTTGCTTATTCTCTTTGTATGGTATTTCATGAATTAGTATGTCACAATGTGTTTATCCATTCCCTTATTAATGGATGTTTAGGTTTCCAGTTGAGGGCCATTATCAACAGTTCTACTGAAAACATTCTTGAATAGTTTTTTGATGAATATATGAATATATTTCTGTTGAGTTATCTAGAAGTGGAATTGCTGGGTCATAGGACATGTGTAAGTTCTATATTAACAGATACTGCCAGTTTTTCAAAGTCATTTTCCCAAGACCAAAATCATTTTACACTCCCACCAGCCATGTCTGAGACTTCTGTTTTTTCTACATCCACACCAGCACTTGGTGTTGTCTCTTTTACATTTAGCCATTTTGGTGGATATTTTGTGGAATGCTTTTGTTTTTAATTTTAATTTTCTTGATGAATAACAAAGTTGAACATCTTTTAACATATTCATTGGCCATTTGGATGTCTTGTTTTGTGAAATATTCAAGTCTTGAGCCTGTTCTCCTGTTGGATTGTCTGACATTTGTATTGGTCTATAAGAATTCTTTAAATATTAGATAATTGTGTACGTGTTGCAAATATCATTTCCCATAATGCTTTCAAGTCACATTGGAGCTTGAGGCAAAACAACAGAGAGGTGCCTGGGTGGCTCAGTCAGTGAAGTGCCTGACTTCAGCTCAAGTCATGAACTCATGGTTTGTGGGTTCAAGCTCCATGTCAGGCTCTGTGCTGACAGCTCAGAGCCTGGGGCCTGCTTTGAATTCTGTGTCTCCCTCTTTTTCTGCCTCTCCCGCGCTCACACTCTGTCTCTCAAAAATGAATAAACATTTTAAAAGAAGCAAACAATGGAAATACTGATCCTATCTTTATTTAAAATTTTGATATTTTGGTCATCATGGGGGTTTTTTGGCATTAATTTTTATTTGTAAAAATATTACATTAATATCTTGCTTGTCTTGATTACTGAATTTTTGGCACCTCCTTAAAAATTTGTGTCCACACCAAGTACTTCACTTGCCTCACGCTAGTCCTGGCTCTTATTCCATTCTGCATCTTGTATTTTTGCTCTCTTTATAGTGTTACTTGTTGAAAAGGAGTTCCTAATTTTAATGAGGCCCAGTTTTTCATAGTTTTATAGTTTTCTTTTCCTTTATAGTCAATACCTTTTATTTTTTAAAATGTCTAATGTCTGGGGTGCCTGGGTGGCTCAGTCAGTTAAGCATCTGACTTCAGCTCAGGTCATGATCATGATTTGTGGGTTCAAACCCCATGTCAGGCTCTGTGCTGACAGTTTGGAGCCTGGAGCCTGCTTTGGATTCTGTGTCTCCCTTTCTCTCTGCCCCTCCCCCACCCACACTCTGTCTCTCAAAAATAAATAAACCTTAAAAAAAAAGAAATTATAAATTTTTAATGTTTATTTATTTATTTTGAGAGAGAGAGAGAAAGAGCAGAGAAAGAAAGGGAGAGAGAGAGTCAGAGAGGGAGAGACAGAGAGAGAGAATCCCAAGCAGACTCTGTGCTGCCAGCGCAGAGCCCAAAGTGGCACTCCAACTCACAAACTGTGAGATCGTGACCTGAGCAGAAATTAAGAGTCCGATGCTTGGGGCGCCTGGGTGGCGCAGTCGGTTAAGCGTCCGACTTCAGCCAGGTCATGATCTCGCGGTCCGGGAGTTCGAGCCCCGCGTCGGGCTCTGGGCTGATGGCTCAGAGCCTGGAGCTTGTTTCCGATTCTGTGTCTCCCTCTCTCTCTGCCCCTCCCCCGTTCATGCTCTGTCTCTCTCTGTCCCAAAAATAAATAAACGTTAAAAAAAAAATTTTAAAAAAAAAGAGTCCGATGCTTAACTGCCTGAGCCACCAGGCACCCAGTTAACATCTTTTTTTCTTTAAATTCTGTTTAAAACATTTCTCTTACATAAATTCATGAAGATATTCTTCTATGGTTTCTTCTAGAACAGTTCTGTCCAATAGAACATTCTGCAGTGATGGAACTGTTCTCTAGATGTGCTGTCCAGTATGGTAGCTACTAGCCACATGTGGCTCCAGAGCACTTGAAATGTGGCTAGTATGTCTGATGCCCTGAATTTTAAATTTTATTCACTGTTAATTGAATTAATTAATTGCGGCTAGTGGCTAAGTAGTCTATGTTGTCCACCTGGAATTGATTTTGGGGTATGGCATGATGTCAAATTACCTTTTTTTCCCCCTCTGTATAGATATTCAGTTGACCTAGCATCATGTCCTGAAAAGACTGTTAATTCCTCACTTTTATAATTAACCAATCGTTTGCATGTGGATCTGACTCTGGAATGTCCATTCTTTTCTATTTGTCTATTAGTATGTCTTTCTGCCAATTCCATACTGTTACAATTATTATACATGATAGAATAATGTCTTTACTGGTGTTCCCCAAGACTGTCTTGACTAGTCTTAAACTTCTGCATTTCCAAATGAATTTTAGAAAAACTTTGCAAATTCCACCAAACCAAACCAAACAAAAAACCCTCCTGGGAGTTTTTGGGGGGATTGTATCAAATCTATACATTAATATGGGAATCTTTTTTTGTTTGTTTTGAGAGAGGGTGCAAGTGAGCAAGGGGCAGAGAGAGAGGGAGAGAAAGAGAATCCCATGCAGGCTCTGCACTGTCAACACAGATCCCAAAGCAGGGCTCGAACTCACCCAAGGTGGGGCTTGAACTCACTCAGTGCAGGGCTCAAACTCACAAACTGTGAGATCATGACCTGAGCCGAAGTTGGATGCTAACCAACTGAGTCACCCAGGAGCCCCTAATAAGGGAATCTTTATTAAAATTTCCTATCCATGAATATGGTATAGCCCTCCATTCACTGAAGTCTTATTAAGATTTTTTGATAATGTTTCATAGTTTTCTGTGTAGAGGTCTGGCAGTTCATTCACTGGGTTTATTCCTTATTTTATATTTATTATAGTTAGGTAAGTAGCATATTTTAATGTCCAGCTTTTTTTAAGTTGTTTTTTTTTAATTTTAATTCCATTATAGTTAACATACAGTGTTATATTAGTTTCAGGTATACTATAGTGATCCAATAATTCTGTATATTATACAATGCCCATCATAATAAGTATACTCTTTAATCGCCATTACTTGTTTCACCCATTCTCCCCTCCCCCCACCTTCTCTCTGGTAACCATCAGTTTGTTCTCTATAATTAAGAGTCTGTTTATTGTTTTTTTTTTCTCTCTCTCTCTTTTTTTTTCCTTTGTTTTATTTAGTGAATTCCACATATGAGTGAAGTCATATGTATTTGTCTTCCTCTCACTGACTTATTTTGCTTGGCATTATATCCCACGTCCTCCCATGTTGTTGCAAATGGCAAGATTTTACTATTTTTTATGGCTGAGTTATATTCCATTGTATATATACACCACATCTTCTTTATCCATCCGTCTATTGATGGACACGGGCTGCTTCCATAATTTGGTTATTGTAAATAATGCTGCAAAAAACATAGGGGTTCATGTATCCCTTTGATTAGTGTTTGTATATTTCTTGGGTAAACACCCAGTAGTGTGATTACTGGATCATAGAGTAGTTTTATTTTTAAATTTTTAAGGAACCTCTGTACAGTTTTCCAGTATGGCTGCTCCAGTTTGTTATTCTCACCAAAAGTGGACAAGGGTTCCTTTTACTCCACATTCTCTACAACACATGCTGATTCTTATGTTTTTTATTTTAGCCATTCTGACAGGTATGATGTGATATCTCATTGTAGTTTTTTTTTTTCTCATTGTAGTTTTGGTTTGCATTTCCCTGCTGATGAGTGATATTGAACATCTTTTCATGTATTTGTTGGCCATCTGTGTGTCTACTTTGGAGAAATACCTGTTCATGTCTTCTACCTATTTTTAAATTGGATTATTAATTTTTTGGGTTCTAAGTTTTATAACATTTTATGTATTTTGGATACTAACCCTTTATTGGTTATATCATTGCAAATACAGTAAAACCTTGGTTTGTGAGCATAATTTGCTCTGGAAACATGCTTGTAATCCAAAACATTCATATATCAAAGCAAATTTCAAGAACCATTGGCTCAGTTGTGATCATGTGACATTCAGCATTAGGTATGACTCATATTGCAAGACATCTCTTGTTTATCAAGTGAAAATTTATCAGAAATATTTACTCATCTTGCGGAATACTCACAGAACAAGTAACTTGCAATCCAAGGTTTTACTTGAATTTATCTTTTCCCATTCCATAGGTTGCCTTTTAGTTTTCTTGATTATTTTCATCACTGTGCAGAAGCTTTTTATTTTGATGTAATCCCAATAGTTTATTTTTGCTTTTGTTTCCCTTGCCTCAGGAGACATGACTAGAAAAATGTTGCTATGCCCAATGCCAAGAAGTTACTGTCTATCCTCTCTTCTAGGATTTTTATGGTTTCAGGTCTGACATTTAGGTCCTTAATACATTTTGAGTTTATTTTTGTGTGTGATGTAAGAAAGTGGTCCATTTTCATACTTTTGCATGTAGGTGTCCAATTTTCCCAACACCATTTGTTGAATAGACTGTCTTTTTCCCATTGCATATTCTTGCCTCCTTTGTCAAAAATTAACTGACCATATAATTGTGGGTTTATTTATGATTTTTCTATTCTGTTCCATTGACCAATGTGCCTATTTTTGTGCCAGTGCCATACTGTTTTGATTACTACAGCTTTGTAATATAACTTGAAGTCTGGAATTATGATACTTCCAGTTTTGTCTTTCTTTTTTTTATTTTTTAAAAGTTTATTTATTGGGGTTTCTGGTGGCTCAGTCGGTTAAGCATCCGACTTTGGTTCAGGTCATGATCTTGTGGTCATGGGTTCAAGTCCTGTGTTGGGCTCTGTGCTGACAGCTCAGAGCCTGGGGCCTGCTTTGGATTCTGTGTCTCCCCCCCTCTCTCTGCCCTTCCCACAATCACACTCTGTCTGTCTCTCTCTCTCAAAAATAAATAAACATTTTAAAAATTTAAAGTTTATTTATTTATTTTGAGAGAGAGAGAGAATGAGAGAGCATGCGAACATGAGCAGGAGACGGGCAGAGACAAAGGGAGAGAGAGAGAGAATCCCAAGCAGGCTCTGCATTGTCAGCACAGAGCCTGACAAGGGGCTCGATCTCACAAACCGTAAGATCATGACCTGAGCCAAAATCAAGAGTCGGATGTTTACCTGACTGAGCCACCTAGGCACCCCCAGTTTTGCTTCTTTTTCAAGATTGCTTTGGCTATTGGGGGACTCTTGTTGTTTTATACAAATTTTAGGATTGTTTGTTCTAGTTCTGTAAAAAATGCTGTCAGTATTTTGACAGGGATTGCATTAAATCTGTAGATTGCTTTGGATAGTGTAGACATTTTAACAATACAATAAAACCTTGGTTTGTGAGCATAACTCATTTCAGAAACATGCTTGTAATCCAAAGTACTCGTATATCATACCGAATTTCAAGAACCATTGGCTCAGTTGTGACCACGTGACATTTGGCATCCTATACTAATATTGCAAGACATCGCTCATTTATCAAGTTAAAATTTATTAGAAATATTTGCTCATCTTGCTGAACACTCACAGAACAAGTTACTCAAGACCCAAGGTTTTACCATATTTTTTTTCAATCCATGAGCATGGAATATTTTCCATTTGTCTGTGTCATCTTCAATTTCTTTCCTCAATGTTTTACAGTTTTCAGATGACAAGTCTGTCACCTCCTTGGTTAAGTTTATTCCCAGGTATTTTATTCTTTTTGATACATTGTAAATGGGATTGTTCTCTTAATTTCTTTGCCTACTTTATTATTAGTATATAGAAATGCAACAGATTTCTATACATTGATTTTGTAGCCTACAACTTTCCCAAATTCATTTATCAGTTCTCGTAGTTTTTTGGTGTAGTCATAACGATTTTCCATATATAATATCATGTCATCTGCAAATAATGAAAGTTTTACTTCTTCCTTACCAATTGGGTTGCCTCTTTCTTGTGTGATTGCTATGGCTAGGACTTCGAGTACTATATTGAATAGAAGTCATGAGAGTGGACATCCTTGTCTTGTTCCTGACCCTAGAGGTAAAGGTCTCAGGTTTTCACCATTGAGAATGATGTTGGCCGTGGGGTTTTCATATATGGCCTTTATTATGTTGAGGTATGTTCCCTATAAACCTACTTTGTTGAGGGTTTTACCATGAATGGATGTTGTGCTTTGTCAGATGCTTTTTCTGCATCTATTGAAATGATCATATGGTTTTTATGCTGTATGTGATGTATCACGTTGATTGATTTTCAAATATTGAATCATTCTTGCATCCTTGGAATAAATCCCACTTGATCATGGTGAATGATTTTTTTTTAATTTTTTTCAACGTTTATTTATTTTTGGGACAGAGAGAGACAGAGCATGAACGGGGGAGGGGCAGAGAGAGAGGGAGACACAGAATCGGAAACAGGCTCCAGGCTCTGAGCCATCAGCCCAGAGCCCGACGCGGGGCTGGAACTCACGGACCGCGAGATCGTGACCTGGCTGAAGTCGGACGCTTAACCGACTGCGCCACACAGGCGCCCCATGATTTTTTTTAATGTATTGTTGGATTTGGTTTGCTAATATTTTGTTGGGGATTTTTGCATCTGTGTTCATCAGAGATACTGGCCTGTAGTTCTCTTTTTCTTTATCTGGTTTTGGGGTCAGGGTAATGCTGGCCTCATAGAATGAATTTGGAAGATTTCTTTCCTCTTGTATTTTCTGGAATAGTTTGAGAAGAATAGGTATTACTTCTATTTGAATGTTTGGTAGAATTCACCTGTGAAGCCATCTGGTCCTGGACTTTTGTTTGTTGGGATTTTTTTTTTTTATTACTGATTCAACTTCATAGCTGGTAATCAGTCTGTTCAAATTTTCTATTCTTCCTGATTCCATTTTGGGAAGTTATGTGTTTGTAGGAATTTATCTATTTCCTCTAGGTGTCCAATTTGTTGGGATATGATTTTTCATAATATTCTCTTATAATTCTTTGTATTTCTGTGGGGCCAGTTGTTATTTTTTCTCTTTCATTTCTGATTTTGTTTGAGTCCTCACTCCCCTATATATATATATATATAGTTAAGTCTGGCTAAAGATTTATCAAGTTTTCCAAGTACCAACTCCTAGTTTCATTGATTTGTTCTGTTGTTGTTGTTTGTTTGTTTGTTTCATTTAGTTTCTATTTCATTTATTGCTACTGTAATCTTTAAAAT
The DNA here is from genome assembly GCF_022079265.1 of Lynx rufus. NCBI lineage: Eukaryota > Metazoa > Chordata > Mammalia > Carnivora > Felidae > Lynx > Lynx rufus. The sequence goes on along the minus strand of NW_025814896.1, from coordinate 24,904,557 downwards.
TTTTTTTAACATTTATTCATTTCTGAGAGACAGAGACAGAGTGTGAGGGGGGGAGGGGCAGATAGAGAGGAAGACACAGAGTCAGAAGCAGGCTCCAGGCTCTGAGCTGTCAGCACAGAGGCCGACGTGGGGCTCAAACTCACAGACCACGAGATCATGACCTGAGCCGAAGTCAGACGCTTAACTGACTGAACCACCCAGGCACCCCTATTGCTACTATAATCTTTATTATTTACTTTCTTCTACTGGTTTGGGGTTTTGTTTGTTCTTCTTTTTCTAGCTCCTTTAGATGTAATGTTAGGTTGTTTATTTGAGATTTTTCTTGCTTCTTGAGGTAAGCCTGTATTGCTATAAGCTTCCCTCTTTCCCAGCTTTTGCTGCATCTCAAAGATTTTGGACCACTGTGTTTTCATTTTCATTTGTCTCCATATATTTTTTTATATCCTCTTTGATTTCTTGGTTGATCCATTCATTATTTAGTAGCATTTTATTTAGCCTCCATGTATTTGTGCTCTTTCCATATTTTTTCTTGTGGTTGATTTCTAGTTCTATGGCATTTGTGGTCAGAAAAGATGCATGGCATGACTTTGATATTTTTGAATTTTTTGAGACTTGGTTTGTGACCTAATATGTGATCTGTTTTGGAGAATGTTTCATGTGCACTTGAAAACAATGTGTATTTGGGGCGCCTGGGTGGCGCAGTCGGTTAAGTGTCCGACTTCAGCCAGGTCACGATCTCGCGGTCCGTGAGTTCGAGCCCCGCGTCGGGCTCTGGGCTGATGGCTCAGAGCCTGGAGCCTGTTTCCGATTCTGTGTCTCCCTCTCTCTCTGCCCCTCCCCCGTTCATGCTCTGTCTCTCTCTGTCCCAAAAATAAATAAACATTGAAAAAAAAAATTAAAAAAAAAAAAAAAAGAAAACAATGTGTATTCAGCTGTTTTAGGATGGAATGTTCTGAATATAACTGTTAGATCCATCTGGTCCAATATGTCATTCAAAGCCACTGTTTCCTTGTTGATTTTCTTTTTGGATGATCTGTACATTGATGTAAGTGGGGTCTTAAAGTCCCCACTATTACTGTATTATTATCAATAAGTTCTTTTATGTTTGGTATTAACTGCTTTATATATTTGCATGCTTTCATGTTGGGTGCATAAATATTTATAATTGTCATATCTTCTTGTTGGATTGTCCCCTTTATTACTAAATAGTATCCTTCTTTGTTTCTTGTTACAGTCTTGGTTTTAAAGTCTGTTTTGTTCAACGTAAGTATTGCTGCCTTGGCGTTCTTTGACATGCATTTGCATTATAAATTTTTCTCTATTCCCTCACTTTCTTTTTGTTTAATGTTTATTTATTTTGAGAGAGAGAGAGATTGTGCAAGCAGGGCAGAGGGCAGAGAATGAGGGAAAGAGAGAGAACCCTAAGCAGACTCCACACTGTCTGCAAGAACCTGACTTGGGGCTCAGTCTTACAAACTGCAAGATCATGACCTGAGACAAAACCGAGTTGGATGCTTAACCTCGGTTAAGGCACCCCTCCCCTCACTTTCAACCTGCATGTGTCTTTAGGTCTGAAATAAGTCTCTTGTAGGCAGCATAATCTATATGGGTTATTTTTTATCCATTCCATCACCCTATGTCTTTTGATTGGAGCATTTTGTCCGTTTATGTGCAAAGGAATTACAGTAGATCTGTATTTATTGCCATTTTTCAGTTTTTATTTTAATTCCAGCTCTTTAACATACAGTGTTTCTTTATTACCATTTTGGTACTTGCTTTGTGGTTGTTTTTGTAATTCTTCTCTGATCCTTTCTTCTCTTGCTCTCTTTCATGGTTTGCTGGCTTTTTTTTTCAGTGATATACTTGGATTCCTTTCTCTTTATTTTTTACATATCTATTACTCGTTTTTGATTTGTGATTACCATTAGGTTTGTATATATCATTTTCTGCATATAGCAGTCTATATTTAAATTGATGGTTGCTTAAGCAAGTTAGGCAGTGAGTGTCAGCGCTGAGCTAGTTCCTGCAGGTGTCCGTGTGTTTATAATGAGAGGTAGGGGAGGGAGACACCGCTTTCCAGCTCCTTTTTTCCTGGAGAAGTCCCTCAGTGATGCCTGCCCCTCAGGACACCCTATGAAATGTGTAAACAACTCTCCCTCCCATATGCCCCAGGTGTTTTGCAAACTTGCTCCTTCTACAATGTATTCTCTGTGCTGTTTGTCATGGGTATCTTTAAGGATGGGGACTCAGCTTTCTATTGTCCTTCAGTTTCTCCCAGAATTGAGCCTGCTGATTTTTTAAAATTCAAGGCTTCATGTCCCACTGATTATAAGAACTTAAGAAACTCATCCCCTCACTTTCAAAGCCAGATGTTATGAGGATTCATCTTCGCTGTGCATGCTCCCTGGTGTGATAGTGTATTTCTCTCCATATTCCATGCCCAAGCCCACTTCCTCCCACCCCACCCCAGCAATGGTGGAGGCCCATTTCATTTCCCACCATGTTTCTGTCCATCCTACCTTCTTAGTGCAGCCTCTTCTCTACCTTATTTGTGGAGTTTGTCCTGCCAGTCTTCAGGTTGTTTCCTGGGTTACTTATGCTCATGTAAGTGTTATCTACTTGCATCCATGGACCAAGGTGAGCTTAGGATCTTCTTACTCCACCATCTTCCCAGCCTCCTGTATTAAGTTTTACAATCTGGAAGTGAGTCCTTCAGCTTTGTTCTTCTTTTTCAAGATTGTTTCGCTATTTGAGTCCCTTGATATTCCACATGAATTTTAAGATTTTTTTTTTTTCTATTTCTTCCGTAAACATCATTGGGCTTTGGGTAGGGATTGCATTGGATCTGTAGACCACTTTGGGTAGTATTGACTTCTTAACAATATTAGGTCTTCCAATCCATGAGCATAGGATATGTTTCCATTTATTTATGTCTTCTTTAACTTCTTTCAGCAATGTTTTGTAGTTTTCATTTTATAAGTCTTCCACATCCTTGGTTAACTCCTAAGTATTTTATTCTTTTTGATGCTATCGTAAATGGAATTATTTTGTAACTTCCTTTTCAGATTGCTTATTGTTGATTCAGAAATGTAACTGATTTTTGTGTGTTGATTTTGTATTTTTGTGTGGAATCATTAGGGTGTTATACATATAATATCATCTGCAAACATATATCATTTTACTTCTTCCTTTCCAGTTTGGATGCCTCTTATTTCTTTTTCCTGCCTAATTGCTCTGGCTAGAGCTTCCAGTAATATTTTAAATAGAAATGGCAAGAGTGGTCATCCTTGCCTTGTTTCTGACTTTGCAGGAATAGCTTTCAGTGTTTCACCATTGAGTATGATGTTTGCTATGGGTTTTTCATATATGGCTCTTGCTATAGCCAATATGAAATTATATTGAAATGTATGAAATTATATATGCAACTGTATTGTATATGAAGTTGTATTGTAGACTTCTTCTAGTCTTAGTTTTTTTAGTGTTTTATTTTTAATCATAAAAGGGTATTGAGTTTTACCACATGCTTTTTCTGTATCATTTGAGATGATCATGTGGCTTTTTTGCTTTCATCCTTGCATTCAGGAATAAGTCCCACTTAGTCAGGGTGTATAATCTTTTAACACACTGCTGAATTTTATTTTCTTGTACCATGTTGAGGATTTTTATATTAATGTTTATAAGGGATATTGGTTTGTAGTTTTCTTGTAGTGTCTTTGTCTGGTTTTGATATCATGGTAATGCTGGCCTCATAGAACAAGTTAGGAAGTATTCTTTTCACTTCAGTTTTTTGGAAAAGTTTGAGAACGATTGGTGGTCTTTTTTTTTTTTTTTTTTTTGAGAGAGAGAGAGAGAGAGAGAAAGCACAAATGAGTGAGGGACAGAGACAGAGGGAGAGAGAGAGAAGTGGGGCTCACCCAATGCAGGACTTGAACTCATAAACCATGAGATCATGACTTGAGCTGAAGTCAGGTGCTTAACTGACTGTGGTACCCAGGCACCCCAAGAAGGATTGGTAGTCTCAAATGTTTGTAGATTTCACCAGTGAAGCCATCAGATCCAGAGTTTTTTGCTGGAAAATTTTTTTTATTACTGATTCAATCTCCTTACTAGTTATAGCTCTGTTCAGATTTAGTATATCTTTGTGATTTAGTCTTGGTAGGTTTTGTGTTTGTAGGAATTTGTCCATTTCATCTAGGTTATCCAATTTGTTGGCATACAATTGTTCATAGTACTCTCTTAACTCTTCTTTATTTCTATAGAATTCGTAGTAATGTCCCCACTTTCATTTCTGATTTTAGTAACTTAAATCTTCTCTTTTTTTCTTACTTTTCCTAGCTAAAGGTTTGTTAATGTGGTTGATCTTTTTGGAGATCTAACTTTTGGTTTCATTGTCTATACTGCTTTTTTATTTTGTCTATCTCTGCTCTAATCTTTATTATTTCCTTCTGTTAAATTTGTGATTCATTTGGTTTTTTCTAGTTCCTTAAATTGTAAACTTAAGTCATATTTGAGTTCTTTTATGTTTTTTTTTTTAATGTTTATTTATTTTTGAGACAGAGAGAGACAGAGCATGAACGGGGGAGGGTCAGAGAGAGGGAGACACAGAATCTGAAACAGGCTCCAGGCTCTGAGCTGTCAGCACAGAGCCCGACGCGGGGCTCGAACTCATGGACCACGAGATCATGACCTGAGCCGAAGTCAGATGCTTAACCGACCGAGCCACCCAGGCGCCCCCTTTTATGTTTTTAATGTAACCATTTATAGCTATAAATTTCCCATTAGCACTGCTTGCATTGTGTCCCAGAAGTTTTTGCATGTTGGTTTTTTGTTTTCATTCATTTCTAAGTATTATCTAATTTCTCTTGTGGTTTCTTCTTTGATCTATTGCTTATTTAAATTTTTTTTTTTAACATTTATTTATTTTTGAGACAGAGAGAGACAGAGCATGAACGGGGGAGGGGCAGAGAGAGAGGGAGACACAGAATCGGAAGCAGGCTCCAGGCTCTGAGCCATCAGCCCAGAGCCCGACGCGGGGCTCGAACCCACGGACCGCAAGATCGTGACCTGAGCCGAAGTCGGACGCTCAACCGACTGAGCCACCCAGGCGCCCCAATCTATTGCTTATTTAAATGTGTTGTTTAATTTCCATAGATTTGTAATTTTCTAGTTTTACTTCTGTCATAGATTTCTAACTTAATCTCATTGTGTTCAGAAAAGATACTTTTATGATATCTACCTTTTAAAATTTCTTGAGGCTTAATTTGTGGCCTAACATGTGGTCTATGCTGATAAATGTCCCATGTGCATTTAAGAAGAATGTCTGTGCTCTTGTTGGATAGAGTGTTCTGTATATGTCTATTAGATCTAGTTGATTTATTGTGTTGTTTAAAATCCTCTGTTTCTTTATTTATCTTCTGTCTGGTTTTATTTTTTATCATTTATGGAGTGTGGAATATTGAAGCCTTCAACTCTTATTTTTATGTCTGTTTCTCCCTTCAGTTCTATCAGCTTTTGCTTCATAATTTTGATGCTATGTCTCTCATTTGGTAAATAAAATGCTTATAATTGTTTCATCTTCTTGTTGTGTTGAACCTTTATTACTATATAATGTCCTTCTTGTATCTTGTAACCTTTTTTCATTTAAAGTCTATTTTGATATCAGTATGGCCACTCCTACTCTCTTAGTTACTATTCGTATGGAATATCTTTTCCCATCTTTTCACTTTCAGTCTGTGTGTCTCTTTGAATTTAAAGGGAGCCGCTTGTAGACATATTGTAGACATATTGTAGCATATTGTTGAGTCACGTGTTTTTATCCATTCTGTCAATTTCTGTGTTTTGATTGGAGAGTTTAATCCATTTACATTTAAAGTAATTACAGATAAGGAGGGACTTAATGCTGTCATTTTGCTATTTCTTTTCTATATGTCTTATAACTTTTTTGTCCCTTACTTGCTGTATTACTGTTTCCTTTAATATTTAGTTGGCTTTTTGTAGTGAAGTGTCTAAATTTCTTTCTCATTCATTTTGGGTATATTCTATAGCTGTTTTCTTTGTGGTTGCCATGGAGATTACATTTCACATTCTAAAGTTATAACACTGTAATTTGAACTTGTACCAGCTTAATTTCAATAACATACAAAAACTCTGCTCCTTTACAGTTCTATCCCCACCCCTTTCAGTTGTTGATGTCACAAAATTATGTCTTTATACATTGTGTGCCCCAAAACACTAACTAGTAATTCTTTTAAATTCATTAGTCTCTTTTTTAGTTTATTTATTTATTTTGAGAGAGAGAAAGAGAGCACAAATGGGAAGGAGAAAGAATCCCAAACAGGCTCTGTGCTCTGTGCTTAGCCCAATGTGGGGCTCAGTCTCACAACTGTGAAATCATGACCTGAGCTGAAATCAAGAGTCAGATGCTCAACTGACTCAGCCACCGGGTACCCCATTAGTCTCTTAAGTTATGTAGAAAATAAAATGTAGAATTATAATTCAAAATTATAATAATACCAGCTTTTAGAGTAATAATTATTTTTAAATGTCTCTTAAATCATTTAGAAGACAAAATTAAAGTTACAAGCCATTGTTAGAATAGTTCTAGCTTTTATAACACCCATGAACTTACCCTTATTGAAATCTTTATTTCTTCATACATCTTCAAGATACTGACTAGTGTCTTGTCTTTTCATCTTGCAGGACTCCCTTAAGCATTTCTTGCAGGGTAAGGTCTGGTAGTAACAAACTTCCTCAGTTTTTATCTGTCTAGGAATGTCTTTATTTCTACCTCACTTTTGAAGTACAGTTTCACTAAATATAGGATTCTCAGCTGATAGCTTTTTTCTTTTAGTACTTTGAACATATCTGCCCACTGCCTTCTGGCCTTTAAAGTTTGTGCACTAAAATATGCTAATTATATTATTGAATATCCTTTGTATGTGATGGGTAGCTTCTCTCTTGCTAATTTCAAGATTCTACCTTTGTATTGGTCTTTTGAAAATTTGATTATAATGTGGGTCTCTGAGTTCATCTTAATTGCATTTGTTGGACTTCTCGTTTATGTTCATGCCTTTATCAAATTTGGGGAGTATCTAGTCATATTTCTTCAAATATTCCCCCTGCCCAATTCCCTTTCCAACCCAATCCCCTTCTCTTTCCTCTCCTCCACCCCTTAAAATGCATATGTTGGTTGACTCAATGGTGTCCCACTGGTCCCTTAAGTTCTGTTCACTTTTCTTCCACGGTTTTTCTTTCTGTTCCTCAGATTTGATAATTTCCACTGTCTTCTATTCACAAATCTGCCTTTGACTTCCTTTAGTGAATTTTTCTTTAGTGAAATTACACCATTTCAGCTCCAGAATTTCTTTTTTTATGTTTATTTATTATTTATTTTGAGAAAGAGAGAGAGTGAGAAAGAGCGTGAGTGGGGGATGGACAGAGGGAGAGGGAGAGAGTATCCCAAGCAGACTCTGAGCAGAGCCTGATGTGGGGCTCAAACCTACAAACTGAGATTATGACCTGAGCCAAAATCAAGAGTTGGATGCTTAACCAACTGAGCCACCCAGGTGCCCCAGGCTTCAGAATTTCTTTTTGATTTCTTCTTAAGTTTTCCAACTCTTTGTGGACATTTCCATTTTGTTCATACATTGTTTTCCTGAGTTTTCCCACATCTTCCTTTAGTTCTTCAAGCATTTTTAAGATGGTTGTTTTAAAGTTAGCTAGTATATCTGACATCAGTTCTTTTTCAGGGACAGCTTCTGTTGATTTGTTTTTGTTTCCTTTGTTTTTTTTTTTAATGTTTATTTATATTTATATTTGAGAGAGAGAGAGAGAGAGAGAGAGCGCATGACCAGGGGAGGATCACAGAGAGAGGGAGACACAGAATCCAAAGCAGGTTCTAGGCTTCGAGCTGTCAGCACAGAGCCCAACTTGGGGCTTGAACTCGTGAGCCATGAGATCATGACCTGAGCTGAAGTCGGATGCTCAACTGAATGAGCCACCCAGGTGCCCCTGTTTTTTTTTTTTTTCCTTTGAATGGCCATGTTTTCTTATATCTTTGTATTATTTGTGATTTTTTTTTGAAACTGGACACTTAAATCTAATAATGTGCTATCTGTGGAATTCACATTTCCCCCCTTTCCTAAGGTTTGCTGTTTTTGGTTATTTTTTATTTTGTTTTGTTGATTGTTGTTAGCTGTTTCTTTGCCCAGGATCAGTCTGAAGCATAAACTTAAGGTCTTCTTAGGTCTTTTCTAAGCCTTTTTTATGGTCACTTTTAAATTTCCCTTGTATATACAGTTGTTTTTGAATGTACTAGTCTTTAACGTTTGGCTTCCAAAAAGGTAAAAAGAGAGAAATGAAAGGGGGAATGGATTATTTAAATGTCCTGAAAGTCACTTTGGCTATAGAGCAAGGGGCTTGCAACAATGAGAGGGAGTGCAACAACATTGACAACCCACTTTTTTGTCTGCACATCTGTGAGCAGAAGCAGGAATCAGCAATCAGAGCACAGATCCTAGTTGGAGGACAGGGGTTTTTTTTGCCCACCCTGGTTTAGCAAGCCGTATGCAAGCTCCTCCAGGAAAACGTGCACAGCTGCCTGCCATAGGTAGCTACTACTGTGCTAAGAGCCAAAATTAAGCACAACTTATTTTGCAAGCTTTCCCCTGGAAGTTGTAAGCCTTCAATAGACTTTAGAGTTCCTAAATAGTTACATTAGACAAATTCTGTCAGTTCAATTGTTGTCTAGGTGGGGAAACAAATTTCTTGTGCTTCTTACTCCACCATCTTCCTGGAATTCTCTGTAGAAGTTCTTCATATTTTGTGAATATAAATCTTTTGCCATGTATATGTATTGGAATATTTTTTTCTCGGTTGCTTGCTTATTCACTTTCAAACGGTGTCCTTTGGTGCACAAAAAAAATGTAGTTTTCTTTTTTTTAATTTTTAATGTTTATTTAGTTTGAAAGGAGGGAGAGTGTATGTGTGATGGGGGAAGAGCAGACAGAGAGGGAGAGAGAGAATCCCAAGCAAGTTCTGCACTGTCAGTGCAGAGCCCAACATGGGGCTTGAACTCACAAAACCATGTGATTATGACCTGAGCCAAGATCAAGAGTCAGACATTTAACTGACTGAGCCACCCAGGTGCTCCAAAATTTAATTTTCTTAAAGTCCAATATTTCACTTTTTACTTTTATGGTTAATACATTTTATGTTTATGTCTAAGAAAGCTTTGTCTATTCCATGGTTGTAAGGATATTCTTCTAGAAGCTGTATGGTTCTAGCTTTTACATTTAGGTTTGTGATACATCTTGAATTATTTTTGTGTATGGAGTATAGTAGAGATCAGAATTCTTTCCATAGAGATATCCCATTGTTTCAGCACAATTTGTTAAGTAGACTCCTTTCCCAATTGAATTCACTTGATGCCTTGGTTGGTAATCAATTGACTGTATATGTCTAGGTCTACTTTTAGACTTGATTCTGTTTATTAATCTATTACTATATACTTCTATTGTAAGTCTGCTGTAGCTTTATGCTAGATTATTAACTCAGGAGTATAAGTATTCTAACTTTGTTCTTTTTTTCAATATCTTTTTGGTTCTTCTAGGTCCTAGGTCCTTTGCATGTCCATATAAATATTAGAATCACATTGTCAATTTCTTCAAACAAGCTTCCTGAACTTCAGGGATAACTTGAGCTTCTATATGATATTATATCCCTTCAGAGAGGATTTACTTTTATTTCTGTCAAACAGATGGGTTAGAGCCTGAATACCTTCATCCAATAAATGTTTGAGAAATTTAAAACTGAGCTTCAGTCCTTATGAGGACTGGTCTACTTCCAGTTCTTCATTCCTAGGGTAAAGTCCTTTGTGGTCCCTATTGAAAACCTGGGGTGCTTACCAGGGACCTTCCTCTTTTTCATGCTATTTACAATAATTTTTTGTCTTGCCACTCCTGTCAGGGAAATTGCTGAAAGCTCTTTTCACCTTCTCAGTGATGTTTTTGTTTTTGGAATCAGGAATTATCCTTAGGGTAAGGTTTCCCCAACACCAGCTCACCTTTTTTAGCTTCTTTTTTCTTCCAGATCTTGGACCAGCAAATTCTCATTGCTTTGTTAACTTTTCTGTGGAGGTTTGGTTTCAGCATTATTGGGATGGGGGGTGGTGGTGGAATCTATCACAGACTCTCAGACCAGAATGAGAGATTACACAAACAGAATGTGATAATTTGGAGCTACTCACTGAGCTTTATAAATTTTCTACTCACTTACTCTCCCCAGAAAATGGGAAGTTGGAGATAATATCCCCTTGCTCATTACCTTCATTCAGCCCCAGTGAGGCAAAACAACATCACCCATTCATCATTTTTCCATTGTGAGCTATAGCAGCATCTGGGATTTATAGCTTGATAATACTGGAGAGTATTTCTCCTGTTTGCTTTTACATGTTGATAGTGGAATCTGCTCACTATAGCTTAATCCAGGAACTTTTCACTAAATTGTCATTTAACAGGGGAAATCAGGTAGGTGGGGGTGAAAGCAGCAAGAAGAGAGGAGAATGTGCCCTATTTAGTGATTTTAACTTAAGCCTCTGAAGTTTCTCAAATCAAATGTGAGGATAGCTGGAAGCCTATGGCTCTTGGACACAGATGTACACACATAGGCAGCCATATAGACATCCATATACACACTCCCAAGTACATTCATGTTACACACTCAAATGTATGTAGATATAGACTAATAGTTCTTGTGGAACAAGTAGTGTGGGAACATGAAACCTAATCTTAGACTAGACTAGATAATATCTTGTAATCCAGCAGATACTGTGTGACCCAGGTAACCCTCTTGAGGAAGGATAGGATCAAGAAGCAATAGTTAATTTTGGTTGATGCCTATTATGTGCCAAGTATGGTGCTAAGATACCTTATATATATTATCACATTCAAGTCCCATAATGATCCTACAGAATATGTACTGTTATTCTAATTTTTTAAATGTTTATTCATTTTTGAGAGAAAGAGACAGAGCATGAGCAAGGGAGGGGCAGAGAGAGAGGGAGACACAGAATCCAAAGCAGGTTCCAGGCTCTGAGCTGTCAGCACAGAGCCCAACATGGGGCTTGAACTCAGGAACTGTGAGATCATTACCTGAGCTTAAGTTGGACACTTAACCAACTGAGCCACCCAGGGGCCTCCTGTTATTCCAATTTTTAAAACCAGTGTTCTTTTATTTTTTCTTTTCTTTTAATTAATTAGTTAATTAATTAATTAAGAGAGAACATGAGCAGGCAAGGGCAGAGGGAGAGAGAGAATCTTAAGCAGGCTCTACACCCATTGCAGAGCCCAACACAGGGCTCGATCTCAGGACCATGAGATCTTGACTGGAGCTGAAATCACAAGTAGGACATTTAACCAACTGAGCCACCCAGGTGCCCCCCCCCACTCCGTTTTTAATTTAGGGCTCTAAAAGGCCTTACCAAAGGTCAAATAGTTAGTACATTTGCAGAGGCTTGAGTCTAATAAGCTTTGGAGCCAGGCAAATCTAATTCTGCCTGGCTCTAAAGTTTTTTCTCTCAAAGTATGAAAAAGAGGCAGAAGTTCTTATTTAAACAATTAGACTATACAGGAGTTTCTAAACAGAAGTATAATTAATGAATTTGTTTATTATTTCTCTCTCATAGTGGCCACCAGCATTAATCTCAGTTAGTAAGAGTCTGTTGAGCTTTACCAAATGCTCAGTAAGCAGGGTTTGATGGGCAAGGGTAAGGTTATGAGTGGGTGGTGACAGGAACAGAGCACAGAAATATTAACATTAACAAACTTTTTCTGAACACCTAAACACTGAGCTTATTTATTCATAATACAAAACAAGAAGTGTAGGCTAGACGCCTGGGTGGCTCAGTTGATTGGGCATTTGACTCTTGATTTTAGGTCTGGTCCCCATGGAGCTCCACACTGTCAGTGCAGTATCAGTGCTTGGGATTCTCTCCCCTTTTCTCTCTGCACTCTGCCCTACTTGGACACGTGCATGTTCCCCTTTCTCTCTCTCTCTCTCAAAATAAATAAACTTAAAAAACAAACAAACAAGAAGTATAAAACATGGTCCCCACCCTCCAAAGCTTACAGTCTAGTTATTTTAGAGGTCATTTATGTAGCATCTACATGTACAATCTAGATACCTATTAAAAGTACAGCTAATACAAAGATAAGTAAGCCTGGGCCTTCAGTCTAAGAGTTAGAGTGACAAACAAGCACTTTCAATATAAGATATTGAGTTAAAAGTAAACACAGTTTCTCAGGAGAGCATGGAGAAGGGGGCATTTACCTCAATATGGGCAATCAGGGAAGCAGGAAGAAATGAATTCTGGACTAACATGCGGGAGGCAGAATGAATGCATCTGAAGCACTTAGCAAGGAGCACTGACAATATATGTGTTCTGAACAGAATGACACTGATTATATGGCACCAGAGAAAGCCAAAGAATATTCCGTAACTGAATTGTTTCCTGAATAACTTCAGGGTGGGAGTATCAGACTACTAACCTTTCCTTCTCTTCCCTCTGCTTTTGCAACTCCTAAAGCCCATTCTGTGTTGTGGGGAGTTTTTCTCTCCTCCTTTCCCTCTACTTCCCTCCCTTCATTTTATCCTTTTCTTTTTTGTTGTTTTGTTTTGTTTTACCCAAAAAATATGGAAGTCATAAGAGCTGGAGAGACTGGGGAAGTCTTTAAACAAATATTTGAATGATTTATGATAATTAAATGTAAAAAGAGAGGGCATTGAAAGGGAAACAAATGCCAACTGTTGAGTCAGTTGGACCCCTATCCTGAGTCCTTATACCATGCTTGGGAACACTGAGATAAATCTGTCCAGTGGGTTGAAATGAACAGGATGTGTTTGTGGGCAATAAATGGGAAGCCTGTGTGCAATAGTGGGAAATAAAGTCCAATAAGCAAAATGGGATACATTGTAAAGGACCTAGAAAACAAACAGAGGAGTTTAGACTTGAGATGGTTAATACCATGAGTCCTTTTAGGCTTTTGAGCTGGTAGGCAGGGAGTAGTAGCTGGGAAAGATTTGAGAGAAGGAAGACTGGTATCAGACAGACTAACAAAAGGCTGTGTGTGAGTCTAATTTTTGTGATAAGGGTCTCTAGGGTATGGCAGAAGGAATAGAAAGAAAGGAGTAGGGGACATTTTAAAGAAAGAATGGACACGGTTTGTGGACAAAGAGAATGTTTACCTTTAGGATATCAGTGTTTACCTTAGAAATGCCGTTAGAGTTTATGAAACCTAAAAGAACTGGAGTTGGGAATGGTGGCTATAGAGAGGGAGGTAAATGAAAAAAGACTGCAGACTGAGAATAAGTCTATAACTGCTGTGATCTGCAGCTTGTAAATAGTCCAGGCCTTAGGAGTCTGTGAGGCCTGTGAAGTACCTTTTAAAAAACTGGTAAGGGCTCTGAGAATCACTGTTTAGAGGGTTGTATATATCAGATTGAGCAACTCTGAAACTACAGACAGAGCAGGGAGCATTTTAGGATGTTTAGCATGAAGAGAAACTTGTAAAAAACATGCTTTAAGGACCTAGATCCTGAGATCCAGACCTGTACATCTAAAGTGGGGCCCAGGAATTCTTAACAAGCTCTTAAGGTGATACTAATGCAAAAGATGCTCAGGAGAAACTGTGAGAAACATTTAGGGAAAGATAAGCTGCCTCCTCAGGAGGATTGTGCTGGTGTTTGCTTGTATGCCTTCTCAAGATCCATGTGACTTCACCACATCCAGCTTCAGGACTGCCAGACTGTTCTTTCTAATCAAGGCTATTCTGTTCCACGAGCCATGAAGTAGAAGGTGGTACTCATGTTTCAGAAGACTGGCTTAGGCAGGCCTATTGAGTGGCTCTAAAGGCGTCTATAAGACGTCAAAAGTGTTTTTAAGAATGATCATCACAACATAACAATGAATCAGAAACATGTGTACATTTTCTTCAATGACCCTGTAGAGACTGGAGTAAAAAAGGAAGAGGCTTTCCAGACTTAGGGATCTAGTAGAATGGACTTGCTTGGGAAAATCAAGCAAAACAACTGAAGAGGACTCCTGGGATTGTCCCACTAGAACTTCTGAGATGACTGTAATGAAATTATATAAAAGGGTGGAAGAGTATTCTCTGTGGCTCCCACACTGGCCTAATCCCAGTTGACATTGCACAACAAGATGGGCTGACAATCTTTGAAACACAGTTTTCTCAAATGAACCTCAGAGGAAATTTTAAAAATAAAAATTTCTTGGGATTTAGGTGAAGATTGTGTTAAATTTGTATATTAATCTGGGGGCAATTTTTTTACCATAATAATTCTTACTATCAAGGAAAATACCTTGTCTTTCCACTTATTCAAGTTTCTTCTGTGTCTCTCAGTAGACATTATAGCTTTTTTCATATACATCCTTGTAATTGCTTAAATGTATTCCTATTTTATTTTTGTAATTCTTTCTGCTGTGAATGAGATACCTTTGTTTTGCTATTATCATTTTTAAGTAATTGTTGGCATATACAAACACCATTGATTTTTTTAATATTTTGTAACTACAACAGTAGATCTACAACCATTTTAGAACTTGTGTCTCATATATCAACTGGCCATATTAGCAAAAACACTCTACCTGTGTATTATGTACATAATTATATTAATTAGCTATTGCATTTTCTTGACCATTGTGAAAATAAATTGGTTTCATCAAGAAACACTTTTTAAAAACATCATCATAAATGATCTGCAAGGCAGTTCCATCCAAGAAAGCCACAAAATTTAATTTTAGACAAGTGACAGCTTTGCAATAAAGGAACAATGTCCTCACTAGGCCTATAGTTTATCAAATTTGAATACCTATGCAGAAACTGATGGTACTAGTAAGACAAGCGCCTTTGATAATAATGGTTACTGTTTATTGAGATTTTACTATGTATCAGACATTAAGAGAGAGAGAGAGAGAGCATGAAAGCAAGCAGGGGAGGGGCAGAGAGAGAGAGAGAGAGAGAGAGAGAGAGCCTCAAGCAGGCACCACACTGTCAGCATGGAGTTTGATGTGGGGCTCAAACCCACAAATTGTGAGATCATGACCTGAACGAAAATTAAGAATCAGAGGCATAACCAACTGAGCTACCCAGGCGCCCCTATGTTAGTTATTTCAGTTAATGCTCACAACAACTCTAATAAATAGGTATTATTATTATTCTCATTTTACAAATGAGAAAACTGAAGCTCAAAGAGACTGTCCATGGTTGCATAGCTATCTAGCAATAAAAACAGTATTTAAACCCAGATTGTCTAATTTCAAAGTCATGCTTTTGACACTAGATTATTTCCCCCTCTTTTGCTAGTAGACAATAGTCAGTAGTGCCACTTCCATTTCCACCCCCTTGATTCTTGGACCTGTGAATCCTGGCTATCAGAGAAACATATATTCAGAACATATACAACTTTCTGGAGAACCTTGCCCCAGCCCTGCAAGATATTGCCACTTAGCTGGCATTGTCACTGAATCATTCCACCATTCTAGCAATCCTACTACTTCAGGATGGTAAGAAACATGATACTTAAGACCAATGAATTCCATGAGCATGGGCCCAATGCTACACTTCTTTTGCTGTGAAATGAGTTAATTGGTCAAAAATAGTGGAATACTATGACAGTGGATAAGGCATTCTGTAAGTCAATGGATGGTAGTTTTGGGAGAAACACTGTGTGCAGGGAAGGCAAATCCATATTGAGAGTAAGTATCTATTCCAGTAAGAATAAAATGCTGTCCCTTCCATGATGGAGTTGATTTAATGTAATCAACCTGCCATCAACTAGCTGGTTGATCATCTCAGGGAATGTGCCATATTTAAGATTCACTGTTAGTCTCTGCAGCTGGTAGATTGGAGGCTTAATGGTGACCATAACCAGGTTGGTCTTGGTGAGTGGAAGTTCATATTGCTGAGCCCATACATAACCTGAAATGCTCTCACAGTCACATACCCAGAAATAATGGTTAGTCAAATATCTGGGCACCTTGTGGTCTAGTCAAGTTGACACATAAATTAACAATTACAGTATTGGCCTAAGGATAGACATATAGATTAGTGGGATAGAATTAAGTGATTAGAAATAAATCAATTCATCTTTGGTCAATTTATTTTTGACAGACATGTCAACACCATTCAGTGGGGTAAAGGACAGTCTTCAACAAATGGTGCTGGGACAACTGGATAGCCACAGGCAAAATGTTGAAGTCAGACCCCTACCTCACACCACATGCAAAAGTTAACTCACAATAAACCTAATGAAAGAGCTAAAATTATTTTTTAACTAAGTTAGCCTTTATTTTATTTATTCGTTTTAATGTTTATTTATTTTTGAGAGCATGAGCAGGGGAGGGGTGGAGAGAGAAGGGGACAGATGATCTGAAGCAGGCTCCATGCTGACAGCAGAAATCCCAATGCGGAGCTCTAACTCACAAACCATGAGATCATGACCTGAGCTGAAGTTGGACGCTTAACTGACTGAGCCACCCAGGTACCCAGAGCTAAAATTATTAAACTCTTAAAAGAAAACATATAAATAATAGGAAACCATAGGAATCTTCATCATATTAGGTTAGGCAATGGTTTCTTAGATATGACACCAAAAGTACAAATGAAAAGAAAACAGATGAATTGGGTTTCAATAAAATTTAAAAATCTTGTGCTTCAAAAGACACCATCAAGAAAGTGAAAAGATAACCCACAGAATGGGAGAAAATATTTGCAAATCATTTATCTGATAAGCATTTTTTTATTCAGAATATATACAGAACTCTTAAAATTCAACAATGAAAATACAAATAACCCTACTGTAAAATGAACAAATGGGGGCACCTGGGTGGCTCAGTCAGTTAAGCATCAGACTCTTGATTTTGGCTCACGTCATGATCTTACAGTTCATGGGATCAAGCCCCACATCAGGCTCCAGGCTAACAGCGTGGAGCCTGCTTGGTTTCTTCTGTCTCCCTCTCTCTCTGCCCCTCCCTTGCTCATGCTCTCTCTCTCTCCCTCCCAAAATAAATAAATAAACTTAAAAAATAAAATACGGGCACCTGGGTGGGTCAGTCAGTTAAGCATCCAACTTTGGCTCAGATCATGATCTCGCAGATCATGGGTTTGAGCCCCACATTAGGCTCTATACTGACAGCTCAGAGCCTGGAGCCTGCTTCAGATTCTGTGTCTCCCTCTCTCTCTTCCCCTTCCCCACTCACACTCTGTCTCTCTCTCTCTCTCTCTCTCTCTCTCTCTCAAAAATAAATAAACATTAAAATTTTTTTAATAAATAAAACAAATAAGCAAAGGATTTGAATAGACATTTCTCCAAAGAAGATATACTAATGGACAAGAAGCACATGAAAAGATGATCAACATAATTTGTCATGAGAGAAATGCAAATCAAAACCACAATGAGGCAGAATTTCACACCCATTAGGATGGCTATAATCAAAAAGATGTAGCAAGTATTGGCAAGATTAAGAAAATAGAATCCTTATGTAAGTTGACAGGACTGTAAAATGGTGCATTACACTCAGGAAAAGTTTGACAGTTCCTCAAAATGTTAAACCCCACAATTCCATTCCTAGGTATATGCCAAAAAAGAAATGAATATACATCCACACAAAATCATGTACTCAAATGTTCATAGCAGCATTATTCATACCAGCCATAAAGTGAAAACAACCTAGATGCCTCTCAACAGGTGAATGCATAAATGAAATGTAATATCTCCATAAAATAGAATGTTATTTAGCCATGAAAAATAATGAAGTACTGATACATGCTACAACATGGTTGGAGTTTGAAAATATGCTAAGTACAAGAAACCAGTCACAAAAGACTACATATTGCCTGACAGTTGCACAACTCTGAATATGCTAAAAACACTGTATTGTACATTTCAAAAGGGTGAATTTTATGTTATGTGAATTATATCTCAATAAAGTTGTTATTTTTATTATTTTTATTTTTTAAAGATTAAAAAAATTTTTTAATGTTTATTTATTTTTGAGAGAGGGACAGAGCATGAGCAGGGGAGGGGCAGAAAGAGAGGGAGAATCCAAAGCAGGCTCCAGGCTCTGACCTGTCAGCACAGAGCCCAATGGGGGACTCAAACCTACAAATCGCCAAGATCATGACCTGAGCCAAAGTCAGATGCCCAGCCGACTGAGCTCCAAGATTTATTTTTAAGTAATCTCTACACCCATCATGGGGCTCAAACATACAACCCTGAGATCAAGAGTTGCATGTTCCACCAACTGAGCCACCCAGGTGCCCCTAAATTTTTTATTTTTATTTTTTTAAGTTTATTTATTATTTATTTTGAGAAAGACAGAGACAGCACAAGTGGGGGAGAGGCAGAGAGAGAGAGGGAGACAGAAAATCCCAAGCAGGCTCTGTACTGTCAGCACGGAGCCCAGTGTGGGGCTTGAACCCACAAAACCGCAAGATCATGACCTGGACTGAAACCAACAGTCTAATGTTTAACCGACTGAGCCACCCAGGTGCCCCTGAAGATATTTTTAGTCAGTTAAGCATCTGGCTTGGGCTCAGGTCATAATCTCTCAGTTTGTGAATTCAAACCCAATGTCTGGCTCTCTGCTGTCAGCACAGATCCCACTTTGCATCCTCTGTCTCTCTCCTTTCTCCGCTCATGTTCCCTCTCTCAAAAATAAATAAATATACGTGTGTGTGTGTGTGTGTGTGTGTGTGTGTACATAAAAGCAAAGGTTAGGGAGACACAGTGGAGAATTACAAACTTCTAATCATGGCTAGGTCTTTCTGGTGACCAACCCCAATCCAGGAGCCCACCAGAGTCACCTCATTAGAAGAAAAGATGGTGGGGCACCTGGGTGGCTCAGTTGGTTAAGCGTCCGACTTAGGCTTAGGTCATGATCTCACGGTTTGTGGGTTTGATCCCCGCATCAGGCTCTGTGCTGACAGCTCAGAGCCGGGAGCCTGCTTTGGATTCTGTGTCTCCCTCTCTCCTCGCCCCTCCCCCACTCGTGCTCTGCCTCCTTCTGTCTCAAAAATAAATAAACGTTAAAAAAAATTTTTTTTTAAAGAAGAAAAGATGGTGTTAGTGCTCTTATCACTTAGGAATTTATAATTGTTTTGGGAGCCGTGAATCAGGGATGGAGGTCAAAGACCATATATTACAACAAGAGATGCTCCTAGTGTTCTTATCACTTAGGAGATTATAAGGGTTTTTAGGAACTCTGTGCTGCGGGAGGAGTGGGTGAGCAGAGACCAGTATATTTTCTTTTATCGTATACAATTTAATAAGCTGGCATGTTACTGTTGTATGGATGCTGGCAGAAGACACAGACTCCCAAATGTCCATACTACCCAAAGCGATGTACAGATTTAATGCAATCCTTATCAAATACCAATAGCATTTTTCACAGATCTAAAACAAACAATCCTAAAATTTGTATGGAACCACAAAAGACCCCAAATAGCCAAAGCAATCTTAAAAATTTTTTTTTTCTTCAACGTTCTTATTTATTTTTGGGACAGACAGAGACAGAGCATGAACGGGGGAGGGGCAGAGAGAGAGGGAGACACAGAATCGGAAACAGGCTCCAAGCCATCAGCCCAGAGCCTGACGCGGGGCTCGAACTCACGGACCGCGAGATCGTGACCTGGCTGAAGTCGGACACTTAACCGACTGCGCCACCCAGGCGCCCCGCCAAAGCAACCTTAAAAAAAACAACTGGAAGTATCACAATCCCTGGTTTCAAGATATGCTACAAAGCTATACTAATCAAAACAGTATGATACTGGCACAAAAATAGACACATAAATAAATGGAACAGAATAGAGAGCCCAGAAATAAATCCACAATTGTATGGTCAATTAGCCTTCAACAAAGGAGGCAAGAAAATGCAATGGAAAAAAAAAACACTCTCTTAAAGGTGTTGGGAAATCTGGACAGCTACTTGCAAAACAATGAAACTAGACCACTTTCTTATACCACACACAAAAAAATAAATTCAAAATGGATTAAGGACTTAATTTTTTTATTTTAGAGAGAACATGCACACAAGTGGGAGAGAGAAGAAAAGGGAGAGAGAAACAGAGAGAGAGAGAATCTTAATCAGAATCCACACTCAGCACAGAGCCTGACTTGGGGCCTGGTTTCATGACCTGAGCTGAAATCAAGTCCATCTGGTCCTGGACTCTTATTTGTTGGGAGATTTTTCATAACTGATTCAATTTCTTCGCTGGTTTTGGGTCTGTTCAAGCTTTCTATTTCCTCCTGATTGAGTTTTGGAAGTGTGTGGGTGTTTAGGAATTTGTCCATTTCTTCCAGGTTGTCCAGTTTGTTGGCATAGAATTTTTCATAGTATTCCCTGATAATTGCTTGTATTTCTGAGGGATTGGTTGTAATAATTCCATTTTAATTCATGATTTTATCTATTTGGGTCATCTCCCTTTTCTATTTGAGAAGCCTGGCTAGAGGTTTGTCAATTTTGTTTATTTTTTCAAAAAACCAACTCTTGGTTTCATTGATCTGCTCTACAGTTTTTTTAGATTCTATATTGTTTATTTCTGCTCTGATCTTTATTATTTCTCTTCTTCTGCTGGTTTTGGGTGTCTTTGCTGTTCTGCTTCTATTTCGTTTAGGTGTGCTGTTAGATTTTGTATTTGGGATTTTTCTTGTTTCTTGAGATAGGCCTGGATTGCAATGTATTTTCCTCTCAGGACTGCCTTCGCTGCATCCCAAAGCATTTGGGTTGTTGTATTTTCATTGTCGTTTGTTTCCATATATTTTTTAATTTCTTCTCTAATTGCCTCGTTGACCCATTCATTCTTTAGTAGGGTGTTCTTTAACCTTCATGCTTTTGGAGGTTTTCCAGACTTTTTCCTGTGGTTGATTTCAAGCTTCATAGCATTGTGGTCTGAAAGTATGCATGGTATGATCTCAATTCTTGTATACTTATGAAGGGCTGTTTTGTGACCCAGTATGTGATCTATCTTGGAGAATGTTCCATATGCACTCGAGAAGAAAGTATATTCTGTTGCTTTGGGATGCAGAGTTCTAAATATATCTGTCAAGTCCATCTGATCCAATGTATCATTCAGGGCCCTTGTTTCTTTATTGTCCATGTGTCTAGATGATCTATCCATTGTTGTAAGTGGGGTATTAAAGTCCCCTGCAATTACCACATTCTTATCAATAAGGTTGCTTATGTTTGTGAGTAATTGTTTTATATATTTGGGGGCTCCCGTATTCGGCGCATAGACATTTATAATTGTTAGCTCTTCCTGATGGATAGACCCTATAATTATTATATAATGCCCTTCTTCATCTCTTGTTACAGCCTTTAATTTAAAGTCTAGTTTGTTATGGCTACTCCAGCTTTCTTTTGACTTCCAGTAGCATGATAAATAGTTTTCCATCCCCTCACTTTCAATCTGAAGGTGTCCTCAGGTCTAAAATGAGTCTCTTGTAGACAGCAAATAGATGGGTCTTGTTTTTTTTATCCATTCTGATACCCTATGTCTTTTGGTTGGCGCATTTAGTCCATTTATGTTCAGTGTTATTATAGAAAGATAAGGGTTTAGAGTCATTGTGATGTCTGTAGGTTTCATGCTTGTAGTGATGTCTCTGGTACTTTGTCACACAGGATCCCCCTTAGGATCTCTTGTAGGGCTGGTTTAGTGGTGATGAATTCCTTCAGTTTTTGTTTGTTTGGGAAGACCTTTATCTCTCCTTCTATTCTAAATGACAGATTTGCTGGATAAAGGATTCTCGGCTCCATATTTTTTCTGTTCATCACATTGAAGATTTCCTGCCATTCCCTCTGGCCTTTTAATGCCTCTCTCTGCCCCTCTCCTACTGAGCCAAACTCTCAAGTAACAACAGATATGATTACTGTCACTATAGTTTTCACTTTCTATAATTTTATATAAATGGAACCGTGTAGTATGCACTCTTGTGTTCTGTCCTTTTCGCAAAGCAAAATTTTTTTGAGCTATATCCAAGTGGTTGCATGTGTTTATAGTTAATTTGTTTTTTATTGCTGAGTAGTAATCCCTTGTATAAAAATACCACAAGTTGCTCATTCACTTGTTGATGGACATTTGGGTTATTTTCAGATTTTGGCTACTACAAATTAAGCTGCTGTGAGCATTCATGTACAAGTCTTTGTACATGGATAAATACATAGAAGTAGAATGTCTATGCTACGTATATGTTTATCTTTTTCGACAACCACTAAACTGTTTTTCGAGAACTGGCAAAGTGGTTACACCATTTTACATTCCCTCTAGCAGTGCATCAGTTGAGAAACACTCCTCCACAGGTCTCTGACATTCCAGTATATCTTGCTGGGTATGCCAAGAGTGCAAGGCCAGTGCTCGGGTGGCGCAGTCAGTTAAGCAGCCAACTCTTGTTTTGGGTTCAGGTCATGACCTCACAGTTTGAGCCCTGCATCAGGCTCTGCAGTGCACAGCCTGCTTGGGATACTCTCCCTACTCTCTCTCTGCCCCTCCTCCCGCTTGAGCGCGCTCTCTCTCAAAATAAATAAATAAACTTAAAAAAAATTAATTAATTTAAAAAAAAGAGTGCAAGGCCCTGACAGTCCTTTATCCAGGCTGTTTCTCAGGATTGTATTTGTAGTGAGCAATATTTTTTTTTATTTTAAGCTTATTTATTTATTTTGAGAAAGAGAACGAGTGGGCAAGGGTCAGAGAGAAAGGGAGAGAGAATCCCAAGCAGGCTCCATGCTGTCAGCGCAGAGCCTGACACAGGGCTCAAACCCACAGCCATGAGATCATGACCTGGGCCAAGATCAAGAGTCTGACACTTAACTGAGTCAGCCACCCACATGCCCCTGCAGTGAGCAATCTTGAGGGATGACTTAAAGTCACCCTCTGGGGCAAAGCAGAAACTTGCTTATTCCTTGCTATAAAATGGCAGGTTCCTCAAGCTCAGGATTCCTCTGCTGTAATGCAACCCACCACTTGCATAAGCAACCATCTGGGCCTTCCAAGTGACCCCCGTGGTACTTGTGGGGCAAGGGCAACCAATGTAAACATGCTTCATGTTGCTTGCTGTGCAGTGGGCAATAAAGTACTTTGTTTTTGACCTAGAAGTCTGTGTCTTCTTCTTCTTCTTTTTTTTCTTTATATTTCTTTATTTACTTTCTTAATCCCAATATAGTTAACATACAGGGTTATATTAGTTTCAAGTGTATGACATAGTGATACAACAATTCTATACATTCCTCAGTGCTCATCAAAATAAGCGTACTTATGGGGCGCCTGGGTGGCGCGGTCGGTTAAGCGTCCAACTTCAGCCAGGTCACGATCTCGCAGTCCGTGAGTTCGAGCCCCGCGTCAGGCTCTGGGCTGATGGCTCAGAGCCTGGAGCCTGTTTCCGATTCTGTGTCTCCCTCTCTCTCTGCCCCTCCCCTGTTCATTCTCTGTCTCTCTCTGTCCCAAAAATAAATAAACGTTGAAAAAAAAATTAAAAAAAAATAAAAAATAAAAAAAATAAAAAAAAATAAGCGTACTTAATTTCCTAAATCTATTTCACCTATCCCCCCACCCACCTCCCCTCTGGTAATGATCAGTTTTTTCTCTATAGTCAGAGGCTGTTTTTTGGCTTGTCTCTTATTTTATTGTTTGTTTTGTTTCTTAAATTTCACATATGAGTGAAATCATATGGTATTTTTCTTTCTCTGACTGACCTATTTCACTTAGCATTATGCTCTTTAGATCTTTCTAGAGCCATCCATGTTGTTGTAAATGGCAAGATTTCATTCTTTTTTATGGCTGAGTAGTATTCTGTTATATATCTGATATAACAGATATCTATCTATCTATCTATCTATCTATCTACCTATATCACGAGTAGGGGGAGGGGCAGAGGGAGACAAAGGATCTGAAGCAGGCTCCATTCTGACAGCAGAGAGCCCGATGTGGGGCTCAGATTCATGAAATGTGAGATCATGAACTGAGCCACCCAGGCGCACCCTGCCCCCCACATCTTTATCCATTCATCTACAATGGACACTTGGACTGCTTCCATAATTTGGCTATTGTAAATAATGCTTCAGTAAACACAGGGGTACAATATCCTTTCAAATTAGTGCTTTCATATTGTTTGGGCAAATGCTCAGTAGGGGAATTACTGGATCATATGGTAATTCTATTTTGAACTTTTTGAGGAATCTCCATACTGCTTTCCACAGTGTTTGCACCAGTTTACATTCCCACCAACAGTGCACTTTTTCTCAACATCCTTGCCAACCATTGTTGTTGCTTGTGTTTTTGCAAAGGATTTTTAAAATTTTTTTTAAATTTATTTTTGAGAGAGAAATAGAGTACAAGCAGGGGAGGGGCAGAGAGAGAGGGAGACACAGAATCCGAAGCAGGCTCCAGGCTTTGAGCTGTCAGCACAGAGCCTGGCATGGGGCTCAAACTCGTGACTCCCGAGATCATGACCTGAGCCAAAGTCAGACGCTTGACTGACTGAGCCACCCAGGTGGCCCTCTTGTGTTTTTGATTTGAGCCATTCTGACAGGAGTGAGGTGATAGCTCATTGTGATTTGGGTTTGCATTTCCCTGATGATGAATGATTTTGAGCATCTTTTCGTGTGTTTGGTCATGTCTTCTGTCCATTTTTTAATTGTATTTTTTGGAGGGGGTGTTGAGTTCTTTATATATTTTGGATACTAATCCTTCATCAAATATGTGCAAATATCTTCTCCCATTCAGTAGGTTGTCTTTTGGTTTTGTTGATTGTCTCCGTTGCTGTGCAGAAGTTTTATTTATTTATTATTTTTTCATTTATTTATTAATTTACATCCAAGTTAGTTAGCATATAGTGCAACAATGATTTCAGGAGTAGAGTCCTTAATGCCCCTTACCCATTTAGCCCATCCTCCCTCCCACAACCCCTCCAGCAGCCCTCAGTTTGTTCTCCATATTTAAGAATCTCTTATGTTTTGTCCCCCTCCCTGTTTTTATATTATTTTTGCTTCCCTTCCCTTACGTTCATCTGTATTTTTTTTTAATTTTTTTTCAACGTTTATTTATTTTTGAGACAGAGAGAGACAGAGCGTGAACAGGGGAGGGGCAGAGAGAGAGGGAGACACAGAATCGGAAACAGGCTGCAGGCTTTGAGCGGTCAGCACAGAGCCCGACGCGGGGCTCAAACTTATTGGCCGTGAGATCATGACCTGAGCCGAAGTCGGACGCTTAACCGACCAAGCCACCCAAGCGCCCCCGTTCATCTGTATTGTACCTTAAATTTCTCATATGAGTGAAGTCATATGGTATTTGTCTTTCTCTGACTGACTAATTTCGCTTAGCATAATACCCTCCAGTTCCATCCACGTAGTTGCAAATGGCAAGATTTCATTATTTTTTGATTGCCGAGTAATACTCCATTGTATATGTATATACCACATCTTCTTTATCCACTCATCCATTGATGGACATTTGGGCTCTTTCCATACTTTGGCTACTGTCGATAGAGCTGCTATAAACATGGGGGTGCATGTGCCCCTTCGAAACAGCACACCTGTATCTCGGGTAAATACCTCGTGGTGCAATGCTGGGTCATACAGTAGTTCTATTTTTAATTTTTCGAGGAACCTCCGTACCATTTTCCAGAGTGGCTGCACCAGTTTGCATTCCCACCAGCAGTGCAAAAGAGATCCTCTTTCTCCACATCCTCGCCAACATCTGTTGTTGTGTGGATTGTTAATGTTAGCCATTCTGACAAGTGTGAGGTGGTATCTCATTGTGGTTTGATTTGTATTTCCCTGATGATGAGTGATGTTGAGCATTTGTTCATGTGTCAGTTGGCCATCTGGATGTCTTCTTTGGAGAAGTGTCTATTCATGTCTTTTGACCATTTCTTCACTGGATTATTTGTTTTTTGGGTGTTGAGTTTGGTAAGTTCTTCATAGATTTTGGATACTAACCCTTTATCTGATATGTCATTTGCAGATATCTTCTCCCATTCCGTTGGTTGCCTTTTAGTTTTGCTGATTGTTTCCTTCGCTGTGCAGAAGCATTTTATTTTGATGAGATCCCAATAGTTCATTTTTGCTTTTGTTTCCCTTGATTCCAGAGACATGTTGAGTAAGAAGTTGCTGCGGCCAAGGTCAAAGAGGTTTTTGCCTGCTTTCTCCTTGAGGATTTTCATGGCTTCCTGTCTTACATTTAGGTCTTTCATTCATTTTGAGTTTATTTTTGTGTATGATGAAGAAAGTGGTCCAGGTTCACTTTTCTGCATGTTGTTGTCCAGTTTTCCCAGCACCACTTGCTGAAGAGACTGTCTCTATTCCATTGACTATTCTTTCCTGCTTTGTCAAAGATTAGTTAGCCATACGTTTGTGGGTCCGTTTCTGGGTTCTCTGTTCCGTTCCATTGATCTGAGTGTCTGTTCTTGTGCCAGTACCATACTGTCTTGATGATTACAGCTTTGTAATACAGCTTGAAGTCCAAGATTGTGGTGCCTCCTGCTTTGGTTTTCTTTTTCAAGATTGCTTTGGCTATTTGGGGTCTTTTCTGGTTCCATACAAATTTTAGGATTGTTTGTTCCTGCTCTGGGAAGAATGCTGGTGTTATTTTGACAGGGATTGCATTGAATGTAGATTGCTTCGGGTAGTATTAACATTTTAACAGTATTTGTTCTTCCTATCGAGGAGCGTGGAATATTTTTCCACTTTTTTTGTACCTTCTTCAATTTCTTTCATAAGCTTTCTATAGTTTTCAGTGTATAAATGTTTCACCTCTTTGGTTAGATTTATTCCTAGGTATTTTACAGTTTTGGTACAATTGTAAATGGGATCGATTCCTTGATTTCTCTTTCTGTTGCTTCATTGTTGGTGTATAGGTTGCAACTGATTTCTGTGCATTGATTTTATATCCTGCCACTTTGCTGAATTCATGGATCAATTCTAGCAGGTTTTTTTTCAATATATGAAATTTATTGTCAAATTGGTTTCCATACAACACCCAGTGCTCATCCCAAAAGGTGCCCTCCTCACTACCCATCACCCACCCTCCCCTCCCTCCCACCCCCCATCAACCCTCAGTTTATTCTCAGTTTTTAAGAGTCTCTTATGCTTTGGCTCTCTCCCACTCTAACCTCTTTTTTTTTCCTTCCCCTCCCCCATGCGTTTCTGTTAAGTTTCTCAGGATCCACATAAGAGTGAAAACATATGGTATCTGTCTTTCTCTGTATGGCTTATTGGCTTATTTCACTTAGCATAACACTCTCCAGTTCCATCCACGTTCCTACAAAGGGCCATATTTCATTCTTTCTCATTGCCACGTAGAATTCTAGCAGTTTTTTGGTGGACTCTTCTGGGTTTTCCATATAGAGTATCATGTCATCTGCGAAAAGTGAAAGTTTGACTTCCTGTTGGCTGATTTGGATGCCTTTTATTTCTTTGTGTTTTCTGATTGCTGAGGCTAAGACTTCCAATACTATGTTGAATAACAGTGGCGAGAGTGGACATTTCTGTCTTGTTCCTGACCTTAGGGGGAAAGCTCTCAGTTTTTCCCCATTGAGGATGATATTAACATTGGGTCTTTCATACATGGCTTTTATGATCTGTTTTAGCACTGGAAGAAAAAAATGGCTGTGTGAAATATATTAAGACACCATAGCATTTTCCTAAGGGATTTCAAGAGTAATTTTGACTATATGCAATCTTCATGACATATTAAATTTAGAATCTAACCCTAGGTTATGATATGTCTTCACTATATTTAATCTGCTGTCACCCTTTGGTCCTGTATATGTGTGTGTGTGTGTGTTGTGTGTGTGTGTTTCTGTCACACATGTGTGCATTCTATAACTAAAAATGGAATGATAGCCAGTTTATATCCTCAGTGAAAAAAGAACAATTTGTGGGGGCATTTGGGTGGCTCAGTTGGTTAAGCATCTGACTTTGGCTCAGGTCATGATCTCACAACTCTGTGAGTTCGAGCCCCATGTCAGGCTCTGTGCTGACAGCTCAGAGCCTGGAGCCTGCTTCAGATTCTGTGTCTCCCTCTCTCTCTGTTCCTCCCCCACTCACACTCTGTATCTCTCTCAAAAATAAATGAACACATTAAAAATTTTTTAAAAAAGAACAATTTGTGAATTATGTTTATGTCTAAGTCTATATTCTCATTATTAATTGTTTAAATGATATCTTTAGTCTTGATTATAATTTTTGGTAAATGAACCTCAGTTTTGACTTTGTATTTTAATTTAGCTTTTCCATTCAACAAATATTTATTGAGCACGTACTAATATTAAGCATAGTGCTAGTTGTCCCCACTATGTTAATTCCTCAATAGCCACAGAAATTTTTGTGAAAATCTGCTTCCTCCAAAGTCATTTAGAAGTGATGAAAGAACCAGACCATGGGTGGGACAAGGTAGAGTCTGAAATCTGCAAACATTGAGGGGGAAACAGTGCAAATATGTCCTAAAGCAGAAAATGTGAAGTCTGAATGAGATTTTATTGACTCTGTAATATGTGTGGCAAAAGGGTACTTGGTGCTTCTAGGAAGATTTGGCCATCCTTAGGAGATGTTCCCTTTTTTTTAAGTTTATTTATTTATTTTGAGAGAGAGAGAGAGAGAGAGAGAGAGAAAGCAAGCAGGGGAGGAGAAGAGAGAGAAGGAGAGAGAGGATCCCAAAAAGGCTCTGTGCAGCATGGAGCCCAGTGCAGGGCTTGAACCCACCCATGAACTGCAAGATCATGAGCCAAAACCAAGAGTCAGACATTTAACTGACCAAGCCACATAGGCGCCCCATTTGGGAGATATTCTTGTTAAAGTTAAGTGCTGAAGAATCACTGGCATCAGAGGAAAACACCTCTTCTGCTATAACTTTAACGTCGTCTCTCAGGTACTGGGGACACTCACTGGGACTGAAGTAAAAAAAGAGCACTGCACTAATGACTGGAAAGAACACATTTTTTTAAAGTATCCTTAAGGGGGCGCCTGGGTGGCTCAGTCCATTGAGCCTCTGATTCTTGATTTTGGCTCAGGTTATGATCCCAGGGTTGTGGGATCAAGCCCCATGTCAGCTCTGTGCTGAGCATGGAGCCTGCTTAAAATTCTCTCTCTTGCTCTCTAGCTCTCTTGCTTTCACTCTCCTCCCTCTGCCCCCACTCCCCACCTTGAGCTCTCTGTCTCAAATTAATTAATTAATTAATTAATTTAAATAAATAAATAAATAAATAAGTACCCTTGGAACATTTCTGAGAACTGAGCAAAAAATAGTCTATAAATTTTTAAATGATTAGTATCCCACAGATCATATTCTGGGGCCGCAATGCAATTAAGTTAGAAACAAATAATTGATGGAAAATTTGGAAAACCTCCCATATTGGGAAATTTAAAAACATAATTCTTAACTTTCATAGGCTAAAAATGAAATTATAATAGAAACTAGAAAATACTTACAACTAAACAGTAAAAAATCTACTCTGTATCCAAACTTGTGGTATACAACCAAGCCCTGTTTAGAAGGAAACTCATAGCCTTAAAGGAAAAAAGGAAGAAAGTCTTAAAATTTAAGAATGAAGCATCCAACATATGAAATTAAGGAACAAATAGTAGGATAAACACAAAGCAAAAGAATAAGTAATAATAAAAATGAAGCAGAAATTAATGACTAAGAAAGCAAACATACAATAGAGAAGGTCAACAAAGCCAAAATTTGGTGTTTTGAAAATATCTCTAGTAAAATTAATTAAGTAAACAAGAGAAAAGGTGAAAATCAACAATATTATAAATTATATAAGGTGATATGATAGGCAGTAAAGAGATTAAATAGGTGCAAAGAATAGTATAAACAATTTCAGGCCAAAAAATTTTGAAAACATGAAATAGATAAATTCCAACTGATTGATGTAGAAATAGAAAACCTGAACTGTTCTATTACCATTAAAGAAATTGGATCACAGTTTAAAAGTCTTACCACACTCTATGATGTACTTTCATGGGCCTAGATGGTAAATTCTATCAAGCTTTCAAAAAATAGACAATCTTACATAAAGCTTCCAAAGAATTTTTTTGACACATTTTTTTTTAAAGGAGGGACACTTCCCAGTTCTTGTGAGCTTGTGAGGGTAGAATAACTGGTACCAAAACCAAGCAAAGATAGTGATGGAAAACTATCCACCACTATCAGGAAGAAAACCCTGTATTATGTCACCAAATTGGGTTTATACTAGGAATGCAAAGTTGGTTTAATAGTGGAAAATAAATTAATCTAATTCACCACATTAACAGATTAAAGGGGAGAAACCATTTGATTGTACCAATTAATGAAGAAAAATCCAAGATCAGTTCATGTTTAAAAAAAAAAAGGTGGAGAGCCTGGGTGGCTCAGTTGGTTAGGCGTCTGACTCCTGATTTCAGCTCAGGTCATGATCTCACGGTTTGTGAGTTCAAGCCCACATCAGGCTCTACACTGACAGTGTGGAGCCTGCTTGGGATTCTCTCTCTCTTTCTTTCTCTCTCTCTCTCTCTCTCTCTCTCCCTCTCCCTCTCCCTCTCCCTCTCCCTCTCCCTTCTCTCTCCATCTCTCTCTCCCTTTCCCTCTCTCTCCCTCACTCTCTCTGCCCTTCCCCTGATTATGCTCTCCCAAAAATAAATAAACAAAGAAAACTTAAAAAAGAAAAACAGAGAAAAAAGAAAATTTTTTTAAAAAGAGAAAAAAGGCAACAGAAAGGAACCTCCTTAATCTAATGAAAAGCATCTATAATACCACATATAATTGTGAAATGTTGAAAGTATATTCTTTGTTGAAAGATTAGCAAAAATTCATCTTATTCAACATTATGCTGGAGACCATCACCAATACAATAAGAATAAAAAATAGGGGTGCCTGAGTGGCTCAATTGCTTGGGTATCTGATTCTTGATTTTGGTTCAGGTCATGATCTCATGGTTTGTGAAATCTAGCCCCACATTGGGGCTCCCCTCTGGCAGCATGGAGACTGCTTAGGATTCTCTCTCTCTCTCTCTCTCTCTCTCTCTCTCTGCCCCTCCTCTGCTCATGCTATCTCTCTCTCAAAATAAAATAAACTTTAAAAAAAACATTTTTTAAAAATCTTTTTAAATGTTTATTTTTGAGAGATACGGAGACAGTGTGAGTAGGGGAGAGGCAGAGAGAGAGGGAGACACAGAATCTGAAGCAGGCTCCAGGCTCTGAGCTGTCAGCACAGATCCTGATGCAGGGCTCAAACTCACAAGCTGTGAGATCATGACCTGCATTGAAGTTGTACACTTAACTGACTGAGCCACCCAGGCACCCCCCAAAAAAGGTTACTTTAAAAAAGAATAAAAAATAAAAGGGGCGCCTGGGTGGTTCAGTTGAGCATGTGACTCTGGCTCAGGTCATGATCTCATGGTCCATGAGTTCAAACCCCACGTTGGGCTCTGTGCTGACAGCTCAGAGCCTGGAACCTGCTTCGGATTCTGTGTCTCCCTCTCCTGCTCACACTCTGTCTCTCTCTCTCTCAAAAATAAATAAACATTTAAAAAAAAGATATAAGGATTGGAGAGGAAGAGAAAGAATGGTGATTTTGGTGGATGTATGTCCATCTATGCAGAAAATCCAAGAGAATTTATAGGTGAATTATTAGAATTAAGAGAATTTATCAAGGTTGGTGGGTATAAATCAGTTTATAAAATGTATAGCTTTTCTATATGCAACAATAATTAGTAAATAGAGTTTAATAACACAACAGCAACAACAAAAAATAGGAATAAATCTAACAAAAGTTGTGCAAGTCCTATAAAAAAATTTTAAAACTATATTGAAAGACATTGAGGAATACCTAAATAAATGGAAAGATATGTTCACATAAAAATACATTGTAAAGATGACATTTCTCATCAGATTGATTTATAGATTTAATGCAATTTTGATAAAAATCCTAATAGTCTTTTTTTGTGTGTGGAATTTGACAAGCTGTTTTTATAATTTTTATATAGAAGAGCAAAGGACCAGGAATAGCCAAGACATTCCTGAAGAACAAGGTCAAAGGACTAGCCCTACCAGATATCAAGTTTTACAAAACTATAGTAATTATGACAGTATGTTTTTCTTTTTTTTTAAGTTTATTTATTTTTAGTTGGCAGGTGGGGGGTGAGGGGTGGGCAGAGAGAGGAGAGAGAGAATCCCAAGCAGGCTCCACACTGTCAGCACTGAGCCCATGCAGGACTTGAACCCATGACCCATGAGATCATGACCTGAGCTGAAATCAAGAGTTGGACACTTAACCGACTGAGCCACCCAGGCACCCCAATTATGATGGTATCTTAAGACAAATAGCCCAATGAAACAGAATAGAATTCCCAGAAACTAACCTATGCATATGTGAAAACTTGATTTATGACAGAGGTAGCATTGTAGAAAGGAAGGAAAAAGATGGATTGTTCAATAAAATGTGCTGGGGGATTATTAACAATAGCCAAACTATGGAGAGAGCCTGAATGTCCATTGACTGATGAAGGGATAAAGAAGAATGTGGTATATACATATATAATGGAATAATCAAAAGAATGAAATCTTGCCATTTGCAATGACATGGATGGAGCTAGAATATATTTTGCTAAGCAAAATAAATCAATCAGAGAACGATGAATACCATATGATTTCACTCATATGTGGAATTTAAGAAACAAAACAGATGAACATGTGGGAGGAGAGAGAAGAGAGGGAAACAAACCACAAGAGACTCTTAATGATAGAGAACAAACTATGGGTTAAGAGGGAGGTGGGTGGGAGATGGCCTAGATGGGTGATGGGCATTAAGGAGAGCACTTGTGATGAGCACAGTGTGTTGTGTGTAAATGATGAATCACTGAATTCTCCTGAAACCAATATTGCACTGTATGTTAACTAAACTTTAAAAAAAAATTAAGGAGAAAAAAAAAGCAAAGTTAATGATATTTGGAAATTTAACTTAGAATAAGGCCACAAAAAATGATCTATTTTAATATAAATACATGATTAAAATATACATTTTTAAAGTATATTTTTATTTTTAAATTGTGCTGGGAGAATTGTTATGATATAGTTTATACTATATACAAACATTAATCCTAATTTGACTAAAGATTTAAATATGAAGAACTCTGAATAGATAATTGAAAATATTAAATTTTATTTTGTTTTATTTTTTAATTTTTTTAATGTTTACTTATTTTGAGGGGAGAGGGGCAGAGAGAAAGAGAGAGAGAGAATCCCAAGCAGGCTCCACACCTAGCACAAAACCCAATGCTGGGCTCTATCTCATGATCATGAGATCACAACTTGAGGCCAAAATCAAAAGTCAGACACTTAACTGACTGAGCCACCTAGGCACCCCAAGGAAGACATTTTTTGATAGCAGTGTTTGGAACCTCTTAAAGAGCACCAAAGGGGATCTAGGCTCTTGTCTCTGTAAGGGAAGTTCAGGCCTCACCTCTCCTACCTACTCAGGAGAGATGGGTATGGCTCTCACCTCTCACCTCTCCTCTCACCTCTCACCTACTCACCTCACCTCTCACCTCTCACCTCACCTCTCACCTACTCAGGAGAGATGGGTATGGCTCTCAGAGGCAGTCTTGTCCCCAGAAAAACTATTCCAGGGGTGCCTGGGTGGCTCAGTCAGTTTAGCGTCAGTCTCTTGATTTTGGCTCAGGTCATGATCTCACAGTTCATGGGATCGAGCCCCCCATTGGACTCTGTACTCATAGTAGGATTCTTGTTCTCCTTTTTCTCTGCCCTTCACCTGCTTGCACACACATATGCTCTCTCCCTCTCTCTCTCTCTCTCTCAAAATAAATAAACTTAAAAAAAACCTATTGCAGTCATTTCTAGTTATGGTGCAGAAACAGTGCCATCAACCACCACAGGCAGACCACAGCCCCTACCTGGTTTACCCCACATAAGGAACTATATATATAATGAGGCAGCCCAGTGGCTTGTTTAGAGTCTCTCCTGGAAAAAATGTGCAATAGGTCAGCATTTCATAGTTTTTATAAATAGTTCACAAGCATCCCCTCATCAGGCCTTCACAACACTGTGGCATGCCCCTAGATCTTGAACTTTCAAAGCCCACACTTTTTAGAAGTTATCCAGTCACCTATGTCATAACCCTTCTGTGAAAACTAGCCAATAGCCTCCTGAAAGATAAGTCACTCAATTCCACCCAATGTTGGAAAACTGTGAGTGTCCTCAAAACTAATTGAAATATTCTTGGAAAGAGAGTTTAATTATCTATACTTGAACAAAGAACAATTTTTTTTAAAACCAAGGGCACCTGGATGGGTGTCAGTTGAGTGTCTGACTCTTGATTTCACCTCAGGTCATGATCACAGTGTCATGAGATCTAGCCCTGCTTTGGACTCTGCACCCAGGATGGAGCCTGCTTAAGATTCTCTCTCTCTCTCCGTCTGCCTCTCTCTCTCTCTAAAATTAAAAAAAAAAAAATGCTTCTCAGCCTTTTGGCTAAGATCAAGTGTAAAAATTTTTTAAAATGTTTAATTAAAAAAAACTCATAATGCATCAGAAGATATCTGTAAGACCTCAACAAACTTTGAGAAAGAGAAGAAATTAATACTTATTAAGCAAATATTATGTGCCTGGCACTGTACATGGAACTGTTCATGGGTGCTTAATAAGTACTTGTTAAATGAATGAATTTCTCACAATAATGTCATTTTCAGATGAGAGAGTCAGAGAGGTATATTAATTTGTCCAAAATTATACAACTAGCAGAGCTGAAGTTCAAGCTCAACCTTTTCTGGCACTTGTTCATTCAATATACCTTCCTGCATTTGAAGAGTTGGAATGGTAGAAAAGGCAAATAGAATGTTTCCCCTTTTTTATTTTAAAGATTTTATTTTTAAGTAATCTCTACACCCAACATAGGGCTTGAACTCACAACCCCGAAATCAAGATTTCATGCTGTAGTGACTGAACCAGCCAGGCACCCCCAGAAAGTTTCCTCTTGAAGAAAATGTTTATAGCATGAAGTCAGAATCAATAGTTGTAAATGCAGTAGTTTCAAATTATCTTAAATATTTATTCATTTGATGGTGAAAAGCTTCTCAATATGCATATGGTAATATATAACATAAGTATTAGTGTTCTTAAAATGAATGAATGACTAAAAAAATGTAAGATTCTATTTATTGTGTTCTCTTCATAGTTTACTGTGAGGAGCGATCATTATGTTTTGATTATAAATATTGATTTCATTGATTAATTCTAAATTTCTAATAAGCAAATCAAAA
This sequence comes from Lynx rufus, assembly GCF_022079265.1. Lineage (NCBI taxonomy): Eukaryota > Metazoa > Chordata > Mammalia > Carnivora > Felidae > Lynx > Lynx rufus. The sequence goes on along the minus strand of NW_025814896.1, from coordinate 24,869,232 downwards.
GCATTGTGGAAATATAAACAGACTTTTACTTATCTTTGAGCATTCACGAATTTTATGAAGACAGGATATCATAAAACAAGCAAACAACCCTAACAATGCAAATATAAACAGAACAATAATAAGGGAATTTGCTGTTTATTCTTCCCATGGTTTTCAGCTAAACTAAATAGATGATAGACATCTAGTTGTTAAATCACCATATCTAGAAGGTCTACAAACGTGGGAATAAGTCTGAGTCCATTAGAGCATAACAGACTCTCATTTGTTCATAACATTTTAGAACTGGATCAGACCTAAAGGAGATCAGCTAAATTCCCTAGAGAAATTCTCACACCTATGCACCAAGAAATTATATTCAAGGGTGGCCACTGACCTAACTGCCCCTCTATAAAAACTATTATACTAAAGTTAAAATGAATGAACTAAATGTTTAAGTATCCACATAGGTAAATCTCAAGTGATAGTAGCAAACACATAGTGTTTACTATATGCAGGCATTATTTTATGTTTTAACTTATTTAATTCTCACAGAAGCCCTATGATGTTATTATATTACTATCCCTATTCTACATAGGGGGAAACTGAGGCTCAAAGAGGTTAAGCAACTTAACCAAGATCATGCAAATAGGATATAAGCCCAGGCTGTCTGCCCTGGAAGCTTAGTGCTTGATCACCAGGCTATACTACTTCTCAATTGTATGATATTAGTGAAAAATCAAGATGCAGAAGGATCCATACAGTATGAAACCATTTATATAAATATTTTGAATCCTGCGTTTTTACAAAATCATATATGTAGAAGTATAAAAATATTAATGGGAGTGTTACTCACCAACTCAGGATAGTGGTTACCTGTGGGGGGAGGAGGAGAAATTAATGAGGAGCTATATTTATAACATTCTATTGCTTTGTTTAAAAACTGAAGCAGGGCACCTGGCTAGCTCAGTAGAGCATGCTATTCTTGAGCTCAGGGTTGTGAACTTAAGCCCCACGTTGAGTGTGGAGCCTACTTAAAACAAACAAACAAACAAACAAACCTGAAGCAAATATGGAGAAAATACTAACATCTATGGTGAGCACATGAGTGAATATAATACAGTTTATGTGACTTGTCCAAGGTCACGTACCGTAAGTCACAAAGATGATTTGTTTTTATTTTTTTTAATGTTTATTTTTGAGAGAGAGAGAGCATGAGCAGGGGAGGAGCAGAGAGAGAGGGAGACACAGAATCTGAAGCAGGCTCCAGGCTCTGAGCTGTCAGCACAGAGCCTGAAGCGGGGCTTGAATCCACAAACTGCAAGATCATGACCTGAGCCTAAGTCAGATGCTTAACCAACTGAGCCACCCAGGCACCTCATGTTGTTGTTGTTGTTGTTGTTGTTGTTGTTGTTTAATGTTAATTTATTTTTGAGAGAGAGACAGACAGACAGAGCATGAGCAGGGGAGTGGCAGAAAGACAGGGAGACACAGAATCCAAAGCAGGTTCCAGGCTCCAAGCTGTCAGCACAGAGCCCAACACGGGGCTCGAACTCACAAACTGGGAGATCATGACTTGAGCCAAAGTTGGACACTTTAACTGACTGAGCCACCCACGGGCCCCAAAGATGATTTCTTTTTAAAGATCATCTAGTCTAATTCCCTCATTTAGGATTTGGGGTCAATCTGTTTTTTCAAGGGCCTACTGGGAGTCAGTGGCAGGAGCCAGGTCCCCAGTCTTGCAGGACACTTTTCACCCTCAACGCTACCCACATCCTTCCATTCTTATACAATCTGTTTTACCTCCTGAATTTTCCCTGAAGTTTCATGGTTTTTCCTGCCGGACAAGCTGTGTTTTTCCTATTGGCAATTACTTTTAAGGAAAAATAATTTTTAATTTTTCACTTAACATTCCATTGCTCCATACTCAAGGAGGATTATATTTTAGAGTTGTAAGCCCCAGTCAACACCAGAGCCAAAATTTTCTCTAGGAATTTGGTATCTTTTATCCTTTCTTTTGCTCTTTTTTATTCTTCTTTCCCACTTAGCTTCAGCTCCCATAAACCTCTATTCCCATCACCTAATATCCATCAAACAGAGGATGTTGCTCACTCCTCCCAACTCCATATTAATATTACTTATATATCTGAAGGGTTTACTTGGTGGGTCATATAATGGATTAAAAGAAAACATTCACATATATGAAGTGCTTCATAGTTACAAAATATCTACATGATCACATTTAATCCTCTTTTTGGCCCAGGGTATTAGGCAGATGAGATAACAGGTTCAAACAATTTATGTGACTTTCCCAGGATCACAGCAAGAAAGTAACAAAGTCTGAGCTGGAATCCAAGTCTCTTGATTCTTCACTTCTCTTTCCAATTGTCCCTGTTTCTCTTCAACATTCTCTTCAACAAATGGTGTTGGGAAAACTGGACAGCTACATGCAAAAGAATGAAACTGGACCACTTTCTTACAGCATACACAAAAATAAATTCAAAACAGATTAAAGACCTAAATGTGAGACAGGAATTGATCAAAATCCTAGAGGAGAATCCAAGTCTCTTGATTCTTCGCTTCTCTTTCCAATTGTCCCTGTTTCTACAAACCACCAAAAAGAAGTGGGCCCTTAAAAATAAGGATAAGTCCACACATGCAGATTGAAAGTGAACAGATAGAGAAATTTTTATCATACTAATGGATATGTAAAGAAAGCCAGGGCAGCAATACTTGTATTGGACAAAATAAACTTTACAAAGTCTGTAACAAGAAACAAAGGAAGACATTACATAATCATAAAGGGAATAATCCAAAAAGAAGATCTAGTAATTGTAAATATTTATGCACCCAGCATGGGAGCATCCAAATACACAAAGCAGTTAATAACAAACATAAAGGAACTAATCAATAGTAATACAAGAATAGTAGGGGACTTTAATGCCACATTTACATCAACGGATGTATCATCCAAACAGAAAATCAACAAGGAAACAGTGGCTTTGAATGACACATTGGACCAGATGGATCTAACAGATATATTCAGAACATTCCATCCTAAAACAGCAGAATACACATTCTTTTCAACTGCACATGAAACATTGTCCAGAATAGATCACTGATTAGGCCACAAATCAAGTCTCAACAAATTCAAAAATGTCAAAGTCATACCACACATCTTTTCTGGCCACTACACTATGAATCTAGAAATCAACCACAAGAAAAAATACAGAAAGAGCACAAATACAGGGAGGTTAAATAATATGCTACTAAACAATTAATGGATCAATCAAGAAATCAAAGAAATAAAAAATATATGGAGACAAATAAAAATGAAAACACAATGGTCCAAAATCAGTGGGATATAGCAAAAGCTGTTCTAAGAGGGAAGTTTATAGAAATACAGGCTTACCTCAAGAAGCAAGAAAATTTTCAAATAAACAACCTAACTTTACATCTAAAAGAGCTAGAAAAGGAAGAACAAAACCCCAAACCAGTAGAAACAAATAAAGATTAGAGCATAAATAAACAAAATATAAACTTAAAAAAGACAAACAAAAACAAAACAAAACAAAAAACAAAAAACACGATAGAATAGATAAATGAAACCAGGAGGTGGTTCTTTGAAAAGATCAACAAACTTGGTAAACCTTTAACCAAACTCATTCAAAAAAGAGGTGGGGGGGGGGACTCAAACAAAATCAGAAATGAAAGAGGAGAGGGGCTCCTGGGTGGCTTAGTCAGTTAAGTATCCAACTCTTGAGTTTGGCTCAGATCATGATCTCACAGTCATGGGATCAAGTCCCACATCAGGCTCTGCACTGAGAGTGGAGCCTGCTTGGGATTCTCTCCCTCTCCCACTCTCTCTGTTCCTCTCCCACTTGTGCTTTCTCTCTCTCTCAAAATAAATAAACATTAGAAATGAAAGAGAAAAAATAACAACTGATACCACAGAAATACAAAGGATTATAAGAGAATATTATGAAAAATCATATCCCAATAAATTGGACACTTAGAAGAAATAGATATATTCCTAAAAACACATAGCCTCCCAAAATGGAATCAGGAAGAATAGAAAATTTGAACAGACCAATTACAAGCTATGAAATTGAATCAGTAATGAAAAAACTCCCAACAAACCAAAGTCCAGGACCAGATGGCTTCACAGGTGAATTCTACCAAACATTCAAATAGAGGTAATACCTATTCTTCTCAAACTATTCCAGAAAATACAAGAGGAAAGAAATCTTCCAAATTCATTCTATGAGGCCAGCATTACCCTGACCTCAAAACCAGATAAAGCCACTACAGAAAAAGAGAACTACAGGCCAGTATCTCTGATGAACACAGATGCAAAAATCCTCAACAAAATATTAGCAAACCAATTCCAACAATACATTTAAAAACAATCATTCACCATGATCAAGTGGGGTTTATTCCAGGGATGCAAGCATGATTCAATATTTGAAAATCAATCAACGTGATACATCACATACAGTATAAAAACCATATGATCATTTCAATAGATGCAGAAAAAGCATCTGACAAAGCACAACTTCCATTCATGATAAAACCCTCAACAAAGTAGGTTTAGAGGGAACATACCTCAACATAATAAAGGCCATATATGAAAAACCCCACAACTAACATCATTCTCAATGGTGAAAAACTGAGAGCTTTTCCCTTACAATCAGGAACAAGACAAGGATGTCCATTCTCACCACTTCTATTCAATATAGTACTTGAAGTCTGAGCCACAGCAATCACATAAGAAAAATAAAAGACATCCAAATTGGTAAGGAAGAAGTAAAACTTTCACTATTTGCAGATGACATGATACTAAAATGGAAAACCCTAAAGACTATACCAAAAAACTACTAGAACTGATCAATGAATTAGATTAAGTTGTAGGTTACAAAATCAATGTATAAAAATCCATTGCTTCTCTATACACTAACAATGAAGTAGCTGAAAAAGAAATTAAGAAAACAATCCCATTTATAATTGCATCAAAAAGAATAAAATATCTAGGAATAAAATTAACCAAGGAAGTGAAAGGCCTGTCCTCTGAAAACTATAAAACACTGATGAAAGAAACTGAAGACAGCATAAACAAATAGAAAATATTCCATGCTCATGGTTAGGAAAAACAAGTATTGTTAAAACATCTATACTTCCCAAAGCAATCTACAGATTTAATGCAATCCCTGTCAAAATACCAAGAGCACTTTTCACAGAACTAGAACAAACAATCTTTAAATGTGAATGGAACCACAAGTGTCCTTGATTAGCCAAAGCAATCTTGAAAAAGACAAACAAAACTGGAGGTATCACAATTCCAGGTTTCAAGTTATACTGGCACAAAAATAGACACATAAATCAATGGAACAGAATAAAAAGCCCAGAAATAAACTCATGATTATATGGTCAATTAATCTTTGACAAAGGATGCAAGAATATGCAACAGGAAAAGGACATTCTCTTCAACAAATGGTGTTGGGAAAACTGGACAGCTACATGCAAAAGAATGAAACTGAACCACTTTCTTACAGCATACAAAAAAATAAATTCAAAATGGATTAAAGACCTAAATGTGAGACAAGAATCAATCAAAATCCTAGGCAGTAACCTCTGTGACATGGGCAGTAGATCTTCTTACTAGATATGTCTCCTGAGGTGAGGGAAACAAAAAGAAAAATAAACTATTGGGATTTCATCAAAATAAAAAGCTTCTGCACAGTGAAGGAACCAATCAACAAGACTAAAAGGCAACCTATGGAATGGGAGAAGATATTTGCAAATGACATATCTGATAAAGGGTTAGTATCTAAAATATATAAAGAACTTATAAAACTCAACACCCAAAAAACAAATAATCCAGTTAAAAATTGGCAGAAGACATGAATAGACATTTTTCCAAAGAAGACATACAGATGCCTAACAAACACATGAAAAGATCCTCAACATCACTGATCATCTGGAAAATACAAATCAAAACTACAATGAGATATCACCTCACACCATTCAGAATGGCTAAAATCAACAACACAGGAAACAACAGGCATTGGAAGGATGAGGAGAAAAGGGAACCCTCTTACACTGTTGGGAATGCAAACTGGTGCAGCCACTCTGGAAAACAGTATGGAGGTTCCTCAAAAAGTTAAAAATAGAATTACCCTACAATCCAGCAATTGCACTACTCAGTATTTACCCAAAGGATACAAAAATACTGATTTGAAGGGGTACATGCACCGCAATGTTTATAGCAGCATTATTTACAATAGCCAAATTATGGAAAGAGCCCAAATGTCCATTGACTGACGAATGGATAAAGGAGGTATGGTATATATATACAGTATAATATTACTCAGCCATAAACAAGAGTGAAATCTTGCCATTTGCAACGACATGGATGGAACTAGAGAGTATTATGTTAAGCAAAATAAGTCAGAGAAAGACAAATACCATATGATTTCACTCATATATGGAATTTAAGAAACAAAATAAATGAACATCGTGGGGAAAAAAGAGAGGCAAACCAAGAAACAGAGTCTTAATTATAGAGAAAAAAACTGATGGTTATTGGAGGGGAGGTGGGTGGGGTGATGGGTGAAATAGGTGATGGAAATGAAGGAGAGCACTTGTTGAGCACCACATGTTGTATGTAAGTGATGAATCATTAAATTCTACACCTGAAACTAATATTGCACTGTATGTTAACTAGCTGGAATTAAAATAAAACTTGAGGGGGAAAAAAAAGAATGAAACTGGGCCACTTTCTTACACCATACACAAAAATAAACTCAGAATTGGGGCGCCTGGGTGGCTCAGTTGGTTGAGCATCCAACTTCAGTTCATGATCTCGCAGTTGACAAGTTTGAGCCCCACGTCGGGCTCTGTGCTCACAGCCTGGAGCCTCCTTCCAATTCTATGTGTGTGTCTCTCTCTGCCCCTCCCCTGCTTATGCTCTGTCTCTCTCTGTCTCAAAAATAAAATAAACATTTTAAAAAATTAAAAAAATAAAAAATATCAAAATAAAATGAAATGAAATGAAATAAAATAAAAGAAAAATAAACAAACTCAGAATGGATTAAGAACCTGAATGTGAGACCTGAAACTATAAAAATCCTGGAGGAGAGCACAGGCAATAATTTCTCTGGCATTGGCCATTGCAACACTTTTCTAGATATGTCTTCTGAGGCAAGGGAAACAAAAGCAAAAATAAACTATTGAGACTACCTCAAAATAAAAAGCTTCTATACAGCAAAGGAAACAACCAACAAAACTAAAAGAGAATGAGAGAAGATATTTGCAAATGACATATCTGATAAAGGTTTAGTATCCAAAATATATAAAGAACTTACACAACTCAACATCAAAAAGAAAAAAAAGTCCAATTAAAAAATAGGCAGAAAACATGAACACATTTCTCCAAAGAAGATATACAGGTGGCCAACAGACACATGAAAAGATGCTCATTATCAGGGAAATGCAAATCAAAACCACAATAAGATATCACCTTGTTCCTATCAAAATAGCTAAAATTGAAAACATAAGAAACAGCAGATGTTCGAGAGGATGTAGAGAAAAAGGAACCCTTGTGCACTGTTGGTGGGAATGCAAACTGGTGCAGCCACTGTAGAAACAGTATTGAGGTTCCTCAAAAAATTAAAAATGGAATTACCATATAATCCAATAATTCCACTGCTGTTTACCCAAAGAATACAAAAACACTAATTTGAAAAGATATTGTACCCCTATGTTTATTGCAGCATTATTTACAATAGCCAAATTATGGAAGCAACCCAAGTATGCATTGATACATGAATGGATAAAGAAGATGTGAGATATATATGTATAGGATAGAATATTACTCAGCCATTAAAAAAAGAATGAAATCTTGCCATTTGCAACAACATGGATGCAGCTAGAGAACATAATACTAAGTGAAATAAGTCAGAGAAAGACAAATGCCATATGAGTTCACTCATATGTAGAATTTAAGAAACAAAATAAAGAAAGAAAGAAAAAAAGAGACAAACCAAAAAACAGCCTCTTAACTATAGAGAACAAATTGGTGGTTACCAGAGGGAAGGTAGGTGGAAGGATGGGTAAAGCAGGTGAAGGGGATTGAGTACACTTATTTTGCTGAGCACTGAAGAATGTATGGAATTCTACACCTGAAACTAATATAACACTGTATGTTAACTATACTGGAATTTTAAAAATAGATATAGAGATACAAGAAATAAGGATAAATCAATGTAGAGCTGTGCCACTTCCTATCACACTCTTCCACTGCTATCCCCACAAAAACAGATAATGCTTGCTGCAGGGCTGTATATTAAGGTGCTCCCTTCTACAAAGTCTTTAAGCTTCACATCACCCAGGGGGCCATAAATTGTGACCTTGTAATTCTAGTTTGTTCAAGTAAAACCCAAGTCAATAAGGAGAAGAAGAGAGCCACAGCCTAATAACCTACAAAACCCGCAGAGGGGCAGAGGCTTCAACTGATGAAAATTTACATAGAACTTTGAAAACTATGAGACCAATATTGAAAGTCTCCAAAGAGGTTTTACTAATAAGACAAGCTAAGCCTCAGGAATCTGCCTTTGCCCATCTAGGGTTTAACCTCTCCACCAAGTGCTCCTTAGCCCACTCAGAATTTCTGAAAGAAGCTGAATTAAACCCTTCTTTGGCAGGATTTGTTTTTCCAGGTTAACCCCTTAAGCCAAAGTTTCATTCCATCTCCTGGGATCCATTCTGAAGTAAATTCTCATTAAATCTTTCCCATGAGTATTCTCAGTGCAACCACTTCCTTTTCAACTTCTCCTGACTTCAGTGTCAACACCAATTCCAATTCCAAGACTGGAGAAAAACATACGGAAATCGGACAACAAATATAGGGATATTAGACATCCTTGTGGCCACCAGGATGAATATGAAGCCACGATCTTTGCTTGGCTGAAAGCAAAAGGATGAGATGGGAAGCCAGCTGCCAAGAGTTCCCCAGGTCTTTTAAAAATCTCACTGCAACACATCTCGCTCTGCTGCCTAAGGACATAGAAGACACTCAGCTTCAGCTTCCCTTACGTTACAGAGGCTGATTAAAGGGCACTGTAAGTAGGAGGACAACACTTTTCTTCTGCTGCCTGCAGAGATCCCATCTTTTCTGGGTCTAAGTTTCAAATGACCTGAGTTGCTAGAGATCCTCTCTGTAAAATAAATGCTACCCTTTACTTTTGCTTCTCTTGTAAAACCTAGCCTGCTCTCCTGGTCCACTTACTGCTGCTTTTCACCTGATGAAACATTCCTTCTTCTCATTGTGCATCAGTGAGAATCTTCCTGCCCACGAGATGGGGTGAAGTTTGGAATAATTTTTGTAATATGATTGGTGGTTTTCTTTTTTTTTAATTTTTTAATGTTTATTTATTTTTGACAGAGAGAGAGAGACAGAGCATGAGTGGGGAACGGGCAGAGAGAGAGGGAGACACAGAATCCGAAGCAGGCTCCAGGCTCTGAGCTGTCAGCCACAGAGCCTGACGCGGGGCTCAAACTCACAGACTGTGAGATCATGACCGGAGCCGAAGTTGGATGTTCAACCGACTGAGCCACCCAGGCACCCCATGACTAGCGGTTTTCTTGTTCTTGTCTTTGAAATTAGAGACAAGCAAGCAATAAGCATCTTTTGCGGCAAGATCAGAAACAAAGTTCTTTTGGCCTCTGTTCCTTGGGGGGAAGCATATGAGGTTTAGTTGGCAACTTAAATGTGCTTTCAGAAAGAGTGAAGCTGCTGTTACTTTGGAAAGTTTGAAGAACTTCTTAGGTGAGGTGCCTGGGTGGCTCAGTTAGGGTTGGGTGCCCGACTTTGGCTCAGGTCATGATCTTGTAGTCTGTGGGTTCAAGCCCTGTATCGGGCTCTGTGCTGACAGCGCAGAGCCTACTTGGGATTCTCTATCTTCCTCTCTCTCTGCTCCTCCCCTACTTGCGTGCTCTCTCTCTTTCTCAAAAATAAATAAACAAACATTAAAAAAATAAAGAACTTCTTAATCATCCCTTATTTCCTAGTTTTCAGGAAAGCTAAACAAATTCGTTTCACTTTATGGGTCAGAGTAGTTAGGAGTTTAGCATAAAGAAAGAAATTTACATTCTGCTAACTAGTAACTTCTTTTCTTTACTCTGCTTTTTCTATTTTCTAGCAGTAAAAAATTAATTAATTAATTAATTAATTAATTAAAATTCCTTAGAAAGAAGTGCTCTAAAATCACACCTCTAACCCCAGAGTAAAGTTTTAGCACTTCTGTAAATGTCTTCAGAAAGTCACTTGTAGTATCAGATTTCTAATGATTCTCACAGAGCAGAATTTAGGATTTGGGATCAATCTGCCTGTGTAGAACTGGTTCATTTCATATTTAGTAGAGCCAAAACAGACAACCAAAATTCTGTTTATGGCAGAGCCTCCTTTTTCCTTTCTAAATATTTGAGATTTCAGTGTGGATGCCCATTTTGGCACATTTTATTGCCCACGAGAAAAGCTCAGGTTACTATTTTCAATTGCAGGTGTATTTTCTCCACTTTAGCAAATTGGACATTTGTTCTATCATTTTCATTGGAGAGATGCTAGGAGAAGGAATGGCATGCTGGAGGAACTTTTGGTTGTCTTTGATTATTTTGGAGGACTTTGTGGGATCAGGAGATCTTGACCCACTCCAGAAATACTTGTACAGGTATCTGTTTCAAAACCTTTTCTGCCTTCTCTTGGAACTAATTCATACATACTCTTAAGATTTGCTCAGCTGTATTTCCTTGGTTCTGCCTTGATCCTTTCCTGCAGAAAATTTCATTTGACATCAAAGCCTCTTCCCTTCCATCTACTGTAAAGTTGTTGAGAGCTGTAGCAAAACCATCAGCCTAGCTTCAGGCCATGCTTAGCACAGAGTGTGACCCAAGTCAAAGGAATTTAGAAGATCAGAAGACAGCATGGTCTAGGGCAAAGAAATGGGAAAGAAGTGGTTTCTGGAGGACAAAATCAAAATCAGGGAAGTCCCCACTGAGGATTTGTTGAGTGATGAGCACTAAATCAGCCTGTAGGGAATGAGGTCAGGAGATCAAAGTAACCATTTTAGCAGTTCCTATAAGCATTGTATTCCTTGTATACTGTGGGAACAACATCTGAGAAGCCTGGACTCTGACCCCTATTTCAGTAGCACATGGAGACATTTCATGCTGACAAGCAGCTGCCTGGATAATTTGTGTCCTTTGATTCTTGAGGAGGAACACAGCCTTAAGCTTTCTCTCAAATTCTAACTTAGGGCCTCTTAGGGAGATGCTGGGCCTCCCACATGGTTCTTGATCTCAGAAGAATCCTGAAGCAGACTGTCCACCTAAGACCAAAACCACCCATTAGAATATTACTCAGTTTGGGGGAGCGTAGGTGGCTCAGTTGATTGAGCATCTGACTCTTGATTTTGGCTTGGGTCACAATCCCATGGTCATGGAGTTGAGTCCCATGTCAGGCTCTGTACTGAGCATGGAACCTGCTTGGGATTCTCTCTGTCTCCCCCTCTGCCCCTCCCCCTGCTCGTGTGCGCTCTCTCTCTCTCAAAATAAATAAATAAAAACATTAAAAAAAAGAATATTATTCAATTTGGTATCTGTTAGGCACAAACATTAAATTAGTCAACTCAGTCACAATATTCAAATTTGTCTGTATGTATGGAAACAGCCTAAAAAATCAAATTGTTTTGGTATTGTTAAAGAAAAAATTCTTAAATGGTAAGGAAGACTTTATTCAGGACTCTTTCAATAGGGATAGTGCAATAAGGGATGGAGCTCAGGCTCAACTCTGAATACAGCAAAGATAGTTGGAGATTCATAGCCAATGAGCAGAGTGAGGGACAGTAGATGGAAAATTACTAAAAGGGGACATCAAAGATAGGAGGAATTCTTGCTAACCTGACCTAAAAGGACTGGGTGGCTAAATCAGTTAAGCCTCTCTGACTCTTGATATCTGTCTCAGGTAGCCATCTCACTATTGTGAGATTGAGCCACACTTTGGACTCTGTGCTGAGGAGGCAGCTTGGGATTCTCTCTCTCCCTCTCCCTCTGCCCCTCCTCTACTATGGATTCTTTCTCACTGCCCCTTCCCCACATGTGCTCTCTCTCTCTCTCTCTCTCTCTCTCTCAAAATAAATAAATAAACTTTTTTTTTTTAAGTGGGGGATGAGGAACGCAATCAGATATCAAGGGTGAGGAGATTCTCACTAAATTGACAGGTTTCTTTTTTTTTTATGTGTATTTATTTTGAGAAAGAGAGAGAGCACATGTGCATGGGGGAGGGAAGAGAGAGAGAGAGAGGAAAGAGAGAATACCAAGCAGGCTCCGTGACATCAGTGCAAGCCCGATGCAAGGCTCTATCTCACCAATTGCGAGATCATGACCTGAGCTGAAATCAAGAGTCGGACATTCAACCGACTGAGCTACCCAGGTGCCCCTAAATTGACAGGATTCTTGCTAAAACTATGCTAGACAGGCCAAAGACAGAATGAGGGCCAAAACTGAGGCCTAGTTGAGAAGTCTTAGAGGAGTCTCAAGTTTGGTCCTTGTCAATATCCACAAGCTTTCTTCTCTCCTTCCGCATCATTTCCCATCCTGCTCCCTCAATGCTACCAGCTACATAAGAGAAGTCTCTATTTTCCTCAGCCGACCCTTCCCAGACTCCCTCATTATTGAAAAACAGAGCTTGCCAGACTATCAGGACTCCAGGTTCAATATCTCAGCTAGTAGATGTGTTTCTGACTCATTCCAGTTCCTGATAGCTAGGGTCAGTTTACCCTGATGAAAGAGTCAAGACCCTCCCCACTTTGGGAAACTTGCTTCCCAGATGTGTGGGGAACCATCTCTGACAGACTCACTGGCAGCATTTGTGGTCCCCACCCCTGTGCGGAGATTTGTCAGTAGAGAAGGAAGAGCTAGTGATTAAGCAAACACATCACCCTCTCCTTAGCTGGAACATTTTTAATCAATCTGACAGTCAACAACTTCCACTAATGGGGAGTATACAGAACTGAAGGAGTTCTAAAACCAGGGTGTGAAAAGCAGAGTAGATACTGTTTTGTTTTTTTGTTTTGTTTTGTTTTTTATTTCTACCTTGGCAAGCTGGACTGAGCTAGGATGGCAGGTCACCAAACCAAGGAGTTTATAGTTTTCCTCCTTTCCACTTCAGGAAAAGGTACCAACCTTCTTGTGTGACTTGAGTCAGGCAGACTTAGGATTGACTTCTCTCTCTGCACTCACTACTTCTGTCCTTTGGGCTGCTCTGGGTTTCAGTTTCCTCAGCAAAGATATGTACTTTGTTAAGAGGAGTAAATACGCAAAACAGGCCTAGAACAGAGTCTGCCATAGAGCAGGTACTCAATAAATGGAAGCTATTATGATTTATGTCCCTGCCTCTGTCACTAATTAGCAGTTTGAGTTGTCTTACAGTGCAAAGAGCAGCCTGGTGGAAGAAGTTCTACCCTTGCCTCTTACTGATTCAAGTGTCTGCTTAGGAAACTTTCCTAGTCTGAGCTTCAATTTTCTTATCTATAGAAGCAGGGTGGATGGACAAAATTAATGTTTCTCACACATGGCTGTGCATCACAGTTGCCTGGAACCTTATTAAAATATGTCTCCCAGAGAGTGCCTGGGTGGCTCAGGCAGTTAAGTGTCCAACCCGGTTTTGGCTCAGGTCATGGTCTTCCGTTTTGTGAGTTTGAGGCCCGCATCAGGTTCTGTGCTGACAGTGCAGAGTCTGCTTGGGATTCTCTCACTCTCTCTCTCTCTCTCTCTCTCTCTGCCCCTCCCCTGCCTGTTCTCTCTGTCTCGAAATGAATAAATAAACTTAAAAAAAATTTTTTTAAGTATGTCTCCCAGGCTCCATTCCTAGATTCAGATTCAGTGGGCCTAGGACAAGGTTTGGGTTTACTTCTTGCAAAAGCACCCAAGAGAATGGATAAACAAATGTGGTACATTTAAAATGAAATACTAATCAGCAATAAAAAAAAAAAAGAACAAACCACTATGTACGCAACAAAGTGGATAAAACCTCAAAAATGTTCAGCAAAAGAAATGTCAGACATTTCATTCAGATTTCATTTCAGTATGATTCAATTTTTATGAGTACAAAAACCAGAAAAAAAAATGATCTATGGTGGTTGGAGTCAGAATAGAGGTTACCTCTGAGGGGTAAAAATGGGTATTGACCAGAAGGAGGCACAAGAGAACTTTCAGGAGTGAACGGAGGGTTTTATATGTTGAACTGAGTGGTGGTTACATAAGTGTATATAAAAGTTAAATTTTGTCAAGCTGGATACTTAAAGTTTGTGCTTTTTACTGTATGTAAATTGTATCTTAACACAGTACTGTGAACAGGGTGGCAAAAAGCTCCCCTGATAATTCTAATGCATAGCCAGGCTTAAGTTCCTTGAACAAGAGCCTTAAAGTCTCTTCCAGTTCTATAGCCCTATGATTGTTATATCCTCATCATGGCCCCCTTGCCAGGCACTTTTACCTACAAAGTAAATTATCTCTTTTACCTCTTTTGGTCAAGCACAAAATCAAAGATATTAAGAAAAGCAAGGGTGCTATCCTAGCACTCAGATAAGGGATGCAGTTGAAACTCAAAATTTGTCTAAGCCCCAGTATGATAGAACAAAGGCCAAGGAAAAGACATGGAATCATAATCCAATCTGACTTTTAACCTTCCCTGTTGGCCTGAAGGGACCAGGGAAATCTGAAGATTTTCTGTTGTTGGTTTTCTTTTTCACCCATTCATTCATTCAGTTATTCACCAGATATTTATTGAGTGCCTGCTGTGTGTCAGGCATTGCTTAGCAGTGAGGGTAGCAAAATGAATATGACAACAGGGTCCCTGCCCTATGGGAGTTTAAATTATACAAAAGAAGGAAAGCCAATATGAAGATAAACATAAATAATTGCTCATTTGTAAGAGCTATGAAAGATATGGATGTTGGGATAGACAGAAACTGGGGAAAGGACACTTTTGGATAAAGTAGTCAAATAAAGAGGTGATATTTGTAAAAAGGTCCAAAGGTTGCCAGTGATCTAGCTATGTGAAAATTTGAGGGAATCAAGTTCAAGGCCAGGGAATGAACATTTAGGGCTAAGGGAATGACAGTAAAGGCCCTGGGATAAGAAATAGTTTAGCATATTCTAGGAACAGAAAGGAGTACAATATGTCTAGAATATAGTGATTGAGCAGGAGAGTCTATTAGATGAGTCCAGAGAGAATAACAGGACTTTGCAGGAAATATTTATTTTACTTCAAAAACAACAGGAAGCTCTTAGAGGTTTTAAGCAAGAGTGATGCATGATTTGAATCATGCCCTCCATCCCCCATCACTCTGGCTCCTATTGGGGGAATGGATGGAATAGGACAAGAAAGGAGACAGGATATCAGTTAAGAGACATTCACAGTTGTCCAAGCAACAATGTTTGTGGGTTGGCTTAGCGTAGTTTTGGTTAGCAGTTCAGCAGGGATGCTGAACCTCTGGGACTGGGTTAACCAAAGACAGAGCAAGAACTAAGAGGTTGGTGAATTCCTCATGCTCAGTTGGCCTTGTCATTCTAATATTTTCCCCAAGTGTCATGGATGACATTGATTAAAGGATCCCTTGGCATGTTGTGTTCAGTCCCTCAAGTGCCTTTCTTCAGGACCATTCATAAGGAGGAAGTCTTGAGAAGTGAGCCAAATTTATGACCAAGGCGTCTCCAGGCCCTTTCCATCAGTCCCTTCTTCCCTTTTGGTGTCCCATCCCTACCCGCAGCAAAATCTGCTCTCCTGACACCATGTCCCAAAGTTCTCTGGACCCTTCTTTCTTTGATTCTCCTTCTCTTCCCCTTCTCAGAAGTTTGCCTAATCCAGTAACACTAACTTCCCATGGCATTCAAAAAATATTTGTTGCTTGATTGGCTGGCTATCCTGGAACAAAACTAGGTAGATAAAACATATTGACACCCTCGTTCTACCCCAGAAATTATCATCACTGATAAGCCCTAGTGAACATTAAGGAATTAGCCAATAGCCCTAATGAGCCTCCTAAGCTCAGCACAGCCAGGGCACCTGTCGTGGATATATATCACCTGCTGCTCAGATGGGTCAAAGATGTGTAGGGTGGTAGGATCCCTATGCAGCCAATGAACATCTGGTGTAGGGAATTTAGGTAACTATGAATGAGTGATATTTTTTCTCTGGCTCTGACCTTCAGTGTTTGGTATAGCTAATTTGGCTGAGAAACAAAAACACCACAAAAATGGTGTGTTCCTCTCCCAGGTTTTGTTATATCAGAAACAGTGGCTGATGAACCAGAAGGGTAGAAGGCTTCAAAAGTGTCACAGGGCAGAGAAGTGTAAAAGGATGATACACTATGAGAAAGCCCTATATTTTGGTGATAGAGCAGTAGGTGCTGAGAGCAAACTGTACCTTGAATTTGAGGTACAAAGAGGGAAGAGTGTCCTGCAAATTCCACAGCCTCACTGTCACAAATCAAATATAACTCTCCATCCATCATCTTTAAATTCTTTGATGCTATGTCAAGTAGCATTCAATATTTTATTTCTATCATCCTTTATTTTTTATTACAATGTAATAACATTCTTGAAAAGGAAATTCAAATACAGAAGTACATGAAGAAGTGCATTTCTCTACCTCACTCCCCATCCTTAACTCCACTCCTAAGAAGTAATCATTATTAAAATTTTAATGTGTCTCCTCCCACACTTTTTTCTTTGCATATGTAAGCATATTTACTTTTGAGGGAGTTTTGATATTTGTTCACAAATGGGACCATAGTGTTTTTATTCTTTAGTTTGCTTCATTATTATATTTCTTTATTTTATACCAGCACTAGTCTGGAATGATATGCCCCTTCCCACAAGTACATTTCCCCAATTATAGAACTCAATTATTGCGTGAACAGAAAAAAAAAAAAAAAAAGACAGTGTCCTCTGCTCTCATGTACCTGTGATTCTGGATAAGCCCCACTCAGGTTGCAAAGAAGGGGTTGTGAGCTCTTTAGGTGCCTAAAACCCCCTTATGGATCCAGAGAAAGCTATGGACCTTCTCTCCCAGAAAAATGCACATATGGGCAAAGTTTTGCAGACAATTTCAAAGTTAAGATTCCCTCCTGCTTTAATTTCCCTTTCTTCCCAAGTATGTGTTTCATTCCAAAAGACTGGTCAGCAGAGAGTCTCCCTCCAACACCCCTAGCCTATATGAGATGCCCATCCATGTAAAGCCCTACAAAACACTACTTTTTTCCTCCACAGGGATGAGCTTAACCCAGACTCCCGTACCCTTTGCCAGTGGTGCTTGGCAGGACTGGT
Source organism: Lynx rufus (assembly GCF_022079265.1). NCBI lineage: Eukaryota > Metazoa > Chordata > Mammalia > Carnivora > Felidae > Lynx > Lynx rufus. Next base: position 24,851,871 of record NW_025814896.1, on the reverse strand, counting down.
AGAAGCCACTATTACGACAAACAGAGCCCAGTCACCTTCCCTGCAATGCCAACTTGCTGGCTTCCTAGATACCCTGGCTCCCCTCACTGATGCCATGAGCATAACCCAGGGCAGGCTGTCAAGGCTGCACCTCATTAACATCTAGTATGGTCAGCAACTAATATTGGTCACTCTTTTCAAGAAGACTCTGCTGCCTTTACCTCTTCCTCAGTTCTTATCTCTCACTATATCTCTATCCCAATAGGTCGTTAGCCCCTCCTCATTATTGGGAAATTATAATCCTTTGCTTTGGGGACTAAGGCCTTGACCCTAGAGGATTAAGATATCAGACTATACCCAGTACCATAGCTAAGGGGATTTCTACAGAGCACACTGAGTATGCACTCTATACTGATATACTGTCTACTCATTTTGCCATACTCAGAGATGATCTGGATACTATTACCTCCCATATTCCCTCAGTCAGAGCCCTTATAGTGTGCATGCTGAACACACATACATACACACATGCACACACACACATCAAGACTCCTTGGGGCGCCTGGGTGGCGCAGTCGGTTAAGCGTCCGACTTCAGCCAGGTCACGATCTCGCGGTCCGTGAGTTCGAGGCCCGCGTCAGGCTCTGGGCTGATGGCTCAGAGCCTGGAGCCTGTTTCCGATTCTGTGTCTCCCTCTCTCTCTGCCCCTCCCCCGTTCATGCTCTGTCTCTCTCTGTCCCAAAAATAAATAAACGTTGAAAAAAAATTTTTTTAAAAGACTCCTGAGGTACACAGCCAATTGCATTTAGCCATGAGTTTCTGTGGCCTCTTTTCCAGAGTTTAATCAGATTCAGTCACATTAATGCATTTACAAATCCCTTGACTCTTAAGGATACACAAGTGACCTTTGCAAAATCTTTATTCAACTGTTTAACCTGCCCCAACACCCAGGAAGCAAGAATCAGAAATCACTGATTTGTAGAATTTTAGAATAGAAAGGTCTTAAGATTCTTTCATTCATTAAATAAATCTTTATTAAGTTTTGTGCCTTAAGTTTTTATTAAGTTTTTATTAAGTATCTGTGCCTCATAACATATATTAAGTCATGTAGTCCTATCCTCTCTTTTAAAAAAAAATTAAGTTTATTTCTTTATTTTGAGAGAGACAGACACAGCACAAATAGGGGAGGGGCAGAGAGAGAGGGAGAGAGGCTCTGTACCACCAGCGCAATGCCTGACATGGGCTCAAACCCACGAAACCACGATATCATGACCTGAGCCAAAAACAAGAATCAGTCGCTCAACTGACTGAGCCACCCAGGTGCCCCCCTATCCTCTCTTTTTACAGATGAGAAAGCAGAGGCCCAGATGGGCCCAGGGTCACACAGCCACTTATATAGCAGGTACATTCAGGTGACCTGACTCCCCTTTCTGGATTCTTTAAATCCACCATGCTGAATAAAAACTCATCTTAAGTCATAAGCAGTAATTTAAAGCAGATGACAAGTTTAAGAGAAGGTATTGTCATCAGTAATAGCACAGATCAAAGAACAGCCTTCACCACTACAGAGTGGAAGGACAAATTACTCTTGAGAACACAATTGCATAGGTGGTCATTGCTGTCAGCATTATTATCCTGTATTAATAGCAGGGAGTGGGTGTCCCATGTTGAGTAGTAACAGCAATGAGGGTTTGTAAAGTCTATAGTCCTTTACCTGAAATTGTAAAATTCCCAAACTCTGAAAACTATCAGTTTTCTTTTTTCTTTGGCAGAAAAATCTGACCCTACCTGAAGTATCTTGGCAACAAAACCTATCCTCAATTGACGCAAATTAATTCATAGTCTTTGTTTATCCTGTTTATTATGAATATCCCCACCTTTTTGGCTGCAGAAGTATCAGTATTTATTATGGGTGTACCCAGGCCCATTGTATGTGGTTTAATATAGTATATAGATGATATTTGTTTTCTAAAATCCATAAAATTCTAAAAAAAAAAAAAATTCTGACCCTGAGGATCATGACACAACTAGGCATTATGGACCCATATTACATTTAGAATATACATATTGCTCCCCAGGATTAGTGCGAGGAACACTCATTTTTAGCCCTCTCCCAACACACAAATAAGATTAATTCCACTGAGATTTCACCCTTTCCAGACTCCATTTAGCTTAGTTTTAATTTAGTTCCACTAAATTATTTAGGTTCTAAGAAATTGTATTTCATTAATTGCAGTTTATTAAGCTGAGAGCTGGGAGGAGTAGGGTAGAAATTGCCAGGCGGCTGTAAGGAAGCCCAGGAGTGGGCAGGACCAGTATGAACAGATTGTTTTATTCTCCTCTCACCCACCATGGTTTATGGCAGGGCAGAGAGAACTTTGGGAAAGCAGCCTCAGTTTTTTCCCAGACCAGAGGGAACAATGCACAGAGCAGGTAAGACATGGAGATGCCACACTCAGAGAAGATGAAGATGCTTCTGAAGTTCTCAACCCTGATTAAGCCAAATGAAGGCATTCATGGGAAGGAATCCACTCTGGGCTCCATCTGCTTCATCAAAATCCAGCTAGCAATAAGTCAGTAAATCCAGTCAGCCTATGTCAACAGGTCCATCCTTCTCACACAAACCACACCTGTACTCATTCCCTCTGGGCATGGGAATACAGCACATGTGACAACATATACGCTTGTCTGAAGATGCCATCTATCCCTGCATCTTTCTCAGAGAGTCTTATGAGCCTCATTCTCTGCACCATAGTAAAATCTCTGCCACTGCAAGGTACTATTGGGGCCTTTCAACAACTCTGCCCAGGCCTAGGTTCTCCTGGGACCACTAACTATAAAACCCAGCACCCCACCCTCAGAATGGCAGAGACCAACTGCAATGCATTCCTTTTCTCTTTGCTTCTATATCCCTCCTTTCCTTGTCTCGCTTCCTCTCCCCATCTCTCCTTTTCTCTCTTGTTCCTTCATCAGTTCCCCTTTCCTGTCCTAAGCCTTTCTGGTCCTCTGGCTCCACTGGGACACTTACAAATGGGGTCAGAGCACCAGCCCAAAGAGATACAAGGAAAGCAAAAGGGCACATCCTCTTGCCAGAACCCCTGACCCACCAGCCTGACTGCCTTCTCTGTTCCACTCAGGCCTTCAAGGATGAATATCCTCCGCCTACTCCTGGCCACCCTGCTGGTCTCCCTGTGCCTCCTCACTGCCTACAGTCACCTGGCACCTGAGGAAAAACCCAGAGATGACAGGAACCTGAGGAGCAACTCCTCCATGAACATGTTGGATCTCCCTTCTGTCTCTATTGTAGGTAAGTAGCCCAGCTTGACCCCTGGTCTCTGGACTCCGGTCCATGAGAAGGGGCTGCAAGATGTCAAACGTGCTCCCCGGGCTGATACCAGGATTCACTGACATAGGTCAGAGCTCTTTCGTGTAATCCTAGAGGAACAAAGTATTCCTTGGCTCACATGGTTTGGAAAAGCTCTGCATACCACCAGTCTAATATGCAGCTTCTCACATTAGATGCTCCGAGAGACCCTGAAGTCAAGACACTTCATGAATTTGGTTTAACTTGGCATTTCTGAAACTAACTGAATCAAAGAACTATCAACAGTAAAAATTTTAGAAAATGCTGCAGAATATAACCAAGTGTAGTATGAACTAGTCCTGTCAGTGTTGAGATGGAGAATGACTGCTCAGGGGAAAATACCAGGGGCATTAGGGCCTGACATTGAACATCTTCTAGTTCAATTTCATCTGATAAAAATAATAATAACAGATATACTCCTTGTATGCTAGGCACTGGGAAGTGAGTACTATTTTAATTCCTGTTTCACAGTTGAGGAAATTGAGGCTTAGCAAAGTTAAGTGACTAACATGAGATCACACAGTTCTCAACTAGCAGAGCCAGAATTCAAACCCAGGTGTTTAATTCCAGAACCCAAGTTCAAAACTAATATCCCTCACTGCCTTGCCTCTCACTAGGAAAAGAGAATATTCTAGCCGTATCAGGGAAGGAGCAGGGAAGGGGCTGGGGTACATCACTGATCAATCACCTTTGATGTGCCAAACTTCTCACTTTATAAAGATACTTTGTTTATCCTCAAGACAACCCTGTAAGGTAGATACTAGAGTACCCTATTTGCAGGTGAGAAAATTGGGTCTTAAGGAGGTTAAGTAGTTTGCGTAAGGAAATAGCTGGGGGTTTTTTGGTTTTGTGGGGTTTTTTTGTTTTGTTTTGTTTTGTTTTTGTTTTTGTTTTGAGAGAGATAGAGCGCACGCGCACAAGCTGCAGAGGGGCAAAGAGAAAGGGAGAGAGAGAATCCCAAGCAGTACTGTCAGCATGGAGCCCAACGTGAGGCTGGAACCCACGAACTGTGAGATCATGACCTGAGCCAAAATTAAGGGTCAGACGCTTAACCAGCTGAGCCACCCAGGCATCCCAGGAAACACAGGTCCATCCATGTACATGACACTGAGAGTCCATTTTTCAGGGCCTTCTTGGATTTCCTCTTTGCCTTCCCTCAGAGGACACTGGCTCCAGGTCAGCAGCCAGGCTAACAACAATCTGCTGGCCTAAGTCCCAAGTTGTGATTCATGCAGCCAACCCCTCTTCTCCCACACCCTGAGATTTCCTGGAGCCCCCTCCACTCCTCCCACTTTACTGTAGCTCATGGCCTCCAGAAACATCTGGCTTTGCTCCTTCTGTCTCTCTTTGAAGCGCTGAACAAGAAATCCAAAAAGATCAGCAGAAAAGAGGCGGAAAAGAAGAGATCTTCCAAGGTAGGACTGGGAGTTTTCATTGTGGGGGTGGGACCAGACTTAAAAGGGAATTCTAGCTAGGAACTAAATGAAAGACTTTCCAGACTTTCATGAACAAAAGAAGTTGAAAGCTATCTAAAGGCTTCTGCCTTCAAGCCCTGAACCAGACCCCCACAGAAGCCCAGAGAGCTAAGGGTCACTGAGCAAAATAGCTTACCTGCTAAAAAAGCATCTTCTTATAGTAGCTAGCCCCCTGACTGAAATGTCACCATCGTTCATTCTTTTGACTGAATGCAATGTTTCCTAGACCTCTGTTATTGCAGAACTATTTCCCACAATTTTATTTTAAAGATTTATTTTTAATGGGGCTTGAATTTATAATCCTGAGATCAAGAGATGCATGCTCTACCAACTGAGCCAGCCGGGAACCTCCACAATTTTTGCCATAAGTGAGTTTCACCTATTTGTTTAAAATTAAAACTTAAAAAATCTATCTATATAATATATATATAACTATGATAGAAAATCAGTATCACTTGCCATAAAAATAAGTTTAATGAAACCAAAAGATTTTTAGTGGAATTTAGCTGGATGGGGTCACCTGCCAAATGCTCTAAATCTGAGGCTTATTGTTAAGAGTCAGATTAGAAAGTGTGGGGAAAGCATTAATGATATATTGGCACCAAACTAAGCCTTTAAAATTGAAAGAGATTGAAAAAGGAATCCTTTCTCATTATGTGATTTAATGTCATTTAATACTCATGTACCACCTAAAATCATACTACCATGGTACAGGTTCCCACCCTTTGGGAAATACTGGATTAAGGCATTGTTGAAATGCACACATTATTCCAGTCTTAGACCTGGCACTGTGTGACCTTGAGAAAGTCCCTGCTCCTCTCTAGACATTTTGTTGACTGACAAGCAGATTAGATGATTGACATATAAGAATACATGGTTCACAGATATTTTTGCATGCTAGGTTCAGGGAATACAGAAGTGAACAAGAGGCATATATCCCTGCTATCATGTAGTTTACATTCTTGTGGGGAAACGAGACAAACAGCAAGTAAACCAATAAATAGATAAAATAAATTCAGATAATGATAAACACTGTAAAGGAATTAAAGCACGATAATGAGAGTGAAGGGAAGAGTGGTCTCAGAAGCCCTCCCTAAGGAAGCAGCACTTAAATACTGAAAACTTCAGTAGCCTCAAGCAGCAATGCCTAATAGAAATAAACTGTAGGCCACGTATATGAATTTAAATTTCCTAGTAGCTACACTGAAAAAAAAGGAAAAAGAAGCACATGTCATTAAGTTTAACATTTTATTTAACCCAGTGTATTCAAAATATTATCATTTTAATATGTGACCAATGTAAAAAGTTAGATATTTTACATTATTTTTCTATGTGTGCTAAGTCTGAAACCTGGTGGTGTATCTTTACGCTTACAGTACATCTCAATTCCGATGGTAACTTTTAATAAAGTCAGCTGTAGTCCTAACAAGAACAATTTTTTAAAGAAAAAAATTTTACGCTGCTTCTATTTTTAAATGTAAATTAATATTAAAATTAAACAAAATTTGAAACTTCTGTTCTTCAGTTGCACTAGATACATTTCAAGTACCTGTACTGAAGAGCACAACAAAGAATGGTTTCAGGAAAGTTGGGTAGCCAGTTCAAAAGCCCTGCAGCAGGAACTCTGCGCTTGAGAGCAAGGAAGGCAGGCGAATGGAACAGTGTGGTAAAAACAGCTCGGAGAGGTGGGTGGGGCCACACCAGAGGGCCTCGAGGGCCTAAGTGACGTTTATGGTTTATTCTAAGTTCAAAGAAAACCTACTGAGGGCTTTAAGCCAGAGTGGATGCCGTCACAGGTCTTCGGAGAGGTCCGTTTGGTGCAATGGAGGATGGACTGTAAGTGGGCCAGAGCAGCAGACTAAGGATAGTGGCCTGGCTCAGGGTAGCGAGGTGGTGAAGTGAGTGGATCCGGATTTAATGGGAAGGCAGAACGGACAGAGATTGGGGATACACTGGAAGGAGGAACACCCAGAACTGAGTGGGGCCCCCCAGGGAGAAAAGTGGGCCAGGCGCAGCCAGGTAAGTAAGTGTTACTGGGTTTGGAGGCAGGGGATAGGTGACTGGGGGAGGCAGGGATCCGCTAGGGTCCCCCGTGGGCATGCTGTCGAATGGATGGTGGGCTGTGGGTACATATGTGTGGTCTGGGGCCTCCACTGCCCAGAGTTCCCAAGGCTGAGGTGAAGAGGGGTGGGGCGGACGTGGCCGGATTGAGCAGCCCCCGCTTTTCCCCACAGAAAAAGGCTTCGATGAAGAATGTTGCTCAGCCTCGGCGGCCCCGGCCTCCGCCGCCCGCCCCCTGCGTGGCCACTCGTGACAGCTGCAAGCCGCCGGCGCCCGCCTGCTGCGACCCGTGCGCCTCCTGCCAGTGCCGCTTCTTCCGCAGCTCCTGCTCCTGCCGAGTGCTCAACCCCACCTGCTGAGCTCACCCACCTCCAAGGCCGGCGGGGAGGGGCAGGGCGCCAGCGGGGAGGGGTAGGGCGCCAGCGGGGAGGGGTAGGGCGGGGCTCTCGGGGGGGGGGGGGCGCTTCCTGGGGTGGGTGATTTCTAACAGGTGTGGCTTTCTTGCATTTGGCGCGGGCGTAGCTACTTAGGTTGCGAAGGAGCTTTCAGGAGGCGGGGCTTCAAGGAGACTTGGCTTGGGCGGGGCTAAAATCCAAATATATGTAGGTCGCTCAAAGGTGTGTGGCTGTTTCTTTAAAGGACCCCAGAGATTCTTTTCCGTTCCTAGAGTCCCCTTCACTGCAGAAGACCTGGACTGCGCATGCTGTATCTCCTGAGGGGCCTGAGAAACCGGATTTCCCAGGCCCTAGGGCATGCGCATGTCCGTTGGAGACAAGTGCTGCCCCCTACCTCTAAGCCTGGGAACACACGAAGCTGCCTGTCCGGAGCTGGCTGTGAAGGTGCACACGCGAGTTGTGTCTTTCCACAATGTCAGCTTTATTCAGTCATAAAGCAAGGTTAACATAATTATAAAGCAGGTTCAGGATTCCAAATTCAATGACATTTCACCACGTGCTTAACTTGACTTTTTACATGTCAGACAAAGCACAAGACAGGTCACACAACAAGCAATGTAGAACGCGGGGAGGAAGCTAAGGAACCAATTTTTGACCAAGCAGTTGGGATAAGGCCTCAGTCGGGTCTGGGTCAGCTCTCCTGGGTCAGCTCTTGCACTTATTGCTTATTATGTTCAAGCAGTGAAGCATCTGTGTTCTTTCCAGAGATCAGTCAGGCAAGCCTTCAGCTGCCTTTTTGAAGTGTTCAGACATAGAGACGTCAGTGTCTGAGAAGTCTGACAGTTTGCTGCCAAAATCCTTTTTAAACGGGATTTAATCAGTCTTGGGCCTTTGCTGACTTCCTCTGTTTCTGTTGGTTGTAACTCCTGAATGTGTCAAAAGCTGGTGCTAGTCTCCAAGATATCTGGTTGTACCTGCAATGCCCTTAGCTGCTTGCATCATTGCTTGACAGTCACCTGTTTGACACAGGCCCCTGCTTAACATGAGCAACTCCATCTTGCTGTCTACATTCCACCCCGTGATTTCTCATGACAAATCTGTAAGGGTCATGCAGAAATCAAGTCTTAAACCAAGTCAGCAGTACTAGTTTGCTAATGTGGAAGAGGGCAAATCCAAATCATTCAATCATGTTTTCAATCAGAATCAAACAAAATCAAATAAATCTGAAATCGTATGAAATGTCAACTGATATCATAAAACAAAGATCACATCAAATCTAAGCAAGTTAGATACATTAAACTGAGTCAAATAAAGCAAAATTAAGTAAGGATTAAATTTTAAAATTCCAGGGGCGCCTGGGTGGCGCAGTCGGTTAAGCGTCCGACTTTAGCCAGGTCACGATCTCGCGGTCCGGGAGTTCGAGCCCCGCGTCGGGCTCTGGGCTGATGGCTCAGAGCCTGGAGCCTGTTTCCGATTCTGTGTCTCCCTCTCTCTCTGCCCCTCCCCCGTTCATGCTCTGTCTCTCTCTGTCCCCAAAAAAATAAATAAAACGTTAAATTTTAAAATTCCAACTTAAAGTCACATCTAATAAGAATTAAATCAAGTCAAAAAGAGAGGAGAAAAACTAAATCTAAATGTAATGAAGGTAAGTTAACAAATCAACAATGCAGTCAAATAAATGAAATAAGAATCATATTGCCAACTATGGGCAGATAAAAGTAAAAAATATACATGGAATCTTCAACATAGGCTCTTGGCACATCTAGAAAAGAATGGTGAAGGTATGGTTAATCATAGTCTTTTTGTGATTTTTCCTTCTTAAGCCTGAGGGTGCATAACATTTTAATAGCATGTTTAATAAGATATATAACAAAAATAATAGCTAAAAGCAAGAGAAGATTTCCTTAATGGATTTCCAAACATGTATAGAGAGATAATCCCTTTAAGTATTTTAAAGGGTTATAGTCAGGCCATGAGCCAAAACAAATCACGTTTGAAGGGTTTTGTTAACAACTCTGGAAAGGACCATTTATTTATATATGTTTTGTATATTTTTGTTCAATGCGGCTAAGTTGGGGTTAATGACTCCTGCGGCCACCTGAGTGGGCTGTGCAGCATGATTAAAGTGGGTTAGCTTGTTGGTTGAGGTTTTATGGGCTGCTTTGAGCCTTTCTAATTTTTCATCTAGAAATTTATCAATTTTGTTAATTTTTACCCAAGGTATTTCTGTTATTTTAGTAGGATAAGATGTTGAAAAAAATTGTATGTGAATATTGTGAGACAAAGGTACCCATTTTGGTAATGTTACTAAATGTTACATTAATAGCATACAATATTTTAACACACTCATTGTCTATGGTGATGATAGATAGTATCATTCATTCTATATGATTAAAGAATGTGACCTCTGAGAAGCTATTAGCACAAATTATCCAGTGAAAGTGTCCCATGTCCAAAAGTAAATTTTCTTTTTCTTTTAAAATTTTTTTAATGTTTTTATTTATTTTTGAAGGAGAGAGAGACAGAGCATGAGCGGGAGAGAAGCAGAGAGAGAGAAGGAGACCCAGAATTCGAAGCAGGCTCCAGGCTCTAAGCTGTCAGCACAGAGCCCAATGCGGGGCTCAAACTCACAAACTGTGAGATCATGACCTGAGCCGAAGTAGAACATTTAACCGACTGACCCACCCAGGCGCCCCTAAAAGTAAATTTTCAATGGCTGTTCTTGTTAAAGGAAAAAGATTAGCATTGATTTCCAGTTCATGCCATGTATAATACATGCTATTAGACCACTGAAATACTATCTCTTTGGGTAGTAAATATCCATCAATCCATAAGGATGTTTGCGGTGCCAGAAGTGCTATGTTATAATGTATTTTTGGTGGCATAGAATATGTGTCATGTACTAATAAGCTTTGACCCCCTAATCATCTTAAAAATGAAAGTTTACATTGTCCTATATTGTCACAACCTGATGGTCTAGAGGTGTCTAATTGTAAGAAAGGCTCCACCCAGTCAGAAAAATACTTTACAATAATGTTTTTAATATCATTTCATGCTCTGTACAGTAGGTTATTGATTATGCAACAATTATTTTTTAATTGTTCTCTTATGTAGAAATTTCTAAGATTAAGTAACTTTCGTTGGAGGGCCTGAACTTTATGGTCAATGTTAATAGTTAAATTCCAGTTGGTAGGCATGATAATCATGCATAGTTGAGACAATCATGCATAGTTGACACAATGGAATATAATTCTCTGAATGCTGAGGAGATCTTGGAACCTAAATTTCCTACTGAATTAAGTGTTTATTTGTTTTGGGAGAGAGAGAGAGAGAGAGAGCGCACACATGAGTGGGGGGAGAGGCAGAAAGAGAGAAGAGAGAGAATCCCAAGCAGGCTCTGTGCTGTCAGCGAAGAGCCCAATGCAAGGCTGGATCTCATGAACCATGAGATCATGACCTCAGCTGATATTAAGAGCCGGATGCTTAACCAACTGAGCCACCCAGGCACCCCTGGATTGTAGGCTTTCTAAGTCTAATCCTATTGATTAGTGGGTGGTCGGTCAGACCATTCATGGATGGTTGTTCCTAGTTCTGTGGCATAAATTTTACATTCAGGTTGTATATCAAACAAATTGAATTGTTCCTTTTGAAAGGTTATTTCAATTCTCTGTGGCATAGGTTTGTATACAATTCTCATAGGGTCAAGTAATTAGGTTCAAACACACTTGGCTTGAGTTTTGGTGTTGGGTTGGTAATGCCATGTGTCCATTGTGGCTTCCAGTGGAAAGTTATCACACAGTGTGTAATATTCCAACATCCTCTCTCAGTAATACATGGGCCTGGACTATTGGGTAATATACCACATGTGTCAAAGGTGACTCCTTTAGCTATGTAAACTGGTGTAGATGACTCAGTTCTGGTTATATTCTCATAGATAGGGTGCCTTGCTGACCATGTATGTTCCACACCTCACGCATCTGATGGTTGGATTAATAAAAAGGAATATTGTTGCATGCCTGGATCAAAATGTGTTGCTAAATTTGCATTGAAATCAATTCCCAATGTTCCCCACCATGCTGGTGATTTTCCTTGTGTAATTCAGGTTTTATTAATCAAAGGATAGTAAAAATGTATTGAATCTAATTGTTATAATGGACATACCGGTATAATCACTTCCTTTGTTGTGTTGTATAGGTTGACTTCAGATTTTGATATTAGGGTAGCATTATATGTGCCAGTCATATTAGGTAATTTGCAAAAAGATGTGTAGGATGATGTGTAGAAAGATAGGTAGAAATGGGGTTGGAGCAATTGAGTTGTGTCCTATACCATGTAGGCGTGAAAGGACCCAAGGTGATTGGACTTATAGCTGCAGTGCCCTTAGCTGCTTGCATCATTGCTTGAAACAGGCCCCCTTGCCTGACCTGAGTGACTCCATCTTACTCTCTACACTGCCTCCAAAACTGGGGAATGCAGACCAGCTAGGCAGAAAGTAAACATTAAGGAATCACCAGTCTTTTACCCTTTCCGCCTTTTAAGGAGCTTCCCTGACCCCTGAAAAAATAAGGAAAGCTAAAACTCCATACACAGTCTCACTGGGCTTTCTGTCCTGGGGGCTCTGCAGATGAAAACTGGGGTGACTGGTTGTGACATGGGTCCTTTAGGCCAGAAGTCTCTGGCCTGAGGATCCTAGAGCTTTAGGAGGCTCCTGAACAAAGGTGCCCCTTGTGCCCACTCCTCCCTTTCTCCTAGGGGTTCCCAGATGTTCTGAGGCTTGGGAGAAGTTTCTCCCAATCCTAGGTGAAATGAACACTGACCATCTGTCCCAGGCATTTTTAGCTCTGAAGGCCTAGAATAGGCCCAAGTAAGAAGAAGGGGTTCAGGAATACTTCCTCAGTCCCCACCCCAGCTCTGTCAGCCCAGTAACCAGGCAATGAGCCCAGGCTTGGTGAATAGGCAGCAACCTTTGTCCAGTATTATCAGGGGGACTGTTTCCTAAAATGTCCCAAGCAGTTGCCTGAAATTCCATTCTTAGAGATTCTTTAAATCTGTGAGAAACTGAGTGCAGCATTATGCCTTTAGAAAGGCTCTGGAAGCAGGAGCACCTGAGATACTGGGGAGACAGAGGGTAGAGGTACAAGTAGTGTCTATGATTGGGGCACCTGGATGGCTCAGTCAGTTAAGCGTCCGACTTCAGCTTAGGTCATTAACTCTCGGGATTTGAGCCCTGCATCAGGTTCTGTGCTGACAGCTCAGAACCTGAAGGTTGTTAGGGATTTTGTATCTCGCTCTCTTTCTCTGCCCTTCCCCTGCTCACACTCTGTCTCTCAAAAATAAACAAACACTTTTAAAAGTTTAAAAATTTAAAAAAAGAAGCAGGATCTATGAGAAGGGACCAGCCAAGATCAAGGGTCATGTGAAAGCTTGAGGAGCAAGGGCTCCAAATTATATCATCTACTTTGCACTGCATGGCTGGGGGAGAAGAGGGAGCTGTCACCTATCAGTGCTCCCCAGCAACTAGAGCTCTTTCCCAAGGAATCAATATAATCAAGAAAGAAGAAGCAGCAAACAATAGTGGCCTAAGAAGATGATTTTTTTTTTCAACGTTTATTTATTTTTGGGACAGAGAGAGACAGAGCATGAACGGGGGAGGGGCAGAGAGAGAGGGAGACACAGAATCGGAAACAGGCTCCAGGCTCTGAGCCATCAGTCCAGAGCCCGACGCGGGGCTCGAACTCACGGACGGCGAGATCGTGACCTGGCTGAAGTCGGACGCTTAACCGACTGCGCCACCCAGGCGCCCCAGAAGATGATTTTTAAAAGGCCTATGCACAAGAAAGATCCTAGAGAGAGGCTATGAAACAGAATAATGTGGAGCAGTTGCCTCAGTCCGGATAACTACCATGTATCTTTGTCCTTGGATGTGAGGATAGTGGGGCTCAAGGACCAGCACAGGTGAGGCCACCTCTCTGGCCCACTTGTCCACTTGCAATCTTCCATCTTTCAAATTCCTTAACACTCCCTCCTTTCTGAGGACCTTTTCCCAACTAGAGACCCAGATTGTGCTTGTAGTGACATAGCCAGTATGGAGCAGAGGAAGCAAACCTCAAACCCTTGACTGGATAGAGCAGGAACCACCTGGACAGAGCACAAGAAAAAGGATGGACACTACAGGCAAAGTTTTTGACACATTTCTTTGCACTGGGAAAGTCTCTGTGTTTCTCTGGGCTTTCATTTACTTGTGTGTAAAATGGGAAATAATCATTTCTGCTGTTCTCATTATAAATCTGAGATAATGATGCTTCTTATACCTTAAAAAGACAAGAAATACACATACACACAGAGAGAAAAGCTGTCAGTTGCTTGTTTTGTTTTGTCACTTAGGCTACAAACCCACAGGGCAAGAACCTTTTGTTCATTGTACCACAGCTGGCACTGAGTATATGTCATTAGTAATGAGAACATTGGGAACATATTGCAGTCTCTTCTCCTGTGTTTTCCAGACATTGCTCACCACCCAGCCACCATGGTTGCAAGACCAGGGATGCAAAGCCAAAGATCTAGTCCATTAGTGACAAAATCACTTGACCACTACGTGGAAGACCAACCTATTCACTCATTCATCAAATGTGTGTTGAGTACCTACTATGTGCTAGGCATTGTGCCAAGTGCTGTGAATACTATGGTGAATCCATTGTGGATCCTCTCCTTACAGAGCTGAGAGTCCAGTGAGCCATGACCATTGTCCCTTGTTAGAGGCTAGAACCACTGTTAGCATATATGGCCTATTCCCTCAGATTCTCAGTTCTTGCTTCTAAATCATACAATAGAAACTTTATAGAGGATTTTAACTGAGAGCTAATTTCCATGTGTGAAGGAGACAGTATAGGTAAAAATAATAATAATAATGTGATTTTAAATGAATTAACTAAATCATTTGTAGTAAATTTCAAATTAGCCTGAAATAAACTTATTCATCTCTTTCTTCTTCCATGCAACAAATATATTTACCGTGGGGTATGAGATATACATGTTGAAGGGGTTGAGAGTGGGGCAGGAATGTTTTATTGATAAAAATCATCAAATACTATGTTCACTCCAGAAAGCTTTCTAACAATGGCTTGCAGAGACAGTAGCTGTTGCAAGCTCTCCCAACTGACTATGGGAGCTGTAGAATCTGGAAGGTGACACCATAATGGTGATGATGATGATGATGATTGTGCCTTCTAGTTAGCTGGGGAACCCAGCAAATGGCTTTATTCCTGAAGCTCCTGAAGGTTTTCACACCCTCTAGGACTCCTCTTTAGAATTCCTTGACCCAGTGGCTGCATAAACTGCCAGACCAATAATAAAAACACAACTACTAGAAAAATTAATACAGGACACCTGGGTGGCTCACTCAGTTGAGCAACCAACTCTTGATTTTGGCTCAGGTCATAGGATCGAGCCCAGCATGGGTCTCTGCACTGATGGCATGGAGCCTGTTTGGGATTCTCTGTCTCCCTTTCTCTCTGCCCCTTCCCTGCTCATGCTCTCTCTCTAAAATAAATAAGTAAACTTAAAAAAAAAAAGAAAAACTAATAATGATGATAAAAAATAACTTTCCCAAGTCACCTAATTTGGTGACATCATATTTACAAGTCACTGGGTGAGCTGATGTCTCCCCAAATCAAAAAGTAGAGCCTTGTGACTTTGGGGAAAAGTTTTATTTTTCTTCTCTCTCTCTCTTTTTAATAAAAATTTAATCTCAACCCAATTTATTTTTTAATTTAATTTTTTTCAAATGTTAATTCCAGCATAGTTAACATACAGTGTTCTATTAGCTTCAGGTGTACAATACAGTGATTCAACAGTTCTATATATTCCTCAGTGCTTATCAAAATAGGTGTACTCTTAATTCTTTCACCTATTTGATCCATCCTCCCATCCACCTCCCTTCTGGTAACCATCAGTTTGTTCTCTATAGTTAAGCAGCTTTTTTGGGGGGTTGTCTCTTTTTTATTTGGCTCCTTTGTTTTTGTTTCTTAAATTCCACATAGGCGTGAAATGATATGGTATTTTTCTTTCTCTGGCTTTAGATCCATCCATGTTCTTGCAAAAGGCAAGATTTAATTCTTTTTTATAGCTGAGTAATATTCTGTTGTATATATTTATTCCATATCTTCTTTATCCATTCATCTATTGATGAACACTTGGGCCGATTCTATAATTTGGCTATTGTGAATAATGCAATATAGGGGTGCAGTATCCTTTTGAATTAGTGTTTTTGTAGTCTTTGGGTACTCAGCAATGGAATTTTTTTTTTAATGTTTATTTTTTGAGAGAGCGTGAGCAGGGGAGGGACAGAGAGAGAGGGAGACACAGGACCCGACACAGGCTCTGCCCTGTCAGCACAGAGCCTGATGCAGGGCTTGAACCCATGAACTGTGAAACCATGACCTGAGCCAAAGTTGGATGCTTAACTGACTGAGCCACCCAGGGACCCCTTCTATGTTGATTATTTTTGAGGCAGAGAGAGAGCGAGCACACAAATGGGGGAGGGGCAAAGAGAGAGGGAGACACAGAATTCAAAGCAGGCTCCAGACTCTGAGCTGTCAGCACAGAGCCCAAGGCGGGGCTCAAACCGACTAACCACGAGGCCATGATCTGAGCCAAAGCTGGACACAACCTACTGAGCCACCCCAGGTGCCCCTATGTTGAATTTTTTGAGGAACCTCCATACTGTTTTCCACAGTGGCTACACCAGTTTGCATTCCCACCAAAAGTGTGCAAGTGTTTCTTTTTTTCCTACATCCTTGCCAATACTGTTTCTTGTGTTTTTTATTTGAACCATTCTGATAGGTGTGAGGTGATATCTCCTTGTGGTTTTGATTTGCATTCTCCTGATATGGAGCATCTGTTCATGTGTCTGTTCATGTCTTCTGCCCATTTTTTAAATTGGATTGGGTTTTTTTTTTGGTGTTGAATTGTAGTTATATGTTTTCTGGGGTTTTTAAATTTTTTTTAAAATTTTTTTTTAGTGTTTATTCTTGAGAGAGACAGAGCATGAGAGGGGGAGGGGCAGAGAGAGAGAGGGAGACAGAATTTGAAGCAGGCTCCAGGCCCTGAGCTGTCAGCACACAGCTTAACGTGGGGCTCAAATCCATGAACTGCAAGATCATGACTTGGGCCAAAGTCGACACTTAACCAACTAAGCCACCCAGGCGCCCCATTTTAATGTTTATTTTTCAGAGAGATAGAGCATATGTGCGCGGGAGCTGGAGAGGCGCAAAGAGAGAGGGAGACAGAATCCCAAGTAGGTTCCACACTGTCAGCACGGAGCCTGACACTGGCCTCGAACCCACGAACCATGAGATCATGACCTGAACCGAAATCAAGAGTTGGACGCTCAGCCGACTGAGCCACCCTGACACCCCAGTTCTTTATATATTTTATACTAACCTTTTATAGGATATGTCATTTGCAAATATCTTCTCCCATGCAGTAGGTTGTCTCTTAGTTTTGGTGATTGTTTAATGTGTAGCTTTTTATTTTGGTGTAGTCCCAATAGTTTATTTTTGCTTTTATTTCCCTGCCTCAGGAGACATACCTAGAAAAATGTTGCTATGGCCAATGCCAGAGAAATTACTGTCTGTGCTTTTCCAGGATTTTTATGGTTTCGGGTCTCACATTTAGGTCCTTAATCCATTTAGAGTTTATTTTTGTGTATGGTGTTAGTGGTCCAGCTTCATTCTTTTGCATATAGCTGTCCAGTTTTTCCAACACCTTTGTTGGAGACGGTCTTTTTTCCATTTCATTTTCTTGCCTCCTTTGTTGAAGATTGACCATATAATCATGGGTTTATTCCTGGGCTTTTTATTCTGGTCCATTGATTTATGTGTCTATTTTTGTGCCAGTACCAGTACTACTACAGCTTTGTAATATATCTTGAAATCTGGGATTGTGATACCTCCAGTTTTGTTTTGTTTTTTCCAAGATTGCTTTGACTATTTGGCATCTTTTGTGGTTCCATACTAATTTTAAGATTGCTTGTTTTAGTTCTGTGAAAAATGCTATTGGTATTTTGATAGGGACTGCATTAAATCTGTAGATTGCTTTGGGTAGTATGGACATTTTGACAATATTTGTTCTTCCAATCCATGAGCATGGAATGAATACTTTCCATTTACTTGTGTCATCTTCAATTTCTTTCATGAATGCCTTATAGTTTTCAGAGTACAGTTCTTCTATCTCCTTAATTAAGTTTATTCCTAGGTATCTTATTCTTTTTGATTCAATTGCCAATGGGGATTGTTTTCTTAATTTCTTTCACCTTTTTACACCTCCCTGCTGATTCACCTCCAGCCCACCTTAATCACTAGGCCACTGAAAGCCAGGCATAGAAGGTTCTATCTGCCTAGAGCCAACACTTTACAGCAGACTCAGCCCCAAGGTCTTTCCCCATTTTTAAATTTTCCTGCAACCTGATACCATGTCTTCTCTACCTCAGGAGGACTCTTGAAATATCCAGGGACAGCAACCTAGTTCCAACAGGCTAAAAGAAAAAAGGAACTTTGTTGTTGTTCACATCACTAAAAAGTCCAGAGGGTATTTCTAGTTAGTATAAAGCCTAGATGCTGGTCCTCTGGAATGTGTCACTCTGTCTCTTGATTCTGTGTGGTGTCGCCCTCAGGCAGGCTTCCCCTCATGAGGGCAAAGAAGCAGGTCTGGGTTCACATTCCTGCCAATCCTGGTAGCCCCAATGAAGAGTGCTCCTTTTCTCCATTTTCAGGGAGTTCTGCAGCTGCCATCTGCTGTGCAACAGGCACAGAGGCAAATTGTATGACTGCTATACAGTGTAGGCATCACCTGGGAACTTGCTAGAAATGCAGATTATAAGGCCCAATCCCAGACCTACTGAATCAAAAGTTCTGGGGGTGGGCCCAGCAATCTGTGTTTTAACAAACTCCCTAGGTGGTTCTGATGCACACTAAGTTTTCTAACTACTGGGTTAAGGAACAGGCATTAGTGGGGTTACACATGTCAACAGTTAGTAGAAGAGCAGGCACAGGTCCCCACGGAGAGACATGCTGAGGCAGGGGATTCTGTTGGACACACTGTAGGTGTATGTTCCCACCCACCTGTTTCTTTTCCTTGTAATAGGGCAAGTATAAGAACAAGTGTGAGTGCAGGCAGACCATTAGAGTGCTATGCTGGGTAGATTTGGGTACCAACTATATGGGAGTTGTCAGAAAAAGCCCACTGCCTAGCATTTGGGGACCTTTGGGACTCTTGTGAGATTGTAACTCCCCCAGCCTAGAAGAGGAAGCCAGTTGTCCTGGGGGAATCTGGGTCCAAGCACAGCTTTCACTGGGTCCAGGCAGCCCATGGTAAGCTCCGGGGGTCACTGTTGGACAATGCTCTACATTGCACCACACCACATTTCTAGTAAAAGTCCTAAAAAGAGCCCTGCAGTTGAGTCTGGACCTATTTGAGCCATGCACCTGTCCTTGAACCAATCTGGAGAGCTGATAGATGAGGAACTGGTTGAAGCTGACCCCTGGCTGCCTCCATCACTGCAAGCAGGTTTCCTAGCCTTATCCCTTGGGGTAGTCCTGAGTGGGTCTCTGGGATGAGAATCTGGATTCCTGAGGTTTCCTGAAAATTCAGGCCTGCCCAAAGCAGAGGTGAACCCTGCCTGCTGCCTCTTGTAGTTCTGAGTGGTATCAATAGGCCCCCATGACCTTTCCAAGCTCATTACTTGTCCCCACCAGGACTTGATAAGGATGCCAGCAACTCTAGCCTAGCAGGGCCCTTCCATCACATAGATGTGGGCAGAGGGGCCTGGTATCCAGAAAAGAGCTGACCTGGAGGCAAGCTGGACACATGAATCTACAGGATGACATTGTGTGTCACTTACATTCTCTGGGCCTCCACGTGTCCATATATAAATGGTGGATTTGAGGGGCGCCTGGGTGGCGCAGTCGGTTAAGCGTCCGACTTCAGCCAGGTCACGATCTCACGGTCCGTGGGTTCGAGCCCCGCGTCGGGCTCTGGGCTGATGGCCCAGAGCCTGGAGCCTGTTTCCGATTCTGTGTCTCCCTCTCTCTCTGCCCCTCCCCCGTTCATGCTCTGTCTCGCTCTGTCCCAAAAATAAATAAAAAACGTTTAAAAAAAAAAAAATGGTGGATTTGACTCTGTAGATGCTCTAAGGCCCTTCCTAGTTTTTTTTTTTAATAAATATTTTTTTAATTTTTATTTATTTTTCAGAGAGACAGACAGAGCATGAGTCGGGGAGGGGCAGATAGAGAGGGAGATACAGAATGTGAAGCAGGCTCCAGGCTCTGAGCTGTCAGCACAGAGCCCAACGCGGGCTCGAACTCACATACCATGAGATCATAACCTGAGCTGAAGTCGGACGCTTAACCAACTGAGCCATCCAGGCGCCCCTGGCCCTTCCTAGTTCTAAGATCCTATTATTTTTAAAGCACTGTCTAATTTTCCAAGTATTCTAAATTCTCTGCTCTCAAAAACAGCTCCCTCACACCCACTGTACTTGACACAGCACTTTAAAACTTGACATGAAACTTTCCATACATGTTACATCATTTGTCCTCAAAACAGCCACATGAGGCAGATAGGTCTATCCCTGCCTCAAGTAACATAGGGGTTAACAGCAGACCCATGTCTCCTCCTTTCAAAGACCATCCCACTGCTCCACAACCCCTGCCCCCCCTGCCCCCACCCCACCCCCACCCGCAAGAGCCTTAACCTCCTTTTTACCTTTCCTGGGGAAAAAAACTTCCAGCCATAGCCAGGCTGGAGATACTACAAAACCCTTAGCCAATTCCTTCTTGAACCCATGAAACTTTGATGGTAGAGCCCAGACATCAGGAGTGGGGCATGGGGACACATCATCTTTCATTTTGGGTACCTGGTCAGTATCACACATGTGACAGATTAGCAGACCTGAGATCAGAGGTAAGGCTGAAACCAGATGTGAAAGGAGAGGGTTGTTTTATGGTTTCAGGTTTCGTTTTTTTTTTTTATACAATCTAGTTTTATTGAGTTTACCTGAGGCCATTCCCACATGCTTCTACATACAAGTATACAAACATTTATATCTTAACAAATGAAAATGTTGAAAGACACATTATACCACAGTGTAGTGTTTTTTAAGAACTGACAGGACATCTCCAAAGAGGAAAGGGCCGGTGGGGAGTCCTGAATAACAGAAAACAGAACTCAAAGGGGATGGGAGGTAGGGGACTGCATGGGATCTCCCAGGAGGGAACATCTGGAAAAGTATTTCCTATGTCTAGAAGGAGACAGACTTGAGGGATGGGAGTGCACTTACACACAGGCAGGGGCCTCTTGGAGCAGAGCGACTGCCATATGACCTAGAGTGTTTAACCTTCCTGGCTCAGATGAACAGTGGCCTAACCCCTCTTTTCCACTAAGAAGTTATTGTCCCAAAGACTACCATGGCAGAACTGCTGAGGTGGGTGCTTTAGGCAGTACTTTCTGGTGGAAGTCTTGCCATTAGGTGACCCTCGTAAACTGAGCCTGTGGGTATGGATTAGGCTTGGATTGGGGACTCAGAATCCTACCCAGTACAAAAGCCAGCTCACTCTTGTGGCCCTTCTCAGAGCCTGTTTCCTAATCTGTAAAACAGGAATTCAAGTCCCTCCCAGGTTATCATGAGGAATAAATAAGCACTTACAGAGCACAATGCCTAACACACAATTAGGTATGCAAGAGACAGTGGTGGGCATGGTAATGGGATCTGCTTTGACCATTGGTATCATGATCAGTTGAGAAGTGGGTCCTATATCATTTGTTACTGGTAATCGTTGAAGTACCAAAATTTGTACAATTATTTACGGTGGAATTGCATCATATATGCAAGTAACTTATTGTTACATCATCTTGGGTCAGGCTGCTTGGCCCCTCTGAACCTCTGTCCTCATTAGTAACATGGGAAATAATACCACCTCATAGCCAGAGGCCAAAAATACAAAAATGAACAAACCATATTTGTGGAATGTTCAGTCAAATAGGGACATTTTGGGAGTCTGTGCAGCTCAAGGATTAAAACCAGGTGTCATCTTAGTGTTTGAGGCCTATTCTGCCTGTCCCCCAGGCCACCTTTCTAGCCCCTTACCTCACATCTCCCACTATAGTATAGCCAGACTACTCTTCCCTACCCCATCCCCGCAACTCACTCTTGCTTAAGCTGTTCTTCTGCCTAGAATGCCCTCGCCTTCAATTCCTCCAGTTAAAAATCATCAGTTCTTTCAAAATCCATTTTAAGCATCACCTCTTCTCTGCTGCCTTTCTCCTACTGCTGCCAGGGACTGAACTCTAAAGCTGGGCAGAGAAAGAGAAGTGCCAGGAGATGGCAAAGCTCTCTTGTGTGTGCATTCTCCCTCTAGCTCGAGATCCCAAAAGGCTAGGGTCAGGTCTCAAACATTCCAGTATCCACAGCAGGCCCTCCATCCAGTGGATGAACCTGAAAATAGTCTCCAGTTACCCTTTCCAGGTGGGTTCTTATTTTGCTTTGATTTCCAAGACCAGCACAGAGTTCAATACATGACCACTTAGGCAAATAGGAAGGAGCTCAATTTCCTTTAAGTGGCCTCTTACAAATTTTAGGAAAGACACTTAACCTCTATGAGTCTCCACTCTTATCTATAAGATTAGGATAACATTATTACTAAGATTGTTGTGAGAATAGGGGCGCCTGGGTGGCGCAGTCGGTTAAGCGTCCGACTTCAGCCAGGTCACGATCTCGCGGTCCGTGAGTTCGAGCCCCGAGTCAGGCTCTGGGCTGATGGCTCAGAGCCTGGAGCCTGTTTCCGATTCTGTGTCTCCCTCTCTCTCTGCCCCTCCCCCGTTCATGCTCTGTCTCTCTCTGTCCCAAAAATAAATAAACGTTGAAAAAAAAAAATTTTAAGATTGTTGTGAGAATAAAGAAAATCAACTACAAAATACCCAGCATCCAGTAGGTACTCAATAAATAATAGTCCCTCCCCCACCCACACACACAGGAGACAGGAGAGGAGAACTGGATCAACCCAAAGTATAAATGGGGAGAAAAGGAAATATGAATTGGAACAGAAAAATATAAGGTAGAGGAAAAAATATGAATAGAGATTATAATAAATATAAGTGGGCTAAATTCACCTATTAAATGATAGTCTTTAGGTTAAAAAAACAGGCTTTTTACAAGAGACATACCTGAAGAGACAGAGTTCTCTCTTCACTTTACTCATTCTTCCAAGCCCAAGAGTTTGTCTGCAGCCGTTATCACCCTACACTGCAGAACAACCCCTCGCCTTCATCAGCACAGAACTATTATTACTCCTTACTCATGCCATATATTGTTGGCTGTGGATTACCTATATAATAAAGACTCAAAATTCTTTTAGGCACCAAATTTTTAATTTACCCACTTTCTTGCTCTCTTTTAACATTATAAACATTAATTAAACATTATAAACCAAATTAATATTTTTGATCCAGGGTTGTGATAGGAGCCATCATGTTACAAAGAGGTGGCAGATCTCTGCCTGCTTTTATGATTCTCTGGCCTCTTTCAACTTCTGGCTGTCACATCTCTTGTCCTTTTTTGGTTTTCCTATAACACTATATTCTAACCTCTGTAAAATAGGAACTGAAAGTACTGACCTCATTGTTCTGAGAAACCTCTTAAACAATAGAATGTCCAGCACTAAGCCAGGCTCTCAGGGACAAACTCCCAAGAGTTCCTCCCTGCCCTTTGATATAGTTCATTCTCATCAGTCATGGGCTGAGGAGCCAGTGAACCAGTAAATTAGAACATGAATATAAAGGCCATAGGTCAGGGGAGGGCCTAGATGGAAAAGTGCATGGGTTTTGTGACTACCACTGCCAACTTCCAACCTAAGTAAGGACTGACTGAGCAGTTCCAAAACCCCTCTGCTCATGGTTCCCTATGGTTATCTCCTGTGTACCTCTATCATGACCAGGGCTTCAGAAGGGGCTTCTCAATTCATGATGCCACACTTGAAGCAGTATGGGAGATGCAGCAGCAGAGGTTAAAGACTGAGTGACCAGCACCAGGAAGTCAATGGGGGACATTAACAAACCTATTTCAAAGTTGGTGCCATTTGCTCTTGATGAAGAGAAGTGGAACCCCAGCAAGGCCAGCACCTTATAGCGAGCAACTATAAGGCAAACTACAGGCCTGGTTCTCAGTAGCGGTAATGATCAGGCTTGAAAGGGCCATCACGGGACAAGCCTAGGTACTTGGCCTGCTTCTCAGTCAGCTTGGTCAGCTTCACATTCAGCTTACCCAGGTGGGCTTCAGCTACTGCTTCATCCAGCTGGAGAAAAACACAGGAAGACCTAGAATCAGTGCCATGCTGTGCGACCCCGTACCTGCATCCAGCTACCAATAGAGACAAGAAGTATTCTGTGGGAGTATCTGTCATATGTGTTACAAATACTACCTTATTCTATCCTCACAGCCAGTTCAGCGGATGTGTTGTTTTTGGCTGCCTGGCTCCCTTTACTCAAGAGGGAACCATGCTACATACTCCCCTCCAACTATCCCTGGTTGGACCATCAACTACATCTCTTTCCTCACCCTCCACCAACACAAGCAACTAACCAAATGCTCCTCTGGAATATATCTATGGACAGAACATATATTCTATGACAGGTAGAGACAAGGACTGTTCAATTCCTAAAAAGGGAGGGAATCTTAAACAGTGAGAATATCAGTCTCAGCTCACCAGAGACAAGTCTATTTGACAGATGAAGTGAATGTAAAGAAGAAAACAGCCAAGGCAAAGAGAAAGACGAATCCCTGGATCCAGTGTCTGAATCTTAGACTCCTCCGTTACATAGCCAAGACTTCCTTTTTAGATTAAAATGGTTGTGACTGTTTTAAAATATATCCTTAAGTTCTTTGTCCATAAATTCATAATACCCTTTCCATCACGAGGTAGAGCCCAATTCCTCACCCTTTGAGTGGCTTACTTCTAATGAACAGAATAAAGCAGCAGAAATGATGTCATGGGACTTGGAGACAAGGTCCTAAAAGGCACTTGCAGCTTCCTCCTTTGCTTTCCTGTGGATCATTCACTCTAGGGGGAAGACCAGCTGCCATCTCATCACGACACTTAAGCAACCCTATGCAGATAGACCCATGTGGTGAGGAATTGAGACCTGCCAACATGGACATGAAGTGGATCTTCCAACCCAGTCAAGCCTTCAGATGACAACAGCAACTCACTGGGAGTCATACCCTGCTTTGGGCCTCAGTTTCCTCCTCTGTTAAATGTAGAGAATGATTTCTGCCCTGTGGAGGACACTGTGAGGACCTCTAAGAGGGTAGAGATGCAAACCCACCTTCTTGGGCAAGAAGTGGACCCCAACAGGGTACTTGTCAGGGTGAGTCCACAACTCTATCTGTGCCAGCACCTGGTTGGTGAATGAGTTGCTCATCACAAAGCTGGGGTGGCCCATGGCACAGCCCAGGTTGACCAGCCGGCCCTCAGCTAACAGGATGACACGGCGCCCATTTTTCAGCCAGTAGCGATCCACCTGCAAGTGGGCAAAGCAGCAGTGAGGGTTGGTAGGGCACTGTTGCCAATGTCCACCACTGCCTTATCCTACTCTGTGGTTCAGAAAGGCCTTCCTGCCTCCAATAGTGTCTGTGAAGGGCCTGGACTGTCCTAGAACAACCTCCAGCAAGTGGGTGGGACTCACAATTAATAAGAGCTAATATTTATTAAGCAACTCTGTGCTAGAGATCTCATGGGTCTGCTGTGAGAATTTAATGAGCTGAACAAGTAAAGTACTTGACATATGGCTTGGCAGATAGTAAGCACTTGGTAAGTATTAGCTAATAATTATCATTAATCCCACAGGCTAAGAACATACACAAACTGTGTGTGTGTGTGTGTGTGTGTGTGTACTTATCACATCTGATTCTAATAACAACCCTATAAGTACTATTATTATCCCCATTTCACAGATAGAGAAACTGAAGTTAAACTAAAGAAGTTAAAAGAAACTAAAGGATTAAGTTGTGGGGCACCTTGGTGGCTCAGTTGGTTAGCATCCATCCAACTCTTGATTGCAGCTCAGATCATGATCTCACAGGTCATGAGATCGAGCCCCTACACTAGGCTCAGTACTGACAGTGCAGAGCCTGCTTGGGATTCTCTCTCCCCCTCCCCCACTCATGTGAGTGCATGTGTGTGCATGTGCATGTGCATGCTCTCTCAAAATAAATAAACTTTAAAAAAACAAATAAATAAAGGGTTAAGTTGCTGCAGTTTGAGCCTGGACATTTTGAGGACAGATCCCATGTTCTCAACCACCATGCTAAATAAAAATTGAATGGAGTGGTGCTCAACATTGGCTGCCCAGCAGAATCATCTTGGGTGCTTTAAAAAATGGGGATGTCTTGGTGTCACCCTAAGATTTTGATTTAAGTGGCCCTGAAACCGGGCTCTCTTCCTCCCCCATCCCACTGCCCAGGTTGCCACAGCCTCCTCATCTACCCTTCTTAGTGACTAGCCCACAGTCATGTCCCCCACAGTCTCCCATCTGCCCACCCTGCTAAGGCTTCTCACCTGGGGCTTGATGTTCACCTTCTCCACAGCATTTTCGTTCAGCCACTTGACATCAATCTCTACATCAAAGTGTCCGATGTTACACACAATGGCATCATCTTTCATCTGCTCAAAGTGCCTGTTGGGGAGTGCCAACCCATGGAAGACCGTCAGGGACAAAGAGCAGCCCTAAGCCTCCTTTGCTCCCTGAGACCCCCAACCTGGCACCTACCGGCCAAGGATGATGTCAGTACAGCCCGTGGTGGTGACAAATATGTTGCCCTCCTGACAGGCCTCATCCATAGTGGTCACCTCATAGCCTGTGCAGAGACGGTGTCCACAGGTCATCCAGGGTGGCCCTGGAGGAGGGCCAGGGTGGCCCTCCTCTGGCCCCAGTGGCTGACAGCCAACCCTCGCCCTGTCATACCCTCCATGGCAGCCTGCAGTGCATTGATGGGGTCGATCTCCGTGATGATGACGCGGGCCCCAAAACCCCTCAGGGCCTGGGCACAACCTTTGCCCACATCGCCATAGCCGGCTACCACTGCCACCTTGCCTGCAATCATCACATCTGTGGCCCGCTTGATGCCATCTATAAGAGACTCCCGGCAGCCATACAGGTTGTCAAACTTGCTCTGAAAGAAGAGGGGCAAAGGGGTGATGGGGGCAGGCAAAGCCCCTGGGCCTCAGACCTACTCTCAGCATCCTGGCCTAGTGGGTCTTGGACTGATCACTTTTTCCCGCCAGCTAATGCACTCATATGCCCCTTGCTCTGATTAGCCCGAGACGTTCTCCCTAGCCTATGCCAGTCTAGAAGGCTTCCTAAGGATCAATTGCTAGGAGAGACTTGCTTAGAACCTGCTTCACTTTCAAGCTCTTGGTGCCCAGCCCTAAAACTCACTGTACAGTTCTTTCCCTCTTTAATGGACTTATTACCCTCAGTTATCACTCCTTTACCCCCCTCAAATGAAGGCTAAGTCCCTAGCCTGCAGCCTTCCCAGGGATCTTTCTTCAGAGGCCTACTAAGCTGCAATGGGAACCAACAGCTGAACACGACACTGACTCACCTTGGTGACAGAGTCATTGACGTTGATGGCAGGCACCTTCAACTTCCCGTTAGCCACCATCTTGTATAGGTTGTGGACCCCTGTTGTGGTCTCTTCAGAAATGCCTCGGATGCCTGAAAAAGAACGGAGGGAATGAGCCCAAGGCCAGGAAGGGACTGCCCAAGGGATAAACGGGGTGCCTCTGGGATGAGGCCACAAGAGCCTCAGAAAACCCACACCTCAACTCACCCAAATTCCTCATCTTTACCCGCCAAAGCTGCTCGTCTGAGTTCCCATTTCCATGACTGATACCATAGTCACCCAATCCTCCAGGCTAGCAGGCAAGAAGAGCCATCACCATCATCAGGCCAAAGGATTCCACCTCCCAGCAATCCCAAGCTTTCCATCCCTGCCGCCACTGCCCTAGTCCCCACCACCATCATCTCTTGCATGGTCTCCCAGCCACGAACCATTTTCTACACAGGGGCCAGCAGTCATTTTTAATGTATATATTTTCAGAGAAATCTTTTAAATACCATCCACTCACTTCTCTTTGCTCTCAGGATCAAGCCCAACTCTTCTCTCTTGGTCTGTTGAGTCTGATTAAAGTTCCAGCTACATCCTGCAACTCTACCCAGTGAAGGAAGCTGCCATGCTGACTTCCTTTCTGTTTCCTGAATAGTCCATCCTTCCCTGCCTCAGGGCCTTTGCACTCACTACCTCCTCTACATTCCTCCTCACACTGCTTTTAGCAAAACTGACTCCTTCCCAGTTGTTCCCCGCCCTGGCCTATGCTTGCCCTTGAACCAGACCTTAGCCAGGCCTCCCCTCACCCCCCCCGCCCCGCCCCACCCACCACCACCTAGCCCCACACCATCAGAAATCAGGAGGCCAGGCCCCAGCATGTCTGCAGGAGCCTGCCATCCTCCCATCTTCCACAGAATCTGCTGCTCGAGGCAGTAGGAGTCCTGCCAGGCCTGCTGCTTTCACATGGGCAAGAACCACCAACACCCTGCCCACCCACCTGCCGCACTTACCTGACAGGAGCTGTGGGTACTTGGTGTGAATGAGATTCGTGAGGTCACCTCCATCATCCAGAATCATGTTGAGGGGCCCGTCCTTGAAGTACAGCGTCTGCTCAATGCACCACAGGTACTCCTCATCTGTTTCACCCTTCCAAGCGTACACTGGAGTTTGAGTGGCACAGCACATCAGGGCCTGGCCTTCCCCACTGGTGCCTGCTCCAGGAAACCACCTGAGCAGGGCCAATATAACCTACCTAATTCCCACCTCCAGCCCTTCTGAGGACTCAGGCAATGAAAAGAACACAACTTAGAACCAGATAGATCTAAGTGCAAATCTTGGTTCTACACTCACCAGCTGAGTGACTGAGCAAATCACTTCACCTCTGTGAGCCTCAGTTTCCTCACCTCCAATGGTACTGATTAAGTGAGATGGAGGTCAAGATATAGGTATCTGGAAATCATTATTTCCCTCCTTACCACTTTCTGTCTGGGCCTCAGCAACTGGGACCTCAACCTAGTGACCAGGGCTCCCACCCACAATGCCTACTGCTGGGATAAAGGTGCTACAGCGTTACTGAGCCACACTCAAGTGGACGCATGAGCCAAGATCCAAGAGTCATTCTGCACTGCCCAGCAGTCTCTGTGGTAGGTTGTCCCAGGCTAAGTCTGGCCAAAAAGTGACAAATAGCAGCTACTATGCATAGAGCACTTTCTCTGTGCCAGACATTATTCTGACTGCCTTATACACCATCTAATTTTTCCTCAGAAACACTCTGAGGCAGGCATTACTATCACCCATCATTTACAGCTCAGAGAGGAGCTAAAATGTGCCTAGGTCACGCAGCATGGGCATTCCAGAACAGGCATCGGAATCCAGGACTCCTGACTGCCAGCCCAGACTGGGACACTGGTATGGGGCTCTCAAGAATCTCCTGTGAGCAAACAACAGTGGCCAAGGAGGCCCAGATGCCACTCCCCCAGACTAAAGCAGACAATGGTCTTGAAAACAAGGCTCTTCCCAGAGAAGGGTCATGGAGCCCAAATAAGGCTGAGGAGCAGGGGAAGACATGACAGTCCAGGGTCTGGAACAGTCCTCCTCCATCCATTTCCTTCTACCTATGGCTGTTTAGAAGGAATTGTGAATGTCCCATTTAATCACCATCAGAGCTAACCACTCCCCTCCCCAAGCCCTGGCAGATGTGTGCCTGTTTCTCTAGCAGCTTGTGATAGTCTTTCCTCAGGTTCCTAGACCATCAGACCCTAGGCAATGGACCTCTGAGGCTCTTTTTCTACCCAGTATCCCTCCCTGATTCTTTTGGAAATAGACCTACATCCTTCCTTTAAGGAACTTCCTCTCTGTAACATCATGTGGTTCCCAACCATAAGATCCCACCCTTCCTGGTTACATGATTTGAGATGGGCCAGTAAGTGCATTCCATAGGATTTTAGATGATAGTGGGACAAAAAAACTCTTTCCTTAAATCACTAGACTAGAATTCTACGACCATGACTTCTCTCCCCTGCCATGGGAAAACCTGCCACAGTAGGAGTCAGTGAACCAAACAGGGAGAAGCAGAGCCCCTTCATGCATTCTCACAACCCCTAGCAACAAACAAGACTCACCAGGAATGCCAGCCTTGGCAATGGCAGCCGCTGCATGGTCCTGGGTAGAGAAGATGTTGCAGCTGGACCATTGCACCTACAACAGCCAACAAGACAGGGCTGCTGGTCACAGACAGCTCAGAAGCACTGGGATCACGGGACAGGGATAAAGCAAAGCCGTGGACAGAGAAGGGAGAGGCTCAGGATCTAGTCCCAGCTGACTCTTCAACCATAGGCTAGGGACAACTGATGAGTAGATGGGAGCCAGAGCATTGACAAGACCTGATTTAGGCTTTAAAACATCACGGGGTACTATGTGGAGGGTAAATGGCTCCACCAGGAAGCAAGGAGACAACTGAAAAAGCTGCTGTAAGAATTCAGCAAGAAATGCAATGGTAGCAGTAGAGGAGATGGTGGGTACATTCTGAAGGTTGAGAGGACAGAATTTGCTGCAGGATTAGTTGCTGGGGTGAGAGAGAAAGAGGAGTCAGGGATGATCCCAGGTTCTAGAAGCCTGGTGTTTCCATTTACTTACATGAGGAAGACTGAAGGAAGAAGAGGGGAATAGGAAATCATGAGTGTGGCCATGTTGAGGTTCAGAAGTCTACTAGATCTCTAAGTGGAGAGGACTGACACATCAGCTGCCGGATATAGAAGTCTGGAGTTTCAGGGAGAAGTCCAGGCTAATACATATATTTGGGAGTCAGCACTATACAGACAGTATCTAAGGCCACAAAATCACATCACTGGGTGTGAATGTTGAAATAAGAGGTCCAAGGAATGAGCCTTGGTGTACTCAGTTGGTTTTGGCTGCTCTTCCCTGCCCCATCTTGGGAAACCATCTTACTCCAAAACTCCCAGACAGATTGGAAGAGCTGCCAGCTGTTGGTACTTATAACCCAGGCTGAAACAATCAGAGCACACCATCCTTCCGGCACCATGTTTGGTCCATGGCAGGCACGTGACCCTGGGAGGGCCAATGAGAACCAGTCCTTAGATGACTCGGTAGGCCCTTGGTGTTGAGTTTTTCCTACCAGAGCTCCTCAATCAGGAAGATGTGAATTGAGGGAACTCAGAAACTATCTTCCCAGTCAGGGAGGAAATTTGCATAACAATAGTCACCACAAAGGGTGGTGGCACTGTGACAAGCTTGGAGCCTCTGCCAACCGGAAGGGACATCACATTGGACTTCCCCTGCCCCCACACCAGAAATGCCAAGGGACTCACCTCAGCACCCAGAGCTACGAGGGTCTCAATGAGGACAGCTGTCTCCACAGTCATGTGTAGACAGCCAGCGATGCGGGCGCCCTTCAGCGGCTTGGAGGCCGAGTACATCTCCCTCATACGCATCAGACCCGGCATTTCATTCTCCGCGATGTCCAGGGCCTTGCGTCCCCAGGCGGCCAGGCTGATGTCGGCTGCAGGGCCAAGGTAGACGGGATTTCCATGAGCCGCCTCATCCCACCAACCACAAAGCACCACCACTCTCACTTATCCACTTGTGGACACAAAACACTAAATTAGGCAGCTCACAGCCTTGTGAGAGAACACATTTAATCAAAGAATCACACAGGTATGTGAAAATTACAACGCAGGTAAGTGTCCCTTAAAAATTAGCTATCGGGGTGCCTGGGTGGCTCAGTTGGTTGAGCGTCTGACTTCAGCTCAGTTCATGATCTCACGGTTCATGAGTTCCAGCCCCACGTCGGACTCTGCGCTGACAGCTCGAGCCTGGAGCCTGCTTTGGATTCTGTGTCTCCCTCTCTCTCTGTTCCTCCCCGACTCGCACTCTCTCTCTCTCTCTCCCTCTCTCAAAAATAAATAAACATTTAAAAAAAAGTTTTTTTTTAATTAGCTATCAACCTATACGTACCTCCCACTACCCTTTCTGCTGCCACCTACCAACCTCCTCATTTCCTAAAGACTGTAGCTCCTTGTGCTCCATCTTCCAAGTCATCATTCTCAGTGACTTCCTCCAACGCCTTGGGCTCAACACATTTGCTTCGTTTCCTTGACCATATGAAAAGGCTGTTTCCCCAAGACTGATTTCTTTCCACTTGGAGGAAACTCACCTGTGTAACTAACACTCTTGGCCTCTCTGCCCTAAGGGAAGCAGAGTGCCTTGTCTGATTGGTAAACTTGAGAGGAACAAAGGGCATGCTCAGTTCAGCTCTCCCTTCTTCTGCAAGCAAGCAGCAGCCAGCCAGCCTACAGGAAGCAATTTTTGCATACCTACCTAAGCTCACCTTGCCTGTAACTGGAGAGTAACTACTGAATTTGGCCTTTTGTTAGCAGGATCATCGGACTTCAACACTAATCTACACCCTCTGGCTTTGATGCTATTAGTTATGAGGGTTAAGTTTTGGCTTCTATCTGCCACCCCAAATGTTTCAAATTTGTCCAAATTCTCAGACAGGAAAGAAGGATACTATAATGCTCTCTCACCATCTCAATACTCTTCTAATAATCAAACCCTCTTTCTCTCCCAGGCCACACCAACCCATTCTGTAGGTCAGTGGTTGCAAACTTCCCCAGATACAGTCATCAGGCATACTTGTAACATCTCCCTGAGAAAAAAAGATTCAATAGGTCTAGGAAGAGAGCTGGGACTCCTGGTGATTTTTATTATTAGGGAAATTTGGATCCTGCTAATCGCCCAAAGAGGTGGTGGGTGGAGGGAAAGGACTGCAGAGAATTTAATAACAAATAATAAAACTAAAACAGTCTGCCCCCTACTGTATAACTACTGTGCATTCAGAGATGAAATATTCCTCCCCCATGGGAGGGACTTACTCCCACAGTGCCTCAACACACAACCCCCTTCCCCTATCACCCTCTGGCCCCACCCCCACCCATCCACCTTGGCAGGCCATTACCAATGCTACTCTCCTTTGAAAACCTTGATTTCAAGCAAACAACTCTGGCCATGTCCCATCTTTCCAATCCTCTCTCCCTCTGGAGCCCTAACTGCAATAAGAGTACAGTCAGTCAGGTCAGAACCTCTAATGCATTAATCCTACCGATTTCCACAGTCCCTCACCACACCACTTTCCTATTCTCAACTTCTTCCACAGGTTCAGATTCCACTGTCTCCTCTGAGAACTCCTTGGCAAAACTCCCACCCTGGTTAAACCCAACCTTCCACTGCACCCAAGCCAGAGAGTCCAGCAGGAGGAAAATCATCATATGAAGACCATAAGGGGACACTCCGCAATCCTAACACATTTTCATAGTAAATTCACTCTTCTTTTCCATTCTGTCCAAACCTCTAATGCCTCTCCTTATCAACTAATGACCTTACTTCACAATTCACTGAGAAGAATTCAGAGCTATGCCATGTTTCCTCCATGGAATCCATTGGTCCTCATCTGTAGCTACACACCAAGCATTCTTTTGGTACAAGAGAGTGGTCTCTGCTAGGTGGGGCTTGATCCCATGTACTCTCACCTCCTTGCAGACCTCACTACTCCAGTGAACTGTTCTTCCCAAGGTCACCCAAAACTGGCCTAATGCTACATCTAATGGTCAACTATCTATGTTCACGTGTCTCCCTGAAGCACTGCTCCCATGAATTTTGCCCTCCTTCTGAAATCCTGTCTTTTCTTGGCTTCTATGCCTATCCTTCTGTGGTTTTCTTCCTGCCTTCCAGGCTCCTTTTCCTATAACTCACTGTAATGTTTCCAAGCCCTCAGGGCTCCATCATCTCCCTCTTTCCAGAAGAGCTCATTACGTTACAGGCTTTAAATACCTTCCCTACAGCAATGGCTCCTACCCAAACTTCCAGCCCAAACTTCTCCCCTGAATTTAGGACTCCTATAATCCAACTTATCTACTCGCCATCTCTACTTGGATGATCAGCTATATGTATTATGTGTTGGGTTTGAGCCCCTGGGACTCCTGGTCCTCCTTCCCAAACTTTTACTCCCCCAACCTTCCCATTTTAGGAAATGAAACCACCATTCAACCAGCCACCCCAGACAAAACCTTAAGATTTCTTGATTCCTCTTTTCCCCTTTCGCTCCCTTCCAACCCATCTGCAACGTCCCAACACATCTTGCCACGTTGGATCACTGAAGCAGCCTCTTCACTGGTCTCCCTGCTCCCACATGCTATTCTTCCCACAGAAGCCAGAGGAAGAAGCGTTTTAAAATTTAAGTTATATCACCTCCACTCTTCTGCTTAAGTAAAAAACAAATCTCCACTGGTTTGCCCTTACTTTTGAATAAAATCCTAACTACTCACTGCCCACCCTTCTCCCCCACCTCTCCACCCTTTTTCTCCTCACTAGCTGCTCAACCACATGGCCTTCCTTCAAAGAAGCTAAATTCATTCCCACTTAAGGGCTTTAATCCAAGCAATTCTCTTAGCCTGGAAGGCTCCTCCCCAAGCACCTGATATAGTATCTGGCACAGAGTAGATATTCAACAAAAACCTAGAAACAACAAAGAACTTGGTGTATATATTCTTGCTGGAGGAACAGAGAGTGCACCAGGGTGACTCTACTGGTAGAGGGAGTAAGAGGATGAGTCAGGATTTTAGTCCCAGTGAGGTGGGAAGCTCCAAAGTTTTAAGGGGAGTATCATGACCAGATCTGTCTTTTGAAAAGACCCCTTTGGTTGCTGCATGTGTCTATGGAACAAGAGACCAGAGAGGGAGGAGGAAGACTAGAACTGGGGAGGTGGCCATGCAGACAGATAAATGTGAAGATCTCACAAAACGGAGAAAATACCATGACATTATCCAGATCCATGTCTGTCCTATACTTATCCTCTAGTCACCTTTGTATCTCCAGTGCTCAGCAGGGCCTGGCACAGAGAAAAGCAAACATCTACTAACCATTCCTGGTTGTTAAAAAGGAATGAGAGGGGGGTCCATGAAAGGGGCTGGCACAACACAGGGCGTGGCAAGAAACAAAACAAATGGGAACCCAGCATTTGCATTTACCTATGAAGAAAGAGCCCAGAGAGGGGTTTACCCCAGGTTCCACAGCCAGTCAATGGCAGAGGTGGGGGTGGTGGCCAGGCAGAGGTGTCAGAGCTACAGACAGAGGCCCTTCTCAAGGATCAAGGATCATGGGAGGGGCCCAGCAATAGCAGACAATAGGCTTTGTCCTATCCTGCTAAGCTCCATCCCCTCAGCCACCACAGGTTCCTCCAGCTAAAAATAACTCCTTCACTTGCCCTCATGACAGGCATGCCAGCCCCTGAGTTTTCCATAGATCCTTCAACTCCAAGGGCACGGAGGAGGGTCTAGTGTTCCAAGTTCTGGGTTTTTTTGGTGCCCAGGTTGCGAAGGAATTATAGAAGTTGCAGGAGCACCTATCTAGAGCAAACCAAGAGGAAGAGCCAATACCCCTTCTGAGCCTGTTTCTTCATCTGTAAAATGGAAACAATAATCTCTAACCTTGCTATGAGCCCTGAGGATTAAAGATGTGATGTGGGGAGCACCTGGGTAGATCAGTAGGTTAAGCATCTGACTCTTGATTTCAGCTTGGGTCATGATCTCACGGTTCATGAGTTCAAGCCCTGCATGGGGCTCTGTGCTGGCAGTGTGGAGCCTGCTTAGGATTCTTTCTCCCCCTCTCTGCACCCCCCTGCTCATGTTCTCTCTCTCAAAGTAAATAAACTTAAAAAAGGAAAAAAAAAAAAAAAGATGTGATACGGGCAAGGTCTGGCATAAAATGCCTTTCCTGATGGCGGCTTCCTTCCTCCAATTCTATCCACCCAACTCCCCTACTTCCAAATGCAGCCTTACCTCCTCCCACATAACCCAATGCCCTCAACCCTGACCGGCTGATCTCTCCACAGTATGAGGAGCCCACATTCTAGCTCAGGCACTGATGTGCCCTTGACTTAACCTTTCTGTACTTCAGTTTCATGGGAACAACGGTCTATTCTGGCCACTTGATGAGCTACTATTTCTACAGAATCTTTGCAAGTCCATCCCACTAGTGCCTCAGTTTCTTTCTCTGTATAATGGGATAAAGTCCACCTCCAAAGGTTATCTTGTAAACACACAAATCAGCAGATACACTGCAAGTGCTCCATAAATACTGCTGCCTTTCTCCAGGTCTAATGGTGCCTTGAATTTACTTTAAAAACTGCTAGCAGCCTGAACAAGTTTGTGCTGACAGTTCATTAGGTTTGTTCCAGGTGTGTTCACTTATATACAGTGGTGAAAAGGTGTGCTTAGAGGCAAACAAGGCCTACATTCATATCCTGCTAGACCAACTCACAGCTGTAAGATCCTGAGCAAGGTACCTTTATTCCTGTGTCTCAGTATACTCATCGTAAAATGAGAAATTGTCCCTTCTCCAAAAAAGTCGTGAGAACAAAATGAATTAATCTACAATAAAGATAGAAGGCGGTGCCCATCCCACAGTAAACTGCCCGGTGAACATTAACTATCAGTTTAACTGATAAATTGCAAGGATTTTTCTAAGCAGTCCAAGTTTTCTTAGAGATTCTCTGCACGGCTGTCACTGTCGGCCAGGAGAGTGACCCTAAAGGTTGAGTAACGAACCCAAAGTCTCCTGTGAGGGGACTAGTGTCGACCTCAGGCTCGCTCTCCAGGCCTCTCCTCCCACGCCTGAGGGACTCCACTGCCCTCGCCTTCCCTACAGGAGGCCCAGAGAGGGGTGGGCACTTGTCCGGGTCCACCCAGCTGGCAGGATCGTGGCCTCCTGGAGTAGGTCCCAGCAGGTGCCAAAGGTCCCAGGCCGTGGCCAGGTGCGCGGTCCCCGCCAGTCCCAGGCTCTTCCGAGCGCAACACGCCGCCAGTTGGCGGCTCCGCAGCCCGCGCTGCTGCACCGAGCCTCGCGCGGCACGCCGGGACTTGTAGTCCGTGGCCGCCTCTGACTACCGCCTCGCTGGGACGTGAGAACTCCAGCCCCCAGGTGGCCTCGCGCGGCCACGATCGCGCCGAGCCAGCGATTCAAGGGGTCCTGAGAGCCCCGCGTCGGCCCCGCGGCCGCCTCCCCAACAGGCCCCCAGCGGGCGCGGAGTCGATCCGGCCGGCTGCACTCCTGGAAACTCACCGACTTTGTAGGGCAGTTTGTCTGACATGCTGACAGTGCTTCCTCACAGAATGGTGAACACGGGCGAAAGGGGCCAGGCCTGGGGCTACAGACTCGCACAGGAAGGGCGGCGCTGAGCAGGGATCTGTGTGTGGCGCCGGCGCCTTTAAATATCTTCCTCTAGTTTGCATATTCAGGATCCCGCTAGAGCTGAGTGGTCCGGGCCGGGGCCCAACGC
The DNA here is from genome assembly GCF_022079265.1 of Lynx rufus. Taxonomy (NCBI): domain Eukaryota; kingdom Metazoa; phylum Chordata; class Mammalia; order Carnivora; family Felidae; genus Lynx; species Lynx rufus. Next base: position 24,815,084 of record NW_025814896.1, on the reverse strand, counting down.
AAGGGGGCGGGGCCGGGACCGGAACAGACTTCGATCCCTGCTAGGGAGAAAAACCGTTTTTTGTCCACGCTGGGTTTGGAAGGGAGCTCAGGGAGAGGCCTGAGAGCAAACCTGAGGCCGTTCTTTCTTTCATTCGTTCAGCTTGGAAATCCGAAGTCAAAACTGAATGGAACTGCCGTTCTAACCAGTTCCCTTACCTGAGCCTCAATTTTCTCTTTAGTAAAATGGGCCAAATGATACCACATGGATTATACGTAAAGTTGCAATATGTCAAGTACCTAGCACACCCCAGATCTTCCACCCTGCTCCCCTCCAGGTAACCACTATCCTTAGTTTAGGTAAATCTGTATGCATTTTAGTACTTTAACTACATATGTGTAAATCAAACGTTTCATAGAATTTTCTGTATTTGACTTTTATATAAATGGTACCATACTGTACTTAGCCTCCTGCAACTTGCTTTTTTCTGTCAATACTAAGTTTGTACAAGTCACGTATATAGCTTAAATGTATTTATTTTTGCTTTTGCTGCCGGATATTATTTCGTTGTATACATGACATGATTAATTTATCTGTTCTATTTGCTCAAGTTATATACAGTCTATTGCTATTGCATACATACATGGAGCAATGGACGTTTCTGTACTTGTCTCTTAGTGCACATGTGTGGGTGTCTCTGGCGCAGAAATGTACCTAGAGCTGGAGTTTATGGGCTGACACATTGGTAACTTTCCTAGATATTGCCAAATTGCTTTCCAAGGTAGTTTCACCATTTACCCTCCCACTGGCAGTATCTGAGAGGGCCTGTTTTTCCACATCTCTGTCGTCACTTGTCAGCCTAACAAATTTGTGTTGACCTGATGGGTGTGAAAATGTATCTACTTGTGATTTTAACTGGCCACCTGAAAACCCTTTAACATCTTTCAAGGAACCCCGCCCCCCCCCCCCACTCCATTCCCCAGCTGCCATCCATTTTCTTTCTCCCCTTCTCAAACTTTTTCAGAGTTGTCCCTTTCTGGATCTGCACTTCCACACCTCCCACTCATTTCTCAGGTGTGTGGCCTCTACCCCCAGGCCTCTGCTGAAATTTCTGCAACTAAGGGCATCAGGGATCCTGGCTGAATCCAACAGATGTGCCTCAGCCTGCATTCCCACCTCCCAGCGACACACAACATGCCCTCGGTTTCCACTTTCCTGTCTCTCCTCCCAGTAGTTATTCTTGTTCACTTAGTTCCTTCTCTGACCTTAGCAACTTCCTTCTTCTCTAGTGCTCTCAAGGGCTGATGTTCCTTTTTCCTCTTACTCTGTTCCTTCTGCCTGTGCCATCTCACCCACACTTAAGGCTGTTGTGACCACTTCTATCAAGTTGGTCCATGTGTCCATAAAACACTGCCTTGCCCTGAAAGCCACCTGTTTCCCTTCTCAATCACAGGCTCCTGCTCCCCACCCCTGGAGTTATTACTACCATGAATTTTGTCTTAATCATTCCTTTGCTTTTCGTAACGGGTTTTACTACCTATGTGATTATCCCTATACAGCACATTGTTTAGTTTTGACTGTTTTTGCCTTTGTGTAAGTGAAATCATGCTGTATATATTCTTCTGCAACTTGGCTTTTCTCTCAACATTGTGTTTGAGTCCTTCGCATAGATGCTGTAACTATGGTCCATTTATTTTCTGTATCATCCATTGTATGAATATACCGCAATTTACTAATTCATCATTGTTGATGGGTGCGGCACGTGGGTGGCTCAATCGGTTGAGGATCTGACTTCGACTCAGGTCATGATCTAGCGGTTGGTGAGTTCAAGCCCCGCACAGGGCTCTGTGCTGACAGCTCAGAGCCTAGAGCCTGCTTTGGATTCTGTCTTCCTCTCTCTGCCCCTCCTTCGCTCACATTCTGTCTTTCTCTCGAAAATAAATAAACATTAGGGGCGCCTGGGTGGCTCAGTCGATTAAGCGTCCGACTTCAGCTCAGGTCATGATCTCGCGGTCTGTGAGTTCCAGCCCCGCGTCGGGCTCTGGGCTGATGGCTCGGAGCCTGGAGCCTGTTTCCGATTCTGTGTCTCCCTCTCTCCCTGACCCTCCCCCGTTCATGCTGTCTCTCCCTGTCTCAAAAATAAATAAACGTTAACAAAAAAATTAAAAAAAAATAATAAAATAAATAAATAAACATTAAAAATAATAATGAATTGTTGATGAGCATTGAGTTCTAGTTTTTTCTACTACAAATAATACTGCTCTAACATTCTTCAGATATGCTCATGTCCAACTTAACTAGATAGTATCAATCCGTTTCTCAAAATGGTTGTATTAGTCTGTACTCCCACCAACTTTAGATAAAAATTCTTGTTCTAACTCCTTACCAGCACATCCTATTATAATATTGTTATTTTTTGCCAACCTGGCAGGTACGAAATGATCTCTCATTGTGGTTTTAATTTGTATTTCTGTGACTACTAATGAGGGTGAGCACCTATTCATATGTTATTTATTCATATGAATCCTATCATGATCCTTTCTCTGTAAAAGTTACATTCATGTCTTTGCCATTTTAAAAAAAGATGACTGTTTTTTTCTTTTCAATTAACAGGAATTCTTTGCACATTTTAACCATATGTGTTGCAGGTATCTTTCTCTGGGTTTGTGGTTTGTCTTCTCACCCTCTCTCTGTCGTTTTTTGATAAGTAAGAAATTCTTAGTTTTAATGTAATCAATTTTCTCTTTTCCTTCAGATTAGTGGGAGTTTTTGTCTTGTTCTAGGAAATCTATATGTCCCAAGGTCGTAAAGAATCTCTCCTGTACTGTCTTCCCAAAGTTGTATAATTCAAATATGTATGTAGTAAGAGGTAGAAATTCTGTTTCATTTTTTTCCCCATATGAATAAGCAGTTGTCCCAGCACCACTTATTGAATAGTGCATCTGTCGTAGACTCTAAGTCTAAAGTTCTCTTTTGGTCAGCAAAAGAGCAGACGCAGGATTAAAGCAAGAAATGGCTAATGTCCAGGAAAAGACAAGAGGCCCAAACAAAGGTCCTTGCCCCGTTTTTATTAGGATCAGAAGGCTTACAAACATGGCGATGGATGTGCACAAAGAAATAATGAATCTGTGAACATTAACTTGTGGACATGAGGGAAAGGGGATCTTGAGGATATTTGGGGTTAGGGGTTTGGGTTAATACAAAAAAAATCCGGGTGCCAGGCAGTAGGGAAGAAGGTTGTTTATGATGGACATGAGGCGGCACCACTGTTTATCTTAGAGGAAGAGACAGGGGAAATAAGCTCAGGGTTGACAAGGCACCTTTTCTTTTGTTAACCATTTCCACTCTGGGCTCCTTTGCCTGCAGTGCAGCAGTCCATAGTCCAATTCACCAATTTACCTAACCTGGCCCTATTCTCCTGTGAAAGCAGCTTTTCTGCTATAGTACTAAATTGGGGGTGCTTCTACCCTGAATATCTAACCTTGTTTATTTCATATTCCTATGTATTGGGCACCATTGTGCCATTCCTGTTTTCGGCCTTTGCCTCTCCCTCTCTATTCTGGGGGCTCTGCACCCCCCCTCTATTTTGGAGTGCCTTTGCACCTCCTTATTTCTGGTACCTTTATGCCTCCCTATTTTCGGGGTACCTTTGCACCCCCTATTCTTGGCGTTCCAATCTGGTTTACCCAAACTCAGGTTTGAGCATTTTATGACTTTGTATTTGTTTAAGCCTTGTCCACCCATTGGTGTAAGCCCGGGGGATTCCTAAGCTTATCCCCCACAGTTCCCCCTTTTTGTTTTTCTTGGTTCTTTTAGCTTCATGTTCGGGACTGTCATGATGAGCTCCTGGTCGTTCTTTTGCTTTTGGATGGCTTGGAGGGTGATTCTGCAAAGACATAAAAAGAGACACAGTAAAAGCATTCTGCTTCCCAAAATTATCTAGAATTTTAGATGGGTGCTAGCCATAAGTGAGAAAGGATTTAGGTTGTGCCACATTTCCCAGGAATCAGCCCATTCATTTTTGAGCTGATCCTCTGCATATTGTAGCTGTTGGTGCAATGCCATATCTAAAATATCTAGATCTTCTATATTGTCAGAGAGGTGGGAAGAAAAGACACTGCGAAGGTGTGTCTGGACAGCATCCCAAGCCTTTTTCAACAATGCCCACATAAATATGTTTTAACCGTGTGGATATCCATTTGGGGCATACAGTGGACTGAGTTTAGTAAAATGACTCCCATGTAGCTTAGTAAAAGCCCTTCAAATATTATCCATCCCTCATGTGGCGTAAGCATCCATGCCTCTGCTTAACAGGAATAACACAAATGTGGAGGATTTTGAAGGCTGACACCAAGAGAATTGCCATAATTTTCCCAGTCTTTGGATCAAAGGAGGAGGCATTTTAATCTTAACCTGTATACTTTTAAAATCCATTTACTTTAACCTTAGTCCGTTTTGACCACACATAAAATTCCTTTTTAAAGATTTTCCTTCAAGAACCTTCTACAACACTTCTTTGTATTTAGATTTTGTCCCAAGCCATTTTTCTCCAAATAACCAGTCTCATTTAGGACAAAATTACTTTCTTTTACCTTTAACAAGAATATATTTCCATTTCTTATATCTTTCTTGCCTTTTACTTTCCTACATACAGAGTTGCTTTTTTATTTTTTTTTTTAGTTTTAATTACATTTAACCAATTGTGAATTGTCTGTTACATTAGAAAAATTTTTAGGTGGTAGACTTATGAATCCATTAAGCATAAAACATGGATTAAAAAAAATTTTTTTTAATGTTTATTTGTTTTTGACAGAGAGAGAGAGACAGAGCATGAGCGGGGGAGGGGCAGAGAGAGAGGGAGACACAGAATCTGAAGCAGGCTCCAGGCTCTGAGCTGTCTGCACAGAGCCCAATGCGGGGCTCAAACTCACAGACCACGAGATCATGATCTGAGCTGAAGTCGGACACTCAACCGACTGAGCCACCCAGGCACCCCAAGCTTGGATTTAAATATTCTTAGTTTTTGTTGCCAAAAGAAGTTAGAAGCATAAACCTATGTCTAGTAAGCAGTGCTTCATCATTCCATCTGATTTGGAAAAGGTCTAAAATGTCCAAAGAACTTAATTATTTTTATCATCTAATTTATTAATAAGTTGATAATTCAATTTATCATTTAAGCAAAGTGTTAAAGTTTTAGGTTACCAAAGACACTGAAAGCTATCTTAACAATTACCCATGGAAACTATGAGGCAAACAAAGTTAACCATTACTTTAAGTCACCCTTTTGCTAACAAATTGGAACAGAGATAACAGGAACTTATTTGACCTTTAGTAAACCTTAGTAGTAATAAAGTTTTATATTTAATGCTGATAGCTTTAAAGACAGAACCAACAAACTTAAATTAGTATAAACACCGAATATGTTTCATTTACCATTTAAATCCTGGGAAGTTTGTTAAAACCTTAGGAAGTTATTAAGCACATCCTAAATAGGATTACAGGTCATTACAAATCTTAAAACTTTATGTATTTATTTAACCAACGTGGCAATAAAAGATCCTAAAGGCGAATGTATAACATTATATGGTTGTTAGCAAAACCTAGTTCCTTTAACATTGAGAAGTTTTACCTAAGCAATCAAAGACCTGATGAAGATGAAACCTAAAGCCTTGGTTTTCCCACAGACAAAGAGGAAAAAGACCTTTGTTTACATTGCTTATCAAGAGCAGAACAGTCCAAGAAAACTTTGTCTTGTTGAACAGAGAGAAAAGCAGAATTTTAACCTTATGCCAGTGTACTTTCAAAATTTTATTCATCTCAACTTTAGTAGAATAAAGTTTTATAATTAAAAAAAAATTTTTTTTTAACGTTTATTTATTTTTGGGACAGAGAGAGACAGAGCATGAACGGGGGAGGGGCAGAGAGAGAGGGAGACACAGAATCGGAAACAGGCTCCAGGCTCTGAGCCATCAGCCCAGAGCCTGACGCGGGGCTCGAACTCACGGACTGCGAGATCGTGACCTGGCTGAAGTCGGACGCTTAACCGACTGCGCCACCCAGGCGCCCCAAAGTTTTATAATTTAAAAGACATGCCTATCTTATTAATATTTTATCTGTGTTTTCTTAAAAGTTTACCATTGTTAATTTTCTCCCATGGAACCAGTGGGGAAACTTAAAGTTTAAGGAGGCGGGTTTTTGTTGTTGTTTTTGTTGTTGTTATTGTTGTTGTTGTTGTTTTTGACTTTGGACAGCGTGGGGTGAAGGAGTGCTGTCTGAGGCTTTGAAGAGTCAGATATGCAGGCTGCAGGCGCAGACTGTACCGAAACCAGAGGAGAAGGGGAGAGAAGGCAGAAAGGGTGAGAAATCTCCAAGAGGCCTGAAGGCGAGGCAGAGGGAGGCACAGAGTGCAAAGAAAAGAGTTCACGTGATCCTAAAGCCAGTCAGCTCAGATAGATGAGCAGATACCGATTTTTGTTTTGTTTTGTATTATTTGTTTTGTTTTGTTTTTGTTTTCCACTAGTGGAATTAGGCAGTCCACATTGAGAAGACAGGGAAAACAGGGAAGTTCCCTGAAACAAAAGGAGTTTTGGCAGTTGTTGGGGAATATTTCTTAAAATCTCTATCCCGAGGTAGACTAGCCAGAGACAATTGGCTCTAATCATGATAGTTATTAATCCAAGAAATGAATGAGGGAGAAGCCTTCACATATAGTTAGAGTAACCAGAGTGTATAGGAAGAAACAGTGAGAGAGAGTTAAGAGTTCCCTACATTAGGGATGCCCTCTGTAAAATCCACCACACTATTTCAGTGCATTGCTTTGCTGACAGTGACGAAGCTGGGCTCGCTGCCTTGGTTGGGAATACTGCCCTGTGTCAGACAGTTGTTTAAAAGACACCGGAACAGCAGCGGCAAAGTTCTGCATAGCACCAGTCACGCAAGCATCATGAAACTCTTGGGCACAGACAGCATACTGGGCTGGAGTCCGAATGATGTTCTTAAGAGAGCCCTAGTCCCAGGCACACATGGAATGAGCGCCATGAATATTTTCTAAAATACCGATTGTAAAAGGGCTGTGATGGACCTACAGCCGAACTGATTTTTGCAATTCTTTTACTATTGGAAAGATCAGGCCTTCATGGCTGCGTTGCCCATTTTGCCTGACAACGGGAAAAAGCTGGAGTTTAGGGCCTTATGGGCTTTTCTTTTTTTTAATATGTTTTTTTTTTCAATGTTTATTTATTTTTGGGACAGAGAGAGAGACAGAGCATGAACGGGGGAGGGGCAGAGAGAGAGGGAGACACAGAATCGGAAACAGGCTCCAGGCTCTGAGCCATCAGCCCAGAGCCTGACGCAGGGCTCGAACTCACGGACCGCGAGATCGTGACCTGGCTGAAGTCGGACGCTCAACCGACTGCGCCACCCAGGCGCCCCTGGGCTTTTCTAATATACTTTTGCATTGGGATGAGGACTTTATCAGAGGCAGTTGGTGAGGTTTTTAGAGGCTCGACATTGTCCCACCCTTTTGGGGGAGGAGGAGTATCTTCCGGCTATAAAAGAGCAAGAGGCACAATCTGAGTACAGGGGCAGCGAGATTTTTCTTCCTTTTTAGATAACTCTACGTCTTTGTATGCACTGTCCCAGCTCAAGGGGGATGGGGGAATGGACCAGGTGAGGATTACTTTAGGGGGGGATTTTAGCCCCTTTAGAATGCCTGGCCTTCATTGTTTTTTTTCTACTTGCTCCCACACTTCGGGGGTTAGGGTGTGTGCGTGTGTGTGTGTGTGTGTGTGTGTGTGTGTGTGTTTCTTGCTAATTTAGTAGATGAAAATGATATATTGTTGAAATTTCTGTCCCATTGGGATAAAAGGTTCCTGCTCCATAATGAACCTAGTGAGAACATCCCATGGAAAGTTTCTGACAGTCTATCTGATTCTGTGCATTATAGTGTCAGATACTTTATTTTCCAGTTTGTTCTTCAGAAGTGATTTCCATTCTCCTTTCATATTCATACATCTCTGGTGGTGATAACTTCCACCTGTCCATGTCTCAACTTTGCCTATCAAGTCTCACACTTCATTGTTGACACTCCTGCTATGAACCTGGGGGAGGCATATCACCTTTCTGAGCCTCCTTTTCCTCTACTGTAAAATGAGAATGAGAGTCTCAACTTAGAGGGTTCCTGGGAATCAGAAAGCATTTTACCTTCACATGGATACATCACTTGAGAGGTTACAAAGCACTTAGGAGTCCATTTTCCCACGTTGGAAAATTAGTAACTTTTTTCTGTTAAACAGATACATTATATGGAATGTAAAAAAGATAGTAAAGTATAAAAAAGAAACTAATTCAGAGAGATGACTATTCAGAGATTATGACTTACCATTTTGGTAAATTTCCTCCTGGTCTCTGTTCATTACATATACACGTTTTCCATATCTGAAATCATATTGTATATGCTTTCCTTTTTTTTTTTTTTTTTTTTTTTAAGTAGGCTCCATGCCCAGCATGGAGCCCAAGTTGGGGCTTGAACTAAAGAGTTGGAGTCTTAACTGACTGAGCCACCCAGACACCCCTGTATTGACTTTCTTCTGCCTCTTTTTTTCTACCTAAAATTATCACATGAGCTAGCTTCATAATACTCTCAATTTATGCTTGGTTGTATTCAAAGTCCTTTGTAAATAGTAGCTCATTTAATCCTCATAACACCATTAAGAAGTAGGTTTTCCTCATATTGCAAATGAGGAAACTGGCACAGAGAGGTTAAGTAACTTGCCCTTGTTACACAGTTAACAAGTAAAGTAACTAGAATTTCAACCCAGGTGGTCAGACTCCAGAATCTGTTCCTAATTCCTAATTATGCAGTTTCTCATATTATAGAATATTCCACCCTATGGATATATCACAATTTATGTAACCAAGCCTCTATTGTTTCAGTTTCCCTGTTACAAATAAGACATTAATGTGTCCCACCTCTGATACATTATGGCTTCAGATAAACTCACAGAAATAGAATTGCTTGGTTAAGGAATATCAATATTTGTCAAAGTCTTGATCCAACTTGCCAAATTGCCCTCCAGAAATTTGGTTCCTATTTTTGATACTCTCCAAAACTGGGTATAATTATAATATTTCAAATATTTTCTGGAGCACCTGGATGGCTGTCAGTTAAGCAACTGACTCTTGATTTCAGCTCAGGTCATGATCTCACAGTTTGTGAGTTCAAGCCCCACATTGGACTCTGCACTGACAGAGCAGATCCTGTTTGGGATTCTTCCTCTCTCTCTGCCCCTCCCCCGCTTGGGCTCTCTCTGTCTCTCAAAATAAATAAATAAAAACTTTTAAAAAATACTTTAAAAATTTAAGTTAAGAAAAATAATTCTAATTTATTGAGTGAAAAAACTTGGCCATACACTCTCTAACCATAAGCATTATCCCTTTTATTTTTTTATTTTTGAGAGAGAGAGAGAGAGAGTATGAGCAGAGGAGGGGCAGAGAGAGAGAAGGAGACCCAGAGTCCAAAGCAGGCTCCAGTCTCCCAGCTGTCAACACAGAGCCTGACATGGGGCCTGAACCCTTAAGCCATGAGATCATGACCTAAGGCAGTCAGACGCTTAACCAACTGAGCCATCCAGGTGTCCCTAGCATTACCCTTTTTTAAGTGAACTTTTTATTTATTTTTTATTTTTATTTTTTAATGAACTTTTTATTTTGAGATAGTTGTAGATTCATATGCAGTTGTAAGAAATAATACAAAGAGATCCCATGGTCCCTTTACCCTGTTTACCCCAATGATGACATCTTGCAAAACTGTACAAAATCACAACCAGGATATTGTCATTGATACAGTCAAGATACAGAACTTTTTTTTTTTTAAGTTTATTTATTTATTTTGAGAGAAGAGAGAGAGGGAGAGTGAATCCCAAGCAGGCTCCCACTGCCAGCACGAAGCCCAACGTGGGGCTCTCGAGATCATTTCTGAGCCGAAATTAAGAGTCAGACTCTTAACCAACTGAGCCACCCAGGAGCCCAGGTACAGAGCATTTCAATCACCACAAGAATCCCTCATGTTGCCCCTCTATAGCCACATCCACCTCTCTCCTGCTTCTATTCCCCCAACCACTAATCTGTAGTCCATTTCTATAATTTTGTCATTTCAAGAATGCTATATAAATGGAATCCTACACTATATAACCTATTTGGGTGGCCTTTCCCATTCAGCTTAATTCTTTGGAGATTCATCCAGGTTACTGCATTTATCAATAGTTCATTCCTTTTTATTGCTGAGTGGTATTCCTTGGTATGGATGCACTAGCTGGTTTAACAAGTCACCCATTGAAAGACGTCTGGATTGGGGCTCCTGGGTGGCTCAGTCAGTTAAGTGTGCAACTCTTGATTTCGGCTCAGATCATGATCTCACAGCTTGTGAGTTCAAGCCCCACATCGGGCTTTGCACAGAGCCTGCTTGGGATTCTCTCTCTCCCTACTCTCTCTGCCTCTACCCTGTTTGTGCTTTCTCTTTCTCTCAAAATAAATAAACCTGAAGACATTTTTCAAAAAAAAAAAAAAGACATCTGGGTTATTTCCAGGTTTTTTGTTTGTTTGTTTTTGTTTTTGTTTTTGTTTTTGAGAGAGAGAGAGAGCGCGCAAACATGCACAAGCCAGGAAGGGGCAGAGAGAAAGAGAGGGAATCCCAAGCAGGCTTGGCACTGTCCGTGCCGAGCTGGACATGGGGTCAGAGCCCATAAATGGTGAGATCATGACCCCAGCTAACATCGAGTCCAACGCTCAACCAACTGAGCCACCCAGGCATCCCTCCAGTTTTTGACTATTGCAAATACAGTTGCTATGAATACCCATGTAGAGGTTTTTATGTGAACATAGGTTTTAATTTTTCAGGAATAAATGCTCAGAAGGGGAATTGCTGGGGGGCACTTGGCTGGCTTAGTTGGTACAGGGAGCATGCAACTCTTGATCTTGGGGTTGTGAGTTCAAACCCAAGAGATTACTTAAAAAAAGAAATGGAATTGCTTGATTGTATGGTAATTGCATGTTTAGTTTTATAAGAATAAACTGCCAAACTGTTTTCCAGAAGAGTGTACCATTATACTACATGCCCACCAGCAAAGTATGAGTGATGTAGTTCCTCTGCATTCGTGTGAACATTTGGTATTGTCACTATTTTTTATTTTAGCCATTCTGATAGGTGTATAATATTATCTCACTGTGGTTTTAATTTGCATTTCCTTGATGGCTAGTGATGTTGAACATTTTTTCATATGTATCTTTTCCATTTGCATATCCTCTTTAGTGAAATATCTGTTTCTTGGTTTTTGCCCATTTTCTGTTTTAAAAAAATTTTTAATGTTTATTTATTTTTGAGAGAAAGAGAGACAAAGCACGAGTGGGAGAGAGGCAGAGAGAGAGGGAGACACAGAATCCAAAGCAGGCTCCGGGCTCTGAGCTGTCAGCACAGAGCCCGATGCAGGGCTCAAACCCACAAACTTTGAAATTATGACCTGAGCCGAAGTTGATGCTTAACCAACTAGGCCATGCAGGTGCCCCTGTTTTTGCCCATTTTCTAATTGGATTGTTTGGGGTTTTTTTGTTGTTGAGTTTTGAGAGTTCTTTGTATGTTCTTGATACTAGCCCTATGTCATATATGTGGTTTATAGATATATTCTCCTAGTCGTAGTTTGTCTTTTTATTCTCTTAACAGGGTCTTTCACAAAGCAAAATTTTTAAATTTTGATATAATCCTATATATCAATTTTTCCTTTTATGGATCATGCTTTCAGTGTTAAGTCTAAGAACTCTTTGCCATTGCCCAAGATCTCAAAGATAGTCTCCTATGATGTTTTCTAAAAGTTTTATGTTTACATTAAGTCCATGATCCATTTGGGCTAATTTGGTATAAGGTGTGCAATTTAGTTTGATTTTTTTTAATGTTTATTTATTTATTTTGAGAGAGAGAGAGGGAAAAAAAATCCCAAGCAGGTTCTGCCGCCAGCACAGAGCCCAAGGCAGGGCTCTAACTCACGAACCATGAGATCATGACCTCAGCTGAAATTAAGAGTTGGACACTTAACCGACTGAGCCATCTAGGCACCCCTAGTTTTGTTTTTTGGGGTGTATTCTTTGCCCCTGAGTGTTCAGAGGGTTTTGGTTGTTCTATTTGTTGAGCAGGTTACCTTTCCTCCACTGAATTGTTTTTGTACTTTAAAAAAAATTTTTTTTTCTAATGTTTATTTATTTTTGAGACAGACAGAGACAGAGCATGAATGGGAGAGGGTCAGAGAGAGAGGGAGACACAGAATCCGAAACAGGCTCCAGGCTCTGAGCTGTTAGCACAGAGCCCAACGCAGGGCTCGAACTCACGAACTGCGAGATCATGACCTGAGCCGAAGTCGGCCGCTTAACCGACTGAGCCACCCAGGCGCCCCTGTTTCTGCACTTTTGTCAAAAATTGGGCACATTTATTTCCATCTATTTCTAAGTTCCCTATTCTGTTCCACTGATCTATGTGTCTGTCCCTCTGCCCGTACTACAGTCTTGATTTCTATAACTCTACAATACGTTTTGAAATCGTATTCCTCTAAACTGATTCCTCTAACTTTACTTTTCTTTTTCAAATTTGTTTTAGTTATTCTAGTTTCTTTGTCTTTCCATATAAATTTTAGAATAATCTTGTCCATATCTAAAAATTTCTTGCAGAGATTTTGATAGGAATTGCATTAAACTGTATATCGACTTGAGAATTTACACCTTTACTATGTTGATTCTTCCAGTCCATGAACACAGTATGTTTCTTCATTTATTTAGATCTTCTTTGATTTCCTTCATTAGGAAGGTGTACCTGTGGTGTTAGATTTATACCTAAGTATTTCTTTCTTGTTTTTCTTTTTCTTCTACCTTCTCTCCTCCTCCTCCTGCTGCTGAATGATATAGCGTTTTTAATTTTGGTGTCCACGTGTTCAGTGCTAATATATAGAAATACAATTGATTTTGTGTGTTTCTTATATACCTTGTGGATACAAGATTATCCTTGCTGAACTCACATATTATACAAACTTGGGGGTTTTTTGGTGGTTGTTGTTGATTCTTTGGAATTTTCTGTGTAGCCAATCATGTCACCTGCAAATAGGGACAGTTTTATTATTTCTTTCTGGTATGTGTGCCTTTTATTTCCTTTTCTTGCCTTATTGTACTGCTACAACTTCCAGCACTGTGTTGAAGAAAAATGGTAAGACCAGACATCCTTGTTTTGGTCCTGATTTTAGGCAGAAAGTATTCATTTCAGTCTTTCCCCATTAAGTATGTTGGCCACAGGTTTTTTTTGTAGATGATTTTTATCAGGTTGAGAACATTCCACTGTATTCCTATTTCTGTTTTTGTTTTTTGTTTTTTTGAGACAGATACAGACAGATGGAGTGTGAGCAAGGGAAGCGGCAGAAAGAGAGGGAGACACAGAATCAGAAGCAGGCTCCAGCCTCAGCTGTCAGCACACAGCCCACTGTGGGACTTGAACCCACGAACCACGAGATCATGACCTGAGCCTAAGATGGATGCTCAACCAACTAAGCCACCCAGGTGCCCCTGTTTTTTTGTTTTTTGTTTTAAATTGAACAGATGATGAGTTCTGTCTTGTGCTTTTTCTGATATTAATATCATGAGGTTTTTCTTCTTTAGATTGTTAATGTGGTAGATTACACTGATTGGTATAAAAATATCAAATCAGCTTTGTACCCTTGAAATAAGCCCAACTTGATCATGGTGTACAATTCTTTACAATTATTGCTGAATTATATTTGCTAATAGTTTGTTAAGATTTTGCCAAAAAAAAAAAAAGGAATTTTGCATTTATATTCATGAAGGATATTGGGCTGTACTTTTCTTTGTACTGACTTTGTCTAATTTTGGCATCAGGATAATATAGTTTCATAAAATGAATTGGGCTTCCTGTCTTATATTTAGGTCTTTCATCCATTTTGAGTTTATTTTTGTGTAATGTGTAAGAAAGTGGTCCAGGTTCATTTTTCTGCATGTCGCTCTCCAGTTTTCCCAGCAACATTTGCTGAAGAGACTGTCTATTCCACTGAATATTCTTTCCTGCTTTGTCAAAGATTAGTTGGCCATATGTTTGTGGGTCCATTTATAGGTTCTCTATTCTGTTCCACTTATCTGAGTATCTGTTCTTGTGCCAGTACCATACTGTCTTGATGATTACAGCTTTGTAATACAGCTTGAAGTCCACATAAAGTGAATTGGGAAGTATTCCCTAGTCTTTGATTTTCTGGAAGAGATTGGGTAGAATTGATTTTAATTCTTCTTTAAAACTTTGATAGAATTCTTCAATGAAACCATCTAGTCCTGGAAAGTTCTTTCTTGAGAGTTTTTAAATTATGAATTTAATTTTCTTAATAGCTATAGGGCTATTCAAATGACCTACATTGAATGAATGTGGTAGTTTGTGTTTTTTGAAGAGTGAGCCATCTTGTTGAAGCTGAATTTACAAATATAGTGTTATTTGTAGAATTCCCTTATTATGCTCTTGATGTCTGTATGGTCTGTAGTGATATCGCTGTTTCATTCCTGATATTGGTAATTTGTGTCTTTTCTCTCTTTTTTCTTTGTCTGCCTTCCTAGAGGTTTGTCAATTTTATGAATCTTTTCAAAGAACTGGCTCTTGGTTTCATTGAACTTCTCTATTTCCTGTTTTCAACTCATTTCTGCTCTTTATTATTTCCTTCCTTCTACTTGCTTCGGATTTATTTTGCTCTTCTTCTTTTATGTTCTTGACGTAGGAGTTTAGATTATTGATTTGAGACTTTTCTTCCTTTCTAGTATATGCATTTAGTGCTATAAATTTCCCTCTCAGCAGTGTGTTAGCACAAATTCTAACATGTTATACTTTTATTTTCATTCAGTTCTATTTTTACTTGTTTTTTAATTTACCTTGAGACTTCCTCTTTGACATAAGGACTATTTACAAGCCTGTTATTTAATTTCTAAATGTTTGGATACCTTCTTATTATCTTTCTGTTATTGATTTCTAAGTTTGATTGCATCGTGATCCGAACACATTCTATAGGATTTCAGTTATTTTAAATTTGTTAAGATTTGTTTTATGACTGAGAATGTAGTCAATCATGGTATGTGTTCTTTGGGCACTGGAAATGAATGTGTGTTCTACTGTTAGGTGCAGTATTCTATAGGCGTCAAGTAGATATTGTGGTTGGTGATGCTGCTGAGGTCTTCTGTGTTTTCTGTCTACTTGTTCCTTCAATTGTTAAGAGGTATAGTAAAACCTCCCAGTTGCTGCGCCTGGGTGGCTCCGTTGGTTAAGCGTCTAACTTTAGCTCAGGTCGTGGTCTTGCAGTTCACAAGTTCAAGCCCTGCATCCGGCTCTGTGCTGACAGCTCAGAGCCTGGAACCTGCTTCAGATTCTGTGTCTCCCTCTCTCTGCCCATCCCCTGCTCAAGCTCTGTCTCTCTGTCTCTCTCTCAAAAATGAACATTAAAAAATTTTTTTAAATAATAAAATAACATAAAATAAAATCTCCCAACTGTAATTATGGATTTGTTTATTTCTCCTTTCAGTTCTGTCAGTTTTGTTTTGCATATTTTGCAGCTCTATTGTTTTGTGTGTTTGGATTCAGGACTGCTTTGTTATCTTGATGGACTGACCCCCTCATCATTATATAGTTGGGGAAAAATATTTTTAAAAATCAGGGGAGGTGATTCCTTATTAGTGCCACCTGGAGGTGGAAACTAGGTTCCCCATATGGTTTATGAGGGGAGGGTGTGATCAATTTTCTTTTTACATTTACTATCAGAATGACAAGAATTAAAAAGTGTGTTAACTGTTGGTTATCTTTTGGTGAGGTTATGGGGAAGCAGGCCCCTCATACGTTGCTTTCACTGTGATACATTGGCCCAACTTTCATGGGCAACAAGATTACAAACACACGTGCCTTTTGACCAAACAGTTCCACTTCTTAGAAATTTATCCCAAAGATGTAAGCACACGGTAAGAGCAAAAGATTAGAAACAGTCTAAATGACCTTTAGCAGACTTGTTAAATAAATAATGGACAGCCCAAATGGTGGATTACTGAGATGCCGCTGCTTTTTCAAAGGGAGGTATGGGGGCATCTGGGTGGCTCAGTTGGTTAAGTGCCAGACCTTTGATCTCAGCTCGGGTCTTGATCTCAGGGTCTTGAGTTCAAGCCCCGCACTGCTTGTGAAGCATACTTAAAAAAAGGGCGGGGGAGGTGTTTATCTATTGATACAGAATGGTCAATCTTCAGGATAACACGTTAAGTGAAGAAAAAAGAAAGCAACATGCAGAACGGTGTGTCTAGTATGTCATTATTTGTTTAAATGAGAAAAAAAAAAACCCACAAGTATTCGCCTACATATGTTAAAAAAAAAAAAAAAAATCAGGCTGAATATACAAACAACTAACAGCGCTGCCCGGAGGGTCCCCCACAGATGCCCGTTCCACTCAAGGCCACAGTGGGCAAATAATTGCCAGACAGGCCTTCTCTCAGCCCAGGCGCCAGCCTAGGGCTCTGGGGAGGCTGCGGGGCACCCTAAATAATAGGCAGAGACAGGCCAGGCCCTGTGGCCAGCCACATTGCCTGCCCTTTGAACCTGCCCTTTGAGTGTTTGCTTTTGTAGACACTTAGATCTCCAGCTTGGAGGGCGGAGAGTGGTGGAGAGGGAAGGAGACGGCCCATTGGTTGAGGGGCCCTCTCGATTGCCCTCATTCCAGAGTCCAGCACTTAGACTCTGAATTAATTTGGAGGCTGCGGGGGGCCGGGGTGGGGGGGGGGGATTGGGGTCCAGATCCTGAAGATGCCCATTGGTGGGGACGGGAGGAGACAGAATAATGCAGTTCTGGGAAGACCCCTCCCACTGCTCCACCCTATCCGGGTATCTCCCCACCTCCCTAGCTCCTTTTAGGCCCTCTCAGATTTGTAAATGTCCCTTGGGTCTGCATTGATGTCACTGCTTGGCGTTGAGTACAGAGCTGGGGTATTTCTTGAAGAGCTGGGGATAGGGCTCCCCCAGGACCCCCCACCTCAATCATTCTCATGCTACAATGCTGTGTCAGGGGTGGTGAGGTGGCCTATGAGAGTCCCAGGAGCGGGCTGCGCCCACCCATAAACAGGCTTCTCCCCTTGGAGGAGCCCTCAGACTCAAATTAAGGGTGTGTGCAACTATATATCATTATGTTGAAATCCTCTGGTTATGTGTCTGACTGTCCCACTATTTCCAGGAGTGTCAGGAATATATTTGTTTTTGCCCAGTGCTGTATTCCCAATGTCTTGCTCAGTGCCTGGCACACAGAAGGCACTCAATATTTATGGAATGAATTAATGCTCTCAGATGTGGTGTCTCTTGGCTTCAGCCCACAGACCTGGCTATCCTTGGGGTGGGGATCAGGAGCTCTGCAAATCCCAGTGTCTAATGTCCCTAGCTGAAGCTGGAGCCTTCCCCCTTGATGTTTTCTTGCATCAAAAAATGTTTTCTTGACTCTCGTGCACTAGAATCTGGGCTTCCATGATGCTTTCATTCCAGCTTTTACTGACAGCCTCATCCAGGGGTCCTAGTAATCCAGTGGTCTGGGATGCTGCCACTCCCTTTCATTTCTGAGTCTGTCATTCCTAGAGAGGGAGTCTTTCTGAGTCAAGCTGAGTCTTTCCCTCCTAGAGAGATAGACATTGTCTAAATAATTGCACAGAGGAATGCAAAATGGACACAGTTTGCTCTGAGAACTTGTAACAGGGGTGCCTGGCCCAGTCTGGCCAAGGGTCAGGAAAGCTGTCCTAAAGTGAGATCTGAGGGAGGCGGAGTTCAGACAAAGTGGGGGCTGGGGGTGAGAAGGGGAAGGCAGCTCCTGCTAGCCAGCTGCAAAAGTCCCCTCCCGACCTGGCTACCCCTCTGCTGGCTCTGCTAGCTGGCATTCCTGACAGCATCTGCCCAAGGTCAGCCTCTATCTGCAGTAGCCAACCTTTACTCCATACTTCCAGGAGAGGGCACCCCGCTCCTAGGTTTGGCTTCTGCCTACTGCAGTCCTGCTGTCTTCTATACGGTTTATTGCTCCCTCTTGTAGAAGAAACGAAGGCTCAGAATTGTGATGGGTATGGGTCATTGCCTGTTGACTTGTTCTGAGGGCTTTTAGTCCATGGAAGCATCCACTCTGTTGATAGTGACATTCACCATAATGATACTAGTTGACATTTTTTAAGTGCTTCCTATGCTCCACTCTATGTTAGATGCTGCAATGATACCTATTTTACAGATGAAAACCACTGAGGCCTATAGTGGTCAATTGGGCCAAAGTTAGGAAGCACTGATGACATCTGACTCTTGGGCCCCTGCTGGTAAACGCTGTGCTCTTCTGTTTTCCCATCTTGTTCTTCCTTCTACCCAGCCACACACTGGAGAGTGCCAGATGCTGAATGCTAGGAAGACACAAAGAGGAACAGTTCAAAGACCCTTTCCCCTGGGGCTCCAACTTAGTGAACATGTGAGTGTCTACACATGAATGCAGTCATATAAACCCTCACACACATACTCATTCACACATATACACTTTCCCCACCATCACACACAGACACACACATATTCACACAATGTCACATGCTCACATATATTCAGATACACATGCAATTAGATGTTAGATAAGGATTGATCTGTGCTTTAACTGCCAGAGCCCTGGGACCCAAGGTTTAGCCAGTGATCTGTCAGCTGTTTGTTAACACCCTGTGCTTCCTCTTCCCTTTTCCTCATTCGGGAAACTTTGCTGGCTACCCACTTCAGGGCAGGCTACTGGAGAACACAGATGACTCAGGCCTGGCTCCTGCCCTCAAGGAACTTCCTAGCCCTGGGGGAGAAAGACTCACCAAGAACTGCCGCATAGACCATCAATGCCAGGGCACATCTGAGCAGAGTGGAGGGAAGGGATGATGCACAGCCTGGAGGCTGTGGAGGTTTCTCAGAGGAAGAGGCACCCACCTGGGTCTAGAAAGAGCCAGGCAGGGAAAGCGGAGAGACCTGCCCTGATGTGGGGACATTTGCAAAGTCATGGCAGAGTAAAAGAGTGGGGGGCAAATAGCAGCTAATATCATGACCTCTTTCAAACCCTCTATATAGATTATCCTGTTTAACCCCCTCAATGATCCTATGGGATAAAAATCATTATTAACTGCATTCTATAGATAAGGAAACTGAGGGTCAGGAAAACCCAGCTTACAAGCTGCAGAATCAGGATCTGAACCCAGCTACACCTCGTTCTCAGGTGGAGGCTCATGGTCCCACAGCTCTACTGCTTTGGCTGCAGTCATTTCTGCTTCTTACACATATACACCTTTCCTCTCCCTCCTTCTGGCACTAAGGGGGATGATGACAGGTTCAACAACATAGTGTCACCCTCCCAACTCATCTAAGGACACTGGTGGCTCCTTTACCTACTGTGCCATTCTGCCCAAGAACTTCCCAGTAGTGTGCCCTTAGAGACCACGCTGTTTCGTTTTGCTTTTGGCAGACAGCTTTGTAGAGTGTGTTGTATTGCCCCTAAATTCTTCACAGAGGACTGAATGTTCAGAAGGTCTTGACTCCTCCAGGGCAGCCACCAAATTTTGGGTTTCTCCACATCCCAGCCTCCAGCTTCAGGCCTGGTCCAGCTACCTGGTTAAGGTTTTTGGACTGGAATGGTAGTCCTTGGGGTATTTGCCTAGTAGATGATGTTTCTGATATTTTGAATTAGTTGCCCAAAAAAAAAGTATTAAGTATGAATTAGTTGCCAATTAAAAAATTTTTTTTATTTTTATTTTTGAGAGGGGGTGGGTAGGGGCAGAGAGAGAGGGAGACGATTTGGGCCTTGAACCCACAAACTGCGAGATCATGACCTGAGCCTAAGGCGGACGCTCAACCAACTGAGACACCCAGCCACCCCAGTTGCCAATATTTTTTTAATTGGAGGAGTTGAAATGAATATCCACATTTCTAGGTTCTCTTGAAAAAATGATCAGATCTGGCAACTGAGTGTATGTTGTTGTACAGCAATGGGTGGGCAAGCCAGATGTTAACTGCCCTCTTTAGATGGGGTATAAGTTCTCCAGGCCAACATACATTCCGTTCCTGCCCTCTTCAGTTGTTCTGCTAATCTGATCTCTGACTTACTTTTCTCAATGGTCCAGAATCATCCCAATGAGCATTGGTTGACATTCTTTTGCATAGTAACCACTGACTTGTTTGCCACTATGCTAGATGTCCCCATATTTCAGGACTTCCTGAATTCTTGTCTTGGTTATGATTTACCTATCTTCTAGTTGCCAACCAGGATCCTAAAATGTAAGCATTAATAATAACTCCTTAGGAGCACCTGGCTGGCTTAGTCTGTAGAGCATACAACCCTCTCTCTTTTTTTAATGTTTATTTATTTATTTTTGAGAGAGACAGAGCATGCACAAGCAGGGGAGGGAGAGAGAGGGAAAGAGAATACCAAGCTCAAATACCTACACAGGGCTCCAACTCACAACCATGAGATCATGACCTGAGCCAAAATCAAGAGTCAGATGCTCAACCAATTGAGCCACCCAGGTGGCCCTAGAGCATGCAACTCTTGATCTCAAGGTTGTGAGTTTGACTCCCACATTGGATATAGAGATTACTTAATAAAATATTTATTTAAAAAATTTATAACCCCTGGGACACCTGGATAGCTCAGTTGGTTGGGCATCTGATTCTTGGTTTCAGCTCAGGTCATGATCTTGTGGTTTGTGGGTGTGAGCCCTGTGTTAGGCTCTGTGCTGTGTGGAGCCTACTTGGGATTCTCTCCCTCCCTCTCCCTCTGCCCCTCCCCTGCTCACATGCACACGTGTGTGCTCTCTCTCTCTCAAAATAAATAAATAAACTTTAAATATATATATAAACTCAAGCTTACAGGATGGATCCTTGTAGTTTTTTTCTTTTTTTTTTTTCCTTTTTTATGTTTTATTTATTTCTGAGAGAGTACAAGAAGGGGAGGGGCAGAGAGAGAGGGATGGTGATCTGAAGCAGGCTCTGCACTAACAGCAGTGGAACCTGATGTGGGGGGCTTGAACTCAAGCCCCCAACGTGGGGCTTGAACTCACAAACTGTGAGATAATGACCTGAGCTGAAGTCAGATGCTCAACTGACTGAGCCACCCAGTTGCCCCCTTGTAGCTTCCTTTTGAGGTGGGCAGGCCTGGAATTGTTACACATTTGACAGAAAGGGAAACGGGGATGAGCGCTTACCTGAAGCATCACAGAGTCAGCCATGAACAAGTGCCTGGGGCTTGAATAGTTCACACAGACAGGGAGTTTGATGTGCTAGTGGTCATGTGGTATGAGGATCAGATGATGAGGACTGTGCTCTGAGATCCTGGATCTTGGGGGTAGAAGAGGAGAATCCAGGGGGAGGACAAAGAGCTTGGCATCACTTCCCTATGGTGGTGTGAGGCTAAATGTGGATAATTCTCTGCCCTGGCATCCCGTTATCTATCGCTGTGTAACCAATCACCCTGCTTAGTAGCATAAAACAATGATCATTTACTATTATCTTTTGGTTTTAGGGGTTGCTTGAACTAAGCTGGGCAGTTCTTGCTCTTGATCTCTTGTGTAGTTGCAGTTAAGACAGTGGCTGGTCTGGTGCCATTTTGAAAGCTTCCTCACACACATGGCTGTCAGTTGATGCTGGCTGTCAGGATGAAACCTGCACATGACCTCTCCGTGTGTCCTGGGCTTCCTCCTAGCATGGTAGCTGGATTCCAAGGGCAAATGTCCCCAGAGAGAGACAGGTGAAAGTTGTGTCACCTTTTATTTTTTTAACTATTCTTTTTTTTTTTTAAGTTTATTTTGAGAGAAGAGAGCATGTGAGCGAGCAGAGGAGGGGCAGAGAGAGAGGGTGAGAGAGAATCCAAAGCAGGCTCTATGCTTCCCGTGTGGAGCCCAACACAGGGCTCAGTCTCAGGAACCGTGAGACCATGACCTGAGCTGAAATCAAGAGTTGGATGCTTAACTGATTGAGCCACCCAGGTGCCCCAACTATTCTTTAGAAACATTTTTTTCTATATTTATGTAGATAAAATTGACATAGAACACTGTTTAAGTTTAAAGTATAATGTGGGGGTGCCTGGCTGGCTCATTTGGAGGAGTATGTGACTCTAGATCTTAGAGTTGTGAGTTTGAGCCCTATGTTGGGTGTAGAGATTACTTACTAAAATTAAATAATAAATAAACTTTAAAAATATGCAAAGTATACAATGTGATGATTTGATATACATATATATTACGAAATGATGACCACAATAATAAGGTTAGTTAACTAACTATATGGTTACTGATCACCTCATGTAATTATCAGTTTTTTTGCTATAGTGGTAATGGTGGTGATGAGAACCTTTAAGACCTACTCTCTTAAGAGCTTTCAAGTATACAATACAGTATTGATAACTATAGTCACCATCTTGTACATTAGATCCCAGAACTTAGTTCATCTTCTAACTGGAAGTTTGTACCCTTTGACCAACATTTCCCCATTTCCCAACCCCAGCCCCTGGCAACCACCATTCTACTCATTTTCTATGAGTTTGGCTTTTTGAGATTCCACATACAAGTAAGACATGCAGTATTTGCCTTTCTCTATCTGACCTATTTCACTTATAATGCCCTCAAGTCTATCCATGTTGTCCCAAGCGGCAGGATTTCCTTCTTTTTATGGCTGAATAATATTCCATTATGTGGGGGAAAGTGGCATATTGTTTCTTTATCCATTCATCCATCTATGGACACTCAGGTGTTTCCATGTCTTGTTTGTATCACCTTTTATGATCTAGCCTTGGAATTTATATTGGCATCACTTCTACCATACTGTTATTTGAAGCAATCACAAAGATCCACCCAAGTTCTAGAGAAAGGGCCATAGATTCTACCATTTGATTGGAGAGTGGCAAGGTTCTTTTTTTTTTTTTAATGTTTATTTTATTTTTGAGAGAAAGAGAGAGACAGCTTGAGTGGGGAAGGGGCAGGGAGAGAGGGAGACAGAGAATCTGAAGCAGGCTACGGGCTCTGAGCTGTCAGCACAGAGCCCGATGCAGGGCTCAAACCCACAAACCGTGAGATCATGACCTGAGCTGAAGTCAGATGCTCAACCGACTGAGGAGTGGCAAAGCTCTGGAAGAGCAGGAGGGATAGGAGATATTGATGTGATCATTTTTGAAAAATATTCTCCTCCACACCAAATAGCTCTGGAGTCAGATGCCTGTGTTAGAATCCCAGTACACTTATGGCTCTAAGTCTCAGTTTCCTCATCTGTCAAATGGGACTAATAGTAGCACCTATTTCATGTGATTGCTATGAGGATTGAATGAGACAAGATCCCAAAGTGCAGAGTAACTGGCACATGGCCAGTGCTCAGTAGCTCTCGCTATTGTTGGGACAGATCATCATGCTAAGCTCTGATGAGTGTGAGTCACCCTGCCAGGCCACCACCTGTTTGTGTGTGTGAGGAAGCCTGGAAGTATGTTCAAAGATGTGTGCACAAGTGGGTCTATGTGCACATGCCCAGAGGAGCTGAGTGTGTGTGTGTGTGTGTGTGTGTCAGTGTGAGTACTTATTGAGATGGGAACTTGGGCGGAGTCCTGTCTGTGCACCTGAGGACACATGTAGGGCTGTGGCTGTGTGTGTGAGTATGGGGGACGGGAGAGAGAATGACTGGGGCTGAGTGTGTGTCCACAGCTGTGCACAACTAGTATCAGATGTGTTAGATGAAACCATGAAAGTCCACAGGAATGTGGGATTTGGCCAAGCCTATGTGTTAGATTGTGTGTATACATGTGCATGAGTGTGTGTGTTTGCTGAAAGGTGTCTGTCCATGCATGATGCTTGGAAAAAATGAGAAAATGTAGAAACAAAGAACGCTTTCAGACCTTCCCAGGAATGTTTGAATCAAATGAACCCTTGGGGACTGTGACCAGCTGGAAAGACAAGGCACACCAGGTGGAGAGGCGTAGAGAAAGTCTTTTCTGAGGTTCATAATCACACTTGGCTGAGAGCCAGGGGCCCTATTAGGGCCAACAGCTTCCCACACACAGTTGCCTCCTCAGCTTGGAGGACAGCTCCACATCTGGGCCCTCCTCCTCATCATCCCTATTGCTATTTGTAGATAATTTGTTAATTCATTCAAAAAAATTGTTTTAGTCAACTAGTTTATTCTTTGTTAAGTTTTTGTTTTATTTTATTTTATTTTTGAGGGGGGAGGGGCGGGGTGAGAGAGAGAGAGAGAGAGAGAGAATGAATCTTAAGCAGGCTCCACACTTAATGTAGAACCTGATCTCACAACCGTGAGATCATGACCTGAGCTGAAATCAAGAGTCGATACTTAACCGACTGAGCCATCCAGGCGCCCCTTAAGTTTTTATTTTAATTCCAGTTAGTTAACATACAAAATATGAAACACTTCACAGGGCACCTGGGTGGCTTGGTCCGTTAAGTGTCTGACTTGGGCTCAGGTCATGATCTTGTGGTCCGTGAGCCCGAGCCCCGGGTCAGGCTCTGTGCTTACAGCTTAGAGCCTGGAGGCTGCTTCAGATTATGTGTCTCCCTCTTTCTCTCTGCCCCCCCCTTGCTCACACTCTGTCTCTCTCTCTCAAAAATAAGTAAACATTAAAATTTTTTTTTCAGAATATGGAACATTTTACAAATTTGTGTGTCATCCTTGTTCAGGGGCCATGCTAGTCCTCTGCCCATCGTTACAACTTTAGTATAAGTGCTGCAGGTGCGAGTCATTCATTCAAATATTTATTGAACACCTACTATGGGCCAGGAACTATGCTAGAGGCTGGGGATCAAGCAATGAACAAAGCCCTGTCCTAGAGGAGCTCATGTCCTAGTTGGAGGGGGTATTATATCCATAAACACATATTTCATGGACAAATGTCACATCAAGTGGTGGTAAGTGTCATGAAGAAAAATCAGAGGGATGGGGTGACTTGGGAGGTGGGAGATACTCTAGAAAGGAGGTCAGGGAGGCCTCTCGAGCAGAAAACTCAGTGTCTAGGGGACATTTTATTTACTTATTTATTTATTTATCCTAGATTTTTAAAAATGTTTATTTATTTTTAATTTTATTTTTAATTTTTTTAGAATTGCTAGAAGATAGTAAATATATTTTTTAAGTTTTTATTTTAATTACCCATTGTTCATCACAAGTGCACTCCTTTATCCTTATTACCTATTTAACCCTTTCTCCTACCCATTTCCCCTCTATCAGAGTTACCTATATAAAAAGTTCTCTTAGTTAAGAATATGTTTCTTGGTTTGTCTTTTTTTTTTTCCCTTTGCTTGTTTTTTTGTTTTTTTTTTTTTATTTCACATATGAGTGAAATCATATGGTATTTGTCTTTCTCTTATTTTGCTTAGCCTTATACCCTCTGGATCCATCCATGTTGTTGCAAATGACAAGATTTCATTCTTTTTATGACTAATATTCCATTGTTCCATTTAAAAACTTACATCCAAATTAGTTAGTATATAGTTCAACAATGATTTCAGGAGTAGATTCCCCAGTGCCCCTTACCCATTTAGCCCATCCCCCCTCCCACACCCTCTCCGGCAACCCTCAGTTTGTTCTCCATATTTATGAGTCTCTTCTGTTTTGCCCTCCTCCCTGTTTTTATATTATTTTTGTTTCCCTTCCCTTATGTTCATCTGTTTTGTCTCTTAAAGTCCTCATGTGAGTGAAGTCATCTGATTTTTGTCTTTCTCTGACTGACTCATTTCACCTAGCATAATACCCTCCAGTTCCATCCACATAGTTGCAAATGGCAAGATTTCATGCTTTTTAATTGCCGAGTAATACTCCATTGTATAGATATACCACATCTTCTTTATCCATTCATCTATCGATGGACATTTGGGCTCTTTCGATATTTTGGCTATTGTTGATAGTGCTGCTATAAACATGGGGGTGCCTGTGTCCCTTCAAAACAGCACACCTGTATCCGGTGGATAAATGCCTAGTAGTGCAATTGCTGGGTCATAGGGTAGTTCTATTTTTAGTTTTTTGAGGAACCTCCGTACTGTTTTCCAGAGTGGCTGTACCAGTTTGCATTCCCAATGTTTATTTATTTTTGAGAGAGAGGGAGACAGAGAGAGACAGAGCATGATTGTGGGAGGAGCAGAGAGAGAGGGAGACACAGAATCCAAAACAGGCTCCAGGCTCAGAGCTGTCAACACAGAGCCCGACACGGGGCCTGAACTCGTGAACCACGAGGTCATGACCTAAGCTGAAGTTGGACACTTAACCGACTGAGCCTCCCAGGCACCCCTAGGGGAAGACATTTTAGGCAGAGGCAACAGCAAGCACCAGGACCTTGGGTGAAACTGTGCCTGGCATATCCCAGGATCAATGAGGAGACCATTGAGGCTGCAGTGAAATGAACTGGGGGCAGAGGGGAGGAAACTGGGTCCTAAAGCGGCCAGGAGACTGGGAACCATGAGCTTCAGCAGGGGTGGCTGACTCTCCTTCCTCTCCTTTGCCTTCCCCACCACCCCTCATGTGTTCCTTTCCTGCCGCTGCTCTGCCAATTTATCATGGGCTGGTGGCCTAAAACAACTGAAATTTATTCTCTCAGAATTATGGAGACCAGAGTCCCAAATCAAGGTGTCAGCAGGGCCACATTTCCCCCAAAGGCTCTAGGGGAGAATCCTTTCTTGCCTCTTCCAGCTTCTGCTGGCTCTGGGAGTTCACTGGTTTATGGCCACATCCCTCCAATCTCTGTCTCCATCTTTGTGTGGCCTCCTCTTCTCCCTCTGTCTCTTCCCTCTTCTCTTCTCTTCTCTTCTCTTCTCTTCTCTTCTCTTCTCTTCTGAGAGAGCTTGTCATTGGATTTAGGATTTAAGCTCACCTTGAGATCCTTAACTGAATTGCACCCGCAAAGGCCCTTTTCCCAAATAAGGTCACAATCACAGGTTCTGGAGTTAGGATGTGAGTATATCTTTTGAGGAGCCACTGCCCAACCGACTGTACTTCATTTGTCCAGGATCTAAGGCAGAGCCTAGTAGGGCCTCTGTGGGTCTCAGCTTCTACCTTTGTAAAAGTGGACAATAGCATAGTCCTAACAGAGTTCAAGAGGGAAAGATGATGTCATGGATAAAAAAGTGTTCTATAGTGCCCCACATATGTAGGTGCTCAATTTTGAATTATTATTTGGGGGATGTCCCCCATGAAATTAGTCACTTTATCAAGTTTCTTGAGCTTCTATTGAGTGCAGAGCCTCTCCTAGGCACCATAGGAGTCAAAAAGGAAGGGGCAGACCCACCATCAGATCCCCCTCCTGAGGCTGCTCTGGTTGGCAAAGAGTACCTGCCACCCTCACCCTTTGTGATAATTTTATATGTCAACTTGATTGAGCCGCAGGGTGTCCAAATTAAACATTATTTCTGGGTGCCTCTGTGTTTTTCTGGATGGGATTAGGATTTGAATCAGCAGACTCAATAAGGTAGATGGTCCTCCCCAATGTGGGTGGGCACCATCTAATCCACTGAGGGCCTAAATAGAACAAAAGGCAGAGGAAGGGAGGATTTGTTCCCTTCCTGACTTCTTGTTGAGCTGGGACATTGATCTTCTGCCCTTGAACTGAATTACACCTTCAGCTTTCCTGGGTCTCCAGGTTGAAGATCATGAGATCTTCTTAGTCTCCATAATCATGTGAGCCAATTCCTCAAAATAAATTTCTCTCTCTTTTTTAACATGGATGAATCTCAGATACTAAGTTTAATGAAAGAAGCCAAGTAAAAAAGAGCATGTGCTGTATAAGTCCACTTGTATGAAGTTCAAGAACAGGCAAAACTAATTTATGTTTATAGAAATTAGAATAGTTGTTACTTGGGGCACCTGGGTGGCTCAGTCGGTTAAGCGTCTGACTCTGGATTTCAGCTCAGGTCATGATCTCGTGGTTCGTGAGTTCGGGCTCTGCATCAGGTTCCACACTGGCAGTGTGGAGACTGCTTAGGATTGTCTCTCTCTCTCCCTCTCTTGGCCCCTCCCCAGCACACTCTTTCTCTCTCTCTCTCAAAGTAAATAAATAAACTTAAAAATTAAAAATAAAAAAAAAGAATAGTTGTTAGTTTGGCAGAGGGATTGAGGACTCTCAACTGGGAAGGGACACGAAGGAGCCATTTAGTGGTCTGGAAATAGTCTGGGTAGAGGTTACATGGGTTGAACAAAAGTAAAAATGCATGAAGCTGGCCACTTAGGTGTGTTTCATTTACTTAACTGTATATCACAATCGCAACTTAACAAGACTGCCAGTACCAGATGTTGACAAGGATGAGGAGTACCAGGACTTCTCATGCTTTGCTAGTAGGGGAGGAGTAAATAGCTATAACCTCTCTGGGGAGCTGTTTGGCAATAACTTGCAAAGTTGAAGTTGTGCGTGCCCTTTGACCCACCAATTCTATTCCCAAGTCTATACCTGAGAAAATATCACACATGTGCACAAGAAGACATGTACAATACTGTTTATAGCATCCTTGTTTGTGAATGTGAAATATTAGAGGCAGCCTGAAGTGGGATGCCTGGGTGGTCAGTTGGTTAAGCATCTGACTCTTGGTTTCGGCTCAGGTCACATCTCATGGTTCCTGAGATAGACCCCCGTGTTGGGCTCGGCACTGATAGCACAGAGCCTGCTTGGGATTCCCTCTCTTCACTCTCTCTGCCCCTTCCCTGATTTCTTTCTCTCTCTCTCTCAGAATAAATAAATAAACATTTAAAAAACAAAAAAAAGAAGCAGCCTGAAGGTTCGTCAACAGAATAATAACATGTGGTGCACTCATGTAATGTAATTATGCATACCAGGTGGGTTAGAGAGAAGACGAGGCAGCGAATCATAGGTAGTAGATTTATAAGGGCCTCAAAGATCAAGTCCAGGGGTGCCTGGGTGACTCAGCTGGTTAAGTGTCCTACTCTTGATTTCGGCTTAGGTCCTGACCTCACAGTTGTGAAATTGAATCCTGTGTCAGGCTCTGTGCCAAGTGTAGAGCCTGCTTGGGATTCTCTCTCTCCCTCTTTCTCTGTCCCTCCCCTGTACTCACTTTCGCTCTCTCTCTCTCTCTCTCTCTTTCAGAATAAATAAATGTTTTTAATAAAGAAATAAGTAAAATGATAGGATTAAAAAAATCAAGTCCATGCTCTATTTTAGACATAATGAGACTGATGCACAGAGAGGCTGACTGATTTGTCCAAGGTCACACAGCAAATTAATGAACAAGTCAGGTTAGGCCAGGTTTTCTTATTCCCAATCCAGTACTCATCCCTAGAGGTAGAAAGGATATTAATTATAATCCCTGTTCAGGGAACTAACTTGGGGGACCGAAACAGCCCCAACATGGGGAGGTAAGCACAATCATGTTTTGGGTATAGGGACACACTGCCCGCAGAGATGGCCTATGACCAGCTCAAGGTCCAGCTGCCCCATCACAAATCTTATGAAATCTTCACCACTTCTCTGAGATCACGCCAGGGTTTCTCAGGGGCCGTCAGCAGGTGCTATGACCAAAGGGAGTTGGGGCAGAGTGAAGATATTGGTGCCAGACTCTTCCATGAAAACTCTCATCCCATCAGGATCTACCTTTGATTCCCACCCTGGGCCCACACCTGCCCTGCCTGTAACCCTCCTGCACTCAGCCACCCCATCACTCCTTGCTGCTTCAGGCTTCCCCATCCTTGGTCCCTGCCACTAAGGTCCCATCTTAGATGTTTCCTCTGTGGCCTCTGAACCTCTTCTTCTATAGAAAGCATACTTCTTGACCTTCCCAGAATGTTTCCTTTCAGGGACTCTGTACAAGGGTAAATAAGGGGCCCTGATTTGAGGTTGACTTTACTTGATGGAATGATTCTTTGTAAAATTTGTCCAGAGAGATATCCTAATCTTCACAGAGGTCATTATGGTGGCCTTGTCTCCCCTCCTGAGCCTCCTGAGACTTCCCCTAGAGCCCACTCAAGCAGAGGCCTCTAATTTCCTATCAACTCCATGCATCTTAGAACCTTCTCCACTCCCTAGTGCTCCTTGAACACTGTTGCTTCAATTTAACTGTCTGAGCCTCTCTTTCCTCAGTTGCAGAGTGGAGATGGTGAAGTATTGCCAAAGAATGCTCTTGGTTGTAAGTAATAGAAAACCCAGCCAATAGTAGATTAGGGGACTTTGTCTCACAGTAAGTCTTGACACAGGGAACTGCTCGTGTTCTTTCACTGGCTTAATGATGTCATATCCAGTGTCTCTGTGAGTCTGTTGGCCTTTTCCTCATGTTGTGGCCTCATGGAATATGTTGTTCCATAGATGACATCATTCCATGTTCCAGGTAGAAGTAGAAAGAAAAGTAAAGGAAGAATGAGCAACCTGAGTCTCTTCTTGGAAAGTCAACGTATTCCCAGAAGTTTTATCCAGTGGTCATTCTCTTCTGTCTCATTGGCCAGAACTATGTCACAGTGCCCCCCCCCCCCCTTAGCTAGAAGCTAGCTAGAGAGAGGAATATCGATGAAGTCAGTCACTAACAAACAGTATTCACACACACATCAACCTCTCAAGGATTACATAAGCATAGTGCCACCAGAACAGCTAAAATGTAAAAGGCTGACAATATCAAGTGTTGATTAGAATGTGAAGCAACTAGAACTCTCATACATTGTTGGTAGGAGAAAAAATCAGTACAACCCCTTTGGAAAACTATTTGGCAATGCATACTAAAGCTAAATGTCCAAAGTCATGCTGCAAAGGCAGGCTTCAAGCCCAGGTATGGTGACTCCAAATCCTGTGCTTCTTAGAGGAAACAGGATCTCCAACCAATGGGAATGTAAATTAGAAAAGCCTTCTGAGGGAGATTTGGCAGGATCATTATTAAAAATGTAATGGCCTTTGACTCAGCACGTTCATCATCACAACCTACCCTAGGACACATATCCGTGTGGCTAGAAAGAGGCATGTGCAATTCACTTCAGCATTGTTTGTAATGGGAAAATAGGAAACAATCCAGATATCCCCCAGTAGGGTACTGAGGTGAGCCATTGCATTTAGTAAGGCTCTTAGGAGTGCAGTGGGTAAACGTGTGGACTCTCAGTTCAAATCTGGGTTCATTTACTTGGATAATATACTTACCCTCTCTAGGCCTCACTTTCTTCTTATTTATTTATTTAATACTTAAAAAAATTTTTTTTTAACGTTTATTTATTTTTGAGACAGAGAGAGACAGAGCATGAATGGGGGAGGGTCAGAGAGAGGGAGACACAGAATCTGAAACAGGCTCCAGGCTCCGAGCTGTCAGCACAGAGCCCAACGTGGGGCTCGAACTCACGGACCGCGAGATCGTGACCTGAGCCGAAGTCGGCTGCTTAACCGACTGAGCCACCCAGGTGCCCCACTTTTTTTTTTTTTTAAAGTAAGCTCTACACCCAATGTGAGGCTTGAACTCACAACCCTGAGATCAAGAGTTGCACGCTGTACCGACTGAGTCAGCCAGGTGCCCCACATTCTTTCCATTTTAAAGGTAAAGAAAGTGGGGTGCCTGGCTGACTCAGTAGAGCATGTGACTCTTGATCTCAGGGCTGTGAGTTTGAGCCCCACATTGGGTGTAGAGATAACTTAAGAAAGTAGAATCTTTGGAGCACCTGAGTGGCTCAGTCAGTTGAGTGTCTGACTCTTGATTTCAGCTCAGGTCACAATCCCACAGTCATGGGATTGAGCCCTATTTCTGGCTCCACACAGCCTGCTTGGATTCTCTCTTTCCCTCTCTCTCTGCCCCTCCCCTGCTTCTGTGCACAAGCATGCACATGCATGTTCTCTGTCTCTCTGTCTCTCAAAATAAATAAAAACTTAAAAAAAATTTTAAATAAATAGATTAATTAATTAATTAGTTTTAAAAATGGAAAGAATGCTAGTGACCAGAGGCTGTCAGGTTGAAATAAGATATGCACAGGAAGCACAGAGGGAGGATGGGGCCTGGTCCCTTGGAGGCACTTGAGCATATTTTCACAGCATACACACTGTGGAATACAGGTTAAAGAGAACTAGGATTACAGGTTAAAGAGAACAGTGGTTAAAGAGAACTAGGATATCTCTGTGTACTTGTATAGGAAAGAAATTTCTCCTTTTTTTTTAATGTTTATTTATTTTTGAGAGAAAGAGTGTGACTGGGAGGGGGCAGAGAGAGAGAGAGAGAGAGAGAGAGACAGGACTTGAAGCAGGCTCCAGGCTCTGAGCTGTCAGCACAGAGCTCAACATGGGGCTCAAGCTCACAAACCATGAGATCATGACCCAAGCTGAAGTCGGATGCTTAACTGACTGAACCACCCAGGTGCCCCAAGGAAAGAAATTTCTAAGTCCTAGGGTGAAGTAGGAAAAACTAGTTGCAGAAAAACATGACCCCGTTGGACAGCAAAATTATTTTTTTAAGTTTATTTTTTTATTTTGAGAGAGAGAGAGAGAGAGAAAGAGCACTCTTGCAAGTTGGGAAGGGGCAGAGAGAGAGAGGGAAAGAGAGAATCCGAAGCAGGTTCCATGCTGTCAGTGCAGAGCCCAATACAGGGCTCCATCTCAGGAACCCGTGAGATCATGACCTGAGCCGAAATCAAGAGTCCATTGCTCAACCGACTGAGCCACCCAGGTGCCCCAAAATGATATTTTTCTATATGTTTATGCCACAAATCTATAGAAAACAAATTCTGGCGGTATATGTACCACATGTATGACTGTGTTACCTCTAGGGCAAAGGAAAAATTTTGCTGTTTTACCCCTGGGCTCTGCCACTTACTAGCTATGTGATCTTGGGCAAGTTATAGTGCCTCTCTGTGCCTCAGTTTCCCCATCTTTAAAATGGGGATACACTAGTAGCTACCTGATAAATGGTTGTGAGGATTAAATGAGCAAGTACACATGAATCACCTAGAATAGTGCCTGTAACACAGTGTAAGACAACTGTTAGTTTTTACTTATGAAATTAAATTTCTTTTCATTCTTCTGTGCCCTTTCACTGTGCTAAAACTTCTCTGTCTTGGTCAGAAGTGGGGGACAGCTAGCCCCTCACAATTCCTTCAGGGTCTTATGCAGAGGAAAAGCTTGAAAAAGTTTAAAGGGTTGTACTGAAGACACAGGGTTAAGACAAGGACAGCAGGGTAAGGACAGGCCTGTGGGTGGTGGGAAGGAGTGGGCCTGGAGGTGGGGGAGTGGAAGAGGGGACGCAGCAGGGCTCAGGTTCCAAGAACAGGGCCTGATGACCGTATTCGTCCAATTTAAGATCCATCATTGTAATACGCACCATTATTTTATGTAACACTACGTAATTTTTACTTGCACCTCAACTATTACATGTATCCCAATTTCAAAGATATTAAAAGGCAAACAGATGTGCATCGTAAAATCATTAAAATATGGGTCCTTAAAGCGCTGAAAGATTATAATGCCCTCACCCCAAATTTTTAATATCCCACTAAACCAAGTATAACAGGATTTACCCTGTGATGATTACTTTGAAGTTTTTAAGGGGGAAATAGTAAATGTCAAATTCTTTCCTTAAAACGTATCTCATATCTCATCTTTATTCCCCTGCATGGGCTGAGTCAGCCTGTTGGGTGACCCGGGCCTGCCCTGGGGGAGGGAGGGAA
The DNA here is from genome assembly GCF_022079265.1 of Lynx rufus. Classification (NCBI taxonomy): domain Eukaryota; kingdom Metazoa; phylum Chordata; class Mammalia; order Carnivora; family Felidae; genus Lynx; species Lynx rufus. The sequence continues at coordinate 24,781,420 of NW_025814896.1, read as the reverse complement.
GCCACACAACTGAGTTCTTTGAGCCTCCCCCCTGCCCCGAGGGTGGCAGCAGCAGCTGGAAAAGGGCCCAGCTTTATGGGGAACAATGGTGCCAGCCAGCTGCGGGTGAAGCAGGGCTGAGCAGCCTGGCCTAGCCTGGCCTGGGTCCAAAAAAGTGACCTTGCACCTAAGGGGTGCACTTCACTTGGGCAAAGGTCTGAGAGATACAGGGAAAACGGACAGGGGATCCCCTCAACATTCCTAGTGAACAACTATTGTTCCCTCTGACTCACTGAGTCCAATGTCAAGTGATGATTTGTATAATCTTTTATAAACATGCCCAGGTCATGTTGTTTTGACAGTATCTGTCTGACACATCAGATAAAGTGTCTGACCCACCTGATCATTGGAATGAGATCCACATGACTTGAAGTAAGAGTATCTCCAGGACAGGGGAGATCCGTGGGCACCTGCCTGCCCCTACTCCTTCAAGCCAATCTTTACCGTGACATAGTAACTGCCTGGGTTCAAAGCCCACCTCTAACACTTCCCATGTGCATGATCTTGGGTGAATTACTTTGCCACTGTGGTAGCTAGCCTCCATGATGGCCCTCAGTTGTTTTCACCTCCTGATAGCCAATGTGTAGTCAGTCCCCTCCTACAATGACTAGGGCTGACCTGTGTTACCACTAGGGTATTACAGAAATGACAGTGTGACTTCTGAGGCTAAGTCAGAAAATACACTTCAGCTTCCACTTTGCTGGATGGGTTGCTCTAGAAGTCAGCTGCCATGTTGTCAGCACACTCAAGCATCCCAATAGAGAGATCCACAGGCAGATAACTGATATCCCATGGCAACTGCCAGCCGCTTTGCTAACCCTGTTCCTGAGCCACCTTGGAAATGGATCCTCCAGCCCTAGTCGAGTTTTAAGATGACTGCAGCCCTGGTTCACGGCTTGCCTAGAATCTCCTGGATTGCCCCAGGCTAGAATTAAGAATGCTCTTAAATTCCTGACCCACAGAAAATGTGTGAGATAATAAATGATTATTGTAGTTTTAAGCTGTTAAGCTTTAGAGTAATTTGTTATGCCACAAGTAGATAATGAGTACAGTCCTCCTTTACCTCCCTTTCCTCATTTTTGAAATGAAGATGACAATACTACCTGCTTCAGGGATGCCTGGGTGGCTCAGTCAGTCGAGCAGTTCAGCATCCATCAGACTCTTGATTTCGGCTTAGGTCATGATCTCACTGTTTGTGAAGAGCCCTGCACTGTTAGTGCAGAGCCTGCTTGAGATTTTCTCTGTCTTTCTCTCTCTGCCCCTCCCCTGATCTCTCTCTCTCTCTCTCTCTCTCTCTCTCTCTCTCTCTCTCTCAAAAATAAATAAATAAGCATTAAAAAAAAATAGTACCTGCTTCAGAGAATCACAGTGAGGATTTAAAAGATTGCCTGGGAAGGGTCTGGCTCCTAGCAAACACTCATAGATAGGAGCCAATATTACTGTATTATTTTACAGCCTTTATTAATTGAGAGCAGAGATGAAGTACTGTGGGAGGAAGAGAGCCAGGAGGGAGGATGAAGTAGCAACACCCAGTATCTTCTTGATTTTCTGGGCAATTCAATTCTACCTCTCCTCACATATCCTCTCTCGAGACAGAGACAGAAGTCCTGTGGGAACCTCAGTCTCCTCAGGAGGCAGAGTGAGGAGCCATTGCTCCTTGGAACATCCCTCTTACAATTTCAGTCTCCACCATCCCCACCTCTGGAGCTTATCAAGTAATTTCTTTCTCATCTGCTAGCAGGCCCTATCAACAGAATTCGCTTTATCTCACCGCTTTTCGGGATGTTCCCTTACCACTGGCAGCCACATGGCTAAGGATTGCTTTGCTCCTTAATGGAATTCTGAGAACCAAGTTTAAATTTTAACTCTGCTACTGATTTGCCTTTTGTCAAGCCGCTCAACCTCTTGAGGCCCATTTCCTCATCTGCCAAACAGAATTTTGCCTCAGGGCTGTTGGCAGAAGAAAAATGAAGCAAGACAGTGAGATCTGAATGCTTTAAGTGGAAATAATAAACTATAAATGCCCCAAAGTCTGTCAGGTGCTGCCCAGCTCCCCACTCTACCCCATTCTTCCCATAGTCAGAGCCACTGAATTCTCACGTGCAGGCTCTGGTCTTGCTCTGGGCTTGAGACCAACCTTGTTTTTTAATCAGGGGATTTTATTTTGTATTTAAAAATTTTTTTGGGGGCGCCTGGGTGGCGCAGTCGGTTAAGCGTCCGACTTCAGCCAGGTCACGATCTCGCGGTCTGTGAGTTCGAGCCCCGCGTCAGGCTCTGGGCCGATGGCTCAGAGCCTGGAGCCTGCTTCCGATTCTGTGTCTCCCTCTCTCTCTGCCCCTCCCCCGCTCATGCTCTGTCTCTCTCTGTCTCAAAAATAAATAAACGTAAAAAAAAAAAAAATTTAAAAAAATAAAAATAAAAAAAAATTTTTTTTAAATGTTTATTTATTTTTGAGAGAGAGAGAGACAGAGTGAGAGCTGGAGAGGGGCAGAGAGAAAGGGAGACACAGAATCCAAAGCAGGCTCCAGGCTCTGAGCTGTCAGCACAGAGCCCGACATGGGGCTCAAACTCACGGACCGTGAGATCATGACCTGAGCTGAAGTCAGACGCCCAGATGACTGAGCCACCCAGGTGCCCCTTAATCAGGGGATTTTAAAGAGATTTGATTTCTTTAATCAGGGGCTCAGCTATGAGTTGAAAATGTGCCCGGTACCATGTTTCCTATGTCAAAGACTAGTTCAAAATAAACTATTTTTAAATCAAAGTAATAAAATCCCAGTATAGAATATTGACCTTAAATTTGGATGTGCATTTGAAGCAGCCTGAGCAGTTAAGGTTGACACCTGGACCCACCTCCAGAGATTTAGATTTCGTTATCTAAGGTGGGGCTTGGACATTGGGATTTTTTTTTTTAATTTTTTTAACGTTTATTTATTTTTGAGACAGAGAGAGACAGAGCATGAACGGGGGAGGGGCAAAGAGAGAGAGAGACACAGAATCGGAAGCAGGCTCCAGGCTCTGAGCCATCAGCCCAGAGCCCGATGCGGGGCTCGAACCCACGGACCGCGAGATCGTGACCTGAGCTGAAGTCGGACGCTTAACCGACTGAGCCACCCAGGCGCCCCGGACATTGGGATTTTTAAAAGCTCCTCTGCCTCCTCACTCCCCTGAATGAAACAATTGTTTTCAAGACGCTGGACATCAGGTCATGAAGGACAGTGATCCCCAATAACTGCATCTCAGAACAGAGTTCAAGAATACATATAGAGTTACAAAAATATCTGGCAGCCAACGGGTAATATTCCCGATACCTGGCATTCAATAGGAGAATGTACTAGTCGTGCCAAGCAGGAAATAATGAGAAGAAAAGAGAATGGAAACTGACTCAGGGGCACCTGGGTGCCTCATTGGGTTGAGTGTCCAACTTCGGCTCAGGTCATGATCACGTGGTTCCTGAGTTAGAGCCGCAACCAGGCTCTCTGCTGTCAGCACAGAACCCTCTTCAGATTCTCCGTCTCCCTCTCTCTCTGCCCCTCCCTGGCTTGTGCTCTCTCTCCCTCTCTCAAAGAATAAATGAACATAAAAAAATTTTTTTTAAATAATGAACAGAGCATCAGTGAGCTGTGAGATAACATCAAGCAATCTAATACACATGTAACTGGGGTCTCTGAAGGTGAGACAGAAAAATTACTTGAAGAAATAATGGCTGGGGCGCCTGGGTGGCGCAGTCGGTTAAGCGTCCGACTTCAGCCAGGTCACGATCTCGCGGTCCGGGAGTTCGAGCCCCACGTCAGGCTCTGGGCTGATGGCTCAGAGCCTGGAGCCTGTTTCCGATTCTGTGTCTCCCTCTCTCTCTGCCCCTCCCCCGTTCATGCTCTGTCTCTCTCTGTCTTAAAAATAAATAAACGTTGGAAAAAAAAATTAAAAAAAAAAAGAAATAATGGCTGAAAAGTTTCCAAATATGATGACATAATTGCCAATGTAGAGAAGAAAAAAAAACAGGGGAATCTGCTTTTTAAAAAACTACTAGAACTAATAAAAAGGTCAATATACAAAAATAAATTGTATTTCTCTATACCAGCAATGAGTAACTAGAAATTGGAATAAAAATATTATTTATAGTAGCATCCAAAACTATGAAATACTTAGGAGTAAGTTTGGTAAAGGATATGAAGTATCTCTGTACTCCAAAAACTATAGGACACTGCTGAGAGACTTAAAGATTTAAATAAAGACTTAAATAAATGGAGAAATATACTGTGTTATGGGTCATAAGACTTAATTCTCCCCAAATTGACCTAGAGATTCAGTGCAATCCCAATTAAAAATTCCAGTGGGCTTTTTGTAGAAATTGACAGGCTGATCTTATTTATTATTATTATTTATGCTTTTTTTTTTTTCATTTGAGAGTGAGAGAGAGAATCACTTGGGGTGGGGCAGAGGGAGAGAGAGAAAAAGAGACCGAGAGAGAGAGAATCTTAAGTATACTCTGTGTTCAGGACAGAGCCTGACGCAGGGCTTGATCTCATGACGGGTGATCACAACCGGAACTGGAGCTGATATCAAGAGTCTGGCGCTTAACTGATTGAACCATCCAGGTGCTCCTGATTCTTAATAATAACATATTTACAGGGCACCTGGGTGGCTCAGTCGGTTGAGCCTCCGACTTCAGCTCAGGTCATGATCTCGCGGTTCGTGGGTTCGAGCCCCACGTCAGGCTCTGTGCTGACGGCTCGGAGCCTGGAGCCTGCTTCGGATTCTGTGTCTCCCTCTCTCTCTCTCTGCCCTTCCCTCACTTGTGCTCTGTCTCTCTCTCTCTAAAATAAATGAACATGAAAAATTAAAAAAAAATGTTTAAAAAAATAATAACATATTTATTTATTTGCTTTATCCTATACTACACATACATTCCGTAGTTCCAAAATTACCATGCCAATATTAATAGTAACAGTAAAAACACCAAATGAAGGTTTGGTCTTCAGAATATATCTCCTTAAGTGTATAGACTCTCTGTGTTCAGAAGTCACTCTATTATTTCTTATTCATTTTAAGCCCTGGGAATGAATTATATCAGTTTGATGGAGAAGAGAACCGGTCCCTGAGGACAACAGTATTTAGATGTCAGGTGAAACAGTTGGCAGGAAGAAAAGCTGGAATTTGAGGTGTCACAGGGACTCAGAGAAGACAGTTTTTCATTACCAATGGAAGGTCCACAATTGTACTGACGGCTGCTTAGAGCTCACACATGACAACGAATATATGTTTATTGGATAGTTATTTATATTCCAGTGTGAAATAATAGAATATATATATAAAAGTTTCTGCCCCGGTTCCTGGCACAGAGTTTCTAAAACCCTTGTTAATTTTCCAAGTGGTAAAAGCACTAGGAGCATCTTTTGCTCTAATGTTTTGTCTTTGACCCTGGTTCCCAATACAGAGCTCCTAGATCCCTTGGAATTTCCTGGGTGATAGCATCTTTTATTCTAATGAGTCGACTCTTGGTGGGCTCCTGAATAGCTTCCGAATGGGACCAAGCCACGATTAGAAGCTTGGAACTTGCAGCCCCACCCTCCAACCTCGGGGAAGGGAGAGGAGTTAGAGATTGAGTTAATGACCAAGAATCATTAACTAAGAAGGGACATCTGGCTGGCTCCGTTGATGGAGCATGTGCCTCTTGATATCGGGGTTGTAAGTTCAAACCCCATGTTGGGTGTAGAGATTACTTAAAAATAAAATCTTAAAAAAAAAAAAAAAGGAAGAATCATTAACTATACTATGTGATGAAACCTCCATAAAAGTCCCAAAAGTTTGGGGTGTGGGGTGCTTCTGAGTTGGTAAGCACATCCATGTGCCAGGACAGTGGTGCACCCCAAGTCCACAGGGCAGATGTTTCTAGAAGTCCACTGTGTGTATCTTCCTCTGGTTGTTCATTTGTATCTTTTAAAATATCCTTGGTAATAAATCAGCGATAGTAAGTAAATTGTTCTCCTGGGTTCTGTAAGCCACTCTAGCAAATTACCAAACTTGAGAAGGGGGTCATGGGACCCTCCAATTTGTAGCCAAGTGTGACAGAAGTTATAGTAACCTGGGTACCCACTCCTTGTGATTGGTGTCTGAAGTCGGTGTCTTATTAGACTGAGGGAGCCCTTAACCTGTGGGAACCATGCTAACTCCAGGCAGTTAGTGTCAGAATTGCTTGGTATGGAAAACCCCCACATCTAGTGTCAGAAATGTTGTGAGTGTGGTAGTTGCAGTGTGAGAGTACAGGAAATCAGTGAATTTTTCCTAGACAGCCAGGCACTGTGTTTGGTACCTTATGCACAGCTACCCATTTAATCTTTGTAGTAAGCCTGTGGGGTCAGTATGGTTACCATGTCCATTCTCCACATGAGGAATTGAGTTACAGAAAGATTAGACAACTTCTCCAAGGTCGCACAGCAAGTGAGGAGACTTGATTTCTCACCCAGGCTGTTAACCTCTAATCACGAATGCCCACTGGATTTAGAAACATAGCAGTTGTTGGTGGCCTTAAGAAAAGCAATTTCAGGGGCGCCTGGGTGGCTCAGTCAGTTGAGCGTCCAACTTGGGCTCAGGTCATGATCTCACGGCTCATGAGTTCGAGCCCTGCATCGGGCTCTGTGCTGTGCTGGCAGCTCGGAGCCTGGAGCCTACTTAGGGTTCTGTATCTCCCTCTCTCTCTGCCCCTCTCCTGCTCGCACTGTCTCTCTCTCAGAAATAAATGAACATTAAAAAAAAAAAAAAAGCAATTTCAGAGGTGCCTGGGTGGCTCAGTGGGTTAAGTGTCTGACTCTTGATTTCAGCTCAGATCATGATCTCATGGTTTCGTGAGTTTGCGCCTCAGGCATCTGTCAGTGCAGAGCCTGCTTGGGACTCTGTCTCTCTCTGCCCCTCCCCTGCTTGCACTCTCTCTGGCCCTCTCAAAATAAATAAACTTAAAAAAAATTTTTTTAAAACAGCAATTTCAGGGGCACCTGGGTGGCTCAGCTGGTTAAGCGTCCAACTTCAGCTCAGGTCATGAACTCGCAGTTTGTGAGTTCAGGCCCCATGTCCGGCTCTGTGCTTACAGCTCAGAGCCTGGAGCCTGCTTCAGATTCTATGTCTCCCTCTCTCTCTCTGTTCCTCCCCTTCTCTCTCTCTCAAAAATAAAAGATTTTAAAAAAAAAAGCAATTTCAGTGGAAAAAAGGGGACAAAAGCAAGACTGGAGTACGGTAAAGAGTAGATGTGGAGGGAGAAAGCAGAGACACCGAACTGAGTTTGTTTTTTGAAGAAGTCTGGCTATGAAAGGGAACAGAGGATAGAAATACAGATAAAGGGGACGCAGAATCAAAGGAGAGTTGCTTACTTATTTTTTGATATGATAGGATCCTAAACATGTTCGTTTGCGGACAGAATAAACCAATAGAGAGGGAGAAACTAGCGAAGCAGAAAAGAGAGTAGAATTGAGAGGATGAAAGGGACTGAGACCCTGAGACCCAGAGCATCAGTGGAGGAGATGGTTTTACATAGGGCGAAAGATATCTCTTCATTTGGCACAGATGGGAAAGTAAAGAAGTTCTCTTGTCTTCCATTTCTTCAAGGAACTTAAGACAACATTGCCAGCTGAAAGTGGAGAGAGTTCTTGAAAGAGGTTTGAAGGAGAGGAGAATGTATGAAACAGTTGTCTGATAGGGTGAGCCAAAGGTGTTATCCTGTAAGGCTGAGACCCCACTGCAATTTATGTACTTGAATCAAAAGTAAAACAAAGCCAAGATGTATGGTTTTCTCCAGCTGTATTCAACATGGCTGCCAGAGAAGGCAGACAGATGATGGGGCTCATTCTGGGTTGGGAATTACCCAGAGGAGGATGGGGCAAGGAGTTGACCACAGTGACAGAGCAGGGAATCCATGGAAGGCACATGGAAGCAGAGGGGATGTGTGAACAGTGTATCAGGGCCACTGAATTTGTGGTCTCAGTGAGGTCAATGATGTGTAGGGAAGGAAAAATTCTTCCTCTACCCTTCAGGATCTTTCACCTGGACTAAGACTTAAATTTACATTAGACAGATTAGTAGGAAAAAGCCCCAAAGTTTTATTACATGCACATGGAAGCTCGATGATGAAATTGAGACCTGAACAAATGACCACCACATGCGGTTTTTATACAATCTAGACAAATTGCTCCTTTGCAAACTGTAAGTTTGTAAGGAATTGACAGGATAAAGAAAACATGTTTGGGAGCTTTAATTAGTAAGGAATTCTAAATGGAATTTGTGCTGAGGTAGTAGATTAGTAAAAAAGTATAAAGGCTTATTTCTATAGCTCTCTGGGCTTTAAAGTTCCTTCCTATCTCTGGTGATAAGGATGTCTTTTTACTCCCTAGTACAGGGAGAGTTTCTTTCTTTCTTTCTTTCTTTCTTTCTTTCTTTCTTTCTTTCTTTCTTTCTTTCTTTCTTTCTTTCTTCTTTCTTTCTTTTTTAATGTTTATTTTTGTGACAGAGAGAGAAAGAGAGAGAGAGAGAGAGAGTGAGCGCAAGTGGGGGAGGGACAGAGAGAGAGCGAGAGAAAGAGAGAGACACAGGATCCAAAGTAGGATCCAGGATCCGAGCTGTCAGCACAGAGCCAGATGCAGGGCTGGAACTCACGGATCACAAGATCATGATCTGAGCCAAAATCAGCACTTAACTGACTGAGCCACCCAGGCACCCTGGGAGAGTTTTTTTTTTTTTTTTTTTTTTTTCATATGGGAGATTTGTTTCCAGATTTCAACAGGACAGAGGAGGGTCTGAGTGTCCTTGCACTGGTCTCTTCCCAAGTAGCTTCAATTCAAAATAATCAGTACGTCATTGTGGTATGTTTTGGGTGGTCTGCCATTGGCCTCTACAGAAGAAAGGAGAGGAGGTGGTAGAGGCAAATCAAGGGTTCAGACTTGGTGTTCAGGTATGACCCTGGAAGACCAAGGTCACTGGAGGTGAGGAGGCCAAGGAAGGCTGTGATGTTGAACCAATCATCCCAGAAGGCTGTCAGGAGTAGAGGTGAGAAGTAAAACAACTAGTCTTTCTGTAGGGGAGGAAATGGAATTTAGAGGTGGTGAGGAGCATTCTTTATTATTGTTTTTTAATGTTTATTTTTGAGAGAAAGAGAGAGAGAGAGAGAGAGCACACACACATCCAGACACATATATGTGTGAATGGGGGATGGGCAGAGAGAAATGGGGACAGAGGATCTGAGGCAGGCTCCATACCATCAGTGCAGAGCCCGATGTGGGGCTTGAACACACAAACTATGAGATCATGACCTGAGCTGAAGTTGGATGCTTAACTGACTGAGCCACCCAGGCACCTCAAGGAGCATTCTTAAGGTCACACAGTGATGTTGACAGTGGAGCTGAAATTTGAGGCTAGCTCTGCCTAACCTTGGAGCCTGGGTCAAACCTCTACTCTGTTGAATCAGCGAGTTCAGCCTCTGAGGCTGGGGGTCCTAAGTGCTTTTGTCTCCTCTCCTGCAGGGCTGGCCTCTGCCAGGCTACCACATGCCAACTGCTGGCTTACCCCAGCCACCTGCCCCATCATCTCTGAATCCTGCATTATGTTCCCTGTCATGGAATTTTTCTCTTCCCCTTTAGCTGACTCTGTTCCAGAACCTGTTCTACCCTGGAAGGCTGAGTCAATAGCTCCAGATTTTGCTATTCATGCCACACCTTGTCCCATGACTAGGCCTTCTTCTGACATGGACTATAAGAGAAATGATAGCAATAATGAAAATAAGAGCACCTACTTCTGTTACCTTTAACAAGCACCCACTCCGTGCCGAACTTGGCATACGTCCTTTCTCATTTGGGCCTCATGACATCTAATTATTTTATCCATTTTACAGATGAGAACACAAAGACTCAGAGAGATAAAGTCACTTGTCTGTGACCACACAGGCAGGAAGTTGCAGCGCTGGAGACAATCCTGAGAATGGTTAGCTCTCACAGTCCTTGTCCTTTGCGAATTATGAAAGTTAAATGAAATCACGGGCATCATAGTATAACACATTTTTATTAAAATAACTTTTAAAAAGAATTGCATGTTTTCTGACCCCCATCAGCCAAAGTAGGCTGGCATTTGCTGTCACATCTCCTGCAAGAATTCCTTGGAAGCTTTGGGGGTGTCTTTCCTGTGTTCCAAAACAAGTCCTGTCAGCTGCCACATGACCTTACCATTGCTAACCCTAATTGAGTAGGCACTTAAAGGGTGCCTGGCATCTGGCCTAGCATTCTATGCACGTGATTTCATATACATGTCCTAACATACACATATTAAATATAGATAAACTAAATCCATACACTCACACACACATATATAAAATATTGATTCTATTTCACAAATGAGGCACAAAGAAGTAAGGGTGGTAGCTATTGGGAGCATCCAAAGCTCAGGGCTGGCAAAGCAAGCTGTAGTATCCATCCCCACAATAGTGATCCTGGCATGTCTCCTGGCCTGAAATCTCGGGGTGATTTCAGGAGTTGTTCCTAATCGTATACCGTCCCCAAGACTGGTGCTCTGGCTCTCACGGACATTCTATGAGCTACCCAACATCCTTTATTGAATTTCTTTCCTAAACAAACTGGAGAGAGTTGGTTTCTTTTATTTGCAACTAAGATTTCTTTTCTTTTCTTTTTTCTTTTTTTGCAACTAAGATTTCTGATTGACACGCTCCATGGCAACTCTATCAGGTATGTGTATTATTTGTATTATTTTTAAAGTATTTTTGAGTTATTTAATCAATGTTTTAAAGTAATTGTATAGGTGCTTGTGAATCCACCATCCCCAAATAAAATGCAGAACCTCACAACCGTTTGCCCTCTTCCACACCCGGCCCTTTCCTGGACCACGTAACCATCCTCTTGAACGCTGTGTTCATCATTCCCTCTTTTTTATTCTCAAAAATTTCTTTTGAATTATAATATACATGTAGTGAAGTGCGTAAATACCAAGTGTACAATTCAAATTTGTATGTGTGTATAGGTTTTTGTGGAACCAGATCAATATACAGAATATTACCTATGCCCCAGAAGGAGGCATGACCCCCTCATGACCCCTGCCAGCTAATTCCTGATGCTCCAGAGAAACCAGTATTCTTGCCTCTATTACCTATGTTTGTTTTGCCTGTTCTTAAATATTAAAAGAAAATGTATACAAGTGTACTTTTTATGGGTGTATGTTCTTTTTTGTTTAGCTTCTTTCTTTCTCTTTTAATTTATTTAAATGTTTTATTTTTGAGAGAGAAAGAGCGTGAGGAGGGGAGGGGCAGAGAGAGAGGGAGACACAGAATCTAAAGCAGACTCCAGGTTCTGAGCTGTCAGTACAGCCCAACGCAGGGCTTGAACCCAGGAACGGTGAGATCATGACCTGAGCCAAAGTCGGATGCTTAACTGACTGAGCCACACAGGTGCCCCTTGCTTGCTTGCTTGCTTGCTTGCTTTCTTTCTTTCTTTCTTTCTTTCTTTCTTTCTTTCTTTCATGTTTATTTATTTATTTTGAGAGAGAGAGAGTGCACACAAGCAGAAGAGGGGCAGAGAGAGGGGGACAGAGAGAATACCAAGCAGGCTCCACACTATAAGCACAGAGCCCTAGGTGGGGGCTCAGTCTCATGAACTGTGAGATCATGACCTGAGCCAAAATCAAGAGTCAGACACTTAACCGACTGAGCCACCCATGTGCCCCTATTTAACTTCTTTCATTTATCATTATGTTTGTGCAAATTCATCTATTTTTTCCCATGTTGTGGTAGTTTGTACTTTTTATTGTTATATGTATTTCATTGTATGACTATGCCATAATTTATTTTATTCATTTTCTTATTGATAACATTTGGGTTGTTCTCTTACTCTCCTTTGTGTGTTGCTTTATTTCATCTATCCGTATTTCTAAAAGGATCATCTCCGTGTTTACAACTGTGGAAACTGAGGTTCAGAGAAGTTAGGTGACTTCCCCGAGGTCACACAGCAAATAAGCAGCAGGACCAGGATTGATTCCACATCCTAAGTTCTGCATCTTGGCTATGGAAGAGTGGAAGAAAAGTCCTTCCTCTTTCTACTCTCTGGGATTTCCAGGGTGTCCAAAAGACCCAGGTGGCCTCTCTGGTGGCAGCAGGATTGTGATGAAGCTTGGTGTCCGGAAGCTCTGTGTTTGGGACATGAGCTCATTCTTACCCTCTCAGGCAGCAGCCACAGGTTCCTGATAGCTCCTTTCCACATCCATTATGTTGGGCAATGTTTGAAAGGCACAAGGTTCAGGGGCCCAGCCCCTGTCCCTCTCCAACACTGGGGCAGGCAGAGCTGGGTGTGGAGCCACCAGGTAGGCAGGCTTAGGCTGGCCACCCTGATGGATGGCCTTGGGTTGGCTCCCAGCTGCACTTGTCATCATGCTGCCTTAGTGGTTTGTCCTTTGCATACACTCTGCAACGTGACTTATTCATATTTTCTTTAAATGAACTCACTTAAAGAATTTGTTTAAATGTTTATTTTTGAGAGAGAGACAGAGCGCGAGTGAGCAAGGGGTAGAGAGAGAGAGGGAGACACAGAATCCGAAGTAGGCTCCTGGCTTGGAGCTGTCAGCACAGAGCCCAATGAGGGGCTCGAACACATGGACCGTGAAATCATGACCTGAACTAAAGTTGAATGCTTAACCGACTGAGCCACCCAGATGCCCCCAAATCAACTCACTTTTTTAAAAAAATTATAGTTATTTTCAAAAGTTCTATTTTTCAAATAGCTAATATAAGCATTTGATACACTATTCAAAAGTATGAAAAGGTATAGAAGGCAAATGTTTTCCTCCCACCCTTATCCCCTAGCCACCCAATTCCTTTAAGAGATGTCCTCTTTATTAATTTCCTTTGTGTCTTCCAGAGATACTCTATGCAAATACAAGCAAATGGATAGTCTACTTATTTTTATTTTTACTTTTTTTTTTTTTTTTACCAAACGTTTAGACTTTATTTCCTAAATAAAATAAGTTGGAGTCTATTTCCTATCAGTGTATATAGATCTCCCTTGCTTTTTTTTTTTTAAGGTTCAGAGTTTTCCATTACCATGATTTATCTCATTCCCTAATGATGGACCTTTTTTCCAGTTTTTTCCTAGTACAAACAATGTTGAGATAAATAACAAGATTCAGCTGCTATTTTGCTCATTGCATATTTATCTGTAATTCCTAGAGATGTTATCTGCTGGAGCAACTGGCATATGTGGGGTTTTGTGTGTGTGTGTTTTGTTTTTGTTTTTGTTTTTGCATATGTGGTTTTTAAAACAACTTTAAAGAGGTATAATTAACATACCGTAAAATTCACCCATTTTAAAGGTACAGTTCAATGATTTGTAGTAAATTTACTGAGCTGTGCAACCATCATCATAATTTCTTTTTAGAATATTTTCATCACTCCAGTAAGATCCCTCATGGGCATTTACAATTAATTTCCATTCTAATACCCCAACCCAGGCAATCACTTATCTGCTCTCTGTTTCTTTTTTTTTTTTTTTTTTTAATTTTTTTTTTTTCAAAGTTTATTTATTTTTGGGACAGAGAGAGACAGAGCATGAACGGGGGAGGGGCAGAGAGAGAGGGAGACACAGAATCAGAAACAGGCTCCAGGCTCTGAGCCATCAGCCCAGAGCCCGACGCGGGGCCCGAACTCACGGACCGCGAGATCGTGACCTGGCTGAAGTCGGACGCTTAACCGACTGCGCCACCCAGGCGCCCCTCTTTTTTTTTTTTTTTAATTTTTTTTTCCAACGTTTATTTATTTTTGGGACAGAGAGAGACAGAGCATGAACGGGGGAGGGGCAGAGAGAGAGGGAGACACAGAATCGGAAACAGGCTCCAGGCTCCGAGCCATCAGCCCAGAGCCTGACGCGGGGCTCGAACTCACAGACCGCGAGATCGTGACCTGGCTGAAGTCGGACGCTTAACCGACTGCGCCACCCAGGTGCCCCGTGCTCTCTGTTTCTATAGATTTGCTTTTTTCTGGACATTTCATGTACTTACCATGGAGGCGTATAAGATGTGACCTCCTCTGTGCAGGGTTTTTCATTTAGCTTAATGTTTTGAGGTTCATTCATGACATAGCATGGCATGTATCAATAACTTATTCCTTTTTATGACTGAATAGTGTTCCATTGTATGGCTATAACATTTTTTTTTATTCATTCACCGATTAATGGACATTTGAATTGTTTCTTTTTATTTTCACTTTTTAGCTATTATGAATAATGCTCCTGTGAACATTTACATGCAAGTCACTGGTGTTCATATATTTTCATTTTTCTTGGGTAGATACCTAGAAGTGGAATTGTTGGGTCATGTGATAAATTTATATTTAACTTTTTAAGAAACTAAGAAACTGTTTTCCAAAGCGTCTGTACCATTTTACATCCCTACCAGCAATGCATGAGACTTCCTGTTTCTCCACATTCTTGCCACTGTTTGTCATGGTTTGTTTTTTCATTATTATTATTATTATTCTTATTCTTATAACCATTCTAGTGGGTGTAAAATGGCATGTCATTGTGGTTTTAATTTGCATTTCACTAATGACTAATGATGTTGAGAATCTTTTCATGTGCTTATTAGTCAATCCTGTAGCTTCTTTGGTGAACTGGTAAAAATGCTCATTTTAAAAAATGTTTTATTTATTTTTGAGAAAGAGAGAGAGAGAGAGAGAGGATCCAAAGTGGACTCTGCGCTGACAGCAGGAAGCCTGATGCAAGGCTCAAACTCACAAACGGAGAGATCGTGACCTGAGCCAAAGTCTGACTCTCAAGCGACTGAGCTACCCAGGCACCCCCTAAAATGCTCATTTTTTAATGGGGTTGTTTATCTTCTTATTATTGAGTTTTGAGAGTTCTTTGTATATTCTGGATACAAATCCTTTATTATTTATGTATTCTGAGAAATATTTACTCCCAGTCTGTAGCTTATCTTTCATTTTTTCTTTTCTTTTTTCTTTTTTTTAAAGAGAGTGTTGACCTATTTTTATAATTTTTTTTTTGAGAGAGAGAGAGCATGAGTAGGGGAGGTACAGAGAGAGAGGAGAAGAGAGGATCTGAAGTGGGATCTGTACTGACAGCAGAGAGCCTGATGCAGGACTCGAACTCAAGAACCATGAGATTATGACCTGAGCCGAAGTCAGACACTTAACCGCCGAAGCCATCCAGGCACTTCTATTTCATTAATTTTTTTTAAGATTTAATTTTTTAAAGTAATCTCTACATCCAACGTGGGCTTGAACCCCCAACCCCGAGATCAAGAGTCGCACAGTCTACTGACAGAGCCACCCAGGCACCCGTTATTTTTATTTTTTTGAGTAGGCTCCACACCTGATGTGGGGCTTGAATTCATGATCCTGAGATCTTGAGTCACACACTCTACCGACTGAGCCAGCCAGGAACCCCTATCTTTCATTTTCTTAACGGTATCTTTGAAAAATAATTTTTTTTAATGTTTATTCATCTTTGAGAGAGATACACGCATAGTGTGAGCAGGTAAAGGGCAGAGAGAGAAGGAGATACAGAATCCAAAGCAGGCTCCAGGCTCTGAGCTGTCAGCAAAGAGCCCAATGCAGGGCTCAAACCCACGAACTGCAGATCATGACCTGAGCCAAAGTTAGGCACTTAACCAACTGAGCCACCCAGGTGCACACACCCCCCCGCCCAGCCTTTTTTTAATTAAAAAAATTTTTAATGTTTTTTAATGGTATCTTTAAAAAAATTTATTGAGGCAAAATTCACAAAACATAAAATCACCCATTTAACATTAAACAAGATGCTTGGTTGGTGCAGTTGGAAGAGCATACAACTCTTGATCTTGGGGTCATGAGCTCAAGCTCCATGTTGGGTGTAGAGATTACATGTATCAGTCAATCAATCAATTAATTTTTTTTGAATTTTTTTAACGTTTATTCATTTTTGATAGAGAAAGAGCGTGAGTGGGGGAGGGGCAAAGAGAAGGAGACGTAGAATCTGAACCAAGCTCCAGGCTCTGAGCTGACAGCACAGAGCCCAATGCGGGGGTCGAACCCACGGACCGTGAGATCATGACCTGAGCTGAAGTCGGACGCTTAACCGACTGAGCCACCCAGGTGCCGCAATCAATTAATCTTAAAAAAATAAAATTGAGGGGCGCCTGGGTGGCTCAGTCGGTTAAGCGTCCGACTTCGTCTCAGGTCATGATCTCACAGTTCGTGGGTTTGAGCCCCGTGTCGGGTTTTGTGCTGACAGCCCAGAGCCTGGAGCCTGCTTCAGATTCTGTGTCTCCCTCTCTCTCTGACCCTTCCCCATTCATGCTCTGTCTCTCTCTGTCTCAAAAATAAATAAACATTAAAAATAATAATAGTAAAAAAAATAAAATTGAATAATTCATTAATGGTGCCTTTTGAAACAAAAATTTTGAATTTTGATGGTCTAGTATATCAAAAATTTTGCATAGATAAATGTTGTTGTGTCATATCTAAGAAATGTTTTCCTAACCCAAGATCTGGAAGATTTTTCTCCAGTGTCTTCTAAGAGTCTTATTGTTTGACTCTTCTTTTTAGGTTTCTGATCCATTTGAGTTATTTTTTGTGTATGGTGTAAAATAGGGGTATAAGTTCATCTTTTTACATATGGATATCCTGACATATGTATTTTTAATTTCTATAGATATGGTCAAATTGTCTTCCTAAAACACAACTGGCATCATGCTAACCAGCAGTGAACATGGCTGTTTTCTCACACCCTTGCTATCACAACTGAGATATCAAACTTTTTTTTTATAAGCAAGTCTAATAATGAAAACATAGCAACTCAGGGCACCTGGGTGGCTCAGTCAGTTAAGCATCTGACTCTTGATTTTGGCTCAGGTCATGATCTCACGGTTTGTGAGTTCGAGCCCCAAATTGGTGCAGAGCCTGCTTGGGATTCTCTCTCTCTGCCCCTCCTTCACACTCACTCTCTCTTTCAAAATAAATAAATAAACTTAAAAAAAGAAAGCATAGCATCTCATAGCTTTACTTTGCTAAATTTCTACTTCAGCCACATCCTAAGCACTATTGTGAAATATATTAGCTCAATGTATTAGCTATATATTGTTTCAGCATATATTACCGTATATTACCACGAAACACAGGTGACTGGACCTGTGGGACCTCCCTTCCTTTCCTCCAACTTTAGAAGGTTCTCAAGGACTGAAAACAGTCACACTCCCCATATATCTAATTGCAACCTTTGCCAGAAGTTTGCATCAACGAAGGCTGAGTTCTAACATTCCCAGGATTGTTTCTGGTCTGATACTTTCCAGCTTGCATAAGGTGACCTGGATGCTTGTTGCCTGACTCTATCTTTGCCTGAGGAATTGTATGCATGACTTTAATTTTTTGAAAAAGATATAACTTCTGGTTTAAGATAGACATTTCTAGTGAGTACTATAGGCAAGAAATAATTCTGATCTGCAATCTGTAGACATAGGTCAGTAGGGCTTTACTAGGAGGAGAACAAGAAAAGAGAGAACTGGGGATAATAAATAGGAGTAGAAGCTCTGACATGCTGTTTATTACCCAATGTTGTTCTTTAGTCCTGCAATCACTCATCTGAATGTCAGTTCTCCCAAAATTGCAGGAGGAGGTGCTTGGAGCTCCTTATGGGCATTTATTTTTATAACTTTTTCTCCACTTCTATATTCAGTATGGAAAATCTGAAGGACAGAGAAGCACAGAGTCTCTTTTTTACACTGATTCAAGATGAGACAGTTGTCAAGTAGATGAAAGACACAGTCCTAGGTTGAAATATCAGGTCTGTTTCTTGCATTCTGTATGCATTCTGACCTCTGTTTCCACCTCTATAAAATTAGTAATCACAATGCCTTCTACCTCATTGGGGATCAATATTGGCATATCTAGTTCAGGACACACAGTGGGCACTCAGTATGTCTCTGTCTCCTTTCACAATTTACAAATTATTTTTCTTCCAAGCAGTTCCTGAGCATCCTTAAGATGTTATTATATGCCAGAGGAAATACAGGGATGGATAAGACCATGGCTTTGTCCTTGAAGAATTTATGGTTGGGAAGAGAGATTAAATGGTCCAGTCTGCTGCCTTTTGATAAAATAGACATGTGACCCCAGTTTTCAGATGTCAGCAGAGGCCCAGAGATCCCAAGAAATACAGCAAGTAAATAGTAGGGAGGGGACTGGAACACAATTAAGAGGAATATTGGTATAGAAGTGATGAGAGAGGAATTTTGGAAATAAAATCATGCCAGTTTGTAGTTCAAAAGAAACAAACAGGGCTGCCTGGCTGGCTCAGTCAGTAGAGCATGTGACTCTTGATCCCAGGGTCGTGAGTTCAAGCTCCAAATTGGACATGGAGCCTATGTAAGAAAGAAAAAAAAAAAAAAAAAAAGAGGAACAAGTGGGAGATGGAGATGCCTGGGAATGAATCAAGGGTTACAAATCTAGCCCTGAAGGTGGACTGCACTTTGTTTGTACAGA
This sequence comes from Lynx rufus, assembly GCF_022079265.1. Taxonomy (NCBI): domain Eukaryota; kingdom Metazoa; phylum Chordata; class Mammalia; order Carnivora; family Felidae; genus Lynx; species Lynx rufus. The sequence continues at coordinate 24,762,873 of NW_025814896.1, read as the reverse complement.
ATTTCCCCCCACCCACCATTTTATTATGAAAATTTTCCTTTTTGTTTTTAAGTTTATTTATTTTGAAGAGAGAGCAAGGGGTGGGGAGGTGTAGAAAGAGGGAGAGACAGAACCCCAAGCAGGCTCCACTCTGCCAACACAGAGCCTGACGCTGGGCTTGAATTCACAAACTGTGAGATCATGACCTGAGCTGAGATCAGGAGTCAGGCATTTTTAACCGACTGAGCCACCCAGATGCTCCTATTATGAAAATTTTCAAACATATAGAACAGTTGAACGAATTGTGCAGTGAACATCCATCTATCCACCACCTAGATTCTATGGTTGTTAACAGCTTGCTATATTTGCTTTGTCTTGTATTTATTTATTCATCTAGCCCTCCATCCATCTATCTTACTCTTTGATGCGATTCAAAGAAGCTGCAGAGTTCATTCTACCTCTACACATTTCAACATGCCTATTGTTAGAGCTCAATATTTGCCTTTGTTTTTAGGTTAATTTTACATACAGTGATATGCATAGATCTCAAGTATACCATCTACTAAATTGTGACAAATGCATACAACCGTGGAATCCACACCCCTAACAAGGTACTGAGAGAACATTTTCAACACCTCCAAAAATTCCCTCCTGCCAGAAGCAACCACTATTGTGATTTTTTTCACCATTGATTAGGTTTTACCTATTCTAGAATATTGTACAAATAGAATTATAAATTGTACACTCTTATATAAGGCTTCTTTCTTTTTGCATGATGTCTGAGACATCTATTTTGTGTAATTCTTTAATTCCCTAGTAGTATTCCATTGCCATGAATGTCTAAACGCAGTTTATCCATTTTCTTGTTGATGGAACACACAAAGTTTTAAACACTTTAAACTGGTTGCCAGTGTTGTAGGCTTGACTTCAAATCCTGGCTCTGCTACTTGCTAGATGTGTGACCATGTGCTGGTTACTTTGTGTCCTTGAGACTCAGTTTCCCAGTCTCCATAATGGAAAAAATTATAGCTATTGCTTATTGAGTGCTTGCTATGTGCCTGCTTGGCACTGTTCCAGGTGTTTTACATACTCATTACTCATTTAATCCTCATAATGACCCACAAGATAGGGTATGTTACTACTCCCATTTTATAGATTTGGAAACTGAGCACCCAACCTAGGTTGCTGGGAGTATTCAGTGAGACAGTGCATGTAAAACACTTGGGACTCCATTTGGTAATTACAATGTAGAAAGTAAACATTGGCTGTTATTTTTCATCTTACCTTACTGGCCCTTAGAGGAATTTAAGTTTACTACCCCTAATGGAGAAAGTGTATAAGGCCCTGGGAATAGGCGTTTCCAGATAAAATGGAGATGTCCAGTAAAATCTGAATTTTATTTTATTTTAAAGTTCACTTATTTTGAGAGAGAGCTACTGTGGGCATGTGTGCGCACAGGTGAATGCAAGCGGGGGAAGGGCAGAGAGAGAGGATCCCAAGCAGGCTCCATGCTGTCAGCACAGAGCCTGATACAGGTCTCAATCCCACAAACTGTGAGCTCATGACCTGAGCCAATATCAAACTCAACCAACTGAGCCTCCACCCAGGCACCCCAAATTTGAATTTTAGACAATGAAAATAATTTTAGCATAACTATGTTACAACCAATATTTGTCACATATTAATGCTAAAAAGTTACTCACTGTTTATCTGAAATTCAAATTTAATTGAGCATCCTAACTTTTTATTTTCTAAATCTGGCAACCCTACTTGGGAGGAAGTGACTAAGGTGACTAGGGACAGAACTAGTGTACCTCATTTTGCAGATGAGGAAACAGCCTTTTTTTTTAAAGATTTTACTTATTTAATTTTGAGAGAGAGAGAGAGAGAGAGAGAGAGAGAACACAAGTGAGTGAGGGGCAGAAAGAGAGAGAGAGAATGAGAGAGAGAGAAGCAGGGCTTACCTGAAGCAGGGCTCAAGCTCAACAGATGTGGGGCTTGAAATCACGAACCCTGAGATCATGACCTGAGCTGAAGTCAGATGCTTACTGATTGAGCCACCTAGGCACCCTTATTAATTAATTAACTAATTAATTAATTAATTTTAATATTTATTTAAAAAATCTCTACCCCCAACATGGGGCTCAAACTCATGACCCCAAGATCAAGAGTCACACACTCAGAAGACTGACTGAGCCAACCCCTAAAGATTTTATTTTTAAGTAATTGCTACACCCAACACGGGACTCGATCTTACAACCCCCAGATCAAGAGGCACATGATCTACTGACTGAGGCAGCCAGGGGCTATGAGGAAACATTTTTAAAGAGGGCAAATGAGGGAGCCATGAAGTCTTAAGTGGATCCAGATCTCAGGCTCACAGAGGCTTCACCTAGTGTCTTCTCTTCAACGCACAGCTCTGCCACTTTTCAAGTCTTCTCCTGCCTTTGGCAGTTGAATGCAGAGTGGCTTCAGGGAAGAGGGGGACAGCAACATGACTCAGTGTTCTGTAGGGAAAGCCAGTAAATGACAGGCTGCATGTGGGCTGCTGGGGTTTCTCTTCCCACTCCTTCCAGCTCTGCATCCTGCTTCCTCCCCTCCTTCTTTCCCCAGAGGCCTGGAAACTCCTTCCCTTGCTGGTAGCGACCTCCTCCAGGCTTCCTACCCCTACCCCAGCATGGTTGAGTTTTGTCCCAGGCTGACCTGGGTGTCCAAGGCAGAAGGAGGGTGTAGGTGGTTCAAGGCTTTATCAACCACAGGGTCTGCATTCTGACCAGGTCTAGACTGATTTCTGGATCAGGGAACCTGGGAACCAGAGCCACATGGCATGCAAGATGAGGAAATGGCCAGACTGGGATTTTCTGCCCTCACCAAATCAGCTCCTTCTTGGAGAATCACCAACTACCTACTGTAGATTTCCCAGAATCTTCACAACATCTTAGGAGGTAGGATCTATTATTTCCATTTAGAGATTTGGACACTGAGGTTAAAGGACTTGCCTAAGACCTCTAACATAAATTGTTGATAGTCAGGACTAGATTCTTGTTCCATATGCCTTTGAAAAAGCCTAAATTACTAACTACTGCTAGGTACCGGCTTCTAGATCAGAGCTAATCCACCCTGTTGGCATTAGCAAGATAGGATAGCATAGTCCACTGGTTCTCAAAGTGTGATCCCTGGGCATCAATATCACCGGGAAACTTGTTAGAAATACAAATTCTTGGGTTAGATAATAGAACTTTCTGACTCAGAAATTCTGGGGCTGATACCTGGCAATCTGAGTTTTAATAAGCCCTCCAGGTGATTCTGATGTACCCTGAAGTTGGAGAATCTTTGGTGTATAGTAGAAAGAGGCATTTTTGGGGAAAAAAAGAATACATATTTAAAGCACATTTGCTTTAAGTAAACTTTTATTGATACACAATATAAACACAGAAAAATACACAAACCAAAAGTGTACAGCTCAGTGAATTTTCACAAAGTGAGCACACTTGTGTAACCAGCACCTAGATCAAGAGACAGAACATTATTACCAACTTGGAGAAGCCCCCTTGTGTCTCCTTCCTGGTGCTACCTCTCCTCAAAGGATAATCCTGACTTCAAACACCACAGATTAGTTTTGCCTAACATTATATACTTTTAAAAATTGTAGATGAAGACAGAATCTGGAGCCAGAGGACTTTGATTGGATCCCTGGTTCTCTATGGAGTGATCTTGGACCAGTCATCTAATTTCCTTGAGACTCATTTCCTTCTCTGCATAGTGGTCATAGAAAAATCTCAGACCTTAAAGGGACACTAGCTTTCTCAAACTTGTCTAGTGTTAAGAATCACCTGGGGCACTAGTTTAAAAATTCACATTCCCCAGAGCATACATTCTTAATATGACAAAAATTGGTTGTGGGTAGGAAGATTTTTTTGCTTGCTTATGTAAAAGCACATGTATACATATGATACATTAATAGATATACAGTATATTTGTGATACTGAAATTTCATGGGGATCATTAGGGGAAAATGTCTAAAAATATTCCTTAGAGAGATGATAATTTAAAAAAGGTTGAAAAACACTGTCCTACAGCAGTGATTCTTCAAGTGTGGTCTGTGGTTAAAAATGCAAATTCTCAGATGCCTGGGTGGCTCAGTGGGTTAAATGCCTGACTCTTGGTTTCAGTTCAGGTCATGATCTCACAGTTTGTGAGTTCGAGCTCACATCTGGCTCTGCACTGACAGTGGGGAGCCTGCTTGGGATTCTCTCACTTTTTCTCTGCCTCTTCCCTGTTCACTTTCTCTTTCTCAAAATACATAAATAAACTAAAATTAAAAAATGCAAACTCTCAGGCCTGACCCCAGACCTACTGAACCAGAAATTCTGGGGGTGGGGCCCTGCAATCTATGGTTTAACAAATCCTTCAAGTGATTCTGATGGGCACTAAAGTTTGAGAACCACTGCCCTGGAGATTCTAAATGGGGTAGGGTCCCGGAATCTGTACCATTAACAAGCTCTCCTAAGTCCATTGCAGGAGACACTGACATAAAGATTTGAACACACTTTGAGAAACAAAAGTGACTTTCCAGATGGTAAAATATCTTCATTAGAAGGAAATAGGCTAAACAATAATAGCGAAGGTCACTAATTACTAAGCACTTAGCTGGGTCTCTGAATCCACTTGCACAGCCTTTTAATTCTCACAAACTCATGAAGAAGTTAAGCGGATGGACTCTGAAGCTAGACTGCCTGGGTTGGTACCCAGCTTGTGACTTGGTTTATGCATCTGTAAAGTGAGAATAATGTACTTTCTTCAAAGATTTGTTAGAAGGTTTAAAGATGCTTATTGGTCAGCTCTTAGAACACCTGCCACGTTGGCATCACTTACCCGTAACATGTTTTCATCATCCTTAAGCTCACCCTGTTAAAAGGAGGATTTAAACTCAATCAGTGTAACTCCCCAGTGTACTTTCTTAAGAACTAAACTATAATGCAGTGTTTTTCAAAGTGTGATTCCCCACCAGTAGCACACCAGAGTTAGAAATGCAAGTAATTAGATCCCATCCCAGATCTGCTGAAAGAGAAACTTTGGGGGTGGGACCCCAAAGTTTCAACAAGCACTTCAGGTGATTCTGATATACACTGGCGTTTGGAAATCACAGCTACAATCTTTAGCGGTTGGGGGAAGGAGGGTGCTTTAAAAAAAAAACAAAAAAAAAAAAAAACCAAAAAAACGCCTAGAGCGGTTGGGAGCAATCCCAGAGTCCCTCCCATCTAAAGGCGAGCAAACTCCGATGTAGCTGCACTCCTCAGCTCCTGCCAACCCTTCTGGCCGGTGCGCAAGGCCTTCTGGGGCCTGTGGTCCACATCCCTGCCGAGCCGGAGCGCCTGCGCGTTGGCCGCCAACTCGCTCTAGTCGCTGTGATCGGGGCTCGGGACCGGCTGCCATCTTAGTCGAGGGACTGAGGAGTCGTCGCCGCCCCGAGTCCCGGTAAACACCCGCGGGCAGACTGGGGGCAGTTGTGGGTAGAGGGGGTAGCCCGCATGAGAGTGTCCGAGGAGAACCAGGGGTGAAGGAGTGCGGGCGCGCGGGTGGGGTCCTTAGAGCCACCACTGCTCTCACGGAGCCGGTGCCCGTGGGGGGCGCGGGGAGCTCGGGCTAGTGGCCGAGGGGTGGGTTGGCCGGAGGCGCGGAGGAGCCACTGTCTGGCCGGCGGCGTGGGGGAGCCCCTCGCCTTGCTGGCGTCAAGTCGTGAGAGGGCTGGGCCGTGGCGGGCGCCAGCAGGGTCCGGCCCCGCGCCCCTCAGTCCCGCCGGGGGCCACTCTCCCGCGGCCCGGCCTACGCTCGGGCCCGGCGGCAGCGGCCGCTCCGGCCGACGTGGCCCTGTGAGGGGCGGCGGCCGGGCCCACCTGACGCTCGGCTGGCCTTACCGAGACTTTTTGGAGCCCCCAGTCGCGAGGCGGGCCCAGCATAGCGGCTGCCTCCTCTTTCTTCCACTCCCCTCCTCCCTCCATTGTCCCCCATCGTGGTGGTCCCGGCCCGGGCGCCCTTTTCGGCGCCCGCTGCCCCGTCCGGCACCTCCCGGCGTCGAGTTTTGCAGACGTGGGAGCTGTCAGTGCCCTCCCCCTTGAGTGTCCTTTTCTTTAGCAGAGAAAAGAAAAAAGTAGCTGTGAACGTATTCTAAAGGTCGAAACGTGAGGAGGACGTGACTTAGGGGGAACTAAGCGGGGAACTCAAGTTTTCAGACGCAGTCCAGGGCCACGACTTAAAGAGAAACACAGGGTTTGTGCGCTGAAGGTAGACTTTGGGCCTAAAGAGGTGTAACAAGGTGAACGTGCAAACCACCCGAAATTCACGTCCCAGTAACAACTCAACTAGTTTGTTGGTTGTATGCGTATCTTAATCTTGTTACGTTTTCTGCCATGGTTCTACAGCTTCAGTATACCTTTTTTGGGAGTGAGTGTTGAGGAAGAAGAGTGGGATTTTTTTTTCTTTGAAAATTCATGAGGCACTGGTGCCAGCCACTTATCATTGCACTTAGTTAGGGTCTCCCACATCTATTACTAATATAATTCGATTTTAAGCAAGTGTAAAGGCAGTGTATTTCTACCTTCAAAATCGGCTAAGGATTTCTCAGTTGAAATAAAAGTTCTCATGGCAGATTGCTGAGAGCCTGCACTGTGTATTCATAGATGTACTCGAGGTACAGTTACTTCATTCTTAAGATTAGAAATGAAGGTGGAAATTCAACTGCTTTTTTTAAACAGAGAATGTAAGTTTTTTGGGTGTGAGTCCAAAAATAATTCCTTCATGTTCAGTATGTGAATCAAGTCAGAAAGGATATGAAATAAAAAACAAGCGCAAAATACTTTTTCACAGTATTCTAGAGGGAATCATTTCTAAATTCTTTTTAAAAAATTCTTTTCATCTATTGGAAGAGACAAACAAACCAGTAGTTCCCAAATTTGCCCATTAGAATAGAAATTCCAGGATCTCCTTTCCTGAGATTGATTTAGTAGGTCTGCTTTGGCCCTGAAGAATTTTTTTTTTTTTAAAACATGCCTCAGGAAATTCCATTGATCTTGGGAACCACTGAGGCAAACGGTACTGTGGACCTACCAAGAAATTCTCAAAAAGCTTTGAGACCGAAGAGGAGGTGACCAGTTCTGTCTGGGGTTGGCCGAGGAGGTCACAGGAGGTCACGGGAACTGCTCCTGGTCCTATTGGGTCTTAGATGATGAATAGGAGTGTGATAAGGGTGGGGAAAAGGACGGATAGGACAGTGGAAACACAATGCTGTGTGTAAATGCAGAAGATTGTAGGAGAAAAAGGGTTCAGGGAGTGGGATGGGGAAGGAGAGCATTGTGGGACATGAGGTCAGAAAGGTAAAAGGAGGTAACCATATGAAAAGTTCTAAGCATGACGCTAAAAAACTCGAATTTTATGTTAGCAGTGGATTCAGATTTTAAACGGGAAAGTGATCTCAGTACATGTGTTGTAGAAAGATTGCTCTGGTAATGAGAGTAAAAGGATGGAAAATGGCTATTGCAGAAGTCTAGCTGAGAGGTGAAAAGGCTTGATTTTGGAGGGAGGCTGTGGGGATGATCAAGGGATTGGATTTAGTTATTTACTAATGCATTATTGTTGCCATATTTTTGGATGAGGAATTTTTAGGGCCAGACTGGGTAAAAGACTCTTGTTCTGTATAAAGAACCCATTAGCAAATCTGAATAACATTGCCAAGTTATATATATTAATGGTATGAGAATGTATTGTTCATTTGCACTTTTGAAAAGTTAGAACCAGATTGGGTGCAGTTTGGAGGGGAGCTTGGAGATTAGACTGAAATTTATGACTATCAACACTATTGATCTAAGATTGTTTGAAGTGTTTTTCTCTCACACTCAGAAACTTGGTATAAGAATTTTGGAGTTGGAAGAGATTGCAGGGACTATTTAGTCCATGGTGGCAAATATATTTTGGTTTATGGACCAACCAAACTTTGAAATAGCTGCCAGAAGCATGGTATTGAGAAGGATTTGGGTCATATGTATTCTCTGGGAAAGTGAGTTATGATTGATTAGTGATGCTTCCTGTGGACACAGTTATCTAGTGGGAGATGTATGTGCCAGGTATATGCCATCCTTAGACTAGTTCAACCTATTAGTTTTCTGTTTAAAAAAAAATCCAAAACAGGTTAAATAATTTACCTAAAAGTAGTTAAGAGTTAGAGGTAGAAGTAGAACTGAGTTTTGTAACTCTTAGTTTGTTATTCTCCAGTGTTATCAAGATGAATGTGTGCTGCTAAAGAGCTTTTGGTATCAGACCAAAAGAAAAAGGGTATTTCTAGCCTGTGCCTCTTGACTGTTTAGGTAAGAGTTTGACAAGGAACTTTGGCCTAGAAGTAAATTTTGTTGTATTTATTCTGACTTAAGACATTTGTTGTTAGTACTGATAGGAAGTAGTCACCTGTTTGTGGTTTTTTTGTTTTCTGTTTTTTTTTTTTCACTTCCTTGTTTCTCACCATTCTCTCAGTTTTAGGTTTGGGGATTGGTTTCCTTTATGTGAGTTAAGGCAAAAGTATATAACTGACTGACTTTCTTTTTTCTTTTTCTTTCTTTCTTTCTTTCTTTCTTTCTTTTCTTTCTTTTCTTTCTTTTCTTTCTTTTCTTTCTTTTCTTTCTTTTCTTTCTTTTCTTTTCTTTCATACTTACAGCATTTCGCCAAATTCTAGGCTCATAATAAGCGCTTAGTAAAGGCATGTTGGTTTTTGTAGCTGTACATGAAGCTAGTTTTGAGTCGATATAAATTAGCAGGTGGGGGGTTTGCAGAATTGAATTACAGCATTATCTGGTTAGTAGATCCGCCCTCAGCTAAAAATACTGGGTTGGAAACTAGCCTCACAACTAGTAGTCATTAACTAGGAGCTGTTCTTCCTTCTGTTTAGCAGTGCTCTGTATTTGGAAAAGTGCTGCCACTTCAGCTCTTTTGCATTCAGAACTGACTATACTCTGATCCTTGAAGTGCTTTTTCTTTTCCTATCCCTAGGAGCCTTCCAAGTTGCAGGGATCATCCTTACAGTGACCCCAATAGTTAGAGTATATGCTTATATTGCCATCCTCATTTTGTCATGTAGACATCATAGCCAGGTGGACTTCATCCCCATACTATGTTTGGGTCCTTTTCCCCTTGACTCACTTTATCCTGCCTGCCCTATCAAAAACTATCTATCCCCCCTCCCCCAATGATCTATCCCATGAAACTTTTATTATTTTTTTCAAGTAATCTCTGTGCCCAACATAGGGCATGAACTCATGACCCCAAGATTAAGAGTCACATGCTCTACCAAATGAGCCAGCCAGGTACCCCTTTTCCATGAAACTTAAAAAGACATTGTGTTGTCAGGTTCCCAAGGTCATTGCTAATCTGATATGTTTAACCATAGGAATAACGTGTTAATGGACCCTCCTTCCCCTCTCAGGTAACATGCATTTAACAGTGGCCTTCTGGAGACAACGCCTTAACCCAAAGAAGTGACTCCAGCTGTGAGAACTTCAGGTATGGTGGCAGGCCTGTGAAAGAGATTGGGGGGCAGGAATGGTGCAGAGGGTGAGCTCTGGTCATATAACTGCTATGGGGAGGGAGGTAGGAGAAAGAGGATGTTGAAGAAATAGGCAGTTTCCACTTGGATCTGAAACCGAGTCTCCTCTATAAGCATTAGCCTGTGAGCCACACTTTGCCCTTACTTTAGGTGCTCTGACTTTTTTTTTCTTTTTTAAGTTTATTTATTTGAGAGAGAGAGAATGAATTTGCGGGGGAAGGGTAGAGAGAGAGGGAGAGAGAGAATCCCAGGCCTACTCCAAGCTCTGCACTGAGTGTACTGTGGGGCTTGATCTCATGACCATGATGTCAGATTATGACCTGAGCAGAAATCAAGAGTTGGACATTTAACCGAATGAGCCAAACCAGGCGTCCTTGACTTCTCTGTTTTTCTAGTTTTCTTGAACATATACTTTTCCCACTTAGCGCTGTTTTATAAACATTTATTCTGCGTATTCTTGTCCAGATATGTGCAGGTGTACAGTTAAAAAGTGTAAGTAAAAAGAAGGCAACATGATGAAGCGGAAAAAGATTAGAGGACTTGGAAAGAAAAGGTCTGGGGTTCTGATTTGATTCTGCCACTGACAAACTGACTTTTGACAAGTTATTTAATCTTGCCTGGACTCAGTTTATATATCTGTAAAATAGATGTATTGATTTCTACCTGCCTTTCTGACATTGTTGTGAGGCTCAAATAAAATAATACAAGTTAAAGCTTTAGAAAAAAATGAATTTACAACTTAAGACATTACCTGAGTCTACAAGGACAGTAATTGGCAGTAATACTGAGAAGGAAAACATGAGAACAGGACAAATTCACTTTAAAGGATCAGGAGAGAGAAAAGGAAGACTACTGGATAAGAAAGAAAAGTAGAGCATGATAACAGTCAAACAGGAAGAGAATAAGGAGTGAATGAAGTAGAACTAATGAATTGGTAGGTGAGAAAGCTGAATAAGACAAAGAGTTGTCCCTTTCACTTGCCTCACTCTAACCTTGCGGCTCTTTGTTATCATTACCACTTCTCTTCATATAAATGTCCTATCCATACTTAGATTCCTTTCTTCACCATAAACATCAGTGTTTATTCATACCTCTGTGTGACCCTTTGTGTTGATTTATATTTTTGTTGATTGTCCTGTAAATGCTTAGAGACCAAGACTATGATTTGCTTGTTATGGTGTCCATGGCCATTGCTATTAAAAAATGTGTGCTTACTCTGTTCTTTTTTATAATTATGGAGAGAAAGGAAGGAGATAGGGGGAGCTTTGTGAAAGATAGTAGGAAAGGAAGTGGCTAAGAGGGAAAGTAGATAAACAAGACATGGTAAGAATTCTCAAAAATAATGAAAGGAAATACATGAAAATGAAAAATACATAGAGCGAAAAAAAAAGGGGGGGAGGAGATGGTGTTATCTGCAGCAAAGGAACAAGGCAGCTTTCATTTCTTTAATGGTGATGTAATACCTCACAAAAAGTTATGTGTTGGGAAAGATCATTCTCCATACCAAGTATCTTTAAAATATTTCCAAAAGTATCCACTGCATCCTGAGCTCACAGAATAGTTCTTTGTGGAAAGAAAACTAGGGCAACATTCAGGAGACCTGGGTTCTATCCTTGGTATTACTTGTTACTTAGTTCTGTAGTCTTGGGCAATTCACTTAAATCCCTGGGCCTCCGCTACCTCACTTGTCTATTAAAGGTATCGAACATGATGATCTCTCAGTTTTCTTCTAGCTCACTCTTTGATTATATTTTGTGTTTCATGGGCTGACTCACTAATTTTTTAGGGCTTTCTTGATATCACAATATAAGATAGGCCTTAGAAATATCTTTTTTTTTTTTTTTTAAAGAAATGGAAGTCTTCTTTAAAAATTTTTTATTTTTATTGAAAAATTTTTAAATTTTTATTTTATCTTAGCACAATTTGGGGAGGAGCAGAGAGAGAGGGAGACACAGAATCCAAAGCAGACTCCAGGCTCTGAACTGTCAGCGCAGAGCCCAGCATGGCGCTCAAACCCACAAACCGTGAGATCATGACCTGAGCCGAAGTCAGACGCTTAGCTGACTGAGCCACCCAGGTCCCCCTATTCTTTTTATTTTTTAACGTTTATTTCTTTTTGAGAGGGACAGAAAGAGAGAGCAAACAGGGGAGGGGCAGAGAGAGAGGGAGACACAGAATCCAAAGCAGGCTCCTGGCTCTGGGTTGTCAGCAGGGACCCATCTACCACGAGATTCTGACCTGAAGGATCGTGACCTGAAGCTTAACAGACTGAACCACCCAGGGGCCTCACCCAGTCTTTTTTTTTTTTTTTTTTTATGTTTATTTATTTATGGAGGGGAGGTGCGGAGAGAAAGGGAGAGAGAGAGAGAATCTCAAGCCGACTCTACACCCAGCCCAGCACTGAGCCTGACATGGATCCCAGGATTGTGAGATCATGACCTGAGCCGAAGTCAGACACTTAACCGACTGAGCCACCCAGGTGCTCCTTACCAGTAATTATTATAAAAAGCAAGGTGATAAATACTATAATGAAGATCACACTGCATTGCAGTTTAAAGTACTAACTTTAGTCTTTTGCTTCCTTTGATATAATTGAATATGTGCTAAGTGCTGCTCTGTGCTGTGTATTGTAGAGACTCATGCTGAAAAAAAAAGCAGTCCCTGCCCTCAAGAAAGTTCGAGTATTTTTTCACATCTGGAAACTGCTTACCCTAATTTTCCCTTCTGTCCCAGGAAGTTTTATACTGTATCATCACTTCATGGTTTTAATCTAAGAATTCATATGCATATTTGAGCTTGCCACACTCCAGAAATGTTTGATAACATACTTGCTTTCTGCGAAAATGTATATTTTATTGGATCTGACGTTTTTTCTGTCAGTGACAGAGACATTTTTCTTTTAAGATACGGAAAATATCCAAATGCCATCTGGATGGCATGTTTAGGTGGACTTTGGTTTGCTTCTTAGTCATTCATTCAGAGAAAGAGTAAGATCTATAATTTAGCCTTGATTAGTTGTTCCAGGGAATCCAGTTAGTCACAGAGGAGAGGATGCTACTCGAAAGGAATCATATTGTAGGGGTTAACAATGTGTACTGGAGTTTGGTTTTGAATTTTGGCTCTACCATGCATTGGAGGATGACTTTGGGCAAGTTCCTCATCTGTAAACTGGGAATAGTAATAGCATATTACTATATATGGTTGTGTGGATTAAATAAGATAATGTATTTTTGCTTGCACAATAGTTGGTTCAAGTATTAGTTGCTATTGTTATTATCATTCCTACCAACCTTGTCTTAAAATTATTGTCTCAATTCATTAATTCATAAAGTAAGCTTATCTAGGGTGAGCATTGTAAATTTAAATGCCTATAAGGGCTAAATGAACATTTTAAATAATAATGATCAGGTCGGGATTAAGTGAACTAGGGAATTCATGTTCCTCTAATGAGGTAGCTGTTAAGTAGCTTTGGCTTACCTTTTAATTTTTTATTTATTTTATTAAAAAATGTGTTTAACATTTACTTATTTTTGAGAGAGAGAGAGCAAGTAGGGGAGGGGCAGAAAGAAAGGGAGACAGAGTCCGAAGTGGGCTCCAGGCTCTGAGATGTCAGCACAGAGCCTGACACGGGGCTCGAATTCACGGACAGGGAGATCATGACCTGAGCTGAAGTCAGACGCTCAACTGAGCCACCCAGGCGCTCCTTTGGTTTATCCTTTTAAAAAGTTAAAGGTAAAATTGACCATTTTAACCAATAAAAAATACATTAATTCATGGGGTGCTCTCGGGTGGCTCAGTTGGTTAAGCGTCCCAACTTTTTTTTTTTTTTTAAATGTTTGTTTATTTTTGAGAGAGAGAGAGAGACAGACAGACAGACAGACAAAGTGTGAGCAGGGGAGGGGCAGGCAGACAGGGAGACACAGAATCTGAAGCAGACTCCAGGCTCTGTGCTGACAGCCTGAAGGCTGCTTAGGATTCTCTCTCTTCCTGTCTCTCTGACTCTCCTCTGCTCATGTGCGTGCCCTCTCTCTCTCCCTCCCTCTCAAAATAAATAAACATTTAAAAAAAGTGTAATTCAGTATCGGCTCACTATTGACCTAGTGGGGAGTACAGGACCAAGTGTGGCCTGAATATCTTTTTTTTCTAAACAGAAGCAGGGAATCTAGGTTTTGTGAGAAACCTTTTATTTATTTACTTTTTTAACATTGGCAACTTTTGAAATCATAATATAAACACTGTGGGCCAAGCAAATCACCACTGTGGGTAGGATTTGTCTTATGGGTTGCCACTTTGCAACCTCTGTTCTGGCGCTTGACTTTTTGCATCATAACCCATGTTCCCTGCCTTCTGGGAAGAAAGTCCTTACCCACATAAAGTTTTAAAACAGTTCATGCAATACCTCAGAGCAGTCTAGGGCTGAATGAGAAGTATGCAGAATAATCATTAACGCAGAGAGGAGGAGGAAAGTTATTTAAGAGTGGAATTCAGAATGGGCAAAGGTATGGAGACCGGAATGGACTTCAGATGGTAGTAGTACAGTGAGTAGATTAGTTGGAGTTTAGATTAGTTTGAAGAGGCTGTATGTGGGCCTGGTAATATAAGAAAGCTTGGAAAAGTTAAAAGACCAGACTTCTTGTTTTGGGATAACCTTAAGTCCTATTGACTGACAGGATAAAATGGTATTTTATGGCAATTTATTAGGTAATATTGAGGTCTGCAGAATTTACTAGGGTTGGTAGTGTCTGGAGGCAAGGTGACGAGGCTAGGGAGGTAGGTGATAGTGGGAATGAAAAGGAAGGGACAAAAGATTGTATAAGACACAAAAGCATATATATGGGTCACCCTGTGACAGTGGGACCCTGCAGTAGATAAAGAGGGCCAATTGTGAAAGCTTTTCCCCTATTCATTCTTTTGTAAAAACTGGGATACGTGAAGATAATACTATTATCCCTCCTTTTTCATGTTATGGATCTTGCTTTATCACTCTCTCAGCCCCAGCAGCCTCCTTATTGATGGATCACATACATAGTCTTATGATTTCCTGGCTTGCACAAGTAGAATAGATAAAAGAGGAAACAAAGTAGTTTAGCTGCTTACCACATTTCTAGTTTTGGATTTTTGGTGATCTCTGTTAACCGCTATTAAGTTTCATTAGACTTTATACGTGGAATTTTTGTATTTACCAAAGTTTGGAAACACTGACAAATAGCATGCTCGTGGCAAAGATACAGAATTTTGCTGCAGAAACTTGACATGATAATTAATTCATGATCTAGAATGTTTAAAGAAACATAAATGTTGTAGAAAGGTGGAATGTGTATCCTGTATAACTTTAGAAAGTGATTTTTAGGATTTTATTTTCACTAGGTCTTTTGGCTTGTTTATAGTTTCTCATGAAAATTTTTGTGACATGTTGCAGGGAAGTTATTCCTTGGCTAAAATGCCAAATGTAGTTATTATAAGTAGGCTTTTTGGTAAGTAAGCTGAATAGTATGTTAGATGTAGCCTGAGTATTAAGAATACTTGAGATGCAGCAATATTTCCCTCATTGATGAATAAAAGTACTGAACCGAACCTCTGAAAAGTACAAAAAGTTGCTGCCGTCAGAGAGATGCAGCAGTAGGGTGAATAGATTTGAGCTAAATCTAAGTCTCATTTATGGAGAAGAGATTTTTTTTGTAAGCATGGTCTAACCTAGTTTTTGGAATTCATTTATTCTGAATATTGAAAGGGATTTCCAGGTGATTCATTTAATTATAGATAGCTTTGGAAGTGGGAAGGCAAGGAACACGAGAGAGGGATTAGCTGCATTTGTTTCTGTGGAAAGTCAGTAGTCAAAAGGAAATCCCAGATTATCTTTTTCTGTTCTTAAATTTTTTTTGGAGGAAAGATATTTACTACAGGTCTTAATTAAAAACTGTATTCAATATATATATTGAAATGTGCAGAACTTAGTTACTACGGCTTTTCTTTGTCTAGAGTGTTGCTTTTATCTGCTGTTATCTCCTTGCCCTTTGTCTTTGTCCTTGAGGGTTTTTTACTGTATTTCTTTATTTTGTTTTGCTGGTGTTTCAGGAGGGAATGAAACAATGGAGTGCTTATGTTCAGTCAGCCCTGTAAGTTTATTTTACCATATAAATTGATATTTTCATCTGGAGTAACAATGAAAATGATGAACTTATCCGTCCTGATTATTTTTTGTTTGTTTCGTACTGTGGTAAAATATACATGACATAAAATTGACCATTTTAAGCATTTACAAAAAAATTTTTTTAACATTTATTTGAGAGAGAGCACAAGTGGGGGAGGGGCAGAGAGAGAGGGAGACACAGAATCCAAAGCAGGCTCCAGGCTGTCAGCACAGAGCCCAACACGGGGCTCGAACCCACAGACCGTGAGATCATGACCTGAGCCAAAGTTGGGCGCTTAACCAACTGAGCCACCCAGGCGCCCCAACCATTTTTAAGTGTTTAGTTTAGTGACATTAAGTACATTCACTTTGTTGTATAGCTATTACCATTGTGCATCCTCAAGAGGTTTTTCATCATCTCACTGAAACTCAGTGCATATTAAAAAATAACTCAACCATTCCCCTTCCCTCAACCCCTGGTAACCACTATGCTACTTTTCGTCTCTGTATAGAATTTGACTATTTTAGGAACCTCATGTAAGTGGAATCATACATTATTTGTCCTTTATGTTTGGCTTGTTTCACTTTGCATGTCTTCAGGTTCATGTGTTAGCATGTGTCAGAATTTCATTCCTTTTTAAGGCTAATATTCCCTTTTATGTGTGTACCACATTTTATCCATTCATCTGTTGATGGACATTTAGCTTATTTTCACCTTTTGGCTATTGTGAATAATGATGTTATGAATGTGGGTGCTGTTCTGAGTCAGTATTTTTAGGTATATCCCTAGAAATGGAATTCCGGGATCGTGTGGTAATTCTGTGTTTAATTTTTTGAGGAACCACCATACTGTTTTCCATAGCAGCTATACCATTTTAAATTCCCACTGGCAGTGCACAAGAATTCCTGTTTTCCACACTTAAACCAACATTTGTTATTTTCTGTTTTGTTTTTAAATAATCATCCTAATGAGTGAATAGGTATCTCTTTGTAGTTTTGATTTTCATTTCTCTAATGATTAATGATATTGTCTTTTCATGTACTTACTAGCTGCTAGTATATTTTTTGAGAAATGTCTACTCAAGTCCTTTGCCCATTTTTTAATTGGATTGTTTGGATTTGGTGTCTTAATTATTTTATAGGCTTCTGTCCATATCTTTTCTGTTTCTGAGTCTACTGCTCTTCTCCTTTCCTGTTGTTGGCAAAGCAACAAGAACCATTCTCTCCAATGTATAGGCCCTTAGTAAATGTTTGATGATAAAAGGTTAAAAGTAGGGCTTTCTGGAAAGGTAAAGGTTGATTGGGGCAAAGCCTTCATTATAGTTTTGGAGTTCTGTATTCTCTTTTAACAACTTACTTGGTGGGGTAAACATTTATGAAAGATTATGCTTTTAGGCGAAGAAGTCCCTGTGTTACTTAAATTTCATTTTAGAGGGGCGCCTGGGTGGCTCAGTTGGTTAAGCGTCATGACTCTGTTTCATCTCAGGTCATGATGTCACGATTTGTGAGCTTGAGCCCCTTGTGTAGCAGGCACTGCTTGGAATTCTCTCTCTCCCTCTGCCCTTCCCCCACTCACATCATTGCAGATGTGTGGGTTCTCTTTCACTCTCAAAATATAGACGTTAAAAAAATTTTCATTTTAGAGAAGGAAAATTTCTTATTAAAAGAAATTTGATTCTTGTCTAAGAGGCTTGCTGTTACTGTTTGCCTAAGAAAATACAAGTAAGCTTGAGGTATCCAAAGAAGGGTTTTACTTTTTGTAATTCCTGTTTTAATCATTTCAATCTCATTCACCTTTTAAAAAGTAATCTCCATACCCAACGTGGAGCTCGAACTCACAACCCCAAGATTGAGAGTTGCTTGCTCTACTTACTGAGCCAGTCAGGTGCCCCTCAGTGATTCTTTTTTTTTTTTTTTTTTTTTTTTTTTAATATTTTAAGTAATCTCTGCACCCAATGCAGAGCTTGAACCCAAAACCCTGACCCAGATCAAGAGTCACATGCTCCAACAACTGAGCCAGCCAGGCACCTCTCACTTCTTAACTTTTTGTTATGTAATGATTTGGGATTACTTACTTTGAGACTGCTATTTATTAGGGTTTTTTGTTTTTGTTTTAGACAAGAGGAGGTTAGGAGTGATCCTAGACTTGATATACATCTTAATTTTGAAAAGGACAAACCTGAGTAAGTTCAAGTGTAGCAATGACATAAGTATATTTTCTTTTCCTGTTATCTTTTTGGCACCTTTAAGGAACCATGGTTTCATTTTTATTTATTTTTTAAATGCTTATTCTGAGAGAGAGAGAGGGACAGAAACAGGGAGAGAGAGAACCCCAAGCAGGCTCCATGCTGACAACATGGGCTTGATCTCATGAACTGTGAGAACATGACCTAAGCCAAAATCAGTAGTTGAAATCAAGAGTTGGTCACTTAACTGACTGAGCCACCCAGGTGCCCTGGAACCATGGTTTTAAATCATGAACACTGAACAAAGCTAGAGATCTCTGGTTTGGGCCACATCTTTTGTTCTGACTTTGGACAGTCCATTTTTATTGGATTGTTGTTACTGAGTTTTAAGAGTTTTGTGTAAATTCTAGATATATCCTCTATCAGATATGTATTTTACAAATATGTTCTCCCAGCTTTTGCTTATCTTGTCATTATCTTAATAGTGTCTTTTGAAAAGTAGAAGTTCCTAATTTTGATGAGGCTTAATTTTTTTTTAATTTATTGATTTATTTTTTTTAATTTACATCCAAATTAGTAAGCATCTAGTGCCACAATGATTCCCCAGTGCCCCTTATCCACTTAGCCCATCCCCCTTCCCACAACCCCTCCAGCAACCCTCAGTTTGTTTTCCATATTTATGAGTCTCCTCTGTTTTGTCCCCCTCCCTGTTTTTATATTATTTTTGTTTCCCTTCCCTTATGTTCATCTGTTTTGTCTCTTAAAGTCCTCATATGAGTGAAGTCATCTGATTTTTGTCTTTCTCTGACTAATTTCACTTAGCATAGTACCCTCCAACTCCATCCACGTAGTTGCAAATGGCAAGATTTCATTCTTTTTGATTGCCAAGTAATACTCCATTGTATAGATATACCACATCTTCTTTATCCATTCATCCATCGATGGACATTTAGGATCTTTCCATCCTTTGGCTATTGTTGATAGTGCTGCTATAAACATGGGAGTGCATGTGTCCCTTCGAAAACAGCACACCTGTGTCCCGTGGATAAATGCCTAGTAGTGCAATTGCTGGGTCATAGGGTAGCTCTATTTTTAGTTTTTTGAGGAACCTTACTGTTTTCCAGAGTGGCTACACCAGCTTGCATTCCCATGATGAGGCTTAATTTTTCAATTTTTTCTTTTATGGGTGGTACTTTTATTGTCACATGTAAGAAATCTTTGCCTGACTGGGCAATCCATTTAACTTTCTTGGATTTCCATTTGCTTACTTACAAGAACAAATAAGATGTGTTTGATATTTTGACTTCTTTGAAATAATAGTTTTATTTAGCGTCTTTTTGGAGTCAAAATAGAGGCGGTAGTAGTCTTTGGATAGAATACTAAGGTGAAAACCTACAGACCCAAATTGGAGTATGGAATTGGCTCTGCTTTTATAATCCTATTTATTTACTAATGGGTAAATGATAGTTTTCTCTTCTCCCCTCCCCCCACAATTACTTAGGGCCCTTGGATGTAAATGATTCTATGTGGTTTTTTTCTGGGTTTTTGATACAATTTGAGTAACAATGCTTTTTGGCTCCTTTAAATAAAAATGTGTATAAATTTGTTTATAGTGTATACATACATATTACTCAGTAACTCATTAATATTGCCTCTAGTTTACTTGATAGTTCTTAGATCATGTTTAGAAATGATCTGAGAAAGGTTTGTTGGAAGGATGAGGGATGGTGGCTATCAGGATCTTGTATTTTGAGGGCAATTCATGGGTGTTAAGAGATGGTCAGAAACCAGAGTTTCCTGGGAGCCAGGAAGTTCAACCTTATATGTAATTAGGTTGTATAATTTCACACAAGCATTGTTTGCAAAAGAGAGCAGTATTTATTGTAGCACAATGGTAGTTATATTTATTGTGGCATATCAAATCATGAAACTCTAGCAGTAGATAGTCAAAAACAGGAAATAACTTGTGATAGTAGTTAATATTAAAATATTTGTTAGCTGTTTGAGAGAACAGAGGGAAAACCACCTTCTAAAGTAGTGGGTACAGAGTTCAAACCAGCAAATAAATGCTAAAAGTTTGATTCTGGTGCCAGTTTCCTTAGATTCTGTTGTCATACTATTGAACCTTGGAAGTTATACCTTTGGGGGTGCCTGGGTGGCTCAGTCAGTTAAGCGTCCGACTTCAGCTCAGGTCATGATCTCATGGTCCGTGAGTTCAAGCCCCGCATTGGGCTCTGTGCTGTCAGTTCAGAGCCTGGAACTTGCTTTAGATTCTGTGTCTCCCTCTCTCTCTGCCCCTCCCCCACTCACACCCTCTCTATCAAAAAATGAATAAACGTTAAAAAAAATTTTTTTTTAAAGGAAAGTTATACCTTTGTGTTTTCTCTTTGAATAAAATAATCATCTTTTGATGCATATGCTTTAGATCCACACCCATACACTTGGTTGGAAAATGGGAAGGGAGCTTTCATTTATCTGAGATCATTCACATGATGTTCAGAGCCAAGGTGTCACTTTTGAGGGGGAGAGGGAATGGTTTACATCTCTCTCTGCTAACGTAACTTTTTCCAGTAAATAAGAAGGCAACTTTTCCGCATCATGCGTGGGTTTGAGTTCATTCCCACTTATTGAGAATGTTATGGAAATGAGTATATACCTTTTAGCTCAACCCAAAGAACTCTTACCCCCCTCTAACAATTCCTTCAGGAACTCATACACCAAGTTCAGTTCGTTTGCTATCATTAGTGGAGAATGGGATCTAAACATTGTTCCTTCTAGTTAGTCCCTGCTACAGTGACTGCAGAGAGCAGGATCTAGTTTTCAATCCAGCTAGCTGGGTGGTGTGGCTACTGGTTGCATGCACAAGAACCGTTACCACCTCCATGTTCCACTTTCAACTGAATTGAGGCTCCATTCTTCACAGTAGTGGATGGCAAATGAATACAGAATTTTTAAAACCCATGCTTTGATACATAGCTCTTTCACTTGAGTGGTGATTTGAGAACATGGTCAAGTGGCCTTGTCCAAAGGAGACTACTCAGTGTTTACAGTTGCAGTGTATACTTCTGTATTTTATTTTATGAAAAAAATATTTTTGATGTTTATTTTTGAGAGAGAGAGAAGGAGGAGGAGGAAAAGAGAGAGAGACAGAGAGAGAGAGAGACAGAATCTGAAGCAGGCTCCAGGCTCTGAGCTGTCAGCACAGAGCCCGAGGCGGGGCTCCAACCCATGAACCCTGAGATCATGACCTGAGTTGAAGTCGGTCGCTTAACCAACTGAACCACCCAGGCATGCCTATACTTGTGTGCTTCAGTAAGGCTGTTTGAGAGTTAGACTTCATTAGGTTTTAGTTCTCTGAATACCACTGTGTACTTTAGCTCTTTGTACTTGTGCTTCAACAAGCAGTTTTTCTCCTTACTGGCTTAATATGTTTTCTGAAATGTCTTTTTGGTGGCTTCTTTTCAGAATTATAGGTCCATATAAATTATTGGAAGGTTTTCTGGGTCAAAATAGATGTGACCTATAAAAATAGCTGATTATGTTGGATATGTTATTTCTGAAAACAAGCAAATTTCATAATATCCTGACTATTTAATTATTTTTCTATAATTAGGATACATGTTTTAAAATAAGGCTAGTTTGCTGTTTGTTGCCTATGGGGCAAGATATTACTGAAATGATCTTGTAAAGTGTGCCTTTCTCCATATTTTTATTTCTACTGCCTTTCAGGAAGATGTTAAGGTTAGTTTTCACCTCTGGCAATGTTTTAACACCTCTTTTCTACATTAGACATTCTGTCACATTTTTCTAGTGTGATAGTAAACATTACTCAAATGATATAAAAGCTGACCCTATTTTAAGTTTTTTTTGTCACTGACAGACTGAGAGGTAATAGATAATTTTAATATTGTACTGTATCTTAGATTCAAACTGATATCTTCAGTGGTTCAAGTCACAGTGTTTTACCAGGTGAAGGTATCCACATCACTGTACTTGATTGTGAAAGCTTTTTCAAAATCATGTAAAAAGTCAGTTATTTTTGATAGGAAGTTAAGGCAGAGGTATCCATCTCGTCTCTATATCTTATGAATTTTAAAGCTGTAGATAGAGGCAAAGTTGAAGTTGTTTTAAAAATTGAGTGTTAGAAGGAAGAGGGGGTTAACGAAGGATAGATTATAAAATAAAAGGGACATTAGAAAAGATAAGTTAATTTAGCAGTGAGATATGGAGGTAGAAGGGAGGTACTGGAAAGGAAGAATGGGTCCTCGAGAGATCTCCCCAAGATACATAGGAGAGCTAGAGTCATTTTTTTTCCCCTTTATATTGTGGAAACTAGATTAGCATTTTTTTGTCATTCATGGTGAGAATACTTTTTTATTTTTTTTAAGTTTATTGAGATGTAACTTGCACATAGTAAAATTAATCCTTTTCTAGTAGTGTACAGGTCTTTGAATTTTGGCAGACATTTGCAGTCTTGTAGCCCTTTGTGTTTGTTTGAGAGAGAGAGAGAGCAGGAGCTGGGAAGAGGGGCAGGGTGGGGGAAGAGAGAGTCTTAAGCAGGCTTCAAGCCCAGCTTGGAGCCTGATGTGGGGCACAATCCCATAACTCTGGGATCATGACCTGAGCCAAAATCAAGAATCGGACGCCCAACTGATTGAGTCACCCAGGCGCCCCTATTTTTTTTTTTTTTTTTTTTAAGTAGACTTCATTCCCAGCGCAGAGCCCAACATGGGGCTTAAACTCAGGACCCTGAGGTCAAGACCTGAGCTGAGATCAAGAGTCAGGTGCTTAACCCACTGAGCCACCCATGCATCCCTCTAGGAAGCACTGATGTTTTCTGTCCCAACAGTTTTTCCTTTTCTAGAATGTCATTTAAATAGAGTCATAGGATGTAGCAGTTTCCTAGAATTGCTCTAACAAGTTATACACACTGGTTAGTTTTTAAAACAATGGAACCTTATTCTATCACAGTATTGGAGTCTAAAAGACCAAAATAAGGGGTCAGCAGGGTTGGAATTTATCAGAAGGGAGAATCTATGCTGTGCCTCTCATAGCTTCTGATGGATGTTGGTGATCCTTGCATTCTTTGGCTTTGTATATGCTTCTTTCCAATCTCTGCCTTTGTCTTCATATGGTATTCTGTGTGTCATCACCTTATCTTTATTCTGTGCATGTCTCTATGTCCAAATTTTCTTCTTATAAGGTCACAAGTCATTGAAATAAGGTTCTCCTCATCTTAACTTGATTACATCTACAAAGACCCTATAAGACCAAGTAAGGTCACATTCTGAGGTTTCAGGTAGACAAATTTTGGGGGAGACACTTCTCAACATAGTACATTGGTTATGTACCCCTTTTTTTTTTATTTAAATGTTTGAAATGTTACTTAAAAAAACAACAACATCATATAGGGGTATCTGGGTGGTTCAGTTAGTTAAGTGTCTGACTCTTGATTTCAGCTCAGGTCATGATCTCAGGGTTGGTGAGATCGAGACCCACATAGGGCTCTGTGCTGACAGTGCGGAGCCTACTTGGGATTCTCTCTCTGCCCCTCCACTGTTCATTTATACACAGGTATGCTTGCATGCTCTGTCTTTCAAAATAAATAAACTTAATAAAAATCTTAAAAAAATAATTATACAGTAAAATTGGCTTTTGTGTGTGTATGTGTACAGTTGTATGAACTTTAACATATGTATAGGTTTTTGCAACACCGCAGGCAGGATACAGAATAGTTCCATCATGCCAGAAACCTCCCTTGTACTTCATTTTGTAGTCCTATCCACCCTCCACTCTTCACAGCCACAGATTTGTTATCTATCCCTATTATTTTGTCTTTGGGAGACTGTCACATAAATGGAATAATACATATGTAACTTTTTGAGACTTGGTTTCAATCAGTATGATTGGTGCCTTCCAGATTCATCCAAGTTGTTGCACATATCAGTAGTTTGTTTCTTTTTGTTGCTGAGTAGTATTCCAGGGTATGAATGCACCAGTTTATCAGTTTACCTGTTGAGGGATATTGGGTTGTCTGACATTTTTGGCAATTATGAACAGAGTTACTATAAACATTCCTATACAAGTTTTTTAATTTTTTTTTTTTTTATTTTTTTACTTTCGAGAGAGTGCACCCCTCCCATACAGATTTTAAGTGAATGTTGCTTTTATTTCTTTTGGCAGGGTTTCTTTCTTTCTTTCTTTCTTTCTTTCTTTCTTTCTTTCTTTCTTTCTTTCTTTCTTTCTTTCTTCTTTCTTTCTAGTGTTTATTTTTGAGAGAGACAGAGACAGAATGAGAGTGGGGAAGGGGTAGAGAGAGAGGGAAACACAGAATCTGAAGCAGGCTTTAGGCTCTGAGCTGTCAGGACAGAGCCTGACACGGGGCTCAAACTCACAAACCATGAGATTATGACCAGAGCTGAAGTCGAACACTTAACTGACAGCCACCCAGGTGCCCCTAGGTAGTGTTTCTTAATCTTGGTGCTATGATATGTTGGGCTGGATCGTTCTTTGTTGTGGAGTGCTGCACTGTAGGGTTTTCAGTAACATCCCTTGCTTCTACCCACTGTTGTAGAAAACAAAACAAAACAAAACAGATCTCTGCATTATAGTAGTATACTTTTCCCTTCTGCAATTGGTAAGTAAAATGTGGGATAATACTTTGAGACCATACAAATATCCTATTTTCCAATAACCTTTTATCCAGTGGTTTCTCTATTAGTGCATAACAAATTATCCCAAAATTTAGCAGGTTAAAACAAATATTTTTTATCTGTATGGTTTCTGTGGGATAGAAATTCAGAAGTGGCTTAGCTGGATGGCTTTGACTCTGAGTTTCATTAAGACACAGTCAAGATGTTGGTTGAGGCTGCAGTTCTCTGAAGGCTTGAGTGGGGGCTGGAGGATCAGTGTCCAAGGTGTCTCACTGCTATGGTTGGTGGGTTGGTGCTAGCTGTTGGTGGGAGGCCTCAGGTCCTTGCAACATACACCTTTTTCTAGGGCTGCTGGAGTCTCCTCACAAATTGGCAGCTGGCTTCCCTGGAGCAAGTGACCTGAGAGCAAGTGGTGTCATCCTTTTTTTTTTTCAATTGTGGTACAATGTGTATAACAGTAAATTTACCATCAAAACCATTTTCAGGGGCGTCTGTGTGGCTCAGTCAGTTGAGCGCCAACTCTTGATTTTGGCTTAGGTTATGGTCCCAAGGTTGTGGGATAGTGCCCTACATCAGGCTCCTTGCTTACTGTGGAGCCTGCTTGAGATTCTCACTCTCTCTGCCCTTCTCCCCTGCTTGCACATATCTTCTCTCTCTCAAATAAAAAATAAAAAACCCATTTTTAAGTGTACGATTCAGTGGTACTAAGTACTAATTCATATCACTGTGCCGTCATCACCACCGTCCATCTCTAGAATTCTTTTCTTCTTGCATAGTTGAAAGTCTGTATCCCATTAAGCAATAACTTCACATTCCCTCCTCCCATGAGTCCTTGGTAACTATGGCTCTACTTTCTGTCTCTGATTTGACTGCTGTAGGTACCTCATATAAGTGGAATCACCTTTTTTTTTGTTTGTTTGTTTATTTTTGATAGAGTGAGAGTGGGGGAGGGGCAGAGAGAGAGGGGGACAGAGGATCCGAAGTAGCCTCTGTGCTGACAGCTGAGAGCTGATCTGATGCAGGGCTGAAAGTCACGAACTGTGAGATCATGACCTAAGCCGAAGTGAGATGCTTAACCAACTGAGCCACTCAGGCACCCCAATGTGGAATCATCTTTTTGTGACTGGCTTATTTCATTTAGCATGTTCTCAAGGTCCATCCATGTTATAGCATGTGTCAGAATTTCCTTCCTTTTAATTTCCTTCCTAATATTATTCTATTGTGTGTATATACCACATTTTGCTTATCCATTCAACCATTGATGGACACTTGGGTTACTTCTGCATTTTAGCTATTGTGAATAATGCTGCTATGAACTTGTGTGTACAGATACTTTTTTTAGATCCTACTTTCAATTGTTTTGGATATATAACAACAAGTAGAATTACTGGATCATATCGTAACTCTTTAGTTTTCAGGACCCACTGTACTGCTTCCCACAGTAGCTGTATCCTTTTACATTCTTACATTAGTGCACAAGTGTTCTAATTTCTCCATATCCCTGACAACATTTTTTTTTTATAGTAACCATCTTAATGGGCTTAAGTTGGTATTTCATTGTGGGTTTTTATTTGCATTTCCTTAATGATTAGGGGGGTTAAGTGTTTTTATGTACTTCCTGGCCGTTCTTTGGAGAAATGTCTGTCATTTCTTTGGAGAAATGTGTTCATGCACTTCGTCCTTTTTTTTTTTTTTTTTTTTTACATTTATTTATTTATTTTGAGAGAGAGAGTGTGCCTGTGCAGACATGTGTGTGCAGAAGAGGAGCAGAGAGAGAGAATCCCAAGCAGGCTCCACACTGTTAGTGAGGCGTAGGGTTCAAACACACGAACCAGTTAGATCATTACCTGAGCCAAATTCAAGAGTCGGATGATAAACCAACTGCGCCACCCAGGCACCCCTCCATTTTTGAATTAAGATTTTTATTGTTGTTGAGTTTTAGAAATTCTCTGTATACTGGATATTAATCCTTTAGATGAATCATTTGCAAATATTTTCTCCTATTTTGTAGGTTGCCTTTTCATTCTGTTGATAGCATCTTTTGCATAAAATTTAAAATTTTTGTGAAGTCCAGTTTGTCTATTTTTTCTTTTGTTGCCTGTATCTTTGGTGTCATATGCAAGGAATCATTGCTAAATCCAGTGTTGTGAAGCGTTTGTCCTATTTTCCTCTAAGAGTTTTATATTTTTAGTTCTTAACATTTAGGTCTTTGATCCATTTTTAATTTTTGTAAATGGTGTTAGGTAAGGGTCCAACTTTATTCTTTTGCAGGTGGATATCTGGTTTTCCCAACACCATTTATTGAAAGGACTGTCCTTTCTCCATTGAATGGTCTTGACACCCTTGTCAAAAAACATTTTACTTTATATGTAAGAGTTTATTTTGGGGCTTTCTTTTTAGTCCAATAGAATAAGTTTGTATGTCTTTATGCCATTATCACAGAGTTTTTATTATTGCAGCTTTGTATTGAATTTTGAAATCAGGAAATACAAGTCCTCTAAATTTGTTCTTTTTCAAGATTGTTTTGGCTATTTAAGGTCCCTGGAGATTTTTTTTTAAGTTTGTTTATTTTGTGAGGGAGAACACGCGTGTGTGCGCACACATGCAGGGTAGGGGGCAGAAAGAGAATCCCAAGCAGGTTCCACACTGTCAGTGCAGAGCCCAACTTGGGGCTCCATCCTGCAGACCACAAGGTAATGACCTAAACTGAAATCAAGTGTCAGAAGTTTAACCAACTGAGCCACCCAGGTGCCCCAAGGTCCCTGGAGATTCTATAGGAATTTTAGGATGGATTTTCTATTTCTGCAAGAAACATTGGGATTTTGATAGGAGTTGCATTGACTCTGTAGACTGCTTTGGGTAGTATTAACATCTTAACAGTATTAAGACTTCTAATCCATAAACATAGGATGTCTTTCCATTTATTTGTGTCTTCTTTAATTTCTTTCAGCAATGTTTTACAGTTTTTAGTGTTACAAGTCTTTGACCCCATTGGTTAATTCCTAAGTATCTTACTATTTTTGATGTTATACATAAGTGGGTTTGTTTTCTTAATTTCCTGTTTAGATTGTTGATTGTTTTTAATTTTTATTATTTTTTTTAATGTTTATTCATCTTTGAGAGACAGATCACAAGTCAGGGTGGGGCAGAGAGAGAGGAAGACAGAGAATCCGAAGCAGGCTCCAGGCTCTGAGTTGTCAGCACAGAGCCCAACACAGAGCTTGAACTCACAAACTGTGAGATCATGACCTGAGCCAAGGTCGGACACTTAACTGACTGAGCCACTCAGGCACTCCTTAGATTGTTCATTTTTAATGAATACAAATGCATTGGATTTGTGTGTGTTAATTTTTGTGTCTTGTTAATTTGCTGAATTTGTTTTAGTTTTAATACTTTTTGTGTGTGTGTGTGGAATCTCTCGGGTTTTTTATATATACAGTCATATCTTCAAACAGAATTCTACTTCTTCCTTTCCAATTTGGATGCCTTTTATTTATTTTTTTCTTGCCTAATTGCTTTTTTTTTGGGCTTCTAGTTCTATGTTGAATGGAAATGGTGAGAATGGCCATCCTTGCTCATTGCTGATCTTCGACAAAAAGCTTTTATTTTTTCACCATTGAATGTGATGTCAGTTGGGAGTTTTTCATATATGGCCTTTATTAACATACAGGTGGTTCCCTTCTAGTTCTACTGTGTTGAATGTTTTTATCATGAAGGGGTATTAAATTTTTTCAGATGCTTTTTCTCTATCAATTGAAATAATCGTGTTTTTCCCCCCTTCATTCTATTAATATGGTACGTTACATTGATGAATTTTTATTGTTGAACCATCCTTACAGTCCAGGATTAAATCCCACTTGGTATACAATCCTTTCAGTAAGCTGAGAAATATCTGTTTCTCCCTTCAAACATGTCAGTTTTTGCTTTATATGTTTTGATGATCTGTTATTAGCTGGGTAAATGTTTATAATTGAATCTTCTTGCTGTTTCAGACCTTTTATTAATATTGTAACATCTTTTGTCTTGTAACTTTTTTTTAACTTTTATTTATTTTTTTTTTAATTTTTTTTTTTTTTCTTCAACGTTTTTATTTATTTTTGGGACAGAGAGAGACAGAGCATGAACGGGGGAGGGGCAGAGAGAGAGGGAGACACAGAATCGGAAACAGGCTCCAGGCTCTGAGCCATCAGCCCAGAGCCTGACGCGGGGCTCGAACTCACGGACCGCGAGATCGTGACCTGGCTGAAGTCGGACGCTTAACCGACTGCGCCACCCAGGCGCCCCTAACTTTTATTTATTTAGTTTTAAATGTCTACACCCAATATAGGGCTTGAAATCATGACCCCAAGATCAAGACTCTTCTGATTTAAGCCAGCCAGGCGCCCCATCCTTTTTTGATTTAAAGTGTATTTTGTGTGACATTAGGATAGTCACATGGAATATCTTTTTCTATCCTTTCACTTTTGGCCTATTTGTGTCTTTGGATCTAGACTGAGTCTCTTGTAGACAGCATATAGATTATGTTTTAAGCCATTCTGCCACTTTCTGCCTTTTGATTGGAGAGTTTAATCTTGTTTCATGTAAAGTAATTACTGGTAAAGAGGGACTTCCTCATTTTACTATTTATTTTCCATATGTCTTACAGTTTTTTCTGTCATTCGTTGTTCATTACTGTCATTGTGTTTAGTTGATATTTTGTAGTGAAACATTTTTATTGCCTTCTTATTTCCTTTTGTGTATATTCTGTAACCATTTTCTTTGTGGTTACCACAGGGATTACATTTAAAGTCTGAAAGTTATTGGGGCGCCTGGGTGGCTCAGTCGGTTAAGCGTCCGACTTCAGCTCAGGTCACGATCTCGCCGTCCGTGAGTTCGAGCCCTGCATCAGGCTCTGGGCTGATGGCTCAGAGCCTGGAGCCTGCTTCCCATTCTGTGTCCCCCCCTCTCTCTGCCCCTCCCCTGTTCATGTTCTGTCTCTCTCTGTCTCAAAAATAAATAAAAAATGTAAAAAAAAAAAAAATTAAAGTCTGAAAGTTATAATACTCTAATTTGAATTTATAACACTTAATTTCAGTAACATACAAAAAATGTTCTTTTACAGCTTTGTCACCACCCATTGCAGTTATTGGTGTCACAAAATTGCATCTTTATACATTGTTGTGGCATTGCCTCTTATAACCTAGCCTTGGATGTCACATACTGCCCTTTCCTGCCACATTCTATTCAGTAGAAGAGAGTCAATCTGGCCTACATTCAAGAGGTGGGATATTAGTTTCCATCTTTTGAAGGGAGCTTGTGGATATATTTTAAAATGCCCTCATCGGGGCGCCTGGGTGGCGCAGTTGGTTAAGCGTCCGACTTCAGCCAGGTCACGATCTCGCAGTCCGTGAGTTCGAGCCCCGCGTCGGGCTCTGGGCTGATGGCTCAGAGCCTGGAGCCTGTTTCCGATTCTGTGTCTCCCTCTCTCTCTGCCCCTCGCCCGTTCATGCTCTGTCTCTCTGTGTCCCAAAAATAAATAAATGTTGAAAAAAAAAATATTAAAAAAAAAAAATAATAAAATAAAATGCCCTCATCTTGGGGCGCCTGGGGGCTCAGTCGATTAAGCGTCTGACTTTGTCTCAGGTCATGATCTTACGGTTCGTGAGTTCAAGCCTCACATCAAGCTGTGTGCTGACAGCTCAGAACCTGGAGCCTGCTTCGGGTTCTGTTTCCCTCTCTCTCTGCCCCTCCCCTGCTCATGCTCTCTCTCTCTCAAAAATAAATAAACATTAAAAAAAAAATTTGTTAAAGTGCCATCATCTGTTGATTCTTGCCTGACTCAGTTATTACATTAGGTTGCAGAATAATGATTCTTTCATTTCTTCTTCATTTATTAAGCTCAGCTAAATTTTGAGGGGAAACTCCATCCCCATCACCAGCCTCCAAATATTACTTCTGAACCAGCTTTTTTATTACATTTTAATATTTTTTATTCTTATCCCCCAAATTTCTGGTTTATTAGATAACATTTCTGTGTTTGTTTCATCATTGGTAAAAAAGGTTGTAGTATCTACGTCACAGGGAGTGTATTCATTTCCTGTGACTGCTGTAACAAATTACCTCAAACTTGGTGACTTTATTAAAATAAAGATTTATTTTCTCACAGTCCTAGAGGCCAGAATTCTGAAGTCAAGATGTCAGAAGAGCTGCATTTGCTCTGAAAACTCTAGGGAGAATCCTTCCTTTTCTAATTTCTGCTGGATGCCCGTGTTCCTTGGCTTGTGGGCGGCATAATTTCAATCTCTACCTGTCTTCACATTGCCTTTTTTTCTTCTCTCCTCTGTAAGTCTTTTTATTTTATTTTATTTTTTTTAATTTTTTTTTCAACGTTTATTTATTTTTGGGACAGAGAGAGACAGAGCATGAACGGGGGAGGGGCAGAGAGAGAGGGAGACATAGAATCGGAAACAGGCTCCAGGCTCTGAGCCATCAGCCCAGAGCCTGAGGTATTTGAAGGTATACTATTAATATGCTTCAGGCATTACATCTGGCTTTTCATGTAAAGATGAATGGCCCCTGATCTTAAGAAAACAGTTTGAAGGAGGAGACAGATTTGCCACAGATATTAAGGGACAGCTATTGAACACTTGTTAGGTTTAAGACTGTCTTATAGCACTTCGTGGTATTATCTCACTCTTCAAAACAAAACTATAATAAAATTGTCCCTGTTTTATGGATGAAGAAGGAATGGTTCATAGATTAAGTAATTTGTTCATGTTTGCACAGTAAGTTACAGTGTTAGTTTGTGGATCTAAATCTGTCTGATTCCAAAGCCTGCACATTTAATTACTGTGTTGTAATATCTCCTGGAATACATGCAGCAGGGTTGATGAGAAGAACTTCATTATTTCTGCTTTGGAGTCGAGGGAGAGCTACCAGATGAAATGCTTGAGTAGAATGTTGAAGGATAAGAGAAGACTAGATGAATGGGAAGTTAAGGAAGGAGCAGAGCAAAGTTTGAACAGAAGGAACAAGTAAACCACAGAAATATTAAACAGATGGCATGCTGAGGTAGGATGAGTAATTCTATATGGTTAAAGCGTGGGGTATGTATGAGAGAGTGGAAGGTGAGTTAAGAGAATAGGCAAGTGAGGATCATCAGAGATGTAGGGGATTCATTTTAAAAATCCTTCTGACAACATTGTATATATGGACAGATTGAGGCTAGACAAGGACAAATGTTGAAATTAGTATGGTAGTGTAAGGAGAGCCAAATGAAGGGAGTAGTGATGGGGATAAAGAGGGAACTGTAAAAAAAAAATAATAATAATAATTACAAGATTTTTCACTCATATCCAACTGTTTTATTTTAATGTTTCAAGGAATTTTGCCTCTTTCACATTTCCCATTTTTTAGTCATAATGGTGATGTATGTAGGTTCTTAAATAGTACCTAGTTTTTTCACTTTGATACTTAAGAGCAGGGGGGTTAGCAAAATCATGGCCCATGGAAGCAATCTGGCTTTCTGCCTGTTTGTGTAAATAGTTTTTCTGGTACACAGTCTCATTCATTCATTTTATGTGTTGTCTATGGCTGCTGTCACACTACAAGGGAGTTGAGTAGTTGTGACAGAGATCATATGGTCTACAAGGTTTAAAATATTTACTCCCTGGCCCTTTACAGAAAAACTCCCTATTTCAGAGCATCAGATTGAAGACATTCTATTATCTAATAACTAAAGTGAATGTAATAGAGCTTACTTAATATTATGTACTGGTCATTATTAATTAGGTGACATTGACCACATTTGTCATTCAGAATCTACATTACTTCCTTAATGTATTTGGAAATCATATTAGTTAACCTCTCCCAAATTGCAAGGTTTCTTAGGTAAAGGGGGTTTAAATGTAAAGAGATTTATGAAAATAAAGAATGGAAAACTCTTTTGTACAGTTGAGTTTTGTTAGTCCAACAAGGACCAAAAAATAGTTTAAAGCTACAAGATGATTTAAGACTACATCATACTCTGGCAACCAAATTATTTTGTCAGTCTGGCAGCAGTAGGTATTGTTTGATCCCTATTCTAGTGTTGTGACAATCTATGTACAGAGCTTGCAATTTTAGACTACTTGAGCTGACTAAAATTGGTGTATCCTATCTCCACAGTATAGGCTGTTCCTACTGGGGACTGTTTTCATGCAAATTCCTTTTTTTCCCTGAATGTTCCTTCTTTTCTTTTCTTTCTTTTTTTTTTAATGGCATCCTATTTTTGTTTCATGAATGTAGTATCTTTTCATCTCTCTGAAGATGTTAATACATTTTTAAAAGTGTTCTTTGTTTTTCTTTGGCATTACTTCATGATAGGAGCTTCTCACATTGCCTGCTAGTATTTTATTATGTCTAAAGAGGGGAGACTAAAAATCAGGCTGGGAGCTCTGAGTGTGCATGTATGGAGGAGAAGCTTGTTAACAGAGAACCTCGCTATAGGATTTTCTGGTGGATAACCTTTTAAGAAGTTGGAGGACTTCATAAAAAGACTCATCCTATCCACTGCCTGTTTGGTTCCTTTAATTCTCCTGTTTTTGATATTGTCCATCCTTTAACTGTGGCTGGCATCTCCCATTCTAGAGATGCTCTATTTTACCGTCTCTAGAAGGAAAACCCCCAAGTCTTGTGTGAAGTAGGGGATTTAGGAATCACAGGCAGCTTTCAGACCATCCTGCTTATATGTCTTAAATTTACTCCCTACTTCCAGAATTACCTGGTGTGTCTTGAAGACACTTCAGTGTAAAACAACTTAGTTCTTGGCTTTTCCCTACTACCAACATAGGAACCGACTTTCTTGAGTGTGCTGTTACTTAGCATTGCTCTGTTTTGTAGTTGACTGTAGTTAGTTGCTTGCTGTTATCTCCACTTCTATTTTTCCTGACAAATAGTACTATAGTTACTTTTTTAATTTTTAAAATTTCTTTGCTAGAGTTGAGAGGGAATTTGAAAGGGGATTCAGATGTGCATGTGTAATCTATCATCTTTTTGTAAAAGACCTTTTTCCACATATTTACTTCTTGTTTACATTCTGCAGCCTTTTGGGTTCACACATTTTTTTTTTTCTCTCAAATATTTTTTCTCCATACTGGTTTGGAATTTGTTCATTCTGTTTTTAATTTTTTACTGCTTTTCATTGAAATTTTAACTTGCGTATAAACCTCACTGAAGTTAGTATCTTTGCCTTGCTTAGCAATACAAAGATCTTGGAACTTGACTCCAGCTATCTCCATTCCTGATTTTAATTCTGTTATTCAGTATTTTAGCTTTATACATATATTTTTAATTTTTTTAAATTTTTTTTATGTTTATTTGAGGGAGAGAGAGTCAGTGTCAGTGGGGGAGGGTCAGAGAGACACAGAACTTGAAGCAGGCTCCAGGCTCTGAGCTGTCA
The DNA here is from genome assembly GCF_022079265.1 of Lynx rufus. Classification (NCBI taxonomy): domain Eukaryota; kingdom Metazoa; phylum Chordata; class Mammalia; order Carnivora; family Felidae; genus Lynx; species Lynx rufus. The sequence goes on along the minus strand of NW_025814896.1, from coordinate 24,728,918 downwards.
GCTGTCGTGGACTTGAACCCACAAACTGTGAGATCATGACCTGAGCTGAAGTCGGAAGCTTAACCAACTCAGCCACCCAGAGCCCCCTATACATATATTTTTAAATGTTTATTTATTTTGAGGGGAGTGAGCGTGTGCCTGTATGTGCACTTGGAACGCTCGCACAGGTTGGGGAGGGGCAGAGAGAGAGTCCCAAGCTCTTCACTGACAGATGCAGGGCTCCATCTCACAAACTGTGAGATCATGACCTGAGCCAAAATCAAGAGTTGGACGTTTGACTGAGCTACCCGTATGCCCTTAGCTTTATATTTTTAAATGCCCAAGTTAGACATTCTTTCATGTATTTTGTATTTATCTAATTTTACCACTTTCTTAGTCACTTTCGTATCTTGAGTTGCAGAACTTTCTTTCACAATCATTGTCTTTATTCCTGAAATATATCCTTTGGAATTTCCCCTAGTGATGGTCCATTGATAGTAAAATATTTTAGCTTAAAAATAAAAAATGTCCCCTAATTTTTTTGTCTTAAAGAGGTTTGTTGATATGTAGTTCACATTCCATACAGTATACCCATTTAAAATGTACAATTCAATGGCTTTTAGTATATTCAGTGTTGTGCAATGATCACAACATTCAGTTTTAAAACATCATTACCCCAAAAATCGCTCTGTCAGTGAATTCTCACCCCAAATCCCACATCTGCTCAGCCCTAGGCAACCAATAATCAATTTACTGTCTCTGTAGATCAGTTTACTCTGACATTTCGTGTAAATGGAATCATACAATATCTGGTCCTTTATGACTGGCTTCTGAGATTTAGCATAGTACTTTCAGGGTTTATCCACGATACAGGTTTTACCAGTGCTTCATTTCTTTTTATTGCCGAATAATAGTCGATTGTATGAATACACCACATTTAAAAAATCCATTTATTAGTTTATGGGCATTTGGGTTGTTTCTATTTTCTGACTATTACGAATAATGCCGTTGTGAATCACGTTCAGGTTTTTGTGTGGACATATGTTTTCATTTCTCTTGGGTATATACCTAGAGAAGAATTGCTATATCATATGGTAATTCAGTGTTTAACTTTTTGAGGGACCACAAAATGTATTCCATTGTAGCTGTACCATTTTACATTCCCATTAGCAATCTATGAAGGTTCTAGCTTCTCTATATCCTCATTAATACTTGTTATCAGTCATTTTGATAATACCCATCCTAGTAGGTGTGAAGTGGTATCTCATTTTGGTTTTGATTTGCATGTCCCAGATGATTAATGATGTTGAGTATCTTTTCATGTGTTTATTGGCCATTTGTGTATCTTCTTTGGAGAAATGTCTAGGTATTTTGCCAATTTTTCAGTCATTGTCTTTTTGTGTTGTGAGAGGTTTTTTTTTATATATTCTGGATACTTTTATCAGATATACATGATTTACAGAAATTTTATTGCATTTTGTGGGTTGACTTCTCACTTCTTGATGGTGTTTTTGAAGCACCAAAGTTTTAGCTTTTGATTTATATCCACTTTATTTTGCTTTTGCTTTTGGTGTTATATCTGGTTCTATTTGAATTTTAGGGTTTTTTTTCCTTTTAAAAAAAATGCCATTAGGATTTTGATAGGGATTGCACTGAATCTGTAGATCTTCCAACCCATGAAAATGGATATCTTTCCATTTTTTGTGTCTTCTTTAATTTCTTTCAGCTGTGTTTTGTGGTTTTCATCTCCTTGGTTAAGTTTATTCCTAACTATTTTATTCTTTTTGATGCTATTGTAAGTGGGATTGTTATATTTATTTATTTTTTTCTGACTTGATTGCTCTGGCTAGTACTGTAGTACTGTGTTGAATAGAAGTGGTGGGAGTTGGCATTCTGTCTTATTCCTAGTATTAGAGGAAAAGCTTTCAATTTTTCACCATTGAGTGTGATATTAGTTGTGGGCTTTTCATATATACTCTATTTTGTTGAGGTAATTTTCTTCTATTCCTAGTTTGACAGTTTTTATCATGAAAGACTATTGAATTTCTTAAAATGCTTTTTTTTTTTTCAACATCAATAGTGGTGATAATGTGATTTTAGCCTTAATTCTTTTAATGTATAATGCATTGATTTTCATATGTTGATCCATCTTTGCAACCCAGGGATAAATCCCACTTGGTCATAGTGTATTAAGTCTTTTAATGTGCTGTTGAATTTGCTTTGCTAGTATGAAAAACTGAAAATTTTGAATTGTTAAAATGTGGCAACTCTGGAAATCAGATTCTTCTTCCACTTCATGGTTTCTTATTACTACTCATTATGGTGGTTGTTTGCTTGTTTGGTGACATTTCCAAACTAATTTTTTGTGTAGTCTGTATTCTTTGTCATGTATGGCCACTGTCTTAGACTTCACTTCCTGCTTGCTTGGAGCCTGAAGGTCAACCAGAGTTAAGAGCCAGGATCTTCTGTCCTTCCTGAACAAGCATCCACACCTGGGAATGCGCATGGACTTCTAGATTTAACATAATACCCAGGAGTTTTTCAAAGCTCTCATTCCCCCAAATGTCTCCTTCTCCAGTCTCTTCCTTCCCAGTCTTTTCTAAATTTTTTTTTTTAACGTTTATTTATTTTTGAGACAGAGACAGAGCATGAACGGGGGTGGGTCAGAGAGAGGGAGACACAGAATCTGAAACAGGCTTCAGTCTCTGAACTGTCAGCACAGAGCCCGACGCGGGGCTCGAACTCACGGACCGCAAGATCATGACCTGAGCCGAAGTCGGCCGCTTAACCGACTGAGCCACCCAGGCGCCCCCATCCCAGTCTTTTCAATATATCTGTTGTGTGTCCCATCTATTACCCCTTGCCCCAAGTGGCAGTGGTTAATACATTTGATTTTAAATGCTTTTGACAGACACTGCCTGGGAAAGTATCTCAGCCCCAAGGAGGCTCCCTGGCAGGGAAAACAAAGGCAAGAGAAGTTCTGAGCCAATCCTTCATGTAACTTACAGACAGTTAAAACATGCGCCCACAGTTCTTTTGTAGGGGTCTAACTTAATTTTTTTTTACATATGGTTGTGCAGTTATTCCAGCACCATTTGTTGAAGAGATAGCAATTGATGAGGGAAACAAAGGCAAAAGAAAAAAAATTAAATTTCCCTGTTACTTAGAGCCCATTGACAAGTCCTTGAAACAGGCAGAGTGACCTTCCTCTGGTAGCTCAGTGGCCTCAATGTTGACACTTTGCTAAGGACAAAAGGCAATCTTAGCCTGACCCCCTAGGAACCTGTAAGTCTACTTTAATATATAAAAATTCCTATTGAAACTCCTTTTTCTCTACCTCCCCCTACCCCGCCAAAATACATGTTGGTAATCATACTCCAAGCTCATGGCCCACTGATAATACATCTGAAGGGTCTTTTGACTGAGGAGTTATTAGACAGTAGTAAATGACCTTTACCTAACAATAGCTAGGCACCTCAAGGTCTTGGAAATCTTGCTTCCAAAATTCCTTAGAGACTTAGGCTATCCCTAATCCCCTCCCAACTTGAAAGTCACAACCCCATGCAGCTTTTTCTGCCCATGGCTCGTCCCCCCCCACCCCCCGTGCTTAAAACAAACAAACAAAACCAAAAAACAAAAATAACCCTTTTTGCACTGAAGACATTTCAAGAATTCTTTCTTGGCTGTTGGCTCTGAACCCCAACATTTTCTGTATCAGCAATGGTTATTATTTTATTTATTTATTGCAAATTTTTATTTATTAAAGTAATTTCTACACCAAGTATGGTGCTCGACCGCACACTGCCGCTCACCAGCGGAGCCGCCTTGGTGCTCCAGCAATGAGTGACACCAAAAGATTTGACATAGTTAGATATGACACCAAAACACAATCCATGAAAGAAAAAATTAGAAATTGGACTTTATTAAAGTTAAATCCCTTGGTTAACAAAGGCACTATTTATTTATTTTTTAATGTCTTTATTTTTGAGAGAGAGACAGAAAAGAGTGCAAGTGGGGGAGGGGCAGAGAGAGAGGGAGACACAGAATCTGAAACAGGCTCCAGGCTCTGAGCTGTCAGTACAGAGTACGACATGGGGCTCAAACTTATGAACCGTGAGATCCTGACCTGAGCTGTGTAGTTGGACGCTTAACCGACTAAGCCACCCAGGTGCCCTGTACAATCTACCAATTAAGCCACCCAGGTGCCCTGTACAATCTGGTTTTCAATCCTATTCCTGGCACAGTGCTCCTAAAACCCTTGAAATTTTCTAAGTAATGAGAATGATAAAGGTGTCTTTTGTTATATTATTGAGGTGACTTTTAGACCTTGTCTTAAGAATGGAGACTAGGGGCGCCTGGGTGGCGCAGTCGGTTAAGCGTCCGACTTCAGCCAGGTCACGATCTCGCGGTCCGTGAGTTCGAGCCCCGCGTCAGGCTCTGGGCTGATGGCTCGGAGCCTGGAGCCTGTTTCCGATTCTGTGTCTCCCTCTCTCTCTGCCCCTCACCCGTTCATGCTCTGTCTCTCTCTGTCCCAAAAATAAATAAAAAACGTTGAAAAAAAATTAAAAAAAAAAAAAAAAAGAATGGAGACTGGTTGCTAGTGGAGCCAACCATGTGATTGGAGGTTGTAACTTTCAGTCCTACCCCCCAAAACCCCCCAACCTCTGGAGAGGGGAAGAGGGCTGGAGATGGAGTTCAGTTGCTAATGACTAATGATTTAATCATCCATACCTGTGTAATAGCTTCCATTAAAAAATGTAAAAGGATGAGTTTCAGAGAGTTTCCAGGTTGCTGAATGCAGGAGGATTTGGGGAGAGTGGTATGCTGGCTGAGGACATGGAAGCTTCACACCTTTTCCCCATACCTTGCCCTATGCACCTCTTTCATCTGGCTGTTACTGAGTGATATCCTTTTATAATAAACTAGTAACCCAGGAGATGATAATAATAAGTTTGAGTTCTGTGAGCCACTCCAGCAAATTAATCAAACCCAAGTAGGTAATCATTGGAACCTCTAATCTATAGCTGGTTAATCGGAAGCACAAGGGACAACCTGGACTTGCATATAAGCATTTGAAGTGTGGTGGGGAGCTTGTAGAACTGATCATTTAACCTGTGGGATCTGACACTATCTCTGAAATAAGTTGTAGGACACCCAGCTGGTGTCAGAGAATTGCTTGTTGGTGTGAATGATGCGGTTTGAAGTGTTGCAACGGGTGTGGAGTCCACGGCCAAGAAAGAATTCTTGAGATGTTTTTGGTGCAAAAAGGTGTTTTTATTATAGCATAGGGACGGGACCCATGGGCAGAAACACCTGCAATGGGGTTGTGAGGAATGACTGATTATATAAGATCTTCTATCCTATGGAGGGTAGGGTGATGTTAAGTTTCCAGAAAATTGAGTCTATAGGTTTCTGGAGATTATGTTTTTCTTATGAATCATTAAGACCGTTGCAAAATGATGTAGACACATGTCCTGCATAACTGTGATCTCTATTAGTTAACCATTTGTTTTTCCCTTTTCTTTGTTCTTGGGTAGCCCTGAGTGCCTGAGGAATGTCACATATCCCTTGATGGGGAAGTGTTGCGGGGGTGTTAGCTTGTGCTTTGCCCTCAGCTTGCCTTTTGCTCCCGCATTATGAGGAAACCATAATGGAGGGAATTATGGGAAACCATGTGGGAGGAAACCATCCCCCACATATACACCCACATTTTGGACCCTCTACACTGTTAAGAGAGTGAAAAGAGAAGCCATAGTTTGCAAGAAAATATTTGTGAAACACATATCTGGTAAAAGACTTGATTCTAAAATACATAAAGAACTCTTAAAATGTAATAATGTGAAAACAAGTAAAAAGTGAGTAAAAGATCTGAAGAAATACCTTACCATACGTCAGATAAGCATGTGAAAAGATGCTCAACATCATGTCATATGGGAATTGCAAATTAAACCATCAGTGACATATCACTGTACATCTGTTAGATTGGCAAAATTCTGAAAAGCTAGTAATACCAAATGCTGGTGAAGGTATGGAACAAAAAGAATTCTCCTTCAATCCTAGTAGGAATGCAAAATGGTGCACAACTTTGGAAGACCATTTGGCAGTTTCTTACTGGGTTAAAACATAGGCGTACCATTATCCAGCCATTGTGTACCTTTTTACTCAATTGAATTGAAAACCTAAGGCCACAAATAACTTATACATGAATATTTATAGCAGCGTTTTTCATAATTGTCCCAAACTGGAAGCAAGCAAAATGTCCTTTAATAGGAGAATGGATAAACTGTGGTGCAAACACACAATTGAATATTATTCAGCAATTAAAAAAAAATAGGGGCACCTGGGTGGCTCAGTTGGTTAAGCGTCCAACTCTTGATTTTGGCTCACGTCATGATTTCATGTTCATGAGTTCCAGCCCTGCATAGGGCTCTGTGTTGGCAGTGTGGAGCCTGCTTGGGATTCTCCTCCCACCCACCCCCCCCACCTCAGCTTGCATGCACTGTCTGTCTCTCAGTAAATAAATAAGCTTTAAAAAAAAAAAAAAGCTGTCAAGCCATGAAAAAGTGTGGAAGAACCTTAATAGTATTGCTAGATGAAAGAAGCCAATCTGAAAAGGCCTCAAATTGTATGATTCCACCTACCTGACATTCTGGAGGAGAGAAAAACTACAGATAAAAAGATCAGTGGTCATCAGGGGGTTCTCAGTGTGGAGGGAGGAATGGATAGGTAAAGCTTGGATGGTGAGATTATTCTGTGTGAAACTAAACGTGGACCCGTGGCGTTATGCATTTGTCAAAATCCATAGAACTGTACAACACAAAGAGTGGATGTGGATATAAATTGTGGGGCTTGAGCTTACAATCCCCAAATGCCTACTGACTGCTCAAGCATGTTCTACCAACTGAGCCAGCCAGGCCTCCCTGAATTTTATTTGTGTATCTATTTTTAATTTTTTAAACATTTTATTAATTTTTTAAAAAATATTTTATTTTTAAGTAATTCCTACACCCAACGTGAAGCTCAAACTCACAACCCTGAGATCAAGAATTGCATGCTTAGGGGCGCCTAGGTGGCTCAGTTGGTTGAACATCCGACTGCGGCTCAGGACATGAGCTCACAGTCCGTGAGTTCAAGCCCCACGTTGGGCCCTGTGCTGACAGCTTGGAGCCTGGAGCCTGCTTCAAGATTCTGTGTTTCCCTCTCTCTTTGCCCTTCCCCCACTCATGCTCTGTCTCCCTCTGTCTCCAAAATGAATAAATGTTGGGGCGCCTGGGTGGCTCAGTCGGTTGAGCATCCGACTTCGGCTCAGGTCACAATCTCGCGGTCTGTGAGTTCGAGCCCCGCGTCGGGCTCTGGGCTGATGGCTCAGAGCCTGGAGCCTACTTCCGATTCTGTGTCTCCCTCTCTCTCTGCCCCTCCCCCGTTCATGCTCTGTCTCTCTCTGTCTCAAAAATAAATAAATGTTAAAAATAAATAATAAAAAAAATGAATAAATGTTAAAAAAAAAAAAAAGAATTGCATGCTTTACCAACTGAGGAAGCTGCCCCCCCCCGCTTTTAATTTTTTTTTTTTTTCAATTGAAATGTAGTTGACACACAATGTTACATTTGTTTCAGGTAAACAACATAGAGATTTGACAGCTCTACATACTATGTTATGCACACCACAAGTGTAGTTGCCATCTGTCACCATACATCACTATTAAATTACCATTGACTGTGTTCCCTGTGCTGTACCTTTCATCCCCATGACTTATTCATTCCATATCTGGAAGTCTCCCACTTCTCTTCACCCATTTTACCTCTTTACCCCTCCCTTTTGGCAATCACCAGTTTGTTCTCTGTATATATTGGTCTGTTACACTGTGTTCGTTTGTTTTGTGTTTTAGATTATGTATAAGTGAAATCATATGGTATTTGTCTTTCTCTGTCTGATTTATTTCGCTTAGCATAATACCCTGTAGGACCATCCATGCTGTTATAAATGACAAGATCTTATTATTTTTTTTTTTTATGGCTAATACTCCATTGTATTTTTATATACCACATCTTTATCCATTCATCTACCGGTGGGCATTTAGGTTGTTTCCATATTTTATCTGTTGTAAATGCTGCAATAAACATAAGGGTGCATATATATTTTCAAGTTAATATTCTCAGTTTTCTTGGGGAAATACTCAGTGGTGGAATTACTGGATCATATGGTATTTCTATTTTTAATATTTTGAGGAACCTCCATACTGTCTTCCACAGTGGCTGCACCAATTTATATTCTCATTAACAATGCACAAAGGTTCCCTTTTCTTCACATCCTTGCCAATACTTGTTATTTCTTGGCTTTTTAAAAAATGTTTATTTTGAGAGAGAGGGAAAGCATATGTGTATAGGAAAGGGGCAGAGAGGGAGAAAGAGAATCCCAAGCAGGCTCACGCTGTCAGTGCAGAGCCTAATGTGGGGCTTGATCCTAGGAACTGTGAGCTCAGGACCTGAGCTGATATGAAGAATCTGGATGCTCAATGGCTGAGCCACCTAGGCACCCCACTTGTCTTTTTGATATTAGGTATTTTGACAATTGAAATTGTAGACTTAAAACAATAAAAAACTTCCAGTGTATTCCTTGCACTGATTAACAAGGTGGATAAAGTGCCTACTTTTGTGGACTTTAGAGTCAATAAACAAATCAGAAATTTTTCAGTGATGTCATAGAAAGTAATAGGATGGTTAACTTCAGATTGGATAAGTCTGGACAGATCTCTGAGGAGGTGATATTTAACTGAGGCCTGACTACAAGAACATGTTAGCTATTTAAAGATACAGAAAAAAGCATTCTTAGCAGAGGGAACAGTTAGTACAAAAGCTGTAAGGCTAGGATGAAATGTGTATTTGAGAAATAGAAAGCAAGCTAGATTTGCAGTGGGTGAAGGGAAGAATGATAAGAGGTAAAGTCAGAGAGTTAGCATGGGTAGTATGGACTTGGGGCATCTATAAGCCAGGGTAAGGAGTTTGGATTCTATTTTAACTGAGATAGGAGGTTATTGAGTATTTAAGCAGAGTAGAGTATGATCTAATTTTTATTTTTCAAAGAGGACTCCAGTTGCTGTGTGGAGGATGATGGGAGGGAGAAGGAGCCAGTAGCAAGTACAGAAGCAGGGAGACCAGTTTAATGACTTCTAGTAATTTGTTGTCAGGGAAGGGATGGCTGTTTGTAGCTTAGACTAGGATGGTTAAGAAGAGAAGGAGTAATGTGGCTATATAGTAGGGTATGTTTTACAGGTAGAATCATTAGAACTTGTTGAGGGAAAGATCATGCCCATATGTTTGGCTTGAGCAACTGGGTGGATGGTGGTGCTGTTGAGGCCAAGATGAGTGTGTCCAGGTATAGAGAGTTTTAATTTAGTCATTTTAACTGTGTAGGTAGGCAGTTGTAAGTAATGGTCAAGATGAAAAGTGTGGAGCTCAGGAGAAAACATGGGAAGTATAGGTTATCTATTATATCTAGTCTCTCTTGCCTGTTTTTTATTTTGTTTATTTATTTATGTATTTATTTAGAGAGCACATATGAGCAGGGGAGGGAGGGAGAGAGGGAGAGAGACAGAGAGACAGAGAGAGAGAGAGACATTATCCCAAGCAGCTCCACTCTTTTAGCGCAGAGCCTGATGCAGGGCTCAAACCCATGAACTGTGAGATCATGACCTGAGCCAAAACCAAGAGTCAGATGCTCAACCAGCCAAGCCACCCAGGTGCCCCTCTTGCCTGTTTTTTAACTTGTACAAATCATCAATGATAAATGTTTTCTTTTAAAAACCTCAAACAATACATATAAAACCAAAGTTCCCCATGACCACCTTCTTTACTATATCTACTCCTCTCCTCCACAAAGTTAACCACTGTGACCAGTGTCAGATGTGTACTTTTTCCTGCATTTATTTATATGTATCTATAGGAATAGATAGTTTACTTTTGTTTGCAAAAATGACATCATAATGTATATATTTTATAACTTAAATGTTCTTGGAATCATTTCATTTTGGTCATTAGTGAGTTACTTGTTTTAATGTCTGCATTGTATTCTGTTCTATGCTATGAATGTTACTTATTTAACTGGTTACCAATTGATACTTACGTGGTTTCTTTAGTTTTTCTTTTTTTACTATTATACGTAACGGTAATTTTTTATTCTTCTTAAGAATTTAAAGTATTTAGAGATATATAAAAGTAATATGTGTAAGTACATGCATTATTACAATTACCAGCATGTTTTTGCAGAGCAACTCATTCTACCACAGTGATTATCTGTAATTATCTGGAGAGAATCACTGTTCCTAAAAATGTGTTTAATCTGTACTTTCATTAGTCTTTTCTATATGAAGTTAATTTGAATTTTAAAATATATTTTATTTCTGTAGAGATCTTAAATTTATTTACTTTGTAACTTTGTAATTAATGCTAATTTAGAATAAATAATGTACACTATACTATTAAAAAGGTTATTTTTCCAGCAATAAATTGTTGATATAGATCAGCAGCTAGAATAGTACTTTATCATGCATAATAAGATCAGCACGGGATATTAGACTTCGCTTGCTGTCTCTTGATTTACTTCTCTTGATGTCATAGTACTGTTGCATATAGTCTTTTGGGTGTTGAGGAGAAGGTAATAACTATACAGAATGTGGTAATGATGTCTTTGGAAGGCCCTTTGTATAACAAGCACTTTGAACCAGAATATCCTGTACAAAACAGTGTTAAGGCTTTTGTGTTATAATTCATTTCTTTTATATTTTGGGTGACTACTAATGACATTATTTATGGTGTATGCCTTCCCTGTTTAAAATAAAAGGTCTCTTTTAATAAATTGTAGGTTATAAAACATCTGAAGTGGGCAATTTAAATAAAGAAGATGAAGGGGGAAAAATGCACACACTGACGCACACACTCACTCACCCGCACACATACACATACCAGGCCACAGAGAATGAGCTAGTTTCTATAGTGAAGACCAAAATTTTAGCTTTGAACGTTTTCATAAGTCAAGGAATAAAACATTAGATTTTGTAGAGTTGGTCTCAGTGGGAATTATTGTTCCATTTCATTTTGGCAGATTTGAGAAGATACCAGAATTGTTTGATACTAAATTAAAAAAATTCCGTGAGCAGGGGAGAGGGGCAGAGGGAGAGAGAGAGAATCCCAAGCAGGCTCCAAGCTCAATGTGGAGCCCGACGTGGGGCTTGACCCCACAACCCTGGGATCGTGACTTGAGCCGAAATCAAGAGTTGGATGCTCAACTGAGTGAGCCACTCAGGTGCCCCTGATATTTAAAAATTTTAATGGAAGTCTAAAATTGTATGAAAATTTAAGATAGTAGGTACAGTATCAAGATATTTTGTCTTACCGTATATTATGGTTCTTACATAGTACTTGGTAAATAAGTGCTAAGTAAATTTCATTTCACTTTAATCTTTACCTTGACCCAGTTGAAATATTTCTAGTATTGTTATCCAGTCCCCAAAAGCCTAAGAACAGATTTTTATTGTAAAGATATTTAAACACTATTAATGATAAAGAACATTTACAGAGCATTTTTAAAATATACATAATCATCTTTGCAACAACTCTGTGAGGTAGACGTGGTGTTATACTCATTTTTCTGATAGAAAACTGGGACCTAGAGAGGTTATATAACTTAAGTAGTGTCATATAAGTGTCATAGACAGGAATTGAGCCCAAATGTTCTGACTTTGTTAAAACATCTTTGTTATATTAATCATGCTGTTTCCACATGGGGTTACCTTTTCCATGATTGGAGACTGAAGAAGATATGTGAGACTTAATCATTTAGTGTAGTTCGAAGTCTTTGTTGTTGTTGTTGTTAAATTTATTTTGAGAGAGAAGACTGTGAGCAGGGGTGGGGCAGAGAGTGAAAGAGGGAGAGAGAGGATCCCAAGCAGGCTCATCGCTGTCAGCACAGAGCCCAGTGCAGGGCTCAGACTCATGGAATTGAGATCATGACCTGAGCCGAAATTAAGAGGTGGACTGCTCACCCGACTGAGCCACCCAGGTGCCCCTCAAAAGCCATTTTTTAATTCATTTCATCAAACAGATATTTAAGTGTTTGCTATGTGTCAGGCACTATTTTTGGGCTTCTGGCTTTCATCAGTGAACAAAACAAAGATCCCTGCTCACATGGAGTTTATATTCAAGCCTAGAGATTCAAAACAATAAATATGGGGGGCACCTGGGTGGCTCAGTCGGTTGAACGTTCAACTTCGGCTCAGGTCATGATCTTGTGGTTTGTGAGTTCGAGCCCCACGTCGAGCTCTGTGCTGACAGCTCAGAACTTGGAGCCTGCTTTGGATTCTGTGTTTCCCTCTCTCTCTGCCCCTCCCATGCTCATGCTCATGCTCTGTCTCTCAATAATAAATAAATGTTAAAATCCACTTGGATATGAAAAAAAACAATAAACATAATTACCAAGTGAATTACTTAGTATGTCAGAAGGTGATATATTCTGTAGAAGAAAAAAAAAATGACCAGGGAATTGGAGCAGACTGTAATATTGTCAAGAGAACAAGTAAAACGAAAGTCCTAGTGCTAGAATGTGCTAGCATATTTGATGTATAACAGGGAGGTAGGTACTTGAGTAGATTAGGAGAATAGAAGGAGATAAGATCAGGAAGTTGGGAGCATGCATCTTATATAGTCTTTTAAGGTCATGGTATGGATCTAAGCTTTTACCCTGAGTAAAATGGGAAGCTTTTGCAGGATTTTGAACACTTTAAAAGTCATCCTGATTGTGTTCAGAATAGGCACTGAAGCCAGACACAGCTAGAAACAGGGAGACCTAATCCAGGGGGGAAAAAAGGTGGCTCTGAACAGATTGATGGTAGAGGTGGTGAGAAATGGTTGGATTCTGGACATACTTTGCAAATGGAGACAACAGAATTTGCTGGCAGATAGGAAGGAAAATAAAAAAAGAAAGGCAGGATGACTTCAAGGTTTTTAGCGTCTGAAAGGATGGAGTTGTTACCAACTGAGATAATTTACAGGGAAAATCCGGAGTTCAGTTTGATTTGTTAAGTTTGGGGGGTTTTTCACATACCCCCAAGTAAAGTTGTTCAGAGTTTAGGAATGAAGTCTGGGATAGAAATATAAAGTTGGGACTCATTGGTATATAGATGACATTTAAAGTCACAACACTGAATGATATCTTTGAGGAAATGTGTACAGAGAGGTAAGAGGGAACTGAACCCTAGGATACTCCCAACATTAAGAGGGGAGAAAACAGAAGAGATTGTCAAAGGAGCCTAAGAACAATCAGTGAGGTAGGACTTAAACCTAGAGAATGTTCCTTGGGAGCCCAAGGAAAGAAAGTAAACCATGGAAGATAGAATGATTAGCCATGTAATTTTGCTGACAGGTTAGGCAGGATGAATACTAGAATTGAGATATGAAAATGGCCTGGTTAGCACCATACATATTTTTTTTAATGGGACTTTTTGATGTTTACAGTGTGTCCTTTGCCATGTTCAGGTTTGCCGTCCTGTTGGTGGTATGTCTGGCAGTGGATCGCAGCTTGGTTCAATGGGTAGCCTGACCATGAAATCACAGCTTCAGATCACTGGTAAGTCTTAAACAGATCTACTAGTATACTTTTTTTTTCTTCCTAAGATAAAAAATATAATCCTTTTTTTTTTTTTTTTTTTTTTTTGAGGGAGAGAGAGAGAGGGCGCAAGTGAGTAAAGGGCAGAGAGAGTGAGAATCCCATAAGGGACAGAGAGAGAGAGAGAAGGAGGTAGGGAGAGAGAGAGAGAAGGAGGTAGGGAGAGAGAGAGAGAAGCGGGACTCACCCAAAGTGGGGCTTGAGCTCCTCTTACACGGGGCTTGTACTCACCTGAAGTGGAGCTCTAGCTTACCTGATGTGGACTTGAACTCCCAAACTGTGAGATCGTGACCTGAGCCCAAGTCAGATGCTTCGCTACTGAGCCACCCAAGCACCCCAAAAAATAATCTTAAGAGAAGAAAATCTTCAGTGGCTATTATATATCAGGTGATATTTGAATTAATATTTGCCTAATGAATGAATGAACAGATGGTTAGATATATAAAAATTACATTTTTATTTCAGGATATTCTTGAGTATTCTGTAGGGTTTTTTTCCCCTCTCCCATTAAACATTGGTGTCTGGGGCAGTTGCTATTGTTTTTTGTTTTGTATTACATTAACAGCCTTGAGAGATAATTCACATACAGTTTACCCATTAAGAGGTCAATGATTGTTAGTATATTCGCAGTGTTGTACAGTTGTCAACACTGTCAGTTTTAGAAAACCTCTACCCATTAGTAGAAGACTTTCCATGTCCCCCAGCCACCATCAACCCTGGGCAATCACTAATCTACTTCCTGTCTGTAGGTTTTTCTATTCTGGATATCTCATATAAATGGGATCCTAAAATGTGTATGGCTTTTTGTTTCTGACTTTTTCTACTTGGCATGTTTTCAAGGTTCATTCTTATTGTAGCATGCATTAGTATTTCATTTTATTGCCAAATAATATTGCAAGCATGAACATGCCACATTTTCTTTATCCTTTTATCAGTTGATGTATGTTTGAGTTGTTTCTACTTTTGGCTATTATGAATAACGCTATGAACATTTGTGTACAAGTTTTTGTAAAGATGTGTGTTTTCACTTCTCTTGAGTACCTACCTAGGAGTGGAGTCACTGGTCATATATATGTTTCACTTTGTGAGGAATTCCAAATTGCTTTTCATTTTTTAAATTTTTTTATTTTTCATTTTTTTAAATGTTTATTTTTGAGAGAGAGAGGGAGAGGGAGATGGTGAGCAGGGTAGGGGCAGAGAGAGAGGGAGATGGAGAACTCCAAGCAGGCTCTGCACTGCCAGTACAGAGCCTGATACGAGTTTGAACTCACAAACCACAAATTATGACCTGAGCCTAAGTCAAGAGTCAGATGATTAACCGACTAAGCCCCCCATGCACCTCTCCAAATTGTTTTTCAAAGCATTCACACTATTTGTATTCCCATTAGCCATGTAGGAGGGTTCCAATTTCTCCACATCCTTGACAGTGCGTGTTGTCTTTTTGATTATAGACATCCTAGTGGGTGTGAAGTGGTATGTCATTGTGGGTTTGATTTACATTTCTCTGGTGGTTAAGGATGTTGAACATCTTTTCATGTGCTAAATGGCCATTTGTATATCTTTTTTGGAGAAATGTCTATTTAAATCCTTTGGTTGCTATTATTACTTAACTACTATCTCTGTCTTTCTCTCTCTAACCATATGAACCAAGTATATCACTTTCAGATTAATATTCCTAATGTTCTAATATGCCACTTATGTTACATTCCTGCTCAAAAATCTTTAATGCTTCTGTTTGGCTATAGTTTGGAATTTCGTTAGCCGGGGCTGAGAGCTTTCACAGTCTGGCTCCATATGGTCTTTTTGTAGATATTTATACATGAACTATTTGGTGAGTCACTGGATTTTCTTCAGATATGCATGTGTCTGTATCACACAGTGAAACCTCAGTCTCTAACCTTTTAATGGCATTTATTTCTTCTAGAACAATTATCATCCTCTGTATGGTATTTTAGCTTTTATTACACCTATCTCACATCCACCTCTAGATGATGACTATTAGGCTACAAACCATGTCCTTATTATTATCTTCCTCAAAACCTAAAAATGATTGAATTATGTTTAAAAAACACTTTCATAATGTGACAGCATCTTAGAATTTATTTTTGGAAATTCCTTCACTATAGTCTCTTTCCTTAGCAATGTCTGATTCTCAATGAAAGATACTGGTATTTCTTTGTTAAGCAAGATTCTGATTATTTTCCTCTGCCCCCCATCCTGAAGCTAGCCTGAGTAGCTGATTTAAATTGAGCCAGCTTCTGTGCTCGCTTCGGCAGCACATATACTAAATTGAGCCAGCTTCTTAGGACTTTTTCTGGGCTGCTTAACATTAAACCTTTGATTGGAGTAATCTTTAAAAAAATCTTTACTTTTTCAGGTTATATAAGTAATACACATGTTTTTATTTTTAAAAACTTAGTAAAATAGGGGTGCCTGGGTGGCTCAATCAGTTAAGTGTCTGACTCTTCATCTCAGCTCAGGTCTTGGTCTCAGGGCTGTGAGTTCAAGCCCCACGCTGGGCTCTGTGCTGGGCATGGAGCTTACTTACAAAAACAAACAATAACCAAAAAAAACTTTAAAAAAACCTCAGTAAAAGAATGAAGTGAAGGGTCCTATTTATCATCTCAATCCTGAGAGATGATACTGTTATTCCTTTAGGTTTAGGTTTATATTCCTTTATACTTTTTTCTGTGCATAAACCATTTATCTTGTTTGCTACCATCATTATTCTCACAGTAAGAAAAATATTTGGTAAATGTCTAAATGCATCTCAAGAAGACATAATTCTTGCCATGTTTAAGTTTTTAATCTTGGTTCTAAAAATTCTGAGACTGCACAAATACAAGGCAAAAAGCAATTTAATAAAAACAAATACCATGAATAATGGATAAAAGTTATATATTTAGCAAATATATTATTATATATGAGACAAATGGAAAGCATAAGGTTATAAAGAGTAAAGTGCCAAGTTGAGTAGAATCAAATGCCTTTCATAATTCATTGTTTACTTATATGCTTTTGATGCTAGAAACCTCAGAACTAAGCTTTTTGCACAATTTCCTTTAATGACATTGTATTTTTTATTCTATGTTAATGGATCAGTTATAGTATTGGTTGCTTTTATTATTTTTTTTTTTGTAAGCTGCCTCAACATCTTTCTAGATAGAATCAAGATGGGCATAAAAATTGAAGTGTAAAAAATAAATGCCATTGTATATGGTAACGGCAAAAAGAGATAACAACTTTGGTCAGGAAAGCAAGATCAGTGTTTGACCAGAGCTTCTGTGAAAGGAAGTGGTGCTTGAAGCATTGTTACCATTTAAATATACGAAATTATTTAAAAAATATATAGGGAAGTAGAAAGGATCCTTTTAGGAGAGAATACGAGCAGAACACTTGAAGCAGAGAAACGAACAAGGCTTTGCTAAAACCCCTGCGGGCCACTGCTGCAGAGTTGGAACCTTGAGAACTTAATGGGAGTGGGTCATCTCCTTCAGGTGTGTGTCAGGGCTACAAAAATATCATTGCTGGCAGACATGGAAAGAAATCAGGGCTTTTAACAAAGAACAGTCAATTTTACTTTTTAGAAAGTTAGTATGAAAGACCAATAGGAGAATTGAGTGTCAAAAGTTAAAAAATCCTACTCTGTGGTTCTACTCAAATTTCTTGTCTTTAAAAAAATTTTAAATTAGTAAGTTAATTTTGAGAGAGAGTGGGGGAGGAGCAGAGAGAGAGAGAGAGAGAGAGAGAGAGAGAACCCCAAGCAGGGTCCGTGCTGTCAGCGCAGAGCCCAACATGGGGCTTCATCTCCTGAACTATGAGATCATGACCTGAGCCAAAATCAAGAGTTGGACGCTTAACCCACTGAGCCACCCAGGCACCTCTTGTCTTTTGTTTAAGTTTTTTTAGTATTTATTTATTTTGGAGCGAGACAGAGAGTAAGTGGGGGAGGAGCAGAAAGAGGGAGACACAGACTCTGAAGCAGGCTCCAGGCTCTGAGCTGTCAGCACAGAGCCCAACGTGGGGCTCAAACTCTCAAACTGAGATCGTGACCTGAACCAAAGTCAGACACTTAACCGACTGAGCCACCCAGGAGCCCCTACCCCTTGTCTTTTTTTGTTTGTTTTTTCAATCCAGTTATTCCAGCAGCATTTCCTGAAAAGACTGTTTTTTGTCCATTGAATCTTCTTGGTTCCTTTGTCAAATATTAGTTGACCTTATATGTTTGGATTTATTTCTGGGCTCTCAATTCTGTTCCATTGATCTATTTGTCAGTTTTTATGTCAGTACAATACTGTTTTGATTACTATAGCTCTATAGGATAGCTTGAAATCAGGAAGTACAATGCCTCCTGCATTGATTTCTTTGGATATTCAGGGTCTTGTGGTTGCATATAAATTTTAGGAGTGTTTTTCCTACTTTAATCAAAAATGCCAGTGGAATCTTGATAGGTAGTGCATTGAACATGCAGATGGCTTCTTACCCTCTTGTTATTTTCTTACCTGTTTCATATTTATTTATTTGTTTGTTTGTTTATTTACCATTTTTTAAGTAGGCTCCGCAACCATCATGGGGCTTGAACCCATGACCCTGAGATCCAGAGTCTCATTCTCTATCACCTGAGCCAGCCAGGTGCCCCTATTTTCTTACCTCCTTCTATCATACATACAGAGACAGACATACATTCCTGTTAATTATTCATTTACAGTATATATTGGATAATTGATTTCCTTACCCAATTAAGTGAGGGCAAATAGAAAATTTATTTCAGAGAAATGGTACATTTTGTAAGCTGTAGCAAAAAAGAAGTTTAAAAAAATAATTCATAGTGCTGTTTGTTGATAATTGGATTGTTTAGAGAACTTGGATGTGCGTTTTAATTTCACTGAATCCTTTTTTTTTTTAATTTAACTTAATTTACTTTTTTTTTTTATTTTAGAGAGAGAGTGAGCAGGAAAGGGGCAGAGGGAGAGAGAATCTTTTTTTTTTTTTTTTTTTTTTTAAATTTTTTTTCAACGTTTATTTATTTTTGGGACAGAGAGAGACAGAGCATGAACGGGGGAGGGGCAGAGAGAGAGGGAGACACAGAATCAGAAACAGGCTCCAGGCTCCGAGCCATCAGCCCAGAGCCTGACGCGGGGCTCGAACTCACGGACCGCGAGATCGTGACCTGGCTGAAGTCGGACGCTTAACCGACTGCGCCACCCAGGCGCCCCAGGGAGAGAGAATCTTAAGCAAGCACCATGGTCGGTGTAAAGCCTTTTGAGGAGCTCAGTTCCACTACCCTGGGATCATGACCTGAGCCAAAATCAAGACTCAACCAGTGGAGCTACCCAGGTGCCCTTCACTGAGTTCTTTATAAGAGTATCAAAGGAGGGATGCCTGGGTGGCTCTATCAGTTAAGTGAATGGCTCTTGATTTTGGCTCAGGTCATGATCTCACAGTTCATGAGTTCGAGCCCCACATTAGTCTCTGTGCTGACAGTGCCAAGCCTGCTTGGGATTCTCTCTCCCTTCTCTCTGCCCTTCCCCTGCTTGCACTCTTTCTCTCAAAATAAATAAATAAAGTTAAAAAAAAAAAAGTATCGGGGCGCCTGGGTGGCGCAGTCGGTTGAGCGTCCGACTTCAGCCAGGTCACGATCTCGCGGTCCGTGAGTTCGAGCCCCGCGTCGGGCTCTGGGCTGATGGCTCAGAGCCTGGAGCCTGTTTCCAATTCTGTGTCTCCCTCTCTCTCTGCCCCTCCCCCGTTCATGCTCTGTCTCTCTCTGTCCCAAAAATAAATAAACGTTGAAAAAAAAAAATTTAAAAAAAATAAAAAAAATATAAAAAAAAAAGTATCGAAGGAAAGGCAATGTCACCTTTCCTTTTCAGCATTTACATAAAATAAAAAAGTATACTGCTGGTGTCTTAGTTATATTTTCTTTCTTTCTTCTTTCTTTCTTTCTTTCTTTCTTTCTTTCTTTCTTTCTTTCTTTCTTTTTATATAATATCAGGTTAGCTAACACACAGTGTATATACAGTGTGCTCTTGGTTTTGGAGGTAGATTCCCGTGATTCATCACTTACATACAACACCCAGTGCTCATCCCAATAAGTGCTCTTCTCATTGCCCATCACCCATTTCCCTTCTCCTGTGCCCACCCATCAACCCTTAGTTTGTTCTGTGTATTTAAGAGTCTTTTATGGTTTGCTCCCTCTTTGTTTGAAACTATATTTTCCCCTTCCCTTCCCCTATGGTCTTCTGTTAAGCTTCTCAAGTTCCACATATGAGTGAAAACATATTCTCTCTTTGATTGACTTATTTCACTTAGTATAATACTCTCCAGTTCCATCCACATTGTTGCAAAATGGCAGGATTTCATTCTTTCTCATTGCCAAGTAGTGTTCCATTGTATATATAAACCACATCTTTATCCATTCATCAGTTGATGGACATTTGGGCTCTTTCCATAATTTGGCTACTGTCCAAAGCGCTGCTATAAACATTGGGGTACATGTGCCCCTTCAAATCAGCACTCCTTTATCCTTTGGATAAATTCCTAGTAGTGCTACTGCTGGGTCATAGGGTAGTTCTATTTTTAGTTTTTTGAGGAACCTCCATACTGTCTTCCAGAGTGGCTGCACCAGTTTGCATTCCCACCAGCAGTGCAAAAGGGTTCCTCTTTCTCTGCATCCTCGCCAACATCTGTTGTTTCCTGAGTTGTTAATTTTAGCCACTCTGACTGGTGTGAGGTAGTATCTCACTGTGGGTTTTCATTTATATTTCCCTGATGATGAGCGATGTTGAGCGTTTTTTCATGTGTCTTTTGGCCATCTGGATGTTTTCTTTGGAAAAGTGTCTATTGAAGTGTCTAATTTCTTCACTGGATTATTTGTTTTTGGGTGTTGAGTTTGGTAAGTTCTTTATAGATTTTGGAGACTAACCCTTTGTCTGATATGTCATTTGCGGATATCTTCTCCCATTTCATTGGTTGCCTTTTAATTTTGTTGATTGTTTCTTTTGCAGTGCAGAAGCTTTTTATCTTGATACGGTCCCAATAGTTCATTTTTGCTTTTATTTCCCTTGCTTTCGGAGACATGCCAAGCAAGAAATTGCTGCTGCTGAAGTCAAAGAGGTTGTTGCCTGTTTTCTCCACTAGGGTTTTGATGGTTTCCTGTCTCACATGTAGGTCTTTCATCCATTTTGAGTTTATTTTTGTGTATGGTGTAAGAAAGTGGTCCAGTTTCATTCTTCTGCATGTTGCTGTCCAGTTCTCCCAGCACCATTTGCTAAAGAGACTGTCTTTTTTCCATTGGATACTCTTTCCTGCTTTGTCAGAGATTAGTTGGCCATACATTTGTGGGTCCAATTCTGGGTTCTCTATTCTATTCCATTGGTCTATGTGTTTGTTTTTGTGCCAATACCATACTGTCTTGATTACAGCCTTGTAGTAGAGGCTGACGTTTGGGATTGTGATGCCTTCCGCTTTGGTTTTCTTTTTCAATGTAACTTTGATTATTTGGGGTCTTTTGTGGTTCTATACACATTTTAGGATTGTTTGTTCTAGCTTTGAGAAGAATGCCGATACAATTTTGATTGGGATTGCATTGAATGTATAGATTGCTTTGGGTAGTATTGACATTTTAACAATATTTGTCCTTCCAATCCATGAGCATGGAATGTTTTTCCATTTCTTTGTGTCTTCTTCAATTTCCTTCATAAATTTTCTATAGTTTTTGGCGTACATATCTTTTACATCTTTGGTTAGGTTTAATCCAAGGTATGGTTCTTGGCGTAATTGTAAATGGGATTGATTTCTTGATTTCTCTTTCTGTTGTTTCATTATTGGTGTATAGAAATGCAACTGATTTCTATACATTTATTTTGTATCCTGCGACTTACCTGAATTCATGTATCAGTTCTAGCAGCTTTTTGGTGGAGTCTTTTGGGTTTTCCATGTAGAGTATCATGTCATCTGCAAAAAGTGAAAGTTTGACTTATTCTTTGCCAGTTTTGGATGCATGCCTTTTATTTCGTTTTGTTGTCTGATTGCTGAGGCTGGGACTCCCAACACTATGTTAAACAACAGTGGTGTCAGTGGACATCCCTGCTGTGTTCCTGATCTCATGGGGAAAGCTCTCAGTTTTTCCCCATTGAGGATGATATCAGCTGTGGGCTTTTCATATATGGCTTTTATGGTGTTATGTTCCTTCTATCCCGACTTTCTTGGGGGTTCTTATTAAGAAAGGATGCTGCTGTATTTTGTCAAATGCTTCTTCTGCATTTATTGACAGGATCATATGGTTCTTATCCTTTCTTCTATTAATGTGATGTATTACATTGATTGATTTGTGTGCGAATATTGAACTAGCCCTGCAGCCCAGGAATGAATCCCACTTGATCGTGGTGAATAATTCTTTTGATATACTGTTGAATTCAATTTGCTAGTATCTTGTTGAGAATTTTTACATCCGTGGTCATCAGGGATATTTCACCTTTTTAGGTAAATTATCAAAAAGGTAATTGTCCTTTTTAGTGGGGTCACTGTCTGGTTTGGGAATCAAGTTAATGTTGGCTTCATAGAGGGGCGCCTGGGTGGCTCAGTCGGTTGAGCATCCGACTTTGGCTCAGGTCATGATCTCAGGGTCTGTGAGTTCAAGCCCTGCGTTGAGCTCTGTGCCGACAGCTCAGAGCCTGGAGCCTGTTTCGGATTCTGTGTCTCTCTCTCTCTCTGACCCTCCCCCATTCTTGCTCTGTCTCTCTCTGTCTCAAAAAAATAAATAAAGGTTAAAAAAAATGGAAAAAAAATGTTGGCTTCATAGAATGAATCTGGAATCTTTATTTCTGTTTCTGTTTTTTGGAACAGGTTGAGAAGGATAGGTATTAACTCTGCTTTAAATGTCTGTTAAGGGGTGCCTGGGTGGCTCGGTCGGTTGAGCGTCCAACTTCGGCTCAGGTCATGATCTCAGTTTGTGGGTTCGAGCCCCGCGTCGGGCTCTGTGCTGACAGCTCAGAGCCTGGCGTCTGCTACAGATTCTGTGTCTCCCTCTCTCTCTGCCCCCCCCCACACTCTGTCTCTCTCTCCTTCAAAAATAAATAAACATTAAAAAAAAATGTAAAAAAGAAAAAAAAAGAAAAAAAATGTCTGTTAGAATTCCCCTGGGAAGCCATCTGGCCCAGGACTCTTATTTGTTGGGAGATTTTTGATAACTGTGATTCAATTTCTTCACTGGTTATGGGTCTGTTCAATTCTCTGCTTCTTCCCATTTGAGTTTTGATAGTGTGTGGGTGTCTAGGAATTTGTCCATTTCCTCCAGGTTGTCTAGTTAGTTGGCATATAATTTTTCATAGTATTCTCTGATAATTGTTTATATTTCTGTGATACTGGTTGTGGTCTGTCCTCTTTCATTTGTGATTTTATTTATTTGGGTCCTTTCTCTTTTCTTTTTGAGAAGTCTGGCTAGGGGGTTAAAAATTTTGTTTTATTTTTTCAAAAAAATAGCTCTTAGATTCATTGATCTGTTCTGGGTTTGTTTGTTTGTTTTTATTCTATATTATTTCTGCTCTGATCTTTATTATTTCTCTTCTGCTGCTGGTTTTGGGATTTCTTTGCTGTTCTGCTTCTAATTCCTTTAGATGTGCTGTTAGATTTTGTATTTGGGATTTTTCTTGGTTTTTGAGATAGGCCCGGATTGCATTGTGTTTCCCCTTAGGACTGCCTTTGCTGCATCCCAAGGGATTTGGACTGTCATGTTTTCATTTTCATTTGCTTCCATGTATCTTTTAATTTCTTCTTTAATTGCCTGGTTGACCTGTTCATTCTTTATTAGAATGTTCTTTAACTTCTCTGCATTTGGAAACTTTCCAAATTTTTTTCTTCTGGTTGATTTCAAGTTTCATAGCATTGTGATTAGAAAATATGCATGGTATGATCTCAATCCTTTTATATTTATTGAGGGCTGTTTCATGACCCAGTATGTGATCCATCTTAGAGAATGTTCCATGTACACTCAAAAAGAATGTGTATTCTGCTTTTGGATGAAAAGTTCTGAATGTATCTGTCATGTCCATCTGGTCCAGTGTATCATTCAAGGCCCTTGTATCTTTATTGATATTTTGCCCAGATGATCTGTCAATTGTTGTGAGTATTAAAGTCCCCTGCAATTACAGTATTCCTGTCAGTAAGATTGCTTATGTTTGTGATTAATTGACTTATGTATTTGGGTGCTACCAAGTTGGGAGCATAAGCATTTACAATTGTTAGCTCTTCTTGATGGATAGACCTTGTAATTATGACATACTGCCCTTCTTCATCCCTTGTTACAGCCTTTAGCTTAAAATCTAGTTTGTCTGATATAAGTATGGCTACTCCAGCTTTCTTTTGACTTCCAGTAGCATGATAGGTGGTTCTTCATCCCCTTACCTTCAATCTGAAAGTGCCCTCAGGTCTAAAATGGGTCTTTGGTAGACAGCATATAGATGGATCTTGTTTTTTGTTTTTGTTTTTTAATCCATTCTGATACCCTATGTCTTTTGATTAGAGCATTTAGTCCATGTACATTCAGAGTTATTATTGAAAGATATGGATTTAGTGTCGTTGTGTTATCTGTAGATGTCATGCTTGTGCTTATGTCTCTGGTGCTTTTTAGTGTTTGCAGCATTCCACTCACAGAGTCCCCCTTTAGGATCTCTTGCAGGGCTGGTTTAGTGGTGATGAACTCCTTCAGTTTTTGTTTGGGAAAGCCTTTATCTCTCCTTCTATTCTGAATGACAATCTTGCTAGATAAAAAGTCTTCTTAGCTACATATTTTTCCTGTTCAGCACATTGAATATTTCCTGTCATTCCCTCTGGCTTGCCAAGTTTCAGTGGACAGGTCTGCTTCTACCCTTATATGTCTACCTTGTAGGTTAAGGCCCATTTGTCTCTAGCTGCTTTCAGAATTCTGTATCTTTGTATTTTGCCAGTTTCATAATGATATGCCATGGAGAAGATCTATTCTTGTTAAATCTAAAGGGAGTTCTCTGAGCCTCCTGGATTTGGATGTCTATTTCCTTCCCCAGATTAGGGAAGTTCTCAGCTATAATTTGTTCAAGTAAACCTCTGCCTCTTTCTCCTTCTTCTGGAGCTCCTATGATATGGATATTATTACATTTCTATCAAATCACTTAGTTCTGTAATTCTCCCCTTGTGGTCTAATATTTTCTTACCTCTCTTTTTCTAAGCTTCATTATTTTCCATAATTTTATGTTCTATTTCACTTAATCTCCCCTCTGCCTCTTCCATCCTTGCTGTCACTACATCTAGTTTATTTAGCACCTCATTTCTTAATTTGTTGTGACTATTTCTTAGTTCCTTGATCTCTGCAGCAGTAGATTCTCTGCCATCTTCTAAGCTTTTTTTCTTCCTTCTATGCTTTTTTCCAAGCCCAGCTATTAATCTTATGACTATTATTCTAAATTCTTGCTCAGTTATATTGTTCATTTCTGTTCTGAGCAATTCTCTAGCTGTCATTCCTTCCTGGAATTTCTTTTGAGGAGAATTCTTCTATTTTGTCATATTGGCTTGTTTTCTGTCCCTTATGTGTTTTAATAGCTTGTTATGAGTCTTGCTCCTGTGAGCACTATTATATTAAAAAGGGGTCATAACACTGTCCAGGGCCTGGCCCTTCAGGAGGTGTTTTTGGAGTGTGTTTCATGCTCTCTGTTGTTGAGGCTCTGGTTGCTTTATCTCCCTACTCATAGTGGTGGTTTGGATCTTCCACCAGGTGTGCTTTGATTTGTACGTTGAAGTGTCCCTGGAAAAAATTTTAAAAAGGGGTGTGTATGGTGGTGGAAGAGGCCTTATCCCATACAGAGAGAGAAGTGACAGGGGTGGGGAAAAGGAAAAAAAATTGACCAGGCAGAGAATCAGAGAAACTATACAGCTTAGTCCAGAGAGATGGGGGGGGGGGGGGGCGGCGGAATAAAGGAGAGACAGAAGAGATGTAAAAAGAATAGATTGAAAATGTGTGCTTAAACCAACAACCAGAATAACCAGACTAGAGAAGGGAAGAAATAAGAGGAAGAAAAGGGGGGATATATATATCCCCCCCCCCCACACACACACACAAAATAAGAATTGATCAAGAATCAAGTCAAATCAAAGAATACAAAAACCACTGGACCAATATCTGATGGGGCCTTGGAACCGGTGCCTGCAATGATCTGGAGGAGGGACTGTTTGGTTAAGTCAGTGTCAATCTTGCTCTGTTACATATGCAGTTACCAGGTACAGAGGGATGTGGTTTGGTGTATGTGGGTCCCACCTCCACTGTGGGCCCGTTGTCTGTTCCCTGAAACCCCACCTTGTTGGTGATGGGGAGAAAACTGGCAACACCCCAGCCTCTCCTCCCTGGACCAGGTGTCCCAAACCACTTTGTTCAGGCCATCCTGACAGTGCCACACAGGCGCAAGCAGGCCACTTTGTTCTGCTCCACAGTCTCCCGCACCTTCCAGGTGCTTGGGTGGGATTAAAACCCGGATCCTGCTCCACGCACCCTGGTTCCTGGGAAGTGCCACTCCACCCAGCCTGTCAACTGAGGGCCTCTGGCTCCTCACAGTGCTGAGTGGGCGCGAGTGCAAGCAGCCACCTATGTCCCCCTCCACCATCTCCTGTGCCTTCCAGGCACGTGGCTGGGATTCAGACCCCAATGTCTTACGGGATCCCTTGTCCCAGTTCCTGGATACTGTCACTCTGGGGTACTGTCAGGTACAAAGGACCTCTGGCTGGTGCGGGGGAGGGGGGGCAAGGGGTTCATGGGCCTACAGGGTCTTTTGTCCTTGGAATGGCTATTTGTCTTCTCATAGCACTCAAGGGAAAGGGTTGTTCTCTCTGCTCCTGAGAGCTAGCTACCTAGCTCAGGGCTGGCTCCCCACCTCCCACAGTTAGAAATTGGTTCTTTCTCCATTTTTTTCCATTCCCCGGTCCATGGTTTTTGTCTTGTCCAAATACAGTCCTACATTTCCACAGCCTGTCTTTCTCTTCCTTTTGTCTCTTCACAGAAGGGGATCCCTCCCTTCCGTTCCTATGCCACCTGTTTTATCTCTCCCAGTTTGCAGTCATGCACCTATGGCCTGCTACGTTGTCCCTGTGGGCCCCTGGAGATGTTTCTGTCACTCTGTAACCCGGATTCCTAGAATTCCAAGTCTTCTGGCCTCAATACTGCTGTGTTTGAGGGACACGGGAACTTCCAGTCCCCCTGCTTCTCCACCATGTTGACCACTCTCCAGTAACATTTTCTGTAATTTGAATCTAATTTATGGAAATAACTTGAGTAGCCATTTAGCTTCAAGTTTGAGTTGAATAAGAAAGGTTGTCTTTTGTGCTACTCTTTCACATAGATCTAGATAATTCATTGAAGCAGTTGCTTTGGGAACTTCTGTTGGCATTTAACTAATTTGTTCACATTTTACTGGAATATTGTTAGTGAATGTCCCTGTATTTTTCATATTGGGCAATAACTTTCTTGTATAGTTTATCAGATAGATGCAAAAATTATAGTAGAAAATAATAAATACTGTCAAATGCTTTGACCTGTGTACCATTGAAGTTTCTATCGTTAAACTCTTGGGGAGGTCATTTTGCCCCTGACCCCAAGTTTTAGTTAAGAAATGTATATTAGACTAATGATTCCCATCTCTGGAGAAGCTAATGTCTGGTCTTGGTTCTGATACTTAATAGCTATGTAACCTTGTGCATGTCACTAATACCTTTGAGCCTCAGTTTCCTTAGCTGTGAACTGAGGTAAACAACAATGTGAAATGCCCAGAAGAGTTTAAATTTCATCATGCAGGCATTAGAGAAGTATTTGAAAAGTACTGACATGAGCACATCTGTTTTAGGAAGATAATCCTAGAAGTTGAGGGGTTGCAGAAGTGAGGTTAAAAACAATTGTTGGAGACCTTTGCGGTAGCCCAGGTGATGTGATACTGAGATTTTTCAGTTTCCTGTCTTATAGTTTACCATTTTTATTCTTTTAATTTACTATAGTAAATTAAGTTTCAGGAAGTAGTGCAGTGATCTATTTTTTAATATTGGGACTGTAACAAAAGTTTTATGCAATGTGAACTGAGATTTGAGCACTTAATTTCTCCTGTTCAGGCTTCGCAAGTGACCCTCACGCAAACTTTTAAGTTCTGTTGAATTTGTCTTTTTATGTGTAAAAATTAAGATGATAATTCCTATCTCACAGGATAGTCTTTTGAGTATTAAAATGAAAATGTTTTGGGGTGCCTGGTGGCTTGGTTAAGCATCCGACTTCCACTCAGGTCATGATCTCATGGCTCGTGAGTTGGAGCCCTGTGTCAGGCTCTACTGACAGCTCAGAGCCTGGGGCCTGCTTGGGATTCTGTGTGTCCCTCTTTCTCTGCCCCTCCCTTGCCTCACACTCTCTGTCTCTTTCTCTCAAAAAATAAACATTAGAAAAAAAATTTTTTTAATGAAAATGTTTATGTGGCAGACACATAGCCAACACTAACTGTTAGTGTTAGTTTCACTTACCTCTTTTATTTCCACATTTAAAGTTTCCTACAATGTCTCTAGTGGGGTTGGGTGGGGTTATATGGCAAAATAACTTTGAAAAGTTTGAATCCTAAAATGCCACTGAGGGCAGATGGTTTCCTTCCTGTCAGGCCTACATTGCTTTGTTCTAGATTTAATCAGTTTCAGAGGTCCATAAGAGCCTCTGAAGTACAATGGTGGTCTTTGCAAAATTGTTTAGGCTTTTTTCACCTTTTCTCAGGCCAGAAATGTGTTAAAAATAAGGGTTTTATAATTTTCTGTGGCAATCCTGTGATTAAATATTGCTCTGTATTAAGTACTTGAGCTTTATAGTACATATTAATCAGAGATAGGTCTGTGCCCGCTTGATTGTTTTCTTTTCTGAAAAAGACTTTTTAGTGTTTACACTTAGATGTCTCACAAACATCTCAAATTTTATACATTCATTATAATACTCTTGATTTCCTGCCTATGTCACCCCCCCCTCAGGCTTGTATCCCAGATCTTTCCATCTTACTAAATGACGTATTCTTCCATTCAGTTATTCATACCGAAAACCTGTGAATTATCCTTGCTTCTTCTTTTTTCCAACTTCCTCATGTAATCTAATCATGTTGGTCTCCTTAGAAAATATTTATTCCCCCCCGTATTCATGTTCACCATCCAAACCACTGTCATCTCTTGATTAGATGACTCTAGTAGTCTCTTAACCCCCACTTTTGTCTCCCTATCAATTTATTTTTCCCACAGCAGAATTATCTTTGAGTATTAATCTGATTATCACTGTATTCTCAGTGCCCCAAATAATATCTGATATATATAGTAGGCACTCAGTAAATTTGTTGAATAGCACTCTTTTTTTAAAATGTTTGTTTATTTTTGAGAGAGAGAGCACGTGTGAGTGGGCTGTGTAGGGGCAGAAAGAGAGGGAGACACAGAATCAGAAGCAGGCTCCAGGTTCCAACCTGTCAGCACAGAGCCGGACACGAGGACTCCCAACTCACGAACCATGAGATCATGAGCTGAACTAAAGTTGGACGCTCAACCCAGGTGCCCCAGAATAGCACTCTTACTTAAAGTTCCTCAGAGGCTCCTTGTTGTCTACTTCAGTAACATCTCTTGCAGTTTTTTTTCTTTCTTTGACAGATACTTTTTTTGATACTGCATATTGATATGAAATCTCATCAAACTTTATTATACCAAATGTTCCAAAATAATGATGAAGTTTTGGTTTATAGAATGTGCATACATTGTTGGGAGTACTAACCCAGCAGCTGGCTTGCATGCTACCAAAAAGGCATATAAGTATCAAAGGAAAGAAGTGATGTTTGTGAAGTCAGGAGATTCATAGCTGCCACCTGGGACTGGACCTGCTAGGATGCCCAGACTGTGTATGCTTTGGACTGTATATTGAGTTTCTTGGGTAGCTGCTATACAAACTCGTGTAGCAATACCAGACGTCCCTTAATCTTGGTGGGCACTGACATTCTCTGTGCTTAGCTGCTAGAATAGATATTTAGGTGGTAGAATGTTTCCATGGCTGTGATCACCTCATTTATAGGGGAGCAACGAGTTGTCAACTTGGGGGAACCATTATTAGGTGCTCTACTAGATTTGAATCTACTTGTTGCACCTTCCAAGGGTCTTGGACAAGGCTATTTTTTGGCAAAGGTAACTAACTCAAGGGTGAAGATGAAGGAATCAGTCAGTATCTTAAGATGTACTTTGTAGGAAGCTCTTGCTAATATGAGATATGAGACGCTAAAAACAATCCTAGTTTGCAACTGTCTTCCTCTGGTGACTTTCCAGCATGCTTAGAATAAAATCCAAATTCCTTATCTGGGCTTATAAAGCTGAATGTGATCTCACCTCATTTACCATTCTTCCCTGTTTGCTATATTTCCTCCAGATATGCCAAGCCTTTTTGCTTCTCTCCAGATGCTCTCTTCCCACTTCCAATCTTCTCCGGGCAAACTCCCTGTCATTTAGATGTTTGCTTAAAACTGTTTCTTCAGAGATTACCAAATTACATTCTGCCACATTAGCCTGTTTTTCAGCACAAGGACTTATCTCTAACTAGGATATTATCTCCCTGAGAGTCAGAGCCTTTTCTATACTGTAAACTGCACTATTTACAGGTGAGAGCAATTATCTGGTACATGTTAGGGATTCAAATATTTGTTGACTGAGTTTGTTGATGTACTTTATAAAAAAAAAATTAGAGCACGAGAGCACGTGAGTGAGGGCAGAAGGGGAGAGACAGAGAGAGAAAGAGAAGGAGAGAGAAAGAGAGAAAAAGAATATCCCAAGCAAGCTCCATGCTCAGCACAGAGCCCAATGCTGGGGTCATTTCCACGACCCTGGGATCATGACCTGATCTGAAATCAAGAGTCAGACGCTCAACTGACTGAGCCATCCAGATGCCCCTGATGGTGTATTTTTTAATTGACTTCAGAGTACTGAGACTATTGATACTGACATTTGGGAGTCTATTAATAGTAATTTGGGTGAATGATGTGGGGGAAGTCCTATGTTCATTTACTAGGATGGAAGGAAATACAAAGGTTATGAGTGAATAAAATTAGTAAGTATTTT
The DNA here is from genome assembly GCF_022079265.1 of Lynx rufus. Taxonomy (NCBI): domain Eukaryota; kingdom Metazoa; phylum Chordata; class Mammalia; order Carnivora; family Felidae; genus Lynx; species Lynx rufus. The sequence goes on along the minus strand of NW_025814896.1, from coordinate 24,698,168 downwards.
GACTAAAACTGCTTCTCTGAGTAAAAGTAATAATGTTCTATGTAACCTTTATGAAATTAAATGGATTTGAAGGATGAACTAACATCTCAAATATTTAAATATTTTCTCCTTTATTTTGCCTAGTCATTTCAGCAAAACTTAAAGAAAATAAAAAGAATTGGTTTGGACCAAGTCCTTATGTGGAAGTCACAGTTGATGGACAGTCAAAGAAGACAGAAAAATGCAACAATACGAACAGTCCCAAATGGAAGCAACCCCTTACAGTGTAGGTTTGAAAGTATTTTCTACAGTGTATTTAGTTTAATAAGTGAATAGCAGTGAAGCTTTAAAAGTTTCTCACTTGTTTTCTTTGCTCCTCTTCTCATGTTTTTGTTTTTCTTTCTCATCTATTCCTAGGACTCCTTTCTCTAGTCCCTTTTTTGTTTCTCTTTAGATATTTCTGTTTTTCCAATCTCTCCTTTACCTTCTCCAGTTTAATTGATGGTGGTATCATTATTGCTACTGAACAGCATCTGGAGAGCCCGTGGTTATGGGCCTAGAAAGATTCTTAACAGCTCTTTCCTTAAATTAGGGTTGAAGTACAGGGCTTTTAAAAATAATTTTTTTGGTGTGTGTTTGTCTTGTCCTTTTTCTTCTTTTTTTTTCTTTTCCTTTTCCTTTTTCTTTTCCTTTTTCTCTTTCTCTTTCTCTTTCTCTTTCTTTCTTTTTTTCCTCCTCCGCCTCAGCCACCTCCTCCTCTTCCTCCTCCTCCTCCTCCTCCTCCTCCTGCTCCTGCTCCTGCTCCTGCTCCTGCTCCTGCTCCTCTTTGTTTCTTTTTCTTTTCAAGTAGGTTTCATGCCCAGCCTGGGGCCCAGCATGGGGCTTGACCTCATCACTGTGAAATCAAAACCTGAGCTGAAATTAAGAGTTGGATGCTTAAGGGGCGCCTGGGTGGCACAGTCGGCTAAGCGTCCGACTTCAGCCAGGTCACGATCTCGCGGTCCGTGAGTTCGAGCCCCGCGTCGGGCTCTGGGCTGATAGCTCAGAGCCTGGAGCCTGTTTCCGATTCTGTGTCTCCCTCTCTCTCTGCCCCTCCCCCGTTCATGCTCTGTCTCTCTCTGTCCCAAAAATAAATAAACGTTGAAAAAAAAAAAATTAAAAGAGTTGGATGCTTAACCAACTGAGCTACCCAGGCAGCCCTTGTTTTTGTCAGAACCTACACAGGGGTTTTCTTCCTTTAAAAAAAATTCTGTAACTCTGTGTTTATGTATGTATGTATATATGTATGTTTATTTTTGAGAGCGAAAGAGAGAGAGCTAGCAGGGAAGGGTCAGAGAGAGAGGGAGACACAGAATCTGAAGCAGGCTTCAGGCTCCGAGCTGCCAGCACAGACCCCTACGCAGGGCTCGAACTCACAAGCCGTGAGATCATGACCTGAGCCTAAGTCAGACACTTAACCAACTGTGCCACCCAGGTGCCCTATAACTCTGTTTTTATACTTTACATAGCATGGTTATCTCTCTAGCTGTATACATATAGATCTAGCATACCTTATATAGTTTAATAATATCCCTTAATATGAATGGACTATCGTGTATTTTATTAGTTCCCTATAAATCAGTTGGTTTCTTGAAGTTTATTTATTTTTGAGACAGAGAAAGTACAAGTGGGGTTGGGGCAGAGAGAAGGAAAGAGTGAGAATCCCAAGCAGGCTCCATACTGTCAGCACGGAGTCTGATGCAGGGCTTGAACCCATGAACCGTGAGATCATGACCTGAGCTGAAGTCGGACCTTAACCTACTGAGCCACCCAGGTGCCCCTAATTAGTTGGTTTCTAATGTTGTGTTATTACGCAGCATTGCAATATATACATCCATGTGCCTGTCTGTATGTTGGTGTTATTTATTTTTTTTAATTTTTAAAAAATGTTTATTTTGAGAGAGCAGGGAAGGGGCAGAGAGTGAGAATCCTAAGCAGGCTCTGCACTGTCAGCACAGAGCCCCAAATGGCGATTGTACTCACAAACTGTGAGATCATGACCTGAGCTGAAACCAAGAGTCATGCACTATATGTTGGTGTTTTTATCTGTAGGATGAATTCATAGAAGTAGCATATAGCTCACTTTTAACACTTACTGACAAATCACCACATGTTGGTACTGAGCACTCATTGAAGACAATTATAGATTAATTTTAGTGTTTTTACTAAAATGGAAGAGAGCATGATTTATCAACAAATGGATTTCAAGATAATATAGCATATTTAGTTTGGGGACCAAATGTATATTAAAATGTAGCTCAAAATATAACTGGTTGTCACCACATCAAATATACAAAAATTCTTTTTATTACGTAACATTTGGAATTCTTTTTTTTAATTTTTAAATTTTTTAAAACATTCTTTTTTTTTCTTAAGTTTATTTTTAAGAGAGAGAGATAGTATGAGTAGAGAGAGTGTGAGTGGGGCAGGGGCAGAGAAAGAGGGGGACAGAGGATCTGAAGCAGGCTCTTGACTGGCAGCTGAGAGCCCAATGTGGGGCTTGAACTAGTGAACTGTGAGATCATGACCTGATCCAAAGGCAGACACTTAACCGACTGAGCCACGTAGGCACCTCCTAACATTTGGAATTCTTGAATTTTCTTCCCTTAGAGAAATAAACCAGTGACTAAGGAAAAGTTTCATTTCTAAATGGTGAGATATTTGAAACTATAAGCTGTTCACACAGTACATGCTGATGTGTATAGTATTTATTCCTAATAAATGACAAAACAAATTGGATATACCTAAATTGTTTTGTTTTTTTTTTTTTAATTTTTTTTCAACATTTTTATTTTTTATTTTTGGGACAGAGAGAGACAGAGCATGAACGGGGGAGGGGCAGAGAGAGAGGGAGACACAGAATCGGAAACAGACTCCAGGCTCTGAGCCATCAGCCCAGAGCCCGACGCGGGGCTCGAACTCACAGACCGTGAGATCGTGACCTGGCTGAAGTCGGACGCTTAACTGACTGCGCCACCCAGGCGCCCCCCTAAATTGTTTTTTAACATGACTTTTATTTTTATTTTTTTAACATGACTGTTGGATTTCTAGGGTATCTGGATGTACTTTATGATGATTTTGAGCAAATAAGTGAAATTTAAGAAGTATCCTAATGCTTATCTGTATTTATTTCAACAAAGTTTCTTAGACTTTGTTTTTAATTAGTGGTCTATTAGAGATTGAATCTACATTTAAAAATATATGAGCAGATGTTTTTTTAAAGCAAATGATATCTGTAAAAGATCACCAGTCTCTGTAATGACGAGAGATATTTAGCAGAATAACTGAGTATTGACTGAATACTCATCAAGTTTCTCCCAACTGCTGGCTCTGCTCACTAGATGTGCACCTTGAGGCTCTTTAAGCTGATAATGATATGAACTCCTTAGTGGTTTAAAAGTTAAGAAAAAAGAAACTTCTCCTTGTAGCCTCTTAAGGTAATATTATTGTTGATCCAATATTGTTGTTGATTATTGATGATGTTTGGGGGGAACGCATAGCTCAAGTTCTGAATTTTTAAGTTGTAGCAGATTGGTCTGCAAAGTTTACATGGCTTCTGTTGTGGGCATTCTCTCTAGAATTGAATTAATTTAGATAAGACCATCTTTGAGAGTATACTTTATCCTCTTTCAAATGAAAGTAAAATTAATAATTCCTTACATTCCATCCCCATTTAGTTTGTTTAAACTTAAAATGGTGGTGAAAATATGATAATGAGGGTAATAGACATAGGTAGCCTTCTGAGAAAGAGTTTATTTGTCCCCCCAAATTTCATCACCTTTTAGAATGAAGTATAGAGAAATTCAAATATTTCTAGAATTTTTCTTTCATTTTCAGTTTTTTAAAATGTTTTATTTATTTTTGAGAGAGAGAGACAGAAAGTGTACAAGTGGGGGAGGAGCAGAGAGAGAGAGGGAGACAGAATCCAAAATAGGCTCCCAGTTCTGAGCTGTCCGCACAGAGGCCAACATGGGGCTCGAATCCACAAACCATGAGATCATGACCTGAGCTGAAGTTGGATGCTTACCTGACAGAGCCACCCAGGTGTCCCTAGAATTTTTCTTTATAGTATTGAACCATACCATAGCAGATAATAACAGTGTTCCTGTTTTTCTAATTGGTGACTTTGAGAACACTTTGTATGCAGTTTAGTGCAAGTTCAGATTTCCCAAAATTTGTTTTGGAAATTACCATTACAGATAGTATTCTTCTCCTCCTCCTCCTCTTCCTCCTCCTCCTCTTCCTCCCCCCCCCCCCCTTCCTCCTCCTCCTCCTCCTCCTCTGTTTTCAGACCTTTGTTCAAATTACAGCCTGCCACTGACTAGCTGTGGGATGCTGGGCAACTTGCTTAATTAACTTCTCTGAATAGTGGTTTCTATATCTCAACATGCAGGTGGTAATTCCCATCTCTTAGGGTTGCTGTGAAGATGAAATGAAATCACCTCAGGCTCACTATACTATCTGACATAAAGTAAAGATTTAATTTATAAATTAACTTTTTATACTACTAAAGTAAGACAAGTTTTCTAACAGTTTGTAGCATGATGAGCAATTTTACTTGTGTTGGTGATATATGCATGAAGTTGCCCCTGTAGTTCAGCCACAAATGAAAATGACAATGTGAGCATGTAGCATTCAGATGTTTTCTGTAAGATTACAAAATAGGGGCAATATTGATTGTACAATAAACTGTAAGAGATACAGTCAGAAGATTTTAGACATTAAAATTTAATTGTAATTTATTTAGGATCCCACTGTGATATTTTAATGAAAATAATAATTTTTTTTTTAACCTTTCTTCACTTTTAGTATTGTCACCCCTGTGAGTAAATTGCATTTTCGCGTGTGGAGTCATCAGACACTGAAATCTGATGTTTTGTTGGGAACTGCTGCATTAGATATCTTTGAAACCTTAAAGTCAAACAACATGAAACGTATGTATGTAAAAGTAACAGAAATTGTGTTAGGCTATTTGTTTTTCTGCAAGAAATTCATGTGCAAGATGTGCAGAATGACTATGTTCACTATTTGTTTTTAAGTTTGCTTGGTTATAATATTAATGAGGAGAACAATCTTTAGCTTTTTTTAAAATGTATGTTTATTTATTTTGAGAGAGAAAGAGAGAACCAATGTGTGCATGCATGTGCACTTGCAAGCCTGAGTAGGGAGGGGCAGAGAGAATCCAAGCAAGCTTTGCATTCTGAGCCCTTGAGCTCATGACCTGAGCTGAAATCAAAGGTCAGATGTTTAACTAACTGAACCACCCGGGTGCCTTGAATTTTGAATTATTTAAAGCATTCTGAGCAACCTTGGTTTAGCCATTCATTTTTGACCCAATATTTTTTAGTAAATTTAGTAAATAGGTACTTATTAAAATATTATAACTCAATTATGGAAAACTAAAGAATATAGAGATGAAAAATGTAATCCTATTTCAAAGACATGTATGATTGATATTTTGACAGATTGTCTTTTCAAATGCTTTTTTTAAATTATCTAATTTTAGATGGCTGTGGTTTTATTTGTGTGTGTGTGTGTGTGTGTGTATATATATATATATATATACATATATATATATATATGAAGATATATAAAAACTTGAAACATGCTTGTTTTGATTAATATATCATGATTTAAAAAAAATTTTTTTTTAATGTTTATTTTTGAGACAGAGAGAGACAGAGCATGAACGGGGGAGGGGCAGAGAGAGAGGGAGACACAGAATCGGAAGCAGGCTCCAGGCTCTGAGCCATCAGCCCAGAGCCCGACGCGGGGCTCGAACTCACGGACCACGAGATCGTGACCTGAGCTGAAGTCGGACGCTTAACTGACTGAGCCACCCAGTGCCCCTAATATATCATGATTTTAAAACATAGATGTTTTTCTAAATCTCATTTAGGATTTAAGAGATGCAGTCCATTCTTAAGTTATATGTTTTCACTCAGTAAAATTCAGGCATATATTGCTGAATAATCCCGCTGGCTTATTTTCTGCAAGGATGGAATGAATATAACAAATGAGATGATTGAGCTATTTAGTATTTTACATTATGGATATTAAACATTAACAAATTTTGTTGTTTTTTTAAATGTTTGTGTCAAAAGTCCTGAAACCTCAGAGAAGTATACTAAAAACAATTTATATACACAAAAATGTAAATTTTTTCTGACATTCATTGTTTTTAACAGTTAAGATGGCTTAAAGAAAAAAAAGTGACTATTCTGTAATTATATTCTCTTACAGTTGAGGAAGTAGTTGTGACTTTACAGCTTGTAGGTGACAAAGAGCCAACAGAGACAATGGGAGACTTGTCAGTTTGTCTTGATGGGCTGCAGTTAGAGTCTGAAGTTGTTACCAATGGTGAAACTACATGTTCAGAAAGTAAGTAATCACTTTTTATATAGGCTCTTTAATGATTCTTCTAATGTTAGCCACCATAGATGCTGTATGTAATTATTGCTATTCTTTTTCACCTTAAAGAAATTATTTCTTTTTTAAAAACAGACATTGATTATTTTAAACATTTTCCTTTTAGTGCATTGTTTCTATGAATAAAACATTTTTCTGTAAGTTGAAAAGTTGAAAATCATTGTTGAATCACAGTTGATTCTGTGTAATGAATTGATTTGTAAACTATTTATTTTGTAGACCAATGATGATAGTTAATATGGCAAATGATGCCATACCCTCTCCATTGCCAATGGCAGACATAGTGTGTCTGTAGTAGTATCTAGTTGAGTTTAAATTTGACTTGAAATCCTTCTTAGTACTGTATCAGCCTACCAATACAAGCTGAAATCCATTTGCCATTCCTTTTCCATTTCTGTAGGCTACATTTACAGAGGTATCTTTGTGTTACAATAATGACAAAACCAATTCATTATACGTATACCAGCATAGCTTACAATTTATGACTCACTAGTTTTTGTTAAAGGAAATAATAAACATGAACTAATTGAAAGAAGTTTGGCACCCGGATTAGTGCCTATATAGCTAGCATGCTTAATGAAAGTACTTCTTAGTGGATTCCTTTTAGATTTTTCCATTACTTACAAATGTGCTAAGCAAATTTTCACTTGAAATGTCAATTTAAGAGTCCCCAAGACAAAGAGCAGATTAGTGGTTTTCTTGATTAGTCTGACAAAGTTCTTTTTGTTTACTTAGAAACTACATTATAAAACATTTTGCAGTCGTCAGATGCTATTCTTCTGTTTCTGCTTTGGAAGACTTCCTACTTCCTCTTTAACTCATGATCTTTTTTAATAGCAGGACCTTCAACACAGTCCTGGTGTATCTTCCAGATTGTTTCTTTGAGGTTAGTGAGGGTGGAGAGAAATTTCTGAAATGGTCATACTGCTTCAGAGTTGACAAGTTCATTTTAATTGACTACTATTCATAGGAACTCTGTAATAGTCAAATTTTTCCATAAATTGAAATACTAGAAAATAATACACAAGTTAAATTTCATTTTTATATTGCTCTACACTCTGCATTTATAGCTGCTTAAGTTTTTTACCCCCTACAAGTTGAAACTGTTACCAATGAAAAATACTTAGTAATTAACAAAGCATATCCATTTTCATATTTTAAAGTAGAATCTAAATTGTATATTTATACTTACAACTTTATTGTTTATTGCCCACAAAAGTGAATATTTCTATGTTACCAGTTTTCCACTCAGGTAAGAAAATAATTGACAGAATTTAACATAATTATTTGAAGTAGAGATTTTAATTGGAAAGTCACACTGTATTTTAGGATTGGAGTTGCCAGATAAAATAGCTGCCATTTTTTTAATGCTTGCCATGTGCCAGCCACTATGGTGATGTGTTTACATATATACTCATTTAACCATCGTAGCTTTAGTAAGGCACAACCTGCATTTTGCATATAAGGAAATTGAGACTCTGATAATTGAAATAATAAGTCCAATATCACACCAATTAGTATGATGCAGAGTCAAGATTGAAATACAAATATTTGTTGATGTTTCCTATTCTTTCCAGTTGATTCACACTTAGAAACCGAGAAACTTTGAATCAAGTCATGAGTTGTAAGCGGACAAAATCTGGTCTAGTTCACAAGCATGCATGATGGGAACTACACTTAGATTGTTCTTTGGTTCCATTTCTGTAACTTTAATTATAAACCAGAAATGAAAATAAGAGTTTACCACTAAAATTGAATTTCTAGCACCTGGCATAGGTTGGTTGGATAAGAACTGGGGAGGTAGGGGGGTGAGGGGGATTGCTTTTGTATTTGAATAATTTTCTACTGTTAAAGATTTTTAGATTATTTTTTTCCCCTGAGAATGTTAGAGGTTGTGTTTTGTTTTAAAATTTTTTTTTAAGATTTTGTTCTTAAGTAATCTCTATACCCAACGTGGGGCTCAAACTTACAACCCCAAGATCACACATGTTCTACTTACTGAGCCAGCCGGGCATCCCAGTCAAGTTTTTTTGTGGAAGAACATGTAAAATGGTTCTTAGAAGAAATTTGTTCTTGTAGACTTAAATATTTTTGGTTAATTTTTAAATAATGTTTATGAAAAGAAATCACTGATTTTAGTATTAAAAGTCACCAAATAATAGCTTGCTATAAATGTAGATTTAGTGGGAATGTTGGATTTTCCTGATGAGACAGTATTATCTCTTTGGGTACTTAGAAATTTTTGGCTCATTGTTTTTGGTGGATACATTTTTTTTAAATGACAGTTAAATAAATAAACCTTTTTCAAGTGAAACAAAATTTACTCAACGTGTTTGTTTTTTCTTCATGCTTATCTTCAGGCTTTATTTGAAAACTAGAGAGCTTTATATCCTCACCCCACCTTCCCAACCCCATGCTGGCTCAGAGAACAAGTTTAATATGCAACTGAGCATCTTAGTTGTAGTTGTCACATTTTCTTTGATATTCTTTCTTACTTCTCTGATTTAGAAAGTAACTTCATAATTTGTCCTGGTGTTTTCCTCTCTTTAAGTACAGAGTTGCCTTTTATGAATCTCTAGGAAGAATCCTTTATTTATGAGTGTCGGCAGTTCATATCTGCAAGAACTTCCCATTCATCTGTTTTTACCTCTTGGGCTGCTGGTAGTGGTAGATCATTAGTTTAATACCTGTCTTCCTAAATATGACCTCCAGTAGGAAACACTGAAAAGCATTACTGTCAAAGACATTTTTCCTAAAGACAAATAAAAATCTATTTTACTTTTAAATTCATGATTATAAAGTAAGAACATATTCTTATAAAGATCTTTATTCTTTACCATGCATACTCTGGATGAATTTAAAATTAATTTGGAGATAGGTTTTGGCATATGTGACCTTTGGTTCTTAATATGTATGTTCCATTCCATTTTGACTGTATCTCATTCTTTTTTTCATTTGACTCTAGTTTTTGTGGTTCCTTTTAATTTTAATGTAAATCGCCATTTTATATGAATGTATCTATAATGTTTTCTTATCAGTATAATAAACTCTAAGAAACTAGCTTAAATTTTTTGCTTTACCAAATATTACTTGAAATTACTGATCTCAGCTGGATCTGGGTACCAACTAATTATTTTATGGAGATAAACTTATTTGACTTATCTTTGAATGTTTTTGTATATATGTTCAGATACTAACTAGTTTACCCTCCTCAAAAAGCCAGGAAAACTTTATTTCCACTAGTTCTACTTTAAAAATCCAAATATTAAGGCTGTAATATAGTCATTATTGGTTTAGAGTAAGACTTTGCTGAATTCTTCATCCATTTATACAATTTACAAAGCATTTTGACTTATATTCTCATATATATTACATATATTCTTATATTTAACATGTGTAATACATAAACCAGCATAAATTATTCACCCATAACTGCCACACACCTTAGAAATTAGAGCATTAACAATCATTATATCCTCCTGTATTTTCCTCCCTAGAAATCTGTATCTTTCCCCTACAGATAATCACTACTCTAAATTTTGAATTTATCATTTCCTTGCTTAAACATTTTTTTTTATCACCTGTGCATGTCCCTAAGCAGTCTATTACTTGCACTTTTTCTTGAGCTCTATGAAAATAGATTTTTGCCTTTTAAAATTTATCCATAGTACTTCTCTGTAATTCATTTATTTTTGTTGCTATATGATAATCTGTTAGGTGAATATACCACAGTTTATCCATTTTTATGTCAAAAGACAGTCTGATTTCTTTCCAGGTTTTGCCATTAAGAACATACAGTCATAATTGAATATTTTTGCGTTTAGTCATTTATATGTCTCCTGGTACAGTTTGAAGAGTCTGTGTGGGATATATACTTGAGAATGGAATTTCTCCTATATATTGATACGTGCACTTTCAGTTTTACAACATTTATTGTTTCTCAAATATGTCCCTTTTTTGTTGTGATTCTTTTGAGGTACAATTTACATAACATACAACTAACCTTATAAAGTATACAATTCAGTGGCATTTAGTATATACATAATGATAGTATCTACCACCTCTGATTTCAAAACATTTTCATCACCCCAGAAAAACAAACCATTGTCCATTATATAATCACTCCCCATTCCCCACCCCCAGCCCTTGGTAATCTCTAATATGCTTTTTGCCTTTAGGGATTTGCCTATTCTGGATATATCATAAAAAAGGAATCATATAGTACATGACCTTTTGTGTCTGGATTCTTGGCATATTGTTTTCGAGGTTTATCAAAGTTGAAGCATGTATCAGTACTTCCTTTTTTGTGGCTGAATAACATTCCACTGTATGATTCTGCCACAATTTGTTTATGCATTCATCTACTGGTGGACACATGACTTACTTTCCCACCTTTTGGTTATTAATGAATCATAAATAATGCTGCTACAAACATTTGTGTGCAAGTTTCTTTGTGCACATGTTTTTAATTTATCTTGGGTATATTCCTAGGAATGCAATTGCTGGAGCTTATTTGATAATTTCTTGTTTTTTCTTGTTCATTTTCTTTTGATAAGTTTTTTTAATATTCCCCATTTGAAAATTTCAATATCAAACAAAAAAGGAAAATTCCAATATCAGAGATCTTTGGGGATATATTTTTATTTTTTATTTTTATTTAAAAAATTTTTTTAATGTTTATTTATTTTTGAGAGAGAGACACACATATAGAGCGTGAGCAGGGAAGAGGCAAAGAGATGAAGACACAGAATCTAAAGCTGACTCCAGGCTCTGAGCTGTCAGCAGAGAGCCTGATGTGGAAAATGAATCCACAAGCCGTGAGATTATGACCTGAGCCAAAGTCGGATGCTTCGCTGACTGAGCCACCCAGAAGCCCCCGGGGATATATTTTTATGTCTGTCCTTCATTGAGACTTGTTTTCTTATGTGTTTGTTGCTCTTTGATTGCCAGTTTATTTTTAATCATAGTCTGTGGGAATTTTAGGGGCCTAAATTGGGGATTAATTGTCTAAGAGAAAGTTTCTTTTGCTTCTGCTAGTGTAGGGTGTGCCACATACCTAGAAACACCTCATCTCCTTTCAAGTCCCTAGCCTAATGTGGCTATCTCTGGTTCAGTTCTTTCACTTGGTGCTAACCCAAGCCTTCTTTTCTGATTCATCTCAGAGCTGATAATAGCCATCAGGATAACCTTTTTTTTTTTTTCCCCCCAAATTTGCTTACTTCACCTTGTTCCTGCTCTAGTATCAGTTCACTTGTTTGTTTTGCTTTGAGATTGCTAGGCACCAGGAAATAGAACAGTGTGTTAAATTGCTTCATCTACCAGTTAGTTATTTTATGGCAGGGAACCCCTTTTGAGTAGTTCACTGAATAGAAGAGATCTTTGTAGATCTTCCAAAGTGTCCTATGGGTAAAATGTGTGCATTTAGAAATCTGATCATTTTTTCTTGCAGAAATTGGCAGTAGGAATACTTCTAAAGAACAATACATTTATAAAATGCAAACTTTAAGATCACTGTTCTCTTCTTGGACATTCATTGTATAAGTATCAGATATTTTGTGCCTTTTTTAAATTTTTTTTTTTTTCAACGTTTATTTATTTTTGGGACAGAGAGAGACAGAGCATGAACGGGGGAGGGGCAGAGAGAGAGGGAGACACAGAATCGGAAACAGGCTCCAGGCTCTGAGCCATCAGCCCAGAGCCCGACGCGGGGCTCGAACTCATGGACCGCGAGATCGTGACCTGGCTGAAGTCGGACGCTTAACCGACTGTGCCACCCAGGCGCCCCTTGTGCCTTTTTTAAAAACTATTCTCTGGAAGCACAGAATTAGGTCTGTATAATTTATGCCATTTGAGGCACCTGGGTGGCTTAGTTGGTTACGTGTCCAATTTCAGCTCAGGTCATGATCTCTCAGTTTGTGAGTTTGAGCCCCATGTTGGACTCTGTGCTGACAGCTCAGAACCTGGAGCCTGCTTCAGATTCCATGTCTCCCTCTCTCTCTGCCCCTCCCCCACTCTCACTCTGTCTCTCTCCCTCTCTCAAAAAATGAATAAACACTTAAAAAAATTTCATAGTTATGACCTCACCTCTGTATTGAGTGGATGAAAATGGCCTTTGTACTTCTAAATGAAATGTAATTTTGAGAAACAGTAATAGCTAATATTTATGGAGTGCTTATGTGCTGGGCACTGTTCTAAATCTTTACGTGTAATCCTCACAACTATTCTGTGAAGTAGGTATCATTATTGTCCCCATTTTATAAGTGGTAAAAGGCACAGGAAAGGCAAGTGTACTTTTCTGAAGTCACAATGTTAGTACATGATGAAGCTACAATATAAAGTCAGGCAGTTTGGCCTCAGAGTCTGTGATTAAATACTGTGCTTTTTGTAATAAATGAAAAAGTTTAGAAGTGTCACTTATTGGTAGATTTAAATGGAATGTTCCAGATTTTTTTTTTAAGTTTATTTATTTATTTTGAGAGAGACCATGAGAGCGTAAGCATGTGCATGCTGGGCAGGAGAGATGGAGAATCCCAAGCAGGCTTTGTGCTGTCAGCACAGAGCCCAGTGCAGGGCTCGATTTCACAAACCATGGTATCATGACCTGAGCCCAAACCAAGAGTTGGATGCTTAACCAACTGAGCCACTCTGATGCACTGGTTTTCTTAATTTTTGAGAAAAGTGGGATACTAATTGATTAATTTTAGTAACTTGTGCTGGATTTTTAAATTTCATTTCCTGATTTCATTTATGTCTCATCAGCTATTTGAGGCAATATATTCCATATAAAAATAATTCTTGTAGGGGCTCCTGGGTAGCTCAGCCAGTTAAGCGTCTGACTTTGGCTCAGGTCATGATCTCGTGGTTAGTGGAATTGAACCCCGCATCAGGCTCTGTGCTGACAGCTCAGGGTCTGGAGTCTGCTTCATATTCTGTCTCCTGGTCTCTCAGCCCCTTCCCTGCTCACGCTCTGTCGCACGCGCTCTCTCTCTCTCTCTCTCTCTCTTTTGTTTCTTTCTCTCTCTCCCAAAATAAATAAACATTAAAAAATTAAAAATTCTTGTAAGACTGAAATGTACTCTTTTCAGGGGTGCCTGTGTGGCTGTCAGTTAAACGTTCGACTCTTGATTTCAGCTCAGGTCATGTTCAGCTTAGGTCATGATCTCACAGTTGGTGGGATTGAGCCCCACAAGTCAGGCTCTGCACTGATAGCATGGAACCTGCTTGGGATTCTCTCTCTCCCTCTCTTTCTCTACCCCTTCCCCACTTGTGCTCTTTCTCTCTTTCAAAAATAAACATTAAAAAAATTTTTTTAGGGACTCCTGGGTGGCTCAGTCAGCTAAGTGGCCGACTTTGGCTCAGGTCATGATCTCACAGCTCATGGGTTTGAGCCATTTTTAACAGCTTTATTGAGATTTATATTTCATAAAATTCACTCATTGCAAATATCCAGTTTAATAATTCTTAGTAATTTAACTGAGTGACCCAACCATTACTGTAAATCAGGATTAGAACATTTTCATCCCCCTGGTAAGATCCTCTTATTTACAGGAAATTCTGTTCCCACCTCTAGCCCTAGGCAACCACTAATCTATTTTGTTTCCAAAAATTTGTGTTTTCTGGACATTTCATATAAATGGGAATGGTACAATGTGTGTGGTCTTTTGTGTCAGACTTCTTTTACTTATTAGCACAGGGTTTTTCGGGTTCATCCACGACATAGCACAATTCAATTATTTGTTCCTTTTTATTACTGATAGTTTTCCATTGCATACGTATACCATATTGTCTGGTTATCCACTTGTACTTTCTTATTTTTGGTAAGCTTTTTGTTTTAATTGAAGGATTGTTGACACACAAAGTTACACTAGTTTCAGGTGTACAACCTACTGATTGGACAAATCTGTATATTATGCTGTGCTCACTGCAAGTATAGCTACAGTCAGTCACCAAACAACACTATTAAAATATTATTGACTATATTCCTTATGCTGTACCTTTTATACCCCCTACTTTTTTTAATGTAATATTTTTAGACAAGATGATATTCCTGGCAGCCTTGCTGAGTATGGTATAGTGTAGTGGTGATTCAGCATTTTTTAAATGAAATTAATCTATTAATTATGGTTTGGAGTAATGTAGTGATGATTTCACTGTTTAAAACTATGTATTTGGGGACTTAAAAAAAATTTTTTTTTACATTTATTTATTTTTGAGAAACAGTGAGACAAAGTGTGAGTGGGGGAGGGGCAGAGAGAGGAGACACAGAATCTGAAGCAGGCTCCAGGCTCTGAGCAAGCGGTCAGCACAGAGCCTGATGTGGAGCTCAAACCCATGAACTGTGAGATCATGAACTGAGCTGAAGTCGGACGCTCAACTGACTGAGCCACCCAGGCGCCCCAGGGCCTTTTTTTTTTTAATGTTTATTTTTGAGAGACAGAGAGAGAGAGACAGACAGAGCACGAGTGGGGGAAGGGCAGAGAGAGAGGGAGACACAGAAGCAGGCTCCGGGCTTTGAGCTGTCAACACAGAGCCCAATGTAGGGCTTGAACCCATGAACCATGAGATCATGACCTGAGCTAAAGTCAGATGCTTAACTGACTGAGCCACCCAGACGCCCTAGGGACTATTTATTATTCTTTAACTAACTTAAAATAGACTGATAAACTTGAGTTCTTGTTTCTGCATTTTACAGTATTTCCTTCTCTGTCTGTTATTTTTGCTGCAATCAGTGTGCCTACTGTCTAATGTTTTTATAGTGCACAGACCCTTACTGAATCCTCAGGTTATTTTGCATGAATGAAATTTGAAGAAAGTGTGAAATTTGTGGCATTAATTTGCCACTTGAGATTAGTTGGTACCTTTCCTTTTCTTGAAGTTATTTGCCAGGCCCTTGCATAAGAGAGATGTTACTGGTTTTTCTGTTTTCAGAATCTGTTTTATTCCTTATCCTGCTGGTTATCAGTATTTTGTGTGAGGTATTTGGAATATAAAAGATGGCTAAAATATTAGATTTGAATTAGAACCAAGCAAATATATATTTTAAAAGGCAGAAGTAGGACATCAGTAATAATACCTTGACTAATTAGCATCTCCTAGACCTAAAAAGCATTTGCGCAAAATTTTGGTAAACATTTTTTAATCTCAATCATATGAACATTTTATCACATTTTTCCTTTAAATATCATGTTGGAATTTAAGTTATAGTGTGTTCTACAAGATTTAATAAAATGCTTTGCCTGTTTAGGAAAAAGGTGAAAATCACTTTTTGAAACTCATTTTCTGTGTAAATTTTATTGATGTTCAAGGTGCTTCACAGAATGATGATGGCTCTAGACCGAAGGATGAAGCAAGGTAAGATTTCACTTGTTCACCAAAGAATATAAGAAGAGACCAGGGAGAATAAATAACCATTTTAGTCAGAACTTTAGTTTGACTAAAGCAAAAGTTTAGACTGATACAAGAATAAAGAAATGTCAGAAAATTTAGGGTTCACAAATGTCCATCGACGGATGAATGGATAAAGAAGATGTGGTATATATATACAATGGAGTGTTACTCGGCAACCAAAAAGAATGAAATCTTGGCCATTTGCAACTACGTGGATGGAACTAGAGGGTATTTATGCGACGCGAAATTAGTCAGAGAAAGATGAATATCCTATGACATCACTCATATGAGGACTTTAAGACACAGAACACATGAACACAAGGGAAGGGAAGCAATATAAAAACAGGGAGGGGGACAAAACAGAAGAGACTCTTAAATATGGAGAACAAACGGAGGGTTACTGGAGGGGTTGTGGGAGGGGGGTGGGCTAAATGGGTAAGGGGCACTAAGGAATCTACTGAAATCATTGTTGCACTATATGCTAACTAATTTGGATGTAAATTTAAAAAAAAAAAAAAATTCAGGACTCAGTGGCACCTGGCTGGCTCAGTTGGTGGAGCATACAGCTCTTGATCGTGGGGTTGTGAGTTTGAGCCCATGTTGGGTATAGAGATTACTTAGATAATAAAATCTTTAAAAAGAAATTTAGGGCTCAAAGTAAGAAAGGAAATATTTATGAATGTTTCAAAATACTTTGCTTATTTGACTGCAGTTCTTTGGAGTAGCCCAGGGATACCCAAATTGCTAATATTTCCTTCAGCTTATTGAAAGTGAATATATTTGCACTTTTTCAAAGGCAAGGAGTTCAGAATCCCAGGGCCATCACTGGACTGTTAAATTTTTTTTTCTAGAAAAGCTGGGTTATAAGCTTTGGGTATATGGGAAGGTCGTCACCATCTATGGTATCTTCTGAGCCTTTGTTGAAAGGAGCAGTGATTTGTACCAGTTGTTCACTCTAACCCTAGATTCAGCACTTTTTTTTTTTTAAGTTTATTTATTTCTTTTAGTTATCTCTATACCCAGTGTGGGGCTCAGACTCACAATCCTGAGATCAAGAGTCGTATACTCTTCTGACTGAGGCAGCCAGGTGCCAGTGGATTCACCACTTTCATGGGCTTATCTGCCTTGACATCTAGGGCCTAAAAAGTGTTGAATGCCTTGAGTGTTAACTGATTTAAACATTTAGGTGTTTAGTGTTATGCTAGAAAACTGATAATGGGAGATAAATTTAGAAAAGGAGATGTTCCTAGTCTTAAGGCAGTAAGTAACATATCTTAGAGAGTTACAAAATCCCATTGGATTCCTCCTTTTTCCCAAACTGAGTAAACAGTGGGTAGGAAGATGATGAACCACAGAAGTCATGATCAGAAGAGAAGTGTAGAAGTATCACAGAACATAAGGGAAAATACCCTTAAAGATGGGGTATTAACGTGTTAGGTGGTGGCAGGAGAGGAGAGGTGGAGCAAGTAGAACAAAATGTTAATGGTTGTTGAAACTGAGTTGATAGGGAATTTGTGCTACTAGTTTGTCTACTTTTGTGATTTATGGGAAATTTTATAATAAAGTTAAAAAAAGACAACTCACCAAGATCTTTGGGAAAATTAAAGTGTGTAAAGCTATTCTCTTTTATCTAATAGAGATCTCCTTTCAGAGTCACTCCTGTGACAAAAACTCATCTCTTATACTAATCTCTGAAGAGGTGGAATATTAAGGACTAGTAACATCTTGTCCACGGAATAATAACTGCTTTTATTTCTCAGTGTGATTAAAAAGCAATAGAAAAGAAATATATGTATCTCTGTAGACGGGGAGACAACTCTAGCCTCTTGTGCCTCCCCTTAGTTTTATGTTTAATTAGAGTTTTGAATTCCTGAAATTTTCTCCATAATGTTTTAATATTTCAGTTTGTGTTCATCAGGTAACTCCTATTTTATATAATAAACCCATCTTTTTCCATTAATAAGTGAGAATGTCATAGAATTTTGTATGCTCATTGAAAGGTTCAGTTAAGGGGCGCCTGGGTGGCTCAGTTGGCTGACTCTTGATTTCAGTTCAGGTCATGATCTCACGGTTTATGGGATCAAATCCTGCCTTGTTGCGCTCCATGCTGACAGTATTGAACCTGTTTGGGATTTTCTCTCCCTCTCTCTCTTCTCTCCCTCTCTTCTCTCCCTCTCTCCCTTCCTTTCCCTCCCTCCCTCTCTCTCTTGCTCTCTCAAAATAAATACAATTTAAAAACAAGAAAGGTTCATTTAAGTCACTCTTTCTTTTTACAAATCTCATTATTTTTAATTTTTCTATTTTTTTTTTAAAGTACTCTCTATACCCAACGTGGGGCTCAAACTTAGTATCCCAAGATCAAGAGTCGCATGCTCTACTGACTGAGCTAGCTAGTTACTCCTACAAGTCTCATTCTTAAAGTGCTTTATGAAACCACTCTAGTCAACTGTAAATGTCTTACAAAGGCATTCCTGGAACCCTAGCTTCATGCCATTTATTTAATCAATGCTTCTACCCAAGTGAAGTAGTAATCTGAGGAATAGTGTCTTTGAGGTTTCTGAGACTGCCAGAATAATCTTTAAGCATGTCTTTTGTGTTAAGTATGAATTCCTTTATGTTAGCTTTTACTCCAGAGAGTGTATCTCTGAGATGATGGGTTTGAAAAGCATTTTGTAAACTGTCAAATGCTGTTAAATGTTACTACACAATGATCATGGCCATGACTGGCTTTTTCCCTTTGCTTTTATTTGCTTACTTCATAACTATAAGACTAAAAAGCAGGGCAGTATATACCCAGTGAACAAGGGTTTTGTGCCCCTCCCCTCCAATTTCTTGCCCAGTTATCATTTAGGAAGATACTAAACAACTTTAGGTTACATTACCTTTTTGTCCTAATTCAGGCCCTATTGTATACTGTGAATATAGTCTTGTTAGTCTGCTTTCCTCTGTAGCATGTCTGGATGTCCTATATTATTCAACATTGTCTTCTGTCATTTTTATGAAGTTCAAGATGATTGGCACCTAGTATTTAAGATTTTGTTGTTAGAAGTACTTTATTGGCTGTTAGGACCTTACTGTATTAGCATCTTGGTTCTCCAGGGTTCTTTATCCTGTCCATAAACATCTGGGCTTATGTATAAGTTAGATATATATGCATGGTGAGATAAACAGAGGTTTATAAGAATGGGGAGCAGAGGAACAAAGCCATAGTAGCATGTAATTAGTAGCTAATTCCTTTTAAAGATAATGGAGGTGGTGAGTTCACACTGACAATTCTATACAGTGTATAGGTTTCCACGTTTTCAAAATCCATTTCAAGTTTTAGTTTCACACCCATTTACTAAAAGAACTAAAATAAACCACCAGTGCTCTTTTAGTATGGCTATGTTTCTCAAACTTCAGAGTGTATCAGAATCACTTGGAAGACTTGTTCAACCACAGATTACGGTCTTATCTCCAGTTCCCAATTTGTTAGGTCTACGTTTGGGCCTACGATTTGCACTTCTCAGAAGTTTCCAGGTGATGCCTATAGTGTTAGACCACGCCATACACTTTGAGAAACACTATGGTTAGACTTACAGGTATTTCTTAGATTACAACAAACTGTTTTGGGAAATTTTTTCAGTTATGTAATGAAGTCTATTTCTTGAAAATCTAGGCTTACAGAATTGTCATTCTGCCTTAATCTTATGCTCTTTTACTTCAGAACTAGTTTGAATTTTGTTTCTTCTCGAACTGTTTTTATTACTAGAAAATAATACATGATGGTTTTAAAAAATGTAAATCAGGGGGCGCCTGGGTGGCTCATTCAGTTGAGCGTCCGACTTCAGCTCAGGTCATGATCTCACAGTCTGTGAGTTCGAGCCCCGCGTCGTGCTCTGTGCTGATAGCTCAGAGCCTGGAGCCTGCTTCGGATTCTGTGTCTTCTTCTCTCTCTGCCCCTCCCCTGCTCATGCTCTCTCTCTGTCTCAAAAATAAATAAAAATTAAAAAAAAATGTAAATCAGTATATAAACCAAAATTATGTAAGCTTCATGGAAGAAATAGCATTTGACCTAAGACCATAAAGCATAGTTGTAATTTGGTTTTGCATGCCTTGGGAAATTGGACAGGGGAAGGGGTTCTAGGTGGAAGGAAGAAAAACAGTTATAGAGATGGGGAACAACATAGGGTGTGTTGTTAGAAATCTTCACTCACAGTGTCTAGCTAAAAATAGGGTAATTGAAAGGGGAAAATGGTAGGTGGTGAATTTGAGAGTAGAATCCATTAGTTAATATTTGTTGTCTCTTCTATGTCAGGCAGTATGAGCATGTTTCCTGTCATTTCACTTAATCTTAAACACTTTTGTGAGGTAGATAGGTATGGATCATTTTTATGGGTGATAAGAAAACTAAGCCTAAGAAAGGGAAAGGAACTTGCCTGAGTTAATAGTGTAGTGGCACAGTTGAACCTGCAATTGCCTTACCTTCAGAGCCTGAACTCATAATTGTCATGCTTTACTGCGACCTAAAGTGTTAGTTATTTTTAGTGTTACATAGGTTGGGGCCAGAT
The DNA here is from genome assembly GCF_022079265.1 of Lynx rufus. NCBI lineage: Eukaryota > Metazoa > Chordata > Mammalia > Carnivora > Felidae > Lynx > Lynx rufus. The sequence goes on along the minus strand of NW_025814896.1, from coordinate 24,677,784 downwards.
GGAGGTTTTGGTTTGTAAATATAGGTATCCCTCATTTTGTGCTTTGCAGATATTTTGATTTTTTTTTTTTTAAACAAACTAAAGGTTTGTGGGAACCCTGCATTGAGCAAATCTGTCAGTGCCATTATTTTCTTTTTTTTAATTTTTTTTTAACGTTTGTTTATTTTTGAGACAGAGAGAGACAGAGCATGAGCAGGGGAGGGGCAGAGAGAGAGAGAGACACAGAATCCGAAACAGGCTCCAGGCTCTGAGCTGTCAGCACAGAGCCCGACGCAGGGCTTGAACTCACAGACCATGAGATCATGACCTGAGCCGAAGTCGGACGCTCAACCAACCGAGCCACCCAGGTGCCCCAATGTGCCATTATTTTTAATAACATTCACTTGTGTCTCTCTCACATTTTGATAATTCTTGCTCTGTTTCAAACTTTGTCATTATTATGTTTGTAATGGTAATCTGTGGTCAGTGATCTTTGATGTTACTATTGTAATTGTTTGGGGGCACCACAGACTCTGCCCATATACAACAGTGAACTTAACTGATAAATGTTGTGGGTGTTTTAACTGCTCCACTGATAGGCTGTTCCCCATCCCTCTCCTTGGGCCTCCTTGTTCCCTGAGTCACAACGGTTAGGCCAGTTAATAACCCTACAGTGGTCTTTAAGTGCTGAAGTGAAAGGAAGAATAGCATGTCTCTCACTTGAAATGAAAAGCTAGAAATGATTAATCTTAGTGAGGAAAGCATGTTGAGAGCCTAGATAGGCCAGAAGCTAGGCTTCTTGTGCCAAACAGCTAGCTAAGTTGTGAGTGCAAAGGAAAAGTTCTTGAAATTAAAAGTGCTATTTCAGTGAACACACAAATGGTAAGAAAACAGACTTACTGTTGATATGGAGACTGTTTCAGTGGTCTGGATAGATCAAACCAGCTACAACATTCCCTTAAGCCAAAACCTAATCCAGAGCAAGACTCTAATTCTCTTCAATTCTGTGAAGGCTGAGAGAGGTGAGGAAACTGCAGAAGAAAATTTGAAGCCAGTAGTGGTTGGTTCATGAGGTTTAAGGAAGGAAACAATCTCTGTTTACATAAAAGTACAAGATGAAGCAGCAAGTTATCAAGAAGATGTAGCTAATTAATGAAGGTGGCTACACTAAACAACAGATTTTCAGTGTAGATGAAACAGCCTTATATTGGAAGAAGATGCCATCTAAGACTTTCATAGCTGGAGAGGAGAAGGTTAATGCCTGGCTTCAAAGGATAGGCTGACTGGCTTGCTAGGGCCTATTGCAGCTGCTGACTTTAAGTTGAAGCCAGTGCTCAGTGACCATTCCAGAAATCCTAGGGCCCTTAAGAATTATGCTAAATCTACTCTGCCTGTGCTCTGTAAATAGAACAACAAAGCCTGGATGATAGCACATCTGTTTACAACGTTTATTGAATATTTTAAGCCCCCTGTTGAGACTTACTACTCAGAAAAAAGATTCTTGGAAATGTTACTGCTAATTGGCAATGCGTCTGGTCACCTAGAGCTCTGATGCTGATGTGTAACAAGGTTAAGGTTTTCATGCCTGCTAATACAGCATCCATTCTGCAGCCCATGGATCAAGGGATAATTTTGTCTCTCAAGTTTTATTATTTAAGAAATACATTTCTTAAGGCTATGATTGCTGTAGGTAGTGATTTCTCTTATGGATCTGGGCAAAGTAATAACTTTCTGGAAAGGATTAACCATTCTAGATGCCATTAAGAGCATTTGTGATTCATGGGAGGAGGTCACAATATCAACATTATCAGGAGTTGGAAAAAAAATTTTTCCAGTTCTCATGGGTGACTTTGAGGGGTTTGAGACTTCAGTGGAGGAAGTAATTGCAGATGTGGCAAAAATAGCGAGAGCCAGAATTAGTGGAACCTGAAGATATGACTGAATTGCTGCAATCTCATGTCAAAACTTAAATGGATGAGGAGTTGTTTCTTATGGATGAGTTCAAGAAAGGGGTTTCTTAGGATCAAATCTATTCCTAGTAAAGAAGCTGTGCAGATTGTCGAAATGACAAAAAGGATTTGGAATATTACACAAACTCAATTGATTAAACAGCAGCAGGTTTTAGGAGAATGGACTCCAATTTTGAAAGAAGTTCTACTTCAGTAAAATGCTATCAAACAGCATTGCTACAGAGAAATCTTTTCTGAAAGGAGGAATCAATTGTTGTGGCTGACTTCATTGTTTTCTTAAGAAATTGCCACAGCCACCCCAACCTTCAGCAACCACCACCACCCTGATCAGTCGGCAACCATCAATATCAAGGCAAGACCCTCCACTAGCAAGGAGATTAAGACTTGAATCACATTCAGTGTGGATGATGGGTAGGATTTTTTTAGTAACAAAGTATTTTTACATTAAGGTAAGTAAAATTTTTTTTAAACATAAGGCTATTGCACATTTAATAGACTGCAGTATAGTGTAAACATAACTTATATGCACTGGGAAACAAAAATATTGACTTTATTGCAGTGGTCTAGAACTGATACTGCTGAGGTATGCCTGTATAGGCTCATAGAATCCTTCTGTGGAGAGGAAGGTCTCTAAAAGTATTTGGGGCATTGGCATGATCAAAACTCCATAGGAAATTTATTTTATTTGGTAATCGTGTATAGCTTGTATTATCTGGTGGCGAGTGAAGGTGGGGGAGACCTATGTGGGAAGTTGTATAGTAATACAGTGAGCAATAAGGAGGGTTAGAACTGGGGCAATGGTGGTAGAAGAGTAGGGAGAGAATGTGGAAGTGAAATCAGTGAGACTTAGGTATTAAGCATCAAGAGGAACAGGAGAGAAGAAAAGTCAAGTTGCCTGGGAGGATAGCAGTGCCACCATAGAATCAGACCATGAGAGGAATACTAGCCTTACAATTGGAGAATTATTCTAGATCTCCTGCATTTAGTTGATAATTTGGTACCAGAGGATGGGAATGCAACAAGGATAAGTGATTGGATTTGGGAACCGTTTTAGAGATGATCTTTGAAATCATAAAATTTGAGACTCTAGGGAAAAATTCAGAACAGAACCATAGGAACCTATATTTAGTGAATGGGAGGAAGAAGACAAATTGAAGAAGAGATGGTTAGAAGTGGGCATACAAGATTAACTCGAAGAAGTTAAGAGAAAATGGTTTTAAAAGATGAGGTAATTGGGGCACCTGGGTGGCTCAGTTGATTAAGCTTCTGACTCTTGATTTTGGCTCAGGTCATGATCTCACAGTTCGTGAGATAGAGCCTCACAGTGGACTCTGTGCAGACAGCTCTGAGTCTGCTTGTAATTCTCTCTGCCCCTCTCTTTCTCTGCCCCTTCCCCCCTTGCACACGCACTCTCCCAAAATAAGTAAACCAACTTAAAAGATGGAGTATTTAATGCTGTCAAATACTGCAGAAGAGAATGAGATACTAGACTAATTAAGCCAAGGAAAACTGGCTATATATGGAAAAAGAAAAAATCAAGTTAGAGCTTTATCTTGTCCAAGATCAGAGTAGATTCCAGGTTGACTTTAAAATTGAGTTCAGAGGTGCTTGGGTGGCTCAGTCAGTTAACCCAGCTCTTGGTTTTGGCTCAGGTCATGATCTCACGGCTTCATGGGTTTGAGCCCCACATCGGGCTCTGTGCTGACAGCGCGGAACCAGCTTGGGATTCTCTCTCGCTGCCCCTCCCCCCATTCATGCTGTCTCTGTCTCAAAATAAATAAACTTAAAAAATTTAAAAGAAAATTGAGTTCAAAAAAATTAAATTATAAAACCTTTAGGAGAAAATGTGAATAGTGAACTTATTTCTGAATAAATTTGATTATATAGGAATATAAAGCTCTTCTGTGCATTTTATTTTCCAGTATGTGATCTATTCTGGAGAATGTTCCATGTGCACTCAAGAAGAATGTGTATTTTGCTGCTTTAGGATGAAATGTTCTGTATATATTTGTTAAGTCCATCCAGTCCAGTGTGTCATTCAAAGCCATTGTTTCCTTGTTGATTTTCATTTAGATGATCTGTCCATTGCTGTAAGTGGGGTGTTGAAGTCCCCTACTATTATGGTATTATTATCAATGAGTTTCTTTATGTTTGTGATTAATTGATGTATATATTTGGGTACTTTCACATTTGGAGCATAAATGTTTACAATTGTTACATCTTGTTGGATAGACCCCTTAATTATGATATAATTCCCTTTTTCATCTCTTGTTAACAGCCTTTATTTTAAAACCTAGATTGTCTGATATAAGTATGGCTACTCCGGCTTTCTTTTGGCGACCATTAGCATGATAGATGGTTCTCTATCCCCTTACTTTCAATCTGAAGGTGTCTTTAGGTCTAAAATGGGTCTCTTGTAAACAGCGTATAGATGGATCTTGTTTTCTTTTCCGTTTTATTACCCTGTGTCTTTTGATTGGAGCATTTAGTCCATTGATGTTTAGAGTGAGTATGAAAGGTATGAATTTATTGCCATTATGTTGCCTGTAGAGTTAGAGTTTCTGGTGGTGGTCTCTGGTCCTTCCTAGTCTTTGTTGCTTTTGGTCTTTTTAGGGTTTTTTTTGTTTTTGTTTTTTGGTTTTTTTCCCCAATCTTTACTACCCTGAGAGAATCCCTGTTAAAATTTCTTGCAGAGCTGGTTTAGTGGTCATGAACTCCTTTAGTTTTTGTTTGTCTGGGAAACTTTTATCTCTCCTATTTTGAATGACAGTCTTGCTGGGTAAAGAATTCTTGGCTGCACATTTTCCCGATTCAGCATATTGAATATATCCTACCACTCCTTTCTGGGCTGCCAAGTTTCTGTGGATAAGTCTGCTGTGAACCTGATCTGTCTTCTCTTGTAGGTTAAGTACTTTTTTTCCCTTGCTGCTTTCATGATTCTTTTCCTTGCCTGTTTTGTGAATTTGACTATAATATGCCTTGATGATAGTCGGTTTTTGTTGAATCTAATGGGAGTTCTCTGTGCCTCCTGGGTTTTGATGTCTGTGTCTTTTCCCAAGTTAGGAAAGTTTTCCACTATGATTTGCTCACATACACCATCTACCCCTTTTTCTCTCTCTTCATCTTCTGGGACTCTTATGATTCCGATGTTTTTCCTTAATGAGTCACTAAATTCCCTAATTCTTATATCATGCTCTTTTGCCTTAGTCTCCCTCTTTTTTTCTGCTTCATTATTCTCCATAAGTTTGTCCTCCATATCACTGATTCGCTGCTGTGCTTTATCCATCCTTCCCACCGTGGCATCCATTCAAGATTGCAGCTCAGTTACAGTATTTTTAATTTCATCCTGACTAGCTTTTACTTCTTTTGTCTCCACAAAAAGGGATTCTAATCTGTTTTCAACCCCAGCTAGTTCCTCTGTGTATTTTCAAATATAGAATTAAAAGCGGATGACAGATACTTAACCAATATGAAAAGCGATAAATTGATATCCTCAGATTATAAAAGGATCTTACAAATAATAAGTAGAACTATTCTCTTATAACAGAAAAATGTATAAAAGATGTATACAATTCATGGAAGAAGAAACTCTAATGGCTTATAAATGAAATATTGTTGAACATTAACATTTTTATTTACCAAATTAGTAAAGACTTCAAAATATTTAAATACTTTATGGTGAAGTGGACATTTTCATAACTAGCTGATGGGAGAACAGATTATTATCTTTGAAAATATTTTTAGTAATATTAAATTAAATATTAAAATATCTTCAAGATATTTGTATACTTTAACCCAGGTGTTCTATTCTGACTTTCTGTAGGAAATAGGAATTACCTCCTCTTCCCCCACCAAAAGAAAAGAAAATGATTAGATGATATTTCTATGTATTAGAATTTTCTATGGTCATTAGATATTATAAATGTTTTTTTAATAATTTGGGGAAAATGCCCAGTATATAATGAGTAATAAAACAAACATTTGCTCAAGATAGGAAACATTGTATGATTACATACAGAGCCGGTGAAATAGGACTGGCAAGAGATAGTTCCATGTCTTAATGGTAATGATCTCCAGAAGGCAGGACTGAAGGTGATTTTTATTTTATGATTAGAAGTTGTTTTTCACTTTGAAAAGTGAAAGTCTTTGAAAAACTAAAATATACTAAGTTCTTTAGCATAAATACAAAAAGTTATAATGAAGGAAAAAAGAAAGAACTGTTTTGAAGAGCAGTTAGGATTGAGGAAGTGTTTTAGGTTGAGGGGTTTGATTGTGTTTATGAACCGAGAGAAAAGATCTGGAAGAAGGAAGATGATGGAAGATAGAAGAAAGGTGTTAAATGATGATGGAAAGTCCTAGAAGATACAGGCTGAAATCAAAAACACAAAGACAAATTAGCCTTGAAGTAGTGAAGAGACATTTTTCCCCCAAGAGGGGAAACAAATAAATGAAGATGATAAGAGCACAGAGAAATTTTTTTTGATTGGTTTTTCCTTTTTTTAATGAAAGTTTATTCTTAAATGTACAATAGGAACTAAGACAACACTTCATCCTAGCTATAGTTGGCAATAGATGCTGTAACAGACAGGGAATTCAGATGTTTAAACAGGAATAGAATTAAGGAACACCATTGCCTCAGGCACAAGAACAGGTTACTTTTTGTCAGGTTTCTTTCCTTTTTTTCCCTTTTTTGTTTAAGAGAGTTCAAGCAGGGGAGAAGGTTGTGGGGGGGGGGAGGGAAGGAAGGGGGAAGGATCTCAGCAGGCTTCACGCTGAGCATGGAGTCCTACATGGGGCTCAATCCCACAACCCTGTGATCATTGACCTGAGCCAAAATCAGGAGTTGGAACTCAACTGACTAAGCCATCCAGGCTTAGAAATCTTTCCAGATTTCTTAATTCCACCTGTAGGCCCTTCCCTGCAGCCTTTGATTTTAGTTCCTTGAGTTTCTTTTCTTCTTTCTGTTTCTGCTTGAGTGTTTTATCTTCCTTGTTCATCTTCTTGGGCTGTCTCAGGGGCTTCTGCCACCTTCTCAGCTGGACATGGCACCTACCTCCCCTTTGAAACGGAGAAGGTTTAAGGTAGATGAGACAATTGAAGGATAGCAGATAATCATCATGTTAGGGAAGAGGCAGGATGACGGTCATCTACAGATTGGAAATGTGGTCAAAAGTAGATTTAATATGTAGAAAATGGTTGATTTCCAAGCAGTATGTATAGTCCAGTTGAAGTTGTTAAATAAGGTCAACTGTAGCTTTTGTCTCAGTCTCTAAAATGAGCAAGCTATAGGAAACTGATGCCTGCCAGTATAAAAAGATGGAGACTGAAGAAACAGTTTTAATTTCTTTTTGTCTTTTGCCTAAGTCTCTTTAATTGTACAGCACCTAGTAAAAGTCCTTTGCCCTACCAAATTACTATTAATTTTTATTAGTATTAATTTTAATATTAATACACCAATCCCAATGAACCTGTGGTGTAGGCTGTCATAGTCCTCTGTCATTTCCAGTTTTTTAGCTCCTAGGAGATTTGAGCTGTGATTTCTTCTTTTTAACAGGAAAAAAGGTGCTCACTTTGGCGGCACATACACTAACAGGAGGGAAGAAAAGACTTTATCTTATTAGACATTGGTAGTGAAAATCTACAGACTTTTCTTTCTTTCTTCTTTCTTTTTTTTAAATTTTTTAATGTTTACTCAGTTTTGAGAGACAGAGAGCAAGCAAGGGTGGGGCAGAGGGAGAGAGGGAGATACAGAATCTGAAGCAGGCTCCAGGCTCCAAGCTGTCAGCACAGAGCCCGATGCAGGGCTCGAACTCACAAGCTGTGAGATCATGACCTGAGCCAAAGTCAGATGCCTAACTGACTGAGCCACCCAGGCATCCCTACAGACTTTTCTTTATTGGGCACAGTGGGAAATTTATGAGGACCTTTATAGAACAGTCTACTCCTTTAATTTGGTATTTTACCTAGTTTATTTACTCTGCTAAAATAGACCTGATTTTGCACCTGGAACATTATTTATTATTACTTGTTGGCCCCTGAGAATAGTAGTAGAAAAAGTAAATGAAGGATTAGTTGTAATGAAAAGATTGTTTGGGGTTAGGGGATGTTGGACTATAGTGAAGGAATGAAAGGTACTAGGAGAAGTAGTACCCTGGGATGGAACCCAAGTGGGACTTGAAGAGAGCTGATGGACTGTGAATATAGAGTGGGTTAAAGACCATGATGAGACTGAATCAAAGATACGGTGGGAGGCAGGTAGAAGAAGTAGAACGTTGTAGGTAGAGAGATTTGTGAGTTTAAGACCTAGGAAGGAGGAACAATTTCTAAGTATCAAGGATATTTAAGGAGTCATCCTACTACCCAGATTGTGTTAGAAGAGTAAACAGCATGGATGTTGAAATCTCCAAAATTTTAATCCTCAACCCCAGGATATTGCATTTTTGAATCCAGTTTCTGGATTTCCCCTTTGTCATAGCAGATTTACCTCATGTCCCGAATGTTTCTCCTTCCTCACATATACCTGAAACTTGACTAGCACTGACGTGCATGGAGATTTAAGTATCTTTTCTTTGGTCAAATAACTTCTTAATAGCAGAGCCAGAGCTAGAAACCTCAATTTCCCACTTTTGGTCCATTCTGCCATTTGTTGTGTACCTTCTAAAAGGCATTAAGAACCTTAATTAGTTCTTAATATTTTTAAGAACTAACTAGTAATGTGTTGAAATAGTATGGAGAGGCAAATACTCAGAGTCTTAAAGGGGTATGCTACTCAAAAATGGGTTTGGAACTCAGCACCTAGGGGTAGAGGAGCAGTGTCAAAGCTGACTCTTCCTGCATTCAGTTCATATTCTGGGGTGACTTGGCCTTCCTGTAGGAGTCAACACTAACCAGGTGCTGACTGCCCGTTACTGAGCTGTTCCTTTTATTCAAAATAAGCATTTGAGGGGCGCCTGGGTGGCTCAGTCGGTTAAGTGGCCGACCTCGGCTCAGGTCATGATCTCACAGTCCATGAGTTCGAGCCCCGCATCGGGCTCTGTGCTGACAGCTCAGAGTCTGGAGCCTGTTTCAGATTCTGTGTCTCCCTCTCTCTGACCCTCCCCCGTTCGTGCTCTGTCTCTCTCTGTCTCAAAAATAAATAAACGTTAAAAAAAAATTAAAAAAAAAAACAAAACAAAATAAGCATTTGAGGCACCCACAAGGCAGTCTTGTCATATCTTACTATTCACACAGATCACCTGGGGATCTTATTGAAATTCTAGTTCTGATATAGTGGCTCCTGGGAGAGGAGTGCAAGATTGTGTATTTCTTTTTTTTTTTTTTTTAACGTTTTTGAAATGTTTATTTATTTTGAGAGAGAGAGTGAAGAGGGGCAAAGAAAGAAGAGAAAGAATCCCAAGCAGGCTCCTCACTGTCAGCATGAGCCCGATGCAGGGCTTGATCCCACAAGACATGAGGTCATGACCTGAGCCAAAATCAAGAGTCAGTCACCCAACCAGCTGAGCCACCTGGGCACCTCAAGATTGTGCTTTTCTAATAAGCCTCCTGTGTATTGCCTTTGCTTCTTTTCCATATTTTGAGTTCCATACTTTGAGTAGAAAAACCCTAAAGAACTTTAGGGGAGGGGCACCTGGGTGGCTCAGTCGGTTAAGCAACCGACTTCTCAGGTCATGATCTTGCGGTTCGTGAGTTTGAGCCCCGCATCGGGCTCTGTGCTGACAGCTCAGACCCTGGAGCCTGCTTTGGATTCTGTGTTTCCCTCTCTCTCTGCCTCTCCCCTGGTTGCACTCTCTCTCTCTCTCTCTCTCAGGAAATGAATAAACATTAAAAAATTTAAAAAACTTTAGGGGAACATAGTTTGAATATGATTTAATATGTGGTCATGCCTCTCAATATTAATTTCTTGAATTGATTAGATATTACTTTGTTCAGGCTTATTCTGAATAATTAATACTGTAGTATGGATTGATACTGCATAGTGGTTTGCTGCTTACCAGATAGTAGATAGCAGAGCCTTAGCTGAGGCTTCTTCAAACTGTCTAAACTAACGCTCTGCTGTCTAATTCATGGCTAGGTTTCCCTGGGAAAAGTAATCAAGTATATTTAGCTGACAGTGGTAAAAACTTTCAATCTGACATTACTGTCCTCCCCTCTCTTTTCTTTCTTTCAATTTATGTCATTGCTTTGAAGAAATAACACCTCCCTTTTAAAAAAGGTCTGTGGGCACCTCTGTTCTAATCACTAATTTTCAACATTTTGTATACCGTTTTCTGGGATGGAAAGAAAACACCTTGTCTCTGGAAAATAAGTATACTTCTTTCTTCTGCCATAAAACAGTCAACCCTACCCTAAAACTGAAGAATATTAAGGGCCAATGGAAACCAGGAAAATTATGGTGACATTATCTGGGCTTGAAATAAAATAGTGCCCTTTCTAAGGCATTGGGATTTTGAGAATTTGACTCTGTTCCTGCTTATACAGGGCCTCCAAAGACTTAATTTGAAATCTGAACCAGCATACCTAATAGTTTTGAAGAGTCCCACATGTTTCTGTTGCCCTTAGGCAACTCCTCACTCTTGCTGCTGGGTGGGCTCTGAGGGTTACATATAAGACTCTACCCAAGGGCTATTCACGTACTTGATAAGGCCGGCCAGAAATTTTAAGTTTTGGTCTTGTTTTTTATTAAATTCAGTGAACATTCATTTTCCCCTCCCTTTCCCCGCTTCTTACCCAGAACAAATCCAAATGGATCAGATGAACCTGAGGATTCAGGGGCTGGTGAAAATAGGAAGGTCAATGGGAATAATTCTCCATCACTCTCAAATGGCGGTTTTAAACCTTCTAGGCCTCCAAGACCTTCACGACCACCTCCACCTACCCCACGTAGACCAGGTGTGTATTCCAGCCACACACTAGGGATGTAACTGTCAGTACTGTGATTATAAATAACGTTCTGTTTGGGAATTGATCCTCAGATAAGAATCAGGAGACTCTTTCAGGTTGGTTTTCTAGCGGTATTTTTATATTTAAGATTTTGGCCCAGAATGATCTTTCTGTAGGTAGACAAAGGTATGCTTTTCCATAAGTTTTTCTTCTAGGGAAAATCTATTGAGGCAAGTGGTTTATTGAAAATGAGAAATAAAATGAGAGCCCTATGTGCATTATTCATATTGTCAGGGATCTGGTTGCTTTTCTCATTATATCCTTTAAAAAGACAATTAGTAAATGGTGAGTAACCCAACAATGCTAAATGATATTCAGATTTTGAAGCAAAATTTATACAACCAATGAACACATTTTGTGTAGTAAAAATGTTAACAGCTCTAGGTAGAATATCCATTTTCCCTGATTAGCCAGAATAGAATCTTTAATCATTTATTATTTCCCTCTGCTAGTATGTGGACAGGGAATGTATAAAAAATTAAACCAAATATTATTAAAAAGTAAATTGGTTGTCTACAAATAATTTTCTTTTTAATGTTTATTTATTTTTGAGAGAGAGACAGAACATTAGTTGGGGAGGGGCAGAGAGAGAGGGAGACACAGAATCAGAAGCAGGCTGTAGGCTCTGAGCTGTCAGCACAGAGCCCAATATGGGGCTCAAACTCATGAAATGCGAGATCATGACCTGAGCCAAAGTCAGATGCTCAACTGACTGAGCCACCCAGGTGCCCCTACAAATCATTTTATTAAAAACTTTGTTTTTAATTATACATCTTCCCCTGTTTGGGGTAAAAATTGTGTTAATAATATATTCCCAGTCTTTAAAATCATATACTACTTTGTCAAAATATTGGTGACTTCTCCCGGTAATTGTTTTGTCAGGTATTTCTTGAAGATGTACTATGTACAGTGCTATTGCTTAATAGTCATAACATCAAAAATTGGTCTTTGATATGCAGGGTTTCATAGAAAAGACAGTTTTAAGGATCTGAAAAATTACTAAATGAATTTATAACACCAAGGGATACCAATGCTTTCCTATTCTAAAAGTTTTTATTTCTGTGGCATCAGGAGATCAGAATTTGCATGTGCTTCATAATTAGTAAAGAGACATGGAGTAGATAGAACCCAAAAAGTTATTTTAAAAAGTTGATTTTATTTATTTTTACCTACATGTCCACATCTTAAATTTTCTGTGTCATCTGCCTTTTAATTTTTTTTAAGTTAAAATTCTATCCTGAATTTAGATTTCTGAAAATAAAAGATTGTTGTTTTCCACAAATCTTTTATAGCATCTGTCAATGGTTCACCATCTGCTACTTCTGAAAGTGATGGATCCAGTACAGGCTCTCTGCCACCAACAAATATAAATTCAAATACATCTGAAGGAGCAACATCTGGATTAATAATTCCTCTTACTATATCTGGAGGCTCAGGCCCTAGGCCATTAAATACTGTACCTCAAGCTCCCCTACCACCTGGGTAAGTAGCTGTTTTTTGTTAACATTTGTTTGCTTTAGGCTTCTGCATATACTTATTAATAAGGAACATAATACTGAACTTCATTCTTTAAAAAAGCATCTTCAAGCAGTGGTAACTGGTTTTGGTGGGTGGGGGGGCTATATCTAGAGTCAGACTGGACAAAAAAACCTCACCACATTAGCAGTCATCCTCCTCCTCATTTCCAGGGCATACTTTTTTATTTTTATTATGTTTTTTTTTATTGAAGGACTCTAAACCATAGAAAGTTAACTAGTGCCAAGTAATAGTCACCAAATTCAGATTGCTTTCTCTTTGACAGGGAAAAAAAAAACCCACTTTTTAAAATACTTTTCGACCGTCATAAAGTCATTATGGCAAAGTAGTAATAATTTAGGAAACTGATGGGAATACAAGCTGGTGCAGCCACTCTGGAAAACAGTATGGAGGTTCCTCAAACTAAAAATAGAACTACCCTACTACCCAGCAATTGTACTACTAGGCATTTATCCAAGGGATACAGGTGTGCTATTTTGAAGGGACACATGCACCGCCCCCCCATGTTTATAGCAGCACTATCAACAGTAGCCAAAGTATGGAAAGAGCCCAAATGTCCATCAATGGATGAATGGATAAAGAAGACATGGTGTACCTATACAATGGAGTATTACTCAGCAGTCAGAAAGAATGAAATCTTGCCATTTGCAACTACGTGGATGGAGCTAGAGGGTATTATGCTAAGTGAAATTAGTCAGAGAAAGACAAAAATCATATGACTTCACTCATAAAGTCACATATGAGGACTTTAAGAGACAAAACAGATGAACATAAGGGAAGGGAAACAAAAATAATATAACAACAGGGAGGGGGACAAAACAGGAGACTCATAAATATGGAGAACAAACTGAGGGTTACTGGAGGGGTTGTGGGAGGGGAGATGGGCTAAATAGGTAAGGGGCACTAAGGAATCTACTCCTGAAATCACTGTTGCACTATATGCTAACTAATTTGGATGTAAATTTTAAAAAATAAAAAATAAAATTTCAAAGTAAATAAATAAATGGCTTATGGAAAAAATAATTTAGGAAACTGATAAAATTAGTACTCATAACCCCATTTTAATCTCCACTAATTATTTTAAAAATTAATAATACTCTAGTAGTTTATGTACATTATATACATTCTGACATTCACATTAATCCAGAGCTTGGAATCTAATTAAAGTTAATTGGCTGATAAATTAATAAACCCTTATGAAATTTTTCATTGCTAAACAGGTATTATTTGTCTGCATAGCTGGGCCATTTTCCTTTTGCAAAACCTACACGGGAACCCAAATTAGAAAGTTATTTGTGCAAGGGATTACCATACAGAAACTGGTACTCTCCAAAGTAATTGGTACTTTTTTTTTCCTTTTAAGTTTGTTTATTTATTTTGAGTGTACACACTTAAGCAGGAGAGGGGCAGAGAGAGAGGAAGAAAGAATCCCAAGCAGGCTCCGTGCTGTCAGCCTAAACCAAGAGTTGGACACTTAACCAACTGAGCCATCGAGGTGCCCCTAAAGTGATTGGTACTTCTAAGCTGTGATGGCTTATTCCTGTCTTCCTCACTTTGGGGATTAACATACCAAGGAGACTAGAATACCCAGATTGACTTTGTCTGTTAAACTATGCAGAGACACATCTGATAAAGTCTTAGTTTTTGATTTCAGTTCTTCTGGAATGCAAATAGTACTTTGCCCTTGGCTCAGTCTTTCTTCAGATTTCATAACATTAATTACAAGCACTTTTTCCCCACTAAGTTTTGCACATGCCATGATCAGATTGAGATAGACTTTATCTCCTGAGTGCATCTACCTCAGACCTCTTTAGAAATACAAGGAATATGGGGCGCCTGGGTGGCTCAGTCGGATAAGCGTCCGGCTTCAGCTCAGGTCATGATCTCGCGGTCTGTGGGTTCGAGCCCCATGTCAGGCTCTGTGCTGACAGCTCAGAGCCTGGAGTCTGTTTCAGATTCTATGTCTCCCTCTTCCTTGACCCTCCCTGTTCATGCTCTCTCTCTGTCTCAAAAATAAATAAATGTTAAAAAAAAATTTTTTTTTTAAAAGAAATACAAGGAATATCTTGAGCAGATACTTCTGCAGAAGAAAGCTTACTTTGTCATCCTCAGGATTCTTTTGGTATCTTCTTTATATATTGACATACTTATTTTTCTCAGTTCTTTAATGTGGTCATATAAGAGAAAAAAGCAAAGACAAGTGCTATAGCAGCCTTTTAAATTTTGTGTTTAAGTTGGGAGCAGAGAGTGGACCAGCATGGGCGAGTTTACTACGTAGATCATATTGAAAAAAGAACAACGTGGGATAGACCAGAACCTCTACCTCCTGGGTAAGTATCTGAATTAAGTCAGAAGAAAAGTATTTATTTAGAACTATGGATATCTGTACAAAATCTTCCTTATATCCCTACTTTTCCTCTTCCTTTCAGCCTTTTCTGTATCCTCTTTGTGTTGTGGTAGATGCAACTAGAAAGAAGAGAGAGAATTGACTGAGCATGATGATGAGCATTGAATTGATTTTCATTCATTTCTGACCTCAAGATTCTATAGGTCTTGCTATTTCCAAGTTTCCCTTTCTATACTTCATTCAAATCACAGGGTTTTAGAATTAGTTTCATCAAGAGTAATTATTTAACTGAATAAGAATCATATCCCCTATCATATATATGAAGATAAAGGCTATTAGTATATAATAGTGAAGTAATTGTAGAATAGTTGGGGCAATAAAAGGATACATTAATACATGATGTTAAGCATTTATCATTTACATTCTAGAAAATGGAAGAAAATACTTGTGTTCAAGGGAAGTCAGTAGCAAACTTGGGGACATGTTTAATCTTGCTAGTAATCTCAAGTACACACATGAAAGGTATTGTTTCACTTGTTAAATTAGCAGATAATATCCAGTATTGATGAGATTGTAGAGAAACTTTACCACATAACATTGCAAGTGGTAGTATAAATTAGTTACAACTCTTGCAGGAAGTATCTATAACTATAGTAATGCACTATAGTAATCCTCTCCAGGAAATTTATCCTAAGAAGTAAATGCAAGGAAGAAAAAAAATTGGTGTATTAAACGTATTTATTATTTTACTTTTTGTAATATGAGAATATTAGAAACAACCATAAATAACAAAGTAGAAATCACCAAGTTATTGTATTAATGTTTACTTAATATTATGCACCCATTTGAAATGATCAGTAGTTGTAATCTTATAGAAAAAGTTGTGTCCCTATTAGAATTGCAACAGTCAGAAGAACATTGGAAAGAAAATGAGAACTTGTTTCTTAATTACTGTTTGAGACTTACTCACTGAATATACATTGTTGTTTTTAAAACCTGGTGCATATTAAGAACTTTTAAGAGAAATTTTTAGAAACTTCCTTTTATATTCACTTAAAGACCATTAAAAATATATATAAAATAAAAGAGTTCAGGTAAATGAAAAGTAGTTTAAGGTAAAATCTTACCAATCCTGCACCAGGGCCAAGATGAAGTCCTGTTCAGTTCATATCTGTATCACAAATAATTGTTGAATTAGGTTGTTTTTGTCCTGATTTAGCTGGGAACGGCGGGTTGACAACATGGGACGTATTTATTATGTTGACCATTTCACAAGAACAACAACGTGGCAGAGGCCAACATTGGAATCTGTCCGGAACTATGAACAGTGGCAACTCCAACGTAGTCAGCTTCAAGGAGCAATGCAGCAATTTAACCAGAGATTCATTTATGGGGTAAGCAGCCTGCTACACTATAAATTTAAGAGTACTAGACTTTATTTTATTTATTTATTTTTTCAACGTTTATTTATTTTTGAGACAGAGAAAGACAGAGCATGAACGGGGGAGGGGCAGAGAGAGAGGGAGACACAGAATCGGAAACAGGCTCCAGGCTCTGAGCCATCAGCCCAGAGCCTGACGCGGGGTTCGAACTCACGGACCGTGAGATCGTGACCTGGCTGAAGTTGGACGCTTAACTGACTGCGCCACCCAGGCGCCCCAAGAGTACTAGACTTTAACCTTTCTTTTTTTCTTCATATGAAATGTTAAGTACTAAAAAGACAAGTAAGATGGCACCCAGTTGTTGCTGTTGATAAATATATATTTAGACCTCGTCTCGAGTATTCTGTGCCTGTGATCTATTCTTACCTCTTTGAAACTTCTGACATTCAACGTCCTTTGCTTTGTTAATATCAAAACTAAAAAGTAATTAGGAAAACTTAAAATTCATGGATAAAAGAATAATAAAAATAAACCCAAGCAGCGTGAAGAGAATTAAAACAGTTTTAAATTTCATATTGCCTTGCTTATCAGAATATTTGAAGGTTTGGCTCTAAGAGCACTTGACTGTTAAGTGGCTATATAGAACTGATGACAGAATTGAATCATTTTGTAACATATGAAAATAAAGTTAACCTAATACATTGGTGCTCTAGGAGACTAAAGAAATTGGATTCCTTGTATGATTATTCTAAATATATTTTTCTGGTTTCAAAATTGTATTAACTTTGGTATGCAAACATCTCCTTTCTGGAAATGGTTTAAGTTTTACATATTTTCCTTTAGAGTAATATTGCAATAATAGCAAAAAGTTCACCAAAATGTATTAACATTTTATTGTGTAGTCTTTGATGCTAGGAATTTTACAGTCTCTCAAATCATAAAGTATTACAGATCTTTTCTCTGAAGAAAGGAAAATGGTTCTTGGAGAAATTTGATTCTGTGTGCCAAACAAGAAGGATTTATTTGAGTAATACATAGAACTTAAACAGGAGAAAATCTCTCCAAGAGTTCAGGAGAAGCTGACCTGCTTCATTACCATTTCTTCCCTTTCACCAACATTGGTAGCATCCCTGTTAGAATACATCAGAGTAAAAGCCTGTCCTCTGTAGGCATTATTTTTCCCTCTTTTCTCCATATTCCTATCTATTTCTTGGATCTTATCACCATAATAGTTTTCATTCACTGATAGAGACAAATTCATCTTTTTTTTTTTTTAATGTTTATTTATTTATTTTGAGAGAGAGAGAGAAAGAGACAGCACAAGTGGGGCAGGGGCAGAGGGAGAGGGGGAGAGAGAATCCCAAGCAGGCTCCATGCTGTCAGCGCAGAGCCCGACATGAGTCTTGATCTCACGAACTGTGAGATCATGACCTGAGCTGAAATCAAGAGTCAGATGCTTAACCAACCGACTGAGCAACCCAGGTGCTCAGACAAATTCATCTTTATCAGCAGCCTTCCCTTCGCTACCTGGTTTTGATTAAGATACTTTATTTCATATGACAATTTTTCCTTCCACCTTCTATAGGCAACTGTTACTGTATTTCTCCCCAGTGGTTTTAGATGTGAAATTAATTTGTCTTTTGTCTACCTTACCCTTTTCATTTTTTTTTTTCCTGTACTGTTTTACATCTTCCTTTCTTTCTAAATTTTTTTTTTTCAACGTTTATTTATTTTTGGGACAGAGAGAGACAGAGCATGAACGGGGGAGGGGCAGAGAGAGAGAGAGACACAGAATCGGAAACAGGCTCCAGGCTCCGAGCCATCAGCCCAGAGCCTGATGCGGGGCTCGAACTCCCGGACCGCGAGATCGTGACCTGGCTGAAGTCGGACGCTTAACCGACTGCGCCACCCAGGCGCCCCTCTTCCTTTCTTTCTAAATTATAATCACCTTTGGTATGCCTGGCCAAATTTCTAGGTTTGAATGCCTAGCTTGCCTGCCTTCTTTAAAGCTATTTTCCACATGGGTGTCCAGTGGAAAGAGCATGGGCTTCAGAGTCAGACATATGGGTTCGAATCCTGGTTCCACAGTTACTTTCTCTATATGACTTTGAGTCAGTTACTTAATCTCATCAAGACTCATTTACTTTATTAATGTATGAAAATACTTCAGAGGGTTTTTTTGTTTTTTTGAGGTTTCTGTAAAATAAGGTTCCTAATATGGTTAAGACATATTAGATGCATAAAAATGTTAGTTTTCATTTTTTCTTTCCCTCATATCCACATTGTAAATGTGTGCTTTAGCTTACTTTTACAGTACTTCATTTTTTTTTTTTTTAAGTTTATTTATTTCGGGAGAGAGAGAGAGAGTATGAGCAGGGGAGGGGCAGATGGGGAGAATTTCAAACAGACTCCAGCCTGTCAGCTCAGAGTCCAATGCAGGTCTTGAACCCACAAAAACTGTGAGATCATGACCTGAGCCAAAATCAAGAGTCAGATGATCAACCAATGAGCCACCCAGGTGCCCCAACAGTACATGATCTTTTAAGACATTCTTTTCAGAGACTGATTTAGCATATTTCCAGAACACCAACAATGTATATTGCTTCATTGTAAACTTCACCAGTTTGATACTTGGAGTCTTTGGAACTTTTCTTGAATTGCATCTTTTACCTCATTGTGCATGTTCTATTTTTTTTCTTTTCATTTTCCCCCCTCTTATCCAAAAGAATCTGACCATTTTCCTGAAATTTTCCTCTTATTACAGAATACTTTTAAATCCTAACTTAAACAGCCTATTTTAGTTACCCTTAACATAGCTAGCAGTAACTAGCAGTAACTGAATAGCTAGCAGTAACTGAATTGAATGAATTGAACATTCTTAATATCAACTACTTAAAAAGGGGTGGGGTGCTTGGTGACATATTGCTGAGAAAGTCTGTTTTATTAAATGGCCTTTGTTCCAGGTCAATAGACTGTCATACACCTAGCTTCTTTTTTTTTTTATGAGAGAGAGAGAATGTATGAGCGGAGGGGTCTCAGGGAGGGGAGAGAATCTTAACTAGGCTTCACACTCACTGGAGAGCCCAACATGGTGCTCAATCCCGTGACCCTGGGATCATGACCTGAACTGAAATCAAGAGTCAGAATCTCAACTGACTGAGCCACCCAGACACTCTGCATTTTTTTTAAAAGTAGGCTGCACACCCACTCATTACCCCAAGATCAAGAGTCACACACTCTACTGACTGAGCCAGCCAGGCATGCCCCTACACCTAGTATTTTTAACCTCAGAATGGAAATGATTGATGATGGAACATTGTATAATGGCTCTTCCTGGCCTGTGGTTTCAACATGTATGTCCCCAACTTATTTAACCAGGGAGAGCCAGTGGAATGGGCTAGGGTCTTAGAAAGTTATCAAAATAGTTTGTCATATGCCAGACTTTTCAGACCTGTTCCATAACCAGGGTTCAGACCTTTTATGGTGTTTCTTCCTGGCCTCTCTGCGCTCACCCCTTTTCATAATTGTGTCTGTCTGGAGGAGCAAGGCCAATTCTTGACAGGTCTGTCTTCCAAGAGCTATTAAATCAGAAATAGAGTATCTCATATGCTTTAAAACTTTGACAGTTAACCCAGTTTCTGTAATAAGTCAATGACAAGGAGAAAAAAAAAAAAAAACAGACAGTAGGGGGAACTGCTATAGATCAAGACTTAAGAGATTCGGCCAAATGTAATGTGAGGACTTAATTAGTGATTGGGTATTAGAAAATAAAATTAACATAAATTCTTTGTTAAGTGTGATAAAAATATTATGGTATGTAAGATGTCCACAAATTTTAGAAAGACATAGGGGTAAAATGACTCAATGATTCAGCAAAGAAGAGAGGGATAAAAAGAAAATTTGGCAAAGTCTTGATAGTTGTTGAATCTTCATGCTGGACATACGGGGTTCACTTTCCTTATTTTACTTGTATATTTTTTTCTATTAATAATTTTTGTTTGAAAAGCAGTCTTTTATTTGCTTTTATCTTACTAAAGGAGAAAGGTTTTAACCAAATCTTCCTCTGAGAGACCATATATTATCTTCACTTTATTATACATTTAAACCAGAACATACCCATTAGCCCTGCATAGAGTCACTATGGCTTTTGCTTCTCTCTTACCAATGGTTGACTCCTTTTTCCAAATGATTTCCTTTTATCTAGCCAAACTTCTCTGTCTCCACCAATGTGGTCATTGGAAATAGAAATTTAAGAAGTCTTCTATACAGATCTAGGCTTGTCGACTTTCAAACCGGAATTCTTTCTTTTTACTCATCTGACAGCTTGTTCTTCCTGCTCCCCAACTCCCATGGTATATACAAATATACCATGTTTTGTATTTAATTCTCTTTGAGTTAGAAATACAAGGTTATTGTCAGCCATCCAGTGATTCTGAGTACTGTTTATAAATGACTGTTTGGGGATTTATATATTTCTCTAATTACTCATTTGTAGCTGAAGAAGAAGAAAATGGTCCTTTGGGGTTGAGGATTATGTATTTGTAATATTTAAATTTCAAGTAATTTCAAGCATTAATGTTTACAAAGATTTTCTTTCTTTACCAGAGTGTTTTGGCATTTATCCACTGACCATGTGACACATCTCTTAAGATGTGAACTCTGTAAGAGTGTGTTATGTTACATATGGCCGGAGAAGGACATACTAGAACTCATAACCTTGCTTTCAGGTTATCTGATTAAGTTGTTCATTATTTCACCTTTTTGTTGTTGTTGTTGTTATTCTTTTTTAGAATCAGGATTTGTTTACTACATCGCAAAATAAAGAATTTGATCCCCTTGGTCCCCTGCCTCCTGGATGGGGTAAGTGACATGATTCTTTTTAATTGCATTTGGTCATTTTAAAAATCAGGTATTTATGGATGATAGCCTGTTCTTGCCTGAGTGAATGTCCGGAGGCTTTTTGGGTGTGTTAGTTTAATTCAGAGTGCCAAGTGGGTATTAAATTGCCCAAAAAGGCATTAAAGTTCAAGTCGACTTTCTTATTATAATTAACTTATATTGGAATTCAGAATTATTTTACCTTTTAAAGGTTAAAAATATTTTGCTCACTTAGCAATAAAAAGAAATGGATTATTTATACAGCAATCTGAATGGACCTCAAGGGCATTATGCTTAGTGAAAAAAACTCAATCTTAAAAGATTACATACTGTATGATTCATTTTATGTAATATTTTCAAAATGACAAAATTACACAAGTGGAAAGCAGATTAGTAGTTGTCAGGAGCCAGAGCCAGTTGTAGGTGGGTGCAAATACAGGAGTTAAGAATATAAGTAGTTCTTACATGGTGGTGAAATAGTTCTGTATCTTAATCGTGGTAGTAATTACACAAGTCTATATATATGGGTTAAAAGTGCACAGAACTATACATTCGTATTAATGAATTCAACTTAAAAATTGGTGAAAATGGAATAAAGTCTAGAGTTAACAGTAACATACCAGTGTCAGTTTCCTGATTTCGATACCATACTATGGTTATATAAGATCTTACCATGGGGAAAAACTGGTGAAGGATCTGTGAGATTCTTGGAATGATTTATGCAACATCCTGTAATAATTATCTCAAAATAAAAAGCTTAAATATTTTGACCACATTTATGCTTCTAAAACACTGTTCATGGGTGCCTGGGTGGCTCAGTCTGTTGAGCGTCCGACTCTTCATTTCAGCTCAGGTCATGATCTCATGATGGTATCAAGCCCCTGCACTGACAGCAGGGAGTCTGCTTGGGATTCTCTCTCCCCCACCTGTGCGTGCGTGTGTGTGCATGCACGCATGTGCTTTCTCTCTTTCTCAAAATAAATAAACTAAAAAAATAAAAACACTGTTCAGAACGGGTGAGTTGATGTAATCTTGAAAGAAAGTGAAAAAGGGAACATCTTATGCTGGTGACATTGTGCCTTGCACTGGTGGACATGGCATGTTCTATTAATTCAACTTTGTTAATAGATTTTAAGATGGGCCTACTCTACCAATTTTGTTTTATAGTATTATATAAGTCATAGCATAGTAGCAAGGTTCCAGAATAAACATGGCTTCATAGTTTTGCATGGAAGCTGAAGAGAGTTTAGAAAGTAGAAAACAGCAAACCCATTTATGGAACTACTTGAAGTTTTATCTTTAAGAGCCACAGATATTTCATAATTTGGGGGCTAAATTCCAAAATTAATATTTCTAGATAGTCTTGTTGGGAGGCACTGGCCTTTAAAATACATTGCTCTAGCATTACTTTATTGAGGAATGGAGAAAAAAAATGATGTGTCAGCATCACATGAATCTGGACAGTAAATGATACTGAATACTGTGAGAAGCCCCATTGCTCTTAGAGTTATTTATCTTTAGCACTCTTGTGAGACAGATAAAAAATGTAATAGATCATACTTATAACTGTTATTGCTATTATCGTGTAACAAAGGGAGGGCATATGAAAGTGAACTGTGAATTTCTGTTTCACCAAAGCCTGGCAGTATGATAAGGAGTCTTGTGTGTGAGTTTCAGAGTGGAGAATACATGGTTGGTATGAAGTACTTTAGAAAAGGGGATGTTGCCTTTATGAAGCATATTGAACTAGACCTGTCAGATTGCATTCCTACACATGGATGATTTTCCCAGCTTTATTTCTAGAATTGTCATATGTCCATGTTACAGAGGAGAAATTGATGCACTGAAAAGATATATCTGAAGGTCATGTGTTATCCTCTTAATTTTATTGCAAATAAACCATGACCCAATTAGCTTTTGTCAGAAGTACAGACCATTTTACTCCTTCTCCAGAGCAGCTGTAGGAAAAAAATGGCCCCTTGCCCATAGAAGCATGAATTGTTGGCTATGTTGCCTTTATTCAAAAAAGCTTTTCCTGCAGGTTGGTGCCTTTTGTATTTATTATTATCTTCATCACTAGGATCCTTCTCATTTTCACTTTAGCCAACAACACTTCCCTAAAATACTGCCTCTAAAGACCCAATCCCAGGTTACCCAAGTTATCAGAATCTTGGCTTGCTTATTTTACATTCTGCTTATTTTTATGTTTCACACTTCAGAAATTGAGGTATACCCCTCCTCCTAAATGAGTTTATGATCACCCTGTTACTTAGAACACTGCTTCATGACTCTCTGCCTTTGGGGCACATGCCTTATTTGTGGAACCAGTGACAACATTGGTATATTGTAACAGATGAAACTCTACCTGACATATCCTCAGGATTGACCCAGGAAATAAAACCCCAACTTACAGCCTGTGTTTACATTCTGAAATTGACAGCATTATTTTTGTGACACAATATGTATTTTATTTTATTTTACTTTTTTAATTGTTTTATCTTGAGAGAGAGAGCAAGGCACCCCAACATAATATGTATTTGAAATCCAGCCTCCTCACCCTTTCAGACTTTTTTGTGCTTGGACTAGACATTACTGCCTCACAAGCTGACAGTGAAGAATTTTTAATACATGCAAACTAAAGAGGCTGGAGTACAAAGAATGCTTTGGTTCAACAATGTAGTCTAATAGGGCTTTGTATAACTGGTTTTACCCATCAAGTCTAAAGATATTTTCTTATTTTGAGACTTGCTGTGAAAGAATATGTAGAACAGCAATAAGCTTCTGTTTTTTACTGTTTTATTCAAGTCAAGAAGTACTCTGATCTGCATTCAGGTTTGATGTTCAGTAATCTCAGTATTGTTTATCATGTGACTTCTTTCAACAAAGGAAGAAATCAACTCTATAGCCCATCTCATTAAAAGCAGATGAGCCTTCAGTTTGCAAGTGCATCCACCTTTTTGAATTTTGTTTTTCACAGTTTGTTCCAAGAATTGCTGGTATCAGCAGTGTATACTTAGAACATAGATAGAAAATCAGTTTTCTATTAAATTTATCCTGCCTCATGTTAACTTTTGAAGAGAAAATTGCTCATCCTGAAATCTGAACTTATATGGCAGCTATACACTTAGGGTATTACTTTTAGATTCAAAAAAAATTACTTCAAAGTTATTTGAATACAAAAAAAGTACAGATTTTGCAAATATATTTAAAATTTTTTAATTTAATATGTCTGCCAAGAATATTAACTAATATTATCGTGTAGCCAGCTATAGCACTGTGGATGCTTCTTTTTGCTTCAGAGACAGACTTAAAGTTGGTTACATTTTACACTGAAAATGCCATGAGCAGCAAGGCCAGTATTAATATTCACAATGTATCACAAGATGCAGAATCCCGTTTGTCTGTATATTATGCACACTTGGGGTTCTATTTCCATTTTAGGCTCAAATGATGTAGAAAATACCTGAGATGTCAGGATGAGGTTCATGATACTCACCAGCATACCCCTTCTAACCTCACATATCCTTACTCTACTCAAAATCATGAAATTAGTGCTGGAGATATAGTTAAAAGTTACCAAATACTAACTTGACATAGCTATGTAATTTGGCCTAAGATTTGTCCTGCAATAACTTGCTTAGAGAATGATTCAAGGGACCTAAATGTTACTTGAAAAATAGATACCAATTTTTCAAACCATATGAAATTAAAAATGGCTTTATCAGCTTGGGATTAACCTTAAAATTTTGTTTGAAATTGTTAACTTTTAGAAACTATGTTTGTTTTTTTTTTCAACGTTTTTTATTTATTTTTGGGACAGAGAGAGACAGAGCATGAACGGGGGAGGGGCAGAGAGAGAGGGAGACACAGAATCGGAAACAGGCTCCAGGCTCTGAGCCATCAGCCCAGAGCCCGACGCGGGGCTCGAACCCACGGACCGTGAGATCGTGACCTGGCTGAAGTCGGACGCTTAACCGACTGCGCCACCCAGGCGCCCCAGAAACTATGTTTTTTTAATGTTGGAATCCATTCTATATTCTTTACTACTTCACTTAATTCATTTTGAGTCAACAAAAAAAATTCAGGTACAGGAATTATCTTTTGATGAAGAATTAATTAGTAATAGAACAGAGAAGTCAATAATAGTTCAAAACAACAGAGCTTAAAAATTTTTTAACTATTTGGTTATTAAAAGAGAAAATGATATCTGCATGTCTTCTAAGCCCTAATGAGAAAGCTCAGGGATACAGGGAAAATTTTGTAGGACGGGATAAGAAAACAAGAAGAATCCTAAATAAAGCAAGAGGCAGACAGGGAAAGAAGTAGCAGTTTCAAAGCCAATATATTAAAGAACTGAGCACTCTGTCCAGCCTTTGTGTAGAAAGTAGGATTTGGAAACCGAGTGTATTAAAGAACAGAGTATATTTTGGAACACTGTCTTCCCTGGTTGAATAATGCCTAGCAATTAACAAAGAAACAAGTTGTGTCCCCCAACCATTATTATTTTAAGAAATGAGTTGATGGGGTATGCAAAAAAAAATCCCTGAATAGAGACCTGAGTTTCCATTCTCTCACTGCTATTTAGTTCTGAGATTTTGGGCAGATCACTTAACCTATCCAAGTTTCCTTATCTTCCAGATAAACTGAAACCGTCTACTCCTGGGACTGTTAAGGATAAAATGAGGTCATGTATGAAAAGTTAAAACGTTAATTATTCTTGCTGCCTTTGGTTAGATTGAACAGAAAGGTCCTGGGGGCAGGACATTGTGAATTAAATCTATTCAGTTTCTAGGCTGTAATGATATTTTTATGACTCTAGCAAGTATATGAATTTAATACTCAAAGAATAAATCAAATCTTTTAAAGTTGTGATTTAAAAACTACAGGGGCCCCTGGGTGGCTTAGTCAGTTAAGTGTCCATCCAACTTTTGGTTTCAGCTCAGGTCATGATCTCACAGTTTGTGAGTTAGAGCCCTATGTCCAGCTCTGTGCTGAGAGTGTG
This sequence comes from Lynx rufus, assembly GCF_022079265.1. Taxonomy (NCBI): domain Eukaryota; kingdom Metazoa; phylum Chordata; class Mammalia; order Carnivora; family Felidae; genus Lynx; species Lynx rufus. Next base: position 24,651,750 of record NW_025814896.1, on the reverse strand, counting down.
GAGCCTGCTTGGGATTCTTTCTCTCTGCCCCTTCCCTTCTTTTGTACTTTCTCTCAAAAATAAATAAACATTAAAAATTAAAAAAAAAATTTTTTTAATGCTTATTTATTTTTGAGAGAGAGAGACAGAGCATGAGCAGGGGAGGGGCAGACACACACACACACACACACACACACACACAGAATCTGAAGCAGGCTCCAGGCTCTCAGCTGTCATCACAGAATCTGACACAGGGCTTGAACTCACGAGCTGTGAGATCATGACCTGAGCCAGACCTGAGCCTGAAGTCAGACGCTTTACCGACTGAGCCACCCAGGTGCCTCCCCGCATAACTACAAAATCCATGCAATGACAAATGGGCAAATTCAGCACATTTTATTTTACTTTGTAGAAGACTATGCCAACTCTAACACTTCACTTTTTTTTTTTTTTTTTAAAGAGAAGAGAACAGACAGCAATGGTAGAGTATATTTTGTCAACCACAACACTCGTATTACACAATGGGAGGACCCCAGAAGTCAAGGGTAAGAAACTTTCAGTTACTAGTATATAGATAACCTCTTAAATATTGTACCCTGTTTCTGACTCAGTTATAAGAAAAATCAAGTTATGTGTTCTTTCCCCAAAGTTCTTAAACATTGCTCACCCATATACTTTAGAAAGAGAAAAAATTACATGATTTCATGTAATGAATGTGGCTTTCTTGAGAGTAGGGGAAAGAGCTCTCTGGTATATATAAATATACTGTGTATCCAAAGATTCTTATTTATAATTAGTAAGACTAGATTACTAATTCTAAAGCAGGATTTTGCAACCTGGGATCACTGGACAGAATTCAGGGAATATGTGATTTAGGAGGGAATAAATACAGATTCAGTTTTACTAACCTTTACCTGAAATCAAGGGTCTCCTTCTGTTGTGATTGTAAACTGTAACCCTAGTAGAATTAGCAATGCCTAGGATTTTGCCATCATAGAAATCCTAGGTTTTTAATACCATATTGCAGTTGTTATAGTTATCTCAGAATACTGTTTACATAGATCATTGCAGGAACTTGCTAGTCAACATAGTAATGAAGAGACACATACTATTATTACAAGTTTGTCTTCTGTTATTGAAGTATGGTTGACATAAAATATTCTCTTAGTTTCAGGTGTAGAACATAGTCATTTGACATTTATATACATTATGAAATTATTACCACAATAAATCTCGTTATCCTCCTTCACCATACAAAGTTATTACGACATTACTGACTATATTCCCTTTGCTGTACTTGACATCCCTGTGACTTACTTATTTTATAACTGGAAATTTGTATCTCAAAGATGAATTTCTTTTTAAAGTTTTGGTAACTGTGTATATACTTGCTTTTTTCTTTGTTGCATTATGTAATAGTATACATATTAGTTTGCTAGAGCTGCCTTAACAAAGTACCACAAATTAAGTGGCTTCAACAATAGAAGTTAGTATCATAGACAGGAAGCAGGGTGTAGGCAGAGCTTTCCTCCCTCCGAAGGTACTAGAGAAGGATTTGTTCCAGACCCTTCTAGTTTCTGATAGTTTGGTTTGTGGCAGCACAGCTGGAGTTTTCACATAGCATTCTTCAGGTCTGCATGTCTCAGTGTCCAAATTTCCCCTTTTTATAAGGATACCAGCCGTATTGGATAATGGCCCACTGTACTCCAGTATGATCTCATCTTAACTAATTATGTCTGCGATGACCCTGTTTCCAAATAAGGTCACATTCTGAGGTACTGAGGGTTAGTACTTCAATGTAGGAATTTGCAGGTGGACACAGTTCAGCTTATAATAAAATCTAATGTGCATTTATCAGACCACCTGAGGGTTCCACTCTGCAAGGAATGGAGGTTCTATAAATGGAACTTCTATAAAGTCAGAGAGCAGTCTCCACGAGATTGTTCTTCACACCAACTGGGTACGAATTCAGGGGTTCCCACAACCACTTTCAGGTTTGATAACTCACTTGAAAGACTAGAACTCACTGAAGCTTGTTATACTCCCAGGTGCATTTATTGCAGGCAAAGGGTACAAATTACGGCCAACAGAAGGAAGAGATATAAGGGCAGAATGGGAGAGGATTCCAAACACCCAGAATTGATGTGAAACAGTATGCATGGAGTATTGCCAACCAGGGAATCTCCTTAGTCTCTGATATCCAGAGTTTTTATTGGGACTCCCGTCACATACTGCCTGCTTAGCTAACCTTTAGTCTCCAGCCCTTCCCCAGAGTTTGAGCTAATATAGTATCTTCGGTTTCTAGTTACTCCAGAGGTTGGAACTGATATGGGGTGTCCCAAAGCCTCCATCATAAATCACATTGTTGACAGTCTGGTGTTCACAGTTCCCAAGCAAACAAAGATACTCATGACAGGCAGGACATTCCAGAGGCCTGGAGATCACCAGTAGTGGAGCACAGAGGCCAGATCTCTCTTTTGGTCTAATTTATTCTTCACGCATTCTCTTCCTGAAAGTTTTAAGAAAAACTATTTCTGGATACTAACAAATCAACATTTTTTATATTGTTGTGATATTTAACTTAAATATTTCAATTTCCCGAAAAGGAATAATTAAGAATTTCAAAGGTAACATTTTAAATTGCTCTTTAAAATTCTCTCTTGAAGGACAGAATAGACCATGTAACCTTTCTGTAATTTGTTACCATATTTTGTTCTTCCTTGGACCTTTAAAGTTTTAGAACTAAAGTGAGAATCATATTTTAATAAATAATACAAATGACCCAGTTCTATCCAGCTTGTTTTGTTTTCAAGACAACTTGTTACTGAGCCTATCTTGCAAATATAATTCTAACAAATAAGTGTTACCTTTAAAAAATTCTTGGTAGTCTATTTTATCTGACATTTCTATTCAGTTCTGTGAATAAAGCGAAATGTTCTTAACCCTTTGACATAGTTTACAAAATACTGTTCTAGAGAGTGGTTCTTGGCCTTTGTTTTTCTGAAGTACACTTGATGAAAATGACAATCCTGCAGTAATAGTGGCTCTCTAAAACCAGTCAGCTTAAATACCTCCAACCCCTCCCTTTCTTCCTTTCTGATGAGAAGTTGAACATTTCTAGTTTTTTCTCTCTCACTAAACCCAACAGATGAGAAAATTGGAGCTATTACATCTAACTAGCAAAAAAGACTGGCTGCCAATAGGACAATACACAAACAACAAAGGAAGTGTTCACTAGTTCCCTACCCACTGTAGTGTAATATTAAAATTTTTTTCAATTTTTTTTTTATTTTAGAGACAGAGCATGAGCAGGAGATGGGCAGAGAGAGAGAGAGAGAGAGAGAGAGAGAGAGAGACACAGAATCTGAGGCAGGTGCCAGGCTCTCAGCTGTCAGCACAGAGCCCAACGCAGGGCTCAAACCCATGAACCATGAGATCATGACCTGAGCTGAAATTGGATGCTTAACTGACTGAGCCACCCAGGCGCCCCTAGTATAATACTTTATTTATTTATTTATTTATTTATTTTTTTTTTAATTTTTTTCAACGTTTATTTATTTTTGGGACAGAGAGAGACAGAGCATGAACGGGGGAGGGGCAGAGAGAGAGGGAGACACAGAATCGGAAACAGGCTCCAGGCTCTGAGCCATCAGCCCAGAGCCCGACGCGGGGCTCGAACTCACGGACCGTGAGATCGTGACCTGGCTGAAGTCGGACGCTTAACCAACTGCGCCACCCAGGCGCCCCATATAATACTTTAAAATGTAAACATTTCTGGGGTGCCTTGGTGGCTCAGTTGGTTGGGTGTATGACTCTTGATTTTGGCTTAGGTCATCATCCTAGGGTCATGGGATCAAGCCCCGCATTGGGCTTCATGCTGAGGGTAGAGCCTCCTTGGGATCTATCTCCCTCTGCCCCTCTCCCCTACTCACGTGCTTGCTCTAAAAAATAAGAATGTAAAAATTTCTTAGGTTCACTAGTAAGCAGTTTTGAATAGTTATGCTAATGGTTTGATTATTTTAACGTGTAACAAAAATTTACTGTTGCCTTCTAATCTGGTTTCTGTTTTAAAACATGTGCTGTTGCAGGGTGGGAAGTTGTTACCAGACTGAAAAAGTTGATAAATGCTATGCTAGCAGTATGAAGGAAGTACTTTGAGAGACCCAAAGATAATGAGTAGTAAGAGGAATACTCATGAAGGCTTACTGTGTGCCAACATTTTTTACTTGTATTGTCTCATTTATTCCTCTTACAGTCTTATTACACAGACGTTCTTAACAAACTGAAGTTTAGACAGATTAAGCGAAGTCTAATGATAGGTATCAAAGAAGTGGTTAGAAATACTTATAAAGAACAGTTGAGTTGCCTTAACAAAGGGATAATTAAGATATTCTGGACAAGGGGAAAGGCTTCACTTGGAGGTGTGACTGATCATGTCTTATTTAGGGAAATGGTGCGTAGCACTACACTGAAATCACAGGGTTTGTGAAAGGGAGTTGGAGGTAGAATGCAGGGTTAAATCTGAAAGGGAATGTTGAGGGCAGAGTGAGTGCCAGGTGTTGGAGTTCAGGGCTCCTTGCTAGCGGTGAACAATGGATATAACTTTAAGGAGAGAACTAATTTGATCGGATCTCTGTTTTAGTATTCTGTCAGCAATATGAAGTATGTGTAGGACCAGAGTGAGACTAGAGGCAGGAAAACCAGTTTGGTGGCTACTGTGAAAGTTGAGAAGAGAGATGAATAATGCCGAGGTAAAGATGTTCTTGGGGATTGAAAACAGTAATGAATATGAGGCTTCAAAAGCAGAATGGGCAGAACTTGGTAACCAAAAGATGTTTAGGTGGCTTATTGGAATATAGGCTAATTAGATAGCTGAAAACTGAGTAGTGGTTCCATGAACCCATTAACAGGTTTAACATGCTTGTAGGATATCTAGAGAAGTCTAGTAAACTACGGGGAACACTGGACTAAATGATCTAAATGATGCTCCATTTATGGGTAATTTTTGTTTTGTGTACTTGGGAAACAAACCGCTCTTCAACACTTTTTATTTGTATTTTTTCCTACGTTTTGTAGTCAATTAAATGAAAAGCCCTTACCTGAAGGCTGGGAAATGAGATTCACAGTAGATGGAATTCCATATTTTGTGGACCACAATAGAAGAACAACCACCTATATTGATCCCCGCACTGGAAAATCTGCTCTGTAAGTTTTCTAAACATCGTAGATTAAAAGTAAAACTGATTACTGAGATTTTGTTATAAAGATTTTAATTAGCAAGAAGTGCAAATCTTACTGTTTCGTGAGTTGGCTTGCGCACAGGCCATTGTCCACTAAATATTTTGTATTTTTATTGTCCTCTTGAATAATTTCTCTTAGAGACCTTTCATATTTGTTATCGGTTCACACAGCACTAAAAAGACTATTTAAAAATTATCAGTACAATACTGCTCACCAATTAATCCCTGATATCTGATGCCTGCTTTCTTTCATTTCCATTACCTCTAACTTAAAAGTTCCTGTTACTTTTTTTCTTTTCCTTTTTTGAAAAGTAACTTTGTGTTTAGTTCTGCTTAATGTGTTTTGTTTAAGGTATTTTTGTGTGTGTGGCAAAGTACATTCACTTTGTTGCACAACCATCAATACCATCCATCTCCAGAACATTTTTATTACCCCATACTGGAACTCTGTACCCATTAAACCATAACTTTCCCGTCTTCTTCGTCCCTCAGCCCCTGATAACTACTGTTATACTTTCTGCCTCTATGAATTTGACTACTCATATAAGTGGAATCATATGGTATACGCGCTTTGTGACTGACTTATTTCACTTAGTATTGTCTCCAGGGTTCATCTGCGTTACAGTTTGTATCAGAATTTCACTACTTTTTAATGCAGAATAATATTTTATTATGTGTGTATACCACATTTTATTTATCCATCTGTTCATGGATTTTTGGGTTGTTTCCATCTTTTGACTAATGTGAGTAATGCAGCAATGAATGTGAGTGTACAAATAATCTGTTCAGGCTATTGCTTTCACTTCTTTTGTGTATGTATTCAGAAGTGGAATTACTGGGTCAGTGGTAATTCTGGGTTTTTGTTTGTTTGTTTGTTTTTGATTTTGGGTTTTTTTTTCTTTTGAGGCACTTCCAGACTGTTTTCCAAAGTGGGTACACCATTTTGCATTGCCACCAAAAGTGCACACAGGTTCCAGTTTTTCCACATCCACACCAACGGTTGTTACTTTCTGTTTGCTTGATTTTTAAAAATGTCAACTTCAGGGAATGAAGTAGCTCATGTGCTGATTGACCAAATATTTGTGTATCTTCTTTGAAGAAATGTCTATTCAACTTCTTTGCCCATTTTTTGAATCCGGTTGTTTGGTTTTTTTATTGTTGAATTTCAGAAGTTCTTTATATTCTGGCTATTAATCCCTTGTCAGATATATCATTTGCAAATATTTTCCCTATTCTGTGCATTCACTAAAGTGTTAGCTCTTAGATGTAGGTTTTGGGTCCATTTTTAGTTAATTTTTATTCATGGTATTAGCAAAGGGTCTGACTTCTTTTTTTTAGCAAGTAGATATCCAATTTTCCCAACACCATTTGTTGAAAAGACCATCTTTTTCCCCATTGAATGGTCTTGGCACCCTTGTCAAGAATCTTTTGACCATGTATACGCAAAAGTTTATTTCTGGACTTTCTATTCCATTGGTCAGTATGTCTGTCTTTATCCTAGTACCATATTGTTTTGATTACTATAGGTTTTACTAAATTTTGAACTCATCCAAGTTCTTTTTTGATATTGCTTTGGCTTTTCAGGATCCCTTTAGATTTCATATGATTTTAGGATAGATTTTTCTATTGTTGCAAAAAAATGTCACTGTGATTTTGATAGAGATTGCATTGAATTTGTAGTTCTCTTGGGTTTGTTTTGACATCTTAACAGTAGTACATCTTCTAAGCCATGAACATAGGGTGTCTTTACATTTATTTGTTTTCTTTAATTTCTTTCACCAATGTTTTTGTAGTTTTCCAGTGTCCAAGTCTTTTACCTCCTAGGTTTAGTTTATTCATGAGTGGGTTTTTTTTTTTTATGCTATTTGTAAATGGAATGGTTTTCTTAACTTTCTTTTCAGATTATTGATAGTGTATAGAAATGCAACTGATTTTTGTGTTGTTTTGTATTCTACTTTGCTCAGTGTACCTACTCCAGTAGGTTTTTTTTGGTCTGGAATCTTTAGATTTTCTTAATATAAGATTATACAATCTTCAAACAAAGATAAATTTTACTTCTTCCTTTACAATTTGGATGTCTTTTGTTTCTTTTCCTTGCCTTTCTTCAGGGCAAGAAACTCTGGCTAGAACTTCTAATATTATGTTGAATGGAAGGGAAAGCAGGCATCCTTGCCTTGTTCCTGACCTTTGAGGGAAAGCTTTCATTTGATGTCAGCTGTGGGATTTTCATATATGGCCCTTATATTGAGGTAGTTTCCTTCTAGTCCTAGTTTGTTGAGTATTTTTTTTACCATAAAAGGATGTTAAATTTTGTCAAATGATTTTTGGAGTTTTTTTGCCTCGAGATGATCATGTGGGGTTTTTTTTTTTTTTGGTGTTTGTTACTAATGTATGCTGTATAGGATTGATTTTTCACATGTTGAACCATCCTTGCATCCCAAGAGCAAATCCCACTTGGTCAAAGAGATTAAAATATTAATCCTTTTAATATACTAGTGAATTCAGTTTGGTAATATTTTGTTGAGGACTCTTACATCAGTGTTTGTAAGAAGTACTGGTCAGTAGTTTTCTTGTAGTGTCTCTGGGCACAGTTAGTCTCTCATTACTTCTTAATTTTATCATTTCTGCTTATTAAAAACCTTCATGTTTAAAGCAAAAACCAGAAATTCAGGCCAATTGGGTATTAACAAAATTGAAATTTATTTAGATATGTTAAGTAAATAATAGATACTTTTGTATCATTCATTTTTTGTTTCAGTTAAGTTTGGGTACATATAACAGAAAACCATAAAACCATAGTGTTTTATTTAGGATAGAAATATATTTCTTTCCATCATTAAGCACACTGTTAATAATCCATGGCTCAATGAAGTCATGAGAAATTAGAAAACATATTGTACTTAAGGATAATAAAAACACAACATATCACAATTTATGGGGTTTAAAAAAAATCATCCTCAGGGTGCCTGGGTGGTTTAGTCAGTTAAGCGTCCGACTTCAGCTCAGGTCATGATCTCACACTCTGTGAGTTCGAGCCGTGCGTCAGGCTCCGTGCTGACAGCTCAGAGCCTGGAGCCTGCTTCGGATTCTGTGTCTCCCTCTCTCTCTGCCCCTCCCCTGCTCATGCTCTGTCTCTCTCTGTCTCAAAAATAAAAACATTTAAAAAAAAATCATCCTCAGAGGAAAATATATTGCTTTATATAGGATTAGATTATAAATAAGAAAGGTATAAAATCAGTGATCACTGCTTTCACCTTAAGAATCTAGAAAAAAAAATTAAGCCCCAAATAAGCACAAGAAAGGAAATAAGCATAAAAGCAGATATTAATGAAATGAAAACGAAACAGTAGAGAAGTCAGAGCTACAAGATGGATCTTGGAGAAGATTAATAATAATCCCAGGATGCCTGCGTGGCTCAGTTGGTTGGGTGTCCAACTCTTGGTTTCTGCTCAGGTCATAATCTCATGGTTCATGAATGTGAGCCACGTGTTCAGGCTCTGTACTGACAGCAGAGAGCCTGCTTGGGATTCTCTCTCCCTCTCTCTCTGCTCCTCCCCTACTTTCTCAAATAAATATATAAACATTAAAAAATAATATCAGTAACCCCTAGTACACCTGAGGATGAAAAAAAAAACACAAATTACTAATATGAAAGTGAAAGAAGGACATCACTACCTATCCTACACACATTGAAAGATAACAAAGTGTGTACTTCAACAACTTTATGCCAAGAAATTAGATATTTTAGGTCAAATGGGCAAATTCCTGGAAAGATACAAGTTACCAAAATGAACACAAGAAGAAATAGTAAATCTAAATAACCCTATATCTAGTAAAGAAATTGAATTCATAATTAAACAGTTTCCCACAAAGAAAGGTCTGAGCTAGATGGCTTCCACTGGTAAATTTTATCAAAACTATGAGTAATAAATAATATCAATCCTATTCAAATTTTTTTCATAAAATATAAGCGATTGGAACACTTCCCAACTCATTTTATGAGGCTCCTATAAGTCCTGATGGCAAAATCAAACAAGAATAGTATAAAAAAATTACTGGCTAATATTTCTATGAACATAGGTATAAAAATCTTTAACAAAATAACGGCAAATTAAATCCAGCAAACTATAAAAAGGATATTACATTATCATCATATCAAATTTATTCCAGGATAGCAAGATTGATTTAATATACAAAAACCAATTGATATAATTCACTACATAAACATATTAAAGGAGAAAAATCATCATTTCAAGAAAGCACTTGAGAAAATAAAATGCCAGTTTATGATAAACTCTCAGCTGCCTTGGAAACTTTGATACATCATCTCAATGATAAAATACCTCTTAAGAGCAAGAATAAGACAATAGCTACTGTCATTACTTCTTTCACCATTGAATTGGTAGTTCTATGAATTAAGAGAAAGAAATACAAGATAGATTGGGGGCACCTGGATGGCTTAGTCAGTTAAGCATCTGACTTGATTTTGGCTCATTGAGCCTGGTGTCGTGCTCTGCACTGAGCGGGGAGCCTGCTTGGGATTCTCTCCCTCTCTCTCTCTTCCCCCCACCCCCGAAAATACATAAGTAAACATTTTTTTTAATAATTATTTTTTAAAGTTTATTTATTTTGAGAGAGTGCACACGTGAGCAGGGTTGGGGCAGAGAGAGAGAATCCCAAGCAGGCTCCATACTGTCAGCGCAGAGCCCAGTTGGGGCTCGAACTCATGAACCCTGAGATCATGACATGAGGTGAAATCAAGAATCGGATGCTTTACCAACTGAGCCACCCAGACGCCCCATATAAGTAAAATTTGGGGGGGGGGTGCGGCTGGGTGGCTCAGTCAGTTGGGTGTCCGACTTTGGCTTAGGTCATGATCTCGCAGCTGGTGAGTTCCAGCCCCATGTTGGGCTCTGTGCTGACAGCTCAGAGCCTGGAGCCTGCTTTGGATTCTGTGTCTCCTTCTCTCTCTGCTCCTCCCCCACTCATGCTCTGTCTCTCTGTCTCTCAAAAATAAGTAAACATTTAAAAAAATTTTTTTAAATAAGTAAATACATATTTTTTAAAGATAGATAGGGGGCACCTAGGTGGCTCACTCAGTTGAGTGTCCAACTTCAGCTAAGGTCATGATCTCGCAGTTCATGAGTTTGAGCCCACGTCAGGCTCTGTGCTGACAGCTCAGAGCCTGGAGCCTGCTTTGGATTCTATGTCTGCCCCTCCCCCATTCATGCTCTGCCCCTATGTCTCTCAAAAATAAACATTAAAAAACAATTTTTTGAAGATATATAGATTAGAAAGGAAGAAGTAAAGCTATTTTTTTTCATAGAGATAGCATAACTCTTGTACCTAGAAAATCATAAGGAATCTAGAAAAAACTAGAACTAGTAAGTGAATTTAATAGTGTTACTGGATACAAAGTCAATAGACAAAATCAGTTGTATTTTTTTTTTAAGATTTTATTTTTAGGTAATGTTACACCTAGTGTGGGGATTAAACTCACAACCCCAAGATCAAAAGTCACATGCTCTACCAACTGAGCCATCAGGTGCCCCTAGAATCAAGTATTTCTACATTGAACATTTAGAAAATGAAATTAAAAGAATTCTAGGGCTTGCTTGGAAGCTCCATGGTGTCATTAGTGATCTAGGCTTCTTTCTTTGTGTTCTACCATTCCACACCGTGGGCTCTTTTCTCAAGGTTACCTCATAGTGTGTGATAGCTGCTAAAAGTTCAGCTATCATAGTCGCACTGCAGGCTAGAATATGGAGGAAGAACAAACTGGAGCGAGAAAAAAATCCCTTTCCAGCTTTCTTTGCTCTCTGTAAAAGAGCCTTCCTAGAAGTCCTATATAACATTTACAGTTCTTTAGCCATGGTTAAGTCACACAACCATTCTGGGAAATGTGTCTTTATTCTAGGTAGCAGTCTGCCCAGGTAGATACCAGGAGTCTGATTTAAGGACCAAGGAAAGAAGGGATTTGGGGATAGGCGACTTTCCCAGATACAACCTCCTTTACTTAGTCCTGTTGGATTTTTCTCTATATAAAAGAAAATCCCACAACAATGTCTTTAAAAAGATCTGAATTTCTGTCTCTTTCTTAAAACTAGTCCTGGGCATTTTTTTTTTAAGGTGGTGTTTAGAGTATGCTGTGCTACGTTATTTTTATATTTGACTCAGTACTGAAGGGGTGTGGTATTTTGCTTTCCTTCAATATATCATCTTACAAGCTGCTATATATGTATGTCATATTAACATTCCTCCTCAGAGACAATGGACCACAGATAGCCTACGTACGGGACTTCAAGGCAAAGGTTCAGTATTTCCGGTTCTGGTGTCAGGTTAGTTTCAGAACTTTTCTATACCCCCTTTTCTTTGTTATGTTGCTTACATTACACAGTGATTGTGAAAATAATTAACTCCTAGAAGAACTGGGAAAATAGGAAGCATTGGAATCTCTCTTCTCTATTTTTAGGGCAAAGAAATAGATTTATCAGATTATTTGTGGCTTCTGTTGTCCAGAAGAATAAATTTGAAACAGTTTGAGTAAAAAAACTGTTCTCCTTTCAGTATCCATAATTTTCAGATGGCAGCAATCTTCAAACAAATGAGTTAAAACATTTTTTGATTTATAGATTGTAACCATCCCCTTTCATATTTAACATTTGATATAAATGATTTTGATATATATAATTAAGAGGGGAGAAGACTTTGTTTTTTTGTTTTTTTAATTTTAATTTTTTTAATTTATATCCAAATTAGCATATAGTGCAACAATGATTTCATTACATTCTATTTCGTTACATTCTATTTTTCCTGGGTATGGTCAATTATTTCTGATATATAAATAAATACTTGCTGAATTAATGATTTCTTTATGGGATCTTAAAATGTACTAGTCAAAGTGTTACTATAATGAATATTTATAAACTTCAAACTTGTAATTAACAGGGGCCATACAAGCAAGAATAATCTAAATTAGCTTTTTGAAAATATTTATTTGACCCATTAAGCACTGCATCTGAGATCTTTTCTTTTATTTCTTACTTATTAAATGATCTTAATTAGCATGAATGCTCACAAATGCATGGTTAAACATTATTGAAATAAATTCATATTCATAGTCTACTTTTTTCTGTAAACAAAGATAAAAAGTAAATAAAACTTTACCCTTTTAGTTTTTCGATAGGCCATTTTAAGGTGAGAGTTGACTTAAGTCATTCTTATGTTTCAGCAACTGGCAATGCCACAGCACATAAAGATTACAGTGACAAGAAAAACATTGTTTGAAGATTCCTTTCAGCAGGTACTGTTTTTTTGTTTGTTCATTTTTAAATTGTTTAATGTTTATTTTTGAGAGAGACAGAGAGAAAGTGCAATCGGGAGGGACAGAGAGAGGGGGAGACACAGAATCCGAAGCAGGCTCCAGGCTCTGAGCTGTCAGCACAGAGCCCGATGTCGGGCTTGAACTCATAACCCATGAGATCATGACCTGAGTCAAAGTCGGTCGCTTAACCAACTGAGCCACCCAGGTGCCCCTAGCAGGTACTGGTTTTTATCCACTCGAGGGTTTTCCCCATGGCTGCCAGCCCAGAGCCACTTTTGGTTCCAAATCTAAATAGTTTGAACTTTTTGAATTGGAGTCCTTAAATTAAGTATTGCCAGCTGCATTAGTACTTAAGATTTAGGAACATGTAGATAGATCTGTATGTGTATATGTCCTGTACTTTTGAAATGTCAGAGTAATTTTTTTTTTAACATTTATTTTTTTTTTTTAACATTTATTTATTTTTGAGACAGAGAGAGACAGAGCATGAACGGGGGAGGGGCAGAGAGAGAAGGAGACACAGAATCGGAAGCAGGCTCCAGGCTCTGAGCAAGCAGTCAGCACAGAGCCTGACACGGGGCTCGAACCCACAAACTGTGAGATCATGACCTGAGATGAAGTCGGACGCTCAACCGGCTGAGCCACCCAGGCACCCCAAAATTTAATGTTTATTTATTTTTGAGAGAGAGAGCAGGGGAGGGGCAGAGAGAGAAGGAGACATAGAATCCGAAGCAGGCTCCAGGCTCTGAGCTGTCAGCACAGAGCCCAGGTGGGGTTTGAACTCATGAACCATGAGATCATGACCTGAGTCAAAGTTCAATGCTTAACCACTGAGCCACCCAGGCGCCCCCGAAATGTCAGAGTAATTTCAAGCGATGAGTTTCAGGTCTTTAAGCTATGTGTTTGGTTTGAAATAGATATTTGAGTAAGAAAATAGGCTTTTGGTAGACAAAAAGTCTGGAAATATCCATATGAACATTATTGGATGGGTAGAAAGGAAGAGGGGAGAAGACTTTGTTTTTTTGTTTTTTTAATTTTAATTTTTTTAATTTATATCCAAATTAGTTAGCATATAGTGCAACAATGATTTCAGGAGTAGATTCCTTAATTCCCCTTACCCATTTAGCCCCTCCTCCCTCCTACAACCCCTTCAGTAACCCTCTGTTTGTTCTCCATATTTAAGAGTTTCTTATGTTTTTGTCCCCTTCCCCGTTTTTATATTATTTTTGCTTCCCTTCCCTTATGTTCATCTGTTTTGTATATTTTTACAATACGCATTTGTTATTCATAATTAAAAATCATTTTTTATGTAGGAAAGAAATTGGTCTTTGGTTACAATACCAAAATAAAAAGTATTTTTTCAGAAGTAGTCAACAAATTTTTTTATTGCCCTCAGAACCCAAGTTAATTTACTCTTACCTTTATTTTGCAACTTAACACCAACTGCAAATAAATGTTAAGTGATTTGGTTGTAAGGAAGATTAAAATGACCAATGAAAAACTATCTTAAAACACAAACATCTACTTAATCCTAATTTTATAGCCAGATATGGATGTGATTTTTTTAATGTTTATTTATTTATTTTGAGAGGAGAGAGAGCAAGCTAGTGAGCACAAGTTGGGGAGGGGCAGAGAGAAAGGGAGAGAGAGATTTCCAAGCAGGCTCCATGCTGTCAGTACAGAACACAACACAGGGCTCAAACTCACAGACCACGAGTTCATGACCTGAGCCGAAATCCAGAGTCAAGTGCTTACCTGACTGAGCCACCCAGGCACTCCTGGACATAATTTTTTATTATCAAGCCCATGTGATAATTGTGGCAGTTACAGCTTCAAAATGAATGCAGAGGGAAAATTATCTGAGATGGTTGACAGATTGGCTGAGATACCTGGCTACTTGGTTTCAGAAACAGTAATGTACATTTCCTAATGGAACCTCAATAATTAACATTGAAGGGTAAAGCCAATTGGCATCCTCCTAAGTGGGAGCAGATAACTTTTTAGCAGCAGAGCTTGACTAAGAGCATTTCGAGAATTATGAATGATTCTCTTGATCTGATGTAGGTTTCCAACGCCATTCCCCACCCTAGTCATTACCTACTTCTGATTTTCATATTCATAACAACTGTGTAGTCAATCTCTGGTGGGCTGGTTTCTTGGAACATAACTTACTATTGTAGTGTTAAAAAGATGCAAAATGTCTTTAAATGTTTTAAATGATTAAATGTCCCTTAATTTTTTGACTTTTGAAACCTAAAGACTATTGCAGAATGACAGACCAGGTGGTACTAAACAGTTGTTTAAAATTGTCACTATAGGAACACCTGAATGGCTCAGTCGGTTAAGCATCCAACTTTTGATTTCGGTTCAGGTCAGGATCTCATGGTACATGTGTTCAGGCTCCACACAGAGCTCTGCACTGGCAGCATGGAGCCTGCTTAGGATCTCTCTCCCTCTCTCTCTGCCCCTCCGCTGCTCATGCTCTCTCTGTCTCTCAAAATAAATAAACACTTAAAAATAAAATAAAATTGTCACCCTAGATTTGACATCCATCAAATAAATGTCAAATATTTGAGAAAAATTTGATTGCTTTGGAAGAAAGACAAATCTGATAGCAAAATTAGCATCAAATGTTCTTTCTAAGTGGTAAAGTTGTTTTGCAGTAGTGTTTTTGCTCATGGGGGAAAATTTTTTTATTTAAAAAAATTTTTTAATATTAGTCATTTATTAAAGGTTACTACTTAAAAGTAGTTTTTCCAGGGAACAGCAAGTCTTCAGGTATCAGACACAGGACAAAAAGAACAACCAGAATTTCCAGGGGAACAGTCTCAGATTTGGGGGAATAACAAGAGAAATCAGTAACAGCCATAGGTTTGGGGGAGCAGCCACAGGGACAAGGAATAGCCCAAGGGAGCAAGAAACAAACAAACCAATAAAAAGAAATGTTTTAACCTTTAATATCTTTCATTTGCAGTGCTATATAGTGAATATACTATTTGTAGAATATGTGTCATAAGCATTGAATTTTTTTTGCTACATCAGGGATTTTTTTTTTTTTTTAGTGGGATATGAATTCATGTAACTAATGTATATGTTTTGTGGGAACTGAGCCCTGGCTGGCATAAGCAGGTTACTTACTGAGCCTCTCTGGATATTTAAATGTAAGAGTTCATTCTACTTTCATAAAATAGAGACATTAAACCCTCTTTTTGTCCAGGTCCGGTTACTTTTATTCTAAGAGTAATACTTATAATGTTCTGTTGGACCAATTTTAGTCAAGTAATTACATAGTTTTACAAAGAAAAAACCCAAATGATCTATTTATTATAGTTCAGTAATGGTGCTGCCCTTCAAATATGAAGATGATCTTATTAACCACTATAGTAGGACACAGAATTTGAGTATTTTTCCAGGTATTTATAAGTTTCCATTTCCAAAGTTAACTATATTCTTTCTTCAGCCACTGGTTTTCATTTCCAGGTTAGCCAGTTGCTAACATGTGTACCTTTTAGCTATAAAACAAACCCAAACTTAACCAAACCAAGTGGTTTTTCCCACTCAAATGACTTAACAAAGGACCATGCCCATGGTTACTCTGCTCTAAGCAAGTGACAGAAGCAACTTTGTAAGTCAAAAGTAAGATTTTTTAGGGGAGCCTGGGTGGCTCAGTCGGTTAAGCATCTGACTTTGGCCCAGGTCATGATCTTGCAGTCCGTGGGTTCGAGCCCCACATCGGGCTCTATGCTGACAACTCAGAGCCTGGAGCCTGCTTCAGATTTTGTGTCTCCCTCTTTCTTTGTCCCTCCCCCACTTACCTGTGCATTCACGCTCTGTATCTATAAAGTATATTAAAGTATAGAGGTGTATAATACATAAAACATAAAACTTTAATGTATTTTCTGTATATGTGGTATTGACTAGATCACAAACATCCTTCTATGTTGTGGGGAATTTAAGTTACCTATAATGAAGAACATTTCAAACCTGGAAGTGGTGGAATGGTGTGTCAACAACTGCTTTTACCAATTCTTTTACTTTATTGTTTTGTAGATAATGAGCTTCAATCCCCAAGATCTGCGAAGACGTTTGTGGGTGATTTTTCCAGGAGAAGAAGGTTTAGATTATGGAGGTGTAGCAAGGTAGTGATAATATGAATACTCAGAACTTAGTTCCTTTCTTCCAAAGGTATCATTACACTTTGCTTGCAAGTATTTTCTCAATCTTATATTTCAGGAAAACGAAATGTAGCAAATTATTGTACCTTTATTATGCTGTAGCTATAGAATTTCAGCAAATGCTAATTCAGCACTTTCTAAGGTGCTGCAAGTTGATTTCCCCCACATCATTCATTTTAATCCTCAGGATAACCCTGTGAGATAGAATTTTACAAGTAATAATGAAGTTCAAAGACTCACCTAAGGCATATAACTAAGCTCTAGAACCTGGATATAAGCTTTGAATCATCAAACCAGAAGCCAGTGTTCAGTCTAGCACTTCGTGTCTGTTCCACAGAGCATACAAGGTCCTGTAGCAATCAGGTTATTTTCCCCATCACAGATTACTGATACAGATAATGGCCCTTCAATTCCCAACTGAGATTAATATATTTGTTTTAAGAATACAGAGGGCTATGTAAAATAGTTAAAATTTTTAAATTCAGCTCTCTTAATATTGGAGCTTCTAATCAAACCCTAGAAGATTGACTCAAGTAAGAAATTCCTTTGCTTATTCCATAACAATCTAGCACATCAGGTTAAATATCTGTATAGCAGTGGCAGTGTGGAAAGCAAGGACTTGGAGTCAAAACTGGATTTGAATCCTTTTTCTGCACTTAGTAGTACAACCTAGGGCAAGTATCTTCATCTGTAAAATGAGAATAGTCATCTACTTTTCTAGGATTATTGTGAAGAGTAAAAATAGTGTTTATTAATGACTTAGTTCAGACCCTCTGTTTTTGTATGTTTACTGAATGATGGCTACATTTTAGTAGTTCTTATTTATGAATGTATTAAAGTTCACATTTAAAAATGTGTGAAGTAATCACTGGGAAATAATAAATGAGTAGAAACATTTAATTTTGTACAAGTTAAAGCTATTTCAGGAGGAGGGCAATCATTTATTCTTAATTAGAAAATCAAATAGTGTTAATAAGTAGAAGTAGCATTATCATCAGAGGCCATGAACTTTCCTACAGGAAAAGAAATCTCAGACACACCTGTATTGTCCCAAATCGATTCTGCCTACTGTTCTATTAGGCCCATCCAAGTTACATAGTCACTATAATCTTACATTAATACTGGTTGGTATTTTCACAACACTTGAATTAGAGCTTCTCAGAGCATTTTTCTAACGAATGAGTGTCTTGAATTAAGTGTTTTATTGTCTTTGTGAAATTGGAAGTTTTTCCATATTTATCTAAGATTTAGAGAGCTGTGGCACTTGAGGAACACCATGAGGTTTAGGAACAGGTGGGAGTACTATTAGACTTCTTTCAGCTGCTCCAACGACATGGGTTAATAGTGAATTTTAAACGACTCTATATAGTATTTCATTGATTCTAAGACTAACATTTTCATATTTAATGTCTCTGACATTGGGCTGTGTAATACAATTATAATTAGAAAAATTTTTAGTGGTTCATCAAGTAATGATGTCTTTTAAGTCGATGATGTCTTAGATTCTTTGAAATATAATAATATGCAGTGTGTAAATATCCTCTCTCTAAAATGGATGTTTGAAATGAAGCAGTAAAAATCAACAAGGAATTAGGAAACTGTCACCAGCTGAGGAATGTAGATTCCTGAGAACTTTGTAGCTCTGCTCTTTGATTTCTTGGCATGGTTTTTTTCACCCTAAATTTTCTTTTGTTTTCAGAGAGTGGTTCTTTCTTTTGTCACACGAGGTGTTGAACCCCATGTATTGCCTGTTTGAATATGCAGGAAAGGATAACTACTGCCTGCAGATTAATCCTGCTTCTTACATCAATCCAGATCACCTGAAATATTTTCGTTTTATTGGCAGGTTTATTGCCATGGTAAGTACAGATAGAGAACTGTGTTTACTTTGCTAATTCAACAATACTAAAGCATTATTTCTTTAACTGTCTCATTTGGAATTTTCTCATCACTAAGACATTTTTTAAGATTAGTTTGTTACATTTGCCCTTTTCCCAAAAATGTGCCCTAATAGATGACAAGGGAGCTTTAAGTGAAGAATTAATCTAACGTTCTATTATAAAATTATCATAAATGGTATTATTTTCTTCTTATATAGGCTTTGTTCCATGGGAAATTCATAGACACAGGTTTTTCTTTGCCATTCTATAAGCGTATATTGAACAAACCAGTTGGACTCAAGGATTTAGAATCTATTGATCCAGAATTTTACAATTCTCTCATCTGGGTTAAGTAAGTTTGTTTCCATTTAACTTATCAAAATAGAGTCTATATGCTTTCATTATGGTGCTGATAACTTACCTCAACTGAAAGCTTGTAATTGGTTTATTGAATTTAAATAATCTGTATTAGACTTGTCTCATTATTCAATATGATAAATTTTGCAGAATGTACCCAAGATCTTAGGCAAAAATGTGATGATTTAGAGCATAATCTTTCCAGTTTTCTTATTATTTTGATGGTATAGTTTTATAGTGATTATTGAAGAACACAATCCTTTACTTAAATACTTTTTATATGATTGAATTTGTATAACAAATAATGTTAATTTCATTTGTGCAGAGAAAACAATATTGAGGAATGTGGTTTGGAAATGTACTTCTCTGTCGATAAAGAAATTTTAGGTGAAATCAAGAGTCATGATTTGAAACCTAATGGTGGCAATATTCTTGTGACAGAAGAAAATAAAGAGGAATATATCAGGTGAGAGAGAATGTTCCTTTTGATATAATGTAGCCTTTCTTTTGGGCTACAGCACATTGATAATTGCCTAGTGGTACTAGTGGACAGTATTTCAAAAAATATTGTTGGCCTTTTTACTAATCATTAAGAGAACTGATCATGTATAATTAAGGACATGATTGATCACTTTCTACCTTACGAGTATGTTGAGAGAGGAATAAGAAAAGTGCTTATTCAAGTCAAAGGAGGGAGACATCATTTCATCTGGTTGTAACCATGGAGGTTGGGGAACCTTGAAGGTTGGGGAAGATTGAGTTGTGCAGAAATGAGAACAAGTTAAGAACAGAGATATGAAGGCTGGAAAGTACAAGTCACAAATAGTAAAAAGGGAAGCATGAGTGTGGTGGTGCTGTCAGGCAGCTCAGAGTTGATATCCCATTCTGCCATATCCTGCATTTCAGAGGCCAAGGAAAATAAGGAATCTTTAAAAGATGTGGAGGCTAATAAATTTAATAACCCTTAAGACAATAGTTAGAACTACATCCACGTGGTAGATACAGAAGCCAGATTACAAGAAGTTAAGGACCAAATTCAGTAGACAATCAGTCTAAATTTCTCTTTTAACAAGTCTAGCAGCAAAATAATGAGAGAACAGATTCTTATGGAGGCAGCAGAGTAGAGAGACTATCCTGCAGGTTAACTCAAACTGAACTTTACACAGAATTAATCTAATGGATACTGATAGGTTTTATACCCCCTTTCTTGGTATATTTTCAGTTTAGCCACAATTTTAAATATTTATAAAGTGATAGAGAAAAATTTTGGTCATATAGAACTTTTACTTTTTCTCCAAAAGTGGGAGTTTTAAGGGTAGAGATAGTGCTAGATCTCTTTTAAATACCGGTTCTATAACCACTATGCTATCTAACACCAAGTCATTGAAAATAATCTCCGGTTTATATGCAGATATGTTTGTGGGCAATATTGTAAGATTAGATAAAATTTATAAGTAAAATAATTTTTAATGTATCTTCTTATGCTTTGCATTCATTCATACTTTAGTCTCAAGGGTCATTAGTTTATTCACATATTCTCAACACCAATTCTGTCACATCAGGATTAGTTTTCACATATCTGCTGCTTCTTGAGTGCCAGCTTCTGTCTCTTGCTTGGTTTTCTACTTTTTAAATATTAACATATTCACTCCAGCCTTCTGTGATTAGTATTTGCATAATAGATCTTCCTCTCTCCTTTACTTTTCAGTCCTGTCTGTGTCTGTATTTAAAGTGTGTTTCTCGGGATGCCTGGGTAGCTCAGTCAGTTAAGAATCCAGCTTCAGCTCAGGTCATGGTCTCACAGTTTGTGAGTTCGAGCACCACCACATCAGGCTCTGCGCTGACCATGTGGAGCCTGCTTGAGATTCTCTCTCTCTCTCCTTCTCTCTCTGTCCCTCCCCCACTCATGCTTTCTATCAAAATAAATAATAAACTTAAAAAAAAATAAAGTATTTCTTACAAGCAGCATATTCTTGCGTCTTAACTATTGTTATCCAGTCTGATAATCTTTGCTTTTTAAATGCAGTGTTTAGTGTATTCACATTTAATATGATTACTGATATGGTTGGACTTAAGTCTGTCACCTTGCTATATGTTTCTTATTTATCCTAATTTCCTTTGTTCCTCCTTTCCTGCCTTTAATAGAGTAAATTTTAGGTTTTATAGTCTGTTCTGTTGGGTTTTTTTTTTAAGCTATCCCTCTTTAATTTTTTTAGTGACTGCTCTGATTATCATCTATATCCTGAATTTCTCACTTAAGACTATATAACTTATGATTGATATTATATTACTACTTGTACAATGTAAAAGGCTTATAATAGTGTAATTTTAGTTATCTCTAGCCGTTTGTGCAGTTGTTGTCATATTTCTTACCTTACAAACCACATAATACTTTATTACCTCTTGCTTTAAGCAATTACTCGATTTTTTTTAGTTTTTATTTAAATTCCAGTTAGTTAAACATACAGTGTAATATTAGTTTCAAGTGTACAGTTTAGTGATTCACCACTTCCATACAATACCCAATGTTTCTCACAAGTGTACTCCTTAATATCCATCACTTGTTTCTCCCATTCCCACACCCAGCTCCCCTCTGGTAACCATCAATTTGTTCTCTGTAGTTAAGAGTCTATTTCTTGGTTTGCCTCTCTTTTTCCCCTCCATGGTTTTGTTTTTGTTTTTTTTTTAAGTCCACATATGAGTGAAATCATGTGTAGGTATTTGTCTTTCTCTGACTTATTTCACTTAGCATTATATACTCTCTTAGTTCCACCTACATCATTGCACAATTACTAGATTTTTTTTAATGTTATTTATTTATTTTGAGAGAGAGAGTATGAGCAGGGGAGGGGCACAGAGAGAGAAGGAGAGAGAGAATCCCAAGCAGGCTCTGTTCATTGTCAGCGTAGAGCCCAATGTGGGGCTTGATCCTACAAACTGCAAGATCATGACCTGAGATGAAATCTCAGTTTAACCAACTGAGCTACCCAGGTACCCCCAATTACTAGATTTTTTAAGAAATTAAGAAAAAGTAGTCTTTTACATTACTCACATTATCATTTCTGGTTGTCTTCATTTCTTCCCACAGATCTATTTTTCCATCTGGGATCAGTTTTAAAAACTTCCTGTATAATTTTTCTCTGTGCAATTGCTGGCAATAAATTCTTTCAGCTTTTATCTGAAGGCATCTTTATACCACCTTCAGTTTTAAAGGATATTTTCATCGGATTTAGAATTCTAAGTTTATAGGGGTTTTTTTCCCTCATTTTTAGCACTTTCTTTCAATAATGTCATTCTGTTATTTCTGTTATTTTTGATATGTGAGCCATTGGGTTTTTTTTTAATGTTTTTTTCTGAATGTCTGTTTTCTGTGGTTTTTCAAAGCATTTCTCTTTAATTTTGCTTTTTTGCATTTGACTCTGCTGTACCTAATTATGATTGCTTTTATATTTATGCTACTTGGCATTTGCTGAGCTTCCTGTATCTGTGATTGATGCCATTTCAGCCATTTTGGAAAATTCAGGGACTGGATCTTTATGGATGTTCCTTTTGCTTCATTCCTTCTCTACATACTTCAGACTTCACTTAGATGCATGTTTAATCTTTGACACCATCCCATGGTTCTCAGATACTCTATATATTTTTTATCTTTTTTTCTGCCCTTTTAGTTTGCACCATTTTGATTGACCTACTTTTTTTTTTTTTAATTTTTTTTTTTTCAACGTTTATTTTATTTTTGGGACAGAGAGAGACAGAGCATGAACGGGGGAGGGGCAGAGAGAGAGGGAGACACAGAATCGGAAACAGGCTCCAGGCTCTGAGCCATCAGCCCAGAGCCTGACGCGGGGCTCGAACTCACGGACCGCGAGATCGTGACCTGGCTGAAGTCGGACGTTTAACCGACTGCGCCACCCAGGCACCCCTGATTGACCTACTTTTGAATTCACTGCTCGTAAGTCCATTCAATAAAATTTTCGTTACAGATACTCAGATATTTTGTAATTTTCGTTTGGTTCTTTTAAGAGTGTCTGTGATGAGAATCCCCATCTCTTTACCCATTTTGTCCATCTTATCCTATAAATTTTTAATACATTTTAATAGCCTTTTAAAAAGTCTCCGGTGGGGCACCTGGATGGCTCAGTTGGTTGAGCGTCCGATTCTTGATTTTGACTCAGGCCATCATCATCCCATGGTCATCGGATAGATCCCTGCATCAGGCTCCCCAATGAGCATGGAGCCTGCTTGGCATTCTCTCTCTCTCCCTCTGCCTCTCCCTTGCTCATCTCTCAAAAAACAAAAAGAAAAAAGTCTCTGCTAACTTCAACATTAGGCTGTCTGTGGGCCTAATTCTATAAACTTTTTTCTTTTATTATGAGTCACATTTTCCTGCTTCTTTGCAGGCTTTTTTTTTTTTTTAATTGTGGATGATACATGGTAGACTCTGGATTCTTTTTTCTTCCTCTGAAGAATATTGACTTTGTTTTGACAGGCAGTTAAATGAAGGACAGATCACATTGATCCTTTGGAAGCTTGCTAGAGCTGGTCTATTTCCATTTTCCCTTTATTCCTAAAACATGGTCCTTACTTCTTACAAGGAAAAGCTTAAAGTGTTTACCATGTAACTTTGTGAGATGTAAACTCTAACATTCTATCTCTCTGGTACTAGGTAACTGCTGAAATTTCTGCTTGGGTCTTTGGCTTTTCGGTTTTTGCTTTGCACAGGGTTCCTTGGAGTCTCATCATGCTACACACATGTATTTAACAATCAGCTAAGGATTTGAAGTAAATTCCTGTGCAGATTTGGATGGGAATGCCTTCTCTTTGTGTTCTTTCTTTCTGGGATTTTTACATAACTGTTGACAGCTTGAAGCTCCCATCCTCAGGTTTCCTCAGCCCAATAAGACTGTTGCCTTTTATTTGAGCTTCATTCTCTTGCGCTCCATGTAAACTGGGAAGTACCCTCAGGAGAAAAGCCTATTCATAATGCAAATCCTTCAAGAATCTAATCCCCAGCAATTTTTGCCTGCCTTTGATTTCTCTCTGATGCCTTCAAATAGTTGTTCTATTATAATATGCCCAGAGTTTATCATTATAATCACCAGGCACATTAATCCACTACAGCCTATACTGCCATTTCCCAAAATTTCAGAGGCTTCACAGTAAACTTTAGGACTTTAGTTATCATAAGTTATCATCAAGTGATCAAATGCCTAAAATACCCATATTTGTTTGCTCATTAAAATTGTTTAAAAAGGGGGCACCTGGGTGGCTTAGTTGGTTAAGCATCCAACTTTGGCTCAGGTCATGATCTCCTGGTTCATGGGCTCAAGCCCCGTGTCAGGCTCTGCTGACAGCTCAGGGCCTGGAGCCTGCTTCAGAATCTGTCTCCCTCTCTCTCTGCCCCTCCCTTGCTTGCATTCTCTCTCTCTCTCCCTCTCCCTCCCTCTCTCTCAAAAATAAATGTTAAAAAATTTTTTTTTTTAAATACGTTGAAATCTAGAGTATCTACTAGAGAATTTTCATTAAAAAGTATTTTCATTGAAAAAAATTGCAAAGGGAAAACCTCTAAAAGAAGGTTAAGAGATGTTTGCAATGTATGAACCCTTTTTAGATTTTGATTGAAGCAGTATGTTAAAAAAAAAAAAACTGAGTCAATCAGAATTTGAGCACTGAATACTTGGCTATAAAAGAATTACTATTCACTTTTTTGTGTGATAATAGAATTGTAGTTATTTTCAAAAAGAGACTTATAGAGATACATGCTGAATTATTTGTGTTTAAAATCAAAGTATATGATACCTAGGGTATGGGTAGGGGCATAATGAAATAATATTGGTGGTTTGTTGAAGCTGGGATATAGGGTTCATTATATCCTACTTTTATAAATATTTGAAATTTTTCATAATAAAGTTTATAAAAACTATTTTTACACTCGGAATTCAAAGGTAAAATCTAAACTTCCTGATAGCTCTTTTAATATTTATTTACCAGAATGGTAGCTGAATGGAGGTTGTCTCGAGGTGTTGAAGAACAGACACAAGCTTTCTTTGAGGGCTTTAATGAAATTCTTCCCCAGCAGTATTTGCAATACTTTGATGCAAAGGAATTAGAGGTAATGAGTTTTTCTTATTTCCTCTGCAGCATGCTGGTAAATAATGCCTTCAGGTGTCTGCTTTCAGCTCACTTTCTCATCTTTGTGTTAGAAGTAGTATTTTTTATGCTGGCAGGATGTTTTGAAGCTCGCTGGTGGTTAAAAAAGTCCATAATTTATCCAAGTATATGAAAGTGTTACCCCCAAGAAAAGTATTGCTATCAAAACCTCTCTACAGTGAGTGACTAATTTGCCTGAGTATGTGTATATATAACACCATCTGTGGAAACTTAATCTTCATAAGCAATGTGAACACCATTCCTGACGCACAGGTTATAAGCTAAAGCCTCCTGATTAATTTTTTGAGAGTTGCTGAATAGTAGTCTTTTCTTCTATATATCAAGAATTTTTATATAGGTTGTACAGTTACCTAAAGAAATCTTTTTTTTTTTTTTTAATCTCCAAAGGTCCTTTTATGTGGAATGCAAGAGATTGATTTGAATGACTGGCAAAGACATGCCATCTACCGTCATTACACTAGGACAAGCAAACAAATCATGTGGTTTTGGCAGGTTTGTCTCAGTTTATTTCTGTTGGCAGACACATTATAATTTTTTAGAAATTGCTTACCATGTATGGAAAAAGTCACAAAACAAAATGTCCTACTGTATTCAGGCCCTCATTCCATCCTATGCATTAGAGTAAATGAATATATTACATAATAGCCAAATTATGGAAGTAGCCCAAGTGTCCACTGATAGATGAATGGTAAAGAAAAAATTTGTGTGTGTATATGTGTGTGCATATATATGGAATATTATTCAGCCATGAAAAGAATGAAATCTTAAAAAAATGAAATCTTGCCATTTGCAACAACATGGATGGATCTAGAGGGTGTAATACTAAGTGAAATAAGTTGTTCTGAGAAAGACAAATACCATATAATTTCACTCATGGAATTTAAGAAACAAATGGACAAAGAAAAAGATAACTCCAAAAACAGACTCTTAACTAGAGAAAACAAACTCATGGGTACCAGAGGGGAGATGGATGGGATATGAGTGAAAGAAGTGAAGGGGTTTAAGAATACACTTATCGTGATGAGTACTGAGTAATGTATAGAATTGAATCACATATTGTACACCTGAAACTAATATAACACTGTATGTTGATTATACTGGAATTAAAATAAAAAAAAAAAAAGATTACAACAGCATTTTTAAAAGACTATTTCTGAGTAAGCAACACACACTTTGCACCTTTGCCCAGAGTATAAGACCTCTCTATGTGATGGTTCTCTTGCATTTGATCTAAATGCTTTTGGAATGTTCTAGAACAGCCTAAAGTATGATTTTCATCATTCATACCTCACTAAGAATTCTATAATTCAGAAGGCAAAACTTAAGAGGGTGAACTGGTTTGGAATCGTAATGGTGTCTTCAAAAAATGTCTGCTATAAGGACATGAGAAGATGCTCAAATCACTAATCATTAGGGAAGTGCAAGTCAAAAGCATAATGAAGTACCATTTCATATCCATTACTAGCATGGCTATTATCAGAAAATAGAAAATAACCATCCTTGTTGAGGATGTTGAGAAATTGGAACTCTTATATATTGCTGATGGGAATGTAAAATGGTGCTCCACTTTGGAAAACATTTTAATGGCTCTTTGAAAAGTTAAACATAGAAATTAACATGACTGGCAGTTCTCCTAGGTATACCCAAAGAAGTGAAAGCAAGGACTCGAATACTTATATACCTATGGTCACAACAGCATTATTCACAATGGCCAAAAGGTGAAAGCAACTTAAGTGTCCATCAACAGATGAATGGATAAACAAAATGTGATATACATATACAATGGAATGTTATCCAGTCTTAAAGAAAAAGGAAATTCTGGCAGGTTACAACAGAATGAACCTTAAGGATATAATGCTGAGTGAAATAAGCCAATCACAAAAGGACAAATATTGTATGATTCCAAGATTCCATTTATATGAGGTATCTAAAATAGGCAAATTCATAGAGATAGAAAGTAGAATAGAGGTTAACAGAGGCTGTTGGGGGTGGCCAGAATGAGGAGGTAACAGTTTTTGTTTAGGATGATAAAGTTCTAGAAATTGTGGGAGTGGTTACACAACAGTGTGAACATACTTAATGCCATTGAATTCTTGCTTAAAATGATAAATTTTGTGTTATATATACTTTACCACATTAAAAAAAATGCCTCAGGGGCACCTGGGTGGCTCAGTCAGTTAAGCATCTGACTTTGGCTCGGGTCATGATCTAACGGTTTGTGAGTTCAAGCCCTGCGTTGGGCTCTGTGCTGACAGCTCAGAGCCTGGAGCCTGCTTCAGATTCTGTGTCTCCCTCTGTCTGCCCTTCTGCCACTTGCACTCTGTCTCTCGCATTGTCTTAAAAATAAATAAACGCTAAAAAAAATTTTTTTTAAATGTCTCTTACTTATGTAAAGAAATTCCTAAGAAACTCAAATGAACCAAACTTCTATAGCAAATAGGATTAGAATTTTAAAATATTTGACAAAAAAAATATCTACAAAAAAAACAATTTGGCTGGACCAAAATACTTGTGCTACAGGCTAGAAAGCATCCTCCAGAAACCTAATGTTTTGAGTCAGAGTTGTAGGAGTGGAAAGGCACCTGATTGTGGCAGTGTATAGCTGCACCAAAACCTAGAGAACATTGAGAGAGAGAGGTTATTGGGAAATATCTGGGTCAGAATTCTATGAACTTGATTTCATTTGTTCATAAAACCAAAAAGCTCATACTGACTCAGGCTCTGTGTCCTATGTAACCACATGAATATCCTATAGGACAGATCTGTGGGGAAAAAGAACGGGCTGCTCTGGAAGAGCTAATCTTGAGACTTCATGAGTAGGGAACTCTTAGACCCAGGGCACCTTTTTTCTATCTCCTTAAAAGGATGTGGTCCTAAGATTTATATAGGGGAAAGTTGATAGGGCTTTGACAAACATGGACACAGTAGTGGGTATAGTCATTATCTAGTGCATCTAACACTGGGAGTTCGTTTGAAATGATTGTTTTTCATTCTTGTGTATGCTAAATGTAACATAAGACCTATATATCTCTTTACATGTGTTTTTTTTTTAAACAGTTTGTTAAAGAAATTGATAATGAGAAAAGAATGAGACTTCTGCAGTTTGTTACTGGAACTTGTCGATTGCCAGTTGGAGGATTTGCTGACCTCATGGGTATGTGAGACAGGATCACTTTTCCTATACAGAAAATTGTTTATCACGCTGCTGTTACATTCAAATCAGTGTGGATAGCTCAGGAATAACAAAGAAAAGAATAGCCCTTTTCCTAACTAGTCATAGTTAACCTGGATTTGTGTAAACTTTTAAATCACTTTGTAATCCTTACCTCTAGAAGTTTTTTATCTTAAGACTAGATCCCACATTTTAACTTCATAGAATAGTGATCTTACTGATCTTCTATATGTAAATCTGTTTGGTCATTCAGTCATTTGGCAAACATTTTAGTGTCTCCTATGAGCCAGGCACTGTTGGTTGTACTATACTATATTTTAATGATGTGTTTAACATTCTTCTCTATTATACCTGGAGCTCCATGAGATACAGAGCTCTATCTTTTTATTTCTGGTGTCTTGCATAGTGCTTGTCACATAGTAGTTACTGATCAAAATGTATGTTGTTTGGAAATGAATGACCATGGAAATACTTTTGTGACTGATAATAACTTAAGTAAATTCAAATCTTTAACACCAGCATAATGCCACGTACCATAGGAGAAAAGAAGTTGTGATCCCTAAGCCTGCTTCAGCTGAAGCAGAGAGTCAGAATTGAAGAACTAAGTAGGCAGTGTTGTATATAGTTACTTTAAAAGCTAGACCAGAAGAATTTGGACATTATTCTGAGGGTATTGGAAGCTATGAAACTTTTTGAAGCCAGAAAACTTGCTGAAGCTGCATATTATGAAAATTTGATAGCAAGGTATACCATGCATAGGAAGAAAATATTGGAGCAATGGTGAGAACCTGATCTTAGGAGATGGAAATAGAGATGGAAAAGAAGGGATAAATGCTAGAGAGGTTCCAAAGTTAGAAAAGGACTTGAACAGAAGATGAGCTAATAAAGGAAGAATGTCCAGGATAAAACCATGTTTTGAAAAATGAAGAAATAGAGTTGTGAAGTGTAAAGAACATGGTTTAGAGGTATTGAGGGAGGATAATGATTGGCTTAGAACCTCTTGAGTTCAAAGCAACTGCCAGACAACCAAGTGGAAAACCAGGGAGCAGAAGGGCAGTTTAACAGGTGTTGCTCATATGAGTTTAGAGGTAAGAGTAGAGAAGGAAAGTAGAGTCATGGGAGCAGTGATGCTTGAAGCTATTAGAATAAGTTGGTTTATGCAGAAATCGAATTCAGAGATGCTTAGAAACACCTGTGTTTAGGGATGAGCTAGAAATAGCCTAGAGCCAAACTTAAAGGCGAGTCCAGAGAGTGAAGAGGAGAAATAAATATTCTGGTTTCTCAGAAGCAATATGGAAGAAGGTTTTTAATCCAGTGCTAGCAAGGTCTCAGAGAAGGATTATTACTAAGTAAGTTTTTGGAGAGGGGCACCTTTGAGAATGGTCTCTAGATTGAAAAAGAAAAACCATGTTGGTGGTTGGGGAAGTAAGGTAATGACCAAAATGAGGAGAAAATTGGTACCAGTTTCAGTGTAAGCTAGATTTAATCATTAAAGAGATGAGAACTAGGTCTGCTCTTAGAAGTAATATTTGGAGTTAGGTGGAGCTGTTTAAAACAACATAGGAGGATACCTGTGGAAGGCAGAGACGAGATTGTGCTTCATACAATTTTAGAGGCCATCTGGTTGAATCTTCCAGTCAGTGTAGGAAGAGAAAGTTGTTAAGAGTGAAGTATATAATTTAATGTGATAGTTCTCAACCCTTGACAGATCTGACATCCCATTTCTATAACAAATATTTATAATCTCCTCTTTAATATTCTGGAATGAAATTGGTAGGTATGAAATAAAAGTGTCTACAATCTCTAAAAAATATACATAAACTTAAGCACCAACTAAAATTTTTAAGAAGTGACTCATAATGAAATAATATTTATTTTGATACATATGTATTTGGGAACAACTGTTAGAAGACACTAATTAGTAAATACTTGTTCCTACTTAAAAAGACTTGGGTTTAAGATAAGATCAGAGAAACCTTTCTGTATAAGAAACACTAGAATATGAAAAAAGAGAACAAGAAATAATTGACTTAAATAAATATGATAAGAAAAAGAGGGAAATAATCTAAATGGAATAAGGATAATAGACCTGCCAAAATAAATTACAGATGATCAAAGTGGAGAAAAATGAGGTAGTGTCTGTGATGAAGTTCCACCACAGGCCAAGGCTCTGATTGATTAAAAAGTCCTCAGAGATCATACTATTTGAAAGTAGAAATGGGTTGAAAATAGGAACATAGGTACAAGAGTCCACATAGAACTTGTTTGGTTTGGGGACAGTGTTAGAAGAAGATTGAAAACAACAGGCAACCCAAAATAATTTCAGTGTATATAATGTATACAACTTGATGTCTTAACATTCCATAAAGTTTTAGAAACTTTCAGGATGATATGACATATTTGTAAAATAGCCTTTATTAGTGAAAGTCACTAAAATTCCTTCATTTCTTATTTCTCTGTTTTAATTTTTTTTTTTTATATGAAGTTTATTGACAAATTGGTTTCCATACAACACCCAGTGCTCATCCCAAAAGGTGCCCTCCTCAATACCCATCACCCACCCGCCCCTCCCTCCCACCCCCCATCAACCCTCAGTTTGTTCTCAGTTTTTAACAGTCTCTTATGCTTTGGCTCTCTCCCACTCTAACGTCCTTTTTTTTTTTTTTTTTTTTCCTTCCCCTCCCCCATGGGTTCCTGTTAATTTTCTCAGGATCCACATAAGAGTGAAACCATATGGTATCTGTCTTTCTCTGTATGGCTTATTTCACTTAGCATCACACTCTCCAGTTCCATCCACGTTGCTACAAAAGGCCATATTTCATTTTTTCTCATTGCCACGTAGTATTCCATTGTGTATATAAACCACAATTTCTTTTTTTTTTTTTTTTTTTTTTTTTTTTTTTTTTTTTTTTTTTTTTTTTTTTTTTTTTTTTTTTTATGAAGTTTATTGACAAATTGGTTTCCATACAACACCCAGTGCTCATCCCAAAAGGTGCCCTCCTCACTACCCATCACCCACCCGCCCCTCCCTCCCACCCCCCATCAACCCTCAGTTTGTTCTCAGTTTTTAACAGTCTCTTATGCTTTGGCTCTCTCCCACTCTAACGTCTTTTTTTTTTTTCTCCCTTCCCCTCCCCCATGGGTTCCTGTTGAGTTTCTCAGGATCCACATAAGAGTGAAACCATATGGTATCTGTCTTTCTCTGTATGGCTTATTTCACTTAGCATCACACTCTCCAGTTCCATCCACGTTGCTACAAAAGGCCATATTTCATTTTTTCTCATTGCCACGTAGTATTCCATTGTGTATATAAACCACAATTTCTTTATCCATTCATCAGTTGATGGACATTTAGGCTCTTTCCATAATTTGGCTATTGTTGAGAGTGCTGCTATGAACATTGGGGTACAAGTGCCCCTATGCATCAGTACTCCTGTATCCCTTGGGTAAATTCCTAGCAGTGCTATTGCTGGGTCATAGGGTAGGTCTATTTTTAATTTTCTGAGGAACCTCCACACTGCTTTCCAGAGCGGCTGCACCAATTTGCATTCCCACCAACAGTGCAAGAGGGTTCC
Source organism: Lynx rufus (assembly GCF_022079265.1). Lineage (NCBI taxonomy): Eukaryota > Metazoa > Chordata > Mammalia > Carnivora > Felidae > Lynx > Lynx rufus. Next base: position 24,619,877 of record NW_025814896.1, on the reverse strand, counting down.
CGTTTCTCCACATCCTCTCCAGCATCTATAGTCTCCTGATTTGTTCATTTTGGCCACTCTGACTGGCGTGAGGTGATACCCGAGTGTGGTTTTGATTTGTATTTCCCTGATAAGGAGCGACGCTGAACATCTTTTCATGTGCCTGTTGGCCATCTGGATGTCTTCTTTAGAGAAGTGTCTATTCATGTTTTCTGCCCATTTCTTCACTGGGTTATTTGTTTTTCGGGTGTGGAGTTTGGTGAGCTCTTTATAGATTTTAGATACTAGCCCTTTGTCCGATATGTCATTTGCAAATATCTTTTCCCATTCCGTTGGTTGCCTTTTAGTTTTGTTGGTTGTTTCCTTTGCTGTGCAGAAGCTTTTTATCTTCATAAGGTCCCAGTAATTCACTTTTGCTTTTAATTCCCTTGCCTTTGGGGATGTGTCGAGTAAGAGATTGCTGCGGCTGAGGTCAGAGAGGTCTTTTCCTGCTTTCTCCTCTAAGGTTCTGATGGTTTCCTGTCTCACATTTAGGTCCTTTATCCATTTTGAGTTTATTTTTGTAAATGGTGTGAGAAAGTGGTCTAGTTTCAACCTTCTGCATGTTGCTGTCCAGTTCTCCCAGCACCATTTGTTAAAGAGGCTGTCTTTTTTCCATTGGATGTTCTTTCCTGCTTTGTCAAAGATGAGTTGGCCATATGTTTGTGGGTCTAGTTCTGGGGTTTCTATTCTATTCCATTGGTCTGTGTGTCTGTTTTTGTGCCAATACCATGCTGTCTTGATGATGACAGCTTTGTAGTAGAGGCTGAAGTCTGGGATTGTGATGCCTCCTGCTTTGGTCTTCTTCTTCAAAATTCCTTTGGCTATTCGGGGCCTTTTGTGGTTCCATATGAATTTTAGGATTGCTTGTTCTAGTTTCGAGAAGAATGCTGGTGCAATTTTGATTGGGATTGCATTGAATGTGTAGATAGCTTTGGGTAGTATTGACATTTTGACAATATTTATTTTTCCAATCCATGAGCAGGGAATGTCTTTCCATTTCTTTAAATCTTCTTCAATTACCTTCATAAGCTTTCTATAGTTTTCAGCATACAGATCCTTTACATCTTTGGTTAGATTTATTCCTAGGTATTTTATGCTTCTTGGTGCAATTGTGAATGGGATCAGTTTCTTTATTTGTCTTTCTGTTGCTTCATTGTTAGTGTATAAGAATGCAACTGATTTCTGTACATTGATTTTGTATCCTGCAACTTTGCTGAATTCATGTATCAGTTCTAGGAGACTTTTGGTGGAGTCTATCGGATTTTCCATGTATAATACCATGTCATCTGCAAAAAGCGAAAGCTTGACTTCATCTTTGCCAATTTTGATGCCTTTGATTTCCTTTTGTTGTCTGATTGCTGATGCTAGAACTTCCAGCACTATGTTAAACAACAACGGTGAGAGTGGGCATCCCTGTCGTGTTCCTGATCTCAGGGAAAAAGCTCTCAGTTTTTCCCCGTTGAGGATGATGTTAGCTGTGGGCTTTTCATAAATGGCTTTTATGATCTTTAAGTATGTTCCTTCTATCCCGACTTTCTCAAGGGTTTTTATTAAGAAAGGGTGCTGGATTTTGTCAAAGGCCTTTTCTGCATCGATTGACAGGATCATATGGTTCTTCTCTTTTTTTTTGTTAATGTGATGTATCACGTTGATTGATTTGCGAATGTTGAACCAGCCCTGCATCCCAGGAATGAATCCCACTTGATCATGGTGAATAATTCTTTTTATATGCTGTTGAATTCGATTTGCTAGTATCTTATTGAGAATTTTGGCATCCATATTCATCAGGGATATTGGCCTGTAGTTCTCTTTTTTTACTGGGTCTCTGTCTGGTTTAGGAATCAAAGTAATACTGGCTTCATAGAATGAGTCTGGAAGTTTTCCTTCCCTTTCTATTTCTTGGAATAGCTTGAGAAGGATAGGTATTATCTCTGCTTTAAACGTCTGGTAGAACTCCCCTGGGAAGCCATCTGGTCCTGGACTCTTATTTGTTGGGAGATTTTTGATAACCGATTCAATTTCTTCGCTGGTGATGGGTCTGTTCAAGCTTTCTATTTCCTCCTGATTGAGTTTTGGAAGAGTGTGGGTGTTCAGGAATTTGTCCATTTCTTCCAGGTTGTCCAATTTGTTGGCATATAATTTTTCATAGTATTCCCTGATAATTGTTTGTATCTCTGAGGGATTGGTTGTAATAATTCCATTTTCATTCATGATTTTATCTATTTGGGTCATCTCCCTTTTCTTTTTGAGAAGCCTGGCTAGAGGTTTGTCAATTTTGTTTATTTTTTCAAAAAACCAACTCTTGGTTTCGTTGATCTGCTCTACAGTTTTTTTAGATTCTATATTGTTTATTTCTGCTCTGATCTTTATTATTTCTCTTCTTCTGCTGGGTTTAGGCTGCCTTTGCTGTTCTGCTTCTATTTCCTTTAGGTGTGCTGTTAGATTTTGTATTTGGGATTTTTCTTGTTTCTTGAGATAGGCCTGGATTGCAATGTATTTTCCTCTCAGGACTGCCTTCGCTGCGTCCCAAAGCGTTTGGATTGTTGTATTTTCATTTTCGTTTGTTTCCATATATTTTTTGATTTCTTCTCTAATTGCCTGGTTGACCCACTCATTCGTTAGTAGGGTGTTCTTTAACCTCCACGCTTTTGGAGGTTTTCCAGACTTTTTCCTGTGGTTGATTTCAAGCTTCATAGCATTGTGGTCTGAAAGTATGCATGGTATAATTTCAATTCTTGTAAACTTATGAAGGGCTGTTTTGTGACCCAGTATATGATCTATCTTGGAGAATGTTCCATGTGCACTCGAGAAGAAAGTATATTCTGTTGCTTTGGGATGCAGAGTTCTAAATATATCTGTCAAGTCCATCTGATCCAGTGTCTCATTCAGGGCCCTTGTTTCTTTATTGACCGTGTGTCTAGATGATCTATCCATTTCTGTAAGTGGGGTGTTAAAGTCCCCAGCAATTACCACATTCTTATCAATAAGGTTGCTTCTGTTTATGAGTAATTGTTTTATATATTTGGGGGCTCCGGTATTCAGCGCATAGACATTTATAATTGTTAGCTCTTCCTGATGGATAGACCCTGTAACTATTATATAATGTCCTTCTTCATCTCTTGTTACAGCCTTTAATTTAAAGTCTAGTTTGTCTGATATAAGTATGGCTACTCCAGCTTTCTTCTGGCTTCCAGTAGCATGATAAATAGTTCTCCATCCCCTCACTCTGAATCTAAAGGTGTCCTCAGGTCTAAAATGAGTCTCTTGTAGACAGCAAATAGATGGGTCTTGTTTTTTTATCCATTCTGATACCCTATGTCTTTTGGTTGGCGCATTTAATCCATTTACATTCAGTGTTATTATAGAAAGATACGGGTTTAGAGTCATTGTGATGTCTGTATGTTTTATGCTTGTAGTGATGTCTCTGGTACTTTGTCTCACAGGGTCCCCCTTAGGATCTCTTGTAGGGCTGGTTTAGTGGTGACAAATTCCTTCAGTTTTTGTTTGTTTGGGAAGACCTTTATCTCTCCTTCTATTCTAAATGACAGACTTGCTGGATAAAGGATTCTTGGCTGCATATTTTTGCTGTCTAGCACCCTGAAAATCTCGTGCCAATTCTTTCTGGCCTGCCAAGTTTCAAAAGAGAGATCAGTCACGAGTCTTATAGGTCTCCCTTTATATGTGAGGGCACGTTTACCCCTTGCTGCTTTCAGAATTTTCTCTTTATCCTTGTATTTTGCCAGTTTCACTATGATATGTCGTGCAGAAGATCGATTCAAGTTACGTCTGAAGGGAGTTCTCTGTGCCTCTTGGATTTCAATGCCTTTTTCCTTCCCCAGTTCAGGGAAGTTCTCAGCTATTATTTCTTCAAGTACCCCTTCAGCACCTTTCCCTCTCTCTTCCTCCTCTGGGATACCAATTATGCGTATATTATTTCTTTTTAGTGTATCACTTAGTTCTCTAATTTTCCCCTCATACTCCTGGATTTTTTTATCTCTCTTTTTCTCAGCTTCCTCTTTTTCCATAACTTTATCTTCTAGTTCACCTATTCTCTCCTCTGCCTCTTCCATCCGAGCCGTGGTGGTTTGCATTTTGTTTTCCATTTCCTTTAAAGCGTTTTTCAGCTCCTCGTGACTGTTCCTTAGTCCCCTGATGTCTGTAGCAAGAGATTCTCTGCTGTCCTGTATGCTGTTTTCCAGCCCAGCGATTAATTTTATGACTATTATTCTAAATTCACTTTCTGTTATATTATTTAAATCCTTTTTGATTAGCTCATTAGCTGTTGTTATTTCCTGGAGATTCTTCTGAGGGGAATTCTTCCGCTTGGTCATTTTGGATAGTCCCTGGTGTGGTGAGGGCCTGCAGGGCACTTCCCCTGTGCTGTGGTGTATAACTGGAGTTGGTGGGCGGGGCCGCAGTCCGACCTGATGTCTGCCCCCAGCCCACCGCTGGGGCCACAGTCAGACTGGTGTGTGCCTTCTCTTCCCCTCTCCTAGGGGCGGGATTCACTGTGGGGTGGCGTGGCCCGTCTGGGCTACTTGCACACTGCCAGGCTTGTGATGCTGGGGATCTGGCGTATTAGCTGGGGTGGGAAGGCAAGGTGCACGGCGGCAGGGGGGGCAGGCTTAGCTCGCTTCTCCTTAGGTGATCCACTTCAGGAGGGGCCCTGTGGCAGCCGGAGGGAGTCAGATCGCTGCCGGAGGTTTGGCTCCGCAGAAGCACAGAGTTGGGTGTTCGCGCGGAGCGAGCAATTTCCCTGGCCGGAGCCGGTTCCCTTTGGGATTTTGGCTGGGGGATGGGCGGGGGAGATGGCGCTGGCGAGCGCCTTTGTTCCCCGCCAAACTGAGCTCTGTCGTCCGGGGGCTCCGCAGCTCACCCTCCCTTTGTCCTCCAGCCTTCCCGCTTTCCGAGCAGAGCTGTTAACTTATGACCTCCCAGACGCTAAGTCGCGCTTGCTGTCGGAACACAGTCCGTCAGGCCCCTCCGCTTTTGCAAGCCGGACTCGGGGGCTCTGCTTGGCCGGCGAGCCGCCCCTCCGCCCCGGCTCCCTCCCGCCAGTCCGTGGAGCGCGCACCGCCTCGCCGCCCTTCCTACCCTCTTCCGTGGGCCTCTCGTCTGCACTTGGGTCCGGTGACTCTGTTCTGCTAATCCTCTGGCGGTTTTCTGGGTTATTTAGGCAGGTGTAGGTGGAATCTAAGTGATCAGCAGGACGCGCGGTGAGCCCAGCGTCCTCCTACGCCGCCATCTTCCCAGAATCCCTGTTTTAATTTTTGACTCTGTGTCTATTGAATGTAATCTGGACTCTTCCGTTAAGTATTAATTAGTACTATTAAAACGTTCCATCTTTGTGGTTAGAAATGCTATAGTATATCGAAAAGAGAGAATGTTTAGAGTAAATTAACATAATTTTGAGGTTAATTATTGAATAATTTTAACTAGCCTTTTGCACAATAACCATTTCTTTACTAGGCTTTTAGCATAACTGTGCAAACACTTTGATACTATAAATCAAAAGTACTGCCCATTCATATATGTACTGGGTTTAGTTGAGTGGGTCATAAGAAAATTCATTGAGTATGACTGTCTCACACATTATATAGAACATTTATTTTGCCTGGCACCCTATAATAATTAAAGAAGTCGAGTAGCACCACTAATCATTGTGACTACAAATGATTATTTCTAGGGCTTGCTAGTGACCTTTTAGAAAACCAGTGCTTATAAGGTCCCCATTCACTCTGTCTACAACAAAAGATAAATGAGAGGCAAGAACTGAGTGTAAGTTTGTAAGGGTATGTTCTATAGGACCTATAAGCACAAGCATTGTTAATACTGAATTAACTAGGTTGTTTACATTTTATAAAGTTTTAACAATTTAATGTTTAAACCAAGTTTTATTGTGTAAGACAGTGGATTGTAGTTTCCCTCTTGTGTTTAAAGCTAAAATTGAGCTTTTTAGGTGTTCTGTTATTATTTATAGCATTCTATTCTGGCAAGAGAAAGCTAGATAAAATTGCAATTTCTTTAAAAAAAAACTGCATTTTCTTCTCTCGGGCATACATTGACAAATTGGTTCTCAAACATTAGCACTCATCAGAATCATCTGGAAGCTTGTTCAGATACACACTGCTGAGCCTTATCCCAAAGTTTCTGATTCCATTTAGTAGGCTTTGGGTGGGGCCTATGGATTTGTGGTTCTAATAACTTCCCTGGTGATGCTGATGCTGCTGAACAGAGAAGGTCACAATTTGAACCACTTGAGTATCAGACTGTTGATTTCACTGTTTTAGGGAGCAATGGACCACAGAAATTCTGCATTGAAAAAGTTGGGAAAGAAAACTGGTTACCCAGAAGTCATACCTGGTAAGTAAAATCAGAAAGAGTTGAAAAAAATAGCCTTTTCCCAGTTACCTTGTAGGTATTAAAGCCTCTTGGAAATTGGAAATGAAATATTTTTCCCCATGGTGTTGAGTTATTTTTAACAGCTTTATCAAGGTATAATTTATATACCATAAAACTACTAAAGATTATAAGGTTATTCATTTAAACTCAGTGATATTTAGTAGATTTACAGAGTAGTAACAGTTAACCAGTTTTAAGTTATTTCTGTCACTCCAAAATGATCCCTTATGCCTACTTGCAGTCAGTCCCATTTCCCACCCCTGAATTTTTTTTTGTTTGTTTGTTTATTTTTGAGAGAGAAACAGGGCTCGAGCAGGGGAGGGGCAGAGAGAGAGAGAGAGAGAGAGACAGAATCCGAAGCAGGCTCCAGGCTCTGAGCTGTCAGCACAGACCCTGAAGTACTTGGCCATGTGTTGTACGTATACTTGTTACTCTGTCCCTCTACCCTGAAAAGTAAATATTGTTATTCCCAAGTTACCAAAGAAGAATCCAAAATTCAGAAAGGTAAAAGCACTTGTTCAAAGCCCGATGACAGAGCTGGGATTTGAACCCAGTTTTGCCTTACTTTAAAACCAGTGGTGTTATATGCTACACTGGTCATATGATTCTTTATATATTTCCTTTTCTCAAGCTAACAATTCTTACTTTTAGTTTTAACCGCCTGGACCTGCCACCCTACAAGAGCTATGAGCAACTGAAGGAAAAGCTGTTATTTGCCATTGAAGAAACAGAAGGATTTGGACAAGAGTAACTTCCGAGAACTTGTGCCACCAAAGGACAAGAACTTATTTACAATGTTTGTCCTTTTCCTTCTCTGCTTGTTGCACATCTTGTTGTAAAATTGGGCTGTGACTGTTTAGAGAGTTATTTGAGTATAAGTAAGTTAATGTTATCATTGAGATTTATCTCCCAGTGATTCTGGATTTCTACTCCATGTTTCCAGAAATCAGATTGCAAATGACTAGTCGAACCTTACTTAACATGAGATTTAACAGCAATGAAATCTGCCTTGTCTTATTCCACTAGATTGTTACCTTAACAACAGTTTTGTATACATGTGTCAAAAGTCTCGCTTGGGAGTAGATTTTTTCTTTTAGAGACTTCTGCAGATATGCAGGGAAGTCCCTTGGTAAATGAAATATGTAAGATCTTCCTATTAAGTCTCTTGGTAAGAGGTATTGGTTAAAAGTGCAAACTTAACCCAGCTTCTGGGGATGTGAGCAAACTTCTGGCTTGTGCTCTCCCTCTCATTTCAGCCTGGCCTGACTGTTTTTTCTTCCCAGAGCATGAATCCATGCATCATTTTGCTGTTACCCCTGGAAAGTGATGCAAAACTCTTGCATCTCTCTACAAAGTAGTTTTGTTAATTTGAATTCAGGGAGAAGTTGGTCCCAGCCTGCAAATGTCCATATAACTCTCTTCATTTGGAAGTTTGATTGTTTTAATTGCCTTGCAAATACTAAACTTTATAAATAATATTAACACTGTGCTTCCTTCACGGTGGTAGCTAAATTCATCAAAGGCCATCATTGGCAATTTTTGTATGTTATTATATATAAATTCCATCTATAATTTTATCATAATCCAACAACTTCAGTTTATTACTTATTGCTAGGGAGTTTAAGTTGTAACTAGAGTACTTTCCAGTCCAAAGAGGGAGGTCAGTAAAACATCCTCTACATTACATTTACATAGGGAGGGAGAGCTGTGGTACTGGCTAAAGAGATGGGAGTAGTACATTTAATAGCAATACATTTCTAGTAATCACAGAAATGTATTCTGTGTGTGAATTAAAAGTCTTCAAATTTAATCATTTCTCTGACACCTTGGAGTAATCTTTTCCATTCTTTACATTGTCCTGAGTTGGATATCCTCTTCACTCATAAAGTTTTAACAGGTTTTTCCTTGTTTTTCCCATGACTATTTAATTTCAGACTGCTCCATTAGTATCTGATTAAATGCACTTTGAATGTCTCTGTAGTTAATTCTTTTAACTTGGCCTAGCTTAGACTCTGTCAGGGTGGCTGCTGTCAGAGGTTTGACTTTATGGACAGTGGGATGAAGCCTCAGCCAGCTGAGTGCCTCACACACAGCTGAACCCTGAGGACAGCCTCATATAGTTCATGAAACAGGGCTTTGGTAGGTTCTGGTAGCATAGCAGGAACAAGTAGTACTGAGCCAAAAGTAAGCAGAGAGTAGCAAACCCCTGGTCCATATGGAAAGAAAATGGTTTTTCTTTGTCCCTATTTGTCCTTTCACATCCTGGAAGCAACAAAAACATTTTAAAACTTGTGTATCTGTACTCTAAAACACTGCCATCATAAAGCAGACCTAAGTGAGTAAAAGGGTTGCCTCATCTAGAAATTGTTAGTGTAAAGGTGGGGGAAATTAGGTTCTCCCCAACCCTATCTTTGTTTTTTTATTCCATATACTCCAGGAAATGTATGATCTCTAAAAGCCCTGGTTTCCAAAGTAGGGACTCTCCCTTTTTGTTGGTAGGGGGGAAAATGCTATTGCTTTGTCTTACAGAGCGAATGTCTGCCAACTATCCATTCATTATATAAATCTGAACTTTGGTAATATATGGCTGTGGAGATTAAGCCTTCTATAAAGACTTACTATTGAGGCGAATTCTCATTAAAATGTAGTTATCTACGATATTTACTAGAGATTTATAAGATTAAATTAAATAATGTAAGAAAGTAGACTTGTTTTTGTTCTACATAATGCTTGATGATTCATTTAGGGACCTAGAAATATTGTGTGAAAATGTATAAATATCACCCAAAAGGCTTTCTGCCCTATATTTTTAAAATACAGAATAGCTATATTTGAAGTAGCCCTGGCCCTAGTTCTATAGGGCTTGGCTATTTAATATTTTTATGGAAGAAACGTTTAGTTCTGGAAAAGGTAAATGCTTGTATATATTTTTGCAGCCTGGGATCTCCCTTACTCCATTTCTTCCTTTAATTTAAGTGGCCACATGTATATGTCTTCCCTGCTGTGTTAGGAAAATGGGGGCTGGATATCCCAAGAATCAGAGGTTATATAAAAATACTACAAATAAGCAGCAGACATAATTTACCTGCCAAATGCTATTTTAAATTTTGGTCCAAACTGAACATTTGGAAATAGATTTATTGTAAGTGTTCAATTAGAGCAATTTCTTAAATCTGAACTAAATTGCTTTTAGAGTCCTTTTTCTTTGTAAGCATTGTAAATGCTAATAAATCCTGGTTTTTTGGGGGGTTTTTTGTTTTTGTTTTTTTTTTTGTTTTTTTTTTTTTTTTACTGCATGTTATGTTGAAATAAAAACAAAGTAAAATGAGCAATTGCCTTATTCTTCTGCTCTTTTGGGAGATTGGGGAAGGCAGCATTTCACAGCCTGGGTCAGGAGGGAAGGACCTCACTTGTTTCAGATAGAGTGGTTTAAAACTGATCCAGCAGCTCATAATAATGAATTCCTGCTCTTTTATGAACTTAAATCAGAGTGCAGAAGAATCTAATTTCATAAGACTTACAATAACTCTATTTAAAATTCAGGTACTAATTTTTCATCAAGAGATTGACATACCAATGTCAAATCATCAGAAATTTAAGTGAAAAATGACTCACTTGCTCACAAAGATTGCATCCTAAATGAACTATTTCAGTCAAGCCCACTCTGCCACTTTTTATTTATCTGATTAATAATCTAAAATGTTATCAGGGATGACTCATGGAATTAGACTTCTCTATTTCTATATCCCTCCTTGTTTTGGCTGTAACTATATCTGAACTTCTTTAGGTTTATTACTTCTACTTAATATTGTTGGTATCTCCAGCCCCCTTATTTTTTGTTTTTCTTTTAGAGTTATTTACAAAATGATCTGTATATATGCTATGCTTTCATTTACTAAAAACAGAGAATGGCAGCACTGGATTGTATATTACTGTATTGGAGTTCCTTTGTTTTCTTGAACTGTAATTTCAAATACTCAGGTAACTCTACAAATATCACAGGGAGTCAAGTGCTCTTATAAAGGTCCTTCAGGGGGCTGCCTCACTTGCATTTCCTTAAAAGATGTAAGACTGTGTTTATAATTAAACTCTTTTGGTCCTTTGCACACTGTTATGTTAGTCTTGAGTAAGAAGGTTTTCCTCACCTGCAGCAAAAAAAAAAAAAAGCCTTCTTTCTGTGTGAATTGTATAGATTTCTGCCTCTCTGTCTTTGTAAGTGTGCAAGTTGTAGCTGGTCTGTACTGTGGAGTAGGTAGAAAAAAACTGGAAAGACCCACTGAGGTGAGATTGGATTTGTTGCCTATGTTAAGAAGAACCAAGATGAAGACCTCTCCTTTTCTAAAACAAGTAAAGGTGCTCTAAGACAGGACCCAAGCATGGGTGCTGAATAGAAAACCACCAGCTAGTTATCAAGACTGACCTCAATGAGTTACCCTGCTCAATAGATTCAATAGACTCTTTTCTTATTAGGAAACCAGGTGATCACGCTCTCATTTAAAATAGAACCAGTGGGGAGAGGCTAAGAGGAATGGGATTTTAATATTTTTAAAAAATATTTGTTTATTTTGAAAGAGCAGGAGAGGGAGAGAGAGAATCCCAAGCAGGCTGTGTGCTGTCAGTACAGAGCCAGATGCAGGGCTTGTACTCATGAACCATAAGATCATGACCTGAGCCAAGATGAAGAGTCAGACGCTTGACTAATTGAGCCACACAGGAGTCCCATGATTTTTTTTTTTTTTTAATAATTCTGAACTGGCAGGGACTAGAGGACAGAAACTGCAGGTCCCTTCCAGGTCCTGAGAAGTAGACACTATCCTGTTCATTGTTTCATACAAGCAGCTAGAAAGATCTAGCTTCAGTGTGACTAAGAAAAAGGGAGACCTGTCCCTCCCAGCATGAGGAAATCTTCCATGGGAAGTTAACTGTTCTTAACCATTTGGCTTACTGGCCCCAATCCCTACAAAGAACATCAAACAAAACTCAGCTGTGGCTGATGGGCTGCTGTTATCTGGACTTTTAAGAAATGTCTCCTAGTGTGTAATTCTAGAAGAGAAATTGCTGTCACTCCCAGCCTATTTCAGTTATCAGTGTTTGTAAAGCTCCTTTGTCAGGAGTTGACAAGGAGAGGAGGGTCTTCAGTGGAGACCTCAGAAGGACAATGTTGGTCCCTTACTAACAGATTCCCATTAAGCAAAGCTGCTGTGGGCAAGAGGGTTTCCTCAAGGCACCCTACAGGGCAGGCAGGACCTTGAGAATTTGTGGTTATACCTACAGATCTGAAAACCTCCATACTGTTCCTTTTCGTCATTTCTAATTAAGACCTGCTCTTCTATTTGTCTTCCCTATCCTGGCAACCAATACCATACCTACATTCACTTAGTCCCAGGACAGCGATCATTTATTACTATGTCCCAAACATTGTTGGATATGCCACATGCAACTGTCATTTAGTCTTCCTAGCCACTCTCAGGGATGATTATTTCTATTTTACAGATAATAAAATGAAGGCTTAAAGTGATTAACTTGAGGTTGTTCGGTGGCAAGAGTGCAAACTGGAAAGGACTGACTCCAAAGCCTGTGTTTACCTAAACGTTTATATCACATTACTAGTAACGTTAACCTTGATCCTCTGATTAAGATGGTGTCTGCCCAGTTTCCTCACTGTAAAGGCACTATCTGATCCTCTTAACATGCAGACACCCCTGAAAGGAGCACCAAATCCTTCCCCAGTTAAGAGAGGCTGCAGTGGAATGAAAAATTGAAATTAGGTTATCTGTGTTGAATTGAGCACCTTCCCCAAGTATGTTACCTTTTACTGGTCAACATGGAATTTCCCAGTGAGTACTGGGAAATTTACTAGTAGGCCCCTTCCTCTTCCCTTAGGAGGGCCTAAACAATTCGTTCCTTGCGAATAAACTGTTTTCTTCTCTCTCTTTTTATTCCCTCTCTATGTAAAATCTTTGTATAGCTCGGCAGAGCTTCCCTCTACTTGTTTATGTGGGATGTTGACCCATTCATGACTCGTGTAATAAAACCAATTAGATCTTCAAATTTATTCCATCGAATGTTTTCTAATAAAGGCTAAAGAACAGAAAATAGGACAAACGTAGGGCTCTGCAAAGAAGGCTCCCCCCTTATAAAGGTGAGAAAATGAGAAAACAGATGTAAAGTGGCTTCTCCAAGGTAACCCAGGTGGTGGGGCTGAGCTTGGAGTCCTAAACCTGCATACTCCCACTCAGCCCTGACCACTCCATCTGAGAACCTGCCTGGAATATTCCCAAGGGGGTCGCTCTGAAGACTCCAAAGACACCTGACTCCAGTCCCACTCCCCGACTTTACCATGCGTTGGGCGCATTTTGGCTCAGCGACTCACTTTGCCTTAATCAGGGCACAAATGGGGTCTCAGCAACACCCCTTCCTTGCCTTCACACTCGCCCACAACCGTCCACCCAGGATTTCCGGCGCCATCTCAGACCTCGGTGGAGAGTTGAAAACCTCTTCTGACACCATCTTTTGGCACAGGAGTTGGGAATTTTCCACAGCTGAAGCGTTCCTCTGCTTTTCACTATGGGACAGGGCCTGGCAAATTCCTTATGAGCCCTGCGGGAGCTGACTAGACCCGCCCGGCCGTCAGTCCCACGCTGGGTCCTGGTAGGCTCTCGGAGCTGTCCGTTTTGACAGGGTGTTGTGCGCAGGCGCGAAAGGTACCGGGACTGGGCTGAGTGCCGGGGTCGCGGAGCTACTGGATCGGTCGGAGATGGTGAGTGTCTGCCTAGAGCTTGTGGTTGGTGGCCGCAGGGTGGTCGAGTACGACCGCCCACCACCCTGCGTCTAGCCTTCCATTCTCTGGGATCGTCTCAGAGTGCCGGGCTGGGAATCCGCGGGCCGGGGCGGGGCCGGACCCCAACTGACTGGAGGACGGAACCCGGGCAGCGCGGGCCTCGAGACCCGGACTGGGGACCGAGGGGACCGAGGCGGGGCCACCGGTCTCGCAGGCTCCTGACCGGAAGCGGGAGCTCGGGCCTCGGCAAGGGTCTGAGAGAGAGGGGGAGGCCAGCCGAGAGGCCCTTACAGTTTAGAGTCCTGGGCCTTGTAGCGCGATAACAATAACGATAAGGTTTCCTGGAAGCTTAATTTGTGTTCGACGCTGCTAAGCGCTTTACGTATTTTGGCTTTCCTCCTCACCACAGTTCTGTGAGGTAGGTACGACCATTATCCCCATTTGACATACTTGAAAGCTAAAGCCGAGTGAAACTAAATGCCTTCTCTTAGGAAATGGCGGAGGTTGATTTGAACCCCAGAAGCTTGATTGACACCTTTCTGTCCCTGTGGTTCTTTCGAGCGTCTGGGATTTGGTGCATGAATCAAACCGGCGGGGTCCACCCTTGGGCATCCCAAAGCGTTGCTGGCGGGAACTGTGTGGGCTCTTTATGACTTTATTGGTTTGTTTTCTCATGTTTTTAATCCTCCCGACTTGGGGAAACTTGAAAAGACTTATTAAATGTGAAATCAAAAATCTTATTTAAAAACCGTAAAACCCACAGGAAAAATTGAAAAGGAGAAAGGAACAGTGCCATGACCTAAAGGCAAGCACTTATAATTAGACATTTGTCTAGTCTTTCTGTCTTCAGCTTTCCTTTAATATAGTTTAGCTCCTACTAAATGTACAGTTGTGGTCTCGGCTTTTTTCATTTATTATTACACCACAAAGAATATGATTACATCACTAAAAACATGTAATGTTTCAAACATATGTAACTTTAAAACTGTAAAGAAAAATTTTAACAGATAATACCCGCAACACAGTAAAAACAATAATCTGAAAGGATCTAACTGAAAAATAAATCTCCCACCCAACCCTGACCCCTAGCCTTTGTCTCCAGAGTTGAAAGTTCTTTATATATCAACAGGCATGTATATGCTCCCTCTTTTTCTGACACAAATGGTGGCTTACTGCAACCTGTACCATGCTATTGTGTGTTTATACTCATGAAAACAAAACATATTTAGACGCACGTTTTAACCAATTCAGGCATATCAAGTATATTGAAGCATGTAATGCAAAAAGTACGTGAAGTACCTATCTCACACCCCTATGATGTGTGCCAACAACTGTTGGCATTTGGCTGTTTTCTTCTAGGTTTGATTAGTGCATAACCACATGTACACATAAGCTTGTTTATCACATGAAACTGGAACATACATGTTTCTACATATTAAGTTTACTTCAGGCTATATATATAGAGAGAGATCTCCTGCAGCTTACTCTGTTCACTTAAAAATATCAAACATTTTTCCATGGCAATATATACAAATCTTTATTCTTTTTAAGGATTGTATGATATTCCATTGCAGTATATATACATTTAGGTGATTTACAGTTTTCCACTCTAGACAGTTTTGCAGTAACTATTGTCTTTTTGTGTATGTGTGTGTGCTCATGCTAGTGTTTTATGTAGTGTTTATGGAGGATATAGGGTAGATTCCTAGAAGTGCTACTTCTGGCATCCATAGTTTAGTTTGGTAGAAACTGCCAAATTGCCCTTTTTATGGTGATATAAAAATCATCCATAATTCTATCTAGTCTTACTCCACCACACAACTATTTTCAACTCTGTATGTTCTCCTTCCTCTTGGTTCACATATGCATATTTTTCAAGATGTACATTCTATTCTTTTTTGTTTTAGTATCCAAAGACATTGAA
Source organism: Lynx rufus (assembly GCF_022079265.1). Classification (NCBI taxonomy): domain Eukaryota; kingdom Metazoa; phylum Chordata; class Mammalia; order Carnivora; family Felidae; genus Lynx; species Lynx rufus. The sequence goes on along the minus strand of NW_025814896.1, from coordinate 24,604,749 downwards.
CCTTGTTGCTACATCATCTTTGTGATGAATTCTTTTTAGTGACTGCATAATAGTAAAATAGTTGTACCATAATTTGACAAACCATTCCCCCTGGCATACGTTTGGGTTGCTTCTAACTCTTCATTAGTAGAGGTAATGATGTGATGAGTATTTCTGTCTATGTAGACTTTTTCTTCTGTTATGTTATGTTATGTTATGTTATGTTATGTTATGTTATGTTATTTTAGAGAGCACAAGGCAGGGGAGGGGCAGAGGGGAAGAGAGAATCTTAAGCAGGCTCCACATTCCAACATGGAGCCAGATGGATGGCTTAATCCCACAACCCTGGGATGGGGACCTGAGCCGAAATCAAGAGTCAGACACTTAAATGACTGAGTCACCCAGGTGCCCCTGTTTTTCTTTCTGAAAAATTTAGATTATTTCCTTAGGAGAAATTCTCAGGAAAAGAATTTCTGAGGCCACTGGACCAACACACTTATGGGTCTTGCAGTAGTGCTGTCCTGTGGCTTTACCAAAAGGTCAGATTGCCTTTGTACCAGGTTTGCCATAACTGCCAGCATTTAAAAAGATACTTCAGCATTGCTATAATTTTTCATTTTTTTTATTTATAGGAAACAGTGAACATTTTTCTGTATGGTTGTATTTTCTCTTAGGTGTATTTTTTACTAGTATCCTTTTGGTCCACTTAACTTTTACAACACCCAGTGCTCATCACAAGTGCCCACTTAACTTTTAGATTTTTTTTTTTTAAGCTTATTTATTTACTGTGAGAGAGAGAGAGAGCATGAGCACGGGAGGGGCAAAGAAAGAGCGAGAGAGGGAATCCCAAGCAGATAGTGCAGAGCCCTACACAGAGCTCAATCTCATGAACCATGAGACCATGACCTGAGCCAAGATTGAGTCGATGCCCAACTGACCGAGCCATCCAGGCGCTAGACTTTCTATTTTTCTTAGTCATTTTGTATGATATTTTGGAATTACTCTTTTGTTATATCAGATGCACATGTTTTTCTGTCCTTTTGATTCATTTTTGTTTTATACAAATTAAAATGTTTATGCTTAGTAGTCAGATTGGTCACGGTTTCTTTGTTAACTGTTTGCTTCAGATAGTTATTGCTACTAGGCTGAACAAGTAATCCTGGAGTTTTACTGCTATTTGTTTTTCCATCTGTCAGCAACATGCACCTGGGAACTAAAGAACATACAGACACCCATGTTAGTAGTACCTACTACCCAGGATGCTGAGGATACCAGTTGGGCTCTCTCTAGGACAGGAAGTTGGAGATGTAAGTCAACCCTGGGGGACTGCATATCCAGTCAGATATTTCTGATACCAGTTGGCTAGCTCTGCAGAAACAGCAAACTTTGAGCTAGAGGTGGCATGACTGGGATGCCTGCCTAGGACTATCCTTTCCCATCTGTAAATGTCCCTGTTTCTGCTTGTGGCTTTGGGGCATCATTTGTTTTTCTTCTTCGCTCTTTTAGGGCTGAACTTGTGGTTTGTTTTAAGCAGTTTCTCCTGAACCCAGGTAGGTAATTGGTGCCCTGTGTCTCCTGGAGACCCCTCTAGACCTCATGGTCCCCACTCATCCAGGCCTAGCCCCATCCTGGTGGTTGGGGTCAAGTTGGAAAAGCTTTTCTCTAGTCTTACAGAAAACTATTTTTATTTAATTTGACTATGTAAAAATTTTTAAACTTCTGATTATTGAAGAAAATCAGAAGATTAAGTGAAAAAGGGAGGGAAGTGTAATTTATGTGATGGACAAAAGTCTAATGTTTCTAACATACGAAGTTTTTGAAAATCAGTAGAAATGTGGAAAAAATCAGAAGACTCAAAATGGAGAGATGTAAACAGTAAAGTCCATTTCAACTTCACTGATAATTCTTAAAAATGAAAATAAGTTGACTTTCTGTTATATGATTTGTGCATATCAGATTAGTAAAGAGTCGGAAAACATTGGCAATACCAGTCCTCTTTATTCCTTGAACATGCCAAACTTGTTCCCTGCACTGCTTTTGCTTTCAGTCCTTTGCCTGGAGTGCTCTTCTTTCTCATCATTTAGTTCTTGGCTTAAAGATTACATCCTCAGGTGTGCCTGGTACTAGCCAAAGTAGCATTCTCCTGCACCCTGCCCAGCCCTGTCCCTCTACCCTGCAGTAATCTTGGTTACTTGTTTTTTGAACATCTTTTCACCAGAATGTGAGCTCCCTGAGGGCAAGGACCTTATCAGTTGTGGTCAGTGGTATATTCAGCTCTTCTCTTGACCTGCTACAGATCTTTGGGCAAAACTCTTCTTTCTGAATCTCCATTTCCTCATTGTAAAATGAAGATCATACTAACCACGAAAGGTTCAGATGAGAGAGGTGTCTGAAAACATTTATCCCAGTATCTGATCTACTGAGCAGGTCAATGCATAATTGGTGTGTTTACTTTTTAAGAAGCCAGATCTCAGTGGCAGTTTCTCATTAAACTTAGGACCACCTAAACCCTAGCTCTTGTTTACCTTGGGTACTGTAAGGCCATGTCTCCCCTCCTATACTTAAAAAGGTTGATTTTTGTAAAACGTAGTTGTAGAAGTGATTTTTATTTGCTCATTAAGTATTTATTGAGTCTTTATGGTGCTGAATACTGGGATTATAAAGTCTAGGTCCCTGTTCCTGGGGTGCTTTGGGTTTAGCACACAGATAGTTACATCCCATTGTGGTAAGTGCTGTGAAGGTGAGGTGCCAAGGGTGCCCAGAAGAGGGGCAGGAGGCTCATGAGTTGAGTCCAGAGAGCTGGGAGTTAGTTACATCAAGCAGTGAGTCAGGGAGAAAAGGTTGCTTCCTTCAGAGAGAGCAGCACAGGCCAGGGCCCAGACAGGCCGTGCTTGCCCCCTGCAGTCTTTTCTCCACATAGCAACCGGAGCCATTCTTTTGAAACAGATCTTGTCATTCCTCATGTCAGAGCCTGCTAGTGGCTCCCCATATCATCCTCATTAAAAACCATTCATTGCTGTGGTCTACCAAGCCCACTGAAATCTAATCTGACCATGGCTGCCTCTCTGATCTCTCTCATCTGGTCACCTGCTGCTCACTGCACTTCAGCCACACTGGTTCCTTTGAGCCCTGGAACACGCTATCTCAGGGCTCTTGTATTTGCTCTTCACATTGCCTGGAACACTCTCCCTAGAAATCCACATTAGCTCCCTCGTTTTCTTCAGATCTCTACTCAACTATCACCTTAGAGAGGACTTTGCTGACACTTATTTAAAATTGCCATCAGTCCTTGCGTTCCAGATGCCCCTTCTCTACTATATCTGACATTTGTACTTCACTTATTTCTTTGTTTAATGTCTGCTCTTCCCTCCATGTCAGCTTCATGAAGGCATGGGTTTTTTGTTAGATTTTGTTCACTACAGCATCCCCAGACCTAAAACAATGTCTGGCACATAGAAGGTACCCATATACCTGAAGTGGGGCTGAAGTATAACAGTCATGAAATAATTCATCTTTTTCATTTCAGCCCCACTTTGTAGTCTCCAGGGGATATTTCAGACCTCTATTCTGACATCTTTGATTTTAGCTTTCTTTCCCTTCTCTAGGTTGATTGCAGATTGGCTGGGCTGTCGATGTTGAGTATGTCAGAGCCCTGTGGTCTCCATGTTAGAGATCTCTTTCTTGGATGCACGGAGAAGGGTTAAAAATGTTTTTAAGTAGAAACAACATATTAGAAGAAAAAGAGTCTGTTTTGAAAAAAAAAAAAGAGGAAAGAAAACCTTATCTATAATTTCCTGCTCTCAATGTGGCTCTTATTTTTTTCAAAGTCCTAACTCTCTGATTTTTTTTAATGTTTTTATTTATTTTTGAGAGAAAGAGAACGAGCTAGGGAGGGGCAGAGAGAGAGAGGGAGACACAGAATCCAAAGCAGGCTCCAGGCTCTGAGCTGTCAGCACAGAGCCCAAAGTGGGGCTTGAACTCACGGATGGTGAGATGACAACTTGAGCCGAAGTCAGACGTTTAACCAACTGAGCCACCCAGGCACCCCCTAACTCTCTAATTTTCATATGGTTGCCATCATCAAGCACTTTATTTTTGCATTTTAGCTGCTTTCACTTAATGTTATGTCATACTTTTGTGGTGGTATAAATATTCTGATCACCATTGTTATTTTTGTGTGTTAAATTCGTATGAATGGACATTCCATTGTTTATTTGGCTTTTTTTTCCTAATGATTGGGCATTTTTGGCTCTTTCTACTTTTTGCTACTGCAAGGTGTCACTGCAGTATTGTTGTATTCTTCCTTTAAGTTATTTCCTTAGGATGAATTTCAGGAAAGTTACCAGGTCAGGTTGAGTACTGTGTAATATTTACCACTATCACACTTTACCCCTCCTCTCCAGAATAGCACTTAATAGGAGCTCAGTGAAAGTCTGTTGAATGAATTATGACCTCATACATGCATGACCCATTACATTGTACTCAAATCCACAGAGCTAGCCCTGTCCTTTTACCCAGGCTCCAGATTTATGAGGCTTCAGGCTATTTGCCATTTTGTAGGAAGAACTTGTTTGCCCTTCTCTCCAGCATTTGAGTATTCTTATATCATTGGGGAGTGGGTGGTAGTGACTGGATTGTCAGTCTTATGCCTACTAGAAAAACAATACTTCATTGTGCTATGTCCATCTACTGTTTAGAAGCTCCTCCTCTTCAGGCCAACCCATTAGCCCTTGGGGGTGGGGAACCACTTTTTTTAGGCAGATGGAGCCTCTGTTTTCAACATAGTCCCAACTCAGCCTTTGAGTAGCTTCTGACTGGATTCTGGACCTGTCTGGAAGGAGCCTCCTAAAAACAAGCACACTTGAAGGCCAGTTTCCATCCACAGAAACAGGCGCAGTTCAGTTAAGCAGCTGTTTATTGAGCACCTAACTCTGCAGAGCATTGTAGAAACTCTAAGTAAACCAGTACCTAATGCATTTCTAGTCAAGAGCTTGGGGAGTCAGAAATGGGCAGACTCCCCTGAGTTGAGGATCAGTAAAAGCTTCATGGATGAGGTGATGTCTTAAATGGCCTAGAAGAATTTGTTGGATTTCTTTGTTAGGGTAAAAAAGATGTAGAGATAGGTATGGGAATGGAGATGGAGAGTTGAAGGAAAGGTAAAAGAGATAGGAGTGATCATATAGAAAGCCTGGCATGGCAGGGTGAGGACCCAAATGCCATGTGCTAGTTTCTGGAGAATCAGGATTAATGAGCCCCTTCCCCAGGCTGTGTGCCATGTGTTACACTCTCAGATGCTAGCTTATTAAGTCACTGAATTTATCCTCATGGTGTTAGAGCAAATACTTGGTGCCCTGGAAGAGACAAGCGACATGCGCTCAGGGAATCAGAAAAGACTGTTTATTTCGCACCGGTGCCAGCCCAGCAGAGTCACCTCCAAAGCCTGAGCCCCGAACTTTGGCATCAGCCTTCTTTTATGGTTGGGATGGTAGGAGGTTGAGAGACAAAAGAAAAAGGGGAGGGGGCACTTATCAGTGGTGCTCTGCAGGCAGTTGGTGGAGGCAGAAAGCAAGTAAGATCATGGAAGCCAAAAGCATGCAAAGGGAGTATCCAGCCAGACATGTGACTGGCCCTTTGTATCTTGTTTTTACTAGCTTTTCTTCTCAATGGAGTCACTTTTCTTCTTTAGAATGTTTTCAGTTGTGCTGTTTGGGCCACAAGTGACAACTTAGTCCTCTTCCTGTTAAGACACCACTGTTTGGGTTTTTTTCAAATCACCAGAGTCCTTTCCTAAGGTGCACCAAATATGTGAGTCATGGATGCCTCTATACTCCAAGAATGGTATTTATATTCTGCTCCCAAACAGCTAAGCAGGGAGGGAAAATAGTGCCTGATAGGCAAAGGGCCTGGAGTAGCCCCGCCCCATGCTGGGGTTTAAGTGCTGGAAATGGCCTAGGGACCACTCCGAACAAGCCTGGGGGCTTTGAGGAGGTGCCTAGTGCCTGGGTGTTGTTTGTTATTGGAAGACAAATATATGATTCATTTGCCAGGAGTGTGAGGGAATTAATCCAGTCTTACTGGCCCTTCTTAACTTTGGTCTTGTTCTCTCTGGCAGGCAGAGGTGGAAGAGACACTGAAGCGACTTCAGAGCCAGAAGGGAGTACAGGGAATCATCGTGGTGAACACAGAAGGTACCCCCTCCCTTTGGCTATGACCTGCACGCAGGCAGACCCCCAGAAAACAGCCCAAATACAGCCTGACACTGTTTACTAAGCCCCTTCATGTATGGGATCTAATTTTTACCCTTTTTAAAACATTTCCAGGGGTGCCTGGGTGGCTCAGTTGGTTAAGCATCTGACTTTGGCTCAGGTCACGATCTCACTGTTCGTGAGTTCGAGCCCCGCGTCGGGCTCTGTGCTGACTGCTCAGAGCCTGGAGCCTATTTCGGATTCTGTGTCTCCCTCTCTCTCTGACCCTCCCCCGTTCATGCTCTGTCTCTCTCTGTCTCAAAAATAAATAAACATTAAAAAAAATTTAAAAAAAAAAAGTAAGCAATCAGTGTACTTCATTAAATAAATAGAACACAACAGACTTTAAAAAATACATAAATAAAAAATAAATAAATAAATAAAACATTTCTAGTGTCCCAGCACTGTAGTTGGAATTCCAAAGTTTAAAAAAGTAAAAATTCACTCAGTCCCACTGCCCTAACAGATCATACTTTTTAATGTGCCATGCTTTTTTTTAGCCCTTGTACAGGTATGTCTTCTCTTACTCTTTTGCATGTTTATTCATGAGGTTGTTTTTTGGCTTTTTTCCTTCATAATTTACATGACCAAATTTTTTAACTACCAGTTCAATGTTTATCAGACATCCCCCATTTATATTGTTTCTACTTTTTAAAAAAGTTTTTTATTTATTTTGTGTGTGAGAGACAGAGAAAAAAAACGCAAGTTGAGGAGGGGCAGAGAGGGAGAGAAAGAATCCCAAGCAGTCTCTGCACCATCAGCACAGAGATAGATGTGGGGCTCGAACCCACAAAAACTGTGAGATTATGACCTGAGCCAAAATCAAGAGTCGGATGCTCAACCAACTGAGCCATTTAAGTGCCAGGCGTCCCTCTACTTTTTTTTTTTTTTTTTTTAAGTAAACTCTACCCATAGTGTGGGGCTCAAACTCATGACCCAGAGATCAAGAGTCACATGCTCTACCGACTGAGCCAGCCAGGCACCCCTGTTTCTGCTTTTTTGCTAGATAATACTCTGGCCTATAGCTTTTCCCTCCTCTTCTATAGCATTTTTTTTTAAACATCCCAAAGAGTACAGTTACTATTTCCCAAGCTACGATGGACTAACATTTATCACACACTTGTTTAATGCCAGGCCACAGGCTTGTGCTTTATAAACATATTGTTTCATTTGTTCCATAAGGCAGCCCTGTTGTCTCCATTTTGTAGTGGAGAACATGGAGTCTAGACATTTAATTGATTTCCCTGCCATTACAGAGCCAAGGTTTCATTCCAAGTCTGTCTGAATGCACTTGCATTCTCATACACTGTACTGTGAAGGATCAGAGTAGCTGCTGATCTGTGGCCCAGGCCATGCCCAGGGTCGGCCCAGCTGGGCTCCCCCGATCAGCGTTTAGTCAACTCTGATTTGTTTGGGACTTCTTGAGAGCCCTGCGTGGATACGTTATCATTCTAGGCCTTGTTTTTAGAAAGGGGAGAATTCTCAATAATGCCTACGTAATAGAGCAAAATGAAAGTCATCAAGAATGAAAAAGTGAAAGTGGCATGTCCTCAGAATATTGTTTTCCAGGGGTGTCTGGGTGGCTCAGTTGGTTAGGTGTCCAACTTCGGCTCAGGTCATGGTCTCGCGGTTTGTGGGTTCAAGCCCTACATGAGGCTCTGCGCTGACAGCTCAGAGCCTAGAGCCTGCTTTGGATTCTCTCTCTCTCTCTCTCTCTCTCTCTCTCTCTCTCTCTCTCTGCCCCTCCCCCACTTGTGCGCTCTCTCTCTCTCTCTCTCTCTCTCTCTCTCTCTCTCTCAAAAATTAATAAACATTAAAAATTAAAAAAAGAAAATAAAAGAATATTGTTTTCCAGGGTACCTGGGTGGCTCAGTCGGTTGAGCATCTGACTCTTGATTTCGGCTCAGGTCATGATCCCAGGGCTGTGGTATCGAGCCCCACCTCATGCTCCATGCTGCTCGTGGAGCCTCCTTTGGGGTTCTCTCTCTCCCTCTGCCCCTCTCCCCCATTCACACTGAGGCTTCTGTGTTCTTTTTCTCTAAAATAAAAGTTAAGGGGGCGCCTGGGTGGCGCAGTCGGTTAAGCGTCCGACTTCAGCCAGGTCACGATCTCACGGTCCGTGAGTTCGAGCCCCGCGTCGGGCTCTGGGCTGATGGCTCAGAGCCTGGAGCCTGTTTCCGATTCCGTGTCTCCCTCTCTCTCTGCCCCTCCCCCCATTCATGCTCTGTCTCTCTCTGTCCCAAAAATAAATAAACATTGAAAAAAAATTTTTTTTAAAAATAAAATAAAATAAAAGTTAAAAAAAAAAAAAAATGTTGTTTTCCAAGTTGTCAGACCCTGGCCAGCCTAGAACTAGGCAGTACATGCTCTCCAGCTTTGTCAGACTCTAATTATACCCTGCAATCGAAGCAGGCAGCATGGTGGGAGCCCTCAGGACATTGTGGAAGCAGGTGCAGGTCCCAGTTCAAGTTTGCCACTGATCAGCTGGAGGACCTGGCACTTCCTCTTCCCCTCTTCAGACCTCAACTGCCATAAGTGGAATGGTTGATCGAGGTAGTTTCTTCTGGGTGTTTCTTACTCCAAGACCTAAAAGACCATTTGTGTATCACCCAGAGAGAGACTTTCTTCTTTCTTGGACTGGACATTTTTTTTAAGTTTACTTATTTTTGCGAAAGAGAGCAAGAGCGAGCATGCACACTCAGTGGCAGGGCAGAGAGAGGAGACAGAGGATACAAAGCAGGCTCCATGCTGACAGCAGAGATCCCAATTCAGGGCTCGAACTCACGAACCATGAGATCATGACCTGAGCCAAAGGCAGACACCTAACTGACTGAGCCTCCCAGGTGCCCCTTGGACTGGACATTTTTGACCCCAAATGGGTAGGGAACGGCTCCCGGGGTTGTTCCCCAAATGGGGAGGGAACAGGCCTCCATCAGTATTTGCAAACCACAACCTTCATTCTTACCTTAAAATGGTCTCAAAACTTGAGCTTTTTCATTGGGAAAATAGAGCCTCAACTGCTTACCTTTTGGATACTAATGAGCACTTCTTTTTCATAAACGAATGTGGCAGTATTGCCTAGTGACTAAGAATATAGAACACAGAACCAGACTGCGTAGGTTTGAATCCTGACTCTACTTATCAGATGTGTGATCTTGGGCTAGTCATTTAACCTTTCTGTTCCAGTTTCCTCACCTGTAAAATGTGGATAATTATACTACCTTCCAGGCAAGCTTTTAGAACAGTACCTGATGTATAGTAAATGACATATAAATGTTAAAATTATCATGTGTATGTATTTATTTTTAATTTGTGTCCCATTCACAGAGCTCCCACTTTAGTCCTCATTTACATTTCACACAGTGCCCCTGCCAGGCAGGTGTATTGCCCATTTTTCATATGAGAAACCCAGAGCTGATGACCTGCCCAAGGTCAGCCAACTGTGAATGAAGATGGTCAGAACTCACTGCTCTATAGAGCCTTTAAGCTTTCTGGAGGCTTCCATTAAGGATGATTAGTTAGGGGGGTGCCTGGGTAGGTCAGTCAGTTGAGCATCTGACTTCAGCTCAGGTCATGATCTCGCCGATCCCAAGTTTGAGCCCCGCGTTGGGCTCTGTGCTGACAGCTCAGAGCCTGGAGCCTGTTTCGGATTCTGTCTCTCTCTCTCTCTCTCAAAAATAAACAGTTAAAAAAAAAAAAAAAAAAGGATGATTAGTTAAGGATTCCTATTATCCCCTGTAGGGTTTTCCTACCCCCATAATTCAACTCAGGGGCCTCTTCTTGCAGGATGCCTTTCCTGATCACTCCAGTCCAGACTGATTGCTTTTGGCCCTGAACTCATGACACACCCTTATCCTAGTCACTTGCCAAACACCTGCCACTACCTTTTGACTTCTCTGAGTTGGCCATATTTAACTGTTTCACAATAAAAATGTGAATTTAAGCAAAATTGCCAAGAACTTAAGGAATATTTCATTCCATTTGTACCTGGTCAGACCACCTGCCATCTTCTGCTGCTACCCACATGGGGCAACATAAAAGACTCAAATGTGTAAGCTTCATGAGGTTAGAAATTTGTCTCTTGTGTTCACTACTGTATCCCCAGCACCTAGAACAATGTTGACATGTAGTTGGTGCTTAATAAATAGTAGTCCCCCCACACACCTTGTCTGTGGTTGGGGGGGGGGAGTACATTCCAAAACCCCTAGTGGATGCCTGAAACCGGGATAGTACCCAACCCTATGTACACTGTGGTTTTTTCCTACATGTACACACTTGTGATAAAGTTAAATTAGTAAATTAGGCACAGTAAGAGGTTAACAATAACTAATAGTAAACAACTATAACACTATACTATAATAAAAGTTAGGTGAATATGGTCTCTCTCAAAATATTGTATTATACTGTATTCACCCTTCTTGGGATGATGTGAGATGATAAAATTGCCTATGTGATGAAACGCAGTCAGGTGAATGACATACAGGCATTGTGACGTAGTGGTAGGCCACTGTTGACCTGATCAGGAGAATCATCTGCTTTCAGACCAGAGTTGATGCAGGTAACCAAAACCATGGAAAGTGATACCGCAGATAAGGTGAGGGGCTACTGCCTCTGTTAAATATTGTTAATGTTCTTTATTGTTGATTGATGAGGCTGGGTTTGGTAGGAATATCTGGTTATACAACTTTGGTCTTGACAGATCTGAGCCCCAGGTTAGAAATCCTGCTCCCTTGTGACCAGCTACTTCTGCAGAGTGCACAGTCCCAATTTGTAAAGGAAGAAGCTTGAAGCAGGCGACCTAATCATTAGGCTATCTTTGAGATGTCCGCAGTTCTGACACTGTCTGAATCTGGGCTTAATCTCTTATCCTTATTTGAAATTCTCCCCAGTTTTGGTCCCTGTTCTGCCCCCTCACCACCTCTAATGTTTTCTTTTGTTTTTAAAGTGAGCCATCAAGTAGTTTCTTGTCTCCTTCGTACACCTCTCACTTAGTAGAAATGTGATAAAAATCATGACAGTATTTGAATTGCTGAAAGAAGCCCTTGAGAGCACTCATTTGTCACCAGCAATAAATGCTTAATGGAGTCTCTTTAAGGACAATGGTGAGTGTAGCAGACCTGGTCCTGACCCCCAGGAGGCTTATAGTCATAATGATCACTTCCATAATGGTGACGTGTCAAACTCCAAAGAAAATGCTCCAAAGGAAAATCATGTGGGATGGTAAAATGGGGGCATTGACCACATCTGGGGCTGGGTAGATACACCAGAAAATGGAAACCTGAGGGATCAGTGGGAATCACAAAAGAATGAGGAAGGAAGGAAAGTTCCAGGCAGAGAAACCTGAAAGAAGGTGGCCTTGTGGTATATAAGAAGAGAAGGATAAGAGGTTTGATCATGCAGACTTTGCCAGGCCTTAATACTGGCCCTTCAAGTACCCTGGGTGGGGATGGGATTTATTGTGTGGTGATGTTGATAACAAATCAACATTTATTACATTCATACTCTTTCCTAAATATTCTTAAATGAATTAGCCATATTTAATCCTTACAGCACAAGTATCATTTTACAGATGAAGAAATAGAGGTTTAGGTTAAGTCACATGTCTGAGGCCACATAGCTATGAAGAGACAGAGCCCAGGGTATTTGTCCAGGTCAGAGTTTCTACTCAGTCATCACCGTAGCTGCTCATAGGCCATCCTCGGGAAAGTCCGCTATGAAGTGAGGTCTCCAGGTGCCCTGGTGGGCACATTGTTGTCATCCAGGATCCAGTAGCAGCGCTAGTGATCTAGTCCTCTTGTCCCTTAGCATATGTGCTGCCGAAGCAAGCACCCTCTCGTCCCTTAAAGGCAAGTGATCACTATGGTCTGTCTTCATGACTTCACTTCGCTCAAAGCAGTCTCTCTGACTCAGCTGCCTCTCTTGCCACTATGTCCTCTTCTGCCCAATCTCATGTTCCTGCTCCCTAAGAAGAAAAGATTGGGCCAGTTTTTTGCCACCTGTGAGAAGGCCTGAGGGTGATTGCCTTTGGCCAGTCTTTAAGCTGGTCACTTGTGGGCCAGATCAGCAGGGTTGTCCGCCCCCAAATCTAGCCACTTACATGTGAGGAGCCACTTGTGCCATATTCCCCACAAGTGCCTGTCAGCTGTGGGCACTTAAGGCCTCCTCATTGGAACCTGCTAATATGTCACGGTGATTCATAGATACCTGATGATTTAGTTGTGTCCTGAGGTGGCTCAGGCTGAGCCCGATTCTTCACCTCCATGACAATAGGCACTGTCTAGTAAAAGAGGTCCATTTAATAGTTCATTGCAAGAAAACAATCCTCAAAACAGAAAAGGCTTCGTACACAATGGTGTTCGCTGCTTAGTAATTAAGTAAAAAAATCCAGCCTATATACCAACAATAGAGGAGTGATTAACTCTGTGGAAGGTCCATTTGTGGGCTCTTTGAAAGCAATAGCAATGCTGTTTACAAGTGTATATGCAGACAGAGAAGCAGGCTTAAATTTGAGGGGCACAATCATGTGTATAGACAATGTGTTTACAACTGGGCCCAAAGCCTCCATTGGTGGGAACTGGATCAAAACACTAGAGATGGTAATGTCTTGGCACAAGCTGACCTTTTTCTTCTTCCTACTTTTCAATATTTACCAATTTGTAAGAGCTGCCCTCCTTGTTCAGGTTCTAAATGTTCTGAATGATAGTCTCTCCTTTTATTGCTAGAAGCCAGTCAAGACAGTGCCAAGAAAAGAGGAACCCAGCAGCAGAGCCCACAGGCCTACATTTGAATCCTAGCCCCACTGCTTATCTGCTGTGTGACCGCTCAGAGCTTCTGTTGCTTAATTGGCGAGTGAAGATGGTGATACCACCTCCAGAGTAGTTCTGGGGACTGGCACTGCCATAGTTAAAGTGCTCAGCACTGTGCCTGTCAAGCCCTCAGTAAATACTGGCATTGATTGTTAACTGTCAGTCCAGTACTCTTGAATTAAGGGTGCAGTGTTGGGAGCTGGGCAGAAAAGGGCTTCAACATCCTGTTCAGTCTCTGCTCTCCCTCAGGCATTCCCATCAAGAGCACCATGGACAATCCCACCACCACACAGTATGCCAACCTCATGCACAACTTCATCTTGAAGGCCCGGAGCACCGTGCGTGAAATCGACCCCCAGAATGATCTCACCTTTCTTCGAATTCGCTCCAAGAAAAATGAAATTATGGTTGCACCAGGTAAGAGGTCTTCCGTATTCCCACTTGGGAGCAGACTGTCACAGCATATTCTGTGCCGCTTATCAGGAAGGCTTGGCACATTGGTGTCTCCACAGGTGCCATGGAAAGGACTGAAGAGTTGAAGGTTCAGAGGTAATATGCCTCACTGCCTGGCCAGTCTCTGGTTGGCATCCCCAACAAATACTTATTCACTGTGACTCTTAGACCAGACCCGGTACTAGATTCTAGGACACAGAGGGGAATCGTGATCTCATGAAACATAGAGGAAGGTATGATTAGGTCTTCCCAGAAGAGGGAACATTCGAGCTAAATCTAGAAGGCACAAGAAAGAATGTAAGCAAGTTGGAAGGGTGGGAAAGCTGTGTTTGAAGGAAAAAGAATTTAGTGATTTAAAATTCAAAGCATAAGGTAAAAATACATACAGTCATTTTATCCTTGAAAAAAAGTTAAATTGCCCACTTCTAAAGTATAGTCCTAGGATGCCAGTGTGGCTCAGTAGGTTAAGCATCGACTTTGGCTCAGGTCATGATCTCACGGTTCATGAGTTCAAGCCCTGCATCGTGCTCCCTGCTGTCAGCACAGAGCCTGCTTTGGATCCTCTGTCTCCCTCTCTTTCTGCCCCTCCCCCTCTCTTGCTCGCTCTTTCTCAAAAATAAACATTAAATAAAGTCAGTCCATCCCTCAGTCCTGTCTTTCTGGGCCCCGTATGGTCAGCTTTTCCTCCAGCATTGGAACAGATTGCTGCTTTTGTTTCTCATGCAGTGCTTGGTCTGCATTTAGGAGCTGTGCGTACAAACAGTACCTGTGCCTTGAGGATCATTTGCACATGATGAGATGCTCCTCCTGGGAGAAGCCCACAAGGACTGGGACCGCAGGAGGGAATATCAGGGCCACCTGTCCCGGCCTACATCACCTCACTCACATTTACAGACTGGGGTGGTAGACAGATTGATTTTCCAGGACTATTTTTATATTGTTTCTTCTCTCCCTCCCTCTGTCTTTTTTGGGTGAGCCACATAGTTGTGAGTGTGCAGGAGTTAGGTGTGCACGCGATGATGCTTGTATAGCTCATCTAGGCCATCAGTATATGTGTATGAAGAAAGAGAGGTAGGACATTTGGTCAAGAGGTGTCAAACACCAAACTCAGCTGTGTGGACTTGACCCAGTGAGAGTTCTAAAGGCAAGAAGGTGGTATGATTGTGACTGGGTTCTATATGAAGGAGGGAAATAGGGAGGCTAGGGATGCTGAAGGTCCTTGGGCTTGGCTTGGCAACACAAGTGGCAGGGAGGCTGGCTGCAGAATTCTGGAGTAACTTGATGTGGGGTCAGCCACCCAAGTAGCAGAGCAATGTTGGTTCTGTTCCCAAGCCTGTTCTGGCCCAGTTCTGCTACTTGAAAGGATACAAAGGAGAGAACCATTGACCGAGTCACAGGGGCCCACAGTCTCCCTGGAACACTCCCTAGAGGGGTGGGGACAGAGCTGGTTGATAACAGAGAACATAAGATCACTTCAGTGGCATTTATTCCAAAAACATGCCATACACTGTGTATCAGTTTAATCAGAGTCTAATGCATCACTTGCCAACCTATTATGATGCTCTGGTTCTGTGAGGAAAACCAAGATTGCAGCAGACAGAAGCTATTTCCCCTTGAGTGTGACTTTACATCAACCAAAGTCTGAACCCCGATTTCCACATCTGTAAAGCATCAAGTAGAGTATTATACTGCTCTCGTCCCCTGAGACACCCCATTGATTGAGGGGTCGGCTTTGGGTGAGGCAGAAAGGCTCAGAAATATTTGAACTCAGATCCGTCCCAAGATTTCATGTTGTATGGCTACACAAACCTCCACATCCCTAAAAGTTAGGCTAGGAATGGTCTCTGTTGACCCTGTGTGTCAGACTAGACTTTGTGCCCACATGAGGGCACACGTTGTGAGGCAAAGACAAATGATGTGGTTTCCAAATTCGATTCTCCATGGACAATTTCTCTTGACTTAAAGCTTCTGAGAATGTCTCCTCTGGACCCACAGAGTCATCTGGAAGCTCCTGACTGTCCATTCTCAGCTTGGCTGCAAAGGCATCTTCAACTTGCCCTTAAGGACCCAAAGGCATTCAGAGTTAACGGGTATAGTTGCTACTTGAGTCCAGGATCGGCAACTCCCACGTTAGAGGTTCTTCTTGGGGTTCACAGGCCCAGAAGCCTCTCAGCCCTGTCAGTGGAGGTGAGGATGGAGTGGCTGGACCCTTCCTAAGCGACACACAGAGGCCTGCAGGGAGGATATGCACACCCTCTCACTCTCACTTGCTCGCTCACTCTGTCTGACACTCACACTCTGACAGTGCCTCACATTCCTTTATACTGGAGAAGTGTGTGACTTCTTGAGGTTGCCTTAAACACAGTGAAAGTTCCTTCTGAACACCCTCACCACCTCTCCAGCCGTCCTGCCGCTACCAGTGCTCCATCTTGCCTTTTCATTTAGCCAACCAGCCTGCTTATCTGTATTTTAAGTCTGTCTCCCCGCCTACACAGTTCCAAGAGGACAGAGATTTGTAAGCACATAGTATACATTTAACACATAATTGATTAATAAATATATGAATGACTCCCTAGATCTCCCTCCATTGTTGACACCCCACTGTGGGAGTAAGAGGTGGGGTCACCAGTGGGGGTGAGGGTCAGGAATGTCTGTGGGACATGGTATTTAGGATGAAAACCACACCCACTTTGATATGGCAAAAATACGTGGGGGGGGAGGGGGGGCGGGGAGGGCAGGGCAGGAGCCTCTAAAGCATTAGGGCCAGAATGCCTTAGGATTTCCGCAGAGCACAAGCCCCACAGGGACAGCCCCCAGCCTAGAACAGGCCTAGTTGCCACATGTTTGAGGTGGGTCCTTCTGAGACTGTAATTAGCACCCCACCCCACACCTTGGGAGCAACTTGGAGGAGCGCTGCCCAGGAAGGAAGTCCACTGTCCCCTTCTTCCACCTCATCTTTCTCGTTGATCAGACTGAGAAGCTGCCTCCCAGACCACAAATAGCAAAGATAGTTTCAGACCGTCTGGCCCTCCATATGTGTACCAAATTTCATCCCATCCTGGCCAAGAATAGCCCATGTGAAAAGACTAAAAAAACAGACTTTGGTTTTCATTTATTAACCTAACTAATATAAAGCCAAGTTAATGCAGCATAATCAAGCTTTAACACTCTGCTTCCCACAAAGCTCTTATAGTGATAGTATAGAATTTAGAGTTTGATTATTTGGAAAAAAGACTCTAGTATTGCTAATTGTGTCTCTTTCTCTTGGTGACTTGTTAATTATTTCTGTTTATATTTTTAAGTGATTTAACTTATACAGATTACTTAGCCATGAAATTATTAATCTTGTAAAATCTGTTTCCTCTTATCTGCAACAGTCTGTTGTCATGGGAAGAAGCAAATTTTAGGCTTGAATCAGCACACACAAAGCAAACAAGGCCAAGGTCCTGCCATTTCTCCCTTGTTCAGCAGAGGGCAGATCAGAAGCGTTCAGTGTTATCTGGGTCAAACCCAGCTAGCTACCTAGCTACCCAGCTTTGCATTTTTCCCTTGGCTTGGGCAAGTCATTTCACTCTCTGAGCCTCAATGAAATGGAAAACACTAGTATCTGTCTCACAGAGTGATTTACTGAGATACCATATGAGAAGGGGTTGGCCCGGGGCTAGGCACATGGAAGCCTTAGTAAATGTTTGGGGTTTGGTTAAGTGGGCAATGTTGAAACACCCTGCTTCTCCAATTTTTGTTTCTATGATATGAAGAGCAGTCAGGCTCACCCCTGAGAGCTTGGACTAGCTGTGATTTCATGTGGACATTCTTCCTTGCCGGGCTGGATCCCCAGAACTAGAATTGAGATACCTTTGGCTCCATTTGACCTGGTGCCCTTGAAATTTTCCTCATCCAGAAGACTCTTGAAGGCCAGCAGCTGAGCTTGTGACAGAACTGACATTAACCCAAAACCAGTAGGGTTGAGTTTGGAATTCCATTTTTGACACTAACTAGCTGGGTATTCTTAAACCAGTGGTTGTCCCAGAACTTGCGGCATCAGCATCACCTGGGAACTTGTTTTAAAAAATGCAAATTATTGGGGCGCCTGGGTGGCGCAGTCGGTTGGGCGTCCGACTTCAGCTCAGGTCACGATCTCGCGGTCCATGAGTTCGAGCCCCGCGTCAGGCTCTGGGCTGATGGCTCGGAGCCTGGGGCCTGTTCCGATTCTGTGTCTCCCCCTCTCTCTGCCCCTCCCCCGTTCATGCTCTGTCTCTCTCTGTCCCAAAAATTAAAAAAAAAAAAAAAAAAAAAATTTAAAAATGCAAATTATTTTAACCATCCTGTAATTAAAATTAAAAACCTAATTAAAATTAAAAACCTAATTAAAAATGCAAATTCTTGGGCTCCACTCCAGACCTACTGAATCCAAAGGGCTAGGGATGGGGCCCAGCCCTGCCGGTGATTCAGATGCCCTTTCTTTTGAGAACCACTGCCATAAGCAATTCATTTAAAGTCTTTGAACCTGAGTTTTCCTACCCAGAAAACAGGGGTGATAATCCTACCTCCCTGTCAGTACTGTGAAGATTAGAAAAGAGAATACACTGCAAGGCCCTGCTGCCAGGTAGGAGGAGGGGCTTGCTCTCCAGCAGCCACACCTACCAGAGCCCTACCCCCACCCTCAGGGAAACTTGCAAGTTCATCTTCTGTTTCCCCAGCAGTTGGAAGTAGCCTGAGCATTGATGCTTTTTATTGTTCCCCTCCCCTTTTATGGTTGGTGATTGGATGATTTCCTTTCTAGTGTGTTTTCTCCCATTTTACATTTAGTGATTTATTTTTTCATTTTTCTCTTTTGCAGATAAAGACTATTTCCTGATTGTGATTCAGAATCCAACTGAATAAGCCACTCTCTTGGCTCCGTGCATCATTCCTTAATTTAATAGCCCCCAAGAATAATAATGTTAAGCATGTCAACCAACTGGCAGGTGGAAATCACCTTTGATCCTACTTAGACCAGTCCAGTGACCAAAGTCATCAAAGTCGTCCCTCTGCTGGCCAGTCACCCTTGAGTTCTTGGGTGGGCCTTCTTTCCTCATCTCCAGATTTTGGAGCAAGAGCTTTGAGTAGTCCACACCCTGCTTCCTTCTGACCTTCAGCTCACTTTGTCACCCTTGGAAAAGGCTGTTTTTCTTTAACTAAAAATAACTGAAATGCTTACCCTGCTGTGTGTCTTTAAACACTAGGTTGAAAAGGCCTCTCTGCCTCTCTCTTCCTGTGTAATCACGTGGTCTAATTGCTGAGCCCCAGTGCTGCCTCTGGCCGCGATGGCAGATTGTGCCCATGGTTCAGAGAGACCTGCTCCTTACTGCACCTGTGGCCACACATGCTGAACTGAGTCTTGTTTATAACTGGTACCCTGGTTTCTGGGCCTCTTGTCCCTAGCCATCCCTCTCGACATTTCCCACTGCCACCACTGTTTTAAAAGGTTATTTTTTTCTACTATACTGGGGATAGGAAAGGAGTGATATTTGTTGAGTGCCCAGAATGCACCAGGTATGTTACATACCTTGGTTTATATCATCCTCACAAAACGCTACAGACAGTGTGAAAGCCATATTAAAGATGAGGAAATTGGGGTCTAGAGAATGACTTGCCTTAGGTCTCACAACTGTGACAGAGTCTCAGACTCCAGAAACTGTTTTTTCTGCACCTTCTTCCGAGAAATCCCCACTGGTCCTGTTTACCTGAATGACCACATCCTGGGTAAATGTGTGCCTTCCCTCAGACTCGTGTGTGGGTCCCAGAACATGCCTGCTACTCTGTGAGGCTCTGGGCCCCATCATCCAGTAGCACTCTGGGATTTTTCCCCCCAGAAACCACATGTATTTATTTTTTATTAGGTTTTTCTTTTTGTCTTTTTTGTTACCTTGGAAACAAGAGGGAAAAGATTGATAACTGTGTAGTATAAACTTTGAAATCCCCCTTCATTGTCCTTCATTCGCCAAAAGTAACCTTTGTCTACAGTGGGTTCTTCCATCTAGCAAAAATATCTCTCTGAATTTTCCAGTGAAGTTTCCTTAATGGTGTCAGGGGAGTAAAAGATGTACCCTTGGGAGCCCAGGGGTGTAGTTCATAAGGGTTCAGCAAAGTTTCTTCAAACACTCCCTTTTTAGTGAAAGATGATAGGGATTTTCCACTCCATAATATATCCATATTTGTCTTAATATGGCAGTAATCCTTTCAGATAGTTTTCCCTAAATCTCCAAGGAAAACTGATTTTCTAGGAAACCACAGCATGTTTGCCCTGTCCCTGTGGACTCAGGAAGAACACCTGAGGAGAGGGTGATTATAGGACCAGAGCAAAATGACCTTGGATCAGTATTGATTGATTTAAAGAAAGTGAGGTATAGTCACTGGTATCTTCTCTTTGTTCTCAGGCTTTTTTAGGCTGGAATCTAAGTCTAAGTTTCCTGTGTCCTGGCTTGAGTTTCTCCAAAAAGGATAATGGGGAAGACGGTCTGGTCAACTTAGATTATCCGGTGGTACAGTCTGATTTCTAGAAGAGGGAAGGGGCCCTGTCCCTGGGGAAGGAGGTGGTCTGGCTCCAGAGCAGGTCTTGAAGACCTCCCCCTCCTTTCTTCCCTTAGTCCTTCTCACACACCCTCTTGTTTGCCTTAAAGGATCCCCCAAGATCCTAAGGAAGGTTTAGGCTCAGTCTGGCTTTAGGGAAAACAAGATGACTCATGAACATAAAGATACTCTGCCTCTGAGTCCCCTCGGCAATGAGATTTCTTTACACATGGGAAGCCTGCATTGGATGCACTCCAGTTTGTGATAACAATGTGTAGAACTCCCTGAACTCATCTTAAGATGTAAAAACTCTGATTTTTAATTAAAAATTTAAATGATGGTGGGGGCACCTGGGTGGCTCAGTCGGTTAAGCATCTGACTCGGTTTCAGCTCAGGTCATGATCTCATGGTTCATGGTTTTGAGCCCCTCGTCAGGCTCTGCACTGATGGTATGGAGCCTACTTGGGATTCTCTCTCCCTCTCTCCCTCCCCCTCCCCCACCCATGCTAAATAAATAAACTTAAGAAAAAAAAATTTTTTTTAAGTTTAAATGATGATAGAACATATGTAAATAGCCTGGAGTTTCTGTACTTAAAGTAGCAAGTGTATGGGAATATAATACCTACTAAGGTTGGAAACTGACAACTACCCTGGGTGTGAAGGGAAGAACATCACTTCTGGGTTTCAGAAGTACATTTGCCAGTATAATATATGGATGTGGCCACTGCTAGCATTATGATTTTCAAAGATACAGAGAAGTTGAAATAATTATATACCTCCATTTAATTCTACAATTAACATTCTGCTACATTTCTATTATAACTACCCATTCCTTTATCCATCCTATTTTTTGATGCATTTCAAAGGACAGCGGCAGACAGTACACACTCCTAAACACTTCAACATGTGTGCCAGTAACCAGTTTACCTTTTCTGGAGGGCGGGTAAGATTTACTTACAGTAAATGGCATATGACAAGGGCTTACACCAGCCAGCTGAGCCCCCTATTCAAGATCACCTCACCCTGAATGCTGTCCTGCTTCCCAGCCAGTCTCCACCCGTACTCCCCAGAGGCAACCCCTGTTCAGACTCCTTCAGGTATGATCTTCACACTCTAAGGTGCAGCTCCATCCATCATTCAACCATCCACCTCAGCACTTGGCACTGTGCCTGGAAATTCTGATGTTCCTCTGTGAGCCGGTATTGCCTTTCTCCAAAAATGTGTTTTTAAAGCACTGCAGGAATTACAGGCTTTCTCCTGTTAACGTATGTTGGACTCAAACCAACTACTTTTGTACATTTTTTCACTGAGAATCCCAAACCATCTTTCCACACCAAATTCAGCTTCTGGTGAATTACCAGGGGGTGAAAAGAGAAATGCAGATCTCCTAAATTCAATCGTTATGGCAGGTAGAAATCATGAAGTTGCCAAACGTCAAATCAGTAGAGCCACAATCCAGTGTCCATGAACTTAAACTGATCAATCATATTCAACTGAGAAGGAAAGTAACACCAAACACAAAGTGCTAGTTTGTTCAACTGTTGTGTTAAACAAGCTCAGTTGGATCAAAAGGCAACTTTATTATGGTCTCCCACTGTCTTTACATTGATTCTCTGGGGCTCGTGCTTCCCTTGCCCCTGGATGGGATGTCAGGCAAGTCTCAGGGCTTCTCTCCTCATTCCCAGGGCCTTGAAGGCCCACTGGAGATGATGTGCCCAGTCTGGTGTGACGACAAAATTTTGAACCGAATATGGAGATGGAGACTGCCGCTCACCTACCAGGTGCTTGACCCTGTTTCCCCACTTGGTGCTGTCCCCTCTTTGGCCTCATGTTGCCATAAGGAGAATGAGATGGAAAGTGTGTACTTTACCAGGACTGTTGTGAACGAGTTCTGGCTCTCTAAGCCTGGCGTGTGTTTAAAGCTGAAATTCGTCCTTCTGGCTCATCTGTCGTGAGTTTTCAAGACCTGTCTTGTCCTACCTGCCACTCCCTTACTTTGGACAATGCGCTCTCCCTGGCTGGCCCCTCATAACTGCTTTTGGCCTCTGGTTCTCAGGGTCCCCTCTACACACTTTCCGTCTGTCGACTCAAGGTGAAACAGAAGCTTCCACCTCTTTTACAGGCAGAAGTCTGGACTCACTTTGGGGCCCCTTGTTTTGCAGTCCTGCACTGGTCCTGCTCCTCTCCTCAGCATAGGCCACTATTGCCTTGGGGCTTCAGCAGAAACAGATGAAAATTATTAGACTTTAACTTCCTAGTTCACAAGAAATATGTTATTAAAAACTTGTCTAAAAGGCAAGAAGAAATAGGAATTTCATGATTTTTTAAAACCTCTGGATTTCAAATACTTTTTTTTCCTACAAGACTTGTTTGGTTTTCATGTATTGTTAGGTTTTCAAATATATTTAGAGAAAACATTATAGACAAAGTAGCATATTGCCTGGAATTTGTTCTTATTTTACAATCTTCCTTTACAAAGCAGTGCTTTGTTCATTCATTCAGCAGTTATTTAGTAGTGGTGCCTACTATGCGCCAGGCCCGTCTAGACATAAAGGAATAGTAACAGCTTATGTCTAGTGGAGATGAGACAACAGTTAAAAAAAAACAAAACAAAATTGTGTTTGGGATCCATCTTTGGATCAATTAAAGCATAATCCCTGAACATCATTAGTTTGTAAAAGCTTCCCAGGTTTTTTGACATGCACCTAGAGTGGAAAAACACTGACCTATACAGCCTTACACACACATACCAGGGTTGTGAGTTCAAGAGGCTATAACAATATCCAGAGACAAGGAAAAACTCTTGAAAGATTAAAAATATGAGGGGAATAATTTCAACAGAAGAGTTGCAAGATAAAGTTGAGAAAATCTCCCTAAAAGTGGAAAAAAGGAAGAAAAAATGGAAAAGTTAAGAAAATTAAGGGATTGGTCTGGGATATTCAACATCTGATTAACAGAAGTTCCAGAAAGAGAAAACAGAGGGTTGAAAATACCAGCAAGAGACTGTAAGAAAAGTTTCCAAGACTAAGGACCTAAGTTTCCAGATCAAAAGATCTGAATGTCCAGAGTAATTTTATTTTTTTAATTTATTTATTTTTTTTATAGTGATTTTATTTAAAAAAATTTTTTTAACGTTTATTTATTTTTGGGACAGAGAGAGAGCATGAACGGGGGAGGGGCAGAGAGAGGGAGACACAGAATCGGAAGCAGGCTTCAGGCTCTGAGCCATCAGCACAGAGCTCGACATGGGGCTCGAACTCACGGACCATGAGATCGTGACCTGAGCTGAAGTCAGACGCTTAACCGACTGAGCCACCCAGGCGCCCCCAGAGTAATTAATTTTAAATTTTTTTTTTTTAATGTTTATTTATTTTTGGGACAGAGAGAGACAGAGCATGAACGGGGGAGGGGCAGAGAGAGAGGGAGACACAGAATCAGAAACAGGCTCCAGGCTCCGAGCCATCAGCCCAGAGCCCGACGCGGGGCTCGAACTCACGGACCGCGAGATCGTGACCTGGCTGAAGTCGGGCGCTTAACCGACTGCGCCACCCAGGCGCCCCCAGAGTAATTAATTTTAAAAAGACCCACGCCAGGCCCCATCATCATGAGATCTCAGAACATTTTGAACAGACACAATCCAGAGAGAGAAGAAACCATGTACGAAGGATTAGAAATTACAACAGCATTGGACCCATAGCATCACTAGAAACAGAGTGCAGCAATGCCCTTAAAATTCTGCTTAAAAAAATTGTTTACAACCTAAAGTCCTATTCCAGCCAAACTATTAGTTAAGTGTGAGAGTAAGGTAAATATTTTCAGACATATAAGGTCACATATTTTTCCACCATGCACCCTTCCTCAGGAAGCTATGGAAGAATATACATCAAAACAAGGGCATGGAGCGAAGAAAGTAAGATATGGGGTTCGGGCAACTTGAGACTCCAACACAAGAAAGACAAAAGGGATATCTCAGGATGATGGTGAAGGGCCTGGGGCAGTAAACCTAGAGAGAAGTCCTAAACAGGAGAAGGATGTTTCCAAAAAGAAAAAAACTGCTAGAGTATTATATGTATTTGAATGGATTCAGAGAGATTTTTAGTTGTGCAAAAAATTTAGGGATAATTTAATATTGGGGCACGAAAAACAAAATGAAAACTTAAGCCCAAACCCCAGAAAATAAAAAAATTGTACAATAAAAAGCAAATCTAGGACATATCGTGTGGCTCAGCTGTGCATAGTTTTGTAGGCAAAATACAATACACCCTAAATGGTGCTATAGCTGCTGGACGATGGGAAGGGTGAGGGAGGCAAGAGTCAAATCCCCTTCTGTGTAAGAACTACAGAAATAACAGGACAACTATAGTGTTTAGAAACATGAAGGCAGGGGCACCCAGGTGGCTCAGTCGGCTGAACATCCAACTTTCGCTCAGATCATGATTTCATGGTTCATGAGTCCATGTGGTCCAGGATGGAATGGTGGCTCCACAAAGTCATCAGGGACCCAGGCTCTTGAAACTTTCTGCCCCACCATTCCCAGGGTGTAGCCCTTGTCCTTATGATCCAAGATTAGCTACTAGAGCCCCAGCCGTCACAAGTTTCAGGCACCTGATGGAGGGCGGGGCTGCAGAAGGATGTCCTCTTTCCCTTTAAGGAGATTTCCCACAAGTCCCGTCCAGCACTTTCCACTTTTTTTCCCCCCTCAGAGCAGCCTGTGCCTTTATAACAGCTAAGCAGGCTACCTGAGGGGGATGAACTCGCCCAGGTGGTGACTGAGCATCTCAGACTTGATTTCCACCCGGTTGAAGATCTTGCTGTTTTAGACACCCACCGTGTCCTGTAGGATGATCTTGTCCCATAACACTTATGTTTTACTGACAAAAGTTTAGTCGTCTTGCCACTTTTAACTGGAGTGGAAGCTGGGAAATCAAGCTGGGTGCATGGCTGCCCTAAGAGACATTCAGGGTTCTGTTCCAAGGGGGGAGAGCACAATTGTTGCTGGAGGTAACAACAGTCTCCACCACAGAAGCCAAGAGAAGAAAGAATTTCAAGGAGAAAGTAGTCATGTCAGGTGGGCTGTGAAGGGAGAAGTTGGGTGGGAGATGGAGGGGGGTGCGAGTTACCAGAACGTGACTGTTTGCTGGTGAGAGACGAGGGGCCTCCTGGTGGAGCAAACGAGGGGAAGGGTGCCCCAGGGCACAGAGTGAAGGGCTGGCTGAGGCTAGAGCAGGGCCCGCTGGTCCACTGCACCTGAGGGGAGGCGGGGTGAGGGCCCAGAGGACGACGAGGGAAGGCGAGCCGGAGCTGCCCGGAGAGGAGGACTGGAGCTTGCCAGGTAAGTGACTCGGGATGGTTGGGCAGGGCCCAGCTGAGCTGTGTCGCAATCAGCAATTTTGCATCATATCTGCAGCCAGGGGCGCAGCTGCGTAACAAGCTGTCAGCTGGCTTTAACCAGGACTGGGATGTTCCCAGGTTAATTCAGCAGAATGAGGGAGTTCTGCACTTTGGGAAGAATTGTGGTGGGCTGTGGAATGTGTGCTGGGCAAGAGGAAGTGGAGACAGGTAGGGACTGGCAACCGAAGAGGGTGAAGCAGAAACCTTGTCTTGTTAGAAGGGTGGTGGTGAAGCGTGGTCTAGGCTGAGACCTGGGAAGTGGGAGGCAAAGCTGGCCTGGTGGACTGACAGAGGGAGGGTTGGGAGAGGACAGATGGGTCTGAGTGCGACTTGGGGTGGACCTGAGAGGACTCAGACAGTGACTGGATCGGGAGCAAAGGGGAGAGCCCAGCTGAAGCCTGGGTCAGGCTGGAGTGATGGGACGAGAGGGGAGAAGCTGGAGCTGCAGGTATCAGGGAAGATGGGGCTTCACTTGCACGTGTTGAGTTTGAGAAGCCTAAACATTATGAGGCAAACTGTTCAGGAGGCAGGACTCAGACCTGAGGCTTACGTTGAAGGCACTGATGGATGTGAACGGGCTGAGCAGGCTGAGGAGAGCTGGGGCCCATGGCAGGCAGATCTTTTAGGCACAGCCAGAGGCTAGAAAGGCCAAGGGGAGGCAACCTCACCAGGTGACTGGCCAGCTCTGAGGGCCAGGGTCTAGGAGGGCAGGGACTGTGAGGACATAGGAGGGAGGGTAAGAGGGTAGCAACCTGGGCCTTGTCATTCAGGGAGGCGGGTGGTTAGGGGTGAGCATGCCCCTGGTTAGAGGGAAAGGAGGGAACAGAGGGAGTGAGGCCCGATATGGGCAGTGGGTTTGATGGTCATGGCCTATACTTCCCAGTGAAGCCAGAGAGACTTTGAAGAGTGAGGGTGGGGTGCCCCAGCCGGAGGCTAGGGGACCCCTGGGAAGATTTCAGTCCTTCCAGTCTTTGGGAAAATTCCAATTGGAGTCTATAAACAGGAACAACCAATCCTTACTCAGAGATAATGACCCTGACTCAGACCGCATTCCTCCTGGGTCCTCCCAAAGTGAGGCCCATTTTACAAGTGAGCTCATTGCCTTAAATAAGATGGGTGCTGAATGAAGTTCCAGGCCCTGTTCCCCCAGAACTCCATGCCCTCCTGGTCATTCACTGATGCTGATCCTTGACCTCAGAGGTAGGTTCTGTTACTGGCTCCAGGGGGAAAGAATTTGTTCAAAGTTATCCAGTAAGTAGTAAAGCTACTTTAAAATTTTTTATAATATTTACTTATTTTTGAGAGAGAGACAGACTGCGAGCAGGGGAGGGGCAGAGAGAGAGGAAGACACAGAATCCGAAGCAGCTCCAGGCTCTGAGCTGTCAGCACAGAGCCTGATGCGGGGCTCGAACTTGGGATCGGTGGGATCATGACCTGAGCCGAAGTCGGACATTTAACCAACCGAGCCACCCAGGCACCCCATTAGTAAAGCTACTTTAGACCCAACTTCTGTCTGCCACTGTGTAAGGGAGCAGACAGAGGCTCCGAGAAGGAACCTGCCATGGTCACACAGTAATTGGTGGCCATTCAGGCAGGGTTGCTCCACTTTGATGTGATGGGCCAGTCAAGGCCAGTTCTCTGCCTTTTCTGAGGCCTATGAGTCCTAGTCAGAAGAGGGGAGACAGACCCTCAGATGGGCAGTCCACACATTCCAGAGAAATGACACTGTGAAGGTCCAGAGGACAGGTCCTCATCCAGCAAATATTTACTGAGCACCTGCCATGTGCTACACTCTATCTAGGTGCTGGGATAGAGAAATAAAATAATTTTTATAACAATTATATATCATATTAAGTTTAAACCCACAATTAGATCCCACTGCATACCCACCAGAGTGGCTAAAATTAAAATTTGGCATCACCAAATACTGGCAAGGATACAGAGCTACAGGAGCTCCCACACACAGATGTGTGTACAGCGTTGACAGGAATCTAAAATGGAACCACTACTTTAGAAAAAGATCCAGGGTGTCTGGGTGGCTCAGTCAGTCAAGCACCCGACCTAATTTCAGCTCCGGTCATGATCTCACAGTTTGTGAGTTCAAGCCCCACATCAGGCTCCTCACACTGACAGTGCGGAGCCTGCTTGGGATTCTTGCTCTCTGCCTCTCTCTTTGCCCCTCCTGCACACACACACTCTCTCTCAAAATAACTAAACTTAAAGGAGAAAAAAAATTAGTAATTTCTTCTAAAACCAAACACACATCTACTCTATAAGCCAGCAATTCCACTCCTAGGTATTTGTCCAAGTGAAATAAAATGAGTGTGTCCACACAAAGACTGTTACAGGAATGTTCATGGCATCTTTATTTACAATCACCAAAACCTGGACCACCCAGGTGTCCATCAGTAGAAGAATGGATAACCAAACTGTGGTTCACCCATCCAATGGAAGCTCTCTGCAATATAAAGAAATGGTCTACTGATATCTGCAAGAACATGAACTTCAAAATGCTTATATTGAAGTAAAGAAGCCAGAAACAAAAGCACGTACTGTGTGTGGTTCTATTTATATGACGTTCTAGATGAGCTCATATTAATCTACGGTGAAAATCTCAGAATGGTGGTTGCCTCTGGAGGTGAGGGTGGATATGGACTGAGAAGGGGCAAGAGGGAACTTTCTAAAGAGGTGATGGTAGTGTTCTGTATCTTGGTAGGAGTTTGGATTACACAGGTGTGTGTACTTGTGAAAATTCATCAGACACACGCTTAACATCTATGCTTAGTTATATGTAAATTTTATCCCTGTAAAAAAATTAAAAACAAATATTGATATGGATATAAAGGGTTTGAGGGCAAAGTGAATTGATGTCTGCAACTTACTGGTTTTTTTCCTCTTTTTATTGAGACATAATTGACATATAACATGTTAGTTTTGGGTGTACAACATAATGATTCAATATTTGTATATATTGTGAAATGATCGCTGCAATAAGTCTGATTAAAAACCATCAGCATACATAGTTACAATTTTTTTTTCTTTTAAGATCTACTGTTTAGCAACATTTAAATATATACTACAACATTACTAATCATAGTCACCATGCTGTACATTACATCCCCTTGACTTATTTATAACTGAAACTTTGTGATTTTTAACCCCTTTCACTCATTTTGCCCCACTCCACTCTCTAGCCTATGGCAACCATCAATCTGTTCTCTGTATCTCTGAGCTTGTTTGTTTTTTAGATTCCACATATCAGTGAGATCATGGCCCATCCATGTTGTCACAAATGGCAAGATTCCATTCTTTATGGATTAATAATATTCCATATCGTGTGTGTGTGCATGCACATGTGTGTGTGACATTTTCTTTATCCATTCATCTACCAGTGGTCACTTAGATTGTTTCCATATCTTGGCTATTGTAAATAATGCTGCAATAAACATAGGGGTGCATATATCTTTTCTAGAGATTTTGTTTCCTTCAGATAAATATTCAGAGGTGGAATTGCTAGATTTCTATCTTTAATTTTTGGAGGAACCTCCATACTGTTTTCCACAGCAGCAGAACAAATTCACATTACCACTGTTAGTGGGTTCCCTTTTCTCCATATCCTTGTCAATACTTGTTATTTCTTGTCATGCTGGTGATAGATAGCCAGGTGTGAGGTGATATCTCATTGTGGTTTTGATTTATATTTCCCTGATGATTAGTAATGTCGAGCATCTTTTCATTTGTTGGCCATCTGTACATCTTCTATGGAAAAATGTCTGTTCAGGTCTTCTAACGATTTTTTAATCAGATTGGTTGGGTTTTTTTGTTTGTTTGTTTTGTTTGCTATTGAGTTGTAGGAGTTCTTTATATACTTTGGATATTAACCCCTTATCAAATATA
This sequence comes from Lynx rufus, assembly GCF_022079265.1. Classification (NCBI taxonomy): domain Eukaryota; kingdom Metazoa; phylum Chordata; class Mammalia; order Carnivora; family Felidae; genus Lynx; species Lynx rufus. The sequence continues at coordinate 24,575,426 of NW_025814896.1, read as the reverse complement.
TGACTTGCGAATATTTTAATTCATTGTCTTTTCATCGTGTCAGTGGTTTCCTTTGCTGTGCAGAAGCTTTTTAGTTCAATGTGGTCCCACTTGTTTGTTTTTACTATTGTTACCTTTGCTTTTGGTATCAAATCCCCAAATCATCACCAACACCAATGTCAAGGAGCTTACCACGTATGCTTTCTTATAGGAGTTTTATGGTTTCGGGTCTTGCATTCAGTCTTCAATCCATTTTGAGTTAGTTTTCATTATGGTATAAGTCATGGTCCAATTTCCCCAAAATCATTTACTGAAGAGACTGTCCTTTCTGCCACTGTGTATTCTTGGCTTCTTGGTTATAAATTAATTGATCATATATGCATGGGTTTATTTCTGGGATCTCTATTCTCCACTGATTTTTTTTAAGTTTGTTTATTCTGAGCAAGCACGTGCATGGGAGGGCAGAGAGAGAGAGTGGGAGAGAGAATCTCAAGTAGGCTCCACACTGGCAGTGCGGAGCCCAATGCAGGGCTTGAACCCACTGAGCCACCCAGGCACCCATGATCTATGTGTTTTTATGCTAATACCGTACTATTTTGATTATTATAACTTTGTGATATAGTTTGCCTCCAGCTTTGTTCTTTCTCAAGGCTGCTTTGGCTTTTCCAGATAATTTGTGGTTCCATACAAATTTTAGGATCATTTGTTCTATTTCTGTGAAAAATGCCATTGGAATTTTAATAGGGATTGCATTGAATCTGTAGATTGCTTTGGGTATAGAGACATTTTAACAATATTAATTCTTCCAGTTCATGAGTACAGAATATCCATTTATTCATGTCTTCGATTTCTTTCATCAATGTCTTATGGTTTTAGTATACAAGACTTTCCCCTCCTTTGTTAAATGTATTCCTAGGTATCTTATTCATTTTGATGCAATTTTTTTTTTTTTTTTTTTTTTTTTTTTTTTTTAGAGAGTAGGGCAGGGGCAGAGGGAGAGAGAGAATCTCAAGCAGGCTCCATGATATCAGGGCACAGCCTAATTTGGGGCTCGATCCCATGACCTCGATCATGACCTGAACCGAAATCAAGAGTCAGATTCAACCAACTAAGCCACACAGGTGCCCCTTATTTTTTTTTAATTTATTTTTTTAGAGAGTGCAGGGGAGTGATGCAATTTTAAATGGTATTTTAATTGCTTTTTTAAAATAATTTTTTAAGCTCATTTATTTATTTTTGAGAGAGACAGAGACAGAGTGAGTGGGGGATCAGCAGAGAGAGAGAATCCCCATTGTCAGCACAGAGCCCAATGTGGGGCTCAAACCCACAAAACTGTGAGATCATGACCTGAGCTGAAACCGAGTGAGACACTTAACCAACTGAGCCACCCAGGCGTCCCTTAATTTCTCTTTCTGATAGTTCATTATTAGCATATAGAAACACAACAGATTTGGGGCACCTGGGTGCCTCAGTCAGTTTAGTGTGCCACTATCTTGATCTCAGTTCAGGTCTTAATCTCAGCTCAGGTCTTGATCTCAAGGTCATGAATTCAAGCCCTGTGTTGGGCCCCACACTGGGCATGGAGCCTACTTAAAAAAAAAAAAACAAAAAAAAAAAACAAAGAAACAAAAAACAGGGTGCTCAGGTGGCTCAGTCAGTTAAGCATCAGACCCTTGACTTTGGCTCACGTCATGATCTCAAGGTTTGTTAGACTGAGCCCTGCATCAGAATCTGAGCTGAGTGTGGAGCCTGCTTGGGATTCTCCCTCTCTCTGTCCCTCCCCTGCTTGCTTGCTCACTCTCAGAAATAAATTAATTGAAAAAAAAAACCCAGACTTTTGTATATTGATTTTGTATCTTGCAACTTTACCGAATTTATGAGTTCTAACAGTTTTTTGGTGGAGTCTTTAGGGTTTTCTATATATAATATCCTGTCATCTGCAAACAGCGACAGTTTTACTTCTTCCTTTCCAATTAAAATTTTTTTTAACGTTTATTTATTATTGAGAGACAGAGAGAAACAGAGATGAGCATGGGAGGGGCAGAGAGAGGAGGAGACACAGAATCTGAAGGAGGCTCCAGGCTCTGAGCTGTTAGCACAGAGCCCAACGCAGGGCTCGAACTCACAAACCCAGCGAGATCCTGACCTGAACGGAAGTCGGATGCTTAACCGACTGAGCAACCTTCATCTTCCTTTCCAATTTAGATGCCTTTTATTTCTTGCCTAATTGCTCTGGCTAGAATTTCCAAGATGGTGTTGAATAAAAATGGCAAGAGGGGGCATCTTTGTCTTGTTCCTGATCTTAAAGGAAAAGCTTTCAACTTTTTATTATTGAGTATGTTAGCTGTTGGCTTGTCATACATGTGGCCTTTATTATGTTGGGATAGGTTTCCTCTATACCCACTTTGTTGAGAGTTTTTATCACAAATGGATATTGGAGGGGCAACTGGGTGGCTCAGTTGGTTGAGAATCTCTGACTTCTCCTCACGCCATGATCTTGTGGTTTGTGAGTTCAAGCCCCACATGGGGGCTCACTGCTGTCAGCCTGTCAGCGCAAAGCCTACTTCAGATCTTCTGTTCCCCTCTCTCTGCCCAAGCCCTGCTTGCACTCTCCCAAAATAAATATTTTTTTAAGTTAATAAAAATAAATGCATATTGGATTGCAATTGAAATGTATAAAAAAGATTGGGTGGGTGGATGTACAGATGATAAAGCAAATAGGGCAAGCATTAAGTATAGAATGTAACTGGTGTGTATATTGGTGATTGCTGAACAATCATTTCAAGTGCTCTGTATGCCTGAAGATTTTTGTAATGCTTAGAAAAATTATATAGTATATTAGAAGTTACTAACTATTCTGTCAAAAAAATAAGGCATTGGAGGGAGGATAGGGAGTAACCGGGGTGGGGACTGCAACATTAAATAAGATCATTCAGGAAAGCCTCCCTGAGGAGACCTGAGAGCCACACAGAGATCTTGAGGAAGAACGCTCTAGGCAAAGGGAAGAGTAAGTACTGAAAGGCCCTGGGGCACAAGTGTGTCTGATTCTGGAAGAGTGAGAAGATCAGTGTAGCTGAAGCCTAGGGGGCAAGGAGTAGATGAGGCCAGGAGAGAGTAGGAGAGAGTAAGAAGCAAGATCTCACAAGCCTCTTGGGCCACTGTTCAGCCTTTGACTTTTGCTCTGAACGTGTGGGGTACAGAATCAGCTGACCCGACTTCCGTGCACAGGAAAGCTGCTGTCAGCGTAGTGGGACCCAAATGAGGCGGCAAAGCTAAAGCGAGGAGACCAGATGGGAGATGCTGACAGTAGTCAGGCAAGAGATGATGGCAGCTCTGGCCCGAAGGCAGTGGTGGAAGTGGTAAGAATTGGTTAGATTGTCAAGATATTTTGAAATGTGAACCAGCAGGGTTTGGGCATGGACTGGATATGTGGGTGGTGAAGGAAAGAAAGGGGTCCAAGATGACACGTATGGAGACAGGGAAGATTACAACTGGTGCACATTTTAGGGAAAGAGCATGGGTTGATTTGGGGGAAGCTAAATTTCAAATGTCTGCTAGGCTTTCAAGTAGAGACACGGAGTAGACCGGGCCTTGGATTCTGTGGAGATGAGGGAAAGGAGGAACAGTGGGAGAGAAACCAGAGCTGGAGGTGGAGTGTCAGTCCTGCTGACTGGTCAGGTAAGAGCAAGAGTGAGCACAGACCTTGGGATTTGGGGGACGGGCCCTCCCCCACCATAGCCTCAGCCTAGGGCTTAGTGGAGCAAGGAGAGGTGTAACAACTTCCCCCAAGGCCTTGGCCAACCTAATTCTTTCAGCTGAACTTAATGGCTCTGATTATACTCTGGTGCAACTTTGTGTTTGTGAGATTTGTCCATTTTGACACAGCTCTAGATCAAGAGTCAGCAAATTAAAGCCTCGGGCCAAATCTGTTTTAGCAAATAAAGTTTTATTGGGATACAACCATGCCCTTTCGGGGTAAAGGCTGCTTCCACAAGCCAACAGCAACAAAGGAGTAGTTGCAGAGGGCCATATGGCCTGGAAAGCCAAACCTATTTACTGTCTGGCCTTTTAAAGGGAAAGTTTGCTGAGAGCCCTTCTCTCACCATGTGTTGCTATGTTATAGGAATACCCAACATCTTCAGTAGGACATATAGGTGGTCCCAATTTTTTGCTGTTAGGAAAATGCTCCAATGAACATACTTAACTGTGTTCCCTTGAGCTCACATGGGACACAGCAAGTGGGATTCCTGGTTTGTAGGATATGGGCATCTTCAGTTTGGGTAGATTCTGCCAAATCACTCTTCAGTATGGCTGAAAGGCTTTACACTCCCTTCAGCAGTGTAGAGAGTTCCCATTTCCCATTTCCCATTTCCCATCTTCCTCTAAAACATGGTATGCTGTGTTGTCAGACTTCATGTTAGTTAGCAGTCTTCTATTGTTTGTGGATTCCTCTGCATCTTCTTGCTGTGAGTGGTAGTTATGCTCCTGCTGCTTCTTGGCCTGGTGTTCTGGCTGGGACCTCAATACAATGTTGCATTATATTCAGTGAATTCATTTCACTGAAATGAATATACCATAGAATTCACCATACCATAGAGTATGGTGTTTTACCATTAAGTACGATGTTTGTTGCAGGTTTGTTTTCGTTTGTTTGGTTGGTCTTGGGGTGGCAGGGAGAACTCCCCTCAAAAACCATCTGGATCAATTTTTTGAGGTATATTGGTACTCACTTTGTCTATTTCTTTTTGAAATAGTTTTGGCAAATTTCTTTTTCTAGAAAATTGTCCATCTTATCTAAGTTTTAAATTTACTGGCATAAAGTTTATAACATTCTTATTTTTATCATTTCTGCTAGAAATGATAGCAGTTCTATTTGGCACATTAATGTTTATTCTGTGTGTCTTTTCAAAGATCCAGCTTTGCTTTGTGGTCTTAGTATTTTTGTTTTCTATTTCATCAATTTCTGCTCTTCTTTCCACTCTCTTTGGGTTGACACTGTTACTTTTTTATAATTCTTTAATACTCTGCTTGTAGATTTTCTGTACTTCTTACCTACTATAATTAATAAGGCTATAAATCTTCTACAGGCTGCTTTAGTTGTATTCCCCCAACCCTGAGTTTTTAAGTGTATTCTCATTTTTTTGATCTAAATAGTTTTCATTTCAATAGGATTTCATCTTTGAGTAAAATGTTTATTAGATGTTTATGTGTCCAAACATTTAGAATTTATTTGGGTCTGGTCTGTGGTCACAGAATATGGTCTTTATGAAACTATTCGATACCTGTTGAGATTCAAGTTGGGGCCATTTTTTATGTCATTTTTTGGTAAATGTTTCTTGTGTGCTTGAAAGTAGCAATACTGGGTTCAGGGTTCCATCAGGGTTCATTGATCAGGATTATTAATATCTTTCTGTATCTTTTTTTGGCTGTTGGGTCTATCAGTTACTGAAAGAAGTCTTAAATCTCTCACTATGATGGAAGATCTGGCAATTTCTCCTTGTATCCTATCACTTTTGTTTTATACATTCAGCCTTTTAGACCTCTAACTTGTATGTTTTATAAGAATTGTTGTCTTCCTACAAGTTGTACTTTTCATCATTTATTGGTCATCCTCTGGATCTCTAATAATGTTTTTTACCTTAAGGACTTTTCTGTCTGATTTTGCTATACCTATATCTTCTGGTTAGCTTTTCTCTAGTATACCTTTTCCCATCATTTTACTTTTGGTGCCCTTAAGTTTTAAATGTCCTCTTGTAAACAGCATATAGAGCTGCATTTATTTTTCTTGGCCAGTCTGATCATGTTTTATTTATTTATTTTTAATTTTTTTAATGTTATTTATTTTTTAAATGTTTTTATTTATTTTTGAGACAGAGACAGAGCATGAGCAGGGGAGGGGCAGAGAGAGAGGGAGACACAGAATCCAAAGCAGGCTCCAGGCTCTGAGCTGTCAGCACAGAGCCTGACGCAGGGCTCAAACTCACGGACTGTGAGATCATGACCTGAGCTGAAGCTGGACACTTAACCAACTGAGCCTGCCACCCAGGTGCCCCAATGTTATTTATTTTTGAGACAGAGACAGAGCATGAGCCAGGAGACAGGCAGAGAGAGGGGAAGACACAGAATCTGAAGCGGGCTCCAGGCTCTGAGCTGTCAGCACAGAGCCCAAGGTGGGGCTCGAACTCAGGGAGTATGAGATCATGACCTGAGCTGAAGTCAGACGCTCAACCGACTGAGCCACCCAGGCGCCCCTGATCATGTTTTTAATAAGTGAATGTAAAACATTGTTACTCATGTTTTACATTTACTCTGGTTTTGCATCATTTATATACCATTCTTTTTACTTTCTTTTCTCCTTTTTTCTATTGGCAGTTACACTTGCTATTCTTTTAGTGATTCCCTTGTAAGTGTCTGAAATACACACTTCCTGAATTCACAAAGCTTTGTAAATTATCAGTATCTTTATCCTGCCCCCCTCAAATATATCAAGCCTCTTAGAACACTTGAACTGATTACTCTCTCCAGTCTTCCGGTTGTGTCCTGTGCTCCTTTTGTAACTCCCCAGATTAATCATCACTGTTCATGTTCCACTGTTTATTTACCTACATGTTTACCAGCTTAGTTGCTCACCATTTTTCTTCTTCTCTTTAGAGTTTTGCAAACTCATTACAAATTGCCACGATGCTACTTTTATTTATCCTGCTCTGGATTTTATGTAAGGATCCTGGTCTTTGATCAAGTCTGGAAGCTCTTCAAGAACTGCCTCTCCCACTTCTTTTCTCTCCTTTTGGAATTCTGATTGGACCTGCGGGTCTTCTCACTTCCCTATTCCTATCACTTCCCCTTTTAGAAGGTCTATCACCTTGTTTCTCTGGTTGCTTCCTTTCAATCCTCCAGTTGCGTGACTTATCTTCTGCTGTGTCCCATCTACTTTCTTGCCTGATCCTTTCAGACTTGAATTTCAAATAGCTTTTTCAATTCTAGAAATTCCTTTGAAAACCTGTGTGTTCCTTTTTAGCATCTTGTTTTCAAGTTGTAATCCCCCCGACCCTAGCTTTCTTTCTCTAACCATGAGCTCCATGGAGGCGAGGTTTTTGGGTTTACTGCCATCGTCACCTCCAGCGCCTCACACCATCGCTTGAAGGGAACGGCCTCCCAGTGTGCTGTGGGATGACTTAGCACCAGGGGGAACGGAAAATGCTGAGCCCCGGACTGGCCCGCGCGCTCTCCCGCTGTCAGAGCTGCGAGTCAGCTCTCTCAACTCCCGGCAGGCTTGCCAGTCTCTCAGCCCCGGCCTCGGGGAGATGGGCCGGCAGCTCATGACGTCACAGGACTGTGACGCGACCTGGGAGCCCCGCCCCACCCCTCCGCGGTGCTGGCTTGGAGTCCAGCTCTCTGCGCCATGACGTCACAGGCCCAGGCGGGCGGGTTTTGCGTCGGCCCAATGGGAGCAGTGCGCCGGCCTCCCCTTTAAGGAATGTTGTGACCTGACGTCACCCGGGCGAGTTACCTCCCCGAGCCACCGCCGCCAGGCTCAGCTCGAGAACCGGAGCCCTTGAGCGCGAGGCGCGGAGCCCCCGAATCTCAGCCAGAGCCCCCAAGCCGCGCGTCCCGGAGCCCCGGCCTGCGCGCCCCGCCGGGCCCGCGCGATGCCCTCAGACCGGCCTTTCAAGCAGCGGCGGACCTTCGGTGAGGCCCGGCGGGCAGTCTGCGGGTGCGGAGCGGGGACACGGAGTTGGGGGGGAGGTGGGAACCACGACTGACCCTGACTGCCGCAGGCGACGTCAGCCCCGTGACGTCAGACTCAGGCTGGACCCCCCGGGGCCGGGAGGCAGGTTCTGGCCTGGGCCGGGGCCTCGCCTCCCAGTCCAGCCGGTGCCAGGCCCTGGGGCCTGACGGCCCCGGGGGCGGGAGCCCGGGGGGCGGGGCCGGCGACGGGCGGGGCAAGCGGGACCTCTTGGCCTTACTGCCTGTCTCCTGTCCGCAGCCGACCGCTGTAAGGAGGTGCAGCAGATCCGCGACCAGCACCCCAGCAAGATCCCGGTGAGTCCCACCGCCCCCTCCCATCCCTGTGGCTCCAGGCCCCGCCCATCTCACGCATCCCCTGCCCCACCCCTAGGTGATCATCGAGCGCTACAAGGGTGAGAAGCAGCTGCCAGTCCTGGACAAGACCAAGTTCCTGGTGCCAGACCATGTCAACATGAGCGAGTTGGTCAAGATCATCCGGTGCGTGGGCAGCAGCAGTCAGAAGGGGCTTGGGGCCTTCTGGGGGAGGGTGGGACTTGGGCCCGAGCTTTGGATCCCAGTCCTAGGTAGGTTGGGAAAGGTCAGGGCTGGGGTCTGTGTCAGGTCAGAGGTGAGTGCCTCCAGAAAGGGCTGGGATGGGGGTGGTCTCAGAATCATTGGGGATGGGGCGGGGGGTGTGGTCAGGGCACCACCCACCCAGGAGCCTGGCCCCTCACAGTTGACATGCCCTTCTGCCACCCCAGGCGCCGCCTGCAGCTGAACCCCACGCAGGCCTTCTTCCTGCTGGTGAACCAGCACAGCATGGTGAGCGTGTCTACGCCCATCGCCGACATCTACGAGCAGGAGAAGGATGACGATGGCTTCCTCTACATGGTCTACGCCTCCCAGGAAACCTTCGGCTTCTGAAGCAGCAGTAGGGGGGGGAGGGGTTGGCCTGGGAATGGGGGGGGGGCCCTGTCAGGCTCTACCCAGGGAGCTCCTGGCTCCTGAACTTAACGGTCTCTGCCCTGGGTGGGCTGGGCAGGGATGCCGCCTCCTAGCCAGGGCGCACCAACCACACCTACTCTGCCCGTGGGTGGGTCCTGGGCCAGTCATTGTTAGGGTTACCCCTCTGGGTGCTGGCTGGGATGCGGGAGGATAGGGAAGAGCTCCCAGCACCCCTGCTCCGTGTGGTTTGTCTTTTTCTTTTTTTAGGCCCCTGCCCATCTGCCCCTCCCTCACCTGAGGCGCTGCCCCCCTGCCTGGACCTGCCCACCCCTGAAAGACTGGCCCCTGGCTCACCTGGTCTTGACAAGGTGTACGGATCTATGGTCATTGTCCCTCTGCAGAATAAAGATTGCTCAGGCCCGCCTGGCCCTTTGCCTCCAGCTGCTTGGGGAATGGTGGGGGGGGGGGTGGGAGCTGCTGGGGGGTGGGGTGGGAGTAGGCTGCCCTACAACAGTCTCAGCTGGCCAGGGCACAAACTTGCGTGTTGTGGACTTGGGGCTCATTCTAGAAACCCACACCAGTGTGTAGTATACCACGGTGGTGTTAGGGGCCAAGCCCACCCCTTCCAGGAGTGCAGTGTGGGCCCAGGATCGATTTCTTTGTAACAAAAAACCATTTATTAAGTAGTCACAACCTAACAAACCCTGCTCACCTGCTTATTCCCCTTTCGAGCCTCGGAGGGGGCTCCCCAGTGTGCAGAACCACAAAGTGGGGGTCCAAGTGGAGGAGCTCCTGGCTATTCCCCATTGGCCTTGCTGCCAGCCATGGCTCCTCTCTCGTGCCAGAGATTTGTAACCCTGGACTCGAACCTCATCTGCCGGAGGCCTCCTCTGCTGGCAACTCTGGCTAGGGGGCTTGGCCCAGCTTCTGGCCCTTCCACCCCCTGAAGTCCATGCAGCCCTGTGCCCAACCAGGCCTACTTGAGCACAAGCATGGCCTCCGTGCCGTCCTTGGCAGTCAAGTAGAGACCATGTGTGAGGTAGTACTCCCGCCGCAGGAAGGCATAGAAGTAATCGGAGATGAGCAGGATCTGGGGGGAGAGAGAAGGTGTGAGAAGCTCTGAGGAACCTACCCCTGAACCTTGGGTCTCTGAGAGGGTAGGCGGGTGTTGGGGTGACCCTGCCCAGGGACTCCTACCTCAGGGCCTACAACTGACCCCACAAGGTCTTGCATTGCCCCTCTCCACCCCTGTGGGGTTCACGCCACCTTCCCAGGCCCTGGCCTCTGCACTCCAGAATGTACCTCTGCAGCCAGTGGCCCTTCCAACCTCACCTCTTGGGTGCCCACAGGCTCCTCCATGGTACAGCTGCGCCCCCGGTCAAAGCTGCTGCTCCCATGGTGAACCCATGCCCCCATCTTCCCTCCAGGTTCTTAGGCCACAGAATAACCTGATACTTCTCCTGGACACAAGGCCACTAAGTCCTGGCAGTTTTATCTCCCAAACTCAGATCCACCCATTTCTACCTGTTCTTACAGCTAACACCCTGGACAAAGCCACTGTCATCGAAACAACATCAATCTCTGCTCTGGGCTCCTTGGTCTCAGGCCTCCCGCACCCCTGACCCCACCAGTCCATTCTCTCTCGCAGCCAGAGGTTGCTTCTCAAAATAAATCTAGGCCTATTACTTCCCAGCTAAAAGTCCTCCAAAGGCTTCCTAGGGCTCCTAGGATGAAGATCAGACTCTTTTGGGGCTCTGAGGCCTTGTACCTGGTCCCTGCCCCATGTGCATGCCTCACCCTCTCGCCTGCTCCACCTCACTCAGCTCCAGCCACACTGGCTTCTTTCCTTTTGCTGCAGGATCTCTGCTGTTTCCTCTGCCTGCAATGTTCTCTTCCCTTTCATCTAGCCAACATCTGCTTACCCTTCAGGTCTCAGGAAAGGTCACTTCCTTAGAGAAGCCCTCCCACACTCCCAGATTGGGTCTTGGCCCCATTAACCTCTACTTGGTAACACAAACTCATCCAAATTGCAGTTTTTCTTTCATCTGTGTGACTGCCTGATGACTGTGCCTCCTCCCCTGGACTGGGCAGGGTCCCCGAGGCGTTCTGCCACCATGGTATCCGTGACCAGCTCAGTCGGCCTTTCCTGGATAGGCCACAGAATCCAAAGGGCCCCAGAAGCTCAGTACTATCCCCCTCACAGAAGCCCAGAGAGGAATAAGGACTTGTGCTGTTTTACAATCCCATTCATCCCAAGACTCCCAGTGCCTGGGGCAGGAGGGGCAGAGCCCTGCTGCATGGCAGGATGTGGGGAGAGGGGCTCACAGCCCCATTTCTCAGCCACTTAGAGGCCTCTTAGACCATTAGTATCAACCACCTTGTTGGCATAGATGGGAAGATGGAAGCCTAGTGGAGGAGTGGAGGGGGAACACCCGGCTAGGGTCTTAGAGCAGGTCAGAGGTTGAGCTGAGCCTGGGATCTTGGCCTCTGACCTCCGGAGACCCCTGTCCTGGACAGCTTCATACTGTGGGCAGGAAGGAGAACACAGAGGGACCTGAAGGAAAAGCTGAGGACCTACACCAGAGGAAACTGAGGCACAAAAGGTTCAATAGTTGGCCTGAGACTACACATGAGAGCTGGCCTAGTGGCCGTGACCCTGCAGCAAGGTGATATACCTGGGGCCCAGTCTGCCACAGGGCAGAGAACTAGCAGCTGAGGGTATCCGTGGAGCTGACAGTCCAGGGAGCCCCCAAGGCTTTGCCCCACAGCTGCCCGTGCTGGGCAGTTACCACAGCAAAGGCTGACCTCACATCCTGCAGCCCCTTTCTCACCTAGGCCCAAGGTGTCTGGTCTGGAGCTGTGGCTAAGCTGGGAGCCAGATGTGATGAGGATCATATGCAAAGTCACAATTCACAATAAAACAAATGAACCAACTCCAGTGTCACACAAAATCAGCAGCACGAGGATTAGAAAGTCAAAATACAAGGTATTAGGTTGAACCATATGAAATGGCCATCTTGCAGATCAAAAATGGTTGCATATTGGAAAGTTCATATAGTTCAATTTAATATAAAGTGGGGGAAAAAACCACAGTATGTATGTTATTTACAAGTAACAAAACAAATAACTAAGCCCTTAGGGAACCATTCTTTTTCTTTATAATCCTTAACATTGTAAATTATGTATATGTATTATATTGATTAAAGAAATAAATTAAAAGCAACCAGCTCATACATGACTGAATAAATAAATGAGAGAGAATTGCTTTTGGAACCATTACAGAAGAATTCCAAATAACATACCTCACCCAGGAGATGGAGCTTAGTTCTTCCTACTCCCCACCCTCTGCCCCCAAGGGTGGGCTAGGAGAGGTAACTTACTTCCAAAGAACAGAGCAGGGAAAGAGAAAATAGTAATTCTATCCTGAAGAAGCCCCGCAAACACTGTCTTGAACAAATGAAGGGTAACATCATCATGAAATCAGGTGGCTAGCATGTACCGACTGAGCATTCCAAAAATCCAAACCCCCAACTTACAAAAAGAAAAGCGTAAGAAGTCCAAAATGGGGACACTCTATAAGATACTTGGCCAGTGCTCCTCAAGACTGTCCAGGTCATGAGAAATTAGGAAAGACTGAGAAAGCAGGCAGAGGACATGGGGGAGACAGGACACTTAAATGTAATGTAGTTCCCTGGCTTAGATCATGGGTGTGGAGCATATAGGAACTTTCTATATCTAAAGTTATTCTGGAATTTAAAAGTTTATTTTAAAAAAGCAATGTGTTATTATCTGCAGCTATATAAATGAATCTCAAAAATATTTTGCTGCTGGGGTACCTGGATGGCTGAATCAGTTAAGTGTCCAACTCTTAATTTCAGCTCAGGTCATGATCTCACAGTTCATGGGACTGAGCCCCACATTGGGCTCTGAGCTGACAGCATGGAACCTGCTTAGGATTTTCTCTCTCCCTCTCTCTCTTTCCTTTCCCCACTCACGCTTGTGTGTACATGTTCTCTCTCAAAATAAATAAATTTAAAATTTTTGCTGAATGAAAGGCAGCTTCAGAAAATGTACATGTTATGGGTATTGAGGAGGGCACCTTTTGGGATGAGCACTGGGTGTTGTATGGAAACCAATTTGACAATAAACTTCATATATTGAAAAAATAAAAAAATTATAAAAAAAGAAAAAAAAGAAAATGTACATGTTAAGATTTGTGTTTTTCACCTTATATAAATTTCATATAAAAAAATTTAAGTAAGTATTGAGCTCTGGTTAATAACATACATGCTAAGATATTTAGCAGGCAATATAGTAATATCTATACTTTGTGGGTTTTTTTTAAATTTTATTTAAATCCAAATTAGTTAACATACAGTGTAATAATGATTAAAATAAGGGATTGAGGGATGGATAATTTGTGATCACAAAAGTATAGTAAAATGTTAACGGTAGAGTCTAGGTGGTAGGTATATGGGCGTTCAATGTTAAATCTTTCAACTTTGCTGTGTCTGTGAAAATTTTCATGATAAAGTGTAAGGGGAGGGTGGTATGGAGGGAAGAGTCCTGTGTGCCAGCTTGATCTGTCTGGAACCAAAGGTCAGTGTTCCCGATTGGGTGACCTGACCCTGGCCTATGGGGAAGGCATCTTGGGGACACCAGGCTGGCCTGGAGGCTTGGCTCTTTGAGACACCCCTAGTTAGTAACAGGCTGGCCAAGACAACCTCCCTCTTCTGACCTTGGGGCTTTCCATTTGGGCTAAGGAGCAGGGATTTCAGGCCCTGGGATTCAAGCAACACAGCAGCTACAGATCCAGAGCCCCTCTGCCCAGTCTAGGTGGGGGAAGTTGGGCAAAGAGCAATGGAAAGAGCATGGACAAGTTAGTGGTTGTGTGACCCTATGTAAGTCACTTTCCCAAATCTAAGCTGCATTTTCTTCATCTGTAAAGTGAGTGATAAAACTAGTTTACTCACAATGGTGGCTCCCCCAGTCTTTGCTCTGTCCCTGTGTGTTTTCAGAGACCTGAAGAACAGCCCATTCTTTATTTTTATTTATTTTTTATTTTAAGAAGACTCCATGCCCAATGTGGGGCTTGAACACATGACCCTGAGATCTAGGGTCACATGCTGTACTGACTGAGCTGGCCAGGCACCTGAAAAGCCCATTCTTTAAAGTGGCCCTTAAGAGCTGTGGCTGGACTCCTTAGCTTCTCTCTTGCCATCAACCAAGTCCTGCCAATCCCCTTCCTCAGACTTCCAACTCAGCCTCCTTTTATCCCTCCCACTGCCACCTCTTTCTAGAAGGCCTCCTGCATCCTCCTGGCCCCTGAGGGATCTCTCTCAGGTTCTCATTGTCTGTCTGTCTGTCTCTCTCCCTCTCTCTCTCTCTCTCACACACACACACACACACGAACGAACCCTTCACTTGTCTGCTCAGAAGCCCCCAGTGCCCCACTCTGCCCCGCACCACACCCACATGGCCAAGGAGCCCTGAACACAGCCTGGTCCTGAAAACACTTTGTGGCCACACCTCACTGCCTCAGCTGGAATGGCTCTTCCCACAAAGGGCTCCTGCTTATCCCTAGAGAGGAATCATCTGCATCTCCTGCCCCAGATTCTTCCCTAACCCCATGCTCAGTTATGTGATCCCTGGGATGAAGTCACTTCCTGTTGGCCTCCCAACCAGATGGGATGGCATCTGCTCCAGCTCTGTGACCCCAGACCCAGGAAAGGGCTGGCACTCTGGGAGTGCTTTGCTGGTCCCCTCCCCCTTGTGAGGGCTCAGTCAGACCACATTTCTCTCACTGGCAGCCATGACGGTTCCAGCACTATCTTTTGGGCCATGATGAAGATTTAATGAGGTAGCTGATAAAAGGATGGCCAGTGACAGGGAGAGGCACTTCACAAGTGGAATAAAATGGTTAGAACATGCTCCATTACAGGATGGGGAAGTGGAGAGACAGGGAAACCAACAACTTCTGGGTAGCTGCTCCGGACCAGGCTCTTTAATTAAAAAAATCATTAGAGGGTTGGGGGATGGGCAAAATGGGTGAAGGGGAGTGGGAAGTACAGGCTTCCCATCATGAAATGAAAAGTCACAGCACAGGGACCAGTCAATGGCACTGTAATAGCGCTGTATGGGGACAGATGGCAGTTACACTTCTAGGCACAGCATAAGTGAGCTGTCCAATCACTAGGCTGTACACCTGAAACCAATGTAACATTGTGTGTCAACTGGACTTGAATTTAAAAAAAGCACATCACTGAATTTTCACAACATTCCGGGGTAGGGTTTATAAGCCCCACTCAGAGATGAGCAAACTCCAAGCTCAAGGGTCTTGCCCAGGGTCACATGGGAGTAAGGGAAGCATTTGGGCTGCAATGCCAGTCCTGCCTGAGGCCCAAGCCCTACCTCTTCCCATCCTCCCCACAGCCCCTTCCAGTTAAGGATTCTGGGGAGCAAAAGGTCTGTACCTGGGTCCTGTTATGGGCCCATGCTGGCCCTTGGTCTACACTAACACCCCTGATGAGGCTGTGCTCCCAGGACCCAGTCCTGATACTTAGCCAGGAAGAGAGTTTTTTGGGAAAAGGCAAAATAAGTATCAGAGACATCCGAGCCAGTGAAGGCTGTTACCTCGGTGCGTCTAGCTGTGGGGCTCACAAGAGCAGCCTCGGCCAACACTGGCACCTAGGCTGCCACTTCCCAGAGAAGCAGCTGCTGTCACCCCAGGCATGTCGCAGTTCCCCAGGTCTACTGCTTGGGCTGGAGATGCTGACACTGGACAGCTAACCTGCACCTGCGGGAGCTCACGTGGTTGTTTCCATCAACAATCAAAGCACAGCATCCTCTGCCCACGCTGCCTGGGGTCCAGGAACGTGGGAGCCAGAGGGGCCGACGGCTGACTCGTGGAGCTGGACGGGACTTTGGCGTGACCCAACCCAGGCCTGAGTGGACACATGAGGGAGATGATGGCGGAGAACCGAGCTCCACCCTCTATCTCTAAAGATGCAAAGTAACAGGAAAGTCACTATACCTCCGTCTTGGGGTCTGGAAGGCCACAGTGTAAGACCAAAGCCGGTATGATGGCAATTGTCATCCAGGTGGCTCTTTTCAATTCACAAAAGCTTTCCCCACCCAACTCTGTACTGAGTCCTCACAGCCACCCTTCTTGTAGGCAGAGAAACGGAGGCCCCTATCACCTCTCACCAGATTTAAACAGCCTCCCTGGGCTCCAGATTCCAGCTCACACCCCTCACCTCTCCCCCTCCTGGCATGGTGAGGTTTTCCAAGCAAAGATGGGATCACAGTTATCCTCAGCCTAAAACCACAGACTCAGCCCAGTACTCAGCATGCTAGGGCTCCCACCCTCTGGCAGGGCACGCCAGCCCCGCAGAACTGCCTTCCACACTCCCTCACTCATGCTCTCTTCCTCCCAGGTCTCACCACCCAGAGCCAGGTTTGCATCTACCCGCCCCGGGGATGCCACGTACAGGCTGCCTCCCCACAGAAGCTTCCTTACCCGCCTCAGCTCTGAGCTCCCCAGCCTCTTTAACCCATCCACAGCACCACCCGGCTGCCCTGACCCTGACCGGTTCCTTTTCTTTCTCTCCCACAGACCTTGGGCTCCGAGGAGGCAGGGCTGTGTCTCATTCACACTGTGCTAGCAGAGTGCCTGGCACATAACAAATGCCCAATATACACAAATAAATTAATTAGGCCCAAGAACTTATGTGACTTGCCTAAGGCCAGCAAGCCATGACAGAGGGGCTGGGAGTCACCATCGAGGCTAGACCTCCAAACCCAGGCTTTCTGCTGGCCTTGCCCCCCTATATTTAGCTCAGGCTTTTCCTGTCACTCTGGCTGTAGGAGGAGAGAAGGCAGGGAAGGGCCTGTGAGAGCCACGCTTGGGATGCTGAGCACAGAGTTTGAAGACAGGAGGGATGAAGGAATGAATGAAGACCTGGCAAAATGCCACCTGGAAGGAAAGCAAAGTAAACACACACACTGAGCTGGACGACAGCAAGGGCTCCAGCCTGGGCCACAGGCCCCTCGTGTCAGGAGGAAGACCTCTTCCCCCACCGCCCCACACACATACCCTGGATCTTGCAGTCAGAACCACACACAAAGCACAGATTAAATCTGAAATGGGCCCTGGCTGTCCACAAATGGGGGCTATGCACCACCCAAACACTGATGATCTGCCCAACATGTCCCCAGACATTTATTTCCTCACTGTCCCATTCCCCAGAATGACACACCAGACCAACTGAAAGGTAATTCCAGGAGACAGGACTGTGGTTTCATTTGTGCTGGAGCAAATAAGCCAGTCCTGAGCAGGACCCAACATGTCAGAGGGCTTGTGGCAGGACCCCAGGGCTCCAGGCTTCCTTGAAGACAGCAGAATGGTCAAGGCAGGGCCAGCCTAGGATCTACAGGTTCTATACTACAAGGAGAAGGGATCAGAGCCGGCAGCCCATGGTGAGGAGGCAGCAGTTCATGGACCTGCTGGGACACTCTCTGGACACTGGGGATCCATTTTGGACACGGACACAGAACAGGAGTGGGGCTTTCAGGGTCAGCCACGTGGGGTCTGGCTCTGACCCCCTAGGAATCCAGCAGGACCTGCCACAGGCCCAGCTTTGTCCTAAACAGATACTAGGACTGGGAGGTTAGGGTACACAGGATTATACGGGATCACTGGTCGTAAAATGTGGTTTCGGATTCCAGCTCATTCCATTTATTTATCAATAAACAGTCACTGAATATTCCTGGTGCTGGTGATCCACTTGTGAAGAAGACAGACCTAGAGCTGCCCTCATGGAACCTCCAGTGTAACAAGAGGACACGACAAATGAGCATAAATAAACACACCCCTCAGAGCTTGGGGACTTCCAGGCCTCCACTTGGTCATTTGTACTGGTGCCTCCCTCAAAAGGCAGTTATAAGGGGACTAAGTGTATTCCTTATTATACAAGAACAAAGAAAAACACCTTAAGAAGCTATCAGGAGGGGAGCAGCTCCATCAACTGTGGTGAGGCACTTCCCTCTTATACAAACAAGAAAAGATCACCAAGATGTTTTATTGAAAGGAAAAAAGTCATACTCCATCATGTTGCCAATGATAAAACACACACACACAAATAAAGCTCTTCTCCAGGAGCACACAAGTACATGGGAACGTACAGGGAAAGGTTCAGAAGGCCACACAAGCACATGATCCAGAAGATTAAAGGGATCATACGGGCCTGGCTCCTAGTAGGCACTCTTTAAACATGAGCCACTATTAATTATAATTTTAGGGGGAGATTTCCTTATGTTTCCTGTTTTTAAGATGAATTAGGGTGAGTCGGATGTTTTATCTTACTCCTTTAAAAAAGCTAAATTTAAACACGTTACTTTTTGTTTATATATAATCTTTGATGACTATTTTTCTTCTGCTGGTTGCTGACCTGCAGAAGAAAAGAGTTTTGTTTTTTTGTTTAAAAAAAAAAAAGGGGAAGAAGTTTGTTTTGTCCGAATGTTTCCCTGGGAATTTGCTCTGGGTATCTGAATAGCAGGTCACTGGTGCTACTTCTCATGTTAACATATGATAATAGCAACAGGACCTACACATGCCCAAACCCAGGGAGGCTGGGTTGTCATCCCTGGTTTTAAGAACACTACAACCCAATAAGTCAGTCAGAGAAAGACAAATATCATAATTACGACTTCACTCATATGTGGAATTTAAGATACAAAACAGATGAACATAAGGGAAGGGAAGCAAAAATAATATAAAAACAGAGAGGGAGACAAATCCTAAGAGATTCTTAAATACAGAGAACAAACTGAGGGTTGCTGGTGGGGTGGGGGGGAAAGGCTAAACGGGCGAGGGGCATTAAGGAGGGTACTTGTTGGGATAAGCACTGGGTGTTATATGTAAGTGATGAATCACTAAATTCTACTCCTGAGACCATTATTACACTATATATTAACTAACTTGGATTTAAATTTAAAAAATAGTAAGTTTAAAAAAATTTTTTTAAAAATCAAAAAGTTTTCTGCCCATAAAAAAAAAGAACACTGCAAATCAAAGAAGTCAAGTTACTTGCTGAAGGTCACACAGTGAGGAAGTAGAAGAGGACCTCAACCAACCAATCTACCTCAATCTCTCCTCCTCCCCCACCTTTCTTACACATGTGCATGAGCGTGCATGCACTCACACCCTATGGATGTTTTACTGTTGTCATTTCCTGGTTACTGACTCTGAGGCACAATTATAATTAACAAATGATCCATGCCACATGCTGAAAAATACTTAATGGCCCCAAGGGGAAAGGATGGAGCCTAAGTCACTGGTTTATCTGCCAGTGTAACTAAGAATTTACCAACACAGATTGTTGTATAACAAAGTGTGGCACTGACCAACTCAAACAGAGCAGGACTTAAAATCTGTGGGTCAAGGTGGTCTCTGCATTCAGCAATGATGCACTGGGCTCCTGATGCCTGCTGAAAATCCAGCTCTTCCCAGGACAGCTTGATCAGTCTTGCCCAGGGAGGGGAGAGGGAGGACCAAGAACTCTAAGACATCATTCCAGCTAGAAGAGCTGAAAACAGCCAGCTGTGGGATTGAAGGTATGTCCCCAAATGCCATACATCTCAATGGCAGCACTGACTGTAGGTCAGATGGAAGTGGACCTGGCTTGAGCTGTGGAGGACATGTAGGGGCTTCATCAGCCACAGAGACCAGGTTCTGGCAGAAGCTGGAGAAGGGTTAAGGACAGAGCTGCTAGCCACTAACCTCTGCCAGAGGGGTGCCCTGGCCCCCAACCTGCCCACTTCTCAGACCTTTCACTCTCCAAGTGTAAAAGGCCCAGCTGCTACTCCTTGCTCCCCAGGGCATTCCCTGACCACTCACAACAGGAAAGATTCCCTCTAGATTCCTCCAGCGGTTACTCTCCCCACTTGGCCATTAATCACACAATGTTCTCCCTGGCTATCTTTGTTTCATTCATTCATTCAACAAGTGTTTGCTAAACACCTGCCCTCTGCCAAACCCAAAGCTGCCTGCAGTGGGAAGGACAGGCAGATCTCTGCTGGCAAGAAGCTTACAAGCAGGTCTGGTCTGGGAGGCAGAGAGAGAAGCAAGTAATGTAAAGTTACAAACTGGGATAAGTGCTTGGAAGAAACAAACAGGGGGCTAAGAAGAGACAGTGAGGCAGGGGAACCTCGTGGAAGGTCTTTTTAAGGAGCAGATACTCAACAGTTTACTAAAATTCTAAATGTCTCATATTTGTCCTCTGTTGCTCCCAAACAGCCTGAAGGCAGGTGTGTATAACCCTCATGAGGGGCACTCTTCTACCTCAGTCAATCCTCCAGGACAGGGACAGGACTTGAGTGACTGCCTTGGTGAATAAGTGCCCCATGTGATATGTCCCTTTAGTGATCTGGCAGCAGCAGCCACAAAGCCCAAACAAAGCCAGCAGTCCCAGAAAACACTCAACCTGACAAAGTTGTCTGACTCAGAGCCACAGAGTCCAGACCCAAGGTGGCCGATGACAAAGGTGTGCCAATGTCTGCACAAACTGCCAGTTTATAAGCACTACAGACCACAGCTAAGAGCCAAGGAGGTTGGTATGACCTGTCTGAAGGGCAACATGGCAATATCTGCCAAAAATGCACAATGCACATGTCCTCTGACCCAGTAAATCCCACCACCTGGAGTTTATCTTAAGAAAATGGTATATGAGGGGCACCTGGGTGGGTCTGTTGGTTAAGCATCCGACTTTGGCTGAGGCCATGATCTCACGGTTCATGAGTTTGACTCCCACATCGGGCTCTGTGGAGACAGTGCCGAGCCTGTTTGGGATTTTCGCTCATGCCTCTCTCTCTGCCCCTCCCCTGCTGGAGCTTTCTCACTCTCTCTCAAAATAAATAAATAAAAATCTTAGAAAAGAAAAAGAAAAAGAGGAGAGGAGAGGAAACGAGGAGAGGAGAGGAGAGGAGAGGAGAGGAGAGGAGAGGAGAGGAGAGGAGAGGAAACGAGGAGAGGAGAGGAAACGAGGAGAGGAGAGGAAACGAGGAGAGGAGAGGAAACGAGGAGAGGAGAGGAAACGAGGAGAGGAGAGGAAACGAGGAGAGGAGAGGAAACGAGGAGAGGAGAGGAAACGAGGAGAGGAGAGGAAACGAGGAGAGGAGAGGAAACGAGGAGAGGAGAGGAAACGAGGAGAGGAGAGGAAACGAGGAGAGGAGAGGAAACGAGGAGAGGAGAGGAAACGAGGAGAGGAGAGGAAACGAGGAGAGGAGAGGAAACGAGGAGAGGAGAGGAAACGAGGAGAGGAGAGGAAACGAGGAGAGGAGAGGAAACGAGGAGAGGAGAGGAAACGAGGAGAGGAGAGGAAACGAGGAGAGGAGAGGAAACGAGGAGAGGAGAGGAAACGAGGAGAGGAGAGGAAACGAGGAGAGGAGAGGAAACGAGGAGAGGAGAGGAAACGAGGAGAGGAGAGGAAACGAGGAGAGGAGAGGAAACGAGGAGAGGAGAGGAAACGAGGAGAGGAGAGGAAACGAGGAGAGGAGAGGAAACGAGGAGAGGAGAGGAAATGAGGAAAAGAAAAAAAAAAGAAAAAAGAAAAAGAAAGAAAAAGAAAAAGAAAACACTATATGAGATTCAATGGAGGGATGCCCAAGGCATTTTATAGCATTTATTCTGTTTATAGCAGAACCACCAGAAGCAACCTCAACGTCCATCAGTAGGGGCCTACCTAGTCAAATAAATCAAGCTCCTCCTACCCACAGGCTCTGAGAACCATTACCAAGAGGAGATCACCAAGTGAAAAACTGCAAGCCAACTAGCAGCACCTAGAGTAGGAGGCCATTTCTTTATATAAACAAGAAAGCTCTGTATGTGTGCATATGTACTGAGAGCTGTCTGTAAAAGCACAGAGAATGTCTGCAAAGATACATCAAACTGATCCTGATCATGATATATGCCCTGCGGTGGGAAGACATGGACCTTTACTTTTTGTTCCATATGCCTCTATTTTGTTTGCTTTCTCATCCCAGCAGTGAATTCATGTATTACTTGTGTGACTAAAAGTACATTTTAAAAAGAGATTAAAAGAAAAAGGTAAAAGACAACGCCAAGAGCTCAGCCTGAATTTTCTCCATAGCTCAGCCACTAGCACACTCCTTTCGTTCCCAACCCCAGCCCTATTTTCCAACAATTCAGTCTCTCCTGCCTTAGAAGTCACCTGAGCACTTGCAAACACTTCCCATGCCATTTACAGAGACCCTCCCTCCTAATGGCAACCACAGGGGGAAAAAGCTGTTATCTGGCAAGTTCCACAAATACTTCATAATCACTGCAACTGTATTTCTGACCCACACCTGACACTTATGACCTGATGACAAGCTGTGGACTATTTCAGTGGAGACTGCCAAGCCCCACAGAGGCCCAGGGCAGGTCCAATGCCCTCACATGCCAGCCATCACTTTCAAAGGATAATTAAGGGATTTCAGCAAGACACAAGGGCCAGAACAACCTTTTGGATTTTCTCGAGGTGTTAAGTTGAATCCTGCAGATTTCTGTCGGCACAGGACACAGGAGGTGCCAAGCATCTACCATGAACAGCCTGTGTGCGACAGGCCGAGCAGACCCTCCGGCACAGTCCCACCCGGGCTACAGGGCCCTCTGTCTCTCTTCCTGCTGTTCACAAACCAAGATAAATAGCTGGGCTGGACGTTAATTGTCCAGAAATGTCCGTGCAGGAAATACCAGACCCATCACTCACTGCAAAAGCCCAAACTCCTCCCTCCTTCTTTCCCAGCAGCTAACCTTGGAGGGAAGGATCTCCTCCGGGGACTCTTCACTGGCATCATTAGTCTCTCCAGCTAGCCTGGCTTCCCATCCAGCCCATAACGCACAGGAAATGCCTGGCTGCACCAACAGCCATTGAAATGGTAAATGGTACAACTGATTCTCATAAGACCGCACAAGGAGGACAGAGCTGACCTAAGGGAACTTCAGAAAAGTTTGCTAGACCACCTGCAACAGAGTCTCTGAGAAAGCTTATTAAAAATACAAACTCCTGACGCTGTTTTCCACATCTATTGACTCAACATTCTTGGGAGTAGGGTCAGAGAATGTTTTGTGTTTGTTTTTTTAACAATCAAAGCCATGTAATTGTGACAGTCATAACGTAACCATAGGATTTAAAACACTAACAGGGAATCTGCATTCTTAACAACCACCCTCTCGCTCTGAGAACCACTGCTCTATGGCACCAAGGGAGGGGCTTCCCCTGGGTCAGGGGGAGATCAGAGTTCCTAGCTGGTACCTCTGACCCCTACAGCCTCCTCACCCACTATTCCCAGCCCCACCATCTGTGCTCCAGACTTACCCAACAGCTAGACCGAACTATTTTCTCATCTTGCTGCCTTTGCCCCTGCTCTCCCAGAGTCTGAAAAGTCTCTCCTCCTCCTGCCTCTGCCCTCCGCCCACCACACACACTGCACTCAGTACAGTGACACACAGCCCAGGCACTGTTATAGAAAGAGGGTGGCCTCAGAAATGGAGCCTTCCCTGAATTTGGTTCTTGGCCCCTCCGATGACCTTGGGCAAGAGACAACCTGTGTGAGGCTCTGTTACTATTTGTAAACTAGTGATAACAAACACTATCTCACAGACTTGCTGTGAGAATCAATGGGGTGATAGCTCAGCATGGTGCCCAGTAAATGCTGGCTGAATTCACCTTTCCTTTGCTCTCTTTAATCCTCTCTACTGGACCATGAGCTACTTCAGGCAAACTGTCCCCTCACTCACACCCAAACCCCTAGTTTGCAGAACCCAGGGCCTCTGCTGAATGTCTGAGGCTACAAAATGAATCCCCGTGCAGTGCTCTTACCTGCCCAACGTTGAAGGTCAATGTGATGGCATAAAAGAAATTAGAGTTGGCACTTCCTGCATAAATCCAGAGGTGCCACAGGACAGGGAAGAGCAGGGAGCAGACGATAATGATGCAGGCGAGGACAAAGATGTTTCTCAGGACTGCAAAGACAGACACTCACAGTTAACCAAACGCTGATTCTCCTTGGAACCCTTTCTTATGGGCATGGCTCCACAGGACGAAGAAGCCCAGGGAGAGCCTGGGTAGCTCAAAGGCAGAAACCCTCCCCTAGATTCAGAGACTCTGGGGTGCCAAGAGGCAAGCCTCAAACCCTTGAGTCAATGGCTCCCCATGCCCAAAGCTGGTGTGAAGTCCTACGTTTGGACTCTGCACCTCCCACTGTGGGCCTGGCTAGTTACAGGTGGCAATGCTGTGAATGCCTCTGGGCACCACAAAGGGGGCATTTTAGCAAGACAATGCCCTCTGCCGCACAATCTAGGGGTGTCCAAGGGTAATTTCTCCCATCCCCAAGCAGGGTGCTGTCTGTCCACATGGGATCATGGACAGGAAGGGCAGTGTGAACCTATGGAGATTAGAGCCCCACGGTGAGTCTCTGTGGTGCCACAGCCCTGGGTCTTAGGAAATGCTTTCCATTTTCCTTAACTCACGTCTTAGGTTGTCTGCCTTGCTCTTCAAATGTCCTTCACTCTTCCTTGGAGGATTTGAAGAGCTCTTCTGACACCCTCCCTCTAACATCACCGCCCCACACTCCCAGAAGGATTGAAGAATCCCACCAGGGAGAGGCTCTCCCCAAAGCCCCAGGGAGGACCTGCTACACACAGTGGTATGGGCAGGCAGGCAGGCAGAGTGCAGCTGGAGGGAAGGAGCAGGACAGTGCAGCCCAAACTTGGCCTCAGAAAGACAAAGACCTTGGTTAAAATTCCTGCTCTGCCAGCAAGTTTCTCTGTCTCAGCTTTCCTATCTCTAAAACAGGGCTAGAATAGGGTCTACTTCATAGGAGGGTTACATGAATTAAACAAGATATGTGAAAAACCGGCACAGATATATTACTATTTTCTAAGGCTGCTGTAACAAATCACCACAAACTTGGTGGTTTAAACAATACAGCTTATATTACAGTTCTGGGTCTCACAGGCTAAAATCAAGGTACCTGCGTGCCCGCTGGAAACTCTAGGGCAGAAGCCATCCGTTTGCCTTTGCAGCGAGGCAGCGGCCTGAGTTCACCTCACAACCCCCTTCCTACTCCACCCAGCAACGCCAAATAAGTCCTTGCTACCCTGCATCACTCAGACCTCCTCTTTTGCTTCCCTCTTCCACTTTTTTTTTTTAGAAAAATAGACTTTAGTTTTTAGAGCAGCTTCAGGTTCACAGCAAAACCATATGGAAGAGATTTCCCTCCTCCAGCTCTTCCACTTTCTAAGGGCCCTTGCAGATTACACTGGGCTCACCTGGATAATCCAGGCTAATTTCCCCATCTGAAAAGCCTTAACTTCAAGTCCTTTTGCCACATAAAGTAATATATTCACAGGTTCTGGGGATTATGTGGACATCTTTGTGGGAGGGAGCATTTTCTGCCTATCACACTGTGCTCCTCCTACCTTTTAACTCAATTAGGGGTATGTGACAGTAGGATTATGTGCTATTTTTATTTCTTTCTTTACACTTTATTGTATTTTAAAGAAAGTAATAAGTATTACTTAAAATAAACTAATTAAGAGAGCACCTTAAAAAAATTTTTTTTTAACGTTTATTTATTTTTGAGACACAGAGAGACAGAGCATGAACGGGGGAGGGGCAGAGAGAGAGGGAGACACAGAATCGGAAGCAGGCTCCAGGCTTTGAGCCATCAGCCCAGAGCCTGACGCGGAGCTCGAACTCACAGGCTGTGAGATCGTGACCTGAGCCGAAGTCGGACGCTTAGCCAACTGAGCCACCCAGGCGCCCCAAGAGCACCTTTAAAAAAAACAACTTACCACTGGGTCTGGGTCCCAGCAGGCACTTAATGAACAGAAGTTCCCTTCCCCTCTCTGATCCTGACCTTTAGGAAATCCCTTCCTCCAAATCAGAGTCTGGGGAGACTTAAGAGATGGGAGCCTCCCAAACATTGAGGTCGTTTGTCCTGGCTGTACGCACACTTGGTAGAACTGCTATACCAGGGTTTCATGCATCAGAAGGGGGACTGGATTACACATGTGATTCTCAATTCTGGCTGCAAAATAAAATCACCGGGGGAGCCCTACCTGGACTAAGTATATCAGAGTGTCTCGGGGTGGGGCCTAGATACCCGTATTAGTTTGTAACTGCTTCTCTGGTGAGTCCAATATGCAGCCAGCACTTCCAACCAAAGGATGACAGCTGCAGACCCCTGGCAAATAAGACATCCAGGCCAGTCTGCGACAGATTTCACTGGTCTGTGTCACAGTCACAATAATCAGAACAAGGTAGTTCAGAGTTCTTGTTAAAGGCGAATGTTTTGAATTTAAGATTCATGAGAAGTGACAGGTGTCTCTTTGTTCCTGATTGTTGTTAAAAAGTCCTTTCTCAGGGTGCTTGGGTGGCTCAGTCCGTTAAGCATCTGACTTTGGATTTCGGCTCAGGTCATGATTTCATGGTTCATGAGATCAAGCCTGGAGCCTGTTTGAGATTCTCTCTCTCTCTCTCTCTCTCTCTCTCTCTCTCTCTCTCTCTCTCTCTCCCTCCCTCCCTCCCTCCCTCCCTCCTCTCTCTCTCTCTGCCCCTTCCCCACTCTCACTCTATGTCTCTCTCTCTCAAAATAAATAAACATTTTTTAAAAAAGTCCTTTTATGGGGGCACCTGGGTGGCTCAGTCAGTTAGGCGTCCGACTTCGGCTCAGGTCATGATCTCATGTTCTGTGAGTTTGATCCCCGCATCGGGCTCTGTGCTGACAGCTCAGAACCTGGAGCCTACTTTGGATTCTGTGTCTCCCTCTCTCTCTGCCTCTCCCCCACTCATGCTCTTTCTCATTCTTAAAAAATAAATAAACATTAAAAAAATTTTTTTAAAAAGTCCTTTTATGAAATGGTGATGAATGGCTGGCAGTTGACCGTTTTAATGTTGTCAGCAAAATAAGTTGGCAACTGTCACCAGAGTTTAAAAAAAAATGTTAGTGGTCTGTGAACTCCCATACTTTGGAAACACTGGCACGGAGAGCTTGCGGGGTCCTTTTTTCCTGACCTGAAAGTTCCATGATTCTGGGTTTTCAAAGCTGGGAGGGTAAAGCCCTGACTCAAGCCTTCCCGAGACTGTAGGGAAAGCCTCCTCCTTGCTCCCAGAACAAGAAGTCTGGGAAAGGGTTATGTGCAGGGAGAATTACTATTATTAAACAATGTTACAACCTCAAGAAAGGAGAACAAACCTTTGCCATTCCTCCACTCCCACATCACTATTTACATTTCTCAATGGTTCTTTCTGATCCCCTGGGCTGAAAAAAATCTATGCTATTCCTAAAACAAATCCTGTGGCCTGAGAGCCCAGGTAGGCCTTTGTTCCCTGCCTCTAGCCACTCTGGATTTCAGACAGGGTGACAAGAAGGTAACAAAGTGCACAGAGACTGGGAAGGCTCCCATGAGGCTCCTGGCTGCAATTACAAACAGCTGCAAAGATACATTCCCATGTGCCTGGAGGAACTGTCACCAGCATCCAGTTGGCTTCTGGCCTGTGGTGACCTTTGCAAGAACCGGGAGCTGCTACTCACTCTTGCTGGCTGACAGGCCAGAGGATTAAAGCTATACGCCAGAACACACAGAGCTGGGACCTGGGGCACAGGACAGCTTGTTCTAGGCACCAGGTGTCAGAGATGACCAGGACCTAATGAGACGAAAGGCTCACCCTTCCTTAGACTTACTGGGTCAGATGGAATCAGATTCCCTACTACACCCACGGTGGCTTATCCAGTCTCTGCCTCGGTTGCTGACAAGCTGAAACTTCAGGCAAGTCACCTTCCCTCTCTGAGCCTCAGTCACTCAGAAATAAAATTCCACTTAAAGAATCCAGTCCAACTGGCAGGAGTGCGGGGGGGGGGGGGGGGGGAGAGGGGGACTGGGAGCTTCAAAGGTGCTTATTATGTTATTATTCTCTTTAATTTGTCTGGTTTTTTAATCCATAGTCTCTTATATTTATACAATAGTTAATAAAAACAAAACACACACACACACACACACACACACACACACACACACACACACACACAAATACAGCCTTTGGTAACTGGATCTTTCAGCTGGACCACTGTAGGCTAGCACCAGCTCTGCCAGCAGGCTGTTCCCTAACACCACAATTGTGTGTCTGTATGACTCATCCTGATCCCAAGCACCACAGAGTCCCAGCGTCTGGGGCCTATACTTGGGGCAGGGCCGACATACCTCGTCTCCTCCCCACTGGCCAGGACAGGAAAACAAAAAGGTGAATGTGTGAGCAGGCATGTTAGCACTGGCAACTAATGTTTAAACTGAATTCTTAACCACATTACAAGTCTGAGTACCTTCACCCTAGACTCACAGACTTCTCAGTCTCCACTCATGGGTCCAAAGGACTAGGCTGGAGATGCTCTTGGCTGAATGTAATGACTCACAGCTGTCATGACCCAAACAGATACCCTGAGCATGAATATTCTCTGCCACAGTTGCTGGCCACTGGGGGCAGGGGGCTGTGGGGGGGCGGGGGTGGTAGCAGAGGGCAGCTCACATTCTGTGCAGAGTCTTCAGTCAAGCTGAACTGTAAACTATTCGCCCAGACAGCCAGCAACAGCATCTATTAGATCATCTAGGTTTCTGGGAACCCCATCCTTAATTTCTCTGCGTCAACCCCGGAGGGCATAAAATAGCTTATTTCAAGCTTTGAAAAGTATGTTCATTCCAATGACCCTGAATGACTCTACCAAGCCTGAAGCTTTGATCACGGAATTATGTAGGAAACCCCCCCTGCATGATTCTTACTAATGGTAACTGCAGTGCTATTTATATACATTATTTCTCAAACTTAAAACACCCCTGGAAGATATTCTCCCCATTTTACAGATTAAAAACCGAGTGACTCAGAAAGGTTAGATGAATTTCCTAAAAAGAGAGAGCTGGTAATGGGAAAGCCAGGATCCAGATTCAAGTCTTTCTGGTTCCAGACTGTGTTCAGCAATATGGGATGAAATATTTTTTTAAAATTTTTTTTGAATGTTTATTTTTGAGAGAGAGAGAGAGAGAGAGAGCGAGCATGAGCAGGGGAGGGGCAGAGAGAGAGGGAGACACAGAATCCAAACCACGCTCCAGGCTCTGAGCTGTCAGCACAGAGCCCGACGTGGGGCTCGAACTCACAAGCCTTGAGAACATGACCTGAACCAAAGTCGGACGGATGCTCAACCAACTGAGCCACACAGGCACCCCGGGATGAAAGATTATTAAGGGCAAGAGACAGCTAAGAAAAAAATGACTCTACTTCTGAGGAAAGAGGATCAATGTCCCCAAGACCCACACTGTCACAAACTGGGGCATGTCCACATGTTTGGTGGCCTCATGATTTGTCACTGGCCACTCTGCTGGGGGGCGGGGGCACCAGACTGACTCTGAGCCTGCTGGACTGGGTGATTCTTATCTGTGCAATGAGGATGTCATAGGCAGAAAACGCCACTTACTCCTCCCAGTCAGGCAGGACTGGTCACTGCCTCACAGGCCACCACCTGCAAGAGCAGTGTGCCTTGCCCGCCCACTCTGCTGTTTACCTTAGCTCAGAGGCCCAGTCTTACAGGTAGGTTTCCTTCTGGCAGCTGGTCAGTTTCACTTCCTGGTTGACACCCAGGCATCCCCAAACAATAACAAAGATTTCCTTCCTCTGAAGCCTGTCCTTCCCAAGTTCACTCTTGATACCTGGCTGTGCACTCACTGCAGGCAAGGAAAATTCCATAGCTCCCTTCCCATTTTAGATTAGAGAATCGAGTATTGGGCACTGACACTGCCTGTTTATTACAGGACTTAAAAACTCATCCAAAAACATGTGCTGAGTTGTGTGGGTCAGGTCTGATCCTGGGTGCTGGGGACACAGAGGTGAGTGAATCATAAGTCTGCCCCCAGGGAGCCCACAAACACTGAAGAGAACCCATGCAGAGGGCTAAAAGCCCAACTGAGGAAAATACTGGCAGCCTCGGAAGCATAACTAGGTCACTGTATGCCATCTTCTGAGGGGGGACATGGTTAGAGCTGCAGGGGTCTTCAGAGCAGACAGATGTCCAGTGTTCTATAAACATTTAGGTGCAATGCTGGGAAATGGTTCAAAGACCAAGGTCTAGTGTTCCACTGTCCAATGCAGTAGTACCAGCCATGTGTGACTTTTTAAATTTAACTACATTTCAGTTAAAAATTCAGTTTCTCTACAAGCTCCTGGCTGGCTCAGTCATTAGAGCTTGAAACTCTTGATCTCAGAGCTGTGAGTTTGAGCTCTACACACTGAGATTATTTAAAAAATAATAATAAAATAAAATCTTCAGGGGCACCTGGGTAGCTCAGTTCGTTAAGCGTCTGACTTTGGCTCAGGTCATGATCTCATGGTTCGTGAGTTTGAGCCCCACGTCAGGCTCTGTGCTGACACCTCAGAGCCTGGAGCATTCTTCAGATTCTGTGTCTCCCTCTCTCTCTGCCCCTCCCTTGCTCACACTTGCTCTCTCTCTCCCCCTCTCTCAAAAATGAACATTAATTTTTTTTAAATAAAGTCTTCAAAAAAAATTCAGTTTCTTAGTCATACTAGTGGCTATCCTATTGTACTGTGCAGATATAGAACATTTCCATCACCACAGAAAATCCTACTGGATAGCACTAGCTACAGGCTCACAGCAAGCCCTTCCACTTACCTGTCATATAATCTTGAACAAGTGGCTCTACCTTTCTGTACCTCAGTTTTTTAATCTGAAAAATGGTGTTATTTTTCCCTCCAAGACTGGTGTGAAGATAAAATGACCTAATGCATGTAACACTCCTAAAACCACAGTGGCCAGGTAGGTACTAAGTGACCAAAATATGGTAGTTATTTTTATTACCATCACTAGTCTGTAGTGCCCAGCAGGCGGACACTGCCTCGTGTCATTCCCTCTCTCCCGGTGCTGCCAGCACACCAGATGCCAGGCAAATGCCTATCAATCTCTTTTTCCGTGTCTGTCTTATCCAGGGACCAGGCTGACACAAATCTGCCACCACAGGGTTAGAGGTGGGAGTACTCACATCTGTAGAGATGGTTCCACACAGGGAAGAAGGCCATGTAGAGGGCCACGTCCCCCACTGTTGGGTAGGACTTGAAGATGGAGATGATGGCAATCTGAATGAACATGAAGAAGACAGGGTGCTCCCTGGGGTGGGGTGGGGCAGGCAGAGAGGGAGAGATCAGTCAGGGACCAGGCACACCCAAGACTCCTGACCCCATCCCTCAAACCCCAAAATACTCTCAAGTGGACTTCAGGTAGGGGCTGGCTCTGCTACCCAGAAGACATGGGATCAGACCAAGCAGCAAAGCAGAAAACTGCAGGGACCCAGAGTTGCCCAGAGGTGGTGAGGAGGGCCCAGCAAACACTAGAGCAACAGCCCATTGCCCCCCACACCCCAGTTCTGAGCCTTCCCCGGCAAGAGTCACTGAGGAAGAAAACAAATGAAGTCAGCTTCATTACTGGGCTTTCATAGCTGCTGTCAGAGTAATCAGGCGGCCTCCCTTGCCAGAGGCCCCTCTGACACCCAGACCCCAGGGCAGGAAGTGCCTCCTTGCTGATGCTCTTTTTCTCTGACAGTAAGGCCAGTGGAGTCTACACACACTTAGCTATGATGAGCTCCTTTCCAGAAAGAGAAGTGAGAGCTGCAGGCAGCTTTTCAGCGCTTTTGGGCTGGAACTGGAGTTTTGTTACCTTAAACAACAATAACAGCTAGCACTTCCTAAACCCTCATGCTGTGACAAGTTCCGTCCTAGGCCCTCTCCTTGTGCTGTCACATGGGATCCTCACTATACCTCCCCTACTCCTTGAGGTAGGCAATATCATCACCCATACTTTGCAGATGAGGAAAGAGGTTCAGATAAGGTAGGTGAGTTAGTAAGCGGTGGAACTGTTTATCTCCAGAACTCCTGAGCAGCACCAAGACTGTTCTCCTGAGTGCCTAGCGTGATCACAGCTCTGGTCAGGAAGGGTGGGGACAGAGCTCAATCTCCAGTGTTCCTCCGAGGGCTGACCAAGTGCTACAAGGAAGCCAACAGAGAGGCCAGATCTACACCCTCCCCAGCTGTACCTAAACAACATGCATGTGGCCTACTTCTGCACACTACCTGGATGCCCAGCTCATAAAGGCTTTCTTCAGAGATTAATGGCAGTTATGTCTTGCAGGTCAAAGGTCAGGGTGACTCAATGGGTGTAAGTCTGAGATGTGGAGACAAACATGTACACGCCCCAAACACTCCAGCAGTTTTACACAACAAATGCTTCAGACTCAGCCTGGCAAGTTTCAGTGCTATAGGCTCCCGAAGGGTCCAGCTAGCCCAGTGAGCATCTTCCTAAAAACAATCCAAATCACTGGCTGTGGGCTTTTTAGGTAGCTGGTAAGAGCTGCATGAAGAGCTTAATGGCCTATGAAAAGGCCAGTGAAAATCCAGTGACAAGAAACATGGAGACTAGAATCCCCTGCAATACTGTCTGGGGAGAGTTGGTCAGAAGGGCCCTGTTCCCACAAAGCTAGCACTGGAAGCAAACACTGCAGGGGCTGGAGAGTCAGTGGAGCTTCAGATCCAGCCACAGGAAGGCAGCAGTGGAGAAAGTCACTTCATATAGTCTGTCCCCACAACCCTGAGGCCCTGGCCTGGGGTGGGTGGAGGTGGGGGGGGGTGTCACGTGACAGTGCTGCTGTAGTCTACCCAGAAGCACCTGTGGCCTTTCACATGCAGACAATGAAAGGTGCTACAGAGTGAGGAAAGGTGTTCCAGGCTCCCAGCTTCTCTCAGCCCAGTGGCTAGGCCTGACCAGATCAAGGGCAGAGACTGGGTGTGACAGATAGCTGGAGAGCTTGGCTGGGCAAGGCTGCCAGAGTTCCAGAGACTGCCAGGCCAAGGAAAGTTTTCTGTCAGATGCCAGGCCAAGGCTCTGTCATGGGAAGGAGGCATGAGCTCTGAGCTTTTACAGAATGTGAACCATGTGCATTGGTACACTGGCCATGAAGACTGGCAGGAAGGTTAGAACAGAGAACTCAGGCTCTTGAAATTTAAACCAAACTCTCTTCTAGGTTCCCTGGACTATCAATGCATATCTGTATGCTTCAGTGCCTCTTTTCCCTGCTCTGGTAATAGAACATTTTCCAGGGACTACTACAAGTGATCTCTCTCAGGAGTTTGGCATGGTGCCAGGGGATGAGTATAGATGTTGGAGACAAACTTTGGTCTGAATCTCAGCTCCACTACTTACTAGCTGTGTGACTCTGGGAAAATCACTCCACTTCTCTGAATGTCCATTTCCTCAACTATTAAATGGGCGTAATGATAATAAAATGATGCCTACTTCCAAGAGATGCCAGAAGGGTTAGGTATAAATACATTTCAGAAAACCTAAAAAGGGCTGGGATGGAGCCAGGCTCAATACATGTTAGTTTTCTTATGCTGCAGAAGAGACAAGTCTTAAAGGAAATTGATCAGAAGATTAAACAGAGCTGCAGGTGGCCAACCTCCCAACTAACACATCCTGAGTATCCATTGTCACTGGGCTAGATGCACTTTTTCTAAAGACCCTTTATTAACTCCAAACCCTTCCTCTATCCAAAATAGCAAGTGGGTTCAGTAGCACTGTGGGCTCAAAGTGAAGCTAGGGGAAATATCAGGGTGCTCCCTGCAGCCTGCACTCATGTGTGACTCAATTGCTGGCTATGGCTACTGGCACCTGAGGCCATTAAAGGTAGGGTTCCCTGGAGAAAGATGGCATAAACCTGAGAGAGGATACTCCTAGTTTGAAAGGTGCCTGTAAGACTACAAATGGCTCTGCAGACAAAGAAACAGCAGGTCCAACCACTTACTTTAGCTTTATGGCTAAGGGAATGGTGTAGAAGAAGACGTTGATCTGAAACACACATACAAAGAAGAGGCTGAAGTGCTCAAACATCTCCGCGAAGAAGTACCAAAAAAGACCGATGTTTGGAGTGAGATCTGGAACAGAAAGTCTGGAATGAAGAAAACAAAGAGGGAGAAAAAAAGAGAGCCAAATTTTAAATGGTCTGCCTTGACCTGGTTTTCTCCTAAAGAATTTGGTCACTACTGGGCAGCCAAAGATGACTTTGTCCCCACAGTTATCAGGATGTGAGGGGCCCTACAGGCACCCTGGATATAGGTAATTAATAAAAACAAGAGGCAGAGAAACAGAGAATGATAACCCATAACAAATATCAACTAAACCAAATTCTGGCATGCATCAAAGATCTGAAATGAGGCAGGATTTGGGCTAGAAGTCAAAAGACCAGCCCCTCTTTTACCGCCTAAAATATATATGTTTAAATTTAGGAGATACCCAGGATATACAAGAGTGGAATGGGTTTTAAACAGACAGCATCTATTTGGGGCATTCCAAAGACTTGCCCAGAGGAGCGAGCTCAAAGATCCTGCTGCTCCCCATTCTTGCTCCACATCCTGACAACAGGAGCCACAGACTGAGTGCCTGACACTGCAGTGACTTCTGGAGTCTTGAGGAAGCACTGGCAGGTTCCAGCTAGGATCCTGGATCTCATTTGAGAAATAAGGGTTTCACTGGAAAACTTTTTGTCTAGTTCTATTAGATAAAGATTGGTTGCAAATCTGGCTCTTCTAAAAATTTACATTATATGTCTTATTTTCAAAAACACAGAATTGGAACTGATGTCAATTCACGATTTTAAAAGGGCAGTAAGTAGAGCATGAAGAAGGAAGAAATAGGCAATGGCTCATGGTCAGAGTGCACTGACCAAGGCCTCCACCCAGAGCAATTCTTTGCCTCCTGCTGTGACTACATTTCCTTTTCTGTGAAATGAGGTAAAGAACACAATCCTGTGGGCCAGCAAAAACCAGGAAAAGCTTTTCACCAGCATTACAAACTCTTACTTAAAGCTCAGCATGAAGAGCTACAAGTTATGCATAGCCAGGATTTAACACAAATTAGCAGTCCAGAATTCCAAAGGGGAGTCTGCCCCTCCAGATCCCCTCCCCACCCTGACAGATTTAACTATCACCTCAATGGGCTGTGAGGTCCCTGAGGCTTGAGCAGCGACCTTCCTGTCCTCCTCAGCATACCACACAGAGAGTACTGGGAAACGTCTGCAGAATTCATACTCCATTTTTATTTTCTCTGAAAGTTTGACATGTGGGAGGTGGCTTTATTTTAAAACTGTCAGAGACCCTCTTGCAGTAGAGGAATGTATCCATTCCTGTTTAGGACTGAGCCAAACCCTTCCAGGCAGAGGCTGGTAGTTGCTTCAGATGTTCCTAGAGAGTGCTCTTTAATCTCACAGGATCAAAGGTACGCACTAGACCTGTGGTTCTCAAAGTCTGCTCTTCCCTGGACCAGCAGCATCAGCATCACCTGAAAACTTGTTAGAAATGTAAATTCTTGGTTCCTATCCCAAATATACTTAATCAAAACCTCTAGGGGTGGGGCCCAGAAATCTGGGTGTTAATAAGCCCTGCAGGTGTTTCTGGTGCACACTGAAGTTTAAGGACCCCTGTATCTTGATGCTCCCTGTGGTTGCGCACCCTCTGATTCCACCTGGAGTTGTGAAAAACAAATTAGCTTCCAGAGTTTTCTAATGAAGTCATTACTTACATGAAGCCATATACTGCAGGGATGAAGTCCCAGGAGCTGAGAAGGAAGAAGGAGAGGCAAATGATTACCACTAGGCTTCCCACGTACATCATGGCATACTCCCAAGAGAAGATCCAGAAAGCTTTGCTCTTCACTTTCACAGGTATATACTGCCGCTAGGAAAGAGGGCAAAATGGTACATTTAGGGATGTCAAGGACAGAAAGAAGTTATCAGCTTAAACTTCAAGATCCCTTCTGCAAAGCACAGGACACAGAAAAATGGAAAATCAAAGGACTGAAAAGGATTTCCTTGTGTTAAACCCTAACCAAAAGAAAACAAGTTTAATTATACTATTACCAGATAAAATAAACTTTGATGTAAAAAGTATTACAGAAATTAAGATGTTTCATAATGATAAAAGGTGCAATTCATCAGAAAGATGTAACAGCTTTAAACCTGTATGTACCTAATAACACAGTCTCAAATATATAAAACAAACATGGACAGGGCTACAAAGGAAAAACGGACATAACCATCATCAGTAGATAACTGATAGATCACAGAGACAACAATCAGGAACCAAGTAGGAAATATGAATAACACATTTTCTTTTTAAAGGTTTAAAAAAGTTTATTTATTTATTGGGCTGGGGGGGGGGAGGGAAGGTGCAGAGAGAAAGAGAATCCCAAGTAGGCTTCACTGCAGCACTGAGCCTGACACAGGGCTCAATCCCACAAACCATGAGATCATGACCTGAGCCAATTCAAGGGTTGGACACTTAACCAACTGAGCCACCCAGGTGCCCCTGAAGAGCACAGTTTTTTTTTTTTTAATTTTTTTTTTCAACTTTTATTTATTTTTGGGACAGAGAGAGACAGAGCATGAATGGGGGAGGGGCAGAGAGAGAGGGAGACACAGAATCAGAAACAGGCTCCAGGCTCTGAGCCATCAGCCCAGAGCCTGACGCGGGGCTCGAACTCACGGACCGCGAGATCATGACCTGGCTGAAGTCGGACGCTTAACCGACTGCGCCACCCAGGCGCCCCAAGAGCACACTTTTAATAAATTTGTAACTTCTTTGAGAATGAGTCAGGGGAAAAAAAAAAAAAGAAAGAAAAAAATCTGTATATCCAGATAGATACAGAAAATGTGGCAAAATGGTAACTGGGTAATCTAAATAAAAGGTACTTATTATACTAGTCTTTCAACTTATCTAAAGCATGAAAAAATTAGGGAAAAATTAATTCAAGAAGAAACAAAATTTGAATGGTCCTATAAGCATTTAAGAAACTGAATTAGGGGCGCCTGGGTGGCGCAGTCGGTTAAGCGTCCGACTTCAGCCAGGTCACGATCTCGCGGTCCGTGAGTTCCAGCCCCGCGTCAGGCTCTGGGCTGATGGCTCAGAGCCTGGAGCCTGTTTCTGATTCTGTGTCTCCCTCTCTCTCTGCCCCTCCCCCGTTCATGCTCTGTCTCTCTCTGTCCCAAAAATAAATAAACGTTGAAAAAAATTAAAAAAAAAAAAAAAAAAAAAAGAAACTGAATTAGTAATGAAAAATTTTCCCATAAAGAGTAGGCCCTAAGCAAAATAAGTCAGGCAGAGAAAGACAAATACCATATGATTTTACTCATATGTGGAATTTAAGAAACAAAACAGATGAACACAGGGAAAGGGAAGGAAAAATAAAACAAGGTAAAAACAGAGGGAGGCAAACCATGAGAGACCCTCAACTACAGAGAACAAACTGAGGGTTGCTGGAGGGAAACTGGGTGAGGTGATGGGCTAAATGGGTGATGGGCATTAAAGAGGGCACTTGTGATGAACACTGGGTGTTATATGTAAGTGATGAATCACTAAATTCTACTCCTGAAACCAATACTGCACTATATGATAATTAACTTGAATTTAAATAAAAACTTGGAAGGAAAAAAAAAGAAAAAAAAGAGCAGGCCCAGCAAGTTTTACAAGAAAGTTCTACCAACATTCAAGGTGATTCTAATCTTACATTAATTCTTTCACAGCAAATATCATAAACTTGATACCAAAACCATTTACCAACACGAATACAAAAATACTAAATGAAGTATTACCTAATATATTCAGCAATATATGATAAAATTGGGTTATAACTAGGTTGGACATATTCAAAAATCAAGGTTAATGCAACGTAAGAAAAGCTATTCATATATGTATCACAAACAGTTTAAAAGTAAATCATATTACTCAGCCATCAAAACGAATGAAGTCTTGCCATATGCAATGACGTGAATGGATCTAGAGTGTATTATGCTAAGCAAAATAAGTGAGTCAGAGAAAGACAAATACCATATGATTTCACTCATGTGTGGAATTTAAGATGAACATAGGGGAAGGAAGAAAAAAGAGGCGGGAGGCAAACCATAAGAGACTCCTTTTTTTTTTTTAATGTTTATTTATTTTTGAGAGAGAGAGACAGAGCATGAGCGAGGGAGAGGAAGAGAGAGGAGACAGAATCTGAAGCAGGCTCCAGATGTCAGCACAGAGCCCGATATGAGGCTCCAACTCACGAGCCATGAGATCATGACCTGAGCCAAAGTTGGATGCTTAAATGAGCCACCGAGGCGCCCCAAGAGACTCTTAACTACAGAGAACAAACTAAGGGTTGCTGGAGGAGAGGTGGGTGGGGGATAGGCTAAATGGATGATGGGTATTAAGGAGGGTACTTGTTGTGATGAGCACTGGTGTTTCATGTATGTGATGAATCACTAAATTCTACTCCTGAAATCAATATTATACTATATGTTAACTAACTAGATTTAAATAAAAATTTGAAACATAAAAAATTCATTAATTCAATGCAATAATGCAATTCCAGTAAAAATGCCAACAAGCTATTTTATGGAATTATACAAGATTAAAGTTTATATGGAAATATAAACATGCAAGGAATGAAGTACTAATACATGCCACAACAGAGATGAACCTTGAAAACATCATGCTAAGTGAAATAAATCAGTCACAAAAGACCACATATTGTATGATTCTATTTATATGAAATGTCCAGGACAGCATATAAAGGCAAAAAGCGGAATACTGGTTGCTTAGAGCTAGAGGGGAAAGGGGAACTGGGGAAAAACAGAGAGTGACTTAATGGGCATAGGGTTTCTTTCTGGGTTATAAAAATGTTGTAGAATTGATTGTAGTAATGGCTGCACAACTCCGTGAATACACTAAAAATCATTGAATTGTATACTTTAAATAGGTCAATTGTTTGCTATGTAAACTATATCTTGATAAACAATAAAAGCTGTTAAAAGAAAAACACCATAAATAAGTCAAAAGACAAATGAAAAACTAGAAGAAAATATTTGTAGACAAAGGGTTAATAATACTTCTAATATATAAAGGATTCTTCATAATGGAGAGAAAATAGATCAAAATGCAACAGAAAAATGAGCAGAAAAAATGAATAGACAATCCACAAATATGAAAAAATGTTCAAACTCACTCATATTTTAAAAAATGCAAATTAAAACAACACTGAGATACCATTTCTCAGAATCAGACTGGCAAAGATTTTTTAATGTGACAACACATTCTATTAGCAAGGCTGTGGAAAAATAGGCAATGTCATACATTCTTATGTCATACATAAGAATAAAAAATTATACAATCCTTATGGAGGGAAATTTAAAAAGACCTAAAAAAAAAAACAAAAAACTACATATATATTTACCTTTGGATCCAGTAATTCTATTTCTAGAAATCTACCTTGAAGATATCCCTCCAACAACACGAAAATACATATATGCAAGGTTACTCATTAAAGCATTAACTATGATAGCAAAACACTGGAAACAATCTAAATTCCCATACAAAGGGGAAAAGTTGAAGAAACTATGGTACGTCCATACAATGAAGTCCTATGCTGCTGTAAAAAAGAAGATCTCTATGTATCAATATACAGTGACTTCCAGGAAGTAATAGTAAAAAAAGCAAAGCACAAAAGAGTACCTAGAGTATGCTATCCTTCATATGCGAAAGAAGGAAATACACATGTGTCTGCTCATTTGTGCAAAAGAAATACAAGAAGGATAAACCAGAAACTAAAACCAGTTACTTGGGGTGACAGAGGAAGAAGGAAAAAGAAAAGAACAAGATAGCAGGGATGAGGGCAGGGTAATACTTCTCTGAATATGTTTTTTGTATAGCTGATTCTTAGAACCACAGCAATATTTCTTAGTCTCTTCACATACCCCCCCAAAAACCAAAAAACTAAAATCGACCAAGGTGTAGGGGAAATCCAAAATTAATACAAGCAGTAATAAATGAGCCTAACTATATGTCAAATTAATAAGATACCTACATTGAAGGGTTACATGGGAGAAGAAAACTAACCTGAGTGACTTTGAGAAGTAGTAACCTGACAGAATTCTGTAATGCTAAAGACAAAAAGAACTACACATATGTGTTATAATCAAGTCAGTAGATATATTTTTTTTTAATTTTTTTTTTCAACGTTTATTTATTTTTGGGACAGAGAGAGACAGAGCATGAACGGGGGAGGGGCAGAGAGAGAGGGAGACACAGAATCGGAAACAGGCTCCAGGCTCTGAGCCATCAGCCCAGAGCCCGACGCGGGGCTGGAACTCACGGACCGCGAGATCGTGACCTGGCTGAAGTCGGACGCTTAACCGACTGCGCCACCCAGGCGCCCCGATATATTTCTTTTTTTAAAAAAGATTTATTTATTTATTTAAGTAATCTCTACATCCAAAGTGGGGCTCGAACTCATCACTCCAAGATCAAGAGTCACATGCTCCACTGACAGAGCCAGCCAGGCGACCCAGTACATATATTTCTGACCTGGGTATTTCTCACAGAAATTCTAGAACCACTTTATGTTGATTTTAGAACTGAACATATTAGCAAATATACTGCAGATAATGAAAGTTGGGCTTCCAACCATTAGAGAAAAATTATACACAAGGAAAAGGGACAGACTAAAGTGAACCCTTTGGTGTCAGACTGGACTCACTGGTATCAGTGTAAACAGGTATCAGTATGAAGAGATAAGGAGAA
The DNA here is from genome assembly GCF_022079265.1 of Lynx rufus. Lineage (NCBI taxonomy): Eukaryota > Metazoa > Chordata > Mammalia > Carnivora > Felidae > Lynx > Lynx rufus. The sequence goes on along the minus strand of NW_025814896.1, from coordinate 24,535,047 downwards.
AAAGAATTACAGACGTAGGGGCGGGATTAGTATACATACATGTATTTCACAGCTGTCTGTTAGAAGCAATGCCGCCCAGATAACAATAAGCAGACCTATAATCCTCGGTTTCTCAATAACTTTCACCAATAAAAGCAACCAAGAGTCCTTGAAGAATTGATTCCAGGGCTGGAGCAGGGAAAATACAAGATGAACCTGGAACATCTTGTGGCACCAGAAAGAAAGGAAAGAAAGGCTCAAGAAGACAAGGCTAGTCACAAAAACACAAAAGCCAATCTAAAAGAGCCCCCAATGGTCAAAGCTAGAAAAATTGTAGCAAAAAGCTAATATTAGTATTAGATTTTTCTTTTTTGAGGTGAAATTCACACACCACATGTTTAACTATTTTAAAGTACGCAATTCAGGTTCTTCAACAGTTGCCTTGAAAGAAGTCTGAGGTGGATGAAGGCTAGCTCCCACTCTACAATCTTGCTGCAAAGCAAACAAGTTCCAGACCAGATTCTGGCATACTTAACATTTATTAAACAAATATTCACTAGCAAGCAAGCACAGAGCAGTTCACACAAATCATTCTAGAAGGTCCATTAGTTGTTTCAATCACAGATTGTAAAAAAAGCTTCACTGGGGCACCTAGGTGGCTCAGTTGGTTGAGTATCCAACTTTTGATTTTGGCTCCAGTCATGATCCCAGGGCTGTGGAATTGAGCCCACATGGTTGTATCCATTTCTCCTAGTGCTCAGACTTTCTAAAGAATGAACTGTAAGTATGAAGTAATAAAGGAAACGCAAACAGCATACTATTATGTGGAAAAATTCTTGGATTCAACAAGAATCTAGAAAGAGAATCAAAGCAAAATAACTTCACAGTGCAATGATACATCTATTAGACTAGCAACCATAACTCAAATTTGAAAAGCCAGTGCTGGCAGCCTGGGAGGAAATGGTTCACTACACTTTATTTTATTTTATTGTTTTTAAAGATTTTATTTTAAAGTAATCTCTACATGCAACATGGGGCTCAAACTTCCAACCTCAAGATCAAGAGTTGAATGCTCTACCAACTGAGCCAGCCAGGCGCCCGTGGTTCACTCTAGACACTTTTGGTGGTACTACAAATGGGCTCAAGCTTTTTGGTGAACACTCTGGTCTTGCATAATAAGGACTAAGAAAATTCTCACACCTTTGGGTCCAATGAGTCACCTGGAGTTACATACTTTAAGGAAATAACTTAAAGAAAACTAACTTTCTATACTATTTATATCAATGACAACCAGGGCATATCTCAAATTCCCTAAACAGGATGAAGACCAAGCTAATCATGAATCACTGTGTACATCAAGACAAAGACATATTATGAAGTCACTTAAAATGACAAGCATATAGCCTATTCCAATAAATGGAGGTATACACTCAGTTTTAGGAACAGTGCTTTTTTTTTTTTAAGTTGACTTATTTATTTTGAGAGAAAGAGGGTGTGGAGCAGAAAGAGAGGAGGAGAGAGAATCCCAAGCAGGCTTTGCACCATCAGCACAGAGCCCAATATGGGGCTCAAACTCATGAACCATAAGATCATCATGACTTGCGCTGAAATCAAGAATAGGACACTTAACTGACTGAGCCACCTAGGCACCCCAGAAACACTGTTTATAATTGAGAACAAAAGCTCTGAAATCAGATATTTCTTGGTTTGAATTGTGGCACTGTCCTCTGTACACTTTCAAGAAATGTTTCTCTTCTAAAAATGGATTTGGACCATGCAGGACCTGAAAATGGTTACTTGCTCTTGAGGAAATATGTGTATTCTCATTGGTGTGGAAAAGGCAGACAGTCAGAAGGCAAGTTCTTGCATCAGGATGCTTGAGTTCATATCTCAGCACTGTCACTTGCTGGCCATGTCACCTTAGGCAAGTAACTATGCTGGCCAATATTCCAGCTGCAATTCATGGATGTATTATGGCTAGTAATAGACTAATACATGGCTAACACTATGACCTACATCAAAAGTTCTTATGAGGTTGAAATGAAATGATGCCTGCAGAGTGCTCAGTATAGTGTCAGACATAGTAAGTTCTCAGTAAATATCAGCAATCTGTATTCTTCAATTAATATTTATTGATCACTCACCATGGTCCCAGGATTGCATTACGTACACCCACAATGTTTAATTCCTACAAGAACCTTACATGATGAGTGCTGTTATACAGAAAAGTTTTTTAAAAATGAGCTTAGAGAGGGGTCTATGAATATTAGATGAGAGAAGGAAAATGCAAGATGGTTGGTAGATTCCAACTACACACACATAAAATGAAATACACTTAAACATTTGCAATGTTATGCATAATTAGAACTTAATGGTCACTACGCTCATTTTGTTTAAAGTTAGTCAAGTTTCTTTGTTTGTGTTTTCAAGTAGAAGCAAGTACATGTGAGACAGGGACCCGGCCCCATTGCCTTTATTGAGCCATGCCCTTCATTGCCCCAGGCAGTGACTGGGCCATGTATTAAATGTCACTTGAGTGTTGGCTTCTGACCAGCAAGTGCTTACCTGGAGGAGATAGAGGAGTCCTGGAACAAACAAGGTGAGTGGGTACAGAGACTGGTATGTTGCTAAGGCAAGAAAAATAGCACTGAGGAAGGCACTACCTGTAAAAGGAAAAAAAAAAAAGAAAAAAGAAAGAAATAATCCAGCTTTATCAATCAGGATTCGACTCAGCAAGTCCCAAAAGCAAGAAACTTTCTGTAACTGGTCAAATAAGCTCTTGTCAAATATCTCCTGGTGCCCAAGGTGCTATGCAAACTCACAGATTGATTTCCCATGAAAGGAAACCTAAGAACTCAAAACCATTTACCTTTAGCAACCTGAGACCCCTCAAGTATGTTTCCTGTAAAATTTTCAGACTGAATAAAGGGATCAAGTCTATTAATATCTATGTCCAATTTAACTTATCAACTAAGTCCACAATTATTGCTTAAGCAATTCAGAGCTATGAAACCTATCCCTATTTTACAATACCCTTTCCTTATGGACTATCTTCAGGTCATGTGTTTATCATTAAAGTATATTAATTTTTATTAATAATTTCCCCATTTCCTACATAAAATGGCCCACTATGGAATTATTAAACATGATGTTACAACAAATTTGCAATGACATGGAAAGATATTTATAACATCCTATTAATTGAAAGTTATAAAAGAGATATACACTATGATCTCATTTAAAAGAAAACATACAGGGTATGCCTGAGTGGCTCAGTCAGTTACGTGCCTGACTCTTGATTTTGGCTCAGGTCATGATCTCTCAATTCATGGGTTCAAGCCCTGTGTCAGGCTCTGCATGAATAGCACGGGGCCTGCTTGGGATTCTCTCTCTCCCTCTCTCTCTGCCCCTCCCTTGTATGCACTCTCTCTCTCAAAATAAATAAATAAACTTAAAAAAAAAAAACACACATGCATAAGTAAATTAAAAAAAAAAAAAAAAGACTAAAAGATGAGGCCCAAAGTTCACAGTGGTTTTTCTTCTCAGTGGTTGGATTACTAATTTTTTTTTAATTTTTGCTTCTCTATATTTTCTAAGTTTTCTTTTTTTGAAAATTTTTAATGTTTCATTTATTTTTGAGAGATAGAGACAGAACATGAGTGGCGGAGGGGCAGAGAGAGAGGGAGACACAGAATCTGTCAGCACAGAGCCCAACATGGGGCTCAAACCCATGAACTGTGAGATCATGAGCTGAGCCGTAGTTGGACACTTAACCGACTGAGCCACCCAGGCATCCCTCTAAGTTTTCTATAATGAACATCCTTTGTTTATGTCATAAGAAAAAACTGATTTCTTTTTTAAAAAACCAAATAGCTATTCTCTTTCAGATGTTTTAGACAACAGAGTACCCTAAAACCAAAGCTAGAGAACACAAATTAGCAACAGAGGTTTCAGAGTGGCCCAGAAATCAGTAGAGTGATTGACAGTTCAAGGCTGTTATCTTGTGATGATAATGTTTCATAACTGACAGGTCTTGTGGTCACTCTCATTAGTGTGGGTCAACTGTTTACCGGAAATAAGATATCCTCTCAATGGTGTTTCATTAAAGGAGTAACCAGTAACTCCACTCAGGAGTTTTACCCTCTCCCAACCCAGCTCCAGAAACAAACAGAAGGACATGATCCATAGGATTTTTTGCCCACCAAAGTAGTCTATTTCCTTGATCTAAGAGCCACCTTGGAAGAGGAGGGTTACAAATGTGACTACAGGAGAGTGAGTGGAGAGAAGAGAACTCTGAGGGCTTCATACCTCAAACCAAAGAAACTCATCAGCTAGGAACAATTCCTGGTTGAAAGAAAGTGGAAGGAAGGCAGAAAAAGGAGGAAGCTGGAAATAAAAGACCAAGGACAGAATTCTAAGGGCTGGGCTGTTTTGCATTGCTGATCAGTGCCAGGCATGATGTCCTGTGTCCAGGGTGCTTGTAAACATGACTGAGCAGGGACAGGATCATGCCCAGCCAAGCTGTGCCACCAGCAGAGGCCCCCACATTCCCGCTGAGCCACAGACACCTAGAACCAGAACCAGGTCAATTCTGAGATAGGGAGATGGCAGTGGTGGAGAAGGGGCTGTCCTGGAGTCTGACAGCTAAGCTGGGCTCAAGATTCCCTGACTTGGCCAAAATCTGAATGACATTGTGTGGAAAACCAGCTAAGGGAGGAAAAAAAAATGGAAAGAACTTTTAAATTTAACATGACTTTCTATAGAGACTGGGGTGCAAGAGAAACAGGCTCTTACTAGAGGAGGGAGGCTAATGCTCCAACTCCATCCATTCTTATAAAAGTGGTGAAAACAAACATGTGACTTTCACCCCTCTCTCTCCCAGAAGACACCAGGGAGTGAAATAAACACAGTCACCTCCTGTCCTAATTGCCTAAGCTCAGTAATTACTTGTCTGGAGCAGCTGACTATCTATAAGGGCCAATAGAGAAGAAAGCGCTCATAGCATTATAGAATGGACTCATGAGTTTCAGAGACTTGCTCCCTGGATTGGGAAGAAGCACTCTTCCTTCCTTAGACGAAATCAATAGTCAGGAAAAATCTGTTCCTTCTGCTATTCTCTACCAGTGAGTGGCAGCAACATCTCCTTGCTTACTGCAGTGACCCTTCACCCCTCCACGCCCACACTCCTTCTACCAGTCATGTCCTGTTGATCGACCCCTGGAACATCCACCACTGCAGTTCCTGCTCTCATCATCTGTTGCCACACGTTTTCAGCAGCCTCTTCCTTCTCCCCAGTGGTCTCCCCAATCTCCTCCCATGTAATCCTCCAGAGAAGTACCAGAAGGATCCTTCTAAAACAGATTAGATTGTGACAGGCCTCTCTTTAAACATTTCTGTTTCACCTACTGGATTAAGTCCAAACTCCAACGGCAAACAAGGCCCTTCATTATCTGGGTCTTATTTTATTTCTCCAGCTTTACCACCTCTCACTGTTCTCCTACACCCACCCCATCCTCCAGCTACTCTGGACCATTCCCTAATTTCTGAAACACCATGCCTTTTCATTCCTGTGTCTGTTCTCAGCCTATTCCTTCTGCCCAAGCTATCCTTCCCTGCCCTCCTTCTAGTGCAGACCCATTCCCAGTGGACAATTAAAATGTCACTTTCTCTAATGAGGCCTAAGCAGAGATGATAACAATAGTGATTACAGCTAACAGTGGTCACTTACTAGGTGTCAGGCACCTCTCCTCTGTATTCAGAACAGTGCTGAACTCAAACAACAACAACAACAACAACAACAACAACATAAAAGCCTTCAGTAAACATCACAATAACCTTGTGAAAGCTCTGTTTTCACAGGTAAAGAAATCAAGATACAGAAACAGAAGGTTAAGTAACATTATCATTTTAAGTAACAAAACCACTCAGATGATTCCAGTGTCCATTCTCTAAATTCATTCAATACCCTCATTCAATACTGATACCATCTTTATAATAATTTGCTAATGTTGTTCTCTCTCCTCATTTGTCTATGAGTTTCTCAAGGGCAATAAACCCCTCTTCACTTTGAATCTCCAACACCTAGCACAGTGCCTGGCACACCTCATGAATGAATGAATGAGTATCATTCAGTGACACATATGAATCCCTTTGAAAATCCAAGCACATTAAAGAAAACCAATGTTCCTTTTTTATTGAGATATAACTGACATATAACATTGTATAAGTTTCAGGTGTACAGCATAATGATTTGATACTTGTATATATTGCTAAACGAGCACCCCTAAAAGTCTAGTTGAAACCAATGTTCTTGAGGAAGGAGAACTTAGGAAGTGTAAAACACAGGTAATGAAACGTGGGCAAAGCACAAAAGAAATCTGACACTTGAAAACAACAGAGCCTACTGAATAGAAGTTGAGGACTTGGGGAAGGAGGCTGGGCACAGAGAATGCTCTCTGTGGAGTAAACTATTGGATGGTGGAGGCCTGTGGTCCGGGGGCAGAAACATGGCATTACAACAGTCAGGAGCCTGATGTGTGGGATGCTGGGGCAGGTGTGGATGGGGCAAATACATAGTCTGAGCAAAAGTGAGGGGGAGTATGAAGACACACAAGAGACTCAGGGCTGATGTGTTTTGAAAAAAGCTAGAAGGGGCATGGTGGGTGGATTAGGAAAGCAGAAGGATGATGATATGTACTTGGGGCAAGGTCAGGAAAGATGAAGAAAAGTAAAAGGTGGGGTGCCTGGCTGGCTCAGTCAGTAGAGCATACTTTTTTTTTTTTTTTTAAGCTCATTTATTTATTTTGAGAGAGAGGGAGAGAATGAGCAGGGGAGGGGCAGAAAGAAAAAATCCCAAGCAGGCTCTGAGCTGTCAGCACAGAGCCCAACGTGGGGCTTGGTCCCATGAACCATGAGATCATGACCTGAGTTGAAATCAAAATGGGACACTTAACCGACTGAACCACCCAGGTGCTCCAGAGCATGCAATTCTTAATCTCAGGGTAGTGAGTTCAAGCTCCATGCTGAGTGTTGAACCTACTAAAAGAGGAAAGAGAGAGAAGAAAAAAAAAAAAAAAGAAAAGAAGGAAGGAAGGAAGGAAGGAAGGAGAAAGAGAAAGAGGAAAGAAAGAAAGAAAGAAAGAAAGAAAGAAAGAAAGAAAGAAAGAAAGAAAGAAAAAGGTGACTTCAAATATTTTAGACAAACTATTCAATATGCAAACATTTTGGAGTGCCTGCTCTATGCCAAGCCTGTGCTGGGTGCCAGGGAAACTGGCGACTGAGACAGTCTCTGTCCTTGTGGAGATCCCAGTAACCAGTGGCAAAATATGGAGGGAGAAAAGTATGAAGCTAGCCCATCAGGGGAATGACACCTAAGTTTTGAACAATGTTTAGGTAAGGCCCAGCAGTCCAAGGGAACAGCATGTGCACAGGCAGGAGGGCGACAGATGACAGAAGGGTGCACTGAGCATGGATGGGACTGTCATTAGCCTGATGGGCAAAAACAGGGTGAGAGTTGGGAGGAATGTCTGGAAGAGGGCACAAAAGGGGCTCTTATGGATGTTGGTAATATTGTTTCTTTTTTTTTTAATGTTTATTTATTTATGAGAGAGAGTGACAGAGAAAATTTCAAGGAGGCTCCACCCTGTCAGCGCAGAGCCCGATGTGGAGCTGGAACCCATGAAACCACAAGATCATGACCTGAGCCAAAATCAAGAGTTGGATATTCAACCGACTGAACCAGCCAGGCGCCCCAACATTCTGTTTCTTTCTTTTTTCTTTTAATGTTTATTTATTTTTGAGAGAGACAGAGTGTGAGCGGGGGAGGGGCAGAGAGAGAGGGAGACACAGAATTGGGAGCAGGCTCCAGGCTCTGAGCTGTCAGTACAGAGCCCAATGCAGGGCTCGAACCCACGAACTGCGAGATCATGACCTAAGCCTAAGTTGAATGCTTAACTGAGCCACCCAGGCCCCCCGCAACAGTTTCTTAAAAAAAATTTTTTTTAATGTTTATTTATTTTTAAGAGTGAGAGAGACAGAGCGTGAGTGGGGGAGGGAGGGAGGGAGAGAGAGGGAGAGAGGGAGAGAGAGAGAGAGAGAGAGAGAGAGAGAGAGAAAGAATCTGAAGCAGGCTCCAGGCTCTGAGCTGAAAGCAACAAGCCCAACATGGGGCTCGAACTCACAAACTGTGAGATCATGACCTGAGCCAAAGTCAGACACTTAACCGACTGAGCCACCCAGGCGCCCCCAACATTCTGTTTCTTAATTGGAGTGTGGATTATTCATCATTTTGTGAGAATTCATGGAACTGCACACTAATGATTTATGCACTTTCTGTATTTATGTTATACTTCAATAAACAGTTAATCTACAAAGCTCAGCAAGCAGGTAGGTAGGGGTCAGATGACAGCAGACTTAGATTGCACAATCACCCCAAAGCATCCAGCTACAGGCCTAGACATGACATTTCACATAACGTCTGAAACTGCAGCCTTATCTGGACAAGACCTAGGGTATCTTGTTCATCTAACCAGGAGGAACTATTCCAAGAGGACTATGAGTTTTGCCAAAAAAAGATAATCTACTGTTTTTCTGCTGGTACAGCTCAGATACTAGGTTTTCTGTCCCAGCCCTAGTCTCTGGGCTTAGGATGGGAGTATTAAAGTAAACCAGTCAAATGTGCATGTACACTGGCTATAGTATTCAGGGAATTTCATTACCTACCCATCTAGCTTTGAGTATGTTTTCCAACTCTCTACCTGTGTCAGGGTGGGGGACAAGACAAGCCTTGGCAAGACGTGGGGTAACAATGCCTCCAGGGACTGCATCTTGAAGCAATCTGGGCCTGGATAGGTAGCAGAGCTACAGGATAGCACAGGAATGTAGACAGGGTGGGGCTCTGGGGGCTGGTTCAAGATACGGACTACAAGTGGAATGAGCAGAGAGGGGTCATGGACAGTGACCTATACCAGGACAGGCAGTGGGACAGACTGAAATGTGGTGAAAAGGTCCCATGGGACATCTTCCCTCAGAAGAGGAAATTGCACTAGGGCCTAACCAACAAGCAAGATTGCTGGGAAGGAGGAGCCGATGCTGGGGCCTGGTCTGCTATACCAAATTCGTTGCCAAGCACTCTTTTAATGGGGCAGGCTGTCTCGGAGTAGTCCATCCACATCAGTGATGATAATAATTTATTGAGCACATTCTCCTGCTATAACTGCAAGCAGTTTACACATATTAAGTTATTTAGTCCCTCCAATAACTCTATGAAGTGGGTACTACTACTATTCCCATTTTATAGAAAAGGATACTGAAGGACAGAAAGGTTGTTTGCCCAGGGTCACAAAACAAGTGAATAATAATAACAGGATTTGAAACCAGACAGTCTCATTCCAAACCCCACTCGCTTTAACTGCATCACTAGGTTACTTTCTTGATCTCAATCCACACCCGTATCATAAAAATCATAATAAGCCAAGCAACTATTTGTTGAATGGGCTCTGCTAAGGCAGTATGCTAAGTGTTTTATATTTCTTGCTTATTCTTCCGCTTATCTATGAGGCAGACATTATCTATATGATCAAACTGAAGCTCTTGAAGCTTTGTGATTTGCCCAAGGCTACAGAACTGGTAACTAGAAACTAGCAGTTTTTGAAACTGGGTTGATCTGACACAAACAAAACAAAACGAAACAAACAAAAAACCCAGACTGCTTTATCCTAGGGTCCTGTCCTCTAGGACTTTCTTCATGGGCAGAGCTTTACCCTAGAGGGACCCCTTATGGATGGGTTCAGGACTAAGGATCATCACTCTCCAACTGTTCTTCCAGGGCTGAGCTCCAGGAAGAGAATCTCTCATTTAAACCTCCAAGTTCTCCCCAGAAGGCTCAGGGAGCCCCTGTCAATCCTGAGGGATCTTTTAAAAAAGAGGATATTATAAAGAGTAGCAACCAGCATCATCATTCACTGAGCTCTTAGTACATCCCCCATCCCATGCTATATTTGACATGCACCATTTCATTCATTCTTTACATTTGCTCTACGCCATAGGAACTGTTTCAATTCCCATGCTACAGATAAGAAAATTGAGGCCCAGAACAGTTCACTGACTTGGTCAAGGTGGCACAGCCAGGAAGTGGAGGAGCTGGAATTAGCTACCAGATCGGTCTGCCATCAGATCAGCCTGAGCTCTTAATCACCAAGCACTACCTCTGATAGTACTGATCCTTCTTTTTCCTCCAGAAGCGAGTCCTGTCACACACACCTCTTTTGGTGGGACAAGGAGAGCTGGAAGGGTCCTTGGGCTGCAAACCTCAGGAATTCCTAGTTTGAAACATCTCAGGACTACCTATTAACATCTGTTTTTTTTCCTTTTTAAAGCCCAATAAAGACTACTTCACAGGGATGGAATATTTTAATTAGCTCACTGAAACGCAGGGTAGCCCTTGACCAAAAGCCCCAACCTTTGAAATGAAACCCAGACTGCTCCACTAAAATAACATCAACCCTGCCCTTACGCCTGCTTGCTAGCCAACACCCCAAAAAGGACGTTGTAATACAATGGCTGGGCCCTGTCCTGGCCTGTAGCTCTCGATGTGTCCCAGCTAACCCTGGACTGTCACAAAGGAGGCCAGAGGAGAGCAAGTAGGAGAAGGGGACAGAGCCAATGAGGCCACTCTGTTCTGTGGGACACTAGCTCCATGGAAGTCTGGGAAGAGAGTTGCCAAGTTTTCTTCCACTGTCCCTAACTTTTTTTTTTTTTAATTCTATTTTTTACAATTTACATCCAAATTAGTTAGCATATAGTGCAACAATGATTTCAGGAGTAGATTCCCTAATGCCCCTTACCCATGTAGCCCATCCCCCCTCCCACACCCCCTCCAGCAACCCTCTGTTCGTTCTCCACATTTATGAGTCTCTTATGCTTTGTCCCCCTCCCTGATTTTAAAATTTTTTTTTTCAACGTTTATTTATTTTTGGGACAGAGAGAGACAGAGCATGAACGGGGGAGGGGCAGAGAGAGAGGGAGACACAGAATTGGAAACAGGCTCCAGGCTCTGAGCCATCAGCCCAGAGCCCGACGCGGGGCTCGAACTCCCGGACCGCGAGATCGTGACCTGGCTGAAGTCGGACGCTTAACCGACTGCGCCACCCAGGCGCCCCTCCCCTCCCTGATTTTATATTATTTTTGTTTCCCTTCCCTTATGTTCATCTGTTTTGTCTCTTAAAGTCCTCATATGAGTAAAGTCATATGATTTTTGTTTTTCTCTAATTTCACTTAGCATAATACCCTCCAGTTCCATCCACGTAGTTGCAAATGGCAAGATTTCATTCTTTTTGATTATGTAATTTCATTCTTTTTTATTGCCGAGTAATCCATATATATATATATACCATATATATATGGTATATATATATATACCATATCTTCTTTATGGTATCTTCTATATGGTATATATATATACCATATCTTCTTTATCCATTCATCCATCGATGGACATTTGGGCTCTTTCCATACTTTGGCTATTGTGGATAGTGCTGCTATAAACATGGGGTTGCATGTGTCCCTCGAAACAGCACACCTGTATCCCTTGGATAAATACCTAGTAGTGCAATTGCTGGGTTGTAGGGTAGTTCTATTTTTAGTCTTTTGAGGAACCTCCATACTGTTTTCCAGAGTGGCTGCATCAGCTTGCATTCCCACACTGTCCCTAACTTCTTATCAGTCAGGTAAAATTAATTTTAATTATGTGCTCACTGAAGAAACTTTGGGGAAAAAAAACAGGTATGAAAAGGAAATAGAAACATGAGCTTACTCTCCAGAAACAAGCATCACTCTTTTGGAAACTATTTTTGTTGTTGTTTTAACATAGTTGAGATTATATTTTATTAAAATATACAATCTTGTGGAGCGCCTGGGTGGCTCAGTCGGTTAAGCGTCCGACTTCGGCTCAGGTCATGATCTCACAGTTTGTGAGCTGGAGCCCCGCATCAGGCTTTGTGCTGACAGCTCACAGCCTGGAGCCTGGTTCAGATTCTGTGTCTCCCTCTCTCTCTCTGCCCCTCCCCAGCTCGCACTCTCTCTCAAAAATAATAAATATTAAAAATTTTTTAAATATACAATTTTGTATTCTGCCTTAAAAAATAAGTATTCTCGGGGCGCCTGGGTGGCGCAGTCGGTTAAGCGTCCGACTTCAGCCAGGTCACGATCTCGCGGTCCGTGAGTTCGAGCCCCGCGTTGGGCTCTGGGCTGATGGCTCAGAGCCTGGAGCCTGTTTCCCATTCTGTGTCTCCCTCTCTCTCTGCCCCTCCCCCGTTCATGCTCTGTCTCTCTCTCTGTCCCAAAAATAAATAAACGTTGAAAAAAAAAAAATAAGTATTCTCACACAATCTACAATTATTTTTAAGCACCATGTGCATCGCCAAACTGTATGGGATTGAACTACATGGGTAAACCATGTTTTACGTAGCCATTTCTCTATTTTGAAGTATTTTCCATTTTTTCCAGTCATTATAAATCATCCTGCATTAATGACTTTGTATCATAAAGCTTTACCTGTATTTCTGCATTGCTTTCAGATAGGTTCTCATAAGCAGAATAAATCAAAAGTACAATAATTTTAAGACTACTGCCAAACTGTTTCCCAAGAGGCCTGTACTAATTTCTAAGTCAATTTGCCATGTGGGAGAATGTCTATTTGATAGCACCTTTGTCAGCACTGAGAATTATCTTCTAAAATCTTTGCCAGTTTGAAAGGGGGAAAAAAATAAGCCTGTGCTATTTCAATTTGCTTTTATTAATTATCTATGGACTTCAGTATTTTTCCATATTTTTTAGTCATTTATATTCCTTTTTTGTGAATTCTCCTGTTTTCTTCTCTAAATGAAATTCCTTTCCTAATTTCATTAAAATTTAATTACGTGGTGCAAATGTGCAATGTAGAAAAGTGACTTACAGATTTTACAAGTGAACCAACTTTACTGTATATTCTGTTAGTAGAGATTATTAATACACTCAAAGAGTTAGGATGGGTCAGAGACCCAACTAAAATAGAATTCTTTGAATATTTTAACAGATTTTAACAGACTATTATTTGTGATGGCCTCTGTGTATAGCTGCCAACAATGGAAGAGGTCTGGTACTCCATGACGAACATACTAAGAAATGGAAGAGGAGGTGGGGTGGGCTGATGAAAGACTTTTACATCTCATTTTATACATTTGAATTTCTTTTATTCTTTTTTAAAATCTTTTTAATGTTCATTTATTTTTTAAGGAGAGAGAGAAAGAGCATGAGCAGGGGAGGGGCAGAGAGAGAGGGAGACACAGAATCCTAAATGGGCTCCAGGCTCTGAGCTGTCACCACAGAGCCCAACACGGGGCTTGAACTCACAAATCATGAGATCATGACCTGAGCTGAAGTCAGATGCTTAACTGACTGAGCCACCCAGGCACCTCCAATGAATTTCTTTTATTCTTACCAAGTACTTTAACTACTTAGGTGAACTACTAAAATTAAAACAAAACAAAACAAAAAAAACCCAAAAACAAACAAACAAAAACTAAATTTAGATTTAAAGAAACTGACAAATATGTGACCAACACTACAAAATTCACATGAAGTAAGTGATAAAAGTAAAACAAAATTGTGTGTATAACATTATAAAAATGTCTATGAATTCATACAACAGAAATATGGATATAATATAAAGATTTTTGTTCTGTGGAACCAAAAACAATGTGGCTATAAGAGATACATATAACTTTTTCACATGTTTTTCTCCCAAAACAAAACCTTTCCATTGATTTAAAAAAACATACAAAAGACATTTTTTAAAACAGCATATTTCACATTTTTGTGTGAGATTCCTATTACATGTAACTTCAGAGGCTATGTCTTCAGTCTTTCCATCGTTGTACTTGGCTATTTTAAAGGTGGCATTTCCAAAGGCTGGTGCTCAGTCCCTTCTGCCAGGCTGCAGCACAGTCTTTATTTATTTATTGGGGGGGGGGGCAGTAGGGGCAGAGGAAGAGGGAGAGAGAGAATCCTAAGCAAGCTCCATGCCCAGCGTGGAGCTCGACACAGGGCTCAATCCCACGACTCTGGGACCGTGACCTGAGCCAAAATCAAGAGTCGGACGTTTAACTGATTGAGCCACCCAGGCGCCCCTAGAATCCTTATTTTAATGGATGCCAGACACCTTGATCAATGAATCTACCTGAGCCCAACACTCTGGAAACAGGGACTGAGGCAGGCAGTATTCACAGATAGCAAAGAGTCTTCACTATTTCAGAGTTATTTCTGACAAAATGACCACAATTTTCATAACAAGAAAATATCTAGTCATGGATAATAAGTTAAACTAAACAGCCTACAGAAAGACTACCCACAACCACTGCAAAGAGAAACAATGTCTTATGACGACCTAAGTCATTCTCATGCCACCCTAGAAAGGGTATGTAAACTCTAAGTAAAAAGTTCTACGTACACCTTTTGATTCTTCATTTCCTGAGCGTGCAAACTAGTCAGCAACAAGGTGGTGAAATAAGGACTCTCATATACTTGAGAGTATAAATTGGTGAAACTCTTGAAGGCAATTTAGCAATAAATTTCAGAAATCCTAAAGAAGATATACATTCAGTGACACAATTCTATTTCCAAGACTTCATTATAAGAAAATAACTGTACATGGTGTGGAAATTACTATACAATAGAAAACCAATTGCAGTGTTATTTAAACAGCTAGAAAGTAAAAAATTACCTATTTAATAGAAGTTGGTTAAAGAATTTCTACACATTGCATCCATGAAATGGAATAGTATGCAGCCATTAAAAATGACAGATGGGGCGGGGTGGCCTGGGTGGCTCAGTCAGTTAAATGTCTGACTTTGGCTGAGGTCATGGGCTCAAGTCGTGATCTCATGATTCATGAGTTCCAGCCCCATATCAGGCTCTGTGCTGATAGCTCGGAACCTGGAGCCTGTTTCAAATTATGTCTCCCTGTCTCTCTGCCCCTCCCCAGCTCACACTCTCTTTCTCAAAAATAAATAGTAAAAAAAAAAAAGTAAAAAAAAAAAAAAAAAGACAGACTAGATGTTTACCGCCATACATAGTAGATTACACTATTGACCTCAATTCTCCACCCCCTCTGTGTTCAGGCTCTTTGTCATAGAACTTTGCAGCGCCCTTCCATTGTGGACAAGATGGAAGTCTCCACTCCTAAGCTCAGCCAGGTGTTGTTTTGATCAATGGGATGTTAGCACATGTGGTATAACCAGAAACTTAAAACTGCATGCCTGATTGGGCTTGTTCACAGTTGTGCCTCTGCTCTCACTATGAAAAGAACATGCCTAATTCAGTTCCCTGGTCCAGCAGGATGACAGACATGTGGAGAAGGGTCCGGCCTAGATTAGCAAACTATAGCCAGCCACTGGTACATGAATGAGTCCCAATGAAACCAACAAACTGCCTAGCCAAGTGTAACCTAGATCAACTGACCCCTGACTGACTTACAGATATATGAGTCAAGTAAAAGTTTATTGTTGTTCTAAGCCACTGAGTTTTGGAGTAATTTGTTAAACAACAATTTTTATAGCAACAGTTGATTGATAACAGTAATATTTAAAAGTCTGAAAGAAAAATGAGGGAAAAAGTCTGGAAATATATACCCTAAATGCTAAAAGAATTCCAGTTAAAAGTGGTAGAATGATCACATGCATATCCTCCCTCCAAAAACCTCACTAAAATGACAATAAAGGAATAAAACTAGTCTTAAACAACAAAAGAGAGAGGATTAGAGCAAAATGAAGTTTAATACAATAGCGGAAACAGGTGAAAGAGGGATAAATGACTGAGCCACATGGAAGAAATTATAGTTTAATGGCCTAGGGACAGGAACAGCAATAAAAATCAGGCTAACTCACCCCCTAGAACTTCCAAGAAACTCAGCACCTTGAAGGCATCAGGTACTATGGAAAGTGGGGGTACAGAGATGAAAATCAAGCTGAAACAGACGTCAGAACCCCAGGTCACATCTCATCTATGTGCAGTCCAATGACTACCCCTACATACCCCATCTTTCTACCTTCTACTCCACCCCCAGAAACTACAGTTTCAGAGAACACTAAAGAGACACAGGTCTAGAGGATACTATTCATAGTAATGGGCTGAGAGGAAGTGTGGGCTGAAAAGTAATGAGATTACATAAAGTCTTTATATTGCAGTCAGTTGTGGCCCCTGTTCCTGCTCTTTCAACTCTAGCAATTGGTCACATAAGCCCCCCACCCCACCAAAACTTCATCTTGGTTACCCTTAGGCAGAAAATTGGAAGATTCTTCTTTGGAAAAATTAAAGTATTCCAGAGGAAAAGAAAACCTATTATGAATGAAGACATTTAGGGATACCTCCAAGAAAAAAGGTCAGCTCACTGCCAGATCTCCTTACAGTGAGCCTGATTCCTGCCCATTCACAGAGTCTTGAATGAACGTGTTAGTGCCTCAGTTTTAAATAATAGACAAACAGCCAAGGATCATCAAAAATAAGAGAAAATCCTCCCATGTGAAAGACAGAGACCGAAACAAAAAGGAAAAGAAAAAGGGCAGGTGGGGAGTGGGGGTCCAGGAAGACAAAGGGACTGTGCTTAGAACTGATGTAAACTAAAAAACAAACAAACAAACAAACAAAAAAACAACCAAAATTCAAAGGGAGAAGAGAGGATACTGTGGTGATAAAATAATAATAGGATGCTTCAAAGAAACAACTGGAGACAAAGAAAGAACTTTAAAATAAAAAAATAGGGGCATCTGGCTGGCTTAGTCGGTAGAGCATGTGAGTCTTGATCTCAGGGTAATGAGTTTGAGCCCCACATTGGGCATAGAGTTTAACTTAAAAATAGGCATAAAAAATAAAAACAGATTAAAAAAATATATATATATGCAATTTAAACATTCAGACACCTGGGTGGCTCAGTTAGTTAAGCATTCAATTTCTGCTTAGGTCATGACCTCACAATTCATGGGTTCAAGCCCTGCATCTGGCTCTATGCTGACAGTGCAGAGCCTACTTGGGATTCTCTCTCTCTCTCTGCCTCTCTCTCACTCATGCTCTCTCTCTCAAAATAAATAAACAAACTTTAAAAAAATTAAAAATTCAATAGTAGAGTTAGAAGATAAAAACACAGCAGTGGGGTACTTGGGTAGCTCAGTCAGTTGAGCATATGACTCTTGATTTCAGCTCAGGTCATAATCCCAGGATCATGGGATTGAGCCTCACATCAGGCTCTGTGCTGAGCGTGGAGCCTGATTAAGAGTCAGTCTCTGTCTCTCTTTCTCAAATAAAAAATAAAAATAAAAAATAAACAGAAACACAGTAGTATCCCAGCAAAAGTAAGAGGAACTAAATAAGCAAAAAAAGATGGAAAAGTCCACTGAAAATAATATATGCAAATTAGACCAATCAAGAAAGGCCAATATCCAATACATGTCCCAAACAAGAGGACAGAGAAAACAGAGAGGAAAGAATTTGAAAAATAGTACAAGAACACCTTCTAGAACTAAAGGACACTGGTGTCCATACTGAAAGAGTCTCCCAAGTACCAAGCATAATAAATTAAAAAAGACCCATGTCAAGACATAGCATCATAAAATTTCAAAACACTGAGGACAAAAAGGAGATCCTAAATATTCAGAAAAAAATAGGTTACATATAATGGCATCAAACTGCTGAATAGCAACCAGGATGCGAGAAGACAGTGAAGCAATACCTCCAAATTCTGAAGGAAAAGTTTTTCTGGTCTAGAATTCTATACTTTGCTCCAACTATTAATTTGGTGCTAAACTAGAATAAAGACTGTGTTCAGACGAAGAATGACTCAAAATATGTACCTCTTACACCCTTTCTTAGGAAACTACTAGAGGAAACACTTTAGCAAAACAGAGGAAAAAAATCAATGAAGGAGAGAAGGAATCCAGGAAAGAAGGGAAATGACACAGGAGAATTGTAAAGGGGAGTCCCAGTATGACAGCTTTGCACCAGGCCCAGAAAAAAACAGGGAAGATTGGGGCAGGATGCAGGATGTGTGAGAGAAGTCTTCAGATAAAAAATGGAACTGATAGAATACTTGATGCATTTAAACATTTTTTAGGGGCGCCTAGGTGACTCAGTCCGTTAGGCATCCCATTCTTGATTTCAGCTCAGGTCATGGTCTCACCGTTTGTGAGATCAAGCCCCACATTGGGCTCTGTGCTGACAACAAGGGAGCCTGCTTGGGATTCTCTTTCTCCTCTCTCTCTGCCTGTCCCCCACTCACACACTCTGTCTCTCTCTCAAGCAAATTTTAAAACTCTAAACATAAATAAATAAGCATTTTTTAAAAACTATTGTTAGGCACTTGATAGATCTAGCAGAACAACTGGGGGAAAATAGGGATTGGGACAAAAAGACTAAGCAAAAACAAGCAAAAAAAATGATTATTATTATTATTTTTTAATTTTTATTTATTTTGAGAGAGAGAGAGAGGGAGACCCTACATATAAGTGGGGGAGGGGCAGAGAGAAAGGGAGGGAGAGGGAATCCCAAGCAGGCTCTGCACTGTCAGCACAGAGCCCAATGTGGGACTTGATCTCATGAACTGAGCCAAAACCAAGAGTCGGATGCTTAACCTTTTGAGCCACCCAGGTGCCCCCCCAAAAGATAATTATTAACCCCAGGAAGAAGAAAAGGTTATACAAGAAAGAAAAAGTAATCATAGTTACTACTTTGCCCAACAATGAATAATACATACTGTGTCATAAAATATAGGTACCAACTACTGATTTAATCAAGACTGTGATATAACTTCTCTTAGGTAAAAGGGAAGTGAAGACATGATACAAAAGAGCTGAATCTTTATCTCCCATACGGGAATGCAATAGATAATGTCTAAAATATATAATTCATGAAATAGCAATATGAGATCTTAGAAATATGGAAGTAGGGCACCTGGGTGGCTCAGTTGGTTAGGCCTCCGACTCTTGGTTTCAGCTCAGGTCATGATCTCACAGTTCGTGGGTTCGAGCCCTGCATCAGGCTCTGTGCTGGCAGCATGGGGCCTGCTTAGTATTCTCTATTTCTCCCTTTCTCTGCCCTTTCCCTGCTTTCTCTTTCTCTCTCAAAATAAATAAGTAAACATTAAAAATTTTTTGAAAAAAATAAAAGAAAAGAAATATGGAAGTAAATACCAGCAAAAGCCAGAAAGTAGTTCTTTTGAAGTTGAACTAGGGATGGGAAGAGAGGCAAAGGACTGCTCTTCTCATTATAAGCTTTTTCTCAGTTTTTTGTTTGTTTTTTAAAGTTTATTTGCTTATTTTTTAAAGTAATCTCTACGTAGACCCAACATGGGGCTCAAACTCAGGACCCCAAGATCAAGAGTCCCATGCTCTTCCAACTGACCCAGGCAGGTGCCCCATTGTTTGTTTTTTTCCAACTCTATTAACAGTAACTCTCTTGAGTAGTAGAATTTCAGCATCTTCTAATTTTTTTTTCTCTTAGCTTACCTAAATTTCCTATAATAATCCTGTATTATTTGTGTAATTAAAAAATATGTTCTTAAGTGCTGGATTTTTTTTTTTTTTAATCCACAGAAGAAGTATTACAAAACCCTACATAAATCACGTCAGGGACCGAGCTTTGGGCTTTCCTTTGGGGCCTTACCTTTTATCGTGGTCAAAATGAAGAAGGCAATGAGGGTGTTATTGATGGCACAGGTAGACTTGGCAACACAAGACAAGACCGTGTAGGGATTTAAGAGATAGCTGGGGGAAAAAACATACAAAATTGGCATCAGTAATCCCAGTCAAAGGACCAGGGAATCCTGGCCACCACAGGTAGGCAAGTCAAGGGATTTACTAAAACCATACTCAAGGGAAGGCAATTCTTAGAAATGAGTTCTCTTAAGTAAAGAGAATGAAATGGTGTTGGCACCAATTAATATAAGACACCGAACATTCACTGCCTAGTCTGTGCTGTGTGGTAAATCACCACAGAGATCCAGTAAACTAGCGATACCATTATTCCTCCGATGAGGAAACTGAGACTCAGTGGTTAAGTAATTTGCCCAAGGCTTCACAAGTTAATAAATACATTCAAAATCAGTACCTCCTGGCTCTAAAGCCTATGTTCTTTCTAGTACTTCAGATCTCATAAGTGATAAAATTTTACCAACTCCCACAGAGCCATATATTTTAGGAATGGCTACAGTTGTCTTTGAAAACCAGGACGTAATTTTTCCTCAATTGGGCTCCTAAGCTCTGACACAGGATACCCCCCCACCCCCCACCCCCCGTTCCTCTGAGAGGTCAGAGTAGCTTTGGTTTAGCCCTCTTGGTAGTCAAGCTGTATCCACCAAGCTAGATCCCAAGTACAGGGTAAGTATCTACTGAATTCAATGAGCTGGTTGTCATGGAACTTCACAGGACATGTTGAACTTCTACTGGAAGGAATTAAGCTCAAAAACCTAGTCTTGTCTTGAGGTGGGAAGGAATGGACTGAGCAATGGATTTAAAATGATGATTAGGGAAATCTTGTGTAGTCAAAATAGATTATTATTTTATTTCTATCCTCTTCTTCAGAAGATTTGAGGCAGCTCAAATGAGAACAGGTAATAAAAAATAATAGGAAAATAAAAATAGAAACAAAAAAAATCAAGACCAGGAAAAACATAAAAAAAAAAAAAAAAGGCCAGGGAAAAAAGACCAAATGGGTTTTCTACAGCACTGTAATAATCAGCTTCAAATCTGGCTCTGAGTTTCCTGGCAGACAAAGTGAAAAGGGAAACCAGTTACATAATGCTGATTATTAGATAGGAAGAAACATACCAGTGTCTCAGGGAGAGATTATAATTATTATTCACCAGTAAAGACCTTAAATCCAATACCTCCCAAGGCTGTAAGAGTAGCAGTTCTAAAAACCAAAGGCCCAGAAATTGTTGGTGTTTTTTTTCAAGAATTACAGACAGGCTTGTTATACAACCTTTAAAGAAATGGCTGCTGCTATTATAAAAGTATCCCCAGGAGATAAATGAGTCCATAAGGGATTCATAATGTTGCTAAACCTCTGGTTCTAATTAGGTAGTTCTTGCTAGTATTTCTGAAATACATAGAAATGAAAGCTGTTTGGTGGGAGAGGGGAAGAAAGCCATTTCTAAATAGCAGGTGATGTTCAAAAAGCAGCTGCACACCACCTAATACTGAACAGGAGATACACATACAAAGCAGAGGGTTGAATAAGCTGTCCTCACAAGCCCCTTCTAATTCTGAAGTTCTAAGGTCATGTTTTTCCATGAGGAAATTTGCCCATCTTGTTTACAGTATATCCCTAGAAGCTAGTATATTATTCATATTCAATGACTATGAGCTGACTGAATAATTATTCACATTTGCCTATCTCTATATAAACAAGAATAACCTGAAAGAATTAAACTTACAGGCAGCACTGAGTACTCCTAGAGAATTCTTTTAAAGAGCTTCAATAAGTTCCACTCTCCCATACTGGTCACCCAGCTGGGATGGGTCTATCTAGCTATAGTTTTCTAAACTACAAATGGGGGACTAACTGTATATGAAACATAGGAGATGCTCAAAATAATGGCCATATAAAGATTGGAATTTTATTCAATCCATATATACAGTTAAAGAACTTTGTTTTTTTGGTTTTTTTTTTTAAAGAAACATGGGTTACAAGTAGGTTGGAGCCCAGATCAGCGTGGAGTGAAAAAGCATTTGTGAAGGGCTGATTGTGCATGTCCCTGTGTGAAGCTTTGTCCCAAAAGACACAGAATGGCTCTGTCTCTTTTGCTGGCCAGAACCCCAGTTGTGCAACAGAACCACAGCAAGTACTTGATGACTAAGACCGCAGATCTCCAAAAATACAACAAACAACATGAGAAAGTCTCATCAGATTTTCCTCGCATTCACTGGCACCGAGCCCTGTTTTGTCAAATAATACTTACAACAGGGCCACTTTCAGAGGGATGTAACGCATTTCCATAGGGGTTCGGATGAGTTCGGCCACATCTGGGGCATACTGGTCTAGTTCTAGGAGGAGTTTCTGCTTTTTAAACTGGAAAAAAAAAATGACAAAACACATTACTTCCCATTGCTTTTAGAATGAAGACAGTAGTCCTTCCATGGCCCACATGGCCCCACCTGGTCTGGCCCTACCTCTCCAGGTTCATCTCATACCCACCTCTCGCCTCACCTCTCATTTTCTGGGTTCTGGCACCATGAACATGCCATACCCCTCCTGCTCCCAGGCCTTTGCATTTGAATTGGAACAACCTCTTCTTCTCTTTCCTTATTAGCTCCCACATAGTCTTTAGATCTGTTAAATCATTTCTTCCTCAGGAAGGCACACTAACCCCCTTCAAGTAGGTAAAATGTCCCTATTAATACACATTCTGTCATAGCGCTGTTCACAGTTATGACTTTTTTATTTATGTGACTAATATCTGTCTCCCTCACTAGACTATGAGTTCCATGAGGACAGGGACCATGTTTTTGCCAATAATTTCCAATACCTGGCACAGTGAGCAAACAATAAATATCTATTGAATGACTGAATGAATAAATGGCAAAGCAATGTTCCCAGCCCTGTTGAAGAGTTACCATGAGTGGCCTAAGAACTCCAAAGTTCCATCAGCAAAGTGAAATATTTTCATGCAAAGTAAAATGATCCCCTGAATGTCACAGTATCTCAGGTTTTCTTCCATGTTCTCCTGTTGCAAGTTTTTGACTCCCACAGAGGAAGTGGGGAATGGCCATGATGAAGAAAAGGAGGAGGGCTGGGTGTGGCTGGGCAGCTGGAGAGTCAGGAGGGAGTGAGATGGGGGTGGAAAGCTCTTGCCTTCCCCTGGTATGTCCCAACAAGTTCATGGGTGTGCTCCAGAATGAAAAAAAGTTAGGCAACCCTATAAGCAAACATGGGTCAGACTATAGATGGAAAAAGCCTCTGAACCCCAAATGGGTAGCCTTGCTGATTTAATGGCCCAAGAATCTTATTTCGACAGGATAAATTCAAGGCTGCAACCAATTATAAAAGACAGTAGTGCAGAGATGTCAGAGTAGCAAGTGTGCAGGATTAAAGATTTAATGATAAAAAAATGCATGTACAGAACATTGCACTATACCATTTACACAAAGTTAAAAGCATGCAAAATAATACTACGTGTTATTTAGGTATATATGCAAAAGTAGTAGAAGTTAAGGCCCTGTGTGGGGACAATAAACACTAAATTCACAACAGTGGTAACTGGTGAGAGGAAAAATAAGGAGATGAAAGTCTCAGAGGCAACTTTATGTGTAATGTTTTATTTTTTAAGTTGAAGTAAGTTCACGGTACATAGTATTCTTTACATATTTTTGTATGTCTTAGGTATTTCAGAATTTTTTTAAATGGAAAATTAAAAAAAAATTTAAAGATCCATTTTTCAATTCAAAAGAAAGTAGAGAAGTTATCACAGGAACACAGGTAAGCCCAGATTTCTTGCACAAATTTAGTAGTAAAGGGTTAATCAGAAAACCAGAACAACCTTCAAAAACCTCCTTTGATCATCTCTGAGAGTTCAGGTTAAACAGTGGGAATTATCATCGGTAAAAGTTAGGCTACCATGCACATCTGGGATTGTTTAATTAAAAAGACAATATATAAACTACAGTGTTTTTATCAGAGAGGAGGGGGCTGGCTCAGCAGACAGAGCACTTAGTGAGGACAGCTGCAGCAGTGGTAGAGGAAGGAGGCCCTGCTAGCTAAGGGTCCCTGAGTTCCTGCAAAAAGAAGGCCACCTGGCTGGGGGGAGATCCTCAAAGAAGCCTGTTGAAGGGAAGCAGGGAGTCAATCCAGGAGCAGCCAGAGATACAGGTGGGAATGCAGAGCCAGTCCCCAGGCTGGAAGCCTGCCATCAGGACTATAGGAAAGGATGGGGACAGCTAAACAGGTATGTGCAGATCCTGGGCAGAGGTGACCCTATGGCAACAACTAAAGAAAAGTACTTCCTAATAACTCCAATCTTCCAAAATACTTTGAAACAGAAAGATTTATAAAAGGAGAGCCTGCAGGAGAGAAAGGCAATCAGGTCAGCAGTCCCCAGATTCTCTGCTATCTCTTTTTGTCTCCTCCCAAGCTCACCAGCAAAGCCCCCATGATGCCTGGCCTCATGGTCCCAATTATTGACTCAGCTCCCCCGAAGAACAGCCAAACTCCCTTTTAAAAATCCCCACTGGATCCAGTCAGAGACAGGAAAATGGCTAAAAGTCAAAGGAAAAGCGAATACACACACACTAAGAAAATGTTAAAGTATAAAAATAAGTGAGGTTAAGGAGTACAAGTTAAAATCCAAAGATAAATATTTCTATATATTCAGCAGCCTTGACAATGATGAGATTTAAAACTATCATAAGAGAGATTAAAAGTGGCCTGAAAGGAAATTACCTGAGTGATCATTACCTCTGTGATCATTAATCACCTCATACACAGATGCCTGTGCACTTTTCCATATGTGTGTTTTATTTCAATAGACATTTTTAATTAAAAAATAAATCTCCAGGGTGGAGTTTTCTTTCCCTTCTATCCACTTCTCTATGCAGCCTTTCCTTGTCCTTACAAGATTTGGTTTTACAAGGACATTATTCCCCTGCTTCAAATAAACAGCTTTTTCTAATAATTGAATCCACGTCTATACCAATTTGCAACCCCCAAAACTAGGGTGTCCAGAGGTGGAGTAGTGAATACTCCTCCCCCACCACATCTCTGTTAGCCTCACCACATTCCAAGTTCAGGAGTCTATGCTCCAAATTTACAACCCTCTAATCACATTAAGGGAAGACACATTTTTATCACTCTCTCTCAAACTACAAGCAACTTTCTAACACGAATTCTGAGTCCCAAATAGAAAGTACAATCTCAGCAAAGGACAGACTAGATTAACAACAATGCTTTTGTCAAGTAAGGTAGATGTAAAATGTGAGAATCCACTGGTCACAATCAATCAGCATTCATATTCCACAGGCTAACAGGTGGAGAAGGGCTAGGAATGGAACCCACCTTTGCACCATAGTTTTCCAGAACACGTTTGAGTACAGACACAGCTTTGTTACCAGGGATCTGGTCTTAAATCCCAGCAAGACTAAAATTCTTCCATATGCTATGGGCCCATTCTGACAAAGTGGGGAAGATTTGGGGGAAGATATGTGCTGATACTCTATCCACATCATCAAAAATCTGCCATTCAGAATAAGTTAATTTTTGACACAGTGTAAATAAAACTCTTGTTCTGACCAAGAAACCTAATGTTCCAATAGGCTGAATTCTGAGGATGGAGAAACAAAACTACTCCAAATTTCAATTCAGTCTTGGTGACAACAGAATGTTTTGGTGTGTTAAAAAACAGGGTATCTCACCAGAAAGTCTTCATTCAATGTTCCCAACACTGGTCAAGTTTCCAAGTTTAATTAATACACACCTAAACCAAATGCTCCCCCATAGAAAGTGACCTTAGATGGCCAAGTATCTTTTTGCTTAATATAGAGGGGAAGGAATTTAGAGGTTTCAGAAATGCTTGATGAGAGCATTTATACACATCTTGCCCATTCTCCTCTGGGCCACAACCCAGAATAGGTCCCTGTCATTTCTCCCTTTATCCTTGGTACCAGACAAGAGTTGGTAAATCTCTAAAGAAATTGGTAAGAGTTTTAATTATTAGCTATGACTGTCTTAAAAGCATACAGCTTTTGGATTTAGAAGTCAAAGATTCATATGACTAATTGTGAGCATCTCAATTTGTTGGTCATTCATAGTAACTATAGTAAACGTGTGTAATTCTCAAAGAAGATTACTTTATCCTCTGTTTGACAGATCTGACAATCAAAAGAAAGAGGAAAAAAATAATTGTCTGTGGTTATTTTATGTGACCTTTGTTACTAAGGGAAAGTAATAAATGGGTACAATCACTAAAAAAAAAAAACAAAAAACAAAACAGGGTATCAACAACAGCTCATTTGGTTTTCTCTCAACCTCTTTAAATCACACAAAGAAAAAAAATTCTCTATGTTTCCATATAAACTCAAATAATAAACAAATGAATTAAAATTATCATCGCTCTAAATTAAAGGGATCCCTTCTACTGACACTGACGTCTAACTTTGTTAGGAAATTAAATGAAACCTAGCTTCATTACTTACCCTTAAGCTTCTCTCACCATTAAAAAATGGTTTTAATTAGGGTGTATGCGTGGTATGTTTATGACAGTTGAACAGCAAAAAAAGGAGTACATATAGTGTTGGCATCTCTAATCAACTTTCACTAAAACACATTTCAGTTTTACATTTTGGTTGAAAAGATCTAGCCGTGTTCTTAAATGAAAGCTACCAACCCTCCCTTGGATATTCACATATATCACATCTATACTGTGTATATGTATGTGTATGTATGTGTATGTGTATGTGTGTGTGTGTGTGTGTGTGTGTGTGTGCACATGCACGTGTATACACATACACTGGTGGGTACAGACACAGATCTACTTTTTCCCCAGTGTTTTTTATTGAAAATTTATAAACTATAGAAAAGTTTATAAATAAAACACCTAGATCCACTAACTGTTAACATTTTGCCACATTTCCTTTATCTCTACACATACATACGCAAACATGCAAATTCTTTTTCTGAACTATTAGAAAGTAAGCTGTGGATATCATGACATTTCACCCCTAAATATTTTAGCATATAACTTCAAAGAACAAAGACTATGGTCTACATACACAATCTATCTTGGGGAAGAAAACAACCACTGCTAATTTATCTCTGCATTCCTCAGCTTATGAATTTCACACCCAATTATTTCATCTCTAGCCCTCAAAGGAATCCTGTTGAAGCATTTCACCTCAGTCCCTAAAATTTTCTTTTCTTTTCCAATCCTACTGAAATACAACTGACGTATGATATTGTGTAAGTTTAAATGTACAATAAGATTTAATACATGTACATATTGTAAAATGATTACCGCAATAAGGTTAGTTAACACACCCATCACCTCACATAATTCCTGTGTGTGTGTGTGTGTGTGTGTGTGTGTGTGTGTGTGGTAAGAGCATTTAAGATATACTCCTTTAGCAACTTTCAAGTATATAATATTGTTAACTATAGTTACCATGCCATACATTAGATCTCCAGAACTTACTCATCTTACAACCAAAGTTTGTACCCTTTGACCAATACCCTCCCATTTCCCCTATCTCCAAACCCACCCCCTGTCAACCACCAATCTACTCTGTTTCTAGGAGTTTGACTTTTTATTTATTTGTTTATTTAAAGTAAGCTCTCTGCCCAATGTGGAGCTTGAACTCACGACTTTGAGATCAAGAGTCATATGTTCTACTGCCTAAGCCAATCAGGCTTCCCAGTTTTACTTTTTTAGATTCCACATATAAATAAGGTCATACAAGATTTGTCTTTGTCGACTTATTTTACTTAGCATAATGCCCTCAGGTTTGTTTATGTCCCAAATGCTCCAGTGGTTTAAGATGTACACTCTCTGGTCTTATAGGGCTATTAAGCCTATAAACGGACCCCAATTTAAGAACTCCCAATCCAGATATTTTGTAAATCTCTTTGAGGTCCATAATTGTAGAATTCACTAGCTTTGTTACTAATGACCAGTGCCACAGAAAGGCAGACTGCTACTTCTGGTTCTATTACTTGGTAACAGACGTGAAAATAAACCACAGACAACACCAGTGGGATGCAGCCTTCTCTCTCCCCAGTTAATCTCAGTGGCTCCCAGCCAGTCAAGGAGGACTGCAGCCAATTTTTAAAATAACTACATGGATAGTACACATGGTTAATCTGTTAACTCTCTCAGAACCCAGGAAAATGAAAATGGTCACGATATATCACTCCCTTTGGCTATTACATACGGATTAAGACTAAAGTTTACATCAATACTTCATCAATACTTTCTACAGGCGGGACGCCGGGTGGCTCAGTGGGTTAAGTGCCTGGCTTCGGCCCAGGTCATGATCTCACAGTTCATGAGTTCAAGCCTCCACATCGGGCTCTCTGCTGTCAGCACAGAGCCCTCTTCGGATCCTCTCTCCCTCTCTCTCTCTTTCCCTCCCCCTTCCCTGTTCACGTGCTTTCTCTCTTTCTCTCTCAAAAATAATTTTAAAAAAGGGGGCACCTGGGTGGCTCAGTCAGTTAAATGTCTGACTCTTGATTTCAGCTCAGGTTATGATCTCACAGTTTGTAGATTTGAGCCCCATGTCAGGCTCCGCACCGGCAGCATGGAGCCTGCTTGGAATTCTCTCTCTCTCTCCTTCTCTCTCTGCCACTCCCCTGCTTGCTCACTATCTCTCAAAATAAATAAATAAACTTAAAAAAAAAAAAAGAAAAGATTACACCTGATTTAAAAAAACAAAAAACAAAAAAACTTTCTACAGGCATTTACTACATGCCAAATTTTCCAAGTAAGATTGTTCTCTGTAGAGAAACAGAAACTACATTGGGAATCCAATTTTACCTCAGATAGGCATAACACAGTGAGTTAAAAGCTATACTCATGAAAGGAAGATTATTAAGGGTCCTCATTACTATAATTGTAGTTCAACTCTGCTCCAGAAAGTCTAAAGTTGCACAGGTGAATGGATATTAAGCTACAGAGATTAAACTGACCTTTCTGTATCTATTAGTGAAGCTGTCTTGTTGGTTTAGGTTTGGCCATTGCAGAGCTGGCTTAACAGGCCAGAAGCTTCATTCCTATTTCTTAGTATTTTTAAACAGTTGGATCCTTAAGTACATGACCTTTGATTTTTTGTAATAACAGAGACCAGAAGGCTACCAAAAAATTCCACCAGTTTTGTCTCACCCACTGACTACTTACCACAACTTTATTGAAGTCTTGGATTGCAAAATACAGGGCAATGGCAGTGAGTACATCAGTTACCTGTCAAAAGAAAGAGAAACAATAGTATAAGAGTGAGGAAATGCTGCCAGGGCCTAGAGGTTTTGGATGGTGGTGGGCTATTTGGTAATGAATTTGTCCAGTCAGGCAGAACCTCAAGCCTCACTTTGACTACCCAAAGATAAAGCCTTTCAGGGAGATTTGACTGGAAAACCTTGAGGATAAGGACCCACCAAGGCTTATGTTAGCCTGGTATACCACATCTGTTCTTTAATTGCAAGTTACTTAAGTTTTCTATAAAGTAGGAATAATACCCAATACTTTGCAGGCCTGATGTATGTCAAGTGCCCAGCACTAAATAAGTCCTCAATAAACAGCAGCCATTATAATTATCAAGGAAGACCTCAGTGGATCTCCTATTTGACCCAGATTTTCAACTCTACATTAGGCAAGTGTTTCAAATTACTATCTCTCAAAACAGCCCTGTCATCTCAACTTTGAAGGTTATTGCTCCTAAGAGTCTCATCAGGCCTATGTCCACTGCACGGAACCTTTTGGCAGAATGCTTAGGAACTTCAGGATGCCCTCTACACTGGCACTAAAATTAAAGCCAATCATAGAATTTTGGCACTAGAAAGTATGAGACTACATAGTCCAGAAACCAAATTTTAAAAGTATAAGGAATTAGAACTGGTCAGATGTCAGAGACTACTCCCCATACTTCCATAATATACCACAGTTCCTTGAATTCAATTAAGGATAGGTTTTTGCTTTCACACTCTGAGCAACTCCTAAGTTCCTAAAAGATAATTTTTCTTAAAAACAACAAGATAAAAGACTATAAAGATATATATGTGTTGATTTCATGTGGAAGGTTACTTACCATAAATACCAATTCAGCATAGTCAATCAGGAAATGAAAGAGGTATATTATTAATGGAGTCTGTAGGAGAAAAACAAACAAACAAATTAACTTAAATCTTACTATTATCAGTTTCAAGAGTAGTAAAGGTATGAGGTAAACTTTAATTCTAAGGCATACAGAATAGCCAAGGGGAACTCCATAGTGGACCAAGATTGCTGAACTCATAAAATAAGCTGGGAAATGTTTTCCCTTCTTCTGTCTTCTGAGATGTTTTATATCTCATAGATCTCTCTTTTTTTTCTGTTTTCTATCCTTTTCTCTCCAAGCTTTAGTCTAGATATTTTCTACAGACCTATCTTCCAGATCATGAGTCCTCTCTCTTTTTTTCTCAAAGATTTATTTTTTTATTTTTTTGTTTATTTATTTTTGAGAGAGCAAGAGTAAGCATGCATGCATGGGGGAAGGGCAGAGAGAGAGGGAGACAGAGAATCCCAAGCAGGCCTCAAACTCATGAACAGTGAGATCATGACGTGAGCCGAAATCAAGAGTCGGACACCTAACCGACTGAGCCACCCAAATGTCCCAAGATTTTATTTATTTTTCAAGTAAACTCTACACCCAATGTGGGGCTGGAACACACAACCCTAAGATCAAGAGTCACATGCTTTACTGACTGAGCCAGTCAGGTGCCCCATGAGTCTTCTCTTTAGCTTTGTGTAATTGGCTGTTAACTGTGCCTATTGCATTCTTAATTTGCTATTATGTTTTCCAGTTCTAGAATTTCCATTTGATTCATTATTATATATTCCAGTTCCCTGGAGAAATTCTCTGCCTCGTCACTTATTTTTTGTGCATATTAATCACTGACCACAGTTATCTTACAGTCTAAGTTTGACAGCTCCAATATCTGAATCACCTGTGAATCCGTAGTGTCTATTTTTTTTCTCTTTTATTATGCTTGGTAACTTTTGGTTGAATGATGGACATTATAGATATGAAAAATTTTAGAGGTTCTGGACAAGGCTATTTTCTTCCAGAAAAGATTTCTTTAAATTTCTGGCAAGCAATTAGAATAGAATAGCATCACCTTAATCTAATTAGTTTAGCTAATTAAGCTAGATCTGTGTGTGTGTGTGTGTGTGTGTGTGTGTGTGTGTGTGTGTCTGTCTGTCTGTCTGTGTGAGAGAGTGAGAGAGAGAGAGAAAGAGTGCACAACTGGGAAAAAGGGGCAGAGGGAGGCTCCACTCTCAGCGTGGAACCCTATGCAGGGCTCAATCCCACAACCCTGGGATCATAGCCCAAGCCAAAAACAGGAGTCGGATGCTTAATGGACTGAGCCACCCAAGTGCCCCTTTGATTTATTTTTTTGTAATATCTATATGTCATTTACCCTTATTCCTTCCTTCAGTGTAGTCCTTCGGAGGACCCAATTGGAAGCGAAGATGTTTACCAGAGCCCTGCCACCTTGGTTGGCCATGCATTTGATTTTGTTATTTCTCCAGCACTGTGAGACTTCCAATAGCTCTACTTAGCTCCTTAGCCTCTTAACAGCCAATTTCTGTTCTCTTTCTCTAACCTCAGCCTATGCCACTTACAAATTGATAAATACATCAAAGAGAAAGCAGCTCAGACTGTCAGTCTCACATTTTGTATTTTCCTCTCTGGGATCTCAGCCCCTCAATAATCCTGGCTATCTTGATACTTTCCAATACCATCAAATAGATATTTTTTTTCTATTCATCCTCCTTTCCTAGTTTATCTTGGCAGGAGGGTTGATCTGCTACTATAAGCCAGTTCACCAATCCACCAGAACCAGAAAGATAGTGCATGACTTGGTTTTAGTGAGTTTTTGCTGGTGACTCAGGAGCACCTCTTTCCAACTCCCAATCA
The DNA here is from genome assembly GCF_022079265.1 of Lynx rufus. Lineage (NCBI taxonomy): Eukaryota > Metazoa > Chordata > Mammalia > Carnivora > Felidae > Lynx > Lynx rufus. The sequence goes on along the minus strand of NW_025814896.1, from coordinate 24,503,392 downwards.
CTTGCAAAAATATATCCTATAATATTGCAAAGGTCACTAACATGCTTTTTAGCTAGTGTAGTAGAAAGAACAAGGCTTTGGGGTCAAACTCAGGTTTAAATCCAGGTTCCACCTGTGTACTTTTCCCTTCCAAGCCTTAGTTTCCTCAGCTATAAAATAAGAATAGCCACCTATTTTCGGGGTGCCTGGGTGGCTCAGACGGTTAAGTGTCCAACTTTGGCTCAGGTCATGATCTCGCGGTTTGTGGGTTTGGGGCCCACGTCGGGCTCTGTGCTAACAGCTCAGAGCCTGGAGCCTGCTTTGGATTCTGTGTCTCTCTCCCTGCTCACACTCTGTCTCTCTTTCTCTCTCAAAAATAAACATAAAAAAAAAAGAAGAATAGTGACCTTTCACAGGGTTCTTGGGAGGAGTAAGTGGTAATGGGTACAAGCGCTTACTTAGCACAGTGCCTAACATACAGTAAACCTCAATATGTTAGCTACCTGAGATCAAGTTTTTACCTCCTTTTGAAAACAAGGGCATCAACTTTGCCTTCCAAAGTTCTAAAAGAACTAAATGTTTTACAACTATCTACTAATGGATTCTTTTTTTGCATTTATCTTTGTCAGTAAGAAGTAGTAACTTGATATTTATATTACCAATAGCCTGCTTTCAAAGTGCTTTGATGCTTTAGATAGTTTAGAGTGGCACTAAGTAGGTCTCAGAAATGACAGAACAAATAGTTCTCAAAAAGCCTATCAGCAAATGGGCTGGTTTCCATAATGAACTAACATGTCCACGGTAGTTTAACTGTGTATCATATTATTATAAAGAAGTATACACTGAATATAATTTGTCTTCATGCTACATTTCCATGTGAGTAACCATTCCCGGTCAGGGTAGGGTAAATTTTGAATGAACTCACAATTTTATGATCATTACTTGGCTAAACACAAAATAGAAACATTTGTTGAAGGTAGTCATAAAATCTAATGTGGTTGCCACAATTCTCTTTTTCTCTCCTGTGCAGATTTTTCTTCTCCCCTTTAACATATTCTTACTTTTCCCTAAGAACTAGATGGTAAAATCAGCTGAAGATTAAAAAAAATAAAAGGCAAAGGAATGATGAACTATCTCTTCCAAAGTACTCTTTTCACTTGGCTTGATATAATTTTTTTCTTTTTCTTTTATTTCGGAGAGAGAGCACAAGTGGGGGAGGAGGGCAGAGGGACAGAGAGAGAGAGAGAGAGAGAGAGAGAGAGAGAGAGAGAATCTTAAACAGGCTCCACACTCAGCACAGAGCCCAATGCAGGCTCAACCCCATGACCCTGGGATCATGACCTGAGCCAAAATCAAGTTGGATGCTCAACCGACTAAGCTACCCAGGCACCCTTAATTTTATTTCTTTATGCTTTATTATTTAAAGAAACTATATTGAAACACAGGTAGCTCTTGATTTAAGAACACTGAGCTTACAAGCAAATTAACCCATATTCAGGAAAGAGGAGCAAGGGACTCCGAGTTTGAGGTCATCCCCACTACGTTTGGGGGAAGCAACTGTTCAGTCCCCAAGAAGTTATCTTACACAAGTATAGAGAGTTAACATGGCTTCTAATAGCAGGAAATTACTATCTCATACCATTATCCCCTTTTACTTATACACACACACACACACACACACACACACACACACACACACACACACACCAGTAAGGAGTAAGAATATGTTCTAGACTCCCTCACTATAGCTAAGAAAGCATTTTCCCAGAGAAACATTTTAAATAATGGTTAAATGGCTAGATACAGCTCTTCCATTCATTCACTTGACATATTCTTCCTGACAGGACTGTTTCACATCTTCCCCTGTCCTCAACCTCCAACTTCCCTCCCCACTCCTCACTGTCATCTGACAACTTCATTTCTTATTTCACTGAGAAAAGAAACAATTAAATGAGAACCACCTTATTTTCCCACTACCCACTGACCAACATCCTTTATCTATACCTATATTCTCTCTTATTAACAACAGATGAACTTACTTTCTTCTTACCTAAAGTCAAATTCTCCCCTTATGAACTGCATCTCATTCCTTCCTGCCTCCTCAAAGACAATGCTCATTCAATTATTCTCTTCCCTACATCACCAACTTCTCTATCCACAGGATTATTCCCATCAGCAACTATATACACAGATTCTCAATTTTTTTTTGCTATTTTATTATTTTATTTTAGTAAGTTTTGAGAGTTTTTACATGTTTTTTTAAAACAGATTCTACACCCAATGTGGGGCCTGAACTCCCAACCCTGAGATTAAGAGTCACATGCTCTACTGACTGAGCCACATGTTCTTTTTTTTTTTCACTGAAGTATAGTTGACACACAGTGCTACATTAGTTTCAGGTGTACAACATGGTGATTCAACAAGTTTATATATTATGTTATGCACCCCACAAGTGTGGCTATCATCTGTCACCATACAATGCTATTATGATACCTCTGACTACATTCCCTATGCTGTCCCTTTTATTCCATAATTGAAAACCTATATCACTCCTCTTCACCCATTTTGCCCATCTCCCCCACCCCACTCCACTCCACTCTGGCAACCATCAGTTTGTTCTCTATATTTATGGGTCTGTTTCTGCTTTTTGTTAGTTTATTCATTTGTTTGGGTTTTTTAGACTCCACATGTAAGTGAAATCATATGGTATTTGTCTTTGTCTGACTTATTTCACTTAGCACAATACCCTCTAGGTCCATCCGTGTTGCTGCAAATGCCAAGATTCCATTCTTTTTTATGGCTAAATAATATTCCAATGTGTGTGTGTGTGTGTGTGTGTGTGTGTGTGTGTGTGTGTGTATGTGTGTGTGTGCGCATGCATGCACACGTGCTTCCACATCTTGGCCATTGTAAACAGTGCCACAATAAATATAGGGCAGATTCTCATATTTAAAACTTCATGAGATATCTGCCTTCAGCAGATATCTGCCATACCATTTCTCTGCCCTCCTTTAGAGCAAATTCTTTAACAAGATTGTCTATTGTCTATTTTTCAAGAGAAAGTCCAAGATGTAAGCCACAGTGTCTTTTATAACCTAATTTATGAAGTGACATACCATTTCTGCATATTTTTTTTTCAGTCATACAAGCCAACTCTGGTATGATATGGGAGAGGACCACAAGTGTGAATACCAGAGGTAGAAATCTTTGGGGGCCATCATGGAGCCTGGCTATCACACTAGGTGATTACATCAAGTCCCATGTTTGTTTTTTCAGTTGTTAGTTTCTTTTGTAATATGAAATTTATTGTCAAATTGGTTTCCAAGTCCCATGTTTTCAAATATCATCTATAGGCTGACAGATCCCAATTTTAAACCTCTAGTCAGAACCTCTCTTCTTGAGTTTCACATTTGTATAGCCTGTTGCCTTACCATTGTCATTTGGATGTCTTCAAACTTAATATGGTGAAATCTGAGCTCTTACTTCTTACCCTCCTAAAAACTGCTCCTCCCTCAGTATGCCTCATCTCATTAAATAACCTCAGTTATTCAGTTGCTCAGGACAAAAAACCTGCTCTTCTTGAATCATATCCTTGAATCTTCTCTTGCCTTCGTATCTCATATCAAATCTATTAACAAGTCTACTTCTAAAAGTATAACCAGAATTTAATTACTTTTTTAAAGAATCTAATCACTTTTCACCATCTTCATTGTTACTACACTAGTCCCAAGCCACCATCATCCTGCTTAGACTAATGCATAGGCATCCTTCCTAATCATTTTCCTGCTTCACCTCTTGTCCCTAGAGTCAATTCCCCTTACAGTATCTACAGCAATATTTATCAAATGTAAAATAAATATGATCACTCCTCTCCTGGCTTAAAAGTCTCCATGTCTTCCCAGCATAGTAAAAACAAAATCTAGTTGCTACCGTGGGCCACCAAGATTAGTGAAGGATCTCAAGATGGCTGGGCAAAAACTTTCTCTAATAGGCATTTACTGAGTAGCCCTTGGAAAGATCATACCCTGAGACCAAAAGACCACTGTTAATTCCCTAAAGTCTTGGAATGAGACCCTTATAACCACACTGGCTACTCTACCTAAGAATCTACCCGCTATCAACTGGGCTTATACAAGGCCAATGTGGTAAAGGCTGACTTGGCAAATGACTTTGAGAAGTTTAGTGCGCTGAAGGCTCGTATGCCAGGATGCTATGAAAAAAGATGTAAAAAGTTGTGCTGAGTTTTTACCTCTCTCCAAGGCCAGGATTGAGGAATACGAGAGAGCTAGAGAAGATGAAGAACATAATTCCATTTGAGCAAATGACCACTGAGGACTTGAATGAATTCTTCCTAGAAACCACATTAGATAAGAAGTATCTCAATTTATAAGAATTTATAAATTTGAGTCTAGGAGGAAGCTCTGGTCTTCATATTATAAATTTTGGACATTAAAATAATTACACTAAAAAAAATAATAACACTAAAGATAGGTAGGTAGGTAGAGAGAGAGAGAGAGAGAGGAAGAGAGAGAGAGAGAGAAGAACCAAACTCCTAACCATGTGTATAAAAAGTGCTACATAATCTGCCTCCTAACTTTGCATAATTTGTCTTTATTATTCTCCTCTTTGTTCATTCTGCCTTAACACTTGCCTTCTTTTTCCACTCACAAATGCCAAGTGCATTCCCAAATCAGGGCCATCACAGATGCTATGATATGCTGGCTTCATTTAGATCTCTTACTCAAATTTCACTTTTTCAGAGTGCCTTCCCTGAACACACTATCTAAAACAGTGACACATACATGACTTTCACTCTCTTTTTTTTAACATTTATTTTTGAGAGACAGAGAGAGACTGAGTGTGAACAGGGGAGGGGCAGAGAGAGAGAGGGAGACACAAAATCCGAAGTAGGCTCCAGGTTCTGAGCTGTCAGCAAAGAGCCCAACGCAGGGCTTGAACCCACAAACCACAAGATGATGACCTACGCCCAAGTCAGACGCTTGACTGACTTAGCCACCCAGGCACCCCAACTGTCACTCTTTTTTTTATTAAGTTTATTTTGAAGGAGTGAGTGAGTGCAGGAGAGGGGCAGAGAGAGAGGGAGAGAGAGAATCCCAAACAGTTTCTATTGTGTCAGCATGGAGCCTGATGTGGAGCTTGAGCTCATGAACCATGACATCATGAACTGAGCTGAAACCAAGAGTCAGACACTTAACCAACTGAGCCACCCAGGCAGCCCTGACTGTCACTCTTTATCCCTGTACCCAGTTTTATTTTTCTACATGTACTTACTTACCATTTAACTGAAATCTCACTTTTTTTTAACTTTAGTTTTATGGAAATATATTTAGTATAAAATAAACTATATATATTTAAAGTATACTTTTTTAATGTTTATTTATGTTTTGAGAGACAGAGAATGTGAGCAGGGGAGGAGCAGAGAGAGAGGGAGACAGAGGACATGAAGTGGGCTCTGTGCTGACAGCGCAGAGCCCGACATGGGGCTCAAACTCACAAACCATGAGATCATGACCTGAGCTGAAGTCAGACGTTTAACCAACTGAGCCACCCAGGAGCCCCTAAAGTATACAATTTGATAAGTTTTGGCCTATGTATACACCCATGAAACCATTACCACAACCAAGATATTGAATATATCCCAATTCCCAAAAGTTTATCAATTTGACTGTTCATCCCAAAGAACCAACTTTGTTTCAGTGACTTTCAATATTGTTTTCCTGTTTCATTTGTTTTCACTTAGATCTTATTTCTTTTATTCTGCTTACTTTGAGGTTAATTTATCTTCTTTTCCTAATTTATTTTTTTAAAGAACAAGGCAATTTTATTTTTTTTAATGTCATTTTTAAAATTTATATCCAAATTAGTTAGCATATAATGTAACAATGATTTCAGGAGTAGACTCCTTAATGCCCCTTACCCATTTAGTCCATCCCCCCTCCCACACCCCCTCCAGTAACCCTGTTTGTTCTCCATATTTATGAGTCTCTTATGTTTTGTCCCCCTCCCTGTTTTTATATTATTTTTGCTTCCCTTCCCTTGTGTTCATCTGTTCTGTGTCTTAAAGTCATCATATGTGAAGTCATATGATATTTGTCTTTCTCTGACTAATTTCACTTAGCATAATACCCTCTAGTTCCATCCACACAGTTGTAAATGGAAGATTTCATTCTGTTTGATTGCTGAGTAATACTCCATTGTATATATACACCACATCTTCTTTATCCATGCATCCATCAATGGACATTTGGGCTCTTTCCATACTTTGGCTATTGTTGATAGTGCTGCTATAAACATCAGGGTGCATGTGCCCCTTCGAAACAGCATACCTATATCCTTTGGATAAATACCTAGTAGTGCAATTGCTGGGTCGTAGGGTAGTTCTATTTTTAGTCTTTTGAGGAACCTCCATACTATTTTCCAGAGTGGCTGCACCAGTTTGCAGTCCCACCAACAATGCAAAAGAGATCCTCTTTCTCTGCATCCTCGCCAACATCTGTTGTTGCCTGAGTTGTTAATGTTAGCCATTCTAACAGGTGTGAGGTGGTATCTCATGGTGGTTTTGATTTGTATTTCCCTGATGATGAGTGATGTTGAGCATTTTTCTTTTTTTTTTTTTAATTTTTTTTTCAACGTTTATTTATTTTTGGGACAGAGAGAGACAGAGCATGAACGGGGGAGGGGCAGAGAGAGAGGGAGACACAGAATTGGAAACAGGCTCCAGGCTCTGAGCCATCAGCCCAGAGCCTGACGCGGGGCTCGAACTCACGGACCGCGAGATCGTGACCTGGCTGAAGTCGGACACTTAACCGACTGCGCCACCCAGGCGCCCCATGTTGAGCATTTTTCCATGTGTCGGTTGGCCATTTGGATGTCTTCTTTGGAGAAGTGTCTATTCATGTCTTTTGCCCATTTCTTCACTGGATTATTTGTTTTTGGGGTGTTGAATTTGATAAGTTCTTTCTAGGTTTTGGATACTAACCTTTTATCTGATATGTCATTTGCAAATATCTTCTCCCATTCTGTCAGTTGCCTTTTAGTTTTGCTGATTGTTTCCTGAGCTGTGCAGAAGCTTTTTATTTTGATGAGGTCCCTGTAGTTCATTTTTGCTTTTGTTTCCCTTGACTCCAGAGACACGTTGAGTAAGAAGTTGCTGTGGCCAAGGTCAAAGAGGTTGTTGCCTGCTTTCTCCTCAAGGATTTTGACGGTTTCTTGTCTTACATTTAGGTCTTTCATCCATTTTGAGTTTATTTTTGTGTAAGAAAGTAGTCCAGGTTCATTCTTCTGCATGTCGCTGTCCAGTTTTCCCAGCACCACTTGCTGAAGAGACTGTCTTTATTCCATTGGATATTCTTTCCTGCTTTGTCAGAGATTAGTTGGCCATATGTTTGTGGGTCCATTTCTGAGTTCTCTATTCTGTTCCATTGATCTGTCTGTTTTTGTGCCCGTCTTTTCCTAGTTTCTTAAGGTAAAAACAGAGGTCATCAGTTTGAGACCTTTCTTCTTTTCCAATATAGGCATTTAGCACTATATATTTCCCCCGAGTACTGCTTACTGACATCCCACATATTTCAATAGGTTGTGCTTTCATTTTCATTCAGTTCAAATACTTTCTAATTTCCCTTCTGATTTCTTCTTTGATCCATGGGTTATTGAGGAGAATACTTAGTTTCCAAATATTTGGGGACTTTCCAGACATCTTTCTGGTATTAGTTTTTTATTTAATTCTATTGTGGTCAAAGAATATACTTTCTATGACTTCAATCCTTTTAAATTCATTAAGCCTTGTTTTATGACCCAGAATATGGTCTATCTTGCAGATGTTCCATGTACACTTGAAAAGATTATGTGTTTTGCTGCTGTTGGACAGAATGTTCTATAAATGTCAATGAGGTCAAGTTGGTTGACATGCTATTCAAGGCTTCTACAGCCTTGTTGATTTTGTCTGCTTGTCCTATGAATCCCCGAGAGAAGGATATTGAAACCTCTGACTATAATTGTGGATTTGTCTATTTCTCCTTGCAGTTCTGTCAGTTTCCATGTATTTTGAAACTCTGTTATTAGGTGCATACACATTAGGATTGTTATGTTCTCTTGAGAATTGACCCCCTTATCATTATGCAATAAACTTCTTTACTTCTGGTAATATTCTTTGCTCTGAAATCTGTTTTCTTTTTACTAACTTTTTTTTTTTCTTTGTGCTCTCAGAAATAAGTACCATGAGGCCAAGGACCGTGTCTTGTTTTGTATCCCTAACACCTACCAGGGTAACTGGCATTTGGTATGTACTTAACAAATCTTTATTAAAAGACAGAAGGAAGGGAGGGATTGGAATACATCTGTAGATACAGGACTAGGGACTAGGAATACTTAATGAAAAGGTGCCAGTACCTGTTCTGAGGAACATATAGCATACTAGGTAAAACAAGTACAGAGGCAATGTCAAGAGTATGATATGAGCCATTAAAAGTATAAGCACAAGATGCTTTGGAAGATGTTCAGGAAGAACGGTTTCTAGAAGGAGGTAAACTCTAAGCTAATACCTAAATAGTAAAGCTAATCACAAAAAGAGGGAAGAATAGCCTTCCATAAGGAGACAAGAGCATGAGCAAAGAAACATAGGTAAGAGAGAATACAGTGCTGGAGCATTATGAATGTATGTGAGAACTCTCTCAGGGAGTTCCTATTCTGTCTAGAAAACATACTGCCCAAGGCCTCCTCCACACTGGGCCCTTGTGGCTAGTGGGCTATGCTTTTATATGCCCACACATATCTGTTCCCAATAACTGAATTGTGTGCTTATTAAAAGTCTTAAATTGTCCCTGTTTCTGCTAGCTGCTCTTATTATTGTGGCTCAATTAGACAGTAATACAAGCTAACTAATATGAATGCAAAAGCCTGTTGTTATTTCCATGAGAACCAAGCTGAATGCTTTCAAAATACTAGACAGAAAAAACAATCAAACAAACAAATTTGTTCTCAAAGTATGTATGACGGATACAACTGTAAAACTGAGGGGTTAAAATTTCAAATTAGAAGACTTGTACTTTAAAACGATGTAACCAATAATAATGGGGAGGTGAGAGTGGAAAGAAATGTGGTTAATGTGGTAAGCAGGGCCCACAGGGCTTTGTATACTCCCTAAGGTGTTTGGATTTTATCCTGAGTTCAGTGGTGAGCTGACAAAATGAGATTCACATTTCAGAAAGATGACTCTGACTGCAGAATTAAAAGTAAAGGAGCAAGACCGAATGGAGCAAGACTCGTCAGGAAGCTGTTGCAGGAGCCCACGCAAGAGATGATGGTGACCCAACAATGACTTTAGCATTCTTAAGAACTAATTTTATGGGTTAAACAGGCTTTTGTGACTTTCTAAGAAACCAGCATTGCTAACACAGTTTTCATGGAAAAGCATGTTCCAAAGAACCAATTACAGGCCAATTAGCATACAACTTATTTGTGCACTGGGAACTGTTTACGATTTATTTGACAATAAAAATGGTAACTTCTACAGAAGTCTCATCTGCTTCCGCAAATCACAATCTTGATCTGGATCATTTCCACTGCAATTGTGAAACCTCCTTCTTATGCAGAGGACATCTAAAAAAGGTCTGTTTCTAAATATGATTTTCAAAAATAGATGTTTTCAAATGTTTGTACAAAATGGAGGTTAGGCTTTGGTATTTGTGACTATAAACTACTCTTAATACCCAGAAAAGAAAACAAGAACACTTACTTCATGAAATACTGCTCCAGAATACGGAGACACTCCCAAGTCCAACAGTGAAAGGCCTTCAACCACTGAAAAGTAAGACATCCAAGTTCACTTCACTTCATCCAAGTTCAGAGACATATGCAGATGGCCAGAGACCAATGTATTAGATACTCCCAGGAACAAGAAGGGCCTCACAGTTTGTCCAACCCCCTTTACCTCAATCCCAGCAAGTGGCTTTAAATCTTGATTTGAACATTTCAGATGACATGAAACTTTTTTCCATACAGAGCATCTATTTTCACTGTGGGGCAGCTCTCAGGAGAAAATTTTGTTAAACTATGAGCTTTCTTTGATCTCACTGTAATTTCCACCCACTCTAAAAAGTGTTTCCTTTATGTATATTTTGCCACATTCCCCAAAATAATAAGACAACATATTAGAAGTTGAGAAATGTTGTCCCTAGTGTGGGGAAATGGGCACTTTCATATGTTGCTTGAGTGACATTTGTATTAAATTTTCTACAGGGAAATATGTACTTTTTAAGTACTTTTGACACTGAAATGATTGTTCTTAGGGCAATTTATCTTAGGGAAATAACTGTATGTTCATTATGGTGCTCAGAGCATTAAAAAAATAAAAATAATTCCTTGGGACGCCTGGGTAGCTCAGTCAGTTAAGCGTCCAACTTTGGCTCAGGTCATGACCAGCCCCACATCCAGCTCCGTGCTAACAGTGGAGAGCCTGCTTGGGATCCTCTCTGTTCTCTCTCTCTCTCTCTCTCTCTCTCTCTCTCTCTCAATCTCTCTCTGCCCCTCCCCACTTGTGCATCAGCTCTCTTTCTCAAAATAAATAAACTTAAAAAAATAATCCCAGGGGTGCCTGGGTGGCTCAACTGGTTAAGCATCTGACTTTGGCTCAGGTCATGATCTTGCTGTTAGTGAGTTCGAGCCCGGCCCACCTCGGGCCCTGTGCTGACAGCTCAGAGCCTGGAGCCTGCTTCGGATTCTGTGTCTCCCTCTCTCTCTGCCCCTCTCCACTCTCACTCTGTCTCTCTCTCAAAAATAAATAAATATTAAAATAATAATCATCATCTCAATGTCCATTAATAGAGATTTATCTAAATAAATTATGATATGTATATATGTGGATGTGTGGATAGATACATAGAAATATTTCATAGTTAAAAATCATACTATGATATAAATGAATATAAATAAGTGGATGAGCAAAGAAAGCTCTTCCTTACAGAGAACTATAAGTATCAAATGTAGAAGGAAAGATGGAAATAGAAAATCACCATTTGGGAGACCTCACAGTAATAACTGTGAAAGGCAAGATCATCAAGGGATACTAAAATCAGGGAGAAAAAATATGATGAGAAGCCATATTTGCAAGGGGGGAAATAATTTTATATGGACAAACTTGGCACTCACTACCTTAATCGTGTGACCAAAGTTAACATCACCAGTAATAACGTTGGACAGTTCACACTATCAACATCAAGTACCTCCTGAAATGATTCACTGAGATGGGGATAAACACTTCTGTAGTCCTTATGCCAAAAATGTGGTACCCTTGCCAAAAATGTGGTACCCTGGCCAAAAAAGCATAATTTCAATCTAATCATGAGAAAACATCAAGAAAACCCAAATTGAGAGACAAAATAGCCGGCCAGTGCACTTCAAAAATGTTAAGACTGAGGGGTGCCCTGGGGGCGCAGTCAGCTAAGCATCTGACTCTTGATTTCGGCTCAGGTCATGATCTCATGGTTCATGAGATTTGAGCCCCATGTCAGGCTCTGCACTGACAGCTCAGAGCCTGCTTGGGATTCTCTGTCTCCCTCTCTCTCTCAAAATAAATAAATAAACTTAAAAAAAGTTAAGACTGAGGAAGTGTCCCAGATTGGAAGAGACTAAGGATACATAATAACTGAATGCAGTGTGGGATTGTGGACTGAATCTTGGACCATAAAAATGACATTACTGGTATAATTGATAAAATTCTAATAACAGATTAGTTATTAGTATTGTATGAATAATAATTTTCTGGGCTAGGTCAGTGTACTACGGTTATGAAGGATGTTAACATTAGAAGAAGTTGAGTACTGGGTAAACAGGAATTCTGTACCATTTTTGCAACTTTTTGAAATCTAAAATTATTTCAAAATTAAGAGTTAAAATAAAAAAGCACATTACAGATATGCATTTACTAAAAGAAAGATGGCCATGAAATACTCTTAAATGAAAAGCAGGTTGGGGCGCCTGGGTGGCTCAGTCGGTTAAGCGTCCGGCTTCAGCTCAGGTCACGATCTCGTGGTCCGTGAGTTCGAGCCCCGAGTCAGGCTCTGGGCTGATGGCTCAGAGCCTGGAGCCTGCTTCCGATTCTGTGTCTCCCTCTCTCTCTGCCCCTCCCCCGTTCATGCTCTGTCTCTCTCTGTCTCAAAAATAAAAAAATAAACATTAAAAAAAAAAATTAAAAAAAAAATGAAAAGCAGGTCATAACACAGTATGTCAGTATGATCAAATTTTATTTTAAATATTTATTTTAAATAAATATTTTAAATATTTATAAGCCTTGATCCATTTAATTATTTGAGAGAAAATGAATATGTATTCAATGAGAAATGCCTCAAATTAAACATAAACCTTAGGCATTAAACAAAATAAATAAAAATTTAAAATACAGCAACCATCTCTGCTGATAAGATTACAGAAGATGTTTAGTTTCTTTTACCTTTTCTTCATTTTCTGAATCTTTAGCAATGAGCACTATTTCATAATTATTAGAAAGAAACAGGAAATTTAATTTTAAAAAAATGAGTGAAGGATAAGAAAAAACATAAACGGACACACAAAAAACTATAAAAGGTATGAGCTTATAAATGCCTAAAATCTCAGAAGTACATGTAAGAAACTGATATACGTAAGAATCTGGTCCCTCCAGGGAACACAAGTGGGTGGTTATAGGAAAGTGGTATGGAAAGGTGCCTTTTAATCATATAGCCTTTTGCACCACTGGTTTTTGAATCCTGTGATAGAATTACCTATTCAAAGATAAATAAAACAAAATCAAAGTTACAAAGCCTGTTCCAAAAATATATATTTATAATGAGTGGGCATTAAATGGACCCACCCTAGAAGGAAACTTAATCAGTTACAGAGTTCATACTGGCTGTTAAAATAAAAAAAGCTATTGCTCAAGACAGCTATAACTGGTCCTTATACTAGGACTAGAAAGAAATTTGCCCCACGGAGCCACATAAAGAGGTTGCTGTGTAACACAACTATTCAACCCTTCACTAACAGCTTTACTGGAGACCCCAGGAGATGATTCATCAGGCCACTTCACAGGGCAACTCCCCACATAAGTCAATGGCATCCTACCACAGAGCAGTAAAAGCAATTCAACAGAGGACCAGTAAGATGCTGTCCATAGACATCACTCTCCACTGGTTTAATCCAGAGGGAGATTGCATACTTTTTAGGCAATTGTCTAAAATGTAATTTCTCTCAGATATGCTTTTGCTAGGATATTGTACACCTCAAAATTTGTTAATGTGTTTTCTGGCAAGTGCTTAGAATGTGGCACTGCTATCATGATGATTAAATATGAACTCATATTACTTAATAAATAATTGATCTAAGGAAAGAGTTAACCTCATGGAAACATTAAAAAACAAACAAACTGGGGCGCCTGGGTGGCTCAGTCGGTTAGGCGTCCAACTTCAGCTCAGGTCATGATCTCGCGGTCCATGAGTTCGAGCCCCGCGTCGGGCTCTGTGCTGCCAGCTCAGAGCCTGGAGCCTGTTTCAGATTCTGTGCCTCCCTCTCTCTGACCCTCCCCCATGCATGCTCTGTCTCTCTCTGTCTCAAAAATAAATAAACGTTAAAAAAAATTAAAAAATAAAAATAAAAAAATAAAAAACAAACTATCATTTACTCCCACCATCTATAACATTAAAAAGTGTAGGAAGAGCATCAACTCAAAATATTTTTACTTGAATACATTGATACTTATGATAAACTGATAATGTCCTTACTTTGGTGTACATGATTGAAAACTTTGGTATGGTCTGCAGTACATTTGGGAACATCTGAATTACAGAGTAACAAAATTCTCTAGAATGTGATGGTGAATTTACTCCATGTATAAAAGAAAAACCAGGGCCCCAAATTCTAACATATATAACTATGTTCCAATAATATTTTGCTGGGAACATTTTAACATAGGTTTCATAAAATGTCTGTTTGGGGAGAAAAACAAAATACTCAAAACAACAACAATACAAAGAACTCATAGCTTTAAGCCATTCTTTTTCCTAGAGTACCCCCCAAAATAACACCTGTAAAAAGTACACCAGATAAATTGAATAAAATTTCAGCTTCATGGGATTATTATCCAACAACTAATGCTTCAGAATAGTTGACCATAAAAACTAATTAATTATTGCTGACTATTCTAAAATATAAGGGTTTTTTTATAGGGTCTCAACTCTTTTTTTTTTTAAGATTTTATTTTTAAGTAATGTCTATACCCAACGTGAGACTTGAACTTACAACCCCAAGATCAAGAGACATACTCTACCAACTGAGCCAGCCAGGCACCCCAATAAAGTGTCTCAACTCTTTTTTTTTTTTTAATGTGTATTTATTTTTGAAGGAGAGAGAGATAGAGCATGAGCGGGGGAAGAGCAGAGAGAGAGGGAGAAACAGAATCTGAAGCAGACTCCAGGCTCTGAGCTGTCAGCACAGACCCCAACGTGGGGCTTGAACTCACAAACTGCGAGATCATGACCTGAGCTGAAGTAGGACGCTTAACCAAATAAGCCACCCAGGTACCCCAAGTGTCTCAACTCTTAACTGATAAATCCCATGAAGTAAAAATTCTTATTTAGTTACCTTCACATATTTTTCTTATGGGTGATAATAAAAACATATTATGTAGCATAAGACAAACATTGTCTGGGGCACCTGTCGGTTAAGCTTCTGACTTCAGCTCAGGTCATGATCTCGGGGTTCATGAGTTTGAGCCTTGTGTCGGGCTCTGTGCTGACAGCTCAGTGCCTGAAGTCTGTATCACATTCTGTGTCTCCCTCTCTCTCTATGCCCCTCCCCCACTCACGCTCACTCACTTGCGCTTTCTCTCTCTCAAAAATAATCATTAAAAAAAAAAAGGCAAACATGGTCTTTGAGCTTCCCATATCAAGAAGGGCATGCATTAAGCTTGTTCAAAATAAGTAGTATCTGTATTTCTAGCGAAGGCCCAAGAGACAATGTCATTCCCATAGCAATGAACACACCTAGCATCCAGAACTTGCTTTCTAAATAACTTTTTTCAATAAAAGAAACCAGGATTCCTTGGAGAAGTGGTCAATTCCAGGGCTAGACCAAGAGAAAAATAAGGTAAGACTAAAGCATCTTGTGGTTCCAGAAAGTAATGAAGTATTAAAAACACCAGAACAAAACAAAACAAACAAACAAACAAAATAGTGAGCAAAGTATGTCCAAGGACAAAGGAGTCAACCTGAAAGAGGTCACAATGGCCAAAGATTTTGAGCATCAAAATAAAGATAATATGGATTATAACCCAGAGAATAAAATAAATACCTATAAGTCCATACAGATGTTAAATAAATAAGGAAGAAGGGACAACTCTTCCTTACAGAAGATTCCAATTCATAATGAAGAAGGAATGAGGGCAATAGAAAAGTCATCATTAGAACACCATAGTAATGACTGCTGCAGGCAAGATCATCAACCCATAAGTGCAAAAAGTAGTGAGTAAAAACTTTAGAGAGAAACAAGATATATACAGAGCCCCTACATATATCCCCCCAAATGTTTATAAATTAAAAAGGGAAAATAGTAACTTTACAGTGGAGAAACCAGGCAGATACTATCATAACCAAGGGATTAAGGTTAACATCATCAGTAATAAGCCATTTCAATATGATGTACCTCAATCCAATACATTGAGAAGATCACATCATTTCAGTGGGACTTTTCCCCAAAATCCACGATCTCAATCTTACTATGAGAAACATTAGACAAACCCAAATTGGGAGACATTGTTTGTACAATACTTGGCCAGTATGTTTCAAAAGTGTCACAGTCATAAAAGACAACACAAAGCTGAGGAACTCTCACCAATAGAAAAAGAACGAGGGCCCACCACTAAATGCAATATATGATCCTAAATCAGATGCTGGAACAGGAAAAGAATAGTGAGAAAATGGTAAACTCTGAGCAACTACAATTTGTTTAATGGTATTATATGGACATTATTGTCTTAGTATTGTCTTAGTTCTGACCAATGTACTCTAATTATGCAGGATGTAAACATGAAGGGAAGCTGGATGAAGGGTATACATGATATCTCTGTACTATCTTTGCAAATGTTTTATAAATATAAAATTATTTCAAGTAAAAAGCTAAAAAACAAAAAAAGTAGTGGTATCCAGTCTCTGGATCCCACTGCCAATTTGCAGGAAACACAATGAACATGCGAATATGTTAAACTGAACCATGAATATACAATCAGTAAAGTCCAAACTATGGGAAACACTAGAGGTCAAATGGTCTGGGTTCTTCAACAGATAAGAAAAGGATGGGATGGATGGGGACCTTAAAGATTAGGGGAGACTTAAACCACATATAAAAATGTTTAAGGGCAACACTAAGCTATAGTAACTAGGGACACTCATCAGAGCAATAAAACAAAGAGGATGTAAAAATGTCATAAGTATAGGGATGCCTGGATGGCTCAGATGGTTAAGCATCCAACTCCTGATTTCAGCTCAGGTCATGATCTCATGGTTCATGAGTTCAAGTCCCATGTCGGGGGCTGTGCTGACAGTGTGGAGCCTGCTTGGGATTCTCACACTCTCCTTCTCTCTACCCCTCCCCGGCTTGTTCTCTCTCTCTCTCTAAACAAACAAACAAACAAACTTAAAAAAAAAAAAAAAAGATGTCATGGGGGCACCTGGGTGGCTCAGTCAAACATCTGACTCTTGGTTTCAGCTCAGGTTATGATCTCACAGTTTCATAAGTTCAAGCCCCATGTCAGGCTCCAAGCAGACAGTACAGAGCCTGCTTGGGATTCTCTGTCTCCCTCTCTCTCTGTACCTCCCCAACTTGCACTGTCTCTGTCTCTCTCAAAATAAATAAATTAAAAAAAAAAAAGATGTCATGACTATAAAAGTCAGGATAATGGTTATTTAATGAAGGTGCTGAGGGGCTGTGCCTAAAATGGGGCATATGTAAGGGCTTCCGGAATAAGTGACAAAGTTCTGATTCTTGATTTGGATGATGCCTACAAATGTGTTTTGCTTATAATAATTCACTGTGCAATACATTGTTGTGTGTGGTTTATTAATTCTCCATTTTGTTTAACAATAAAAGTTCTGGTTTTTTTAAAGTAGTGCTATCAGAAGTGTTCTTCCTGACCCTGACCCTCATAGCTGCATTGGAGGTGGGTTTCTAAATAAGCACTTATAGCTTGGGCTCTACCCTAAACTCAAGAAGCTAAGCCCATATTGATTCCTAATCATTAGAGCAAAGGCTGAGGAATATATATGATTAAAAATATATATGATATATTTGATTAAAATATATGATTAAAAAAATATATGATTTTAAAAAAAAGTTCCAAAATTATTTCTGACAGATTTCTATGCAAGATGGTATAGAGTGCACTCTGGTGGAACAGCAACGCCTAAAGACTCCCAGCTATTCACATAAAACATTATGTATGTGACTTAATCTCTCTGTGCTTCCATTTTCTCATCTATAAAATGGGGTATTTACACATAAAACTATTTACATCTTAGGGCCATTGTGGTGATTAAATTAGTTCTTAGACATATCTAAAATGCTTAGAACAGTGCCTGTCATATAGAAAGCATTATATTAGTGTTAGTTACTGTCTGAGAAGCACATGCTTGCATTTTTGTCAAGTAAAATATTTATATAAATTTTAGTTGAACCACCAAATAAACTGATGGGTCTGTAGAAATGAATGACATAGAAAAAATGTCTTTCCTATTATAATGGGTATCCGTTATTTTCACCTACCCAGCATCAATTTCCCCCTCTTCTGGTAATAGCACTCTGGTCTTCCTATAGGATGCCCCCTCTTCCATAGTTTGGAAGGTTGTCCCCTCTCCAAAGATGTAGATAGATAGATATTATTTTTAAGGTTTTATTAAGTAATCTCTACACCCAACATGGAGCACAAACCCACAATCCCAAGATCCAGAGTCACACGCTCCACCAACTGAGCCAGCCAGTAGGATACATATAATATGTATATGGATACATGACTTAGGCTGACCACAGTAATTGGCTTAAGAATTGGCATATAACCCAAATAAGTTCAATGTGACTCAATTCCAAGGCTTTCGTTATGTTTGTTGAAGAACAGTCACTCTCCTTCCACTGGACCTGACACTGTGAGGATATAAAAGTCAGAGACTATTGGGGCCAATCTTGCCAATACCCAAGAAGAGCCCTCCTGAATGCAGTCAATGCCAAGATAGAGGAAGAATTAGTCATGATGAGATCATTGAGTCTCTGGATCTAGCTAGATTTGAAGTCACCATCTACCCTGCCTGAATTGTTCTGTTATGTAGGCCAATAAGTTCACTTTTTATTATAATTTGCGCAGTTTGAGTTGGGATTCTGTCATCTGCACATGAAAGAATTGACAACATGCCAAGTTAAAACCCTTCAGATATTTGAAGACAAGAATCATCTCCTCCAAGTTTACAACTTCTCATTTATTCCCATTAAAAATCACTCTATGGTTACAGTCAACCAAAATCTATTTGGATTCACAGTCCTTCACCCAAACAACTGGTCACTCAAAAAACTCATGTGGAATGAATGAATGCCATGTGAAACCAGAGGGGCTCCTACTTCAGTATTTTTAAATGCCTGCCTTTTAGGGTTAAATACAATCACTTGCTTTTTAAAATATCCCGTCTTAAAGTATATTCTGAAGACAAGTGATACAGATGTACCAACCCCGCTTAAAACAGGACAAATAATTATTCTGACCCCATCAGATTCAGATAGGTGATTAGCAAATCTCTCTCTAGCTCTGACACTGGCCCCAAGCTCCAGACCTAAACCTCTGAATATCATACTATCACCCTATACATACATCAAACACTTACTGCTATCCTTTCTAACTCACCTATTTTAGCCAATATCACAATTGTTCTCCTGATTATTTAGATTCAAAATCCTAGAATTAGCTGTTTTGGCTTTCATTATTGTGCTAAGAGCTTAAACATGGATTATCTCATTTAGTGGGGTACATATTATAACTTCCTATTTTACAGATGAGAAAAATTATGTTGGAGATCATACGGATATATGTAGAGAAGCAAAAGAAGACTCAAACCCTTTTAAAGATCCCAAACCCTGTGCTCTTAATCACCATATTATATTGCCTCATCTTAGGATCCTTCACCCTGCCCTTCCTATATGTAACCAGATCTTATGTTTTCTTTTCTTCAACATTTATTTAATAGTAACAATACAACTAATTACTCTACGCAAGGCACAAAGGATTCAGTAATGAGTAAAACAGTTTTGGCCTGCAAGGAACTCATACTACAATGGAGAAACCAGATATAAACAAATAATTATAATAAAAAGTGAGACATACTCTTAATAGAAGTTATGTATAAAGTGCTAAGAGAACAGAGGAAGGAGGGCCTAATACTGCCTTGGGGCTTTTGGTAGCCAGAAGAAAGCAGGAACCAAGTGGCTTCAACCCAAACAATTCAGTTGGTTCAACAAATAACTATATGCAAATATTATATGCAAGGATTATCAAGTGTAAGCTCTCACCATCACACATAAGAATTACTACTACCTTTATCACCATTTGTCAACTGGGAAACCTGGGCATATTACTTAACTTCTCTAAATTTTGGTTTCCTCATCTGTAAAATGGGGGAAATAACACCATCTAGCACACAGAATAACTTGGGGATCAGAGGCTTACCATAGCCTTTCATATATAGTATTTTTAGAAACCTAAGCTTGAATTATTCATAAAACAACTATTCATTACGCCATTCCCCATTCCAGAATGTCTATGGGATAACATCAAAACTCTAGCATTTAAAGTTCAGGGACACAAAGAGAACTTCTGGGGTGCTGTTACTCCTGTAATGTTTTGTTTTTTGATCTGGGTGCTGGCTAGGGGTGCTGGCTACATGTGTATACAGTTTATAAAAATTCACTGAGTTCAACACTTATTATACGTGCATTGATGTACACTGTACTTAGGTAAAGAAAGTTTTTTTTATAAGTCTTAAATTCTGGCCCTAACCTAACCCCTACCCCATTTCTCCTTCACTTTGTACATTTTGCACCCTTCAACATTTTCTTGGTCCTGTTTACCTTCCGCTACCAGGAATTCTTTCTCTAATCTCCCTTTCCAAATTCTACATCCCTCAACAGTTAGCTCACAGCCCACATCCTTAGGAAACTGGAAAAAGAGAGGACACTTCCTTCAGGGTTGAAACTCCAAGAAAGGAACTGGATGTACACGGGAAGAACATTTTCCAAAAAGGATTATAACTATCTGTCTCTCCCACTAGCCTGTGGATCCTTCAGCACAAATTCTGTCTCACTGTAGGCACTGGTATAAAACAGTGGATGAAGAATTTAAGAAACAGTAGGAAATGCTGTAGTACAAGTCCCAGACCGAGAACACGCGTCTAAGCACACTCACACACTCTACTGGCTTAGGCAAGATAGGTCCCCTCACTCAGGGAACCCCTCACACACTATCCCATACCCCAGGAAGCACCACCTACAATCCCTCACCAAAACCGAATCACCTCTGCAAATCCCAATCCACCCAGCACGCCCTTTTCTTATATCTATCCTTTCTCAGGCCACGCCCCTCTGCTCAGGACCCGAGGGGGACACACCCCCTCAGCTCCCCACGTCTCAGGTGAGTAGGCCCCTAGGGCCCAAACCTGGCCCCACAGTCCTACGCCCCCTCCCCTCGGCAGCCCCGCCCTCAGGCTCCGCCCTCCCACCCTCCCCGAGGGCGCCAGAGCGGGTCAATTCCCTCAGAATCTTGTGCTTGAGGCCACTGCCCCCGCCTCCCATTCACTGAGGCCAGGAGAGCACAGGCGGGGCCTGGCCACCTACTCCAGCCAGTGGCCTCACCTCTCTTCCAAGAACTCAGTGGGGACACCACCTCCACCCGTTCGGAAATGAATTCGGCCAGACTGGAGCGGAACAACGCCGCCCGCACGGTCACGGCCACTACCAGCACCAGAGCCAAGGGAGCCGCCATGATAGCTGGGGTGGGCGCGCAGGCGGGGAGGGAAACGTGAGGCGGAAAAGCCTCGCGACCTGTGCGCCACCCTCTGTAGTTCCGCGGCCAGGCGCGCCTTGCTGCTGCCACCGGAGCACCCATACTGGGGACTACCACTCCCAGGAAGCTTTGCGGTGAGACGGGGCGGGGCGACGTAGAGCGGGGCTTCTCAAGCTTGTAGTAAAGGGTTGGGCGACGTCTCTTAAGAGAGCAGGTGTTTCGTAAAAGCGCTCGGCGCTGCCAAGTAAGCAAGTGAAGGCGTATCTTACTAGAATAATGAGCAAGTTTTGAGTAGTTGTTAATTTCACTCTTTTGTGTAAGTTTTAAATGTTAGGATGTTTCCCTTTTATGTTTTAAAAATAATATTAAATATGTACTCATTTATGTATTCTGCAATTGTTTATTGAACACCAACTA
This sequence comes from Lynx rufus, assembly GCF_022079265.1. NCBI lineage: Eukaryota > Metazoa > Chordata > Mammalia > Carnivora > Felidae > Lynx > Lynx rufus. Next base: position 24,481,917 of record NW_025814896.1, on the reverse strand, counting down.
TACGCCAGGCACTATATTGTGTTCTGAGGACACGTTTTGGAGTGTTCTGTTTGCTCTGCAGCCTTGAACAAGTTGCTTAATCTTTCTGTGCCTCAGGTACCTCATGTGGAAAATAACGCTGCATGTTAGCCGGTCCTTATGAGCTAGCCAGAAAGGATTGAGGAATGTTTAGAAATTTTGCTGGTCGCTTTTAAAACACAGCCATTATCAAAAATTAAATTATATAAACTTACAATTAAATAAGTTATATTAAAGCAAGGTAATACTCAAAACTTATTACTTACTTTTTTACTACACTTTTGTTTTATCTGTGCTCTTTTTTTTAATTCAATTTTTTTTTAATTTACATCCAAATTAGCATATAGTGCAACAATAATTTCAGGGGTAGATTCCTTAGTGCTCCTTACCCATTTAGCCCATCCCTGTTTTTATATTATTTTTGTTTCCCTTCCCTTATGTTCATCTGTTTTGTCTCTTCAAGTCATCATATGAAGTCATATGATATTTGTCTTTCTCTGACTAATTTCACCTAGCATGATACCCTCCAGTTCCATCTATGTAGTTGCAAATGGCAAGATTTCATTCTGTTTGATTGCTGAGTAATACTCTATTGTATATATATATACCACATCTTCTTTATCCATTCATCCATCGATGGACATTTGGGCTCTTTCCATACTTTGGCTATTGTTGATCTTGCTGCTATAAACATGGGGGTGCATGTGTCCTTTCGAAACAGCACACCTGTATCCCTTGGGTAAATGCCTAGTAGTGCAATTGCTGGGTCGTAGGGTAGTTCTATTTTTAGTCTTTTGAGGAACCTCCATACTGTTTTCCAGAGTGGCTGCACCAGCTTTCATTCCCACCAGCAATGCAAAAGAGATCCTCTTTCTCCGCATCCTCTCCAACATCTGTTGTTGCCTGAGTTGTTAATGTTAGCCATTGTAACAGGTGCGAGGTGGTATCTCATGGTGGTTTTGATTTGTATTTCCCTGATGATGAGTGATGTTGAGCATTTTTCCATGTGTCGGTTGGCCATTTGGATGTCTTCTTTGGAGAAGTGTCTATTCATGTCTTTTGCCCATTTCTTCACTGGATTATTTGTTTTTTGGGTGTTGAATTTGATAAGTTCTTTTTAGATTTTGGATACTAACCTTTTATCTGATATGTCATTTGCAAATATCTTCTCCCATTCTGTCAGTTGCCTTTTAGTTTTGCTGATTGTTTCCTGAGCTGTGCAGAAGCTTTTTATTTTGATGAGGTCCCAGTAGTTCATTTTTGCTTTCGTTTCCCTTGACTCCAGAGACACGTTGAGTAAGAAGTTGCTGTGGCCAAGGTCAAAGAGGTTGTTGCCTGCTTTCTCCTCGAGGATTTTGATGGTTTCTTGTCTTACATTTAGGTCTTTCATCCATTTTGAGTTTATTTTTATGTATGGTGTAAGAAAGTGGTCCAGGTTCATTCTTCTGCATGTCGCTGTCCAGTTTTCCCAGCACCACTTGCTGAAGAGACTGTCTTTATTCCATTGGATATTCTTTCCTGCTTTGTCAGAGATTAGTTGGCCATATGTTTGTGGGTCCATTTCTGGGTTCTCTATTCTGTTCCACTGATCTGAGTGTCTGTCCTTGTGCCAGTACCATACTGTCTTGATGATTACAGCTTTGTAGTATAGCTTGAAGTCCGGGATTGTGGTGCCTCCTGCTTTGGTTTTCTTTTTCAAGATTGCTTTGGCTATTCGGAGTCTTTTCTGGTTCCATACAAATTTCAGGATTATTTGTTCTAGCTCCGTGAAGAATGCTGGTGTTATTCTGACAGGGATTGCATTGAATATGTAGATTGCTTTGGGTAGTATCAACATTTTAACAATATTTGTTCTTCCTATCCAGGAGCATGGAATCTTTTCCCATTTTTTTGTGTCTTCTTCAATTTCTTTCATAAGCTTTCTGTAGTTTTCAGTGTATAAATTTTTCACTTCTTTGGTTAGATTTATTCCTAAATATTTTATGGGTTTTTGGTGCAATTGTAAATGGGATCGATTCCTTGATTTCTCTTTCTGTTACTTCAATGTTGGTGTATAGGAATGCAACTGATTTCTGTGCATTGATTTTTATATCCTGCAACTTTGCTGAATTCATGAATCAGTTCTAGCAGTTTTTTGGTGGAATCTTTAGAGTTTTCCATATAGAGTATCATGTCATCTGCGAAGAGTGAAAGTTTGACCTCCTCCTGGATGATTGGATGTCTTTTATTTCTTTGTGCTGTCTGATTTCAGAGGCTAATGTTTCCAATACTATGTTGAATAACAGTGGCGAGAGTGGACATCCCTGTCTTGTTCCTGACCTTAGGGGGAAAGCTCTCAGTTTTTCCCTATTGAGGATGATATTAACATTGGGTCATTCATATATGGCTTTTATGATCTTGAGGTATGCTCCTTCTATCCCTACTTTCTTGAGGGTTTTTATCAAGAAAGGATGCTGTATTTTGTCAAATGCTTTCTCTGCATCTATTGAGAGGATCATATGGTTCTTGTTTTTGAGGTTATTTATCACTACTGTATCACTATGGCAAATATTGTATAATGGCGTGCCACTGCCCATCAATTCCTATACTGGTGTTGTCAGGTTAGTATCTTGAAATCCCTCCCAATGAGCGTGTTTACACACAGAAATCAGGCACTACAAATCAGAGTTTTGGACTTTGGAGAACCCATTGATAAGCATTAAGTAGCACACTACTTCATTAATTAATGTATGAAAAGTGCTTATTTGAGTGCTTAAATGTTAGCTACAATAATTAATATTAAATAAATACATAAGAAAATTTCAGGTCTGTAGATAAGATGAAACAGCTGGTATGATCAAGAATAACTTGGTGGGGGAAAAAAAGAATAACTTGGTAGAAGTGTGGTGGTAGCACTGGACAGGGCAGTCAGGGAAGTCTCTGGGAAGAGGTGACATTTGAGCTGACACATAAAGGATGAGAAACTAATCAGAGCTGACAAGTGGAGGAAACAGACTCTGAATCAGGGAACAGTAAATGTGTTTGAGAGAGAAAACAAGTGTGTTCCAAGTGGAGAGAGTAATAGAAGGTATGGGGGAGAGGCAGATCGTGGCCAATTAGGTAGGGACTTGTTTGCCGTAGTTGGGAATTTGGGAATTTATTCAAAGGGTAATCCATGTGCCATTGGAGGATTTTAGACCAAAAAGTGATGTAGTCAGGTGTATATATATTTTTAATTTCTTTCTTTCTTTATTTTGAGAGAGAGAGAGAGATTGAGCAGGGGAGGGGCTGAGAGAGAAAGAGAGCAGGCTCCACACTGACAGCATGGAGCCCAATGCAGGGCTCCAACTCACAAACCATGAGATCGTGGTCTGAGCTGAAATCAAGAGTTGGTCTCTTAACCGACTGAGCCACCCAGGTGCCCCAGTCAGCTATATATTTTTAAAAGATCACTATATCCCCAGGCTCTATACAGGGTATTGGGGAATATTCCAGTGGCGAAATTGCACCTTATGCCTTTTTGGAAGTTGGAGAGTAGCTGAAGAGATGTGATAATCTTAAGAGTAACACAAAAGTAAAATCACAAATCATAATGAGTAAAGGGAAAAAACAGAGCAGGATGCTAGGAGAATACAAAAATCAGCCCTGGAGCTGATAGCTTTCTTGACCAATGGGAGGGGTAGGTCTTCAGTGGGAGAGGCAATTAGAAAGGAATAGAAAGAGGCATTCTCATCCTTTGAGCCCTGTTCTGCCAAGTACTGTGCCATACTTTTAACACAAATGAGCTTATTTAGTCTGTATAACCTCCCTTCCTGAAGATACAAGTGTTGGTATCCTCTTTGACATAAAAGGAGGAGATATATGTATTACATCATCATAGAGTGAAGTGTATTACATCATGAAAAGTGGAGGTGATTATAACACAAACCTCTTGGTGAAGATTGAACAAGATTATGTAATGTAAAATGGTTAGTCCATACCATTTGCTTGGTATATATTAGTTAGCTGTTTTATTTTTGTTTACATCATCCTACAGATGACTTAAAAGTTCTTCTTAGGGTGAGGATTGTCTTTAGGAAAAAACATTTTAGGTAGACCCAAACTAGTGGTTCTTAAACATGAGTTTGCATGGATCATAGACCTAAATATTAGAACTAGAACTGTAAGACACCTAGAAGAAAACATAGGAGTAAACCTTCATGACCTTGAGTTAGGCAATGGTTTTTTAGATACCAAAAGCACAGGCAACAAAAGAAGAAATAAATAAATTGAATTTCACAAAATTAAAAACTTGTGCCTCAAAGGGAACTATCAAGAAATAAAAAGACAACTCACAGAATGGAAGAAAATATCTGCAAATCATATATCTTATTAGGGATTTTTGTTCAGAATATATGAAGAACTCTTATAACTCAATAATGGAAAATAAATAACCCAATTAAAAATGGGCAAGGATGGGGTGCCCGGCTGGCTCAGTTGGTGGAGCATGTGACTCTTGATCTTGGAATTGTAAATTTGAGCCCCAGGTTGGGTGTAGAGATTACTTAAAATCTGTAAAAAAAAAAAAAAAAAAAATGGGCAACGGATTGGACTAGACATATCTCCAAAAGAGACACAAATGGCCAATAAGCATGTGAAAAGATGCTCAACATCATTAGTTACTAGGGAAATACAAGTCAAAGCCGCAATGAGATATTACCTCTCACCTATGAAGGTGGCTACAATAAAAGGCAGATAATAACAAGTATTGGCAAGGAAGTGGAGAAATTGGAACCCTCATGTATTGGTGGTGGGAATATAAAATGCTGCCCCCACTTTGGAAAACAGTTTGACATTTGAGGCAGTTCCTCAAAATGTTAAACATAGAATTGCCATATGAACTAAAAATTAAACTCCTAACTAATATCCAAGAGAAATGAAACAGATATCCATACAAAACTTGTACATGAATGTTCACAGCTTGTTCATAGTTCTTATTCATAATACCCAAAAAGTGGAAACAAGGAAAATATCCATTTTGTTTGTTATGAATGGATGAACAAAATGTGGTATATCTATCCAATGGACTATCATTGAGTAAAAAAAAAAAAAAAAAAGGTACTGATACATGCTACATAGATGAACATAGATGAACCTTGACAACATGCTAAGTAAAATAAGCCAAACACAAAAGACCACATATTGTATATAATTCCATTTATGTGAAATGTCCAGAATAGGCGAATCTATAGATATCGAACGCAGATTAGTGGTTGTCTAAAGCCGAGGTGGTTGGCGGGGTAGAGAATAGGAAATGACTGCTAATGAGTACAGGATTTCTTTTGGGAATGATAAAAATGTTCTAAAATCAGATTGTGGTGATGGTTGTACAACTCTGTGAATATACCAAAACCACCGAGCTATATACTTTAAATGGGTGAATTTTAGGGGCACCTGGGTGGCTCAGTCAGTTAAGTGGCCGACTTTAGCTCAGGTCAGGATCTCACCGTACGTGAGTTCGAGCCCCGCATCGGGCTCCGTGCTGACAGCTCAGAGCCTGGAGCCTGCTTCAGATTCTGTGTCTCCTTCTCTCTCTGACCCTCCCCCATTCATGCTCTGTCTCTCTGTCTCAAAAATAAATAAACATTAAAAAAATTTTTTTTAAATAAAAAATGAACAATCATTTGGGAGATATATTTTTCAAATGTAAATTTCCTAGCTCTGCCCTAAAAACTGTGATTCACTAGGTCTGGGAAGGAACCCAGGAACCTGCACTTTTAATCTCTCCAGTTTATTCTGATATTGGTGGTTCAGGTGCCATATTTTGAAGAACATTACCCTGAAGGTGTAGGTATCCAGTTTCTTATGCAACAAAAAGATGAAAATAGTAATAATAGCTATCATTATTGAGTGCTTACTATGTGTTAAGCATTATTTTAAGTGCTTCACATGTTTTATCTCAGTATATATGTATATAATATATATGTATATATAGTATATACTATTATTTACTAGATAGATTATATATTACTATATATTATATATTATATATTATATATATGATATATATTATATATTACTCTTATATATCAGCATATGTATTATATACTATTACAACTACTATAATTTCCCTATCACCACCTGCGCATGAGGAAACTGAAGAACAAAGAAGTTTAGTAATTTGTTTAAGGTCACACAACTTGTAAACAGCATAACCAGGATCTGAATGTTAGGTCCAGACATTGCGGTTAAGCTGCTCTTCCTGAGAAAATGAGAGGAATTTGGGTTGAGTTGGGTTAAGTTGTTTTGTAGCTGAGAAGGGAGGGTAGAGAACTGAAAGAAGGGAGGTAATAAAGGAACAAGCAAGATGATTTCTGTCCTGAGAAACCAGAGATCCCAGATGGTATGTGGGTTGCCCAGGAGGAAGAAATTGAGGCTCTAAGATATTAAGTAACCAGTTTTAGGCCATACACCTGGGTAATTGTTCCTTTAGCATTTATTGGACACCTACCTTTGCTGAGTCCTATGCTAGTCTGTAGAGATACAATCTATCCAGTACATTTCTTGTATTCCAAACAGCAAACTGATTTTGGCCACCTTTAACATAAAGGAAGTTGACTAGGAGGTGGCACGGGAGTTCACAGGGCTAAAGGGAAGACTGAGTAAACCAGACTTGGAACAATCAGGGCCCAAATAAACAATACAGGGCCTGGGAAGCAGGAGGCACCTGCCACATCAACTAGGCACCACCAGTGGAATGAGTGAACATTAACCAGTTTTTCATGGCCTTGTATCTTTTCTTTCAAGATCCAAAGTTCTTGGAAAGAGCATGAGATTGATTGAGATTAGGTCCCATGCCTGCCTCATGGCTGTGTGAAAACAGCAAGAGAAAAGGATTTGTGAGAAGTCAGATGATGAATTTACTATTTGTCTTAGGACAGCACACCCTGAAGGCAGCTGGGTGAAATCATATGAGTGAAGGCAAGGGGTGATTGGACACTGAATGGGAAGAAAAAGGCAAATATCCACTAATAATGGTGGTGAGAAAGATAGACACAGTCCCTCTCATATTGGAGTTTATAGTCTAGCAGGGAGTCATACAAAATGGAAATAATCAGACAAAATAATTAGAGTTTATGATTAGACCTGTGAGGGCAACAGACCAGGAGCAATGACAATGAATGACAGAGGACCTACTATTGACTAGATTGGGTAGTCAATGGAAGCCTGTTTGAGGAAGTGATATTTAAGCTGATACCTAAAGATTGAGAGGGAACCATGGATATAAAGAATTGGCAATCGTCAATGGGGTGTATGGGGAGGAAGGGATTGAGTTTGCAATGAGGGAGGCCAATGTGGGGTGAAATGAGCAAGAGGTGAGACTGGAGGAATTATCCTTGTCTTCAACTTTGAACCCACTTTAGCAATGGCCAAACAGACTTTGATAAAATTTACAATTCCTTGAGGAGGGCACCTTTTGGGATGAGCACTGGTGTTGTATGGAAACCAATTTGTCAATAAATTTCATATATATATATAAAAAAAATAAAAATGCTAAGAAAAAAAAATTTACAATTCCTTGGATTATGCAAAGAGGAATTAACCCACACATAGACTTGCAAGATATGACCTGGATGAGAAAGAATGAACTCAAGAAAATCAGCAAAAGACACATAAGAATAGAGTGGGGGGAAGAAAACAAGGTTGTTATAAAAACAAAAGAAGAATTAAAGATACAGCATTGGCTTGATCTATGTGTAGCTTTTTCATCAAAAAACAAACTATATAAAAACTTAAAAATTAACAGTAACAACTCAATAAATAGGATGAGAGGAAGGCAGTGGCATGTAGGGAAAAATCATTGAAGGCATCCTTAAGACTGATAAGGTAGGAAAGACCTGATCTAGTTCATGGTACAGATTAGGAAACTAAGTCTCAGAGAAACCAGGATTCTCCAGAAACCAGGATTCTCACCGTCTGTCTCCTATACTAGCTGCCTCTTTTTCCTGGGTTGGGTGTCTGGTGAGACCAGGTTAGGAGACCCACACCAGCTCCCTCAACCCTTGCACCCAAGTGTTGTAAGGGCCCAAAAGGAACCAGAAACCTGGCCTTACATAATGCCCTGAAGACACATTTCTGGGACTCTGTGCCTCCAGCCCTCTCAATTTTCTTCCTGTCTCCTACCCACAAATGCTCACCATTGCAAAAGCCATTCTGTTGGGAAAACAAGACTAAGATATAAACTAGAACTACAACCTGAAAAGACTGGCTTCCTGTAGCTCAGCCTCCTGTCTCTGAACCCCTCTCCTCAGGAACCATACCCTCCACAAACTATGCATTCAGACCCCTCATGCCCTTCCCCCCAATACACACAGACTTCCCTGCTTTGGAAAAAGAGACAGGTACAGTGGGCTTTGCTTGTTGCTTCCTAGCATCCATTCCACCTTTCCCTTCCCTTTTCCAAATAGGACCCTGAATTCTCAGCTATGTAATTTGAGTGGGATTGACCTCAACTCATTTCCAGGAATGGGCCTAAATAGCTTAAACTAACCAACACACTCCAAATCCCTAGCCACAGTGATTAGTTCAGGAATAAGCATATGACCCAAATCAGGTCAACAGAGCTAAAACCAAACCAAAACAAAACAAAACACCTCAATTCTGGAATTTTGGATTGAGCCATTTGGGGAAATGGGTCTTTTCTTTTCTGCTGGGTTTGAGTTTGGAAGCACCCAGACCTAGAAGCAGCTGGCAATTTATATGTACAAGACAAGATAAGGCAAGGCCAAGGCCAAAGCCTAATTCAACTGGTAAAGGTACAATGAGCCATGTTCAATGTAAGCAGTTTATTACTTACATACACAACAAGAATAAGCCAGCTCCCTGTGATCCTTGTACCCCACACCAAAAAGGATGACACTGAAACAAAAAGGGCTGGGCAATTGCAACGTGAGTTGTAGGCACCTTGTTGCTAAGGAGCCAATTCTAGGCTGCAGTTAACAGGTTTTCTATTCTGTAGCTCCATTCTTAGTAGGATGGGGTAGAAAGTCCCATTAGCTCCTCAGAACCTGGGAAGAAGTAAGAAAACTCGGGGCGCCTGGGTGGCGCAGTCGGTTAAGCGTCCGACTTCAGCCAGGTCACGATCTCACGGTCCGTGAGTTCGAGCCCCGCGTCAGGCTCTGGGCTGATGGCTCAGAGCCTGGAGCCTGTTTCCGATTCTGTGTCTCCCTCTCTCTGCCCCTCCCCCGTTCATGCTCTGTCTCTCTCTGTCCCAAAAATAAATAAACGTTGAAAAAAAAAAATTAAAAAAAAAAAAAAAAGAAGTAAGAAAACTCTCATTACAGCTTCCCAGGGGAGATAGGGAGGCCCGGAGAACATGGCATCAGAGTCTTACAAGCCTCCCATCCTCTCATGTTCTGGCAGGGTCATGAGGCAGTCTGCCAAGACTCAGATTAAGTTTTTCAAACCTTTGCCCATGTGGCTTATATGAATGAATACGTGTAAGGTCACCAGGTGACAAGGTAGAGCCATTCCCCTACACTAGCATGTGGTCACAAAGAGACTCTGTCAAGAATTAAGCCAACTCCTAGGAAGTGTTTTGGAAAAATTAGAAAAGACTGGATCTTAGTTCCATTATTTGAGACACTGGATCAAACCTTGCCTGAGGGCAATTAGTGCTAAACATTTCAACCAAATTTCTTTTCTAGTTTAATCCCGTCTGAGTTGGGTCTTTAGCCACCTGCTACCAAAAGTTCCTAACCAATACAACAGGAGATGGAAATCAGCCTCTGGATTTCTTCCCTGGCTTTAATTACCATTTATATTTTGGTGATTCTCATATCTTTATTTCCAGCCCAGGTTTCACTTATTGCTATTTCAGACATGTGTATCAAACTAGACATTGACACTTTAAATTCCAAATATCTAAATTTTTTAATGTTTATTTATTTATTTATTTATTTTTTAAACGTTTATTTATTTTTGGGACAGAGAGAGACAGAGCATGAACGGGAGAAGGGCAGAGAGGGAGACACAGAATCGGAAACAGGTTCCAGGCTCTGAGCCATCAGCCCAGAGCCCGACGCGGGGCTCGAACTCCGGGACCGCGAGATTGTGACCTCGCTGAAGTCCGATGCTTAACCAACTGCGCCACCCAGGCGCCCCAATGTTTATTTATTTTTGAGGGGGGATGGGGAAGAGAGAGAGGGAGACACAGAATCTGAAGCAGGCTCCAGGCTCTGAGCTGTCAGCACAGAGTTGACATGAGACTCTCAAAGCCATGAACTGTGAAATCGTGACCTGAGCCGAAGTTGGACGCTTAACTGACTGAGTCACCCAGACACCCCTGAATTCCAAATATCTAAAACTGAGCTCATGATCTTCCTTTCAACAACTCACTCTTCCTCCTTAATTCCTTATCTCTGTGAATGGCACCACCAGTCTTTCAGTTGTTCAACTAAAAACCTGAGAATTAGCCTTGACCTCTCCCAATGGCCATCCTTGTACATAATCCACCTTCAAGCTTTGGCCTAAAGATTAGTCAAATCAACCTACTCCTCTCCATCTTAACTGCCACTGCCCTGGTCTAAGTCACTAGCATTCCTCCCCTAGATGTCTACTATACTCTCCTAACAGGTCTCCTGTTGCCATTCTCCATCCTACAACCACTTTTTATGTTTGATACCCATTGGTTGAATGAATGAATGAATGAATGAATGAATAAACGAACAAATGAGTATCATTAACCCTTCCCCTAAAACCCTTCACTTAAAACTCTTCACTGGCTTTCCTTTGCACTTAGTTTAAGAATTGAAGTCCTTTAGGATGGCTCACAAGGGCCACCATGATCTACCCCCCCTACCTACCTCCCTTGACTCATCCCCCACTTTTGTGCCCTATTTGCACCTGAGAAAATAAACTATGAATTGTCATTTCCTTGGTACATTCTACTGTGTACACCCCACTGGCTATCCAACAGCACTTGTCCTCACTTGGCAAAGTCCTACTTATCTTTCAAGGCACATTCTTCAAGTTTCCATCTCTATGAAGACTTTGGTTCCACCTGAGAGTTGGTTCTTTCTCCATACTCCCAAAGAAAGCACTAAGCAGCTGTCTCTAAACAGCACTTGGTAATCACTATCTGATAATTCTAGTATCTGAAGTTTTTGGCAGTCTGATTCCTTGTGTCTACTGAATCTTGCTCATGGTGGATTGTTTCCTTGTGTATTTCATCAATTGTTTCCTTGTGGATTATTAAATAATGTTTGGAAGGGCTTTATACATAGGAATTCTGTATAGCCTGAAACTGGGGTGGCGGACATCCAGAGAAGATTTGCATTTGTTTCTCCTAGGCATCTGAGAGTTGGTTTGGGAGTACATCTCCTTTTGTGTGAATTTCTCAGCCTTGAAGTTTACCAGCCATTCAGGTGATATAAATTTGAACTCCAGACTCATCGAGGACAGGAGTGTGGTTTCAGATTCTCAGATCATTTCTTTCTCGCACCCAAATACCAGGTCAAGATGGACATATATCCTTTTTGTTTCCTTTGCTAGTAGTCAGAAGTTTGTTTTCTTCTAATCTATCACTGTGGGTATGGCTCTTCAAGGGTCTCAGTTCGAATCCCAAACTTCATGTAAACCCAAGTCTTCATCTCCCCAAACATCTGTTAAAAACCCAAACTGTTGAAGGTTCAGTTGTGCATTTAAAGGATGTTTGAGGGCACCTGGGTGGCTTAGTCGGCTAAGCTTTCAACTCTCTCTTTTCTTTTTTTTTTTTTAAAGATTGAGAGAGAGAGAGAGAGAGAGAGAGAGAGAGAGAATCTTAAGCAGGCTCCACACTCAGCATGGAGCTCGATGTGGAGTGAGATCCCATGATTATCAAGCTCTGGGAGGACAGGAAATGGATATGACACATTTCTGAGTCAAGACACCGAGCCCAAGATCTGGCACCGAGCACATGCTCAGAACATTTGTTGATACCAAACTTCCATTCAGACACTTCTAGTGATGAGGAGCTCACTCTTTCCCAAAGTAGCCTTGCCTTTTCTTTGGAGAGGGCTATGTTACCTAGGTGACCATCTGCCTAATGGGGGACAGACTATCCCTAGCCTATGCTCCTCCTTCCCAACACTCAGCTTGTCCACTCACATCCTGCAGAGAGAGGCTCAGGGCCTAGATGATCCCAGTGATAACTGGGACTTTGAGCTTTGATTCTGGGTGAAACACATAGGCTGCTTCTAGATGTAAACCTAAAGCTTTCATGCACCATTGGTGGAAGTCTAACCTGGCACATTTTGGGAGAGCATTTTTTTGAAATTTAAAATATAGGGGCCCCAGGGTGGCTCAGTTGGTTACACGTCCGACTTCAGCTCAGGTCATGACCTCACGATTGGTGAGTTCAATCCCCCTGTCGGGCTCTGTGCTGACAGCTCAGAGCCTGGAGCCTGCTTCACATTCTGTGTCTCCCTCTCTCTCTGCCCCTCCCCCACTCACACTCTGTTTCTCTCTCTCAAAAATAAATAAACATTAAAAAAATTAAAAAAGAAGAAATTTAAAATATGTATACCTATCAGTCTTGTAAGTCATTTCTCTGAATCTATTCTATTCACACAAAAATAGTAATTGTAGTGTTTTTTGTGGCAGCAAAAAATTGAAAATTACCCAAATGTCCCTCAATAAACTATCTACAGTTAAATAGGCTATCTACAGCCACACAATGGGAAACTGGAAGGCAGTTTTTTTTATGAGGTAGGTAGGTCTATGTGTCTATGTGTATTGACATAGGTAGAACTCAAGTCATATTGCTGAGTGGAAAATGTGAGTGTTCAGGACAGAGTATATAATATGATATATTTATGTAAAAACAAACTTATAAGCAGTAAAAATCGGTACATCCTAAAGCCTATTTGGTAATATCAATCAACATTTAAAATGCTATTTAAACTTTTCAAATAACCTCACCTGACTAATCCCCACTAATAAATGTTCATCTTATGAATAAATATGCAAAGTAATGGATGCAAATATTAATTGCAGCATTATTTGTAATAATAAAATATTGAGAACAACCCTTCTTTCCACAGGGGAATTGATACACATTGTGCATAAATACAATGGGATACTATGCATGTGTAAGAAAAAAGTGAGGCTACTGATAAGGAAAGGTCTGCAAAATACACTGTAAAGTGAAAAAAAATAAACTAGGTGCAGAACAGTGTCTCTATTTGTGTGAAAAATACATATAAGTATATATGCACTGGATTTTAACTGCCTAGAATACCTCTGGAAGGAATAACAGGAAACTAGAATTAGTGTTTGCCTCCAGGGAAGAGACTGGATGGTGGGAACAGGGGAGGGAGGGGCACCTGGGTTTTACTATATTCCCTATTGAACCTTTGGAATTCTGAACTATGTCCCTGTAATTAAGTAAATAAAAAAATGTAAAGCATAATTCTAAAACTAGAAGCAAAAGCAAAACAAGCCCAATGAAACAAAACACTCCACACACACACACACACACACACACACACACACACACATATGTATATATATAGTAGAAAAAGGGAAGGAGGGGCACATGAGTGGCTCAATTGGTTGAGCATCTGACTCTTGATTTTGGCTCAGGTCATGATCCCGGGGTTGCGGGATCAAGCCCCACATCAGGATCTGCACTCAGCGTGGAGCCTGCTTAAGTGAGCCTGGGTGGCTCAGTCAATTAAGCATCTGACTCCTGGTTTCAACTCAGGTTGTGATCTCATGGTTTGTGGGTTCAAGTCCCACATCAAGCCCCTCATCGAGCCCCGCATTGATCTCCGTGCTGGCAGTGTGGAGCCTGCTTGGGATTTTCTCCCTTCCTTACTTGCTTGTGTGCTCTCTCTCTCTCAAAGTAAATAAATAAACTTAAGAAAAATATTCTCCCTCTCTCACCCTCCCTCTTCCCCCTCCCTTGCTTGCCTTCTCCCTCTGTCTAAAAAAAAAAAAAAAAAAAAAAAAAAAGGAAAAGATACACTCCCAATCAGGGGCAGTGGTGGAAAGTCTCTTGAATTGGATGACGGATGGTCAAGGGACTTTAACTTTATCTTGATTGTTTGAATTTTATACTTACAATGTTTTTAATTACAAAATCTGTTTGTTTCAATTTACATAAATTGTTGCATCATTTAAAATACATTTTAATTTTAAAAAGTAGAATTCAAATGGATAGAATTCAACTACCCCAAGGCAAAAGAGTGAGGCTGAAGCTGACTCTCCTTCTGAGAGGATTCATATCATGCCCTTTGTCCCACCTGCCCTCCCCCAAGGAATACCTTGGCTCAGAAAGAGGCTGAGCTACTCCCAGCATCATTCCAAAGAGCCTCTCCTGTCACTTCTCATGCACTTGACTCCCTGTTCCCAGAGTTCTGGGCTGAGAACCAGAGCCAATTAGCTATAGGGTCATATTTCCAGAGTCCCCGTCGATGTGAGGTTGAACAGGGCCAGCCTAGGAAAATTGGGACATCTGGCTCCCACCTTTTACCTCTCTGTTCATTCCCTTCAATGCCCTGCTGCCATGTTCCCACCTCCCAGTCTGTGTTTCTCAGTCCATTCAGTGGAGAGTGCAGTGAAAAAACCCAATCAACTAGAAGTGTAGGGATTTAGTGTTCCTAATCTCTTAACTAGTTGTATTTTAGGAGGCATCTAAATAGGGAAATGCTTAACTGTGAGGGAGGACGCTATAATGGTGGAATTTCCGGTACCAGTGAGGAAGGGATCCTAAGGTAAAAGGGCTTCCCTATCACTCTTGAGTCATGTTGGTTGTCAATGCCATATAGTGCTTAACAGCTAGATGGGCTCTGGAGCCAGGCTAATAAGATTCATATCCCAGTCTATCACTTAGTAGCTGTCAAGCCTTGGGCAGATAATTGAAGCTCTCTGTGCCTCATTTTCCGAGCCTACAAGACAGGGATAATAAGAGTAGCTCCCTTATGTGATTGTTCTGAAGCTGTAATGAAATATTACATGAAAACCATTGAGAATACCTCCTGGAACATAGAAAACAATTAACATTAGCCATGGTTGTTATTACTTGTACAAATAATTTTTCTTTCTTAAGGACAGAACTGAAACACTTTGAAGACCTCTGTAGTAGAAAAATTAAATCTGTCAAGCTAATAAATCACTCTGATATAGAGCAAAGAGGTAGTAGTCAGTAGCTTTTTAATCCAACCTAAGTCAGGAATGATTTTGAGACAGAGGAAATTCTTGAACAAAAGCCTAAGGAAAATGATGTTATGATCAAAATCTGTGACAACTTCATTTCAAAGATGGAAAACATCTTGTCTAAGGGTTATGAACTGCTAAACTTCCCCTTCTCAAATGAGTTGGTCAATGTTGGTTTTGTACATGTAGGTCAGTGGTAATATTGTACTTTCTTAAATAAATTGAGTAAGTATATTTCTATGTTGCTTCTTTTCCTTTTTTTCCTTTTTAAGCCAACTTTGCTGAGGTGTAATGAATTTTGACACCATGTAACCACTCCCACAGTCAAAATATAGAGCACTCCATCACTCCAGAAAATTCCTTTGCTCCCCTTTATACTCAGTCGGTCCTTCCACCCATCACAGGCAGCTATTGACCTGCTCTCTGTCAGTATACATACTCCTTTTGCCTGTTCTAGAAATTCATACTAATGGTATCATATGATATGTACTCTTTAGCATCTGGTTTCTTCTGTTCAGCATCATATTTTGAGGTTCATCCATATTTTTACAGGTATTATAGTTCATTCCTTTTTATTGCTAAGTAGTCATCCATCATATGAATAATACTGCAATTCTGTTACCTTTATATACTAGAGTTTGAAAATAAAGGTTGACTGAGTTTGAACTCTTGGAGAAGAGAGTGAAGGGGTAAGGACTGGAAATGAAAGCTTCCGGTGTCTTTCCTGTCCCTTTCACTCACTCATTCGATTATCGTGGGTAAGCCCTTCCCCCTCATCCACACTTCAGTTTCCTTATCTGTAAACTTAGCGCGCTAGATTATCTGTAAATAACCATTCCATGCAATCCCATTACAGGTAGAAGGGTTTCTTCTCCCACAAGAAGGTACATTTTAAAAAATGTTTATTTATTTATTTTGAGAGAGAGAACACGTGCACGAGAGAGTGCATGCATACACAAGTAGGGGGAGGGGTTGAGGGAGAGGGAGAGAGAATCTTAGGCAGGCTCCAAGCTCAGCTGGGAACCTGACTCGGAGCCTCAACGCAGGATCACGACTTGAGCCGAAATCAAGAGTCAGACACGTGACGGACTGAGCCACCCAGCACCCCAGGAAGACACATTTTTTTTTAAGACCCACAAGTAAGGTCCTACCCCCGACAGAGACCCAGAGAATTCCTCTGGAAGACAGGGAGAATAGAATCCATACAAAACCAGACAAGTAGATGAAGAACAAGCAGGAAGGCCCAGGTAAGTTCAGGAATTGATCAATAAATATTTACAACCTATTCAGGGTCTCTATCCCTAGCTTTTCTACCCAAAGATCCCATTGGTAGACTCATGGCTTGAATCAAGGGAATCAGGCCAGGAGGGTTTTATGGAGTAGAAGGAGTTCTGAGGACCTCTGAGAGCAGGTCATGGTGAAGGGCTGAGACTTCCATTCTGGGCCCAGAGGTTGAGTGAGTAGAAAATCAAGGGAAAGGGTGGTAGGAAGAGCTTGGTCAGAGAATGAGTCAGTATCTTTCAAAGATCCCATACTCCATAATCCAAATACTCCCATAAGCCAAACAAATCCCAGGGCCCCACATGGCCCAGGCTTAGCCTCCAATGTCACATTCAAGAACTGCCATGTAAAGAATAAATTGTTGAAAACAAAGCAAATGATCAGCTACAGGGAACTGATTGGACAACTTCAGTCTATCCATACTATGATATAATGTAATACTGTGTGGTTATTAACAAAGAATGAAGAAGTACTATGTACTATTAGGGACTGATCTCCATGTTATATTGTTAAGTTAAAAAAAGCAAATTTCAGGGCGTCTGGGTGGCTCAGTCGGTTGAGCGTCTGACTTCGGCTCAGGTCATGACCTCGCAGTTCGTGAGTTCAAGCCTCATGTCAGGCTCTGTGCTGACAGCTCACAGCCTGGAGCCTGCTTCAGATTCTGCGTCTCCCTCTCTCTCTGCCCCTTCCCCGCTCATGCTCTGTCTCTCTCTGTCTCTCAAAAATGAATAAACATTAAACATTTTTTTTTATAAAAAGCAAATTTCAGGGGTGCCTGGGTAGCTCAGTCGGTTAAGTGTCCAGCTTTGGCTCAAGTCATGATCTCACAGTTCATGAGTTTGAGCCTGCATTGGGCTCTGTGCTGACAGCCCAGACCTGGAGCCTGCTTCAGATTCTGTGTCTCCCTCTCTCTCTGCCCCTGCCCCACTCACACTCTGTCTGTCTCTCTCAAAAATAAATAAACATTAAAATAAATTTTAAAAACAAATTTCAGAACAGTATGCACAGTTCTCGTTTGTGTTCAAAATGGGGTGATCACATATACATATATGTACATACATATCCATATGTATAGGTAAAGAATATTTCCAACACTTCACACAAGAAGCTGGGTAACAGCAGTCACCCCTAAGGAGCAGAAGTTGATTGGAGGGTGCTGGGGTTAGAAATGAGAAGGAAACCTATATCCTTTTATTCTCTAGGCTTTTGAATTACGTGCATTTTAATCTATTCAGAAATGAATGAAAATGTATTAAATCCAAGAACAACAGTCCAGCTCCCAAAAGTAATTTTAAAATGGCTCTAGGCTTGTGGCCAGACAACCCCTCATGGCCAGGGCTGCTGCTTGTGCTTGGGCGGGGTGTGGTGCCCCCACCCCACCCCTCTCTTCCCCCGCCACCTCCCACCCCCCAGCACACACCCCCACCCCGGGTCAGGAAGATGGTAAAGTATTTCTGGGCCAGAGCTTGCTTGCTCCACAGTTCCTGGGACCAAGTGTTGGCTGCCTTCCGGCAGCAGCACCCGAATCCCTATAGCAAACATGTCTTGACCGAAGACGGAGTGCACCAGGAGGTGGCCCCTGACCCAGTGTCTCCTGACCAAGACCAACAGGATGCCCTGCTGGGCGGAGCGACTGCTTCCTGCCAGTGTTGCTCCCTCGGTGTACATCCTGGAGGATTCTATTGTGGACCCACAGAACTAGACCATGACCACCTTCACCTGGAACATCAACCAGGCCCAGCTGCTGGTGGTGGAAGAACTATGTGTTTACTGTGTGAACTCTGATAACAGCAGCTGGACCAAAATCCACTGGGAAGCCTGGGTCTCCTCCAGCTTATTTGGTGTCTCCAAAGCTGTCCACGAATTTGGCCTTGCCTGGTTCAAGAGCAATTGTGACCAAGACTAGGAAGGGCTTTGAATACATCTTGGCCAAGCTGCAAGGTGAGGCCCCTTCCGAACCCCTTGTTGAGACAGCCAAGGAAGCCAAGGAGAAGGCAAGGGGGACAGCACTGGCAGCTACAGAGGAGGCCAAGGACCTTGCCAGCAAGGCCGCCACCAAGCAGCAACAGCAGCAGCAGCAGTTTGTGTAGCTAGCCCAGGCCCTGGTGTGGTAGGACACCTGACCACCCTGCTCAAATCCCTCCACCTTTTCCCTCTTGTGCTTTATTATTAAAAGTCAACCTCCAGCCCTTTCTATTGTCTGGGTGGTGGGTTGGGGATGGGAGTCCCGTTTGGCATTTACAGTGCACCAGGCCCGTTACCCATGTCTGAGTAGGGCCTGCTCATTCCCACATGAGGCAGTTGATGACGGGCACAGAGAGATGCAGTGACTTGTCCAGGATCACTGACAGAATGCAGGTGCAATGGTAAAAAATGCTAGACTGTAAGTTCCATGAGGGCAGGGACCTTTGTTGCATTCTCTCATGTGTCCCAAGTACCTGGAACAATACCTAACACAAAACAGGCACTTTTTTGTTGACTTAAAAAAAATTACTCTAATATTTATTTATAATTCTTGAAAGACATCAGAGGGTCTGTAATCCAGGTCAACACTCTTTAGAATCTCCTGTGTTCTCATTAACCCTCTCAAGCCACATTGTTGCCTCTCAGTGCCCCTCACTCACCAAACTTGTCACTTTCCATCAAAACTTGTCCCCCGAGGCCCTTTCCCGCAGCTTTGCTTTTCTTTTTCCTCCCCACCTTACCATTCAGTGTCTGTCATCCTGTTATCCTACTTTTGTGTCACACACACACACACACACACATACAAAGCAGCCAGACAAAATAAAACTCTCCTTAGAAAATCATGGGCAGAAGACAAGAAAGCAGACAAAGGAATTCCCCATTAATGCCCTCATTGTACAGAAACAGAGACCCACAGAGGGACAGAAAGTCACCCCAAATTACATAGCAAGTCAGAAGCAGAGCCAAGACAAAGGTGCAGGGCTCCTGATTTGAAATCATATTCCAGGGCATTCAACCCATTTGTCCTACTCAAGCTTCTACTCATCCTTCAAAGTGTACCTCAGATGCCCTGTCTTCCCTGAAGCCTTCCTTGAATCTCTCTGTTTTTTTTTTTTTTTTTGGATTCCCCTAGCATCTTGTCTTACCCACTGTCATAGCCCCTATCTCCCTGTTTTATAATGTCTCTGATTATATTTCTGCTTACACTGAAAGAGATTCTCAAGTATAGAAAAGGCATCTGTCTCCCAGAGAGTAACTAGTCATTACTGAGTGTGATGAATTGAAAGTGTATAATGCTCTAAGGACAGGCAGACAATATGTTTTGGGGGCTGTGAGAAGGGAGAAGTTATTTCTTCCCAAAGAGATCTTGGAAAGCTTCCTGGAAGAAGTGCCTTTTGGCTGATATATACCTAGAGTTGCATCCCACATATTGAAGTTACTTAATTTCAAGTATGTGACTTTGGCAAAAGAAAAAAAGATAGAAAAAAATGATGTTTTCCCATTTGTAACACTATTATGAGTTTTACAAAAATATTTGCACGAAGACAAAATGTACTAGTTGGGGGCGCCTGGATGGCTCAGTTGGTTAAGCATCTGACTTCAGTTCAGGTCATGATCTTGCAGTTTGTGAGTCTGAGCCCCACACTGGGCTCTACACTGACAGTGAAGAGCCTGCTTGGTATTCTCTCTCTTTCCCTCTCTCTTTGGCCCTCCCCTACTTGCTCTCTCTCTCTCTCTCTCTCTTTGTTTCTCTCTCTCAAAATAATAAATAAACTTTCAAAATGCCTTTAAAAAAAAGACAAAATGTACTCGAGTAAGATTAGTAACTCATGCTGCCTCTTGATTTTCATGCAAAAAACTTTTTGAACACATGTGTAGAAGTCTTCTATAGTTGTGTTACAAACTTCCACAAACTTAGGGGCTCAAGACAGCGCTTACTTATTAGCTACAGTTTTATTAGTCAGAAGTCCAGGCACAGCTCATTTGGGTTCTCTGCTCAGGGACCCACAGGGTGAAATTGAGGTGTTGACCACCGTGTCCTCATCTGAAGACTCAAATAGGGAAACTTTTTCTTCCAGGCTCCCTCAGGTTGTTGGCAGAATTCATTTCCTTGCAGCCATATTGTTAAGATCCTATTTTATTGCTATCTGTTATCTGGGGGCTGCTCTCAGCTTCTAGAGGCCCCTCTTGGGTCCTTGCCATGTGGCCCTCTCCAAAACATGGCAGTTTGCTCCTCCAAGGCCAACATGGGAATGCTGCTTGAGAAAATGATTTTATGTTAGGTAAAGATACTGTAAAATTTTCACACATAGGCTTTATAATTTTTACACTATTTATTATTATATGTGCACAGATGTACATCCAATATTTCTATACACTGCTACATATACAGAAACATGATCTTGGGCCTCAGCAGTCTGAGACTCAATTTCCTCATCTGTAAAATGGGGATAGAAACGCTGTCCATCCTGGAGTGTGACAGGCATACAGTAAATGCTCAATAAATATAAGCTGCCAATTACATTAATAAAGAATTAATAAAGAATAAAGAGGGTCTAGACACATGGAGATTAGGTAGGGGGAGAGGGACGGGCCCCCTAGGAAGAGGAAACTGCGAGAGCAAAATCCTGGAAGCAGAAAAACTGGTGGTAGCTTGGAGTGTGATCATTTGCATGGTGTGTGTGTGTGTGTGTGTGTGTGTGTGTTGATGGAGAAGGCCAAATGAGTGGGTGAGGGCAGCTTCACTCACCCCTCGAGTCAGTACTTACTGAACGTTTACTGTGTACCAAGTACCGTGAGAGCATGCCTGGTCTGCCGTGTGAATTGCAGCCTAGAGATGGTAGGGAGCCAAGGAGGAGCTATGAGCAGAAAAGGGCGGTGGTCTGAGCTGCAGGGAGCCCATCTGCTCCTAGAAGAGTGGCTGCCTCAGCAGGGGGGAACCTCATTGTCTACTTTCTCCTTCCCAGCCTCAAAGCTGGAGGGATGCCACCATTTCCTTTCAAAAGTTCTAAATGTGGGAATTCATGCAGGGCATTCACACCAGAGCAGCTCACTTGGGTAATTGTCTACACTCAAACATACCCAAGGAACCCCAAAGTCACCACCCCAACCTCAAATCATGGGCAGGTGGACTAAAACCAAGCCAGGCATTTCACTTCCTGTCACCTGCCTCCTCTTCCTGAAATGAATCCTGTCCTGACTATTCCTTCCTCCAGGGAGGACAAACAGACACAAACAAACTCGGATGCCTGAAGGTTGGGACTGGAGATACCGTTTAGGAAGCATGAGGCCAGCCATTTTGCAGATGGGAAAACAGACAAAGAAAGTGATTTACCCAGGAACCCAGGCAGTGAGCCCAGGATAGAACCAGGACTGAAATTTGGATTTACTGACAATCAGGCCAAGGTGTTCACACACACACACACACACACACACACACACACCATCCTCAATTTAAACACCTCTGAGTTGGACAACAAACCTATCTGAATAGAAATTCTGGATATATGGCTCCTGGTTAAGGTATAGAACATTTGGTTTGGGAGGAGTTTGGGGATTATGTCTGCCCTAGTTGGCTTTACCAATTAAATTTTTTCCCATCTCTGTCCCAGTTTCTTGTACCAGTAAAATGGAAAGAAAATTATTATCTACATAGAGGGTTGTTGTGAAGATTAAATTAATTATTGACATGGGTAAGGACTTAGAATAGTACCTGGCACATAGAAATCCCAATAGTATCATAATTAATCTTCTCATTTAACTGTAGTTCTGGGACTAGTGGAGGGCAGGGAAGGGCTATGCTTCTGAGTGATCAGGACTCCTGATTTTGACTCAGATTCCAAGCTACCCTGTGGTCTTTGTCTCAGCCTTGCTGTCTATCTGAGAGGGGAAAGGGAGAAGGGATGAATGGTGAGGCAGTTCTCCAGCGGGCTCATATCTTCAAGTACACACAAGGTCTGTGAAAGACACACCCAGGCTGACACATCTGACACATCTCTGTCCTTTGAAGTGGGGGGCCCCAAGTCATTGGTGAGGCCCCAGGGTTTGGTAAGGGCAAGCCTCAGGCCCAAACAGGAATAGAAGGATGGCCTCTTGACCTCCAATCCTGGAGCCCATAAAACTGGGAAGGTGCTTATGTCTGAGCAGGGATTGGATGGGTATGGGCATCTGTTAACTCTGTGGGTGTGAGTTCATGTGCATGTGTGTATGTTTGTACACGGATGCCTCCATGTGTATGTGAAGACATCCATGTCTATCCAGCAATGGCAGTCTCTAATTGGAAATAAGTCTCCAGTATTACCCCCAGCATGGTGCCCACTGCCTCTTTTTACAACCTTCAGGTCCAGACCAGGGTCCCAGAATACTAACCTCCCCCACTCCTTTGCCACCAGGTTCAATAGATAGCTCTGCTGGTCTACAATTCTAAGCAGGTAACTTGACCTCTCTGTGCCTGTGTGCCTCAGTTTCTCCACCTGTAAGATGAGGAGTTTGGATGAATTAAGATCTGAGGTGTCCTCCAACCCTGATAATAAATCTACAGTGCAGAGGGATGGGTCCTAGGGGTTTCAGGAGAGGATACCGCTACTTCCATGGGTACCTCTGATTCTACAGAGAAATGGAAGACTGGGATCTGCCCTAGCAGCCTGTACATGGGGTTCAGCCAAAGCTGGGAGCAGAATCTAGCTCATCAGAGTGTATGCCAGAGGCCCCTTCCCTGGGCTTGAGAAATGAAAATCCTGTGCCCAACAGAATGCTCCCTACACCAGGGTCCAGGATCCAGGTGAAGATTCCTATACCAGCCACCCTTCTTGAGCTGTAAATGCTGAGCTTTTGATTGGAGTCTACTCTGCCAGTCCCAGCATAGGCTGGGTGGGGGTAGTATATGGACAGAGATTACGCCCTTGGGATGCCAACCATCCATTTAGGAACACACACACACACACACACACACACACACACACATTTAGTCATCACTACCTCTTGTTTATTGAATAAATGACTGTCCATCAAAGTAGGGTGGGGAAGGCTACCTGGAGGAAGAAGGTGTGAGTAGAGTCCTGAAGACAGAAAATATATGCATTCACAAAGGCCTGAAGAGGGCATTCCCTCAAGGGGGAAACAGCTTGAGCAATACCACAACTGTGGGAGAGTGTTAAGGAGACAGGAATTTGACATTAGCACAAGCTGCATACAGGAGAAGTGGGGATGAAGCCGGAGAGAGCTAGGACTGGTTCATGGAAGGCTGAACAAATTAACAAATGCTGTGTTAAGGGGTGTGATACGTTGGGAGCCACAGAAGTTTTTAGAAGAGGCAAATGGTATGATGAGAGAGGAGTATTAGGGATTATTTCGTTTAAGTCAGCAAGGAGGTCAAGAGAGGATATGAAGTTAGCAGGAAGTAGATGCAAAGAGCAGAGGTTCAGTGTTGCACAGAATGACACTTTGGGGACACCACACCAAGGGCCAAAACACTGCTGCTCCTCCCCCCAGAAGCTTCTGGGTTTTATTTCCTGGCTCCTCCTAGTTGCTAGGGCTGAGGAGTCCCTCTGGAGTTTCAGACTAGGCTGGGGCAGGATTTTATCAGCAGAGCATGAAGCTCTGGCCTAGCTCACTCCCTGCCTCCTGTTGGGCCAGATGGGCAGCTCTCAGACCCACCCCCACCAGCCCTGCTCTACTGAGAGAGGACCCAGAACCTCCAGCCCTGGAGATTCAGAGGATGTGTATTTGTGGTCTCACCTCAGGTATTTCCCAGGCCATTGGGAGAGACAGGGTCTAGAACATGGGCTTGGTAGAATCCTGAGGGTAGAGAATTTGAAAGAATCTCTAGATGCTTGGACATGTTAAATTTGACAGAAAAAAAAATTGAGGCCCACAGAGGTAACATGACTTCCTTGAGGCCACACAGCAAGTTTGAAGCAGTCAGGACTAGGCCTAGGTTTCCCTGGGGAGGCTGAAGCACTCTGGGGTTTGGACAATCTGATGCATGTAGAGAGTGAAGAGAGTTGGGGCCAGGAACTATGGTTTCAGATCCTGGTTCTGCTATTTACCATAGCTTCGCAACCTGTAGGAAGTCAGGCTGAGTCTGTGTCCTCAAACAGAAAATGGGGAGAATACTCACCTTTTGGGGTTGTTGTGAAAATCAAAACACATATAAAGTGTTATAGAGTACAATTGGTGCCTGGCACTCAGTGTTTAGTAAATGTCAGTTAGTGGTCTGGCAGTGGCAATACTAGGTACTCAATAAATCTTTGTTGAATGCATAATTGAAAATTAATCCACATACTAACAGTGAGATTTGTGAGCCTGTAAGTTCCCCTGTGTGTAAATCAGACCTAATAATCCTTGTCCTGTCAGCCCTGGTAGCAATGTGGATTAAATAAAGCATAAATGTTCCAGTACAGAGCCATCTCCAGATGGGCTATTCAGTCCAGGGCAATTCCTCTTCAAGTCCCATTCTGAAAAACTTCCCGTCAACCGAGCCAATTCCTTTACATTCCTGGGTGCTCCCCTGGAACCAGGGAAAGGGATGTCCCTTACCTCCCAAGCCTGCCAGGCTGAGGAAAAATAGAGCGGGGAAAGCAGAGAATGTGAAGGGGTGAGGTGAGAGAAGAGGGAAGGTTGATGGGAAGAATGGACGTGCACGGACGTGGAGTTGAGGAAAGAGTACGGATTAGGGGATTTGGAGAGAGGATTCCTGTGAAAGGATATGGGGGACAGTGGGCTAGGTGAGGGCGCTAGGGCATATCCAGGAAATGCAGAAGATGGGGATCTCGTAGGGAGTGGGGACCGTCCTCATTAAGAGGCCTGTAGGTCTCCCTTGGAGCTAGGGGTCAAAGAACTCAGCAGTGGTCTCTCTGGGAGGCCCCCCGAGGCTCGGAGTCTGGAAGGAGCCACTATCCAGCGGATCGTGGAGGGGGTGGGGAGGGGGGATCCGAAGCTTGCGATTGGCCACCGCTCCGCCGGCCGGTGACGCTAGGCGGGCGGGCTCCTTTGTGACGTCACAATCAGCTGTTTGAACGTTCCAATTTGTGCGGTGAGCCCAGCAGCGGCTGCACAGTCTCAAAGCCCCGCAGGCGAGCGCAGCAGCCGCGAGCTTCCAAGCCGGAGCCCGGCCGCCTCCCAGTCCAGCCCCGCGATGCAGCCCGGCCTGTGATCAGCGCCGACGCCCGGACGCTCCGCCGCGCAACTACCTCAGAGCCACCCCGCCCGCCGTACCTCCCCCTCCCCAAGGTGAGTCCAGACCGGCTTCGGCCCAGGGGGTCCCGCGTCTCTGGACACGCCCCGAGCTCCCGGCTCCCGGGTCTTTGTCTCCGCCGGCGGTGGCCGGGCTGCATTTCCATCTCCCGATTGGCTGCCGCACGCTGGTAGACCGTGACGTCTCTCTATTTGCATATGACATTGAGACGTCACCAAGGCCGGCACCGCCCCCCCGGCTCGGGTCGCCTGTCCTCCGGTGACCCGGTAAGCGCTGGGTCGGGGCTTGGCTCACGGGTGAGGAACGCTGAAAGGCAGCAGGCCCGGAAGGGCCTCGGCAGTTTCCTGGGCTAACCCAGGTGCTGTAGTCAGGCCTCTGATCCCCTACTTAGGTCCGGGCGGCGCTGCTGGCTGTAGGTTGGAGTTCAGAGGCAGCCCAGAGCTCCACTTCTAGGTCGTTGGGGGGCAGCGCCAGATGGCGGAATACCCTCTCTCCAGCTCCAAGCTCTGCACCCCCGGGACTACCAAGCCGGAGCCTGATCTTCCTAATCGCTGTTGTGTGCAGCGCTTTAGAGGATGTCACTCCCAACCCCCAAACAAGGGGTCTTGGACTCCATTTCACCGAAGAGGAAACTGAAGCACAGAGGGGGGAAATTGTTTACTCCAGGTCATGAAGCTAATTAGAGTCATACCTACTGAGTGAATGATAGATGCATTAGCCATGGCATATGCCTAGTAGGAACTCAATACAAGTAACAAGTTACACATCCTCCTAACACTGGGGACTCCTCCACCTTGGGCTCATTGCCATCCAAATTTTATGGAGCTCTTAGGTCCCCTCATTCCTGGATCTTTTTCCAGGAGGCCTCTGGAGACCTGGTCCCCTTTTGTGGCCCTGACCCTCACTCTGAACCTTGGAGACCCAGAGCCCAATAAAATTGCTGCATCAAAATTTCTGACCACAGAAAGGTGAGTCATTGGCTGCCTCAGGGTGTCTCTGGGGCTGATGTTGGGGTAGGATGGAGGGTGAGAGTTCCCTGCTTGGCCCTTTATTACCTCCCCAACCCCTAGCATTGTCAGCTGAGAAGGACATGACCTGGCCTAGTGCTGGTGATTACTAGGCTTGTGCTGCCCCCTTCTCTGCTTACAGAGAGGGCCAGGAGAAGGGAGTAGGAGAAGGAGAGTTCTGGCTTTCCAAGTGGATGGGCCCAGAGACTGGGCCAAGAGTCCCATCCCAGCCTGGGCTTTGCTAAAGGATGGGTGGGGTAGAAGTGGCTTGGGGCTCAAGAGCTATTCTGGGCACAGCTGCTGTAGTTATTAAAGGGAATGGTTCTCCCTGGAGCAGAACTGGGAATGTGAGAACCAGGAAGCTGGCAAAGCTGGGAAAGCAAATCTGGGAGGCTCCCCCAGTGGTCATGAGAGGGGGCGGGCACTGGCTGGCTGGTGCTACTGTCACTCCTGGCTCTGTCACTTATTTGCTGTGTGACTTCAGGCAGGGAGCTTCCTCCCACTGAACCTCTTTTACCTTAATCTGTCTATAATTTGAGGAGACCCCCAATGGGTTCTGGTACACAGTGGGTGCTCTGGTAGATGCATGATGAATCTTGGTGTTAGGAACTCTAAACCCTTTTATAGCTGGGCAGAGGGGTTTTGAGGTGAGCAGTAACTTGAAAAGTTCTGACTCCTCTCTGACCTCCCTATCTCCCCTGCCTCATTATATTTTTGGGTGATTGTTTGCTGAGGCCTTCCTATGTCTACTCTGGGCTGGATGTTTAGTGTCCTGGGACTAGACCTGCCTGGCCACCATCTAGTGTGTGTCTTTGGATAGACTGATTTCCTCTGATTCTCAGGTTGTAAAATGGGCCAGGTGAATATGATGGCCCTCACCAAGGCTCCAACCTTCTCTTCCTTCAGGAGGGGCCAAACTTTCAGGATTTTTGGTAACTGAATCACTGACTCCCTATGGCCGACAGACAGGTTGGGATATGTGGCTTGTATCAGGCAGACACTAGTTGGGGGTGCCCAACCTTTTATTATAATCTCTGTAGATTTCCCACCAGAGAAGCCAGCACCCAGGGAATACTTCTGTCTGGAGCCCACTGTGGGTTTGCAAATGTGGAAATACTCTGTTTATGGAGGTTGGATGATTCTGTGGCAAATATGAAAACATATCCCAGAAATGGGAGGGATAGCAACAAGCATAGAAATAACTCAGGTGGGTTAGCAGTAAGTGTAGACTGCCTCCAGGGAATAGAAAAGTAGACATGCCCCCAGGGAGTTCTACAGGAAATGTGGAAACATCCCTAGAGGAAAGTGACAAGTGTCTCAGTAGCAAAATGGTTGACCATCTTCAGGGGATAGGTGAGGAGGCTCAAGCTTTGGGACATCCAGGGGACTCCTAGCCAGGCCTAGTCCTAAGGCAGGCTGAAGTGGGGAGAAGGGCAGGTCTATAGCCACCTCCTTGACATCTCTATTCCTGGAACAGGGGATCTCCTTTCTTATTTTCATCCAGGGAAGGGCTGATTGAGGGGTTGGGTCCTGGTCTTACCCTCATTGCTCATCCTTAAGGGCTCCTGGGGTTTGATAGGCCCTCCCTTCATCATTACCTCCCACTGACCTGCTGTCTCTCTGAGGCCAGGCAACCTGATCTTCCTCCTAGCCAGGAATGCTGCCCTTGAGCAGGAGCTTAGGTATAGGGGGTGAGAAGGGGGAGGGCCCATGGGAATAGGATCTTAGAACCTCATCTGACAGACACAGATGAGAGCTGTGCAATCACATGGTAGCGGTTCTGTGGGATTTCTGCTAGCCAGTACTTTACAAGCCACACAGGCTCAAGTAGTGGTTCCTAATCTGGGGGGTCAAGGAGTAATGTTAGGAAATCATGATGAAAACTTCTTCCCAGAAAAATACCCAGGTCACCAAGTTAAAACTGTCTAATCCAGAGAGATACCCAGCAAAGGCAATGGAGTATAGTGATTGGGGGTGCTGACTCTGGAATCTGACTGTATGGGTTTAAATCCAACTTCTGTGTCTTATTAGCTGTGAGACTTTGCACAAGTTACATTACCTCTCTGAGCCGCAGTTTCTTTACCTGTAAAAGAGGGATAATAATTAGACCCACTTCCTAGAGTTGTTGTGAGAAGTACCTGTGGTAATATAGGTAAAGTGCTTAGGACAGTACCTAGCACATGAATGTTAGCTGTATTATGATAATAAGTAATCACAATATCAGACAGTTTCTTCCTTGCTTGGAGAACTGCTATTTACCCTTCAAGGTTCAGCGTGGATGTCCAACCCTCTGGAGACCTTTCCTGATAGAGTCTAGTCATATATATCACTCCTTCCATGCCCCTAGAGCATGCAATAATGTTAATAATTAACTAGTTGATTCTTTTACTGAACGCTTACTCTGTGCCCTGGTACGGCTCTAAGCACTTTGTGTTTAGCTCATTTAATTCTCATTAGAGCCCAGAGGAGGATACTATTATTAGCTCGTGTAATTCTTATAAGGGCCCAGAGGAAGGTACTATTATCACTGGCATTTGATAGATGAGAAAACTAAAGCACAGATGAGTTAAATAACTTCGTAAGGTCACGCAGAAAATAGAGAAGCATGAAAGCAGGTGGACTTACCAGGACACGCACACACCGCAGAGCTTCCCCACACATCCCTTAGAGCGTACTCTCACTATGCTCTCAGGGCTGGGGGTGATATCCCTAGCCGGGAGTCGGGTGGGCGCTGTGACTCCTCTCTGCACCTCCCAGGTATCTGCACTGCCGCTGGGCGCCCCCCTGAGACCGTTTCACTCTCCCACCATGTTCCAGCGCCTCACCAGCCTCTTCTTCAGTACTCCCCCGCCCCCCGAGGACCCCGGATGCCCCCGAGCCTTCGTCTCCGAGGAGGATGAAGTGGACGGCTGGCTCATCATTGATCTGCCGGGTGAGGCCTGAGTCGGGGGCCAGGACTCTGATCCCTGGGCATGTGATGGGCAGGTGGCCGAGCTGCGGAGGGGAAGGGAGCTACTAGGGGATTGGGAAGCTCGTCTGGCCTCCTGGGCAAACTGGGGCTGAGGCAGTGACTGTGAAGGCAGGGTAACAGGGCCCCATCCCATGCAAAGCCCGGGCCATCTCCTGGTATCTCAGCGTTGGGGCCCACACCTCATGTGCCCTAGGGCAGCTGGTCGAGACTCCTGGCCCATGGGTGCCCCGTGGGCGCGGCAGGCGGGGCTGCGGGTCTGACTAACGATGCCCTTTCTCTCCCCGCCCCACTGTGTCCGGTGTGTGTGTGTCCCTCCCCGCTGCGCCCCCTCCTCCTCATGGCTACCCCTCCCGCGCCCCGTAGACAGCTACGCGGCTCCACCCAGCCCCGGGGCCGCTCCTGCTCCCGCAGGCCGCCCTCCGCCCGCGCCCTCCTTGATGGACGAGAGCTGGTTTGTTACCCCTCCCGCCTGTTTTACTGCAGAGGGGCCCGGACTCGGGCCCGCCCGCCTCCAGAGCAACCCCCTGGAGGACCTCCTCATCGAGCATCCCAGCATGTCCGTTTACGTCACCGGCAGCACCATAGTGCTGGAGCCTGGGCCCCCTTCCCCGCATCCCGACGCTGCCCTGCCTGACGGCGACCTTAGCGAAGGGTGAGCGGGCCGGGGACGTAGCCTGGAGACCTAGAGAAGCGTGTCCGGGAGGCAAGGGTCCAGGCCGGGAGGCTCGAGGAAGCGCGCCCAGGAGCCCGCCCTGCGTCTAAGGCGGGGCCTTTAGAGGCGTGTCTTCGTGGCAAAGAGCGGGGAAGAGGCTAGGGGAGGGCCTGAGGGTAAAGGGGCGGAGCTTTAAGAGAGGGAGAGACCTGGCTTGTTGGCCCCGACAGGGCTGGGGAGAGACGGAGCTCCGAGGCTTCGGGCGGGTTTGGCGGAGGGGCGAGGCCGGAGCGCCGGAGAGGTGGGGTTTCCAGAGGCTAGCTCGGAAGGTAAGGACCGAATTGGAGGTGGGAGCCGAGCCTTCCCTGGAGTCCGGTTTAATCGTCACAGGGGTTAGAACTGAGGAGGCGTCTCCAGGCTGGCTCGGAGGAAGGGCTGGGGCCCACAAGAAGGGCACCGGGCGCCCTGCTAAGAGCAGAGACAGCATTGCGCTGGAGCGAGGGTGCGGGGACTGGGTGGGCGGTGCCAGCGCGCCTCTCCGCCCCGGGACCTGTCCGGCCCCGACCGAGCCCTGCTCTGTCCCCGCAGGGAGTTGGCGCCCGCCCGTCGTGAGCCCCGGGCCCTGCACCACGCCGCCGCCCCTCTGCCGGCGCGGGCTGCACTGCTAGAGAAGGCGGGCCAGGCGCGGCGGGTACAGCGGGCCCGGCAGCGCGCCGAGCGCCACGCGCTGAGCGCCAAGGTGGTGCAACGGCAGAACCGCGCCCGCGAGAGCCGTTCGCGCCGGCCCAAGCATCAGGGCAGCTTCGTCTATCAGCCATGCCAGCGCCAGTTCAACTACTGAGGATCCGCCGGCCGAACCACAAGCGCCTCGCGGATCCCGGACCCCTGTCGGGCCCCTCTGCCGCGGCCAGTGTGTTGCGCGAGGAGCGCCCTCCGCCCACCTGGGTTGGACACTACAACCTCCCTCCTCCTTGAGAGAGGTGGGGTGCTAGCCCCCTCTCCCACCTCCCTCGATTTTCCCACCACTGATCCTCTAATCCGCTTCTGAAGCCCCTCTGCCCACCCTCCGACCCCATGCCTGATATCTAATCCTCCATTTCCTCCCCCTCCCTTGACATTCCATCCTTCCTTCCTTCTCTGCTCTGTCCCCATCTCTACCCCGACTTCCTCTTCATCCTTGCCCTCCGTTCCTGTACCTCTGGCCCACTCCTTCCACTAGCCTCTTCTCCCAGACCTAGCCCTTTTCTCTGCCTTCAATTCCCACTTTACAGCCTCACCTATCTCATGTTTGGCACTACACGCACCCCTGCCCTTATTCATTCCCAGTTATTCCCTCCCAAACGGATAGGGGGTGGCGCTGAGACTAAAGGCCTCTGCCTTTAGTCTCCCCCCTCCCTCTCCCCTGGGATTGGACTCCTTGGAGTTGTTTAGGCCTGTAAAGGTAAAGCATGTGGAATAGGACTGTGAGATGTGAGTTAGAAGGAGAAGTGGAGGGAATCAAGGGTAAGAGGCAGCCTACTGGAGATGTAGACAGGACATACAGGTTAAGAACCTGTGGGGAGCAGGGCACCATGGGAGCTGGCCCTGTGCTTGCTCAGTGGCCAAGCCCTCCTCTTGGGCTTGAGCCTGGAGTCTGCCCCCAGTTTTTATAATCCCATTTACCATATCTCTCCTCTGAAATTCACTCCTCTGAACGCCTGAGTCTGAAGGGCTTAGTACCTTGTTGCCCTACCCCCAACATGTCACCCCAGGAATAGAGGCTGGGCAAGGCCCTGCCATCCTGGCCATATGTTCACGTGCCCAAGGTGCTAGAACTAGTTTAGGAGAGATGCAGGCCAGAGGGCTTCTAGGCAGGGAAAGTGCACACTCCAGAGTAAGAATGCAGGGGAATGATGCTGGGGAGGACAAGCTGTGGGGTGAAGCCATCCCAAGACTGACAGCTCAGCCTTCGTGTTTCACCTCTGGCCTTGTATTTCACTCTGCTCAGGATGGCTAATAAACACTCCCGGGTAGGAAGCCAGGAGCCCCACTGTCCCAACCCCCAAACAGTCCCTATCCAGGTTCAGGGCTTCCAGGGGGCCTCTCATTTTCTCCCCCAGGGCTCTCTTCCTTTCTAGTCCAACGGGGAGAAATGGGGGCCCTATGGTTACCCTCCCCCTCTCCAGTAAGCAACTGGAGGAGGGAACTTGAATCCCTGGGTGAGACCAGCGGGGTCACAGGCAGACAGCATTCTCCTTCTTATGGTGGGAGTGAATTTTGGGCTCAGTCACCAGCAACAGCTTCTTGGGATATCCTGAGTTGCTTCCCTTTTCCTCTAATTGTCCTTTTTTAGTGTGTGCTTTCTTCCTTGACACTTTTAAGATTTCCTGTTACATACTTACATAGGTCTTCCCCCTCATTCCAATTCCAGGTTTCTAGGCCTCACAGCCAAGCTGAGGCTTGGTTGGAAAACTCTATAATCTCATGACGGTAAAGGCAGCTGCCCTCCCTGATCTTATAGCCCCAAGGCTCGTGTTGGGTATATGGATAAGGGAGGGGGTAGCCCCATGGTTGCCAGGATGGGGACAAAGGAAGTTCCTGTTGGGGTCTCCTATCCAAGCCAAATCTACAGTAAAAGGAGATCAAAGTCCCTAAGCCAGTCCACTAGGGCCCCAGTAGTAACAACCTTGCTTCTCTTGCCAAGGTTCTCCTTCAGTTATAAAGAGTTGCTTTTATTCTTTCAGCAACCCCGTGGTCACTTCACAGCCAGCTTAGGGTCTCCCGCACTTCTGAGAGCTTAAGCTCCCTCCAGCTCTTCCTGCCTACTCCTTTGCTGCCAGCTGGGGCATAGGCTCAGTTGTGAGCAGTCCCCATGATCCTTCTGGTGTGGAGGGGGCGAGCAAGTTATAGGACATTTGGCTCAAATTTCAAGAGACTCCTTACACATATTTCTGGAGGCTCCTGTAGTTCTAGAACCCTCCAATGTCATCACCTGGCTGGTTGTAAGGCTCATATGTTTTTGTACTTTCCTACAGATTCGGTAGCATTTAAGTGTGGCAATATTTTAATTGTGTATAGATTTCTATGAACCAACACTACTCAGTCTCCTGCTAGTCTGATTCCTGAAGCATCAGACCTCATCATACTGTATTGACTGTGTATGTGCCTTTCACCTTGAGCATGCTTCAGGATTTTTTTTTTTAAGCCACAGAACTTGAATACACGAGGGAACTAGAATTCATAAAGTCCTATGCAACCTTAGACAGGAGGGGGTGAGAGAGTCTGTCGTGACTGATGTTTTCAGAGACCCTGGAGAAGTTGTATTAATTAATGTCAATATTACTAGCACTTTGCCAAAACTAAGTATGTCAGAGAGACCCCTGTTTCTACAGTGAGACCCAAGTACATCAAAGGGTGACTTACAGTAATTCCCCAATATGTCTGAGTGCTCTCGTCAAGCTGGTTGTCACTTTCCAGCTTTTGCCAGTTTGGCCCTCACAGGGTACCATGTGTGTATGAATGCAGTTTGCTGCTGTTTGGGGGTATGCCTGCTCCCCACCCCCCCCCCACCTGGAACCCTGATCAGTTTGTTCTGACCTAGAATGTCTTAGGTGCAACAAGAACCCCACTAGAGCTCTTGGATGCCTCCTCAGATCCATGTGGCTTTATGTGAGGGGACTGAATGCAGACACACCATAGCCCCTAGTATCTTCCCTCTTGCCCTGCCACCTAGTTCCAAATGAAACCAACAAGTTGAATGAATCCCTCTTGGATGTATTTTGAGACTGGCTGAAATGAGGCAACTCTGGTTGACCATGTTGTGACATGCTGACAGACTCAAGGACACAACCACCTCAATCCAGTCATGTGGCATGCCTGTGTACGTGTATAACAGGATTCTGATTGTTAGATTTTGATGTTATTCCTCTATGGGAGAAAAAAAATTAATATAAAGAAAAATAAATAAAAATCTATTTAAAGCACATTATGCTTTCTGTCTGTATAGAGCTAAAGTAGAAGCAGCACTCTGCAATCTCAAGCACAGTATTGGCATAGGGATTATTACTAGGCTGGCTTTGGTTCTGGTTGTGTGTGTCACATACAGGGAAGGAAGAGGGAAGATGAGCTTGCTGGAAATAGAACCAGACAATTGTGGGGTCTGACTCATAAATAACTACTTTCAGAGGATCCTTATAACCCAAGACATCTATAATGACAATTGAAACACAGATGAGAATAAGCATGACGGAGTCATGGTCTCAGGCATTAGGTTCTGGCAAGGGCAAGGAGAGACTGCAGGGGAAGGGATGAGTCTGTGTCTAGCTGTAGAAGACACAGCAGAAGGCAGAGGCCCAGACCAAGACAAGGACAGAGCCCTAAGCATCAGAGTTCACTGAAGGTTGAGAGTAGGGTGGGGGCAGAAGCAGCAGGTTTGGAGTCTATAATTTTTAGGTAGGAATTAAGCCAGGAAAGGGCAAAACCTGGGCATATTGATGAGAAATCACCCCTAAGCCTAATGTAGATGAGAAACAGGGTACCCAAAGGGCGGAAAAGTCGTGGACATCTTTGAAGTATATCACACAAAATGACCACTTTTATTTGGAAGCTACCTGATCTAACCACAGAACTGAAATGAAGGTGGAAAGCTGACCTAAAGTGGGCTAGATTCTTTATTTTTTTTATTTTTTATTTTCTTTTTTTTTTAATATATGAAATTTATTGTCAAATTGGTTTCCATACAACACCCAGTGCTCATCCCAAAAGGTGCCCTCCTCAATACCCATCACCCACCCCCCCCTCCCTCCCACCCCCCATCAACCCTCAGTTTGTTCTCAGTTTTTAAGAGTCTCTTATGCTTTGGCTCTCTCTAAAGTGGGCTAGATTCTTGATGCTGTTACAAAGAATCTTGCTGGTTAGTCTGGGCTTATCTGTTGAATGGAGGAAATGTTTACAGTTGTTTTGAAGCAATCCATCCTGTCACTATAGAAACATATGTAAGAGGTGGAGAAAAAGTGCATCTGGGTTACTGATGGCTTCCTGTCCCTAAAAAATCCTAAGTTGATTCTGTTATTTGCATCCAAAACAAATTTGACCAACATCTATCAAAGTGCCTGGTACAGTGCTGAAACACTGAAACAGGCTAGTTTCTTCAAAGTCAGTATAGTAAGGACAAGGTGGAATTCTAATTTACAAAGAAGGCTGTTCCTATTCATCTATGGTCCAAACAAAGAGTTTGTTCACCCAGTAATCCCTTGCCAATAACGTACATTTATGTTCTAGGACAATGACATTTATTTAACACATTCAATATTTCACATTGTACAAACCCTTAGATTCTCTTTATTCACTGGTCCATTTCTACAACAAATACATCCAAAACACTATATAATAAAATTATTTACAACATTTCCAAATGAGAAGCTTCTTTTTGCTCCCGCTACTGCTATTCACACACATAACTTCCACAGCACAATACATCATTAGAAGATCTAAAAATGCTCACCCTGTACTCTAGGCTGCTTAGGAAATGTGAAAACTAATAACATAATTGCATTAGCTCCTCTCAATACATGGCAACATTTTAGAAACCTTGAACTTCATCTTGCAACACCAAAAAAGGGTTCAACAACTCTGCTTTCCCCATTGCACTTTATGAAACAGGTTGCAGGGACTAGGAAAAGGGCTGCTTTATTAAAATGACTAACTGTACAGAAATGGATTTTAAAAAGTCACAGCTCAAAATTGCTTTTTGTAAAATTCACACACATTTACAAGGATCAAGTCGCTTCCAGCTTGTTTACTTGGATTTTCTTCGCTTGGATTGCACCGCACTGGTTATGTCTGTCGGGGGAAAGAAAGGACATGCTCAGCTGAGGCAACTCTTTATGGCAGTGCTGTTTAGGCAGTCCACAGGAAGCAGGGCTGGCCGGAGTGGGGTCCTACTGGACTCTGAATAAATCTAAGGTCCTCAAAAGGAGTGCTCAGTGTGGAGAGGGTGTCAGGCCTAGACCTGTAGAGTAGGGCCTTGGAGACTTGGGACGTAGGGTACAGGTGGTGGGAAATGGAGCACACATAAGCAGTTGGAAAAAGAGGCAGGGGTGGGGAGAGCACCTGGAGCTGGGCAATTAACCCCACAATCTCCATCACCAGTTCTTATCACCCAGTGAAATGACAGAATGAGTGCTTTTGGTGATACATCCATGAGTGTTGCTACAAGCAAGTGAGTAAGCTGTGCCAGAGTGCAAAGAACCAGCCTCTGGATCTCTTTTGGAGCCAAGCCATTATTTTGCAGTAAGCAACTCTTTTTGCTGTACTATAATCAAAGTCTCTAAATAGTATGATCACGATCCCTGGTCAAGTGTCTACACACAGGCATAGAAGCAATTCAGAGCAAGCCACAGCCTGCTCTGAGTCCAGGTGAGCCTGCAGGCTTCATGGAAGAGGTGGGACCTGAGTAACTTAAACACAGAGAACAGTGGCATAAAGGGAATAAATGTGTTCCTTTCATTCCTCTTTTTTTTTTTTAATTTTTTTCAACGTTTTTATTTATTTTTGGGACAGAGAGAGACAGAGCATGAACGGGGGAGGGGCAGAGAGAGAGGGAGACACAGAATCGGAAACAGGCTCCAGGCTCCGAGCCATCAGCCCAGAGCCCGACGCGGGGCTCGAACTCCCGGACCGCGAGATCGTGACCTGGCTGAAGTCGGACGCTTAACCGACTGCGCCACCCAGGCGCCCCCCTTTCATTCCTCTTTTAATGTCTTCAATCAACTCAATCTTATTCCATATTTAAACCATGTTTCTCAAAAACTTTTCCACACATAAGTCTTCTACAGCAGAGTACAATGAATAGCTTAAAGCTCTCCAAATGTAAACATTTCTTTAAAATTTTATATTGATCTTAGGAGCGCCTGGGGGGCTCAGTCGGTTAAGTGTCTGACTCTTGATTTCGGCTCAGGTCATGATCTCATGCTTCATGAGATCGAGCCTTGTATCAGGCTTTGTGCTGACAGCATGGGGCCTGCTTGGGATTCTCTCTCTCCTCTACCCCTCCCCCTTGCTGTTTCTCTCAAAATAAACATTTAAGAAAAACAAAATCTTATATTAAATTCACTCTCATTCTTCATGTTGTTCCACAGATCTTTTGGTCTTAATATGAAAACAATGTTTTAAAGGTTTATTATCTTTTTAAAGGTTTATTTTATTTTCATTTTTGAGAGAGAGCACAAGCAGGGGAGGGGCAGAGAGAGAGGGAGATACAGAATCTGAAGTGGGCTGCAGGCTCTGGGCTGTCAGTGCAGAGCCCAACGCAGGCTCGAATCCACAAACCGTGAGATCATGACCTGAGCTGAAGTTGGATGCTTAACTGACTGAGCCACCAAGGCGCCCTGAAAACAATGTTTTAAAATTACTTCCCATCAAGGTGAAAAAAATATTTTCTATCTAACACAATAATATGTAAGATGAATCAGTTTTATTGATTTCTGGAAATTAGGATAAATAAATTTTCTTTTTTCCTTTCTTTTTTTTTTTTTTTGAGAGAGAGCAAGTGAGCAGGGGAGGGGCAGAGAGAGAGGGAGTGAAAGAATCCCAAGCAGGCTCCACACTGTCAGGGCAAAGCCTGATGCAGGGCCTGAACCCACAAACTGTGAGATCATGACCTGAGCTGATATCTAGAGTTTGACACTTAACCGACTAAACCACCCAGGTGCCCCTAGGCTAAAGTTCCTGATGCTACATGTTAGATTCAGTGTTCTAAGAAATTTTTTTTCTCTTTTGTATCATATTTTGAGAGCACAGACTTAAGATGTAGATGCAAAAAGCAAAAATGTTGCTGTTAGCTATAGTAATTGCTAGGAAGTAATAAGGCTCAATGACTTTCTGAGAAGTGGCCTGTGTAATGTTTTAGGGCTTCTGTTGGTGAAAATTCCAGTGTGTATATATCTTCTTGCTGGAAGGTCACTCTGCTTGTGCCATGTGGTACAGTCAGTCTCTCTGATTTACTCCATAGTCTTTTGCTAATCAGAGGACAGTTAATCTGACAGGATGTTGATAATGGTGTTCTTTAATTCCATGAAATAAACTAAGAGTCTCACACCCACCCCAGTTCCCTATAATCAACTCCCAGTCCAGCTTTCAAGTTTCCTTTTCACTGTAGCAAATTTGTCATTTGCAGGAAAAATATACAGGGTCTTGTCTTGATGGGGTGTTCATTCTTAGAAAGATATCTGTTAATTAGGCCAACTTTGGGAGCCTCTCTTTGTTGTGATATGAAGGACTGAGGGATGTGGCTGGGAAGGGGGTGGGGGGATAAGCACCTCAGCCTCTTCCTCCCCCTCCTCCTTCCTTGTTTGTTCCCATCTGTCACTGCTCCAAAGCACCCAATGATCTGGCAGACTGATTCTGCTTCTGAGGATGAATCAGTGAGTGGGACCATGAATCAACAAGTGATTTATGCTAGAAACTGCAAAAAAAATAATATTTTAGATGCCAGGGTTAGGTGTGGGAAATGGGTGTAGGGTGCACTTTTATACTTCCATGAGGGAAAAAGCTGTATCAACCTGATTTTGAAGTCCTTTATCACCTTCGCTAGATAAATTTAGGCAATCTCGGCCACAGGACAATGTCACTTTTGAAGTCTTTATAAATCTATCTGAAAAGATGAGTTTTTTGTTTTTGTAGTTCAACTTTATACTTCCTCCAAAATGTTACAACTTTTACTACTCCGCTGAACACAATAAGAGAATCTGGAGGTTACCTCTTGAAGGTAAAGGAATTCTAGGGAAGTAATGAAGTGGTTGATGGTACATTCAGAGTGTACATCAAGTCTGTTCCTAAAGGCTGCCTACCTTAACTGACTGTGCATAATCCCACTCCCAAGTCCCATACTCAATACCATACTAGCAAAATAAATATTACATACATTGTTGGAAAATCCAAGTTTTTTAAACCATCAACGATTTTTACAAATTAATGTCTTGAGAGATATAAAAGTAGTCCAAAGACTAAAAGTAACATCATTTATATTAATATTTTAGAACAAAGTATATGGTAAGTAACTGGGTCAATAACAGTCTTCCAGATGGTTGTATATACATCCTTGGAGAACATTTACATTTAT
This sequence comes from Lynx rufus, assembly GCF_022079265.1. Taxonomy (NCBI): domain Eukaryota; kingdom Metazoa; phylum Chordata; class Mammalia; order Carnivora; family Felidae; genus Lynx; species Lynx rufus. The sequence goes on along the minus strand of NW_025814896.1, from coordinate 24,442,572 downwards.
AATTTGACATGGGCATTCCCCCCCCCCACTGGTTGCCTCATTTTGACCTTAAGCAAATTTGGCCAAATCTACAGTACAAGGGTTTATTAAATCTTCTACTATGTGGAGTTTACCTTTACCTTTCAAGGAGTTTTAGAAAATGACCTTGACCTCACTCACTTCATTATGCTTTTTACTGTACTACTTCTAGCCAAGATTTCTATTTATTTGTAAAGAAAATTCTGGAACTTTCCTTTCAAAATTTTCATGGCTGGTTTCTGAATGATGCTACTACAAGAGTGCAGTTTCAGGCAGTTACTGTTCAGAGTTTTCTCCATATTATGTTCATTTACATTTCCACAATAACATTTTCATTTTAAGAATGTCTGTTTTTTGAGATTGTTGCTTCTCAAGTCACTGGCTGTGGGGAGGGTAGGACTCTCACCCCACTTTGCTATCAGAGGCATCTTAAGGCATTCCAGGAACACCCACAGCTGCTACTGATTATAGGTTGCTCTGAACTTCCTTCATATTAGCATACCTTCACTGGTTTCAAACTTATGCATTGAACTTTACATTTTTAACTACTAATCTTTTTTCCAATTGAAAGTATAACATAAAAACTATTATTAACAGAAGAGTAAATGAAGAATGACAAGAAAAATGAGAAAAATCATTTCTGTGTTAATAGGCAACACCTCATATCAGGAAGTGGAACTACTCATTTGCATATTTGTAACAACACACCTGATCAAGCGCAATTTTAAAAAGAAGCTCACTAGTTTGTGAGAGCCAATTTTTGTGTCTGTAATTAAAAGTGGGATGGGGGGGGAACCCAACAATTAAAAACAAAACAATAGGTTAAAGAGTGACCTATTAACCACGTGTGCCTCTCTAGACTTGCCCAGAAATAATCTGTCCCACCTGCTCCAATCTGGCAGTACAGGAGGCCTTGGCCAGCATGAGATAAGCAAACTCTGTTCTCACAGCAGGAGCATAATTAATGTCACTGGTTCTCTGACAATACAAATGTACCAGTATTTCTCATTATACACCGCTCATATTTCTCAGCTGATTTCAAGGTTCTCATGAAAAACAGACCATTTCTGATTCTGTTTGTGCACATATGACCCACACTGTATGAGTGCAAAAAAGGCAAACCTTTTTCTCCCCTCAAAACTTGAAGGAAACCACCATGATATTTTATGATCATTCCCTGGGTATGGGCTCAAATACATCACAAAAAGTTATTTTATGACTTTGGTTCAGAGTTTTGGATACAACATAGCAGCCCAAATAATATGCATATTTATTCTTTAATTTGGATCCAAGAGCTCTAGCACTTAAAACCCAAAACAGCTATAGCACTCATCTTGGGTACAAAAGGTAACTTACCCTAGCAGTTCAGAACTGGGAGCCTGAGGGCTTGAAGCTGATGTAGAGATCTGTACATGACTGATTCCTGGGGTTTGGCCGGAGCTCTCTTTATCTTCTCAGGAGACATCCAGCACCCCTCCATGCAAACTCACAAAGCTTTCAAGTCATTATGGCCTTTCCTAAGCTAGTTGCTAAGCTTCAGAACATGGATGGGACAGGCATTCCAACATGAATACCATGTTGGAGTACATGAATACCACCTTGGGACAACGTCCTTAAGTGTACACGCCTACTCCCCACCCTCTTCTAAAACAGGTTCCAGCTTTCCATCTTTGCTTGGCTGGCAGTTCTCTACAAACTGGCTCTAATTTGGGCATCTCTTCTTAACTGTCCCAGCTGCTCCTTTGATTAATTCTTTCTGGTACACTATAAATGACATCCTTATTATCTTGAGGGTTTGGACTTAGATGAAGTTTCCAAAAATCTGGTGTGTGACATCTCTAAAGGTCAACACTTATTTCCTGCTTTAAAGGTAATTACACACCACATTCTATAGCCTAGAAAACTTCTATCTTTGGGAAAGTGAGGGGCCAAAAGAATACAAAGAATTGAGGGGCACCTGGGTGGCTCAGCTGGTTAAGTGTCTGACTCTTGATTTCAGCTCAGGTCACGATCTCACAGTTCATGGGTTCAGGCCCCGCAATGGGCTCTGTGCTGGCAGCGCAGAGCCTGCTTGGCATTCTTTCTCTCTCTCCCTCTCTCTTTGACCTCCCCTGCACTCTCTCTGTCTCAATAAATACATAAACAAACATTAAATAAAGAATACAAAGAACTGAGGGGAAGCAGATTTTCCCACGGAACTCTAGGAATCTTCCCTTTAGTGTTCTAAGTTTAGTATTCAATATACTGAAAGGAGTGCTTACTTCCAAACAAATCTCTGCCTGGGAGATAATTCCCAGGGAGGAGGAAGAAAAGTGGCTGATTCCATTTCGGCATCAAAGTGGGGATACCTAAGAGGACTCTGCTTGTGGTGTACACAGTATGCCTGGAGAGGAAAAAAGGTTCCTCCCTCTCTGATGGGCTGAGGTAAGGTAACTTCTACACCTCTGCTTTACCTGTATGATCTGTAGACCTGTGGCTTACCCAGGGGCTCTCATGAGGAATCGTGAAATTCTTGCCGAGAAACACAACCTGCCAATAACAGCTGAGTTCTCAGGTCAGTGTCTGTGTTGGCGCACCACAACCTGCCCTCATCTTCAGGTTGGCATCCCAATGGTACTGGACTGCGTCTCAGCAGCCCTGCTGGTATCAGGCACTTGGCCAGGATTCCACCTCTTGCCTAAGCTGAGCTACTCAAGCTCAGCACATTCCCAGAGGGGATGACTCTCCCTCAGATCTGGGCCTTTGCACATGCCGTACTTTTGCCTAGAATATTTCATTCAACTCCCACAGCCTGGATAATGCCTCCTCATTCTTCAGGTCTCAACTTAAACATCATTTTTTCAAAGCCTTCTATGACTAGGCAGAGGAGTAAAGCATCCCAGCAATATGCTCCTACAGTAACATGTAAGTTTGTTATCATAGCATTTAACATTTAACACGCTGTATTAGTCTGTCTTTCTGGCTGGTATATAACTGATATGATGAAGACAGAGACTCTCCCTTTTCACTATTATATCCCCAGAGCCTGGCATGTAGTAAGTACTTAATATATATTTGATAGATGGTTATTAATATAATAGTTACTGATTATATACCTCTTTGTATAAGGCACTGTACCAGGTACCGAGGATATAGTGGTGAGCAAAACCAGACAAACTCCTGCCCTAACAGGGCATGTATATTAATTATCACATAAATAAATATAAAATTAAAGCTGTGGTATTATGAAGGAGAACATGGGGCTGTGATTCCTCATAGCAGTGTCAAGTGAGCTAAGTACAAAGAGTAGTTTAATGAGGAGAAGGGAGGAAGGAAGAGGGAAAAACACTCCCTGCAGTGGGTGTACACACACACAGGCTTGTGACGGGAGGGCGGCATGTCTGAGTTGCTGAGGGAAGTCAGATGAGGCCAGGAGAGGCTGACAGGGGCCAGACCACATAGAACCTTTCTAATCCATGTTGGCACTTTCAGACTTTAATCCAAATTACAATGTAAATCACCATAGGGTTTTAAGCTACAGTAGCAATGAAGATGGGGCAAAGGGGATGAATTTGGGCCACTTGAAATAAAATCAGCAGCTTTTGGTAACGAACATGAGAGATGTGAGGATGAGGGAGAGATGCCAAGGAGGACTTGCCCAATGGACAGATGGTGGTGCTATTCCCTGAGGTGGGGAACACTGGCAGATGACCTGATAGTGGGGGTGAAAATCACAAGTCTCGTTTCAGACATGTTGAATTTGAAGTCCTGGTAAGGATGTACATGCAGTTGTCTAAGATTTTTAGAGGTCTGTACTAGAAATGCAAATTTAGGAGTCATCTGTGAAAAGTTGTAACTAAAAAAGAAGGGCATGAGTGAGATCAATTGGGGAGAGAAGAGTTGAAGAGAAAGGGTGACTCAGGATCAAAGTGTGAGGAAGGGCAACATCTAATAACTGGCTACAGAGATTGAGCAGGAAAAGCCAGAGAGGTAGAGAGAAAACTATGGAGAGCTCTAGGTCACAGAAACCAAGGACATCATGAATTAAAAAAGGAGACAGCAATCAATACAGGAAAGAAAACTGGTAGTAGTGTAAGGTTCTTGACAAGGTCAGAGAAGATGGGATCAAAGAGGCACAAGTGGAGGAACTGGCCTTAGACTTGAGGAGGGACAGCTGCTCTATTATAGTAGGAGCAAAGGAGGATCCTAGTAGATTTAGGTCTTGGTAGTGACAGCTGAAGCAGTTCTATTTCCTCTGTGGAGAGGTGAGAGTCTCTGCTGAGAGAGGGGAGAGAAAGTAGGGGCCAGAGGAGTGGAAAAGAGAGTTGATCACAGAAGGATGGCTGGGCCATATTGAGCACCTATCTGAAGTGGTGATCACGAATCAATCTGCCCTGTTATGTTCTTTTTTTTTTTTTCCCCCAACAGTGCTTGCTGCTCTGTGCACATACACAGAAAACACACAGGTAAATGAACTAACAAACAAAGGAGGGACAGACAGTAGAAGTCAAAGTAACAGAAGCATAGATAAAAGACAAAGTCCTCTGCTGTGGTGATAAAGACCCCATTCTTCTATCTGACCCACAAAAGCACCCACACTGCACTGCTAACCTTTAGTAGAGCTGGAGGCTGAAGCAGGCCGAGAGGATCGCTTGCGATGTCCATTTTCCACGCTTTCAGAAGCCACAGTTGGCTCTTCAGTTCGGGAGTTTCTTCGGCTTGGGGTTTTGGACTTTTCAATGATCTCTTTGGGCTCACTGCTGCCAGAGGGAAGCACAAAGTTTCCAAGAAGGAGAGGGAATCAAGTCACACACAAAAAAGGGCTCTTCAGATAGAGCTTCATTTGTGAGGCAGGAGATTAAGAACTATACAGTCATTCTGAAGAGAAAATATTCCACTCTGGGACAATAAACAAAATACCTTCTATATTACTCACAATTTAAAAGTTGAGTCTAGCTTGTTACAGTAGTAAAATAAAATACTAAAAAGCATATTGCTGGTGAAATTGTGGAAAAACAGGTAAAAGAAATTAAGAACTTGGAATAAAAATTCCGAAACTTCCTCACCCTTTTCTTAAAATAACAATATTCCTTTTCAAAAGTTAATAGTATCTGAAATTTAGGAAATTACTAATATGTACTGGTATTTTCTATGAGCCTGTATAATCAGATAATGGCCTAAGTCACATTATAGAATACACATAAGAATGTATTCAGAGTATATATACTGCTGGGTATACTGATTACCCCTACCTCAATCCCCTTTTTTTAGTTTGCAAAGATTTACAATTGGTAATATCCAGTACTACTGAGGGTATGAGGACAGAAACTCCTGATTAGAGTGTAAATTATGTAACCCAACAGTTATCAATAGGGGGCATTTTGGCCTCCCAGGAGACATTTAGCAATTTAAAAATGTCTGGAGACATTTCTGATTGTTAAGATGACTGCCGTGACTAAGTGGGGGATGCTACAGGCATCTTCTGGGCAGAGGCCAGGCATGCCACTAAATATTCTATAATGCATGAGACAGCTCTTCCCCCCCAACCCCAACAAAGAATTATCTGATCCAAGCTGTCAATAACGCTGAGGCTGAGAAACCCTGGTGTAATCCTCTGGCTCAGCAATTCCATTTCTAGGTGCCTAAGGAAACAAATCTTTTTACAGAGCTGTAATTACACACAGGATGTCAAAGCATTATATAAGTACTAATAAAGACAGAAGACCTAAATGCTTTACAACAGATTTTAAAACTAAAACATGGCACATTCACATTCAGTCATGAAAAATCATGTTGTAGAAAGCTATTTAATGATAAAAACTGTTCATGACACATTACTGTGGGAAAAAAGTTACCAATGTTATGAATAGTATAATCCTATTTTTGTCATAATACATGTTGAGCATATATATGTAACTACATACGAATGAATGGGTGTGAAATACACGTGTGTATAATGCTTATATATATATCACTATATATTATATAAAAATATTATAGTGTTTATATATAAAATATTCCCTATCTGTATACATACTCTGAAGAGAAGTAGAAAATGAACTAAAACATACATAGTGAATATTGTTTGAGTCGTAGGAATACTGGTTTATTGGTAATTTCTTCTTTAAAAAAATTTTAAAGTTTATTATTTATTTTTGAGAGAGACAGAGTGAGAGTGGGAGAGGGGCAGAGAGAGTGGGAGACACAGAATCCAAACAGGCTCCAGGCTCTGAGTTGTCAGCACAGAGCCTGACATAGGGCTTGAACTTTCAAACTGCAAGATCATAACCTGAGCTGAAGTCGGACACTTAACTGACTGAGCCACCCACGCGCTCTGGTAATTTTCTTCTTTTTAATTCTCTGATCTGAATTTCAAATTTTCTTTAATAAACTTTTTACTACTTGCATGGTTCAAAAAAAATGCATGTCAAAATCATTAGGGAAAAAACGCTGATTAAACTTGCTTGTAAGGCATGGAACTTAAACAAACGTAATGCAACAAAACAAGCTGGTTAAAGGGATGTCTCTTCTGGGAAGTCTTCCTTGACCCTTACTCCCCAAGTAAAGCTGTCTCTTCTTTTTGGGTTCACAGTCTGTATCTGGCATTCAAGAGCACCCATCAGGTTGTACAGCATATTTTATTTTAATATCTTCTGCCTTCCACTAGATCAGGAGCTCCTTAGAGGCATGAACCATGGCCTAGGAACTCCCTCTACCCCTCCATTGTTCATTCCTGCCATAGGACCCTTCACTGGTGGTACGATAGCTGGGAATTTGGCCATACTGTTCACCATCTTGCTTTATATCTAACAACTGCCCCATGAACCAAGTCAAGTGAAGAAGAGGCAAGGCCAGAGCTGGGGTAGAACTGTAAGTCAGGGGTATTCACACATCCTTTTAGAGATGGTAAAGGATGGCTTTCTGGCTAGGAGCCCCGAAAATGGTCAAAGTCTCTGAGGAAGAAAGATTCCTAACAGAGGTGCCTCTTTCTCCTGGCAAAACAAAAGCCACAGAAGTACTGTCCTGCTGTTCATATGGTCAGTACTCAGATAGCTCTGGAAACAAATACCCTTTTTTGATCTGATTATCTTCTTTGTGTAGCCACACAGCTGGAGTATGCTTGGTAAAGGCAAATGAATTCAAATATTAGCCAATTCAAATAAAAACAGGGAGAAATATGTAGTAGGAATGCCAATGAATCTGTGAGGCAGAAGGACAGGGGTCAAGTCTTACCTATATACTTATTGGGCATGATATTTAACTTCCTCTATGCTTCAGGTTCTTGATCTATAATCCCCATTTTGTCTGCTACAATACCTAAGTGTGAGGGTTCCGGAATCAGGGCACCTGAGTTTGGATACCAGTTGCACCATTTACTAAATCTGTGGCCTTGGGCAATTTAGTTGACTTCTCTGAGCTTCAGGTTCCTTACCTGTAAGACAGAATTTACTTTCCTAATAGATACTGTGAAAATTCAATGAGATGATACACTTAAGGGGCTTGCAACCCAGTGCATAGCATGAGATGCATTCAGATAGATGTTGGTTATTATGACCACCTCAAAGGGTGGATAGGATTAAATGAGAAAATGATTGTGAAGGTGTTTTATAAACTAAGTTGTACAAATATGATAAATTCTCTAAAATGTTATCCAATGCATTACTAGATTAAAAAAGGAATTACTTTTGGAACTATTCCTCCTCCTTTCCATGGAGTTAGTGAAGCCACAGGTATATTTCATTTTATTAGGTTATGTGGGGCTTTGTAGTATAACAGGAAAAGCATGAATTTTGGGGTTCAGACCCTGTCTGGCTTTCTCTCTTATGCCTGGAGGATCAAACAGCTATGCTTTAGAAGGTGTTGCAAGGACTATTATTAATGACAATATAACAACAGTTCTTACATACTGAACTTACTATTTACTCACTATGGTGAGTGCTGAACATGTTATCTCATTCAATTTTCAAAACAACCAAAAAAGGTAGAAACTTGGCCACCAAGCTTTGTTAAGGGAAATGTTATCTCTCAGGGGTTAGGACTCATGACAGCTCCCCTGTTTTAGCAGGGAAAACAGACTGGCACAAGGAAAAAGGACAAGGTGAAGAGAGGTTTAAAGGATGAGAAAGCCGATACCCTTCCCTTCAAAGAGGCTTACGCCGTTTTCACGCTGAGTCTGCAGAATGATCATCTTACCTTTGTCCAGAGACCATGGCAGCATTTGCCTCGAGTTCTGTGAAAAATACAAAGGACAGAAATGAGATGTGGGAGCTTCTGGTGTCTATGTCCACTGGGAGAAGGGAGGTGTCTCAGAATTCTAAATGCCCTATTTAGGCTAACATGTCTTCATGCCCAGCAGGATCCTCACCCTACATGGTATGGAGACAGAGTTGGCAGGGACACAACTCAGTAGTCTGGGGCATAAGACACTTACTTGGTCTATTTTTATTTCTACTCCACACTGTGAAATAATCCTGTTTGGATCAATAGAACTAAATTCACACTACCTGGTTCATATTTCACCCAGCTATAACTAGATTAGTAAAATAAGCCTCTTCCTCTCCTGTAGAAGAGATTGGTTTCTTTCTTAAAATATCCCTAACCTCTTCATACTTGTTTTTAAAGGCAGTAATCTTAAAATATGTCTTAAATATATATTAAGGATGCATTCTCCTCCAAAGGACTTCCTCACTGAGTTACAGAGTGCAGACTGCTTTGCTTTGAGATAATGCCTACAGACTCCATTACATTCCTCTCTTCCTCAAACTCCCCACAATACCCTCTAAGAAAGGAAAATCTCAGTAATTTGTCTAGCAGGGTTTTGCTTAAATGAATATTCTATGGGTTTACCAGGCACTTCTTTCTCAGCATCAGCAGAAAAACATCACTTTTAGAGTTTCATCTTTCCAGAAGACTTTCCTAATGCACCAGACAGCAGTGATCTCTCCTGCTTCTGGCCTCCCACAGCTCTGTACCTGTTCCTGCCTCCCCTTATAGAGAATTCAGCACAGCAGATTCAGTGTACATGCCTCATCTACCCCAGAGATTACACTTTAACTTCCTTGAAGGCAGTGAAATCAGAGTGCATAGGTTAGAATTCTGACGCCATTGATTAGCCATGTAACCCTGTGCTTGACTCTCTGTGCTCAATGTCTCATCTGAAAAATGGGGACAACCACTTTACTCACCTCAAAATTAAGATTAAATGGAACAATACATATAAAAACTCAGTACAGCACCTGGCTCTTAGTAAGAACTCAAAATTAGCTGTTGTTATTGTTAGGATACTCATGTCAATGCAGCCTTCATGCTGGAATCCCTTGCATCCCTCTGCCTTCAATGCAAGATGAGGGAATCCTTGCTTCTCATTTGCTACTTAGCTCCCAACATCTAACCCATAAAACCTGGAAACCCTCCACTTGAAATAGATACCAGCTCACTGGGTCTCTGTTGCCTGCACACAAACTCAGGTAATGTGTGCTCAAAAATGAAAACAGCTCAAAAGAGGCTGATTACCAAAAAATTTTATTAGTTTGCTCATGTGAAACAAAACTCAGTGCTTTTGAGAACTTTAACGCTATTACAGCTAATTCACATTAGTAGAGATCAAAGGAATCTGGTGAGGCAATTAGTGACTATGAGGGTATTTTAAGGAGATTCATTTAAGTCAAACTTTTAAAAGCAATAGGATTCTTTGGCCAATTATTTTGAGGAAGATGTACGATATAGTAAAGCACATTTTTCTGGAGTAAAGAATTGGGGCAGAAAATGTAATTCCCTTCCTCTTTTAGTTGCTCCTTTTCTCGCCAAAAATGAACATTACCATCTAATACCTTCTGTGAATGATTTGCTCCACTCCTATCCTTGTCAGGTGCCTAGCACAATGTCATGCATCATGTGCGTAGTTGGTAGCAAAGGAAGAATCTGAATGGCTGAAATGCTTTTTGCTCAACCATTCTTTTCAGAAGCCTGATTTTACCCAGAGTATGCAATAGAACATAACATAGCACATAGCACCTGAAGCAGCTTTTAAAATAAACACAAGTTAGGGTGCCTGGTTGGCTCAGTTGGTGGAGCATGTGACTCTTAATCTTGGGGTCATGGGTTCAAACCCCACTGTGGGTGTAACAATTACTTAAAAATAAAATCTTTAAAAAAATCACAAGTTATAGCTTAATTTCACTGATTTAGGCCCACAAAGCTAAACATGGTAATACTGTTTTTTCCTTACAAATTTTTTCAGGTGTGAACTGGACTGTAAATGAGATTCTAACCTCTGAGTGAAAAGTGTCATACTTTTTTTTTGGTATCTCTCAATATGTTCAGTGACAAAGGGCCAGGCCAAGATTAAACTGTAACACACTTACACTATTTATCTATGAAGGCAGTACTGTTATTGCCATCAAGATCCTCACGCATTCTGAGCTGACCCAGCATTCCACAGCAATTATCTGTCAGATTACCATGGACTCCACCTTCCAGAAACACCATCCTTCATGCCATTTGCAATTTCTTGGTCATGGGAAACATAATGCCATCCAGAGAGGACTGAAATGACTGACTCCCAGGAAAAGTGGCTACCTCACTGTAGCAGAGGTTCTCAGAACAAGCCTCCACTCCTGTCATGAATATGCAATTACTGAGTGTAGGAACGCTTGCCACCCTAGCAAGTTACCATGGGCCAGTCAGCTGCCAGCTATGAGTGCCAGGGTCATGCAACAGGGCTAACAGTCCAATGGAAACCATCCACAGCTAGGTGGCAGACAATGGGCACCGCAACACCCTTCTTGGGTTCCCTGGCTGACACCAGGAATGCATAAGACAGCAAGCCAGTTGGGGGGAAAAGAACCCTAACAGTCCTGCACAAACCCTGCCACTCATCTGAGGTCTGCTCTGAAGCCAGCAGGTGAGAGAGTTTCAGTCACTTCCTGGCACCCTGAGGACAGCAGCAGTTCCTTCACATATAATCCATTCCACTCAGAGAAGTTTTTCCAAAGCATGCCTTACCTGGTCTGGCACCAGGCCCCTGTGGTGTTGTGGCTGGAGTTTCCTTTGCAACTAAACTCGGTGAAGGGGCTAAGGCAAGGAAAAAAAAATACAGGCCTTTTACTTTCTTTTCTCAACAAAACTGAAGGCATTGACTGACTCAAGGGCTAAGTAACTGCTGAAATACATATACGCTTAGAGGGCAGTACTTGAAACTGGCCTTGAAAGGACATTTCAAAACTTAACCCCCAAAACACACCTTAGTAGGCAAACTGAACCACTTGCAGAGAACAATGATACCATTTACCTCAGCATTTAAAAAATTTCTCATTCCTCTAAAGACTACACCCCTTGAGACTTGAATCTTAAAATTCATTTTGTACTTTTGTATAGCACCTGGCAAGAGTGATGGTCATCGAGCAGATATTCAATTCATACTTGAATACATTATTTGATGTTATTTACTTATATAACAAACAGTTACCAAGAACTTCCTAGGGGCAAGGCGCTGTTCCAGGCACCGTTAGAGACTAATTTTTCTTTTTGTTCAGTCCAGTATCAAAGATAAGATACACAAATGTGGTACTCTGGAGTCCACTGGGATGTTATATGAAGAAGATTCATAAGGTAGAAAGTGCTATGGGAATCGAAAGAAAAGGAGATCAATTCTAGACTGAGAAAACTGATGGTACATTAGAGGGAGAAACATCAGAATTAGGCTTCGGAGGACAGAGACTACTTAGGTCCCTGAAGAGGAATGGAACAGGATACACAATGTACTCTAGAATGGAAGCTTATTGGATCATACAATAAAGATTAAGGGCATAGATATGCCACAGTCACTCAAGGATTACGTCCTCCTATCTTGACATTTCAGTCTAACATCCTAGATAAACTTAGTAACAATGTTTTATCCTCTTGTGGAAATTGTGAATTTTGTATATTTCTCTCCCTGCTTAGTCAATAATGCCTTTGTGTTAAGAATTTTTTTTGGATGTTTACCTGATAAAGCCTAAAACTGTATCTTAAATCCTACTTTTAACTCCAGTATTGATCTCTCACATTTTCAAGATAAAAACCTAGAAGAATGGAAACAATCTTAAAATTGAGGTTTTTTTAAACTGCAGGTTCATCTTCCCAAAGCTCATATATTTCTCTAGTATTATATATGACCCATATAAAAATATTCCCTAATCACTTCATCATTATTCTCTTGGTATGTGTGTGCAGTGGGGGGGGGGGGGGTGGGCAGATCCCTCCAGAAGTACAACAGAAACACTTAATAGCAGAAAATATATTTAACTCACACCAGGTTTCTTTTTCATTCTTAGGAGTCATCTACATTCACAGAATTTGAACCAGAAACTTAGGGCACCCAGCCCTGTGAAGTCTCTGTCTCCTGCAACGGCAATGAACTCCTTAAGGGTCTTTATCTCTCCGTGTCTCTAGCATTGAAGAGGGAGAGGGGGAATTAACCTTTCTAAAGCTCTGTGTGAGGCAGTGTGCTGGCCACATTATGCTGTCTTCTCCTTTTATCTTTGTATATTTTGGGAGGTAGGAATTACAAACTCTGTTTTACAGGTGAAGTACATGGCTTATAAGAGGTTAAGGAATTTATCCAACTGTGATTGGTAACCAGTGGAACTAGAATTTGAACTCTGATCATAACCTGAAGCTTGTGTTCTTTCTGACCCTCCTCCTAGGTGCTTACCACTCAAAACATTTTAGCTTGCATTCAACGAGAAAAGCACTGTTAGCTGCCCTAGGATATAGCAAAGGTCCTTCTCAGCTTTGGCATTGTGTGATTGACTCCACTGGGGAAAATAGAGCTTCTGCATCACTTAGGTCTCACAGGAGAGACATGTGTGTGTGCGTGTGTGTGGGGGGGTGGGGTGTGGCGGGGTGTGAAGGGGGGAGGGGAGGCATAAGGATACCTACGCTCCCATCATTTGTCCATCTTAACAGTACATAGGAAATAATTTGAACTAGATATACATGAATTGGAATGGTCTGATTTATGAAAAACTGTGTCAAAGAGAAATCAGTAATAATTTTTTTCCATTTATTCATTACTATATTCTGTGCTAAGCACATTATATGCATTATCTCAGTGAACTCTTAGAACTACTGTTGTTCCCTTGTTACAAAAGGAAGAAACTCAAGTTTGGAGTAGTTGAGCAACTTACTTAAACCCATAGAGCTGGTAAATGGTGGCACTGTGATACTAACTCAAGCCTATCTGTCTCTCAACCACTTTGCTTCTCCTGTGTCTACTGTCATGAAACTTAGTTTTCTGAAAAGTTCTCCTCTGGAGTAGACAGTCAGAAAGGAATAGTCTCTGGGATAGAGTATAATGAGGAAGGGGCTATGAGAACCCTGCTCTGAAACTGTCAAGAGCAAGTCATTATCATGGTAAGGAGAGCTTGCAGAAACTTCTATTCACCTTTAAGAGACAATGTTAAACTGAAGGTTCACAGTATCAACTTTGAACAAATATTGAACTCTGAGTTTCAATCTTCTCACTCACGGAATCGGACTTGGGTTAAGGGCTCCCTGACATGGTTGGTATGAAGATAACGTGAGATAACAGGTAAAGATGTTTCCTTGTAAAATGAAAAGCTTTATATAAATGAAAGGTCTGCCATTATTTTAGGAGCTGAGAGAGAACCTATTAATGAATGTAAACTTAACATGGGTTTTCAAGTATATTTCCCAATGTACTTCTAATAAATGAAACTACCACTATTGCCATTTAGCCCACTCTTCTTCAACCAAGTAGAAGAGAAGTCATGCTTTCTTTTGTGGGATAGGTCATCAAAAAATTGACACGAGGAGATGATGCCAGGCCCCGAGTACATACCTATGCTGGGTAGAAGCTCTGGATGAGATCCCACCTTCTCCTCCACTAGGCCACCCGCAAGTGGCTCAGATGCTATGCCAACATGATTGTTTTTTGTGGCCGGCGCCGCAGAGATGAGCTCAGAGGGTACCAGAGTGGTTACTATCGAGCGTACACTGGTGGGGAGAGTACCGCCAGGTAAGCTGGGTCCTGCTGAGGTGGAGCCCGGGCCCACGGGGCTAGAGGTCATTTTTATCAGAGTGGGTGCTGGGGGTGTTGGGGTTTTACTGTCCAGCTCTGTGGATAACTGCTCTGTTCCCATGAGCCCTGGAGTTGTGGTCTCTAGCCCTTGGCCTTCAGTCTCTCCATCTGCACCATATTGCTCTTCCCCTTTCTCAAGAGAGCCTGTAACTTTCTTACATGCCTTGGTCAGCAAAATCTGGCCGATTTTGTCCACTTTTCCTTTGCCCTTACTAGATGAGACTGGGCTTCGCCGGTTGACAGAGGAGCCTGGACTATTGGTCAAAAGGGGAGAAACAATTGTGGTTGACTGTGAACAGGGAAGAGTGCTCTGATCTGCTGAGGTGCTCACCTGAGGACTAGCCTCATCTGGATTCATTTCTTTCACTTGCTGGACAGGGGGATGAGGAGGGACAACTGGAGAAGTTGTACATGGGGGGGAAGGAAGCTGAACAGGGGTGGCTCGTGAGTTAAGGACCAAGGGTCGACCAGTCTGTATATTTGGAGCAGTACTACTGGAGGGGGCACTAGGTGGTACAGGAGCAGAAGAAAATTTTATGTTCTGAGGTATGTGTAAAGGGCCAACAACTGCAACGGAGGGAGGCATCAAGCCAGAGTTGGTTGTCAGTGGGGCTGCAGGAATTGTGCTTGGCTGTGATCCTTTCATAACCTGAATTATTGAGGATGAATTGATAAACACAGGTGTAATGAACTGAGGCCGGGCATTAGACTGAGCAGCTGACTGTCCCTCAGAAACCATAACCTTGCTACCCACATTGGGCATTGTGACGACTGTTGACATCAATGCAGACTGCAGGTGAGTCGGCAGAGCTGCTGATGTATTAGCTGAAGTCGTGATAGGATTGGAAGTAACAAAAACAGTTATCTGATTTGGGGGCAAGGGAGTAGAGATGGAGGAAGAGCTGACAGGTCTTGACATTACTGGAGGGATGCTTGGTGCAACATTAGAACTGACCTCACTCAATTCTGGATGCACAAGGGTTGAACACGGCTCATTAGTGTGAGGTAAATTTAGGGAATTAGAGGGTTCTTTAGAAGAAGACGGATCCTGCAGTGTGGGAATGACAGATGCTTTTTTCAGGTCCTCCCCAGAAACTACTGGAGGCGTTACTTCCAGATCTGTAAGCCCAGGGGGTTTAATGGTCACATTAGGAGCTCCAGAGTTATCAAGAAGTTGACTTAACGATGTGGGTGCTTCCCTCATAGCAGGAGACACCAAATTTTTGTTCTCTTCGACACCGGGAAGTTTGTTAGGATCCAAAGATTGCCCGTCCTTTTTAGACTGATCTTCAGAAACAACCATTTTAACTTCTTGGGCAGGGAGGGCTTTGAGCTCAATGTTTACCTGCTCCTTCCTACCCTGGGAATTCTGGCAATCGCTGTCCTGAGGCACATTCAAGCTCTCCTTGTTATCCTCCAGAACACCTCCCACTGCAGCCACAGGCATAGTAGGATTCTGAGGATTCAGCCCGCTGTTGTTAGGGAAGCTCCCAGGTACAGGGGGATTGGCCAAAGGAGTGGGACTGACCAATACATTTCTTGGCAACTCCACATTCTGCAACAGAGCTGTGTTTGTTTGAGAGGCCAGAGTAAGTTTAGGGGTTTTTGAATTTTGCCTCCCAGGACTTGGGGTAGTTTTCCTACTGGACCCAGGACTAGACCTGCGACTGTTGCTCGGACTAGCCCGTTTTGTTGCTCCAGAATTAGACTGCTTTCCAGAATTCACCACCACAGAATCTAATTTGTGAGTTTGTGGGGCAGCAAAATTGGAAGGATTATTCATGGTAAGATTCGAAGGTGCTTGCCCAATGGCCTTTAAAGTTGTTGGATTTAGGCCCTGCTGATCAAAGCCCCTGTTTAAATTTGGCCTAGGAGGTAAAGGAATATTAATCTGTGGGGGGAAGAGTCCTGCAATGGAGGCATTGAGTCTTTCTGGAGACAGACTGATTTCTGAAGGTTCTGTGCTAGGAGGGCGATTGTTGGGTGTCTGAGGATAGTAGGGTCTGGGGCTGGCTCTGTTCGGTGTTTTAGGCCTAGATGTTTGGGTTGGAGCAGCCACATTTGGAAAATGGTGGCCATGAGAGCTGGGCAGGGAATTTACAGGGGGTTGCTGGGGAGTTGCACCTTGAGTTGCAGAAAGGGGTGATGGTCCAGGTTTTGGCCCTGTCATCATTAACTGATTCTGGGAAACTACTAAATGTGAAGGCATGTTATTTGGGCCTCCTGAGACAGATGGTACTTCACTGCCACTTGCTTCAGGGAGCGAGGACATTTCTCCCAGTGGTGAGCTAGAAGGATTCTGGGAGTTCTCCTGGTATACCATTTTCCTTGAATTGCTTCCCAAAGGAGTATTCACAGGTATTGGCATTCTTTGCTTATCAGGTGATGGTGGCACGGAAGCAGGTCCTTGCAAACTGACCATAACAGGCACGCTGCCGCTCTGTTGCATGGGCATTCTCTGGGAGTCTGGGTTCAGGGGGCCCCGTGGGGGGTGGACACTTTGGGAGACCGGAAGCCTAACTGATTTGGGGTCCTGCTGCATCATGAGCATCATCATCATTTGTTGTTGTTGTTGTTGCTGCTGCTGCTGCTGCTGCTGCTGCTGCGACTGTGGCTGACTGGGAGGTGGTGGCTGCTGCTGTGGTGGCGGCAGTTGTGGCTGCGGCTGCTGCTGTGGTGGCTGTGGCGGGGGTGCCACATGCTGCATGAGCTGAGGAGGCATCTGCTGAAGTGGCCTCTGTTCAACTGGTTGAGAAGGATAACCTAAAACAAGCCCCCAAAATCAGGGAAGTTAGATTTTCGGCAGGAAAAGCAACTTTTAGAGTATAGCCAAGCAATACTCATCTAGGTGGCCCAGACAGTGCACAAACAGCTTAGGCATGCCCACTGCCAGGGGGGCAGGAGCAGCTCCTCATTATCCGACATAAGCAAAGGGGCACACAGCTTAAGGAAGCAAAAAGCAAAGCATCAAGAACCTGGAGCTCCTTAGTCTTCAAGGTCTGAATGAGGCACTATTGTACTAAGACTGTAATAGACAGACACTCTGTGCTATGCAATGAAAGTGGCTGAGTCTATCCCAGCCAAACATTCAGGTGAAATGAGAAAAATTCCCATCAATAGCAAGTAGCTGACCACCCAGCACTGGGGTCTCATGTGGGAATAATAAATATTTCACTGTACTTGTGAATGAAGTAAGGCATTTAGGACTCACTTTTTCTGTTATCAAGATTAATTTTTTAAGGTGTGATTTTGTGAAAACAACAGCATCAAAGATAGGCTTTTTATTCTTTCAACAGAAGCAAATATACAATTCTAGGATTCAATGCCTTAAGAGGGATTTAAAATGACGCCAATCCACTGGCTCCATACATCATGCTGCATCCTTCAGGCTCAATCCTTTGGGGAACCCAAATGAACTAAACTGTCCCTCTGATGTAGTTCAATTTAATAAAGAGCAGGAGCTAACAGAAGCTGATATACACATTGAAAATAAATTGAGGATACTGAAGATTTTTTTATGGATATTAATTTCCATTTACTTTCTTACATGTTAAAACTCAATTTGGAGAAATATTTTCTATGAATCCACAAAGGAAGAATAATAAGCCAGAAACATTGCCCTCAGGAATAAAAAATAATTTTGGGAAAAGAACTGAGGGACAATGCCTTATAGATTTTCAGAAGGCAACAGTTCAAATGATTCCTTCTTTTGTGAAGCTTTTACTTGACATTTTAGAACCAGAGCTTTACACAATCAGCAGAAAGGAAAAATCATTAACCAAGAATAAAGGTAGTTCCATGGGAAAAAGTGGGGATATAGCTGGGATACAATTTCACAAACTAGATTTATTCCATTGTTGCATAAAAATGCATAAGGGAAGTTTTAAGAAGGCACAGGAATAAAAACAGTTGGCTCTGGCAGTTGGCAGAAATGATGGTTCATGATTTTCACAGAGGAGCTACCAAATGCTGCTGATCCACAGGGTCAGACCCTGTGGTCAACCCTAATTAATGTCTTCTGGCCAAAGATTACCATGGCACCAATGAGTACAATGTACAGAATTCAGTTTTAGAGATTTTTTAAAAAATCCTTTTCTATTTCAGGCCCAAGTCACTTCTTTACAATTATAGAGCCAACAATAATATGGCACTTCTACAGGTTTAACTCAGGTTCCCATATTAAGAAAATTGTCATTTCTGTAGAAGCCCACAGTTGTTGGGCTATGTCACAAATGTCTTTTATCTTTAAATCAGCCCACCAGGTAGCACAATAAATACCAAAGACAGCAGAGCAGATAATACAGCAACTTTTCAAAAGTTACAGCTGAGGGCATGGCTGCTATAAAGGTTCCAGAAGCTGGAGGCAGCAGTCCAAAGGGCACTAACGTTAAGAAGACAGATTAGGGTTGCCGTCACATAATGGTAGAGAATGAAAGCCAGAACACACATAGTGTCTATAACATAACCCAAGCCCATATTTATTAATCAAGGGTTGCAACTCATATGCCTTTAGGCACCAGGCCAGTAGTGAAGAACAGAAGTGGTCTGGTATAAGACAGTAGTAGTCCTGTGGACAGGGCCAAACTGCAGAATGAATGTTCTATCTAAAGGCATCTAAATTCAGGTTTTTATCTGGTTTAAGACACTGCATGATAGTTCAAACACATGATAGGCCAAATTCATCCTGTAGGTTCCTACTTTTTAAACTCTAGAAAGGAAGCAATGATGTGTGCAAGGACCTCTGGGATTCATATAGGAATTCACATGTGTTTGAGGGAAGAAGGTATCTTCCTATTCATAATGTCATCTAGATATACCTGCCAAGACTGGTGACCTCCCTGCCTCAATTGCTGCAACTCACTGACTGGAATTGTGGTGTTCCCAAACAATTTGTAATAAATAGCATGTAGTATTGACATCATGGTGTATTTACTTTTTTTTTTTTTTTGGTTCACTTTTAAAATACATAAATTAAGGGTGGATTACAGTATATACCCAAAATAATGTCACTCTCACACATCAAAAAGGAGGAATAACTAGTGAGGAAGAAACAAAACATAATCCTTTGTATACACAGGGAAGAGTGACCTAAGTATGACAGGCTTGGGTGTCTTCGACTGGGTCACAGGGGAATAAGGTTACAAATCACTGCTCAGGCCAAGAGTAACAAGTATAGAGATATTGTGGCAGCTGGCCTTAGTTCTTCTATAACACCTAGGTTGGAATAAATGAATTTTAGGAAGTTTTTTTCTTTTCAACATTTAGGGGATAATATTATTTTATAGCCAAAAAGGGGTACAACACAAGGGGCTTCACCAATAGTGATCTTATTTATTATTCAGCTGGGTGGTAGGTACATGAGCGTCTCTTTTATTACTCTTATATAGTGTTTATGTTTAAAGATTCATAATAAAAACTCTATTAAAAAAATTTTATTGTAGGGGCGCCTGGGTGGCGCAGTCGGTTGAGCGTCCGACTTCAGCCAGGTCACGATCTCGTGGTCCATGAGTTCGAGCCCCGCGTCAGGCTCTGGGCTGATGGCTCAGAGCCTGGAGCCTATTTCCGATTCTGTGTCTCCCTCTCTCTCTGCCCCTCCCCCGTTCATGCTCTGTCTCTCTCTGTCCCAAAAAAAATAAATAAACATTGGGAAAAAAAAATTAAAAAAAAAAATTTTATTGTAAACCCTATTCATTGTTTCGAGAAAACCCAATAGGAAAGGCTGCAGGAAAGGCAGGCAAGCAGGATTCGAGTGAAAACATCTTTCCATTTAATCTTACTCCATTTGGATGCCAACTAGAATCTTGATACTGACAAGAATAAAGAAGCACTTGACATTTCAGTCTGATTTTATGAGGACTTAATATCAAGAAGGCTAATCTGAGCAGTATCTATACACAGTTGACCCTTGAACAATGTAGGAGTTAGGAGTACCGACCCCCTGTGCAGTTGAGAATCCATGTATGACTTCTGACTCCTCCAAAACTTAAGTACTAATAACCTACCTGTGGACTGGAAGCCTTACATAACATAAACAGTTGATTAACACACATTCTGGGTTATATGTATTATATACTGTATTCTTACAGTAAAGTAAGCTAGAGAAAAGAAAACGCTATTAAGAATCATAAGAGAGCACATTTATACTACTGTATTTACTGAAAAAACTTGCATATAAGTAGATAATGCAGTTCAAACCCATGTTGTTGAAGGGTCAACTGTATACACTACATATACATATGCCTTCAGAAGTCATATTTGAAATTTTTACTTACTATCAAGGCAAAGTTTCCAAATATTAGACACATTTAATTGCTAAAGAAGCCTAGTTAGGAGACAAAATAAAATACCAATGTTTCCTTGAAGAGAAGCCTTGTACTGCTGTATAAATGATGAAAAGTACGCAATCTTTAGCTAACATTTTATCACCTGGTGGTCGGTTTGAAAATTCTGGCAGTTTAGGGCCTGAGTTGTCCAAGTTAATTCCTTGTTCTCCAGGCAATGGCTGCTGATCCGTGTCCTCCAGCCCAGCTGGGCGATTATCTGGGGTACTAAAAAATAAATTATACATTTGGGAGTAAGTTGCTTAGCTTATACATGAAAGTAGCTTAACTTCTCCCCTATTTTCTGAAGACATAAAATCTGTTTGCATTATCATCTTTATCGTAACTTCCATATCTCTAGTCCGATAAAATATTCACTGTTTGGCATAAAAATAATCCAGCAATTTCATTAAACAATAAAATCTACTTAATCTAATAATAGTATGGCTATTTACTCAAAGTGCTTTCTACAAATTTCTGACATAATGATTTTCAAGTAATCATCCATCGCTTAAATGTTTTAAGACCTGATCATAGTTTGGACTATCAACATTATAAAGTATTATTCTTGTGAAACCACACTATCTTTGGTATAGTTATCAATTTCAACCATGGAGTCCAGATTGTTTATTTTTTGTGGATATTATCGCGGCAGCTCTCACAATTCATAACACCTTGCAAGAAGTTGTAGGTTGGCTGATGAAAATGGTATCCAGGGAATAAAGAAAAATGGAGAATACTAGAACAAAGCTAATTATTTCTGCTACAGAATGAGTATTTGCAGACATCCCCACTGGTTTTGGGATGCTTTCGTTTTTACCTGGTTGTAGCTTAGAATTTTTAGTGGGGAAAAAGAAATGAAAAAAAAATGTTATCTACTAACATCCACATTCCCAAAGAACCAATGTACTCACATCCATTTGGTTTGCAATCTTATTCCTGGCTGTATCTTTCTTCCCTATCTTTAGTTTCCCTTTGCCCTGATATTGGTCACCCAGTTTTAGACAGTATTTGATCTCATTGTATTCTGTGTGGTTTCTAAGCCTTACCTTAAATCCATTTTAAAAAGTCCTAGCACATGGAAATTTAGAGCTTGAAGCAGGTCTTTAGCACATCCAGATGCCTATAGCAATTTGTTCCTTCTATGACTTCTCTCTCACTTCAAATTATAAGGATTCTGTAGGTCTCTTTACTTTCATGGAACTGCACTGCTAAAAAAATCTCAAGATATCTGGTCCAGTCACTTCATGTTATGGATGAGAAAACAAAGGCCCAGAGAGGTGTAAGAAACAGGTCCAAGGCTCTACAGTGAGCTAGTGGTAGAGTTAGGAGCAAGTGCTCTTCCTATTATACCTACTGTCTCCCTTTTGTAGGAACCCTGATGCCTATATAAGGTCCTTTCCACAATTTCTAGCCCCAACAAGTAAGCGATCTTCCTCAGAGCTGGTGAAGACAGCAAGAATGCATACTAATGGCAACTGAATAGCCTTACAATTTTAGACTACTGGGAGAAATAAATACCCTCTCAGGACAGCAGGTTGAAAGCAGTAAGGAATTTAACTTAGAGCTACTGGAAAAATTAGATAATTAAAGGTCTTATTAAGTCTGAATTTAGGAAAATATAGTTTGTTAATATACAGTCACAGACTTTTAATTTATAATACTCAAGAAGCAGCAAGTGAGTACGGTATAATCAAAGAAATATCATGGGAAGGCTCAGAGACAGTTGGGTTTTATTTTGAACATTTATGGTTGTTTAACTAAAACTCTCCTACAGTTCTAGCAATTTGTTTCAATGAACCCATTTTACATTCATTAGTCACTATTCCCTATTAACAAATGTCTCTTCCAATTTTACGATTAAAGGCAGAAAATCCAGTTTAATCAATATGCCCTCTGGAAACATTTTATCAAAGTCAAAAAAACATGATTAACACTTAGCTTCAAGACATGACATATAAATTAATCGTCCTTCCTGCTATGATCTTGCAAAAGAACTCACCTACAGAACCTTTACTTAAGGGGTAATTGATTTAAAAGGTCCAACCATGTTAGAATGAGGCTTTAAGCTTCTAGGGATGATGGAGATGGAGAGCCTTTACTTACTTATTTTTTCACAAAATAGAGAGCCTTTGAAGGAAAGGCATCTGTACAAAAAATTATTTCTTTTTGTAAAAAGATTTTATTTTTATTTCTTTAAGTAATCTCTATATCCAACGTGGGGCTTGAACTCCCAACCCTGAGATCAAGAGTTGCATGCTCTACAGACTGAGACAGACAGGTGTCCCCAAAAAACTATTTCCATTTGAGAGAGCGGGGAGTTTTGATAAACTGTTTATATTTCCAAAACACATTTGGCCTTTCTGGCTCCCTAGTAGCTGCTATAACCCTGAAGTGCTTTGTGGAGTGTAATGTGGTAGCACTGGCTACTTTTCAGTTTCTATGTGCCACAATCCCTGAGACTATAGACTTAAGAGACGTAGATCAGTCAGTTGCAATGTATGAACCTTGTTTGGCTCCTTATTTGAACAAACGATAAAAAAAGAATTAATTTAAGATAATTAGAAAACTTTGAACACTGTCTGTGTGAGACTATGGAGAAAGTGTTCGTTTTCCTACATGTTAATGGTATTATGTGTTCATTAAAATAAAAAAACCCAACCTGTCCTTATCTTTCAGAGGTACATAGTACTGAAAATATTCACGGTCATTTTGCTTTAAAATAATCAGAAAGGTAATGGGAGATGAAGGCAAGACAGACTATGACTTGGTAATTGTTGAAGCAGAGGGATTTCATACTGTTCTGATTTTATACACGTTTAAAATTTTCCATCAAAAAAAGTTCACATAGAAATAAATACAATTTGAGGCAAAACTATCACAACCTACTTTAGATCTTGCTGACTATTTTTCTTCTTCCGAGGGGGTTTCTTCTTCTTCGGTTTATTTGCGTTGGTATTATTTTGCTTATTGTTTACCCCAAAATGGCCTGCAGAGATGTCACTCTGCAATAAGTTGACCAACAATGGGCTTGTTAGCGTGACATCCTTATTGACCGGGAAGCCAGGATTCTGACCACAGGACATCTGATTTCCATTGGGTGCTCCACTGAAAGGTGCATTGAAAGGCATCCCATGGCCTGAGAAGTGGTTTCCCGAGGCACTGTTTCCCTGCATGGCCTGCACGTGGGGGGGAACCATGTTGGTTTGTTGCATGTTAACATCAGGCATCATCTGAGACAAACTGACATCATTGTTTGCTGTAGTAGCAGGATCACCATGCTGCTGGGCCATGTGTGGGCTGGGCCCTGGTGGTCGCAAGACCTGCCCCTGAATCCCCATAACCTGAGATGGACTGTTGCTCACGGGCCCTTGCTGTGGCAGCATCTGTCCTGATATCTGTCCCGTAAACTGCACCATGTTTCCTTGCATGTTTGGAGTTGGTCCCCTCATTATCTGTGCTGGTCCCGGCATGACATTGGATTGGTTCTGAGTGTTAAACTGTTGCTTATTCCCCTGCATCTGATTGGTCATGATTTGCTCTATCATTGGGTTCTGTTGGAGTAAAACTTGCCCCTGAGGCCCCATCATCTGGTTATGTGGCGCCATCATTTGTGGGCCCTGTTGGGGAAGAATCTGCTTGGGTGGGGTCATCCTTTGAGGCGAGGGCCCAAGATTTTGGCTTTGAGGGTTCACCATCATCTGGCCCTGAGGCATAAGCTGGGCCCTTGAAAGGATCATAGGATTCTGAGGGTTCAAGGTTCCTTGCTGCTGGACCATCTGGCCCTGGGAGGGCACAATCTGCTGGTGCATGCTCATCAGCTGAGATGGTGGGCCCTGCTGGGGCTGGCCTTGCATGTTGCCCAGGTTCACCTGAGGAACCCCAGAACTACCAGCCTGCTGGCTGTTCATGTTGCCATGAATTCCCATGAGGCCGGGCTGCATCATATTTGGTGGCCCGTGGGACACCTGCATCTGGTTTTGAGGAGGACCAGCTCCTTGACCACCTTAAACAAACAAACAAAAAAAGGACAGTTTCAGATAGAAATACTCTTATATTGGTATTAAGATACTCTAATTGGAGAAACACCAATAACCCATATATCCACTGACCAACATAAATAAATATGCTATGTTTGACATATTTTCTGTGTCTTTTTTGAAGTATGGAGACATGACTGTGGAATGATTGGTTACATTCCCAATGACCACACAACAGAGAAGGGGAAATGGTTTCTTTACTCCTATTTGGTAACTTAAAGATAACACTTTGAAGATCAACAGTTTAGTTTCTTTCAGATGAAATAAAGAGAAAGGCAGCATCTCATTGTTCGAAAATGACATGTAGCTATTTTAAGGTGAAGAAAATTAATGAAAAGCACTGTAGGCTGGTGAAATAAGCTCTGCTTTAGATGAGTCAGGAAAACAACAAATGTGATGCATTGTCTTAGGAAAACCTTGGCAATGCTAAACATGCTTCCTGGAAAACTAATGACTCTCAAAGTTTACATGTGTGGTATTGGATGCTGCACATGAAAGGAAAGAACACCTGATACTTCCTAAGGACAGGTCTCCTCTGCCCCAGTGTGGTAAAAATTCCTTATTCCTTATCTGAAGCTGAGCCTCTGGTGTAAGTCAACTGACAGATAACCCAGAAACTGCAGACAGAGGAACAGTTACCAAGGGATGTTAAAACTTCACTGACCCCTAGGCTCAGAGCTTTGGAGAAATGGTCTCCTCTGAGCCCGCTGGTGTTAAATAAATCTCCGATCCACCAAAACAAACAAACAAACAAACAAACAAAAAACAAAACTTCACTGACCCTTCCCTGTGGCAGTCCCTGGTAGATCATACAGCACATGTCCTATTCTCAGTTATTTCTAATTTAGACAAAGACATTGCCTGGCTTGCTGCAGTGTTTACTTATTGTTGGGTCTTTAGGATTTTCCTATAGTTACTTGCATTATCTCCCCCTTTTTACTGAATACTCTTTTAGATTATTTTATAGCTCTTTGTCACTTTTAAGTAAGGACTAGAAAGCGGCAGCCATAATGAAGTTATGAGGCCAATCCACACTCCAGCCAGGGAGGCAGGGGACAAACTGTCCCTTGTTCACATTATTCAGTTTTTCTGAATCCCAAAAAAGATTTTGGGATCATTAGCCTTATAAACTCTTAACTTAAACTCCATGATCACTGTATATACTGTATAAACTGAATATTCTGTACACACTGAATATACAGTGTATACTCATTCAATCATTAATTACTTCTTGAGTAACTAATATGCACAAGACACTTTTGGTGCTAAGGTAGTATCAATTAACAAGACACACCAAACCCCTGACTCTATGGAGTTGGCAAGAGACTGTAACAGACAAATATTTTTTCAGGAGAACTAAAAGCTAACAAGAGAAATAAAGTAGGGTTAAGAGAACAGAAAATGAGAGACAGGAGTAGAACGATCTTAGGAGAAGTGTGGAAGTCTAAACAGTATGTACCTGTGGAAGGCACCATATAGAAATACAAAATAGATGTGCTTGGGTGGAAGAATGATGAATGATTTTATCACTATTCATAACTTCCTACAGAAACCATAAATTCACATAACCAGGAATGCAGTTTTGCATTGGCAGATGGGTAAAGTAAAACAGTTTAATCTGCCCCTCTCTCACGCTTCAAGAGGTAGTTTGAACTTTAAAAAAAAAAAAACTAAGTTAGAACTTTTCTTGTTCCTTAGTGATTTACCATTAAAAGTTGGAACCACACAACTAAATTAACTCTAAGTGGGGATGGGGAGTTCTCCACAGAAAATGTTTGCACTTACTTCATTCCGATCTGGCTCAATGAGAAAGGATAAGAAGATTAGTCCATGTGGTGCCTAAGCAACCAGAAACATGAAGTCTGGGCATATTACAACACTGTTTTACAAATTTTTTTAGCCATTCTGCTCTATCCTATTTCTCCACAAATACACTGTCGGCATTAAATCTATACTGATTGAAGTCTGTTCTTCAAACACCACATTATAAACCAGAATTTAGACATTCTGCATAAACAAAGCTAACACGTACTATAGAGAGATTTTGAAAGGTGCAGTTGCCCAAAATGCCATGTGTCTCTGTACCTATAGTTTCCTTTGCCAGAAATGCCTTTTGCCCTTTTACTAACTTGGGGGTTGGCAAACTATGGCCCATGAGCCAAATCAAGCCCACTGCCAGCTTCTAAATAAACAGTGTGTGGAACACTGCCATGCTCATTTGTCATATTGTTTATGGCTACTTTTGTGCCGTGATAGCAGAGTTAAGTAGTTGCAACAGAGACCATATAATCTGCAAAGTCTGAAATATTTACTATCTGGAGTCCTTTACAGGAAAAAAAAAATTGCTGAAACCTGCTCAAACTCAAGTTTAATTTCCTTTCCTTCGGTTCCCAAGACACTGTACCTACTTTTGATATATTAGTTATTGCCCTGAAAGAATAATTTGGGTTTGAGATTAAGAGAAGGACCAGGATTTATATTTATCTGTATATTCTTATTATCTATCATGGTATCTAGCACACAATGTTCAATAAATGTTGGCTGAATAAATCACAGAAAACAAACCTGCATGCTGGACAGTTTGATTTGCTTGCAGCTGAGGGGCTCCTGAATTCCCAGGGGTGGTTGCTGTGGTCGAAGGCACCTGACCTTGTATAAAGTTCGGATTGGCCTGTCCTGCTGAGAAGCCAGGTGGGAGGCGTTTAGGCATTCCTTAATAGAAAACAATGAGTAAGGCAGTTACCTAGCAAATTTATACTCTTGCTTAGATGTGGAATGAATAAGGAAGGATGAGCTGCATGAAGTCTCCACTGGCTTAGCTCTCTCTGTCACACTGGTAAGATCTTTAATAATAAGGTTGGGAAAGATGGTTAAAAAAATCAACACAATCTCTTACATGAGCATTGTCAAAATGAAAAAGAAATACTAAAAAATTTACACTTAGAACATGCCAAGGAAGAGATGGCAATCTGCTCCCTAAATGTGATCTGAGGCCATGTCACAGCAAGGTTTAGGGCTCACTTTTCTCTGTAATACAACAGACCCCAAAACTTTACATACTTTAACATAGGTACCAAAGTAATATGCTAAATTCTCTCATATTCAAACAAATTGATATGAAATACTATAAAACAAAGAGCTGGGTCCTGATATTAACGATAGGTGATTTTTTTTCCATTGAGGGAAATGGATGACAATCTCCTTTGTGGAAAACTTCCCCCAATATTGTGCTCGTCTCTTGGGAAGAGACAGGAGATTAGCAACAATCCATAGGAGCTTCAAAGTGAGGCTATATTAAATTATCATCATGCCTTCCCCTTATAAGGTTTGCTGCAATTCCGACAGCTATGGTACCAAAAGCCATGCTTTAATGGAATCTTACTAAAGTATTACTTCCTTTTATAGGAAGGTTTAATTTCAGAAAACAGATCTGTAAGAAGGAGGATCTCAGAACCCACTCATTGTTTGTAACATAGGCCTTGATGTGGCCAGATCACCTACGTGAGCACATAATCTGCTCTATGAAAGCATCAAGACCTAAAGCTCACTTAAAAATTTTTGTTTTAGTCCATTTATTTTTAAGGACCAATTTTTCAATGTCCTGAAAAACGCTCTGTAGACAAATATGCATTTGTCCTTTCTTTAGCAGTGACAAGTCCCCATTTGCATGCTTCCACTATAATTAAATCAGGAATCACATTTGCAGGAGGGACTACCCAGCTTCCACTGATCCAGGACTAGATGCCCAGAACAGTGAAGTTTGGAACTGAAACATTCTTGCATTTTCTAAAAACTTCTTAGGATTTAAATATCAGAGCCTGCACGTCAGTAAAATTAATTACAAGAGAGTGAAGAGACTGATGAGCAACTTAATTTCACCAGAAACCATGAGAACATGCCTTTGCTATGTTGCACTAAAGATGCAAGGGTTTTTTTCTGGGTAGGCAATGGGTGTCTTTTGGTGGGGATATGTTCATCAGATGACAGTATTACTGGCACTCTCTATACCTTACTGAAAAGCTCCAAGCACATTCATGTGCACTAGATCAATGATTAATAAGATAAATAATAAACATGGAGATGGATAAGTTTTACTGTAATCGTTTTACCTCTCACACATTAAGCTCCATTGCTTTTTCTTCATACAAGAGGCACCTTACAAAATAAATAAATAAATCTCCTTTAGGTATAACTGGTGGAATTCCCTCTCTAAGGAGCAGGCATTGGCATTATAAACTATAAAACTCAATGATCTCTGAAATTATTCCCCTTTAACACTTTAATCAAACTTAACAAATACCATGCTTACTACTTTACGAAGATTATCAAACTTGAAAACTCGAAGGGCCTTTTCCCCAAAAGACCCTGTATTTATTTTTTTCATTTTTGCTCTATTGCATAATCTTAATTTTTTTTCAACAGCTGAGCGATTTAAATTAATAAAATGCATGTTTCTTCTGGACATCTTATCAGTCCAAGATCAAGCAAAAGTAATTTAAAAAACAAAATGAAAATCTCTATATTGAGTTTTACCTGCATTTTCATCCAGAGGGCTAGGCTAGCTTAAATGTAACCAGTAAGATGCTGCATAATGTATCAAGTCAATAATGTATCAAGTTAACTAAGTTACATCAAGTGTCACCACTACATCCACAAAGCCAAATAATTACATCCTCCCTCCATTAACTCTAAAAATTGAAGTTCTACTAAGATCTATCTCCAGTAAATTTATCAACACAAATAGCTTCAGTGCTCCTCACCTCCTAGGCCTGGATGTAAACTCTGTGGCCCCTGGTTTGGTGGCTGCTGCTGCATCACCATGAAGTTAGGTGGCACATTTCCCTGTTGAACCATAGGATTCCGACCGGGAGAGCTGACGGGCTGCTGAAATCCCTGGGGAAGTGGGTTATTTTGAGGTGGCCTTGGTCCCATCTGCTGCTGAGTTTGGTTAACCGTTGGGGAGGATGCAGGGGATCCCTGCTGGAAGGAGGAGGGTGAGGAGGCAGGAGACTTGTTGGTGAGGTGGGGCTGCTGCAGGGGGGTTGGGACCCTGGAGGGCCCTCCCTGCAAGCTCTTCATCTGAGGAGCTGTGAACTGGCCTGGGTTGCTCATCTGAGGAAAGTTTGTATGGGCTTGTGAGGCTTGCTGGCTGCCAAAGGGATATGGAGGGGGCGGGTGGGAAGGTGTCTGTACCGTGGCTAAGGATGGTCTTGCCTGGAGCTGCTGTTGCATTGGGCCAGGCAAGGGAGCCTTCTTCCACCCTTGGCTTGCAGTCATTGTGCCCAGAGAACCCTGGGCTGGAGGAGGCTGAAGGGCTCCAGAAGGCAGCTGGTTCCAGCCTGGAGGAACAGGCACCTGAGTTGGGGCAGTAAACTGGGGTCTCATTCCCTGTGGCTGTTGCTGCTGATGCTGCTGTGGGGGTCTTGCCTGCAACTGCTGCTGCTGCTGCTGCTGCTGTTGCTGTTGTTGTTGTTGTTGTTGTTGCTGCTGCTGCTGCTGCTGCTGCAGCTGGGGAAAATTAGCTGGGTTCATTTGTCTGTTCACAGGGACAGGCTGCATTGGGTGGTGCGGGGGAGCTAAAGATCCTGAGGGATGATTTTGCTGCTGTATATGGAGCCCAGAGAGGAGTGGATCCATTGAATCTGTTTAAAGACAGTCAACAAAGCAATAATTAAACTACTGCAACCCTAGATCCTACAGTAGTCCTGGCAATCGTGAAAAATATAGAGTAAAATCCCCTGGTACCTTCAATGAAATGTTTGCGAACACCTTCTATACGCAAAGCAACACACCAAGATGACAGAAAGATGAATATTGTCTAGAAAGAGCTTATGGTTCAAAAGTGGATATAAGAGCCAAACATAAAATGTGGAGAGCAGTATTTTCCAAAGCATATTCTTGGGAACTATGTTCATTAGTGTTTTAAGAAAATAAAACAAAATACAGTCAATTTGGTTTGGGAAACAACTGAACCTAACCACCTTAGACAGGTTTCTTCATGGCAGGACTTCCAGTGCCTCCAGAACATTAATTCTGAATCTCTAGGAAGGAGGTAACATATGATGCACTTACCAAATTTATTATGGAATTCTCTGCCAAGAAGTATCTTGCAGGACTAAGTAGCCCAAGGAATGCATTGTTAGGAATGTTGGGTTGTAACTGATAAGAGAAAGAAATTCTGAGAAGGAAATGGACTTTCAACTTGAAGAAATAGGGCAGATTTTGTGAAGAAGGTGGTATTTAAGTTGGGCAGTTAGGAACGTGGAATCAGAAATAGCTGAATTTTGTAATGATCTCTGCAGAGAGTTCCAGCCTCTTTAAGCCACAAAGACTGGAGGTCATTACCTGACTGAGAAGCAGGGCGAGGAGTCCTGGGCTGCAGCTCTGAATTGGGGCCTGGTGCCATCATGGAAGATGACACATTTCCACTCTGGGGTATCATAACAGTGGCAGGGCTGGTCATCCTTATTAGTCCTAAAGGAAAAAGAAAATCTGTAGAATAGAGTACTGGAATTGGCACAACATTTGTTTTTAAGTAAAATATTTCAAGAAGATAAAAAGGTATGGAAAATTTATGTACCCATCATCTACCTTGTTAATTAACATTTTGCCCCATTCCCTTCAGATACATATGTAGGTACAGCAGAAGTCCCCACTCCTTCCCAATCTCTTTCCACTCCCACTCTCTTATAATTGGGATTAATAGTTACATGCATGTTTATCTTTTCCACATATGTGGAATGTATGTATGCTTTTCTGTATGCTTTTAATCTTTGTATAACTGGCAAAGTCTGTCTTCTTCAGTTTCCTTTTTCTCTTAATATTATTTTTTGAGATCCATCCATCCTGACTGCTATTTTATGGAACCCACACATTTATTCTCCTGCTGATGAATAGTAAGATTCTCCCTCCCACTGCCCTGAATTTTCAATCTTATAATTCTGCAATGTCATGTATTCTTGTGGACATGTGTCTTTAGACTATATACCCAGAATTCCTAGGTTTTAAATTATAAGCATCTTCCATCTTACTAGATATTGCCAAACTGCTCTCATAAGTGGTTACGCCAGGGGTGCCTGGCTGGCTCAGTCAGAGGAGCATATGACTCCTGATCTCGGGATCATGAGTTCAAGCCTCAAGTTGGGTAAGAGATTACTTAGGTAAATAAATAAACTTAAAAAAAAAAGTGGCTATTCCAATTTATATTCCAACTAGCAATTTGAGAACTCCTCTTGTTCCGTGTCTTTCCAATTTCTGATACTGCTAAGGCTTTATAGGATTTACCATCTATATTAATAAGTGAAAATATATTATCCTCTCTTCATGTCTTTGCTTTCTGGCATCAAGATTAAAAAGTAACTTCAAAATAGAGCAGAAAAGCATCTTTCCTCTTTTTCTATGCTCTGGAAGAACATGTGTATCTGTTCTTTAAATGCTTAGTAAACTTACCTGGAAACTATCTGGGTCTGTGGGTTATGCTAATTAATTCATAAGGACACAGATTTTTAATTATTTCACAATTTCTTAAATACAGATTTTTCAAGTTTTCTTAAGTCAGTTTTGGTTAAATTATATTTTCAAGAAAACTGTTAATTTGCTGCTGCTTCAAAATTTATTAGGCTAAAGTTATTCACAACTTTTTTCCATTCATTGAGATATAATTCACATAGTATAAAATTCACCCTTTTAATTTTTATTTTATGATTCTACTTCTAAACTTTACTTTTTTAAGTTTTTTAAAAAATATAATTTATTGTCAAGTTAGCTAATATACAGTATATACAGTGTGCTCTTGGCTTTGGGAGTAGATTCCCATGATCCCAGCGCTTACATACAACACCCAGTGCCCATCCCAACAAGTGCCTTCCTCAATGCCCATCACCTATTTTCCCTTCCTCCTCGCCACCCCTCCCCCGCAATCAACACAGCTTGTTCTCCGTATTTAAGAGTCTCTTATAGTTTGCCTCCCTCTCTGTTTGAGACTATTTTTTCCCCTTCCCTTCCCCCATGGTCTTCTGTTAAGTTTCTCAAATTCCACATATGAGTGAAAACCTATGGTACCTGTCTCTGACTTATTTCACTTAGCACAATACCCTTCAGTCCCATCCATGTTGCTGCAAATGGCATGATTTCATTCTTTCTCATTGCCAAGTAGTATTCCATTGTATATATAAGACACATCTTCTTTACCCATTCATCAGTTGATGGACATCTGGGCTCTTTCCATAATTTGGTTATTGTTGATAGCACTGCTCCAAACATTGGTGTACATGTACCCCTATGAATCAGCACTCCTGTATCCCGTGGATAAATGCCTAGTGGTGCTATTGCTGGGTCATAGGGTAATTCTATTTTTAATTTTTTTTTTTGAGGAAGCTCCATACTGTTTTCCAGAGTGGCTGCACCAGTTTGCATCCCTACCAACAGAGCAAGAGGGTTCCCATTTCTCCCCATCCTGGTCAACATCTGTTGTTTCCTGAGTTGTTAATTTTAGCCACTCTGACTGGTATGAGGAGGTATCTCAATGTGGTTTTGATTTGTATTTCCCTGACATACCATAAAATTCACCCTTAAAAAAAATTTTTTTTTTTTTTTTTGAGAGTGAGCAAGCACAAGCTGGGCAGGGGCAGAGGGGGAGGAAGAAGAGAATCTGTGCTGACTACACAGCCCAATATGGGGCTCAATCTCACGGAGTATGAGATCATGACCTGGGCTGAAATCAAGAGTCAGACGCTTAACCCGCTTAACCTACTGAGCCACCCAGGTGCCCCAAAATTCACCCTTTTGAAATGTACACTTTTTTCTTTCTTTACATTGCTTATGACTTCTTTTTGTTTTACCAGGTTCATCAGTTTTAGTTGTTTTTTTCAAACAAACATCTTTGGTTTTGCTGCTTTGTTCTATTTTTAATTTATACTTTATCTCTGCTCTTATCTTTATTATTTCCTTCCTCCTAAGTTATTATTACTCTGTTCTTTTTCTCAATTCTTAGGTCAGAAACTTAGATTCTTAATTTTCAGTTCATGTTCTGCTCTAATATAGTTATCTTAGGGCTTAAATTTTCTTCCAAGCCCTGTATTGGTTACATCTCACAAATTTGGTATGTATTTTTGCTGTCCACCATGATTGCTTTTAAATCATGGATATTCAGAATATATTTTACATTTTCTAAAAATACAGCATATTTTGGTTAGCTATGTTTTGTTTGCCACTGACTTAATTGTACTGTGGTCATAGAACATGATCTGTGTGATACCAATATTTGGTATTTAATGAAACTTGGTTTTAGAAACACACATAGTCAATTTGTATAAATGTTCCATTTGTACTTGAAAAAATTAAAATTCCCGAATTAGTAGTGCATGTTTTCTATACACCTCCATTATGTCAAACTTTTTTTCTTATGTTATTCAAGTTTTATCCTTACTAATTTTCAAAATAAGCTTAATACATCAATTACTAACACAGGTGTGTTAACAGGTCTCTGAAGATGTGATATCTCCATGAATCCTGTCCACTTTTACCTCACATATTTTAAGGCTAGGTTAGTAAGTACATAAAAGTTTAGCTGTCTTCCTGATGAATATTTCCTCTTATATCATACAGAGACCCTATTTACCCTAATGCTTTTTATCTTAAAGTCTGTTGATATACCCTTTTTCTTGGTTAATATTCACATGTATTATCTTTTTTTCCATCCTTTTAACTATGAACTGTGTTCTTATGTTTTATGTGCTTCCTGTAAAAGCACATTAGTAAGCCTGAGATTATTATTCAATCTGATTAATCACCATCTTTTTATCAGTGTTCATAATACGTTTAGCTGTACTGTTACTATATATTTTGATTCATTTTATCATCTTAGGATACCACTGCTCTTTACTCCTTCTTTCTATGGTGATTTCCTATTTTTTCTATGCTGTTTTCCTAATTTTCTTGGATTTTACTGGATTTTTTCTAACATGCCCTTCCTCTACCCCTCCACTACTAGTTTAGGAGTTATACATTTTAGGAGTGCCTTGGTCAACTTCAGCTTAGGTCATGATCTCACGGTTCATGGGTTTGAGCCCCACATCGGGCTCTGTGCTGACAGCTAAGAGCATGAAGCCTGCTTCAGATTCTGTGTCTCCATCTCTCTCTGCCCCTTGCCCACTTGCACTCTGTCTCTCTCTCTCTCTCTCTCTCAAAAATAAACATTAAAAGATTAAAAAAAAAAGTTATACATTTTATTTCTATTATTTTAATGATATCTTTAAAATGTCAACAGACATAATTTAAAGAGTATGCTTTAAAGTATTTATTTCAAGTATTGCTAAATAAGCCAATACTTATGTAGATTTGCCCCATGTTTACCAATTATTTAGCTCACCATTCCTTCTTGGATCTTATTTCTTCCATCTTAGGGTCAATTTTCCTCTTCCTGAAGTAGATTCTTGAGCACTGCAATTAGCAAGAGTCTGGCAATGGTAACTTCTCTTAGTGTCTTTGAAAATGTATTTAAAAAAAACTTTTTTTAATGTTTATTTATTATTGAGAGACAGAGAGACACAGAGCATGAGCAGGTGAAGGGCCAAGAGATGGAGAGACACAGAATCTGAAGCAGGCTCCAGGCTCTGAGCTGTCAGCACAGAGCCAGATGTGGGGCTCGAACTCACAACCGTGAGATCATGACCTGAGCCAAAGTCGGACGCTTAACCAACTGAGCCACCCAGGTGCCCCAAAAATGTATTTTATACTACTCTTAATAGTACAGATAGGTTTAAAATTCTAGGCTGTCAATTATTTTCTCATCACTTTGAAAATATTATTTCAATGTTTCCTGGCTTCCAGGGTTGCTACTGAGAAATCAGCTGTGATCTGATAGTTTTCTCTTTGTAAATAATTGATCCTTTATTGTGAGTTGCTTTTAACATTCTCTTTTTGTTTTATAGTTTTTCAAATTTGTGTGAAACATGGATTTATTTTAATTTATATTGCTCAGTATTTCTGAGGATTCACATCTTTCACCAATGTTGGAAAAAATTTCAGCCATTCTCTCTGTTGTCATCTTCAATTTCTTTATTTTCTTCTTCTGGAACCCTTTTCAGATATATGTTAAATCTCATTTTATCCATCATGTCTCTTGACCTCTTTCATATTCCCATCTCTTTATTTTTAATTTGCTGCATTCTGGGTAATTTCTTCATATTAACCTTCCAATTCAGCTGTGTCTAATTTGCTGAACAAGTTATTTACTTCAATAATTTTTAAATTTCTAGAAGTTCTGGGTTTTTTCCCCAAAATTCTGGGTTTTTTTTAATTAAAAAAATTTTTTTTAATGTTTTATTTTTGAGAGAGACAGAGAGAGAGTGAGTGATCTTGTACAAACCGCAAGATCATGACCTGAGCTGAAGTCGGATGCTTAACCGACTGACCCACCCAGGCACACCTCAAATTTTATTTAATGTTTATCTACTTTTGAGAGAGACACAGAGTATGAGTGTGGAAGAGGCAGAGAGGGAGAGGGAGATACAGAATCAGAAGCAGGCTCCAGGCTCTGAGCTATCAGTACAGAGCCCAATGTGGGGCTCAAACCCACAAATGGGGAGATCACGACCTGAGCCAAAGTTGGATGCTTAACCAACTGAGCCACCCAGGTGCCATTCCAAAATTCTGTTTTAATGGTGTCTTGTTCTCTTGTGATTTTCATCATTTTAAATACCCTGATACTCCTACTATTATAAATTATCTAGAATTTTGGAGGGAGGGAGTCTAGTCCTACATTTTATGAATCTGGAGTATAAACTCATTTATACTAGGGCTTTACCTATGAGAAGTCTGCAATGGCTCAGGTTGAGAATGTGTCCCTCCAGAGCATCAACAATTATTACCAGTCTAGAACCACTTAATAATTTAGCCTGACTGTTCCAGGGTCATTTCAATAATATATTAAATGTCCAGGGTGCCTGGGTGGCTCAGTAGGTTAAGTGGCCGACTTTGGCTCAGGTCATGATCTCACGGTCCGTGAGTTCGAGCCCCGCGTTGGGCTCTGTGTTGACAGCTCAGAGCCTGGAGCCTGTTTCAGATTCTGTGTCTCACTCTCTCTCTGCCCCTCCCCTGTTCATGCTCTGTCTCTCTCTGTCTCAAAAATAAATAAATATTAAAAAAATAATAATAATAATAATATATTAAATGTCCAACATGAATCAGAGTAGAAAAGACAATTCCATAATCACCATTTCCCCACCTCCCAACTAGAGCCCAGGCCAAGACACGTAAGTTTTGCATTTGTCTCCCTCTGTGTCAGAGGGTGAAAATTTTCTAATCTACCTTTCACTGAAAATTCTAGTTTCAAATTGATAACTTCCTTCTTTATGTAGACCCAAGCCAAGGTTTCATATTTTATCCCTTCCTGGCCATTCAAACTCAGAGCCTTTGGTCCCTGCAGAATCTCTTCATTTGTTTACTGCTACTTAAATTTTCATTTTTGACTTCTTTTTCACTCTGGGGATTTCCTTTGAGTTCTTACAAGGTCAGCCATGCATTAAATGTTATATTTTGTCTAGCATTCTTGGGTGTTTTGTAGTTGGGACAGTTAGATAAATGTTTATCTGTCTATAACTGGATTTGTCTCTGAGAAACCCCCCTCCATTTTTCAAAGATGGTAATTAGACAGTAAGAAAGTTCTCTGGAGATAAGAAACAGGTTTTCTCAGTTTACAATGAGCTTTCTATCTCCAGAAATGTTCAAGAGCATGCTGACTACATGTTCAGTAGTGACACTCTAACATATATTCCAGCACTAGATAGGAATCTGCACAAGATCCATGGTTCTCAACTGGGGCCAATTTTGTCCCCCAGAGAATGTTTGGCAACATCTGAAGACATTTTTGTTGGCACAACTAGGGGGGAAGGTGTGGTAGTGCTATTGGCATCTGGTAGGTAGAGGCCAAGCAGGCTGCTAAACATCCCACAATGCACAGGACAGCTGCCCACAGCAAAAGATGATCAGCCCAAAATATTAACAGTGACAAGGTCAAGAAACCATGACTAAATGACTATGGCACCCTTACTAATCTTGGCAGTTCTATATGGCTACAAAAATTTTTTTTTAAAAAGCCTATGGATTAAAAAAGGCTTTTAATTACAAAAGACTTCTGGCTTATCAGTCAACTTCTGTTGCCAGTGCTAAGCAAAGAAAGTAATACTAAGAATAATTGACAATCCAAGACATTCTATACAGACAATTCCAAAGTCATTTATTATTGTTTTAGAGGGTAGTTAAGATCTCTTTCCCTTAAAACTTTCTCTGTTTATAAATGTTCAACCTAATATTAAATTTTATTTGCAACCACTGTCCCAATGGACATCAGAGAAAAATATTCCTAAAGTACGCTTGGCAGTAAAGAAAGATATCTAGGGGTTAAAATGTTGGTATGACTACAGATCATTACTTCAACTTTATTATTCCTTCAACTTTGTATTACATATATTAGCACAATCAGTACCCTTCATTAAATTCCAATCTAACTTGATTTCAACCTTAAGCTTCTAAGTTTCCTATGTTGACAATGAACTGTATCACTATAATTTACACTTACATCCTAGAGATGCTTAGTAAATATGCCTGCTACTTGCCAGATACTTGCATTAGTGTGTTGATGTCAGTTTTAATAGAGTCCTAAAAGTGTAAGGCTGGAAGGGATCCACAGCATTGTTTCTAGGACGTAAATATGTTTCCAGGCAATTACGGCCAGTAAATATTAAGTCATTTGTCCAGGAGTTGAGACTAAAACCCAGATTTCTTGTCTCTCATTCTAGATCTATTCTTTTACTAACTATATGCAACTTGGCCAGAGTTTTCCCACTCTGGTTCTTCAGTAGTGGCACTAGCATCACTGATTATCTCTCATTAAGCTACCATAATACCAAATGCTCAGATTTCTGTGGAGAACTATAACTATATTGACTCCCTACTACAGGTACCAGGATAGGTACTGTTTATCTACCATGTGGTATTCCGTAACAGCTCAACAGCACAGGTCCTGACATATAATAGGAACTCTGTAAATGTCGGCTACATGGCTCAGGGCTCATCCACCTTCAAACATGAGCACAAAAGACTGTACGCATTACTATCTGACTTTTTAGGTGAAGAAACTATTGCTTGGAGAGGTACGGTGACTAGCTTGAGGTAACCAGGAAATGGCACTGCCAGGATAAAAATCTAGTCCCAATTTTATATGGCCAAGTCTTCAGCTACAGTTTGGAACAATGGTTTTATAAATTAAGTTTCTCCATTCTGCTCTATTTCTTCAAGAGCTACTGTGGTAAGTGGGAATGTGAATGACTCAGTATAGTTTCAGGTGGTTACTCTGCTTCAACCACAGCAGCTGTGCTTTTCTGGTTTATTTGAATAAAAGGTCCTAAAGCAGAAAAAGTTTGAAAGCCACTAATGTAGTGATAAGAGCCCTGGACTAGGAGTTAAATCCGTGATATTAGTCTATTTCTACTTGACCCTGGGTAAACTGCTTCCTTTCTGTGAGCTTCAGTTTCCTCAGCTTTAAATGAGAGAGTCCACTCAATTCTAATATTTTGTGATTCACAGAATGTTGAGTTCATTCTCTAAAGAAGAAATCTCAGTTTTACTAGAAAAGTTAACAAATAATTTATAACTCTCTCAAATTCTAAATATCTAAAAACACATATTCTTCCACATATTCCTCAGATTCCACATAAACACAAAGAACTCTCGGCTCAGATTCTCAGCCTCATAGAAAATGGGTGGCAATTGGAAAGCTACATACTCCATTATACTATAAACATTCTGAAGATAAAAAACATTTTATTCATTTCTTTTTTTTTAATTTTATCTTCTTTATTTTATTTTTTTAAAAACAAAAATTTTTTAATGTTGATTTATTTTTGAGAGACAGAGACAGAGTGCGAGTTGGGGAGGGATAAAGAGAGAGGGAAACACAGAATCTAAAGCAGGCTCGAGGCTCTGAGCTGTCAGCACAGAGCCTGACGAGGGGCTCAAACCCATGAACCGCCAAGATCATGACCTGAGCGATGCTTAACTGACTGAGCCACCCAGGTGCCCCTATTTTATTCACTTCTATCTCCAACACTTTGAGCAGAGTCTGTCCTACAATAAGAACTCAACAAATGTTTGCTGCACAGCTCAGTGCTCATCTATCTACATTTAAGCATGAGCCCATGCTCTGCGATTCTACCTTCCTGAGTGATTTAAATCTTATTTTCTTAAATCAGTAAACAGTGATGTGTCAGGAACCCCCACCTATTTTGCAAAACTCAAATGATCATACATTAGCAGATAAAAGGAAAAAGGAAACCAGTAAAATGTCATATAACTGAGTGGGAGATCTCACCTGGACCACCTGCCATGGGAAATGTCGCCTCCATCCTAACTGAATTTCCGGCTCCCATGGGTCCATTCATTCTCACATCTTGGCTTCGGTTCTGAGCCAAAGCCAGGTTGATAGCACCTTCCCCTGAAAAAATTACAGGTTACAAGAAGGAAACCATCAGAATAAGATGCAAATGTTTTTTAAAAACAAGTACACAAAAACTTTAGTTTTCTGTGTTTTTAAAGAACTATGGTAAGTTTACCAACCACACAAAAGGGAGGTTCAATACTATATAGGTCTTTCTTCAACTTCACTTGAGTAAGTTTACTTACATGAAGCACAAGGAAAACATAATCGATACTCACAATACAGCAGATGGACAATCATTAATGATGTATGGTGTCAGGAGAGAGTTTGTAACTCTGAGTGACTATTTTCAACTAGCTCATAGTGTGTGCATGTGTGTGTACATGTCCATGTGTGCAAGAAGGAATTAAATGTTCTCAGAAACTCTCAAACTCCTAGATTACCTTTTGGGAATTTATGACCAGAAGGTAGAGAAAAGAGTAAGTTTAATGGAGAAAGAACATATGATGGTATAGGGACACTGTAGTATTTGTGAGCAAAATCCCATTTCCCTTTCAACTAGTGCAGCATAAACAGATATCCACTGGAGATATTTATGCAATGAAGAGTAGATAGATTGCTACTAATCTACTTTTGCAGCATCTAATTATAAGACCAACACTCATATGAAGTTTTTAATGCTTACAAAATTTTATCTCATCTGAACCTCACAATACCCTGGTAGGTAACATCTAGAAGTGTTCCAACTTATTAGACTCTAAACTTAGAGGTAACTTACTTAAATTTTACTTGGTTTAATGATAAAAAGAAACAAATTTCAGGAGACTTCCTGCGCTTAATCCAAAATTTTGACTATTGTTACTGTGGATGATAGCACCACCATGTGGACAGATAGAAGTATAGCTAACCAGTGGCTAAGAAGGTCAAAGGCAGCATTCTTTGGCATCCTTCCTTATGTACTGTAGGGTTCTGGATTACAGAGCCAGATGATAAAGTAGGAAGCTAATGAGGACACAGTAGTTTCCTGTCTTATCACTGATAAGTCACCCTTCTGTATTAAGTATTTCCACCAGGCAGGTAGGCTGGTTGGTCCCAGGGAACAAACATCCTACTAATAAGGGACTGATTACCAGGGTTACAAGATGCTCTAAACTGTTTGCCTCTGGGAGTTAGGAATAAAAGAAAAAGAGAATACAGACCTTGAAGGTTTCCAATAAAAGGAAGCAACTATTAATATACCAAACTTAAGATATTCTTTTTTAAAAAAATTTTAATGTGTATTTATTTTTGAGTGAGAGTGAGTGAGAGAGAGAGACAAAGCACGAGTGGGGGAGGGGCAAAAGAAAGGGAGACACAGAATCCAAAGTAGGCTCCAGGCTCCGAGCTGTCAGCACAGAAACCAATGCGAGGCTTGAACTCACAAACCTAGAGATCATGACCTGAGCCAAAAATGGACGCTTAACCAACTGAGCCACCCAGGCTCCCCACTAAGACACTCTAAACAGAAAGAGTATTTATTCTTGAAATGGACATGAGATTATTTCAGTTCTCTGCTTAAAACTGTTCCAATGCTTCCTACTGTTGTAGAAATAAAAGCCAAACTCCTTAACAGGGTATAAAAGGTCTTAGTAATCTATCTAGTCCAGTGCTGTTCAACAGAAATATGAGTCACACATATAATTTTAATTCTTCTAGAAGCCACAGTGAAAAGATAAACAAAAAAAACCCCAGGTGAAATTAATTGTAATATACTTTATTTGACTCAGTATATCCATGCTATATCAATATAGCACATGTCAGTTTGAACTAGCCACATATGCTCAACAGCCATACGTGGTTTGTGGCTACCATATTTAAGAGCTCAGATGTGGCTCTTGCCTACCGCTCTAACCTCAACTCACACTATATTCTCCTTCAATAATAAGGATTCAGCCTCAGTGGCATTTTAAAAAATTTCTTAAGCACACAAAGCTGCTTCTCACCTCAAGGCATTTGCACATACAGTATGTGCAAATAGTTGCCTCTAATAGTTCTACTCTCTTCACATGAGCCAACTTCTCAGTGTTCATGTAATCTTAAGTGTCACAGGCTCCAAAAGACCTCCTCCAACTGTCTTATCCAAGGGTAGGTCACCCTTATCAGAACATCATGTTCTTCCTTTTTTTAATGTTTATTTATTTGGGGGGGGGGAGGGTAGAGAGAGAGGGAGACACAGAATCCAAAGCAGCTTCCAGACTCTGAGCTGTCAGCATGGAGCCCGACGCAGGGCCTGAACTCACAAACCGTGAGACCATGACCTGAGCCAAAGTCGGATGCTTAACTGACTGAGCCTCCCAGGCACCCCAGAATATCATGTTATTTCTTCAGAGCACATCCCATGTAATGACTTACTCATTCACTTGTTTTATTGTCTGCCTCATCCATTACTATACAAGGATAACCATGAATCTGCCCTGGTTCCTTTATATCTTTTGTTCTGGGGTAGTTATTAATAGCACCCCTTTGGGGTGCCTGGGTAGTTCAGTTGGTTGAGCATCCAACTTCAGCTCAGGTCATGATCTCGCGGTCCGTGAATTCGAGCCCGCATCGGGCTCTGTGCTGACAGCTCAGAGCCTGGAGCCTGTTTCAGATTCTGTGTCTCCCTCTCTCTCTGACCCTCCCCCCAGTTCATGCTCTGTCTCTGTCTCAAAAGTAAATAAACGTTAAAAAAAAAATTAAAAAAAAAATAGCACCCCTTTTACTCTCAAAAGTGTCCTAATTTAGATGATAAATTATATGGCCACCCTAATTATATCCTTAATACAGAGAACAGTGTCTAATACATGGTAGGTACTCATTAGCTATTTGAGTGTATTATGAATTGTTATCTTATAACCTTACAAAGAACTATAGGCATTTTTCCAAATGATGAATGCATTCCTGGGAAACCCCACATTCTATAAAAACTCACACTGAAAATAATAGGTTTTATGGGAAAAACAATGTTGTTAGGATTTACTCAAAATGTATGTGGCTTTGTAATCAGAGTTCTAATGAAAACATTAACTGGTGGAGGCAATATATCCAAGAACATTTACAGTGGAAATGCCCGGTTAAAGATGCTATGATAATGC
This sequence comes from Lynx rufus, assembly GCF_022079265.1. Classification (NCBI taxonomy): domain Eukaryota; kingdom Metazoa; phylum Chordata; class Mammalia; order Carnivora; family Felidae; genus Lynx; species Lynx rufus. Next base: position 24,399,583 of record NW_025814896.1, on the reverse strand, counting down.
AGATTCAGTAAAGCTCTGAGCCATTGGGGCTGCCATTAAAGCAGACACAGGAGAAAGTGAACTTGTCACAAGCAAGAGCCATGCAAGTGCACTTGGGGTGCACTTCTGGGGAAGGTATCTAAATTCTCATCCTTAATTACCTTAAAACAGAGCTGAAAGGACTCCTACCTATGCAGTAGCTGAGTTTTTTTTTTTCTTATAATCATCCTTCTATTCTATTTCAGCTTCCCTTGCCTTTTTTATATGAATACACACAATTCTCACATTATAGTGCTATCATTCTCCTATTTGCCAACTGCATATAAGCTAACTGGTGCCAAAGAAACACACATAAAGAACACTACAGGCTCCCAAACTCACTGATTAGGGGTCGGCAAACCACAGCCTATGGGCCCACATTACAGTCTAGTCTGCTGCCTATATACTTAAGTAACATGTAACTGGAACACATCCATGTTTATTCACTTACGTATTGCTTATGGCTGGTTTGCACTGCAAGCAGACTGAAATCGTTGTGACAGAGATCTTAGGGCCCACAAAGTCAAAAGAATTTATTCTCTGGCCCTTTACAGAAAAAGTTTGCAGACTTCTGCTTTAAATCACCATGAATTAATAGAGGGGACACAAAATATACTCAAAAAAGATGTCTTCCCAACTCCCTGGCCAAAACTCAAAAAAGGAAGGGTACAGGGAGTGTTCTTCTATGGAGAATAGGCTGTGCAACCTGACCTTACACCCTTGCAGCAGACACCTCTTACAACTTACAAAGGCATCAGCTTATTACCAGTTTCACAAAAGCAAAGCTGCTGCCACCACTTTTACTCCTGCCCGAATTCTGAGGGAGCACAGAGAGAGAAAAGGAGATCACCTGGGACACATATGCATACCCTAAAAGTTAAAGGACCCTTTTCTGTAATGTGATAATCACTACCATACGTGAATTTCACAATTTCTTGAAATACATGTTATCTACTTTACTTTCTTGATGGTACTTATGCTTTAATTTACGGCTATAAAGGGGAGCCAGCACCTTATCTTTTTAAAAGAACTTAGGGGAAGTAGGTCTGATTAAAAGAAGAGACTGGTGTTTCCTTTCTCCAGTGGAAAACACTACCATGTAAGTTTTCAAAGCCCTTTTAACTCACATAAATAGGTAACAGACTATAAAACGTTTAGAGTTTAAGAAACCACTTATGTTTTCATAAAATATAAATGGCCTACATAGTGCTATGTAGCCAACAGCTGTTTTACTTCCACTCTTCCCAAAAGTTCATCCTATATCCTATAGATTGCTGTGAATTAATTTTACTTCTCTGGATCCTTTTAGACAATCGACCATTTTTCATAATAGGCTGGTTGTTGTTTAAACCTCTATTCCCTTTTTTATCAAATGATGGGATTTACCCCATTTCTCTACCTATAATCCTCTCTAAATCTTCATTTGTTTGCTGCTATTGCCCCTTTTGGGGCACAGCAATGTACAATCCTACACTGCACAAAATGTGTCTCACTCCTGCATATGAAGTATTAACCTTTTTGGCTGCCAAGGTTTTGTGGCGCATTTAGGCTCTAAGCAAACACGGAGTTAGGAAGGTTTGGCCCACCGGTAGAAGGAAAGGCTGAAATCACTGGTTGCCACTATGTCTGCATCAATACAGGAGGGGAAGAAAGGTTCTAGTTAACGGGGCCTCCAAAGATAGAACCTCCTCTGTGCTTCCCCCTTCCTGGTACTTCTCTCTCACAGGTTTGTCTCCCTCACCAAGATCAGGAAATTCTTTTGAGCTTATAACAGCAAGGACCATATTATACTTATCACTGTATTCCAAGTGCTAAAGCAAAGTGATGCTATTATGTGTGTGCTTCCCTTGCCTTCATTCAACATATGTTTATTCAGGAAACTAACACGTTCCAGGAAAACAGAACTACAACAGTGAGCAAAACCAGACATGGTCTCTGCCCTACTGTAGCTTGCAATCTAGGAGAGAATAAAACAATAATGAAACAATTGCTCTGATGAAAGTGTGACATAAATGATCTAAGGACAAAAACCAGACTTTTGTGACAGCATATAACAAAGGACTCTGAATTAGTCAAGGAGTTCAGAAAATATATCCTCAAGAAGATTTAAGCTAATACGTGAAGGCTGAGTAGGTGTTAACTAAGGAAGGGGGAATTGGTAAGGGACAATATTCCATATAGAGAATACATAAATGCAAAGGGCCCATGGCAGGAGGAAGAAATGCATATTCAAGGAACCAGAAGAAAGCTGGAGAGGCTGGAATAGACAGCAAGGAGGAGGGTTGGATGAGTTAAGACTGGATGAGAAAGGTAGAGTAGAGGTCAGACCACACAAGTTCCATGAGGTTAGAGTAAGAAGTTTGGTCTTTATTCTGTGAATAACAGCAAGCCAAAGCAGGGGTTTTAAGCTGGATACTGTGTGTGTGTGTTTGTGTGTGTGCATGCGTGTGTGTGTGTGTGTGTGTGTGTGTGTGTATGTGTGTGTGTGTTTTCATTTTGAAAAGACCATTCTGGCAAAATATTTGAAAAATGAATACTGCTACGAAAAGGACTATTTAGGGCCTCCTAATCTCTGTTAGATGACGAAATAAATACTAAAGCTTATTTGGTAGACAGAAGCAAATGAAATTAGATATTCCTTAAACAACAGATAAGTTAAAGGGCACCTTCGTGGCTCAGCTGGTTAAGCACCTGACTCTTTGATTTCAGCTCAGGTCATGATCTCACACTTTGTGAGTTCAAGCCCCGTGCTGGGCTCCACGCTAACAGTGCAGAGACTGCTTGGGATTCTCTCTCTCTCTCCCTCTCTCTCTGCCTCTCCACTGCTGATGCTCTCTCTCTTCAAATAAATAAATAAACTTAAAAAAAAAAAAAGACAAATCAGTTCCTGGTCAGGGTGCCAATAAAATCCAAATCTGACAGACAGACAAAATGAGCCAAGGGAATGGAGTCTGAAGCTATGGATGTGGAACCATCACCCAGACAGAGCCTCAATCCCTCCTTACCCTAAGGTGTGGCAATGGGAAGTACAGGTTACGTGAGTTACTTGGCATTCTGAAACAGGAGGGGAACAGACAAAGCAGCAAAGAAAATCATGCTACATTCTACTGTTGTTATGATCTGGGTCCAGATAGGCACCTTCAATCTGAACGGAGAGAATCCCCAGATCCCGAAGCTGCTGGTTGTTGCTCTGAGCCAGGATCCGTAGCCGCTCCGCTGCTTCCCGGGGGATGTTGAATGTCACACGCACGCTGTTCCAGGGCTCCACCTTCTGTACCTTTAGCTTGCTGGATTCTTGGTCATGAAAGAAAGTGAATAATATTAGTAATCTTTTAACCACCAGAAGACATGGAACAAACAAAACTAACCAAAAGCAAAAGAACAAGGCAGAGCATTGCCTTGGAGTAGCTGTGAGAACTTAGTCTTTGGCATTAGATAGACTTCAAATCTAATTCCAGTTTTAGCACTTAGCACCTGAGTGGCCATGAACAAATTATTCAACGTTTCTGAAACTTACCTTTCTCTTCTTTAAAACCATGAAAAAACTATTTCGTGAGAATGTGAGTACTAAATGAGAAAATATATGCCAAAAACCTAGCACAGGCCCTGATATACACACATGCAGTAAATACATGGAAAGCAGTAAGATGGAGTAAGGATTATAAGAGAGAGAAAGAGAGAGACAAGTTTAAATGAATAGACTAAGGTCTATTTCTGGATTCCATTCAATACATGTGAACTGGCATCATGAGAATATTTAAGTCTCACATTTCATTGAAATTCTATAAATACAAAAATACAGTATAGAGACTATGCCAGTTCATAGTCCTATTTAAATATTAACTAGTATTGGGGCACCTGAGTGGCTCAGTTGGTTAGGCTTCCAACTGATCTCAGCTCAGGTCATGATCTCAGGGTTGTGAGTTTGAGCCCCATGTTGGGCTCCACACTAGGCATGGAGCCTACTTAAAAATAAATAAATAAACAAACAAACAAATAATGAGTATCTCTGTACAACATATTCACAAAGACAGGAAAAAGATATTTCTTCCAGTGTCCCATAAATCCTTCAATTTAAGAAGGAGGCTTTTTTTGTCTTTGATTTTAAAGTTTTTCCTGCTTTAAAAAAATTTATTTTTTTTTAACATTTATTTATTAATGAGAGAGAGAGACAGAGCATGAGCAGGGGATGGGCAGAGAGAGAGGGAGACACAGAATCTGAAGCTGGCTCCAGGCTCCGAGCTGTCAGCACAGAGCCCGACACAGGGCTCGACCTCACAAACCATGAGATCACGACCGGAGCCAAAGTTGGATATTAACCGACTGAGCCACCCAGGCGCCCCAATTTTTTCCTGCTTTAAATAAGAGTATAATTTTCACTGAACCATACTGCACTGAAGGGAAAAACAATATAATTTGACAACAAAGCTTCAGTTAGGATATGAAAACCCTGCATTTCAGCAAGTCTGAAAAGTCAATGGAAACTTCAGGACATGTTTTTAAAAGAAGGTACAAAAGTTTAACTGAGGAGGTTAAATGTTGTTTGTAATTGTGTTTTACAGATGAAAAACAAATCCCAGGCCCAGTTAACTCATAAAAAATTTTTTTTCTCAATAACCCCAGGCAAAATAATTTTCCCTTTTGTTATGAACTTGGCTAAATTAAGTCTTTGGTATCCTCTATTTATGCATTCCAGTATCAAGAAAATGGGTCATATGGGCATATGTGTTGTCAAAATCAGATATATCTATAGATAAAGTGCCTACGTGTTGCCTAAAGCCCCTTCCACCTCCAAAACCACTACACATTGAAAGTTAATTTATCCAGACATGGAGTTCACTTGTTCTAATGTGGATATAAAAGACCACTTGCTAACCGCAGTAAGATAATACAATTATAGAACTTAAGATTAGGCAATATTTAGTCCAAGTCTATTTTACATGTGAGGAAGCTGAGGCCAAGAAAGGCTAAGTGATCTGCCTAGAATCCTGTGGTCACCTAGCAGCACCAGAGATGGGACTAACACCCAGCTCTGATTCTCAGGTCAATTTCCTTTCCATGACACTTATGCCTCCAAAAAGCAAAAGGTAGGAAGCGAGGGATCCTAGTTCCAGAGTATATATGCCCAATCTAAAGAGTACCAGAATCTCATTCAAAGTCTAGACATACATCAAAATTGCTTATGGTATTATCTATTTATGATATGGGTGTAGAAAAATCCTGTTTATAACATGGTTATATTTATCAAAAGTTTTTTTAACTTCCATCATACTTGACATTTGATTTAAAATACTTGTGGACCAAGAATACAATCTGATAACACCATAAATCTGGGTTTGGCAATTTATTTGAAAGCCATAAACAAACTGATTCAGCTATCCATCCATATTTTATTTTTTTATTTTATTTTTTTATTTTAATTTTTTAATGTAAATTCTACACGCAAAGTAGGGGATTAACTTATGACTTGGAGATTAAGAGTTGCATGCTCTAAGGGCGTCTGAATGGCTCAGTCAGTTAAGTGTCCGACTTTGGCTAAGGTCATGATCTACAGTTTGTGAGTTTGAGCCCCACATGGGGCTCTGTGCTGACCGTTCAGAGCCTAGAGCTGCTTCAGATTCTGTGTCTCCCTCTCTCTCCACCCCTCCCCTGCTTGTGCTCTGTCTCTCTCAAAAATAAATAAACATTTTAAAAAATTTAAAAAAAAAAGTTGCCTGCTCTACCAACCGAGCCAGCCAGGCACCCCTGATTCAGCAATCTCAAACAAGAAAAAATGGGGGTAATTATAAGAGCAATAAACACTTTCGTGCTCATTGACACTCTTATCTCTGTGTAATATGATATATTAGGACTATAAAATTTTAATTTCATGTATGCTGCTCTAACCTGGAAAGGCTCTTGTAATATATTGTGAATAAGACTAGAGTGACAATGATGTTAATAACTGTAAGTTTAACATATAAAATTCTCTAATACTATTCTTTACATGGTATAAAAAAGCCCTTGAGAAAATGACATCAAATCTCAAAAAAAAAAAAACAAACCACCAAGCCTAAAAAAATTAGTAAGATCTAGGCTTTGTACTATGTCTGATGAGATTAGATAACTGTGCTAACCAAAAATGATGTAGAGCCTCTAACCAAGTTTCAAAAACACAAATGCCTACAAGACCTAGACAGGTAATCCAAGTGTATGAAGAGGCCAGATGGGAACTATCTGAGATGAGGGCCTGCCCTCAATAGCAGCTGCTCCTCAGCACTGCCTGGGACAAGGAGAGAGTTCAATGTTATCAAATCTTTCCATTTTTAGAGTTAAATCCAAAATCTGGATTTGTATGCAAAATATTTCAATTTTTAAAGCATTGGTGATGAAATTCAAACATCAAAACAAACAAAACTAAAGTAGAGCCATAACACATGGTTGCAGGCTGGATCCAACAGGTTGCCAGTTGGCAGCCTGATCTAAAATTTAGGAAGACAAGGGGCACCTGGGTGGCTCAGTCGGTTAAGCATCTGACTTCAGCTCAGGTCATGATCTCCCGGTTTATGGGTTCGAGCCCTGCATTTGGGGCTCTGTGTTGACAGCTCAGAGTCTGGAGCCGGCTTCAGATTCTCTGTCTCCCTCTCTCTGCCCCTCCCCATCTTGCCTTCTGTCTCTCTCTCAAAAGTGAACATTAAAAAATAAGAAATAAATAAAATTCAGGAAGGCAAATTTCAAGTACATTTTAAGTAGAACCATGAAGTAAGATTTTTCTAAGCTTTTAGGGGCCTTTAAGATCCAGTCTAACCTCTTCATTTTGCAGGTAAGGAAACTAAAGACCAGAGAGTTAAAAACAAGAAATAAAATTGGGTCTTGAGAATTACTCCTACCTACTAGAGCAGATAGTTTAAGGATTACTATGTTTAACAGTACCTTATTATGTTCAGTTTCTCCATGTACTTAAAAGAAACACAACAGCATTTCTATTAAAAGAAAAAATTCTAGGGGCACGTGGGGGGGCTCAGTGGGTTAAAGCATCTGACTCTTGATTTTGGCTCAGGTCATCATCTCATGGTTTGTCAGTTCAAGCCCCACACTGGGTCTCTCTGCTGTCAGCTTGGGATTCTCTCTCTCCCTCTTTCTCTACCCCTCCCCTACTCATGTGCACGTACTCTTTCTTTCACAAATAAACATTTAAGGGGCACCGGGATGGCTCAGCCGGTTAAGCATCCGACTTTGGCTCAGGTCATAATCTCATGGTTCGTGGGTTCAAGCCCCGCATCGGGCTCTGTGCGGACAGCTCAGAGCCTGGAGCCTGTTTCAGATTCTGTGTCTCCCTCTCTGTCTGCCCCTCCCCCACTCGCACTTGGTCTCCCTCTGTCTCAAAAATAAACATTAAAAAAAATGTTTAATTCTCTCTTTAAATAATAAAATAAACATTAAAAAAATTCTAGCTCTCTGATTCCAAGCTGTATTACAAAGCTATAAAAAAATTAAAAAAAAAAGGGGGGGGGGCACCTGGGTGGCTCAACTGGTTGAGCATCCAACTTCAGCTCAGGTCATGATGTCACAGCTTCTGAGTTTGAGTGAGTGGGAGAGGAGGGAGTAGAAGCAAAAGGTACAGTCTACGGGGCCCCTGGGTGGTTTAGCTGGTTAAGCATCCGACTTCAGTTCGGGTCATGATCTCACAGTCCGTGGGTTCAAGCCCCACATTGGGCTCTGTGCTGGGGTTCAGAGCCTGGAGCCTGCTTTGGATTCTGTGTCTCCCTCTCTCTCTGCCCCTAACCCACTCGCATGGTCTCTGTCTCTCTCAAAAATAAACATTAAAAAAAAAAAAATCAGAGCTATAGTAATCATAACAGTATGGTATTGGCATAAAAACACATAGATCAATGGAACAGAACAGAGAGCCCAGAAATAAACCCACACATATATGGTCAATTAATTTACAACAGAGGAGCCAAGAAAACACAATGGGGAAAGGACAGTCTCTTCAATAAATGACGCTGGGGAAACCAGACAGCCATATGCAAAGGAATGAAACTGGATTACTATCTTACACCATACACAAAAGTTAACTCAAAATGGATTAAAGACTTAATGTAAGACCTGAAACCATAAAACTCCTAGAAGAAAACAGGTGGTAAGCTCCTTAACATTGGTCTTGGCAATGATTTTTTTCAATGTGACACAAAAAGCAAAGGCAACAAAAACAAACAAGTGGAGCTATATCAAACTAAAAACCTTCTGCACAGCAAAGGAAGCCATCAACAAAATGAAAAGGCAACATATTGAATGTGATAAAATATTTGCAAATCATGTATCTGATAAGGAATATCTAAAGAACTCATACAACTTGATTATAAAATTCCAAACAATCTCAATTAAAAAATGGGCAGAAGATCTAAACAGACTTTTTTCCAAAGAAGACATACAGATGGCCAACAGGTACATAAAAGGTGCTCAATGTCACTAATCATTAGGGGAATGCAAATCAAAACCACAATGAGATATCACCTCACACCTGTTAGAATGGCTATTACTGGGGTACCTGGGTAGCTCAGTTGGTTAAGCATCCAACTTCAGCTCAGGTCACAATCTCACAGTTCATGAGTTTGACCCTGCATTGGACTCTGTGCTGACAGCTTGGAGCCTGTTTCAGATTCTGTGTCTCCCTCTCTCTCTGCCCTCCCCTGCTTCCATTCTGTGTGTGTGTGTGTGTGTGTGTGTGTCTCTCTCTCAAAAAAAAATAAATATTTAAAAAATTTTACAATGGCTATTATTAACGAAACAAAAAATAACAAGTGTTGGCAAGGACGTAGAGAAAGAGGAACACTTATGCACTGTTAGTGAGAATATAAACTGATGCAGCCACTGTGGAAAACATATGGAGGTTCCTCAAAAATTAAAAATAAAACTACCATATGATCTAGCAATTCCACTTCTGAATGTTTATCTGAAAACAAAAACACTGACTCAAAAAGATTATCTGCACCCCCATGTTCACTGCAGCATTATTTAAAGAACAACGACATGGTAACAACCTAAGTGTCCACAGATGTATGAATGCATGAATGAACAAAAAAATCATGGTATGTATATACATGGTATGTATATACATATAATGGAGCGTTATTCAGCCATAAAAAAGAATATTGCCATTTATAAGAAACATGGATGGACCTTGAGGGCATTATGCTAAAGTGAATTAAGTAGCCAGAAGAAGACAAATACTGTATGATCTCACAGACATGTGGAATCTTAAAAAACAAGACAAAACAAAACCAAAAACACCAAGCTCATAGATACAGGGAACAGACTGGTAGCTGACAGGGGACAGGACAGGGAGTGGTGGTGGAGGTGAAATGGGTAAAGGGGGTCAAAAGATACAAAGTTTCAGTTATTGTCACAGGGATATAACATACAGCAAGTAACCATAGTTAGTAATACTCTATGGCATATTTGCAAGTTGCTAAGAGAGTATATCTTAAAAGTTCTCATTGCAGGGGCATCTGGGTGGCTCAGTCGGTTAGGTGTCTGACTTTAGCTCAGGTCACAAACTCATGGTTCCCGAGTTCAAGACCCTCGCTGGGCTCTCTGCTGTCAGTGCAGAGCCTGCTTCCGATCCTCTGTCCCCCTCTCTCTCTGCCCCTCTCCTGTTTGCGCTCTTTCAAAAATAAACAAAAACATTAAAAAAAAAAGTTCTCATCACAACAAAACTGTCACTATGTATGGTGACAGATGTTAACTAGATTGTGGTGCGTGATCATTTCACAATATATACAAATATGGAATGGTAAGTTATACACCTGAAACTAATGTAATGTTATATGTCCACTATACCTCCATAAAAAAAAAAAATTCTAAAATTCCAATTCTGCACTTAAAATCAGCCTTTCAATCCAGTATGGCAAAGTTTTACTTCGTAAAACTCAAGACAATCACAGAAGAGCAAACATTTTTTTAAAAAAGTAACAAGAAGAGGGGCACCGGGGTGGTTCAGTAGATTAAGCATCCAACTCTTGATTTCGGCCCAGGTCATGACCTCACAGTTTTGAGATGGAGCCCCGCACTAAGTCTGCTTAACATATTCTCTCTCTCTCTTTCTCTTTCCGCCCCTCCCCCACTGGCATGTGCTCACTCTCTCCCCCCCCCCAAAAAAAAAGAAAAAGAAAAAATAATTAAACTAAAATGATTTTAAAAATAATTAAATAATAAATAAATTACCCATGTGTAACAAATTGGGCACATTCTCCAATATTGTGTCCAATTTCCATTTGAAGTCTTTATCACCTATATTTCCTTTGAAGGCCACAAATATTGTGGAATCCTCCAAAATACTATCACTTTTTGTGTCATCATCTTCTAGTCCAGAATCAAAATCCATCTCTGAATCTTCCACTGATGATGAACACAAGGAAGTATAGATGTCTTCTAAGTTTGGAAGGTCATCCAAAACCATGGTGAATATTATTCCAGTAACATATGCCAAATGGAGAATAAGCAAACCTTTGAAAAGAGAAGATACAAAAAGGGTGTTACAATGCATAATTATACAATCAACAATGTATAATCCATTGGTCTGTAAAAACTATAATTTATTTCCCAAGTAATAAGAAAGCACACTATAAACATTAAGAAATTACAGAGAGGAATAACTAAGATAGTCTATAATAATTAGTTCTTAAAAATACTTGAAATAAAAATTCACCAGTTTTAAATAAAGTTCCTTTTATTATAATGTTTATGTTTATTATGTCAGGCTACCTAGAATACAGGGAGGAGGGAACAAGCAATCACAAGAAAATAAAACAAGTTATATTTTGAAAATTAATTTATATAAGCCTTTGACCCCACAGAGCAAAGGGCTCTCCAATACTCCCCTTATTCCTGTTCTGACAAAAGTTTCAGAGGAGCCAAAGTTTCTAAAGCCATTCTCTTTTTCTAACCTGCAAAGCAAAGCTTGACCCAACTAAAAACATCTGGAGGACTATCTAAAATCCTAAAGTCTTGAGGACCCTTTAAAATAACTTTAGGGGCACCTTGGTGGCTCAGTCGCTTAAGCGTCTGACTTCAGTTCTGGTCATGATCTCATGGTTCATGGGTTCAAGCCCCACATCAGGTTCTGCGTCTCCCTCTCTCTCTGCCCCTCCCCTGCTTGTGTGCATGCACTCTCTCTCTCAAAAATAAATAAACTTTAAAAATAACTTTTAAAGCATTATTAATAGTTATATGGCTAAAAATAATAATTTAGAAACAAAACAATAAAACATTTTTAAATACTTTTAGGAAAGGAAAATAAGTAGTTAACACATGTTTATAGAAAGAAAGAACTGTGTCCAGGACACAACTAAATTACTTTTCAACTTTTAGATCTAGAGAAGTCACATTATCTGTTATTTTCAGTTATGCTGTCTATCAAAGAATACATGTATTAACAATCACACCATGTGGTCATTTTCTCCATTAGCATTGGGACTGACGATCACTTCTTAACCCAAAAGTGAGTGAACATTCATTTTTTAGCATCTGTGTTAAGCCAGAATGACATGGATACATAAGAACCTCACACAACTCTTCTAATTTAAAAACATTCCTTATAGAATTACAACTATGTGTTTTTTTTAAAGATAGATAAGAAAAAAAGGGCTGAAAATAAATTCACTAAAATGCAAACAGTGATTGTACTAGGCTGGTAAATTTTCTTTTCCTATTTTCCAAATATGCTACAAGTCATTTAGGGACATGCAAAGCTAAATATGCTGTAATAGGTTTAATACCAGTATAAATGGAAAAAAATTATCAACTTTTAAAAAAACTGTTTAACTTTTCTTTTTTTTTAATGTTTAAATATAACATACTTTTATTGAGTTACTTCTTCTTTGACATTTCATTTAGGATTTACATGCAATAATCATTTTTTTAATTTGTTTTTAATGTTTTATTATTTATTTTTAAGAGAGAGAGAAAGAGAGAGAGACAGAGAGAGAGAGAGAGGCAGAGTGTGAGCCAGGGAGGGGGCAGAGAGAGAAGGAGACACAGAATCCGAAGCAAGCTCCAGGCTCTGAGCTGTCAGCACAGAGCCGGATGCTCGAACCCATGAACCGTGAGATCATGACCTGAGCAGAAGTCAGACACTTAAGCGACTGAGCCACCCAGGTGTCCCACGCAAGAATCGTTTTTTATTCTTTCCTAAATACTAAATATTTTACCTCAAATTCACACTAGCATATCAGTTCTGCAAAGAGATGCCTACAAACTGATCTACTGGCTTAGGTATAGGATAGAGTTGTTGGGTTTTTAGAGGGTGATTTCTAAAACTATTTTGGCAGTATATCACTAATTCGATAAGCTATCATGTTGTAAAACTCTGGTAAAAGCAAAATACTATATGGTTTTATTTGCCCATGTTAAAGACGGAAGTCCAGCATATCTACATCAATAATAATAATAATAAAACAGAAAATACACATTAAGCATCTACATACCTTACTTCTCATTCCTAAGATTATGTTGGAGCATATAAAATACCCCCCAACTTTATACATTTTTCTAACAAAGTGGATACTCATAGAGCAAATTTAAATCACAATTTTAATCTTTTGTGTCAGTTGTAGAATAAATAATTTAATTTTAAGGCAAATTTATCTAAAATATTTAAAATATGATCAATTGAATAATCAGGTTATCGGATGATTTAAAAGTGCACAAAAACAAAAAATACTACTACTTTACCATTCCATGAGGCAGAACCGGAACAAAAGTCTTTAAAACTGGACTTTTATAATTGTCAGATTATGGATAATGGATATAATTGTCAGATATTAAAAAAATGGAAAACTTACAGGATAGAATATAGAAAACTTATAGAATATAGCACTTAGATTCAGTTATTCATTCTAATAACTATTATCTAGTTCAGGGAACTTATATTAATATTCATATTCTTTCCACTCATTTCAGCCTTTTAGATATCAAAGTCATGATACATAGATGCAAACAGGTTCCCCTACTCCATTTATTCTGAACAGTTTGTTTTTCTTGTTGGCAGCTTTTACAATGAGGGAAAAAGGAAATTACAAATTAGATCTCTCATTCAGTGAAATTTCTGTTTAGTCTACTACTAAAAATTCTACTCTTTTAGTAAATCTCCTTCCATCTAGTTTCAAATACATGTTTATCCCAAGTTCTGAATTTTGGTTCTTTGTTATTCTAATTAATAGAAAGGTGTGTATTTTATTTTAAGACTTCTCTATTTTTTTTTTTTTAATGCTTATTTATTTTTGAGAGAGACAGAGACAGAATGAGAGTGGGTTAGGGGCAGAGAGAGAGGGAGACACAGAATCCGAAGCAGGCTCCAGGCTCTGAGCTGTCAGCACAGAGCCCGACGCAGGGCTTGAACTCACGAGCTGTGAGATCATGACCTGAGCCAAAGTCAGACGCTCAACCGACTGAGCCACCCAGGCACCCCTATTTTATTTTTTTAATTAATAATTTATTTATTTTTAAATTTACATCCAAGTTAGTTAGCATATGGTTCAACAATGATTTCAGTAGTAGATTCCTTAATGCCCCTTATCCATTTAGCCCATTCCCCCTCCCACAACCCTTCCAGCAACCCTCTGTTCTCCACATTTAAGAGTCTCTCATGTTTTGTCCCCCTCCCTGTTGTTATATTATTTTTGCTTCCTTTCCCTTATGTTCATCTGTTTTGTATCTTAAAGTCCTAATATGAATGAAGTCATATGATATTTGTCTTTCTCCGACTAATTTCTTTTAGCATCATAATACCCTCCAGTTCCATCCACTTAGTTGTAATTGGCAAGATTTCATTCTTTTTGATTGCCAAGCAATACCATTGTATATATATACAACACCTTTATCCATTCATCCATCAATGGACATTTGGGCTCTTTCCATACTTTGGCAGTTGTTGATAGTACTGCTATAAACATTGGGGTGCATGTGTCCCTTCGAAACAGCACACCTGTATCCCTTGGATAAACACCCAGTAGTACAATTGCTGGGTCGTATGGTAGTTCTATTTTTAGTTTCTTGAGGTAACTCCATACTGTTTTCCAGAGTGGCTGCACCAGTTTGTATTCCCTCTTTTTCTTTTTTAAACAGTCAATTAAATTTCAAGAACAAAGAATTTCCAAAAACCAATTTAAGGAATCTTAGGGGGAAAAATTCCTCTGTTGTAAGTAAACATGAAAACAATAAAACAACAACAACAAAAAAACTTACGTTTGAGCAAAGCACCTTTTCTAGTACTGTAACTGTTACAAAGGAATAGTGTGACTTGGGTGGTTAAGAAACAACAGCATTCAGAAAATCCCTTATAAATACCATTGCCTTTAGTCAACTGCCATCTGCTCCTTACAGATTTTAAAGAACTTTAGAGGTAAATAAACAAGACTGAAAAAGACTTTAGGGCTTAAAAGCTGTTACTCATCAGGAAAACGACTGATTGCTGAGACTGCGTGAAATACTAGAGCTATTTAATAGCTACTCCCCAGTTGGAACAACTACAAGAAAAGAATTTAAAATTTAAGAAGTGTTTTCCAAAAGAAATCTTTTACTGGAAAGAAAGAGATCAACTAAAAATCTGTCTTCTAAAGGGGTCATCGGTCATGTCATGAAGGCTGGCAAATCTGAATTTGGAAAACCATCTCCTGGCAGATAAAACAAATCAACTAATCCAAATTCAAGAATTACTGGTTTAAAAGTACTATGGCACTACACAGGTGCTTAAAAAATGAAGAAATTAAAAGTAAGTATGAAAAACTGCTGGCCTCCTCTCCAGAAACTTTTTAAAGAAGCTTCTTCCTGATAACATATTCATTGACATAACGTCCACTTAAAATCTAGTCTTTAACAAAGGATTTATAATCAAAACAATTAACTAATTTTGAGTGAAATGCAGTTCAGTGACTGCTCTTGGAGACAGAAATCATTACAGCTGACCAGTTTGAGACTCACTTGCTCATTTATGGTCATCATAAGAAAACATGTGCTATCTCTCTGGGTTTGTTAAGATTAACCACCAGTTAATTTGCTCACTCGCCACATAATAAACTTCCAGATTATCTGTTGGTTTCACTTCTAACAGGGGCTCTTTTCATTTTTTTTTATATGAAATTTATTGTCAAATTGGTTTCCATACAACACCCAGTGCTCATCCCAACAGGTGCCCTCCTCAATACCCATCACCC
This sequence comes from Lynx rufus, assembly GCF_022079265.1. Taxonomy (NCBI): domain Eukaryota; kingdom Metazoa; phylum Chordata; class Mammalia; order Carnivora; family Felidae; genus Lynx; species Lynx rufus. The sequence goes on along the minus strand of NW_025814896.1, from coordinate 24,384,371 downwards.
ACCATCACCCCCTCCCACCCCCCATCAACCCTCAGTTTGTTCTCAGTTTTTAAGTGTCTCTTATGTTTTGGCTCCCTCCCTAACCTTTTTTTTTTCCCTTCCCCTCCGCCATGGTCTTCTGTTAAGTTTCTCAAGATCCACATAAGAGTGAAAACATATGGTATTTTTCTTTCTCTGTATGACTTATTTCACTTAGCATAACACTCTCCAGTTCCATCCACGTTGCTACAAAAGGCCATATTTCATTCTTTTGATCTTTTGTAAAGAACCTAAGAATAAATGTGACATCCAGGAGAATTTAAAGAGCAAGCATATTATTTATTCTACTTTTGGAAATAGATTTCCAAACTAAATCTTTTAAGGGTAATATTTCAGGATAACCAAATAGCTCCAGTTGATAAAGGAAAGCTCTTTTTTAAGAAGAAAGCCAACTTAAATGTAAAAAGAATGATATCATTGGAAAAATCACAATTTTGTGATCGTTGATAAAATAATTCAGAAAAGGATCATTAATAAGGATAAAACATTATGTGAAATGTGCCAAAAATGTTTAACCTGAATATAATAAAATCTTTATACAGGAGACAGAGGTATAACTTAAATAACATCATGAGGAAATATTCAGACAAATCTAGAGTGTAGGATTTCTACAGCATAACTGGCTTGGCCTCTTCAGTAAGTCAGTTGTAATGAAGGAAGAAAGAGATGGGTGAAACTATTCTACATTAAAAGAGCTTTTGGGGCGCCTGGGTGGCGCAGTCGGTTAAGCGTCCGACTTCAGCCAGGTCACGATCTCGCGGTCCGTGAGTTCGAGCCCCGCGTCGGGCTCTGGGCTGATGGCTCAGAGCCTGGAGCCTGTTTCCGATTCTGTGTCTCCCTCTCTCTCTGCCCCTCCCCCGTTCATGCTCTGTCTCTCTCTGTCCCAAAAATAAAAAAAACGTTGAAAAAAAAATTAAAAAAAAAAAAATAAAAGAGCTTTTAAAAATTTTTTTAAAAATCAAATGCAGTGTATGGTCCTTTATTAGGTCTTGGTTTGGAAAAAAGATGTAAAGCACATTTTTAGGATAATTAGTGAACTACCACTAATTTTGTTAGGTGTGATAACAATGGTGTTATGGTTATATAGGGCAATGTTCTGTCTAAGAGATGCATATTGAAGCATTCAGGGGTAAAACATCAGGATGCTTGTAATTTACTTTAAAATAATTGAGAGAAAAATAGATTAGGCAAATATGACAAAATTTTAATAATGGTTAAATATAGGTGATTAGTATACAGGTGTTTATTATACTTTTGTTTATAGTATAATTTTATAAAATGTTTGAAATTGTTCATAATAAAAAGCTTAAAAAAAAAAAAGGAAGAAAAAAGCAATCATACCAGCAACATAGTGCTGCTCCAAGGTAAAACTCCACAGACATCAGGAAGGCTTAGAAGCTTACTTATGAACATCTTCCAAATCACAGTAGGGTTAAAAATAAATAAATATATTTAAACATATATATTTGTAAATATATAAATTTATATTATTTATGAATATATAAATTTATATACCTTACATATTACATATATACCCAGCTAATATGCACCAGATTTACATTTACATATGAACAGAAGGGACTGGTGTAATGGGTAGAAGATTGTTACAGGTTATTCAGAGTATCAGCTTGGCTGCCATTTGAAAAGACAAGACACTATGATCTGCATCAGAAACCACAAACTTACATACTCATAGCGGTTAGGCAGATAAAATAAGAGAAGAACACTGGATATTAAGTGTATTTACACACACTGTATGAATGATTTGGGTAACAGGAAACTCACATACCCATCTATGCTAAGCAGCTACTATCCTCTGCTCCAGCTTATTACTTTCTTTTTGGAAGGATGGGAGGAGTTGGGCAGATGTTCTGAATTTTAAGAAAAGGCTAAAATCCATATATTCAGTGAAATCTCCAGATTTTAAAATAGGTTTACATTTTCGGAAAATAAAAATACTATGTATGCCAAATGAAACACACTGTAGCTGCATAAGGCCCAGTCACCAATTTTCAATTTCTACAACTCCCATGACTGACTAGTACAATGCTAGGTGTGAGTGAACTATGCTGGGTTTGGTACAGTGCTGGAATAGACCAGATATTTGAAATGCATTTAAATGTTATGATGTGCCTCCTAAGAGGTATGTGGACTCTCGAAGAGAAAGAAAAAAATAGATCAAGTTCTCAACCCCAGAGGAACAGAAGGCACTCAAACTTAGTGAATTTGGGGCTTCATTAAATATACTGATATCTTCGATAACTGGCTGAAGGACCATCTTCTCCTTTGACAAAACGCTAGATGATAAAGGAAACAGTTTTTTAATTTGCTACGTAACTTTAGTAGAGTCATTCCATTGCTTGGAATTAAGTTGAGCCTTAACCACTCTTTCACAAAAGATTTCACTCACCAAAATGTCTTTATTTTTTTATCATTTATTCAGGTCATCTTCTAAGTCCAAACAAGCTGGCATTTTTAGGGCCTGTATTTCAAAAGGCAGCAGCCAAATAAAAATTCTAAAAAAGAGAGACAAAGAGAAAGTTGCAGTATCATATAGAAATTAGAAATTACAGAGGTGACATCTTTATAACAGAAGCCAATGCAAATTCAAGTTACCAAGTCAACTTAGACGTCTTTAGAGAATGTTAAAATAGAGTTTTCATTAAGTCTACAAAGAATATCTTTTTTCTGAGATCAAACCACTATTCAACAAGCATTTCAAAGAGTATAGAAGCAAACTCCAGGACATATACTGCCTTCGCTTAAGAATCATGAAATTGGGGCGGGGGGGGGGGGGCACCTGGGTGGCTCAGTCGGTTAAGCATCCAACTTCAGCTCAGGTCATGATCTCGTGGTTTGTGGCTTCAAGCCCCGCATCGGGCTCTGTGCTGACAGCACGAGGCCTGGAGTCTGCTTTGGATTCTGTGTCTCCCTCTCTCTCTGCCCCTTCCCCATTCATGTATGTGCGCGCTCTCTCTCTCCCAAAAATAAAATAAAAAAACATAAAATTTTTAAAAAATTAAAAAAAAAAAGGATCATGAAACTGGGACCCTAAGCCTTAGAGACCTCCTCCCTTTACCTCCATTTTTAAACCTGTCAAATTAAAATGAATTAACATCATCATGCCACACTGTTTGCAGATACTTGGAGCCAAGACCAAAATATTTTCTACACACACTAAATACAAGACCCGCTTGTTCTAACATAATTTCAAAACTCATTTTAAACTTCATAAAGTATATGGGGTGCCTGGGTGGCTCAGCGGGTTAAGTGTCCAACTTCAGCTCAGGTCATGATCTCACCGTTTATAGGTTCGAGCCCTGCATTGGGTTCTGTGCAACAGCTCAGAGCCTGGAGCCTGCTTTGGATTCGGTGTCTCCTTCTCTCTCTGATTCTTCCCCACTTGTGCTCTATCTCTCTCAAAAATGAATAAACATTAAAAAAATTTTTTTAAATAAATAAACTTCATAAAGTATAGATTTAAGCTTTTTTCCTACTTTTATATAATTTTATTTTTCATTAAATTTTCAGTTTTTCTAAGTATTATTTATGGTACACATAGAAATTTTGCATGGAAAGTGTCTAATTTTGGCATGCTTCAGAAAAATATTCCCACTTTAATAAGGTAGTATCAGTCTGGGGCGCTGGGGTGGCTCAGTTGGTTAAGAGTCAGAATTTAGCCCAGGGCATGATCTCACAGTTCGAGGGTTCGAGCTCCACATTGGGCTCTGTGCTGACAGCTCAGAACCTGGAGCCTGCTTCAGATTCTGTGTCTCCTTCTCTCTCTGCCCTTCCCTGGTTTGCTTGCTCTCTCTCTTTCAAAAATAAACAGTAAGAAAATTTTAAAAAGAAAAGATAGTATCAGTCTACAATGTCTTTAACTTGGCTGTTATGGTTTTACATTATTGTCAAATATTGATTTTATAATTTCAAATTTTTAAATGGATATATATACTAGACATTAATAAATAATTCTTAGGGAAAGAACTATGCTCCTTAATTATTTTTTAATTTAAGTCTAAGCTATTTTTTCAAAACTCCATGGAACATTAACAAAAAATGACCTTAAGAAAGGCCATCAAGAGGGATGCCTGGGTGGCTCAATCTGTTAAGCGTCCAATTCTTGATTTTGGCTCAGGTCATGATTTCAGTTTGGTTCGTGGGTTTGAGTCCCGTGCTGGGTTCTGTGCTGACAGTGGCAAGCCCGCTTGGGATTCTTTGTCTCTCTCTCTGCCCCTCCCCAGCCTGCACACTCTCTCTCTTAAAAATAAATAAACATTTTTTAAAAAGGCCATAAAGAAAATCTCTATAGTGAATGGGATTAACAGTACACTTACCCTGATGAGCACTGAGCAATACATGGAATTGTTGAACCACTACACTGTACACTTGAAACAAATATAACACTCTATACTGGAATTTAAAAAAGAAAAAAACTCTATAAATCCAAAAAGTAACAGTAGAATAATACTCTGATTCAGTACAATGTACTGAAATTATACATTTAAAATAAAATCAAGAAACAAAGGCCTTTTCACCTTAAAACAACAACAAAACCCTTGGAGTTGGGTTAAAAAAGAAATCAATATTGCAAAATTTCTAGAGAATGCCAAAATAAGGAAAATGCTACATATTAGAACCTAAAGAATACAGCCAAACCAGTAAAGAAGAAAATTCACAGCGATAAATACCTACATCAGGAAAAAGAAAGAAAAGAAAGAAAGAAGAAAAGAAAGGAAGGAGTTAAATGTCTGACTCAAAAAGTCAGGAAAAAAACCTGTAAGGTGAACTGAAAGAAATCAAAATGAAGGAATTAATACAGATAAAAGGAGAAATTAAAAAAAAAAAAAAAAAAACAAACAGAAAAAGAGGGGCGCCTGGGTGGTTCAGTTGGTTAAGCATCTGACTCTTGACTTGTGCTCAGATCATGATCTCAAGGTCATGAGATCCAGCCCCACGGTGGGCTCTATGCTGGGGGTGGAGTCTGCTTGAGCTTCTCCCTCTCCCTCTGACCCTCCCCTGCTTGCGCTCTCTCTAAAAACAAAACAAAACAAAACCCAGAAAAACAGAATAAATAAATCCAAAAATTGGTACATTGGAAGAAAAACCAATAAAATAAACTACTAGTTAATCTAGTAAAGGGAGAAAGTCCAAATACATGAAATAAGAAGGAAATAGCCACAGAAACAAAGGAAATTAAAAGGACCATAGAGACTGTTTTGTTCAAGCTTTTGTTCACTCTACCTATATAAATATGATAATGCCCCCCAAAAGCATCACACACAAATTTAATGGAAACATTAACCCTTTAGAGAACAGATTAAGTCTAATGATCTGAAACTGTTCCAGAACATACAAAAAGAAAGCAAACTTTCCAAATCTTTTTATGAAGCAAATATAGCATGAATATCAAAAGCTGATACACACTGCAGGCAGAAAGCTATAATCTCTCTTACGTTGATGCAAGATTCTAAATCAAATTTTAAATAGAATACAACAGTACATTAGATGAAGAATGTATCATAATTAAGTAGAGTTTGGTCTAGGAATACAAGCAAGGCTCACTATGAGGAAACTAAGGGAAGAAGTCATATGATCATCTCCACAGATACTTAAAGTCATTTGACAAAATTTAACACTTCTCAAAAAAAATCAAATATATAAACACTTCCTTAACATGACAAAATATATCTTTTTTTGGCCTAAAGTCAGCAGCTTGCTTAATGGGGAAAAGTTGGGAAGAGGGCAGATATCTACTAAATATTATTAAACATTCTATCATAGGTATATAAAGTCAGTGAAATTAAACAAGACGAATAATAGTAAAAAATTGGGAAGAATGTAAAACTATCACTATCAGGAGATGATATAATTGTATTCTTGCACATCTTGAAAAATCAACCAAGAAAACAGCAAAAATAAGAGATTCAGCAAAGTAGAATGGTACAAAATATACAGAAAACAACAGCTTTATTACATAGGCAATCAATCATCAATATGTGGGGAAAAATTTAATTTATAACAGCCCCAAAAAGGACAAAATATTTAGGACTGAACTAAAAAGATGAAATTTTAAATACACTAATAAAGGATCCAAATACAAAAAAGACTTGAACAAATGGAATGACACACCACATTCTTAGACAAAAAGACTCACAGGGTGCCTGGGTGGCTCAGTCGGTTAAGCATTTGACTCTTGATTTCAGCTCAGGTCAGGATCTCAGGGTTGTGAGATCAAACCCCGTGTTGGGTGCCATGCTGAGTATGAAGCCTGTTTAAGATTCTCTCCTTCTCTCTCTGCCCCTCCCCAGCTCGTGGTCTCTCTCTCAAAAAGAGAGAGAGAGAGAGAGAGAGAGAGAGGAAAAAAGACTCATAAACATCAATTCTCCCTAATTTAGAATCTAACAATCCTATTAAAACATGCTAACTTCTTGGGGTGCCTGGGTGGCTCAGTTGGTTCAGTGTCTGACTCCGGCTCAGGTCTTGATCTCACGGTTTGTGGGTTGGAGTCCTTTGTCAGGCTCTGTCAAAGCCTGGAGTCTGCTTGGATTCTGTGTCTCACCGCCCCCCCCCCCCACCCTTCCCCTGCTTGCACTCTCTCCCTCTCTCAAAAATAAAATAAAACATTAAGAAAAATTCTAACTTTTTTAAAATGGAAAAGCTGATTTTATAGTTCACATGGAAATAAAAAGAGTAAAAAAAAAAAAAAAACCTCTGAAAAATAAGAGTAGGGAAAAGGACAAGTCCTACCAGATATCAAAACATAATGCCTCAGTAATTAAAACTGTGAGTACTGGCATATAAACGGATGGGAGACCAATGGAAGACTAAAATCCCCAAAAGTGATCAAAATGGATGTAGAATTTTAGTATCTCATAAAGGTGGGGGAAACAGATTTTTCATTAAATGGGACTAGGTAGCCACCTGGGGAAAAAATAAACTTAGAGCTATACCTCACATCAAGATAAATTCCAAATGGATCCAAAACTTCAATGCAACAAATGAAACCATACAAGTATTAGAAGAAAGTACAGAAGAAATTTTTATACTCTTGAACTGGGTAGAGATTTTTTAACTATGACATAAAATCCAAAGCCATTAAAAAAATGGGTAAATTTGAATACATAAAAATCAAAGAATTCTGCAAGGCAAAAAATACCATAAGTAAAGCAAAACAAAAACCCAACAAACAAACAACAAACAAAATGACAAAGAAAAAATATTGACAATGAAAGAGCAAATTTCCCATATATAAACATACTATAGAAAAAAACAGGTTTGTGTATGTATATGTGTATGCATATATAGGTATTATAAAGAGAACAGCAATTTAGACAAAGTATTGTGTCCAAAAATGGGCACAGAATATGATCATAAAATTCAAAGAAAAGGAAATACAAATGAACTTTAAACATATAAAAAATGTTAAACTTCACACATAAGAAAATATTTTTTTCACTCATCAGATTAGTGAAAATCCAAAAATATAATAATGCACTCTCTTGGCAAGGCTATAGGAAAACAGACATTCTCACTCATTGCTAGTGGTTGTCTAACATCAGCAAGTAGGCATTATCTATCAAAATTACAATTACATATACCATTAACCCAGCAATCTCACTTCTGGTTGGTGATCCTGTAAGAGGGGGTACAGCTCAGTGGTAGAGCATTTGACTGCACTGATCCTACAGATAAACCTGCTCCCTTACGAGATGACACATACACAAGGTTATTCAATAAAAGCATTTTTGCAAGAGCAAGATAGGAAACTACCAAAATGTCCATCAACAGAGACTGATTAAATTATAGTACATCTAATAAAAAGGAAAGGCAGCAAGAATATGGATGCTCTCTATGCACTGATGTGGAATGATCTCCAAGATATACTGTTGAGAGAAGAAAAAACAAGGAATAAAACATTGACTACAGGATGCTACTTTTAGTGGGGAAAGAGGAGAAAAATATTTTATATATGTTAGTATTAAAAATAAAATACTCTAGGGGTGCCTGAGTGGCTCAGTTGGTTAAGCATCTGACTCTTGATTTGGGCTCATAATCTCACAGTTTATGAGACAGCTCTGCATCAGGCTACACACTGTCAGCGTGGAGCCTACTTACGATGGTCTCTCTGTTTTCTTCTCCCTCTGCCTCTTCCCCACTCGCACTCCCTCTGACAAAAAACAAAAAAACAAAAAAACAAAATACAAAACAAAACAAAAAAACACAAACAAAAAAAACCTCTAGAAGGAAATACAAAAAAAACCCACAAAACAGTAAAAATTATTAGCTTCAAGGTAAACTAGGAAAAAAACAAAACAAAACAAAAAAAACATGTTGTACCAGAGGAGGGCAAGGAAGCACGCACACAAATAGGGAGCAAAGTCACAAGGACCCAGGAGCCAGTTTAAGGGGTTTCTACCGGCAAATTTGAGACAATTTAACTATCAAAAAGAATTAATGACTAAAATTGATTAAAATACCATGAATAAATAGAAATCCATAAATATATAATAATAGCTCAGAGTAAATAATAGCTCAGAGAGTAAAAAAATTACTCAGAAAGTCACTATTAGGTGTAACTATGACATCAATTCCTTACTCTGAAGATTGATAATTAAAGAAAAAAGAATGAAGCAAGAAATTTACTTTGTCTTTTAAGAAACATTCATCCTTGGTAAAGAGGGAAAGCTCTCCTTTACATCAGAATGCTAGTTAATAAATGCAGAAGGAAAGAATTTTTGAAATCACCATTGTGCAACCTCCAATGAAGTAAGTGATTCAGGCAAGGATGATCAAAGGATGCTAAAAACCATCTGGTGAAAACTGCTGGGGAACAGAAGACTCCCATGGTGCAAATGGATTATTCCACAGATTACTTTCTAATTGCAAAGAGAAAACAAGTATCTTTAGAGTGGAAAGATACGACATTCACCAGCTTTACCTGGTGATCAAATCCAGTAACAATTACAGTGAGACCTTTTATTTATGCCTTCTGATGTGATTTTACCTGAAACACCAGTCATCATCTATGATGATTATTAGTAAAAATGCCTAGCCTAGGTCTAAAAAGTCTTTAAAAGTAATTTCTCCTTTATAGAAAATTCAGGAGATCGAGCAAAAAGAACAAATACATGAAGAAGTATTTGACTACATGAAGAAATAATCAGATCTAGAATGTGTGGCTTGCTACAACAAAATTGATCTGGTCTCTTCAAAACCCAAAATCTTAAGGGAAGAGATAGGGGGAAGACACAGTTCTCAATTAAAAGACTTTACAAATATGACCACCAAATGCAATTCATAAACGTTACTTAGACCTGCTTTGAAGAAAACAGCCATAAAATTATTAAGACAGTTGGGAAAAACTGAATGTGAAGTAACAGAAGATATTAGGGCATTTTTAAAAACATCTTGGATGTAGTAATGTTATTTGTGATTGTATAGCAAATGCCCTTATTCTTAGGAGATGCATGCCAAAGTATTTAGGGATAAAATGTCATAATGTCTGCAACTTATTTTCAAAGTATTCAGTAAAGATAGGTAGGTAAACAGATGATGCAAATATAGCAAACTATTATCACTGTATTATTCTTTCAACTTTTTTGTATTAAAAACATTTTTTTTCATATTAAAAAGTTATGGGGAGAAGGGTATAAATAAATCCTGGGAGCTGAGGGTGGGTTCAAGACTTTTCCCTGTATATCTTTTTTATAATGTTTTTATTTCTGAACCACATGCATGCATTATGTATTAAAAGAAAAAAAAAAGCCAGCTATCTACTACCCTCTTAAACACTGAGCAGCAAGTATATTTCTACTCTTACCCCATCTCAGGCATGCAACAACAAAAATAGCCTCTGCTTTCTATCTCCTAGTTCTGAGGAGAGCCCCTCTGACCACATTCTCCTTGAGTCATTTGACAGTAAGGTTAAGAACCTGGAACACATTGTTACCAAGGGCTGAGCCACTGTCACCACCTTCAACAATATTCCCTTCAGCCAGTCTCCTACACTTGCTTCCCAACCCTTTCCCACCCCATTCCCTTATCTCCAGGTTCTGTTGTTCACCCAGTCTGTTCCTCCCCACCCACTCCCATCCCATCCCACAGCTGGCTCCTTCAGCAATGCTTTTATCAGTGTCCTGCCCCCTTGCTCACTTATTCTTAAGGCATACAAATCCATCAACTGCCTTTCCCCCACCCCCACTAACTCACAAACTTGAAGTTTAAGAGCTAGAAAGGAATTTGCATAATAATCAGTCTAACTCCCCCCAACTCTCAAAGGAAAAACCTGAATCACAGCAGTGGTATTGTGACTTGACTGAAATTATAGACTAGGATTGTGACAGGATAATGACTAAAGCCTGGTCTTTCACCTTCAAATTCAGTGCTTCTCCCACCATATACCAAACTGTCTTCTCACCAGGGTGACTCTACCCTACTCATACATAGTACACAATTAGCAGAAATATCAGAACCAAGTGACCTAGTTTATTTCAGGCCAATACCCACTAATTAGAATTGCCGCAGTAACTCCAAAATGACTGAAGTCAGAATATCTGAGATCAAATGAGTATATGCCTTGAAAGAACTTCAGTAGCTCCCAACCTTGGCTACACACTATAATTATTTGAGAAACTTAAAAAAATAATTCCAGAGTCATACTATGTCTGCACTGTGGCCTGAGCTTTGGGCACTGAAACACTACCCAGGTGATTCTAATGTGCAAAGTTTAGAACCACACTTTTCATACATTATTTAATTTACCTTATATGAGGAAACTGAGTCAGGTAGGGAATGTGGTTAAGAATTTGCTCCAATGGGGTGCCTGGGTGGCTCAGTCAGTTAAGCATCTGACTCTTGATTTTGGCTCAGGTCATGCATGGTTCATGGGTTTAAACTCTGCGTTGGACTCTGCACTGATAGCTCGGAGCCTGCTTGGGATTCTCACTCTCCCTCTCTCTCTCTCTCTCTCTCTGCCCCACCCACACTCACTTGCATGCACTGCCTCCCTCTCAAAATTAATAAACATTAAAAAAAAAATAATTTGCTCCAAAAAAGTGATTAAGGAGAAACAAAAGCTTTTTCTTTTATTATCATAAAGTTTGGTTGTTTAATTTTTTTTTAATATAAGCAATACAAACCATATTATTTGTGTGGAAATAAAACAAATGTAACTATATAGAATCTAAAATTGAACTGCAGCACCCTGTGTTCCATCTTGTTTTTTTCCACATCCTTGGAATCACTTAAACCTTTCTTAGCTTCCATGTTGTCATTTAGAAAATGATGGGCTAACATCTTCCAGATCTAGGGACACTATGACTATTTTAATCCCTGGCTATTTGACTTCAATGTTTTTGTTTTTTTAATTTTTAAATGTTTATTTTTGAGAGAGAGAGAGAGAGAGAGAGAGAGAAAGCATGAGTGGGGGAGGGGCAAAGAGAAAGGGAGACACAACTTTAAACTCAGTTTAACCAACTGAGCCACCCAGGTGCCCTGACTTCAATGTTAATCATACTTCCCTGAAGAACTGGAAATTATTTGGTGCAAGATCTCTAACTCTTCCTTTTTCCACTAGTGGCTATTCTCCACACTATTCTATCATCTTCCTCCTTTCAAAAAGTTAATCCAAACTGGAAATTAAAATGGAGGCTACCTCAGGGTGCCTGGGTGGCTCACTCAGTTGAGTGCCTGACTCTGGCTCAGGTCATGATCTCATGGTTCGTGGGTTCTGGCCCTGCATCAGGCTCTGCGCTGACAGCTGGGAGCCTGGAGCCTGCTTCATATTCTGTGTCTCGGTCTCGGTCTCTGCCCCTCCCCAACTTGTGTATGCTCGAACCTGGGTGGCTCAGTTGGTTCATGTCCGACTTTAGCTCAGGTCATGATCTCATGATTCGTGAATTCGAGCCTCTCTGACAGTGCGGAGCCTGCTTGGAATTCTCTCTCTCTCTCTCTCTCTCTCTCACTCTTTTTCTCTCTCCTTCCCTCTAAAAAATAAATTAAAAAAAAAATACATTTTTCCTATTCAGCTTTATAGCCTCCATGGGAAGATAAGCTCTGAGCACAAATGAAGAGTGTGAATTCTGGGCTTCTGATACCCAACATTCAGGAAGTGTTTACAAAGGTGCAAGACCAGCCCTACTCCAGTTACATAGTCATCAGAAGTTGGCTACTTACCATGTCTACTCCCTCACAGCCATTTTGCATGACAGCTAACCCTAACCCTATCCTTAACTCATAACCCTAACACTACCCTGATCCTTTAATTTAGGAATGGACTATTATGTTCCTTATCCTTGACGTTTAACTATATCAATTATTTGGGATTATGATTGAGAGACTTTTTTCTTTCCATATTATTTTTCTATTTATTCAATGCTGCTTATTTATTGAATAAATAGCACTGAATAAACACCATCTTTTTTTGTTTGTTTATTTTTGAGAGACAGCGTATGAGAAGGGGAGGTGCAGACAGAGAGGGGGACAGAGGATCTGAAGTGGGCTCCATGCTGACAGCAGAGAGCCCGAAGCAGGGCTTGAACTCACAAACAGTGAGATCATGACCCGAGCTGAAGACGGATGCTCAACCAACTGAGCCCCCCATGTACCCCATAAATACTATTTATTAAAAAAAATTTTTTTAATTTTTTTAATGTTTATTTTTGACAGAGAGAGAGAGAGACAGAAAGACAGAGACACAGACAGAGTGGGGGAGGGGCAGAGAGAGAGGGAGACACAGAATCCGAAGCAGGCTCCAGGCTCTGACCTGTCAGCACAGAGCCTGACATGGGGCTCGAACTCACAGACTGGGAGATCATGACCGGAGCTGAAGTCGGACACTCAACCGACTGAGCCACCCAGGTGCCTGTAAAAAAATTTTTTTAGTGTTTATTCATTTTTGAGACACAGGGAGACAGAACATGAGTGGGGGAGGTGCAGAGAGAGAGGGAGACACAGAATCAAAAGCAGGCTCCAGGATGAAGCTGTCAGGACAGAGCCCGACACAGGGCTCGAACCCACGAACAGCAAGATCATGACCTGAAGTCGGACACTTAACTGACTGAGCCACGCAGGTACCCCAAATGCTATTTTTTACAAAAAATAATCATTGAAAAGATCTATAAGGTATGAAATAAAGATGAACTATTACTAGTCACCATCATCTTCATCTGAGTACAATGAACAATTTTGCTAATATGCTGTTTTTAATTTAATGTGTTAATGCCCCCCCCCATTAAAGGGGAAAGTTGAGACTAGGTCAAGGAGCATTTGTCTTTTCTAGATACCTCATATAGTAGAAACCATATAATAACTGGTCTTTTGTGACCAGCTTCTTTCACTTAGAATATTTTCAAGATGTTGTAGCAAGTAACAGTATTTTTTAAAATACCAAATAACATCCCTTACCAAAAAAACCACATTTATTTATCCATTTATTCATCAGCTGATAAACATTTGGGTTGTTTCCATTTTTCACTATTATGAATAATGCTGTTATGAATATTTGTATACGAGTTTTTGTATGGACGTATTTTCGCTTTTCTCGGATATATATACATATATATATACACGATTACATGTACACATACATACATATTTACATACACATATACATACGTATATACACACACACACTTAGGAGTAAAATTGCTGGGTCATATATTTTCTATGTTTAATCTTTTGAGGAAATTTCCAAACTGTTTTACAAAGCAGTTACACCATTTTACATTCCCACCAGTAGGGCAAAAGGGTTCCAATTTCTCTACATCCCCGCCAACTTATCATTACCTTTCTGAGTACAGCTATCCTGGTGGGTGTAAGGTGGTATCTCATGGTGCTTTTGATTTGCATTTCCCTGATGCCAAATGATGTTAAGCATATTTTCATGTTTATTTTCCATTTGCCACAATTTGGAGAAACATCCATTCAAATCTTTTGTCAATTTTTAAAACTGGGATATTTGACTCTTTATAATTGAATTGTAAATTTTTTTTTAAGTTTATTTATTTGAGACAGAGACGAGTGGGGGAGGGGCAGAGAGGGAGAGAGGGAGAATCCCAAGCAGGCTCTGCACTGCTAACTGTGAGATCATGATGTGAGCTGAAACCAAGAGTCAGATGCTAACCAACTGGGCCACCCAGGCACCCACAAGAGTTCTTGGTATATACTTTTTAATATTTTATCATTCTTTTATTTTTACTGCAGTATAATTAACATACAGTGTTTTATTAGTTTCAGGTGTACAATATAGTGATTCAATAATTCTATACATTATTCAGTGCTCCTCAAAATAAATGTACTCTTAATCTCCTTCACCTATTTCACCCATTCCCCTAACTACCTCCCCTCTGGTAACCACCAGTTTGTTCTCTATAGTTAAGAGTCTGGTGTTTCATTTGTCTTTTTTCTTTGTTCACTTGTTTTGTTTCTTAAATTCCACACGAGTGAAATCATATGGTATGTTTTTTTCTCTGAGTTATTTACTGAGCAGTATACCGTCGAGATCCATCCACGTTGATGCAAATGGCAAGATTTCATTCTTTTTTTATGGCTGAATAATAATTATTATACACACACACACACACACACACACACACACACACACACACACACACATATCTTTATCCATTCATCTATTGGGCTGCTTCCATAATTTGGCTATTGTGAATAATGCTATGATAAACACAGGGGTGCACATATCTTTTAGAATTAGCATTTTCATATTCTTTGGGTAAATACCTAAAAGTGGAATTACTGGATCATACGCGAATTCTATTTTTAATCTTTTGAAGACTGCCATTCTGTTTTCCACAATGGCTGCTCCAGCTTGCATTCCTACCAACAGTGCACAAGGGTTCCTTTTTGTCTACATCCTTACCAATACTTGTTGTTTCTTGTTTTTTATTTTAGCCATTCTGACAGGTGTGAGGTCATATCTCATGGTTTTGATTTGTATTTTCCTGATGATGAGTGATGTTGAGATTCTTTTCATGTGTCTGCTGGACATGTGGCTGTCTTCTTTGGAGAAATGTCTGTTCATGTTTTCTGCCCATTGTTACACTGCATTATTTGGGGTTTTTTTGTGTTGAGCTGTATAAGTTCTTTTTTTTTTTTAATGTTTTTATTTATTTCTGAGACAGAGAGAGACAGAGCATGAGCAGGGGAGGGGCAGAGAGAGAGGGAGACACAGAATCTGAAGCAGGCTCCAGGCTCTGAGCTGTCAGCACAGAGCCTGATGTGGGACTTGAACTCACAGACTGTGAGATCATGACCTGAGCTGAAGCGGACGCTTAACCGACTGAGCCACCCAGGCACCCCTAGAAGTTCTTTATATATTTTGGATACTTACCTCTTATCAGATATGTTCTTTGCAATTATCTTCTCCCATTCAGTATGCTTTTTGTTTTGTTGATTGTTTCCTTTGCTGTGCAGAAGCTTTTTATTTTGATGCATTCCTAATAGTTTATTTTTGCTTTTGTTTCCCTTGCCTTAGAAGATATATCTAGAAAGCTGTTGCTACATACAACTGATATCAGAGAAATTACCCCCTGTGCTGTCTTCTAGGATTTTTATGGTTTCAGGTCTCACATTTAGGTCTTTAATTCATTTTACGGTTATTTTTGTGTATGGTGAAAGAAAGTGGTCCAGTTTCATTCTTTCGCATATAGCTGTCCAGTCTTCCCACCATCATTTGTTGAAGAGACTTTTTCCCATTGCATATTCTGGCCTCCTTTGCTTTAATTTAATTAACCATATAATTGTGGGTTTATTTCTGGGCTCTTTATTCTGTACTATTGTTTTATGTGTCTACTTTTGTGCCAAGACCACACTGTTTTAATTACTACAGCTTTATAGTATATCTTGAAATCTGGGATTGTGATACTTCCAGTTTTGTTCTTCTTTTTCAAGACTCTTTGGCAATCCAGGGTCTTTTGTGGTTCTACACAAATTTTAGGATTATTTGTCTAGTTCTGTGAAAAATGGCATTGGTGTTTTGACAGGGATGCATTAAATGTGTAGATTGCTTTGGGTAGTATGGACATTTTACCAATATTTGTTCTCCCAATCCATGAACATGGAATATCTTTCCATTTGTTTGTGTCATCTTCAATTGCTTTCATCAATGTTGTTTAGTTTTCAGAATACTGGTCTTTCACCTTCTTGGTTAATTTTATTCTTTTTGGTGCAATTGTAAATGGCATTGTTTTCTTAATTTCTCTTTCTGCTACTTCATTATTAGTGTATAAAAATGCAATGGATTTCTATATGTTAACTTTGTATCCTATGACCTTACTGAATTCATTTACCAATTCTAGAAGTTTTTCGGTGGAGTCTTGGGTTTTCTACATATAGTATCATGCCATCTTGTAAACACTGAAAGTTCTGCTTCTTCCTTACCAATATGGATGCTTTTTATTTCTTTTTCTTGTCTGATTGCTGTGGCTAGGACTTTCAGTACTATGTTGAATAAAAGTGGTGAAAGTAGACATCCTTGCCTTGTTCCTGATCTTAGAGGAAAAGCTCTCAGTTTTTTACCATTGAGTGATTTTAGCTGTGTGCTTTTCATACGTGGCCTTTATAATATTGAGGCATGTTCCCTTTAATCCTACTTTGTTGAGAGTTTTTATCAAAAATGGATATTATACTTCATCAAATGCTTCTTCTGCATCTACTGAAATGATCATATGGTTATCCCTTCTCTTGCTGATATGATGTATCACAGTGAGTGATTTACAAATACCGAACCACTCTTGCATCTCAGGAATAAATCCCACTTACTTGTGGTGAATGAATTTTTAAATATATTGTTGGATTTGGTTTGCTAATAATTTTTTTAGGTAATCTCTAGACCCAACGTGAGACTTGAACTCACAACCCTGAGATCAAGAGTCATATACTCTTCTAACTGAGCCAGCCAAGCACCCCTGCTAATACTTTGTAAAGGACTTTTGCATCTATGTTCATCAGAGATACTGGCTTGTAATTCTTTTTTTGTACCGTCTTTATCTGGCTTTGGGGTCAGAGTAATGCTAGCCTCATAGAATGAATTTGGAAGTTTTCCTTCCTCTTACATGTTTTGGAATAGTTTGAGAAGAGTATGTATCAACTTTTCTTTAAATGTTTAGTAGAATTCACCTGTGAAGACATCGGATCCCAGAATTTTTTTTGTTGGGAGTTGATTGATTCCTGATTCTATTTCATTGCTGGTAATCAGTCTGTTCAAATTTTCTATTTCTTTCTGATTCAATTTTGGAAAGTTATATGTTTCTAGGAATTTATCCACTTTTTCTAGGTTGCCCAGTTTGTTGGCACATAATTTTTCATAATATTCTCATAATCCTTTGTATTTCTGTGGTGTCAGTTGTTATTGCTCCTCTTTCATCTTTGATTTTTGCTTATTTGAGTCCTCTCTCTCTCTCTTTTATTTTTGATGAGTCTGGGTAAAGATTTTTCAATTTTGTTATTTTTTCAAAGAGTCAGCTCCTGGTTTCATTAACCTATTTTACTGGGTTTTTTTTTTTTTTTTTTTTTTTTTTTTTTTTTAGTTTCTATTTCATTTATTTCTGTTTTAATCTTTATTATTTCCTTCCTTCTACTGGTTTTGGGTGTGTTTGTTCTTTCTCCAGTTCTTTTGGGGATAAGGCTAGGTTGCTTATTTGGGATTTTTCTTGCTTCTTGCAACAGGCTTGTATTGCTATAAATTTCTTTCTTAGAACAGTTTTTGCTGGGGTGCCTGGGTGGCGCAGTCGGTTAAGCGTCCGACTTCAGCCAGGTCACGATCTCGCGGTCCGGGAGTTCGAGCCCCGCGTCAGGCTCTGGGCTGATGGCTCGGAGCCTGGAGCCTGTTTCCGATTCTGTGTCTCCCTCTCTCTGCCCCTCCCCCGTTCATGCTGTGTCTCTCTCTGTCCCAAAAATAAATAAACGTTGAAAAAAAAAAAATTTAAAAAAAGAACAGTTTTTGCTGCATCCCAAAGACTTTGAACCCTTGTATTTTCATTTTCATTTCTCTCCATGTATTATTTTATTTCCTCTTTGATATCTTGGTTGACACATTCATTGTTTGGTAGCATGTTATTTAACTCTATGCACTTGTGTTGTTTCTAGATTTTTTTCTTATGACTCATTTCTAGTTTCACAGCATTGTGATCAGAAAGGTGCCTGGGTGGCTCAGTTGGTTAAGTGTCCAACTTCAGTTCAGGTCATGATCTCGTGTTTCATGGGTTCAAGCCCCATGTTGAGCTCTGTGCTGATAGCTCAGAGCCTGAAGTCTGCTTCAGGGTTTCTATCTGACCCTCTCTCTTTGCCCCTCCCTCACTCGCACTCTGTTTCTCTGTCTCTCTCTCAAAAATAAGCATTAAAAATAAATAAATAAATAAATAAATAAATAAATAAATAAATATGAAACTATATAAAGGTGTATTCATTATTTCAATTGTCTTAATTGTCTTTCTTAATATTTAATTTCTTAAATATGTTTATGCACACATAGGGGAAAAGACAAAGGAAACTCAATAATAAGACATAATGCAATGAAAAATGGACAAAAGATTTGAAGAGACACTTTACAACAAGCACATAAAAAGATGCTCAACACTATCAGTCATCAGGAAAATGAAAATTAAAGCGACAAATAACACACCTACACTAATGGCTAAAATTAAAAAGAATAAGTATCAAATGCTGGCAAGGATGCAGAGCAACTGGAACTCCCATAGTGGTGGGACTATAAAAATGTACAAACAATTTGGCAGTTTCTTTTAAAGTTAAGCATTTATTTATCATAAGACCCAGCAATCTAACTCCTAGATATTTATCCTGAATAAAAACATGTCTATACAAAGACTTCCTATGAAGGTTAATAGCAACTCTATCTATAATAGCCCGAAACTGAAAGTAAACTGGACACAGCCCAAATATACATCAATCAGTAAATGGATAAATTGTAGTGTAGCCATACAGTGGAATACTGCCCAACAATAAAAAGGATCAACTACTGTAAACGTTATCTACCAGTCAAGGGAGGGGATTTTGTCCCCTAGTGTATAGGTGGCAATGTCTGGAGACATTTTTGATTGTTACAATCAAAGGAAGGGAGGAGAATGCTATGGGCATCTAGTGGATAGAGGTCAGGGATGCTACTAAATATCCTGCAATACACAGGACAGTCTGCAAAACAAATTATCCAGCCCAAAATGTCCGTAGTGCCAAGGCTGAAAAACTCTGAATTACTGAAATATGCAACAGGGATGAATCTCAAAAACATGGTGATCAAAAGAATCCAAACATTTCTATGACATTTTACAACAAGCAAAATGAACCCACAACAATAGAAATCAGATGGGTACTTCCTAGGACTGGGATGGGGACTGATTAAACAGGGGCACAAGGTAACTTTGGAGTGAAAATGTTCTAAATCTTCTTGATTGTTAGGATATAGGCATCCGACAGAATACAAACTATACATTTAAAATGAGTGTATTTTATTGTATGTAGAATATACTTGTAAGATTGGTAAAAAATAAATAAATAAATTGTTAAAGGTGGGTGAAAGGTACATACGGTTCATGATAGCATTCTACTTTTGTATCTGTCTCAATTTCCATAATAAAATGTTTTTTTAAATAAGCTATAAACACTAAATGATTCAGGAAGAAGCCTTAATTAAATCTCTTAACAACAATAAAAAATATTCAAGGGGCACCTGGGTGGCTTAGTTGGTAGAGTGTCCAACTCTTGATTTCAGCCCAGGTCATGATCCCAGGGTTGTGGGATCAAGCCCCCATCGTGGGATCAAGCCCCATGTTGGGCTCCGTGTTGGGTGTGGAGTCTGCTTAGGATTCTCTCTTCCTCTCCCACTGCCCCTCCCTAGCTCGAGTGCTTGCTCTCTCTCTCAAAAAAAAATAAAATAAAAACAAAAACAACTCAGATAAAAAACTTACTGTGAGAGTGACCTTTATGTCTCTCTTCGTGAAGGGGAGAGAGGCTGATGTGAAAGACAGAAGAAAGAGATACAGTTTGATACAGGAAAGATGAAGAAAATTTCACAAGCTACTTTTTCCCCTTGGTCCATCTAGACCCAACCTGCCACTAAACCATGCCTTCTGTGGGAGATATACTTCTAAGATGGCCATCAATTATTCCAGCATCTAGTATTCACATCCTTGTGTAATCTCCTCCCCATGAGTGGGCTAGCCTAGTGACTTCTAACCAACAGATGTTGGTGACAGGATGTCACTTCCATGATTATGTTAAAAAGACGTGACTTCTATTTTTCTGGAAGACTCTATTTATTGCCCTCTCAGTGTGCTATATTGGAGGAGCCTCCAGCTAACAGCCAGTGAGAAACTAAGGTCCTTACGGAAGGATAATACCTCAAGATCATAAAGGCCATATATGAAAGATCCACTGCTAATATCATCCTCAATGGGGAAAAACTGAGAGCTTTCCCCCTAAGGTCAGGAACACAATAAGGATGCCCACTCTTACCACTGTTACTCAACATAGTGTTGGAAGTCCTAAACTTAGCAATCAGACAACACAAAGAAATAAAAGGGATCTGGGGCACCTGGGTGGCTCAGTCAATTGGGCGTCTGACTTCGGCTCAGGTCATATCTCAGGATTCATGGGTTTGAGCCCTGCATCAGGCTCTGTGCTAACAGCTCAGAGCCTGGAGCCTGCTTCAGATTCTGTGTCTCCCTCTCTCTCTGTCCCTTCCCCACTCATGCTCTGTCTCTCAAAAATAAATAAACATTAAAAAAAAAATTTTTTTTTTAATTTTTTTTTTTTCAACGTTTATTTATTTTTGGGACAGAGAGAGACAGAGCATGAACGGGGGAGGGGCAGAGAGAGAGGGAGACACAGAATCGGAAACAGGCTCCAGGCTCTGAGCCATCAGCCCAGAGCCCGACGCGGGGCTCGAACTCACGGACCGCGAGATCGTGACCTGGCTGAAGTCGGACGCTTAACCGACTGCGCCACCCAGGCGCCCCAAAAAAAAAATTTTTTTAAAGAAATAAAAGGGATCCAAATTAGCAAGGAGGAAGTCAAACTTTCACTCTTCGCAGACGACATGATAATCTATTATGTGGAAAACCCAAAAGACTCCACCAAAAAACTGCTAGGACTGATACTTGAATTCAGCAAAGTTGCAGGATATCAAAGCAATGTACAGAAATTGGTTGCATTTCTATACACCAATAATGAAGCAACAGAAGGAGAAATCAAGGAATTGATCCCATTTACAATTGCACTAAAAGCTATAAAATACCTAGGAATAAACCTAACCAAAGAGGTGAAAAATCTATACACTGAAAACTACAGAAAGTTTATGAAAGAAATTGAAGAAGATGCAAGAAAATAGAAAAAGATTCCATGCTCCTGGATAGGAAGAATATTGTTAAAATGTCAATACTACCCAAAGTAATCTACATATTCAATGCAATCCCTATCAAAATTAACACCAGCATTCTTCACAGAGCTAGAACAAACAATCCTAAAATTTGTATGGAACCATAAAAGACCCTGAACAGCCAAAGCAATCCCAAAAAAGAAACCCAAAGCTGGAGGCATCACAATTCCAGACTTCAAGCTGTATTACAAAGCTGTAATCATCAAGACAGTATGGTAGTGGCACAGAAACAGACACATAGATCATTGGAACAGAACAGAGAACCCAGAAATGGAC
This sequence comes from Lynx rufus, assembly GCF_022079265.1. Classification (NCBI taxonomy): domain Eukaryota; kingdom Metazoa; phylum Chordata; class Mammalia; order Carnivora; family Felidae; genus Lynx; species Lynx rufus. Next base: position 24,362,647 of record NW_025814896.1, on the reverse strand, counting down.
CCACAAATGTACTGCCAACTAATCTTTGACAAATCAGCAAAGAATATCCAATGGAAAAAAGACAGTCTCTTCAGCAAATGGTGTTGAGAAAACTGGACAGTGATATGCAGAAGAATGAACCTGGACCACTTTCTTATACCATACACAAAAATAAACTCAAAATGGATGAAAGACCTAAACATAAGACAGGAAGCCATCAAAATCCTAGAGGAGAAAACAGGCAACAACCTCTTTGACCTTGGCCACAGCAACTTTACTTGACATGTCTTCAGAGGTGAGGGAAACAAAAGCAAAAATGAACTACTGGGATCTCATCAAGATAAAAAGCTTCTGCACAGAGAAGAAAATAATCAGCAAAACTAAAAGGCAACCAACAGAATGGGAGAAGATATTTGCAAATGACATATCAGATAAAGGGTTAGTATCCAAAATCTATAAAGAACTTACCAAACTCACACCCAAAAAACAAATAATCCAGTGAAGAAATGGGCAAAAGACATGAATAGAAACTTTTCCAAACAAGACATCCAGATGGCTAACAGACACATGAAAAAATGCTCAACATCACTCATCATCAGGGAAATACAAATCAAAACCACCATGAGATACCACCCCACACCTGTCAGAATGGCTAACATTAACAACTCAGGCAACAACAGATGCTGGCAAGGATGTGGAGAAAGAGGTACCCTCTTGCACTGCTGGTGGGAATGCAAACTGGTGTAGCCACTCTGGAAAACAGTATGGAGGTTCCCCCCAAAATTAAAAATAGAACTATTCTATGACCCAGCAATTGCACTACTAGGTATTTATCCAAAGGATACAGAAGTGCTGATCTGAAGAGGCACATGCACCCTAATGTTTACAGCAGCACTATCAACAATAGCCAAAGTATGGAAAGAGCCCAAATGTTCATCAACTGATGAATGGATAAAGAAGATGTGGTATATATACATAATGGAATGTTACTTGGGGATTAAAAAGAATGAAATCTTGCCATTTGCAACAATGTGGATGGAACAATGTGTATTATGCCAAGCAAAGTAAGTCAGAGAAAGATAAATATCATATGACTTCACTCATATGTGGAATTTAGGATACAAAACTGATGAACATAAGGGATGGGGAGCAAAAATAATATAAAAACAGAGACAAACCATATGAGACTCTTAAACACAGAGAACAAACTAAGGTTTGCTGGCGGGCTGTTAAGTGGGGGGAAGGGCTAAAAGGGTGAGGGGTATTAAGGAGGAAGGACACTTGTTGGGATGAGCACTGGGTGTTATATGTAAGTCATGAATCACTAAATTCTATTCCTGAAAATAAACAAATAGATAGTCTGAGAACACAGGGAAAAAAAAGAAAAGAAAAAAGAAATCAAGGTCCTTAATTCAACATCCCTTGAAGAAGTGAATTCCACCAACAACCAAGTGAACTTAGAAGCAATTCCTTCTTCAGTCAAGCACTGAGATGAGACTCCAGCCCTGGCTGACACCTTGACTGCTGCCTCTGAGAGACCCTGACACAGAGGACTCACCTAAGCTGTACCCAGATTCCTGACCCATGGAAATTGTGCCACAATAAATATGTGTTGTTTTAAGCTGCTAAATTTGTGGTAATTTATTATGCAACAATAGATAACTAATGGACTCTCCCTGGAAATCCTACTGAATATTCACCTCCTTTAAAACTTTTTGGCAGTTTCTGGGGCACCTGGGTGGCTCAGTTGGTTGGATGACCGACTTTAGCTCAGGTCATGATCTCACAGTCTGTGAGTTCAAGCCCCACATCGGGCTCTTGCTGACAGCTCAGAGCCTGGAGCCCGCTTCGGATTCTGTGTGTCCCTCTCTCTCTGCCCCTCCCCCACTCACACTCTGTCTCTCTCTCAAAAATAAAAATAAAAACATACAAAAATAAATAAAAATTTTTTAAAAAGTTAAAAAAAAAACTTTTTGGCAGTTTCTTTTAAAAGTTAGATATGCCATATATGCCATACAACCCAGCAATCCCATTGCAAGGGATTTACCCAACAATAAATAAAAATATGTCTACACAAAGACTTGCAAAAATGCTTGTAGCAGGGCGCCTGGGTGGTTCAGTGAGTTGAGCCTCCAACTCTTGATTCTGGCTCAGGTCATAATTCCAGGGTTATGGGATCAAGCCCCACATCAGGCTCCTTGCTGAATGTGTAGCCTGCTTAAGATTCTTTCTCTCTCTCTCTCTCTCTCCCTCTGCCCCTCTGCCCCTCTCTCCCTCTCCCCTGGTCACACTCTATCTCTATAAAAAAATAAAATTAAAATTAAAAAACGTTTATAGCAACTTTATTTACAGTCATCAAAACTGGAACTAACCCAAATATCCATCACAAGTGAACAGATAAACATGTTATATCCGTATAAGACACTAATCGGCATCAAAAAGGAACAAACTACTGATACATGCAACAACACAGATAAATAATGAAACTATGCTAAGGGAGGGGTGCCTGGATGGCTCGTCCATGAAGCGCCCCACTTCAGTTCAGGTCATGATCTCGCAGTTTGTGAGTTCGAGCCCCATGTCGTCATCGTTGTCTTCAGGCTCTGTGCTGACAGCTCAGACCCTGGAGCCTGCTTCAGATTCTGTATCTGCCTCTCTCTCTGCCCCTCCCCGCTCATGATCGCGCCTGCGCGCGTGCGCTCTCTCATAAACATTTTTAAAAAATTAAAAATGGATGTAGGTAAAAAATAAATAAATAAATAAAACGGATGCAGGTGATTGTATGCAAATTTACCTCATTAAGGTAACTAAAAAAAAAAACAAAATCACCTTCTTTGTCAAGCCTTCTTTAACTACATCTAATGCAGCTGATTCCATTATTCTACCCTAGCTCTCAAACAGTATTCTACAGATAAATTACCCAAACTGCAGAAAATACAGAGTTGTTTTTTTTTAATTTTACAGTAGCTAAAACAGGACACTATTATATACCAGGCATTGTTCTAAGCACTTTGCATTATCAATTCAATTAGTTCCCCCAACAATCCCATGAAATAGATTCAATTACCCCCGTTTTACAAATGACGAAACTTAGGCACAGAGAAGTAACTTGCTTAAGGTCATACAGCTAGTAAGTGACAGAGCCATTATTCGAGTCTAGGCAGTCTGATTCTAGAGGCTGGGCTCTTCACAACCACCTCCCTCTCTATCTCAGACCATTGGTGTATTAGGTAAAAGGATACTCTCAGCTCACTAGAGACTGACAGGTTCATTCACTCATTCAACAAATATTTAGGCATGCAATATATGCCAGATATTGTTCTAAATGCTAACGATACAATAATGAAGAAAAATACAGACATGCTACCTACTTTTATGGGGCTTATATTCTAGCAAGAACCTAGATTTAAAGCACTAGATTCCTAAATCAAAATATTTATACTCTTATTTATGTATTTATCCAAACATTTATGCAAAAAAAAAAGTCACAAGTTACAATAGTGGCCAGATCTGCTTTAACTGGCTAGAGCTGTGGTTCCCAAACTTGTCAAACTTTAGGATCACCTGGGGATCTTTTAAAAATACCAAAACCTAGGCCAGGTGCCCAAGCCAATTAAATCACAATGGAGTAGGGAGCAGGGAAGGAAGGGAGACACAGGCATCAATAGTTTGCCAAGTTTCATAGGTGATTTCAATGTGAAGACAAGTTTGGGAAATCACTAAGCTATGGTTTTCATCTGTCTAAACGATACAGTTCATTCATGGTTAGAGAGACACAGATGAATAAGAAAAGAATAAACCAAAACTCTATACACTTGCCTTCCTCTGAATCAAAGATTTGCAAGGTACCTTTTTTTCTTTTCAATGTTATGAATTCTGAAAACATGAGAAAGAGAACCAAATAAATATTTTCCTTCTTGGATTTACTCATGCCTCCATTCCCCTCCAGAATCATAGACAACTGAGACATTCACCTTTTTACCTTTTCTTAGTACCTTCCATGAAATCAATAAAGAATTCTGCCATATTCCATATTTTCAACATAACTGAAAAAGATAAGACTCACTTGCTTTTCTATTAAGAAAGTGTTTTTCTAATAAGCAGATCTCATTTAATTCTGTTGCTTTGGGTCCAATTCACATGTCAAACACAGCTTATCAAACTAAAATTCCCCACGGACATGGAGATCAAATGCCTTCTTTTTAAAAAAGTAAACTCTATTTCTAAGTCAATCCTTTTCTTATGTTGAAACCAAGTTTTGTTTTTTTTTTAATAAATCAAGATTGCATTTGTATTCTATATATAAACAACAGACCTGTTTAAGAACTCTCTGACCACTCTCAGAAAAGATAATAGATGTTCAGTAGGACCCCTCTCCATTCCATCCAGGACCTAGACAGAAAAGGGCAGAGAGGAAGAAGAGAAACATCAGAAGAAAAGACTAAATTGTATAAGCCCAATAAGCCTATTCAAAGTAAAATTTTTGTGACTGGCCAAATTCCTTCTTTCTATCACTGTTTCTGGTAATTTCACTCTAGAAAGTGTTGTTAAAAGACATGAGATTATCTGGGAATGCAAGCCGGTGCAGCCACTCTGGAAAACAGTATGGAGGTTCCTCAAAAAACTAAAAATAGAACTATCCTACGACCCAGCAATTGCACTGCTAGGCATTTATCCACAGCATACAGGTGTGCTGTTTCGAAGGGACACATGCACCCCCATGTTTATAGCAGCACTATCAACAATAGCCAAAGTATGGAAAGAGCCCAAATGTCCATTGATGGATGAATGGATAAAGAAAAGGTGGTAAACACACACACACACACACACACACACACACACACACACACACACACACACACAATGGAGTATTACTTGGCAATCAAAAATGAAATCTTGCCATTTGTAATTACGTGGATGGAACTGGAGGGTATTACGCTAAGTGAAATTAGTCAGAGAAAGACAAAAATCATATGTCTTCACTCATATGAGGACTTTAAGAGACAAAACAGATAAACATATGGGAAGGGAAACAAAAATACAAAAACAGGGAGGGGGACAAAACAGAAGAGACTCATAAATATGGAGAACAAACAGGGTTACTGGAGGGGTTGTGGGAGGGGGGATGGGCTAAATGGGTAAGGAGCATTAAGGAATCTACTCCTGAAATCATTGTTTCACTATATGCTAACTAATTTGGATGTAAATTTTAGAAAATAAAAAATTAAATTAAAAAAAAAAACATGAGATTACCTATAGTCTCAAATCCAGTGTTTTTTTTTTTTAAAGGAAAGCTTTCATAATAATTAAGAAAGCTTTTTCAAAATACATCAATAGTGGTTATGCAAGCGTGTTCATTTTACAATTCATTATCCTTATGATTTGTGCACTTTGCATTGTGTGTGCTATACTTGAGTTAACAAATATTAAGAACAGATACATCTGTACTGGGCAGAACCCTTGAAGGATTCTAATGAAGTAAGTAGCAGAAACAGTCCCACAAAGGTTACATGATTTGCCCAAGATCTTGCATGTAGTTAGCTACACACTTAGTCTTTCTTGTCACTTTCCTACTCTTTGTTGTAAAACTGTAAATGTTCTGATAATAATATACTTTTTAATTTAACATTATTCTCTTACTTACACTATGAAAAATTTTTATTACAAATAACAATGCAGGGGTGCCTGGGTGGCTCAGTTGGTCAAGCGTCCAAGCATCCGACTTCAGCTCAGGTCATGATCTTTGTAGTCTGTGAGTTTGGCCCCACAGTCAGGCTTGCTGCTGTCAGTGCAGAGCCCGCTTTGGATCCTCTGTCCCCCTTTCTCTTTGTCCCTCCCCCTCTTCACACTCTCTCTCTCAAAAATAAATAAATATTTAAAAAAAGTGACAATGCAAAACCAAACAAGGAAACAAAAAAATGGAAAATACAGACGTCCTGGTTCACAGCTTGTGCACGATCACAGGTGCTGCACTATCCACATAAGGAAATTAAATAAAGCCTAATGCCCATGCAATGATTTCCTAACTGCAGAATCCATTTTTAATAATATTTTCAATACAAATGTCAAATGATTACTAGTAAAATTAACTAGGTATAGCTTGAGAAAAGACATTAGCATTATTTTATGATGGTGAAACCCAGGGTGACAGAATGGAAAGAGGGCTGGGCTAAGCATGGCAGGGTAAGTGTGCCTCAAATTCTAGTAGTAACCTTCCCTTGTATGACTGGCAGGATATAATCTCTCTGGACCTAAGATTTCTAAACTATAAAATGAGAAGATGGATCACTAAGCTAAAGCTGAACAGAATCTTGAGCTCCTTCCAGGTTTAAGAAAACTCAAGGACTATTTACCAAGAAATTTAATTATTATTCTACATGCTTTCACTTTAACCAATGAATATCTCTATTTGAATGTTTTAAATAGCTTTGTAATGGGGGTGGGACGGGTGGGCAAAATGGGTGAAGGGGAGTGGGAGGTACAGGTTTCCAGTTACGGAATGAATAAGTCATGGAGATGAAAGGTACACCATAAGGAATATAGTCAATGGTATTGTAATAGAGTTTTATGGTGACAGATGGCTACTACACTTGTGGTAAACATGGCACAGCATATAGAGTTGTCAAATCACTGTGCTGTACACCTGAAACTAATATCACATTGTGTGTCAACTATACTTCAATTAAATAAATAAACAGCTCTGTAAAATAAGAATCCTAGACTTCTTCTGGATTCTGCCTCATAAACACAAGCATATCTTCAGCTTGTGCCAAATACAAATCTTCCAGATTTGTTGTCTAGGTGCAAGACCCTTCCTTCTCAAAGATGGCTAGTAATAACACCCTCAATACTTTACCAAGAGACTCTTTTGCATGAGTTTTTTAACTTAATATTTTGAAATCATTTCATACTTACAGACCATGAGTTATTTCCTTTTTTTTTTTTCCTTTTTATTTTTAAGTAATCTCTATACCCAATGCAGGGCTCAACCTCACAACCTCGAGATCATGAGTTGCACACTCTACCAACTGAGCCAGCCAGGTTCCCCCATGAGTTATTTTTTAAATAGAAAATGTGTGTAGAGAAGTCCCTCATAATTTCTAATCTATAATTTGAATCTTTCAATGGATGCATTTATTCAACTATCCTTTAGCAACCGCTTACTATGTACCAGGTAAGGTAGGTATTTTCTTGCTCCCAAAGTTACTATAGAAGAAACAAAAATTCTGTATAATGAGAAATTTAAAGAACATTTTTATGAATGCCTAAATCTGGATATTATACTTATAGTACTTAAAATTAAGTTGGCCTGTTAACCACACAGACCTAAATGTTTCAGGATAATTTATTAGGCACTTAAAAAGTCTCTGAATAAACAGTTAAATGTGAACTGTCAAAAAACATTTGCCTTGGCATAACTAAAGATCCAATCCCATCCTCCCCATACCTCGTGAATCTGTTATAAAACTTTTACATGCTTCCTGTTTCTAAGTCCAGGGCTCCCATGGGAAAATTTATGCAAACCTCCAGTCAAATCATAGAAATTTATGAGACTGACACGCTATCTACTGCATAAATGAGGCACCTCAAATCATAAAAACTTAGTACCCTGAAAGGATCCACAAAATGCCTGTCAAAGAGACTGGCATTTCAATACTGTAGCAACAACTGGTTTGCTCCTAGTAGGCATAATAGACAACTTAAGACATTAGGGAATATTAACATTAATTTTTAAACTTCAATTCTGACAGTGTAATATAAGAAGCAAAAGATAAATCTGTGAAATATGAAATTTGAGATTCCTAGAACTCATTCTAACACAAATATAGTTAAGTTAATTGAGCACAATATAAACCAACAAAATAAGTCAGAGGCTCAAAGAGATTCTCCCCATATTGTTAGATGCCATGATAGGTGGATAATGTAAAATTTAGAGAAAAACTACTTTCTATATCATGTTCTAACAATGAATACCACTGTGTCCTTTTAGGACTAATAAAGCTGTAGGCAAAAAATAACACAGGTTTAGAGTACTAGTCTTTTAATCCATGCTCTAAAATACAAATGACATTGAAAAGTTGATCAAATCCTACAATATAGGAACTACTAAAAAATTCTCTAAAAATTACTTGATGAGAATCTTAGCGTATGAACTAGAGAGCCCTTGGCAATCATCTAGTCCAATATCCTGATGGAAAAATTGAGGCCTGAGTGAATAATTTGAAGCTTCTTAGTCAGAAGTAGGAAAGTCTTTCATTTCATATGTGACACTTCCTTACAAAAAAGTTCATTGTAAAAGCACTAGAAAAGTATGTTGTAATAATAATAATGAATGTAGTCTTGCCATAAGACGGAAGACGACTTTAAAGAACCATGGCTTTTTTTTCCTCTATTAAGTTTCCAATAGAATTAAATCAGAAGATCTGGGCTCTAAGTTACAAAAGTCCTTAAGCAATCAATCTAAGAGTCTACCAGTGTTGGGCCACTGGGGTGGCTCAGTCAGTTAAGCGTCCGACTTCGGCTCAGGTCATGATCTCTCAGTTTCTGTGTTTGAGCCCCACGTCAGGCTCTGTGCTGACAGCCTGGAGCTTGCTTTGGATTCTGTGTCTCACCCTCTCTCTGCCCCTCCCATGTTCATGCTGTCTCTCTCTGTCTCTCAATAATAAATAAACGTTAATTTTTTTTTTTTTTTTAAAGAGTCTACCAGTGTTTCTTCTCCTCTATGGTCTTACATTCATAATGAGAGTGTTGCGTGTTGTCAAACTTTTTTCTTTCTTTTCTTTGTTTTTTTGTTTGTTTTATGCTCTGCAAATTGTCACTTTATTTTTTTTGTAATGTTTGTTTATTTTTGAGAGAGAGAGAGAGTCAGAGTGCAAGTGGGGGAGAGGTAGAGGCGGGAGGGAGAGATAGAATCTGAAGCAAGCTGGCTCTGAGCTATCAGCACAGAGCCTGATGCAGGGCTCAAACCCACTAATTTTGAGATCATGTCCTGAGCCAAAGCCAGATGCTTAACCAACTGAGCCACCCAGGCACCCCTCAAATTGTTACTTTTATTTATTTATTTATTTATTTATTTATTTATTTATTATTTTTTTTATTATTATGTTCATTTATTTTGAGAGAAAGAGACACACACACACACACACACACAGTGCGTGCGGGGAAGAGGCAGAGAGAGAGGGAGACAGAGTATCCAAAGCAGGCTCCAGGATCTGAGCTGTCAGCACAGAGCCCAACATGGGGCTCGAACCCACGAGTGTGAGATCGTGACCTGAGTCGAAGCCGGACGCTCAACCGACCAAGCCCCCCAGGTGCCCCAAACTGTCACATTTAAAATCAAACACTGAAATCCTAAGATCAGCTTTTAAATTCTGTAGTTACCATTTCCTCATTACTGATGACCCAGATATAATCACTTAGCAAACCTATAGACAGAACTGTAGGTGAATGCACTATTACTAATATTTTCAATCACAGGTATAGCATTCAAAGTAGCCACATTGGGCTCTGCGCTGACAGCATGGAGCCTGCTTGGGATTCTCTCCCTCTCCTTCTCTCTTCCTCCCCCACTTGTGCTCTCTCTCTCTAAATAAATAAATAAACTTAAAAAAAATTTTTTTAATTAAAAAACATATAGAAATAAAATAAAAATTCATTAGTGGGGTAGTGATGAGCAAGACATGAATCCAGGAGTAATTAAAGAAAAAGTCTGACAGATATGAACAGGTAAAAATTAAAATAGTCTATGTGTCAAAAGAAACCACAAAGTCAAAAGCCAACTGATAGACTGGGATAATTGTACCATGTGACAAAAAAGGGTTAATATTCTAAATACATAAAAGTGCCAGCAAGTTGACTAAAAAGTAAAAAATTAACAACCCAAGAGAAAAATAAGTAAAGAACTGGTAAAGGGAATCTGTAGAATATGGAATACAAATGTCCAATGAATGTATACAATGTACTAATGGTCAGGGAAATGAAAATAAAAATAAGAAAACTCTTTTCACCCAGCTGACTGGCAAAGACTAAAAAGATACCTAATATCCAGTGCCAGTGAGAATAAGAAATGCAACAACCTTTATGGAAAATAACCTGGCAGTTCATAATACTGAAATAAGCTTATCTTTTAGCCCATGTTTGGGATTTATCCTACAGAAGTAAAAGCTCCATTTCTTAAAGATGTATGCATAAGGATGTTCACAGTTTGTGATGGGGAAAATAAAATCAGAAACCTGATGACACTTCAGAAACCTGCATAAATGAAATATTATGTAGCTAGAAAAAAGTGAATTTGATATCTGTTTAATGACATAGAATTAAATGTATATCCTAAAAAGTAAAAAAATAAACAGAATTTGTAGAATAATGTGTATGGCATCACGATAATCTTACTAAGAGAGAAAATGCCATGTTGGGCATTTAAAAAGTTGTGGTTTGAAAGGAAAATCCGATTTGAGTATAATTCGTAACAGGAAAGAATTAAGAAAAATATCTTTAATAGGAAAAGGAATAACAATTTAAAATTGATAAAAATGGGTGTATAAAAAAGACCACCAAATGAAACACTCACAGAATAAGAAATAAATTCTGGGTGCTTTTTGGGTGGGTATGGAAAAACAAATGTAAATCCAACTTTTATAAATTTGAGATTTACCTCCATTTCAAAAAAAAAAATAAAAGAAATTTTTGATTCAAGAGTTTATGTTTTTTAGATTTGTCTGCTTGGAATGTTTTTTTTTAAAAAGGAAACATGACTCATCACAAAATCTTGTCAAACAAATGCCCCCTATTATATATTTGAAATCTGTATCTTTTTTTTTTTGGTTATATTGGATTTCAGCTATATTTTGAAACTTGAAATTTATCTATCATAACAATGCATTATTTGTTATACTGAATACAATTTTTAAATACACAGTACAAACTTAAAAGGATAATACCAAATCTACATGGAACAAATGGTCAAATGGTAAAGAAAACTAACTCAAAGAAGTTAAAAAAAATACCCATCATTGATAAAAGTAAAAAATATATTCGCTAGTCACAGAAGAAAAAGGGCAATTTCATAATCGAGAGATCTGGAAGTCACAACCTTAAACCTCTGATCAAAGTTATCATCAACAATGGGACGACTAGACATTTGTGTAGCTTGTAATATGATGCCTTGTGAGGAATATTTAGGTATTTTTGCCAAAATGTTCAGCTCAGATCTGGTCTTTAAACCTTACAGTTTAGGGAAATATAAGGAATAAATGTCACAAAGAAAACAATCAGATAAATCCAGAATGTGGAGCATTAAACAAAACTGCTCTGGTGTCAACAAATCAATGCCACGAACAAAACAAAACAAAAAAAACAAAAGGTGAGGAAGCAGACAAGGAATGGCAACTATTCCAGATTTGTAAAATACTACATCTACATAAATAGATGCAAATGTAGTGCATGGTCCTTTGAACAAGTCAGCTATAAAAAGTTGTTTTGGAGACAAGGAGGGAAACAAATACAGACTTAATGTTAGATAACATTAAGGAATTATTGATAATTTGTTAGGTGTGATAAAGGTACTGTATGCGAAGAATGTATTTGTAAGAGATGCATGCTAAAATGTTTAAAGGCATAGTTTGATGATGTCTTTATTTTTAAAAGTTTAACATAATAAGTATACCATTGAGCATATGGCTACACGTTGAACATAGGTGGTAGGTATAAGGGTGTTTATTCTACTAATTCAGGGGTATTATCTGTATGTTTGAAATTTTTCATAAGAAAACATTTAAAGTATCTTAAAACCCAACAAACTGTGAGGTACCTCTATTATACTAGAAGAAAAAATTTATAAAATCCAACAACAACTAATGGCTGGTATCAATATAAACTGGTAGTTATTCTAAAGAATAAGCTGACAAAATGGCTAAAAAGTGATGATCCTTAGACCAAACTGAATCATTTTAGAGAATATATTCTAAAATAAAATTGGGGGAAAAAGTTTTATAGTAAGATGTTATAGAAATATAAATGAGAATTACAAACCAAAAATAAAAACAAACTGGAACTCACCCAAATAAAGAGAGTATTTAAATTTTGGTTATTATGTATCCATTAAAAATAACTATATAGGGGCGCCTGGGTGGCGCAGTCGGTTAAGCGTCCGACTTCAGCTCAGGTCACGATCTCGCGGTCCGTGAGTTCGAGCCCCGCGTCGGGCTCTGGGCTGATGGCTCAGAGCCTGGAGCCTGTTTCCGATTCTGTGTCTCCCTCTCTCTCTGCCCCTCCCCCGTTCATGCTCTGTCTCTCTCTGTCCCAAAAATAAATAAACGTTGAAAAAAAAAAAAAATTAAAAAAAAAAAATAACTATATAGACATGTGAAAAGTACCTCAATATATTGCCAAATAAAAAGACTATTAAAAACTATAAGAATTATGGGGCGCCTGGGTGGCTCAGTAGGTTGAGCGTCCGACTTCAACTCGGGTCATGATCTCACAGTCTGTGGGTTCAAGCTCCGTGTCAGGCTCTGTGCTGACAGCTCAGAGCCTGGAGCCTGCTTTGGATTCTGTGTCTCCCTCTCTCTCTGCCCCTCCCCACTCATTCTCTCTCCCTCTCTCCCCCTCTCTCTCTCTCAAAAATAAACATTAAAAAATTTTTTTTAAAAACTGTAAGAATTAAATTTACAAAGACTGCATATATGCTAATGAGCACAAAGTTATGTGTTTGTAATATTTAAACACAATTTTTAAAACTTCATGGGGACATAGGCTCTTACGAGATTATATGAACAATGCAAATACACAATCAGGAAGAACTACCTAGAGACAAATAAGGAAAAGCACCTGAGCTCTACTGTTGACCACAGCTTGAATGCATTCACAATATGAATAAAGTCCTACTGTGGGCAAAAGTCACCAAAACTATCATTAAAAGGACACAGAAAAAAAGTGTATCATTGTCTTGGACAGTACATAATTTTACTCAATTCTTTCCATTAGTCAGATGTTTAAAAAAGATGGAAAACCAAAGAGAGTTTTGAGAAAAATCAAAAGATAAAAAAAAAAAAAGGACAGAAAAGAGGTGATTTTGAAGAAAAGTTTGAAAGAAAAGTGACATGATTACTAATACTGAAATCCATGGTCAGGCTTCTGAACAGAGATCCTAAAAAGCTGATGTATCTCAGTGCCCACAGATGGCTGAGCAAGAGGCTAATAAAACCCTCAAAGTTTGTTGTGGTGTTTCTGTTATTGCTGTTTTTTTACAAAAGAGGAATTTCCTGACTGTCCTGGGCAAATGAGGAAGGCTGGGTGTGTTAAATCATCGACCATCTGTTTTTCTTCAGGGTGTCTACTTATCCATGATCACTGGATCACAAAATCTCCCTAAAGCTTGAATTACCTATCCAAAGCTTGAATCAGTTACCCACCATTTCAAAATTCTGCAGTTCCATCCTGTTCCCACACACTACCCACTCAACATCTGAATGTCCTTCCTAGATCTGGCAGCTAGGGCTCAACCAACCACTCTGGCTTCATCTCCCCATAGCTCAACACACCAGCAAAACAGCCTTCTCACTATTTCATTTTCTAAATATTCCTTATGCTTTCCTATGTCCATCATGCACTTGGTTCTTCTCTCCTTAACTCACTGCAATCTTACCCTTCTATTTATTTAATAAATTTTAATTTAATACCTCTGTATCATCTCTGTATCATGCCACCTGTTACGGGTTGAACTGTGTCCCACAAAAAGATACATTAAAGTTCTAACCCCCAGTATCCCAGAATGTAGATTTGGAAATAGGGTCACTGCAGATGTAACTAGTATACATGAGGTCATATTGGAGTAGGGTATAGGCCCTTAATCCAATATGACTGGTGTCTTTATAAGAGAGAAATTTGGACACAGAGAGATACACAGGGAGAACACCATGTGGCAACAAAGGCAGAGACTGAAGTGATGTAGCTGCAAATCAAGAAATACTAAGAATTGATGCAAGCCAGAAAAAGGCAAGGAAAGATTCTACTGTAAGCCTCAGAGAGAACATGTCCCTGCTGACACCTTGAATTCAGGTTCTAGAATAAAGAATTTTAAGAGAATAAATTGTTGTTGTTTTAAGTCACCCAGTTTGTGGTAGTCTGTTACAGCAGCCCTAGAAAATTAATATACCACCTTTTCCATGAAGTCTTCCCTGATTCTCCAAGTGGTAGTGGTGCTCTCTCCTGAATTTCCACAGCACTTATAGTCTCATTTAAAACATTTATACTCCCCCCACCTTTTTATTTATGTCCATATCACGTTCTCAGATGAATTAGTTTCCTGGAAGGCAGAAACTAATTACTCATTAACTGGATATACTTCTCAACACTGGTAGGCAGTCAACATATACTATCATAATCACATTTTCTTCCACACTTAATTGTTCTGATCATGATGCTTCTGAATGAGTCATCTCCACATGCACTGAACAGTTGAACACAATCTAAAAGAACTCAGTTGAAGGCTCATTTTCTTTTATGAAGCATTACTAGATTTGAATTTATACCAGTTATATCATTATAATTCATACTGATATGTGCTTACGTGTATATGCATATACTGCTGTTAGTTAATATCTACAATGGGAAAGAATACTTATTTAACAAATCCATTATTTAGGTCTATTGATCTGTCTCTTACTATGTCTAGTCAGATGTTGGTTTACCTAAAACTCTTCTCCCCTGTACCAGCAATTGGTGGTTAACCACAACATCTTTGATTTCTCCAAGTGTTTGAACTTTTTAAGTCTGTATTTTATAGAAGGCACACAGCCTTACTTTCATATAATATTTAAATTTACGGCAAGGGACTTAACCTAATGAACAATTTCCCTCTGTAAAATCCAAAATAAGAATCTGATTCACAAATTTGCAACTATTTCTTCCTGTGAGAAACTGCTGCTGTCTGGTCTTTAGAAAATATACATAAATGGTACTATGGAACTAATATTCAACAGGTTCAATATTGGTAAAGGTAAGAGTTAGCGGGAACTTTTGTTGCCTCTTTGTATGTGTTGGGGAGGCGGTGGTTGTAGCTAGTCAATGGTAAATACAAACCTAAATATTTAAAGTATGAATGCCCTCTGAATTTGGTGATCATTAATATTATTAGCTGACAAAGATCTTTCCCCCCAGCTTTATTGAGATATAATCAACATACAGCATTGTGTTAGTTTAAAATGTATAATGAGGGGCGCCTGGCTGGCTCAGTCGGTCAAGTAGCCTACTTCAGCTCAGGTCATGATCTCACAGCTTGTGAGTTTGAGTCCCAAGTCGGGCTCTGTTCTGACAGCTCACAGCCTGAAGCCTGCTTCAGATTCTGTCTCTGTCTCTCTG
This sequence comes from Lynx rufus, assembly GCF_022079265.1. NCBI lineage: Eukaryota > Metazoa > Chordata > Mammalia > Carnivora > Felidae > Lynx > Lynx rufus. The sequence goes on along the minus strand of NW_025814896.1, from coordinate 24,347,308 downwards.
CCCCTCCCCTGCTCATCCTCTCTCCCTCCCCGCCCCTCTCAAAATATAAACATTAAAAAATAAATAAATAAAATGTACAATGAGATGGATACACATATATACTGCAAAATGATTACCACAATAAGGTGAGTTAATACATCCATCACCTCACACACTTTTTTTTTTTTTTTTTGGTGTGTGGCAAAAACATTTAAGATCTAATCTACTCTTTCTGCAACTTTCAAGTATATAATACATTATTGTTAACTATAGTCACCGTGATGTACTCTAGGTCCTCAGAATTTACTCATCTTACAGCTGGAAGTCTCTATGCTTTGACCAACATATTCCCATTTCCCCTACCCCATCCCTTGGCAACCACCATTCTCTCTGTTTCTATAAGTTTAGCTTTTTAACTGATATAGTTAATATTAACTGAGCATTAATATTCTATCTGACACAAAATATAATCATTCACAAGTTAAAGAAGATGTGGTTCCAGGCTTTTGCTTTATAGGGTTTATACATAAAATATAGCTTATCATCAAATTCTAGAGCTGCATTACTCTGTCCAACAAAGTCATAGTCCCTTTATATACACACCTACCTATACCTCTGGTCATTTATTAATTAACTCAGCAAATGCTTATTGAGTTCCTAGACAGCCACCTCAAGTCCTTTTTAGAATAAGTCGCTTTTTAGAATAAGGTGAGGTAGGGAAAGATTACATTTTTAAAAACAAATCTGTGAGACAACACAATAGGTAGGCAGTGGAGCTGAAGGAAGGGGAGGACAGACACAGGGCCAGATATGAAGAAGCACTGAATCTAGTGAGGAGGTGGAGAGTAAACTGGCTGTCAGTATTTCTCCTTTCTCCCCATGCTGTTCCTATACTTCACTACCAGGCTTACTTTCCTACTGTGCAGGTTTCATTATGTCACCATATAGTTAAAAACTTTTTTTTTTTTTTTAATTTTTTTTTCAACGTTTTTATTTATTTTTGGGACAGAGAGAGACAGAGCATGAACGGGGGAGGGGCAGAGAGAGAGGGAGACACAGAATCCGAAACAGGCTCCAGGCTCCGAGCCATCAGCCCAGAGCCTGACGCGGGGCTCGAACTCACGGACCGCGAGATGGTGACCTGGCTGAAGTCGGACGCTTAACCGACTGCGCCACCCAGGCGCCCCTAGTTAAAAACTTTTGATGACTCCCTATTACTTAGTTAATCAAGTCCAAACTTCCCAGCCAGAAACTGAAAAGGATTCAAAGCCTTCCCTGATTAAGCTGTATATATACTGTACAGGGACTAACACAGGACTGGGAATTAGACTCAAATTCTTTCTCCATCAATTGTTAGTTCTTTTCCTCAGTTTATTTTTAAAAAGCCATAAAAAATAATGCCTATCTCACAGAGTTGTTGTGAGGATTAAAAGAAATACTACTTATTAAATGCTTGGCAAGTTATCTGTCAAACAGTATGCAAGCAAAAAATGTGACCTACTACTGCTATTATTATTGCTATTGTTGTTCAATCTCCATTTCGAGACTGAACTCCAACAACAGCCCTGTAACGATCCTGTTCTCCAGCCAAACTGGACTCTTTACTAACTCCTAAACACACATCTCCACACTCATGCTTTCAGTCAGCCTGGAAAATCGGTCTCATCTCCAAGTATTAGGATCCTAACCATTCTTGGGGCACCTGGGTGGCTCAGTTGGTTGAGTGCCAGATTTTGGCTCAGGTCACAATCTCATGGTTCAGTTTATGGGTTTCAGCCCCATGTCAGGCTTTGCACTCACAGCAAGGAGCCTGATTCGGATTCTCTGTCTCGGTCTTTCTCTGCCCCTCCTCTGCTTGTGCACGCGCATACTCTCTGTCTCAAAAATAAACAAACATTGAAAATAAAAAAAAAACAAAAAGATCCTTACTATTTTTGGCAGCTCCACTCAAAGGCTACCTCTTTCAGGTACCATTCTTTGATATCCCAGCTTCGTGACACATTACCTATACTCCACAGGACACTTAAACTCTGACTGGAATTATCTTTGTATCTTGCAGGGTTCTAGCCTAATATACAGGGTAGGGCTCAATAAATGTTTGGCAAATGAATGAATTCCTGTTTTTTCTCTCTTTCATCCAACCACTCTCTTGGAAAACAGCTCCACATCACAATTAAAAAGATCTCTTCTGCAATGTTTCATAAAGCTGGCCAGCTAGTTTGCTACCACAAATGTGGTAATTTCTAATATACCCAGTGCACAATAGATGCATAAATATTCAGCAATTTGAAATTAATTTCACCTCATCTTTTAATTTCACTTATCATTTTATTCATTTTGATCAAAAATGACTCATCCTTATAAACAGACTTTGGTTTTTACCTGCCCACAAACTCATCTGTCAATTTCTGGCCATCCCAACCCTCATCCCAACATATCATTTTTTGGTTTAGGAGAGAGAATATTTAAAACCTCAGTGAAGTAAGAACCAGAAAATCAAATGCCTACAGGGCAATAAAAGTAAATGAGCAAAGCAAGAAAGCAGTGAGGACCACAGAGCACAAGGAAACACACATCACACCTAAAAGCTTTAGCTTTCACTGTGTTGCTATGAGAGACTAGGAGTTTGTGTTAACAGATCTTTCAAAATTTCAAGGAAAGTCACAAAGTCAGAAATCTGTGTAAATTTTAGCCAAACAAAACATGTCTGTCCGCAGGTCAAATCCAACACAGGCTGCTGGTTTGCATCCTCTGTTACAGAAGTTCTCTGCAAAAGAAGTGATGGGCTGAGAGGAGCTCCTTCCCAGCAGATAGTCTGAGGCAGCAGCTAAAACTAAGCAGCAACTGGAAGCATTTCCTGTTGAGATTCAGCCTACCTCTCAACCATTCTGTCTTGACCTGAAAACCAAGTTAAGACAGACAACTCAGTTGAGTACATTAAACCCCTACTCTGTGCCAGGTGCTAGACATCATCATAAATGAACAAGAATGCTAAGTAACAGCTAACATTATTGAGCATTTTCTAGGTGCCATACTGTTCCACATGTTACATGAACTAACTCACTTAATCTTCACAATCCTATGAGATAAATACTATTATCCTTATTTTATTTTATTTTACTTATTTTTTTAAACATTTTTTTAAATCTTTATTTATTTTTGAGAGAGAGAGACAGAGTGCGAGCGGGGGAGGAACAGAGATAGAGGGAGACACAGAATCCAAAGCAGGCTCCAGGCTCCGAGCTGTCAGCACAGAGCCCAATGCAAGGCTCAAACTCACGAACCGTGAGATCATGACCAGAGCTGAAGTCGGCCACTTAACCAACTGAGCCACCCAGGTGCCCCTATTAGCCTTATTTTAAAAGCTGAGAAAACGTCGGGTGTCTGGCTGGCTCAGTAGGTACAGCATGAGACTCGGATCTTGCAGTGATGAGTTCAAGTCCCACGTTGGGCTAAATAAATAAATAAATAAATAAATAAATAAATAAATAAAAGCTCAGGAAACGGAGGCACAAAGAGGTTACCCAACTTGTCCAACGTCACACAATTAGCAAGCAGCACAGTTGGAATTAGGACCTCAGACAGACTCCACCAAAAGAGCACACAATTTGAAAACAAAGTGCCCTTCAATAAATGGTGGGGTAGGGGACACCTCAGTCAGTAAAGCATCTGACTTTGGCTCACACCATGACTTCACAGTTCGTGAGTTTCAGCCCCATGTTGGGCTCTTGTGCTGACAGTTCAGAGCCTAGAGCCTACTCTGGATTCTGTGTCTGCCCCTTCTCACTCACACTCTGTGTCTCTCTCTCTCTCAAAATAAACATTAAAAAAGTTTTTTTTTAAATATGGGGCTGGGGCTGCCTGGGTGGCTCAGTTGGTTAAGTGTCCAACTTTGGCTCAGGTCATGACCTCACAGCTCATAAGTTCGAGCCCTGTGTCGTTGGGCTCTGTGGTGACAGCTCAGAGCCTGGAGCCTGCTTGGAATTCTGTGTCTCTGGCTCTCTAGACCCCTCTCCCACTCATGCTCTCTTTGTCTCAAAAATAAATTAAAACATTAAAAACACTGTTTTTTTTTTTTTTATTGATGCTGGGATAATTGGTTATACATAGAAAAAAAAAAAAAATGAAACTGGACCCTACCTCACATCACACACAAGAGTCAATTCCAGATAGAGATCTAAACATCAAAGGAAAAACAGTGAAGATTCAAGAAGATAATATAAAGAATAATTTCAAAATCTTGCAGGAAGATTGATTAATTTGACTTTATTAAAATTCAGAACCTCTTTTAACAAAAGAGAGAGAGATTTATGGGGCATCTGAGTGGCTCAGTCGGTTAAGCATCTGACTTCAGCTCAGGTCATGATCTCGCTGTTTGAGCCCCATGCTGGGCTCTGTGCTGACAGCTCAGAATCTAGAACCTGTTTCAGATTCTCTCTCTCTCTCTCTCTCTCTCTCTCTCTCTGCCTCTCCCCTGCTCACACTCTCTCTCTCAACAGCAAACATTAAAAAAAAAATTTTAAAGATGAGCAACTGGGAAATGATCTCTATGATACACGTAACCAACAAAGGATTACTAATCAGAAAATATAAAGAAATCTTTCTAAAAAGACAACCCAATGAGAATATGCCAAAACAAGCATGGTCTGAGTTGTGAAAACCTGTTACTACCACATTTGCCACACAGCAGACCCCAGAACAGACCTTGGCATCACTGACTGATATAAAATATTCAGGGGTCTATGTCATACTGCAGATATACAGAGCATGGGTGACCCAGCTGGAAGGACAAAGTCAAAATGGTTATTCTCCATTATATAAGAACTAGAAATGACAAACCAGAAGTTGAACATCCAATCTTCAGACACTGATCAGAGATTGGCAAGCATCTTTGGTAAAGAGACAGACAATAAATATTTTCAGCTTTGAAAACTATATATTCTCTGTAAAACTACCCAACTCTGCCTTTGGTAGAGTGAAAGCAGCCAAAGACAATATGTAAATGAGTAACTCTACCAGATTTGACACTGACCACAGTTTGCTGACCCCTGATGTAGACAGTTGTGGTTTTCCTACACTCTAGGAATACTTTCCCTGCTTCTTATGTCTGCTGACACTTACCTTTGATTTCTTTAAACAAAAACTGTACCACACTTGCCAGCTTTGCAATGGTTTCCAGAAGTCTGTTATTCTATCCCCAAAAATCATCTCCCTTATTACCTGTGACAATTCTCACTTCATTTTCCTTTCATCCCTTTTTTAACTTGACAGCCACCATCCCAATCTAAAATATTCCTTCTCTCTTACCATGTGCAATATTATCAACACCTAAAAATTCTAACTTTGCTCAAAGCTGACTGCCTCTGCCTTAACTAGGCCCTCATTACTTCTCTCCAGTCCACTCTCCATCCACTTATCTCCTAAAAATTAATCCTAATCATACATTCTCCTCCTTGGAAATGTTGAATGCCTCCCTATCAGCTAAAGATTCAGTCCTTTAATAAAGTCCTTTACAAGCAGGACAACCAAACAACATTTCCATCTCATCTTTAACCACTTGATCCACACACATACTGTGCTTCAGCCACATTCAATTGTATTCCCTGAAAGTGCATGCCTTACATAGAAAGCTCTTCTCTCCAACTCTCCATCTGGCAAACTCCTCCACCTTTCAGGACACATCTCAAGTATCTCCCTTCACAAAACCTTCCCTGATTCTTAGAACCGAAATGTGCCCACCTCTTGTGTTTTTACAACTTTTGATACTCCTTTGGCATCCACCATCCTGAAATAGCATTGTTTGTATGTTCATTTCTCTCACGAGACTGAATATCTGAAATGAAAAGATCCTGCTTTAAAGACCTTTCAATCCTCAGAGCCTGGCATAATAACGCTTGACGTGTCTTAGTGCACAGTAATTGTCTGCTGAATGGAAGACATGCTTGGTGGTAGGGGAAGGGTTTCTTAACCTGGGGTTCATAGATGGGATTCACAGGTAGAATTCAGAGGGGTCTGTGAACTTGGATAGGGAGAAAAAGAAAAATTACTTCCTTATTTTCACTAACTTCTAATTGAAAGTTACAATTTTCTTCAAAAATGAATTGTAGGCAACACACTACTCTAGTATTAGCAGTATCTGTCACTCTGTCACAGTTATCACAGATACCTTTACATCATATTACAATTGTTGCTGATATCTTAAAGTATTATTTATGCTCATCGTGTTTAAAATTTGTAATTATCAGACCTGTCACTAGATCTGATTTCTTAATGCATTGATAAAGTATATCCATACTATTTTATAATTTGTATATTTTGGTATTTCAATATAATGGCTTTCTCTATAATCCAGTGTATTTTGTTTAATGCAATTAAAACTATTATTTTGAGAGGGGTTATTATTATTCTGAGCAGCTTCCCTAGATGCCCACTAGTTAGGTCTTCATGCATTAGAAAGACTCAGAATAAATTAATCTTGATACTGTATGTATGTATTGTGTATACTCATTGAACATAGAAAATCTTACCACTATAAACATCTTCATAACCTTTTTGATTTTATGGGAGCCCTGGGTCTACTATCTCATGATAGATGTGCATGAAATTTGCATGACAGAACTCTTCCATAACCCATATGAACTTTGAATTCCTCTCTATCTTGATCAAAGTTTAATTGAAGTTTGATTATGACACAGATCTTGGGTGTACATGATTGTTCACTGTTATCTTTTTAGGCTTTCTATGTCCCTCTCCTACATAACAAACACCTAGAACAGAAGGAGCATCTCTTAAAACTCCAAGTTCAAAGTCAAAAGGGTCCTGAAGATAACTTCTTTGCACAAATGGAGGTGGGCTAGAAATTATCAAATAGCTGGTTACCTATCCTTCTTTGTATCCCCTTTCAGTCTTTGTACTGACAAACTATCAAAACAAAACCCATTCACAGTTCTTTGATACATGCTGCTGAGCTTGCCTTCTTAACACTTTTCTCACAGCTAACAAATTCCTTTAAGCCAGTCTGTCGAATAAGGAGGCAGCAGACCTCCTCTTCCAGGAACCTGAAAGATCTGGAGGAGTCAACTTTACCTTTCTAGGTCTCATCTAAAATCATTACATGACCCGAAATTGTTACATGATCTCTAAGACCCTTGTAGTTTCTACACACCGATTTTTCTTCACCATTCTTACTGGCCTCAAGGCCTTTCTGATGACCTCCCCAGGTGACCCTGCTCTTAAAACAGTGGGCTGTCCTCTTCCTGGGAAGACACCTTGGGTCACCACCCACAAACAGCCTGGTCCCTCCTTTTAAAGACACAAACTCCATTAAGTTGATGGAGGCTCTTTCTTCTTGCCAACCAGCTCCACGCTGGGCACCCCATTTGCTGACCAGCTCCTGCACCCAAACCTCAGTCTCTCTTTTCCCTCTTCCTCACAAAAGTCTTCCTATTTTCTGTTGCTCTCCCCAATTGGGAGTAGAATATGCTAGGAGAACATATGTCCTCAGTCTCTTGGGAGTCATACGGACTTGCAATTCGCACCCGCTACTCTGAGAACTGTCCCAGTCTGATAGTCGCACCGGCCTCCAAAGGGCCCCCATTTCTAATATTCCTAATCAACACTCCACCCCCGCCCTCCACAAAGAACTGTCCCTGCTCTGACAGCCTGAGCTCGGACCCCACGCCCCTCTGTGTCCTACCGGTCCTGGGGTCCTGAACACGAATAGTCTAACCCAACTCCAGTCCTGGCCTCCAGCCCCACGGACCCCGATCCAGTTCCGTTTGGACTCAGTGTCTCTTCTCCTCGACCCCGGCCACGACCCCACGTTCGGCTCCCGCCAGTTCCTCGGGCCTGGAGCGCCACCCTGTGCAGACCCCGGCCGGCCCTGCACTCCCTCAGCGCCCCAGACCCCGCGTCTCGCACCCTCCCCAACCCCGGCCGGCCCCCGCTCCCTCCAGCACCCCCGCCCGCAGGCCCGGGGCCCGCTCCCCAACATGGCGACGGGGACACGAGCGCCGCGGGCGGGGCGGCTCCGGGCCGGGCCCGCACAGGAGCCGTCTTCCACTGCCGGCCGGCGCCATTTTCCCGCGCCGGGCCCGGGCGGCGCTTCCTTCCCGCGGAGCCAGCGGGGCCGGGACCCCAGACGCCCGGCGGGCCCACCCCTTACGGGCCCGCGTCGCCGTCACCTCACCTGAGCGCGGCCCCAGCCCTCCCGGGCGGGCCTCGGAGCACCGGCCCGGGCCGTGCGTGCCCGCCGCCCTCCGTCTGTCCGTCCGTCCGTCCTCGCGTGCGTCCGTCTGTCCGGCCGTCGGCGCCCGGCCGCCCGCAGCCCGACCCGGCAAGGGCCTCAGGGAGCCGGCGGGGAGGGGGATGGGCCGGACCGGGCCGGGGAGGGAGGGGGAGGGAGGGAGAGAGGGTGGGAGCGCGGGAGGGGGCGGGGCGGGCGGGGGCGGGCCCTGATCACGTGGCCAAACGTCCCCGAGAGCGCGAGGCGGAGCGCGCGCCCGCTCACTTGGGTGCAGAGCTTAGTGCATGGGTTGGTGATTCTCTGTCTCCTGGCGCTGTAATATCGTCAGTGGCTTTTGCCTCCACTTTGGAGTCAGTGTACAGCCCTATAGGAGCCCTGTGGCCCTAGTGCCCTTGGGCAAGTCAACTTTCCAAGCCTCAGTTTACATATCTGAAATATGGGGATAATAATAGTGCTTGCAAAGAGGAAATGAGAGAAGACATGAAAAGCACTTGGCACAGTGCCTGACACATAGTGTTTAATAACATTAACGGTGATAAAGATAATCTTTAGCCTTAATTATTAATTTGCCTGTAAGCCCCTCTCTACTTTTTTCCCATCACCATCATCCTTGCAAGCTCATTAGGTGCAAGGGAATGTGGCTCCTCCCCTCTCCCCAAATGTAGAGAGGCCTCCCAGCTCTGGACTTGATGTCTGTCATAAAGGCCTGGATTCAGATCTGTTTTTCACACTTGATAGTTATGTAACTTTCTTTACCTGTAACCTCAACTTCCTCATCTGTAAAATGGGAGTTAAAGAGTCTGTTGTGAACATCACAGAAGATAGAAGATGATCCAGTGGATTGTAAATTGATTGCATATTGGTCAGACATACTGGTTTCATCTAAGAATAGGAGTCAGGAGTACTTTCATTCCATTGAGCACACACTGTATGCTTGGATTGGTGCAGTAGTCATCTAAGGCCTTTTCACATCCTCCCTGGTTCACCTTCAATGAACCACTCTCCTGTCAGAGTAATGTTTCTAAGTCAAATTTTATCATGTCTCTCCCCTATTTAAAACTATTTGAGGGGCACTTGGGTGGCTCAGTGGGTTGAGTGTCTGACTTCAGCTTGGGTCATGATCTTATGGTTTGTGGGTTCAAGCCCTGCATCTGGCTCACTGCTGTTGGTGCAGAGCCTGCTTTGGATCCTCTGTCCCCCTCTCTCTCTGACCCTAACCTGCTTGTGCTCTCTCTCTCTCTCAAAAATAAATATTTTTTTAAGAAATTAAAAAACAGGGGCGCCTGGGTGGCGCAGTCGGTTAAGCGTCCGACTTCAGCCAGGTCACCATCTCGCGGTCCGTGAGTTCGAGCCCCGCGTCGGGCTCTGGGCTGATGGCTCAGAGCCTGGAGCCTGTTTCGATTCTGTGTCTCCCTCTCTCTCTGCCCCTCCCCCGTTCATGCTCTGTCTCTCTCTGTCCCAAAAATAAATAAAAAAAGTTGAAAAAAAATTAAAAAAAAAAAGAAATTAAAAAACAAACAACTATTTGATGGCCCACATTGCTCTTAAGCTAAAGGCCAAATAGGTGTCTTCACTGTCGCCTGCCTTTGCCCCATCTCCAGACTTATCTTAGGGCGTTCTTATTCTCTCTCTGGGCTGTAATTACAGTGATCTTCTTCATACATTGTACTTCCTTCCTACTCAGGACCCTTGAACATGCTGATCCCTCTGCCTGAAATGCTCTAGTTGCTTAGATAATTCATGACTCTTCAGCTCCCATCTCAAACATCACAACCTCAAGGACTCCTTCCCTGACCACTCCCCAGACAGATTCTCTTATTTGTCCTCAATAAGGATGCACTAGGTTATATATTCCTTGTCTTCACCACTAGACTGTAGACTCCATAAGGAGGGGACTTTATCCATCTTGTTTACCTTAGCATATAGCACAGTGCTAGGCACAGAGGAGGTGCTTAATAAATATCTGTTGTGTTTGTGAATACTGAATACGGTGCTAGGTGTGGGGACCAAGAAGACAAAGAAAAATAAAGAGAACCACAGATGGCCACAGGAGGCACCTCAGGTCATTGAGCCTATGAAATTAACAGCAGAAGGTCTTATAAGATCCTGGGGAAAAATTTTTTTTAAAGCTTTTTCTTCTAACTTTTACAAAGTGAGGTATAATTTACATACCGCAAAATGCAAACATCTTAAGTATAATAAATGTTTACCTGTGTTCTCATGTTACCACCACCCAGATCAAGTTACAGAACTATCAACCCAGAAAGTTCCCTTTTGTCTCCTCCTCTATGTCCCCTCCCAGTCAATACTTGCTCTTCCAGAGACACCACTATTTTGACATCTAGCAACTTAGAGCCACTTTGACAGTTCTTAAACTTCATACAAACATATATGCATATATTCTTTTATGTTAGCCTAGAAATCTGACACAGCCAAAGAGTGACTCCTTGTATAATACAATTCATTAATTACTTGATTAATGAATTAATCTGAAAGAAACTAGTAAAAGTTCCCACCAGAAGCCAGCCCAGAGGCTGAGATGACATCATCCACAAACCTCCAAGTCTTAGAACAATTTCTAGAGGTAAGAAAGTTCTGAAAGATTCTAGAAACTCAACAACATCAACAAAAATCCAATTTAAAAATGTGCAGAGATGCCTGGGTGGCTCAGTTGATTAAATGTCTGACTCTTGATTTGGGTCAGGTCATGATCTTGAGGTTTGTGGGTTCAAGCCCTATATGGGGTCCATGCACTCAGTGTGGAGCCTGCTTGGGATTCCCTCTCTCTGCCCCTCCCCTGTTTCCATGCTCTATCTGTCTCTGTCTCTGTCTCCCTCTCTCAAATTAAACAAACAAACAAACAAACAAACTTAAAAAATTAAGAAAGAAAGTAGAATTGCCCAGGGCTAGCAGAAAAGGGAAATGGAGAGTTACTGTTTAATGGGTACAGAGTTTCAGTTAGGGAAGATGAAAGAGTTCTGGAGATGGATGATGGTGATGGTTGCACAACAATGAATGTACCTAATGCCACAGAGCTGTACACTTAAAAATAATTAAAATGGTGAAAATCGTTATGTATTTTACCACAATCAAAAAACAAACAAACAAAAAAAAAACATTCCAGAATCTGAGCCACTATCCTCATTTTTACCTTGTTTTCCATGTCCTTAAACTGAAGGTTCTAAGTTTTCCTGAGGTTAGCAAGTATTCAGGGAGGTAGGATCCAGAGACCCACTTGGGCACCTACCTATCCTGCAGGTGAAAATAGAAGCATGGGCAACATAAGTATTTGTTGCCTACAGGTAGTTAGCAAAGGGACAGAAACAGGCCATGAACTGGCACTAAGTATAGCACAGTGATCACAAGTTTGGGCTCTGAAACCAAAATACCCAATACTTGTTACTACAAAATCAGCTGGCATTTATTAGCTATGTGACCTTGGGAAAATTCAACCTTCTTGTTATACAGATGAGGAAACTGGGACCAAAAGGAGTAAAATGTCTTTTCCAACAGGGTCCAAAGTATTTTCTCCTTTGTTTCTTAAGCCTTACATGGCATTTTTATTTTGTTTTGTGTCCCTAATAGACCATAAGCTCCTCAAAGAAGGTATTTTTGTAATATCACAACTTGTAATATAAATTAACTTTTTTGTACTTCAGTTGCCTCATCTGTAAGATGCAGATAATAAGGGCACCTTATAGATGAGGAGTCGATGATTAAATGAATTAGTAGATATAAAATGTTCTGAAGACTACCTAGGACTTATGATAGCTTCAACAAGTTCCAGATTCAGAGGCCTCTGGAGAGGATGCAAGACTGTTTCACAGAATGTTTTGAGCAAGAAAAGCAATCCTATGACATCCAGGATTGTTCTGGATTCAGACTTGGGTAAAGCAAGAGCAAATCAATGGTTCTTTGATATGAACAGATTGATTAGCATTTATTGAACTTTTGCTTTCACATTTTAGTCCAAGTGGCTTAAGCTTTCGCAGTGAATACTTCAACCATGTCTTTAAGAACAATATCAAACAGGAATAAAAAGAACAAAACCACCTAGAGAATGTCAACATTCTACTGTCTGCGGGGTTCGTCACAACAGTGCCAAACAACGTTACCACATTCAGTTGAGCAAGTTGTGTCTTGCAAGAGGACATCACATCTAAGTGGGTGTTGGCCACTGGTTAACACTGTAATTTATAACTTTATTGTGATAATTTACCAGTAGATGGCAGTAAAGTGCCTTGTTACTACAAAATCAGCTCAACAATTTCAGACAACCAGAAATAAAGGTCCCTTGAAGAGGAGTCACTTCTACTTTGCATAAAGGCTTGATATGGGCAAGCAATGGCTTGCTATTAGGAAAAAAACATTGAAAATAGAAATAGAGTGATAACTACAAAATTGAAAAAAATCAAAGAGTATCAAGAAGTGACCAAAAAGAGAGAAATATTCTTAGGACTTAAAAACCTATTTTTAAAAGTATTCTGAAATTATTAGAGTATAACATAAAAACATAAAAATACACAAGTCATAAGTGTAAATCCTGATGCATTTTCACAAAATGAACAACACTTGTCTACCCAACACCTAAATCAACAAGTAGAACATTACCAGCTCCACAAAAGCTCCCTTTCTAATCATTACCCATGCCTCTGAGTGTAAACAGTAAACCAATACCTAATTCCACAGATGAGGCACGCCAGGTGTTAAACTTTATATAAATGAAATCGTACTCTTTTGAGTCTGGTTTCTTATGTTCAATTTTATGTTTTTGAGATTCATCTATATTATTGCCTATGGTTGGGGTTTGTCCTTTTCATTGCTGTCCCTTTCATTTTATTATTTGAGTATATCACAATTTATCCATTCTACTGGTGGTGAAATTCTACTTCAGGTCAATTTTTTTAAGTACTACTCTGAATATTCTTATACATCTTTGGATGAACATGTGTACAATTTTCTGCTGGATATATACCTAGGACTAGGATTGCTGGGTCATAGAATTTACATGTTCAGCCCTAGTGTATATTGCCAAATCATGTTTTTTAAAAACTGTTTTATTGAGATATAATTCACATACCAAACAATCCGCTCATTTAAAGCATACAATTCAATGCTTTTTAGTATAGTCACAGATGCAACCATCACCACAGTCAATTTTTAGAATTTTATATCACCTCAGAAAGAAAATCTGTACCATTTAGATATTGTCCTCTTCCCAAGGCCCCATTCCCCTATCCTTAAGCAACCCCTAATTTGCCTTCCATCTCTATAGATTTGCCTATTCTGGATATTTCATATAAATATTGGTCACAATATGTGACCTTTTGTGTTTGGCTTCTTTTACTCAGCATGTTTTCAAGGTTCATTCATGTTGTAGCATGTATCAGATTTCATTCCTTTTTATGGCTGAATAATACTCCATCATATGAATATACCACATTTGTCTTACCTATTCATCCATTGCTGGACATTTGGGTTGTTTTCACCTTTTGCCTTTTGTGAATAATGCTGCTATGAACATTCATGCACAAATTTTTGTTTGAACACCTGTTTTCAATTCTTTGGGGCATATATCTGGGAGTGGAATTGCTGGGTCATATGGTAATTCTAATTATTAAAGAAATGCCACACTGCTTTCCACAGCAGCCGCACCTTTACATTCTCCCTAGTAAAATATGAAGGTTCCAATTTCTCCATATCCTCACCAACACTTACTTCCTTTTTAAAAAGTGATTTTAAAAATATTATAATTATAGCCAACCTAGTGAGCATGAAGTAGTATTTCATTGTGGTTTTGATCTGAATTTCCCTAGTGACTTATATTGAACATCTTATCATGAACTTATTGGCCATTTGAATATCTTCCTTAGAGAAATGTCTGGTCAAGTTCTTTGCCCAATTTTTCACTGGGTTGTTGAACTGGAAGTGTGCTTTATATATTCTGGGGACTAGACCTTTATCAGATCTATGATTGCAAATATTTCTCTCATTTTGGGGGTTGTCTTTTCACTCTCTTGGTACTATCCTTTGATGCTGAAAAGTTCTTAATTTTGATGCATTTCAATGTATCTATTTTTTTCTTTTGTTGCTTGTGCTTTTGGTGTCATATCTAAGAATCATGGCCAAATCCAAGTCATCAGGATTTACTCCTATGTTTCTAAGACTTGTCTGTTTTTTGCTTTTATATTTAGGTCTTTGATCCATTGTGAGTTACTATTTGTATGTGACATGGGGTAAAGGTCAAACTTCATTCTTTTGCATGTGGATATTCAATTGCACTAGCACTGTTTGTTGAAAAGATTATTCTTTGTCCATTGAACGATCTTGGCACACTTGTCAAAAATTCAGTTGATCATAGGGCCACCTGGGTGGCTCAGTCAGTTGAGCATCCAATTCTTTTTTTTTCTAATTTTTTAAAATGTTTTTATTTATTTTTGAGACAGAGAGAGACAGAGCATGAGCAGGGCAGGGGCAGAGAGAGAGGGAGACACAGAATCCAAAGCAGGCTCCAGGCTCCGAGCTGTCAGCACAGAGCCCGACGCGGGGCTCAAACTCACAGACCGTGCAATCATGACCTGAGCCGAAGTCGGAAGCTCAACCAACTGAGACACCCAGGTGCCCCGAGCATCTAACTCTTGATTTCAGCTCAGGTCATATCCCAGGGTCTTGGGATCAAGCCCCTCATCAGGCTCTACACTGAGCATGGGCCCTATTTAAGATTCTCTCTTTCCCTCTGTCCCCTTCCCTGCTCATTCTTTCTCCAAAAACAAAAAAATAAAAATTAAAAGAATCAATTGATCATAGATATATAGGTTTATTTCTAGACTTTCAATCCTATTCCAATTATGTCCAGCCTCATGTCAGTACCACACTGTTTTGATTACTGTTAACTTTGTAGTATGTTTTTTTCACTTAAAAAAAAAAACATTTATTTATTTGTTTATTTTTAAGTAGGCTCTAGTCCCATTATGGGGCTCAAACTCATGACCTTGAGATCAAGAGTCACATGCTCTACTGACTGAGCCAGCCAGGCACCCCTGTAGTAAGTTTTTAAATCAGGAAGCTTCATATCTTAACCAAGATATGAAGGAAATACCCAAAATATCTAATTTAGGAAACAAATAGTAAACAAATTGCTGTAGCTGCTTTTGTACTATTTCACTTTCTCCCACTCCCAACATAGCCAAATATAAATCAATCAAGAGCCATGGTTAAGCAATAGTCTTCTTTAATTCCCCTTTGCAAATAGAAGCCCCTGAGCTGGTCCCCACCCCCACCCCTACCCACAACCTGGGAACCCCCAGATGCAAGGCCCCACCTCAACTTGGTGGGAGGAAGAGAGGAGCACCCCCTCCCCAGGATGGTCCATTTAAAAAATCCTAGTCATTTAAGAAATGAGGCTGGGGACAGGAGAAGGGAGCTGGAAGACAAGGTCCAGGTCAGGCCAGATTGGAGATGTTGGGGTTGTGAGGACCCTTGAGAAGGTTTTGCAAGCACATCCCTAAGCTCTGGGCCAGCATGGCTGAAGCAAAGGAGGCAGACAGTCTGACTCCTCAAGGCCCTGTCTGCCTGGTTGTGGACACTGACACTCACCACCACCACCGCCACCACCACCACCACAGGCCTCTGGATAGAGAATTTTCCAGTTACTCTCGGATAGGGTTTGTTAAGCATCCCCTCTGGCCCATGATCTGGGGGCATCCCTGGGGTTCCCCTGAGACCAAACCTGGGAGAAGGAGGGACTCTAAGAACATGCAAAGGTGGGGAGCAGAGACCCCCACCCCACCCTGCTGCTCTACAGGATGGTGGCTCCAGCTGCGTCTGGGCTCCGAGGGTCTTTCACACCAATGATGAAGTTGTTGGTTCTCCGGCTGCCATGGACCCAGGATAAGACATCTACCTTCTCCACATGGTGACCCCTGGCTTCCAGGAACTCAATCTCTTCCTCTGTGAACTCACCTGAAAACCACCCCCCAACATATACACATTCAGAGTGTTCAGAGCACTGGCGCAGGAGTCCTGTGGTCAGACCCGAGTCGTGGTCTTGGATGCCCCACTGAGGAGCTGCGTGACCTTGGGCAAATTGCTTTACCTCTCTGAGCCTCAGCCTCCTCATGGATAAAATACAGATTATATGAAAACAACACACAACGTTGTTATAGGGATTAAAGGAGATAATACACAGAAAGCACAGAGCTCAGAGCCTTGCATATAGTATATGATCGATAACATACGGTCATTCTTAACATTGCACAAAGGGCTTTGAGCTCTTCATCTCTAGCGGCCTAGGCCAAGCTGCCATCATCACTTGCCAGGATAGCCAGGATGCAGCCATTACTGCATAGCCCACTGACTGGTCTTTCTGGTTCCAGTCCTGCTTTCATACAGGTAAATGGAATCCTTTTAAACCATTAGACCACTCACCTCCCCTTCTCAAAACTTCCAATAGCTTTGATGACTCTTAGAATAAAATCCAAAGTCCTTACCAGGGCCTCTAAGGCACAACATCATCTGGGACCTCACTACCTCTCTAAACTCTTGTCCTCACTTCTTTCTACTCTCTCCCTTGCTTACCTCTGCTTTAGCCTCCTTGCTGCCCTCAGGTAGGCCAAACATGCTCCTACCTCAGGGCTTTGCACTTGCTGTTCTATTTGTCTAGAATGTTCTCCTCCTAGATAGTCATGAGACTGGCTTCCTTACTTCATTCCAATCTTCAAGGAGAACTTACCTGACCGCTATCTAAAGTAGCAGCCCTGTCATCTTTACCTTGCTTTATTTTCTTTCAAAGTGCTTATTGCTACCTGTTTGTTTATTTGTTTACTATGTCTCTCTCCATTAGATTATAAGCTTTTTGAAGTCAAGGATGTTGTCTTGTTCACTATTGATCTTCAGTGCCTAGAACTGGGTGAAGACATAGAAAATGTTAAAGTGTTTACTGGATAAATGAAGAAATCCCCACCCTCTTACATAAGTTCAGGTCCTCACCATCTCTTGCCTGACCCATTATTCTAGTTGTTTCTGTTTCTCCAACTTAAATTCTCCCCTCTTCAATCCATTTCCTCTACGTAAAACATATCAGGTCTATCCCACCTCTACTCAAGTGGATGGAAACCATGCTTCTTAACATGGACCTCCATGATAAGCCCTGTAACCTCACCTACTACGGCTCCTCAACAAAGATATGGTTTTCTTATTTCCTCAAATGGGATAATTTAGGGTAGTTCTTGAGGTAAAGATACAACACCGAATAGCATTGAATCACTGAGTCAGAAATGTATTTCCTTTATGGGTCCCTTTTAATCCTTTGGATAATGGCAAGGACTAAGTTTTAGTATGGCCTCTAACATTTCTTTTTGTTTTTCAGTGTTTATTTATTTTTGAGACAGAGTGCGAGCGGGGGAAGGGCAGAGAGAGAGGGAGACACAGACTTTGAAGCAGGCTCCAGGCTCTGTTGAGCTGTCAGCACAGAGCCTGATGTGGAGCTCGAATCCATGAACCACGAGATCATGACCTGAGCTGAAGTTGGACACTTAGCCGACTGAGCCACTGAGGAGCTCCTGGCCTCTAACACTTTTTTTTTTTTAATTTTATTTTTTTAATTTACATCCAAATTAGCATATAGTGCAACAATTTCAGGAGTAGGTTCCCTAATGTCCCCTACCCATTTAGCCCATTCCCCCTCCCACAACCCCTCCAGTAACCCTATGTTTGTTCTCCATATTTCAGCCTCTAACATCTCTACAATGCCTTCTGGGGCAACAATATCCACCTAAAATCTAAAAACAGTTGACTTTTTATAGCTATTTACCTTTTATTTGTGGCAAATGATGTTATTTTTTCCAATTGTGATTATGATATGAGATTTACCTTTAAAATACACTTACACTGAAAAAGAAGTACATGTATAGATACACATATGTAAATAATGGTTTAGATGGTGTACAAATATGGCAAAATTCAAGAAGGTGCTGGATAAATTCTTAAGTTTAGGAAACAATGTCTCTAGTCCAGCAGGCCTCCTGGCTGCTCTCTGAACCATTCTTTCTGGCTTTTGCCCATTTGTCCAGAAGGTTCTTTACCCTTACATGCCAAATTCCTGCTCCTACTCCAATGCCCAGTTGTCACCTCCTCCATAAAGCCTCCCAGAAACCCCAGTGGATGAACTTTCCTTTGGCCAAGCCTACTCCTCATGTTCCTGTCATAGACCATAAGCCTCTCAAGGGTGGGTAGGATGAACCAACCCCCCCCCCAAGTAACTTAGTGTACAGCCTCACATTCAATAGACACCAGAAGCTATTAGTTGGGATAGCCTCATTATCATCATTTGGGATCCAGAGTGTCACCAGCCAAACCACAGGCTGTGACTGCTGAGGATTTAGGTCTGTGGCTTCTAATGTGCTTCACTCTAGGAGACAGGCAGTAAAGAACAGAGTCTTTGTTATCAGCCAGGTATATATTCTAATCTCAATTCTGTCACTTACTGCTGATCTTTGACTACTTTATAACCTCTGTGGGCCTCAGTTTCTTTATCTGTAAAATGGGGATGATAATACCATGCAGGCAAGGACCATGTCTCATTCAATACTCTATCCCTTTTGGACTTGTATAATACATTGTCTGTTGTAATAAAAACTCCTCAAACCTGCACATACTTTCCCACTTACAAAATTAAGCTATGTTTGGGCGCCTGGGTAGCTCAGTAGGTTGAGTGTCTGACTTCAGCTCAGGTCATGATCTCATAGCTTGTGGGTTTGAGTCCCGCATCAGGCTCTATGCTGACAGCTCAGAGCTTGGACCCCACTTCGGATTCTGTGTCTCCCTATCTCTCTGCTCCTCCCCCACTCACACTTGGTCTCTCTCTCTCTCTCTCTCTCTCTCTCCTTCAAAAATAAACATTAAAAAAATTAAAAACAAAAACAACAACAAAAAATAAGCTGTGTCTACAATTAAGCCCCAGTCATTCTTAAAGGAAAGTCCATTTTCTCACCGTAACCTATAAGGTCCATGATGTGGCCTCTGCCTGCCTCTCTGACCTCACATCAGTTGCACTTACCCCAGTCTCCTTTCTACTCCTAAGACATGCCGAGCCCACTCCTGCCCTGAATTGCATCTGTTCCCTTGGCCTACAAAACCCGCCCCTGTTCTTTGCATGGTGGGGCTCCTTCTTACTCTTCAGATCTCAGCTGAAATGTCACCCAAGAGAAGCCTTCTCAAGTTATCAAATCAGTCCTATATGTCAGCCCACAGAGCATTTATTTTGCTTTCTCATATTTCTTTGATTATTTCTTTTCCTGTCTGCCTGTAAATGCTGTATCCTGAGCATAATGCCTGGCACACAGTAGGTATTCAATACAAACTACTGAATGAATGGTTTGCAGACTGAACAACTGTATCTTATTTTACAAATGAGAAAACTGAGGCTCAGAGTGGAGACATGCATTTCACAAGGCTGCACAGCCCGGAAATGACAGAACTGGTTCCAATCCCCAGATCTTTTACTGTTTCAAAGGAGTTCATTGGAAGAAACCAAACTTTCACTGGCAGGGAGTTATGCTGGTATAGGTGGGGGAACCCTTGGGAGGAGACCCCTTCTCCACCCAGCTCCTTGCCCACCCCCTGGGGATCTCTGCCGTGCACTCACTGTCCACCTGCAGAAGGTTAGACTGCAGGTCTGGATGCAGACGGCCATGAGCCAGGCTGTCACTCAGGTTCCGGTTCAAGGTCAGGACATTCAGCAAAACCTGTGGGCAGCCAAGAGATAGAAGTCAGGGCTGCCCCAGAGATGGGGATTCAGGACTCCCCAGGTCTCACTCCTTAGCTGGACTTCTAGTTAGAAACCTTACACTAGGGGTGTCATCCGAACAGCCTCAGAAGAGAGGCAGGGCTGTGATGGCCATCCCCATTTCAAAGAGGGGGAAACTGAGGGCCAGGAAGGGAAAGTAACTCACTCCAGAGTTTAGAGAGAGCCAAGGAAGAGGCACCACTAGCAGTCAGTCTCCTATAATCCAGCCCAGGGCTCTCCTCCCTTTTCCCTGGCCAGGACAGGGTTAATAGCTGGGGATAGTCTAGGGCACAATGTGAGTACTTTTAGCTTAGTGGTTGTGTGGGTAGGCTCTCAAACCAAACTGCCTGCCCATTCTTAGTAAACTGGACCTAACTTCTTAACTTCTCTGGGTCTTAGTTTCCTCATATACAAAGTAGAAATAAGGATTCCTTCCAAAGTTGAGAAGGCTAAAAGAATTAACACATGTAACACCATTCCTGGCACTTAGTAAGAATTCCATAAATGTTTTCTCTTGTTATTATCTTCATTTTACATATGAGGAGACTGAGGTTCAGAGAGGTTAAGTGAATTCCCGGAGATCACACAGTTAGAAATTAGCAGCACTTGGACTGGGGCCCAGGGCTGTCTGCTTCCAAAGCTCAGGCTAATTAACTCACTACCTGCCAAAGTATGTGCCTGGCATATATATCAGGTGCTTAAAACATCTGTGTAACTGTTGTGAGACATTTTGGAGAACTTTAGGTTCTTCCTTTCAAAATCAGACCCTAAAGAGAGTTGCTTATCTCTTCAGATGCTGAGTAGAGGCATCATGGGACTTGAGGTTGACAGAACCTAGGCAGCCCAGATGCTATATCACCTTCCAGTTCCACTGGCCCATGATTTTCTATGCAACCTGGAAGACAGGGAGCTTCAGGGCTCCATTTTGGCTAAGTAACTCAGCATAGCCTATGTCCCTAGTATCCAGGATGAATACTGGGACATGACTTTGTAACAAAGCAGCCTTGGCCTATGTTTGCTGAGCTAGGGATGAGAACAAGACAGAGACATGAGGCACATCTACAGTCCAGGCCACAGCTTGGCTGCTGGCCACAAAGGGCCTACCATGGAGGAAACCTCACCTGGGTCAGGCCGCTGAGGCCCCGGGCAGCTCCATTGGCCCCCAGTGCGAGGTAGGTCCCACAGAGCCCCTCTGCCGGCCGGACCACAGT
The DNA here is from genome assembly GCF_022079265.1 of Lynx rufus. Taxonomy (NCBI): domain Eukaryota; kingdom Metazoa; phylum Chordata; class Mammalia; order Carnivora; family Felidae; genus Lynx; species Lynx rufus. The sequence goes on along the minus strand of NW_025814896.1, from coordinate 24,326,088 downwards.
GGGCAGCAGGAAAGACAGTGGTCGCTTCCCTGGCTGCACCGAATTCTCCTGTGTCAGAGGACCGAGACCACAGGGGGATAAGAGGTGGGGTAAGTTTTCATGGGGGACTGGTCCCTTCCCAGGCCACAGTTTGCTGTCTGTGAAATGGGCAGGGTTCCTGGATAACTAAGGTGGATCATGGCCCCACTGAATTGCTATGGAGATACGATGGGTGGCAAGGGAGGGGACCAAGCCAAGAAAGATGGCCAAGAGGAAGAACAGGATAATCTACACCCTGGTCATCTCTGTCTTCATCCTGCCAGGGTCCCAGCTCACAGGATGTAAGAATACTAGCCTCCAACTAGACCATAATTCCTATCTCTTTCCTCTTTTGACCAACAAGAGGGCTGAGCCCCATCAGCTCAGCATCCCACAATTGTAGACCATTGTGCTGAAAAGTGCCAAAGAATCAAATGGGGGCTAATATCCTTATTGTACAGATGAAGAAACTGAGGCCAAGAAAGGGGGCAAGACTTTCCCTAGGTCATATAGTGAGACAAGGACAGAATGGGATGAAGCTTCTTCAGGCCCACCAGGCTCCAAGCCCCAGACTTGGGCTGGGAATGAAGTGGACACCTTGTTTTGGGTTCCTTTATAGTAGAAGTTCCTAGAGGAAGTAGGGAAGGAGGCACAGTCATACTGCTACACTTTCTACCTAGCCTCAAGGTTCTCAGGGGAGGAGGGAAGCAAGGCCCTACCAGGCTGGGAGCAGAGTGGTTAGCAGTCCTGTTGGGCCAGGAGAAGTCTAGCATCTGGCTGTTGAGCAGGATCCCCGAGGGAGTGATGAGGCCACTGCCAAAGGGCCGGTTCAGGGAGCTGGGGGTGGAGGTTGGGCCAGGTGAGCCCTGAGGCCGCCCTCACCCCCATCCAGCCCCCAACCCTTCCTGGTCCAGACGATCCCCAGTGCCAGGTTCTGAGTCTGAGCTGGCATACCTGACCATGGCCACGATAAAGTCATCAGGGCCCATGATCAGCACCTGGGCAGCCGTGGGAGCCCCATCCAGCTCGTAGACAGGCAGGAGTGGAGCAGGAGCCGCCTGGGAGTCATTGATGTGGCCCCGGAGGTACGCAGCTTCCACCTTGCTGAAAAGACAGGGGCAGGAGATGAATACACAGCAGGCTCTCATTACACCCCACCTACCACATTGTGATGCCTGTTTGTGCAATTTGATTAATGTCTGCCTCCCCCACTGGACTGTTAGGTCTATGAGAGCAGAATCTCTTATTCTGAACATATGGGAAATATCCAGGAAAGTGTTATTGGACTGACTGAATTTATTTAGGTGTCATTCAGATTCCCTCCTAGAGCCAACTTTTATTTAGTGCTTAAACCAAGAGTCTTTTAGTTACTTGATTTCATTTACTCAGTTAATCCTCCTCTTGAAAGTACCTGGGGCATAGTGGATGCTCACATAATATTTGTTTCGAATGAACAAACAATTCATTTAATCTAATGTTTTTAGTTTGGAACTGAAGTTTTATTAAGAGTTTAGTCAGAGGAAAATTTTATATACAGGGATCTTTAGTTACTATTAGAATTTTGTGGGGGAAGACTTGGTATATAAGCCCTTAGTAACTATTTATTGGATGAAATTACTTGAATGAATTTAATATAGGTGTGTGTGTGTGTGTGTGTGTGTGTGTGTGTGTGTGTGTGTTAGAGCTAAATTGAAAACAACATGCAATTTTCCAGACGTTTTAAAGTTTGACAGAGGGTTTCTTACTTAATAACTGTTGGTTTGGTTATTGTAGTTGATTAGAGAATGACAAGTTACTAAGGATTATTAAAGATTTTCATTCAGTTTTCAACCATAAAGGCTGGTGGCCACACAGAAGAGGCAGAGAGGGCTTTGTTTCAGGTGGATTGGGTGAGGGGAGAGAGGCTTTGTTTTTAGACTTCACTCTTATGGCTTTGAACTGCTTATTGATTTTGGTTGCTGCTCTTTTTGCTTTTTAATTATAAGCTATTCATTTAGTTTCATTGTTTCCAACTTAATTCATAGAGTTGTTTGAGTAATAAAACAAATTTATGTTAAGTATATTTTTGGTTTCTGGTTTTTTCCTTAGCTAGCCTTTTGGTCAGGTATAGTAGCAATTAAATAGTAACCGTTCTTTACCCACTCATATTGCCGGTTACTACTACTAATATTTGTTGAATACTTATTATGTGCCAGACAATGTGCTCAGTGCTTTGCATGTATGACCTTATTTAATCTGTACCACAACCTCATGAGGTTGGCACCATTATTGTCAGGCCCCCTTGTGGAAACAGACTTACAGAATTTAAATTTGTCCAATCCTGTACAGCTAGTGAATGGTGAAGTTGGGATTTGAACTGAGTCAGTCTGACCAGGACCCACAGTCTTACAATATTATGCTGCTAATGTGGATACATTATAGTGTATAATGTATGTATAATGTAAAAATTCCCATCACCTCCAGTAATTGCTTGGAGATTTTTCATTGTTACTAGGCTTTCTTTTTCCACTCCAAAGGGGGCCCAGATGGGCCCCAATAGGTGCCCTGCTAGGGTAAAAAAGGTTTTGAGGGCCAACTCATTGTACAGATGGGGAAACTGAGGTAGGTGCAGGGTGAGGCAACCAGTGTCACACTATGAGTTGGAGCTGAGCTAAAATTGTCTTGGGACTCCAGGTCTTCTTGCTTTACCAGCTGCTTTTCATCTGATCCTTTCCTCACATCCACCACCACTTCTGCAGCCCTGAGGGTCCTGCCCTGGGACCCACCTGAGCATGTCATCCATGCTCTCAGTGATGGTAGAATCGTAGACAGGATCTCCCAGTCTGCTGGCCAGGGCTAATGCAATCTTCAGGGTCTGAAAATATAATAGGGGTGTGGAAGAGGCTGCCAGGCTCCTCCCAGGACCCACACTTTTGATCCTCATGTGAGAAAACCTGGAGGTGATTTAGTCCTGCCCCACGGCAGTAACCCATCCCCCCACTCCCAGTGTACCAAGACCCAGGGCAGGGTGGAGGGGTCGGCCTTGCCTCTGCCACCCAGTGAAGAGCCTGTTCCCGGGACACCAGGGTGGTAAGATTGAAGCCTTCAAGGATGTTGAGAGCACTGATGAGGGCAGGCCCTGTATGCGGGGGTGGGGGACTGAGAACCAGGTGGCCTGGAAAAAAAATGGAAATGACCAGATGGCAGGGGAGGGGTCAAGGCATCTCCATATCCCACTATCACGTAGGCTGAGACCCCTGCACTGAACTCCTCATCAGACAGGGAAACTGTGCTGAGAGGCAAAGTATTGAGAGGCAAAGGGACCCACACAAGTTCACATGGCAAGTCAAGGGCAGGGCCAGGACTCCAACTCAGAACACTGGTCTTCAGTTTCCTCTTCTGCACAAGGAAACTAAGGCTCAAGAGAACTGTAGTCTGCCCAGAGGCACATTGCAGGCAGAGCAGGGACAGGTGTCCAGATGTCCAGAACTCCTTTTAGCTCCTCCCACAGACCAGGATACTATTCAGGGCCCATCATGGTCCCACCCCTAAAACTTCTTGGGAGCAGCAATCTCCTCTTCCTATTTGAGGCCCCTGTTATTAGATGTTTGGACATCAAAGGAATAATGATAATACCTGACATATAACATTAACTGATTAACTCATTTAACCCCCACAATGGGTAATGTTATCATCCTCATTTTACAGGTGAGGAAACGGAGGCACAGAGAGGCAGCTGGTCCAAGTTTGTAAGAGACAATCTCAAGGTACTGGCATTGGCAAGAGAACCCAGGCTGGGGAGGGGATTTGTAAAATCAAATAAGAATTCAGCATCCATTCTGATCAGGGCAGCTTCTGATAACACCTCATCAAATCTTCATGGGCACCCCTCAAGGGTACTATCTCCATTTTTAGGAGGGAACCACAGCTCACAGTGGGAAGTGACTTGTTCAAGGTGAATCGGACAGCTAGTACTCAAACCCAGGTCTTCATACACTACCACCTCTGGTAGAAGAATCAGGCTAGAAATTGAGGCCTGGAAACCTGAACTCAGAGGTAACCCCTCCTGGGGTTCAAGGTGATCCAGACCTCCAGGAGGGGAGAGAACCTGAGAACCTTCTGAGGGACCCAGGAAACCACCACTTTGGGTTCAGCAAACATGGATTTCATCCACATCATAGGCTTGGCTTTTGGGATTCCTCTAGTTTTGAGTTTGGCAGGTTAAGTTCCATTCTGTCCCTGGGCCTCAGTTTCCTTTTGACACAATGAGGGGACAGGTTTATAATTGTCTTCAAAGGTTTGTTCAATATGAATTTAGATGGACTCTGGCCTTATGAATTCTTCTTAGGAAGTACACAACAGTGAGAGTGGGGCTGAGGCAACATAGAGCCCAAATCAAGAAAACTTATGGCCAGAACCCCAACTTCCAGGCCTGAACTTTTGGCCAGACCTCCCTCCCCATATCCTAAATACTTGGGGTAACTGACCCCATGACTACTTCAGGAGGTGGGCTGGCTCTGGCTTCCTTCAACAGTTGGCTGGCCAGGCAGCTCACTGCCTCAGTTTCTCTCCTGTAAAATGGGGAGGAATTTCTAGGCCAAAAGGAGGTGGCCATGGACCGGGAGGCTTCTCCTGAGCAGGGACCCTGAGAGCTGGGAGAGAGGTCACCTCTGTAGACGCCACACACAGGATTCTCCACGAGGGCACTGTAGTTGCTGAAGTCCTCCTCAGTTATGACACCCCCTGCATGTTGAGCCTAGAGGGGAGAGAATGACCCCATCACAGCTGTGATCCACACTCCACAGTGTAAGCATATGGGCTTGGCCTATGGTATATGCTTGGAATCAAAGACAGATCAGATGTTTCTAACTTTTGTGCCTTCTGCAATTTCCATCATGGCCTTTATGGACCCCATTAGCCCTCGGGACCCTATGGAAAAGAAAGGGGGAAAAGCACTACCACTGAGCACCTGCTATGTACCAGACATTCTATGAACGACCTCCTTAGATTGGCATTCAAGGCCCTTTGTGACCTGGCCCCTGTCCAATGCTCCCACCTCATGTCCTGCTATTCCCCAGTGACCTCTGTACAGCTACCTGAGTGAACTACAGTTCCTGAACTCATGACTCCATGGCCTTGCACATACTACCCTCTCTGCCTATATAAAATGAACATTTTCTGGGGTACTTGGCTGGCTCTGTCAGTAGAGCCTGCAACTTTTGTTGGGGTCCTGAGTTCAAGCCCCACATTGGGTGCAGAGATTATTTTTTTTTAAAGGAATATTTTCTACTTAAAGCAGAATTTGCCTACAGATATCAAAACTGAATTCTTCATTTCACTACAATTAACTAAAGCTACTCCAAAACCATGAACTCTGGATGATTCTGGTAGGAATGACCCTCATTGGATGTAACCAAGCATCTATTGACCAATGAACCAACAAACCTATGGGCTCATTCCATCCTTTCCAGCATGGTAATTTTCATTCCTAAATTAGCATAACCACTAGGAATCCTCAATCTCTCTCTCTCTCTCTTTGTAGTTTTAGTACTTGAAACCCCTGACTTTTAATCCACCCTTGGTGAACTACACACTGAAGTTCTACACATTGAATGACACACACATCATATGTGTTCCTTTGTTGGTCAAATTTTTAAACTCAACTTTGGTGTTTTTTTCTTTTAAAGCTCTGGTCTTTGTTAGAGTCTCCTTCATCCCCTTCTCCAGTATATCCAGGTCTGGCTAATCAGAGCATTCCTTTTCCATGCCAGTGACTGGTTTGGGAATAATCATGAGACCTATGATAGGCCAATGAGATACAAGCTGGAGGTTTTTGCTTTAACTGTTGGAATGAGAAATGCTCTTTCTCTGGGATGGTTTGCTGGAAGGATGGCTGGTGAGGAGTAGGTATGGAAAGGATCTGACAGAGAGTGAATTCAAACAGAAGTAGAGTCATGACAGAGAGACAGACAGACCAAGGCCTGACAATGTAGATGGAGCTGTGGACCCAGCAGACCTAAAGCCAGTATTCTGCTGGACTTCCCAGTTAAGTCCATTTGAGATGGGCGTCTATCATATAACCATACCTCCAGTGCCCAGCACAGGGTCTGACGCAGAACAGGCACTCTATGAATGTAGAATGAATGACACATCTATTCAATTCCCATAACTATATGGCAGAGATACATATAATCACTCCAACGGTACAGATGACAGAATCACAGAGTTGGTGTGTATCCTCATCTTGAACATAATTTTCCATTAGGAGTTTTTAACTACTGACAATAGTTCTCAGAACCCATTACTGCCTCAGACTAAGAGTCTCTGTTGGTTGGTAAGTCCTGATAGTCACCAGTGAAGGAGGGGTTTCCCTCAGTCCCTAGAAGACCCAAGAGCAGGGTGAGCTTGAGGGCTCAGGGAAGCTGAGGCTGATCCTGAGTCTCCACCAGGCCTGGGAGGGACAGGACAAGACTCTGCACAGGTTGGCACCAGCCCTGGGGGGCCCAAAGGTACCTCTTTCAATCAAGACAGAACAGTTCTCTCATCCCAGGGGGTTCTTTGTGCTGCATCCCAGTTAACTGCTCTCACCCCAAACAACCACTAATCTGATTTCTACCACCAAAGATTGGTTTTGTCTATTCTACAATCTCAAGTAAATGGAATCCTCAGTAAATATATGTAGAAAGAAAGACCGAGAAGGAAGGAAGGGGAAGAATACTCCTGCAGTAGGGTCCTTCAGGGCAAGGGGAGCTCCCCACATGCTCACCTCAGCCACCATCTCCAGTGTAAGATTGCCTCCTGCGTAGAAGGCGGTGGGGCCAGAGGTGCCCAGCACATCCAGCACTGCAGCCAGGTCAGGCCGACGCAGCAGTGAGCCAGGTAGTGGCGGGTGGCCCAATGGCAGGAATGTCTCACGGAAACGCTCAGATGCATTGGGCGGAGGCTGTTCGGCCAGGGCTCGGGCTGCAAGCAGGGACAGGAGGCTGGGCTAGGGGCTGAGATGCACCATAGATGAAGTGGCTGACTGGCTGGCCCTAATAGTTCTGGTCCCCCAGAAGCCTGTTATGGGGAAGGTGTGTGGGGGGGGTGTACATGGGCCCTTCCCAGATCCCCTCATTTGAGGCTGCATCCCTGTGAGAGTAGGATGGGTGGGGAGGGAGCCAAAGGAGCAAACTGGAAGAGAGGTGCTTTTTGGCTTGGGCCCCAAATCTCAGAGGTTCCTTCTCCCCTTCCCATCAACCTCATGCCTTCCCCCCAACCCCCAGGCCCCACTGACCTAGATCATGGGTCACGTTGAAGCCATCTTGGGCCACAGCTGCTGCGAAGGCCAGGACTTGGGACCATGGCAGCCTGGGGGGGCCGGAGAGCAGGGGGTGGAGAAGGTCCTGGGGGGAGGAGGAGGGGTCCTGGGGGAAACTTAAATCCCTGATTAGGGAAAACCCAGAGACTGGAAGAGCAAGGGGGTTCCTGGGAAGGAGAGTCCTGGCAAGGGAAGGGGATATTAGGAGGTGGAGTTGGGAAGGAAAGAATCCAAGGAAGGTAGGAGACGGCCACCCAAGGAGAGATGCAGGCAGGGGCCCCTGGTCCCCAGAGGGAGGGTCTTTACCTGCCATAGAGCTGGTGAGCTTCATGTAGCCCCTTCACCATTCCGGGGACCCCCACCAAGAGCCCAGGCTGGGCGAGGCGGGCAGGTGAGGGAGAGAGGAGACCAGGTCACTGGAAGCGGGGGGCTGGGCTGAACTCCGCAGAGCCCCAAGCCAGGGATGGGGGCTGGCACAGGGGAAAGACACAGGCCAAGTATCCCAGAGGAGGGACAAGCTCTCCCCGGCAGGCATCCCTCCCATTTCCCTGACTTATTATCAGCAAATGCAGAAAGGCGTCCTTTATCTAGCATAGTTGGGGGATTTATAAATTAAGCAAACCCTTTTAAGAGCCAAGACATAACCAATTTAGACAGAAACCTGTCTGTTGGATTATATCTACTCCTGCCTTTTAAAGTAATGGACAAGGGACTTTCATTTAACCTTTTCGTTATCACACTACCATTACTCAGCTGTGATAACTCAGGCATGTGTTTGGCTTTTGTCACTGCACCAAATAACTATTTTTCCAAATTTTTCTACTTTTTCCTTTGCTCTCAGTGGATAGTGGGTTTGCCTTTAGCAGTACCTCTTTAATTTTCCAATAGGTTGTGGGCTGGGAAAGTTATAGTCAACAAGCTTAGAATGGGAAGTATGAGATATAGTGCAGGAACTTTGCGATGTCTCAGGCTGCTCAGGTTTCCAGATAGGTGAGGTCGCCAGAGAAGTGAGGTGTTGCTGTATTGCCTATTATCAACCATCCAGATCTTTTGGTTCATTATTTTATTTTGGGAGCTGCCTCTCTTCCTCATAGCCTTAAGAGCATCCTGCTTAACTCTTTTTCTCATTTCCACTGTAATTACTCAGCAAAGTAATGTTTCGGTTAGCAGAAGGGCAGTGAAGGGAGACGCCCCCGGACTCTCTCTTCTCACCAGCATCCCCACCTTGGTTTCCCAGGATCTCTGCAGGGCCTCTTCCCTGAGGGCCCCTGGTGCAGACTCCCGGAAGTCAATTAGGTGGCTCTCATTTCGTCGGATGTCATGTACCAGCATCACGCCGCCACTGGGAGAGGCACAGAAGGGGGAGGTTGATAAGATGCTACCCCTCTAAACAATTAACCTGCCACCCTTCAACCCCCAGTGGTGATGGCTAAATCTGTCATCTGGAGTCAGATGTCTGAGCCCTCTCCCCAGCAGGGATTCAGAGACTCAGCTTCTGTAAGAGGGTGGGGGAGTGAAATCAAGGGGATTGGGGACCCAGAAACCATGGACCTCATCTAGCCTGTTACTGGAGACTTTAATCCCTGATTAGGGAAACCCTAGAGACTGGAAGAGCAAGATGTTCTACCCCCTGCCCCCACCCTAGACCATAGCTGGACCCCTGCCAGCTTCCTGCACCTGCCTCCATGGTATGCCTCTGCTCCCTCTTCCAGGACTGAATTATGTAAGGATAGACTGTATACAACCAAAAGGGGAATTTCTTTGGTAGGGCCTGCAGGGCTGGTCTTGCAGGAGCCAAGATATGGACTTTGTCAGCTTGTCCCTTTTCTGTGACTTGTTTCCATCTGAGATGGAAGTTGCATCTGAGATGGTTGGCCTGCAGCCAAGTAACATAATAAAGAGAGCAGGAGAGATAAACAATAGGGAGTGGCAGGAATTATGGCCAAGTAGAAAGCACAAGCCCCATCATGCTATTTAGCTCCAGACAATTGTAGCCATGTGGGAATGCGGGCCCAGTGTTACCGAGGCTCCCGATTGTTAAAGAGATGTTAGAAATATGGGTTTTTATGAAAATTCTCAACTTTTTAACAATAGCAAGCAAATTAAAAAATAATTTTTTTCAATGTTTATTTTTGAGAGAGACAGAGAGACGGAGACTGAGCGTGAGTGGGGGAGGGGCAGAGACAGAGGGAGATGCAAAACCAGAAGCAGGCTTCAGGCTCTGAGCTGTCAGCACAGAGCCTGACATGGGGCTCAAACTCATGAACCGTAAGATCATGACTTGAGCTGAAGTTGGATGCTTAACCAACTGAGCCACCCAGGTGCCCTGAACAATAGCAAACAAATTTTAAAAACTTTAAGTGTGGGAGATGCTTGGGTAGCTCAGTCAGTTGAATATCCGACTCTCAATTTTGGCTTAGGTCATAATCTCTTAGTTTGTGGGTTCCATCCCTGTGTTGGGCTCTGTGCCTGCTTGGGATTCTCTCTCTCTGTCTCTCTGCCCCCTCCCCCACTCTCTCTCTCTCAAAATAAATAAACATTAAAAAAAAATAAAAATTTAAGTGTGGAAAACAAACTAGTCTGTGTGTTGGTATGGCCCATAGGTGGCCAGTTTGTAATCTTTGTTTTAAGAATTCTTAGCCTGGGGACACTTGGGTTGCTCAGGTGATTAAGCTTCATACTCTTAATTTCTGGTCAGATCATGACCTCATGGTTTGGTTTGTAGATTCCAGCCCCACATGGGTTTGTCCTGACAGAGGGGGAGCCAGCTTGGGATTCTCTCACTCTCCCTCTCTCTCTGCCCCTCCCTGCTCTCTCTCTTTCTCTCTCTCAAAATAAATAAACTTTAAGAGTTCTCAGCCTGGGGTACATTTTTGGAAGATAGAGGTTCCATAGCTTAACCATGCTCACAGGGATTTGTTTTAAGGATCTGTAAACCTGAAAGTTAAAGTATCCCTGTGTTAACTAGTGACAGTATACCCCCACCAGAGTAGTTTACAAAAGTCTAGTTACAACAAAGTAAAACACAACAAAACAAAACAAAAACAAAACAAAACTCTTCTGAAAATGCCTCCTCTGACTCAGGTAAGGAGAAAGGGGGAAAATTGGATGTAGAAAGGCAAAATGCAAGGAGTTGGGGCCTAGCTGCCCCTCTAGTGAAACCCAAAGACCCCCTAGTGAGGCCTACAGACCAGGACACAGAAGGCGGCCTGGGGGAACCCAACCTCCACAGCTGGGAGCTCCTTACCCGCCCAGGCCAGAACTGTGTGGAGCCACGATCCCCAAGCACAGGGCTGCTGCCACAGCGGCATCCACGGAAGATCCCTGTTTACTGAGCACCTCGATGCCCAGCGATGTGCAATGGGCAGCATCAGTCACCACGGCACCCTGGTGAAAGATCTGGGAAGGGAAAGGGTTCTAGGTGGGGGCAGTAGGAGACCCCTGCCCCCTTAAGGCACCTCCACCAACCCCAGAATCTCCGCAGGGGCTGGGGGTGCGAGGCCTGCCTTCTTGTCCCCTAGGACTCTTTCCATTATTGCCTCCAGTGCCTCTCACCTGATCAGGTGCCTTCCTGGCTCTGTCCTCCTCATACCTTGAGCCCCTCCCTTTGGGGCCTTCCTCTCCCATGTCACTGTCCTCTCCCCTTTCCATTTGCTGACCTCCTCCTGCACTCAGCCATTCCGCAATCCCCACGTTCTCCTCAAGAACTTCCTCACTCCCTCCTCTTCGGTTCCCTCCCTCTGGCCCTCACGCAACCCCCTCACCTGAGGGTCCCCGAAGTAAATCTGCATGACAAGCGCCACAGTGACACCCGTGGCAAAAGTGAGGCAGGCCGTGACGATGACTGTGAGCCCGTCCTGGCGGCAGGAGCACTCGGCCGCTGCCGCAGAGAACGGGTCCTTGCGTGTCTCCCGCAGCGGCGACCCGTCCTGGCTGCCCATCTCCGACGACGTCGAAGGCAGCCGCTGCAGCCGCGCAGACTTCAGGAAGGAGTCCGGGTCTGTGGGGTGGCAGCCGGGTAGGTCTGGGCACCTCTTACCTGGCCCTGCCCGCCTGGAGGGCGGGGCTATTCTGCATGACTCTCTCCCCGCCCCTGTCAAGCAAACCCCACTAGACGGCACTGCTCGCCCTTTTTAGCATCTCCCCAATGCACCCCAAAAGGGGGAAGCGGCAGTCCCAGCTGGAAAGACAGGGACCCCCATCTAGGCAGCAGGAAGCTGGATGTCTGGCCCCTAGGCAAAACTTCCTGGGAAGCGAGACCCACCCAGGGACCCAGGACCCAGGGCCTAGGGCAAAGAATACTTCCTGGAGTGCAAGGGGTTTGAGCCCTCCCTGGAAACTAGATCCTGCCCCAGCTGGGGCCAGCTTTCTGTGCAAGGAGGTAGCTATATAAACTGAATGAACAGGCCCTGGCTTCCAACCTTGCTTGGCTTACCCATTCACTCACTCAACAAATATGGAGGGCCTGCTATGGGTCTGGCCCTCTGCTCAATACAGGGGAAAAGAATAAACAGTTTCTGCCCTCATGGAGTTCACAGACCAGTGAAAGAAAAGAAAATAAACAAACAAAGGAGTATATCATCACAACTTGTGGCAAGTGCTATGAAGGATGGAATGATAGAGAATAATGGTGCACGTTGAAGGTTGCTTAGCTGGGGAAATCAGGCAAGGCTTCTCAGGGGAGGTGACTTTTAAGCTGAGAACTAAGGGATGAGGAGGAGCTAGCCATCATATGTAGAGCAAGGGGTGAGTGTGTGGAGTGTTCTAGAAAGGAGCAGCAGGCACAAAGGCCCTAAGGTAGGAATAAGCTTGGTACATTAGAAAAAAGTAACCAAGGCCTGAGTGGCTCTGATGTAACGAGCAAGGGGAAAGAGTGGTATGGTGGAGGCTAGGCCAGGTGCACTGGGTCTTGTGGGCCTAGTGAGAAGCTTCGATTTAATCCTAAGAACCATGGGAGGCCATTGCAGAGTTTTAAGCAAGAACTGAAGACATCTGTTTTGTGTTTTAGAAAGATTCCTCTGGCTATCTGGAGAATGAATCTGAGGACTGACTATAAGAGTGGAGCAAGCTACTACTTGCTGGCTTACTATGAGTAAGTCCCTTCAAGCCACAAGCCTCACTTTCCTCACCTAATAATGGAGCTAACCCCTAACTGGCCAAAATGGGCATAAGGATTCCATGAGATGATTCTACCAGGCACCCTCTAGCTACTTCTATCCCCCTTCCACGTTGGCCAGGGCTGAGGCCCTCTTCCATCCCATAGTTTTCCTCCTTTGGGTCATATTAGCCTTGAAACCAGTTCTCTAAATGGCCTATAGGTCCTGGGTGTTTGTGAACAGTAAAAAAATAACCTGGTACCTTGGCCTTAATACCCTTGCTATATGTACAATGTGTTTTAAAAAGTTCATTCATTCAATAAATATTTTGTGAGCACCTCCTACTATGCACTAGGAGGATAACCACTTTAAAAGTCTGTGGGATAATATTGAAAACTAATTGTTATACTTTCCTGTTTAAAATACTATCATGGTTCATTGATGTCAACATGATGAAAATCCAAGCTCCTTGACCAGGCATTCAAGACCCTTCAGAATCCATACTTCCCTCTTCTGTGTAAATAAGAAACCACATACATATATAGATAATTTTTAGAAAACGTTTATGGTGGTTACTTCTGGGGAAAGATACTGAAGGTAGGAATGAGATGGGGTGGGAGAATTTCTTGTTTGAAATTTTTATTACATATATGTATTTTTTTAGTCAATACATATAAATATATTTTTAAGATTTTATTTTTTAAGTAATCTCCACACCCAACATGGGGCTCACACAACCCCGAGATCAAGAGTCTCATGCTCCACTGACTAAGCCAGCCAGGCACCCCTAAATCAATACATATATTTTTATTTTTATTTTATTTTTTAATTAAAAATCTTTTTCTTTTAAAGTTTATTTTTATTTATTTTGAGAGAGGGATAGAGAGCAAGAGGGGGAGGGGCCAAGAGAGAGAATCTCTGTGCTGTGAGCACAGAGCCTGAAAATTGTTTTCTTGTAGAGAGAGAGAAAGAGTGTGTACACACATGAGCTGGGGAGAGGGGCAGAGGGAGGGAGAGAAAGAGAGAGAGAGAGAGAGAGAGATAAGCAGGCTCCATGTTCAGCAAGAAGCCCAATGTGGGGCTTGACCTCAAGACCCTGGGATCATGACCTGAGCCAAAATCAAGGGTTGGATGCTCAACCAACTGAGCCACCCAGGAACGCCCATATATTTTTAAATAAAAAGGAAAAATTGTGGGCAGATAGGAATGGAGAAGAGAACTTTTACTTTTCTTCACTTTTTTTTTTTACTATACACATGTAATTTGTTTTACATTTTTTATTCAAAAAAAGAAACTTGTCTTCTGGAAGCCTCCCTCAGCTGATCATGCTTGCCTCTACTCCACAGCACCAGCACCACATAGTCTTTAAATAAAACTGGAATTCATTCAACAAACAGATGTTAAATACCTACTGTGGGCACAGAACTCTCCTTGGTCCCTGGAGGTTTCAAAAGAAGTGCAGGAAATGGTTTTGAACTTGTATTTATTGATGCTGACTATATTCCAAGCTCTTTATACACATTCCCTCACTGAAGCATTCCCATAACTTTATGAGATAGGCCTATTCTCTCCATTTTGCAGATGAGGAAACTTGGGACTGGGAAAGATGATGCTGCCCACTTAAGGTCATAAAATGAATAAATGACAGAAGCAAGTAACTCAAAACCTCCTTTCCATTGCTCCACAAGGCAGGAGCCATTTCCACACTCAAAAGCCAACCTTGTAAGCTAATTCTAGTTGATGCTTGTCCTTAAATATGTTTTCTCCAATCAGCTATGAGGGACCAGGAGGTGAAGGTGATATGGTTTCATTAGAGTTAGATTCATGCAAGACTTTTTATTCCACCAGTCAATCATTAAGTTATTCATTTATTCAACAAAAATATTTACTGAATACTTTACTGTGTAAGCACTAGGGCAATAAAACCATTGATTTTACTGATATGTAAGAGCAACAGCAGGACACTGGGAAAAGGTTAGTTTGGAATCAGAAGACATAAGTCTTTTGGGAAAAAGATGATGAGTTTAATTTTGGTGATTCTGAATTTGTGGGACATTAGCAGTTGTCTGGAGGCAACTGGCCTAGAAGGCATTTGATTTTTATCTGCTTAGATGCCATTTCCATTCAATTTTCTTTTAGAAAATACCATCTCCCTTCTCTCATTCCTCATTTTCTCATTCCTGACCAGAGTGAGTATATGACCTAGGTCTAGCCCATCAGAACAGGTACCTCTATACAGTATCTGGTTCAGGGACAGGCATGTGACCAGCACCAGTTCAATGAGACTAAAACTTAGTTCTATTGCTGGAAGCATTGGGAAAGAGGAAAGCTTTCTTTCTGCCTAGATTGCTAAGATAGTACGGGGTAAACCTGTTGCTGCTGGGGACATGTTGACCCACAAGATGAAAGCCAATTCCTGTTTAGGTGCCTTGATCCAGCTATACTTGAGGCCCCATATCCCTGGATTTTTCAGTTATGCTATCAAATAAAATTCTCTTTTAAGATTAGCTCAGTTTTAGCTGAGTTTCTGACAAAAGAATACTGAACAGAGTTGACTTGCTAAGTCTAGAGCTCAGGAAAGATATCTTGGCTAGAAACTGAGTTCATCTCTGGCTTGCTTATTCCTTAAGGGCAGAATCATTAAAGATTTTTGAACCAAGGAATGACATGACAGAAGTTCAAGGTAGTGGATGGATTGGGGTTGGGGAGGCAGAGGGGAGGAAGAGGCAGGTAGTTGCTAGAAGCCTATGGGTAATACAAGTAAGAGAGGATGGTGGCTTAGTCTACAGTAGTGGTAGCAGGATGATGAGATGGAATCTGCAAGATACTTGGAAGGACAGAGAGCATCTGATCACCATTTGGAAATAAAAGGAAGGAAGGAAATCATGGGTAGCTCCTGGGCTTCTACCTTGGAGACTGGACGAATGGCAGTGTCACTAATTGAGAATGACATTGGGGGAAGGGCAGGTATGGGGAAGAGATGATAAATTCAACATAGATCATGCTGACAGTCAGGCACTTGCAGGACATCTAGAGGCAGATGCCTGCGACAAAGAGGAACACATGGGCCTGAAGCTCAGGAGAGAGTCAAGAATTTCCCCAACCTTGGAGTGGTCACCATTTAGCTCTACTTTTTCCAGGGTCAGTTGTAGGGTACCTGGCACTTGGTTCTGGGGAGTGGCAGGCTAGAGGCTAGTTGGGCACAACCAAGGTCCTGGTTAAGAGGATGGGGCAGTGCCAGTAAGTGGCACCACCAGGTTAATAACATAGATCATGTTAGCCAACAGGCTAGTCCCGCTGGCCAAAGAAGCCTTGGGGCCTAGAAGTTGTGCTCTGAGACAAAGCACTGAAATGACTACATAGGTATGATGGTAAGAGTCCTTGGAATTTTAGTGTACAAGTGTGGCATAAGGTGCAGGTTCCAAGAAACTCAGGTGACAAGGGTCTCTGTTGGAGTTTTGTACAGATGAGGGCAGAATCTATATTAACTCCCCAAGGTACTCCCTCCCCTGCTAGTCTTTCATCCTGAGATCTATCTCATTCATTTATTCATACAACAATTTTTATTAGTGCTTAGCACTGTGCTGGACGGTAGAGAAAGGATGGTGAACAAAACAGTCACGATCCCATCCTCATAGGGCTTACAAATATGGAGTAATCACATGACTGCTCAAATAATCACAGGTTTGATAAATGCTAAGACATTTATAGGGAGCTAGGAGAAAACATGTCAGGGGTTTTCCAATCTCTAGGTTAAGAGAGATAGACATCCCCAGTTGAGCTAGAAGAGGAAACTAAGGCCCAGGTCAGGATAGGACTGCCCACTGTCATACAGAGTCAAGCCAGTGCTGAGATCAGGAGTGGCACTCCTGACCCCTGAATAAAGGACATAGTTTCAGGCTGTTATCCACCAGGACACATCTTCCCATTACTCTTCCTGTTACCTCCTGATTCCAGGGTTACTCCCTCTGGAAAAGAAGTTTTGATCTGCAGCTTGGACATGTGATGCCCATAAGCCTCCCCCTCCAGGTAGGGTACAGTCTAGTTAGGTTGGCAGGGGCTGTGAGTAAAGGCCAGATGACTGGGAAGTTGTGGAGGGGGAAGAGTTTGGAGCTTTCAGCCTGGGAATAGCTACAGAAGGGTCAGGCTGGAGAAGACTGGGTCAGAGAAGCAGGATCTGCCTGCCAGGCTGGTAAGGAAGAGGGCTCAAGTGCAGGCACTGGGAGGAAGACAGAGTTAAGCAGAAGGATGCTCTAATGCCAGGAAGTGACGTTGAGGGAAAGAAGGATGGGGGATGGAGGATGAAGAATGGAGAGGAAGATAGAGCTGGGCCACATGGATAGGAGGCAGAGCCCTAGGGAAGAAATGCTCAGAGACCTCTTGGCCCTCAGGTCTCCCCCCTCCCTACTCTTGCCCCTTGCAGTCCCTGCAGAGGGCCAAGAACACAGTAAAATTCTGGAGCCTGCTTCCTAGGGGGCAGGGTACCTTACTAACATCCTGGCCTGATCCATGGCTCCGGGAGGGGTGAGGTAATCCACAAGGCAGAGAAGGCACTCTGGTCTCCAAGGACTCTGAGAGGTCATGCAGTCCATCCCCCTGTCTCCCAATACCTAGCCCTCACAAACAGACGGGAATCATGCCCTCTGTACCCCTCCGGGGACATGAAGAAATCCTCAGCTGCTCCCTAAGGTCTCTCCTTCCCACAATCCTTGGCTGTGGGAAGTTCTTCCCAAGACCTAGCCTCTACCCATCCTGCTGCAGTCTGTTCTCTGTGACTAAAGAACGGCCTCTTCTGGGTGATCACAGCTGTTTCTTAGCATCCTCCCTCCAAAACTCCTTCCTTTTTAGTTGGTTCTTCCCAAGAGGTAACCCCAATCCCTGCTACTGCAATCCCTGGCATCATTCTTCCCTGTCGCATCCTAAACCTCCAAAGCAGAAATGCATCTCCAACCTCACTAGATAATTAACAGAGACAAGGGAGAAGAAGGGAGGGGTCCAGGAGGAAGGGGATCAATTAGGGAGATGGAGACTGGAGGTGATGCTCCGCGCAGATGAAGGAGGACCGGGGACGTCCCAGGGGGCAGGGACTGGGCCAGCGGGCCTCACCGGTATCGGGGTCTCCCAGGAAGGCGTCCTCGTCCTTGCGGCCCCTCAGAGGGGCCGCGGGCGCCGGCTCGTCCTCCGGCAGCCTCGGGAAGCTGGTGATGCTCATGTAATCCACGGGCGAGTAAGCGCCCAGGGCGCTCTCCTGACTGGCCTCGTTCTCCGCCGCCATCCTCGCCCGCGCCCCCCAGCAGCGCAGCGCCTGCCGGAAGTGGTGCGGCGGGGGCGAGGGGGGTGGGGGAGGGCGGGGCCTGAGCTCTAGGGCAGCCAGGAGGGGGCGCCTCACCACAACCCCCGCGGGCGTAGGGTCTGACTGCACACCCCTCCTCCACCTAGCGCTGTCAGCCTGCAGTCGACCTGCATGTGGGCAGTGTGAGTGTGGGATCATAGACTGGGATGGGGTCTCTGGAATCTGAATATTTACCATCATTTTAAGAGTTTTTGATGTGGTTCTGAAAGGATACTTGGAGAGAGAAATAATGGTGGTGATGGTATGGCAGGAATTGAGAGGGAGGGATAAATGGGAGAGGAATGGGTCTCTGTAGTCTAGTTGTCTGGGTTCTATTCCCTGTGCTACCACTTATAAACCATGTCATCTTAGGCAAGACATTTAATCTTCTTGAGTATCAGTTTCCTCATCTGTAAAATAGAATAACAGTATTCATCTCAGATGGCTGTGAAGATTAAATAACGTGTCAGAAAATGCTTAGTATAGGACGTGGCACTTAATAAATGTCATAACTATGATTATTGTTATTATTTCCTTAATTTCTTGAATTGTCATCCCATCCAACCCAATCCATCCTCTTCCTACCCTGAAGAGTTCTGACTACACTATAGTTTGGATTACTACCCCATCTCTAAGGATGGGGGAGGGAAGTTCTCTCTCTTATGAGGCCTCTTTTCTAAACTTCCATTACACAGTCCACAAACAAGAGGGAGGGGGGTGCTGGTGAAGCCCCTGGGGACACACCCTCTCCTTCCGCAACCCCAGGATCCAGGCTCAGAGATAAAAACCAGGACTATTTGAAAAACTACTGTGGGACCAGCAGCTGCAGTGCCATATTTAGACAGCAGAGGACATCAGTGTATTGAGAACAGCTTTAGGACTTAGGAGAAGGGCTTGGAGAGAAAAGAGAACTGGGGGCTGAGGAGGGAGGGAGGGGAAGAGATGACTGTCTATACTAGGAATGTGTGCCCATTGCGTGTGCCTTCCTTCCTACAGAGAGGTTCGTATCTCCTCAGTGAGGTCTGTAGGGCTTATGGATGCTTCAGGGAAGTCTGATCCCCCTTGTAGTCTCCACTAAGTGAGGTCTGTGATCCCTTAGTGGTGTCCATTTCCTCAGTGTTGTGAGAGGCCCCTTAGCGGGGTTTGAGTCCTCTCAGTGGAGTCTATGTCTCCTTAGTAAAACCTATATCTTCTCTATCTCCTAGGAGGAAGTCCATGTCCCCTCAATAGAATCAGAGAACTTCAATGCATTTTATGTCCTATTTGCAGGGTCCACAGCCCTTCAGTGAGATCTGAGATCCCTCAGCAAATCTGTGCTCCCTTAATGGAGTACCTTCAGTAAAGTGTGTGTGCCTTTTTCAGTGCAGTCAATGCCTTCTTGATGAATTATCTGTCTCCTCAGTGGGGTCCATGTCCATTCCATGAGGTTTGTACCCTTTCAGGGAGCCCTGAGACTCTCACTTTAGGATTGAATAGGCTCTGGATCATAGGTCTGGTGGTGGGGAGTTTTTGTTTTTTCAATTTAGGGTGTTCTGGGCTTGTGGTTAGCTGGACAAAGAACAAAGGAGAAGATGGGAAGATAGCCTGGGCCAAGTGGGGTCACAAGCCCTGTGTAGGCTTCAGGGGGTGGGGGCTGCCCATTTTGACCCTCAGAATCACCCTTGGAGTTAGATATCTAAGGATCCTTCCTACCTTGACAGCCATTCTGTGAACTGATGGGTGGAGAGGGCCCTTCTTGGTGGTGAGTGCAGGTGGGAGATAGAGGGTCTTGTCTGGCCTCTCCTTTCTGTAGTAGAAGGGATGGAGGGAAGTCAGAGGTAATTGAGCCCAGTTGTGACAAGTAGGAGGGGTTTCTTGGTGAAGTAAAAAGATTAGGAAGGAAAGAAGGGTGAGTTTTCCTATTTTGCATAGACTTTAGTGTTTTACAAGCATTACCTTCAGCCTGATGAAGGGGAGTCAGGAGACCTAGGTTTGGTCCTAACCTGGTTGTTGTTTTCTCTGTGACCTTGCACAAATTATTTCCTTTCCCTGAGTTCATTATTTGCATAATGAGGAGATGTGTTTATTAGCAAAGACCTAAAAGCACCTCCTAGTCTTCACTTGCGTCTTGTACTTGAGATCTATATGGGAATTTGTGGAGGCAGGGAGAGTGAAGACATATCTTCAGAGGTGGGAGAAAATTCTGAGCTGGCCCCAAGGTTAGCAGAGAGGGCATCCTGTCCCCAGGCCGAGCCCTCAACGTCGTGGGAGGAGTTTTTCCTGGGGACAGAGGGGAGTGGTTTACTCAGAATTGGGGGATAGTTCTCAGAGGAGAACAGTGCCACCCGGAAAGGACCCTATTCCACCTGGCTTTCCAAATCGGTGGAGTGACAGGCTTGTGCAATCAGATCACGGGGTGTCTCCATTATGGGCCAGATCCAACTCCTTTCGGTTGCCCAGCTCTTTCCCGCTCGAACCCCGCCCTAACCCAACTTCTCATCTGTCACTTCCAAGACCCCACCCCACTGTGGTCACTCCATGATTCAGTCTCCTCTCTTGTCACCTCCAGGCTCGCCACTCCCTGTCACTCCATGACAGGAGAGGGCCCACCTCCTCTACTGTCACGTCTGGCCCCTCCCCTCCTCTGTCACTCCAAGATGCCAACCTCTCTTGTCACGCGCCCCGCCCCTTCAGCTCCTCCCCTGTAGCCCCACCCCTTCCGCAGTCGGCTCCGCCCCTACCCCCAAGCAATACTCGACTTTTCCCAATCCGTGTCACTGCTAACATTCGTTTTGACCCCATCGAGCATGGCTCCGCCCCTCCGGGCCGCCATCCGCCGAGGCTGCTTAAGCCACGCCTCCGCCGGCCGGGCCTCTCCTCCCGTAAGGCACCGCCCCCGGGCCAGCCTGTTTTCTTCTCCTGGGCGCGAGAAGCTACCCGCAAAGGCTGCTACGGCGCTCGGAACTTGACGCTATGGGGCTTCCGGAGGAGCGGGGCCGGAGCGGGAGCGGGGAGCGGGAGGAGTCTGGACCCCGGAGCCGGGTGCGGAGTTGGTCTCCGCCGCCCGAGGTCAGCCGTTCAGCGCACGTCTCTTCGCTGCAGCGCTACCGCGAGCTGCACCGGCGCTCTGTGGAGGAGCCGCGAGGTGAGGCCGGGCCCGGGCGGCCCTGGGTGGGGTCAGTGAGGAGAGAAGTGGGGGGTTGCAGAAGAGTGAGAAATTGGGCACGAGGCGTGGGGAACGGGGATTACGTGAGGAGATCGGGGTCCCTGGCGGAGTTGGGTTTTCTCTTGGGAGGTTGAAAGATTCATGAAGAGACAGGTTCTTTGAGGAGATGGAAAAGAAGTTCCGGGAGGATATGGGAGTTCTGTAGGGAGAAGGGTTCTGTGATGACGAGGGTTCTGTGATGAGGGTTCCCTAGGAACCAGGGAGTTCCTTGGCGACTTGGGGATTTCGTGAGGAGTTGGGGCTTCTTTGAGGCGAGTGAAGGTCTGAGTTCCTAAGGTTCGCAGAGGCGAAGGGGCGCCTCGAGGGGAGGAGAGCTACAGAACTTTATTTGCTCCCTTTCACGCCAACTCAGCTTTTGCCTCCTGACACCTTTACCCTGTGACTTAGTCTCCACAGTTGGTTAGTAAAGGGTCTTGTTCCCGTCCTGGGGGTCCCCCACATTAGTAACGGAGTCCCAGATCTGTTTTTCATATTTCATAAATTCCAGCGGCAATTACGCAATGTAAGACCGAACAAGTCACTAAGATGCAGTTTAAATTTTTTTTTTTTCAACGTTTATTTATTTTTGGGACAGAGAGAGACAGAGCATGAACGGGGGAGGGGCAGAGAGAGAGGGAGACACAGAATCGGAAACAGGCTCCAGGCTCTGAGCCATCAGCCCAGAGCCCGACGCGGGGCTCGAACTCCCGGACCGCGAGATCGTGACCTGGCTGAAGTCGGACGCTTAACCGACTGCGCCACCCAGGCGCCCCTAAGATGCAGTTTAAAAAAAAAATCGGGCTGGGATTGTAATAACTCAGAAATTCTGATAGAAAGTCCCATGTCTTTAAGAATGTGTATGGAAAATTCTTTGCCCTTGCCCTCAGTCTGGGTAAGGGGTCAAAACTGTACCAACGTTGGGAGGCAGCATTATATTTGGCAGTGGGATAAGCCTGGGCAATGAATCAGACCACCCCCAAATCTACCATTCATTCACTGTGAGGTCTTAAGCAGAGTTTTAAACCTAAGATTCCTTTTCGTCTGTAGGATGCTGATAATAATACTTGCTTCCTACGTTTGTTTGAGGTCTAAAGCAGGTGATAAGTGCATGATAGAGTGCCTGAAGCACAGTTGGCATTCAGTAAATGGTGGTTAGTGTGATAATAAGAACAACGTGGGCCAAGGGATTACTGAGTAATGCAAGACAAGATTGAATCAAGTGTAGGGTGGTTGACTGCTACACAGGCAGTGTTCAAGTTTGAATCCTCAGACCTCTTTTCACTTCTCTTTCTTCTATTTTTTTCCCCATCATGAGTTCATCTGTTTTCTATTTCCACAATAATAACTTCTATATATTTAGCCCTGTGCCCAGGATCCCACTTATGCTCTGGTCCCAGATTTCATAGGTCTGTAGACCATTTTATTCTCATACCTTGATGTTACACCATATTTAACATGACTGTGTCTGGGATTTACCAATTTTCCCTCCCAAAACTGCTCTCGCCTTAATTTTCTAATCCCTGTCAGTGCCACTATCCCAAACTAAATCTCTTTCATCATCTTCTTCTATAATAAGATCTATCTATCAACTATAGATGGATCTTTTCTATCTCTTTATCTCATTAAAGATTGCTTACTGCTTACTGAACACAAATCCTGTTTGATTTGATGTAGACTGTTATCCCCATTATGCAGAGAAGAAAACTGA
Organism: Lynx rufus; assembly: GCF_022079265.1. Lineage (NCBI taxonomy): Eukaryota > Metazoa > Chordata > Mammalia > Carnivora > Felidae > Lynx > Lynx rufus. The sequence continues at coordinate 24,303,471 of NW_025814896.1, read as the reverse complement.
AGTGTAGAGAGATTAACTAACTTGCATGAGGCCATAAAGCTGCATAGCAGTGGATCTGGGATTTGATCTAAGGTAGTCTTGACTACAGAACCTATACTCCTGATAGCTATAGTCTTCCTCTTCCCTGACCCCACAGTCTGCCTTTCACCAAATTCTGTTAAATACTCTTCAAAATATCTCTGCTTACCTTTTCTTCCATTCCCACAGTACCTTTTAACTCAAAGAAGCAGCCTCCTAATTGGTTCTCCCGTCCCCTGGTCTCACCCACCAATCTCTCTGGTAGAATTATCTAAAATAAACACTATTAGATTGAGATTCTGGAAACATTGCTTTCATATGTCACTTCAAAAACTTTCAGTAGTTCCCTATTTCCTCCAATTTCAAATAAAAATTTGAAATTGCCGTTTACTCAAGGTCTGGATAACTAGCTACACCTTACCTCTCTATTCTTATTTCCCGCTATTCCTTACCACACCCCTTATTCTAGACCAGTCATTCTCACTGATATACTGATTACAGAAAGGTTTATTTCCCATCTCCTTGCCTTTGCCCATTTCCTTCTGCTCTTCTCTATCTAGTCAAACCCACCAGTTCCACACAACATTCCCTGATCATCTAGTCCATGCTCATCTTTTCCTCTTCTGAACTTTCATATTTAGAATGCATGCTAATGGTGGGGTGCCTGGGTGGCTCAGTCAGTTAAGCATCTGACTCTTGATTTCAGTTCAGGTCGTGATCTCACAGTTCGTGAGTTCAAACTCCGCGATGTATTGTCAGCACAGAGCCTACTTGGGATTCTCTGTCTCCCCCTCTCTCTCTGTCACCCCAAATAAATAAATAAACTTAAAAAAAAAAGAATGCATGCCAATGAAGCATCCAGATTTCAATACTTCCACCAAATAAAAACAAACCCCTCCCAAAACAAAAGTAAGTGATCATAAAACTCAAGTTTTCTTTTTATTTTTTTAAAGTTTATTTATTAATTTTAAGGCGGGGGAAGAGAGAGAGTGCGTGTGGGTGAGCGAGTGCAAGGGGGGAGGGGCACAGAGAGAGAGAATCTCAAGCAGGCTCCACACTATCAGCACAGGGCTTGAACCCACAAACCGTGAGATCATGACTTGAGCCAAAATCAAAAGTCGAACGCTTAACTGACTGAGCCACCCAAGTGTCCCAAAACTCAGTTTTCCTCATCCTTATTGATATACATAAATGGGGTTCATAAATAGTTTTATATAACCTGTGCCTACTATTATCACTTAAAAATATTTTTGAGTATATACATGTATTCAATGTAGTTGTAACAACAGATGTGATTGTGTATACTGGTTTCTAGCTGTGTGTTTCCTTGGGAGAGTTCCTATGTTTTCTGAGCTTTGTTTTTCTCATCTATAAAATTAGGGTAGTTAATATATACTTAATAGGGCTGTATAAACATTCAGTGAAGCCTTTTGTCTCATTTTGCTGCATTGGAGAGAGAAGATAGATCACCAGTAGCTCTACTGGGCCATTTGAGGAAGTTTGGCCAGGGTTTTTATTCCTGCCATGTCTGCTCAAATCGCCACAGTCTGATCAGGGAAACGCAGCCTCAGTATGTGCCGCCAGTGTTTCCATCAGTATGCAGAGGATACAGGCTGTATTAAATTGGATTGAGTAAACTACCGTGAGTGGGTCATCCAAGATACCTACCTTAACCGCAGATATCCAGGACACCTACCTTAATGCTCACTCATTGTACACAAAATAAAAATACTTCAATTATGAGTGTTTTAATATGAAAAAAAAAATCAGTGAGGGGCACCAAGTGAGTCTTGATCTGAGGGTTGTGAGTTCAAGCTCCACATTGGATACAGAGATTTCTTAAAAATAAAATCTTAAAAACACACACACATACACACACACACACAAATAGATTCAATAAGATTGGTCCAGTGCCTGGTACAGGAATGGCCATTTGCTAAAATGCCAGTTCCCATTTGCCCTCTGTTTAGTGGCTATTTAGTATTCTGTTGTATTACTACTAGTATTACTAGTTTTCATCAGCTTTTTTTTTTTTTTTAATTATTAGGCTCTTGGGTTGTTTCCAGTTTCACTGTTATAAATAGTGTTACTACAAACATCTCTTTAGCAATCACTTTTTTTTTTCCTTTGGAATTTTTTCTTGTAGTGTGCTTCCCAAAATTAAGTTAGCAGATGTTTAAAGGTACAAAAAATTTTATGGCTCTCGTCAGTCATTTTCCTGTTATCCAGTAAGATTGTGGCAATTTCTTATAATGCTATTATCATATAAGAGTATCTCTTTTTTTTTTTTTTTAATTTTTTTTTTCAACGTTTATTTATTTTTGGGACAGAGAGAGACAGAGTATGAACGGGGGAGGGGCAGAGAGAGAGGGAGACACAGAATCGGAAACAGGCTCCAGGCTCTGAGCCATCAGCCCAGAGCCCGACGCGGGGCTCGAACTCACGGACCGCGAGATCGTGACCTGGCTGAAGTCGGACGCTTAACCGACTGCGCCACCCAGGCGCCCCTAAGAGTATCTCTTTTACAGAGCCATCTGACATTGGATTTATCTTTTTTAAAAATTATTTGGATTTCTTAAATTGTTTGCAAGTTGTACACCATATGATTTAGCTTTCAACTATATTGTTTTGCATGTTCAACAGTATTTCATGTGTTAGTCTTATCTTTCCACCTAGATTGTGTAAACTGAATCACATAACCTTGAGCAAATCACTTTACCTCTATGAATTTGGTTTGTTATTGGTGAAATGGGGATAATAATCTCTAAATTTCCTTTCACTGTTATGTTTCTAAGTGTGCCTCTTCCTTCTAGCTCCTGACCCTGTACTGACAATATCCTAAGTGCTCTGACATTACATGTTTTACCTGTTGAATACATTTTCTATGGAGTAGCAGGCAAATATTTTAAGATTATTAATCTGCTCATGTCTCTCTCCTTAAAATCTTACAATGGCTTTCCATTCTTCTTTAGGATAATATCAAATTCCTTATCATGCCCAGAAGGATCGCATGATCTGCCCAGTTTATGAATTAATTTCTGCTACTCTTTCTCTTACTCTCAGTGCTTCAGCCCCAGGGAGTTCCTCTTAACATATACCCTTGGTTCCTTTCTATCTCATGGCCCTGTTTCCTGGTAGGGAAGTGGAGAAAAACTCCTGTTCTCATTTAGATTTTAGCAAAAATGTCTTCCTCTGGGCAGTTCACATCTTGACTTAGTAACTATATAACCTAGGGTAAGTTATTTAACTTCTCTGAGCCTTGATTTTCATTTTTTTTTCTTTTCAAATTTTTACTTAAATTCTAGTTAGTTAACATACAGTGCAATATTGGTTTCAGGAGTAGAATTCAGTGATTCATTAGTTACATACAAAATCCAATGCTTATCATAACAAGTGCCCTCCTTCATACCCAGCACCCATTATATATTATGTATATATACCACGTCTTTTTTATCCATCATCAGTCAATGGACATTTGGTAAGCCTTGATTTTTCAAATCAATAAAATGAGAATGAAAACAAGGCCTACCTCTTATGGTTGTGGTAGAGACTAAATAAGATAATACATATAAAGAGCTTAAAGCAACATCTGACTCATAGCAAGTAACACTTGGTCAAGATGTAATAGGAGGAGATGCTCATTAAATAATTGCTGAAAGTGAATGAATGAACAAATTAAGAGAAAGATATTATGGAAGGCTCTGTGGGTAAAGGATTTCTTCCTTTCACTACTTAATTTGTTAAATTACTGATTGTGCTAGGCATTGTGTGGCTATGATTTGAATAGATGGTAAAAAACGGAGTGGCAGTTTTGAGAGAAGGAAGAAATTTGAGTCAAGATTCAGCTCATGGGAATAGAAGGTAGGTTAGGAAAGTAGTAGGTGATAAAAATTAGACAGGTAAAGGAAGGACCTCCGTTGTGGGTCCTAGAGTATAGGGCAGAGAAGTTGTGACTTGTTCGTGTCATAGACTGGTAAGCCATCTGAGGATAAATATGTCTGAGAAATTTGGTGACGTCTTGGTTTCCCTTTCTGCTGCAGAGTTTTGGGGAGACATTGCCAAGGAATTTTACTGGAAGACCTCATGTCCTGGCCCATTCCTCCAGTACAATTTTGATGTGACTAAAGGAAAAATCTTCATCGAGTGGATGAAAGGAGCAACTACCAACATCTGCTACAACGTACTGGATCGAATTGTCCATGAGAAAAAACTTGGCGATAAAGTTGCTTTTTACTGGTAAAAACATCTATCTTGAAGCCTGTGACAGATAAAAAGTCACCACTCAAATTTTATAGTGTTTCATAGTTCGCAAAGTACTTTAAAATCTATTAATTCATTTGATCCTTGCAACAACCTAGGAGAGTAAGTAAAGTATTGCTAATTTAATCTCAGATGAGGAAAAATACCTCAAGTAAGTTAAGTGACTTCACTGAAATCACATAACTAGTATGTGACAGAATTGACATTCAGAGCCAGGTGTCCTGACTTCTAGTCTGGCATTCTTGGCTTGTAGTTGGAGAGGAAAGAGAGGGGAGGGTAAATGGAAGTGAATAGGACTGAGTAGCAATCTTTCTCATTTTGCTTTGGGAGGAAAGTATGGATATTGGGATTTTCACTACCATTGTTGTTATCATCTTTGGGTGAACTATAATACCTGTTGGTTTGCAGTCCTTCCCGGAGTTTCCCAGGTATAATCTGAAACCGCCCCCCTCTCCCCCCCATAAGCAGAGGGCAAGGAGAGACTGAAGAAAGAGGCAGCCATTCCAGGTTGGTAGGTGGCAGTTTTAATAAACAAAGAGAACTTACATACAAAGCTTGTCTTGGACAGCAGCAAGACAAACGGAACACTGACCTCACCCTCCAAATCTTAAAAGTGTGTAGAGGTCCTAAGTAGGCTTAGTAACATGCAGGTGTTTTCAGTACTACATCGTCACATCTCAAGGCTATGTCCTTGAGCAGGAAAGGCAAGTGGAACCCACATTCCAAGGACATGGGAAGGGGTAAGAAGCCTCCCACTGCTGGAAGGGTCAATCAGGTAAATTGGAGGTCACATCTTTTTGATGACATTCCCCAAAAGTATCAGACACTATGCTCAAGTGCTTAACAAATATTATCTCATTTGATGCTGACAACCAAGAATGCACTGTTTTCCTCATTTTACATATGTGAAAACTGAAATTCTGAGATGTTAAGTGACTTATTTGAAGTCATACAGCTAGTAAGAAGTAGGACTGAGATTCAAACCCAGTTAGGACAGTTATAGAGTTTATACTCATAACCATGACACCATGCTATCCTTCTAACTCTTAACATTAGCTTTTTAGCAGCTTTGCGATATAGGTGAAGAAGTGAAGCACAGAGGGTTATATAGTGAATAAAATCATAGGGCTTATAAGTAAGTGGTAGAGCCAGGACTCAAACTCAAGTCTGTTTGACTCCTTGCTGGTAACACTAGGTGATGTTGCCTTCCTAGTGGGAACTTTTTAAGACCCCTTCCTTCTAGCAACATAGCTTATAGGTGGTATTACTACACTGAACCCAAATAGGACCTTGAAGTTCCAATAATTGGGGTGTTGATTCTGCCACCACCATGAGCATTTTGAGAATTGATCTATTCTTTTTAAGTGAGCCAATAGGAGTAGTTTGGATGTTTCATGGAAGAGTTAATTGGTATTCAGTCAAAATTTGCCCAGTTTGTGATGTATTAATAAGAGCCCTAATGCCCTAAAATGAGCCCAACTCTGCCATTCACTTGCTATATGACCACAGACAAGGCATTTAACTCTGTGAGAGTCCCTTTCCTCTTCCATAAAATGAGGATCATAATTCTACCCCGTCTTTCTCATCTCAAGTGAGATGATGTTGTGAAAGCATTTATTTACTTATTGGAAAAAAACTGTACAAATGTGAGTGGTCTATTCACATTGCTATTGCTCAATTTAGGGTTACTTTGCCACTGAAACTCAATCTTTTATTGAGACTTCCTTTAGCTTCTGCCCTTGGACTTTATGGCTTGAGCTCCATTTGACACTTGGGTTCACTTCCTGGGTTCCTTAGGGATCAGAAAATCTTTAAAGATCTGTAAAGGAGAGGCTTGTGTCTGATGTTGTTCACTGTTTGAAATAATTCAAGTGCATGACGAAAGACTGAGAAAACTTAGGCCAGAGTTGTTCAATCACTGGAGACTGCTCCAGAATCCTGAAGCCCTTCTTTCTAGTTCCCCTGCCATCCAGACCTGAACAGGCTCTAGAGAGTCTCTTTTCCTACTTGTAAAATGAGAGGAGTTGACTAGATCAGTGTTTTCCAAAGAATGCTCCAGAAACCACTCATTACTAGAGATAGTAGCAGGGGCTTAATTCATGAAACAAATGAATCTGAGAAACACTACATAATAAATTACCTTTCTGGGATTCCCAATGTGTATTAACATAGTAAAGCCTCCAAGAACTATAGTAAAGACACCTGATTAATTTTTTTGCACGGGATTACCCAAATTTATTTGAGCCCCACTTTCTGCAGCATGCTATTAACATTACAAGAAGCAGTATTTCATGGAACACCAATTTGAGAAGCATTGGATTATATAATTTCTAAATTTGCTTCTAGTGCAAAATTCTATAATTCCATAACAAGATATCTTCATCCCATTTTTTTTTTATTTTTTTTTTTAACGTTTATTTTTGAGACAGAGAGAGACAAAGCATGAACGGGGGAGGGTCAGAGAGAGGGAGACACAGAATCTGAAACAGGCTTCAGGCTCTGAGCTGTCAGCACAGAGCCCGACGCGGGGCTCGAACTCATGGACCGCAAGATCATGACCTGAGCCGAAGTCGGCCTCTTAACCGACTGAGCCACCCAGGCGCCTCTCTTCATCCCATTTTTACATTGGTCACTCAATCAACAAGAATTTTTAAAGATGTTGGATAGTCGTATGTTAGGTATTATGGATATAGGGATAGAGGAGTGGGAGACAAGTACCATGTGGGCCATTATTATTCAATTATTTTATGTTAACAATAAAGTAAAACCAAGCTACAAATAAGTCACATTTGTTATAAAAAAGTAAAGTGCAAATATGCCAGATGTGGTTACTTCTCTTAAAACCTCCTTATTTATTTATTTATTTATTTATTTATTTATTTATTTGAGAGTACAAGTAGGGGAGAAGGATAGAGGGAGAGAGAGAATTTCAAGCAGGCTCCATAAGTGGAGCTCAATCTCACGATCTGGGATCTTGACCTCAGCCAAAGTCAAGAGTCAGATGCTCAGGGGAGCGGTGGCTCAGTCATTTAAGCATCCAACTCTCAATTTTGGCTCAGGTCATGAGCTCACAGTTGGTGGGATTGAGCCCCGGTTTGGGCTGTGCACTGGCAGCATGGAGCCTGCTTGGGATTCTCTCTCCGCCCTCTCTCTGTGCCCCTCCCTTGCCTGTGCACGCGCACTCTCTCAAAAAAAAAAAAAAAAAAAGTCAGGTGCTCAATCAACTGAGCCACCCAGGTGCTCTACCTCCATAGTTTTAAGTAGTATGCTTATACAACATACTTTAGGAATTGTGACTTCCTATTATGATAGATGAGAATTTTGTTCTTGTATATTCCTCCAACTTCATTCTCTCATCTATCTAGCTCTGTTTTTTAGTTAATTTAAACACAATGTTTACATAAGAGTAATATATTATGATTGCATTTCCTTTTTTTTCTTTTGAAGTTTATTTGTTTATTTTGAGAGAGAGAGAGAAAGCAGAAGTGGAGGAGGGGCAGAAAGAGGTTGGAGAGAGAGAGAGAGAGAGAGAGAGAGAATCCCAAGCAGGCTCTGTGCTACCAGCCCAGAGCTGAATGCAGAGCTCGATCTCAGGAAACATGAGGTCATGACTTGAGCTGAAACCAAGAGTTTAATGTTTACCCAACTGAGCCATACAGGTGCCTCTGCATTTCCTTTTATATACAGATTTTTGTTTTCTCTGAAGTTAAAAATTGCCTGCCATTTTTCTTGCATTATTTGTCTTTATCTTGTACTCAGTATTTTTCAAACTCTCTATCATATCATTTATTCTATGAAGTCCTCTTTTTTCCCCCAAAGTGTTTTGTTTTGGAGTCCACCTTCTTCCTGCTCTAATTTTTATTCATGCTGTGTGTGTGTGTGTGTGTGTGTGTGTGTGTGTGTGTGCGTGAGAGAGAGAGAGAGAGAGAGAAAGAAAGAAAGAAAGAAAGAAAGAAAAAGAAAGAAAACGTGCTTGGGGGGAGGGGAGGGGCAGAGGGAAAGGGAGAGAGAGTTGTTTTTTTTTTTTTTTAGAGAGAGTGTGTGCATGCATGCACGTACATGAGCAGGGCAGGGGCAGAGGGAGAGGAATAGAGAGCATCTTAAGCAGACTCTGTGCCCAGTGCAGAGCCTGACATGGGGTTTGATTTCACAACTGTTGAGATTATGACCTAAGCTGAAAGCAAGAGTCCGATGCTTAACTGAGTGAACCACCCAGGCCCCCCAATAATGCTTTTTAAAATGACATCTTTTCCACGGTTTTCTCTAATTGATATACTTCTTATGGAGTCACAGTATGACTTTCTTTTCAACCTAAACAATGTCATTTATATAGCTCTAGTGGCATTAACAAACCACGTTTATAGCTCATTCCTTGTTTTAGGGCATGTTCTGAAATAATGCACAGAGGAAATAGTGCTCACAGAACCAAAGTAGAACCATATTAAGGAAGAATTTGGCCTTTTACTTTTGGATTGACACATTGTAAATTTTCATGGAATAATAGTATTTTTAGAATTTGAAGTGGCCAATTATTTATTTTTTAAGTTTATTTTTTTATTTTGAGAGAGAGAGAGAGGGCATGGGCACGCAGAGGAGGGGCAGAGAGAGAGAGGGAGAGAGAGAATCCCAAGCAGGCTTTGCACTGTCAGTGCAGAGCCAACATGGGACTTGAACTCATGACTGTGAGATCATGACCTGAGCCTAAATCAAGAGTCAGGTGCTTAACCAACTGAACCACCCAGGTGCTCCTGAAATGATCATTTAGATTCATCTAGGCCAACTTTCTTTACAGATTAGTAGATTAAAGATCAGTGAGGCTACAGCTGACACAGAGCTTGGAGACAGAGCTGAGACTAATCTCTAGGTATCCTTACTCCTAGTCAGTTACTCTTTTTTACCATATGATCCTGCTTCATTATTCTAGTTGTCTAACACCAGATTGTGACAGTTGAAAAGAGAAATTTGTCATATTAGTTAAAGTTAATTTGTCAAATTAATTTTAAGGTTAATTTGCTTACAAATATAAGATAAAATGTGGTATCACATTTCAAATACCCAGATCTTGGTCTTATGGAATTGACATTCTATTTGGAAAACCAAATAGACCTATATAAAGCAGCTGGAAAGCAATTATGGGCCAACTGCAAAGAGCCACTTACACAAATAGTTCACAGAAGGGAGAAGGCATGTAGGGAGGCAGTATGAAAAAATTAGGAGAATGGGCTTTGGTATCAGACTAACCTAACTTGAGTCCTGTTTCTGCTGCAAAAATAGCTATATGATTTTATACAAATTATTTAATATCTTTGAGCCTCAACTGTAAAATGGATAAAAGTAGTTTCCATCTCATGTAGTTACTGACTGAATAGTGTAACAAAGTGATGTATCCAATTCCTGGCACATTGAAAGCACTCAAAAGACATTAGCTATAATTACTATTGGGACAGTGAGAAGGTCAAATTTGTCTGGAGTAAAGGGTGTATACAGGGAACAATTTATTCATTCAATAAATATTTATTGTGCACTTGCTATGTACCAGGAACTATTCTGAACAATATCCATGCCTTCATGGAAGTTATATTTCAGCTTGAGGAGACAGACAGTAAACAAACAGGCCAATGAATATATGGCAGGTAGTGATAAATGCTATAGAAAAATACAGAGTGGCATAAGCAAAAAGGGAATGACAACAAAGAATGGGCGTTGATAAGGGAAGAACTGTCTGATAAAAGTGACATTTGAGCAGACATTTAAGAAGGAAATGGAGTGTGCCACGCAGATAATTGTATTGGGAAGGAGAAATATTCCAAGTACATGGAAGAACAAGTACAAAAGCCCTGAGGTAGGAGTGTGCTGCTGCTTGGTTTAAGACTGGCTGAGAAGTTGGTGTAGCTGAAGCAGTGTGAACTAGAGAGTTTTCAGAATGAGGTCAGCAAGACACTACATCATGTAGAACCTTGAAAGTCAATATAAGCTTTTGGGCTTTATTTATAGTGAAGTAGGGAACCACTGGACAATCCTGAGCACAAAAGTGACAGCAATTTGATGTATATTTAGAATCTTTCTGTCTTTTGTGTTGAGAATAGACAGAAGGCAAGAGTAGAATCAGGGAGACCAATTAGGAGGCTATTATAGAAATCAGATGAGCAGTGTTGGTGATTTAGAACATAATAGTATCTTGAAAGTGGCTAGAAGTAGACCAAATCTGGATCTATTTTGAGTGAAGAGGCCCATGGAATTTGCTGACTTAGATTGGATGTGGGGAGTGAGACAAAGAGGAGTCAAGGTTGTCGTCAACAGTGGATGGGGTCCGGGAATGGGAGACCTTGACTATTTTTTGGAGACCTATGAAAGGATTATATGCAAGGGAATGATGTGGTCACACCTGGGTTTAAAAAAATTAATCTGGATACATATGGAAATGGGAGCGTGAAGCCAGTTTGCTGGGAGTTTGTTATTCAGAGTAGAGGTGCCTGGACTGGGATCCTGCTGGTGGGAATGGAATGGAAAGATGAAATTTTAAAGTAATTTGGAGGGAAAAAAAAGCAACATAGGTAACTGCATGTGTAGATGGTGGAGAAACAGAAAGTTGAGAGAGAAGAGTCAACGGTTTCTTTAGTCTATATAACATTTTACTTTTCTCAAAGGTGCACACTCATCTGATCCAAGGGCTAATCTTGCCTTCCACACAAAACTGGTTTCAATCTCTCTTGCAATTTCTTCCTCCTAGTGTGGTAGGAGGAGATGTTAGTGGGGATTTATGTGTACATATGTGAGAAGGTGATCAGTGACAAAGTTATTGGAATAGACATTCAGGGAGAGAGAGCAAAGGATATTAGGGGTAGTGCAAAGGTAGAGAGGCTGGCAAGTTGAAGAGACACTGGGGACAGAAGATTTGGAGGATTAATTAAAGGGTTTATGGGGAAAGGGAGGAAACAGTACTTGATGGCTGTTATTCTGGCAATTTATACTAACTGCTCAATCTGTAGGCTATTCCAGGAGAGGACCCCAGTCTCCAAACCCAAGTGATTTGGTATAGTCCATTCCTTCCACTATTTGCTTTGGGTTGCCTCTGGCTTTCATTATCTCTGTGCCATCTTGGTGCTTATCTTCCGCAGAATCATTGCTGTCTCTCCATAGGCTCTGGCTATTATTAATCCTTCCTTAGAAACCAGAACTTTTGAGAGGCAGGTGACTTTAGGAGTGACCTTTGGACAGAAACTCTGCTCTCAGAATCCCTCTGTGCTCCCAAGTATGAATTCCAGAGTGTGATATTTAGAATTCTCCAGGGCGCCTGAGTGGCTCGGTCAGTTGAACATCTGACTTTGGCTCAGGTCGTGGTCTTGCAGTTCGTGGGTTTGAGCCCTGTGTCAGGCTCTGTGCTGGCAGCTTGGTGCCTGGAGCCTGCTTCGGATTCTGTGTCTTCCTCTCTCTCTGCCTCTCCCCTGCTCACACACTCTCTCTCTGTCTCTCAAAAATGAATAAACGTTGGGGCGCCTGGGTGGCGCAGTCGGTTAAGCGTCCGACTTCAGCCAGGTCACGATCTCGCGGTCCGGGAGTTCGAGCCCCGCGTCAGGCTCTGGGCTGATGGCTCAGAGCCTGGAGCCTGTTTCCGATTCTGTGTCTCCCTCTCTCTCTGCCCCTCCCCCGTTCATGCTCTGTCTCTCTCTGTCCCAAAAATAAATAAATGTTAAAAAAAAAATTAAAAAAAAAAAATGAATAAACGTTAAAAAAAAAACCCAGAATTCTCCAGATACCTGTGGGGCATTTGTATGTGTATTTGAGAAGGTAGGAAGGTGAGACAAGCCCATGTTCTGACAGGGAGAAGATTGTGAAGGTGATATGGAAAGCCAGAGCCCTAGAGTGTTCTGTCCTAGCATTCATATCCAAGGACTCTGTTAATTATCTAGGTCCATGTCCTGGAGTTCCTTTCAGTGATATGGGAAGGGAGGGACTTTTTTGTCTTCCGTCTATGTCTTCACTGGTTTCACAATAGTGTATTTACTGATTAAAATACATGTGGTAAGGAAAAACACTCATTTGAGAAAGAAGATGGTCTCAGACCATCTCTTCCCTTTGTGGGAGTGGTGGAGGCTTAGTGGTCATAGATACTCTGCAAAGTCCTTCTTGCTCTTCTAGTTCAGGATTCTAGATTGTGTCTCAAGAGGAAGTGGGTTTTTAGAAGTTTTGATGCAACCTATAGTGATTCAGTAGGTGGGCTGGGCTTCTGTTGCCATGGTGAAATAAAGGAGGATTTTAGAAGGTTTGGAGTTAAGGGGCTGAGGTTGAGAGTCTGCTCCCTTTGCCTGGGGCAGTCCTGGTCCTGGTAGTGTATACTTTATGCTAATGGAGGTATGTGGGGAAATAACTGTTGCTGGAAACAGTCTTTCTCCATTTGAATCTGGTGGGCAAATTGCAGAAGAAGGCTGGAGGATTTCATGTTTAAGGTGGATCTCTAATCTGTTTCACTTCTTCCTGAGTTTTATGACCCTTGACACCTTAAAGAATTCTTCCCTAAATTACTGAAAATGAGACAGGTAGGCTGTGTTGTCCAATTCACTAGTCACTTTTTAGAAGTAGGTGGGATGTTAATAGTAAATGTGTAATAATATGTGTTATAGATTAATATATTATTATATATGTTAACATATGTAATAATAAGTATATAATAAATGGAGACTGTCTTGAAGCCAGATTCAGTATCCTGAGCTCCATGTCAATTTCATGAATTTGTGTCTGGACTGACTTCTTATACCAGTGTATTTAGTGAATAATGAGGAGAATGGTTTTAGATAATGCCCTTTTCTGAGCTTTCTTTTTCCCACCTGTAAACTGTAGAGAATGAACAGGGTACTTGTTAAAGTTAACTTCTGGCACTGACCTTTAGAATTGCTGAAATAAATGTAGGGGACTGCAGTGACAGGACAGCTGGGAGAGGTTGGAAGGGTTCCTGTCCCTTGAAGGTAGCAGGTGGTCAGGTGGGAGCATGGGTTCTTGCTTTAGGGCAGTTTCACATTTACAACAGTAAGTACAGAAGGCATGGAGCTGAGGATGGGCCTTTCTCCTTTTCCTGGATTTGGTATGAAAGACATTGGGCAATAGTAATGATTCCCAGTGTCTGGTACCTTGAACCTCTATCTGAGAATTTGAGACTCTCAGTTATAATCCTTTGAGGTCATTTAGTCTACTTCCTATACAAAGCAGGAATTGTAGCTCCAATATCTCCATCCCCAACAATCCCCATGTGATCAGTCTGATTATGGAACACTACCAAGAGCACACAGTTCACTTACTATCTGTTCACTTACTATTGTTGGACAGCTCTGCTACAAAGTTCTTAGATATAGTCCCTCCCTGTAAGTTTCTTTCACTCTATCTTTTTCCTTTGCTTTAGTTCTATTTTCTGAGGCTACATAGAATAATCCTATTCTTTTTTTCCATAGAACATCTCTTCTGATATAGGAGGGCAGTTATTTTTTTTAAGTTTATTTATTCATTTTGAGGGAGACAGAGCAAGTGGGGCAGGGGTAGAGAGAGAGGGAGACAGAGAGTCCCAAGCAGGCTCCGTACTGCCTGTGCAGAGCCCAGTGTGGGGCTTGAATCCTTGAAACCTTGAGATCATGACCTGAGCTGAACCAAGAGTCAGACGCTCAACCGACTGAGCCACACAGGTGTCTGGAGGACAGTTATTATATCCCTTTGCAGGCTGAATGTGGAATTATAGAAATTTAGATATAGAAGATGCCTTGAAGATCATCTAGTTCAGTAATTTTCAATTTTTTAAAGTCATTAGAATCTTTTTGCTCAAATAAAATATTATATGTATAGTGATTAACAAAAGTAGGCTATAGTGGCCCCTGGGTGACTCAGTTAAGCATCTGACTCTTGATTTTGGCATGGGTCATGATCTCATGGTTCGTGGGATTGAGCCCCGTGCTGGGCTCTGTGCTAACAGCATGGAGCTTGCTTGGGATTCTCTCCCTGCCCCTCCCTTGCACGGTCTCTCTCCCCCAACCCTCAAAAATAAATAAATAAATAAACTTTTTTTTTTTTTTAAAGAGTAGGCTGAGGGACGCCTGGGTGGCTCAGTCAGTTAAGCGTCCGACTTTGGCTCAGGTCATGATCTCATGGTCTGTGGGTTTGAGCCCTGTGTTGGGCTGTGTGCTGACAGCTCAGATCCTGGAACCTGCTTCGATTCTGTGTCTCCCTCTCTGCCCCTCTCTGCCCCTCTGCTACTTGCACTGTGTCTCTCTCTGTCTCTCAAAAATAAACATTTAAAAAATTTTTTAAAAAAAGTAGGCTATAGACTCTGCTTAGATTTCAGTCCCTACTCTAATACTTATTAGCTAGGGTAGTTGCCTCACTTCTTTAAACCTCTGTTTTCCTGTCTGTAAAATGTGAATAATAACAATTCCTATGACATAGATTGTTGTGAAGAATAATTGGAATAATCTGTGTAAAGGGTTTAGTGCTTGGCAAACAGTGTGTTAGCTGTTTTTATCATTATTACCCAAAGCCCCATACCCAAAACAGGCAAGAGCAGAGCTGATCTGGTTGAAACATAGACAGGAGGACCAGAGCTGCATTCTTTTGGCTTCACTTTGTCACTGAGGTCCTTGTGAGGTATGTGTGTAGAACATCTAGGGATTTGCAAAGCTCAGTTTGAAAATCCCTGATCTAGTCCAGTGTCCTTTTTTAAAAAAATGTTTATTTATTTTTGAGAAAGACAACATGAGCAGGGGAGGGGCAGAAAGTGAAGGAGAGAGAGAATCATAAGTAGGCTTGAGCGCAGAGCCTGACAAGGGGCTTGAACCCATGAACCATGAGATCTTGACCTGACCTGAAATCAAGAATCGGATGCTTAACTGACTGAGCCACCCAGGCGCCCCTAGTCTGGTGTTCTTATTTTATGGATGAGGTAATACTGAGTCCATACTTCCAGTTTCCTTACATGATGTAGTTTCCTGAACAACTTCTTTATCATCCGTGTCAGTCTCCTCTAGTCTACTCTAGTTTGTCAGTATCTCTAATGAAGTATTCTAGCTATGGTCTCCATCAGGCAGGGAACTATTACCATTCTTTGTTCTAACTTTACATATTTAAGATTACATTAACCCCATCGACAGCTAACTCTACCTGAATTACTGTCAGTGCCTGCCACCCAACTTATAATCTCCTATAATACCTAAGACTTTTCTATTTATTCTTTTTTTTTTTTCAACGTTTTTTATTTATTTTTGGGACAGAGAGAGACAGAGCATGAACGGGGGAGGGGCAGAGAGAGAGGGAGACACAGAATCGGAAACAGGCTCCAGGCTCCGAGCCATCAGCCCAGAGCCTGACACGGGGCTCGAACTCACAGACCGCGAGATCGTGACCTGGCTGAAGTCGGACGCTTAACCGACTGCGCCACCCAGGCGCCCCTCTATTTATTCTAATAATAAACTGTGTCTCCTCTGTACTGTACTTGTATGTTTGTTCCCTTGTTTTTTTGAACCTGGATATGGTTTACAACAATGCTTAATAGATGAGGAACTTGAGGCTCAGAGAGTGGAAGTGACTTGGCCAGTCACGTAGCAGTTGTAACTTGTTCTGGACAGAACACTTACATTCTCTTATTGTAGACATTATGCTTGTTTGTACAGCCTTTGCGTCTTTGACAATTTGCCACTTGTCTAACCAGTAGTTTATTTCAGAGGTTTAGAGCTAGCTTTAGAAATGTTAACCATAGGGGTGCCTGGCTCGCTCAGTCAGTGGAGCAGGCAACTCTTGATCTTGGGGTCATGAGTTCAAGCTCCATGTTGTGTGTGGAGCCTACTTAAGGTTGAGGCTCCGACTTTGGCTCGGGTCATGATCTCATCATTTGTGAGTTCGAGCCCCACATCAGGCTCTGTACTGACAGCTCAGAGCCTGGAGTCTGCTTCGGATTCTGTGTCTCCCTCTCTCTCTCTGCCTGCCTCCCCCCGCCCCCACTTGCATTCTCTCTCTCTCTCTCTCTGTCTCTCTTGCTCTCTCTCAAAAATAAAAAAAACATTTTAAAAAAAGTATCGTTGACTACAATTTATAACATATAAAGCTAAATACATTAGAGGGCAGGGGCGCCTGGGTGGCTTAGTCGATTAAGCATCCAACTTCAGCTTAGACCATGATCTCACCATTTGTAAGTTCAAGCCCTGCATCAGGCTCTGAGCCTGGAGGCTGCTTCAGATTCTGTATCTCCCTCTTTCCTCCCCTTGCCCGCTCACGCTCTCTCTCTCTCTCATAAATAAACATTAAAAACATTTTTTTTTAATTTTTTTTTTCAACGTTTATTTATTTTTGGGACAGAGAGAGACAGAGCATGAACGGGGGAGGGGCAGAGAGAGAGGGAGACACAGAATCAGAAACAGGCTCCAGGCTCTGAGCCATCAGCCCAGAGCCTGACGCGGGGCTCGAACTCCCAGACCGCGAGATCGTGACCCGGCTGAAGTCGGACGCTTAACCGACTGCGCCACCCAGGCGCCCCTAAAAACATTTTTAAAAATACATTAAAGGGCAAACCTCAAAGAAATAACATCCTTTCCTTAGCTGAGATGTGCTCATTTATCCACTCATTAAACAGTTTTTTACTGAATATCTACTATATGTAGTCTGCATACTACCTTGAGAATAGTGGATGAGGGGCATGGTACAATAGCAAGGGGATAGTAATAGCACTGACAGTAGTTCAGGCAAAATATGAAAATGTAAATAAAGGTAGAGGTCATGAAAAGTGGTCAGATTTTGGAATGTTTTGAAGGCAGAGCCAATAGGATTTGCTGATGAACTTGATGTGGGGTAGAAGAGAATGGAGTCAAGAATATGTCAAAGGTTTTTTGTCTGAGCAACTGGAAAAATGGAATTTTCATTAGTTGAGTTGGAGAAGAAAGAAAACTGGGAGGAGAAGCTTTGAGGAGAATCAGGAATTTATGTTTCATACACAGAGATGTAAAATTGCAGCTTTGACAATTTCTAAGGAACCAATGAAGAATTTTAATTAGACGTATGACATATCAGTTACATTTTGAAAAGATCAATCTTTTGGTTATATATACTAAAAAAAAAAAAAAAAAAAAAAAAGCCTAGCCTGAGGATCTGCAGGCAGAGGTCCTAACCATTACTTTGTGACCTTTGGCAAGTTATGACATCCTTCTGAGCCTCAGTTTCCTGACCTTACAAATGGGATAGCAAATCTTGTCCTACCTATCTCAAAAAATTGCTATGAGGATTAGTTGAGATGAAAGATGAGAAAACATACTGAAAATATTTATTACTTTGCAGTGATGCTAATATTCATACATATCACACATGTCCAAGGGCATTGTTAGGCAGAGAGATTCAAGACTGGCAGCCACATATGACTTTTCTATCCTTTTCAAAATGCCACTCTTTCCTCTCATGAACACTTAGCCTCTTTTCTCAAACTTGGCTCAAAATGTACTATTTCTAGGAAATGTTTGATGATTGACCACACTTTTGTTTTGTTTTGCATTCCTTTGGTGTTTTCCTACTCTTGAATTTTTCATGCTTTTCTTGATCTCTGTCCTCCTAAGATTGGCCTTAAGTAATGGGTGGTTTGGATCTCTCCAATTAAAGATTTTAAGCTTATGAAAATAAGGACTGACCTCTCATTCTCTTCCTTTTATGATGTGGCAAGCAGTAGGCACTGATTGTCAGGTGACCACTCTGTCAAAGATCACTTTCATTCCTCCGTGGCTTGGGATTTAGTAGGTAAAAAGTTTTGAGGTGGTGGAGGGGCTTTTAATCTAGGGACCTTTCTTGCTTTTCTTTATCTACAGAATAAAACTTAAACTAAGCATTTGGGATTCTTTGTATGGTATCTCCCTCATCTATATTATCAGTCTTTAATTTAAAAATTTGAAACATACCTAAATTTATAGAAAAGTTACAAGTACAGATCTTTCTCAGTCACTGGGGCCTGTGCCTAGGTACAGATGGGCAAGTAGAGCCAACACAACAGTGGCCAGGAGGTGGTTTTGTCACAAACCCTATGTGACTCCACAGAGACCCTTCAGGAAATTCCGTCAACTAAGAGCTGAAGCTGATTAGCAATATGGGCTCTGGAACAAATGTGAGGTCTAGAGGGTTAACTTGACTCTGGCCAAAATCCATAAGGCTGCCCGGGAGCTGCTCATGCACATGTCTGTTTGAAGGTAATACCTTGCTGCAGTGACTCATCTGTATCCAGGTGCACCTGGAGAGCAAAATAAAGCTTCAATCCAGAATAGTCTTTACTTGACTTTCAGGACCTTGACATTCTAATCTTTTCTGTCTTATAGCCAACAAAATATACCTAAAGGTCTAAACTAAGTTGGTTGCTATTTAATTTTATATCAAATGATTGAGATTTTTAAAAATTCCACAAATATTTCAGCAGGGACCTCCTAAAGAGTTTGCAATTAAAGATTTTATGAATTAGGAATATTTTTGAAACTGCAAATACCAGCTTATATTATTATCACTCAATTGAGAATAAAGATAATTTAACTGCATGAGAATAGGCAGAACATACAATACAAAGTATCCTTTATATCAAATAAATTTAGCTTTATGAAAAAACACCACTGGTAGATGAAAATGTTATTTAGGATTGGTATTTGTAAACTGGCCTGTGCTTTTCCACTTCTATATCTAAGCTAATTAATGTTGTTCTCCTCTTCCTGAATTGGTCTGTTCCTTATCTGAGCCAATCTAAATCCTGCTTATTGTTTCATAACCATCCATAATGCCATCTTCTTTGTGAAGCTTTTCCCACTTCTCACTTTTCAACCCTCTTTCTTGCTCTCAGCCAGAATGAATAATAAAACCTATATCTAGAGGGGTACCTGGGTGTCTCAGTTGGTAAAGTGTCCCACTTCAGCTCAGGTCATGATCTCACTGTTTGTGGGTTTGAACCCCACATTGGGCTCTGCACTGACAGCTTAGAGCCTGGAGCTATTTTGGATTCTGTGTCTCCCTCTCTCTTTGTCCCTCCCCTGCTTGTGCTCTCTCTCTCTCTCTTTTAAATAAACATAAAAAAATAGGTTTTTAAAAAAAATCTATAGAAAGCACATTTAATGAAATATTTCCCTCATTTACAGTTGAAGTACCTAAGGCCCAGAGAAGTGAAATCATTTGTAAAAGGATTAATGTTGCCAGAAGTAGCAAAGCTTGACTTGAAACCAGTTATCCTGACTTCCAGTCCAGAGCAGTTGCCCTGTCTGTTCATTTCCCTGTCATTGCAGCATTCCTGCCCAGGGGCTGAGAGAGCTTCAGATGGAGCAAAAGATGGTCCTAGAAGAACAGCATGGCTGAAGTTGATCAGTTAAGGTTGAGCCAGACCCTGGAAGAACCCAGGACAAGGCTGAACAGTGTGAACTTTATTAGGCATTAGGGAGCTTTTGATAATAAAGGATCAGAGAGCACTGTCCTCATTCACTTTTTAATACTGCTATCTCATTGTAGTTTTGACTGGCATTTTTCTAATGACTAGTAATGTTTCATGTGCTATTGGCCATTTGTATATGTTGTTTCAGGAAATGTCTATTCAAGTCCTTTGCCCATTTTTGAATTGTGTTGATTGGTTTTGTGTTGATCTTTAGGAGTTATCTGTATCTTTTGGATATTAATCCCTTATGAGATACATAATTTGCCAATATTTTCTCCCATGCTGTGGGTTGCCTTTTCACTATGGGGATAGTCTTTTGATGCATAAAATTTTTAATTTTTTATAAGTCCAATGTCTATTTTTTGTTTCCTATGTTTCTGGGTATAATATCTGAGAAATTATTGCCAAATCCATTGTCATGAAATTTTTATCATATGTTTTCTTCTAAGAATTTTATTATTTTAGGGGTGCTTGGGTGGCTCAGTCAGTTGAACATCTGACTTCAGCTCAGGTCATGATCTCATAGTTCAGTTGGAGGCTTTGAGCCCTACATCAGGCTCTCTGCTGTCAGCATAGAGCCCACTTCCAGTCCTCTGTCCCTCTCTCTCTCTGCCCCTACCCCGTTTGTGCACTCTCTCTCTCAAAAATAAGTCATAATTAAAAAAAAAAAAAGAATTTTATTATTTTAGGTCTTACATTTAGATCCTAAATGACATGTGCCAGGCAGTACTAGGTGCTGAGACATAGCAATAGACAAGAGAAATCTGGTTCTTGTCCTCATGGACCTTACATGCTGGGTGGGTGGAACAAGATTTTTGCCTATGAACTGAAATTTTATTTAGGAAGGAAATGTGGAGACAATGTATTTTGCCTTGTTTCAGGGAATGGGGCCATGTCTCTAGAAGCAAATGGATATACGAATGCTTCTGTGACACTTGAGCATTGTCAAGGACTATGAAGGTAGACATATGCAGGCTTCCCTGCCAGAGGTTTTGGGTCTTTCAATTAAGTTCTCAGGATATTGAAGAGATTGTGATGCGCATGATCTTGACCATGGGCTAAAGCTTAAAATGGACAAGAGTCTCCTCCTTCTCACAGTGTTGCTAGAGATTCTTAGGAGAGAGGCTTCTCTGATATTCATTTAGGTGCAGTCCAAATTGGTGTTGTTGAATAGACAGTAGCCCGAAAGTCAGAAACCTGGGACCTAATTACAGATTTTCCTTAACCTGCTGTGTAGTCTTGGCAAGCCACTTCCTTTGGATTTCTTGGATTTTTAAAATGGGGATAATTAGGGGCGCCTGGGTGGCTCAGTTGGCTAAGCGTCTGGCTTTGGCTCAGGTCATGATCTCACGGCCCGTGAATTCAAGCCCCACGTCGGGCTGTGTGCTGACAGCTCAGAGCCTGGAGCCTGCTTGGGATTCTGTGTCTCCCTCTCTTTCTGCCCCTCCACCACTCATGCTGTGTGTCTCTCTCTCTCTCAAAAAATGAATAAACATTAAAAAAATAAATAAATAAAATGGGGATAATTATACCTGCTCAACCTATTGCTAAAGTAGCTGTGAAGATCAGGTGAAAGAATATCCTCTAAAATGGTTTTATTCTATACTTGTGTAAGGAATTAGCTGGATTCCTATTTGATCTATGCAAACACCATGTGAGTCGGGCATGACAGGTTTTATTACTTTTATTACTTTCATTTTATTTACTTCTATTTGGACTCTATCTCAGCCAAATTTGTTTTCTCCCCTGTGCCCCATCCCCTATGTATGTAAAACCTCTTTTCTTTTCGGGCCCATTCTCCTGCCTCTGAAAGGAAGAAATGAGAATCAAGGAGTCTAAGATACATTAGAAATTATCCAGTCTAATACCAATCTTCTCCATCCTCTTGACTCCCTCATTTCCTCTAATACTTTACAGAGAAGGAAACTGAGGCTCAGAGAGATGAGAAAATTTGTGCAAATTCATACATTGAATTAGGGGTAAACAATAAATCTAGCGACTCCAAATAATTACTTGAGAATTTTATTAATAATCCAGATTCCTGGACCCTGCCAGCCTATCAATTCAGAATCTCCAAAGGATAAGACTTCTGACTTGTATTTTTATAACTACCTCAGATGATTCTGATGCAGTGGGCAGTGGCAGGATACCTTTGAAAAATAATTATTTAGATTGGTGGTCTTAAGTAGTGCCTGGCTGGCTCAGTCGGTAGAGCATATGATTTTTGATCTCAGGGTCGTGAGTTTGAGCCCCTCATTGGGCATAGAGCTTGCTTAAAAAATAATAATAAATGAATGGTCTTAAACTTTTAAAATTGTATAACTAAAAGAATTTTGAAAAATTACATAACTGTTTATACATTTTTTAATGTTTATTTATTTTTGAGTGAACACAAGTGGGGGAGGGGTAGAGAGAGCGGGGAAGCAGGCTCCATGGTGACTGCAGTGAGCCTAATGTAGGGCTCGAACTCACAAACCTCAAGATTGTGACCTGAGCCACAGTCGGATGCCCAACTGACTGAGTCACTCAGGCACCCCAACTGTTTACACATTTTAAAGTTCACATTTAAACATTTTATCATAAGATTAAATAATTGCAAAAAATCTAATTTCCAATGCGTTTTACATTGTATACATGTATATATTTTATATATCTTTTTTGAAATCTTGGAACTCCAAATTTAGATCATATAATTTATAGAAAATGTCCACCATACAACCTAGTTTACACAGCCGGTTCTCACTGTCAACAAATCAGCCAAATGAGATTACTTTCTATTGGAAAATGCCTAACTTTTTTTTTTCTAATTAAAATAAATATGTTAAACATTCAACTTATGAATCATAATTCTAAGAGAAATAAGGCAAGTAGTTTTGCCATGAGTTTGTCACCTGCTTGAATTAAGATGTTACTCCTTTCTGGGCTCCATGGCTCAGGTGTTAGAGCACTGTTCTTGTAAGATGTTACTCCTTTCTGTTTTTATTTCTTTTTTAACTTTTAAAAATGTTATTTTTGAGAGGGAGACAGAGTGTGAGTAGGAGAGGGACAGAGAGAGGGAGACACAGAATCAGAAGCAGGTTCCAGGCTCTGCACTGTCAGCACAGAGCCTGATGAGAGACTCGAATTCATGAACTGTCAGATCATGACCTGTACTGAAGTCAGATGCTTAACTGACTGAGCCACCCAGATACCCCTATACTGATTTCTTAAGAAAGCTCTCTGATTTGCTGCCTTGGGCCTTTCCCTCTGAGGTTACAGATTCTCAAATTGTCCCTTTGGCACTCTGGATAAGAGAGAGAGATGGTAATTTTTTTTTTTTTTTTAAATAAAGTAGGAGAAGTGTATTTGTGAAGGAGAAAGTGGGAAAGGAGAACCAACTCAGGCAGAGCAATGTTAGGAAAGATTACATATGGAAGTTGAGAATCTGGACACTTTCTTAAAACTTTTCCCTGCTCAGGTACCACAGGAATAGAGAAAACCCTTCAAACTAATGCTTTCAACCATCCTATGTACCTAAATAACAAAGAACCATTGTAATGAATATTTTTGCATGCATCAAACTTGAGACCTGATGTACATATAAAATGGTGCCCTTGGCTGTTCTTTCCACTTTGTTTTTCTGCTATAGGCATATGTCTGTTTTAGGCAACATGCCTAATGCTGTGATAGCAAAGGATCTGAGAGGTCGGCCCTCATTCACTTGTTTTGGGTAAGGCTAGCATGGGGCACAGTATCATAGGAATGAATGTATATGATTTCCCTCCTGTAAGGAGGAATTAAGCAATGGGAAAAGGGTTACTTCTGTACTGGCCCAGGTCTGCCTTGTCAACAGAAGAGGTGCAGAATCCAACTGGCACCAAAGCCACTTTGGCCAAGGGGAACAGGCACAAGGTTCCTGGATCAAGGCCTGAAAATAGCTGGCATGAGGACAGGATGCAATAATAGCCTCGATTGCAAAGCACAAGTCCCATAACCTGAACCTCAGCTCCAGGGGCTTATTGCAGTCTCTCCCATGGCAGAGTCCAGAATTGAGCCCATTGTAGGTGCTTAAGAACTCTTCTTGATATGTCTCCAAATCCCATTCCACAAGTTTCACACTCTTCTCCATGTCTACCATTTCTTCCTGCCTGTCTAGCATCTGTCTTCTTTGTTTATATCCTCTAGAATTCCCTCTTTCTTTCCATGTTTCCTCACTCTCATATGGCTGGCCATATAGACAGAGAACTTTGTTCATTCATTCATTTTTTTGCCCATTCATTTCACAATTATGAAAAATACTGTCTCAAAAATAAATTAAAAAAAAACATTAAAATAAATAACTGCCAAGTCTTTGAAAGAGACAGTATGAATGAATGAACACTGTGAATGAATGAATAGTGTGCTAAGAGGCAAACTTTCTGGAAAGGAAGATTTGCAAAGATGTCTGCTTTTCCAAGTTAATCTGTATATTATTGCAGTTCCAATCAAAGTCACAGAATTTTTAAATTTGAGATATAATTCATACCATGCAGTTTACCCATTTAAAGTGTACAAGTCAATGATTTTTGTTCTATTTTTTTTTAATTTTTTTAATGTTTACTTATTTTTGAAAGAAAGAGAGAGCATGAGCAGGGGAGGGGCAGAGAGAGGGAGACACAGAATCCAAAGCAGGCTCCAGGCTCTGAGCTGTCAGCACAGAGCCCGACGCGGGGCTCGAACTCACAGACCGCGAGATCATGACCTGAGCCGAAGTCGGACATTCAACTGACTGAGCCACCCAGGTGCCCCAATGATTTTTGTTCTATTGACAGAGTTGTGCAGTCATCATCACAACCAATTTTAGGACATTTTCATCACCCCAAAAAGGAACCCCATATTCGTCAGCAGTCACTCCTCATTTTCCTCCAACTTTCCCTACTGTAGCCCTAGGCAACCATTAATCTATTTTCTGTCTCTATAGCTCTGACAGTTCTGGACATTTCATATAAATGGAATCATACAACATGTGGCCTTTTTTCTAGCTTCTTTCACTTAGTGTAATCTTTTAAATGTTCACCAATGTTGTAGCATGTATCAGTATTTCATTCCTTTTTATGCTGGATGATATTCCACTGGATAGATATACCATGTTTTATTTATCCATTCTTCAGTTGATGGCTGTTTGGGTTGTTTTCACTTTTTGGTATCGTAAATCATGCTGCTATGAACATTTGTGTACAAGCCTTTGCATGAGCGTATGTTTTAAGTTCTCTTGGCTGATTACAGCTACGCTAAAATCCATCCTTGGTGGACTTCAATTCTACAGTTCTGAGGACTCCTGCACTTTGATTTTCTTCATTGTGCTATTTCTGGCTTTGGAAAAAATACCCCCCTTTTGGAGACCATGTCATTTAGGAGAATGCCCTGAACTAGATATTTAGATACTAGAACCAGCCATAGGTGACTATTAATATTTAAAATAATTAAAATTAAATAAAATTAAAAATTTAGTTCTTCTGCCACATTGCAAGTGTTCAATAGCTGTATGTGGCTTGTGGCTACTATGTTGGATAGCACTGCTTTATTTTTTCTAATTAATTATTTATTTTTTAAAAAAATTTACATCTGAGTTAGTTAGCATATGGTGCAATAATAATTTCAGGAGTAGAATCCAATGATTCATCCCCTACATATAACTCCCAATGCTCATCCCAACAAGTGTCTTCCTTAATGCCCCTTGCCCATTTAGCCCATCCCTTCACCCACAACCCCTCCAGCAACCCTCGGTTTGTTCTCTGTATTTAAGAGTCTCTTATGTTTTGTCCCCTCCCTGTTTTTATATTATTTTTGCTTCCCTTCCCTTATGTTCATCTGTTTTGTATCTTAAATTTCACATATGAGTGAAGTCATATGATAGTTGTCTTTCTCTGACTAATTTCACTTAGCATAATACATTCTAGTTCCATCCACGTTGTTGCAATGGCACAATTTCATTCTTTTTTGATTGCTGAATAATACTCCATTGTATATATATACCACATCTTCTTAATCCATTTATCAGTCAGTGGACATTTAGGCTCTTTCCATACCTTGGCTATTGTTGATAGTGCTGCTATTAACATTGGGGTGCATGTGCCCCTTTGAAACAGCACACCTGCATCCTTTGGATAAATACCTAGTAGTACAATTGCTGGGTTGTAGGCTAGTTCTATTTTTTAATTTTTTGAGGAATCTCCATACTGTTTTCCAGAATGGCTGCCTCAGTTTGCATTCCCACCAATAGTGGATAGCACTGTTTTAGAATAATGGGACTACTAATGTGATAAGTAACCTTGAAGCCATCACTTCCCATCTGTGCATTAGATTTCTCATCTGTAAATAAGGGTAGTGGACATCAAAAGCCTTTCCCTCCTCTGGCATTCTAAGTGATTTATGATTCAGTCTTTGGAGTGTGCCTCCTCCCCCCTCCTCCTTCATCCTTTCTCCCTCTTCACCGTGGCTAGGACAGGAGTGCCCAGGGGGAACATTAGGCTGCTAATTGGTCAAGTTATATTACTCCCACTCCCTGCTCCTTGGTGAAAGGGAAAGTGACTTGAGGGTATACCTACATCTGAGTGCCTCCCATTTGTGCAGTCTTTATGGACCATAGAAAACATTTTATATGATTTCTTAGTTTTATATAATCAAAGAATCTCAAAGTTGGAAGAGCCTTAAAGGTCATCTCAAACTTCAGAAAATATGAATCACATGAGTTGCATATAAAATGAGAATTCTAAGGCCCCCACTCCCTGGAGAATGATCTAGTAGGTGTCGGGGTTTCCCTGGCCCAATCTGTACCATCCTACACTGCAGCTCTGTGGGGGCAGGGCCTTGGAATTTGCATTATTAACACTGTGTGACCATGCTTTGAGACACACTGGCCTTGCTTGGTTCCAACCATGTTTTGGAGTCTGCTCTTTAATATCCCTGCAGATCCCAGATATTACATATCTCCAGAGTTAGGAAGCTCCTGAAGGAGTACCTTCTATCATTGGATAGCTCTGACAGTTTGAAAGGCTCTCCTTATGTTGAACTCTCCCAATTGCCCCACCTCTTCCATTTAGTTACATAACACTAGTCTGCTTCTTTCCCATAATAATCCTTCCAGTTTGTTTATTTATTCAGCAAATATTTATTGAACGTTGGCTATATATAAGTTTCTCTGCAAGGCACTGGGGATTCAGCAGTGAATAAGACCAACTTGGTCTGTGCCTTCAGGAAACTTACAGTCTAGTAGGGGAGACAGACAATTAAAAATAATAATAATAATACAATTATAGCTTGAGAAAAATGCTATGAAAATAAATAGTGTTGTGATGAAGAATAACAGGAAAGGCTGATGCTACTTAGGATGATCTGAAACATGACATAGAGCAAACCATTTGAAGAGCTGGGGGAAGAACATGGCATATTCTATCAGTCAGAAGGCTCATAATGTGTTTGGAGTCTTTTGAGTAGAATGTCCCATTCTGATGGGACAAGATGAGTTGGAGAAGATACAAGGCATAGTAGAAGTTTGGATTTTCTTCTACATTCAATGGAAGCCACCCTAGGTTTTTATTTTTTATTATTTTTAAAGTTTATTTATTTTGAAAGCGAGAGCAAGAGTGCGGGGAGGGGTAGAGAGGGTGAGAGAGGGAGAGAGGGAGAATCCCAAACAGGCTCCATGCTCAGTGCGGAACTCAAACTCACAGAACTGTGAGATCATGACCTGAGCCGAAATCTAAAGTCAGATGCCTGACAGGCTGAGCCACCCAGGTGCCCCGCCACTTAAGGATTTTAAACAGGAGGTGATGTAATCAGTCTATGTCCTTAATAGATTATTCTGGATGATGTATGGATTAGAAGAGGGTAAGAGTGAAGTGGGAGACCAGTTCGGGGGCATTGTGGTCATCTAGGCAATAGATGAAGGTTGCCTGAACCAGAGTGGAGGCAGCAGAGGTACAGATATTGAGACTTACTCTTGTGTCTCAGTATCTTCTCTTCTCCAGGATAAATAGCTCAGTCCAGATTGTCCTCTCATAGTAGGTGTGATTCCTTTTCTCATCTGGTTATTTCTCCTCTGGAAGGCCTAACCCACCAGGTTAGATCCTGCGCTCTGTTTCTGTGAGGAGCCTAGTTTTTGCCACCTATTTTTTCCTCCACCTCTTTCCTCCTATCCTGTGCCTTACTTTTCTGCTAGTCTAGGGAACTAAAATCTCCAATCCAATGACTGTCATATAGAGGGGAGCCCCAGTCTTCCCTGTCATTAATCAGTTATCAGGTTTTCTATGATTAATCCATGAACCTTAAGTACCTATTGTACCAACTGAATTTAGAGGAGACTGAGAGGAAAAAGTCATGATCCCTGCCCTCTAAGAGCCCAAGGTGTAATGGGAACTCTGAAGCCCCAATAAATGGGGCTTTGGTAATGCAAGGTAGTACCAATAGACACAAGGAAAGTGAGATCTACTCTGCCACAACCCACCATGTGACCTTGAGCACATTAAATGGCTTCTTTGGATCTCTTTGGAGTTAGGAGACTAAACTGAATATTCTTTTAAAAACTCAACATCTGGGTCACCTGAGTGGCTCAGTTGGTTAAGTGTCTGGCTCTTGATTTTGATTCAGGTCAGGATCTCACGGTTTGTGAGATTGAGCCCACAGTTGGGCTCTGCACTGACAGCACGGAGCCTACTTGGGACTCTCTCTCTCTCTCCCCCTCTCTCTTTGCTCCTCCCCCGCTCATGCACTAGCTCTTTCTGTCTCTCCAAATAAGTAAATAAACACTAAAAGAAAAAAACAACTAAACTCTTAATACCCTAGAGAGCTTGGGAGCTTGTAGTAAGCCAGTATTCTGCAGTCAAATGCTCTACTCCTGAGCTATACCCCTGTAAGCCAGTATTCTGTTCACCTTCTCCTCCTAAAGAGCCAGGGGCCCCAATCTGGTGTGTATGTCAGAGAAAGAAGACACTGAAAGGAGTAAGGTGCCTATATCAATAATGCGTAACTTGAGCCTAGAGTCTGAGAGAGGAATGTACACTGTGTGTGTGTGTGTGTGTGTAAGTAACTAGAAGTGGGCTCAGGTAAGCAGTTCTTGTATAGGTTTGTGCTTATCTGTTCCTGTGTACTTTCTTAACTTTTTTTTTAAAGTTTATTTATTTATTTTGAGAGAGAGAGAGAGTGTGTGTGTGTGTGCACGGGTGAATGCACAGGCAGGGGAGGGTCAGAGAAAGAGGAAGAGAGAGAATCCCAAGCAGTCTCCATACTGACAGCACAAAGCCTGACATGGGGCTCAAACCCACAAACTGTGAGGTCATGACTTGAGCCAAAATCAAGAGTCGATGCTCAACTGACTGAGTCACCCAGGTGCCTCTGTTCCTGTGCACTTTCTATGTACCAGGCTCTATTCTAGGTTCTAGGGAGATAGTAATAAACAAGATGACAAGTTCTGTTACCATTGAGTTTGTATTCTAATAAAAGACACAGATAATATACAAGTAAATAAAATACATGAGATAATTTCAAATAATGGAAAGTTATATGAAGAAAACAAAACAATGATGTGATAGAATTTTGGGAAGGACAAGCTTTGTACATAAGTGTGGTACATGTACTTGCAGATGGGCCCATGTTTGAGTCCTGGGTCCCTGTATTTCTCCTTGTTTGTGCATCTCTTGTGACTACAACATTTTGTATTATTAGTATATATGATTTTATGCATGTGAGTGTACACAAACAAGCTGGTATATGGTACATATGTGGGGACATGTGTGCACGAGTGTGTGGAATGTGTTGGCATTTAGCCATAACTGGAGATGTTCTGAAGTTTCTGTGGTACTCATCAGTAGGCCAGTTAAGAAAATGGCTTTTTGCCTCTGGCATTCAGGGCTGTTTGCCAGCTTCTCTCTCTGTGTTCCTTCCCATTTTAGAGCGCTCTCTGTGCTTGGCTCCTCTCAGCCCTAGGAGGGCTAAGCCAAGGAAAGGATAGTAACTGACTCATCAAGCCAGGAGCTGGAAAGAGGCTGATAATCTGTGTAACCTCCAAGGCTTGGTTTCCCTGCTAGTCCCTGTCCTTCACACGATGAGGCAAAAAGGTCATGCCTTGAAATGAGAAAACCTGAGGATCTATTCTTGACTCTGCCAGTTATTATTGTTTGACCTTGGCCTAGCTATTACATCTCTGGGTTTTAGTTACCTCCCTCTTAGGTACTCCGTGTTGTAAGGAAAGGGAAGTAGCACAATGGCCTGCAGTATTTAGGGAGGGCTATTTCAGTCTTCTTAACCATTGCCTACAAGGCCCTATGTGATCTGACTGCTGCCTAACTGTCATTCTTACCTTTCTTCTTGTTCGCTATGCTCCAGCCATACTGGCTTCATTACTATTCTTTGACTAGGTCGAGCTTTTTACTGCCTCAGTGCCTTTCCAAATTTCAATGTTCTCTCTGCCCAGGATACTTTTCTAAAGAATTCATATAATTGACTACTTCTCATTACTCAGATCCCAGGGGGAGGCCTTCTCTGACCATCTTAAAGTAGTTGTCCTCTAATGTTTATCAATATTTAAAATGCACATATCCTTTGAATCCACAGTTTCACTTCTAGTAATTCATCCTACTGTTATATTTATTTGCAAGTGAGTAAAATGAGATTTGAATAAAGATATTTATTTATTTTATTTTTTATTAAAAAATTTTTTTAATGTTTTTATTTATTTTTGAAGGAGAGAGAGAGAGACAGAGCGTGAGCAAGGGAGGAGCAGAGAGAGAGGGAGACACAGAATCCGAAGCAGGCTCCAGGCTCTGAGCTGTCAGCACAGAGTCTGACACAGGGCTTGAACTCACGAATTGTGAGATCATGACCTGAGCTGAAGTCGGATGCTTAACCGACTGAGCCACCCAGGCTCCCCATGAATAAAGATATTTATTGAAGCATTTATTTGTTAAATAAACTATGGCACATATAAACTGGAACTTTATGCAGATGACAAAGAAAATAAAATAGCATTGTAAGTCTTGATGGAGAATATCAAGGTATATTGTTAAATTTTTAAAAAAGAAAGATAATTGATCTCTATACTTAAGATTTGTGTCATTTATTGGATGTATATTATATTCTGTAAAAAACATTATATAGAGGGGTGCCCAGGTGGCTCAGTTGGTTGAGCATCTGACTCTTGATTTGAGCTCAGGTCATGATCTGATGGTTTGTGGGTTTGAGCCCCATGTCAGGCTCTTTGCTGACAGCAGTGAGCCTGCTTGAGATTCTCTCTCTCTTCCTCTCTTTCTTCCCCAACCCCCCCTTAAAATAAATAAATAAACATTAAGAAAAAAAAAAAAAACCCATGATACAGGGGCACCTGGCTGGCTCTGTCAGTTAAGCGTCCAACTTTAGCTCAGGTCCTGAGTTCAGGCCCCATGTCGAGCTCTGTGCTGACAGCTCAGAGCTTGGAGCCTGCTTTGGATTCTGTGTCTCCCTCTCTGTCCCTCCCCTACTCATGCCCTGTCTCTCTCTCTCTCTCTTAAAGATAAATAAACATTAAAAAAAATTTAAAAATCACGATACAGAACAGTATGTATTGTATGCCATCATTTATGTAGAAAAAACAAGAATATGTAAACATAAATGCATGTATATGTGTTTCCATAACAGCCTGTCCCATGGTTAAAACAGCTCTTTCCCACCTCTTCCCACCTAAGGTGCTTTGTTGGGGACTGTGAGGTGCTTACCTCTTTTCTGAACAGCATTAAAATTCAATTTTTTAATTCAGTTTTTAAATTTCCATCTTCAGTGATATCCCAAGGACCTTATGAAAGATGCTAACAGTGTAATCTTCTAAAGTGATTATCTTGGTCATTCCACATTAGTTCAGTTGCCCTATGCCCTCCAACCTATTAGGAATGGTCCTATCTACATATTGGCTACTTCTGGAAAGTTACACAACATAGTACTAACAGTGGTTGCCAGTTGGCAGTGATTGAGGAGTAGGGGTGGATGGACACTTTTCATTTCGTATCTTTTTATGTGGTACCATTAGTATGTATGTATTATTCAAAAAATCATAAAATTGAAAACAAAAACACCAGAGGAATATTCTTATTGTTAAATCTTCACGTATAATTATGAAAGTTCATTAAGATATCTTTTTAAAAATGTATTTCTCATCAGTCACTCGTTATTATATCATTCTTTTTTTAATATTTATTTTTGAGAGAGTGTGTGCATGTGCACGTGTGTGTGAGCGGGGGAGGGGCAGAGAGAGAGGGAGACAGATTTAGAAGCAGACTCCGGGCTCTGAGCTGTCAGCACAGAGCCTGATGTGGGGCTTGAACCCATGAATGTCAAGATCATGACCTGAACCGAAGTCAGACTCTTAACCCACTGAGCCACCCAGGCACCCCATTATATCATTCTTTATATC
Source organism: Lynx rufus (assembly GCF_022079265.1). NCBI lineage: Eukaryota > Metazoa > Chordata > Mammalia > Carnivora > Felidae > Lynx > Lynx rufus. The sequence goes on along the minus strand of NW_025814896.1, from coordinate 24,271,390 downwards.
CCTCATAATGCTTATTATCTGAAATGATCTTGGCTGTATTTGTTACTTGTATACTTTTGCACTGTCATTGGAATATAAGCTCCATGTTGTCAGGGATCTTGTTCATCAGTGCCTTATTTCTATACATGTATATAGCATATAGTATTTGTTGAATAAGCAAATGAACAAATGAAGGAATAACTGAAGGAAACCAGGCTGAGAGGAGTAGGAGGCAAGGCTGAGGAGGTAGACAGAAATCAGCTGATAGAAGGTGGTGATTCTGAAACTTTAAATATGTATCAGAATCACCAAGTGAACCTTTATACCAGCTTGTAATAAAGTGGCAGATTCTTGGACCCTGAGATTCTGATTTAGTATATCTGTGGTAGAGCTCAGGAATCTGTATTTTAATAAGTTCCCTTGGGTGCAGGTGATCTGGAGATCCCACTTTGAATAACACCAATGCAGTCTTGACACAGTGTTCAGGAGGAATCACATCTATGATACCATTTCTGCTTAATACATCCCTAGGATGGAAGAGAAGTGATCATCATCCCATTTTACCAACCTAAGTGAGGCTTGCAAATGGAAGTACATTATCCAATGATACACATCTTGTGTATAAAGTATATTTTAATTTTTTTTAAGTTTATTTATTTTGGGAGAGAGAGAGCAAGCGAGAGCCAGCAAGTGCACAAGCAGGGGAAGGGCAGAGAGAGAGAAGGAGAGGAAGAGAATCCCAAGCAGGCTCTGTGCTGTCAGTATGGAGCCTGATGCAGGGCTTGAACTCACGAACTGAGAGATCCTGACCTGAGCCGAGACCAAGAGTCAGATGTTTAACTGACTGAGCCACCCAGGTGCCCCTAAAATGCTAAAGTATCTGACCAGTCAGAATAAGGTGTGATGGCAGATAGCTCACCCTCACAGGACATTCACAAGGAGCCTTGGTGTTACCAAATGGATATATGACTGCTCCTGTTTTTTGTTTGAATATATATATTTTCCCTAATGACTGATTCTTTCTGATGTATCTCAGGGAGGGCAATGAACCAGAGGAGACCACCCAGATCACGTATCGTGAGCTTCTGATCCAAGTGTGTCGATTCAGCAATGTTCTCCAAAAACAGGGTGAGTGCAGGGGTATGAGAAGGGGACTGGAGGGGACTGCCTAGAGATATCTGAGGACTTAGGGGAAGTAGACAAGGAATGGAAGGAATGTGGTACTAGGAGAACAGAAAAGGTCAGCTGTGCAGTGAGCAGTAGCTGAATGAGAAGGAGCAAGTAGCAACAGGAAGGGTACATGGTGCATGATCTGTGTCTTTTATTTGCAGGTATTCGGAAGGGCAACCGGGTGGCCATCTACATGCCCATGATACCAGAGCTCGTGGTGGCCATGCTGGCGTGTGCCCGCCTTGGGGCTCTGCACTCCATTGTGGTAGGAATTTGGGCTGGAAAAAGGGACCTAGTGGGGGATGGGGCTCTGGGGAGTTAGGGTGGGCCTGGATGATGAAGGAGCTTAAGAACCAAACTAAGGAGTTTAGAATGTTTGTTCCATATCAGTTACCTAGTTTCTTCTAGGACCGTGGCTTAGAAACCCTGAAGGTTTTAAAAGTGTCTCTTTTCCTTGTTTACTCAGTTTCTAGGTCCTCCTCTCCCTTAGTCTTCCTTCTTTTCCCTAGTTTGCAGGCTTCTCTGCAGAGTCTCTATGTGAACGGATCCTGGATTCCAGTTGCAGCCTTCTTATCACTACAGGTGACTAATTCTCTCACCCCTTTTCCAGAACCTCCACACCTGAAGTTTTGGTCTCTAATTAGCTAGTTGGTATTTGTGACTGCTCAGCATAGAGGGTAGGCACTGCCTACCCTTACCTCCCGATTCCACCTCACATGACTCTCTCAGCTCAAATCAATTGGAAGAGCCAGAATCAAGAGGCCTACCTCAGGAAGGGCTCCATGAACATTGTGCTCACTAGGGATAAGGGGCTAGGAGTGTGGTGCCTTTCTAAGTCCTGGAATGTCTATTGCTCCCCAAAGATGCCTTCTACAGGGGGGAAAAGCTTGTGAACCTGAAGGAACTGGCTGACGAGGCCCTGGAGAAGTGTCGGGAGAAGTAAGTGTATTTGGTTGGCTACTGCTCTTGGTCAGCTGGGCCTTTCGCCAGTACCAGACTCCCTTTGTCCCTTCTATCCTAGATGGACATGGGTGGGTCCTGCCAAATTCTCTTTTGAGCAAGGCAGCCTACTACTTCAGGTTTTTCCTTCTAGGGGCTTCCCTGTGAGATGCTGCATTGTGGTCAAGCACCTGGGGCGGGCAGAGCTGGGCACAGGTGACTCTCCCAGCCAGTCTCCCCCCATTAAGAGGCCATGCCCGGATGTGCAGGTGAGTCTGGTACTGCTCTGCTCTCATCTAGGCTCAAATTGGCTCCCTCTTCCTGTCCAGGAAGTTCTTAATGTCCTTTGCTTCCTCATCACAATGCTGAGAGGATCTGGGAACAGTCCTAGGAATGCCTCCTCCTCTGGGGGATTTTGACCTTGAATGTCAGTAGGGAGTCTCTCCTACTGTGGGAACTTAGCAGGAGAGATTATAAGGGAGACTCTATGCTGGTTGGGGTATCCTGGTGGGTATAAGGGACCTTCAGGGCTTGGGTTTAGGTTAAAAATGGGCTTAGTCAACCATAATTTAAAAAAAAAAAAGAAAGAAATGGGCTATTTGGGTAACCGTATACTGGACTATGTCTTGGAATGGGCTACCTATGTGGTCCCACGATGGAAGGACCAGAATTTGGCCCTCAAGATATGGCCCTTGTTAGCTTTGGATCCAGCACTTTTAGTGGAAATGATGGAAAAGTCCAAAGGTCTAAGGGCATGAAGGATGAAAGCTCCAGGGTCCAGAAGGACAAAGCATTCCTGAGATTCTGTGACTTGAGGGGCCTTGCATGGTCATAGGGCTATAGTCCACTCTGGGGAGATTGGAGACCCCATTCAGCATTAGGGATTATGAGTGTATAGATGCTGGGAACAAGATCAGGAAAATATAGGTTGGGGAGCCTAAAGGAAAGGAGGCAGTAAAGGCTTGGAACACATTGACCCTTCCCTCCCACTTCCCTATACACAGACCCTGCTCACCACCCTTTCCATGGGCTCTTAACAGGGTAAGCTGAAAGAGAAACCCAAACGCATCTGGCCCCAGGTATCCACCTCTGCACTGCCTTGGGTACTGCTTCTCTGCGTGTTTGTCTGTGTTCCCATCTGCTCTTTGCCTGTTTTCCCCATGGAGGTGGCTGCCAGTCCTAACCCCTTCCTGTCTGCCCCCTGGGGTCCTTTGCCATCTAAGTCACTCTGAAGAGTCATGAAACAAAATGCCTGTTGCTACCTCTCTGAACTGGCATAGAGCATGAATCTCAGAAAGGTAGCAACAGGCATCCCATTTCACTCCTGTTGCTTAGGACCTCTGTGGGAGAGATAACCAAGTAACTTGTCAGAAAGTTTTTACTATATACTTAGCTGGGGCAGAGCCCTGGGAGATAGGAGGAGAGCAAGTAGAGGAGGCACAGAACTTGACCTTAGGAATTCACCATCAAGTTGGGGATGAAAACCTCAGTTTTATATAGGACAACAGGGAAGAAAATTCCTAAATACCTTTATATAGTACTTTAGGATTTATAAACTGCACATAAACTCTCTGATATAATTAAGTGCTAGATTGACTAAAAATTACATTGTAGGCGATTCTGAGAAGGGAGATTCCTAAATGGGGGCTCAAAGCAGATTAGAATAGAGGGGAGACTAGACTTAGAGTCCAGAGACCAATTTAAAAAAAAAAATTTTTTTTTAATGTTTTTATTTATTTTTGAAGGAGAGAGAGAGACAGAGCATGAGCAGGGAAGGAGCAGAGAGAGAAGGAAACACAGAATTTGAAGCAGGCTCCAGTCTCTAAGCTGTCAGCAGAGCCCAGTGCGGGGCTCGAACCCACAAACTGTGAGATCATGACCTGAGCTGAAGCCGGACGCTCAACCAACTGAGCCACCCAGGCGCCCCTAGAGACCAATTTTTTTTTTTTTTAATTTTTTTTTTTCAACGTTTTTTATTTATTTTTGGGACAGAGAGAGACAGAGCATGAACGGGGGAGGGGCAGAGAGAGAGGGAGACACAGAATCGGAAACAGGCTCCAGGCTCCGAGCCATCAGCCCAGAGCCTGACGCAGGGCTCGAACTCGCGGACTGCGAGATCGTGACCTGGCTGAAGTCGGATGCTTAACCGACTGCGCCACCCAGGCGCCCCGAGACCAATTTTTTAAAAATAAAGTTTATTTATTTATTTTGAGAGAGAGTAAGAAAGTGCAAGTGGGGGAGGCGTAGAGAGAGAGGAAGAGGGAAGGAGAGAAATCCAAGCGTACTCTACACTGACAGTGTAGAGCCTGATGTGCGGCTTAAACCCATGAACCATTAGGTCATGACCTGAGCTGAAGTCCAATGCTTAACCGACTGAGCCACACAGGCGGCCCCAGAGACTGATTTTTAGCTGTATGACCTTGAATAAGTTGCTTCTCCTCTCTGGGTTTCAGTTCCCTTATCAATAATGGAGAGATGATAATACATGCTTGAAAGGAAATCACTTCCTCTATTAAAACAAAACATAAAATTCATTATTCCTCTGAATTTTACCTTCCTTATAGGGTCTCTTACTCTAAGTCTTCTATTATTAACCCCTTTGGCTAAGGGTAAATATAATCTTTTTTTCTCTGTTCTCATAGCATGGTGGAGACAGATCTGATTCCCAGGGTATATTACTTTCCTTTTAAAAGTCAGGCAGAGACCTAAGACATTTGTCTTGAAAGAGGGTAACAAACTCAGTGGTTAGAGTATAGACTCTGGAGCCACACTACTTGGGTTCAAATCCTAGTGCTGTCACTTGCTACTGTGGAAACTTGGACAAAGTACTTAAGCTCTCTTGCCTCGGTTTCCCCATCTGTTGAATAATGATAATAATTGTTCCTACCTGATAGGGTTTTGTCAGTATATATAACGTTTTTGACACATAGTAACTATAAATGTTAGTTTTTATTGCTTTTTTTTTAATGTTTATTTATTTTTGAGAGAGAGAGTGTATGAACAGAGGAGGGGCAGAGAGAGAGGGAGACACAGAATCTGAAGCAGCCTCCAGGTTCTGAGCTGTCCACACAGAGCCCGACGTGGGGCTTGAACCCACAGACTGTGAGATCATAAACCTGAGCCAAAATCGGCCACTTAACCGGCTGGGCCACCCAGGCACCCCGTAGCTTTTATTGCTTTTAACTTAGCAGACAGCCTGGCATTTCTAAAAGGGAAACCAGAAAAGAAATAAGCTCCTATAATTCTTAATACCAGAGACCTTTAGGCCACAGGCTCTGAACTTTTGGTTCTTGGAAGTGAAAATAGTCAATTACCCAAAACCAAAGACCATAAGAGTAGGCTTACGAAGTCCAGGTTTATTGGTCTGATAATAGCAGTCAAAGCTGCAGAAATCTCGGGAGAGCTCTATACCCCATCATCCTTAAGCATTTTTCAAGGGAGCACTTGGCACAATTTGGAGGTACTCTTCTCAGTTATGTCACCTATGAGCTTCCTCACGTTCCTCTCTCATACCTGGCAGTTGCCTTCCCTGAGGCTATCCTGGTCCAAGGACAAAGGCCAACTCCATTCTTACTTCAGAAAATTGAGATCTTTTCCTGGTTCAAAGCTCTGGGCCCTCATAGGCACACACCCAATTCACAACCAACGAGTTTGCACCACTAATTGAGCTCACCCTGCTTCCTGGTGCTGTTTATCGGTTCCACACCTGGAATACTGGCCCTTTTCACCCACATACCCACAAAGGAAACCATTTTGCAAGATTACAAGAATCTCCTCATTGCCACAGTGTAACTCTGCTTTGCCCTTACATGTACCTAGTGCCTTTTCTATGACAATTCACACCAGTACTGTAGACAAGTACCATTTGCCCAAAGCAATACTGACACTCTTCTGCTTAAATACATTAATGCCCTCATCTCAAGTAGATCATTTGGCAGAAACAAAGTGCCCATGTGATAATGTATGTGTAGGCCCCTGTGGCTATTCCATTAAAAAATAAGGTGTGTTTTAGTGTTTTCTAGCTTGTGGGCAGTGTCTTTCTCTTCTTTCTTTTTCTTCTTCTTCTCCTTCTTCTTCTCCTTCTTCTTCTTCTTTTTAATGGTGCCTTATTCAGCCTGGGCTTGTCATTCTTGTGATGTTTATGTGCCAGAAACTTCAAATTCTCTAAAGTAAGGGGCAGATTGTACAGAAAGAGATGAGTGGCTGGAGAATCATTTTATAATTTATCAAGGTATGTGTTTAACACTTGGGGGTTTTTAAACCAAATATGTACGCAGTAAATTAGCATATAGCTATACATTGGGAATAGGGAGTAGGGTGTTTCTCTTACATGATCATGTCTACCTGCAAGCCAGGGCCATTGAACATACAAGAAGCTAATTAATATGAAAGGACTTTGTGATAGCTAAAGCAAACCCAAAACAGTTCCCATTATCACACCCTTAAATTTATGTCCTAGAGGAGTTCAGTGGAACTGAACTAACTTCTATCCTTCCTGACATTCATCAGTCTTTCCCACTCCAAAGGACAATTCAAGGTTTGATGTTTACCAGATAATGCCTTTTTCTTTTGATGTTCTCCAAATCCTGTGAGACCGTTAGGGAAAGAAGAATTATCCTCATTTTATTTATTTAAAAAAATTTTTTTTAAATGTTTATTTTTGAGAGAGAGCCAGCAAGGGGCAGAGAGAGAAGAGGACACAGAATCCGAAACAGGCTCCAGGCTCTGAGCTGTCATGTCAGCACAGAGCCCAATGCGGTGCTTGAACCCACAAACCATGAGATCATGACCTGAGCTGAACTCGGATGCTTAACCGACTAAGCCACCCGGGTGCCCAGAACTGTCCTCATTTTAAAATGAACCGACTTTAGGTAAAGTGACTTGCCCAAGGTCATATGTAGTTAGGAAGTGGCAGAACCAGGATTGAGATCCAGTGTAATATTTGGACAAGTTCAGGGAATCTCAACTTCCCTTAGCACAGGGTAGACTCAGAAAGGTGGCTGTTTAGAGAGCTGATATAACTAGGAAAGTAAAATAGTTTCAAGGAGAGGCTAGAAAAATTTCAGGATAACAGATTCAGAAGTAGTTATCAAAGACACTCCAGTAGAGGGGGACACCCCTCTCCTGGGAGAAGTCCATGTTGGTCCTTTTCCACGTAAAACGTAAAGCAGGTTTTGTGCTGAATGGAACCTCAAACAAATATGTCTGTGGGAAACCCATTGGTACCAGTGGTGTAAAGGCAGGGGTGGAGCTAGGGTACAAACCTGCAGATGTGGATAAGGTCTAGACATTCAGGAAAAGGCGCTTGGACCAAAAGCTGTTGACTTTTTTCAATACTAACAGGGCCAGGTGCCCGCTTCACCTGCAGGCTCTGACTAATTTTGCATTTCTGAATTGGGTGGTGTCTGCATCCCTGCTGATAAGCCACTAGTCCCATAAGTACATATGTTTGTATGTAGGCCTGTGTGTGTATATTCATTCATCCAAAAAAAAAAAATGTAGAGTATGTATTGAGTGCCAGGCATTTTGCTCACTGTTGGGGAGAAAGAAAGAGAGAGAGAGAGAGAGAGAGAGAGAGAGAAGCCAAACATGCCACTGCACTCATAGAGTTCATTATTTGGTTGGGAAGACAGTAATCAAGCAAATAACTAAATAAAATAACTGGAAATATGTACTGTATAGGAAGGAAACATGGTGTTGTGATCAAGAAAAATAACCAAGGTGCGGATGGGGTTGGGAATCTACCAGATACTGTTTAGGGAAAACCCTTCCATGAAGGTGACATTTAAGCTACGAACTGAAGGATGAGAAGGGACCAACCAAGGTGCCCTCCTCAACCTGATACCACATAAGAGGAGCTCTGGAGTAGGGTGTTAGGAGTACCCAAGAAGCCTGCTGTTCTGCTCCTGTTCTCTGTTGCATTCCACCCTCACAGTTTCCTCCCTCCCAGCACCCCCACCTGGGGTTACTACCCCAATCCCAGGTGCCAGGTAGGTGGGTCTCTACTCCTGTCTTGAGCTGTTACAGTTCTTCCCTGCCCATTCCTGTCTTCCTACCCCTGCAGATCTCCTGGAACCAAGGGATTGACTTGTGGTGGCATGAACTCATGCAAGAGGCAGAGGATGAGTGTGAGCCTGAGTGGTGTGATGCTGAGGACCCACTCTTCATCCTGTACACCAGTGGCTCCACAGGCAAACCCAAGGCAAGTATGTGCGTGTGTGCATGCGTGCGTACGTGTGTGTGTGTGTGTGTGTGTGTACTGTGTAGTGGTGAGAAATGAGTTTCTGAGGAAGAATGATGATACAGATTTTACTCTCTAATCCTGAGTTTGGGAACTGTCACATTACCTTTTCTAAATCAAATTAAGACATAAATCCTCGGGGAGACTGGGTGCCACAGTCAGTTGAGCATCTAAATTTTTTAAAAAAAATTTTAATGCTTTATTTATTTTTGAGAGAGAGACAGAGTGTGAGCAGGGAAGGGGCCACGAGAGAGGGAGACACAGACTCTGAAGATGGCTCCAGGTTCTGAGCTGCCCACACAGAGTCCGATGTAGGGATTGAATCATGAACCGCGAGAGCACGACCTGAGCCAAGTCTGGCGCTTAACCAACTGAGCCACCCAGGCGCCTGAAGCATCCAACTCTTGATTTTGCCTCAGGTCATGATCCTGGGGTTGTGGGATTGAGCCCTATATCAGACTCTGTGCTGAACATGAGACTACTTAAAATTCTCTCTCTCTTTCTCTCCCTCTGCCCCTCTCCCCTACTTGCATTCTATTTAAAAAAAAAAAAGAATTTGAAAAAGACATAAATCCTCAATCATTAAATGTTGATGCCCAGGGTGAGATAGTTTAGGTGGGGGCTTTCATGAGTGCCCAGAAAAGGAGAAAAGGATCAGTTCATGTATCTGACTGTTCCTTGTCTGTGCCCTGTGGTTTGATTGAAGGAGAGCTGTGCTGTGAACTCAAGGCCAATGGAGATTGGCCACAGGGATTCTTACTGGACTCCTAGACTATGTCTCTTAGAGTTCAGTTCCTTCCACAAGTCACACTGTTAACATCTAGTCCTTCCCAGGGCACAGTGTGTGAGCCAGAAACAAAACTGATTTTTCCATCAACTTAAAAGATTTATCATCCTACCTTCCACTCACCTCATCCCTAAATTCTTCTCTCTATATGCTTGAATATCTCTTAGTGGGGCTTTAGAAGCACAGTTTTGGCCTCTTTTTCCTAAGGATGGGGTACTGGTAGAGGAAGCAAAGAAGATTATCTTCTTTTCCCACTCTCACTCTGTCAATGTGTAATTGACTGTGTGTGCATAAATATAAAACAGAGACACTGTTAGATGTGAGTGTTCTAGAAGTGCTCATGTGTGTGAAAGTGGTGGCTCAGAAATACCATTTTAGGGTATGGATATGAATGACAGGCTGACTATGCATGTGTATGGGTGTGAGATGGGAACATGGAGAAAAAGGGATAGAAGAGAGATGGATGCTATGAAAGGGGTGCTGGCAGGGCTAGAATCCCTGAGGAGGATCTTCCTCTAGCTTTGTCCAGCCTATGTATGTTTGGTGGTCTGTGGGGGTGAGCCCAAGGCCCCAACCTGAGGCCCTATTCTTCCTCCAGGGTGTAGTACACACTATTGGGGGCTACATGCTCTATGTGGCCACAACCTTCAAGTATGTGTTTGACTTCCACGCAGAGGATGTGTTCTGGTGCACAGCAGACATCGGCTGGATCACCGGCCATTCCTACGTCACCTATGGGCCATTGGCCAATGGTGCCACCAGTGTTTTGGTGAGAAGGGAGCTGGGACTCAAGGATACTTGGCTTACTTAGGGGATGGACAAGATGGTCATAGATGACAAACTCCCAAGGCCACTTGGTTTATGGACAGGGGTACTTATACAATGACCTGTTTCCTGGAGAAAGGGGAGTTCTGAGGGGGTTATATATACTGACTGGGAAGTTCTCTTGGTTTATCTGGTAAGGGAGTGAAGACATGGGTTTGTTAGAAGGGGCAAAATACTGAGCCTGAGGGTATGGTAGGGGAACTGAGGGACTGTTGGGAAGGGACTGGGAATGACCAGCCTTCACTGGGGTTAGTTTGAGGGGATTCCCACATACCCGGATGTGAGCCGCCTGTGGAGCATCGTGGATAAGTACAAGGTGACCAAGTTCTATACAGCACCTACGGCCATCCGCCTGCTCATGAAGTTTGGAGATGAGCCTGTCACCAGGTGAGACCCCCCCTTCCTGGCTGCTGCCCCATGAGTGTTCCTCAGAGCTAGGTGCTGACCTTTGTGTAGTCTTTTCCATTCCATTGTTCCAACTCCTTGGCCTAGAATAGGGGAGGGGGCAGAAGAGCCTAGGCATGTTTTCCTGGTTCCCAATGGTACTCAGAGCCTTCCTCTTTCTCCACTCCCCTGCCCAAGGCATAGCCGGGCATCCTTACAGGTGCTAGGCACAGTGGGTGAACCCATTAACCCTGAGGCCTGGCTGTGGTACCACCGGGTGGTTGGTGCCCAGCGCTGTTCCATCGTGGACACCTTCTGGCAGACAGAGACAGTGAGTAAAGGATTCAGAAGGCTGGGGCTCAGGGACAGTGTGGGAAAACTGACTCAAACTCCTGATGTCTGACTTCCACAGGGTGGCCATATGCTGACCCCCCTCCCTGGTGCCACACCAATGAAGCCTGGTTCTGCTGTGAGTGTGGCTTCCTTGCCTAGTCCTAGGCTAAGCAGGAATAGAATCTCGGGACATTTGGCCTAGGCAGAGGGTGGGGAACTAGATTGATATGTGTGAGGAATCTGGGGCTCTGGGGATCCTTGGGAGAGGTAGAGAATTGAGTCAGAGTTGCCACATTCCTGTTCTTGAGTCCTGTCTCCTGCTTGCTTCTAGACCTTCCCGTTCTTTGGTGTAGCTCCTGCAATCTTGAATGAGTCTGGGGAAGAGTTGGAAGGTGAAGCTGAAGGTTACCTGGTAAGGCCCTAACCCTTGGATGTCTTTTAGGAGTTGGGGGGAAAGAGTACTGCAACGAATGTTGTACTTTGCTTCAGAGTTTAGAACCTAATCTCTGTTGGTGGGTGCTTGTGGGTAAAGCTCCATGATTGAGAGTTTATCCTCTGCAGAGAGACCCTGGAGGAAATCCTTCTGGATACTTTGCCTGCCTCTCTGCCTTTTGGCCCACTTTGGCTCTTGAGGCCTCTGCTCAAAGATTCCTGATGATGCCTTTTTGGGTCCAGAAAACTTAGGCCCAACTCTTCCTTTGACAAATATTCTAGTGTGAAAGGAGTCTTTAAAACAGTGGAAAATCATATAGGCTCCAGAGTCAACCTGCTTGGGTTCAAATCCTGGCTCTGCCCCTTCTGGGACCTCAGATAGGTGGCCTAGTACCTCTGAACCTTAAATTTCCTCATCTGTAATATAGGGTTATGTAGTACCCTTGTCTCCTAAAGTTGCTGGATTGGTTAGATAACCCATGTGAAGGATTTAGCACAGAATCTAAGTTAGTGTTTAACAAATGTTAGATGTTGTGATTTTTGTATTAGTACTTGTAGGAAGATAACCTACCCCGCCCCCCTTCCATCCTACTTTACTAAGAGCAAGTTAGTTACAAGGGCAGGACATAAATCCAGACCTTTTGACTCTTAGCCTGGAAATTTCATGTATCTCATCAGTCTACTGCAACAGGATATTATTAATTGGGGCAATAATTATTTATTCATTTTTATGTGACTATCTTCACTTATATCAAACTGGACCTGATTTCCTGAGGAGACTCAAATTTACTAAATGCTTATCACTAGTAGAACATTGTACTAGACAGGGGTGCCTGGATGGCTCAGTCGGTTAAGTCCAACTTCAGCTCAGGTCATGATCTCACAGTTTGTGAGTTCAAGCCCCGCATCGGGCTCTGTGCTGGCAGCTCGGAGCCTGGAGCCTGCTTTGGAATTTGACTCCCTCTTTGTCTGCCCCTCTCCTGCTCACACTATGTCTCTCAAAAAATAAAAATGTTAAAAAAAATTTTTTTTAATAAAAAAAACATTGTACTAGACAGCTTCCACATATCATTAATTCAATCCTCCCAACAACTTTGGGAGGTTGAGATTATTTTCTCTGATTTACAGAAGAGGATCCTGAAGCTTAGAGAGGTAAAGTTACTAACCTGAGGTCACACAGTTAGTAAATGGTAGATCTGGGATTCTAAACCTGGATTGTCTATCTCTGAAGCCTGTACTTTGTTCTACTTCTCAGAAAGGGCATTCAAGCCATTTCTTCTCAGGTTTGGCAAGACTGTGATTGTCTTCCAGTGAGGCAGTGTAGCAGATGTGACCACTGTGCCTTTCTCACTCCCTAGGTGTTCAAGCAGCCCTGGCCAGGAATCATGCGCACAGTCTATGGGAACCATGAACGCTTTGAGGCCACCTACTTTAAGAAGTTCCCTGGGTACTATGTGACAGGAGATGGTGAGCCTTAGCTATCCCTTTCCCACACCTCCCACCAAGACATGTATCTTCCCCTTCCTTTTTCAGGAAGAGTTGGTTAGGGGTGAAGAGTAACAGAGAGAGGAACGTATTCTATGTGTCAGTGCCTAATATCCAGGCAGAGCTATACGGAAGACTGTAACAGCAGGTATGAGTGTTGTATGGAAAGTCTCAGCATGGAACAATATGATTTGATATATGAGGAAAGAGGTTCTTGTTTCCATTGTTCCTGTGCTAAAAGAGATGGGGCATGCAGCAGTATGTATTATTATGTCATGTGCATCCTCATGTCTAGAGCCTGTGTTTGGCCATGACTCTATCCACCAATCCATTCATCCATAACGATTTATTACCTACTATGTCTAGGCACTGATCTAAGCACAGGGGATATTACCATGAATAAGGTAGATAAGGCCTCTGTTCACACAGGGCTTATATTCTGGCAAAGGGAGATAGACAATAAATACAGCAAACAAGTAAATAAGCTTATCTTAGTGACAAGTGCTATGAAGAAAAATAAACAGTGTTACAGGATAAAGGATGTCTGCAGGAATGGCCACCATACATGGGCTGGTGAGAGAAGTCTTCGTGGAAGTGATATTTGACCAGAGACCTGTAGAGTGAGAAGGCAGCCAGGCATGGGAAAATTTTGGAGTAAGAGTGAGTGTTCTGTGCAGAGACATAAGCTTGAAATGTCTGAGGAGCAGACCAAAACCTGTGTGGCTGAAGTATAGTGAGCAAAGGGAAGGGAAGAATATTACATGAAGTTGGAGAGGTAGATAATGTAGGACCTTGTGGGTCATGGTGAAGACTTTGGATTTTATCCAAAATCCAAATGTGTACAATGGGGGAGACCTTTATGGGTTGTTAAGCAGACAAGTGACAAGAACTGGTTTATTGTTTAGAAAATAACTGATTTATGGAGAACAGACTTTAGGTGAGTATATTAGTTATCTGTTGCCATGGAACAAATTACCTCCAAACTTGGCGGCTTAAAATGACAGATATCTCACAATTTCTGAGGATCAGGAATTTGTTAGTGGCTTTGTCAGAAATTCTCATTGAGAGTCTCTCATGGGTTGCAGTGAAGCTGTTGGTTGGGGCTGCAGTCATTTGAAGGTTTAATTGAGCCTGGAGGACCTATTGCCAAGCTCACTCATGTGGCTGTTGGCAGCAGCCCTCAGTTCCTCACCTCTCCACAGGGCTACTCATGACATGGCAGCTGACTTCCCCCAGAGCATAAATCTGAGAGAATGCCACCAACATAGAAGCCACGGCGTCTTCTATAATCTAATGTCAGAAACGACATCCCATTACTTCTGCCAGATTCTGTTGATCATGCAGACTAACCCAAGTACAATGAGGAAGAGGACTACACAGAAGTCTGAATATCATCAGAAAGTGGAAATCAGTGTGGCTATCTTGGAGGCTGGCTACCATGGTATAGAAGCAGGAAGATTGTTAGGAGACTACTGCAGTGGGTGTAGCAGTTTGATAATATGGATCGTGTACCCTACTGTGAGGTATTTATCATGTTGTGTATTTCTTCTCTTTCCAGGCTGCCGACGGGACCGGGATGGCTATTATTGGATCACTGGAAGGATTGATGACATGCTGAATGTATCTGGTAAGGGCCAGGGACTGTTTTCCCTTCTTATTAGCACTACTTCCCCAGCAAGTCCCAGCTAAAGCCTTCCAAGAGAACCAGGATGTCCTTGGCCAAACCATACTTACAGTGCAGCATTCAGTTTTGGGTAGAGGTTTTGGAGGAAGAGTTATAAACACTGGAATGTGCTTAGAGGAGGGGAACCAGGATGGTGGGACAACCAAAGCAGATCATGTGAGGAATGAATGAAGGGGCTTCCCCATTTGACCAGACCAGGACAGCCCTCTAGGCACAGATGGAACAGGGGCTGGGGTAGAGCATGGGATCTCTCTCATGGCACTTTCTTTCCCTTGACAAGGACATCTGCTGAGCACAGCAGAGGTGGAGTCAGCACTTGTGGAACATGAGGCTATTGCAGAGGCAGCTGTGGTCGGCCATCCTCATCCTGTGAAGGGCGAATGCCTCTACTGCTTTGTCACCCTGTGTGATGGCTACACCTTCAGCCCCACCCTCATCGAGGAACTCAAGAAGCAGAGTGAGAAGCCTCCCTAAGCAGGGACTGTAGGGACTGTCCTGATGGCCAAGTTACCACAGCAAGTTGTTGGGAAGAGGCTAGAGCAAGCTGCCCCCCAAACTATAAACCAGATCCTAGGGGGTCTTCGGGGCTGATTGCCACCTTCCCGTTCAGTCTCCTCTAGTCTCTCCACTAGGATAATAATGGCTGACATTTATAGAATTCTCTTTGCCACCACTGGGCTAAGTGCTTTAAATGCATTAATCCATTTTATACCTATAATCACCACTGTGAAATAGATCCTATTGTTACCTCATCCTAAAGATGAAGAAATTGGAGCTCAGAGAAGTTAAATCACTTGCCCAAGGCCACACTGCTAATAAAGTGGGATTTAAACTCTAGAAGGTGGATTCTTAGAGTTGGAGTTCCATGAAGGAAGACTGATACGAAATGAGATAGTAGAAGTGTGTTGAAAAGAGAGAAAGACCAGGGTGCCTGGGTGGCTTAGCCAGTTAAGTGTGTGACTCTTGATCTCAGCTTAGGTCTTGATCTCAAGGTTGTGAGTTCAGGCCCCATGTTGGTCGGGCCCTGCACTGGGCCCCACACTGGGCATGGAGCCTACTTAAAAAAAAGAGAGAGAAAGGCAGTGACTCTAAGAATGATTCTGTGGGCAGAGCCTTGAAGAGAAAATAGGTGGGGAACAAAGCCATGGTTTTGGGAGCCTGGCTAATGATACTGAAGAAATGCTTAATGATTTGTTGGTTACAGTTAGAGAAAAAATTGGCCCCATTGCCACACCGGATTATATCCAGAATGCACCTGGCTTGCCTAAAACCCGCTCAGGTATGTTCAAAGGCCTCAAGTGATTGGGTTTGGGATTGGCCAAGGCCTAGTGGTGGCAGAATGTGTGTGGATGGAAGCCATTTTGGCAGGGCTGGAGTGGGTCAGTGCTATCACCACATAACCAGAAGGCTGTGGTCCCCTAGGGAAAATTATGAGGCGGGTGCTTCGGAAGATTGCTCAGAATGACCACGACCTGGGGGACACGTCTACTGTGGCTGACCCAACTGTCATCTGCCAGCTCTTCAACCACCGCTGCCTGACCATCCAGTAAACAAGACCCTGCCCTTCACCCAGGCTTGCCCCTGCTTGGCTTTGCAAAGTTTTCCCATCCTCCCTGCCCCCATCCAGGAGTGCTGAGGGCCAGTGCAGACCCACACCACCTCTCTTGACCAGCTGTCTGGGACTGAGGACCAGCTTTGCCCCTGTGTGGAGGCAACTTCCTGTGGTTGCCAGATAGATAGGACATGGCCCAGGTTAGCGTCAGCTTGCTGAGCCCCTAGACTTTAAGAGCCCTTGGAGCCCAGAACAGGACCTGAAGGTCATGTCCCTTGCTCAAGTTAAGAATGTAGAGGGCAAGTGAGGGCCTAGACTGAAGCAGGTAAGCAGCTCTGTAATCCTGTCAGCTCTCTCAGGAAGCACCACTACTTATCTTGGGTATGCATTTTCCCTTAGAAATGCCTGTTTGTGAGTCCCAGAACAATTGATTATTATTTTTTTAAATACTTTGCTGGTTCTGTTCTGGATCTGAATTCCCTTTTGTGCCAGATGGCAGTGCTTTTCTGCCCATTTGCTTCAGGGGCTGTGCAGGCAGGCTCAGTTTCCAGAGGGTTTTCAGATTATCTGCTGCTTTGCTGGAGTAAATGTGTTTTGTTCTTAGGGCCAGAAGAGCTTATCTTCCTTGTCCTCTGTTCCCATCCTTCCATGAACAGTCCTTCCCATAAGAGACACTCTCAGATGAAATTCTTCTTGCTCCAGTCATTCTCAGGCCCTATGGTTATAGGAATAAAGTCTGTGACCTTAAGAAGGCAGTGACTTGTTCTCTTAGGTGTCTTACAGACTGTGTACTTGCTAGCTGTTCTGATTTGTGTGGGGGATGGGAAAGGGAGTGGTTTTCCTCAGGCATACCCCAATATCCTATTTCCAGAACTTTTGGTTTGGGCAGATCTAGGCAGGGCTTCATTTATAGGCCCTTTGGCAAGCTCCTGAATTAAGCAGGAAAGCAACTAAAGCCAGTTCACACCTGTGATGTCCCATCATGGCTGCATTATTTCCTGAGCTCCTGCCAAGGAACCCTCTTCTCCGTATGATCCTACGGGAGCATTACTGAGTGACTAAGGATTGGAACTTCAAGGTTCTATTCTAGGGTCTGGGGCTAGGGAGATTGATTATAGCCAAGTCATTTCCCCTGTTCTAATCCACTTTAAGTGTGCTGACCCAGATTATAGCTCCTCCCCCTCTCAAATGTATAAACCAAGGAATCACAGAATCAACAACATAGTTTTATTTAAGGCAGAGGCAGGGAAAGGCTATGCCCCTTCACTGCCCCTCTCCTACCTCTCAGTCCTATCCTAGGTCAGACACTGGAACCTGCTGAAAAGGCTGATGAGGAGCTGACAGGCGGTTGACAGGGTTATGGACCCTTACCTCAGATCAGCTCCCTTTCAGCTATACCCACACTCTGAGGATTTAGGGGCCTGTAGATCTCACCTAAGGGAAACAGCTTTTCTGGTCCTCAGATGGGAGAGCTGGAGAAAGGACCCAGCATTCACCCTTCCCTGAACAGAAGAGACCAGCCTTCCCAAGGTACAGGGAGGGAAGACCCTCAGAGGGGCTAGGTGAGGAATGACAAGTATGAGGGATAGAAGGTCTCTTGAGCAAAATCTGGGCAGGCTTGGCTGTGCCCTCACACAGGGTACGGGTTGTCCAGGACTGCCACTCCTGCTGCCACTCCACCATCTGCATGCTCAATGGCTTTGGTTCGAAGCAGATGTCCCACATGCTTGTTCATCACAAGTGTCTTTCCCTGCCTATAGAAAGGGGGACAGAAGACACACCACTCCATTACCAAGACTCAGCCCCACAGCCAAATCCTTCCCTGGTCCCACGTGAGCAGTATATGAGTGACTGACTACACCCAAGAAAGTGCTAGGATTTTATAATCAGATCTGGGTTTGCATTGTTTTTGGGAAATTATTAGCTCTGTGTCTTTGAGCAAGTTACTCAGCCTTTCTCAATATCAGTTTCCTCAATTTAAAATAGAGATAATACCTCTCACTTTGCAAGATGGTCACGAGAATTAAATAAAGCAGGAAAAGCACTTAGCATGATGCCAGGCTCACATTTCATGTTCTGTAGCTGTAAGTTTCCTTCTCTCCCTCTCTGTCAAGATGGCTATGGTGGTAGTTGGGTTTGGGGGAACATGGCAGGCAGGGATGCTGTTAAGTGGTTAGAGGGAAGGCTCAGGTCAGTAGCATGGTAGGATCTGATATTCCTACTTTGCTTGATCTTAGATTGCATATTTTGCAGGAAGCGGTTTAAGGGACCAGGAACTATTCCTTAAAAATTCCCAAGTGGTCTTCTCTTCCTGTTTCTTTAGTGCTCACATCCAAACCAGGGGCCACTCAGTCTTTCAGAGCCAACTGATTATCCTCTAGCTGGCCCACCCCACCTTTCTCCAGAACCCCTGGTGGCCTGGAAACTGGACCCAAATTCTCTTCTTCCCTGAGGTCTCCTTCTAGTCTAGGGTTACTTTCTCATCCTTCTTGATACTACTTGGAACTTCCTTTATAGCTGCAAAGCATGGAACTTCCTTTATGGCTGCAAAGCACTTGTCATCTGGGCTTCATTTGATAGCCCTGTGGGTGGGCAGGTTTTGGGTCCTTGGCCTCATTTACTAGATAAGGAAACAGGTAACATGGCTAGGGACTCGCAGAGTTGGGACTGAAGCCCAGGATTCTTGCTCCCTGTCCAGTTCTTCTCCCCAGGCTCACTTGGCTGACTGTCTGGCAAGGAGGAGACCCTCTTGACTGGCTCACCTGACATAGACTCCAAAGATGCCCAGCTCTGAGATGCACTGGACCACTCGGACAGGGCTGCCAGGCCGTAGCAGACAATTTCCAAAAGGCTCAGGTTCTATCTTCTCCATGAGGATGTAGGACGCTCTCTCCTCGCTGTCTTTCAGGTGCTCCAGGGCCTGCACCATCTCCTCCCCATATAGGTTATTACCTGCAATAACACTGGCCAGTCACCCTCGAGCCTCTGCCTACCTTCTCCACTCTGTGCCCCCATTTCTGTGGTCAAGGCAGCAGCTTCAGTTTCTAACTCCAGCTCAGTGAAGCCAGGGCAGGCCTGGCTCCCAAGAAGGGAATGTCACTTTAATAGGAGAGCCCTTTCTCACATAAGCAAACACACCTCACCACAGCCTCCTGCCTTGGTTCTCCTACTTGTCTATGGTTTTCCTTCTCAGCCTCCCTAACTGGCTCCTGCGACTCTTCAATGTTGGAATTACCAAGGAATCCACCTGCCACCCTGTTCTCTCCTCCATGAACACACTCCCCCCCCCGCCCCCCGCCCAGGGAGATTTCTAAGGCTCCATCTATATTGTATGACTTGTTAACTCCCAAATCTTCAACTTAAGCTCCCTGTTCTTGACATTGCAGGGATACCCCATGGGCTCCCAAAACAAACTCGGCATGTCCAAAGAGAACTCATTACTTCCGTCTTGAACCTGCTCTTCCTGGATCTTCCTGCTCCCAATAGGTGAAAGGCATCCTGACTCATATTTAACTCCTCCCTCTCCATTACCTGTCAATAACTCAGATGTGTCTCTTCAGTCTGTACTCTTACAATGTCATAGCCCTAGCCCAGGCCTCTACATTGCTCTTCTGGACAATTATACCAGCCTCCTCTATGATGTCTGTTGCCAGTGTCTCCCCTCATCCAGGACATACTTTACCATGGCTGAAACATGGATCCTGGATCAGATGTGTATCCCTTTCCTCCTTAAATCTCTCTAATGGATTCCCACTACCCTTAGGATAAAATCCAACTTCCTACATATTTTTAATGGTCTCTATAATCATGTTCCAAACCATCTTTTCCAGCCCAAATCCCTGCCTCCTCCCATTTCTCATGCTGTACTCCAGTCTTACCAGTATTCATTAATCTCCAAATGTACCACACTTCCATGGACCAGTGCCTCTCCTTGAGGCTACTCCTTCTGTATGGAATACTCTCCCTCCTTTTCCACCTAGTAAACTCCTACCTATCCCTTAAGACCAAGATCAAAACTCATTTCTTCTGGGTCTGTGGACAGACATGATCCCTGCCCTCAAGGAGTTCAAACCAGGCAGGAAGATATCCAACCTCCTGATATGCCCTACCCCACTTCCCCACAATCCGGTCACAGGCATCTCAGACTAAACTTGTACAAACCCTCCAGTTACGGTTAATCAGGTCCCTCTGTGCTCAATATCACTTGATCACAGGGTCTTCTGGGACTTGTCCAAGGTGAAGGCCTGTGTCAGTTCATCCTATGTCCCCTAGAGCCTGGGACTGTGCCCATAGCAAGTGTGAGTCAGCATTGGTAACAGCCTTCTAGCTCACTTCCCTTCCACTGAGCAGCCCTACCAAGGGGGAACCACCTACCTCCACCCTCTCTCTGGGGCTTTAGCACGAACTGGCTAGGGGCAGCAAGGGCCTCAGTAATGGCCTGGTCCCCTTCTTCACCCTGGCAGGAGGCAAGAAAGCAGTTACCAGCAGTCTTAAACCAGGGGCAGGAGCTGCGGTCCTGCTGGTTGTGCAGAGCAGCATCAGAGGAATAACAGGAGTGAGCCTAGATGCTACTATCTGGATGTCACCCCCAACAAACCCCTGAAGGCAGCAAGTACAATGAAAACAAGCTTTCTCTGGCAACAGTTCAGGGCTCCACAGTAGGAGGCATGGAAAACACATATAGATATTCCCCAATTCTTGCTGTCCTCCTCAGCTCCTTCCTCTTTCCACCTCTTATCTGGATCTCTACCTTTGTTGAGGGAGCTTACAATGGACTCCAGCCTACTACCAGCTCCAGCCTCCCCAATACATTGAATTCTGGGTTCCTGCTGTGGTGGAAGAAAGAGGCAGCCCACACACCATGTCCAGTGAGTAGAGGCCAGCAAATGTGGCACGGAGGCGGGCCACAGTCTCAGGCTGGCCAGGGAGCAACATCTCCAGCACACCCATTCTGCTCAGCTCCTGCTGCACCTTCTTTGTCCCAGCCAGCTGGGTGGCAATATCTGGGCACTTGATAGCACATGACCTCTCCAGCAGCAGGCGTGCTTCCCAGTTCTGCAGAGGAAAGAAAACAAAAGTAATTCTACTTCATTTCACTTTGGCTGACTTTTACTGAGCATCCATCAGATGCCAGGTATCATGCTTTCTTTCTTCACATTCATCATCTCCCAGGGTCATTGCATCTCTTTGTAAGGCAGATGTGGATTCTTCCAATATGTAGGATTCTTGCCCTCAGGGAGCTCACAGTTTAGCACAATGGTACATGACTATAATTAAAAGGGAAATAACAAGATAAGGGCATAGAAAAGTAGATGAAGAGGTTTGAAAGAGGTGAGACACTTGTGTATGAGCTCAGCTTCCTACTGTACTTCAAATAAAATCCAAACTCCTTACCAAAGCTCACAAGACCCTGCAGGATCTGCCTCCTGTCCCCCTTTCAACCATGTCAATTTCATGACCTCCCTGCATCCCACTCTCATAGTCCAGCCATACAGGCCGGTCAGTCCTCAAACACACAGATGTCACTCCACCTCAGGGCCTTAGCATTTGCTGCTTTCCCCTCTGCCTGAAAGTCTTTTCCTTTTGGCTTTTCCAGTGGATGATTAGATCCTTCTCATTCTTAGGTCTCAGCTCAAACCACCCTATTTAATGTGGGTTTTTCATAATTCTCTTATCTTTTCACTCTATTATTTTTTAAATTATTATTACTATTTTTTTAGTATTTATTTATTTATTGGGAGAGAGAGAGACAGAGTGCAAGCAGGGGAGGGGCAGAGAGAGAGGGAGACACAGAATCCAAAGCAGGCTCCAGGCTCTGAGCTGTCAGCACAGAGGCTGACACGGGGCTTGAACCCACGAGTGCGGGATCATGACCTGGGCTGAAGTCGGACGCCTAACTGACTGAGCCACCCAGATGCCCCTTCACTCTATTATTTTATTCAAAGAGTTTCCCTCAACTAGAAAAAAAAATTTTTTTCTGTTTTTTCTTACTTTCTGATGGCCATCTCCCTGACCAAAATGTGAGCTCCAGCATTTGTCTTGTTTCTTTTGTATCCCCACTGTCTGACACAGTGCTCGGTAATTATTTGTTATTGTTGTTTAGTGAAGTGAAATTTGAGTAGTCAGGTAGGGTCTGACAGGTCAATAGGGAAGACACTCAGATTAGCAGAATAATTAGCAAAAGCCTGCAAGTGGGTAATCATAGGATGAATGGTCTGATGTGCTAAGAGTTTAGTGTGTGAGAGGCAGGTAAACAGCAGAGGTCCCCATTCTCAGACACTGGGGGATAACCTGTCCTTGAACTCCAGACCACATCAAACTGACCACAGCAGGATAAAGGCTAAGGCCTAAGGAGCAACATCCACAACCACCCATGCTGTCCTCCCTTTGATACACAGTCCACCTGCAGCATATTTGCCTGGTCTTTACCAAGAATCTCAACCACCTTTGATGTTCCAGGCAGTTACTGGTGCCCAGAACATCAGAGATAAACCCAGAGAAGTACTCCATTTTGTTAAAAGCAGGGAAGCAAAATTCAGAGATGAGCAGGGGCATTCCCAACATCAACTAACAAGTCACTAAGCTTTGCAGATTTATCTTCAAATTCTAAACCTTGTGTGAGTTTCTCAATTCCCTAAATATGTCCTCCTCCTTATGCACAGACTTATTTCCGTGTTAGCTCAATCTCTTTTTAAAGTTTTGTTTTTTTTTGTTTTTTTTTTTTTTGGCCCCTTCCTGGAGCCTGGATCCCCCAAATCCCCTGTCCTGGAGCCTGGATCCATTTTCCCCATGGACAGTTTTGTCTTTTTCTAGTCAGCAAGTTTCCACCACTCCTAACCACTTTCTAGAGAAAAGGACCTTCTACAGAGCTTCCACCTCTATGGAACTGTTGGGTTCCTTATTCAGCTGGGTCTTAGGGAAAATCCTATATTCAAAAAATTAAAGATCTGGAAGGAGCTCCCTCATGTTTTGAGTATAGTTTCCTCAGCTTACAGAAATTGAGCCCATAAAGGGTCAGAAACCTGTCCATGGTCACACACAGGCAGAGCCAAAGGCTCATGACCCCAGGCATACTGATCATGGTATTTCCTAACTTATTTCTCCCAAGTGAAAGCAGGGCTTCTTAGCTTCTCCATACTATGGATTAGGGGCAGGCGGAGAACAATATGTTGGATATGCTAGTGGACCAAGAATCAGAAAGCCTGGGAACTCCCTGTGAGATCTTAGACAAGCCCCTGAATCTCTCCAAATCTTAGTCTCTCCGTCTGTATAATGGTGATAATTATATACCTCACACAGTGGTTATAAGGATAAAATGAAATAATGGATGTGGAAAGTAATTTTGAAACTACATGGTAGGATAGCAAGATAAGGTGGTATCATCATTACTGTCATTAACATGAATGGACAGAAAAACTTTCTAACACAGATAAAAGAGAAGTAAGAGTTGGCAGGAAGGAGCTGGTCAGTGGTATGGTGGAACTGGTTTGCATTAGCTACCCAGAGCTGATTGTACCCATCTCTGGGTTCAGAAATGTTAAGTAGGTCGGGGGCACCTGGCTGGCTCAGTCCATAGAACCTAAGACTATGGGTTAGATCTCAGGGTTGTAGGTTTGAGCCTCATGTTGGGTATAGAGATTACTTAAAAATTAAAACTTTAAGGAAAAAACAAATGTTCTTGCTGAAGCAGTGAAAAAAAGAAAAGTTGGGTAACTTGAAATCGGCCATGATGGGAGTATACCATAGAAATCAGCAAATGCTACAAACTGGGGCTTTCCCCCTTAAAAAGATGACTGTTTAACATTTGCCAGGGAGCTCCTGGGTGGGTCAGTCAGTTGAGCATCCAACATTGGCTCAGGTCATGATCTCACAGTTCCTGGGTTCAAGTCTCACGTAGGCCCTGTGCTAACAGCTCAGAGGCTGGAGCCTGCTTTGGATTCTGAGTCTCCCTCTCTTTCTGCCCCTCCGCCGCTCACTGTCTCTCTCAAAAATAAACAAACGTTAAAAAAACATTCCAGTATATCCCTAGAAACAATGTGAATGGCTGAAGCAACATAGATACCTGAGGATTCAGAGTCTAGAAGACAGTGTGTAGAGAGTGACAGACAGTAAAAAGCTTGTGGGAGAATAAGAGGTTCCAGCAGTAAGTTCCCTGAGGAAGAACTGAGGGCAGGGCCCAGGGAAAAACCCAGGTTATTGTGATGCCTGAGCTGGGTCTCCAAGGAATGATTTTGGGTCCTAGGAGGCAGAGAATAGTCTAACAGAATACCAACCTGTACACTGTACTGACTCGGCATGTAGCCATCCCGGAAATAAACCACAGCAACTTCCTGGCCATCCCTAGAACACAGAATGGAGAATGCTGCTATGTTAAATTATAACTAATAGAGTGATTCAGTATATTTCACAGTGCATCCAAATGAGTTTGTCCTCTTTGAAAGCCAGACCACACAGGCTGCTGAATCAGGGGTTCACTGGAAGCAATGAAAGTAGATATACATACCCATACCACTACTTCTTCCACTAAAAACATGAAGGTATGCAGTGAAGAATGCTTTAGAATATTCTAGATCTAGAGTCATTGTAGGAAGCCCACAGGGAAGCAAGAAAGCAACCGGAATCAAATCAGATAAATAAATTTAAAAAAAACATTTTTTTTAATGTTTGTTTATTTTCGAGAGAGGCAGGGAGACAGAGCACAAGTGGGGGAGGGGCAGACAGAGAGGGAGACACAGAATCCAAAGCAGGCTCCAGGCCCTGAGCTGTCAGCACAGAGCCCGATGTGGGGCTTGAACCCATAAGCTGAGCCACCTGGACACCCCAAGATAAATTTTTTTTTTTAAGTGGGCTAAAAATTACTGAGCCTCAGAATCATATTGCCATGCCTACCAAAACACCTTGCATTATACTACTTAAGGGCAGCCTGGGTGGCTTAGTTAAGCGTCCAACTTCGGCTCAGGTCATGATCTCATGGTTCATGAGGTCGAGCCCCTTGTCAGGCTCTGTGCTGACAGCTCAGAGCCTGGAGCCTGCTTCAGATTCTGTGTCTCCCTCGCTCTCTGCCCCTCCCCCACTCGTGCTCTGTCTCTCTCTCTCTCTCAAAAATAAACATTAAAAAAAAAAAGTAGCTGAAACCAGGCTGAGATTTTTTGAAATGGTAGGCGTAAGGGTGCAGAGATGCAAAATTATGAGTCTAGTTAAGACATAGACTTTTTATTTATTTTTAATTTATTTTTTTTATATGAAATTTATTGTCAAATTGGTTTCCATACAACACCCAGTGCTCATCCCAACAGGTGCCCGAGACTGTCTTTTTAACGTTTTTTTTTTTTGTTGTTTTTTTTTTTTTATTTTTGGGACAGAGAGAGACAGAGCATGAACGGGGGAGGGGCAGACAGAGAGGGAGACACAGAATCGGAAACAGGCTCCAGGCTCTGAGCAGTCAGCACAGAGCCCGACGCGGGGCTCGAACTCACGGACCGCGAGATCGTGACCTGGCTGAAGTCGGACGCTTAACCGACTGCGCCACCCAGGCGCCCCGAGACTGTCTTTTTAAAGACCTTCCCCTTTCTTTGGCTTATTTGATACTGTCTGGAAAGTAAATTAATGACTTTGTTATGATAAAAGCACATTTTGAGAAAAGTGGTACTATGAAATTTCATGGAGGTTCTTTTTTTTTTTTTTTTTAATGTTTATTCATTTAACATCTTTGAGAGAGAGAGAGACGGAATGTGAGTGGGTAAGGGGCACAGAGAGAGGGAGACACAGAATCCAAAGCAGACTCCAGGCTCTGAGCTGTTAGCACAGAGCCTGATGCGGGGCTCGAATCCACGAACTGTGAGATCATGACCTGAGCTGAAGTTGGATGCTTAAGTGACTGAGCCACCTAGGGGCCTTTCAATGGAGGTCCTTAATTTTAAGAATCACAGATTAGGGGCATGTGGGTGGCTCAATCAGTTAAGCATCTGACTCTTGATTTCGGCTCATGTCATGATCTCAGTTTGTGAACTTGAGCCCTGCATCAGGCTCTGTGCTGATAGCACAGAGCCTGCTTGGGCTTCTCTGTCTCCCTCTCCCTCTGCCCCTCCCCTGCTCACACTCTCTCTCAAAAATAAATAAAACATTTAAAAAGAAGAAGAAGAAGAAGAAGAAGAAGAAGAAGAAGAAGAATCATCACAAATTAAAAAAAAAAAAAAAAACCCTATAAAATTCCAGGTCTAAATATGTGTGTTGCAAACAATGCTACCCAACTAAGTGGTACTAAAGTCACTTGGTGGAAGCCCCCTGCAGGGGAGCACAAGGCCTGGCGTGGAACACAAATCCAGGCCCCATAATGTCTTGCCTAAGCTCAGAGAGCAGCTCCCAGATCAATCACAGAATGAGCAAGCTATTCCTCTTCCTCCCTGACTGCTCAGCCCAACTGTCCAGGCCTGATAGCTACCAAGAGGGGCAAGAAAGCTTTTAGGAGTCCAGGGACATATGAAAACCAGGGTTATTTTAAGAAGGCCCTTATCAAGAATGTTGGTAGCTCTGGGGTGCCTGGGTGGCTTAATCAGCTAAGGATCCGACTCTTGGTTTCAGCTCAGGTCATGATCCCAGGGGTCATGGGATTGAGCCCTGTGTTGGGCTCTGTGCTGAGTATGGAATCTGCTTAGGATTCTCTCTCTCCTTCTGTCCCTTTCCCCATTTGCACTTTCTCTCTAAAAAAAAAGAAAGAAAAAGGTCAATAGCTCTTAAACAACCTTTTAGAAGCAGAATATGACCAAGCCTTCTCCAGACTTTCCTGAGATGATGGGGTATTTTGCCCCTAAAATTCAGAGAGAAGGAAGCAAGCCATCACATCTCCTAGAAGAAAGGATTACTGGGGGAAATGGGTAGCAGAATAAGTTTCCTAAAGTAGTAATGCTCCCTGAACACTTACATAAACAGCCTTCGGTCTTGGTCTAGAGACCCCTTTTCAGAGACATCTTCAAACCTTCGACGGATTACGTGGATATTCCTGGGAAAGATGGGCAAAGGTTAGAGGTAATGGATGCTCTGTTCTGAGTAGTTCTTCACAAGCCTAAGGCCATTATCTGGAGGTCTCCCCTCCTTTACTTACTGGGCTAGTAGCTCATTCTCTATAGCACGCTGGTCAAATATGTTCCTTTCCTTCTCTTGAGCAATCAGTAGCACCAGAGCGCTGGGGAGAGAGTGAGCACAGTTGGCTGAAGTGACTACAAAGCTTGTCCTCCCTCCATCCAACAACCTTCAGGAGAACATACCTTCCCTGAAAGAGCAGATATTCTCTCAAATCAGAAAGGTCTCAGGCGATACCTGAGGCTCTAACACATTATTTCCCGAAATTAGGAAACTTGAAAAAATGGAGACGTCTCTGTTCCTTCTCCAGTAGGTAGATAAAATATTGTAATGATGTTAATTTTCTATGCAAATTAAAACTTAGATTTAAAATCTCAAAAACCCAAGATGACCTTTTCTTAAAACTTAATGATTTTAAAATCTTTCTGGAAGAATAAACAGATGAAAGTACTGAAGAATATTTTATAGAATAATGTGTGGGGTTGGAGGCTAATGACCCTATTAGTAGACTGTAAAGCATATAATAAAGGAGTGTGTGGTTCTTGCATGATACATTATAATAGTCAATGGAAATCCTACAGAACCCTATAGAGCCATCCATAAATAAGGAATTATCTCTTGGGGCCTCCCAACATTACTGTGATCTACACAGGGACACATTTGGTCCCACAGTATTAATGGTATCATTGAGGCTTACCTGACCTCTTTCTTTCTGCTATCAACATAATTCTTAGAGGAGGAGCTCAAGGACAAAGGAAAAAGTTAATGCCAGGAACTGTCTGTTTGGCTACCTGAGGGACAAGGCTTTAGATTCAGACGTGAATTCTAAACTTACTAGCTATGTGACTTTTGGCAAGTTATTCCACCTCTCTGAGCCCTCAGTTTGGAGTACTAAACTCCATTTTTGCTGTAGCCGTATTGCTCTTCGCCCATAGCTTCTTGCTAAGACTCTTGGGTGGCCAGATTTGGGCTTAGGAATCTAAGTGTGGATTCCTTCCTCCTGTAACTGGCCTCTGGTCTGTTTGTCTCTGCTTTTCTCTGCCTCAGCTGAACCTCTTGGACTACATTCTGCCTGACTCCTTTCCACTTAGCTGAAATACAGGTCCTAGTATGCCTCCTCTCTTGGCTTGCCTGAAATCTCTTCAGGGTCAGACATGACATTAAGCTGAGTCTTAGCTTTGAGTTGGGTTTCTGAGAGACAAGCTAGAAATGGTGCTTTCGTAAGCCATCTTGCCCTGAGACACCCAAGGGCCAATGGCCTTGCTTTTCATATTGCAGCCTGATTTGCTCTCCTCATGGGTGGGAAGGTGGCACCTGGCCCAGGCTGGCCTACCTCCAAAAAGAGGCGGAGGAGGGAGGCTGGAAGCTGTAGGTTAAAGTGGAACCGCATTCCCTGGTTAAGTCAGCCTGCCCTCTGCCAAATAATCACAGCCAGACTCAGAAAACATATTCTACCTCCTCCTGCCTTCAGTTCTGAACAGTATTTTGGGAACAGGACTAGGAAAGTGTCAGCTAAGGAAGGTGAAGTGGCAGTAATGTGCTGGCTGGGAGTGAGGACTCCGGATAATAATAGCTCCCAACATTTTATACCAAGAATCCTTCTTTCTTATCCCTACTCATTCTAACCACAGTCACTATATTTTGAAAGAGTTTGAATAAATGTCTAAATTGGAATCATAATTCATTTTCCATGCTTTTTTAAAAATCTAAAAAATTATGAGATAACCGATGAAAAATTCATCTGTTCTATCAGTGCTTGAGCCTGAGTTTTTTGATCTATACTATGGGACCATTCCTCTTGGAGGCAGAACAGTATGGTAGAAAGAATGCAGGCTTTAAAGGCAGATAGACGTGAATTCTAAACTTACTAGCTGTGTGACTTTTGGCAAGTTATTCCTCCTCTCTGACCCCTCAGTCTTCCCTTCAGTAAAATGAAACTAGTACTCCTTAAATGGTAGCTGCCATTATTACTATTATTATTATTATTACCACTACTACTACTATTGGAAGTACCACATAATGATCCTGAGTGAGGGGGTGGTGGTGGTGGTGGTGGTGGTGGTGGTGGTGGTGGTGGTGGTGTTTTTAGTCTTTCAAGTTTTTAAATTCCGGTTAGCTAACATTAGTTTCAGGTATAGAATCTAGTGATTCATCACTTACACACAACACCCAATGCTCATCACGTTAAGTTCTCTGCTTAATGCCCTTCCCCCATTCAGCCCATCCTCCCACTCCCCCACCCCCACTTCTCCTCCAGTAATCCTCAGTTTGTTCTCTGTAGTTAAGAGTCTGGTTTGCCTCTCTTCCCAACCCACCCCACCCCCACCATGTTCATCTGTTTTATTTCTTAAATATGAGTGAAATCATATGGTATTTGTATTTCTCTGACTTATTTCCTTAGCATAATACTCTCTAGATCCATCCACATTGTTGCAAATGGCAAGATTTCATTCCTTTTGATGACTAATATTACATTATATATATACATACACACACACACACACACACACACATACATACACACACACCACATCTTTATCCATTCATCAGTCAATGAACATTAGGGCTCTTTCAATAATTTGGCTATTATTGATAATGCTGCTATAAGCATCAGGGGCATTTATCCCTTCAAATCATTATTTTTATATCCTTTGGGTAAATACCTAGTAGTGCAACTTTTTGAGGAACCTCCATACTGTTTTCCAGAGTGGCTGCACCAGTTTGCATTCCTACCAACAACGTAAAAGGGTTCCCTTTTCTTCACATCCTCGCCAACATCTGTTGTTTCCTGTATTGTAAATTTTAGCCATTCTGACAGGTGTGAGGTGATATATCATTGTAGTTTTGACTTATGTTTCCCTGATGATGAGTGATATTAAGCATCTCTTCATGTGTCTGTTAGCCATCTGGATGTCTTCTTTGGAAAAATGTGTATTCATGTCTTCTCATTTTTAAACTGGATTATTTATTTTTTGGGTGTTGAGTTTTATTAAGTTCTTTATATATTTTGGATACTAACCCTTTATCAGATATGTCATTTGCAAATATCTTCTCCCATACCAAAGGTTGCCTTTTAGTTTTGCTGATTTTTTCCTTCACTGTGCAGAAGATTTTTATTTTGATGAGGTCCCAATAGTTTATTTTTGCTTTTGTTTCCCTTGCCTCTGGAGACATAGCTAGTAAGACTTGCTATGGCCATTGTCAATGAGGTTACTGCCTATGTTATCCTCTATATTTTGATGGTTTCCTGTCCCACATTTAGGTCTTTCATCCATTTTGAATTTATTTTTGTGTGTGGTGTAAGAAAGTGGTCCAGTTTCATTCTTTTGCATGTTGCTGTCTAGTTTTCCCAATGCCATTTGTTAAAGAGACTGTCTTTTTTCCGTTCCTCACCAGATTTTTTAAAGCATTTTTCAAGGCCATGAGATTTCATTTAATTCTCACTACCACCCTTTTAGGTTTTATTTTTATCATCCCCCTTTTACAAACTGCTGCTCAGAGAAAAGAACTGTCTTAGCGAAGGTCATATGCTAGGTCAGCAGAAATGCCTATTTGACTTTCAAAATGAGAAGCCAGTCCCAGCTCAGGCACCCCATAGTTCCTACCCACCAGTGCCCATTCTAGGTACATGAGTCTTCCCATGTTATTCGCAGCCTGGTTGGAGAAACCCTCTGCAGCATTTTTTTCATCAGTAGTTCCCCAGCTGACCCTTTCCTGGCTTCAATCTCTTAAAAAACACTTAACCAAGAGTTAACTATTCATCTTATGCCTTCTAAATATTCAGAGTCCGAAGTTTCTTGAGTCTTAGTGAGGCTTAGCAAGCCCAGAGAGGCTCTCTTAGAGGCAATAAAGTGATTAAGGTTGCAGATTCTAGAGGGAGTGGACTATGGGCTCTACCACCAACCATCTGACCTTGAGCCATTCACTTCTCTGAACCAGTTTCCTCATCTGTAAAATGGGGGGAGTTGGGTGGTATCTACCTTGAAATATTTCATATGAGGATTTAATAAGATCCTACATGTAGAGCGCTTAGCACAAAGTGTGGCACCAGTCAGTGCTCATTAACGGTTAACTATTAAAGCTATGTAAACATTGCAGTAACTATTGGTACAGTGCCGCCCCCTATATATACAGAAGTCACTTACCTGGCATCTTTACACATCTGGAACATGGTTGAAAATAGGAAGGAAGCAAAAAATGCCTCTAGGCAGTTACAACAGACACCACAAAATCACTAAGTCAAAGCTTATGCATTTACTTATCAAAGAGGCCCTCACACTCATTAGATGGTACATGACAACCCAGACCACTTGCTTTCCCAAACCATAGCAAATCAGAAAGGAGGTACAGGGATGGGAATGGAGGATTCCAAATTAAAGCACACTGACAGCAGTAGGGGGTAAGAACTGATAGTAGGGAGACAGGAAAACTGGGAAGAAAAGTAATAAGAACTTAAAGCCTAACAGTTGGGGCCATTAGTGCAGGCAGACAGCCTCACATGCCTCTGAGTCTAGATAGCACCTCTGTATTACATCAAGATACAATCACTAACAGTAATGCAATCATTAACAGATAATTGTGACCTCTAGCCAACAACAAGATTAAATTATAGTCTGTGTCTCTTATTTAAGAAGGAAGCCCAGAAACCCCTTTAAGTCTGGTACTTAAAAGTGTAAGCTTCTATTTCCAGGAAAAAAAATCCCTCATTTCCTAAAGATGTCAGGCGAAGAAGTTGTTTTGCACTGCACCCACGAATGCTGAATCTAAAGCAGGATTCTACCATTCTTTCTCCCCCTTACTTGGCTGAGCCGTAGAGCTCCCAGGCCTTGGTGATCCCCTGGGCCAGTCCCTTGCTGGGATTATTGGAGAGGATCTTGGCAGCTTCTCTGGTCTTACTCAGGACATTGAGAACATGTCTGTTGGAAGAGATGTCTTATTCAGTAATTGGATGGATCTAGAAGACCCCTCTCTGCCTGTGACTCACAGATCCTTACAGGAACATCACTTGGAGAATTAGCTGAACACTAAAAAGCATCTTATCATCATGCTTCTCAGGCCTGAATATACGGGGCCACCCAAACCCTGGCCCCGTGTATATGCCCAGAGCCCCAAGACCCTGTGTTTCTACTCTATACCAGCCTCCCTATGATCTGGAACGCCTTTCCCTGAGCACCAGTGCTTGCTATCTGGAATCCTGCTGCCAACCATCTGTAATCACAGCAACCTGGAACATCACTGCTGGCTGGAAATGGTTGCTACTAGGGTCAAGCCTTCCAATGGGAAGCCACTGATCCCTCTCTGCCATGGATTCTGACCTCTCTTCAGGCCTTCCAAGCTCTTTCTCACTCAGGTACTGTTTCTTCAAGCTGGAATACTACTTTATACAATGAGGGAGCAAGACTAGATGAACAGTGAGGTCCCTTCTCTCCTTGACATACTAAGACCTAATTACAAGTGGAAACTGCTACAGGAGAAACACATGACCCAGGGCCTGGGAAGAAATACTTGGAATTGGAGATCCCTGTTCCTGCCTGTGACTGTAGGCCTATTAGGCTTTCACCCCACCAGTGTGCCCAGTGTTGCCCAGGGGACCCACCGGTGCACAGCTGGGGTACGGGAGGCCAGGCCCCCAAAGCTGGCAGAGATGGTGTTGATTTCAATCTGTTTCAGGACTGGGGAGCCATCTGCATTGCGCTGGAACATGTAGTCTGAGCGGTTCAGGCCCAGGAACACAGTCTGTGGGGAAAACTGAAGGCTGAGTACATTTGCCCAGGGCTGATTGAGGGCCTAGCCACAGAACAGACAGGTAACATGAATTCTACATAGAGATCAGAGTTGCAGGCTAATGCTCCAAAACCTAGTGGAATCATTCTTTTGGTCATCCCAGGATTGGTCACTGATGTACAAACCTAGTGGAGACCAACAAGAGGCAGATTTCCATGAGCTCAGGGCCTGGGCCAATTTCTTCTGGTAAAAAAAAAAAGGGAGGGACAGGTCCTAGATTGGGGTGGAGTGGGGAGGTTACCTGAGCAATGCCTTCTTTCAGGACTTGCTTGTAGATGTTAAAGAGGCGAGCAGTGAAGTTGTCCCTTTTGATGGTGCTGGAGGAGGAAATAGAGCATTTTCTAGGCTAAATGGGATCTTAAAGATCAAATAGTTCTACCCTCATCCATTGCCTCCTGAATCTTGCAGTCTGCTGACCCAAACTTGAACAGCCACATCAACCTGATAGACAATAGTGGTTTAGAACTCAGGTCTAGAGCCAGATAACCTGGGTTCAAATCCCGGCTCTACCACTCACCACTAGGCAACCTTAGAGAATTATTTCACTGTGTGTCTCAGTTTGCTCATCTGTAAAAGATAAAAATGAAAGATGAAGAGGAAAATAATTTTACTTCTATCATAGAGTTGTGGTGAAGGGTAAATGAGATATTATATGTACAGAACTGAGCATAGTGTCTGGTCCTGAGAGAAACTAAGAAATGTCATGTGATAAAACCATTCCATCTTTGAATATCTCTGATGGTTGGTAAACCTTCTGGTCGACATAACATTAACTCTCCATAGCTTCTCCTACACTCTGGGACTTCCAAGGACAAGTCTTTTGCACCTCTTATACAGCAACTCTCAGAGATTAAAAGACAGCAGTTATGCTCTGTGCACCAAAGCATTCTTCTGACTCAAGCTAAATATCCTTTTTGTTTTTCTTCAGCCAGTCCTCATATGATATGATTTCCTCAGGGCAACCTTCCCTATCTGGATCAGATCCTCCTGCCATGTGCTCTCAGAACACTGTGGACCTCTCCTTTATAGTACAGATTAGTTTTAAGTTTCTGTTTTATTTCTGTGATAATTAATGTCACCTCTCCTCTTTGCCTATAAACCACATGAGGGTAGAGACTTTGTCTGTGGTAGCTCATCATCATGGCCCAGTGTGCTGCTGTGACATGTTATATGAAGTAGGAGTCCATCTAGTGTGGAAGAGGCACCCACAGGTAACTAACACCACACTTGTTGTCTGTCAAGACTCAGGGCAGTCTCTACATCCCTGCTCAAGCCTAACTCACTCTCCTCACTTGTTATAGTAGCTCAGGCCCATGTAGCTCAGGCCTGCCCTGCAGTTCCTCTGTTCCCCAGCCAGCTCTTTCATGAGGCCTTTCCCAGCCCTTGGTGAGGAGAGTCCCCAGCTGGGCTTCAGCCTCCAAGAAAGTTGAGACACATTTTTGCTTTACTGAAGAGGTGTGCCCCTTCAACCTAGGTCCCAGGCTGCTATTCTAGCACATGTGATACTAGGGCTCTATTCCCGTACAAGCTAGGGTTTGTGTGTATTTCAGAGGACAGAGAAACAGGGAAGGCAAGGTTGCAGACATGGACTGCAGGAAAGGTCTCCACATAATTGCATCTTTAGGGCAAAGGTCATAAATCAGGTTGCTCATATATTCTGCAATCCAGAACCAGAGGTACAAAAGCCAGGCCCACCCCGAAAAAGACCTGGGGGGAAGGTGCTGGTAGGGTTTGTACATTCATAACTCATTGCATTTTTAGTTTCAAGTCAATGGTTTCCAAATTTCTTACCATTATGATCCCTTCCCATATTCACCTTCACACCAACATGCACATTTTTAAAAGATTGTATCTCTGGGGTGGCTGGCTGGCTCAGTCAGTGGAGCATGCGACTCTTGGTCTCGGGGTTTTGAGTTCAAGCCCCATGTTGGGTGTAGAGATTACTTAAAGATAAAATCTTAAAAAAATTTTTTGTCTCTAACAAAATAATTGTTTTCTTTTGAAAAATTAATCAGACATGCAAGTATGTATGTCTAGTCTGTTTATGTATACACACACACACACACACACACACACACACATTTATTTATTTAATTCTAAAAGAATTTGGGGCGCCTGCGTGGCTCAGTCAGTTGAGCGTCCGACTTCAGCTCAGGTCATGATCTCGTGGTCTGTGAGTCTGAGCCCCGTGTCGGGCTCTGTGCTGGCAGCTCAGAGCCTGGAGCCTGCTTCGGAATCTGTGTCTCCCTCTCTCTCTGCCCCTCCCTCACTCATGCTGTCTCTCTCTGTCAAAAATAAACATTAAAAATTTTTTAAAAAATAAAGAATTTAATTCTAAAGTAAAGAGAGGGGCCTGGGTGGCTCAGTCAGTTGAGTGTCCAACTTTGGCTCATGTCATGAGTTCGAGCTCTGTCATGAGTTCATGTCATGGCTCATGTCATGAGTTCGAGCTGACAGCTTAGAGCCTGGAACCTGCTTCGAGTTCTGTGTGTGTCTCTCTCTGCTCCTCCCCCACTCAGACTCTGTCTCTCTGTCTCTCTCTCTCAAAAATGAATAAACATTAGAAAAAAAATTGAAAGTAAAGAAATTTCCCTTGTCCCAGGGCCTGAAGATAAAAAAAGGATTAAAGGAGAAGAGACAGAGCAGTGGATGGGGTGAACCATTTCAGGAGTTCTGTATCCTCATGCCCTGGGTGGGGCCCAGTCTACCCCCCCATCTCACCCAGAGATAAGAGGGCTGAGGAAAAGAAGTTAGAAATCTGACTTTAAACCCAGTAATCTCCTTTGCCCTTTGTCTTCCCTAAAACAATGCTGACATTCCCTAATTCCAAATAGAAATCTCAGTCATCAAAGCAAGGGGCCATGGATCAGAGAATCACATAATGTGATTGGAAGAGATCTTAGATTTACGCCAACATCCCTACATTACAGATGAAGAAATTGAGGCACAGAGAAAGAAAGGAATTTGCTTGCAGCCATATAAATGAGGATTAGAGCCAGGATTAAAAGCCAGCCCTCTTGACTTCTGTTCTACTACTTTTGTTTTTTCTGGGGGGTACCTGTCCCCAACCCCACCAAGTCAGCTGCCAGAGCAACATCTCATGGCTCCTCAGTCTTCCAGTCCCTTGGGTTCCAGCAACTCCCGGCCCCTATTGCCCCATCACCCAGTACCTGGAGAGAGTCTGCTCCAGAAAGGCTGCATTCTGGCTGACAGCATCCACCAGCATGTTAAAGTCCATCTGCACAGCATAGGCCTGCTCCAGCAGGGCACTGGGGACCAGTGAAGGGAAGAGCGTGAATGGGGCATAGCTTACCACCTGATCAAGGAGAAAGAGCGGGCAGGGGTAGAACACCTGTGAATGGGCTGTTTTCTTGTAAACATAACCCCATGAAAAGTGTAACCTACATTTATTGACACACAAACTGCCGAATAGTGGTTACCTCTGTGAAGGGAGGGAGAAAACAGGATGATGAAGGGGTATAAAGGGAACTTTCAGACTCTGTAATATTTTATCTCTTTACATTAAAAAAAAAAAAAAACAGAAGCAAAACAGCCAAAACAAATAAACAAAACCACAAAAAATTGAGCACTTACTGTGTACAAGGCACTGTTTTAAATACCTTACATGGATGCGTCATTTAACTCTGTGAGGCAGATACTATTATTATCTGTTCTTTTTTTTAATGTTTTATTTATTTTTGAGAGACAGAGCACGAGCAGGGGAAGGGCAGAGAGAAAGGGAGACAGAATCAGAAGCGGGCTCCAGCTAAGCTATCAGCACAGAACCTGATGCAGGGCTTGAACCCACAAAGAGTGAGATCATGACCTGAGCCGTAGTTGGACACTCAACCAAGTGAGCCACCCAGGCGCCCCTATTATTATCTATTCTTAATAAATAAAGGGAATTGAGTCTCAGATTAAGTAACATGTCCAAAATTATATAAAGCTGTTACATGGCACTGGGATTTGAACCAAGGTGGTTAGTAAACAACAGACACACACACACACACACACACACACACACACACACACACACAGCTCCTAGCCAGGGTCCTAAACCCAGGACCCTCGTGCCAGGAGCTCCCACCCCAGCCCCCTTGCCTTCTGGTTGGGGCAGAGGGAGAGTCCTGCTGGTAGGGCTGTATCAGAAGTGATCTCTGACCCCCAGAGTAGAAGTTAGGAGTGGTTTCTCCCCAGTGTTGGAGACAGTGACTCAGGTTGCCAGACCTGGAGTTAGGCTGCATTCTGAGTTCTTTCAACTTTGGCAGAACCAGGAAACCCAAATACCCATCTGGAACACTATTTCTAGAAGGGGATAATGCATTTGGAGATTCACAACAACAAATGAACTAGAATTTGGGTAGGAGATGATAAAATGACCTTGTGACTTATATTATGATGTATTCCTGAGTTTAACCTCTGAGTTAATATCAATTTACCATTATCATAGTATGAGTTTATGACATTAGAACTTGGCATTTATATATTTAAAAATATTTTTTGAACAGATAATACAAACAAATGATACAAAATTCAAGAGACAGAAGGATACATAGTGAAAAGTATGTCTCATTCCCCGATGACCCAATTCTCCTCCCCAGAAGCAAATTGTATACTAGTGTCTCACATGTCCTTTAGACTATATGTATATATACATTTTTCTTTTTTTACACACACAGAAGCACATGGTACATATATTGTTCTGTCCTTTGCTTTATAAATATTTCAGAGACATTTCCATATATGTTCAAATAGATCTCATTCTTTTTAATGCCTGTAGAGTATTCCATTCTTTGGATATAAAATTATTAATTCAAGTTTTCTTTTTTTTTTTTTAAGTTTATTTATTTTGAGAGAGAGAGAGAAAGAGTACAAGTGGGGGAAGGCCAAAGAGAGGGAATCCCAAGTAGGCTCCACACTAACAGCACAGAGCCCAATGTGGGACTTGAGCTCATGAACCATGAAATTGTGACCTGAGCCAAAACCAAGAGTTGGACACTTAACTGATTGAGCCACCCAGGCACCCCTGAATCTAGCTTTCTGTTATGAACATATAGGTGGTTTGCTCCCCCCACCCCATTACAATCAATGCTTCAATCAATATCCTAGAGTATATATTCTAGGTATTTTGTGTGTGAAAAAGTCCATAAATTATAAATTTATAAAAATGGAAATGTCAGATAATTAGAGTAAATCCACTTAAAATTTTCATAGATAGTTCCCAAATTACCTTCCTCAAAATCTCAGAAGACAAAAGTGAGGAAGGATATTTGTGAGAATAAGGTTTTTTCAGCTTGAAGCTTTTCTGTGTTAGGCTGGGAATTACTGCAGATTATATAGGGGGTGACCTAATACCCTGAGTGCATGTGTGATGACAATAAGGGCATTCCTTGGCTTTAAAACTTAGAACACTGCTTCTTCCAACAAGTCTCATTTGGCCTGAAAAACTCCCAAAGGCTTTTCCTAGTAAGACTTCCCTCTGCCTCTGTCCCCATGACTCATTATGCCCACTTGAATTTGGGATCCATAGTATACAGCTGTTCTCCACTGTGTATAGGCCAAGGGCTGAAACACAGTCTTTTAACTTTTTATGGAGACACAGGCACAGAGTAATAGTCTTCTACTCTGAGAAAAATGGTAGCATGTGCATGACAATAAAAGATCTCCTTCATAGTCAAAGAAACAAAGAGTGATGGGAAGAAGAGCTCCTATTTCACCTGAGGGGCCAGATTTTTTTTATTTCATGAAAAAAACCCCAAACAAACATTGGGCCTCACATTTTAAAGACACTGGTGAAAAAACTGTTAACAATGCTTGTCTCTGGGGAAGGAAACAGTGGCTAGAGGGAGGAGACTTATTCTACACTGAATTCCCTTTAAATTTTGTAGCCTGTTCATGTTTTTGTTTTTGTTTTTGTTTTAATTAACTCCCTAAATCTGCAGGAACCAGCTATTAATTCTGCACTTGGTTTGTCACCCCTACCTACAGGATAAAGTTCATGTTCCTCTTCCTCCCAGTATCCAAAGCCTCTTGATTATCTGACTTCGACCTGTCTTCTGTCCCATATTCAGCTGCATTCTCTTGAACATTTTGTGCCTTTTCCTATTTTAGACCCTCTGTTATGCTGTTCTTTTCTATTTATTTTTTAAGATCTAGTTCAAATACAACTGATGAGTTGCTCCTTCGTCTAGGTGTCCCATACAGTTTCCTGAGAGAGGCAGTAAAGAATGGAAGTTCAGAGCATGAAGTCAGGTGGCAAACTCTTTGGGTTTGAATTCTGGCTTTGCCAATTACACAACCATTTGAATGACCTCAGGCAAGTTACTTTACCTTTCTGGGCCTTGGTTTCCTCATCTCTGTTGTGAAATTTAAACGAGTTAGTGATTTCAAGCTGTTAGAATAGTGCCTGGCACATAGTCAATAATAAACAGTAGCTAATATTGTGCAGCAGGCTATCTATGTTTCCTCATAGAACTGACATTTAATTTTGTCTTGTGGCACATTCTCCAACTAGACCATGTGCTTTAGTGGCCAGAGTCTCTGGCTGACTC
This sequence comes from Lynx rufus, assembly GCF_022079265.1. NCBI lineage: Eukaryota > Metazoa > Chordata > Mammalia > Carnivora > Felidae > Lynx > Lynx rufus. The sequence goes on along the minus strand of NW_025814896.1, from coordinate 24,232,165 downwards.
ACCTGTGTCCTCAGTGCCTAGAATGGCCTGGCATAAAACAGGCACCTGACAAAGATTTGGACTGAAATCTCTTTCTCTTTCTCACATCCATACACATACACATATTTCCTGTCTTTTTTCTTTTTGATGTTTATTTATTTATTTATTTATTTATTTATTGAGACAGAGAGAGAGAGAGCAAGCATGAGTGGTGGAAGGGCAGAGAGAGATAGAGACAGACAGAATTCCAAGCAGGCTCTACACTGTCAGCACAGAGCCTGACATGGACCTTCAATCCACAAACCCAACAGTGAGATCATAAGCTGAGCCAAAATCAAGAGTCGGACGCCTAACTGAGCCACCCAGGTGCCCCATTTCCCGTCTTTTTTCTCTGAATTGGGAATCTCACTGAGGACTATGTCTTTTCTAGGCTCCATTAACTTCCAGAAAGACCAAGTGTTGGACCTTCACACAATACCTATTGATTAATAGAACAAAAAAGTCTTGGAGGGGAAAATGCTTAATCCTGGGTTCAGACAAACAGTTCACATAATGTAAAGTTCACAAAGCAAGCAATTATATTCCCAAAGCCAGAGGCAGACCTTCCACAATATCAGCCTACCTTAGGTAACAGCCATTCTCATTCACTCAGGCCTCAGCAAATATTTATGAGTCTGGACTCTCCACCAGGCCCTTAACTTAGTAAAAAAAAAAAGATGGTGGCAGCTCTTTAGTTACTCATATGGATTGTCACAAGGTATACTAGTAAGTAAAAAGAAAAAAGCAAGGCACAAAAGAGTTTGTCTAGGATGCTTCTTTGTGTAAACAGTGGGAAAAAGGAATATATACTTTTTTTGTTATGAGTAAACTATAGTAAACTATATAAAAGAATAAACAAAAACACTAAAACACAGCTTGTCTTCAGGTCAGGAGAACCGGATGGCTAGGGAATATAGAAGAGAGGGTTAAACTCTAAACTCTTTGTCCTTTGAATTTTGAACTATGACAATGTCTTACCAGTCACAAAATAAAAACTTTTTTTTTTTTTTTTTTTAAGGATGAGACTTTTAAAAAATGTGGTTTGGACTTAGCATTTCTACTTTTAAAAGCATCAACCCTACAGAAGTACCCAAACAGGCGTGTATGTAGCTGTTCCCTATAATGCTGTTTATAATCATAAAACATTAGAAATCAGGGGTACCTGGGTGGCTCAGTCAGTTAAGTGTCCAAGTCTTGATTTCGACTGAGGTCATGATCTGACCGTTCATGGGTTGAAGCCCCTCATCAGGTTCTGCGCTGACAATGCAGAGCCTGCCTGGGATTCTCTCTCTCCCCCTCTCTCTGCCCCACCCCTGCTCAAGCTCTCTCTCTCTCTCAAATAAATAAACTTAAAAAAAAAAAGGGCATTAAAAAAACACGTTAAAAATCACCTAAATAAAGTTAAAATGTGATTCATCTATATATGGAACACTGTATCAGAATGAAGCTAATCCTAATGGAGGGAGTTGTAAAGAGTTCAACCGCAGATTGTTAAATGAAAAACAAAAACACAATCACAAAATAATCTGCATGATCTGTGTGATCCAATTTGTGTTTTAGAAAACCATATATTTTGGGGCACCTGGCTGGCTCAGTTGGAAGAGCATGTGACTCTTGATCTGAGGGTCATGGGTTTGAGCCCCACATTAGATGTGGAGGTTACTTTAAAAAAAAAAACTTAAAAGGGGCACCTGGGTGGCTCAGTCGGTAAGCGTCCAACTTCAGCTCAGGTCATGATCTCACAGTTCGTGAGTTCGAGTCCCCCGTTGGGCTCTGTGCTGACGGCTTGGAGCCTGGAGCCTGCTTCAGATTCTGGGTTGCCCTCTCTTTCTGCTCCTCCCCCACTCACACTCTCTCAAAAATAAAAACATTTTAAAAAAAACTTAAAAAGAAAAGAAAATCATATATTTCTTTATATACACATATATGTATATAAATGCACAGAGAAGGATGTACACAGACCAGTTGTACAGATATACTCCCCCTCTGCAGTGTGATTAGGTAGTCTTAAAAAATAATAGCTCACTGGACAAAGTGTTTCACATGAATTATCTTCTCATTCTCTTACCAACTTGAAGAGGCAGGTCCCATTATTATCCCTTTTTTATTCTATGAAGAAACTGCAGCTGAGAGAGGTTATGTAACTTACCTAAGTCATACTAGAAACCCCAGACTTAAATTTTATGATTACTCTCAGCAGGCTTTTTACATATATCTAGAGATCAATTTTAGTTATTGACAAAGATAAAATAAAGCAAAAACATGTCTCGACCTAAAGGAGCTGCTTTTAGCCTGGCAGGGACCAGAAAGTGAGCATTAGGATCCAGAGCAGTGTCGTCAGTGCTTGTGAGGAGGGGTCAAGGGCTTACATCGGAGGAACTGGGCTCCTGCAAGGTCCTCAGCAGCACTCCCTCAGCCAGGGCCCGGTCCACAGCCTGCCGTGCCAGCTCCTCCAGCTGCTGCTCATCCTGCAAGAGGCTCCCCCAGCCGGTGGCCATCCCAACCTGCAACAGGAGAGGGGAATGATTGGTGATGGGTTGCCTGGGGCCCACCCAGAAACCAATGAAACTGGCAGTGTGGTACAGGGGAGTGAACACTGGATGGCAGCTCTCAACTTCCATGAGTGCAAAATGGAAAGCCTGACAAAGCATTTCCACTGCCAGTCTCTTGGTTCCTAATACAATGATGGCATTATTCTTACAGTAAGGAAGTGGAATCTCAGACTGGTAAAACCTGGATTTGAACCCAGGTCTCAGGACTCCCAGCCCAGGCCTTTTACTTTGGAGAAAGAGGCACTAATGTCATATGTGATTGGGGCAAGTTCCTTCCCCTCACAGAGTTGCAGATTCTCTACCTGTGAAACAAGGGGTATGAGGTAGACCAGTGGTTTCCAAATCTGGCTAAATATTCTGGGGAGCCTGGTAAAGAATACAGATTCCTGGGCTCCACTCAGAGATTCTCATGCAAGAGGTCTGATGAGTGGAGGGAAGGGCTGAAGCTCTGTATTTTTAACAAATTTAAAATCACTGCAAGAGAGTATTAATTCCCCTTCTAGCTCCAACAACCCAGGTCAGCAAATCTCAAATTATGTGGGGGGTGGGAGTAGGAGGATCCCTTTGTAGAATACTATGAAATGCAGATAAGGTGAACTCCTCCCTCACACTAAGCAGAAGCAAGCTCATTAGCAGGACATGATTACATTCCCTATATGGACATCTATCATCACAGCAGCAAGACAAAATATTTTTGAGAAATCACATTAGCAGAATAGAAATAACTGAAACCCAAGTGCCCAATGTAATAGGATGAGGAGTCCAACTGGCTGCCCAGAGACACACAGATATGAACCAATTAACACCATGATACTAATTTTGCAGCAGGCCTCAGGGATTTAAGAAGATCTGAATAAAAATCTGGAAACACCAGTTATTAATTTTGGTTTGCCCTACTGTCATTTGATTTTAGGAAAAGAACATGGCTACCCAGCTCAGTTGTCCCCAGAAAGGGAGCTAGAGAACAAGTAACAAACTAGAGAACAACATTCAGTTCCATCTCCTTCCCCTTATAACAAAATTGGTGCGAAACCAATTATGAAAGTCTGTTGGCCTCAGCACAACGTTTTCAAAGAATGACCATGTAATTTCAAGAGGATCCTAACAACATTTCTGTCCAATGAGACACAGATAAGGGCTCTACGACTATAGAGTCATAGTAGAGCCCTGGGGTCAGTCAGATATGGGTTTGAGCCCATAATATTACTTCCTTCATAAATAAGGTCCCCATGTGAATTAAATGAGAAAAATCTGTGTGTAGTTCCTCAGCAGGGTTTGTAGCTCTATACATGGGAGCTTCTTTTTGGCTATACCCACTTTACAGGTGGAAGACTTGTCAGGAGGTCACACAGCAGGCTGGTGGCAGAGCCAGGACAAGAACCTATGACTGACATTAGAGCAATGGAACCCTCCATTAGCCCCCATCTCTTAACATCTCTGGGATTCCAGCATCTCTGCCTGCGGTTGGGCTTTTGTCTACTTGGTAAACACTGAATGGCATCTACTGCCACGCCCTTGACTAGGTACTGAGGATACAAAGAGATAAAACATAAAGATAATCACTATGTAAAGTGCTGATTGGGCCCTTTGTTTTTCTCATTCTATAGTCTCAACCCTGTGGCTTTGTTTGTTTTGCTGAGGACATTCAAATCTATACTTTCACAGTGGTGCTTTCCTGACTTCCAAACTAATAACCAACTGCTTACTGGGAGTCTCCACAGAACCAGAATAGAATTTGTCGTCTCCCCACAAATCTGCTCCTCCTCTGATGAACCCCACTCAGGCACTCAAGCCTTGTACACACTTCTCTCCAACACCCCAGTCTCCCCAAATCCTGTAGTTTTTATTAAATATAGATTGCTTTGAATTCCTCTATTTGTCTCCACCTCCACTGTCAGATGCCTGTTCCAGCTACCATCATCTCCCTGGGCGCTAAACAGACTCAAGAGTGAGGTTATCCCCAGTAACCAAGATACACAAGCCTCTCTCCAGCTCCCAGGCTTGGCACGTGCTGTAGTCTCTTTTTGGAACACTCCCCACCACTCCTGACCAGGGTTCACGTGTGTGTTTCAGAAGCTGTCCCTGTTCTCCGCCCAGGGCTTCTACAGCTCATTAGTTACCCCTGTACCATAGGAATTGTTGTGTATCTTGGTCACTTCTCTACCTCCAGCACCTACTACTGTATTCAATGAATGTTAAATGAATGGATGATGAGTGAAAGACGGGCCAGATCTTAAAATGCCCACAAGAAAACCCAGTCGGACTTTATCCTGAGGGCGAGGCCAGTGTCTGCATGAGGCTCGGGGTATAAACACCCGTCTCCTGCCCAGGCTTGCCCAACTTCATGGGCCCGTTCACTCCCATTCTAGACAAAGTTTGGTTCTAATCGCTCCCAGTTTCTTTCTTTTTTTAATTCCGGCTCTGGCTCACTGGCACGGTGTCCCCGACACCGGCCCGATCTGGAATCAGGAGATCTGGGAAATCTGGGATCCACAATCACCAGCCCAACCCCCTCAATGGTCACCAGTTTCCCCTTCCCTGCAAAGGGCATGAGCTGCAACATCTCCTAGCCTTCAGGATTCCAATAGCTGGCCAGAACCCTCCCTCACATCCTCCCGAAGAAGCTTGGCCCTTGCCGGCCGCCGTTGCCTTTCCCCAACCTACTGGTTCGTCGTCCTGCCGCGCACGGTACTCAAGCCCCTCGCGCTGTAACCCAAGGTCTAGGGGGCGGGGCCTCGATGCGACCCAACGCGTTTGCGCAGACCGCGCCAGTGGGGTATAAAGGGCAGGGCGGGGGCGGAGACGTGCCTGTGGAGCTGGACGGCGACCGGCAAGGGTCAGTCCGTACGTGAGCAGCCTTGCCGTTAAGGGTTCCTCGGTTGGATCCAGAGAGAGGACTTGGGAAGGAGGGGAGGAGTTAGGCTGGGTCAGCGAGGAGTTACGGGTTTGCAGAGCTAGTGGGATGTCAGATCTGGTGACGTCCAATTTAAGATGAGGAAACTGATACCCAGAATGGGGCAGTCACTGCCTCAGGGACACATGGTGGGGGTAGGTGTGATAAGGGAGGCCCAGAAAAGGGACAGAGACCCCAGCGCAGGGTACCTTAGCACGTTAGGGGTCGAGCCAGTGTTGGAACCCAGGGTTCTGTTTTACACCCAGCTGAGTCCCATAAAAGCCCACCTGATTTCTCTAACCTCGGGACAGCTGCCGAAAAGCTGTAGAGGTAAAGGAAAGTATTTTCATTTTTCCAGCAATTTTTAACTTGGGAACGTTGGAGGGTGACGCATTGTATATCAAAATGCCCAATATCATTTGCATCAGGATCTGGGGCACTTTTTGAGAATGCAGATTCTTGATCCCTATTCTTATCTTACCTTTTGGCAGCCCTCCAGTTCTTTAACTGTTCCTTCTTTCCGGATTGGGATAGGATCTTCTCAATGTGAAGCACCTGATATGAATTTTTAAGTTAAAGTAACCTGAACTGATCAGTCCAAGCTCTGGGAAGTTAACAGTAAATAAGAGAGAACCCCAGCTTTCACATCTGATTAAGAAGGTAGACCGGTAAACAGTGCTTTTCTGGGGAATCAGGGAGGGCTTTGGAGTCTGGAGGGCTAGGTAGGAATGTGTAAGCAGTGAAAGAAGTAAGGGTGGAGTTAAGAGGCAGGAATGGGGACAGTGTTCCAAGTAGCAGGAACAGAAACCGCAAAGGCAAATAATTCAAAGTGTGGCTAGGCTCATTTTAGAGACATTGAGGAGTTTGATATAGATACTGAGGAGGGCCTGGGAGTTGATCAGGCTGTTAGGAGCTCATTCTTGGCGAGGGAGCCTTGGATGCCAGGTTAAGAAGTTTGGCATTTTTCCAGTGAATGATGGGGAGCTAAGGATTTAAAAAAAGTTTTTTTTAATGTTAATTTATTTTTGAGAGAAACAGAGCATGAGCAGGGGAGGGGGCAGAGAGAGAGGGAAACACAGAATCTGAAGCAGGCTCCAGGCTCTGAGCTGTCAGCACAGAGCCCGATGTGGGGCTTGAACTTACAGACCGTGAGATCATGACCTGAGCCGAAGTCAGACGCTTAACCGACTGTGCCACCCAGGCACCCCAAGCTGCCTAAGGATTTTAAGCAGGGGAAAGACTTGGTCGATTTTTTTGTTAGGTGCTGGCTACAGTGTGGCAAATGGTTTGGAAGTGGGGAGACTAAGGCCAGAAAGCATGCTCAGAGGGAGTTAAGGTGCGCGGCAATGAGGAGATGGAGAGAAGGGGACAGGTTAAAGAGACATTTAGGAGGGAGAACTACAACTAATTATAAATCGGTGGCCCAACCCAGGGGCCAGGATGTTTCCACCTCCTTAAATAAAGCTTGTACACCCTCTGTCTGCAGGACAGGCTGAGTCCTCCAATCTTCTTGGGGGGAGGGAAGGGATAGGTGGTCTGGTTATGGGCAGGACAGTGTTTCCATGATGCCCTTCCTTTGTCTGCTTTTATACCTGAGGAAGAGCCCGAAGCAGCAGTTACTATAAAAGGCCCTGGGTGGCAGGAAAAGTCCATCATGTTCACCAGGAACAAAGGAAACTATCTCTAGTGCAGCATGAAATTAAAATAAAAAATCATCACCCAGGGTTCTCTGCAGGTTCCCCTCCTCCAAGATGGGTGCCAAATGACGTGTATCAGGTGTCTATTGGTGAGACTTGGGGAAGATCCCAGATCTTAACAGCCCTCTGACTGAGTCCCCTCACATTGTGGCAGGTAAGGTGTCTTTCTTCCCATTTTGTAGATGTGGCAGCTGAGTCTTAGAAGTTATGTGACTTGTTCAAGGGGACCTAGTTTGTGGTGCAGGGAGTAAGGTGTGGGAGTGTGAGGGGCTCTTGGCCGAGCATCTTACAAGTGAGGCTTTGTCTTTGTGCTCCCTTTGCCCTGAGGCTTTGCCCCTAAATCTTGGCATAACTGACTTCTTGTCATTCACATGTTTCCTCCTCAGATGCCATTCCCACCCCATCAGTATATATATTTTTTTCACAGCTCTTACTAGTATCTGAAATTACTAATTTTGTCTGTTTCTCTCCACCATGTGAGTTCCATAAGAACAGGGACAATATCTGTCCTGTTCACCACTTTACCACCAGCACCTGGAGTGATATCTGCTCCATAGTAGATCGTCAATATCGTTTGCTAAATGATAGAAATAAGCTGGGGAGGGAGAAAGGCAGGGAAACCAACATAGGTGGAAGCTTAGGATGTTTTGGGTACTTTTCATAAACTACTTCATTTAATGCCCTCACAGCTTTTCAACGTAGGTACTGTATCTCCTTTGGGTAGGTAAGAAAACGTGCCAAGTGAGGCTAAGTCAGTGGCTTGTTAGTTACTTTTGAGGTAACAAGCCTTTGAGAATTCTCCTTTGAGAATCTCCATTAGACACAATCTTTTGGCACACCGTGTGGAGGAATTCACAAACCTCCCTGAGCCCACTCAGGGGTCCCAGATCAAGGAACCCAGGATTGGGGAACTTGCCTGAAGTCTCTCTGGCCCCAAACCTTTGTTAGTTCCCCTCTCCACAGCAAGGTTAGATTCCATTTAGTGGACTACAGAGAGCCTCCTGAAGATTCTGTAACAGAGGGAGATTATGAGGCACTGAGCCTTTGATGTGTCAGACCTGAGTTCAAATCCTGCCTCCAAAGCTAGCAGTGTAACTATGGGCAAGCCTTCTCACTTCTCTGAATCCCACTGCCCTCACTTTGAAAAATGGAATCTATTTTTTTTCCCTAACTATAATTAATCTTTATTAATCTGTTCACCAAGTGCCAGGTATTTGGTTAATGGCTTTCCAGTTATATCACTTTTTATGTGCCCTGACTTGCCAGAGATCATGCAGCCTCCCACGGTTAGCCACTGTGCTCCCACATGTGCACAGGCTTCCTAAAGCTGACTTTTGAATCTATTGCAGTCTCTGCTCTTGGGAATTTGTGGGAACAGTTGAGTCTGAATTCACTGAAAAGACACTAGGAAGGCTGCACTGCAGTGTGAATGGAGGCCAGTGCCTTCAGTTGGTATGTGTCTTTCCCACGGTGAGGGCCTCTCTCCAAGCCCGTCCTAGGCCTCTCGACTGGGACATCTCTGCCCGTCCCGGGGTCTGCGTTGCACATGGTCTGCTCTGTGCGTGCGTGGCTGCTGTCTCTTTTTAGCAATGACATCACCCTGCCTGGTATTGTTGTTTATGGGGCTGTCTCCCCACCTGGCGGGGGGCCATTGCTTGGCCATTCGGTGGAATTCCTCTGTCTTTTAGCCCTAGTACAGACCTGGCCCAGCAGTGCTGCTCAGGAAATGCCTGTGGAATCAAAGTGAGGACTCTCCCATGTGTTGAGGATTTACTGTGTGCCAGGCCTGTCCTGGACACGTTATATGTGTTATCTCATTTACACCCCATGGTAATCCTGAGAGGGAGAAGTTACTGTCCCTCTTTTACCAAGAAGAAATAGAGACTCAGCTGGGCTTTGCATTAGGCCCACTTGCAGTGATTGATGACACCAGGGCTGACTCCAGGCCTGTGCTCTCATCGTGCATAAGCAGTTCTTGAAACTGTGGTCTGATAAAGGGGTGAGACACTCCTCAGCCCCCAGGACCCTCAGAGACTTTCTACTAACAAGATTCTAGTCCAGCTGTCATTTCATCCATGAGGAGGGGTGCCCTGCTGGCTCAGTCAGTAGAGCACGTGACTCGGGATCTCAGGGTTGTAAGTTCAAGCCCCGAGTTGGGTGTAGAGATTACTTAAAAAAATTTTTTTTAACGTTTATTTATTTTGGGGAGACAGAGACAGAGAACGAGCAGGGGAGGAACAGGGAGATGGGGGAGACACAGACTCCGAAGCAGGCTCCAGGCTCTGAGCTGTCAGCACAGAGCCTGACATGGGGCTCAAACCCACGAACTGTGAGATCATGACCTGAGCTGAAGCAGTCGCTCAACCAACTGAGCCACCCAGGCCCCCAGAGATTACTTTAAAAATAAAATAAAATAGGGGCTCCTGGGTGGTTCAGTCTATTGAGTGGCCAACTTCAGCTGATACCATGATCTCGTGGTTTGTAATTTCGAGTCCTGAATCAGGCTCTCTGCTGTCAACTCAGAGCCTGCTTCGGATACTTTGTCCCCACCTCTCTCTGCCCCTCCTCAGCTCATTCTCTCTCTCTCTCTCTCTCTTTCTCTCTCAAATAAACATTTAAAATAAAATAATCCATGAGAAAACAGAAGCCCAGAAAGGAGAGATGACTTACTTACAGCCCTTCTTTTCCACTTACTGCTTATCCTTACCCACTTACTTTTGGGCAGGATGGGATCTGATTTTAGCCACCATTAAACCACCCAGGTAGCCCTGGTCCAGGTCGACACTCAGTAAATACTTCTAAATTTTATTTATGATGAAACATTAAGAAGGATATACAGATTAGTATAACAAACACCCGTATTCCCACCCCCCAGCTTATGAAGTAAAACATTGCTAATATAGCTGAAGGCCTCGTGTTCCTCCACAACTGTAATCCCTCAGGAATAAAGGCTCCCCTAAATTTGTTGTTTATTCTATGTAATTTTTTATTGAGCTATAATTCATATGCCATAAAATCCAACCTTTTTAAGTATACAATTCACTGGTTATTAGTATGTTCACAAGATTGCACAACCAATACCACTCTCTAAGTCCAGAACTTTTCCATCACACCAAAAGAAACCCCATACCCATTAGCAGTCACCTCCCCATTCCTCCACTCCAACCCCTGGCAGTCACTAATTTGCGTCATGTGTCTATGGACTTGCCTATTCTGGACATTTCATATAAACAGACTCCCGTAGGTGGCCTTTTGCGTTTGGCTTGCGTCAGTTACCATTATGTCTTTAAGGCTCATCCGTGTTGTAGCGTGTACCAGTATTCTGTTGTGTGGATACACCACATTGTGCACCTCCGCCAGTTGGTGGACGTTTGGGTTGTCTCTACTTTTTGGCTATTATGAATGAAGGTGCTGTGAACATTCATGTACAGGTTTTTGTGGGGCTGTATTTAATTATCTTGGGAATAGACCGAGGAGTGGACTTGCTGGCTCGCAGGGTAATTCTATGTTGACCTTTTTTTTCCCCCCAAGTTGTTTTTTGTTTGTTTGTTTTTTTAATTTAGGTAATCTTTATACCCCATGTGGGACTCCCAACTCACGACCCTGAGATCAAGAGCCACATGCTTTTCTTTTTAAAAAAATTTTTTTTTCAACGTTTATTTATTTTTGGGACAGAGAGAGACAGAGCATGAACGGGGGAGGGGCAGAGAGAGAGGGAGACACAGAATCGGAAACAGGCTCCAGGCTCTGAGCCATCTGCCCAGAACCTGACGCGGGGCTCGAACTCACGGACCGCGAGATCGTGACCTGGCTGAAGTCGGACGCTTAACCGACTGCGCCACCCAGGCGCCCCGGTCCTATGCATTTTTAATCCTTTTACTAGGTGTGTGTTTCTAAACATTATTTGATACAATTTTTTCTGTTTTTTGGACTTTAAATGGTAACATTGTTTACATTCTTGTGCAGCTTGCTGTCACTTCAGCCTTATGTTGGGAGAGTCATCCGTTTGATCAGGGTAACTAGTTCATTTGTTTTCACTACTGTATAGGTTTGCTGCATAAAAACCACACTTTATTTACCTTTCCTCCTGTGAATGGTCTCTTGGGTTGTCTGTAGTATTTTGCTGTTACAAATGATAAACCATCTAAAATGTGCCTCCTTGTGCAGTGTGTTGAAGGTCATGAGCATATTCAGATTTCCTAGATAATGCCAAATATCTCTTTTAAGTGGTTTTATAAATTTGCACTCTTGCCAGCGATGTATTAGAATTGCCCTTGTTGTATTAGAATTGTATCCTCAGTAAGACTCAGTATTGTCAGGCTTTTTTGTTTTTGCCAGTCTAGTGGGTGTGAAATGACACTTTGTTGGAGTTTCCCAGATTAATAGCAAAGTTTCTTTTTCAGTAAATATTTGCATGGTTGGATAGGCAGGTGCACACAAAAGCAGAATAGAGGCAGCTCTTTGAGGAGATGACCCTGTGACCCTGCTTGTGGCTAGATGATGGCAGGGCTCTGGGCCTACACTGTGCTGGCTGTTATAGGGAGACTCTGGAGCTAGGAAGTGTTGGGTGAGACTGACAACCCTATAAATGGGAGAAGGCAATTGTCACCTTGACACCAGTAATGGGAGCCTCTCTCCAGGGGGAGGCTGTAGTCCTGCCCTTCCATTTCACCAAGAAGGGAAGTAGCTGGAGAGAGAGAAGGATCAGAATGGGGTCCCATAGTCTAGGAATGACCTTTTTTTTTTTTTAACCTTCTCATAGTCTTGATATTGGTGGTATGTATTTCTCTTGTTTATTCTACTGAGTTTGAGAATGATGAAAAGGATAATAAGAAAAAGAAGAGCAATGATCACTTATTAAACACTTATGTGTGAGGCATTATGCCTTTTTTATGAGTATTATCTCACTTAATTCCAATGGAGTAGGTGCTATTAGTATTCCTGCTTTACAGATGACAAACAGGGTAACTCAAAGAGACAGAGTAACTGAGGGTTTTCATTCAGTCTGACTCCAGAACTTGTAAGCACTGTGCTATATCATTTGCCTGGCTCAGCTAAACCCAAGAGATCAAAGAAAGGAGAGGCTTGTCCAGGCCTGGGTGGGTGAGAAACATGAGTTATGAAATCCACTGGGCCTGGTGTGAAAAGGGCAACAGGGAGCAGAGTGAGAGGCCCCCTGGAAAAGATGGTTCTTGAGAGGCAGGTGCTCCCAGCCCAGTGGACATGGCCCATTTAGCAGGCACTCATGGGCACCTCTTCTGTGCCAAGTCCTGAGCTGGCTGCTGGGGTGCAGAGTGGGATCTGCCCATTTCCAGGTCTCAAGAAGTCCCTGGACAGGTGGAACAAGAATTTGGAGGATGTGGGTGACCCTGGCCTCCTAGGATGCAGGTGATAAGATAACACCTCAGACTGAGGGCTGTCCAGGTATCCTTCAACAGGTAAAATTTTAACAAACTGTGGCACATCCATAAAATGGAATACTACTCAGTAACAGAAAGGAACACATCATTGATGTAGGCAACAACTTGGATTAATCTCCAGGGAATTATGCTGAGTGAACAAAGTGAATCTTAAAAAGTTACATACTGTATGATTTCATTTATGTAACATTTTTTAATTGACAAGTAAAAAAATTTTTTTTAATATTCATTTATTTTTGAGAGAGAGAGAGAGAGAGCATGAATGAAGGAAGGGCAGAGAGAGAGAGAGAGGGAGACACAGAATCTGAAACAGACTCCAGGCTCTGAGCTGTCAGCACAGAGCCTGACTCAGGGCTTGAACTCGGTAACCGCGAGATCATGACCTAGGCCAAAGTCGGACTCTTAACCAACTGAGCCACCCAGGCGCCCCTAAATTGACAATTTTAGAAATGGAGAACAGATTGGAGGTTAATTTTGGATGGGTTAAGGATGGGAGGGAGGAGGGTGTCTTGTTGTTGGAACTCTTCAGAATATTAACTGTAGTGGTGGATCTGTGAACATATACAGGTGATAAAATTGTATAGAACTTAATACACACACATACACACATGTATATGTAAAACTGGGAAAACTTGAATGAACTTGGGGGATAGTATCAATGTCAATACAGGTGATCTCTCTGTATTGTTTCTTATAATTGTGAATATGTAATTACCTAAAAGAAATTTCAATTAAAAAATGAAATTTAAGGCCCAAAGTATTGGTAGGACAATAGAGATATTTGTAAGACAGCATTCTCAACCCACATAAAAAATCCCGAGGGCTAGGGCGCCTGGGCGGCTCAGTTGGTTAAGCATCTGATTCTTGATCTCGGCTCAGGTCAGTGCGGAGCTTGCTTGGGATTCTTTCTCTCTGCCTGTCCCCCACTTGCATGTGCATATGCCCCCCCCCAAAGAAATAAATAAACTTAAAAAAAATCCCAAGGGCTATGTGCAAGGAAGCTTTTTGCCCTTAAGTTAGCAAAGTCCAGCTCCACAGAGAGGTGGGCAGTATTCCCTGAGATATGGAGGAGTGCAGGGTCATCCTAAACACTTCAAGAGACCCAGAGTAGACCCATTAGGTTGGTTTCTGAGCTTAATTCTTTGAGCCTCTCTGTCCTTCACCTCCTGAGCTGACACCACTATCATAAGGGCAAGGGCAGAGCCACAACCCACTCCCACTCCTCCCACTCCACCTCTGTTTGGTCTTCTGAGAAGGACAGATGTTCCTCCTTCATTCTCTACTCCACCAGGTTGCCCCTCCCCTGGGATATTCTGTATCAATTGTTACAAACTCTCTGTGCCTCCTCCATGACTGTCTCCTCTACTAGACAGACTCCTGGACCTTGGGAACAAGACCAGAACCAGTCCCAATCTTAGGGGCATCAGAGAGTGTTTGTTATACTCAACTAAATGGGAAGTTGACCCTGGCTGAGATAAACCTGTTCTGATCCTGAGATCCTAGGGAGGGCCTGGACTGTGGCATAGGATTTGGGGGGTAGTATGGCTGTGGTCTTACAAGATTCTGGGACTTTGTTTCCACCTGGTAGGCCCACTAGGATATCTCTTCCAGAATGTTGGCTGCCCTGAACACTGCTTCAAATTCTGTCCCCAGAATGGGAGACCCAAGGCTCCTCCACCAGACTACCCCAACATACATGTACTCACAGGGATCATATGTTCACACTGCTGACCTCTTACTCTGGGATAAGCACTTTGGTTTCTTTATTTCTCTCAGCAACATTTATAAGGGAGGTATTTTTTATATATCCATTTTGCAGAGAAGGAACCCAAGGCTCAGAAAGGTTAAGTAACTTGCTCAAGGTCACTTAGCTTGTAAATAGCAGAGCAAGGACTTGAAGAGGCATTCCTAATGTGTGCCAGTCTAGTGCCTGCAGGTGCAAAGCTGAAAAAAAGAAACATCACTGCCCTTATGGAGCTAATGATAAAATCACCAAACATTTATATGTGCTTATGTATGGCAGTCAGAGGCTAAGCTCTTTATATACATTATATAATTGACTCTGCTTTACAACCAAATGAAATAAGGTTATGCCCATTTTACAATGGAAATTGAAGCTCCAGGAGGAAAAGAGACCTGCCCAAGGTCACATAGCAAGTAGAATACAGACCTGGACAGTCTGCTCTAGAGCCAGTGCTATCAGACCCTCTTCTGCCATCTCTTCCCTAGACCTATTTTTGGCTTTTTCCCTCCTCTGTACACAGACCCCCTCCATGCTATTATTTCTGCCCTCCCTTCACCCCAGCTCTTCTGTCTAGCCTGTGCCCATAGACCCATTCATATTCTAAGCATAGTTTGGAACCTGTGATTGGGCCAGAATATCTATCAGCACAATGATACCCCTCACTCTGACCCTTTCTGTTCCATCCAGCTACCTGGCAAGGGGAGTCTTGCAGAAGACTACTACCCAGTCCCCTCACCTACCTGTGGTGGCCGGAATATGTGTGGCCTCTGCAGTGCAGAGGATAGAGCAGCAGGATGCCCACACCTGGCAGAGAGGCCAGCACACCAGGGGGTGCAGGTAGCACTGGGCCTGTCAGTGCTAGTGGTTCTGGAGGCTAATATGAGCAGCAGCAACTGCTGGCATTATCTAGCCTCTAAGAATAGCTTGGGCTGAAGAGTTGGGGTCTGGGGCCAGGGAAGAGGGCAGGAGCCTGTTTCCACCACCCCTGCCACCTCTGCTGCTGCTTGGCCTAGAAACTGGAAAGCCTCCCTTCTGGCTTACCATTTGCTCTGGGATGGTTTTGCATGGATGTGTCTTGCCTGCTATTGGGCTGGAGAAAAGAGGGTGACCCATAGACTCAGACCCAGGGCTGAGGTCAATGAGCCCACACCCTGAGGACTGGCCCTCACCAGGCCTTCCCCATTGGCACAGAATAGGAGCTTGCTTTTTCAAGGATCATGTTGGAAGTGAACCTTATTCATTTAGCGAATCCTTAAGAACTAGATAATATATACCCATGATTCAAAATTCAAAAGTATAAAAGGGTAACCAAGAAAAAAATCAGTCTCCCTCCCTTCCCTAGCCTTCAGCCGCCTATTCCCCTCTCCAGAGGCCACCGCTCTTACCAGCAAAGGTGGTCCCTCCATAGGTAGGCACGTAAATACGTGACTCTTCTATCCCCCCATTTTTGCATGAGCGATAGCACATCCCATCCATTCTTCTGCCCCTTGCTTTTTTCACTTAATGATATATGTTGTAAAGAACAGTAATTTACTGAGTCTTTACTCTGGCATGCACTATTGTAACTAAGCACTTCAGATGTTATAACTCATATAGTGTTCATCAGAATCCTGTGTTGTGGTAGGTCTTTTTTACGATTTTCCATTGTTCAGAGGTTAAATAATTTCCCAAGATTTCAGAGCTGGTAATTGGCAGAGCCAGGATTCAATCCCGGGCAGTCTGACTTTAAGGTGTTCTTCATCACTACCCTATACTGCCTCTCATGCTTGAGCCCTGTCACTACATGGCACCCCCTTACTCTCCCTAAGGGCCAAGGTAAGAAATGTATATTGAGAGACGCCTGGGTGGCTCAGTCCGTTAAGTGTCCAACTTTTGATTTCGGTTCAGGTCATGATCTCACAGTTTTGAGATCTGGCTATGCCTTGGGCGTGCAGCCTATTTAGGATTCTCTTTCTCCCTCTCTCCCTCCCCTGCTCTCACGTGTGCGCACGTGCTCTCTCTTTCTC
Source organism: Lynx rufus (assembly GCF_022079265.1). NCBI lineage: Eukaryota > Metazoa > Chordata > Mammalia > Carnivora > Felidae > Lynx > Lynx rufus. The sequence goes on along the minus strand of NW_025814896.1, from coordinate 24,215,835 downwards.
TCAAAAAAATATTAAAAAAAAATAAGAAATGTACATTGAACACTCACCATGGCCAGGTTCAGGCTGGGATACAGCAGAGAATAAAAAAGATTAGGTCTTTGCCCTCACGGAACTGGCACCCCAGTGTCCACATGTGTCTGTCAACCAAAGCAGGAGGAGGGAAACACACGTCACACACACCCACATGTCCAAGTACAGGCCTGCTGTTTGCACACACTTTTCTCCCTTATCCATTGATCGTTTACTCACACAGCCTCTGAGCTGAAAGGCCTTCTAGCCCAGAGCTATAAGTGGAACATGGAGGTCCACACAGAGATAGATACTTACAAGAGATCACGATGTGGGCCTCGTGATTCTCATCCCCTGCCCCCTAGGATCCATTTCAGCAAGTCTGGTGGGGGGTGTCTATAATCCAGGGCCCAGCCATTGTTTGAAGTTGGGAACAATTGAAGGGCAAGGGAGCTATAGATAGATCCACAGCTGCTGTCACCTGTTCCAGCCTGGGCATTGGGCCCGAGCATTGTCTACATGGGGGCACTCTACCAGTGAGGGCCCACTGGGGGTGGGAGGTTGGCCCAGTCCAGCCCAGCTCTAGAGAGACTGAGTCAGAGGTCAAGACAAAGAAATACAGAGTCTCAGAGGGCAGAGAACGACAGGGTGACAAAGAAGGACCAAGACCCATGAGAGATACAAGAGACTCCCACCTCATGCTAAAAACACAGAGACTGGTTGGGAGTGTGGGCAGAGGCAGAGAGAGAGCTATCTAGACAGTGAGGGCCTAAGGCAAAGATTGAACTCCAGGATACAACAAATCAGAGCCCCAGACCAGAGCCTGTGCTAGGGTCCAGACCACTTCAGTCCAGCATCAAGGTCTTTCTGTCCATCTGTTTATCTCCAGGAGGGTGACACATGCACATTTCTCTCTGGGGCAGCCACACCCCAGATTCTTCTAGGGCAGTCTGAGGTAGGGCAGTCAGGAGTGATCCAGGAGGCCCCTGGGGTCTCTGAAAGGGAGAGTTTGTCCTGCTGAGTCTAGTCGTAGATCTAATTCACTATGTGACCTTGGGCAAGGATCCGCTTCTTCTGTGCCTCAGTTTCCTTAGCCGTTCAATGAGAGAGTTGGTTTGCATGATCACTAAAGGTCCTTTTAGCCTCTGATGCCCCTTAGGACGTCCCCCCCCCCCAACCGTGTGTCTAACTTCCCTCCCTCTTGATGCAGCTGAAGCCACAGTCCCCTCCTTTGTTTGTCCTTTGTGAGGATGGGGGACAGCTGGTCCCCCCCACCTCCCCCCCCACCAAGTAACCTTTTACCACGTTGAGGCATCTCTCCTCCGGATAAACACCCCTGATGCCTTTTGGCAGCCCTCATCCTATTTTCTGCTCAGGCATCAGAGCCGGGGCCCACTCGGGCTCTCTGCAGCTGCCCAGGGCCCCAGGAGGGGGACAAGCCTTGGATGAGCAGGGCCTCCCCCCACCCACAGGGTGCCAAGGGGAGGGCCCCCCTCTAGGGCCTCACTGCTTTGCTTTTGGACTGTTATGGCAGCCACCTCCTAAGTAAGTCTTCCTGCCACCGGTCTCGCCCCTTCAGTCCATCCTCCACACCAGCTGCCACCGGGATCTTGTGAACACATAAATCTGACCATGCTGTCAAATGTCCTTGCTCAGAGCTCTTTGATGAGAAACATAAAATACAAATGCCTTTGATGGCTCCCCAACTCCTGCAGGAGAACGCTAAACCCTAATCTGGCTTCTGAGGCCGTTCACAGTCTAGTCCCAACTGCTCCACCTGGCCTCCCTTCCCTGTGTGCCTCCCGTGGCCAAGCCTCCACCTGTGTGACTGCTCTGGCCTTGGAGTTAGGGCTCATGCTCTGTGTCCCCTCTCCTCTGCCTTTGGTGCCCTCCTCTCACCTGGACGACCACTGCCTCCTTGCTGCTCTGCCTGCAGCATTCCAGTCCGTTCTCTGTATGGCAGCCAGGGTGGTCATCATTAAACCTCAGACCACTTACTCTCTTGCCCCGACAGCTTCCCGCTGTACTTTATATAATAGAGTCCAGAGTCCCTTTCAAATCCTACAAGACTCAGTGATCCAGCTCATGCCTACCTATGTAACCCTACCTTAAAAAACTCTCCCCCTAGGGGTGCCTGGGTGGTTCAGTCAGTTAAGCATCCACCTCTTGGTTTTGACTCAGGTCATGATCTCAGTACTCGTAAGTTCAAGCACCAGATCCGGCTCTGTGCTGACAGCATGGAGCCTGCTTGGGATTCTCTGTCTCCCTCTCTGTCTGCCCCTTCCCCGCTCACACACTCTCTCTGTGTCTGTCTCAAAAATAAATAAACATTAAAAATAAAATAAAACTCTCCCCCTGTTCCCACTCCAGCAGCACTAGCATTGTGATGGCATCAAACTCACCACGCTATTTTCTGCCTCACAGCTTTTGTATTTACTACTACTTTTGCTCAGAATGTTCTTCCTCTGGCTCTTTGTGTGGCTCCTTCTCGTCCCTCAGGTCTCACCTTGAATGTCACCTCTTCAGAGAGCCCCACCTCCTTGACCAACTTGAGTACTGTATACCCCACCCCCATGACCCTCCACCGCGTTACCGTAGTGCCTTTATATCCTGTGCCACGATCTTGAATTACCTTAGAAACTGTATCTGCTTGTTCATTGACTGCCGCTCTATGAGGGAAAGGACCTTGTTGTCATGCCCCTCTCCTTGTCCGTCTGGGTGTCAGACTTGCTCTTGTCCTTCACATCCCTCCATTCTGACATCTCCTGTGGGTGTCTTTCTTTTCCTGGACAGAGAGTATTGGGTTCCCATCCTGGACACAGAATAGAAGGCACCAGATGCATGTTCACCTGAATCTATGTGATCCTCCCAGCTGAGGTAGCATTTTAACAGAGTCCTTCAATGTCTTTATCAAGGATATCCAGGGACTGAGGAGCATTGGTGACAGATACATTTCCGGTTGGGGCTGGCTCCCAAATCCTATCTTCTCTGTCTCCCTACCTGCCCTTGCTTTCTCCAATATTCAGCTCCTCCAGTGGCATTTTGGGCTAGAAGAAGAGAAGCCAGAGGCAGTATGTCCCTTTTGGGCTTTGCCCCATCAGCTCATTGCTCATGGGAATCTCCCCCAACAGCTCCAGCTTAGCAGCTGCCTCCAGTTCTGGCTGCTACTAAGCTGTGAGCTCCAGGACCCCACAAAACTGCTTATCTGAGGCCTTTGATGGAGAGAAATAGGGGACACGGAGGCCATGGTGTCTGGCTTGGCTCCAGCTCCCCATGTCCTAAGACTGCCTATCTCTATCTTTCACCGCTTTCCTCTCTACCCTGGATCCTGCTCCTCCTTCCCAACTCTGTTCCTAGTCAGGCCCAAGGTTCCTTGGCTTTTCTGTGGGGGATGCAAATAAGGGATTTACAGCATTGCTGTCTATGAGGGTGGCAACAGACCCGTCTGGGGCCTGGGAGCACTGAGGCCGGAATGCCTGAGGCTGAGCCCTTCCTGACAGTCCTTCCTAGCACTATCAGCATCTTATTTAAGTCCCTTGAAGATCGTGGTTCTTAGAGCGATTTCTGGAGAGAGTCTCTGAAGCCCAGGAGGGTGGACACCCCACACCGCAGGCCAGGCTGCAGGTGACCCAGCTGCCTTCATGCCAGTCCTCACCATAGCTGCCTTCTCCTTTGCTGGTTTCCGTGTGCTTGGGTAGAGAGCTAACCTCAGGAGTGGGATCCTGGAGTCTGGCCCAGGCTCCCTCTGTCCCCATCAGGGCCTCTGTGTCCTCAGCTAAGCAGAGGGTCTGGACGAGATGATTTCCCTTCCAGCCCTGATGCTCCTGATTCCCAATGCCCTGCTGTCTTTAACTGGAATTGGGGAAAAGGGTGGCAGGCAGGGAGAAATAGAAAAGGTACAGGAAAGTACAGAGAACAATTAAGAAACCATTGTACACATTTTGTTATATTTGCCTCAAGTCTTTTGCCCCTGGATTGTAGCACTTCAGGGTTCTAGTGATACCGATTCTAACACGCCAGGATTCAAACTGAGGTACATATAGTCCTGGCTCTGTACTCATAATGTTGGGAAGAGAAGGGAGGAAGAAAGACTTTGGAGTGTCTACACTGGCTACTCAGTGGGTGGGTTGGTTGGGATGAGAGGGCGGTGGTGAAGAAACGAAGCTTCCGGAGGTTCTAAAATCCTAGAATCCTAGAATCCTAAAGTTGGAGCAGATCTCAGAGGTTGCCCAGTCCAAAGCTTCAAGCCCTGTGCAACCTCTGCTTGATTCCTCCTTGCTGTTAGCAGGCTCATTTTCTTCTACGAAGCCTCTTCCATGGCTGACAGGCTCTGAGTATGAAAAGACCCTTTTCTGTGTATGTATCCAAACTCTGCTTCCTTGTAACCACCCCACTGGCCTGCTCTTGAGGACACACAAGTCACACAGGTTTCGTATGCTACAGGACAGCTCTTCATATATTTAAGGTTGGTGCCTTAAGTCCTTGCAGATTGTGGCATTTCGTGCCTCTCTTAGGTGCCTCTTGGGTTTCCCCATCGCTTCGTCATTTTTGTCTGTGTGTTCATCTCAGCAGGAAGGTGTGCCCTGTGTAGTAGAAGTGAACTTACAGTTCTAGACCCATTTCTTTTGGTTGGTTTCTCAGCCCCAGGTTTATACACTGAACAGATAATTCTAGAATTCAGACCCACATTATATTTGGTATAGGCTAGACTCATTAGAGGTTCTAATTCTCCAGGCTAATTCTATTGCTCAGGCCCTAAGAAAGAAGGCCCTGCTTTCTGAGCATCTTCAAACAGCAAGCAGAGTTTTTCCCACCCTCTGGGCTTTCTCTAAATAAGGAGATGAAAACCCTATAATCTTTTTCTTTAATGTTTGTTTGTTTGTTTGTTTGTTTTTGAGAGAGAGACAAAGTGAGCAGGGGAGGGGCAGAGATGGGGAAGAGCTGTCAGCACAGAGCCTGATGTGGGGCTCGAACCCATCAACTGTGAGATCATGACCTGAGCCAAAAGCAAGTCAGATGCTTAGCCGATTGAGCTATCCAGTTGCCCCAAAACCCTGTAATCTTTAAAAAAAAAATTTTTTTTGGAGAGAGAAAGGGGGCGCAAATGAGCAAGGGGCAGAGAGAGAGAGAATGTCAGGAGGAGGGGCAGAGGGAGAGAGAGGGGGAGAGACAGAGAGAAATAGGGTTCATCCGAAGTGGTGCTTGTGTTTTACCTGAAGCGGGGCTTGTGCTCACCCAATGTAGGACTTGAACTCATGAACCGTGAGATTGCGACCTGAGCTGAAGTCAGATATTTAAGGACTGAGCCACCCAGGTGCCTAACAACACCCTATAATCTTAAACTATCTATCAAGTTGGGTTCATGCTCTTACGCAGCACACACTTACTGACTTTCTGCTGTGTGCAGGCATTCTGTAAGGTGCTGGGGATATAGACCAAGCTCTTGCCCATTAGTTGGTGGGGAGGCAGGCCAGAAACAACCTACGTTCTATGAAGAGAATCAAAACAGAACGATGTCCTCACAAATATAATGTGGAGAAAAAGAAGAAAGGAATACATAATGTAGGATTCCATTCATAGAAATTTTGGAAACTAATCTGCGACATTAGAAGTCAGGATGGTAGGTGAGGGAGTGGTGAATGAAAGAGGGGGGTTGCTGGTAATTTGTTTCTTGAATAGGGTGTGTTTAGTTTGCAGAAACTCAGACTGTATGGCAATATTCACTATATCCCTGATTATAATGGCAAAAAGACTGGGGACAATCTAAATGTCACCCAAAGGAGAGCTGTATCATTTCATAACTTGGAGAGTATCTATAGGATTAATTCCTAAAAAGGTCTGGGCATTTGTAATTTTAATAGATATTGCCAAATTTGGCCATGCATTTCTAACAAAGTTTTTGTGTAACATACATGCAGTGAAGTGGGTACATCTTGAACGTACAGCTCAGTTAGTTTTACAGAGTGAACACACTGCTCTTTGCTCAGTATATAGTGTTTCCTGCATTCCAGAGGCTGCTCTTGTGCCTCGTCCATTCATTACTCTCCCTCAGAGGACCACTCTTCTGCTTTTATCAGCTTACCTGGTTTTGAACTATGTATGGTTGAAAATGGGTCTTTGAAGTTATTTCTATATATTTTATAGAATATAGGTATATGCATATTTGGAATTGGTAGCCAGATGGTACAGAGAATTTCTCTGTGTGGGCACAGCCTGACATCTGGCTGGAATCCTGGCTCTGGACCTGTGTAGTTCTATGTGTCCACTGTCTCGAGTTCCAGGATCCTTTGATTCTCTGACCATAAATTTCTGTGGTGTCACCAGGGCCTGAATGGGGTGATGGACAGGACAGCCTGGAAGTGCCCTGATGTATTCCAAAGCCCATATCAGGCAGACTGAGTGCCAGCACACTGAACCCCTGTTGAGAGTGGGGTGCAGGAGGGGGCTAAGAGTGGGAAGTTGATTTCCTGGGAATCTTGAATGTCTTCTAATTGTTCTAAATTTCCTCCTTTTGCTTTCTTTTCAGCCAAATCATTTCTTTACGTGTATGGTCACAGGTCTAGTTTTCTTCATGTACAATTTCCCCAGGGGACCCCAAGGAGATGGGGATAGAGGTAGGAGGTAAGAGCATGCAGGTACTGGAGAGGGATATCTTACTCTCTCTGCTTCTCGTTTTGATCTGGTCTCTGCCACTACTTATCTGTGAGATTTTCCAGTGCTTTCTTTTCTCTGGGCCTCAGTTTCCCTGGGTGTATAAAGAGGATTGTGCCAAATAGTCCCAGAAGGCACTCTGTTGTTTCCTCTCACTCAGTCTCCTTGCTCTTTGTTTCTGGGGGTGTGAGCCTTTTTCTGGGTGGACCAGACTCCTTGTGACTCAGTTTCTCTCTCTCTGGGCTCCTCAGTCTTGCCGGATCTCTCACGGCTTTGTCCCTGCCCCATCAGTCTCTGAATCCCAACCTCCCTCTCTTTTAGTAAGAGTGTCTCTCTCCGCCTTTGTGATCCCATGACAATGGGAGGTAAAAATAGCCCAGGGGCCGTGCTGGTGGAGATAAAAGGGAATTTGCCTTTTGTGTCCTGTGGCCAGGCTGGGGGGGCTGTGACACGTGGAGATTGCTGACATAGCTCTCCTCTGCTGACCTTGACGGTGGCAATAAAAGGGGTAGCCCAACTCCCAGCCCTCACCGTGTGCTGAGGTGGGTGATCAGGGCTGAGGTTGGAACCACAGGGTGAGGGTACCCATGGGTGGGCACAAGTCTCTCTCTGTCTCTGGGAAAGGATGCTCTGGTGTTTGAGTGTGTGCGTGTATGTGTGTTGGGGGCTCACCAGGGAGGCTGAGATGGGGACCCCCGAGGAATCACTGAGTATTAGGCCTTGTGGGTTTTGAATCACACCCCTGTTTGGGGTCCCTGGGTCCCTTAGTTCCTCCGTCACGGCCATCTTCCAGTGCCTGATGCCTTGGATTGCCTTGAACCTCCAAGATTTTTAGTCCCTCATCTTCCACCTCTCAGTGCCACCGCCATGATGGATGTGAGTGAACTTGGGGAGTCTGCCCGCTACCTCCGCCAGGGCTACCAGGATCTGATGAAGGTGCACACTGTCCCGTGGGATGGTAAGTGAAGGCAGAAGGGCACGGCCATGGTATTGCCCTTATGGACTCAGACCAGGAGTGGGGAGGGGTGAAACCGAGCTTGCGGCTGAAGGGGAACTCTGGCTTCAAAGCTTTAGCCTTGGCCCTTTCCCTCAGAGTCTGGGGTCCTTAAGGGTACATTCCCTGAGACTCTGTGTACATCACTGCATGTTTGTGAGCAAGCCTCGGTTTGCTCCTCTGTAAAATGGGACAATATTCCCTGTCTCCCGGAGCGGCAGTCTGTGGCTGGAGCCCGAGGCCTCTGAGATGGGAGTGATTAGTATGCAGGCTGGTGTCCGTAAAACCTGTGCTGGAGTTATTTTTAGTGTTTTCCATAGAGCTAAAGCCAAAGACAGGAATAAAGACTACTATTTATGACCTAGTTTGCTCATAGGACAATAATAACAATAGGCAATGTGTATCAAGTGCTTATTTTGTGCCAGGCCCAGAGTGAATGACTTTCCATGCATCATCTCAATAACCTGGGAGCTGGGGACCAGGGCCAAGGCCAGTTTCATGGGTGTGCAACCTCTGCAGTTGCACAGGGCATCACACTCAGAAGGGCCTTTGTGTTTAACACTCAGCTCTCACCATATTGAAATGTTTAATGATTTAAAAACTTGTTTTTAATGTTTGCTTTTGAGAAAGCGTGTGTAGGTGGGGGAGGGGCAGAGAGCAAGGGAGACACAGAATCAGAAGCAGGCTCCAGGCTCTGAGCTGTCAGCACAGAGCCTGGTGCAGGGTTTTGAGCCCATGGAACAGTGAGATCATGACCTGAGCCAAAGTTGGATGCTTAACCGACTGAGCCACCCAGGGGCCCCAGTGTTTAATGATATTTTAACAGGGGTGCTGCATTGTAATACTGGGGACTGAGAGTTATGTAGCTGGTCCTGAGTAAGGCACTTGGCTAGTAGTGGCAGGACAGGAAACAGAACCTGGTGGTCTGCTATCTGAGTCCATGCCTTTAACCACCATGAGATATGGGCTCCCTGAAGTTGTGGGACCAGCTGACCAGGCAAGAAGGAACACAAGCCACAGAATTAGAAGTGAGTTCGGGTCTTCAGCGAAATGGGAGAGGCAGAGCTCCCCTGAGAATTATGTGCCTGATTTTGAGGCCTTCTCCATATGGGACCTCAGGAGATGCCCGTAACATTTTGCCTTTGAGGGAACAGGCCCAGAGGGAATGAGTTTTCCCCGAGCTTGCAGGGTAGATATGGCAAAAGCAGGAATCTGAACCCAAGTATGTAATCCAGGGTGGTGAGGGCCTATTACCTCAGTCAGGGAATCCTCTGACAAGGTGCCTACGGACCCTCCCAGCTTTGCCCTTCCTGGATCCTGGGTCTGGAAGGATCTTTGTGTACTTCTGCATCCTGACAGGGGCTCATGGGAGGGGCAGAGGTTTATGGACAAGGCTTGGGAACCCCAGTTCGATGTGCCTCAGCCTTTCTCAAAGCCCCACTCCTCTCCCCCAACCAGGGAGGAAGAGGGTCTGGGTACCTGATGAACAGGATGCCTACGTGGAGGCCGAGATCAAGTCGGAGGCAACTGGGGGCAGAGTCAATGTGGAGACCAAAGACCAGAAGGTTTGGCTCCCCTCTTCTGGGATTATCTCCTCTGCCCCCTCGGGTGCAGCTCGCTGGCGCACTGGATGAAAAAAGGGGTCTGGGAGGGCACCGGCATAAGAGACTGAGGTCAGAGGTCAGTCAACTGCTGCCCGCCTACCACCTCACCCCACGTTAAGGTCTCCTATGATACGGTCTCCCGGACAGATGCTGCTAGTGCGCGAAGCAGAGCTGCAGCCCATGAACCCGCCTCGCTTCGACTTGCTGGAGGACATGGCCATGATGACGCACCTCAACGAGGCAGCGGTGCTACACAACCTGCGCCAGCGTTATGCTCGCTGGATGATCTATGTGAGCCGCGGGCCAGGTTGGGTTCGGTGGGGGTGGGGCCAAAGAGGCAGGGGCGGGGCTAGGGGAAGCGCTACTGCGCGGTGGTGGGGGGGGAGGAGCAAGGAGCAGGGCTAGAGGTGGGACAGCGTGAGGTCTTGTCGCTGTGAAGGCGGGGCCCCGGGCTGGGGCGGGGCTAGAGGAGGTTCGGCTACCAGAGTGTAGGGGCGGAGCTGCAGCTAGACGCTTGGGCTTGGCAATGTGGAGGTGGGGCTACGGGCTGCGGGCCGGAGTAAGGACTGGGGCGGGTAGGACAGCCACAGAGCGTATGGCAGGGCACTTTAAGTGATTCCTTGGGGAATATTGCAAGGGTCACGGTTTCGTGAGGGCTGGGGATTGAGGATGGGAACTTGGCCTTCAATAACCCATTTTATAATCTCTCCTCAGACATACTCGGGCCTCTTCTGTGTCACCATCAACCCCTACAAATGGCTCCCGGTCTACACGGCCTCCGTGGTGGCTGCTTACAAGGGAAAGCGCCGCTCGGAGGCCCCACCCCACATATATGCAGTGGCAGATAATGCCTACAATGACATGCTGCGCAGTAAGAGCCGCCTTGACTCCTCTCCCTCACCTAAGACCTCCACCCCTGCTCCAGGGAGGCCTCTGTAAAGGACCCCTTTCCCTCCACTTGCACTGCTTTCCTTTTGATGCTACTGGACACTCTAGCGTAGCATTCTGTCTCTCGAAGTGGGAGCCGACCACTGTCTGGATGATCCCACCTCGTCCTTCCCATTTCTGGCCCTGGGTGGTGGAGGGGTTGCCCCAGTGCCACAGATACCCAAAGTGTTCTACTCCTGACTGACTGGTTTCTCACCTTGGCTAACTTACCTATCTCTTCCCCTTTCCTCCAGACCGAGAGAACCAGTCCATGCTGATCACGTGAGTGTGGGGCTCTGGGGGTGTGGTGGGAAATGCTGGCCACCTGGAAGGAGGGGAGTGGAACTAAAATCATTTCCCAAGTCCAAAGTGCTTAGGGTAGGGCTTTTACCACCTGGATCTGGTATCCTTCTGAAGCTAAATTAGAGCATTTTCTCTGCCCCTATTCTGGGCAGATGCATTATGGGGTGGTGGACAGGGAAGGGATACCCAAACACCAGAGTGATCACCAGCCCTGATACTCCCTCTCCCCAGGGCCTGGAATCTTCTCCCACCTTAATCTTTGGGAAATTATGATTCTGGCTCAAGGGGAGGGAGGAGATTACTTTCCCTTTCTTTCTTACAGTCTCCTTATTTCTGAATCTTATTTTGATGTTTCATTTGCCCCCCTGGGAAAGTGGTAGAGTTCATGTCCAAGTTCATGTCCAGCCAAGCCAACATGGACATTGTGTATGAGTGTGTGTGTGTGTGTGTGTGTGTGTGAGTGCAGCCTGGTGGTTAAAAGCAAGACCTTTAAAACCAGAAGGACCTGGGTTCAAGTTCTTACATATCCACTTTCTGCTGGTACCCTTGGGCCCCTGAGTCTCATCAACAAAGGCAGAACAATCCTACTTACTTATCATACAGAGCTTTAAGGAGTTAGTGAGTTAACGTATGTGCCTGGCACACACCAGGGACATTTATGTGACTTCCCTGAGTCCCATTTCCTTACCCCTAAAATGGGGGTGATAGTAGTGCTTGCTTTACAGGGTTTCTAAGGCTTAAATGAGCCAATATAGGTAAAGCACTTGGCCTGGTATCTGGCATGAAATTAGTGCTCAGTAGACAGTGACATCATCATATGTGTCTCATCTCACAGGGATGTTCTATGCTGGCTTGCTTTTACACAACCCAGCACCTCTGAGGGTTGATCTCCTCTGGAGAGTGTTGGGTTGGGGGTCCTGAGTTGGGAGCTGGGTGCGGTGGGGGGAGACGGAGTAGCCTTGCTTGAGGGGTGGGGTGTTGGGGGATGGGAGGAATTAGGGTGACCAGATGGGCTTTGGTGACTCATGTTTGTATCATCTAAGCGGAGAGTCGGGGGCCGGTAAGACGGTTAACACCAAGAGGGTCATTCAGTACTTTGCCATCGTCGCTGCCCTGGGAGATGGGCCGGGCAAGAAGGCCGTAAGACTCGCCCATGCGGGCTCTGCTCCCCACTGCTTCTCACGTTTTTCTTTTCTTTCTCTTCTTCTTCTTCTTCTTCTTTTTTTTTTTTTTAAATTCCTTTTAAAAAAGTTGATTCCCCAGAGCCTCTAGCCCTGCCTGAGCCTCCCACCCTGGTGGCGGACTCTGGCCTGAGCAAGGCTTGACCAAGAGAAAGGCTGTGACTGCCCTTCCACATCGTGTGACCCAATTCTGGGCCTGCCTCAGTGTTCCTATCTGTAACACACAGGGGTGGGACCACAGCTATTCCTAAACACTTTATATAATTTCCCTTTCCATCATGACCTTCATATCTTGAAAAAGTTTACCAAACAGGCTTTTACTATGAAGTGATTTTTTTTCTTGGTTTTTGTGCAGCAAAGACATCGTTACCTGCTGTCAATCAAAAAGCAGGCTTATATGGAGTTTAACCAGAGCCAACAGCATTTGGCATTCCTAACACCCAGGGTTAGGGGGCAATTTCTCACCCTGTGATTTCTGTATGGACTTTTGAAATTTCTGAAACAGTGGGGGACCAATGTTTTGTTTTGTTTTTGTTCTCCAAGTATTACATCCATTCCTAGCCCCCAAGACCAGCTGTTCAGAGCTCTATGTGTGTCCCTCCACCCCAAAATGGACGTCTTTTCTTTCCAGAAGCCCTAAGCCACCTTCTACACAGCCCCCACTCCTGGTCCTGTTAAGCCTTGCTTTATTCTGGGGCATTTTTCTTTCTTCTTTTTCTTTTCTTTTTTTCCATTTAAAGTTGTTTTTATTTTTTCTTTTTCTCCCATTTGATTTTCTTGTGTGGTTTTTTCTTTCTTTTTTTTCCCTTGCAGTTTTGTTTTTTGTTGTTGTGGTAGTTGTTTTGTTTTTGCTGTTGACTTTTTGGTGCTTTTTGCTCCCTCTCTTCCCTACCCCATTTTTGAACCCCCACAGTGTCTCTGAGGATGCTGCAGAAAGTTGGGGCTTGGTCCAGTAACAGGAATGGAGGGCAGGGAGAGGGCCAGAGCTGGCAGGGGTGCAGCTAAGAAGGGCGGGGCAGGAAGGAGCCCTGCGTGGTGGAGCGTATGTGGGGTGTCAGGCAAGACAGGTAGAAAGGCTGGCTCACAGGATCTATGGATGCTGGAACTTCAAAGCCTTAGCCCCCCTCCCCTTGGCCCCAAATTTGACCACATCTGCCGTAGAGAGCCCTGTTCAAAAGGCCTGGACCTGAGTGTGTGGGGTGGAGCTCAGTGGGAGGGGCTCTTGCCATTTCCCTCCTGCTTCCATCCCTCTAACAGTGTCTCTGGGGGGATTTTTAAGTCTTGGGCTCCCTGAAGGTGAGCGAATAACCAAAGTCCCCTGGTGGCCTGGCACCTGTAACTCCTTCCTTTCTCTCCCTTTCTTCCCAGGCTGTAGGGAGCCAGGGTGGGGAAGGGAAGGAAAAGGAACAGAGGAGAGACAAGGATGAGGCTAGAAGAGTAAGAGAGGGAAACCTCCTCCATTCAGCAAGTCCCTCTAGATGAGACATATGGTGTCTGTGGTGTCATGGGAGGCAGGATGCCTGGGCTCAGTTCCTGCTCTGCCCCTCACCATGTGGCCTGGAGATCATTTCCCTGCTCTTAGTTTCCTCATTTGCAAATTAAGGCTAATAATATGCGCCTGACAGGGCTATTTTGTCTATCAGCTGTATAGTCAAGGTGCAGCCCATCACAGTACAATGGAGAAGTGTAAAGAAGGGCTCTCACAGTGGGAGGTGAGGGGTAAAAAGGGCCGATCAGAAAGAGGGTTCTTCTAGCCTCAGAGCATCAGGGACACCTTCCTGAGGAGGGGTCTGAAGAGGAGTAGACTTTAGTCAGGAAGCTCCAGGGTTTAGGGGGAGGGGCCACCGGATATGGGAGATATGGGAGGGGGAGGCACATGGAAGAGGCCAGAGACAGCTGGAGGAGGGGAAGGGCTGCCAGTAGGAGACCCTGAGACATAGTCCCTTGCCTCAGGTGCCTGATTAGGGCCAGGCTTGCTCCCACTTTCTAGCATTTCTCCTTCTAACAGTGCTGACAGGGTTGGGCATGGGGAGTGGGGTTGGGGGCTACATGTTTGGGTGTCTAACAGTCTGTCCTGCTAACCACTGCCACCCTCCCCTAGCTTGGTGAGACCTCATAGTTTCTAATGGCATCTTCCTTCTCTCTCCAGCAATTTCTGGCCACAAAGACTGGGGTAAGTGTGGGGCCAGTGCTAGTGGGGGCAGGCAATAATAATGAGCCCTGGGAGGCCCCTTCCCTTTCCCCACCAGAGGTGGTTCAGGATTCGCTGATACGCAGGACCATCAGGTACCCTGGTCTCCCAGTTGGTAGCACCAGGACTGACAGACCCGTCATCCTGTTGTCACCAGGGCACCCTCGAGGATCAAATCATCGAGGCCAATCCTGCCATGGAGGCTTTTGGCAATGCCAAGACCCTGCGGAATGACAACTCATCCCGCTTTGTGAGTGGCCATGGTGGGAGAGGTGGGTGGGGATGGGCAGCAGGGAGGTAAAGGGCCCTGACTGACGCTGCTCCTCTGCCCACAGGGCAAATTCATCCGCATTCACTTTGGTCCCTCTGGGAAGCTGGCATCTGCAGATATTGACAGCTGTGAGTCGAGGGGAGGGTGGGGAACAGAGGCTTGGGCCTTTCTGCTCTGACTGAGCATCCATCCTCAAATCTTTGGGGCTACCACCTGTTCCAGGCACTTCTCTCCATCCCCTGGCCACCGCCCAGCCCCTACCACCTTACTCTCCCCTGCAACATTCCATCCACTATGGTCTCTGAGCCTCCATTCCTCTGCTTGATCTTCCCAGCCAGAGTGATATTTTCTCAGATACGAATTTGACCACATTATGTTTCTGTTTAAAAACCTTTTGTAGATCCCATTACCTGATCTTTATTTTTTATTTTTTAAACTATTTATCTTGAGAGAGGGAGGGAGAGAGAAAGAGAGGGAATGGGAGCAGGGGAGGAGCAGAGAGAGAGGGAGAGAAAGAGAATCCCAAGCAGGCTCTGCCGCCAGCACAGAGCCCAATGTGGGGCTCAAACTCACGAACCGTGAGATCATGACCTGAGCCAAAATCAAGAGTCGGACACTTAACCGCCACCCAGGTGCCCCCTGTTACCTTAGGATGGAGACCTGAATCCTTGTTGGGCCAGTCAGGCTCCTTGTGATTGGATCCTTACCCCACCTCAGTTCTTTCTCTGGCCTCCAAAAGGGCAGGCCTGTGACCACCCCCCACACCACTCCATCCTCCCTGGAAGCCTGCCCTCCCACTTTTTGCCCATCCCACCTGGCCCAGCCCCACTACACAGACACCAGGGCCCAGGCTGCATGCACAGAGAGGCCCCTACACTGACCATTCCCCACCTTGGGATGCATCACCAGATCCCGATGGATAAGCACAGGCATGTGATGACCAGAGAATGTTGTAATTCACTCCTTGACTCATTCCTTTGCAAACATATGGAAACTCCGCTTCACGCACACACTGACATGCTAGCTCTGCTCTGGAGGGAAGCAGTGTGGTCTGTGGATGAAGGGATGAAAGCATAGATGAAAGAAGGACATATGAAGACCCCTGCCCATAGACACGCAGACCTGCAGACACACACACACATCCCCACCCTGTGACACCTGCGTGAGAGACACTTTTCAGTACGTGTTGGCATGTGTGTGGATACAGTGCCTCTCTACACACCCCTGAGACAACTTCCCCCACCCCTTCAGCTCTACTGGGGTGACCCACTCTGGGGAGGTACAGGGAGAAGGTAGGCTAGTGCCCCTCTTTTCCCCAGATCTCCTGGAGAAGTCGCGAGTGATCTTCCAGCTGCCTGGTGAGCGTGGTTACCATGTCTACTACCAGATCCTCTCGGGGAAGAAGCCAGAGCTGCAGGGTGAGGGCCAGGGGTGGATGAAGGGGGAGTCAGAGCCCACGGGGCTGGGTGGGACTGCCCCTCCACTCCTTAGCTGGGACTCCTAGTTACTGCTGAGCTCTCTCCTTGTACTGGAGAATAGGCCCCTAGTGTCATGGCCCTGGCAAGGTTGTCCCTCATTCTGTCCTGAGACTGGAGAGGCCCCATCCAGCACCAAGGGGGAAGCAGTGGCTCTGTCTAGGCCCAGCTATGCACTCTTACAAGCCCCTCAAGGACACAGTGTGGTTTTCCCTGTGCCCTAGCACCCTGCATAGTGACTGGGCTCATTCCTCAGAGAACCATAAAGAAAGAAAAGCCACAGGCCTGGGGGAGGGGGTGAGAAACTCAGCTACACAGAAGTCCTGGGAGGGCCCTAGAGTTCCCTGCCTGGGTGGCCCCCAGAACCTTCCATGCTGGGATGGGAGGGAAGGAGAAGCACTGGGTGAATGCAGCCAAACCCACCGTGCTTCTCTGCATGTCTCCCAGATATGCTGCTTCTGTCGATGAACCCCTATGACTACCACTTCTGCAGCCAGGGTGTCATCACTGTGGACAACATGAATGACGGCGAGGAGCTCATGGCCACTGATGTAGGTCTCTGGTGGGAGAGAGGCAGGTCGGGGCGCCTGCAGTGTGCGGATGCGTGAGGCTGGGGGGAGGTCAGGGAGCAATTCCAGTGCCCTTAGCTCAACTGGCCCCTAGAGAAGCCCAGACTTCTCTGATCCTTCTGTCCCCTGCCACAGCATGCCATGGACATCCTGGGCTTCAGCGTGGATGAGAAGTGTGCCTGCTATAAGATCGTGGGGGCCCTCCTGCACTTCGGCAACATGAAGTTCAAGCAGAAGCAGCGGGAGGAACAGGCTGAGGCTGACGGCACTGAAAGTGAGGGGGCCTGACCCTGGCCTGACCTGGTCATCATCTTGACCCTGATTCTAGTGTCCTGTCCGTGACCGTTAACCTTAACCCTTGTCCACAGCCTTTGACTTAAGTCTTACCTGGCCTTGATTGTAACCCCTGATTTCTCAATCCCGGACCCTCACCCTTCTGAGCCGTATAGTTTGCCTGCCCTGAACTCAACCTCTCCCTGCCTCCCTCTTCTAACTCCAGGCAGAGGCCAGTAGCACCCCCAGGTGCCCATATTCTTGCCCTCCTCCTCCTTCACCGCCCCCCTGCTGTGTACCCTGCCAGGTGCTGACAAGGCTGCCTACCTGATGGGGGTCAGCAGTGGGGACCTCCTTAAAGGCCTTCTGCACCCCCGAGTGCGTGTGGGGAACGAGTACGTGACCAAGGGCCAGAGTGTGGAGCAGGTGAGCTGTTTGCAGGCCAGGGCTCACCTGGAGACAGTGGAGCAGGGTACCCTCCTTGCCAGGTCCCAGCCCAGCCTCTCCACACCTCCAGGTGGTGTTTGCCGTGGGGGCTCTGGCCAAGGCCACCTATGACCGGCTGTTCCGGTGGCTGGTGTCACGGATCAACCAGACCCTGGACACCAAGCTGCCCCGTCAGTTCTTCATTGGGGTCCTGGACATCGCTGGTTTTGAGATCTTTGAGGTGAGAGTGGGCCCACACCCCTGGGCTCTGTTCTCTCCAAGGCAGAGGACCATGGGTGGATGGGGGCCAGAGCCCCGGGACTCTGCCTGGAGGTGGCAGTGAAGTCGCGCACATCCCCATTCCTCCATGGGTCTCCCTGTGTGTATCTGATGAGCCTGGCACCTCCCTCTATAGTTCAACAGCTTTGAGCAGCTGTGCATCAACTTCACCAATGAGAAGCTCCAGCAGTTCTTCAACCAGCACATGTTCGTGCTGGAGCAGGAGGAGTACAAACGGGAGGGCATTGACTGGGTCTTCATCGACTTCGGCCTGGACCTGCAACCCTGCATTGACCTCATTGAGAAGGTGGGGCCTAGGGCAAGGCCACTGCAAGGGGAGGGGGATGGGGGTGTGGCGAGTGAGCAAGAATGAGCGTGTGCTGGCTTGTGAGCGAGCGTGTGCAAGCACTCATGTATGTGTGCAGTGGTGCATCGATGTGAGCTTGCGTATGTGAGTGTGGCTCTGTGTCTCTGTTCGTGTGTGTGAATGGCAGCTCGTGCATGGGTGTGAATAGGTTTGTTGGAGGTTATGTGAATGTGTGTTGGTGGGTACGTGAGTGTGCACCCAGCACTGTGGCCAACAGCCTGTCATGGGCACACACAATTTTGCAGTTCACAAGGGCCTACTGCAGCCACAATCTCACCGGACCTGCCTGGGGGTAGGCAGGGGAGAGTATGTCTGCTAATTTATTTGATTGATTATATCTATTTCCCTGTTGTACAAAGACTGCAAGAAAGAAAAATCAAAGAAAATCTGAAAACTCAGGAGTAAAGGGGAAAAAAAAAATATATTTGCCCCCTAACCCTACTACAGCCTGTGTCTTGGCACTTTGGTTAAGTTGCCTCCAAATCCTTTATCCTGGACGTGCATTTTCTTTTATAGACTCAGACTCATATCCCATCTTTTTCTCTGAAAATGTATTTTGAACATTGAACATTGCTGAAGAAGCCACAAGAGTTCATGCAGCAGGCGATTTTTTATGCATTTCTGTGTCCTGCTTTTGCATAGTTGGGTGGTCAACAGTTTTTGCTGTGAGATCAGCACTGAAAGTATTCATTTCAACACTTAGTAGGTTAGGAAATTGAGGTCTAAGGGCCTCCCTGCTAGTAAGTGAGGAAGCCAAAATTTGAATTCAACTGCCTTTTTCCCCCCTTTTATTGTGTGTGTGTGTGTGTGTGTGTGTGTGTGTGTGTGACAGAGAAAGAGAGAGACAGACAGACCACAGACATCAGGAGGTGGGTGGGTACAGAGATTACAGTTTGAGTTTGTGCACCTGTGAGCAAAGAGGACGACCCAGAGCTGCAAATCATGCGAAGGGAGTTCAAAGCCAAGAAACAAACTTCTCTTTTGGAAGACAGGACTCCTGGGTACCCATCTGGTTTCTGTCCCTCCCAGCAATGGCTGAAGTTGGGGGTCTGGGAAGGCTTCCAGAAGGAGGGGTTCCGGGTTATGGGATCTGGCCCAGCCAGGATGGGCTGGCTTGATGATGGCCCTTCAAACTTGTTCCCTGTCCCCAGCCACTGGGCATCCTGTCCATCCTGGAGGAGGAGTGCATGTTCCCCAAGGCCTCAGATGCCAGCTTCCGGGCCAAGCTCTATGATAACCATGCAGGAAAGTCACCCAATTTCCAGCAGCCACGGCCTGACAAGAAGCGCAAATACCAGGCCCACTTTGAGGTGGTCCACTATGCGGGCGTGGTAGGTGCCTGTTGGAATCCCAACCCTTGACCCCCTTCTTCCCTTCTCCTGGTTCCCCAACCTTGCTCAGCCCCTGTCTGGTCTCTGCCAGGTGCCTTACAGCATTGTGGGCTGGCTGGAGAAAAACAAAGATCCGCTGAATGAGACGGTGGTCCCTATCTTTCAAAAGTCGCAGAACAGGCTCTTAGCCACCCTCTATGAGAACTATGCAGGGTCCTGCTCCAGTGAGTACAGAGGGACAAGGTCACCATTCTATAGGGCACTCACAGAGTGACGTCCCCCGGAGTGACTGGTCCCATGTCTCTCCTAGCCGAGCCCCCCAAGTCTGGGGTGAAAGAGAAGCGTAAGAAGGCAGCATCTTTCCAGACGGTGTCCCAGCTGCACAAGGTGAGGCCCAGTCGGGGCCCCATGCAGGCCCTCACCTGCCAGTCTCCAGCCCCGTCCCTGGTCCCTGCTCTGTCCCCTGCACCCTGGGCGGGCGGCTGTTAAGACTTGCAGTGATGTTTAACTCCTCTCTTGTGAACATCACAGCAAGTCTGTGCTGCTTCCCGTCCGCACGCTGCCTGGGCAGGGTTTGGGGGGGATGGGGTGGGAGCCACGGGGCCTGTGGGAGGCATGGTGATTGGATGGGGGAGTGAAGACTTAGGCGACTGACAGGGCCCCAGTCAAACAGAAGAGGGAAGAGGGTCCCAAGGAACAGTGGAAGGACAGATGTGCAGAGGCATGCTTAGACGCCTGGCTCACCAGTCCTCAGCAGGCTGACCCACTATGGTTTCCAATTCTGCTTCTTGCCCCTCTTGTGCTTTCTCCCCTCTCCTCACCCCCAGGAGAACCTCAACAAGCTGATGACCAACCTACGGGCCACACAGCCCCACTTTGTCCGTTGCATTGTCCCCAACGAGAACAAGACCCCAGGTAGTCACCCCAGGGCTAGGTTGGTGGGGTGAGGACATTGGAGGGAGGGGACAAGGCAGACTTAGAAGCTGGGTCTTCCCTCTCCTCAGGGCCTGCGTGGTCTCAAAGAAAGCCCCTATGTGGGCTGTTGGTCTTTCTCTGGGGCATGAAGGTGTGTCTGTTGACTTCAAAGCTTTCCCTTTAACCTCCACCACAACCAGGGGTCATGGATGCCTTCTTAGTGTTACACCAGCTTCGCTGCAATGGGGTTCTGGAGGGGATCCGGATCTGTCGCCAAGGATTCCCCAACAGGCTGCTCTATGCTGACTTCCGGCAGCGGTGGGTGTCTGCCTGCCCAGCCCTGGCTTCCCACCAACCCCTTTCCTGCTCCTATACAGCCACCTTCCCCCTTGCCCTCCCCCGGGTGTAGGCAGCAGCCTGAGGGAATGGGAAAGGCACACACTTAGAGCCAAAGGGATCAAGGTTCCAAGGACTGAGATTCCAAACACAACATGGAGACTGGGCTGGCACCCCGATGGGAGATGGTGGTAACTGAGACAGGGGTGGGCTAGGGGAGTAGCCATCAGGCTTCGGGTATTTGAGGTGTAGCCAGTAGGCCATGTTAATGGATTGGATAGGGAATAAGAAAAAGACAAGGGTGATCCCAGGTTTGGGGCCTGAGCAACTGGGGAGTAGATGTGCTGAGATACCAAGATGGGGCTTTTCCATATTATGGAGTGGGGAGGGATAGTGGAGTGAGTTCCACTTTGACCAAGTTAGGTTTGAAATGTCTTCAGCAGAGGTTCGAGAAGAGAAGTCGAAGTGGGGCAGGCAGGAGCTGGATATGGATTTGGGAGTTGAGTGAGGGGCCCCATAGACTAGACTTTGCGTAACGCCAGTCAGTGCTGTTAGCTCCTTCCCCCTTCCCTTTAATATGTTTGATTTTATCAGCTACACATGTCCATAGCCCCCCTCCCCTGAAGTACCTGTAGTCATGCACACTGACGTATGCATGTTGGCACAAATATAGTTGGCGTGCTTCCACGCATGTGCATGCTCGCTCGCTCTCCCTCCTTCCTCCCCGCCCACCCTTGTTTTGTGAGTTTGTTTTTTCATGTAAGAGAGATTCTCCTTATCAGCAGACATAAGTCTGCACCATCCCCCTTTTTTTTCTTTTAATTAAGACTTCTTTAAAGAGCAGTTTTAGGTTCACAGCAAAATGGAGGGGAAGGTACAAAGAGATTTCCCATATGCCTTTGCTCCCCCCCCCCCCCAGCCTCCTCCATGATCAGCATCCCTCACCAGAGTGGGACATTTGTTACAGTGGCTGGGGACAGGAGAATCACCCAAAGTCCATAGTTTACGTTAGGGTTTGCTCATGGCAGTGTACGTCCTGTGAGTTTGGACAGATGTATTAATGACGTGCAGCATCATTCCTTTTGTTCTGGCTATAGTATCCCAGAGTCTAGTGAACCGTGCTTTGTTTATCAGCCCCTGGTGAGGGGTCTTTCACGTTTCTCTGACCTTAATGCTATGGCCACAGCCACCTGGACCCACAGAAGTGGATGTGCTGGGTACCCTTGCTCTTGTTTAGAATTCTCTCTCTCAAATGTTCTTTCGGCTTTGATACACCATACCATATCACCTTCTTTATATTTTTTGCCTTCTAAAAAAATAAGATGAATTACAAAAAATTGTAAGTTAAAAAATTATAAAAGTGTTGCGTGCCTGTTGTAAATACTACAATCTCTCCCTTTTTTAAGTTTATTTATTGAGAGAGAGTGCAAGCAGGGGAGGGGCAGAGAGAGAAAGAGAGAGAGGATCCCAAGCAGGCTCCGCACTATCAGTGGAGGGCCTGACCTGGTGCTCGAACCCAGGAACCATGAGTTCATGACCTGAGCCAAAATCGAGAGTCAGATGCTCAACCGACTGAGCCACCCAGGCACCCAATACTACAATCTCTTAAAGAACTTAATTAATGGGGGCGCCTGGGTGGCGCAGTCGGTTAAGCGTCCGACTTCAGCCAGGTCACGATCTCGCGGTCCGTGAGTTCGAGCCCCGCGTCGGGCTCTGTGCTGACGGCTCAGAGCCTGGAGCCTGTTTCCGATTCTGTGTCTCCCTCTCTCTCTGACCCTCCCCCATTCATGCTCTGTCTCTCTCTGTCCCAAAAATAAATAAACGTTGAAAAAAAAAAAAAAAAAGAACTTAATTAATGAATGTATTTAAATGCAACCCAAGGTTTGTAAGCAGACTGTGCTCAATCCCCAGTGTCACCATGCTCCCCCATTGGAGCCTCTGCTGTGGCATCTGGGAGGCCTTCGAATATTCCCTTGCTCCCCTGCCCAGCCCCCTCCTCAGCAGCCCTCCCCTGCTCTCCCAGGTACCGCATCCTGAACCCCAGTGCTATCCCAGATGACACCTTCGTGGACAGCAGGAAGGCCACAGAAAAGCTCCTGGGCTCATTGGACATTGACCACACCCAGTACCAGTTTGGCCACACCAAGGTTGGGGCACATCGGACTTAGGGCTGACCCGGGGGTGGGCAGTCACACTGGACAGGACACATGCAGGTGGCTGGGGGTTACACCTGGTGCATCCTCCCCCACCCCAGGTGTTCTTCAAGGCTGGGCTTCTAGGCATCCTGGAAGAGCTTCGTGACCAGCGTCTGGCCAAGGTTCTGACGCTGCTACAGGCACGGAGCCGGGGCCGCCTCATGCGCCTTGAGTATCAGCGCCTGCTTGGAGGCAGGTGTGTGTGGGGAGGGAGCAGCAGACAGGGGTAGGGGTGTGACCACGGTATCCTGGCTGCCGGGACCACCAGGCTCTCCAACCCTGTGATATTGTCTCTCACGTGGGTCAGACTATCCCTGCGGCTGGTTAGGTGTCTCTGAAGGAGCAGGTCCTGTCTTGTCCCCCTCAACTGCAAGTTTCCATTTCCTCACCTCAAAAATCAGGATAAGATCACCTTTCTCTTCACTCCAGGCCACTCAGAGTGGTAATAATGACAACCAGTGTTTCCCGAGACTCTTAAGTGCCAGGCCCCAGGCAAGAGGCTTTATTTGCATGATCTTGCTTAAAGTGCCAAACAGTCCTCAGGAGGCGGGCACTGTGATTATACTTCATCAGCAGAGCGGCCCTCTGAGTCTGAGAACCAGTCAGATGGCTAGTGGTGGGGAAGCTGGGGTGTGAGCCCAGGCATGTGACCCCAGAGCTCTGAGTATATCAGGGTACATTCCTGGTTTCTTCAGGACACTGCAAGGGCCACCAGGACATTTAGGGCTTCTGAGCCCTTACCCTGGAGGCAGACCCATTTGATCTTGGGCTTCTCTCTCCACCTCACAATAAAGCAGAGGCATTAGATCCACTTGAGATCACATGCTGAAGCATTCACCGTGTGCAGAGCCCAGCCCAGGGCAGGTGCCCAGGAACATCGGGGTTGTTACCGTGGAGGGACAGCACTGAGCCTCCTGGCCACCCGTGTCTTCCCCTCCCCAGGGATGCCCTGTTCACCATCCAGTGGAATATCCGCGCCTTCAATGCCGTCAAGAATTGGTCATGGATGAAGCTCTTTTTCAAGATGAAGCCATTGCTGCGCTCAGCGCAGGCCGAGGAAGAGCTGGCAGCCCTTCGGGCGGAGCTTCGGGGGCTGCGAGGGGCACTGGCTACTGCGGAGGCCAAGCGCCAGGAGCTGGAGGAGACACATGTCAGTGTCACCCAAGAGAAGAATGACCTGGCCCTGCAGCTCCAGGCAGTGAGTAGGGGAGGGGAAGGGAGATGGAGGGTTTCCATTGGTGACCTATGCCCTGGCACTCCAGAAAACCCCAGGCTGCTTTGAGGAAACACAGCCAGACCCCTGGTCAGGGTGGACGTGGTGCGCCATACAGGTGCTCAGGATCTGGATCTTTCTTCTGACTCCCAAACATGCCATGAGATACTGTGGGCTCACGTCCCCCATCAGAGTCAGTCTGTCCCCGTGTCCTGATGCTCCCGCCCCATGCTACCTTGGCCTCCTGCTAAAGCTGCAGTGGAGCCCCATCTCCTTGGCCCTCCTTCATTCCTGTCCCTGACACAGACCCATGCTCCCTTCTCTGGTTAAGGGCCATGGAAACCCAGGTGGCACATAACAGTAATGGCCAGAGGGCAGGGATCAAGGGTCTGGAAACTTCCCAAGTCCACTGAGTCATTCCTTCCTTCAGCAAACACTATGAGTATCACCTGTGTGCCAGGCCCCACGGTCGCTCTGGGGACACGTTGGTGGGAAGTCAGGCCTGTGGTCACAGAACTCACCTGCTAGTGGGCAAGCAGGGGTGAGGAAATGGTGAGGCGGGAGAGAATACCCAAGCCAATCATGGCACAGCTGCCTGTCCCCTTGGAAGGCCATAGCCCAGAGCTCTCTGAGAGCCCTTGTTTGGGCTTCTCACTCTGGGTTGCCCCAGCCTGTCTGACGTTCCCCTCTTGATGGTGCTGCTTCTACCCCTGCCCATCCCTTTCCTTGAGCCCCCAGCCCAGCACACCTGAGCCCCTTTGGGGCCAAGAGCAGGTTATAGGCATTCCTTGGTCCCCAGCTGAGCGTGGGTGTCACACGTTTGCATGGCACTTTTTTTTCTGGGGCCTGGCCTCGTGTCTCTCGGCTGGTTTGCCTGGCCATGGCTCTGTCCCATTCCTCATGTCCCTCTCCAGGAGCAGGAAAACTTGGCAGATGCTGAGGAGCGCTGCCACTTGCTGATCAAGTCCAAGGTACAGCTCGAGGCAAAGGTGAAGGAGCTGAGTGAGCGGCTGGAAGATGAGGAGGAGGTGAATGCTGACCTGGCCGCCCGCCGGCGCAAGCTGGAGGATGAGTGCACAGAGCTCAAGAAGGACATCGACGACCTGGAGCTGACACTGGCCAAGGCCGAGAAGGAGAAGCAAGCCACGGAGAACAAGGTATGGTCTGGGCCGGGTGGGGGGAAAGGCTCCGAGCCAGGGGGCTGGCCGTGGGGCCAGGCAGTTGCTGCTCTCCCTGCGGGCTCTGTGACGCCCCTGCTGGGTGGCCCCTCTCTGTGGGCTCCCATTTCCTCCTGTCAGGTGGGGTTAATAGCAGCACTTCCCTCATTAGGTTGAGGATTCAGTGTGTGACCACCTTTTGCTTGCACTCAGCACAGGGCTTAGCGCACAGCAGGTGCTCAGTAAATGCCAGTATTTTGTCATCCATCCTGGCTGGTAAGGCCCGTGAGGGCAGGAAGCCCCTTTCCCGGCTCTGCATCCCCTGGGTGCCTCTGGATCCCTTCTGCCCCTGACCCCCTAGCACAACCCCATGTGGTTCACAGGGCCGGGAATACTGACTCATTATATAGGAGGGAAAGAGGGGCTCACTCAGGTGCTCACAGGGGAAACCAGGACTGTCTGGAACACCCGTTATATTGAAAGTAGCTGGCATCTACTACTAATTGAGGCTCAGAGTGAAACGACTTGCCCAAGTCCCCCCTAGTTGGAAGGGGCGGTTGCTGTGACCTGGCATGGTGGCTCCTTGCACCAGAGTGTGGGAGGGGCATCCTCACGGTGACCCTGGCCCTGGCACAGGTGAAGAACCTGACAGAGGAGATGGCGGCACTGGACGAGTCGGTGGCCCGGCTGACCAAGGAAAAGAAGGCATTGCAGGAGGCCCACCAGCAGGCCCTGGGTGACCTACAGGCGGAGGAGGACCGCGTGAGCGCACTGGCCAAGGCCAAGCTCCGGCTGGAGCAGCAAGTGGAAGATGTGAGTCCTGGTCACAGCAGGGGCCTGTGTGGTGGCGCTGGGACAGCGGGGCCGGTGGCTCACGCCTGGGGGCTGATCATGCCTACCCCTCCTGCGCCATAGCTGGAGTGCTCCTTGGAGCAAGAGAAGAAGCTGCGCATGGACACGGAGCGCGCAAAGCGCAAGCTCGAGGGTGACCTGAAGCTGACGCAGGAGTCGGTGACGGATGCTGCCCAGGACAAGCAGGAATTGGAGGAGAAGCTCAAGAAGTAGGCATGGGCCGGGTCGTGGCAGACTGGCAGGCGGCCTCCTGAGCCTATACCCCGGTTCTCCCTCTGGACCCTCCAGTCAGTTCTGCTTCACTGCAGGCGTTGAATGTGTAGGGTTGAGATGGGAGTCACTCAGGTGCAGGTGGTCGTGTCCTGCCTTCCTTGCCGCCAATGGTCCCAGCCAGGCTCTGGTGGGGGGTGGTTTGAGAGGGAACACAGGGATGAGGTCGCTGAGGACTTGGTGCCTCAGGTGGGGAGGAAGGAGACTGGAGGACCAAGGGACTCCAGGCAGGTTGATGGAAGTGAGGACTTGCGCTGGCTCACGGCCCCCTCCACCTCCAGGAAGGACTCTGAGTTGAGTCAGCTGACCCTGCGGGTGGAGGATGAGCAGCTCCTTGGGGCACAGCTACAGAAGAAGATCAAGGAACTGCAGGTGTGTGGGGCACGGGGTGGACCGAGTGCGGGAAGGGCCAGGGCCAGAGGCACGCAGAGGTGACTGCTGCCGTCTGCCTGTCCCCAGGCTCGGGCGGAGGAGCTGGAAGAGGAGCTGGAAGCGGAGCGGGCAGCCCGGGCCCGCGTGGAGAAGCAGCGAGCCGAGGCAGCCCGGGAGCTGGAGGAGCTGAGCGAGCGGCTGGAGGAGGCTGGCGGGGCGTCCGCAGGGCAGCGTGAGGGCTGCCGCAAGCGCGAGGCCGAGCTGGGCCGGTTGCGGCGGGAGCTGGAGGAGGCGGCACTGCGGCATGAGGCCACGGTGGCTGCCCTGCGACGCAAGCAGGCTGAGAGCGCGGCCGAACTGGGCGAGCAAGTGGACAGTCTGCAGCGGGTGCGGCAGAAGCTAGAAAAGGAAAAAAGCGAGCTCCGCATGGAGGTGGATGATCTGGGCGCCAATGTTGAGACTCTGGCCCGTGGCAAGGTGTCTGCCTCCTTCCTGAGTCTAGCATTCTGACTGAGCTCTGATCCCGTACCCATCTAGACTCTAAACTGATCCTGACTCCAGCACTGACCCTACCCCTGACCCTGTACCTGATCCTGACCCCTGACCTATTTATCAGTCATCCATCCCCAACCCCACACTGGTCCTGACCTCAAACCCTGATTCCTAACTCTGGGCCCTGACTCCAGGTCATTTTTGACCCAGCATCTAATTCTAACCTCTCAGTCCTTGACCTCTGTCCTGACTGGTCCTGTCTCGAATCCCAGCACCCAGCCTTGACCCCTGACCTTTGTACCACCTAATCCTGACAGCTGACTTATGAGCACTGTCTGCAACTGACTTCAGACTCTAGTATCCTAACCTCATTCTGGCCCTCTCACTTCTGACACCCATCTTTAAAAAAAAAAAATTTTTTTTAACGTTTATTTTTGAGACAGAGACAGAGCATGAAGGGGGGAGGGCCAGAGAGAGAGGGAGACACAGAATCTGAAACAGGCTCCAGGCTCTGAGCTGTCAGCACAGAGCCCGATGCAGGGCTTGAATTCACAGACCGCAAGATCATGACCTGAGCCGAAGTCGGACGCTTAACCGACTGAGCCACCCAGGTTCCCCCAGACACCCATCTTTTAAAGCCAAGGTCCAGCAGTAGAATCTCTGACCCTGAACTTGGGGCTCTGCTTTCGCTTTGATTCCCGGACCCATGTCTAGCCTTCTAGTTCCCAGTCCAGGGGTCCTGGCCCTGATTGGCAGCTCCAGACATTGCCTTGTGATTCACAAACTTGTTCTGACTCCTGACCCTGGATCCCAGGCCAGTGCCGAGAAGCTGTGCCGGACCTATGAGGATCAGCTGAGTGAGGCCAAGATCAAGGTGGAAGAGCTGCAGCGGCAGCTAGCAGATGCGAGCAATCAGCGTGGGCGGCTGCAGACTGAGAGTGGTGAGGCCGGGGGCTTGGCTGGGCCACCCTGGGGCCTTGGCGCTGCCCCTCACCCGCCTGACCTGCCACTCACCCTCGGCCCCGCAGGGGAGCTGAGCCGCCTGCTAGAGGAGAAGGAGTCTCTGATTAGCCAGCTAAGCCGGGGGAAGGCCTCGGCCACCCAGAGCCTGGAAGAACTGCGGAGGCAGCTGGAAGAGGAGAGCAAGGTGGGCCGGCCACCTGCTCCCACAGAGTGGGCAGGGTGGGCCCTGGGGCCACCAGCCCGGCCCAATACTGAGGTCACTGAGGTCCTTGCAGGCCAAGAGTGCGCTGGCCCATGCTGTGCAGGCTTTGCGGCATGATTGTGACCTCTTGCGGGAGCAGCACGAGGAGGAGGCAGAGGCCCAGGCTGAGCTACAGCGGCTGCTGTCCAAAGCCAATGCTGAGGTGGCCCAGTGGCGGAGCAAGTATGAGGCAGACGCCATCCAGAGGACGGAGGAGCTGGAGGAGGCCAAGTGAGCGCCTTAGCAGCCTGGCCATCACCATGTAGGGGTGATGCCTGAGCCTCTGAGCTTTCAGGGGGTGAGGGGGGAATACGGGGACCTTACTGCCAGATTCCCTTGACTATGCGGTCCATACTGTCCGCTCCCTTGGCCTAGAAAGAAGCTGGCCTTGCGGCTGCAGGAGGCAGAGGAGGGAGTGGAGGCTGCTCATGCCAAGTGCTCATCACTGGAGAAGGCCAAGCTACGACTGCAGACAGAGTCAGAGGACGTGACCCTGGAGCTGGAGCGGGCCACCTCGGCGGCTGCAGCACTGGACAAGAAGCAGCGGCACTTGGAGCGGGCGCTGGAGGAACGGAGGCGGCAGGAGGAGGAGACACAGCGTGAGCTGGAGGCTGCCCAGAGGGAGGCCCGTGGCCTGGGCACTGAGCTCTTCCGGCTGCGCCACAGCCACGAGGAGGCGCTCGAGGCTCTGGAGACGCTCAAGCGGGAGAATAAGAACCTGCAGGGTATGATCTGCTGTGGGGTCACTGAGGGTGCCCTGCTCTGGCCACCTGGGATCAGGGGTGAATGAGGTGCCCTGTTCATTCTGCAGAGGAAATCAGTGACCTCACAGACCAGGTCAGCCTCAGCGGGAAGAGCATCCAGGAGCTGGAGAAAGCCAAAAAGGCTCTGGAAGGGGAGAAGAGTGAGCTTCAGGCCGCACTGGAGGAGGCTGAGGTCAGGGACTGGCCACAGGGGCAGGGCGGGCACTGACCTGCTGCTTCCCTGGCCTCCCCTCTCCTGCAATGCACGCTCACAGCCCCCATGCCCATGCTCCAGGGAGCCCTGGAGCTGGAGGAGACCAAGACTCTGAGGATCCAGCTGGAACTCTCCCAGGTCAAGGCTGAGGTGGACCGGAAAGTGGCTGAGAAGGATGAAGAGTGCACTAACTTGAGGTAGGGCGGCCAGAGCCAACCCTGTCCTCTGCCACCCCAGGATCCACTCCTCTTGAGGCTAACACCCCTCCTGTCCCCACTGAGGGCAGGAGAAATACAGGCAAGCAGTGTGGGCTGGGCCCCTCTGTGTGCACAGGCACCTCGTTTGCCCCTCCCCTGGGCCTCTTTCAAGGTCAGGACTATTGGCCCCAGTCTAGAGGCCAACTTTGGAGGCTAAAGGATGTGTTCAGGGTTATACAGTGCAGGCAAGAGCCAGGGTTCAGCCATGTCTGTCTGCTGTGGAGCCTCACTCTTGTCCGTGAACTTGTACTGAGGGTGACAGGCAGTCCCAAGGGGCTAGAGATCAGGAAAGGACAAGTCGCTTATTCCCACAATGGATTCACGTCTACAACATTCCTTGGCGTAAGAGCAGGTCTAGTGCCTGTGCCCACCCCTTTCTCCTAGGCCACAACCCCCACTCTCCTCCCTCCTCCCCACAGGCGCAACCACCAGCGGGCAGTGGAGTCCCTGCAGGCCTCCCTAGATGCGGAGACTCGGGCCCGCAACGAGGCACTGCGGCTCAAGAAGAAGATGGAAGGTGACCTCAACGACCTGGAGCTGCAGCTGGGCCATGCCACCCGCCAGGCCATGGAGGCGCAGGCAGCCACACGGCTCCTGCAGGCCCAGCTCAAGGAGGAGCAGGCAGGGCGGGACGAGGAACAGCGGCTGGTGGCCGAGCTCCGGGAGCAGGCCCAGGCCCTGGAGCGGCGGGCCGCGCTGCTGGCCGCAGAGCTGGAAGAGCTGCGGGCCGCGCTGGAGCAGGGCGAACGCAGCCGACGCCTGGCGGAACAGGAGCTGCTGGAGGCTACTGAGCGCCTTAACCTCCTGCACTCGCAGGTGGGGCCGGGAGGGCGCGGGGATGCTGGCGGCGTGGGCCTGCCGGCCGGCTCTGAGACTCCGCGTCCCCACAGAACACGGGCCTCCTGAACCAGAAGAAGAAGCTAGAGGTGGACCTGACCCAGCTGAGTGGCGAGGTGGAGGAGGCTGCCCAGGAGAGGCGGGAAGCCGAAGAGAAGGCCAAAAAGGCCATCACCGATGTGAGGCTGGGCTGTGGCCATGGGGGCGCCTGGAGCTGAGACCGAAGGGACTTTCCCCTCCTGACCAGGCTCCCCCCCACCCCACCCTATCCACTAACAGGCGGCCATGATGGCCGAGGAGCTGAAGAAGGAGCAGGACACGAGTGCACACCTGGAACGGATGAAGAAGACGCTGGAGCAGACAGTGCGGGAGCTGCAGGCCCGGCTTGAGGAGGCTGAGCAAGCTGCCCTCCGCGGCGGGAAGAAGCAGGTGCAGAAGCTGGAGGCCAAGGTGCGTGCGGCCCTCCCAGGCCGGGGCAGGGGACGAGGGGGCAGCCTGAGGATGGGCTCTGGGCAGCAGGCCCATCCCTGGCTACTCGCAGGTGCGGGAGCTGGAGGCTGAGCTCGATGCGGAGCAGAAGAAGCACGCTGAGGCCCTCAAAGGGGTGCGGAAGCACGAGCGCCGTGTCAAGGAGCTCGTGTACCAGGTGTGTGACTAGGTCCGCCACGACGTGGGTGGGGGTGGGGTGGCCAGAACTGGCCCAGTCTGGGCAAGATCTAAATCGCCTTTGCCTGCCCAGGCTGAGGAGGACAGGAAGAACCTGGCTCGCATGCAGGACCTGGTGGACAAGCTGCAGAGCAAGGTCAAGAGCTACAAACGCCAGTGTGAGGAGGCGGTGAGTGCACTGGGGTCTGGGCAGCTGGGACTTGGAAGTTGGGAACAACTTCAGCGCCAGTTCCAGGCTCCTCAGCCGGAGATGATGACAGTGAGCAGTCTACTCCCTCTCTCGGCCCTGGATTGCCCATGTTGGCTTTGTGTACAGGCAAGCTGCCCTGAAAGGGCAGTGATCTAGCTCAGTGACCCCACTGTCCCAGTGGGAAGAGCGATCACTTCCTACCAGCTTTAGCTAGAGACAGGACCCAGCTGTCCCTGAAGGGACCCCAAGTGCTTTCCCTTCTGCGTGCCTCTGGAAGGACTGCCTTACCCCCCCCCCCCCCTTCTTCCTGCCAGGGGCACTGGTGATGGAGAAGGTAGAGGAGCAGTTGACCGGAAGCCAGGCCCCTCTGGGGAATGGGATGGGACCAGACTACCTATCTCAGTTACAAAGGGTGACCAGGAAGGCCCTTTGTGTCCCCAGGAACAGCAGGCCAGTACTAACCTGGCCAAGTACCGCAAGGCCCAGCATGAGTTGGATGATGCGGAGGAACGGGCAGACATGGCAGAAACCCAGGCTAACAAGCTGCGGGCACGGACCCGAGATGCCCTGGGACCCAAGGTGAGAGACTGCCATGGGGTACCCCTTGACCTCTGCATGGGGGAGGGAGGATGGGAGGGTGAAGCTCACTCAGCTACTCCTGTCCCCTTAGCACAAGGAGTGACACCTGAGCTCTGAAGACGATGCCTGCTGTGTGCCGTCTCCTGCTGCACCCTGAATAAATGCCATGTCTGCAGCTCCAGCTACTTGCCTTCTCCTTTTTTGAGGTTCAGGAGAGCAAAGGAACACACAGTCCCTGGACAAAAGTCACGTCCACAACAGTCATTTAAAATAAAGTTCTTTAATAGTCTCCATTTAATTGGTTTATTTGTTGTTAATAAATTGGCAACACAAGGAGGGGCCAAGGGTGTGCTCCTAGCCAGGCTCCTGTGTGTGTGGGCTCAGGCAGGAGACGCTGCCTTGGGGCAGGGCACAGCCACCCGGTGCCCCAAGGGATGGAAGAAAAGGGTCCCCACTTCTAGGGAAACCCCCTGGGATGAACACAGCGGCCAGTGAGCAAACAGAACCAGAGTCGCTAAAGGAAAACAAGGGAGGGAGGGATAGATAGGCAAGGGTGGGGGAAGGCAGCGTCCTCTGGTAGCCCCCACCCCTGCCCGCGGGGGCTCAGAAGCCTTTGCCTGGGTCCAAAGGCCAGAGCAAGCTTGGCTCACAGATTGGAGGAGGGTGCCCATATCTCCCTCCCCACCCCGGGACTGACAGCCAAGAGACAGGGCAAGAGCTCAGACAGAGCTATTTTTTAAAGTTCCTTTACCTCTCTCTGGATGGGCTGGGGCCCCAGGGTTCTGAAGGAAGGGTGGGCATAGTATCCCTGTCCTTATCATGGGGGTCTTGAGGGAACTGAGGTTCCCCAGTGACCTGGGGCCCTCAGACCCAAGGGCTTCTAGATGCTCCCTCCCCACAAGCTTGTACCTGAAGACCTGGGGCAGACAGAGTTATCGGGGAGGCAGGGGAGGGGAGTGACCAGGCAGGGTGTGTGGCACACGTACCCACGCTCACCCACACTGGCCCTGGCCCAGCAGCCTCCCGAGGCCTGGCCCAAGGTCACTCCTCGGTGAAGTCCCTGTCTATGTCCATGTAGGGCTCCTCAATGTAGCTGACGAGGGCAGAGGGTGACTGGCGGTCTGGGTTCAACAGGATGGACACGGTCTCTTTCCAGTATGAGAAGCTGATGCAGGAGCTCTGGGCAAAGAGAGAGGGGTTAGGACGCCTGGAGGACCCAGGCCGAACCAGGCACCCCGTGGGGAGGGCTGGCAAGGCGACAGAGAGCTACCACACAGCCCAGGCAGAGACCACACCCCCAAGACAGCCCATGGCCTGCCCACTGGGAGGTTGGGGCGGGGGGTGGGGGGGGGCCACTCACATTCTCCAGGCAGGTGCTGTCCTTGTCCTTGTGCAGGTAATGCTGCTGCCAGAAGCGCAGCAGGTTGTGGAAGTTGTTGAGTAGGAAGCCGGGGTACTTCTTGCTGTGTTCCATTCGCTGCAGCAGCCGCAGGTACAGGGGCAGCCGCTCTTTCCGCCGGGCCAGCATCAGGATCACCAGGCTGGTATTGAGGCAGCTGACGTTCTCCTGCGAGGCGCCAGGCGTGCCACGTTAGGTGCATGCAGGTAGCCCCAGTGGCCCCTGGTGGATCTGGGGTGCCACTGGGCAGGGAGGAGGGTGTCTCATGCCATGCACTGAGCTGCCCCTGCACAACCCTGAGAGGATAGGGCATGGCGGGCGGGGGTGGGGGGGTCATCGTCAGTGGTCTAGAGTCCACTCCTCCTCCAGAATCAGTTCAGGCATCACTTCTTCCTGGGAGCTCTGGTTCCCGGAGCTTCCATCCCCAGGGTGGGGCAGGGTGCCCGCATTAGATGCAGCCACCTCACTTTCTAACTTCTGCTCAGCACCGAGCTGGGAGGGTCTCGGGCTGGTTCACTGTGCAGCCCCAGCCCAGTGCCCTGCCTCGGTAAATGTGTGCTAACTGAACGAACAAAGAACCACCTCTGAGGGGTTGAGCATTAACCCCATTTTAGAAAAGAGGAGTGTGAAGCTTAGAGAAGGGGCAGCTGCAGTTACTTAGAGAGTGGGAAGTCACATCAAGTCCAATCCCAAAGCCTGCACAGCAGGAGGAGCTCGGAGAGCACTGAACAGGGAGTCAAGAACTCCATGCCAATCCTGACCCATCTGTGACTTCAGAGACCTCTTCCCTCCTCAGGCCCCATCTGTAAAATGGCACACCGGTCCCTGATTGGAAAAAGTCCTCAGAATAGCTGGCGGGGTTTCCTAGGAACCAACAGACAGATCAAGACACATGTCTAGGGCAAAGATGGGACAGATCAACCCCTGGGCTCTGGGATGAGGGAAACTATTTCCAATCTCCCTTCCCCTCCTGAATGTCTGCAGGACCTCTCACCTGGGTCAGTGTCTGCACGTGGATGATGTTGATGAGGCGGAAGAGGAAGGACATCTGTGTGGGCACCTGGGATATGTAGGCAAGCAGGCGGCACTCGGACAGGACCTCAGCAACTGGGGACAGAGGGGCAGAGGTATGACAGCAGGCTCAGAAGCTGGTCTGTGGCTCAGGCCCAGGGACCTGCCCCTCAGGCTTGTAGCCAGGCCCCACTGGGGTCCTGACTTTGGAGATGGGAGCCCCCACCATGAAAGCAACACAGGAAAGGCCAGATGCAGCAGGAACAAATGTCCAGCTGTGCTGCCACCCAGGCTGAGCCTGCATTCTCATTACACCCCCCCAGGAGTTTACACCACCTTTCCCTCAGTCCCTTGCGGGGTCCTCCTCTCTGAGGCCTCCCTCCCTCAGGCTTCACCGTCTCGGTCCCTCTATTCCCAGGCGATTCCAGGCAAGAGAGGAAGGGTGTTCAGTTTTCTGCATTCCATTTGCACAATAGTTTCTTTACTTTTATTAAAATCTACATGTTCACTAAAGGAAGCACAGACGATAGAGAAAAGTCAAAGAGCCAAGAAAATCTCCCAGAGAGCCATAACCTGGACCCCAGCCATGTGGGCATTTGGTGCAGCTACTTATGGCCGTTTTGTCTCCTTGCTAGATGCTGGGTGTCTGACACCACTGTGGCCACACTGGGCCGATTCACCCTGGCACTGTGGCTTTTCCTTACCTTTCATGTCCACCTGATTTTCGAACCGGTCCAGCGACAGCGTGACGCAGCGCACCAGCATATTGGAGTCCACCAGAGAGCTGTTGATCTGCTTTAGGAACACCTGGAACTGCAGCAGAGGCCCAGCTCAGGCAGGTGGTGGTAGGCTCCCACTGAAGGTGGCCACGGTCCAGGGTGGGCACTGGCCGCACAGGGCTCCCATCCACCCAGGCCCAGCTGTGTCTCATAAGACTGAGGCCCAGACAAGCCGGGTGGCCAGACCCCCAACAGGAGCTCGAGCCAGGGCCGACGGCAAGCCCAGTGTTTTCTACACTGATGATGGGCGCTGGACTCCCCTCATGTTCACTTCAACTAGTTTGCACTGGGTTTCTATCAAACACACACCGTGAGGCTCACATACCGGGGCCGATCCTGCCCTTTTGGGGCTAATCGTGTCACCCACCACCTGCATCAGAGCCATTTTCACAGCCCACCTGCTCCCACCCTCACCCCTGCCCACAAGTAGCTGAGACGGTCACCCCCGTATACCCAGGGTCCAGCACAGAACCAGCACAGTGCAGAGGTGAATGGCCATTCGCTGAAGCCGGCCCACTGACTCCCCAGTATTCTCCAATTTCAAACCAGCACCCAAAGACTGGGAAGGACCGGGGCTCCAAGATAACTTCTGAATGATGCAGCAAACCCCATGGAGCCTGGGTTAGTCTTACCTTTGCATCAGTGTTGATATATTTATTAAATCTCTTGAATGCATCAACATTGAACTTCATCAACTCCCCCAGAAGGTCAAAGTAACTCTGGAGCACATCCCTCGACTTGCACTCGCTGTCCACGATGCAGTACAGGATGTGCTGGGGTGGGAGAGGACAGGATGAAGGCAGGAAGGTGGCTGAGCCCTGGGGCCAAGAAGCAGATGTGGCTGCCGCCCCCAGGCTGTGCTCAACCAAGCTGCCCACTGTCTGCCTCCCACCAGGGCCTGGCACGTAGCTCAGACCACATGACATCTGCTTTGAGTTAAGCATCCACGTCAGTTGATGGAACTCGTTTCCCTGTCTAGATTCTCATCTGAGGATGCTGGGCACTCCAAGGGCAGGGCCAGGCATGACACACCTCACCAGGAGGCTGGGGGTGGGTTGAGGTGTGCAGTCATGACCTCTTGCTTGCCCAGGGCTCTCCAGCCGGCAGGCGAGGGGAGCCGTCTCCAGAAGTAACAATGGCCACTGCCTGAGCACTGAGGCCACTCAAGTAACTGAAGCACAGGACTTAAGGGCACAGGACACATTTTGACCCCATGGTTTGTCTTTATATTTATAAGAAAGTTTATACCAAAATCAATGAATTTTCATCAGGAACAAAAGCCAGTTTAACTCTTACAATAGAGTTTTCTACAATAGTTAAACTGTTTCCATTTTTCATTGGCATTTTCCTGAAGTTATGCTGATTTAGATCAATTCCTTATGGATTTTACAACAATTCATGGGTCAGTTTCTTGTTTGTATCTTTTTTTTTTTTAAACCAATGATATCTCTGGCCACTTTGTTCCCTGCCTTTTGTAAATTTTGCTTTTTCTGCAGACCACTTTACAATAAAGGGGAATTGACTTTTGGTCAACAGCAAAGTATCCTCAGGGTCAAAAGGCCTTGCTGGGTTACTACAGACTCTTACACTCTTCCATGGCCACCCCCCAGATCCCTCAATCATCTGTTAAGCACCTAAGGAACCCACACTTGGAAACTCAGGGGAAGTCCCAGGACAACTGCACTGGCATTTCAAAATAGAGATTTGGTCTGCTCCCGACCAGCTGTCTAAGTCTCAGGAAGGAGAGCAATGCATGGGGCTAGGGGGAGAACGGGACACCCAACACCCTGGCTCCTCCAGGCTATTACCTCCAGAAGGCCTCGCTTCAGCAGGAACATCTGGTCTGCATAGGAGGTGGTCCCTCGGAGGAAACTCTCCACAGCCCGGGCTTGCCAAAACCTGCGACCCAAATGTTGACCCCTGGCCCAGGTGGCTAAGGCTGCCCTCTTCTGGCCCATATTCCATTCACCAAGGGGGCTGGGAGATATTTGCTGTCTTGCTTTATTCGACATTCACTGAACATCTACTAGGCGTCAGGCCTCATACTAGGCACTGGGGACATAGCAATCAATAGTCCTTATCCTCATGGAGCTGACAGCTCAGTGGGGAACTGTCATCTATTTGGTTCTGTCTGGAAGAAGCTATGTCTCAGAGAAGATGGATCCAGGATTAGAGGGCTGGCTACAGTAAGTCACATATGAAAATACACTCTAGCTTTGCCCCTTCAGAAGAACAGAAGGACAATGGAAAGTGGTGCTGAGAGTGCATGAGGAAACCTGACATATCTGTACAGATGGGCCACTGAGCTCACTTCTGATGGGCTGTCGTAGAGAAGAAGTGGCCCTGAGGGTGGGGGGGTAGAGCTGGGATCAATGAGGGGAAGACTGGACAAGGCAGGCTGAGTTGACAGGGGGCACATGTGGACACGAACCTATTGGTAGATCACACCCAGCCCTGACCAATGCCTCCCTTACCCGCTACTTCTGTCCACAGCCTTCACAACTCATCTTAGGTGAGCCAGAGGAGCTCTGGGGAGCCCTCCCTGTCCACACCCCCCCCCCCAGCCCCCAGCTGGATAAGGAGCTTTCCTTTGTTCCCAAGCCCCTGGGGCAGGTCCTGGCTCTATTTCTTTCCACACTGCACTCCAACAGGTTTCTTTACACGCCTGTTTCCCACAACCCAGGGAACTCCACGGGCAGGGGCTGCAGCTATTTCCTACCATCTGTCCAGCACAGAGTAGATGCTTGGTGAATGCTTGGTTAGTCCCTAAAATATACTGCTGGGATGCAGCAGAAGCTCATGCACACCTGTGGAGTCCTCCCTCCACAGAGGGAGACCCCCTCCCCCCCAGACTAGTCGGATATCCACAGCAGAAGCTGGTAGCCACATGAGGTGTTTCTAACCACTCGAGAGAAACACTTGGCTCCTGGACCCTTCAGGAGTGGCAGGTGCCTGTCCCCAGACCTACCTGAATGATGATTCGGCTGGCTCCTTCTTCATGACCTGCAGCAGACGAGTTAATAAGCCCCTCTTCCCATCACACACCAAACTCCTGAAACAAAACAGGTACATCAGTGGCAGACCTGAGGCTGACAGGGCCAAGTTCTACTTGGCCAAGGGACTGCTATCTTGGGGCCCTGGGGTTGGGTCTCTCTGCCGGTTTATGTGGGTGAAAAAACCTGGGACATTTCCAAACCTGCAGAATGCCCCCCAGCTCCATCTGTGCCCAGAGGACTCCAAGGACTCCTGCAGTCTTAGAACTGAACTCACACCACATCTCAGGCCAGCTTTCCGTTCCCAGACTCACTGGCAAGTGATCAGAGGCCAGAAAAACCCAGAGTCAGTGCTCAGAACCGCTGGAGGGCTGTTTACACCAAAGCGAATTTGAAATGCCAGGACAGAGTCTACCAGATGGGGCAAAGTCTGTGCCAGTAGGGTGAGAGAGGGAGTACCCTGGCCCCCACGTTCAGCTCCGCTGGCTTTGGACAAGTCCCTGTGCCTCTGGGCCTCAGCTTGCTGGTCTAGGAAGCAAGATGTTCGATGAGGAAATGACTTGGGCTGCACCATGGGGAACAGATGGCCAAGCAGGCAGGGATTCTGAGCCCTTAAACTCCCTCTTCAAATAGAACAGCTCTACTTTTATCCCCTCCAGACATTACAGACTATGCACGATTTTATTTGAACAGATTTCTCTTGCTTTAAAAAAAAAAAAAAATAGAGCCTGGGAATTATGACTTCTGTTGCTGGTTATAGTCCTCCCTGCCCTGACCCTCAGGAACCTGTGAGCTCCCTGCTGGTCAGAAGGTGGCACGAGCATAATCCAGCTAATGGGACTTATCACAGGGCAAGAAGCATGTCAGCAAAGGTGAGTGACAAAGGAGTGGGCAGAACACATGTGACTTTTGGCAGATGACCTCTCCAAACCCCTGCTCCCCACTCTGTAAAGTGGAGATGATGATGGCACCTCCCTCCCATGGCTGCTGTGCGGCCCCAGTGAGGTAATGCAGGTGACATGAGGACAGTGCGTGACACCCAGGAGCCCTCAGGACATCGGAGCTACATGTGAAAGAGAAAGGATAAGTACCAGACCCGTGGGCACTCATCTGTGAACCCGGGGGCACGCAGGCAGCCAGGGCGGGCTGTGGGCCAGAGCTGCATGCCACCCACCTGTCAGTGTTGAGGACGGCTTCCACCTCAGGGATGTTGGCCTTGAGAGAGATGGCACTGAGTTCGTTCAGCTCCTGGTTATTGAGCAGCAGGTACTTGTTCCTGCAACAAATGGATTGGAAGGGGTAAAGGACAGGCACCAGGCTAGTTCCCTTCTTGCCCAGTTCCTGTGGTGAGAGCCAGAGAATCTCCCAGGTGCCCTCCCCTGCCATCACTTGCTCCTGAGGCGGCAGAAGGGCACAGGCGAAGGGAGTCTCCCTGGCTCCCTCCCCTGCCCCTTTGCCTGCCACAGTCACTAACAAGGCCCATTCCCTCAGCATTTCCAGGCCTTTTGTTTGCCACTGAACATTTTTCTTTTTCAATATCTCTTTGAGAAAGAGAGAGAGAACAAGCATGCCTGCACACAAGTGGCGGATGGGTAGAGAGAGAGGGAGAAAGAGGATCCCAGGCAGGCTCTGCACTATCAGCGGAGAGCCCGATATGGGGTTCGAACTCACAAACCTCAAGATCATGATCTGAGCTAAAGTCGGACTGAGCTACCCAGGCGCCCCACCACTGAACATTTCCTTTTGCTTTCTCAAAGGCACATCCAACTTGGTGATGTCCAAATCAAACTCAGCATTTTGCTTCTCAAACCTGGCTCTATTCTAGCATTCCCACAGGGGCCTGAGGCAGCTGAGACACTCCCTCCTGTGCCCTTCATCTTTAGGCCTGGCATCACCCAAGCCACGTGAACAGAAGCAGCTTCCTAAATAGTCTCCCCCAGGAACTGATTCAACACACAGCACCCAGAGAGATCTTTAGAAAATGGGACTCTGACCAGGTTACTCTACTGTCAAAAACACCCCCACAATTTCACAAGCTTTAGACTATATAAAATCTAAGCCCAAGAATTTGACTGACAAGGTCCTGTGGCTGAGCCACCAACCACTTTCACAGCCTATGGGCCAAGCCCCTCTTCTTTACATCGTTCGCCACACTGGCCTTCTTGAACGCACGGTGCTCCACCCTGCAGGAGATTCTGCACACACCATTACTTCTGGAACAGACTCACTCACTCTTCCTTTTCACCCAATTTACCACTACCGACCCTTCAGGTTTCAGCTGACAAGTTGCTTCTGCAGGGAAGAGCTCCCGACTACCCTCTGGCCAGTTCAGGGCCCCTATCAAATGTTCTCTTACAGAAGCATGCTCCCTCCCTCTGAATACCATCTCCATCCGTCACTGTGCACCGGGTGGTGTGACTCTGATTAATGTCCCTCCTCCCTTCCAGGACCGTACCCTTCACGAGACCAGGGGTCACGGCTAATTTCACTCATCACTGTCTCCCCAGAGCCTAACAGTGCCTAACACATACAAGTGCTCAGATTTAATAAAAGTCTGATGAAAGTTAGGGACCCACTTCCTCAGAAAAAAAGTACACATTCAGAACATACTGGTGCCATTTTTTAGAGTGTTCACATACTTTCTGGAGCTTAAGTGCTTCAGACAAAGAGCCTCTGAAAGAGGATGGTCAACATGATCCAGACAAAAGTAGCCAAGTGGAGGCCCTTGGCCACATTTGTCCTCAGGCACTTTCTGGTAGCTTACACGATGTTTCAAAAGAATTTAAGTCAATGTTTAAAACCAGGATCTTCCACATAAATCTTAATTTCTAGCTTCCCTTGGGGGAAAAAAACTCAGAAGCTATGTAACAGCGGGCCCAGTTTCCTGTATACCAGCGGTAGGCAAGAGCTAAGCAGTAACTGCCTGTGTGTTCCAGCTCACGAAAGTCCTTCCATCCCACCCCTTACCCTCGCCATAATGTCTCCCCAGTGCCAAGGTCAAGGGGTCAGCTGCTATTCATCCCTCCCCCGGCACTGTTTTCCTTAGAGCAGAGAATCACTCTCTTGTGAATTCTCCACTGAAGTAGAAAAATGAAAAATGAGAGGGCAGAATGCGGCTTCAAAAAAATGGAAGAGGGTACATCTCCTTGTGCAGGTGAAGAATATTCCACCTGTTCAATAAGCAAATACTCAGCCCACTTTGCCCACCTGAGGTCCCTGTGAAGGGCCAAGCTGTCCATTCCTGGTTCGGAGGGACAGTTGAGGGATGTATTGACTCCAAGGGTAACAAGGAGCCAGCAACTCTGTACTCCCTTCCTGAGGTGGCAGTGAGGGCTCAGGGGAAGACTGGCACAGGGCCTGGCACAAAGGAAGGGCCGCATGAACAGCAGCTCTTATTACAGTATTGTCAAAGTGCAGCCACACGTGGTAACCATGTGACAGCTGCCCTCACAGCTGCCAGGTCCTCCGGAGCTGAGGTCTGAGACAGGGGAGAAGCCCTTGCAACAACTGTCCTTCCAAAGACAACTCGTACTTACTCGTGGTGGTCACTGAAACTCTGGAGAAGCCTCAAGAACTGTATCTTCAAGGTGATGTCCTAAAACACATATGCATCCTTGATGTTAAAACCATCACCACAACGTTCCCAATGAAAATAAAACATTCTGGTGAGAGCCTGGATGTGTCGCTTTGCTTCTCTGAGCCTCTGTCCTCACACACAATGAGGACTTTTCTATAGTCAGAAACTCTTTGCTGACTTCCACAACTGGCCAATAAGAGATTAAGCTGCTGCGGACCCTTCCTGCTATCCCCCGCTGCTTCCACCTACATGTTGAATAAAAAATAACTAAAATTCTTTTAAACGTGAGGCTAACTTCATAAGAAAGGAAAATCCATAGGAATCAGAAATGAAGAAAGGACTGCGTTCAGAGCAGTGAGCACAAGAGCAGATGGTCAGCAGCTCTGGGTGGGATGGAGAAGTGGGAATGACATTTACTCATGCCAGGGCTTGGGTTTAATGCCCTGCAGGGACTAGACAGAACCCTGTGCCCATGTAAAGCCTGGTAAGCATGTACACTTGGTGAAACAAGAGTGAGAAAAACCCCACTTATCAGCCCAGGGAGCTGGCAAAGATGCCTGTTTCTGCCCGGGTGCTACTGGTGGTGAAGGGGAGCCCCCCGAAGAGAAATCTGGCACTCAACATGAAAACTTGCCCTGTGGCACTTACTCATAAAGAACCTGGCAGACAAAAGCAAGTGTTCTGAAGAAATACTTCCAGAGGCAAGGCTACATTCCAGAACACGAGGTCACATTCCACCCTGAGGGGAATATGAAGATTCAAATGCAAGTATTAGCATCCCATGAGCAATCCAAGACCATAAAAAAAGTATGTTACAAGTAATGAACATTAACATAACAAATAAAGACCAAGTCGTTTTTGACAAAGAACCAGATGTCTCAAAACGCAGAATACATTCAACTTGAAATTAAAAATTCGGATGATGGGCTGAGAGGCAAATTGGACAAGGCCAGAGAAGAACAGTAAGCTGGAAGGTCAGGCACTGTGGGAAGTCCCCAGAACATGGCACAGAGACCAGGGAGAGCCTATGGCACTGATGGCCGTGTGTGGCACTTCAAAGTCCCAGAGCACTGTCCTCCTGATGCTGGTGATCAAGCCTCCACGTGGCCCACGAGGACAGTGGGCAAGGGAGTGTGACCTTCCTCCTGCAAAAAACAGGCTCAGAGATTCAGCGACTCGTTCAAGCTCTCCCAGCAAACTGAGTGGCATAGAGGCCTCCTGACTCCCAGTTCAGTGCTCTCTCCAGTGCACCATAAGAGAGACCAGGTAGAGGTGAGCCTCTGACTCCTTTAAAAAAGAAAGCACCCTAAAGCCCTTTCTGGCCACAGACCATTGGTGATGCATGCTCTCAAGAGGGCAAAACCCACCACCAGTAGATGTGCAACAGTGTGGGGCTGCATACAGATCAAGGGGAAGCCTGCCACTAGGTAACAGAGAGGCTTTCTGGAGGGAAAGCCTCCTGGGAGCGCCCTGTCCTAGAGGTGTGCACGAGGAAGCTGACAGAGGGCCTCAGAAGGGATTTCTGCACAGGTGGAGGGGTGGGGTCAGACCCTTCTCAAGGCAGCTTCCATTTAAGGGATCATATAGACTAGGACTTTATTTCTACTCTTTCAAAAAATGAGATTTCAAAGGGTCAACAGCAGTCCTGGAAACAAGTACTCCTGGCAAATAAAGCCCGTATGTTGCCACGTTCCCCAGCTCACCGGGCTACAGTCACAGTTCTGGTTGTGACCATGGAGGACAAGGGCAGATGCTGAGTGCTTCCTCCAAATCAGCTTGTCGAACAAATTATTGAGCCCGGGGATCAGCTTGAACTCTGCGATCATTCTGTGAACCTGGATGGGGTAGGAAGGCAAAAAAGCATTACAACAAACGTGCTGTGAAGATCCATCAAAATCTCCTGCTCGGCACGTTCTAAACAATCTTTGAGGATGAAGAAAGCAACAGTCAGTAGGGACTGTGGAGGTTTAAATGAAATACCTCACTTAGCCACCCCTCTCCACACTCCCACTATGCACAGACACACTTTTGCACTCTACTCACAGATCCCCACAATACTCCTGGAGTCACACTGTATGGTGGGTCCTCTTTTAAGAACACAAGTTTTGGATTCAGGGAGTCCTGGGTTTGACAAGCAGCTCCAACACATACGAACTTAATAACCTTAATCAAATTTCTTAATTTGTTTGTTCTTAGTTTGTTTCCTACTCATATCATTAAAGTATAAATACCCCTCATGCTTCAGAGTAGGAATAGATTTCAACTAGAGACAAGATAAACATATTTAAAAGATGTAAACCCTAAGTATCCTAGAAAAATCTATGCAAAGATTTAAAAAAAAATTTTTTTTTAAACGTTTATTTATTATTGAGAGACAGAGTGAGACAGAGCATGACCATGGGAGGGGCAGAGAGAGGAGGAGACACAGAATCCGAAGCAGGCTCCAGGCTCTGAGCTGTCAGCACAGAGCCCGACGCGGGGCTCGAACTCACGGACCGCGAGATCGTGACCTGGCTGAAGTCGGACGCTCAACCAACTGAGCCACCCAGGTGCCCCTGCAAAGATTTTTGTAAACGACCATACGAGAAAGATTTTCTAAAATATTAAGTATACCTAGAAGCCAAAAGAGAAGACTGTTCAATTCAATCATATAAACCTTTAAAAATTCTCTGTGGCAAAATTCACAATAAGCAAAGTCGTTAAGTCAAATAGGAAAATGGAGAACATAGTGGCAATCTCACATCATAGGCAAAAAGCTAATTTCCTCTGTAAGGAATCCTACAAATCTCTTAAACAAAAAGACCAACCTTACAGAAAAAATGGGCAAAGGTTACAGACAGGAAAATACAAGACATTCTTCAATATATGAAAGTATTCAGCCTCACTTATAATACTAAAAGAAATTCAAATCACAATGAATTTTTCGCTTTCTCAGGTTAGCAGAGAACAAAGCTTAACAATACTGTGCTGGAGAGCTGGGCCTCAGGCACGCTCACTCACTACTGGTGAGAGGGCATTTGCCGAACTGCCCGCAGAAGAAGGTCATTTCGGTGAGATCTCTAAAATCTACAAATGCATATTCCCTTTGACCAGCAATTCTACTTTCAGGAATTTATTCTCAGATCCACATACTAAATGACGTATGTGTAAAGTTACTCACTAAAGAACAGCAGCACTATTTGCAATACCAAAAAAATAGATATAACCTATACTTCCCGTCAGTGGGTATTAGTTGTGTAAACCTTGGCATATCCATTCAGTGGGGTATAAGGTACCAGAAAAAAGATTGAGGTCTTTCACACATAGTGAATTAAACATTTACCAAGATACAATATCAAAAAAGCAAATATGTACATGCTATATTAGTCACTGTGTTAAAAAAAAATGAGAGGAATATATTTGCTTTTATAAGCATAAAATGTCTCTAGAAGGATACATGAATAACTGGTAAAAATTAGATGCTTCATGGAAGAACCAGAATATCCAGGATCAGAGGAGAGAAAGGCTTCATTCATGCTTGTTTACATTTTTTTTTTTTTTT
This sequence comes from Lynx rufus, assembly GCF_022079265.1. Classification (NCBI taxonomy): domain Eukaryota; kingdom Metazoa; phylum Chordata; class Mammalia; order Carnivora; family Felidae; genus Lynx; species Lynx rufus. The sequence goes on along the minus strand of NW_025814896.1, from coordinate 24,171,192 downwards.
AACATTTATTTACTTTTGAGAGACAGAGCATGAGCAGGGAAGGGGCAGAGAGAGGAGGAGACACAGAATCTGAAGCAGGCTCCAAGCTGTCAGCACAGAGCCTGATGCAGGGCTTGAACTCACAAACCACGAGTTCATGACCTGAGCCAAAGTCGGACACTTAATGAGCCACCCAGGCGCCCCGCTTATTTACACATTTTAATAAAGAACTATGTGAATTATTTACCTATCAAAAAATATGTATATATATATATTTACCTAAAACAAAGTTATTACTACTTCTTCTCAGGGCTCTTATAAGGACAAAGCTAGAAAATGTATGTAAAGTCCTGAGCACAGGATCAGTGCTTACTGATTCCCATTCTACAAGGGGAAGGGGAAGTTTAGCAGGACAGATGGCCAAGGCAGTGGTGGAAATGTCGGCCTAACTCAAGGGTTCTGATCCTAAAGCCTGTCGTTCAGGCCTACCACAGGTGTGCATTTATTTATTTAAATTTTTAAAAACATGTTTATTTTTGAGAGAGAGACAGAGCGCGGGAGGGGCAGAGAGGGAGACAGAATCCAAAGCAGGCTCCGGGCTCCAAGCTGTCAGCATAGAGCCCAACACGGGGCTCAACCCCACAAAGAGTGAGATCATGATGTGAGGCAAAGTCAGATGCTTAACCGACTGAGCCACCCAGGTGCCCGGGTGTGCATTTATCTCAGGAGGCCAAAACTGGACAAAGCTGTGACTCTGGACAATGTTCTTTGAACCCGAGTCCCCTGATGGAAAATGAGAGCTACTGAAGACGCTGAAAGGATTCAATGAGGTAATGTGGCCCAAATGCAGGGCCTGACTTTACAGGAAGTGCTGTATTGATTGTTTACATGAGCACTGGAGAAATGGAACTTAGGACATCTGGGGAGAGTGACTTCAATTTAACCAAGACTGGTCAGAGAACTTGGCCTGAATGTACAACAAAAAGGCCACTCTAAGGAGGAACCTTCTGGGAGGCCTGGCCGGGGAATCCCTTTTCCTTGCTGTCCCAGCCTCGATGAGGCCTGTGGATCCATGTCCCCACAGCGCCGGCATACAGCAGAACGCAGTCAATGCTGACTGTGCTCCTGAGGACATGCCAGCAGAACACTGGTTCTCAGGTGGGCAGCAGCCTGAGGCCAGCCTGTGGTCCCTCCAAGGCAGCAGCAGCAGTAATCATACAGGTTAACCAGAGAAACCAATGACTGATTCATAAAGACTTGGGAACAGGAAGGTTGCTCAGGGAGCAGGGAACGGTCATGAGGGACAGAAAGTAGATGGCTCTACTGATGCCTGGAACCTGAGGGCACAGCCCTTTTTGTACCCTGGTTTCCTCAAGTATCAAGTGAGGGGAGAGGTGGTCACCACTTTTTTTTTTATAACTTACCAAATACCCCAAAATTCAAATGTGAATAACCGTGAAAAAAGATAAAAGCACTGAACACATGTAGGGCACAGCGACGTAATCATTTCGTAACAAATGTATTCCATATTGGAGTAAGGAGCTTCAATGCCGTGGAGGTCAGGGTGGGGCTTCATCCAGGGTCCTGGTTTTAAATACCAACTGCATGCTGACAACCTCCATGGTTCTAGCCCCGGGCCTGACCTCTGCCCTAACTCCAGGTGCAGGTAATCCGGGTGCCGATTCTGAGAGACACCTCAAACCTAACTTGTTCAAACTGAATTCCCTGCCCTTCTCTCTACGCCTCCACTCCTCTCCCCTAACTCCTAACCCACAGTCTTAACCATCTCAATAAATGGCCAATCCATCCTCCCACCTGCTTGGGCCAAAAACCTTAGAAGTTGTCAAAGAAGTCACCCTTAATCCCTCTCTCATGCCCACATCCAAACTATCAGCAAATTCTACCTGTTCTACCTTCAGAATATATCCAGACTGTAAGCACTTCTTGAGACTCCCCTCCACCAATATGCTTAGTCCTGGCTACTATCATCTCTTTCACAAGGCTGCCAGAAGGGTGGCTTCCCAGTCACTCAGAGTAAACACCCACGTCCTTAAAATGGCCTGTGAAACCCAGATGGGATCCTCATCCCTCCCCTCACTGATCATTCCAGTCCATGCCCCTGCTTCCCTACTATTCTACCAACCCACTGGGCATGTTCGCACCTCAGGACTCGCTCCCTCTACCTGGTAGGCTGCCTCAGGGATCAGCGTGCATGGCCCTCTCACTTTCTTCATGACACTGCTATGCTGGATGTCATCTTTGCAGTGAGTCTTCTCCCTGGCTACGCTATCCAAAACTGCTCCTCACTTGTAAGATGGGGATAACTTCACCTATCTCGCACGGAGCTGCTATGATGGTCCAGGGTCTGACTCAAAAAGGAGCTTAAGGACTGTTGAGTGCCCCCCGCCAACTGCCCACCTTTTTTTCATCCACAGGGCAATGATTAGTCAGCAGGAGAGGACTAGTTCTCATCTATCCTGAAGAGGAATGCTACTTCCAGAGCTCTCTTTCTCCCCCTGTAGGTTATAGGCCCTTGCTCCTTCAACCCCAGCACATGTGGAGCCCCAATAGCTGTCTAGTTTTTGTAACTGATACAGCTCCCAGCTCTGGCCCACCACCCTGAGCCCCCATCGGACTGGCAACTCTTCTAGTGCATCTACAGGGCAGTCGTCCTGTCACAAAAACCCTTTCTTCTTCATATTCACAAGGTCAGGTAACATGGCCAAGCAACCAGCTATGCCCTGGGCACCAATGCTCTGCCCAGAAATGCTGCCCACAGCAAGGTATGGTAGAAAGACTATGGACTCTGGAATGAGACTGGCTTCCTAATATGTAAACAGAGATGAGGAGAACGACCCCTGCACTTTGCTGGGCTGGAGTGACAGCCTAATGGAGTACTTGATGCCCCACAAGTGCCCGGGACATGTTCTGAGACGTGTGGGAGGGGGGGCCCACCTGATTTCGCTGACGCCCCATCAGAAGCACGCAGAGAACATAGAGCACTTCCAGTTTGTACATGATCTCATGCATGATCTTCATTGACTGAGGCAGCTGGGTCCTGGTGGAAGTGTGAGGCAGTCCATTCTCCTCAGAAGCCCCTGGAGGAGGGAACACAATGGAGGCTGAGACAGCCACCAGGAGAGAGGGTTGAAACACTGCTTGTAAGGAAACATGTTTCTGCTCCTCAAACCAGCTCTGGACAGACTTGAGGTAACAGAGCCATTAGACTGGCCCCTGAGCCCATGACAGAGACTTTGAAAGCCACAAAACCCCCTCTGTGCCCACAGGGACCAGGCAAGCTTAAAAACAGAAAAACTGACTCTGCACATCATAAGAAAAGAAGTTCTGTATGTATGGTGACAGATGTGAGCTAGACTTACTGTAGCGATTATTCTGCACTATGTACAAGTATCAAATCATCATGGTGTACACCTGAAAATAATACGTCGGTATCAATTATACTCAATAAAAAACCAAACCGACTCTGCAGTTGCATTCTATCTCACTGACTTTAACACAGTGAAAATGCTCTGACACAGCCAATGCAACAACAAGATCCATCTCTTCCTGATATTCTTTTCTCCCGTCATCATCAGAGAGTATCCCCCACCCAAGTGCCCAGTGAGCTAGCAACGAATTGTGCCAAACTCTCTTCAGGTCACAATTGACTCTAAGTACTTGGTACCTCTACCTAGATTCTAAAAGGAAGCACTGCCGAAAGACTGAGAGGGATTCTTTTCCGAGATTTCTTTTCTCCTGTTTTGCAAAGAACCATCTAAAGTTTTCTAAGGTTCAGCTTTCCAAGGCAGACTGGGCACCACAACTGCTGTTAATGATACAGATGAACATAGTGTCTACTAGCAGACTTCCATTTTACCCAGTTTCATTGTTAGTAACAATGGCAGCAGCTAAGTAATATTTCTGGGACATGGTATATGCCAGCTATCATATTTTGGGCTGCAGGTAAACCATCACATTTATTCTACTACCCAGTTAACAAGAAAGTCTCAATGAATCATGCAGGTTACAATCAAGAATACTCATGGGAAGGTGCTAGAACAAAGTGCTGAAGGCTGAGGGCTCTGGGATTATAACTTGCTGGCTGTGTAACACTGGTCAAGTTACCTCCACACTAGGCCTCAGACTGCCTCATAGAAGGGAAGTAACAGCAATGCTACTGTGGACGGCTGGGTGGTTATTTGGAGTCAATGAGAACACAAGAAAAGCCCAGCACCTGGTTCTTGGGGAGCCTTCCTCTTAGGTACCTGTTATTTTAAAAGAGTACTGGTCAGGGTCAAGAGACCTTAGGGATTACTTCCCCTCAACTTTTCTCATGTTTAACGTGAAAAGATGAATGAGTAACTACTAAGGTCCTTCCAAGCTCCCACTGGAACTGCTGCAAGACCTTTTGCAAAGGGCCAGAAAAACTATATGGGATAGAACAGTGGTTATCAAGTAATATTTGGGTAAGGTGCATGCAAAAGTCTGGTGACTTCTACAAGGTGATACCAATGTACAAGAACCCAAGTTATTCTGCCCTACTGGCATGGAACTATGTTTTTACAGCCATGTCATGTCACTAATATAAAATCACAACCCTGGGAGATGACAGGTTGTTGAGTGAAGCAAGACTGAAAGGCAGCATGGCACAGATGTTAACAGCACAGCCCCCGAGCTAGCCTGCCACATCTGACCCAGCTCTACTACTGTTCACCAGCTGAGTGGCCTTGGGTAAGCTGGTAGATGTCACTATGCTTCAGTATCCATCCTCACCTATAAAACTGGGGTAACAGCAACAGTACCTATCTCTTACCAACATTGCAAAAATCAAAGGATTTAATATATTCAAAGTGCTGAAAACAATGCCTGGCACATGAATAAGTAACATGTAAGTATATGGTAAATAAAAAGAAAATGAGTTTTTCTGCTAATGCTTGCTTGCTACTAGTTTTTTTTTCTTTTTAATCTACAAGGTTTTTTTTTTTCAATTAAATTTTTAAAAATGTTTATTTATTGGGGTGACTGGGTGGCTCAACTGGTTAAGTGTCCCAACTTCAGTTTAGGTCATGATCTCGTGGTCTGTGAGTTCGAGCCCCGTGTCGGGCTCTGTGCTAAGGGGGCTGGAGAGCCACTGGGGGACAGGATGCTTAAGGGAAGGACAGGCACAGCGAATGGCAAACAAGCCCTCCTCAGTAATAAACGTCTGTGGAGAAAGAGAAACACAGGCAGCTCAGATGCTTCCCCGGGCAATGCCGATCTTTGGTGCCTGGTTTTCATGGGTTTGACAAGAAAGTCTCTGGGGTAAGTATTTTCAAGAAAGGCAGTTCTTAAACCAATGGCCAGAGCTCAGCAACAAGATTAATTCCCAAGGATGAGGATGGGCAAACTAGTTTGAGAGGTTTCTGCTTCCCTCCAATCTCTTCAGCTGCATAAAACTGATTCAAGGGGTCACCACCCTCCATAGGTCTACACTGCACTCTGGGGCATACTCTTTTTTTTTTTCCTAAAACAGCTTTGAGCTATAATTCAGCATACAATTCACCCACTTGAAGTGTATAATCCAGTGGTTTTTAACATATTCACAGTTGTGCAGCCATCATAACTGATTTTAGAGCATTTTCATCACCCCAAAAAGAAGTCTTATTCTCATTTGCCACCAAACCCCTCATCTCTAGGCATCCACTAAAGTACTTTGTTTCAAAGGAATTGCCTTTTTAAGACATTTCATATAAATGGAATCATAAAATATGTGACCTTTTGTGCCTGGCTTCTTCTACTCTGCACAATGTTTTCAAGATTCATTCAGGTTGTAGCATATATCAGTATTTCATTTTTTACACTGCCGAATAATATTCTGCTATATGAATATACCACATTCTGTTATCCACTTACCAGCTGATGGACATATGGGTTATTTCCATATTTTGGCTATTATAAATCTGCAGCTGTAAATATTCACGTGTAAGTTTTTACATAAACATGTTTTCATTTCCCCTGGATATATAAGTAGGACTAGAATTTCTGGGTCATATGGTAACCCTGTTTAGCCTTTTGAGGAACTGTGAAAAGTGCCAGACTGTTTTCCAAAGTGACTGCACCATTTTATATACTCACCACAGAGAATGAGGGTTCTGATTTCTCCACATCCTTGCCAACACTTGCTATCATGTCTTTTTGATGATAAACATCCTAACAGGTATGAAGTAGTATCTAATTGTGGTTTGGATTTGCATTTCCCTGATGGTAATGATGTTAAACATCTTTTCATGTGTTTATTGGCTATTGTATCTCTGCTTTGGAGAAATGGGTATTCAAATCCTTAGCCCACATTTCAAAATGTGTTGTCTTTTTAAAATTTTTTTTTTTTTTTCAACGTTTATTTATTTTTGGGACAGAGAGAGACACAGCATGAACGGGGGAGGGGCAGAGAGAGAGGGAGACACAGAATCGGAAACAGGCTCCAGGCTCTGAGCCATCAGCCCAGAGCCTGACGCGGGGCTCGAACTCACGGACCGTGAGATCGTGACCTGGCTGAAGTCGGACGCTTAACCGACTGCGCCACCCAGGCGCCCCATAAATGTGTTGTCTTTTTATCACTGACCTGTATGAGTTCTTTACAAATTCTAGATTCAAGTCCCTCATTAGATATATGGTTTGTAGCTAATCCATTTCTGCAAAGAAGCCAGTTGAGATTTTGACAGACACAGAGCTCGACACGTGGAGTACTGCTACCTTAATCATACTGAGTCTTCCGGTCCATGAACACGAGATAGCTTTATATTTAGGTCCTCTTTCATAATAATAAAAATGTTTTATAGTTTTCAGAGTAGGAGTTTTGCATTTCTTTGTTAAGTTTATCCCTAAGTATTGCACTCCTTTTGATGCTCTTATAAATGAAATTTCTTAATTTTGGTTTGGTCATTGCTACTGTATAGAAACAATTGAATTTTGTATATTGACCTTATAATCTGAAACGCTGTTGAACCCACTTATTAGTTTAGTGGGTTTTTGTTTTTACTGGATTCCTTGGTTTTTCTATATATAAAATCTGTGAAGAAAGACAGCTTAACTTCCTCCTAATCTGAATGCCTTCTATTTCTCTTTCTCACCTAGAACCCCCAAAGCAATGTTGAGTTGAAGCAGCAAAGGCAGGGGTCCTTGTCTTGTGCCTGATCTTAGTGGGGGAGCAGCTTTCAGTCTGTGGGCATTAAGTATGCTGGCTGGGGGTTTAAGATGCCCTTTAATTGGTTGGGACTGCTTCTTTCTCTTCCCAGTTTGAGTGTTTTTATCATGAAGGGGTGTTGGATTTTGTCTGATGCTTTTCTGCATCTACTGAAATGATTGTATTTTTGTTCTTCTACTGATACAGTGTATACATCAATTGATTTTCATATACTGAATCAACTATGCATTAATCCTACCTAGTCACGTATATACTTACTTGGTCAGGTGTATAATTCTTGTATGTTGCTAAATTTGGTTTGCTAGTATTTTCTTGAGGATTTTTACATTTATATTCATGAGAGATACTGGTCTGTAATTTCCTTATAGTGTCTTTGGTTTGGGTATCAGGTTAATTATGACTCATATGTTAGGAAGTGTTTCTTCCTCCTCTATTTTGTGGAAGTCTGTGACATACTGGTGTTAATTCTTATTTAAATGGCTTCTTATTTAAGAGGCCAGGGCTTCTTTGCGGGGGGGGGGGGGGTAGTTTTTCTGTTATTAATTCGATCTCTTTACTTTCATAGGTCTGTTCAGATTTTCTATTTCTCGAGTCAGCTACAGGAGTTTTTGTCTTTCTTATCATCTGTCCATTTCATCTAGGCTGTCTAATCTGTTGGCATACAGTTGTGTACAGTATTTCCTTAGAGTCATTTTTATCTTTGTACATGTTGTCATGTACCCTCTTTCATTCCTGGTTTTAGTAGTTTGAATATTGTCTTTTTTTTTTTCCTTGATCAGTGAAGCTAAGTTTGTTAATTTTTTTTTTTTAATTTTTTTTTCAACGTTTTTATTTATTTTTGGGACAGAGAGAGACAGAGGATGAACGGGGGAGGGGCAGAGAGAGAGGGAGACACAGAATCGGAAACAGGCTCCAGGCTCCGAGCCATCAGCCCAGAGCCCGACGCGGGGCTCGAACTCACGGACCACGAGATCGTGACCTGGCTGAAGTCGGACGCTTAACCGACTGCGCCACCCAGGCGCCCCCTAAGTTTGTTAATTTTGTTAACCTTTTCAAAGAACCAACTTCTGGTTTTGTAGATTTTCTCTATTATTTTTCAATTCTCTATTTCATTAATTTCTATTCCAATCCTATTATTTCTTTCCATCTGCTTGCTTTGAGAAAATAGCTTGCCTCTTCCTTTTTCAATGACTTAAGGAGAAAAATTAGGTTACCGATTGGGGAATTTGAGTTTTTTTTTGTTTTTTTTTTTTAATGTAGGGATTTATAGCTACACATTTCTCCCTTAGCATGCTTTAGCTGCATTCCTTAAGGTCAGTATGTTGTGTCATTTTCATTCGTCTCAAAATATCTTTGAATTTTTTTTTAATGTTTTGAGAGAGAGAGAGAGAGAGAGAGCGCGAGAGAGAGCGAGAGAGCGAGCAGGGAAGTGGCAGAGAGAGAGAGAGAGAAACACAGAATTTGAAGCTCCAGGTTCTGAGCTGTCAGCACAGAGCCCAACACGGGGCTCAAACCCACAAACTGTGAGATCGTGACCTAAGCTGAAGTCGGATGCTTAACTGACTGTTATATCACTTAATTTCCATGTTTCTAATATCTGATTTCTAATACTACTTCTCTGTGACTGAAATACGTGGTTTGTACAATCTTAATCCTTTCAACTTTACTGAGGCTTTTTAGGTAACCTAGCATATGGTCTATCCTGGAGAATGTTCCATGTGCGTGTGAGAAGAACGTATATCCTGCAGTTGTTTGGTGGTGTTCTATATATATCTAGTAAGTTTAGTTTGTTTAAATTTTTTTTAACGTTTATTATTTTTGAGAGCGAGAAAGTGCACAAGCAGGGGAGGGGCAGAGAGAGAGGGAGACACAGAATCCAAAGCAAGCTCCAGGCTCTGTCTGAGCTGTCAGCACAGAGCCTGATGCAGGGCTCAAACTCACAAACCACGAGATCATGACCTGAGCTGAAGCTGGATGCTTAACCAACTGAGCCACCCACGTACCCTGTTTGTTTTTTAAGTTGGCGCCATGCTCAGTGTGGAGCCCAACATGGGGCTTGAACTCATAACCCTGAGATAAAGAGTCATTCAACCAGCTGAGCCACCCAGCCGCCCCAAGTCTAGTTGGTTTAGAGTGTTGCTCAAGTCTTCTATTTCCTTCTTGATCTTCTAGTTGTTTTCTCCATTATTGAAAGTGGGGTATTCAAGTCTCCAACTATTACTGCTGCTTATTTCTCTCTTCAAATCTATTAGTTTTTGTTTCATTTATTACTTTTTTGGCTCTGTTGTTAGATATGTTTATAACTGTTCTATCTTCTTAATAGATTCACCCTCTTATTATAAAATGTCCTTTTTTTTCTTTTATCTCTGATAACATTTTTTGTTTTCAAGTCTCTTCTACTATAGCCACTCCAGCTTTCTTATGGTTGCTCTTTGAAGTATGCATCTTTTTCTATCCTTTACTTTTAACCTATTTCTACCTTTGAATAGAAAGTATACCTCCTGTAGGCTGCATACAATTGGATCTTTTCTAAAAACTCCACTATGACTATTTTTTGGATAAATTGTTTTAATCTATTCATATTTAAGGTTATTAATGACACAGTTGGGATTACTTCTGCCTTTTTACTTTTTGTTTTCTACATAGCTTATGTGTTTTTTAATTCCTTTATTTCTCCTATAATACTTTCTTTTGTAGTAAGTGAACACTTTCTGGTATAACATCATAATTCCTTTAATGATTTTCTCTATTTTTAAAGTTACTTTCTTTGCAGTTGCTATCGGGTTTGCGATATACATCTTAACCTGACAGAATCTTTTCAGATTTATACTAATTCCAGAGTTCCTATATAGCTCTATTCCCCCTCCTCTTTTTGTGCTATTAGTTTTATGCATACTACATCTATGTACACTAACCAACAATATATTGTACAACACACTGCACACACTGTTACACAATACACTGTTGTAATTATTAGTTTATACAATTTCATGTTCATTAAAGAAGCTGAGGAAAGAAAGGAGAGCAAGTAAATATTAATAGAGTTTGTTATACTGATCCTCTTATTTACCACTTTGGTTGTCTTCATTGATTCCTGTTGATTCAAGTTACTATCTGGTATAATTTCCTCACTGCAATACAACTTTGGTCCCATCCAAGTTCCCACAAAGTTTCTTTGTGCTGTTACTGTCAAATATATCACACTTCTGTATGTTACAGATTCAACAATATAATTATAAACATATGTTTTATTTACACAACTGTTTTTAAATTAATTAAGAAAAGGAGAAGAAATATGCATTTATACTGTCTTTTATGATTCTCTAATTACCTTTACTACTGCTCTTTGTTGTTTTGCATAGATTCACATTACTGCCTGAGGTCACCTGCTTTCCGCCTGAAGAACTTCCTTTGGTATTTCTCATAAGGCAGATCTTTTAGTAATGAATTCTCTAAGTATTTGTTCATCTAGCAAGGTCTTTATTTTACCTCTGTTTCTGAAAGAAAGTTTTGCTGCTGACTTTTTTCCTTTCAGCCCTTAGATCATCCCACTGCCTTATGACCTCTATTATTTCCGAGAAGTCAGCTATCAATCTTAAAGAAATATTCTTGAACATGAGGGTTTGTTTTTCTCTTTCAACTTTCAAGATTTTCTCTTTGTCTTTTAGCATTTCTCTTATGATGCGTGTGGGTGTGAATCTCTTTGAATTTATGCTACTTGCAGTTCTTTGAGCCTTTCAGATGTATATATTAATGCTTTTCAAATTTGTGAAGTTTTCAGCCACTATTTCTTTGAATATTCTTCTTGCTCCTTTCAGTGAATTCTTGCTTCCAGTTATTTATAATTTTAAACCGCAGAACTTCCGTTTGGCTCCTTTTTCTATCTCCTCTTTACGGATACCCTCTATTTGATGACATACTGTCGTCAGAGCTTCTTTAGTTCCTTCTACTTCTTTAGGCACAGCATCCTTTAGCTCTTTGACCTCCTTATGACAGGTCTCCATTAAATCCAATATCTGGGCTCTCTCACAGGCAATTTCTGTTGCCTGCTCTCTCCTGTATATGGGCCATACTTGCTCTGCATATCTCATACATTTTATTAAACTGACATCAAAAAAATTTTTTTTAATGTTTATTTTTGAGACAGAGAGAGACAGAGCATGAACGGGGGAGGGTCAGAGAGGAGGGAGACACAATCTGAAGCAGGCTCCAGGCTCTGAGCTGTCAGCACAAAGCCCGACGCGGGGCTCGAACTCACGGACTGTGAGTTCATGACCTGAGCCGAAGTCGGACACTTAACCGACTGAGCCACCCAGGCGCTCCTTAAACTGACATTTTAGGTAAATAATACAGCAACTGTGGATACTGGTTCCCCTTCTTCCCTTTTGGGGCTTGTTATTTTCTTGTTCATTTGTTCAGTGACCTCCCTAGACTATTTCAGCAAAGTCTATTTCTCCACAGACTAGCGAGGTCCTTGGTGTTTTGCTTCAGAGGAGTGAAGTTGTGGGGGTGTTTACAGTCTCCCTGGATGACGATTTCTGCCTCATCTGGTATGAAACCCAGCTGTCAGACTCCACTAATTGCTGGCTGAATGCTCCACTGTTTTTGACAATGCCTTGGGGCGTAATAAAGTGCTCCAAAATCTAATCCAATTAAAACCGGGCCAACGTAGTTTCTGAGACTGAGGTTGGTTTTGACCTCAGAAGAGCTCTGCTTAGCTGTTTTCCTGGTTCTTACTGGTAAACTACCCAGCCTATGGTTTAACTTTTTTTTTTTATGTTTATTTTTGAAGAGAGAGGAAGGGGGGGGTGCGCCCTCAAGTGAGAAAGGAGCAGAGAGAGAGAGAGAGAGAGAGAGAGAGAGAGAGAGAGACCCCCAAGCACAAACGAACCCTGAGATCAAGTCCTGAGACAAAATCAATGAGTCGGACACTTAACAGACTGAGCTACCCAGGAGCCCCTATGGTTTAGCTTCTTGTTCTCACTTAAGAGCTAACATCCTCCTTTTATTTGCTTACCACCAAAATCAACATTGTTTTCCAGAACACCCTTAGGTCTGAACTTCCCTACCTTCTGCTCTTATGCATTACCTCTTGTCCTGGCAAAATCTTGGTGCCGCTACTCTGAGCAGGGTCAGACGACTTTTAAGTCTTTTTGGCTTGCCTCTCCCTACACGGAAGCTCTGTCCTACACCTGAGTTGGGGCAAGGACAGCAGGGTCACAGAATTCTTGCTTGCCAGGCCTAGGGCACAGCTTCTGTACTGAGTGTAGTACAAAGGTAGTCAGAAGAAAGGAGCCCCTGGCATTATGTGCAATAAGTGAATTAAATGAAGTCAGAAAGAGAAAAATACTATATAATATCACTTCTATGTGGAATCTAAAAAAAGTCAAACTCAGAGAAATAGAATGCTGGTTACCTGAGGTTGGGAGAATTAGGAAGATAGTGGTCAAAAGGTACAAACTTCCAGTTATAAGATTAATAAGTTCTGGGGATCCAACGTACTGCATGGGGATTATAGCTAATAATATTTGAATGACATTAATAAAGGAGATCTTAAAAGTTCTCACCACAAAAAAAGAAATAAGTATGTGATGAGGTGTTAATGCTATGATGGTATCGTTTTGCAATACATAAATGCATCAAATCAACATGCTATATACGTAGTATTATAAATCAATTATATCTCAGTAGTGTTGGGGCAGGGAGCCTCCGACCTGTAAGGGTACACTCATCAAGAATTTAGCCTCTTCAACTTGGAGTTGGAGGGAATGAGAAAAGCTGGTGGTCTGCCCTCCTCCCCTTCAACGGTGAGATACCATATTCCTTGTTTGGGAATTGTGTCCTCTGTTGAGGGTTGTGTCTTTTTGGCCACGCCAGCCCATAGTGGAATTCCCAACAAGCAAAAGTTCAAATGTCAAAGACACTCACTGTTCTGAGTTTTAGCAGATTTCCTTGAAGAAATGTTTCCTCATTTGCTGTATGCTCTCAGAACAACTTCCACATATACATGGATGGCTTTTGTTGTTTTTTATAGGTTTTGTTTACAGTTGCAATGGGGAGCAGGTCCACAGAGCTCCGTACACTGCCATCCTGGAACTAGAACTCCTCCTTTCACTTTTACCTGCATGATTACAGTGAGAATTCCTGGGTTTGTACAATCTGACCCCATCTTGCTGGCCAGAGTCAAACGCTTCACCGTTAAGCATATGACCCAAGATAGGCCAGAGTTCTTCACCAGGAAGCTACTGCTGAAACTAGGAGTCTACTCATCGGAACAGAGAGAACACTAAAGAACCATGGAGAATGAAGAAGAGACATGAAAAGGACTCTTTGAGTTCCTAAGAATGCTTTGGTTATTGGATCCAGACAGTCCCTTCTCCCTGCAATCAGGTCTACACTGAGGGAGTTTAAAGAGGTTTCTGTCACTAGCTTTCAAAAGTGTCTTAACAGTTCTGATCTAGGACTTCCCTGAGGAAAACTCTACTGAGCAAATTTCAATTAATGCTCCTCAGAAAAGAGGTCAAGAATGGCTTCAGAAGCCTAAGGGAAAGCTCCCCACATCATAGAAGACCCTCCCTGCCACTGCCACCCCCCCACCCCCCGCCGCCAGCCCCCAGCCCAGAAGTACCTTGATTGTGCTCAGACTCCTCATTAGCCACTCGCATCAGGGCATCCAGCACCAAAGCATTGTCTAGCCATGTGTACCACTCCTCCAACTCCTGAAGGAAGCTAGCTGTGCCCGTTGACTCTGACACCTTTCGAGTCGCAAGCTTGCAAAGCCGCTCAACAAAGCCAGGGATGCTGAGAAGGGCCGCTGCCAAGGAGAGGGAATTTTCAAAACAGAGACCAACCAGCTCTAAAGCCCTCAACAAGGAGCCTGTCCCCTACCTGTGGTGGGAATGATTTTTAATCTGACAGTAGCTAGTCAGAGAGCTTCCCTTTAAAATGAAATGCCAAGCCAAAATAAAATAGTAAATTACAGAAACAAGTTCAATTGTAGCAGGTATAGAGAAACAGGCTCTTATATCTACTAGTGGGAATGTAAATTGGAATAACTTTAGTGTCTTAAATCTGTGTGTCTTTGAGCCAGGAGCTTCATTTCTGGGAACTTCCCATAAGGAAATAACCAATTATATGTACAAAGATATTCACTGATGTGGTTTCTACAATAGCAAAATAATAAAGGCAACTACATGGTCATCAACAGCATATTGATTAAAACTATATCCAATACAATAGAATACAATAGACACTAAGAACAATGACACATATATCTTTATACGGTGACTCAGTAAAGATAATTAAACTTGTTAGAGAAAAAAATTATTACACAGTATTGGCTTAAGCCCATTTTCTTTAAAAATTTGCTTCTTTAAAATATGCACATAATATACACATAAAGAATGAAGGCTATACAGCAAGGTTTTTTTTTTTTTTTTTTTAACGTTTATTCATTTTTGAGAGACAGAGCATGAGAGGGAAAGGGGCAGAGAGAAAGGGAGACACAAAATCCGAAGCAGGCTCCAGGCTCTGAGCTGTCAGCACAGAGCCCGGTGCAGGGCTCGCAATCATGAACTGCGAGATCATGATCTGAGCTGAGGTCGGATGCTCAACCGACTGAGCCACCAAGGTGCCCCTATACAACAAGGTATTTACTGTGGCCATTCCTGAGTAGGAAAGGATATAAATGCTTTTTTTTTTTTTTTTTTTTTTTTGAGACAGAGAGAGAGGAGGAGAGAGGCAGAGGTAAGGGGAGGAGGCAGGAGAGAGAACAGCAGAGAGGGAGAGGATCTTAAGCAGGTTTCACACTCAGCACGGAGCCCGATACAGAGCTCAATCCCATGACCCTGGGATCACAACCTGAGCTGAAATCAGGAGTTTTATTTTTATGCTCAACCAACTAAGCCACCCAGGTGTTCCCATTTAAATGCTTCTTCTAAAACCACTTCTCTCTAGGGGTGCCTGGATGGCTCAGTCAGTTAAGTGTCCAGACTCCCCTGATTTTGGCTCAGGTCCTGATTTCAAGGGATCGAGCCCTGCATCCAAGCCCTGCTTGGGATTCTCTCCCTCCCTCTTTCTCTGCCCCTTCCCTGCTCTCTCTCACTCAAAATAAACTTAAAAAAACAAAACAAAACAAAAAAAAACAAAACCCTACTTCTTTCTAGCTTCATTTTCCTGTAACAAACATGTATTAGCAGTAAGAAAGAAGTTTTTTTTGTTTTGTTTTTTAGGTAAAGAAAGAAACTGAATAATCACCCAACTCCTATTTCCACTAATCCCATTTTGCTCACAATAATAAGATGGAAATTGTGATCAGCATCAGAGAACATAATACACTTTGGAGGCAGGGAAATCCAGGTTGTAGATCTTCAATTTATCATTTAACCTTCTTTAAAAATAAGGACTAGGGGCGCCTGGGTGGCGCAGTCGGTTAAGCGTCCGACTTCAGCCAGGTCACGATCTCGCGGTCCGTGAGTTCGAGCCCCGCGTCGGGCTCTGGGCTGATGGCTCAGCCTGGAGCCTGTTTCCCATTCTGTGTCTCCCTCTCTCTCTGGCCCTCCCCCGTTCATGCTCTGTCTCTCTCTCTGTCCCAAAAATAAATAAACGTTGAAAAAAAAAAATTTAAAAAAAAATAAAATAAAATAAAAATAAGGACTAACATCTCTACGTATTTGCTTATACATGTATTAATTAAATCTTCCTGGAAGGACAGAAAACACCAATGGTTGCCAAAGGCAAAGAGAATTAGGTAACCAGAAACACGAGTGTGAGGGGGTAGTTTTTCGATGAACACCTTTTTGAGCCTGTAGATTCTTTAGAACCGTGTGAAGGTATCATCTAATTGAAAAAAAGTAGGTATTTCATAATACCAAGATAATACTATTAATTTGGGGGTATAATATGATATTGGAGTTATTTTTAAAATTGTGGAAATACTGCAATATATGCAAGTTGAATTTTATTGTATCTAGGATTTACTTCAAAATAATTCAAAATAAGGTAGGGGGGGCTCCTGGGGGTTCTGTCAGTTAAGCATCCAACTTTGGCTCAGGTCGTGATCTCATGGTTCAGGGGTCTGACACCACGTTGGGTTCTGTGCTGACAGCTCAGAGCCTGAAACCTGCTCTGCCCCTCTCCCACTTACCTCTGTCTCTCTCAAAAATAAATGAACTTTAGAAAAAAGTTCAAAATAAGAGAGGAGCGAATGGGGATAAAGAGAGGCCATCAGTTGACAACTGCTGAATCGAGCTGATGGGTAAATAGGTATCATTATAATGTTATATGTGTCATATACATGTCTCTGTGTGAAGAATCTAAATGAAAAAAATTTTTAAATAATTTTAAAATGTCTATTTATTTATTTTCAGGGGGGAAGGGCAGAAAGAGAGGGATAGCAAATCCCAACTGGGCTCCGAACTAAGAGTGCAGAACCTGACAAGGGACTCGATACCAAAAACCATGAGATCATGATCTGAGTCAAAACCAAGAGTCAGATGTTTAACCAACTGAGGAACCCAGGTGCCCCTAAATGAAAAATTTTAACATAAAATTCAAAAGAACACAGTATTAAAGAAAATTCTTCAAAACTAAAATAAGTTACAACAAAGTACAGCTAGGATTGTACAAATGCATATTAAATTAAGTTCTAGCACAGAGCTCAGCAAATACTCTTAGCCCCCTTTCCATCCTCTATTAATTAGTGACTATAATGTCCGAACTCATTTAAAAAAAAAAAAAAAAAAAAAAAGCAAGGGCGCCTGGGTGGCTCAGTCGGTTAAGCATCCAACTTCGGCTCAGGTCATGATTTCATGGCTTGTGAGTTTGGGCCCTGCGTCAGGCTCTGTGCTGACAGGTCGGAGCCTGGAGCCTATTTCAGATTCTGTGTCTCCCTTTCTCTCTGCCCTCCCCTACTCATGCTTGGTGTCTCTCTCTTTCTCAAAAATAAACATTAAAAAAAATGTTTTTTTAAAGCTGTAATTATATTAAAATTAACTTTTCTTTAAAAAGTTGAACACAGAATTACCATATGACCCAGCCACTCCACACCTAAGTATAGACCCAAAACAACTGAAAAGAGGCGCTCACATAAATATGTACAAACACATCCTCATGACATTTCACAGCAGCCAAAAAGGGGAAAACAATCCAAATGTCGATCAAGAGATGAATGAACTGTGGTATATACAAATATTATTCAGCCATAAAAAAAAAGATGAAACACTGATATGCTACAGAATGGATGAACCTCAAAGTCATCATGCTAAGTGAAAAAAGCAGGATACAAAAAGTTAACGTATTATATGATTCCATTTAAAAAATATCTAGCATAGGTATAAGAAAGCAGGTAGTTGCCAGGCTTGGGAAGAATGGGAACAGCTGCTTAACATGTACACAGTTTCACTTTGGGGTGATGAAAATGTTTTGAAAATAGATGGAAGTGTGGTTGCACAAACTGTAAATGCACTAAATGCTACTGAATTGTTCATTTTAAATGGTTTATTTGGTTATGTGACACTCACCTTAAAAAAAAAAATACATGGAGGTAGTTTTGCTTTGAGATACCATTTTTTACTTATTGGCTTGGCAGACATCAAGAAGTTTAAAAAGGCCCTGCAATGGGAATCATGTACAGGGGGGATGGGCAGAAAAGATGTACCATAATTTCTTTAGAGGGTTAACTTGTCAATATCTATCAAAGTTTAAAAGGCAAATATCCAGCACATCATACTCCATACACAAGGCTGTTATTTGTAGGAACAAAGGTTTAAAAATAAACCAAATTTCCACCAATAGGGGACTAGTTAAATAAATTGTGGTATGCCCATATATTAGAATACCATGTAGCTATAAAAAGGAATCACATAATTCTGTATGTACTGGAATCGAATGCTTTGCAAGATAAAGTTAAGCGAAAAAAACAAGGAGCAGAATGGAGGCTATTTTATACTACCACCTGTACAGACAGGGAGCAGCCAATCTCTTTCCCCCTCCATCCCCCTGACTGGGCAGGTACAGAATTTCTCTGCAGAGTCATATGAGAAAATGAAACAGGTTGCTATGGGGAGGGGGAACAAACTTTCTACTGTATATACCTGCTATTCTTATTATTTAAGAAACCTTAGGGGCGCCTGGGTGGCGCAGTCGGTTAAGCGTCCGACTTCAGCCAGGTCACGATCTCGCGGTCCGTGAGTTCGAGC
Organism: Lynx rufus; assembly: GCF_022079265.1. Lineage (NCBI taxonomy): Eukaryota > Metazoa > Chordata > Mammalia > Carnivora > Felidae > Lynx > Lynx rufus. Next base: position 24,152,832 of record NW_025814896.1, on the reverse strand, counting down.
CCCGCGTCGGGCTCTGGGCTGATGGCTCAGAGCCTGGAGCCTGTTTCTGATTCTGTGTCTCCCTCTCTCTGCCCCTCCCCCATTCATGCTCTGTCTCTCTCTGTCCCAAAAATAAACGTTGAAAAAAAAAATTAAAAAAAAAAAAAAAAAAAGAAACCTTAGACATATATTACTTTTTCCAAAAATAAAAGAGTTTGGATTCTACAGGAAAACCTTCCCAGAGCTGGATTTTTCTCTTAATCTCTTTTCTGGAGGGTGAATGGCTGCAGTTTCTCTGTTCCTCACAGGACAGTTCCTTCCTGCCCTACACTCTCCACACAGCACTTAGACGCAGCACTTAGAACGTGACCTGCCCAGGGGCGCCTGGGTGGCGCAGTCGGTTAAGCGTCCGACTTCAGCCAGGTCACGATCTCGCAGTCCGTGAGTTCGAGCCCCGCGTCGGGATCTGGGCTGATGGCTCAGAGCCTGGAGCCTGTTTCTGATTCTGTGTCTCCCTCTCTCTCTGCCCCTCCCCCGTTCATGCTCTGTCTCTCTCTGTCGCAAAAATAAATAAACGTTGAAAAAAAAAAAAATTAAAAAAAAAAAAAAAGAACGTGACCTGCCCAGCATTCAGAGTTCCGAGACTCCGGCCCCCACCTTGGGAGATTCTAGAGCCTCTGTGAGTCACTCATCTCTTGAAAACATGATGAAAAGCTATGGGCTCTCACCCTGAAAAAAAAATCATTGGCCTAATTATGCTCATCAAATGATATACAATCTCCGGGAACTGGCACCCAGCACCACAGTGTGCTAGTAATTCTCACAGCTTTACCAGCAGCTATCACACACTACTGGTTAATGTTAAAATGTCAAACTGGTTGACAACGGAAACACAATTTCTGAATTTCTGCAAAAGCAGACCTTTTCTCTCATATTTGTTAAAACATCAGTATTTTGAAATATTCCCGCAAACCTTTCTCCTCAGCTTAGGCCCTGCTTTCCAGCTGAGAGGATTCTGAATTCTCTCCTAGCTCCTGTGTTGCAGAAATCAGCCCTTGTTAGCTCAGTGTGACCTATAAATTGATAATTATCTGGCCTGTGGCTTCATCTACATCTCTGACTAAAATCTTGATTTTTTTTTCCCCCAGATGAAACCATCTGTTCCCACATGAACGGACAGAAGAACAACTGGTAGTTCTGAGAAATCCAAAGAGGACTCTAACATTTTTATTATCTGAGCTCCAGAAAGACAGTATAAATCACTATTTTGCTGGGTAAGAAAACAGCCACAATTTATTAAAAACAAAACAAAAACACATCAGCTTTATATGCGGTTATGGACTGAATTGGGTCCCCTTCCAAATTCATATGTTGAAGCCCAAATCCATAATATAGCTGTATTTGGAGACCGGGCCTTTAGGGAGGTAATTAAATGGGGTCATGAGAGTGGGGCCCTAATCCAATAGGACAGATGTCCTTATATAAGAGGAAGAGACATCAGAGATCTCTTTCTCTCTTTGTACATACACAGAGGAAAGACAACATTAGGACACAGTGAGAAGGCAGCCGTCTGCAAACCAGAAACCAATGCTGAGGGCACCTTGATCTTGAACCTCTAGCCTCCAGAACTGTGAGAAAATGAACTTCTGTTCTTTAAGCCACCCAGTCTACGGTATGTTATTATGGCAGCCCGAGATGACTGTTACACACACCTTTATTTAAAAATATCCGGTACCGGAGTTCAATTAAAGCATGACAATATTGAGAACTAAGATCTTTCTCATTGCACTTGTGATTTAATTATGTTCACCTTGGCCTTCCCAGGGCATGTGACTGGAGAAAAATGTGTGTGGGGGCAGGAGGCAGGGAAAGAGGAACTGTATGGTCAGAGAGCTGGGAAAGGACCCTGTACAACATCATGTGCTAAAATACAACTTTTAATAAAGCTTCAACCCAAAAGCTACAAGCAGACATCACATGTAGAGTATCTCATGGGTTAGCCACACAGGTATACAAGTGAACCTAGACATTTTATAAAGACTTCCTTTAAAAAAAAATTTTTTTTTAATGTTTATTCTTGAGACAGAGAGCATGAACAGGGGAGGGGCAGAGAGAGAGAGAGAGAGAGAGACACAGATCCTGAAACAGGCTCCAGGCTCTGAGCTGTCAGCACAGAGCCCAACGTGGGGCTTGAACCCACGAACTGTGAGATCATGACCTGAGCTGAAGTCGGACGCTTAACCAACTGAGACGCCCAGGCACCCCAAGACTTCCTTTTTTTAATGCCTCATATAAAGGAAACTAGGTTTGGGGTTAACTCTCAGTTAATTAAAAAATCAACTGACTAAAATACCTTGTCCTCCAAGAATGATGGGCAGTGCTGGTTTCACTTAAGGTAGCTTATAGACAGGTGGGTGAAGGTAACTGACAATAACAGGATAAAAATGATCTGTAGAACAGATTCCTTAAATGTAAAACTAAAAGATGAAAGTTACTTAGTGCCTCAGCACACACAAGTATCTAATACAGAACCTTTATGACCCTCAGTTTCCTAAGCTGTGCAATGAATGGGGCTGCTTGGAGAAGTAAATAAAATCACTGTTCGGTTATGCAGTTAGCTCAATGTTTGCTACACAGCAGGAGTTTAACAAATGTGAACTTTTGTCAGTATATATGTATGTGTGTTTAAATCAGCTTTAAGGTATAATTTAGTTATAATAGAACTCATGTTTTTAAGAATGAGTATTTTATGATTTGCTAAAATGAGTACTCCTTAAAAGTCCTAAGAAAGGAGAAGGGAGGGGAATAAAAGCCTACACAGACCAGGGTAGGCCTTGGATCTATGGACTCAGGAAGAAAAACAAGCCTAGAGGGGGAACCACCAACCTGGGGTCCATAGGGTTCATATACTTCTGTTTTTATTATGACTAAAACACGTATAATTATATTCCCTAACAACCTAGAAATACAGTCATGACTATGTGGTGTTCATAACTAAAACTAGAATGCTAACAGAGTTAATGAAGGACTCATATTTAGTACTTAGAAGGGAGATTGCTATGTAGCACTTAGCAATTCTGCAGAGCTAGGCCTGGGAACCCACACATCCAGTCAACTGGACTTCAGAAACAAAGTACTGTTTTCAAAGCATCCTCAGGGCTACTGTGGGATGATCATGGCTTTCTACTACTGTTTTTTTTTTTTTTTAATGTTTATTTATTTTTTAGAGAGAGACAGACAGACAGAGTATGAGTGCAGGAAGGGCAGAGAGAGAGGGAGACACAGAATCTGAAGCAGGCTCCAGGCTCTGAGCTGTCAGCACAGAGCCCGATGTGGGACTCAAACCCACAAACCATGAGATCATGACTGAGCCGAAGTCGGACACTTAACCAACTGAGCCACCCAGGCACCCTCTCTACTACTGCTTTTTAATTGGTTATTCGGTTAACACTAAGGCAGACTGATTTTTCAGTCTGTTAGTGTTCAAGAACTAGCTTTTAAGACACATAAATAATTTAGTTCAAATATGGATCATCTATACTCTTATAACCAAAACAGATATATGCCCAATTTCTCCAAATCTGCTTAGACCAGGATAGAAACAGAAAAAAGTTCTCTTGCTAACAAAAAGCAACAGGTGGGGAAATCATTAGCATATTCATGTGGTTCTAAAATCAAATAATACATAAAATAATACATTCAGAAGTCCTACTTCCACTGCTGTCATCTACCTTGTTTCCAGCCACCCCCAACAGGTAACCATTTTTAGTTTCTTGTGTGTGCTTTCAGTTTATGCATACTGTATATGAGCAAACAAATACATCTGATCTTATTCTCCCCATCTCTGCTTTACTACAAAAAGTATCATACTATACACATAGCTCTGCATTTTCCTCTTTAACAGTAATACATCTTGGAGATGTTATCCTGTATTAGTACATACTAAATCTTCTTCATTCTTTTTTCTTAAAAGCTATACAATTTTCCATTATATAAATGTTCCGGAAATTTAGTTTCTTATCAATAAAACATTTAAGTTGTTCTGGTCTTTTGTTATTACAATGTTGCAATGAATGACCTTGAATATACGTCATTGCCTATATACCTACAGGATAAAGGCCCAGATGAGGCTTAGTGGATCAAAAGGTACGTGTATTTGTAATTCTGATAAACAATGGATCTTACTTTTTTGATGTTCTGAATCCATTAAAAAATCTAATAAAGGTTACAAACTTGGCCCCTATAATAATGAACACATACAAAATTCACATACTCTAAGTGGACCCTATGAGCCCTCACATGGATCAATCTCTGGAGATATTGAAAGAGCAGATAATTTACAAAGGGGTCTCAGAGCCATAATTTCAAAACTCCGAAAACTTTGAGAGATTTTACCTTGGTTGATTTCAGCTGCGGAAGGTCCTAAGCTCAAGCTCTTCTTCTGCTGAGCATTTTTGGCAAGTAGTGTATGCTTGTCATCATTCCCTGTATCCATCTCTGAAATGGTGACAGCCAGAATCCGGCAGAAATTAGCAAGCTGCTGCTGATCAAAATTGGATACTAAAGAACTCAGATTGGGGACTTCATCTAGTCGGATCATTTCCTACAGGAAACACAAATAAAACAATCCCCATGCTCAGTTCATTTGACACTGGATGTGCCCCTTGTTTGCATTCCCCAAAGAATGGGGCTTGGCAGCTAGACCACTTACTTAGGTTAAATCCCAGCTCTGCAAACTGCAGCTGTGCAAACACAGGTAAATTATGGAACCTCTCTAAGTCTCTGTGTGCTCAACTGTCAAATGGGACTAACATACCTTATAGGATTGGTCTGAGGATTAAACCCTTTGAAAACCATTGTTCTTATTCTTTGTTCATGTGGCTCATTTTGTCTATTTAGAAAAGCAAAGCAAAGCAAATGCCTACCGCTCAAGTTTTATCATTCATAAATTGCCATTCTTGCTACAGATGTTTTCTTTTTAAGAAAGAAGAAATAAAATATTCCTAACCAGTTGTGTTCCCATATCTCCTGCCAGAGGGAACCTTTATTTTGAACTGTTTATTATTCCCACACATGTTCTTATACTTATATTTCCATAAAAATATATGGTATTAAAGTGAAGGAAACCACCAACAAAAGAAACAGCAACCTACTGTTGAAGATATTTGTAAATGATGTATCTGATGAGGGGTTAATATCCAAAAAATAAAGAACTTACACAATGCAACATAAGAAATGATCTGATTAAAAAAATGGGCAGAGAATCTAAATAGACATTTTTCCAAAGAAGACATACAGAAGGTCAACAGACACATGAAAAGATTTCAGGAGGGAAATGAAAATCAAAACCACAATGAGATATCACCTCATATCTGTCAGAATGGCTAATATTAAAAAGGCAGGAAATAACAAGTGTTAGAGAGGATGTGGAAAAAAAGGAGGATGGTACACTGTTGGTAGGAATGTAAACTGGTACAGCCATTACGGAAAACAGTATGGAGTTTCCTCAAAAAAAAAAAAAAAAATCAAAAACAGAAATATCAATGATCCAGTAATTTCACCACTGGGTATTTACCCAAAGAAAACAAAAACAGTAATTTGAAAAAAATATATGCACCCCTATAGTTATTGAAGCATTATTTACAATAGTCAAGATAGAGAAGCAACCCAAGTGTTCATCAACAGATGAATGGATAAAGAAGACATGGTATACATGGACAATGGAGTATTATTCAGCCATAAAGAAGGATGAGATCTTGCCATTTACAACAACACGGAGAGACCAAAAGGATATAATGCTAAGTGAAATAAGTCAGAGAAAGACAAATACCATTTGATTTCACTTGTATAGGAGTCTACAAAACAAAACAAATGAATAAACAAAACAGAAAAAGACTCATAAATACAGAGAACTGGTGGTTGCCAGGAGAGGCGATTATTGGGGGGGATGGGCAAAATAAGTCAAGGGGATTAAGAGGTACAAACTTCCAGGTATAAAAGAAATAAGTTGTAGGGATGAAAAGTACAGCATGGGGAATATAGTCAATAATATTACAGTAACATTGCATGGTGACAGATGGTGACTATACACAGTGGCGAGTATAGCTTAATGTATAAAATCACTGAATCACTAGGTTGTATACCTGAAACTAGTATTATATTGCATGTCAACTATACTTCAATAAAAAATAAATCAAAAAATTTAAAAACATTGTTTTGTTTTTAAAACCAACAATGTATTGTTTTGCATGTACAGTGTGAATTATATATGACACCTTACTGTTAGTTAACACTGGGATTTTTTTTTTTTTATTTATGCCACTTCTGACAACAGAAAGTTAGTACTTTTTCAACTTTTATTTATTTTTAAGTAGGCTCTGGCCCAATATGGGGCTTGAACTCACAATCCCAAGATCAAGAGTCGCATGCTCTACTGATTGGGCCAGCCAGGTGCCTCTCAACACTAGGATTAAATTACACAGATACAAGTAGCTCTAATTCATTCATTTTTTCACTCTTTTACTCCAGTGTATTTAACCAGTGTGTGTGTGTGTGTGTGTGTGTGTGTGTGTGTCCGTACACACACACACACACACACTCATACTATACACATAGCTCTGCATTTTCCTCTTTAACAGTAATACATCTTGGAGATGTTATCCTGTATTAGTACATACCAAATCTTCTATATACACATATATGTGTGTGTATGTGTGTGTGTGTGTGTGTGTGTGCTTAGGTAGGCTATAATTTTTCACTATTAAACAATGCTGCCATGAATATTCCTATAGGTGTCTCCTTGTGTGCTTGCACAAGTAACCAATTATCTAGAGTAAGTAATAGCAGGCATTCTTGTCTTTTTGACTTTAACAGGAGTATTTCCAAAGTTTCAACATTAAGTTTTATGTTTGCGGTAAGTTAACTGATATCCTGTATCAAGTTAAGGAATTTTCCTTCTATTCCTAACTTCTATCATAAATGAATACTGAATTTTATGAAATGCTTTGTTATTTTAGTTTTTCTTTTTTTTTTATTCTTCTCTACAATCTGCAAATGTTGCATGTTGTATGAGCTTCTCTTCTTCTGAAACATCCTTATATTCCTCAGAAAATACCTACTGCCCTTCATCTCACTGATTCACTTCCACTGAACTGGATATTTCTCAATCACTGCACATATCCTATGATCTTGTAATTATCTATTTTCCACATAAACTTACGCTGCCTTGAGGCTGTCCAGAGCCTCAACACATAAGACTTGGTGGTGAGGGTCTCAGTAAATGTGTACTGAACAGGTGAATGATTCCTAGAAGCCCTCATGAGTTCCACTCTTACTTCTGGGAATGAAGGCCTGGAGTTCGCTGTGGAGGAGCTACCTGGGGGCAGCCTCTTCCACCTTTGCCTTCTCCTTCCCCAGTACACAACAAAAGGGAGCCATTGTTATTATTGGTAACTGTAACTTTCAGCCCTGTTCCTCTAGCTCTGTGATGGGTCATAAACTAGGTCCTACCACCCTCCAAGCCCACTTCCTTGTGTTATATTTTAATTTTAAAATTTAATACATACAACATATGTTACGAAGCATAATCAAGTGAATAGCTGTGTGTGCCTTTCCTATCACATCTTCCTGCTTCTCTGCCAGAGGTAACCACAAACCTGAATTTTATTTTTGCTTTGCTGTTAAGATAAAAAAAGCTTTGTGTATGAGTTGAGTTTGCTTATTTCAGAGCTTTATAAAAATGATACACTACATACAGTCTTCTGTAACTGACTTCTATCAGTACTTTCTATGAGTTAGCTATGTTGTTGCCTATATCAACAATTTATTCACTTCCACTACTTTATAATATTCCATTGTGTGGATTGAGAAAATTTATCCATTCTACTGCTGATGGATCACAGACTTGGTTTCAGTTTTTTGACCCTGAAACAATGCTATAAACATTCTTATGTGTTTCTTGATGCACATGTACAGAAGTATTTCTGGCTTCCAAACCATTCTGATAATGTCCAAGAATAAGAAAAAGTTTCCATCACAACCCAATAAAACATACATAGGTGAATGTATAAATACGTGACAAAAACTTAAATAATAACCCTTACATGATACACTTTAATCTTTTCTATTTAGCTGACAGACCCAGTGGCTTGATTTCACAATCTCTTGGCTTTGATGTAGTGTTTTCATTTCTAAGAATTACTGGTCTGTCTGGGATGGAGTTTATCCACAAGCATGCCTGGGAATAGGTTACAGGTGACCCAGGCACAAGAATGATGCCTCGGCCCTCAGGGTAGTGCTTCCCTAGGTGCTAGATCACGAGGTATGCACATGTTCAACTAGAAAAGAAGATAAATATATTCTGCAGGAACAAAAAGATATCAGCAGTATATAAGTATTTCCAATGATATACATTCTCACCAACATTTGTGCTCTCATGGTGGCCTTAATTTGCATTTCCCTCATTATTAATGAAGTATCTTCTTTTATTTATAGATTCTCTTCTGTGAAATGCTTGCTTACATCACTGCCTCCCCCCGCCCCTTTTTTTAACTAGGTTGTCTTTTTCTTGCTGATTTGTAAGAATTCTTGATAAATTCTGAATACCAATTTGTTAGTTACATGGGTTACATATATCTTTTCCCAGTCTGTGGCTTGGGTTCCCACTTTCTTTACGGTGCCTATCCCCCTTTCAGACTGCACCAAGGTAACAATGTCTAGCAGAACTCATCACTATTTTTAGCAACACACAAAAATATGAGTGTGACAGGGCATGACAGGCAAGCAGGAAAAGTTATGAAGGAGCAATCCTAGGCTCCCATGCTGAAACTGCGAAGGAGTCTAGTGTTTCCACCCTTGAAGCCCCCTTTCACACACTGGCTGGAGCATACAATTATTGGAGAAATGACAAAGACTTTTTATCAAAGAACACAAAGGGTCTGGGACCTGCACACATCTCCAGTGTGTTCCTACAGACAATGGGCCACTTGTGCATCTTCTGCCTGCACGATGACAAGCAAGGCCTGGGGAAAATGCAGCAGAAAGACAGAAACGAAAGCTAGGGTAACCGCAAAGCACGTGGGTAGCCTTTTCTCTGCAAGAGCAACTCTAAGAGGCAATTCCTGCCTCCTCAGTAGTAAGAGGAAGAAATCTTCCCACTGCAACCAACATGGAAGCATGGAATAAGGACTAGGGAAGTAAGCTCCATGTCTTCACAAGCATTACACAAATATCTAATACACTGACTATCTAACAGATATCTAACAGATGGTGTGTTTTTTGGGTTCTAAGTTTTTTATGATATTTTTTAATTTAGTGTTTCATTTTCATCACAGCTCCTCTTTTAAAAAAATTTTTTTAAGTAGGCTCTACATCCAACATGGGGCTTATACTCACGACCCAGAGATCAAGAGTTGTATGTTCCACCAACTGAGCCAGTCAGGTGCCCCTTTGTGTGTTTTTAAAAAAAAAAAAAATTAAAAAAAAATGTTAATGTTTATTTGAGAGACAGAGAGAGAGAATGAACATGAGTGGGGGAGGGGCAGAGAGCGAGAGAGACAGAATCTGAAGCAGGCTCTAGGCTCTGAGCTTGTCAGCACGACAGCTCACTAACTGTGAGATCATGACCTGAGCTGAATCAGACGCTTAACCAACCAACCCAGGCGCCCCTGTGTGTGGGATTTCTTTCTTTCTTTTTTTTTTTTTTTAAGTATATTCAGGATCTTTTGAATGTCCATCTTATGACCAAGTGGCAGGCTTTCAGTGCTCACATTTGTGTCTCCTATGTTGGTATCAAATTTTAACTGTTTAAGACTAATGAGATTAAACAGAAGTGAACTTAGTAAGTCTAAGCCAAACATCACCATCCAGGGAAACATATCCTGATGAATGAAGGTTTCACAGCATTCAAATATAGAAAAGTGGTAGGAAAATGGAGTTATCCCATAGCATACAGCAGTGTAAGTATGCCAAAAAGATCCTGCATCATAATAATTAGCAAAGGGCAATTTGATTTCAGCAAAGTAACATTAGCCATCACATTAAAGGCAATCTGAACTTTTGAGTTTTATCATTAGTTTGATTTCAATTTATATACTGACTTAGGTTTTACTGTCACTTAAAACCCATTAGAAGAAGAAATATAACCTACTTTTGTACCTAAATATATTTAAGTAAAAAAAAAAAAAAAAAGTTAACATGAGGAATATGGATGAATTTTTCTTTTAAAAGAGCTCTGTACATCAGTCTTGAGAATCCAATTATCGAAGACACCCTCCACCATCTGGTCATCCACCTGCTGGAGAACATAGCTCACCTTTTTAACACCCAAAATATCTTCAATGAGGGTTGCTGTTTGTAAGAATGTTTTCTTACTCGTCATCAACGTAAACAGGAAGATCACAAAGTCATTCTTTTCTGCCAAACGCTTTGTAACTCCTTCCGTCTATCACAAGGGAGAAGGAGAGAAAAGGCAGGATAGGTTATAATCTTAAAACCTGAAAAGCAAGGTACCCCCTTCTGGAAACTGGAAAAGCAACTTCAAGCTCCCTGAGGAATTCTTGGCAGAGGACTTAAATCCCTATAACCATATACAAAACGTGTGCAAATGCTTTTTGAGAGGATGGGTTTCTCCATGGTAGGTTCACCATATGTTCTGACCTAATACCTACCTAGTAACTCAATGAGGAGCTACACACTAGCACCCAGTAGCCCAAGTTTTATTTGGCCAGCAGTACATTTTAAGGAGTGAATGTCAATGTCTTCAGGCATGACGTCCTTACTCCAGATTAGCCAAAATCTGCACCGTCCCCACCCCAAAACAGGCACCTCCAGACATTTCTTCATTTCTGCCTAATCCCTGGAATTAAGCCAGATCAACTGAGTTGGACCATATCATACTATGTTCTTCACATTTTTGTTTCCTCCTTTCCTTTTTTTTTTTTTTTTTAAACTGAACTGTGTTTTGCTGGAGTATCACTGATTAACATTAGGTGTCATTAACAAAAGCCTCATAAAACTAATGACCACATGGAAGTTGCCCAAGAGGGGGTCATCATACATACATCATCTTTTAAAATAAGGACAAGTTCTTACTGACCTCAGTTGCAAGAATAGTTGTATGTTAGCTGAACAATTAGTTTCCTTTTATCTTCTAGGTCTGTCTGTGCCTCTCTGTCCACTAGCTACATGTGGCTACTGAGCACTTGAAACATGGTGCTCCAAGTGTAAAACACACACTGAGTTTTGAAAGCTTAGTACGAAAAAAGAAATATCTTATTAATAATTACTTACAACTGTTTACATGTTGGAACAATCTTAGTCTTTTTTTTTTTTTTTTTTAGAGAGAGCACGCAAGCAGGGAAAAGGGGCAGAGGGAGATGGGAGGAGACAGGGAGAAAGAAGGAGAGAGGGAGAGGGAGAGGGAGAGAGAGAGAGAGAGAGAGAGAGAGAGAGAATCTCAAACAACTCTACACTCATCATTGAGCCCAAAATGGGGCTCGATCCCTTGACCCCAGGATTATGACCTGAGCTGAAATCAAGAATCAGATGCTCAACTGACTGAGACACCCAGGCGCCCTGACATATTGGAATAATCTTGATATACTATGCTAAATAAAATATATTATTAAAATTAACTTCACGATTTCTTCCTACTTCTTTTCTTTCTAAAAAAAATGTGGCTATAAGGAAATTTAAAATAATCTAAGTGGTTCACGCTGTATTTCTGTTGCATGGCACAGTTACAGATGCTGAACTGCATAAGTGTTGAAACTTATTTCTCTAATTGTGTTGGTTGATAAGAAGCTTAAACCCAAATTTATGTCCCATCCACAACACCAATGATTTTATAGTCAGCCCAATTCCTGGATACATGTTACACCCTCACCGTGTTCCACCCTTTTCCTTACCTACTTCTAAATTTATGATTTATGATCTTGGGAGATTTTATACAAGATTCCTAAAACCTCTTTTGGAATGAGGCAAGAAATGAAATGTAATTAAATGCTCTGTTGTATCTCCATAGCACACAGATTTCACTTCTACAGGGGCATTGGTTTCATTTCTGCCATGTATTATGCTGCTTACAGTTTACCACAGAAGTTCCTAAAAGATGGATACTGCGTTTTACAAAAACTACCACATGTATGTTACTTTACAAGGTGCTTTCACATCTATCATCCCACTTAGTCCTCATAACAAGCCTACAATGTTGGTAAGATTACTGACTGCACTCTCCTGATAAGAAACTAAAAGCTCAGGGAGGTAAATTAATAAGCACTGAACCATGAGCCAGAACTCCAAATCATGATCTAGCACTAAGTGCTAGGCTTTTTCCTTTCTACCAAAATGCTTCTTTTATCCACCTTTCTTTCTTGCTCAGGGTCGACCAAACAGAGTGTCCTGCTCAATATATTGGTGAGGCTTCTGGTTCCTGTTTTGTTTTCTAACAAGGAAAATGAAGAAACAGAAATAAAGGGATTAAAAGGAATCTTAAAAGGAATACATTCACCCAGTGCATGTATCCACTTGGTAAGTGATTGTTCAGTCTCTGCTTGGACAGAGTCTGTCTCTGGAGAGATTGTTTAGTCTCTCCAGGGCTAAAGGAGATCACCACCTGCTGCAGTAGCCCTGGCTCTTAACACTTTCTACGAAATTCTGCCTCCCGTAATTCCCACCTGTTGGTCCTGGTTCTCAGGCCCATGTAAGTCAGTCCAATTGCCCCATGTCTGAGGATAGCTCTCATGTCCACCCCCCGCACTCAAACTTTCCCTTCTCAAGCACTGCAGATGCGGTGGGGAGATAAATGGGGCCCCACGGGCAGGCATACTTACACAGACACAGGTATTATACAGGATGCTCAAACAGTCCTTGGACATTTCATCACTTACTGAAAGTGAAAGGGAAATAACTGGTTATTTTCCTCATTGAAAAGATATTGTAACAGAATTAAACTTTTTGAACACAAGAACTGGTCCTCACAATCTCCTCCAAGATGATTACTTTCCTTTTAGCACACCTCTTTCCGGTCCTTGCTTACCAAAGATTTTCATGATACTCATCAGAAACTACAAGCCAATTAGTATATGGATTTTTGGTTGATAGTAGCCCTTTTTTTCCTATGCTCCATAGCCTTCATGTTTTCAATCTACTGTGGTGTCATTACTTAATAGCCATGTTCTCTCTGTAGTTTGCTTAGAGTATATCCAGGGTTTTGGATGGGGGGGAGGGATTTTTGTTATTTAAATAGACTAAAAATAAGCAATTTAATATATGTGTGTAACCTTTTTATGCTTGTGTTGCATCGGTTCCTCAAGATACATTTCCGAAAGCAGACCTGCCAGAATCCCAAGTATGAGCTTCCTGACTGAGCGTTACAAGTCTTCATTGAAAGTTCTACTAGCAGCAAACAAAGGTTATCATTTTTACTAAAGACTATAAGTGTGTTTTTGTTTTTTTGTTATTTCTGTTGGGGAAATGGCTTTTATTGCCTGACCTACTAACTCCAACAAAGAACTAGCTACTTCTCTGTGAGTAGGAACAGGGGAATACCATAAAAAGGAAACAATTGTCATGACCCCAAAGCCTGGAGAGAATAAAACTAAGTATGAACTATCAACGAAGTGTTTTCTTTGGCATTAAATTTTTTAAAACTGTTTCCATTCATTCCTATGCTGCCACAAACTCTAAAATGCTAGGTCTCCCTCTGAGATGTCAATGCGTGGCCCTGACAAGCTAGCTTGACCAGAAGAGTTATCTGATACAATCTTGAGACAGTGCAGATGTCTCATATACCTCATCACTACCTTTTAACCTGTTGGGGCTTTTTGGTTTATCTCATGACTTCAGAGCAGGCTGGAATACCAGATCAGTGTATCTCAATATTTCTAGACCTTTCATTTTCAAAAGGAACTGGAATTCACTCATTCATCAAATATTTATTCGGCACCTACTCTAGAGCAGATAAAGAATACACAGTGTTTAGTGGGGGAAAAAAAATCCTAGCCCTAATGGAACTTATAAATCTAGTACAAGAGAGAATGAGTACCCCAAAAAGTAATTACAAGATGCCACTTATTATCAGTGCATAGAGAACCCAAAGAACCAATTTAGATAGAGTACAAAGCTGAGACATCAAAGATGAATATGAGTCTTCTTAACCACTGCTGCACGCACTAACAAGGCCTTATGTAGTCTGGTTTGTTCCAGTTAAGGGGGGAATTTTTTTTTTTTTTATTTAAAAAAAGATACTTTTCCTTTTGCCTTGTCACATCAGAGAGAGCAAGATGGGTCAGCAGCAGCTCTACTGGAACCATCTGAGGAAGTCTGAGCAGGGTTCTCGTTCTTGACGCATCTGCTCAAACCACCACGGTCTGATCAGGAAACACGGCCTCAGTATGTGCCACAGTGTTTCTGTCAGTAGGCGAAGGATATAGGGTTCATTAAGTTGGATTAAGTGAACTTCCTTGAGTGGGTCATCCAAGATACCTACCTTACCCACAGATATCTAGGATACCTACCTTAATGTTCATTGTACATAAAATAAAAGTAATTCAATTAAAAACATGTGTATATGAGGTTTGCAGAAAAGCATTCATCAAATGTTAAAAGTGATCTCTGGCACATATGTATGTATTTATTTTTGTGATTGTTGGCTTTTAATGCCAAAGAAAAGTGCTCTTACTTTTTTCTCCTTATTAAATACTGAATACCTAAAAATAATACTTGTAACATGCAGAAGTTATAAAAAGGAATAAAAGAATAATACCCATAAGACCCATCACCCAGCTTAAGAAATAAGCTACCAAAACCCTTTGACTTTTTAACCCTTACCATTTCTGGTAATGACTGAACTTTTTACCAAGAGCACATATCACCTTTATAACAACAACAACAACGATATAAAACAAATGATCCTACCAGGTTATTCTTTATTCCCTCAATTAACTAGACAGGAGAAATAAGAGTTTTCAGAGAAAACCTAAAAGTTGGGCCTAGAGACTATCAGAATCTACTAAGATGCAATTCTTTTAGCCCAGTGGTTTTCACACTTTTTCGTTTAAAGCCCCAGATCTATATTTCTACTGAGTATAAAACTGATAAAGAGAGCTGCCTAGTTGGGGGAGGAGAGCACATGCTGCCACTGAATAATAGAAGGCAGACCCACACTCTTTGAGTTAGGAGGTGAAAGAAGAGAAGCCCCTGAAAACCACATCACATCAGCAGGCTGGGAAATGAGGGCCAATGGCTTGCAAGTATACTTACTTTTCAGTTTCTGTCCCCGGATAGAGATTGTAGGCCTCATAAGAATTTCTACAAGGAGCTATAGATAAAAATTTAAAGAGTTAAAAAAAAAAAAAGAAAGAAAAAGAAAAAAAGATTGGGTAAAATCTTCATAATTATTTCCAAGCATAACTTATAAAACAATCTTTGCCATGATAACTAATGGCCCAAACATCTGTTCCCAACACACCCAGAAAGCAGTGAGGCTCATAGGGATGAGCACTGTACCAAGAGTCAGGAAGCCTGGGTTCTAGTCACAGCTCAGCTCAGCCACCTAGTCCCCATGTCAACTTGGGCAAGTAATTCTCTCCATGGCCTCAGCTTTCTCATTTTATTTTTATTTTTAAATTATTTAACTATTTTATGTTTTTGAGAGATAGAGAGGCAGAGAGAGAGGGAGAGAGAGAATCCCAGGCAGGCTCTGCACCATCAGTGCCTAGCCCAGTGCAGGGCTCAAACTCACAGAACCACGAGATCATACCTGAGCCGAAACTAAGAGTTAGAGGCTAAACCAACTGGGCCACCCAGGCACCCCTGAAGACTTGAACATTATAAACCAACAAGCTCTAACAGGTATCTATAGAACATTCTGCCTATCAATAGAATACACATACATTCTACTCAGCATACATGGAATATTCTCCAGGATAAATCACATATTAGACCATAAAACAAGCCTCAATAAATTGAAAGGACTGAAATTACACAAAGCATATTATCTGATCACAACGAAATAAAATTAAAAATACCAGAAAGAAATTTGGGAAATTCACCAATGTGGAAAATTAAAAAACACATAAATGTGAGTCAAAAAAATTAGAAAATACTTTGAGATAAATGAATACAGTAAAACTTATGATATAGCTAAAGCTGTGTTTAGATGGAAATTTATAGTTGTAAATGCCTATATCTAAAAAAAAGAATTATCTCAAACCAATAGCCTTATCTTTCACATTAAGACACTGGAGAAAGAGGTACAAACCCAAAGTATGCAGAAGAAAGGAAATAATAAGAATTAGAGTAAAAATTAATTTAGTAGAGAAAAGAAAGTAACAGAGAAAATCAATAATATCACCACCAACCTTAGAGAAAACAAAAACTGCCCTCCTGCTGAGGGTACTTTTAACTATTATATGTGATACTACGCTAAGCATCTTTGTATACAAACTTTATTTCATTTTGACTTACATCTTTATGAGAAAGTTACAGAAAGAAATGTAAACAAGGCAAAATGATTAATGATCTTTAAGGTTTTAGGCATGCTCCACAAATGGTTTTCTAAAGAGATGCCCCACTTCTCAAAACCATCCAAAGTTATAAGATGCTCAAGTGGAAGATGGATTATGCCAATGAATAAATTAAAAGTCCTTTAATGCCAAGCTATGGATTATGGCCTATAGACATTTCATTTGGTCCACATCTACTGAAAAGCTGGGAGATTTTACATAAGAATCTTGATTTCCCACACACCCCCAGGGCAACAATAGTCAATGGGGGTGAAAGAGTCATTTCCCCATAAAATGGGCACATACTCTCCTCCACTTCTCCACATTCCCTGCAGGCATTTAATTTACACAGATCATGACTCAGGCTCCTTCAGTCCAGTAAGGTACCTACTTGACCCTGTACGCATCTGACTTTACAAACTCTAGGATACACTTTTCACTGCCACGTCAGGGGTTGGGTCAAGTTGATAAAGGAGTGGTCTAACCACCAACGTGCCCAATTATTCCAATTCATACTGAAGAAAGGGTGACTTTGGGGCATAGCTAGTGACTGGCAGAGGAAGAAATAAAGAGCTCTGTCTGAAACAGGAGCAAGATGACAAGGGAGTTCAACAAGAACAAATGCACCCGACTAAAGGTAAGTTGGGAGCAAAAGGACCAGAACAAAATCTCCTATTTATCAACAGACGAAATTCCTGGAGA
The DNA here is from genome assembly GCF_022079265.1 of Lynx rufus. Lineage (NCBI taxonomy): Eukaryota > Metazoa > Chordata > Mammalia > Carnivora > Felidae > Lynx > Lynx rufus. Next base: position 24,135,646 of record NW_025814896.1, on the reverse strand, counting down.
AGCCAATCTTCCCCAAAGCAGACCAAAACCTCACAAAATCACAAAACTTTGATTCAAACAGACATCAGGCTAGAGACCCCAGAGACCCACATTATTTTTTTTTTCCTCCCATAAATACAATGGTTTTTATTACAATACATTCCTCGATGAACAATTCAGAGGTAAAGGATCCCTCGAGCTGGTCATTAAGTAACTGTTGCAGGACCCCTACAGCTGCTGAGGAGAGGCAATGTTGAGCAACACTTAGGGAATAAAGACTATGACTGATGCTATGGATGCAAATGTGTAACAATCTTTACTTTTGTGGAAAATGGCATCTTTAAGGAAACATTTTTTAAATTGCAGTGTAACAGGGACGCCTGGGTGGCTCAGTTGGTTGGGCGGCCGACTTCGGCTCAGGTCATGATCTTGCAGTCCGTGAGTTCAAGCCCTACATCAGGCTCTGTGGTGACAGCTCAGAGCCTAGAGCCTGCTTCAGATTCTGTGTCCCCCTCCTCTCTCTGCCCCTCCCCCACTCACGCTCTGTCTCGCTCTCTCAAAAATAAATGTTGAAAAAAAATTTTAAATTGCAGTATAACATGAGCCAGCAGAGTATACACCATAAATGTACAGCTCCCATTTTTACAAGGTGAACATCCTTCCTGTATCTAAAAAGTAAACCCCTCTCCATTTAAAAGTACCATAAACAAAGTCAAAATTTAATTTTAAAACTTGGGGAAAAAACCCAACACATATAACAAAGGACCCTTTTTTTTTTTAACGTATTTATTTATTTATTTATTTATTTATTTATTTATTTTTGAGAGGGAGAGAAAGAGAGAGAGAGAGAGAGAGAGAGAGGGAGAGAGAGCATGCGAGCACACGTGTACGAGCAGGGGAGGGGCAGAGAATCCGAAGTGGACCCTGCACTGACAGCAGAGGGGCTCCAAGGCTCACTAACAGCCAAAGTTGGATGCTTAACCGACTGAGCCACGCAGGTCTCCCAACAAAGGACCTTTAAAAACTGAGTACTTACAAAGTGTTACAGTCTAAATGTTTGTGTCCTCCCAAAATTTGTATGTTAAATCCTAATGCCAAATGGAATAGCATTAGGAGGTGGGGCCTATGAAAGCTGATTAGGTAAGGAGGGCAGAGCTCTCAGGAATGAGATTATGTCCTTCTAAAAAAGTCTCCTGAGATATCCCTAGCCCCTCCCACTACATGAGGACAAGGAGAGGCTGGCAGTCTACAACGTGGAAGAGGGCCTTCACTAGGCAGCAAATTTGCCAAAGCCATGACCATGGACTTCCCAGCCCCAAGAACTACAAGAAATAGATTTCTTTTGTTTATAAGTTACCCAGTCTGTGAGAGTTTGTTATAGCAGCCCAAACTAAAATGGAAAATCAATGAAGAAAGGCCTAATAACCAAATAGAAAAGGATGCAAAGACACTAAGAGACAACTGGCAGAAAAGGAATTACTTATAAATACATGAAAAGATCTTCAATCCCACTCATGGAAAAATGCAAATTTTAAAAACTATGAAGCGAATATATAAAATACTCTTAGAAGGCATAAGACGACAACCCAATTAAAAAATGAGAAAAGGAAATAGAGATTTTCCAAGGAAGACGTACAGATGACCTATAAGCACATAAAAAGATGTTCAACGTCATTAGCCATCTGGAAAATCCACACCAAAACCACAGTGAGATACCACTCTATACCCAGTAGCATGGCTATAATCAAAAGCACAGATAATAACAAATGCTGACAAGGATATGGAAAAATCAGAACCTTCATACACATTGGTGGGCGTGTAAAATGGTGCAGCTGCTTTGGAAAACAGTCTAAAGGGTCCTCAAGACATTAAACTTAAGAGTTACCATACACCTCAGCAAACCCACTTCCAGGTATATACCCTAATAAAAACATATGTCCACACAGAAAATGGACACAAATGTTAAGAGTAGCATTATTCCTAATAGCTAAAAGGTAGAAACCCCAAAATCCATCGATTGACAGATATACAAAATGTGGTATGTGAATACAATGGAATGTTCTTCAGCCATAAAAAGAATGCAGTACTCACATAGGCCACAACATGGATGAACTTGAAAACATTAAGCTGAGTTAAAGAAGTCGATAAAAGAAAACCACATATTACATGATTCCATTAAGATGAAATGTCCAGAATAGGGCTATCTATAGAGATAAAAAGTAGAATAAAAGTTGCCTATGACAGAAGTGTGTAGGGGAGTGATAGCTAAAACATATCATGGAGTTTTTCTAGGGTGATAAAAATGCCCTAAAATTGACTGTGGTGATGGTTGCACAGACCTGTGAATACACTAAAAACCACTGAAGTGTCCCTTTACATAGGTGAATTGGTGCATGAACGATCTCAATAAAGCTTTTTTTTTTTAATTTTTTTTTTTAATGTTTATTTTTGAGACAGAGAGAGACAGAGCATGAATGGGGGAGGGTCAGAGGGAGGGAGACACAGAATCTGAAACAGGCTCCAGGCTCTGAGCTGTCAGCACAGAGCCCGACACAGGGCTCGAACTCACGGACCGCAAGATCATGACCTGAGCCGAAGTCGGCCACTCAACCGACTGAGCCACCCAGGCGCCCCAAATAAAGCTTTTTAAAAAACTAAAGAAATACCATTTTTCCCATATCTGTTTAGCAAATATATAAAATTTACTTGAAATGTACCATTTGAGGGGCACCTGGGTGGCTCAGTCAGTTGAGCATCTAATTCTTGATCTTGGCTCAGGTCATTATCTCACAGTTCATGAGATGGAGCCCCATATTGAGCTCTGTTCTGACAGTGTGGAGCCTGCTTGGATTTCTTTCTCCTTCTCTCTCTGCATCCCCTGGCTTGCGCACATGCACTCTCTAATAAACTTAAAAAAAAAAATGTACCATTTGGTAAAGGAGGTACGGGGGGCCAATAATGTTCCATTTCATGATGTGGTTGGTAGTGACAAGGGTGAACTTATTTTGTGATAATTATTGGTGCATTTTCCTATAAGACTTCAATAACACAGTCCATAAAAACACACATCTACACATTGTGTTGGTGACGGTGTAGATAAAGATACTCTTATACTTGGTTACTGCAGATGCAAGCTGATAAAACCTCTTAGGTATATAATTAACAAGTTTATCAACAATGAAACACACACATATTTGGATCCCATAGGTATATACCCCCATGTACAAAAGCATTTATTGCAACCTTGTTATAAAAGGAAAGGTGTGAGAAAACTCTAAAGGCTCATCAATTGAGGCCTGGGTAAATAAAATTATGGTATAATTCTACTAGGAAATACTATATAGCCATTTAAAATAATCAGGCAGATTTACACGTATTGAAACGAACCTATCCCCAAGCTAGAGAATTACGTGGAAAAAAGCAAGGTAAAGAACAGTGTACCTAAATATGGGGTATGCAACCTCTACGTGGGAAGAAAATAAACCTAAGATGGGGACAGTGGGAGTTATTCTCTCTCTCTGTCTCACACACACACACACACACACAACCACAGAACATCTCTGGAGGGACACAAGAAACTAGAAATCACAGTTGCCTCTGAAGAGGGGACAAGAGGAAGTAGGAGACACACCTTTCACTTTCTGCCTTAAAAAAAGAAAAAGGTGGGGGCGCCTGGGTGGCTCAGTCGGTTGAGCATCCGACTTCAGCTCAGGTCACGATCTCGCGGTCCATGAGTTCGAGCCCCGCGTCGGGCTCTGGGCTGATGGCTCAGAGCCTGGAGCCTGCTTCCGATTCTGTGTCTCCCTCTCTCTCTGCCCCTCCCCCGTTCATGCTCTGTCTCTCTCTGTCTCAAAAATAAATAAACGTAAAAAAAAAAAAAGAAAAAAAAAAAGAAAAAGGTGGATATATAATTAACTCAAATTATTCTAACTTAAAGCTATGGTATTTCAACATAGGTAAGAGCCCCTGAACTTTTTTTTCTTTTTCAAGTTATTTGAGAGAGAGACAGAGAGAATGAGCAGGGAGGGGCAGAGAGGGAGAGAGAATCCCAAGCAGGCTCTGCATTGTCGGCATGGAGCCTGATGCAGGGCTCAAACTCACGAATCATGAGATGACGACCTGAGCTGAAACCAAGAGTTGGATGCTTAACTGACTAAACCACCCAGGCACCCCAAGAGCCCATGAACTTCTAAAGATTAAAATTCTGAAGTGTTTGCTATGAATTCTGAACTCCTTTCTTTCTTCCATTTCAAGAGTTAAATACTCAAGCCATTAAACAGTAGTAATCACAAACAACTACTTACATCAACGCCTCCAAACAAGTCAAAAATATAAGTATTTGGATAAGTGGTTTCTTGGGTAAGTTTCCTCTCTTCAGTAACAAATGCCATAGCCTCCATGGAGAGAAGAGGAGAAATTTCCTAGTTTAAAAAAAGCATACAGAGTGACTTTCAGTTTTAGTATTCAACAGGAACCAGACACCAAAACATCAGCTTGAGTCACAACTTGAACTCCCATGAGCCCAAAGATAGCCCCCAACCATAACAGAAAAAAATAATAATCTTACAGAAAAGCTAATATAATGATAAAAGTTTTAACACTAGCAACCGCTAATTTATTTCATGCTTAATATGTACCAGGTATGGTTCTAAGTACTTCATGGAAGACCTCTTTTAATCTTCACAAACCTAAGAGATAATAGTAATATATCATCCCAATTTTAAAGATATGCAAACTGAAGTACGAAGTTGTCAACATCACACAACTGGTAGGTGAAGAGCCAGGATTTAAACCTAGGACATCTGGCTCCAGAGTCTGCGCTTACAGAGGAGAAAAGAACCATGTGGGATGAACTAGGAGATAAAGTGTGGCAAGAATCAAGGATCTTACTCATTACGCTCTCTCTTCATGGACCTTGAGGGAAAATGGAACACGATGGGCTAGAGCAGCGGTTCTCACACAGTGGTGAACATCAGAATCACTTGAAGGGCTTGTTAAAACCCATACTGCTGAATCCCACCTGCAGAGTTTCTGATTCAGTAGGTCCAGGGTGGGGCCTGAGAATGTGCCCTTATTAACAAGCTCCCAAATGCTGCTGATACTGCTGGTCCAGGTATCACACATCAAGAAAAGGCAGAACTCTAACAGACAACCTGTTACATACTGGGCACTGGGCTTTTGCACTTTAGCCTACCTAATCCTTAAAATAAGTCAATGAACTGAGTACAGTTTTACCCATTTTATAGGTGAAAAGCAAAATTAAGAAGTTGCCCAGGCTCACATAATTAGCGACTGAACTACTTACTAAAGACTGAACCACTTTCTCTGGGTCTCATTTTTCTCAACTATAAAACTAGCATGTAATTCCTCCTGGCAACATGGTACAGTGGAAGCCGACTTAGGAGGAAGACAAATTTGGACTCATCATGTAACGGCCACAGCCTTTGGGTGTGCTACCGCTGAGGCTGTTCTCTCTACTGAAGAGGGAATGATAAAGACATCTGGGTTTGCCTGCCCACTAACTCTTTTTCTCTTCTTCAAGTAAAAGCCCCATTTCCTTGGGGAAAACGCCCCTCCCTACTTTTCACATGGTTCTGTTGGGGCTGTGCCAGCCCCAGGAGCAGGTGATCAGGCCTAGCCAATAGTCTCTCATCCTCCTCACCTAAGTGGCTGGCCTAAGCTGTAGAAATGTCACCCTAGAGCTGTGATTACATGGAGGAACATGAAGCCACACACAGATGGCAAGATAAGAAATGGACGACTTAACCTTGTTTAGCCCTTGAATTCACACTTGTGCTTTCCAGTTACATGAGACAACAGAGGATCTTTTTTGCTACTGAGTAGGTTACTGTGCCCTGCAATCAAAGTATTCTGGACTAAAACAAATAAATATACCACCCATCTCATGTAATTACCATAAGAATTAAATATGCCTGGTACACCAGTTTCAAATAAGTATCTGCTGGATGAATAAAGTAATGATCACACAGCAAGCACTCACAAATATTTTCTCTCTTCTACCTCATCTCTCAGAGATTTTGCAGGAATCAAGTGCAATAATGTAAAATTCCTTGTGAAGTGTTTTCTTTTTTTTTTAATTTTTTTTTAATTAAAAATTTTTTTAACATTTTTTATTTATTTTTGAGACAGGGAGAGACAGAGCATGAACAGGGGAGGGTCAGAGAGAGGGAGACACAGAATCTGAAACAGGCTCCAGGCTCTGAGCTGTCAGCACAGAGCCCGACGCGGGGCTCGAACTCACGGACCGCGAGATCATGACCTGAGCCGGTCGGCCGCTCAACCGACTGAGCCACCCAGGCGCCCCAAGTGTTTTCAAATAAGTGTAAGACTGTAATTCTTTTTATCCCATTCAGACTATAAGAAGATCAAAAATACAAAACACTTTCTTTAATTAAACTTTATTTGGAAATGATTTTCAATTTACAGAAAGCTGCACAGACAAAACATGCCTTCTGAATGGTAAAGACTAAGTTTATTTGGTGCCTACTGTATTTTAGAATGACTTATGTGATATAATAACTTTACCTCTGAATAACATTGTATCAAGTGTCATTATGATCAACTGTAACTTACATGAGCCTTAACTGCAGCTAGAGCTGGTCATCTAAATTCAAATTTGGACCCACTCCCCAACTTAAAGGTTGGTTAATGGTAACCCCAGACCTACTGACTCAGAAACTCCAGGCGTGGGGCCCAGCACTCTGTTTTTTCAAGTCTTGCAGGTGATTCTGATACACACTCAAGTTTGAGAACAAGTGCCTTAGCATCCGCCTCCCAACCATCAAGCCCAGTTCCTTCAGCTTCTTATGTTGGTCATAACGTCCAACAACCACAAAACCACTTTCTTGAACCTTTTAGCAATATGGGATCTTTAAAATCCTGCTCAAAAAGAATGTCATCCCAATCCCAGGGCATAGGGTTAGCCTCCCAAATTAAGCAAACCCTGTCACAAGATAAGCGTGAAGAAAGCCCAGAAAGATATATACAGGGAACTTAATGGTGATTATCTCTGGATGATGGGATTATAGGTGATTTTTATTTTCTTCCTTGTACTTTTTCTGAACTTCCCAAATTTTCTACAGTTTACACAATAAAAACAGGCTATTTTAAAAAGTAGACTGAAGGAGGAAAACAACAACATCAACAAAACCAGACATCTGTGTCACCTGGAGGTGAATACAGCCTTTCCAAGGGCCCTAAGAGTTACCTTGAGGATGTTTTGGCACTCAATGAAGTCACTGTGGAGGTGGCTGCTTGCGTACAGCTTCAGGAGCAGCTGAGGAATTCCACTCCATTTGGACTGTTTGTCCCTCTCCGTCAAAAATGTCTCAGTGAACTGTGAGTCAAAAGAAGAAAAGAAAAAGGAACATTTTACTGCTGAGGAAAGAACTACTAGGATACATGGCAAACGAAAGCAGCTGCCTCCTAAAACCCACCCAGGCCAAATTAATTCAAAGCACTCTTTCTAGAAACCTTCAAAAGCTCCCCAACAGTCTACAAGCTAAAAGTGCAACTCCTTCCCTTGTGACACAACAGCCTTTATATTCTCTCAAGTACTCTCCTCTCTAGTTTCATCTCTTTCCCAAAGGGTACTCTCGGCTCCAAATGTACATGTTCTCTAGGTCTCTCTGCACGTGCTTTTCCCTGCCCAAAATGTCCTTGCCTGGTTTTTTCTACCTGGGAAGCTCCTTCTCCTTCTCCAAAGAGCAAGCCAAATACCCAGGAATTTTCTTTGCTGGGCTTCCTCTCTCTCTCTCCTTTGTAAGCGAGTAAGTGCCTGGCCTCTGGGGCCTTATCTAACATTTATCCTCTGTACCGTAATTACTGATTCATTTGTCCCCTCCTCCTGTAGACCACAAGCTCCTTCAGAGTAGGCACCAGGCTGTGTTTATCGTGTCCACCTTCTCTCTCTCAAAGAATGCCAGGCACAGAGACTCAGTAAATGTTTGAAGGAATGAGCAATAACCTTCTAGACTAATGACAAGTTCATTAACCAATTATGGCACAGTTCCACTAACACTCTAAGGACATATCATTAATCAGGGGCCGGATGTGAATTTATTTTCATATATACTTATCCCTCAATCAGATCAAAAGCTCCTTATAACCGTTATTACAGGATATGCAGGCTTTCAATAATGCCTTAGTCTATCCTGACACATATCAGTCCTATGATCTTGGACAAATCCCAGTATCCTTCCTGAGCTTGTTTTCTTAGATTGTAAAAATAAGATAATACAGAAGTAACAGAGAGGTAATGACACGTTTGTGAGAGTGATTTGCGTTAGGGTGAACCAAAGGCATTACCATTTCTGTGGGTTAAAAAAAAAAAAAAAAAGATTGAATATCAGCAATTTCATATCATTCAAGCTAGTTCAAATCAAGGCAAGTCCAAAAACAATGGAAAAGAATTCTTTCCTTTCCTTGAAAGGAAAAAAAAGAAAACAAATATATTTTTATGGGACTCAGCAAGGCACTGCTTACAAATTTATAGGTGTAAACATTTATATTAAAAAAGAGATCTCAGATAAATTATCTAAACTTAAACTTCCACTATGAGAAACTAGAAAAAAGAATAAACCAAACCCAAAACAAGCACAAGGAAATAAATACTATTGCAAAAATAAATGATACAGAGAAAAATAATTTTTTAAAAAATCACCAAAATCAAAAGTTGGTTCTTTGAAAAGAACAACAAAATTAAAACTTTAGTTACAATGACCAACTTAACAATGACTCAAATAACTAAATTAGGGAATGAAAGAGGAGACATTACTACCAACCTTATGGAAATAAAAAGATTTATAAAGAAGTACTAGGAACAATTATATGTCAACAAATACATAACCTAGATGAAATGGACAAATTCCTAGCAAAATACAAACAACTGAAACTGACTCAAGAAGAGTCAAAAGTGATTTAATAAGAAAAAAGGAAAGAAAACTACCCACAAAGAAAAGCCCAAGTCCAGATGCTTCACTGGTAAGTTCTACCAAACATTTAAAGACAAACTAAAAATACTTAAGATTCTTCCATAAAATAGAAGATAGAAGACTTCCAAACTCATTCTACTACCCTAATACCAAAACCAGACAAAGGTGTCACAAGAAAACTACAGATCAAGATCTCTGACAGATATAGACAAAAATCCCCAGCAAAATACTAGCAAACCAAATCCAGCAACATGTAAAAAGGATTATATACCATGACCAAGTGAGGTGTATTCCAGGTATGCAAGGTTGGTTCAACATATGAAAATTAATCAATATAATCAATCTGATAAAGGGTATTTACCAAAAACCCACAGCTATCATCATAATTAACAGTGAAAGCCTGAATGCTTTTCCACTAAGATCAGGAAAAAGACAAGGATGTTGATCCTCACCACTTCTATTTAACACTGTAGTAGTGACTCGAGCCACAGTAAGTAGGCAAGAAAAAGAAATAAAGGCATCCAGATGAAAAATTAAAACTATTATATTTGCAATCCTATGATCTTATACATAGAATACATTAAGGAACCCACATAAAAAACTATTAAAGGTAATGAATGAGTTCAACAAGATTGCAGGATAAAAATCGATATACAAAAATTAGCTAAATTTCTATACACTTACAATGAACAATCCAAAAATGAAATTAAGAAAACAGTCCCATAATAAAACCAAAAATAATAAAATTTAGAAATAAATTAAGTAAAAGGAATACAAGATTTGTGCAATGAAACTACAAAACATCACTGAAAGAAATTAAAGGAAGCCTAAATAAATGGAAAGCCATCCATGTTCATAGATTGGAAGACTTATGATTGCTAAAACAGCAATACTCCCTATATTGATTCAATGCAGTTTCTATCACAATCCCAGGTGGCTTCATTGAAGAAATTGACAATCTGATACTAAAATTCATATGGAAATGCAAGGGACCTACAATGGCCAAAATAATCTTGAAACAAGACAGTAAAGTTGGAAGAATCACACTTTCTGACTTCCAAGTTTATTACAAGCCTATAGTACAATCAAGATTTTGGCATAAAGGGGGCGCCTGGGTGGCGCAGTCGGTTAAGCGTCCGACTTCAGCCAGGTCACAATCTCGCGGTCCGTGAGTTCGAGCCCCGCGTCGGGCTCTGGGCTGATGGCTCAGAGCCTGGAGCCTGTTTCCAATTCTGTGTCTCCCTCTCTCTCTGCCCCTCCCCCGTTCATGCTCTGTCTCTCTCTGTCCCAAAAATAAATAAACGTTGAAAAAAAAAAAAAATTTAAAAAAAAAAAAAGATTTTGGCATAAAGATAGACACCTAGATCAATGGAATAGTACTGAGATTCCAAATTAAATCCTTACATTTACAGTCAACTGATTTTTTTACAACAGTGTCCACATAACTCAATGAGGAAAAAGATTAAGTCTTTTCAATAAATGTTGCTGGGACAACTGGTATCCATAAGCAAAAGAATGAAGATGGACTTCTTTCCACATACCATATACAGAAATTAACTCAAAATGGATCAAAGATCTAAATGTAAGAGCTAAAATGTAAAACATTTAGAGGAAAACACAGGCATAAGTTTCATACCCTTAGCTTAGGCAATGGTTTCTTGGATATGACATCTAAAGCACAACAAAGGAAAAAACAGATAACTCATGACACGGATAACATAAAGAACAATTCTATGAACACCTCAATTGGTGCAGAAAAAGCATTTTGTAAAATTCAACATTATAAACTGAGAAAAGAAGCAAACAAACAATAGTATCTACAGAAAACCTTCAGCAGGGACACCTGGGTGGCTCAGTCGGTTGTGTCCAATGCTTGACTTTGGCTCAGGTCATGATCTCATGGTTCATGAGTTCAAGCCTCCATGTCAGGTTCTGAGATGACAGCACTGAGCCTGCTTGGGATTCTCTCTCCCTCCCCCTCTCTCTGCCCCTTCCCCTCACGTGCACTCTCTTTCACAAAATAAACTTCAGGCTTTCCCTCTTAGATCAGGAATGTGCCCCTTCAACTCAGGCAGCACAGTCAGGCAAGAAAAAGAAAAGATAGAAAACTGGAAAGTATAAAACCTTCATTCGCAGATGATATTTGCAAACAACTGTACACATATACAATCCGAAAGGATCTAAAGTATTAAAATATAAAGTCCATATAAGTACAAAAACAATATAAAAATCAATCTTGAATGAAATCATGCCATTTGCAGCAATGTGGATGGAAGTGGAAGGTATTATGCTGAATGAAATAAATCAGAGAAAGACAGGTATCATATGTTTTCACTCATATGTGGATCTTGAGAAACTTAACAGTAGACCATGGGGGAAAGGTAGGGGAAAAACAGTTACAAACAGAGAAGAAGGGAGGCAAAGTATAAGAGACTCTTAAATACAGAGAACAAACTGAGGGTTGATAGGGGGGTAGGGGGCAGGGGAAAATGGGTGATGGACATTGAGGAGGGCACTTGTTGGGATGAGCACTGGGTACTGTATGTAAGCAATGAACCACGGGAATCTACCCCAAAAACCAAGAGCATTCTTTACACACTGTATGTTAGCCAATTTGACAATAAATTATATTTTTAAAAATCAATCTTGGGTTTTTTTTAATGGATTAGCGAGAACATGAAACAACAGGAACTTTCATACATTGCTGGTGAGAAAGTAAACTACTACCGTCACTTGGGAAAGTGGTAATAGCTACTGATACTCAACCTAGGCATATCCCATAACCCAGCGATTCTACTTCTAAGTATATATCCAAAAGAAATCACACACACATGCATCAGGAGACATGTACAAGAATATCCATATAAGCAGTACTCATAATAGTCCCAAACTGGAAAGATCTCATATACTCAACAGAAGTAGAATGAATCGTGGTTTGTTACAATACTATGCAGCAATAAAAATTAATGAACTACAGCTTCACCATTATCACGAATCAGTCTAACAAAGATTGAAAGAAAGCAGACTCAGTATATACTGCTTTATTCTATTTATATAAAGCATAAAAACTAGTACCCCTAAATACAATGTTAGAAGTCAGGCTGTGGGGCGCCTGGATGGCTCAGTCGGTTAAGCGTCCAACTTCGGCTGAGGTCATGATTTCACCGTTTGTGGGTTTGAGCCCCACGTCGGGCTCTGTGCTAACAGCTTAGAGCCTGGAGCCTGCTTAGGATTCTGTGTCTCCCTCTCTCTCTGTCCCTCACCCCCTCGTGCTCTCTCTCTCAAAATAAAAATAAACATTAAAAAGAAAAACAGAAGTCAGGCTAGTAATTTCATTTGGAAAAGAGGAAAACTAGAGCTGTAGACTAGAGGTACAGAAGTGATCTGGTTGGTTGCTATGTAGATGACAGCTTTATTACTATTCATTGGGCTGTGCACGCATTTCTTGTTCATTTTTATTTGCACATTATATTTCAACACAAGAAGTTTTTGAAATGCTTAAAATAAATCTGTATGCATTGATTACGGAAGGATTTCTAAGACGCATTTTCAAGTGAAAAAAGTTAAATGCACAATATGTACAGTATGATACCACCTGTGCAGGAAAAAAAAAGATATATAGACATATTTGCTTTTCTAAGTTTAATGTATCTCTACATAGATACACAAGAATCAATAACCATAGTTGCCTCTGGGAGTAGAACTGAAGGGTGCTAGCAGAGGTGGTAGTGGGCTACTTACAAGGGAGATTTACTTTTCTCTGCAACTGTATGTGCATATGTTATCTATTCAAAACACACATTACCTCTGGAGGGGAGGGGATGAGATGAAAGAGGTATTAACTATACTGGTACTTTTTTTTTTTTTTTTTTTTTTTTTTTTTAGAGAAGGAGAGCAAGCACAAGTGGGAGAGAGGAGCAGAGGGGAGAGAGAGAGAATCTTAAGCAGTATCCACACTCAGCATGGAGCCCAATGTGGGGCTCGATCCCATGACCCTGGGATCATGACCTGAGCCAAAATAGAGTTGGACACTCAACCAACTGAGCCACCCAGGTGCCCCTACTTTCTTAAGTTTGGTAGTAAGTACATGGGTATTGTGGTAATACTTTGGTATTACTTACTATAGGTTTTTGTAGGTCAGATATTTAATAAACAAACAAGTAAGTCTCTCCACAATGGAATCTGTAGATGCTCAATAAATATTACCATCCCCACCCCATTCCCAACATATCTAAACTTACCTCCCATTATGTCCCATACAAACATTTCATTGTCTCTTTCCTGTCTTCTAATGGCCAATTAGGAGGATTTTCTCAGGGGTGTTCTTAGTGCCAGAAAGATCTCTGCTACTCTGTTCAAATTCTATTCATTCTTCAGAACCAACTCAACTCTCTGCTATTCCATGAAGCTCTCTAAAGCATTCAAAGCCCAACATAATCATAGGAGAGAAGATGGCTTTTAAAAATAGGAGTACCCTAAAAAAATTGTTTCAAATAAAATAATTAAAACAGGAGGACGGACCCTAAGAGAACATTGAGTGCAATCATTTTGCAGAAGAAATTAATGTCAGGTGACAGACATGACTTTTTTATAGTTGTTAATATTTATTTTTTAGTTGTTACGTATTTAATGTATATATACACAAAATATCTACACAATGAATAAAAAGAAAGACTTTTGCCATGATTAAATTTCAGAATGCCAGAGAGAGAGAGAGAGAGAGAGAGAGAGAGAGAGAGAGAGAAAGAGATGATCCTAAAAGCTTTCAGGGTGTGAGGGGTGGGAAAATAGGTCATATACAAAGACATGGGAATCAGAACAGAACCTCTCAATGGTTACACCAAATGCTTAAAGACAATGGAATAACACCATTAAAAACTTAAGGGAAAATAACTTCCAACTTAGAATTTTATACCCAGCTTAATTTAATATACAAGAATAAAAGACATTTTCAAACATGTAAGCTTAAAAAAAAAGCTATCTCCCATGTACTCTTTCTCAGGAGACTACTAGAGAATGCACTCGCCCAAGACAGGATTCATGAAACAGAGGATCTAAATCATGAGAAAAAGAAAATGCTTTGAATTTGGTGAAGTTAAAAACCAAAAATTCAGATGTATAGCTGTCCTAGCAAGGAACTAGTCCAAACTGGAGGAAGATGGAGTTCCAAGAAGGATTTCGTCTTTAACAACAAAGTTTTAGAATTCAGGACTAAATTGTAAGCACACGAAAAGCAAATTTTAAAAGAATGAGATTATTCTAGTGAAAGAAGCCAGACTCAAAGGCTACATATGGTACAGTTGCATTGCAATGACAGTCTGTAAAAGGGCACAGGAATAGGGCAGTAAACAGATGAGCAGTTGCTAGAGGACAGGGGTGGGGAAAGGGCTGACGAGTACAAGAGAATTTTCTATATCCTAACTGTAGTGGTGGTCACACAACTGTGTTTGTCAAGATTCGTAGAACTACAGGCACACCTCGGAAACACTGTGGGTTTGGTTCCAGACCACTGCAATAAAGTGAGTCAAATGAATTCTTCAGTTTTCCAGTGCATATAAAAGTTACATTTACGTTATACTGTATAGTTAAGTATGAGATAGCATTATGTCCAAAAACAGGTATATGCCTTTGTTAAATATTGCGTAAAAATGCTAACCATCATTTCATCTTCCAGGAAATCTTAATCACTGATCACAGATCACTATAATAGTAACTAAAAAGTTGGAAATATTGTGAGTATGACCAAAATGTGACAGAGACACCAAGTGAGCAAATGCTGTTGGAGAAGGGCACCAACAAACCTGTTCAATGCAAGGTGGCCACAAACCTTCAATTTTGTAAAAAACGCAGAGGCTGTAAAGTGCAACAAAATAAAGAACAAAACAAGGAATTCCTATAAATACTAAAAAGGGTGAATTCTGGGCCACCTGGGTGGCTCAGTCGGCTTCAGCTCAGGTCATGATCTCACAGCTTGTGAGTTTGAGCCCCGCGTCGGGCTCTGTGCTGACAGCTCAGAGCCTGGAGCCTGCTTCAGATTCTGTGTCTCCTTCTCTCTCTGCCCCTCCCCTGCTCACACTGTCTCTCTCTCTCAAAAATAAATAAACATTAAAAAAAATTAAAAAAATAATAAGGGTGAATTCGACTACATTTATAACTCAATTCAAAAAATGGGGAGAGGGGTGCCTGGGTTGGTTCAGTTGGCTGAGCAGCTGGCTTTTGATTTCAGCTCAGGTCATGAGATCACTACACACTAAGGGCTGAGCCTGCTTAAGATTCTCTCTCACTCTCTCTCTGCCCCTCTCCCCCACTCACTGTAAAATAAAGAGTAATAACAATTTTTTAGTGGAGGAAAATGGTGGCTTTTAACTTTAAGGGAAACAAAAAATATACAAAATACTGTTGTATAATCTATGGCTCTATTGTAAATAATTACATCGTGATCATCATCACATAAAATTTTTTTTAATTTATTTTTTAATGTTTATTTATTTTTGAGACAGAGAGAGACAGAGCATGAACAGGGGAGGGTCAGAGAGAGAGGGAGACAG
Source organism: Lynx rufus (assembly GCF_022079265.1). Classification (NCBI taxonomy): domain Eukaryota; kingdom Metazoa; phylum Chordata; class Mammalia; order Carnivora; family Felidae; genus Lynx; species Lynx rufus. The sequence continues at coordinate 24,120,165 of NW_025814896.1, read as the reverse complement.
AATCTGAAGCAGGCTCCAGACTCTGAGATGTCAGCACAGAGCCCAACGCAGGACTCGAACTCACGGACCAGGAGATCATGACCTGAGCCGAAGTCAGATGCTTAACTGACTGAGCCACCCAGGAGCCCCTCTTTTTTTTTTTTTAATGTTTACTTATTTTTGAGAAAGGGGGAGAGGCAGCGAGAGGGGGAGACAGAATCCAAAGCAGGCTCCAAGCTGTCAGCACAGAGCCCACTACCTGAGGCAAAGTTGGACGCTTAACCGACTGGGCCACCCAGGCGCCCCATCATCAGGTAAATTCTTAACATCAATGGCCCAAAACGTGATAGAACTACATTAGGAGACTAAAAAGACATATGTGGTGTTGTGAATTAAATCCTAGTTTACAGGGGAAGAAAACAGACAATGTCTAAAATCGAAAAGTTACAAAATAGCGTATTACTTAGAAATACTGGCTGTCCTCTTTCCTGGAGGACCCTTCCCCTGCAAAACATACATAGTGTGGGCAGTGGTTGCCTGGGAAGGGTGCAATTTGGGGGTAAAAAATGGGGCAGAGCATTGCTGTTTTTAGTTACAAGGCTAACAATACCCAGAGAGCTTCCCAACAGTCCTCCAAATATCCAACTTCACAAGGGATTTATTTTACCACCTTTATGTTGTCTTACAAGGCATTTACTTCCATTTAAAAATAATCATTTGGATTTTGTTTTCCTTGTGAACAGCTGAGTACTGTGATGAACGAGCCACCAACCCAGGCATCTTCAAAGCTGAATTACTGGCAGGTGTTGTATGGGTTTCTCCCCTTGGAGTACTTGTGGTTTGACAGTTTATAGCAGCGATAATCTCTTACATCATGTTGCCTAAGCTGTCAACCTGTTCAGTGGATATGACATTTCCAGGCACTTAACTTTCATTGATTTTGTCTTTACTGCTTTTCTTTTTAAATAATTAAAGGCTAAATTCCATAAACATAAATGTGCATCTTATCTGTTTAGTCCTAAGTGTAAGTTATCTAATGCCTTACAACATCATATTAAGTGCAAGTAAATAGTCTTAAAAACGAATTCATGAAGATTAAATACCTTCTTAGGTTATTCTGATAACAAATGTTAACCAATGAATACTTGTGTCCACTGTAGTGGGATGTTTTGTTTCAACATAATTAGGAGTGAATTTTATGGTTTGTGAATACAAAAACTTCCTGTTAAAATGAATAGTATTTATATTTTTAGTTTATGAGAATGTATCTATCCAGGATATCAAATTACCCTTGACAGGCAAGGGAAGACTGTAGTTGACTTAAACCCCTAGGTTTCACAAATACTAATGCTTAGAATGGGGATAAAACAAATTTATTGAAATTTTTAAAAAGGGGGGGGTCAATCTCAAGAAAAAATATGAATACTCAGGTAGAATTTAGATATGCAAGTAATCATGAAGGAAGCAATGACTGGCATTTGGGAAACAGAATGAGGATGCCATAACCTAACTGATCACCAGACTGCCAAACTGAAGGACTAGTTCTAGGGGTGGTGGGTCATGACCTGTAAAAGTTACTCTGCCCTGAGTCTAAGATTTGCCTAGTCTATCCCTTTCCCTCAACTCCTACTGATCATGCAGGTCTTGTGCGCCCAAGGTAAGGAATCTGGATTTGATTCTAACTGCAGTGAGATGCCACTGGAGGGTTTTAAGCAAGGGAATTGTAAGATCTGATTTGCTATAAGGATCACATGTGCTGATAAGTGTATACTGGCTCTGTAAACGCTACAGCATCGTACCAGCACTACTTTATTACCTAGATAGAGGGCAAATTCAACAGGAGAAGAGAAAATAAGGCACACTATAATCCACATAGGACAGGCCCATTCTAAATAAAACATGTGGTTCAGAGTCTTCTCCCAGACTTCTCTTAAGTCCCATTTAGGGAAATAGGGAAGACCTGGGGACGATCAGGTTTGGTGAAAGAGGAATCAGGAATTTCATTTAACATACTGAGTTTGAGATGCCCATGAGACATTTAAGTGGAAGTATTGAGATGATATTTGGATATACTCATCTGAAGCTAAATGGAGAGATCTTGATGGAAATATATATTTAGGATCCATCAGAGTATAGACTATTTGTTAAACAATACTTACTAACCTTTATAGCATGCTTACTATGTTTTAAAATACCATTTTAAGTGCTTTAAATGTATAAATTCATTTGGTCCTTACCACAAAACCTTACAGGCTAGGTCTCATGATTACCCCTCTTTTACAAATGAAGAAACTGAGGCATAAAGAGATTAAGTAACTTGCCCAAACACACACAGTAAGTATGTACCAGAGCTGTGGTTCAAACCTAGGATACCTGACTCCAGAACTCTTTAAAGCCATGAGACTGTTTAGAAGTAGAGACAGGACTCAGGAGGAGGAAGACTGAGCCCTTACAAACAATATTTCTTTTTTTTTTTAAGTTTATTTATTTTTGAGAGAGAGAGAAAGAGAGAGAGAGAGAGAGAGAGAGAGAGAGAGAGGGAAAGAGGGAAAGAGAGAAAGAGAGAAAGAGAAAGAGAGAAAGAGAGAGAGAGAGAGAGAGAGGGAATACGAGTGGGGGAGGAGCAAAGAGAGAGGGGGACGCAGAATCTGAAGCTGGCTCCAGGCTCTGAGCTGTCAGCACAGAGCTTGACGCAGGGCTTCAACTCACTAACCCAAAGTCAGACACTTAACCGACTGAGCCACCCAGGCATCCCCAAACAGTATTTTAATTCAAACAATTTTCAAGGGCCTGACACTGTTTTAGGCTCTGTTTCAAAGAAAAATAAGACAAATTCCCTTGAGAAGCCCAGTCTAATAGCTACAAGCTGACAACAACTAGTAACTGAACATCTATCTGCCTCACACTGGCCAAACTTTTTAGACATATTATTTCACTTAATCCTAAGAGTCCTATGAGACAGATATTAGTGACATTTTAGAAATAAGGAAACTAAGGTTCAGGAAGGTTAAGTAATGTCACCTGGATCACTCAGCTAGTAAGTGATGGAACATGGGTCAATTGAGGTCCACCTTCCTTTAAAATCTGGTCTTTTCCAAGGAAATCCTGTTATATGCTGCAACATGGATGAACTTTGAGGACATTAAGCTAACTGGAATAAGCCAGTCACAAAAAGACAAATAGTGTTTGACTCTACTTCTGTGAAGTATGAAAGGTAGTCAAATTCATAGAAACAAAGTAGAATGATGGTTTCCAGGGGCTGGGGGCGAGGGAGTAGGAGGTATGTTGTTGTTTAATAGGTACAGAGTTTCAGACTGGCAAGATGGAAAAATCCTCTTGATCTGATTCACAACAATGTGAATATATTTAACACTACTTAACTGTACACTTAAAAATGGTTAAGATGGGAAACTTTATGTGTTTACCACAACTAAAAAAAATTTTTTTAAATCTGGTCTTTTTCCCAGTTTACCACATGCCACATTGGACATGCTTACTGTGCTATGGAAATGCCTGTGAGGAAATTACCTGTAATGTGGGGAAAGGTGGTGTGTGGGGGCAAGGAAGAGATCAAGGAAAGTTACCAAGAAAGGATACATTTGAAAGATGAAATTCCCCTCATTATAGTTTTAGGAAGGTAGCTCCATCTCAACCCCCGAAATAGCTCCCACACCTGCATACAACTAACTACTCATTACAATAACTAGCCTAAACCAGGCTCAAGAATATTCTAACACCCTACTATCTGGTGAGCTTCTCCAATCTCCTCCCATTCCAGGTCCTCCAGCACTGGAAACAAATTAAGTGTCCTAAATTGCCTCATTTATTATGCTGAATGACTTCTGTGGCTCCTGACTGCCCTCAGAATGTAAAGGATTAGCAAAATGAGTGTTCAGGAGATTACCTAAATTTTCTGAGCCTCAGTTTCCTCATCTGTGATAAGAGAGGAGTCCCAACATCTAATTCAAAAGACTGAAAATTAAATGAAGACATTGTATGCATACCTTGCTCAATGTCTGCTCCAAAGTATGCACTCAGTGAGCTGTTCCTTTTCTGCCTGCCCCCACAACCCAGCTAAGTGAGGCGTTTTGGTTTAAAGAACAAGAGAGCAAGTATTTCCAGGATGTTAAGGCAGATAAAGAAGAATGCAAAGGGGAAAAAGTTGCTCAACTATGCTTATCTGATGTTCAGGAAAATACTGCTCACCCAGAACTGTTTCTTCATCTGTAACCTGCTAGAACAGAGACCACCTGTTTTTTTTTTAATCTTTATTCTGTCCTTTTAATCATCTGAGTATTACTGAAATGGCTCAAATATACTATATGCAGTACACCGTGAAAATCTAACTCCTTTTCTCTCCCCCATCTACCCAACTGCCACCCAATCCCACCAACCACTTTATTAGTTTGTGTATCCTTCAAAACGTTTCTATATGCAAAAGCTGTCTTTAAATTAAGTAATGTTTTACAATTGCCTTTGCAACCTAAGTTTTGGGAATGAGGGGGTGGGGTGGTCAGCGCCATGAGTCTAGGTCTTTTCTCATCCTGCCTCACCTCAAAGCAGTGTCCTCCATTCATTCAAAAAATACTAATCGTATATTGGGCGCCAATTATAAGCTAGATACCAAGTACAGCATTAACTGATTATCCTTCAACCTTTACTAAGCAACAAAAATGCACTTAACGCTTTACACAATTATCTCCATTGATCCTCACGACAACTTAAGAAGCAGATTACGAATCGTCACCTTCATTTTACATATGTGGAAACTGAGGCACCGAAAGGTAACTTGCTCAAGCAAGGGTTTGAATCCAGGCCTGACTCCAAAGTCCTCGCTCTTAACCATGACGCTCCACAATGGCAAAACAGAGTCCCTGCACCCTTTGGAGCTCAGCCTAATGTTGGATACAGGCAAGAAAAGGGGCAGACAATAAAGAAATATGTAATTACAGACCAAGAAAGTAATGTGAGCGAAACGAATTCAGGGCTGTGACTGAATAACAATGGGGACCTACTTTAGAAGTGGGGGGGGGGGGAAGTGTCAAGGAAAGGCCTGAGAGAATGACATTTATGATAGGCTTGGGAACCGTTTGAGGGCTGCATTAATGACCCACCGCCCAATTCACGGTGGAAAACTCGAGGCCCTTAGAAGCTAAAGCAAACTCGCCCAGGGTCCCCCAGACGTGTAGACGTGGCGCAGGGTTGGGAGGATCCAGGAGCTGGGCCCAGGACTCGTACACGCCACCGATGCCCGATGAAGCCCAGTCCGGCTCGGCCCCTAACCAGGGCCTCTAGCCCGCTGCTGCCCACCGCCCCGCGGCGGCTGACAGCATCCACACAGCCTGCAGGGAGGCCCCGCGGCCGGCCAAGAGGGGTCGGGCCCGTACTGCGGCGGCCTGGAAAGGCCTCTTCTCCGGTCCCCCGCCAGCTCCCGCCCGGTCCGCCCCGCCCCGCCCCTCCGGGCCGGCTTCGTACCTGCACGGCCCGGACCAGGCCCCGGCCGGTCAGCTGGCCCTGCCGCAGCTGCAGCAGAATGTTACCGGGCCGCGGCCGGCCGCCCCATCCGCCCCAAGCCGCCACCGTTGCCGCTGCCCGTCGCCCTCGGCCGGCCCCAGACCCAGCAGCCGCCGGCACCGCCGCCATGTCTCCTCGTCCGACAAACAGGAAGCAAGCGGCCCCGGGGCCGCGGAGATTTCTACGGGGCGACGGAGGGGTAGTCGCAGCGCCCCCAGCGGGACGACGGCGGAGGCGCAAGCCGCGTGGCAGCGGCCGTGCGCGCCGCGGTCCCTACTGGGAAATGTAGTCTTGCTCTCAGGCGGGGCAGGTGCGAAAGAGATGTGGCGTTTTCTGCGCTACTTGTTTTTGGGGCCCCTCGGTCTTGCATTTCGGCGAGGACCTCTGAGGTCGAAGACGCAGTACCTGCGTGAGCACTTTCCCATTTGTTGCCTGTTTGGGGAGGTTACAGCCAACTAGCTAGGAAAAATCCTGGGTTCCAGTCCAGGAATCAAACCGCCCAGACTGATTCCTGCCTGAATTCCTTCTCTCTACTCCTGACTCGGTGCGGACGGACCTCGGCTCTCTGCCCCTTAATTTCCGTGTTAGTTCTTTCAGTCAGTGGTTCCTGGGAGTCTGTTCAGCCAATAAATAGTTCCTAGGGGCCTGCTCTGTGCCCGCTCCGAACTGGTCACTGGGAATACTGTGGTGAGCAGAACAGACCTACTAGGATCCTGTTTTGGAATGCAGGTTACAGAAGAAGAGAGCAAATCCGTACACAAATAAATGCACAACAATCAGCTGTGTAAGTGGTTAGGTTGTTGTGAAGTTAAATGAAATAATGGAAGGGAAAGGAATGAGTAAATTATGACATTATATCCTTTGTCAGAGGAACCTTGTCCTAATTTCTCCCCACCAGATAGTATTTTCTCTCTGCTCTGAGCCCATGTTAATCATTCTTTCGGGAAGCTTCTGTGTCGGGATTGCATGGTCGCCTCCCCTTTTCCTTTCCTGGAAGGGGTCTTGTAGCATAAATGAAATAGGGGTCCTGGGTGTGATGCAATAAGGAATGGTGGAGATTGAGACTCATAATTCATCACCCAAACCAGAACACTTTTAAGAATAAAAAAAACGCTATTAATAATTATGCTGGGACAGCAGGCATGGTGACCAATATCCCAGTTTGCTTGGGATAGTCCCCATAGACACCTGTTACAAGACTCCTCCCAGGAAAGAAAAAGGAGAGGCGATGATGTCCATTTTAAAATGAGTAGTTTCTACTGGCTTCCAGCAGATTGTTGCTGGATCTTCTAGTTTTTCCAGAAAAGCCAAAAATCTGGGGTTTTATGTGAAGTTTCCAAACTTTGAAAACTCCACGGACCAAATAAAATCCTGTCCCTTTCTGAACACTGGAACAGGGAGACCAGGAACAGGCCATAGGTACATGGAAGTTGAGCATGTGGTGAGGGAGGTATTTCAAATCATTAGGGAAAGAAAAAAAAAGTTTAGGTCTTTAACTTCACACCAAAAGCTAAAATGCATCTCAGACCTATTAAAAGCTATATGTAACAAAATCAAAGTATACTTCTAAAACTGGATAATGATGATGATTATTCAACTCTAAGTTTACTAAAAATCATTGAATAATAGAAGTGAATATATGAAAATACTTTTATGATTTGGGGGTAGAAAAGCTCTTCTTAATCATAAAACCCAGAAGTCATAAATAGGAAAAGATGGACAAGTTTGACCTCAACAATATAAAAACTTCTGCACAAGACACTACAGACAACCATAAAAGGCAAGACATATTCTGGGAAGGAGTCAATATCCAGAATTTATGAACATACTGTGCCCTCTGCCTTAAGTTCTCATTCCCTGGAAGCTCTCTGAATGGCTTGCTTCCTCATGTTCTCCAGGTTTCTGTTCAAGAGGAGACCTTCCCTGACCATCCATATAAAATAGCATTTCTTACACTCTCCATCTTATTACCTGCTTTGTTTGTTTGCTTGCTTTTATAGCACTACCTCCACCTGACATATAATTGTTTACTTTCCGCACCCCTCCTAGAGTATACTTTTGGTCTATTTTGCTCATTGTTATATTCATCTCTAGCACCTAGAATAGTACTTAGCACATAGCAGGTGATCAAATATTTGTTTATCGGATCAATGAATTATCCAGTAGATGCATGAACTCCTACAAAAATATAAGGAAAAGCCAAACAACCCAATAGAAAAATAGAAATGAACAGGGTGGGGCACCTGGGTGGCTCAGTTGGTTAAGCCTCCAATTCTTGATTTCACCTCAGCTCATGATCTCATGGTTTGCGTGTTTGACCTCCCACATCAGGCTCTGCCCTGACAGTGCAGAGCCTGCTTGGATTTTCTGTCTCCCTCTCACTGCCCCTCCCTCACGTGGATGTGTTCTCTTATTCTCTCTCTCTCTCTTTCTCTCTCTCTCTCTCTCTCTCTCAAAAATAAATCAACATTAAAAAAAGAGAAATGAACAGGCAATTCACAGAAGAAAAATCAATGGCCAGTAAATGTGTAAAAAGATGCCCAACCTCAATTTCACTAGTAGTAGGATGCTGATAGTGAGTACATAAATTGATATACCTTTCTGGAAAGCAATTTTTAGCAATATGAATTAAGTCATAAGAAATCCAAACTTTTTGGCTCAATAATTACTTCCTTGGGAATCTCTCCTAATGATTTTAGTTGCTATGATGTTGATTTACATAAAAAATGTTTATTATTGTATTATTTGTGATTGCAAAAACAAAAACAATGTCACCATAAAATAGAAGCATGTTTAAATAGATTCTAGTATTTCAATATAATGGAATATTCGAGTCATTGAATACCATTGTTTACAAAATAAAAATAAAATACTAAGATTTCAAATAAAGTTAACCATGTTTATCTTTTGATCTGTTTCTAGGAATTTATGTTTTAATAACAACTAAACAAGTGTGCAAAGATGCATCGTTATAATATTTACTGCGGCAGATATATGTCAAAACATTGGAAACAATCTAAATATCCCTTAATAGGGGACTAGATAAACTGTGCTTCATCTATACAGTAGAATACTCCGCAGTCATTAAAAGGAATGGACTACACACATACACACACACACACACACACACACACACACACACTGACATGCAAAGATGTTCAAGACACAGTTTTAATTGAAAAAAGCTCATGGGAAAAGAAAAAGAAAAAAAAAAGCTCATGGAAGACCAATATGTATCATGTGATCCCATTTGTATCAAAAATTATCTATTTACATATTTTATGAATATATTACAAAATCCGGAAGATTATGCATAAAATGGTTAAAAGCAGCCACCACTACAGAATGGAATGAGGAGGTGGGGAAAGAATGTTCATTTTCCTAACTTTTACACTGTTACTTGCATTTTATTATGGGCATATATAACTTTAAAATTTTAACATTAAAAACTTGTAAAATTATGTATCTATAACTGGATAGGAAAATGCTCACCACACATTGTTGAAAGAAAAATAAAGCACGTTATATAGGAATAAGCATATCATAAGCCCATTAACATATAATTAGACATTCCTATTCTATGTGGTTGTATGCACAGAATTACCCAAAAGAAACATCATCAAAAATGCCAGTGGTGGTTATCACAATGTAGACAGATTTCAGGTGATTTTTACTTCATTAATATTTTTCATAATTTTTTACGTAAGCCATATATCATTTTTTAAAGTTTTGGAAATTCCAGCTGGTTAATATTCAGTGTAATACTAGTTTTAGGTGTACAATACAGTGAATCAACAGTTCCACACATCACCCTGTGCTCATCACAACAAGTGCACTCCTCAATCCCCATCACTTGTTTCACCCATCCCCCACTCCTCCCCTTTGGTAACCAACAATTTAATATAACTAAGAGTTTGTTTTTTGGGGCGCCTGGGTGGCTCAGTCAGTTAAGTATCCAACTCTTGATTTCGGCTCAGGTCATGATCTCACAGTTTGTGAGTTTGAGCCCCACCCACATCGAGCTTTCTGCTGTCAGCAAGGAGCCCGCTTTGGATCCTCTGTCCAAACCAGAGAGACAGAGGTCTCTCTCTGCCCCTCCCTGCTCATTTTTTCTCTCTCTCTCTTTCAAAATAAATAAAGAAGGGGCGCCTGGGTGGCGCAGTCGGTTGGGCGTCCGACTTCAGCCAGGTCACGATCTCACGGTCCGTGGGTTCGAGCCCCGCGTCAGGCTCTGGGCTGATGGCTCAGAGCCTGGAGCCTGTTTCCGATTCTGTGTCTCCCTCTCTCTCTGCCCCTCCCCCGTTCATGCTCTGTCTCTCTCTGTCCCAAAAATAAATAAAAACGTTGAAAAAAAAATAAAGAAAGAAAGAAAGAAAACTTGAAAAATGTCTCTTACTTCTTCCCTTTGCTTGTTTTGTTTCTTAAATTCCACATATGAGTAAAATCATATGGTATTTGTCTTTGTCTTACTCTAATTTCACTTCACGTGATACTCTCTAGCTCCATCCACGTCATTGCAAATGGCAAGATTCTGTTCCTTTTGATGGCTGAGTAATATTCCACTGTGTGTAGATACCACATCTTCTTTACCAGCCATGTATGATTTTTACACTCAGGAAAAACAAAAGATATTTTAATGTTAGAAATTTTTTAAAAAAGAAAAGAAAAGGCATTTCCAGGGATACAAGCTGGCATTGATGAGCTCCCCAGGCAGCAGCCAGTCTTCCTTGAGCAATCACAGCCCCAGGATTCCACCCAGTGTTCTTCCTGAGGTAAATGGTGGAATATATTCTCATCCTGTCAGGATGAGCGAGGATACATGATCCTGACAAATTTCACAGTTCAAATGACCCTTCAGGTTTCCCTTGGCACTCATCATGCTGGGGACAAGTCTTTCCATGTAAGCTTTGATTCAAAAGTCATTTTCCATTCCTAAATTTGTACCTTGCTAAGCCCAGCCTCGCTCAGGCACTCCCCAAAGCTGGCTATTCATGGAGTCCAAGATGATCACATCAAATTCAGCCTTTAAGGTCACCATGTGTCTAGGAAATAAGGAGATACGTTTTCAGAAATCTCTGGGTAAAGGCATTCTTTCTACTTCATCTCTGCTCTGCAGGCCTTTTCCATTGAAACCAGATGTGTGTCTCTCACCACCAGAGAGCGTAGTACCCCTTTCCTAAGAAGCCAGTTGATGTCAATTGGGGTTAGCGTTAGAAAAAATGAAGCTCCTAAACTGACTAATTTTCCCCCCCACAATAATCCCAAATGGTTTAACCAAACATGCTGATGTTACTCAGAGAATATTACTTCTTGTAAGTGAGTTACCAAACTCATCTCAGTTGGCCAGATAGATTTTCTGGGGAAACTTTTTAAAATCATATTTTCAATCCTAGAGAAGTAATTTTAATCAAAGCAACTGGCACAGCTAGAGTCAGACCATAGAAACAGCTGTCCCGTGTAGTCATGCACTGTCCTGTGGTGGTATTTCAAATATATGTTTTTTCGTATTCCATTTCTTTTTTTTTCCCTATTACATTTCTAAAGTACCATCTCTCAGTGATTTGTTTCAAAAATGTTCATAAAGGGGCACCTGGGTGGCTTGGTTAGTTAAGCGTCTGACTTCAGCTCAGATTATGATTTCGTGGTCCGTGAGTTTGAGCCCTGCATTGGGCTTTGTGGTGACAGCTCAGCCTAGAGCCTGCTTCAGATTCTGTGTCTCCCTCTCTCTCTCTCTCAAAAATAAACATTAAAAAAAATTGTTTTTATGTTTGTTGAGTACCATCTTAAGTGCCAGGCACTGCTGTAGGTACTAGGGATATAGTGCTAAATAAAAGAAACAAAAGTCTCTCTACTCTCATGGACCTTATACTACTGTGTAAGACCCACCCTTTTTTTGAGCACTTAACATTGGCCAAGTGTTTTATTTGCACTGCCTTATTTTTCTGCAGCTTTTTAGGGGAAAACTCTCAAATCTACAGAAAATTAAAAGAGTAATACTATGAACATTCACATACCCTTTGCTTAGACTCACCAGTTGTTAACATTGTGTTTTATTGTATCTATTCTTTCTCTCTTTTCCTCCCTACTGATCTGCACATATATATATGTGTATATATATATATATTATATATATATATATAATATATATATATATATATTAGCATACATCTCCCAAGAACAAGGACATGCTCCTAATAACTATGGTACCATCACACCCAAGAAATTTAATGTTGATATAATGTTACCCTATATTCCATACCTTATATTCCATATTCAAACCCTATATTCCATATTGCCCCCAGAATGTCCCTTATAGTTTTCCCCCCGCCATCCAGGATTCAATCAAGGATCATGGATTTTGTTTTCATTTTTGCTTTTTTTAATTTTAAGAGTTTATTTTTAAGTAATCTCTACACCCACTGTGGGACTCAAACCCACAACCCTGAGATCAAGAGTTGCATGTTCAACTAACTGAACCAGCCAGGTGCACCAAGGATCATGCGTTTTGAATGTCATGACTCTTTAGTGTCTTTTAATCTAGAAAAGTCCCTCATCTTTTCTGTCTTTCATGGCATTGACAATTTTATTATTTTTAATATAATTTATTGTCAAATTGGTTTCTATACAACACCCAGTGCTCATCCCAACAAGTGCCCTCCTCAATGCCCATCACCCATCTCCCCCACCCCCCATCAACCCTCAATTTGTTCTCTGTATTTAAGAGTCTCTTATGGTTTGCCTCCCTCCTTCTCTGTTTGTAACTTTTCCCCCCTTCCCTTCCCCCATGGTCTTCTGTCAAGTTTCTCAAGATCCACATATGAGTGAAAACATTTGGTATCTGTCTTTCTCTGACTGACTTATTTCACTTAGCATAATACCCTCCAGTTCCCTCCATGTTGCTGCAAATGGCAGGATTTCATTCCTTCTCATTGCCAAATAGTATTCCATTGTGTATATAAACCACATCTTCTTTACCGATTCATCAGTTGATGGACATTTAGGCTCTTTCCATAATTTGGCTGTTGTTGAAAGTGCTGCTATAAATACTGAGGTCCATGTGCCCCTATGCATCAGCACTCCTGTACCCCTTGGGTAAATTCCTAGCAGTGTATATCCCTTGTGTCATATGGTAGATCTATTTTTAATTTTTTGAGGAACCTCCACACTGTTTTCCAGAGCAGGTATACCAGTTTGCATTCCCACCAACAGCGCAAGAGGGTTCCTGTTTCTCCACATCCTTGCCAGAATCTATAGTCTCCTGATTTGTTCATTTTAGCCACCCTGACCAGTGTAAGGTGGTATCTCAGTGTGGCTTTGATTTGTATTTCCCTGATGATGACATTGAGCATTGTTTCATGTGTCTGTTGGCCATCCGGATGTCTTCTTTGGAAAAGTGTCTATTCATGTCTTCTGCCCATTTCTTCACTGGATTATTTGTTTTTTGGGTAGAGTTTGGTGAGTTCTTTATAGATTTTGGATACTAGCCCTTTATCCTATATGTCATTTGCAAATATCTTTTCCCATTCTGGCACTGACAATTTTTAGGAGTCCAACTTTGCTCAATGTTCTATCACCTGGATCTTCTTGACTATTTTCTCATGAATGGATTAGGGCTCAACTTTTTAGCAAGAATACTTCATAGATGATGACAGGTCTTTCCTATTTCTTCACCTCAGGAGAAAATAGCATAAATTTATCCCATTATCAATGATGCCAAGTTTAATCTCTTGGCTAATGTGGCGTCTACCAGATAGATGTCTTATTGGAAAGGTACATTTTCCCCTTTGTACTTAATAAGTAATCTGTGGCCTTCAAGACTGAGAATACGTTGTTCCCCAACTACCTTTCACTCAGTTTTTAGCATCCTTTGGTAATCCTTGCATGGATTACAATGCTGGTGGTTGCAAAATAGTGATTTTCTAATTTTATCATTTCTTCCCTTTTTATTAGAGTGTATTCTGAAAAAAGGAGCTCTTCCATTTTTTATCTGGGTTATCACTAAGGACACACAGATTCTTTTTTTATGTAATGTGTTTTTTATTTTTTTTTATATGAAGTTTATTGACAAATTGGTTTCCATACAACACCCAGTGCTCATAATGTGTTTTTTATTTTATGTAAAACATATGCCCCAATGCCCCAGTGGATATAGAACATTTCTATCACTCCATTAAGTTTTCTCATGCTCCTTATTAGCCAACTCCTGCCCTCCAGGCAACCACTGTTCTGATTTTCATCATCATAGGTTAGTTGTGGCTGTTCTAGAACTTTATGCCCATAGAAACATACAGTATGTAGTCTTTGTGTTTAGCGTCTTTCACTCAGCATAATGTTTTTGAGATTCATACATATTGTTCTATGCATCAGTGGCCCAATCCTTTTTACTGCTGCAAATATTCCATTGTATGAATACACACAATTTGTTTATCCATTCTCCTGTTGATAGATGTTTGGGTTATTTCTAGTTTGGAGCTATTATAAATAAAGCTAATCTTATACGGGTTTATATAAGCTTGAACATTCTTATACAAGTTCTGGGGATATATGTTTTCATTTCTCTTTCATTATTCTTTTTAATGTTCACCTTGTCTCAAATTTGCCCAATGGTAGTCCTTTCAATCCAGTTCCTGTGTCCTTTTGATATCTTCTGGGACCATCCTAATTTTAAATAGTCCCTGTGAGACTTGAACTTGTCCAGCTATGTAATCTGATCTGAGCTCATTAAATACAGTCACTCTAGACCTCTCTTTCAATTCCCACAGGTATAGATTTTTCCCTCATTTCCATAGCCAGTCACTCCTTAAAACTGCAACAGTGGCTCTAGGCTTTGGGGGGCTTAGGACCTTTCCATGGTAAAAGCTTGAACCCTTTCTCCCCAAAAGATGTATATATGTACCACACCCACACACACCAACCCACCCCCCCACACACACACACATTTTGTCACAGGATTCTTGAATTGGCCTTCAAACTAGCTATCTCAAGTCTGTTTACTGAACACTTACCATGGATCAGAAATTATGCTAGAAATGCAAAGGGAAGAAAGAAAAAAAATAACATTAAGAAAGACCTAGTATGTGTGCTCCAGATACTGTGTCAAAAGTTTGTCAACAAAAAAGGCATAAAATACGGGATTCATAAATGAACAAATTTTCATAGCAAATGAAATATATGCAATTATAAATAAATACATGTGGTCACTAAATGTTATTTATTTACCAAATCTTTATTGCAAACTTACTACATGCAGGCACTGTCCTAGGAACTAGGGATCCATCTGTAAATAAGATAAACATGATTTGTACCTTGTAGGGCCCAGAGTTTCATGGAGAAAAACAGATAAATAAGCAACTACAATCCTGGCTCCAATTCACACAAGCATCATAACCTTGAACAAATTACAGTAGGACACCTTAGCTATGGGGGATATTTTCCAAGACCCCCCAGTGGATGCCTAAAGCCAGGATAGATACCTATACATATTATGTTGTTTTTCCTATACATACACACCTATGATAAAGTTTAGTTTATAAATTAGGCACGGTAAGAGATCAACAACAATAAGTAGTAATAAAATAGAACAATTGCAACAACATACTGTAATAAAAAATATTGTATTATGCTATACTCACCCTTCCTGTGAGAATGTGAGATGATAAAATGCCTATGTGATGAGATGAAATGAAGCACAGTCACATAGCATCAGGCCACTATCAACCTTTCGATGACATTCAGGAGATTGATCATCTACTTCATGATCACAGTTGACCACCAATAACTGAACCAGTGAAGAGTGAAACCAGGATAAAAGGAACTACCATACTTAACTTTCTGTAGCTTCAATTTGCTTATGTGCAAATGGAGAAAAGACCTCAATGGGTTGTTCTAAGTTGTGTATGAGATAAGAATATAAAGCACTTGGCACTTAGGTGGCTCAGTTGGTTAAGCACCTGACTTCACCTCAGGTCATGATCTCACAGTTTGTGAGTGTGAGCCCCCCATCCTGCACACTGCTGTCAGCACAGAGCCCGCTTCAGATTCTCTGTCCCCCTCTCTCTCTGCCCTTCCCTGCTTGTGGACTCTCTCTCAAAAATAAATAAATTTTTAAAAAAAGAAAAAAAAAGAAATATAAAGCACTTAACACAGGGCCTGGCACAAAATAAGCACTAAAAATTATTATTATTACATTATTTTTATCACATAAGTTTTCTGTCGAAGAATATGTAAATTTAAACAGCTCTGAACTGGCTCTACCCAATCCAGCTCTCCTCCTAAATATTCAACCCTAATCCCTCACAGCTCCTCCACAAGCCCTCCATGTTCCAGGCAGACTGGGATCCTCAGAGGCCCCCGGTCATGCTAAAGATAGGATTCTGTAAATCCCACATTTTCTTTAAGACTAAGTTCCCGCCCTTTTCAGAACTCTGGAAGCATTTCTTGTCAGACTCTCACAGCTTAACCCTGGCTCATGAACCTTTGTAGTATTGTTCTGTTATTAGTCCTGGTTGTTTCTTTCCTTCCTAGGTAGATTGCATCTGATGGAAGGATAAAGCAATCAGGTTACCACCCCCTCCCCAACATAAATATCATTCAAAACACATTCAAAGCCTAGTTTCCTTGAATTGTACAATTATTCCAATAAAGTTGCAAAGACTCGATCCCTTTTTGAAATATTTCTTTGGAAAACAGCCCAAAAGAATGTCCTTCCAAAAGAGAGAAACACTAGGGCGCCTGAGTGGCTCCATCAGCTAGGCCTCCAACTTCAGCTCAGGTCATGATTTCATGGTTTGTGAGTTCGAGCCCTGCATCGGGCTCTGTGCTGACAGCTCAGAGTCTGGACCCTGCTTTGGATTCCGTCTCCCTCTCTCTCTGCCCCTCCCCTGCTCACGCGCTGTCTCTTTCTCTCTCTTTCTCTGAAAAAATGAATAAACATTTAAATAAATAAACATTTAAAAATGATGTACATATTAAAAAAGAAAGAAAGAAACACCTAAGTAAAATCTACTGTCTCAGCCTTTACAACAGTTCTTCAGAACCTCCTCACAGGTGACAAATTCTAACTTTTGGGTGGATTTGAGCCTTATAAACAACCCAAAATCCTTCTGAGTGGAGCTTGATGAATATGTGGATGATTAATACTGTTTTCTGGGTTTTTTTTAGCTTTTTATTTGGAATACTTTTAGGTTTAAAGAAGAGTTGCAAAGAGAGTACAGACAGTTCTCTTACACACTTCACCTGGCTTCCCCTAATATTAACATTTTATATAACCGTCGTTTTTGTTTTGTTCTTTAAGTTGCAGTACATGAAAAGAAATTTCAGATTGAGTGTTGCGTGGCAGTCCTAGAAAGCAATCAATCCAATTAGAACAGACCTTATGAAGAAAAAAAAAAAAAAAGAATAGATTCCAGGGGCACCTGGGTGGCTCAGTCGGACTTCAGCTCAGGTCATGATCTCACAGTTCGTGGGTTCAGGCCTCGCGTTGGGCTTTGTGCTGACAGCTCAGAGCCTGGAGCCTGTTTCAGATGCTGTGTCTCCCTCTCTCTCTGCCCCTCCCCTGCTCGCACTCTGTCTCTCTCTCTCTCAAAAATAAATAAATATAAAAAAAAAAAAAACTTAAAATAAAAAAAAGAATAGATTCCAACCAGGAATTAACATCAAAAGTAGTAAAAGGGAACATCATTTCAGATTCTTTACCATTAAGAAGGTGCAGAAGAGGATATAAATAATTTTATGTCTATACATTTGAAAATTTAGATGGAATTGATAAATTTCTAGAAGAAAAAGACACACCTAAAGAAATAATCGAAAATTGGAACAATCGTATATAACTATTAAAGAAATTGAATCTATAATGTTGAAACCATCTCACAAAAGAAAATTCCAGTTGCAAATGGCTGTGAAATCAACCAAACTTTTTTTAAAAATTTAAAGATTTCTTTTTTTTTAATTTTCAAAATGTTTTCACTACTTATTTATTTTGAGAGAGAGAGAGAGTGCACACACACACACACACACACCAGTGGGGGAATGGCAGAGAGAAAGGGAGAGAGAGAATCTCAAGCAGGGTCCATGCCATCAGCACAGGCCCAATGCGGTGCTCGATCCCATGAATCATGAGATCATGATCTGAGCCAAAATCAAGAGTCAGACACTTAACGGACTGAGCCACTCAGGTGCCCCCAAATCTACCAAATTTTTAAGGAAGACATGATACCAACAATACACAATTTCTTCCAAAGACTGGAAAAAGAGGTAACATTCTCCTACTGACATTGAGAGACAAACAGCACACAAATACTGACACAGGAGGTGAGATGCAACAAAAATCTCTAATTTTATTTCATTTAATTCAAACTGCTTTCATTAATAAAGTCTCATCAATTTGTTGCCATGATGTTGGGAACATCTAGTACCCTAATTCCTATATTTGAGTTTATATCTAAGTTACCTAGAAGGCTCTTTTTTTTTTTTTTTTTTGACCTGGAAGTCTTTTAAAAACACATATTATGCCTCCCACCCCCAGAGTTTCTGATTCAGAAGGTCTAGGGCGGGGCCCAAGAGTTTGCATTTGTAGCAAGTTCTCTGGCAAATGCTGCAGCTGCTTCTGCTCCAGGGACCACATTTGAGAACCATGGGGCCAGTGGCATATGTATTGAAACCTTGCTCGCCACAGTAATGTCATTTGGAAAGCTTGGAAAGCCTTCAAATACTGGAACAACTTTCCCACGAGCACTCTACTGAATTTTCTAAGAACGTTTTAAAAAACTCAGTTAAATAGGCCCACATTGTTACTCAAAAAACAACTTTGGAAAGATTTTCCAAATGAGATCACTTTTCAGCTAGAAAAATAGGGATTTCATTATTGTATTCTTTTAACGTGCTTTCGACTTTCCTTTAAGACAACCAACTAACTAACTTTTACATGATAAACTTAATGGTGTGGTCAGCTCTAACTCTTGAACAAGTTGTTTTTGTTTTTCAAGGAATTGTCTATTTTTTTTTCAGCTTCTTTTAGTAAAATTAACAACCTCCACTGTTTTTTTTTAATATGTACGTGAATTTCAGCAGAATCTCTTTGTTGTCCAAAGATTTACAACATATAAGAGTGTGCCAAGTAACACTGATTTTAGATGCTTCTAAACAATATTTTATTTATTTATTTATTTATTTATTTATTTATTTATTTATTTATTTTTTAACGTTTATTTATTTTTGAGAGAGAGACAGACAGAGCATGAGTGGGGAAGGGGCAGAGAGAGAGAGGGAGACACAGAATCCAAAGCAGGGACCAGGCTCTGAGCTGTCAGCACAGAGCCCCAAGCTGGGCTTGAACCCACCACCCATGAGATCAAGACCTGAGCCAAAGTCAGAAGTTTAACCGACTGAGCCGCCCAGGTGCCTCAACTTGTAAACAATTTTTAAATAATTTCGTTACAGTTTCATTTTTGCAAGTTGATTTATAGTGACCAAAACTGCACTTTTCAATTTTGCAAATATTTTTCATCCAGTTTGTGTGAGGAGGTTAACTAAACATAACAAGACCCTCCTTAACATAGCCTTACCCAAAGTCATCTCAGGCACAACTAAGTGTTGTGCAAGTTTCAACTTGTCTTTCTCAAGTTTTTTTGGCTGACAAAATCCATACCACATCATAACAACATAATAAACATTATTTCTAAAATTCTGCAACAGCACAGATTAAAGGAGAGATTATTTCTAAGACATATTTTTATCGATTGATTTACCATAAAAACTGTACACACCAAAATGCCTGCCAGAAGGATAATTTTTTTTTTTTTTTCAGGAGCCCTTTGAGCAATTTTCTCCTTTGGCATGAATTACATAACCCAATACAGTGATAATGAGGCTTTCTCATTGACAGTTACATCATGGCTCAGAAAATGTGCCCATCACATTGTATGTATTTTTTCTTTTTTTGAAGATATTGAAGGCACTGATTCAGTATGTCATGTTTCCCAGTATCTTTTAAAAAAAAATATTTTTAATGTTTATTTTTTGAGAGAGAGATAGAGCAAGAGTGGGAGAGGGGGAGGAACAGAGAGAGAGGGAGATCCAGAATCTGAAGTACCCAAGTGAGTCCTTTTTTTTTTTTTCTTTTTTTAAGTAGGCTTCACACCCAGTGTGGAGCCCATCAAGGGGATTAAACTCATGACCTTGAGATCAAGACTAACTGAGCCCCCTAGGCACCACCAACCCTCTCCCCACCCAAGTATCTTTTTTGATTTTGATGGCATTAAACTTTCATTTTCAAGAATATTATTACAAGGGGCGCCTGGGTGGCTCAGTTGGTTGAGCATCCAACTTTGGCTCAGGTCATGATCTCCTGGTTTGTGGGTTCGAGCCCCCTGTTGGGCTCTGTGCTGACAGCTCAGAGCCTGGAGCCTGCTTCGGATTCTGTGTTTCCCCCTCTCTCTCTGACCTTCCCCTGCTCAGGCTCTCTCTCTCTCTTCCACAAAAATAAATAAACATTAAAAATCATTATGGGAATGCAAGCTGGTGCAGCCACTCTGGAAAACAGTATGGAGGTTCCTCAAAAAATTAAAATAGAACTACCCTACAACCCAGCAATTGCACTACTAGGCATTTATCCACGGGATACAGTGTGCTGTTTCAAAGGGACACAGGCACCCCCATGTTTATAGCAGCACTATCGTCAATAGCCAAAGTATGGAAAGAGCCCAAATGTCCATTGATGGATGAATGGATAAAGAAGACGTGGTATATATATACAATGGAGTATTACTCAGCAATCAAACAGAACGAAATCTTGCCATTTGCAACTACATGGATGGAAGTGGAGGGTATTATGCTAAGTGAAATTAGTCAGTCAGAGAAAGACAAAAATCATGTGACTTCACTCATATGAGGACTTTAAGAGACAAAACAGATGAACATAAGGGAAGGGAAACAAAAATAATATAAAAACAGGGAGGGGCCAAGACAAAAGAGACTCATAAATATGGAGAACAAACTGAGGGTTACTGGAGAGATTGTGGGGGGGGGGATGGGCTAAATGGGTAAGGGGCACTAAAGAATCTACTCCTGAAATCATTGTTGCATTATATGCTAATTTAGATGTAAATTTTTAAAAATAAAAAAATAAAATAAAATAAAGTTGCTAAAATAGTAGATATTAAGTGTTCCCATTACAAGGAAAAATATTTGGAACTATAGGAGATGATGAACATTAACTAAACTTATTATGGTAATAATTGCACAATATATACATATATCAAATCATTAATTGTAAGCCTTAAACTTATACAACGTTATAAGTCAATTACATATCAATAAAACTGAACAAAAATAAAAAAATCTTTAAAAAAAAGAATATGATTACAAATAATACATTCGTATATGTCATTTTGTTGATCTGCACACTTGACAAAACTGTATTTTTTGAAAGTGGTCTTACATTGACTTTTTTTTTTTTTTTTTAATTTTTGTTTTCAACGTTTATTTATTTTTGGGACAGAGAGAGACAGAGCATGAACGGGGGAGGGGCAGAGAGAGAGGGAGACACAGAATCGGAAACAGGCTCCAGGCTCTGAGCCACCAGCCCAGAGCCTGACGAGGGGCTCGAACTCCCGGACCGCGAGATCGTGACCTGAGCTGAAGTCGGACGCTTAACCGACTGCGCCACCCAGGCGCCCCTGCGCATCCGGACGCTTAACCGACTGCGCCACCCAGGCGCCCCTGACTCTTTTTAAATGATGCGCAGGGGCGCCTGGGTGGCGCAGTCGGTTAAGCGTCCGACTTCAGCTTAGGTCACGATCTCGCGGTCCGGGAGTTCGAGCCCCTCGTCAGGCTCTGGGCTGGTGGCTCAGAGCCTGGAGCCTGTTTCCGATTCTGTGTCTCCCTCTCTCTCTGCCCCTCCCCCGTTCATGCTCTGTCTCTGTCTCAAAAATAAATAAACGTTAAAAAAAAAAATTTAAATGATGCGCAAATGCTGCTGATTAACATCAATACTTTCCCTAATATCCTTATTCACTCATCCCATATTTTTCACCTTCTCATTCTCGTTTTTTGCAGCATTAAAACAACCCACTAAAGGGCAATTTGAACTAATTCAATTAAAATGCTGCATTTGTGACACATTCAACATTTTCCAGATTATGCACTTTCTGAAGAACCACACTGTAAATTCCTAACCAGAATCAGTTGAAAGTCACGACAATGTTGTCAAAAATGAATAAAATTCTCCCACACTTCAGTTCACAACTAATTTTCAAATTATGATGTAAAATTTAAGAAGGCTTAATTCTCCCATTATTGCGTGATGGTCATATTGACAATCATATACCAGAAAATCAAATTAGATGCCAGTGTGTTGAATAAAACAAACTGCTTTGAGCCAGTGTGTATATGTTTCACATCTCCTCTCTGTCTCTCTCCCACAACATGAAGCAATTAGCCTTAGTATTGTGCCAATGTCCTTGGTTCTTGTCAAGGACCAATGTGATGTACTCTAATACTTTCCAATGCTTCCTATTTCATTATTGAAAACAAATTTTTAATGTTTATTTATTTTTGAGAGAAAGACAAAGAAAGACAGAGTGGGAGCTGGGGAGGGGCAGAGGGAGACAGAATCTCAAGCAGGCTCCAGGCTCTGAGCTGTCAGCACAGAGCCCGATGCAGGGCTCGAACCCATGAACCATGAGATCATGACCTGAGTTGAAGTCAGACGCTTAACCAACTGAGCCACCTAGGTGCCACAATTTCATTATTTTAAAAGTTAGTTGACACATTAACATTTATTTCTTGACCTACTAAAGGGTCATAAGCCAAGTCTCAAAAACACTGCTCTAATGCTCTAGCCTGTTAATGTAGCAAGAAAATTTGTTTTAAATATATATAAACAATGGCTTGCCTTTCTGCATGCAGAATGGTTTTTTGGTGTTTTTTAAAAACATTTTTTTTCCAAGTATGTATTTAGACCACATTGTGTTTGCAAACTGCTGCCGCTTTGTAAGGGGAAGTGTATATGTTCTTTATTTTTTCCTCTTTTTTGTCTTTTTAAAAATTAAGATATTCATTGCATAAAACTCCCCCTATTAAAGTGTACAATTCAATCGCTTCTTGGCCTTTTGGCTAAGATCAAATATAGTTAAGTGTACAATTCAGTGTTTTTTAGTATATTCACAAAGCTCTGTAACAATCATCACTATCTAATTCTATTACCTTTTTATTTCCCACCAAAAAACCCCCACCTATCCCACTAGGAGTAAATCCTCATTCCCCTCCCCCTGGTCCCTGGCAACTACCAATTTACTTTCCATTTCTATGGATTGGTCTTTGCTGGAGGCTTCATATAAGAGGAATAATACAATATGTGGCCTTTTGTGTCTGGCTTCTTCCACTTAACATATATTTTCAAGGTTTATCTATGTTGCCATATTTATCAGCACTTCATTTCTTTTTGCAGCTGAATAATATTTCATTATATGGACACACCACATTTTGTTTCCTCATGGGTCAGTTGATGGCCATTAGGGTTTTTTTCACCTTTGGTGTACAAGTTTTCTTTCTTTCTTTTTTTTTTTTTTAATTTTTTTAAAGTTTGTTTATTTATTTTGAGAGAGAGAAAGAGAGAGACAGCACATGTGTGTGCAGCTTGGGGGAGCAGAGAGAGAGAGAGGGAGGGAGGGAGGGAGGAAGAGAAAGAGAGAGAGAAAGAGAGAGAGAGAGAGAGACAGAATCCCAAGCAGGCTCTGCACTGTCAGCACAGAGCCTGATAGGGGGCTTAAACTCATGAACCGTGAGGTCATGACCCAAGCTGAAGTGTGATGATTAACCAACTAGCCACCCGGGCGCCCTAGTGTACAAGCTTTCATGTGGACATATGTTTTTATTTCTCTTGGGCATAATATCTCAAGAGTGAAATTGGTGGGTCATATGGTTAAGCTATGGGTTTAACTTTTTGAGGAACTGCCAAACTGTTTTCCAAACCAGCTGCCCCATTTTACATTCCCACCAATGCATGAACGTTCCAAATTCTTCACCCTTGATAACATTTGTTTGTCCATATTGTTTATTATAGCCATCTGTAGTGGACTGATTGTTTATATCCTCCCAAAATTTGAATGTTGAAATCTTAACCCCCAAGGTGATGGTATTAAGAGGCAGACCCTCTGGGAGATGACTAGGTCATGAGGGCAAAGACCTCATCAATGGGATAAATGCCCTAATAAAAGAGGTGCCAGAAACATCTCTCACCGCTTCTGACATGTGAGGTTGCAGTGAAAAGATGGCCATCTAGGCAGCAGGCTCTTCCCAGACATGAAATCTGTCAACACTTTGGTCTTGGACTTTCCAGCCTCCAGAACTGTGAGAAATAAATTTCTGTTGTTTATAAGCCATTCTGTTTATGCTATTTTGTTATAGCAGCCCAAGCAGAATAAGGTGCCATCCTAGTAGGTATGAAGTGGTACCTCGTTTGGTCTTGATTTGCATTTCTCTAATTACTAGTTATGTTGAGCATCTTTTCATGTGCTTTTGGGCTATCTGCATACTTCTTTGGAGAACCGTCTATCACCTTTGCTTATTTTTTGATTGGGTTGTCTTTTTATTGTAATTTGTAAGAGCTCTTTACATATTCTGGATACTAGACCCTCATCAGATATTTTTATTTGCAAATATTTTCTCCCACTCTATAGGTTATCTTTTTCACATTATTGATAATGTCTTTTGTTTTCTTTATTATTTTAACATTCTTATTTATTTATTTTTCTTTCCCCTTTCTAACAGCTTTAATTCAGCAAAATAAAACCAGAAGAGAAAATGAAATGCCCTTGTAAAACATTTAACAACGCAAAGCAGAAATTTTAGGTAGGAGTTACCTAATAATTTAGAAATAATGGAGAGTTCAGAAATTCTAGAAAATAATAATCTAGATATTAGATAATCAAAGAAGGCCCTTGTATACCTTTATTTTACAGTATAAATTTATCTAAAAGACACATTTTTTTCTACATGTCAGTACAAAGGTACTATATTTAGTCTCAAAAATGCATGATTTTACTTAAAAAAAAAAAACTTAAACCTCCACTAAAAACTGCCTTTGGATCTAAATACCAAGTTATCCAACACAGGAGAAATGTAAATTTTCCTTGGTTCAATGGTTCAAGAAAATAGGTGGATTTAGGGAGTTTATATTGGAAAAGAATAAATGGAGCTATGCATTTTTGAAGGGCAGTCCCATAGAAGAAAAAAATATACTTATTTTTGTCGTTCCAAAAAAGCAGTAGTGGCACTAAACTAACAGACACACAGGTTTTGCTTCAACTTAAGGACAGTTGGAACAACTGGAGCAGTAGAAAAATGAGAAGGCCTGACTCTCAGCCAGTGTGAGTGCTTGATGGCTTGAAATACAAACAGATGCTAAATAACTCTCTAGGGGAGCGTCTGTTGGCAGTAAAATGACCTGATAGGCAGAGCCTTCAGAACTGTGAGAAGTACCTTTCTGTTGTTTGTAAGCTATTAGTTGGTGGTAGTTTATTATAGCAGCCCGAATGGACTGAGGCAATGTTGTATACATCTTCCTCAGCTCTGATTAGAGCTCTGAACCGAGCTTGAATTCATGCATCTATCGCTTGCTGAGCCAGTTCCTCCAGTCTGACCAGGTGAGAGCCGTCATGGATCAGCAGGGCCTTTTAGAGCTCCCAGGAAGAGATGCAAACCACTAATTGGAGTGATGGAGCTTTATTTCTCTCAGAATAAATAAACATTAAAAACAAAACAATACTGTGTCTTCTAATCCATGGACATAGAAATATTTTTTCCATTTATTTAGGTTTTTAAAATTTTCTTTTAACAATTCTTCATAGTATTCTATGTATAAATTTTCTCATACTTCTTTTGTTAAATTCATCCCCAAGTAATTTACTCTTTTTTATGCTATTGTAAATGGAACAGTTTTCTTGATTTCATTTCTGGATTGTTAATTGCAATTGTACAGAAATAAACTGATTTTTGTGTATTGATCTTGTGTATCCTGAAACCTTGATCTAATGTTTTCTCTCATTTAGGAGAATGTGAAGTTAATGATTAACTTTAGACTTTAAATTAATAACATACACTAGTTATAATGGTCTCCAGGTGTATCAGTCAAGCACCTGAGAGAAAACAGAGAGCTCATTCAAATTAGGAAGTTTAGAGAAGGGTTTAATAAAAAAGACTATATACAAAGGTATGGGCAGAGTGTAGGAGAACCACAAGGGATAACTCAGTAATCTGGGGCTAGTAATAAATAGCACGGCCATTACCATCCCTAAGCTGAGGGAACAAAGGAATTAGAAAGGTGATCATTACAAGAAAAGAAAGAGTTGAGAGAAAAGATCTTCAACTGAGAAACTAGCCAGTCTGAAGTAACCCTGCCAGAAAGGAGCCAGGGGAATAAATGTCTTGACCACACTCTACTCTCTCCCTCCAATCTCCTGTCTGGACACCCCACTGGCTGAAACTGGTTGGAAGCCAGAGAGCAAGTGAGCCCATTGATGTAATTCATACAGGACTGCAGGAATAGAGAACAATTCACCCTCTTGGGGGGAAGAGGGTGGACAGTACATCTAGAGGGGCAAATGGAAGATACCCTACACACTAGGTTATGCCAGAGTAACAGCAACTTCATCAGAATCACTCTAAGAAAGTAGAAGGGAGGAAATAATAAAATAAAAGCCCAATGTAGGACAATAGAAAAAAAACATATAACTGACAGCAATAACCAAGTCAAAAGTTCGTTCTTGAAAAAAATAATAATAAGGGTCAGCTGAGAAGATGGTGGAGTAGGAGGTCCCTAAGCTCTCCTTATCCCAGGGATACAACTATATAACACTCACATCAGCATAAATAACCCAGAAAGTGACCTGATGACTGGCAGAATGAAACCCACAACTAAATGATAAAGAGGAGGCCACAGTGAAGAAGGTGGGAAGGGCAGAGATGCAGTCTGGGAGCAAAATGGACTGGGGCCATCCACAGCGGCATGAAGAAGGGTGGAAGACAGGGAGGACAAATCCCCATAACATTTGCCTTTGAAAGCTTGAGTTCCTACAACCTTTGGACTGAAAGCCTGGAATCTTAAAAATCTACCCATGGCTCTGGGAGAGTCAGGAGGCCTTAGGAAACAGAGTCTTTGCTCTTAAAGAGATAGTAGGACAAACAACCCATGCAGACACAGTGCAGAACCAGCAGTTTGAAAAATGCTAGGATCAGATGGCAGGGAGAGTGATTTGTTCATCTCAGAACGTGCCCCAGAGAGACAGGGGTCACGAGAAGACCTGTCCATGAACAAAGGACCTGGCAGGCACCATTTCCCCTCCCTGCCCCCCAGCACAAACAATAGCCACCTGCGGGAACCAGGCCAACACAGGCACTGGCTACCTAACTTGCTTACACCAAGCCCCACCTACCCACACTATAGTGGATCTGTCCCTCCCAGTCACACTTGCCTTAGTCTCACACTGTGAGCCCCTCACCCAGAAGACCAGGGCAAACTCTACCAACACCACATCTCCCAACATGCACATTTTGTGGGATCACAGTTCCTGCAGCAGTCAGGGAAGGTCTCATTTCTCAAGCTGACCACCACACAACTTGTTAAAACATGCTCCTGAGTGCCTGGGTGGCTCAGTAGGTTAAGCATCTGACTCTTGATCTCAGTTCAAGTCTTGATCTCAGGGACATGAGTTCAGCCCCGTCTTGGGCTCTGCACTAGGCATGGAGTCTACTTAAAAAAATATGCCTCGCTTATGCTGGGGACCAAACGCTGCCCACAATAGGTAAAAAGAGCCTCTGCAGACAACTGGACTGAAGGAAAAAGAAGCCAAGACTCAATAGCTAAGCACATGCAACATACATAGGAGACACTCCCTGAAGTGCCAGGCCCTGGGAAACAGGGGAAACTGTACTGTTCTTCATAAGGCTATTATTGTTAAGACCAAGATAAATAGCTAACTTTTTTAACATAGAGAAACAGACACAGAAAGACAAAATGAGGAGACAAAGAAATATCTCCCAAATGAAAGAATAGCATCATAACACAACAAGAGATCAAAGCAAAACAAATATAAATAATGTGCCTGATAGAGAATTTATTTTTTTATTTTTTTTTTATAAAAATTTTTTTTTAACGTTTATTTATTTTTGAGAGAGAGAGAGACAGAGCATGAACCGGGGAGGGTCAGAGAGAGGGAGACACAGAATCCGAAACAGGCTCCAGGTTCTGAGCTGTCAGCACAGAGCCCGATGCGGGGCTGGAACTCACGGACTGCGAGATCATGATCTGAGCCGAAGTCGGCCGCTTAACCGACTGAGCCACCCAGGCGCCCCATAGAGAATTTAATGATCATAACGATACTCACTGGACTTGAGAAAAGAGTGGCAGACATCAGTGAGACCTTTAACACAGAGATAAAAAGGAACCGATCAGAGATGAAGAACACAATAAATGAAATTTATTATACACTTGATGGAATAATAGCAGACTAGAGGAAGCAGAGAAAAAAAATTAACAACACGGAAGACAGTAATGGAAATTATCCAAGCTGAGCAAAGGAGAGGAAAGAAAATTATGCAAATTGATAACTGTTCTTAAGGAACTCAGTGACTCCATCAAGCATAACATTCACATTATACGGATCTCAGAAGAAGAGAGAGAAAAGGGGACAGAAAATTTGAAGAATTAATAGCTGAAAATTTCCCTCATCTGGGGAAGGACACAGGTATCCAGATCCAGAAGGCATAGAGAACCCCCTAAAAATTCAACCCAAGGAGGTCTACACCAAGACATAGTAATTAAAATGGCAAAAAGTAGTGATGAAGAAAAAAAAATTATTTTAAAAAAAGTTTTTTAATGTTTATTTTTGAGAGAGAGAGAGAGAGAGAGAGAGAGAGAGAGAGAGAGAATGAGCAGGGAAGGGGCAGAGAGAGAGGGAGACACAGAATCCAAAGCAGGCTGCAGGCTCTGAGCTGTCAGCACACAGCCTGATGCAGGGCTCGAACCCATGAACCATGAGATTATGACCTGAGCTGAAGTCAGATGCTTAACCGACTGAGCCACCCAGGCACCTTGAAAAAAATTTTTTAGGCAGCAAGAGAAAAGAAGACAGTTACATACAAAGGAAACCTCATAAAGCTATCAGTGGATTTTTCAGCAGAAACTTTGCAAGTCAAAGGAAGTGGCATGATATAATCAAAGTGTTGAAAGGGAAAAAACCTGCAGCCAAGAATACTCTATCCAAGAAGACTACCATTCAGAATAGAAGAAGAGATAAACAAAACAAACGAAAACTAAAGGAGTTTATGACCACTAAAACAGCCCTACAAAAAAAATATTAAAGGGGACTCTTTGAGTGGAAAGGGAAGACCATAATAAGTGAGAATATGAAAAGTAAAAAATACAAAAGCAGTAAAAATAAATATTTCTGTAAAAATCAGTCAAAGGAATCATAAAATAAAAGGGATATGACACTGTATACCTAACCCGTGGCAGGGAGAGGAGTAAGAATGGGCTTAAACTTAAGCAAACCATCAACTTAATATAGACTGCTAGTGCAGAAGATGTCATATACAAACCTAATGGTAACCACAAATCAAAAACATATGCACAGAATAAAAAGAAAGGAATCCCAGTATTCCACTAAAGAAAGCCAACAAACCATGAAAGAGAGCAAGAGAAGAAAGGATCAGAGAAAATCTATAGGAATAACCAGAAAATAAGTAAGAAAATGGCAATAAATACATATCTATCAATAATTACTTTGAATGTAAATGGACTAAACACTCCAATAAAAAAAATCATAGGGTGACAGAATGAATAAAAAACCAAAAGCCATCTATATACTGATTTGAGACTCAAATCAGACCAAAAGACACTGGCAGATTGAAAATGAGGGGATGGAGGGGTGCTTGGGTGGCTCAGTCGGTTAAGTATCTGACTTTGGCTCAGGTCATGATCTCACAGTTCATGAGTTTGAGCCCCTCCTTGGGCTCTGTGCTGACAGCTCAGACAGAGCATGGAGTCTGTTTCAGATTCTGTGTTTCCCTCTCTCTGCCCCTCCCCTGCTTGCGCCCTATCTCTCTGTCTCTCAAAAATAAACAAACATTGAAAATGAGGGGATGGAGAAATATTTATTATGCAAATGGATGCCAAAGAAAGCCAGGGTAGCAATATTTATATTAGAAAAAATAGGCTTGGGGCGCCTGGGTGGCGCAGTCGGTTAAGCGTCCGACATCAGCCAGGTCACGATCTCGCGGTCCGTGAGTTCGAGCCCCGCGTCGGGCTCTGGGCTGATGGCTCGGAGCCTGGAGCCTGTTTCCGATTCTGTGTCTCCCTCTCTGTCTGCCCCTCCCCCGTTCATGCTCTGTCTCTCTCTGTCCCAAAAATAAATAAAAAACGTTGAAAAAAAAATTAAAAAAAAAAAAAAAAAAAAAAAAGAAAAAATAGGCTTTAAAACAAAGACTGTAACAAGTGACAAAGAGGGACACTGTATTACAGTAAAAAGGATAATCCAACAAGAATATATAACAATTGTAAATATTTATGCACCCAATGTGAAAGCACCCAAATACATAAAGCAGTTAATAACAAACATAAAGGAAATAATCAATAGTAATACAATAATAGTAGGGGACTTCAATACTCACTTGCATCAATGGACAGATCATCCAAACAGAAAATCAGCAAGGAAGCTGGCTTCGAATGACACACTGGACCAGATATATTTAACAGATATATTCAGAACATTTCATCCTAAAACAGCAGAATACACATTCTTTTCAAGTGCACATGGGACATTCTCCAGAATAGATCACATATTAGGCCACAAAACAAGTCTCAACAAATGTAAAAACATCAAAGTCATACCACGCATCTTTTCTGACCACAATGCTATGAAACTAGAAATCAACCATATGAAAAAATCTGGAAAAAGCACGAACACAAGGAGGTTAAATAACAATCAATGGGTCAACCAAGAAATCAAAGAAAAAACCAAAAAGTACATGGAAACAAATAAAAATTAAAATACAGTGGTCCAAAATTTGGGGGATGTGGCCAAAGTGGTTCTAAGAGGAAAGTTTATAACAATACAGGCCTGCTTCAAGATGCAAGAAAAATTTCAAATAAATGACCTAACCTTACATCTAAAGGAGCTAGAAAAAGAAGAATAAAACACAAACCCAGCAAAAGGAAGGAAATAATAAATATTAGAGCAAAAATAAATAATATAGAAACTAAAAAACAATAGAACAGATCTATGAAAACAGGAGCTAGTTCTTTGAAAAGATTAACAAAATTGATAAACCTCTGGCAAGACTCATCAAAAGAAGAAAAGAAAATACTCATCAAAAGAGGGAAGAAGGGAGGGATGGAGGGAGGGAGGAAGGGAGGAAGGTAGAGAGAGAGAGAGAAACCCAAATAAACAAAATCATAAATGGAGAGGAAACAACCAATACCACAGAAATGCAAACAATTGTAACAGCATATTATGAAAACCTATATTGTCAAAAAATTAGACAACAGAAGAAATTGATTAACTCCTAGAAACATACAACCTACTAAAACTAAAGCAGAAAGAAATAGAAATTTGAACATACCAATTACCAGCAATGAAATTTATTCAGTAATCAAAAAACTCCCAACAAACAAAAGTCCAGGACCAGAGAGCTTCACAAGCAAATTCTACCAAACATAAAGAAGAGTTCATACCTATTCTTCTTGCACTCCTGGTTGCCACAGTTGGTAGAGCATAAGAATCTTGATCTTGGGATTGTGAGTTCAAGTCCCATGTTGGATGTAGAGATTACTTAAAAATAAAATCTTTAAAAAAAATAACCCATTCTTCTCGAACTATTCCAAAAAATAGAAAATGAAGGAAAACCTCCAAATTCATTCTATGAGGCCAGAATTACTCTGGTACCAAAACCAGATAGACACCACAAAAAGAAAGAACTACAGGCCAATGTCTCTGATGAACATAGATGCAAAAATCGTCAACAAAATACTAGCAAACCAAATCCAATGATACATTAAAAAAAAAAATCATTTACCATGATCAAGTAGGATTTGTTCTTAGGATGCAAGAGTGCTTCAAATTTGTGTATCAACCAACATGATACATCACATCAATAAAAGAAAGGATGAAAACCTTATGATCATTTCAATAGATGCAGAAAAGGCATTTGACAAAGTACAACACCAGTTCATGATAAAAACTCTCAACAAAGTAAGTTTAAGGGAACACACCTCAACATAATAAAGATCTTATATGAAAAACCCAGCTAACATCATACTCAATGGTGAAAAACTGAGAGATTTTCCCCTTAGGTCAGGAACAAGACAAGGATGTTCACTCCCAACGCTTTTATTCAATATAGTACTGGAAGTCCTAGCCACAGCAATTAGGTGACACAGAGAAATAAAAGACATTCAAATTGGTAAGACAGAAGTAGAACTTTCACTATTTGCAGATGACATGATACTATATATAGAAAACCATAAAGACTCCACCAAAAAACTACTAGAACTGATAATAAATTCAGTAAAGTCATAGGATACAAAATCAATGTACAGAAATCTGTTGTGTTTCTGTACACTAATAATGAAACAGCAGGAAGAGAAATTAAGAAAACAATCCCATTTACAACTGCATCAAAAATAATAAAATACCTAGGAATAAACTTAAGAAGTGAAATGCCTGTATTGTGAAAGCTATAAAATATCTATCAGAATTCCAGATGTTGGTAGATACTGGGATAGAGAAAAAAAGAGAAGAAAAAACAACAAAGTGGGGAGAAAGAAATTAAGAAAGCAATCCCCATTTGCAACTGCATCAAAAAGAATAAAATACCTAGGAATAAACTTAACCAAGGAGATGAAAGAGCTCTACTCTGAAAACTATAAAACACTGATGAAAGAAATTGAAGATGACACAAAGATATGGAAAGACATCACATATTCATGGACTGTTAATATTGTTAAAATGTCTATACTACACAAAGCAATCTACACAGTTAATGCAATCCCTATCAAAACACCAAGATCATTTTTCATGGGCATAGAACAATAATCCTAAAATGTGTATGGAACCACAAAAGACTCCAAATAGCTAAGGCAATCTTGAAAAATAAGACTGGAGGCATCACAATTCCTGACTTTTATTACAAAGCTGTAGTAATCAAAACAGTATGGCACTGGCACAAAAACAGACACAAAGGTCAATGGAACAGAATAGAAAACCAAGAAACAAACCCACAATTATATGGTTAATTAATCTTCAACAAAGGAAGAAATAATATGCAATGGGAAAAAGACAGTGTCTTCAACAAATGATGTTGGGGAAACTAGACAGCTACATGCAAAAGAAACTGGATTGATTTCTTATACTATCCACAAAAATGGACTCAAAATGGATTAAGGACCTAAATCTGTGACATGAAACCATAAAAATCCTAGAAGAGAGTACAGTCAGTAATTTCTCTGGCATCAACCATAGCAACATCTTTCTAGATATGTCTACAGAGGCAGGGAAATGGGGCAAAAATAAATTTTTAGGACTACATCAAAATAAAAAGCTTCTGCACAGCAAAGGAAACAATCAACAAAACTTAAAGACAACATACTGAATGGGAGAGAGTATTTGCAAATGACATATCTGATAAAGGGTTAATATCCAAAATACATAAAGAACTTATACAACTCAATGCCAAAACCGCCCAAATAATCCAATTAAAAAATGGCAAAAGACATGAACAGACATCTCTCCAAAGAAAATACACAGATGGCCAACAGACACATGAAAAGATGCTCAACATCATTTGATCCTGATTTGTCATCAGGAAAGTGCAAATCAAAACCACAGTGAGATATCACCTCACACCTGTCAGAATGGCTAAAATCAAAAGTACAAGAAACAACAAATGTTGGCAAAGAGGTGGAGAAAAAGGAACCCTCATGCTCTGTTGGTGGAAACGCAAACTGGTGCAGCCGCTACAGAAAATTGCAGGGAGCTTCCTCAGAAACTTAAAAACAAAACTACCCTGCAATCCAATAATTGCACTACTGGGTATTTACCCCCAAAATACAAAAATACTAATTCCCCCCAATGTTTATTGCACCATTATTTACCACAGCCAAATTACGGAAGCAGTCCAAGTTTCCACTGATAGATGAATGTATAAGGAAGGTGTGGTATGTATACACAACAGAATATTATTTGGCTACAAAAAAGTTAGATCTTGCCACGTGCAACAAGATGGACAGAATTAGAGAGTGTAATGCCAAGTGAAGTAAGGCAGAGAAAGACAAATACTATATGATTTCACGCATAAATGAAATTTAAGAACAAATGAACAAAAAAGACACACACACACACAAAGACAAACCAGGAGATAGACTCTTAAATTATTTATTTATTTATTTATTTATTGAGAGAGAGAGAGAGAGACAGAGAGAGAGAGAGGGAGAATTTTAAGCAGGCTCCATGCTGTCAGCACAGAACCTGATGTGGGGCTCGAACTCATGAACAGTGAGATCATGACCCAAGCAGAAACTAAGAGTTGGACACTCAACCGAATAAGCCACCCAGGTGCCCCCATACTCTTAACTATACAAAACAAACTGATAGTGGGGCGCCTGTGTGGCTCAGTCAGTTAAGCATCCAACTTCAGCTCAGGTCATGATCTTGCAGTTCGTAAGTTTGAGCCCTGTGTGCTGACAGCTCACAGCCTGGAGCCTGCTTCAGATTCTGTGTCTCCCTCTCTACCCCTTCCCTGCTTGTGCTCTGTCTCTGTCTCTCTCTTTCTCAAAAATAAATAAACATTAAAAAAAAAAGAAGAAAAAAAAAACAAAAAAAAAAACAAAAAAAAAACAAAAAAAAAAAAAAAGAAGAAGAAGACAAGGGCACCTAGGTGGCCCAGTCAGTTGAGTGTCCGACTTCGGCTCAGGTCATGATCTCACAACTTGTGAGTTCGAGTCCCCTGTCGGACTCTGTGCTGACAGCTCAGAACCTGGAGCCTGCTTTGGATTCTGTGTCTCCCTCTCTCTCTGCCTCTAACCCACTCGCATTCTGTCTCTGTCTCTCTCAAAAATAAATAAACATTTAAAAAAATTAAAACAAAAAAAGAAAACTGACGATTATCAGAGGGGAGGTGGGTAGGGGATGGACAAAATAGATGATGGGGATTAAAGAGTAGTACACTTATCGTGATGAGCACTGAGTAATGTATAGAATGGTTGAATTGCTATACTGTGCACCCAAAACTAATATAACATGTATGCTAATCATACTGTAATTAAGATACAAAATTAATAAAAAAATATGAGTACACTTATCTTGAACACTGAGAAATGTACAGAATTGTTGAATCATTATATTGTACACCTGAAACTAATGTAACACTGTATGGTAATTATGCTTGAATAAAAAAAGTAAAACAAAAACAAAAAACTAGTGGCTGTTATAAAGACAACTAAACATACATGTCTTCTGACTGAAGTACACAACACCACTTACGAACCATTGTTGGAAAAGAAAAACAAAATTAAAAAATCTGAATCTGATGAAGCCTCTAAATCTTAGTACCAATTTACAAAAAAAAAAAAAAAAAAAAAAAAAGCAGATATATATTAAATAATACCACAGGGGTGAAATTAGCAAAACTCATT
Source organism: Lynx rufus (assembly GCF_022079265.1). Classification (NCBI taxonomy): domain Eukaryota; kingdom Metazoa; phylum Chordata; class Mammalia; order Carnivora; family Felidae; genus Lynx; species Lynx rufus. The sequence continues at coordinate 24,084,986 of NW_025814896.1, read as the reverse complement.
ATATCAGAAATTCTGTAAGACTAACAATGCAGTTTCTTCAACAAACAAATTTCAATGAAAGCAAGAGTTCAAGAGAATGAAAAGACAAGCCACAGACTGGGAGAAAATATATGCAAGACATATATGATAAAGAACTTTTATCCAGAATATATAAAGAACACATAAAGCTGAACAACAACAGCAAAACTTGATTATAAAATGCCAAAGACCTTAACAGACACCTCACCAAAGAAGATGCACAGATGGCAAAAAGCATATCAAAAGATGCTCCACATAATATGTTATCAGGGAAATGTAAACTAAAACAATAATGAAATACCACCACATACCTATCAGAATGGCCAAAATTTAAAACACTAACAATAACAAATGCTGGTGAGAATGCTGGTGTATGGAGCAACAGGAATGCTGTCATACATTATCAGTGGGAATGAAAAATGGCACAGCCCCTTTGGAAGACAGTCTGGGGGTTTCTTACAAAACTAAACATACTCTTGGGAATGCAAGCTGGTGCAGCCACTCTGGAAAACAGTATGGAGGTTCCTCAAAAAACTAAAAATAGAACTACCCAACGACTAAGCAATTGCACTACTAGGCATTTATCCATGGGATACAGTGTGCTGTTTCAAAGGGACACAGGCACCCCCGTGTTTATAGCAGCACTATTAACAATAACCAAAGTATGGAAAGAGCCAAATGTCCATCGATGGATGAATGGATAAAGAAGATGTGGTATATCTATACAATGGAGTATTACTCAGCAATCAAAAAGAATGAAATCTTGCCATTTGCAACTACATGGATGGAACTGGAGGGTATTATGCTAAGTGAAATTAGTCAGAGAAAGACAAAAATCTTGTGACTTCACTCATATGAGGACTTTAAGAGATGAACATAAGGGAAGAGAAACAAAAATAATATAAACACAGGGAGGGGGACAAAACAGAAGAGACTCATAAATATGGAGAACAAACTGAGGGTTACAGGAGGGATTGTGGGAGGGGGGATGAGCTAAATGGGTAAGGAGCACTAAGGAATCTACTCCTGAAATCATTGTTGCATTATATGCTAACTAATTTGGATGTAAATTTAAAAATATAAAAAATAAAACAAGTTAATAAAAAAAAAAAACTAAACATACTCTTACCATATGATGCAGCAATTATGCTCCTTGATAATCACCCACAGGAGTTGAAAACTTATATCCACACAAATACTCACACACAGATGTTTATGGCAGGTTTATTCATAATTCACCAAAACTTAGAAATAACCAAGGGGCACCAGGGTGGCTCAGTCGGTTAAGCGTCCAACTTCGGCCCAGGCCACGAACTCACAGTTCGTGAGTTTGAGTCCTGTGTTGGGTTCTGTGCTCACAGCTCGGAGCCTACTTTGGATTCTGTGTCTCCCTCTGTCTCTGTTCCTCCCCCGCTCGCACTCTGCCTCTCTTTCTTCACCCCCTCCCCTGCTCTCAAATAAATAAAGATTTTAAAAAATTAAAAAAAAAAAAGAAATAACCAAGATGCTTCAGTAGGTGAATGGTTCAATAAACTGGTACATCCAGAGAATCTACTAAAAAGAAAAGAGCTGTCAACAATGAAAAGACATGGAGGAAACCTAAATGCATATTACTAAGTGAAAGAAGCTAATCTGGATACGATATTCTGGAAAAGGCAAAACTATGGAAACAGTAAAAAATCTCTGGTTGCCAGAGTTGTGGGGAGAAAGGGATGAACAGAACACAAAGGAATTTAGGGCAGGGAAACTACTCTGTATGAAACTATAATGGTTAATACATGTCATTACACATTTGTCAAAACCCAGAGAATGTACACCACCAAGAGTGAACCTCAATGTAAACTGTGGACTCGATGATAACAATGTGTCAATGTAGTATCTCAATTGTAACAATGTTCCACTTTGGTAGGGGGTGTTGGTAATGGGGGAAGGCTATAGGGGTGTGGGAGCAGGGGGTATATGGGAAATCTCTGTACATTCTGCTCAAGACTGGTGCGAACCTAAATCTCTTCTAAAATATAAAGTCTACTAAAAATTAATAAATTCAGTTCCTTAGTCACAGAGCCATGTTTTGGGGGGTTAACAGCAGCCACATGTAGTTGCTACTCAGTGGGACACTGCAATCATTTAAATAGTTCTATTAGAACATTCCATCATCCCAGAAAGTTCTATCAGAGAGCACTGTTCTGTATCTTGATTGTGGTGTTTACACAGGTGACTAAGTTTGCCAAAACTTATGAAAATGTATGAAGTGGGTACAGTTTATTGTATGTAAGTCATATCTCAACAAAATTGATTAAAAAAAAATAAAGAGCCTGGGTGGCTCAGTTGGTTAAATGTCCAACTCTTGGTTTTGGCTCAGGTCACGATCTGATGGTTTGGTGGTGGGTTCAAGCCCCACATCAGGTTCGGTGCTGACAGTGTCTGGAATCTGCTCAGGATTCTCTCTCTCTCTCTCTCTCTCTCTCTCTCTCTCTCTCTCTCTCTCTCTCTCTCCCCCTCCCTCTCTCCCTCCCTCACTCTCCCTCTCTGCCCCTCCCCTACTCACACGAGCATGTGCTCTGTCTCTCAAAATAAATAAATTTTAGAAAATTAAAAAAATAGAGAGAGAACATCTATAGACTAGAAGACTTCAGAGACAGATCAACTAATTGCAAACACATGTACCCTATTTGGATCCTGATTCAAACAAACTATATTTATAAAGCAATAAAAATGTTGAACATAATTAAAGACTTGGAGATTATAATCTCCAAGGAAGAATTAATGATTTTCATAGGTGTGTTTGGAGGTATATTCTGAAATACTTATGAAATGATATTTGGGATTTAGAATGACCACGTCATTCTAAATGATCTAGTGCGGATATAAATGAAATAAAGAGGACTATGAGATGACCATCTTTGAAGCTGGGTTTGCTAGAGTTGGGTGATGAGCACATAGGGGGATTATTATCCTGTTCTCCTCACTTCTGTTTATTGCCAATTTTCCATAATTAAATGTTTAAAAACTCACTTCCCTATAGGCCTTTCCTGACCACCCTGTCTAAGGTAGATTTCTTGTCCCCTTTATTTTCTAGCATACATCCCATTATCTTTATGGCACTTCCCACAATGCTATCTTATGTATCTAGTAGTTTATTTCTCTCCGCTAGAATTTTGTTTTCCCGAGAATAAAAACTGCCTTGTCCACGCTGAACACTAAGGCTGAGGCTGGCACACAAAGGTGCTTCATCAGTCTGTGTTGCGTGGACAGACAGGTGGGTACCTTCAAGGGCAGAAGCACAGGCAGGGGCAAGACGTGATGAACACATTCCTAACAACACTCTCCCTGGAGATACTGGAAGAAGGGAGCCTTCAAAGGAAGGAAGATTCAACCATCAACCCCTGGGGTCTATGGAGCCGGCTGATTACGGGTTCAGCTGTTCCTTCAACTGTGTGAGAAAAATAAATTAGACTCACATTTTTTTTTTTTAAGCCATGAATACTTTCTTTGAATGAAATCTCCTGAGACAACCCAATATGTAAAATAGAAAACCATGACAGTCAAAAGCAGAGTTACTGTCATATTTTATATCAAACACAAAACAAAAAAGTCATCCAGTGGTTACGAGGAGTCCAGGAAAACCTGTCCCAGTAATGCCAGCTTGGAGGTAAAGGGCTGACTTGGGCAGCTGAGGAGTGGGATTTTCTGCTTGGTAGGCCTCTTTTCCCTTGTCCCGTCTTGGTTTTCAGAGGACGTTGTTCCCGGCCCTGCTGGAGGTTGCCATGGCCCTGAGCTCATCGTTTTTTTCTGAAATCCTGACCTGTTCCGTTTGAGAGAGTAGAATTCCCTCATCAAGTCTTCCACTTCCCACTGCTCTTCCTTCAGCCTCTGGCAACAGTGCAAGGCAGCGGGGTCGATGGGGTGCGCTTCTGTGTTGAAGATGTAACCCCCAGCCCCCAGGATGCACTCCCCATAAGGGGTTATCACCGCGTCAAAGGTGGAGCCATTGTTGTGAATGAAGTTGGTTGGGTCAAACAGAAGGTAGAGGTATTTCACAGTCTCGGCCAGAAAGAAAGACTCCATACGGTTGTCAAGCTTGTGGTCTCGCAGATCTTTGATCTGCCACGAGGAAGAAGGCAGCAAGTCAGAAGTGGTATCACAGGGCAGCAGAGAGGGCCAGGGGACCACGTTAGGAATTCCTGCCCTGCCACCGAGCAGCTAAGGGCCTTTGGGAAAATCACTTTACGTTTCAGAGTTTCACCTTTTCCCAAGCCTGGACCACTGACTCTCACCCGGATTGGCACAACTTCCAACAGGGCTTCCCACTTCCATCCTTAACCCTAAAGCTTATTTATAGGGTAAGTCTTAGCTGTCACTCCTCCACTGAAAACCCTCTGTTGACATCCCACTTCATGGCAGACTAAAAACCAAAGTCCTTATCATGGCTTAACAGGTCCTCACAGCCTGGCCCCTGCTCTCTCCCTGACCTCTCTTACATGCTCTCCCTTGTTCTCGTGGGTCCGACGAATGGCCTTCCTCTTCTGTGAGCAAATGTGTGCACGCCACTGGTTCTCTGCAATGCTTGTTCTTTCTGCATTGCACTCCACTGGTTCTGCATTGCTTCTACCTGGATCACTCACCCTTCCTACCGCTTGCTCCCTCACTGCCTTCGGGTCTCTGCTCAAATACTGCCTGATCACAGGGTCTTCCCTAACCTCCCTAGGGACAAGACAATTCCTATCTCCATTAACCTGCCTTTATTGTGACCATACACATACACATCTAATCATCCCCTTTAATGACATTGTAAAAATGTAGCATCATTTACTTAGCTAATCCAAGTTTTTGCTACTATAATAACTAATTAGAAGTCTTTATGAAGAAAAATTCATACTAAGTTTACAGTCATGGATGAGTAAGTTTACTTCCTACATTTATTTTATCCTCTCAGAATTTGAGATATATTTTCTTAAAACTAATTCTCAGTGGCATCTATTTTTCACACAAAAAAAATGACTAAAATATGGACTTGATGTGCCAAGAATTATTATTTTCTTGCCTTCTTTGTCAAAGGCCGAGGAGTCTGACGCCTATTCCCATCATTTGTCTTGGAAGACCTCCAGAAGGCTTTCATTTTCATGGAAATCAGTCAAATGTTCATAAGAAGGCCCCAATGGACTTAACCACTTTGGCTTTTCACAAAATACAACATATTTAGAAACTAAAACAGATCACTGCTTTATTTTCCCTCTACATATATAGGTCTTTTCTTTAAATAGATGTATATATATTCTCCTTACAGAATATAACCACAACACATAATTTTTAGAGAGAGGGATTTTTTTTTTTGTTCTGTTTTTAATCCCGTACCCTAAAATTCCTCTGTAGACTTTTTGGTGAATTTTCTTCCAGAAAATTTTCTTACACATCTGTTTTTTACGTATCTGTAATGATCATTTATTTACATCTTGCCTGCTTGGATCCTCTAAGGATGTGACATGGCTCTTCCCCTTGACCGTTTCAATCCCCTTTCCACAGAGCAGCCAGAGTGATCTTTCTAAAATACAGATCAGATCAGGTCACTGCTCTGCTGTCAATCCTACCAAGGCTTCTCGTTCTAAGTAGAACAAAATGCAAATTCTTTCCCACAGCTTATACAAAGCTCTACATGATATAACCTCTGCCTCCTTCTGGGACATTATCTCTTCCCCTTTCCTCCATGTTCATGTTACTCCAGCCATATTGGTCTTCTTTCTGTCTCCTAGATACACGTTCGTTGTTTTTCTTACTAAAATGCCAGCTCAGGGGCTTGGTCTTTGTTCATTGCTAGAACCATTAGCCTAGCATGGTGCCTGATGCATAAAAGACATTCAATAAACATCTGTGAAACTACTAGGACAGTTTCATTAAGGACTCTGTGGTGTGAATATAAGGCCATGGGACTTTATATCTCCCTTCTAAAATCCACCTAACAAGACTTTCCACAAAACTTCTCACAAAATTCACCCTTGTACAGTAGCTTATGAGACAGTTTGAGGACCCCTGATGCAGAGACAATGACAAGAGCATAGAGTCAAATCCCTGAGAATGAACCCTTAGTTCTACCTCTACTAGCTTTGTGACCTTTAGCAAGACTCTTGGCTTCTCTGTTCTTCAGTCATGCCATCTATAAAATAAAGGCATATGTACATTTCTAAGGTACCTTCAATGTTAATATTCCAGAGTCTCTTTATCAGCAGGGGGAGACATTTCTCAACTCTTGGGCCAATGGAAACACTTACTGTTGCAAATCCACACTCCACCTTGCTGATTTTTTCGATGGATTCCACGGCATCTCTTCCAAGTTCTAAGAGGGTGGGATCCCCCGTGGCACGGTAGAGGTACATTGCGCTCTCAATGAGTTCTGTAAAGTCCAAGGCAGACCATTCTCATCCAGGGGCTGAGCAGAGAAGGCTCGGGGCCCACCTCAGGGGGTGAGACTCCTTCCTTCCCTACCTTGTCCACAGGGCCCCAACCAGGAAGAACACAGGACAACTCAATGCTGAGTTTTCAGAGCCAACATACCCAAAGCCTGAAGCTTAGTGGAGATCAGCATTAAAACTGACCATGGACTCCCACCCCAAGGGAAAGACAGCCAGCTAGGCTCTGGGATGGAGAGGTGGCGGAGGCTGCTCCATGTCTCCCCATATTTGTCCCTTCCTTCTTCCTTAGTAACAGAATCCTTAACTATAGCCAAGCATGCAACTGCTTAGACTGACAACTATTCCCAGCAGCCAGGTGTGGGATTAAGGTCCCTGACAACACAGAGAGCCATATGAGGCCAAAAGTGAGAAAGAAATGTCTATCTTATTTTATTTATTTATTCAGAAAAATGTTCTTTTAGCGTTTATTTATTCTTGAGACAGAGAGAGACAGAGCATGAACGGGGGAGGGTCAGAGAGAGAGGGAGACAGAATCTGAAGCAGGCTCCAGGCTCTGAGCTGTCAGCACAGAGCCTGACGCAGGGCTCAAACCCACGGACCATGAGATCATGACCTGAGCGGATGCCGGGCACTTAACTGACTGAGCCACCCAGGCACTCTGAAATATCTATCTTAATTAAGCACTACTCATTTTCTGTCACTAACAGCCTAACTTAATCCTAAAGTTTAAGAGTATAAGCCTATCACTATGAGGCCCTTTCTGAGATGGGATGGACAAAAAGATGAAGGTTAAGATATTCAAGAGCCAATCTTCAATCTAACAAAGGAACAGCTACCATTTCACTGGGCCCAGAACAAGGCAATATTCTTACCCTATTCTATAACCACAACTGGAATTTGACAGGTATAGGCCCCATTTTCAGATGAATATTAGCCAAAAGGAGTTTGTCCTGAAGAGAAAGTTTATTCTGGAGAAAAGAAAACCTAGGAACCTATGTTTACTGCTTTCAAATATCTGAAGAGCTAGTATGGAAAAGAAAGATTCGACTTCTAGGGTGGTCCCAGTGGGTGGAAGCTACAGCTCAACAGACGTTTCTATTTTTTCACCTGTCTTTTCTCAGAGAGGAGAGAACTCTCCCCTCCATAGACCAATCTCTCCTCCCAATCTCCTTCCCTGTTTCCTCCTGGGCCTTGACCAGCACTTGTCTCCTTTTGATTTATTATTGCAAGTTCTATTTCTTCCTTTAGGAAAAAAGATCTCTGCCTGTCTCCCAGTTCTCTCCCACCTCTCCCTCCCTTTACCCCACAGGTCTATAGACAATTACTGATCTAACTGCTCATATTCTAAGACACAGATTGGGGTACATTTACTTGTAAGTGAACACACTGTGTGTGTTCAAAGAAAGAAAAGAGGGGCACCTGGGTGGCTCAGTCGTTTAAGCATCTGACTTCGGCTCAGGTCATGATCTTGTGGTCTGGGAGTTCAAGCCCTGTGTCGGGCTCTGTGCTCATAGCTCAGAACCTGAAGCCTGCTTCAGATTCTGTGTCTCCCTCTCTCTTTGCCCCTCCCCTGCTCACGCTCTGTCTGTCTCTCTCTCAAAAAGAAATAACCCTTAAAAAAAAAATTAAATTCAAAGAAAGAAAAGACAGTGCTCCCGGAAGCCTCTTCTGTTGTTCGCAGCTGGCTGGCTCAGTGCACCCAAAGCCAGCCATCTTGTTTTCTCTTCCTCACACATAGGCCTATGTATGCTATCATTGCTTTAATTTCTTGTATATTGGCCAACTCTCTAGAACAAGGTGACAACTCAGGCTTAGATTTGGATTTAGGGGGAGGTAAAAGCCCTCTGAGACCTTTAGACTAGGTTCTGTGCTTCATTATTGCCGATCAGATACATGTACCAGAGCGTAACACACTGGCCAATCTAATGAAAGAGAAGCACCTTATCTCCCATTCGCTTTTGTCTTAGGTAGGAAGGGTGACTGGACTAAGGCATTATTGGATTCCTGGCTGTGGTGCCTTACTTTCCATTGATGCCTTCCTGCCACCCTATCCTGCAAATGGAACAGGGTGCCTCTGTAAGTAGTGAGCTCCCTGTCATGGTGCTAACTCAACAAAGACTAGAAAACCACTTGCCAGGGCAATGACAGGGCGATCCCAGTTAGAAGTCCTCTCAGTTTCCCTCTAACTCTGAGAATGCACAAGCCTACGTCCTACATTTAGTCCCAAACTGTCTTCATTTTATCTGTTGGTAACACTGGGTATAATACCTTCTGAGAGTTTTCTCTTAAAAACAAAACAAAACAAAATAGAACAAAACAAAAAAGGGGCACCTGGGTGGCTCAGTGGGTTGGGCAGCCCATTTCAGCTCAGGTCATGATCTCGCTGTTCTTGAGTTTGGGCCCTATGGTCAGGCTCTGTGCTGACAGCTCAGAGCCTGGAGCCTTTTTCGGATTCTGTGTCTCCCTCTCTCTCTGCTCCTCCCCCCTCCTCTGTTCTTTCCATGCTCTGTCTCTGTCTCTCTCTCAAAAATAAACATTAAAAAATTAAAAAAACAAAAACAAAAAAGCTAGGATAATAAACACATGAGAAATACCAATAACAGCAGCCTCTAGGAATCGAAGTGACTAATTTATTCTTTTCAGTCACTGTTTTACATCTTCTTCTGTTCCCCCTTCCTCAACTCCCACAACAATCTCTTGAGCTAGAGAAGGAAGGAAATGGGGTTGGGGGGGGTGGTGGGCAGAATGGGCAGTAGCCACCAGAAGGCCTCCCACAGCTCAAAGGCATTCAGGTGGGAAGATGGGAAGAGTCTAACAATGGAAATGTAACCCACTTTGGGGTGGGGGATGACTGTGTGTGCTGACTAAACTTCCTTCCTCTGGCCCCCTTTCCCTTCTCCTCCTCACAGTGTTTAACTTTCCTCTAGTGAATCAGAGGATCAGGGCTGGAAAGGAACTTTAAGACAGTTATCTAGTGTGTAATACTTTCCTTCTCTGCGCCTTGATTTCTGAGCTGCAGATGAGGTGGTGGACGAGATCAGATGATTCATTCCTAAGGTCCATTCCAGAGTTCTAATACTCCATACCATAAAAGCACAATTCACCTGACCCAGTGACTTAGGAAGTTTGTCTACACTTCTGAAATCCTGATGGCAGGAACTCAAAGGGAGTCAAATTGGCTCTCCCTTTTGCACTCACTTGCCCAAGTTTGAAGGAGCCTAAGATTTAGTTAAGAGGCCTGCGTTCCAGTCCTATCTCCTACGCTTAGCCCTGGGCAAGTCAGTTCAGCCCGCTAGGTTTCAGTTTCCTTATCTGGGGATAAATATGCGGATAAATAATTCCTACTAGGAAAACCACCAAGAGCCACTGGAAGCATAAGAGGAAAAATGAACTTGTGAGCACTTGTGAGGCATGGAGGCTCATACAAATGAGGGCTTGTGGTTCAGAGAACAAGAGCCTGCAGGTCGTGATAGGTCAGAGATACTGCTTACCTGGCCGAAGAGGGTAGCCCTCTCGCTTCTCCACTGTGTATCCCTGAGGAATGTTGTAGAATTCCGGGAGCCCCCCAAACTGCTTCCATACAGTGTAATAGTTGAGGAAGGTCCTCATGGCATTGTCAATGTCCCCAATGAGGCTCTACAGGAGACAAGTAGTTGTCAGGCAGATAGCCACCAGGCATAAAAACCCACATACAAAAGAAACTCTGCATACCAAACCTCACATACAACCTCAGGGAAGAGAGATCAACAGCTCTGGAGCCAAAAAAGCCTGCAATCAAACCTGAGTTGGCCATTTATTCATTGTGTGGCCTTGGGCCAGACACTTACCTTCTCTGAGCCTCATCCATCTGATGCAAAATACAAAGTGTCTTTCTTGTTAAATTATTGGGAGGGAGAGAGGTTGTATTCCAAGTCCCTACTCAGTCAATGCTGGCCACTATGGTTTTTAAACAGCCATCTGGTTCAGAATTTTAAGAATAGGAAATTGATTTTACTAAGTCTCACTCTTACCCTATACCCCAAATCAATTTGTATTAGTTTATAAACATAAATATGTGTGAGTATATATTATTTTTCCCACGTAAAAAATAGCTTATTAAATATACTGTTCTGTACTTTCTTTCATTCATTTAACAATAGATCTTGATTTTTCCATGTAAGCACATAAAAAGGCTCCTTCCTCCTATTACATAGTTGCATAGTATTCCACTGCTTGGACCATAAGTTAACTAGTTCCCTATTAACAGCTGGTTGGATTGGTTCCAATGTTTTGTTATTTGCTGTAACAAGTAATAGTGTAGTAAATAGCATTGTACATATGTCACCTCAAACCTGCAAAGTTTACCTGTCACCTGTAAGACAAATGTCCAGAATTAGGATTGCTGGTTCCAAAAATACATGCATTTGTAATTTTACTAGCTGTTGCGAAGTAGCTATTAACACAAGCTTGCAGGGAAACAGCTGGCCTTTTTGACATATCCTAAGGATGCCTCACAGATAGAACAAATTTAACATTTCCCCAACAGGATTCTTGGTTCCCTCACTTTCCCACAAAGTTGCCTCCCTACCATCATCTCTCCCTTCTTAGTACATGGCACTTAGCAAATGGCAGTCATCCTTGACTCCTCCCTTTCCCTCCCCCCTACCCCCACATCCATTCTGTCAACAACTCCTGTCAGTTCCATTTTCCAAAACATCAAGATTTATCTTGCTTTATCTCTAGTGACACCACTTGGTCTGGTCACCAGCATCTTATACTGGGATGACTTTCACAGTCTTCTCACTGCTCCAACCACTTGCCCTCACGCCACTCTCCCCATGCAGCCAAAGTAACTGTCTTACTGCATATACCAGACCTCAGGGCTTCCCATGGGCTCGGCATGAAGTCAAGACACCTCCTTGTAGCTCTGAAAGCCTTGCATGATCTTGGTAGTGCTGACCTCCATTGATTGATCTCTGCCCCGCCCCCCCCTCCCCCCTCTGGACTGTAGCCATACCGCTTTTCTTTGTTTCTGATAAACACCCAACTCCTTCCTGTCTTGGGACCTTCACACATGATATTTCCTCTGTCTAGAACATCGTCGCCCACATCTGATTCTTGAAGTATCAGCTCTAGTATCACACCTCTGAGAGGCCTTCTTCTCTCAAGTGAGGTCCCCATCCAACATTCTCTCTCAGCCGCTCATCTGTTTCCTTCATTGTAACTTATGTGTTTGTCTGTTTTATTTTTTTCTGTTGTGTCTTACCCTCTACAAACTACATGAGGACAGGGCCTGGAACACAGCAAGCATTCAAATACTGGTGAATAAATGAATTAACAAATTGAACATATCTAAGCCTCCTTTCTTCATCTATAAAGAAACATTTGCCTCAGTGGGTTATAATTCTGGTAAAATGCCTGGCACATAAATCGTTCTCTCGTAAATATTTAATTTATCACCCTCATGTGTCAGACAGATTACCAGGCACTGATTAGATGTTCAGTAAATGTTGATTATTAGTGTGATTATAATCTCACAGAGAAAGAACCCATGATCCCTGCTCAGGCCAGGAAAACCACCATACAAACAGACATGAAACTCTTTCCTTATCAAACCCTCTCTTTTATTAATTTTTATTTTAGGAAATTTGAAAAATAAAGGTATATTGGGGTGCCTGGGTGGCTCAGTCAGTTAAGCATCAGACTTTGGTTCAGGTCATGATCTTGTGGTTCATGAGTCCGAGTCCCGCACTGGGTAAGCTCAAGCCCCACATCGGGTAAGCCCGAGACCCACCTTGGATGAGCCCCACTTCTCTCTCGCCCTCCCTGCCCCTCATGGGATTCTCTCTCTCTCTCCCTCCCTCTCTCTGTCCCTTACTCACTTGCCCCCCCCTCTCAAAATAAAAGAAAAAGAAAAAGAAAGGTATAAAGAGATCACCTTTAACCTCACCACACAGAATAGTTTTGATATCTACCTTTCCACTTTGTATTCATTTTTTTAAAGTTTATTTATTTTGAGAGAGAGAGCATGTGTGAGCAGGGGAAAGGCACAGAGAGAAGGGGAGAGAGAATCCCAACTAGGCTCTGTGCTGATAGCACAGATGACACAGGGCTCGATCATGTGAGATCATGACCTGAGCAGAAATCAAGAGTTGGACACTTAACTGACTGAGCCACCCAGGTGCCCCTCCAATATGTATTCTATTCAGAGTTATATAAATATTTAAAAAAAAAACAAAACAGAGAGGAATAAAAAGATAATTATCCTCTTAATCTTACAGTACCTGCCGTTTGCATCTTTGTCTTCTCTTTCTTAACACACAAAAACAGAATTCTATAGAGTTGTAATCAGAGTATACTTAATATAATGCCCTCTTGTGTATTTTTTTTGTTATTGTTAAATCTAAAGAATCAAATTTTTTAAAAATTTAATTATCACTCCTAATTTCTCACTATAGCCTAACAGTACATTTCATTCCTTCGTGTTTTCTTAATTCTTGTTCACTACCTCTTCACGTAACATAGGAATTTATATATACATTTTTAAATTAAAGTTGTATAATGACCCATTCCATTAAGATACAATCATTTATTTGTTCCTCCATTATAGGGTACTGGATCATTTCTAAGTTTTCTTTGTCATGAACTTTGCTGTTAGGAATATCTGTATGCATCTTTTCCCTTTTGAATTATTTTCTTGGGGAACATCCACAGAAATGGAAGTCAAAGGGTGTGATCTGTGATATGCCTGGGTTGCACAAGAAGGATTCCCAAGAGGAATGTAGTCACAAATAGTTTTAAGGCAATAGATTTCCAGATACTCTGCTTTCCTAAAATGGATCTGCCTGAAAAGATACTTGTAACACAAAGGCAGCCTATCTATTATCACTGTTTCCTTCGCAGTTATCCTTCTGCCATTTGACAAAAGCCAAGATGGACCTACCAGCAACCTCTAACCTTCCTGTTGCACACTGTCCTGGGGAATAAAGATTTCCTGAGCACCAAACTAGGTTAAATTTAAAATATCGGTGTATGGCATTCTTCTCAAAGCTAGCATAAACAATCCTAAAATGTGTATGGAACCACAAAAGACCCCGAATAGCCAAAGTAATATTGAAGAAGAAAACCAAAGTGGGAGGCATCACAATCCCAGACTTTAGCCTCTACTACAAAGCTGTAATCAACAAGACAGCATGGTATTGGCACAAAAACAGACACAGACGAATGGAATAAAATAGAGACCCCAGAATTGGACCCACAAATGTATAGCCAACTAATCTTTGACAAAGCAGGAAAGAGTATCCAATGGAAAAAAGACAGTCTCTTTAGCAAATGGTGCTGGGAGAAGTGGACAGCAACATGCAGCAGAATAAAACTAGGCCACTTTCTCATACCATACACAGAAATAAACTCAAAATGGATGAAAGACCTAAATGTGAGACAGGAAACCATCAAAACCCTAGAGGAGAAAGCAGGCAACAACCTCTTTACCTTAGCCGCAGCAATTTCTTACTCAACATATCTCCAAAGGCAAGGGAATTAAAAGCAAAGATGAACTATTGGGACCTCATCAAGATAAAAAGCTTCTGCGCTGCAAAGCAAAAAACCGACAATACTAAAAGGCAACCGAATGGGAAAAGATATTTGCATACGACATATCAGATAAAGGGCTAGTATCCAAAATCTATAAAGAATTCACCAAACTCCACACCCAAAAAACCCAAATAATCCAGTGAAGAAATGGGCAGAAGACATGAATAGACACTTTTCCAAAGAAGACATCCAGATGGCCAACAGACACATGAAACAATGCTCAACGTCACTCCCTATCAGGGAAATACAAATCAAAGCCACACTGAGATACCACCTCACACCAGTCAGAGGGGCTAAAATTAACAACTCAGGAAACAACAGATGCTGGAAAGGATGTGGAGAAACAGGAACCCTCTTGCACTGTTGGTGGGAATGCAAACTGGTGTAGCTGCACTGGAAAACAGTGTGGAGGTTCCTCAAAAAATTAAAAATAGAACTACTCTATGACACAGCAATAGCACTGCTAGGAATTTACCCAAGGGATATAGGAGTGCTAATGAATAGGGGCACATGCGTCCCAATGTTTATAGCAGCGCTTTCAACCACAGCCAAATTACGGAAAGAGCCTAAATGTTCATCAACTGATGAATGGACAAAGAAGATATGGTTTACATATACAATGGAATACTACTTGGCAATGAGAAAGAATGAAATCATGCCATTTGCAGCAATGTGGATGGAGCTGGAAGGTATGCTGAATGAAATAAGTCAGTCAGAGAAGGAGAGATATCATGTTTTCACTCATATGTGGACCTTGGGAAACTTAACAGAAGACCATGGGGGAGGGGAAGGAGAAAAAAATAGTTTCAGAGAGGGAGGGAGGCAAACCACAAGAGACTCTTTGAATACAGAGAACAAACTGAGGGTGGGTGGGAGTCTGGGGGAGAGGAGAAAATGGGTGATGGGCACTGAGGAGGGCACTTGTTGGGATGAGCACTGGGTGTTGTATGTAAAACAATTTGACAATAAATTATATTAAAAAATAAATAAAAGATCGGTGTAGGTGTTGAAAAAAAGGAAGGCCTCTGAACACTGTGTAACAAAGTCTTTTGCATATCAGAGGGTTTCCAATTCTCTGCCTGCAAAAAACTGAAAGAGGAACTGGTCAAATTGTCAGCAGAGAGATCATTAAAAATGATTTTTGATGACAGATTAAATGATTATTTTTATCATATAAAGAAAGAACCACATAATATTGCCAGTTTTGAATGAATACTGGTAGTTTTATATGGTTCAATCTATTTACTCAATGACTACAAAGAACTGAATGATAATGCAGTAATCAAACTCCTTCCATTTCCATCTAATTATTTATGTGTATAGGCTCCTCAGCACTTACATCTACAAAAATGAAAATAGGAATGAATGAAACTTTTGATACACAACCATGTCCCACTTCAGCAATATGTATTATTCACACACAAATACACAAACTACTTAAAATAAAAAAACCCCCATGGGGCGCCTGGGTGGCTCAGTCAGTTGGGTGACTGACTCAGGTCATCATCCCAGGGTCAAGGGATGGAGCCCCATGTTGGGCTCCACGCTGAGCATGAAACCTGCTTAAGATTCTCTCTCTCTCTCTCTCTCTCTCTCTCTCTCTCTCTGACTCTTCTCCTTCACTCATGCTGTCTTTCTAAAATAAAAAAAAATTTTTTTTTTTAATTTTTTTTTTTCAACGTTTATTTATTTTTGGGACAGAGAGAGACAGAGCATGAACGGGGGAGGGGCAGAGATAGAGGGAGACACAGAATCGGAAACAGGCTCCAGGCTCTGAGCCATCAGCCCAGAGCCCGACGCGGGGCTCGAACTCATGAACCGCGAGATCGTGACCTGGCTGAAGTCGGACGCTTAACCGACTGCGCCACCCAGGCGCCCCTAAAATAAAAATTTTTAAAAAATTTTTTTATTTAAAAATAAAAAATAAAAAGGCCCCAAACTCTCATTAAGAAATGTATTTCTGATTAAATTGTCTTTATGTTTTATAATTATTTATCAAAAACCGTAAGCTCTTAATGTGGCTTTAATCATTTATGTACTAATGATAACTAAGTCAAGAAGAAAACAAATTTAATACTCAGAGCCTATGGTCACACAGGAAATTTAAAAGTCTTTTAAATCTCTATGTATACAGAAATTTTATTACAGAGACATATAATAGGGTATAAATAAAATTTATCCAGCATAAAAATGTAACAACTAGGATAAAATTCTGTTGTGGGAGAAGAATGAAAATAGGAGTTCAAAGAGAAAAAGGAATGGTATGTGACTATTCAAACTCGTAAGATTAGGGGCACCTGGGTGGCTCAGTTGGTTAAGCATCCAACTTTGGCTCGGGTCATGATCCCACGGTTTGTGAGTTCGAGGCCCGCATCCCGCTCTACGCTATCAGCTCAGAGCCTGGAGCCTACTTCAGATTCTGTGTCTCCCTCTCTCTCTCTGCCCCTACCCCATTCTCTCTCTCTCTCTCTCTCTCTGTCTCTCTCAAAAATAAAAATAAACATTAAAAAAATAAAAGTAAACCTGTAAAATAAGAAGGTTGGCTAAAAGTGCATAATGGGGGACTAAATGAATTGCACTAGTTAAATGAATTGTATCAATTTAATACAATATATGCATTTGTTAAAAAAGTAAAAGTAATCTAGATGTATCAACAAGGAATGATCTCTAAGGCATATTCAGTGAAAAGGTACATGGCATATTTCTATCTGTGTAAAGAAAAAAGGTGGATGTAAACATGCATATGTTATGCTGGTTAAATGGACTCCAAGATCCTGCCTTTCCCACTGCAACTCCATCAGATCATGTAATGGAAAACAATAACGATGGCACGCACAGCAGCCCCAGCTGCTTTCACACCCTTTCTCAGGCCTGCTGTCAAGAATGAGGAGATGTGACAGAAATGTCCAGTGGAGAAACAGTTGTTGCCAATGGCTATTACCACACAGCCTGGAAAGACACTCTCCACTTTAAGTAGTATAACATTTCACAGCAAATTGGAAGCTCAGTACCTGATACCTTAACACTCCCCTTGGAAAATTCAGCTTGGCAGAATCTGAAGTTTGTCTCATTCACTCTAAGTCTCTCTTGTCTCTCCACCCCACCCTTAGAAAACAAATACTCCAGCAACTGAAGTACCTTATTTGACTTATACCTCAGAATGAGCTTGCTTTGCCAGTTCCAGAGAAAAATGGCCACCTCTCTGATCATTCCTACCTGAAGACCAGGCCAGTAGGCCTCTAGGGACTGGAAGACCGGCATGGACACAGTCCCCTTGTACATCTGCACCCACAGGTACCAGTCATCGAAGCGGGTGTAATTCCGAATGGCTTTGTTGTATTCTGCAAAGGAGATGCAAGAAGACACATCGGTGATGAGGGAGATGAAAGGCAGGTCTTGACAACAGAAGCACGGCCTTACACTTTTTGCAAGACCATATTTTGGTGTAGCTTCAAAGCACCCTAGGATGCAAGAAGGCACAGAGGAAGGAGCATGGGTTCTGGAGCCAAACGTCCAGACTCAAATTCCAGCTCCAGCTTTACCACTTGCTAGCTGTGACCTTGGGCAAAGTCTTCCTTCTAACGTCTCAGTCTCATTATCTCTAAGGTGGGGAGAGTAATGATACACACCTCACAGGATTGCTCAATCCCATTCACTCAACAATACTCACTGCACATCTACTAGGTACAGGCACCTACGGGTGGCAAACAAGACAAAATCCAGCCCTCAGGGCATTTACATTCTAGTGGGAACTTGAACTTTTACCTTCCCTTAGAATGTAAATCCATGAAGGCCAGGACTTCGTTTTGTTTATTGTAGAATCCCCAGCACTAGGATACTGCATAATAAATATGCACAATAAATTATTATCTTAACAAAGTACCAAATACACATGCAAATAAATGAGACAATCTCAAATAGTGTTGTAAGAATTAAATTAAAAAGTCCATGTTTGGTGCTTGGCACAGCACTTCACATAATGGTATTCAATAAATATCTGCTGAATAAATGAGTGGTTGCTGTAATAATTATTATTAGGTAGGTGCCCAACAATTCCTCAATATCATTATTATTAGTGTCCAAGGGCCTAGAGGGTAAAATGCTTTTATTTGATGGGCATGAATCAACTACCTACCTCGTCCAAAGCATTGTGGGAAGCAGAAAGATGAATAAGGCATAGACACTGTGCTCGGTAGGAAGAGCTATAACTGTGGATGACAGCTGACTGCGCAAAAGGTGCTGAAGGTCCTACATTCTGAAGGAGGATCAAGCTACTTTGTGGGCAAGGTGACATTTCAGCTGGGCCTTGAAGGGTGAATAACATTTGGACACATCAAGACAGGAAAAAGGTATTCTTGACAAAGGAAACACATGTGCAATGGCCTGGAAATAAGAAATCCAGGGTCACACATGGAGAATGCAGCATAGTTCACTTGGCTCTTGCAGGAAGGCCTGAAGAGGTATAGTGGGCCTCAAGTAGGCAGTACAAGTCCATGGTGGTAGGGGCGCCCGGGTGGCTCAGTCAGTTAAGCATCCGACTTCGGCTCAGGTCATGATCTCACAGTTTGTGGGTTCAAGCCCCGCGTCGGGCTCTGTGCTGTTGGTTTGGAGCCTGGAGCCTGCTTCGGATTCTGTGTCTCCCTCTCTCTCCACCCCTCCCCGCCTCACGATCTGTCTCTGTCTCTCAAAAAATGAATAAACATTAAAAAAAAATTAAAAAAAAAAGAAAAAGAAGTCCATGGTGGCTCTGAACGCAGACTCATATACTCAGAACTGGTTCTGTAGGCACTTGGGAGCAACTGAAAGTTTATACACATGACAATGGGAAAAATCATGGCAAAGGCCTCCTTACCCCGCCCTTTTTACCTAGGAACATGGCCATGAGCTTCTTATCCTGAAGTAGGATGGCTCCTTTCACCAGGTACTCAAAGTAGGAATCCACGCCAGCCCCAATGCCCGAGTCCTGGGCCACCCACTTTCCAGTGAGCACATCAATATGGTTGCCAACCTGAGAGAGAGAGAGAGACAGAGACAGAGACAGAGACAGAGAGAGAAACTTAGTCCCAAAAGAGGGCTCAAGACCAAACAAGGATCTCTCCATACCCCTGACTGGCCAGTCAGATGCAAGGCAGGCACCCCAGTGCTCTCGGGAGACATGCAGGCTATTGGGGTGTGGGGTTGGAAGACCACAAACTCTTATCAGTATCAGTCACTGATTGAGAACTGCTCCAGGTAGCATTACATCTTGGAACTTCCAGCTAAAGGCATGCAGAGCAGGCTCCAGGCCAGAGAAGGCCCATAGGGAAAGAGACACTGTCAGAAGACAGGCTAGTGTGCACAGAGAAATGGTAGGGGTTGAGAGGATATGGGGTCCACTATGGTTCCAGTGCTGAAGAAAAACCTGCTTGTGTTGGACTTACTAAAGGAGTTACCGTAGGTCTCCAGAGTGGCATCTTCTTAAGGGATTTTCAAGAATTCCCCATATAAGTTTCACTTTCAAGCTTAGAACCAGACTTGCACAAACCATGTCTCTACCTGAATACTTTCAGACAACTCAGTCTTTGCAAGTCATAATGACTCACCGGAGGAAGTATTAATACATCAACATTACTGCTAAAGTAAACTGACGATCAGAGAGGTTGAGTGACTTGTCCAGGGTCACATAGTTTCGATGTAGCAAGGCCTGGGGTCAAAACCAATTCTGACTAAATCTAGTGCTATTTCCTGGACAGCTTTGGCTCCATTACTGTTAGTTTCACTGGATTATCTGATTTAAGAGCTGAAACCAACTTTAGAGATCATCTGGCCCAAAGCATGTTCAATTTCCATAGGTTAATAGGTATTAGAGAAGAAAGGGAAGCTCTGGGTTCAAATAAGCTTAGAAAACGTTGAGTTAAGCAAAGTTAAATAGATTTTACTTACTGTAGGATTTCACAATAACCTTTCACCTGTTTGTGTTCGTTATGATTCTCCAAAAAAAGGATGCAACAGTTGACCCTTTAACAATGCAAGTGTCGGGAGTGCTGAGCCCCACACAGTTGAAAATGTGCGTATAACTTTGGACAGTCTAAAAATTTAACTACTAATGGCCTGCTCGAGTGGAAACTTTACTGATAATATAAAAGTCAACTAACACATATTTTGTATGTTATATATATTATATACCGTATTCTTACAATAAAGTAAGCTAGAAAAAAGAAAATGTTTTGAAAAAAATCATATAGAAGAGAGAATATGTTTATAGAATTGTACTGTAAAAAATCTGTGTGTGAGTGGGCCCATGCAGTTCACAAACGTGTTTCTCAAGGGTCAACTGTATATTTAGTATTCCTCAGACTTAACTGACCAGGAATTACCTTTTCATACAATGGCCCACCATTCAACATGTCTCGGCACTGGTGTTCTAAGAAACACAGTTTAACAAACACAAATAGACCATGAAAATGAGGGTCAGATGGGCTGGCGATCTAAGGTTGCCATGTGAGTCAGGGGCATGAAGCCTACAACCTGCTTCCTAGAAGTCAGAGAAGTTCATGGAACCTAACCTCTACAACACAGCTCCCTTTCCCTGCAGAGGATGTGCTCTCTCTCATGCTCTCTTCCCCTGTCCGAAACTTGAATTAGAGGCTTGGTTAACTTTCAGTGTCCTGATGCTAAGTCCTAGACCACTGCTGAGGTCACCCTAAGTGTCTCTTGGCTGGGCTGCAACTTGTTGCTCAGAGCCCCAAATCTTACAAGCAGGGGCTCAGGTGGCCGACTTGACTCAGATGGAAAGGGTGGCAGCCGACCTACCAGCCCAATATCTGACCGGCTCTCCCAGAGGCGCATGAGGGCCACTCTGGCCACATCTTCGAACATGGGGTCACCAGTGAGGCTGCTCAGGGTGGCAAATTCTACAATGAAGGTCCCGATCCCTGCTGTACAGGTGACAGGGGTTTCTCCCGGGTTCACGCCATGAAGCAGGTTCACCGTTCCATACGGCATGCCAGTGGGGGTCTGAAATGCTGAACAATCACAAAATTATGATCCCAGACAGGAGCAGGGACACAGGGATGGTTCAACACAGACCCAAGCCTGAGGCCTGAGCCAGCACTTCCCTCTTTATCTCCTGGATGATCTGCTAGAGACTGAGCCAGAGAAGGATACAGGTCATGACTGGAGGGTCCTTAGTGGCTACCTAACCCAGGTGTTATCAAGCACTGCTCGACATGACCCTCTAGCCTATGATGAGGAGAAAAGCAGTGGGCTATGCTCCCGGCTGCCACACCCACGCACGCTCACTTTAGCTAGAGTAGCTCTACTTTTATTTAATTCACACCATGCTCTCAGAGGCCAGCCAGGTAACTCAGTGTGAAGCAGGTGGGGTTGAAGCCACAGGAAGTGACAGGGCTGTGGCACACTGAAGAGCATGTTCCATTAGAATCCATTCGTACACTTTTCTGTTTTGGTTTTTTTTTTTTTTTTTGAGTTTTATTGAGATATGATTGTCATATAGCACAGTGTGAGTTTAAGGGGTATGGCATAAAGACCTGACTTAACCTATATTGCGAGATGATGAACATAGTGAGTTAATATCCATTACCTCGTATAGATACAAAAAGAAAAACTTCAGTTTTTTCCTTGCAATGAGAACTTTTAGGATTTACTCTCCTCGCAACTTTCAAATATATCACATGGCACTGTTAGCTATAGTCATCATGTTGCATGTTACAGCCCCGGTACTTACTTATTACTGGAATGTATCTTTTGACCACTTTGATCCAATTTCCCCTCATATACTTTTCCAAGTGCAATTATAACCAAATGAAACCTATCTGCAGACCCTAAACAGCCCCAGAAGAGCCAGTTTGGGGTCCCTGCTCTAAATAGTTTAGGAGGAGGGGCACCTGGGTGGCTCAGTTGATTGAGCGTCTGACATCAGCTCAGGTCATGATCTCACGGTTCGTGAGTTCGAGCCCTGCATCAGGCTCTATGCTGACAGCTCGGAGCCTGGAGCCTGCTTCTGATTCTGTGTCTCCCTCTCTCTCTGCCCCACCCCTGCTCATGCTGTCTCTCTCTCTCAAAAATAAACATTAAAAAATAAACAAATAGTTTAGGGGGTAAACTATTATTATTTTTTTTTTTAAGAATATAAATCACTAAACTACTGATGTGGTCCAATCCTCAGTTTACAGGTAGGAAAAGTCATGCCTGTAAGAAGTGACTCAAAGGTCATACAGAAAGAGTCAAACAGAGCTGGAATGGGAATGCCTGCCATGCGCCCACTCCTTTATGCTCTGCCCATCCCACCCTGGTGCCTTCTGATTCAAGGCAAGGAACTGGACAAACAGCCAAAGACAGAGATTTCCTCTCTAGGCCAAAAGGTCAAATAACCCCAGAGCAGCCTGTGCGTCACCAAACTGTGAACAAAGTTATCAAAACTTCCAAGAACTGTAAGGTCTGGCTACTCTTGTAAGTGATAAATTTGCTGAGTGGCAGGCACCAATGGCAAGGAAGGAGAATGCAAGTCACAACCAAGAAGGGCTCAAAGAATATTTCAGAAAAGTCAGGCAGTGTTAAAAAAAGGGGGAGTGACAGGGGCGCCTGGGTGGCCCAGTCGGTTAAACATCCGACTTCAGCTCAGGTCATAATCTCACGGTTTGTGGGTTTGAGCCCCACGTCAGGCTCTGTGCTGACAGCTCAGAGCCTGGAGCCTGCTTCAGATTCTGTGTCTCCCTCTCTCTCTGCCCCTCCCCCACTCATGCTCTGTCTCTGTCTCTCTCAAAAATAAACAAACACGAAAAAAAAAGTTAAAAAAAAAAAAAAAAAGGAGGGGGAGTGACAAAATCCTATTTCTTTACCTGAATGGCAGATACCCTGGGGCTTGCTCCAATATGTACTTTCCAGTATGTACATTTCTCAATACAAAATGTTTTTTAATGATTCAAAAAAAAAAAAAAAAAAAAAGGAGCAACTAAGCAGTGTGCTCTATGGATGACTCACACAGGATATGATGTTTGGAAGGAGACACTCAGGCCATGAGCCGTGAGCCGTGAGTGGATCTGAACCCAGCTCACTCACTGTCCTCCACTCGTCTCCAGAAAGGGAGAACAGTGATGGCCCAGAGGCTGGTGAAAGCACAGAGTGATGTGTTTGGGTGTGAACAGCCCCAGAGTCTCCACCACGCCCTGAAGAGAACACAGTGTCCAGCTGATGCTATCGAGCCCAGCTGCTGCCCCACCAGACAAACACACTGAGGCTTGACCTGCTGCCCTGGACACAGCTTAGCTCCAAAACGTGTCCCTCCCATTTCAGTGGCGTTTGAGGTTCTCCAGGCACTTTCTCCTTTCTGACCTCATTTTCTGCCTCCCAAAAAGCCAATGTGGCATGCAAGCAGGAATTATGAATCCCTTTTCAGAGATGGGAAAACTGAGCCAAGGAGAGAAGAATGGCTTGGTCAAGACATTGGCTAGTTCAGAACTGGGGGCTCCTAATGTGCAGCTCAAGGCTTTTCTCTGGAACCCTTTTATTCCAGCAGTGTGTGGGCCTGAGAGGGGGCAAAAGGGCTCACTCAAATAGGAACAAGAATCTTCCACCCACCAGGCTGGACTTCAGCCCTCTCCTGCAAACAGTAATGAGATCAGCTCATCCATCCTGGGCCATGGTCTGACAAGCCCTCAAAATGCCCAGGACTCTCCTGACTTCCATGGTGGGTGGCCAGAGGTAGAAATACTAACTGTTTGGATGAGGAACAGAAGAAAATAGCTCAGCATTGCCACTCTTGTCTCCAGCAAGAGAAGCAGGATCCAGTGGACTGCATTTCTCCCGCATGTCAGTGTGGGTCTTACCTGGGAGGAGTTTTCGGGCTGCCTCCTCAGCCATCCTCAGGAGAGGTCCAGAGCAGGGCCATCCGGCCTCTACTTCCACTCCAGCCTTCTTTGATAGCAGGTGAGCAGACAGAAGCCCTCCTACCACTACAGATGGCACAAAACACAAGTGTCAGAGTCCCAAGGACCAGTTTTTCTCTTGTGTCAATTAAACCTACATACTCTGTTGAGCGGCTTGCTGGGAAGGGGCTAGAGCCACCTAGTGAAAGAATCCTTTAATCCCACATATTGGTGCAGTGTTAAGTTCACAAATTCTCTTCTTGGTGGGTCACAAAAACAATGGCTATCACTTTTTTTTAAAGTCCCTATTGTATACCAAGCACTAGGTACTACTGTCTCTTCAAATGAAGATACTGAGGTTCAGAGAGGTAAAGTGACTTGCCCTGGGTCATCCATCTAGTAAGTGGTAGGGCCAGGTCTGTCTGACTACAAAGCCTGTGCTCATTCCACTCAGTCACTCTGTCTCCCAATCCCCCTAAGACCCGGGGTGAGGGGCAGAGTAGTTATTACCTTCATTGTATTAATTAACCTATTTGAATTTATTACACAATACTTAGGACTTGTAAAAAGCCATAAGTGTTCTGTATCTGGAAATATGGCTAAATAGATATCCTGAATGGCCCTCTCATTGCAAAAAAAATCTTGTGACCTTGAGCTTTAGCTTTCCCCTCCTCTTGGCAGAGGGGGAACAAGAGACAAAGGCAGGACCTACCAAAGTGGAGAGTCTGATAAAAGATAACCTCCATAAAGTTGGGATCTGAAAGAATTATATACTCTGTGTAAGGATGGATCAGAATAAACCCTACCCACCTCCCCTAGCATACAGTTAAGGAAAACTGCAGGCCTCAAATCTTGATGCCAAATAAAGGGAAGAAAAACAAACAAACAAACAAATCTCCACTAAGAATTAGTAACTACAGGATGGTACTAAGGTTTACAACCTGAATTCATACCAACTAAGTAGTCCAGGAAAACTCAAACCTTTAGCATAAGTCAGTTTTTGGTAGACAATGCCTCCAGCCACATGGAAGAAGTAAACAAAAACTCTAGCTGAAAGAATTCACCTTCAATCTAGGCCTCAAAGAAGCCCAGGGATAAAGTCTAGGGAATGAGTGCACATTAAAATCTAAATAAATCACAAGACATATGAAGAAACAAAGCATTAGGAGTACGAGCCAGCAAAAATGACAGAACAAGACTTACCAACACATCAAATACTGGAACTATCAGACACAGAATACAAAATAATTATGTAGAAATGTTTAAAGAAATAAAAGAAAGGCTTGGAATAGATGAGTAAGTAGCAAGAAATTATAAAAATGACCAAGCCTAGGGCTGCCTGGGTGGCTCAGTCAGTTAAGCATCTGACTTTGGCTCAGGTCATACTCTGTGTCTCACTCTCTCAAAAAATGAATAAATGTTAAAAAAATTTTTTTTTTTAATTACATAGGCATGTTTTTCTTTTTAAGTTTACTCATTTTTTAAAAAAAATTAAAAATTTTTTTTTTATTTTTGAGAGAGAGAGACAGAGTGTGAGCAGGAGGGGCAGAGATAGAGGGAGACACAGAATCCGAAGCAGGCTCCAGGCTCTGAGCTGTCAGCACAAAGCCCGATGCAGGGCTCAAACTCACAGACAGTAAGACCATGACCTGAGCCGAAGTTGGACATTTAACCGACTAAGCCACTCAGGCACCCCAAGTTTACTTTTTTTTTAAAGTAATGTCTACACCCAACATGGAGCTCAAACTCATGACCCCGAGATCAAGAGTCATACACTCTTCTGAGCCAGTAGGGCATTTCTACATAGATAGGTTTATTAGCAAATAAAATATATCTGAAGAGAGAATTAGTGGACTTGAAAACAGATTTCAAAAAATTACCCAGAATGCAACACAGAGAAACAAATTTATTTTTAAAACATACCAAAGAGATTTGGAGGATATAGTAAGAAGGTATAACAAATATCTGGCTGGAGTTCTAAAAAGAGAAGAGGGAGGAAATGGGGAGAGGCAATACCTGAAGAGAAAATAGTTACGAACTTTTGAAAATGAATGACACAAATTCTTAGATGCAGGAATCCCAAGCAAGATAATAAAAAGAAATCCACATTTATGCACATCACAGTAAAATTGCAGAACACCAAAGAAAAAAAAGATTTCAAAAGCAGAGTCTGTGTAATAATGATTGTTAAGGCTAAGTGGTGGGTAACCCAGTTTATTATATATATTTTCTCTACTTTTATATATTTTTTTAAAACTTCCATAATAAAAGTTTTTAAAATGAAGGAACAGCCAGCATAAATAAAACCAATCATCTGCAATGTAACAATTAGATTGACAGATTACTTCTTAATAATGACAATGAAATGAGAAGACAATGGAAAGATTTCTTCAGTGTGCTAAGAGAAAATACTATCAAGTTAGAACCATATGTCCTGCAACGTTATCCCTCAAAGACCAAACAAAGGCAGTGAGATAAAGACATTTTATATAGGGGCTCCTGGGTGGCTCAGTCAGTTAAGTGTCCAATTCTTGATGTAGGTTCAGGTCATGATCTCATGGTTTGTGAGATGGAACCTCACATCAGCTCAGAGCCTGCTTGCGATTCTCTCTCCCTCCCTCTCTGTACCTCTCTTCCCCACGGCCCCCTCTCAAAATAAGTAAATAAGCTTAAAAAAAAAAAGACATTTTATACAAACAAAAGCTGAGAAAATCTTCCAAGAACACACGTGCACTAGAGGACATTCTAAAGGAAGTACTTCAGATAGAAGGAAAGGGATCACAGATGTAAAGTCTGAGACACAGGTAGGAAAGATGGCCAAAGAAATAAATATAGAAATATACAAGTAAATATAGAAATAAATCTAAAACGTCAAATGTATAGAACAGCAATAATGTATGGAGGGCTTAAGACAAAAAACTAAAATACATAATCTATAGCATGTGGGTCAGGATATTCTCAGAGCCAGGTTTTGTACTATTCAGGAAAATAAAGATTTTCATTAATTCTGTAATGTTTGTTAAATTTGTAATGTTTGTTAAGTTTTCCAGGAAACTATTTAAAAAGTCAGATACTGAGCATAGTCATTAACAAGAGGAAAATGGATAAGGGGGAGAAAAGTCAACCTAAAGAAGGCACACACACACACACACACACACACACACACACACACACAAAAGAGGATGAAAAGAACACAGAGAAGATGGAACAAATAGCACAAAATAAAACCACAGAAATGAATGCAAATACCTAAGTTATTATAGTAAATGTAAATGGATTAAATGCTTGAGTTAAAAGATCGTCAGAATGGGTAAACAAAATATAATATATAATTTATAAAAGATATATCTGATCATAAAAATACAGAAAGATTGAAAGTAAAAGAGTAGAAAAAGATACCAGTCAAATGCCAACCAAAAGAAAGCTGGTATAATTATATAAATATATATAATTATATACATATGATATGAATATACCAGCATATATATATGTATATATGTACATATGCTGGTATATTCATATCAGCAATAAAGAAATATTCATATCAGCAACAAAGGTATAAGGTATAACAAAGGTATAAGGCAATCTTAGCTTACAGAAGATAAATTGGGCTCTGAAGAAAATTTGAGGCCAGCAGTGAGCATGGCCTCAAACTCCCATCTGATCCCTAAACCAGGATTTTATATCATGCTGTCTTTGTTCTTTAATTTTTTAAAAAACTGTTATCACATGTCTGTAATACAAGTTTCATTGCAAAATACGTACAAAATAAAGATGAGCAAAATGAGGGAGCAAAAAATAACAGCCTCCAGAAGTGACAGTTTGTTAAGCCACTGGTGGTCTAGGAGTTCACTACAAATAAGGGTTGTAGTAGCTTTATGAGAATCACTGGAAACCTGCTAAAAATATTGATTCTAGGACCCAACCCAGAAATCCAAATTCATTAGGTTTAGACTGAAACCTAGACAATTCAACTTTTATTTATTTATTTATTTATTTATTTATTTATTTATTTTAAATTTTATTTATTTTTGAGAGAGACAGAGATAGAATGCAAGTGGGTTAAGGGCAGAGAGAGAGGGAGACACAGAAGTAGAAGCAGGCTCCAGACTCTGAGCTGTCAGCACAGAGCCCGACGTGGGGCTCGAACTCACAAGCTGTGAGATCATGACCTAAGCCAAAGTCAGATGCTCAACCAACTGAGCCACCCAGGTGCCCCACAATTCAACTTTTTAAAAGGTCCCAAATAGTTCTGATGGGCAGCAAGTTTTGGAAACTAATGCCCTAGACTTGCACTACATAATATAATCATGAACCGTGAACCACGTCACTATTTAAATTTAAATTTGTTAAAATTAAATGAAATTAAATATTCAGTTCCTCAGTTTCAGTAGACACATTTCAAATGTTCACTAGCCAGGTGCAGCTACTGGCTACAACACTGGACAACACAGACATAAAATATTTCCGTCATCACAGAAAGTTCTATTGGGTAGCGCTTCTTAGGCAATAAGTTCCAAGAAGGCGAGGATTACATCTTTCTTGTTCATGGCTGTATGCCTAGCACCAAATACATGTTAAATATGTGAGTAATTCTGGCACATCTCTTTCCAGTCTCTTCTCTGTTCCCTGCTCATGTCTGAAGCTGATGGGGGATCCTGAGACCTCCACACCCCACCCTCTAGGAGGAAAAAAGATCTCTCTTCAGTCACTGGTTTTGGCCAAGTGCCCTGGCAGGGTTGACCCTTAAGGTTCTATTTACCACCTCCTGGTTTACACAGAGGCAAAAACTCCACACTCTTTTCTTCCAAAACCCCAGCAGGCAGCCCTCACCTCGGATGTTGGTTTCAAACACGGAGGCATTCACATCAATATCAAAGTCTACGTTGTCCTGGAGCACTTCAACCACTCTTTGGAATTCTGAGACATTCCCCAAAATCTGGAAGAGAAGAAGGTCTTGATAGTGAGGCTCTCTGAGGCTTGAAGGCACTGAAGATCGAGAGTCTGGGATCCTATGCTGGTGTGGCCATCACTTATTCAACTAAGATCTATAGTTTCTGTTCTAGTACTGGTGACAGGAGAAGGAAACAGTGAGATCTAGAAACCACGGAGACCCAATACCAAGAGACTGGTTAAGTCAATTCTTAGTTACCAATTCAAGAGTCCTTATGTACCCATTTAGTGGAAACAAGAGAGACTGTAGACTGCATAGTTTTGACATTTGCAGCAGATATCTGTTGTTTTTAAACTTCTCTGGTCACATTCATCCTTGTGGAAAACACTGCAGGTTGGTTGGCCCAACACAGATTCCCAATCTCCTTTACCCTGGTAGGTTCCCAATGTGGTGGCTGAAAATCCAGACACTTGCTTTCTCAGCCTCCTTTGCTGCTAGAGGTGAATGTGTTACCCAGCCAATGCTAAGCCTTGAGAAGTCTACTGGGGGCACTTCTGGGGAAAGATTCTGTTTCCCTAATAAAAAGGGACAGATACCGCTGGCATGTTGTTTACTCTTCTTCTTTCTGCCTTGAAAGCAGACTTTACTTCTAGAGCTGTGGCAGCCATTTTAGACCATGAGGTACTAAGCATCAGAATGAAAGCCAATACCCTAATGATAGTAGAATGGAAAGATACAAAGAGCTTGGGTCTCTGACGGCATCACTGAACAGCCAACCCAATGCTAGAAATTACCTCCAGACTTTCTTTCACTCGAGAAAATTAAAGCCTTTTCATTTAAACCATCAGCCAAATGCAAATCTGATATCTTTTATTCTGATAGTAGTGCCTCAACTTGAGATATCACTCTTTTTCCACAGTCACTCTTGCAGTTTGGGAGAGGCTGACTCCAGTCCTTCAGTAGCAAGAATGGGTACTTGATCTGGACCACCGGACTGTATCCCTTGGCCAGTGACTGGTTCAGGAATGAGTGTGTGACCCAAGCCAGATCAATGAGACTCAACTTCGGGAATTAATTCAAAAGGGCTGATTCCTCCCCCACACACAGGTTCCTGACTGAGTGGGAAGTAAGTTTGGAACTACTGATGGCTACTCTGCCAGCATAAGGAGCACCTGAGAACACAGCTAACAAAGAAGGTAGAGATAGGAGATGGAAAGATTCATGAAGACTTGTTCATATGCCTGGATCCAACTGATTCTGAGGCCAGCCTTTACCTGGACTTTTTAGTTATCTGACTCAGTAAATTCCCTTCTTTGTCTATATTGGTTTGAACAAGGAACCAAAACAATCCTGTCTCAGCATTCAAGGCCCTCGATGTTTGGACTCAAACTACCTTTCTGACCATGTCTCTCGCCGTTCATCTTCATCTAACCTATCTTCATCTACTTCAGGAAAACTATAACCACTATTTTCCACTTTCTTGCCTTCAGACATGCTCTTTCCTTTACCAGAAATCCCTGGGGCGCCTGGGTGGCGCAGTCGGTTAAGCGTCCGACTTCAGCCAGGTCACGATCTCGCGGTCCGTGAGTTCGAGCCCCGCGTCAGGCTCTGGGCTGACGGCTCAGAGCCTGGAGCCTGTTTCCGATTCTGTGTTTCCCTCTCTCTCTGCCCCTCGCCCGTTCATGCTCTGTCTCTCTCTGTCCCAAAAATAAATAAACGTTGAAAAAAAAAAAATTTAAAAAAAAATAAAAAAAAAAAAAGAAATCCCTCCATCCTATGTCTGCCCATTTCCAAATCCAATCTATCTTTGACTGTCTAAATGTCATGTCTCTAGGAAGCCTTTGATCCCTCCAGCTAAAAGGAACCCTCTTCGCCCGTTAAAAGACTCCAGTAACTTTATCCACACAACTCTTAGGGCACCTATTTCTTTCCACATGAAGAGAATCTTGCCTGGGAAGGAGCCTCATTCTTTCCTGCATTCCCCCAGGGTGCCAAGCGCAGCCCATGAAGCAATTACTCAATGTTTACTGAATGATTACATGAATCTTTTTCCACACTGCAGTTAGTAATCTTCTCAAAACAGAAATCTGAGCATTTCCTGCCCTCTACTTCAAATATTTCAGTGGCTTTCCATTGCTGTTAAATTAGAAATCAAAATCCTTAACACAGTGAACAAGGGCATCCATCATCTGGTCCCCAACCAGACCCCCGGCTCCACTTTTCTTCCTGAATTTCCTTCTCCACCTCCCAGACATAATGGCCCCACTTCAATTCACTGCCTTTGCCACACTCTCTCCTGCCATAAGGCCCTTGTACAGGCTGTACAGGCTGTTCCCTCTGCCTGGAACACTCTGTCCTCCCTCACTTCCCTAGTTGACACTTGCTTCTCTTTCAGATCCCAACTTAAGTGTCATTCTCTCTCCCTTCTCTCTCTGCCCCTCCCCTACTCTCACTCTCTCTCTCTCTCAAAATAAATTAACTTAAGAAAAAATAAAAAAAGAAAAATTATATCTTCAAGGTGATCATAATCATGTAAATACTATTAATATATAAAAAGGAGAAGGGGTGACAGACCAGAAATAGTGAAATATGGATAAAGTTGTTAAATCCTCTCTTGTGGCCTTTTTAAGGAGGATGATTAAGACTTGGAGTCCTACAGAATTAAACTCAAGTCCTAGCTCTGCCACTTCATAGCTGTGGACCCTGGCCAAGCCATTTTACCTCTTCTCAAAATTTATTTTGAGAGAGGCAGAGACAGCATGCATGGGGAAAGAGCAGAGAAAGAGGAAGACAGAGAATCCCAAGCAGGCTCTGCAATGTCAGTGCTGAGTCCAATGTGGGGCTCAAACCCATGAAACCGAGATCATGACCTGAGCCGAAACCAAGAGTCAGACTCTTAACCGACAAAGCTACCCAGGTGCCCCTGCCATTTTACCTTTCTAAGCAATAGATTTCCTGACTCGAAGAAGGAGTAAAGGATGTACCTTATGGGGTTGTTAGAAGGGTTAAACAAGATAATACACACAAAGTGCTTAGCACAAGCCCTACACATAACACACTAACTAGTTATTGCTATTTTTATCACTGAACATGTCCAATTAGAATGTAAGCCTCTGAAGGGGCACCTGGGTGGCTCAGTCAGTTAAGCACCTGGGTCTTGATCTCAGCTCAGGTCATGATCTCAGAGTTCGTGAAATCAAGCCCTGCAGTGGGCTCCGCGCTGACAGTGTGGTTGGTGCCTGCTTAGGATTCTCTCTCTCCCTCAGCCCCTCCCCTGAGCATGCATGCACACACTCACTCACTCACTCACTCTCTCTAAAATAAATAAACTTAAAAAAAAAAAAACCCACCACATTTATGTTTAGAATGTAAGCCTCTTGGGGCGCCTGGGTGGCGCAGTCGGTTAAGCGTCCGACTTCAGCCAGGTCACGATCTCGCGGTCCGTGAGTTCGAGCCCCGCGTCAGGCTCTGGGCTGATGGCTCAGAGCCTGGAGCCTGTTTCCGATTCTGTGTCTCCCTCTCTCTCTGCCCCTCCCCCGTTCATGCTCTGTCTCTCTCTGTCCCAAAAATAAATAAACGTTGAAAAAAAAAAATTAAAAAAAAAAAAAAAAAAAAGAATGTAAGCCTCTGAAAACAAGGAGGGTCTCAAAGTCTCTGTATACCCCAGAGAGTTATACAGGCCTATCACAGTTCTGTGTTCATGACAGGTGTTCTGTAAACATCTGCTAAATAAATGACCCTGAATACATTTGGAATTCATCGTTTCCCTCTATCTAGCTGGGCGACCAGAATCTGAAGCTTTGGAATACGGAGATGAAAATAAAAGGCCCAAGTGAAGAACTTGTTTTTCGCCCACAGTCAAGCTGCCAAAAGAGGAAGGATATTGGTTGCACAACCATGGTGAGGTAAAGGAACAATCAAGACACTTACCAGCAAGGTGTCCAGGGCATCAATTAGCGTCAGAGAAAAACTGTAAAAGGACAGAAATTCCAGCTGCTTAGTAAGAAAATCAAACACAAGCTATGAAGGTTGCCCCAGATCAGATACCCCCAAAACTAGTAAGTGAGGCACAGTGATGACTCTTCCCGTCCCAGTTTCCAGTCACAACAGAGAAACCCTAGTGAAAATTACCAAGAAGCTCTGACCCATTTAATGCACTTGGGAGGATGGGCTGATGTAGCTCAACTGTGGTTAAACATATCACCTATATTCACTGGCGTTCTTCTCTGCCATGGGGAGGCAGTATAAGATTGTGGCTAAGAGCACAGGCTTTTCCACATCTAGGAATTTATCTCAATGTGCACAGAGCTGTATGCTTGAGAATGCTCATGGCTGTACTGTTTAGAAAAGCAAAAAGCTAGAAATAACACAAACATATACCAGTTGAAGAGTGATTAAATTGTAGTACATTTAAACAGAGCAAAACTATGAAGTTGTAACAAAAAATTGTTATCTATTGTTCTATGGGCTAATATTAAAATATTCAAATTATATTGTTAAATGAAAAAAGACGAAGGATAGAATAGGCAGTGAGGTATGTTTCTATCTGCATTTTCAAAAAGAGATATATAGACAAAAAGCAGATTAGCAGTTGTTTGGGCCAGTGGTGGCGGAGGAATGAACTACAAAGCAGCACAGAGAACTTTTAGGAAGACAGAAATGTTCTCTATCTTGACTGTGATAGTGGTTACTAGATGCTTCAAATGGGCACATTTTATTACATGTAAGTTACGACTTTAAAGAGTTAATTTAAAAAGATACACATACACATATGATGGTAGAAACCAAAAATATTTTGGGGAGGATACACAAGAAAGTTAATAGTGGTTGGAGTTCTAGGGTATGTAAGAGACTTACTTTATTGTATATGATTTTTTACTGTTTGAATTTGCCTTTTGCTTATATATATTTTCCAACTAAAAAGAAAAAAAAAGGAAAGAAAACTAACACACATTTTGTTGATTACTTAACTTCTCCAATCCTTAGCATACTCATTTGTAAAATGGACAAAACAACACTTAACCCCTAGGGGTGTTGAGAGAATTAAATGAGAAGACACAAGTAAAATGCTTAGCACAGTGTTTAATCAATGTCAGCCTCAGCTAAACGCAATGATCTTTCACTCAGCAAGGAACAAGACAGAGAATTCCACCTCATAAGTTTTTATTCTAGTGGAAGTAAGAAAAACAAACTAGTAGCAAGTGAAAATGATAGCATCAGAGAGTGAGAAGTGCTAATAAATAAAAAAATAAAATAAAATAAAAGGGGTGATTTGTGAGAGTGACCTGTAGGGGGTGGGTAGTTAAGGGAGCTAATATTTAGGTGCCATTTTGAGCTGAAATCTCAAGAAGCAGTCAGTAATGTGAGGGTAATGGGGGAAGTGTGTTTCAGTTACACTAACAAATGCTCTGAAGAGTTACATCCCCTCCTGGGCCAGTTTAACCAATTACAAAATGAAGGGGTTGGGTCTTCTGATTTCTTGGAAACCTTCGACAGCCTAGGACTCCAGAGGTTTGTCCAAGTCCCCAGGCTGGTGCCTGGTACTGTCATGGTTGGAGCTCAAAGGTCCAGTCCACCAGGCTAACCCAGGCTTTTTCCACAGTGGGATCCAACTTTCCAGGAGGCTGGGTGGATCCTGGTGGATTGGAGGGAACGTAGCCTCACCCTCGCTAGCTTTTCTGGAATTGGCGAGGAGACCGTGAAGCCACCGGCCCCAGGTGACCCGCCCGCCTAGGAACCGTACTGCCAGACCCCAGCCGCCCCCTTGCTCCTCCACTCGCACTACCTGCCCCAGGTGTCGTGCCCGTCACAGGTGAGAGGTCGCAGCTCGTCGTAGGGAAAGGCATTCTCGAGGTAGCTGTCGTAGGCGTGGTAGAACATGGCCTTGACTCGCTCCCTGGTGCGGGGTATGAAAAATGAGGCAGGGGAAAGGACAAGAATAGGGCGGAAAATGGGAATCACCACCTGAGCCCAGTGGCGGGGTCTGAGCAGGTCAGGGTGTCGGAGGGGAGGGGCGGGGGAGTCCTAGAACGTTGGGAAAGGAAAGGGACCGGGTCTGCGCTTCCCCTTCCCCAACTCTGTAAGGGATAGGAGCCTGACCCCTTTCACCTGTAGTGGGCGGGGTCGGGCGCGGTGCCACCTGGACCTGGCGCACCATGGTGCAGGGGCAGCAGCGCGCACAGGAGGCCGAGCGGGACAAGCAGCCGGAAAGGCATAGAGCCCGTGTCCTGTCAGCGCCGCCGCCGCGGTAGCAGCCACCGCCACCCGCTCATCCTGGGAGCCTCTGCGGGTTGTTCCGGGAATCCGCGCCACTGCGCCTGCGCGCCGGGGAAAAAAAAAAAAAAGTCACCCACTTCCGGACTACAAGTCCCAGAATACAATGGGAGGCGGAACGTCGGCAAAGAGTATCTTGGGACAGTCTCCGAAGTGGAAATCAACGTGGCTGAAAAACAGTGGCTACTACAGATACTATGATTAATTAATGTTTTAGTAACAGCATTTGTTAAGCGCTTATTGTGTACTAAGACTGTATTGAATACTTTAAATACATTATTTTTTTTCAACCTCCTTATAGACATAAAGACAGGACAACAGGGACTCAATGTTGAGTGGACGTATATAAAGAATGGATGAATAATGTTCAGACATTACCATTATTAGGCATATTGAGTTTCCCAAGGCAGTTCCCTGATGATTGTGTGAGGTACAACTTACTTCCATTTATTTGTCCAAAGCTGCTACTCAATATTTCCAGAAATCCCTTTAAGTTCTACGAATTGACGAATTCTTGTCATTTCTTTCCTCCCATTTCGGATGAGGTCACATAAGTATGGTCTCTTCAGTCTCCATCCCAACTCAGAAGCTTTCCTCTCCCAAACCCCTGGATCATCTCAGTGGTAGCAGGCATTTAGGGCATCCCAGATGAGAATGAAGACCCTGGGGCGCTATAGCTTTGAGAGGTTTGAGACCAATTTTTCCATTTGCCTTTTGGCAATATCCCAGATTTTGGTCAGTTCCCAGACTATGGTTAGTTTATAGCAACACCCATGAGTTTGGGCAGTGTGATGTGCAGTAGAATCAGTCCTGGATTTGAAGTGAGATCTGGACTTCAATTTCAACTTTACCACTTACAGCCTCTATGTAATCCCGGGCAAGCCTGTCCCCTTATCTGGACCCAGCTTTCTCATCTAAAAAATGAGGAGTTTGGGCAAATGGATATATGAGATCATTTTAACTTGAGCTGTCTGTGATGCTAGGATGGCCATGCTGTTTGCTGAAAAGCCAAATAGAAGTGGCAGCTAAGTTCCTTTGAGTTGGAATGAAGGTGAGTTTGTTCTCCTTTGGTCCATCATCCTTAAAAATATCCCTCAGATAGATGTCCCCAAATGCCATCAGTCGATATGAAAAGTAAAACTCTGGGGGCACCTGGGTGGCTCAGTAACGTAAGGGTCCAACTTCAGTTCAGGTCACGATCTCATGGTTTGTGAGCTCGAGCCACACACCAGGCTCTATGCTGACAGCTCAGAGCCTGGACCCTGCTTCAGATTCTATGTCTCCCTCTCTCTGCTCCTCCCCACTCGTGCTCTGTTTCTCTTTCAAAGATAAATAAACATTAAAAAAATAAAATTAAAACTCTGACTTCACGGAGACAGCTTGAAGTAGTACAGTATAGAGGTTTAAACTGTGGGCTTTAGATTGAACAAACCTGACTTGGAGTTACTATACTACTAGCTCCATCACCTATTAGGAGTGTGGTCCCATCATTTTGTCTTTTGAACCTCATTTTACTCATCTGTAAAATAGGAATAATATTAGTACTTCCACCCCCAACAGGATTATAAGGATTCAGGGAGCTAAAGTGCTTGTCATAGTGCCGGGAAGAGGAAACACTAAAAAAAAAAAAAAAAAAAAAAAATTAGGATGTTTTTGGCAATTCTTCTTGGAAGGGCCAGATGGTAGGGAAAGGAGACAACAGTAAACTGAGACTTGGATAACAGCACAAGGGCACTCTATTAGTTTCCTGTGACTACTGTAACAAATTACCACAAACTTGGTGACTGAAAGCAACAGAAATTGATTCTCTCTCAGTTCTGGAGGCCAGAAGTCTGAAATCAGTTTTACTGAGCCAAAATCAAGATGTTGGCAGGGCCACATTCCCTCTGGAGGCTCAAGGGGAGCCCTACCTCTCCAGCTTCTCCTGGAGAAGAGAAAGTTGCTGGCATTCTTTGGCCTGTGACCATATCACCCCAATTTCTGCCTCTGTCTTCACATCACCGTCTCCTTCTCTGTGGGTGTGTCTCACTACTCCCTCCACTTGTCTCCTATAAGGACACTTGTGATTGCATTTAGGTTCCACTTGAGTAATACAAGGTAACTTTTTGAGTAAACTCCATACTCTTTTTCAAAGTGGCTGCACCAGTTTGCATTCCCCCCAACAGTGCAAGAAGATTCCTCTTCCTCCACATCCTTGCCAATGCCTTTTGTTTCTTGTGTTGTTGATTCTAGCCATTCTGACAGGTGTGAGGTGACAGCTCATTGTAGTTTTGATTTGCATTTCCCTGATGATGAGTGATGTTGAACATCTTTTCATGTGTCAGCCATCTGTATATCTTCTTTGGAAAAATGTCTATTCGTGTCTTTTGCTCATTTTTAAATTTGATTATTCATTTTTGGGGTGTTGAGTTTTATAAGTTCCTTATATATTTTGGATACTAAGCCTTTACCACATATGTCATTTGCAAATATCTTCTCTTATTCTATAGGTTGCCTTTTAGTTTTGTTGATTATTTCCTTCGCTGTGCAGAACTTTTTTGTTTTATTTTATTTAGTTTTATTTATTTAAATGATCTCTACACCCAATGGTGGGGCTCAAACTCCCAACACTGAGCCAGCCAGGCACCCCAGAAGCTTTTGATTTTGATGTAGTTTATTTTTCCCAATAGCTTATTTTTGCTTTTGTTTCCCTTGCCTCAGGAGACATACCTAGAAAGAAGCTGCTATGGCGAGTATCACTGCCTGGAGCACCTGACTGGCTCAGTCGGTAGAGCATGTGACTCTTGTTCTTGGAGCCATGAGTTTAAGCCTCACATTGGGCATAGAGTCTACTTTAAAAAAAAAGAAAGTTACTGCCTGCGTTCTCTTCAAGGATTTTTATAGTTTCAGGTCTCACATTTAGGTCTTTAATCCATTTTGAGTTTATTTTTGTGTATGGTGTAAGAAAGTGGTCCAGTTTCATTCGTTTGCATGTTGCTGTCCAGTTTTTCCAATGCCATTTGTGGAGGAGAAATTCTTTTTTCCATTGGATATTCTATACTGCTTTGTTGCAGATTAATTGACTACACATTTGTGGGTTCATTTCTGGGTTTTTCATTCTGTTCCATTGACCTATGTGTCTGTTTTTGTGTCAGTACCATACTGTTTTGATTACTACAGCTTTGTAATATAACTTGAAGTCTAGAACTGTGATGCCTCCAGCTTTGCTTTTCTTTTTCAAGGTTGCTTTTGCTACTCGGGGTCTTTTGTGGTTCCATGTACATTTTAGGACTGTTTGTTCTAGCTCTGTAAAAAATGCTGTTGGTATTTTGATAAGGATTGCATTAAATGTGTAGATTGCTTTGGGTAACATAGACATTTTAACAATATTTGTTCTTCTGATCCATGAGCATGGAATGTCTTTCCATTTCTTTGTGTCATCTTCAATTTCTTTCATCCGTGTCTTATAGTTTTCAAAGTACAGGCCTTTCGCCTCTTTGGTTAGGTTTATTCCTAAGTATCTTACTATTTTGGATGCAATTGTAAATGGATTTGATTCCTTAATTTTTCTCTCTGCGACGTCAATATTGGTGTATAAAAATTCAACAGATTTCTGTACAATGATTTTGTATCCTGAGACTTTACTGAATTTGTTTATCAGTTCTAGCAGGGTTTTTTTTTTTTTTGGTGGAGTTGTTCAGGTTTATAGTATCAGAGCATCTGCCCCCCCTTTTTTATGTTTATTCATTTTTTGAGAGAGACAGAGAGAGAGAGAGAGAGAGAGAGAGAGCACGAGTGAGAGGGTAAGAGAGAGAGGAAGACACAGAATCCGAAGAAGGCTCCAGGCTCTGAGCTGTCAGCACAGAGCCCCACATGGGGCTCAAACTCACGAACCATGAGATCATGACCTGAGCCACCCGGCACCCCTACCCTTATTAATCCAAGGTGTTATAGGCAATAATTTCTGCCCTTAAGAACTTGAAGGACAATGTGTGGCATACAATGAAAAGTCCAAAGTAGTCAAGCCACAATCCTTTCTTTTGAAGTGCTTGCAATTTGGGTAAAAAGGAAAGGTGTCTATTGGAGAATATTTGGAATTATAGAGTGTTCACGTCTTCCTGTGGGTGAATAGAGTTTGAGGATGCTCAGATTGTATCAGTTCCCAAGGTGAATGCTCTTGGTCTCTGTGCCAAGCAGAATAGGCTTTGGACTAGTGGTCAGAAGCCCTTGGTTCTGTATGGTTTAGCCATCATTTCTGTGTGATCTTGAGCAAGTAGTTCTCCCTTGTGGGGATTCAGTTTTCATATCTGAAAAATTAGAGAATGAGGCTGCCTCTCAGCCTAAGGAAAATATTAACAGATTCATGCAGAGTTACTGTAAAAAAAAAAGTTGGGAAACAGAATTCCACATGCGTCAACTGCAGAATTTTCTTCCAGAAACAATCATAAAGCAGAGTAAAACTGTAGGACAACACTCCAAATGGCATTTGACTACTTTCCAACTGAATAATAACCAGAATAATGCTAATAAGAAAATGCCCAAAATATATTGATAATAGGGAGGGGAGTTCTATTTTTAATTTTTTGAGGAACCTCCACACTGTTTTCCAGAGCAAGCAATAGCACTGCTAGGAATTTGTCCAAGGGATACAAGAGTGCTGATGCCTAGGAGCACATGTACCCCAATATTTATAGCAGCACTTTCAACAATAGCCAAATTATGAAAAGAGCCTAAATGTCCATCAACTGATGAATCGGTAAAGAAGATGTGGTTTATATATACAATGGAATACTACTTGGCAATGAGAAAGAATGAAATCCTGCCATTTGCAGCAACGTGGATGGAACCGGAGGGTATTATGCTAAGTGAAATAAGTCAATCAGAGAAATACAGATACCATATGTTTTCACTCATATGTGGATCTTGAGAAACTTAACAGAAGACCATGGGGGAGGGGGAGGGGAAAAAAGAGTTACAGAGAGAGAGGGAGGCAAACCATAAGAGACTCTTAAAAGCTGAGAATAAACTGAGGGTTGATGGGGGGGTGGGAGGGAGAGGAAAGTAGGTGATGGGCATTGAGGAGTGCACTTGTTGGGATGAGCACTGGGTGTTGTATGGAAACCAATTTGACAATAAATTATATTTAAAAATATATTGATAATAGAAATCACTTATAGAGCAATTTACTATGTTTCAGGCACTGTTCTTAGTACTTTACATGTATCAACACCACTAATCATCACCACAACCCTCTGAGACAGTATTATTATCACCATTTACAGATTTTAAAAAATAAAAGCACAGATTTTAAAAACTGGAGAGAGATTTAGTAACAACCACCTCACACTGAATAAGTGGTAGAGGCAAGATTTGGACCCAGTCTATCCTACCTTGATGAAATTAATCACAA
Organism: Lynx rufus; assembly: GCF_022079265.1. Taxonomy (NCBI): domain Eukaryota; kingdom Metazoa; phylum Chordata; class Mammalia; order Carnivora; family Felidae; genus Lynx; species Lynx rufus. The sequence continues at coordinate 24,044,567 of NW_025814896.1, read as the reverse complement.
AGGCATAGATAAAAGGCCAACACAGAATAGAAAAGTAGAGATTTGATTGACTTCTACAATGCCCTTCTGCCTTAGCTTCATATGATTCTACATTCAACATTCCTTTCCTTTTTGTTGGAAAGTGAGAGTAAAAGAGTTCAACTCCCTGAAGCTGGAAGTCAAGACACTTTAGTTCTCTTTTGACCTGGTTCTCTTGACTACTTTTAGCAAGAAAGTCTCTGGGAATTCCTTTTCTATTTTAGTATACGTGCTGCCAAAGCAAGCACTGAGAATTCCTTTTCTAGCATCTGGGGCCATGTGGTTCAAGCAGATTCTCCCAACTCCCAGCAAAAAGCTTGTGCACTACGTACTTTGGGTCTGCCAAGAAATAACTAGTTTTATTCCTGGGAAACTTTCCATCTGTTGCTTTGTAGAAATGTTTGGATTTCCACCGTCTCCAGCATGTCCATGCATTTAGAACACTGATTCCTCAGTCAGAGCCCTAGGTACATGTTTTACAATGCTCGTGTTCCGAGTGAACTCAGACCCATGGCTCAATTTGCCTAGAGAAACCTAACCATCCTGGGTGTATTTAGGCAAAAGTACAGAGTCAAGAAGTGACCACAGGTGGTGTCATAGTTCGGCCAGTCCCAGGCCCTGGGCCAGATTACAATCTTTGAGATCTCAAGCCTTGAAAATGGTGTCTATCCTTGATGTGCAATTCAAAACAATAATAATTCTATACTATAAAATAAATGGAAGCAATAGGCAAAAAGTGGGAGTGGTGCAAGTGGCCACTGATGCACAAATGGATAAACAACATGTGATATAAATACAATGGAATATTATTCACCGTTTAAAAGGAAGGAAGTTCTATGTGCAACGACATGGATGAACCTTGAGGACGTTATGCTAAGTTAAATAAGCCAACCACAAAAGAACAAATATTGCAAGATACCACCTATATGAGGCATCTAGAGTAATCAAATTCATAGAGACAGAAAGTAGAAGAAGGGTAGTTTCCAGGGACTTGGGATGAGGGAAATGGATTATTGTTCAATAGGTATAGAATTTTAGTTCTGCAAGATGAAGAGTTCTGGAGATGGATGATGGTAATGGTTGCACAACATGACTATACTTAACGCCACTGAACTGTGCACTTAAAATGGTTAAATAGTAGATTTTATGTTATATGTATTTTACCACAATTTTTTAATTAAAACAATGGAAAAAATAAATGGATATGGTCTAATACATTTCTGGCTTTTCCATGGTCTACTTCACTGCTCTTTGGAAATATCCATTTCTTTCAAAGAAAATATGTCCGTATGGGGGTGGGGGTACCTCCTCTGCTGATGTCCAAACCAGATACTTCTCTCTGCCTATTTGGTGATACAGAATTAGCCAGATACCACCCCAGCTTGAGGGAGGGAAGAATATAGATATCCTGCAGGGATCACCCTTCGGCCAATCTGCCCTGTAGGCCCCAAACTCTGCTGCTGGAGAAAAAGAAAAAGTCTAATCCAATGAAAATCCTTTCAGCAAACATTTATTGACATTGTATTTATTTGTTTGTTTGTTTGTTTGTTTGTTTGTTTGTTTGTTTTGAGAGGGACAGAGACAGTGCAAGTGGAGGGGGAGCAGAGAGAGAGGGAGAGAGAATCCCAAGCAGGCTCCGTATTGCCAGCACAGAGCCCAACTAGGGGCTCAAACTCACGAAACCACGAGATCATGACCTGAGCTGAAACCAAGAGTCGGATGCTTAACCAACTCAGCCACCCAAGTGCTCCCAGCAAACATTTACTGACGTTATAATAATAACAGCAACTATTAAATTAAACTTACCAGTGTTAAGAAAAACCATCTGAAACGTGTTACTAAAATAAAAAGATGATTATGTGACCTTTTAATGTCATAATAAAGTCTTGAATGTCAAGTCTATTTAAGAGTCATCTTCAGGGGCGCCTGGGTGGCGCAGTCGGTTAAGCGTCCGACTTCAGCCAGGTCATGATCTCCCGGTCCGTGAGTTCGAGCCCCGCGTCAGGCTCTGGGCTGACGGCTCAGAGCCTGGAGCCTGTTTCCGATTCTGTGTCTCCCTCTCTCTCTGCCCCTCCCCCGTTCATGCTCTGTCTCTCTCTGTCCCAAAAATAAATAAACGTTGAAAAAAAAAAAATTAAAAAAAAAAAAAAAAGAGTCATCTTCAATGCTACATTATTTACACAATCGGTTAGGGCACAGACAGTGTATAGTTCTGTAAAGCAATAAAGCATGATGATTTCCTTTTTGTCTGTAGAAAAGACAATCCCAAAGATTATGGTTTTATTACCCTGTAAGACATTAATCCATTTTGTACATAATTTATCAGTCTCATTTTTTTCAACATTTTTTTCTTTTTCATTGACTATAAAAGCTTCAGTTTTTATATTCTATTTTGAACTGGCTTTGTCATCCTGCTAGTCCCTTTATTAACGAGCTAAATGAAACTTTAACCCATGCTCCCTGTCTATTTGTATGAGAATGATGTTTTTTGCATGTTGAGAATTATCCTTGACACTAAATATAAGATCTGGGGTTAAGCAATTCACAGACCCATGAAACCCCTTTGAGAGAAATTTCTATTCTATCCCCATTTTCCAGATGAGAAATCTGAGGCACGAAAAAGATTAGATAATTTTTAAGGGCCAATTATTTTGTGAGTCGCAGTTTTCTCTCCTACCCTGGATGTCCTATTTATTTGTTCATTCATCCAATAAATATCTATTGAGCACTTACTGTGTGCCAAGTACTCTTCTAGCCTGGTGATACAAAAATGCTAAAATACATTCCCTGCCACCTTATAGCTTTTGGTGTGTGGGGCAGATGCTTAAGCAGACAATTATCATGGAAAGAATTAAGGGCTATGACGAGGGCAAAGAAAGGGCTATAGTAGAACAGAAAGAATATTCAACTCAAACTGTGGGTATGAAGTCAGGGAAAGCTTCCTGGAGTAGGTGGCACCTACTCTGATAGGTGGTAGGGAGACCAAAGAAAGAGGTGAGAATCACCTCAAGATAAAGTCTCAATTCCTTAGATTAGAGGACAAACTCTTCATCAGACTCCTGCCTACCTCTTCATGTCACATCTCCCTCCCTACCACTGTTCTGTTTTGGCCATCCTTAAGTACTGCTAATGTCTCGAGCATGTTGTATTACTTCTCCTTTCATATTATATTATTTTGCACTTTCTTCTCCCTCTATATGAAACACCTTTTCCCCACACCTTCTGCCCTATCCCCACTCCCACCGCTCACTTGTTCTGCAGGACCAGCTTGGGTATCGCTTCCTCTAAGAAAAGTCTTCTCTGACCCCAGACTAAATCAGAGGACTCTACTCTCATAACTTAGATGACCCCCATACTTCTCAGCCCCAGTCTCCACCTCCCTGGCCCTCTTAGTACTTATCCTATTGTATTATCATTATTTATTTATATGTCTCTCTCCCCTACTCGATTGTCTCTTCCTAAGTGGAGATCTTGTCTATTTCAGGTCCTAGCACACTGTAAGTGCTCAATAAATGCCCACTGAATAAAAGAATGAAGCAGCATGTGAACCACGTTAGAGGAAATAAAGGAAGAAGAGAAGATGGCTCACAGAAACTTTTAGAAATAACTTGTCAGGGGCTGCTGGGTGGCTCAGTCGGTTAAACATGTGACTCTTGACATCAGCTCAGGCCATGATCTTGCAGTTGTGAGATCGAGCCCTGTGTCAGGCTCTGTGCTGACAGCATGGAGCCTGCTTGGGATTCTATCTCTCTCCTTTTCTCACTCTCTCTCTCTCTCTCTCTGCCCCATCCCCTGCTCATATTCTCTCTCTCTCTCTCTCTCTCTTTCTCAAAATAAATATTAAAAAAATAAACATTAAAAAAAGAAGAAGAAATAACTTGTGAGCAGCTCAGAGTACCCGGAGCACAGAGAGAAGTAGCAACAACTACGGACTGAGCTAACAGAAATAATATGTGCCTAGAGCTGTATTAAGTAATTCACTTATACTAGTTCATTTCCTTCTCACGACAACTATTATTCTTCCTATTTTAATGATGGTCTCAGAGAGGCCAAATGGCGTGTCTTCAATCTAACAGCTAGCAAGTGGCAGAACTGAGATGTGAACTCAGGCAACTTTACCTGAGCCCATGTTCTCATCCTATGTCACACTCCATTATATGTCTGCTCTGGGTCCTAGAAGGAGGGAGTGGGCTGAGAAAAGAGCACAAAGATGCTCTCCAGGAGTTTAGAGTCCAGGAGAGAAGACAAGGGATAGAATGTGACAATGTAACTACAATGGGAGGTAAAGTTCTTTCGGTTTTGTAAGAAGAGTAAGAAAGAGGTCATTTCTAGCGTCTGAGAAGGCTTTCAGAAGGAGGTGGTGTCAGGGTTTTGAAGGAGTGGGGAGGATTTGGAGAAGTCCAGAGACAAATAGCCCAAGAGTAAGATATACGTAGACTGGATAATACTTTATAAGAAGTTGTTTCATCTCAGTAACGCAAGGTTAGTTTAACACTAGAAACTTAATTAACGCACTTGCCACATTAACAAGTTAAAGATGGAAACTTGTATGATCATTTCATTAGATTATGAAAAACTCAAAACATTTATGCTAAAAACTCAGTAAACTAGGGGCACCTGGGTGGCTCAGTCAGTTAAGTGTCCAACTTCAGCTCAGGTCATGATCCCACTGTTTGTGAGTTCAAGCCCCGTGTCGGGCTCTGTGCTGACAACTGGGAGCCTGGAGCCTGCTTCATATTCTGTGTCTCCCTCTCTTTGCCCTTGCCCTGCTCACACTCTGTTGCTCTCTGTCAAAAATAAATAAAAACATTAAAGAAATTAAAAACTCAGTAAGCTAGAAATATAAAGGAATTTTAATCCAATAAAGGGTATCTATTAAAAAATACAGCAAACATCATATTTATTGATAAAAAGGTGAAAGCTTTCTTTTTTATTTTTATTTTTTTAATGTTTATTTAAAATTTGTTTTAAGTTTATTTATTTTGCGAGAGAGAGAGAGAGAGGCAGAGATAGAATCCCAGAGCCTGACGCGGGTCTTGAACCTATGAATAGTGAGACATGACCTGAACTGAGATCAAGAGTCGGACCAACTGAGCCACCCAGGCACCCCTAAAGAATGTTTATTTATTTATTTTGAGAGAGAGAGAGAGAGAGAGAGAAGGAGAGAGAGCATGCCCACAAATGAAGGAGGGACACACACACACACAGAGTATCCCAAGCAAGCTCCGTGCTGTCAGTGCAGAGCCAGACACGGACCTGAGCTGAAATCAAGGGTTGGATGCTTAACTGACTGAGCCACCCAGGTGCCCCAAAGACTTTCCTTTTTAAATCAGGAAAACTACAAGAATACTTTTTAAAAACCATTTCTATTCACACTGTACTAGAGGTTTCAGCCAGTATGTTTTCTTAAGAAAAATAAACTATAAAAATTAGAAAGGAAGAAATAAAAGTCACTATCAACTGAAATGAATATGGATATATAAAATTCAGAAGAATTTAAATTATTGGAATAAATAAAAGAGTTTTTTAAGGTTTCTAGATATAAAATCAGTGCAACAAAATTATATTTCTATACCAGCAAAAGCTGTGAGAACACGACATTTCTTTTAAATGCCATTTCTTTTTTTTTTAATTTTTTTTAATGTTTATTTCTGAGACAGAGAGAGACAGAGCATGAGGTGGAGAGGGGCAGAGAGAGAGGGAGACAGAATCCGAAGCAGGCTCCAGGCTCTGAGCTGTCAGCACAGAGCCCAACGCGGGGCTCGAACTCAGGGACGGTGAGATCGTGACCTGAGCTGAAGTCGGACACTCAACCGACTGAGCCACCCAGGCGCCCCTTAAATGCCATTTCAATAACAGTTTAAAATATGAGAGGCCCAGGGGAAAAACTCTATCAAAGGGTGAGTGGGATGTTAGAGATAAACTTATAAAACTCTGAGGGGGGCACCAAAGGAGATATAAATAAATGAAGAGATACACTCTATCTTGCATTGGATGATTCAGTATTGGGAAGATGTCTATTCTCCCCCAAATCATTAACACATTGAATGTGATACCAACCAAAATCCTACCAACCTGATAAAGTGATTCTAAAATTTATGTATAGAAGTTCAAATATAGCCAAGGCATTCTTGAGGAACAAAGCGGGAAGACTTGATTTGCAAGATATGAAAATGTATTATTACAAAACCATACTAATTAAGATAACAAGGCATTGGGACAGGGAGTAAAAAATGGCTATTGAAACAGAATAAACACATTTACTGTAAGTCAGAGATAACACTGCAGATCAGTGAGGAAGGGCAGAGTTCTAATAAGTGGTGCTGGGAAAATTGGACATCCACATAAAAGAAACTAAGTTTGACTTGTACTTCACACCATACACCTAAAGGTAAAAGACAAAACTATAAAGCTTTTGAAGATAAACTGGAGAACGTTTTTATGATCCCAGGGCAGGGATGGATTTCTTAAACAAGGCACAAGAAGCATGAACTAATGGAAAAGATTTATAAAGTTAAGTATCTTAAAATTAGGAACTTCTGTTTATCTAAAAACATGATAAAGAAAGAGCAAAGATAATATTTGTGTGCTCTGTGTTCAGGAAACCAGGAAGAGCAGACTTGGCGGAGACTGGAATACATGGAAAGATAAGGCTGGAAAGATAGGCAGGAGCTGAGCCAGGACTACCAGGCTCCTACCACTTGCTGGGCAGGCAAGGGCTGGAATCAGTCTGACTTTATGGGGCTTCTCTTTATCTTCCCTACATTGGGGTGTGTTGGTGTCTAAACGGGAAAACTGTGAGTAAGATTCATATCTGTTCCTTGCCTCCCCTTCAGGATTATACTTAATGTCAACCCTCCATTTTTCCTGCTGCAGGGTCACTTCTGTTTGCTGGCCCCCTGAAGCCAAGCCTCTTTCTTATCTCTCCCACCTACTGGATACACGCTGTGTTCTGGCACTTTATACGAGTTATCTCATTTATCCTCACAGGACAGTCTAATCGTTAAGAAAGCATGTTCTGGGCCAGTCTGTTCACTGTGCTCTGCCTCTGTGTCCTCTTCTATAAAATAAAAATAATGGCTGTTTCTTTATACTTTTCATAGGGCACCAGTGAGAATAAAACGCATGCACTCTGCTAACTTAATACAGTGCCCAGCACATGTGACTACTCCACATCCTAAGCAGGAGGTGATCTCTGAAGGGACCACACTCGTTATCTGAGTTGGTTTGGTTGGTTAAACTGTGCCTGCCTTCAGTAGCAAACAGGGGAGGGAGAGGCCCAGTCTTCTGAAGTCCAGCTGGGCACACCGCCAGTCCTGGCTCAGCCCAGCCTCTCCTCACCCACTGGGGCTGCGCCAGCACTGGCCCCCACTCAGCTTCCTGTCTCCCTTATCTTCCCCTGGCATGTGCTCTCTGGAGTGGGAAATGCTACCACCAGCTTTCTTCACATCCCTCTGCTCAATAGGACCTTCATTCTTTAAAAATTTCTTTAATGTTGATTTATTTTTGAGAGAGAGAGAGAGACAGAGTGCAAGCAGGGGAGGGGCAGAGAGAGAGGGAGACACAGAATCCGAAGCAGCTCAGAGCCTGACTTGGGGCTCAAACTCACAGACTACAAGATCATGACCTGAGCTGAAGTCAGACTACGCCACCCAGGTGCCCCAGGACTGTCATTCTTTAGGTCTCTGCTGGCCCGATGCCCACTCTGTGATTTTCTGCCCCTTGCCCACCTAAGCCAGATGCAGTGTAAGCTCTGGTTCCAGCCACCACATGCCTTGTCTTCCCCATCCCAACCCTGAGTTTAGAAGGGGAAAAGGGGATGCCCCTCAAGCTGCCCCCACTCACCAGCTTCCCTATCCCCAATACTCTCTTCATGCTCCCTATACCCAAACCCATACCCCTCATTTTTTATTTCAAATCCCTGCTCAGCACTTCCATGGTATGTGATCTTGGGCACATTACTTAGCCTTTCTGGGCTTGAGTTATCTCATCTGCAACATGGACACTGTCTTCCCCAGAGAAAATGGTAAAGGCCTAGCACACAGCATGAATTTGGGGCATGTCTTGTATTATATATAACATAAATACTCAAGAGTGTTAGAACTATGTGTTCACAAATGTATTGATGGAGAGTGATCCCCCAAAGCTTTTGAGATACTATGTGGTGATTAAATTCACAAACTTTGGCGTCAGGGAGGCATGGGTTCAACTTACAGTTTTTGCTGTGGGCCCTTAGGTAAGTCACTTATCTTCTCAGAGCCTCAGTTTATTAGTAAAATGGTGATGTTAATGAAACCCCCCTAGAAGGGCTGGCATATGGATAAAGTGAGATTATTTATGTAAAGAGCTTAACACTGCCCCTGGCTGACTATAAATGTTAGCTATAATAATAATTGTTGTCTCTGCTATTGATTTTCAGCCCACTGGTGTGTGAGGAGGATGCTTGGGAAGCAGCTGTTGCTGTGTCAGCTCTCTCTCTCTGACAGATCTTAGCTTGGTGAGAAAGACCTCTCTGTGATTAGCCCTGTGGAAGATGGTGTGGACCACTTTAACCCCTGTGAGGCAGGCCCTATCTGCGGAGATCAAAGACTGACAGCTCTCAATTTCAAATTGGTTCAATCATATACTTTACTACCCTCCAGCCCAAGGCACCTTGCAAGCCCTCGAGGGAGTAAAAAAAGGCAAAGCAAAAATATGCACAAACGTACTAGGAATCAGATAAAGCAAAGTAAAACCAAAATGAAGTGCCATTTTACACCCAACCATCTGACCGTGCCAAGGGTTGGCAAGGATATGGAGCGAGGGAACTCTCGGGCGCTGTTGGGAATGTAAATTGGCCCAAACATTTTGTAAAAACAGTTTGGCAATTTTTAGTAAAATTGAAGATGCCTATACCTATGACTCAGCCATTCCATTCCCATGTTTGCACCTACGAAAACTCTCCCAAGCCTGCACAAGAAAACATGTACAAGAAAGTCATACCAGCACTTTGTAACAGCAGAAAACTGGAAAAGAAAAAAAAAAAAGCTTGAACAGGAGAATGGATAAATAAATTGTGGTATATTCATAAGATGGCATATTACAAAGCAGGGGAAATTAATGGACCTACACATAACAAGGTGAATGAATCTTATCAGTGTGTTAGGGGAAAAAAGTAAGTTGCAGAGGAATAGATGCACTTCCATACTCTTTATAGAAAGCTTGGAGCACCTGGGTGGCTCAGCAGGTTGAGTTTCCAACTCTTGATTTCAGCTCAGGTCATGATCTCACAGTTGAGCCTTGAGTGGGATTCCATGCTGGGCGTAGAGCCTGCTTAAGATTCTCTCTCTCCCTCTCCCTCTGCCCCTTCCCGCCTCTCAAAAAAATACTACTTATACAAAGCTCAAAATATGCAAACCGCCAATACATATCCCTTAGGGATAAGTGCATATGTAGTTATATCTTCAGAAATGAGGAAATGAAAAATAGCAAATTCTGATTAGTGGTTACTTTGGTGATGGGGCAGGGGGAGAAAGACACAATCAGGGAGGGGAAAGGCACAACAGGGTCTTCAATTATATCGGTAATATTTTATTTCTTACATTGGGTAGTGAGGACAAGTATGTTTGTAATGAAATTCTTCAGGCATGAAAAAATTCTTCAAATGTGGAATACTTCATAATAAGTTTTTATAAAGCCAAGACAGTACAACTGGCAGTGATTTAAGACCTTCCACTCTTCCTAAGTCCCAGTCCAGGAAAACAAGGCTCCCATTCTCCTTCTGACTAGACCATCTTGACGAGCTGGAAAACTGCTGGGTTATTTCTAAGCTAATCTACAACAATTGAGACGTGAGCATATATTCAGTTCAGGGGACGCGAGCCTGGTAGATGTCTGGGGTTTGCCCTGATTCCACTAGGACATCAGCTTTCCCTCCAAGGAATAGTATATAAAATAAAGAAGCTAACACTGCCACTTTAGCCCTTTATCTGATCCCATTTCCCAAAGGTAATCTCTATTGACAGCCGCCTTCTGGCATTCTTCCTATGTATATACAAATATACATATACACACATAATTTTTTTAAATATGAAAATGGAATTATATGTATTACTTGGATAGAAGTAAAAATTTTAACTAAAATTCAATGGAATTATACTGTATGTATTGTTCCACATTTCCCTTTCTCACTTATTAATATCTCATGTCAGTACATCCACTCATATGATCTGCCACCCTCTTCTACCATAATCTATTACTTAAACTTTAAAAAAAATTTTTTTTGTTTTATTTTAGAGAGAGAGAGAGCATGAGTAGGGGAGAGGGGCAGAGGGAGAGAGAGAAAGAGAGAAAGAGAATCTCAAGCAGGCTCCATGCTCAACGCAGAGCCCAATGTGGGGCTGGATTCCACGACCCCGAGACCATGACCTGAGCAGAAATCAAGAGTCAGACACTCAACCAACTGAGCCACCCAGGTGCCCTTTAAACTTTTATTTTTAATTCAACAGAAGATATATGATCACATTTTAGGTGCAAAATTTTCAAACATTACAGATTGATAAAACCCATCACAAAATAGACTGAAAAGGCCTTTCACAAGATTGCCACCCATAACACACACACACAAACACACACACACCACATACACATGCATACACACAATGTATACACACACCGCACATATTCACATGCATACACACATACACATCCATATACACACCCACACGTGCATACACACACACATACACACACACACACACACACACACACACAAACACACCCCTACACAAAAACACACATATGCTTTTAACCTTAGGCTCCTCCCTGATAATTAAACAGTGGAGATAAGTCACTGCTATATTTGATATACATCCTTCTGGATTCATTTGTTCCCATAAAAAAAATAGGCTGCTTAGATGTCATCTGTGTGGCTGACACAGAAATGGTTCCAAAGTGTCCCTAATATTCTGCAACTTACTCTTGGAGATTTGTGCATATCGTAACTATCTTATTCAGTTATCTGTTAGCTAACATTTATTATTTATTATATTGTTTATTATGTGCACCATTCCAGGCACAGTAGCAAACAAGATGGACAGCCTCTTGGGGGACATTCAGACAATAAACATGTAAATGAATAAGTAATATAATTTCAGGTAGTGCTAAGTAATATGAAAACAGGGGATTAGGCAGGGGAGGGTTTTTTTTAACTACTACATAGTATTCCACAGTTTGGATTACCATAGTTTGGGGGAGTGACTTCCAAATTTTTCTACTTGCTTCTTACAGTAAGAAATACATTTTATTTATTTTTTTTATTAAAAAATTGTTAATGTTTTTTAAATTTATTTTTGAGAGAGAGAGAGAGAGAGAGAGAGAGTATGAGCAGGGGAGGGGCAGAGAGAGCTGGAGACACAGAATCTGAAGCAGGCTCTAAGCTGTCAGCACAGCGCCCAAGTCGGGGCTCGAACTCACAGACTGCGAGATCACGACGTGAGCTAAAATCGGACACTTACCTGGCTGAGCCACACAGGTGCCCCAAGAAATACATTTTAAACTGCTATTCAAAACCCATCACAGAAACATACTACACAAAACTGAAAGATACACATATACAACGAAACAAATATTTCATAAAATAATGTCTACCCTGACCCAGGAGGATGCACTGAAAATTTTTATTTTGTTCTATTTCATAAAAATAACAAAAACAACAAGAAAAAAAAACCTCTGCTAATCATGACTGCTAAATTGTTTTCATTATCCACTAGTAAATTGTGACCTCAGTTTGAAAAATATTGCTTTAAATGACCAATCCTTTAATGAGATTAGATTGTTCATAAATCTCTCTGGTTAGGAACAGCTGCAGTGAGCTGTTTTATACTCATTTTGTAACCATGTGTTTCTGAGAGCAAGATTCCTGATTGTGTAATTACTATTTACTTAAAATTCTGATAAAATGTAGCCAGCGCATTGGAAAATCAAATTCTAACCCCCAATCTGTTACCGTGATATACAAACTTCTGTTGGGCAAGTCCCTGTACCTCTGTGGGCCTCAATTTCCCCACCAGTAACCTGTTGATCTCTACACCCCAGAGTCTGCTCTAAATTGAAAGCAGAGCCCCACCCCCTGACTCAGCGAGGGCAGAACTTCTCTCTGATCCCAACTCCCCCTTTTTCCGCTCCCTGTTTGGAAGAGGCCCAGGGAAAAGGGAAAAGGCAGGTCTGGGCCAGAGGGCCCAATGCAGGGCGGGGCAGGGGAAGGGCAAGAGGGAGGCCAGCCCCCTAGTAGGAAATGAGACAGGGTAGGAATAACACTTAATAAGCCTGACGCTCTCATCCTCCTCCTATCCCCTGGCCACCTTCCAGCCTCCTCTGTGCAGTCTCCTCTCCTTCCAGACAGTCTTTACTTCTTTTCCCCCTAGGCTGCAGCCAGCTTGAGCCCTCTGCCTGCCAGAGCCAGGAAGGAGCCCAGGTGGGGTAAGAACCTCAGCCCCAGGATGTTGACAACATTGCTGCCACTGCTGTGTCTACTGCTCCTGCCCGGCTGGGCCTTTTGTAGCCATGAAGCCTCAGATGGTGAGTCAGGGGCACATCTGCCCCGGGATGGTTCTGGAGACTCTCAGCCTGTCTGGGTACATAGGAGAAACCAGAGGAGACCTTATCCCACAGCGTCTGTGCCTGCAGCCAGCCAGATCTCTCTGTAGGGTAGGCAGGGTGCTGGGGACTGATTTGTGTCCCAAAGCCAAGGTGAGGAAGTACAGTCTGTCCCCAGGGAAGGGGGAGATGGAGGAGGCAGGGGGTGGAGAGTGGGGGATGGGAGGGGGGAGGGGTGTGAAACAGAACTGGAAAAATGGAAAGGGATGGGTAGAAAGGGTAAGGGAATTAGCCCCCGAGAGAGGGGGTGAATCTGGAAGGGGAGAGCTGAGGGTGATCGTGGTTCGGGGTAAGACCAAGGAAGACAGGAAGACGTGAGAGATGGAAGGAATGGGAAGCCACTGGAGAGACCGGGACTGAGTTAAGTGAGGCAGAAGAGGAGACTGGAGAAGGTGTAAGATGGATGGAAGCTTGGGGGAAAGTCGGGGGAAGAAGAAGCTGTGGTCATTGGGAAAACTCAGGGGGTCAGGCTGCCTGAAGTGGCTGTTTAAGCAGAGAAAGGTGTTATTGCCCTGCATGGTGACCACACAGGTGCCTCTCCTCCCCTTTCCCACAGTCTCTGTAGCCTCGGTCTCTCTCTGAGGGAGCAAATCACCAGTATTCAAGGAGCGCTCACTATGGTTAATACGTGCACTAACACATCTGACTCCCGTAATATCTCTACAAGGCAGGCAATATGATTATCTCTCTTTTACAGGGGAGGAGACCGGGCACAGGGCAGTTAGGAACCTTATCTAGGGCTATCCACACAGATATACCTATTCACACCTACAGACACAGAGCACAGCTTTTCAAATGCAAAGGTGGACAAGACAATCCATGCACCGAAATTTACAACCCCAGACTCATTCCCCCCTCACACATTCTCTGGGCATCAACCCTGTGCCAGGGCCTTAATAGGTGTAGGAGACAGAGATAACCAGACATGATTCTATAGCCTAAGGGAGCCCAGTAGAGTCTGTGTGTTTGGAGACAGTTACGTGGAATCTGGGATCATTGAAACAGACCTGCTGTGTCCGGGAGGGTAAAGAGGAGAGGCATCAGGAAAACTCCTCCAAGAGAGCAACAGAGCTGAGTCTTGAAGCATGAATAGAAGTTTGCCTAGAGGCAGAGACACCCCAACATGCTATTCATGTCAGCCAAAAGGCAGCATGAGAAACTCCAAGTAGTTTACTATATATAAGTACTAGAAGAGGTTAAATAAGGCAGTTGGGGCCTGGTCTCTGGCAGCCTTGAATGCCAAGCTAAAGACTTTGGACTTCATTCTGTGGACAGATATCCTATGGGGAGGCAGTATGGCTGGATGGTTAAAAGTGCTGGAATCACACCGCCTGCACTCAAATCTTAGTTCTGCTACACCATTTTAGGCTGTGTCTCTTATGGACTGAGATTAATCACAGTAGCTACTGCATTTAGCTAATGGGAGGAAGGCGCAAATAAGATAATAATATGTGTAAGGTACAGTGCTTAGGTCAGAGTAACAATAATAGCCATTATTATTGTTATTATTATTATTATTAATGATTTTGATAGGGGAGTGTGTCACTGGAGGATTTTAAGCAGGAGAGAATAATCTTATTTCTGGGTCAGAGAGAGGTCAGATTAGAAGGAGTGAAACTGAAAAATGAGGGGACGGGGAAGAGGAAGGACATTACCACCCGAGTCCAGATGAGAACCGATGAGGCCTAAAGTAGGGCAGTGGCAGGGAACAGGAGATGGAATAGGATTTTACTGGAAGCCAGGATTTGTTGACCAACTAGAAGTGGGGGTAGTTACAGGGTGAGAGGCAGAAAGATGGGAGTGGCTCTTCCACTGACTGGATTACCCTGAGGCAAGTGGCTTCTGCTCTTTCCAGCCTCAGTTTCCTTATCTGTAAAACGAAGTTAATAATCCCTCTCCTGCTCTCCTGACAGGGTTATGGGAGGAAGAGTGGGAGAACACTTTGTAGTTTATGAACGGCCGAGAAGGTGGGCGGCCGGCCTTTAGGTAGGGGGTTATTACCTCCAGCTACACGCCAAGCCCTGACACGCCGGCCAAGGCCTGACGCGCTGACACTGCCCGGCAGGCCTTCGGAACCTCCACATGCTCCAGATCTCCTACTTTCGCGACCCCTATCAAGTGTGGCACCGGGGCAACGCGTCGCTGGGGGGGCTAACGACGCACGTGCTGGAAGGCCTAGGCAGCAACGTCACGATCCGCCAGTTGCAGCCCTTGCAGGAGCCTGAGAGCTGGATGCACACAGAAGACAGCCTGAAGACCTATCTGCACCAGTTCAACAGCTTGGTACTGCTGGTACACCATGAGCGGCGCTTGACCTGTGCGTGGTGCGCGCGCCCCTACGCGCGGCGGCGGCGGTGGCGCGTCCAGGCGGGAGGCGCGGCCTGTGGGCGGGATTTGGTGGGGTGGGCCTGTGGGGGAACGGGGCGGAGCCTCATGGAGGGACGGCGTTCTTGGAGGGGTCTTGTGGATGGCTTGGTCTTGTGTGAGCCGGCTGCTCTGAGCAGCCCAGTGGTACCAGGGCACCTGCCTTTGCTGATTGCTGGTTGGGAGCTTGAGCCTGAAGAGGACTAGGTGTCCTAGTTGCGGGCCCTCCGTCAGGCCCTCTTTTTGCTGGCATGACCTCGGGGCTGACCCTGTTCGGATGCCCTGTCCTTGATCCACCCGAAACCCCGAAAGTTCATGTTCCCCCGGTGGACATTCTCCCACAGCTGGCATCGTCTCCATACAGCCCTCTCACCCTCCCTCATCCACAGTTCCTCTGATCATTCGCTGCTTCCTGGGCTGTGAGCTGCCTCCTGAGGGTTCTACAGCACGTGTCTTCTTCGAAGTGTCTGTGAATGGGAGCTCCTTTGTGCATTTCCAGCCAGAGACAGCTTTATGGGTGGCAGGGCCCCAGGCACCCTCCAGGGTGGTCACCTACACCCTGCAGCAGCTCAACGCCTACAATCGTACTCGGTACGAACTGCGAGAATTCCTGCAGGACACCTGTGTGCAGTATGTGCAAGAACACATCACTGTGAACAACTCGAAAGGTATGATGGGATCGGGGATGGGCCTGTGTGCTGTTGGGTGGGTTCCAGGCAAATGGGTAGACCTGAAGGATGCATACCTTGAGCAACGGAAGTCTCAGGGCTGGGGGGTTGGGACAGAGTATACACAGCTTATGTCACTTGGTGAAGTAGCCCCCTTCCTTTGGGGTAGAAATCCCTTAGTGTTTGATTTAAACCATGGACTTCTTGGAGGTATGTTCTTCAGGCTAATTCTGTGCATGTTCTGCAGGGAGCCAAACAGGCCGCTCCTACACCTCGCTGGTCCTGGGTGTCCTGGTGGGCAGTTTCATCATTGCTGGTGTGGCTGTAGGCATCTTCCTGTACACAGGTGGACGGCGGTGTTGATTGCTCTCCAGACCCCTCTGAAAAAGGGCTGGACTGATGGGGGCTGATGAGGGAAGATCTCAGCTCACTGCAAAACCACACAGATTCCCCATCTGGGACATTATATCCCAGAAGGTTTGGAGTGGCAGCTCCTTTCTTCTCCCTGATCTGCCCACCAAGAGTTTGGGGGAGGGAAAGGGAAGGAGGAAGCTAAGTAGACAGAGTTCTTGGTTTGCTAAGCACCTAAGAACTTGCATGCTTTCCTGAATTGGTCTGAGAAGTGAGTGCTTATCTATCTTTGTGGAAAACAGATGATGGAGTTGGGTGGGGGTAGAGGGTGTCTATGGCATGTCCTCCAAAGACAGAATCACCCAAGGCATTCAAAACACCTAACAAATACAAGAAGTCCATCAACCAGAATAAACACCACTCGATGCTCCCAGGCACATCAGATTTGGGAAAAGATGCTGATATAGTAGAGGTAGAAAGAAATAATCAGAGAAATGGTGGGAGTATAAACTAAAATATGGGAGCAAAGAGCTATTAGTTAATTAATAATATTATTAATAAATTCCTTACTTATGTAGATGGCATTATTTTTTCCTCTACAAAACTTCTGGAAAAGTAGACTATATCTTTTGTCTTTATTTTATTTTGAGAGAGAGAGAGTGTGAGCAGGGGAGGGGACAGAGAGAAAGGGAGACACAGAATCTGAAGCAGGCTCCAGGCTCTGAGCTGTCAGCACAGATCCCGATGTGGGGCTTGAACCCACGGACTGTGAGATCATGACCCGAACTGAAGTCGGACGCTTAACCGACTGATCCACCCAGGGATCCTGTAGACTATACCTTTTGCTTCTACTCCCTCCTTTCCCACTCCTAAATCACTGCAGTCTGACTTCCCTATAAACTACTCTAAGATCATCAATGACCTCTAATTGTGAAATCTCCATTCCACATGATATTTGCAACATTTTCCTTTGTGGACTAGAATTCTCTTTTTACCCTAACCCCTGAGATTCCATACTTCTAATTTTTAGAAATTGTTCTGGCCACTCAGTCAATCCCTTTGCCTTTGTCATCCTACTCAACTCACCTTGAAATCATGGCTTTTTTAGACTTCCATGTTTTGGTTTTTTGGTCCCATTTAAACTGTACCCTTTGTGGATGTATTCATATGTCATCTATGTGTGGTCTTTTCCATGGGGAAACAATATAATCTTGTCTTTGGAAGCAGGTGTTTTGCCATCAAACAGATTTGAGTTTTACTTCTTTAAGCCAGGCATTTAACTCCTTGAAGTCTCAGTTTCTTCATAAAGAAAGGTATAATAGGGGCGCCTGGGTGGCGCAGTCGGTTAAGCGTCCGACTTCAGCCAGGTCACGATCTCGCGGTCCGTGAGTTCGAGCCCCGCGTCAGGCTCTGGGCTGATGGCTCGGAGCCTGGAGCCTGCTTCCGATTCTGTGTCTCCCTCTCTCTCTGCCCCTCCCCCGCTCACGCTCTGTCTCTCTCTGTCCCCAAAATAAATAAAAAACGTTGAAAAAAAAATTAAAAAAAAAAAAAAAAAGAAAGGTATAATAAAATGTACAAAAAGGGTATAATAAAAATAACACCTACCTCATAGAGGCATTATGAGTATTATATAAATATATATATATATATATATGTACACCCAATAAATATAGCACTTGCTGCTGACCTCCAGACCCCACATTTGCATTGATTTTTGAAAATCATCTCCACCTTAATATTTTGCAGACATTTCTGAGTCGACATGTTCTAAGTCAACTTCCTTATCTTTCTCCCCAAACCTGTTCTCTCTCCTTTGTTGTTTGCTATCAGTTAAACAGAATTACTAGCAAACCACATCAGTGTAGAAACTTAAGTGTTGACCTTTATTTACTCCTTCTTCATCTCCCACCTACAAAATATAGTATCTGTAGAATCAAATCCTTCTTTTCCACTCTCTTGCTTTTTTTGTAAGATATGGTAATTCAGCTCTTTCTCTGGGGTAGGTACGAGGTGTGCCGCCCAGTTCTACTGGGTGTTTAGCTACAGGGCGCTTAGGCAGCAGATAGCCACGAGCTGCTTCAGTTCCTTCAGTGTCTGCCTTACCTGTAGAGAACAGTCCTGCATGAGGTCATGTTCCTCTTGGGGCTGTCCTCATCTGGTGACTGAGCAAAGCAGGGGTATAAAGGCTCAGCCAGTCCCACCTACTGCAGGGCAATTCTGATAAACAGTATTCACTCCAGAGCTCCTTGCCAGGTTGGCTGGGTATCTGTCAGATCTACACTGAAGTTTGACTTCTCCTTCTATTCAATCCCCCTTCCTTTCCCTAGTTAATATCTTCCACCTCATACTATCTCAGCATCTGCTTCCAGAAAATCCAAACTGTGACTGACAATCTTCCTTTCTTTTCGTCTTCTGTCTTTTTTTTTTTCTCTCTCCAGATTGAGAAATTTTCTCAATCTTATATCTGGACCAAAGCAGTAGCCTCCTCCTAACTATTCTCCTGGTTTCTAATTTCTCTGAGTTCTAATTCATCTACATGGAAATAAAAAATAATAATAATTTAAAAAAGCAAACATAGATCTGATCATGTCATCATTGTTCCACTTTGTAAATTCCCAATACTTACTGAGCTAACTTCAGAATCCTCAAAATGGCATTCAAGGCCTTGTATAATCTGGTCTTATCCTAATTTTCAAATTGTATATCCCACCACTTCTCTTCATCCAACTGTGCTTTAGATTATCAATTTTAAAAACATATATATATTTTAAATGTTTTTATTTATTTTTGAGGGGGGGTGGGTGGCAGAAAGAGAGACAGAGAGACAGAGACAGAGGATCGAAAGTGGGCTATGTACTGAAAGCAGAGAGCCCCATGTGGGGCTCGAACTCAAGAACCATGAGATCAAGACCCAAGCCGAAGTTGGATGCTCAACCAACTGAGCCACCCAGGCACCCCTAAAAGCATATATTTTAAAAAATGTTTATTTATGTATTTTGAGAGAGAAAGAGAGAGAACAAGCGGGGGGGGGGGGGCAGAAAGAAAGGTTGAGAGAGAATCCCAAGCAAGCTCCACATTGTCAGTATAGAGTGCAACATGTGGCTGGATCTCACAACCATAAGATCATGACCTGAAAGGAAACCAAGAGTCAGATGCTTAACCGACTGAGCCACCCAGGCTCCCCTTAAATGACAGAAGTAATACAACAATACTAGCAACACAGAGATTTACAAAGAAAGTTTGACAAAGAGAAAAATGAAAGACCTCTGTTTTCTCCTTCTCCCCAACCCTTACCTAAATGGTATGCCAAGATTCTTAGTTTCAAGCAACAGAAACCAACTCTACCAACTTAAGGAGGAAATAAATATATTGGAAGGTCGTCAAGTAATCCTCAGTTTGATAGGAAGGCCAGCTAATTAAGCTCAGAAAATAGAACTAGGAATCTCAACCAAAGTCACAACAGAGGAATGGTCTAGTTAAGTATACCACAGCTGGAACCACTACATCACCATTGCATGCCGCCATCTTAAGTGAATTCTACTCTGTCCCCTGTTTGTTTTTGTTTTGTTTTGTTTTGTTTTTACACTATTTGTTCAAGACTCAACGTCCTGGTGGGAATGTCCAAATGATCAAGACTTTGCCTTAGCTGCAAGAGGGGAAAAGGGAAACTTTATGAGATGTAGCAACATTAGGGGGAATAGCTGTAAGTGCCTATATTAAAAAGAAGAAATATCTCAAATCAATAACCTATCCTTCCACCTAAAGAAGGTAGAAAAAGAGGAATGATCTAAACCTAAATCAAGAAGGGAAATAATAAGTATTAGAGCAAATAAATAAACTAGAGTCCAGAAAAACAATAAAGAAAATCAACAAAACCTCTTTTGTTGAAAGATCAATAAAATTGGCAAAACTTTAGCTAGACTTACCAATAAAAAAGTGAGAAGATCAAATTACAAAAATATTACAGAAATTACATTAGAGAATAAAAATGATTATAAGGAATACTACAAAAAATTATATGGCAACAAATTAGATAACTTAGATGAAATGGACAAGTTCCTAGAAAGACACAGATGCAGAAGAAATAGAAAATCTAAGTAGATGTGCAACAAATAAAGATACTGAATTAGTAATTTTAGAACTTCTGCAAAGAAAAACCCAGGCCCAAATTACCTCACTGGTGAATTCCATCACATTTCAAGAAGAATTAACATCAATCTTTGATAAAGTCTTTCAAAAAATAAAAAAAGGAGGGAACACTTTCCAGGACATTCTATGAGGCCAGTATTACCTTGACACCAAACCCTATAGAGACATCAGAAGACAGCCACAAATATCTCATGAACATAGACACAAAAATCCTTAACAAAATGCTAGCAATTTGAATCCAGCAATAAATGAAAGGTATTAAACACTGTAATCATGTGAGATTTATCCCAGGGAGGCCAAGTTGGTTCAACATATGAAAGTCAATGAATAGAACACACCATATCAATAAAATAAAGGACAAAACCCATATGATCATCTTAATAGATGCAGAAAAAACATTTGATAAAATTCAATACCCTATCATGATGATAATACTCAACAAACTAGGGATACAGAGGAACTTGTTCAACCTGATAAAGGTTATCTAAAACCCCACAACTAACATCATATTGAAACATTCCCCCTAGAATCAGAAACAAGACAAGGATTTCTGCTCTTTCTACTTGATTTCGACATGTACTATATTAGAGATTGTAGCCTGAGCACTCGGGCAAGAAAAAGAAATAAAAGCCATCTGAATTGGAAAGAAAAATAGTAAAGGTATACCCATTCAGAAATGACATGATTTTGTATATAGAAAATCCTAAAGAATCTACGAAAACAAAAACAAAAACAAACCTGTTAGATCTAATAAAAAAGTTTAGTAAGGTTGCAGGATACAATATCTATACATAAAAATCAATTGTATTTCTATTCATTGGCACTGAACAATCCAATAATGAAATGTAAAAGAATTCCATTTACAATAACATGAAAATATTATAAACTTGAGAATAAATTTAACAAAAGAAGTGTAAGATGTGTACACTGAATACAAATACTTATTGAAAGAAATTAAAGATAAATAAATGGAAAAATATCCTGTATTTATTGACCATAGGCTTAATATGTTAAGACAGCAATTCTTCCCAAACTAATCTACAGATTCATTGCAAATTCTATTAAAATCCCAGATGCCTTTTTTTGCAGAAATCGATAAGCTGATCCTGAAGTTCATATGGAAGTGCAAGGGATCCAGAATAGATCCCAAAGAAGTCTTGAAGAAAACAAACAAACAAACAAACAAACAAACAAACAAAAAATCTGAGGACTCATACTTATTGATTCTAAAATTTACTACATAGTTACAGTGATCAACACAGTGTTCTACTGGCATAAAGACAAACATATAGATCAATGGAATAGGACTAAGACTCCAGAAATAAACCCTTACATTTGTGGTCAACTGATTTTTCTACAAGATGCTAAGACAATTTGATGGAGAAGGAATCATCTAGGTGTTGCTGGAACAACTAGTTATCACCATGCAAAAGATGGAAGTTAGAATCCCAATTCAAAATGGATCAAAGACCTAAATATATGATCTAAAGCCATAAAACTCTTGGGACACCTGGCTAGCTCAGCCAGTGGAGCATGCAACTCTTGATCTCGGGGTTGTGAGTTTGAGCTCCATGCTGAGTGTAGAGATTACTTAAAAATAAAGTATTTTGGGGGGCACCTGGGTGGCTCAGTCGGTTAAGCATCCGACTTCAGATCAGGTCATGAACTTGTGCTTGGTGAATTCGAGCCCTGCTTCGGATTCTGTGTCTCCCTCTCTGTTCCTCCCCCACTCGCAGTCTGTCTCTGTCTCTGCCTTCCTCTCTCTCTCTCTCTCTCTCTCTCTCTCTGTGAGTGTCTCTCAAAAATAAAAAACTTTTTTAAACATTTTTTAAAAGAAATTTAAAAAATAAAATCTTTTTGAAGAAGAAGGCATAAACTCTTAAAGAGAAACATAGTTGTAAACATTTGTCTTAGATTAAGCGATGGTTTCTTAGCTCTGATACAAATAGCACAAACAACAAAAGAGAAAAATAGATAAATTGGACTTCACCAAAATAAAAGTACTTTTGTGGTTCACAGAATATACAGAAAAGATATCCCACAGAATAGAAGAGAATATTTGTAAATCATATATCTGATAAAGATCTAATACCCAGAATATATAAAGAACTCTTACAACACAACAATAAAAAGACAAATAACCCAATTTAAAAATAGGCAAAGGATTTGAATTGGCACTTCTCAAGATATACCAGTGACCAATAAGCACATGAAAAGATGCTCAACATCATTACATGCAAATCAAAACTATAATGAGGTACTAATTCACACCATCAAGAATGTCTATAATAAAAAAGATAGACAATAATAAGTGTTGGCAAAAATGTGCAGAAAGTGACCCTCATACATTGCTGGTGGGAATGTAAAATGGTATAGCCATTTTGGAATACATTTGACAGTTCCTAAAAAATTCAACATAGAGCTAGTATAAGACTCAGCAATTCCACTCTTGTTACATACTCAAGAGAATGGAAAACATATGTCTACACAAATACTTGTACGTGAATGTTCATAGCAGCATTATTCATAACAGCCAAAATATGGAAACACTGCAAATGTCTATCAGTTGATGAATAGATAAACAAAATGTGGTACATTCATACAATGGAATATTATGTAGCCCCAAAATGAATGAAGTACTGATATATGCTACAACATGGACGAGCCTTGAAAATATTGTAAGTGAAAGAAGAAGCCAGTCACAACAAACCACATCTTGTAAGATTCCACTTACATGAAATGTCCAGAATAGGCAATCCATAGATATAGAAAGCAGATTAGCGATGCCTCATGCTGGAGGTATGGAGTGATGACAGACAGTGTCTGCTAAAGGGCGAGTGATGACAGACAGTGTCTGCTAAAGGGCACAGGGTTTCCTTTTGGGGTGATGAAAATATTCTAAACATATTATGATGGATACATGGTTCTGAATATAGTTTTTAAAACACTGAATTGCATATTTTAAATGGATAAATTTTACAGTATGTGAATTATATCTCAAAGATGTTACAAGGTGATAACAGTAAAACCATCTTGAATATGAAGAAAGTAAGCAAAGCTGCTGAAATCAGTAACCATCAAAAAATGTTAATAATTATTAAAAAAAAAACAGTCTCTGGAGTTAGGTTGGGGTCGGTTAATTCCCTCTTTGTGCTTTCTCAGTCCACAGTCCAATTAATCTTCCACTGTGTCCACAGGGAGAATAAGGAGGTAAACTTATAAGATATTAGACCTGAACACTCTTATTATACTGATGGTGAAACTGAAGCTGGGAAAGACTAAGCAGCTTGTCCAAGGTTCCACAGTTAGCTGGTATAAGAACTGGAACTAGAGGGGCACCTGGGTGGCTCAGTCGGTTAAGTGTCCAACTTCGGCTCAGGTCATGATCTCACAGTTCTTGAGTTTGAGCCCCGCATTGAGCTCTGTGCTGACAGCTCAGAGCCTGGAGCCTGCCCCAGATTCTGTGTTTCCCTCGCTCTCTGCCCCTCCCGCACTCGCACTCTGTCTCTCTCTCTCTCTCTCTCTCTCTTAAAAATAAATAAACATTAAAAAAAATAATAACTGGAACTAGAGCTCGAGTCTTCTGACTTTTGTTCCTGAGCTATTGCTGTAATACCACGCTCTGGGAGGGGGCGAGAGTCATAGGTTGTAGGGGTAACAGGATTACTTGCCAGGATTCTCTGAAAAGTTCATGTCCACGTCCAAAAGCAGGAGAGGTAAAGAGTCAGGAAAACAGTGGGATGAGTAACTCTTGACCTTTTAGGGCAAGAGGTGTGATCCTCATTTCCAGGACATTGTACAACCAAATAGAGAATGAAAAGTTCATCTGCCCATGCTTATACATATAAATATTGGTTCATAGCTGTGTGACCTTGGATGATAAGTCAGTGCCCCTCTCTGAAAGGGAATTTGTAATTTTTTTTAGATTCATTTATTTATTTGGGGGGAGGGGGCAGAGAGAGAGAGGGAGAGAGAGAATCCTGAGCAGGCTCCATACTGTCAGCACGGAGCCCAATGTGGGGCTCAATCTCATGGAACTGAGAGATCAGGACCTGAGTCAAAATCAAGACTTGGAAGCTTAACCAACTGAACCGCCCAGGTGCCCCAGGAATTTGTAATTTCTACAATACCTTCCAGCTCTGATAACTAGGATTCTAAGTTCCTAAGTCCAGACAGCTGGCATTTGGGCAACTGTAAGTGTCCTAGAAGTGCCCTTCTTCTTCCTGGAATGACCTCAGAATATTTGGCTTAAGCCTGTCCCCTGACAGACAGACTACTGGAGGTCATGTTGGAGTTTACACAAGAAATAAACAAATCTGGAATAAATCTAAACAAGTGGCTCCCCAGTGTAATCTAAAAATCTCCTTCTGGGTGGCTTGGCTTACTGTACTCCGCCACCTTTGAATTTAGTTCAATGTGTATCTCTTGATTTTGTACTTCTTGCCAGGTGTCCTGAGGTTTAGGCTTTTGTACCCAATTCGGCCAACTGTTGCTGAGGCCTATGTGATGGATGCAAGACATTGTGCTAACTGCTCTCAGGGATGCAGAAAGGGGTAAAACATGATCCCCGCCCAGGAGCTCATAGTCCAGATGAAGAGGCATACAAACCATGTCATTTTAACACAGAAGGAATGAGAAAAGTACAAAGTAGCTATAAGCTATGTACTGAGGAAAAGGGATCAGGGAAAGCTATACAGAGGCGATATATTTCATCTGAGCCTTGAAGAAAGAAAATTTTACTAGGTGAAAAGGGGAAAGATGTTTCTCCCCTCTTAGGCTAAGATCTTTGAGGGAAGAATAATATATATCAACATGTTCCTGACATTGAGCATAATACCTAACATAAGGAAAGAGCCCAGTACATATTTGTTCAATAAGTGAATAATGAGTGGATTCTGGACTGATATAACAGCATACAAAGGCAAAGGGGTGAAAGTGCACCATATGTTTGGGGATGATAAATGGTCTGATATGGCTGCTCTAAGTTAAGTTTATATAAGGAAATGTGGGAGATGAAATGAGACATTTGGGTACCAGATTAAGAATGGCATGCTAAGAAGTTATACTTAATTCTATAGGCTAACTATATAGGTTAACTATTTCCTGTAGGGAAACACTGCCCTCGTTTATCTTCCTATCCTTAATATCTAGAACGGTGACAGGGATTTAGAAGATAGACAATAAATGGCTGGAAGAATGACTGAACTCAAGATTTTTGAGAAAGGATGCTATTTCATCCAATCTCAGTTTACTACTACTATTACTAATCCTTCACTTTATATACAATTTTATAGTTACAGACACACTTTTATTCTATTACCTCATTAAAAAATGTATTGATCCACCCAACACGTTTATTAGGAAAGAAGGCTGATATTATTCTCATTTCCTGGTCCATCTTGTGAAACTGAATGAAACCTCATTTAAAATGGAGCCAGGAAAGCTGTAATCATCAAGGCAGTATGGTATCGGCACAAAAACAGACACATAGACCAATGGGATAGAATAGAGACTCCAGAATTGGACCCACAAATGTATGGCCAACTAATCTTTGACAAAGCAGGAAAGAATATCCAATGGAAAAAAGACAGTCTCTTTAACAAATGGTGATGGGACAACTGGACAGCAACATGCGGAAGAACGAAACTAGACCACTTTCTTACACCATTGACAAAAATAAACTCAAAATGGATAAAGGACCTGAATGTGAGACAGGAAACCATCAAAACCCTAGAGGAGAAAGCAGAAAAAAAACCTCTCTGATCTCAGCCGCAGAAATTTCTTACTCGACACATCTCCAAAGGCAAGGGAATTAAAAGTGAAAATGAACTATTGGGACCTCATCAAAATAAAAAGCTTCTGCACTGCAAAGGAAACAATCAACAAAACTAAAAGGCAACTGATGGAATGGGAAAAGATATTTGCACATGGCATATCAGATAAAGGGCTAGTATCCAAAATCTATAAAGAACTCACCAAACTCCATACCTGAAAAACAAATAATCCAGTGAAGAAATGGGCAGAAGACATGAATAGACACTTTTCTAAAGAAGACATCCAGATGGCCAACAGACACGTGAAAAGATGCTCAACGTCGCTCCTCATCAGGGAAATACAAATCAAAACCACACTGAGATTCCACCTCACACCAGTTCAGAGTGGCTCAAATGAACAAATCAGGAGACTATAGATGCTGGAGAGGATGTGGAGAAACGGGAACCCTCTTGCACTGTTGGTGGGAATGCAAACTGGTACAGCCGCTCTGGAAAACAGTGTGGAGGTTCCTCAAAAAATTAAAAATAGATCTACCATATGACCCAAGGGATATACACTGCTAGGAATTTACCCAAGGGATACAGGAGTGCTGATGCATAGGGGCACTTGTACCCCAATGTTTATAGCAGCACTTTCAACAATAGCCAAATTATGGAAAGAGCCTAAATGTCCATCAACTGATGAATGGATAAAGAAGATGTGGTTTATATATATATACAATGGAATACTACTTGGCAATGAGAAAGAATGAAATCTGGCCATTTGTAGCAACGTGGATGGGACTGGAGAGTATTATGCTAAGTGAAATAAGTCAGGCAGAGAAAGACAGATACCATATGTTTTCACTCATATGTGGATCCTGAGAAACTTAACAGAAGACTATGGGGAGAAGGGGGAAAAAACAGTTACAGAGAAGGAGGGAGGCAAACCATAAGAGACTCTTAAATACTGAGAACAAACTGATGGTTGATGGGGTGTGGGAGAGAAGGGAAAGTGGGTGATGGGCATTGAGGAGGGCACCTGTTTGGATGAGCACTGGGTGTTGTATGGAAACCAATTTGACAATAAATTATATTTAAAAAAAATAATGAAATAAAATTTAAAAATAAATAAATAAGGAGCCAGGAGACCAGCAGGGGGAGCTCTCACCCCTTACCGACTCATTGTCAATTGCAGACCTCAACCTGAAGAGACATACCATGCATTCCCAGCAGGAGGAAGCCTGCTTTACTACTCCAGCAAGAGGAAGGAAGATTTTCTCCTGGCCCAGCAATAGTTCAGCCAGTGAGAAACTGCCGCAACTCAGCCAATGAGAAACCATCACCACCCTGAACTCTCATTTTCCTCAAATGGACTTTACTTCAAAGCAATCTCTCACAACTTCATCCTTTTTCTGTATAAAGTAACATTCCCTCCTTTGTTCTCCTGACTTGCCTGTGGTTTTACCCTAGTTTGCTGGCCCCAAATCTGCAACATTCAAAAATCAATGAATGTAATTCACCATATTGACAGACGAAAAGAAGAAAAAAAACTTGATAATTTCAATTGATGAAGAAAATGCATTAACAGAATTCAACGTCTATTCATGATAAAATCTCTCCACAATTAGGAACAGAAGGAAACTTCTCTCACCTCAGGGGGGGAAAAGAGCATTTACAAAAAAGGCATCATACCTAATAGTAAAAGCCTGAATGTTTTCTCCCAAAATTGGGAACACAAAAGGATGTTCATTCTTGCCACTCCTATTCAATATTATCAGAAAGTTCTGACTAATGCAACAAGGCCAGGCAGGGAATGAAAAAGACATATGAATTGGAAAGGAAGAAACAAAATTATCTCCATTAGTAGCCAAAGGAAAAAATAAAATTGTTTCTATTAGTAGCCAAAAATGATTGTCTATGTAGAAAATTCTATTTAATCTGCAAAAAAAAAAAAAAAAACAAAACACTCCTAGAGAGGTGCTTGGGTGGCTGTCCGTTGAGCACCCAGCTCTTGATTTGGTTCAGGTCATGATCTCATGGTTTGTGGGTTTAAGCCCTGAGTTGAGCTCTGCGCTGACAGCTTGGGATTCTCTCTGTCCCTCTCTCTCTCTCTCTCTCAAAATAAATAAATAAACTAAAAAAAACAAAAAACAAAAAACAAAAAAACCCTCATAGAACTAGTTAATGAGTTTGGCAAAGTCACAGGATACAAAGTCATAATATAAAAGTCAATTGTGTTTCTGTATCTCGGCAACAAGCAATGGTAAAACAAAATTAAATAAACAATATAGGGGTGCCTGGGTTCAGTTGGTTAAACATCCCACTCTTGATTTCTGCTGGGGTCACGATCTCATGGTTCTTGAATTCGAGCCCCACATCAGCATCCATGCTGGCAGTGAGGAGCCTGCTTGGAATTCTTTCTCTCTGCCTCTCTCCTGCTCATGCTCGCACTCTCTCTCTATCTTTCTCTCTCAAAAATAAATAAGTAAACATTTGAAAAAAAGCACATAAAATAAACAAACAATATAATTTATGATTGCACCAAAGTAATGAAATATGTAGGGATAAGTAGAACAAAATATATGACAGATCTTTATGCTGCAAACTATAAAATACCAATGAAGGAAATCAAAGAAGACCTAAATAAATGGAGCAACAGATCATGTTCACTGATTAGAAGGCTCAGTTCTGTTAGAGTGTCAATTTTCCCCAAACTGAAACACAGATTCAATATAATCCCAATCAAAATCCCAGCAGGGATTTTTTTTTTTTTTTAACGTTTATTTTTGAGAGAGAGAGACTGACAGACGGAGTGCAAGTGAGGCAGGGGGGCAGAGAGAGAGGGAGACACAGAATCTGGAACAGCCTGGCTCCAGGCTCCAAGCTGTCAGCACAGAGCCTGATGCAGGGCTTGAACTCATGAACCATGAGATCATGACCTGAGCCGAAGTCGGACGCTTAACTGACTGAGCCACCCAGGTGCCCCAGCCCGGATTTTTATAGATATCAATAAGTTGATTCTAATATTTATATGGAAAGCCAAAAGGACTGGAGAGCTAAAACAATTTTGGAAAAGTAGAACAATGTTGGAGAACTCACACTATTTGATTTCAAGACTTACTACCATTATATACTAATAAAAGCAGTGTGGTGTTGGCAAAAGGATAGAGACATGGATGGATGGATGGAACAGAATAGAAAGTCCAGAAAGAGATTGACACAAATATGCCCAATGAATTTTTTTACCAAAGTGCAATGGGGAAAGACCTTTTCAACTAGAGTAATTGTACAGTTGCAAAAATGTAAACCTCGGCCTATACTTTACACTTTTTATTTTAAAAATTCAGTTGAAATGGATCATAGACCTAAGTGGAAACCTATGGAACTTTTAGAAGAAAGCAAAGGAGAAAAATCATTGTCACCTTAGGTTAGAGAGAATTCTTAAATGCAACATTAAAGTGAAATTCATAAAAGGAATACTTGATAAATTTGATTGTAGGGACAGAAAACACATCAGTGTTGCAGGACTTACCTAAGTTGAGGAGAAGATTTTGACCAGAAAGCGGTACCACCACATGGACATTTTTAGGGAAGGACAAACTATTCCGTATTTTGATTGTGGTGTTTATATGACTGTGTACTTCTCAAAACTCATCGAACTCTACACCAGAAAGTGAATTTTACTAATGTAAATTACAATTAAGTTACATAAATATCTATCTATCTGTATATGAATTTAAAAAAAAGTTTTTCATTTTTCTCCTCAAATTAGTATCAAGTCACATCTAACAGATTCTGTATTTGTACAATTATTTTTCTTGGAGCCCAAGATTAGGACTGCCATAATCCATGTTAACTTTTCATTTCCTCTTATTCCATAGAACCTGAAATTTCATCATTGTCAATTTATTCTTTTTGACTAGGTTTCTGTCTCAAGAAGGTCCAGCTCCTATTATTGGGAGTGGAAAAATAACACACTACCTGTCATTGGCACGTTAGCAGGGATCCATTCATTGGGCTAACTAGCTGTCATTGTGGCTGGCAATGAGCAGGCCTCCGAGGGGCCAGGACACAGGACAGATGTGTTCTCATAGGAGGAAAGGGAAAGAAAGGTCTGCAGCATAGCACAGCCACAGGGCACTAAAGGCTGCAGCTGGGGGCGGGAGGGTAGCGATCAGGGAGAAGAGATGAGAGCATGCCAGGGACACACTGTGCTGACTTCACAGTTTTGCCTCCGGCTGGCTCTGGACTTAATCCAGTGTCTTCCCTGAGCTTTCATTTTTTCTCTTCTGATCCTGTCAAGTCTCTGCTCACATCTGTCCCATAGTGTAAACAAGATCCTCTTCCTTTGCCTCTTATTCAACAGACAATTATCATAACTGAGTCTGACAACACTCCCTCCTATTTGGCACTAAAGCCCTTTTATAACCACTTATCTCTTTTGATCCAAGAAAAGGAGAATTAGCTCTGATTTCCGAGAAGGAAATAAAGCCTCAGAAAGGTTAAGTGATTTTTACCCAGTTAGTTTTTTCCTACAGAGGCCTGGACTCTCTCCATTATCTATACTCTGCTGCCCCCTACCGTGCACACAGCATTAGATGCTTAAATTGCAAGGACACACAACACACAGTTGTCACAATCTGAGAGTTTACATTTGTTAACTTAACAGATATTTATTGAGATCTTACCATGTGCCAGAAAAAAAGACAGACATGGTTCCTGTGCATGTGGAGCTTATGATATAGACAGGGAGATGGAATTACACAAATAATTACGTAATTACAATTTGGATGAGTACTATGAAGTACAAGGTGCCGTAGCAGCGTATAGCAGTGTGTAGCCTAGTGGGAGGATCAGGGAAATCTTGCATGAAGTGTAATCCGTAGGAGTAGATTATTCATTGGCTATGGAGGAGGTATTGCAGGTGCCTCTCAGGTCTCTGGCACGAGCTGGGCAGATGGCACGAGATGGGCAGTTACTAAGTTGGGGAAGCCTAGACAAAGGTGGGATTTTGCATGGAAAGAACGTGAACTTGGCTTTGGCCTTTTGCAGTTTGGAAACCCTGTGAGACATTCAGGTATAGATGTGGAATAAGCAAATGGTATTTGAAATTGTGGTAATGGATGAAAACTCTTGGTAAGAAAAGAACAGAAAGATAAAAGGGCTTATGACTACTGTGACAGACTCGTAGATTTAAAAGTCCTGTTGCTAGGGGAACCTGGGTGGCTCAGTCAGTTAAGCATCTGACTCTTGACCTCAGCTCAGATCTTGATCTCAGGGTCTTGAGTTCAAGCACCTATGGGGCTCCATGCTGGGCGTGAGGCCTACTTAAAAAAATAAAAAATAAAAAAAACTACAATAAATATATTGGGGCACCTGGGTGGCTCAGTTGGTTGAGCATCTGACTATTGATTTTGGCTTAGGCTTGTGGGATCGAGCCCTGCATCAGGCTGCACGCTGAGTGTGGAACCTGCTTGGGATTCTCTCTCCCTCTGCCCCATCTCCCCCATTCACATACATTCTCTCTCTCTCTCTCTCTCTCTCTCTCTCAAATTAAAAAAAAAAAAAAAGTTTTTAAGTCCAGTTGGAGGAGATGGAACAAGACCAGGAAACTTGGGATAAAGAGCCAGAGAGGCAGGAAGGAAAAGAAAGTCAGGAGAGCGTGATAGTGCCAAAGCAAGGGGAGTGTGTGTTTCAAGAGGGAGACTGTCCACTGTGGTAGAGGTTATGAAAAAATCAAGCAGAAGTTATTTACCTGTCTGGCCTGGTGAAATTGAGGCCCGGTTTCAGAGGCCTGGGGTCTGAGAGAACCAGGCCAGGTTCTCCTAGAAAATCCTCCAGAGGCCACCGTAGTGTGTTGCTTTAGAGCGGTGGTCCTCATACTCTTTTTTGCACATACCACCCAAAATAATTTTGATAAATGGTGTCACCCTGTAATTAAAAGATGTTTTCCCTGAAACTGATATTTTTAATTGTCCCTTTGTCGCCTCCAAGATTCTTTTTATTACCCCAGTCGACGTACATTAGTAAGATTCAGGGTGGGCCAGAGATACAGCTTTCTTACGAAAACTAGCAGAACTACAATTAAGGAGGAAAAGCTGGCTCAGAGCCTCATCCTCAGGAACTTTCTCAGGTAGAGTACATAAGGAAGTTGAGGGTATAGAAACTAATTCCCTTAAAACTATCAACCCAACCTCATTTGTAATTAAAGACAGGCAAATTAGAACAATGAGCTCTTGCTTTCTCACTGACAAGACTGCATGACTATCTCTTGGGAAATCTTTGTGTATCATAGGGGTATTGCATACCTCCATTTGAAAGCCAGATTTGCAAAGGATTAGGGACAATCTAAAACAATTATCAGGTACTTGGAATCTGGAACTGACTGTTGGAGCCAGCTGGCCCTGATGAAATCAGAACCCTATTTTATTTTATTTTATTTTACTTCATTTCATTTCATTTCATTTCATTTTTTATTTTGCTTATATTTTCGTTTACAGACCCCTATTTTATTTTTAATTTTTTTTAATGTTTATTTATTTTTGAGAGAGACACACACAGAGTACGGGCAGGGGAGGGGCGGAGAGAAAGAGAGAGACACAGAATCTGAAACAGGCTCCAGGCTCTGAGCTGTCAGCACAGAGCTCGAGGTGGGGCTCAAACCCACAAATGGTGAGATCATGACCTGAGCCAAAGTCGGACACAACCTACTGAGCCACCCACGTGCCCCTACAGACCTCCATTTTATTTTTTTTTATTTTTTTTTAATTTTTTTTTTCAACGTTTTTTATTTATTTTTGGGACAGAGAGAGACAGAGCATGAACGGGGGAGGGGCAGAGAGAGAGGGAGACACAGAATCGGAAACAGGCTCCAGGCTCCGAGCCATCAGCCCAGAGCCTGACGCGGGGCTCGAACTCATGGACCGCGAGATCGTGACCTGGCTGAAGTCGGACGCTTAACCGACTGCGCCACCCAGGCGCCCCCAGACCTCCATTTTAAATGCCTAAAGTTTATAAGGCATTTATGCTTCAGAGATACATGTGGGCAGTTTGGGGGGGAATCCTTCAAGTGCTTTCAGGCTCAGGCATATTCCACCACTCCAAGGGATCATCTGAAGCTATATCATGGCTCTCAGAAGCAAGAGCCAGCCATCAGGGCCTGCTGGCCTCTATGCATTGAGTCCAGCCAGATTTAGCAACACAAAGATAAGGTGTAACTGTGAAGCAATATGACTAATTAGCACACCCACCCAAACTTATCCACTCCAACTCATTCATTCTCTCAAATCACATGTGCTAGGCAATGAGTGAGGCGCTAGTGTTACCAAAAAAATCATAAGCCACAGGTCAAGCACTGGAGAAGCTCAGGGAGAGACACAATATTATTATTATTATTATTATTTTAAGATTTTAGTTTTTAGGAGCACCTGGGTGGCTCAGTTGGTTAGGTGTGTAACTCTTGGTTTCGGCTCAGGTCATGATCTCACACTCTGCTGGGCATGGAGTCTGCTTGGGGTCCTCTCTCTCCCTCTCTCTCTGTCCCTCCTCCCTGAAAATAAATCAACATTTTTTAAAAAGATTTTTTTTGAGTTTATTTGTTTATTTTGAGAGAGAGAGAGAGAACACAACCAGGGGAGAGGCAGGGAGAAAGAGAGAGAGAGAGAGAGAGAGAGAATCCCAAGCTGTCAGTACAGAGCCCGATGTGGGGCTCTAACTCACGAACCATGAGACCGTGACCTGAGCTAAAACCAAGAGTCAGATGCTTAACCATCTGAGCCACCTAGCCGCCCCCCAAAAAGAGATTTTATTTTTAAATAATCTCTACACCCTATGTGGTGCTCCAACCCACAACCTCATGATCAAGAGTCACTCGCTCCATCTACTGAGCCAGCCAGGCTCCCCTCAGGGAGAGAGACTTGTAAACAAATAGTTGTAATACACTGTAAGGAAGAGTGAATAAGGTTCTGTGCAAGAGCTGGGGGAGCACTGAAGAAAGAATGTCTTGAGTGAGAGCATTCAAGGAAAATTTCCCAAAGCAGATCACATTTGAGTTATTTCTTGATAGGCACGTAGCGCATCAAGATAGAAAAAGAGGGGCGCCTGGGTGGCTCCATCGGTTGAGCATTTGACTTCAGCTCAGGTCATGATCTCACGGTTTGTGAGTTCGAGCCCCGCATCAGGCTCTGTGCTGACAGCTCAGAGCCTGGAGCCTGCTTCGGGTTCTGTGTCTCCCTCTCTCTCTGCCCCTCCCCCACTCTCACTATGTCTCACTCTGTCTCTCAAAAATAAATAAATGTAATAAAAAATTTTTTAAAAAGGAAAGAAAAAGAGATGATGGTGGAAAGGTGGTTCATGCGGAAGGAGCAACATGCCATTCTCAGAGCCAGTGTGAAGGAAGCACTCGACCTCAGCAGTCACCCAGGGACTCGCTCTTAGAAAGGCTCCCACCCATGTTCCAATGCTCTGCTGTCACTATCTTGGGATTCTTAATATTTTTTTAACCAAAGGCCCTGCATTTTCATTTTGCACGGGTCCCACCAATTATGCAGTAGGTCCTGCAAGGGGACAAGACGAAAGCAGGGAGACCTGTCGAGAAGCTATTCCTGTCGTCCAAGTAAGAGATAATGAGGGGCTAAATTAAGATCTTGTCACAACAGCAATACAGATCCACGTTGTTCTTTTCAACACCTACCTCGTGTTCCTCTGTTTAGATGTAGCAGTATCTCTGATTAGAAAATATTTAGGTTGATTTTGATCTTTTGTAATTACAAAGACTGCTGGAATGAATAATTTTGTACATTTGTCTTTGTTCATGTATAAATATTATCTATCTAGGATGAATTCTCAAAATTAGAATTGATGAGCCAAAGGTATGCTCATTTTCAAGCTTGACAGGCATTGCTAATTTGCGCTCCAAAGAAAGGATACCAGTTTATATCCCTTCCAACAGTACTTTTATTATACCTTCATTAACACTCTGTAACATCCAACTTTTTGATATTTGCAGTCTTGTCAGTGAGAAAGCAAGAGCTCATTGTTCTAATTTGCCTTTCTTTTTTTTTTTAATTTTTTTTTCAACGTTTTTATTTATTTTTGGGACAGAGAGAGACAGAACATGAATTGGGGAGGGGCAGAGAGAGAGGGAGACACAGAATCGGAAACAGGCTCCAGGCTCTGAGCCATCAGCCCAGAGCCTGACGCGGGGCTCGAACTCACGGACCGCGAGATCGTGACCTGGCTGAAGTCGGACGCTTAACCGACTGCGCCACCCAGGCGCCCCTAATTTGCCTTTCTTTAATTACAAATGAGGTTGGGTTGATTATGGGTGTCTGGGTGGCTCAGTCATTAAGCATCTGACTTTGGCTCAGGTCATGATCTCACAGTTCCTGAGCTCCAGTCCCACATCGGGTGAGTTTGAGCCACCTTTCGGGAGAGCTCAAGCCCTGTTTCTGGTGAATGGGTGAATGTGAACCCTGCTTCCGGTAAAACACGAGCCCTGGGTGAGCCCCACTTCTCTCACTCTCTCTCTGCCCCTTGCTCACTTGTGCCCTCTCTCTCTCAAAGAAAAAATGAGGTTGGTTATTTTTTATACAGTAGATTATAATTTCATTTACATTTCTGTTCACATGAAGCACATTTTGTCCTTTGCCAATTTTGAACTGGGTTATAGGGTCCTTTTCTTATTGGTTCCCTTTTTTTTTTTAATGTTTATTTATTTTGAGAGAGAGTGTGTGCACATGAGTGGGGGGAAGGGCAGAGAAAGAGAGAGAGAGTGAGAGTGAGAGAGAGAGAGAGAGAGAGAGAGAGAGAGAGAGAATCCCAAGCAGATTCTGTGCTCTCAGCACAGAGCCTAACGTAGGGCTCAAACTCACGAACCAAACCTTGAAATCATGACCTGAGCTGAAATTAAGAGTCAGATGTTCAACCAACTGAGCCACCCAGGCACCCCTTCTTACTGGTTTCTAAAAGATGTCTTATGTTAAGAAAATTAATAGTAAATATATTACCTAGTTTATTGTTTATTTATATACTTTATTACTATGTATAGTAATTATATATAGTTATATTTTTATATATAGTAATACATTATAGTAATTACCATATAGTAACTTTATATATATGTGTGTGTATATATATATATATATATATATATATATATATATAAATTTTTTGCCATACAGATTAAGGCCTGAAGTTTTGAAACTGCCCACCTAAATGAACTGCTTTTCCTTTCTACTATATTACAATATATGCCCTCTTTTCAGGGAAAGGCCTTTGGAGACTATTACACTTACTTTTTAAAAGTTCAACTTGTATTTGCTTATTTTTTGAATAGATAACACATCCACATAGTTAAAAAGTTAAAGGACACAAAAATGTAGGCAGTGGAAAATTTCCCTGTCATCCTGTTCCCCAGCCACATAGTTCCCTTCCTGGAAGACAATTACTGTTATCAGCGCCCTGGGTATCCTTCCATATTTTATGTGTAAACAAGCAAGTGCACACACACACACACACACACACACACACACACACACACATTTGTTCCCCACTCTCACACAAATAGTAGCATACTCTAGCCTATATTCTGAACCTTGCTTTTTTTTTTTTATTTAACATTGCATTTTGGAAATAATTTCCTATTAGTTCATAAAGTAATTCATTTTTGGGGGTGCCTGGTTGGCTCAGTCGGTTAAGCGTCCAACTTTGGCTCAGATCATGATCTCACAGTTCATGGGTTCAAGCCCCATGTCGGGCTCTGTGCTGGAACCCAGCTCAGAGTTCCAGCTCAGAGCCTGGAACCTGCTTCAGATTCTCCCTCTCTCTGCCCATCTCCCGCTAATTCTTTCTCTCTCAAAAATAAATAAAACATTTTTTAAAAACTAAAAAAATAATAATTCACTTTTTAAATTTTTTTTTTAATGTTTATTTATTTTTGAGACAGAGAGAGACAGAGCATGAGCAGGGAAGGGGCAGAGAGAGAGGGAGACACAGAATGTGAAGCAGGCTCCAGGCTCTGAGCTGTCAGCACAGAGCCCGACGCGGGGCTGGAACTCACAGACTGTGAGATCATGACCTGAGCTGAAGTCGGACGCTCAACCGACTGAGCCACCCAGGCGCCCCAATAATTCACTTTTTAAATAGCCTCATAGGGTTTCATTGGCTGTCATCACTCTGAATACATTCATAAGTGGAAAATACCCCTAAGTCATTTGTTTTGAGGGTGGATGTGAGACAGAGGCGAGGAGTTGAACTGGGCCTCCCCTACATCCTGAACAATCAGAACTTTTCCTTCCTCCATGCTTTCACCTTCCCATCTCTGCCAGTTAAAACTTCACAGTCTTTATTGCTTATGCGTGGTAATGTGCAGCATATATTGCAGATAAAACAATTAGTTTAAAAGACACGATCTGTTTACATAAGTTCATCTCAAATGCCACTTTTTGAAGCCTTCCTTGAGCTCTGCAATTTTCCCCAGCCAGAGTGACCTTGCCCCCTTCTGAAATCCTATAGGATGTTGTAAAGTGTCATGGTTATTTGTCACCATCTTTGTGGTTATATGTGCTCAAGTCTCAGCTCTTTTACCTGAACATTATCTCATTCACCACAGTACCTTCCAGAATGGCTGCTTAGTAATGTTTATAGAATTCTTGAGGTAATTAATGAATGGGCAAAGGTGTAAGGAGTTAAGGACTTAAGTGTTAGTGTCAGACACTTGGGTTTTTTGGTTTTTTTTTTTGATTTTGCTCTTTTCTAGTGTGTTATTGGCTAAATCACTCTTCTTCTCACCCTTTCCTTAGAATCTACCTCATAGGATGGTTGTGAGGATTAAGTGAGGTAATGTAGATAAATTGTGTTGCACATATAAGCCCTCATTATGTGTCAGATGCCACAGTGGGAATTCAGAGGAAGGAGAGGGGTCAAGGCGATTTCCTGATCTGGATGGTGCTCTCCAGCCTCCTGTCTCTATTTCCTTTCAGATCCCAAATGAAGACATCACTTTTCTCTATTCCTATATTTTCTTTTTGGCTTTATCTTTTGAGTAAATTTGTCTGGCTTCAGGCATAGGGCACTCCAGCACCAAGGGCTGTCCAGTGCTGCAGACTTGTGACCACTCAGCTGTTACCTGCCTCTAGGAGAAGCAAGTGTCTCTACCCTAGAGATAGAGAGTTGAGCTAGCAGGTCAGTTTCCTCCTAACCTACATTAAGGAAGAAAATATTTAATGATACTTGTTCAATCATGGTAGGGAAGACTTTATTTGTGAAAAGGGGGGTATCACCATAGGTATAGGTTTCCACTGCAATGGAATTTTGCAGTGGAGGAGAGAAATTAGACTCTACTCTGAATACAGCATGGGCAAAAGGGGGATATATAGTCAAGGAGCAGGATGAGGGTCAAGTGATGGAAAATTACTAAGAAGAAACATCAGGGGTAAGGGAGATTCTGGTTAAAGAGACCTAACAGGATTTTTGCTGAAGACAAGCCAGGGTGACCAGACATTATCTGGGAGACGGTGGAGGATGAAAGACCTGATCACATATCAAGGTGATCAGGTATCAAAGGGGGAGGGGTTCTAGTTAAATTGACTTAGCAGGGTTCTTGCTAAAACTAGATTTTTACAAGGAAGTGCATAGATGGGCCCAGGAGAAGGTTTAGAACCCTGACTAAAGTCTGGTCAAGCAAAGAATCTTTGTCATTGAACGGAAGGCATTCTGATATTGGTAACAAGAAGCCAGTGTGATCTAGAAACAGACAAAGTTCCACAGTGTCTTGGAGCTTCAGGAGTTTTGGTTCCGTTCTTGACTTATGTTGCCTTGTTGCAACAGCCTTATCATTCACCTCCCTCGTACATGAGGACTGTTGTGAGGAAAGCATCCTCCACAAGCTGGACAAAAAGTAAGTAACCAATAATTGCAAATTCCCCTCTAATCTCTTCTCTGCACTGGTACCAACTTTACACTGCTAAAGGCTCGCTTCTTCCCTCTTACTGTGGATGAATTCTCCTAACACATAGTCAACCTCTCCACTTGTGTGCCTGCGTACTCATGGACATCGCTTCTGCCATCTTCTCCTCTCCCCTGCAGCATCAATTTCCCCCTCTCAGGGGATCATTCTCGGAGAGTGTTTCAACATGATTTCTCCCATGATGAAAACAAACAAAAACAACCCTCTTTCGACTCTACTTTTCCTCCAGCTGCCACATATTCTGCCCTTTGTAGCAAAATTCCTTGGAAAGGGTATATGTACTCAACATTTTCAATTCCTCTACTGCACCACCCTCTTGAATTTACTCCCAATCAGATTTTTGACCCCTACAAGCCACCAAAACTGCTCTTCTCAAGATCACCAACAGCTCCACATTGGTCAATCCAATGACCACTTCTTAATCTTCATATGATTTGATCTGTAAGCAGCATTTAGCACAGTTGATTACTCCCTTTTCTTTAAAACACTTTCTTCATGGGGTGCCTGGGTGGCTCAGTCAGTTAGGCGTCCGACTTTGGCTCAGGTCACGATCTCGGCGGTCCGTGAGTTCGAGCCCTGCATCGGGCTCTGTGCCGACCGCTCAGAGCCTGGAGCCTGTTTCAGATTCTGTGTCTCCCTCTCTCTCTGACCCTCCCCCGTTCATGCTCTGTCTCTCTCTGTCTCAAAAATAAATAAACGTTAAAAAATTAAAAAAAAAAAACACTTTCTTCATTTGGTCTCCAGGATTTCTCACAATCCTGGTTTTCTTCTTCTGCCTATTCCTTCTCAGTGTCTTTTTGATTCTTCTTCATTTTCCCAACCTTTAAATATTAGATTTCCCCCAGGATTGAGTCATCACAACTCTTCTCTACCTACACTCATTTCCTGAGTAATTGCTTCTGATCCCTCAGCTTTTAAATATCTTTATTCTGAGAAACCCCAAATTCATAATTCCAGTCTAGACCTCCTTTCTGAAGTCAGACCCACATATGAAACCATCTACTTGCCACATCCGCTTGGGTGTTTAATAGACATCTTCCACTTAATATGTCCAAAACCAAGCTCTCAATAGTTCTCTTCAAACCTGTCCTTCCTGCAGGCTTCTTTGTGTCAGATAGTAACAATCCCATTCTTCTAGTTACTCAAATGTTTGGTGTCACCTCATTCTTCTTTTTTTTTTTTCTCATACCTCATATTCATCCATTGTCACATTCTGTCAACTCTACTTTCAAAATCTATCAAGAATCCAACTATATCTCCCATCCCCACTTGGACTCTGGTCCAAGCCACCATCGTCCTGCATCGGGATTATTGCAATGGCCGCCGAGCTAACCTTTCTGCTTTTAGCCTTTCAACCTGCTCTCAGTGCAGCAACCAACGCGGTTCTGTTAAAGGTAAGCCAGAAGATGTCTCTTCTATTCTCAAAATCTTCCATTGGCCTTTTTATCTCAGGTATTGTGCTCCCCTTCCATAACCTTCATCTCCTAATACTCTCACTTTTCTTCCACTCCAACCACACTGGTCTCCATTTTGTTCCTCCAACTTGCCAGGCAGGCTCTTGCTTCAGAACTTTTCCCCTTGCTGTTCCCTCTGCCTGAATTCATTTCTCCCAGAAACCTGCATGGTCCACTCCCTTGTTCCTTCAGGTCTTTACTGAAAACCCACTTTCTTACTGAGATCTTCCCTGTCCACCCTATCCAAAATTACACAATTACACACACATGCACATGCACACACATACCTTTCAGCTTTCATATCCTAGTTCCCTGCTTTTCTCAACAGCTATTCCTATCTAAAATACTATATATATTAATTATTTGTGTTTATTGCCTGTCACACCAGTATAATGTAAGTTCTGTGAAAACAGGGAGTTTGATTTGGTTTGTTTACTGCTCTATCCCAGCACCTCGAATCATGCCAGGCACATCGAGATGTTTAATAAATTAATTGTTGAACAATTTGTTGAAATGTTAT
Source organism: Lynx rufus (assembly GCF_022079265.1). NCBI lineage: Eukaryota > Metazoa > Chordata > Mammalia > Carnivora > Felidae > Lynx > Lynx rufus. The sequence goes on along the minus strand of NW_025814896.1, from coordinate 24,003,684 downwards.
CATGTCTCTCCTTTATTCAAAACCCTTCAGTGAGGATCTGCTGTCTATAACAGGGTTCTCAAAGCTTTTAATCTCAGGATCCCCTTTATACTCTTAAAAACTATTGAGGACTCCAAAGAGCTTTTGTTTATGTGGATTGTATCTATTGATCATCACCACACTAGAAATCAAAGCTGAGAAATTTTAAAAGATTTACATATTAATTCACTTATAATAACAAACCTGTCAACTTAAGTAATGCTTTTATGAAAAATAGCTATGATTTCCAAAACAAAAAAAAGTTAGTGAGAAGAGTGGGATTGCTTTACATTTTTGAAAACCTGTTTAATGTGTGACTTAATGGAAGATAGTTGTATTCTCACATCTACTTCTGCAATCTGTTATGAAAGCCTCTGAAAGATCACACAGTCCACTCATGAGGAACGAGAGTTAAAAAAGACAAACAATGCTTAGTATTGTTATGAAAATAGTTTTGATATCACAGACCCCCTGAAAGGGTCTCAATCACACTCTGAGAATTGCTGGCCTAGAGCATAAAGTCCAAAATCCTTAGCGTGGCATTCGTATATATCTGTGCCTTTGGATATACAGTTCCTTTTGCACTCTATACAGCAAATTCCTGCTGGTCATTCAAGGCCCCTCTCACCTCCTGCCATCTCTGACAGTTAGCTATTCCTTTCTCTCTACTTTCATAATATTTTTCTTTTCTCTTATAGCACATATTATGCTAACTTCTTGCTATGTTTATGTCTATCTCCCCAGATGACTATCTTTCTAAAGGAGGCAACTGGAAGCTAATCTTCTTTGTATCCTCAGACCAGCTAGCACCCAAAAGATAATTAATAAGTATTTGTCGAATAAAGAAATAAGAGAGGAGGTGAAGGGAGAAAGGAATCTAGTTTCCCTATGGTGAGCTCTGGTACAGATACTTCCTAATAAGATTAGCAATATCTACGTTTCTCCTAATATCTGCTCAGTTGACTATATAGTTTACAAAGTGAATCCGAACCCTTCATGTGGTCTCTCTTTATGAAGCAGAGAGGGCAGGGTCATTAGTTTTACTTTACAAATAAGGAAATGGAGGCTCAAAGAGATGAAATGACTTGCCCAAAGGTGCACTACAAATTAGGGACAGCCAATATTGAACCGTCTAAGTCCTGTGTCTTTTCCATGAAAAAAGGGAAAAGAGAAGTCAGTGCCCTGGTGATTCCATCTGATGGTATTACTCTGAAACCTCCAAACCTCTTCTTGGGCTGGCTTCAGAATGGTCTCCAGACCTTCTCTACTAGGGACCTACCTTAGGGTTATATTTTATAAGCATCCATTCGTTTATACCAATCTCTTCCCTTTTTATCATAAACTACCTACCGTCACCTATGTCTACCATCCCTGGTGTCTGGCTTGAATGTACTATTTCTTCCTTCTGGAATGCACCTTCTCCCAAAGCTTCCAACGTTGAGTAATTTGTTGCTCTTTCCTCAATGTTTCCATAACACTCTGTTCCCTATCTCTGTCATAATTTAGCATGAAACCACATGACTTGTTATGTCTCTATCTCCCTGCAAGACTGTGAGCAGGAAATTCAATGGTGTGCATGCAGTCTTCAATCTCTGTGATCTCCCTGATTCTGCCAACTCCTCCTCCTCTCCTTGAAATGCTCCTCCCTTTTCCCATATACTCCACAACTGTGAGTGCTTAATCTTTTGAGCACTCTTTAGACTGAATATGTATGTCTCAACACAGGGTCCACAGCTTTTTGGTTTTTCTACTCCAATCTTTCAGTTTCTACTATCATATTGACCTTGGGGTTTCTAAAATATCCATTCCCCACTGTCGTCCGAACTCATTCCTATACCCTCTCAGGGATCTGGTGGCTGCCTCAGTCTCTGCATGCCAAAACCCTTTGGCATCTTTCTCCTTCTGACACCTCTATTTCTGTGAAGACACTACCATTCATCTCCCTGGACTTGTCATTACTCCAAACCCCTTTCCTTCGTTTTTGGCCCAATGTCTCTTAACTCTTCCCCCAACCCTATCCTAGGGGAAAAAAAAGTGTTCTGAGGTCAGGCTTCCCCTCTGCCACTTACGATCATACAAAATTGGCAAACTCAAGAAAATAAAATAAAATTGGCAAACTTATTCAGAGCTTCCACTTCCTCATTCTAAGTTGGGGGTAATAATAATAGTGAATAATAAAAATAATGAATAGTGTCTATTTCATAGAATTTATTTATGAGGATTAAATGAGATATAATCTAGTAAAGGGCTTAGCCCAATGTTTAATACATACTAGGCATTTAATAAATGTTAATTATTATTTTCATCATTATTTCTTTATGCCTAGACTAGTGCAGTTGTCCCCAACTAATTTCTCTGCTTCCTCTGGTCATTATTCTGTACACTGGAAGGGGAACTAATATGGACCATTTATTAAGTACCAAGCACATCATCTTCAGAGCAATCTTGTGCAGTAATATCAACATTATTTTATAAAAATGGAAGGGCTGATATTTGAACATAGGTCTGATTCTAAAGCTTGTTCCCTTTCCACACCTCCAAATTACCACGTAACCATAAAACGCCATTTTCCACACACCATCCTGTTTAAAAAAAGCCTTCAATCACCGCCCCCCCCCCCATTTCACTTCCCAAATTCATTCTCCTGGGAGTCAGTCTTCTACTTCCCTCACCTCCCCGGCACTTTCCTATAGGAACCCTGTGCTCCAGAGAAAGCATCTACCTCTACCACCCCAACCACATCCTAAACACTTTGATCTTCCTACCTGATATGCCCTCCTCTCCATTCCCCTCCCTTTATTTAAATCCAGCCTTTCCTTCAAGGCCTGGAGTCCCACCCTTCCATAACACCTTTCCTGACTTCTGTCCCCCATCAAGTCTCTCCTGACCCTTGGAGCACCTGCCTGTATCCTTTTTAACACTTGGTGTTTGCTGCCTTTTCTTTGCACTTAGGTTTTCTCACCAGACTGTAAACCTCTACACTTCAGGGAGTCCACCTCTCCTCTCTCTCTCTCTTTAAGTCCCAAGTAGTCCAAAGCCATATATATACACACACACACATATATATGTGTGTGTGTGTATATATATATATATACATGAGATATATATACATGTGTATATATATATATATACACACACACACATATACACACATTTATATGTGTGTGTATATATATACACATGTATATACATATATACACATATACATATATACACATATACATACATACGTATACATATACATACACACATATACACACACACATATATATGTGTATATATACATATACATATATGTGTGTGTGTGTGTATATATATATATATATATATATGGTGTTCAATACATATAGGTTATTTTGGATGAAAGATGATCTTCTCAACTGGTTGATCTCTCTCCAACTTGGGGCTAGGGCGGGTGGGAGGGGGAAACGTTGGCAGTGAGGAAATGAACTTCACCTTAATTTCATCTAATGTCTCCCAGGGCTGCTCCCCAAAACACTCCTCAAATCTATTCCTCGGTTTCTCACCCTCCCACCCCTCCCTTCTCCCGGGCCACCCTCTCAGACCTTCTCCTCCAGGGCCACCCCCGCCGTCACCCCAGGCCATCTCCTCAGTCCCCTCCCCCATGGCTGTCTCCCAGACTCCCCTTCTCCAGTGCCACCCCCTCAAACTCTGTCCCTCAGGGTTAGTCTTTTGGCTTCGGACCCCCAACCCAGTATATCTTCCCCAGAGCCATCGCTATCGCGTGGTTGTATCTCTGGGACTATTTATTTAGCCTCTCCCCGCTCCCTCAGAGCTGCCCCTAGACCCCCGCCTTCAGTTCCATCCCTTTGGACCCTCCCTCCAGAGCTGTTCTTCTGGCCGCTGAGACCCCTCCCTGGCGCCGCTCCCCGGCCAGTGCCCCAGGGGTGGCCCGGAGCCGCCGTCCCCGCGGTCCAGCCCGGGTGCTGCCCTGGTGCCCCTGGCCGCCCCCCGCCGGGGCGGGGCGCGCGGAGGCGGGGGCGCGCTGGCGGCCGAGGCGGCGGCGGCGGCGGCGGCGAAGACAGGCGGGCCGGGCGCGTGTCCGCGGCGCCGTGACTCGGCGGCTCCGCAGCGGCTGCAGCGGGAGGACCCGGCCGGAGCCGCCGCCGCCGCCGCCGCCGCCATCGCAGCCGGGCGGCCGGGCCCCGCCGCGGGGATGCCGAGGAGCCGGGGCGGCCGCGCCGTGCCGGGGCCGCCGCCGCCGCCGGGCCAGGCCCCGCGCTGGAGCCGCTGGCGGGTCCCCGGGCGGCTGCTGCTGCTGCTGCCCGCGCTCTGCTGCCTCCCCGGCGCCGCGCGGGCGGCGGCGGCGGCGGCGGCGCGGGCGGCCGAGGCGGAGGCGCCCTTCGCCGGGCAGGTGGGGCTGGCGCGCCGGGCCGGGGCGCGGGCTCGGGGCCTCCGGGCAGGGCGGGGGGCGGCGCCGGGGCCGGGCCAGGGTCGGGCGACTCTTGTCTCTGGGGGCGCGGAGGTGGCGCGCGGGGGTCCGCGCCCGGGGCTGGGCCGGGAGTGTGGTAGGGGGGACCCAGGGCAGGGGCCGGGAAGGGCCGCGGGGCCGGGAGGCGCTTCAGCACCGCGGACAGGGGCAGCGGGCGGGGGCGGAGCGGGAGGGTCGGGATTGTTGTGGTGGCGGTGGGGTGTGTGGCCTGCATGACTATGTGTGAGGGAAACCGTACAACGCCTCGGAGTAAATAGTAAGCGCAGCCAGTATGTTGTGGGTTGGGAGAAGAAACCAAGGATGTTCAAGCTGGAGAAGAGAGGATGGGGGGGTGGGGGACGGGAGGGCGGGAGGGCGGGGAAAAGACTCGATCACTGTCTTCGTATCTGAAGGGCTGTCACGTGGAGGAAGGATAGACTTGCTCTGCGTGGCCCCACAGGGCAGAATTAGGGTCAACAGGGGTGGGGGTAGGGGCTGCAAGAAGACAAATTTCAGCTCAATATTAGAAGAAGTTTGTAACAATCAGAGCTGCTCAACCAGCTTAGGAGGCGGCGAGCCGCTCATCACTGACATGTGCAAGCAAAAGCTCCATGAGGAGATTGGATGGATACATGCATAATAATAATAATGCCAACTAGCATTTACTGAGCACTCACTAGGGGCCAGGCCTGGAGCTATGATTTATATCCTCATAACTACTCTATAAGATAGTTGTAATTATTACACCCCCCCCACCCCCCGCCGTTTTACAGATGAGGATACTAACTCAGGGAGCTTCAGTAACTTGCCCAAGGTCACACAGCTATCTAGTGATGGTGCTGGAATTCTAACCTAGGCAGGCTGACTCTAGTCCCTACATATTTAACCATGACACTATTCTATATCACAGAGGAGGTGGGGAGCAGTTGGATTAGGTAAATTCTCTGGTATCTTCCATCCTGGAGGTCTGCAGTTCTAATAAGTGATAAGTAATAATTTAAGACAGTAGTTCTTTGCTGAGGAAAATTAGAGTGATTGCCTCATTTAGCCTGAGATATGGAGTGTGTTTGTTGAAGCAAGAAGTCTGTTCAGAAGAATGTGCTGGAACAGGGATTCTTAATTAGGCATAGGACTCAGGGGGCCTGAAATTTTGTGCAATATTGTGTTTGTGCATGCAAATGTATTGTTCTGGGAGAGAATCCCTAGATTTCTTCATACTGTCAAAGGGGTACATGATTCCAAAAAATTAGGGTGTGTAAAAAGTCTCTTTTGCCACAGTTGGTAGTTGTGTTTCAAAGATCTTGTTATTGCTGGTTGACTTTTAGTGGAAACTTTCCCTAGCCTGTTTGTGTTTTCAGCTTTATTACATCTCAAAGTAATGCATTTCATAAATTTGTTTATGCCCTCTAAAAAAGTAGGATCCCCTTAGTCTTCCTGAATGCAAAGGGTGAGGTGGGAAGAGCCTGGCCTGGGATTTAGGGGGCCTGGGCTTTAATCTAACCTTGGCCCCTGGTGGCTTCTTACCTTGGGCCGTTTCCTTGCCCTCTCTAGGCTTGAATTTTGCCATCTCTAATATAAAGAGATAGGGCTAGATGATCTCAACTCTGAAACTCTTTTATTCCTGTGATATTTCAAGCATTAAGAGGAGACTATTTTCTTAAATATGTCAGGATTTGGAGGAAAGGTTATGTGTACTCACACCTTATCAGCTTTATAGGCTTTTATTATTCCACCTCTCTTAGCCTTTGTCTTTTCATGCTTAAGCTTCCCCCTTATGACCAGCCATCCATAGAACAGCCACATTCATCCTCTGGGTCATTGTAGTTGCCTTTTTTTAGATATCCTTGGGCCCTAGTTTTCAATAGATGTGAACCTGACCACTGTCCCAAATGTGGGACTCTTTAGTCTTGCACAAAGGAAGGATGATTTCTTCTTTGGTTTTCAGGTCCATTCCTGCTTCTGCCTATCCGTTTGCCAGCCTTCCTGACCTGGACACGTTAGGACAATGCCTTTAGGAAACAATCTGCAGTAGTTCCCTGATCCCTTTCCTGGGTCAGAAGTGATAGCCTGGAACCCAACACCCTGTACGTGGATTATTTTTATCAGAGTGCATTACCTTACATTTCCTCACATTGACGTTTATCTGCCATTTTGCATCCCACTCGGTACCTTCCTTCAGCTCTCTCTCCTTTGGCAGAGCATTTCCCTGCCTGAAAGGGTTTAAGATGATCTGCAGTCTTAAAATTTTCACTTTGCTCTACTTCTGGATCACTTATAAAAAATTTAAAACAGACAAGTCCCAGCATGGTCTCCTGGGGCCCCCTGAACTCTTAATTTCCTTTCATTCCAAGAAGTGACCCTTTATTTCTATCTATTGTTTCCTATCTTTAAGTGACTTCTCAGGCCCTGATTAAAAACAAACAAACACCCACTACCCTTAATTCCATGATGATTCCATTTTCAATGTCTAATATATTGTCCAGAAGTTTCTAAAAGATAGAGGAATTACATTCACTGCTTCTCTCAACAATTTGTACCTAATTATTCCTTCGTTGAACACTAGTAGGTCACATGATTGAAACCTTACAGAAATACAGTTGCTTTTCACCCAGCATATAATGTTTAACTCCTCTTTCTGTTTTTTAAAGCCTCTGGAGTCTGACCCCACACTACCTCCTCACTAGAAAGCTGCCTTTCCCACTGCTCATCAGTATACATTCTTAATCCAGACAAGCTTGTCTCTCTTTTATCCTAAGACAGACTACCTATGTTTCTCTGCACATCTGCACATGCTGTTTGCATCTGTATCTCCACTCATCCGTGACCTCTCCTTAAAGTTTCAGCCCCCCCCCGGAAACAAAACAAAACAAAACAAAACAAAACAAAACAAAACACCTGAGTGGCTCAGTTGGTTAAGTATCCAACTTTGGCTCAGGTCATGATCTCTTGGTTCATGAGTTCAAGCCCCACATCAGGCTCTGTGCTGACAGCTAAGAGCCTGGAGCCCGCTTCAGATTCTGTCTCCGTCTCTCTGCCCCTCCCCTACTTGCACGCACTCTCTCAAAAATAAATAAATAATAAATAAATAAATAAATAAATAAATAAATAAAGTTTCAGCAAGCCCTGCTTCTTCAGGAAACTCTCTGACTTCTCTAGTTATTTAGTTCTCTCTTTTCAGGGCAACACCCATTTAAAATTTTTTAAAATATTTAAACGTTACTTGGGAGGAAAAGTTGCAGTTCTTAGGCAGGGCCTAAAAATGCTTTATGTTTTTAGATTTAATACACCGCCCAATGGTCATCATTAATTACTCAGTTACTCAGTCAGTGATTCTACTCTATCCCTTGTGCCAAAAGAGTTACATGGATCTGAAATAGATACTTATGGACAGGTAGGTCTCAAGGTCCCTTCTAAAATGCTTCTTAGGGACAGGACTCATTGCCCACCTGTCCTTCCTTCATTGGAAATAGAGGTTATTCCTTTTGGCAGGTGGTCCCACAATTTCACCCTTGGGTTCTTTCATAACCTGCTCAGTAGGCTGTCATCTAATGGTAGTGACATACAATAGAGAGGCATGGAAAGGTGGCTGTGACTTTAGACATCACCAAATAAGCACATACTAGTACTTCATGGACACTTATTGAATTGCTCTGAGTTGCCCAAGGACACAGACTCTGATAGTAGATGATTCAGAACTCAGAATTTGACCTGGTCTCCTGACTTCTTAGTTGAAAGCATTTTCACTACCTTTGACTTTTGATTTCATATCTCTGATCTTTCATTACCAAAAGACAAAATGAAAAAAAAAAAAAAACACCTCATTCAGTCTGTTTCCTCCTTTGCATTCTTGAGTTTTTCTTTTGTATTTTGCACATCAGGGGATCCCTCTGATTCTCTAATTGCCTTCCTGTGTTTGGTTTATTTAAAGCATCTCTTTCTCTTATGATTAGCTGAGTAGAATACCCTACAAATAATGTTTTGGCCCTCCTACTTTCCAGTTTGATTCTGAGGAAGGTCAGTGCAGACAGAAAGAGACAAGCTGATCAGCATGGTCCACACAAGTAACAAAGTGTGATGCCTGGATCTAAGGCATAATGGACTTCTGCCCTCTAGATCAGTTTTGAGGGATCCACTCTGGGTGGATGGAAAGCATTCTTTGGTTTACACATATAGTCAATGAATGTCAGAGCCCTGGATGAGGCTAGTGGTGGGGCAGGCCTATTAAGAAGCACTAACACATTCCCAAACCAAAAATTTCTTCCAATATGATCACAGCCTCCCAGTTTATCTTCATTTTTATCTGTAAAAAAAAAAAATTCTCACTGTTAGGAAGTTCTTCCTTTTACCTAATCTGAATCTAGTCTGCTGATTTTTTTTATTCATTTTCTTATTATTACTGTGGCTTTTCCTATTACTTTAACGGTCTCTTATCTGAAAGGTGCTTTGCACTTTCCAGATGCTGTCATGTGTGTGGTCCCACTTGATCCTGGCAACAACACCATGGATGAGTTAGGGAAAATCTTGTCCTCATTTTATAGATGAGCAGAGGGAAACTAAGAGAAATGGTGTGACCTGTACACATCTTGTCGAGGGACCCACATGTAGCTAATAAACAGTAAGGCTAGGACTAGAAGCCTGATTTTCTGTCCTTGGTCTGAGTTCTTGTTCTAGATTACCACAATAGCCTTCTTTTCCACTTTCAGGCTTGTCCCACTCCAATCCTTGAAAGAGGTTTTGGAGCAAAGGAAAGTAAGTTGATTGATCTTAGGACATGCCTAGCCTTATAATATGGTATAGTTTGACTCAAAATGAGAGGAACCTGTTCTTAATAGATTGCAGCCAGTGTCTAGAATAATTCTTGGCACATTCTAAGTATTTTTAAATTGATATTATTGTCTGTGCCCCAACCCCCCCCCACCAGCTTCTCAATAATGCTTGGTACACAAAAGTCAGTACCTTTTTTTGAAGAATAAATGAATACATGCCAGAGGAATAAATAAGGGCTGGGGACCACAAAATGGGAAGGAGATGAGGCTCGCAGAGAGAATGTTTTAGAAAGAGGTTGGTATTAAAGATGAACCTTTGAGGGAGGAGAAGGACAGACAATAGTGAGGGGGCAGTCCAGACAGAAGGAAAACCAGGAACTAAGGCTCCACAAAAGCACTTGGCATGTTTGGGAAACAGCAGATAACTAGATGTGCCTGAGGCATCGAGTTACTCACTATTTCCAGTAAGAGTGTATGAGAAGAGGCTGGACAGAGGGAGGCTGAAAGCAGATTGTGAAACTGGCTTTTGTCCAAAGGCTGAGGGGAGTCATTAAAGGTCTGTGAGCAGAGAAGTGACCTGCTCAGAGCCGGGTTGAGAGGTGGAGGGACTGGGGCCTGTTCCTGAGCCAGCTGGGAGCTGGCTCTAGCCCAGATGCCTTTAGCTTTTTCCTAACATAACTCAGATCTGTGTACCCATTTTAGGGAATCGTGTGTGGATAAAAGTTGCGAATCCCAGCTCCAGCCCTCCCTGGCTAAGGGATTTTGGAACAAAAGCTTTGGTTTCTCTGGACCTTGGGATTGATTCCATTCACATCCTTTGCTAGTTTTCCTTCATCATTATCTCATGCATTTGTTTTGAAAGGCAACTTTGAACTAGGCTTTAATGACATATAGGAGAATGGCAAAGCCATATATATAAAAGGCAACATTTTCTCTCAAAGATCATACGTGTTGTTATAACCAAGTAGGTAGAGAAAAACAAGGTCGATTAACAACTTTTGTTAGCCATAATGATTTTAAAACTCAATTCTATACCACACACACTCATGGGCACACTGTTCTCTGTGCCCCAAAAGTGCTGAGCCACAAAGATGGGGGTCATCTGTCAACTCTTTCTTGCCTCACCTGCCTCAACAGAATCAATCCCCAAGCCCCAGTGATTCCTCCTCCCAAGTAGATCCTCTGTGTGTCCACTGCTCCCCACCTCCACTGCCTCCTTCATGTCTGAACTTCTGTTATACCTCGTCTGGACTTCAGAAATTTCCCACCTGCTCAGCCTCTCTTGCCTGCCTCTAATCCTTCTTCAAATGGCAGCCAGAACGACCTTTTAAAAATAAATCTACACAGGGGTCAGTTCTATCCGAAGCAAATATGGCCAAAGCTAAGATTTAACAAAGCTGGGTGGCGATTATCCATGGTTTGTTTTTATTATTTTTATCCCTCTCTGAGTGCTGGAAATATTCAATAATAAAAAAATTTTTAAACAAAAAATCTGATCATGCTCCTCCCACACTCACCTTGCTTCAAATGGCTTTTAGGGTGAAGGGTTTTAAAGTACTATTAGTACTCTACTATCCCTTTTCCCTTTTGATTCTTATTATGGAAAATCTCAAATACATATGAAAGTAGAACGAACAGTATTATGAACTCCCTTGTATCCAGCACCCACCAGGCTGCTTAATAAGGCCTCTGAGGACCTGCATGACTGAGTCCTTCCCACCTCTCTAGCTTCCTTCTATCTAGACCATCTTCTTACTAAACTCTGGCCACCCTGGCCTTCTTTCTCTTTCTCTAATGTGCAGGCTCCTTCCCATCTCAGGAATTCAGTAAAATATTCTTTCTCTGGGGATGCTCATTCTTCCACCTTCACCCAGTCTTCTTCTACCCAAACACAGATCTCCACAGAGATGCCAGATACTCAGGGAAGAGCCATCCCTGACATCACAGTCTGTATCTCCTGTCAAACACATTCACAGCGCCTTCTCCCTTTCCTTCATTCCAGTCAGTGAAACATCTAGTCTTCCTTGTCTGACTCCCCCACCAGGGTGTAAGCTGCAGAGTTCTGGGGTGAATGGGGAGGGGGGGGTGACAGGAACATAAAACAGTATTTATAATGTAATGTGAAAGATGCTGTGAGTGAGTGGTACATAGAATGCCATTGGGAGAGCCAGAAGAAGTCCAGTCACCCTTGGATAGCCCTCCCCGGTGAAGTGGCATTCAAGTTGCAGTTTGGTGGATATTTAATAGCTCATCATGGACAGGCCGTGTGGGAAAGGCATTCTACAGAGGGCAGAGGGAAGGCACAGAGAGAGGAAACTGCAGGATGTATGCAGTCAACACAAGTAGGTCAGTAGCTACAGTAGGTACCCTTGGGGTGGGCAGTAAAAGGGTAGGACATGCCTGACAGAAGAAAAGGGTAGAAAGGTGCATTGGGTCAGATTGTGAAGCATATTGGGTGCCATGCTAAGGAGCTTGGATTTAAAACTGGCAGCAAGGAGCCAGAAGACAGGCTCCCCACTCAATCCAGTCAAGCTAAAATTATTATGTATTTCATACTTTATATGATGACTTAGCGGCAATCTACTTCAGTCATCTACCTGTTACAGCTGAAAAACTGAGGCCTGACCACGCTCTTTATATTCCCTCTTCCATTTTCTTAACATCAGTACATCAAACCCCAGGGGACAGAAAACTGTGGCAGGGTGGCAGGAAGGCTCTGGAAAGGGTGAGGATGATGAAGCCTCCTCCCTTCTCAGAGAGTGAATAAGAGTGTGGTCCCTGTCCTGGCCTGGGGAGGAGGCCTCTCCAGAATTGGAAAACTTGGATATCCCAGTGCTGACCCAAAACCCCAAATGTGTCATCTCCCTGGGTATGGTGATTGTCTGGCTTGTGGTGGCCTCCTGGGAATGGGCCAAGGACACGGAGCGGAGCGCCAGGGAGTTCCCGCTACTGCACTTACCACCCACTCAAGAGCTGGTGGCAGCCAAGAGGCAACGCACGCCATTAAGGTGTTTGTCAAGAAGCTAAGCTGGGCATTGTGGGCGATCCTGATGGCCCTTTTTAGACTGGCTGTAAGTGAAAAAAAAAAAAAAAAGAGTGCTTGGAGGCAAACCAGAGTTAGCGTGGAGGGTGTAGCATGACAGAGAGAACCCTCCCTAGGAGGCAGGGACTCTAGGCTCCATTTCCTCTATCAACTTGCTCTGTGATTTTGAAGTCATTTCTCCCTTCAGATTTTATTTTTCTCTTCTGCAAAACAAGCATATTAAATCAGATGGTTTCAGAGTATGTTGACCAGTGCATTTTCTAGATACCTAAATGGTTAAACCTTCAATTTTGAAAATTTAAAAAATTAGTTACAACTGAGGTGGGCTCCGCAGCAGGGCTGGGAGCTCAGCAGTGTGGGTGAAGGAGGAAGCAGGGCTCTGGTGAGACAGGAGCTGGGGGGAACTGATGCAATGGTAGGGCTCATCTCTGAGGCATCACCACCCCATGATCTGGGCTGTCAGCAGTGACCAAAGATGGTAGCCAATCTCTTGCAAGAGAGTGTGGGAGCAAGAACACAGACAACACCATTGTGAGGATGCTTACTATCTTCCAGAATCTGCTAAATGCTTCGCAGGCATGTATTAGTTTCCTATTGCGGCGGGAACAAATTACCACCAAACTTAGTGGTTGACAACAAAGACTTCTCATCTTAGAGTTCTGGAGGTCACAAGTCTGAAACAGGACTTACCAGGACTAAAAGCAAGGTTTCTGTAGGGCTGGCTTCCTTCTGGAGGCTCTAGGGAGAATTCCTACCTGGCCTTTTCCAGCCTCTAGAGACTGCTCACGTTCCTTGGCTTGCAGCCACTTCCAGCATGGCACCACTCTGACACCTGCTTCTGTTGTCACCTCTCCTTCTCTGACTCTGACCCTCCTGCCTCCCTCTTACAAGGAACCCTGTGATTACATTGAGCCCACTTAAATAACCTAGGATAATCTCCCCACCTGAAGATCCTTAACTTCATTACATCTGTAAAGACTTCTTTGCCATGCCATGTGAGGTCACATAGTCATGAGGTCCAGGGATTAGGATGTAGCCATCTTTGCAGGGCCATTATTTTACCTGCCAGTGTATCATCTCACTGAATCCTCCTCACAACCCTTCTTTCATTATCCTCTGTTTAACAAATGAAGAAAATCAACCTTAAGGAAGTTAGGTCATTTGCCCAAGGACAGAGAGAGAGAGAGAATATGTGTGGGAGGGGCAGAGAGAGAGGGAGACAGAGGATCCTAAGCCGGTTCTGTGTTGAGAGAAGACAGCCCAATGCAGGGCCCAAATCCACAAACCATGAAATTGATCATGACCTGAGCCAAAGTCAGACGCTTAACTGACTGGGCCACCCAGGCACCCTGATCTTAGACCACTCTTGATGCCAATCTACAACAACACAATGGAATCTCAATGCTGAGGTGCTGATGAACCCTGAAGTTAAGGTTAGCCAACGAGATGGGCAGGTGAAAGACCCAGAGATGATGGCAGCACTGAGGCACAGAGAGCAGCAGCTGGCTATTGAGCTAATTTTAATAGAAGGCTTTTCTAAATGGGTGACATACTTCCTGCCTTATTACACTAGAGGTGATAGTGTACACAGCATACCCATTCTTTCATGGCACAGGGTCATCACTCCTGACAGTGATGGGTCCTTACTGCAGTGGTTCTAAACTTTAGCAGGCAACCGAACCACCCTAAGTGCTCATTTTTCAAAAATTCAGATTCCCAGTTTCCATCCACACATAGTCTGATTTAGTAGGGTCTAGGTTCAGGTTTGGGAATATGCACTTTTTTAAAATGTTTTTATTTGTTTTTGAGAGAGAGAGAGAGAGAGAGAGAGAATGAGTGGGGGAGAGGCATAGAGAGGGAGACACAGAATCTGAAGCAGGCTCCAGGCTCTGAGCTGTCAGCACAGAGCCCGATGCAGGGCTCGAACTCACAAAGCAGTGAGATCATGACCTGAGCTGAAGTTGGCCACTTAACCGACTGAGCCACCCAGGTGCCCCTATGGGAATCTTTATAATAGTGGTTCTCAATCTGGGGCAATTTTGCCCCCCTCAGGGAGACTTTCAGAAATGTCTGGAGACATCTTTTGTTTGTCACAGCCGAGGAGGTAGTGCTACTAGTATTCTAGTTGAAGGAACTGGGGATTCTGCTAATCATCCTTCAGAGCACAGGACGCACCCCCCCCCAAACAAAGAATTGTCTGGCCCAAATTATCAACAGTGCTGAGTTTGTGGAACCCTGTTCTACAGCAAGTTCTGACCAGATGACTTTCCCTCTCCCTGAACACTTCCACTCATTTTCATTCAATAAAGATGTCTCCAAACCAGGCCTTGTGCTAGGTGTCAGGGAACAGCAGTGGAGAAGACCGACTATGGGCCCTGCCCTCAGGCACTACATAATCAAGAAAAGGAGACAAGTCACAACATGTGGTTACAACACTGTGTGATAAGAAATGTGATAAGTTCAGAGGTCATGGAAGGCCTCCCCAGAGAGAGGAGCATGATCCAGATAGAAGAAACAACATTTCCAGAGAATGATCCTTCCAGAGAGGGATCGGAACACACTGGAACACAGAGTGCTAGGTGGGGAATGGTAAAAGAGGTTGCAGAGGTAGTCAGGAGCCAAGTCATAAAAGCTCTTTGTTTTTTATTTTTTTTTAAATTTTTTTTTTTCAACGTTTATTTATTTTTGGGACAGAGAGAGACAGAGCATGAACGGGGGAGGGGCAGAGAGAGAGGTAGACACAGAATCGGAAACAGGCTCCAGGCTCTGAGCCATCAGCCCAGAGCCTGACGCGGGGCTCGAACTCACGGACCGCGAGATCGTGACCTGGCTGAAGTCGGACGCTTAACCGACTGCGCCACCCAGGTGCCCCAGCTCTTTGTTTTTTAAAACTGCTTTACTGAGGTATAATCGACACCCCAAAGCCGTACATATTTAATATACGCAGCTTATGAGTTTGGAGATAAATACATACCTGTGAAACCATCACCACAATCTATGCCATAAACAAACCCATCCCCTCCAGAGATTTCCTCCTGCCCTCATTATTTATTATTATTATTTTGTGCTAAGAACACAAGATCTGCCCTCTTAGCAAATGTTTAAAGTATACAGTACAGTATTGTTAACTATAGGCACTATGCTGTACAGATCTCTAGGATTTATTAATCTTGCGTATCTGAAACTTTGTCCCCTTTGACAAAGATCTCTGGTTTCCCTGCCCTTGAAAGCTCTTGATGGAAAGTCCTTGAAGCCTTAAGGGGAATGGCACTTTCCATGCCCTCTTCCTGGAACGCCCTCACCTCCTTCAGGTCTCCCGCTCAAATGTCACTTCTACAGGGCCACCGTCCCTTCATCCTTTATAAAACAGTTGTCCCATCCCTCTTAGCTCCTCCACCTGCTTTATTTTTCATAGCACTTATTGCCAGATGGTTCTTCCACTAGACTGTAACTAGAAAGGAACAAGAGTGTTTTTGTTTGCTGTCACATCCCAGAGCCTAGTACACAGTGCCTGGTACATAGTAAAATAGGTCCTCAAATACTGAGTGAATGAATGAATGAATGAACGAATGAACAAAGAAACAAACAAGTACATCTGATGTTTAGGAAGTAGAACCAGTAGTTCTTTGGTAGAAGATGGACGTGGGCTGTGAAGGAGAGGGTGGTCATGGATCATATGAGGCTTCTGTTGGATAACTGGGTACACGGTGGTGTACCCCACGGCATAGGGGTCACGGCAGAAGGGTATGGAGTTCACTATGATGTGAGATAGGGCATCACTTTTTAGGAGTGTGGTGTAGGCCATCCTGGGAGGGGAAAGGAATGCCTCTCTGGTTGTCTGACAATACGGAATGCTCGGTTTCAAACATATCTGCGTCTGAATCCCACCACTTATTAGCTCCGTGATTCTGAATGATTACTTAACTTCTCTGAACCTGTTTCCTCCTCTGCAGATTGGAGGTAGGGGTGGGGAGAGGGGGGCTTCCTATCTCATGGGGCCATTGCATTCTAGAATGCCTAGCGCAATGCCAGGTACATAGTTGGTGTTCTTATAACAGCATTATTGTTGTTGCTATAATCAGAACATCTCTGTTTAAAAGTTCTTTCCTATAATGAGTCAAGTTCTACGTGCTATAATCTCCTGTGCTAGTCTTAGTTTTGCCCTCTGTGTTAGCCAGAATAATTCTCCTTCCATAGCTGTTGGCTTTAGGAAGACTGGCATGTCCCCTGCAGCTCCCCATTCTCCAACCTAAATATCCTCATCTTCCCAAACAGGACATGGTTCATATGAGTGCTTCCTTCATTCTCCCAGCCCTCTCCCTTAGTCGTGTTCCTGTTTGTCACTGTCCCTCTGCATATACAATGTCCAGAACTGGACTTGAACCTTCTGTAAGTGTGGAGGTCATGCCTGTTACATCATCACCCTAAATTATGACCTCAGCCGCCCAAACTCTTTGATCAGAGTCTTTTATTCTTTCTTCCTCATTCTAGCCCATGCTTCCAAAGCTGACACCTCTTTCCTGGTCCTTCTTTGTGGACTTCCCCTCTGGCCTTTCTCATAATACCTTCTAGCCCACTGCAGTCCTGATCCGACATCTGATTCTAATCATTCTCCCATTCGTTCTCCAGACCTGGAGACTGGTCTGGGTTGGCCTCACACCTGAACAGGTGCGATGCTCCTGAATACCCCCAGAAGGCCATGCTGCTTAACAGATCCATCTCTCTCTCCTCCCCCACTGCTATCTGTTTTCCAAGAGTGAACAGCAGCACTGCCAGCTGATCTGCTGCTTGCTGCCTCCAATGCCTCTTCTAATGTCACCACCGCCTCTGCTGTCTGCCGCTCTCTTCCCTCTTCGGGCCACATTTTTTCTCCTTGTTATTTTCTGCTCTCTCCTTTGCCTGCCACTACTGAATATCTCAACTTTGGCTTCTCAGGAACCAAAATCCCGCCTTCTGGCCAGCAAACCAATCACACATATTGTCTGCCATCTCTACATCTTTGGTTCAGCCCAGCTATTTTGGTCCCTGCTCGCACTCTGAGATTTTTCTCACTTTCCTCTGGGTTTACACCTCTTTCAGCACTTAAAGGGTGATAGACATCTTAGAGTTGGTTAACTGAGCTATAAAGGTCAGACTTCTGACACAGCTGGTGATTGGCTAATGGATCTAGGTGTCAAAAGATGGAAGGTAGGTCATTGTATTTAAAACAGAATGGGGCTTTTTTCCTTTTGTGGATTTTATCTTTTTTTTTTCAGATAGGACAATGGAGCCCTATTGCCTCATCAAGCAAAGAAGTCAAACCACAATAGACTGAATTTCAGCAAATGTTTTTCTCAGCCTCTAACAGACACCAAGAATTGTGCTTGGTGTTTTCATGTGTATTACTCATTAAGCCTTCCCAGGATGAAATCCCTTCCTTGGTACCCAGGCAATGCCTCCTGGACCCACTGTTTGTTCATTTGTTGGTTCATTCATTCATCCAGTGATGATCTGTTGTGCCAGGCACTGTTCTAAGTACTGTAGCAAATACAGGAATAAACATGACAGTCTCTGCTCCTCAGGAACTCAATCTAGTGGGGAAAACATATCAACCAACAGGTAGGGTGCACTGTGGTAGCTGCATTTAGAGTGGCAGAGAAGTGAAACAGTGCAGGAGTAAGGATGGTACCCACTAGTTCTGCAAAGAGCTAAGGAAGGTTTACCAATGGAAGTAACATTTCAGCTAGACTTTGAAGGATGGGTTTGCTAACGTGCATAAAGAGAATGGTTTTTGTAGGCAGCAGGAACAGCTTGAGAGTATGCAAGGGCAGGGAATGTTTTGGAACTGGTATGACTGGAGTATAGAAGACTTGCATCAACATCAGGGGCTTCTGCCCAGAGAAGCGAGAGGACTTCCTGGGTCACAGAGCAAGTGAGTTCATTGCAAAGACTGGGTTCAGTGGCAGAAGTTTGAATTGTCTGGTCCCTGGCCTCTTAGCCTCTTTCCCATGTACATGCAGGTCCAGTCTCAATGCTCTGTTCCCTGGCTTAGAGCTGTCAATGACCAGCCCCTCCCTCTCCCATTTCCCTTCTTAGTGGTCTGCCCCTGAGCTCTGAGGATTGTTCCCAGTGAACCTGGGAGGGAAGCAGAACTTAGAGAAGGCTGATCCATTCTAGTGTTTGGTCCTGACCCGGACATTTGCCTGGGACCAGAGTCCTTAGATCCCATCTCCTGATGCTGCAGAGCTAAACTCTGTGACCTTCATAGCGCATCCTGTTTGGCTCTGAGCCACTCCTTGCTTGTGTATCCCAGAAAAGGAGCTGGGTAAACCAGGTTGCCCTTTACCGAAGAGGAGCTACTTTCAATTCCCCAAAGTGTTCAAAGGCTTAGGAGTAGGTTTATGCCAAAAGTTTCCTGTTCCTTATCTCTGGCCATAAACAGTAATGAGAGCAGGAGGGGAGAAGATTCTTAATTCCTGTGCTAGTTCAGAGGTGGGTGCTCAAAAAAATCCTCAGTTGGCTGCTTGGTTTCTCAGCAGTATCTGTCCAAAAATTCCCACGCATTTCCCAAATGCCATAATTCATTTTAGTTGGATTTCTAGAGAATAGACTCCACAGATAAGAAGGAATTTGATTTATTTTAGATTTGTACCACACCTCTTTCTGAAAGGGTTTGAGACAGCATACAGGTTGACACAAGGTTTTTAAGTAAGACTTTTGAGGACGAAATAAAACTTGTGGTGAAAAAGATTAAGAAAGTAAGTTACTTCCAAGCATAGCCATGTTCCATATTTAAGCCATACTTTTGGTTGAAAGATTCTTTGGGGAAAAGGTCAAGAGGGGAAACCACTGGGTGACACAGTGTCCACTTTCTGAAACCAGAAAGCATACAGAATCTCCATAGGGAAGGGGCTCGTGGGTGGCTCAGTCGGTTAAGCGTCTGACTTCAGCCTAGGTCATGATCTCGCCATTCCTGAGTTCAAGCCCTGCGTTGGGCTCTGTTTGACAGCTGACAGCCTGGAGCCTGTTTCAGATTCTGTGTCTCCCTCTCTCTCTGCCCCTCCCCTACTCATACTCTGTCTCTCTCAAAAATAAACATTAAAAATTAAAAAAAAAAAAAAGAAAAGAATCTCCACAGGGAAAACATTTTCCTAAAGCTAAAGCTTGACAGGAAGAGCTGTGTTTGCGCCTAAGAAAGCCAAGTGAGGGTGAAGAGTACACAGTTCATGTCAGCTGTCAGTCCTCCGCCTGCGGTACTCGCGGTGCTCCCGGTGCTGTGTGAGAGATGGTCATATCCATAGGCCACCTAACAGCAAGCAGACTGGACCATGACAGACACACTGCCCTCCATAGGACCATCAGGACTGGCTCTCGGCCCAGGGAGAATGTGGGAGGGTGTAGTGACTAGATTTCAAAAGGCAAAGGAGTCAAAAGACCAAGTTTTCCACCTCGATTTTACAAAAGATAATAGAGACACCATCCCCAGCAATAGCAAACACCTTTGCATGATTATGTGTCAAGTGCATTTGTTCATTTTACCTTAATAACAATCCTGTGGAGGAGGAATTATTGTTTACATTTTACAAACAAGGAAATTGATGTTCAGTTTACCTGTTCGATCTCAGAACTAGGTGCCTCTTTCCCACTATATGCCCTATTTATTCAACCCAATAATTCATGTCTTTTTAAGTTTATTTATTTTGAGAGAGAGAGAGAGAGAGAGAGAGAATCCCAAGCAGGCTCTGTGCAGCCATGGCAGAACCTGACTTGGGGCTCGATCTCAAGAACCAACCACGAGATCATGACCCGAGCCAAGAGAGTTGGATGCTTAGCCCAATAATACTTAATTGGGGTTTCCATAAAGACAGGGAACATAACATGACATTCTGGCCGGGAGGATGTGGTGCAGGAATGTAATGCTTTGATGACATAATTTAATCTGGGAGTAGAAGCTGAGACCTGGATGATCAATGGGTAACTTAGCTGCCCTTTCATGTCCATTTCTAGATGATGTATTTGAGCTTTTTGGCTGATCCTAGGCCACAGTCAACTCACAAGTGATTCTCTGTAATTTGCCCACTTTATAAACAGATCATTGCATACCGCCTCCCTCCATGTCTCTACTTTCCAGCCCTCTCATCACCACGCTCCCCTCCCCCCAATTCCCGTCATTTGAAACACAAATCAGGATGTGCCGTGCTCCTGACACCTCCTGCCATTGCACATGCTTTATCCCTCAACACTTCTCAGATCCCTCTCCACCCGGAAGCCTTCCCTGAGTTCCCCTCTCTCCCTATCCCCACCCCATGTGGAGAAGGCACCTCCCCTTTGTTCTCCCATAAAGCCCTGTACATACCTGACTTTTAGAGCTACGTTTTCATGGTGGATTTACTTGCTGGTCTGTGAGCAACTAATGCATCTTTATATCCCCAGAGCCTTGCAAGGTGCCTAGGGTGTAGGAAGTGCCCAACAGTGTTTATTGAACAGACATAATGAGCAGCTACTGTGTGTCACACACTTCTGGGCACTGGATATAGAGAGATGGGTAGAACACAGACCCTTCCCTTGAGGCACTCAGAGTCTGGCACGTGAAGTCATGATTAGAGCCCAACATTGTAAGATCTATACTATCTATAATAGGGGACTTAGGGAGCACAAAAGAGGAAGAAAATAGCTTAGTTTGGAGAGTGATGGAAGTCTTCTAGAAGTGGTCACTTATGAGCTGAACCTTAAGACAATGAAAATATTTTTGCCTGAGGAGTATCCCAGGGACAGGGGAAAAACGCACAAAAGCATAAAAGAGATTCAGTGTTTGGAAAAGTGCAAGAAGTTGGGGCGCCTGTGTGGCTCAGTCGGTTGAGCGTCCGACTTCGGCTCAGGTCACGATCTCGCAGTCCGTGAGTTCGAGCCCCGCGTCGGGCTTTGTGCTGACAGCTCAGAGCCTGGAGCCTGCTTCAGATTGTGTCTCCCTCTCTCTCTGCCCCTCCCCCGTTCATGCTGTGTCTCTCTCTGTCTCAAAAATAAATAAACGTTAAAAAAAATAAAAAAAAAAAGGAAAAGTGCAAGAAGTACTTATATCCTTTGCCATAATTTGGAGCAAAAAACATGTTCTAGATTTCAATATGAAAGACATTAAGTTGTTGCACTGCTGTAGATGTTAAGGCTTTAGTGTTGTGTTTTATTTTTAATCAGTCAAATGCATTTTATCACAAGGCAGTAAAGATGTTAGTCACCTTAGATGAAATAAATAATAACTTATTTATAGTTTCTGGTCTACTTCCTTCCCAAAATGGTTTGCTTTGACTTGTAATAACAGACACATCCACAATAAGACTTGTTCATATAGAAACAAGCAAAAATTACAAAGGGAATAATATCGCTTACTAAGTTCTTTCTCCTTCATTAAATCACTTGGTGTTCGGGATAATCCTCTGAGGATGGGCCACAGCTTCTATCTGGCTCAGAGACCAGCATGTAGGAGTGTTTCTGTAAATGCTTGTGGGTTCAGTAGACCCATGGAGGTTTTCTTCATTTTCCAATTGATTCCACATATATTTCCTCATGCTCTGGTTTCTTTAGGCTTCCCTCATGCTTGTCAGTGGGAATAATCATCTCTACTTTGCTGTCCTTCAGAGCCATTGTCTGTGTGAGCTTTTTCATCCAAACTACTTTCAGATGCTCTTGCCTTTTGAAAAGTTTCCTCCCTTTTTTAAATGACTCCATGCGTAAAACTTAGAAAACAGAAATTCTCCCCCATGATACTATAACAAAGGCTATTCATGGTTAATTATTTTTTTATTAAAAAAATATTTTGACATCACTTCAGACTTTCAGAAAAGTTTTCAAGAATGGGACAAAGAATTCCTGAACACTCCTCACCTGTATTCCCCAGTTCCTAACATTTTACTACATTTGTTTCTTCTCTCTCACCTCTCTCCTCTCCCTCTCCATCTCTCTCTCTTTTCTGAATATGTTTAAGAAAAAGTTGCAGGCATTGTGCACCATTATATAAGCCAAAACACCTCAGTGTATATTTTCTAAAAACAAGAAATTCTTTTACATAACCATACTATTATTTTTTTTATTTCCATGTGTGCCCTTCTATGCTTTTTTCTATGCATACATTTATGTACTTATATTTAAATTAAGTAATGCATTGTTTATATATACTTATAATGGCTTGCTCTTTTGGAGGAGTTAGCAATAGACTGTATATAATCTCATGTCAGTAAATATTCTACAGCATGATTCCTTAGCAGGCTCTGACTTTAGACACGATGGTTTCTGGGTGGCCCATTTTACCAGGTCACTCAGCTTCAGAGAAGGAACCATTCTTGTGTTCTTGCATGTCTAGTCACATATCAGTGGAAGCCACTGTATAAATGAGTAAAGAGGCAGGGTCCTGGAAAGCCTTGAATGCAAATTTGATCTTTATTCTGTAGCCAGTAGAGATCCAATGAAAGCTTTATAGCAAGGGAGAAAGCCAACAAGAGCTGGGTTTTCTGGAGATTATTTGCCAGTGTGTGCAGGAAGGAATGAAGGGGGAAGCAATCGGAGCATGAGTCCATAGGTCCCTTCGGTAAAATGATCCCTAGTTTCAAGGGCAAATCTCCACCTAGGTGGAACAGAGCCTTCTCCAGCATAATGCATCCTTCTCTTTCATGTGTCTTTCAGAACTGGTTAAAGTCATATGGCTATCTGCTTCCCTATGACTCACGGGCACCCGCGCTGCACTCAGGGAAGGTCTTACAGTCAGCAGTCTCCACTATGCAGCAGTTTTATGGGATCCCAGTCACCGGTGTGTTGGATCAGACAACAATCGAGTAAGATTCGCGTAGGGCATTATGCCTTCGAACTTTCCAGACATACATTTGAGTTCACATTTGTCATGGCCCCATGTATGTACCATGCCCATCCTACCTTCCTATCTTTCACTCCTGCAGGATCATCCTGGGAGGGAATACCCCAAGGTGCCCCTTCCTATGTGAGCTGGGGAGGTACTCTGCCCAAAATTTGCTGTGTGATCTTGAACAAGTGTCTTATCCCTGCTGGACCTCAGTTTCCTTTTGAGCACAATAAGAGGTTTGGTTGGAGATGGTCTTAAACCTCCTCTGACTCTAATAACTTTTGGATTTATGAATCACCCCTCTGGCATTCCCTGAGATGTACACATCTCACCTGATACAAAGAGCTCTTGAATGATCATGAGCTGGTAGCTCTTGTTCCACTTTTTCCATTTATCAAATATTTGCTAAATGCCTACGTGTGCCAGGCACTGGACAGGATCCTACGATCTCTCCCCTCAAGAGGCTCACCGCATCGTGAAAAGTACAATCATCTAGACAATCATCTAGCTGCACGAGTCTGGAACTCAGGAGGAAACACTTGTTTTCAGGGAGATACTTAGGAAGTAATAACAAAATGAGCCAGACCATGGGGACGGTCACATTTACTCAGGGGGGAGCATGAAGAAGAGGAAGGGACGGGTGCCGAGAATGGAATCCTCATGATGCAAGCTGAAGAGGAGCGGCCAGAGCAGTGGAGGAAGCCAGGGGCTATGTGTCACGGTAGAGAAGCGGGGATGGTGAGCGGGCCGGCTGCTGTAGAATGATCACTTAGGAGATCCAAAAGTGTCAGCCGAGTTTAGCAGCCAGGAAGCCCTTGCAGGGTCAGACTGCAGGGGGCGGAAGGGAAGATGATGAGTAGAGATGGCAAGTGTAGGCAAGACTTTCTAGAAGCCTATCAGTGAAGGACAAATAGAAGGTAGCTGGAGGTGGGTGAATTTTTGTTTGTTTGAAGATCAGAGAGACTTAAGTATCCTCACATTTGTTTAGGAAATAGCCATAAAAGTCATTAAAGCAGATGAAGGAAAGCCATTGCCCATTGCTGCAGTGAGGGCATGGCAGAGAGCCCGGGGGGAGCTTCCCAAGAAGGCGGTGAGCGGTGGGGTCCCGAGCAGAGGTGGAAGCAGGGAGCAGGGCCCCATGAGGGGGTGTGGGGAGGTGGTGGGTGGGGAACAGAGAATCCAGCTGATTGTGGATCCAGGATCAATCCTCCCCCCGTCCCCGGAGGGTGAGTCACTCACTCCTTGAAAGATTCATCTCTCTGGGTCCCAGCTTGTTCAGTTACAAAGGGGGGTGTTGGATTACGACTCTCAGATTCTAGATCCCATTATTCTAAGCTGTTAACATTTGGTGAGTCTGGGGTTTTACGATCCTATAATTCTGTAGGAACATTTTCTATTCCTCGGATTCTCTGACTGCAAGATTGTGAACTTCTGAGACAATATGTTTGACCGCTGCTATGGTATCGTGAGGACAGTGGAAGCCTTGGCCCTGTGGCCTTGTGTGGCCTCGTGAGTGAGTTGGTTGAAGACAGCCCGGCCGCCTTTCAAAGTGGAGGTTATTTTGAGGGCTTTGTGCAGGCTTCATGGCAGTGCATCCTGGGGCAGGAGCACTGATGTCTCTGCTGAGGCACCACCTGGCCTTGGGTTTTACTCTGTTCCAGAAAGCCCCAGGCCTGTTGGACAGGGTTCAGAGAGTGGCAGGTGGACGGAATGATCTGAGGGAGGAGGATGGCATTTCCCACTTGCATTTCTGCCCCCACTTTTTTGTAGGAAGACGGGGGGAACGCTGTTTGGGAGGCACGAGAAGGGAGGAGGCGCTCATGCTTAATCCCAGACCTGAGTGGGGAGGCTGTTTGGGGGTAGAGTTTAGAGACCTTAGTTTCCCTTCCAGCTCTGTGACCTTGGGCAGTCACTGCCTTTCTCTGGGCCTCTTTCCTCCCTGGGGGCCCTTCCAGGTCTAGCTCAGCCTTGCTGTAGCAGAGGTAGCTCCCCATTCTTCCCAAGGACTGTCAGTGAAAGAAAGCGAGATTAGCGTTTTAAAGTACTAATTTTTGAGTGCCTACCTTGGGAAATGTTACACATTGTTCACCACTCATTCATTCCTTCATTCAACATATCCTGTAACCCAAACCTGTGCTAAGCAGAGGCTTTTGTTTGTTTGCTTTTGTTTGTTAAATTGCATTCATTACTAGTTCATTTATTCATTCAACTAAGTTCCAGTCCTGCCTCAAAGCTATATTTTGCAAGTTACTTGATTTATCTGTGTGTCTTTTCCCTCATCTGCAAAATTGAGGATAAATAGTTTCTGGCTACCTCACAGAGTTGTTTCAAGAATCAAAACATTTCTTTAAAAGAACACTGACACTGTAACAATTAGAAATGTTTATACAAATACATGGTATTGTTATTATTATGTCTTTTATTATTCATTTCTGAGTACAGGCACTCTAGGCAATATGAAGCATGCAAAGATGAGTAAGACCTGATTAAGTCCCTCAGGGGGCTTTTAAAAAACTATTTGGTTAGAATAGTCTCTATATTGCCAATGACAACTGCTTTCAACAACCGTATATGAGGTAGACTGTTTTCCCCTCCAGCAATCTCAAGCTAGAGTTGGTCGTTGGGCCAGCACAGGGAAATAAAATGCAAGGATGACCTGGGCTCCAATCAGCCATGATCTTTTAAAATATCCTACCCTGGCCTTTTTTTTTTTTTTTTTTTAACGATGTCCCAGACTCACTATTCCCGAAATGTAACTTAACCTGACAACAAACAGTTATCAGGATTTACTTAGTTCCAGGCACTGGACTAGCTTCTGGGGACACAATGATGAATATAATAACATTCCAGTCCTCAGAGAATTTGCCATTTATTAAAGGTAATGGACTAATAGATTTAAAATCACAATACAGCACACTAAATGCTGCAGAGAATTCTAAGTCTTACAGTCCTACAATCCTACACATTTTGAACATCTATAGCAAAAAGGAATTTGCTGTCTTACAAGCTATGCCATTCTACTTTTGGGTAGTTCTGATTCATTCATTCATTCATTCATTCATTCATTCAACAAATCATTATTGAACATCTTCTGTGTCAGCCACTGTACAGGCAAGGTTCCTATCCTCATGGAACTTAGAATCTGCTAAGAGAGACAAAGACTAAACAAAAAAGTGAATATATTATATCATTTCAGGCAATGACTAATGCTATGAAGAAAAATGAAGCAGGATAAGCAGATAGCGGCAGGATGGGAGGAGGAAGCTATTTCAGATAGGGTGGGCAGGGAAGTCCTCTCTAAAGGGGAACGTTTGAGCAGAGACCTTAATGAAAAGCAAACCATGTGAAGAAGAAGAGCATCGCAAAGCAGAGGGAACAAAGGCCCTGAAGTGGGAATAATCTTAGCATGTGCAAGACACAGCAAGAAGGCCATTGTGGCTGGAGCAGAGTCTATGAGGGGGAAGGAGGGTGAAGATGTCGTCTGACGTGTAGACAGGAGCTTGATTGTGTGCGTCCCTGTAGACCAATGTGAGGAGTTTGGATCTTATTCTAGGTGTTTGGGGGAAATCATTGAAGGGTTTTAAACCAGGGAGTGATGTGATCTAATTCCATTTACAGAGTATTTCCACATATACCCCCTCCTTGAGGCTTTCTATAACCTAAGAACAGTGAGAGCTGTGATTCTCGTGTGGCAGAGGAGGAAACTGAAGTTCACAATGATCGTTTGCTTGGGCTCCTACAATTAGTGGTGGAGCTAGAACCATCAAGCCTGTGTCTCTGACTCCCAGGCTCTAATTCAGCCCTGTGTCAGCATAATCAATTGTAAATAAATGAATTAAGTAATCAGTCTATTGTGTTCCTGTGGGGGAACCCCTCAGAGCCAGGGCCCCAGAGTCTAGCATCAGGATGCACACTGCTATTTAGACTGCAATGCCTTCCTAGAGTGTCCAGTGACCACAACACGTGTGTGTGTGTGTGTGTGTGTGTGTGTG
This sequence comes from Lynx rufus, assembly GCF_022079265.1. Lineage (NCBI taxonomy): Eukaryota > Metazoa > Chordata > Mammalia > Carnivora > Felidae > Lynx > Lynx rufus. The sequence continues at coordinate 23,976,608 of NW_025814896.1, read as the reverse complement.
TCCTCTCTCTGCCCAGGTGGATGAAGAAACCCCGCTGTGGTGTCCCTGATCACCCCCACTTAAGCCGTAGGCGGAGGAACAAGCGCTATGCCCTGACTGGACAGAAGTGGAGACAAAAACACATCACCTACAGGTGCTTTGACTACCTCTCCTCTTCCGTGGCTTTGGCTCCACCCACACTCAGTTTTGTCCTGGCCTGAGTTTCAGAGGCTCACGCTGTAGGTGGGTCTGTGATCGGGGTGAGAGCCAAGTATGCGGGCATCAGGACCAGGTGCTGAAAGCCTATCACTTTGTGCCCCTTGTGGCTTCCAGAGGATGCCGTATCTCGAACTTCAGGTTTATTTGGTCCTTTGGGGGCTCATTAGCTGTGTCCTGTTTAGAGTCCTACAGTTTTGAGAAAGTGGGATAGGGATTGTTCAGCAACTCTCAGCTGTGATAAAGAGCCATGGCTGAACTCACTCTCCCTATCACTGCTTGCCAAACCCCACTTCCTTTTATCTGGATCCCTTCTCCACTTAGCCTGACAGACTTCACCCAAACTTCCCAGCAGAGCTCCAGTTGTTAGCAGACTCACTCCTGAAGTGTCTGGGGAAACCAAGGGCTGAAGAGGATCAGCCCCCAAGTCAGACCAGTGACCAAGGACAGGGATGGCAGAGCCCATCACAGCAGACTCAGACAGCAGAATTCAGAGTAGGGCTGCAGGAAAGGCCAGGCATAGGGCAGGCTCAGCTGGGCTCTGGCTGGCACCTCTCAAGGCTCTGATTCCATCTCAGTGGATGCCTTGGGTTCAGGGGTAGGATCTAAGACAGAGATCCTGAAAGCTGAAGAATGAAGGGCTCTCCTGCTGATGAGCTATAGAAACCAGAACAGGCTTTTTCTAGAATTCTGACAAAAGAAGGAAACCCAAGAAGAATCTGGGTTAGAAACTGGATAGATCTTAAGGTCTCCTGAAGTGGTAAAATGAATCAAGAGAAAGAACTGGCTTCTAACCTTAACTTCTATTACTCAACCTCTCTGGCCTCAGTTTTCTTACCTATAGAATGGGTGAATAATCCTTGCCCAGGTGTTCAGGAGGCAGAGCACCCAGGAGTAATGACGTTCTGCTATGGAGAACCATTCAATATGGCTGCTGTAACCTTCAATAGCTAAATCTATAACTGACGAAATCAGATACCACTCTATACCAATTTCCTAGGTAGACAAACAGTAGACAAGTAGTTGGTGCCAAACATTTTTAAAAGGGATGTTTCACTTAAACCCTCCACTGCTTCAGTATTTCTATACCTTTTTAAATGTTCTATACATATGCTTTGTGTATTCGGAGAAAAACTTAAAACTTAGAAAATGCTATCCACGAACTTAATTTTTTTTTTCTGCAAGCTCAAGTGGAATTCTGTTTTCAACACAAACTTTGTGAGAGTGCAGATACAAAACATTGATCACAGCAAAGCTGCTCTGACTGAGGCAGGGGTGGGGACCCAGAGCCTTGCCCACCTAGCCTCTTCTTCAACCCTTGGAATACCTCAGCAGAATTCTAGGGTTCAAAATGTGAAGATTACTGGTCCCTGTGGTCTCTGCTGTCCCTTTTAGCTCTGCAAGCCTCTGACTCTGACTGTTCCTCCCTAATGATCCTTTCTTCTCTTACCAGCATTCACAACTACACCCCAAAGGTGGGGGAGCTAGACACACGGAAAGCAATTCGCCAGGCTTTTGATGTGTGGCAGAAGGTGACCCCGCTGACCTTTGAAGAGGTGCCATATCATGAGATCAAAAGTGACCGGAAGGAGGCAGACATCATGATCTTCTTTGCTTCTGGTTTCCATGGCGACAGCTCCCCATTTGATGGAGAAGGGGGATTCCTGGCCCATGCCTACTTTCCTGGCCCAGGGATTGGAGGAGACACTCACTTTGATTCAGATGAGCCGTGGACACTAGGAAATGCCAACCATGATGGTAAGGCCATGAGGGGGACAGGGGGTCAGTCCTGGATTTTCAGGGAAAGAAGTCCTGAGGAAGAACTTGGGATGCCATAGATAAGCTTCCTGCCCTGTAACTTCATGTCCAAGAACTAAGAACCTAGGAGGGTGGGAACTGAGGTCTCTGGTCCCTCAGGACCAGGGCCCCGGAGTTGAGCCAGATCACTTAGTAAATGGTCTAAGGGGGCTGAGTCAAGAGGGAGGGGTCAGGCCATGAATAAGAAGATAAAGTAATGGATCAGAGGCTTGAGAAAAAGGTAAAAAAAGCCATTAAAGCTGAAAGTGGGGTGTGAAAGTGGTAGGCTCTGGCCTGATAGTGGCTTCAAAGGCCATCTTAAGAGATACCATTACTCTCTTTCCCTTATATCAACCTCATGGGTGAATAACAGGCCCCATAGTTACTCTAACATCCTTGGTTAACTTGCTCCTCACCACTGTGACTCAATGAGTATTATATGGAACCAGAGGCAGTATTGTACAGTAATAGTAACAATACTCTTCAGGTTGCAAAAGCATTCTCCATCAGTGTTTACTCCTAAAGCACTTGCTTAGTAAGCAGGCAAATATACATCATTATGCCCATTTTTACATTAAAAAAATTTTTTTTAATGTTTATTTATTTTTGAGAGAGAGAGTACAAGTGGGGGAGGGACAGGAAGAGGGGGACAGAGAATCTGAAGCAGGGTCAGTACTGACAGCAGAGAGCCCAATGCAGGGCTTGAACCCACAAACCGTGAGATCATGACCTGAGCCAAAGTCAGATGCTCAACCAACTGAGCCACCCAGATGCCCCTCATTATGTCCATTTTTAAGATGAAAGGCTTCGGGCTGGAATGGCAAAGCTGGAAGTGGGTAGTTAGGGCTCAAACCACTGCTCAACAACCTGGCTGTGTGACTCCGGGCAAATGATTCACCCTCAATCTCCTCATATAAAAAATGAGGGACTGAGGGTGCCTGGGTGGCTCAGTCGGTTAAGCATCCAACTCTTGATTTTGGCTCAGGTCATGATCTCGCGGTTCGTGGGTTCAAGCCCCACACCGGGCTCTGCACTCACTGAGCCGAACCTGCTTGGGATTCTCTGTCTCCCTCTCTCTCTGCCCCTTCCTCCACTGGCTCTCTATTCCTCTCCCCCTAAAAATTAATAAACATTAAAAAAAATAACATCTCTCTTTAAAAATAGCTAGCTAGCTAGCTAGCTAGCTAGATAAAAATGAGGGACTGGACTAGGTGATCTCTAAACTCCCTTCCAACCCTAGTGTAACATGATACACAGCCTGGTGGCCTGGGGGGTGGGGGGTTGGGGGGGTGGCTCCAAACATTTTAAAAAAGACATGCTCTCTGCCCTCTAGTAGTCCACAGCTAAGTGGGGGGGGGGGGGGACAGTGTGTATATAAGTAACCCTGTCACAAAGCAGACTGTACTGAAGCTTGTAGCAAAAATACCAAGAAAATGCGGAGATGAGTGCGGAGGAGAAAGGGATAGAGGATTCTGGCTTTTAGGGAGAACAGATAATGATTAGCATGTTGATGATATTCTAAGATCCATGTCAAGTGCTTTCCACATACTATGTAGTATGTATTTATTATTATGACCTCCATTTTATAGATAGGTAAACTGAGGTATGTAGAAACATTAAGTAGTCTATCTACAGTCCCATAGTTGGTGAAAGTAAGGCTTTGAACCTGGGTATTATGACTCCGGAACACATACTCTTTTTTTTTTTTTTTTTTTTTTTTTGAGTAACCTATGCACCCAACGTGGGGCTCAGACTCCCAATCCTGAGATCAAGAGTTGCATGCTCTACTGACTGAACTAGCCAGACACCCCTGAAGCACATACTCTCAGCTACCAAGCTAAACTTTCATGGTTCTCAAATTGCAGGGCACACCAGAATCACCCAGAAATCTTTTTAGGGGCTCCTGGGTGGCTCAGTTGGTTAAGTGTCCGACTTCTGCTCAGGTCATGATCTCATGGTTTGTGAGTTCAAGCTCCACATCAGGCTCTGTGCTGAGAGCTCAGAGCCTGGAGCCTGCCTCAGATTCTGTGTCCCTCTCTCTCTCTGCTCCTCCCCTGCTTGCTCTCTCTCTCTCTCTCTCTCTCTCTCAAAAATGAATAAACATTTTTAAAAATTAAAAAAAATATATGTTTAAAAAAGCACATTCCAGGTTAGGGGCCGGGTTCTAGGCCCTTAACCTCTTGCTATTCTGATTCTCTGATTCTGGGGTCAGGCCTGGGAATCTGCACTTGGTGTAATAAATTCTCCAGGCACTTCTGATATACGTGTTCCATCCCCCTTGAGAAACACTGTCTTTATCCTCAGAGTTTCCTTAACTTGCCTGATCATAAGAATCACCCGGGTTTCTTGTCATATATATAGATTCCCAAGCCCTACCCCTGGACACTCTGATTCTTAAGCGTAGGCAAGTTTGGGAAACACAGGGCATTCTTTTACTTAGGCTATGCTTCAGGCTGAGAGCACACTCGTATAGGCCTGTCTCCTCAGAGGCTGAGTCTGGTGTCTTTGGATGAGGACAGCCTCCTTGAGAACATTTCATATCATTGCATGCATGAATCAAGGATCGGCAACCCTTGGCTCATCTGTGAAAGGATGGTTCAGGAAGTGTTTTGGCCAAGGCTCAGCCTCTGCAAAGATACGCAACTGTCGTATTTCTCTTTGTCCCTTGCCCTCTTCAAATGTTGGTCCTCTTTCCTATCCAGCTCCATTTCCTCTGCCCTGGTATCCCTTTCCTTATGTCCTGAATGTGTTTCCTGGCTTTCTGAACACCTCTTCTTTCTCCCATGCTTATTCTTGAATCGGTGTCAACGAATGGCTGGCTGTGCTGATAAAGTGTGAGGAAAAGAAACTAACATTTTTGAGCCCTGTTACGTGCCAGGCAGGGACTGTTAGCTGGCAAGATTTTAGTTATAGCCCTGATAGAGACAAATGAATTCTTAAAGGAATCTTGGCCAAAGGAGGCACTGGGAAGATACTCTTAACAACCCGGCCCTCCCCTTCCCAGCTCTGAGGTTTGTTCTGCCCGAAAGCACTCCTTGCTGTTGGAGACCTTGGGCCCAGTCTCAAAGTCCCAAGAACTTCTGGGAGTGCATGTGGGAAGGAGCTGGGACCTGTGGATAGGCACAATCCCAGCATCCTCCCAGTCCTATCCCATCCCAATGAACATCTGCCAATTCTGATAGAGAGTCCAAGACGGCCAATGTCTTCTTTGGACAAGAGTTGGGACTTTTCTATGCTCTGGAAAACTGAGCATGAACTGTTCAGATGTAGTTCCTAACTATGGCAATAGACCCCCTGATGCAGCAGGTTGCCCTAGGACGGTTTCTGGAAGGAGATGAAAGGAACCAAGATTTATGGAGCACCTGTATATTATCTCGTGTAATTTTCACATAAATTCACTGAGGGAGTGGATGGAGCCTCCTGGGAACTTTGTGTTTATTGGCTCTCTTCTCTCTTCTAAATTTCCATTATGGAAAACTTCAAACTCACAAAAGAAAAGAAAATGATAATATGAACCCCCAGGCACCCATCCCCTTGCTTCAGCAATTACCAACATGATGTCACTGCTATTTCATCTACTCTCCCCCTGCCACTTGTATTTTTTGGCTGATGTATTTTAAAGAAAATCCTTGGCACAATATCATTTCATCTGTAAATACTTTAGGACATAGCCCTAACAGATTATTTTTTTTCTTCCAAATTTTTATCTAAATTCTAGTTAGTTAACATACAGTGTAATATTGGTTTCAGAAGTAGAATTTAGTGATTCATCACTTACACACAACACCCAGTGCTCATCACAACAAGTGCCCTCCATAATGCCCATCACCTATCTAGCCCCTCTCCCTCCATTAACCCTTAGTCTGTTCTCTATCATTAAGAGTCTCTTATGGTTTGCTTCTCTCTCTCTCTCTTCCCCTTCCCATATGTTCATCTGTTTTGTTTCCTAAATTATACCTATGAGTGAAAACATGGTATTTGTCTTTCTCTTACTGACTTATTTCGCTTAGCATAATATACTCTAGCTCCATCCACATTGTTGCAAATGGCAAGCTTTCATTCTCTTTGATGGCTGAGTAATATTCCACTGCATGTGTGTGTGTGTGTGTGTGTGTATATATATATATACACACACACACACACATACACACACATATGTGTGTGTGTGTGTGTATATATATATATACACACACACACACACATACACACATATATACATATATACACACATATATACATATACATACACATATATGTATATACATACATATATTCACATACATACATACATATATGTACATACACACACACACATATATACACACTACATCTTCTTTATCCATTCTTCAGTGGGTGGATACTTAGGCTCTTTCCATAGTTTGGCTATTATTGATAGTGCTGCTATAAACATCAGGGTGCATGTACTCCTTCAAATCTTCTCATAGATTATTTTCTTTCAAAAAATTCTTTTTATATATTTTAGAGAGACAGGAGCACAAGCAGGGGAGAGGGGCAGAAAGAGAGAGAGAGAGAGAGAGAGAGAGAGAATCTTAAGCAGGCTCCATGTTCAGCGAGGAGCCTGACACAGGGATTGATCCCACAACCCTGGGATCATGACCTAAGCCAAAATCAAGAGTTAGACACTCGGCCAACTGAGTCACCCAGGCACCCCAAATAGATTATTTTTAACACAACCACAAAACCATTATCAAACCCAACAAAATTAACAATAATTTCTTAAAATCCAATTCCTGTTTGTATTCATTTCCCAAAATCGCCTCAAAAATGTCCCTTCCAGCTGTTTGCTTGCATCAGGATCCGGACAATATCCACACATCCTGCATGGGTGACATGTTTCTTACGCTGTTTTCACTTACAATAGTCAGCTCGCTTCCCCACCCCCAACCCCGCCAATATTTGTTGAAAAAACTGTCACTTGTCCGCAGTACACTCATTTGGCTTGATGAAATTCAGATTCACTTTTAACACATCTCCCTTCCTCATATATCCTGAATATTGGTAATTAGTCCTATAGACCTGACTAAATTCACATTTTGGCAAAAGCTTCTGGAGTGGTTGGGTCCTCCCTTCTGCATCACGTTAGAAAGCACGTATGATATAGGCTGTCCCACTGTTAGTGATGCTGAGGGTGAGTGCTTGGCTCAGGTGTGTCAGCCTGAGCCAATCACTATAAAATTCACTTGAGGGAACTTAATTTAAAAAACAAAAAATGTTGCCTAAGTCCTAACCCAAAACTCCTGAATCAGAAGCTCCTCCACCTATGTGTTTAAAAGGCTCTCCTAGAGAACCACTGCACTATAAGGGTGTAAGGGTGATCCTGATTCTCCACGTCATTGGAGTCTGTGTGAAGGGCAGTCTGGCCCACCATACCTTCCAGCTGGCTTCAGGGGCTGCTTCCAGGCACCTTCTGTCCTCATCTCTTTTCAAGGAGTCCAACAGTGATGTCTGAGTTCACTAAGCTCTGATGAGAAGGAAGCCCAGCCCTGAGAAAGGTGACAAGACAGGAAGCGTCATTGAGACCAGCCCTTCACAGAGTAGAGTTCTTCTGCAATCACTTCTGTGACTCTCCCCCGACCCTGGGAGCTAGACCAGGCAGGGATCATAATATCCCTTTAACAGATGAGGAATGTAAAGTTCCATGTGGTTATAAAAACTCACATAGTAAGTGGCAGAGCCAGGTATGTACCCAGGACTCTGAATTTTTAGTAATCGCCCCAGGTGGTTATGCTGCAGGTGGTCCAAGAACCACACCTGGAAAAATACTGAATGTTTGGCACTGTTCCATCCTGGCTGCACAAAGCTTGCCCTCGAGGAGCTCACACCCCTGGAGCGGAAGAGAGAGTGTGCTGGTGGCTGTAACGTATGGTGGAAAGTGATCAGTGCCATAAAGATGGTTCAGATAAACTGCTGGGAGGGTAGAGGAGGAATCACTCACTGCCAGTGGGGGAAATCAAGGAAGTCTTTCTGGAAAATGTGGCACTGAGCTGAACTTTGAAGGAGTAAGGCTATTCTGGGTAGAGGGGACAGCACTGGCAAAAGAATGGAGGCAAAAGGAAATGTTATAGCCTTTGGGGGGCTGGAGGGCTTGATGAGATGGGACTGATCAAGTATGGAGGTTCCACAAGAAGGAAATGAAGCAAAGATAGTTGAGTAAGAGTTTTGGGTACCTGCTAGGAGACCCCTGCTGGGACTTGAGCTCCCAGCCCACAGGAACACTCCCTATTGGGGATGCTGGTCCCCTCACATACCTCAATGTGACCCTGCTAATTAATAGTGATCTGTAGTTCTGTGCCAGGAGGCAGATGTGAGCACTTTGCCTACCTTGCCCCATTAATTTCACCCCCATTCTTAGAATGCAGGTACCGTTATTCCCTGCATTTTACAGAAGAAGAGATTTAAAATGTCACACTGCTGCAACATGGCAGAGCTGGGATTCATGGCCTTCTGGCTCCCTCAGACCGCACTTCTGACTACTCCGCTTCCTTATTTCTCACCCTCTTGGAGAGTGAAGACCCTAACAGCCACCTGCCTATTAAGCACTGGGATATTCTCCATCCTTCTGCCTTCCTAGCATTCTGCCCTCTCTAGCTCCAGGGAGTTCTTCTGCCCGTCCCTGTCCTTCCATCTCCCCAGAGCAGCCCCCACTTAGCAGGTCTCTTGGGCTTCTGTGCAACAGGATGCCAGTTCCCCCAGTTCTTTTCTGCTTTTTGGTCCCTGGAATAAACCCACAGTCCCTTTTCCTTCAAGGGCTTACTCCTATTCTCTGCAGGGACCCAGGCACAGAGGCTACAGAGTAACAGACACAGGCTGAGGACAAAGGTTTAGAGTCTTGCCAAGTACTCAGAGCGCTGCTCCCTGGTTCCCAGTGGAGATCCCTGTGGATGCCCCCTGAGGAAGAGCCTGGTCAGCAGACGAGAGGCCCGAACAGCTTGTGAAGGTGGAAGAATAGGCCAGGAGGCAGAGCTAGGCAGGACCAGCCCCCAGGAAGCGGAGCTGCCTTCCGCTGGCTCTAGCAGCCGCCTTTGTTTGGGATAGAGCTGAGAGATGAGCTCACCCTTCCCCGGTGCCAGAGGAACCAGGACCCGAGGAAGGAACTGGGGGCGGCCTGGCCTCCTCCTGCCAGCTTGCCCTTCCCCAGCAGAAGGCCAGCCCCAGGCTCTTGGCCAACCTTGCACTGATCTTGCCCATCCCCATTTTGCTGAAGACACGGGTGGTGTCAGCAGAGCGGCAGGCATGCTTGCGTCGGGGTCTGCCCCATAAGGCTCTTCTCTCTTCCGAGACCGTAGCCAAAATGGCCAGAGACAATCCTCAGTCCCATCTGATTCTCATGGGTCCCTCAGTTGGGCTGGGCTGGGCAACTTTGCCAGTGACACCAGAGCCAAAGTAGGCACTAGGACTCCTGACCACCTCCTGGGTCCCTGGTAGCCTCCCCTGCACTCGGAACCGACAGGAATGAGCTGTAACATGCCTTAGGGCAGGGCAATGAGAGGCAGAGCTCAAATGCCAAAGGTCAAGGCAAGCAAGAGTTTTCAAATGGACAGACAGGTCAGGACTATCAGTATGACAGCCTGCCCAACTCCCTGTCTCTTGTGTTTCTTTCCCAAAGCTGGGGTTACTTAATCCCCCCAAAGTCAGGCCTTGCTCTGTCCCAGGCCCAATCCAGAGGCTCAGAGGAGTTGGCTTAAGAAAATCTGGTAGCTGGAACCCCACTGGCCTTATGCTTCCTTTCTGGTCGATGGGCTTGTTCCAGGCACCAAGCTTCCATCTGATGTCTGGTAACAACAGCTCCTGTGCAGTGCCACACCCTTCACACATATTACCTCATCCAATCCTCACATAACCCTATGAAGGGGGTACGATCTCCCCGTTTTACAAATGAAGATATTGAAGATTAGAAGGTAGACCTTCTGGCCAAGTTCACAAAGCTGGAAACGAAGGAGGTCTATCTGGCTCAGGGGCCCACGCTCATGACCACTGTGCCATGTTGCTGCCTCAGCTTCGCGCTCGGAATCCCGTGTCCCACTTTCGGCACCTGGACTTTGTTGTTTTCACTCGCATTTGAGTCCCTGCCTTGATCTTGGCCGAGGTTCAGTTCTTTCAGAACTAAGGTCTTGCTGGACTGAGAGCCACCTCACGATCAGGGCCCTGCCTGCCCCTGGACCTCCTGACACTGACTGCCAGCCTGCCACCCCCAGACCTCCCCTCTGCTCATCGTACTCCCTGCCCTGGCTTTGCCCTTTTCATCTCTCACCCAGACCCTTCTACCTTCTTCCCAAAAGCGCACGGAAGCCCTGCTTCTGGTCTCCTTCCCCTCTCAGCCCTCCTCAGCGCGGAGCAGCCAGAGTGACTCATCATGTCACCACCCCCACTCCTGCCCTAAACCCCCCACTGGCCAAGAAGCCAATCCAAATTCCTTTGCGTGGCATCACAGAACCCCACTTGCCAGCCTGGCTGACCTCATCTCTCTCTGCCCTCCCCTCCTGCTTTGTTCCAGAGCCAAGTGGAATGAGCCTGATTGTCCCTGGATCTTGTTTTTAGCGTTCCCTCTGTCAGGAATGCCACCCCCACCCCTCCCTCTCCTACCCTCTGAATCCATTCTCCTGACTAACTTCTTATCTTTCAAGACTTGAGGTAAACTTCACCATTATGAAGCTTTCCCTGCACATCTTCCTTCAAGTTTAAATCACTCCTCCCTTCTCAGAATCCTCACTCCACCCTTACAGACTTCTATTAAAGCACCTGGAACATTAATCTCACTTATTTTGTTTCTCTCTCCAAATCCCCCACTATACCGAGAGTTCTGAAAGGCAGGACTGTGTATGATTTCTCCAGCACAGGGTCTGGCACAAAGCCTATGCTCAGTGTTGGCTGAAGCAATGGGTTGACTGATACCTAAGTGGGTGCCCTGGGCACCTCCCCACTCCCCTCTCCACAGGGAATGACCTCTTCCTGGTGGCTGTGCACGAGCTGGGCCATGCGCTAGGACTGGAGCACTCCAACGACCCCAGCGCCATCATGGCGCCCTTCTACCAGTACATGGAGACACACAACTTCAAACTGCCTCAGGATGATCTCCAGGGCATCCAGAAGATCTACGGTGTGTGGCAGGGGAGAGGGGGCTGCTGCTCCTTCTTAAGGGCTGGGCTGTGACTAGCTGCCTGAGTGGGTTGTTTTCTTAAGCAAGAAAAAAGGAGAGGCTATGCTGATATTTTGATAAGATATAAAAGGCCTGCTACCATGCCTCCCTCCCAGTTCTCTGTTCACACTGGTAATGCAAAGGTCTTGTTTTGGTCAAGTCAGTTGAGATGGGAAGACCAGTTTGCTTGAGCAAATGTATGTCAGCATAGCCCAGGCCGCCTCAGCCCCTGGGCTATGAAGCACAGGAGGAGGGCCCCTTCTGGAGGCCTTGATGACCTCAGAGAGCAGATGGCCCCAACCAGAACCCTGGAGGATGGGCGGGATCTCCATAAGTGAGGCAGTGGAGGACTGGACAGGGGAGGTAGGGACCAAGGTGTTTTGAAAGTAGAATGGACAGGATTTGCTGATAGATCCAACATGGGGGTGAGGGTCAAGGACAACACCAAGATTTCTGGCTTTTCTAATTGTGGGGCAATAGGATTTACCAGTCTGTTGCTCAGAGAGCTGGGCTGGGATATTGATTTGGAATCTTAGGTGTCCAATCTATAGCCACTGGCCACATGTGACTATTGAAATTTGAATTTATATTAATTAGAATTAAATAAAATTAAAATTTCAGTTCCTCTGTCACACTAACAACTAGTCACGCATTTCAAGTGCTCAGCAGCCACAAATGGCTGGAGGCTACTGTATTGGACAGTGCTAATATAGAACATTTCTGTCATCACAGAACATCCTATTGGACAGCTCCAACATAGAGGGTCTTTAAAGCCATGAACCTGGGCACCTCCCCACTCCCCTCTCTACAGGGAATCAAGATCACTTAAGGTAGTGATCTGTGACTAGGGGGCTCATTGGAATTACCTTGGAATTTCCATTTTAAAAATGCTCTCATTGTCAGAGATTCGCTTCTCTTTGGTCTGGGGTGTCTTCTGAGCATCATGAGTTTTAAAAGCTCTCCCAGTGACCCTAATATGCAACCCAAGGGAGAAAACTGACATAGGGACAAAAATAGAGAGAACACCCAGGAGCACTCCAACCTTTAGGGTAGGGGGGTGAGGAAAGGCTGCCAGCAAAGGAAGTGGAGAAGGAACAGCCCATAAAGTAGAAGGAAAACCAAGACAGAACAGGGGCCTGGAAAAGTGCTCCTATGATCTTGCTACTCAAAGTGTGGGCCTCAGACCAGGAACACTGGCATCACCTAACAGCCTGAAGAAATGCAGAATTGCAAGCCGCCCCACCCCCACCCCCCGCCCAGACCCTCTGAGTCATAATCCCCATTTTATTAAGATCCCTGGATCTTGATATGCACATCAAAGTTTGAGTCGGTAACCCTGGGGTTTGGCAACATGAAGGTCATTGGAGATCTTGACAGAGCATCTTCAGTAGGTGACAGGGCAGAGGCTGTCCTGGAGTGGGATAAGGAACGAAGGGGAGAAAGTGAGGCTGGCATGTGTAGAGGGAGCAGAGAATGATGGTATGGGACACTGAGCCCAAGAAAGGACATGTTCTCTCTTATAACAGGAGAGAAGAAGAGAAGATATCAGATTCGGGGGTGGAAAGATGAGAGTTCCCATTTAATGACTATTTTCATCTGTTTTCTCAAAGATTGGGAAGTAAAAAGTGGGAGAGGGAACAGGAGGCTGGAGGGTGACAGACCTCAGCTGCCAGGGTGATGATGAAGCAATGACAGCGGGAGGCAGGGAATGGCTGACCCTGTCTAAGATACAGCCCCTCTCTGCAGGACCCCCAGCTGAGCCCCTGGAGCCCACCAGACCCCTCCCCACGCTCCCCGTCCGCAGGATCCACTCACCAAGTGAGAGGAAACATGAGCGCCAGCCCAGGCCACCTCGGCCGCCCCTCGGGGACCGGCCGTCCACACCGGGCGCCAAACCCAACATCTGTGATGGCAACTTCAACACAGTGGCACTCTTCCGAGGCGAGATGTTTGTGTTTAAGGTAGGGCCAGTCAACTGGTGACACCCAGATGGTCCTCTCCCACTTGCTCCCCCTCTGTGGAGCAGGAGAAGGCTGCTGCTCTGGGATTAGGCCCGCTTTGGGCCTGGACAGGAGTTGGCCCAGTGGCCAGGACTTGGGGTCCCTTTCTGGTGCTGCCGGGCGAATTGACTTGTTTCTAAGAGGAGGTGGGTAGACTGGTGATCTTATACCTTCCCAGGGGTTAATGCTGGGGGAAAGTGCTGGAGACCTGCTGGTCAGCGACTTTGAGCAAGTCGTCTCCCTTCTCTGGACCTCAGTGTCTCCATCTGAAAGTGGGGTCATTCCCTTAATGAAGGGTGTATGAAGACTAAATGAGTGCATGGCCATGAAGATAGCAGCTTGGAGTAGGGGCTGACATGGCAATGGCAGAGTCTGTCTCCAGATCCTGCCAGGGCTGAGAAGCTGGGACTGAGGGATGCCTGATAGAAAGCTGGCCAGGCTACATCTTGTCACTTGTCCTGGTCCTATCACATTGGCCACGGGCTGACTGGGTGGCAGCACGTTTGGTTGGTATGCTACAGGTTGGGTTACCAGGGAAGTGGACTCTGAGACAGTGTTGAGAATGCAGGATTTTGATTAAAAAGTACCTTTGAGATCAACATCTGTGGGTAGGAGGGAAGGAAGTAAGACTGGGCAGAAGGAGAATATAAGCAGCAACTAGGACCATTGCAGAGTGGCCTACCCCTACAGGGAGTTCTATAGCTAGCATGGCCCATCAGAGTCATCCCACACAGGGCCCCAAATAGCTGGCACTTTGTACCTCCTGCTTCATTCAGTCATTGGATGAGAAGGGGCATGACCTTGGGGGAGCTTGCTGAAGCCGAGGCCATCCCCAGAGAGGCCTGCAGTTGAAAACAGCCTGCTGACCACATTGCGGGCCGCCAGGGCAACAAGCCCTCCACGGAAAGGGGTCTGGTCAGGGTGTCTCCATCACACTGGGTGGCTGTGTGGGGCTGCTCCATTCCCCTCAGGGAGCTCTCCCAGCAAGCTTTGAGGACTGAGCAAGAATCAGGTGACACGGGTCAGCACTGATCCTGCCTCTCACAGAGTGGCTCTAGGAAAGTCACTGGCCTTACTCAAGATTCTGTATATCTTGGGATGCCTGGGTGGCTCAGTTGGTTAAGCATCCAACTTTGGCTCAGGTCGTGGTCTTGTGGCTCGTGGGTTCGAGCCCGGCATCAGGCTTATAGCACAGAGCCTGGAGCCTGCTTCGGATTCTGTGTATCCCTCTCTCTCTGTCCCTCCCCTGTTTGTGGTCTGTCTCTGTCTCTCACTTTCAAAAAAAAAAAAAAAAAGACTCTGTATATATCAAATCTACTTCATAGACTTGTGCAAGTCAAACTAAAGTTTTAAAAACATGAAAGTGCTTTGTAAAACACCTTGAAAAAAACGTTTCTAGTTTTTGTACCATCTTTTACAAATCACATTCATTCTGATCCCCCCACTCAACGGTTCCTAGGCAAGTCTGGGTTTTATCATCTCCATTTATTTTATTTTAGTTTTTTAATTTGAGAGAGAGAGAGAGAGAGAGAGAGAGCACATGAGCAGGGGAAAGGGGCAGAGGGAGAGTGAGAATCCCAAGCAGGCTCTGTGCTCAGCATGGAGCCCCATGTGGGACTCAGTTCCATGACCCTGGGATCATGACCTAAGTCAAATCAAGAGTCGGATGCTCAAACGACTGAGCCATCCAGGTGCCCCTTTTATCATCCCCATTTACACTGAGGGTCTTGGTAGGTTACAGGCCTTGCACAGATTGCCTACCAGCCAAGGGCTGTACTGGCACAAGACACTAGTTTGAAGAAGAGGGCTTTCATCAGATTTTTGACCTACTGAGCTGCCATTTATTTAACATCAACCATGTGCCCTGTGCTGTTCTAGGTACTTTACCTATTACCTCTCCTCTGATCCCCAACATTACCCCCATTTGTAGGTGAGGTGCTTGCAGTACTGTGCCCACGGTCATGCAGTGCTAAGTGAAGTAAATTCACACCCAGGTCTCGAGGGATTCCCACAGCTTGATTCCCAGGGTTCTCGCCCTGCTGGATGGAGCCAGAGGGTGAGGAGGGCATTCTGCTCAGGTTCAGTGGCCAGCCTTGTGAGTGGCCCACTGATGTCAGTAACTCTCTGCTGCCCTCATGTGGCCACTACAGGCCCCTGGCACCATCCCTTCCAGCTCCTCCCCACCTCATCCCTGCACCAGGCCAGTCTGCTGTCTGTCTCATAGCCCCTTGGACAGCAAGAACCTTCAGGAGGCTTATATGAAGAGAGTTAATGGGCATCCTGTCTTCCTCAGGGCATTGGAAGCTAGATGTGATAGACAGACATCACGGAGGGTTGCAAGGCTGGGCCCAGGGGAAGCTTTTGGGTTATTTGGGCTTGAGCCCCAAGGCTGAGATCCTAAGTTAAGGCAGGGCCTGCCATGCTTCTTTCTCCTCCCCTTACCCCCCAGGATCGCTGGTTCTGGCGCCTGCGCAATAACCGGGTACAAGAGGGCTACCCCATGCAGATTGAGCAGTTCTGGAAGGGCCTACCTGCCCGCATAGATGCAGCCTATGAAAGGGCTGATGGAAGATTTGTCTTCTTCAAAGGTAATATAGCCTGTGCTAAGAGAACTGTGACAGTTCCCTGCCCTTTCTGGGACCCCCTTTCCCCATCTGTACACTGGAAGCGGCGGGGTGAGAAGCAGATGCCCTCCAAGAGCCCCTCTAGCCCTACCAGAGACACTGACTTCTGACAGGACTAATCCCTGCAGGCAGGCCAAGCACAGTCCAGGGGAATCAAGTCATGAAGTAATTGTTGAGGGTCTGTATGTTCCCAGGTTGGTGGGACGACAAGGCTCACCCACGTCCAGATACAGTGCTCCATGGAAGGCCATCCCATCAGTTCTGTAAGAGTTGGTTGGGAGGAGGTCACACTGGCTGGAGAGGTCAGGGAAGGAGCCAGGGGAGCTAGCATGTATGGCATGCCCACCCAGGGCTGGGTTGCTTCGCTTCAATTATCTTGAGATGGGCCCAGCCTCAGAAGGGTAAGATACAGATAATTAGTGAGAAGTGAGGAAGGCAGTCCAAGAGGAAGGGACAGCATGGGTAATAGAGTAGTGTGGGGATATGCATGTATGTTGGAAAAGCTTAGAAGACCCACTGGACAGCCATGGAGGCCCACCTTGGAGAGCGGTGAGCAGTGGCCTAGAAGGGAGAGTGAGGGAGAGTCCTAAGGAGCCTTGGTTGCCAGGCCAGAATGCAGTCTTGACCCATTAGAGAAACACTGGTGTCCACTGGGTGTTTGTGAGCAGCAGAGAGCCAGAGGGCAGGCAGCAATCCAATAGAGCAGAGGTGGGGAGGCCATTTCGGAGTCGGTTACTGGAGGGGAGGGAGCAAGTCAACAAGGCCCACACCAGGGAGGACCAGTGAGGCCAGAGATGGACAGCTAAAAGATGCAAAAGGCTTCCTGAGAGGCTGAACATGGAGGGGAGAAGGAAAGAGAGGGTCAAAAGTGACGCCAGGTTTCTTGCTGGGGAACCGGGGGGCAGAAAGGTGAGGAGGGAGGGAGCACACTGTGGAGGTAGTGACGAATTCCAGAAAGCAGACATGGAAATGTCCAGAGGCTGGTGTACACTGGGTCAGGGCTCCTGGGTCTGGGGCTCAGGTCCAGTGGGAGTGGCTGTGAGCCCTCAGAGTTGGGTGTCACTGGTGGAAGGTGGGGTGTACTAAGGCATGCAAAGCCACAGGAGTGGCTGAGGACGCCTGAGAGAGAGTTAAGGAGAAATTCACATGAACGAACAGAGGGTGCGGCACGGAGGCTGGGCAGCATGGGGCCGGTTGCCCAAGATCTGCAGTGACTGGCTTCTGGCTTCTTGCCCCCATGCTCTGCCAGGGCCAAGGAGCCTCAGTCTCCCAGAGAGGCTGTCAATCAGGCCTTGCACTGTTTCCCCCGACACTGTGGCTCTGTGAATGACTTCAGTCCTAGCAAAAGATGGACAAGTGGCACCAGCCACAACCTCTGGCATTGAGTGACTGGGAAAGGCTGATCCTGGGTTTCTCTTGGCTACAGGTGACAAGTACTGGGTATTTAAGGAGGTGACGGTGGAGCCTGGGTACCCCCACAGCCTGGGGGAGCTGGGGAGCTGTCTGCCCCGAGAAGGCATTGACACAGCTCTGCGCTGGGAACCTGTGGGCAAGACCTACTTTTTCAAAGGCGAACGGTACTGGCGCTACAGCGAGGAGCGGCGGGCCACGGACCCTGGCTACCCCAAGCCCATCACTGTGTGGAAGGGCATCCCACAGGCTCCCCAGGGGGCCTTCATCAGCAAGGAAGGATGTACGTAAGGGCCTGGCTGGGTGGGGAGTAGCCCGATTTTATGTAGGTCCCAACAGGGCCCATGGGCATACTCTCAGGGTATCCAAGTTTGAGAAACGGTGTCTAATGGTAAGGACAACTGCCTCACATCTACCCATGTTCACACAGTAAATTAATTCTCTTACCAGCTACCAAGCCAGGCTCTCATCTGCAGACATGACTCACATTTGAGAGATGTTTTCATAGACTGACTTCACTCTTTCAGACAGCATTTCTCAAATAGTGGACCTCAGATGTACTCTAGGGCTTCCTCGAGTTATCAAATCTGAAAAGCAATGATGGATACAGGTGCTTTCAAAGGTGCTTTTTTTTTTTTTTTTTTAAACAAGGCTTGAGGGCAGGAAGATGGAAAGAGAAGCCTTTTTTATTTATGAGACATTTTCTAAGCTCCTCCTGGAGGCCAGGCTGGGAGCTTCCCAGCAGACTAGAAGCTTCTCAAGAAGAGGGGCTGGGTGTTGCCAGGTGCAGGAATCCATGAATGTTTGTTAAATACATTTCCCGTGATCTGGTCAAAAATACAGACTCTGGAGGCTGGCTGACTTCACATCCCGCCTCCACCACTTACTATGAGTTTGAGCAAACCATTTAAGTTTTCTATGTCTTCATCTATCAGATGGGGATAATAATGGTACCTACCTCATTGGGATTTGTAAGACTAAGGTAAATTAAGTAGAGCACTTAGACCAATGCCTAGCACATGATCCATGCCAAATGAGACTTAGCTGCTATCATCATCATCATCATTTTGTTGGTGTGTTTTAGTTTTTGTAGAATGACAGGTGTCATCCATTCCCTCCACAATGATTACTGAGAGCCAAGTTTTGTGGGAGAGCTGGGGAAGGAGCAGAGAATAAGACTTGCATTGCATCCCTGGCTCCCATTCTAGAGGCAGAAAACAACTAAGGTGGCAGCAAATGTTCTAAGGGAAAGAAATGCAGCCGAAGAGCTATGGTGGGGGTGGGGGTGGGGGGTGCTGGGGAGGGCCCGTTAGAGAGGGTTCGTCAGGAAGGGCTTTCTAAGGAGATGTCACTGTTAAGAAAGCCAAAAGTCTCGGGGGAAGAGCTGCTACTGATGGCTCTCCTGTGTACCTGATGCTTTACACACATGGTCTTGCTTTCTGGGAGCCTCAGAGACAAGTGACATCAAGGACTTTGGCCAATGAAAGTCCCAGAGTGGGGAGCCAACCAATAGGAGAGTCTGAGTTGCTTTGCTGTCTGTACACTGTCTGGGCCATGAAGGCTGTTGCTGGGAGCCTGGTGTGGCTGCCCAGCCCCTCCACCTCCTTTCTCCTTCTCCTTCTCCTCCTCCTCCTCCTCCTCCCCCCCTCCTCCTCCTTCTTCTTTTCCTTCTTCTTCTCCTCCTTCTTCTCCCTCTCCTTCTCCTCCTCCTCCTCCTCCTTCTTCTTTTCCTTCTTCTTCTTCTCCTCCTTCTTCTCCCTTTCCTTCTCCTTCTCCTCCCCCTCCTCCTCTTCCTCCTCCTTCTTCTTCAAGTTTATTTATTTTGAGAGATATAGAGACAGTGTGAGTAGGGGAGGGGCAAAGAGAGAGGGAGAGAGAGAGAATCCCAAGCAAGATCCAGGCTATCAGCACAGAGCCCGATGAGGGGCTCAAACTCATGAATTGTGAGATGATGACCTGAGCCGAAACCAAGAGTCAGATGTTTCACTGACTGAGCCACCCAGGTGCCCCAGTCTCCACCTCCTTTCTTTCTAGCCTCTTCCCCAGCAGTGTCCCAGAGACCTTGCATCTGTGTTGTGATGCAAGCCAAAGAAAAGCCACAACTGTGAAAAGGTGGTGTCCGCTGTCAACCAAAGGAGAAACCTGGCTCCCTGCCTCCCTTGCCTCAAACAGAAGCTAGACTGAGGCTCTAGAGCTATGAAGGCAGTGCTGTCCAAGCCATAGTTGGGAACTTGATCTCACCAACATGGGCGGGGTGGAGGGGAGGGTTATAAGGTAGGGAGGCACAAATTGAACTTATCAATTCTACTTAAAGCCCCTCAGTGGCTTCCTGGCACCTGTGAGATGACAGGCCAGGCTGCTCCAGGTCCTGGGCGCACCTCTTTGCAACCGTGCAGGTCACACTCCGAGACCCTGTCACACTGTTGGCAGAGTGTGCTACACACTGCCCTCCCCCCACCTGCAAGCGACCCAACACGCTGCTCCCACCACTTCATATGCCCACCCCTCCTTCAAAGCTCCTCTGGGACGCCAGGGTGGGAGAGGCGTCCTTCTTCCACACTGCCACAGCACCCTATGCCCTCTCACTCTGGCCCAGAGCAGGTGCAGGGCAGTACCTGGGAGTAGTGATGCTGGACCATGTTTCTGCAGATTACACCTACTTCTACAAGGGCCGGGACTACTGGAAGTTTGACAACCAGAAACTGAGTGTGGAGCCAGGTTATCCACGCAACATCCTACGTGACTGGATGGGCTGCAACCAGAAGGAGGTGGAACGGCGGAAGGAGCGGCGGCTGCCCCAGGACGATGTGGACATCATGGTGACCATCAATGACGTACCAGGCTCTGTGAATGCCGTGGCTGTGGTCATCCCCTGCATCTTGTCCCTCTGCATCCTGGTGCTGGTCTACACCATCTTCCAGTTCAAGAACAAGGCAGGCCCTCAGCCTGTCACCTACTATAAGCGGCCAGTCCAGGAGTGGGTGTGAGCAGCCCAGAGCCCTCTCTGTCCACTCGGTCTGGCCAGCCAGGCCCTTCCTCATCAGGGTCTCAGGGGCAGCTCTGGCCACTGCCCACCGGGGCCAGAAGGGCCCTAGGCCAGGGGTCGTGCAGCTGAAGTGGTAGGTACATTGGCCTAGGCTGAGCATGAGGCAGGGAGTGATGGTGGCTGTGCCCCAGGGTGGGTGTCTGGCAGCCAGTTGCCAGCCTTCTGTCCTGGGTGAACTGCTCCCTACGCAAGGGAATAGGCCAGGCCCCATCAGGAGGCAGGGACCATGCCAGGAGGAGGCCCTGTGGTCACTGCATCCTGTGGTTATCAATGAGGCACCACAGCTCTGTTCCTGGCTGGACCCAGCACCTTCTGTGGAAGCCAGCACTAGCACTCTCAGCCCCCTCTGGGAGATGCCACCAATCCTGGTCCCCCTTTGCCAACACCTGCTGGTCAGATGTCCCCCTGCCCCTACCCCACTGTCCTCCAAGGCTACAAGACCCCTGCTGCCAACATGGCGGGCAACAAGCCCGGGTTTCCGCTGCTGGCATACAGCAGATCCCTCAGGAAACCTGCTCCACATCAGGGTCTCCTTTGAGATCTAGGATTTAGGGTCACATGTTGCAGGCAGTGCTGTGGCCCAGCGGGGTCTGACAAGGACCCAGCTGTCATGTCGTGAATATTTAAATGTCCTGTTACTACTGTTTTAAAAGTCCCATTCTGCAAAGGCTGTTTGAGGCGTTAGGTGAATTAGAGGTGACTATCTTGGTGATGAGGCCAGCGTGGCCGGCCCTTCCCCAGGAGACAAGGACCAAGGTGCTGCTAAGGCCACTCTAGCGCCTAGACACCCCAGGAGCTGGACCTGCTCATGAGGCTAAAGGTCTGGGGCAGGAGCTGATCCCATCTCTGGAGGCTGATCTGAGTTCTGACTATCCTCCACTTCTCTGTCCCTCTCCCCATTCTCCCAGTCCCCAGCCCTGTTGCTTATGGCCTGGGGCTCAGCCTGACTAGCTAGGTGAGGCAGAAATGGCTCCAGGCCAACATTCTCATGGCTTTGGGGGTAATGGGCCCAGGGCAGCCTTCTCAAGTGTTCAGAGCCCACACCCCCAGTTACCCTGAGGCCAACTCAATCTCTCAGCTTGGAAGCAGTGTTTATACAAGCTTGGCCCTTGCTAACCCTGCTCACTGGGCCCATCTGCCTGCATTGCAGTCCCAATCCTAGGGGCCCATCCTTCACAGTCTCTGGAATTCCTAGGGCTCAGCTTGCCTCACTCCAACCCAGTGGAGGCAGCCCTGTTTGTCACTGAAGAGCCCATTCAGGCAAGCCCATTAGGCAAGACTAATGGGTTCAGTGATGCCCACTGGCTCTCTGCCAAAGCCAAAAGGTGGTACATCTTCAGGGTGCTGGCAGAGTCTCCGATGCCACTCTGGCCCTCTGGGCCTGCATGGGTCTCGCCCCTACCCTGTGGCCTCTGGGCTTTGGGTTGGCTTAACCTGTAGCAGACAGGGACTACTATTGCCCTGGGAGCTGTCTTGAGCAAAATCTCTCTTGTCCCAGAGGCACCTATGTGGGTCCACTATGTTCCCGGGCATCATCCTTCTGTCTTTTCTCATTTTGACCAAGGGCGGGCTCCCTAGGGTGGGTGGGGAACAACTGCAGAGATATTAGTGATTCATAGGTTTGTATAGTGTTTTATACTTTGCAAAGCACTTTATTAGCTCATACCTGTCCACTCACATGAAACTCGTGCAGGCCCTGGGAAGCCTAGGGTAACTCTCACCGTGCCCTCAAATGAAGCACAGAGAGATTGTTTCTTGCCCAGGCCATCGGGTGGGCTGGCTGGGCCTTGGGTCCTCACCTATGGACCCCTCTAGGGTCCAAGATGAGATCAGAAGTGTCTCTTTTATCCATCTTTTCCTGGCCTCCCTTCTCCCCTTCCCGGTCCCTCTCCACTCCTCAGGTTGGTGCTCTCTCTTTTTGAAAGCTCTAGGCTCCCCAGGCTCCCCATTGGCTCCTGGTACTACCAAGGCCAGCTGAGAAAGAGCAGGAGATGGAGGCAGGCAGCTCAGGCTGCAGATGTGAGGGATGCAGGGCCAGGCCCAGAGAGGGCTCAGCCTGGAGGCTTCCAATCTCAGATTCTCCTGTCTTCTGGTCATCTGTTTGTCCATCACCCCAGGACAGGGCAGACAGACAAAGGGGCACTGCACTGGGGACCCCAGAGCCCAGCTTCCCCTCGGCCCGGGGAATATCACAGCATTTCAGTGTCGGTCACATTTTAAACTGATCAGCCTTTGTATAATGTTTTTTAAATCATTTCTAAATAAAACAAAAATACAGAGTGTGTTGTTTTCTTGGGATATAGGAACAAGGATCAGGTTCTGGGAGTGGCCTTAAGAAACTTCTAGGAGAGGGGGAACAGGGTGCTTTGGGGTGTCTGGGAACTGTCCCATGCATCTCATCTACCAGCCCAGCAATCAAATGTCCCCTCTCTCAAAAAGGCTGGCCCCAGAGGCCCAGTGTTACTGGGGTTCCTGGAACACAACCTGATAATGCCTCACTGGGATCCAAGATGGCAGAGCAAGCCCCCCCCCCAGGAGAAGTACAGGGAGGGTCACTGTGGGTGGCAAGGTCTTCTCCGAAGCCAAGGCACATGGTGCCATAACCAGGGACAAAAGCAACAGCCCGGTTCTTAGCAATAAGGAACAGACGAGAGGAGGTGAGGTCAGCAGTCTTGGGGTCTTACCAGGAGTCCTGGCCTGGTTCTGGAAGCCAGGGCCAGGGAGGGCTGCCCCAGAACCCAGACGGCTGGAGAAGCTGTAGGGTGGGGGTGAGCACGAAGGTTTAAGCTGGTTTGGGTGCAGGCTAAGAAGCGAACAAATTCGGAAGGAACTAGAGGCGAGCCGGTGCCCCATGGCGAGGCTGCCGAAGAGGCCCTGCCGAGACCTCCTTCCAGTCCTCCGTGATCTATCTCCTCGACTCTCCGAGCCTGTCCTGGGCGCCGGGGTTGGAAAAGGACAACAGAGGAACATAACAGCACAACGACAGTTGGCAGCTGGCAGTAACTGCGGAGGGTGTCGAGTCAGTACCAGGAGGTGCAGGTGATGAGGAAGCGCACATCGTCCAGTGGCCCCCAGGGACTGGGTTCAGGCTGGGGCCGATCAGGGGCCTCGGGCGCCCCGGGTTGGGGCTGGGGCTGGGCCTGCACGGGCTCTGGGGCGCCCTGGCCGCCGCTCAGCCGAGCACCCATCGTCTGCAAAGAGAAGCCGTTAAATGCGGGTCAGCTGCACGCGACCCGGTCGTCCCGCCACGCCCCGGCCCGACCCTCCTCTCTCACCGCGCGAGCCACGGGTCTCCAAGGTCCCAGAGCCGGCGACTGCACTCCACTGGCCTGCGTACTTGCGCTGGGAGGAGCCGGCGTCGTGACCTCACCGCACGCAGGCCCCGCCCTCTAGCCGCTGCTGCGGGGTTGCGTACCCGACCCCACCCACCAGTAACTGGCCAATGCTGCTCCAACATCGCGGGGCCCCGCCCCGCACACAGCAGGAGACTGAAGGAGCCGCCCCCGCAAGCCACAAAGGACTCATCCAGACGCTTCCTGGCTCCACAGGCACTGTAGCTAAGGGAAGGCGCCTGCCAGTTTTCTGAGAATCTCCATGGCACCTGGCAGCCAGGCCAGCAATCTCCATCCACCTTGGTCAAAGAAGACAAGACTGCCCTGAAGCCAGGTGTTCCAGACCCCTTACAGGTCCTCATTCGGGCCTAGAGGAGAGCTGGAACATTCTCATCTCTTCAACCCCAGAAGTAGGAGACTGAAGTCGCATGGAAAAGGCTAGAACTACAGTATAGAGTGCTTCCTCCTCTTGCCCTGGGACAATCATCAACCCCCATCCTGATGATCCCGGGAGGAGGGTGGGAAATTGTGAGACTGGGGGGGTGGGGTGGGTGGGTGGGAGGGGTGTGTGTGTGTGTGTGTGTGTGTGTCCTACCCACTTTCCCCCAGAACAATGCTAGGGAAGGAGGGTTGCAGGTGGAGGCCCCCAAACAACACATTCAAGAATAGCCAGGCTGCCTTTTAATGGGGGTGGTACAGGAAAGAGAGTGGTCAGTCAGGAGCCGTTAAGGCCTGACAGACAGCACAACATGGCAGATGTTTGAAGTAACTGTAGATTCAGGAGATGGGCACAGGTGAAGAGCTGGGCATTCAGCCACTCACTCCCAGTCAGTTCTCTGCCAACTGGCTGCCTGGCTGGGTGGGGCAGAGGGAGCCAAAGTCCAGAGGCAGGAACCCGCAGAACAGCAATGGAAGGTAACTCAGGTGAGGCTAGAGAGAGAAGGAACACTGTCAGTAGGTGCTTCTCAGAGCATACCCCACCCTTTATTCTTAAGATGCTTGCCTCCACCCTCACCCCTTTGTTCCAGCTCAGCCCTGAAGAGCCACATTCAGAGCCCTTTCCAGATTACACTGCTTCCTTGAGTCACAATCCAATCAGAACTCTCAATGCTTAAAAACTAACAGTAACTCCTTCCCCACTCAACTCAATTTGTTCACTGTTATCAATCACAAACCAGAGCCTCAGAACTCAAGTCCAGCAAACATCAGAGAAGGGAGTAAGGGGATTCACAAGAGAAGGGATGTGCCCAGACCACCTCAGTGGCAGGGATGAGGCCAGAACATTCTTTCTGGAGGTAATAAGTACGTATACAGGGGAGCCTCGGTGGCTCAGTCAGTTAAGTGTCTGACTTCAGCTCAGGTCATGATCTCATGGTTTGTGAGTTCGTGCCCCGCATAGGGCTCTGGGCTGACAGCTCAGAGCCTGGAGACTGCTTCGGAATCTGTGTGTCCCCCTCTCTGCCCCTCCCCTGCTCATGTTCTGTCTCTCACTCTCTCTCAAAAATAAACATTTAACAAAAGAAAAATTACAGGAGATATAAAATACATGTACAATTATAAAACTAAAGTGCATACTTTAAAAAAAAAATTTTTTTTTGTAACATTTATTTATTTTTGAGACAGAGCACGAACAGGGGAGGGACAGACAGAGAGGGAGACATAGAATCGGAAGCAGGCTCCAGGCTCTGAGCCATCAGCCCAGAGCCCGACGTGGGGCTCGAACTCACAGACCGCGAGATCGTGACCTGAGTTGAAGTCGGACACTTAACCAACTGAGCCACCCAGGCGCCCCTAAAGTACATACTTTTTTTTTTTTTTTTTTTTAATTTATTTTTGGGACAGAGAGAGACAGAGCATGAACAGGGGAGGGGCAGAGAGAGAGGGAGACACAGAATCGGAAACAGGCTCCAGGCTCCGAGCCATCAGCCCAGAGCCTGACGCGGGGCTCGAACTCACGGACCGCGAGATCGTGACCTGGCTGAAGTCGGACGCTCAACCGACTGCGCCACCCAGGCGCCCCCTAAAGTACATACTTCTAATCAACTACCTGACACCTTCATTATCAGCTCTCATGGGCACCTCAAACTCAACAGGTTCAAAACCAAAGAAGGATAATGAGTTTTGGCTCTTCCTTTCCAGTATCCATTTCTGTTCCTTACCTAACTGCATAAGCAAGAACCACCAAAATACTGACCAGTACTGGTCACTGTGGGCAATTCTGCCTGACTTTAAGAGCAATTTCTGAAGTTTTACCATTAAATACAACATTTGCTGTAGTTTTCTTGGTAGGTACCAATTATCAGATTGCAAAAATTTCTTTCTGTTCTTAGACTAAAAGGTGTTGTTGTTGTTGTTTTGTCCTTTAATTAAATGATTGTGTATGTACTGCCTTCTTTGTAAGATTCTATGTTCCACAAGGGCAGGGTGGGTATACCTTATTCACCAAATCACAATTTTCTGGCACGTTCAAAAAAAAGTTACTGAACAAATGACAGAACTACTGTACCACTTTCCTGTTCAGACCCTTTCAACTATTCTCTCAATTCTGATTCCCCATCAGAATTACCCAGAGAAACTTATTAAAATAAACCAAACATGGTTCGGTCTCACTCCAGAGTGAATTGGTAACTGGGGGGTGATGCCAGGAATCTATATTAACAAGCATCCCAACATAGACTAAAGGTCAAAATCACAGGCCTACAGTCAAAACTTCTTGACATGGGAATTGAGGGTCTTTGACACTCTGACAATATTACCTTGCCCTTTCACACTCTCCATACTTTCCCACCTCTGGGTCTGTCTGAAGTGCTTTCCTACTCCATCTCTGCATATTCAAATGTCTACTCATTCCCCTGGGCCCAGACTAAATGATTTGCCCCCGACAAAACCTTCCGGGATACCAGAGTGTTTCACTGGAGCTTCCTGAGCCACCTAAGGCACCTTTTATCTCTTCTTTGAAGGCAGTGAAGAGTTATGTGTGGCCTCTACAACTTCTCGGCTACACTGTGAGCTCCTAGAGGCAGGACACAGGGCTAAGTTGCCTGCCTATCCTACATGGAGCCCTATCGACAGGGCTCAGTGAACATCAGATGAACAAATGAATGAAGAAGGGAGAATGAAGGGTAATTTTGCCTGTTGTAAAGTAGGGGGTCTGTCACTGGGTACTTGCTCTACTATGGGCATATGGGGTTTCTATCCTCATAAAGATTGCTGGGATACTTGGGTGTGGCATGCCTTGAGAAGAATCCTCAATGGGAAAAGGTAAATATCAGCACCTGCTGCTCCTCCAAAGGAAAAAGAGATTCCAGAGCCTCATACCCCAGAACCTCCAGGGTTAGGCCCAAGATCCCACTTTTTTCTTAAACCCACAAAAATCCAGACGATTGTGATTTTGATGCAATCCCCACCCCCAACAAGTCCTTTAGGGTCTCCTTAGTTTCTAAGAGCAACTTCCCCTCCTTCCCTCTGCAAACAGCTCTTTTTGGTCTCAGGCTCTGGGCTGCTGCCTGGGGACACCGACACACAAGCACACACAAACTACAAAACAATGTGGTCAGTGAGAAAATAAGACAGACCAGAGGGAAGCTTTGCCCAGAGAGGGGACACTGAGCTGAGTCTTCAAAGATGGGGATGAGCAGATACTCAGGCAATGCTCACTGGCTGTACCTTGTGACTGCTCAGCAATGCACAGGTGTGCCCTCACACACAAGGACCTACCAGTATGAATGCAGTGTGGACCCATCCTAGGTGGCATCTCCCTCCTCTACCCTCCAAAGGCAGAAGAGAGACCCAGATACCTGTCAATGAGGGAATCCCGCATGCTGGTCGCAATGGTGCTAGGCTGGGCTTCGTTCAGCTTGAAGACACTCTCCACCACTGACAGCTCTGTGCTGGTTGTGTCCAGGCCACAGAAGGCACACCAGTCATTCACCACCATCCCAGCGGCAATTACCTCGCTGCCTCGGTTCACAGTGCCTGCCTGCCAAGGGAGAGCTCAGTGTGGATCATGGCACCAAAAGCCACAGTCCTGCCACTCCCTGGCGAGGACTATCCCCAAACCCCGCTCCTTGACCTGCATCCCCAATCGCAAACTGTGACAGATAATAACTCAGATCCTTAATGCTAGGCAAAGGATTTGCCTCAGGAGGAGACAGAGATCAGAGAAAGGAATGCTTACCACAAGGGGGACCTGAAGAAGAGAAGACAGCTCATCTTGGTCTTCAATTGAAGTCTTGGGATGTACCAGTCCTCCCTGATTGCTGAAGACAGAGTAGCTTCCTACTAGCACCTGGTCAGCCACTGTCTGTCTGAAGACTTCCACCTTGAGCACATCAGCCAAGATTTCTTCTGTTTCCTGTTAGCCAAAGGCACTGTACTCAGGGCCCAGAACTTCCAGGTCAAGGAACCAGGGGCCCTCCACACCCAGAACCACCCAGGGCTTGGCTCCCTAAGCCCCTCATCCCTCTGCTACCTAGCTGCATATGGAAGCTTCATGCAGAAAAACCAGGAAATACAGGTTGGAGCAGAGTCTAGACCAGCTATGGAGTCCCTAATAGCTGTGCATGCCCTGAGGAGGCAGGGGCTGGTCTCCACATCACCCTCTTCCCTCTAACCCACACTCAAGAGTTCAATTGTCAATCATCTCTCCTGGTCCTGGTTGCAGGATGGGACGGAGCAGTCTCCCTGATTTTGGAGGATTAATACCCTCCTCAGCTTCTTTCTGGCACTGGTCACACCTCTATTATCACTATTATCACTATTCCAATGAGTGCCTGAAATCTGAGAGCCCAAGTATAAAGAGAAACCACAAGAGACACCCCTAAGTCCTGCCTGACAGGCAAGAACAATGACTGACCACTGACTAGGCGGGTCCTGTGACTCTTGGGCGAAATTGGGCTACCTTACCCTGTCCAGGTCTGGGTGGACCAAGGCCACGTAGTCGTTGCAAGTGGTGACATTGCCCAGGGCTGAGAGCCGCTCCTCCACCCGCCGGATCTGCACTGAGTCTGGGAGGCAGTTGCGAATGTGCTGTAGCTCCTGGTCAGTGGTGTTGTTGGGCACCAGGAGACCATGTCTGTTCCCTAGAGATCCAAATTAGGGGGTGGGGCAAGAATGGACCACAAATACACAAGTAGCCTGCTAAGCTTTGGGGGTTTTAGATACAATCCAGCCCAGTCAGTTTCCCCAGGAAAGCTTTAGGCCCAGACCCCAGCCCGCTAACCCATTGATCCATACAACACCCAGGGGACCAGGAGTCCCATTGGGCAGGCCAGAGACAGCCCAGGAATTTGTTCCAACACACCCTGCCCATTTTGCCATCATCAACCAGGGGGGACCAGGACTAACAAGAGGAGCTCTTGGCGTTAGCTATATATTTTGCTACTTGAAAACTGAGGTAACACTACACACCTATCAGAATGGCTAAAATGTTTAAAAGAATGCCAATACCAAATGCTGGCAAAGATACATGGAACAACCAACAGGAGTGTAAATTGGTCAACCACTTCAGATTATTATCTGGCATCACCTACTATATAGAATATCCGCATACCCTGTGCCCAACCAGTCCTCTCCTAGGTATTACACATCCAACAGAAACATGTACATGTGTTCACTAAAAGACATAGCAACCCTATTCATATTAGAACTGAAAACTACCCTAATGCCCACTGTCAACAAAATGGATGAATATAATGTGGTATATTTACACAAAACACAATACGAATGAACAAACTACAATTATATTGTGACAACAATAACTAAACCTCTGCCTGCCTCCACAAGAACACAACTCTTGAACTTCTAAACTCTGAGTTACACCCATTATATATTAAAAAAAAAACAAAAAAAAAACACCAAGCGACAAGTCCAAAGGTCATAGTTAGGGCCAAAGAGTGTTTGGCCTGAATAAGAAAATACTCAGAGGCTAAGGTCATCAGGCTTATGATTTAAGAAAAACAAAACAAACAAAAAAAAAAACTCCCATATGACCCCAATGAACAGAACTAGAAGTAAGGGGTCACAGTAAAGGGAGACAGATCCAGCTCAAATAAAGGACCAATGGCCAGACTCAACAGTGCTGAGAAGTAGGGGAGTGGGATAGGGATGCCACTCAGAGACATGGTAAAGCCAATTTAAGACTTACATGGATAATGAACAAGATGACCCAGAATCTTAGCTCGTCATTTTGTAGAGGCAGAACTGGATCCTCAGAAAGAGGAAGCAACTTGCCCAGAGTCAGTGGCAAGGGAGAGAGGACATTTCCATCTTCCCTCCCAGGTGTGGAGGGAAGGTGTGGTACTTGGTGAGTCACTTGGGTTCCTTGAATCTTGGCTTCATCATTAGTCAGATTAGGCCAATAAGGCCTGCCTGCCAGGGTCTTCGTGAAGAAGGA
Organism: Lynx rufus; assembly: GCF_022079265.1. NCBI lineage: Eukaryota > Metazoa > Chordata > Mammalia > Carnivora > Felidae > Lynx > Lynx rufus. The sequence goes on along the minus strand of NW_025814896.1, from coordinate 23,946,653 downwards.
TTGAAATCAAGTTTAAGAGTGAAAGCACTTAATGTTATTTGTTTTCCTATGATCCAGAAGCTTTTGCCAGTGATAGTCCCTGATCTGAAAGCACTTAAAAACAGGGTCCGGCACAGGCCAGAGAGATTCTCTAGTTTCTGGAGATAATGGATGAAAGCCGGAAAATCCAAGGGTCACTAGAAGTCCCCTCCAAGGCTACAATTAAAGGCTCTGGGAGGATCCACTCCCTCGCTCAGCGTCTGGCTTACCCACACACATGCGCCCGATGATGCGGCAGCCAGCGATGGACGCGTGCACCACGGGGATGGTATCGGCGAGCTCGCCCTCGAACACACTGTAGGGATGTGGATTCAGTGGTTAAGGAGCTGAGGGGTCTGAGTCCCCGACTCCCAGCACCCTCTCAGCCATCCAGCCACCCCACTGCCAGCAGACACCGGAGCTCCCGCCGCACCTGTAGAAGTTCTCCGACCCTCCGATGGCCACCAGGCAGTAGGTGTTGGTGAGTTTGGCAAAGCAGCCGATCTCACAGTTGTTCTCGAAAGACGCTCGGACCGCCATGAGGCCTAAGGGCTGCGGGACCGGGAGTTCAGGGCCAACGAATCCTCTCCCGGCCGTGGGTCCGGGTCTCCCGGCCTCAGCCCTTCAGGGCCCGCCGCGACCGCGCCCCTCTTGGCCCCTCAAATCTCAGGTCCCGCCCACTGGACCCCTCTAGACTGTCTAGCCCGGAATCCTCCGACTACCACTCAAGACGCGGGGAGCCCAGAACCGTCCCTTCCGGCGTCCCTCCACACCCGCTCACCAAACGACAGCAACCCCCGCACGCTTCAACAGCTTCCACTCGGCCCTAGGTAGGTTTCCGTTTCCGCCTCGGCCCAGGGAGACTTCCGGGAAAGCCGAGTGCCCCCGCTTATGCAGGCGGCCACCGTAGCTCCACCCTCTGGGAGGAGTCTATGGTTGCAAGTGTTCCGGTCTGGACCCCACGTGGCCCCGCCCCACGCATGCTTTCATCCAATCATTCCTTCATTCATTTATTCAGGCGCTTTTTAGGAGGTACCATTGACCGAGACCTGTGGCTGGTTGGATGCGAGGCATAAGAGAGGAGGAGCCAGCGATGTCTCGAAGAAGACGAGTTGATGATGGAAGTATTTACTGAAGTAAAGCCTAAGGAGAAAGAGTAGGTGTGGGGAAAGTGACATGCCGAGCGTTAGGTTTGGGACAGACGTCCAGGCCAAATCTGGAGCCCAGGGAAGAGTGAAGGGCTGAGATTTGGGGCTGAAACCTGGGGTGGATGAGTCACCCACGGAGGCGTCCAGTAGGGAGAAATGAGACCAGGACAAAGGTCGGAGAAGGAGACGTGGCCAAGAAGTAGAAGAAACCAGTCTGAAGAAGGTATTGGAGAGAGGGAAGGATGGATGAAACCGGGTCTTAGGGAGGGTCCAGATGGGCAGTGGTGTGGATGCTGACTGGCTTCCACTATGCATGTCCTTGGTCACTCACTCAGGAGCCACTATGTCCTCGAGATAGATGGTAGCACTCAAGGGACCTGCTCTCATGGATGAGATGAACTTGATCTACATTTTGTAGAGTCTACACAAGCCCCAAGGCCTCTCAGAATGTCACAGTGAGGGTAGAGGGGGCTTGGAGCCCTGTCCTCCCCTCAGCCCTTCTGCAAACATCCGTCTCCCTCAGGGAGCCCTCCACAATTGGCCTGAATGGTCAATTGGCTCTTCCCCAGCCCTCAACGTGAAGTTCCACAACGCCACCTTTCTCAGGACACACCAGGCTGCTGCTGGGTCATAGCATGTCTGCCTTTATTGATTTGTATTGTGTAAACTGTCCCAGGCAGGTGGTGAGCTCAGGAAAAGACGAAAAACCTATCGGAGCCTATGCTTCTGTGTGTGTGTGTGTGTGTGTGTGTGTGTGTGTGTGTGTGTGTGTCAGAGTCTGAGTATCCACACCCTCTATATCCTCCCCAGTTCATCTCAGACCCACTCATCCTGTCCTGTCCTTGGCCTCTCTTCACCTGCTTCCCTCTACCAGGAATTCCTTTTCTCCTCCATCTGTCCAATCCTCCCCATCCTTCAAGGGCTGACTCAAAGTCTGCCTCCTTTGAAACTTTCCTCACCACTCCACTGTCACCACCCCCTGCCACTGATTCCTTGAGTTAGATACAGCTCTGTCTTGCCTGCCATTGGTTTATGTATTTATCCTTATCTCCCAGGGCCTGAGTCTGACTCACTTGTCAGCCCTGTGGTAGGTACACAGCTTAGGCCAAAGAAGATACTGGTTGCTGTGTGCATACCTATGTGTGTGTGTATGGTGTGTGTATGTGGTTATGTGCATATTTATTGTCTGTGGATCCTGAGGGGTCTACAGTGTGCACTGAATGCATATATTTTGTTTCGCTACTCATTTAGCCATATTACATTTATTGAGTACCTGTAACTAGAATTCTGAGTGTTTGGGTTTATCACATGGACCTTTGTTTACTTACTGAGTGTCAATGGGTATTCAGTTTGTGGGTATGAACCCTGTCAGGGTGTTGTGTGTGTTGTACAGGCATTTGGGGCATCTCTGTGATGTGTGTGTTTTGTGTGCATGGGGACATGTGAACTGTTGATAATGGTGTGTCATGTCTGTGCAAAAACACAATCTTAAGCATTAGGGACATGGGTTTGGGCCCCAGCTCTGCTACTGGTTCCACTTGGATCTGATTCCAAGCAAGTCATCAAACTCTCTGGGCCTCAGCTTCCACATTTATAAAATAGGGAAGATAGTACCTATGATCCTAGAAATGTATACCTGCTAGAGGTCTATCTTGTAGAATGTTGTGAGGATGAAGGATGAGAATTAACCTGTGTAAGATACCCAGCACAGTGGCAAATGGCAGGTACTGTGGTTTCTATTTTCGTGTGTGTGTGTGTGTGTGTGTGTGTGTGTGTGTGTGTGTGTAAACAAGAATTCTGAATTCAGTGAGTATCTGACTTGAGCTTCTAGACACCCTCTGCTCCTCATGCAGCCCTGCTGGAGAACCCCAGAGTCTGGAACCTGAGTAAATCTAGAATCCAAGTAGATGGAGGAAGGACATGTGCTTGCTGGGAGCAGAACTAGGACTCAAAGCGGCTGCGGAGAAGTTTGAACTTGGACTTGTTGTACTTAGTGATGAGGTCCAGTTTGCTGTGGCCCAAGGTCAGCCGCTTCTCATCCCCTGACAGGCCATTGCTACTGCCATTGTGATGGCCACCTGTGGGGCCCCCAGGGAGGCCAGGGTCAGGTCCTTGCCTGGTGCCCTGCAATTGATGATACTTGGTAATGAGGTCCAGCTTGCTGTGGCCCAGGGTTAGCCTATTCTCATCCCCAGAGCCCACTCCAGCCTTTCGAGCAGGGCTTGGTCTGGGGAGACCACTGGGCCCAGGCCCCTCACCCCGGAATGGGCCAAACTTTGTGATGAGGTCCAGCTGGCTGTGGCCCAGGGTCTGTCGTCGCTCATCAAGACTTTGCTTGTCAGCCCTGGCTGAGGAGTTGGCTTCAGGGGACACTCTGGAGCCCCCAGCCTTGGGGTACTGTACCAGGAGGTCCAATTGGCTGTGGCTGTGGTTTGAGGACAGCCTCTTGTCCTCTGGAATTTGATTGCCAGGTCTGGGGGAACCTGACTCAGGGGTACCCCCAGCACCCTGGGTCTGAGGCAGGAGATCCAGCTGGTTATATCTCTGGTTTGGGGACAACCGCCTGTCCTCTGGAGCCTGCTCTCCAGGCCAGAAGGAGCCCAAGCTGGGGTCAACCCCAGAATCAGGGCCTCCAGCTTCTCTGGCTCTGGGGAAGGGGACAAGGAGATCCAACTGGCCATGGCTCTGATTCAGAGACACCTTCTTCTCCTCCACTGTCTCCAGGGCTGTGCTAGGTACCCAGCGACTTCGTTGGGGACTAGACTCCTGGCTTCTCAGGAGCCCATTCTCTGGGAGCCGGGATAGGGCTGAAACACCCTGGGGGAAGGGGAGGAGGGGGCGTTGGCGGGCAAGCATAGGTGACCCCACTGCCAAGGTCAAGGGGCTGGCACCATTGTGGTTGAGGGCAGGGGAGGACTGGGACCATGGGGACACCCCCAACTTGCCTAGATTGGACCTGTAGGGCCCTGGCAGGGAGCCATGGTTAGGGTCAGACAGCTGGCGTTTCAGAGAGGGCTGGCCACTGGTCCCGCGGCAGGCAGGGCCCAGGGATGAGGACCCCATACCCGTGTCACTGCAGCCACCGCCTCCTGGTGGACTGAGGTAAGAGGAGTGGTCCATTAGAGGTGAGCGTTTGATGCTGCTAAGGCTGGTGCTGGAGGGTGAGGAGGATGCAGGGCTCAACACACTGGGCCGGAAGCCCAGGGCCACTGTGGGAGGACACAGTGCCCTGGGAGATACGGGACCCTCACCACCGCAGAAGCCCTCCACAGGCCGAGACTCGGCATACAGACAGCGGAACTCCCGGTCAAAGTCTTCCACGATGCGGCCCCTCAGCTGCAGCACCATGCTAGTGTGGGCCTGGCTGCAAAGCCAGGTGAAGCTGGGAACAGAAGGTCAAGGTCAGAAGGCAAAGTGCAGGAGCCTGGGGCTGGGGGGGGGGGGGAGTCATAACCAGGTGAACATACCAAGACAACTCCACCACCATTAGGACCCACGTGAGGCGACAGAGCTCTGACTTCAGAGTCTGTGCTAGTCCTAACTCAGCTTAGAGGACTTGGGCACATGGTTTCCCATCTCAGGGTCTCAACTTCCCCATCTGTAAAATGGACTGGGGACGAGAGTCCCTGGAGTCCCTCCAGTTCTGAGGTGTAATATGCCAAAGGCATTAAAGTAATCCTTCCACAGAGTGAGCTCCTCCAGGGCCCAGTGGGGGGCTGTCTTTCCCCCCCACTATGCCCTGAGGCCTGCACAGTGCCTGGCACTTGGTAGCCGTCAAGTCCATGTTGCAAGGTTGGGTGGATGAAGGTAAATTCAAGCTGCCAGATCCCAGGTGCCCTCACCAGCCGGTGGCACAGCACCCCCCCCCCCCCCGCCCCTCTCTCCCCTGTTCCCTGTGCTCACCTGTAGCTGCCTGCCACCACCTGCTCACAGTCGATGATAACAAACTTCTCCAGGGCCTGCCCTGTGAAGCGGCGGCCGGCCTTGCTGCAGTATGTGTCCCCACATGTGCTCCGCACACGCATGTTCTGGGCCAAGGAGGGAGGTAGGTTGGGTGGTGACCTTGAGAGAATGGGGCTCAAGCCACATCTAAATCCCTTGCAGTCTCTAACCTTAAGCAGCTAAGGAAAGTCAGGTTGCCCACTCCCATTGACCACCCCCCACATGACCCTTCTGCCCTCCCTGACTCCCCACCCCACCCCCTGGTTACCGCCCTGTCCCTCACTGACCGGCAGGTGCCCCCCGTTGAGGTCCATCTTGTAGCACATCTCCAGGAAGTGCCTTAGGTGCTCCTGAGCCAAAAGCAGGTAGACAGGGACACCACGTCGGCTCGAGGCCTCCATGAGGTCACACAGAAGCTCCATGTCCGTGAATATATCCATCACGACAGCTACCACCTGGAGGACATAGGGAGAATTTCAGCCCTGCCTGGGATATTGCCCAGCCCAGGGGTGGGGGCTGAGGTCCCAGGAAAAGAGAACTGGGCTTAAAAGCAGGAGGCCAGAGCCTTTGAGAACATCGACTGGAAGGGCTTTTAGCCACAACCTAGCTCAGAGGTTCTTAACTTAGACTCAGAGGGCGTTCCACTGTCTTGAATGCCCAAAATACGTTTGAAAGCTTCGGTGTGCATATTTCTGGGGACAGAGGGTTTATCTGTCATGGGCTTCTCAAAGATGTCTGTGAGGAGACCTAGGCCAAGAGTAGGGAAGGAGTCAGGAGCAGATACTAGACCCCAATTCCCAGTGCAGGCCCTCATGCTCTCCCACTAGCTCCAGCCCTAGCGCTGTCAAAGTTTCCCTCCTCAAGAATTAGAGCTGCAGGCCAGTTATTGGGGGCTTTGAGCCATTGGCCAGACCTGCCTCAGTTTCCCTACAAAGCTACAGAGGTCTAGTGTGGTATCTTATACCCACAGACTCCGTCACTTCCACCCACGCCAAGTGAGACCAAGTTTTCTGCTCAGTTGAGGGACTGGGGCTTGTGGTCTCCTCATCTAATGGACTGCCTCACAGAAGCCCTGAAAACCCCCTCACACCATCAAGCCCCCAACTGCCCCTTCTTCCCTTTGCATATATCTGCTGTGAGAACCACCTTTGTCGTCCAGGCTGAGGCAAGAGGTGCAAAGCACTGCAGCTCTGGAGCCGGACAGAACCGGGTTCAAATCTGCACTCTGCTACTTCTAGTGATACAGCCTTGGGCAAGTTTCTTCACCTCTGCGAGCCTCAATTTCCTCGTCTGTTAAATGAAGATAATGATAGCTACATCTCATAGTTATGAGGAATTCAATGTGAAAATACTCAACACACAACAGAAGCTCAATAAATGTTCCTTTCCTGCTGCCTGCTTAACAAACAAGGACATTGGCCCACAGGAAAAGGAAGCCCTTCCCAAGGTCACTCTGAGAGTCAGTGACAGCCCAGAGTGGAAGCCTGGCTCCTGGCCCAGAGGTGGAGGGTCTAGATAAGGATGAGGAGGCAAGTGCTGGAGGGTGCCCTAGTCCACGGCACAGGCCTGGCTGAGGGTGGGGGGATCAAGGTCAGGTAAGAAAGATCAAAGGGCCGGGGGTGAAAACAGCAGCCACCTCACTAATAACCCCATTCCCAGTGCTAATCAGGCCTGGCCCTCCCCTGCCTCGGGCACAGGCAGGTTTGCCAAGGAGGCTCTGGAGGCACCTGGGAGATTCCAGCTTGCTGGCTCCTGATCTCTGCAGCAGGCTGCTCCCCCAGACAAAGACACTGAGTCTAACCCACCTCAAATCCTTTGTGGGGTCATCTGATCCATTCCCCTGCCTCCTGAGTCGGAGGTCAGGGCTCAGGAATGAAGCTATGTTAGTCTGTGGCTGGAGCCTTCCCAGATACTGACCATGGGACATGCTCTCCTCCCCCTCTTCTTTCTCCTGAGCCCCAGCTCCCCATCTCTGAGCCCAGAAGCCCCCACCCCTCTTCCCTTTTGGTGCAGAACTATCATCCTGGCCCTCAAATGCCATGCTGAGGCCCAGGCACCAGTGCCTTCTTCCCTGTTTCAGGCCCAGCTGGAGATACAGTATACGAGGGGTGAGGTGCAGCTGGGGATGTGCACCAGGAGGCAGGGCCAAGCCTGGGTCCAGGGCCTGAGTCAGGGCCCCTTTCTCTCCCCCTGAGCTCTATTTCACCAACTGACTGGACCTTCCTGAGCAAGTGCCAGCCCCTCTCTGGCCTCAGTTTCCTCCTCCATAAGTCAAGGGGGTGACTCAAATGTTCATCAAGGTTGGACTTCTTAGTTTGGGAGCATAAACTCTCCAAGAATCTGACGAAGGCCATGGACTCTCTCCCAAGAAAGATGCAGAGAGGATCCCTCCTAGCAATATGCCCAATTTTGCCTGCATTTTTAGGGTGTCTGGTGAGTAATGCTCTTGAGTGTCAAGGGATTACCAAGGTAAATAAAACACATGCCCACCCTCTAGGAGCTGGTGATCTGATAGAGACCAGAGGTTCTAGTCCCAGTACTGCCCCTAAGCTGCTTTATATGGCCTTGGGTTGGTCCCTTTCCCTCCCTGGGTCTCAGTTTACACATCTGTGGAATGAATGTCTGAAGATATAAGGCCCTTACCGTGCGGGCCTGGCTGATGAGAAAACGCAGAAGGTCCTTGATGTTCTTGGCCTTGTCCCGCTGGAAGTGGACCACAGCCTGGGTGGGGCTGAAGCCTGTGGCCTGCGGAACCTCAGGCCAGCCCAAGTCCAGGTCCGGGGGGTCTATGTCAGAGGCCATGGGGAAGTAAGTGCCTGAGGTGATTTCAGAGAGCAAGCTGAGGCGGTCAGGCCCTGAGGCCTCCAGTCCCTGGGCCTCGCTGAGCTCAGGGCCCCCATGCACATGGCTGGTCATGTAGTCCACGTCCAGAGCACTCAGGAAGGGCAGCTCCCGCTCCTCGGAGATGACCCGCAGGTAGGCGGCCTCGCCCCGCTCCAGGAGGGCGTCGGCCGCCAGCCGGGCAGCCTCACTGTGCTGGAGCACCAGCGGTGAGGACTCCCGCCACCACGGCCGCTTCAGCTCCTCCACCCGGCCCCGCAGGGGTCCCGCCATGCCCTGGGCCCCCAAGTCCCCAGGCCCTAGGCCTCCAAACATTCCTGCCCACCTGGCTGCCCTCACCCTCCAGTAGGCTCCATGGCCTGCACCCTGGGCCGGCTGCAGCAGGAAGAAGATACCAATAGAACCACCTCCTGCCTGCCCGCCCCGTATGTGCCAGGGCCCCCAACACGTTGCCACCCTAAATCAGAGCCATGCTCCGCCCCATTGCCCCTGGCCTCTGGAACCTGTCGGGTCAGCCTCACCTGTCTGCCTGCTGTTGAGACTCGCCCGCTCAGGGAAATGGCAGTGCCAGGCCCTTAGCACGCACTCCTGCCCACCCCCACCCTGGCACCACCCCACCTTCACCTGCCCCAGCCCCACCAGGCTCCCAGCAAGTTTCCTCCAAACCCTGACCTTCCAGAGCCCCCATAGAGGTTGGATTATGGTCCAGAGGGGCCCAGTCCTGTTCAGACACACACATGCACAACACACACACATACACTCGCGCGCGCACACACACACCAGGGTGGATAAATGACTCAAGATACCGAGATAAAGACGTGAACACACAAGTAGATAGGCTGACATGTCATATGCAGACCATACGTTTCGATCAAACCCATGTGAACTGACCCAAATGTTAATTCAGAGACAAGCCATAACACTAAACATACCACGGTGGATATCACAAGCCTTGGCACACCTTGCATACAGGCCCTAAATAACCGAACAGGGCGTCACACAGAGCTGTCAAGGACATCAGTACCTATCTGTCCCCCGTCTGGGCCCATCTGCTCCCATGATGGCTCTGCCGCTCTCTACCTCCCTAAGTGTGACACTCACAGTCCGCTGCCCACCCCCCACCCTGGCTCTGAGTCCATCCTCCAAGGATCTCCAGCAGTGGCTTTTACCCTAGTCCCCAGGAACAGCTGGGGAGTGTTAAAATGCAGATCCCCAGGATTCACCCATCTGAGATTCAAATCCAGAAAATCTGAGTAAACCTCTGAAGCCTGCTTTTTTACAAGTACCCCGATGCACCTGGGACGGTGGACCCAGGCCCACCCCTGAGAAATGTTCCACATGGCTTGGCCTGGCATGGGCCACACCACATTCTTCCTCCCCACCTCAGGGGCTGCGTATTAAATGGCTCATAAGAAAGGTTGTTTTAGAGGAATGGGGGCACACTGCAAGGTCAGGAGGCAAACAGAGTAGGCAAGTTTCTGTTCTCTGCCCCTAACAAGGGCCACAGTCCCAGAGTCCTCAGTAGCATGAGTAAGAGGCTTTGCTCTGGAGAAGAGGGGTCAGTAGATGGCAGTTAGTTAGGGAGGCAGGCCAGGCAGAAGTGGTCACAACAGTGCACAGTGCCAACTCACAGTGCTACCCTGAGGCCTGGACAACAGGAGACCTAACATCACGTCTCACAACCCAGTATAATACTGATTTCACTTGCTTTATCTGGTCTGTGATCTGTGATTGTGTTCAGACCAGACACAGGTCCTTCTATGTCCACGAGGCTTCACACAGGGCCTAACACATTCATGGCAGGGAGCAGAGGGATCTAGGGGTTCCCATGTCGAGCTGGGCCCTGGGACCCAAGATGAATGGGACTGGGGCTTGGTCTTTGAGGATCCTAGAAGTGAGGGGCCCAGGGGTCAGGGTAAGGCCAAGAGGTGAGATGCTGGGCCATTCCATCCCATTCCAGAGGCAGGGGCAGACACTGGAACACCAGATGCTCTAAGGAGGTCCTTCACCGGGGGTGGGGGTGGGGGATTACATGAAGGGTAAGAGATTGGGTAAACAGAGCCAGACCGTGGGAGGGTAATGAGCTGTAGGGGTATCCGGGAGGCAGGGCCCTCATTAGGGCCTTATCTCCAGATTTGTTTGCGGGTAGAAGTGGGCCCTTATCTGGGCTGGAGAACTGTTCCTGAGAGGGGAGACAGGGTGTTTCTGTGTTGCTGGGTTCCTGTGTTTATCCCTCAATGTTTACACATCTATCTGATGATACATATTGTTGGCTATTTTTATAAAAACTATTTTTAATTGTGGAAAAAGACTTATAAAGTTTACCATCTTAACCATTTTTAAGTATACAGTTCAGTGGCATTAAGTACATTCATGCTGTTGTGCAACAATCACCACCATCCATCTCCAGAACTTTTTCATCTTCCCCAGTTGAAACTCTGTACCCTTAATTAAACACCAACTCCCCATTCCCTCCTCTCCTCCAGCCTCTGGTAACCACCACTATTTCTTTTCTTTTCCTTTTTTAAATGTTATTTTTGAGAGAGAAAGAGAGAGAGTGAGCAGGGGAGGAGCAGAGAGAGGGGGACTAGAGGATCCCAAGCAGACTCTGTGCTGACAGCAGAGAGCCCAATGTGGGATTCAAACCCACGAACTGTGAGATCATGACCTGAGCCAAAGTTGGACACTTAGCTGAGTCACCCAGGTGCCCCACCACCACCCTACTTTCTGACTCAATGAATATGACTACTCTAAGCATGTCATCTCAGTGGAATCAAACAGGATTTGTCCTTTTGTGACTGGCATATTTCACTTAGCATAAAGTCCTCAAGGTTCATCCATGTTGTAGCACATGTCAGAATTTCCTTCCTTTTTAAGGCTGAATAATAGTCCACTGTGTGTATATACCACGTTGTTTATCCATCCAACCACTGATGGATACTTGGGTTGTTTCCACCTTTTGGCTATTGTGAATAATGCTCTTTAAACACGGGTGTATAAATTTGGCTCTAGAGTTTTGTATATTTCCCTCCATGCTGATGTTTGTGTGAGATTCTTTTTTTTTTTTTTTTTAAACCCAGCCCCCATGGGGCGCCTGGGTGGCGCAGTCGGTTAAGCGTCCGACTTCAGCCAGGTCACGATCTCGAGGTCCGTGAGTTCGAGCCCCGCGTCAGGCTCTGGGCTGATGGCTCGGAGCCTGGAGCCTGTTTCCGATTCTGTGTCTCCCTCTCTCTCTGCCCCTCCCCCGTTCATGCTCTGTCTCTCTCTGTCCCAAAAATAAATAAACGTTGAAAAAAAAAATTAAAAAAAATAAATAAATAAACCCAGCCCCATTCATCTTGGGTCCCAGGGCCCAGCTCGACATGGGAACCCCTAAATCCCTCTGCCCCCTGCCACGAATGTGTTAGGCCCTGTGTGAAGTTTTGTGGACATAGAAGGACCTGTGTCTGGCCTGAACATGATCACAGACCAGATAAAACAAGTGAAATCAGTATGCTCAACATGGGGCTTGATCTCGCAACCCTGAGATCAGGAGTAATGTGCTTTTAGACTGAGCCAACAAGGCACGATTCTATTTCTGTAATTAAAAAACAAACAAACAAACAAAAAAAACCCAATACTGAATATCAGTAATTTCATATGGTTCAACTCAATATATATACACATGCCCATGCATAGCTGTACCTGTGCATGTAATGAACATGTACATGCTATCTGCTTTGTTTGTATGTCTGCTTGGCTGTCTTTAAATATCTAGCCATATGTCAGTGTGCATTTACCTGTGTCTGCATGTGTGTATGTATATTTGTGTGATGTTTGGGTGAAGATCTGTTTGTGTGCATGAGTGACTGTGCAGCGGGGGAGGTCTTTGACCCTAACTCTGCAGTGTGGTACTGGGTGCATGCACAGGGAGGTCAAGTGAGCGGGGCAGAGACAGGAAGACAATGAATTGAAGTGAAAAGGGCTCCAAGGTATCCCTGACACGCTGATAATGAAAGCGTGTAAGTCAAATCAAATCCCTTAGGTGGCAAGACTAGCCCCTCCCATTGGATTGAATGGGTAGAGGGCAACCAGAGGGTAGACAGGTATATCCTGGCCTCAGGGCTGGGCCTGGGCTGGAGACCCAGAGTGGTAGGAGCCGTACGGATAGCAAAGCCTGGACCCTGGCGGCAGTGTGCTGGCACAGGCCCCTTAATAACCGTTATTAAAGGGAAGAAAAATATTTTCCTGTCCCGGGGACGTGTCAGGCGCCTGCCTGGCATCATTCTGCCATCCTGGGGGCCACTTCACCTTGTCTGTGGTCTTTTATAAGCCAGGTGGCGCCTAGGCAGATGACTGTCGTGTGGGGATGGTTGGAGCCCATCAGATGCAGGCTGCTCGGGTGCCAGCACTGCCGCGTACCTTTTATGTGGCACTTCTGGGTGGGGGGTGACAGTATTCCTGGGAGGAGCAGAAAGTAGGAGAGCCAGGCTGTGCCCAAATCCCTTGCATCAAGGCAAAGTGACCTAAGAGCTAGAGACACAGGAACAAGCGGTGAAGATATAAAAGGGTGAGAAAGACTCCAAGATGTGCAGAATGACATTCCGGGCTGGAGGGCTAGAAGGGCCCGGGCATGGCTACTGAAGGAAGATGGGGGGCTGTGGTGCAGGGAAAGGGCTGCCAGAAAGGCCTCTGGAGCCACACTCTGAAGAGGGCCTTGCTGAACTGCTGGCTCTCATTGTCCAGACAATGGTGAAAGGTTGGCAAGATTTCTAGAGTGAAGCACCAGACTCACAGGAACAACCCACATGGGTGTGGTTCACTGTTCTTGAGCACCACACAGGCCTTCAGGAGGTCCCACTCGCTCTGGCACTTAATGAGCAAATGGAACAATCACAACTCTGAGCCACAGTGGTTTAATCTGTAAAATGGGACCAACATCACCTCCTTCACCAGGTTTTTGTGAGGAATAAGTGAGACAGCGCAAGTGGGGGAGGGGCAGAGAGAGAGGGAGAGAGAGAGAATTCCAAGCAGGTTCCACGCTGCCAGCGCAGAGCCCAATGTGGGGCTCAAACCCATGAAGCTGTGAGATCATGACCTGAGCAAAAACCAAGAGTCAGACGCTTAACCAACTGAGCTACCCAGGCCCCCCATAAATGGGCTATTTTATGGCAAGTGCCTGACCAAGAGGAGGAGTAGTAGTTTAGTACATACTGGATTCTAGAGCTTTCTCAGGCCATGAAAGGGCAGGGGCTCAAGTAGAGGCCTGAAGACAAAAGAGGCCTGAAGCAGCCACCGGAGGAGCTACTTTGGTCTGTCTCAGACCCCTTCTAGACCAAAGGCTGGCTCTGAATGTGAACATGGCCCTCTGGCCACGTCAGTGGAGTGTGGCTCTGAGATTTGGCCTCTTATTCCAGCTCACAGGAGACAAGGTCCTCTCTTCACCCTTCATACACAGATAAGCATTCTGGCAGGCAGATCACAAGAACGAGAATTTGGGCATTCTATTTTGTAAAGGTGGCCGAGTCTGGGGTCTAGACTACAGACACTGTGATGATGGTGTCTCCCTTCCCTCAACTTCCCACAACCCACTCATCCACCTTATCCCATCCAGTTGTAGACTTGTTCTCACTGTTTCTGTAAGGGGAGGGAATTCCTACTCTACTTTCCAGGAGAAGAAGTAGGAGAGGACTGCCCCCTCTCTTCTCTTCACTCACTCTTCCTCTCCAAGGAAGGAATGGCTAGTCTGATTGGTGGCTTAGAAGGAGCTGGACTCCAATCTTTTGCCCTGCCCCCACCCTCCCTCCCTCCCTCCCTCTCTCTTTCTTTGGTTCTGCGGTAGGCAAAGGTAGCATATTCTTTATTCACCTGCATGGCAAACTTCCAGAGGAGGTTCTGCCCCTGTAATGGGGAGGAAGAGGTCTGCTCTTTCTGGGGGTAGAGGTGAGTAAGTTTAGTTTTAGGATATTAACAAGTCCATTTGGCCAGAGAGTGAAAGCTACATTCTCCAATCAGCTTTGTCAGAAATACTGGTATAACCACTGTTTTCATATCTCTTAGGTCTTTTTTTTTTTTTTTAATTTTTAAATGTTTATTTTTGAGAGAGAGAGAGATAGGGAGCATGAGCAGGTGAGGGGACAGAGGATCTGATGCGGGCTCTGATTGACAACACCGAGTTCGATATGGGGACTGAATTCACAAACCATGAGATCATGACCTGAGCCAAAGTCGGACGTTTAACCGACTGAGCCACCCAGGTGCCCCTGTCTCTTAGGTCTTATTTCTCAATTCGTTTTGAACTTGGGAGAGGAAGAAAGAGATATTATCTAATGACCTCTTAAGCCCCCAGCATTGTTGGTCTAGCCACCTCACCCTCCCCGTCTTATCCCATCACCTCCTCTCCCTCTGTCCATCCAGTTCACCCAACATGTATTTAATGCATCCTTTAAGCCAGCACTGTGGGCTCAAAGATGAGTAAGACTTGGTCTCTGCCTTGGAGGAATTCATAGTTTAGTGGGGAAGGCAGACTCATAAATAATTATAAGCCACAGGTTAAACCAAGGTATAAATGAAATGCTTTGGGGGTTTACAGCTCATGACCCATTCTGCAACCTTAGAGGAACCAGGTCTCCACCCCCCATCCCCAACTAGGGTACAGCCCTGTGGCAGGCTTTTTCTCACATGGTGACTGGGAGGTTAAGGAGCCATTTCTGGACAGGGGGAGATAAAATTAGGGAAGAAACAAGCCAGCAGAGGCCTATGGTTCTGGTTCCCAATGGCAAAAACTTGAGTTTCTCAGGACCTCAGCCTCCCATGTGTGAAGTAAGAAGGTGGGGTTGGAAGTCTCCAGTTCTCTTCTAGCACTTACATATTCCATCACTCCACCCCCCCACCCCCCCACCCCCCATCACTGTTTGACATTACAGGTCAGTACTTGAAGACTCCCTTTCTAGGAATTCTCCATTCAGGATCTCTAGGACCTTTTCTCCCCTCAATAGATGGATGGTAGATGTGGGGGGGGGGGGGGGAGAGGCCCTTGACCTGGGAAGGGTGTAGGTTCATCAGCATAGCTCAAGGGAAGTCTCCTGGAAGCCACAGATGATTTGTGATGGCTGGTTAACACTGGGACAGGAGTGCGTGGGTAGACGATCATGGTCAGGGCCCCAGGGTCTGGCTTACCCCTGCCTAAGGCCAAACCAGTGGTGCAGTGGACAAGCCATAGTGGGATTCTGTGGGAAGGCTAGAAATAGGCAGAACCAGGGCAACAACAACAACAAAGGAAGAGTTCAAACACTTCGGACTCTCCAAAAACCCACTAGCTCCCTTTCCTTTCCCCTTCACCCCAATGACCGGTAAACTCCAGGTTCCCTGGACACCAGCATGAGCTTGCCCTTTCCCTCTCAGCCTCCTCACCTCAGAAATCCCTTGTGCCCCATTTGTACTCCAATCTCTGGTCACAGGAAAAGTTCCCTCCTCCCCTCCAAAGCCAGGCCCTTGTTCTCAAGACCAGGCTTCCACTTTCAGAAGGATCTCATAATTCCTAACACTTACGGGAAGTTTCCTACTCCATCGGGTGCTTTACATTTACTCAGACTCCTCCTCACCCGCCCATGCACATCATTTTTCTGTGCTTTAAATACCTTAGTTCTTACCGTGCTCTCCTAACTCCTGCCCAATTTTCCTCCATTTCTTTTCAGCTAGGCACTTATCAAGATACCCTGCCTTCTTAATCCTTTGCAATATCTGTATTCTCTCAAAAATCTTGTTCCTGGAATAGTCTAAAACCCTTAAGCCTCATTCACTTACTCCCTGGCCCCTACTCTGCAGCATGCATCATTAAAAACCTCCTCCTTCTGGAAGTTCTCTCCCCTGGCTTCTACCTCAGCCTCTACTTCCTATGCTGGTTCTTGCTCTTCCTATCCAACCCCCGCCTCCCCCCCCCCCCCGATGCTTTCTCCCACACTGACCCCACTTCCTGGTCAACCCTCTACATTTTACCTCTGGGAGCTCATCCATTTTCATGATTTCAAGTGTCCTTCTATACCCAAGACAAGTCCAAAGTCCTTAGTCCCTCTATCCTAATCATCTCCCAAGGTTCAGCCCCTCTCTATGCCCTTGCTCTCCCTGGGGCACCTTCCACCAGACCTGCCCCCATACAGACATAACCAACACACACCAAAAGCAATGGGTTAGGGCTCAAAAGACAGGAGACTGTTCAGCTTTGCTACAGAGTCACTTTGCACCAATTAGTGGCTTCTTCTCAGTGAACCTGTTCCCCTACTATACGATGTGGGCAATAATCCCTGCTCTATCCCATAGGATAATGTAATTAGCACTTGGAAAAAACACAATACAGAAGATTCTTCTTTTTGAGTTTCCCTCTTCTGCCCAACATTGCCATCTCTTGGCTCCCAGGAGAGCTCCAGGGTGCTTTCTTCAGGCTCCAAGAGCAGGGAGGCATCAAGTCCCGATGATTTCTTCAAAAATGTTTCTGGAGTTTGAATTTCCCTTTAATTTTTCAATTTTATTAATTTATTTTGAGAGAGAATGAGTGTGAGCAGGAGAGGGCAGAGAGAGAATCCCAAGCAGGCTCTATGCTGTCAGCATGGAGCCGGATATGGGGCTCGATGCCATGAACTGTGAGATCATGACCTGAGCTGAAACCAGGAGTCGGACGCTCAACCGACTGAACCACCCAGGAGCCCCTGAACTTCCCTTTGAATTCCTACAATCACCCTCCAGGCCCTCAAACCTAGTTGGCTAGTTCCTGACTGAGCCAATCCACCTTGCACACCACCGAACATCTCCACTCCCATCAGGTCACACAGCCCTTACTGAGAATGCCTGCCAGATGCTGTATTACCCAGGCTACCCCCATTTGTGGCCCCACCTGGCTCTCTGCAACCTTTTCTTCCCTTAGCAAACCACTCAGCTGGACCACGTGAATCTGAAGGGCTTCCTATTCTGGGCCTTTTCCTGGGCAGCTCATTTCCTGTTTCACTTTCCACCTACCTAAACTTTGCCCATCCTTATGTCCCAACTCCCTTCAAGGCTTTTCTGATGTCTAACCCCCTTGTTCTGACATTTCCTGTTAGTGTGTGTATGTGTCTACATAAACCCACATGGCTGGAATATCGCATGTTTCTTTTTACTTTTTTTAATTGTAGCAATAACTGCTCCTTTCCCCATCTGGTATTCCTTTTCTAAAACCAAACGCATTGGACTCGGGTCACAGAACCACCTGAGTCTGCATGCAGAGTAAATCTGGGTCCCCCTGAGCTTCATGCAGTTTCCCTCAATGGTAACAGGAGTTTAGTAACACTTACCTCACAGATTTGTCACTGAGGATTAAAAGTGGTAACAAGTGAAAATACCAAGCAGTGTCTGAGACAAAAACAGAAATGGAAAAGATACTGGCTGAATTGTGGCCTTGGCTTTAATCTCAGCTTGTTGTAAAATCTTTTTTTTCAATGTTTATTTATTTTTGGGACAGAGAGAGACAGAGCACGAACGGGCGAGGGGCAGAGAGAGAGGGAGACACAGAATCGGAAACAGGCTCCAGGCTCCGAGCCATCAGCCCAGAGCCTGACGCGGGGCTCGAACTCACGGACCGCGAGATCGTGACCTGGCTGAAGTCGGACGCTTAACCGACTGCGCCACCCAGGCGCCCCTAATCTCAGCTTGTTGTAAGAAACAGCAATTATTTATGGTTCTCAAACTTTTAGGCAAAACTGAAATCTTAAGAGGTACTATTCACGTTGTTCAGTGTTTCTCATTTATAACCCATACAGTATGTATGTTCTTCTCTGAAAAGAAACAATTTATTTCTTCTGATGAAGAGTGTACTTCCTTTTATGTGACAATGGGACCTATATAACGTTGACTCCCATTTCTGCTTTTGGCTGCCAGGAATCTCAGAGCACGGTTTTATATTGTTGCAGATTTCTTTGCTAACCTGTGGGAGGCAGTGTGGGATGGAGAAAGAACAACGACCCGGGGGTTGGAAGATGTGGACCAGGGCACCCTGGGTCCCTTCTTCCTCTGTCTGGATGAGCCTCCAGGTCTCTGTGACCCTTGGTCCCTTCACCTGTGCAAAGGGGATAAGAACGATGAGGATACCTATTTTACAGGACTGCTGTGAGAAAATGCATTAAAACCACTTCATAAATTACCCCAAAAATCCTATGAAAGTTGGTTATTAGCAGCACAGGTTCTTTCTTTCTTTTTATTTAATATTTTTGAGGGGGACGGGCAGAGACAGGGAGACACAGAATCTGAAGCAGATTCCAGGCTCTGCGCTGTCAGCACAGAGCCTGACACGGGGCTCAAACTCACAGACCGCCAGATCATGACCTGAGCCGAAGTTGAATGTCTAACTGAGTAAGCCACCCAGCCACCCCATTCTTTTTCTTTTTTTTTTTTAACTTTTAAAATTTATTTCTTATTTTTATTTTTTAAATGTTTCTTTTGGAGACACAGCATGAGCGAGGGAGAGGCAGAGAGGGAGACACAGAATCTGAAGCAGGCGCCAGGCCCCAAGCTGTCAGCACAGAGCCCGATGCAGGGCTCGAACTCATGAACCACAAGATCATGACCTAAGTCAAAGTTGAACACTTAACCAACTGAGCCTCCCAGGCGCCCCATTAATTTTTATTTTAGAGAGAGAGCCAGCGTTGAGTGAGGGGAGAGAGGCAGAGAGGGAGAGAGAATCTTAAACTGGCTCCACATTCAGGGTGGAGCCGGACTCAGGGGTCAATCCCCAGCCCCAGGATCAAGGACTGAGCCAAAATCAAGAGACTGATGCTCAACCAACTGAGCCACCTTAGCAGCACAGGTTTTCTAACATGATTATTTCCCTTCCTGCCTCCCAATATTTGCACCTTATCTTTTAAACTTTGTTCTAATCATTTTGCAGTTTTATTGTAACTGTGTCTCTTAATTTGCTGTGATCCTTTCAGGAAGTACACAGAGTACAAATAAATGACAAAATTATTTCTAGAGAGTATTCTCCCTGAGGGCAAGAAACATCCTTCATTTGTTTTGTATAATAACAATTTACAGTAGAAAAACACGTAGCTAGGGATGCCTGGCTGGCCCAGTCCGTAGAGTGTTGACTCTTGGTCTTGGGGGTCATGAATTCGAGCCCCACATTGTAGAGATTACTTAAAAAAGAAAGAAAGAAAGAAAAACATGTAGCTACAGAAAGAACATTTAGCTCATTCCTATGCAAAAGCCAACGGAGGTACTTTGTACTGAATTGTTAAAATAAGCTGAACTGTGGGTCAGAGAATGATCCAGAAAGGGACTTTTTTTTGTTGGGCTTGTACTAATAATGACTGATGATCTAGTCATTCATTCCTTCTGTCATTTAGCAAAGCTTATTCTGATGCCTACCATGAGTCAGGCACTCCTGGGACACTAGAAAAACAAAGGTGACTGACTTCACAGTGCCCACTCTGAGGGAGCTAATGGTGCAGGATGAAGGGTGTGTATGTAAAAACTAGTTTCCACCTGGGACAGACAAGGTAGGATGGGGAGTGGGTATTTGAGGACACACAGGATTTCTCTAGTCTGAAGAGGAAACAAGGATTCCAGGTAGAGGAAATATACAGGGTGGTCTCTTCAGGTAACCCCAAATGGTTCAGTTTCCTCGGAGAAGAAATGAGTTAGAGACTCAGAAACAAGCACAGGTCAAATTAAGAAGAGCCTTGCAGCCTCGAGGAGCCTCGATTTTATCTTGAAGGGGAGGGGGTCATATACTCGGTGAAAGATGCCGGCAGGCAGGAAGTGAGGGCTTTGGGACATCCCCAACATGACAGATCCAATTTGGCTCTTTAAAACGCAGCTCCGTATTACAAGTTGCAGTGTTTGATGATTACTCATCTTATGGAGACAGGACTTGGCTCTGCAGGCAGGACCATCTGCTGCTGGAGACATTCATAAACGGCCTGTATGAACATAGGCCAACTGGGATGCTGAGAAAGGGAGTCAAGTTCTGGACCAGGGTTGGACTAAGAGACCTCTAAAGTTTCTTCTAAATCTGCAATTCTGTGATTCTCATGCAAGCCCAGTAGCTGAACTGGTGCTGTGGGCTGGGATCTGTGGCTGGGGAGCTGCCCTGGGCAGCAAATGGGTTAAGGCTCAAGTAACTTTTATATATGAATTAATGTGTGGAGTTGGGAGCCAAAATCTGTTCCATTAATTTTTCCATCCATTCCAGGAGCAGTTAGGTACACACAGTAAAGTTTATTTTGGTGCATGGTATACTTCACTCCATTAAAAATAAATTAATCAGCAAATTCCTGCCTGGCTCAGCTCTGGTTTATGTAAATAGTGCCCAGCTGTAATGAGTTACAAGGTGTTATTATCTCACACACACAGAGGAGGCTTCACTCTAGAACTCCGCTTGCAACAAAAGCATCTTAAATAAACTCAGAGAAGGCGGTCTGATTTGTAATGTTTTCACAGAAGTGGGATATACCTCACCCATATAGAATTTCTTTATATGACTCATTTTATAGCAAGTTAAATGAAGGAAGTTTGATGGGGGAAGGAGGGGCAATATGGTTCCCCGCCCCCTTCCTTCAATGCAAAGAAAATCCCCCAAGAGATGACCCATACTCAGGGAGGAGGCAACTGACCCTCAAGAGCACAGACCGAGGTGGCTCTGTAGCACACGCTCTAGAAGTTAGGAAGGAGCTAGAAAGCTGGGCATGGGGTTGGGCCCTGGGATGGTACAACTAAGCCAGAAAAAAATATTCTCTTTGCCCCAGTATCTCACATAAAGGAGTCAAGAGAGGAAAAGACAGCATGTCCCTCACCCCATTCAATAGGGAAGTGACAAAGAGGCCTATGTTCTTGGGTCTTCTTTCCAAACAACTCAGGATGTGACAAGCCCCTTGGCCATCAGAAGCCTCCTGGATCCCAGAGGATGGAGCCTGGCAGGCTATGCCTTGGCCACAACAGTGACATCTCCATGAACTGGAGGCAAGAACAGCAGCAGAGATCCTCTTGACCCTCTCCCCATCCTGTCTCTGAGCTGGGTGATGCTCCTCAGCTTATGGCAAATGCCATCTCAGATAAGTTTCTAAAAAACCCTAGAATAAAGAGTCATTGCAGAGATATGTCTCTGTGTCTTTTAATGGCCAACTCAACCCCATGGCTCAAAACCAGAGGACAGAGTGTGGTTACCCGTCTTGACTCAGCAGCATTCCAAACTGCTCCTTTGCCATGGTGGGCCCTTGGTGGAAGTGTACCGTTTCTAACTTACCACCATCCCTCTGCAGCCTTTGGGAAAAGCTGTCAATCACATAGTTACTGGAGGGGATTAGGGGAGTGTGTGCTGGGGAGCTCTTGCTCAGGGCTTCTCTTGAGGGAGAGGATATCTCAGAAGAACTGAGGGTTCTCCCAGCACTGTACCCCACCAGATCAGGCTCTTGGGCATATTAAAAGGAAAATCAACACAAATGGGGCCAGGTATTTGACAGATGCTGTTCAAAGGTCAGTTCAGGCCACTTTCTGCAGGGTTCTGGGCCAAACAAGCACCTCTCTCCTGGCAGTTCTTCAAAGCCAGCTGGCCAGCTGTTCAGAGGGACCAGTCCATCAAAGACCCTCGTCGTTATAAGTTGGGGAATGGGGCTTCAGGACACTCTGAGGATTCTTCTCCACTAGAGGGCGCCAGCTCACCTCCCCTGTCAGAAGCAGATCCTCCCCATTCATGGAGTCCAGGTACTGCATCTGCAACAGGGACAGCAAGAAACAGAGGGCAGGGACAAGGGCAGGACAGACATGAGACGTCAGAAGGAATCAGTCTTCCAATGGAGAGGATGGGGAGGGAGTTTGTGGGGGGTTCTGACAATACCAGCTCCCAGTCAGCAGGTCTCTGATCTTCCAGATTATTTCCTTAGAGAGGGTTGGGAGAAACTAATCACTGGGAAAGTTCACTGGGAAAGCTTTAGAGAATTCCCCATCATACCTCTAATAACCAAAACAGACACACAAGCCCTGACTTTCTGGACTGCAAGAACTTTTCAGGGAGGATGTATTGGGGGAGACATGTCCTTGGGATGTGTGCATGTGTGTGTAAGTTTATCTGTCCGTTCAGGGTAGTGATGTTACTCAAAGTGAGCCAATTCCCTTCTCTGAGGTTTAAGTCTCCTTGTGTGAAAACAGGGAATAGTAACGTGTACCCCCACAGGACTCACGAAAAGATTAAATGCTTGTAACTGCTAGTCGCTGGAACTTTTTCTGGGGCCTTGACCACACGATTAGTGGGCCGCCATGCTTGCCAGTGGGCCCAGCTTCACCCACCATGACGACTGGCAGTTTCTCTGAGAGAAATGTGGAGAAGGGACAACTGTGATGGACAATGGGCGCAGCTTCAGGGAAGGTGAGGTTGGGCAGTTCCACAAGAAGCAGGTGATCTAATGAGAAGCCAAGTCTCAGGAGGTAAAAGTGGTCTCTGGGAGAATTACCTTCGCTGCTGCTAGTAAGGAGAACAGAGGAATGAGAAATGCTTTCAAGGGGACAGGCAAAATTTACAGTGGGAGCTGGATCACATCAGGAGTAAGCATTGTATTCAGAAAGCTGAGACTCCACTGTGGGGTGAGAAGGCATTTGGGAGAAAAGGAGAAGGGATGGAAGTCCAGAGGCCCCATCTTAGGCTTTGGATCATCCTCCTCTTCCAAGAATTCCCATTCCTGTTGTTTCACCTTCAGGCTGCTGACCCTGAAACCTAACCTCAGTCTCTCACATATACCTCAGGTCTAGATTTCTATACATCATGCTGTCTTCCGGTGCAAGGAGAGCAACTGACCCATTATCTCCCCTAAAATACACTCCTCTTTCCAACAACTCCATTTCTATGCCTAATGCAGCCACTCTGCCCATCTTCAGCATTGAAAGTCTCAACATAACCTCTGACTGGGTCTTGGGCTACCCACCAGACCAACCAGGATCATGGCACAGGACTAATCTGTTCAGGGCCCCTCCTGGTCTTTCCTGAGCTGCTAACTTACACTGAGTCTTGCCTGTCTTTGGCCTTTCACAGCCTTTGTTTCTACCCTGTATCACATCACAGACTGATTTATTCCAGGGTTAGCTTGTGCCTGACTGGCTTCCTCACCAAACCATAAGTTGGCTCGCGGGTAGGTCTGGGTTCTGTGAATCTCTGCTTTCTCAGGAGAGTGCCTGGCACAGCAGGTACTCAGAAGTTTTGCTGATACCACCGGGTCCCATGAAAGCTCCCTGCTTCCCTAAGTGCCCTATCACTGTTTTTCTATTGCCTGCCTCTCACTAGACAATATGGAATTTTTTCTAGAGGCCCTGGTGTGGTAACTCTTTCTTTTAGGGCCCTCAGAGAGGTCCCAGCTGTGCCCTTGTTGTGGCCTCTGCCACAAGCCCACCATGGCAGATGGAAAAGCTGGGCTGGTCTCTCAAAAAAACACAGCATTTGCTTTGCCAGTTGCTACTTCTGTCTGACAGCGAGTCCAGTCAACAGTGAGTCTCAAGAGTTTTGTGTGGGTGGAGCCCCCTGGCCACAGTGCCTTCTTCCAGCTCTAGCAGATTTGAAGAATGGTCAAACAGAAGTCCTGGCTTCTGGGGTTCTCTACCCTCTGGGTCTGAAAAGCCCCACTGTGTGGTTTTTCCAGCCATCAACAAGCTGTTCCTGCTGGCTTCTACCCAAGAGCCAGGGCCTGGCCTTCCCATTCCTGGCTGTTGAAGGCTTAAAGGCTATGGACACAGGTGAATAAGAGAATAACTGTGGGGTGAGGCCCCTTCAGCTCCAGAGGCCAAGCCCATGAAGCAGAGATGTGACTCATGGGACAGCCTGAGCTGATGAGCTGTCTGGAGCAGCTAAGGCTTCTAGTGGCTACATGAATCACCAGCTTGGGGTTCTAGGCCAGCTGTGCAGGCTGACTCACTGGGAGACCCTGGAAAAGCCTCTATGTTCCTCTTCCTTGCCATTCAGCTCACTCGTCTATAAAGTATGGATTTCCCATCAATACAGGATCAAGGAGCAGAGAGATCAAGAGGTGAAGTAGCCATGGTTTCAAGAAAAACTATGTAGTGAAGCAGTCCTCACTCTGGAGTTTTCTCTTAGAAGCTCTGGTTTTAGGGAGCCCTGGGGGACCAGGGGGATGGGGAATGAAGTAGGAGGACGCTGTTTGATTGTGGATAGCATTCAGTGGGCAGAGGCTTGAGGGTTTTTTATGGAATTCTACCTGGAGCCCAGTCCTGCTAGAAATCAGAAACAGGAAACATGAACCTTGAAGCTTCAATGTGAGCACAGAGAGGGCTACAGTGGGCGACTGCACTGTACCCCATTCCCATATCCTACAGGACTATGCACACCAGGGTCTCCCACTGCACTGGGCACACAACAGACAATCAAATGTGTAGTGAATGAACGCCTAAAAGTGTTTGAAAGCAGGAGATTACTCAGCGCCTCTTCTTCTTCTATCCCATTCCCCACCCCCTGCCTAGCTCATGGCTGGATACAGAGAAGCTGTTCTCTATCAGTGCCTGGTGTGGACATGATGTGGTCAGAATTCCCTCAGACTGGCCTCTGGGAACTCAACCTCTCATGATCCTCTGAAAGTCCAGCATCCACAGACCTCAGGAAGGACCTGCTTTCCATGAGCCTCTGGAAGAGGTGTAGGGCTGCTCACCTGTTTCCTCACATACTCCACCAATAACTCAAGCTGTCGAGGATCTTCACATTTCTGGTTGAAGAAGGTTCTCCAGAGCGCAGCAGCTAGCCCATGGTCATCTGAAAGGATTCCCTGGAACACAGAAGACAACTGGTCTCCTGGGGACCATGGCAGAGCCACAATACAAAAGCTGGGACTATTGTAAACATAATGGCAAGCACCGCATTGGCTTGGAAGGACCTTACAGATACCACAAAAAGGCCTTGTGGACCTTATATACACCACAAGAAGGAACAGGGCAGCTACACAATAGAACTGGAAGAGGTCTTCAGAGAGCATCTGATCCAACCCTTTCATTTCATACAAAGGAAGGACACGGAATCCAGAGGGGCCAAGTGCCTGGCTAAGATTGATGCAGAGATGGGGTTTATGTCTGGTCGCCTTCCCAGGCTACAGTTCCCTCTACTCTCCTGCACTGTACTCGACCCAGCGATACCTGTGAAGCTAAGAAGAGAAACAGTGGCACATTGCTCCCACCAGCGTCCACAAGGAACAGGCACAGAGTATTCTGAGGGGGTATTTCCCCCCAGAAACAGAGGTGGGAATACACTGCACCTTCTCTTCTAGTGCATGGACACATATGCAAGGCAGCCGGCTCTCCGGGGAAGGAAACCAGGCACCATGACCTCACTGTCACCCATCTCTGGGTTGGCCATGGCTTGTCCTGCCTCTCCTCAAGTAGAGGAACAGGCTCACTGTCATGGGCCACAGAGGGCATGCTCAGACACTGTGTGCATGTGTGCCTAACATTGTCCTTCCCAGCAGAGACAGGGGCTCTGTTGGGAAGTCCAAATATCAGAGACTAATCGGCACTTGGGCCATGGACTAGGGCCATTTACTAGTTTGGATCTCTAAGGGAAGGAGAGGGAAGGTTCCTGCTTCCTGGGGTGAGGGTGACTGAAGGGAAAGGCCCCAAGAAGTTGCTCTGTCCAGGTGCCAAGGTAATGTGGAACCAGACAAAGCACTGGCTGGGATTTACAAGTCATAAGGTTGGATCAGGTCCTGGCTCTGCTACTACGAAGCTCAGAGATGGTGGGCAATTCAATACACCTGAGTCTCAACTTGCTCCTCTATTAAACAGAGATGAAAATGCTTTCCCTACGTACGGCATCTTTGCATTATGAAAGTGAGATCATGTAAAGGTACT
Organism: Lynx rufus; assembly: GCF_022079265.1. Taxonomy (NCBI): domain Eukaryota; kingdom Metazoa; phylum Chordata; class Mammalia; order Carnivora; family Felidae; genus Lynx; species Lynx rufus. The sequence continues at coordinate 23,920,866 of NW_025814896.1, read as the reverse complement.
CTGTTAAGTGGAGTACAGTCAGATACAAAGACCAGGAGCTTGCTTTGGCAGGCAGCTGTGGATATGGTTGAAACAACAGTGAGATCTAGGGATCAGACCACCTAGGTTCAAACAGCAGCTCTGTCACTTGATAGTTGTGTGGCCCTTCGAAAGCCAGCCCTTCCTGAGTCTCAGCTTCTCATGAGCTGAACAAACACAGTAAGACCAAGCCCACAGCATTGTTGTGAGAATTTGGAGATGATGGCCATGAAAGGCTCTGTAAATGGCAAATCACTGCACAAAGACCCCAGATCGTGTATTCAATGTGATGCTGTGGACTGGTCTCTGGGACAGGGCAGCATATGAGGTCTGACTTCAGGCCTGCTGCCAGGAAGGGCCAAGTCTAGGATAGGGTGCTGACAGTTTGGTGGAAAAACATTCTACCTGTTCCAAATGCTCCCTGCTAAACACCCCTACAATTCCACAGCTTAAGAGACTGTGCTGGCACAATGGCTGAGTCAGGAGAACCAGCTTCTTCTGGCAGATGGGGACAGGGCCCAAGGACAAGCTCAGGCACATCACCATTCTCCAAGTTATTTGCTAACCCAACAGACTGCCTGTGTCCACAGAGCCCTGGGCACATGCCAGAGTGCTGCTGGAAGCGACCTACATGTGCTACATGGGAAGGAACAGGCGTGAGAACAGGCGTCGTGAGGACTTAAGAGTATGAGCACAGAGCACAGGACAGTGAAAGCCCTGGGAGCCATGGCCTGCTGCAAACAGGCACCCTTGGCAGTGGGTGAGATGGTTGGGAAGGGGCAAGTCCATAATCAGTCAGAAAGAAAAGGATGACTCAGGACTCAGATTAACAGTGATAACAACCTGACTATTCCACGCTGTCAGAGTACCTTCACATACCTGGCTCCTAATGCCTATGTATATTGAGAAGAACAGATACTATTATCCCCATTTGAAAGATAAGTACACAGAGGCTTAGAGGTTATCTAGCTAAATGGTGGTAGACTTAGGACCAGAACACACTTGTGAAGTCAAGGGATGGTGCCTGACTAACTCTGGTTAGGACGCAGTACCTGCACAGAGTGGGAGTGCAATGAAATTGGCTGAATAAATCAATAAACCCAACTTTAGCTTTCTTTCCACCAAACCAGCAGTAAGTCAGAGAGAAAGCAGGAAAGGAAAAAGGGTACTTGGCAGCCAAATATTAGTTTGCAGAGTAATCTTCCCACAATCTACTAGGGGCCTACTTATTTTGCCTCACAACACAAAAAAGCAGCATCCTTCAGAGATTAAGAAACCTAGGCCTAGAGTAATTGAGAGGAAGCCTGTGGCTCGAAGGTCCTGGTTATGATTAAGGGTTTGGAATGGCAGTCTCACTCAGAGAAGACTGACTTGTGACACCACTATGTGCTTAAGCATGATGCTGAGAACACAGTATCACAGCAAAATGGTCTCAGCCCGCAGGCAGCTTGCAATCTAGTTGAAGGGACAAAGCTAGTGCACATTAAATAGAAGCACAGGATCAAATCCTAGAGAATGAACAACTGCCAATCTGTATAGGGTGACTCCAATGTATACTCTGTACATGGTTGGCTCCTCATTATTCAGTCTTAGCTTCCAGGACACTCTATTTGAAATTAGATATTTATTTGCTTGTTTACTTGTTTACTACCTGTCTCCCCATTAGAAGGTAAGCTCCAGTAGGAAAGAACCAGACCATGTTTGTTTTATTCACCAATACATTCCCAGTGCATCCCACATGGTAGGCATTTAATATATACCTGTTAATGGATGGATGGATAGATGATATTGAAATTCAGAGTAAACAAATACAGATCTAGAGAGGTCAGGGAAAGCTTTGTGGAGAAGGAGGCCTTAGAGAATAGAGAATATTTGGAGAGCTACAGGATATTCTAAGCAAGAGAGAATATATTAATTCACTGAACATTTACAGAAAGAGTATCTACAAGGCCTGATTCAGGCCCAAAGCTGACAGACTTGGCTACTGCCCTCCATACCTAGTTGTCCAGGAGAGTCTCAGTCAGGCACAGACAGTCACAGCATGTCTGTGGGGCAGTGGGGCAAATGGCCTCACTTTGGAAAGGTTACACACTAGGAAACAATGGGAGATATCAGTGGATAGGTCACACTGGGGACCACTGACAGAAGGCTTGGAAATTCCATGGAGGAATTTGAACCTAACGGAGTAGCAAACAGGAAAGTTCCAAAAGTGGCCATTGTCAGGGCACAACCCAAGCAACATTCTAGGAAAAGGGTGCTGTAGAACAGCACCGTCCAATGGAACTTTCTGTAACGATGGAAATGTTCTGTCCAGTAGAGCAGCCACCAGCCACATAAAGTTATTGAGCACCTGAAATGTAGCCAGTGGGACTGAATTTTCAATTTTATTTAAGGAATTTAAATCAAAATAGCTGCATGTGACTAGTCTTAGGACAGCTCTCGAACCCATGACTCGCAGTGTGGTCTGCAGATGGCTGCACCATGTCACCTGCGGCTTGTCTGCCATGCAGAATCTCAGGCCTCACTCCAGACTTGCTGAGTCAGAATCTGTGTTTTACCTAGGTGATTTGTATGCACATTAAAATTACCTGGGCAACTTTCACAACAGATGCCCACCTAGAGCAGTTAAATTAGAACTTTTGGGAGATAGGGGCCAAACAATGGTATTTCTAAAAAGTGCCCCAGGTAATTAGTATATTTCCCAAACTTTCCCACTCTAAACAGTCACCTGGGGTGCTTGCTAAAATACCAGGCCTCACTCCTATTGAACCAGAACCTTCAGGGAGGTACTCAAGAATTTGATTTGAAGAGCACCACAGGTGACTCTTGTGATCAGGCATGTCTATAAGATGGCTCTGCCAGGATGGACTGGGATAGGAGGGACAGAAAAGAGACACAATTCAGAACACCTTTATTAATATTGGTGAAAGGAATCAACTGAGCCATATGCAACAAAGAACTCAAAAAAAATGCTAACTGTTATATTTCTTCAATTCTAAGTCTCATTCTTCTATACACTGTAAGCTTTCTGAAGTCAGAATGCAACTAATTTAACAATTAACGTGTAGGGGTGCCTGGATGGCTCAGTCACTTAAGTGTCTTACTTTAGCTCAGGTCATGATCTCATAGTTTGTGGGTTTGAGCCCTGTGTTGGGCTCTGTGCTGACAGCTCGGAGCCTGGAACTTGCTTCGGATTCTGTGTCACCCTCTCTTTCTGCACCTCTCCCACTCACATGCTGTCTTTCTCTCTCAAAAAATAAACATTAAAAAAAAAAAACAAAACAATGTGTAGATCTAAGCAGTTTTTCTCAACTCCCATCCCACTCTTGCAAGGCTCATGTTCAATCAATGTTATGTGTGGTAGGCTATGGTTCAATGTGTGGTATGCTATCTAAATTGCTCTCCGGTAACTGAAGATATCTGGCAGACTGAGAATCAAGATCCTAACCAAATCCCTTAATTTTTTTGTAAGCTTATCTCCTGGCTTTAATTATTATCTTCAGGCTGATGACACTTCCCCCAGCCTGAACTCCAGTTTCCTATTTTCATCCTTTGTGCATTTTCTCCCTTCCTCATTCTTCCCCTACCACACGCCAAGTATCATGCTACTAGGCAGTAGAAATGCAAACACAGTAGAGACTGCCACTACCCAGAAGGAGTCCCCACCCAGCCAGGATGACAGTTAACACTAATGTAGCAAGTAGAGTCCAGGGAAGGTGGAAGGAACTGAGCCTAGGGCGGATCCAGGCCTGTTTCCCAGAAGGGGTGATGCTTGCATTCAATCTGGAGGTCACCACAAAATGAGCATAAAAGCACATGTTTTGTTAAATAGATGAGGTATGATGAATACTGGCAGTGCACATATAGGTGTTCATTACACCATTCTTTCATCTTTTCGATGTGTTTGAAATTTCTGTAGTAACAGCTAGGGGGAAAAGATGAGACACATGTTCTAACATGGATGAAGCTTGAGGGCATTACAGTAAGTGAAGTAAGCCAGGAGCAAAAGAATAAAACCTGTATGATTCCACTAACATGAGGTACTCAAGAGTATTCAAATTCATAGAGACAGAAAGTAGGTGGTGGTGGTTCCTAGGGCCTGGGAGGAGGCTGAGGGAAGAGTAAGGGTTTTAAGGGGGACAGAGCTTCAGTTTGGGAAGATGGAAAAGTTCTGGAAACACATGGTGGTGACTGTTGCTCAACAATGTGAATGTACTTAAGGCCACTGACATGTGCACTTAAAAATGGTAAATTTGAAGGGCATCTGGGTGGCTCAGTCAGTTAAGCATCCGACTTCGGCTCAGGTCATGATCTCATAGGTTGTGGGCTCAAGCGCCACATCAGGCTCTGTGCTGACAGTTCAGAGCCTAGAGCCTGCTTCGGATTCTGTGTCTCCTTCTCCCTCTCTCTCAAAAATAAATAAACATTAAAAATTTTTTTTAAATGGTAAATTGGATGAGACAGATCTAAATGTTCTGACATGGATGGATGTCAAAGATACATTGTTCACTGAAAAAGGCAAGGTACAGGATAGTGTATGTAGTGTAACTTCCATTTGTGTAAAGAAAATAAATATATAAGTGCTTGTGCATGCAAAGGTAATGTCTGGCAGGACACCCAGTAAACTATTAACAAAGTTTTCCTCTGGGGCAGGGAATTGGGCAGGAGAGAAAGGGGCCTTCTATTTTCTACTTCAACCACTTATGTACAGTTTTATGAGTTTCTGATGAGTATATATTGCTTTTATTTCATTTTTAAAATTATTTAAATGTATTATTTACTTTTGAGAGAGAGAAAGAACGTGAGCGGGAGTGAAAGAGAGGTAGACATAGAATCCAAAGCAGGTTCCAGGCTCTAAGCTGTCAGCACAGAGCCCGATGCAGGGCTCGAACTCATTAGTCATGAGATCATGGCCCGAGCCAAAGTCGGTCGCTTTACCGACTGAGCCACCCAGGCACCCCTACAGATTGCTTTTATAATTAAAGTTAAAAGACTGTGTGATTTGTCTGGCAGACCATGCTGTTTACATGTGTGTGTCTTCCTGTCTCTGGTGGCACCTGGGGCCAAGAGAATGACTGATTTGCCTTTGTCGCTACATCCAGCACCTGACAAGGACTCAAGAAATGCTTCTAGTTGAATGATTTGACCATATTCTATAGTGCTTTCTTTCCCAAGCACTAGGCAAACTTCTGGGCAGAGTCATTCCTGTTGCCAAGTCAATGAAGATGAGGAAATAAATACCAAGCCATAATAGTGGGTAGTGAGTGATGATGTCCCCTTGAAGGTTTCCTCAGAGTTTCTCATCAAAAAAGTCTTTTGTTGGGGCGCCTGGGTGGCGCAGTCGGTTAAGCGTCCGACTTCAGCCAGGTCACGATCTCGCGGTCCGTGAGTTCGAGCCCCGCGTCAGGCTCTGGGCTGATGGCTCAGAGCCTGGAGCCTGTTTCTGATTCTGTGTCTCCCTCTCTCTCTGCCCCTACCCCGTTCATGCTCTGTCTCTCTCTGTCCCAAAAATAAATAAACGTTGAAAAAAAAATTTAAAAAAAAAAAAAAAAAAAAAAAAAAAAAAAAAAAGTCTTTTGTTGGGGGAAGCCCATGTTCTGCTTAAGGCTTGGCAAATGACCTTACCTCATCATATCCCAAGATGGCTGCATAGAAATTGTTTGTCATAAGGATCATATTCTTCTTCAGGATATAAGAATTAACCTACAGAAACAAAATGACAAAAACAAAAGTATGAAAAAAGGGGAAAGAAACAAAAAATATGATTTTTGCCTCTTAACTATCATAGACTCTTAGTAGAACAAAGAGAGAAGGCCCCTAACAGAGCGAACTGCTAGTCCACTCTCATTTCCCTGATCTGTCTGGATTCTCCCCCTCCCCCATTTGACAGTTTCTTTTAGATTTTGATCCTAAATTACACAAATCAGTAAGTCACTTTAGTGAACTGAGCCACAGGTATGTGTCAGGCTTTTTGCTAGACCCTATGAACACAAAGTGTAAGAAATGTTTCTCAGCTGAAGGAGCAAACCGTCTAGTATGGGAAAACAGGTATGTAAAAAACAAACTGCAGTATGTTACCTCAAATTCTATTCCAGAAGTGGTGAGCAATAGAGGAATTTTAGTACAAATGATCTCTGCTCTGGGAGCAGGGAAAGAGTTCTCCTGGAGGTAAGACTTACGTGGACCATGAAGGAGAGAGGATATTCTAGACAGAGGGAACATGGTGTGCCAAGGTGCAGAGGCAGGGAAGAAAATATTTGGGAAGTGCCAGGGAAGGCAAATGGGAAGAAACTGGAAAGGTATGGTGGAACCAGGTTAGGAAATGTCGAAGGGCTACTGAAGGGAGCCTGTGGTGGTGAAAGACAGAAGGAAGTTGTCAGAGGTGCAAAGAGGAGGGAGAGAGGCAGGACCAGGAGACAGGAGGAGAAAGGAGAGCCCCTGAGGCTATGCAGAGGAGAAGAGAACAAGTTGGGCTGAAGCAGTAAGGCTGTTAATCTTGAGAGACTGCTTTCAAATACAATTGCAGTGAGACCATTGACACCATGGAGGAACTCATCTCAGAGAACGGCCAGGTGGGCCCTCACCAAATGTCTTCAGTAGGGTCAAAACTCTGACCTCCAGACCTCTAGGAATATGCTTGAGCAGGGTCTGTTTCATTCCTCGCTGGGGCAGAGCAGAAAGCCTGGTGTAATGTGCAATAAGCACTGAGTATTTAAACTGACAGGTTTTAGAAACAGCCAAAAGTTATATGGAACTTTACATGGAGAGTAAGATTTGTGGTTAACAATCCTGACCATTTACTGAGCAGCTGGTATGCGCCACGTGCTTTATGGACATCATCTCCTCTAACTGACACTGGAACTCAGGTGGTAGATGTGCTATAGTCACATTTTTATGGACAAAGAAAACTGGGCCGAAAGCAGGTAAAGTGACTGGCCCAAGGTGCCACAGCAAATTAATGATAAAGCTGAGATGAGTATCCAGTCAGTTTGAATCCAAAGTCCATGTGCTTATATTTCATCAGGTTCCTGCCTTCAGGAAGATGATTTTATTTTGGATCAAAAAACCAAAGACTGATTGATTTAATCCTGTGGTTCATAACTGGTCTCTGAAGAAGAGCAGAAAGAAGTAGTGAAAGGACCTGGATTTAGTCAGAAAACCTGGGCTGAAGTTCTAATTCCGCTATATTCACAGGATGTGACGATCTTGGGCAAATCCAATAACCTTTCTGAGTCTATTTCCTTGCCTTTCGAACGTCCTGCACATATCGCTGGTTTAAATAGCAAGTGAATGAGCACGTATTCATTCATTAATTCAACAATGTATGCCGAAAGCCTCAGTAAGCTGTAAAGTGCTCTGCCAATGCAATGAATTATGAGTAATACCTTCTGGTTTATTTACAAAAACTAAAACCAGTTCCAATAGTCAGGGATAATTTTCAAAAGGAAGAGAGAATGGTGACACTCAAGACTGGAAACTGTGAGACTGGATGCAGCTGGTAGTACAATCCATGACCTTTCCCTCCTACATTCAACCCAAGCCAAATCAGACCTCCAGCCTTCATGTTCCCAGAGCTCTGTCCACACTCTTCCTCTGGATGCACAATATGGTTTAGAGTTGCTTATGTACCTGTTTCTCCCACTAGTCTGTGAGCTACTCAAGGGTCATAACAAACTCTGTCTGATTAACCTTGGCACCCTTGACACCTAGTCCAGGACCTGGCCCAGAGCAGGGTTTAAGACTGGCAGGTGGATGACTGCATCCTTACCAGGGTCTGAGCGCCAAGCATAGCATGTTTTGTCCAATGACACCCTTTTGTTTCCCCTTTTTTGCTGCTTGAGTACCCTGCATGTTTCTGAAATTTCAAAAATATATACTGCCTAACTTCTTACACCATCTTCCAGAATGGGCTGAGGCGAAAGGAAGAGTCCAGAAACAAGCCAGAGCTAGAGTTCGTTCCTTCTGAAATATGAGGATGGGACTACAACCCACACCTGCTGATACCCATTTTGGAGCTCTCCCTACTCCCATACAAGTTATTCTCCTAATCGTGCAAGAAAAATCAGAGCCACCGACAGACGTCAGGGATGTCAAACACAGAGGCAAATCTCTCTGAGGCAAACATTCACTGAACCTGCTCAGAAGAACTGGTTTATGTGTTGCATCTAACTAGTGAGCTGTAGAGCTGGAAGGCCCTTCAGAGATCACCTAGCTCGATTCCTCTGAGGAAATAGTGAACTGGCACCCAAAAAGGGGTAGGCACTTGTCTGAGGTCACACATAAAGTTAATGTCAGAGCCAGGATTAGAACCTGATTTCTAGATGAATGCTTTACCTATTTCACCATCTGTAGGGCATTTCCAGCGATCACCAACACATTAATCTGCAAACCTCAGTTTTCAGCAAGGTCCAGTTACATACATACATACACACTTTCTCCTCTTGGGATGCACCTGCATTCTGGCTGGCTATGACCCAGGAAGAATGGACAGTGGGACAAGAATTCCCTATTAGCAAGGCTCCAGCTACCTCCAGTCCCATATTCTAACTCCAGTGACCTGTATGTATGGGACCTCCAGTCCCATATTCTAACTCCAGTTGCCTCTCCCTCTCCTCTCTGAGATGGCAAGCAGCCACAGCTAGGAATGGCTTTCAGATATCATCACCAGGCTGGATTAGATCATGAAAAGGGCCCTTCCTGGAAGAGGGTGGAAGCTCGATCAGTGCAGACACATGATCTGCAGGCAACAGGTGAGGGTGAGTGAGAACAGCTTCCTGAACTACTGGACTCATCCCAAAGGGGCCTTTCTAGCCAGTCCAGCAGCTACAGGCAGGGAGCTGGATATTCCCTCCAGTGAACCTCTGTTGGGATTTTATTTCCTCACTGAAGCTTTTGTTTGTTGGTGTGCAGGTTCTGTGTCCCCACTGCCAGATGATTCTGTAGGGAGCGCCCTGCCCATGAATACACAGATGGGACAAACCAAATGAGAAACTCCTCCCAGATAGCATTGGGCTGTTCTCCTAGTAAACTCTTATCCTTTTCATAATGCTTTGCTTTTCATAAAAAACCCATACATACAGTACCACCACAAGGAAAAGGTTCCTTTTATATCAGTTACTCATATTTTCCCATTTATTTAAGCTATTAAAATTCATGCAGATATTTTATAAGCCATCAGGATTTGGTGACTGGTATTACTGAATGTTTAATAATAAACTAAACAGAAGAAATCAGAGGGTTAAATGATGACTGCAATTCCTGTAATGACTTAATTAAATTTTTATTGAGTACATAAACTATGATGTCATTTCTAGCCAACCATGGGTCTGCTTTCCCAGCATGTCACAGGGTGGGAGCACTCAATAGGAGGCGAGGCTAAACGAGCAGCAAGTCTCAGCTGAAATGGGGAGGGGAGCAAGGCTCATGTAACACACTCAATAAATTATCCGTTCATTTTTAAACAAAGTCCATGAGTTATAATATATTTGCCATGCACTTTTTATGACATAATAAAAATGTTACCTTAAGGATTACTTAACACATACTACAAATGTTATAGCAGAGGCAGGCACAAGGGGCAAAGAAAACAAACACGAGCAGGCCAGGGACGGGTCCTGGAGTTTACGTCCCAGGGGGAACAGCATAGTATATTAAAAAGGGAATGCCAAAAAGGGGGTGGGGAGATGCAAGAGTTCAGGGTTACTAATCAGCAGATTAATGAATGAGACAACCAACAGGGAACACAAGCAAAACAATAATGAATCTTGCAAGGCACATGTTTAATTAATATCGTATTCGCAAGGAGGAATATTAGCTTTAAAGACACGCCAGTTCATTTGAGGCCAATTCGCTGCCCTCTTTCCCCTTTTTGCTGTTGCTGCTCTTAAAGACGTTTATGTGACTGCTTAACAGAGGAACCAGATTATGTGGATGGAGGGAATGACGGAGGATCAGGTTTAAACTCCTCCATGAGCTCTACAAGGTTCTTTGTGATCTGGTTCTTGGTCATCTTTCCTGCCTCACCTCCTCCCACCTCCCCACTTTCGGCTGACTCTTCAGTCAGAGCAAACTATGTGCTACTTCCACAAATACGCCTTGCTCTCTTAAGCATATTGTTGCTGGCAATCTTTCTGCCTTCGTTATCTACTGGGATGCTAACTCCTTCTTATCCTCTAAGACATAGTTTATAAATTATACCTTCTGCAAAGCCTCCTCTCTCCTCAGTCTATGGTGCCACAAAAATTCCAGAAACAGGTCCCATTGCTCACTGTTTACCATGTGCCAAGAACCATGCAAAAAGCTCCAAGCATGCAAGCTCACTTAATCCTTCCCAATGACTAACTCTGTGAGACAGGTACTGTTACTATCCCCACTTTAGAGAAGAGGAAACTGACATTTGAGAAGCTAGGAAACAGTGGGTCAAAATCAGAACACAGAGCAGTCTGACTCCAATGCTATCTATGGTGAAACAAACACAATAAATAATGTGGCCACCCTTCATGTACCTACAACTTAGGTGATCTGTAGAGGCAGGACTAAGAACAGCTAATAGAGTCTTGGGTAAACACAACTCAGAGATTCCCAATTCCAATGGTGGCTAGAGATGGGTCACCCGATGGGTCATCAGTGGCCAATTACTGATATCTATCAGACATCGCTAGTAAGCTAAGCCTCATTTCTGGGAAAACTGGGCCGGGGGTGGAGGTGTAGGGGAGGGAGCAATGGTGTGGCTGTGATGTGAGAGGACAGAATGGAAGAAGGCTGGTATGGACAACACAACTGATGCACATGAAAGGTAAGAAGAAGCTTTGCAGCCACTGGCTTGAGGCAAAGTTGCTAACAGTAACAAGTTAATAAGAATTCGTTGGAATCTGGGCACCTGGCTGGTGGAGCATGGCAGAGCATGTGACTCCTGATCTTGGGGGTTGTGAGTTCGAGATCCACACTGGGCCGTAGAGGTTACTTAAAAAACAAAATCTTTAAAAAACAAAAACAAAAACAGAATTTGTTGAAATGAACGAATGATAAAATGGGGCTAGAGTTGTTGACTAAAGCATAAGAAATATACCAAATTCATCATAAAGCTACAACACAGTACAAAAGATTGCAGGTCAGGTCTTTCTAGCAGTCAGAAATGGCATCAGCAATGCTTTCCAGCGTCAACACCATGGGCCACACTGATTGCATGGCAATAGGATAATGTGCATTGATCATCAACGAGTCTATTAAACTTAATTTTAGAAATGAGCTCACTGTAGAATATTATGTGAAACACACAGAAATGGGTGAGAGGAGAAAGAAAGAGAGAAAGGGTATATGGAGAGACCAAATACATGGGTGCAGATAACTCACTTGCATTATGACTAAATGATTTACCGAGGCTCTTTTAGCAATGACCGCAAAATACAACGAATAAAATTCTGTGTGTCTGCTGTGTGTATGTGTGTGTTAGGCAGATCCAGAGGAAACTGTATTAATACCAAGAAGAAAAGGAAAAATAATAAAACATGAAAAGATGGACAGTTTCAATGTCTTCCTCCCTCTTTAGAAAATGATGTGAACATCTGAGTAAAGCATATTTCAGCTGTGATGAAAAGCCAACCTAAAACAGGAGATAATCCTTACATCTCATTTTAATAAATGATTTCCAACTTTTAATGGCACAGAGAAGCTTACTACACTGAAATGCCTTTTTTCAATTATTTATTTATTGGGACACCTGGGTGGCTCAGTTGGCTGAGCAGTCGACTATTGATTTCAGCTCAGGTCATGATCCCAAAGTCATGGGATCAAGCCCCTTATTAGGATCAAGCCCCGCGTTGGGCTCCGTGCTGAGCGTGGAGCCTGCTTAAGATTCTCTCTCCCTCTCTGCCCCTTCCCCGTTCTCGCACGCTCTGTCTCCAAATACATATATACATCCATACATTATTTATTTACTTACTTATTTAAAAAATCCCAGCCTAGCAGCTTGGAATCTGCATATTCAAAATTTGTATAGCCTGATCGTGTCATAAAAAATGAGGTACGTGGTTTGGCAGGCATACCTGCTGAACCACTGGCTTTAATTTCTGATGGTTATAAAGTACAGGAGCCTTTTCCTCAGGCTTGGAAAACAGCAAAGCAAGAGCCAGCCATCCTTGAAAATTACATTTACCCACTTGACAAGGCATTCAAACACCTCAGTAAGTCTGTAACTATGTTGAAAAGAGCTGATGAGGGACCTTATGGTCCTGGGAAGATCAAACTACCCACACCAATTGAATTTGCTTCTATGTCAGAACATACAGATAAGAGGAGGGTAACAGCTATAATCTACTCTGATTTCTGAAATTTTTGATTGCATCCCACATGACAAGTCTCATGCATACTCCAGTTATAGGGGTTATATTAACATAGACTTCAAAGAGTCACTTTTAACAACAGCACTGACAGCACAGCACCAAATTCTAAAGGAAATAATTCTGGGGTCTCCACTGAAAATGTGTGCTGATAATAATTACGATAGTGGTAGTGGTAACATGAACACATATCACATATCACATTTGATTTGATAATGAGTTCATATATACAATCTTATTTGTGCCTCACAATCATAACCTTGCCCTTCTAGGAGTTCACAGCCTAACTGCTACTGTTGTCTTGATTCTATAAACAAGAAAACAAAAGTTCAAAAATGTTAAATGACTTTCCCCAAAGTCACACCCTGCTTTTGACAGTGCTAGGACTTTTATCTCAGACAGCTGGACCCTAAATCTAGTGTCTTTCCTAAAATGTCATACATTTCTGCTTCTGATGAATCATATCAGAAATGGAGAAATCACACAAGCAAAAAAGTTAAAACTGCTAATTTTGGTACTTTGAAAAACAAGAGTAAAATGCAAAGAACTATGAATTATTGAAAAGTTATCCTAGAAACAAGAAGAGATTCAACAAGGTCAAATACACAGTGGCATGTCTAGGCCAAAATAATGATAAATAACAGGATGAAGGAAGGGTTTGACTACATATGTAGTTATAATAAAGTCCCAGAGCAGATCTCTGATCATGAACTGACAAATGAGAAAATTTTAAAGTAACGTGGACATATGAAAAGAAATTCCATGTACAAAGGTTAAAAACTTTTCTTTCCTCTATCACTGTAATAGTCAAGAGTCTTTGTTTTAGCTACCATACTTAAGAATAAACAAGGAGAAACCAGAGAAATTTCAATGAAGCGTATCAGACAGGTATGGTCACACTGGGTTACCATTGGTCACAAGCCAGGACATTCATGATTCTACAGATGAAAGAAACACCCAGAGGCTGTACCATGACTTGGCCTGTTTGCTTCCATCATCAGTCTCAATGGATCGGCAGATCTTGGAAGTACTACTCTAACACTGCCTGAGGTGAGTATCACTCACTCTGGGCATCCCTTTCTTAGGGCCCAGATCTACCCTCCCCAACTTCTTAAGAGTCGGCAGGCTGCTGACCCTGGAAACCTGTCCCTTCATCACAGAGATGGGCAGAGGAGCCCCAGCTAACCTAATCTGACTCTTACTTCTGAGCAGAGATAACCAAAGATAAAAGGCAGCTAAAGTTGGATCATCCCAAAGAGACTGTACTAAGTTCCTGTCAGTTAATACTACAATCCCTGAGCTTCCCGAGGCCTGTTGTTAAACTCTCCTTTCCATTCTGTGAGCACTAGTTAGCCTCCAATAAATGCCTTTGTTTGCTTAAATTAGCTGAAGTCAGTTTCTGTTGCTTGCAATCAATGGATATATTGTCATTCATCAATTCAATATAACCTCTCCATAATAATATAATAACAACATTAGCTAACATTTGTTGAATGCCAACCATGTGCCAGCAACTGTATTAAAAGCTTTCAATCTTAAAAGAGGGTACAATTGTCCTCATTTTACACAAGAGGCATTACCTTATTTTCTGTGAAGCCTTTCAAGTTCCCTAAAGCTTGTTGCTTTTTCATTCACGTGGTTTTTAATATGTCCACCAGGAAGGCATATTGTACTATTTTCCTAATCTGTTTATAGTTTGCCCCCACGCTCCCTCACTGCATTAGACTGTGAGCTCCTTGATGGCAAAGATGGTGCACTGCTCAGCACATGCCTGCAGAATGAATCAATACAGTATTTCCTCTTAATTACCTCTTGTATTTCCTCATAATTCCTCCATAATTACACAATATGGTAATTCCTCATAATTACCTCTTGTATTAGTGACGTCCATCCACCTTTACAAATTTCAGGAAAGCTCCCTTGAATACAAAGATTGAGTACAAGGGTTTGGGGAAGGGTTGAGCAGATTTGTGTACTTGCTGCTGCTGTTTTCATGGTTTCCAAACACTACTGTAGCCTGAAGAGGCCCAACTCCCATCCTTTCAGTGTGTCCTCACATGGCCTCTAAAATCCCACACCTCTCTCAGAGCAGTCTCTTCCACTGGAATATTTCAAGACCACCTCTAGTTCCATGACTACCATCTGCTAGCATTCTAGACTTGAAGTCAAAATACTTATATAGAAGTTTGAAGTAAGGAGGAGAGCTTCTGATTGAACAGAGAAAGAACTTCATGATTGTCAGGGTAAGAAAACACAAAGTGGGCAATTGAGTTTTTCCTCTCTTGCTGATCGTTCTTTTTTTTTTTTTTTTTTTAATGTGTATTTATTTGTGAGAGAGAGAGAGAGCGCAGGTGAGGGGCAAAGAGAGAGGGGATGACAGGATCTGAAGCAGGCCCAGTGCTGACAGCAGAGAGCCCAATGCGGGTTCGAATTCACCAACTGTGAGATTATGACCTGAGCTGAAGTCAGATGCTTTACTGACTGAGCTACCCACGTGCCCCTCTCACTGAACATTCTAATGAGATAGTAGTGTCTCTCAGGTGAACAGGCTAAACTTTACCAGACCTTTGATCCCTGCCTGCTCTGTAACAAGCGCTATGGAAGACTAACTAGGAAACTTTCTAAGAAGTGCCCTTCTGCTATACTTCCAAGTTTAAGAAACGGCTTATGCTCTGCTAACAAGTGCCAGTACATGAAAGTTTTGATCGGGATTTGGTTTCCTGTTGTTAAATACAAGATTTGGGAAGTGAAAACAGTTTAATTTATTAATGGTCATTTATGACCCAAATCAAGGTAGAACCAATCTGTAAGACAATTACCTGAAGTATAAGCAAAGGACAATTCCATTCACACCTACTAGTATGGCTATAATTAAAAAAAAAAGGAAAATAGCATGTGTTAGGGAGGATGTAGAAAAACTGGAACTCTCATGCATTGCTGGTGAGAATGTCACATAGTACAGTGTTGTGAAAAATAGTTTGATGATTTTTCATAAAGTTAAACACAGAATGACCCTATGACCTAGCAATTCCACTCCTAAGTATATATCCCAAAGAATCGAGGCTGAGACTGAAACAGATATTTGTACACCAATGTTCATAACGGCATAATTTACAATAGCCAAAGGGTGGAAACAACCTACACATACATCAACAGATGAACGGATACACAAAATGTGGTATCTACATGCAATGGAATACTATTCAGCCCTAAAAAGGAATGAAATGGATGTATGCTACAACATAGATGTACCTTGAAAATATTACATTTGAGGGGCGCCTGGGTGGCTCAGTCGGTTAGGCGTCCGACTTCAACTCAGGTCGCGATCTCGCGGCCCGTGAGTTCGAGCCCTGCGTCGGGCTCTGGGCTGATGGCTCAGAGCCTGGAGCCTGCTTCCGATTCTGTGTCTCCCTCTCTCTCTGCCCCTCCCCCGTTCATGCTCTGTCTCTCTGTCTCAAAAATAAATAAACGTTAAAAAAGAATTTTTTAAAAAAAGAAAAAAAAAGAAAATATTACACTTGATGAAATAACTCAGACAGAGAAGGACAAATGTTGTATGATTTCCCCTTATATGAAGTACCTAGGATAGGCATAGAGGCTACAAGGCATTGGCGGAAGTGGAAATGAGGGAATTTTTGTTGGGGATGATAAAAAAATTGGGATAGACAGGTGATGGCTACATAATATTGTGAATACACTTAATGCCACCAAATTGTACACTTATGAATGGTTAAAATGACAAATACTATGTCATGTATATTTTACTACAATAAGAAAAAAGAAAATTCCAATTATAAATGATTCTTCTCACACAAGAATTTCAATCTGTGACTTAACCATGTACATACATTAAAGCCTCTCTTACAATACCTATCCCATTCTGAGCAGTAGTTTCATGACGTAACTTATATTCCTTGCTAGACTGTAAGCTGTCTGGGTGCAGAATTCTACACTGCCTTGTACATGTTCAATAAGGATATACTGAGTGCCTACTATATTCAAGGGATTACGGTATGCAGTAGACATGAAGGATGAATGAAACATAGTACCTATCCTGAAGAAGTCTGTGGTCTCATGTGAAAGAGATTCCACACACAAATGATTATAACACCTAGCACACTGTAAAAAATGGCAATGGTGAGTCTCAGGGCTAAGAGGCTTCAGAGATGAAGCAACATTTATTATATTAGATATTAAAGGGTGAACAGGGATTATTACTTTTCAGACTGAAAGAATGGTATGTGCAAAGCCACAGAGAGGTGAACAAATACTGCATTTTCAGAGAAAAATCTGTAACAGAGATGCCATGATGGGAAGAAGCAGAAGGCAGAACTGGAGAAAGGCAGTCAGTATATGTTTGACTGGAAATGGCCCTGAATGCCACATGAAGAGGTCTAAGCACAGGGAAGTTGCATCGACGGATTTGTTCCTGAAAATTAACCCTAGAAGTATAAAGTACAGACCACAAAGTTGGGGGAAAGACCGGAGGCAGGAACACCAGAAGAGATAGGGTGCCTGGGTGATTCAGTTGAGCATGACTCTTGATTTCGGCTCCAGTCACGATCCCAGGGTTGTGGGATTGAGCCCCATGTCAGGCTCCACACTGAGCATGGAGCCTGCTTGAGATTCTCTCTCCTTCTGCCCCTCTCCCCCTGCTCACGTGCACTCTTGTGCACATGCACGTGCTCTCTTTCTCTCAAAAAAAAGGAATACTAGAGGAGGCTGCAGCAATGGTGTAAGTGAGAGTTGGTAAGGAACTGAATTAGCATAAATGGCAACAGGAATAAAGAGGAAGGAATGCTTTTAAGAGAAATGTCTATAGCAGGATCAGCAGTGGGTGTGGAGGGGAAAAGGTGAGGAGGCCATAACTTGCACATAATCAGACCTCACTGAATGCTAGCTGAAAAAAGAATATAACAGTTATATGTAATCATAAGCTGATGACTTTCTGACCCTGGTAGCACTAAGGGCAGACAACCAGTCTTGTAGGGTTTTAGCAATCACAGTGCCCTCAATGTCTTCTGTGTTGTGGTAATGGAAAATCTTACTTGAACAAGATGTAATATGAGCAAGATGTGTACTTAGCTAGAGCCCGGCAGGCGTCTCCAGCGGAGCAGGAGTACAGAACATCAGGGCCTAGAGCTGATCCCCGTTCCCAGTAATCTGTTCACTACCAGTCAAGGGATATCATCCCTCTGGGGCCTCTGCATTCTACCTGCAGTCATGAGGTCTGATTACTGTCAGCAGGATGCTGACACACCTTAGGTTTCCAGAGACACTTGCGGGCTCCCAAATGCACCATGGACCTCATGACTGCACTTACGAGTGCAGAAAAGCTGCAGGCATGATGTTGCTTTTTAAATGATTTTTTTTAAAAAAAGTTTTAATGTTTATTCATTTGTGAGAGAGAAAGAGAAAGAGAGAGAGAGAGAGAGAGAGAGAGAGAGAGACAAAGCATGAGTGGGGAGGGGCAAAGTTAGAGGGAGACTCAGAATCTGAAGCAGCTCCAGGCTCTGAGCTGAGATGCCTGCACAGAGCCCAACGTGGGGCTTGAACCCCGGACCGCGAGATCATGATCTGAGCCGAAGTCCAGACCGAGCCGCCCAGACACCCCTAAATGACTTTTTATTAAATTTAGGCAGACTGGGGACTGTAGAACACTACAGGATGCTTGTTCCCCATCAATAACCAGCCATCTCAAAAGCACAGACTTATAAACGAAACAGATTAAAATGGATAATTAACAAATTAGTAAGTTCTTTGCTAATGGAGCCTGGGCACTGTCACTTGTCCTGTGTACTGAAGATCTAAATATCCCAGAAGACCTGAAGGCAACACTGAGCTCACTGACTCCAGCCACAATCCTTTCCCACTCAGCAATTCCAAGACAGACATCATGTTGCCTGGAAAACATTTCCTGAGGATCTATGCCCTTCCCAATCTTGAGATTTCTAGCATTTTTTACAAAACAGTCCTGTCTTCTCCTTCTCTGCAGTAATGGGGAGCAAAAGAGATGGGCCACCCTAATCAACTGAATCACACATGTTAACTAGTGACTCCAGCTGAGGAGAGGAGGTTAGACCAAAGTCTACAGCCCCAAACAGGTCAGACCAAGTCTACATACAGCTCCAAACAGTAAGGTGGACATTTCCATTGTTCTCTACAGGTCATAAAGAATGCTGGTCTTTCACTGCTGTTTCCTTACTGTTTATTGCTCAGAACCATACAATTTCCAAAACACTGATCCTGTGGTAACCTGAGAAAGAGGCTGTTCCCTGCTGTAGAAATGCAGAAATGCATATGAGCAGGGGGAGAGAGTAGAGGGAGAGAAATGAGTCAGAAAGGTGACTTACCAATTATCACCCAGCTCATAGACGGTCAAGATGTTCAGAGAAACAATGTCATCTGATTCCTAGTCCAACATTCTTTTTGTCTTAAGGCTCAAACAGAACTGCCATCCACCTGATAGAATCCTGCTAAAGTATCCTGGGAATGGCTGAGCCTGAATTCTAGTAGAGGTACTCTTGCACAAGTAATGAGGCGGTCAATGGTGAGACAAACAGTAACGTTCAGATTCCCAGGAAATGGAATGGACACTTGTCTCTATAAGCTAATTCTTTTTGGCCTCTTTTTTCAGTGAAAGGTTACTAAAAGGGTAAACATTTTATCCAAAGAAAAAAGAAAGCCTCAGTTGGAATGCTGTATCTGTTAAAGAGTTGCTCTCTCTAGTGATTTGTCTTCAACAAGTCCCACTCAGACCTTAGAAATGCTTTGAAATCTAAGTAAATTCTGGGCTCAGTCAGCTCCATTTTGCCACCTTGTGACTCTCAAAGACAAATCTCTGAAACTCAGTTTTTCCATCTAAATTATGTAAAACTGCCTTTATTTTTTCTTTCTACATTACCATGTGACATAAAAATACTTAACAATAAGTAACAAAATGAGTATCTGCAAACATCTGCCTGGTCCCCAGGCACTGTTCAGAAATTCTCACACGTGATAACTCTCTTAAACCTCCATAATGCTCTAAGGTGAGGTAGGTACTATAGCTATCCCTATTTTACAGAGAAAAAAAATGGAGGCACAGAGACTAAGGACCTTACCCAAGGTCACACGGCTGGGATGGCATCTGAGCCCAGTCTGGCTTTGGTGCCCGAGGGCTCTCAACCACTGATTCTGCCTTAGAAAGCAAGTTACAAACCCAACCCACTCCTCCACTGGAGCCAGGGCTGCCAGTCTCCATCCCTCTCTTCAGCCTCTGAGGGCTGCCTAGTTTCCAGTACCATCCCACCATCACACTCAGCCCTGGGCTGGGCCAGCTTCTCCAGAAGGCTGCAGCAAAAATACAACAAAACAAGCAAAAAAACAGGTGAACTCAAATCTTACTTGTTTATCTATTTCGTTTAGAACCTAACCCAGGAAAAATTCAACTTCATTTCTCTTTTTGGTATAGGCTAGAGACTATAAGCCCTGTAAGATCTCTCTGGTGCACTCTCTACCAACAGCATTTGCCGATTAGCACACAGTGAGGATGTTCCCTAAATGTTCTCTAAATATGGGGCACCTGGGCGGTTCAGTCAGTTGGGAGTCCGACTTCGGCTCAGGTCGTGATCTCGCAGTTCGTGGGTTCGAGCCTCGCATCAGGCTGTGCTGACAGCTCAGAGCCTGGAGCCTGCTTCAGATTCTGTGTCTCCCTCTTTCTTTCTGTCCCTCCCTGACTCGCACTCTGCCTCTCTCCTCAAAAATAAATAAACACTAAAAAAAATTTTTAAAAATGTTCCCTAAATAAGTGAATAAAACAATCCTTAATAGAGCCACAAAATTAATAATGATGCTGAACCTGAAGGGAAAAAGAAATTCAATAGTGCCTTCATCATCAACAAATGTATATTCAGTGTTAACCATCCCCCAAACAGTGTTCTAGGAGTTGAAGCTATAGCAATAAATATGAGACAATACAGGGCTGCTCGGCAGGCTCAGTCTGTAGAGCGTGCAACTCTTGATCTTGGGGTTGTGAGTTCAAGCCCCACAATGGGTGTAGAGATTACTTAAAAATAAAATCTTAAGGGGCGCCTAGGTGGCTCTGTCA
Organism: Lynx rufus; assembly: GCF_022079265.1. Taxonomy (NCBI): domain Eukaryota; kingdom Metazoa; phylum Chordata; class Mammalia; order Carnivora; family Felidae; genus Lynx; species Lynx rufus. The sequence continues at coordinate 23,900,421 of NW_025814896.1, read as the reverse complement.
GCTAAGTGTCCGACTTCGGCTCAGGTCATGATCTCACGGTTTGTGGGTTCAAGCTCTGGATCGGGCTCTGTGCTAACAGCTCAGAGCCTGGAGCCTGGAGCCTGCTTCGGATCTTGTGTCTCCCTTTCTCTCTGCCCTCCCCTGCTCGCACTCTGTCTCTGTCTCTCTCTCTCAAAAATAAACATTAAAAAGAAATTTTTTTTTAATCTTAAAAAAAAGAGAGAGAGAGAGAGAGAGAGAGACAATACTTGAACTCCTGGAGCTTACATTCTAGGAAGTAGAATGTACTTGCCTGTTGTGAAATAGGCAATAGGCCAAATAGGCGAAATAAAATACATAGGCAATAGGCAAAATAAAATACATAGAATGTTAGATAATAATTTTAGTGCTATTGCCCTAATCCTGTCATTCAAGGCTCATAATATGAATACTGCCCAGTGCTGTGTATGGTGTCCTGATGTGGGGATAGGATGGGAGCCCGCTGATTCTCATTCTGATAATGAGTTAGGAATAGACTCTGTGATTTCACTCACTCAACCACTAACACTTGATAAAGGCCTATTATGTACTAAACACTGTGCTAGACACTAGAACACTGACCTAAAGAGAAAAGGATCAAAAGAGATCTGTATTACAAGAAGGTAAATGGAGGGTATATATGGGAGCTCCAGGGAATGGCAAAGGTAATAATATGATGTAATGAAAAGAACAGAGTTGGGGCTGACTCGGTGGCTCAGTCAGTTAAGTGTCTGACTCTAGATTTTGGCTTAGGTCATAATCTCACGGTCTATAGGTTTGAGCACTGCGTCGGGCTCTGCACTGGCAGTGTGGAGCCTACTTGGGAATCTCTCTCCCTCTCTCTCTGCCCCTCCCTCGCTTGCAGGCTGTTTCTCTCTCTCAAAATAAATAAATAAACTTAAAATAAGAAAAGAAAAGAAAAGAAAAGAAAAGAAAAGAAAAGAAAAGAAAAGAAAAGAATCAATCAGCGGTAAGTTTTAATCTCTGCTCTACTACTAATATAGGACTCCAAACAAGCCATTTTTTTCTTGCCAGGACTAAGTGTCCTCAATTGAAAAGATTAAATGAGGATCATCTTTGTGCCTATCAAACTTCTAGGAGATTGCCGGCCATTGAAGTGACACAAAATATAAACTGACTGCTTTGCAATTCTGACCAGTGAGGGCTAGCCCTGAATGGGGCTTCCTGTCATCAGCCAGAGCAGTCTGGACTTCCTTTACACAGTTCCTGGCCGTCACCACCAAGTGGAATTCTTCTGCCATCCATGTCTACCCACGGCTTCAGACCACAACTCCAGCATGTTACAAACCCCAAATTGGTCCCCAAATCCACTCAAGTCTCTTCTGGGCCTCTGAGCTGAGGATAATAGGAAAAGGGCCAGTTCTTTCAGGGCTAGAGAGCAAAAGAAGCTTACAGAATAAGTAGGAAGTCTGGTAAACTGCTGTTCCCCTACTTTGAATACTACCCTGGATTGGAAAACTCTTAACTCAGATTTTTTTCAAGTTGGAAGGGCTCTTAGAAATAATCTGGTCTAGTCTCTTCAACCTGAAGCTGCTGGTTAATGGTGGAACTAAGTTTAATTCCCTACTCTTTTGACTCCAAGACTAGTGAGTGGTTTTTCAACTCTCCCATCTTCTCCTTCCTCCGGAAGGAGGATCCTCTTTGGCAGGCAACTCAGCTTGGGACCCAAAGCACAGCAGATGATAAACACCTTCTGTCTTCGAAAGAGAAGAAGCATAGTCATAAATTATCTGTACTCAAAATACCATAGACACTAGAATTCATTTGAAATCCAAAGAATCTCAGCAAAAGGGCATAGGACAGGGATGAAAGGAGTAGTGTGGGAGACACAGAGAATGCCACGGAGTGCTTAATGGGAACCGTCTCCTACTTCCCCCATAACCAGGCACAAACCACAAGCCTGCTGATTCTTAACCCTAGCAGCTGAACTACCCAAGGCCCACAAAAGGGGCAACACACACAGTTTACACCTTTTATTATTCTGATAGAAATTTCTCTCCTGGGAGCAGAAAGAGGTCAAAAGTCCAAAACCAAAAATATATATCTTTGTAAGTCAGAGCAAAAGAAGCAGTACAGCAGACAGTTATTTAAAAAAAAAAAAAAAAAAGGCAGAGTAGGAGGTGTTAGAAAACTCACTCCAAGTAATTTATTCACTAGGAACCACAAAGGGCTTTCCCAAGAAAAGCAAAAACACCATTAATTTCCCCAGTACCCTCCTTTCAAAGGGCTCCAAACACTTCACACATATCGTTTTAAATTGTCCTCAAAGGCTCCAAAATAAGGAGTTACTATTTCCCCAAGTTCAGATGGAGAAACTAAAATATTCATGCCCACCCTGCTCTGTCCAAGTCATCCTAACAGATTTAGCCAACTTCGACTGAGTGCCTGCAAGGCACATGACCTATGCCAGGCAGAATAAGCGAGACAAAGATGAAAGATATGATCTCTGTCCTCCAGAAAGTCAGAATCCAGTGAGGCATAACAGATGTATACATAAATCTTCAAATAAGGCAGCCTACGCTAGGTGCCATAGAAAGGTTCCAAACAGTGCCTATTTTATCAAGTGACTAAAATGTGCCAAGCACTGTACTAAGTCATTACTAGCATCATATTTTTTAAGTCACATGCTATGTGTGACTTATCTTATAGAGAAAGAAATGTAGACAATGAAAGGTAAAGAGAGTTGCCTAGGATCTCAAGGTTATGCACAGCATGGATTAGAACCCAGGTCTGTCTGGCTCCAAAGCCCATGTGATGAGAGGTAAGTGCTTGGGAAGTTACACACATACATATATGATAGCAGAGCATCCTTTTCTCAGAGCCAGATAGAACTCCTATAGGGGAAGGAGCCCCCTGCTAGAGATCCCTGGCTAGAGAAGGGCCTGGCTTGGTGATACCTCTACAGAGCTCACAGAGCTCACCTGGTGGGGGTAACCTCTGCCTCTTTTGCCAAGGCTCCACTTTGGAGGCCAAGGAAGAAAGATCTGGAGGAAGAAGAGCTTATGAGGCCACTGTTCACAGACCAGATAGGTTAGAGAGAGCATGATCAGCCTTGGGGAATCCCTGGATCTGAGCAAGGCTAGGTTAATATAAATAGCTCTATTTTAAGACCTCAGGACATGAAACAGATGGGGGAAAAGAGAAGATCCTCCAAATTCTAGGAGCAAAGTTGAGCCTGGAACTATAGATGCCCAATCACCATGCCAGTATTCTTCCCATTTAATAATGGGATCCTTCTGTAATTATTTCCAAATCTTAATTTCAACCTAACAAAACAACATCAACAATAACAACAGCCCTTTGATGGAGCCAGGTACTTCTATTACTATCTCAATCAACACAACTGACTTTACTCCTATCAATGGATAGGTTAGTCATGAGTTCATTCACTTGTTCTTATATTCTACCTACTTCCAAAAAAAGTTCAAGTTGGCTTATAACAAAAGGTATGTGGTATGGCCAAAAGAGCGAAAGTTTGAAAGTCAGTCAGATCTGGGCTTGTGACTTCTTGTGGTGGCCACAGCCAAGTTCTTCAACTTTTCTGCCCCTCAGTTCTCCTCAGCTACAAAATGGGTACACTCACCTCTCTAACCAGGCAATTTGTGATTGAGATGGTATCTGTAAAATGTCTGCCAGAATCTGGCCCACAGTATACATCTCAACCAAAAGAAGAAAAGAAAAAAAAAAGTAAGAGAAAAGAGTTAAGTAATAAAGTGTCTGTGTGAGAGAGAGAGGATAATGAAAAATTATATCAAATACCTAAATAAGGGAAGCTCTGTACTTTCTGGTAGCCCTGGCAACAGGAAAACAGGATTGTTCTACCACTCTCATTGTTAAATAAAGGTATGCATATAAGTTCATCAAGACAGAGAAAGTTCTTGTTTCTAAATGCAAAAAGGTTCATGTATACTTGAGTGAACGTGTATGTGCACACACATACACACACACGCACGCTTACACCGTTTTTTCTCTCCAACAGGAACAGGGCAAATGGCTCTCCAGAGCCCTGCTGCCCCTCTGACACCACACTACTGCTGCTTGCAATGAAGTACTTCAACAGTTAAAACATTTTTGTGCCAATATTTTAAGAGTGCAGAAGGTTCCAAATTACATGTAAAATAAACAATGCCAGACTGTGAAAACTCTTGGCTGCAACGTTCTCTGATGTTAACAAGAGTTTCTTTATTACTGTAACCTTTCAGAAGTGAATAAAAATTATTTCTCTGCCCTAGTTTTGCCCTCCAGTAAAAGGGAAGAGAACAGTGACCATGGAAAGAGCTGTACAATGACCTCTCATGAAGGCTAGGAGGCTGGGAAGGGGGCAGTTTAAAACACAAAGCCTTCCATATATGTTTCTAGTCAAAGGTTAGAAATTTAGTTTGTGCTGTGCTGATCATATTGTAAAATTTTATGTTGCTAATATTTTTATGTAACTAAAACCCTCAGGGAGACCAGAGGGCATTTGCAAGAGCCCAAACTAAGCTTAAGTTAAGAAAAAACCCAAATCTTGATCAAGGCTCCTTAGCCACTTAGGGAACTTCATTACTCTGAAATTGAGTCTGAAGTGCCCTTAAAAAGGGGGGGGGGGGGAGGAAGAAATTCTATAGGTGGCCAGGACTTAGACAAAATATGTTATTTTGCAGACCTTTGAGTCAAGGAGTCTCTGAATACTGGACACCCAAAATGATCTCAAAATGGAGCTAGTCTGTATAAAGAGAGTCTGATTTCAGCACTGCAGGAAAAGGACAAAAGTCACCATACAAAGGCAAACATGCTTTGTCCTCACACAATCCTGCCTCTACCTATACTATTCCTCTGCCTGGAAGGTTCCTCTCATCTGTCAAACACTTATCTGAAAAGATACAACCCAAATGTCATCTACTCCAAGCTTCTCTCCTCTGGGCCTTCTCAGCAATTTTTAAATATCACAATCTCTTAATACTGTAATCACCTGCTTATATGTTTGTCTTTTCCTACTAGACCGGGGAGCCAGGGACAGTATCTTCATCATCTGTGTATCTCCAGTGCCTAGCAGAGTACATGGAAGCTAGCAGGCCACAATAAAATGGATGGATAGATGGGTAAAACCTTGTTTGTGTCTGGGAACAGAAATCAGACAGAGAATGATGAACTGCTAAAAAAACAGAACACAAGCTCTGGGATTTAACACAAGGCTAGCTTTTCAGACTCTCACAGAGTTGCGGAATGTTAAGTCTGGAAGAGAATTTAGAAATCATCTAGCTCTCCTCCCCAGAGAGGTGAGGTGATTTGACTTACTTGAGCTCACCCAGAGAGTGGTCATGCTGGCCAGAACTCCCTCCGTTATACCATACCATCCATTCTCTTTACTGTAAATAGTTACAGGTATAAAAATTTTTTGGCAGTAAGATGAGAAATATGATTAAGACTACATATTATGAGAATGCTATTTGTTACAAACAAATAACAATAGATGTCACACTGAAATTCAAATAACTTGATACAAAATGCAATACCGGAGTTGCTCAAAAGGTTAAACTAGCATCACTGTATGTCCCAGCAATTCCACCCCTAAGTAATATACCCAAGAGAACTGAAAACCTATGTTCAGACAAAAACCTGTACATGAATTTCACAGGAGCATTATTCATAAAAGCCAAAAAATAGAAAACTACCCAAATGTCCATCAATTGATAAATGGATAATCAAATGTGGCATATCCATACAATAGACTACCCCATAGAAAGGAATGAAGAACTGGGGCGCCCAGGTGGCTCAGTCAGTTGAGCGTCTGACTCTTGATTTCGGCTCAGTCATGATCTCAAGGTTCGTGAGACCGAGTCCCAAGGCAGGTTCTGCACTGTCAGCTTGGGATTCTCTCTCTCCCTCTCTCTCTGCCCCTCCCCGGCTTGCCTTGTACACTCATACACTCTCTCTCTCTCTCTCTCTCTCTCTCTCTCAAAATAAATAAACATTTAAAAAAAAAAAAAAGGGGGCGCCTGGGTGGCGCAGTCGGTTGGGCGTCCGACTTCAGCCAGGTCACGATCTCGCGGTCCGGGAGTTCGAGCCCCGCGTCAGGCTCTGGGCTGATGGCTCAGAGCCTGGAGCCTGTTTCCGATTCTGTGTCTCCCTCTCTCTCTGCCCCTCCCCCGTTCATGCTCTGTCTCTCTCTGTCCCAAAAATAAATAAACGTTGAAAAAAAAAAAATTAAAAAAAAAAAAAAGGAATGGCGTACTGACACACACCACAACATGGATACACCTTGAAAACATTATGCTAGGTGAAAGACAGATAGAAAAGGCCACACATTACATGGTTCCATTTATATGAAATGCCTCATTATAGGTAAATCTATGGAGACAGAAAGTAGAGTAGGGGTTGTCAGGGGCTGAGGGAAAAAAGGAATGGGGAGTGTCTGCTAATGGGCACAGAGTTTCTTTTTGAGATGATGAAAATGTTCTGGAATAAGACAGTGATGGTTGCATAACACTGTGAATTTACTTAAAAAATTAAATTAAAAATATATATATATACTAAAAATGGTGGATTTTATGGTAGATGAATTATAACTCCATTTTTTTAAATGGAAGAAAAAAGATACAATCTCTACCCTCTAGGAGCTAACAATTTAACTGAAGGAGTCCAGACCAACATACAGGCATACTTCAGTGTTATGTGACAAGTAATGTTATACAAGATAGAGGAAGAAGGAAACAACACTTGGGTTAAAAATCTCAATGCTTATGTTAGAGCCATAGTTCCTAGTGATGATGACCTTTTCAGGCAGTACAGGGTAGTGATTAAGAGCATGGTCTCTCGAGTCTGGCAGATTTGGGTTCCAATCCAGGCTCATATTTACTGTGTAAGACTGGTTAAGTTACCTTACTGGTAGGTGGAATAATGGTCTCCCAAGAGATCTACATTCTAATTCCTGGAACCTGGGAATGTACCTTATATGGGGGAAAAGGACTTTGTTGTTATGATTAGATTAAGGGTCTTCAGATACGGAGGTTACCCTGAATTATTCAGGTGGGCCCTGAATATAATTACATGTACCCATATAAGAGGGAGGCAGAAGTCCCCTAGACCCAGATAGCAGAGGAGAAGGCAACATGACCACAGAGGGAGTGATGTGGCCATAAGCCAAAGAATGCCAGCAGCCACCAGAAGCTGGAGAGGGCAAAGAACAGAGTCTCCCCTAAAGCCTCCAGAAGGAGCACAGCCCTGCTAATACCTTGATTTTGGCCCAGTGAAGCTGATTTCTGGCCTCCAGAACTATGGAGAATAAATTTGTGTTGTTTTAAGCCACCAAGTTTGTGGTAAGTTGTTACAGCAGCTACAGGAAACTAATAACTAACCTCTGATTCTAGTGTCTTCATCTATAAAACAAGGATAGATATATGACCTCACAGGAAAGATTGTGGTAAATGTAAAACTCATATGGTATTTATAAAGTGCACAACAAAGAGAAAGTTTTAGGTAAACGTTAGCTACTACGTTTCTGTATTATGCTGAAATCCTCTTTCACAGGGCACCTGCCCATGCCCAGACCCTGCTCCCCCTCAGCAGGGAGAACAGTAAGAGCTGGCACTCAGGAGACTTGAGCTCCTCTCTTTAGTTGATTTCTAACTTAAATTTATCCAGCTCTCCTTGAGCCAGTTTCTCCATCAGTTAAATGACAGGATGAGACTAGAGCAGTGGCCCTCTAACTGGGGAGTCTGTTAAAACAGACTGCTAGTGGGACCCCTGGGTGGCTCAGTCATTTAAGTGTCTGACTCTTGATTTCAGCTCAGGTCATGATCTCACAATTTGTGAGATTGAGCCCTGCGTCAGGCTCAACATGACAGCGCAGAGCCTGCTTGGAATTCTCTCTCTCCCTCTTTCTCTGCCCCTCCCCTGTGTGCATGCTCTCTCTCTCTCTCAAAATAAACGTTTAAAAAAAACCCAAAAAACAGATTGCTGGGCCCTACCACCGGAGTTTCTGATTCAGCAGATCCAGGGTGGAGCCCTAAACTTGCATTTTTAACAAGTTCCTAAATGATGTTGAGACTGCTGGTCTGAGGACCACACTTTGAAACTCTCTGGACTAGTTTATTTCAGGTTCCTTTCCAGTTTCAATAGTCTAAGACATCCAATAGATGTAGCATTCAAACAATAAACACTGCTGTATCAGACTGAAATAGTTTTACAACTAAATTCTTTTCTGATGTTAAGAAAGTGGGGGATGGGAGAGTATGAAGTACATGGTTAAAGACTAGTTTTAACTTTTGAACTAAACAGAATGAAAAATCTTAAGCAACAGTGGGAACAGGAAGAGGCTGTCCCCTTATCCAGCATGCTGGCCCCATTTTAATTTATTTTAATCCCACCTTTCTGCCTTTTCACCAGACCCCTCCCCCTCACGCCCTCCACGAGAAACACATCTAGGTGTCTCCTGAATTCATTTATTGGGTCGGCAGCGCACAGTATAATACCGCCTTTGTTAGTCTCCTAGCCCAGCTTCTCCTAGCACAGTGTTCAGTCTCCGTGTTCCTCTACTCTTAAAAAAACACAACCAAGGAGTCTCTGAAAAATAATTGTAAAATCAACTAAGGCAAATTCAGACTATGTGGAGACGTTCAGACTCTAAATGCTGGAAAAAGAAACAAATTCAGAACATTGTTAGCATTCTCACCTGTCCTTTTTTCCCCTTAATCTCTATTAGTCCTGTTGAGTAGGAAACCTCTGCCGTATTGGATTAGAAAGTCTGAATAAAAGGGGCCTCAGCCTGGGGACTGTGCTGAAGAAATGGAATGCCTCGAGATTCGAGAAAAGCTGTCCTCTTGGCCTTTGGAAGTCCTTGGTAAGAAGACCAGGGAGAAGGAAACTACCATGAAACTGATCCCCCGCCCACACCCCTGGTGAGGGATCACAGTATAATAAAGTGGATACCGGACTGGGAACCAGCATCTCCTAGTTTGGGTACTCATTCTGCTATTTTCTAGCTGCATGACCTCGGGCAAATCAATTAACTTCTCTGGGACCGCATTTTCTCACCACATAAATTAAAACAGTGGGACCAGATCTATAGTCCTCACCCTGAGATGTACATCAGAAATTTTCTGGGGAGATGTTTCAAAATAATCACATCTGAGCCCCTTCAGATTGAGAACCATTGAATGAGAGATATCTGAGGCACTCCATCTAACATCCTAAGGTTCATTTATCCCATAAAGTGAATTAGAAATATAAATGATGAGAGAGCCAAGGAACCCAGGAGGGAGGTCAGGGAGAGAAAAATGAAACTCTTTTCGGGGAGAGGGTGGTCAGAGAAATTGAATCCAGGTGTGATAAGAGACCATTCATTAAGTCAGTATTTGAAAGATAGTGCTGCCCAGTCACTAATAATAGAAGCAAGGACGTGTGTTCACTCAACAGGTATCTGAGGGGTGACTGTGTCAGGCATTCTGTGTAAGACACCAGGAATCCTAGGATCCTCATCCCATCTAATGGGCATGACCTACACAAACCCACAATTACAGTAGATCATGGTAAGTCCTCTCTCAGAAGTTTGTGCAAAGTGCTACAGCAATAGAGAGAAGGGAGTGGCCAAATATACCAATTATTATGGTGGGGGAGGGAATGCTGGGAAAAGCTGCGTGTAAGAGGTACTATCCAAATGCATACTATAGCATCAGTGACAATCTGGCATGTATGTGTGCGTGTAGACGCGCTTGAGCATGAACATTTGTGTATTAGGGGTTTGTTGGCAATCAGACTAAAGAGGTAGGCGGGGTCTAGAATATGAAGATTTCTTCCCCCCCCGTCCCGTTTTTCACTTTGAAAATCAAACTTAAAAAATGTAAGAGTAGGAAAACAAAAATTTGTATGATTTTTAGATTCACAATTGTTAATATTTTGTAATATTTGATTCATGTCTCTCTCTGTGCACGCGCACACACACACATACACACACACACACGCCCTTTTTTCTTTTGCTAAACTATGTGAAAATATCAAAACATTTCAATCCTAAATACTGTATCTTCTAAGAACATTTTCCTATATAACTATGAAGAGTTCTACATACCATTGCTAAGATGTTTGAATTTTGTTCCTCAGATTTCTAGACAGAGGAGGGATCCAATCAGATGTAGAAATTGGAAAAACCTCTGGTGGTTTATGTGGTGACAGGGTTCACTAGAGTAGAGAAAGTCCAGGAACTAGTTAGGAGGCCATGTGCAATAAAGGAGAGATGATGAGGGTGGATATAAGCAATGGAACAGAAGGGAGGATAAAATCCAAAGATATTTTCGGCAGAAAAGTGACAGGACAATTTGGGTGCAGAGGATGAGGCAGGGGTTGAGGAAGACTACGAATTCCAGCGGGTGGGGGGGGGGTGCTGGATTGATAGAGATGACAGCAGAAGCAAGACAAGAAACCTAGGAAGAACAGGTTCATGGAGCTATTTATCCCGTCTCCTGAGGGAGATGTGTTTATTTATTTTTAATGTTTTGTTTTTCTTTTTGAGAGACAGAGAGAGAAGACCACGAGCAGGGGAGGGGCAGAGTGAGAGGGAGACACAGAATCTGAAGCAGGCTCCAGGCTCTGAGCAGTCAGCACAGAGCCCAATGCTGCCCATGAACCGTGAGATCATGACCTGAATTAAAGTCAAATGCTTAACCGACTGAGCCACCCAGGAGCTCCCAGAGATTTATTTAGAAGAACCATTAACCCCTGAAAGGGAGATGTGGAAAATGGCAGGGTGCTCAGTACACACAGGTCTAAGCAGTATTAGAATCTATGGTACAAAAGATGTCAAAGGGAACTGGGCACCTAGAGAGACTGGAGACAATAAATGAATGAATGAATGAATGAATAAATATATATATATATACACACATATATATATACATACATATATATATCCATACATATATATATATATATATATTGTGTGTGTGTGTGTGTGTGTGTATATATATATATATATATATATACACGATAGATTGGAGAGGTAAACAGTTCTGAAATGATGAACTGAATTGGGAGTATGAAGAGTATTTAAGAAGTGTATCCTAGGTGTCCATGCACCAAGGCAGCCAGGGCTTTCAAAATGGAATTAGTTCACTGTCTTTCTCCTACAGAAATTCCATGAGGGAAACAGAAGATAACAAAGGGGATCATATTCACTTACCGATTTACTCAGTCAAGAAACATTTACTTAATGCCTACTGAGTATAAAGCTCCATTTTAGGTACCATAGGAATACAAAGATAAACAAATATGAATCAGACCTCAGTTAATTCACAATCTATAACTGGATGTAAAAACAGCCATGAGAGAGATAAATGATCGTGTGCATAGATAGAATTAGATTCAATTTAAATTCAATTCAGAAAGGTTTATAACTTCTTTTTCAGGGACAATCCCTGAAATAAAGTGAGTCCAATATGCAACCCAGAAGGACAGGCCAACCAAGCCATCAGACTGGCATTCCGAATGTGTGCTCCCAGGCATCTGATCAGTGACAAAACTGCCTAAAGCATGTACTCCAAGCACTCTTGCTACCTCTTAAGACCTGAGGTTAGGAAACTTGTGTAAAGAATGCATCTACTGGGGCGCCTGGGTGGCGCAGTCGGTTAAGCGTCCGACTTCAGCCAGGTCACGATCTTGCGGTCCGTGAGTTCGAGCCCCACGTCGGGCTCTGGGCTGATGGCTCAGAGCCTGGAGCCTGTTTCCGATTCTGTGTCTCCCTCTCTCTCTGCCCCTCCCCCGTTCATGCTCTGTCTCTCTCTGTCCCAAAAATAAATAAAAAACGTTGAAAAAAAAAAAATTTAAAAAAAAAAAAAAAAAGAATGCATCTACTAAAGATACATCTCAGTTGGACCCTGCTAAAGTTCATGAGCCAATCCCAAAATGAAATTGCTCTGCCTTCTAAGAATTTAGGCTTCTCTCACCTAATAAACAAATATCCACTCCAACAGCTTAGGACATTTAATTTTTTTTTTTTTTTTTTGAGAGAGAGAGAGCGCGTGCACATGAGTGTCCATGCACATGTGAGTGGGGAAGGGACAGAGGGAGAGAGAGAATACCAAGCAGGCTCCACACCCAGCGCAGAGCCTTATGGACTCTGGGATCATGATCTGAGCAGAAATCAAGAATCCAACACCTAAAAGACTAGCCACCCAGGTATCCCCCAGCTTAGGATATTTAAAAACAAAAACAAAAACTTCCCAAAAGAAGGACTGATTTCTGAGAACATGTCTTATTTAAAAAAAAATTTTAAAAGAGAGGTTAGAAGCTTTTGCGCAGTGGCAGTATCGTAGCCAATGAGGTTTATCCAAGGCGCAATTATTGCTAATTAAAAGAGAGGTTAGAGTGGGAGAGAGCCAAAGCATAACAGACTCTTAAAAACTGAGAACAAACTGAGGCTGATGGAGGGTGGGAGGGAGGGGAGGGTGGGTGATGGGTATTGAAGAGAGTATCTTTTGGGATGAGCACTGGGTGTTGTATGGAAACCAATTTGACAATAAATTTCATATATTTAAATAAATAAATAAATAAATAAATAAATAAATAAATAAATAAAAATATTTTTTTAAATTTTTTATTAAAAAATTTTTTTTAAACATTTATTTATTTTTGAGACAGAGAGAGACAGAGCATGAACGGGGGAGGGTCAGAGAGAGGGAGAAACAGAATCCGAAACAGGCTCCAGGCTCTGAGCTGTCAGCACAGAGCCCAACGCGGGGCTCGAACTCACGGACCACGAGATCATGACCCGAGCCGAAGTCGGCCGCCCAACCGACTGACCCACCCAGGCGCCCCTACATTTTTTTTTTTTAATGTTCATTTATTTTTGAGAGAGAGAGACAGAGCACAAGCGGGGGAGGAGCAGAGACAGAGAGTGACACAGAATCCGATGCAGGCTCCAGGCTCTGAGCTGTCAGCACAGACGCAGGGCTCGAACTCACAAACTGTGAGATCATGTCCTGAGCCAAAGTCGGACGCTTAAACGACTGAGTCACCCAGGTGCCCCAAACATGTCTTATTTTAAAGGCCTCAAGCCCTAAGAATTGCTCTGTATTTACACTCCACTATTCATATCATTGGCAGCAAAAAGTGGTCCTTGCCTTTTAAACAATACCTTTGGCAGCGAGTTTTAATTCTGACCTAGAGATGCAAAGGATAGCAAAATTTTTACCTCCTGGTAATAAAACAGAAGTTTGAAGATTTTTGTGGGGAGGTAGGAAGGAGAAGGGAATGGAATTACAGCAGCCTGGAAGAAAATTTCCAGAAAAACTAAAGTATGTGTAATTCTTATTTTTACCATCCTTTATAGATTTAAAATCTTTGTTAGTTTAAAAACATAAAATGCCTCATGTATAAATTGTTTTTTAAGTCAAATCTATTAGAAGATCAGAAAGCATGGAAAAAGAAAAAGAAAAAAAACTGAGGGTAAAGGAAACAATTTCTCATTTCTTTTTCTTCCAATATTTAAGACTAACAGAGCAAACACATATGTTCAAAATGAAAAAGGATACCTCTCCACCACACTTTTTCCAATACATCCAGTGGGCTTCCAGAATGGTCTTCTGTTATCAGTTATTTACTGGGCAAGCATTCAGCCAAGGGGCAATGACAAGCACTTTGGAGAATACAAAGGATACAACTGATGCAGCCCCCAGGCAATTCACCTGGATGACGGTCAATACACACTAGTAACAATGATACAAAATAGTAAGAGCCAGAAGAAGGGCACATATAAATTACTAAGGTACTTCCAGCTAGGGACAACTGGGATTGTCTTCTAGTATGGGGTGGAGGGATGTAAAGGAATTGGGGCTATGGTGTTTAGGCAACCTAGAGTAGTATCGCACGGGGAAAGACACAAGACAGGAAGACCAAGGCATTCAGCTTGGCTGGGGTGAAGAGTATGTGAAGCAAGGATGGAATGTGATGCTCATTGAGTGCTTCCTATGTGCCAGGCACATGTGCTAGAAGGTTTCACATATTTACAGTTCACAAAGAGCTAGAGGAAATGAGTTTGGAAAGGTAGTCTGGAGTATGATCACAGAGGACCTTGCAAAGCAAAATGCTGTTCTAAAAAGCAAAGTAGAATTTTACAAAGGAGTCCAGTTCAGCCCACAGCTCCTCCACCTCTTTCTAGGCCCTTTGCACCACCCCATGAAGCAGCTCTGTTACAGAAGAGAACAGAAGACCTTGAAGTGATGAGAGGTTCATCCTTATTCTGGAAAGGTGCTAGCAAGAAATCATCTGAAGTCCAGAGGAGACACCTGGCATGCCAGGGACCACTGATAAGGATAAACTTGGAATTTCTTACCTACTCCTTCCCACCCGTCTCCAAAGCTTGGAAAGCTTAAACCTGCTCATTGTAAGCCACAAGGTGGAGATGTCTGGCAGGGCAGAACTGAGAGGAAGTCGTTTAGCCAGCCTAAGGTTACCATTAACACTTTGAGCCACTGCCTTGAGCTAATTTTTATGTTTGTTTTTTAAGTTTGGTTGAAATGTCACAAATGGAAAAATTAACTAAAGCGCCCCGGTTAGCCACAAGACTGGACACACCTGGCTGCAAACCCAGCAAAAGAAACTTACTTCATTAGTAGGAGAGGCAGAAAGTGAAATTTACATCTGAAATGTGCCTGCACCAGGAGAAAGTGCTGAGGCCAAAGGCGCTGTCTGTTTTTACAGCTGCGTCAAGTCTTAGTTCTCTACTCTTACCAACACTCAGGAGTGAGGCAAGGGCCCAAGGAAAAATGGTCTCCAACCTCTTCAGCTGCAACTCAGCTCACAAAGGTTTTTAAGAACCAGTTAATGAAATAAAACAAGACCAGATGAGGTGATATAATGAACTTTATTTCCACAGCTAATTTATATGTTTAAATCCCAAATAATTTTTTTTTAGTTAGAACGCTCTAAATTATTGATGTGATTTTTGTAACCTCAAATTTAACACTTATATTTTATACCGACTTCACTAATGATATATGAGTCTGCCTTGTTTTTCACAATAGCTGGGCTCCTAAAAGCCGATAAAAAGCAAAAATGTTTTAAATGAAAATGTCCTCACCAAATGAGACTGCAATTCTAATTTCAAGGGAGTTCTTGATTCAAATTTCTGATTCATCATTAATTGCAAATGGCTCCACTCAAAGTAATAGCCTCTAAGAATTATTTGGCATGTAAAAAATCACCACTTCGTTGATCAGTCTTATGAATTCTACTTTTTATATGAGTTTTCTTAAAGATGTACACCTGGGATGTCAAATTACACAGAGAAAGATTTACAAATTACCACCTTCAAATCACAGATTTTCAAAGCACCCCAATAATCCACATTTTTTTTAAGGAAATTGAAGCACAGAAGAGGAAAGACTTGGCAGCCAGGGTCAGAACAAAGCCACACTGGCTCCCTACTACTTTCTCCAGCCACATGTCCCTAACTTTCCCATTTCTGTAGGCTGTACGCACACAGAAGTCTGAGACCCCCTCTATACATACAATCACACTCACAACAGAGAAGTAGTTAACAATTTTCTTGCCTGCATAAAGGGAGTCTGCCTGTTTATACCATGAGTTGGGTGGGGGAGGATCAAGTCAATTAAAACAGAAAAGCAATAATAGTAATTTCCCAACTCTTCCAAACCTCTGTTATTTTTAAACCACCATCTTTTATTTATAGTCTTTGTAACTAAACTGGGGCTTGGCATTTCTCTTCATGCAGGTGAACTCACAAGTCTGTAACTTGTGAGAGTGTTATGGATCATCGAAAACTTTACTATTCAAAGTGTGGTTGCCCCATTCTCACCCTGCTCCACCTGTGGCACTGGCATCACTTGAAGCTCTCTAGAAATGTAGACTCTCTGTCTCTGGCTCCACCCCAACCTACAGAATCAGAATCTGTATTTTAACAAGATCCCCAGGTGGACTACAGGCACATAAAAAGTGAGACACTGATCTAACACACTTCTCTGTAGGGCAACACCATATCTAGAACAATTCAGAAAGAAGAATGGTTGGATAAAATGGGAAGGGGGGTGCAGAGGAAAAACTAATTCCTGCAGGACTGCACTGATGTATATGTGGACTAGAAACAAATAAATCAAGTATCATCTATCTGATAAGTTGGCTTTAAAACAGAATTCCAGAGGCTTAAGTTCAATTCATTCATTCAACAAGTATTTATTCATCTGATGTTTACTATGTAAGCAAAAAAGTATTAAGACAGGTCTCCTGCCTTCATTAAGCATGCAGTCAAGTAAAAGTGACATTATAAAGTAACACAGAAGAAGGTTCAAAGTGTTGGAGATTGTGATGGAGATATATATGGAGGTCCAAAGGAAATTCATGGTGGAAGGGTAATAACTAAGAGGTTTCCGTAGTTCAAAAGTCAGTACCTATGGTTCATGAAGCTATTCACGTTGTAGACAGCTGTGGCCCACATGGCTCCAGCAGTCCAATGTCCAGCAGGGTTTAGTCAATAGTGATAAGAAAAACAAGCTAACTAATAGAAGAGCTACTGTGTCACTGTACGTCAGACAGCCAAGGCTTTGGCTGGCCAGGGGTGTCACTGGTTACCATTAAGTGATCTGAAACTGGCAGCACCACCCATGTCCACTGTGTGCTGCCACAGCGTTGGACAGTAAGTACTTGAGGGCATGCAGAACACCAAGCTGCACATATAGCTTAAAGGCTGACGATCCATTCTGGGCAGCAAAGACAGCAGAAAGTTTAGTCACATGAACAAGGAACCAAAGAACACAATTACAAAGACAGTCAATCCACACTATCTCCAAAACAAATGATGATGATGATGATAGCAGATAAAACTCTGACATATGCTATCATCTTAGAATGAACATAAATGCCAACGTTCTATTGTCCCAGAGAAAGGCATGTAAATGTTATTGAAGACAACTAAAAACAAACCCATGTCCTCTGTGCTTCCTATATATGCAGTTCCTCCAAAGACATGAGAATTTGGAAATACGCTCTCAATGGGCAACCATCATTTCCATGATTTAGTCTCAAAGACCACAATTTTACAAGGAGTAAGCACATGATACCATCAGACAATAACATAGGAGTGTGTGAAAATAATTACTATAAATAAAACATGGGGGACAACCTCCCACTTAACTCCTATGCAACATGGAAAAACCTCCAAGACATATTGTTGAGTGAAAAAACTAAGTACATATTTATTACACATTAGCACATAGAGGATGATATCATGTATAATAAAATATATAAACACAAAACCAATACTACATATTTTCTGTAAGAAAATTACACAGAAAAAAGCCTTAAAAGATATACACTAAAATGGATCAGTAACTACTTCTTGAAAGGAGATAACTGGCCAGGAATGAGATTGAGGAGTATGGAGATTTCAATCTCAGTTAAAATATTTTGAATTTTAAAAATTGTAAAGTAAAAACATATCTAATATATATTAAGTTAAAAAGCCAAGATGCAAAACTGTGTGTAGTAGAAGCCCATCTGTGTTGTGTTAAAAGAATATACATTTATACCTTTGCATTTGTATAGAAAACAACCATAAGGATACACATCAACTATTAACAAAGGTTACTCTGGGGGAGCTTGCCTGGGTAAGAGACACTTGTTTCTACATTAAACACTTGTTACTCTTTGATTTTTATTCTATGAATATGTATGAGTTTTATAA
Source organism: Lynx rufus (assembly GCF_022079265.1). Taxonomy (NCBI): domain Eukaryota; kingdom Metazoa; phylum Chordata; class Mammalia; order Carnivora; family Felidae; genus Lynx; species Lynx rufus. Next base: position 23,882,711 of record NW_025814896.1, on the reverse strand, counting down.
TACATACATAAACTTTGTTTACTCCTCAGTCCATAGGGAGAACTTTGTAATGAAAAAAAAAAAAAACAAACCAAAAACAAAAACAAAAAATAAATTAACCCATTTCATGACCCCTTCTGATGGTTCTGCTTTAGATGGTCCCAACTGGGAGGCAATGAAATGGGAAAAAAACAAGGATTACAATCTATTAAAATATGGTCTAGACACAAAAACACATAATATACAAAGGAAAAGATTACTCTTTGTATAACCAACTGTATTCTAATGTTTTGGTGTCATGTTTCTATTATCATTACCTTCTATGTTATATATATGCTATATATTCTCCTTTCTCAGGTTAATTATTAAATGTACTAATGTACATTTTCAGCAGATACGATGCTGAATTAGTCTAGGTTAAGCGATAAAGGACTTGTTTTTCAGTTCCTGAGGACAGTGTAGGCCCAATGCCAGGGTACTTCCATCAAAACTAATTTAGAGGAGAACTGGTTCAAACACTGAATTGGTGTCAAAGGCATAGTGTCCTAAAATTCAATTATTATTTGATTTCCTCCATTCAACAAACCCATCCCTTCCCTCCTACCACCATTATTTGGGCTTAACAATTTCATTTCCATGCACAGGATGTCCTCACATTGACAAACCATAATAATGTGTGCAAACACATAAAGTGTCCACGGCATGTCAGTCTCCACAGAAGCAGAAGCAACTCTAGCTGAATTACCACTTGACATTAGGCAGCATTACACAGAAATCTAAAAGCAAAGCCCTTCTAGCACAGATAAAACTTCAACTCAAGTCAGGCAATCCCTCATTGGAGTTGTCCGGGACCAGAACCTGATAGCATTTACTTACCCCCATGACTCTGCCACGCTGCTCAACATCCTCCCACATGAAATGAACTATGATACGACACATGTATTTCCCACTCCGGCCTTCCTGTTTCATTCGGACTAGACACATCCTGGATGGGAAAAAGACATAAAGAGTAACTGGTTGTTTGCATTTTTTATATCACACATGTGTAATGGGTAACTTCAGCAAAGAACACAGAATCAAAAAAACTGGAAATGATCTTATTAAAAAAAACGACAACACTTCTATTGAGGTATAACATAGATACTGTAAACAGCACACAAATCTTAAGTATATAGCTTGATGGATGTTTACATGTTATATATAGCCATGTAAGCAACACCCAGATCAAGAGAGAGATTATTTACAGTACCTCAGAAGGCACTCTCATACATGAAAAGGACACACATTTAATTGTTAGAAGATAAGCAAGTCAAAATCCGTCATTTTACTGAATGAAAACAGGAGTCCTAAACATGGAAAGTAATTTGCCCAATACCATAGAGTAGTCTGTAAAGATGGGTATAATGCTGTGCTGTCCAACACAGAAGCTACTAGCTACGTGTGGCTATTAGGCACTTTAAATGTGACCGGTTCCAACTAACATGTGGTATAAGTTTAAGATTTGAAGATCTAGTTCAACAAAAAGACTACAAATATCTCAAATTTTTTTATACTGCTTACATGCTTACATATTATTTCATATATAAGTGGAGTTAAATATAACTGAGTTAAATAAAACCTTCTATTAAAATTAATTTCAGAATATTTTCTTTTTACTTTTTAAAATGGAGCTACTAGAAGTGTTTAAATTAAATATATGACTTGTGTTGTTTGTCATACACAATACACACAAGGTGTGTGTCTAGGCATGGCACCTACCTAGAACACAGATCACAGAAAGTATGATGATTTTACCTATGTAATTATCAAATCATTTCCCCCATGAGAATATAAGTTCCACTGAAGGCAAAGATGAAGCCTGAATTTTTTTTTTATTTTTAACCATTCTATATCCAGGGCTTAAGTATAGTAGGCACTTAGTAATTATTTGCTAAATAAGTAAGTGAATAAAACATCTCAGGGCAAAGTTTAGGGCTTCTCCTATACCACATTGCCTCTAATTAGCCCATAAAGCTCTCTTCTTAAGACTTTCCATAAGAATATAAGAATTATATTTTATTTTATTAAATAGTAAATATAATATTATACTTAATTATATATAAGAATATAAACAGGGTCATCAACTTTCCAAACTAGTTCCTAATCTCAATGAACATCCCTATTTCTATTATCTCTTATTTAAATTAAAAAAAAATTTTTTTTAATCTTTATTTTTGAGGGAGAGAGAGAGAGACAGCGCGAGCAAGGGAAGGGCAGAGAGAGAGGGAGACACAGAATCTGAAGCAGGCTCCAGGCTCTGAGCCGTCAGCACAGAGCCCAATGCAGGGCACGAACCCACGAACCGTGAGATCATGACCTGAGCCAAAGTCAGACACTAAACCAACTGAACCACCCGGGCGCCCCATATTATCTGTTATTTAAATTTTTAAGCAGCTACAACTGGGCTACTCACCAAAAGATAATTCCTGCTATAGTTATGGAATAGTCAATCTAAACTGACAATTAATCCTGCCCATTAAAATCTACTAGCAATCGTATGGCACAATGGAATGATTCCAGCCTGGCCTGTGTCAACACCTCTGTTAACAACTAAAGATGTAGAAAAGAAAACATACTTACCAAATTTGCAGATGACAAGGGGCTGGGCAGGAAGACAAATATGTTGGATGACCCTACCATGAACCAAAAATACTCCAAGAGACCGTTTCAATGGGCTGAATCTAACAGAATGAATTTGAACAGGGATAAACCTAAGGTCCTGCCCTTGGGTCTAAAAGAACTGTAGGTACAAGATAGGTGAGTCATGCCCATTTACATGTGAAAAAGCCTTATAGGCTTAAGTTGACAACTGACTTCAAAGGATGTCAAGGTAATGATGAGGTTACCCCCCAAATAAATGTGATTTTAGATACAGTAATGGAAATACAATATCTTCGATGTGCAAAGTGACATTTTTGTTCCATTCACCACAGGTCAGACTCTGCTTGAAATACTGTCCATAGTTTTGAATATCATTTTATATATACATATCTATTTTTTAATATTTACTTATTTTGGGTGGTAGAGTGCAAGCAGGTAGGGGCAGAGAGAGGGGAACAGAGGATCTGAAGCAGGCTCTGCACTGATAGGCTGACAGCAGTGAGCCTGATGTGGGGCTTGAACCCATGAACTGCGAGATCATGACCTGAGCCAAAGTTGGACGCTCTACTGACTGAGCTACCTACACTTGATCTTAGCCAAAAGGCCGAGAAGCGATACTGACTGAGCTACCTAGGTGCCCCTGAATATTATATTTTAAGAGACAAAAGGAAGAGATGAAAGATCAGAAGATCTATAACCTGGAGAAAAACAGGTGAGTTGCCTTAAATATTGTAGGAAAGCAATTAGACTATTTGTCCAAGAGTTAAGAGTCAGAATCAATGGGTAAGCCACAGGGGAAGAAAGAATCACTCAACACTGAGCACTGAAAACAATAACTTTCTAGCAGAAGTTTCTGGAGATTTGAATGATGGAATGAATAAGCCCAAGACACAGAACGTGCCTACTTCTGAAGAGTGAATAAATGCTTTGTGAGAACTCAGCTATCTGACAAGTTGACTACATGATCTTTAATATCCCTTCCAACCAGGAGATTGGCTTATGCTGTGATTTTAAATTTGTAACCTCTGAACCCAGTTAGTGCCTAAGAAATAATATTTTATAACAATAAAAACAGGTCATGGAAAAAGACTTGCCTTCTTCACATGATACAGAATGTATTCCAAAGCAGAAACAAACCAGGGAAAGTTCAATAGTCCTTTTCCATAAAATTTTCTTAATCAAATCACTCATGTCAGCCTCTCACCTGAAAAGACACTGTGTTTTGATGCTTAAGTGTCGTCAGAGGTTAATTCATCAACAGCAATAGTGAGGTAATGGAATTCTTCATTTATTTGAAAATTCTGTAGTTTGTTAATACACCTGCCTTCTGAGGTTTAAAAGGCACAGATTTTCTCAGACCATAAAGTATACATTATGCTATGTTCACAAGTGTAGCTACCATCTGTCACTATCCAACCCTATTACGATACCATTTTGACTATATTCTCTATGATGTATCCTTTATCTCCATGACTTATTCATTCCATAAACTGGAAGCCTGTATCTCCTACTCCTCCCTCAGCCATTTTGCCCATCCCCCAACCTCTCTCCCCTCTGGCAACCATCAGTTTGTTCGGTGTACTTATGAAGCTATTTCTGCTTTTTATTTGTTTATTCATTTGGTTTTTTTAGATTCCATACATAAGTGAAGTCATACGGTATTTGTATTTTTCTGACTTATTTCACTTAGCATATACCCTCTAGGTCCATCCTTGTTGTGGAAACTGGCAAGATCTCATCCTTTTTATGGCTGAGTAATATTCCATTGCATATATATATATATATATATATATATATATATATATATACACACACACCACATCTTCTTTATCCATTCATCTACGAATGGACACTTCAGCTGCTTCCATATATTGGCTATTGTAGATAATACTGCAATAAACACAGAGGTGCATATATATTTTCAAATTTGTGTTTTCATTTTTTGGGTAAATACCCAGTAGTGGAATTCCTGGACCATATGGGATTTCTGTTTTCAATTTTTCGAGGAACCTCCATACTGTTTTCCACAGTGGCTATACCAATTTACATTCCTGCCAACAGTACATGAGGGTTCCTTTTTCTCCACAGCCTCGCCAACACTTGTTATTTCTTGTCTTTTTGATGCTAGCCATTCTCACAGCTGTAAAGTGTTATCTCACTGTAGTTTTGATTTGCACTGCCCTGATGATGAGTGAGGCTGAACATCTCTCCATGTGTCTGTTGGCCATCTACATGTCTTTTTTGGCAAAATGTCTATTTGGGTCCTCTGCCCATTTTTAATTGGATTATTTATTTGTGGTGGAATGCTGAGTCATAGAAGTTCTTTATAGACTTTGGACATTAACCTCTTATCATATAGATCATTTGTCAATATCTTCTCCCTCCCATTCAGTAGGTTGCCTTTTTATTTTGTTAATGGTTTCCTTCACTATGCAAAAGATTTTTCTTTTGGTGTAGTCCAAGGCTGGTCTTCCTACTGTCCCGACTTTTTAAATGAGGAAACTGAGTCTTTGAGAAGTAACTTGTCCAGAGTTACAAACCACTAGATTTATAGGTGAGATCTGAACCCTGATAATCTTGTCCCAGAGTTGTACTGTTTTTCTGCTGCCTCTAATGACTAGTACATATCTTAGAATCCATTTACTCTCTTTTTCTTTCATTTAATTTTCACAAGGGCAGTAACAGTTTCAAAACTAGCATCACATTAGAAATAGCCTATCAGAAGAGGAAGACTGGCTAACTTGAGGCAAGAATACCTACAACAACAAAAAGTAACTATTGGCAGCCTAAAAGGAAAGAAAGAAACTAAAAATATATTGAAAACACACACACACACACACACACACACACACACACACACACACACACACAAACAATAGCACAGCAACTGAGGTTCAACAACCCAGCGCAACTCAAAGACAGTCTGGCAAATTACAGTTAAGCATTACCAGGACCCCCCCAAATCATCCAGAAAAGGTTAAAGTACACTGGCAGGTGAAAAGACAATGAATGAAGCAAATCCAAAATGGCAAACAAACACGAAAAAGACATGATGACCCTGGTGCCCACCACAAAACAAAGCCAGCACCCGTCACAGGCTCTGACTGTACAACAGTTAAGTCTGAGTCACTAAGGAAACTACATTCCACAACAACTGAGAACACTAGGTTTAAGTAACAGAACAGGACAGCTCTATTTCAATTTCCATCATGGATACATTCCTCATAATAAATGTTTAAATTAAATGTTGAGAAGCCAAATTACATTTTACTACTGATTCAACTTCATAATTTCAGAGCTCTGTTCTAGGGAAAGTGGAGAAGAAAGTGGGGCGGGGGGGGGGGAGACACCTCCCTGCTAAATAAAACATAATAAAAATTGCTCTTAAGAATGCAAAATAAACTTTAAAAAGAGATAACCTTCTGCTCAAACCTAAAACTCCTCAAAAAAGAAATTATTTTTAGGGGCAGCTGGGTGGCTGAGTTGGTTAAGCATCCAACTTCAGCTCAGGTCATGATCTCATGGCTCGTGGGTTAGAGTCCGGAGCCTCCTTCAGATTCTGTCTCTGTCTCTCTCTGCCCCTCCCCAGCTCACCAGTGCGTGCGTGCATTCTCTCTCTCTCTCTGAAATATAAATAAACATTAAAAAAATTAAAGAATAGATTTTTTTTATTTTTACCTTTTATAAACTTTTTTTTTTTTATGTTTCTTAAAAAGAAAGAGCTCACACACACAGGGGAGGGGGAGAGAGGGCGGGGACAGAGGATCCAAAGCAGGCTCTGCTCTGACAGCAGAGAGCCCAATGCGGGGCTCAAACTCATGTATCCATGAGATCATGAGCTGAGCCAAAGTCAGATGCTTAACCAATTCTACCACCCAGGTGACCAAAAATAGATTACTTTTAAAAATCTTTTTACAAAGAGAGACTCTAGTAATAAAAACATTCTTGTTATTAAATAAATAATTTAATCATTTATTTAACAAGTATCTACTAAGCACCTACCCTGAGTGTGGACTTAGTCTGTATATAAACTACTCTCTGTTTAGGAGCAATTCCAGTTACCCCTCCCAAGTTTGATGATGTTCTTAAACCCACAACTTATTATTGAGGTTTTGAGCTTCACAGTACATCCTTGTCTCTCAGTGATCCCAGTGGCTCATAAATAATACTGATATCTTTTACACATAAGGAAAGCAAATAACTCAGCTAGCAAAGTAAAGAAAAAAAGGAGTGGTCAAGCCCTAGTCCTGACTCCCAACTATCACTGAAAGGTAAGCACAGAGACAGGGGAAAAGGGAAAAAGACTCACTCACTAGGAGTTTCAAAAGACAAAGGGCTAAGATAAAAATTTTACCTTAAGGCAAATAATAATAATGATTACTGTCACTGATGGCGCCCTCTAATATCAGACTTGTCACTCAAAAATGCATTTGCATTCACTCTTTCAACCTAGTTTAACTGTTCTCATTTCACAAAAAAGAACACTCATGCTCTGAGGAAAGCAGAGAAGGAAGTAAAAAGGCTTCTTCCTTGGGGTGCCTGGGTGGTTCAGTCAGTTAAGTGTTCAACTTCGGCTCAGGTCATGATCTCATGGTTTGTGGGTTCAAGCCCCACATCGGGGTCTGTGCTGACAGCTCAGAGCCTGGAGCCTGCTCCGGATTGTGTCCCCCTCTCTCTCTACTCCTCTCCTACTCGTTTTCTCCCTCTCTCTCTCTCTCTCTCTAAAGTGAATAAACAACAAAAAACATTTTTTAAATAAAAATTTTTTAAAAAGGCTTCTACCTCTAGACTTATAAAATGTTTCAGTGTTTCCCTATCTTAAAATAAAAAATTTTTAGAAAGTTTCCCTTCCATCCTGTTTCTCCCTTTAGTGATCACCTTTCTTAATCACTTGGAAAGTCTTAAAATGTATTTTATAATTACTTAAGTAACTTAAAAGAGCAGAGCTAGAATGAAGCCTGAACTTCTGCTTTCCCCTAAGCCACAGTGTCTCCCAGGTCAGTGTCCTTATCAGCTATTTCCCCCATTCTGTGACAGCACAGTTCCAAGAGCCTCTCCCTGCTAGATCAGACAAGGAAGAAGGCAGTGACACTGCCTGCAGAGTTCGAAGGAACAACAGTCCTAGCCATGCTTTCCTCCTCTCTACCTAAATCTGGGAGGGAAGAATTCTTGTTATTCTTGACGCTGACCTCCTGCCATGTATTGGCAGCTCCGAGTATCCCGTCCCACTTGCTCTGTTTGGGCCTTCTGACAATACCAGTTGTGTTTGGCCTTCTTTCTCCTTCATGGTAGTTTATAAGCTGCTCAGAGTGGATCTGATTTGGAATTCAATGAAGACTGGTGGGCATTCAAGACAGGTCTGTCACTCTGGCTGCTAATGAAGGAATCCCAAAGGGGACTTTCACATAGCTTGTTTCCCTTATTCTGCCATCAGCCGAGGCCAAGGAAGCAGAGCCTACATGCCCACACTCAAGCCTCAGCAGTGTGCTAATGAATGAGTTTATTTATTTGTGAGCTGGCATGCTTACCCTTTCCTGGGGCTGTGTACATGGCTATCTCCACCTGGTTTCCTAAACTCCCTCCCGATGAAGCCTAACCTTTATGTGGGGAGCATGGGGGCCACAGGACCGTCTGTGGGCAAACAGACAAGTGGGGTGAGGCACTTCCTGAAGCCATCTCACCTGACAGTGAGCCTCCTCCAAAAACTACACCCGGCCTGTGGCCTGCCTGTTGGACCCAAGAGACCAAGCTCCTGGGTAGCAGGTACCAGTGCTTTTAGTTTATGCGGTGTTGACAAAATGATGCTGCATAGGCCTTTGGTTTGGGCAAAAGCTACTTGTGTGTTTGAACAGAATGACTGGCTGGGGGAGGGAGAGAAAGGATGTGCACATGGCCAGGGCTCACCATATATAGCAGATCTGAAGTTGCTGGAATCCAGCATGAGCTTGAAAGCCCTACAGCTGCATCAAAACTGCTGTGGCGATTTTGAAGAGCCCTCTTGCAAAGGCCGGGAGTGTCTGCCAAGGCAGTTCTCTGGCTGGACTGAGACTGGGACCAGTCTGTTTTCCAACCCCTTCCCACCTGCACAATTTATTTCCTTGTCTTCTTTGTCAGAGGCTTCTTCCCCCAGACTTATAAAAATGTTCCAGTATTTCCCCATCTTAAAATTAAAAAATAAAAACAGGGACACCTACGTGGCTCAGTCAGTTGAGCGTCCAACTCTTGATTTCAGCTCAGGTCATGATCTCACAGTTGAGGGATCGAGCCCCAAGTTGGGCTCCTCGCTGGGCATGGAGTGTCTGCTTAAAATTCTCTCTCTCTTTCTCTCTCTCTCCCTGCTCCACCATTATCCTTCCCCCACTTATGCTCTCTCTCTCTCTCAAACAAAATAAAAGTAAAAAACAAATAACAAAATGTTTCCCTTCTGTCCTGTTTCTGATTATCAATCTTAATCACCTGGAGTATCTTAAAAAGTAGCTTACAATTACTTCTTAATCTCCTAATAACTCCTTAAGATCCCATGTCCTCTGGTTCTAGATCCCAGGAGGCCAATGCAACTGCTTGTCTTGACAATCCCCAGGCAGTCCCCCTTCCCCTGTGTTCCCATAAGATCTGTGGGTCTGCTATACACAGAGCTTATCACTCTGAACTGTTCTCAGGTCTACTTTACTTGTGGCCTCTCCCAGGACAAAGACAGTGAGTACCAAGAAACAATTTCGTATCATTGGCGATCAGTGCCATGCTGTTCATATTCACGGGAAGAAACCCCCATCTCCATGACCACTAAAGGGGAACACTCAAGCAGGAAGCCAAGTATTGAATGGAGAAGGAGCAGTTAGCTTCAGATTTGGATCTCAGGTCCTCCATTACAGATGAAGAGGCCTGTGAACAAATTCCTTAAAATTGCCAAAATCGTCTCCCCATTGTAATCATGAGAGGGTTGAACTGGATCTGTGGTTTTTTTTTTTTTTTTCCAACGTTTATTTATTTTTGGGACAGAGAGAGACAGAGCATGAACGGGGGAGGGGCAGAGAGAGAGGGAGACACAGAATCGGAAACAGGCTCCAGGCTCTGAGCCATCAGCCCAGAGCCTGACGCGGGGCTCGAACTCACAGACCGCGAGATCGTGACCTGGCTGAAGTCGGACGCTTAACCGACTGCGCCACCCAGGCGCCCCAGGATCTGTGGTTTTTAAACTGTGGTCTGAGTTTCCACAGAGCTACATAAGAGTCCCTTACCAGTGCATACATTGTGAAGACCTGAGTGAACAGGTCATTCTCACTTCCTCAACCCAAACAGCAATTCTTTATCTATGCATATATGGTGACTGGGTATAAAATTTCACATTTAAAAAGGGCCCAGCTGGTAAAAGGATTGAACCACTAGATCTCTTTACTTGCAATGCTTTTCATGCACCTTTTGACTTGCTAACTTCTACTCATCAGTTTAGATGTCATTTCTTCAGTGAAGCCCTCCCTGAATGACCCATCCCCCCATCTAAATTATGTACCCCTCTTCTCCCTGCCATTTCCTCTCATCATGCTATTTCAGCTGTATTCTATTAATGATTTAATATCTCTCTCCCACACTCTGGCCCTGTGAGGACAGGTTCAATTGGAGAACAGATGTAATAATTTTATGGATTTAAGATGCTTTTAATGTTTATTTATTTATTTTGAGAGAGAAAGTGCAAGCTTGTGTGATGGAGGAAGGACAGAGAGGGAGAGAGAATCCCAAGCAGGCTCCACATTGTCAGTGCAGAGCCCAACTCAGGACTTGAACTCATGAACCATGGGATCATGACCTGAGATGAAATCTAGAGTTGGAGGCTTAACCAACTGAGCCACCCAGGCAGCATCCTCCTCCTCCCTTTTTAAAGTATTCTCTACACCCTATGGAGGACTAGAACCCACAACCCTGAGATCAAGAGTTGCATGCTCCAGAGACTGAGCCAGCCAGGTGCCCCTAAAATTTTATGGATTTATGTTTAATAATGAGCTGGTACTGGGGCGCCAGTCAGTTAAGCATCAAACTCTTGATTTCGGCTCAGGTCATGATCTCAAGATTCATGAATTCAAGACAGTTCGGAGCCTGCTTGGAATTCTCTCTCTCCCTGTCTTTCTGCCCCTGTCCCACTTGCTTACTCTCTCTCTAAATAAACTTTAAAAAAAAGAATAAGCAGGTACTTTAAATAATAAATAGTATTAATAAATATTAAATAGTATTAGTATCAATCAGCAATTATTTAATTACTTTGGTAGTTTTAATTACCAATGAGGAAAGCAACTTAACACTGTTGAGTTAGCCAGATCCACACTTAGAATTTTCTCTCCACCATGTACTAACTAGTTCTTTGGACAAGTTCTTTGACTTCTCTAAACCTCTGATCCCTCATATATAAAACCTCTGATCCCTCATATAAAACAAGAATAAAGTAGTTGTAATAATGAATGAGATAATACATGTAAATAAATAAAAGATAACATATGTAAAGGGCTTGGTAATTATATTTATGACACACCTGACTTTAAAATAATTTAAGATTTTTTAAAAATGTTTATCTATATATGAGAGAGACAGACAGACAGACAGTGTGTGAGCAGAGGGGTGGGTAGAGAGAGACAGAGACAGAATCTGAAGCAGGCTCCAGGCTCTGAGCTGACAGCACAGAGCCCGATGAGGGGCCCGAACTCACAAGCCGTGAGATCATGACCTGAGCTGAAGTTGGACGCTTAACTGATGAGCTACCCAGTCGCCCCTAAAATAATTTTTAAAAATCCAAACTGCAGGACGCCTGGGTGGCTCAGTCGGTTAATTGTCTGACTTCAGCTCAGATCATGATCTCATGGTTTGTGAGTTTGAGCCCCACATCGGGCTCTGTGCTGACACCTTGGAGCCTGGAGCCTGCTTTGGACTCTCCCTCTCTCTCTCTGCCCCTCGACCACTCACACTCTCTCTCTTAAAAATAAACATTAAAAAAATTTTTTTAATTTAAAAAATAAAAAATTAGGGGCGCCTGGGTGGCGCAGTCGGTTAAGCGTCCGACTTCAGCCAGGTCACGATCTCGTGGTCTGGGAGTTCGAGCCCCGCGTCAGGCTCTGGGCTGATGGCTCGGAGCCTGGAGCCTGTTTCCGATTCTGTGTCTCCCTCTCTCTCTGCCCCTCCCCTGTTCATGCTCTGTCTCTCTCTGTCCCAAAAATAAATAAACGTTGAAAAAAAAAATTAAAAAAAAAAATAAAAAATTAAAATTAAAATACAAACTGCATTTTACTCCCTCCCCATTCCATCTCGATCATAGGCATACTCTAATTTTATTTATCCCATTCCATCTTCTAAAATTAACTTCTGCATTTAGAAGGTACTAGCGTTCCATGACAAATTTTGAGAGGAATCTCTACAAATCTATTAACACTTGTAATGCCAACATAAATTCCAGCTACATACATGTAACAACCCAGAGAAACTTAAGCAGGAGCAGAGCTTTGCCACTCTCACCCAACCAAAAGACAGTGCCAGGACCCTTCCAAATGCCGTGCGAGTCAAGTTAGATCTGAGAACATCAATTACTTGATGAACATTTATTGATACAAATTAAGAGTAATACACAGAACTGTGAGAAGTAATATCTCATTTTCATATCTTTCCAAAAAGATAAAACTAATTCTTGCTCTCAATAAAGTCACCATCCACAAAGAAGACTGATACGATAAAACATAAAAATGTTACATGGTGAGTGCTATGATAGAGGTCCCTAAAATACTAAGTAAACACAGAAGAGGAACTAACTCTCACTTTCAAAGGAAAGGGAAGGTTTCAAACAGAAGTGATACCTGAGTTAGATACTGAATGAAAAAACAGGAGTTTTGTCAGGTAAAGAGGAGAGAGAAGGGCTTTCTGGACAGAAGAAAACTTGGTATTTCTATTATATAATATTGTTTTATCTTGCAGAGGAGGGAGTGGTGGGGATAGCAGTACCTAGAATAGTACCATATGAGAGTAGCAGGGGTGGCATATTTGGTGGAATCTGAATGCCATGCTAAGAAATATACTTTGTCCTGAGAATAATGGAGAACATTAGGGAGAGTGTGTGTGTGTGCACGTGCATGCATGCTAATTTAATTTGTATTGAGAAGATCAATGGCATGTGAAGATGGAAGTTGGAGGCCAAAGACCAGTTTTCAAGTACTGTTTCTTATAATCCAGTAAAATCAATTTAACAGGTCACATGTTAAATTTTTTCTTTAAAATGAATTCAAATGGAATAGAAAATATCAGAGATTATCTGACATTTTAAGGACAAGTTTTACAAAACTGTAGTATCAGAGACATGTGTGTTCTGAGTTGCAAAGTAAAATTCATTTGTTACTGTGGGTCATGGGCAAAAAAGTTTGAAGGGGTGACTGGTGACTGACCAGATGAGGGGGGTAAGGGAAGAGTCAGGGAGGTCTCCCCAGTTTCTGGTGTGGACACCTGAATGGATTGCAGTGCCATTGCCCAAGACAGTAAACAGAGGAGGAGGCCTGCTTTTATCAAGTACACATTTGGATGCAGGAAAGCCTAGACAGCAACCTCTCTCAACAATTTTTCAGCAGCCACATTCAATACTAACCTTGTTCAGCAAAGACAAAGGACACACAGTCATTGCAGCTGCTACAAGTTCACGTGAATACACAACTGATAAGGCCCCTCTAGAAACTGGACATACACAGAAAAACTTGGGAACTAGAGAAGGCAGATAGGATAAGGGAATCATCAACACCTCCTCCAGGGGAACTAAAAGGATGTGAGAAATCCTGTCCCTATTCTAAAGGCCAACAGGGAGCCATCACACTTGGGAACCCAAGCAAGCTTTCTGAAAAGTCCACTGCCAGGGTATTCTGTTTAGTAGGGGTTTTTTCCCCCCTTTGGGGGATGGGGCAGATTCTTTCTACTTTTATGACTGCTTTCTAAGCCTCCCAACCTCTCCCTCATACTACCACCTTCAGGAGGTATTTCAACCCTATACATCTCTAGGAAGTCCACTGGGCCTTCTAATACTGGACTTGGCTATCTTTCAGTTACCCTCTTGGAGCTTCAGGCTAAGAGAACAGGGCTGGAAGAACATAGCTTCTCCACAGACTTGGGTGGAATGATTACTCCTCCTAATACGCCTACCCCTTAGAAGAGAAAGTCTCCCCAATTCTTCTTGGAGGATAACAGCACAAGTGGGCCCCAAAACAGCACAAGTTTTACAAAACTGTAGTTCAGGCAGGGAAGTACAGTTGCCTATAATGGATGACGGTGAAAGAAGTGCTGTGCCCAAGGCACAAGCAGATACTCTGGAAGTACAAGGAAGTATCACTAAATCCAAATTTGGTGGTGGTTGCGGCGTGGGGGGCAGTATTGGATAAAGAGTGCTCTGTGGCAGAGATGACATTGAGATGTACCATGAAGGGTGAGGAGAATTTCTATCAGAGAAAACATGGGCATTTTAGGTTTAGGGAATATCAGAAACAACACCCAGGACATATGAGCAAGGACATGGGAGTATTTGAGGACAGCCAGTTGTCTGAAGTGTCTGGGGCAGGTTTGTAGAGGAATTCAGTGGGAAAGGTTGCCATAAAGTATACTTCCTGCCTGTTACCTGCTAGACAATGCACATCATGTCATACCCATCTCTCCAAAGCCCCACAGTCCTTAACACACAGTAGGTCCCCAATAAAAGTTTGTTGATTCAAACTGGAAAGCTACTGATTCATTCCACTGAAGACTGCAGATCGTGAGAACTAAAGAGAAAGGGTGGAGGGGAGACCAAATGTAGATTTGAAGCAGACAGCTTCCCTCCCGCTACTTAACTGGTAATAGTAGTACTCCCCATTCCTCTGAGAAATGAAACCAACCTCAGCAAGGAAGACACAGCAAGCATGTCTGGAAACGATGGCTATCTTGAGAGAACTGTAAGTAGTTTCAAGGTTCTCCTGGCTACTATTAGGGATTGACCTTGGGATGTGGTCACAGGGATTATATATTTGATTTTGCCATCCACTCCCTCTAACACTCTGATACCTCTAGTTATATAGGCAATAAAGAGCCTTTCATACAAGCTCTGAATATTATCTTTGAGCTCCTCTGGGAATAGCCTCGCCTCTTCTGAACCCTCCCACCTTTCCAGTGAGTAATTCTACAGTGCCACTTCTGCAGTCCTCTCCTCTTGAAAAAGTAGTTTTCCTCTCAGTATACCCAGCTGCCCTCCCTAAGCCTTTTCCTAACCTTCACCATTCAGACAGAAGGTAGTTTGCCTTCACAGCTATGTGACTAAAAGACATGGTACATTTCAAAGAAGAGGCAGAACTAGTAATGGTTTTGATAGTTGCAGCTTCCTCTGTGATCCCATGGGCACTACTTACTCAGATTTATTACAGAACTTAGCCATTCTCCAATTTGTCATGGACTATTTTAAATATCTTCTCTCCTGAGGCTCCTGGGTGGCTCAGTCAGTTGAACATCTGACTCTTGATTTCAGCTCGGGTCATGATCTCATGGTGCATGGGACTGAGCCCCACGTCAGGCTCTGCGCTCAAAGTGCAAAGCCTGCTTGGAATTCTCTCTCTCCTTCTTTCTCTGCCCCTCCCCGTGCATGCGTGCGCGCTCTCTCTCTCTCTCTCAAAATAAATAAATAAAATTTGGAAAAAGAAAAAAATTAAATGTCTTATCTCCCTCACTAGACTGTGGGCTTCTTGAGAACCACAGCTAGTTCCCAGCAAACTGCCCAGGACATAGTGTGCACTCAATGAAGTACTCGCTTAGAAAAAAAATAACATAAAATAAATTGCCACCTTATGCCCCTTAGCCAATCTCAGTGACTATGTGAGTTCAGGAGAAATATTTCAGAGGTGATCAAAACCAAAAAGTCTTTATATAGTAGTCAGTTCTGTGATGCAAAGCTCAGCTGAAGGCAGTCTCAAACAAGGGTCCTTTTGACAGGGCAACCATTCCCCACGTTCCTCAGATACTCACTATGGTCAAAGTAGTAAACTTAGTTCTCCAGAATTTACTTTCCTGAGATCTGGCAGTTCAATAAATGCATTCCCCAGCCCCCACTTCAACGTCTCTCCTATATCCTTCTGACCTTTAATACTGTGTAACATTAGATGAAAAATTGATTTTTTTTGGCTACTTAATTTGCAGCTGAAGAAAAAATATACTGTTTAAGGTGTTAAATATTTTTACACGCAACAAACCTGGCACGAATCTAACCTGTATGCACATTTTAGAGGTACAGGCGTAAATGTCAGTGCTATAATTTGTTATAAGTTTCTGATGACCAGCAATGAAAATGACCACGGATTCTCACAATTCAAACCACTTTTACGTAAATGTGAACTTTCCTAAAACAGCCAAGGGAGAGAACTTTCCATCCAAGCTCATAGAGTCTCTAAGAGATACTGATAGCATTGTTCACTGGGGTAGGTGTTCTTTGAGAAAAGCCTACAAATATTAGGTTCTTTCTGGGACTATGCTTTGACCTTTAGTAAAAATGTGCTTTAAGACATTAGTTATTAAAATGAAAGGAACAGTTTTTAATGCCTGAACAACTGCCATTTCATATATTCAGCCCTGCTGAAGGCTATACCTTACAAGTCAGCAGTGTTTAAAAAAAAAAAAAAAATTTGGTGACTTCACTTAAATTGCTCACTTACCAGACGTGAAGCAGAGTTATAAGAAACCATGAATTGAATGTATCAGGCATCTGACACCCTAGAAAATAATAATAAAGTATAAATATGTGAGGGTTCAGAGGAGAAATATCGCCTATATTTTAAATATTGGTAGGAATCTGTTCAACTAAATATATGGCAGTTATAGTGCTCTGTGATTATACTACCATAGAGAGGGCCAGGAGAACCACAGAATAAGACTACGAGTTGAAAGAGTATTGAATGCAGTCAGACAACCAGCCCTCTAGTTCCAGCCCTGTTACCACTTTGCTGTGTGGCCTTGGGCAAATCACTTTTCTTCTCAGAGGCTGTTTTCTCACTTTGTATAATGTGGCCTAGATGATCTCTATGGTTCCTTCCAACTTACATGTTATTTTCCCTTCCTGGTCTCAAATTCTTCTGGAAAGCTAGGAAGACACTACTTTGCCTACCCGAATTAAGTACAGGCTTTTTTTACTTGAGCCCTGCTAAGTCTAAGTTCTAGTTTCTTTTTCCTGTCTTCCTTAAGGTGACCCAGTGTACTAGGAACATGGGAATGCTGAATGACTCATCCAAAATAAATGACCAGGAGAAAGAAATGGGGCTGTAGGGAGCTGTAGTTGAATAAAAAAGCAGATTATATCTAATGAAAGGCCATTCATCAACCTGTAGGAATGATAAAACTGGGCTTTAAGTTACCAAAACTCAGGTCAGTGCTTAGCCATCCAAACCTCTCAATTCTCAGATCTCTAGGAAATGCCCCTGGCTAGATGAGGGGTCCTCCATTGAATGCTGAATATGCCCACCCTGTTACATGACAGGGAGAAAAGCAAAAGCAAGAAGACAAAGAAAATAAGTAACAGTGGGAAATGCAGGCCCTTCGGGTACAATCAGTCCTTTGGAGAAATGACTCAAGATAAAAGGGATATATACTGCCTTGCAGCAAACAATGAAGTATACAACGTACTAAATGATAACACAAAGGGGCCATTCGGAGAGAAAACACAGGGTAGGACCTCTGTGAGGGACACTAACACCGCCAGTAATAATAAAGAGCAGTAATTCCTTATAGGCTTACTATGTGTGACATTATAATTGATGCTTACAGGCATAAGCTCAATGAATCCTACCAGGCCTATGAGGTGGGTATTAATATTACCCTCATTTGACAGGTGAGAAAATGGACTCCTAGAGATCATGACAACTGCCTAAGGTCACACAGCCATGAAATGAAACACCTGGGATCAAACTCGGATCTGCTTGATTCTAGGCACCATGTTCTTAATCACTAACTGCTTCTCTAACACTATAATCAGAACCTAACATTCACTAAGGGCCCATACTTCCTGCCAGGTCCACTGCTAGTCATGTCAATAATTTTCTCACTTAATCCTCACTTTAACCCTGAAGGGAGGTATTATAACACTCATTTAGAGGCTCAAAAAGGCTAAGTAACTTGAGGGCAGCCACAATATTAACAAGCTCGCGGTTGGGCAGGAGTTTAAGTCCAAGTCCGTCACAAAGTGACACCAAAATACTCTGGTGAGTGTACTGGGAGGTGCCCAGCAGTTGTCAAGTGGACTTCCTCTTGGAACCCAGCAGGAGGGAGGTGAAGGCTGGCCTGGCCAACCATACAGCTATTAAGATACATGCCATCTGAGAGTGGGCCAACCACCCTCCACCTAGAACAAGAATAGCCATGAGAAACTCTCAAGCCCAGATCTGAAGTTGGGTCTTTTTTGGATGCTAGAACAAAACATTAAAAAGAAAAGTTTTCTTGGAAGTCTGTCTTTCAATCTGGAAAATGAAATTTGGCTGCTTCTAAAGGACAATCTGTTCAATTGCTACCTCTACATCAAAGTTTCTCAGCAGCCTCCAGGAGCCTTTCCAATTTTCTCAGAGAGGGAATCAGTTCTTGGGCTGGAAAGCAAAGACAGGCCAGCAGCTGGACTTGGGTCACAATTTTCCATTCTGGGGGTCGGCTCAGGGCTGAGGATGGGAAAAGAGCTGCATATTGACTCCCTGTATCCACTGGGGTCAGAACAGAAACCCAGAGTAAAGCCCTAAAAAACAAGACCACTAAATGTCTGAGCATGAGCAACACAAAAGCACAGCAGATCTTTAGCTCAATGAACTATGTTTAAACACTTCAAAGCTAAAATCTGTTACTGTCTTCTGCCATGATCACACTCTTGCAACAATATACACTCAGTGCATTATTTTCTGAGGCTATGTACTTTCTTCCTCACTACCAAGTTGGATAAAATTAAATAATTCATTGCTGTTATGGAGTGGCAGTATTAACACAGTTGTTTGTTTAATGCAGGTTTTAGGGTCAGACCTCCTGATTCAAAACCTTGACTCTACCTCTTACTTGCTATTTGACTCTGGGTAAAGTTATTTAGCCTTCTCTGTGCCTCAGCTGTCTTCTCTGTAAAAATGGGGAGAACAAGAGAACCTACCTTATAGGGATTTGTGAGGACTAAATGAGATAAGGCCTGTAAAACGTTTAGCAAAATGGTTAATAGTTAATACATACTCAATAAATATTCACTATGGTTGTTTCTCAGTGAATTATTTAAACACTAGGGTTTAAAATATCTTAAATAGGTCACTATTTAAGACTGTGTCAATAAAATGATGAACCTCAATCACTGACTCAGAACTTACTCATTAAGGAGCCTCCTCTCCAAGGTAGTAAGTCTTTTAAGAGCTAAAAACAAAGCAGTTTTCAGGCAGTATGGAATTAAACTTTACTGATTGGCCCCCTCTGCTCCAAAGTGCTCTTCATAACAGTACTGATCTCCAGAAGACCAGTTAGCAAACCACTGTATGCTCACAGAGGGTACGCTCATTTATGTCACAAATGATATACACCATCAGAACATCTTGAAAACAACAGGTGGCTGGCTGTTAAGGTTATCTCACCAGTCAGAACCCCCAATGTGTAGGCCTCTGGATCAAGACCTTTGAACACCTTGGCTCTGAGATGACAGAGAGTCTATAACTTGGGGCCTACCCACTAGGCTATTATAGGCCTATTGTTTATTCACAAGCACACTGTTAGTGAACAACTCATTCTTATACAATCTTCATGAATTAACACTGGCTTCGCTTTTGTTGGAAGAGTGAGGATGATAGTGTTGAGCTACCTAAGCCTCTCTATCCTTTTAAAAAATTACTGAATGCTCAGGACTCTAAAAAGTCAAGTCCTTAAATACCAAAAGTCCAAGAGAGCAACAGCCATTTTAAAGGTGTAATCTTGGAGGTGCCTGAGTGGCTCAGTCCATTGAGCGTCCGACTTCGGCTTAGTTCGGGATTTCACAGTTCGTGAGTTCAAGCCCTGCATCGGGCTCTGTGCTGACAGCTCAGAGCCTGAAGCCTGTTTCAGATTCTGTGTCTCCCTCTCTCTGCCCCTTCCCCATTCATGCTCTGTCTCTCTGTGTCTCTCAAAAATAAATAATGTTAAAAATAAATAAATAAATAAGTAATAATACAGGTGTAATCTTGGAACCAATATATATATTCTCTTCCTTTACCCCAAATCTATCTGGCCTACTCTTTAGAATCTTTCTTTAGAAGATGCAAGGGTGGGAGCACCTGGGTGGCTCAGTCGGTTAAGCGTCCGACTTCGGCTCAGGTCATGATCTCATGGTTTGTGAGTTCGAGCCCCGCTTCAGGCTCTGTGCTGACAGCTCAGAGCCTGGAGCCTGCTTTGGATTCTGTGTCTCCCTCTCTCTCTGCCCCTCCCTGCTCATGTTCTATCTCTCTCTCTCTCTCTTTCAAAAATAAACATTAAAACAAATTAAAAATAGAAGATGCAAGGGGCACCTGGGTGGCTCAGTCAGTTAAGCGTCCGACTTTGGCTCAGGCCATAATCTCATGGTTTGTGAGTTCGAGTCCCACATCAGGCTCTGTGCTGACAGCTTGGAGCCTGGATCCTGCTTCAGATTCTGTGTCTCTGTCTCTCTCTGCCCCTCCCCTGCTGGTGCTCTATCTCTCTCACTCTCTCTCTCTCTCTCAAAAATAAATAAACATTAAAAAAAAATTTTTTTTTTAAAAAGAAGATGCAAGAAAGTCAGTCTCATTGTTTCATAGATATTTATCTGCCTCCAAATGGTATTTACCAGATTGGATCCCTTTTTTATTCACTTGCCACAGTTTGGAACCACTATGGTTTGATTTTAAAATTTAACCTACCCATAAATTACAAAGATGGACCACAATGGAGCATAATACAAATGAACAAGCTGTAAGTCTAAAAGGCAACTCTCAGGGCACCTGGGTGGCTCAGTCTGTTAAGTGTCTGACTTCAGCTCACATCATGATCTCACAGTTCATAAGTTTGAGCCCCACATCAGGGGTTGTGCTGTGCTGTGCTGTGCTGTGCTGTGCTGACAGCTGGGAGCCTGGAACCTGCTTCAGATTCTGGGCCTCCCTCTCTCTCCACCCCTCACTTCCCTCCACCCTCAAAAATACAAAAAACATTAAAAATAATAATGAATGGGTGCCTGGGTGGCTCAGTCAGTTTAAGTGTCTGACTTTGGCTCAGGTCATGATCTTGCAGTCCATGAGTTTGAGCTCCACATCGGGCTTTGTTGCTGACAGCTCAGAGCCTGGAGCCTGCTTCAGATTCTGCATCTCCTGCTCCTCCCCCATTCACACTCTGTCTCTGTCTCTCACTCTCAAAAGTAAATAAACATTTAAAAAAATTTCTTTAATAATGAAAAAAAAATAAAAAGCAATTCTCAAACTGAGTCCAAAAAAACCTTAAGCAAGGGGCACCTGGCTGGCTCAGTCAGTAGAACATCTGACTCTTGATCCAGGGTCATGAATTCAAGCCCCACATTGGGCAGGGAGCCTACTTTAAAAAAAAACAAAAATAAAAAATAAAACAAAAAAACCCAAAAACAAACAAACAAAAAACTTAAGTGGGGTGTCACTGAAAAAATGTACTGCCTCCCCAGGTAACATTCAAAAGGCAAAGCTAGAACAAAGCTCAATGAAGCGTTTGTCCTCTAATACATATAAACATCAGTTTACAATACTAATAGAATATCTCCTAGAGGAGTTCTCATTTAAAAACAATAAAATACAAAAATATTAAGATGGATTACAGTTTATAATTTACAATTACATTTATTCATAGGCAGTATGTTACAGGCAGTATGTTACAGTGGAAAAATTTCTGAACTTTAACCTAGACAACACAGGATCAAGCCTTAGCTAGGCAATTTTGGGAAATCATGTAGTCTCTTTAAGTTTCAACTGTTTCTGAAAAGAAAATAAAAATGAAAATAATACAAGCCTTTCCTATCCTACAAGGCTTTGTAACTTCTAAATGAGAAAATGTAAAAGTATATCATGTAAATGTGAATTATTAAAATATAATGGTAATAATTTTTATAAACTTTTATTTTTATAGTTTACAACAGATTATATAAATTGAAACATAATATGTTACCTTAAATATCTAATAATAATCTCATTATGCAATCTATAATATTAACTCAAGGATCTTCAATAATGAAGACTGGCTAAGACAGATAGCAAGTAAACATCCTTTCAAAATAATTATAAATAATTTATGAGTTACTTATGAAATCAAATATTAAATAGATATCTGAGGATGAGGTTTTAAAAAGATCTGATGAGGGGTGTTTGGGTGGCTCAGTTGGTTCAGTGTCTGACTCTTGGTTTTGCCTCAGGTCATGTTTCACAGTTCATGGGATCAAGCCCCATGTTGGGCTCTGTGCTAACAGCATAGGGCCTGCTTGGGATTCTCTCCTTCTCTCTCTCTACCCCTCCGTTTGTGCATGCACGTTCTCTCTAAAACTAAACAGTTATAAATAAGAAGAAAGAAAGAAAGAAAGAAAGAAAGAAAGAAAGAAAGAAAGAAAGAAAGATCTGATGAGTGGCGCCTGGGTGGCTGTTGGTTAACCATCCGACTTTGGCTCAGGTCATGTTCTCAGTTTGTGGGTTCTAGCTCCACGTCAGGCTCTGTGCCCTGAAGCCTGCTTCAGATTCTGTGTCTCCCTCTCTCTCTGCCCCTTTTCTGCTCAGGCTCTTGTCTCTCTGTCTCTGTCTCTGTCTCTCTCTCTCTCAAAAATAAACAAACATTTAAAAAAAAAAAGATCTGATGAAAAATAATTGGGGACATGTATTCCAAAAACCACTTAAGAAAAATCCAGGGACACCTGGGTGTCTCGGTTAAACATCCAACTCAGTTTTGGCTCAGGTCATGATCTCACAGTTTTGTGAGTTCAAGCCCTGTATCGGGCTCTGTGTTGACAGTGCAGAGCCTACTTGGGATTCTTTCTCTCTCCCCAACTCTCTCTGCCCCTCCCCCACTCGTGCTATCTCTTTCAAAATAAATAAACTTTAAAGAAGTATTGAAAAATCCAACTTCTAATATCAATAGTTTCTTCATCAAGCAGAGAAAATATTTTCTCCTTTCAGACTAAACTCTCCCCAAATGAGAAATTTTTAGAGATTAAAAAGAAGCAGGGAAGCTTTGTCACTATAATAAATAAGAAACAGAAGGTAGACACTAAATCAGGATTACAACTCAGTAGGGTATTTTAAGTTTCTAATATTAACATCAATCTGCTGAAATTGTAAAAATCACCAAAACAACTTGCATTTGGTTTTAAAAATCCAAAATAGTTATTAAATAATCAAAACTGCATCTACCTATCTTCCTTGTTATTAACATAATTATATATGAACAATTGCTGTCTGTGAAAAATATCAAGTAGGTGTTTGTGGCTTGCAGGATAATGGTGGTTATGTACACAGCACATACACATTTCTTTCCAAAATCTGTAGGACTGGAAACAGCTTAAACTTTACCAATTACTTTATAAGTATCTGCTTTAACTAAACTTAATAACTAAACAGTTTACAGCATCAAAATGAATACTGTATTGATATAATCAACTGCTAATGGTGGTCTAAACCAGTAAAACTCTTTGGGAAAGCAAGTTTTCTTTTTTTTTTTTTTATTTTAAGAGAGAGAGTGCCAGCAGGGGAGAAGGGCAGAGGGAGAGAGAGAGAGAGAGAGAGAGAGAGGGAGAAAGCAAAAGAGATCGAGAGAGAGAGAGAGGAGAGAGAATCTCATGCAGGCTCCACACAGCATGGAGCCCAACACGGGGCTTGATCCCACAACCCCGGGATCATGACCTGAGCCAAAATCAAGAGTTAGATGCTTAACTGACTGAGCCACCCAGGTGCCCTGGAAAGCAATTTATCAATGGGATATAAATAATAAAATTATATGTACCTTTTGACCTAAATCATCCTTCAACAGAAAGAAAAAAAAAATCATTAGGCATATGCCAGGATTAACCAAAACAATTAAAAACTAGAAACAAAAGAGCAATGATCGGCAGAAAGCTCATTTCATGTCAAAATGCTAAGTAAAACATCCAGAACGTAGAACAGGATTTGTTTTACTATGACTACTCATACGTAAAAAGATACATGTGTAGAAAAATGTCAAAGTAGCGGACAAATTTTTAGGTTTCTTTTTTTTTCAAACTTGTTAAAATGTCTAATCTATAGGGTTCTTTTGGCCTTTGTTTATTCTATTAAAAGAGAAAAATAAACAGCTTTTATTACATACTTTATGCAGAAAAAACTGCTTTACCAATGACTCAAAACCTATTCCACGAAGATATTAACAGTCATAAAAATGAAAAGTAGAATCTTTTTTTTTTAAAGATTTTATTTTTAAGTCATCTCTACACCCAATTTGGGGCTCACGACCAAAAGTCACATGCTCTACCAACTGAGCCAGCCAGGCACCCCATGAAAAGTAGATTCATTTTCCTTTTCAGAACTATCAAAAACAGTAACTTACTTAGAAAGAATTCCTCGAAGTCAGTTTTCTCCACACAGCTAGTATACATGCGCAGGGCCGCAATCTTAATTTTCTAGACAAAAAAAATAAAACCAAACTCAAGACATGACCAAGTGGATATTCTAATGCTATTAGATATAGGTCACAAAATCTTATATTTGTCTAACTAGAATGATGAGTCCAAACCTGTCACTAGGCAGATTTAACAGCTTAACCAACATCAATTATTTCTTTTTCTTAAAGCCAACCATTCACAGACTTAAAACAATTTTTATATTTATGATTTAGCATCAAAATGTCAAAAAGATTTTTCCAATATTTAAATGAAATCTTTCCTTTAATTGAACTCATTTCATCACATTTGAGCCTCTATACCACTGTTCAGCATCATTCACATTAACTCTTTATAATCTGAAACCCTTTACTTTAAAAAATTACCCATTCTTCTGACCAAAATCAAACAAGCCAAACAAACAAACAAAAACAAAACAAAAACTCTCAATCCTTCAATCTTTCCTCAGAAGCACTACTATCCATTCTGTAAAAGTTTTTTTTTCTATGCCTTGGGGAAGGGGTCATTTTTTTCTATATTTTCCCTAGTTTTATAGTTTGCTGATTAAGAAGACTGTGCTTACAAATAAGGGTTTTTAATGAATGTAAATAAAATACAGTAAAAGGATCAACTGTTTACTATTCCCCAAAGCACTAAGAACTCTCTTAGTACCTTTAAAAAAAAATGTTTTTTAATGTTTATTTATTTTTGAGAGACAAAGAAAGCACAAGCAGCACAAGCAGGAGAGGGGCAGAGAGAGAGAGAGGACAGAGGATCTGAAGCAAGCTCTGAGCTAACAGACAGCCGGATGAAGAGCTTGACCTCACAAACCATGAGACCATGACTTGAGCTGAAATCAAGAGTCATGCTTAACCAACTGAGCTACACAGGTGCCCCAAATTCTCTTAGAATCTTGATCTGAGTGGTGGTTTTAATTTAGTCACTGAGTTACATACTTAAGATTTGTATATTTTACTGTATGTACATTATGCCTTCATAAAAATAAATCTAAAAGTGAAAAATAAATTATTTTATGAGGTGAATTGTAGGCCTGAAGACCAACTCAGTGCTCAAGTAAGGAAGTATTTCTAAGGACTGTGAATTAAATAAATTAGCCCATCCACAAAAGGCTTACAGAAGCTTATTTTTTCTTAAAATGACACAGAATTACAAACGCAAATATGCAGACTAAAATAATCTACACAAACTGAGAATGAAATAGCAAATGAAGACAAAACAATCTAGAATTTTAGTAAAGCTATGTTTTTAAGGTTCAAAGTCACCAAAAATATACTATACCCAATACTATATAATGGTCATATTTATCTATACAATCTAGAGTCAAAACAACAGTGTCTCTGATGGGCAGAAATACCTCGAATAAATTAAAGAAGGATTATGTCTCAAATTATAATTAAGATTTTTTTTCTTTGCTAATTTGATATCTGTCATGTTTTTAAGGCTTTCAGAGTAAAGCTCACATAGGGGGAAACAATAAACATATAACAACTGGAAAAGACATATCTACATGGGGAATAAATCAGCATTAGAAGCCAATTTAAACAAACCCATGGTAAGAAACTAAAAAAGAAAAGCAAATTAAACCTAAAAGCAAGCAAAAAGAAAGATATAATAAAGATCAGAGACCAATAAAATTGGAAACAGAAAAATAGCACAGAAAATCAAAGAAGCCAAAGCTGGTTCCTTGAAAATATCAATAAAATTGACAAAACATTAGTAGAACCGATCAAGACAAGAAAAAACAGAAAAGATAAAAATTAGCAGTATCAAGAATCAGAAAGGAGGGGCACCTGGGTGGCTCAGTCGGTTAAGCGTCCAACTTCAGCTCAGGTCATGATTTCAAGGTTCCCGAGAGTTCGAGCCCCACAACAGAGCCCAGAGCCTGCTTCAGATTCTGTGTCTCCCTCTCTCTCTGCCCTCCCCTGCTTGCACTCTGTCTCTCTCTCCAAATAAATAAACATTAAAAAAAAAAATTTTTTTTTTTAAAAGAGGGGTGCCTGGGTGGCTCAGTCAGTTGGGCATCTGACTTCGGCTCAGGTCATGATCTCACAGTTTGTGAGTTCGAGCACCATGTCAGGCTCTGTGCTAACAGCTCACAGCCTGGAGTCTGCTTCAGATTCTGTGTCTCCCTCTCTCTCTGCCCCTCCACTGCTCACACTCTATCTCTCTCTCTCTCAAAAATAAACATTTAAAAAAAAAAAAAAGATACTAAATCTACATAAACTCTTCCAGAAAACAGGAGGGAAGAATACTTTCTAGCTCTTCTATAACGCCAAGATTACCCTGAAATCAAAACCAAAGTCATCAGTAGAAAATAAAATTATAGAACCATAGCCTTCATGAACATAGATGTAAAAATCCTTGGCAAAATATTAACAAATCAAATCCAGCAATATTTTCTTAAGATTTCTTATTTTCAAGTATCTCTACACCCAACATGGGGTTCAAACTCAACCCCAAAATCAAGAGGTGCATGCTCTACCAACTTAGCCAGCCAGGTACCCCAAATCCAGCAATATACTTTTTGAGAGAAAGAGAGAGAGAGACAGAGACAGACAGAGAGAGAGAGAGATAGAGAGAGAGAGAGAGAGAAAGTATGAACAGGGGAGAGGGGCAGAGGAAAAGAGAGAATCTTAAGTAGGCTCCACGTTCAACGCAGAGCCCAATGCAGGGCTCAATCCCACAACCTTGGGATCATGACCTGAGCTGAAATCTAGTATAGGACACTCAACCAACTGAGCCACCCAGGCACCCTAATCCAGCAATATTTCAAAAGGGCAATAAATCACGACCAGCTGGGATATATCCCTGGAACGCAAAGCTGATCCAACATTCACAAAGCAATCAATGTAATTCACCATATCAGCAGGCTAAAAAAGAAGCCTATTCACCTTTGCTAACATCTGCAGCTCTTGGGAGTATTTGACACAGAACACATTTTGGGAAGTACTGGTCTATACCATCATTAAAACTAATGATATCCTAATATGATCATCCTAATCCTTTGGCTTTGAAGGGCCTATTTCCATTCTCAAGACAGAGCATTTAAGATATCTGTTAGCTCTTCACTTCAGTCAACAAATAATTTATTGAGTACCCAACTCAGTGCCTGACATGGATTTGGATATTGGGAATACAGAAGTGAACAAAGAAGTCAAAAACTCCTGCTTTCATGAAACTTATGGCCTACTTCGACTACAGACACATTTATAATTTTTTTTTTTTTTTTTGCCTATAAACATAAGAGAAGACATACAACTTTACTGGTAACCAAAGGAATGCAAATTAAATTAAAATATACCATTTCACACCATCTAATTTGTAAACATTAAACAGCTTGACTGTATCAAGCGATGGAAATGGTATCGAACATTTAAATCCTACTTACAGATATATAAACTGATATAACAACTGATAAGTATAATTTAACAGCTGATAAATATAAGTTAATGGCGCACCTAGCTGGCTAAATCAGTGCAGCATGCGACTCTTGATCTTGGGGTTGTGAGTTGGGTGTACAGATTACTTAAAAATAAAATCTTAAAAAAAAAAATACTGTTAAAAATGTTCATACACTAGTACCCAATAATTCTATTTCTCTTTCTCAAGAAACTCCTGCACAATTTAAATGGTACTATTATTATGAAAAGCCTAAAACAAGTGTCTTTAGTAGAGGAATAGTTAAGCTGTAGTTTCATTTTACAGTGTGAAGCTAATCAGCAGTTGAAATGACAAAAATCAGGTCTCCACTCAAAAACATGTTTACTAATAAAAACAGGTTGAAAAGATACCACTTATATAGTTTATATATGAACACAAAATAATAGTATATATGTTGTTTATGGATAATATATGAGTGGCAAAAGAACAGAATTTTACAAGAGGATGACAAAAACCAACTTTAGAACAGTAGTTATCTCGGTGGAGAAAGAAGGGAAGAAATGGAAGGGAAGAAAGGAGAAATGGGCTGGAGTTTTTTCTGTAAAATTTTATCTTGGAAAAAACAAAACTAAGGCAAATATGGTAAAAATTAATATCTGTCAAATATGGGTACTGGTATATAAATATCAACACATTTACAATTTTAAGTAAAATTCCTAATGGTCTATTTCTTGATTTTTAACTCCGCATTTTCCTTCAGATTCTTATACAGAAAGTCCTCTAAGTTCATAATTAATTATTCTGCCTGAGGAAAGGCAGATTTGCCACCAAGACCCAAGTCATCCCTTGAGAAGGTTTTCTCACATGTTCATGAAGAAAGCCTTCATCACAAATAACGAAGACCTCAGCAGATTGGCCAGTGCATTTACACAGCACTCATAATATGGCAATCAGGAGCATTTTTATAGTTCCTCGCTTTTCCTGCAGTGAAGCCAAACCTTTATACTTGGGTGAGCCATTAGCCTGGACAAATGTCTAAAGCAAGTCCCCTAAGACCATCACAGAGGGACTGGAAATAACTTGGAGAAAGGATTTCTTCAAGATTCACACAGTAATTTAAGTTAAAGAGGTAGGTCAGACTAAATTCCATCCTGTTAATACAGATTGTTCTGGTTCTCAGATGACTTCATGTTTATTTCATTCTAACTTTGGAAGACCTCATCAGTGTACCTGATGAAAACACAAGCACCTAAGACAGCTTTAAGACATGCAAATCAGCTCTCCCACTGACTGAGGCATCTCATACCATCTTACAAGATGAAAAATGAATGTAGTAAAAAGTTTGCACTAACAGCTGTGTGAGTTGGAGGGGCTTTGAAGTCATTTGAACCTTCTATTTCATACTGGAATTCCTTCTACAACATTCTTGATTCACAGTCAACCATCTGGGCCACTGTTAAAACAAGTCCAATGACCTTGTGAGGTTACCTATCCCCCGAAAGGACAATTCTTGTTGTTAGATTTTTGTTTTGTTGAATGTAAATCTGCTTCATGTAACATTCATGAAACATCCACTGCCCACTGGAATACCTTAGTTAGATTAAGTCTCTCTCTCTCTCTCTCTCTCTCTCTCTCTCTCTCTCTGTCTCTCTCTTTTTACAAATACCTGAGAAGAACCATCATCATGTCTTCTCTTTTCCAGGTTAAGCATTCCTATTTCTTTCAACCACTCTTCATTCAACACACTTTCTGAAGCGTTCACAAAACTCACTGCCCACTTCTGAGTACATTCCAGTTTGTCAGTGTCCTTCTGAACAGAAAGAATTTTTTGGTTTTATGTTAATCTGGAAACTGCCTATTCTATGGCATGTGGCTGAACCTGATAAATATTGTCCTTGTTTTATCTGATACTGCCACATAAAGATAACGGGAAAGAATGTTTATTTTAGGACAAATAGGTAAGGAAAAGCTACATTTAAATTCCTAAATATGAATCTAGAAGAAAAATGAAACTACACATGAAAATGTTACGGAAGGGGCGCCTGGGTGGCTCGGTCGGTTAAGCGGCCGACTTCGGCTCAGGTCATGATCTCACAGTCCGTGAGTTCGAGCTCCGCGTCGGGCTCTGTGCTGACAGCTCAGAGCCTGGAGCCTGTTTCAGATTCTGTGTCTCCCTCCTTCTGACCCTCCCCCGTTCATGCTCTGTCTCTGTCTCAAAAATAAATAAACGTTAAAAAAAAAAAATTAAAAAAAAAAATGTTACGGAAAAAAAAATGGAGGAAAGACGGTTGATATTGCCGTCAAGCAGATATTTTTCTCCCTAATGAAAGACATACGAAAACACAAAACTCAAAGAATCTTTCCAGGGCAATCCAATCCAAGGGTCTAGCCATAGATTTCTGAGTCAACATTTGCTGAAAAGGGCTTGCAATCTCTCAAAATGGAAAGTTATACCTATGTTTTCCCACCTATATTTTACTAGAATGTCATACTTTGATGTTTCTATCACAAACTAAAAAAAATAAAAGTTACAGAAAGTAGACACTACCACATCACAAAAGACTTTAAAATGCAAATATTAAGCACTTTGTTGAGGTCACAAAGGAACCAACAAAAATCAAAGGCTAACTTAAACTACAACAGTGAAGAAATTTTCCTGATGATTTAGTAATCCTTCAAATGGTAGCCAACTTTCCCTCTGGAATCATAAAAAAACAGACTAGACAAAGCAATGGTAGCAACCAAGTGGAACTCAACCATCAAGAAATAAATAAAACAGTAAATTTTTCCCTTTTTTTTCTTTCTTTCTGCTCTCATTTCCCTTCTCTTTTAATTAATTTCTAACTTTCAAACAAAATACACTAGCTTTTAAATCCAAATGCCATAATCACAAACATTTTTTAATAAGGGAAAAGATTCTTATTAAAAACATTACCAAATATACCAATGATTATCATTTGCCAAAAAATTAAGATGTAAAAAAGATAACTTTAATGAATATAATTAATATTTCACTGATGATTAAGAAGGCACTTCATAGTCTTAGGGTCTCAAGAACATCATCATTACCTAGGATATGTGTTATCTTTTTTTCTAATTTTTTTTGATGTTTATTTATTTTTGAGAGAGACAGGGAGAGGCAAGAGCACGAGTAGGAGAGGGCAGAGAAAGGGAGACACAGAATCCAAAGCAGGCTCTGGGCTCTGAGCTGTCTGTACAGAGCCCGGTGTGTGTGTGTGGTGGGGGGGGGGGGGGGGGCTCAAACTCACGAACCACAAGATCATGACCTGAGCCGAGGTTGGACACTTAACCGACTGAGCTACCTAGGTGCCTGATGTGTGTTATCTTCTATACTTTTCAAAGCCCCTTAAAAACAAAATGCTTGGGGCACCGGTTGAGCATCTGACTCTTGGTTTCAGCTCAGGTCATAATCTCGTGGTTTCATGGGTTCGAGCCCCACACTGGGCTCTGCACTGGCAATGCACAGCCTGCCTGGGGTTCCCTCTTTCCCTCTCTATCTGCCCTTCCCCACCTGTGCTGTCTCTGCCTCTCTCAAAAATAAATAAATAAACTTAAAAAAAAATTTTTTTAATATGCTTGTGGAATCACGATTTGCTTTTCAGAATTTATGTAAAAAGGAGATACAGAGAGAAGCCTATACTTGCTGCAATGAGAACTGTTAGGAAGAGAGCCAGACATTCCAAGAAGAAACTACAAGTAAAGTCTGTAATAAAATTCAAATTCTAATTTGAATTCACCCTGTTAAAATGGTATAACTGTCATTATTTGATCATTTAGGGCAAAGCTATGTTTTCTAGGAAAGCCCTCCTTACTGCTTTGCATTGATTTGCTTTTGATTAATACAGAACTTATGACTGATTAGGCTTATCCAACATTCTAACAACCCTTGAAAAGCATTAAAAGGCATTCTCCTATAAAAATAGACAGAAATGCCAGCATCAGGAGATAACTGGGCTGAGAAAAACTCAATGATTAATGTTTTATTATTTTAATTAGTTAGAGGCATGTTATAAAAACCCACGGGCAATATGCACCTGATGCAGAGAAGATATTCATTTATATATAGCAATTACTATAAAACAGATAACGTACTAGGCCAAGGCTTGACTAGGAATGATACAGCTAGCAAATAACCCTCCATAATAAGAATTACAATAAATTGCAGAATTGACTAGTTAATTTAAAACATGCTTATTAATAAAATTTTAACAAAAATCACTACAATGACCTAGTGAAAAAATGATTTATGAATATGGATTAATCAGAGAGTAATATTTTCTTAAGAATGCTGCCCTTCAGAACATTTGGCCCATCTACTTCCTTAGAACTCATTTGTATGGCATATCATGTAACAAGATCCTGGAAAGCCCAGTCTTAGCTTGCACTGAGATACTTCTAAGGAATCAGGCTAAAGGAATGAGGGAGTAGTTCAGCCCCACATGTTACATAGATTTAGAATGGGAAGGTGGAGGGAGACAACACATTTTCAAGTTCTCAAAATAATATATGAATTTCACAAAAGCAAAACAGAAGCTTTAAAAAATCTTCTATGAGGAGCAGAAAGCACAAAGCCCAAAAAGAAAATGAGAAGAACTTAAAAAGACTTTACCCATTTACTGTATTTCAAAGGTCCTGTAAATCCCATGGCTTCTATTATTTTTGTGAAGGTACCAACTTTCTCCTCAACAGGCTGTGGGGAATCCTTGGTAGTAAAAAGCTATTTAATCAAAAAGAAGGGGACAAAATTAGTTGCAAAATAATTTTTTAAAACGAATGCTTTTGTTTCTCATTAGGCCTAAGCGCATTTTTATTGCTTAGATTTTTTTTTTCCACCTAGAATTTTTAATTCTCATTTTTCTGGGCATCTTATCACTCAATGCAAACACATCTGGAATTCTATCTGATATGTGCCCTCGAAATTTCAGAGCCATCTCACTGACCATATGCCTATGAACCCATGTCTAGAAAATGATAGATTTGGGCTATCAGAATAAAAATTCTATGGAAAAGAATACTTTTAAAAGGATATCTTGACCCTCATCTCCCAAAGAATTCTGAGAAGAATGTTGTATGTTTTTGACATAACAGGAAAAGGAAAGAGAACTACTGTCTGAAAGCAGTCAAAAGTCATTCAAAATCATAGTCACCCAAAGCAAGCACTGAATAAATGTTTCTAAACTCATATTTTTTTAGCATAACAAATTTTATTAATAACTATAGAAGATATGAGTCTTATAGTTTGCAAATAAACTCCAAGAAAAACTTATTCTAATGCTAAGCCTCTCCAAATGAAGGCAGGCTATATAATCAATAAGAAATTCTCCAGAGGGCACCTGGGTGGCTCACTCAATTAGTTGAGCATCTGACTCTTGATTTCGGCTCAGGTCATAATCCCAGGGTCACAGGATTGAGCCCCATGTCGGGCTCCACACTGAACATGAAGTCTGCTTGAGATTTTCTTTCTTTCTTTCTCTCTCTCTTTCTCTCTCTCTCTCCCTCCCTCCCCCTCTACCTTCTTCTCTGCTTGTGAACATCTGCTCTCTCTAAAAATAAATAAATTAAAATTCTAAAAAAAAAATAAGAAAGAAATTCCGCAAAAGTTAAATATTATTTTATTTTTAGCATAAAAAATCCACAACAACTTTCATCTCTAAAGTGTTTTCCAGGGGCACCTGAGAGGCTCAGTCAGTTAAGCATCTGACTTCAGCTCAGGTCATGATCTCATGGTTTTTTGAGTTTAAGCCCCACCGTGGGCTCTGGGCTGACAGCTCAAGCCTGGAGCCTGCTTTGTATTCTGTGTCTCCCTCTCTCTTTGCGCCTCTCCCACTCTCTCTCTCTCTCTCTCTCTCAAAAATAAGTAAACATTTTTTAAAAATTAAAAAAATAATAGTGTTTTCCAAGCAAGACACTACAATGGAAGAAATATAGGACACTGGATCAGAAGCCTTAAGTTCAATCAAATATTCAGTTGGTCTGTCACTTATCCTTGTGACCTTGGGCAAGTCAGTTCACTTCCTTGAGCCTCACTTTCTGCATTCAATAAAGTTCCTTTCCTCATCCAGCTAACAATTTTACTGAGATGCAGACAAGAACACCTGTGTGAAAACAATCTATAAATGTAGAAAGCACTAATAATTCTCACCTTATTTGTGGTATGATACTTCCTATTCCACTGTACATCTATCCCAGGAATCTGTTCTGATCCACCACACGCTAGGGACTGGCTTATCTGAGGCCACTAGGGATTAAAAAAAAAAACAGATGTAAGCAACAGAGAGCATTCACTTAGTTAATCTGAGTAGAGCTACTTCAAAGCAAAGACCATAGTATCTTTCCAACCTTGTTTAACCTAGCTCCTGGTCATGTGATCACCAAACGAATCCAAGATGGGCACTAAAATGGTATCTGATACATGGTAGATACTCAATAAACATCTCCTAGATACATGAATAAATGAAAGGATTCTGTCCTGGAAACCTGGAACTAAATAAATCTGAGTCAATTCTAGGAACCAGAATTGCAATAAATACCTATCTAAACATTAGTAGCAGTGTGGAATATGGGGGGGGGGGGAAGACTCTTAACAGTCCATTTTAAGTTTAAAACCTGCTTCTGCCACTTACAAGCTGGGTGGCCATAAGCAACTTACTGAACCTCAGTTGTAGGGAGGATTAAAGAAGATAACACATGTAAAGTACCTTTCACAAAATAATAAATAGTGGAAACTTCCATCATCACCAAAATTACTGTTGTTCAGATCAGAATTGCCTCCCTTTTATGTTCACATTGCATTTGAATGCACTTTGGCAATAAAATAACCATTATTTTCAACTATCATGTGCCAGGTACTATGCTAAGCGCCTTACATGTATTACCTTATTTAATTATCACCATAACACTATTAGGTTGGTATTAAAATCAAGACTAATAGGGGCGTCTGGGTGGCTCAGTCGGTTGAGCAGCTGACTTCGGCTCAGGTCACGATCTCACGGCTTGTGAGTTCAAGCCCCACGTCAGGCTCTGTGCTGACAGCTCAGAGCCTGGAGCCTGCTTCATATTCTGGGTCTCCCTCTCTCTCTCTCTGCCCGCTCCTGCTCATGCTGTCTCTCTCTGTCTCTCAAAAATAAATAAAATAAACATTAAAAAAAATTAAAAAAAAATCAAGACTAATAAACATAGCTTTGAAAATAAATTCCTAAGGGAAAAAATTTTCAAGTAAGAGAGCCTCACTGTAGCATTTTTCACAAGAGTGAAAACTCGGGGGGGGGGGGAAGTCCAATAAGATTTCCAATAAGATGGTTAATTAAATTACAGTAAAATTATTCAATGGAAAAATCAGGTAGTCACTGAGATTTTTTAATAGACTTTATTTTTTCAAACAGCTTTAGCTTCACAGAAAAATTGAGGAGGAAATACAGAGAGCTCCCATAAACCCCTTCTCTGTACACTTATCTGCCACTATCACCATCTCCCAGCAGTGGTGCATTTGTTACAACAGATGAACCTACCCTGACACATCATTATCACCCAAAGTCCACAGTTTACTTTAAAGCTCATTATTTCTGACAACATGGAAACACTTATATGTATAAAATAATAGGTAAAAACAAGAACGTATATGGGCATCTCTAGAAAGAAACATACAGAAATGAAAGAGTTATGTTGTTAAATTAGAATTATGGATGAATTCAGGAATATAGTTTCCAAAATCTCAATACTATTATATTACCTTTACCAAAAAAGGGGTGAGAGGAAGCAGAAGGAGGGTCACCCCTTTAATTCTGGTTTATTCCAAGAAGAGAGGAGACACATGAAATGAAAATGATTTTTTTCTTTAATGCTAATGAGGGAAAGATGGAATTTCTAATCAAGAATTACCATTTACTTTTCTTTCCAAATAAAGATATTAAAAAACTAGTTAGGATTCTTCTGTTCAGTCCCAGGAATACTTATGCTTTAACTCATAGGTACTAAGTAGGCTTTGTAAAACAGACTAAATACAGACTACCTCCCATTACATCACATACATCAACGTAATGGTCTACCTAGAACACAAAGCACTTAAAACAGGTCCAAAGAACACAATTGACAACAATTGCAACTAGCAAGTTCTCTTCTACTAGATTACATGATCCTATATATAGATTATATAGCTCCAGGAGTAACCAATGGATTCCCTATGTGACTGTCTCACCAACTGCTGTATTTCTGTCTGACCATTATTCATGAGCTAACATTTAACACTATTTGAACTACTGAAGTACCCAAGTACCTAACACCAAGGACACCACCTAGTTTCCCCATACCCACACATATATATAAACACACACATTTACTTACTTGCCCCTCAAAAAAGACTCCCTTGACCTTTAAAGACATCAATTTTATCCTTTATTTAAATTGAAAATATACCAATAAATAACTCTTGTAAAAGAAAAAACTACTCTGAAATATTCAAATGTCACTTTTTCAAAGAGGCCTTCTCTGACCATTTTATCTAAAAACAGTTTTGGTAGAAACTAGGTATATTACCAGAATCAAGTATAGCATGTTAAATATGGGAAACACTCAAGCATGTGTTGAATGAACAAACTCAACCACTTACATGGTTATTTCTTATTTCCTTCTTGTCCTTATCTACATACATGCCATGCATACATGCTGCACTCACCCAACCTTTATTAAATGCACACAATATGCCAGTCTTTATGTCCAGTTTTAGAATACAGACAATCCCTATCCTCGAAGAATTCATAGTCTTGTGGAGAAAAGAAAGAAGACTCACTACACAAGAAACAGAACCAAGTATCATATTTTAAAATGGTTAAAGATCATACACAAACACACACACACACACACACACACACACACACACACATACACACAGAAGTGTTAGCAAAGCTGCAGAGCAACCAGAACTCTCATACACTTCTGGTGGAAGTGTAAAATGGTACAATCACTCTGAAAAATTATTTGGCTGTATCCAAAGAAGCTGAATGTATACACAGTCTATAAAACTCAGCAATTCAACTTCTAAGTATACAGCCCAACAGAAATGTGTTTACAAAAAAACATATACAAGAATGTTCAGAGCAGCACTATTAATAATAGCCCAAACTGGAAATAATCCAAGTACCCATCAATGGATAAATGGATAAATGAATCATGGTATATTTTTATAATAGTATACTACACATTAATGAGAATGAATAAACTATAACTACACAGAACAATATTGATGAATTTCTAAAACAAAGTTGAATGAAAGCAGACAAACACAAGAGAGTATATACTGTATGTTTAAAAGATAAAATTATTTTATGATATTCAAAGTGAAGACTGGTTAAACTTGGTTATGGGTGGTGACTGGGGGGGTCAAGGAGCTTCTTGGGTTCTATTTCTTGATCTGGGTGCTGGTTAGCTCACTTTGTAATGATTAATTCAGCTGTACACTTATGATTTATGCCTTTTTCTGTATTTTTATTATACTTCAATAAAATGTACAAAAATGATTAAAGGTATGTAATGAACAGTGTAAACAACAGAAATTTGGAGGGAGAAAAGAATTACCTAGAGTCATCCAAAAAGACTTCACAAAGAAGCCTTAAGAAGTGGGCAGGATATGGGGGCACCTGGGTGGCTCAGTAGGTTGGGTGTCCGACTTCGACTCAGGTCATGATCTCATGGTTTGTGGGTTTGAGCCCCGCATCGGGCTCTGTGCTGACAGTTCAGAGCCTGGAGCCTGCTTCAGATTTTGTGTCTCCCTCTTTCTCTGCCCCTCCCCCACTCATGCTCACTCACTCACTCTCTCTCTCTGTCTAAAATAAATAAACATCAAAAAGTAATTAAGAAAAAAAAAGAAGTGGGCAGGATAGAGAAGGTGAGTGAGAAGACAAAGTTGAGAAAGCACAGTATGGTAGAAGAGAAAACACTGAGTCAGAAGCCCCAGCTCTGCCTATCATAAATTTGTTTTGAGAACCAAATAAAACAATGTGAAAAAGATAAGCAAACTACAATGCATAACATAAATGCAAAGACCTGCTCCAGACAACTCCAATGATAGATACTCTTTTGCAGACAGCCCCTCATTAAAATGAATATAAGATTTCACTTTTATTTTTTGTTTTCAAAAAATTCTAAAAGTAGAGACCTCCCTGATCTGAAAGAGGAAGGGAGGGGGGGAGGGGAAGGGGAGGAGGAGAAGGAGGGCAAAGAGAAGGGAAGGGAAGGGGGAAAAGAAGGGAAAGAGGAAGAGAAGGGAAGGAGGAAGGGGACAGGGTAGAGGAGGGAGGGGAAGGGGAGAGAAGGAGAAAGGAAAGAGAGAAGGGAAGGGGAAAAGGGAGAGAAGGGGAAAGGTAAGAGAAGGAAAGGGGGAAAGGAAGGGGCAAGGGGAGAGAAGGGGAAAGGGAAGGGTAGGAAAGGGGGAAGGGAAGGGTAGGAAAGGGGGAAGGGAAGGTTAGGAAAGGGGGAAGGGAAGGGTAGGAAAGGGGGAAGGGAAGGGTAGGAAAGGGGGAAGGGAAGGGGAAAGGAGGAAAGGAAGAGGAAGGGGGAAGGGAAGGGAAGAGGAAGGGGAAAAAAGAAAAAAGGAAGGAAAGGAAGGAAGGACTCAAGCAATTACTGAATATTGTGGGTGTATGTATCTGTTCTTTTAAAAAGCTCTACCAAGGCACAGTCTACCTTACACCTCTTTTATTTTCTGTCCCATTGCTCAATATCATTCTGGGCATAGAGTCGGCACTCAATAAAACTTAGGTAGATTTTCTTCTTTTTTCTTTTTTTTTAAATAGAAGGACAATCTGGAGAAGTCCAAAAAATAACCACAGGAGTGATCAAAGAGATGAATAAAAGGTCCTAGTGGAAAGGTTAAAAGGAATTAAAATGAAAGGCTAAAATGTTTAGCTTGGAGAAAAAGCAACTGAAGAACTAAGGAGTAACTCAGAATAACAACACTTGAGCTGGAAGAAATCTGAGATCTAAGTCCAAACTTTTCATTTCACAGATGAGGAAACTAAGAACTAGGGAGAGTTTGCAACTTGCTTAAGGTAGTTTTAGTTTTAGGACAATATTTTTGTTTGTTTGTTTCAGTATATACAGTAAGGATGAAATTTACCCAAGTAGCAATGAACATACAAATAGCAACAAAACAGCAGTTACAATTTATTGAAGCTCTCCTATATGCCCAGAACGTATATGCTTGATGTTTTACTTGCATCATCTCACAACAATTTTGCAAGGTTGGTAGTATTTTTTCCTATTTTGGAAATGAGGACACTTAAGCCCAAAGAAGTAAAGTTCATTAAGGGATTAAACATATATTCAGAGCTATCTTTTTT
Source organism: Lynx rufus (assembly GCF_022079265.1). Lineage (NCBI taxonomy): Eukaryota > Metazoa > Chordata > Mammalia > Carnivora > Felidae > Lynx > Lynx rufus. The sequence continues at coordinate 23,843,747 of NW_025814896.1, read as the reverse complement.
CCCCTACATCAAGCTGCTTTCAAAAACCTAAATAGGGGTCAATAACATATGCTCATGCACACCTAACACAAAGATGTGGATTTCTAAACATTCCAAATATCATTCTCCAATTAAAGGAATCAGGGCTCCTTAGGAGAAACTGTTGAATCTAGGACTAAAGCAAAGAAAATACAAGATAAACCTGAAACATCTTGTGGTGCTAGGAAGTAAAGAATGTTCAAAAATAATGAAAGCATGTAGAAAAGGAACTTGAAGGAGTTCCTAACAGCCAAACCTGGGACAATCTGATCAACAAAATAAATAATAGGCATAATAAATTATAACTCATAGAAGGAAATAAATATCTATGAGCTCATACTCATATAAATAGTTGAATAAATGGAGAAGTGACACCTCTTCCTTACAGTACAATTCCAAGCAATAAATATAGTAGTAATGATGGAAATAGAAAATGATCATTATACAAACACCAGAGTAATGATTACTGCAGTCAAGAACCATCAACAGAATTACCACATGATGCAGCAATCTCACTTCTGGGTATATATCCAAAAGAATTCAAAGCAGGCTCTTGAAGAGATATTTGCACACTATATTAATACAGCATTATGCACAATAGCCAAGATGTGGAAGCAACCCAAATATCCATCAAAATGGACAAAGCAAATGTGGTATATACATATAATGAAATATTATGTAGCCTTAAAAAGGAAGGAAATCCTGTCACATACTACAACATGGATGAACCTTAAGGACAATATGCTAAGCAACATAAGTCACAAAAGGACAAATAATATATGATTCCACCCATATGTAATATCTAAAATAGTCAAAATCATAGAAACAGAAAGTAGAATGTGGTTGCCAACGGTAGGGTGGGGTGGAATTAGTGTGTAACAGGTGTAGAATTTCAGTTCAGCAAGATGAAAAAATTCAAGAGATCTATTGTATGACAATGTGAACATACTTCACACTACTAAACTATATACTTCAAATGGTTAACATAGTAAATTTAATGTTATGTGGGTTTTTTTAAACTACAACTTTCAAAATAATTAATTAATGTTATGTATCTTAACAACAACAAAAAAAGAACTATTGATGGATGCTAAAAGTAGTGAGCAAAAGTATGATGAGAAACAAGATATCTGTATAGTCTCTAAGTATCTGCTCACATGGTACTTACTAATTACAAAAGGGAAAATAGTAACTTCATAGTAGGGAAACCTGACAGGCACCAATTTAATAATCAAGTGATTAAAGTCAATGTCACCAGTAATAGGACACACTGGCATTATATATCCCCGGATATTTTACACTAAGAAGGGAATATCACTTTTGCCAAAAATGCATGACCTAATTATAAGAAACCCAATTGAAGAACCAAAAAAAGGACATTAGTAGAAAAGACTGGTAAAATTGGACTGAGTTGCATAGATTAGTTAATAGCATTATATCAATGTTAATTTCCTGGTTTCAATAACTACACTATAATTATATAAGACACTTAACATTAGAGAAAGCTAGACAAAGGGTATTTGGGAACCCTACTGTTTTTACAACTTTTCTGTAGGTGTAAATTATTTCAAAATAAAAAAAATTTGAGTACACTCACCAAAATATGACAGAACTTTAAGTTTATTATTTATTTTGAGAGAGAGAGAGAGAAACAGCGAGGGAGGAGCAGAGAGAGAGGCGGGGGGAGAAAGGATCCAAAGTGGGCTCTGTGCTGACAGCAGCAAGCCCAATTTGGGACCCAAACTCATGAACTCCAAGATCACGACCTGAGCCAAAGTCAGACGCTTAATCAACCGAGCCACTCAGGCACCCCAAAATATGACATAATGTTAAGTTTATGTAGGAAAGACAGACATGATGGGGTGCCTGGTGGCTCAGCTGGTTAAGTGTTGAACTCTTGATTTCAGCTCAGGTCATAATCTCACGGTTTGTGGGGTCAAGACCTGCGTTGGACTCCACACTGACTCCAACGGGGAGAGCCTGCTTAAGATTCTCTCTCTCTGCCCCTCCCTCTCTAAATAAATAAATAAATAAATAAATAAATAAATAAATAAATACTTAAAAAAAAACAAAGAGATGAGAATACAATGTCCCTCGTTTTTTGAAAATGGTTAACAGGATTATAGCCTAGGACATTATCTTAGAGATCATGTGATACTATTACTCAACAAATGAAGGTTTCTTTTATGTCATGCCCTTAGTATACACTCTTCCAACTATTGCCTGAATATTTCCAGTAACAGGAAATTTACTATGTAAAAATTTAGCCCACCCATTCCATGACACCACAATTCTAATTAACATAAAGCTCTTCTTAATTCTGAACTAAATACGCCTCCTAGTCAGACATGTACCTGAGGAAAATCAGAGTTTTCCAACCAGGGGTCCTCGAAGTGGGAAGATGTGCCAATAAAGCACATGTCTCGTTTATTTACCCTGGCTAAAATTATATCCTGTCAGCATGAGATAAAGCACTCTAAGTTATTTACATGGATGTTTTGCTATAATGATGTCTCAGAACCTAATATAGTACCTGATACATATTAGGTAGTCAATAAATGTTTATTGATTCAAAGAATGAGGCACAAGTCAGAGATTCACACAATGAGTTCCCCCCTCCACCAACTATATACACACAAAAACAAATGACTTAACTCTATGATAATTCTATTAAAATTTTCCATGCACAAAAAGTAACAGAATGTCACCCACTCTGAAAAGAAATACCTGCACGCCTACAAAAAGTAGATGCCTCTTCTGTATAGGCATATTCTTCATTCATTCAACATACATTCAGTGCCTACTCCGTGCCAGGGTTAGTGAGCTCAGGAAATACAGGCACAAACAATACATGTCCTCAGAAGGGCAAGGTTTACACACTAATTAGGGGGAATTACACTATATTTTAAATAGTTGTAATATATTTATATGAATAAATTATATAATATATCAAAAATAATTTTAATCACATCACATATGAAAAAGAAGTTAATGGCTACAGAAGGAATTCATATAAATTGGTAAGAGTTTATATGAATAAATTCCCATAGATAAATGGAGAAAAGATATAAGCATAAATGATTTTCCATATATGGAAACTGGAATACAACTGGTAAACAGAAAAATGTTTAACCTTGACAGATAAAGAAATACAAAGCAAAACAAGATAACATTTTCTACCCTGTTAAAATTTTTTTTAAAACACCCAATTTAGAGGAAGTTAATGAAAAACTAGTTATATATACATTGCTGATGGCAATATAAACTAAAACCACCTTTTGGAGAGAGAAACTGCCTATACTCATTGACCCAGGGTATACCCTCCTAGGAATTCATCTTTAATAAAGTAAAAATTTATTAAACTATCAAGAAATAGTAACTACACTAAAGCCTACGACAAAAAAAAATTTTTTTGCAAATAATTTTAGTATCAAAATCTAAGTAAATAGAATAACATGTAGCCATCAAAAAATATAATTATGCAATCTATCTAACATGAATAATGTCTGCTCCAATAAGTGAAAAGGCACCAGAAAATAAAATTCTGTGGATATTTGTTAAGGCATCTACGGAAAAAATTAGTATGCACACACTGGAGTCCTACATAAGGACTGGAAAAAAACCAGCAGATGTTTTCACGTTTGAGGTCATGGGTGACTTTTATTTCCTTTATTACTAAATTATTTGTATAATTAACAAAAATCAGGAGAAAAAACTCTCAAAGAGGGTCCAAAGTAATGAATCATGTGGTCAATGATAAACAAAGGCCTCAAATAATTGTTCCTTGGATTCTGTGTTCATAAAAAGAAAAAAAAAGAAAGGAAGAAACATTTCTTACCCCAAATAAAAGTGGCACAATGTGGCTACAAAAAGAAACCTGCAGTTAACTCTGAGATGAATATCTGGAAACATTCCCAACAGTAAAAATCATCAGACTGTAGCATGGTATCCTAGGCTAAGTTCCACTGCTGGGGTATTTAGAAGCAACGCCCTAGACACCATACTGTAGGAATCAGTCCTGAGCTGGCACCACAGAGACCCAGAAGTGGTCTCATGAGGTTTTTCCATCACACAATTTGTTTGGCTAATCTATAAATATATGACATTTGAAAATAAACACTAAGGTTTTCATACCAAGCAAAGGAACAACAAACCTTACCTGGAAAGTACCAGACAGAGCCCTGCCCCACTGTGCCTGTGTAGAGGACACAGGTACCAATAGGCTGCATACTGGAACCCACTGGGAAATCCGGTTTCTCTAGAGAAAGAAAAAAAGGCTGTCAAGAATCTATATCCAACTCCATGAGTAGAAGTTTAGAAATTCTGCCAGAACAGGGTACATGAAAAGAGAACTTCCAAAACAGGGCCAGGAACAAGCTTCCTCCTGCTCATCTCTCCAAGGATAAAATGTACCCCTACCTATTCCTGATTCATGGACTAAAACAACGCTAGTAAAGGCTGACTCAAGCAGGGGGACATGGGCTCCCTCTCAGGAGAGTAACAAAATAAGCAGACTTCAGGCATTTTACAATTAGATTATCATTTAAATTGAGAGTCTGCAATGCCTTTTCATAAACACTGATTTATCTGATCTTCATAGAATGCCTTTATAGTAAGCAGTGTCATCCCCAAAAGGATGAAGAAACTAGGGCTGACATTTTTAGGGTAGGAAAACACTAAGCCAAATTGATTTCCAAAACAAAAGAGAGAGATTAAATGGCTGTTAGAGTTAATGACTGAAGTTCAGTTTCCCCCTAGGGTATTAACCAACCTCAAAAAGGTCTCTGGGCCAAAGTGAAAGGCTGGGCTGGGGAAAGGAAGAGCTATCTTGCTACCTGAGAAGCCTACTCTATTTTATGAACCTGAAATACATCACACTGTATAAATGGCATTCGTGTACACAGGACTGGAGATGTCTATTCTAGGAACCAACTCTGAGGGATCCAAGGGTCTCTTTCATTTGACCTATATAAAACTTATAAGGCCACAATGAGGGCTGAATATAAAATTATTTAAAAACACTTTGCCAAACATAAACTACAATACTAGGAGTCAAAGATCTGGATTCCAGTTTTAACTCAGCTATTCTAATATGATCTTTACAAGTAATTTAACCTCTACAATGCACAGGTTCCTTATAGCAATTATTAGTAATACTTATGAGCATTTGTTCTGTGACAGGTACTTTCCTAGGTACTTTACATATATAAACTCACTTAAAACTCACAATCATCACCGAATGACCTAGGAATATTGCCATTATCCCACTTATATGGATAAAGAAACTGAGGTATACATAGGATAAGGAATTTCCCAAGGCCACAAAGTTAATACAATGGCAGGGTTAAGATCTGAACCCAGACAGCCCAACTTCAGGATCCATGCTCATTTATGGGGTGAAAGGGTAAAAGGAATATCTCCAAAGTATCTTCTAACACTCTATGAACTAGTCTTGAAACAACTAAAACACAGTATAGTATTGTGGCAAGAGCCACGTACTTGGAATCAGAAAACACTGATTTGACTCTTGGCTCCACTGAAAGCTACAAGCCTTTGTTGTCTCTTCTATAAAATAAAGGAAAAAAATCCCTACTTCTCAGGACTTAAGAAAAATCAACAAACGTACCTTGTAACATGTCCAACTCAATAAATATTAAGTTGAATCTGAACCTCCATTTCCTCATGAGTAGGCAACAAGTGATAGGGATAATGTACATGGAGAAAGGTGCAGGAATTTTAAACGTAGAGAGGCCTTCTAAAGTGTCTCACAGTTTTAAAATTGTGTAACTGTTTTTAATAGGCTACTCACAACACCTTATGTTTCAAATGAAAAGTAAAGTTTCAAAATATTTTATTTCAGCTGAGGTTCGATCTGTTGGGATAATGTTCAAATAAGAGACCATTACTGGCTTTTTGTTTACTAATGCTGAATCATTTGCCAGAATCATCCACTGTTAGATGTTCCTTTCCTAAAAATGTAAATATGGGATAAGATGAAACTTCTGCAGATTCAAGCCAAGGGAGGCAGGGGGAAGTAAGAGGAAATTACAAGTAGGAACAATGCAAACTTTTGGAAGATCTTCTGAAGAATTTCATCATATTTTTCCCCACGTCAACAAAATTTTTCTCTGTAATTTTGGTTCTACTTGGTTTTATGCCAATACATTAAATCAGTTCTTATTAGAAGAAAGAAGCAATCAGCTCTGTTCTTTCCTTCTCCAATCCTACAATAACAACTCTTGTTCAAACCCTTAATTGAAACTGAGCAGAAAGGGTATGTAGCAGAAAGGGTATTTGAATCCCAAGATTCTTATTGAATAGCTGTGTGACCCTGAACTAGCTACTCAACATTCTGGACCTCCATTTTCCCTTATGTAAAGTGGGAATAATAAAAGCTACCTCACAGGAGTGTTCCAAGGATCATATGTAAAAGCACCTTGAGAATACTAAAATACACACAAAAGCATCATTACTGTTATTAACAACTGTTACTGAATTATGTAAATAAGCTTCTCTTTCACCAGCAAACTGTCATAGAAAAAAGAACTATTTCTTAAAATATTGTTTTTAACCTGGAATTCCCTTTCTCAAAAGCTTGCAGTGCCTCCAAGTGCCTCTTTAATCAAACGTCAACACCTGATCTTGACCAACTAGACCCCTCTAGACTCATCTTTATATTTACATACCCTGCCTTGTATTCTCCATTCAGCAGTTCCAAAACCTGACTCAGATTCTCTGGTTTGGGAATTACTACTCCTCTCCACACAAGCTAATTCCCTTCTAGTCAGTTCCTCTGGGACTCTCTTCTTCCCTCCTCCCCAACCCATGAGTTCATTAGCTTCAAAAAGTCTCCTCAGGGGCACCTGGGTGGCTCAGAACGTTAAGCGACCAACTCTTGGTTTCAGCTCAGGTCATGATCTCAGTTTGTGAGTTCAAGCCCTGCACTGTGCTCTGTTCTGACAGTGCAGAGTCTGCTTGGGATTCTCTTTCTCCCTCTCTCTCTGCCCCTTCCCACCTTGCACTCTCTCTCTCTCTCAAAATAAATCAATAATCTTTAAAAAAAAAAAAAAAAAAAAGGTCTCCCCAGACTCCAGGTACTGGTTCTACTGACTCTACTTGGTCCATATTCCTTCCCACTTCTCCCAATACTTAATTTATAAATGTAAATCTGTGGGGGGGCCTGGGTGGCTCAGTCAGTTAAGTGTCTGACTTAGGCTCTCTCAGGTCATGATCTCGTAGTTTGTGGGTTCGGCCCTGTGTCGGGCTCTGTGCTGACAGCTTAAAGCCCGGAGCCTGCTTCGGATTCTGTCCCCCTCTCTCTCTGCCCCTCCCCTGCTTGCTCTCTCTCTCTCTTTCAACCTCTCTCTCAAAAATAAATTTTAAAAATTTCTAAATAAGAAAGAAAGAAAGAAAGAAAGAAAGAAAGAAAGAAAGAAAGAAAGAAAAAGAAAGGAAGATATTTTTAAAAATCTGTGGAAGTACTTAGCTCCCTCTTAAAGGTACTAACATATCAGGCCTATAACAATTAGCAAACCTCAACTTCCAAGTTCAGGAAAACATTTACAGCCATTTCCAATGGTTAGAATTACTGCCTTAACTTAGGCTAATATATACACCATTATTAAGTGGGAAGAGGTTTTATTGTCTTTTTACCTCACCAACACTTCAAAACCAAAATCTTAAAGACAGGTTTCATGTTTTTACTTTCTGTACATATTGTTAACTGCAGGTGATTTTACATTTGTATTTCAAAATATTCTGACAGACCAGTTTTTCAACTACAGCTTTAATCAGTCCATTGACCAGCCTGTTGCTGCATGTGTTTTTTAAGATACTGTACATAGTATTTTCCTTGGCTTACTCATGAATTGGAAAAGGCTTTACAGGTAGTCCATTCTCCTATTCTCCGTAGTTTTGCTTTATAAAGTGACTATAAACACTGAGTTAGCAAATACTGAACCATTGCTCCTAGAGAAAATACAGGGTTAGGTTCCTGCAAGCCTCTGGTCACAACATTTTCATAAACCAATCAATACATAACCTTGTGTGTTTCTCTTTAAAGACATCTTATTATTTATAAATATACAATTAACTCATTAACATTGAACTCATGGACAATAGCACTGTAACTCACTCCTGAACAAAACTTATCTAACACGTAAGTTTTCTCTATAAGGAATATCACAGCCTTCTTGCACTTAGTAACACTAGATAACTACATTTAGGGGCCATATTAAACAGGGAAATCACCAACAAGGCACAAAAATACAAAAACTTTAGCATTAAATAGACTGTGAAAACAATACTTATTTACAGTATAAGAGCTGAAATAAGTCAGCATATCGACCTCAGCAAGGACTTGCATGTTGCAGCTCCAATTTTTCACTCCTCTGCACACATCCATAAATGATCATTAAAAGTGCCATGAATATTGATTTGGGAATTACAAATAAATCTTAGCAAGTATAATGAATTCAAAAATACAGAATCTTGAATAATGAAGATCAACCATAGTCACCAAATCTACTCTGTAAATGTTCACTGGTTCCTGTAGTCTGAATGCCATGGATACTAATTTAATTCCATAATCCAGAGGATAAACACTATTGTAGCAAACTATCCTGCAAATTATGAAGTGGCATGCTATACAAAAGGATACTTAGACATACCAGAGGAGCAGAGAATGTTCAACAATTCCTTCCATCATTACTGAATCCTCTGCCTCCTCCCACTTTGTTGGGGGTTCCAATCTGAGCTTTAAAAGATTGATTACGGGGTGCCTGGGTGGCTCAATCAGTTGAGCGTCCGACTTCGGCTCAGGTCATGATCTCACGTGAGTTCCAGCCCCGCGCCGGGCTCTGTGCTGACAGCTCGGAACCTGGAGCCCGCTTTGGATTCTGTGCCTCGCTCTCTCTCTGCCCCAACCCACTCGCATTCCGTCTCTGTCTCTCTCAAAAATAAACATTAAAAAAATGTATATAGGGGCGCCTGGGTGGCGCAGTCGGTTAAGCGTCCGACTTCAGCCAGGTCACGATCTCGCGGTCCGGAGTTCGAGCCGCGCGTCAGGCTCTGGGCTGATGGCTCAGAGCCTGGAGCCTGTTTCCGATTCTGTGTCTCCCTCTCTCTCTGCCCCTCCCCCGTTCATGCTCTGTCTCTCTCTGTCCCAAAAATTAAAAAAAAAAAAAAAAAAGTTGAGAAAAAAAATGTATATATAAAAAAAAAGATTGATTACATCCGGGAAAGATTTGAGCAAATCATTTAATATATTAAGATTGGGCATATCAGTAAATATATGTATTAATTATTATGTACATTAAAATTTCTATTATAGAAAGGCAGAAAGGTACAATAAACCCCAAGATACTAGTATGAATTTAGAGTTATTGGTATGGGTTATTAATATGTATAGACAAATACAGAAATAGATGTGTTTATGTAAATGTATACACATACATGTGCTTCCTATTCCTGTCCTGATAGGTCCTGGAAGCAATGACCACATCCAGCATCCAGACTTGGTTTCTAAATAGTACTAGTCACTAAAAAGAACTAGTGGTCTCTGGAAAAAAGTTGACTTCGGAACAGGGTTGATGGTCCTTAAAGCCTTACTTGCAAAGAAATGGCATTATTTGATCTGTTTAGTAGCTCTTTAGAAGACTCCATCCAATGTAAAACTCATTCAACATGAAAAAACTGAAAAAAACATTTCTGCAGGAGCACTCATTGAAAACAACTGTTTAACTTCATAACTGCCTGAGGCAATGGATAATACATGGAGAAAACAATAGGCTAACAAAAGAAGCTTAAAAGGAAAAGCAAGAGAATGAGCTTTGAAAAGGTATGACATATTCCTGGGAATCTGAAGGCCAGGCATATGCACAGGGCTGTGCACAAGAACAGGAAAGACCTGAGACCTCTGGTTAACCTTGAAGGTCTGCACAAGCAGGAAGTGAAATTTAAGGCAGAGATGTTAAATGATTGTAAGACTGTTGATGGTGTACCACAACATGTGCACAGAGCCCTTCAGCAAAAAACAGAAGACTTACTGGTTCCAGGTATTTAAGAAGTCTCCAATCATTACCTGACCACTAAGCTAACTGAGATGAGACCATACAACAAAGAATATAGACTTTACAGGGTTAATTCAGAAATATCACTAAACAGAAAAACAATAACAAACTCTGGGAAAGGACAGACCTGACTTCCAGAGTTGCCACATATTATTTAAAATGTCCAGTTTTCAAACAAAAAACAAAAACAAAAAAAAGTATGAAACATGTAAAGAAACATAAAAGCATGGTCCATACACAGAAGGGGAAAAAAAAATCTACAGAAACTGTCCCTGAAGAAGCTCACATGTTAGATAAACTAGACAAAGACTGTGAAACTATTTAAAGTTTATTTATTTTGAGTGGAAGCACAAGCAGGAGAGGGACAGAGAATCCCAAGCAGGCTCCACGCTGTCAATGCACAGCTCAACACAGGGCACAATCCCATGAACCATGAGATCATGACCAGAGTCAAAATCAGGAGTCAGACACTTAACCTACTGAGCCACCCAGGCACCCCTAAATATGTTTAAAATCTAAAGGAAACCATTCTAAAGAACTACAGCAAAGTATAAGAATGCTATCTCACAAAATAGAGAATATCAACAGAGAAATTATTTAAAAAAAAAAAAACCAAATTATTGTGTTGAAAAGAACAATAAATAAAATGAACATTTCCCTAAAGGGGTTAAACCGCAGATTTGAGCAGAAGAGAAAATCAGTGACCGTGAAAATAGATCAACCAAGATTATCCAAACTAAGGAACAGAAAGAAAAAAGAATGAAAAAATTTTAACAGAGCTTCAGAGACCTACGAGATACCATCAAATGTACCAACATATGTATAAGGGGAGTCTCAGAAGGACAAGAGGAAATAAAGGGAAACAAAAAATATTTGAAGAAATACTGGCAGAAAATATCCCAAATTTGATGAAAAACATCAATCTATAAATCCAAGAAACTCAACTAACTCCAATAGCATAAATGCAGAGAAATCTATAAATAGATATATGTTGGGTGCCTCAGTGGCTCAGTCGGTTAAGCATCCAACTTCAGCTCAGGTCATGATCTCACAGTTCGGTTCGTGAGTTGAAGCCCCACATCAGGCCCTCTGCTATCAGCACAGAGACTGCTTCAGATCCTCTGTCTCCCTCTGTCTGCCCCTCCCCAGCTCATGTGGTACACACACAAGTGCTCGCTCGCTCTCTCTCTCTCTCTCTCTCTCAAAAATAAGATGAAACGGGCACATCAGTGTCTCAGTTGGTTAAACGTCCAACTTTTGGTTTCAGCTCAGGTCATAATCTCACAGTTCATGAATTCAAGCCCTGCATCTGCTGTCAGCACAGAGCCTACTTGAGATTCTGTCTCTCCCACTCTCTCTCTGCCCCTCCCTGCCTCTCCCTCTCTTGCTCTCAAAATAAATAAACTTAAAAAAATTTTTTAAACAAATAATATATAATAATAAAATAAATAAAGTGTTAAAAAAAGACATAATAATCAAGCTGTTGAAAAACAAAAACACAGAATCTTGAAAGCAGCAAGAGAAGCTATTCAACATGTACAAGAGATCTTTGATAACATTAATAGCTGATTTCTCCTCAGAAACCATGGAAGACAGAAGGCAATGGGATGAAAAATTAGGACTTTCTAGATAAACAAAAACTGAGAAAACCAACAGCAGACCTGCTCTACAGCAAACACTAAAAGGAGAACTTCAGGCTGAAATGAGACCTCTGACAGTACAGTAACTCAAATCCACATGAAGAAATAAAGTGCACAGATAAAAGCAACTACTTGGATAAATTAAAAAAATACAGCATACGTATATTTTTTGGTTTTAATTATTTTTATTTTTTTAATTTGCTTTAATGTTTTATTTATAAGAGAGAGGCAGAGTGTGAGAGGAGGAGGGGCAGAGAGGGAGGGAGACACAGAATCCGAAGCAGGCTCCAGGCTCTGAGCTGTCAGCACAGAGCCCGACACAGGGCTCAAACCCACAAACAGTGAGATCATGACCTGAGATGAAGTCAGAGCTCAACCAGTTGAGCCACCCAGGCATTCCTCTATTTTTATTTTTAACTTAAAAGGCAACAGCATAAAGCAAAAATTGTAAATCTATGCTGATGGGCACACAATGTTTAAATACATAATTTGAATGACATTAATGGCACAAGGGAGCCAGGAAGGAATGGAGCTAAATGGAATCACAGGGGTTTTTTTTTTTAATGTTTATTTATTTATTTTTGAAAGAGTGTGCGCGCGCACGTGTGTGTGTGCATGTGTGCGCGAGCGCAAGCATGGAGGCAAGAGGAAGGAGGGAGGGGCAGAGATAATCCCAATCAGGCTCCATCTGTGCTGTCAGTGCAGAGCCCAACATGGGGCTTGAACCACAAGATCATGACCTGAGCTGAAGTTAGACACTTAACCAACTGAGCCACCCAGGACCCCCATAGTTTTTATATATTACTGAAATTAAGTTGATATTAATTCAAACTGGATTGTTGTAAATCAAGATGTTAATTGTTATCATCACAGCAACACAAGGAAAATAATAAAAAATACAATAAAACCTTATACCATATACAAAAATTAATTCAAAATTGATCAAAGATCTAAACATAAGACCTAAAACTATGACACTCCTAGAAGGAAACATAAGGGAAAAGCTTCATGACATCAGATTTGGCGATGATTTCTTGGCTATGACACCAAAGCCCAGACAACAAAAGAAAAAATAGTTAAGTTGGACTTCATCAAAATTAAAAACTTTTGTGCATCAAAGACTACTATCAACAAAGTAAAAAGATAACCCATGGAATGGGACAGAGTATTTGCAAATCATAGATGTGATAAGGCACTGATTCCAGAATATAAAAAAAAAATTCCTCAACAACAAACAACTCAATTAAAAAATGGGCAAAGGACTCAAATAGACATTTGTCCAAAGATATACAAATGGCCAACTTGCATATAAAATATGCTCAACATCATTAATCAGTAGAGAAATGCAAATCAAAACTACAATGAGATATCACCTCACACCTATTAAGATGGCCACTATGAAGGAAAAAAAAGAAAGAAAATAATAAGCATTAACAAAGATGTACAGAAACTGGAGCCCTTATGCTTTCCTGGTGGGAATGTAAACTGGTGCAACCACTGTGGAAAATAAAATGGCAAATGCTCAAAAAATTAAATATAGAATTACCATATGATCCATATGATCTACTTCTGAATATATACCCAAATGAAGTAAAAACAGGGACTTGAAAAGATATAAATAGTGGCAGCATTATTTCATAATAGCCAAAAGATGGAAGCAACCCAAGTGTCTATCCTCAAAAGAATGGGTAAACAAAATGTGGTTTATACATACAATGGAATATTATTTAGCCTTAAAAAGGAAGGAAACTCTGACACATGCTACAACATGGAAGAACCTTGAAGACATTATGCTGAGTGAAATACACCAGTCACAAAAGGACAAATACCCTATGATTCCACTTATATGAGTACCTACAGTAGTCAAAATCATAAAGACAGAAAGAATGCTAGCTGCTTGGGACTAAGTAGAGGGGGGCATAATGATTTATCATTTAATAGGCAGAATTTCAGTTTTGCAAGATAAAAAGAGTTCTGTGAATGACGGTGTGATGGCAGCATAACAATGTGAATACATTTAATACCATTCTGAACTGTATAGTTAAAAACTATTAAAATGGTACATTTTATATTATCTATATTTTACTACAATTTTTTTTAAAAAGCACAAGAGTGGGGGCACTTGGGTGGCTCAGTCAGTTGACCGACTGCTTCGGCTCAGGTCATGATCTCACGGTTTGTGAGTTCAAGCCCCGCATCAGGCCCTGTGCTGACAGCTCAGAGCCTGGAGCCTGCTTCAGATTGTGTCTCCCTCTCTCTCTGCCTCTCCCCCACTCACACTTCGTCTCTGTCTGTTTCTCAAAAATGAATAAACATTAAAAAAATTTTTTTTTAAATAATAAATAAATAAATAAATAAATAAATAAATAAATAAATAAATAGCTAGCACAAGAGTGGCTTTCTGCGGTTTCTAATACTGTCAAAATAAAGCAAAAATGACCACCAATGCCCAGGACAGCTCATAAACCATAAACAAGTCCCACTGTATTACTCAAATATCCAGTTCCTCTGCTGGAGCTACTTAGCAATAGCAATGTTTTAGCTTCCTCTTCCTTCTTAAACCCATTATTGGAGAAGGGAAAAAAGAGTAAAAAAAATAAGGGGAAACTAATGAGAATGTTTCAAGAATATTACTTCTCTGTGGTTCAAATTTCTTACCTTAAAATGGGGGAAATAATAGTGCCTACCTTGTCAAAGGGCTAGTGTAAGGATTAAGTTCACGTATATATACAGTATACAAGAGTGCTTACCACATAGTAAGTGCCCTATAAATGTTAGCTATCCATATTACTCCCCAGGAAAACTCAACATCTTATTTCAACTACAACCTATATCTCTGCTTGCTTAGTCTCTCCTGAACACCAACTCACCAGCTGCTTAAAAAAACAAAACAAAACAAAAAAACAAACAAACAAAAAAAAACACTTAGGGCACCTGGATGGCTCAGTCAGTTAAGCCTCCAACTCTTGATCTGAGTTCAGGTCTTGATCTCAGGGTGGTTACTTCAAGCACCACGCTGGGTGTGAAGCCTACTTAAAAACAAACAATAAAACACCACCATCTCCAACTGGATATTCTCAGTGAAGGACACTGCTATATTAATTCAGTCATCCAAGGCAGAGCTAGGACTCACTGTTAGACACCCCTCTCCCTCACCCTCAATATCTAACCTTCCACCAAACCCTGTAGACTCTGTTTCCTCAATACTTGTTGAAATCATCCCTTCCTCTATAACCACACTTTCCCTGCCTCCTCTTAGTACAGGCCTTCTACTTCTTCCAGGATTACGTGAGTAGTTCTGGCTGGACTTTGGGACCCGAAACTCAGCCCACTCTGACTGATCCTTCCACAACTGCTACAGGGATATATTAAAGCAAAAATCTCCTAGTGGATGTAAGTGTTTATATGGTTTTTTTTTTTTACTTTTTTTACACTTTCAAAATGAAATTTGTAAATTTCAATTTAAAAATGATAAAAGAAACTAGGGGCAACTGGGTGGCTCAGTTGGTTAAGTGTCCAACTTTGCCTCAGGTCATGATCTCATGGTTCATGAGTTTGAGCCCTGTGTTGGGCTCTGTGCTGAAAGCTCAGAGCCTAGAGCCCGTTTCAGATTCTGTGTCTCCCTGTCTCTCTGCACTTCCCCCCTCACACTCTGCCTCTCTCTCGAAAATAAATAAATATTTTTAAATTTTTTTTAATAAAAAAAAGAAAGAAAGAAACTAAAGTGTTCCCCTCATCAGTGGTGGTTGCAGGAGAGAAGAGGAGAAAAGGACTGCAAAAGACTACAAAGAAATTTTGGAGACTGACAGATATGTTCATTATTTTTATTGTGGTGATAGCTTTTCAAGTGTATACCTATGTTAACAGTTATCAGGGGTTAAGCGTCCGACTTCGGTTCAGGTCATGATCTGAGTTTGAGCCCTGCATTTGGCTCTGTGCTGACAGTTCAGAGCCTGGAGCCTGCTTCGGATTCTGTGTCTCCCTCTCTCTCTGCCCCTCCCCTGCTTGCACTCTGTCTCTCTCTCTCTCTCTCAAAAATAAAACATTAAAAAAAATTTTTTAAACAGTTATCAAATTATATAATTAAATAAGTGCAACACTGTACATCAATTATTCTTTAACTTTAAAAATTTAAATGAAAAAAGAGTAAATATCAAAAAAACCCTTTAAAAACAAACTCTTTTGCATTAAAAACAGAAGCTTTGACATAGATGCCATCTACAGCATGATAGATGACACCAAGTAATATGTATACATCGCCATCAAGGACTACCTGTCTGTATCCAGCACAAGTACCAAAAGGTCAGGGAGTGCATAACCTTGTCCTAGAACCCAGTCTCCAGGGCCAGGCGCAAACTGGCAACCACAGGAAACCAGCCTAGACACTGAGCTGCTATCAGCTCACGTTAGGTTGCACACTATTCAAAGCTCCTCAGTGTGCATTTGTAGTTTACCCATGATGCAACTCCTCAACCCATTTGAAGGACTCAGGGTCTCAGCCTATAGAAGTACCCCAGTGGTTTATACTATAGGCAGGAGAGAAACTTTAAAATGAAGATTGGGTTGGTTTCAACTTAAAAATTATTTGAAAAATAAAATCCAAAAATGAAAATTATTTGAAAAAAAAAAAAAACTTTAAAAATAAATCTTCCCTTGCTTAAAACATTTCAAAGGGTCCCCTGTGCCTCAGGATAAACCTCTAATCCTAACCATGAGACACAAGGTCCTGAATCCTGCCATTTCACCATAAGTGCCCAAGTCAAGCCAGAGTCACATACAGTTCTTGGTTATCTGGCATTAGTAGCATATGCTCTCTTTCCCCTTCTCTAATGCTCTCGTTTAGTTCAGGCATCACTCCCTGATGGATGCTTACCCTCAAGCTGGTTTAGTATGTCTCTACTCTGCTCCTATAGCACCTGGTACAAACTTCTATCACAGCATTTCAAGTATTGTATTAGGAGTTCTCTTTTCTGTCTCTCCTGTTAGACTATAAACTTCAGGCAGAGGTCTATGATTTTCATCCTCAGTTCCTTGGATAGTTCCCAGAATGCAGTACTCTCAAAACAGGTGCTGAACTAAAAGGAAGAGAAGAAAAGCACTTAAATGTCACCTGTATCAACTGATTTTCAGATCAATCCTATCAAACTTACTGTTAAGGAAATCTGAGGCTCAGAGAAGTTAGGGGACTGGCTCCAGGTAACACAAAATAAGTAACAGAGCCACACTTTCAACCAAGGCTCTTCAGACTCCTAGAAGGTAGATTCCCTATATTTGTGAATTCCTCAGCACCTAACCCAAATGCCTCTTCAGAATAGGTAATCAATAAATATCTGCTGCTTTCATGTTTACTGTCACTTTCAACTAGTATTAGGGGAGATTCCATTGCTTTGTCACACAGCACATTATATAATAAGAAACTTTTAAAGATTCATAGTATAAAGTAAAAGTGACTTTTCCTTATCTAAACTTGCTTTTTATCTAAAAGGATGAGCAGAAAGGAATAAATAGCAAAAAATATGACAAATAGAGGGCAGTTAGGTGGTGTCTATGGATGCTACCACCTAAGAAGAAATAAACCTGCAACAGTCCACACACTCAGGGGCAAGAATATTTAATATATCAGGCAGGCCCTAACTTCCAAGATAAATCAAGGTGTTCCTTTCAGGTATATAGCCCAATAAACTTTTCATCTTTTTCCTGACATATCCATCTTAAAAGTGTAATAATTTAGGGGGCGCCTGGGTGGCGCAGTCGGTTAAGCGTCCGACTTCAGCCAGGTCACGATCTCGCGGTCCGGGAGTTCGAGCCCCGCGTCAGGCTCTGGGCTGGATGGCTCGGAGCCTGGAGCTTGTTTCCAATTCTGTGTCTCCCTCTCTCTCTGCCCCTCCCCCGTTCATGCTCTGTCTCTCTCTGTCCCAAAAAAATAAATAAAAACGTTGGAAAAAAAAAATTTAAAAAAAAAGTGTAATAATTTAGGACATCCTACTTGCCATTTCTCCCGCAGTTCTCAGATCTGAATCAATTTCTGCCCTGGCATCAACAATTACTTCACTAAGTGAATCTTTCTGTAGGTTATATGAGCTATTCTTCAAACAATTACTGAGCAGAACAGAGAGTACCGCACTTTGCTAGGCTGACAAGAAATACAAGACATAAAATTGCAGTTCTTATAAACCATATATAAAAAGATTAGAAACAGAAGTGTAAATAACTCACACGATAGCCAGAGGCAGGAATGGGCAGTGTCTGCTACGAAAAACAATGTCCTTGACCCAATTTCTGAAAGACTAGCTAAAATGATAAACCCTCCCATCACTCAATGATTAGTAACTAGGTTCTGTATCATCCTAACCTTTTCCTGCTGCCACTTTCTTTCTCCTTGAATTCCCAGATGTCAGAGTATGCTAGAAGGACAGGGGCTGAATCACAAGGGCCGTAGTTTCTCACAAGAGTGCTAAGAAGTCAAGTAATTCCTTCCTCACTTCGTTAATTCCTTCAACATTTATTGAACACCTACGGTGTGCCATACACTGTGCTCGGCAGAGTATGAGCTCGGTTTGCGTGCAGCTTTCAATCTCATGACCTGAAACAGTATTCCACTTAACTGTACAGTTAAGAATCGTCTTACTGATTGGTCTCGGAAACAAACCCAGAGAATCTCGGAAACCGAAGGAACTGCAGATTAACGTCCCCATTTTTCCCGTCGGGACACTGAGACCCGAAAGTGATTTGCCCAAGGTCACACTGGGAATCAGTGACAGAACAGAAACAGGAACCCAGGCCTCCTGAAAACTCCAATCAGTGCCCCCACGTGCTGCCTCTCCCTGAGGGAGAGCGGTCGCAAGAGTAAGTGAGGAAAAGCAAACTTCGCCAGATTTGGGTCCGATGTCACTCTCTCCCTCCTCCAAAAACGGGGAAGCCACCACCAAACCGAGGGTAGGGGAAAGTGGGCAGCTGCCTCAGTTTCCCCGCAGAAAGGCGACCGCGCAGCCTCGCTGCCACCCAAGCTCCCCTCCTGCACTCTCCTCCAGCTTCTCCCGCCCTGCCCTTTCCGACTCCAACCCTGGGGGCGACCGCAGAAAAGTACTCCCTCACTCACAAGGACTCGCACCAGCAACGCCATGTTCCTCTGCAACCACTTCCGGGTAAAGAGTGGCCTTCCGGAGTCCCCGCTGCCCCCTCCCCTTGTCTAAGTTGTCCTTTCGCCGGCGGTACCTGGCAACGGCAGCGCAGGCGCACAGAGGCGCCTGCGCTCAAGAGCGCGCACTTTCCCCGACCTGGCGCGCGCCTCCCGTTCTCCCCTGTCTTACCCCTGTGACACGTCACAGAGACTCACGTCTTCCCCGCTGCACCTGTCCTCCTTGACCAATAGCCTTGCGCTTTTCATAGCTCTCTCCTTAACCACTTACTTCTCCCTCACCCAGCCTCACTCCTCAGCGCCCCGTTGTCAGAATTCTTTCTCAGACTCTTCCCCCACGGGAATACCTCCCCTTTTCACTGGGGGGTGAAAAAAAAAACAGGACTTTGGGGGATCCCAATATTGAAGAGCTCCCAAAAAACGAGTATGAGAAGTTGTTGTAGAGGAACACAGGAGAGTGTTCAGCTGAGTCCTGAAAGTCAAGAGGGCAGTCACATGCTGACCCGAGGCCTGAAGAGGAACTTTTGGGGTTTCTGGCCGGTTGGTTGTTTAATGTGAACATCTTTGAGTTTTGATAGGAAATAATTGTGAAGGTGAAGGCACAGAAGAAGGAATCAAGGATACAAGGAGTTTCTTGAGGAGGTGGGAGAGAATCACCTTGGCTGGTGGACCTCTTCCACTGTATCCCAAGAGCAGTAGATGCTCCTGGGGTTGACTGGGAGCAGAGGGGCAGGATGTTAAAAGACTTCCTCTCCATTCAGTCAACGAAGACCCAGTGAATGTTCACTATGTGCTGGTCACAAAACAGATGTGTATAATGGCTTTGTGGAGCTCTAGACTGGTGAAGGGGGCACACAAAATCTAGTAAACCAAGGAAAAAATAAAATAATTAAAAATCGTGGGAAGTGCTTTGAAGGAAACAAAGAGCTAAACTTGAGAATAATATGGGAAACTACACTTTAGATAACATGGCCAGGTAAGGCCTCTCTGAGGAGGTGACATGTAAGTTGAGACCCAAAGGATGAGAAGGAGCTAGCCATGGGAAGTGACTTTGAACATGCTATTTTATCAGCAAATGTTGGGGGATGAGAGAGGGAAGAAAGATTCCAGGACAAGAGTCCCGAGATAGGAAAGAATAAGGGTTTATTTCAAGAAGCGAAAGAATTAGGTATTTACCAGAAAGAAAAACACTAATGCAAAAAGATATATGCACCCCTATGTTTATTGCAACATTATTTACAATAGTCAAGATATGGAAGCAACCTAAGTGTCTATCCACAGATGAATAAAGAAGATGTAGGGTATATGCAATGAAATGTTACTCAGCCATAAAAAAGACTGAGATCTTACCATCTTCAACAACATGAATAAAGCTAGGGGGTATTATGTTAAGTGAAATAGTATGACAGAGAAAAACAAATACCATAGGATTTCACTTGTATGTGGAATCTAAAAACAAAACAAGTACGAAAGCAGAAACAGAGTCATAAATACAGAAAACTGGTAGCTGCCAGTGGGGGCGCGGGGATGGGTAAAATAGGTGAAGGGAATTAAGAGGTTAAAAAAATCCCAGTTATGGGCCCAGTTGAGTGTCTGACTTCGGCTCAGAACACGTACAAGCCCAGCATCGGGCTCACTGCTGTCAGTCTTGCTGCTATCAGCATAGAGCCCACTTCGAATCCTCTGTCCTCCTTTCTCTCTGCTCCTTCCTTGCTCATTCTCTCTCTCTCTCTCTCTCTCTCTCTCTCTCTCTTCCAAAAATAAACATTTAAACAAATTCCAGGTATGAAATAAGTCACAGAGATGAAAAGTACAACATATTAATCAATAATATTGTGGGGTGCCTGGTGGCTCAGTTAAAGCACCCAACTCTTGAATTTGGCTTAGGTCATGATCTCACAGTTAGTGAGTTCAAGCGCCACGTCAGGCTCTGTACTGACAGCATGGAACCTGCTTGGGATTCTCTCTCTGCTTCGCGCACTCTCTCTCTCTCTCTCAAAATAAATAAACTTAAAAAAAAACAATATTGTAACTTTGTATGGTGACAGATGGTGACTGCACTTACCATGGTAAGCATCGAGTAACGTGTAGAGTTGTGAAATCACTATGTTGTACACTTGAAACTAATATAACAGCATATGTCAACTATACTTCAATTTTTAAAAACAGGGGTGTCTTGGTGGCTCAGTCCTGAGTGTCTGACTGTTGATTTTGACTCAGGTCATGATCTCACAGTAAGTTTGAGCCCCACGTCAGGCTCTGCACTGACAGTCAGATCCTGCTTGGGATTCTCTATCCCTCTCCCTCTGCCCCTCTCCCCTGCTCATGCATGTGCTCCCTCTCTCTCTCTCTCTCTCTCTCTCTCTCTCTCTCTGTCTCTCTCACTCTCTCTCTAATAAAAAATATTAAAAAAATTTTTTAAAGAATCCAAAGAAGGGGCACCTGGGTGGTTCTGGCTCATTCAGTTGAGCGTTCCACTCTTGATTTAAGCTCAGGTCATGATCCCAGGGTCATGGGATTGAGTCCCATGTTGGGCTCCAAACCAGGTATGGAACCTGCTTAAGATTCTCTCCCTCCATCTCTCTGCCCCTCTCCTGCTCTCTCTCTCTCTCTCTCTCTCTCTCTCTCTCAAAATAAATAAACATTTAAAAAAAGAATCCAAAGAAAACCAGTGTGGCATTAAAATTAATCTGAATTAATTTAAAGAGATAAGATAGGCAGAGACTAAATTGTGGAAGGACTTCTAGATGAAGTATGTATTTTATTCTAAGTATAGTTGGAACCATTGGAGGATAATAAGCAGGGGAGGGCTAACTGACTCACATTTAAGAAGCTGACATTGACTGCTATATAGAGATGGATCAGAGAGGGGTAAATGTGAAAATAGAAGATCTATTAGCAGACTAATAGTCACCAAATACTAATAATTTTTATTTTGTAAATAAATTTAATTTTGTTTTTATATAAAATGGAAGATTTCCCTCATCAATCTCCCATATGAAGGATTATATAAGCCAAAATAAAGATGCTTCCTGCATTCAAATCAGTAGCTTATGTGTAGCATTACAATGGTGTAATGCTTCTACACATACATTAGGACAAGTGGCATCATATATTAAAAGGAGATAAGAGAGGGGCACCTGAGTGGCTCAGTGGGTTGAGTGTCTGACTCTTGATTTTGGCTCAGGTCATGATCTCACCATTTGTGAGATCTCTCTCTCTCTCTCTCTGTCTCTCTCGCTCAAAATAAATAAATAAATATTTAAAAAGGAAGAAGAACAAAAGAAAAAGGGGCCAGTGGAACATGGAGGATCTAGTGAAGTTGGTAATTCTTCATTTTTTAAATTTTATTAATTAATTTTAAATTAAAAGGTGATATATGATTACATTCTTTTCTATAAAAATTAGCCTGCTGGGGCGCCTGGGTGGCTCAGTCGGTTGAGCATCCGACTTCGGCTCAGGTCATGATCTCGCTGATCGTGAGCTCGAGCCCTGCGTCGGGCTCTGTGCTGACAGCTCGGAGCCTGGAGCCTACTTCGGATTCTGTGTCTCCCTCTCTCTCTGACCCTCCCCCATTCATGCTCTGTCTCTCTCTGTCTCAAAAATAAATAAACATTTAAAAAAATAAAAAAAAAATTAGCCTGCTAAAGTTCCTTATATGACCACCTTGCATCCCAATCCTTTCCACCCTCTCTAAAATTTAATTTCCTTCCAGATATTTTTTAAATTTTTTTAACATTTATTTATTTTTGAGAGACAGAGTGGGGGGGGGGGGGGCACAGAGAGGGAGACCCAGAATCTGAAGCAGGCTCCAGGCTCCGAGCTGTCAGCACAGAGCCCAACACTGGGCTCGAACCCACAGACGACGAGATCATGACCTAAGCCAAAGTCAGACGCCTCGCCAACTGAGCCACCCAGGTGCTCCTCCAGATATTTTTTTAAGTTTATTTTTATTTATTCTGAGCAAGCAGGGGAAGGGCAGAGAAAGAGCAGACAGAATCCCAAGCAGGTTCTGTGCTGCCAGAGCAGAGCCCGAGGCGGGGCTCTAAATCACAAACCATTAGATCATGATCTGAGCCAAAGTCGAGCCGGACACTCAACCGACTGAGCTACCTAGGCACCTCACCTTCCAGATATTTTTTAATGCTTTCACATACATATATGTATTTCCTTGGAAAATATGTCATTCTGGCTGGTGTGGATTTTCTTTTTTTTTTTTTTTTAAACTTAACTGACAGCATTCTTATGTTTTATTTTGCTGTTTCCTTTTTTTCACTCAACAGTTGTTTTTTTATTCTATATATGTTGCTCTATATATATCCAGTTCATTTCCTTTTATTAGCTGTTCTATCATATGATACAGTTGACAGGTATTTGTTTCCTTTTTGTTGTTGTTGTTCTTATGAATGTTCTGTGAATATTCTTGTACATTTAAGAGCAAAAATTTTAATAGCACCAACCTACCTCTGTGTGATTTTTCTTCAAAATCATCTGCCAGCCTGGGAATAGCAGAGGAGAGAGCTGATAGTTGGATTCAATAAAGGATTAAGGTTTTTCCAGGTCATGGAATGCATATCATCAGCACAAAGAAAATAATGATATTGTCAAGAAAAAGGTTCAGGTGATAGGCCAGGAAATCTGTATAGTGAAGGATTTATAGAGACAAAGAAGCTGTTAGGAAAGAAGAGGAGACAAATGAGTAAAAGAAAAATGTAATGAGAAAACTCAGTGAGAGGTTAAAGGATAAGAAGTTGCAGCAGTGAGATTATTTATTTATTTATTTATTTATTTATTTTTAGAGAAACAGAGAGCACACGCGAGCAGGGTAGGAGACACAGAGAGAGGGAGAGAGAGTCTCAATCTGGCTCCATGCTTAGCAGGCAGCCCATTGTGGAGCTCAGTCCCACAACTCTGGGGTCATGACCTGACCCAAAATCAAGAATCAGACACTCACTGACTGAGCCACCCAGGCACCTGGAAATTTTTTTAATTTAAAGTTTTAGGGTAAGAATTGTTCTGAGTGATGATCAAATGCAGGGGGTGACTGTGGAAGAAAGTGGCTAAAGTAAAGGAGAGGTTAAAATCCCTGGGGTGGAGGCCTGCAAACAATTGAGGGCCTACGTTTTAGGCGTCATCTATACAGACATGGAGGTTACCTAGGATGATGCTTGGATTTGGAATGAAGAGGCATATTCTATGTCTGAAGCCAAAGTCTACGATAAACAGAGAGTGTCCATGAGTGTGGAAGTAGTGTGAACATATAGCACGAGCCATGAAGGAGCAGCAGGTAGAGGGGTAATGGATTGAAGGTAGTATTGGAAAGCAAGTGGTTGAAAACTCAACTGTCAGTCTTAACACACACAGGGTATAGAATGATGACAAGCACCCTCCCAGAGAAGGAAAGCTACAGGGGAAATAATATTCAAAGAGGAAGGCCAAGTTTCAGTTAGGACAGAAAGTAGAAGGAACTTTCTGGGAACAGGCTGAGGGTATGGACAAGTTTATCTAACTTGGAACCCATGGAGATTGCAGGGTTCCATAAGGCCTTTCACAGCGCTCCACCCCCTGCTCCTTGGTCTCAACTCCCCAGGGCTGCTTAGCTGCTTTCCACTGCCAGCGCTTGCCAGCAACTTGCATCCTAAACCCTCGGGCTGAAGCCTCAGCAATCTCCACTGTTCTACCAAAGCTCCCTCTCCCTCTATATGTTTCATCTTCCTCTGTACTGCTTCCACCCCTCAGGATCCCCATGCTTGCCCTTAGAGGCTCCACATTGAAGTTCAGACATTTGAGGCACCTCGGTGGCTCAATTGGTTAAGCATCCGACTGTTGATTTCGGCTCAGGTCATAATCTCACAGTTCTGCCGTGACAGCACTGGGCCTGCTTGAGATTCTGTCTCTCCCTCTCTCTCTGTCTCTGCTCCTCCCCCACTGGTGTGTATGCGTTCTCTCACTCACTCTCTCTCTCAAAATAAACATTTAAAAAATAAGAGAAGAAAAGAAAAGAAAAGAAAAGAAAAGAAAAGAAAAGAAAAGAAAAGAAAAGAAAAGAAATAACATTCATGCCACTCTCACAATTGTATTCCACAAAAAAAATTTACTCATTGGTTTTATGGACAATGCAAAGAACTATGGGGCACCCGGGTGACTCAGTCAGTTAAGCAACCAACTCCTGATTTCAGCTCGGGTCATGATCTCATGGTTCATGAGTTCAAGCCCTCAAGCCCCAAGTTGTGCTCCATGCTGACAGTGTGGAACTTGCTTGGGATTCTCTCTCTCCCTCTAACTCTGCCCCTCCCCCACTGACATATATGCACTCTCACACACACACACACTCTCTCTCTCTCTTTCTCTTTCTCTCTCAAAATAAATAGTTTAATTTAAAAAAAAAAGGAAATACAAGGAACTAGAACTTAGCCCTTGCCCTCAAGGATATTATAGTTGGGGGAGGGGTGTAATACATATTTACAATTTAATTTTTTTTAACGTTTTATTTATTTTTGAGACAGCATGAACAGGGGAGGGTGAGAGAGAGAGGGAAACACAAAATCTGAAACAGGCTCCAGGCTCTGAGCTGTCAGCACAGAGCCCGACGCGGGGCTCGAACTCAGGGACAGCGAGATCATGACCTGAGCCAAAGTCGGATGCTTAACCGACTGAGCCACCCAGGCACCCCTACATATTTGCAATTTAAAAAAAAACAACGCAAAAGAATGAAGTTGGACTCCTATCCCACACCATATGGAAAATTAACTCAAAATGGATCATAGACCTAAATGTAAAAGCTAAACTATAAAACTCTTAGAAAATACAACGTTAAAGTAAATTTTCATGATCATGTGTTCAATAAAACCTTCTCAAATACAGTATCAAAAACATGGATAACAAAAGAAAAATAAATTGGACTGCATAAAAATTTAAAATTTTGTGTTACAAAATACCATCAAGAGGGGCGCCTGGGTGGCTCAGTCGGTTAAGCGTCCAACTTCGGCTCAGGTCATGATCTCACGGTCTGTGAGTTTGAGCCCCGCGTCGGGCTCTGTGCTGACAGCTCAGAGCCTGGAGCCTGTTTCGGATTCTGTGTCTCCCTCTGTCTCTGACCCTCCCCTGTTCATGCTCTGTCTCTGTCTCAAAAATAAATAAACGTTAAAAAAAATTATTAAAAAAAAATATATATATATATATAAAATACCATCAAGAAAGTAAAGGGGCACCTGGGTGGCTCAATCAGTTAAGCCTCTGACTCTTGATTTCAGCTTCGGTCACGATCTCATGATTTGAATTAGACCCCTGGTTAGGCTTCACACTATCAGCATGGAGCCTGCTTGGGATTCTCTCTCTCCCTCTCTGTCTCTCTGCCCCTCCCCAACAGCCACGCTCACACACACACACTCTGTCTCTGAAAATAAAAAATAAACTTTAAAAAAAAAACGAAGAGGTGGGGCGCCTGGGTGGCGCAGTCGGTTAAGCGTCCGACTTCAGCCAGGTCACGATCTCGCGGTCCGTGAGTTCGAGCCCCGCGTCGGGCTCTGGGCTGATGGCTCGGAGCCTGGAGCCTGTTTCTGATTCTGTGTCTCCCTCTCTCTCTGCCCCTCCCCCGTTCATGCTCTGTCTCTCTCTGTCCCAAAAATAAATAAACGTTGAAAAAAAAAATTAAAAAAAAAAACAAGAAAAAAAACGAAGAGGGGCACCTGGGTGGCTCTGTTGGTTAAGCGTTCGGCTCAGGTCATGATCTCCCAGTTTGTGAGTTTGAGCCCCACATTGAGCTTCTCTCAAGCTTGCTTGGGATACTCTCTCTCTCCCTCTCTCTCTCTATCTCTCTCTGTCTCTCTCTGTCTCTCTCTTTCTCTGTCTCTGCCTCTCCCCCATTTGTGCTCTCTATCAAAATAACTTTTTTTTAAGTTTACTTATTTGAGAGAGAGAGAGAGAAAGAGAAGGAGAAAAGCAGAAAGAGAGGGAGAGAGAGACTCCCAAGCAGACTCCAAACCATCAGTGCAGAGTCTGATGCGGGGCTTGAACTCATAAGCCACCATGAGATCATGACCTGAGACAAAACCAAGAGTCAGACGCTTAACCAACTGAGGTGCCCCAATAAATAAACTTCAAAAAAAAAAAAAAAAAGAAAAAAGAAAGTAAAAAGATACAGAATGGGAGAAATTATTTGCAAATCAAATATCAGATAAGGGATTTGTACCTAGAATATATAAAGAACTCTACAACTCCATAAAAAATAAATAAACACTCAATTAAAAATGGGCAAAGGATTTGAATGGATATTTCTCCAAAGAAGGTATACAAATGGTCAATAAGCTAATGAAAAGATGATCATCAACAGTCATTAGGGAAATATAAACAATACACATACACGTACACACACACACACGCAATGAGATATCACTTCTCATATCCACTAGATGCCTTATAACCAAGCAGACATATAATACAAATTGCTAGCAAGGATGTGGAAAAACTTGATCCCTCGTACATTACTGATGGAAATGTAAAATGGTACAGCTGTTCTGGAAAAGTCTGGTTGGCTGTTCTTTGGAATGAAAACACAGAATTACCATATAACCCACTAATTCAATTCCTAGATCAAAATTAAAACATATGCCCACACAAAAACTTGTACATGAATGTTCATCACTGCATTATTCATAATAGCCAAAAACTGGAAACAACCTAAATATTCATTAACTGATGAATAGATAAATAAAATGTGGCATATTCAGAAAATGGATTGTTATTCAGCAATAAAAAGGAATGAAATACTGATAAGTGCTACAATATGGATGACCCTGGAAAACATGCTAAATGAAAAAGTCAATCACAAGAGGCTACATATTATATGATTATAGTTCCATTTTTATGAAGTGTCCAGCCACCCACTCCCATGGACGATTCCTGGACTTTATCACTGGAATCATTTTAATTCTGAAATTTTTAATTTATGCCATTCTGTGTTCTCACCATCCTATTCTTTCAGTTTTCAGTTATTACTTCTAATAAACTGTCATTTTACCCCAATGAGACCTCCAGGCTTTATCTTCTTTCTTTATAGTCTGTCAACCCTCTCCTCTCTATACTTCTATCTAGCTCAGACCGTATGGTCTATCACTTTAATTGTTCTCTTACCAATATCGACTCCCTTGCTCAAACGTCCTTCTATCCTGTTCATCTAGAAAGACTCCAACCCTGTAATTGTTCATTTATTCCATGCCTGCATCCAAATTATTGACTACTATTGAAGAAAATCATGCAAAGGGCTTATTAGTACAACCAGATATGGTATCCAACCTCTGTTATGCTCAACTAGGCTTGCTATCTCCAGAACTGCTATTTATAACTATATTAATTTCCTGGGGCTACCATGGCAACAATAACAACAACAACAACAACAACAACAACAACAACATAAACACAAACCAGGTGGTTTAAAACAATGGAAACGTATTGTTTCACAGTTCTGGAGGCTAGAAGTCCAAAATCAAGGTGTTGGCAGGACCATGCTCTATCTGAAGGCTCTAGGGGAGGACCTCTCCTTGGTTTTTCCTAGCTTCTGGCAATTGCCTGCAATCCTTGATGTTTCTTAGTTTACAGTTGCATAACTCCAATCTCTTCATCTGTCATCACATGATCTTCTCCCTATCTGTCAGTCTCTGTGTCTCTTCTCTTCTAAGAACTCCAGTCATATTGGGCCCAGCCTAACGACCTCACCTTCTGCAAAGACCCTTTTGCCAAATAAGGTCATAGTCACAAGTATGAGGGTTAGGGCTTTAACATACCTTTTTGAACGATACAATTAAACCCATAATAGGAACCTTTTCTACATTCTACATTCTTCAAACCTTGACTCTGACCTCTCTGAACAGATGGCCTGATCTCCTATTTCACAGAGAAAATAGAAATTAGAAGCCATCAGGGGCACCTGGGTGGCTCAGTCAGTTGAGCGTCCGACTTTGGCTCAGGTCATGATCTCGTAGTCTGTGAGTTTGAGCCCCACATCGGACTCTGTGCTGACAGCCCAGAGCCTAGAGCCTGCTTCGGATTCTGTCTCTCTCTCTGCCCCTCCCCCGCTTGTGCTCTGTCTCTCTGTCTCTCTCTCTCTCTCTCTCTCTCTCTCAAAAATAAACATTTAAAAATTAAAAAAAAAAGAAATTAGAAGCCATCAGAATGAAACTTGACTTCCCACCACACAACCAACAAACCTGCTTTTATCCTGTGCATGTATCCTTTCTTCCTTGTATCATTTCATGAAAGAATTCTGCTTTTCCTATTTAAAGTTAATGTCTTAAGAGTTCTTAAAACCTGACATGTCCAAAACTGACCTCATCATCTTCCTCTCAAAATCTGTTCCTCCTTCTGTGTTCTTTTTTGTTGTTATATGGCACACCTTCTACCCAGTTGCCCAAGCAAAAAAAACCATAGGATTCATCCTTGACTTTGCTTCTCCCTTACTCTCTCCATCCCAACACTTCCCAAGTCCTGCCTCACAGAGCAGAACCAAAGCTTCCTTGGGTTTGTATATTACATGTTTATTAATGAAGCCCACACTTATATTTTCATTGAAGCATCCACATTATATTCAGTTGATTCAACTCAGTTCAGAGCTACCTGTAACACTATCTCTTTCCCATCTGAAGTTGTGAAATCACATTTTTTTTTTACATCCTGTACTTGTATGCTGGGTTTCATGCATTCTGATGGGTAATTTTATATGTTTACATTATATGTATTAATAAATACACAAATATTAAATAATTTTAATTCTCATTTTATTTCATCTCCTTTGATTCAGCCTATTATGTTATCATCCTAGCATCCTTCAGGATCTTTATTTTCTCTTTCATTCTTGCATGGAACTTGAGGACATGGTCATGGAAAGATAAGAGAATCCAGATAAAGTGCTAAGCACAGTACCTGGCACATAATAAGCCCTTGATAAACATTTACAGTTGTGGTTGTTATTATTATCCCAACGCTCAGCACAGCATCTGGGTCATAGTAGACCCTCAATAAATATTTACTCATTGGGGCGCCTGGGTGGCGCAGTCGGTTAAGCGTCCGACTTCAGCCAGGTCACGATCTCGCGGTCCGTGAGTTCGAGCCCCGCGTCAGGCTCTGGGCTGATGGCTCAGAGCCTGGAGCCTGTTTCCGATTCTGTGTCTCCCTCTCTCTCTGCCCCTCCCCCGTTCATGCTCTGTCTCTCTCTGTCCCAAAAATAAATAAAAACGTTGAAAAAAAAATTTAAAAATAAAAATATTTACTCATTAAGGAATGAATGAATGGATCAAAGGTTGATGGAATGAATAAATAACCCCTCTCCCAAATCCCAAGCCCATTAAATTTGATATTATTATCCCTCTTTTACAGACAGAGAGATCAAGGCTTAGAGAGGGTCAGCCAGCAAGTGTTAGAACTGGAACTGAAACCCAGATCCACTCGACTCCCAAGCGTATGTGACTAAGGCTTTCTTACTCTGTTTCCTTATGTGTGTATACAGATCCAAAGAACTAGTTGTGGAATCAAAATGAAGTCTGAGAGCCTTCCCAAAGTTGTGTGTTCCAAGCCCTAGAAAAGCAGATTCTCCTGCTTATGGGCCTGGGACATAGAGAGGTGGAAAGGACTAAGAGGCAGCATCAGAGCACTAGAAGCCTCACCTCTTTCCACCCCTATGGGCCTCTCATCTTTCCTGCCCTAACCTATATGCTTAGCTATTTCTCCCCAGAAACTAACATGCCGTGTGCCTCCAAGGAGAAGCTTTTAGGAACAGGAAGGTAAGCTCTAGGCAGGTAATTTGACTACTTGCCAGGACTGGAGTCAGTGGAATTGGGGTGTCAGAGAAGTAGCAAGAATGGTACAAAGAATACTGAGACATGCAGGAGGCCTGCAGTCACCTCTCTGGGTTTCAGCTTCCTCATCTATAAAAATGGAGAGTAATAGTCCTTGCCCTGCTTGCTTCACAGAACTGTTGGAGGCACAATAATGATAGCAGTTAATATTTATCGAGTGCTACCTCTGTGGGGCCATTGTGTTGAGTGTCCTTCATATCCTCCCCAGTTAGCCTTATGAAATAGGCATATTGTCTACCCCTTCCCCCTCTCCCACCCTCCCCCCCCAACAAATGAGGAAACCAAGGTTCATGGAATTAAGTTACTTGCCCAAGGCCTCTAACTCTAAGTGACAGATCTGAAATTTGAAACTGGGCTGCCTTTTGAGCCCTTCAGAGCCGTGAGCATGTTTGTGAACCTCAGCTGAGAGCCTGTTTGTGAACCCTGAAGAATGATACAAACCTTGTGCCCTTCTGCACAGAAGTGTCCTATACAAGTATGCAACTTGTTCTGACTGGCACTGGAGGTGGATGCCTGGTGAAGATAATTGTCCAAGGAGGCAGCTGATGGGATGGCTAGCATGGAAGGGCTTGTACCCCACACTGATCTGATTGGATCCCCATAGTCTGGGGAGGAAAGGGGGAGGGTACACAGTCTAAGTGGCTCTTTTGTGAAAGCAAGTTCTAGAGCAGGTTGAGGTGGGAAAGGAAGCTCCTAGGTACCAAGCCAGACCACAACAGTCGATTCAGTGCCCGGGCCTTCAGCAGGAAGAACACAGAGGCTGAGATGACAGGAAGCTCTCTGACAGGGCTCAGGCAGGGTGCCACTCCAGTCTGTCAGACTTTCCAAGAAAGTAGGGACACACAGCCCAGAAAATCAGTGCGTGTAGGAGCCAGCCCCACCTGTGACCCCTCCGTCCTCTGCCTCTCTGCCGTTGGGTTTCCAGCCACCCTGCTTCTACACTGCTCTCCCTGTGTCCACAACCTACGGATTGGCCTCCCCGGCACTGCCTCCAGGCTCACTCTCCTCTTTCACACCAGAACTCTGTCTGCTGTGGCAGCTCCTTTGTTTACTGCCAGAGCTCGAAGGCCTGCCACCAGCCAAACACAACGAAGCCTGGCCAGGGAGGGCTAGGTTCCAGGTTCAGACTGGCCCCTCAGGGACAGGTAATGGCCTCCAAGCCAGGGAGGCAGCTGAAAGGTAGGCTGCCCCCTGCACCGGGCTCTTGTTTCAGGTCCTGACAACACAGGTTTTGGGCCTAGAGGGAAGGGACACAAGATCTGCCCATAGCTGGGCAGGAATCCTTACTGTTGAAACAGCTTTGGCTAGGAGCCCTGGGAATCAAAGACCCAGCTGGAGAGAGATGGGGAAAATGTTGGGGCCCCCTGGGTGGGAAGGGGAGGCCTAGACTCCCTTCTCTTAGTCTTCCCTCTCTTTGGCCAGGCAGAGCCTGGTCCTAAGCCCTTAGAAAGAGGACTTAGGTGCCCAAATTCCCCTACCAGAGGGCTGTGTTCCCCTCCCAAGCATTCATGCCTCAGGCCCCCAACTAAGAATTCTAGTGGATACAGAGAAGTGGGCATTTACTCTGGGCCAAGCCCCAAGCAGGAAACGTCAGGATGTGTCTGGCATTGGTCTGCCTAAGGTTAGTGGGGAGGTTGCTTATCAAATGTATAATTATGTACTTGTATAATATAAAATGTAAAGGGGAAGGACTCCAGCTCTGTTTCTGGAGCTGGGGTGATGGGTAGTAAGTGATGGATGAGCGGGGAGGAGTGATAAAGGTGCTAAGCTGAAGGGTAGTGGAGCTACAGAAGATCATTCAAGAAACAGTGGTCAGTGGCAAAAAGAAGATGCCTCAACAGGGGAGGAGATGTCTGGCAGCCCAGGTTCCCCATGGAAAGGTAGAGGGCCCTCTAAATGGTGGCCAGTGGATTCTGTGAGTATATGGGGAGGGGGGCAGGTAGTGAATGAGGTGGGGATGATTTTAGAGGAAATGAAACCCCCAATTTCCCTCCCATGTAGGGTTCCATTTAGGAGACAATAAGCTTGATTGAGGAATGTCAAAAAGAAAACCTAAGTCTGTTGCCAGACCCCGGAGAAGCAGATGGAGATCCAGACCAAAAGGCCTTTGGAAGGAACGGGAGTGGGGTTAGAGGTAGCATTGGCCCTACTCAGCTTGTACTGTCTGTCCTGATTTGCTCCAGGCAACCCACCTCCCCTCCGTGGGTCAGTCATGCTTTGAGGAGGTCACTGGGTCCCCTGGAGTAAACAAGAAATTTGCCACCGTTTTAGTAACAGTTTTGCTTTTTATCTCATCAATGTACATTTTAATCTAACAGTCTAACAGCCTCACACTCCTCACCCCTGCCCGAGCCCTCTCCCGTCTTGCCCACCCCTGCCCAATCAGCATCTCATCTGCCCCAGGGGCAGAAAGTCACCAGGCACAATGGTGATTCAAGGTGGGGATGGCAGGTGTGGCTTTCCCGAGAGGAGCCCTCCCTGGAGAGTCCAGAAGCCAACAAGGCCCAAGTAAGGAGAAGTTGTGGGCTGGGTCTCAGGGGAAAACAAGATCTCCTGGGTTTCAGTCCCATTCAGTCTGTCTCCCTGGGTCTGTCCCGGCAGTCAGAGCAGCAGAAGGGCAGAAATCCTCAGACAAGGGGACTTGTGGCTAGAAAGGAATCTCTAACCCAGTCCCACTCAGAGAGGAAGAGCAAGGCTGTTGGAATCCCCTTTCGTGCAGGCTGTGTAGACGTCCCGGCTGTATTTTCCCGACTTCTCTGATTCTGGGAGTGCAGGGAGGGGCTCTTGTGACCAGCATCCTGGATGTGCCAGCCAGGAAGACAGAAGGCTAGTGCTGCTACCTGCAGCCACAAGACTCCACAACCATGTCCTCATACTGCTTATAGACCACATTGTTGGCAGAGTCAATGAAGAGGATGCTGATGGGACTCAGTCGTGTGGGCACACAGCAGGTCGGTGGCGTGGACTCAGGGTCCATGGAGTTCATCAGGGTCTGGATGACTGCATGGTTCGTGGGCTCCAGATGGGAGCGCAAGGGGAACTCACATAGCCCTTCACAGTGGAAGGCCTCATACTCAAGGGGCGCGATGATCCAGTCATCCCAGCCCATGTCCTTGAAGTTGACATGCAGTGCCTTCCGACTGCAGCGGGCCTTGGGGTTCTTGCTGGGCCGTTTGCCCTGGCCCGTGGCCAGTGGGGCCCGCCTTTTTCGCCGCTGGCTGAACAGGTACTCATACACAGTCTTATCATCCTGGCCGGAGCGGGCCTTAATCTCATTAAAGAACAGGTCCCGTTTCTTGGTGCGGCCAAATACCAGGAACAGGGCCTTCTCGTGGACCTGCCTGGCAGCCCGGTCGAAGCCCAGGCCACGGAGGTCCATGGCCCGGCCCCGTTCCCAGGCCTCCAGCTCCAGGCACAGCTGGGCTGAGTTCTTAAAGTTTCGGAAGAGCTTCCAGATGTCGAACACCTCCCAGCCAGATCCGTCCAGGCCTGGCACGGAGCGCACATCCAGCAAGGCTGCCGGCTGCCGGCCGCTGGGGCAGCTGGACAGCTTCAGCTGGGCAGCCCGCCTGATGCCGGGGGCCACTGGCTTGGCCGCGTCTGAGGGCTTCTTCCGCAAGATCCGCAGCTCGGCCCCTAGCAGCCCATCCTTCTCCAGGGCACTAATGTCAAACACGTACCTCTGCTTTCTGACCACAGGACCTCGGTCATCTAGAGAGAACACCCAGAAGTCATTCCCTGCAACCTCACCAAGGGAGCCAGTCACCTCGAGGCCTCAGGGAAGGGCCACAGCTCTCTCCCCTCTGGAGATAGCTTTCTTTGACCTCTCCCCGACTCTGACAGAGGCCAAGACCCAAACCACGAGAGGCTTTTTCAAAATAAGGGAGCTTCTGAAACAGCCTACCAAAATAAACAAGGGTTGTTCATCTGTAACTGTGGCTGTGGTGATTTGAAAGATTCTGGGTGTTTGTGTCAAAGACAATGCATATCAGAGATGCCTCTAGCTGTTCCTCTCCCATCTATTATTTTATATGATATCTCATTGGAGAGATAGGTGGGATGGGTATTATAATTAGCCCTATTTTCCAGAGGAGGAACCTGAGGCTCAGAGAAATTAGGTGACTTGCCCAAGATCACCCAGCTAGGAAAAAGCAGAGCTGGAACTCTAGAACTTTTTTTTTTTTTAATGCTTATTTTTATTTTTGAGAGACAGAGAGACAGAGCACGAGCAGGGGAGGGCAGAGAAAGAGGGAAACACAGAATCTAAAGCAGGCTCCAGGCTCCAGGCTCCGCGCTGTCAGCACAGAGCCTGATGCGGGCTTGAACTCATGAACTGTGAGATCATGACCTGAGCTGAAGTCGGACGCTTAACCGACTGAGCCACCTGGGTGCCCCTAATCTAGAACTTTTTATACTGAATCCTGAACTGCTTCCACTATACCTTAAAGAAGATCTTGGTGTTCTCATTTTACAGATGAGGCACAGAGAGGGAAAAGTGACTTGTGTAAATTTGCAGGTAGTTAATGATAAAGTTACAATCCAATTTCCCTTGCTTCCTAGTCTAATGATTTTGGTGTGTACATGTCTTACCATGCTGGGTATATGAGCATGTGTGTAAGTGACAGTTTGTGCATGTGTGTGTGTGTGTATATGATTGGGTTTATATGTGAATATGAAAGGTAAAGTATACGTGAGTGACATGTGCACGTGTGATTGTGCTTGCGTATATATGTGTATCTGTAAGAAGGTTCCGTGTGTACATGTAAGAAGGTGTGTGTTCACATGCATACATGTGTGTGTGATTCAGCGTATATGTATAAACATACGGCTGCGTGTGTACGAGAAACTCTGCCGTGTGTCTGAATCAGCATACTCTCTTTCCTAAATACCAATTTGCCATTGGGAAGCATTCATACATTGCTCTAGAAGGTGACTAATTAGGCCTTTAAACTCCCCATCTCCCCCTCTGCAAGTTCCCTTAGAGCTGGGGGGCACAAGGACTTATTTTATGAGCCCCCAAGGGGTCACAGCTTTCCCCGGCTGGGCAGGCGGCCAGGCCACCTCCCCCACCCCAGCCAGACCTGCTGCCTCCTGCTTCCTCCCACCCTGTCATTCCCCCACCGGCCTGGCCGGCTGGCTCTAATGAGGAGCCTCTCCCAATATCTGACCCCTCCCCCACCCTGCCAGCAAAGTCTTAAGACTCACAGAACCAGAGCATATGAACTGCAAGCAACCATGGCAATAAGTAATCCATCTCTCTTTTCACACTTACGGAGAAACTGAGGCCCTGAGAGGGGAAGGGACTTGCTGAGATCACACAGCAAGTGGAGAGGGAAACGCCAAAACAGTAATGCTAACAGAGCATAAGGAGAAGTGAAGGGAACAGATACCCTCCTGGGCTGATGATAAAAATGATGTGTTTAGGACAGGACACAAAGTGTTCATATTTGAATGGCTCTCAGAAATCACCCAGTCTTGGGGTGCCTGAGTGGCTCAGACGATTAAGCATCCAACTCTCGGTTTCAGCTCAGAGGGTCATGATCTCACGGTTTGTGAGTTCGAGCCCTGCATCAGGCTCTGCACTAGCAGTGCAGAGCCTGCTTGGGATTCTCTCTCTCACCTTTTCTCTCTGCCCCCCACCCCCTATAAATAAACTTAAAAAAAAAAAAAGAAAGGAAGAAATCACCCAGTCCAATACCCATATAGTTGTGCAGATGGGGAAACTGAGACACCAAAGAGAAAAGGGACTCCCTCAAGGTCACATTGTGAGTTAAGACCCTAAGTCTGTTGCACCCCCCACATCATACATTTAAA
The DNA here is from genome assembly GCF_022079265.1 of Lynx rufus. Classification (NCBI taxonomy): domain Eukaryota; kingdom Metazoa; phylum Chordata; class Mammalia; order Carnivora; family Felidae; genus Lynx; species Lynx rufus. Next base: position 23,807,218 of record NW_025814896.1, on the reverse strand, counting down.
TGTCGTTCCATGACTCCCAGATGCCTCATTTGCTGTCTTCACCTATCCTGCCTCCTCTGCCCCCTAGCTTGAAGGCAGATTTGCCGAACCACGGGTTTCTAGAGATTAATCTCTCTCTCTGCCATCTGAGAAAACCTACAAACCTCTGGAGCCTGGAAAGTCTGGCTAGCCCACATAGGAACAGAGCATGGCCTGGTAAGAGTCTTAGAGTGTGGTCCCCGACTCTGCCACCAACTGGCAGTTCTTGTCCCCTCTCTGGGCTTCAGTAACCCCCTCTGCACCTTGCAGGGATTGGCTCTGACTTGCCAGCAGCCTCAGACCCGGTACGTGGGGGGTCAGTCCCAGATACTACCCCAGGCCGATGCATGTGCTATCTCCCACCGGTGCAGTGTCAGGGCTCTGAAAGGCCCCTCCACGCATGCAGATGCCCCTCCCTCTCAGCCGTGCCCCTGCCCCCCCACCCCCTCACCTTGCCCTTTGTCAATAAAGCTGGTGATGGTGTTGGCCAGGCCAGCCTCCAACTTCACGCTGCTGTTGCCTCCCTTTCTGTCAGCATCGGACAGCGTCCTGTACAGCGAGAGCATGTACTCGTGGGGTGTGATGGGGGGCGGGCGGAACGGCTCCTTGGGCTCTTGAGGGGGCCCAGTCTCCCTGGCCTTCTTCAGCAGGAAGGGGCTGGGGACAGATCCTGCCTTTGGGGGTGACTTACCCCCAGGAAGCTGTCCTTTTGGGGTCACAGTCCGCGTTGCAGCCTGCCTTGTCTGGGAAGGGTGTCCTGGCTTGGGTTCAGGGCCACCCGATCTGGGGGGCAGCTTTTTGGGTTCATCCTTCTTGGGCTGTGTCAGGCCTGCTGTCTGCCCGGTGCCCCCCTTTGCCCTGGCATTGGTGGCCCCCCCACCATAGCTGTGACCCCCTGGCCTAAAGATGCTCCGGGCCAGAGGGGGCCTCTCCTTGGCTTCTGCTTTGGCCAATCCTGGCCTGGCCCCCTGGGGTCTCTGGCCCAAGTCAGGGGCACCCAACACAGTGCAGATGAATTCCAGGTCCAGCCAAGCCAGGTGCCAAAGCAAGAAAGTGAGGAGTTTGGGGAGTCTCATCCTCTGGCCAGCCGCTGAATGACACCAAAGAGAACGGCGGCAGGAGCGAAGGTGCCTCTGGTTTGGCAGGAAAAACCATGAAAGGAGTGGACCCTCAAAAGCAGCGGCAGCAGCAGTAGCAGCAGAAGGAAAGGCTTTCTCCTCAGTCTGAGACTCTTTAAGTCTGCCGGGTGTGTGTTTGTATCCAATCCCATAGTGGAAATGCTCTCGTATCCAGACGTGCACCGTCTCCAGTCAGCAGCTGAAAATAACTCGTTCTTGAAAGGAGAAAGCCGACCGCCCCCTTTCTCCTGCACAACTGACTGAGGGCTTGAAGGAGGCTTGTATAAGGCTGAGGGATTTTTCCAAGAAGGAAGAATGGCGTAATGCTGCCTGTGTGCTCCAGTTTTTTTTTTTTTTTTTAAGTTTTGAATCCTTTCCAGTGAAAATACTTCACACACACACACACACACACACACACACACACACACGCCTGCAGGTGCTCAGAAAAATCTTTTACAAACCTGAACTCAGGAATTGGAAACGGAATTCCAACCCAAACCAATTTAATTACTCTCTGATGTCATGCTGTCTAAACTCATTTAAGTGCGATATATTTATGTGAAAAAAATCACCGCTGCCCTTTCGAGGCCATGGCTCACGGGGGCTCTTGGCACAGAGCCCCGCAGCAGGGCTCTAGGCTTAGGGGGCCTCTCAGTCTGTGGAGCAGACTCAGGGGTCTTCACCTCCACCTCACGGGGCAGCCCACCCCACCTTCCTGAGGAGAGATACTGAGGAATGAGCTCAAGATCTTAAGCCCCAGAAGCATGGGGAGTGTGGGTTTTCAGTTAAGTCCTTGGGGTGTTTTAAAGCAGCTTCAACCCCTGCGTCTAGTCTGGGGCCTGATTTGTTGGGGGGGGCAGCACAGATGGCAGCATTTACCCACAGTTGCTTTTATTTTAATAAACTTGTGGTGACCCAGAGACAGAAAAATATCTGTACCTACTACACCCCTCCCCCCAAGTGCCATTGACAGAGCTCAGATGATTTCTTCAGGCTTCAGGGGGGACTGCTACCCCTGAGCCCACTCCTTCGATGGAAGCAGGTCCAGAGTGTACCTCACTACTACCCCAGCAAAGACAGACTCTGAGTTCTGTTGGAAAGAACTGGGGCAGTCGAGAGGTGGCAGCCTCAGCCTGGGGCAGCAGCGACCCCTGCAGGAGACTGGAAAAATTATTTCCCGCATGATGTTTTTTTGGTAGCTCTGGGAGAAGTCTGAATTCCAGCAGGACTCATGGGGGAGAGCTGTTCCCTTCACCTGAAATATCAACTCCCACAACTGAAGGAGGTCCTCCTCAATCTGAAAGCTTCAGCTGAAAATTCACCTCCTCGGGGAAGCCTTCCCTGATCCCCAGACAGAGCCAACTACCCCTTCCTGTATGTTTCTCTATAACACTTTGTCACATTGTAAGAAGCAGTGTAGAAGTAGTAATCAGGAAAGCTTCTTTTTTTTTTAAATCATTTTGAGAGAGACAGAGAGAGAGAGAGACAGACAGAGAGAGAGACAGACAGAGAGAGAGAGAGAGAGAGAGAGAATCCCAAGCAGGCTCCATGCTGCCGGTGTGGAACCTGACTCCTGGCTCAATCTCACAAACCGTGAGACCACTACCTGAACTGAAATCAAGAGTCAGATGCTTAACAGACTGACCCATCCAGAGGCCCCAGGAAATCCTCCTTCTTAATATGAGATTTTTTTGAGCCTGCCTAATGGAGATCTGTTTGCACCGTAAGGTCACCCAGATTGGTTTCCCAGCACCACCTGGCACAGAGTAGAAGCACATGGAGTGTTTGATGAAGGAAAGATGAAACTGGGCTGGGGTGTGCAGGTGCCCGACCAGCCTTTTCATGGTGATGCTCCCAGGTCCTCTATGATCTTCAGAGCACAGCAGCATGACTTGGCCATTTCAAGCTTCATGAGGTGGTCCTGGGTCAGAACACCCAGCAGAGCTCTACCTCCCCATCTCAGAAGGCCAAAGCACCATCACCCTTTTGGGGGAGCTTTCAGGAAGAGCTGGATTCATTACTATCCCTCTAATTACCCAGACTCACAACACTTCGCTCTCCCTTTGACTTGTCCCCATTTAAGCAGTTATCCTTAACACTCCTCCCTCCTCTCCATGCCCCAATTACCTCACTATCTCTGTCCTCCTCGCCGCCTGTCCTACTATAATTACCTGATAACTGGCTTCTAGGTCTCCAGGATATCTCTGTTCCAACTCTTCCCCTCTAAAACTTACCTGTTGAAAAGTGCCAGCTCATGTGCCCTCTCCTCCATGAAGCCTTCCCTCATCCACCAGAAAATACATGCTCCTGAATTGTCATCACACATTTTCTGTGCTCCTTTCTGCTTTGGTGGCTCAGAGGTTACCCAGTTCTGCCTCTGTCCCCTGTCTCGAACACAACTCATTTCTTCTCCTCTATTTATGTACTTTTTGCACATTTCTTAAAGTTTATTTATTTATTTTGAAAGAGATAGAGAGAGCATGAGTGGGGTGAAGGGCAGAGAGAGAGGGAGAATCCCAAGCAGGCTCCCATGGCCAGCACAGAGCCCAACATGGGGCTTGAACTCATAAAAATGTGAGATCATGACTTGAGCCAAAATCAAGAGTCAGACACTTAACTGACTGAGCTACCCAGGTGCCCATTTACTTTTTTCCTAGTTTTAAAATCACAACTTAATTCCTTACAACTGTAATAACGTATTTAAATTTCTGTCTACCCCATTAGATTATGATTAGATTGTGCCATATTTATCTTTCACTTATTCCCAGTGCTGGGCATAGTGTTCAGTACATAGCAGATTCTCAGTGTGTGTTATATAGATGAATAAATCTCCACTGGCCCTTATATACAAAAGCCATAATTTTCTACTTCCAGGTGTGGTTACTTGTGGACATATCACACCTTCCCTGCTGGACTCTGAGTTCCTTAAAGGGAGGGATTCTATCTTGCTACTTATTAGGCACTTTGTAAACTTGATTGAGTGAATAAATGAACGGATGAATGAATCAAACCACTAAGATGTCCCTGTACACAGCTTGATAAAGAGTAAGGGCCCTGGAGGCAAACACACCTGGTTTAGAATTCTGGTTCTGCAAAATGGCTTAGTGCGCTGTGTGATTTTTGGAAGCTTCCAAACCTCTCTGAAACTCTAAATGAGGATCATTACAGTACTTACCTCATAGGGTTTTTGTGGGGATACGATTAAATTAATCATAAAAAGTGATTAGCTTAGCACCTGACAAATAATAATAGCTACTATTAATTGAGCAGGTACTCAAGTAAACTAGACTCTAGGCTTTTTTTTTTTTTTTTAAGTAGACTTCATGCCCAGTGCGGAGCCCAACACGGGGCTTGAACTCATGACCCTGAGATCAAGACCTGACCTGAGATCAAGAGTTGGTCGCTTAAACAACTGAGCCACCCAGGCACCCCTAGACTCTAGCCTTTGTAGTCCACAGTATTTTTACCTTGTTTATCTTCACAATAATCCTGTGATGAAGGTGCTCCTGGTAGCCACATTTTGCAGATGAAGAAATTGAAGTTCAGGAGGGTTAAATTACTTTTTAAGCCTAATTCCTGCTTTGATACATTTTGTACCCAAGAATCCTAACCTGGCCTCTAGAAACACAAGAAATAAAAAGTGTTGGGGGCAATTCTGGTATTCTTGGCTTTCAGTCAAGGTCTCATCCAATGCACTGGGACTTTGGGGACATGGGGGAGTCTCAGAGCAGGGCTGGGACTTTGGGGACATGAAGGAGTCTCAGAGCATGGTCTATTGTTTGAGGATCAGGGAACTCCAGAAATGGGGTGGGAGCAGGAAAAGGGGACTCTGAGCTTGCTGAGAAGGCTCTCTCCAGGGAGAAACCCAGGGGACCGACCTGGCTCTCACTATAAAGGTGACTAATCACTTCAGTCCCCTCTGGTAATTACAACCAGATGCTGCCGCTGGCAGTGCTTCAGTCCCAACATGTTTAATTATTGGGACGCAGAGTCCCTTGGTCCCTCATGTCCCCCTACCTCCCCCACTCCTGTCAGCAATATTAATGTCAAACTCGAGGTAGAGGATGGGAGCCTTGGGAAGCCACTGGCATGGAAATAATCTGTACAGTCCCTTCTACCATGTAGAGCCTTTAACTTTTATATGTTTCCCCATCCATTATCTCATTGGCACTCCACAAAACATCCTCTTAAAGTTGGCAGGCCAGAGTATTATTATCCCCATTTCACAGATGAGTAAGCAGTGAACTGAGTAATAATAATAATAATAATAATAATAATCCTTAGCTTTTTTTCTTCAGGCACTTAGCAATTTTCAAAGTGGTTTCACATTCATTATGCTATCTGAACCTCCCAGCATCTCTCAGAGCCAGTCTAGCACAGCACAATGGCTAACAGCATAGCCTCCAGGACCAGACAACTCAGTTTGTTGTCCTGCCTTTGCCTCTAACCAATTGTGTGACCTTGGGGGAACCTGGGTGGCTCAGTCAGTTAAGCATCTGACTTCAGCTCAGGTCATGATCTCACAGTTCATGAGTTCAAGCCCCGCATCAGGCTCTGTGCTGACAGCTTGGAGCCTGGAGCCTGCTTCGGATTCTACGTCTCCCTCTCTCTCTGCCTCTTTCCTGTTCGTGCTTTGTCTCTCCCTCTCTCAAAAATAAATAAACATTTTTTAAAAATTTAAAATTGTGTCACCTTGTATATTCATTCATTTATGTACCTAATTATTCAGCAACTATATATTGGGTGCCTATCGTGTGGTGGGTCCCACACCTGAGCACTGGATATCTAGCAGTGGACAAGACAACCAAGTCTGTGCTTGCATTCTGGTGGAAGAGACAAATAAGTAAACAAACACACAATTTCAGAGAATTCTAAGTGCTGTGAAGAAAGATTAAGCAGGATTAAAGGAATGTTTATTTTAGCTAGGAATATCTCTTTGAGGGGGGTGAAGTTTGAGTAGAGATCTGGATATAGTGAGAGAATGAGCTATGCAAAGGTCTGGGGGATGATCATTCCAGGCGGAAGGAACAGTGAATGCCAAGGCCCTGAGGCAGGAATGTGCTCCACAAATCTAGGAACCAAGAGAAGTTGGTGCTGCTGAAGCAGAGTGAACAAGGGGGAGAAAGATAGGACATGAGGTCAGATCATGCCTGGACCACTTTGAGTATGCCCTTGCAAGCCAGAGAAAAGGAAGTTGGATTTTATTTTTAGTGAGGTGGGAAACCCAGTGGAGAGTTTTATGAAGGAAAGATTGACATGCAACATGATTAAGAGCCAGGCTACCTACCTTCAATTCCTGGCTCCTCAATTCACCAGCTGTGGAAACTTAGGCTAGTTTAATCTCTCCATCCCTCAGTTTCCTCCCATATAAAATGAGAATAATGTTAATATACCTACCTTATAGAGTTGTTATCAATTGTTGCAACTTCTCAGAACAGTGTCTCATGCTGGGGTCCCTGGGTGGCTCAGTTGGCTAGGCATCTGACTTTGGCTCCGGTCATGATCTCGCAGCTTGTGGGTTTGAGCCCCGTGACGGGCTGTGTGCTGACAGCTCAGAGCCTGGAGCATGCTTCGGATTCTGTGTCTCCCTCTCTCTCTGTTCCTCCCCCATTCATGCTCTGTCTCTTTCTCAGATATAAAGCTTAAAAAGTTAAAAAAAAAAAAAAAAGAATAGTGTTTCATGCATAGTAAGTAGTACATAAATGTTACCTATCATCTATAGTTGTTTTTTTTTAATTTTTTAACGTTTATTTATTTTTGAGACAGAGAGAGACAGAGCATGAATGGGGGAGGGTCAGAGAGAGGGAGACCCAGAATCTGAAACAGGCTCCAGGGTCTGAGCTGTCAGCACAGAGCCCGACACGGGGCTCAAACTCACAGACCGCGAGATCATGACCTGAGCCAGTCGGCCGCTTAACCGACTGAGCCACCCAGGCGCCCCTATCATCTATAGTTTTTTAAAAAATCACTTCTCGGGGCACCTGGCTGGCTGAGTCAGCAGAGCATGTGAGTCTTGATCTTGGGGTTGTGAGTTCAAGCCCCACAATGAGGAGAGCAATTACTTAAAAATAATCACTTCTCTGAATCTGTTTCTTTATGTCTAAAATTAGGATAAAAATACCTTCTTTTAAGAACTAAATTATATTTACATACATATAAAGCACCTTTCTTTCAGTGGCCAGCATACAGAAGGAGCTCCAAAAATTATAGTTTAAAAAAAAGGATTCCGTTATTAATATGCTATCTTTGTTCACAAATGAGGACATTGAGTTTCAGAAAAGTTAAGTGACCAACAGTAGGTCACATAGTTAGAAATGATAGAGGCAGGACTCAACCCATACACATGACTGAATCCATAGCGCGTCCCACAAGGAAGGATTGATCTTTCCTGGTATCATCACTCTGCATATTAAGGATAGTTGGGAAAAGGGCCCAGAGTCCCTGACCCTCCCCCTGTGTTTCTTCTGATTTGTGGGGCCTACGCTGTTCCCATCTAGGGCGCCCAGAGAGCCCTCCCACCCCCAAGAACACAGCCACCTAATCCTTCCTCTAGATATCACTGTGTTTTTTTTTCAACGTTTATTTATTTTTGAGAGACAGAAGGAGACAGCACTAGCAGGGGAGGGGCAGAGAGAGAGGGACACACAGAATCTGAAGCAGGTCCCAGGCTCTGAGCTCTCAGCACAGAGCCCGACGCAGGGCTGAACTTACCAACTGTGAGATCATGACCTGAGCCGAAGTTGGATGCTCAACTGGGTGAGCCACCCAGGTGCCCTCGGTTTGTATTGTTCAGACTTCCCAAGAGCTGCCACTCCTAGGGGCTCTTCTGCAGTGAGCTCTCAATGGCTCCCCCACCTGATCTTCTCGGGAACTGCACCTTTCCATAGGGAGGGCCTAGGTCAATCCATACCATTCCCTGAGATACTATAATCTGGAAACTGTGTGCAGGTGTATGTGTGTTTCTATCTGTTCCAGGTGTGGGGCATGAGTAAAGTAACCATACATTTTTCACTTTTATTCTTTAAAACAATTTTTTTTAATATTTTTATTTTAAAAGTAACTTTGGGGCGCCTGAGTGACTCAGTCAGTTGAGTGCCAGACTTCTACTCAGGTCATGATCTCACAGTTCCAGCCCCTCTGTCAGGCTCTATGCTGACAGCTCAGAGCCTGAACCCTGCTTTGGATTCTGTGTCTCCCTCTGCCCCTCGCCTGCTTGTGCACGTGCTCTCTCTCCCTCAAAAATAAATAAAACTTAAAAAAATAAGTAATTTAAAAACCCTTTTAAAATTATACATATTAGTGAAATAATAGAAATTTATGATGAAAAAAATTCAAAGAGTACAAAAGAATACACAGAAAGGCCTAGTTCTTCCAGTCTTTCCCAGAAGCAAATGCTCTTATCAGTCTCCTGGATGACTTTCTATGCAATATTTTTAAAAACTTTTTATTGAAGTATGATATCCATACTGAATATATTTTAATTACAAAATAAAGTCATGCTCATTGTAAAAAAAAAAAAATCAAACAATAGCAAAGCTTTTTAATTAAAAGAGCGAGTCCCCTCACAGTGCTCCCTAGTATCTCTCCCTAGAGGTCATCACTGTTCATATTTGGGACCTGAAAACCTTATCGTCATTCTTTTTTTTTTCTTCTTCTTCTTGTCATTCTTGAACTCAGAAAGTTCAGATTCTTGCTAGACTTCTACTCCCCCCTCCCTTCATCTAATTTTATCTCTCATTTTGCATATAAAATCCTAATGGGTGAGTATTATTACCCTTATTTTGCACTTAGGGATTTGAGGCTCAGAGATGGGAGGTTGATTGCTTAAAGACATAAAGCAGGGCCAGTTCAAACCCAGGCGAGTGTGTCTGCCTCCAAGCCTAATGCTCTTTTGACTATGTTCTTCCATCTGATTCCTGTTTGGAATATCTTATTTTATTTTATTATTTTATTTTATTTTATTTTATTTTATTTTATTTTATTTTATTTTATTTTATTTTATTTTATTTTATATAGAGAGAGAGCCAGGGAGAAGTCCAGAGGAAGAGAGAGAATCCCAAGCAAGCTCCACGCTCAGCACAGAACCCGATGTGGGGCTCAATCCCGCAACCCTAGGATCCTGACCTGAGCCGAAATCAAGAGTCAGATGCTCAACTGACTGAGCCACTCAGGCGCCCCTCCTGCCTGGAATCTTAGAGCTTAGTTGTTGTGTCACATGAGGCAGCAGATAAAGTCTCAGGTTAAAATATAACTAAGGGCTCATTTTTTGAGGAAGGAGAGGACCTGGTCCTGTGGGAGCTGTCAACAAACATCCTTTGCTGCCCAAGTCCTGAATGGTGGTACAAAGACACCACCCACTTCAAGAAATGTCAGGCTTGGATGAATCAGTTACTTAGAGCTTGACTTTGTCAAGCTGAGGCAGGGTGGGGCCAGGGGGGAAAATATCCAGCAGATGAAAGGGACTGTACTATTATCTAATAATCCAGTCCAAGATAATTCATACAATCCAACCAAGTGGTAGAATCAGCAAGAGGAGTGCCCAGAGAAAATCCCCACATTCCCCAAAATGCTATACCCTTGCACACCATTCTGCCGTGCACATTGCTTGGAATGCCCTTCCTGCCTTTCTCTGCCCAGCAGATTTACCCTTCACAATCAGGTTGTAGTATCACCACCTCTATGAAGCCAGTAACTCCCTCTTTATAAGAGTTAACGTGTTTGTGTGTGCAATATGCATGTATTTGCCTGCCTCCCATGTGAGTCTGTGAACTGAAGCAGGGTCTGTGTGTTTATTGTTCTTTGGGTCTCTTCCAGGGTCTAGCTCAGGATTTGGCACATAGTAGGTACTCAATCAATATTTGTTTAATGAAGAATGAATAGACTCAGATGGACAGGAGCAAGTTGCTCACAATCTACTTCAAGATACTATATTCTTTTTGTGCCTCTAGTTCTGCTTCAGACTGTTAGCTTGTAGTGAGAAAGAGGGGAATGGTCAGGATTTTTCCTCAGTTTTTTTCCCCTCCTTGCTTCCGTCACTCAAGGTGTTGATATGGAGTGGGAAAAGTCTTCTTTGAACTAGTAATGTCATTGGCTTTATGCTTTCTGCATCTGGCAGATGTTTATAGCTGTTCCTGTCCATCATCAAAGCTTCATGGGGTACTTTTCCAGGCTCTTTAGGGGTTCCCTGCTGGGCCCCTCTCCTGAATTCCCCTTAGCAAAGGCTTCTCTATTGCCAGTGGTCATTTGTCTTCTTACTTCTGGGGTCTCTTTACCCCTCTAGGAGGCCCTACTGAACAGGACCCAGGACAGGCCTAGGCAGGCTTTCTCTTACTGAGCCCACATCTGGCCTACAGAAAACATTTCTTGACAAATTCTGGGAGAGCATGCCAACCCCAACACAGCAGCACTCTCCTTAGCCTGCTACCAAAGCAGTTATCAGGCTTGTTGTCCCTTGTTGCTAGATTTCCCAGGCAGGAGGTAGATCCAGTCACTATGTTCTCTAACTGCAATGGAGATGGATTTGGTACCTCAAACCCTCTGGAAGTCCCCTCTTCCAGTCACCTGGCTTGAGCCATTAAATCTTCTCCAAGAAGGGTGGAGACTCACAGCCAGAAATAGCTCCACACAAATTTTCTATCCTCCACTCTCTTGACCCCATAGATAAGGGATTTAGGAACTTTAAAATAGATTTTAGGTCATTAGAAAAAAATACATATGGTGTTTTAGCACCTCCCTTTGAAATTTCACATATATAATTTTAAAAAGAAAAAAAGTCAGTCACTCCAGGCAGCCTCTTGGCATGGGGGGTGGGAGGGGAGGAAATATCTATAAATAATGAACAAGGCTGGGGTGCAGGATCCGTATGATAGCCCTGGGAGAGGGTTAGGATATAAAGCATGTTCCCAGAGATGGAATTTGGAGCATAGAGGAAGAAGCCTGGAGGGGACTCATGTTGGTTTTCTTCCCACCAATCTATTGTCTTTCCCTCCAATCCAGCCTCCTTTGAGAACTTCTTCCCACTCTGGTTCATCAGACAGATTTGAACATGGCCAGACTCTAATTGTGTCTGGATTAAGTCTTTTCTCAGAGGGCACTTGGGCCTCAAGCAATTCAAGTGATGTGTATGATTACTAGTTTGTTTGTCCCAAAAGTTCCTGGCACTTTGAAGAGCACTTGAAGGCTGATGTACTTTCAAAGTCTAGAGAACCTCTAGGGGATAATGTTACTCACGTTCACACATCAGTTAACTCTACGTTCTGCTCTGGCCCAGACAAAATACCCAGTTGTACTACTATTTTTTTTTAATGTTTATTTATTTTTGAGAGAGAGGAAGAGACAAAGCGCAAGCAGGGGAGGGGCAGAGAGAGAGGGAGACACAGAATCTGAAGCAGGCTCCAGGCTCCTAGCTGTTAGCACAGAGCCCGACACTGGGCTCGAACCCACAGACCACGAGATCATGACCTGAGCTGGAGTTGGATGCTTAACCAACTGATTTACCCAAGTGCCCCCCAGTTGTACTACTTTATGTTTTAACACAATTTCCAATGTATTCTGTTAATACATTGTATTAATATCCAATATGAGTACATAATAGATGTTCAGTAAATGTTTGCAGGGTGAATGAATAAACAAACGAGGGAAAGAGTGAACAAATCTCTTTTACAAAGATTGAAGATCTGTTTGGTGTTAATGCCCGTCTACTCTTTACCCTTCATAGGTAGTCTGAAAGCTATATTTACTTCTCATGGTCTTAAAACATATTGTGTAGTTTGCTGATGGATTCTATGCTATTAACCTTCATAACACGAACGCTGACTTGATTCATTCATTGAATGGATGCTTATTTAGCACCTACAATGTATCAGGCTCTGTGCTAAATGCTGGGAATAAGTCAGATATAGTCTCCTGTCCTCATGAAACTTAAATTTTAGAGGGGGAGAAAGATAATAAGTAAACAAAAAATGTTAGTAAGTGGAAAATACTATGAAAGAGGGTACTATGATAGAAAATGATAGGATATTATTTTAATTTTTTTTATATATTTATTTTTGAGACAGAGAGAAAGCACGAGTCAGGGAGGGGCAGAGGAAGGAGACAGGATTTGAAGCAGGCTCCATGCTGACAGCAGAGAGCCCAACGTGGGTGGGGTTCAAACTCACAAACTGCGAGATCATGACCTGAGTTGAAGTCAGATGCTTAGCCAACTGAGCCACCCACATGATAGGATATTATTTTAGATAGCACGGTCAGGGAAGACCTACCTGAAGAAGTATCATTTAACTGAGGACTGAAGGAGGGGAAAGTATCAATTAAGCCTAGAGCTAGGGGAAAACAGTCTAAGTAGAAGGCCTAGTATATGCAAAGGCCCTGAGGCAAAGAAATTGTTTCTTTTCTCTTTATTCCAAATATGGTTGTATTGAACATTCTTGCACAGTACTTGTTGCAGAAGTATTTCCCTGGAGGTGGATTCCCACACCACTGATTCTTTGGATCTTTTTCTCTGTCCAGTGTCTGCGATGTTTCTTCCTTTCTCCCTAATTTGCCTTTCACTTGGGGGTCCTCTTCTCCCCCATTTACTTTCTCTTTTTCTCAAAGTAACTATTAAGAACTTTTTGTTGTTGTTCTTATAGGAGAAAAGAAACAATATAGCTCTTATCAAAGTGTTCCCTTCTCAGGTTCCTTTGGCTGCAGATTGTCTGTTTCACTCCAACTGTCCATTCATCCATCCATCTATTCACCCAGTACTTACTGAGGACCTATTTTTGTAGGCCTTGTGATGGGTGCTAGAAATACACAGTCTTATGCAATGCTTCTCAATCACCTAAGGTATTTGCCAAAATGCAGATTCCTGGGCTCCACTCTTGGTTTACTCACTCCCTATGGGTGGAACTTAAGACTTTGCACTTTAAGAATTTCCTTTTTTTGAGAGAGAGAGAGAGAGCACACAGAGGGAGAGGGAGAGAATTTCAAGCAGGCTCCACGCCCAGCAAAAAGCTCTCATCTCACCACCTTGAGATCACGACCTGAGCCGAAATCAAGAGTCTGACGTCCAACAACTGAGCCACTCAGGCGCCCCTGTTTTTGTTTTGCTTTTTATTTTTTTTATTTTTTTTTCAACGTTTATTTATTTTTGGGACAGAGAGAGACAGAGCATGAACGGGGGAGGAGCAGAGAGAGAGGGAGACACAGAATCGGAAACAGGCTCCAGGCTCTGAGCCATCAGCCCAGAGCCTGACGCGGGGCTCGAACTCACGGACCGCGAGATCGTGACCTGGCTGAAGTCGGAAGCTTAACCGACTGCGCCACCCAGGCGCCCCTGTTTTGCTTTTTAATCCCAACTAAATATTTAGAACCACTGAGTGGAAAAGAGGCAGGTAAATTAAATTTATAACTCTAAGAAAACGTTTTGGTTGATAATGCATTGATAATTTGAGCACAAAATGCTATGGGAATAACACTTGAGCCATAGAGGTAAGAAAGAGTCCTCTAGAGGAAGTCAGGCTTACACAGAAAATTAGACCAACTGCGGTTCTCCGAATGGATATAAGACATTCAGGCAGAGATCACCTTGTGCAAAGACGTGAGTGAACACAGTGCTGCGTGTTCAAACGACACTAAGTTGTGTTGCCTGAGTCGGCTTGGAACTACGAGGTCTGAATACGAGAAACCCCACAACTCTTCACCCTGCAGGTTTTATCCAGATCCAGAGGCTAGTTCCCTCTTTCCTCGTTAATTGCATTCGGATTTGTGGGTGGAGCAGTGAGCAGACGCACGTAGAACTAAGCCCCACACACATGCGCAATGTGTAACCCCGAAGCCAAAAGGGGGATTTTTGAGGGCAAGATTTTTCTGTTACCAAGACTTCCCTTGCTCGAATCTAGCAACCCTGGCCGTCCTCATTTCTGCCCAGGGAATCTTATATCTCTTAATGTAATCCCGCCTTTCCATCTGGGCCACTCCAGTAAATCGGGTGCCAGTACTCAACATGGCGGCAGGCGCCGAGGTGGCGCAATCCGCTCAGGGGCACGCTACTGGGCGTGGGGGGTGGGGGGAGGGCTCTGCCAGGGCGGGAGTCTGGGGGGCGGGGTCTGGGCCTGGGCCCGGTGCCGGGCCCCCGCCCCCCGCCGGGCCCTAGTGGCTGCATCTCCCGCTCCGGCGCTGAGGATCACGCTGGAAATCGCGGGAGCCGAGCGTGGTGAGGTGGGGCCTCATGGGCAGGCGGGAGGTGCCTGGGTTAACGGTCTGAGGCCCAGAGACCAACCAGCCTCGGGCGCCTTAGGGAATCCCGTTGGAGCAGCGGCCTCGCGTTTCGGGAGGAACCCGAGGCCCAGAGGGGGGCTGGGACCGGTCCCAGGGATTCGGGCCCCTTGCCTCCGCATCCGGCTGCGGCCACCACTCTTGGGCTCCAATCCGTGCAGAAAAGGATCTTCCCGATCCTCGTGTCCAATAACTGACGAGCCCGCTGCGCTCTGCTGCGCGTCTTGTTCCCAGTTCCCAGAATTTTGCTGCTCCTTCTGCCCTTGGGGATTTGCACGTGATTTGTCCCAAAGCCCAGTACCACTCCCGCCCTACTCCGGAACTTTGGTTCTTCGCGACCCAACTCAAGTATCACTTCCTTGGAAACCATTCCCAACCGCTTTCTGCAGGCAATGTTAATCTCACTGCTTGGTTTTTGCACTCGTTGCACGGAGTTAGTTTTCCTGCCCCTCTTTCCACACGTGCACTTGGGCGTTTATGCCTTGCCTTTTTCATCTCTATTATCCAGAGTCTAGTGCTTGATGATAGTAATACTAATATTTTGCTAAATAGTCATAAGTGCTACTAAATGCATTACATGTGAAGGCCCATTTAATCCTCAGCAATTTCATGAAGTGGATTCTGTATCTTCACATTTTATGCATGTAGAAACTGAGGCATTCGTAGATCATTTTGCGTAGTTTCACAGCTAATAAGTGAGTGGGGCTGGGAAATGAATTCTAGGCTGTCTGTCCCTAGAGCATGTGATGATTTCAGATTGCCTTTGGGTTTGATAAATGTCTGTTGAATTGGTCTTTACATTAACCCCATGAGTTGTGGAGGCCATCATTATGATGCACATTTGACTGAGAAGGCTTGGAAAGGAGAATTGATATTCCCAACTGTACAGAGTGAGTTCATGACAAAACCAGGGGTAGAACCTACTGCCAGCCCTCTGTTCCTTCACACTCTACCTTTCTTTGCCCCTTTTCCGTCAGAGAGCTGCAGACCTAGGACTCATCATTTCACACCCTTTAGGAGGTGCCCCTCACAGAACTGTGATTTACTATTTCATTATTTGGGAGGCAGCTTAATGTGATCGAGAAGGCCGAGAGTTTGGAAGCAGCTTGGGGTTTCATGCTTGTCTGCTACCGATCAGTTATATGCCTTCCATTTTTTGAGCCTTGTTTTCTCGTCTGCAAAATGAAGACAATATCTTATCTCAAAGGGTTTTTTTTTAAGTTTATTTATTTTGAGAGAGTGTGAGACAGAGCACGTGAGTGGGGGAGGGGCAGAGAGGAGAGAGAGAATCCCAAACAGGTCTGTCTTCGCTGTTAGCGCAGAGCCCAGTGCGGGGCTCCAACTCACGAACTTCAAGATCACGACCTGAAACCAAGAGTCGAACACTTAACTGACTGAGCCACCCAGGTGCCCCTTATCTCAAAGGTTTTTTTGTGAAGATTGCAAATAATTGTTTTGAGAGAGTAAAGTGCTATATGATCTGTTTTTTACCTTTTAGAAGGTTATAGAGCTGTCAGCGTTTTGTAAGACCATTGGTAATAAGGGTCGTGTTACCTAATGCTCTCATATTCTTTCATTCATTCAGCCAAATAGTTAATGAGTACCTGCTGTATACCAAGCACTGTTTTAGGAGCTGGGTATATAATGGTCAATAAAACTATTCTTGCACTTGGGAAATTTATATTCTGATAAGTATATTACACGTAATAATCAGATAAGGACAGATAACACATGATAAGGTAAATAGAAATACCAGTGTGTGTGGAGGAGTGGTGGCATTTTATATAGGGTTAAGGAACAATTTTAACTGAGACAGTGACACTTGAACAGAGGCCTGAAGGTGGTAAGGGTGAGCAAGCGAATCAAGAAGATACCTGGAGGAAGAGGCCAGGGGTGGGTGGGTGGCTTGGTGTGTTCCAATAAGAGAAGCAAGGAGGGCTGTGTGGCTGGAGAGGAGTAGGAAATGGAATTAAAACGATTAGAGGCTGGAATCAAATAATTAGGAGCCTGGAGGCCATGATGATGATTTTGGTTTTTACTCTGAGTAGCCATTAGAGGGTTCTGAGTTGCATAATCTGTCACTGTTTTGAAAGGATCACTCAGATTACTCTGTTGAAAAGAAACAAATTCTAGAAGCAAGGGTGGAAGCATTGCTACCGTCTAGGAAGCTTTTGCAGTAATCCAGATGTATTAATTCTCTATCTCTGGGCAAGGAATCACTCCCAAATTTAGCAGCTTGAAATAGCAATTGTTATCTCATTCAGTTGTGGATTAGAAATCTAGGAGCAATTTAGCAGGGTGTTTTTGGTTTCCGATCTCCCAGGAGACTGCAGTCAGGCTGATGGCTGCACTGCTCCCAGGATGGTTCCTTACTGCTCCTGGGCTTCTCACAGGGCTGCCTGAGTGTCCTCAGGACATAGGGGAGAGAGTGAAAGAGAGGTCGTAGTGCCTTTTATGACCTTGTCTTGGCAGCCATTTCTACTTTATTCAGCTTCATTAACTTTATTGCATTTCATACTCAAGGGGAGAGAATTAGGCTCCACCTCTTGAAAGAAGGTGAGTCAAAGAATTGGTGGGCATACCTTATTCCACCCCACTCGGGCTTTGCCCGAGATCGTGGTGGTGAGGGGTTGAAATGTGATAGGATCTAGTAGAGCCAACAGGGTTTGCCGATAGATTGGTTGCAGGGTGTGGGAGAATGGAATAAGTATGACTTTAGGCTTTTGGTTTGAGCATTCAGAATGATGGCGTTGCGATGAACTGATATGGGAGAGATTGGAGGAGCAGAAGTTCACTTTTGGACAAGTTAGCTTTGAGGTGCCTTTTAGACACCCATGTGGAGAGGTTATAAGTGTTTGGACTTAGTCTGAGAGTGTGAAATCCCAGAGGGAAGTGTGGGCTGGAGACGTAACATGGCGAGTCATGCGTGTCTAGGTGCTATTTTACGTTATGAAACTGGATGAGGGTGCCTAGGAAATGAATGTAAATGGAGACGAGGCCTGAAGCCTGAGCTCTGGGACCTCCAACCTTCAGATGTTGGGGAGATGAGAAGCCAGCAAAGGAGAAAAAAGGAGAGGCCAGAGAGGTGAGGAGGAGAACAGAAAGGGGCCCCACATAGGAGATTTATGTAAGGGGCCACATGCTAAATTTTTTTGTGTGGAATAAGAAACAGATCATTTCTGCAGACAAATGTATATAGTTTCTTCACTCAGGAAGTAGACTGTTTGTGCTCTTAAGCGGTTTTCCTTTTTTGCTTTAAGTGACAAATTCTATTTAATAAGACCAGTCCCCATCGTAGTCCTTGCAGTATGTACACTTCCAAGTCTAGGTGGTAATGCTTCTGTTTGAAACTTTATTTAGGGGCACCTGGTTGGCTCAGTAGGTTAAGCATCCTCCTTTGGCCCAGGTCATGATCTTGCAGTCCATGGGTTCGAACCCCGTTCATGGGTTCAAGCCCCACATGGAGCTGTCTGCTGTCCGCACAGAGCCTGCTTTGGATCCTCTGTCCCCCTCTCTCTCTGCCCCTCCCCTGCTTGCTCTCTCTCTTTCTCTCTCAAAAAAAAAATAAACATTAAAATAAAAAGATTTTTGAAACTTTATTTAAATACTGCTTTTGGAGTATTTCGAATGAGGGGAACTAAATACATAATGTAGATCACTCTTCTGTCACTCTCCACCTTAGGTTCAGAGGTCACTGCCCTTCCATTCTGGTTCCTAGTAAGAGGAGGAAGTCGGCCTTGCTCATGTCTATCAGTGGGGCAGACTGCTAGGAACTGAGCTGAAATTCATGAGCATTTATGAGATACATTAATGCATGAAAGAAGTGGGTCTTTTTCCTTTTCCTGCAGAAATGACTGTCTATTCAGTGCTTTACAATTTCCAAAGCACACTGACATCCATTATCTTATGTGAATGTAATTCAGTCTGTCACCATTTGCCAACTACTGACCTTTTCCTTTTCTGGGGGACACTGAAACCCACCTTTCTTTTGACACTGCTAGTTTCTTCTCTGACAGATCTTCCCTCTGTTCCCTCCCTCTTTTTATTCTAGTTTTAATGAATTTCAGTTTTATGGGGATTTTTTTTTTTTGGTTTTAATCATAAAACACTTCAAATCATTTTTAAAATAAACTTTTTTAGAACAATTTTAGATTTATAGAAAAATTGCACAATACAGAGAGTTCCCATATACTTTGCATTCCATTTCCCCTATTAGTAATGTCTTACATTCGTGTGGTCTATTTGCTATAATTCCAAATCATTTTTTGAGATAAATGGGGCATATAAATAAAATGAACAAAATGAAGTTACTGCCTTTCTGGAGGCCTCAGCTTCCTTATCTGTAAAATGAGAGGAAGGTTGGACTAAATTTTTAAATAGCTCTAAAGATTTGTAATTATCTGCTAAAGTAAAATAATCATATAATTCTGATATAATCCCATTCCTTTTTAAAATTATTTTTTACAGAGAGAGAGCGAGTAGGGGAGAGGGGCAGGGGGAGAGACATGGAGAATCCCAAGCAGGCTCCACACTCAGCACAGAGCTTGACATGGGGCTCGATCTCAGGATCCTGGGATCATGACCTGAGCTGAAATCAAGTCAGATGCTCAACTGACTGAGCTGCTCAGATGCCCCTAGTTCCACTGCTTTACTGAAGTATCACTATCACCTTCCCAAATAATGTGTATGTGTTAACAGCAGCCTTAGCCTTAGCCTTATCCTAAGAGATGGTTTAGTAGGAGAATTCTGGGGAGTGTAGCAGAGCTGCTTATAGAGATAGTAGGTTGAACTATATGACATTACCATTTTTATAGGTTAAAAAATGGGCACCAAACATTGGGGGGTAGGGGTTCCCAGGAGGGAGGGGAGCCCTTGGGGCCTCTGAGACTCCTACTTCATGCAAAAGCCCAGCCCAGCCCTCACACTATTAGGGGAGAAAAGGCTCATCAGGTCCCGTGGAGCAGTTCAGAGCTACTCTTGCTGGCACTGTTGGCCCCAAGAGTGGTTTCCTGGCAGGTTTTTGCCTCCAACTAGCACAGAGAGACTGAGCCAGCATTTCACAGAGCCACGGTGAGCTGGTTGACACAGCCCTGGTATAAAGGAAAGGCAGAAAGAGAGGATGTTTGGAGTGTGAGGGAAGACTGTATTCACCTGGGTTCTAGGTTAGGAGAGGCAGCCTGGGGTATTGGTGCCACTCTATTCTTCCTGCTTTGTGCACTTTCCTTACTGTCTACTACAGGCTTTGCAAACTCTGCTATCTTCTGTTGCCCAGGAGGTGATGTGAATTAGGAAACTGAGTTTTCCGCTGTAACTCTGTTATAAAAAAAACAACAGCATGGGGGCACCTGGGTGGCTCAGTCAGTTAAGCGTCCTACTCTTGGTTTTGGCTCAGGTCATGATCTCACAGTTCGTGAGATCAAGTCCCTGTGCTGACAGGGAGAGATTCTCTCTCTTCCTCTCTCTCTGCCTCTCTCTCTCAAAATAAATAAACATTAAAAAAAAAAAGAAAGAAAGAAAAACAACAGCACAAGTGCAAGGATAAATGGCAACTAGAATCTGCTATCAGTGTGAGGAAGAGGATAGGCTGGGGAGCGGGGTGGAGACTGGTGAGCTGGAAAGCATATGCCTTGTCTAAGGGAGTAGATATTTATTTATTTATTTATTTATTTATTTATTTATTTATTTATTTATTTTTGAGAGACAAGAGCGTGAGTGGGGGAGGGCAGAGAAAGAGGGAGACACAGGATCCAAAGCAGGCTCCAGGCTCTGAGCTGTCAGCACAGAGCCCGATGCAGGGCTCGAACTCTTGAACTGTGAGATCATGACCTGAGCTGAAGTTGGATTTTTAACCAACTGAGCCACTCAGGTGCCCCAGACACTCTTCACTGCAGCTGGTTGTTGCCTTATAGGAATGTGAGTCCTGGGTCACTAGATATTCTGATTTTCCAAAGGAGCCAGAGGTAAGAATTTTTAAAAATAACTTAAATTATTATTATTTTTTATTTGAGAGAGAGCAGGGGAGGCAACAGGCAAAGGGGAAAGAGAGAGAGAGAAAGAAAATCCTAAGCAGGTTCCATGTCCAGTGAGGAGCCTGATGCAGGTCTTGATCCCACAACCTTGGGATCATGACCTGAGCCAAAATTAAAAGTCAGACACTCAACCGACTGAGCCACCCAGGCACCCCTAGAAATAAGATTTTTTATATGTGTTCTCCCAATGGTAAATGTTGATACCTAATTTTAACTCTTAAAAGCATGATATAGGCCACATAATGGTTGAAAAGAACCAGCAGGCCACATTTGTAACCTCTGCTAAGGGTTTAGATCTGCCTGGAGTGAGGCCCACATGCATTTCTTCAACCTACTAATGACCAAAATGAATTAGACAGCTTCTGCTTTTAAGGAATTCACAGATTAGTAGAGAAGATAGATAATAATGATAAAATGTAATATAGACATTAGACTCTCTCTCTGTATTATATATAGTTATATACAAATGTCTTCTGTATAACAGTGTCATATATGTGCAAGTACATATATACATATATTTATGTATATATAGCTATAAAAGTGATTAACTCTTCCTGTGTACATCTGGCCTGACATGATAAGAGGTGGCATTTGAGCCAGGATGTAGATCAACAGTTTGGTGCATGAAAGGGATTTGGGGCCCCTGAAATTCCCACTGTATATGCAAATGTTAGATTTCCATTTGCTGTATATACTACTTTCTTCAGATGTTTACACTGATGGTCTGCTGGCTAGACCAAGAGGGCAGCTCTAATATTCCGTTTTCTTGATAGGTAATTGGAAAATCAAATATTCCTTAACCCTTCTGGTGGGTGTCTCATGTCTTAGGGTTAATAAAACGAGAACTCTAACCCACCCGCCTCCTCCCACGTTATCATGTGCTTTAGAGGCCTCAGAAACTCAGAGGTCACATAGCTGGGAGCCCTAATTTTTGGATGAGGAGACTGGAAGGAAAGTAGTATGTCCAAGGTCACTGAGCCCATTAGAGGCAGAGCTTAATCCCAAACTCTTCCTGACCACTGTGCCTCTCTCTCTCCTGAATATCTCTCAAGGTCACTGGTTAGGCTGGTCCCCCTCCCTCTCAGCCAGTCTCCCCTCCTCCCCCACAGGTGGCCCATTGCCCTGTTTGGCCCAGCTCCTGGAGGGTGAGGAGGGTTTGCTATCCTACTGAAGCTGATTTTCCCTCCCTCTCTTAATGGATCCCCTGTCTGAAATGCCTGCTACTCCATTTCTTTGTCAGAGAGTCAGGCTGCTTGTATTCAAATCCCTAATCAACCAAATGCCAACTGTATGAACTTGGACAAATTGTTTAAGCTTTCTAATTTTTTAACTGAAGCTTAACCTTGTAAGCCTCAATTTTATCATCCATGTACAAAGAGTTATAACATGATCTACCCTGAAGTGTAATAGAAAGTTTTCGAGATTCTCATGGTGACAAAAATGACATAGTATGTGTAAAGCACTTAACAGTGTGACTGACCTGCAGACATACTTAACATGTATTAACTATGATGATGTTGAGTCCCATAGCTCACAGACCCCCAGAATGGGTTAAATGCCCTTCCACTGTTTTCCCATACTATCCTATAATGTCTCCATTATTATTACACACACTACGTTGTGTCATGATTGTGTCTTTCTCCCCTACTAGACTAGAAACACCTTCAGTGATTCATTCAACAAATGTTTGTTAAGCACTGTGCCAAGCACTAGGGGCACAATGGTAAACCAGGAACTCTTGGTCTAGTGCAGAGTTCCAGAAGACATGCCAGGAAACACTGGTCCTGTGAGCTTGTCTCATGGTCCAATAAATTTGGTAAATGATGCTTATCATAGCCTCCCTGCTCCTAATCCTAGAGATTAGGGTCCATGTTAGTATTTTAAAGGCGCTGATGGGTCCTATAGTAAAGGAACCCACTTATCCAGCTTTGCCGGATAAGTGAGCATTTGATGAGTAAATTTGAATCACCTAGACATTCCTTTCAACTCTGTGTGTTTTGGTCCCCAGATCAAGAGGAGGTCCGAGTGGCACAACAATGATCAGAGACCTTACTGGGAGTGAACAGCCTCTGGCTGAATAGGGGCCTGAGGGCTTACCTGTCTGGTGCCCCCATGGAGACAGGAGGCCCTGGCTCGAACAATATGAAGCCCCAGTCACTGCAGCTGGTGCTGGAGAAGCAAGTACTGGCACTACAGCAGCAGATGGCAGAGAACCAAGCCATCTCCTGGCGGAAGCTGAAAAGCTCCCAGGAGGCCCAGCAGAGGCAAGCAGCCCTCGTGAGGAAGCTGCAGGCCAAGGTGAGGCAGCTGCCCTTCCAGGGAGGCGGAGAGAACACCTCTGAGCACTGGGTGCTGAGGTGGAACAAGGGTTACAGGAGACAGGACAGCCTCTCCCATGATGCTCACGACTTCACAAGAGATATACATCCTGTCCCTTTAAAAAAACATTTTTTTTAATGTTTATTTATTTTTGAGAGAGATAGAGACAGAATGTGAGCAGGGGAGGGGCAGAGAGAGAAGGAGACACAGAATCTGAAGCAGGCTCCAGGCTCTGAGCTGTCAGCACAGAACCCGACTCGGGGCTTGAACTCACAGACTGCAAGATCATGACCTGAGCTGAAGTCGAACACTTAACCAACTGAGCCACCCAGGCGCCACTATCCTGTCCCTTTTAAAGATGGTGGTCACAAGGGCTAAATTAGTTGTCTATGTTTGCTCTCCTAGGATAGAGCTAGGACCTGAGCCTGTGTTTTCTGGTTCCAAAGTCCATAATCTTACCTCTCCAATATGAGAGGCATAGAGAAAGTATTATTATCGGACCAGATAGAAGCAACAAGATGTTATGGCCTTACCTCACTGTTATCACTCGAACCCTGTTCACAGCAGGTTTGCCCAAGATCCTCCAGGGCCTTTGTTTTGGGCTGTTTGTACCAGGCTTGCCCATTGCCCACATCCTGCTCTGTTTGCCTCAGGTGTTACAGTACCGGACCTGGTGCCAAGAGCTGGAGAAGCGGCTGGAAGCCTCTGGGGTGAGTGAGGCTGTTTTGGGTTCCCCCTGAGCCCTCAGTATACTTGTAAGGAAGGCCTTGTTTGCTGGCTAAGGGAGGTTGGGGTGTGATAAGGCAGTGTTTGGTGGAAGTCTCTTTCTGTGTTCAGCCCCTGAGAGCTTTATCACACAGATACTTTCATTGGACTAGCTATTCCGGGCCTGTCAGACGCCAACCCTTGGCTCTCTAAGGACAAAATGCAGCTTCGGGAGACAATCAGATTGGAAAGGATGTGGAATCAGAAGGAAGAAATGCATTTTTCCTCCAGAAGGTGTCAGTGTTTATCTGTCTTAGCAGTGGGCCTTTGCAGGCCAAAAAACATGTTTGTGGCAGAGGCATTTATTTGTGCTGTTGGCTGGGTTGACCTGGCTTTGAAAGACCCATTTGCCTTTGTTCCAGCTCTCTCTCGGCACCTTCTCACATTACTCTCAGGAAAGTTCTCTCAGAGGAGGGAAAGAACCAAAACTTACTGAGCACCATTCTATGTAGGCCAGGCACCATTCGGCATTGTCATGTTATGATGTCACTTAACCTGCAAGGCAGCTTTCTGAGAGGAATGGTAACTCCTTCATTTTGTAGTGAAGACTTTGTGGCTCAGAGAGGTTGAATAACTTCCTGAGGTCCAAAATGTTGTGTAGTAGAAGTCAAGGCCATTAGTGAAAAATATATCTTATGCTTCTTAGGTTGAAAACTCTTTCCATTACCAAATGCCACCTTTGAGGAGAGGTTACTGGTTCACTTTTAGAAAAGGGGATGCAATGGATTTACCTTCAGGATGTAGCGATCGAGAAAAGAGACATATTGCTAACAGAGGAGAGAAGGAATCAAAAGAATAAAAAGAAGGAATAAAAAGATTGTGCAGAAGGGGGCATCAGGGAATTGATCTGAGTGGTCTTCTCTTTGGAGGTAAATAAGACATGTTTCTGTCTGGCTAAGGGACCAATCTCTCCGAGGTGGGAAAGTGTGGAGGAGCCAAGCCTGGAACAGCTGCTGGTCCGATTGGAAGAGGAGCAACAGAGGTGATGAACCCCATGTTCTCTGGCTGGGGGTGATGCTGGTAGCCAGTGGGTTCTGAAGGCTGAGAGGAAACCTCTGCCCTGAGGGCTAACGTGGATAAAACCGTGCACCTCAGCCTTAGCCCTCCAGTTCCGGGCAATGGAAAATTCCAGTGTTTGTCATCTTACTCCAAGAGGTCCGAGGGTTGGATCAAGCCTTTATTTTGCACTTGTTCCCGCCCCTCCCCAGTGCAGGTGTGAGAGTCTAGCAGAGGTGAACACCCAGCTTCGACTGCACATGGAAAAAGCTGACATGGTGAATAAAGCACTTCGGGAAGATGTGGAAAAACTGACAGTGGACTGGAGCCGAGCCCGGGATGAGCTAATGAGGAAGGAGAGCCAGTGGCAGATGGAGCAGGAGGTAGGAGGAATAAGGGGCTGTAACCACGAGGCTGGGGGGGCTTATGCTTGGGGCACCACCATCCCAGTCAGTGCTGGGAAAGGTTAACTTAGGAACCTGGATGGAAGCTGTACTGTTGCTAAAGTCCCTGAGCCTCCTCCCTACTCGGGCCGGTCGCTTTGCCCTGCTGCGGCTCTCGGCTGACTACTGTCCTTATCTACCTAGTCGAGGTTTTGCTGGCAAGTGAAATGACACTCAGGGCAGCTCTGTCCCTGCATAAGTGGCCAGCTTTGGTTTTAGACAGAGCTGAAATCTCGCTGACTCCCCTCTTCCGGAGGCGTGTATATTTAGATGCTCAAAAGGTAGCTAGTAAACCTGAATGGAGAAGAAAGAACGGATACAGACCTATTTTCAGATCCCAGCTAATGAAACTAATGTCTCCTAAGCCTTTGCTGCATGACAGGTATTTTGTTAGGCGATTTGCATGTGGTATGCCCTTGAATCTTTATTCTAAGTCGGTGGTAATAATGGCAATGGTTCCCGTTTGTTGAGGAACTACTGTTTATCTTTTTATGATTAGCTCAAAGGAAGGTCATATACCATCTCAGGCCCTTTGACCTCCTGAATACCACTGATAACTTTATTAAACTCTTAAGCGTGACCTGAATATAGGTACCCAGTCGTAAGCTGTCTCCCGTGAGTCCGTCTTTCCCTACCCCGGGGAGCCAGGAGGAGTCCTAGACTCCTGCGCTGGCAAAAGACAGACTTCTGCCCTTTGATATGACCTGGATTTCTGAATATGCAGTTCTTCAAGGGCTACCTGAAAGGGGAGCACGGTCGCCTTCTTGGTCTGTGGCGGGAGGTGGTGACCTTCCGACGCCACTTCCTGGAAATGAAGTCAGCCACTGACAGGTTAGTGTGGGGATAAGAGGGGAGGTTTGCCCCTACTGATTCTAGACTTAATGAGAGTGGGCTGCTGTAGAAGTGGGGGACAGGGGAAGGGGGGGTAGAAGAGTGGGTGGGGAGGGATGATATTGTTGGATTCAGATGACTTTCCCCAGAACCTGCTCCTCAGGCTTCCCTGGGCCTGATCTCCATGCTCCCTTCCTCGGTCCCTACTGGAGTCTGCTCTTTCCTTGCTTGTACTCAGAGATCTGACGGAGCTCAAGGCTGAGCATGTGAGGCTTTCAGGGTCCCTGTTGACCTGTTGTCTCCGCTTGACTGTGGGTGCCCGGTCTGGAGAACCTGATGGATCTGGGAGACTGGATGGGAGTGAGCCAGCTCAGCTGCTGCTTCTACTAACCAAGACCCAGAAGCTGGAGAAGGAAGTCCATGAAAGGAGCCAGGAGTTAATACAGCTGAAGAGTCAAGGGGATCTGGAGAAGGCTGGGCTGCAGGATCGGTGAGATGGGCTAGGGTCCTAGGAAGGGGTTGTTGAGGGTGTTGACTCCTTTAGAGAGATAGAGATGGGTGGTGGGGGGTGGAAGGTGTGAAGAGCATTCCTCCCACAAGAAGGAAGTTGCGGAGGGAGTTTAGTTTGGAACCCGGTGCCCCAGTTGAGGCCATGTCACTGTCCTCTGCCCTCACACCATCCTGCAGCTCAGTGTCTCTCATGTTGATTTATAGAGCTAGCTACGACTGTCTTCAGTCAACACTAAACTACTCACCATTCCCAGAACAGCCAAGCTCTTCCATGCCCCCCTGCCTTTGTACATGCTGACCTTAGCCTGGAAGGCCTGTTTCCCTTCTCCCTCCGCCTCATCCTTTAAGGCAAATGTCACCTCTTCTGTGAAGCTTTCCCTGACCTCAGTAGCCTATTGAATTACTATGCCTTGGTGTGGTCTTTTGACCTGCTGGTTATAATATTGATCTCACTGTTTCTCACTGATTATTAACCTTTTTTTTGTTGTTAGGTTCTTCTGTTTTTTGGATTTCGATAAAATAGCCTTTTTAAAAATAATGTAAGAAGGGCAGAGACATAAGCAAAGAGCCCCATTTGAATTTCAGTGCAGAGCTGGGTTTATACCCCATGGCTAGGGTTGTGTCACCACCTATTGGTGGTGTATGTAAATAGCAGTCTGTTTTGTTCTGGGTTGTGAAGCCCTGGGAGGCGCCAAGGACAGAGACCACGTCTTAGTACGTTTATGTCTCTAGTGCTTTGCACTTCGTCTGCCATACACTAACATTCAATGGATGTTTGTTTAAAGATACAATCATTAAATTAATGGCCATACAGTGAATAGAGGCTCTTAGAGATGATACAGAATATAATTATTAAGACTAAAAAAAAAAAAAAAAAAGAAAGAAAAGAAATTTAACTCCCGGATAGCATTCATTCAAGAAATATTTATTTAGGGGCGCCTGGCCGGCTCAGCTAATAGAGCATACGACTCTTGATCTTGGGGTCGTGAGTTTGAGCCCCATGTTGGGTGTAGAGGTTACTTAAAAAAATAAAATCTTAAAAAAGAAAAAAAGAAATGTTTATTTAGCTACCCATATAATACCAGATACTGAACTCCAGGATATAGCATAAAGTGATAAAGATGTATGATGATTTCCCTGAACCTTAAGGTTAATATCACAGAGGTTGACCATAATCTTCCGGAATGGCCCCTCCTCTTTCCTTATCAGAGTCAGACCCTTGGGCTGGAGGGACCTTGGGACTGTCCAGTGTGGCAATTCTGATGTTCTTATTGGCTTCAGGGTGCTTGACTTCAAGATCAAGCGGGGCCTGGAAGGGCCCGGGCCAGGGCTTTCCTTCAGCTCTCGGGCCCCCAAACACGTGTTCCAGCCTTGAGATGTGGTAAATCCCTGCATGTGTCTGAGTGGCTTTTCACTACCCCCCCAACCCCCCCAGTTCAAGACTGTAGTATCATATGGTCTTCAGGGAGTGCAGGGGCCAGGGGCACCCAAGTGACTCTGGGGAGGCTGTAGTGGGAATGTCTGGGTTGGGGCTGGGGCGTGCTGCATAGTAGCTCTGTCACCTCAGTGCACTGCCCAAATGACAGTGCTGTGCTCTTCTCTTCAGGGTGACCGAGCTCTCTGTTCTACTGACCCAGGCTCAGAAGCAAAATGAAGATTATGAGAAGATGTTAAAGGCTCTGAGAGAGGCAATGGAGATCCTGGTACATGATCCTTTGTTCGGGAAAGGAGTTGGGAGTGGGCCTGTAGGTTCCTTGTCCTTTATGGATAGATAATGCAAGATACCAGTTAAATGTTCCTTGACAGAATGCTAAAAAATAAATATTGGCTGAATCTGAATATTCATTCATTCATTCATTTTTGCATTCACCAGTAAATACTGTCTACCATCCCTATATATTCCTGGGGAAACTACAACGATGTATGCATGTGGTGTGTCCTCATCGGAGAGAGTGGGACATACATTAAGAGGCACCTGGCAAAGGATGGGGATGTGTGATTCAAAACCTAGTCATATGGGAAATAACTGAGGAATATGGCAATGGTTAGCTTGGAGCAAAAAGGGCTTGAGGAAGATATGATGGCTGCCATCACAAATCTGAAGGACTGACATTGGGGAAAAGAGTTGACTTGTTTGATGTTTTCCAGGCGGGCACAAGCAATGTTGATGACTAGAAGTCACAGGGTGGTAGAGTTTGTCTAACAGCTAGAGCTGCTCAGTAGGTGAACAGTCTGCCCTGTGGAAGAGTGAGGTTTGTGTCTCTGGCTTCACATTTGCCAGAGATATTATCAAAGGGACTCTCTAAAGTTGGACGTGAGAACCTCTGGCTTGATTCCACATTTCCTTTCGTTTCTAAGAATTTTGATCTCTTTTATTAGGCGGGTCCTGTATGCCTATCCTCATGCAAACCCCTGGTATTATCTGAGCTGGCATCTACAGGGATTCAGAGTTGTTTATGCCTTTTTGGTTCCTTTTGATCAGGAATTTTCAAATTCAAATGTGCATAGTACCCAGATAATGCCAAAGAGTGAAGTGGGTTCCCTTGTAAGGATTTGGGTTTTCTAGCGCTATCGTAGTTAGTTTTGAGTACTACAGGGGACACTTGATTTCAATACTGAGAAAATGACAAGGCATAGTAGGGACTCCAGACCCTAAAGAATACATGTCTCATCTGGAGGAGACACCCACTGTTCAACTTCAGGAAATTATTGCCATGTAGGAATGGGGGCTGGTCTGGCCCATCTGTTAACTTTTTATTTTTTATTTGTATTTGTATTTATTTCTTTTTTTTTTTAAGTAGGCTTCACACCCAGCATGGAGCCCAATTCATTGCCCAAACTCACGACCCTGAGAGTAAGACCTGAGCTGAGATCAAGAGTCGGATGCTTAACCAAATGAGCCACCCAGGCTCCCCTAGCATCTGTTAACTTTTTGAGAAAAGCCAGAAAGTCAGAATTTCTCAATTCATAAAATCTCTCAATGTATAAACGATGGTTCAAATTTTGTGTAGGCCAAAGAAAACACAGCTGCAGGTCTGTGTCTTGAGGTCTTCGCTAACAATATGATCAGAAGGAACTGAGGAAATCTTGAGTCTTCAAGTTTAGCCTTAGATCTCAAGCATCTGTTTGCTGTACAGAAGCAGCTGCCATTCTCCCTCCAATGATAGCTGATATTCACTGAGCATTTCTTTTGTGCCAGGCACTATGTTGAGTAATTTATATGCATCTTTTTCATTCAAGCCTCAACAAAAATGTGTGAAGTGGTTGCTGTTAATTATTCCTATGTTAAAGAGAATGAAGCTCATAGAAGCAGTTGCCTAAGGTTACCAATCTTAGGAAGGTGATAGAGCAAGAGCTCTAATCCAGGCCGTCTAATTTGGACCTCTGACTCACTCAATCTGAACTCTTAATCACCACATCACACTGTCTTCAGAGTCCTGGGACATTAGTAGCACTCACGTGTGGTCAGAGAAAAAGTGGGGTTGACAGAAGAGACAGAATGAGATTCTGGTTGATTTGGAGGGTGGAATGATAGATGCTTCTGAGAGGTTGGCTCACAGCTCTATCTTTTCCCTGTTCAGGAGAAAAATCATGCAGAATTAATGGACCATGAGGCATCACTTAGTAGGAATGCCCAAGAGGAGAAGCTGTCTTTACAGCAGGTGATCAGGGATATAACCCAGGTACTGGTAAGCCTTCTGTTTGTGGTAACTGGGCTATGGCTCACTCCTCCCCAGGCCTCCATGTCCTCTTAGTCATGCTTAGATATTCACTCTCTGAGGTACTTGGGCTTAGGGACTTTGGGTAACGAGTTCTCTGAATGTATTTGAAGACCGGCACCCTAAGGGGTAGCTAAGCATTCATGTGCTAGCACTGCCTGCTGGAACAGGCCCTCTTAGTGCCAGCTGCAGTTCTCAGGCCGGTGGCTAGATTCTGGTCTTTGTTACGTCGGTATCCCCTTTCTTCATTTCTTCATTTATTATTACCTCAGAAAGTGCTCTTGTTGCTAGTCCTAGGTTTGGGTGACCAAAGGTGAGGAGTTGGAGAAATCAATCCTTTTTGCTCTTAGATACCCTCCTCCCACCCCCCTGGGAGAGGAGCTGAGAAGGAAAACATCAGGTTGGCCCAGCCTGTAGTATCACGTCTTCTGTGTGGACTCTAGGCCTTGGTCGGCAGGGTGGTGACTGTGCTGTGGTGGGTTTCAGGTCATGGTGGAAGAAGGGGACGGTATGACCCCAGGCTGTGGTCACGAGAGCTCCTTGGAGTTGGACCCTAGTGGCGACTTCTCCCAGTTTGATTCCCAGGACCCAGGCAAGGCTCTTACTCTGGTGCGTTCAGTGGTGACTCGAAGACGCCAGGCTGTGCAGGTGAGAGCCCCACCATTCCTCCTCAGCCACGGGAGTGGGTGTCTAAACTGATTTGTGCCCCAGGCACCCTCCTGGCCTGGACTGTCCCTTTCACTATGTTGACTAGTCATGAGTTGTCTGGTCAGTACCCCCAAAGTGCTCTTTAGAAGCTCTCAGTGTCTGCCCAGTTGTACATGTGGGTAACGGGCACCATTTTCTGTGCATTTCACTTTGCACGCAACTTTCGTATAGCATTACACAAAGGTATGCAACCGGAGCCCTGGGACACCGTGGGTAAGTGTTCCCCAGCTCTGATGGTCCCAGCCACACTAAACTATCTCCATGACCGCCCCCACTCCCCCAATTCACATGTGAAGATGATGGACTCTGAGACTCTGGGAACCACAGAAGCCCAGTAATCTTTGATCCTCTGTCTTCTCGACTGGCTAAAACTGGCCACATCTCTTTTTTCTTTTTTTAAATGTGTATTTATTTTTGAGAGTGAGAGCAGGAGCAGAGGGGGGCGGAGAGAGGGAGACAGAAAATCCAAAGCTGACTCTGTACTGACAGCAGCAAGCTTGATGCGGGGCTCGAACTCATGAACCGTGAGATCATGACCTGAGCCAACCGACTGAGCCACCCAGGCGCCCCTTGACCAGCCAGATCTCTATTCTTAGCTTACCCCTGTACCACCCTCAGCCCCCTCGCCCAGCCCCACTCTCAGGCCCCTGACGCCCCTCCTTTGCTCTTTCCTCTTGCTCACCATCTCACTTCTGTTACTCTCCCTCCCCAGGACCTGAGGCAGCAGCTTTCTGGCTGTCAGGAAGCTGTGAGCTCCTTGCAGAGGCAGCATGATCAGTGGGAGGAGGAGGTCAAGGCCTTGAGACAGAGGCTGCAGAAACTCACCGGGGAACGTGACACTCTGGCAGGGCAGACCACGGACCTCCAGGGAGAGGTGGAGTCTCTCAGCAAGTAAGCAGAGGGCTGTTCATCCCGCCCCTCCCCCCGAAGTGACTCTGCGGTCACACAGTTCTGGGCTGTCTTGCTTTGTGTTCTGCTTATTCCTGCTCACTCAGTTTTGGATCTTTGTGATGACAAAAACAAACAACAGTTTCCCGCCTAAAAGGAAAGATGAGGGTTTTTTTTTTAATGTTTATTTATTTATTGTTGAGAGAGAGAGAGAGAGAGAATGTGAGTGAGGGAGGAGCAGAGAGAGAGGGAGACAAAGAATCCGAAGCAGGCTCTGCGCCATTAGTGCAAAGCCTGACGTGCGGCTCGAACCCACGAACCGTGATATCATGACCCGAGCCGAAGTTGGACGCTTAACCGACTGAGCCACCCAGGTGCCCTGGAAGATGAGGTTTTTAAAGGAAACAGACACCTCTGTCCTTTGACCCTGTGACGTCTGCTTCCGGGAAGGATTTGAGGTTCCAAGGTTTCTGCTCATCTCTGGACTCCATGTTCTAGGGAGCGAGAGCTCCTGCAGAAGACCAGGGAGGAGCTGCAGCAGCAGCTGGAGGTACTGGAGCAGGAGGCGTGGCGACTGCGAAGGACCAACATGGAGCTTCAGCTGCAGGGGGACTCTGCTCAGGGCGAGAAGGAGGAACAGCAGGAAGAGCTGCACCTGGCTGTCCGTGAAAGGAAGCGCCTGTGAGTGACCGGTCCCCTCCTTCCTAGGGCTTGATTTTCCCTTCGGTTCCACACCCTCCTCCACCCCACCCCCATCTCTTAGGAAGTGGAGTGAATCACAGCCTGGCGTGCAGTGTGCTCACATTAGCTTCCCGCTCCTTCTTTTGCAGAAAGATGAATACAGAAAGTTCACCCAGGCTTTTCTGAGCACCCATAAGGGCTGCGGGGGATACAGAAGCAAATAAGACACAAGCACTGATCTCAAGCAGTGTGTGGTCTACTGGGGGAAAACAGAGAAGTAAATAGCAAACTGTGCATGAGGCCAGATGAAGTATGAATGAGATAGAGCTTCAGGCTGGGTCCTCTGGGAGCATGGGAGTGAGAGTTAACAATTGAAAGTTTCATGGAGGAGATGGTGGCCTTTGAGCTGGGCCTTGACATGTTTGATTGTGGAGAGTGGGAGAGGGGCAAAAGGGACAGATCAGCAAAGATGTTCAAGGTGGGCTGGGCTGGATGAGGGGTAGGACTTCATTCTGGGAAGTCATGGGAAATGAGTTGGTCTAGGAAGGGAATTCCAGAGTCAAGAGACCAGCTAATCTGTAAATTCCCCTATATAACGTCATAGAGAAAGCAAGGACTTTCAAGCTGGCAAAAGTGTGGTTTAAATTATGGTCCTGCCACTTGGGCAGATTACTTTATTTGTAAGATGGAGATGATAGTATTTACCTTGAAGGAACACAGGGAGATTAGAATGCTGTTTTGCAAAATGCTGGCATAGAGCCTGGCATGTGGTATGTCTTCAGTAACTGGTGCCAGTTACAGTACAGGTACAGTTACACTTTTGGCATATGTATCCCCCTCCTCTCCTGTGCCCTAGCTCCTTGCAGCCAGTAGGCATGAAAGGACTTCTGTAAGGGTCATGACTCGTGCAAGTAATGGTCTCTCCTGTATCAAGGAGGAGGAAAGACAACCCACAAAGATGATTATTTGTTTTTAAATTTAATTAGTGTGAATCGATAATACATTTATCAATATTTATAATGATCTGGGGGCGCCTGGGTGGCTCAGTTGGTTGAGCAGCCAACTTCAGCTCAGGTCATGATCTCACAGTCTGTGGGTTCAAGCTCTGCATCGGGCTCTGTGCTGACAGCTCAGAGCCTGGAGCCTGCTTTGGATTCTGTGTCTCCCTCTCTCTCTCTGCCCTTCCCCACTCATTCTTCTCTCTCTCTCTCTCTTTCAAAAATGAATAAACATTAAAAAAATTAAAAAAATATTTATAACGATCTGAAAGTCAAAGCTACTTAAAAAGACAAACACAGAGATATACCTCTCTGCTTCATCCATCCCATTTCCCTTCCTTCCCATTTAGATTGCTCTCTTGGGGTGCCTGGGTGGCTCAGTTGGTTAAACATCCTCTTGATTTCACCTTAAGTCATGATCTCACGGTTTGTGGGTTAGAGCCCCACATCAGGCTCTGCGCTGGGCATGGTGTCTGCTTAAGATTCTCTCTCCCTCCCCCTGTGCCCCTTCTCCCCTCAAAAAAAAAATAATTAATTGCTTTCTCTTTATCTTTCCAGCTACTTTATGCAAATATATGTATATATTCTTATTTCTCCCAATTTCTTGCCTTTTTCACTGTATATGTCATGGAGGTCATATCAGTTTTTAGAGAGCTTCATTCTTTTGCTTGGCAAAGGTAATTACACTCCTGTTCCCTTCTGGGGTGTGACCACTCCCTGAGATGGCCCCCAGCCTCCTCTCTTTCCATTGTAGTCAGGAGACGCTGGCAGGCCTGGAAGCCAAACAGTCCGAATCACTCAGTGAGCTGATCACACTTCGGGAAGCCTTGGAGTCCAGTCACCTGGAGAGGGAGCTGCTGAGGCAAGAGCAAACAGAAGTGACCGCGGCACTGGCCAGGGTGCGTGGGCCTCCACCCCTCACTTGCTGGGTGGTGTGGGTGGCTTGGAAAGTTATGTTTCTAGGCAAAGGCCATACGGCCTGCCTCATTCTTCACCCTTCAAGCCTCGACCCTTCATATTTCCTGCATCACTTATTAGTCTCTGCTTTTGGGTTCTGTCCCTCCCAGTGTACTCTACACTGGAGTTAGAATGCTTTTCAAAAGTATAAATCTGGTTACATCAGTCTCCTTCCTGTAACCATTCAGTGGCTTCCCAGCTGCTTGGTGCCACATTCAAAGCCCTTTGCCTTCTGGCTTCCTCCTCTGTCTATAACCTGTCCTAACTCCCCATATACCTGGACTCCTGCCACAGCTTCAGTTTCGCCATGCATTTTCATGACTCTGCTGCTTCCCACATACTCTTCACTTCCCACGGACTGCTTCTTTCCTCTCTCTCTCACCACAAACCGCTTCTCACCTCTCAATACCCAACTTAATCGTCAGCTCTCCTACCAAGCACTTTTGGCTCCCCTAACCTCAATGAATGCCTTTTTTTTTTTGAGTTTCCAGAGCACTTTGTGCTGACATTGTGTATGAAGTCATCACAGCAATAGTTGTTTCTACATCCTGATGTCTGTGCCTCTGTAGTATGAGCTCCTCTCTCACTTCTCAATGAATGAACAAAGGAGTGAATGAATGAAGGGAAAACTTGTTTCAAATGTAAGGGAAGGATTGGAGCGTTAACTGATCTCTGTACAAGGACGGCAGCAATTGTTGGGGATGTGAGCTGTTCACCGTGGTGGGAAAACGTGAACACGGAAACCCTTTAACTCTCTTTGTTTTTAGGCAGAACGGTGTGTTGCGGAGCTGTCTAGTTCTGAGAACAGCCTGAAGGCAGAGGTCGCCGACCTTCGGGCTGCAGCTGCAAAGCTCAGTGCCTTAAATGAGGCTTTGGCCTTAGATAAAGTTGGACTGAACCAGCAGCTTCTCCAGGTGAGCACAGATTTCTCTGATCCACAGAGTAAGGGCTGGGCCCTGACAGAAGGCAAGCCAGTGACTGGTAAAGCTCATGCCCATGACAGGGAAGAGTCCTTAATGGATCAGTGCAAGATGGATCAGTTCCCAAATGTGGTCCTAAAATGAGCAAAAGGAACATTGACGGAACAGAGGGCAGCAAAGACTATAAGGCCTGGGCTTAGCCGTTAAAAATAGTCTGCTCCCACACCTACAGCAGAACCACCTTTGGGCTGGAGGGTAAAATCTCCAGGGCTGGGAAGGAGGCCTGTGCCCTCTGGAAGGAAGACTCAGTTTTTAATCCCATTGTGTGAGATAATAGCAATCTCGAGAAAAGGATCTGCTAAAGAGCCTACATCTCAAAGAGTGTGTTTCTTATAGGTTGCAAAGTTAACATGTCTCTTCACTGCTCCTATTCCCTTGAGCCCTAGAAATGTTCCAGATTCCCTTTATTCTGAATTCTTTAAGAGTAGGGTTTTGCCTTTTTAATCTCCACCCCCAGCATCAACCCATCTAGTACCTGGAAAACAGGCACCAGACCAAATGAATGCATAGTCCCCCTCTCTTACAAGCCCTCCTGTGTTTCTCCTATGAGTCATAGATTCATGTCTTACTTGGACTTCCGTCTTAGCACTTGGTCTATAAACTGTAACCATTTGTCTTTGATGCCTTTCCCCTTTTGACCAGTAGTTGGAACAGGAGAACCAATCTATGTGCAGCAGAATGGAAGCAGCTGAGCAGGCAAGAAGCACTTTGCAGTTGGGCCTGGCAGAAGCCGAGAGGAGTAGGGACTCCCTGCAGGAGAAGAACACTCACCTGGAGGTTCAGCTGCAGAAAGCAGAGGAGACTGGGGCTGAGCTGCAGGCAGATCTCAGGGGCATCCAGGAAGAGAAAGAAGAAATTCAAGAGAAATTAAGCGAGGTGAGAACACAAAACTGATACATCCCATTAAGATACCACACGTACTCAATGTAGAAAATGAAAACTCAACAGAAATGATTCAGGAAGTGAAAAGGTCTTACTTCCTAAAAGTGACCAGTGTTACTGGTTTCAGGTACATCTTCCCTTTTTTTTTTTTTTAACCTTTTATTTTTATTATTTTTGAGACAGAGAGAGACAGAGCATGAACAGGGGAGGGTGAGAGAGAGAGAGGGAGACACAGAATCTGAAACATGCTCCAGGCTCTGAGCTGTCAGCACAGAGCCCGATGCGGGGCTCGAACTCATGGACTGCGAGATCATGACCTGAGCCGAAGTCGGACGCTTAACCGACTGAGCCACCCAGGCGCCCCATATCTTCCCTTTTTTTAAAACAATTCCCAGGGGCGCCTGGGTGGCTCAGTTGGTTAGGCGACTGACTTCGGCTCAGATAGTGATCTCACAGTTCGTGAGTTCAAGCCCCGTGTCAGGCTCTGTGCTGACAGCTCAGAGCCTGGAACCTACTTCAGATTCTGTGTCTTCCCTCTCTCTGCCCCTCCCCTGCTCACACTCTGTGTCTCTTTGTCTCTTAATAATAAATAAACGTTAAAAAAGATTTTTTTTTTAAACAATTCCCATAAGAATCCTTCAGATTCCTTACTACTTCACACTTTCCAGTTTGAATTAGATGCCTTTTCCTGGATGCTCTAACAGTACCTCCTGCATGTTCCAGCCGCCACAGCCTTCTCACTGTATTATAATTATCTGTTTACAGTCTCCAGCATTAGACCAAAAGCTCCTTGAAGGCAAGGCTGTGTCTTAGTTGTTTTTATTCCTCCATCTTTTAGCACAATGTCCAGCACATAGCAGCGGCTCAGTAAATTTTTTCTGAACCAATGACACAGCTCAAAGATCATCTTTTGCCTCTACCAAACTTCTCACTGCCCTAAAATGATACAAATTTTCCTTCCCAGAATCCCTTTCTCAGAGACTGATTGCTTTCTTCCTGATGATATACATGTTTTAATTCTAAAGACTAAAAGCTCCTTAGAGGTAGTTCTCTTGCAGCCCTAACCCCGGGTCTTGCACAAAGGAGAACATGCTTCCTGGGCTGGGAGTTCTACAGGTTGATGAGGGAAGTAGATAAATGCCACTTATATGAGTGGGCAATGCTCAGGACTCACAGAGCTGGGTCCAGAGTCTCTGAAGGGCCAATGCCCCAACCTGGTGATAGCAGCCCCAGGGGATCCTGCCTCTGCCCTGTAATCTCCCGGATTTCTCCCTCTCAGGCTCACCATCAGCAGGAGGCAGCCTTCGCTCAGCTGGAGCAGCTGCATCAGGAGATGAAGCGACAGGACGAAGTGCTTGCTCGGGAAGTGCAGGAGAAGGAGGCCCTAGTACGGGAGAGAGCAGGCCTAGAGGTGCGGCTGCAGGCTGTGGAGCGAGACCGGCAGGACCTCTCTGAACAACTACTAGGGCTCAGGTAGGGCCCACACGCAGTTCAGCCAAGGACAGAGAGAGTTCTGCAAGGCAAGGAGTAGCCAACCTAAGCTCCCTGCCCAAAGTAAACGGGTCCTAAATGAGTTATGAATTTGTAATTGCCGCCTAATTTCTCTGGGTAGTCAGTACTTAGAATCCAACTCCTCTTAAGGAAGGTTAAGGGGATGGATGGGTAAGAACTCTTCCTTATTCCTGAACCTGACAGCTCAGCCAAGGAGCAACTGGAGAGCAATCTGTTCGAGGCCCAACAACAAAATTCTCTGATAGAGGTCACCAAGGGACAGCTGGAGGTCCAGATTCAAACTGTCACTCGAGCCAAGGAAGTAATTCAAGGTGAGACCCCTCCTCTCCTCCCCCCCCCCCCCCAGTCCCCGCAACTGGGATGGGGACTCTTCATTCCATGGAGATCTTGAAAGCCTGGAAGCAAATGGGAAGCTCAGAGGTCCTCCTCCAGCCAGGCTCAGGGCTTCTCGGACGGAAGTTGTTTATGAGATCTGGGGAGAAGGGAGAGGGGAAGAGGGCAGAGGCCCAGCGAGAGATACCTGTCCCTGGCATCTTAGGGGAAGTGAGGTGCCTGAAGCTGGAACTGGACACTGAACGGAGCCGGGCAGAGCAGGAGCGGGAGAACGCAGCCAGACAGCTGGCCCAGGCTGAGCAAGAGGGGCACACTGCCCTGCAGCAGCAGAAGTCAGCCCATGAGGAGGAGGTGAACCAGCTCCAGGAGAAATGGGTAGGTCATGGATGTGGCTGGGGACAGGAGAGGCAGATGTGGCCTCCCTTCAGTGAGTGCTCCACCCGTTGACTCTTGGGACAGATATTGCTGCTTATAAGAGTGAAACCTGAGCAGGACTAGCCTGGTCCCATGGTGTAAAATCCAACTTCTAGCTAGTAATTGAGCAATATATGAAAAACACTAAGAACAATTCCTGTCATGTATGTAGTAAGCTCTATATTTGTGTTAACTATTATTGTTGTTGTTTGAGTATGTACAGAGAATTAAACATGGATCCTGGGATTTAGGATTGTTATACTGGCCCCAGGATGTAAAGGGAGCAGAGGAATGCCTTGGACCCCTTCTTGTCTAATTCAGAACTGTATTTCTTTTATCTTTTAATTATATAACTTAGTCTATTTGCTTTTATTGTGACTATAGGTATATTTGGATTTATTTCTACTATCTGATGCTATTTTTCCTGCTTTTTATATCTTTTGGGGCAGGGAGGTCACCTTTCTTAACTTCTTTCAGGGAGTTCAATTGGATGATTAAGTTGTATTCTTTTCTGGGTTCTTTTTCTCTCTCTACTACTTTGGGTGGTCTGTTCTCTATTTTTAAAAAAATTTTAGTTGTTTCCTTTAATATTTAAAAATACATACTTAATAGGGGCGCCTGGGTGGGTCAGTGGGTTAAGCAGCTGACTTCGGCTCAGGTCATAATCTTGCGGTTCACGAATTCAAGCCCCACATCGGGCTCTGTACTGACAGCTCAGAGCCTGGAGCCTGCTTCAGATTCTGTGTTTCTGTCTCTCTCTCTGCCTCTCCCCTGCTCATGCTCTCTCTCTTTGTCAAAAATAAATTAAAAAACAAAAACAGGGGCGCCTGGGTGGCGCAGTTGGTTAAGCGTCTGACTTCAGCCAGGTCACGATCTCGCGGTCCGTGAGTTCGAGCCCCGCGTCAGGCTCTGGGCTGATGGCTCGGAGCCTGGAGCCTGTTTCCGATTCTGTGTCTCCCTCTCTCTCTGCCCCTCCCCCGTTCATGCTCTGTCTCTCTCTGTCCCAAAAAAATAAATAAACGTTGAAAAAAAAAATTTAAAAAACAAAAACATTAAAAAATTTTTAAAAATACATACTTAATAAAATCATAAGTTAATCAGTATGTTTACCATTTTCCTGAATGACACAAGGCCTGCATTCACTCCTCCTGACCTATGTACTGTTTTATTCAATGTGTTTTGTTTTAACTAGTTTGTTAACACCACAAATTATTTTGACTAGTTTTCAACCATGAACATTTGTTTAGATACACTGAAAAAATTACAAATGATTTTCACTCATCATCCCTTCTTGCATATCAGACATTCTATTTGGATTTATTTTCCTCCTTGAAATAGAATTTCTTTGGTGAGGGTCTGTTGGTAATTAATTGTCTGAAAATATTTCTATTTTACTTTTATTCTTGAAAGATAGTTTCATTGGGTATAAAATTCTAGGATGATAGTTATTTTCTCTCAGCATATGCATTATTCTATTGTTTGTGTCAAGAAGACCCTGATTGGGGCGCCTGGGTGGCGCAGTCGGTTAAGCGTCCGACTTCAGCCAGGTCACGATCTCGCGGTCCGGGAGTTCGAGCCCCGCATCAGGCTCTGGGCTGATGGCTCGGAGCCTGGAGCCTGTTTCCGATTCTGTGTCTCCCTCTCTCTCTGCCCCTCCCCCGTTCATGCTCTGTCTCTCTCTGTCCCAAAAAAATAAATAAACGTTGAAAAAAAAAATTTTTTAAAAAAATAAAAAAAAAAAAGAAGACCCTGATTAGTTGTTTGTCAGACCTTCTTACTGTATTTTCCATGTATCTTGACTATTACATTTTCTACATTCATTTTTCTTTTTCTATACTGTATTGTAGATGATTTTTCAGATCTGTCTTCTACTCACTAACTCCCTTTCAGCTGTGTCTAATCTGCTATGTAGTCTATTCACCAAGTTTTATATTTCACTTATTAAATTTTTTTTTTCAAAGTTTATTTATTTTTGGGACAGAGAGAGACAGAGCATGAACGGGGGAGGGGCAGAGAGAGAGGGAGACACAGAATCAGAAACAGGCTCCAGGCTCTGAGCCATCAGCCCAGAGCCTGACGCGGGGCTCGAACTCACGGACCGCGAGATCGTGACCTGGCTGAAGTCGGACGCTCAACCGACTGAGCCACCCAGGCGCCCCTAAATTTTTTTATTTCTAGACATTCTATTCAGTTTTTTTTTTTCAAATCTTCTTGGTCATATTTTAGTTTCTTTCCTTAATTTATATTTTCATCCTCTCTTTTATTCTTTAAACACATGAAACATATTTTTATGCTATTTAATAACACCAATAACTAAAGTCATTTCGGGCAGGGGCTCCTGAGTGACTCATTCGGTTAAGCACCCAACTCCTGATTTCAGCTCAGGTCATGATTTCATGGTTAGTGGGATCAAGCTCCACATCAAGTTCTGCACTGATAGCGCGGAGTCTTCTTGGGATTCTCTCTCTCTCTGCTCCTCCCCTGCTCATGCACTTGCTCTCTCTCTCTCAAAATTAAATAAAATAAATTAATTAAAAAAAATTAAAAATAAAATAAAAATAAAATCTTTTCGAGCCTGACTCTGTTACATGTTTTTTCCATTGGTTCTCACTCCTGTGTTTTATGATTCTTGACTCTGAGCTCACATTCTTTAGAAAATTTTCTGTGGGAATCCTTTTGGCCTAAGGCGGAAGAGTTTTTCTTCAGAGAATTTGCTTCTGCTTCTGTTAGGAATTTCCTAGCAGAAGAGGAGGACACTGTTGTTATCCCCATTTTTATAGATGAGGAAACTGAGGCACAGAAATATGGTAGAAATTAACTGAGGTCACTTGTACTAATAGTGTTGGATTAAAGGTTCTATCATCCCAGAACCATCTCAAAATAAAATTTTAAAATGAAGTGAAATAAAATTTATGTTGAAAATATTTGGGGTCACATTCAAGCCCTATGCCCACATGAAGACCAGGTTGTGGTTGACTTCTCAATGGAGAGTTTTTTTTTTTAATCCTGTGTAAAAGTTGAAGCAAATAAATGTTCTTGCTATTTCCTTCTGTGGGATTTTTTTTGTTTTGTTTTCTCTCCCCCTACTTTCTGTCCCTTTCTCTTCCCCATTTCTCTCTTTCCTTCTTCTTTCTCTCAAGTTTATCCTTCTACTGAGGGTACTATAGCCCAGGGATAGGCAAGGTTTTTTTGTAAAGGGCCACATATTAGGTTTTGTGGACCTTATGGTCTCTGTTGTAATTATTCACCTCTGCTATTGTAGTACAAAAGTAGCCAGAGATACCATGTAAACAAATGAGCATGTCTATGTTCAAATAAAACTTTAAGTGTGGACACTGAAATTTTAATTTCACATAATTTTCACATGTCACAAAAATCTCTCTCTCTCTCTCTTTTTTTTTTTTTTTTTTTTTTTTGCTCCTTTTCAACCATTAAAAGTATTAAAACCACTGTTAGTTCACAGGCCATACAGCAACAGGAGGCTGGCCAGATTTTGCTCATGTGCCATCGTTTATTGACCCCTGATTAGCCTGTTGGAGGTCCAGTTTTATGTGGGAATCTTCTATTGGACTCCCCACCCCTGTCTTCTGTTTTCTTTTTCCCACGTAGCATTAAAATGAATTTCAGAGTTATTAGGTTTAGCAGATACCTCCAGTGGAAAGCCAGTCTGTACTCATTTACCATTTACAAAGCACAAGTCTTGCTTTGATTTTGACTCCTGTGAAATTTTCATTATTTTCCTGCTGGCTCACTTATACATTAAAACGTACACTGGGCGTCTGGATGACTCAGTCAGTTAAGTGTCTGACTCTTAGTTTCAACTCAGGTCATGATGCCATGGTTCCTGAGATCAAGCCCTGCACTGGATTCTGTGCTGATGGCCAAGGCCTGCTTGGGATTCTCTGTCCCTCTCTCTCTGCCCTTTCCCTGTTTGCACTGTCTCTATCTCTCTCAAAATAAATAAATAAACATTGAAAAAAAACCCACAACATATATTTAATATTTTATCAGTATTTTTTGCCATTTTACAGCTGGAAGGCTCAGAAATCTTGTTTTTCAGGTCTCTGAAAATAGAAGTTGATTTGTGCCTTGTGTGTATTTGTGATTTGACTGTTATTACAAGGCAGACTTGTTGGCAAGATGGTAGCTAGAAGTTTGCTTGTTTTGAAATTATATGCCTAAAGTAAGTAATTTAATTATTTGTTGAACAGTGTCCAGAAGGCACTTTCCCCAGCAAGAATTAGGCATATCACCCAGGGAAAATCCTCCAAGTGAAAGATGCAATAAAGTTCCAAAATAATGAGTAACCACCTG
Source organism: Lynx rufus (assembly GCF_022079265.1). Classification (NCBI taxonomy): domain Eukaryota; kingdom Metazoa; phylum Chordata; class Mammalia; order Carnivora; family Felidae; genus Lynx; species Lynx rufus. The sequence goes on along the minus strand of NW_025814896.1, from coordinate 23,764,546 downwards.
ACATAATCTAGGCTTCTCTGGAAGGATTGACCATCTCATGGCCATACCTGAGTCATGGGAGAGCGTGTTCCATTTTTTCCTTTCCTCGCATTCAGACAATGCCCCTGAATTCTGATCATCTGACTTTATGATCTCCCTACTGATTGAAAAGGTTGACTACTCTCATAACTCTTGGGGTCTGTTAGTTTGATTGATTGATTGATTGATTGATTGATTGTAAGCTCTACACCTAATGTGGGGGGTTGAACTCACAACCCCGAGATCAAGAGTCACATGCTCTACCAACTGAGCCAGCCAGGCACCCCTGAGAGTCTGTTAGTTTTAACTATGACTGCCTTCTCCTGGAATCCTAACAATTGGAAAAACTCTTAGAGGCTCTAGTCTTCATACTTTCACCTAGTGCATGTACCCCCTTTAATTGTAGTGATAGTGGACACTCATCAACCACTTCCCCATGCCACATGCCTTGCTAAATGCTATTTACATTATTTCAGATAGCCTACCTACTACTAGCTAGTGAGGAAATTAAGATGTAGAGAAATCACTCAAGGTCACATGGCTAATAAGCAGTAGAACAGGAATTAACCATCTCTTAACCATTTATGCTGTGGTCATTCCTGCAGTATCCCTTTCATATGGTCACTTAGCTTCTGTTGTATTCCACCAATGGCTGCCCATTCATTTCTAGGTAGATCTAGTTATTGAAAAATTATTCCTTATGTCAAGCCAAAATCTATTACATGAAACAAATCACATCTTAGGTTTGCTTGAAATATCTCACCAACATGCTTGCTTTCCTCTAGACATGTTACACGTTACTCATGACCCAATGTGCAGAATATTCTGATCCACAACCTAACTGGCAACCCTAGCCTGTTACTTCCTGGACATCATGGAATTGGCTCTTTTGGTAGCTATAACACACTTCTAATCAAATTGAGTGAATAGGCCAGTTTTTTTTTTTAAACACTTATTACTATTAAAATTCATCTTTCTCATATTTTCACAGCTGGCTTTTTAAATCAGGGGGAATGATTTGATGTTCATAGCCGTTTGATAACTGTGGCATTATGGATTGCTATTCTTAGGCATCTTAACAGTCCAGCAGCTGAAATGTGATTCATTCGTGCAATGTTGAGTGTTTACTGTGTGGGGAGTGTTGAGGAGACAGTGGAGAGCAAAGTAGACGTGGTTCTCCTTATGGAGCTTAAAACCTCAAAGGACAAGACAAGTATTAAACAAGTTAATATGTAAGTGTGTAAGTTATTATGGAAGATCCATGAAGAATAAGAGCTGGGTGTTATAAGAGCAACAGCAAGGGGGCAACAGCAAGAGCAATAGCAACTTATAACAGCAAGTTATAAGAGCAACAGAACCGTTTCGAGTGTGTGGTCTGGGAAGGCCTCTCCGGGGAAGCATTAGTTAAGCTGTGAGGAACAATGGTGTGGGAGGCAGGCAGGGGTGTTCTAAGGAGCAGGAAAGCATGAGGAAAGAAAGGCCTTAAAGGTATGAGAGTGTGTAGTGTGCTCAAGGTCCTGAAAGGAGGTCAGTGTGGCCAGTGAGGGGGAAGCTGTACAAGATGATGTTGGAAAGGGGTGAAACTCCAGAGGCATTCCCATTAAATGAATGCATAATTCGAGCAAAAATATGTAAATATTTTTATTAATTTATTTTTAGTAGGCTACATGCCCAACGTGGGGCTTGAACTCACGACCCTGAGATTGAGAGTTGCATGCTCTACCAATTGAGCCAGCCAGGCACCTTGAGAGCTTGTAAATATTTTAAAGGAAAGGTGCAGGGAACTTCTCTCTTAATGCTAATGATAAAAGGTGTTAAGTAAGGTGATAAAAGGTGATAAAGACTTATCTCAGTCCTTAAAGCAACCCAAATTGTTATGCCCATTTTTATAGATGAGGAAACTGAGTAACAAGAGATGAGATTGAAATTAACCCAGGTCACTCACTAGTGGTGTTGGATTAAATAAAGACTGTAACCCAGGCAGCCTGGCTCTAGAGCCCTTCACCAACTATCCTGAGAAGCTAAGAGAGGGTGCCGGCTTAGTCTGGGGGATTGGGGAAGGCTTTGGTCACTGGCTGACCTCCGGGAGGACCAGGATGCCCTGTCCTCATGCCCTTGTATAGCAGGAGACATCCTAGCTAGGCTCAGCCTGACTTTTTGGGAGGCTAACTCTACCACCTTGGACAGGGCAGAGTGGGCAGCAGAGAACTAATCTGCCACCTCAGTTCATTGTTACAACCGTCAGCGATAAGTGGTGTGGTTGCTTGAAAATAACATTATCTGTAGCCTATGTTAGGGACAATTGCACTTTAGAAAATGCTTTCTTGTGTATTTTATCATTTGATTTTTTACAACTCTTATTTGATTCTCATAAAATTTGGTGAGACAGATAAGCCAAGAGTTAGCAACCTCACTTTGTCGATGGGGAGACAGGCTGAGAGAGGTACCAAGGACACCCAGCTGAGACCTTCTCTGCTCCAGCCCTCCTTTTGCCTCCTGTCCTTACCCACTGGGTTCTAACCGTGAGTCCTTCACACGACCAGGAGAAAGAGCGCTCCCGACACCAGCAGGAACTGGGAAAGGCTCTGGAGAGCCTAGAGAGGGAGAAAATGGAGCTGGAAATGAGGCTGACGGAACAGCAGGCAGAAACCGAGGCCATCCGGACACAGAGGGAGGAAGAGAGGGCGGAGGCAGAGAGCGCCCTCTGCCAGGTGGGAAGCTGGGGAGATGGGAGCTGTGATCCCCCTACCTCTGACCACTTCCTTTTCCACTCCCAGGAGTATTGCTGCAGGGGGGCTTCCAGAAGAGACGTACATGCCCACTTTGCTGCTTAGTGAGAAGGGGTGACCGGCGCTATTAGCTGTGGGGCCGACAGTATGCCACACTTCCTGAGGGAGGGCTGATGTTCACCACATCCTGTCAGCTTGCAAACCAGTGACAATCTTTGTACTTCCTGGTTCTTAACCAGTGGGTCCAGATCTTCTTTGGCCCTCAGCCCCCACCCCACATTCTGGAAGAACCCTTGAGCAGCTGGGCTGTGTCTGTGGCCTAGAGGGTGAGCATGGTCACCCCTGATGCAGCAAGCCCTTGCCCTCCTGCCTATCCACAGATGCAGCTCGAAACTGAGAAGGAGAGGGTGTCCCTCCTGGAGACACTGCTGCAGACGCAGAAGGAGCTGGCAGAAGCCAGCCAACAACTGGAACGCCTGAGGCAGGACATGAAGGTTCAGAAGTTAAAGGAGCAGGTATGGAGGGTGGTCCTGGGCAGAGAGGAAAGGCGGTATTGATGTGCCGCTTCAACATTGGCCAGTTCTCTGTTGCTTCTTTGCACCAGGTCCTGGGCTAGGTGCTGTCACATGACAAACATAAAGGTGAAGCACAGCAGTGAAATGACAGACATGGTCCCTGCCCTCAACGAGCTCGCATTCTGGTGGTAGAGCGGATGAAAACAAGCAGACACAGAATAAAGGAGATAATTACAGATTATGATAAGTGCCGTAAAGGAAATGGATAGGGTGAAATCATTGAGAGTGAGTCAAAGGAGGCCACTTCGCACAAGGTGGTCCGGGGGTTCACTGAGAAAGTGACATTTGAGCTGAGGCATGAAGGTTAGAAAGAGCCAACGACATGTAACAGTAGGGATGAATCCTGAAAGCATTGTGCTTCGTGTAAGAAGCCAGTCACAAGAGGCCACACAGTGTATGATTCCATTTGTAGGAAGTGTCCAGGATAAGCAAGTGTACAGAGTCAGAGAGCAGATGAGTGGTTGGAAGTAGGGATGGGGTTAGGGAGGGTACAGTCTTACTTTCTGGGATGATAAAAATGTTCTAAAATGGATTGTGGTGATAGTTGTACCACTCTGTGAATATACTGAAAACCATCGAATTGCATGCTTAAATGGGTGAATTGTATGGTATATGACCTATATCTTAGTAAAGTCTTTATTTTTTTTAATTTTTTTAACGTTTACTTATTTTTGAGAGAGAGAGAGAGACAGAGCATGAGCAAGCGAGGGTCAGAGAGAGAGGGAGACACAGAATCCGAAGCACGCTCCAGGCTCCGAGTTGTCAGCACAGAGCCCGACGCGGGGCTCGAACTCACAAACTGTGAGATCATGACCTGAGCAAAGTTGGGCGCTTAACTGACTGAGCCACCCAGGTGGCCCTCGGTAAAGCCCTTTAAAAAGAGAGAGAAGCTAGCTATTTGAAGAACTGTTTAAGCAGAGGAAATAGCCACCATAAGGGCTGTGGCATAGACAGAAAAGGGCTCGGGGAAGGGCCAGGGCAGAAAGGAGGCCCTGTGGCTCCAGCTCGACAGGCTCAGGGGCCAGTGGAAAGGTAAGCGGGAGCCCTTGGTCAGCCATGGTAGGAGCTTAGAATTTGTTCTAAGGGCAGTGGGAAACTGTTGGATGGTATTTAAAAAGAAGAGTAGGACATGATTTATTATAAATATTTTAAGAAATACTTTAGCTGCTCAGTGGAGGGGTGTGTGTGTGTGTATGTGTGTGTGTGTGCGCACACACATGCTCACATGTAGGGGGTGGTGGCCTGAAGTGGAAGTAGGGACATGCAACAGGAGGCCACTACAATGGTCTGGGTGAGGGACTGCTACCAACTGAGGGGCCCCGACCAAGAAAGCCTGGGTGAGCCAGCAGGCTTTGTGGGGGAGGAGATTCGGGAACAGGAGGTGAGGGTTGAGGTGACATTGTGGAAACAGCATGGATTGTGGCATCCTGCCTCAGCTTTTGCCAACCCAGTTGAAAAACCAGTGTTAATGTGACATGGGCTTCAAGACGCAGTCCCCAGCGTTTCCCTCTGCTCACCACGGTCTTCTCCTTTTGCAGGAGACCACCGAGCTGCTGCAGACCCAGCTCCGGGATGCTCGGCAGGAACTGGAGCAGGCAGCCCAACGGGACAGGGGTGACCTTGCTGGTCTCCGAGAAGAGTGCAGGGCCCTGCTGCAGGCCAAGACAGACCTGCAGGAGCAGGTGCCCCCTCCTATCTCCCAGCCCTGCAGCCCTTCTCCAGCGTAGCCAGCCTCTCCCGTGACTCCAGTAGGAAAGGGGAACCCTGGTCCTGCTGCCTGAGCTTGGGAAGGAGGGAAAACAGAAGGGTGCTGAGAGCTGCGCATGTGTCCTCAGAGCCCCAGGATAGTCCTCTCTCCCTGTGTTAACCACAGAACTTAGATTTTCTCCGGTGCCCATCATTCTTCCCACCCTCCCCAGAGATCCAGTATTTTTTTTCCAAAACTTTTTTTTTTTTTTTTAATTTTTTTTCAACGTTTATTTATTTTTGGGACAGAGAGAGACAGAGCATGAATGGAGGAGGGGCAGAGAGAGAGGGAGACACAGAATCGGAAACAGGCTCCAGGCTCTGAGCCATCAGCCCAGAGCCCGACGCGGGGCTCGAACTCACGCACCGCGAGATCGTGACCTGGCTGAAGTCGGACGCTTAACCGACTGCGCCACCCAGGCGCCCCCCAAAACTTTTTAATGTTTATTTATTTTTGAGAGAGAGAGAGAGAGAGAGAGAGAGCGAGCATGAACAGAGGAGGGGCAGAGAGAGAGAGAGGGAGACACAGAATCCAAAGCAGGCTCCAGGCCGAGCTGTCAGCACAGAGCCTGATATTGGACTCAAACTCATGAGAACCATGAAAGCATGACCTAGGCCAAAGTCAGATGCTTAACTGACTGAGCCACGCAGGCGCCTTGAGATACGGTATTTTTTATACCAGGTTGCTTTTCCTACTCTGATTGCTTTTCCTTTTCAGAATCCTGTATCAGCTGGTGTTCTGACTTTATTTTTTAAAAATACAATCACAATACACTTGCCCATCACTCTGCCTTTGGGTAGTTATATTCAGGCAAGATTTTAATTTGCACCTGCCTTTACACAGCAGGTGTGGGGCTAGGGGATGAGGGTGAGGCTGAACGGTACTGGGGAAGGGGCAGTAAGAATAGTGTGTAAGGCTTGGAGAAGCCCCAGAGCATGGGACATGGGCCAGTAACTAAGGTAAACCTTGAAGGACCCCGGAGCCCCAGGCGGAATGAGAAGCCTCCTCCTGCTGGCCACCCGCCCTTTGTCCTCATGCCTTTATCATCCCAGGTGGAGGACTTGAAGTCTCAGCTGGTTTCCAAGGATGACTCCCAGAGGCTGGTGGAGCAGGAGATTAAGGAGAAGCTGAGAGAGGCCCAGGAGTATAGCCAAATCCAGAAGGAGCTGGAGAGCGAGAAAGCCAGGTAGGCTTGATGGGCTGTGGAGTGGGCTTTAGCCTGTCTTGCTGCTGTGGTCACGTTGAGGTGGACAGTTCTTTGCTCAGGTAACCTAGCCTCTTGTGTCTCCAGCCCTGGACTATACAGGTAGCCATGTGGAGAGGATGTGGTTCCTGTCTTCAAGCTTACACTTCATTCACTTAGTATATATATGCTTGTGTGAATACCAGATGCTATGCCAGGGGTGGGGGATGCAGGGATAAACAAGACAGCATGGTCCCTGCCCCAGTAGAATTATAGTTTTGTGGGGGAAGACATCAATAAAATAATCCCCCAGATAAATCATTACAGATTATATTACCTGGTATGGAGGGAAGAAATAGAATGCTGAACTAGAAATGGGAGTTGAGGATATATATTTTAGATAAGATTTTAGGGAAGAGAAGGTCTTCCTCAAGGAGATTGCCTTTAATTTTGTTTTTTATGTTTATTTATTTATTTTTGAGAGAGACAGAGACAGTGTGAGTGGGGGAGGGGCAGAGAGAGAGAATCCCAAGCAGGCTTTGCGTCGTCAGCACAGAGCCTGATGCAGGGCTCGAACTCATGAATCTGAGATCATGACCCGAGCCAAAACCAAGAGTTGTTTAACTGACTGATACACCCAGGCGCCCCAGAGGTTGCATTAAAACTGATCACCAAGGGGGCGCCTGGGTGGCTCAGTCAGTTGGTCATCTGACACTCGATTTCAGCTCAGGTCATGATCTCACAGGTTATGAGATCAAACCATGTTGGGCTCTGTGTGTTGGATGTGGAGCCTGCTTAGGATTCTCTCTCTCTCTCTCTCTCTCTCTCTCTCTCGCTCTGACCCTTTCCTGCTTGCACATGTGTGCATGTGCTCTCTCTCTCCCTCAAATAAATAAATAAATAAATAAATAAATAAATAAACAAACTGATCACTGAAGATGAACTGGAGCCAGCCATGCAAAGGAGTAGGAGAGCTCTATGGTGGGAGTAGAAATCTCACAATAGCCCGGAGGTGGATCAGAACTCGGGGTATTTGGCTGGGGACTCTGGAAGCACTGTATGACCAGAGCCCAGTGAATGACGAGAGGGTGTGTGACCTGGAAAGTCTGTGTCACTCAAGACTTATGGGCCATGGCCAGAAGTTTGCATTTTATTTTAGGTTTAGTAGTAAACCACTGAAAGGTTTTAAGCAGAGAAATGGACACGATCCAGTTTACGACATATCAGAAGGGGTAGTGATGGCAGAAAACATCAGGAGTGAGATACGGCCATTCAGGCGAAGTGCAGCGTGTCTCAGTGATGCAGAAGTTTGAAAAAGAGCAGATCCTCTTGTTGATGAAACTATAGGCAGCAAGATAGTTTAAGAGGTGGGTATGGTTGTCTGGGTGAGAGATACTAAGGCTGCACCAGGGTAGAGTAGTGGAGAGGAGGAGGGAAGGGGCTCAAGGGACGTTAAGGGAGTTGGATTCCATTATATGTTATCATAGATTGGACATAGGTGGGAGGTGCAGAGGGGATGGACAGAATTGGACACGTTGAATCTGAGGTATTGCGTAGGTATTTCCGGAATCTACCAGAGAAGAATAAACTGTGCAGCTGAAGGCAAGTATATGCGTGAAGTACGTAGGAGTACTCAGTCGGTGCTCAATAAATGCTAGCTTTTATTGTTTCACTATAATTATTGTTAGTTTTTCTCTCTAATTATGAATGCTGTGTTTAGCACAGTCAGTTCTTCATTCCCTGAGAGAATGACCTTAGACCTCTGACCTCTCTTTAGCCTGATTCAGTCACTGGTGGAAAAGGAGCAGAGACTCCTTGTTTTACAAGAAGAGGACTCTGTTCGACAACAAGAGCTGAGCTCCCTGCGCCAGGACTTGCAGGAGGCCCAGGGAGGGCAGAAGGAGCTCAGCGCCCAGGTACTTCCCACGCTGGTGATGGGCCCCATTCCTTGGTGGAAGCCCACTCCTGGAGTAGAGAGGGTGACTGTTTAGGATCCTCTCATAAAGAGGGCCGTTCTCTTTTTCCATATTACAGGGTGTGCTGGGACTTCAGCCACCCTGGCAGGAGAGGCAAGTCAGAACTGGGCAGGGTGGGGGCTTGGGAACCTGGCCCAGAGTTGAGAATGGCCCCTGTGAGGAATCTGACAGCCCAAAACGTGGCGCCCAAAGGAGCAGAGCCATACAGGCCCGGTTCAAGCATGGCCACGTCTAAGTGCGCTCGGTCAGCCTGGCAAGACACAGCAGTGGAACAGGTTATTATGCAGATCAAGTGGGCAGCAGCAAGAAAACTTTGGGACTTGGTCTGCTCACTGCAGGACCCCAGACCTCGGATGCCAAGGAAAGCCAGAACCGGGATGGGAAGGGTGAGCCAGGAAGAGCTAGATGGTAGACTGGGGCAGAGAAGGACCAGGTCTGGTCATTAGTGCTGGATTTGGCTCCCAGCTCTACTGCTTCCAGGTTGTGTGAGCATCAGTTTCTTCATCCATAAAACAAGGATGATAATTCTTAACTATTATAGGAGTGTATAAAGTGTCAGGAACACAGTAAGCCCTCTATAAGTGGTAGCCATTATTATTGTGACTGGTCTTATTTAGGCTCAGCGTCAGGGTTTCAGGAAGAGCTCTGATCATAGCAGGGATCTGGCATCACTGCCAGGTGGACCAGGCCACAACCCATTTGCGTTACCCAGGCCCATGGGTCAGGAGTCAGTAGGTGGACATGCAGGTCAGATCGAGGGTAATACTCATTCCACAGCTCTCCTTGCCTGCTGGGGAGCTGAGCCTCCCAGTGCCAATCAAGATGTGCACAGGGATTGAGTGGGGTCAGGCCGGGAGGGTCTGACGAGAGGGTGTCCGCTCCCTGCTCAGAGTGACAACACTTCCTTCCTGGCAGGTGGAATTACTAAAGCAGGAGGTGAAGGAAAAGGAGGCTGACTTTCTGGCCCAGGAAGCACAACTGCTAGAGGAGCTGGAGGCATCTCGAGTAACAGAGCAGCAGCTGCGAGCTTCCTTGCGGGCCCTGGAAACCAAGGCGGCCCAAGTCCAGCTCCGGCTGCGCAGCACAGAGAACCAGCTGGTGGCCCTGGCAGCAGAGCAGCAGCCCGGGCAGCAGGCGCAAGCCCAGCTGGCCAGCCTCTGTTCTGTCCTGCAGCAGGCCCTGGGGTCTGCTTGCGAGAACAGGCCTGAGCTGCATGGCGGGGGGGACTCTGCTTCCCTCGGGGCCCCAGAGCCAGGTAAGACCACCCAAGAACTCAGGCCTGGCTCCCTGGATAAGGAAGGGGCATGTGGTTTCTTAGGCAATGTTGCAGCAAGGCTAAGGTCACAGACTCCAGAATTAATTCAATCAGAGTTTGAATCACCACTCTGCCATTTGATAGACATGTGTGCCTGGGCAAGTCGCCTATCCTTTGGGCTTGATTTTCTTTAAACTTTAAAATGAGGATGAGGAAAAATAATAAATAAATAAATAAATAAATAAATAAATAAATAAATAAATAAATAAAATGAGGATGAGGTCACAGTGCCTGGGTAGCTCAGTCGGTTAAGTGTCCGACTTCGGCTCAGGTCATGATCTTGCAATTCATGGGTTCAAGCCTCACATCGGGCTCTGTGCTGACAGCTGGGAGCCTGCAGCCTGCTTCGGATTCTGTGTCTCCCTCTCTGCCCCTCCCCCATTCACACTCTGTCTTCCTCTCTCTCAAAAATAAACAAACATTAAAATGAGGATGGGGCATCTGGGTGGCTCAGTTGGTTGAGCACCTGACTGTTGATTTCAGCTCTGGTCATGATCTCATGGTTCGTGAGATTGTGCAGAGGCTGCTTGGGATTCTGTTTCCCTCCCTCTCTCTGCTCCTCCCCCGCTCACACTCTATCTCTCAAAATAAATAAACTTATAAAATAAAATAAAATGAAATAAAATGAGGATGTTAAAAGTACATACCTCTGGGGATTTTTCTAAGGAGTTAATGAGATTATGTAGTAAAATAGGCATTTACTAAATGCTTACTTAACAAATGATAGCTAGCATTATCTAGTGCCTGCCATAGCTCCTGGCACATAGGAATGCAGAAAGTGGATGATGTAAGCACCTGCGTGTCTCAGTCAGTTAAGCATCTGACTCTTGGCTTTGGCTCAGGTCATGGTCTCATGGTTAGTGGGATTGAGCACGGCATGGCGCTCTGGGCTGACTGTAGGAGAAACCTCTCTGTCTCTTCCTCTCTCAGCAGGAATTCTCTCTCCCCACCTCTCTGCCCCTCCCCCGCTTGCACTCATGCGTGCGCATGCTCTCTCTCTCTCTCAAAATAAATAAACTTTAAAAAGTGCGTGATAAATGAACTGCTCAGAAGGGGTTCTTTGGGGGAAAGGAGGGATCGGGGGAAGGCCAAGGCCGTACGGACCAGGGGAGGTTTGGCCGTTTCCTTTCATAGTGCTGCCAAGTCAGGAGGTGTTTCCTCATTTTTTCAGACCAGAATGGAGCCAGGATTCTCTTTAAGAGAGGGCCCCTCCTGACAGCTCTGTCAGCTGAGGCCGTGGCATCTGCCCTCCACAAGCTTCACCAAGACCTGTGGAAGACCCAGCAGGCTCGGGTACGATTCTCTGCTCTTCTTCCTTGAACTCTTCCCTCCCCAGAGACTCGGTTTGAACTGTTTTATTCCCCAGATCAACTTGCGATGAGTTCCACTTCCATCACTTACTGCCTGGCAAGCACGAGCACAGAATGTGGTTTCCTGGGCCTGGGCTTCACTAGTTAACTGGGGCAAATCATGTCTGCCCCCCAGGGGTGTGAGGATCAAGTGAGTGAGGGATTTGAGTGGGCTCTGTGAGCTTGAAAAGCCTGCGCAGGTGAGGGATATTGTTTGTATCATTTTCCTCTCAGCCATGAATTATTTATTCTTGGTGCCAAGATGTCCAAGAAAAACCCAACAAATGGGGACTGCTGAAATTTGAGGTTGCCATTTATAGGAACATTGTGGGCCTAAGACTGAACCAAAAGTCCCATAAATTCCACCCCTTGGTGACCCTGTCATTCAATTAAAAAGTGAGTATGCCAGCCACTGTGAGCTGATGGTACAGAAAGGAGAACGACCAACTCTCCACCCTCAAGGAGGTCAAGGAAGCAAACTGCGTTCTAAGATAGAACTGATAGAATTGATCAGATCAATAACAGATACAAATGATGATAATGGGAGGAAGGGACAGTTTATTCCAGCTTGGAGAGGGACACAGGGAGGGAAGAAGTGACGCTTGAACTGATCTTTGAAGTAGGAGTTTGGGGAAAGGAGAGGGGACCCCAGGCTAAGACATCAGCAAGTTGCATTTCAAAAGGCACACAGAGGGTCACAGGGTGATTCTAGGCTCCAGCCAGTTGGAGCAGAGTCTGTCATCACTCCCAGGAGCGATCAGGGACTAGATTCGCAGTGGCAGACCCCACAAGGGCTGAGAGGAAGGAGGGGGCAGCTTGGGTATGGGGCTGGGATAGCTTTGTGGAAGAAGAGGCACTTGGGGGTCAGCTTCGCCCTTCCTTTCCCAGGATGACCTGAGGGAGCAGGCCCAGAAGCTGGAACAGCGTCTCACTGATACAGAGGCAGAGAAAAGTCAGGTCTGCACAGAATTACAGCATCTGCAGAGAAAGCTCTCCCAGAACCAGGAAGGTGAGAAGCTCAAGGCAGGGAGATTTGGAGGGAAGAGAGAGGAAGCACCAGAAGCCCAGAACAGGCAGCCACTCTTCACTGCTCACTAACAAATGTGAGAAAAGATACCTAGAGACATCTCCAAAGGGGTGATGACTCCTGTGGACTAGTTTTCTGCTTTGTTTGGCCTTTGTGGGCCATCCTAGAAGAAGGGATTCAGGGGGACAGATTGGATGAACTGAGAGAGGTTCCTGGCTAGGCTTCCACTTTCTCTGTCTGTGTTTAAAAACTGGCAACCTAGGGCCAGGGCTATTTGAGAACATTATAAAATTACGTATCTTTTGTCATTTATCCATATTATTTCTTTTTATCATCTCCAACTGTGTCCTCAAAATTATTAAACTTTGACAACAGAAGGATTATGGGCTTGTTTGAGAGACAGCGAAGTGGGGCGATCTGGGGAGAACATACCCCTGCCACAGCCAAGGGCTGGAAAGGGTGGGGACTACTTGGAAAGGAAAGGAAACGGAGGGTCTTGAGGGCCAAGCTCCATTGTAGAAGAGAAGAGGACAACTTAGGGAGGGAGTCTGGGTCTTGAAAGTGTCCGCAAAGGGCTTCCTGAGAGCCACACACATAGAGCTGGGTTCTGGTATCTTTTGCAGAAATGGTGGACAGCCAGCAGAGCGAGCCTAGTTTCTAGCAACCTCTCCAAACCATAGAACTGGAGACCAGCAACGATTTCCAACGTCATTGAGCTCCACCCTGTTGGGAGCCCAGGGGTGGAGAGCTGTGTGTGATCAGGATGAGGTGTATTGGGAGGGCAGTCAGGCATGTGCTCGCACTGGGCAGCAGATCCAGATGTGAGTCTGGAAGCAGCAGGGAGCCTAGACCACCAGGAGCAGCTGGAAGATGGGTGATGTCTCTATGAAACTGGATGTAATTCTCTCCTTCTTGGCCTTCTCCCCCTTTGATTCTGTGCCTCACCTTCCATCTGCCCCTATATCCCTCTTTTCCTCCACCCTCAATCATGGGCCTCGCTCTACCACCTCCCCTCTTCCCAAAGAGAAATCCAAGTGGGAAGGAAAACAGAACTCCCTTGAATGTGAGCTGACGGAACTGCATGAGACTGTGGCATCATTACAGAGTCGTCTATGGCAAGCAGAGCTGCAGGGAATAGAGGCCCAGGTGAGGCAGCCCTGGTTTGGGGTAGGGGATTTCTTTCAGGATAGTCCTTAGGGGCCAGGTCTGCAGCTCCAGACTCACCTTGGCCAGTGGCCAGACTCACTATGGCCAGTGGCCATACCTCATCCATATGTAGTGCCCAGCTTCCTTAAGCAAGGCTCTGTGTTTCCCTGTCTGTCTCTGTGGCTATGAGGGCCATTATTAAGGCCCCAGTGAATCCTCCTCCAATGAGTTTTTCCGAATTAAGGTAGAAATTTTTGTCCCTTGCCCTGAAGGGCCAGAGTCTGAGATGGCTCATTTGCCTCTAGCTTTCTCCTCTGGGCCTAGCAGAGCCCTGGAATGTGGTAGGGATGATCATTTACAGTATCAGCTTAAGGGGAATGCACAGGTTCTTTTTGTCACTCCCTGACATTACTGGTGCTGCAGAGGTAAGGCGAGGAAGGGCCTGTGCAAGGGTGACCACATCGGGGAAGTGTAGTCTAAGGTGGTTTTGCATCTTGTTTTCTAGAATGAGCGAGAGCTACTTCAGGCAGCTAAGGAGAACCTGATGGCCCAGGTGGAAAGGCTGCAGGCATCTGTGGCAGAAGCCAGGGCTGAGGCCAGTGCTGCCGGGGCCCTGGAGGAGGACTTGAGAAATGCTCGTTCGGCCCTGAAACTCAAGAGTAAGGAAGCAGAGACCGAGCGTGAGCGAGCCCAGGCTCTGCAGGAGCAGGGTGAGCTGAAGGTGGCCCATGGCAAGGCTCTGCAGGAGAATTTAGCTATCCTGGCCCAGACCCTATCCAAAAGAGAAGGGGAGGTAGAGACTTTGCGGGGAAATATCCAGGAACTGGAGAAACAACGGGAAATGCAAAAGGCTGCCTTGGAAGTCCTATCTCTGGACCTGAAGAAGAGGAACCAAGAGGTGGATGTGCAACAAGAACAGATCCAGGAGCTGGAGAAGTGCAGGTCTGTTTTAGAGCATCTGCCCATGGCCGTCCAGGAACAGGAACAGAAGCTGGCTGTGCAGAGGGAGCAGATCAAAGAGCTCGAGAAGGATCGAGAGACACAGAGGAACATCTTGGAGCATCAGCTTCTCGAACTTGAGAAGAAGGCCCAGGTGATCGAGTCCCAGAAGGGACAGATTCAGGATCTGAAGAAGCAGCTGGTTACACTGGAATGCCTGGCCCTGGAACTAGAAGAAAACCACCACAAAATGGAGTGCCAGCAAAAGGCAATCGAGGAGCTGGAGGACCAGAGGGAGGTGCAGAGGCTGGCTCTGACCCACCTTACACTGGACCTGGAGGAAAGGAGCCAGGAGCTGCAGGCACAGAGCAGCCAGATCCACGAGCTGGAGAGCCGCAGCACTCTTCTGGCCAGAGAGCTCCAGGACAAGGACCAGGAGCTGCAGTCCCAGCGAGAACAGATCGAGGAGCTGCAGAGGCAGAAGGAGCACCTGACTCAGGACCTCGAGAGGAGGGACCAGGACATGGTGCTGCAGAGAGAGAGGATTCAGGTCCTAGAGGATCAGAGGACGCTGCAGACCAAGATCCTAGAGGAGGACCTGGGACAGATCAAACTATCCTTGAGAGAGCGGGGCCGGGAGCTGGCCTCCCAGAGGCCACTGATGCAGGAGCGGGCAGAGGAAGGGAAGGGCCAGAGTAAAGCACAGCGCGGGAGCCTGGAGCACATGAAACTGATCCTGCGTGATAAGGAGAAGGAGGTGGAATGCCAGCAGGAACGTATCCAAGAACTGAAGGAGCACAAGGGCCATCTGGAGCAGCAGCTCCAGGGCCTACACAGGAAGGTGGGTGAGACCAGCCTCCTCCTGACCCAACGGGAGCAGGAGATCGTGGTCCTGCAGCGGCACCTGCAGGAAGCCAGGGAACAGGGGCAGCTGAAAGAGCAGTCACTTCAGGGTCACCTGGAAGAGACCCAGAGAGCCCTGGCTCAGAGGGACCAGGAGCTCGAGGCCCTGCAGCAGCAGCAGCAGCAGGCGCAGGGACAGGAGGAGAGCATGAAGGAAAAGGCAAGCACGCTGCAGAGAGCCCTGGAGCAAGCCCACGCAGTACTGAAAGAGCGCCAGAGGGAGCTTGAGGACCACAAGGAGCATGTGCGAAGGCTCCAGGAAGAGCTGGTGGTGGAGGGACAGAGGGTGCAGGCCCTGGAGGAGGTTCTGGGGGACCTCAGGGCTGAGTCTCGGGAACAGGAGGAGGCTCTGCTGGCCCTCCAGCAGCAGTGTGCGGAGCGTGCGCAGGAGCACGAGGTGGAGATCCGGGGCCTGAAGGACAGCCTGCTGCAGGCAGAGGCCATGCTCAAGGAGCGGGGCCGGGAGCTGGAGGCCGTGCAAGCAGATGGCCGGTCCTGCCAGCATCGGGAAGAGACAGCCCGGGCCCGGGCTGAGGCTCTGCAGGAGGCCCTCAGCGAGGCTCAGGCTACCCTGCAGGAGAAGGAGCAGCGTCTCCTTGGCCAGGCAGAATTGAGCCGCAACCTGGAGGCCAGCACAGCCACCTTGCAGGCTGCCCTGGACTCCTGCCAGGCACAAGCCCGGCAGCTGGAGGAGGCCCTGAGAAGGCGGGAAGGGGAGATCCGGGATCGGGATCTCCGACATCAGGAGGCTGTGCAGCAGCTCCAGCGGGCACTTGCCCAGAGGGATGACGAGCTGAGTCATCAGAAGAGACAGGGGCAGCTGCTAGAGCAGTCTCTGGCCCAGAGGGACCAAGAAGATCAAGGGAAGCAAGGTGCAGGGCGGGAGAGAGAAGAGGAAGAGATGAGGGGCCTCCGGGAAAGCCTAAGGGAATTGCAGCTGACTCTAGCCCAAAAGGAAGAGGAGATTCTGGGGCTGAGGGAGGCCCAGCAAAGGAAGAATCTGGAGGACTCACCACACAGCCACACAGCCTCCCCAGCGGAGGAGCCCTCTACACAATTTGATGCTTTAGGGCCCCGGCTTCAGCAAGAGCTGGAGCGACTCCAGGCAGCCCTGAGGCAGACAGAGGCCAGGGAGATTGAGTGGAGGGAGAAGGCCCAGGATTTGGCACTGTCCCTGGCCCAGAGCAAGGCTAGCGTCAGCAATCTGCAGGAGGTGGCCATGCTCCTACAAGCCTCTGTTCTGGAGCGGGACTCAGAACGCCAGAGGTTGCAGGTGAGTTCCTCCCCGGCAGTAATGGCCGGTCTGACTGAGCCCAGGGGGGCTGTCTGGCACCCTGGGCTTGTGGCACCTCAGGGTGCAAGAGACCTAAGTGGGATCCAGATTATCGTGCTGGCCTGGGGGGATATGGAGAGAATAAGCCACCCACAGTTCCTGCCCTGAGTCTAGAAGATAAGCAATTAGAATGCAATGTCTAGTTATATTTAGTGCCTCATTAGAGAAGTTTAGTATGCTCTGAGCACACTAGAGGGACACTCAGCCTTTCCCTAGTGGAAAGCTTTCCTGAAAGGCTTCCCAGTAAAAGTGGGGTTTAAGATTAGATCTGAAGGGACCAGTAAGGAATTAGCCAAGCACAGGTTGGGGGAGGAGCTTTTTGGGGAAGAAGAAAGAGGAAGGAGGGTGTGGAGTATCTGTGCAGGGACTTCAGGCTGAC
This sequence comes from Lynx rufus, assembly GCF_022079265.1. NCBI lineage: Eukaryota > Metazoa > Chordata > Mammalia > Carnivora > Felidae > Lynx > Lynx rufus. Next base: position 23,747,927 of record NW_025814896.1, on the reverse strand, counting down.
TGGGACACAGAGGGACAGTTGGCAACAGAAGACAAGGTGACAGGGGCCCCTCGTTCCACGCTTATAAGTTATGTTAAGGACCTGGGTGACCAGCGGAACTTGGATGAAGTGTTTGGGGCGGATGAGGTGTGTGTGTGTGTGTGTGTGTGTGTGTGTGTGTGTATAGGACACAATCCGATGTACGGTTCAGAGAATTGTTCAGGCTGCCATGTGGAGCGACAAATCTAAGGAGACCAATGAGGAGGCTGTCATCCAAGTCTGGAGACAGATGATGGCCTAAGATAGTAAGGGTGGATGGTGACATGAGGGTGGACCTAGGGGCTCATGGGACTTCTGGCAGTTGACTAAGAGACAGGGGAGTGAAGAATGGGCAGAAGGAAACCAAACCCCCAGATATCTGCTCAGAGGCAGGTTTCAGGAACGCTATGGAATGGCAGTGGAGTGAGGTGCCTGTGGGACATGCATGGGGTGATGTCCAGTGGGCAGGTCTGTAAAGTGATCTGAGGTTGAAGGATGAGACTGGAGACAGAGACTCAAGGTCCTCCACAGTTAGGGATAAGTGCACTAGTCTAGGTGGAATGTTGAGTGAGAGAAGTGGACCTTAGGGTATAGCATTCAACCTCAAGGTCAGGGGCCATGTCTTTGTCCCCTTCACACCCCCGGCACTGAGCACCAGCCCTGTATAGAGTAGGCAGTCAGGAGAGCAAGGTTGACTTGGCCATAGAGAAGCATTATCTCTTTTGCCAAGAGCAACCCAGCCCATTTTTCCCGGGAAATTGACTCTACATCCTGGTGCCTTGACCAGGGCTGAGCCCCAGAGAACCCCACTCAGACACCCAACACTGCTGGGACTTGCCTTCTGGAAGCAATATGCAGAGAAGGGGATACATTTGTGAATTTTGGAGTCAAGTTCCTGGGTTTGCAATATAGTCCTGCAGTTTATGGGCTGTGTGACCCTAGATAAGTGCCTTCACTTCTCTGACTCATGGTTTTCTCTTCGATAAAATAGGGAATGACAGTAACCAGCCCTGTAGGGCCGTCTTGAGTATGAAGTGAGATAATACATAGAAAGTGCATAGGAAAGAAGCATTCACCATGTAGAATTCCTTTCCTATTTCTAGGAAGGGTGCTTAGCTGGGCAGGATGGTCACTAAGCAGTATAGTAGCTCAGGTCAGGCTCCCCCCCTGCACCCCACTCCAAACACTCAAGAACATTTCTTAGATGCTGCCCTTCATTGCAGTGCTACCATTTTTTTATTTTAAGCATTTTCCATGTCGGGCACTGTTACTCTCACTTCCTTCCACAACAACTCTGAGAACTAGGAATTGTTAGCTTCAGTTTATAGTTCAGAGAGGCTAAGCAACTTGTCCAAGGTCATATGGCCAGTCAGTGGCAGAACTAGCTCTAAGGAGTCTGACTCTAGAACGCAGCCTGTTTACTGCTAGGCTCTTCCTGAGAACGCAGCCTGTTTACTGCTAGGCTCTTCCTGTCTCCCAGACAATCTCCACCCACACACATACATTCATTTCCTCTTACCTGTCTCTCTTCTTGATCGTTACCATTTGTGTGACATATGGCACCTAGAAAATATCTAGCACTGGGGTCACCATTTATCAAGAGGGATTTAATGCCAAAGGCTCAATCTATGCTTCGTGGAGCATATAGTCATTTTACAAGTGAGGAAACTGGGTTTTGGAGAGTGCTTGTTTCTTGACCCAAGTCACATAGCCAGTAAGTGGTGACATAATGCCCAGCTCTACTGAGTCCATGCTCTCGTGTCTACAACACCTCAGTGCTCCAAGTTGTTGCTTAGCTTGTGGGAGATCTCAGATGAGCCAGGTTTTAGTCGTAGCCCACCATGTATCCTTGAAGAGATCCCTCTCTGCTTCTTTGCTTTGTCCATCTGTAAAATAAAGATTCTGCACTAGAATAGCTCAGAGTCTCCAGGAACAATAAGACTATAACCTGATGAGAAAATTAACTGGCTTTCATGAGGATGGAAGGTAGGGTGGGTCTGGATATGAGGTTGCCATGGTGTAATTTGCTCCACATCTTGATATCCCAGGATGAGTTGGAGCTCACCAGGCAGGCTCTAGAGAAGGAGCGACTCCTCAGCCCCAGCTCGACCAGCAGAGCAGAACGGGGGCCCAGAGAAGAGGTAGGTGTACAGCTGGAAGAGGCGAGCTGGAGGCCCAGTGGGAAGAAATGGCCAAGAGGAAGCTCCTTTACAGGGGGCTTGTCCCTCCCTCTTTTGGGAATTGGGTCCCTGAAGCTCAGACCTGTCAGATTGGTCCCTTTATCTGCTATCTATTCCCCATCTGTCTACGGGGCTGCCCAGGTGAGAGTCACAGGTCTCTCCTGCAGGTCCCTGGAGTGGAGGCTGAACCGAGTCCTGGGATGGAGGAGAAGCAGCTGTGGGGACAAAGGCTGGAACAACTCCAGCAAGCAGTGGCACAGCTAGAGATTGACCGGAGCAGGCTGCAGCGCCACAATGTCCAGCTGCGGGCCACCTTGGAGCAGGTAGGTCGTTTCTCCTGTCCTCAGCTCCCTCGTCTAGGGTCCGATGGGCAGGCATCTCCACTTCTTGTGTGGCCCCCAGAGCCGAGTGGTAAACCCTAGCCCAAGGGCCACATTCGGCTTGCTGCCCACTGCTGAGAAGAAAGTTTCATGGGAACACCACAGCAGTGGAGTTGAATAGTTGTGACAGAGATCTACAGGCCTGCAAAGCCAAAACGCTACAGAAAATGTCTGCTAAGCCTACTCTGAAAGCCTGAGAGGGCAGCCCTACCTCCTCTGCCCCATCAGCACATCTCTGCTCTCAGGGCTGCCTGGCATGTGCTCTCCTCAACCCAGGAGCTTACCTTCTCGTGGTTGCTGTCCCTGTGCTCACACCCACCCCCACACCAGCTTTCTCTCGAAAAAGGCACTTCTGGGGCACCTGGGTGGCTCAGTCGGTTAAGTGTCTCACTCTGTTTGTTTGTTTGTTTTTTGAGAGAGAGCACAAGTAGGGGAGGGACAGAAAGAGAAGACAGCAGTGAGCCCGATATGGGGCTCGAACTCACGAACCATGAAATCATGACCTGAGCCGAAGTTGGACACTCAACCCACTGAGCCACCCAAGGGCCCCAGGCATCTGACTCTTGATCTCAGCTCAGGTCATGATCTCAGGGTCATGAGTTCAAGTCCTGAGTTGGTCTCCACTCTGGCAGGGGGCCTACTTAAAAAAAAAGAGAGAGAGAAAGAGAAAGGCAGTTCTACTCCAGCCCCATAGCCAAGCCAAGCCCTGACTTCTCACCTGCATCTCGGCAGGTAGAGCGAGAGCGCAGGAGGCTGAAGAGGGACTCCATGCGTGCATTGCGGACGGGCATCCTGGAGGTCAGCGAAGCCACACAGCAGGTTTGCTTCTTTTTATTGACTGCAGCCTCCAGAGGATCAGAAACAGCCACCTGCAGAGCATATCTCAGGCTACCCTCGCAAGGGGAGACGCCCACGTTAGCTGATCCAGATAGCCCCTCCTGGCTTGGTTCTGGCCAGCCTAGCACAGCTCAGTGTGTCCCGGACCCAGGAAGGGGTGGGGATGGAGTCATGGCTGGCAGCCCTGCATTATCAGAAACTCAGTAAGCCTTCACTGATGTATAACCTTCCTGCTCCCAGACCAGGGTCTCAGGCTTACCCAGGAGTGGGGCTCATCGGGCTTCTGGTCGGAATCCCTGGCATATGGGTGATGGGTGATGCTGGCCAGACCCTGAGGTGCCTTGGAAGCTTGATAGCAACTTTGTGGGCCTCTTGGATCTCCTCTCTTGTAGTACTGAATTTACAAGATTAGGGTCTATGGTACTCCCTTTTTCGGGTAAGGAATTGGGGGAAGACTCCCCAAACCAGCACTCTTTTAGCTGAGTTATGCCCATCAGTCAACAGCGCCGCAGCCTGTCAGGGAGAGACTGCTTCTGGTGGCTGAGCATCCCTCAGGCTCTCTGTCTCTCCCCCTTTATGAAAGCTTCCCAAAGGCAGATACCCTGTCTTCCTTTCTGCATCCCTAGCTCACAGCCCAGGGCTAGCACAAACCAGATGTGTGGTGTACTTCTATAAACGAAAAGGTGACTCAAGCCAATGCCATTCAAGCCTTCTGGATGTTCAGCATCAGGTCTCCATGGGTGTCCATTAAGCTGGCTTGGGCCCTCCTGGGCTTCCTTGCCCCAGGGTCATGGTGCCACCTGGAGTCCAGTCTGGGTTCCGACACTTCTGAACTGGGACCATAGCCCTTGCCTTGGTCCCCAGGACTGGGATGAGCTGGCTGGGGTTGCCTACAGAACCCACAGGGTGGGAAGGCTTGTTCCAACAGGAATGGCATTTATCTTCCATAGGATGCAAGAGGAGGACAGAAGGGCGCCTCAGATGCCAAGCACATGGCTGAATTGCAGAAAGAGGTATGTTCTGGAAGGATCAGCTTTCTAAGTCCCCTTTCCCTCTGCTGCAGACAGGCAACAAGGCGTTAGTGTCTGCCGTGTGCTTGACCCTTTGTGCACTTCCAGCAGGGAGAGGGGAAATGGTTTCTCCCTCACAGAACTTCAGTCTATGTGGAAGGCAAGAAGGGCCCAGTCCTGACTCAACCTCCCATCTGCTTAGGGCAAGAGTGGGAAAGGAAGCATGTTCCAGACCCCAGACTTCCAGGTTCCTCCTTAGGAAGGGAAAGGAGAAGGAAGAGGGCTGAGGGGCACACAGAAGATTCTAGGAGGAAAGACAAAAGCAAACAGAAGCATCCTGGCCTCCTGTGCCCTCAAATGCACCTTTGCAGGCAGAACTGTTGCCAGCACAGCAGGCAAAGTAGTCTGGGACCAGTGCCAAGATCCATACCTCAGCTCAAGCTGCCATGCTCAGGGAAACCAGTATTGAGTGACTTCTTGCCTCTTTGGCCTCACCTAGAGGTTCACCCTGTCTTTCAAGACCCAGGAGTAATAAGAACTGTGGAATTTTTATTTCTAAGCCTCTTTCAGGAATTAATAGTCACTACTGGCAGAACCTATCTCTACAGCTAGACTTAGCTATCACTCTGAATTCAGACAAAGCAGTCCTGAGATGGAGCCCGGACTAGGGTGAGGCAAGGGAAGCACGTTGGGTGGAGAATTTAAGGAGGTGCTCACTATCAACCTGGAGTCCCTCATTAAATTTTGTACCCCAGGAGCCTCTCTGCCTCACCCTAGTCCTGGACCTGCCCTGAGCTCCTAGTAACCACTTCCTGGTAGTTTCAGTGTACTCAGAGAAATGGAAGGGTTAATTAAGCAGGGATTCTCATCCCTGGCTGCACATTAGAACCACCTGGGGAGCTTTGAAAAAAATGCTGATGCCCAGGCCTCACTGCAGTCTAATTAAGTGAGAATATTTTTTTTTAATTTTTTTTTAAGGTTTATTTATTTTGAGAGGCAGAGAGAGAGAGAGAGAGCATGAGCAGGGGAGGGGCAGAGAGAGAGAGAGAGTGAGAATCCCAAGCAGGCTCTGCACTGTCAGCTCAGAGCCCCGCATGGGGCTTCAACTCACAAACTACGAGATCATGACCTGAGCTGAAACCAAGAGTCGGATGCTTAACTGACTGAGCCACCCAGGTGCCCCAAGTCAGAGTATTTCTTAAAAGCTTCCAAAAGGGCACAGAAATACTTTCTGCAGTGATTAAAATATTCTGTATCTTGATCGGGATGGTGGTTATACATGCGTATGTACATTATGAAACTCATCAAAATTTACACTTAAAATCTGGGCATTTTATTACATATAAATGATCCCTCAATAAAGTTGATGAATAGTTTTGTTGTTGCTGTTGTTTTTAAAGTCCCTGTTTGAGCCTCCTCTGCAGCCACGGTTGAGAATCATTGGATTTTTCCATGATTCCCAGGGGCCCTTGCCCTAAACACTAAAGCCTGATCCTGAGATCTGTGTGTGGTAGTTGCTTCAAATGCGCTATCACGGGGGCAACTGGGTGGCTCAGTCGGTTAAGCGTCTGACTTCAGCTCAGGTCACGATCTCGCGGTCCGTGAGTTCGAGCCCCGCGTCGGGCTCTGGGCTGATGGCTCGGGGCCTGGAGCCTGCTTCCGATTCTGTGTCTCCCTCTCTCTCTGCCCCTCCCCCGTTCATGCTCTGTCTCTCTCTGTCTCAAAAATAAATAAACGTTAATAAAAAAAAATGCGCTGTCACAAAAGACACAGGAGCAGAGTGGGAAGGTGTGGGGCAGCCTCGAGGCACTTAATTACTCTTTCCCTCTCGATTTTCCTGCCCCCCCCTCCCCCGCAGGTGGCCCTGCTGCGCGCCCAGCTGGCCTTGGAGCGGAAGCAGAGGCAGGACTACATCGCTCGCTCGACGCAGACGAGCCGTGAGCTGGCAGGCCTGCACCACAGCCTCTCCCACTCACTTCTGGCCGTGGCCCAGACCCCTGAGGCCACTGTCCTGGAGGCTGAGACCCGCAAGCTAGATGAGTCCCTGACTCAAAGTCTGACATCCCCAGGGCCGGTCCTGCTATGCCCCAGCCCTACCCAAGCCACCTCCAGGTAGCAGCCACAGCCAGGGCAGGATACGGACCAGCCAGGGAACACACACACAGATGGCTGCTATGGCCCAGGAAGAGGGAAGGAAGTCTGCAAGGCTGGAAACGAGGCAAGTTACACCTGCCTGTAGCCCACGGAGTCACCCTAGAGGAGTGCTTTGCTCTAGCCAAGGGACCTTTACTGCCTCTTGTCTAGAATGTATTATCCCAGCACTTCACCCAATCTTTCTCCTCCCCTCCAACAATAAACCCCAGGTCTCTGTGTTTGTTCTCTGCTGCTGTCTCCACTTGTGTCACTGGGTGGCAACAGCATGTCAGGGTTTCTGTTAAAGAAGAATTTGCTGAATATTCCGGTCAGATGGCATGAATTTGTCATCTGCCTGCAGTCTGATAGAGAAGACTTATAGCAGATGCAACAAGTCAAAGCCCCTGTCCACAGGGAGCTGGAGTCCAACGGACAAGAACAGATGAGCACTCGTCAATGAGTCACAGACAGTACTGTGTACTGACTAGAAGTACGTAGGGGACTGGGGACTGAGGCAAGAAGGCATGAGCTGGCCCTTGAAGGATGGAGGAGTTGGCATGCTGGTGAGATTGGTCGGCCTGTGGCAGAGTGTGCTGGGGCTGAGGTTGGGTGCGGAGGGAGGGAGATTATGGAGGGCCTTGGGATCCAGATTCGAACTCATGGATAATAAGGAACCATCATATGTTCTTGACTTAAAACCACTTCTGGGGCTTCAAAAACACTGAGCTGACCTTTGGCTAAAGTCAGTCTCTGTAGAGTTCAGACATTCCACGGAGCCTCATTCTCCTGCTCTGGGTGAATGCCCTTGGCATCCCTTCCTGGACACACCAGCTGGAACCAACTCTGGTCCTCTGCAGTCCAACCACTTGTCAAGCCAGTAAAGAGGATAGACTCACCCTGGTGGAGGCACCCTGGACTGAACCCAGTTCACAGACTTAAGAGTTAACTGTTGGCAACTTCCTTGAAGCCTAAGAGAACAGCTTCTCTAAAAAAGCAGGGCATGGCCTTTCTCTGGCCCTTCAACTGATTTCCTTCTGGAATTCCTTTTCCTAAGCCTGAGGCTGGAGCTAAGGCCAGTTAAGAATGCAGGGGTTTGAGGGCAGCACCACACTCCCCCAACCTGTTTACTCAGGGCTCAGGCCCCATCTATTTTATCACATCACACAGTAGACAGGGTGCTGTTCACCACTGCTGAAGTTTTGTTCTAAAAATTCATGGCATGGGACTCAGCAACAGATACTTAGTAAAAAGTTACAGCTTAGAGCTCCCCAGAATTGTATCTGGAGCCCCAGAGATGCTGGCCTGGACCCTGCCTCTACTCAGATTCCCTGTGGCTCAGAATCCTCACCTGGCCTTTCCTGTGCTAGGAGTTCTCAAGGACAAACAGGACTTCTCTTGGTTCCTTACTTTTTGGTCCTTCACCTCTGGTTCTCTAGCTTAGAGAAGAGTGTGGATCTTCTAGGCAGGACCCAACCTTGCCTAAAGGCATCAGGCCAGACCTTCCTTTCCTTCTCCACCCCACATGCCACAGCGAATCTGGTGGTTGGGAAATGTCTCTGACCAGCGAGGTCTCGTGGATGCACTTGAGGATGATGAAGTTGGTCACCAGAATCTGGGGGGAAAGGTCAGAGCTGAGGTCAAAGGCCTCCTTTCACAAAACTTTTCTCCTCTGTTCCAGCCTCTCCTTTGCTAGAGGCTGGTACAGAACAGAAAGTCTTGAGAGTCGAAGAGGACAAGAGCTGAGTCAGTCTGGGCAATGTTCCTAGGGAGTTCCTGGGTCTGCCAGGTGCAGCACCCCATTCTCTCCGTGAGCCTCCATAGTTTGCATGTTACAGCAACGATCACCAGAGCACAATTTAATTACCTTGACTCATATGCTTCCCTACACAGGACTAGTAGAATCGTGAAGGCAGAAAAGCATGAAGTAGAGAAGGAAATACTGGTTGTAGGTTAGGGAGGTGGGGAGTATACAGTCACACACTGCAGAGTGACGACAAGATCAACATTTACACCAAAAAGCCAGGGCTGTCTGCTCCAGGCCTGGGGCCTCCACCCTCACACCACCTGGTAAAAGATGCCCTTTTCCACCTTGGCTCAAGACCACTACAGTCCACCCTATATCTGGTGGCTGCGACAACACCAGCAGTGTGTGGATATTCTCTCCAGGTCATGGGCATTCTCAGGTGCATTATGTGCAGGTAGATTCTGTTTGTTGCCTTTGTTGTTCTCTGGACCTAAAACTGGGGCCTGGTTCATTCTGCAGAGATAGGAAAGGAAGTCAGGAAGGCTTTGGGGCTCACAGGCTGGCACTGCTCACCACCCTCACCCTCTTGCCCCCACTGAGCACAGGTGGTGCTCCTCAGTGGATACTCCATATTGTGAAGACTTCAGATTCCCCGAGTTCCACGTTGCATAGCACAGGACTGGCATGGGTGAGTCTCAGGGCTTTGCTGTGGGGATCAGCTGAAAAGTTCCTCCTTGGCCAGCTGGAATGGGGTTAGGTCTCCTAGCATCAGTGCCTACAAAGAAGAGCACAGACCAGTTACCACTTCACCCCCATGTTCTAACACAGAGGAGGCTGGGCCCCATCAGAGTAGAGAAAGGAGTCAGGGAGGGGATACAGCCCAGAGCCCAGGAACTCTGGAAATCGTGGTCTCCAACTCCACAAGGAGCTTCGGGGCTCGTCTGGAAGCGCTGGTCAAACTAGGCAGACACTGCTGGTGGAATCAGGCTATCCAGACGAGCAACCTCAGGGCCTCTGCAGCTCTGGGGCCAGCAGCAGAACTTCCAGAAGTACCTGTGGAGGGGGGGATACCTCACCTACAAAAGCAGCAAGGCAATCTGCAGCCTAAGACTTGGCATGCAGGCCTCATCTCAGCCCATGGAACAGGTCCCTTTTCAGCCAGATGGTTGGTTAGTTGTCTGGTCTTAGGACAGATGACACCTTCAGCTGCCTGCCCCCCACCCCTGCAATACCTCACTTCCTCCCTCTGGCCCACTAAACACCTATTCACTCCCCAGGGCTGAGGATGGAGCAGCCGAGCTCTGTGCAAACACTAGGCCCTGCAGAGCGGGGGCAGTGGTGTGCGGAGGCAGGGAGCAGAAAGAAGCAGGGGCTGTCGGTGTGCTGCAAGCAGTGATCCCTCAGGCACAGTGGGGAAGACATGCAGACTCGGCTCTGCTCACCACACTTAGAAAGTAGGCAAAGGGAGGAGGAAGTCCAAGAACATGGGGTCTCAACTTGGGGCCCTAGAATTTACTCCCTCTACCCTGCTGAGACCAGGGGTTGTCCAGACCCGGATGGAGGTGAGGATGAGAAGAGAGGCTCCTCCAGAGAAGGTAGGGCTGTGCTCCCACTTCATTTACATCAGTCACCTGTCACAGTATGCACATTTTGACCTCTTTTCTCTTGGTCCTTTGTTAACCAATGCTACCAGCTCTTTATAGCCTCCATAGGCCCTGAAACCTGACACAGGTGGGATGGCTTGGAGGTAAAAAGGTGAATGGGTCAGTGATCAGAAGAGAAATGTGCCTCTCTACTAGGGCTGTGCAATGTGCTCCTCAGAGTGGGTGCTCTCTGTTCCCAGCACATGGCCATGCGTGTGGACGCAGGGAGGGAGAGAAGAATAAGCATTCAAATCTGGTTCTTTTTAATGACGGCAAGTCCTTGAGCTGAGGGAATCTGGGAAGGCTTATACCAGTGCCTGATAATCCACACATCTCTCCTGGACTTCCTATCTTAGTTTCCTGTCATGTCTCCTAGATCTGAAGATTCCAGCCCTACCAGTCAGATCCAAGGGTCTAAGGCTTGTTGCTGGCCAAGAATAGCCTCACATTCGAGCTGGCCAATTCCCTTGCCTTCTGCTGTTGCATTGTTTCTCGACATGTCAGGCTGCAGCCTTTAGAAGTAACTGCCTTCCCTGTATAAGGGCCCACCTCTTGTCTGCCCAACTCCAGATATAGAAACCTTACGGATAAAATGGCTGGTTGCTGCCCCTTGCCCTGAATCCAACTGTCCATTCACTTGGAAATACTCATTAAACCTGTGTGTCACAAAGCACCGTAAAGAGGAGCTCTTCTCCAGGGGGGACAGACTCTGCACCTAGACAAACACTTGCAGAATGACCTGGATGTCCAGAAGAGACTCACTGGCCACTCAAATGAAGCCAGAGGAAGTGTCACAGAATATCCTGGAGGCAGAGAGGCCTGGAGAGCCTTTTCAAAGTGTTTTTAAGCTGATTGGATAGATACACTGCGTTTATGGGGTCCAGAGGTGTGCCTGTGGGTCCCAAGAGCGATGGCAGGCTCTTGGAGCTATACCAGCTAGTCTGTTCAGTTTAGATCTTTCCTACTAGAGCTGAAGCATCAGCCACAGGTGAACTTGATGTTCAGCCCACAAGCCTAAAACCCACCATTAAGGCCTCATTCTTTTCCCGTGGGGCAGTGCATAGGACGAGTGGCTGGCTGACGCAGACACCAAACACTGGGAAAAGTAGGAAGCTATAGTCACAGACTTCAGCACCACATAGCCCTGGCGGCCTCCATCACAGCTCCATAGTCACCTGCTAAGCCCTACAGGGTGCTCCAGTAGAGGCTGAGTGGAGGGAGGGGAGAGGCAACATTTAGTGTATCCTGTGGCCTCCTGGAGGAGAAGGGGTTGATGCTCAATGGGGTTCTTCATGCCAGCCCAGTATCAAGACCCCACCACACAAGTCACATTGTGAATTCCTGCATGGAGGCCTTGTGGGTAACCGCCTTCACCTTGGCATTCACCTCAGGGTCCAGCTGGTAAGGGTGGGCTTGGCAATCAAGCATAATGGGGACAGGAATAAAGAGTGAGAATATGTGCCAAGACTAATGTGGCGCATCTCTCAGAGATGGACGCCATCTATGGCCAGTGTTGGGTTGTTAAGCATAAGGCAGAAAAGGTAAAGGAAAAGACTTTGGCCCCTCTTTTTAAAAAAAAAATTTTTTTTCTAATGTTTATTTTTGAGAGAGAGAACAAGCTGGGGAGAGGCAGAGAGAGAGAAGAAGCCAGGATCTGAAGCAGGCTCTGCACTCTCGGCGCAGAGCCCAATGCAGAGCTCAAACCCACAAACTGTGAGATCATGACCTGAACCCAAGTTGAACACTTGACTGACTGCGCCACCCAGCTGTCCCTTTTTGACCCCTCTTGAGGAAAGAATCTACAGGAAAACTTTTTGATGTGGTTAAAAGTAAATTTCTATCTAACCAAACTTTTTTTCTTTTATTTAAAATGAAACCAATGCATGTACATGGTTATAAAATGAAGTAGAAAAGAAGGTAGCAGTTTCCCATCCAGTTCTTTTCCAACCTCTCTCCAGGGGCAACCAATTTTTAAAGACCAATTTTAGGGTGCCTGGGTGGCTCAGCCAGATGAGCATCTGACTCTTGATTTTGGCTCAGGTCATGATCCCAGGGTCACAGGATCAAGCCCACATCGGGCTCCATGGTGAGCTTGGAGCCTGCTTGAGATTCTCTCTCTTTCTCCCTCTGCCCCTCTCCCAAACACTCTCTCACTCTCTCTCTAAAATAAAAAAATTTTAAAGACTCTATTTTTATACTTGATCTCATCCAAAAGGCTGAGAAGTGATAAAGACTCTATTTTTAGAGTGGGCAACTTTATTCCTCTAAATACCTGTAATATGTTTTATGATGTCATAATAGGTCCAGTATCCAGAATAACATGGTAATAGGTAGTAGCACTGCTCACACCTTTGGGGATTCTTGGGCTCTGGCTCCAAGCTAGACATCCCATACACCTCAGTGCCCTTGGGGAGGTGGGTACGTGTGCTCTTGGCTGTATGAGGGATATTTGCATTATTTTAGTGTGTGTATGTGCTTTGAGGGCAGCCAAGGAGGTAGAACATAGTGGATATTTGCTTTGTATACCCAGCAACCAAACACCCTCATTAGCGGAGGCTATTTGGTTACCCTGAACTACTGTTTCTATAAAAACAGCAGGATAAATGCTCCCTCTCCCCCAAGTTGATAGTTTCCTCTAACAAATTGTTTTTATTTCTGAGTATCATTATGGACTCAAGGATTCTTTGTATATTCACTGTGATTCCATCATGACAATGGCTGTTTTTAATGTTGAAATCTTCCCAACTATGATGTCTAGATTTTCCTGGTACTTTTCCTCTACAGATCTGGAATCGTTTCATGGGAAAGAAGTATTTAGAAAACAAAATCTGAGTTCCAGGATTGATCATTTCTACGGATATGTTATGGCTTTTAGACCATTCAGATAACAGAACAGAAAATGTATTTGGAAAATCGTGAGTTTATGGTGATGTGGGTTGCACAGCAATGTGAATGTACTTAATGCCACTGAACTATACACTTTAGAATGGTTAAAATGTAAATCTTACGTATATTTTGCCACAATAAAAAATAATTTGAAAATTGAGTTTATAATATTTCGTTTGAATTTAATGTCACAGAGTTTTTACTATACCTGTTTGACTTTGTATTTGGTTCCTAATAATATTAATATAATTACTTATTTACTTTATTCCATGATACCCATTATATAGTTTCAAAAATAATACTAATATTATAATAAATCTGCTAAGTGAAGTGAAAATTTTTTTCAATGCTTATTTTTGGGAGAGAGAGAGACAGAGCACGAGTGGGGGAGGAGCAGAGAGAGAGGGAGACACAGAATCTGAAGCGGCTCCAGTCTCTGAGTTGTCAGCACAGAGCCCGACATGGGGCTCGAACTCACCAGCCATGAGATCATGACCTAAGCTGAAGTTGGACACCCAACCGACTGAGCCACCCAGGTGCCCCTCTAAGTGAAGTTTAAATTTTCTTTATAGTTCTTTTTGTCTACAGAATATATCCTGTAAAGGATACATAGTGTATTGAGTTCCAAAGGAACTTGAAATAATTCTTTTCCCTGGTGCTTATATTACCAATCTGATAGGCAGTTAGGTCCATTTGATTTGTTCTCAACTTTAGGGTTTGCTTTTTCCTCTTTTTCATTTGATTATATTTTTTGGTTATACACATACACACACACACATATACACATATAATGTGACATGTATATAAATGTCATATGGGGACATGTTTGCTGTATATATATATATATATATGTATATATATATAGGTATATATATATATACACACACACATATATATACACACACACACATATAATGTGACATATGCGTATAAATGTCATATGGGGACATATTTGCTGTTAGAATGCAGCCTTTAATACCACCAGGAATCCATTGGGAGGAATAAGCTACAGTTTTATTTAGCAGCAGAGTGATTTATATCCAGGGTCACCTGAAACCCTAGTCCCTCTCTGATACTCCATGGTCCCCTTGACTACCTGTCAGCCTCCTGGGGCTTCCAATGGGCTGAACAGGCTGGAAAACATCTCAGTTGTAGACAACAACTTTCCCCTCACACTCCAGCTTAAAGATGACCTTTCGCTCTTCTTTGAAACTGTGCATGTTACTCTTGAGCCAATATTTATCATCCCAGTAATGGGACAACTTCATGAGCTTTGTCTGTCCCAAAAACCAAATAAGGATACCTGGGAAATAGGATAAGACAGGAGAGGGGCACAGGGTCACAGGCTGGATCCTGTCCTGCCTCCATGCCCACCAATCATCCTTTAGCAAATATTCATTTAACATCTAGTGTGATAGTCTTCCTTTTGGACCTCGGAGGAGAACAGAGCTCACCTTCTCCAGGGAAGACACACTCTGAACACACAGTATGACCCCGGAGCCCAGTAAAGAGAGTGTCAATGAGTTGTTCCTGATTATATTGGAGGAAAAGAGGATTCCCCAGGGAAACAAGAGAAGGGCATTCCAGGCAGAGGCAGCAGTGTGTGAGAAGGCAGGAGGGATCTAGTGTGTTTGGGGAATGCCAAGAAGCACAGTGTGTGTTTAGGGAGAGAAGGTAGTGGTGGTTAGATCATGAAGGGTCTTAAAAGCCAGGCAAAGAACTTTAGACTCAACCTGAAGTCCCTGGGAAAATGGACATTTTTGGCAGAAGGATGAAGGTCAGTGAGTTGAAGAAGTTGTCTTACCTGGTCACATGTGTGCAGGGCATACAACAAACCCACGAACCCCAAGGATGGAAACCAACTGTGTTTCCCCAGCCAACAATGCTGGACATACTGGAGAAAGTTGAGGCTGATCACCAAGACCTAGAGAATATAAGGGAGAGTGCTGACCTGAAGGGCATCCAGTGGCTGCCCACAGCCACATCATCCTGCTCCTCCCCCTTTACCCTCCTGGATCCCTCACCTTGTCTTTGCTCTTGTTACTTCCACTGGGGACCTGGACGATCTGAAATCTAAAAAGGGATTGGGATGTGGGAATTTTAGAGTCATTTGACACAGAAGCCCCCAAGCTTAGGTAAGCCTTGAGGGTGCCCCAAAATTCAGCAAGGGTCCCTCTGGAGTCCCCACTGTCACCCTCTGCAATGGCTCCACTCACTGCCATACCCAGGGTTTACTGGGCTTCTAAAGCTCTGTTCCCGCAGCACTTCCATAAACCACTTTAGACCAGATGAATTCAGAGGAAGCAGCAGCAGTTGGGATCCTGTGTGCTAGCCATCTCAGGGTACATAATGCGCATGGTGGTTTTGTTCCCCACATCCATCTCAAAGCCTTGGACAGGGGCCTGGTTCATCCTAGAAAGGAGAGCAGAGTGGAGATTTGGGGGAAGAAGGGGATTTGGTCTGACCTTCCTGGTCTCCATCTCCTACTCTGCACCCACCTGAGGACCATGCCATGTTGGTTAATCCTAAATCCATGGCCAGAGCCCCGTAGGAACCTTGAGTTTCCAACCACTGCACAGGTCCGGCAGCTGGGCCCTGCATAGCCCTATGCATGTCTGGGAGACTTTTCTACTGGCTGCTGGTCCTGATCCTCAAACTCTTTCTTTGACTTGACACCCTGAAGTTCAGAAAAGCATAGGAGGGAGGAATAGGGGCTCATCTCAGACTCACTATCTTTGGAAGAAGATTAGAGCTTGGGACCGTGAAGGGAGAGATGGGCAGAGCATGGTGTTGGGAGCAGGGACTGGACAGAGACCAAGACTGTGTACTGACCAACCACAATATCAGAGCATCAGAGGACATGGGCTCTTTTGACTTCTGCACAGGCTCAACGGCCCTTTCGAAGCATTCATCAAACCAGTCAGATCCTCCAGGTGTGTGGAGGCAGGCAGGGCACTCGAAGATCTCAGATGAACACATACACTTTCTGAAAGATCTGAAGCATTGGCAGGATTCTGGCCTTGACTGTATTCTGGCCTTTTCATGGAGGTCATTCTGGCTGAATTCCTGGCTCAGGAAGGAGGCTATCAGACACAATGTAAGCATACAGGCAGCTACCAGACTCCACTTCAAGTATCGAACCCTCATCTCTGGCATCCACGATGGTGCCCCAGCAGACAGTAGTTTAGCTCTGACACCTGGTACTGGGAAGGAGGAGGGGCTGGGGCCAACAGACCAGTGCCCCCTGTCCTGATGGCTTCTGTTCCTCCCCTAACCCTTCACACCACATCTCAGTCCCAACACCTCACCTCTTGCTTCCTCAGCCACCTGCTAAATGCTAAAAGGAAATCTGCTAAGGCCTGGGGTGGAGGTTGAGAAGAAGGGAGAGGTGACACCTGTGTTCTGTGGTCTCCCAGAGGAGATTGATACCCAGTGAGGTCTTTCATGCCAGCCCAGTTATAACAGGGACCTCATCACAGACACCACATTGTGACCTCCACTATGAAGGCTTATTGGCAAGTCCCCCTTCTTCACTTTGGCATTCAGCCCAGAGCCCAGCTGACAAGGGAGGCTTGGAAGTCAAGTGTCAAGGGAACAAGAGGGTGAGGAGGGAATGGGTATGTGCCAAGTCTGATGTAGACGAGCAGGAGACAGAGAAGGGAAAGGAAGGGCCATTTGGAACCATCTGGGTCAGAGAAAATTTATCATATTGACAAATTCATGATAGATGAATACTTGGTCTATTTAACCTTTTTTTAATTTTTTTTTATTTTTATTTTTTTTTCATTTTTTTTTTCAACGTTTATTTATTTTTGGGACAGAGAGAGACAGAGCATGAACGGGGGAGGGAGAAACAGAATCGGAAACAGGCTCCAGGCTCTGAGCCATCCGCCCAGAGCCTGACGCGGGGCTCGAACTCACGGACCGCGAGATCGTGACCTGGCTGAAGTCGGACGCTTAACCGACTGTGCCACCCTGGCACCCCAACCCTTTTTTTTTTAAAAAAAACATTTTAATGTTTATTTATTTTTGAGAGAGAGAGAATGAGTTGGGGAAGGGCAGAGGGAGAGAGGGAAGGGCAGAGGCAGAATCTAAAGCAGGCTCCAGGCTCTGAGCTGTCAGCACAGAGCCCGACGCGGAGCTCAAATTCACGAACAGTGAGATCATGACCTGAACCGAAGTCAGGTGCTTAACCGACTGAGCCACCCAGGTGCCCCTGGTCTCTTCTACTCTTAAAACCTCTCAAGCATTGAATTCATTTTCTTTTTGACAATTATCACCAAGGTAAATACCCGCAAATTATTTTTTCTTTTCTCTTTTTTTTTTCAACGTTTTTTATTTATTTTTGGGACAGAGAGAGACAGAGCGTGAACAGGGGAGGGGCAGAGAGAGAGGGAGACACAGAATCGGAAACAGGCTCCAGGCTCTGAGCCATCAGCCCAGAGCCAGACGTGGGGCTCGAACCCACGGACCGCGAGATCGTGACCTGGCTGAAGTTGGATGCTTAACCGACTGCGCCACCCAGGCGCCCCAATTTTTTCAAAACAAAACCAAAACAAATCACATTGTCCACAAAGGCTTTTAACATGAAGCAACTTCCCTCATTCCTCTTTACCTGAGTCCTCTCTTCAGAGGCGTCCTCTTTTTTTTTTTTTTTTTTAATGTTTTATTTATTTTTGAGACAGAGAGAGACAGAGCGTAAGCGGGGGAGGGGCAGAGAGAAAGTGAGAGAATCCAAAGCAGGCTCCAGGCTCTGAGCTGTCAGCACAGAGCCGGATGCAGGGCTCGAACTCTAACTCCCAGACAGTGAGATCATGACCTGAGCTGAAGTCGGACGTTTAACCGACTGAGCCACTCAGGCGCCCCAGAGACATCCTCTTCTGTTCTTCAACATTTGCTTCCGTATTTCTAAATGATTTAAAAAAAAAAAAAATTGGGGGAGGGCACCTGGGTGGTTCAGTCGGTTGAGTGTCTGACTTCGACTCAGGTCATGATCTCAAGGTTTGTGAGTTCGAGCCCCGCGTCGGTCTCTGTGCTGTCAGCTCAGAGCCTGGAGCCTGCTTCGGATTCTGTGTCTCCTCCTCTCTCTGCCCCTCCCCCACTTGTGATCTGTCTCTCTCTGTCTCTCAAAAATAAATAAATGTAAAAAAAAAACGATATGCTCATACCACTGTATCATGATACTATGTGTACTCTACCCGCTATATACATCATATCATTATGTTTAGTAGTACCCTCTTGGTTTCTTTGTAATTTTATATAATGGACCCTAACATCTATTTCTCATTCTGTAGCTACAAGACAAGATTTCTTGAATCCCTTCTCTCTGAGAATGTTGTGCCATACACTTCTATTTGTCAATTATCTTCCCTTTACACATCCCAACATTGGTATTTTGAACTTCTACATCAAGGATAATATTTACATTCTGTTGTGTCATTAAGCTTCATGTGCTTTGTCTCTAGCGGTGCTATCCCAAAGAAATATGTGAACCAATATTTAATGTCTAAATATTGTCATTTCAACATGTATGCAATATAAAAATATTATTGAGATATTTTGCATTCTCCTTGCTTGAAACTTAAGTCTTCTTTTTTAAAAAATATATTTATTTTTGGGAGAGGGCAAGCGGGGCAAGAGGCAGAGAGAGGGGGACAGAGAATCCCAAGCAGGCTCTGCACTGACAGGCTGACAGCAGCGAGCCCGAAGTGAGGCTTGAATTCGTGAACTGCAAGATCATGACCTGATCTGAAGTCAGACACTCAACCGACTGAGCCACCCAGGCACTCTGAAACAAAGTCTTCTAAATCCAAATTGTATTTTACACTCATGATATATCTAAATTTGAGTACTCAGTTTTCATCAAATACATGATCTATACATTTTATAAAATTTGATAATATAAAAAGTAGATTTACATATCCAAGTTATAACAAGTATACTTAAAGGTTTTCCAATAACTGAATTGTGTTCACTTTTAAATTCAGACTAATGAAAATTTTTATTTCTTACTTGCACTAGCTACATTTCACATGCTCATCCACCATATTGGATGGCAGAGAACTATAGTCCATAACTATATAGAACTATATAGTCCATAACTATAGATTCTAAAAGTCCAAATTCTATTATCATGTTCACATTATTGTGACTAGACAAATATTGTTTCCTATAGAGTCTAGTAGTGAACTAGGACTACTTTCCTTTTACTGTTCATTATAATTTCCTAAGAAAGGCTATATAGAAGATAAACGTTTTGAATCCTTGCATGTCTAGAAAAGCCATTATTCTGCTTACAGTGGGTAGAATTGTGTCCCTGAAAAAAATATGTTCAGGTCCTGGCCCCTGGTACCTGTAAATGTGACCTTATTTGGAAATAGGGTATTTGCAAATGTAATTGAGCTAGAAAAAAATTCATGCTGGATTAGGATTGGCCTTAATCCAATGACTGGTGTCCTTATAAAATGAGGAAAATTTGGGAACCAAAGACACAGGGGAGAGTTCCATAGAACAGATTCCCCTCAGAACCTCCAGAAGGGACCAACCTGAATTTTGGACTTCTAGCTTCCAGAACTATGAGAGAATATAAATTTCTGTTGTTTTAAGCTACCTAGGGGTGCCTGGGGTGGCTCAGTCGGTTAAGCATCCGACTTCAGCTCAGGTCACGAACTCACTGTGAGTTCAAGCCCCATATAAGGCTCTGCATTGACAACTTGGAGCCTGCTTGGGATTCTTTCTCTTCCCTCTCTCTACCCCTCCCCTGATTAAGCTCACACATGCTCTCTCTCTCTCTCTCTAAATTAATTAAAATAAAATAAAATAAAATAAAATAAAGGATAAAAGAGAGGATTCGTGGGGACCTAGGTGGCTCAGTCAATTAGGCATCAAGTCTTGGTTTCGGTTCAGGTCATGATCTTGCTGTTCGTGAGTTCAAGCCCCACACTGGGCTCAGTGCAGAGCCTACTTGGGATTCTCTCTCTCTCTCTCTCTCTCTCTCTCTCTCTCTTTCTCTCTTTCTTCCCCCCTACCTCTCAAAATAAATAAATGAACTTAAAAACAAAGTTACCTATTTTGTGCTAATTTGTTATGGGAGCCCTGGAGACCACAATGTCCTTAGGCTTGATTGATAGTTTGGCTGAGTGTAAAAGATCCTAGGTTGCAAAAGTAGCTCCAGAGCCTGATGGCATATTCCATTATCTTCCAGACTCCAGTGCTGTTGGCAGAAGTGTGATGTTTGATCCTTGTTATCTGTGTTAGTTGGAATTCTTGGTCTCAGAAACAGAAACAAACTGCTAAAAATTTAAGCAGAAAAACAACTCATTGGTTAAACATCTAACAGTTTACAGAATAGTTATGAAATCTAGAGAATCAGTCTGAGGCAAGACATAGCCAAAGACAACCCCAGGAATGACCCAACCTGGAATGTCACAACTATTGCCACCACAACCAGATTCTTGATGCTGTGGGACACTATAGTAGTTTCAACATGGCGACAAATTCTTTTCAGGTCTTTCCATGAGGAAGAGGAGTCCATTTCTCCATTTCTTGAACCTGAGGTCATGTTATGACTTCATCTAACTAATACCATGCTGCAGAAGTGACATTGTGTGACTTCATAGCCTCAGCCTTAACAGGCCTTGCATCTCCTAATCTCATTCTCTGGTAATGCCTCCACCAAGAAGTCCAGGATCAAAAATTAGGTTGAGAGGGAAGCCCAGCAACCTAGCAATCCCAGACATCCCGGCTAGGGCACAGACATGCAAGTGAGGCCATCAGAGACCATGCAGCCTCAACCAAACCACAAGCTATCAGCACCTGCATAAGGGACCACTAGAAAAACTGCCCTATTGATCCATATCATTGCAATAAATAATAATTGTTGTTTTAAGTCACTACATCTTCAGGGAAGTTTCCTATGAAATAATACATAATGGATACAGACATTCTGCCCAGTTTAGACTAGCTGTAGAGAATAATCTCTTACTCTGCACTTCCACATCATGACATCAAGTTTCAAAGTTCATGAAAGAACCATATGATTGAACCCACGTAGGTCACATGCCCATGCTCTCACTTCAATGAGGCAGGAAGGGGAACTACAGGACCCATTTTGCATTCACTAGTGGGAGGAAGAACCCTGACTCCACTTATCTTGGGTTAGTCTCCAGTAGAAAGAGGCATTGTTTCTCTCTCTCTCATCATAGTGTGTGTTGGAATAGCTATCCTTCCGCCTCTAATTTTTTCTCCCCTCTTTTTGTTGATAGTATGACAAGAGTACTTTTCTGTCATGGATAGCAAGTTACAAATGGCTAAACAGAAATTTATTTCTTATTCATACAAATTCAAAATAGATAGGAATAGGGTAGTGCCTCTATTTCATGAAGTATCCAGGCACTCAATAAAACAGTAACCAAGTCTCCATCATCTTCAACACAGTGATTCTGAGATTTTCATGGGCATCCACACACAGCTGGGTGTTAGGAGAAGAGGAAGAAAATGGTAAGTGGAAGGGAAACTATTTAGACCAGGCACAGAAGTAGCACACAAGATATATGTATGCATACACTGAACAGAAATCAATTACATTGCCATACTAAGTACAAGACAACAGGGAAAACATAGTCTTGTGTTTTCTCGGGAATAACAGATGAGTTTGCTTAACATCAAGCCTGTCTCTGCTGCATTACTATCTCTGTTTCCACATTCACCTTACTGTATGTCTACTCTCAGGATCAGTTCTTGTTCAGAATACCAGATCAAACTTGCTAGCTGGTGACTTCTGAGTGTTTCTCCAAGATTTATTTGTTTTTTAACCTCCAGTTGAATTAGTTTCACCAAATTTAAGGTTTTTTTTTTTTTTTTTTAAGGCCCCAGCACAGGGGCCTGACGTGCGTCCTGACACAGGTCCCGATGCAGGGCCCAAACTCATGACCCTGAGATCAAGACCTGAGCAGAGATCAAGAGTCAGGTGCCTAACTGAATGAACTACCCAGGAGCCCTCAAATTTAAGCTTTTGACACATGAGGATATTGTTACATTTTTCTGAAAAATTAACCATTCTAAGGGTTGTTTTTTTCAGTCTCTACCTGAATTTCCTTCAAAAACATTAGGCTGCTTTTTAAAATCTTAATGCTTATCTGTAAGATTAAAACTACTTTGGGGCGCCTGGGTGGCGCAGTCGGTTAAGCGTCCGACTTCAGCCAGGTCACGATCTCGCGGTCCGTGAGTTCGAGCCCCGCGTCGGGCTCTGGGCGGATGGCTCAGAGCCTGGAGCCTGTTTCCGATTCTGTGTCTCCCTCTCTCTCTGCCCCTCCCCTGTTCATGCTCTGTCTCTCTCTGTCCCAAAAATAAATAAACGTTGAAAAAAAAAAAAAAAACTACTTTGAGGGTGCCCTGCTGGCTCAGTCAGTGGAGCATGTGACTCGATCTTGGGGGTGTGAGTTCAAGTTCTACATTGCGTGTAGAGATTAGTTAAAAAATTTAAAAATCTATAAAAAGACCCTACTCTGTATATGAATACATTCTGCTTTTTATCTCAATGAAATTTTTTCTATTTCATCTTTTTCCAGTTTCATTGATATAATTGTCATATAACGTTGTATTAGCTTAAGGTATTCAACAAAATGATTTAATATGTTTATATTGTGAAATAGTTGCCACAATAAGTTTAGTTAACATCCATCACCTCACATAGTTAGAATTTTTTTTTCTTGGGATGAAGACTTTCAAGATCTACTTTCTTAGATTCAAATATACAATATCATACTGTTAACTATAGTTACCATGTTGTACATTACATCCCCAGAATTTATAACTGGAAGTTTGTGCCTTTTGACCACCTTTACCCATTTCCCCCACCCCCATCACTCACTTCTGATAACCACCAATCTGCTCTCTATTTCTATGAGTTTGGTGTTTTTAGTCTCCACGTATAAGTGAGATCATGCGATATTTATCTTTCTCTGTCTGAATTATTTCACTTAGGATAATGCCCTCAAAGTCTATCCATGTTGTTGCAAATGGCAGGATTTCCTTCTTTTGTGGCTAAATTTTAGATAGATAGATAGATATAGTTAGATATAGTTAGATAGATATAGTTAGATATAGATATACAGATATACAGATATGTACAGATATACATATATATATGTATATATATATATATACATATATATATACATATATATATATAAAATATTTTCTTTATTCATCCATTGATGGACTCTTAAGTTGTCTCAATGTCTTGGCAATTGTAAATAATGCTGCAGTAAATGTGGAGGTGCAGATATCTCTTTGAGGTCCTGTTTTTCCTCTGGATATATACCCATAGTGGAATTTCTAGATTATAAGGTAGTTCTATTTTCAACTTTTGAGGAAACCCCATACTGTTTTCCACAGCAGCTGCACCAATTTACATTGCTACCAACAGAGTACAAGAGTTCTCTTTTCTCTGTAGCCTCGCCAACACTTGTTATCTTGTCTTTTTTATGATAACCATTCTCTTTAAGTCCTCCTCCCTTTCATTTATTTTTTTTTTTATTTGACAGAGCGGAAGCAGGAGAGAGGGGCAGAGGGCAGAGAGCGAGAGAGAGAGAACCTCTCCATGCCCAGCATGGAGCCCAACATGAGGCTGGATCCCACGACCCTGGGATCATGACCTGAGCCAAAATCAAGAGTCAGACGCCCAACTGACTGAGCCACCTGGGCGCCCCAAAGAGTTATTCTGACAGGTGTGAGGTGATATCTTGCTGTGTGTGTATTTTTTAAGATTTTATTTATTTAATTTTTAAGTAGGCTCTATGCCCATCGTGGAAATCATACTCACAGCCTGAGATCAAGAGTCCCATGCTCTACTGACTGAGTCAGTCAGGCACCCTGTTCACTATAGTTTTGATTTGCATTTCCCTGATGATGAGTGATGCTGAGCATTTTTATGTACCTGTTGGCACTTTGTAGGTCTTCTTTAGAAAACTGTCTATTTAGTTTCTATGCCCATTTTTCAATTGGATTGTTCATTTTTTTGCTATTGAGTTGTAGGAGTTCTTTATATATTTTGGATATTAACACATTATCAGATACATGATTTGCAAATATTTTCTCCTATTCTGTAGTTTCCCTTTTCATTTTGTTGATTTCCTTTGCTGTGCAGAAGCTTTTTAGTTTGATGTGGTCCCACTTGTTTCTATTTGCCTGTATTGCCTTTGACAAAAGGCTAGTATTATAGCTAGAAAGCTATTAGCCTCGCATGCAACTTTCCTTAGTGAGTTCATGCATATCTGAACTTGTCAGCAGTTCTTCCACACATCTAAAATTAAATTCTAATTACTGGGGCACCTGGGTGGCTCAGTTGGTTGAGCGCCTGACTTCGGCTCAGGTCTTGATCTCACAGCTCGTGAGATCGAGCCCTGAGTCAGGCTTTGTGCTGACAGCTCAGAGCCTGGGGCCTGCTTCAGATTCTATGCCTTGCTCTCTCTCTGCCCCAACCCACTCACATTCTGTCTCTGTCTCTCTCAAAAATAAACATTAAAAAAAATTCTAATTACTATAATTTTTTGTTATGGTAAAAACTATATAACATAAAATTTACCATCTAAACCATTTTTAAGTGTGCAGTTCAGTATATTTACATTTTGAAAGAGATCTCCAGAACTTTTTCATCTTGCAAAATTGAACAATAATTTCCCATTCCCACCTCCCCCACCAGCCCCTGGAAACCACCATTATACTTTCTGTTCCTATGAATTTAACTACACTAGATACTTCGTGTAAGAGGAATCATACAGTATTTGTCTTTTTGTGTGTGCTTTATTTCACTTAGTATGTCTTCAAATTGTATTAAAATATTAAATACATATAAAAGAATATAACAAGAAAAATACCCATGTACCTATCTTTTTTTAAATTTTTATATTTTTTAGCGTTTTTCATTTTTGAGAGACGGAGAGAGACAGAGCATCTGGGCAAGGGGCAGAGAGGCAAAGAGGGAGACACAGAAATCTAAGCAAGCTCCAGGCCCTGAGGCCTGAGGCGGAGGTTGAACTCATAGACCCCAAGATCATGACCTGAGCTGAAGTCAGACCCTTAACCGACTAAGCTACGCCCCTCCCACATACCTATCTTAATGAATATAACATCATAAATATCATTGAAGGCCCTTGGTGTTCCTTCTTCCTTGCCAGACGTTAACACTATGGAGAATTTTGTATTTATCATTCCCTTGGCTTTTTCTTTTTACAATATCTATGTGTATCTAAACATTATTTAATTTTGTATGTTTTCGAACATTGTATATGCAATCACACTATATGCACTTTTGTGCAACTGCTTTTTTTGTTGAGGTGAAAGTCACATAACATACAATGAACATACATAACACAATGAACCATTTAAGAGTACAATTCAGTGGCATTTAGTTATTCACAATGTTATGTAGCCACCAGCTCTCTCTACTTACAAGACTTTTTCAACACCCCATACAAACACTCTGTACCCATATAATAATCACTTACTAGTCTCTCCTGTCCCCAGCCCCTGGTTACCATTGATTTTTCTGTTTCTATGGATTTTCCTGTTCCAGATATATCATATAAAAGGGATCATACAAAATGTGATCTTTTGCGTATGGCTTCTTTCACTTAGCTTAATGTTTTTGAGGTTCTTCTAAGATGTAGCACGTATTAATACTTTACCCCTTTTTAAGTTTATTTATTTTGAAAGAGAGTGAGTGTGCGCATACACATCAAAGAGGGGCAGAGACAAAGGGAGAGAGAGAATCCCAAACTGACAGCGTGGAGTCCAACGTGGGGCTCAGTCCCATGAACCATGAGATCATGACCTGAGCTGAAATCAAGAGTCAGACGCTTAACTGACTAAGCCACCCAGGAGCCCCAGTACTTGGCTCCTTTTGATGGCTGAATAATAGCACATTGTATGCACATACATTCGTTTATCCATTCACCCACCAATAGTCATTTGGGTTGTTTCCACCTTTTTCAACTATTGTAAATAATGCTGCTGATAAACATTTGTGTACACGTGTCTGTGTGAACATATGTTTCTGTTTCTCTTGGGTATCCGTGGAAAAGTAGAACTCCTGGTGAATATGGTAATTCTATGTTCAACTTTCTGGGGAACTGCCAAACTGTTTTCCACAGCAGGAAGGCAATGAGCTGCTGCGCAGGAGCTCGCTGGCCTTATCACATACTCACCACGCTCATGTCACTGCAGGACAGCGATGAAGACTTAGTTTGGGCTCCAGTTCTAGCAAAACATAACCTGAAAGCTCTCCTGCTACAGAAATCCAGAACTGCTGGTCAAAATACAGTATTACATTTTTTTAGTTGTATTCATTTTTTAATGTGTAAGGTGGGTCTGTGGTATACAGTCCAAAAGGTACAGAAAGTAAGTGAAAGGAAAGAATCCATCCCCACCTTATTCCCCGCTTATTCTCCAGAGATAACTTCTATCCCCAGACACAACCACCATTCCTAATTAGTCTTGTGTATCCTTCCTGAATTCGTTGAAAATTTTATGAACATACAAATTGTTTTAATAAGAACTTTTTTGTTTTCTAAATTTTTTATGTTTTATTTATTTTATAGAGAGAGACAGAGACAGAGTACGAGTTAGAGAGGGGCAGAGAGAGAAGGAGATAGAAACTGAAGCAGGCTCCAAGCTCTGAGCTGTCAGCACAGAGCCAGAGGCTGTGCTCAAACTCATGAACCACAAGATCATGACCTGGGCCGAAGTTGGGTGCTTAACCGACTAGGCCACCCAGATGCCCCTAGTAAAAACTATTTTAAATGCAGAGCAGAGGTCAAACAAAAAACATTTGGAAGTCTCCAGATGAAAAAAGAACTCAAAAACAGTACAGAGAGTGCTTGCGCTGCCTGAGGGGCCCAGGAATTTAGGAGGTAAATGCCTGTGTGGGCAGAGGACCTTGAGCCCAGGGGAGGCAGAGAAGAAATGGGGGCCCCTACAAAACATTGGGAGCCATATGGAGCTGAACCTTCAGCAAAAAGCTAAGCTAGAAACCACCCCCCCCCCCAACTTGGGAATGCAAGCTGGTGCAGCCACTCTGGAAAACAGTATGGAGATTCCTCAAAAAACTAAAAATAGAGCTATCCTACGACCCAGCAATTGTACTACTAGGCATTTATCCACGGGATACAGGTGTGCTGTTTCGAAGGGACACATGCACCCCCATGTTTATAGCAGCACTATCAACAATGGCCAAAGTATGAAAAGAACCCAAATGTTCATCGATGGATAAATGGGTAAAGAAGATGTGGTATAGAAAGAGGAGGAGCCAAGATGGCGGAACAGCATGGAAATTTTTTGTGTGTGTCACGTCCATGAAATACAGCCAGACCAACACTAAACCATCCTACACACCTAGAAAACTGATTGGAGAATTAACACAACAATCTGCACAACCTGAGCCACAGAATTCAGCAGGTATGCGGCGCGGAATGGTAAATTTGGGGAGCGAGAAGCAGTGGAGGGTAGGGAACCACTTTTGTGGGTGGAGAGACGACGGAGACTGGGGAGCAGGGTGGAGAATATGGGGAAAGCTCCCCTCCCCAAAAGCAGCTGGAGATAAAGTGGAAAATTGGAAATAGCCACAGGGACTAAACCAAAAAGGGATAAAGGAGAAAGGGGAGGGTTTAAATTCCATTAAGACTGTAAACAAGGGGAGCACAAAGGCTGCAACCCCACAGCTCGATACCTGGCGGTGCTCTGGTGGGAAGGGCAAATCCCCAGGAGCAGAGTGGGGTCCGGGAGGTTCTTGGGCCACACGGGGAAAAGTGGTTCCACTGCTGGAAGGACATTTGATAAAGACTGTTGAAGCCACCTGGTCCCAGCAGACCCCAGAAGGCGGCCACATTTGCTGGTGCTCGGGCAAGGTTGGCAAGGGTGAAGCCAGGTACCAGATGTGTGTTGTGATTTTCCATAATCCCTGAAATGCTGCTGCTACACTGTCTCACGAGCTTTTTCTGGGGCGGGCTGGCACCTGGCCGCAGTCTCCGGGCACCGGCAGCAGCAGGGTCCAGCAAGCGTTCCTGGGTGCAGCCGACATTCCGCCATTGCTCATTCGGCCATTGCTCGGTGAGACCCTCCCACAGAGGGGCAGAACGGGTCAAAGCCCACAGTCCTTCGGAAATAAGGGGCCAGGAAAAACAGCCACATCTGAGACAAAACTCGTTAGAGAAGTACTGCCTGAGGCCTGGTCACGGAGAGTGAAAAAGCAGGGAGTGGACGATAGCTGAACACAGAGGACAGGTATCCAGGGCACATGGACCATTCTCCAGAATAGACCATATACTAGGACACAAAGCCCTAAGTAAGTACAAAAAGATCGAGATCATACCGTGCATATTTTCAGACCACAACACTATGAAACTCGAAATCAGCCACAAGAAAAATTGTGGAAAGGTAACAAATACTTGGAGACTGAAGAACATCCTACTAAAGAATGAATGGGCTAACCAAGCAGTTAAAGAGGAAATTAAAAAGTATATGGAAGTCAATGAAAATGATACCACCACCACCCAAAACCTCTGGGATGCAGCAAAGGCAGTTATAAGAGGAAAGTATATAGCAATCCAGGCCTTCCTAAAGAAGGAAGAAAGATCTCAGATATACAACCTAACCTGACACCTTAAGGAGCTAGAAAAAGAACAGCAAATAAAACCCAAAACCAGCAGAAGACAGGAAATAATAAAGATTAGAGCATAAATTAATGCTATCAAAACTAAAAAAAAAAAACAGTAGAAGAGATCAATGAAACCAGAAGCTGGTTCTTTTAAAGAATTAACCAAATTGATAAGCCACTAGCCAGTTTGATCAAAAAGAAAAAGGAAAGAACCCAAGTAAATAAAATCAAGAATGAAAGAGGAGAGGTCACAACCAACACAATAGAAATAAAAACAATAATAAGAGAATATTATGAGCAATTATATGCCAATAAAATGGGTAATCTGGAAGAAATGGACAAATTTCTAGAAACATATACACTACCAAAACTGAAACAGAAAGAAATAGAAAATTTGAACAGACCCATAACCAGTAAGGAAATTGAATTAGTAATCAAAAATCTGCCAAAAAACAAGAGCCCAGGGTCAGATGGCTTTCCAGGGGAATTCTACCAAACATTTAAGGAAGAGTTAACACCTATTCTCTTAAAACTGTTCCAAAAAATAGAAACAGAAGGAAAACTTCCAAACTCTTTCTATGAAGCCAGCACTACCTTGATTCCAAAACCAGACAGAGATCCCACTAAAAAGGAGAACTATAGACCAATTTCCCTGATGAACATGGATGCAAAAATCCTCAACAAGATATTAGCCAACCGGATCCAACAATACATTAAAAAAATTATTCACCACGACAAAGCGGGATTTATACCTGGGATGCAGGGCTAGTTCAATATCCACAAAACAATTAACGTGATTCATCACATCAATAAAAGAAAGGACAAGAGCTATATGATCCTCTCAATAGATGCAGAGAAAGCATTTGACAAAATACAGCATCCTTTCTTGATAAAAAAAAAAACCTCAAGAAAGTAGGGATAGAAGGAGCATACCTCAAGAATATAAAAGCCATATATGAACAACCCAATGCTAATATCACCCTCAATGGGGAAAAACTGAGAGCTTTCCCCCTAAGGTCAGGAACAAGACAGGGATGTCCACTCTCGCCACTGTTACTCAACATAGTATTGGAAGTCTTAGCCTCTCTAATCAGACAACACAAAGAAATAAAAGGCATCCAAATCAGCGAGGAGGAAGTCAAACTTTCACTCTTCGTACATGACATGATACTCTACATGGAAAACCCAAAAGATTACACCAAAAAACTGCTAGAATTGATTCATGAATTCAGCAAAGTTGTAGGATATAAAATCAATGCACACAAATCGGTTGCATTCCTATACACCAACAATGAAGCGACAGAAAGAGAAATCAAGGAATTGATCCCATTTACAGTTGCACAAAAAACCATAAAATACCTAGGAATAAATCTAACCAAAGAGGTGAAAAATCTATACACTGAAAACTATAGAAAGCTTATGAAAGAAATTGAAGAAAAAATGGAAAAAGATTCCATGCTTCTGGATAGGAAGAACAAATATTGTTAAAATTTTGATACTACCCAAAGCAATCTACATATTCAATGCAATCCCTATCAAAGTAACACCAGCATTCTTCACAGAGCTAGAATAATCCTAAAATTTGTATGGAACCAGAAAAGACCCCGAATACCCAAAGCGATCTTGAAAAAGAAAACCAAAGCAGGAGGCATCACAATCCCAGACTTTAAGCCATACTACAAAGCTGTAGTCATCAAGACAGTATGGTACTGGCACAAGAACAGACACTCAGATCAATGGAACAGAATAGAGAACCCAGAAATGGACCCAAAAACGTATGGCCAACTAATCTTTGACAAAGCAGGAAAGAATATCCAATGAAATAAAGACAGTCTCTTCAGCAAGTGGTGCTGGGAAAACTGGACAGCAACATGCAGAAGAATGAACCTGGACCACTTTCTTATACCATACACAAAAATAAACTCAAAATGGATGAAAGACCTAAATGTAATACAGGAAGCCATCAAAATCCTCGAGGAGAAAGCAGGCAAAAACCTCTTTGATCTTGGCCACAGCAACTTACTCAACACGTCTCCGGAGGCAAGGGAAACAAAAGCAAAAATGAACTACTGGGACCTCATCAAAATAAAAAGCTTCTGCACGGTAAAGGAAACAATCAGCAAAACTAAAAGGCAACCGACAGAATGGGAGAAGATATTTGCAAATGACATATCAGATAAAGGGTTAGTATCCAAAATCTATAAAGAACTTATCAAACTCAACACCCAAAAAAACAAATAATCCAGTGAAGAAATGGGCAAAAGACATGAATAGACACTTCTCCAAAGAAGACACCCAGATGGCCAACCGACACATGAAAAAATGCTCAACATCACTCATCATCAGGGAAAACAAATCAAAACCACAATGAGATACCACCTTACACCTGTCAGAATGGCTCACATTAACAACTCAGGCAACAACAGATGTTGGCGAGGATGCGGAGAAAAAGGATCTCTTTTGCATTGTTGGTGAGAATGCACGCTGGTGCAGCCACTCTGGAAAACAGTATGGAGTTTCCTCAAAAAACTAAAAATAGAACTACCCTACAACCCAGCAATTGCACTACTAGGCATTTATCCACGGGATACAGGTGTGCTGTTTCAAAGGGACACATGCACCCCCATGTTTATAGCAGCACTATCAACAATAGCCAAAGTATGGAAAGAGCCCAAATGTCCATCGATGGATGAATGCATAAAGAAGATGTGGTATATATATATATATACATATATATATATATATATATATATATATATATATATATATACATATATACACATACACACACACACACACACAATGGAGTATTACTCGGCAATCAAAAAGAATGAAATCTTGCCATTTGCAACTACATGGATGGAACTGGAGGGTATTATGCTAAGTGAAATTAGAGAAAGACAAATATCATATGACTTCACTCATATGAGGACTTTAAGAGACAAAACAGATGAACATAAGGGAAGGGAAACAAAAATAATATAAAAACAGGGAGGGGGACAAAACAGAAGAGACTCATAAATATGATGGGTTACTGGAGGGGTTGTGGGAGGGGGGATGGGCTAAATGGGTAAGGGTCACTAAGGAATCTACTCCTGAAATCATTGTTGCACTATATGCTAACTAATTTGGATATAAATTTTAAAAAACAAAAAAGAAAATTAAAAAAGAAAAAACCCACCCCCAGCATAGGATGAAACACTAAGCCTTATCTCTTCATCAGGTAGGAAAAGAGCTTCCCCCAAGAACTCAGTCTGGCCTTGCACTTTGTGTGAGCTTGGGTCTAAATGTACACCACCTCGCATGACATGGGATCAGACAAAAATTAAGGAAAATATTGCCCCTGAGATCTGGATATCAAGATATCCTTCCCTGACATTGTCCTCGTAGGCAACAGATACGACCAGAATTTTATTCAGCACCAGACTGGTCTCCATATAATTTCTTTTTGCCTGTTACCCCCACTGCTGCTGCTGTCATCCCAACAACCTGCTTTGTTGAGGTCCAAAGGACTAGGACTTGCATGAACTCTGCAGGGTGTCACGTGTGGACAGTGAGCTTGCCCAACACACTGTAGCTGACTTCCATTTCTGCTTCCATGCTCTGTATGGACAAAATCTCCTTGTAATCATTGGTCTGATTAACAGTCATTGCACCCCTTTCTTTGCTTTTCTGATCCAAATCCAAAGTAGGCATCCTGGTGAATGAGAGAGGAATGTATGTGTCAGTAAGCTGAATCCTGTCTTTGTCCCAGCTCCCCTCATTCAACATCAAGTGTGAAAGACTGCCTCCTGGAGCTGGGAGAACAGAGCTCATATTCTCCAGGGAAGACACACTCTGAACACACAGAGGGGTCCCCTGAGCCCAGAAAACAGAGTATCAACTAGCTGCTCCTCATCATATTGGAGGAAGAGAGGATTCCCCAGGGACACAAGCGAAGGGTATCCCAGGAAAAGGCAGCAGTGTGTGAAAAGGCAGAAGGCAGCTGGTATTCGGGGAACACCAAGAAGCCCATTGTGTGAGCCTGGGAGAGAAGAAGGGAGGGGAGGGGTCAGATTATACACAATCTTGAAAGCCAGGTAGAAATTTTTAGACTCTATGCTGAAGTATGGAGGAGAGAAGTCTTGTGTGAGAAATGGACAAGACGCTTTCCTAACCTGGTCACAGATGCACAAGGCACAGACAGAGCCATGAGCCCCAGGAAGGCATACTGGCCCTGGTCAGTCATCCAGCCAGCTGCCTTTGTTATACCTAAGGAAGGTGGGGCTGATCACCAGGAGGTGGGGAAAAAAGGGAGAGGGGGCTGAACTGGACCCCTTCCCACAGCACCCCACAGCCACATCTTACTCCCTCCCATACCCTTACTGGGTCTTTGCTGTCTTCCATTCCACTAGGGAACTGGACCACCTTCCAAAATCTAAGAGAATTAGGAAGTGGGGGGAGGTTCAGCAGGCTGAGACCTGGGGAGATTCTGCAGATGTCCCTAATTAGCCAGCAGAGGGTGTCCCTGGAGCTCCTCTGTCCTCCCCTGCAATGACCTCCCCTCATCCCCAAACTAAGAACATTTGGGGTCCCAGACCATCACCTCCTCACTTGGAGCATCTGAAGTCCACACCAGACCAGAAAGCTTCAGCAGCAGCAGCAGCAGAAGCAGCAGCTGTCTCCAAGAGCCCTGGCTGCTGGCATTCCCAGGATAGATGAAGCATCCTATGGTTTGGTTCCCCACCTTTTCAATGCTCTGGACAGGGCCCTGGTTCATTCTGGAAAAGAGAGCAGGAACTGCCAGAACTCTGAGGACACCCTTGACCTTCCCACGTCCTGCCCTCTCCTCAGCACACACCCGAAGGCTAGGGTCCGCTGGTTGATATTGTTGCCAAGGCCGGAGGCCCGCAGGATCTTGGAGTTCCCCCCCAAAGTACAAGTCCCAAGTAGAAATGGAAATGGCTCACTGAGAGTCTGGGAATCCCCTTGAACACCTTTTTCCACATTTTGCCAAAACCACTTGCTGAGTTCATGTCCTGGAAACAGCAGAAGGGAGGAGATTGGGGTTTGGGACCTGGGTATCAGCTCTAGTGGAAAGAAAGATCCGGAGGGTGAAATCCCAGAACTGACGGTCAGGGGTTGAGGTTGTGAAGATGAGAAGTGTGGGGCATCTGGGTGGCTCAGTCAGTTAAGCGTCTGGCTCTTGATTTTGGCTCAGGTCATGATCTCATGGTTCGTAGGTTTGAGCCCCACATCAGACTCTGTACTGTCAGTGCAGAGCCTTCTTGGGATTTTTTCTCTCCTCTCTCTCTACCCCTCACCCACTCAAGCTTGTGCTCTCTCTCAAAATAAATAAACTCGGGGCGCCTGGGTGGCGCAGTCGGTTAGGCGTCCGACTTCAGCCAGGTCACGATCTCGCGGTCCGGGAGTTCGAGCCCCGCGTCAGGCTCTGGGCTGATGGCTCAGAGCCTGGAGCCTGTTTCCCATTCTGTGTCTCCCTCTCTCTCTGCCCCTCCCCCGTTCATGCTCTGTCTCTCTCTGTCCCAAAAATAAATAAACGTTGAAAAAAAAAATTTTTTTTTAATTAAAAATAAATAAATAAATAAATAAATAAATAAACTTAACAAAAAAAAAGATTAGAGGTGCACTAAGCCAGGACTGAGGGCAGGGGTTTGGTGGGAATGTGGGATATAGGCTAGGCTTTGGAAGGACAAGGCAAGGGACCAGGCCCAGGGTTGACCACTAGTCAGCCACCAGAGCACAGCACGAGGAGTCCTGGACTCTGTTCATCTTCTCATAGGTACTCTATCATCTTCTCATAGCATTCAGCATACCAGCCCCGTTCTCCAACTCTGTGGTAGCAGAGGGAGGAGTTTAGTGTTTCAGATGGGCAGCCACTCTTCCAGAATTTGAACCAAGGGCAGTTGCAATGCCCCAGTACCAAGACCATCAGTGTTCCCTGGGGTGCCAATTCAGGTTTTGGATCCAGGCAGGGGGCCATCAGCCACAAGATGAGCACCCAGAAGCCCCACAGGACAAAAATCTGCCACAAGTGCTTCATGTTCAGCCCAGATGACGAGTCTCGTGGCAGGCAGCAGACTGACTTCTCTACCCAGGACTGAGAAGAAGGAGGAACTGAGGCTCCAGCATCTCTCTGTTCCATTGGCCCCCGTGGCTCCTCAACCCTCCACACCACACCTCCTCCCAGTCTATCATCTCCTGCCTCCATATCCATTTGCTCACCTCCAAAGAGGACTCTGGCTGGCCCTAGGATGGCAGATGCAGGGACAGAGAGATAACTTATGGCGGGTCCCATATCCTCCCCACAGGAGGAAGGCTTAGCTCTCAGTGGGGTTCTCCATGCCACCAGTTACTCTATAGATGCCATCACAACGTACACATTGTGACCTCCCTCTTGTTGCCTACCTGGGCAAAGCTGCCACTCTATCCTGTCTGGAATACACCAGCGACCTACACTAAACATAAGATCTATGAGAATGGGGACTTAAAATCATTTAAAAAATATTTATGGGATACATGAATGGAGTTGAGAGGGAACTAAAATACTGAGCCACCCAGGTGACCCTGCTTTCTTTAACTCTTTCAATTTTAGCCCCTGGGAATTTCCCTTACTTTTTCATGAGTCAGCTATATGTTCAAAGAGATCATTGTTATTTAGCATTTCAAGATGTTTTTCACCAGGAAGGTTTCCAGGATTAAGTCTACATATTACTGAAACTAGAACCTTTATTTTTGCATTTTTTGAAAAATGTTTATTGATTTATTTTTAGAGAGACAGAGAACACGGGAGGGGGAGGGACAGAAAAAGAGGGAGAGGGAGGATCCCAAGCAGGCTTTGCACTGTCAGTGCAGATCTCACGAACCGTGAGATCATGACCTGAGCTGAAATCAAGAGTTGGACACTTAACCAACTGTGCCAACCAGGTGCTCTGAACTAGAACCTTTATAATTAGCTTTCACACTGGTTATTGTTTTGTGACTTATGTAATTATATAAATAATGTTTTACAAATATTGAAAGAAGAGCCTTCCTTATGTGGGTTGCACCAGAATGCAAATAAAAAATATTTGCTTGGGACTCTTAGCCCAGTGCTTCTCAAACAAGAGTATGCATCAGAATCACCTGGAGAGCTTCATAAAAACACAGAATGCTGAGCCTCATCCCCACAGTCTCTCATTTGGTTTTTCTGGGGTGTGCCTGAGAATTTGCATTTCTAACAAATTCTCAGGTAATGACAATGCTGCTGGTCCAGGGACCACACTTTAAGAACCACTGTCTTAGCTTAATAGATCGATCTAGGGGCGCCTGGGTGGCTCAGTCGGTTAAGCGTCCGACTTCAGCTCAGGTCACAATCTCGCGGTCCATGAGTTTGGGCCCCGCGTCAGGCTCTGGGCTGATGGCTCAGAGCCTGGAGCCTGCTTCCGATTCTGTGTCTCCCTCTCTCTCTGCCCCTCCCCCATTCATGCTCTGTCTCTCTCTGTCCCCAAAATAAATAAACATTAAAAAAAAATTTAAAAAAAATAGATCGATCTAGCCAGAAAACTATTTTACAGGAAAAAAAAAAAAACCCAATTCCTTTATTAAAATGGAAGATCATTTTCTAATTATATTTTTGTTTTCTAAAGAAAAGCTTGTGTTTTCCTCCTACAACCTGCAATAGCATCCTAACTGGTATATCTGCTTCTGTTCTATCCATCCCTCACCCATTCTTCAGCTAGCAACTGACATGATCTTAAATTAATTTCCTGCTTAAATCCTTAAAATGGTATCAGAATAAAATCCATACAGAATAAAATCCAAAATTCTCACTCATCTCACAGTTTTCAGCCATTCTGGCTTTTTCTTTTTTCTAGAACTTTCCAAGTTCTATCTCACCCCAGGACCTTTGCACTTGCAATTCCTCTTCCTGGAACGCATTGCTCCCTCCCACTCAGTACTTCACCTGTCTGGTTTCTTCCCTTTCAAGTCTCATTTTAAATGGCATTCATCTTAGGGTTCATTCCCTGACCTCAGTATTATTAAAGTCTATAAGAACCTCTACTAATTGGACTCTGAGACCCACTGACACAGCTATATTATGATTCTTCCTTCTCAGGGTAAGTAGTGGGATTTCTACACTGTGATTATTATTTTCAATCCAGATACACCAAGGTCCCCGTATTTCTCCCAAGAGAAAATTGATCCATCTGCACTGGGAAAGAAGAACATGTAACATCTGCAAATATATTTATTTCTTTAACAATTAGGGAAAGTTTATCAGTGTGGATATAAGGTAAAAGAAGACTGTGACAGGGCAGAAGGAACTAACGAAAGGGCCTGAAAACTTCCTCTTCTCTGGTTGGGCTTGTAGGCTGTAGCTGCAGGGGACCAGTGCAGCCCCATGTGCAGTGAATGAGTCCAGTATAGGCCCCACTTGCTCCAAAGGTTGAAGGATCCCACTTGACGGAGAAGGTTGAAGCATCAGTATAAAGCCTGACATTATGAAGAGTGAAGTCTCTAACTAGTCAGTGTCTTGGTCTCCTTGGCCACCTAAAAGAATTCCAAAAAGGGAAGGACCATCTAATTCTGGAATTCCTAAAACAGAAGGTCCCCCACCCCTGTTGTCCCGTTACAGTGCCCTGTTTATTTGCTTCAGAGTACAAGGCACATTATGCTCTTTAATTATTATTTACTTTTTTCCAATTGTTTATGTGGTAAAATACACATAACAAAATTTACCATCTTAATCATTTCTAAGTGGTGTGTATACACATTTTTTTGTCTGCCTCTTTCTACCCCATACTGAAAGTTTCTTGAGGGAGACATGAGCCCTATCTTATTTACCATGGTATTTCCATAACCCAGGGGAGATCTGGGAAATAGGAAGAGCTCAATAAATATGTGTTGAAGAAGTGAATGAGGGTCATTAAGCCTGGAGCCTCACTGAGGAGAGAGGGTTAGGAAGTTAAACGTGGAAGAGCACCAAATGGGCACAAGCCAGAGAGTAAAGGACAATTTCTGCTAACATCCTTGGTCATTCATCCAAGAATAGATGCCACTCGCACTTGGTGGTGGTAACTAATGTGTGGAAAGGACCCAGACTCTGGAGCCAGAAAAAACAGGCCTTGAACCCCAGCTGTCCTGTTAACCTTAAACAAAGTCAACTCACTTCTTGGCTTCCTCATCTATAAATGGGGTTTGAAACAGTGCCTACCTCCCAGGGTTGTTCTGAGGGTAAAATAGATTAGAGCGGTTGGCATACTGTCAGTTTCCAGTTCCCATGAGCTAGTTCGTTCTTTCCCCCCTTCCCTAGAAAACTGCAGCCTGAGGGCAGAAGGGGGACTCTGACATTGCTCAGCTTCTCCTGAGTCAGGCTGCCAAAAAGCAACCAGCTCTGGTGTCCCTTCTCCTCTTCCTGGAAGCCTTCCCTAACCCAGTGCGTCAGTCAGTTTCTCCTACAGACTACCACAGTCTCCTGTGCCACCTTTTATCAAAGTTCTGGTCTTATTACATCACTAAAATGACCTGAGCCAAGCACCTTCATGCGCCATGTTCAGAAGCACGGAGAGGCTGTTTGAGTAAAATCAACCCAATAGGTCCTGGCTCCCAGGGTACTTCGAGGTCCAAAAGAATGGGCTGTGATATAGGGCAAATTACTCACCTTCTCCAGGGCAGTTTCTCTTTCAGAAAATGGATATAAACATCACACTTTTTTTTTTCTTTTCTCTTTTTCTCTCTCCCTCTTCTCCCTCCCTCCCTTTTTTTCTTCCTTCCTTTCTCTCTTTTTTTTTTTTTTTTGAGAGAGAGAGAGAGAGAGAACAGGAGAGGAGCAGAGAGAGAGGAGAGAGAGAATCCCACGCGAGGCTGGATCTAAACTGTGAGACCATGACCTGAGCCAAAAATCAAGAGGGTTAACCAACTGAGCCACCCAGGCGCCTCCACACCTACTTTCTGTAGCGGTGATTCTCAAACTTAACTGCAGGAAATCACCTGGGAGCCACTCCTAGTTTCTCATTCAGCAAGTCTGTGGTGGGGCCCCATAACACGCATTTTTAACCAGTGCCCAGGTGATGAGGTTGCTGGTTGGGGACGGTTTGAAAGTCACTGTTCTAGGAGGTTCCAAGTTGTTCCAAGAATCTCATGTGAGGTTCTTGGCGCAGTTCTTCGGTCAACCTAAGCAAATGGGGCTCTTACTGTTTCTGCGGGGCAACCACGCCTCCAGGTACCTGGTCCACGGAAGACCGCCCACAGGGTGGGAGTGGCTCCCAACCCCGACAACTGCGTTTAAACTCCGCAGCCCTCAGCACCCGACCGCTGGAGGGGAGGGTGGGACCTGAGTGAGAACACCGGCGATGGGTGGGGCCAAGCGTGCGCGTTGCTGCGCCTGCGTGCGGAAAGAGAGGGGGGCGTGGCTCAAGCTCCGGGCCGGAAGCAGGAGGCTGCAGGGGCGGGCCGGCTGGCGTCCCCTTTCCGGCTGGTCCCCATGGAGGCGCTAGGGAAGCTCAAGCAGTTCGATGCCTACCCCAAGACTCTGGAGGACTTCCGGGTCAAGACCTGCGGGGGCGCCACGGGTAGGCCGCAGCGGGGCCGGGGTTGCGGGGACAGGGGTGTCGAAGAGCTTGGCCGGGCGCCTGGACCCTGCCTGGCCTATGGGGGGGCTTGAGAGAGTGGAGCAGAGGCCATTCTGACCCTCGCTCCCTTCCCCGCAGTGACCATTGTCAGTGGCCTTCTCATGCTGCTACTGTTTCTGTCCGAGCTTCAGTATTACCTCACCACTGAGGTAAGGGGGGGGGGGGGCTACTACGTGGGCGGGGCTCTGTATTCTAGGGATGGGAGTGGGAAGGAGAGGCAGGGGGTCGAATCTTACTGAGGTAGTGCTGCTCCAGGTGCATCCTGAACTCTACGTGGACAAGTCACGGGGAGACAAACTGAAGATCAACATCGACGTATTTTTTCCGCACATGCCTTGTGCCTGTGAGTACCCACCAGGCGTGGGAGTTACAAGTTCTGAGGTGGGCTTCCAGATTCACATCTCCAGCCTTAGATTCTGGACGGGACCCCAGGACAACCTTCTTTCCCTAACCGCTGCAGCCCCAAGATAGTCCCAGCATCCCCTTTCCCTCCAAAACCCAGATTCCTTTGCTCCTAGGATCCAAGTACCTTACCCTGACTTCCTGCTTCCAGATCTGAGCATTGATGCCATGGATGTGGCTGGGGAGCAGCAGCTGGATGTGGAACACAACCTGTTCAAGCAACGGCTGGATAAGGATGGCATCCCCGTGAGCTCAGAGGCAGAGCGTCATGGTAACTGTGAGGAGGAGGCCAGATCTCAGATCCCTGAGCTGGACATGCCCAACCCCTTCCTTCTGACAAGTGGGATGTGGTTGGCCAAGTGACAGATGAAGCAACTAAGACCCAGAGAAGTCAAGTGGCTTGCTTAGGGTCCCCCAGCTATTAAGGATCAGAGTGGACTGAAATCCAGGCTTCTAGCCTCTGTACATTGAGTAGAGTACTCTACCTGGCTATCACTCTCAGAGGTCTCCCATCTCTGCCTATCACTGTTGAGTAACAGAAGTTTGAGGATGGGTCTTATGTGCTCTCGTTGTGGCAGAACTCCTCTAGATGGATCCAAGCTTCTCTAGGTGTTTGCTTCCCCATCCCGTTAGCTGAATTCAGCCCTTAATGCTCTTCCCCTTTGGAATGCAGGGTGGCTTACGGTTAAGAGTTTACGTTCTTGACTTAGATTGCCTAAATTTAGATGTAACTTTGTCTCTTGCAGTCTGTGACCTCAGCTATAAAGTGGTGATATACAGTAGTACCCACCACATGGAATTATAGGATCAAATGAAATCATGTGTATGATGCCTGGCACAAAGTAGCTGTTCACCCTAGCTTCCTTTCCTGTCTCTAGTCAGCCTCCCAGTGCCTACATTAACTCAGTTTCCCACCATAACAAAACCCTCCTCAAAGCTGTGATTTCTCACACCTTAGGGATGGCTGTGTTGTGAGTTTTATCAGTTGTTCATTCAACAGATATATGTTGAACACTAGTAAAACCAGAGAATTTGCTGTAGGATTGGATGTAGGGTATAAGACAGCAGAGTCAAGGTTCATTCCAAGGTTTGTGGCCTGAGCAAATGAATGACTTGAAATAGGGATGACCAGGGAGGAGGAGGAGGATTTTGTGTGGGTGTGTGAGAGAGGTGGGGGAATATTCTATATCTGCTATTATGTAACAAATTACCCCCAAAATTAGTGGCTTAGAGCAAAAACATTTGTTTTTATCAGTTGCTATGGGTTAGGAATTCAAGAGTGGTGTGGTTGGCTTACAGTCTCTTAGGAGATTGCAGTCAAGCTGTTGGCTGGGGCTGCAGTCATCTGAAGGCTTGACTGGGGGTGGAGGATCTGCTTCTAAGAGGGCTCACATGTATGGCTGTTGGCAAGATGCCTCAGGGCTTTCAGCACATAGGCCTCTCAGTGAATATCCTCATAGCATGGCATCTGGCTTCTCCCTGTGCATGTGATCTGGGAGAACACAAGGTGGAAATCATCACAACTTCTTTTGTAATCAAACCTCAGAAGTTACACACCATCATTTCTGCAATATGCAAGTGGCTACCCAGATCAGCCTTATTCACTGTGGTAGGTGGAGGCTACATAAAGATGTGAATACCAGGAGGTGATGATTGTTGGAGACTTCTTGGGGACTGGTTCCCCAGGAAAGGATGAGGATTTGGGGGTAGATTTCAGGTTTGAGTCATGTTAAATTTGGGAAATCCTTTTTTTTTTTTTTTTTTTTTTTTAATTTGAGAGAGAGAGCATGAGTGGGGGAGAGCAGAGGGAGAGAGAAAATCTTAAGCAGGCTCCACACTGAGCACAGAGGCCATGACCTGGGATCTCATGACCTGAGCCAAAATCAAAAGTCTGACGCTCAACTGACTGAGCCACCCAGGCACCACCTGGAATGTCCATTTTATACCCTAGTTTTATGCCAAGTTAGATATACCAATATAGATGTTAGAGAAGGGATGGAGAAACAAATGTAGTTAACAGCATAGAGATGGCATTCAAAGCTATTGGACTAGAGGAGAAAACCTAGGGAGTAAATATAGGTAGAGGAGAGGTCTAGGGACTGTACCCTGAGCCCCGCCAATATTTAGAAGTCAGGAAATGAGGATCTAGGAAGGAAGATTAAGCCATTAAAGTAGAAGAGAACCAAAGATGTTGCAAAAGCCAAGTGGAAGAAGAGTTTTAAGGAGAGTGAACAACTGTCAAAAGCCCCTGAGAGTCCAGTAAAATGTAAGAGCTGACCATTGCAATTGGCAACATGGAGGCCACTGGAGGTTTTAAAAAGAATAGTTTCGATAGTGTTGAGGATGAAAATCTGACCAAAGGACAGAAAAGGAAATAGAGACATTGACTAAAAACAACCCTTTCAGGAGTTTTGCCAGAAGAGAAAGCAGAGAAGTAGAGGAGGCTGGCGGAGAATGCAGGTGACATGGTGGATTTGGTGGTGAGATTAAGTGGATTCTGTTGCTTCTCTGTTTTTCGTGGAAATCGAAAGCAAGGTCATTAGCTAAGAGTGAAGAAAGGGAAAGGAATTATGGAAGCCAAAGATGAGAGGCAGAAATAAATTTAGTCATCTCAGATAATGGAAAGTGAGCTGATTAGTGAAATGGGGCAGGATTGCCAGGCAGCCTATTTTTTTTTTTTTAATGTTTATTTATTTTTGAGAGAGAGAGCACAAGCAAGGGAGGGGCAGAGAGAGAGGAAGACACAGAATCCAAAGCAGGCTTCAGGCTCTGAGCTGTCAGAACGAGCCAGACATGGGGTCAAACTCATGAACCGTGAGATCATGACCTGAGCCAAAGTCAGACACTTAACTGACTGAGCCACCCAGGTGCCCCTGTCAGGCAGTCTTAAAGGAGGCACAGGCAAGAAGTAGGCACAGAGAGTTGAATTTAACTAGGGTTTGGGTTTTACGAGGCTGGTACAACAAAGAGAGAGAGGAACAGATGGATTCTGGCTATGTGCAAGACCATAATTACAACAGTGGACCATGGCATTTATTTCCCACCTTTGTCAAGATATAATTGAAATATTGTGTAAAATTAGGGTGTACAGTGTGATGATTTGATTACATATATGAGACAATTAACACAATATGGTTAGCTAATTATCCATCACTTCACATAGTTACATTGTGTGTGTGTGTGTGTGTGTGTGTGTGTGTGTGTGTGTGTGTGGTGAGAACATTTAAGATCTACTCTCTTAGCAGATTTCAAGTATACAATATAGTATTGTTAACTGTAGTCACCATTCTGTACATTAGATCCCAGAATTTATTCATCTTCTAACTAGAAGTTTGTACCCTTTGGCCAACATTTCCCCATTTCTTCCACCCCAGCTGCTGGCAACCACCATTCTACTCTGTTTCTATAGTTAGGCTTTTTTAGATTGCACTTGTGAGATCATGAAGTTGTCTTTCTTTATCTGACTTACTTTACTTAGTGTAATGTCCTCAAGGTTTATCCATGTTGTTGCAAATAATAGAATTCCCTTTTAATGGCTGAATAATACTCCATTATATGTATTTACCACATTTTCTTTATCCATTCCTCTGTTAACAGACACTTAGATTGTTTCCATGTCTTGGCTGTTGTAAATAATGCTGCAATGAACATGGGACTGCAGATAACTCTTCAAGTTATTCTTTTTTCTTTTTTTTTTTAATTTTTTTTTTTCAACATTTTTATTTATTTTTGGGACAGAGAGAGACAGAGCATGAACGGGGGAGGGGCAGAGAGAGAGGGAGACACAGAATCGGAAACAGGCTCCAGGCTCTGAGCCATCAGCCCAGAGCCCGACGCGGGGCTCGAACTCACGGACCATGAGATCGTGACCTGGCTGAAGTCGGACGCTTAACCGACTGCGCCACCCAGGCGCCCCGAGTTATTCTTTTTTCTTTTCTTTTCTTTCCTTTTTTTTTTTTTTTTTTTGGATATACCCAGAAGTGGGATTGCTAAAACATATGGTAGTTCTCTTTTTAATTTTTCAAGGAACTTCCATACTGTTTTCCATAATAGTTGTACCAATTTACAAACCCGCCAACAGTGCACAAGTGTTCCCTTTTCTCCACATCTTCGCCAATACTGGTTTTTCTTGTTTTCATTTATTTTTTATTTTTTGGATTCAAACAGGTGTGAGGTGTATCTTATGGTTTTATTCTGCCTTCCCTGATGATTAATGATGATGAGCTCTTTTCCATGTATCTATTGGCCATTTGTATGTTTTCTTTTGAAATAATGTCTATTCAGGTTCTTTGCCCATTTTTAATTGTATTGTATGTTTGTTTTGCTGTTGAGTTGTATGAGTTCCTTATATATTTTGGATATTAATACCTTATCAGATATATCTTTTGTGAATATTTTATTTTATTCCATTCTGTTAATTGTTTCTTCTGTGCAGATTTTTATTTTGATGTAATCCCATGTGTTTATTTTTGCTGCTGTTATCTGTACTTTTGGTATCATAACCAAAAAATTATTGCCAAGACCAGTATCAGGGAGTTCTTTACCTATTTTCTTTGAGGAGTTTTACAGTATGAAGTCTTACATTTAAGTCTTTATTTCAAGTTGATTTTTGTGAGTTGTGTAAGATAGGGGTCTAGTTTCATTTTTGGCATGTGAATATGCAGTTTTCCCAGCAGCGTTTATTAAAGACACTGTCCATTCCCCATTTGGACCATGGAATTTAGATAAGGAGGGAAGTGAGGGCATGAAGGGGTCATGGTGTTAGTGGTGTCAAAAAATTGGTGGATTCTGGGTACCAGAGGTAGTGAACTGGGAAAATAAGGATAAGTAGTTGAAGATTGGGATACTTGAAATTGAATTTTGGAAGGTTTGCGGTAATTGGTCATAACAAGGTGTAGGTATGTGTGTGGAAATGAAGTGGGATCAGGCTGAGATGAGATGACAAAATAAAAAGATTGTTGGAAGATAGGAGGTCAAGGTATTAACTATTGAAATCACCAGTTATGATGAGGCAGGGAGTCAGGTGCAG
Organism: Lynx rufus; assembly: GCF_022079265.1. NCBI lineage: Eukaryota > Metazoa > Chordata > Mammalia > Carnivora > Felidae > Lynx > Lynx rufus. The sequence continues at coordinate 23,703,397 of NW_025814896.1, read as the reverse complement.
GGAGAGAGGCCTGAGGAGAAGCACCACGGTGAAGTGGTTAAAGGCTTGGGAACTGGGGCTGAAGTCTACCACTTACTGTGTTGCGTTGGGCAAAGTCACTCCTCGTCTCTGAGCCTCAGCGCCTTTGCAGGTACAATGGGGATAATAACCCCCACCTTCATGAAGTCCTTGTGGGGGTGACAAGAGACATTCTGTGTATGGCGACCTGTACTCAGCTAACATTTAGTATTTGCTGTTATTTTATTACTGTTACTTTTATTTAAAGAAATACGTGTGGAAGTGTTTAGTGCCTGGCACATAGTATGTGCCATATAAATATTAGCTATTAGTATAATTTTTATTATTCCTAAGCCACAAGTCAGAGGGCCTGTGCAGGGGTCAGGGGTGGAGATTTCATGATGTCTGCTCCCAGCTGATGCCCCTGCCTCTGCCCTTCCCGTAGAGCTTGGGAAAGTCGAGGTAAAGGTGTTTGACCCTGACTCCCTGGACCCTGATCGCTGTGAGAGCTGCTATGGTGCCGAGACTGAAGACATCAAGTGAGCTGGACCCCGGGGACCCAGGGTTGTGGGAGCTCCCACCAGGTGCTGTGTGCCGGCCATCCTCAGCCTGTGTCAGACTCCCACAGGTGGAGGAAGTCGGACCAAGAATTTAGCGGAGATGGGGTGGGTGCCTCAGTCACTCATCCTGGTGCAAGTGACTGAGGCTCTGTGGCCAGGCCCTGCCTGGGCCACAGCTGCGCACGAGGCTGAAGCGGCCCCTGCTCTGGTTCAGAAGTGGTCTCAGGGGGCGCCTGGGTGGCGCAGTCGGTTAAGCGTCCGACTTCAGCCGGGTCACGATCTCGCGGTCCGTGAGTTCGAGCCCCGCGTCGGGCTCTGGGCTGACGGCTCAGAGTCTGGAGCCTGTTTCCGATTCTGTGTCTCCCTCTCTCTCTGCCCCTCCCCCGTTCATGCTCTGTCTCTCTCTGTCTCAAAAATAAATAAAAACGTTGAAAAAAAAAATTAAAAAAAAAAAAAAAAAAAAGAAGTGGTCTCAGAATCCAACTGCCTGGGTTCCACCCTTGCATCCTTGGGCAAAGCCACGTAACCTCTCTTGTGAAGGGGGGGTGATGATAACCTTTCCCATAATAGTCACATGAAGATTAAATGTATACTGTATGTAAAGCACTGAGGTTGAAGGCCCAACCCAGGTAATTAGGCCCTTGATATGTGGCAACTGCTGTTATATTCCTCAGGCCCTGGCCCCTGAGAAGCTGATTCAGAGGGTCTAGGGTAGGGGCTGGGAATATGTATTTAAAATTTTTTGTATTGTAAAATATATGACTTATAAAATTTACCACATTCACGTGTACAATTCAGGGGTATTAACTACATTCATAGTGTTGTGCAACCAGCACCACTCTGTTGTAAAACTTTTCATCACCCCAAACAGAATGGGAATATACATTTTTAACAGTCCTGATGCCTCTGAGGAAACATACTTTGAGAACATCGGTGGTCAAAGGATGAGGCTGGCAGAGGCTTTGTTAGTGGACAGAACTGCTTTATTTCCCAAGGTATCAGCTCTGTTTTCGTGCTTCTTTGACACTCACCCTGCACCCCCTCTCCTGCAGGTGCTGTAACACCTGTGAGGATGTGCGGGAGGCTTATCGCCGTCGGGGCTGGGCCTTCAAGAACCCAGACACTATCGAGCAGTGCCGGCGAGAAGGCTTCAGCCAGAAGATGCAGGAGCAGAAGAATGAAGGCTGCCAGGTGTATGGCTTCTTAGAGGTCAACAAGGTACAGGAGGGACTCAGGCGGGAAAGGGCCAGCCGAGCTTCGGGTTGGCCCCACTGGGGCCCTCAGGAGACCAAGAGAAGGGGGAAAATGGCTGGAGAATGAGAGGGAATATCCCCTACAGGTGGCTGGAAACTTCCACTTTGCTCCTGGGAAAAGCTTCCAGCAGTCCCATGTGCACGGTGAGTGACACCACCTCCACTGGGGAATTTTAGACCCTGGATACCCCTGCACTTGCCTGATGTTCTGTGTCTTTGGCCCAGAAGAGACCCTCATCTCGGGCAGCAGTTTGGCACACAGTTAAGAGCACAGGCTGAGGAGCAAGACTGCCTGGGTTCAGACATCAGTCTCACACTAACGGCTGTGTGGAACTTTGAGGAACTTCCTTAACCTTTTTGAGCTTGTTTCCTACTGTATAAAATGGAGACGATAGTACTTATTTCCTAGGGTGTTTGTGCAGGTTAAAGATTGCAGCACATGGGGCTCCTGGGTGGCTCAGTCACTTAAGCATCTGACTTCAGCTCAGGTCATGATCTCTCAGTTCATAGGTTTGGGATTCTCTCTCTCCCCCTCACTCTCTGCCCCTCCCCCCCCCCAAAATAAATAAACTTAAAAACAAAAAAAAGACTGCAGCACAGAGCCCAGCTTGTGGTAGGCACTTGTTCAAAATGTAGACCCCAATATCGGATGACCCATGTGTGAGGCTTTGGGATCAGCAGACCTGGGTTGGAACACTGGTTCTGCCACTCCTGAGTTATATCAGATTTGGGAAATACTGAGCCCTACTCAGTTTTTCCTCCTGTAAAATGGGGCTGAAGATACTGATACCACCCTCACAGGGTTGTTCACAGGGATGAATAAATGGGATTTATTTTCATTCATTTATTCACCCGTACATTCACTAGATACTTAGTAGTCACCTACCGTGTGCCCCATTGTAGCCTGGGTGCTAACAATAAAGCAACAAACAAAGCAAAGTCCCTGTCCTCAGAACATTATATAGTAAAGAAACACCATGAACAAGTTGTAAAATATATGGACTATCAGATGCTATTAAGTACCATGAAGCAAAGAAAGGCAGGACAAAGATGACAGAGGCGAGGGGCTCTGGTGAGATGGTGTATGTGCGCTGCTGTGTATTGGGGGCAGAGAGACGCTAACGGGGTGGCATTTGAGTAAAGACCTGAAGAAAGTGAAGGAGCTGGCCATAAGGATGTCTGGGCGAAGGATTTGAAGTAGAGAGAAGAGCAAATGCAAATCTCTGAGGAGAGAGTGTGCTTGGCAAGTTCAAGGTGCAGTAAGAAAGCTGGGGGCTGGAGCAGGCTGGTGTGGTTAGTGATAAGGTGAACCAGGTAACAGGGCCATGGCAGGCAGGGCGTGGAAGGACACCACAGGGACAAGGGCTCTTACTCTCCATGAGATACAAGGCCATCCAAGGGATCTGAGGAGATGCTTCATGATGTGACTTGACTTTCAGAAGTAGGCGGCACTCTGCTGTGTGGATAATATGGGGAAGAGGGGCAGGACAGAACCAGAGAGGCCAATGGGAGGCCATTGCCATGGTCCATCCCGGCACAGGATGATGGGGGCCAGGCCAGGCTGGTAGTGGAGGGCCAAGCAGTAATTACTTACGTTTGAGGGTAATGCCAAGAGGAGTGGCTGATGGGTGTGAAGGGTGAGGGAAGGGGAGCAGTCAAGGATAACTCTGAAGTTTTGTGCCTGAGTAGTGAGGATGAAGTTGCCATTTCGGGGGAGGGGAAAATTCAGAGGAACAAGTTTAGATGGCTGGGCGAGTAAAGTGAAATTCAGCTTTGTACGGGTTCAGAGCAGTGGGATTTGGGCATCCTTTTAGACCACCCAGATGCAAGTAAGCAGTTGGCTGTTCAATGTGGAGGTCAGGGGAGAGGTCTGGCACAGAGATACAGATGTGGGAGTCCTCAGGCATGTAAAACCATGGAACTGGGTGAGGGCCCCCTGCAGGTGAGGGTAGGTGGAGAGGAGGACTCAAAGGACTGAGCATGGCACCTCCACTATCAGAGTGCGGGCAGGGGGAGAACGGGGGGTGGGGGGGAACGTGGAGAGGTGGGGTATACGGGGGGTGGGGGGTGGGAGCGGGGGAAGACACGGCAAGAAGACCAGTAAGAAACACTTGTGAGAGGAGAATGCCCGCTAGGAGGTGGTGTCCTGAAAGCCTGGGGATGGAGATGTTTCCAAAACCGTATCAGATGCTTCCGGACATCAAGTACGAGTTGCCCATTGGGTGTATGACATGGTGGTAGTCATTGTGACCTTGACAGTAGTTTTTGTGGAGTGATAGGGAGCACCCATTGCGTGGGCTCTGGAGAGAATGGGAGAGGAGTTGAGCCGGTGAGTAAGGACAGCTCTTTTGTAGAGTTTGCTGTAAAGGGAGGAGAGTGTGCTGATGCTGGAGGGAAATGTGGGCTCAATGGCGTGGTTTTGCCAGAGGTGCGACATGTGACGTAGGTTAACATGCTGTGGGAAATAGTCTGCTGAATAGTTAGCAAAAGTCATGCTCCATGGGTGGGAGGGACAGTTGTCAGAGTGAAGTCCTTGAGAAGGAAAAAGACAGAATCGAGTACCTCAGAAGTGTAGAATAAAGCCCAAATTCGGCAACAGGAGGAAAGGCAGACTACGTCTGGACAGGTAGGATGGCAGCTGGGTGATGGGGACACCATAAGGCAGTGTGACAGGGTTGTGAGGAGTGAGTTGTGGCCAGAGGCTAGAACCACTGAGAAGAGGCATGGAATGGCTGACCTGCTGTTCTGGGTGGATCTGATAGTGATTAAAATAAGTAGGGATAGTTGGGATAGTTTGCCACGAGCTGCAAAGCTGGGAATTTTAGGGCAGCTCGAGGGTCAGTGACCTGGAAGTGGCATTAAGGAGCAAGGAGGGCCTCACCTCATGCCACAAAGGAGGATAAATGTGGGGAAGAAACTGTCGCCACTAAGAGGGCTACAGGGTGCCTTCGAGGGAGAGCCAGGCTGCGGTTGGATCAAGAAGGTGAGTGGAATGTGTAGAGGTTGAAGATGTAGGGGTTTCGCTGATGAGTGATGGAGCCCCCTGGGAGGGATGGGAGTCGGGGTCATATTGGGGGATGTACAGAGCCACGGTGTGACAGGAGTCCAGGGGATGAGAGATGAGTTGGCGGTCCTGAGATGCCTCGTCACTAAGGGAAGCAGGAGTAAAGGGCCTGCTGGAGATAGCCCTGCTGGTCTTGAAGGGGGGGGGGGGGCGGGGTGGCTGAGTGTTGGGGAGGGGCAGGAGGTGGGTCTGGAGCCATGTCTCTATTCTGGAGGGGGTTGGGGGAAAGGTGGTCTCACTGGGATGGTGGGAAGACCACCAGTGTCGAGCTGTTGGCACAGGGTCTGGAGGCATTCAGTAGGAGGCGGTCTGGCAGGCAGCAGCCTCTCTTCTCCACCTAGGCTGCCTTAGAGTCAGGGAACCCAGGGCAAAGGGTATTCCATATCCTGGGAGGATATTTAAAACACAAAGCTACAATTGCCTGAGGCCAGAGATCTGACCGAATTGAAGGTCAGGAAGCTAGTTTCTGACACCCTTGTTGCTTAGGGTGGGGGAGGGGGGAAGATTATAAAGTTCACTTAGTGCTTTTCCATCTTAGATCCTACCTGGTCCTCAGGACAGCCCTTTGTAAAGATCACTGAGGTCCAGAGAGGGCAAGTGACTTGCCCAAGGTCACACAGCTAGGAAAGTGGCTTATTGGGCTCTAGGTCTTTTGTTCTTCCTAGGCCACCATACTTCTGCCCCAAGACCCCTCCTATTTTTCCCTGGCTGGGAAGGAGTTACCCTGGAGACTAGTGCAGGAGGAGACTTGTTAGCTAGGTCCAGACCCTACTGCCAAGGCAGGAATATTCCAGTCTTCCTTTCTACCATGTTATTTTGCTCCATGGTTCTCATTGTGAAGCTCTCAATCTTTTTTCTCTTCCTCCCTTCTCTCTCCTTCCCTCCCCCATGCTGCAGTACATGCTGTGGAGAGTAAGTGGCCCTGCCCCCCAGGGAGGCCAAGCCCCCACTTCTGGGGCAGGCTACCCTCCCAGGAAGGGGGGAGGTTTGGATGGGCCTGGAATAGGGGTCTTATTTTTCAGGTAGGGTTTCTTGAAGCAGGAGGGATCAGGGCCAGAGGGCAGGAAGTACTTGTTCTGGAATAGATGGTATAGACTACCCATGGCATTTCCTTTGGGGGCTGTAGGGGGGTAGGGGCAGGGGGGCAGGGAAAGTGCTTGGATGGCATTCTCTGGTCTCGCCTCACCTTGGGGTTCAGCAGTTGTCCATCAGCTCTATATAGTGGGAGATAGAGTCAGTGGGGTTTGTTTCCTGAGGTGCAAGCAGGGACTTGGTGGGAATGAAAACCTGGTGTGATGCCTGTAAAGGGCTCCCTGTATATGTCAGGGAAGAAATGGGGTCTGTTCTTAAGGCCCAGGAGGGTGTGTACTTGCACACAGGCTCCAGCAGAGCCAGGCTGAGGGGAATGAAGGGTCAAAGAGGAGCCGGGCAGTCGCACTCCAGAAGGAGGGGTGAGGAGGCCTGAGCAAGGATGCTGAGGGAGCCAGGAGGCCAGTCCTACTCCACCTGGTGACACCTTCTCCCTTCTCTCCTAGTCCATGACTTGCAGAGCTTTGGCCTGGACAATGTAAGTACCAGAGACCATGCAGGGCAGATGAGGGTGGGAGATGGATGCTGCCTTCATTTCTCCACAGGGATGTCCTGGGATGGGGGAGCAGATAAAAATACACCATATTCGGCCAGGGAATCAGTCTGAGGGTCAAGAACTGAGATCTGCACAGGCTGGAGATAGGGGATGGGGTTGGACAGGAGCATCCTGGGCAGAGGGAGCCTCCAGCCAAGTCAGGAGGGAGCGGGGCACTTCTCAGCAACTGTAGGGGCTGGTGTGGCTGGAGAGGTTGGTGGGGACCGGAACACATAGGACTCAGGCAGAGCTGCAGTCTGGTCTTCCTCCTGAGAGCTTCCTGGAGGCTGTTGGCCCTTTAACCAGTGTCATGATGTAATCAAGTTTACACGTTTTTAAAGATCCCTCTAATAGCTGAGGTTGATAAAGACCGAATCAGGACAGGAGTCGGAGCTAGGAAATCTGGGGCCCCTCCAGCCTAGGCTTCCCTGGCTCAAGACTTGCAGGCACATCTGGCACCTGCCACAACAGGTCCATGCCCGGTCTTTATTTGCCGTATGTTTGGATGCAGCCAGAACCTCAGACTGTGGAGGTCCAGAGGCCATAGACTCTGTTCCCTGGTGGGGCATGGGGGTTCTGCCTGTCTTGATCAGATTCTCCCAGGCAGGACCCTGCCCTCCCTCCTGCCTCACCACACATCCATTCCCCAAGCCCAGGCATCCCTGTCTGCCACTGTACTGCGGAACCTTTGATGGGGTGAGGCCTGTTGGGGCCTTGAGCGCTCGAGGCTCAGGTGCTGGTATTGCTTGCAGATCAACATGACCCACTACATCCGGCACCTGTCATTCGGGGAAGACTACCCAGGCATTGTGAACCCCCTAGACCGCACCAACGTCACCGCACCCCAAGGTACCAGCCTGGGAGGTAGCCCCCAGTTAGGAGAGCCCTACCCAGCACCCATGCCCAGTGTTCTCTTCTCCCTGCAGCCTCCATGATGTTCCAGTACTTTGTGAAGGTGGTACCTACAGTGTACATGAAGGTAGACGGGGAGGTAAGTTGGCAGGAGCTCAGGTATCAGGGTCCCTCTTGGTGACAAGCAGAGGCTCAGAGAGGGTGGGTGATTTACTTTCACAGCGAGAGTGCAGGGCCCACACTGTCGGACTTCAAAGCGCTTGCGCTTTCTACTTGTCCAAACTGCCTCCATCCATTCCACGGGTGCTCACTGTCCCCGGGGTCTCCCCTGGGTTGGGGGCTAACTCTTCCTGGGTCCCCTCCTCCCCTTTCTGCTGTCACCAGTGGAGCAACATCTCGGCAGATAGGAAGTCCAGCCCGGCCTTGCCAGGAGCTCATGATGCAGCCTTGGAGAGTTCCTTCCCATCCCTAAACTCCCACTGAGAGAATCCACCAGATGTAGTTGGGAATGGTGAACTATAAAGAGCTAGTGACTGAGGGGCAGCTGGGGTGGTGAGGCCAAGGGAGGGTGCCTAGGTGGTCCCCGGGCCTTGCAGTGTTCATAAGCGAGCTGGGGCCTTGTTTTCTCCTCTGCACAGTCAAGGCACTACGGACAAGGGGTGGGAGCAGGGGTAGGGCTGAGGGGGATTGGGAGCCAGGTTATAGAGTCGGCCCTGGCCCAGACTCCCTTCCTGTCCCAGGTGCTGAGGACAAATCAGTTCTCTGTGACCAGACACGAGAAGGTTGCCAATGGGCTGATGGGTGACCAGGGACTTCCCGGAGTCTTTGTGCTCTATGAGCTCTCGCCCATGATGGTGAAGCTGACGGAGAAGCACAGGTGAGGGTGGGGAAAGGGAGGGGCCTGGGCCTGCAGCGAGCAGGGGTACCTGCTGATCCCCTGCCCTGTCCCTCTACCAGGTCCTTCACCCACTTCCTGACTGGTGTGTGCGCTATCATTGGGGGCATGTTCACAGGTTAGAAGCTTGAGGGCGTGTTTGGGGTTGGGACATGGCAGGGAATGTAAAGCCTGGGCTCCCTGCGGATTTTGGGTTGGGGGGAGGAGGAGCACCTCCATGGTGAAGGGGACTTGCTGGCCTAGCCAGTCAGGTGACAAGGCTCTGGGGTTCAGCCAAGGGCCCAACTAGGTCCGTGTCAGCCCTTGTCTCTGTTCCCAGTGGCTGGACTCATCGATTCACTCATCTACCACTCGGCTCGAGCCATCCAGAAGAAAATTGATCTTGGGAAAACAACGTAGCTGTCTCCTTCCCCTCCGTTGTTCCCTTTCTCTTTGGCCTTGTGGTCATTTCCCAGCCTTCTCCCCACCCCTCCGACCCCCTCAGAGCGTCGGTCTCAGCACAGGTTGATAAATCTATTGATTGTGATAGTACTTGCTGGTCTTCATGTGCTTCTTGTGTGGCCAGGGCCTGGAAACAAGCCCTTTGCACAGCCATGAACTGAAGAAAATCAGAACTGACAGATTGGGCCAGATGCCCTCTGGGAGCCCCATGTGGACATCCCCTGGCTAATTGGGCTTTATTCAAACAAAACTGATATCCACCCCAATGCCCCATCCTCAGTCCCTCCTCTGCTGTGGTCTTTGGGCCTTTTGGGTTCAGCTCCAGGGTTGAGATGGACCTTTCCAGTATGAGCTTCCTGGGGCCACCATGGCCCACAGGCTCATGAGTGTCTGACCCCCGTGGTGCTAGGGCCGTGGGTGCAGGCTGGGGCTTGCCACCTCTTCAGTGATGGCTAAAGCTAGGGCTTCTCCCTGCCACCCTGGGTTCAATCACCTGATCCCTCATCCTCACTGACCATGCTCTATGCCAAGCCCCTGCTGACTCCTAGCACTAAGAGGGGTCCAGGCACGTCCTGCACAGTCTTCTAGGAGGAGGCAGAACTGAAAAATGGAGGGAAGGTAGCAGTGGCCATTCTTGAGCAAGGCTGGCTTCAGACCCCCAGCTCTGGACCTCATCAGGGCTTCCCAGTATAACCCTTAATAAGTGTGGAGGACCAGGCCCAACACCACACCATGCTGCAGCCCAGGGAAGCAGGGACATTGACAGCTGGTCAGTTCATCCGATTGTTTCTCAGGGAGTGTCCAGGTAAGACAGTAGTAGGGGTTCAAGTAGAAAGGACAGGAAGCCAACTAGGGTGATGATAGCAAAATCTCTAGAGGCAGACCTGAGACCCAGCTCTGATGTGATCACCCACGAGCTGTGTGACCTTGGACATGTCTCATTTATAAGTTGCAGATGATACTGCCGGCTGTAGTGAGCCTTGTTTTGTTTTTTTAGGTCAGCCAGAAACCATTCCTGCTTGTTAATAGTATCCTGAATTTCCTCTAGGAACCTCCCTACTTTCTCAGCATATGTGTTTGGGAGAAGGTTTGACCTCCCAGGACTAGGAAAGCTTTCTTCTAGGTGTGAATATGGGGAGATACAAGGCTGGTGCTGCCATCCTGCAGCTCCCAGGGGGAACCCTATGTGCAAATGAGCTGGCTCCAGAGGACAGCAGAGCTGAGTCCAGAGGCAGAGAACCGGTCCTAGTGACATCATTTGAGCCCTGTGACAAGCTGCCAGCTAAACACTGGGAATTGCAGCTATGCAAGACACACACCACCCCCGCCCCCTGCCAAGCCCTTTTTGTTTAATCCAATAGGGTTGGGATTTCTGTTACTTGCAACCAAAAATGTTCTGGCTGATATGCCTACTCTCAGGGTTGAAGAATAAACAAGCTAATGAAGTCTGTAAAGTGCTTAGCTGTCACTAAGTGACCCTGCCATTATCAGGAGCAGGAGCAACAGGTGGACTACTCGGCATGACAGCTTGGCAGCCAGGGTCCTCGGCCTGAGCCCTGAGCTTCCTGCCAGGTCCCATTCTTCCTAGTGGCAGCCACCCATCCCCAGCACCTGTTACCCAAGGGCAGCTCTGTTTTCTGCCCCTTGTATTATCATGCACAGCCTATGTTCAGGTGTCAGAGTGGAGGCACAGTCAAGTTCATTCGAAGAAGGCAGTGAACTCAGTCATGTTGGTGAGAAGGACCCCCAGAGGTTATATGGTTGGTAGGGGAAGAGTGTGCAGGGTCAATTAGGGTCAGGGGGCTGGTGGAGGGGGCGGAAGATGACCTGGCTGATCTGGCCGGGCATGGTGTAGAAGACCAGGAGAAGGAAGATGGTGACCAATGCCAGCAGCAGCAGCAGCACCAGGATGCGCCAGTACCGGCGCCAGATGAAGAAGACAAAGGTCTTCAGCGGGTTCACAAACCAGTTGAAGGAGGTTTTAGGGCGGCTGTGGGGACAGAGGTGGTGTCAGAATGACGAGGAAGCTCCTGGGCCGCCCCCACCTACCTTGGGCTCTGGCCCAGCCTCCTGTGTCGCCCCTCACTTGGGCTTCTCCAAGGGCTCAGGCTCCTTCCGCCCCTTCCCCACTGGCCGCTTCTCTGCCTCCTCCACAGTCAGCAGCTCAAACTCTGCCTCCACCTTCCCCTAGAGAAAGGAGGGAACAGAGGCTGAGCTCTTAGGTGGGCTCAGACCCCACCTCATACCCCCACCCACCCGTGGCCCTGCCCCGGCCACACCCACCGTGAGGATGTGGACGCTGCCTCCAGGGTCTGTGAACGCTAGGTCTTCCGGCCGGCCCTTCCTCCTCTTCTTCTGCCTCTTGCCAGCTCGCACCTCCCGCTGCTCCCGATCCTCATCCTCTGGCTCCCGCAGCTTCACTACGGGCCACCAGCCCCGCAGGCGGCGGCAGCGAAACAGGTTGCACCTCGGCCCTGCCCCATCGCGGGCCAGGCGCACGGAGCAGAGCTCGGGGCCCCGGGCCCCCCGCACCATGTCTGGCAGCTGCAGCTCCAAGGATCCTGCGAGTGCAGAGCTCTCTGGGTTAGGTAGGAGATCAAGGTCTGTCTGGGCCTGGGGTGGTGGGGAGCCACAGCAGGACTGTGCCTCAGGGCATCAGGAACTAAGACGTGGTGCGCCACAGCTGGGGGCCACGCAAGCGCAGCCACACATCAGCAGGTTGTCAGACCCTGGTGAAACGACCAAGGATGGGACCAGACTGCCAAAGTGGGGCCATGGTTTCAGAGTCCAAAGTGACCTGAGTTCAGGTCATGTCAGAAGACTGAGTCAGGGACTTTGGGTGGGAACGGAGGTCAGTAATGAGGCCAGAAAGGTTAGTGACCTAGGGTCTGAAACCCAGGACTCACGGTTGGGTTACAATAGGGAACCAAGGGCCAGGGGGCACTGGCAATGAGGACAGAAAGTAGGGCCAGGGTTTGAGGTAGGAGGGAGGCAAAGCCCTACCAAGGAAGTCGTTGGCAGAGATGCGGTCATAGTCCCAGACCTGCAGGACCAGCACGGCTGGCTGCCGGAACTCGGCCTCCTCCAGGGCGAAGGGTCCAGGCCGGCGCCGGACGCTCACCTCCCGTTCCGTGGGCAGGTAGTCGAAGCGGAACACGAAGCGCCAGTTAAAATTCCCCTCCCCAGTCAGAGAGTTGAAGTGAACGTCTGTCTCCTGCTTGTCATGCTCCAGTCCCTTCACCCAGCTGGAGCCAGGAGAGAGGTACAGGCGGAAGAGTAGCCTTCAGCACCGGGGCCAAACCCAGAACCCAGCTCGCCAACCCCCCACCCCCACTCCCTGACCACCGGACGGGGGGGGGGGGGGGCCCTCCACCAACTCCAGGTGCCAGAGAGGGCCCAGAAGACAGGGCTGTGGCTTAGCCTGAAGCCCATGCCCCTGACTGCAGTCTCACCTTGGTTCTCAGCCATTTGCCTGGTCTAGCCTACAGGCTCACCTTTTCACATAGATGTCACTTGACATCTCTCCAGTGAGTGGGTTCACATCATCCAGAACCACATCCTCCGTGTTCCAGATGATGACTCTGAGCTCATAGCTGGGGGAGGTATCAGAAGAGAGTTTTCAGACTCTTGGGGTCTTGAGAGGGGCTGCAGGAAGCACCTAGGCCATGGCCATGACATTCATTGAGCACCTCCATGTGCCCAGCGGGGTGATCAGGAAGTCTGTGGTACTTACATGGGCAGTCCCAGCTATCACTGATCACCCCCACCACAGCAGATGGCACCAGGAATGGTCCATTGACCAAAGCTGGGCCAAGTTTCCCCCATAAATTTTGAATCAGGATGCTGAAAGTTTGAGTAACGTCAAATGCCACCACATTTGGAGTTGGAGCCACCACGAGCCAGGGTGATGTGCAAGCTGAAGTTTTAGGGTACAGGGGAGAGAAAGCCAGTTTGCAGTGACAAGTGAGAGGGCGAGCTACAGAGTGGGGATGAGAGCATGCAGCCCCTGAGTGGCAGAAGGAGGGGCGGCAGCTTTCCTGATTCTACCCCAGATAGCCATGGATTTTTCTGGGTATCTGTTGTTTTCTCTTACCCAGCATCAATTTCCTCTCATTTGCTGACGGCACCATGATTTTGTGTTGGTGAGCACCCACTACCCTCACCCCTATGCTGTCAATCTGTGTGATTCTGGTGGGGAAGACTCACCTCTACCTGGCTCCAGAGGTGGGTACATCACCTAGGACATCACCCAGGGTTAGCCAATGAGCAGATTACAGCCCCCTACCCACAAGGGTTGGTTAAGAGACCAGGATTTGACGCATGCTGATCCAATGAGAGTCAGCCCTGAGACTTCTGCTTTTACTGGCAAACAGGTGTTTGTTTTTCTGCTCAAGTAGTCCAGTTGATGAGATATAAGCCTTGTACCATTAGCAGCCATCTTGCCCCCAGACTGCAGAAGCCTCCCTGAGAGTGACACCAAGGGAAGCAGAGCCCAGAGGTGGAAAGTGTAGATTGCTGACAATATCTGAAGTACATAGAGCCTACGCAGAACTCCACTCAGACCAGCTCCAGTTGGAAGGGGGCAGACACCCAACTCACAACGGCTTAAGAAAAGAAAGGGAACTTAATAGCTCACCTAGTTGAAAAGGCTGGCTCAGCAGCCTCTGGCTGCTTCACTGGAGGCCCAGGTTTTCAGAGAGCCCTGGTACTGGCAATCCAAATGTGCCTGCCCCAGGGGAGGCAGGGCCAGAACTCACCTGATGGGCTGCCGAGGCTTGATGTCAACTGGGGGTGGGGCAGGCACATCGCGGGGGAAGATGTCAATCCACATGTGAAGGGATCCCTGGGAACACAGGACCAGGCTGAAGGGGTTTGCTGAGGTCCCCACCTCCCGTGATAGCCTTGTGGCCAGAGGCTGTGCCTTGCCCCAGGTGGAGAGGAGCTGGAGTCAAGAGGGCACAGTCAGGCAGATCCTGGAGGATGAGGTCGAAGGTGGGGTCTGAAGTGGGGGTTCCAGGTCTAAGGTTAGGTTAAGGATAAGGCCCTGGGAGTGGAAGGTTGGGATCAAAAGTAAGATCTGATGTTCCCAAAGTCCAGAGCCTAGGGACCTGGGGTTGAGGTCAGATCGAGAGTGCCAGGTCTGACCCCTTGGTGGCCAGGGGTGGGGATCCTGCAGGACCAAAGTCAAGGTGGAGGTATGGAGTCCAGGATGGGGGTCTAAGACTGGAGTGGGGATGCTGGGAACCAGGATCAGGAGCCAGAATCAGAAGTGGGAGTGCAGTGCCCAGTTAAAGGTGTTGGGGAAGGTGCATCCTGAGGGCCCAGGGTCCAGGAGCAGGTGGGAGTCCTGGGATTCTGGGAACCCCAGGGGTTCTGGGGTTGGGTGCTGAGCCCTCCCTCACCTGCAGCAGCCCTGGGCTGCGGGGATGGTAGAGGGGCCGAGTTTCTACGTGCTCGGGCACCAGCTGGATCCCAAGCTCCGGCATCTCTTGCCAGCGCCGCAGCACCAGCAATGCCTGTACCTCCTCGGGGACCTCGCTTGCCACTTTGGGCCCCCCCCTACCTGCGAGGAGAGGTGTATGAGCTTGGGTCCCTCACAGGTCCCGAATCTCCCACTTTCCACTCCCACCCCTCAACAGAAGTGCAAAGCTGAGGCAGCTGCTTTGTTGGACAAAGCCCATGGTCCGGGAGGTCAAGTCCACAAGGCACAGAAAGTGGGGAGATGCTTCTCTAACGACTTTTGCCTGTAAAAATCCATCAGTGGAAGGACAGTGGGATTAGAGGGGCTATGACTTTGCACAGACTCTGTTTAGAGAAAGACCACCAGCCACTTATGAGGTGTGAGCTCAATTCTGCAGCTACATTTTGTCATGTGGGACCCCTATGTGGGCCACCCTATGTTCTGGAAACTTGATTAGCTATGGCTCTGAGGGGTCCACTTTGACTCTTTGGGGATCATGCTCACCAACAAAGACCATTTTCTCCCCACCATCCAAGAATCTCATCCTTAGCCAAACTCACCACCTCTGCTTGCAGAAGGAGGCAAGTTCTTTTGGGGGACACACTAGAGTGGGCACCAGGGGGCCCCTGTACCTTAACAATCTTGCTCCCTATGGAGTGTCCATCAGAGAGGGGCTGGTACCTGGGGGCAGGGTCTCAGGCGATGTCAGAAAGACTTTGCTGCCCACCTTGACAGCCCCGGCTCGGTATTCAGGGCCAGGGAGGCCACAGCGTTGGCACAGCCCCGCCAGGATCTGGGAAGGCTGGAGCGCATCACGCCAGGCATTGTACCCATCCCTGCGGGCAGAAAGGGAAAATGCTTCAGTTGGAGTCAGCATATGGACACAGGTGGGCACAGGGGCAGGGATGGGGACCCTTGAAGACATAGGATCCAGGTTCATAACTCCAGTACAAGACAGATTAGTCCTTGCTTATGGTAACCAAGAAAATCAAAGATGTATTGCCCATGCTCCAATGGAGGAGATAACTGATATTATCTCCATTTTGCAGATGAGGAAACTGAGGCTCAGAGAGATCAAATGACTTATTATAGGATACCAAATCCCAAGCCCAGGTATTGACCACTATGCTATAAGGTCCTGGTCATAGGGAGGTCCCCTTCTATGAAATCAAAGGATGTGGGGACATCAACAATAATGTGACCTTAAATGTCTTTGGTCAGACTCAGAATGGCTCCTGAGGGTCTGTGGGACTCACGTGTCATATTGGGAGGCCAGCCCACAGTTCGCCCTGTGATGGCTATAGAATCGGTTTTCCAGATCAATGTGGGTCTCCCCGATGAGGTCGTCAGAACCCACAAGGTCGTGATCAAACACGGCCACAGTCAGCTCTGGCTCGGCAGGAAGAGAGATGCTGAGCTCCAGCACCCTGGCCAGGAGAGAGAATGGCTGAGGACACCTCCATGCCCTAGGAGATGGTCTTGTTGGGGGACAGGGGTTCCAGGGGGCTCAGCAGCCTCTGTCCATTCCCTCACCATCACCATGCCAGCTGCCTGAATGGGATGCCTTGGGCCACAGGGTCAGATGGTAAAGGTGCTCCCATTCCCAAGCCCAGGGCCCAGCCTCACTCTCCAAAGATGGGGTTCAGCTGCTTGGGGATGTAGCGCTCCTTGGTGTCCTGCCGCTCCCGGCCAGCACTCACCACCACGTAAGGGTCTGCCTTGCCATTGGGGTCCGCAGGAGCCAGGTTGGTAGCCTAGCGGGACAATGTGGGTGGGGCTGAGAGAAGTGTCACTGTCATAAGGTTACCCTTGCTGGACCAAATCTCAGGTTATGTGTAAGCAAGAAGTTACTGAGGAGGTATCTCGCACCACGAGGAATCAACTGAAAGATTGCACAAGATGACTTTTTTCTTCTTTTAAGTTAATTATGAAATATTTAAGACATGCAAATAGGTATAATGAAAAATATAATGAGGGGAGCCTGGGTGGGTCAGTCGGTTAAGCGTCAGACTTTGGCTCAGGTCATGATCTTGCAGTCTGTGGGTTCAGGCCCTGCATCAGGCTCTGTGCTGACAGCTCGGAGCCTGGAGCCTGTTTGAGATTCTGTGTCTCCCTCTCTCTGCCCTTGTCCCACTCATGCTCTGTCTCACTCTGTCTCTCAAAAATAAATGTTAAAAAAATTGTTTTAATATAAAATGAAACAAAATATGTGGAAAGATGTATAGGACTTTGATGTTCAAATCATAACTTTCTATGTTCACTTTTATTTTTTACAATGATAAAGATATTTTAACTAATATAAAAAGAATAATACAATGAACATGTGTATGCCCAGCTTAATAAATAAAACACTACCAACAAATGGAAACTCCCTGAATCCCCTTACCTGATTTAATTTCCTTTTCATCACTGAAGTTGCCAGAACCCTTTACTTGAGGTTTATGACTCACACAAAAAAAGTAAAAATACTTTTACTACATATGCATGCATCCTGAAGCAATATATAGCACCATTTTGCATGTTTTTTAACTGTATGTGTTAAACTTACTTTTCTGTTTTGGTAACTACATAATGTAGTAAATATATAACCTATGCATAAATTATTGAAGTATAATTTATATACACAAATATATTTTTAGTGTTTTTTTACCCTCCTGTCTACAGTGAATGAGCATTCCGGTTGCTCCACATCTTTATAAACACTTGGTATTGTCAATCTTTTTTATTTTAGCCATTCTAGCATAGGCAAAACTGTAGCTCATCGTGGTTTTAATTTGCATTTCCCTGATAACTAGGCGTGTTGAGCATCTTTGGATGTGCTTATTCACCTTGTGTATTTTCTTTGGTGAGGTGTCTGTTCATATCTTTTGCTCCACCACTGAGTTTTTAATTTTAAATATTAGACTTTTGGGGTGCCTAGGTGGCTCAGTCGGTTGGGCGTCCGACTTCAGCTCAGGTCATGATCTCACGGTTCATGAGCTCTGTGCTGACAGTTCAGAGCCTGGAGCCTGCTTCAGATTCTGACTCCTTCTTTCTCTGCCCCTCCCCTGCTCATTCTTTTTTTTTCTCTCTCTCTCTTTCAAAAATAAATAAAAATTAAAAGAAAAATGTGTCTGTTTTTTTTTTTAATTAAGAAAAAATTTTTAAGTGTTTATGTTTTGAGGGAGAGAGAGACAGAGCACAAGTGGGGGAGGGGCAGAGAGAGGGAGACACAGAATCTGAAACAGGCTCCAGACTCTGAGCTGTCAGCACAGAGCCTGATGCGGGGCTTGAACTCATGAACAGATAGATCATGACCTGAGCTGAAGTTGGATGACCAACTGACTGAACCATCCTGGCGCCCCTCCCCCCCAAATTTTTTAAATTATACTTTTAATTTCTAAAAATTCTTGGGGTGCCTGGGTGGCTCAGGTGGTTAAGCAACCAACTTGGGCTCAGGTCATGATCTCATGGTTTGTGGGTTCGAGCTCCCACATCAGGCTCTGTGCTGACAGTTCAGAGCTTGGAGCCTGCTTCGGATTCTGTGTCTCCCTCTCCCTCTGCCCCTCCCCTGCTCATACTCGCTCTCTCTCAAAAATAAATATTAAAAAATCTAATTTCTAAAAGTTCTATCTACTCCTTCAAATTGGCTGTTTATTTTTAATTTAATCTCTTGTTCCTTATGTATTTTAATATATTCTTTATTTCTTTAAACATTCTCTAATAGTTATTTATATTTTCTATCTGGTCATTCCAATATCACTGACCCCGGGAGTCTGAATCTGTTGTTATTTTTGCTATTCTTATTAATTGTGGCTTGTTTCTTTGTATATTGGCACTTTTTACCATGACTCATATTTGGTTTAACTCATCCTGAGGGCCCAAATTGCACGTGCTCTCTGCCAGAGACGGCTTGCTTTTACTTCTAACAGTTTCCTGGGCAAACTACCAACCTGCAGCCACTTTATTATTTTTTTTAATGTTTATTTATTTTGAGAGAGAGAGAGAGCACACGTGTGCACACAAGTGGGGGAGGGGCAGAGAGAAAGAGAATAAATCCCAAGCAGGCTCCATGCTCAGTGCAGAGCACATGAAGTGCTCGATCTCACAACTGAAGCATCATGACCTGAGCCAAAATCAAGAGTCGGACGCCCAACCGACTGAGTCACCCAGGTGCCCCTAATTTTATTATTTTCAAAACTTCCAGTCACTCTTGAAAGCCTCTTGTTCTCCATTTGTGAAATATATTAGATGGTTGTTTTACATTTTAATATTTGAAAATTCTAACATCCAAAACCCTTAAAAGTTTCATTCTCCTTTGTGTTGTTTTTTTCTGGCATTTTTTTCTCATAGTTTTTTTTTTTCTTTTTTTCTTTTTTAATTTGGGATTGTGAGCCCAAACTTAGCTGTCTAAATCTATGAAACCAGGGAAAACTTGGGACCATTGTAAGCCAATTTCTCAGTTTTGAGTTTTCTGGAGTGAGCAGATAATATAAATTCAAGTCTTAAATCAATGTGAGAGCAAAACTCTAATTATAAATTCTCAGGGAAGACATTGTTTTCTACTTCCCCCAGTTGGAGAAGAGGCTGAAACAGACCATTTACCTAACAAGCTTCTTTTCCAGTGAGTAGAATTCCTCTTGCCCACCTTTCACTAAGAGCAGAGCCCTCACTGGATGCTGCTTCATGCGAGGGTCTTGGCTGTGGCTCCCATCTTAGACAGGCTATTAGAATCTAAGCCTCTGGGTCCAGGTATAGACAAACCTCTCAAGACAACCTGTGTTTCAGGGCTTCCACGTGGGATTCCTTCTGCCTCTTCATCTTAGATCCACTGGGGATTCCCTTTCTTATGAGCTTAGCATTCACTTAAGATTGTTTATCTAGCATTTCTAGATGAATTACATCAGGAAGTTATTTCCAACCATCTAGTCTGTGATACTGCGAGAAGGAGAAGATCAAGATGACTCCTACTATCGAATTATGCACTAGGATGTGCCACAAAACATTTATTTAAATTATGTCTTAGTCATAATCCTTATATTTAAACCAGATAGAAACACAGAATCTATTCCGGTGCTGAGATCGAAGTAGGCAGAGAAACCCACTCATTCCTCTCATTCCCTGAGATGCCTTTTGGGAAACTTCAGGACCCTGCTGAGTGCTGTGTGAAAACCACAGCAAGGCAAGAACCTGTGTGAAGGTTTGTTTTTTATTTTGTTTTGTTTTTTTTACCCCTCTCCCCTGTGTGAAGGTATTTGATGACAAGCCGTTGTGAAACTTGAGGTTAAGAGCTCTGCTCTTCCTGGAGTTATATTCCACGTTCTATAAACTAAGGGTTTAGAACTATGAATAAGGAGTCAGAAGACCTAAGCTCTAAAGTCTGGTTCTACCATGTGTGAGCTTTGTAACCCTGGGGAGTCTTTTAACTTGTGCCTAAGATTTCCCACCTGAAAAATGAAGAAGGTGGACTCTGATCCCTGAGATTCCTTCCAAATCCTCAGTCTGTAGCTTTCATGTACATTACCTTCACTGGAATTGGAGGCATGCTGGGGCGACGGATGCTCACCTTTACCACATATACTCTGACCAGGAGCTTAATGGGCCGGTTCTGTGGGACCCCTCGGGAGATCTGGGGCTCAGAGAACGACACTGCCTCTGATTCAGGGTAAATAAGGAACGAGCCCTGGTTTGGGGAAGACAGAAAAGTCTCTGGGAAGAGAGTCTTCCTCCTGCCTCCCCACCTGTACTCCTTGGCCACCCTTCCTTCCCCAAACATACCTTGAACTTGCCCACAAGGTGTCCAGACCTTTCTTCCTCTGCATCTCCATCCTGGCCCCCTTGCCCTCGGTACAGGGGAAATACATTCAGCCAGTCTTCAAAGTTGTTAAACTCTTCTTCCAGGGTGCTGTTGTAGATCTGAAAGGCAAGGGCCTCAGTGATAGACCAATGTCAAGAATCCTAGCAGAATCCCCTTTCTCTGACCCCCACTCACCTTCAGGGTGGCTATTGCTTTCTTCTGGGACACAGAGCCTTTAACTTCAGCCTCACCCTGACCCTGGTCTTGGACCTCCCCATCCACAGAAATGAGGTTGACCCCATCTGGGAACAGCAGAAATGCCACAATTTGAAATACTCGTGTCACGGGAGGGAGAGAGACACACAGAGTAGGAACAAGAAAGCCAAATCTCCTACCTGACTCCCCAGGATCATCCATCTCATCCTCATCAAAGTTGGTCTGAAATCAAAGGGCAAGTCAGAGATTCCTCCCTACCTTCACCTCCTTAATCTACCCCTTTTCCAGGATAGGGAGTTGGGAAACCTTAGTCCCAGTTCAGCCAAGTGAACCACTTGTATTTGGCTAGCAGTTTGGCTAGTCCTGCACTGCCCAAGACAGTAACCCCAGCTCCGTGTGTCTAGTGAGCACTTGAAATTGAAAATTGAGACGTGCCGTAAGTGTAAAATACCAAATTTTAAAGGCTTAGTATAAAATAAGAATGTCAAATGTTCCATTGTTTTTTATAAAGGTTACTTGTTGGAATATTTTAGATATATTAGATTAAATAAAATATATTATTAAAGTCCATTTCACCTCTTTCCTTTTACTTTTTTTTTTAATTTGTCCACTTTAAAAGTTAAAACTACATATGTAGTTCACATGATATTTCTGACAGCACAGCTGTCAGTAATTCTCAGCTTCCAGAACTATTATGAAGGTAAGAAAAGACGTGCAATGAAGAGCTCTGAAAAGTTGTGGAGCTCCACATCTGATGAGATCCTTCTTGCCATTTATACCCCTGGGCCTCCAGCTGCAGTCTGGGACCCGCCTCTGCACCCACCTGCCCCTGGAGCTCCTGCAGAGAGGCATAGTACTTGGACCACCAGTCAAGCTCTTCAGGATCTGGGATGTCTTCCTCCAGCTTGGGGCCTTGGTTCAGGAGGCTTCTCAAAGGGAGCTTCTTCAGAGGAGCCTGAGGAAGAGAACTGAGCGCCCCTAACCCAGCATCACCCAGTCCCTTCTCCACCCATTTCCATACCCCATCACCTTGAGAAGCCGTTTGGGCATCCCCACTTCAGCCAAGGAGGGATCCAGAGACCTCTGTCCTGGGAAAGAGGAAATGACACCAGGAGGAGGTCAGGTGAAGTCAGACTCCATGCCCCACGGGAGGGTCCCCTGGAGCCATCTCAACCGGGGAACTGAGGGGCTTCTGTCTGGAGGCCCTTAAGGGGAAGGAAGGCCCCTTACCTTTTGGTCCCTTAGGCACTAGGTCCACTGTCTCTTCCTCTTCTCCTTCCTCCTTGGGGGGATCCTCATGAGCCCGGAGTATGAATCGCAGCATGTGGGAGACAACATGGGAACCCACAAGCACGGTGCGGCCAAAGGCCCGGCGCTCAATCACCAGGATGCTGAGTGGGGGCTGTAGGTAAGGCTGCTCAGGCAGGTCCTGGGGGTGGGGAGAGAGAAACTGGGTCTCTGAAGACCTGGGGAGGAGGGAGAGGCAGCAGCACAGGCAGACAGAACAGTGGAGCTAAAGCTGCTTTCCCAGCTCAGCTCTGCCACAGCCTCATTGTGTCATGTCTGGTAAGTCACCAAGCCTGTTTCCCTGGCCAAAAAGGGATACGATCCTGCACTCAAAAGACTGTTGTAAATATCAAAAGACATAATAGATACAAAACTACTTTGGAGCCAACAAAGTGCTATCAGAAACATGTGGTGGTGGTGGTTGTTATTATATGAAGGATCAATGCTCAGTTTGCTAATGTAGATTTAAAGCCGTAGCAATATGTATGCCCTTTAATATGGGAATTCTATATCTATCAATGGATCCTAAGGGGGAGGGAAAAATTAAAATACTGTATTGTTGGGTTTATTTTATACATATGTGACAATTATCACACAAAGGAGGGAAGAAGGAATGGCCCTATAATAGAGAAAAATTTTACTGTAATTGAATTAGTATTAATCTGAAGTAGATTGTGAAAAATCAGCACACATACTGCGATCCCTAGAGCAACTACTAAGCAAAGATCAACAAAGGAATTAAAGTAGTACACTAATAAATATCTATTTAATACAAAAGAAAGCGGTAACGGAGGAACAAAAAATATATGAGACATTTAGAAAACAAATACCAGGGGGGCCTAGGCGACTCAGTCAGTTGAAAGTCTGACTCTTGGTTTAGGCTCAGGTCATGATCTCACAGTTTGTAGGATCAAGCCCCACTGTCAGGCTCTGCGCTGGCTGGCATGGAGTCTACTTGGGATTCTCTCTCTCCCTCTCTCTCTCTCTGCCCCTCCCCTGCTTGTGGAGTTATTTTTAGAGAGTGTATCGTAAGCCCTGGGAAAGTAAATGGGGTAATTGCTGAAATGTCAGCAATGTTCTGGTCTCAAGGCTGTCGAATGCGATAGCACTACAAGATCCAGAGCCCCACGATCTCCCAGGAGCCAGTTAGGAAACAGACCCACTGCAATTGCCTAGCAGTCCTTGAAACTGCACATCTTCCCTGCATGCTTTCACGTAAACACCAGATGTGTCTTTGGTCTATGTGTGGAGGCTCTTTGTGTTTTCCTCCCATGCTTTGACATTCTTTGATGTTTATATCTGGCGAACATGAAATAAAGACCAAGTGCAGTTTGCTGCTGTTTCACTGGCAGAGGCAGCCCTGCATGTCCGCTCCGTCTAAGAGTCTGAGAACTTTTTCTTCAGTGTGTGGCTACACCTGCAAGTGCTCTGTATCTCTCTCTCTCTCAATATAAATAAACATTAAAAAAAAAAGAAAAAAGAAAAAGAAAACAAATAGCAAAATGGCAGATGTAAATCCCAACCATGTCAATAATAACATCAAATGTGACTTTGATTTGTAAAACAAAGACAAAAGAAATGCAGAAAAAAATTAAATTTCCTTTGCCTTGGCAAAGTGCTTAAGACAGGCAGGGTGACCTTTCTTTAGGAACTCAACTGCCTCTATTGCTAGAGGCAAAAGGCAACCTTAGCTTGACATTAGCCTTACTGTAAAAATCCCTTTGGAAACTTCCTTTATTCTACCCCACCCCCCAAAGATATATGTTAGCAGTCATCCTCCAAGCAAATGGCCCACTGATATCATCTGATATCATAACTAAGGTTTTACCAGACAGTAGTAAACGACCTTATCCTAACAGCAGCTAGCCCCTCAAGGTCCTGGAAACTTGGCTTCCAAATTCCTCAGAGATTTACACTATTCCTAACCCTCTTCCAACCTGAAGGTATATAATCAGTCACTCCTCACAACCCCAGTGCAGCCCTTTCTGCCCACAATTCCTGTCCCTGTGCTTTAATAAAACCACCTGTTTTGCACCAAAGATGTCTCAAGAATTCTTTCTTGACCGTTAGCTCCCGGACCCCAACACTTCACATTGACTTTATTAAACACTTTAAGCAAAAGGCAGAGATTGTCAATGGATTTTTTTTTTTAATATGCAACTACGTGCTAAAAGATACTCTTTAAAAAGACACATATGGGTTGAGAGGAAAAGGATGGGGAAAGATACATCATGCATCCAGTAATCATAGAGAGCTGGAATGGCTTTACTATCAGACAAAATGGACTTTAAGACACAAAATTTTACTAGAGGCAAAGACGGACATTTTATGATGATAAACAGATCAACTCGTAGGAAGCTATAACAACTGTAAAATTTTTTTTTTCAACGTTTATTTATTTTTGGGACAGAGAGAGACAGAGCATGAATGGGGGAGGGGCAGAGAGAGAGGGAGACACAGAATCGGAAACAGGCTTCAGGCTCTGAGCCATCAGCCCAGAGCCCCACGCGGGGCTCGAACTCACGGACCGCGAGATCGTGACCTGGCTGAAGTCGGACGCTTAACCGACTGCGCCACCCAGGCGCCCCTATCAATTGTAAACATATATGTACCTAACAACAGAACCTCAAAATACAAGTAGACTGTGACAAAATTGAAGGGAAAAAAAACGATTCAACAATAATAGCTGGAGACTTCAATATCATATTCTCAATAACGGATGGAACAACTAGTTAGAAAATCACCAAGAAGGCTTTTTTTTTCATTGTTTATTTATTTATTTTGAGAGAGAGAGAGAGTGAGAGAGGGAGAGGGAATGAAGCCCAAGCAGGTCCCATGCTGTCAGCATGGAGTCCGACTCGGTCAGTCTCACTAACCATGAGATCATGACCTTGAGTCAAAATCAAGATCCAATGCCCAACTGACTGAGCCACTCAGGCACTTCGAGAAGGCTTTTTTTTTTTTTTAATTTTTTTAAGTGTTTGTTTATTTTTGAGAGAGAGAGAGTGTGAGCAGGGGAGGGGCAGAGAGAGGGAGCCACAGAATCTGAAGTAGGCTTCAGGCTCTCAGCTGTCAGCACAGAGCCTGATGTGGGGTTCAAACCCACGAACTGTGAGATCATGACCTGAACTGAAGTCAGATGCTCAACTGACTGAGCCACACAGGCGCCCTAAAGAAGACTTTTTTTAAGAAGGCTTGCATAACACTATTAACCCAGCCTGACCTAACTGACATCTATAGGTCACTCTACCTAAACAACAGAAGAATACTTAGTCATTCTTTTCAAGTGCACAATGGAGAGAGGTGGAGACAGGGATATGATTTCCTCAATTTGCACTGTGAAATAAGAAATGAAAGGAAACACTCCCTAGAAGTTCAATGAGCAAACTGCTTCCAGCTTCACCATCTTATAGCACAATGAAGTTTCCAAACTGAAAACTCCTGCAGGTGAAACAGAGTCAAGAATGTGTTAGGGTTTTTGTTGTTTTTGTTTTTTGTTTGTTTGTTCTTGTGGGGTTTTACCCCCTTGCAGTCTGGAACCACTACGCTTTGTCCCGGTCTCCCCCTCACATAGGCACAGCACTTTTCAGTTTACAAAGCCCTTTCACCAAGATCCTTTCTCTCACTGGCTCCCTATAGCACTCCTGCAAGAAGCATTTGATGTATTTCCTTCAATCTTCAACATTTCTTCAAATCAGAAATAGGTTTTTCTTTTATACAAACAAATAGGGACGCCTGGGTGGCTCAATCAGTTAAGTGTCTGACTCTGGGTTTCAGCTCAGGTCATGATCTCATGGTTCATGAGTTTGAGCCCTGCATCATCAGGCTCTGCATTGTTAGCACCGAGCCTGCTTGAGATTCTCTCTCTCTTTCTCCTCTGCCTCTCCCCCACTGTGCTAGCACTCTCTCTCTCAAAATAAATAAATAAGCTTTAAAAACATCATTAAACAAACAAAACACTAAAGCTCAACTAAGACAAGTGATTTGACAAGCTCCTAAGTGGCACTGTCAGAATTTGAATCCAAAGCCCATACTACAGAAATTACAATTTCTACAAAGAATGCATTTCTTTGCCCCTGGTGTCTCAGACACTAGATAGATTCTTTGTGACCTATATTGCATGACACTTACCTAAGCCACTCATTCAACAGAGCCAAGAGAGTACCACCAGTTCATGGATTAATCCAGAGATCAGCAAACTATAACCTGTAAGCCAAATCTGGCCCACTGCCTGTTTTTATAAATAAAGTTCTATTGGAACACAGTCATACTTATTCATTTACTTGCTGTTTATGTCTGTTTTCATGTTACTATTACAGAGTTGAGTAATTGCAACTGAAACTGTTTGGCCCACAAAGCCTAAAATATTTACTATCTGTCTTTTTATAGAAAATTTGCTCCAGACTTCAAGCTGTATTACAAAGCTGTAATCATCAAGACAGTATGGTACTGGCACAAAAACAGACACATAGGGGTACCTGGGTGGCTCAGTCAGTTGAGCGTTCGGCTTCAGCTCAGGTCATGATCTGGTGGTTCTTGGGTTTAAGTTCTACATCGGGCTCTGTGCTGACAGCTTAAAGACTGGAGCCTGCTTTGGATTCTGTGTCTCCCTCCCTCTCTGCCCCTCCTCTGCTTGTACTCTGACTCGCACTCTCTCTCTCAAAAAATAAACATTAAAAACTTTTTTTAATTAAAAAAAAAGACACATAGATCAATAGAACAGAATAGAGAACCAGAAATGGACCCATAAATGTACGGCCAACTAATCTTTGACAAAGCAGAAAAGAATGCAATGGAAAAAAGACAGTCTCTTCAGCAAATGGTGTTGGGAAACCTGGACAACAACATGCAGAAGAATGAACCTGGACCACTTGCTTATACCATACACAAAAATAAACTCAAAATGGATGAAAGACCTAAATGTAAGACAAGAAGCCATCAAAATCCTAGAGGAGAAAACAGTCAACAACCTCTGTGACCTGGGCTGCGGCAACTTCTTACTTGACATGTCTCCAGAGGCAAGGGAAACAAAAGCAAAAATGAACTATAGGGACCTCATCAAAATAAAAACCTTCTGCACAGTGAAGGAAACAATCAGCAAAACTAAAAGGCAACTGACAGAATGGGAGAAGATATTTGCAAATGACATATCAGATAAAGGGTTATATCTTTATAAAGAACTGATGAAACTCAACACCCAAAAAACAAATAATCCAGGGAAGAAACAGGCAGAAGACATGAATAGATACTTTTCCAAAGAAGACATCCAGATGGCTAACAGACACATGAAAAAATGCTCAACATCACTCATCATCAGGGAAATACAAATCCAAACCACAACGAGATACCACCTCATACCTGTCAGAATGGCAACATTAACAGCTCAGGCAACAACAGATGTTGACAAGGCTGTAGAGAAAGAGGAACCCTTTTGCACTGCTGGTGGGAATGCAAACTGGTACAGCCATTCTGGAAAATAGTATGGAGGTTCCTCAAAAAGTTAAAAATAAAACTACCCTACGACCCAGCAATTGCACTACTAAGTATTTATCCAAAGGATACAGAAGAGCTGATTCAAAGGGGCACATGCACCCCAATGTTTATAGTAGCACTAGCAACAATAGTCAAAGTATGGAAAGAGCCCAAATGTCCATCGAATAATGAATGAATAAAGATGAATGGCGCCTGGGTGGCTCAGTTGGTTAAGTGTCCGACTTTGGCTCAGGTCATGATCTCGCAGTTCATGAGTATGAGCCCTGCATCAGGCTCTGGGCTGACAGCTTGGAGTCCGGAGCCTGCTTCGGATTCTGTGTCTTCCTCTCTCTCTCTGCCCCTCTCCCACTCATGTTCTGTCTCTCTCTCTCAAAAATAAGCATTAAAAAAGAAGAAGAAGAAGATGTGGTATACATATACAATGGAGTATTACTTGGAAATCAAAAAGAATGCAATCTTGCCATTTGCAACAACATGGATGGAACTAGAGTATATTACTCTAGCAATAAGTGAAATAAGTCAGTCAGAGAGAGACAAATATGATTTCAGTCTTATGTGGAATTTAAGATAAAAAATAGATGAACATAAGGGAAGAGAAGCAAAAACAGTATAAAAACAGGAAGGGAGACAAACCATAAGAGACTTAAATACAGAGAGCGAACTGAGGGCTGCTGGAGGGGTTTGGGGTGGGGGGATGGGCTAAATGGGCAAGGGACATTAAGGAGGACATTTGTTGGGATGAGCACTGGGTATTATATGTAATGATGAATCACTAAATTCTATTCCTGAAGTTATCATTATACTATATGTTAACTAATTTGGATGTAAATTAAAAATAATAATAATATTAATTTAAAAATAAATTTAAAAATATTTGCTGATCCCTTGACTAACCTAAGATGACTGGCTAGGAATTCACCATCCCACTGCCCTTTCACTTGTTAACCCAGCATTTCTTGCTCCCAGCCCATGTCCTCACCACTGTCAGATGCCTGACAAGCTCAGTGAAATTGGGGTTCTCACGGTAACTGGCCAGGACCTCCGACTCCACACGTCGCCCAGCCACCTCCAGCACAACCTGGGGCTGCTCCACTTCAAACAGATGCACACGGCCGAGACCCCTCAGACCCCAGAACAGCACCTGGGGTCAGGAAGTGAGAAATTCAGGGGCCTGCACTTGACAGAAGGCACCCAGGTGTGTGTGTGTGTGTGTGTGTGTGTGTGTGTGTGTGTGTGTGTATGTGGTGGGGGTGGGAGGGATGTGTGACTGACGATACCTCAACACGGAACTCCCTGAGTACTGGACGCACGTTAGGTGGCAGGGACAGGCGCCCGGAGAGGGGCTCGGCCAGTGGTGTCAGATCCTGGGGCTCTACATCACTGGGCACTGAGGGCTGCAGGGGGCAAGAGATCAGAGGTCAAGGAGGAATCAGGCCAAAGGAGGGAAATGTGGGCTTGGGGAAGGGATATTGAGAGCTGCCAGTGAAATATAAATCCAGAGGAACTAAAAAGGCTGGATGGGCAGGAGGAGCATATCTCAGGAAGCAGTCATGCACAGGAAGGTGGGTGTCTGAGGCATGAGGATCAAGCTGCAGCCTAGGGTCTGTCTCTAGGGTGGAAGGCCTGGCAAAAGGAACCCACGATATGTGTACTTCTAATGTTCCCTGAAGTTGGGAAGTCCAATGAGGTGACTGCAAGACAGATCTGCAGCCTGCATTTTCTGGGGGTAAAATACTTGGAGGGGTAATCCCAGGACATGCCCATGTTCCATATTCTCTGGAGGCAGACAACCTGATAGAATATAAGAGTCCACAGCCTGTGCCGGCTAGGCCAGGGTATTCTGACCTCAAACCGGCCACTGTAGTCCAGTTCAATGAGTTCAAAGGTGGCAATGAGCTCTCCAGCTGCCCGGGGCCCCTTTCTTAGGGGGAAGAACTGTAGCTCAGGGCGTTGGTAAGGGTCCTCTGTCAGCTTCACCCTCGGGGTGGCCAGTGCCCTTCCCAGGAACACAGGGGGGCCCTGCAGAGAGCAGGGCAGTTAAGACAAAACTAGAAGATGCTCCAGAGCCAGGGGAAGGGAGCATCAAGATGAGGAGTGGGGGGCACTCGGGGGTGGGAACACAGATGGGGCCCAGGCCACACTCACAAACTTATTGTGGTCAAAGACATTGACGACCACTAATGGAGGCTCCTCCTGCAGATGCTCCCTCCTCCCGTCTACAATCAGCTGATCAAACACCAAGAGCTCATCCCACAGGGGACTCAGCGTCTGCTCCAGGACCTTGGGGGCCATGCAGAGAGGGAGTCAAAGGCAGGCATCAAAGGAATCGCCAACATACATCCCACATGAGCACTCTTGCCCTGAAGTGATACTTTAAGCAGCTGTTTACCACAAAAGGAGGGAGAGTGTGGTGAAGATGAAACAGCCCGCCAGAGTGGGGTTGGAGCCTGGTCCCCCTAACTGTAAACTGCCACCCTTGGGGCTAATCCTACAGTCAACCCCTCAAAACAATTCCTCATCCGGAAGGCCCTCTAGTTCTACGCCACCCTCTAAACCAGGGCGGCTCAATCCAGCATCCTGTCCTGAAAATCCAGAGCAGGAAAAGAGACTTAGGGCCTGAGGAAAAGCTCAGCCCTCACCCCACTCTGTCTCCCAGAGCCCCCCGCTTCCCACAACATCCCAGTGCAGCCCTCACCTGTGTGGTCTGGCACTGGGTAGAGATGAGGACTCGAGCAAATGGGTCCGAAAGCCCACTGTCATCTGCTGCCAACACCCCTCGGGCCTGGTACAAGTGGGCCCGGAGCTGGAAGTAGCTGAAGTCTGCGGTGGGGGCAAGAAAGAGATGTTTGTTCAGGGGACCACCGGAGTCCCTGACCCCAGACCCCTCCAAACCCCCAGCTGAGCATCTAGCCCCGCACGTGAGGCAAGTGTCGAGCTGTACTCACCATCCCGGCACAGGTGGTGGGGCAGCCCCGCAGAGGGCTCGGGCAGCAGGTCCTGGGGGAGCTCTGAGGTGCAGGCCTTGGCTTGTTTGCCCAGCCCTAGCCACAGGAAGAGCTCCAGCTTGGCACAGACTTCGCCTGGAGCTGCCCCAGGTGCCTATTGCAGGGAGGTGGCATGTTAGGCCCCACCTCTTACCACCCCCCTAGACCTGTCCCTGCACCCCCAGGGTGTGCCCATACTCTCTGTATCACCAGACCACTTCCCAGTGCCGAAGCCAAAGAGTACTCCCTGTACCCTATCCCTACACCCCACTCCATGCCGTCTATCCAGTACCCATTACCCTGAACACTCCCATAACCTAGTCCTCTGGCCCCAACACCGTCACTTCCTATACCAAACCCCATTCCCCCAAAATGCACTCTAAGCTCTTCACTGCCACACCCCACGCTTACCCCCTCTGTCCTCTGAGCCCCAACACATTTAGATGCCCTGTTCCCTACCCCAACAGTCACTGCTTCTTAGCACTAGGGACCTTTGCTGGCATCTATTCCAGGGACACCTTGATTAGAAGCATGTTGCCCCCAAACCAGCTGTACTTATAAGGAACAGACTCATCACTCTCCCATTCTGGTCACCTGACGGTCTATCAGAGCCTGGTCAGCAAAAGGGCCAGTGCAGGCCCAGAGCTGACAAAACTTGGTGTTTTTCTCACATCAAAGTGGACCTAGGTAAAGGTACAATCTCCTTTTGGCTTTTAGGATAATTGAAAAGAGTTCACGTATACTTTTAAAAAGAATAATAATCTTTAAGTAAATATTAAATGTAAAAAATTTAAAAATTAAAATAAGACATTTTATAACTTAAAATTTTTTTAATTGAAAAAAAAGTTTTAAATAAGAAAATTTTAAGTTTTTTAAAATACAACAAAGAGTTTGGGGACACCCTGATGGGAACCACAGCCTTCCACTTCATGCCCCCTGCCCCCACCCTAGGAGCCTCACCCCACTCCAGTCTCCAGCAACCCACACCCCTCACCGAGAGCAGCAGACTCTGGATCTTCCCGCAGTCCCGGCCTCGCTCCTCCTCGACCACAGAGAACAGCACATCCTGGGCAGGGATCCGGGCCCAGGCCACTCGGCGCCGCCCACTGAGCATCCAGACTAGCACATCTGGGAGGGGT
This sequence comes from Lynx rufus, assembly GCF_022079265.1. Lineage (NCBI taxonomy): Eukaryota > Metazoa > Chordata > Mammalia > Carnivora > Felidae > Lynx > Lynx rufus. Next base: position 23,672,355 of record NW_025814896.1, on the reverse strand, counting down.
GGCTGGGGCTGTGGGCAGAGAACTGGGTCATGGATGGAGCTGAGACCACCTGTGCTGCAGCTTCCACTGGTCCGATGGACAAAGCATCCATCTTAGCCCTGACACATACCCTTAAACCCCAGATCCATAGAGCCACCTGCCTCCTAGACATATCTCTCTTGGATGCCCCACAGGCAACCTCAAAGTCCAACCTGACTTCTTTTTTTTTTTTCCTGTTTTTTTTTTAATTGTGGTAAAATACACATTGCATAAAACTTACCTCTGCAACCATTTTTAAGTGTACAGTTCAGTAGTACATTGCTGTGCATCAACCAGTGTTGTGCAACCATCACCACCAGGGTGTGCAGGGTAGGGAAATAGGTGGCCAGGTGTTACCTCCTGGGCCAGGAAGCGCAGTTTGGCCAAGAGCTTCTTGGACAAGGCCACCTTCTCTTGCACGTTGCCCTGTCTCAGACCCCGTAGAAGCCGCAGTCCTTGCTTTGCCAACAGGTTCTGGAAGGACAGGAAGAAACATGAGTGAAGGGCCCCAGCTAGGTGCCCCTGATCCCCCTTCCCCAGACCGTACCAGGCTGTGCACGAGCAGTTTCCTTCGGCATCGATCCAGGGCATTGGGCCGGGTCATTGTCCTGCGCTCAGCACCATGGCAAAACTGTCTGCAGTGACCAGGAGCGGGCATGGCAGGTGGGAGTCAGAGGAAGGAACGCTGACCCCCTAGGGGACCACCTCCCTCAGAGCAGGCCTCCCACCACCTCCCAGACTCCCTCACAGCTCCTGTCAGTCATGTTCTCAAAGATGTCCCTTTCCTAAGCCAAGGATGGCTTCTGTACATGGACCACTCCCAACTTCATAGAGGCCAGCCTCACTTTGGAGCCCCAGAAGGCACTACTATGTAACTATCTACTGCCCTGGCTACTCAAAGCTGGCCCAGGACCAACAGCAGTGGTATCACCTAGTTAGAAATGCAGAATCTCCGCCCTGCCCCAGACCTGCTGCTAGAATCTGCATGCTGGTTCTGGGGGATTCCAATGAACACTAAAGGCTCAGATGGGCTTTATAATCCCAACATTAACTAATGGTAGCTCAAACATTACATGCCCAAACCAAGTGCATAATTTCCAATTACCGCCCCCACACACACCTCTCCCCTGCCAAAATCTGTTTTACTTTAAAACTTCAGAGACATCCTTCACTATTCTTTCTTTCCTTCCTATTCCACATCAATCCACCAGCATATTGTTCAGGCTCCATCTTCAAAATATGTTCAGCATCTGACCACTTTTCTCCTTTTCCAGGACCATCCTAGTCCAAGCCTAGAACAATTGCAGCAGCTTCCTAGCTGGTCTTACTATGCTCCTTTCCTACTCTCCCCATGAATATTCTCAATATGGCATCCAGAGAGATATTTTCAATGCTTTTCCAGACCATTTCACTCCTCTCCAGAGGTTTCTCATCTCAAACAACAGCATTTTTAAGAAAGCCCTACATAATCAGGCTCCCTTTATCTCCCCTATCCTCATCAAACATTCCTCTCCCCTCGTGCACAATCCAACCATCACATCACACTGGCCTTTCTGCTCCTCCGTGAATACACCCAGCCCATCACCACCTCGAGGCCTTTGTATTAGCTGCTCCCTCTGCTAGAATGTTCGGTCCCTAGATCTTCACATGGCTCACTTCCCTTCTTCATTCAGGTCTCTACTCAAATGTTACCTCCTCTCAGATCTTCCCTGGTCATCCCTTCTAAACAGCCCCCGCCACTTTCTCCATTCTCATATTCTGCTTTATCTGTGTCTCAAAATAAAAAGTAATAGAAAGTCCCTAAGGCAGGGACTTCATTTTGATTACCACTTGTACCCCCAGGCCCTGGCACCTAATCGATGCTGAAAAAACATTTTCTGGGTAAATTAAAATGCTTTTTGAGACATAATATTTTGGGCCCTTTATGACCTATGGTTATTTCTTAAGTTTTTATTATGGAAATTTTCAAAAAGATAGAAAATAAATGACTCCAAGGATTTTTCATCCAATACTGCTTCCAGAGGTTACACTTTTGGCTTAGTAATTGCTCTTTGCTCCAAGGCTTCTATGGGTAGAAATAACCAACATAAAATAAAACTGAAATCTTCTTGATGAGATTTAGGTCCACAAGATGAGATTTAGGGAAATTGGATCTGGTAGAATAATAGCCAAAAAAGAAAACCATACTGGCCAAAACTATACATAGCAAAATATGACACAGACAAATCTTCCATTGAAATTTCCCTGCCAAAGGATAATTTCAGTCATAAAATCATTTCAGTAAAGTGAAAAGAAAAACAGTTTAATGGCACTATATAGAAAGTCAAACAAGGAATTAAACTGGATTAAGGGTGGTAGCACTTGTGGAACAAATGTAGAGAATGTAGACAGAGAAAAGAGCTTTAGAATAAAGCGCTGGAACATAATCACATGAACCTTTAGAATATGTAGAGGTCAAGAAGAGACAAGGAGCAAGTGAAAGAGAAAGAACAGCAAGGGAAGCAGAAGGAAAACCAGAGGCATAGAAGTCAACAGCAGAGTCTTTCAAGAAGGAGTGTGGGGTCAAGTGCATCTGTTCACACTGAGAAGCTGAAATATGGGGACAGAAAAGTGACCACCTACAAGCAGCCCCTTGCCTGAGTCCTCCTCTCATCTGACCTCCACATGCTGGAGCTCTCCAGATCCTCGGTTTCTCTCTCTCTTTTTTTTTTAATATATATATTTTTAACATTTATTTATTTTTGAGAGACAGAGAGGGAAACAGAAAACGAGCAAGGGAGGGGCAGAGAGAAAAGGAGACACAGAATCCGAAACAGGCTCCAGGCTCTGAGCTGTCAGCACAGAGCCTAACACAGGGCTGGAACCCATGAACCATGAAATCATGACCTGAGCCAAAGTTGGATGCTTAACCGACTGAGCCACTCAGACTCCCCTCAGTTTCTCTTTTCTCTGCTTCCTAGACAGTCATATCCAGCTCCATCTATGTATTTACAGCTCCCAGTTTTTCATTTCCAGCCTAGAAGTCTCCCCAGACCTCAACTCATACAGCTAACAGCCTAACAGACACATCTGCTTATAAGTCTAATAGAAATCTCAAAGTTAACATACCCCAAAATGAGCTTCTGATATTCCCTTCGCTGACATCAGACCTCCTCCTTCACTTGCTTTCCATAGCTCAGTAAATAGCACCATCTACACAGTTGTGCAAGCCAAGATCTTGAGGGTCATTCATGACTCCTTCCTGTACATTTTTCCTCATCCCCTATACCTTCTATTCACAAGTACTGAGGTGTCACCTTCAAAGCCCAAATTGCTCTTGAATCCATTCATGTCATTCTATGTCCACTGCAACCACCCTAAATTAGATTCATCAATATTGGTCACCTGGATTATTACAATGTCCTATTTAGTAATCTCTTTGCTTCCTCTCTTATATCATCCCTTCCCCACTGACCTTTTTAAAGGATAAGTCAGAGCACATCCCTTCCCTTCTCCTTTCAAAACCTTCAGTGGCTCTTCAAGTAAATCAGAGAAGAAGCCACGGACAGTAATTACAATGGCGATTGAGGCTTCCACATGCCTCTCCCCACCATTATCTTCCTTTCCTCACACACACTGCAGCCTCATCTACTCTCCTCACTGTGCTAGAGTCACACTGGTTCCCTTCCTCCTCCTCAAACACACCAGGCATATTTCACCACAGTGCCTTTGCACATGCTATCCCTTCTGTCTGGAACACCCTTACAGATACAGCTTGCTCCTTCAACTTCTTCATATCAACTTCATAGTGGCCCCCCTTTGCCACCCTTTCTAAAATTGCAACACCTCTCTCTAATATTTCCTAGCTTTATTTTCTCCCTAACACTATCCTTATCATAATTCTTATATTTCTTCCTTATTGTTTATATGTTTATTACTTGTTTCTATCCAACCTCCACACTATCCCCCACCAGAATATAAGTTTCAGGAATTTTTGTGGGCAAGAATGCTTTTTCACTGGGCACCTGGGGGCTCAGTCAATTAAGCGTCTGGCTCTTGGTTTCAGATCAGGTCATGATCTCACAGTTTGTTATTTGAGCCCCGCATTGGGCTCTGTGCTGACAGCGTGGAGCCTGCTTGGGATTCTCTCTCCCCCACTTTCTCTGCCCCTCCTTTGCTTGCTCTGTCTCTGTCAAAATAAATAAATAAACTTAAAAAAAAAAAGAATGCTTTTTCACTGTTATTTCTGCACCTAAAACAGTGTCTGGCATAGTAAGTGCCATAAATATTATTGAATAAATGGATTCATAACTCTTTTGAGAAGAGGATCAGAAAAACACTTATGGGGTGCCTGGGTGACTCGGTTAAGCGTCCAACTCTTGGTTTCAGCTCAGGTCATGATCTCACAGTCTGTGCTGACAGCATGGAGCCTACTTGGAATTCTCTCTCTCTCCCTTTCTTTCTGCCCCTCCCCAGAGCACTCGCATGATCTCTTGCTCTCTCTCTCTCTCAGAATAAATAAATAAACATGAAAGAAAGAAGGAAAGAAAGAAAGAGAAAGAAAGAAAGAAAGAAAGAAAGAAAGAAAGAAAGAAAGAAAGAAAGAAAGAAAGAAAGAAAGAAAAGAAAAGAAAAGAAAAGAAAAAGACCCAAGTACTTGGAGCAGGGAGCAGGTTATGGAATTCAGGGCAGTGAAGGTCAAAGATGGAAGTCATTAGAACAAGTTTACATGGTTACAGTAATGACCTGGTAACTAGGGACCAGTTGATGCTGCAGGAGAGAAAGTGGACAATTGCAGAGCTAGTTCCTCCGTAGATGAGAGATGAAATCAAGATCACAGCCATGACTGTGGAAGCAGGGACCCTTCCTCCACTATAGCAAGAGGGAAGGTGAGCAGATGGGTGCAGAAGCTGGCAAGGTGGTAGACATGCTGGAGGAAGGTGAAGCTTCTATGTTCTCCATGAAGTAGGAGGGGAGATTAGCTGGAAGGGAGTTTACTGGAGGGGAGTGGCCTAACTCCCAATAGTTTCTATGACGCTCCCTTGATGGGGATCGTCATCTCCTTATTCTCCTGTGAAGAGTGGAGCAAACGCAGCCTCCAGCCACCCTGGCTCCAAACAGCCACCACGAGTTTCCCTCACCCTGGAGTTTGACGCGAAGCCCCGCAGCAGTGAGGCTGAGGCTCCCAGCTCACCTGCTCCCTGCCACCAACTCTTCCAGCGCCTGCTTGAGCCGTGTGCAGGCAACAGGCCCCGGCCTCCGCTGCAGAGTCTCAACCTCCTGCAGCCCCTGGTCCTGCGCGACAGGGCCAGAGGGTCAGAGTCAAAGGGTTGCAGACTCCCTCTTTTAGACCACATCCCCACTCCAGAGCCTCTCCCACTCACTGCCGCACTTCCATGCCCAGGGCTTCTTCAGCTCCATCCAGGTCATGGTTCCATCTTTTTCTCTACCAGCTCCATGGCAGTGGGGCTGGGCCCCCAGTAGCTCTACCCATGGCCTTCACCTGGCCCCTTTCTGGGTGTATCAATTCTGAAGCCCTGTCTTCCCACAATTTCTGGTCTCCTCTGTTCCACCGGAGCTCTTTGGCTCTTTAGCCCTGCACCTAGGACATGCTGGCTCCCAGGTGCTCTACCTATTAGCCTTGCTCCAGAGCTCCTTTCAAAGGCCACAGTCTTCCCGACATCCCAGCCTCTCCCTGTGGGCACCCGCCTCGCTCTCACCAGCCTCTCGGCCACTTTCCGCACACAGTTAGTGCTCTGCAGGCGCCACGTGTGATCTTCCCAGCGGCTCCACACGTGCACACATGGCTTTCGGTGACGCAGGGGCAAGCAGAAATACGGCCTGTACCAGAGGGGTGGGGGGTGGGGGGTAGAAGAGCAGAGGCTGCGAGGGGCAGTTCTGGGCCACTGAGGATCTCCCAACACCCTCCTTCCAGACACCAGGAGTACTCACCCATTGCCATCCATGGGCTCAGGCCGCTGAGCAGGGGTCCCTAGCTCCTCCTCCAACACTAGCCCGGTTCCCATTTCCGTCTCCAGCAGAGGCTGTGCCTCCTCGGCCTTGCCCTCCGCTCCCTCCCCAGCCCTGGCCCTTGGGCCCAATTGCTCCTCCAGGCGGCCTGCACGACCTGCCCAGAGCAGCAAGTGTCAGGGGGAACCCAGCTTAGGGTCTGACCCCTCCTTCAAACTAACTCTGCCTCGATAAAAGCCAGAGCCCACCCCTTACTGAAGGTCAATTTCCCTTCCAGGGGCCTAAGTCTGGAACAAGAATCCCCACCCTTAAACCCATGACCCTCAGGGGTTCAGCTAGGCCACACACCGATAGAGATCTCAAAGCTGATGGGCTGAGAGGCCAAGGCAGGGTCAATCATGGTGGCCTCAAAAAGCACACCGAAGAGCAGGAAATCTTGCAAGGGCGCCAGGGCATTCTGAGGAAGGAGGGTCAGACGGCAGTCAGCCCCCACCCACCCAGGTTGCAATCCGAACTTTGCTTGGCCACAATGCTGATAGAAAGACTGCAACCAAGACCTAGAAATACCACTACAAGTATCCTACCTCTCAGTGCTCAGCCCCCCCCCCCACACATATGTGTATACACAAGAGCACATGTATACACACACTGCATTCTTTATCCAGGCCCAGAAATTCAGACTCCACCCCTGTGTTTAATGCCAGGGAGCCAGTTACTCCAGAGCTGAGAGTGACCCCCTCCCTTTGCTAAAACCCCAGCTCCCACCTCTGGCAGAGGCAGCAAGTCCTCCACCTCCACCTCCATGGCACCAGGAATCTCAGGACCATCACCACTGGGACTGGCATCCAGGTGCTGTGGGATCCCGGTTGGGGTCTGGCCCCCCCTGGCTTTCTTCTTCTTTCTCATGAGCCTGGACAATCTGGGCCCCTGTGGGGCCTGGGGAGGCTCAGGTTCAGCTCTCCCTTCCGATACTTCCATGGACACAGCAACCAGCAGGCGGCCGCGGAACCAAATGCCTTGGCCAAGGCCTTCATTGAGACTTTGAAGACCATCCCGGAGTCCCCCACTGGGGGGAGAGCCATAGAGAGGCACCCATGCCGGGCCGAAAGTGGGGTTAAACCCCGCTGTGGGGGACAAGAACAGCGTTTTGGAGGGAAGCACGGGGCAGATGGGTACTAGGTCAGTCTATGCAGCATACTCTTATCTCCTGCAAGTCCAAGGGGCAGGGAGTCGGATTGGGCTTTGGCAGCTCTGAGAGGGAAGTCTGAGAACAGCTGCGGACCGACAGCTACGGACCAAAACCCGAGAGCACATCTAATCTACCCCAGCTCCCAAAGGCCCTTGGGACAAACAACCCGTAGCTCTACTGCAGAAGCCCGAGTCCTGGGGGTGGAGTCACGATTGGGGCGGAGCTATAGGTGATCCCGTGAGGGGCGGGGTGAACGCAAGATGTGAGTGGGTTTATTTTCTCTGCGTGCAAATCTTCAGGGAGAGCACAGCTGGCGCGGCTACTGGATATGCGGCCGTCCGTAGAATTTTGTCAACAGAGGCAAACCGAGAGTGGGGTTTGTAGTCTGGGGACGACAGGTGAGGCCCCGAAGGGCGGGGACGGCTTGGTGCTGGGTGGAGGGGCGGAGCGGGATAGCAGGGCTGGAGTTTGCGGCCAGGGGAGGGACCCAGGGCGGGCAGGACCAGGCGGAGGCAGCAAGCGCTGGCCGCAGGCGCTCACCCGCGCGGCCCGGGTGTGAGATCTGCCTCAGGTCTAGCACGTGCGTGGCGACGGCCATATCGACCAAGGGTGCGTCGTCCCGCAGCTGCAGACGGAGGCCGCGCGTCAGCGGCGGGAAGAGCTCCACGAAGCTCAGCTGCTCGTTCCACTCGGGCGCCGCCGCCTCGCCGCGCACAGACGTCTCGCCCTGGGGGCCGCGGCGGAGTGGGGTCAGCACGGCACCGGGGCCCGCGCCTCGGCCGAGTGGGGACGGGAGGGACTTACCTGCTGCCCCAGGAAGGACACGCGCACGTAGGGGTCCATGAGGACGCGCTGGTCCTGCAGGGCGCGGGCCAGACTGCCTAGCAGCCCCGGGCGCAGCGCGGGCAGCCCCTCGGCCCGGTACACGCGCACGCGCAGCCGTGCCCACGGCCTCGCGGCCGGCACCCCGCGTGGCAGGAGCAGGTTCCTAAGGGAGTGGGGCGCTGAGGCCGCGGAACGCCGCGGTGTCGGGCTTCACCACCCCCGCTACGGCGTCCCGGAGGCCACGCCCGGTCTTATTCTTACCCCCACCCTCACCCCAGCTCACTTCTCGATGTCCGAACTGTGACCTGGGCCCGGGGCTGGTAGCGGAGGAGGCAGATCCCCGCGCGCCCGCACGGACAAAGTGACTTTGACGAAGCCTTTGGTCCCAGCGCGGGTGTCCCGAGGGTCGTGCAGCGGAGCCCATTTCTGGTAGAAGTGGCCATCTGGGGGCGGAGGGGCGGAGGGGCGGAGGGACGGAGGGGTAGGCCACGGGTCAGAGGAGACCGGCGGGCTGCACTGACCCGCATTCGTGTCGGACTCGGTAGGGAGGAGAGGCAGTACATGGAAGTCCACCTTCCCAAGAGGCTTCTCTCTCCGAAGTTAGTATCTAGGGATCAGTGCCCGGAGGGTCAGTTCCCCTTGGTGCAGATGAGTCTAAAGCAGGAGAGGGTTCGCTACCTGGCTGGTCGAAGATAATGCCCAGGTCCATCCTGAAGGTGCCTATCTGGGAGGCCATAAAGGGGAGGGCCTGCGAATGGAAAGCCTGGGGGAAAATGGTGTTAGTTTTGGAGCTTCGGTATCCTCCGTTCTCTGGCGGAAACCCCTCATCCCTACCCGCCTTACCGTGATCTCCAGCAGCAAGTCTTGGAGGTGAAGCCGGGTCTCATGAAATTCGAACAAGAAGTACTAGGTTGAAGTGGGGAAACAAGAGAGGCGAAAGAACATTGGTAATATGCGAAGGGTTCACGCCAGCTGGCCCCTGCCTCTTGCAAAAAGAACGCTCTCCTTCCCCTGCTGGCGCCTCTTTGTACCCTCTCCTTCATCAAGCCCCTCTTGACCGCAGGCACTTGCTCAGTTCCACCTAGGCCACGTCCCCTCTGCGGACTGGGTACATGCTGGGTCTTTCCCATTCTCTTGTCAAGCCCCATTCTTCCTTGGTGGCACACACCTCGTTGTAGAAGGGGCAATTAGTCCCGCGTTGCGTGGCGGTCACTCGGCGCTGCTCCCCCACACGCACTGCCACATAGGGGTTAATGTTGACTCCAACCAGCTTCTGGGCCTCCAGCACTGTAACCCCTACCTGAAGGGTGCAGAAGGAGGAGAAAAGGAAGCCATCCCTGCCAAGTAAGGAGGAGGGCAGGGGAACCACGTGTGTGGAGAGTGGGTGGTATTCACCAACGGCTAGGGTCTAGAGGAGGAGTGGTACCTGGAAGTCCTGAGCTCTGGACATCTGGAAAGGATCCCCTCGAGCCAGGCCCCGGGTGCGACTGCCAGAAGTACAAGGTCAGCTCTCACTTCACTTCCTCTCCCCTATCACCTACGTACTTTTGCTCAGTGCTAGGGATAAGATCTCCTCTCTTCTGGATTCTGAATCCTTCCAGTCTGTCTTGCATCCATCTCAACCCTACACCCAGAATGTGACTCATTCCTGGAGCCCTGAAACCATTCATTCATTCAACAAAGATTTGTTGGGCACCTACTATGTACCAACAAACACTATTCTAGGTCCTGGGACACTGCAGTGAACAAAAGAGACAAAATTCCCTACCCTCCTCAAGCTTTCGTCCCCTACATGGGCTCCAGAAGCTCTATGTGTGCCAGTGTAACTGTGTGTGTGAATGTGGCAGTGTCTATGCCTTAACTCTAGGACATCTACTCACCCATACCCTGGGGCTGTTTGTGAGTGTGGATGAGCATGGGCCTACATGAATAAGTGCCTAAGGTTGACACACTGGTGGGTATGGGAGCAGGTGTGGGTACAAGTTACCTCCTGAGGTGGCTGAACACAACTCCAGAAAGCTCCACATCAGGCTCATCCTCCAGATCCAGCTCCAGCTCCAGCTCACCATCTTCATTGTCCTGCTGAGCTAGGCCTCGAACTAGCCTGTGGCCCAATGCCACTGCCTGCCGCTCCAGCCGGGCCTCCCCAGGCCTGATAGGAAAGGCCTTCAAGGGACATGTCTGGAACCTGTCCCTCCTCTCTGGGCACCCTTGATTTCCCTGACCCTAGGACTGACCTCTGACCCTTAGGCTGACCCCACTATTTCCAGGACTGACCCCTAATCTGGGATCCCTAATTCCGGAATTGACCCCTGATTCTAGGACTGACTTCTCACCCTGGAATTGATCCAATACTGATCCCAGACGGTGGGACTGACCCTTTATCACTGACTCCTAAATCCCAACCAAGACTGACTTGGTAACCCCAGACCATCCCCACATACTTACTCCAGCTCCTGGAAGCCCACGTTGGGGATGATCAGCTCTGAGCTAGAAGGAGGATAAATGAAAGGAGTGAGGGGCCAGGCTTGACTACAGAGCTGCAACCCAGGCAGCACAGGGCCAAGGGTCACCACATCCAGCAGATCCAGAGAGGAATTAGGTACCACTTCTGCCTTCCCAAGGCCTACCTGGGCTGGGACAATCAGGCCTTGCTTAGATTGCAGGGGGCAAGAGGTGGGGTACCTGTCCCGGATGGATGCTCCAAAGTCCTCCTCTGCCCAGGCTCCAGCTGCACCCTCTGGGGGCTGATACTTCAGGTCAAGTTCCACCTGGATCTGAAAACAGACACACAATGTGCCCTAGAGCCCCCTGAACTGTCTCGGGCTAAGAGAAGTCCAAGGACAATGCCTTTTACTCCACCTATAAACAGAGACCCTCCTGGCCTGCATCCGTGGTGACTTTGTGGTTCCTCTCTGGTCATTAATAATATTGACTAACTACAACCTATGAAAAACTTAGCATGAGCATGTTACCTCTTGAAGAGGCCAAACATGACTCTAAAATTCTCTCGTTGCTCTTGGAAATTCATTACTGTGGCCCTCATAGCTCTGCATGGTCTGACTCCTGCCAACCTTTCCAGTCCTATCTAATATGGGGTCTGCTCCTGCCCTGCACCCCAGTTATGCTCTCTCAGAGCACTGGGATTTTGCATATGCCAGTTCTTCTGCCTGAAACCTTCTCCCCTCCCACTTAGTTAACTCCTGTCATCCTTCCATTCCAAGTTCAACCAGTACTTCCTCAGGGAATTTTTGCTGACCCCCATATAGGTTACATCCCTTGGTTATACCCTTTCCCAGGGTCCTACCAGCTCTTTTGTAACACACATCTGTGACAATTTTGCATTTATTTGTGTGAATATTTGTTTAATATTTGCCTCTCTCTTTAGATACAGAACTCTAAGAGGGCAAATCCTTATCTGGTTTTGCTCACCACTCAATCCTTATTGCCCAGCACAACACACACGGCACAGCTTATAATCAGAGCTCAACAAACAACAGACTGATTGAAAAGTTCAACATTTCCTATGACTCCATATAAGGTAAATGAGGAAACAGTTTGGTGAAGCTAAATAACTTGTTCAGGTTATCAGTAGGGAAATGGTGGATCTGAGATTTGAACCCAGGTCCATTCCTACCAGGTTAGATGACCCTCCATGAAACACCAGGAAAATTCAGTCAGATTCATCTCTGCCTCCCACAAGAACTGAGTCTGTACCGGGTAGGGAGCAGCACAGAATGGCTCTTGGCCCATGTGGGACTAAGGCAGGGGCTACAATGAAAGAAGCCCTGGCTGGGAGGCCTTGTTACCACTCCTGTCTGGATCTGGGTTTTCCTCTCTGAAAAATGGAACTCTCTTATCTAGAAGGACACTCAGGCTTGAGGGTGGCAGGCTGAGGACTGGTGAGACTCACCGGGGATACCTGCAGATTCTCATCCACTAGGGCCTCCCGTAGCACCAAATGCCCAGTACGCTGTAGCTGCTGCAGGGAGATCACCAGGGTCCCCAGAGACCTGGGGATGTGACATGGGGGTAAAAGAATGACCCAGGGAAATATCCCCTCTTACCATGTCCAGCCCCACCTGCATCCTTGGCTTCCCCAGGCCTACTCACCTGGGGCTGAACACACGGCTGCAGTTAACCACCTGCACAGACAGACATTCTGCAGCCAGCGGAGCCCCGTAGTGTGGCCAGTGGAACAGCTGGAGATAAGAGGAATCTTGTGACACACAATGCTGGACTTACCCTGACCCCCAATCCAGAGCCTATCCTAGCCAGGAGATAGGATCCAACCCTCCAAAGTTGGAGCTAACTTGATGACCAATGTCCCAAACCTGGAACAACCCCTCCCCCCACACAGGATTGACTGCAAACTAGGGCTGATCTGAGGGTAACTACCAATCAAGAACTAATCCCCCCAGTCTTGTCTTTTCAAGCCTGAGAGACTAACTCCACTTCCTGAGAACACAGCCCCCCAAAACCAGGAATATGCCCCCCAACTCATCTGAGGAGGGACTTACATGAGCACAGATCAATGTCTCCCTATCCAGGACCCAACCCCACTCACCTCACCAATATCTGCTTCTTGACCACAGTGAATTTTCCTTGTTTTCTGGGTGAAGCCTGCTCAGAATCAAAACTAGTCAGTTATCAGCCCCTTCCCACAAATCACACACATACACACCCAGCACAAGGTCCAGTCCCCCTGGGCTGGGCTTACCCATGGAGAAAGGTAGTAGATGGAGGGGAAAGAGGCAGAAAAATGGGCTAGAGGAGAGAAGAGACAGACTGGAGAGATGCCTAGGCACTGGATTGGGGGGCCTAAGGAGGAGGAATGGGAGCACCCCAGTTGCAAAAATCCTTAGAGCACCCCTACAAGCCTCACCCCGGAAGCTGAGCCTCACTTGTCGGTCATGGCTGCCTGGCAGCCCCGTCAGTCGCCGCACACGCACGATCAGAGCCATTGTCCCCGGGCCACTGGCTCTCCCTCTGCCCGTCTGCCCTCCTGCCAACCTGCCTGTTCACCTGAATCACCTCTGACTCACTGGACTCACCCAGCAAGTTCAGCAATCCCTGCCCTTTAGTCAAACACACAGGCAGGCTTGGGGGGTCATGGGTGAAGAGAGAGCTGAAGGACTGAGAGAAGGAGGTAAGGTCGCTGTGGTCTGCTCTGTCCTCCCTGCCTCTTCCAGCTTCAGCCTCCACCCTGCATCCACCCTTGTGAAGTGGGAGCTGGGATAGGGTGGGGATGGAGCCAAGGGGAAAGACAGGACCCTAGTTTGTCCCCACTAGCCAATGAGGCCTCAAGGGCACGGGTCTCATGGTGCTCCTTTTTCATCTCTCTGTCCTCAATGCCAAGCTCAGGGTCTGGTGCATGGTAGACCCTCAAAAAACTTTTTAAATAAATGGGCGGATTGATAAATGAATCCCCGAGCCCCCAGCATTAGTACTACAGGCATTCAACACATTTGAAATAATGAGTGGTTGAATGTGTGTCCCTAGCTTGCACATAGCAGGTATTCAAAACACTTCCTAACCAGAAAACAGAGGTCCTTAACTTGGGGTCTTACATAGATAGGCTGCAGGGAGTCTGCAAACTCTTGAACTTGCCTATAAAATATTGAGTAATTGTGCATGCTGCACATTAAGCTCCTCCCATATCCTTAAACAGATGCGCAGTATTTTTACTGAATGAAGGAATGAATGTATCTGGTAGTTTGAACCCATGTGTGATTGTAACTATGTGTTGAGTGTGTATCCTGGCCATCTATTTAGTTATTCTATTTAATGACACCTCCTATATGTAGGACTTGTGCTATGCTACCCTGTGGGGGAAGGGGTGCAGCCACAGCGGTGAATTGGACATGTTCTCTGTCTTCCAGTAGCTTCATGGACTCCAACATCAAACAAGGCCTAGAAAGACTGTAATTCCCATCAGAACAGGAAAGGGTCAGGACTCAGGAGCTCAAGAAGAGGGAGGCCAGAGGTGCTTAAAATGGGCTTTGAGGGGGCACCTGTCTGGCTCAGTCAGTACAGCATACGACTCTTGATCCAGGGTGATGAGTTCAAGCCCCATACTGAGCATGGAGCCTACTTTAAAAAAGAAATAATAAAAGAAATAAAATGGACTTTAAGGACAGGAGTTGAGCAGAGACGGACATCCAGGCAGTGGGAGGGAATGCAGGGTGTGTTTTGGGACCTGTGATCTGTCATTTTGACCTGTGTACGAGGAATGTATTAGGTGGCAGCAGACATAAAATTTAGACCATCAGAGGAGCTAGGTCTTGCTTTGTGGCCTTAAGCCAGACATGATGCCTCCTTGTGCTTCAGCTTCTTCAACTCAATAGTGGGGTTGGAAAGCCTTGTTCTGTGTCCCAGGTGTAGGCTGCTCAATTGAGTTTTGAGGTCTATAAAACACCAGACAAACAGGCATAGGTTGTTCTGTTTCTAAGCAAGGTCCAGGTTAGACCTCAAGATTCCAGATGTTGGGGGAGGGCTTCCCCTCCTCCGCTGATGTATGGGGGCACTGAGATCCAAAGGAAGCCAAAAGGGGGACCAGAATTCTTAGTTCACAGTGCCCTGGCCTTTCCCTCCCTTTACCCCTGAACTCTGTGACATCTAATCAAGCAAGGTATTGAAGCCACCCCTTCTGGAAACTAATGCAGGCACCTCCCCTTCTGGGCAGGAACACAACCTGGCAAGTTCTCGCTCCCCCTCCACCCCCCCCCCCAAGAACTGACACTTCACTTCCTAACATTCCAAAGAAGATGGGATGTGGCAGAAAGAGTACTAGGCTCTAGGGCAGGATTTTGGAATTCTAATCTCTATTATGCACTGTGTGGTCTCCGGAAAGTCCTTTCCCCTTTCTGGACCTATTTGCCTAGCTATGTAATGTGCATATGCACTGCATTACTTTCCCTCCCTCCTTCCTTCCTTCCTTCCTTCCTTCCTTCCTTCCTTCCTTCCTCTCTCTTTATTTCTGCATTGCTTTTCAAAGTGTGGTCCTTAATGAGGATCACACATGTGGTTGTTAAAAATGCACATTCCTGCACCCACTCAAGAAATGCTAAAGTAGATTCTTAAATTGTACCTGGAAATCTGAATTTCTATTCTGTTGCAGGAGTTCTGGGAACTCTGGTCTCCTGTTTGTGACTTTCTGTGATTCCTCATTGCATTTTCAGTATCTCAGATGGTTGGTTTGAGTGTGGGTATGGTGTTTGGTGCATACTGAATGAAGTCTTAGCCCACAGACCTTTGGTGAATATGGGTCTGGGAGAGGGAACCACGGATCCTAAGGTCAGAGTTTCCTAGCCTGATGACAAGGATGAAAAGAGGGGCCTGAAGGGTTTGCAGAGCAAAAGAAACTGAGTATTTTCTTAGATGTGCCCTGGGTGACATTCATTCATTAGGCCTATCTAGGTCCTGGGTATACACTAGTGAACAAAACAAAAATACCTGCCTTCATAAATTTTTATGTTCTAGTGGGTGTGATAGGCAATGAAGAAATATAGAAGTAAAATATATAGCATGTTGGTGATATGAGCTGAGGAGAAAAAGCAGGAAGGGGGATAGAAATTCTTTCACACCAAGTGCAGAAGATAGGAAGTTCTGGGAAGTGATGTGATGTCATCACTTGCTTTAACATGGGAAAGAATGAGACTGCCAGGCTCCCAGGGACGTCACGACTAGCTCTGTGACGCATCGTCAGGGAGTTCCGTAGAGATCACGGGCTCCTTTATGACGTCAGCAGCCGGGCCCAGATAACAGAGGAGGTTAGATCCCGCCGGGGGGCCCGCCGGCTGCACGCAGGGTCCGTGAGGTCTCCGCGGCGCACATTGGCTGAAGGAGGGCCGAGAGCCTTGGCAGCTGCGGCGGCGACTTTGGTGTCCGTGACAGGGTGCCCCGGGGTCAGGATGCGGCGGAGCCCCCGCCCGGGCTCGGCGGCGTCCCCGCATAAGCGCACGCCCAACTTCTACAGCGACAACAGCAACAGCTCAGTGAGCGTCACCTCGGGGGACAGCAGCGGGCACCGGTCAGCTGGGCCGGGGCCCGGGGAGCCCGAGGGCAGAAGAGCCCGGGGCTCGAGCTGCGGTGAGCCCGTCTTGAGCGCAAGAGTGCCCGGAGGAACCACATGCTCTGGAAGCCCTCGGCAGAAGCCTGCGCCTCGGAGCCACAAAGGGCCGACCGCCTGTGGCGCGGCAACCGTGAGGGGCGGGGCCTCGGGTGCGGGCGGGGTCGAACCCGGGAGAGCTGAGGGAGGGGGAAGGGCATAAGGGGCGGGGCTTGGAACGGAATGGGGATAAATATCTGGGCACCTCCTAAGGGGCGGGGCCTATGGGGTGAAGAGGGGAGACACCAAATAAAATTTCCCTAAGGGGCGGGATCTAGGTGTGATGGACGGTCCTGGGAAGGGGCGGGGAAAGTTTTGATTGGACAACACAGAAAGCGCGGCCTTGGTGCTAACATAAGTGGCTACCAGAGAAATGGGGCAGCACCAACACTCGTCTGGGGGCGGGGCCTCCGTTTGGCCGGGGGACCGATGTCTTGACCGAGCATCCCAGAGGGGCGGGCTCAGAGTGCTGAACACACCTGGGGTGTGCATGCAGTGGGACCAATGCCGGTTGGGGGGTGCTGCCCCGCTTCTGGGCTGGGGAACCTGCGGCCTGGTCCCGCGGAAAGAGTGGACCTGCCTTGCGCAAGGCCCCAATGGCGCCTTTGGGCTCCCGCAGAACCGGCTGGCTCTCCCGTAGTCTCTGAGGAGCAGTTCGACCTTCTCCCGACCCTGGATCTGAGGCAGGAGATGCCTCCACCGCGCGTGTCCAAGAGCTTCTTGAGTACGGGCCAGATCAGCCCGGAAACCCTCTGACCTTCCAGCTCCCCTCTCTGAACTCCGGTTCTCATTTCTGAGACCCTGTTCGTTTTGAGTCCTTGGCCCATGTCAGTCTCCAGCCCCTTCCCTGAGCCCGATCCACCTTCTCTGAGCCTGAACTCATTCTCCGTGCCCCCATCTAATGCTCCTAGCCCACTCCCCTCTTCCTGAGCCTCTTCTGAACCTCGAACCCCACACTTACCGAGCCCTTCTTCACCTCTTCCCCCTCTGAGGCCCCTCTCCTCTCCCCAGGCCTGCTGCTTCGGGTGCTGAGCGTGTTGTTGTCCCTGATAGGAGACGTGCTGGTCATTGTGTACAGGTCAGAGGGAGGGAATGGGGAGCTCCAGGGACTGCTTTTTGGAGGGGATAGGGAGCAGAGCCGGGCCAGCAAAAGCTTGACCCTGACTCAGATCTGGCTGTTGAGTCTGACTCAGATCTGGCTGAGTCCTGTCGGCGGGAGCTGGGTCTAGTATCTTGGCATGGGGGCTGTGGGGTTCACGAGGGTCTGGGTCCTCAGCTTCCCTCCGGTTCTTCAGGGAGGTCTGTTCCATCCGCTTCCTGCTCACGGCCCTGTCACTGCTGAGCCTCTTTCTGGCAGGTGAGGGGGTGGCGAATCCCCTGGGGCCCCCGCCCTGGATGTTTTGGAGTCAAACCCGGCACATTTTCTCCTGTATCCCTCAGCACCCTGAGCACCTTCAACTGCTCACGGTCCCCTTCAGAGCCCCCTCAAGGCTTTTCTCTCCTCACTGTCCCTTTATGCCAAGGAAACCCTCTCCCTTGGCTCCCCCTGAGACTACCCCTCTTTCCCCAGCACTCTGGTGGGGGCTGCTGTATCTGGTCCCTCCTTTGGAGAATGTGAGTCAGGGCGTCTGTATCCTAGGGTGGGTGCGTGGCAGGGTGCGTGAACCTGGAGGTTTTGTGGGTCCCCTGGCCTGGTGGGAGAGGGACAAGTGCTGGAGGGTCTAATCCTAAGGAAGGGCTGGATATAGACAGATCCCTGAGGGATTGTGCCCAGAGGCGGCTGGGGGTCTCTGAGAGGTCCTGGCAGGTCGGGGGTGGGGACAGTCCTCAAAAAGAAGGCCCTTTGAGTCCGGCTGCTCCCAGGCTGAAGTGGGAGAAGGGAGTGGGTGGGACTGAGCTGTGCTGTCTTTTGTGCCTCCCTCCCTCCATAGGAACCTAAGGAGATGCTGACTCTAAGGTGAAAGTGGGCACTGGGGTGGGGAATTAGGGGACTCAAAGGTGCCTCTGTGCGGGGCCTTACGGGAAGCGCCCAGGGGGACCGGGAGCCAACCCCACCCGTGCCGACCTCCCGCCTGCAGCGAGTACCACGAGCGCGTGCGCTCCCAGGGGCAGCAGCTGCAGCAGCTCCAGGCCCAGCTCGATAAACTACACAAGGAGGTGTCCAGCGTTCGCGCAGCCAACAGCGAGGTGAGCCCCGCAGCCCGCGGCTGTCCAGCGCACCGCCCCGTGTCTCGGCCCGCCGCTCAGTCCACCTCGGAAGCCCCCTGCGGAGCGCCGCTCCCTGGGTCGCGAGCCGTAAACCCCGCCCCGGAGTCCCTACTTCGGAGTTTCTCCCAGGACCCACAAAGTCTATAGCAGAGAACCTAGCCCCAGAACTTTGCCTCCCTGTAAACCTGCCCGCTAGCTCCGTCCCTCCAGGCCCTGCCCTCCCTCTTTTCAGAGAGTGGCCAAGCTCGTATTCCAGAGGTTGAATGAAGACTTTGTGAGGAAACCTGACTATGCGCTGAGCTCTGTGGGTAAGACCCAGAGACACTGCGAGACTGAGACTCAGAGACGGGAAGAGACGGAGAACTTGACACAGACCTACGCACATGACCGGTCCGAAGAGACCGACCTCAGAGACCCTGCCCCAGCTGTGGGTCAGGCCTGGGAGCCTGAATGATTGCTTCTCCCTGCTCCAGGGGCCTCCATCGACCTAGAGAAGACATCACACGACTATGAGGATGCGAACACTGCCTACTTCTGGAATCGCTTCAGCTTCTGGAACTACGCTCGGCCGCCAACAGTTATCCTGGAGGTGGGCCTGGAATTTGGATCCCGGAACGGGGCAAGGGACGGGTTGCTGGGGAAAGGACTCAACAGCTCGCTGGAGGTGGGACCCGGCTGAGCTGAGGGCGTGGTGATGGGCGGGCCCCTGCCTGAGGGAGGATGGGCCCGGCTGGAGGCGGGGCCTGGCGGTGCGAGGGACTGGGACACCGGACAGGATCTGGCTGCGTATAGACCCGGGTGGAGGACTGGGCGGGGCCGATGGAAGGGTTGAGCTGAGGGCGGGGCCTATCAGAACCAATGCCCAGGCTGGGAAGGGTCGCAGTCGCTCGGTCCGTGGGTTCTGAAGATCTACCTGCTCGCCTGCAGCCAGATGTGTTCCCTGGGAATTGCTGGGCTTTTGAGGGAGACCAGGGTCAGGTGGTGATCCGGCTACCGGGTCGCGTGCAACTGAGCGACATCACCCTGCAGCACCCACCGCCCAGTGTGGCACACACCGGGGGAGCCAACAGCGCCCCCCGCGACTTCGCAGTCTATGTGAGTGAGGCTAGGGCTACGGGAGGTGGGGCGGATTTTGCCTAGTAAGCACCAGTCATGAAAATTGGTGTCACTGAGTCTTCGCTTGCTCATCTACATAATGGAGATACTACCACTCGCCTCTCAGGCCTACAGGTTATAAATAATTATAACCATATCCAAACTTTAGTTATGGCTTTATTGAGCCCTTATTCTGTACTGAGTACTTTACATGGATCATCTTGCACCCACTCAACAACCTATGAAGTGCCCTCATCTCCCCCATCACTGATGAGAAAAGTAATGATCAGAAAGGCAATCTTATTTGCCAAGGTCACACAGCTAACAATTGGCCAGACTAAACTTTGCAACCTGGTTTCTTGGAGCCCACATTCCACACTACACTATCCTAAAACCAAAAAATAGAGAGAGTGCAGCTATTGCACACCATAGTAGGTCCTCAATAAAGTTGCTTTCTCCCTCTTCCACCTGTGCCTCACTGTCCCCCCCCCCCCCCCCCCGCTCACTCTTCACCTACCAGGGCCTCCAGGTTGATGATGAGACTGAAGTTTTCTTGGGGAAATTCACCTTCGATGTGGAGAAATCAGAGATTCAGACTTTCCACCTACAGGTGTGTGTCTCTGGGGGTGAGGGTGTTAAAGGAATAGGACAGTGAGGGAAGATTGGGGAGGAAGGCAGCCCTTGGGACAGCAGGCCTTGGCATGATCCATTTGTCTCCCCAGAATGACCCCCCAACTGCCTTTCCCAAGGTGAAGATCCAGATTCTAAGCAACTGGGGCCACCCCCGTTTCACATGCTTGTATCGAGTCCGAGCCCATGGCATGCGAACTTCAGAGGGAGCAGGGGACAGTGCCACGGGGGAACCCCATTAAACATGCTGATTGTTGGAGTAGAGTGCAGGTCTGTGCTGAAATAAGCTGGAATCATACTGAGGTGTTTCTTGGGGGAAATCTGGTTGCCTTTGGCCTATTAGTTGGGGGAGTCTACTTTCCAATGAGCCCTCTTATTGGAGAAGTTCAGATCAATACAGTAGCAGCAGCTCATGTTTATGGAGTGCTTACCACATGCAAGAGATGGTGCTCTGGATATTTTACACATCGTCTAACTAATCCTCACAACCGTGGAAGGGGAAACCACTCGGGTCAGGGAATGCTCAAGAACATACAGTTAGTGAGGAACAGTGGCACAGGATTCAAATCTACCTTCCTCCAGAGGCCACCCTCTTTAACTCAGAGCTGCCAGTCAGCCTGAAGCCATGTTTGTACAGCTCAATTCCTACCCCCAACCTCTGGGAAAGTCCCCTCAACTCCTGCCAGGTGCAGGTGGAGAGGTTAACTACTTTTTTTAGGTTAACACTCAAAAACTAAGGAGACCTGAGAACCTCTAGGAAGCATCTGAGAGTAGATGCAGGCCTGGTACCCCTACTCAGGTTGTCTTTACTGCTAGGCACAGGCAGTCTAGTGTTCAATCTGTCCCTGCCCTCAGGGAGCCCGGTAGGGGAGAGTGCTCCAGGAAACAGGACAATTCATTTATTGATTCAAGAATTCTTTATACTAGGAGTCCAATCAGAATTGGAAGAATAAAAGATGGGAGGAGACAGTCTTCAAAAGATTAATGAGTTATGCTTGGCTAGATTAAAAAAGGGGGACCAGCATGAGCAAAGGAACATGCAACACCTTGGTTGTTAAGATCCTTCCCAGTGTGTTCATGTTTTGGAAGAATATACACACAGACTATGAACACTGGTTACACCTCTAGGTGTAATGCATGTGGAATGCATGCAAGTGGAATGCATGAGTATGTGTGAGGGTGAAGCACATATCCATTTGTTTAACGTTTATTTTTTGAGACAGAGAGAGACAGAGCATGAACAGGGGAGGGGCAGAGAGAGAGGGAGACACAGAATCTGAAGCAGGCTCCAGGCTCTGAGCTGTCAGCACAGAGCCCGACGTGGGGCTCGAACTCACGGACCGCGAGATCATGACCTAAGCCGAAGTTGGCTGCTTAACCGACTGAGCCACCCAGGCACCCCATATATCCATTTGTTTAAATTTTCAGGGTATTAAAAATTTTATTTATTTTGAGAGGGAGACAGCACACTTGGGAGGGGCAGAGGGAGAAGGAGAGGGAAAGAGAGAGGGAGAGGGAGAGAGGGAGAGAAAGAGAGAGAGGCGGGGGAGAGAAAGGGAAAGAGAGAGAATTCCAGGCAGGCTCCACATGGTCAGCCTGAAGCCCCACATGGGGTGAACTCATGAACCGTGAGATCACCACCTGAGCCGAAATCAAGAGTCAGCGCCCCTCAGGGTATTTGTTACTTTTGTAATTTAAATTACTCTGAGTGCTCTCAAAGCCTAAGGTTAGAAATATGGACTAATACAGCTTTTCTGGAGCGCATTTTGACAATAGGAACCAAAAGCCTTAAAATTTTTTTTTTAATTTTTTTTTAACGTTTATTTATTTTTGAGACAGAGAGAGACAGACCATGAACAGGGAAGGGGCAGAGAGAGAGGGAGACACAGAATCTGAAACAGGCTCCAGGCTCTGAGCTGTCAGCACAGAGCCCGACGTGGGGCTTGAACTCACGGACCGTGAGATCATGACCTGAGCCGAAGTCTGACGCTTAACCGACCAAGCCACCCAGGCGCCCCTTAAAATTTTTTATATGCTTTAATCACCATTTCTAAGAATGGAGCCAAAGGATACATCAATGTAATTGAAGATAATACTTTTAAGGATATTTATCACACTGTTGTTTATAAAGACAAAACCAAACAGTATGTAAGAAGATAAATTATGCTACAAAAATAATATGAAGCCAACAGAAATGTTAGTATTTAAGGGAATGTGTAATGTCATGGAAAGTTATTAATGATAGATATATGGATAATTTCCTAAAAAGCAAGCTAGACTGGTATACATAATTAACTTCCATATCAAAAGAGTTCTACAGATTAACAGATACTACGCATGAAAAGGCAATAACTTGGGAGGAAGTATTTTCAACATGGATGAGAATAAGGGCTAGAACAACAGCAAAAACCTATAAACAGGCTATTCAGAAGAAATGTAACCATAAACACATGAATGACATCTAGCCTTCAAAATTAAATAGATCCAAGCTAAAAATGACAATTTTTTTTTTTTTGCCTGTCAGATTAACAGAAAAGGGGTAAAAAAATAAAAAAAATAAAAAAAACCTGTTATGGAGAGCATTTTACAATATCTATTAAAATTTTAAATATTCTTATCCTTTGATCTAGCATTTCTACTTCCAGGAACCAATCCTTCAGAAATATTGCTGCACAGATAACTGTACAAGGATATTCATTACAGCACTTTGTAGCAGAACAAAATCGGATGGGACCCAAATCTCAATAATGGACTGGCTAAATAAGCTACAATACGCTCATACACAGAATACATAGGCATTAAAAAGAATAAGGTCACCAAAAGTTCTAATGGGCAAGACACCCAATATAACAAAAACAAGGTACAAAGAGTATGTATAATATCCTACTTAGAAAAAAAATGTCAGACTTAGGAAACACATGAACCTTCACCTCTCATTATCTATTTTTATATTTCAAATAATTTTGTAGTAACTAGCATACATTTTAAAGCATGTTAAAATAGTATACACAATATGATCCCATTTTTGTAAAATAAAAAACATGTATACATTATAAATCTGCATTATGGACTAAAAAATCTGTACCAAATACTTTATTGGCACATTGGAGTTTAGATGATAATATTTTTTGTGTATTTTTTCTCTTACAATGAATACACATATTAATTTTCTAGTAAGAAAAAAATAGCTATTAAAAATTTCAGGCTTGTGGCCTATCTTTAGGATTAGAACCACCACTGCTCTCTCCTGCAGGAAGTCTAGCATGATCCATGCACCATCATAAAACTCCTCCGTCCCCTCGCACTTTCCACCTTGTCTTCGTTCCCAGCTCAGCTCTGTCCTAAGGCAGTGCAGGCTGGGTGTTTGGCTTACACTTGATCCTTGTATTTTTTAAAAACAGAGTCAGTGTCTCTACACATCTAGCCAGGAGTATCCAATTTCTTTGATTGGGGCTATGCTGTCAGAGGTATCCTTCATTCAATAACTCCTAAGGTGGACAAACTGAGGCTCAGGAGAAATAAACATGGTTAACAGCAGATTTCCACTTAAAAACACAGAGTGGTGCCAAAGCAGTGATCTTCATTGATTTTTATTGAATAAAGGACTCCAGGGGCAAGCAGGAGAGATCAAAAGCAACAATAGCAGGAACAAATATAAAAATATAAAATGTAAAGTGCAAGCACTGGGGAATGTGTGCAGGGTTGAGTTGTGTCCTTGGGGGACACA
Organism: Lynx rufus; assembly: GCF_022079265.1. NCBI lineage: Eukaryota > Metazoa > Chordata > Mammalia > Carnivora > Felidae > Lynx > Lynx rufus. Next base: position 23,648,604 of record NW_025814896.1, on the reverse strand, counting down.
AGGCTGAGGACTAGCCACAGCCTACCCCCTAAAGGAATCTAGGTCTGAGCGGCCTGTGCAGGGCCCTTGGCTGGGGGTGGAAGTGGCTTGAATGGGGCCCAACCTTGGGCCTTGAAGTAGGAGACCAGTTGTATAGGTACCTCTGCGAGCACAGTCTGTGCCAGTGCCTCCCGAGGGGCCTGCCAGGAGAAGAAGGGCAAGGTCAGTGGTGGCCCCCTAAAAGCATCCCATAGTTTACATTTCATAGCAAAGAAAGGATACAAATCCCAACACCCAAACTTGCCCAGACTTAGATGAAAGGGTAAGTATCCCCACTCAGACAGAGGTGGAGGGGTAAGCTCCCAGATCTGATCTGCCCCCAGACTTGCCCCACTCACATTCTGGAAGCGACGGTAGGGCACAAACTGCACTATATCACGGGCAGCTGCCTCCCCGGAGCGCGTATGCAGGGGTCCACCATCAGCATCCAGCTGCTCCATGGCCTCAAAGTCAGCACCACCCACACCCACGATGATCACTGACATGGGAAGGTGTGAGGCACGCACCACAGCCTCACGTGTAGCCTCCACATCTGTCACAGCACCGTCGGTCAGCAGCAGCAGCACAAAGTATTGCTGGGGATAAGCCCATTCATAAACTGAGGCAGACCCTCCAAACACCCCAGCTACACATCCCCACATTGACAAGAAGTCCCTTGTTACGTAGTCCTAAAGGGAGCCCTTGACCAAGACTGCCCACCACTACCTCTACCTCTCATGATCCTCACCGAGGCAGTCCTCTGATGTGCAGCCTGGGTTGCAAACCTGGCCACATGGTTGATAATGGGTGCAAAGTTGGTGGGGCCATAGAGGCGAACTTGGGGCAGGGCTTGGCGATAGGCATCCACAATGCCCTGGATGCCTAGAAAAGGAGGGCAAAAAAAAACCACACTAAAATACTGAGCCTCTTCAGGGTTGAGTCAGTCCTGACATCACCCCATCCTGGCCAAGGAGATTTGAGAACCTGGGTGCATTTCGTTTGGTCACCCCTATAACCCAAGGTACTTAACCTTATCCTACAGATGGAAAAATTAAGACCAAAGAGAAGAATAGCACTTGCCCTAAATCACAACTTGAGTTAACACTAATTAAGGAGTCTCATAAACAAATCTAGGACAGTTGAGCATCAGATTACAACCCACTTAATAATGAATTATAATCTAATTACTAAAATAAGAATCTATAGATATTAAATAATTACCGGGAAGGAAGAAGCTCTTAATTTTTTTTCCCAACCTCCCTCCTCCCCCCATAACTCAGTCTAAGAAGCTCTTAATAAATGTAGGAGGAATTACAAAATCATTTGGCAATCTTAGAGATAACTGATTCACGCAAAGATCAATATGAGCTAAAACCAGAGAATCCTAGTTAATGAGTAACTGGATATTTATATAGCCTCAAAGTATCTTCCCAAAAGATATTTATTAATTACAAATAGTGGAGAAACCTGGTAGTAGACTCTACTTTAACCAAGTGATCAAAGTTAAGATGACTGGTAGTAGGATAAATCTACATCATGGGCCTCCTGACATGGTGCACTGAGAAGAACGCCCACCACAAGTACATAATTTGGATCTATCATAAGGAAATACCAGGTAAACCCAAACTGTGAGACATTCTACAAATTACCTAGCCTATAATCTTAAAAAATTTCAATTATCATGACAGACATGAAGAATTCTGGAAGACAAAACAAGTGAATGCATTACACGATCTGAGATTTTCTTTATGCTGTAAAAGATAACTGGCAAAACATGAATAAATTCTAGACTGGATAATAGTATTGATGTTAACTTGCTGATTTTGGGAATTGTACTGTAGTTACATAAGAGATTATCTTTGACTTTAGGAAACACACACTTAACTATTTAGGGATAAAGGGAGCAAAGTTGGTGGGGTCTCGGAGGCAAACTTGGGATAGGACTTATTCACTATAATTCTCAAACATTTCAGGAAAAAAAATATGTGTGTGTCTATATATACAGACCACTTTAGTTTGTTGTCCATGTTGGGGGAGCCACGAGGTTTGGAACCTCTCTAGACAAAAGAGTTTGGGTAAAAGTACCCTAAAAAGAGCTGAACGAAGGCTTCCACTGATGCCCAGATAAGTACCACTGAGCTTCCAGGCAAAGATGATAATAGAGAGCACTTGGTATTTGCCGAGGCTTGCTTCTTCAAACTTTACATATATCTTCTCCTTAAATATTCAATATCTTATAGTATTTATCCTTTTTATGAAGCCAAAGCACACTGGCCCCAAGTCACATGGTTTTAGCAAGACGCAAGATAAAGATTTGAGACCTAGATTTGAGTCTCTTAGAGACCTAGCTCTAAAATCCACTCCTCTGGACAACAGGATCAGATACCTGCCCCTATTACCCCACACTCCCTTGTCTGCACAGGCTTGGCCCTCTAGGTGTGGACAGATCTGCCTTATGTTGGAGGTTGGAGGAACTTACCTGTGCAGTAGGGGTTACTGGGGTTGAAGTTCAAGGCAAATTCATGGGAGACCTGAAGGCAAGAATGAAAATGAGGTTCCTTCTCCATGGTCATATTTGTGTAAAGAAACAGGACATTATGGTATATGCCAAGCATTGTATAGGAACTATTTAGTCCTGAGTACTTGTTGTGCATATGCCTATAGGGATACATCCCTGCATCTCCACATAAAGCTGGGTGCCAGACAGCAAATCTACGTCATCCCCCCAAATCAGGACCCTGACACTGAAAATAGAGGAGTTGGGGAGGAGTGCTCACCTGCCAATCAGGGGGCACCTGGGCCCCAAATCCAAATGCTGGGAAAAGCTTGTCCCTGTGGGAAGACAGTGAGTTGGAGAAGAGGCAGAGAGGGGACTGTGACCCTAGAGGCTGAAACATCTGCAGGGAGGAGGGCGGGCAAGAGAACAAGTTACTCACGAATCATAGTCCTGAATCACGCTGCCCACACTCCACAGTGCTGTCAGGTACTCGTTGACCCCTGTTGGGCTCAGGTAGTGCAGGGAGTCCGGGGAGGAAGGGTCTCCATTGGAGCCTGTGAAGTCTATACCAACCTGGGAGGAAGGGAGGAGGGGAGCTGAAGGCCACTTTGAGCTCCAGATCTGTTCTCTTGCCCCTGATAAAGCAACTTACAGTGAAGTTGATCTGACAGCCTCCCATCACATAGTCCAGGAACGAATACTGTGTTTCAACCTGTAGATGAAACCAGGATCACAGCTGAGGTGAAGAAATTGGGGCCATGGAGCACAGGGGTCAGAGCCTGGGTCACAAGGGTTAGTGTCTCACCTGGCAAATTTTGACACAGACAGTCCCAGAGTTCTTGTAGCTTTTCTTTTTCTGCTGTTTCTCAGGGTGGATGCATTCAAAATTGGCCTGGTGAGGAAAGAAAAACTAGGGTAGGAAACTCCCAGAGCATCAGCCAGAACTAGAGCTGCTCTGCCCTCCCTCCCTCCCTCCCTGGGGCTGCAGTCCTTTAGGCCCACCTCAACACCCTTGAGCTGGGCTGGCACTCACCGGGACTGCTTGCAGCTGGGCCAAGCTGGTGTAGAAGGTACCAATGAGATCATGTGAACCATCACTGTCATAGTCTGAGCATCGCACCTGAGGCAGGGGGAAGAGGGGGAGGTGAGTATGTGTATATAGTGAGAATAAATCCCTCCCCAGGCTCTCTGCCCCTGGTCGGTCCATTCAGGAGGCAAACTCCTCACCTGGATGGGTGTGCTGGGGTCTCCCCCACAGAAATGCTGAAGAGGAACAGAGAAGCGCTTCCATGTAGGGTTCAAGTTGTTCTTGATTACCTGAAGGTGGAGGGCAAGGCCTCTAGTAAGTTCTGGGATGGCATATGGGGAGCTGTCATCCTTCCCTATCCATGTACAGTCTTGCTCTCCCTATGTTCCAAACCTTGATAATCACAAGCCCCAGGGATTCTCTCATAACCCACTCAGCCCAACCCCAGGGGTCTCACACCTCAGATCTGTATACCAGGTGCCATTTCCCATCACTCTGACGGAAGAACTCCAAGAATGGATCCGATTTTCCCAGGAAGTCCTGTCAATGCCACAGAGACCCCAGTGTAAGACTAAGGGAGAGACAACTATACCAGTCCTCACCCCTGCCCCCCAACATACCATCCCTGTCCCCTTAATTCTTAAATCCCCAAGGCCTCCTCCTTCCAGACACACCTTCTTATCTAGGTTTCTGGCCTCCACCTCCATGGTCACTACGCGATTATCCTTCATCTCCTGAGCTGATACCTAGGAAAGGGAGGCAGGAGACTGTATCACCTCATGAATTCCTCTTTGACGTAACCCCCTTCCCCCAGAGTTCTTCCTTACCGTGATGGTCCCCCGTCCAGCAGGTTTTCCAGGCTTCAGCATCAAGGGCAGAGTTATTATCTGGCTGGACACAATCTGGGGCAGAGCAGGGGTAGGTGGGAGAGCAAAATCTCAGACAGGGTTAGGTCTTGCTTGACCCCCACCTCCTCCATGTTCCAGACAGTCTGGGTGGTCTGTTAGGGCTCTTACTGAACATGTGTCTGAAAGATTTTAATCCCTAGCCCTACATACCTGTCCTAGGGAACACTCAGCCCCTCCTAGGAAGTCATCATCCCCCAGCTCAGGTGTCTTGTTGTCTATGTCATAGATGCCAAATCGGAGCTTCTGAACTGTTTCAAAGTGGTACTCAAGCTGCAGAGTCTTGGAGAACTCGGGGCTCGAGCAGTTCCGTACTCGCTCAGTTCGGCCAAGCTGTGGGCAGAGGCCAATTAGCGTAACAGTCATACACTCTTCAACCCCCAAAATAGTTCTAGCCTCCCTCCACAACCTTAAACCCACAGTCCTTCTCACCTCAGCCCAGTTGCCCCCTCCCACATCCTGTAAAAGGACGCAGAGTGGGTCAGACTTAGAGCCGATGTCCTTGTCAATGAGATGGTCACAGGAAATGGACAGCTGAACCAAGGTCACACAGTGGGCCATCTGGGAAGAAAGGACCTAAGTCAAGCACTGAGGACCCTTTCCACCCTTCCCTGACTACAGGTCCCAGCTTAGGAAGGCCAGCAGGCTTCACCCAGGCAGGGCTGAGCCTGTATCCAGCTCCATGACACCCAAGGAAGAGAAGATCCTAGAGCCTCCATACTCCTCTAATTCCTTAGGTGAACTCCATGGGACAGGACATGGTGGGTACAACCAACCCTGGTATGATGGGAAGATGCAGAAAAAGTATACTAGCCTCCATCAACAACTTTGACCCCAAACTAGTCTTCACCCTAAAATCGCTATAATGCTCCTAAGACCCAGAATCCAACCCTGATCTTCTCAGAGACCAATGAATCTCACTCTGACCCTCTTACTGGCCCCAGATCAGATCCTAATCCAAGTTCCAGTCCCAACATTGTCTCAAACATGACCATGATCCAGATACTACTCCCCAAAAAGTTTCTTCCTCCAATGATTTCTCACGAACTGTGGGGCCCTGCATCTTGAGATGGTGTTAGGATCGCCCCCAACTCAATCTCCTAGCCTAAAATCAGCTGCTCATGTCCAACTCCTCACTACTCTCACTGCCACTACCCAGTCCAAGCCATCATTTGTCACCAGGCTTATCGCATCAGCCTCTTTAACTTGTCTCCCTTATCCTATGCCATCCCCACCTCCACCTCCATCCTCACGCTAACAGACTATTCCCAATACAGCAACCAGGGTGATTCTGTTAAAATGTTAAGTCAGGTCATGTCACACCTCTGCCCAAACCCTCTAATGATTTCCTATTATTTAGAAAACATCCAAACTCTACCATGGTCTACAAGGTCTTGAAAGATCTAGATCTCTCTAACCTAATTTCCTAACATCTCTCTTGCTCATTCCATTCTGTTCACACAGGTCTGCTTGCCTGCTATTCCTCAAATAAGCTTGTTTCTTCCCTCATATTATCCACATGACTTGTTTCCTCACTCCCTCTAGGTCTTCATTCAAAATCGTCATCTCCATTATGAAGAAAAAGGCTCTCCTTTTCTAGGTACTTAAAATTTTAACCCTACTAATACTGACATTGCATACCCTTTTCCTGCTTTTTCTCTTTAGCATTTATCAGTGTCTAATATACTATATATAATGTTTTCCCGACTAGAATGGAAACTGAGGGAATATAAACATGAGGGAAGGGATATTTGTTTGTTCTGTTCACTGCTGTATCCCAAGCACCTAGATAATAAATATTTGCTGAATGAAATCCAAAAGGCTATCTCCAGCCTCAGCTCCCAGCCCAGCCACCTCCAAACTGACTGGCAATCAAGGACCAAGTTTCTCCAATCCATCCATTTTCTCAGCTGAAACATTATCTTCTTGCATGGATCACCATGACTCCCAAGGAACCCCTCCTCCTACAGTCCCCATAATAATTACCCTCAGACTTGTTACTACATCTGTGTCCTTGCTGACCCATACACCTGCAGACCATCTGTACCAGCACTATACCCCAGGATGCCTCCAGCCTTAGTCTCCCCTAAACTGATCCTCAGTCAATTCTTCCCCCAACCTAGTTCACAGATAGTGCTGTTCCCATCTTGGTGCCCTGTGTTCTCCATCTGGAGTGCTATTATCAACTGATGTTGGAACAATTATTACACTTTAGCTTGTGTCACAAACTGCCTGCCTATTCATATCATCTCAGTCCCTACTTGAAAGCATCCAATGATGGAAAACCCACCACTCTCCTAATCTATTTTTAAAAAATATTTTAGAGAAAGAGGCAGGGGCGGGGGGGAGAAAATCTTAAGTAGGCTCTAAGCTCAGTGCAGAGCCCAGTGTGGGGCTCAATCCCACGACCCTGGTATCATGACCTGAGCTGAACTCAAGACTCATATGCTCAACTGACTGAGCCACCCAGGCGCTCCTCTCTTAATCCATTTAGATAGTCCTGGTTCCATAAAGTCCCACCCAAACTAACTCAAGTCTGCTGAATCCTCATTTCTACGTATTTGTCCTGTATCTCCCCAGTCTAAATTTCCACAGGAAAGCCTTATTCCATCTCTCTCTGAGAACCCATCTGACCTGGAAGCAGTGAAACCCCCAGCTAATATCTGGAAAAAGAGCCCCAGTTCTTTTGAATGTTGCCCCTAGAATGTGGCTTGTAGACTCTGAGCAACCTGATCTTCCCTTTGAAAGTTCCCCAAGGAGAAGACACAGAGAACACATTCTCCCAAAGGAGTGGGACTACAACTTCCCCAAGTCACAGTCTGACTCCATGCTTCTCACTTTACATGTTCTCTGCAGAGCAGAAACAAATGAAGGATGTTCATTTCACTATTGCTGAGAATAGTAAAACACCTGAGACAGCTTAAAGGTCTATTATGTACTAAGTAAACTATGATACGTTAAAACAATGGAATGTTGAGCAGCAGCAGGTAAAATATAAGGCAGAACTATATTATATTGGTATTATATGAAAAAATGGTAAGAAAAGTAGGACTCCATGTTAAACTTCAATTGTATGTGTATATACAATAGATTTGAATATGTTGACAAAATACACACACACACACACACACACACACACACACACACAAAGTGGAAAACACACCAAAGAAATGCAACTTTTAGGTGTACCTCAGAGAAGTGGGATGAAGGTAAGGATTTTACATGATCCTTACACTTCTGTAATACACTTCTGTATTGTTTCCATATTTTAGTTTACTTTGTAATTTTTAAAGGGCTTCATTATTTTTTTTCCCCAAACCACAACTCAAGTCCTCTTCACTATTCAAAGCCCAAAGCCTCTACCTCTGGTTCAACAACCTCTACCTAAATCCAGAGTTCTCTTGCCTCCTCTCTGGCTTCTCCTTAAGCACTGCCTCAGCTAGTCTTCCTTGATGTCAGCTTCCAGAGTCTCCACCTTAATTAGAAGCCTTGCATAGCTGCCCACGGCCCTTAGATTCAGAGCCAAAATCCCTAGCAAGGTCACCTTAAGGCACAACTCCAGAGGGCACATCTACACGGAATGCAGTAGTTGTAACAATATGGTGCCCCTGCATCCCTAAAAATTCAACCTTCAAACCCCTTCCCAGTCTGCTCTACCTCCTACCATTCTACCACCCAACCAAGTAGTAATCCAAAGCTATTTCTGGTTCCTCAAACACACGCACAAGCTGATACCTCTCAGTTTCTGCTTAAAAAAATGTATTGTCATCCAAAGTTCTGCTATGACATCATTGCTTTATGAAGCCTCACCCACAATCCCAAAGTAAAATTTATCATCTCTCCTCTGGATTCTGGATGATTACATGGCTTCCTCATCATCTTCCTGCAAGCAAACACACACACACACACACACACACACACACACACACACACACACACACACAGTGTTTTATTAACCAAACAGAAACTAGGTCATACCACTTCTCTGCTCAAAACTCTGGATTGGCATCACAAAACACTCAAAGTCCAAAGTTCTTACAATGGTCTACAAGGCCCTCCCTGCAAGACCTGACCCTTATCTAACTAATCATCTAGCCACATAAGTATGTTCCAACCAGGTTTCATTTCTGACACACACACATCAATCTCATTCCCTGTATCAAAGCTTTTGCATGGTCTTCATCCATATACAGAAAATAAGAAAGTAAGCTGTATTAAGAGTAGGAACCACATCTGGTTTGCCTATCTCCAGTACCTACAACAGGACCTACCCTATGGTGGGTATTCAGTAAATTAAATATTAGTGATTTAACACTGAAACTGCCACCAAAATTTCGATTTTTGTCTGTCTACCCTCATAATCTATGGGCTGTCTACCTCCATAATCTATGGAACTAGGACTGGGTATTATTTCTGTATCCCTAATATCAGTTAGTACATGGTTATAAGTACCATGTACTAAGCACCATTTGTTGAATAAATGGTAACATGCTTTTGCTCAACTCAAACTTTCAGGCCTTTTCCATTTGAACTACTCTCCAGCAGTAAATCTCTATTCTTATCTTGTACAACTGAGCTTTAAAATTTAAATGCAGGACCCCTGGAACTCAAAACTAAGTGACAATTTAAAAATGGGCAAAGAATTTGATCAGATATTTCGTAAAAGAAAATATATGGATTGGAAATATACAAAGGAAGAGTGATCGACAGCACTAGTCATCAGGGGAATGCAAATTAAAACCACAATGAGATACTATCACATATCCACCACAACAGTTAAAAGTAGAAAAACTGACAATACCAAATGTTGTCAAGGATGTGGAGATCTCATACATCGCTAGTGAAAGCATTAAATATACCACTTTGGAAACAGTTTGGCACCTTATTAGAAAACCAAATATGCATCTAGTCGAACAGCAATTCCACTCCCAGATTTTTATCCAAAAGAAAACGTTATGTCCACAAAAAGATTTATACAAGAATGTTCATAGCTGCTTTATTTATAATAGCCAAAATTTTGAAACAGCCCAAGTGTCCATCAATATGAGAATGAATAAACCTTAATATTTATACATGTAAGAGAAAACTACGCAATAACAAAAAGAAACTATTAATATCTGTAACATGGATGAATCTGAAGCATAAAATACATAGACTCCACTTACAAAGTTTTAAGGCAAGCGAAACTGATCTATAATGAAAAAATTCAGAATAGTGGTTATTCTTCCCATGTCCCCCAGGGGAGGGGCAGGTATTAACTGAAGAGAGAACTCTAGAGGGAATGGAAAAGTTCCTCATCTTGATAGGAATGTGAACCACAAATGCATTTTTCATTGCCATCTAATGATACACTTAAGATGTATACATCTTACTGTATGTAAATGTTACCACCCCCCAAAAAAAACCTATAAGAAATGATGAACTCAAGACATGTTGAAATATTTATGAAGTGTGCTGATACTTGCAATTTCTTTTAAATCCACAATAAATAAATAAATAAATAAATAAATAAATAAATAAATAAGTAAATGGTATGTTGAATGGATATGTGGTAAAACAAATATAGAAACATTTAAATTGTAGAACCTAAATAGTAGATATATGGATATTTACTGTATATCTGTATACTCAATGTTTTCACAATAAAATGTTGAGGAAGTTTAAGTGGAGGACTTATATTGGAGAACTACGGGTTTATCCCTGATACTTTGTTGAGAACTACAAAGTATTAGCAGTAATTATCTGTGGTGGTGAAGTTACAGGCAACTGGAGCTGCGGCCTTTTCCCTCCCTCCAGGGCTTCTCTAAGATCCCAGAGACAAAGAGGCTTTGGGGAAGACACTTTGGCAGTGGGACAGGCGCTTCTTCTTGTGCTAGGCCTCAATTTCTGGCAGATTAGAGCATTCTTTCCTAGCCTATTACCATTTGCACCCCTTCCCCACAGCTAGTCCTGTTCTATCTTTTCTTAGTTTCTTCTCTGACCAGACTAAAACCCCAATCAGAATTCTGTGGACCTACATGTGCAAATGGGATGGGATTCCATTTCTGAGAGTCTGAGCTTCCTGTGCTACCACAGTTGTTTTTCACAAATGTGCCCCCTTGGCTTCTCGTTGGAATTAGCAATTCTTTATAAGCAAATCCTTATAATGTGCGGTTTTCTATCCTTTGAATCATATTCCCTTTACATTATCTAATGCCTGGGAGTATTACTCTCCCCCAAATCCTGTTGATCTCCTTTAAAATCTAGCTCCAAGCCTACCTGTTTGGAAATCTTACATAATTAAAACTCCTAGTTCATGTCACTCTTCTATTCCATATCCTTTGAACAGCTACGTCCTTAAGCCAGACTCCTTTACTTTTCATCTGGTGCCATTATAATTAATCCCATAGGACTTTCAGCATCCTTTATAGGACTGAAATTTTATAAAACCATATTAAATATCACATTTAAGTGAGTCAATAAAAGCCTCTAAAACTTTCTCATTTATTTTTGTAAAAAAGGTCTAATATTTGCCAATATTCTGAGCCAGCATATCTTGCCTGGATGTCTATAAGAGTCTCTGCATTTCTTAACTGGTCTCATTTCCACTCTCAGTTCAACAAAGTCAGAGACCTTCCCTGACTCCAACCCAACAATACCCAGCTTCTCATAAACCTATCAAAATGTGTAACTTGTTTATTTACTTGCTTATTATCTATTACCTCTAGTAGACTATAAATTCAACATGGGAAGAAACCAAATCTGTCTTGTTCCTATTCTAGTGACTCACACATAGCAGGTACTTTGTAAATATCTGTTGAATTAATACTGGGAAAGGAGTGATAATCCAGGGATCCTCAGAAACGACCCAAATCTAGTCCTAGCCTACTGCTTGAAACCATCAAGAAGAAATGAGCTTTCTAGAACACTCAACACAAGACTAGCTTATTTCTATGTGCCCCCAGCACCCCCAAGCCTTCCATTCTGTGCTAGTCAGGAACTGCAAACAGAAACAACTAAGTATATATAGCACCAATCTTTTTTTCCTTTGTCTTCTACCACTTGAAGCCTCCTTCCCTTGTGCTCTCCCCTGTAGGCTGCTTTCCTCTATTGACGGAAATAAAAAAGAACTGAGTGAGCATCCAATCCAAGTCCCTCAATTCAAGGCGGAGAGGTAAAATGTGATTTAGATAAGGCCACACACATCAGGTTCAACAAAATGAGGACCAAACTCAAATATTCTGACTTCTATATCGTCTAGAACTTTTTTTTTTTTTAACATTTATTTATTTTTGAGACCGAGTGCGAGCGGGGGAGGTGCAGAGAAGGAGACATAGAATCTGAAGCAGGCTCCAGGCTCTGAGCTGTCAGCACAGAGCCGGATGCAGGGCTCAAACCCACAGATCATGAGATCATGACGTGAGCCGAAGTAGGATGCTTAACCAACTGAGCCACCCCGGTGCTCCTCTCCTCTAGAACTTTGGACTATAGTCATATCCTTCTCTTCTGAAGAACTTTCCTTCTTGTATCCAACAGCAACATGATGTAGTGGGCAAGAGTATGGGTTCTGCAGTCAAGAGACCAGGCTCCAAATACTGGCCTTACTCCTCTCCCTGGCCACAATGAGGTACTACTAATGCACCCACCAGAACGATGTCCTACCTATGTAATTTGGGCAAAATACTCTCTAAGGCTCAGGTTCTTCGAGAGTAAAGTGGGGGGTATAATCTTTTTCTAAAGCTGTATATAATGTATGCAAGGTGCTTATCACATCCTGCAACTATTATTACCAATAACTATTAGCTATTATTTATCCTTCAAGTCTACCTCTTATATGTTCTCTTTTTCACAATATTTCGATCACTCAACAACTTCTCACCCTGGACTACTATACTCAATCTACACCATAACTGTCAATGTTTCCAGCTCCTCGACTGTCCATAAAATAACAAACATCTGTAGAACAAACACTGCTTCAGGATCTCCTATTTCACACAGCACAGACCTAAGCACAGGACAGCAATTCAAAACACCTTGAGGGAGGCTTGTAGCAGTGTGCTGGAGCAGGCCTGTATGGTTTGCAAGAGATGAGTGGTACATATCACATAATTTTGTAAGTGAATTTGGTAAAGGTTTAAGCCACAGAGATGGGGCAAATCCTAAAAATCAGGGCTTCCCTTCCTACAGCTAGCCAGTTTATCATTGTTGATAGGGAATCCCACTTTGCCGATAGGGAGTAACTTGTCCTTTGTTTTCTATGGCATCCCCTCCCCTGCCTTGGAGATTCTAACTCTGCCCTTCAAAAATCTAAGAACAGATCTGTTCTCCCGGATCCACCTGGATCCATTCAGTGCCAGTTGAGCACTCCTTCATGTTTAGGAACTACCCTGCCCTCTTCCCTTCCCAAAGTCCTAACAAAGAAAAAAAAAAAAAAACAGATTTCATTTTCGGGCTTCGAAGAGGAGAATAGAGCACCAAAATGTCTGGGTGGCAGGATCACTCCAACAAACCAAAGCCATGCTCACACTCCTGTTGCCTACCTTGGCATGCTGGAGCAGCTCAGATGCTAGATCAAGTCCTGAAAGCCAATCAGGAAATTCTCCACAGGGTCCCAATGGGCAGAACACCACGGATGGAATACTCCTTTCCCTTCAGGTTAAAAAGACAAACTATGCCCACCACCACTGTTCCTTTCCTTCTCTGCCTCATTAAGAGACATGGATATAGTAGACAAGTTTTTCTTTAACCCCTGCTTCTCCTTCTGTATAACACAGATTTCCCAAATTTAAATTAGCAGCCCCAAAGACAGCCTCACAGGTCACAAACTGAACAAAATATGTAAATCCTTACTTAAAAATCCTTACTATAAAACTACACAGTTTTTATTAATACATATGATCATAGGCTACTCAAATTGTGTTTAAAACTAAAATGTTAAGCAATAATTTGGTTTAGATCCATATGATACTTAGAAGTCTGGTTGCCACTGTATTTGGCAATAGTATAAAGCTTAAAATGTGAATGTCACACAAAAAGTGAAAAGGGGAAAATATGGTACAGTAAACAGTCACAGGGTTTCTCCTGTGACTATATTCTGTGACAGTCAAAAAAGTTTGAAAGTCAAACTACATCAATATCCCCAAAAGACTTATCCAAAGTTGAACAAATACAACTGGTGTCCAACTCTTCAAAAAGAACCTAGCTTGAGGAGTGAATTTGATAGGGGGAAAAGAAGCAAACTGAGGAAGAACACGTAGCCTTCAAGCAAAATAGGACTGTACTGGTGGGAGTTCTGTGCCCTAGGACTCTGATGTGTTTACACAAAGCCTCCAACTGCCTACCTCAAAATAAACAGAGTATTGGAGCAAGGTCAGAGTCCCTTCCCCAGCAAGCTCAAGACCCCTGACAGAAGGGTGCTGCCAGTGGCCCTTCACATCTCCCAAAAGTAAGGGACAGGCACTAGTTAAAGGAGGAGCTCTCCCTCTGGAGTCATGCAGACAGCTTATGATTGAATATTATCTGCTTACCCTTACTATTAATGAAACTGAGCAAGTCACTTTGCTTCTTTTCCCCTGGATTTCCCCCAATTGTAAGGTGGGGATAATAACAATAGTGCCAACTTTACAGGGTTATTTTGAGGATTAAATGAGGCCAACGATGGAAAGTATGCCCTGCCTGACACTAATACAGTAAGTGCCCAATAATGTGTTAACTGATCCTATTCTCAGTACTCATAAATGGATCCTTTTGTGGTATCATCATCAAACTTGTCGGTTCATGGGACAACCAAGAAAAATGTTGCTGGTCCACCTGCCCCAGAGGACCTAACTGGCAGGAATGAAGGCCCTCCCTACTTTTCTCTCCTAATTGAAATTCTCAAGCTGCAGTGAGACTGCTGTCACACTCAGAAAAAGCAGCAGAGCCATCACCAGACCAAAATTTTGAGTTCCACTGGCCTTTCTTTAGTTTTAAGGTTCAAATTACCTACAAACTTCCAGAAACAGAAAGGCTGGGTATACAGGCTCACAGAAGCTTGAAACTGGGTATAATCAGATTATCTAGCTTAATCTAATTTTCTAAAACACTAAGACCAGAGAAAGGAAATGATTAGCCCTGGGACACACGATAACTAATGAACCACAACCAAACTGCCTAAAATGTGTTCTTTTCCATCCATTTTAGCAACAGCTCACACCTTGCAATCCAGTCCAATCTGAAATCCACCTAGCCACTCCACATGAGCAGTGAGCCTCATGTGGTCTCTTCCCATGACCTGTATCAACTAGACTTATACACTGATGGAAAATAATTCTGCATCTACCACACGTTCTATTTGTCCGTTAGGGCAGGAGTACAGGAACTGCTGGACTCCACGTTTGTAGGACTTATCAAAGAAATAAACTTTAAATAACAAGCACAAATTCTGCAAGGTAGATAGAACTCAGGAAAATGTGATTTATACCAAAATTTACATAGAACACCTACTAGGCCGCCAATTCTGCCCACCAGCCTGCCCTGCTGGAATCTACATTCTTTTAATCTACCTTCTTTTAACGAGACTCCTGCCTATTGCCTGCAGAGTGTAGAAGACAACAGTACTGGACCACCTTCCTGAGCAACTCCAGGAAAAGGGCATTGACAAGAGCGAGTGCATTTCCAGTGTGCAATGTGAGGTATGGTATAAAGAAGCCGAGTGAACAGCAGCAGACCAGAGCCTTAGAAAAAGAAACCTACCTACTGTTCATAATGCAAGCACCCCTTACTGGAATAAATCCACTTGGGATACACAGGAGGTCTTAAAATGGGTTATTGTTCAGAATTTGTATGTTAGAGAAGTTGGGAAATAAAAGAGAGGACTTGAACAATAAGGAAACCACATTACAGACACACACTGATCTGCCCACTTGCCACTGTAGATGGGGTGCAGGATGGGGTGGGGTGGGGAGAAGGGAAAAGATTGTAGTTCTGCTGCTGGATTCTGATGCAGGATTAATAAGTTTATAATGTAAGACCTAGTCAGTGAAAAAGGTAACTGTAGCCCATAAAAATCTTAACTGAGGCAAATAAACTGCCTCAAAAAAACATGCCAACATAAGAGGAAGGGGAAAGGTTAGGAGGGACACAACAAAATTCAAATACTCAAAAGTAAACACACAGCTGAAAGAGGCAGCACAGCTAAGAGAAATGACAGGGGATAACTTTTCTTATATTCTAAATCTGTACTGTCCAAAAGGATGGCCTCCTACCCACAAGCGGATATTGAGCACCTGAAATGTGCTTAGTTCAAATCACAATGTGCTATAAAATACACATTAAAAATTTGGTAAAAAAACTCAGTAATTTTTATAGAGTATATACTGAAATGGTAACATTTCAGGATATACTGAGTTAAATAAAATGTATTATTAACTTGTTTTTGTTTTTGTTTTTTTACCTTTTTCGTGGCTACTAGAAAAATTTAAATAGCATAAGTGACTCTTATTTCTATTGGACAGTGTTGCCTAACATGGGGAATCTCCAAAGATCAGACATGGAAAAGCAAATTTTCTGTTGTTCTGTGAACCTAGAATTGTGCTGTTTGATACAGTAGCCACTAGCCACATGTGGCTTATTAAATTTAATAGTAGCTACTACAGGGGCACCTGGGTGGCTCAGTCAGTTAAGAGGTCCAACTCTTGATTTCAGCTCAGGTCATAATCTCATGGTTGGTGGGATGGAGCCCCATGTCTGGCTCTGCACTGTCAGTGGAGCCTACTTGGAATTCACTCTCCCTCTCTCAAAATAAATAAACTGTAAAAAAAATAGTAGCTATTACAGTGGCTAATAATCATAATAATCAGCATATGAATGCAGATGAGAACATTTCCACTGGACAAAACTCTACTGGACAGTGCTGATCTGGAATAACAAGAACAAAGTAGTGGACATCTCATTCAGAAAAGCTAAAACTACCAAATGAATTTCAGATAGTCAACTATATACAACTGGTTAAATTGATGGAGGAATTCACTTAATTCTGGACCATTTATGAATGTCTTATTAGGCCATTTGTTTATAAGAAGTGGTATACGGCAGCTAGTCAAAAGGTCATTAAAAAGATAAAAGATTCTATCCCTCTGCTAGGTCAGGACACTCCTAGAACCAACCCTTACCTGCCTGCCTTACTCACCATTCAGCTCAGTCACACCACTCAGGCTACACTGTTATGGAACAATTTTAAGAGCCTCCAGAACAAATACCATTTTAGGTAGTGCCACTGTGTTCCCGCACACAATTAATCATTTCATTTTACTAAATTAATATTATGTCCCCAAGAACCTTGGTTAGAGATCATGCCTTCCCTCAGCTTGCACACAAGGCTTCCATTACACTTGTTCTGTCTGACCATTTAGCAACTGGCCAGGAAACCCTTTATCCATTTCCTGTGGGACATGAGTGTACCCTGTACATGCACAAGTACAATGGAGCACTTACTTGTATAATTTAAGACCTTAGGTCTTTAAGAACAGGCATTTTATTTTGCTTCCTTTTCTACCACAGCATGGAAGTACTGGGCACATAACACTGCTCAAAAAATTTAGTTAGCATGGGTTACTGCTAGGGCTAAGCTGATTATCCATGTGAAACGGTCTTAAAAGCTTAGAGGCAAAAGACATTTCCAATTCCAACCTGTCAATTCAATGATCATCAAAGCAAGGTAACTGGAAGCATCTACTTCAGAAAGAGCTGCATTAGTCTTTCCACTTTAGCCAGATTTATAGCAGAGGGACCCTGATGGTCCCATAGGCCCACACCACAGAAAGAGTTCTGTATAAAGGACATGACCATCTCTGTACAGCAACACTCTATGTGGGGGAGTGTAGTGGAGGATGGCATTAACTCACTTCCAAGTGGAACAAAAGGAAAATGAAATCAGCAACAGCACCAGTTAGTATGATTTAAGACCCCTTAATAACGTAGCTGAATTTCTTTACCCTTAAGCCTTCCCCACTCTGCAAGGACTAACAGGTGACTTATGGTAGCACAATGTAGTTGTTACATTTGGTATGTAGCACAAATGCTTAAATGACAAATCTTATTTATGAAGAATGGTGAGTGAGGTCACATCTCCCCCCCCCCAACCCCCCACCATTAACAGTCTAGACTACAGAGATAGCAGTGAGAAACTCATGGCCCTGGTTACCAGCAGACTTAGTATTGTAAGCAGGTAAAAGGCAGGAAACGGGCAGTATCAGAATGTAGAGAGAATCAAACACTAAGGGCAGCCTGTTTGAATATAGCACAGCTTACTCCTGGGAGTGTTACAATTCTTCAACATCTGACTCTGTCCATATTGAATTATGTTCCACTGCTGGTCATACCTCTATTTTCCCCAAATAGTCACCTCCTCCTTCTCTCAACATGAAACAGCCTTTGGCTGACTGGGAAAAATGACTTGAAATATTAAGTTACTAAAATCAGAATCCAGATGTCTGGTTTAGCTGGGATGCCAATTCCAATGTCTGTTGTGTCATTTAGCCACTTCTCTACAACTTTTCTTAGTATCTATGATTTAACTATCAACATTTTCACTAGGGAAAGGTTCCTGGGCCTCTTAAAAGAATTCAAAGATAACAGCTAATGAGATTTGCCTCAGCACTATTTCCTGCCACCAGATTTCTGCCCCTGGGGCTAGAATGCTTTCATCAAGTGGCTTTATTTTTTTGCCCCTTCTGTACTCTTCAGTAGTAGAGCAATATGTAGAAAAGCAGTGCCACCTTAGTTGCTCATTGTTAGTTATGTTGATCCAGAAAAGGAGCCATATTCTAAGAAGCTTCTGAGATCATCTGGCATAAAGTAGCTCAAGGCAACAAGAATAAATCCAGGAAGCACAGTAAAGAATTAACATTTACATGAACAGGTACAAACAGAAGGGTTTTTCCAGAAAAGTCACTATAGCATCAAAGAATTGTGCCACCACCAGAGTATACTCTTTCCAGAACATTTTAGATAAGTCAATGCAATCTATCAGATTTTATACTAAAAAGACAAAACTGACACCAAGCAATTTTTTAATTAAAAAGCGTATTCTTAGATTCGGATTCTCATATCCCATAAAAGCTCTACTTTTGGGGGGTAAGGAGAATGGTGGTGATGCACAAACTGCTAAACCACTTCTTGCTGTAAAACACTGGAAAGCAGACAACAATGAGTCAAAGTGAGGGCTCTCTCCTGAACAAGAAAACAAAATGTATTATTAGCATACGGTCTATCCCTTTAAGATGGTAAGGGCCATTCTGGGTATCTGTAGGCAGCTGATTTCACCCTGTGATTTTTCAAATGCTTAGTCAAACCTTCATAATTTTAGAACAGTTCAGCAACCACCTGGAATTAAGTATGTTTAAGTCTAAACCCCTCTAAAACAACTTCAGTACTGAAACTCAAAACAGACTAAAAACTTTCGAGATAAAGGTAAAAGTTATATTATTCAAGAGCTTTGGTTAAAAGGAATAGCCTACTAGTTTATCTGCAACTCCAATCCAGATTTTTTTAAGGCCTCTGGAGTTTATGGAAACTTTTCATTTGCTAATTTTTTTTAGCAGTTGAACAAATGTGGAAGGGACAAAACCAGAGCATCAATGTCAGAAAGCAGCAATATTTTTGATTCCTCTCCCACACCTCAAAACACCTCACATACTAATACAAGAATAAGTAAACAAAAAAGAAAAAGCTTTAGAAGTATGTGCAACTGACAATGCATTCTGAAGATTTCTTTTTCCATTTCTTAATCAGTTTTTTAAAAAGACAATTCACAGCCCCCTTTAAGACTCCCTCTGTAAAAAGAAGATCTGGTTTCTCATACTTTCTGAGTCCACATAACAAAGTGGCTTGCTAGCAAAGCACACAAGATAAAAGTCTGAAAAGGTGCATACCACAGATTTGACCTAGAATCAAGTTTCCTCCCTGCCGTTCCAGGTATCTTCTTTCCACACTTCAGCATTAGCAGACAAGGATAAGCAACAATGGTTACCTCCAAGATCACCAAATCCATCTTTCCAAAGGCACAAAGTATTTGTAGGAGTTAAAAACAAAACAAAACAAATAAACAAAAAACCCTGATGGTATAGCTCAATAGAGTACTCTTGTGTAAAGCATTAAAAGCATCAGCCTCTTTTATTTTGTGACAAGTTTATTGAACAGTATTCAAGACTTCATCTTTATAAACAAAAACCTCTGCTGAATGATGCCAAGGCAGTATTTGCTGGCAATGTTGTGGCCATACTGGCAATGAATTGTTTTATTGTGTTTGGTTTCTAAAGCTTGGACTACTGTAGAACTGCCGGTAAAACTACTTAAATGTGGTAATTTTGCAAGAGTGGGAAAGTTTTAAAAGTGATCACTGCCAGGAATTCTTACAGAAGATTTAACTAGCAGCAACTTTACAGTTTCTTTACTCATTTTTAAATGTTCTTGAAATTGATGAGTGGATTTATTTTTAAACACTTGACCCACGCCTGTACACAATGACAGAATCCAATAAAAAGGACTTTGAGTTTGATTAAGGCTTTCATGGATCCTTATTTTATCCAAGGTATGTTTGCTTACGTACATACACGGCCCTAGATTTTCATCCAGTGTGTTAAGACTGACCTAATTACACTGAACATTACTCTCTGAAATTGTGAATAAAAAGTTTCCTAATGCAATTTTCACGGTTGATGCTTTGACAACTTGGAGCACAAAGCTAGGAACTACATTTCACTGAACAGTGTTGCGTTAAAAAAAAAACCAAAAAAAAACAACAAAAAAAACCCCACTAATAATTATACATCCAAACTACAGTATTAAACACAGAATACACCTCCAAATTTTGCTTGTGAACTAAACGTTTCACCCGAGTTCAGAAAAAGTTTACAAAATTGCTTATTTATAAAATACATTTTGTAGATTTCTCTAATCCTTTAAACTAAAAAAACCAAAACACCCCAGCAAGGGGGTGAGGAGGGAATTAATCCTAAAGGAAAAGATTCTCTTCCGTTCATGTCACCAAAAACAGACAAAATTTACACAGAAAATTGAAAATATCATGATAGTGTTTACAAATGCACACAACTTTAAGCAAAGCTTTACAAATCCTTCATACCATACAAAGCAAATGAGAAAGAAATTCATTTTTACCCCAAACCTAGTTATGAGAAAATTTGCAGAAAGAGAGGTATGAATAATTTCACAGAGCATATTTTCAAGAATTTTTTAAAACTCAAACTCCAATGCCCAGAACAAGATGAACAGTATGCTTAGCAGTTAGCACTATATTAATAAGTCTCAGATACACAAAAATCAAGTTCCAGAGGGCAAAGCATTTAATTACATTTCACAACGAGAAGCACTGTTGTGACTCAACCAAATATGAAACACAGTTCTCTCCAATTTCTACACAAACCACTATTTTCTTAATTTATTTAATTTGATGAACAATGAAATCAAGTTTTCCTTTTCAGCATTTATCTAAGATGTAGAAATAACAAAGTAGTTGCAATAAAGTATATGAAATATTTAATAAGATTGTACGAACATATAACCAAAATAAACTGTGGAAAAAAGATAAAAGGCTTTCATCTTCAAACAACCCATTTTTCTAAAATGAAAATAGTCAGCTCTCCAATGGGGAAAATAAACTGCAGTTGAAATAAGACTCCCAAGCAGCGCTGAAGTTTTCTGCACTTGGTCTTTGGAATGAGAAATGATTACTTAATAGAAAACTTAAATTGAACAGCATATATAAACATCATATTGCTTTTTTTAGTTGAGGAGGCAATATCTAGTGATCTGTCAAAGCGAATATGCATTCATGAATTGTCAAAAGACCCACAACACAGCCATGTCTTCTTTGAAAGTCTAAATAATCCTCTCCCTAAACAAAAAATCCTGTACTGTCAATCCTCTAAGATTGTAGTGATGAAAAGT
Source organism: Lynx rufus (assembly GCF_022079265.1). Lineage (NCBI taxonomy): Eukaryota > Metazoa > Chordata > Mammalia > Carnivora > Felidae > Lynx > Lynx rufus. The sequence continues at coordinate 23,627,231 of NW_025814896.1, read as the reverse complement.
CTCTCCAAATCTTATCACACAAATGAAACTGTTACCACTCTTAACTCTAAATTATACGAGACTCTGTATTTCAGTGTTCCACTGACTTGCAACACCAAAAAGGCACTATTTTTTTTTTTTTAAACAGGAAATACTTCTTTTAAAAGGCTGACCCCTTTGTAAGTACATTGATTTGCAGGAAATGTTGGGAATGTTTCAAACCAAGACAGAGGCCCAAGTAAGACAAAATTTGTTTTTCATGATATCTCACCAATCTCCCATTCCATATGTTTATAGTATAATGTGACACATCTTTAGAACATTTTAACTAAGAAGGAAAGTAACCATAAGTAGAGCCTTTTGTATCAGTGAGCAGGATGTTGTAAGGCAAATGTTTTCATGACAAGGACACTTACCAACCAGAACCCATGTGGTCCTCCTGCCTTAGTGTCCTGAATGCCAAAGAAAAGAGTATGAAAGGGCAAAGAGTCTCAATTCTCTCCCCTCTGGCAGCTGCACTTGTACTCCTTATGAAGAATTTTTATAAATAGGCTCCTGATCAAACAACTAGACCAAAAAGCCCCCAAAGTAACAGGATTAAATGCACATCTATGGAACCGCTTATGGATCTTTTATTCTATAACACTATTGCTAACAAAGCTAACAATTTCAACTTCAGTTAAAAAAAAAAACAAAACTAGATATAATAATGCTCTTTCTATAAATGGACCCTCTTTGTTTAGTTACAGGCCAAAATTTCACACAAATTTGGGACAGAACAAAATTGCCAGAATATCAGTCCATCATGGAGAGGACTTCAAATCCAGCATCTTAAGCAATGATTATTACAAGTGGTTTCGGGTTTTTGATGCCATCCAAACAACATGAACAATTTTTAAACTGACTAAACTAAAACGTGGCGGTCAAACCAAAAAGGCTCTGGTAGGTAGAGGACTCCATATTTTATTTTTGTGGCAAAAGTACTTATTTCACACAGTTTTAAGTGTGACATTAGAAATCAAAGTTCAAGGTTATAGCACAAACCAAGTGTGGAGTTTTATATTAAAACAACAACAACAAGAACAGTTCTGCTCATTTACAAATGAGTCAATTAGGCAAACAAAAAAGCAGCAACTTCAGAAGCAGGACTGTCTATACAGCAAGAACCCTCAAGAAGCAATAAAGGTACATACAGTGAATCTGTATACAGAGATTTTATTCAATTTTAAAAGAAAATGAGGACTTTAGACAAAGCTTTGACCCTATAACAAAGCAAATCTGTCCAGCTTTAAACCAAATTCCAAGAGTAGCCAACTTCTATTTTTCAGCAGCTGGCAAGAGCACCCTTAATGAGCTCTATTGACATTTCTATTTTCTTCATCTCATATGATATAAAACAAAACCAATCTAGAGACTCCTTGATAAGCTTTATATGGTCATTTGTGTTTTACAAATGGTTTCTCTAATGGTATGCCAAAATCATTTTTGTGTTCTCTCCAGATAGCTTTACTGTAACATACAGCAATATTTATACTGGTAGTGAATCTTCTGTAAACAGTCAACCAATGCTCTATGTTATAGAAACCAATCTATATGCAATTGAAACAATCCACAGGTTCTAACCTGGAAATACTAGGAAAACAATCTGGATGCATTAATCACAGCACTATGAAGATCTACCCTATAAAGAATTGATGTGAACAGCTACCCTAAGACAAGTTTTACTTTCCTTGAGCCTATAGGTCTGTCATTTAAGTCAATGACAGCAGCTGTGGCTTCATCCCGAGATTCAAAGGCCACCATGGCTTCGCCTGTGGGCATACCTTTTTCATTGTATTTTAAACACACTGAGCCTGGGATCACTTGATAGCCATAAAAGAAATCTAAAATCTCATCAATAGACACAGTAAAGGGCATATTCTGCACTTTAATTACTGTTGGTCCTGGTTTTCCAGAACTAGATCCAAAGCCAGGGGGTCCACCAATGTGAATTGGGCCAGGCCCAGGCCCAGGGCCAGGCCCAAAGGCTGGCGGCCCACTCAAATGCCCAGGTGCACTTCCAAGACCAGGAGGGCCACTTCCAAAACCTGGGGGGCCACCTAAACTACCAGGGCCATTTCCAAAATTCTGAGGGCCTCCTGCAAATCCTGGCCCACTTAAATTATTTGGTCCACCTCCAAAACCTGGAACATCCAGTCCTAGACCAGGCAAACCACTATTTCCAACTGAAGGCATACCAGGCCTAGCATCACCAAAGGCCCCTCCTAATCCTGGAGGAGGGAGTGGTGGCCCAAAGGCATTCGACCCGCCAAAATTACCAGGAAAGTTAAATGGAGGCCCATTGTTGGCCTCCTTAGATCCTACAGTCAGGAAGGCATGTTCTTCACCTCCTGCACCAGGCATTCCTCCACCGGGCATTCCCGCACCAGGCATTCCGGCACCGGGCATTCCGGCACCAGGCATTCCAGCACCGGGCATTCCTGTACCAGGCATTCCCGCACCGGGCATTCCTGTACCGGGCATTCCTGTACTGGGCATTCCCGCATTGGGCATTCCCGCATTGGGCATTCCCACACTGGGCACTCCTGGAACTGCAGGATTACCTGGCACAGGTATCTTTAACCCTTTTTTTCCTTGGGCAGGGGGATTTTTCTCAATTTCTCTCATATCTTCTAGAGTAACTACATGAACAAAAGCTTCTCTCCCGTTAAGTTTTTTACGGTGTAAGCGTTCAGACTTACGTGCATCATCTTCATTTTTAAACTGAACCAATGCCTGTCCTAGACCTTGCCCATTGTTATCAACAAGAACATGTACAGCATTTTCATCCACTGGGATTCCTTCTAGGAACTGAAGAACATCCATCTTGGTAATGCTGAATGGAATATTTGTTATGTGAGCACAGACTTTGGCAGAGCTGACATCCCCCTCCGGATTTAACATCATTTCCCTCTGGTCATAGCTGAAGTTCTGCAGTCTTTTACGAATCATATCTATCTTTTCTAGCATACCTTTCTTAGTAATTGGATGAACTTGAATAAAGCGATTGCCCATGTATTGTTTATGACGACACAGAGCAGCCTTATAGTCAGCCTCATTTCTGAATTCTACGAAGCCTTCACCAGTTGCTTTCCCATTGGGTCCATAAGCGATATAAATACTATCTTCCACAATATCCAACTTTTTAAAAAAATCAATGACATGTTTGTTTTCTGCTTCAAATGGTAGCCCTTTCAAGTAAACACAAAAACCAGCCTCATGTGGTGATCTTGACCTCGACCTTTTCTGCCCACTGGGCGATTTTGACCTGGGAAGTGTCTGAGGTGGGGGATGGGTTTGTCCAGAAGGTCCTATACTTTGCTTAAAAGTGATATGGCCTCCAGCAGCTACCCACTGTCTCTCTGTGGCAGGACTAACTTCCACATAGCGTTGAATCATCAGCATTCTGTTTCTTTTCAAAGCTTCAAATGTATCTTGAGGGGAGAGAAATTTAACCAATCCGTTCCCATTATTTCGACCTACATGATCTTTCAACAAATGCACTGCATCAACACGGAGCCCATGGAAAAAATCTCTGACATCATTTTCCATTGCAGAAAAGGGCATACCATGTACACTGACATACAGATCATCGGGGTTGATGGGAAGTGGTTTCACACTGCTTTGAGAGTTCATCTGGATAGGGTTAACAGGATTCAATGGACCCAGAAACACAGGGTTCAGGTTATTGTTCAGATTCATAGGTGCTCCAGAGCCATTCATTCCAGCAGGTAGAGGGGCCACAGGTGGCGGGTTCAAGGGTGGCATGCCTGACATGGGTGGCAGTGGGGTCATGGGTGGCACAGAAGGGACTGGGGGGATTGGGGGCACAGGAGGCACAGGAGGCAATGTAGGTACCGGAGGAGGAACTGGTATTGGGGGAATGGACGGCATTGGTGGCAAAGATGGCATCGCTGGGATTGGAGGAATTGGTGGTGGTGGGACTGTGTTCATTGGAGACGCTGTGCTTGGAATGGTTGAGCTAAACGTTGGGCTCCCAAAAGAAGCCCCCATATTTGGAGGAGCCGTTCCTATGCTGGCTGTGGAAAATGTCTGTATGTTTTTGTTGCTTTCATGAACCGATGTAGCGGCAGTAACTACACTGGGTGAAGGATTATTAAAGTTAGGTACTGTTGTAGGCAAGTTTACCCTGCCACCCATTCCTGAGCTAGGTGGCGGTCCTGATCTACTAGCATTTGCTGGTGGTATATCTAAGTTGGCAGTTTCAAAACGCCTACGACTCAGTTCAATCATATTCTGCATTTCCGTTTTACTACTCAACAAAAGTGTTACTTTTGACCCTTTAATTGTACCACCTGTGCGCATCATACCAAGCCTTGCATCTTCATCAGTGGCAAAAACGATGAAAGCCTCACCCAGTTCACCCCCTACAATATGCACGCCCCCATCAGGGATGGTCAATCCAGAGAAGAAGTGGCGAATGTCCATGGTCCCCGCCACAATTGGGAGACCTTGCAAACGGATGACCACAGCCATGCTGCGCTGAAACCACACACACCTGCAGATGAGAAAAGGCAACGGCCAGGTCAGACTCCTGTTCATCACACCAAGTTTTTAGCTACAAGAATGACCAGCTACCTTATTAGGCCCTCAAACTATCTCAAGCAATGTAGGGTTTGTTTTTTTTTTTTAATTTGAATATTCTAAAAACTGAATATTATGTGCCGTTTACAATGTAAAACCTAGACAATTTCAACTTCCAAAAGGCATTAATTCTGTAAACAGTTAGAAGTTCAGTCCTATGACTCAAAAGTTTCAGGGAAAAAAAACCACCATAATGAAAGTAAAATCACCAATTATATCACTCAGACCACTAATTATTCAGTAAGATTTAAAAGAAATGTGTAAGTCAGATCAGGACACGAAGTTTAACAGTCTGCAGGGGGAAAGCATGCAAAGGATGTATCAAAGTTAATATTTAAAAGTGACTTAGCATTTTCCTTTATAAACTTGACAACTTTGTAGAATTATCAGTGTCATTTTATATGACTCAATCTCAAAATGCAAAAGAGAAACAGGAAACTGGAATACTAATGAATTACAAATAATTAACACTAAAGTAGATTCAAGTCTCAAATGAGAACTGATTCCATATTTCATCCTAAAACTCTTCAATCTGCATTATAGCTCTATTTATTAAAGAAAACTACATATGGAATTAGTTACTACAAACAAGATTAATACATACTAAGAATCCAAAGAACTACTGAATAAAATAGCCAAAATCTTAGTTATCCATATTCGTCACTCCAAAAAATAGAACCTGGTTACAGTGCCATTCACCAAAGCTTTTTTAATTAAAACTCAGATCCAATGACTCATTCCCAAACCTACCAATACACACACACACACATTCATTTTTCTCACAGAAGGCTGATAATAAAAAAAAAAAAGGGTATTTTTTTGTTTTAAAAAGAACTAGGGTATATAAACTTTATTCAGTGATTGTTATAGTCTCCTACCCAATGTAATTCCTGTGGAATTTCTAGGAACTCACTGATCTCCTTAGATGTCTCATGTTTAACTAGTCGAAAAGAAAAGTTTCTCCCAGATTTAAGTAAAATTTCACTATTTCAGTTTTTACGGCTTTCAAGTGTAAATGCAAGGGCAGCCCTTTGTAAACTGATACAAAACAAATTCTTGGGACTAGAAAAAATATTAATTTGAAATTTATGTGGTCAGTAACATAGGATATTTTCCAATCCATCTTAAATATCAACTTTTAAATATAAACCTATTAGAGGCACCTGGGTGGTTCTGTCGGTTGGTTAAGGGTCTGACTTTTACTCAGGTCATGATCTCACAGTTTGTAAATTTGAGCCCCATGATCAGGCTTCGCGCTGACAACATGGAGCCTGTTTAGGATTCTCTTTCTCTGGTCCTCCCCGACTCTCTCTCAAAATAAATAAACTTTAAAAAACATATACATATATAACTAGCTCTGGGACCTCAGGAAAATTATAAATGACTTGAGTTTGGTTTTAACACCTTTCAAACAGGAACATTAAAAGACCAAAGTTTCCTGCTGCAAGTTCTAAGAATCCTGTAAACCTCATGAAAATAGTTTTTCATGTCAAATATTATGTGAATATCAATTTGATGAAATAAAATCTGTAATTATATCTCAACCATTATGACTGCTGTACACAAAACAGAAATATACTGTTTGGCTTTGACAGTTTTCTCACACACATACACAAAAATAAAAGCTACTTTCAAATTTAATCCAGAAAGATGGATTGGCAAACAGAAAATGCTCTTATAAGACCATTATAAAACACTAGAAATCTGGGTGAGGAGGGAAGCCTTTTGTTTTTGGTTTGCAAGAGTCAGCAAGAAAAATTAATACTAAAAAAATTAATCACACCAACAAACTCTTTTCTCTTATTTACTACTTAGCAATCTATATGAAAGCTCATCAAGACAACTCCAAGTCATTAAATTCTCATTCCTTACTATCTCTAGCATATTAGCTATATGCAAAATTAAGACAGTATTCCTGTTCAACTTTAAAAAATGCTTTATCATTTAATCACTATATGGGGGAAACATCATGGATAAGTAGTCTAGGCACCCAAAAAGACTTGAGAGAGATGTTAGTTTACACTGGGACAGTAAAATGGGAATTTGATATGGTCCCAAGAACAGAAAAATTAAACACAGGGCTAAAGTGACACACACAGCAACTCTTCAAAAACCATCTGCTACTAAGAAAAGGGATGTAGTGAAAGTCTGCGCAAAGTACATACGAAAACATGACACTGAAAATCTGCCCAGATTACCAGCTAGAAAAAGGGCTGAGGATTAAACCAAAGTAGAGCATAAGACTTATTCATAAAGCCATCTAAAGTGAAAAACAGTTTTCAGGTTCCAAAAAAAATATGAAGTTAAGATCTACTATTCTGCTACTAAGCGCCTGTTTGACAGGTAAGTCACTTCAACTACCTTGAGCCTACCTTTGTTATTTAACAAGAGGGTTAGATTCCAATCACTAAAGTTCCATCTAAAGTCAAAATATGTATTCTAAAACATATGACCCATTATCTATACCTATACCTCAAAGAAATATTAAAAAACCATACCAATAACAAGCACCTATATTTGTAATTAGTCTAGAATGCTACAAGAGGAAAAAAACAGCTACTTACTGCCTAATAATCAGGAATTCAGCAGGAGAAATGCATCTAAATAAGACTGACCCCCAAAGAAAGCAACAACTGTTCAAAGCACCCAGTCCACCCCACCCCCATCCCTCAGATAAGACTGTTAAAAAAAAGCAAAAGAAAATCCCCCACAATTCAGCTGCTACACATATTTTCATGTTACTAAATAAGCTATCTCATTTTAATTTGTATAAAAACAAACCCTCTATTCAAAATCTCTTACCTGATAAAACAAGAGATGTATTTTCTTAACAAGAAGTAGAGGCCAAGTCAATCCTGTGGGCAACCAATTAAAACCAACTTTTAGACTGCAATAGAGAATAAATGGAGGCAAAAATCAATGCAGGAAACACAAAACAACACGCACAGGCCACACTGAACTGTACATTATGAAGGCGAGTCTGAAACCACCAGAGTACTTCATTAGAATGCATATAAAAAAAAAAAGAAGAAGAAAGAAAGAAACACATGTACCAAAATCCCACACATGCTTCTTACTTGGTATTGCTTTCAAATTTGAGTATCTCTCAAAACATAATATATTTACATACATTAAGAATGTGCCATAAATTAGTCCAAGAATGAATCAATTAAAAACAAAAACAATCATAAAGCTCAGCTTCACAGTTGATAATTACTTTTATTACTTGATGATTAAACCAGTCCAGAAAATTCCATCAACACAAGTCCAACTATGACCTATTTCCTTAGGTCCCACCAAATGTTTGATGAAGAAGCACAAGTTTGCACAATAACAGTTCCAAGACAAATGACAGTCATCAATTCAAGTGTACTTATAGAAATTCTTGGAATTACTTTCAAAGTATTTTCCTTTGCACCAAAATAGCATCAAGAACCAAGAAATATAAATGAAGAGGAAGTTTCAGGCTCTAAGGACTAATTCCTATTTAAAACCAGTGGGGTTCAAAATCTTAAGGAAAAGTGCTTTTTCCTTCTAACACCAAAACTGTTCCAAGAAACTCATAAAAACAAAAAACAAACAAAAAAACTAAACTAAAAATGTCTGGCATATTAAGAATACCTCCCAAAGTAAAAACGAGTCACTCATGTCTTACTGGAATTTCTCCCAAACCATGAAGTTATAAACAATTCACAAGCAACACAGAAGACCAAATGATCAGACAATTACTTTCAAAAGATCATTTTTTAATTTAGAGAAAACAGAGAAAAAAATTGTCACTGTTAAGTATTAAGATTACCAATAGAACACTACTTAGAATGATGCACATTTTTAACTATCTTTCAAGATACCACCAGTGCTTAATATTCATCACCAAAAAGTAAAACTTTAAAAACTTTTAGTGTTACTCTAAACTTTTTCTAAAGGACGAGCTAAACATCTTGTAAACAATTACTCAAATTACTTAAGAATGAGATTTTTTTTTTGCCACAAAAGCTATGCAAATGTCATTAACAATGCTTTCAAAAGCCCAGAGCACTGTACCATTCTTTTATATGTTGTACAAATCAGTTCTAATTATGTTTAAAGAGTTTTAAAACTCTTTATTTAAAAGCCACACCTAAAAGTTTATCTAACAGGTCACAAAGGGAAGCATGAAATAGAAAAAAGCCTGCTTTAGGTAAAGGCTGTGCTCAATGAGAAGAGCAAGAATTTCTGCAATATTATTTTCTAAATGTACTAGTTGGACTCTATGACCAACAGAACCAGAGTAATTTTCTAGTTAAGCATTTGTGATTAACAGATGATCTCCTACTGGAGATTCCAATTCAAAATGTCTGGTATGGGGCCAGGACATGTGCCCTGAAGATAATAAGGGAAACAGGTTCCCCAGCTTCTTCCCTTCCAGACCCAACAAGGTTCCATATGTCCATCTGGAGAGGAACAAGATCAGAGTCAGCCAGTTAAGCCCAAAGGAATACACCAGGCCTACATTCAAAAAATTTCTAAAGGGTTGCCAGAGATTACTATAACAAGGAAATGTCTCATTCCACAAGAAAAAGTTGAAAGGCCCAGGTGAATTTGGCAGATGCCTCGTTCAAATTTTACATTGTTAAATTTAAATCCCAAAATCAGGGGGGCGCCTGGGTGGCTCAGCTGATTAAGCATCCAACTCCAGCTCAGGTCACGATCTCATGGCTTGTGGGTTCAAGGCTTGTGGGTTTGAGCCCCGTTTGGATCCTCTGTACCTCCCTCTCTCTGCCCCTCCCTTGCTTGAGCTCTCTCTCTCAAAATAAATAAACATTTAAAAATAAATAATAAAATAAAATACAAAATCAATCTAGGCATAAATTTGTGAATCTTTTCTATTTAAGCAAAGGGGAAGGCCCATATCCATATCAATCCATACCAAGTAAAAGTATGCAGAAAAGTTCAGGCTAGAAGCTAGAAGCTAGAAGCTCACAACTCTTGGTGTTCCACCTCTTCCTTCAAATGGACAAAGTAAATCAAAACTGAGAACTGAGTGCTTTTGTTTTCAACACCTCACTTTGTAAAGAGCACAACAATTTAAGAGGCACCACTGTTTTCCAAGAACCTACTCATCCCTGGGTTCTAAATTATCAGCTAGCAATGGAATGAAGGATCCCAACATGAAAAATCCACTCCAACCAGCTTAAGCTTTCGTGAATTTTAGAAGGGTAAGACTGAAAACAATTCTATGAAACAAAACATCTAAAGCACATATTTTTTTAACCTATTCATAAAGCATAAAGATAGGAAGGAGAAAATGGGCCCAAAGTGCCATTAAATTCACTTGTATCAGAAGATCTAAAACAAGAAGATTGCTCTAGTATATTTTTCTGCTTTATGTTAGGAATTAATCCTAACATAGTGGCTTTACTTCAGCTTTACAAATACCAGAAACATGAACAAATTACAAATACTTGCTATGAACATTTAGCATATTATGACACGACATATTTTCTTATTTACTAGCCATTTCAACCATTTGAGATTTCAGAATAAAATGACAACAATCCTCTTTATCAGGAAGTCAAGGTACAAACCAGAACTTAACCATTTCCACTCTTCATCTGGTGATAAACATCAAAAAGTGAATTTTAACTTTGTTCAGTAATCAGATACAGAAGAGCCAAAGTTCTTTAGATTCAAAAAATACAAAAAGCAGCACCCCTCAAATGTCACCTCAGACATGAGCAACAGAGAACCAATCATAATGGGTACAATGCCATAAGCCGAATAATCACAGTATGGTAGGCATTACAGGAAAAAAAAAAAAAAAAAACAAAAAACCAACAGCTTCATCCACTTGATTGTGTTCCCAACCCCAAATGGATCACACTTCAGATTCTGGAATCATTCTTAATGAAACAATTCTTCTGACACTGAGGGACATGAATCCTTTAGATAGCTCGTTACTCAACTTTCCCATTAGCCTGCAGTCAGTTATCAAAAGCAGCAAACCAAAAGACATTTCTAAATAAGAGATATATTCCTCCTGCCAAAACGACTATATTATTTTTCAATCCCCCCCATGCCAATAAATATGTCCATCATCTTACTTGATTTAAACTTAAAAGCAACAATATTACTTCTAACCTAGCCAACCATGTAAACCCTCCCTATCGGTCTTAAGACTTGAAAGGTGCCTTGAAATTTAATAAAATAAACTCTTTGCAAACCAGAAGGTATATGAGCGGTGGTAGTAAAGTGTGTTAAACTATCAATTAGGTGAAGTTATTTTTCTGTTTATCTGACCTAAAATATTTAACATTCATTTATATCACGAACATTTATTAAGCACTTGTGGCCGGGGCAGAAGATACAGAAATGGACAACAGTCTCTAGATTTTAGGGATAGATATCTAAAAAGCATCTTTTGTGCAACCATTACTGACTCTTAGAAGTTCTTTCTACAACATCTACGGAGGAAAACATTCATTCAAGCTGAAAGATGAAGTGGCTCTCTACAAAATGGAATGAAAACAGTATGAACATGGTCACCGAATTCCAGGAACACACTGGCTGACAAAATCAAGTTTCACATCTAAAAATTGTACCAATAACCCCCAAACTCGCAATATGCAACCACTGAAACATTTGGCATGTCACAAGAAAGTGGAAGAAGCCAGAAGTATACTGATATTAGCACATAACAATATGTCCCAAGTAATCACCACAATGGTTTCTCAACCTTCACATTTTTCACCTAACAGATATCATAAGAAAAATACAAATGATGCATTACAATCCATAAAATACTTAATTGAGCATATAAAGATAATATAAATGCATTCCCTGTTACGTTAAAAAAAATTTCCAGTAATAATACTGAGCACATCCCTCAACCTTTATACAAACAGGGCAAACATTTCATTTTCTTAAAAAATTACCATAAAATTATTATAACCACCTGTAACAGTTCTTTCAACTTTTTATAATCTTGGAAGATGCCTGAACACAATTACTTCCCACAAAGTCCAGAAATCCTCCTTTCGTTCAAAACCACCAAATTTCAAAGACAAGTACAACCCAGTCTTGTATATTTCTGTAATTAAACAAACAAACAAACAAACACGAAACAATAAGCCTGTATGTGCAGACTTGTAGGACACTTTTCAACTGCAAACGCTCTGAAATACATTAACAATACAAACTAGATTACAAAGTCCAAGGCAATACATGTTACTAACACTGCATTTTACAAAAATCACACCATTTTAAACCATTCAATCAAGAAGCTGTAAGAGAAATACTCCAGTCATAAGTCTCTCCTTCAACAGTCCTTCAGTTGCAATTACTTTTTCTCTCGGGTTATATTGAGCGGAATTACACTATTCTTGAATAATACAGAATGGTTCCGAACAACTACCACAATTTACATTAGGTCACCTCTGGAAATCCAGGGTTTTAGGACGGTTCTAGGATCCAGAAACCTCTCCTACGGAGCCTGCAACACAGTATACAAAACTCCCAGCATGTTTCGTGCTGAATAACCCAAAGTAACCTTCACCGTAGCCGCTTAGATTTTTCACTATAAAGCACACATTACAGGCACACATAAAGTCCATGCATTTGCAATCTGGCAGCTAAGCCTCCTGCACTGGTATCCAACCCCAACACTAACCTGTAGATCCTCAAAGCCCCTCCCACCTATTTCACGTGGCTGCCAACTAGCACCTCCAGCTTCCGCTAGACAAACTCAACTCACTCATCAAAAGCACCCAACCTCCACATTCTATTGCACCTCCTCCTCTTTCAGAGCGGGAGGCTCTCTCCCAAGGGATATGTAAAGGTGGTCCTCACTGCAGCCCCTTCCCTACTTGGGGACCAAAGATCTGGTACCTCACTACAATTCTCAGAGGCCTGGTGGCGTACTCACCCCCACTTTTCTCGCTACAGAGGCCGGCTTCTCAAATCGCCGACACCCTCGAGGGTAAGCCCCGCCCAGCGCTGAGCCTGGGAAGCATTTCCCTGCAACCCCCTCCACCTTCAGGCCACGAAGGCGACCAGTTTTGACTTCCTTCCTAGACTCAGAGGAGTGTAACGACTACAGCTTACTCCCCATAGATGTGTCCGGACTATAGTCCCCTTTTCCTGTTAGGCCACCGGGGCCTCCTTTCCACTTCGGAAGAAGGGAGTGTCCTCACTACGTTTATCTCCTCAGTTCGGGACACAGAGATGGAGTTACAATCTCTGTCTCTTTTGGGAGGCGCAGAAAATCTGGCTCATTCGGGATGTAGGTGTGTTTTCACTGCAATCCCCGTTAGTTCTCAGGCCGCTGGGCCACCCAGCTGTGGCTTCCTCCCTCAGACCACGGGGGCGTCCTCACTATGGCCTCGTCCCCACTTCGGTATGCAGGCTTATCCTCTCTTGCGTCCTTCCTGCATCCTCTCAGGCTTCAAAGGCGCACACGGCGCCCCAAGCCCCCGCAGCCATGCCGCGACCCTTTTGTGTGGGGCGCTCGCTGCGGCGGGCTCGGAGGCCTCCGAAGGCCCCGCCCCGGGCCACCAAGGGGCGGCTCGAGCCCCGCACAGCCCCGCCCGTTCCGGGCTGCGGGAGTCTTACCGGGGAGAGCTGCGCGGCACCCGAACCCAGACCCGAGTTACCCCCCGCGCGAGTGCCTCCGCCCCGCGGCCGACAGCCCCAGCCCGAACGGCTTCCCGGAGCCCACAGCAGCCACCACCTCTTTCGCCGCTTCACAAAATGGCCGACAGCCCGCTCGGCAGCTCCGCGTTCCAACAGGGGCGGGACGGAGTGGTGACATCACGGGGCGGCGCGGCGCAAGCGCCGGAAGGTTCTTGAGCAATCTCCCGGAAGTTGCAGGTATTTGTGGCGAGAGGAGCTTCGAGTCCGTACGTAAGACGTTTACGCACTAGCCCCGCCTTAGGAGAAAGGCACTGCTCGGTGAGATGGGGAAGAGAACCTGGGTGGTCCGTTCACTGCGGAACGTTGTGCAAATTGCTTCACTTCTTATTAAGAGAAGAAATAATGCCTTCTTCGCGCAGTGTGTCGAGGATGAAATGGACCACAAAGTAGTGCCCGGTTCTGTTGGCGATGCCCTAACAAAAGAACCAAAACCTAATTTTTTTTTCCCAGTTAAAAATGTAAATCCAGGGAGACTTACCCACTAGTGTTCATTAACGGACTGCATCTTAGTATTAAGTATTGTATTTAGTATTTAGTATTACTATATTATAGAAAAAATTATTCTCATGCTGTGCACTCCCCCTGCCTATACTCAGTTATCGTGATTGAAACCATTATAGAAATGTAAAGATGGATAGAAATTAAGATGGATACATTCATGCTTCAGCAAGGCTTGACTTTGAACAATATTTTCCCTCTCTTCCCCATTCTTAAAGCTTCTGCCTACCCTCTTTTTGTTTTGTTTTTTTGTTTGTTTTTTGGTTTTTTTGTTTTGGTAGAATTATTTGTTCCAGGAACTCCGCATCAATGTTGACCTCTCGCTTACCTCAATGTGTGTCTAGTAATGAGACTCAGATGGCCATTGCCAGCGCTAGTCATGAGACCACGATGAAGACCTAACCAATACGGCTCAAGTGCTACCAGGTTCCTATCCAAACCACCCAGATCCTGTATTTTCCTATAAAACTCCTTAGCCTTTTATCCACAGCGGGTCTGCAGTTTTGAAGGCATTAAGTCTGCTGCAGCCTCCTTTGCCTGGAAGTAATAAAACTACCTTTCCTCTTTATCCCCAAACTCTGTCTTCCTGTTATATTACAGCTCTGGAGTACAGAGGCTAGTTTTCAACATGATGACTATTACCAAAATTGAACTAATCTTCCAAATCAGCAAGTGAGAAGTCAACTGAGTAAAAAAATCAGGGACTATATTTCCACAGCTCCAACAAGCTTTTGGGAAGATTTGCGTGGCAAACTTGCCTGGTGCTAGCTCATTATGCCAAAAACACAAATTAGAAAACCCTGTCTCACTTTTAAACCAAACCTATTCTTCATTATATATCCTCTTTGTAGCTATAATATAGTGCATTAAAAATGAAACCTACTTAAGCGTCCAACTTCAGCCAGGTCACGATCTCGCGGTCCGGGAGTTCGAGCCCCGCCTCAGGCTCTGGGCTGATGGCTAGGAGCCTGGAGCCTGTTTCCGATTCTGGGTCTCCCTCTCTCTCTGCCCCTGCCCCGTTCATGCTCTGTCTCTCTCTGTCCCAAAAATAAATAAAAATTAAAAAAAAACAAAAAACGTTGAAAAATGAAACCTGCTAAATGCAATTTGGTATCCAGGATTGGTTTCTGGAATAGAAATAGGGCATTAGTGGGAAAGTTGGTGAAATCTGAATAAAATCTGAAGTTTAGTTAATACTAATGTACAGATGTTAATAATCCCTTAGTTTTGACAAATATGCCAAGTTTTATACTAGATGTTAAAATTAGAGGATATTGGGTAATGGACATCTAACTGTACTATCTTTGCAAACTTTCTCTAAATCTAAAACTATTCAAAATAGTGTCTCCTGGGTAGCTCAATCACTTAAGCACCAGACTCTTCATTTTGGCCTGGGTCAAGATCTCACAGTTTGTGAGATTGAGCCATGTGTCAGGCTTTGTGCTGACAGTGCGAAGCCTGCTTGGGATTCTCTCTCTCTCTGCCTCTCCTTCGTTTGAGTGCTCTCTCTCAAAATAAATAAACTTTAAAGAAATTATTCATAGTGAAAAATTTATTTAAAATTTTCCTCCACCTGTCTACCTGTATTTACCATACTTCTAGCTAGTAGCTTTCAAACTTTTTTGACCATCACTTACATAATACATTTGCAACCAGGTATACACATTCAAATATATAATATAAATAAAATACTTAAGGCTTACCAGGCTGGCTTAGTCATGAGCATGAGACTATTGATCTCCGGGTTGTATTTCTAGCCCCACATGGGTATAGAGATTACTTAAAAATAAATAAACTTTTTTTAAAAAGTAAAAAACAAAAAAATACTTAAAATATGCCAATGTTATCTATTTTTTCTCTTGATTTTTTAGTGCTGGTAACTATCCACCTACAGTGTCAGACCCACAGATGGAAACTGCATTTGCCCTCTACAGGTTTCTCAAACACATCATGCTTTTTCATACCTCAGGCCCTTTGCTCTTCCAGTTGCTTCTAATTTCTCATTCATATCTAGTTCTTTCATGGCTGGAAATCAGGTTTTTGCTTAAGTAACACTCCTTAAAAAAGGTTTCCTAGCATACCTAGCATAGTAGTTTCCCCCTGTTGTTTCCTCTTACCATTATATTTCTTCTATAGCACCCAGCACAATCAATAATAGCTTTATTTGTTTATTTATTTTTTGTTTCTCTACTGGAATGAAAGCTCAATGAGGGCAGGGTCTTTTGGTCCAATACTCAGAAGAATGTTAGGCTCCTGACAGCCACTCAAATAACTGATGAATGAAGAGCTATACAAGCAGACAGTCATCTATGGAAATCAAGTGGAGTGGTAGTCTGCTCCATGATTCCCAAGCACAGCATGGAATTTTCCCTGAGACTTTCATAAAGTCACAAATTAAATAGAGGAAGGTTATTTTATTTCTCTAATCTGCAAATTAACAATTTTTAAAAAAGAAACATAAATTATTAGAAGAGTAGATAGAGGCATATAGATATTTTTAGCTTCATTAGGTCAAAAGAAATGAAGGACAAGAACAGGAGACAAGCCTTCTAAGAAACTTGCTGTTCAGTCTACAACATGAAGAGGTGGCCTTTGGGACCAAAAAATAAAGTAAATAGTTGATTATGCTTGCTCCTGAAGGAGTCAGTCTTGCTGAGCAGTAGTAAGCAACATTCAAAAGTCCACATAGATCACTGAGGCCCCTGAACAAAGAAACTTCTTCCAGTTCCTCTGGCTCTCCCCACCAAGAATATCCATTCACTGTAAGACCAGAGAAGGACTCCTGAAGAGAAATGTTGAGTGTTCTCCAACAAAGGAGCTGAGGCTCAGGAAAGATAGTTTTCTTGTTGTTTCTATCTTGGAGGTGGACAAATGCTGAAGTCAACTGGGCTACACCAATTGTGGTTTGAACATGAAGCGCCCACTGGGTGTAACAAGATACCCAGGTGAGCATGGGTTGGTGAGGCAGAAGCCAGGTCAGCACAAAGTCAGAGGCCTACTCTTCTAGTGTTGTGTCCACTTGATGCTCTTGAGGTCAATGCCATCCTGTACCATCTCCCAGAGAGGGCTGCCAAAGAAAAGAGAAACTGAGTGAGTTGGGGCTTAGATAGGAAATAGCCAACATTAGTCTCTGACCCCTGAGCCCTGACTTGTCTCCATCTCTTCTTGTCTCTCCACTTCCTTGCCCTGACAGACCCAACATAGTGGTTAGCAAGTCTTTCCCAGCTCTCTCTAAATCTTTGTCAGCTCTAACATCTCCACAGCTGCCAGCAAACAATAACTGGGTACCCTAGGCTCAGCTCCAGTGGGGCCAAGCCAATGGCATCAGGTTGTGGCCACATTCAAGAAGCTCTCATCCCATTCATGAGAGACTATGGACACAGTCTCCCTGGTGGAACCAAGACCCTTAGGACCTGTGTAAGCAAGTTTCAGCCTCTCTATTCATCCCCACCACACATGGACCACTTTTCAATACTTCTTTCTGGGTTTTACTCTATTTCTCAGGTGGGGCTAGAGCTTAGCCTTAATTTATCTGGGTATATAGCACTCTTATCCAATTCCTACCAGCCTCATCTTCCCAGAGTTTGACTGTGATTCCAATTCAAAAGTAACTCTTGGATCTTAGACCTGAGCATTCCATCTCATACAAGAACTACTGCTGAGAAATAACTACTAAGCTCTGATTCCCTTCAGCTTGAATGCCTTAGACAATATTCCCAGACCAGATGTTACTTCAATGTATTTTGACCATGCAATGTGTGGTTTGTATTTCCCCAGTTACTTTTTTTCTATGCAATTTCATTCTGTTCTTGACTTATCCCTCTCCTTTACACCATGCATTCCCAGCATGCCTTTCTATGTATGACATTTTTCATGGCTCCTTAAAGTTAGCCACCTCCTTCCTGTCTTTTTTTTTTTTAATGTTTATTTATTTTTGAGAGAGAGAGAGAGAGAGAGAGACAGAGCACAAGTGGGGGAAGGGCAGAGAGAGAAGGAGACACAGAATCTGAAGCAGGCTCCAGGCTCTGAGCTGTCAGCACAGAGTCCGACGCGGGGCTTGAACTCATGAACTATGAGATCATGACCTGAGCCAAAGTCCGACACTTAACCGACTGAGCCACCCAAATGCCCCTGTCTTTTCTTTTTAGAGGTCTCTTATTGTCATAGACTCACAAAATAAAGCTTTAGGGGTGCTTGGGTGTCTCAGCTGGTTAAGTGTCCGACTTGATTTTGGTTCAGGTCATGATCTCACAGTCGTGAGACTGAGCCCTACATAGGCTCCGCACTGAGCACAGAGCTGCTTGAGATTCTCTCCCTCTCTCCCTTTGCCCCTCTCCCCTCCTCGTGCTCTCTCTAAAATAAAATAAATTAAAACAAAATAAAGCTTTAGCTGAGGGCTAATGAAACTGGGTTCAATTCAGTTTGTAAAGGTCACAAGGAATAGGGGGAAGATGCTGAAGCCACACAGATAAGAAGAATAAGGCTTTGCGGCATGGTCTAGTAGAAATGCCCTTTGAGTGTGCCAGAGTACCAAAAAATCAAGCCAAGGAGGAATCTTGAGCCTAAGAAAATTAAGGAAGCAGTAGATATTTAAGCAATACAACTAGACGCTGGGAAGGAAAATCGAGAGCCCAGAAAGGCCTCAGAAAGTTTGTCAAAGGAAGAAGAGTATATATCTGAACTGTCTCACTCTCAATAACTAGACCAAGAGAATCTTGAAAGTTGAATTTAACCAGGACAGAGCTCTGAAAAAATCCAGAGGCCTCAATGTCTCCAGGAAGAAGTGGAGCTCTATGGCTACTAAGGGAAGCCCTAGTAGCAGCTGGCTGACAAAGCATCTCTTGACCTTACTTATAAAGACTTTTACAAAGAACACTCTGAGTAGTAGTTCTTAATCTTTGAGAATTTGATGAAAACTATGGACTTTCTTTCAAAGAAAATGCACAACAAAACAACACTTACCATACAATTTCAGGGCTATCATATACCTCCTGAAGTCTAGTCGCAGAACCCAAAGTAAGAATCTCTATCTTAAAGGGAGATTTTTTTCTAGTTAGTCTACAAATCCCTAATTTTGTATTGATATTGCTGCAATAACAACTATTAATACTATAATAATGAAAAACATCTGAATTTATGTAGTTGTTTGTTTTTTTTTTTAATGTTTATTTATTTTGATAGAGAAAGGCACACACAGGAGTAGGGGCAGAAAGAGAGGGAGAGAGAGAATCCCAAGGAGGCTCCATACTAATAGTGCAAAGCCTGATGCAGGGCTCGATTCTCATGAACCACAAGATCATGACCTGAGCCTCAATCAAGATTCGGATGCTTAACCAACTGAGCCATGCAGGCACCCCAGTTCTTTAGTTTTTAAAAGTACTTTGTCATATTCTGAAAACAAGTAGCCAAGGAGATTCACCTTCTTGCTTTGTGGAACTTTTTTTTTTTTTTTTTTTTTTTAAGTAAGCTCTACACCCAACGTGGGGCTTGAACTCACAACCCCAAGATCAAGAGTCACATGTTCTACCAACTGAGCCAGCCAGCAGCCCCAATTTTGTGGAACTTCTAAATCCTAAGATCCATGTGTTCTCAAAGGCTGGTTTCTGTCAGTGTGAACACATAGCCTGAGAGCAAGAGAAGGGTCAGCACTTCAATTTCTTCCACAGAGTCTCTGGGGCATAGTGCATACCTCATTTCTCGAAGACGCTTCACATGGTGAATGCACTTTTCCACTGTATAGTCTACTTCCTCCTCTGTAGTGAAACGGCCAATGCCAAACCTGAAAAAAGGCATAAGAGAAGAGCTCCACATCTGAACTCTGGCACCAGGGTAAATTCATTCAGCAAATACTCAATGAAAATCTATTCCACAAAAAACATGGGAAAAGAACATGGTCAGAGTTTCTCAGAACAGGGTTTGTGGATCACCCATATTAGAGTCACCGAGATGTTTCCTATTTCTCTTCCAGTCCTAGTGAGTCAGAATCTCTGAGTGTGAGACTCAGAAATCTTCAACTTTCCTATATGCTAACTAACTTGGATGTAAATTAAAAAAATAAATAAAAGTCAAAAAATAAATAAATAAAAATAAATTATTACAAACTGAAAAAATAAATAAATAAATAAAAGAAATCTTCAACTTTCACAAACTTCCAGAGGATACTCAATGAGCTCTGAGAATTGCTGCTCTAGGAACTTTCAAGAAGAATCAAGAAGGGATAAGAAAAACAAGTATGAGGAGACTATAACAGGAAGTGAAGAATACAAAAGAGGATGGTTTCATAAATGTTGCAGCTCAACCGACTGACCTGATAGAAGAGTGAGCTAAATCCTCATCAGTGCCAATTGCTCGAAGGACATAAGAGGGCTCCAGGGATGCAGACGTGCAGGCACTGAGAAGAAAGACAAGGAATCTTGCTCAATTCATCATCAGCATCTGCTTTTAGCCACAAATCTCTCATCTTGCTCCCACCCCAGGTCCCTGAAGTCATTATATGGAGATACAAGAGACATTCTAATCTGGTAGAGCTAAAGGGCCCAATGCTGCCTGCACTTTCTGGGATGTGACCCTAGCTCCTCTGACCCTTCAGCATGGACACTCCCAAAGCATGACAGAGCATGATACCACATAAACTGGGACTGACAACCACAGGCAGCAGAGAACCAGGTGCTCACTCTCCTATGGTTGAACACACCATCAGTACCAGCCTAGATGGCAGCTAAACCCTTGGTGGCCTTTGGAACATCCTTCAATTCTGGGGTTCTGCAACAGAACTGCTAGTATAACATTAGATCAGATGCATGCATCTCCTGGGACCACAAAAGGCACAAAGTCCTACCCCAGGAAGCCCTCCTAAGATCACAAACTACAGCGAGTGCCAAGCCAGCTAAAAAACAGGCACTTACAAGATGACCAGGAGCTCTTGTGCCTGACATCTCCACACTAGGAAGCCTAATAATGTCTTATACCACTTAGAGGCCAGGCTGATGAACCCTTCCTGTCTATCCAGTCCAACTCACCTCCCCGAGGATAAGGCAACATCCTTGAGTGCCATCAGCAGACTCTCCCCTTCCACGTATGCAAAGGAGAGGTTGATACAGCCTGGAGAGAGAATCACTGTGAGAGGAGTTGCAAAGTCTCAGGCTCTTCCAGAATGGAGATAGAAAGGGCATGTCCATACCTGGGTAATGGTGCTCAGGGTCCCCATTCATCACCACATCGGGAAGGCTATTCATTATTTTCTTTGTCAGTCGCTCTGCTAACTTTGAGATCCACTTATGGTCATACTGAGGAGCAGGCAAGGGAGGACTAAGCATAGTGACCATTAGCAGCTCAGAAATACACAAGACAAGGAGTCCTATTCCAGTGCCCAGAAGTGACTATGCATCAGACCCACCTATCATCCTGTGTTACTCATGGAGACCACTGTATCCCCAGCACTGAGCACAGCACCTGGCATGCAAAGGTGCTCAATAACTGGACACATGGTTCCAATAAGCTATCAATAAGTGAGCCAATAATTTCTGAAAAGGCCTGGATTTTGGAGCCCATAACACCTCCCTCCGAACAAGATGTCAGCAGCACTGGGACAAGGATGGATTTCTTAAACCTCCTCTTCCGGCAGAAGTCTGACTCAGTTGTGCTGAGAACCCTCTAAGTGGAGACCCAGCACAGGGGAAGAAGTTGAGGAAGGGAACTGCTCTCCCCATACCTCCATCTCTTGCTGTGCCACCTCACATGCGGCCCCCAGCCCCACCACCAAGGGTGTGGGCACTGTCCCAGACCGCATACCCCGCTCCTGCCCCCCTCCACTCTGCAGGGCCTCCACACGTACACGGGGTCGGCGGCGAATGTAGATGGCACCAACCCCTGGGAAACAAAGTTTGTTACAAAAGAGAAAAAAAGAAAAAGGCAGATGAAACAAAATCTCACTTTCAAAAGCGGTCAAAATATTCTTTCAACTTTTCCGTAAGCTTGAAATTTTTCAAAATAAAAAAAGTTGGAGGAAAAGGAGAAATAGAAGTAAAAGCATGATATTTATCAAAATTATTTAACATCATGAGATAACTACCAAGAGTCATGACCGAATGGTTTCAAGTAGCTCCCTATGCATGTCTGAAATAACATCATGAAATACAGCATTAGTCATAATAGCAAAATACCAGAAACAACTCACATATTCATCATCAAGGCAATGGGCAAATAAATTATGATACTGTCAACACAATGGATTACAAAGTTGGTATATAAAACAAAAAGGAAGCTCCTTTTGTATTGCCACTTTAAAATCTCCAAGATACACTGTTGGAAAACTGGTGAAATCTGAATAAAATTTGTACTTTACTTAAAAAAAGGGGGGGGGGCGGTTTGTGCCTGGGTGGCCCAGTTGGTTAAGCCTCTGACTCATGATTTTGGCTCAGGTCATGATCTCAGGGTTCATGAGTTCGTGCCCCATGTTGGGCTTCACACTGACAGCACAGAGCCTGCTTGGAATTCTCTCTCTCCCTCTCTCTGCCCCTCCCTAGCATGCTTGCTCATTCGCTCTCTCACTCTCTTTCAAAACAAATAAGTAAATAAACATTTAAAAAATAATTAGGTGGAAAAAAAGGAAGAAATAGAACAATGAGTATAATAAGCTATTTTCTGAGTAAAAACAGAGGAGGAAGAGGGGGAAAAGTACATATATATATATGTGTGTATATATATATCTCCTTGTAAATGCATAGAATAATCCTAGAAAAATATTCAAAAAATAGGTTCCCCAGAGGAGAACTACATGAGTGGTAGACAGAAGTGAGAGACTTTCTGGCTTTGTACTTTTTTGTAGCTTTTGAATTTAGAACTTTGTAAATATACTACCTTGTCTAAATAGAATAAAATTGTTAAAAAGCAGGTGGGGGCATGGCTGGCTCAGTCAGTGGAGCATGCGAGTCTCAATCTAGGGGATGTTCAAATTTGAGCCCACGCTGGGTATACAGAGTACTTAAAAATAAAATCTTAAAAAAAAGAAAAAAACTTTGAGGAAAATACAGGGATAGATCAGAATAGAATTAAAAATTAGTACAATCTCCCAGTGTATCAAAGCTTAAAAATTTATGTAACTTAAGGGGCACCTGGGTAGCTCAGTTGGTTAAACATCCAACTTTGGCTCAAGTCATGATCTCCTGGTTCGTGGGTTTGAGCCCTGCATCAGGCTCTCTGCTGTCAGCATAGAGCCCACTTTGGATCTCCTGTTCCCCTCTCTCTCTGCCCCTCCCCTGCGTGTGCATGCTATCTCAAAAATAAATAGACATTAAAAAAATGTATATAACTTAATAGCCATCAAACCCACTTACAGGAATTTCATGCCAAATATGAGCATGAATGTGCAAAGATACTCACAAAGTAGTCAAAGGTTTTAAACAGAGTGGCCACTCGGTAAAGTTCATCTTCTTCCACAAAGAACAATTCCTTAGGCAGAGATTGTAGGTACTATCAAAACTAAGGCAGTACTTCCCAAATTTATTACCAAGGACCCTAGTTTTGAAATAACTTATGTAACAAATGATACTTAATCAAGAAATATTTCATTTCCTCATCAAATTCAAATATCCTTACTATGTGAATCTCTGTGGTTCCCAAGTTCAGAGAGCATATGCACAGACCCCCGTCTGCATAGTGAAGGACATAATGTTATCTAAATCAACTGAGTCCCCTTCTTTCTGAAAGCATAAGTTTGGGTAGTGAGAGACCTCTACACATTTTTTTTTTTTTTTTTTTTTTTGGGACAGAGAGAGACAGAGCATGAACGGGGGAGGGGCAGAGAGAGAGGGAGACACAGAATCGGAAACAGGCTCCAGGCTCTGAGCCATCAGCCCAGAGCCCGACGCGGGGCTCAAACCCACGGACCGTGAGATCGTGACCTGGCTGAAGTCGGACGCTTAACCGACTGCGCCACCCAGGCGCCCCAAGAGACCTCTACACATTTAATTGCTGATCAGAGCTTCTGCTCAGTTGGTTTTGTCAAAATAGATACATCTACAATAAAAGCCAATAAAGGCAACTATTGGCTATCTATCTATTTTAATAAAAGATAGAATGCCTGTTATACTTTTTATTACTTTTTATAATGTTTATTTCTTTTTGAGAGAGAGAGAGAGAGAGTGAGTGTGCACATATGCACAAGCAGGGGAGGGGCAGAGAAAGGGGAAGTGGACACAGGGTCTGAAGCAGGCTCTGCGCTGACAGCAGTGAGCCCCATGCAGGGCTAGAACTCACAAACCGTGAAATCACGGCCTGAGCCAAAGCTGGACGCTCAACGTGCCCCAACCTGTTGTGCTTTTAAAATAATAGCTCGGGGCGCCTGGGTGGCGCAGTCGGTTAAGCGTCCGACTTCAGCCAGGTCACGATCTCGCGGTCCGTGAGTTCGAGCCCCGCGTCAGGCTCTGGGCTGATGGCTCAGAGCCTGGAGCCTGTTTCTGATTCTGTGTCTCCCTCTCTCTCTGCCCCTCCCCCGTTCATGCTCTGTCTCTCTCTGTCTCAAAAATAAATAAACGTTAAAAAAAAAAATAAAATAATAGCTCATAAGGGGACTGGGTGGCTCAGTCGGTTGAGCGCCCAACTAACTCTTGATTTCCTCACAAGTCATGACCTCATGAGGTCATGATCTCAGGAGCCCACTAAGGCTGGATGCTGACAGAAGGGAGCCTGCTTGGGATTCTCTATCTGCCCCTCTCCCACTCCTGTGCAAGCTCATTCACAAGCTCTCTCTCTCTCTCTCTCTCTCAAAATAAATAAACTTAAAAAATAAATAAATAATAGCTCACAAGGGACACCCGGGTGGCTCAGTTGGTTAAGTGTCCGACTTCGGCTTAAGTCATGATCTCAGTTTGTGAGTTTGAGCCCCACGTCGGGCTCTGTGCTGACAACTCAGAGCCTGGAGCCTGCTTCGGATTCTGTCTCCCTCTCGCTCTGCCCCTCCCCCGCTCATGCTCTCTCTCAAAAAATAAATAAACGTTAAAAAAAATTTTTTTTTTCAATAATAGCTCACAAAAACACTCTTTATAACCTCTGGGAACCTTGAAAAGAAGGTATCTTACATACTTCCAGGAGCTATCACAGCTTTTTCCTCAGGGTGTGCAGCTCAGGGTGTACACAGAATGTGTACCAGCATTATCAACCCCCATAGGCCCTCACCCCAGAGACAGAGGAGTTGTTGTTTGTTTTTATGGCTACCTCCATAAAATAGAAAACAAAAGTTTCTTCCCAAAGATTGGAGTGACAAGACAGAATTCTAGCTAGGAAACATTCCTAGGCCAATAGGACCAAAGGAAACACACTCTTGAGAGGCTAACAGGAATACAGACTATTAAATCTAGGAATAAACACCAAGAGGGGCGCCTGGGTGCCTCAGTCAGCTGAGTGTCCGACTTTGGCTCAGGTCATGATCTTGTGGTTTGTGAGTTTGAGCCCAGCGTCAGGCTCTGTGCTGACAGCTCAGAGCCTGGAGCCTACTTCAGATTTTGTGTCTCCCTCTCTCTCTGCCCCTCCCCGGCTCTCTCTCTCCCTCTCTCTCTTAAAAATAAACAAACATTAAAAAAAAATAAAAAATAAAAAAAGTAATAAATACCAAGAGATATAAAAGTGCAATCTTCCTCAGGCTACAGAAACACATAGGGAATAAAGGACTCAAAGAACATTGCTATCACAGTGGGGAAGACAAGACAGCTGGACTTATTTAGCTTAATTTGATATGACAAAACCCTTTGTTCCTCAACCAAATTAAACTACTTGCCTTCTAAGGATTTTCTAAAGAGACCATGCAACAATAGACTGCTATACACAGTTAGCTGCAAGAGTCTACAAATAGGCAAGCATTCTTGGTTATTGTTAGAGGACACTTGCATTAGCAATTCTGCATTCTGCATTCTGCAAAGCACTATGAATGTACAACTTCCTCTGACAGCAATGGTAATTCCAAATGAGTTCAAGGAACATCTATCTAGGGTTTTAATAGGAGGTCTGAGCAAAGGAACTCAAGGAGGGGCTGGTACCTTTGGGACCATAGATTTTATGACCACTGATGCTCATGAGATCAATTTTCATGTCATTGACGTCAAGTGGGATTTTTCCAACAGCCTGGGCTGCATCGGTATGGAAATATACCCTTCTGGAACTGCAAATCTGTCCTGAGGAAACAACAAAGGGGAAATCATAGCACAATGCTGGGAAGTCACCTGGCAGTGATCCAACAATGTACAATGAGTTCTAAAGCAAAACTGCATCTGGCATTAGCCTCTAGCCATATAGTAAATAACTTCTCTCTTTCTCTTCCTCTCTCTTTCCCTCTCTCCCTCTCACTCTGTCATTCTCAGCTAGCTTCCTTGATTAAATAAGGGCAAGTACAAATCACCAAATCAAAACATGCCTGATATCCTGATGCATAAAACTCTTCCTACCTTGTTAACACTGGTCTTTCAATACATCAAATTGACTTTTACATCCTTTTTAATTTCCAGGAAGCAAAGATTAGCAGATCTTTTCCTAATGTGTCCTAGGAGTTACAGTGAGTCTCTGACTCTAAGTGAGCACAATAACAAGATGTTCTAAAGTAACAAAGGTGAAAGAGGAAGAGAAAAAAACGGTAGTGTTTTGTTTCGGCACCAACTGCAGTTAAATGAAAAGAACATAAAGGATACTAGACCTGGATTCAAATACTGGCTATGCCATATACAATAGGTCTTTAAACAAGGAACTGAAACTCCCTTTCCCTTGATCTCCCTCCCACTCCCAGGAGACCACTCCTGCTCCTCAGATGGATCCCAGTGGTGGGCAAGCATCAAGGTCCACCCAAGATACTCACCTATTTCTGCAATGGGCTGCTTCACTCCAATCTCATTGTTCACAGTCATGACTGAGACCAGGCTGGTATCTGGCTGGATGGCAGCCTCTAGTTCCTAAGAGTATCAGGAGCAAGAAGACTATATAGTACCAACAAAATCCTCCCTAACTCAGAACACGGGCAAGCTCAGTCTTAAAACGGGGCCTTTTACTAAACACCTATCAGAGTGGTTAAAAAAAAAAATAGTGACAACACAATGCTGGCAAGGATTCAAAGAAACTACATCATTGAAACACTTGGTTATTACTACTAATACAAATGTAAAATGATACAGCCATACCGGAAAACAGTCTGGCAGTTTTTGCCTCTTATAAAACTAAACATGAGATTACCTATGATGTAGTAATTGCACTGTTGCGCATTTATCTCAGGGAAATGAAAACAGATTCACACGAAAAACCTATACATAACAGCCAAAACCCAGAAACAACCCAGATGTCCTTCAATGGGTGACTGGCTAAACAAACTGGTGCCTCCATACCATGGAATACGACCTACTGATAGAAAGGAACAAACTACTGAGACACGTAACAAACTAAATGGCTTGCGAGACTTACCCTAAGTGAAAAAAGCCAGTCCCGAAAGGTTACATACTTTATGATTCCATTTATGTAACATTATTGAAATGACAAATTAAAGAAATGGAGATCAAATTAGTGGTTTTAACAGAACATGAAGCATCACTGCAGTGAGGAAACTATAATTTGACAGTGATGGTAGTTACACAAACCTACACATGACGAATAAGCACAAGTGAAACTGGGGAAATGAGAACAAGATTGGCAGACTCTATCCAAGTCATTATCCTGTGTGAGAAATAAGGGAGATGATTCATTTTCAGAAATGCCAAATAAAAGTTCTGCTATCTAATTAACAACAGGATTACAACACACTGGAAATATACGAAACCCACCCCTCCACAATGGAGTCCCAAACCTTTAGACACTTCATTTTCTGGTTCTTCTTCCCCTCTCTGTTTCGTGGGCTTATTTTTGCGGGCTTTGCAATGAGTATGCACCAAAGAACAAAGGGAAGAGGGACTGAAAGTCTCTGCGTCACCTCAGGGAATGTACATTTGTTGCAACCAGACTACTTTTTGCCTTATGTGTGCATAGGCAATGTCCAGATAAGGCAGTAACCTCTGTAGTATTCAGCTAATGAGAAACCAGGGGAGGGACTTGCATGCTAGGAGATAAATTGTCTGCTGTAACTGCTCTAAGTATGACTGTCCATCAGATACCCGCTCTTGGAAGAACACTGATAAAAGCCTCACATCACTGTGCTCTGAGTCTCTGCATCCCTCCTTTGATAGAGTCGATGGGCTTATTTTTAACACCTGGTTGGATACTGGATTATACTTTTGCAAGATATTATCATGGGGGAAACTGGGTAAAGGGTACATGAGATCTCATTGTATTATTTCTTAAAACCACATGTGAATCTACAATTATTTAAAAAGTTTAGGGGCAAGACCTGTGTCCTCCTCTACCCCAGGAGTGGAGCCTGCTTAAGATTCTCTCTCTCCCTTTCCTTCTGTCATTACCTTCCACCCCTCTCTCTCTCTCTCTCTCTCTCAATAAATAAATAAATAAATAAATAAATAAATAAATAAATAAATAAATAAATAAAAATAGCCTGGGTGGCTCAGCCAGCTGAGCATCTGGCTCTGTATTTCAGCTGAGGTCATGATCCCAGAATTGTGGGATCGAGCCCCACATCAGACTCTGTGCTGAGGGTGGAACCTACTTGAGATTCTCTCTCTCCCTTTGCCCCTCTCCCCCATTTGTGCTCTCTCTCTCTAAAATAAAAAAAAAATAAATAAAAACTATCTTTATTAAAAATTACAAGTTTAATTAAAAAAGGGACAGCCTTTCCTATGTAAGGTGGTCAGAGTAAGCTGCAAACAACTAAAGTAAGTAGCAAAAAACAAGGTTACTGGTAACAGCACTGAGGCAGGGACCTCATCTGACTAAAATGTTATCTGAAAGGAATTATTAATCAGCCTACCAACATCCTTCTTTCCCTGACACTGGTCTAATAGAAGTTCTCAATGTCATGTTTCTCTCAGTTTCTTGTTTGCTTCCTTCATAGCAGTTATCCCAATTTGTAATTATTTCATTTGTTTCTATGTTAACTGTCCTCTTCACTAGAATGTAAGCTCCCTGAAGGCAGGGACTGAGCTTGTCTTGTTAATCCTTGTGTCCCTAGTGCCAGACGCTAAGGCATAATAAATACTATGAGGTGGAAAAAGACACATGTGAAGTATTATGAGAAATAAAAGGCAGAAAAAAAGTGCTCCTAGCATTCAAGAGACTTAATCTA
Source organism: Lynx rufus (assembly GCF_022079265.1). Lineage (NCBI taxonomy): Eukaryota > Metazoa > Chordata > Mammalia > Carnivora > Felidae > Lynx > Lynx rufus. The sequence goes on along the minus strand of NW_025814896.1, from coordinate 23,598,238 downwards.
GTGGAGAGATAGGCATAAACATACAACAGAGCACAGAAGTAAAAAGCCATTAAGGAATTTAAGGAATTTGGAAAAAAAAAAAAATATTTAAAGGGGTTGGAGCATCCAAAAAGACCTCAGCAAAGAAGTGAGCTTGAGCTAACTTTTTTAAAAGAGGGAGAAAATTAAGGTATGTGCAAAGAAAAGGACAACAGATCAAAGGTGAGGGGATATGTGAGAACAGGCCCACAGCAGGACTGACCAGGGCATATCAGGGAGTTGTGCAGGCAGTGTGGCTGAAATGGAGGGTTGTATGAAGGGTGCAGTGGTCATCAATACTGAAACAGTAGGTTAGAACCAACATGTCTATTCTGAGACCAGTATTACCCTGATATCAAAACTAGACAAAGATATCACACAACTACAGATCAATATCCCTAATGAATATAGATATACAAAAATCTTTAACAAAATACTAGGAAACCAAATCCAGCAACCTATCAATGTATACACCATATTAATAGAGAAAAAAAACATATGACTACCTCAATAAGCACCAAAAAAAACTCATAAAACCAAAATGCTTTCATGATAACAACACCAACAATAACAAAATCAAAAAACTTGGAAGAGAACTTCTTCAGTCTAACAAAGGACATTTATGCAAGAGCAACTATGAAAAATCCAAAGTTAACATCATATTTATGGGCAAAGCTTTCATCCAAGATCAGGAGCAAAACAGGGTGTCTGTTCTCACCACTTCTATTCAACTTTGTATTAGTAGGTTTTGCCAGGGCAACTGGGCATGAAGAAAAAAAGGCATCCAGGTTGGCAACAAAGAAATGAAACTATCTCTACTTGCATATGACAGGACTCTGTCCACAAACTGTATCTTAGGATTTGACTAGGGATGCTGGTATCCAAAATCTGGTAGACAAGATGCATGAACTCACTACCCAAAATGTACATATAAGGATATGGGCCACAAAGGGAAATATTCTTCACAAAAACTACAGCTCTTCTTTAGAGGGATGAGAAACTAAGTACAGGGAAGGAGGAGGCCAGAGCTTTGCCATGGTGAGTGTTGAGTCCCTGGCATCCTGCACAGACACCCAGTGGTCCTCATATAAACCAGGAAGCACTGACAAAGCTGAGAAACAAATCCTCCAGAGAAAAGGAAGACAATACACACTCAAGGGGAAACATATGCTCAGTTTCTCTCCCAGGCCTATTTCTCTAAGTTCCCCCTCACCATTAGGTCTAGTCCTTCAAGCTCTGACTGAGGCTAGAAACACAAATTTACAGGCTGAAACCAAGCCCCTCCTATGTTGCCCCTTCTGCCAGTAGCCACTCCTACCTTCAGGTCGATGATCCCACTCTTCTTCACCGGGAGGTATGTGACCTGAAAGCCCTCAGCTTCCAGTGAACGGCAGGAGTCCAAGACACATTTGTGCTCTGTCTGAGTGGTGATCAAGTGTTTTTTCCGTGACCTATAGAACCTGGCCACCCCCTAGAGATTGGTGGTGGTGAAACGAAGGAGAATATGCTCAGAGAGACAGCAAGCACTTCAATCCCACTTGAAAGAAAAAGTAGGCAAGGGTTCTGTGCTCCAACATTAACTCTGTGACACCAAGTATATATTCTACAATTCAACTTAATTCTGACACTAACTACCCTAAGTTAGTGCAAACCCCACAGATGAAGGGACTCACGTCCACAAGACTAACCCCACTTCAGATGTCAGCCACAAGGCCCAGGTGTCACAAGCCACTCCCCAGGACTTTTGCCTAGCTGGCTACAAATTCAGGAGTTCCCACAGCCCCCTAAGGTTCAATAATTCACCAGAATGACTCCCAGAACTCACTGAAAGCACTACACTATTAGAGTTTTATTATAAAGGATATAATTCAGGAACAGACAAATGGAAGAGATGCATAGGCGAGGTCTGAGGAGGGGAAGGGCACAAAGTTTCCATACCCTGTCTTTGTAAATCCAGGCATGCCACCTGCCCAGCACATCCATGAGTTCACCAACCTGGAAGATCCTCCGAGCCTTATTGTCCAGAGTTTTTATGGGGGGTTTTGTTACAGAGACATGACTGATTAAATCACTGGCCACAGGACTGAACTCAATCTCGAGTCCCCCTCTCTTGCCCTGAGGGAAGTAGAGCTGAAAGTTCCAATCCTCTAATCACATGCTTTGTCCTTCTGGAGCGGCAGCCTGTCCTTTGCAACTAAGGGGCCACCATGAGTCACTTCGTTACTGTAACGTTAGATTATGGTCCAAAGGGGTTTGTAATAAATAACAAAAGACATTTCTATTATTCAGGAAACTCCAAGGATTTTTGAGGCTCTGTGCCAGGAACAGAACAAAGATCAAATATATTTATTATACCACAGGTAGAAAATATACCACAGGTTGGGGCACCTGGGTGGCTCAGTCAGTTAAGCGTCCAACTTCAGCTCAGGTCATGATCTCATGGTCCGTGAGTTCGAGCCCCGTGTTGGGCTCTGTGCTGTCAGTTCAGAGCCTGGAGCTTGCTTCGGATTATGTGTCTCCCTCTCTCTCTGCCCCTCCCCCACTCATGCTCTATCAAAAAATGCATAAACGTTAAAAAAAATTTTAAAAAGAAAATATACCCCTGGTAGATTTCCTCACATCCCAGGAAAAAGCCCCTCTCTTTATTTCTCCTTAAATAGCAAAACATGCAAATATGTTGATACTGATACCCAAAGCTGTCAGTGTAAAAGTGAAACTCATGAACTCATTCCTTGCTAATGGCAGTATTTATGCTACAATCTTTTTAGAAAATCATTTAGAAAGATGTCTTAAAAGCTGTATTCACACTCTTTAACTGTGATTCCTCTTTTGGAAATTTACCTTAGGGGAATATTTCAAAAGACAGACCAAGCCATAAAGATGAAATATGTTCTCATATTTACAATCTTTAAAAAAATGGAAAAATTAAACACATCCAACAATAAAGTAGTGAATAGTAAACTATGATAACACAACTCCATGAAAAAGAATGTAGTTATATCAAAAATTATGGAGTTTGAAATGGAAGAACATAGGGTATGTTATCAATAGTTACAAAAGAATAGGGGTGCTTGGGAGGCTCAGTTGGTTGAGTGTCAGACTCTTGACTTTGGTTCAGGTCATGATCTCATGGTTCATTAGATGGAGCCCCACATCGGGCTCTGGGCTGAGATTCTCTCTCCCTCTTTCTCTCTCTCTGCCCCTCACTCACTTGCACATGCTCACTCTCTCTCACAAAATAAATATTTTTTAAAAATGGTTACAGAAGAGGGCACCTGGGTGGCTTAGTCGGTTAAGCATCTGATTTTGGCTCAGGTCATGATCTCACAGTCCATGAGTTCATGCCCCACATGAGGCTCTATGCTGACAGCTTGGGGCCTGGAGCCTGCTTCAAATTCTGTGTCTCCCTCTTTCTCTGCCCCTCCCCCGCTTGCACTCTGTCTTTCAAAAATAAATAAACATTAAAAAATAAATTTTTAAAAGAGCATAAAAGCTCAATTTGTAAAAAAAAAAAAAAAGCTCAATTTGTTTAAAAAAATGGTTACAGAAGAATAAATATGGCATGCTACAGTTTGTGAAAATATTAAAATTACATGTATGGATAATGATTAAATTATTAAATATTAAAATACAATATATGTACGTATAATTCTTTTTCTTGGAACCATACTAAACAGAATTAGTTTAGAATTAACTTTGCAGAACAGGATTCAGGGCCAGAATAAGAGGGAAAGAAGAGGAAGACTTACACTTTTTTTTAATTATTATTTCTTTTTAAATTATTTTCTAATGTTTATTTATTTTTCAGACACAGAGAGAGAGAATCCTAAGCAGCCTCCATGCTCAGCACAGAGCCAATAGGCACTCAATCCCAACCTAAGCTGAAATCAAGAGTTACAGATGCTTAAGTGACTGAGCCGCCCAGGCTCTAGATACTTTATGTTAAACTTTTCTATAGGGTTAAAAAATCTCATCACATATACACTGATTACCTTTATTTTTTTATTTTTATTTTTTTAAGATGTATTTATTTACTTATTTTACCTCCACATCCAATGTGGGGCTTGAACTCATGACCCCACGATCAAGAGTTGCATGCTCTAAGGACTGAGCCAGCCAGGGGCATCCCTGCACAGATTACCTTTAAAAGTTAAGGAGAGGCCCGTGGGTGGTTCAGTCAGTTGAGTGTCCATCTGACTTTGGCTCAGGTCATGATTTCACAGGTCATGGATTCGAGCTCTGTGTCAGGCTCTATGCTGACAGTTTGGAGCCTGGAGCCTGCTTCAGATTCTGGGTCTTCCTCTCCCTCTCTCTGTCCCTCCCCAGCTTGTGCTCTGTCTCAAAAATAAATAAACAGGGGCACCTGGGTGGCTCAGTCGGTTGAGCGTCCGACTTCAGCCCAGGTCATGATCTCACGGTCCGTGGGTTCGAGCCCCGCATCGGGCTCTGTGCTGACAGCTCGGAGCCCGGAGCCTGTTTCAGATTCTGTGTCTCCCTCTCTCTCTGACCCTCCCCTGTTCATGCTGTGTCTCTCTCTGTCTCAAAAATAAATAAACATTAAAAAAAATTAAAAAAAAAATAAACAAACATTAAAAAAAAAGTGAAAGGAGGGGTGCCTAGTGGCTCAGTCGGTTAAGCGTCCGACTTTGGCTCAGGTCATGATCTCACATTTCATGAGTTCAAATCCCGCATTGGGCTCTGTGCAGACAGCCCAGAGCCGGGAGCCTGCTTTGGATTCTGTGTGTGTGTGTCTCTCTCTCTGCCCCTCCCCTGCTCGCACTCTGTCTCTCTCTCTCTCTCAAAAATAAATTAAAAAACACTTGAAAATTTTAAAAAAGGAGTTAAAGGAAATAAAATGTGCAACCCCATTACCCCCACAAGCTTATAGAATACTACCTTAAAAGCAGAATATAAAACTAATTAGGCCAAAATTATAACTACATGAAAACTATGTTCTTGAGGATAAGGAACATAAAAAGGAAAACATTTAAAAGTTCCCCACCTCCTTCCACTCTCCTATCTGTTACCCACAGTGTCAAATTCTCTGTCTAAACAGACAGACAGAATAGTCTCCTATTCAGGAGACTAAGGGGACAACTCACAACTATTCTTAGCAATCCCTCACCTCTAGGTTTGGGAACAGCAGAGACTTTCAAAGCAAACATTTTCAAAGTTTTAAAAAATATTCCCCATTCCAGAAATCATCCCCATTTTTGGAAGGATCTCCACTTTGGGTCTGGTTTCTCTATTCCAAAGGAAGGACACCTTCCTGCTAACAGAATCAGGCAGAGTACTGATGACTCTGGAGCCTGTCCCAGGCCTCCTACACCCAATCTAAGCTCAGAAAAACCAATACTGGCAGCACAGTTGAGAGATAAAGGTGAGAAGTGAGGGAGACAGTTGAACCTACAGTAGCCCACACTTTCTCAGAGCCTTGGTATTTACACAAGTGGTCCTGGCAACCAAGCCCAGTCCAATATGATTAAGTTATATGAAACACCAGCATGACTATTGAGAGTTGAATTTTACTTTTGTTAGCACCACAAACCCAAGGATACAGTGACTGATCTCAGAATGGGTGATGAATGAAGAGACCTCTTTTAGACAACAGGCTTGAGCAATAGAAACCTGATCCAGGCAAAAGGACCCACCTGACCACCTGGCTGAATACAGACAGGCCCATTAGGCGACCCACCTCGAAATATCCATAGGCCCTAACTAACAAAAGGGCTACTTCCAACAACGCATAGTTACCAAAAAAGGGAAAATTGCATAAGCGCCCCTAGCTCCTCACCTTCCCCCTTTAAAAACAGCCCCCACCCACTGCCTCCTTCTATCTCCTTTGTTCTGACTTGGGTGAATCCTTTCACTGCCTATGCCACCAGCTTCCATGGGTTGGTTCCCCATCACCACATGTTGGGGGACCCATCAGATTGGGAGAGACACCACAATGAAGTGAATGCCTGCAGAGGCATAGCAACCAGTACTTCAAGATGGGAGCATCTAAATAAACAGGAGGGACACCTGGCTGGCTCAGTCAGTGGAGCATGCATTTTTTGATCTCAGGGTTGTAAGTTCGAGCCCCACATTGGGTGTAGAGATTATTTAAAAATAAAATCTAAGAAAGGTAGGAAGGGAGGGAGGGAAGAGAACTGTTGCAAACAGATCTCATGAGAAAAAAAAGGGAAGGCTGAGAGGAAGGCAGCCCTCAAATCACATATGTAAGGGTGTAGCTGGTAACCAGAAGCAGAGAAGCACTCCCAACTGCAAGTGGATGCTGGACTTCTCTGTGACTAAATCAGAAGGATGGGAAAAAGTCTGAGTCACCATTATCTACTCCCTGAAGTAGCTGCCATCCAAAACACCAGTGGTCAATGGCTAAAGAGCCACCTCCTTTCATGCCCAACTATCTCAATGAACTCAGTTCAACACAAGCAAAGACTTAGATGGAGTAGATCACAAAGGGTTGAAGGAAGCAACAAATCAGAAAGAGCACATGTTTGTCTGTGTCTTTTATTCACAATAAGGTAGGCATGGGTGGCTGGGAAATACATATACGAGTCCAGATGATGGAGGGACACCATCTCCCAAGTCAGGAAAGCCCAGATATGCCCTCTGGTTCTCTTACCTTAACTGCTATGTTGTTAGATTCAGTAGCGCCACTGGTGAAAATGATCTCACGAGGATCAGCCCCAATCAGAGATGCTACTTGCTGCAAACCAAGAAACAGAGATAAATAACACCAGTCTCCCAGGCAAGAATGCAACTGCAGACACAGCTGGGACAGAGCTCTGGATCAAAAAGTATGCCACTACATTCTATCAACTGTCCAAGAAGCTCTGTACTCTCTAGGGTCAGAAAAGGGGTAGATTCAGTTACATCCCAGATCTGAGGCTCTTTTCACATCTGATAAAAAATGATAATAGGGGTGCCTGGATGGCTTAGTGGGTTAAGCTTCCAACTCTTGACTTCAGCTCAGATCCTGATCTTGTGGTTGTGGGATCAAGGCCCGAGTCGGGCTCCACACTGAGCAGGGAGCCTGCTTTGGATTCTCTCTCTCTTTCTCTGCCCCTCCTCCACTCATGCACAGGCTCTCTTTCTCTCTCTCAAAGATAAATAAATAAACTTTAAAAAACACAAAATAATAATAATACTGATTTCTTAAAAATCACTTGTTGAGCTCCTAGTATGTATAAGCATTGTGGCATTGTGTTAATAAACACATCACCAGCAAGATCTCATTTAACCACACAATAATCCTAACAAGCAGGAACTATTACAGTCTCCACTTCGACGTGAGGAAATTGAGGTTTAGAGAAACTAGATAAAATTCCAAAGATCATTTAGTTAGGAAAAATAAAAACTAATAAAATGCTTTCAGAGGGACTCCAAGAGCCTGCTCGCTAAATCTCCTCCAGAAAGAGCCCCAAACCACTTCCACCTCCACCCAGAGTTACCAAGGAAATGCCTCCCACAGTCCACTGAACCTCTGACATCAGAATCTCTTAGAGTCTTCTATACCAACCTGGCGAGCACGTTCCATGGCTGCCTCACTCTCCCAACCATAAGCATGTGTCCGGGAGTGTGGGTTTCCATAGTAGTTGACCAGGTAAGGGAGCATGGCATCCAACACCCGAGGGTCCTGAGCACAACAGAATATATCAGTGTCCTTGAGTCCATAGGTAACTCAAGCCCCACTCCATCCCCTCAGACTTGCCCAACCTACCTCAACACACTCCCAACCCTTCAGACACTGCTTAGACAAAGCCTCATTCTTCTATCCCCTTAGGTACTAAACAAACATCAGCCTAAAATACTCCCACTCTCAACCCATCTTAAATCATTCTACCAGATGATTCTTCTACCATCTCCTCAGGTAATCTACAAACATTGCCTTTCCTGATAGATATTTCTGCATGTTTCCATTCCTGCCAGGCAATGTGATCTACAAGGGCCAGGACATGACAAGAGTCCACATGTTGATGAAACCTTCCATTAATATCGAAGTGCTTATCATGTGCCAGGCTCTGTTTAAAGGGCTGCTTTATGTCTTTTAACCCACGTAATACTTGCCCAAATTCACACAGTTATTAGTAAGTGGCAATCCAGCTAATTCCAGAGCCTATGCATTTAACTACTACCAAAGTGCCTACATTGAAGTGATCTCACCAAGGTCAATAGCTGGTAAGTAGCAGAGCCATTTTTAGTGGATTACAAATTAAGCCTCCTGCCTCCTGGCTCATTGCTTTTCCCAACACACACTTCTCAATGTCTCTCACTTCTGCAGGATCCAGTCATTTATGTGCATTGTCACTTCTGCAACATGTTATAAATAGCCTTGGGGAAAGCTGCCCCTCTATCCTTACCAGAGGAGTTGTAGCTTGGACGTCCATATACAGAGGTCGCAGCACTGACTCCACCTCCGGAGCAGTGGCTGTATCTGAGGGAACAGCGGACTGGGGGGCATTATCTACAACTGACCAAAAAAAAAAAGAAAAAAAAAGAAAAAGAAAAAAAGGTATGAAGTGGCCAAGCGTGGAAGAACGCAACTATGGCCACAGGGTATCCAAAACAGCAGGTGAACATTGGATGTAGGTGAGATAAGCTAAAAGGATGCTGGGGTTGCATCTCAATGGAAAAGGAAACAAAACATCAGCGACCTTAAACAAACTGTAAAAGGAGGTAAGGGAGAGAGACCATGTTTTTGGAAGGGGATGCTGGGTCAATATTCGAATTGCCTGGTTGGGAGGGGGGAGGGTTCGAAAAGGGCAAAGCCATTTAGAAGGGGTGTGGAGACGGAGTAGCTACGATCCCCTTCAAAGATGACTGGCTGGACGACTAGCATCTCAAAAAGTCGTGCAGGAGAGATCTGAAGGCCGACCGAGCCTCCAAGCCTCCGAGGGCCTGTGGGGCAGAATCTGAAGGGTGACGCGGAGAAGTCAGCCGTACTGAGAGCCGGCCTGAGAAAGTTTGAGGGGTGCAGCGAGGAAGCAGGGTCAGGGGGTCCGGGCAGAGGACCGAAGACGGAGATTCGGTAATATTCCGGTGCGTCGCCACGCCAAGGGGGAAGGTCCGCGCTGGTAGGGAGGGTGGCGGTGAGTGGGGCCCGGAGCGTACCGCGCAGGCGCAGCCCCCGAGCGGGCGCCTCGGACCTGGGTCCCGGAGCGGCCCGCACAGCCGCGGCCGCCCGCCTCCAAGCGGTTCGCAGCAGCATGGTCCCGCTAGCAGAGCCCCCCGCCCGAAGCAGCGGCACTACTCTGCTACACGCTCCCGGAAGTTCTGCCTCGCGCCCCGGAAGCAATTCCTCAGGCCGCGGGCGTGCTCCGCCTCGCGTTTGGTGTGAGACGTAGAACTGAGCGACCGAAGCCGCGAACGAGGTGAGGTGGGGGCACAGCGGCGCGGGGACCCGAACGCTAATAGGGTGACGGAGTCGGGTTACGCGCTTATTTTCCTCCCTGGACTTCCCCGAACCCTTGGATCCGCTCCCCACCCCGCCTCCTCCAGCCCCCGCTCGACTCGGGCTGGCGGCTAGGCCCACACTCCCTTAACCCTCGAACCCCGCAGATGCCGGTGGCCGTGGGGCCCTACGGACAGTCCCAGCCGAGCTGCTTCGACCGCGTGAAGATGGGCTTTGTGATGGGCTGCGCAGTGGGCATGGCGGCTGGGGCGCTCTTCGGCACCTTTTCCTGTCTCAGGTGAGGGGCGAGGGCGGTGATCTATGGGCGGAACTACCGGACCTTTTCGTCCCGCGCCACTTGGCCTGCAGCCTGGATAGAACCTACTTCGTTTCAGTTCCCTCGCTTTTAATGAGTGAGACTGATTTCCTATCCACCTTCAGTCTGGATGGAAAGGTTGGAAGCCTTGGCGCTAGAGAATATGAGCTCTCAAACTGAAAGTCTCTTTACTCCTTCTGTAACCTTAAGCAAATTGGAGTCTGGGTTACTTAAGTGTAGAATGAGGTCAGTAACATCTACTTCATGGAGTTGTAAGGATCAAATCAGAGCACACTTCGCACAGAATGTAGCACATATTAAGTGCTCAATAAATGGTTGTTACTACTGTTGCTGCCGTTATTTCTAGTTCTGCATAGTGAAACTTATTGAGAGCAATTTTACTGTACTGGAAACAGGATATAGATACGAAGCAGATAAACTCTACACCCTGAATGTCATTTTCACATGTAATAGAGACTATTATTTCCATTTTTCCACATTGTAAATTACCATTTACTGAGCACTGTTCTAAATGTTGAATGTGTTATCAACAATCCTATGAACCTTTTGATCCCCATCTTACAGTTGACATAGCCTGTAAATTGCAGAGCTGGGACATAAACACGTCTGACCCCACAATCATTGCTTTAATGCCAGGAAACCATCAGAGAGTCAAATGTCTTTATATATACCAGAAAAAAAACTAGTTTCTCTAGGTACTTTGCCTCAGCTGCCTCCCCAAAACCGAAGTCTGGTCATAATACTATTCATCAGAAAAGCCCCAGAGACCAAGATGCATGCTTTTTTTGCTAGTCATTATCCATCTCAGGTGGAAAGAGATAACGTCCTGCCAGACTTCAAGAGGGCTTGATTTACTACTCAAGTAATTTGGGAAAGGGCAGTTAATGCTATTTCTTGTATTTTTTGTTCCTGGTTTGCCGCATCTTGGTTTCCTCTTCTCTTAGGATTGGAATGCGGGGCCGGGAGCTGATGGGCGGCATCGGGAAAACCATGATGCAGAGTGGAGGCACCTTTGGCACGTTCATGGCCATTGGGATGGGCATCCGATGTTAATCAGGGCAATGGTTGTCCACTACAGCTACTCCTTCCCATCAGTGCCAGCTCATGTACTATAATAAAAGAAATCTTTGAGTAGTGAGTGTTTTTTCTTCTGACTTGCCTATATTCAGCTTAGAGCTTCTAAGGTGGGCCAATGAGTAGGTTGCATGTTTTTCAAATCCTGTTAATCCAAAATTACAAAAATTCTCCATACATGAACTGTCCATAGATTCTAGTAAACTCTTGTTATTCAGCCTCATAAGGTTGATGTTACTGTCACCATTTTAAAGGTTAAAAACTAAGTCCAGATTTCCTCAAGGTCACACTGCAAAAGGTAGTGTTAACCCAAGTCTCATTTCCAAAGCTATGTTCATTCAAAAATCGTCCTTTGGGGCACCTGGGTGGCTCAGTCTGAGTGTCCCGACTTCAGCTCAAGTCATGATCTCACAGCTTGTGAGTTCGAGCCCCGCGTTGGGCTCTGTGCTGACAGCTCAGAGCCTGGAGCTTGCTTCGGATTCTGTGTCTCCCTCTCTGCCCCTAACCCACTTGCATTCTCTCTCTCAAAAATAAACCTTAAAAAAAAAAATTGTCCTTCAAGGTTTGACTTAATCAGGAAAAGAATAAATCATCCATGGGGAAACAAACTCAAACTATCAGACATTTCTGTAGCTTAACAGCACAAAATTCACATAATTTCCTAACCAGCCATCTGTGAGGATATCAATTGTATAACACTGACCCCTGCCCCCAACACTGGGAATTGGTTTCATAAGATAGGTTCCTTGTAATAAGGCCAAGTGTCCTTCACCTACTCCTGCCACACAACTCTTGACAAACTGTGCTTTAAAACCGCACTGCCCCTTGGGGCACCTGAGCGGCTCAGTCGGTTAAATGTCTTGATCTCAAGTTCAAATCCTGCATTGGGCTCAACTCTGAACATGGAACCTACTTTAAAAAAGAATCATTACCCCTCAACGAAAACGGTAATGTTATGACAGACATAAATTATTTTGGGAATATTTGGGTGTCCTAAGGACACTCCTGCAGCTGCAACCAAGACACTACACTAACCAGGGTAACTACAGCAGCTAGATTTCCCAGAGTGGGATGTGGTCTCAGGAATGGATTACCTGAAGGATCTCACTTAAATTCATTTGACTACTTTCTGTCCCTCACACTATTCCAATTACTTGTACATTTCCCTTAACATCGTTTACATCTCATTCTGCAGCAGTGGGCAAATTTTTGCCACCTCTACCACCTATGAGGTTAATTAAATGCCTAAGTTGGCCCAGCTCCCAGAAAGGAATGATAGAACAAACCTGATAGGATATGAATCTAGAATAGAAAATTATGAAGATACTAGATTTCAAAAGAACATTGACAGAAGTCTGCCCCAAGGAACAGTGCTGCCTAGAGTTGAAAAATAATTGAATCTTGAAAATTTCCTTTGGGTTAAGTAACTGAAGCAATTAAGGGAAGAAATTCTAAGTATCCATTAAAAGGACTGGTAGAAAATCATACCTCCAAACTGATTACTTTTGGATATCCAACTAAACCTATTAAAACTTGGGCCTTAACACTAACGAATCAATATAGTAGAAAGAAATAAGCAGGTGAAGAAATTGGTACTGGAAAGTAATTCCATTTGGGGCAACAACTCAAAGGTTCAAGGTAGATAAACTTGAAACAGAGTTCAGAATATAATGGTGATGGCTTATTCCAAGTTCAAATTCCTTTATAGTAACATGCAGTTAAACCGGGAAATCACTTAAATCTGTTTGAACTTACACCATTTCGTTCAGTGTTTAAATACAGAAACATTTCTCACAAAGACGCCCAGACACAAGAAAGAATTAAGACTACCCAGGTTTAAGGTGTGGGCAGATTTGTTTGGTTTTCTTGATGGAAAATCCCTAAAGTTTTGATGCATTACCCTAAGGAAGTACAGTGCTAAGATGGAGATACGGAGCAATGTAGAGACAACTTGAGGACAACAGTTTCCCCAGACTCTGCACACTATTTTCCCAAAGAAGCAAGTCTTCATTAACTACCAAAAGTCAAAGAAACTAGTATGCTATTTTGAAGTTTCTATGACTTTAAAACATTTCAAAAATGAAGATTTCTTGTGGCCTTTTTAAGAGAATTTTATTTGAGTGGTTCTTACAAAGGTTGTTGCAATATGAAAGTCATTTGTTTGATAGAAATATCAAGCTGTCTTGTCAAACACACTGAAGTAACCCAAAAATATATTTCAGAGCTCACAGAGCTTAAAAAGAGCAAAGATTATATGCAACCAGACAAAACCTATTTCTGCATTTCCTATTTCTTGCTCAGACTGCTTTGCTTACCAGACTGCCACTAAACATTTTGAGGAAATGCAGGGATCATTTTGTTTGGAATCTTAAGACACACCAGAACACATAATATTTACAAAGAAACTTTTACAGATACATTAAATTGAAAAGATACCATCTGGAAATGTAATCTTGAAATCTCCTTTTCTTGCCAATTGATCATGATGCAAGATGAGATGTTAATCATACAGCCCTTTAGCTGTCTTGAATTCCCATACACTAAAAGTGTACTCTAGAAACCTCTGCCAAACCATTAGCCAAATATCAACATTAGTGAAACGTGAAATGTAACTGCTGTGTAAAAAGTTAGGCTTCTGAAACATTAAAAACATAATTACATCCCTGTCTGCCTTTTTACATTAAGCACATTTGTTCCCCCCTAGAGCTATTCCTATAGATCCTTAATGTAATTTTCTACATGTACATTTAAAAGGCAGAACAAGAGAACAGCTTTGTATACAGTGGGATTTGCTAGTTAGGGATAATGAGCACACTGCATTCCTGTTAACATTTTTATTTTTTCAAGGTAACAGGAATTGTATACAAATGACAGTAGACCCTTGCCTCTTTATTTTTATCTAAATAAAAGATAACTCAAGATGAATTCTCAAGAAAGAAAAAAAGCTATGTACATAAGGGACTATATCTTCCTTCATCGTCTACTTGGAACCAGTAGTTGCGTTGCTGTCATAGAATCAGGGAAGAGGTTGTGATAAGTTGGAAGAGGTACATATGCTGCTGTTATCATTTTACCTGTTGAAAGAAACAGATAGGGTTTAAGCATGTTCACTTAAATTATATCCTTCATAATAATCAAGCAGAAAAAAACACATCAAACTCACCAGCAAACCACCTGCCATGTAATGCATTGACAGCAGCAATGGCTGCTGCAATTGATGGGCACTTCACATACACATTGCCCTGAAAGACAACAAAAAAGGTTAAGGGCACGTAGGAAATAACATGAATTTGAATAGGTTTACTCAAGTTGCCTGTAAAAATAACTGCTCTTCAACCAAATAATTGTTTCATTAGCTAGTATGTACACCTAGAGTTGCATTGAAATCATTTTATCCTCCAAAAGACTTGTTCTACACTTTTTCTCTATCATTTCAAAGCAATTAAACAATGAATCAAGAGGCCAGGATTTCATGGCAAGCTTTCAACACTAACCAGCAACACAGCTATAAAATGGCCTAGTCTACTCTTCAATTATTACAAATACACCCTTCTTTTGAAGGGTATATATTTAGTATGTTAAAGTTTCTTTCAGAATTAAACAAAAACTTAAGACTGGGAATATGCCCCGAGTATATGTGAAGGCTAAGTCACAAAATATTAACAACATCTTATATTTATTAAGATCAAAATACCGGAGGCACTTAAAAGGCAGATTAAACTTCTCTTGCTCTAGGGAATAAAGAAAAAAATACCTGAGCTGAATTTTTGTCAACGTAAATATGAATAACTCCTCCATGTTTATTACATTCTTCAATCACATCATCCTTAATCTCTGTATCCCATCCAACTTCTTCTTCTCTGTAAGAAATTATTAAGCTCTATCAGATACCAACCTTGTAAAATGTTACATATGTAGGCTCACCTGTATAAAAATATTTGAAATATGAATTCTTTTATTTAAAAATCACTCATCTTTAGCAGTGTAGTACACTGGAGGAAATAAAAACCAAGATATAAAGAACTGTTTGAAACAAAGCTTATGAACTTAACTCTATCTTTTACATTATTTATTGATATATATTAATTTATACTTATACCAAATATATACCAAAAATAGAATATACTTATACCAAATGCCTATAATCATTTCACAGATAAAGCCAAAATAAAGAATTTGATGTTACCAAAAGAACACAAGAATGAAGGGCTCCTTCTATGGTAAACCATGATTATAAACAATGCAAACAGCATGATACAAATTACTATTGTATAAACCAATGCTTCATAAAATATGGTTATTAAATCAATTGAACAGGATATCTACATTTACCTTGGAGTATATTATAAATGATTTATAAAACAAACAAAAGTTTGGACTGATAAATGGAATTCTAATCATTACCTAGGCATTAGGAAAGAGAAATTCCCTTTTTCTATTTCCCCGCCCCAAGATCAAGAGTCACATGCTCTACCAACTGAGCCACCAAGGCACCTCAGGAAAGAGAAATTCCTAATTTCCAGCCTGCACTTATCTTTAGGAAGAAAATTTTTTAAGATCCTCTTCTCCTATGTAAGATTAGAATTTCAAAACCAGTAACTGGTAAGAGTAAACTAGCAATAGAAATAAACACAAATACAAATATGAACAACCAAAAAAAAGTACAAACAGACCGATAAATACAGAGAACAAAACAGTGATTGACAGAAGTGAGCAGGGTCCGGGGATGGGTAAAACAGATGAAGGGGAGTGGGAGAAATACAGGTTTTCAGTTATGGAATAAGTCAACAGGGACGAAAAGTACAGGATAGGAAATATAGTCAACGGTACTGTAATAGAAGTGTATGTTGACAGATCTACACCTTTGGTGAACATAAGGTACAGAGCTGAAGAACAACTATCTTATGAGCCTGTAACTAATGTAACACATTATATATAAACTACAATTAAAAAATAAACAGATACAAAATATCATATAAAATTACTTAGATGTAATTGGAAAATAAAACCTACATACCTTTCAATTCAATTCCAATCTTACAAACACACCCAAAGGAATTAGCAATATAAAAGTTAGCATTAAAATACCCCAAAAGGATCAAAATCGTTATATTATTTCAACTATGAAATATACTGAAACATCGTAAAAGTTAACTTAGGAAAACGGAATATTGGGGCGCCTTGGAGGCTCAGTTGGTTAAACATCTGACTCTTGGTTTTGGCTTAAGTCATGATCTTGCACTTTATGGTTTTGAGCCCCATGTCAGGCTCTGCGCCTACAGCAAGAAGCCTGCTTGGGATTCTCTTTCTCCTCTCTCTGCCCCTCTACTGTGTACGCACTGTTTGGTCTCTCAAAATAAAAACTTTTTTTAAAAGCTGAATACTAAACATTTCACAGTACAGCTGACCACCGAACAACATAGGTTTGAACTGCATGGGTCCACTTATACATGAATTTTTCTGAGAAAATACAATACAGTACTATAAATGTAGTTTCTCTTTCTTAGGCTTTTCTTTTCTTTAGCTTATTGTAAGAATGCACTATATAAGACTTATACAAAACATGTGTTATCAACATTGGGTTACTATAAGGCTTTTAGTCAACATTAGGCTGTTAGTAAACTTTTGGCAGATTCAGAAGTTACACCTGGATTTCGACTGTGCGGGCAGTTATCAGTGCCTTCTAATCCTTGCAACTGTTGAGTTGTCAATTGTATATACCATTTTCAACTTGACCAAAGTACATTACTTACGTTTGAGGGTTAAACATGTTAGAGAGTTGAAAACACTGTGTTGCAAGAGGCTGGACAGAGGCAGCTGCAGCTAAAGCTGAAGCTAAAAAAAAAAAACAAAACAAAACAAAAAAAAAAAAAGAGAGAGAGAGAAATAAATTAGTTTCTTGGAAAATGCATGAGAATATCCCTAATGAATAAAACAAAACCAAGAAACGCCAACTTTGAGACTAGGATAGTCAGTCACTTCACTAATTTACTTACTTAATAATACTATCAAAGTGTGGAACAGTACCCAATTTGAGTTGCCAGAATCGGGGGCAACCTAACATTTGAAATACCCAATCTTGAGTTGGAAAATTTTTTATTTTTAGAACGGAAACCTTAGGTGTAATCAAAATCCGTTCACTTAGATGAATATCCATAGAAACCAATCCAGAAAGGTAAAGGATAAAACAGATTGATTCTGTAGAACTGCTGGAGTTTATTCCCCAAGAAGCAGGGGATGATGAAAATGCAGCCTTTAAAATGCCAAATAAATCTATACCCTTTTGTATTCCTTAGGTTTCTGCCCATAATAGTTATATATTTCCTTTCAAATAAAACATTATAAAAGGATTGTTTAAAAATAAGAGGCACAAAACAATCCAACCATTTAAAATCTAATATCCCAGAAATATAAACCCTATTATTAAATCAAATGAGGGTTTTAGTAGGCTCCATTGCCCAATGTGGGGCTTAAACTCACAACCCTTAGCTCAAGGCCAGAGATCAAGAGTCGTACAACTTCACCAACTGAGCCACCCAGTCACCCCTCAAATGAGAATTTTTTAATTATTAGGTCTGTTATAGCACAATAAACACTAAAAGTAGCATATTATCTATAATATTCACTATTAAAAAAGAAAAACTACTGGACACTAATATCCAGGAAGAACATTTAAAACTCACACTGGTTTGAAGTTTCAAGTGAGCACTGTCAAGACAGGTGCCCCATTGCTTTTATGATATTCACAAACATTACCAGTAGCTGTTACAGAACTCACCGTAATCATTATATTTGACCAAATTTCATTCCAATATATAACAACAAACAAAGCTAAGGATAAAACAGCGCATTAGAAATTAGGGTAATTAAAACGAACAATCACCTGAGAAGTATGAGAAATTATTTCACTGAATAGAACTTAGGGCCATGCATGAAATGCATCATTAAGGATTATTATTTTTGATAATTACAAGTGCTCTTTGCTCCTTTATTACTTATTTTTCTTTCAAGAAGCTTCATATTAAAATAAATAAGCTAAAACAGCTCACAAATGTCAAACTCTATTCAGAAAAGTTACAGATGTAACCATGCTTATGTGACAATGAAGATAGAAATGAGGCCCACTGTGTACCTGTACCATAAACAAATGGAAGTACTCTTGGAAATAAACACTAGGTCATTTATAAAACTGAAGAGTACTTTGTTTTCCATTTTCTCAAATGAAGTATATTATGAATACTGAAAAATATTTAGAAAATATATGATAGAAACATTCCAGCTCAATCTAGATGAATGCAAACACAATGAATTCAGCATAGAAATCTAATAGAAAAATTCACTAGTTCTACTTTTTAAAATCTGTACACTCCTGAAACCAATATTGCACTGTATATTAAATAATATTTAAATTTAAAAATAGTTGGGGCGCCTGGGTGGCGCAGTCGGTTAAGCGTCCGACTTCAGCCAGGTCACGATCTCGCGGTCCGGGAGTTCGAGCCCCGCGTCAGGCTCTGGGCTGATGGCTCAGAGCCTGGAGCCTGTTTCCGATTCTGTGTCTCCCTCTCTCTCTGCCCCTCCCCCGTTCATGCTCTGTCTCTGTCTGTCCCAAAAATAAATAAACGTTGAAAAAAAAAAATTAAAAGAAAAATAAAATAAATAAATTTAAAAATAGTAATAAAATCTGTTAAAAAAAAAAGGTGAGTGCAAATGTCTCACTTGCTGGAAAAGAATTAAAATATACATTTAATTCCTATCAAGGAACATGGTAGACCTTTTTCCATAAAGAATCATTCTCCAAAATAACTCATAAATACAACCTATGAAAGATGGATACTGATTTTGCTCAGAAGTGAAATGCTCTAACAAATAGCAGAGATTTACTTGGTAATCGAAACAAGAAAAAATACCCTACTTTAGAAATAATTTCAACTCTTTGAAATATGCATGCAATTTAGTTCTGGATAATTGTCTCACTGCTTGGCACTATTAATATAAATCATTAACATTAGAGTCCTTGACCTTATGTTAAGTTCAGATTCCTTAAAGATTTGTGTACTGAAACAATAAATTCTGTTTTCCAACTTTTAATTATACAAAACTAGTAACAGGAACACAAAGATAAGCATATAAGGCTAAAAATAATTCTAAGCAGACTAAAGCAAAAAATACAGACATTTTCATTTTCTTTATCCATGGAATTGTAATGATTTGGATTAGCCCAACTGAAATACACATTAAACAGATGGGAATTTTATGTCATTCTCTAAAAACTGAATCCAAAATACAAAATGTAACAAATGATATATTAAATATAAACAAACAACTATGTCTGGCTACTACATTAACATCTATTTCAAAGACAAATAAAAAGCTCAACTCACCTTCAGTCTGTTGAGAAAGTCTTGTTTGCAAATCTATAACAAAAGAGAATTCTACAGCTCAGTGCAGGAACAATGAAGAGCCTCAACTAACAGGGTAAATGTCAGGAAAGTATTAATAAAAGAGGACTACAGTAGCAGGGTTTATCAAAATAAACTTATAGTAAAACCTGGCAGCCAAACCTCCTTCCCCATTCCTCATTGACAAGGCTTTGGGGCCTTTTTCTTTCCTCCTATGCTGGGAAACTTACTTATGCCTCTTTCTTCCTACTCCTACTACTCTACCAAATCTCCAATGAATTCCACTATACTACTCTTCATATGGGAATAATGGGAAATGGGGAAAGGGAAGCACACCAGTCAGAAAATACATGAAAACCCTGATCTTGAGAATTCAATTCCAAGTACTTGGGATATTTAGCCCAGAAGGTGACAGTTTAATTATGTCTGGTTTTCTGGCTTAGTCTGCAAACTTAATGAAGCAGGAATAAATTCTAACCAAGTTTACTATCACCTATGAAATACAAGACAAATTTAATCATCTAGTCACTATTAAAAATAAACAGAACGGGGATTTTTACCAGTGTATTTTCTCATATAATCATTAAATTCTCCATTGGAAGGCAAGTTGTTAGAAAGCTGCTAGACAGTAAATCTAATCTAATGCCAAAGAAAATGGCATTGTGTTGTAAAGCTATCTTGAAGCTTAAAAGTTTTAATACACAACATAAGAACTGTTCAGATACAGCAACCTAATTTTCATTAACATGTGATTCAATTGCAACACTTCATCTGGGTTTCTTGCTGAGTACGGAAAAACTTAAAAATGGACAAAAATGGGTGGGGGGGGGTTGGGAGGCTCAGTCGGTTAAGCATCCGACTTTTGGATTCAGCTCAGATCATGATCCTGTGGTTTCAGGAGTTCAAGCCCCCAATTAGCCTCTGAACTGGCAGCTTGGGATTCTCTCTCTATGCCCCTCCCCACTCGCACTCTCTCTCAAAATAGGGGGAAAAATGGGCAAAAATGGGGGGGGGGTCTAGCTGGCTCCATCAGTGGAGTGGGTGACTCTTGAACTCAGGGTTGAGTTTGTGGCCCACACTGGGTATAATGATTACTTAGAAGTAAAAATTTAAAAAGCTGGGGCGGGGGGGGGGGGGGCGATAAGAAAGAATCTGCAGCCCAAGTTATACTGGGATCTTAAAAATACCTGGGTCCTAGGTGCTCAAAATTGGGACCTCAAGGAGTTTAAGTATCTGGTTTATACTGAAGGAACTTGAAGACATGACCATAGGAACAGTGTCAAACAAAACACACAATGTCTTTTATCCCCCCAAAATGGGAAAAAATATGTAATCACAAATCCATGCTATGGGGTCCCTGGCTGCTCTGTCAGAAGACCATGTAACTCTTGATCTCTGAGACGTGAGTTCAAGGCCCACGTTGGGTATAGAGATTACTTAAGTATTTGAAAAAGAGGGGAGCCTGGGTGGCTCAGTTGGTTGAGTATCCGACTTCAGCTCAGGTAATGATCTCCCAGTTCATGAGTCTGACCCTGCACAGGCCTTTGTGCTGACAGCTCAGAGCCTGGAGGCTGCTTAGGATTCTATCTCTGCCTCTCTCTCAAAAATAAGCAAAGGTTAAAAGATAAATACATACATACACACACATACACAAAGAAGCCCATGCTATTTTAAGTGTATGTAAATCCCTATCAATATGTCAAAAATCACTTTTAAGATCATTTGTGATAAGTTAGTAAACAAGGCATGGGTTTCATAAAGTTAAGGATTCCCATCTTAGAAACAACTAATTGTTAAACTTTCAAATAAGATCCTGGATAGAGTGCTGACTCACCCTTGGTTTCAAAGAGCAGTCTAAAGAGCTTAGGGGAAAGGGCTTTAGACACATTAACACTCAGCAATTTATTTCATTTCAACAAGAAATGTGTAAGGTTTTAATGATGACTATCTGGAGAAAAATACCAAGTTATGTAAACATTTACCTAAAACTTGAGTGTTAATTACTAATTTGGTAGCAATAGCATTTTATATGTAAAGACAGAATCAAACTTGATAATCATCTCAATCAACAAAAAGGGGGAGGGTAACAAATACAGCTAAGTGGCTTTTTTAACCAATCCATATGGACATTTATAGTTTTAATTGATCACAATCAGCCCACCTTAATATAAATCGCACAGTAAGTGTGCTCATAATTCCATGTATCGAGAAATAATGGCAAGGAATAGCAATGATGTCTAACTTTTGAAAATCTTCAATTAGGTTACAATATTATTTATGAAGAACATAGAATCAACATATTTGATACTGCATCCAGGTTATTAAGTAAGAATGTTTAGAAATGAATCATATGCATTAAATCCCGGAAGACAACGTATAAACCTTCACTAGCCTCTAATGAAACACTTAGAATATGGTAAACAATCAAGCATTTTCTAAATTATTAAAGAATGACCTGAACAATGAGAAGCAATATAAAAATAGTTTTCAGATTAAATAGTAATTTTCAAACCATAGACTGGGTTACATTTCTGGAAGGGATGGGTTCTCCTTTAATGTCTCTGATTACACCAAGTGGCATGCTAGGCCTCTTTCATCACTCAAGAAATTGTCTAATACTTGTTTATAAAGTCTAAACAACTTAGTGATCCCCGAGGGAGTTAACCAGTGACTCAAAATACAGAAATGCGTTAATGGTTATAATTTTTCTTCACGTAAGGACAACGTTGGTAGGGTTTTGTCAGAAATTTTACAGAGCACCTATCAGATTTCAAAATAAATAACAATCTGGCAGGAGATACACAAAAGACAGACTTTCTAAAGGTACTTAAACTTGTGGACATCTACTAAACAGGAAAACACTGAAAAATCCCTTCTCTCTTAATACCAAGTATAATAGAAAAGCAAAAATAACCCTCTCCTTTAATTAATGATCTTTTGATTTAAACGGAAATCATGAATCAACTACATGGCCTTTTAGAGTGTATTTAGATGCAGTACTGTGGTCTTACTCTTACCTCTTACTTCACAGGGGAGATCAAAGGACCAATTCATAATACAAAGTGCTATACTTTCTTAGGATATAAATTTGTTCTTTTTAGATGCCCTAAGATAGCAAGGTCTTCCAACACTTCAAAATTAAATGCTATCCTAGCTCATGGATTTGGGTTAGCATCAAGGTTTATAAAAGCAAATCTGAGGTACTTAAGCCATAAAGAAAGAAAAAGGAGGTTTCATAACCTGAACTCTTTGTCACATAACTGTAATAAAACCACTCTTCTTTTCTTGCCTTCTTCGGAAGCTATTACCCTAACTCATTATCTAAAAATTGTATGTACTTTTTAAAGGAAAGCAGTTTTCTTTGCACTCTTGATACTGAAATTATTTTACATACACCTTGATTTAAAGGCCTCTGATAGTTTTCTAAACTCAAACATTACAAAGAAACTTTTTTGAAACAATATAAACTTGCTGGTGTTCAAGAAAAGTCACATTTTAAAAAGTGTAATTTCTAGGCAATTTCAAACTAAAAATTGGTAGGTAGGGTACAAAAAAATGCCCTAACAGCCTGTTATGATTACTGAATAATTCTCTCCATTTCCTTGAAATTTATAGGCTAAAAGTACTTGATGAATTGAATTCTCAGTAAGTCCTTTTAAATGCGAAAATTTGGCAAATTTTCGAATTAGGTGAAAAAAACAATGATTTCAAATTAGAAAAGATTCAATTCCTACCTGCCACAGCACCAAATGCCAAAGAGCCACTCATTTGTAGAGCCTGCTGTGCTGCTGGTGGGATCTGCAAACCTGTACCTGTGTAAAAGAACAGATCTTGAAGTCTTTATGTTAAGGGAAGAAAAACACAGTTTTCCAGGTGCTCACTACTACCAAAATCACTTCACTAGAAGTATTTACAAGCAGGGGTAACTGGGTGGCTCAGTGGGTAAGTGACTGGACTCAATTCATGATCTCAAGGTTCTTGAGTTCAAGCCCTACATCTGGCTCCACACTGGCAGTGTGCAACCCTGCTTAGGATTCTTGCTCTCTCCTCTCTCTGTCCCTTCCCTGCTCATGCTTTTTTTGCTCCTTCAAAAGCAAAATTTGGAAGGGGTGGGGGGAAGCCTGGGTGGCTCAGTCGGTTAAGTGTCTAAGTTTGACTCAGGTCATGATCTCACAGCTTGGGAGTTCAAGCCCTGCACTGGGCTCTGTGCTGACAGCTCAGAGCCTGGAGCCTGCCTGATTATGTCTCCCTCTCTCTGTCTCAAAAATAAACCAACATTAAAAAATATTTTTAATTAAAAAAAAAAAGCATTTACAAGAAAAACATAGTATGATAGCTGCCACTACATTTATTAAGTATGAGGATATGATAATCATACGAAAGCAAAAGGATGGGGTGCCTGGGTGGCTCAGATGGTTGAACATCTGACTTCGGTTAGGTCATATCTCACAGCTTATGGGTTTGGGCCCTGTGTTGAGCTCTGTGCTGATAGCTCAGAGCCTGGAGCCTGCTTCTGATTCTGTGTCTCCCTCTCTCTCTCTGCCCTTCCCCTATGTGTACTCTCTCTCAAAAAAAAAAAAAAAAAAAAAAAAAAAAAAAAGCAGCAGCAAGCAAAAAAAAATCATATAATGTATGCTATGGTTCTCAAAAGGCACCACCATAAAGTATATTCCATTAGAAATTTTAAGGCAATAACTTCACCTATAAAACTATATACACCACTCAAGAATAGATAATAACCTTGACTCCAAAATAAGAAAAATATTTTTCCACTTATCAGTCTGTGTGGGTTACCTTTTTCATTACTATCCCAACAATAAATCATTCACAACACTAGGAAAAACTTACCCTCTGCGAGTCTTGCCATTAATTGGAGACGACCAGTTGTTCCCAAGTCAATTCCAGTCCTTTCCAGTTCATCACTGTCCAAAAATGAGCTAGCACTGGAAGCATCAGTACGTTCAGTAACATGACCAACTTTCATTGGCCTCCCTGCTAGCTCAAATCCATTAAGTTGTTCCAAAGCCTTCTTGGCACATTCTGAATCGGAAAACTGTATAATCGAGAGGGGGATTAAAAAGTCCTGTATGTAAGTTCGCATATATACCAAAGGTAAAGAAATGCTTATTAACTCTAGTATATTTAATAATCACACAACTGAATAGGCAATAAAGTATAAATTCCTAACTTTAAGTAACATAATCTATATGATCAAACCGCAAGCTCATGCAAATCAGTTTTGTTGACGTGATGGTTTCAACTCCAAGAAATTACCATGTAACGGCACCTACCCTTGGAAATAAGGAATCTTAGTAACAAAACGTGTGAAGTTATTTTTCAAACTTCAAATTTTAATGTGCCGAGATAAACATGGTACTATCTTCTCTTTATAAAAAGAACTATTTAGAAAAATTAAAACATCACTCAAATGTTATTTAAAAAAAAAAAATCCTGGGTCATTTTATTGCCAATAACATCATGAAAACTCTTAATTCCCAGGATGCAAACACAAACTGATTTGCACTCTGTATTTCACTTAATGGAAGAAAAATATACTCTCATGAATTCCATACCTTAATATTTTACCAGTATGTTGCAAAATAATTTTTTTTCTCTTTTATCAAGACAGGAAGAAATAATGGAGAGTCACAAAACAGAAAACATTTACCAATACACAGCACCATATAAATTTACGTAATCTAGCTTTGTACCAGATCTTAGTAAATGGCATATGTATAGTTGATAATTAAAAATTTTTTGAGGAGCACCTGGGTGGCTCAGTTGGTTAAGCATCAGACTTCAGCTGAGGTCAAGATATCATGGCTTGAAGTTTGAGCCCTGCATTGGGCTGTGTGTGGACAGCTCAGAGCCTGGAGCTGCCTCAGACTCTGTGTCTCCCTCTCTCTCTCTGCCCACCACCCCACAACTGACATTTGGTCTCTGTCTCAAATATAAACATTAAAACAAATTTTTTTAATAATAATAGGCCTGCCATGTTTTATCTGACATTTACTAAGATTTCTATGAAAATTGTGCCTGGCCACTAACTGAATATTCAAGCACCAAACCTATCACATAAAAAAAAATATTTTAGGGAACACATGATGAAATACTCAATTTAGTAGAAGTGACACATAAAATGTCTTGACCACACACAGAGGAAAATAACCACACTAATGTTGTTAGAAGCAAAATAAAAAATTAGTTTAAAAAAAGTGACTTGGGGCGCCTGGGTGGCTCGGTAGGTTAAGCGTCCAACTTCGGCTCAGGTCATGATCTCACGGTCCGTGAGTTTGAGCCCCGCGTCGGGCTCTGTGCTGACAGCTCAGAGCCTGGAGCCTGTTTCAGATTCTGTGTTTCCCCCCCTCTCTGCCCCTCCCCTGTTCATGCTCTGTCTCAAAAATAAATAAACGTTTAAAAAAAAAATTTAAGTGACTGAACAGCTAGAATTTATAAGTAAACTTTTCTCCTTTCACTAATACATATTGAGAAAGATAAAATTCCAATTACCAAAACTTTATCACTAAAAAACATTTAAATTTTACTGAAATTTGAACACAATACAATTATAATTTCTTGATTAGAATTCAGACCTATTTGTATTTAAAAAATTTTTTTCAGGGTGCCTGGGTGGCTCAGTCGGTTAAGCATCCAACCTCAGCTCCAGTCTTGATCTCACTCATAGTCCATGTGTTTGAGCCTTGCATCAGGATCTGTGCCTCCCTCTCTCTCTCTGCCCCTCCCCTGTGCTCAAGCTCTCTCTCTCTTTCAAAAACAAATAAACCTTAAAAAAACTTTTTTTCTTTTTTTTTTTTTGCAATAGCAGCTATGGTGCCAATTCACATTTGCTCTAGAAATAGTTTCCAGAACCTCCTGAAGATATATGATGATGTAATTGAATTACATTGGGAAATACAGAAGAGAATTTACTTTTAAAGGGGCCCCTCCATTCAATTATCCCAAGTGCCACATCAAAACTCTATTCTCATCAGGGAATGGGCTATGCTGGTTAACCACAAACCCTTATAATAAAACAATTCTGATCATGGTTTTGAGGTGATGACACACAAAAAGAATTTTAAGTAAAACAGAATTTCAAGAGACTTTCATTCAACTCACAAAAACACGTAATAAAACGTACTAAGAAACTGAACTCATAATGGAATCATAAACTTCAATGACACAGAGATTTAGCTATGGAAATTAATGACCATATACAGAATAGGAAACTGGCTAAACATCAACATTTGGTAAACATGATGTTAATCATGGTAATTGCTTACCGTAATAAAACCATATCCCTTAGATCGACCTGTTTCACTATCCATCATGAGTTGGATACTTTCAATCTAAAAATGAAAATCATAATTATTATTGAAGCAAAAAGGAGGAAACAAAAGCATTTTATTCCTTGAAACATGATTTTTTTAAAAAAATCTCATCTGGGGCGCCTGGGTGGCTCAGTCGGTTAAGTGTCTGACTTCAGCTCATATCATGATCTCGCAGTTTGTGGGTTCAAGTCCCGTGTCAGGCTTTATGCTGACAGCACAGAGCCGGGAGCTCATTTAGGATTCTGTGTCTCCCTCTCTGCCCCTCCCACACTCACGCTCTGTCTCTACTTCAAAACTAAACGAACGTTAAAAAAAATTCCTCTTTAATAAAAAAAACTCATCCAGGGGCGCATGGATGGCTCATTCAGTTAATCATTCGACTCTTGGTTTCAGCTCAGGTTATGACCTCACAGTTTCATGAGTTTGAGCCCATCAGGCTCTGCACTACTAGTGGAGAGCCTGCTTTGAGACTCACTCTCTCCTTCTCTGTCCCTCCCTCCCTCACTCTCTCAAATTAAATAAACTTAAAAAAAAAAAAAAAAAAAAAGTCCTCCCCACCCACGAACTGAGGGGCTCCTGGGTGGCTCAGTCTGTTGAACAACTATTGATTTTGCCTTAGGCCGTCATCCCAGGTCAAGGGACTGAGCCCTGTGTCAGGCTCAAAGCTGGGTGCGAAGCCTGCTTAAGATTTTCTCTCTCTCCCTGTTCTGTTTGTGCTCTCTCAGATTTAGGAAAGAAAAAAAAAACTTTTTTTTGAAAATACATCACAACCCCTCATTTCCACCAAAATATCTTCTAAAAGCCTAGAAACGTCCCAAACAAGAAGTTATGCACTGTGGAACAGGGGGGGAAAAAATATGATCTTATTCTTTTGCCTCAAAAACAAACCACTAAAAACCAAAGTTCCTTTGTAAACCTACAATCAGGTATTAGAAATAATTAACAATTTGCTTCCTTTCCACCATTATGCTAAAAACACCAAACATTAATTCTCAGTAACACCTCACATGATAAACTGCCCAAGATGCTGGAATAACTAAACTCAACACTGAATGTAGTTGATCACTGCACAACTGTGAATACATGAAAAGGCAATGAATTGTATGAAGATACTGGGACTTACCCTTCCAAAAGGCTCAAAGATCCCCCGAAGCATATCTTCAGTTATGTTAAAGTGTAACGAGCCCACATAAAGCCTCATAGGTCCAGCACTTCCCTTTTGTAGATTGTTTGCCATTGCTGCAGCTCTGTTTTTTTCTGCCTACAAGTTGGACAGGACAAAAATGCACATCACGCGGCACTAATTCAAATCATTTCAATCAAAGTAAAATCCCATTCACTTTAGATTTGCTTAATGACAAGTGACGTCAAAGGATAGTGATGACATCATGCTAAGGTGAGTCATACACAGAAGTATAAATATCGTATGATTCCACTTACATGCTACTGTGATTAACGGCGCAGAGTTCAAATTAATTTTAAGAATATGGTTTAAATGCCCGATTTCTAAACAAAAACTGTAATATTCAAGAAGTTTTAAAACAAGTTTTAAGCCCCTATACAAGACATATACAAACCAACTATATACTGTATTTCCTATGTAAGTTGAAATCAGTTCTAAAAGTACACTCTATCATCTAAATTAGATGCATGCTGACACCAAACGTGCTAAATGTGGGAAATAAGACTTTCCTAGAATTTAGGTAAATACATTCATTATTCATTAAAATTGATGCACTCTCAAAATCGCTATTACTCAAAGTACAGTACACCAACTGGCTGGCTGTCATAAAGAGCATTTGTCAATATAAAATCCAATCAAGCAAACCATTCAGTTTAGCTGTCATTTTTTCTAAAGGAAGTCTTTCTCAAAGGTAATGATTATCAATTTATATTCTAACACATGTTCCTTTTCTTATTAATAAACTGGGGCACCATGAGCAGTAAATATCCCAAAGGAAGCTTAAAAGTTAAATGAATTCAAAACCTCATTTAATTTGAGGATTCTCAGCCCTCTGTCTACATGCTATTAAGTTTGTCCTTCATTACGGGAAATCAAGGAATTACTTTTACCCATTTCCCAATAATTGCCTATTTTTTTAAACAGACATTCAAGTGATAAATACCCACTATCAAATTACTTCTAAAACATTAAATAGGATCTATTATTGCCTTTTAGATATGATGTAAGTGAATAACTTAGTTACATACAACTTATAAGCAGTGAAACTGGATGGAATTTCATGTCAGATCTGGCTCCAAGGCTGGTGCCTTTTTTACTTATTTTATAAATAAAATCATTGAAGTTGATGAAGTAACTATATTATTTGGGAGTTCCAGAGTATTAACTTCAGTGGTTCGAAAAGCAACCAACAGGACTTTTTTTTTTTAACACAACTTTTATATTGCTCAAAATATTTAATTTTTTTTCAGTGTTTATTTTTGAGAGACAGGGACAGAGAGTGAGCAGGGGAGGGGCAGAGAAAGAGGGAGACAGAATCTGAAGCAGACTCTACGTTCTGAGCTGTCAGCACAGAGCCCAACACAGGGCTCGAACTTAACTCACGAACCGTGAGATCATGACTTGAACAATCCAGATGCCCCTCAAAAATACTCTTTGAATTCTATATTCTCCATTAAAAAGAAAAAACTGAGCTATCAGTGACAGATATGTTTCTTAATAAAAATAAGTATGGATACAGAATCCTAAAAATACTTTCATAATAGAATGATACATACCAATTTTTTCACATTTTCTGTATTGCTAATGCTAATTTCATTTCCCAAATGCAATACTCATTCACTATAAAGTACCAGCAAAAAGGAACAGAAGACATTTTAACCAGAAGACTTTCTGAAAATTAGTTTGAAACATCTTACCTTCAAGAAATGCTAATAAATGATAGTTATTCAAACTACTCTTAACATTTTATAAAATCTTATACATTATACATCGTAAGATGCATTATAAAACAATAAAAATATTAAAATTTATTAGAAGTGTCAAAATCGCTCCATTTAAAAAAGCAGCGGTAAACATGCTCTTCAACGCTTCTATACTCAATGAATCACCACAAATCAAAAAAATTATAGACCATGGTCTCAAGTCTTTTTCATGAAATAGATATTCAAGACTTATATTAGAACAAGATGGGGGTGCCTGGATAGCTCAGTAAGTTAAGCATCTGACTCGGCTCAGGTCATGATTTCACGGTTTGTGAGTTCAAGCCCCACATTGGGCACTGTGCTGACAGAGCAGAGTCTGCTTGGGAATCTCTCTCTGCCCCTCTCTCAAAATTACATAAACAAAAAAACCACGAACAGAATATTGTTAAAATTATACTTTTATCAAAGTAACGAAGACAAAAAAGAAACAAACCTGTTCTGAAAACATCTAACTCAATAATTCATGATTATATAAGGTACTACAGCATAACATTAAGCAAGAGCAGGTTTCTTGTACTATCGCTAATCAAATTCCTAACCAAGAAAAAAATTACCTGTGATGCTTGTACTATGATTGGCACTCCTAAAACACGTTGGCCAGTTAATCCTATTGCTAGAGGCACCGAGCTAACATCAACAAACTCCACATATGCAATTCCTTTGGA
The DNA here is from genome assembly GCF_022079265.1 of Lynx rufus. Taxonomy (NCBI): domain Eukaryota; kingdom Metazoa; phylum Chordata; class Mammalia; order Carnivora; family Felidae; genus Lynx; species Lynx rufus. Next base: position 23,568,071 of record NW_025814896.1, on the reverse strand, counting down.
ACGTCTTGAATTTCTATCAGAAATCATTCTCACATCTCGAACCTAAAAAGAAAACAAACACTTAATACAAGGTTCTCTTTATGCAAGCATCCACTATAAACCATTATTTTTTATTTTACTGACAATGTGGTTTTTTTTTTTAATTTTCTTTTTTTTTTCAACATTTATTTATTTTTGGGACAGAGAGAGACAGAGCATGAACGGGGGAGGGGCAGAGAGAGAGGGAGACACAGAATCGGAAACAGGCTCCAGGCTCCGAGCCATCAGCCCAGAGCCTGACGCGGGGCTCGAACTCAAGGACCGCGAGATCGTGACCTGGCTGAAGTCGGACGCTTAACCGACTGCGCCACCCAGGCGCCCCGACAATGTGGTTTTATTTGCTTACTTTTAAATAATCTCTATGCCCAATGTGGGGCAAGAATTGATGACCCTGCAATTAAGTGTCATGTATCTTCTAGACTAAGTCAGCCAGGCACCCTCCCCTCTCCAACAATGGTTTAAAATAAGTAAAATTGTCAGTCCACTTCTACTTCTCATGAATGTGTGATAATGGTTATTAATTCCAATACTATTAACTTCCAAGTGAAGTAAAACAGAAATGCTGCGCAAAAAAATTCCCTAACTGAATTTCAAACAAATCAAAAGATTTGTTTAAATATTCTCTAGTTCAACCTAACATATTAACGTTATTATTAAAATGTTTTTTTGGGGCGCCTGGGTGGCTCAGTCGGTTAAGCATCCGACTTCGGCTCAGGTCCGTGGTCCGTGGGTTCTCATGGTCCGTGGGTTCGAGCCCCGCGTCGGGCTCTGTGCTGACAGCTTGGAGCCTGGAGCCTGTTTCGGATTCTGTGTCTCCCTCTTTCTCTGACCCTTCCCTGTTCATGCTGTCTCAAAAATAAATAAACGTTAAAAAAAAAATTGGGGGGCGCCTGGGTGGCACAGTTGGTTAAGCGTCCGACTTCGGCTCAGGTCGTGATCTCGCAGTCCGTCAGTTCAAGCCCCACGTCGGGTTCTGTGCTGACAGCTCGGAGCCTGGAGCCTGTTTCAGATTCTGTGTCTCCCTCTCTCTCTGGACTCTCCCCCGTTCGTGCTCTGTCTCAATAAATAAACGTTTAAAAAAAAAATTTTTTTTTAAATAAATGAATAAAACTTAAAAAAAATCTTCTTTTGTTGGGACACCTGGGTGGCTCAGTTGGTTGTGTCTGACTCTTGATTTTGGCTCAGGACATGATCCCAGGGTTGTGGGATCGAGCCTTGCATTGGAGATCAGAACTGAGTGTGCACCCTACGTAAGATTCTCTCTCCCTCACCAGTGCTCTCTAAAAAAATAAGAAGTAATAAAAATATTGTTTGCACTTCTCACATACTTGATCTCCCCAAATAAACTAAAAACTTACCTTTCCTACTGTAGAGAAAAACTCTTCCAAATCCCTTGGGCGAATTCTTGCTGCCAGCTGCATGCAGAAAACTGTCCTTGCATCTCTTTCCTCAGGAGTTAGATTATCAATAGGTTCCCTAACAGGAATAAAAATTAATTTTATAACTTACGCTCTTATTTTTATTTTAAAACTCATTTTCAATAAATAGAATAAACTTTAACAAAAGTAGTTTGTCACTATTCACAAAATGAATATTTCACTAAGATTTATACAAAACATCCAAAAAATAATTCACTGTGACTCAATTCCTTCAACAAGACGACAGTTACTAAATGTTTCTTCTGATAATACTTCACATGGTACCAGGACAAAAGTCCATTGGCCTGGCAATTTTACAAACAGCAATTTATACAGAATAATAAAAAAAACTATCAGAAGCCCGAGTTTAATAAGAGTCACTAAAAATAACTAACTACAAGTATCAGACTAGTGGAAGGAATGATTTCCCAAAACAAAATCATACAGTGAAATAGTCTGACAATCACAAATGCTGAACTCCAAGTTATGAGAACTATTTTATTCTGAAATTTTTTCCTGATTTTTTATTTAACAAACTGAGATAAATATATGGAATAACGAGCTGGTTGTTTATTAGATCAGTCTTGTAAGACTCTACAAATTTAGTATCCAAAAGAATGTTTCTTGACGGTTATAAAACACAGAAACAGCACCCATAAGCAAATCAAAAATGAAAAGCAGGAAATTATACAGACAAATTATCAGCAGTGGAATTCAACGTAATTATTTTTACATATAGCCTTGATAACTGACAGCACTTCTGATTATATGGAGGGAACTAAAGTGCCTGAGTTAAGTAAAAGAGCACAAGAGATGAAACTTAATTTCATGAATTTTGAGGAAGAAACACAAGCATCTATTAACATTATTTATTAGAAAACATCACTAAGGTTAAGGTTCAGGGGCGCCTGGGTGGCTCAGTCGGTTAAGCCTCGACTTCAGCTCAGGTCACGATCTCACGGTCCGTGAGTTCGAGCCCCGCGTCGTGTTCTGGGCTGATGGCTCAGAGCCTGGAGCCTGCTTCTGATTCTGTGTCTCCCACTCTCTCTGCCCCTCCCCCGTTCATGCTCTGTCTCAAAAATAAACGTTAAAAAAAAAATTTTTTTTTTTTAAAAAAGGTTAAGATTCTAAGTGAATCCTTAAAGACATAAGCACAAATATGCTCTTATCCGCATTCTAGGCATTCTCAGGAAGTACTTTTGAAGTATTCTACCTACAAAATTCTGGCACATTTCCTTGAGGAATCAGCTAATTTTAAACATATAAAACAGAGGTACAAAGCTAGACTGCATCCATAAAATGAGAACTAAAGGGGATTTTCTTAGGAAAGTAAATATTCAAGAGTGAAAAGCTCAGTGTTACAAAAAAGAGCTTTTAAAAATATTAAGGTTTTCATCAAATCTTAGGATTACAATATATCAAACAACAAATATAACAAATAATAACCTCTAAGTTAAAAGGTGCCCTTTAAGGGAAGCCAGAATATCAGTAAAGAATAATGCTGCCATATACCAAAGTGTTCCTTGAGCCAAAATAAATAGAAGGTGTGATAGGGAGGTCTTATATTTAAGAGAAAAATTAACTCAAAGATTCGAGAACATTAAGATTACTACTTAGAAACAAACCAACCTGGCTAAAACTTTGGAAATGGAAGTACTTTATCTCAGTAAAGACAGCCAAATGATAAAACTTGTGATAGTTACAACCACTTTCCCATGAAGCTACTTTAGTAAAATTTATTAATTCCAAAGATAAGCAAAGTCTATTTAAAATTTTCTATAGCTACCATTAAAAAAATTTACTTAAAAGTGATTTAAGAACACATGTAAGATCTACACATTAATTACTGCTCCATTCTTAGTAATACGAAATTAAAATGAAAACTTACAAATCCACACTGATTTAACAGTATCCCAGTACTACCCACAGAAGATATAGTACAAATACTGTCCAAATTACAAAATGTTAATTAATAGTAACATACACTGTAAAAGCTTTACAAAAGCTTAAAGTGCTAAAGAAAAAAAAAAAAATAGGGACAACAGCTACCTCACAGGGCTCTTGTCTTTTCTGAATGGACTTTTGCTTCGGGAGCGTCGTCTGCTGCAAAGTTAAAAAGTTTCAGAAATTACCCAAACAAGTACACCACATCAGTTCCTTGAAAAACAATTTAAACAATTCAGAAGTATGTTTAAAAACCTTAATTTGATGCTATGAGGCAACCCAATCTTTCCTCGGATGGCACTGTTAAATTTTGGTCCGGAGCTAAAAAGGAAACACAAAATTACACTAGTTACAGGGTTAGGGTCTTGCTAAGATCGCGTTCATGCGCTCTCCAGCAAGTTTAACATTGTTCAGGCTGATTCTTTTCCACCTCAATTATGAAGAGGAAATAGAGACTTTTTCTCTTAACTATCCCAGGCAAACTGCTCTTATAGTTATCCATCCTGGACCACTGAGAGGTGCCGAGACCAAAGGTTACAGCCTCAAGATTGTTAAGAATCTAAAAAATCTCACCCTCATTTTCAGTCTATAATTCTTTTTACACTATGAATACATTCCTGAGAAGAAAAAAAAAAAAAAGCAGAAGTGAAAATAAGTCACCCTGAACTTCCCTCACACCAGAATAACTGCAGTTAACAATTTGGTGTGTATTTTTGCAGATCCTTTCTCAGGAATACATTTGTATGCACGTACATATACAATATTCATACGCGTTTTCTTGTTTGAGGATGTTTAAAAACAAGGAACTAATTCTTTAACATCATGAAAACTTCTTTTCCATGTAACAGTTAAGTCTCAGAGATTGCATGAAAGAAGTTTATGTGTCATACTTTTCTTTGTGGCAAAATATTCCATAGTGAAGATGTGAAGAAAGTTCATTATTATTTCAAAAAATGTTTTATGAACTTGACATAATAAAAGCATGTTTTCGAAAATATTATAAAGGTAGATGTTATAAGACAATTTCATTCTGAATCTTAAAAAGGCCCAATAGTTTCTGGATCTTTTATTCTGAAAGACCAAACTAACTTAAAGGGACAGGTCAGATGTCCTTTAGTGCTCATCCTACTATCCTTTTCAGGAAGGGTAACAAAACAAAACAGTGGTATGTGATCCACATTTGGACTCGTTTTCATGGACTCTATGCATACCTGCAACATCCAAGCAGTTCCAAATAAAGTTATATGTTAAATGGGTCCTTTGCCATTCAGACTAATAACCAGAATTAAGAATATACATTTACTGGATAAATTAAAGATCACATGGAAACAAATGTGAGAACTAAATCACTTTGAAGTCAGACTAGGATTATACGCTGACTTCAAGTTTTCATTACTCTAGATAAACCATATTCAGAATTTATTAAAGTAATCCTCCATTTAATTCATTCTGGTAAAAATGAATATGGTAATTTTTGATAAATTGGACAAAAAAACAAAGCACTTTTTAATACAGCATCTGGAATTAAAGCAACATTGTGTCCTCTTTCAGCTCTTAAATTATTTATGAGATACGCAGCTAGGAAGAAAGTAGAAAACAAGGAGTTCAATCCTTTTTATTTTAAAGGTTAAAGACCCAGAATCAGGATCCAAAGTGTTACTAACTTTAATGGCTTCAAAAAATACTAAAACATTTCATGAATAGCAGTTAACGTGGGTGCTTTATTTTCATTCTCTTCTCAATTCAACTCATTAAATTTATCTGTCAGTTATTACCTCCTTCTTAAAAGATGAGAAAGCTCAAGCTTGGAGTGTTAACTTGCACAAGTGAAAGAGCCAAATGTCTTATTAAGGTCTGTTTGTCTTTGAATTCCATCTCCAACCATTCAAGAGTGTTAATTTTAAAATAACTCCCACAGTTTACAACAGTATGTTCATTAAGAGGAAAGAACATCTTAAAGCACTAAGAATTGCTAGCTAGAAGCAATCCTTAAGAGTTGTAGGTAGGTTCCTTCCAAACTTTATTAATATAGTTTTTAAAATGACCATAATAAAATATATTTCCAACTTGTTACATAACCACATTCAAATTTCCAGAGTGATTTCAAAGCATTTTTATTAGCGTCTTACTATTTTTAAAAACCTTAAATATAAATGTGATGAGCCCCAAGTTGATCATTATCAAGGAGCATACACCAAATTCACAAATGGTCTGTCATTTCAGCTGAAAACAGCCAGACAAGATTAACTAACTACATATTTAACTAATTACATTTATAACTTATCTATTTGAGCTTTAAAATTTTTAATTTATGTTCAGTAAAGAAAATTTGAATAGCTCACACACCTTTAAGCTTTCAAATATTTGGCACTACAATATCAAGTTTTTTAAGCACTGCAGTGCTTTGGTCTAGTTTACATGGCATACAGTTAAAATATTTTAGATGGAGTAACAGAAAATCTGTATGCTTAGTAATACAAATGTTATGTACTAGTCCACATGCTGTATTTCTACTTTGCTAGACTTTTCAATGCCAGTACCTCATCTAATGCTTTTTAACTAGTCGTAATGAGAAACAAAATTTTACAATGCAAATTTTCCAGGTTAAATTGTTTTATGTACACCCAGAGAATGACTCTAAAACCAAAATCACTGTAACTATGGTTACATACTAAGGACTTCTGTAGCGGCCTCTGAATCTGCGATCTCGACTTCTTGAGCGGCTTCGTCTCCTTTCTTTGCTTCTACTTCGCTTTCTTTCACGGCTTTTACTCTTTTTCCTTTCTCTATCTCTACTTCGTTTCCGTTCCTTACTTTTGCTTCTTTTACGTTCATGACTACGACTTCTGCTCTTGCTTTTTTTCCTCCTGAGAAGAAAAAAAATTACTATTATCTTGCTAGCTTAAGATTACTTCCTTTTATGGTCAGAAATCTTTTTAAAAATTTATCTTGCTATTTTTACTACTATGATACACAATCATACTTATGGAAAAATAATTCCTAGGTAAGGTAAATAGCACCCCACCTTTGCCTTCTTTCTACTACTCAGAATCAGCAGACAGTGACAATCATTTGAGAGAGCAGGGACTATTAATGATCTCTCTTGAGTCAGTTACAGCTTTAATAAGGAAATGATTTATTGGGAGGTAGAAGATCAAAACTCGAACTCTTAAAGTGTGACCAACATAACTGGCCAACAAAGAGATTTACTGTAATCTACAAGATACGGTAATAAAATCAAATTTACAATAGAATGTTAACACTGAAGAAACAGTGGGTCATACACAAAAATTTACATAAAAATAAACTTAATTTCCCTTACATGAGCCAAATTTGACCCAATTTACATGTATGAATACGAGTATTTTATACTCTCAAAGGGCCATTCAAGCATCAATATTTTGGTTTTCCTGGGAAAATTACAAGTAATGACAAAGGACGATAAAACTAATGCAATAAAATGCATTCTGATAAATCTAGACTTTAATGTGATCTTTCTCGGATTTTTTTAAAAAATATAATTTATTGTCAAATTGGTTTCCATACAACACCCAGTGCTCATCCCAACAAGTGCCCTCCTCCCTGTTTTTCGGATATTTTCTATTAAAAGTTATAATGAGTACACCAGAAAATGGGGAGGATGCCGTTTTACACAAGCCTGTGGGGTGCAATCAAAACAAGGATCAACACCTTTATCAGTCTTTATAAAATCTCAAACTCTGAAAGGTAAAAAAGCCAGTCAGTCATATCTGTCATTTCTGTATTCTTCACAGTATACCACCCATTCGTTTCATAATTAAATCTTACCATCTGTACCTCTGTGTCATCACCCAAATTTTAGAGGTGCCTTCAGATATTTCAATACAAACCGAAAGACATTTCAAAATAAACTTATTCCGCTAAAATGTCAATTTGTAGTGGCTAAAAGATCATTAAAACATTTTGACAACTCTACATCATTTGGAAAATTTAATTAAACTGTTTAGTCCTTATCAAAGCAAAGTTAGCACAAGAGCAATTGAAGTCTGCCTCAGAGAACCTGTAAGCAGGTCATCTTAGAGTGCATTGAAAATAGAAAATGAAGACACCCACCTTCTGGAATCTTGAAACCCACACTCCAATCACAAGGAGATGTAGAGCTTTCCAAGGAGGCAGAAACTTTGTCTAAAATTTCAAGATAATCCACCTGACTGTCAGAAATGTATATGCTAGGTAGCACATGACAGAAAATTAGGCTACACTCATTATTTATATAGAAGTCATCAAAGCAATGCCCAGAAGGGCAACAGATAACATTCCAACTCTGTTGCCTGAAACACCTGACCCTATGTCTTAGCCTTAAGAATTCTGTGAGATAGCTATAATCAGAAGTCCTACATATAATCCATCAGGGGACAAAGTAAAAAGTAACTCCATCCCCCACAAAAAGGACAAATAAAGTTTTGCTCTGCTCCTAGATGGCCCATAACAGAGAGGCAGCCAACCTCCCAATCTACCTTTTTTTTTAGGCCCAAAACTTCCTCTGCCAAAGGAAAGGACTGGTAAATTGGACAGCTAACTTCAACTAAAAGTCTTCCTAGAACTTTTTACAGATGAGTTCCCACCCACATCTGAAGGCAACCCCAGACAGGTAAAAAGACAACAACATACTAAGACATACAGAAGCACGATCCTCTTCATAAAAGCCCAGACAAAAATTTAAGAAAGCAGTATACTTCTCCATAACAAACTGCAGCTTGAAAGAACATTAAGTTAACTAAAGAAGGGTTATCATAATCCACACTAATAGTCAAATCCTGTTACAACTTAAAAGGGACTTTCCAAAGTCTTTAGTGGCAGTGGAATTTTGTACTGAACATCATTGAAGTAAATGGTCCACTGGGCTGGGCCTTTGGACTTTTTGGTTATATGGTCTCTGCTGTAAAGGTGTTTTGCTATAACTGGATTTGACCTCTTCCATGTAAGAAGATCTAAAATTTAAATGCAAAGTACTCTGGAAAATAAGAAAAAAAATAGAAAAGTCATTTATTCCAAAATTTATAGATAATCCACACACAGTAGCCAATATATTTCAACTGTGTCATTTTATTGTTATCCTTTGAGTAATTCCTAAAGAGCTTAACTGAATGGACACTGGTTCAGACTTTCCAAAAATGATTACACTAGTAATATTCCCACGAAGGCAAGCTCAGGCATACTTTGAGGTCTTGCCAAACTCAGGGGTATAGTTCTTCAGAAGGTAGGCTAATTGATAACCAGTTTGTGTTAAACTTAGTTCTTTTTACTACTACCAGAATACAACTGAGTGTACAGACTGAAAATCAGAATTATTTTTTAAAAGAAAACATTTACTAGTTATTAGTCAAGTCTCAATTTCTCAAAATGTGCATTTTCTTACTACCTTAAAATTGCATCCCAATACTCAATTGCTTTTAAGACAATGAAGTTTTAGGATGAAAAATGCAACACGGCACTTTCCTTTGATTAACAGAACTTACACATAACACTAAAGCACAGAACATTGTACTTGTTCTATATCTCATCTAACCTTACATATAAAAATTTTTTTCTAAATAACTTCCAAATTAATTTGAAAGATTAATTCCCTTTAGAAAAATGGGTGCAAAGTTTCTGATTGAACAAAAAAGCCATTTATTTAAGCAGCTTAAACTGAGACTGAGAAGTCTGACAGAAATAACTTCTACATTTAAAAAAAATACTAGATGGTAGTTGGGATATTTTAAGAAGACACTCCCTTAAATTGGCTATCCTATAGCCAATGAAAGAAAATTACCCATTCTTCTATTCAGTGTCAGAAAACTCTTTAGATAAAGGTCATAAACCATTAGTCATGGAGAGCTTAATGCTAAATGTCCTGGGTAAGCTTGGTAGCCTTAATGAGCTTAGATGCAGGATAAAAATAAGTATAAACTGCAGACTGAGTTAGAAGCAAGGAGTGACAGCTGAGAATGGTTGAACAAAGAAAGTCTGTGCCCTAAAGTGCATTGTTCTCATCCTACTGGCACTCAGGATGAGATCCTTACCCACACCTAGATTAGATAATTTAAATTTACATGGATACTCCTTCCTAGTTTTCATTATGAATTGAAGAACTGTGAATTAGAACCATTAATTAGGAAACTGACTTTAGTAAAAGGTCTAAAAGTAGGCAACATTAAACCACGCAAAGATTGGTTGATTGCCTCAAACTATAAAAATTCAAGACTAAACCCAGTATGATTAATTCCCAAAATCTGTTGTGATTAGTGAGGAACTATAACAGATCCTCCACCTAACTTTGTACCAAAATAAAATATAAGACATTTTCCACAAATTGCATCATTTTAATTCAATGCATTACTATATTACTTTAGAGGAAGTGTAAGAATAAAAAAAAAAAAAAAGAACAAAGCCTGCATAATCCAAACTAAGAATTTTCTCATTTATTTTGTGAAACTCTATCAACCTACCCAATAAGAATTGTTGTGAGGATGTTAAGGTAGTGTACTATGAAGCACTCTGAGCTCTTACTAGGATAAGAGCCAAAAAAATCAAATAAGCAGCTATGTTATCACTTTTTCTTTACGTATTATCAGGTCATGTACGTTCACAAAATAGGCTACTAAAACAATTTAATGCTTGTAACATGACCAAGTGATGTTAAGAATGATTAATTTTAAAGCTGAAAGAAAACTCCAAAAACAGGATCAAACCTTATAAACTGGTTCTGCTTACAATTTTATTGAAACTTATCCTATACTATATTCTGCACTATGGAGCACTGAGTTCCTGTTATGGGTTACTCATTTAACCTAGTAACTTGTATAAACAAATACAACTTTAAAAAAACTCCATTCTATTTAAGGCTTAAAGTTTAAAAAGCTTAAGATAACAAAAACCATGTAAGAAGCACCTAAGAAGTACTTAACTATGCTATAACGTTACTATAAAAAGGGCCTTTAAGCAGCAAGGAGCATAAATAATTCACAGCTCTGATTCCTTCAGTGGTGATTTAGAGCAAATAATATTTTCCATGGCCTGGTTATTTATTACCTTTTCTTCTTCCTAACCCATCTTCAGTAGATTATATCAGTTTTATTGATAACACACACCAAAATATTAAGCCAAAGTTAATAAATTTAAGACAGAAGACAAGCTCTAATACAGGAACTCTTATCCAGATTGTCATGGACAGACTTGGAAGGGAAGGTGTCCAAAAGGTCCCTGACACTATATCCTGAAATCTAGGGAAAGAGTCCCTAGTTTCATATCCTCAAATAGTTTCTTGTCCCAGAAGGTAAAGAACAACTTTTCTAAAAGAGACAAAAGCTTTTGAAGAGAACTTTTAGTTTGATGCTATAGCCACAGGAACACAACTTAAGATCTCAATCACATAAAGGTCCCCCCCCCACCCCAGGTCCCTTGTTACAACTTACTTTTTGCTACGTTCTTCATGGCCGTTAGCACTGCTCAACTTGTTCTCATCCTAAGCAGGGTTGATAGAAGAACATCATGAGGACGAAGTGGTAACATTTCAAGTTGTCAAAGGGTAAAGGGAATAGGAATAAGAAAATACAAAACAATTTTAAAACTAATTACTTGCTTATAATTTAACATGGAAGGCTATAAAAAAATTTAGATGGGTATGTGTTTAACCACTTTGTTGCTTACAATTAAGTCATCGTGATACAAAAATAAAAATACATATTAACATGTTAAATTTTACTTTCTTATATAGTTAGGTATTAAGTTATCCAGATTTACAGTGTTCAAGTGGTTAAATAGAATTTCTATAAAACATGAATGAAGTCCTGTTTTGAGTTTTATTCCATGTGCTATGGTCCCTTTGGTCAGTACCATGGCTCTATTTCTGCCTAAGCCCCAAGTGGCCATGCTAGCAGCCAGCCACTATCGATTTCCTGTGACCGATGCCATTCCTGAGATCTTCGCCCATTTCCGTTGGAGGGTTGGGACTGTAAGAGCTTGATGCCACCTCTGTCACACATCTCGCCCTGAAGCAAACAGGGATTCACACTGCTTTAGTAATGTTGACTCCCAAGAACCCAAGAAAGTCAATTAATAATCCACCAGTCCAGCCTAAACATTTCCTACTTCCATACCTGTTTACATGGAACTACATCCATGTTAAACTAAGACACAAGAATCTTAACATTAAAATAGAAAGTAGTTCTTCAAGAGTCTAAGCATTATAAAACTACATACACCATTTAAAGCTAGAAAGAATTCATCCATATTGGTACCACATGGTCGTGCTATACAATCCAAAACAGCTGTATTATTTTTAAAAGGTTTAGTGCAACGTTTATTTTTAAAGTTTGATCACATCAGTTATAGAAGTATAAGTCCTAACTTACAAAGCTTACAGTTTGTGACACCAGTGATAATGCATGCATACTGCTATTTTCACCACCAACTGGTGAAAGAATGAAAAGACACTTTATACTTTTACTGTGATACTGAAATGGGTCAAAGACTATACTATTAGCCAAAATAATTCCTCTGTAGCTTTTAGTGTGAAATATTATGGCAGGGACTAATTAAAAATAAAATATGGAGAACAGTAAAAACAGTCATCAAGTGACTTTAAGTTTGTGATACTGCCTCCTTTGCTTTAAAAAAAAATTTCTATTCAGGGATCCAAGAATTTTGGTAATTTTTAACTGAGCAGCAGATCATCACCTGCCTGTTTCAATATTTACTATCACCAGTCATATATATATGTATATATATATAGAAGAAAATTTAAATCTCACCCATTTCTTCTTGTAAAACTTATTTAAAGATTTGCTTGCCACAGACTGGTTATGCTTTGTTATTCTTGGACCCCTGCTATTTTCCCAAACCACTACATTCACCTTTTTGCTATACCAAACTGGAGCTGGTAATTCTTAGTTGAGTCATTTTACCTAGGGGACCACGGTACAGCGATAAGTCACTCAATTACTACCTTATGATTGACAGTTCACACTGGAATCAAAGGTGAATTCATGGGAGTAGAGGTGAGATATCGTTAGGCAAGTCTACAAAGAGAGATAGATGGGCATTTATTCATCACGCTGAAGTGAAACTACTGCACAATATTATTACATCAATAGCATATATTTACTTTTGTAAGTTACACGTAATGCATCTCTGATAAGGTAAATCAAGAGGGCTCCGGGGAGGTTAGTTTACATTTCAGCAGTAGTTTCGTGATAATGCTAAATTAAGAAATAAATAAACCTCACCGACATGTTTTTTCTCACCTTCTTGTAAGGAGCCTCAAGCATTGCTTCAATATCAATATCGTCTGCCATTTTCTCTAAACGCCTAGAAAATAAAGGTAATTCAGTGAGTAAACATTTTTCAATTCTGCCCTATTTCCTTCTTACACGACAAACTCCGAAAACTTCAGAAAATACTTCAAAAACCCTGGAATAACCAAAGGGAATGCACTTTACCAGTCTTGGTAACTAAATCTGAAATGCCTCCAAGACTGAACAGACAGAAATACGTTAAACGTACCTTCAAAAAGCAGCCTACAATTAACTCCAAAAACAACGCGCGCGACTCGAGCGACAGCGCCTCTTTCCGCGCAAAACCCGCGCTGCCATTTTAGGGGCAAAGGGAAACTCCCTCGGTTGGGAGGGGTTGTGTGCCATGGTAGCGTTCGGCTGGCGCCATGTTGGGAGGTCGCGGCCGCCCCAGGCCTCTAAGGGACCAGTCTCTATCCGCCCTAGGCCTCTCTGGGGTCCCTGCCACCCAAAAAACCTGAAATCTACACGACCGGAAAATAAGGGCGCGGTCGCCGAAATGGAGCCGATTTCTCGAGAACCTGCCCCCCCCCCAGTCGTTAAACACCGACTAAGGAATGCCCCTCAACCCAGACGAAAACTAAACCTCTTAAAAGCTCTGACAATACTCAGGCCCGCGACACCTCCTTACCTGTGCGGGCTTTCGGGCCCCTGGGGTGCTTGTATTCGGAAAGACGGGGGCTGCTGCTGTTGCTGCCGCCGCTGTTGCTACTGTTAAGCCGCTAGGCCCAGGCCGCGGTACCGCCCAGCCCGAATTTCGGGCTCCGAGGGCGGATAGGCCCGAGCGAATCTAAAAGAAACAATGGGATTAGAGGAGCCCGCGCGGAAGTGCAGGACGGCGGCTTCGGCAGCTCAGGATCCACCCCTGCGACAGCTTCGACAAGCTCTCTGAAATGGCGGCCGCTGCTTCCTCGTACTCACATCCACCAACACACATACACACACACAAACACACGGGGTCTCACAGAGCCCTCAGCACGGGCTCTCGCGAGAAGTTGCCCGTAGTTCTAGACCGTACCGGCCGAAATATCGCGAGATGTAAGCATGGCCCGAGCGACCATGGCCCAATCTCGCGCAATGATTGCGCCACAGATATTCCCATCCCCCACTCAGAGAGGAGCCTTTGACACCCCCTCTACATGGACGTCCGTATCTCGCGAGACCGCGCAAGTAGCTAGAGCAAAGACGGTTGGTACACTTCCTGTCAATCTCTTTAAAAATTGAACGCTAAGTGGAGCTCTGTGGTTGCCTCCTCCCGGTGGCGTCTCCTCAACAGTTATCTGAAGGTTTTTCTCTCAGAGCTGACTGCCTCTCCCCTCCCCCGGGCTTCCCACCCTGGTGTCTGTCAAGGTCGCCATAAGGCAATCTAGTCCATAAGGCGATAGAATAAAACAAAAAGCGTCATGTATAGATCATCCGCCAAAGGTGAAGAAGTGAAAGGCACGTGAGAAGAAAGGCAAGAAGAGACCGTACAGGGGTAGGGGCTAGAGATATACGGGTGTACAATAAAAACTAGGTTTTTCCGGCATTTTGGAGTCAGTGGGCTAGACACTGCTAACAAAACACGCTTGGAAATAGTGGAGAAAGGCAATGAGGAGGTGAAAAAAATAAACTGCTTCCTTTGGCAATGAATCAGCTTTCTGCTCAGGATTTTACAGTCTGGCCTTGTGTCGGGGTTGCTATTTCTTCAAAAAAAAAAAAAATAATAATGTCCCCCATTCCCCTGGGACCCAACTCCTCGCCCCTCAAGCTCCCCAGATACCTGGCAGTTACAGTGTAAAATCACCACTTGCTCTTTGGTCAACGCTGTGAAAAAGAAGGCAGCAGAGAGGTTGTTGGCTATAAGGCTTCCTCCTCCAAGATAAAAATGTTTGAAAAAAATCGAGGCATTAGAAGCAAAAAATCTTACAGATAAGTCTATTAATAGCTTAATAATCAAGGGTAAGATTTGACATGAGATAATTTGGTTCGTGTAGCTGCTCCAACACTGTGTGACCTTGGACTTGGACAAGTAAGTTAATCTCTTAGAGCCTATCCTCCCATCTCCTCTTGTGAAGAAGGGGGTAGTAATAATTACTAGGCTAAGCTTCTTGAGACTGCCCTAGGCTGATAATGCTCACTAACTGAATTCCCCCAGGGGGACCCTCGATAAATGAGTGCAGACCTAGTGGGGCTATAGTGAGGATTACATGATATAATGTCTATAATGTGCCTGGCAAATATTTCATCCTCAGAAAAGTGAACTTACGTTACTGCTAAACAATTATTTGAAGGAAATGTAGGTGTAAAGGGGCTTTATATTTCTGGTTAACCTCCCACACAGGTGTTTCTCTTAGAGGATTAATAGATTTTACATAGTAATATTCCCTTACTCCTTTTCCTGATAATTCATATCCTCTTAATTTTTTGTGTTGAAAATCCCAAAACACTGAATCATAATATGTTCAAGCTAACAAAAAAGTTAACTTTTGCTTTCTCTTTTCCCGTTTGGTTTTCATTATTGTGACTTGTTAATTGTGCAAATATTAAAGTATAAAGGTGGCTGGCCCCTTATTAATTTGTTTGTTCGTTTAGGAACATGACAGCACAAAATTTGACTTGAACCTCTAGACTTATTTGGGAATAGGAAGGCTGTAAGCTTTCAGTCACTTGATTATTGAATATTTCTTAAATTGTTTTCTGTTCAAGGATGACCAGAGAGAACCTGGAAATTTAGAGCACAAACACCAGCTGGAAAACTCAGTCTCTAAAACAAATATATTTTTTATGTTTTAAAAGAAGATATTCGAAACAAAATATGCTTTTCATGCATTTTGCAAAACCTTTCTCTGTCTGGCTCACTGACTTTCTGTGTAAATTAATTCCCCTTTCATCATTTTTCCCCCTTTCATCATTTTATTCTCGAGTCATTTGAAGCAGAAGGTCATTGGTTTAAATCATCACCACCATCGAGAATATTATTATGTTCTATAATGTATAGAGAGGAGTACACAATAGCCAAAAGCTTGGGATACAGGATGTAATAGATACTAATCTTAGAGAATTTTAAAATTCAAAAAATTATTTTGCTGATGTCAGATGTCAGGGTGCCTGGCTGGCTCAGTCTGTGGAGCATGCGACTCTTTTTTTTTTTTTTTTTTAATGTTTATTTATATTTGAGAAAGAGAGAAAGAGAGACAGAGCATGAGTGGGGAAGGGGCAGAGAGCAGGAAAGAGACACAGAATTTGAAACAGGCTCCAGGCTCTTAGCTGTCAGCACACAGCCCAACTCGGGGCCCGAACTTGGGACTAGCAAAATCATGACCTGAGCCTTAGTCGGATGCTTAACCAACAGCCACCTAGGCTCCCTCGACTGACCATGTGACTCTTGATCTCAGGATTGTGAGATCAAGCCCCATATTGGATATAGAGATTACTTGAAAGTAAAATCTTTTGGGTGCGTGGGAGATAGGCTAGATGGGTGAGGGGTAACTAAAGAGAGCACTTTTTATGATGAGCACTGAGCGTTGAATATAAGGGATGAATCATTGAATTCTACTCCTGAAACCAATATTGCACTATATGTTAACCAAAGTTTAAATAAATAAATGAATACTAAAATATTTTTGTATTACATAACATCTTTTAAAAAATATATTTTGCCTGGACACCTGGCAGTTAAGCATTTGACTCTTGGTTTCAGCTCAGGTAATGATCTCATGGTTTGTGAGTTCTAGCTCCAAGTCAGGCTCCATGATGACAGTGCAGGTGCCACTTGGGATTCTCTCTCTCCCTCTTTCTCTGCCCCGCCCACACGCATGTGCCTGAGCAGCGCAGTCTCTCTCCCTCTCTCAAAAGTAAGTAAACATTAAAAGTATATATATTTTGCCAATGTGAGTTTTTTGATGTCAGTGTATGACTTTTATGGACAGAAAATGCTATTTTTAGGGCACCTGGGTGGCTCAGTCAGTTAAGTGTCCAACTTCAGCTCAGGGCATAATCTCACAGTTTGTGGGTGCAAGCCCCGCGTTCGGCTCTGTGCTGACAGCTCAGAGCCTGGAACCATGCTTCAGACTCTGTGTCTCCTTCTCTCTCTGCCCCTCCCCAACTCACACTCTGTCTTTCTCTTTCTAAAAAATAAATAAATACATTTTTAATGCTATTTTTGATATTTGCATTTTTTAAGTAAATAAAATCTTTTTTTTTTTGTAAATAAAATCTTTTTAAAAAAATAACAAGTATAAGGGCGCCTGGGTGGCTCAGTCAGTTAAGCATCTGACTTTAGCTCAGATCATGATCTCAAGGTTCGTGAGTTCAAGCCCCGCATTGGGCTCTGTGATGACAGCTCAGAGCCTAGAGCCTGCTTTGGATTCTATGTCTCCCTCTCTCTCTCTCTCTCTCTCTCTCTCTCTCTCTCTCTGTTCCTCCCCCACTTGCACTCTGTCTCTCTCTCAAAAATAAATAAAGATTAAAAAAAATTTTTTTTTATAACAAGTATAGTCAGTCTTAGTTTCTTAAAATTTTCTGGCATTAGGGAATCTACACCTGAAATCATTGTTGCACTATGTGCTAACTAATTTGGATGTAAATTTAAAAAATAAGATTAAAAATAGTATCCAAGAAAAATTTTTTTTCTTAAAATTTTCTAATGTAGTCTCCTATACCTTTCCAATTAAAATCATAAATCTCAACTCAATTACTCAATTACACATATTTAATTAGAATCTTAAATATGCAAAATTCTCTTAAACATTACAACTTAATTATACATACAAAGTATCCCTGGGGTGCCTGGGTGGCTCAGTCTGTTCAGCATTTGATTTTGGCTCAGGTCATGATCTCACTGTTCGTGGGATCAAGCCCCATGTTGAGCCCCAAATCCGGCTCTGAGCTGAAAACACAGCCTGCTTGGGATTCTCTCTCTCCCCTCTCTGCCCCACCCCCATCCACACATAGACTCTTTCTAAATAAATAAATAAACTTAAAATTTTTAAGAATGGTTCAAAGTATCTCAAAACAACATAAATGTTTTAAGACATTATATATATATTTAAATTTAAACCTCTTTTTGTAAAAACACACCCATAAGAGAAGATTTTATTATCTCAAAAAACTTGAGATTGACATCCCAAAAGAATTCATACACTATCTCAGAAGACCAAGGTTCCTTTTTGGCCAGAGTTTTTGACCTGGACCAAAGACTGTGGTTGCATAACCTGCCTGATAGATTCCGGCAATATTCTTGAGCCACTGACAGGCATAATGAACCTTTTTGTTTTCTTTCCCAAGTCATTATGACATCAAGAATCTCAAGGCTCTTCATATAGATAGAAATAATTTTGCCACCCCTATGATTTTGCCTGATTTGGGTATATGAAACTATCAATCATTCCCCTTAGTACTTTGTTATCTAATCAATTTACTGATTGAATTTGGCATTTGTTTCAAAGATTTGTCTGTCTACTGGCCATAATGTCAGGAACATTTTAGTGACATATCCTAAAGGAATGTTCATCAGCTTGAGAATGATTAGTCCTTCAAAGAAGAGATTTTTCAGGGGTACATTACTAGCCATGTATTTCAGGTTGATGCCATGTACTCTCCTAATAATTTTGCTTGGTATCACCAACAAAGAATCCTGTTCCTCAAACTTAAGATACAGTTTCTTAAGATCCTGTGTAAACTAGATAAGGAAGCAACAATCGATGTTTTTGCCAGAGTTTAATATTTGGTCACAAAAATACAGTGTTTTAAACTCCCATAGTTAAGGAAATCAAGAACATTAAGAGGCACTCATGAATAAGATGATAATACAGCCCATCTGTCCATCCCATGGGCAACAGGATTTCCCAAAACACTATTTTACCTTGAAAATAAAAATGAAAATATTCAATACACTATAACAAAATAGAATTTAGAACATTCTTTTGGAGTTTTATCAGTGAAATATGCCATTTACTGATTGATTCAATAAATATTTAGAACTCTAGTGCCTGGGTGGCTCACTCAGTTAAGTGTCCAACTTCAGCTCAAGTCATGATCTCACTGTTGATGATTTCGAGCCCTGCATCGGGCTCTGTGCTGACACTTCAGAGCCTGGAGCCTGTTTCAGATTCTGTGTCTCCTTCCTGCTCTCTGCCCCTCCCCCACTCACACTCTGTCTCTGTCTCTGTCTCTCTCTCAAAAATAAACCTTAAGAAAATTTTTTTAATATATATAAAAAGTAAAAATTTAGAGGCTTCAGTATTTTCAGCACTCTGCAGGCTGATTTGTGGGTACAAAATAAAGGCACAGTCTCAAGGCATCGCTGGGTAGTTTAGTTGGTGAAACGCCCAACTCTTGATTTCAGCTCAGGTCACAATCTCAGGGTCCTGAGATTGAGTCTCGAATAGGCCTCCACCCTGAGCATGGAGCCTGCTTAAGATTCTGTCTCCCTGGGGCACATGGATGGCTCAGTCAGTGAAGCTTCTGACTTTGGCTCAGGTCATGATCTCATAGTTTGTGGGTTCAAGCCCTGAGTTAGGCTCTCTGCTGTCAGCTTGGAGTCTGCTTTGGATCCTCTGTCCCTCCTCTCAGCCCCTCCCCGTGCTCTCCCTCTCTCTCTATCTCTCAAAAAAAAAAAAAAAAGATTCTCTCCCTCTCTCTCTAGAATCAGTTTCCAGTTTAGTTAGGAAACACCTGAAGGAACAAAAATCATGTTCAACATAGTGTTTTGTATTAAAATTTTGCATGAACTCAATACCTTGAACATCATACTATTAATAATAGCATATTTAAATGACAATAGTTTATAAACTATTTTCTATACATTATCCCATTTATTCCTCTAAATCTGTTTATTTATTTATACCAAATGAAATTAATTGACGGGATCAGACTATGATGCAAGTGGTCACAGAATCTTCTGGAAGGAGCTGATTGATGTAGATCATTATAGAGTTAAGGAGTATTTTTTCAACATTTTATTATGAAAATTATCAGTTGAGATCATTGTATATGTGCCTACCACCTATTTTCATTTTTTAAAGTTTATTTATTTATTTTGAGAGAGAGAACTCACACAGGGAAGGGGCAGAGAGACAGAGAGAGAGAGCGAGAGAGAGAGAATTCCAAGCAGGCTCTGTGCTGTTTGCATGAAACCCGACATAGAGCTCCTTCTTATGAACCATGAGATAATGACCTGAGCCGAAATCAAATGTTGAATGCTTAACCAACTGAGCCCTCCTGGTGCCCCCACCTATTTTACATTTAATATTTTGTAATGTTTGCTTTACCACATAACTATGTACCAACCCTCTGTCTGTCCCTTCATCCAGCTTAATTTTCAATTTTTTTTATTTTTTATTTTTAAGATTTTATCTTTGGGGCACCTGGGCAGCTCAGTTGGTTAAGCATCCAACTTCAGCTGAGGTCATGATCTCAAGGTTCATGAATTTGAGCCCTGTATTGGGCTCTTCAGAACCCACTTGAGATCTTCTGTCCGCCTCTCTCTCTGCCCTTCCCTGCCTTTCAAAAATAAACACTGAAAAAAATCTTAATGGGGCGTCTGGGTGGCTCAGTCGGTTAAGCGACTGACTTCAGCTCAGATCATGATCACTGGGTTCGTGGGTTCCTTGGGCTCTGTGCTGACAGTTTGGAGCCTGGATCCTGCTTCAGATTCTGTGTCTCCCTCTCACTCACTCTGCCCCTCCCCCTCCTCCTCCCTCTCTCTCTCTCTCTCTCAAAAATAAATATTAAAAAATATATATTTTAAGAAAAAAAGTCTTAAAAACATTTTATCTTTAAGTGATCTCTACACCCAATGTGGAGGTCAAACTCACAACCCCGAGATCAAGAGTTGAGTACTCCACCGACTGAGCCAGCCAAGCACCTCTTTAATACTTTTTGAATAAATTATACACATCAGTACATTTATCACTAAATACTTCAGCATTGCATATTCTTTTATTTTTTATTTTTTTAATGTTTATTATTTACTTTTGCAGGGGGGAGGGGCAGAGAGAGAGGGAGAAACATCTGAAGCAGGCTCCAGGCTCTGAGCTGTCAACACAGAGCCCGATCCTGGGCTTGAACTCACAGACTGTGAGATCATGACCTAAGCCGAAGTCGGAAACTTAACAGACTGGGCCACCCTGGCGCTCCAGCATTGCCTATTCTTAGCTAGAATTTAGTAGTTATGATTTTTTTAATGAGGTAAATTTTACAGTGATATGCACAAATCTTAACTGTACTAATAGATGAGTTTGACAAATGCATACAAATCAAGTAATATTTAAAGTGAAGGAATGGTAGAAGCAGGAATAGAGAACCAGACAAAGCAATATATATTTATCCTAAAATATCCTGATGTGACTACCAGAGAACTGAATAAAACATTGCAATTTAGGAGGCAGTGTATTGTTTAAAAATGTCTGCTAATGAGGCTAAAAATGGCTCAGTTGGCTGAGCATCAGACTCTTGATTTTCGCTCAGGTCATGATCTCACAATTTGTAGGTTCAAGCCCCACATCGGGCTCTGTGCTGACAGCATGGTACCTGCTTCAGATTCTCTCTCTCCCCCTCTCTCTCCCTGTTCCTCCCTGTACTCTCTAAACAAATAAATAAATAAGTTTAAATAAATAAACATTTTTTAAAAATGTATTTGTTAATAGGGGGGCACCTGGTAGAGCATGAAATTCTTGATCCCGGGGTTATAAGGTCGAGCCCCACATTGGGTATAGAGATTACTTAAAAATAATAAAAAATCTTGGGACTCCATCAGTTGAGTGACTGACTTTGGCTCAGGTTATGATCTCACAGTTCATGGGTTCAGGCCCTGCCCCGTGTCAGGCTCTGTGCTGACAGCTCAGAGCCTGGAGCCTGCTTCAGATTCTGCATCTCCTTCTCTCTTTGCCCCTCTCCTGCTCACACTCTGTCTCTCTTTCTCTCTCTCAAAAATGAAGAAACAATGATAATAATAAATCTTAAAAAAAGTATCTGCTAACAGTTCACCCTGAAGGGAGGAAAGGAAAGTACAGCAGGCCAGAACCTCCCCCACAGCAGCCCTTGGGCCCAGATAACTTCTCTCCTGAACCTCACTATTTTCTGGGAAATGGGTTTGATGCTCCGATGACCCATTCATTTGGCTGGCAGACATATACGGACACTTGATGTCAGTCCTGCGGCAGAACAGGGCCTCAAGCTGCAGTCGCTGTCTAGCCCCCTCCTGTCCCTCCTCTGTAGGGCCCAGTGTAAGGATGTTGTGGGGTTGAAACAGGCTCATGATGGATCCTCAATAAACAGTAGTCAAGTGGAAAAAAAAATCTGTTAACGGAAGCAAAAAGAAATGCAATCAAGCATAACACTGCAAAAGATTTGGGATTTAAGCGAATCTAGCAATAGGAGGATCCTGCTGACGAGGCATCACAAGATGGAGACATACCTTGAAAATCATGGATGAAAAACAAAAGAAGCATCAACACACAATGATTTTGAATGAAAGCATGTGATTACATGATATGAGTGAATGGTCCTGTACAATGAACAGCCCAGAAAAAAAAGGATGTATTTAGTAGGCTCATTCATTCTTTTTTGGAGCCGGAAAAAAATAAGTCCTTAGCAATTATTTTCTGGAGGAAGCCCAAAGAGACATTATACGTCTAAATATCTCTAAATAACCAAGTCCTACATCCTTATATAAGTGAAACATCTGAGTTGGAATCTATGCAGCATGAACATGACTTGTATGCAGTGGTTGCAAAAGAAAATAGAGATGCTAGCAAGAATGTGGAAAAAGTAGAACACTCAGACATCACTGGTGGAAATGTAAAATGGTGCAACTCCTGTGGAAAACAGTTTGGCAAGTTTCTGTAAAGGTGAAATATAGAATTACCATGTGACCCAGTAATTTCACTCTTAGGTATAGACCTGAGCACTGAAGATGTATTTTCAGGGGACCTGTCTGACTCAGTTGGTAGACCATGTGACTCTTGATCTTGTTTCAAAAATACATAATATGTTTTCAAACAAATACTATACACAAATTTTCATAGCACTACTATTTGTTATAACCGAAAAAATGGACACAATCCAAATGTCTATCAACTGATGAATGCATAAACTGTGTTTATATCCAAATAATGGAATATTATTCAGCCATAAAAAGGAAGTACTGATATATGCTACAAAGTAAATGAACCTCAAAAACATTATGCTAAATGAAAGAAGCCAGACACAAAAGGTCATGTATTATCATAGGAAACATTCAGGGACACTTGGGTCGCTCAGTCATTTAAGCATCCAACTCTTGATTTGGGCTCAGGTCATGAACTCACAGTTTGTGAGATTGAGCCCTGCATCATTTTTCGTGCTGACAACCTGCTTGGGATTCTCTCTCCCCCAACATCAACATAAATAAAAAGAAAGAAAGGGAAAAAAGAAAGGAAAAAAGAAAAGGAAAGAAACATTCAGAATACGTAATTCCATAAAGATGGAAAGCTGACCAGTGGTTGCCAGGGAGTGTGGGGAGGGAAGTATGGGGAGTGACTATTTAATGGGTATGAGATTTCCTTTTGGTATGATGAAAATGTTCTGGAACTAGCTAGTGGTTATGGTTGCATAACATTGTGAATGTACTAAATGCCAAAAATTAGACATATTAGCATGGTTAATGATTAATTTTATGTTATATGAATTTTACCTCAGTAAAAAAGAAGGGAAAAAAAGAAAAAGAAAAGGATCCTCTAGAACAATATGCTGGAGGGAGAAAATGGAAATAAAAAGGCCCCAAATCTCTGCTTTCTAATACATATATCTTATCGTGTAATGGCTTCATTCTCCATTTTCAGGATATTGAAATATTTCCTTTAACAAATATATACTGAATTTCTACTATGTGGCAGTCCCAGGCACTGGGAAAACAAAGGAGGACAAAAACAGTCATGGCCCCTGCCCTCCTGGAACTTACAATCTAGTTGGAGGAGGCAGGAGTTAATCAAAAGACTGTAACGAGTAAAAAGATGTACAACTGTGACAAATGCTACAAGAGAAGTCTAAGGTGTTATGAAAACATTTTAAAGGAAGATTTAGTGCAAGGAATAGCATTTAATAGGTAAAGAACAGTTCAGTCAAAGAATAGAATATGCAAAAGGCCTGGTAGCAGGAGGAAGTATGCTGTCTTTAAGGATCTGCCAGAAGGTTATGTGACTGTAACAAAGAAGCTTATGAAAAACCAGACCATGCAAAGCCTGCCTATCAGATGAGTCAGTTATTAGATATTTTTTCAGCTCCAAATCTACCCTCTGCTTTATGATTTTGGGGTTGGGACTCTGCAAATACTTTGCTTTTACCTACTGGCTCTCTGTTAAGCTCTCCTAAGAGAGTACTAGAAGAACACTGCAAGGCTCACAAGGAACGATGGAAACCTTCCTGCTTGCTTTCTGTTGCCCTCTGTGGCATCCAGCAAAGCTTCAATTCTAGCAGTGGCCACTCCTTCCCATTACAGCAGCTCAATCAGTTTGCAGTTTTTACAACACTCATAGAACCAGTCTCATTATTCTCTCTTCAGAGACACTGGCACTGACTGCCCAGTGTCTTCTACTGGCCGGTCTGGGTCCAAACCCCATGGGGCCCTTCCTCTGAATTCACAGACACAAGCACCTGCCAAGCAGCACCTTCTCTTCAGACATCTGAATTTCAGCTCTGTTTGGCCCTTCCTTCGTTTGTTTGTTTGTTTATTTGTTTGTTTATTTTTAAGTTTTGTGTTTTAATAATTCCAACCTCTTCCCTTTGTTTCCTAAGCCCTAGGAGTGGTAGCTGTTCCTGCAATTACTACCAATGTGATACCTTAGGTTTCTTCCTCAGTTATATAGTTAACAATCCATTATATTAAATTCTCTTTGGTAAAATGTGGTTTCTGCCTCCTTAACATGAATGCCATTGACCGGTATGTAAGGATCTGATATTTAGTCTTCAAGGTCCAGTTCAAATGGTACCTTCTATGTGTGTCTTTCCCCATCACCCTCAATTAAAATTATTCTTTTAGTTAATTCATTTTTCTTCCCTTCAGTTTTTTTTTTTTTTTACTTTTTTTAATGTTTATTTATTTTTGAAAGAGAGAGAGAGCACGCGCGGGGTGGGGGGAGGCATAGAGAGAGAGGGACAGGGGATCTAAAGTGGCTCTCTGACAGCAGAGAGCCCAATGTGGGGCTCAAACTCACAAACTGTGAGATCATGACCTGAGCTGAAAGTAGGACGCTTAACCGACTGAGCCACACCCAGGTGCCCTCCCTTCAGTTAATTCTTAATGCCTTTCTTAAGGGCTATAGGTTTTTGTTTTTCTAATCATAAGCCAAATCACACCCACATACCTAATAACATCCTTCAGTTGCCCTACAATTACATTGAAACCTCTTCACTCAAATTAACTCTGTGGATCTAAGAAATTCACCTACCAATTCAATCTAGTAGAGAAGGGTAGAGAAGGGTAGGTGTAGAGCAGACAGGAACAGGCATGGCTTCTCATCCATTCTCCTACATATTGTAATTCTGTATAATTTATTTAATCTTTTAGTTAGGTTTCACTTTTCCCAGCCTCACAGACGGCTATGAGGATTAAGTAAAATGATATGAAGAAGACTAAGTAAGATAATGTATGTGAATAACTTAGCACAGTGTTCAACTCACAGTAAACATTCAAAAACATGAGCTATATTATTCAACAAACCCCAAAAACATTAGCTATTATTTTTGCTAAAGTTTCTGATTTATCCAGCTATGAATACCAAGATAAAATTTTTGTTTAGATAAAAAAAACAATGCCTATGTATATTTATCACACTCTTCCTTACAGATTCCCCTTTACTCTCTCTGTTCCAGGCAACTGGCTTCCTTGTTGTTCCTTAAATACCCAACCTACATTTGTACCTATAAGAACCTTGCATTTATGAAGTTTTGCTTAGGACATTCTTCAAGACAGATGCAATTCTGCCTCCTTACTATTTCCTTAAAGTCACTAATCAGATGTTAACTTATTAAAAAAATTTTTTTTTTTTAATTTTAGAGAGAAAGTGTGAACAGGGGAAAGGGGCAGAGGGGATTGGAGACAGAGACAAAAAGAGAGACAGAATCCCAAGCAGGCTCCACACTCAGCTAGAAGCCTGCCTCTGGGCTTGATCCTATAACCCCAGGATCATGACCCAAGGAGCTGAAATCAAGAGTCAGGTGCTCAACCAACTGAGCCACCCAAGGGCCCCTCTTTTTTAAATTCTTTTTCTCTTAGAGAGAGAGAAAGAGCATGAGTGCGGGAGAAGGGCAGAGGGAGAGAGAGAATATTCTTTTTAATATTTATTTGGAGAGAGTGCAAATGGGGAGGAGCAGAGAGAGAGATTTTTTAATGTTTATTTATTTGGAGAGAGAGTGCAAATGGGGAGGGGCAGAGAGAGAGGGAGGCAAAGAATCTTAAGCAGGCTTGCACAGGGGTTGCTGCAGGGCTCGATCTCACAAACTGCAAGATCATGACCTGAGTTGAAACCAAGTCAGATGCTTAACCAAGTGAGCCACCTAGGCACCTGAGAGAGAAAGACTCTTAAGCAGGCTCCATGTTCAGCACGGAGCTTAAATGTGGGGCTCAATTCCATGACCCTGGATCATGATCAAGAGTTGAAATCTCAACTGACTAAGCCATCCAAGCACGCCTAGATGTTACCTTCTCTGTGAGGCTGACCATCCTCTGACTCTCTCTAACTACTTATTCCCCTTTCCTGCTTTATTTTTCTTCATAACATTTGTCATCATCTAATGTACCATATATTTTACTTATTTGTTCATTGCCCATCTCTTACCATTAGTCTATAAACTCCATGAAGGCAGGTACTTTTGTTCATTTTGTTCATTATTTTGTCTCCAGGGCCTTGAATAATACCCAAGACTACCAATGGTATGCTGATAAATTGTCTCTCTTAAAAAAAACAAAAACAAAAACAAAAACAAGAAAGCCTGATGTGTAATATTTGCCATAATGTAAATATTCCCACTATTGCCTATTTTAAGCTCCAACTGAATATTTATCAGCTCTTGCAAGCCAGAAGAGGCTGGCTCCAGCATGCCACTATATGTCCGTAACACTGAGGGACTCATTTAACTTGTCTTAAGTCTCAGTTTTCCCATCTGTGAAATATCTGTGGGATAATAATAATACCTACTTTATCAAATTGAGACAAAAGTTAAATAATTTAATACAAGTAAGGCACATAAATCAGTAGCTGTAACATAGTGTTAGTTTCATTATTTTTTATTTATATATTTATCACGTTTACTCTTCTCTATATGCCACCAACATTTATTTGTCATTTCTGATATTTTTTTTTGCTACATTTTCCAATGCTTGTATTGATTGAAACAGGGCTATCAAGTTCTATGGTGTTCTTTGATCCATCAACAGAATACCTAGTTTGCTGGCCATGGATTTGATGATAAGCAACAGGTACAAAATTTTGGCAAACATTTCTCAAGATGTTGACTTATTTCTTAAAGTTTATTTTTATCTATTTTGAGAAAGAGAAAGAGAGGGTGCAAATGGGGTAGAAAGAGAATCCCAAGCAGGCTCTGCACTGACAGCAGGAAGCCTCATGTGGGGCTCACACTCAGAAACCGTGAGATCATGATCTGAGCTGAAATCAAGACTTGGATGCTTAACCAACTGAGCCACCTAGGTGCCCCTCAAGATGGTGACTTATCATATTTCTCCTTGTGTTCATGATTTTTTAAAATATTTTATTATTAAAATTTTTTTTAAGTTTTTATTTACTTACTGAGAGAGAGAAAGAGAGAGTGGGGGAGGGGCAGAGAGAGAGGGAGAGAGAAAATCCTTAGTAGGCTCCACACAGCATAGGGCCTGACGCAGGACTCAAACCCATAAACCATGAGATCATAACCTGTGCTGAAGTCAGACACTTAACCAACTGAGCCACCCAGGTACCCCTTTAAGATTTTGTTTTTAAGTATTTTCTACACCCAACATGAGACTTGAATCACAGCCCAGAGATCAAGAGTTGCATGCTCTACTGAATGAGCCAGCCAGGCACCCCATTTTTAAAAAGGATTTTGGGGCACCTGGGTCGCTCAGTCAGTTAAGCGTCTGAATCTTAATTTTGGCTCTTGGTTTCAGCTTAGGTCATGATCTCACGGGTCGTGGGTTTGAGCCCTGCATTGGTCTCTGCATTGATAGTTCAGGAACTGCTTGGGATTCTTTCTCCCTCTCTCTCTGCCTTTCCCCTGCTTGTGCTCTCTCTCTCTTTCTCAAAATAAACTTAAAAAAAAGATTTTATTTTGAAGTCCTGTGTTCATAATCTATTCATTGATTTTGATCATTTTCCTATTGGAGATTCTCCTATAATGGAGTACAGTGGTTTCCCACTGACAGTTTGGGGAGCACAGAGGAATCCAGAATGCCCTATCATCTGTCTTACCCCACTTTTTAATCTGTTTGTAAAGTCTCAGATGGCCTGTATCTCCACGCCTAGAAAATATCTGTCCTTAAATACGTTCGTGTTTTATCCTCTAGGAAGTTGGCCATTATCCTGCCTACACTTGTTAGACTCCATCAATCTCTCATTATTGCTCTTATTGGATTGTAATCCAGCTTACACACTTGCCTTTACTACCAGATTGTGAGCTACTCTGAGAACATGGACTGCTTCTCCTTTATCTCTATCCTTCCCCTCTCCCCCAGCTCCTAGCATCCTGCCTGGAATGTACTGGTTGTTTAACAACTATTTGTTGAAGTGGTTGGGGTTGCTTTGGAGATGCATCAATGTAAAGACGGGATATAAAAAGGAAAGATGAAAGATCTTCTCAGATATAGAGCACGTTGCCCAATGACAATTAAGTATAGACAAGCAGGGCATGTTCTCACACAGACAGGAATTCTGTACAATTCGATTGCGTGGGTGAGTTGAAAAGTCAGAGACGATTTCTTTGGAAAGATACATAAGTACTAATTTGTGAAAGGTCTTCCATGCTCTGCTAGCCAGTGATGTGCTGGAGGGTTTGTACCAGCTCATGAACCAATTATTAAATGTCCAGGAATTTGTGGAGCCAGTTGATCTCACACTGGTAGTTTGAAATCAGCCCCAGTGTGAATATTTACACTACAGATAGATCTGCACATGCTTAAAATTGACCTGTTATTTTTTTCTCAGTTGTTCACAGGCCACTGAAAAGTTTGGGACATCACATTTAAAGAGTTGTTAAATCTTATAAGGTTGTTATAAAGATTAGGTGAGAAAATAAATGTGTAAAGAAACTTAGAATAGAGGGCATAATGGAAGTACTCCAAAAATATTGTTTGATATTGCCATCCATGAGAAATTTTAAGTACCTCTTTCATGCTAGACATTATTCCATGCACTGGGGATATAGCAGTAAACAAAACAAAGTCCCCACCCTTATCAATTTTAAATTCTGAGTATATGAAAGATTATTATTTATTCATTTATTTTTATTCGTTTATTTTAATGTTTATTTATTTTACAGAGAGAGAGAGAGTGCATGAGCAGGGGAGGGACAGGGAGAAAGGGATACAGAAGATCCGAAGCCAGCTCTGCTGACAGCAGAGAGCCCAATGTGGGCCTTGAAGTCACAAACTGTGAGATCATGACCTGAGCTGGAGTTGGGTGCTAAACCGACTGAACCATCCAGGCACACCTGAAACAGATCTTAATTTTTTTTTTAATTTTTAAAAATTTTTATTTATTTTAAAGAGAGAGAGTGTGTGCATGAGCAGGAGAGGAACACAGAGAGGGAGACACAGAATCCTAAGCAGACTCCAGTCTCTGAGCTGTCATCGCAGAGCCTGACACTGGGCTCGAACTCAGGAACTGTGAGATCATGACCTGAGCCGAAGTCAGACACTTAACCGACTGAGCCACCCAGCGCCCCTTAAAAAAAAAAAAAAAGAAGTTTTATTTGTTTAAGTAATCTCTTCCCCCAACATGGGGCTGGAACTCAAGACCCTGAGATGAAGAGTTGCATGCTCTTCTGACTGAACCAGCCAGGCACCCTAAATAAATACATATTAAAAAAAGGGGGTAAGATAAAGATTTGAAATACAATAGGAAGGGGAGATAGGCAAAGGTGAGTGTGTAGGAGTGAAAGAAAAAATTGGAAATCTATAGGGAATATAAATATAAATTTTATTTCCCCATCTGGCCTTTGAAAAGTCAGAGGTCCTACCCCAAGGCATCTGGTGGGAGGACAGAGGCCTTCTGGGGCAGGGAGAGTTAAATGTGGGCAGGATCCAACTCTCTTGTAATTGTCAGGTTTTGTCATTTGGGTTTTTATGGCAATTTTCGTCTCTACTTTAGCCAAGTATGCAGAGGTTTCTGCCTCTATTTTATCTCTTGCAATGAAAAGCCTCCCCTGAAAATAAAAGGAGGAGGAGGGATGATGATTTAGCAACTAGGATAAATAAACCTTTGAAAAGTATAGAGACCCAGAGGCGCCTGGCTGGCTCAGTCAGAGGAGCATGTGACTCTTGATCTTGGGATCATGAGTTTGAGCCCCACTTTGGGTGTAGAGATTGCTTAAACAAATAAGTAAACTTTTAAAAAAAAGCATAAAGACCTGAAAAGGGTTTATGAAGAAGCAAGGAAAAAAAAAAGACAATGATATAGTCAAAGAGAGCAGAAAAAGTGGAATAAGGTGTGAGAGTACCTGGGACTACCTGTTTCTCCATAATTATCACCCAGTGACTTTTAGAGTGCTATTTAGAGCCTGGAATTTGGAATTAAGATTGGATGTGAGATATGGTTTTAGGCCCAAGGGAACCATGGCCTGTGCTGGGTTGGGTGAAGTCACGGAGGTGAGATTTCAAACGCACAAGTGTGGGGCAGCAAGAAGGTGAAGAGAGCTTTTGGGTCTTAGTGAGTCAATAAGCAGGCAAGAAGAAATCCAGTGGGATTTGGGCAGCAGAATGTCAGTTATTAACATTCTTCACCATCACCACCATCATCATCACTTTTTTTAAAACTTCAAATACATATAATTACACGGATATACTCAGGATATACTCATATTCTTGGTTCACTATTTCATTAAGCCAGCCCAACTCCACTTTTTCTCTTTTTCTCCTGTATTGAATATACAAGGCTGTTTAATGAAACATTGTTTATAACAATTGGAAACGTTATGAATGATCATCACTAAGAATTAAAAAAAATTTTAATGTTTTATTATTTGTTTTTGGGAGAGAGAGACAGAGACAGAGTGCGAGCAGGGGAGGGGCAGAGAGAGGGAGACACAGAGTCTGAAGTAGTCTCCAGGCTTTGAGCTGTCAGCACAGAGCCCAACTCGGACTCAAACTCATAAGCTGTGAGATTATGACCTGAGCCAAAGTCGGAAACTCAACTGATTGAGTCACCCAGGCACCCCACTAAGAGAATTATTTGTTGCAACATTGTTTCTCTCCCCCCCTTTTTTAAAATAAAATATCTCCCCAAACCATCATTTAAATAATTAAAAAAAAATTTTTTTTAACGTTTATTTATTTTTGAGACAGAAAGAGACAGAGCATGAATGGGGGAGGGTCAGAGAGAGGGAGACACAGAATCTGAAACAGGCTCCAGGCTCTGAGTGGTCAGCACAGAGCCCGACGCGGGGCTCGAACTCACGGGCCACGAGATCATGACCTGAGCTGAAGTCGGATGCTTAGCCGACTGAGCCATCCAGGCGCCCCTTTTAAAAAAAAAAAAAAAAAAAAAAATTTAACGTTTATTTATTTTTGAGACAGAAAGAGACAGAGCATGAATTAATTTTTTTAAATATTTATTTATTTTTGACAGAGAGACAGAGCATGATGGGGGGAAGGGCAGAGAGAGAGGGAGACACAGAATCTGAAGTAGGTTCCAGGCTCTGAGCTGTCAGGACAGAGCCCAACTTGGGGCTCAAACCCATGAACCTCAAGATCATGATCTGAGCCAAAGTTGGATGCTCAACCGACTGACCCACCCAGGCACCCTCATCATCAATTTTTTAATCCTCCCGAGCCTGGGCTTCATTTTAGCCAAAACCACGTTCTATCTTAAGTAGGTTTTCTTTTTTACCCCCTTTTCACTTTTTCTTAATGCAGCATCGTTTATGAACATTGGAAACAAAGTGAATGGCCCCTCTTTGTTTGAGTTACACTTCCTTAGCCTCCATTCCCAGTCTCATTTCCCTACATACCTGAAACTATCTGTTTATGTATGTTATACTTGTGGACAGAATAGAATTTTTAAATGTTGTTCAATATATAATATTTTCCTTAATGACTTGTCCTTTCATGCTTAAGGATATTTTATTCTACATCAAAATCATCAAGATAATTTCTGATATATCTCTTTTAAAGACACATGGGGGGGTGACATTGACATATATGATACACACAATTGTGCAGTGTGTTATACACATTTGTAAGTAGAAACTAGAACATTACTCATTTCTTTCCTTACCGGGAATGAAAGTAAATGAGACTAAGATAATGGGAATAATTTTGAAACTGCTTCTTTCGCTTAAACTATAAATAAATTGCTGGATTTTAATTATTGCAAGTAACAGATTACTTGTGACACATTTTGCAACTGTGGAGTTATGTATCTTTGCGGAATCTATAGAGGGCAAATTGTAATCTCTAACAAAGTTATAAATGCATATATTGCTGTGGCTCATAGCTTCCATTTCTGAGAATTTAGAGTACAGTTCTGTCTGTGCACATGTGCTTTACAATTTGTAAATGGAACAGTTTTTATTTTTTATTTTTTTATTTTTTTTTCAACGTTTATTTATTTTTGGGACAGAGAGAGACAGAGCATGAACGGGGGAGGGGCAGAGAGAGAGGGAGACACAGAATCGGAAACAGGCTCCAGGCTCTGAGCCATCAGCCCAGAGCCCGACGCGGGGCTCGAACTCACGGACCGCGAGATCGTGTCCTGGCTGAAGTCGGATGCTTAACTGACTGCGCCACCCAGGCGCCCCGGAACATTGTTTTTAAACTGCAAAAGATTGGAAGTACCTGGGTGGCTCAGTCAGTTAAGCATCTGATTCTTGATTTCTGCTCAGGTCATGATCTCATGGTTCATGAGATTGAGCCCTGCATCAGGCTCTGCACTGACAGCTCAGAACCTGCTTGGGATTCTGTCTCTCCCTTTCTCTTTGCCCCTCTCCCACTCACACGTGCATGCTTTCTCTCTCAAAATAAATAAATAAACAGTTAAATAAATTGCACAAGATTGAAAGCAACCCAAATTTCCTTCAATAAGGGACTGATGAAGCAAATTATAGTACATCCACACAAGGAATACTATGCAGCAATAAAGTAAAACAAGATAATGAGGAAATTATTTTTATGCCATTGTACAAAATGTATTCTAGGGTGTCTAACCTTGTTTAGCAAAAAAAAGTAAGATGGAGGACAACATATATAAATGCTTCCTTTTGGGGGCCCTGACTAGCTCAGTGAGTAGATCACGTCTCTTGATCTTGGGATTGTGAGTTGAAGCCCCACATTGGTGTAGAGATTACTTAGAAAAAAAAAATCTTAAAAAAATGCTTCCTTTTGAATAAAAGAGTCAGAATATATTTGAATTTATATACATATATATATAGAGAGAGAAATCCTGAAAGGGGGCACCTGGGTGGCTCAGTCAGTTAAGTGTCCGACAGCCTGTTTGGGACTCTCTCTCCTTCTCTCTCTGCCCTCCCCTGCTTGTGCTTTCTCTGTCTCTCTCAGAATAATTAAATAAACTTAAAAAAAAAAACCTGTGTGGCATTAAAAAAAAAAAAAGAAATCCTTAAAGTCTTCCTAAGAAAGTAAGAATAGTGATTAACCAGTGGAAATAGGACCAATGACAGGAATTTGAGGGAACTTTGTATTGTATACCTTTTATATAGTTTCTGGCATTTGAACCATATGACAAACCATTAACTATTTAAAATTAAATTATAAGACTTTTGGGGAGTGGAGCACCAGCAGATTTAGAGACTGTTCATTTCATCAACTTTTTAAACCTCCATTCCATTCTTTTAGTCCCTAGGGCTAAACTCCTCCCCCCTTTCTCTTTATCTCTGATTGGCATGAGTTTCAACTCACAAGAAATATGCATTAAGTATGCTTAAAGTACAGGGAACAGTGCTAGGTATTGGGGTCCCCAAAGTACAGAGCTGAACAGGACATAGTCCCTTGAAGTGGTCCAGGGGAATTTTATCACTCTTTTTAGTAGCTAGGACAAGAATAAAAAATGTTCTCTCCTTTTCCTCTTCTCCCTCCCTTCTTATAATCTTGCAAAATGCTGGAAATTCCTACTTAATTCTCCTCCCCCTCACCGGGAGAGCACTAAGGCTCAAGAACTTTCCATCAGGTCCAGACTGGAAGACCTCAGGCCAGGGCCAAGACTCAACTTGCTTCCCTTGGGCCCCTGGCGCCTTGTGAAGGTTCTTGGACCTCTCAGATGCTGCTGTGACTGTGGTTTCCGGCTTCCTGAGTTCTCACACTCAGCTGGGTGCTGCAGATATCATGCCCCAGTTCCTGCTCTGGAGACTGACAGGCTTAAGCTTGGTGATGCTCTGAGTATATGGGGTCTGTTCAGTATGAGTCACAGCTAAGGGGCTTGATTTCTATTTTAGTTTTCCCCTTTAGACAGACTCATTGTAAATACCTTGGGGTTGCATAAGGACAGAGTGTAAAGGTTTGCTAGCTAGAGGCTGAGAAAGATTAGTTTTCTCTAATTGAATATCCTATCTTACTTAAGGCCTTTAGTTCTGCTTCTCTTTAGTCAAGGACATTTTGAATACTCCAGGTGATGACGAATCTAGGAAGGAAGCAATCAGAAAATCATTTATATAGAGCTTTGCAGTTTATAATACATTTTCTCATATGCTATTTAACCTAAATGTGACAATTTAAGAAGAAAAGTAATGAAGAGTAATGAAGAGTAATGAAGAGATGCTTACGGAGTGAGAGGACTTTCCGTGTAGCTACTGAATGCCTCTTGTGCTGCTGTATACTTTGGGTGTATGCACGATTTTGTTGTGGAGCTGTCATTTTACAGGCTGAAGCCGGGGTTCTAAATTGGCTAGATACTTAGCAGGAGAGAGTCTACTCTGTGGAATTGAGGCTGCTTTACATTCATTCACTTATTCACTAATTACAACTATTAGTTGAATGCCTATTTTGTATGAAGAAAGGATCTAAGAAATAATTGGGAGGTTGAGACCAACTACTAGTGAGATGCTGAAGAGGTTCTTAAGGCCCAAAGATGGATGCTGCCAGGGAGGCAGTGGTAAGACCAGGCTTTTGATCAGAATTTGGCAAATGGAGTTCTGTGACTAGCAGCCAGTGAACATCCAGTTTAGAAGAAGCTGGCAAACCAGGTTTTGCAGGAATCAGAGTTTAACTCTCAAGATACTTTATTCATATCTGCATCAAGTTATTTTTGCCTGGCCAGCATCAGTTCTCCCCTGCCTCCCCAATTTGCAGGAATATCCTTAGGGGCAGATTGCAGCTTGAACTAATTCATGTGACCTGAGATTGACCAATCAACAGCGGCTCCTGGCCAAGTTTTTTTTTTTTTTTTTTTTTTTTTTTTTGCCTTTTAAGTGAGTGACTCAAAGACAAAAGGATGTTAGGATTCAATCCCACTGTGGTGTGTAGTGCTGCTGGCAGAAGCAGCTGCTTCTTGGTGAAGCTCCTTTTCTGTCTGCTGATTTTCCAAGCCTGCCCTCCTCCATGCTCTAGGCCCTCGATATCCTTTTTTTTTTAAGTTTATTTATTTATTTAGAGAGAGCGAGAGCGCATGTGTGAGCAGGGGAGGGGTAGAGAGAGAATCCCAACCAGGCTCCGTGCTGTCAGTGTAGAACCCCAGGTGGGGTTCGATCTCACGATTGTGAGGTCATGACCTGAGCCAAAATCAAGAGTCCAGCTGCTTAATGTACTGAGCCACCCAGGTGCCCTGTCCTCAATATTTCTGTAATATAGTTCTCTTCTGCTTGTGTTGGCAACAGTGTCAGTGATTGTACTTGCAACAGTCAAAGAGAATTTTAACTTACAGGGGTGCCTGGGTGGCTCAGCCGGGCAAACATCCGACTTTGGCTCATATTATGATCTCACAGTTTGTGACTTTGAGCCCTGTGTCGGACTCTGTGCTGACAGCTGGGAGCCTGGAGCCTGCTTCAGATTCTGTGTCTCCCTCTCTGCCCCTTCCCTGCTCACGCTCTGTCAATCTGTCTCTCAAAAATAAACATTAAAAAAAATTTTTTTAAGAATTTTAACTTACAAAGTGTGATTTTTTTTAACTTTTTTTTTAAGTTTATGTATTTATTTCAAGACAGAGAGAGTGAGCAGGGGAGGGCTAAGAGAGAGACAGAGAGAGAGAATCCCAAGCAGGCTCCTCACTCTCAGTGCAGAGCCTGATGTGGGGCTCAAACCCATGAACCGCGAGATCATGACCTGAGCTGAAACCGAGAGTCGGACACTCAACCAACTGAGCCACCCAGGTTCCCCCAAACTGTGGTGATTTCTTTTCCAGGCTTTGAGATCCTTGAGAGTAGGGCCCAAATGTCATTCTGCCCTGTGTCTTTGGTGCCCAGTTCAAGCGTGGATCTCAATGCATACATGTTGAATAAGTGAAGAAACATGTTGTATTTATGCAGGAGTACTGAGTCTGGGATTCTTGACATTACTATGGTTGTGGGACAATAAATTCTCCATATGCCACAACAGCCACTAACATTTGAATGATTTCATGTTAAACCAAGAAGATCCTGGGAAGGTCCTTTCTTAGCTGTATTGGAGCACTTAGCTGAGTTTATGCAGGTGGTTCTGGTCCTCAGATTCCTGAAAAAAATTTGTTTACAATGGAATATTTCACTAATTTGCATGCTATCCTTGGGCAGGGGCCACACTAATCTCAGTATTGTTATAATTTTTGTATATGTGCTGCCAAAGTGAACACAACTGAAGCTTTTGTCCCTGGTTTCCCAGAACCTCTTCCTAAGCACTGCCCTCCGCCCCAAAGTAATGCCCTCTTCAAGCCTGATAGGCTTCTCTTTCCCTTTCATTCTTTCCACAGATACACATTGAATATCTATTATTCGTCAGGTTTGACAATTCAGTTGATATAAGACAGCCCCTAATTCTAATTTACGAAATAGACAAATACAATCAAGAGA
Source organism: Lynx rufus (assembly GCF_022079265.1). Taxonomy (NCBI): domain Eukaryota; kingdom Metazoa; phylum Chordata; class Mammalia; order Carnivora; family Felidae; genus Lynx; species Lynx rufus. Next base: position 23,531,197 of record NW_025814896.1, on the reverse strand, counting down.
ACAAATAAAATAATTAAAACTGTGTTAAGTGCTTTGTTGAAAATGAACAGTGATAAGGCAGAGAGTAATTGTCATGGGGCAGGCATGTGATGGAGGGAAGCTCTTCTAGATAATGTAGCCGAAGAGAGTTTCACTGAGGAGATAATAAACTGAGACCTGCATGATGAAGAGTCAGCTTTGCAAAAAGCAACAGCTTATTCAATGACCCAGGAGCTGGAAAAGAACTTAGAAAGAGCCATAGAAACTGACAGAAAGTCAGTGTGGCCAGAGGATGAGCAAGGATGAAGGATGCAGATGAATAGACAGATTGGTTGTTTTAAGCAGTACAGTGACATAATCGGACTTACATTTTACAAAGTGCAATCTGGCTGCTTGGTCTTTCCAATGTAAAATAAAGTCCTCATTGGCTCATAAATAACAATTGTTTAGCACCTCTCCTTGGGACTTCCCAAATTCCTTTGGGAAAACATTTCATACTCTTTTGGTGTGGTTGCAACTCTGATCTCGCTCCCCAGAGGCAAACTACAGGTCCTCTCCACACCAGCAGTTGGAATCCTTTCCTAGGAGTTAATGAGGCGAAGTAGAGAAGGTATTAGTGCAAAGACCCCGAGGCGGCAAGCAACCTGGCTTGAGCAGAGAACGTTTGGAAAGCGGGATGTGAGAAAATGTGAGACAGGTCGGTTAGGTTCAGACTTTGAAAAGCCTGGTTGATAGGCTACCATGAAGATTAAGATTTCAATCCGAAGAACAGTGAGCAACGGGCTTTGAGCCGGGGATAGCTGTGATTATACTTGAGTTTTGAAAAGCTTCCACCTCTGTATGTGAAGAACAGATTGTAAAGGAAAAGGGCAATGCGATGGAGGGGACCACCATTATCTAAGAGAGAGGTGGTTTAGACTGCAGTGTTGGCAATGGGATGGAGAAAAGTGGGAGGCTTCGAGACGCATTTAGGAGACATTATTCACAGGTGATGCATAGTGTCCAGTCCCAGGCTTCGTGTAACCTCAGTGGTTATGGGTGAGTGGGGACTTCGTGCTGTGGATCCGGGCGCCAGCGTGGTTCCCGGGCGCCAGCGTGGTTCCCGCGCGTCAGGGCAGGGGGCGTGTCCCGCCGGAGCCGTCGCCACGGGGATCGGGCGGGGCGGGGCCGAGGGCGGGGCAGCTGGGGCGCTGCGTCACTCGGTGGTGGCGATGGTGCGTGTGTGTGGGGGGCGGGGGATACGCTGGGCGCGTCCCGGGGGTCACGTGGTGCGCAGCACGCAGAGTCCTTCTGTCGGTTGGTCCTGGAGCGGCGCAGCCGGAGCGGGGCTGTGAGGTGAGCTCGCGGCGAGGCGCGGCGAGGAGAAGCCGGCTGGCCGGGGCCGGGTTGGGCCGGGCCCACGCCGTGCGTGCGGTGCTAGCGGGAGCGGTGACGGCCTCCACCGCTGCTCGGGTTCCCTGCCCGGCCTCGCTCCCGTCCCGGCCCCGCTCGCCCAGCCCGGAGGGAGGCCCCGGGACCGCTGTTGAGAGCGTGGCGGGCGTGCGAGCGGCGCCCAATCCCCAGGGCTGCCCTAGGGAATGACGGCGGCCGCGGCCAATCAGCGCCGCCCGAGGGGGCTGGGCCGCGGGGTGCGGGCTTGGGGCGCGGAGCGGGCCGTGTTGGGGGTGGGGGGTAAGGGCTAGGGCTAGAACCTGTGCTGTTGTGGCCCCCGAGAGCTCCACCACCAGCCTCTGCTGTTGCCTTGTGCTTTGGGAATGCGTTTTCTTTTATTGACTCTTTTATCCTATTCTGGGGAGCACACCCCTTTCTCAAGCCCCTGACTATGGGAGTGTCCCCTTTCTCTATAGTTTAGAAAATGTGGTGCACCCCCTTTCTTAAACTCCAGCCCTGGGGTTTTATCTTAATTTCCAAAGCCCCTCAAACTGAGGATGTACCCCATTTCCCAAGCACCCACCCCCAAACTGGGAGGACACTACCTTTTCCGAGCCTCAATTCTGAATACGCACTCCATTTCAAATTTTGGGGTTTGCCCCATGATTCTCAGATCTGGGTCCAATAACCAACGTTTTGGGGATATCTATATTCCCATAAATCCAATCCCGTTCTCCAGGCCCCAGATCTTGCAATATGCTTTCCAAGATTTCTTAAATTTGGGGGCCACTTCATTTCCCCAGCCCTTCAAAAGTGGGGGGTGCACCTCATTTCCAGAGTCTGCGATCCAAATCCTGAAGTTTAAAGATAGATATTTGCAGTTGCACAAATAAAGGAATTCACTGCTTTTTCTAGTCACTGTATTCTTGGGGTTGCACCCATTTTCATGAGTTCCTCAAATTGAACTACCTTATTTCCTGGAGAGATTGGTTTTCATTCTGAAAGTGTATTTATTTTCTGTGCCTTCAAGATGTACAGAGTCCACCCTTTTTGGTTACACAGTTCTCAGGGTGCAGCCACCTTCCTGATGCTTATTAAATCTCAGAGGGCACACATTTTTTTCTGTCCTCTCATTTCCCGGCCATGATCCTTGGTTCTTGAGCATGCCTCCTGTTCTTTTTAGCTTTTCTGCTATCCAAGACATTTTCATTCCTCAGTTTCCTTTCCTCTTTGGAACCCCATTTCCCTTTTAGGTGCTCTCCCTGTTGGTCAGGGCACCCATTTCCTCTTCCTTTGGTGAATGCGTATCTTTCTTCAGCACAGCACTTTCTCTGCTTCTGTGGCCTTTTTTCTGAGCACACTTCCTATAGTCACACCTCCTGAATTCCCCTCCCCTAAGGGGAAGATTCCCCCTCCTAAAGGGTGCCTGCATGTGTGTCTACTTTATCTTTTATCTTTCTGTTTTCTACTAACAGAAACTCTTCTGTCTTGGTTAGCCTTATCCCATTTTCTGCATTTTTCTGAATCCTAACTCTCTTTGGACGCCGCTCTGCTTACTGGTGTCTTTAGAGGTTTTCCCTTTTCTACTCATATGGGAGGTGTGGCCTCAGGTCCAGGACTGCCTTACCCCCCAGCATGGGTTTAAACTGGAAAGGAATCCCTTCGCATTTCTTTGGTTGTTCACAGGACTCTTTATTATCTAGGTAGTTTGCTTCGTTTAAGATTCTGGTTAGATGGGTACTGTTTTCTTCTTTGCTTTTTTCCCCAGTATTGGGAAAAAAATCTGAAGAGATTCTTCTAGTCTTGCTTCCAGCTCATTAAGCTTCCTCCCTACTTTGGCTTTCTTCCTTCCTTTTATCAAGAAAAGAGGTCATTTGGAGGAATCTCTTCGTCACTCTTTTTGTTCTTGTCTCTGAGGTGCGGGTGGGGGATGGATACTTATCTCCCCCCATCATTTTCTCACATGTCTGCCAAGCCTTGTTCCCAGTCCCCACCTTAAAATCTCTAAGTATCTGGGACCTCTTGTCTCTTAAAAGCCTCTCAGTAGGTTCTTTCTTTTGTATTACCCTCTGCCTTGCCGGATCTTATTCAGGGCTTCTCTGCCTGCACCCCTAACCGGATTAATTTCTCCACAGCTGGAATCCCAAGTGCTTATGGGATAATGATACATCTGACCTTTCTCCCTTTTGGGAAGTACTTGAGTGTGCAGCTGTATGAGGCCTCAGTGGGGGAGAGAGTTTGGGCCTGAGAAGCTACACTGTCAGGCAATGAAGGTACTGCATTTTCAGGACCAGGTCCTTCTGAATCTCATTTGGAGATTGGATGTTTGCCAAGCACCTGCTTCTTAGGGATGCTGGGGGATTTAATGATACTCCCAGGAACCTGTGGAATTAATGGGGCTTGTGGAGAAGTGCTCTGAACTCAATGTTGGAACTTGAATAAAATTAACCATTATTGTATTTCGGAACAACTAAGCTGTTTCATATTTCATGTTCATGAAGGCCCTAGAGCTAAGGTGTTTTATTTCAGGAAGTGAAATGTATGCCACATTTAGATCATATGGTCGTTAGTAAGTACCAAATTGATTAAAAAACATTGGAGGTCTGTCTCAGCAGTACCCAATAAAATATGATTACAGAAAGTGAGCAGGTATTTTGTCTCTTTATATGCCTGTTTGGTACTTTGTTTGGTACTGCTATATACGGTGCATTTTTAAAGTATTCTGTGTCAGTGCTTCTCAAACTTGAACGTGCACATAAATTGTCTATGGGGGGAGGGTCTTACTAACATGCTTATTTTTATCTAGTAGGTTAGGGTGGGACCTTAGTATCTGCATTTCTAATTCCCAGGTGACGCTAATGTTACTGAACTACACTTGGAGTAGTGGGGTTCTATACACAAAGCCATGGATTTGGGGTTACTGAACTACACTTGGAGTAGTGGGGTTCTATACACAAAGCCATGACCTCTGGGAACAAAAAGGTGGTGGTTAGCCTTTTGCTGGGGTATTATTTTCCACTTTCTCTTTATCCAGACACATCCCTTCAAGTTTGTACAAGGCCATGGTCCCCTTCTGAAGACTAGGGAGTTATACTTAATTACAGTTATTCTAGCATTTAGCTTTTAAAACCATGGTTAAAATTTCTTTGGGAGTTTGAATTTCTGTGTATTTTGCCAAATTTAAATGCTTAAATATTTGTTGCTTAATTGTGAACATAATTCTTTTTTTTTTTTAAGTTTATTTATTTATTTTGAGAGAGAGAGAATGAGCAGGGGAGGGGCAGAGAGAGGGGTAGACACAGAATCCCAAGTAGGCTCTGCACTGTCTGTGGGGCTCGATCTTGAGAACCGTGAGATTGTGACTTGAGCCAAAATCAAGAGTGGGACAATTAGCCAACTGAGCCACCCAGACACCTCTAATTTTTTTTTTTTTTTTAAAGTAAACTTTGTGCCCAACGTGAAGCTCAAATATACAACCCTGAGATCAAGGGGTGAGTGCTTTACTGACTGAGCCAGCCAGGTGCTCTAGTTGTCAACATCATTCTTGACATGAAGTCTTCTAGTAAATAAATACTTCAGAGCTGATATAGTAGTTAGCCATCTTGTGTCTCTAATTCCTCACTTGTCATCCTACTATGGGTTGGAAGGAAGTCTGAGATACCCCAGGTTATCAGGCTGATAGGTGTTGGAATCCAAGGAGTCCTTCTTGGTTTTCTAGGTTCTGGAAATTGGCCTGGGAAAGGCAGGTGCCTGGACCTTGGATAGAAGCTCCTGGCTTATCTCTGTATGAGAATTTCACAAAGGGGAATGCTGGTGGAAAGGTGACATTCTTTGATGGGGATTCTATGCTTGGGATGCTCTGTCTGTTTTTGTACCAACATCTCTATTTCTGAGTTTTAGTGGGTTTTTCCTCCCTAAATGTCTTAAGTCATCTGTACCTATTTCCCTGGCTGTCATCTGTCATGGCCTTTTCCAGCATGATCCTGTTCTGGGCCCTAATCAGGACAAACCTGAATGACTAGACTATTTTGTGTCCTGTGCCTCCCCCTCCCTCTCATCCCTCACATGAATGTCAGATCCTCTTCAGTAACGGATTTGATCTGGATTTGGCTCTAGTCCCAGCTCTTCCACTCACTGTGAGACCCGAGGCAAGTCACTTAATGCTAGTGGGCCTCATTTTCCCCGTTTGCAAAATGAGGGGCTGATTATCTCCAAGGTTTACCCTGCTCTGAGTCTTTGTTAGTACCTTGCTTAGAAACCCAGTGTCTGTGGGAACGTGTTGTTAGATCTGATTTCCTTCACGTGCTCTGTTGGGCAGGCTGCCAATCATTCCCTCGTCCGAGTCACTCCTGCCACTGCCTCTTTTCTAGCCTAGGCAGCCAGCTTGTCCTCACACCCAACTTCAGCATACTTCTGCCTCCATGTCCTCTGCCAGTTCTATGCTTTACTTCATTCAAAATTGCCTAACCTTCTCAGTGTTCTTCAGTGTTCATTCAACGTTAGGTACGTCCCTGAATCACTAAGAGGGAGTCTTGTAGTTTACATACAACCATGTTTGTATCTCTTATCTGATATATATTTAAGAAGTGTTTTCTTCTCCTCCCCACCCCAACTTTCTTTTTTGCTTTTAATTAGCAGGCTAGGCAGAATGAAATTTAAAAGGGAAGCAGGCAGTTTGCTTTTGGCTGGAGTATGAGGAAAGTGAGATGTAATGCTTTTAGTCCTCTTCTCCCAAAGGTCTTGCATATCAGTGGGGAATCAGCTACCTGGTACTTCTTCCGGGACTTGAAAGGTGCTCAGACTCCCTGTCTGTAATTTGAAAGTGTATCCTGAGTCCAAACACTATTTAAAAATGACTTCTAAGTGCTTTTCTTCTTAATGACACACTCAGCCATAAAACCTCAGACAAGAGTTTGCTAAGGGGGATGACAAGTAATCTAGATTTCAAATAATTTCATCAGTGAGTAAAACTAATAGTTCTTTGAGAACACCTGATTATCTTCAAAGGCAGTTGCTGACACTGCCTAGAAATCAGGGCTCAAGGTTGTCTCTAACTCCCCAGTGTCCATTCCTTTTTAGGAGCTACTGGGGGGTAGTTTACAGTTTTCGTGATAAACATTCTTTAACCAAAATGTGTGCTTAGTTAGAGCCTCCTTGGTTGGATTGTAAGCTCAGAGAAAGGGAGGATGTTCCTGTTTTATTCATCTCTCTCAGCAATTGCCCCTTATAGGTTGTTGACTGACTAACCTTAACTTAGGGTAACCTACTGAAAATTGAAACCCCAATTTATAATGCTGTGACAGCTTTGCTAGGTCTTAGGCTAGGTATCCAGCTGTTCTTTGCTTTCTTTGACCAAATAATGGAAGTAACAAGCTTGCAGAAATCCCATAAAATTTTAGGAGCCTGGTGTGAGTCACTGAGCATAAATAGGGCAGTTTGTATGAAAGGGAGGTGGTGGATCCATGGACTTCGGGGAAGGATTTAAAATGATGGTTTGTGGGTGCCTGGCTGGCTCAGTTTGTAGAGCATGTGACTCTTAACCTCGGGGTCGTGAGTTCTAGCCCCACACTAGGCATAGACCTTACATTAAAAAAGAAAAAAATGAGGGCGCCTGGGTGGCTCAGTTAAGCGTCTGACTCTCGGTTTTGGCTTTGGTCATGATCTTGAGGCTTATGGTTTTGAGCCCTAAGTTGGGCTGTGTGCTGGCAATGCGGAGCCAGCCTGCTTGGGATTTTCTCTCTTTCTCTCTCTCTCTGCCCCTTCCTTGCTCACACTATGTGTCAAAATAAATAAACTTAAAAAAAAAAAAAAGATTTGATTTGATGAGAACTTATCCCATGTCAGGAACATAATTCTAGGATTTTAAAGGCTGGCTCCCAGGCATCTAAGGTGACAATTTCAAGCTCTTTTCGTCTTAGTAGAGACCTGATTTTTTTAAAAAAATTTTTTAACGTTTTACTTTATTTTTTAAGAGACAGAGAAGGACAGAGCACGAGCAGGGGAGGGGCAGAGGGAGAGGGAGACACAGAATCTGAAGCAGGCTCCAGGCTCTGAGCTGTCAGAACAGAGCCCAATGCAGGGCTCGAACTCGTGAACTGCGAGATCATGGCCTGAGCCGAAGTTGGACACTCACCTGATTGAGCCACCCAGGTGCCCCAATAGAGACCTGATTTTTTTTTTTTTTTTAAATTTTTTTTTTTTTTTCAACGTTTATTTATTTTTGGGACAGAGAGAGACAGAGCATGAACGGGGGAGGGGCAGAGAGAGAGGGAGACACAGAATTGGAAACAGGCTCCAGGCTCTGAGCCATCAGCCCAGAGCCTGACGCGGGGCTCGAACTCACGGACCGCGAGATCGTGACCTGGCTGAAGTCGGACGCTTAACCGACTGCGCCACCCAGGCGCCCCGAGACCTGATTTTTTAAAGGTCTCTTTCCCACATGGAAAAAGTGCACAGCAAGGTGGATTGACATACCTTTGTTGCTTCTACAGGTGGACAGATGTTGGGATTTCTAGATTGTGGAAACCTGGCTTGGAAATAGGGATATTTTACAATAATAATAAACATAGTCAGTGTTTTTTTGAGCACTCTGTTGGAGCTTATTGAATCTTTACAATTTATCTATTGTCCTCATCTAGTAGATGTGGAAACTGAGATTAAATAACTTGTCCAAGGTCATTTGGCTAATGGAGTCCAAGTTTCTTTGCCTGCAATCCTAGTGCTCTTTTTTTTTTTTTTTTTTTAAATATGGAACAGTTCACAAATTTGAGTGTCATCCTTGCACAGGGGCCATGCTAATCTCTGTATTGTTCCAATTTTTGTGTATAAGCATGATCCCAGTGCTCTTACATCCTTATTTAAATGCCTTACTTTTCTACCCAGAGGTTTGATTAAACTTTAATTATAATATCAAACAGGTGTCAGTCTGGAACCCAGAACTGAAGTACTACTGAGAGAAGAGGTGGCCTTGCCATTTCATCCCAGATTTTGTTCCTGACCATGCAAACATGCCTCAGTTGTAGAAGCCAAACTCTTCTAGCTCAGGCTGCCTTTTTCCCTTTCTTGAGGCTCCTGGGCATGGCTGAGTTGTGCTGTTTGATTGTCCCTTGGTCCCATGGAGTGGAGAATGCTGTCCAATGTCTTTTTTTTTTTATTTTTTATTTTTATTTTTTATTTAAAGAAAAAAAATTTTTTTAACGTTTATTTATTTTTGAGATAGAGAGAGACAGAGCATGAATGGGGGAGGGGCAGAGAGAGAGAGGGAGACACAGAATCGGAAGCAGGCTCCAGGCTCTGAGCCATCAGCCCAGAGCCCGATGTGGGGCTCGAACTGACGGACCTAGAGATTGTGACCTGAACTGAAGTCGGACGCTTAACCAACTGAGCCACCCAGGCGCCCCTGTCTTTTTTTTTTTTTTTTTTTTTTGAAGTAGTCTCCATGCCCATCGTGGAGCCCAACATGGGGCTTGAGCTCACGACCCTGAGATCAAGACCTGAACTGAGATTAAGAGTTGGCTGCTCAACCGACTGAGTCACCCTGGTGCCCCCAATGTGCTTGGATGAGTAGGACATTGGTTGTGTTGTGATCTATATAAGAATTGTACCTCTGTAATTCAGAAAGGCAAGATAATTAAAGAGACACCTATCTGTATGGCTGTATGGGATGTGGTGGGAAGGACCAGGATTTGGAGGCAAAATGCCTGAGTTTGAGTTCTATCACCTGCCATTATCTTGGGACTACACATAACCTGGGCATGTGGCTTAAACCTCTTGGGCTTCTCACCATGGCATGGGCAGTGGAGGCAGACTTCCAGCATAAGTAGTTACTTAACCTCCCTGGACCTCTGTTTCCTTACTCAAGTATCATCATAACTGCCTCACATTGATCATTGGAGGTATCAGTAAATGTTACCCTTTCCTTCCATTCCCTAATCTTTAAAAATGGGAGTAAGAAAACCTAATGTATAGGGTTATCAAAATTTGGTAAACTGTGAAGAGTTGAGTGTATGTTATTGTTATTCTGTTTTATTTCTCACAAATTATTTTTAAAATCTCTTCATGTTTGTTAGTTGTACTTTATCTGTAACTATATCAGTAGTATCTATAAGAGGGAAAGATACTTAATTTTTTTTTCATTTTTACACAAAACATCTTAATAGTAATCCCTTACTATCATTAGTATGCAGATATCCCAAGGCCTCATTTTTTATTTCCAAAGGCCTTACTATTATTATTAATTTTTTTTAATGTTTATTTATTTATTTTTTAGAGAGAGAGACAGAGCATGAGCAGGGGAGGGGCAGAGAGAGGGAGACACAGAATCTGAAGCAGGCTCCAGGCTCTGAGCTGTCAGCACAGACCCCTATGCGGGGCTCAAACCCACGAACCATGAGATAATGACCTGAGCTGAAGTCTGTCGCTCAACCGACTGAGCTACCCAGGCGCCCCACTATTATTATTATTTTAAGTTTATTTATTTTGAGAGAGAGTGCAAGCACATACACACACGTGTGTGCACGAGTGGGGTAGGGGCAGAGAGAGGGAGAGAGAGAATCCTAAGCAAGCTCTCTGCTGTCAGGACAGAGTCCAACGTGGGGCTTGAGCTCATGAACTGTGAGATCATGACCTGAGTTGAAATCAGGAGTTGGATGCTTAACTGACTGAGCTACCCAGGTGCCCCACCAAAGGTCTTACTTTTAGAAGTAGTATAAGTATAGGGGGTCTTAGAGGAGGTCCTGGCTCTCAAAGCCCAGCTCTTCTGCCTGGCTAGGTGACCATGGGCAAGTTATTTGCTCTAATTCTCCTATTCTTCTGTAAAATGGGATAATACTGCCAAATAATCTGCATTGTTGAGAATAAGATATTTGTCAAGGATTTAGCCTGTGAAGTAAATGTTAGCCATTTCCTGCTATTAATGAAGGCCACGGGGCACCTGGCTAGCTCAGTTGGTAGAGTATGTGACTCTTGATCTCAGGGTTGTGAGTTTGAACCCCATATTGGGTGTGGAGCTTGCTTAAAAATTTTTTTAAAAACATTATATATATGTTTATATATTCCATGAATATAAGTTAATATTTAAAGAATAAGGTTAATTAGTTGACCGTTCAATAATGTGTTTGTCTTTAAATTTTTTTTTTTTAGTGTTTATTTATTTTTGAGAGAGACAGACAGCATGAGCAGGGGAGGGGCAGGGAGAGAGGGAGACACAGAACCTGAAGCAGGCTCCAGGCTCTGAGCTGACAGCACAGAGCCTGATGTGGGGCTTGAGATCATGAACTGAGCTGAAGACTGACACTTAGCCGGCTGAGCCACCCAGGTGCTCCAATGATGTGTTTGTCTTTAAAACCCCATACGCAGCCAAACAGTTGTAATTCAGGAAAATGTCTTTGTATCCCCCATGGAGTAATGGCTCCATATCTACATTGTTTGCTTGGGGTACCTGAGTGGCTTAGCCGTTTAAGCGTCCAACTTTTGCTCATGTTATGATCTCCTGGTTCACGAGTTTGAGCCCCGCATCAGGCTCTGTGCTGACAGCTTGGAGCTTGGAGCCTGCTTTGGATTTTGTGTTCCCCTCTCTCTCTCTGCTGCTCCCCAACTCATGCTCTGTCTTTGTCTCTCTCTCAAAAATAAAAACATTAAAAAAATTAAAACAAAGTTTTATGATACAGTGATACCTCAATTAAGGAGTTATATAAGAACAGCTTAGTTGGGTATGTTTTTAAAGACTCCCTTATCTGAAAGGAAGCCACACTAACCCACTCCACAGTTACCAACATTTATAGATAGACTGGAGCTTCCTGTCACTGAATATAACTTTTCTTAGGCCCAGGGAGCAAAATTGTAGTCTTGTCTTCAGGTGCCTCATTCCCTGTGCCTTGCCTTCCTCCCCCTGCCCCTAAAGAGTGGTAATGGTTCCTACATTTGCCCGTGGAGCCTCCGAGTGATGGCTGTCTTGAATCCCTACCTCCGTCTAGGGGAATGATACTTGTCTTTTTTCTTGTTTTTGATACTATTGTGTCAGTGAGGAAGTTGACATTTAACAAGCACCTGACCACCACATAAGGACACTGCTTGTTGAATGCTGAGGGTTCCAATGAGGGTGTTTAGGGCCTTGTGAGAGATCATTCAGAGACTTGCAGTTTCAGTGTAGCATGTTGAGTGCTGTGGCCCAGAGAGTGGGCCAGACTGCCGTGGGAGAATACCAGAGTGGGCTGCTGGCCCAGCAAGCCCTTCAAGGAGGTGTGGAAGGACCGGGCAGAGGAATCAGCTTGTTTGAGCAAAGGTCCTGGAGGTTGGAACTACAAGGAGTCTGGCTGTGTGGCTGCAAGAGCAGTACTTTGAGAGCCAGGCTGTGTGCTGAGTAATTTCTCTCTTCCCAGCACCCGTATGAAGGCATGAAGTTGGTAGTGTACTGTTCCTATTTTACAGATGAGGAGCCGGATGCTCAGAGAGAAAACTTGTGCAAGTTATCTGGAAAATGTTGGAGCTGGGATCGAAACCCAGGCTGTCCCACTCCCAAGAATTCTGACATCTAGCCATTGTGTGCTACTGCCCCTCTGTTAAGCTTGCCTACTTTCCTATGAAAAAACAGTATTTTATTATTTATTTTTAAAAGTTTACTTATTTTGAGAGAGAGAGAGAGCACATGAAAGCATGAGCAGGGGAGGGGCAGAGAGAAGAGAAGTCCAAGCCAGCTCTGCACTGGCAACATGGAGCCCTGCTTGAGGTTCAAACTCACGAATTGTGAGATCGTGACCTGAGCCGAAATAAAGAGTTGGATCCTTAACCGATTGCTACCTAGGTGCCCTAAGAAAAATTTTAAAAAGTTTTATTTATTTAAGTAATCTCTACACGCCACATGGGACTTGAATTCACAACCCCAAGATCAAGAGTCTCAGCCTACTTTCCTGTGTTTTTTAAAGCTTTTTTAAAAAAAAGTTTATATATTTTGAGGGAGGGAAAGTGTGAACCTGTGTGTGGGGGAGGGGCAGAGAGAGAATCCCAAACAGGCTTCACGCTGTTTGCACTGTTAGTGGGGTTCAAACCCATGAACTGTGAGGTCATGGCTTGAGCCGAGATTGGGAGTCAGATGCTCAACTGATTGAGTCACCCAGATGCCCCAACAGCTTAGTTTTTTTATTTAAAAAATGAGAATTGGGGCACCTGGGTGGCCCAGTCGGGTGAGTATCTGACTTTGGTTTAGGTCATGATTTCGTGGTCTTTGAGTTCAAAAACCCTGCATTGGTCTCTGTGCTGACAGCTCAGAGCCTGGAGCCTGCTTCAGATTTTGTGTCTCCCTCTTTCTATACCCCTCACCTCTCACCTTCTGTCTCTTTAAAAAATAAATAAAAATTAAAAAAAATAAAAACCGAGAATCATCATCATCATCATTATAAACGTAAAAGACACTAAATGGAATGATGGTTATACACAGCACATAGAAGAGGGTCTGTAATAAAATAGGCAGTCGGAAGATGTCAGTTTATAAGACAATATTGATTTGGATCTGGGAAGGTTGTGGCTAGGGGCTTTGAGCTCCACTGAAAGCTGTTGTAGTAATTGGATTAGAACTGGTGGGGGCCAGAATTGGAAGAGACTTAGAAGTAGGTGTTACAAAGTGGTGACTGTGAGTTGGAGGCAAGGGTAATGCCTCCGTTTCTAGCTTGGCATGTTGGCCAGTCTCCGTTCTTAAACTGTGATGAAAAAAGAAGGAACTTGTGAGGGTAGGATGGTTAGTTCAGTGAGGTTGAGTAAGGTGCCAAAGGTCATTGAACAAATATATTCTGGAGCCAGTCCTGGGCATGAGGCTCTTTACACTGCTTCTGGGAAGATCCACTGATTTGACCAGCTCATTCTCAGTAATTTGGAATGAGTAAACTCAACTTGTGTTTGCTCTCTGAATTTTAATTGTGGAAGGAAAAGCTTGGCTTTTGGAGAAAGCATTTCTAGTATCTGTAAAGAGGGTAGAGAATTTTTGGCTTATTTTTTTTTTTCCCTTTCACCTTTCCTGATTTCCCCCCTGTCCTTTGCTTCCTTCCTTCCTCCTTCAAATAAAAGAGGTTAATTCAGCTCTTAACAGTGTGACTTGGGGAAGGGCCTGAGGAATGGAACTGGTCTTTACTTTAGACTCAGTCTTCCTTCTGTGTCCTTGAGGAAATGAGGGTAGTGGTAGAGGGGCCCTTGCCCCTACTTCAACCAACTTGTCATCTCCCCAGGCTAAAGACATACTTATTACGTTCCTTAGTATATTGGATATTTTTTGTTAATATTCCATGATAATATTGACTGTAATCCTTTGTGTCTGATGTCCTTTTTGCTAGTACTACTATTACACAACCATTATATCGCTAGTACTGGATATTTAGTGTTTACTGTGCTCAGTATTAGACATCTATTAACTCACTTATTTCTCACAGCAACCCCAGGAGGTAGGGGTTGGGTTATCAATTCCATTTTGTAGATGGGCAAGTAGAGAGAGATTCAGTGATTTTTCTCATCTTAACTCAGCCATCAATAAGTGGAGCCAGGATTGGTCAGAATGTGAGTCTGAAACCTGACTGTGCTCCCATCCTTAAGCACTCCTGACTGTCCTCCAAGACAGAACTTTGGCAAAGAGTCCCCTTGGAAACTTCCTCCTGTGAGATTGCCATGTCACTGGACCTGCTGATACTGTTTATGCTTTTATGGGACAGCACGGTTGGCTGCAGGGTAGTCAGTTTCCACCTCCTAGGGATGTGAAGGAGAGGGGAGCTCATTCCCACCCGAGGCACCTTGCCTCTAGGACTTCCCTTTGCTGAAAATTTTCCCTTGGATCTTCTCATGGTTGTCTCCTGGTCATTTAGAACTCTGCTAAGACCTCAGCTTCTCAGAGTACTTTGTAACACTTATCTAAAGTGGTCCTCCCGTGTCACTGGTTCACATTATTTTGTTGGGTTTTTCCCCACAGTGCTTATCCTGACAGAAGTTATTTTCTTTGTGTAACTTGTTTATTGCCTGCCTTCTCCATTAGAGAACAGGGTTGGGGTAGTCTTCCCTTCCCAGTATCTATCTCCAGAACCTGGCACATAGGCATTCAGTAAATATTTATTGAGTGAAGGAGGCATGAAGATTTAAGCTGGTCTTTCACTTGAAGTGTCCCTCCATTGAAAGGGGGTTGAATTAAGTTTCAGAGGCACCATCACCACTAAATGGAGGTTGAATGCAAGCCTGGTGGTAAGCGCTGTTGGGTTATCACAAAGCTTGTTCTACAGTTTCTGGTGATTGACAGAACCTTGAGTGTCCCAGGGTTTATTTTCCCCTATATCTCAGCTGACTTGTTGAAAGGTCTTGTTCCATACCCATCTATCACTTTAATTCTTTATTACTTTAAGTCCTTGGTTCCTTCTTGAGCATAATGGGGTTGCTGAGGGCATGACCTCCGTTTACCATGGCTGCAGTACTCTTTCACCTCTCCCAAAATGAAACCCAGAGCTTTTGTCAGTACAACATTAACTGTAAATGTATTCTAAGTTTGGAAAATTCTGCTGCCATTTTTTGAGTACCTACTTTGAGTTAGACAAGTAAGGACTTTGCAGATCTTTTCTCAATCCTTATAGCACCCAAGACAGAGGCCATTATTAAACCTCATTTGATGAGTGAAGAGAACTCAAAGATGTAGCTCATAAATAAGCATATGTGGTGGTTAAGAATCTGGAGCTGCAGGGTCTAAGGTTCAAATCCTGGCTCAGCCTCTTACCAAATGGGTGTCCTAGGATATCCCTAACTTTGTTCCTGTTTTCTCATCTTTACAATGAGAATTAATGCCACCTACCTCTGCAATTGTTTTAAAGATTACATGAGTTAATATATGTAGAGTTAATTAGCTATTGTTATTATAAATGTTTTTCAAGTAGGTCTTGTCAGTCTGCCTAAGGGTATTTTCTATCCTTTTGTAAGGTTAGCTCACATCACCATCATTTTATTTTTTAATTCATTTATTTGGCATCTGTGAGCATTAGTCCTTCCTTTCCCTAATGGAGGTTATAGTGTAGTCCTACTACATTAGGTTTATTTAAAAATTTTTTTTAATGTTTATTTATATTTGAGAGAGAGACAGAGACAGAGCATGAGTGGGGGAGGGGCAGAGAGCGACTGAGACTGAATCTGAAGCAGGCTCCGGGTTCTGAGCTTTCAGCACAGAGCCCCACGTGGTGCTTGAACTCAGGAGCTGTGAGATCATGACCTGAGCCAAAGTCGACGCTTAACTGACTGAGCCACCTGGGCGCTCCTACATTAGGTTTTATTTAAACATACTCTTGTTTTTAGGGGCATCTAGGTGGCTCAGTTGGTTAAGCTCCCGATGGTTTCAGCTCAGGTCATGATCTCATAGTTCATGAGTTCGAGCCCCATGTTGGGCTCCATGCTGCCAGCGTGGAGCTTGCTTGGGATTCGATCTCCCTCTCTCACTGCCCCTTCCCCCACCTCTTGTTTTTAAATTGTTTTTTAATGTTGATTTGATTTTAACGTTGATTATTTTTTTATATTTGAGAGAGAGAGAGAGAGAGAGAGAGAGACAGAGCATGAGCATGAGCAGGGGAGAGGCAGAGAGAGAGGGAGACACAGAATCTAAAGCAGCTCCAGGCTCGGAGCTGTCAGCACAGAGCCCAATGTGGCGCTCGAACTCATGGACCATGAGATCATGACCTGAGCCAAAGTCGGACGCTCAACTGATTGAGCCACCCAGGTGCCCCTTAAACATGTGAACTAAATCTACTTTCCCCAGAGTTTTATCTAAAGAGCTATTTTTTTTTTCATTTTCACAAATGATTTATTTTTATCCTGGGCTGTATTCTTCACATTAAGGTTACTGAGTCCAAGTGTATAAGCAGTTTTACAGCATGTTCCTTGCTTGCAGATTGCGGTGTAAAAAGACAGCCATGGTGAGGGCCCTAGGCAATAGTTCAGATGTTCAGTTTCCTCACAGCCGGGCCAGTCTTAGGTTTTGGCCTTTCTGAAAAATTAAATATTCTTGCTTGTTATGTAATGGTGTGATAATTCTGACACAACATCTGGAAAGCAGCCAATTACTTGATCTTCCTGCCTGTATTCAAATTGTGTTTGTATCTAAAGGCATGAATATAAGCATAGCAACAACTTTGGTAAAGGAGAGAGGAAGGCCCTTTTTCTTTTTTCTTTTTTCCTTAAATGTTTCTTTATTTTGATAGAGAGCATGTTCACAGGCAGGGGAAGGTACAGAGAGAGAGAGAATCCCAAGGTGACAGTGCAGAGCCTGTTGTGGGGCTCAAACTCATGAACTGTGAGATCATGACCTGAGCTAAAATCAGGAGTCGGATGCTTAACTGATTGAGCCACACAGGAGCCCCTAGAGGAATAGCCTTTGAGAAGTGGTTGGTGTATCTCTGGGAAAATCTTGTTACCTGTTGTAAGAGGTATCTCCTGCTTTGGAGGACCTGCGAAGCTGCTGGCTGCTCTGCACCTCGGTTTTCTGTCTGTGCCACAGCACTATCACATGTAGTCTTAACTAGATCACATGGCAGTTGTGAAGGTCTGGTAAGACAGTATAAGAATGAAAGGACTTTTGTATATTTAAATGTTATGAAGAAATATGAAGAAATAACAAAGAAGGAACCCAAAATTAAAATCTTACCGACTAGATAATCCCTCAATGAAAAAAAAATAAATTCTTGGGACGCCTAGGTGGCTCAGTTGGTTAAGCATCCAACTCTTGATTTCAGCTTGGGTCATAATCTCATGGTTCGTGAGATTCAGCCCCTTGTCAGGCTCTGTCCTGACGGCACAGAGCCTGCTTGGGATTCTCTCTCTCCCTCTCTTTCTCTCTCTCTGTTCTTCCCCTGCTCATGTTCCCCCCACCCCCCATCTCTCATGTGTGCTTTTTCTTTCTCTTTCAAAAAATACATTAAAAAAATTACTTTTTATTTTTATTTATTTATTTATTTATTTATTTATTTATTTAGTAGGCTCCATACCCTGAGTGGAGCCCAGTGTGAGGCTTGAACTTGTGACCCTGAGATCAAGACCTGAATTGAGATCTAGAGTTGGATGCTTGGGGTGCCTGGGTGGCTCAGTTGGTTGAACTTCTGACTCTTGACTTTGGCTCAGGTCATGATCTCACGGTTCGGTTCATGGGATCGAGCCCTGCATAGGGCTCTGTGCTGAGCATTGAGCCTTCTTAAGATTCTTTGTCTTTATTTGCCCCTCTCCTGTGTGTTCTTTCTCATAATAAATAAATAAACACTAAAAAAAAAAAGATGCTTAACTGACTGAGCCATCCAGTTGCCCCTTAATTTTTTAAAGTTATTTTTCATTTTTTTACTTTGAGAGAGAGTGTGCGTGCATGTGCACACCAGCAGAGGATGTGCAGAGAGAGAATCCCAAGCAGGTTCCAAGCTGTCAGTGTGGAGTCCAGTGCTGGGCTCCATCTCACAAACCATGAGATCATGACCTGAGCTGAGATCTAATGTCCTGATGCTTAACTGACTGAGCCACCCAGGCCCCCTACCCTTGCAAATACATTCTTAAGGTTAGAAAATTCTACCAAAATAGTAAGATAAAAAATGAAAGGTTAAATTTTCATGCTCCGTTCCTCTCATTAAGGGAATGTCCTTAAATAGTTTCTTGGTTCCTTCTAAGAAATAATTTTATACATATGCTGTGATAGTTGTGTCTAGGGACGCCTGGGTGGCTCGGTTGTGTGTCCAACTTCAGCTCAGGTCATGATCTCACCATTTGTGAGTTTGAGCCCCACATTGGGCTCTGTGCTGACAGCTCAGAGCCTGGAGCTTGTTTCAGATTCTGTGTCTCCCTCTCTCTCTGCCCCTCCCCCACTTGCACTCTGTCTGTCTAAAAAATAAATAAACATAAAAAAATAGTTGTGTCCATATGTCTGTTTGTTTACATTAAAGGGATAGTACCATACACATGCCTCTACATCATGTCCTTTTTACTTGACAGTATGTCTTGCAGATGGTTCCATATCAGCATCTACAGATTGCCATTTTTCCTTTTAATGGCTGTACAATATTCTGTTGTCTGGATGAATCATAATTCACTTACTGAAGCCTCTTTTGATGGATATACTAGCTGTAGAAATTTCAAAGGTATATTAATCATCGTTACAGGTAATTGGGCAGACTTTGGGGGATATATCTGTAGGGTAAGTTACTGGCAGTGGGACAGCTGGGTTGCAAGTATATGTATTTTTGTAGATAGTGCCAAGTTGCCTTTAGAAAAGCTTTTCCAATTTATGCTTCTACCAACAGTGTATAAGCATGCTTTATTCTCCTCATCCCTGCAAATACTAGTTATCCTACCTTTACATTTTTTGCCTTGGAAGTGAAAAATTGTTATTTTGATTTGCATTTCCTTTAATAAGTTAGTTGTTTGGCATTTTTGTTCTGGTTGTATGCAGTCTTTGTTAATATGGGAAGTTAGCTCCTTGTCACATGCTCTGCAGTTATTTTCCCCCATTTTGAGAAAGTGCCCCGTAAATAGTATTACAAGGCACACAATTAAAGCTTTCATTTTATTGATACAGGAGCATTGACTGCAAATACTGTATTTAAGGAAATAAGTCTTTCTATCTCCTTTGTGGCAGTGGGTTCCCATTGTAGGGAAATTTGAATGTAAAGGAGTAATTTGAAGACCTGACAAGGTCTTTAAAATGGAATCCTAGGGGCGCCTGGGTGGCTCAGTCGGATGCTCAACTTATGGTTCCTGAGTTTGAGCCCCACATCAGGCTCTGTGCTGACAGCTCAGAGTCTGGAGTCTGCTTCAGATTCTGTGTCTCCCTCTGTCTCTGCCCCTCCCCTGCTCACTCTCTGTGTGTCTCTCTCTCTTTCAAAAATAAATACTAAAACAATTAAAAAAGTATGGAATCCTATATAAATACAGATTGCGTTAGGTTTTTTTTCTCTCTTAGTTTTTCTCAGTGTCCTTATTGAACATATTCCCTTTAACTCTTAACTTGGAAGCTGGAGCTTTTTGGAAGAAAAAGCTAAGGGCCTGAAGAATGGATAAGTTAAAAGCCTTAGAATCTTAGCCTTTTTTTTTTTAAATTTTTTTTTTTTCAACGTTTATTTATTTTTGGGACAGAGAGAGACAGAGCATGAACGGGGGAGGGGCAGAGAGAGAGGGAGACACAGAATCGGAAACAGGCTCCAGGCTCCGAGCCATCAGCCCAGAGCCTGACGCGGGGCTCGAACTCACGGACCGCGAGATCGTGACCTGGCTGAAGTCGGACGCTTAACCGACTGCGCCACCCAGGTGCCCCAGAATCTTAGCCTTTTTGAAAATAATTTGTGTTTGAAACTAAATGTGAGAGGTAAAAAAAAAAAAAAAAAAAAAAAAAGACTTATGCAATTTTTTTTTTTTTTTAATTTCCTGCTTCTGTCTGGACTTTTTTGTTAGTAGTTGTCAAATTATTTTTTTTTATGTTCGTTTATTTATTTATTGAGAGAGAGAGAGAAAGAGACAGTGTACGCATGTAGGGGAGGGGCAGAGAAAGAGAGAATCCCAAGCAGGCTCTGCGGTGTCAGCCCAGAGTCCAATGCTCGGCTCGATCTCTCACCTGAGATCATCACCTGAGCCAGTTTCAAGAGTTGGATGCTTAACTGACTGAGCCACCCAGGCGCCCTGTTGCCAAATTAAATTGGAATTTTGGGGTACCTGGGTGGCTCAGTCTGTAGAACATATGATTCACGATCTCAGGGTTGTGAGTTCTAGCCCCATGTTAGGCGTAGAGCTTACTTAACAACAACAACAAAATTAAATTGAGGCTTTCAGATGATTTGTTGGGTGGCACTTCCCTTGCCCTTTGTTAGAGCTTGTTCATCTCTTCCAGTGTTTATGTTTGTCTTTCTGGGTGGACTGGAGCGGGGACTGAGTTGGATTTCTTACTCCTAATTTCCAGCACAATGCCTTACTGATAGTACTAACTAATCATTTATTGAATGATTTAATGTGAAATTGAAAAACAAATGCTGCCACCCCAGAACAGTGGTAGGAAGATTGGAGATGGGACACAAAAGTCAGGTTAGTCCTTAGTCTTATTCTTTGTGATACCAGGGAGTGAAACCTCAAACAAGTGGGTCAGAGTTAGAAACAGGTTTTTAGTTCATTTGTAAGGAGGACCTGACAATTCAGCCTCAAGAGTAATTGTTTCCTTCTTTTCTTTTCAGCCACTGGGAATAGTTTGCTCATCTTCATTCATTTACTGCCTCATTCCCACACTCCTCCTGTATTTTAGTGGGAAGCCTCCTTGGGTACCTGAGGAGAATTTGTGTGGTGAAAGAATTAATTTAGAAATCAAGCAGACTTGAGCTTTTTGTTCTGGGGCTTGTCACTTGGCACCTGAACCTTAGCCAAATTATGCTAAGCCTGATTTTCTCTTTTGTGATAATAGAATTATCTATTATCTAGGGGTGCCTGGCTGGCTCAGTTGGTGGAGCATGCAACTCTTGATCTCGAGGTTGTGAATTTGAGCTCCGCATTGGGAGAGATTGCTTAAAAAATAAAATCTTTGGGGTGCCTGGGTGACTAAGTCGGTTAGGTGTCAGACTCTTTATCTCAGCTTAGGTTGTGATCTCATGGTTTGTGGGATCGAGCCCCGCATCCAGCTCTTCATTAACAGCATGGAGCCTGGTTGGGATTCTCTCTCTTCCTCTCTCTCCCTTCTTTCTCAGCTCGCACGCCTGTGTTCTGTCTCAAAGTAAATAAACGTTAAAAAAATAAAATCTTTAAAAGAAGAATTATTAATAGCTAATAACTCTTTTATAGTCCTTACTTTGTACCAGCCCTGTGCCCCTTAGATGGATTATCTTATTTAATCCTCACACCTGCTGCCTGGAGATAGGTACTATTACCACCACTAACCCCTTTTAAGGAGAGGAAACAAATTCAGAGGGGTAATTTACCCAAATTCATTTAGCTAGTAAAGGATGGATCTGGGGATTCAAGCCCAAACATTTAATCCCATTACATTATGTTACATACATGGCGTCTGTAAAAGGGAGCTGTCCCCCTGCATAAAGTCTGACAAATGCTAGTAGCTCAGTGAGTGTTCAGTGCCACTCTGCCTTTTTGTTTGGCATCACTTTTTTAAAAATTTATAAGTTTATTTATTTATTTAGAGAGAGGGAGAGTGCGCGCTCATACTTGCACCCTGGAGTGTGTGAGGGAGGGGCAGAAGAAGGAGAAAGAATCCCCAGATCAGGAGTTGCATGCTCAGGCACCTGGGTGGCTCAGTTGTTAAGCATCTGACTTCGGTTCAAGTCATGATCTCACAGTTCGTGAGTTCCAGTCCCACATCAGGTGAGCTCATGGCACTGCTTCAGGTGAGCCCCTCTTCTCTTTATCTTTCTGCCCCTCCTGGGATTCTCTCTTTGTCTGCCCCTCACTCATGCGTATGCTCTCTCTCTCTAAAAAAGAAAAAAAAAAAAAGTTTGTTTTACCTACCGAACCAGCCAGTATCACATTTTCATATAATCTGGGAGGCCAAACTGTTAATCTGTATATTACCTATTGTGCATGAAGTCAGAGGTAAAAAGATGATTTGAGTGGTATTTGGGCCAAGCCAAAATGAAGACTTTTATACTGATTGGATTTACTTATATCAGATTTGATATTTTCCTGGAGAATGTTAGGTAAAGCCAGTCAAACCTCTGACTCTCCCTTTCCTAGGGTCCTTATAGTGGAAACACTCCTTAACATAATAACTTTTCAGTTTATTAGAATGTTTCAGCTTCCTTAAACTGTCAACCATTTCTGCCTTCATTTGACTTGGTTTGCAGCTTTCCCCAGTATCAGCTCATCAGAATTGGTTGTTTAATGCTTAACTCATCCTTCAAATTACATGTTTTTGTTTTTTTCTTGGAATATTTCCATTGTGAAAAATTTTAAATTTATGAAACTGTTTGAAAGGAAAAGAACAGGGACACGTAGTTGGTTCAGTTGGTAGAGCATATGCCTCTTGATCTCAGGGTTGTTAGTTCCAGTCCTATGTTGGGTAGAGCTTACTTAAAAAAAAAAATAAAAGGAAAACAATCACCTATAGCCCCCCCCCCCCTTTTTTTAAAGCAGGCTCTACGCGCAATTTGGGGCTTGAACTCATGACCCGGAGATCAAGGGTTGTATGCTCTACTGACTGAGCCAGCTAGGCTCCCCTGTACACACATGAGTTTTGTTTGTTTGTTTGTTTTTTAGAGAGAGATTGTGAGTGTGGGAGAGGGCCAAAAGGAGAGAGAGGGAGAGAGAGAGAGAGAGAGAGAATAAGAATTCTAAGCAGGCTTCACGCTCAGTGCAGAGCCCAAGTGCCCCCAACATGACCCTGGGATCATGACCTGAGCAAAAATCAAGAGTTGGATGCTCAACTGACAGCCACCCAGGCGCCCGCCCCAACACACGAGTTTTAATGTGAGCTCAACGTGCTGTAATTTAGGATTCTGTCTTTTCATGTAATGTATTGCAAACAAATTCTTCCTAGGATGTGGTGGCATTACACATCAGATATGAGGATCCACTTCTGTTATTTTTCCACAGTCAGTCCATGGCAAAGATTTTGCTTCTGGTGTGAGGCAGATGTTGCCCTTGGCAGTACTCTTATGTTGCTTGGGCAGTGTAGGCTTTTGAGACCCAAAGTTTAGGGGGAGAAGATGTAGCGAGATAGACTGCTGTATGGAGGTGGCCTGCTTAAGTGCCCCGAGAGCTCAGAGTGGCTACATCTCATCTCCATTAGAACCGTCATTGGCCCCTAAAGATAAATTTTATTCATATAGAAAATGACCACCAATCCATACCCAAAGGTTTGATAAAGAGTTACTTAGGAAAAATATAAATTGTCAGAATGAACTCAAGAACAGGCAGAAAATATAAATATATCAAAGAAAGTACAAATAGATCTTGTCTAGCCTTCCAGATAGGGCCAGAAGTCAATGTCTCAGCTTTTGTTTACTTCTTATGTAGTACTTAAAATTCGTAGAAGTTGCAGATTGCAGTTATTCCATTAATCTATTTTTTTTAATAACACTACTTTTTTTTTTTTAAGTGTATTTTGAGAGAGAGCAAGAGAGAAAACGAACATGAGCGGGGGAGGGGCAGAGAGAGGAGAGAAACAGAATCCCAAGCAGGCTCCACACT
Source organism: Lynx rufus (assembly GCF_022079265.1). NCBI lineage: Eukaryota > Metazoa > Chordata > Mammalia > Carnivora > Felidae > Lynx > Lynx rufus. Next base: position 23,507,695 of record NW_025814896.1, on the reverse strand, counting down.
GACAGTGTGGAGTCCAACTCGGGGCTTGAAAATCTGAACATTTAACCAACTGAGCCAGCCAGGTGCTTCTGTTTATCTGTTTAGTGGCTATATTTTTGTCTTTCCCTAGTGGACAGAGGCTTCATGTGGGCTTATGTCCCTTTTGGTCTTGGCTGTTTTTTTTAAATAGTCTCTCAGCAGATACTTGTTGAATGCATTAGCAAATGATTGAATTTAACCTGGAGAGTAATTGTTGCTTTGGAGTTCTGAGAGGTGCCCCTTATAGGTGAGTCCTTGGTAAGCAGTGTTGAGTGGGGGTCTCCTCACAGTCCTGGAACTACAGGATGCTGCATAATAGAGGAGGAACCAGTGGAGGACACGTCTATGTTGGAATGAGAGCAGGCATGAAAGAAGTCACTGACAGGGTTTCCTGGAGCTTTGTGTTTTGAATAATTCCTGTTTGTCTTTTATGTGTAGTGAGTGATGCTACACTCTGGGCAGACTTTCCCTAGGTTTCATAAATATTTAATTGGCTTTTTCAGGAGAATAAAGGCAGCCCCGCTGATGACTGAAAATGACAAAGCATCCACCTAACAGAAGAGGAATCAGCTTTGAAGTGGGAGCCCAGTTGGAAGCCCGGGACCGATTAAAAAACTGGTACTTTTACATTTTTCTGTTAATTAAATTCCTTCAGTAAAGGATTTTTGCTAGCACTGATAAAGAGGGCTTTTCTTAAGTGTTCTGTAGTTTTTTCCTGCTCCCTGACTCTTGGAAGGTGGAAGGAGACTTAAACCTAGAGCCGGGGGAATGTCCTTTCTCTTTGGTGCTGGGATCCATCTGTCATGGAGAGCATCCAGTGACTATTTGTTAATACTTGTTTCCCCTTTCTGTGTGTTTGTGTGAAGGAGTTACGGGAAAAAGAAGCATAGATGGCTATAAGGAAGGGACGAATTAATAGTGGCAGCTCTCTTGATCTTGGGTACCTGTCTGGAAGAAGAGAGGAGAGAAAAATCAGGGATGGAAGAATGAAGGAAAGGGATTAGATTGGAATAACTTGTGTGTTGTGAACACCCCATCCTGTTTTCTGAGTATGTGGTATGGTTGAAATTTAACATCACTCTGAAGAGGTGATTAAATTTAGAGATTGAGGGCTTGTAGTCCTGACTTGTCATTGGTTTATGACCTCTGACTTGTAATTAGCCTCTTTGAGCATCAGCTTTATCTATAAATGTGTGGGTACTAGTAGTATCAACCTCCAAGTTTTTCTGAGAATCACGTAGTAGAATGTGGGGAAAGACCTTCCTTATCAATTATAAAATGATGGTTGTTGTTGAGGACATCCTAGAATCTGGCCATTTGTTAATGCTTAAGGGAAAGGTGGGGGTTTCAGAACTCAAACCTTCCTTAGTTGTTGTTGTTGTTGTTTTTAAAGTTTATTTATTTATAATCTACACCCAAAATGGGACTCGAACTCATGACCCCGAGATCAAGAGTCACATGCTCCACCAGCTGAACCAGTCAACATGCTCCCCTTTCTGAGTTTTTATAAGGAAGAATGTAGCTCTTTTGGGGAGTTTTCTGAAAATAAGCTGACCAGTTCTTGGGGTGTAGGTAGAGAAGATAGGGGAAAGAGAAGCGAGGAAGTGGCTGGGGCAGAAATGTCTCTGCTGCTTTTTGGGGCTGGAAGAATTGATATATGAATTACAAACACTTTGAACACCTAGTTGTTGTAGGCTGTTTGTATCCCCTATAATTATTTCCCTTTTTGGTTTCTCTTAGCACTTTTTAAGGCAGCTTAATCAAGGGAGGGAATTCTTTTTAAATGTGGAAAAAAAGTAAAATATAGAAAAAGTAAAAAGTACATCTAGCTGTAAAATAATCTGTGTACTTGTCACTCAGAATAAATATCAATAAAATACACTAATATATAAAATTTAATAATAAAATTTAACAAATTAGTAAATATCACTCAGAATAAATAAAACATTTTTATTATATTTATGTTTTAAAAAATAAAAGACATAAAACATTTCTTATATAATAGAAGTATATTTTATACCCTTACCAGTTCAATTCCCCTTCTGTATTCCATGGAGGCAACCAGCATCCCAGACTTATCCTTATCCCAGTCGTATCCTTTCTGTCCACGTTTTTAAATTTTTACTATGTATATGTATGCATAAATAATAGAAATATTTTAGGTATTAAAAATTAATATAAGTAGTAGTATATCATTTGTTTCTTTATGTTTTTGTGATTTAGCTATACTGATACATAAGATACTTATCCTATATTTATATTTAATTTTTTTGTACTTTATTAAAACAATTTTTTTAATGTTTACTTTTGAGAGAGAGATGGAGTGTGAGCGGGGGAGGGGCAGAGAGAGAGGGAGACACAGAATCTGAAGCAGACCAGGCTCTGAGCTGTCAGCACAGAGCCTGATGTGGGACTCAAACTCACGAACTGGGAGACCATGACCTGAGCTGAAGTTGGACACTTAACCAACTGAGCCACCCAGGCACCCCTCATTTTATGTTATTTTATTTTTATTTATTTATTTCAAGTAAGCTCTAGGCCCATCATGGGGCTTGAACTCATGATCCTGAGATCAAGAGTCTCACACTCTTCTGACTGAGCCAGCCAGGCACCTCAGCAGCACTGTGTTTAAAGTGAAAAACTGGATGCCTCCCTGTCTCAGTCGGTACAGCATGCAGTTCTTGACCTTGGGCCATGAGTTTGAGCCCTACATTGGGTGTAGAGATTACTAAAAAGAATAAATAAAAAAAATAAACACAGTGCTACTGTGAACATCTCTGTAAATGCCTTTTTGTGTCCATTTGCAAGAATATTTATTGGGCAGTGACTTTTCAAACTTGTTTTATGGCAATTTATAGTAAGAAATATATTTTAAATCCAGGGTAGTAACCATCCGTATACACATATAAATTTCAGTGAAGCAAAATTCTTTAGTAACCTTTCTTAACCTTAGTACATGCATTATACTTCGATGTTTTTCTTCTATGTTGTGTGTTTCCTGACCATATGCACAAATGCTGGTCTAGAATCATTAATTTCATTTTATAATTGAATGGGTCATGAACTACTGTTTGATAAGTCCTACTCCAGTGAATTCGTTGAGTAATATACACATTTTCAGTTTTATTGGAACTTGCAAAATTTATCTCCAAAATGCTTCTACTAAATTGCTCCCACCAGTAGTACATAAAACTTCTTGTTTTTCTACATCCTTATCAATTTTTGCCTTTGACAGACTTTCTGGTTTGTCAGTCTGTTGGTTATAAAACTTTTATTCTTTGTTCCCTGTACTTCTGGTGAAGTTGAGCATTTTCTAATATCTGTGTTTTGTGGCTTGCTCTTGACTATTTTTCTATTGGATTGTTTGTCTTTTCTTAGTGATTTATCAGTATTTTACTAATATGTTATCGATTCCAATGCTTTGTTAGTTTGTATTGCAGAAATCTTCCAGTCTGTAGCTTGTCTTTTCAGCTTACTTCTGATATCTTTCATGGGATGTAATATTCTCTGAAATTCTTCTAAAAGTTTTAAAGGTTTGCTTTTTACATTTTGATCTTTATCTACCTAGAATTAATTTTATGTGTGTGATGAACTTGGTCTAATACTCATTTTTATTCACCATATAATCAGTTGCCCCAGCATCTTTTATAGGATAGTCTGTCCTTTCCCCACTGATCTGCAATACTACTTCTATATATCAAATCCCATAACATGGGTCTCTTCTTAGCTCTTTATTTTATTAATTTATATTTACTCTGGTGCTACTAGCAACACATAATCCAATAGATATTGCTTTAAAATAAATCTTTTTAAATTAATTAATTGTGAGAGAGAGAGCGAGTGAGCGAGCACGAATGGGGAAGGGGCAGAGAGAGAGGGGGAAAGAGAGAATTCCAACTAAGCTCAACATTGCCAGTGTGGAGCCCGATGCAGGGCTCAAACCTATGAACTGAACTGTGAGATTATGTCCTGAGCCAAAATCAAGAGTTGGATGTTCAACCGACTGAGCCACCCAGGCGCCCCTAAAATAAGTCTTGATATCTGTTAAGACAGGTTTTGCCTTTTTGTGCTTTATTTTCTTTGTTGTATTCTTAGACCTTTACTCTTATTTTTTAAACAGTTGAAGTATAATTGACAGTCAGTGTTACATTAATTTCAGGTGTAGACATTTGCTTTTAACATGAATAGCTGTATTTGTGTAGTTTCTTAAAAACTGTTGTTGGGGCGCCTGGGTGGCGCAGTCGGTTAAGCGTCCGACTTCAGCCAGGTCACGATCTCGCGGTCCGTGAGTTCGAGCCCCGCGTCAGGCTCTGGGCTGATGGCTCGGAGCCTGGAGCCTGTTTCCGATTCTGTGTCTCCCTCTCTCTCTGCCCCTCCCCCGTTCATGCTCTGTATCTCTCTGTCCCAAAAATAAATAAACGTTGAAAAAAAAAAATTAAAAAAAAAAAAAACTGTTGTAGTTTCACAATAAATTGCATTGGATTTATAATTAATTTGGGGGAATTAACATCTTTATGATAGAGTTTTTACTTATGAAATATTATTTTTTTGTATTTATTCACATTTTCTTTTATGAACTTGTTTTATAACCTCCATTTTGCATATTATCTGTTAGACTTATTCCTAAGTACCTTCTAGTTTTTGTTGGTTCTGTGAATGGATCTTTTTACATTATATCTTTTCTTTGGTTATTGGTGGTGTGTAGTAATGCTGTTGAGTTTTTATTGTTGTTGACCAAATTCAGTGTGTGGACTTTACTGAGATCATAGCTCAAAAACAATTGCTAAAAAAAGATTTATGACATTTATGATATTGTTGGATATTTGAACATTGATTAATGATATTAAAGGATCATTGTTAACTTTTGTAGGTATGGAAATGATATAGCTATGTTTTTAAAAAGTCCTCATTTTCTAGAGATTATATACTGGCATATTAATGACTACAGTGAGGTGTTGTCTGGGACTTGCTTCAAAGGAAATAGGAAATGAGGAAAAGATGGAGAATAGGGAAAGCAAAAGTGGCAGTGAGTGATGGGTATGTGAGGGTTTATTGCTGTTGAGTTTTATATACTAATTTTGTATCTAGAAACCTTGCTGCATTTTCGTATTTGTCCTACTAGTTCTTTTAAATTTTATTATTATTTAAAAAATACTTATTTTGAGAGAGAGAAAGAGAGAGACATTCCCAAGCAGGTTCTGCGCTGTCAGTGCTGAGTCTGACATGGGGCTCAATCTCAGGTACCTGAGAGGTCGTGATCTTATGACCTGAGCTGAAATCAAGAGTCAGATGCTTAACCAACTGGGCCACCCAGGCACCCCTTGACCATATGCATTTTTGTCTCTTCAGTCTGTTAGTATGGTATATGACATTAGTAGAGTTTCTAAGCTTGAACGATTCTTTTTTTTTCCTTCCAAGATTTTATTTAAATTCAAGGTAGTTAACGAATAGTGTAGTATTGGTTTTAGGAGTAGAATTTAGTGATTCATCACTTACATATAATACCCAGTGCTCATCACAAGTGCCCTCCTTAATGTCCATTGCATTTAGCCCATTCCCCCACCCACCTCCCCTCCAGCAACCCTCAGTTTGTTCTCTATAGTTAAGAGTCTGTTAGGTTTGTCTCCCTTCTCTGTTTTTATCTTACTTTATTTTTCCTTCCCTTCTCATATGTTCATCTATTTTGTTTCTTAAATTCCACATGAGTGAAATCATGTTTATCTTTCTCTGACTGACTTTTTTTGCTTAGTATGATATACTCTAGTTTCATCCATGTCGTTGCAAATGACAAAATTTCATTCTTTTTGATGGCTGAGTAATATTCCATTGTATACATGTATGTGTGTAAATATATATACGTGTATATATTATGTGTGTGCATAATCTATATACGTACACACCACATCTTCATTATCTGTTCATTAGTTGATGGACATTTGGGCTCTTTCCATAATTTGGCTATTGTTGGTAGTGTAATGTTGAATAAGTCTTGACTATGTTCCTGGATAAATCCTATTAGATCATTTATATAATAAATTATATAAACGTTTGCTAATATTTTATTTGAGATTTTCATATCCACGTTCACTAGTACTTTTGGTTTTGATCTTTTCTTGCCCTATCCTTGTCTGGTTTCAGTGTGTTATAGAAATCTTAGAAAATGAGGTAGTTTTTTCTTTATTTCCTCTGGAAAAGTCTCTTGAAGCTCTGCTAAATCTTGCTAATACCCTTTTTTGCAAAAATAAAAAAAAAATTTTGAGAGAGAGATAAAGAGTGGGCAAGAGTGCAGGGAAAGGGCAGAGGGAGAGGGAGAGATTGAATCTTTTTTTTTTTTTTTTTTAATTTTTTTTTTCAACGTTTATTTATTTTTGGGACAGAGAGAGACAGAGCATGAACGGGAGAGGGGCAGAGAGAGAGGGAGACACAGAATGGGAAACAGGCTCCAGGCTCTGAGCCATCAGCCCAGAGCCTGACGCGGGGCTCGAACTCACGGACCGCGAGATCGTGACCTGGCTGAAGTCGGACGCTTAACCGACTGCGTCACCCAGGCACCCCGAGAGATTGAATCTTAAGCGGGTTCCACGCTCAGCACGCAGCTCAATCTCATGATCTTGAGATTATGACCTGAGCCGAAATCAGGAGTCAGACACTTAACCAACTGAGTGAGCTTTACAGGTGCACTTGAAAATAAATTTTAGACTCTCAAATCAAATATTTTAATAGTTGCTGTTCTGCTGTGTTCTTTTTCTTGAGTAAATTATGTCAATTTTATTTATGCTTATGTCATATCTTTTTCAAGTATGTTAGCAATATTAACACTATTTATATAATAAATAGTAAGTAACATAGGAGAAAGTTACTTGTAAATCTACCAACCTAACTACTTAGTCTTTTCTGTAATTGCTTATGTATGAAATAGGTATGACCACGGGGTGCCTGGCTGGCTTAGTTGGTAGAGCATACAACTCTTGATCTCGTGGTCATGAGTTCAAGTCCCATGGTGGGTGTAGTGATTACTTAAAAAAAATTCTGTTAAAATAAAATAGGCATGATCAGTGTGTACATAAGACTTCTGTACTTTTACTTTTTTAGTCATTATGAAAGCATAATATAGTAGATACTTGTTCTCTTAAGTGGGTAAACAATATTTCAGATTGTTATTCTACCTGTGTAGAACTTTTTGCTTCCAATTTTTTTTCACATTTCCACAGAAAGTGGTGTATTGCCTTTAGAACAAAATAAGATACTTTCAGAACTTTTGTTAGTGGGGGCACCTGGGTGGCTTAGTCGGTTGAGTGTCCAACTTCAGCTCAGGTCATGATCTCGCAGTTTGTGAGGTTGAGCCCCGCGTCGGGCTCTGTGCTGACAGCTCACAGCCTGGAGCCTGCTTCAGATTCTGTGTCTCCCTGTCTCTCTGCCCCTCCCATGCTCATGCTCTGTCTCTCTCTGTCTCTCAATAATAAATAAACATTAAAAAAATAAAAAAATAAAAAACTTTTGTTAGTGAAGAAAAACCGTTAGAAATTGAAAACTTTTCTAAAATATTATTTGGCAGCTGATCAAGTAGGCCCTTTAACTTAGCAAACTTACTACCTGCAACTGTGTGGAGCCCAAGCTGTCCGATTAGATACAGCTAACTGCTTAGAAGTGTGGCTTGCGCTTGTGGCCAGAGTACCAGCTATCACGTCTGACCTCCTTGGCCTTGACACCAGCAGTACTTTTTCTCCAGCACCCACTCACAGCTCTTCCTTACCACCCCCTGCCTCGCAGCCCTGTATAGGACCCTGTTGAGGTATGTTTGTTAGGTGTTGCCTATGGGGCAGGCAGGGGGCCAGGCTACTTTTGGGGCAACAGCGGCCAGGATCAGCTCCTGAGAGCCTGGCACTATCCAAGGAGAGCCAGAGGCCCCACTGCCAGTGCTGCCACTTCAAACCTTCGTCTGGCTGTGGGGCCACCATGCCTGGTATAGAGCAGGTGGGGGGCTCCCAGCAACTACAGATGTCTGAGGTAGGAAAACAAGGCTGCCAGCTTGTGGCAGCCCCAACAGTGATCCTCAAGGGCTGATCTTGGCCTCCAACCCTGGCTGAGGAGAAAAGGGACCACCCATTGTCCCATAGGAGAGAGGCCCTCCAATTTTTTTTACTTATTTACTCACTTCTGTGGTAATTTAGCAAACTATCTCAGGCAGTGAATAGAATGCTGTCCTACCCACTTTTATTCTAGTTAGGGGAACAGGATCTTGTCAAGGGGATAGAAGGACCTCCTTGTGGCTAGAGTGGTCTGGTTTTAGAGTGGAATGTGGATGGGGCTAAGGGAAGGGATGTGTATAGGCCCAGGGGAGGATGAGCTATGCTCTGCCTGGGGAGTTGGGAAAGCCTTCTCGGAAAAGGTGAGAGTGGAGCCATAAATAAAGCTGCAGTGAACATTTGGGCAAAAGCAGAGTTTTTTCAGAGGGGTAGGATATCCGGTCATAGAATCAGTTCTAAGGATTGAATGGTTAGGTCCCTTTGAGTGCAGGTGACTGTACCAAGAAATCCAGTTGTCCTTGAGTCACATTCAGGTAAATTTGCTACCTCGAATGCCTTTTTCAAACAAATATAGCAAATCAACAGCCCAGCCTGTGGACTTAAAGTTGTAAGCATTTCTACAAATGTTTTTAAGCTCTTTTCTGGTGTACTGACAAATGATTATAACTGAGGGTGAAGAGTTGTGGATTAGAGTCTCATATACTCTAATTACTTGGGTTTACTTGGTCAAGTTACTTTACCTCTCCGAGTCTCAGTTTCCATGTAGGCAAAATGGGGAATTATAATTGGATTATGTGGATTAGATAGGATTATTCCTGTGGGAGCATTTTGTATTCATTACCAGGAAAATACAGCTACTAGTTTTCTTCTTAATCATGTCTACTATAAAAATGAAAACATTATGGCCAGTTTGTAAGAAGTTTTAGGACCAAAAGTATATAAAGTTAACATTTATAGTCCTGTATCCACTTCATGGATTATCTAGTTTAATTTTCCAGTTAACAGTACCATGAGGTATGGGTGCTGATATTTACCTCATTTTAAAAGTAAGACAAAGGGGGCTCAGAGAGGTAATGTTATTTGCTTAAGGTCACACAGGATTAGGACTGGGATTTGAACCCAGATAGACTGAGTTCATGGCTTCTCTGAAAAACCCAAATTCTCCAGAGTGTTTAATGTTTGACTCCTAAATTTTATTTATTTATTTATTTATTCATTCATTCATTCATTCATTCATTCAGTCTCCTGACTCCTGTTTCCATTATCAGAAACAAATTCTGATAATGTTCATTTGAATTCCTAATGCAGAGGACTGGACATTTGTTTGACTCTGAATGCTTTGAGAAATAATGGAGGAGGGGCGCCTGGATGGCTCAGTGGTTAAAATGTCCGATTCTTGATTTCTGCTCAGGTCATGATCTCAGGGTTCCTGAGATTGAGCCCTGAGTTGGGCTCAGTGCTGACAGTGCGGCACCTGCTTGGATTCTCTCTCTCCCTCTCTCTCTGTCCGTCCCCTGCTCACACTGTCTCTCTTTCTCTCCAAATGAATAAATAAACCTTAAAAAAAAAAAAATAACAGGATTTGTGGCCCCTGGTGGCTGGTTCAGTTGGTAGAGCATGCGATTTTTCTTCATCTTGGGATTGTTTGACCCCCATTATGGGTGTAGAGATCATTTAAAAAGAAATAAAGAGGCAGTGACTTAAAAAATAATAATGGAGGATTTGTTTTATTATCTTTATTATTTATTATCTTTGTTATTTATTTATCTTTAGAAGTGGTGGTGTTTTTACCCTGATAAATGATTTGTTTATATTACAATAAGTAGTATATCTGCAGGGCAGAGCCACATGTTGAATGTGTGTTTTTAGTACATTGGGATAAGATGCGGTAATGGGATTAGGGTCTCACTCTTCATCACTTACTTCCTTTTGATTTTTAACTTCTGAATCCTTGGATTTTTTGTTCTTATTTTGAAGAAACTAAAGTAAATGAATGTCAGCTTTTTTATTATGAAAATTTTCAAACATAATGAAAAATTGAACAGTGAGATAAGCACTATACCTTCCACCTGTATTTACTAATTGTTAACATGTAGCCAATTTGATTCATACACTTTTTATAATTTTATTAATCATGATTAGTAGTAATTCCATAATATTTAGTGTCTAGACCATATTCAGATTTTCCTGTTGTCCCAAGAATGTCATTTTTCAAGGTTTCTTTTCTTTATTTTAGAGAAAGAGAGCATGAGCTGGGGAAAGGGGCCGGGGGGGGGGGGGCAGAGAGAGAGAGAATCCCAAGCAGGCTCCACGCTCAGCTCAGAGCCTGACACAGGGCTCAATCCCACAACCCTGGAATCAGAACCTGAGCCGAAATCAAGAGTTGGATGCTCAACTGACTGAGCCACCCAGACACCAAGAATTTTTTTTTTTAATTTTTTTTAATGTTTACTTATTTTTGAGACAGAGAGAGACAGAGCATGAACAGAGGAGAGGCAGAGAGAGAGGGAGACACAGAATCTGAAACAGGCTCCAGGCTCTGAGCTGTCAGCACAGAGCCCGACACGGGGCTCGAACTCACAGACCCGTGAGATCATGACCTGAGCTGAAGTCGGACGCTTAACCGACCGAGCCACCCAGGCACCCCAAGAATGTTGTTTTTAGAAATCGAGGTTTACTCAATCAAGATTGGCACATTACATTTTTTTAACATTTTAAAAAAAGTTTATTTTAGACAGAGAGAGAGAGAGAGAGAGAGAGAGAGTGTGTGTGTGTGTGTGTGTGTGTGTGTGTGTGTGTGTGTGTGAGGTGGGGAGAAGCAGAGAGAGAGAGGGAGAATCCCAAGCAGGATCTGTATTATCAGCGCAGAGCCTGATGTGGGGCTTGACCTCATGAACTGTGAGATCATGACCTGAGCTGAAGTCAGGAGTTGAACCTTTAACAGACTGAGCCATCCAGGCACCCCCATTTTTTTTTTAAAGATTTTATTTTTAAGTAATCTCTGCACCCAGTGTGGGGCTCAAACTTACACCCTGAGATCAAGAGTTGCATGCTCTTCTGACCGAGCTAGCCAGGCACCCCTACGTTTTTGGTTTTATGTCTTTAGTTGCTTTTATTCCATAATAATCCTTCACCCCTTTCCTAATCCCTCCCCCACCATGGCATTATTTATTTATTTTTAAGAGACCTGAACAGTTTCGTAGAATATTCCACATGTGGGGTTGGTCACGTTGTTTTCTCATGGTGAATTCAGCTTGATTCATGTATTCTCTTATACTTCCTGTAAACTGGAAGTTAGATCTAGACAAAAGAGTAAACATTTTTTTGCAGTGTTTCAGTGGTAATGATGTGTGTTTCATATTGTATCACATCAGGGGACACACAAAACTGGGTTGTCCCACTGTACCATGTGGTGACTGCCATCCCTCACCATTTTAAAGGTACATGTTTCTCTGTGAAAGTAGTAAGCAATTTGTGGGAATGCTTTGGTATGTTTCAATATCCTGTTACCCCACACCCTTTACCTAATGATTTTAGCATCCATTGATAATCCTTACCTGAGTAAGTTATTACACTGGCAGTGGAAGAATAATGATTTTCTATCTCTGTCATTCCCTTTATGTTTTGTGTTTTATTGACATTCTCCTGCAAGAAGAACTTTTCTTTCTTTTTTCATTATTAAGAATCACCAAGACTGAGATTATTTAGTGTGGTGTTGTAGTCAGTTATATTCATTATTCTCTTTGGTGCTAAAATTATCCCAGAGTTAGCCAGTGGGAGGCCTTTTAACTGGTTCTTTGTACTTTCGACACACTCCTATTAGTCCTCGAAGTATTTTCTTATTTTCTGGTACTGCTAGAAGCCCCAGATTTATCTTGCACATGCCCCAATCCAGACCCTGGACTCCGCCATTTCTCCAAGGAGTCCTAATTCCTTTCAGTTGGAAGTAGTATTTAGAAATTAAGCTTTGGACATTGGGTGTGTTTATTCCTGCTACAATGTTACTGCTTTTTGGCCTTTTCAGTGGATAAAGCTAAGAAATAAAATTTTTGAAAAATTGTGAGTTCATTTTGGTATTTCCAATTTAAATTTAATATTTGGTAATTTATATTTTGATTTTTCTTTTTGCCTTTTTTCTCTTACATTGAAAATTTTTATTTCTTCTTTTTTAAGGTTTTTTTTTTTAAGTAATCTCTATGCCCAATGTGGGGCTTGAACTCACAAGCCTGAGATCAGAAGTCACATGCTCATAAGGAACACCTAACGAATTCTCTTATGCTACGCTTTTGCCAGTCTATAATTATTTGATTTGATTATTTTTTATTTCTTATTTTTGTTTTTTTAAAAGTTTTTTACAAATTTATTTTGAGGAGGGGAGGGGCAGAGAGAAAGAGGGAGAGAGGGAGAATCCCAAGCAGGGTCTGTACCATGGCCAGTGTGCAGAGCCCAACTTGGGGCTCAAACCCATGAAACCATGAGATCATGACCTGAGCTGAAATCAAGAGCTGGATGCTCAACCAGTTGAGCCACCCAGGCACCCTTCTTTAAGACTTTATTTTATTTTTACTTATTTAAAAAAAACTTTAATATTTTTTATTTTGAGAGAGACAGAGAAAATGTATGCACACATGCGAGTGGGTGAGTGGCAGAGAGAAAGGAGAGAGAGAATCCCAAGCAGGTTCCTCACTGATAGCACGGAGCCCAATATGGGGCTCGATCTCATGAACTGTGAGATTATGACCTGAGCCCAAACCAAGAGTTGGATGCTTAACTGGCTTGGCTGAGCCACCCAGGCACCTCAGAGAAATTATTTATTTAATTAAAAAAATTGTTTTTTTAATGTTTAGTTTTGAGAGAGAGAGAGAGAGAGAGAGAGAGAGAGACAGACTGAGCGTGAGTCGGGGAGGAGCAGAGAGAGGGAGACACAGAAGCTGAAACAGGCTCCAGGCTCTGAGCTGTCAGCACAGAGCCCAATGCAGGGCTTGAACCCACAGACCGTGAGATCATGACCTGAGCCAAAGTTGGACGCTTAACTGACTGAGCCACCCAGGTGCCCCCAACTTTTTTTATGTTTAATTAGTTTTGAGAGAGAGAGACAGCATGAATGGGTGATGGGGGGAAAGAGAGAGGGAACCCCGGGCACCCCGAGAAATTTTTTTAATATTGTAGAATTAGATAGTTATGTGAAGGACTGATCATGCAGGCTCTCCATATGCAGCTTCTCCATTAAATCTCAGGAAGCTATGTTGTTATGTTGTTTATTGTTTCAATTTTATAAATGAAGGAAGAAACCAGGGCTCACAGAGGTAAGTCCTTTGTTCCTAATTTCACAGCTGGTGACTGGTGGAGCTAGGATTGAACCCCTGTTGATCTGACTCCAAAGGCTGGCTATGCCTCCTAGGTGATTCCTTTCCCTAGTGATATTTTCCTGAGTGCTCTTCCATGTTTTCTGAATTTGCTGCTAGGTTGCCAAAAAACAAAAAAGACATGAAAAGGGTTAAAGTATTTTTTGAACCTCATGTGACAGTAGATGTGTAGGGAGATACAAATGTGATCCAGAGTGGGTGAGAAGTCTTTCTTGATTAATGCTGTGATATTTTTAATAGGTCTGTATCTTTGATTTATTTTGTCTGAAATGCTTATACAGAAGCCTAGTTTCTCTCTTGTCTACTACACATATTATTCTTCTGTTAAACAACAGTAGTAATGGCAGCTAACATTTGTCAGAGATTTGCTTTGTGTCAGGTATGATGCTAATTGCCTTAATTGCTTAGGCAAGCCCATTTAGAACTGAAGCTCAGAAGTAAAATGACTTGCCCAAGATCACAGATTAATCACTGATGAATCTGAGACTTAACCTGTTTTTTAAAAAAATGTTTATTTATTGGGGTGCCTGGGTGGCTCAGTTTAAGTGTCTGACTTTGGCTCAGGTCAGGATCTCACAGTCTGTGGGTTTGAGCCACATGTCCGGCTCTGTGCTGACAGCTCAGAGCCTAGAGCCTGGTTCGGATTCTGTCTCCATCTGTCTCTGCCCCTCTGCCACTTGCGCGCGCGCTCTCTCTCTCTCTCTCTCTTTCTCTCTCAAAAATAAGAGAGAGAGAGGGAGAGAAAAAGAATCCCAAGCAGGCTCCACACTGTCAGCACAGAGCCGGACGCGGGGCTTGATCCCACAAACTGTGAGATTATGACCTGAGCCTAAATCAAGAGTTGGATACTCAACCTACTGAGCTACCCAAGCGCCCCTAACTTGGTTGTGTTAGACAACTGTTTTATGTATCTTACCAGAAATCATTTGTAAATCATCTAAGCCAGTTTTTCTTAAATTCTAGGGTCCCAAAGAAATCATAGATTTAGGAATTTTATTATTTAGGGAGGGGAATTTGTAAAATAAAGATTTAGATTTTCCATGGAGGTTGTTACTTCTTAAAAAAGTTTATCTCACCAAACAGGCTGTGGAGTACTGATAAGAATTCATCTTCTAATTTTGGACCTACCACTTTGGGACACACTTTCCAGATATCCATTTCCTACTCTCTGGATGGCATAATCCTGCCTGCCTCTTTACCTTGTGCAGATGAACTGACTTAAGATGTGAGAGGCTTCAGTCTCCTAGCAGTGATGTTTGGTGGATAGGACAGAAACTGCTAGTTCTGCCACCCTCCGCCTTTTTCCTATCATCTGTCAGGAGCACACCATCTGCCTTGAACAGTAGGCCTCGCCTTCTCTGTTCTACCCAGAACATGGTGAAAAACTCCTCTGTCTGTTGCTTTCCTAACTCTTTGGCACATTTCCACTGCTTTGTTTCCATTTAAGTTGATCATGGTCTCTTTCCATTTTTTTGTACAAAGGATTTTAAAATCTGAGTTTCATTGTGTCCTTAGCTCTTGTCTCACTTTTTTTTTTTTTTTTTTTAATTATGTTTAAGCACTGGGGTGCTTGGGTGGCTCACTTGGTTAAGCATCTGACTCTTGATTTTGGCTCAGGTCATGATCTTACAGTTTGTGGGATCGAGCCCCACATCAGCACAGATCCCATTTGAAATTTTCTGTCTTCCTCTCTTCTCTGCCTCTCCCCTGCTCTCTTTCAAAATAAATAAATAAAAAAGATTATATTAGAATTATTTGCACTGATCAAGTCTGAGTTTCTGGTTCTTATCTCTTCACTTCTTGTGCCATCTTTTTTTTTTTTTTTTGGTACATCCTTTTTTTAAATGTTTATTAATTTTGAGAGAGAGGCACATGCAGGGGAAGGGCAGAGAGAGAGGAGAGAGAGTGAATCCCAAGCAGGCTCCACACTGTCAGCAGAAAGCCCAATGGCAGGGTTTGAACTCTGGAACCATGAGATCATGACCTGAGCCGAAAGAGTCAGTTGCTTAACCAACCGAGCCACCCAGGCGTCCCATGGTAATTCTATTTTTAACTTTTTGAGGAACTTCCACACTGTTTTCCAGAGTGGCTGCACCAGTTTGCATTCCCACCAACAGTGCAAGAGGGTTCCCCTTTCTCCGCATCTTCGCCAACACCTGTTGTTTGTTGTGTTGTTAATTTTAGACGAGTTGTTTTAGTGGAGCACTGGGGACAAAATCCTGATGGGCATGAGTTCAAGAAAAATGGGAGAGAGAGCTGGTGTGGTGCACAAATGGAGGAATTGGCCATTTATAGGAGCAGATAGTTCATTTATTATAAGGGGAAGAGGAAGACTGGGTGTACAGATGGAAATGAAGGTTGACTTGTGGGATTGATGATGGGAGCATGTGTTTTTTCTTTTTCTTGTGTGTGTTTTCTGTTTTAAAATTGAGTTATAATTTATATACTGTACAGTTATATGAGTCTTGCCAAATTCACAGTCATGCATGCACCACCACAAAATGTAGAGCGCTTTTATTACCCCACAAAATTTCCTTGCATGCCTTTCTACTCCTTCTGCCATTTCCAGCATCTGTTACCCACTGATCCTGTCTTTGTCCATGTAGTTTTACTTTCTCCAGAATGTCATATAAATGGAATTGGACAGTGTGTAGCCTTTTAAATTTGTGTTATCATATTCACTTATCATAATGCATTTGAAATTCATCCACACCTTTGCATGAATCAGTAATTTCTTCATTTTATTGCTGAGTAGAATTCCATTATATGGATGTACCACAATTTATCCATTTACCTGTTCAAAGATATGAATTGTTTCCAGGTTTTACTAAATAGGAATACACTTTTGCTTACAGATTTTGTGAGAACATAAGTTCTCATTGTCTTGGGCAAATGCCAAGGAGTGTGATTGCTGGGTTATAGGTTAAATGTATGTTTAACTTGTTGAAAAACTGCCAAACTGTTTTCCAGTGTGGCTATTCCATGTTTGCATTTCCACTGGCAATGCGTGTGAGTCCCAGTTGCTCTGTGTCTTTGCCAGCACTTGGTGGGATTCTTTTGTTTCCCTCCTTTTTTATTTTTCTAAATTGAGTTATAATTTATATACCATAAATTTACTCTTTTAAACCATACAAATCAGTGGTTTGTAGCATATTCACAAAGTTGTACAATTGTTGCTACTCTAATTTCAGAATATTTTTGTCACCCCGAAAAGAAACCCCATATGCATTAGCAGTCATTCCTTTTTCCCCTCAGCTTGCCCCAGCCCTAGGCAATTACTAATATACTTTCTGTCTCTATAGATTTGTCTATTCTGGGCATTTGCTCAGAAACTGAATCATACAGTGTTTTTCTTTGTGACTGGCTTCTTTCACTTAATATACTTTCTTTTTTTAAAATTAAATTTTTTTTTCAAGAATCATTTTTGTCGTAGAATATATCAACATTTTTTTTAAGTTTATTTGAGAGAGAGATAGGAGAGCAGATGGGGGTGGGGGCAGAGAGAGAGGGAGACTCTGAGGTCTGAGGTGTCAGTGCAGAGCCTTATGCAGGGCTCGAACTCACGAATTGTGAGATCATGACCTGAGCTGAAATTAAGAGTTGGATGGTTAACACACTGAGCCACCCAGGCGCCCCAATAAACATTCTTTTTGATGGGCGAGTAACAATATTCCATTATAGGGATATGCTATATTTTGTTTATCCATTTATCAGTTGATGAGTGTTTGTGTTGTTTTCACTATTTGGTTATTAGGAATAATGCTGCTATGAACATTTGTGTATGAGTTTGTATGTAGACATATATTTTCATATTTCTTGTGTATCTACCTAAGAATAGAATGGCTGGGTCATATGCTAATTATCCTGTTTAATCTTTTGAGGAATTGCCAAATTTTCCCCTACAGCAGTTGCGCTGTTTTACATTCCCACCAGCAGTGGGATTCTTTTTTTGATTGATTTTATTTTTTAAATGAAATAAGGAAATCCTCAGCTAAGGATGAAAATCAAAAGGAGGAGGGCTTGGATTTGAGGAAAGAAGATATTAGGTATGAAATGTCATTTAGGAGAGTGAAGAGGGATTGGATATGAGAAATGTGGTAGGATTGCTGATGCCATCAAATGCCACTAAAGTCCCACTGGAGGTTGGTGGTCATGGAGTTTTTCAGTAAGCTTTTTATGTTATTTTATTTTTTTAAGACTTTATTTTTAAGCAGTCTCCATGCCTAACATGGAGCCCACACTCAACCCTGAGATCTAGAGTTGTATGTTCCACCGACTCAGCCAGTCAGCGTCCCAGCTTTTTATTTTAGAATAGTTTTAGAGTTACAGAAAAATTCCGAAGATAATACAGAGTGTTCCCATATATGACACACCCAGTATTCCCCACTCTTAACTTTGTACATTAATAATACAGAAATGTAAGGTACATTTGTTACAATTTATGAACCAATATTGGTATATTATTATTGACTAAAGTCCATACTTTATTCATACTTCCTTAGTTTTCCCCTAATGTCCTTTTTCCAAGAACTCATCCTGGATACAACATTGCATTTAGTAGTCCTGTCTCCTTACTTTAAAGTCCATACTTTATTCATACTTCCTTAGTTTTCCCCTAATGTCCTTTTCCAAGAACTCATCCTGGATACAACATTGCATTTAGTAGTCCTGTCTCCTTAGGCTGCTTTTGGCTGTGTCAGTTTCTAGATTTTACTTGTTTTTGATGACCTTTTATTTATATCAGTGTGGACTCCTACTTCTTTTACACTTTGTGTTGTAATCCAATACTGCTTTATTTTGTTGCTCTTGTTGTATTGGGAGCTCTTTCAGTTGGCTCTTGTGTCCTTTTTTTTTTTTTTTTTTTTTTTTTTTTTAAGATTTTATTTTGAAGTAATCTCTGTACCTAATGTGGAGCTTGAACTTTACAACCCTGAGATCAAGAGTGGCATGCTCTATGGACTGAGCCATCCAGGTGCCCCTCTTGTATTCTTTTGACATACTCCAATGATCACTGTGTGTGTGTGTGTGTGTGTGTGTGTAACACTTCCTTATTTCTGTCACTACAAAATATTCTAGGCTCATCTTGTATATTTCCTGTCTCAATCCTAGAATCAGCTAAGACCTCTGGTACCTTTTATTGGAAAATGGTATTAGACACAGAGATTTGGGTGCTAGGTATGCTCATTGCTACTGAGGAATTGTTGGTTCTAGTCTCTGGATTATTATTATTCTTAGAGTAAGAGACAATATCTGTATTTTTTTATTTTTGAGAGAGAGAGCTCAAGTAGGGGAGAGGGGCGGGGGGCGGGGGGGAGAGAGAGAGAGAGAGAGAGAGAGAGAGAGAATGAGAGAATGAGAGAATGAGAGAATGAGGATCTTAAGCAGGTTCCATGCTCAGTGTGGAACCCTGTATAGGGCTCAATCCCACAACCGTGAGATCAAGACTTGAGCTGAGATCGAGTTGGATGCTTAACTCACTGGGCCACCCAGATGCCCGCTCCCTTTTTTAAACAGTCAAGTTCAAACAGTTTTAAACAAGTTTTAAACAGCTCAACAAGCTAGAATGTCTAGAATCCCCTTGGAGTTTCCCTGGCTCTTTTCTTCACCCCATCATCTACTCCATCAGCTAATCCTGTCAGATTCACCTGCAGAATCTTTCCGGACTTTTATACTGGTTGCCACCTCCATCCTCCTGCTCTGGCCTCAAGCTTCCATCATGGATCTTCTAGACCTTGGCACTAGCCACCTAACAGGTCTCCTGCATCCTTCTGTACTGAGCTTCCTCCTGAGGCTCTTTTCCACTCAGCAGCCAGTGGTAGGCCCTGGATTTTTATTTTTTAATTTTTTTTCTTTCCCACTCCCTCCTTTTATTTTTACTTCTATTTTTTTCTTCCCTTCAACCCTGAACTTCTATTTATTTTTATTTATTTATTTTTTTTGAGAGAGAGAGCATGAGTGAGCTAGGCACAGAGAGAGAGGGAGAAAGAGAATCCCACAAGGGGCAGAGAGAGAGGGAGAGGGAGAGAGAGAGAGAGAGAGAGAGAGAATGAGAATCCTGAAGTGGGGCTTGAGCTCACCCAGTGTGGGGCTTGCAGTCACAAACTGTGAGACCATGACCTAAGCCAAAGTCGGATGCTTAACTGACTGAGCCATCCAAGTGCCCAACTCCTGAATTAAAAAAAACAACACTTTGAAAAAAAAAAACTTCTCAACGTTTATTTATTTTTGAGAGACAGAGAGAGCACAAGTGGGGGAGAGGCAGAGAGAGAGAGGGAAACACAGAATCTGAAGCAGGTTCCAGGCTCTGAGCTGTCAGCACAGCCTGATACGGGGCTTGAACCCACAAACAGTGAGATCATAACCTTTGCTGAAGTTGGACGCTTAACTGACTGAACCACCCAGGCGCCCCCAAAAAACTTTTGATACTAATTTTCATGGTCGTTTACAGTTGTAAGACTTTGATTGAATTAATAAAAGAGCAAAGATGCTACTCTTTTTAAAATTTTTTTTAAAAATTTTATTTTTTTAAGTAATCTCTGTACTCAACATGGGGCTCAAACTCACAACCCCGAAATCAAGAGTTGCACACTCCAGAGGCACCTGGGTGGCTCAAGTCGGTTAAGCGTCTGACTCTAGATTTCAGCTCAGGATTGATCTCACAGTTTGTGCGTCCGAGCCCCGTGGTTCATGGGTTCGAGCCCCGCATCGGCCTCTGCACTGTCCGCATGGAGCCTGCTTGGGATTCTCTCTCTCCCTCTCTCTCTGCCGCTCCCCTGTGTTCTCTCTCTCTCAAAATAAATAAATAAACATTAAAAAAAAAAAAAGTTGCACACTCAACTGACTGAGCCAACTAGGCACTCCATTTAAAAAAACTTTTTATTGAGGTATAATTTATATTAGAGTGCACAGATCTTAAGTGTGTAGCTTGATGAACTTTTATACATGGATATATGTGTATAACCACCACCCAGATCAAGATACAGATATGTTGGGCACCTTAGAAGACCCTTTTTCCCCACACTGAGTCATACTGCCTACTCGCATCCAAGGAGACCACCTTTGGTGGTCTTGCATTTCAAATGAGACCCATTAGCATGTTGAGTAAGTTCTCTAGCCCTAATCAGCTGCCTGTGTGGAGAATGTGGAGAATCTGATTTACCTAGGGTTAGGGTTTATCCAGGCAGGTCTGATGGAGGGGGAGAAGGGGCTAGGGAGTTGGAAGGAAGTGACATCAAAGGATAGGATTTCCAGGATGAGAGTGAAGGTGAGAGCAGGCAGAAGGAACAATGTGAGCAAAAGTATTCAGGGCTCAAGAAATATGTGTTCTCAGAATCTGGCCAGGGAACACATCAGGAGTGCTCAGAGATTGGGCGAAGAAAGGAAAATGTTAAGCAAGAGAGAGAGACATAGATTCTTCTTGGGAACAGAAAAATAGTGATGTTTATTCAGTTACCAAATATTTACTGAGTGTCACTGTATCAGGCCCTTTGCCAGTGCTGATAGAGGGGCATAGGTTGCCTGGACGCAATGACTGTTCAACTGTTGCTGGTGAAGAATGATTCGGATGTAGAGGGCAGATGAATTCAAGACACTTCCGGAGTTAGAAGTGTCAGATGTTGATTAATGGAAGTGATGAAGAAGTAGGGAAAGAGTTAAGGCATCCAAAACAGTACAGTTTTTCTGCAGCTTAATAGTCAGCCTTTTGTTTTTCACTAAATACAACTTCCATTTCCATCCTCTCTCCAGCAAAGGCTGGGGATGGCTTAGAATGTTACTTTTGTGCATAGAACTCTTTTGCTTCTGGTGTTGTGCACGGAGCCAAGAATAAAGGCACACTCTGATTCTTGAAGTAAATGCGTGCTGTATATTTGCAGAAAGGGTGATTATTTATTTATTTTTAAATGCTTATTTATTTTTGGGAGAAAGTGCACATGCATGCCAGTGGGGGAGGGGCAGGGAGGGAGGGGGACAGAGCATAGGAAGTGGGCTCTGTGCTGACAGTAGGGAGCCCTATGGGAGGCTTGAACTCACAAACCACGAGATCATGACCTGAGCCAAAGTTGGATGCTTAACTAACTGAGCCATCTAAAGCACCTCAGAAAGCTGTTTATATATATAGTAAGAATCTGGAAGCAGCCTGAATGCCCAACCCCTGCAGGAAAGTTTAGGCAAATTTTGAGCTAACCATCAGGTAGATTATTGGATGGCCAAGACAAAAGACATTTTTATGGACCTGTGTCACTGCAAGGATATTTACACGTGAAGTCGAATTAAGAGAAGTCCTCACTGACTTAGTCGGAAGATCTGGATACTGATCTTGGTTACACCTCTTCCTAGTCCCTCTTTTTTTTTTCCTTTTTTTAAAAGTTTACTTACTTATTTTGAAAGAGAGGGAGAGAGTGAGCGAGCAGGGGAGGGGAAGAGAGAGGGAGAGACAGAATTCCAAGCAGGCTCTGCACTGTCAGCACAGACCAACTCGGGGCTTGAACTCACAAACTGTGACATCATGACCTGAGCTGAGATCAAGAGGGGGATACTGGGGCGCCTGGGTGGCTCGGGTGGTTAAACATCTGACCTCAGCTCAGGTCATGATCTCTCAGTTTGTGAGTTGAAGCGTCATGTTGGGCTCTGTGCTGACAGCTCAAAGCCTGGAGCCTGCCTTGGATTCTGTGTTTCCCTCGCTCTCTGCCCCTCCCCCATTCATGCGCGGAGGCGCGCGCACTCTCTCTCTCTCTCTCTCTCTCTCTCAAAAATAAATAAACATTTATTGGCTTAACCAACTAAGCCACCCAGGCGCCCCTCCTAGTCACTGTTTTGAGTCTTAATTTCCACATATGTAAAATGCGTGCAGTGATAATGACAACTGCTTAAGTGCTCATGAAATTGTGGTAAAGATCCAGTGAGATACCTTATGTAATAGCAGTTATAACCCCCACAGTAAGTGACACACATCTGTTATTAATAGCCATGTTAGTGAGTGCTGACCAGTTGGAGTGGGAACTCAGAGGGAAATTTTTATCCTTTCTGGTCCTCTCCCCTACCCCCACACCCTGTAATGTTTCTTCAGTTTGTATTTCTGGTGTGTGTGTGGGGGGACCAAATAGATTCCTGCCAAGCACTGTCTAGCTGCTCTAATTTAAGCATGTGCACAGTGTGTAGGGTTGGGCAGCTTAATTTCACTCATAGGACTGAGCAGCAGGCCTTCCGGGATTTGAAGTCATTTACTGTGGACAAACCAAATATTGTCTCCCTGTGTTAGATCTGCACTGTTCTCTGCCTTTCTGGACATGTACATGGCATTATTCTCTCTCATTTGGTGTGAGCTTCACTCTCCCAGAGTCCTCTCCTTACCTTGGTGGAGCTCTAGGGTAGGTTGACTTATCTGTTAGCTTAGAGCAGTGTTTCTCAAACTCAAAAATAGGACTGGTGCCTCTGACCTGTATACTATTTATGGATCCCACTTTTGGTAGCATTGGAGCAAAATGCTACTACATTAGCTCTGATAAAGATGGTCTAGATTATGGAAAAGCACAGCAAAACATTCTTCATGGAGACTTTGTGGACCACTAACTCTGTTCACCAGCACCCTGTGGTCTATGGGCTGCTATTGGGAAACAGTCACTTACGGCCCAGCTGCCCATCCTTTCAAGAGCTATGGAATCCATATGGTTCCTGTGCAGCTCTCTGCATAGTTTTCTGTTTCCTTTGTCACTTTCAGTTTTCTGCACTACTTTGTCCTCTTTTGTGCTTCCATTCCTCTGTACCTATGCTGATTTACTCATACTATACCCAGAAATACTCGCTAGCCTCACTGCCTCCTTGATCACCTGGAAAATGCCTCTTCATCTTTCAGAATTGAAATCGAGTGTCTCCTCTTCACTAGCATTGTCTTGACCTGTCTCCTTCTTCCTTGGCCTCTTAATTTCCCTCTGGTCCTAGAACTGGTCTTTTGCTCCTCTGCACCATGCTTAACCTTAAGTAGTCTTCTGTTGTTGCACTTCATTATAATTACTTCGGCCTATAGACAGGTTTATTCCCCTGAGGATACTGTAGTGACTACGAAACAGATACTTTATGGTTTTCTGTAGTCTCTTAGGGAATTAGACCATAAACATAAGCAAGTAAATGGAGAAACACATGAAATAATTATACATTGGGGTAAATGCTATGAAGGAAGCAAATGGGAAACTGACATAGACTGGAAGGAGATGGGAGCTACTTGAGATATGGTAGTTAGGGACTCCAATGCTGTAGGAATGTTAGGCTGTTGCCTAGGAAGAGTAGGCAGAGAGAAATGTTTCAAGTAAAAGGAGCACACTGGGTATGGGAAGGTATGTGGTATGTCTGAGGAAATGAAAGGCCCAGTGTGTTTTATAACATAGAGTCTGTCTTCCTCTGCCAGCTGCTATGATCACACATCTTCATATATTTGACACTGTATTTCCAAACCCTGGCATACTTCCTGGCCCAGAGTAGGTATTCAGAAAATGTGTAATTGATGAATTTCCGTCCCTCCCTCCCCCTTTTTTGGGTCAATTTTCCTTGTCCCTTTATATTTGTTTGGCTACACTGGTGTTCTGTGGCTTGGTTGACTTACTGAATAGTTATGTCCCTTGCCTAAAATAAGGTCACCATAGTAACCTAATTTACTATGAAACTTATGTTATTTGTCTTTTCTAAGTTGAATTCTAGATAAGTATGAATTTTCAGTATTTGTTTGGCTTTGGTAGAGAGCTATTTTGTAACTAATTTTGTCATGGTGATCATAGCACTTGTGCATAAATCCCCTCCAATTTGACAGTTGTTATGTTGGGGTCTGTTTGTCTTTTTGACATTTGCAACATGGATATCATTGGTTTATTTTAATGATTCACCTTGCTTTGTGTATATATTCCTTTTTTAAAAAATGTTTATTAATTTTTGAGAGAGAGACAGAGTCAGAAACAGAGAGAGACAGAGAGAGAGAGAGAGCAGGGGAAGGGAGACACAGAATCCAAAGCAGGCTCCAGGCAGAGCTGTCAACAGAGCCCCATGCAGGGCTCAAACCCACGGACTGGAAGATCATGACCTGCGCAGAAGTCGGATGTCCAACTGACTGAGTCACCCAGGTGCCCCTGTGTATATATTCCTATTGCTGTTTTGTGGCTCTAGGTATTCATGTCAAATCTTTTTAAAAAGTACATTTGGGGGCACCAGGCTGGCTCAGTTGGTGGAGCATGTGACTTTTGATCTTGGGGCTGTGAGTTTGAGCCCTGTGTTGAGTGTGGATTGTTTAAAAATAAAATATTTTTAAAAAGTACATTTGATGAACATTTATTGAATGCATAGGCATTGGGTGTAGATTACATAAAAATAAAAAATCCTTACAAAAAAAGAAAAATAAAAAAAGAAGGGTCCACTCAGGTACTTTAGAAGTAGGGTAGGGGAGAGCATGTAGAAACTCAGTCTCCAGCTCAAGTATGCTATAAGAAATACTGTCTGTTTCTGGTTATAGGGTATAGGTATAGGTAGGCCAGATAATTCTAGGCTTATTACTACTTTACTCTTTTCCTTCCAGAGATCAAGAATATTCTTGGTCTCTTTGTAGGGAGGCAGAGGAGCCCACCACACCTCTTTTTGGGCCCTTGGCACTATAGAAGCCCTAATGCTTGGTCATCTATTTTGTATCTCCACAACCTAGCTGTTTGTCTCAGAATACAAATTTAGGAATGTATGTTGAATAATGGAATTGATAGGGCATAATTTCTGCCTTATAAAGTGCTTAGCATCTAGTGTTTGTATTTGCCATTTAAAAATCCTGTTTGTGGGGCGCCTGAGTGGCTCAGTCAGTTAAGCGTCCGACTTCGGCTCAGGTCATGGTCTCATGGTTCGTGAGTTCGAGCCCCACGTCGGGCTCTGGGCTGATAGCTCAGAGCCTGGAGCCCGCTTCAGATTCTGTGTCTGCCCCTCTGCTGCTTGCACTCTGTCTCTCGCATTGTCTCAAAAGTAAATAAACATTAAAAAAAAAAATTAAAAATCCTGTTTGTGACTTGAGTCTGAAATGTTTTTATTGAGTCTTCTGAGCCTTTTCTTTAAAGGAAAACTATTGAACAATTAAATTATATCCGATGATCATTTCAAACTCTATTAGGCAAAATTAACTCAAGAAGAGGTAGAAAGCATGACCGGATTAATAACCACAGAAGTGATGGAAAAGGTCGATAAAGAATTGTCTTGTGAAAAAGTCTCAGACTAGGCAGTTTCATAGAAAATGAAATCAAGCTTTCAAGTCCTTTCTTTGAGCTTAGCATAGCCTAATCCTGAAATTGGGCAGGAAGGACATAATACAAGGAAACTTGGACAAGTCCCACTTATAAAAGAGACACAAAACTTGTCAGTAAAATACTAGAACTCCCAATAGACACTTACTAAATGAATGGCACACACAACCAAATATGATTTATTTTATAGGGTAATGATAACTTAAACTTAGGAAATCTGTTATTTCATTTTATTCATAGAGTAAAAGAGAAAAGTTGTACAATCATCTTGACAAAGACTGAGAAGTCTCAAAATTTATTCTTTTTTTAAAAATTTATTTTTTAAATTCACATCCAAGTTAGTGAGCATATAGTGCAACAGTGATTTCAGGAGTAGATTCCTTAATGCCCCTTACGCATTTAGCCCACCCCCTTCCCACAACCCCTCCAGTAACCTTCTGTTCTCCATATTTAAGAGTCTCTTATGTTTTGTCCCCCTCCCTGTTTTTATATTATTTTTGCTTCACTTCTCTTATGTTCATCTGTTTTGTATCGTAAAGTCCTCTTATGAGTGAAGTCATATGATATTTGTCTTCCTCTGACTAATTTCTCTTAGCGTAATACTCTAGTTTCATCAATGCAGTTGCAAATGGCAAGATTTCATTCTTTTTGATTGCCGAATAATACTGCGTTTTGTGTGTGTGTGTGTGTGTGTGTGTGTGTGTGTGTGTGTGTACACATATATACATACCACATCTTCTTTATCCATTCATCCATTGATGGACATTTGGTCAAAATTTATTCTTGAATCCTTGGTAAGTAAGTATGAGGAAAACTTCACATTAAAGGCATTAATTAGAAAACTCTACAGACTTCACACTTAATGATGAAACATTGGAGATATTTTCATTAAAAGAGAAGGATGCCAACTATCTGCTAATTTTCAACATCATCTTAGAAGCACTAATCAGTGTCATAATGCAAGAAAAATAAATGGTAGTATCAGTATTATACTGATATACAAATTATTATAATCATAATTTGGATAGGATATGGTAGTCTACCTGTGAAATGCAAGGCAATTAATTGATAATCCATTAGCGAGAGTTTGAGTAGGTTCAGAAATCAGAACAGAATAAGAAAGTATACAGTGAGAGTGCTGCTTCTACTTCTTCATCCTATACCTGCTCTGTTCTCTATAGGTAACCAGTTTATTAGTTTCTGTCCATCCTACCAGTGTTTCTTTATTTAAATACACAACGTAACACAGAAAGTATTATAAGATATGCACTATTCAGTAGCTTGCCTTTTTTTTTTTTTTAATTTGATTTTGAGAGCCAGAGAGTGCATGTACATTTGAGCAGGAGAGGGACAGATAGAGGGGAAGAGAGAGAATCCCAAGCAGGCTCTGTGCTGCCATCAGCATGCAGTGTGCCATCAGCATGCAGGCTCTGTGGGGCTAGATGCCATGAAATCACGACCTGGGCTGAAATCAAGAGTTGGAGGCTTAACCGATTGAGCCACCCAGGTCCCCCTGTAGCTTGCCTTTTTTAAAGTTAATACGTCTTGGAAATCTTTCTGTATCGATTCATAGGGTATGTTTTCTCACTTTCTGTCTTTTGTTTTATAGCTGCATCATATTCTATTTTGTGGATGTGCCAAGCAGCATACATATAAATCCAATAACCACAAAGCTGTTGGTTGATAATCTGCCCATTAAATACTCAAAACTTTTAATTTAAAGGTATTTATTTTTATATGCACAAGTATTATGTAACTAAATCTTTGTAAAAATTCAAACTACAAGCAAAGTCTCTTGACCATTTCTAATACCTGTTCGACCTTCCCTAGAGCGAACTTTTGTTATCAGTTTAGTGTTCAATATCTGTTCCTTTCTGGCTAATATTTCCATTAGAAATGTGACTCCCAGCTGCAGTGTTACTTTGTAAACTAGAGTCTCATCAGTGACTGTTAGTTACATGTTGAAGCAGGAAATTCTTGCTCCTCTTTCCTGTCTATACATAGTCTGTTCACAACTTCTCTTTTGTTAACCTTGTCACATCTTCTCTAGCTCCCCCCGTGGTTATCCAGATATTTAGGTTGCACTAGTACAATTACTGTTTTGTAGGTAAAAAGTAGTTGATTATCAGTAATTTCATGTAGTTTCACTTAATAGTGTTAAAACTTAATTGGTTCATGTGTCTGATTCTCCTCAAGGACAGGAGCCAGAACACTTACGTCTTATAATCCCTTTCAAGACCTGGAATTGACTGGGTGGGTCAAAGTCACTTAATAAAGTTCTGTTGACTGATGAAGCTGAGCTGTTTCCAAGGCAACCAGCAATTTTGATCCACCAAGTCTTCTCTGTTCTTTGAAATGCAGTTGGGTTTCCCCATTCTCAGTGAGTGCCTCTCATCCTTGTCACACTTTAGAAAAGTAGGGGAAACTGCCTTCTCCTTAGGAAACCTTGTTGACCCCGTTGTTACTAATTGATCCTCTTGGTGAGGTTTATGTAGTTTATGTACTGCAGACAGTAGGATGCCTGTGCCCTGTAAAGTTTTTTGAGCAAGGAAGGGCTTTAGAGTAGCCAAGGGCCTAGAAGACCTTCTTCAGGCTCCCGAGCATGTGCATTGCAGTTGCTAGCCTAGGAATTTGGAGTTAATCTGTGGATCTGGACTTACCAGACTTTTAGAAGGTACTGACCAAATTCAAAATAATTTGGGATTTGTCCTGAGGTTGCACTTTTTATTTTGCCAAATAAGGATATTTAAAATAAGTATCTAGTTATATACTCTTTATAGTTGGTACATGCTCATGGTACAACATTCAAAACATACAAAAAGATATATATTGAATAAAATAAGTCTCATACTTCCTCTCCAGTTCCTTAACTATCCAGTTCCCTTCCCAAGAGGCAAACCGGGTTGCTTGATCATCCTTCCAGAGATAGCCCACGCATTTAAAAACAGGTATGAATGTATTGGCTCTCTCTCCTCTCCCAAATAAATGGTAGTGCATTCAGTACACTTTGCACCTTTAGTTGTTGGGTTTTTTCCCCACTTTTCTTAGAGATCTCTTAAAATCAGTACATAAAAGGCTGACATACTCTTTTTAATGGCTACATAATATTAGTAAGAGACCAACAGTTACCACTGTTTTAATTTAAAAAGTATATTTACACACCAAAAATTTAGAAAGAATGTGATTTTAGTATAAAGAAAAGTTCTGCAAATTAAATAAATTTAGTTCTGTGAGAAATTAATTCCATGCATTGGTCCAAAGCCTTGTGTTTGAAAACTACTGCTAGAGATAGTAAACCATTAAACAAGAGCTTTTGAATAGGAGTGCGTTAGGCCAGCTTGTGTTATTTTAGGGAGGCTCGCTAGTCTCTGGTAGGCTGTACAGATGAGAGGGCAAAAGGAATATGATTGAGATGTCCGTGTCCTTCTCTCTGCTTTATGGAGTGGAATAGATTTAGGGAATGCTTTTGTTTTCTACAGTTGTATTACACAGTTCATCACATTGTATAGTTAGCTAGTCTGCTGTCAAGATATCTTCTGTTTGTAGTAGCTGTATGTCAGTTGTATCAGAGTAGGGAGACTAGGTTCAGGGCTGTTTATTCTGTTAACATTTTTTGGGGAATTGATGTATGTTTAGTACCATTCAGAATTTTATCAGTCCTGTGTGAAAAATACCCACATGAAGTGATGGGAGCCTGAACTTGGAGAGTGACTGAAATTGGAATGGGTAGCTGGAGTCTGGAGCTTTGGGACTGAAGAATTGACAGGACACTTGACCTTTGGGAAGACTAGGGAGAGCAGAATTCATTTGCTGAACATTTATTGAATGCCCAGTGTCTGCAACCTACTGTGATAGGTTAACGGCAAACAAACTGCCTTAGAGGTTACTGGTGTAGGATTGAAGAGGACATAGTATTCAGACAGAAGGAAGCAGGCCTGTTTATTTAGGTAGCACATGTTTGTTAGGATAGCGGGGTACTAGGTGCTGGATATAAGGCAGGCAGGTAGAATCTAAACTTTCTCAATCTAGAATATCAATCTGATTAATACGAGTGTATTTAAGGAACAATATTATTTATTTTTAACCATTTATTTTTGGAATGAGCAGTATAATAATATGGTTGAAAAATAAAAAAAAATATTAAAAGGCATGCTACAAAAATTCTCTCTCCCACTTTTGTACCTCCCCTCCCCCAATACTCAGTTCCCCTGTTGTGTCAGTTAGGTTTCAGTGCTGGAAACAAAACCACTTTGGGTACTTTAACCACAAAAGGATTTAACACAAGAAATTGGGTACTTAGAAAATTGTTGGAAGGGTTGGAGGAGTGGGACTCAAGGTTGCTGCCCTTAAGTATCAATTTGAAGGACCCACCCCGGAGCTGTGTTCTGGAGGTCAGGAAGTTACTGCTGCCACTGGCCCACTGCCACCACCACCCTCAACACTGCTGCTTGATACTTAAGAAGCTGGTAACTAGACATTAGATCCTTGCTTATGCAGACCAGTACATCAGTATCACCAGATTGTTTAAAGCTCTTAGGCCCTAACTTCATCTGCTGAATCAAAATCTACATTTCAACAGGATCCTCTGATGATTTGCATTCCATGAAAGTTTGAGAGGTCCTTCACTGGAGCCCTGGGGTTTGGCCACTACAGTTGCCTCTAAACCCATAGGTCTCCATGACCTTGACTGCCAATTGTTGGGGAGTCAGGGAAATGCAGTTGGTTTTTCCAACTCTCAGTCTAGAAGAAATGGAGATTGAAAGAGCCCATCTTTTGAAGTGACCGTACTTCTTTATGTAACCATTGTTAGTTTCTTATGTAAGATATTTTTATGCATAGTTAAACATATATGAATATACTTTTTCATCTTAAAGAAAATAAACAGTTGTTTACTATACACAATGTCCTGCACCTTGTTCTTTTCATTTAATAGTTCATCTTGAGAGAGCTTTCCATATCATAACATAGAATTTTTTTTTTTTAACAGCTGCATGGTATGCTACTATATGGATTACAAAATTCTTAAATTGAAGCTATCTAATACAATCTGGGTTGCATGGTCATTCTAATTTATTGGCATATGTAAAGTGTAATCAAGTTAAATGTTTGCTTCCTGCCTCCTTTGTGTTTTGGTCTTGTGTGTATGTCATCTTGTTTAACTTGCCTTATAACCCACTGTGCTGGGTATCCTTCCTCCACTCTACATGACAGAACTCAGGTCTGAAAGGTCAGGTTAATAGTTCATAAACTAAGGAATATCCAGATTGGGATTTGAACCCCAAGTCTGTTAGCCTCCATAATTTGTGATTTAACACAATTGCACGAGCCTTTACATGGTAGGCTTTGGTAATCTAGTCCTTTGGGAAGAGGTTTGGAAGAGTACTGTTTTGGATATTTTGGGTGGGTATTAAAGGCATTTAACTTTTTTTTCTGACTCAGGTATCCAGCTCACATAGAAGACATTGACTACGAAGAAGGAAAAGTACTCATCCATTTCAAGCGTTGGAACCATCGTTATGATGAGTGGTTCTGCTGGGACAGTCCTTATTTACGCCCTTTAGAGAAAATACAGCTGAGGAAAGAGGGCTTACATGAAGAAGAAGGATCTTCTGTGAGTATCACATCTGTAATGAGCTGGGTCAGCCATTGGGTATTTTATGTTCCAGCCTTTGATGTTCAGTGTGAAAGTCAGTAGCAACTGGGGACCAATCCTTATTTAGGTCTGTAGTTACAACTCTGAGATCTCCATGGCACCTGGGGTTCTTGAAGAATCCTAGTTGTCAATTGTCTCCATGATGTGATTGATGTGACAGGTCATTGAGAGAAACATTGAGGATGCATGGGGACCTTATCTCCTTCTTTTACACCACTGTATCCCTTTAGATTGATTATTTATTTATTTATAAATATCTCTAAATTTTTTTTTAATGTTTATTTATTTTTGAGAGAGAGAGAGAGAGGGAGGGAGACACAGAATCCAAAGCAGGCTCCAGGCTCTGAGCTGTCAGCACAGAGCCCAATGCGCAGCTTGACCTCATGGACCGTGAGATCATGACCTGAGCTAAAGTTGGATGCTTAACTGACTGAGTCACCCAGGTGCCCTTATAAATATCTTTTATTTTTTATTTATTTTTTAAAATTATTATTATATTTTAATGTTTATTCATTTTTGAGAGAGAGAGAGAGCGTGTGCCCCCCCCCCACACACATGTGCAAGTGGGGGAGGGGCAGAGAGAGAGGGAGACACAGAATCTGAAGCAGGCTCCAGGTTCTGAGCTGTCAGCACAGAGCTCGACACAGGGCTCCAACCCACGAACTGCGAGATTATGACCTCAGTTGAAGTTGGACGCTTAACTGACTGAGCCACCCAGGTGCCCCATAAATATCCTTTTTTAAATGTTTGTTTATTTCTAAGAGAGGTGTGAGCAGGAGAGAGGCAGAGAGGAAAGGAGAGAGAGAATCCCAAGTGGCTCCGTGCTATCAGTGCGGAGCCCAGTGGGGGGCTCAGTCTCATGAAATGGAGATCATAACCTGAGCTGAAATCAAGAGTCAGACGCTTAGCCAACTGAGCCACCCAGGCGCCCCCCCATTTTAGATCATTTATTAAACTGGTTTGTTGTATGACCATTTATTAAGCAATCATTCCCTGTGGAGCCTCATTTCAAGGTCTTTTAAAGGTCTTAAACACTTGGAATTGGACTATATTCCTTTTTCCTATTATCACTATACCTGGAGCTTTTACTGATTTCAGAATGAAGGATGAAGTATTAGTTTTGAGGTTTTAATTTTTTAAATATTTATAAGAATTTTTTAAAGATTTTATTTTAGTTTTTTAAGTAATCCCTCTACCCAATATGGGGCTTGAACTCACAACCCTGAGATCAGGAGTCCCATGTTCCACCGACTAAGCCAGCCAGGCGCCCTAAGTTTTGAGTTTTTTAAACAAGCATTGAGACATCTGTAGAACTCATGCTGCCTTTGGATCTGCCTCAGCCCTGGATTCTGTTTTTCATTTTAGCCCTGGCCAGGAAACTTGAACTCTTGTTTTCTGTGTGTGTTGTTCTGCCACTCCTCTCCCTTCCTCCCTGCCCCTGCCATTTATTGTTTTATGTTGTTCAGTTTGATTGCTCAATATTCATTCTATAAACTGTATTAATGCACACTGTTTGCTGGAAAAACAGTATGAAATATTAAAGTTGAATGGGTGCTTCCTTTGGCAAAAGATCCTTTAAAAGTGTGGTTGGCATGAATGCTGCTTCCCTAAAGATGAGGTAGCTTCCCTCCTTCTAACTTGTATACTGGGTGTGTTTTTAGTGGTCCTGGGCTCAGGGACAGAGCAGGGACTATCATCAGTGCTGTGCTATGCTTGCCCAGACCTCCTAGGATAGGAAAAGTCTTGTGTCTAGCCCTTTTGTTTTGACTCCCAGTGCCTCTGTCTCAGTAGCCATCTCCCCTTCCCACTATTGTCAATCCAGCTTCTCTTATGAAATCTGGTACTGTGTGTGTCCTATGAAATTGGATTGGTAACAGGTTTTTTTTTTTTGTTTTTTTTTTTTCTTTTTTAATGTTTTGTAGGAATTTCAAATAAACGAGCAGGTCCTTGCTTGCTGGTCTGATTGTCGTTTTTACCCAGCCAAAGTCACTGCTGTTAACAAGGATGGTAAGGCATTTGAGTTGTAATTATTTTTACTCATGAAGTAGGGGGGAGTTTGTAATATTAGAGTCTGATAGTATATTTTGAGTATGTATTTATTGCCTAGGAATCCTCTCTCTTCAAGTTAACCACTATGTCAGGAATTAGGAAGAAATTATAAATGGAGACAAATCGGGGTTAAAAAGAGGAATTTGATTCTTTGCCTCCTAATTCTAGTAATTGTTTTCTAAAACAGTTATGGTTCTAAAAAAACAGTAAAATAATTATGGGTCATCCGTCCCTCTGCTGGTAAGTGTGCAGGTTCTTGTCCAGGAGTTCCTAAGAGATGAAAAATAAGCTTTAATATGCCTTTTACTTATTTGTAAATAGCCTAGAAATGAAGTGAACATTAATAAACATTTCTTAAAAATATGCTTTGTGAGGGGCACCTGGCTGGCTCAGTCAGTAGAGCATGCGACTCTTCAACTCAGTCATGAGTTCAAGCCCCACATTGGGCATGGAGCCTACTTAAAAAAAAATGCTTTGTGGATGCAAGGTGATTGAAGGTGGTCTGTAGTATCAAAGTTGCTAGTTGAAACTGGGGCCCTGGGATTTAGAGCACCGAGTTGGGATGCCTTTGCCAGGTTTATAACCCGTGAGGAGTCAAGACTGGGAACATGACCCAGAGAGGCTGTTTTTGCTAGTACAAAGGCAGGAGGATGGTTAAGAAAATAATATGTATGGTCAGCATCCTGACACTGAGAGAACAGACTCTGGATCTGAGTGATACATTTTTTTTGTAGTATTTTCTATCAGGTTGTTTGTGGTATGTCCATGACCTCTTAGTACCGCTGTTTGTGGTGGCTATATGGCCAGATTGACTTTTTATTCAGTGAAGTTTTTCAGGTATTCATTCAGCACTCTTGTTAAATGCTGGACCTGGGGCTGATCAAGTTTTGTTTGAGAATGGGTTGAAATGGTAAAAAAAAACATATATTTGCATGTAGCAGAAATTTCTGTTTCTCTTTTGCTCTATTCACCCCCCCCCCCCCCCCCCCCCCGTCCCCCAGCTGTTAGGCCAGTGTGGGTTAATTCTGCTACCAGATGTAGGTTATCCTGAAAGCACAGTCCTCTTGCCTCAGGCTTCCAAAACAAGGTTGTATCTTTTTTTTTTTTTTTTTTTCAACGTTTTTATTTATTTTTGGGACAGAGAGAGACAGAGCATGAACGGGGGAGGGGCAGAGAGAGAGGGAGACACAGAATCGGAAACAGGCTCCAGGCTCTGAGCCATCAGCCCAGAGCCCGACGCGGGGCTCGAACTCACGCACCGCGAGATCGTGACCTGGCTGAAGTCGGACACTTAACCGACTGCGCCACCCAGGCGCCCCAAGGTTGTATCTTTTAAGATGTCTGAGCAGTTACTGACTACTCCAGTTCATGGTTGATTCAGCCTTTTTGAATAGTCCTTGTTTCCCTAAATTTCTTTCTTTCTTTTTTTAATGTTTGTTTATTTTTGGGAGAGAGAGAGAGAGAGGGAGAGAGAGGGAGAGAGAGAGAGAGAGAGCACAGGCAGGGGAGGAGCAGAGAGAGAGAGAGGGAGACAGAATCTGAAGCAGGCTGCAGATGGCGAGGTCATGACCTGAGCCCAAAGTCTGATGCTTAACCAACTGAGCCACCCAGGCACCCGTTCCCTAAATTTCTTTTTTTTCTATAATTTATTCATTTAAAAAAAATTTTTTTTATTTAAAAAAAAATTTTTTTTTTTAACGTTTATTTATTTTTGAGACAGAGACAGACAGAGCATGAACAGGGGAGGGTCAGAGAGAGGGAGACACAGAATCTGAAACAGGCTCCAGGCTCCAAGCTGTCAGCACAGAGCCCGACGCGGGGCTCGAACCCACGGACCGCGAGATCATGACCTGTGCCGAAGTCGGCCGCTCAACTGACTGAGCCACCCAGGCGCCCCATAATTTATTCATTTTTTATAATTTACATCGAAGTTAGCGCATGGTGCAACAATGATTTCAGGAGTAGATTCTTTAAGCCCCTTACCCATTCAGCCCATCACTGTCCCACAACCCCTCCGGCAACCCTCTGTTCTCTATATTTCAGAGTCTCTTATGTTTTGTCCCCTCCCCCCCCCGTTTTTATATTACTTTTGCTTCCCTTATGTGCATCTGTTTTATCCTAAAGTCCTCATATGAGTGAAGTCTTATGATATCTGTCTTCCTCTGACTAATTTCGCTTAGCATAATACCCTCTAGTTTTTCTAAATTTCTTTTATAAGTTTGTGTTCAAAATAGAATCCTGTTATTATTTTTCATATGTATCACTTTAATCTAAAAATGTATTTTAAAGGAGAGCTCACATGTTATTAAACTGCTTTTTAGTAAAGGACAGTTTACTTTTTAAGTCTTATTTTCAAGATTAAAAATTTTTTCTGCTCTTACTACATTTAAATCATATGATAGAAATTAGGTGTTCTATGTGTACATAGATGTGTTCCTGAAGGTCTATTAGGTTGATTTATGCTGATCAATTGAGTGTATTCCCCCTGAATAATATCCATTGGAGGTGTGCTCCCTTGGGGAAATGGCTGTCCCTTAGATCACATAAAAGTTGTGAGTAGTAACATGGGTAACTCTGTATATAAAGGAGGTTGTAGAAAGGAAGCAATGTTTGTCTTTTGATCCAGTGATGTCCCAGAGACACATGGAGCACAGAAATGGGGCCAAGGGGGTTGGATGAGGGAGTATCAAAGGAGAAAAGGCAGATTGAAGAAGAACGGTTTGGGGAGCCCGGGAGCAGTCTCTTAGAGGGGTAGGATGGGGTCTTGGTGGAAGGAGGCTGTTTGCATCTATGCAGATCCTAGAGGTGGGCATCATGGATTTAAAAAAAGAAAAAAAGAGAAAAGACCTAGTTCAAGGCTGCATGAAGTGGGTGTTGATATAGAGCAACCAGGAGGAGGCAGTACAGGAATAGAATGGTGCAGATAAATCATGAGGGGAGCGGGGAAGGACCCCTGTCTGTAGTTACTGTTGTTTTTGTTTTTGTTTTTGTTTTTTTATGTGTGGATGAGTCTGGAATATTTTGAAATAATCATTTAAGGACTGAAACTCATTTGCCACATTATTAGGCATAGTTAAGATTTTTAAATGTCTCTTAAACTCTTTTGAACTGGGGCAACCAGAGCTTTGCAGGTTGTTTTAAAAAATATTTTCTGTTTATTTCCTCTGTGTGCTAAAATTATAGGAGGGGGAGTCTTCAGATAATGATTGTCCCTAAAATAGCCATTTGCCACCCTAATAATATTGGTTCTGTAAGCTCTGAATTCTGTCCAGTAAATTTTAGTTATTTGAAAGACATTGAAAATGAGTGGAGGGGCACCTGGGTGGCTCAGTTGGTTAAGTGTCCAACTTTGGCTCAGGTCATGATCCTCCTGATTTGTGAGTTTGAGCCCTGAATGGGGCTCTCTGTTGTCAGCACAGTGCCTACTTCGGATCCTGTTTTGGATCCTCTGTCTCCCTCTCTCTCTGCCCCTCCACTGCTCGTTCGTGTTCTCTCTCTCTCTCTCTCTCTCTCTCTCTCTCTCAAAATAATAAATAAACTTGAAAGAAAAAAAAATGAGTGGAGATTTCTGCCAGAACCAGTTTTTCCTGGAGTTCTTTGGTCTGAAGTCCTTACTGGTTCTTAAGACTAATTGGAAGGGAGAGGAGAGGAAGGTCACGGGGCAGGGGAAATCCTGAAAGGTAGTGGAATCGGCTGGGTGGTATTATGGTCACATTGTGGATTGTGAAGGAAAGCTAGCCTTTGTGGGAGTTCAGATCTGTGCCTGATTTTGAAGAGATAATGACTCTTTGGTACTGCCTTTGGGTTAGATTTTATCCATGGGAGCTGGTGGGCAGTTTCTAGTTCAGTGTGACTGTAGTCCTTGCAGGATGTGGGGAGGACAATGCTGGACTCTTTTTTCATTCTTTCCCTGGTATTTTCTGCTTGCTCTGCCTCATTTCCATCTGCAGCAGAGGCTATCACAGTTTCATGGCTCTGTGAGGAGGAGCTCTGCTGGCAAGGTGCCCCCTTTATTTCCTGTAAAAGTCATTTTGTCTTGTTGGTGCTGCTAGAAGCTGGGCATATAGTGAAATCACACCTTGTAGATTCATCTTTGGGAGGCTTGGTCTCATTTTCTTGCCACTCTCAACCTCCTTGGTGGTTTTCCTGAGGCTGAGCATTGAGGTTGCTGGCATTGGGAGTCTGGTGTGAAACACAACTAAATGGTGACTTTAGAGTTTCTTAAGGGAGTTATTTAGCACTTGGAAACTGGGGAGGGCAGTGCAATGTTATTTAGCCCTTTTCACCTGGAATAGTTCTTTGGCAGTGGTAATTAAGCATCATTTCATGTGAAGGTAGCCACACCTGGTTAGCTTTGTTAGCCCCTTTGTCTGTGTTTGGAGTAAAGGACAGGATTCTGCTTCCAGAGAATCTTTGTTCAGAAGCCATCTCTGGTGAGTTGACCTCAGCTCTTTGCTGCGGCTGCTCAGCTTCCCTTTTTCACACTGGGTATGGCAGAGCCACAAGTGTCAGGGCTTTGTGTCCCCATCATGGACTAAGACCACGCTGCTCTGCAAGGCGTTCTCTGGGGGAAACTGAAAGTAGGTTTGCATTTACAACAAAATGAGGAATTGTTCCTTCCTGTTGATCTGTGGTTCTTTAACTTGAGTGAACAGGCAAATCAGGTCCCTCTTCCTTAAAATTATACGTATTCTTAGGTTATGTGTTCTCTGTTCCCTCAGTTCAGTCTTTGGTCTAGTGCCTGAAGTCTGCATTTGTAAGAGGAGATTCTTTGGAAATGCTTTTATTTCTAGAGTCTCTTGTTGAAGCAGTTACTATTTTTTGTCTTCATGCTGTAACTGATCCTGTATTTGAAATGTGGGGATGTTGGGACTGTGTGAAGAGCTTTGCACAGAGATGAAAGGAAGATTTAGGCCCACACACGCAGGTGCTAGCTTGGCTCTTACCTTCTAAGTGGGGAAGGGGTTGGTGCTTCCCTTTTAAAGTGATTGGTAGATAGTAGTAATTGGAACCACTTATTGATCCCTTGCTCTGTAAGGGTTACTTTGCTAAACAGTTTCCATATCTGATCTGATTTAGTAGTATTCAGACAGACATGGAAAGGTTGTTGCCATCAACCCTATCATTTTACAGATGAGCAGCTAAGCTAACAGCAGAAGCTGCTTGAGGTTACAGAGCAGGTACATAAATGACAGAACTGCAACCTGGATGTAGGTCTGGGGGGGGCTCCAAAGTTCCTGAACTGCAGTTCCTAAAGTCCTAGACTGTCTCTCTGAGGCAGAGTTTTCCTAAAATGGCAAAAGTTGTCAGGGGCAGGTGTTTATTGGGAGTGTGTACACACATGCCTGATACGATGGTAGGGTGGGTGTAGATGGTCAGTATTTTCTGGAGCATGGTGGTATCTTGAGGGCCCTGACTAGGACTCTGGATCTGGTCCCAGTCCCTGCTCCTTGATTACTGGCAGTTTACTACCCTTTCTCTGGACGCTTGTGCAGTTAGAACTCAAAGAAGGAATTGGAACAGATGAGCATTTTTAGAAATTGTTGGCTACAGAACCTAAGCCCATTATGTAAAATTGGCTAAGAAGAAACGATGGGGGAGGGGAAGATATACTTGCAAACTTGTGTGTATTTCTCTGCCCACCCCAGAAGGCACATCTGTGAGCACATCAGGACTTTGAGAATCCATGTTTGAAAACTTTGAGTTTCCTATCCTTGGCATTCTGGAATTCTCTGACTCTCGGAGAATGAGTGGGATAGAGAAAAGGCCTTCAAGTCATAGTTATGGTAGATTTCAAGAGCAACAGAAGTCTATCCAGAGTCACTTGTGCCATCCCGTTTCCTTGGCCCTAGAGAAGATCAGTTTGCTATGCATCTCTAGTTTTTTTTCTTACATCCCTTCTGTACTTGACCGACTGCTATAAGGTTGTCCAGTAAACTGAGTTTTTAACCCCCAGAGGCCCATGTTTATTTATTTATTTTGAGGGGGAGAGAGAGGGGGGAGAGAGAGAGCTCGAGGCATGAGTGGGTAGGGGCAGAGAGAGAGAGAGAGAGGGAGAGAATCCCAAGCAGGCTCCGTACTGTCAGTGTGGCCCAGCTTGGGGCTCGAACTCACTAACCATGAGATCATGACCTGAGCCGAAATCAAGAGTTGGAC
The DNA here is from genome assembly GCF_022079265.1 of Lynx rufus. Classification (NCBI taxonomy): domain Eukaryota; kingdom Metazoa; phylum Chordata; class Mammalia; order Carnivora; family Felidae; genus Lynx; species Lynx rufus. The sequence goes on along the minus strand of NW_025814896.1, from coordinate 23,468,166 downwards.
GCTTAACTGACTGAGCAACCTAGGTGCCCCAGGACAGGGGCTTCTTAAAGGAGACTGAAGCAGGGGGATGCACTTATTTTTTCTGTAATTTACATGTTATTTGTTAGATATTATTTGTGGCTGTGGGAGAACTCTATTGTCAGCCACCCGCGGGAGGATTCCAGGGGAAGACATTCTTTTAGTTGTACAGGAACCATTAAAGTAGATTTGGGGCCTCTCTCCAGAATTGGGCCTAGGCCACTATTGTCTATGGGATGTATTGTTCTTTTCCTTCTGATTTATTGAAGCCCAGGTTAGGCTGTGTACATGATCAAGGAAACAAGTTTTGAGATGATCCCTTGTAGTTCTTTGGAAGTAAAAAGGGTCAGGGCCAGGATATTGCTGTCTAAGTAAGGATGGTGATCCATGAGTACCTTACCATAGTGCAAGTCATTTCAGAGTGGTCATTGATGCTCTGGGTCGGTATTTTGGACTAAAGGCTGAGGGACTTGGGAAATAGGCAGTTTGGGGTGGTGGAAGAAGAATTGGTCAGAGGTCAGCAGAGAGGCTTAGATGTTTGTTGTTGTTGTTATTGTTTTTAGAGAGGCTTAGGTTCTAATCCTACCTCTATTTAGCTCTGTTTTAGCTCTTTTTGGAACTCAGTGCACACCTCTTCATTTAAGGCCTCCTTTTTGAGCCTGCCATCAAGAGTAAGCTTCAGAATTGACCTCAAATAGCTGAAAATGTTGGACTGTTGGGTAACATTACTAAATGTTATCCTTCTGGATGTTTGAAATGTCTGTAAAAATGGACGGTTTTCATTTTGATGTAATTGGTGCTAACTTTCTTGGTAAGATAGATGAAGGGGTGTAGGCTTGGGTGGCTTGTTGGCATACTTGATCTTTTAAGATTTCATGAGAGGTGGGTTCTTAATGCCCCCATCCCCAGGCTGGCCAGAACTGTGTCATGGTTGCTTGGAAAGGGTATTTTTAGAGTCCATAGCATTACTTAGCATTGCTTCTTGGCTTGCCAGTGCTCTCACAATAGAGGCAGGAAGACAGGATCCCAGGCCTTTGTTGTAAGAACTCATCAATCATTGGTGAGCTGTCTTATGTAGAATCCTTTAACCAACCCAGCATAACAATATATCCTTGTATCTAGTTTTCTAGCCACTTTGTTCTGTTTGGTGACACTTGTGACAAATAATCAACTTTATTTTGTAATTACTGGGAATACAGTTTAGTACGTAATTACTAATTGTCTATAGCAGTGGTTCTCAGACTTTAGTGTGTACCAGAATTACCAGAGACACTTGTTAAAATTTATTTCTGTGACGCACTCTCAGAGTTTTTGATTCAGTTTATCAGGTGTGGTGCTGGTAACTTACATTTCTAACAAGTTCTCAAGAGTTGCTGGTATTCCTGGTCTGGGCACCATACTTTGAGAAGCCCTGGTCTGCAGTTAACCAGGTATTGTGTGAGAGAGACTGGTGTGGGATGTGGTCCCTGGCCTTGGAGAGCCTGCCTTTGATTTGGGATCTGCCTTCTACATGAAGGTAGGCCTAAGTTGAGACTCTGCAGGCAAGGGGACAAAATGAGTCTTTGAGAAGTTCAGAGCAGGGAAAAGTCTCTCTTAAGTAGGAAGTCAGGAAGCTTTTACAGAACATATTGTGGTCATATGAACTGAGCACATTCCAGGCAGACAATACTTTCATAAAGATGTGGAGGTGAAAATATCACAAGGCAGTTTCATTGGGTGGCAAGTAGCTCATTACTTTGAGTTGGTGGTTTTTGTATGGTGGTAATGAGAAACAAAGTTTGGAAAATAATTGGGCTCAGATTGTATTGGACTTTGAACACTACAGAATGAGGCTTTCATTAGAGGTGGCTAGCCATTGACAGGGCCCTGTTTAGGACTGGAGGAGAGGTGGGGTGGGGTGGAGAGAGAATGTGTAAGAAGAAAGTAACTAGCCAGAAGGTCTTAGACTTCCTTGTTGCATTCTTTTGCTCCCAGCCCTTGGGATTTCCCCCCCCCCTTTCCTGTTTGGTGGGAAATTGATCCTGAAAGCTGACTGATCATGTTTACCGGTAGTAAACCATTACATGATTACCAGAAGTTCACCGATAATCTTGACAAGGTTAACGGATTATTTTTTTTTTTTTTATCTCTGGGGCAAAAAAAAAGGGGGGGGGGAGGTGGGTTCTAAGATGTAAAAGTTTGAAAATGTTGGTTTGAGTGCAACTAATGAGAAGTTTTGTATTATAGTTGGATGCCTCATTTGGGGAGAAGATTATTTGGATTTTCAGCTTCAGTCTTATAGCAGTGATTTTTGTTAGATTTTTTTTTTTTCCTAATGGAATAACTGACAATGTAGTGGCCCCATTAAGTGTTTTGGCCAAGTCTCTATTTTTAAATATTGTAACATGAAGGTCATTCATATAGATTATGAGATTAATGTGACCTCCAAAAACATGATACGTTTAGTTAGCAGTCATGTTTCTTTTGAAGTTTAACAGTTACTACCACTCTGAAGCCTAGAACATATTGATAAAAATTAATAATTCACCAAACAATAAATAAATCTGCATTTTCCTCACATTCTTAATTGTTTTATTGCTCTTTGTTCTTGGCCGAAATTCAGTGCATTTTTTTTCTTTTAATGAAACATCATAAAAATGAGCTGTTTTTTCTTAAGTTTATTTATTTTGAGAAAGAGAGAGAGAGAGAGAGAACATGAGCAGAAAGGGAGGGGCAGAGAGAGAGAATCCCTAAGCAGGCTCTGGTCAGTGTGGAGCCCAACGTGAGGCTCAAACCCACGAACTGAGAGATCATGACCTGAACCAAAACCAAGAGTCAGGATGCCCAACCAACTGAGCCACCCAGCCATCCTGAAAATGAGCTGTTTTTGATGGATTTTGATTTGTATAGATTAAGAGAAAACTTACTATGTAATGTTGACTAAGAAATGAAGGCATGCATATTAGTTATTATCTTGGACATAAATAAGACTGATTCCTAATATGTAATTCTCATACATTTATTGTTGTGGTTGGAGCTCCCTTGTATTTATGCTTTGAAAAGTTTTGTTGCTTTCATGAAACTGCAACTTAAATCATGATATCTCCTTGAATTTTAGGTACTTACACTGTGAAATTTTATGATGGAGTAGTTCAGACTGTCAAACATATTCATGTCAAAGCTTTTTCCAAAGATCAGGTGAGAAATGTGGTTTTGTGCTTTGTGGTATGAATAATACTGACATTGTAATTTTGTTTCTCAAATAAAGGCATTATATTTGTTTATGATGGCAAAGTCTTTATTTCCTTTACCTGACACAATTTCACTAGAAAGCAATATGCAGGTTTTCGGAAATTGTTAATATTTTTCCCTCTCTGCCATTTCCTGTTATCTGTTTTCCTCATCTTTTCTCGAAAGTGTCTCCTTATTACTCTTTTTTTTCTCTCTCCCTGTGCCCTGTCCCCAGAGCTGTTACTCATCATAGGGAATGTGCTGAAATGCTTGAGGAAACCTAGAGTGTATTTTCTCCTCATTTAACTTAGTCCCTTCAGCTCAGGATCATGACTTGGTGGTTTCAAAACTGCAGTTTGGTGTGTATTTGGCAATCATTTGTGCTACATGTGCCTGGTTTGAAAATTTTGTTTCCTTTTGTTCTGGTCACCATGCACGTGTTTGCTTGAGCATGGGACAAGAGTTTTGATACTAGAAATGTGGTCCATCTAGACATGACCATCTAGAAATTGTTGCCTACTCTTTTCATTTTTTCCCCTTTAGTCTTTTTTCATGTTTATGCCCTAGTGAAATAGTTGAGGGGAAAGCAAGATCAAAATTTGGATATTAATGTTTTAACAATTCTGATCGTTAAAAATTGTTACTCACCTCTTTGGGTAGTTTTTGATGTGACAGTATTTGGTGATGCTGGGACCTGTCTTTTCTTATGATCAAATGCTTATCACAAGATTTAGTAAATTCTTCTGTACCTATATTTAACATTTTCAAAGGATTATGATACTTGGTATCTTTAAAGGTAGCCTTAAGAATGTTTTTGCCTTTTGCTGGTTTTCCTTTTCAGAAAATTGAAACAGTTATAAAGCTTTAGCCTTGAAGAGGTTTTTTCTCTTCCATCATTTGCTGCTTAGGCATCTAAGGAGGTGCTATATAGTACACTAAAATCGAATTTTGTGTGGTGCTTGGATGGCTCAGTCAGAGCATGTGACTCTTTTTTTTTTTTTTTCTTGTTCAACGTTTTTATTTATTTTTTTTTTGGGACAGAGAGAGACAGAGCATGAATGGGGGAGGGGCAGAGAGAGAGGGAGACACAGAATCGGAAACAGGCTCCAGGCTCTGAGCCATCAGCCCAGAGCCTGACGCGGGGCTCGAACTCACGGACCGCGAGATCGTGACCTGGCTGAAGTCGGACGCTTAACCGACTGCGCCACCCAGGTGCCCCAGAGCATGTGACTCTTGATCACAGGGTTGTGAATTTGAGCCCCATGTGTGGCGTAGAGTTTCTTTAAAATTTAAAAAGTGATTTTGGCCTTAAATTTGGGAACTTTTTTTAGTTTAAAAGTTTTTATTTATTTCTTTTGAGAGAGACAGAGACAGAGTGAGTGGGGGAGGGACAGAGAGAGAGAAAGAGAATCCCAAGCAAGCTCCGCGCTGTCAGCACAGAGCCTGATGCAGGGCGCGAACTCATGAAACCGTGAGATCATGACCTGAGCTCAAAACAAGAGTTGGCTGGACTCTTAACCAACTGAGCCACCCAGGCGCCCCTTTGGCAGTTTTTGTGTTGAGTTTGTGGAGTAAGTTAATAATAGAGGACCGTATTAAGAATTTGTTCAGAATTGTCAGATTGTACCCAGAATCTCCCCAAATGGAAATGTAGGGCTCCAGATAACATTCAACTGTTTACTTGGCTGTACTCAATAAATTGATTGCTAGCACTTGAGATGCTTTGGGTTGGAGATGAGCACCTTACCCACTGTGGATTTGTGGGTGCTTCATTTCCCGATTCCCAGCTGTCCCTGAGTGTCTCACTTCATCTCAGACCTGGTGGGTAGTCAGATGCAGGCCCATGGCTCCTGCTGGTATTTGTTTTTTCAACGAGGGCATCATATTTGGTTAAAAGACTTCTCAGGTCTCTTCAGCCCTAAGAATCTAGGGTTCCATAAGGCTATATACAGAGCTTAACTTTCAATTTGCCTTTCTCTTTTAATCCTCTCCCTGCTCCAACTCTCAAAAAAGTACCCAGAAATTAAATACAAGGAAGCTCAAAGAGCTAAGGCAAGCCAGCCCAAGATTATCAGGCTCCCTCCCATAGGGACCAAAGTCTGGACGCTGGGGTTTCTACTCACAACCTGGTATTAAAAGCTGGTACAGAATAAGGTGGTTTCAAAGGCCAGCAGTAACTTGGCTCCAAGGGCCTTTCTGCAGTGGAGCACACCTAACAGGGCCAGGCTGGGTAAGAAGCGGTGTTTGTTGGCCTTGTTAAAAAGCTTCTTCCCTTAGGCATCTGGAAACTGAGTGCCCTGCACCCTCATAGGAGACCAGCCCTAAGGCCCTAGCTTCAGACAAGGCACCCAAGCGTTGGAGAGCAGCCCCTGGCCTGCAGCCATGGCAGTGGATGGTTATGTACCTCCAAAGCTTAACTCATTAAAAGTATCTGTCACAGACAATTTCTAAAGGTATTTTCATATATTACTAGAATAGATTGAGGTTTTTTTCTGTATGACCATACTGTTCTAAATGTTTTGATAATTTATATATTAGGGATATTTATCTTTTTTGAAGTTATAACAATGACACATTAACTGTAGAAAATTTGGAAACTATAGAAAAGCACAATGGAAGTAAAAATGATATAATTCTATTATCTAAATACAATTGCTCTTAACAGATTGGCATATATCCTGTGTTTTTTGTAAATATTAATATATATTTTCAAAATTGGGGTCATATGGTTATATTAGTATTCTATATCTTGCTCTTTTTTTAATATGGGGGTTATATCTTGCTCTTTTAACAAAATAACATTTTCTTAAGTTCTTAATAGTATATGATAATATGGCTTTTCCTGGCTATTTAGTATTGTGTAATATGTATATAACTCTGCTTTGTGTAATTAATTCCCTAATGGTCATTTATAAGGATATTTGTAAATTTGAATATATAAGTCTGATTATTCTGTCAGAAAATTTCATTTCTAGGAATTCATTCTAGTTCTAATTCTTTGACACAGATTGCCAACATGCTGCCCCTCCCCCTAAGGTGGTTGTCATTTATGATGCTGCCAGCAGTTACTGAGGAGTGCTTGCTCTCAAACCTGACTGCTTTCAGAAAATTTTGGGGATCTGAAAAATTTTCTTCCAGGGTCTAACCTTGTTTATTATTTATCCTTATGGGACAAATTAAACTTTCACTTACTGAATATTTAGGTACTCCTTCCAGCTTTTGTGAGAGATCTGCATGCCTAGTGCGTGCTTGGTGCTGGGGATTCCATACGCACTTGATATGGTGGTCCCTGCTGTTCTCTTGAGGTCTTGGAAGAGAGATACACATACAAATTTAATTGTAGTTTTGTAAACTCTAGAGCTTTCAGAGCTGACTTTATTAGGAGCAGCCATATTAGGACACACGATTTTTAGGATGCTTTAAAAAGTCATTTAGGGGGCGCCTGGGTGGCTCGGTCGGTTAAGCATCCGACTTCAGCTCAAGTCATGATCTCACAGTCCGTGGGTTTGAGCCCCGCGTCGGGCTCTGTGCTGACAGCTCAGAGCCTGGAGCCTGTTTCAGATTCTGTGTCTCCCTCTCTGACCCTCCCCCGTTCATGCTCTGTCTCTCTCTGTCTCAAAAATAAATAAACGTTAAAAAAAAAAAAAAAATTAAAAAAAAAAAGTCATTTAGGAGGAAAGTAACCAAGAAGTAATACTTCTGTCCAGTGGACAAAAACTCAGTAGCTCAGGAGCACAGTAGGTGATATATTGGCTTGGGCATAGCCTTTACCTGATTAAGGAAGCAAAGACCCTGCTTCTGGGTTAGACAGTCTTTACAGCTTTCCTGTTCAGCTTCCATTTATCAGTTTGTGTTCTTCTCTGCACAGGGCATCAGCATCCACTGGCAAACTGAGCCAGGCCTCTGAAAGGCCCTGGGTCTGTGTAGTCATGCTTGGGACGAGAAGGATGTAGCTTGGAGACATTTTCTTAGAATACCTCTGTCAGAAAGATTGCTTTGCAGAAGAGGTCCCTGGGGTATTTGTCCCTTTAATTATCCAGTGACTTAATCAAAATATAGATCATTCTGTCTCAGAAGGAATTGAACACGACTTTTTTTTTTTTTTTTTTAATTTAGGATTGGTTCTCAAGCCTCAGAGTATGGAAGGGTATTTTCAGTGGTTCTTTCCATTATGTGACATAGCATATGTCCTGTTTTAATTTGTTTGTCTTCATATGTTTGCAAAAAAAAAAACCCACCTGATTTTATATTTGCAAGTAATTACAAAGTGTGTTTCATCGCTATTTTGCTCATTTTAGAATATTGTGGGTAATGCTAGGCCTAAAGAAACAGACCACAAAAGTCTTCCATCATCTCCTGATAAACGAGAGAAGTTTAAAGAACAAAGAAAAGCCACTGTCAACGTGAAGAAAGACAAAGAGGACAAAGCCTTAAAGACAGAAAAGCGACCCAAGCAGCCTGATAAAGAAGGAAAGTTAATCTGTTCTGAAAAGGGGAAGGTGTCAGAGAAAAGCCTCCCCAAGAACGAGAAGGAAGATAAGGAGAACATTTCAGAAAATGACAGGGAGTACTCTGGAGATGCTCAAGTGGATAAGAAGCCTGAAAATGACATTGTGAAGAGTCCACAAGAAAACTTGAGGGAGCCAAAAAGAAAACGAGGCAGGCCCCCTTCCATAGCTCCTGCTGGTGAGTTTCCCATGTGGGGTCTGCAGTGGCAATGCCAGAGTGTTGTTCTGTGGCCTTTGTGGTTCTCTGTCACTTCCATACTTCAATCCTTAATTTTTGTGCCTGACTTTGAATCGTTCTGTGATCTGCGGAGCAGAATTTAAGGGAGGTGTGTAGCCAGATGAATGTAAGTTGGGACACGTGTCCTTTACTGAGCTTCTGGAGTGGTGTGTAACTGTCCACTAGATGCTTCAGCTTATGTGGTAAAACCTAACAAGCTAAGGCCTTTTGCCTGTGCCTATTCAACTGATCTCAGTTTAAGCAAGCTTAATAGAACCTGGGATTAGGAAATAATAGTTTTCCTGAGAGACATGAAGGAGGAAAGGAGAAGTAAATACATGTGGGCATCAGATAGAGGCAGGGCCAAAGAACACTGGACCTAGGAAGGCATAGGTACATTTTGAAGTTGAGCTCTCTGGAGAGTGATTATTGATTGGACATTTTCACAGTCTAAGTAAAAAGCTGAGTTGGGTACTTGGTAAGAGTTAAGGTTAAAGGTACAGATTTAGGGAAGAATGTATAGTTATTCTAAAAAGTTGAAATTTGGAATTCTTTAGAATAACCAAGAATGAAGCACATCCTGAATTTCTTCCTAGGCCAAACACTCCTTCTCTAGTCAATGCAGTGGCATGAAGAACACTTAGAATGTCTAGACTAAATGCTGGCTGTGATAATCTGGCAGTGGTCTTCAGACATTCTTGCTTGCATATTTCCTACATGAATATTGAAAAATTATGAATCCCCTAGTATGTTTTAGAGGGTATCTATTTTTATCACAAGTTTAAATAGGTGCAAATGATATATTTAAAATACAAAATAAGACACAAAATGTATTTTCATCATAACTGCACAACTATAGAGTTAGCTCATTCATTGGACAAGTTTAAATAGGTGCAAATGATATATTTAAAATATAAAATATGACATAAAATGTATTTTCATCACAACTGCGCAACTATAGAGTTAGCTTATTCATTGGTCCTGCGTGATGTGGAATGCAAAGCCAGTCCTGTTGATCCAGGCAGCTACATCAGACTTCATTTCTGTGGGAAAAAAAAGTCTGTCTGAATTTACTTCAAATAAATGTATTAATACTCATTCCCAGTAGACAACCTTTTCATATCTGAGTTCTAATTCTAAGATAGGAAATTAGATATAAAAGGATTTCTTCCCAGATGAATGAAGGCACCACCTCCTTCAGTGGATGTTTAACTGAGTTTTGCTCTCAAAAGCTAAAGCATGCTGGCATTGTCCCTAGGCCTAATGATGGCCTAGACCTGTACTGTCCAGTATGGTAGCCACTGGCCACAGGTGGTTATTGAGCACTTGAAATGTGGCTAGTCTGAATTGAGATGTACTGTGAGTGTAAAATATACTCTGGAATTCAAATACTGGGTGCAAAAAAACAAAAGAAATGTAAAATATCTCATTAATCATTTTTTTATGTTAAAATGATGTTTTTGGATGTGTTGGGTTAAGTAAAATTATAAATTCACTTTTTTTGAACTAAAAAATTGAAAATTACACGTATAGCTTGCATTTGTGGCTCTCCTATTTCTATTAGTACGCGTATAAATTCACCACTTCCTCTACAGGGTTCTGGGAGAGAATTAAACCCCACTGCCCAAGGCATCCGTAATGAATTGACATCTCCATGCATTGAGAATGCTACTAGTTATAAACCATCCTTGGGAGAATTGAGAAAATTATCTCTGTGTTCTGTGTTCAGATGAGGAATCCCAGTTGAGAAAGTCTGGAGGTTTTAAACCTCTGGGCAGTGTACCGTGTTAAGATGTAGGATGTGTGTTAGGCAGGCCTTTTTATTTAAGTAGGAGAAGGGCACTTGTGCAAGAAGAGGTGGAAAATGAGAACTAGTGGAAATCTAATGTGTCCTCATCTCAGCTTAGGAAAGCATGTCTATGAGAAGTGAGTGCTCTGAAACTGATTCCCGTTCAGCTGTTCATGCTCTGGCTTATACCCTCCTGAAAGTATATACTGGGGTGGTTGCACTCAACGTTGCTGACTGCCGCTTTGAAGCCACTTGGCTTCACTCAGATTAAAAAAGGTAGGGAGGGATTCAGTTTATTGCTTTTATTTTGTAAGTGTAAGATCTCATATCAAATAGGATCGATTTGATAGAGAAATGGTGTTTTCCAAGTTTGCCTCAGGCATTTCTCTCCAGTCAGAATCTCTGAAATTGTTAATAGCCTTCCCAGAGGATTCTTATTGTAAGAAGAGTTTGGAAAACACTACTGTTCTGTGTAGTCAGCCCTGGATTGTATGTGGTATCAAAGTAAAAATGTTTGTCAAATATGTCCTATGTAGTTCAAATCTCCTTTAAAAATTAATTAGCACAAGTTCATTGACCCAGTGAAGCATTGAGCTCTCTAAATTTTACAGACTTAATTGGAACAGGATCTGAGCTATTTAAGGAGGGTTGTTTGTAGTTGTGTTTAATTTGGAATGTTTGTGATTTCCAAGTTCTAACCACTTGGAACAAAATAATGTTGGCATATTGGGAAGATTGAACACAGGAAGAGCCAAGAAGTTTAGCACACTCTTCAGGTTTGCCTCCTCAGACCTCAGCCCTGTCTCTGGTTTTTCGACATGGCCAATCTGAAGCTACTGGTCTTCAAGGAGTCTTCTTCTCGTGCCCCCCCCCCCCCACTCCCCTTACTCCTTTTCCCTTTCTTCTTTTCTCCTTTCAGCCTTCATCAGACACCGCGCCCTGCCCTCCTCCCCCCCCCCCCCCCAAGCTCTATCTTCCCCACAAACTTCCTGGTTTCATTTCTTTTTGTTTTTTCTTCTGCCTGTTTTGGATTCTCATCTTTTGTGATTGGGGAGAGCTTCTTAAGTGTTGGGTTTAAAAATAAAGAGTGAGTACTATCCAAGGGTTTAGAGTCTGCACTGCTAAATTGTGTCAGAGCTGGATTTGTTGGGGATCAGCAGCCTTGCCTGGAACACTGACTATCAAATAGCGTAGTCTCCTGAGATTTTTCTGGAATTGTTTTTTTTTTTTTTTTTTAATTTATTTTTTTATTAAAAAAAATTTTTTTTTTTCAACGTTTATTTTTTTTGGGGACAGAGAGAGACAAAGCATGAACAGGGGAGGGGCAGAGAGAGAGGGAGACACAGAATCGGAAACAGGCTCCAGGCTCTGAGCCATCAGCCCAGAGCCTGACGCGGGGCTCGAACTCACGGACCGCGAGATTGTGACCTGGCTGAAGTCGGACGCTTAACCGACTGCGCCACCCAGGCGCCCCTGGAATTGTTTTTAAGAGGTTATAAATGTTGACATTCTTTTTGGTCCCTCACAACTAGGACCAATGCCAACCTAACTACTTTAGCAAGTAGAGATTGAAAACAATACTCAGGCTATAGTCCCAGGTATACATCTTAGGAATTAGCCTGCATGGTGAATTTCCTGAGTATTGGATAAATCAAGTTTTGTTTTATTTTAATGTTTATTTATTTTTGAGAGAGTGCAAGGGGGGGAGGGGCAGATAGAGGGGGACAGAGGATCCAAAATGGGCACTGTGCTAACGTCAGCGAGCCTGATGTGGGTCTTGAACTCATGAACCATGAGATCATGACCTGAGCCAAAGTTGGATGTTCAACTGACTGAGCCATCCAGGTGCCAGAGATAAGTCAAGTTTTGGTGAGGAGATTTGATGGTGGTAAAAATGATTTTTTTATTGCCCTTGCACTGTCATTTTTTTTTTAATTTTTTATTTTTTTAACGTTTATTTATTTTTGAGACAGAGAGGGATAGAACATGAACAGGGGAAGGGCAGAGAGAGAGGGAGACACAGAATCTGAAACAGGCTCCAGGCTCTGAGCAGTCCGCACAGAGCCCGACGCGGGGCTCGAACTCACGGACCGTGAGATCATGACCTGAGCCGAAGTCGGATGCTTAACCGACTGAGCCACCCAGGCGCCCCTGCACTGTCATGTTTTAAAGTAGTCATGTTGGGGTGTAGGGTTTTAAAGAGAGGATTTTAGGAGAGAAGTGTATGTAGAGCTGAGTCATAGGAGAAACCAAAAAAAGAGATGAAGGAAGGGGCGTTTGGCTGGCTCAGTCGGTGGAGCATGCGACTCTCGATTTCGGGGCCTTGTGTTTGAACCCCACATTGGGTGTAGAGATTACTTAAATGAAGAAATAAATCTTTAAAAAAGAGAAAGATGAAGGATGTCAGTCTACAGGTATCAGCATCTCATGTTAAGGAAGTAGTGTCTTACCCATTACACTTTTGTTTTTTATTAGCCCTTTGAGGGTCTGTTTATTATGTGAGTGTGTGTGTGCATGTGTTTTATTTATATATAATCATAAGGACTGAGCACTAAGAAATTGCATAATTTTTTTGTGTGTTTTATATACACTGTAGCTGTGGATTCAAACTCTCAAACTTTGCAACCAATAACATTGGAATTGAGAAGACGGAAAATATCAAAAGGAAGTGACGTCCCATTAAAACGTTCTCGGCTTGACAAAAATTCATGTGAGTCTCCAGTTTGTGTATGTGCGGCTAGAACTTGATGTTGATTGGGTTAGTTTCCCCTGTACTCCTGTTGTTTCCTATTTTCAATATATAGACTCTAATGCTGTTTTTGATCACAGGAGCTGATGTGGATGATTTGGGTTGGATCAGAAGGAGTTTTGCTTGAAGAAAAATAAATCCCAAAGCACAAACTATATTAATGTTGGGCTTAGTGGTGTCATCTTCATGCCCATAAACTACATTTCCATTGGAAATTTAATGGTTTAGGAAGGGACGGATTTCACATGCTAAGTGAAACTTTAAAAATGCTATTTATGGGGCACCTGAGTGGCTCAGTTGGTTAAACATCCTGCCTCGGCTCAGGTCATGATCTCATGGTTCGTGAGTTTGAACCCCATATTGGACTGTCTTGTCAGCATGGAGCCCACTTCAGATCCTCTGTACCCCTCTCTCTCTGCCCCTCCCCTTTACATGCATGCTGTCTTTTTCTCTCTCAAAAATAAACATTAAAAAATCTTATTTATTGATTAAAAAGTGCTTTGGCTCTGAAAAGGATTTGTAATGGTTCTAAGGCTTTATAAACTTTATTGACTTTGAAAATTAGTACACAAACTTTTAAGTTGGGATGCCCTAAAATAGAACTTAGTTGTCAAGATAGGGTGTGACCTTGGGGCACCTGGGTGGCTTAGTTGGTTAAGCATCTGACTTCAGCTCAGGTCATGATCTCACAGTTCGTGAGTTCAAGCCCTGCATCGGACTCTGTGCTGACAGCTCAGAGCCTGGAGCCTGCTTCAGATTCTGTGTCTCCCTCTCTCTCTGCCCATCCCCAGCTTGTGCTGTGTCTCTTGAAAATAAATAAATGCTAAAAAAAAATAGAAAAAAAATGGATTAAAAGATAGGGCGTGATCTCAAAACATTTTCAAAAAAAATTTTTTTTTTCTTCAACGGTTTTATTTATTTTTTGGGACAGAGAGAGACAGAGCACGAATTGGGGAGGGGCAGAGAGAGAGGGAGACACAGAATCGGAAACAGGCTCCAGGCTCTGAGCCATCAGCCCAGAGCCCGACGCGGGGCTCGAACTCACGGACCGCGAGATCGTGACCTGGCTGAAGTCGGACGCTTAACCGACTGCGCCACCCAGGCGCCCCTCAAAACAAATTTTCAAACCATGAACAAGGATAATTCTATCCTGGCAGAGAGACTGTGCCTTTACTTAAAACTACAAATTAAGAAAGGATATTTCCTTTTATTACTGGCCTAATATTTCAGAAGTCTCTTTAAGCCCTTGTAGGGGTAACCAGCCCAGAAATTTGGAATAGCAGAGTTATTTCTTCTTCTTGGGTTCTTGACTATGCCTCTCTTAATGGTTTATAGCCCAGGAAAAGTCAAAAACCTACTCGGAAACCACTGACAAAGACTTATCGAGGAGACGGTCCTCCAGGCTGTCCACTAATGGGACGCATGAAATCCTAGATCCTGACTTGGTTGTATCAGATTTGGTTGATACGGTTAATACTGATCCTTTGCAAAACACATCATCCATTAACAAGGAATCTGAAGAAGGTGAGTCAGAATCTGTTCTGGAATTGTCTTACCAGCTTGCCTGTCTAGGAGAACCCATCTAAATCATTGTATACTACCTTCCACAAGTTTTAGATGGTGTTGAAATCAAATTTTTGAATGAGTTGCAGTGTTTATTATACTATTCTTCACTGATGATTCAGTAGACGAACTTTCTGTACACGTTTGTGATTGGTTTTGCTTGTATATGTCTGAATGTTTCGTTGGAGGTACAGTGCTTGAAGAGTCCTGCCCCTCTGTCTGTCTTTCTGGTGCTCTCTCTCTTCAGTGCTTCTGCCTTTTTGTTAAAACTTCGAGAAAAATATATTCACTTTGGTCTCTTATTAGCCTTTTTCTTTGAGATGCTCACAACTCTGGCTCTATGTGCTGGAACCTGTGAATGAATTCTTGTATGCTGCGAGGTGCATGGCTTCCTATCAAAAGTCCCTGGATTTCTTAGTCTGCTGTGGGACTTTTGGTTGATTATATAAATGTGTGTGTTCCCTAGGCTTTCTTTTTTTTCTTCTAGGTCAGTTGAAATCTCCTTTGGAAGCTGACCAGGTCTCATCTGCATTGACTTGCCACTCCTTTGGTGATGGATTGGGGGCTGCAGGCTTGGAGTTGAACTGCAAGTCAATGGGAGAAAACAGCATGAAGACAGAATCGGCTTCTCCTCTTGCTGAGTTACAAGAGATTTCTACTGTGGCAGGTTCCTATTTAGTGTTAAGATAATTCTCTCCTCTATATGCTTTTGCTTCTGCTTTGTGAACTAAAAAAAAAAGACAAGACTTTTCTAATGATGTTTTTTCACCTTTTATTAATAACCTTTCCTTATTTTAATGCTATATCCTTTTCATTTCTGATATTGCTAATTTGTGTTCCATCTCTTTTGATTAGTATAGTTAGGGATTTATCAATTTTGTTGATAGTTTCAAAGAACCAACCTTTTATCTTAATTTTCTCTATTTGTCTTTTTAAATGGTCATTGATTTCTATTGCGATCTTATTTTCTTTTCTTCCCTTACATTTTTCTAGAAACTTAGGCCATTGATTTTAGATCTTCTTTTCCAGTATTAACATTTAAAATTACAAACAAAATAAAATTATAAATTTCCCATTAAGCACTACTTTAGCTACATCCTACAGATTTTGATACGTTGTTGTATTTTCAGTTTCTTTCAATTTAAGATATCTTGTGATTTATTTGCTGATAATGGCTTACTTTGAAGCATGTTGTTTCATTTCCTAATATTGGACTTTTTAGAGATACCTTATTGGTACTGATTTCTAATGTAATTCCATTGTAGTCAGAGAACATACTTTGTAGGATTTCAGTCTTCTAATATTTGTTGGGATTTATTTTATGGCCAAGCATATGATCTGTCTTGGTGAATGTTCCACATATATTTGAAAAAAAAAAATGTGTGTGCTGCCATTTTATATCTGTTCTATCAGTTACCAAGAGAGGGGTGTTAAAAATCTCTAACCGTGATTGTGGATTTGTCTATTTCTCCAAAGAATTCTGTCAGTTTTGCTTCATGTATTTTGGAGTTTTGTTATTAGGTGCATATGTATTTATAATTGTTATGTCCTCATGATGAATTGTCCTCTTTGTAATGTGAAATATCATGCTATTTTTGGTAATAATCTTTGACTTAAAGTCTACTTTACCTGCTATTAGTACAGGTACTTTTGCTTTCTGTATGCACGGTGTATCTATTTCTATCACTTTTCTTTCTACATAACAGTGTCTTTAAATTCAAATTGTGTCTTTTATAGGTGGCATATACCTATTTTGATTTTAACTGCAGTGTGTAGTCTGTTTACATTAAATATGAGTATTGATATTATTGCTTTTAGGTTTACTACCATTTTGCTTTTTGTTTCCTGTTTATCCTGTGTTTTGTTCTTTTCCTCCCTTCCTGTTTTTTTAGGTTAATTGAATTTTTTCAAATTTCATTTTAATTTTTTCTATTAGCTTCTAGGTATACTTCTTAGAATTTGTTTTAGAGGTTAGTGTAGGAATTATGATATATATCCTAAGCTTTTTGCAGTTTACTTTTAATATTGAACCACTTTATCTAAAACGTGTAGTCATTGAATCCTTCCCTCTTTTGTGCTCTGGTTGCCTCTTGGAAGCTGTAAAAGCCACAGAACAGTATTATAATTTTTGCTCTTAATAATTCTGTATTACAAAGGTGATGAAGACACAAGAGTCTTATTTACGCACATATTTACCATTCCCACTTCTTCATATCTTCCTGAAGATTACATTTCAGCCTGAAAACTTTCCTGTACTTTTTTCTTGTAGCGTAGGTTTCCTGGTGACAAATTCTTTTGGTTTTTGTTTATCTGGACATGACTTTATTTAACTTTCAATCTTGAAGGATATTTTCTTCACTGGGTATAGAATTTGGGGTTTACAATTTTGTTTTGTTTTTCTTTTTAAGTACTGTAAAGGTGTTGTTCATGGTCCTCTGGCCTCTGTGGTTTGTTTGTTTCTTTTTCTTTTTTTTTTTTTTTTTGAGACAGAGAGAGACAGAGTATGAGCAGGGGAGGGGCAGAGAGAGAGGGAGACACAGAATCTGAAGCAGGCTCCAGTCTCTGAGCTGTCAGCACAGAGCTCAACGCGGGGCTCAAACTCACAGACTGTGAGATCATGACCTGAGCTGAAGTCGGACGCTTAACCGACTGAGCCACCCAGGTGCCCCTGGCCTCTGTTGTTTCTGAAGAGAAGTTAGTAATCATTCATATCATTGTTTCTGTTTGTAATGTGTTATTTTCTTTTTGGTTTCTTTTAAGATTTCTCTCTCTTTGCTTTTTAGCAGTTTGACTATAATGTATTTAGCTTTTGTGTTTTTTTTTTTTAAACCTACTTGAGAGTGAGTTTGAATTTGAAAATTAGTGGTTTTTGTCAAGTTTCAACCATTATTTCTGTGAATATTGTGTCCCATTCTCTCTGTCTTCTTTGGTGATTCACATTATGCTTATGTTAGACCTTTTGATATTGTGCCACAGGTCCTTGGGATTTGTTGATTTTTTCTTTTCTTTTTCACTCTTTTCCTCCTCTTTTTCCCCTCTTTTTCAGATTGAATAATTTCTGTTTTCAAATTCTTTCTTCTCTTGATTCCAATCTGCTCTTAACCCCATCCTGTGAATTTTTTTATTTTTGATGCTTTTTTAGTTCTAGAATTCCCTTTTTTCTCACTAGACTCTCTGCTGAGATCTTGGGAGTCTGTATATTCATTATGAGTGTAGTTTTTATAGTTGCATTAAAGTCCCTGATAATCTACCACCTAGATTATCTTGAAGCTAATCTCCATTGATCTTTCTCTTGACCGTAGGTCACATTTTCCCTTTTCTTCATGTGTCTAATGTTTTGGATTGCATCCTGCACATGGTGTCTGATATGTTGTAGAGCCTGGCTTATGTTATTTCCTCTGAAGAATGCTGATCTCTTTGTTTGAAAGGGCAATTAATTTGGCTGAACTCACATTCCAAATCTTTTTCTCTACAGGGGACAGTAGCCAAAACTTTTGCTCAGTTCTTTTAGCTTTAATTGGGCTGCTTGAAACTGTTCATTCAAAGATCAGCCAGAGATTTAGGCAGAGTTTATGTGTAGAAATTGAAGCCACCCTTTTGTGACTCTCTTCTTTTTTAGGACTTTTCATTTGCCAGCTGTTGTAGTTGTACTGAAGTTTGCCTTTTGTTTCTTGAACCAGTAAGTCTAAAGATGTCTTACTTGAGTTTTAGCTGCCCAGTGTTACTGACTGGAGCCTGCCTTTAGGCGAAAAGACTTAAGAGATGGGAAAGTTACCTAGTGCCCTTCTCTTATTCCAAATATACAACTCCTGTTTCTGCCTGCTTTTTGTTGCTCTTTATTGCCTTTTCATATTTGTTTTTAAATATTTTTTCCAGTTTATAATGGTTGCATGCAAAAGGGATGTTCTAGTATGAGCTATTCTATCATTACTGAAAGAGAAAACTTTACGTTATGGTAATAGACAGCTTAGGAAGTTGTACACGTTTATGTCTACACAGAGATTTTTTTTTTTTTAAAGTAGTGATTGCTTGTTGCATTAATAGCTACTTGGATGTTACATTTCTATAATGTTATGTTTGTGGTAAATGTTCAGAGTCTGGGATGGTGCTGACCATGAATAAATCTTGATCTTTGCCTTTTAAAGTGAAGAACATCTAAACCACTTTTTTGTGTGTATGTGTATTTATTTTTTATTTTCCTTTTAAAAAAGCAGTAAAAAAATAATACATACTGTTCATAAAAATGTCAATATAGAGGTATTAGGAGTTAAAGTGAGAAGTGTCTTCTATCTTGCTCCTTTTCTCCTTGGATAACCCTCTTATTATTAGTTTGTTATTTTTCTAGATCCTTTTCTATATGTTTATAGGTAGGGAGGCAATTAAGATTTTATTATTTAATTTAAATTAAATTTAATTTAGATGTAATTGGGTTAATTCTAGGCTTATTGTTTTCTGACTTATTTTCAGTTTTCTTGAGATCTATCTTTGTAAGTACACTTGTTTCATTCTTTTTAATGATAGAGTAATGGTGTCTTGTAAGAATGTTCCATCATATATTTAGCCATTTCCCTTTTGACAGACATTTAGAGTGTTTCTGAGCAGTTGATATTTCAAACAATGATGGCAGTGGTATTCGTTGAACATACATAAATATATATCTGCACTGTATATACACATATATTTTAAATTTATTTTGAGAGAGAGAGAGTGCACAAGTAGGAGAGGGGCAGAGGGAGAAGGAGAGAGAGAATACCATACAGGTTCTGCGTTGCCAGCACAGAGCCCCATCTGAGGCTCGAACTCAGGAATCATGAGAACATGACCTGAGCCGAAATCAAGAGTTGGATGCCTAACCAACTGAGCCACTGAGGTACCCCACCTTGAACATGTATTTTTGACCACTTGGTGAATAGCCTTTAAGGATAACTTGCTGTGAGTGTAATTGCTGGGTTTGAGAGAATGTACATTTTCAATTGCATTAACAAATTACCCTCCAAAGACCATTCTACTTAATATTTTGAGCAAGAGTATGATAGAGTACATTTTCCCTTACATCATTGCTTTCTATGGATATTATACATCTTTTAAATTTTCTTTATGTTAATATTGGAAATAAGACTTTGTCTTTTAAGCTCTGTGTTTTTTTTAAATGGGAGTAAACAGTTTTTCATGGGTTTATTGAATATTTTAATCTTTTTCTGCAAATTGTCTTTATTGCATTTTATTTGCCCATTTCCTGTTGGGTTGTTTGTTTTTATTATGGATTTCCCAGGTTTCCTTTGTATGGTTTTGATGTTGATATTTTGTCTTTTCTATACATTATTCTTTACATTATACTATAATGTATTCTATACATTATACTTTAATTTCTCTTGGTCATTTGTCTTTTATATATTGTAACTTACAACACTGAAATTAAAAAAAAATTTAAATGTTTATTTATTTTGAAAGAGAGAACGTGTGTGTGAGCAGGGGAAGGGCAGAGAGACAGGGGGAGAGAGAATCGCAACCAGGCTCTGTGCTGCCAGCGCAGAGCTGGATGTGGGGCTCAGTTTCCTGAACCATGAGATCATGACCTGAGCCAAAATCAAGAGTCAAATGCTTAACCTACTAAGCGACCCAGGTGCCCCTGAAATTAAAATTTTATAAATTTTTTTTTTCAACGTTTATTTATTTTTGGGACAGAGAGAGACAGAGCATGAATGGGCGAGGGGCAGAGAGAGAGGGAGACACAGAATCGGAAACAGGCTCCAGGCTCTGAGCCATCAGCCCAGAGCCCGACGCGGGGCTCGAACTCATGGACCGCGAGATCGTGACCTGGCTGAAGTCGGACGCTTAACCGACTGCGCCACCCAGGCGCCCCAAAATTTTAAATGTACTGTATTTTCCTTCAGTATTTAGAAAAAATAGTTATGATCATAATATGTATATAATAAATATTATTACATATGTATTTTATCATATTAAAAAAATCACTGGAGCACCTGGGTGGTTCAGTCGGTTAAGTGTCCTACTCTTTTTTTTTTTTTTTTTTAATGTTTATTTATTTTTTGAAGGAGATAGAGAGGAGGGGCAGTGAGAGAGGGAGACAGAATCCGAAGCAGGCTCCAGGCTCTGAGCTGTGAGCACAGAGCCCGATGTGGGGGACTCAAACCCACGGACTGTGAGATCATGACCTGAGCTGAAGTTGGATTCTCAACCGACTGAGCCACCCAGGTGCCCCTACTCTTTATTTATTTATTTATTTATTTATTTATTTATTTATTAAAAAATTTTTTTAATGTTTATTTATTTTTGACAGAGACAGAGCACGAGTGGGGGAGGGGCAGAGAGAGGGAGGCACAGAATCCGGAGCAGGCTCCAGGCTCTGAGCTGTCAGCACAGAGCCCGATGCGGGGCTCGAACCCACAGACTGCGAGATCATGACCTGAGCTGAAGGAGGATGCTCAACCTACTGAGCCACCCAGGCACCCCTTATTTATTTATTTTTGAGAGAGAGAGAGAAAGCACAAGCTGAGGTGGGACAGAGAGAGAGGGAGACACAGAATCCGAAGCAGGCTCCAGGCTCTGACCTGTCAGCGCAGAGCCGGACACGGGGCTTGAACTCATAAACTGTGAGATCATGATCTGAGCTGAAGTCGGATGTTTAACCATCTGAGCCACCAGGTGCCCCAAATACCCTACTCTTTTTTCTTTTTTTTTTTTTTAATTTTTTTAATGTTTATTTATTTTTGAGAGAGAGTGAGAGAGAGTGTGAGTGGAGGAGGGGCAGAGAGAGAGGGAGATACAGAATCTGAAGCAGGCTCCAGGGTCTGAACTGTCAGCACAGAGCCCGACACGGGGTTCGAACTCATGAACCGCAAGATCATGACCTGAGCCGGAGTTGGACGCTTAACTGACTGAGCCACCCAGGTGCCCTCCAAGCATCTTACTCTTGATCTTGGCTTAGGATCAAACCCTGTGTTAGGCTCTCTGCTGACAGGACGAAGCCTGCTTGTGATTCTCTTTTCCCCTCTCTCTCTGCCCCTCCCCTGCTTGTGCTCTCTCTCTGAAGGTAAATGAATAAAGACATTAAAAAGGTCACTTTATTAATTGCATAAGTCACCATTTAAAAATTTTTATGAAATAAAAAATGTTTCCTACCCATAGCTCATACCCCAAAGTTCTTGATCAGCATTCATCTTTAAAAAATTCTTCTCTAACGTCTTTTTTTTTTTCTTCCCCTCCCCCATGGACTTCTGTTAAGTTTCTCAAAAAAAAAGAAGTTAGAGAGGGAGGGAGCCAAAGCATAAGAGACTCTTAAAAACTGAGAACAGCCTGAGGGTTGATGAGGGGTGGGAGGGTGGGGAGGGTGGGTGATGGGTATTGAAGAGGGCATCTTTTGGGATGAGCACTGGGTGTTGTATGGAAACCAATTTGACAATAAATTTCATATTAAAAAAAAATTCTTTATTTTGGGGGCGCATGTTGGTTAAGTGTCCAGCTTCGGTGCAGGTCATGATCTCATGGTTTCTGGGTTTGAGTCCTGCGTTTGGCTCTGTGCTGACAGTGTGGAGCCTGCTTGGGATTCTCTCTTGCTCTCTTTCTGCCCCTGTCCATTCTCTCCCTCCCCTCCATTCTCTTTCTCTCTAAATAAATAAATTTTAAAAATTTGTTTATTTTGTAAAATTTGACTTATCATGAATTGAAATGGGTAGAGGAAGGGAGAAGGGAATTAAGTGTAGGTAAAATTTGGCATTTCCTAGATGTCTGTGAAGGTCTAAGTAATAATGGGGTAGCTCTCTTCTAGACTCAACTGTATCCTGAACTAGGGCAGACTTAATGAGGGGAAGACATGGCCCTTTGGTGAATTTAGCCAGAAATGAGCTGTGGAATCAAATCTCGTGAGTTTTGATTGATGACATGGTTCTGGACCTGGAAAGTGTTCTTTTGGCAAATATAGATGGTCTGTAACCTCCTCCCTTTCCAGTGTGTGGAGAGTATGGGCTCTATAGTTCCCAGAGCAGAGCTTATGTATGTATGAGCCCAGAGGAAGAATGAAGAAGCTTGTGGAGGTTTGCGGGTTGCCCATTGTTCCTTGGAGAAGAATATGCTGAGAAGTTCTTTTAGTGAGAGCCTTGGGGAAATGGTAAATGTTAAATGAAGGGGTCTTCCTGCACTTAGGGCAGAAAAGGTGAGAAGAGATTCTGCAGACATGGGTGTGGAAGCTCTGGTTGCACATCTTTTCTTGCTCAGTTGGAATATCCTGTGAACCTGCTAGATACCAGGCACTGTGCTGAAATAAGTAACACTGACACAAGATAAGTATGACTTAGTGCCTGCCTGAAGACCATCTCAACCTGGGAGATAGTACATTTAAGCTGAATCTCGATGGGTAAATAGTACTGTCCTGTGAGAAATAGATGGGGGCTAGGTATTCCAGCAGAGTAAACAGTATGAGCAAAGGTATAGCCCATTTCCTAGTGTGTTATTTTACTGGAGAGAAGGAGGGTAGTTGAATATTTGGTGATTCTGTATTTTGACGCTACATACTTGTGACTTCATTTAGTTTTAGCTGTCATGAAATCTGTACATCTGTATCCTCATTTGTGTTACACTAAATATGTCTATAATTTATATGTTTAACAATGAATATAAGATTTGAAATTCTTTGCTTTTCTTTAGAAGGGCATATTCCAAATATTAGGAGTAGTATAAATTACAAATAGAAAAATTTTACTTTGTTAAAAGGTGAGTGACATTTAAATAGTTTTGTTTTTAGTGGGGCTGTTTATAAAACTGACACAATGACTGTATGTCTTCAGAATTGCATACTTTTATTTGGATAAT
Source organism: Lynx rufus (assembly GCF_022079265.1). Lineage (NCBI taxonomy): Eukaryota > Metazoa > Chordata > Mammalia > Carnivora > Felidae > Lynx > Lynx rufus. Next base: position 23,445,283 of record NW_025814896.1, on the reverse strand, counting down.
TTCAATTGGGGTGGGTCTTGCTGTATTGTACAGGGGTCTTGATAGCATGCCGTGTGGTTAACATAAATGTTATAGCAGAGGAGCTTTCTGAAAATAGTAAAGTGAGAGTACTCACATATTCACTCCTGGCTCATCCATGGTGCCTTTAGGTTGGTCTTTTGTCCTGCTGGGTCCAGAGTGTTATGCCTCAGCCTTGTGGGCTCTTGGGTGTAAGCGATCTCCCTTTTCTGGCCGAGCCTTCTGTCAGTGGCAGGGCTTCTCTCCTCCCAAGCTACTTTTCTGTCATGTGGGGGAAAGGGACTTGATGTACAAATGAGGTGGAAATTTAATCTCAGAACTTGGTGTGGAGAGCTCTAGATGACAGCCATGTTCCTTATAATTCAGCAGACTAAGCTCTTAAATTATATTGTCTTGAAGGTGGGGTTATATTAGACATCACTGGAAATTAGTAATGAATTGTTCCTACATCACCAAGAAATATGCCGTGCAGAGGAGAGGAGTGAGGAGGTTAGGTTAGAGGCTAAATTCAATGCCTGTTTTAAGGTTAATTCATTTTGTGGGGTTTGGGGCTCGTTCCAAAACACACACATGTACAGTTTCTGTTGTGTCAGTTAATTTAGCTGTGTTTCTGGTTTGTGGGGGGATGGAAATAAGATCAAGTGAGAGTAGGACAGATGAGCTTTGGGAATCGATGATGGTAAGATTTGATGTCTTCTTCTGCCTCAGGTTGCACAGGGCATTTTCTGGGAAATAATTTTGCAACCAGTGTAAATAACTGAAGCACTTGCCCATTTTCTAAGCGTTTATAGTAATGGTAGAGGTCAGATTACCTTGAGTTTGAGCTAGGAGGAATAAGTGCTCTGAGCTATTTGCTTTGATGACTTAGAAGTCAGAGGAAAATGCAGTTGAAATTCTGCTACTTGGGTAGGCATTTGTTTAAGTTGTAAAATAGAATTAGAATAGATGCCCTTAGAAGTTCAGAGATCTCAGATTATTCTCTAAATCTGGGCCTAGCCTATTTGGTCATACTCAGGTTACCAGGGCCTTTTGAAAATGGGCTGCGGTCCATTCGTTTTAGACAAGAGTATTTATTGTCTATGAAGTGCCAGACTATTCTAAGCTCTCTCATTTGTGAATATTCTACATGAACCACAAAGTAAATAGGGGAGAAGACCTAATAGAAGTTATAGGCTTATTCAGCTTTTTTTTTTTTTTAAACTATGTACCTGTTAGAAATGGGATATTTGCTGCATGGTTTATTTAGGTCAGTGATTCTAACCCCCGGAGTCTTGATATGTTGTCAGTTATAAAATGAGTAGGAAGTTGTCACTAAAATACTGAATGTTTACAAATGATTTACTTGTAAGTTAACCAGGTAAGTTTTAGAGTAATGCCTATAGTAGTTTTTGCAGATGATTTATTTTTAAATTAACCAGGTTTAATTTAGTTAATGCCTACGATAGTTTAGCTTTTGTGCACTTGTGTTCTCTTATGTTTTCTTGAGTAAAAGAGTCATAGGGTAATAGCCATTGTAGTTTGGAAAGTTGTGTCTGTGGTTTGCCATCAGGCATGTTTTGGTGGAGAATTGGTTGAGAATTCATTGTTTTGAGGTTAGAGAAATGAATGAGACATCTGGTCAGTGCCCTAGGTCTTTCTGTGCAGGGGCATTGATAAGGCTCCAGGTGCCTGTAATACAGGAAGTAAGGTGGCATCATAAGAAATACCTAAAACTATGGGAGAGAAGACTGGCAGTAATAATGTGTGCTTGCCACATGAAAATTGAACTCAGGACTCAACTTGAGTCCTTACTGTATGCCCAAGGAGCTCTGCTAACTGTTGAGTATACAGAGATGAATGGGGCACTTGTGGTCTTAGTGTTCATTAAATGTTATTTGGATCTGACTCTGGGGGAGAGGTGAAATTTAGGTTGGTGGTTTGGGGGCAGGGGTGGAAGAAGGTGGTACTTTCACAGGGCCTTGAAGGATGAGTAGCAATTAGGCATTTGGAGATGGAGGCAGAGCAACATCAACAGTGTAATCATAGAGCCTTTTCTGAAACTGTTAGGTGTGCTTTCTGACTTAATTGCAGGCTTCCTGAACTGGGTTAAGGCTGAGCTGATTAGTTGCTGCTAAAGTGAGGTCAGTTGCTTTGAGGAGTTGATGGAACTACTGACAGTGCCTTGTTCTCAGAGAGGGGGCTAGCCCTCAAGTGTTCACCTGGATCTCTGTATTGGTAAGGTTGCTTTCCTCCTACTTAGCTAGTATTCTTTGGCCTTATCTTATTTCCAAGAATTTTTTCTGAATTGTTTGCAAATAAGTTGCAGAATTCTGCTCCTAAATACTTTGGTGTGTATTTCTTACAATACCATGATACAATTCTCAAAATCAGGACCTTATTCGAACTTCACCAAGGATTTTGTTGGTACCTTTTACCTTATTTATGGAAGTGATCTTGTCTTCATTCAGTATACTCTTTTTGGGAACTTGGTTTTTTTATATTCATAAATTAGAAAAGAAATCCAGAAGAGAATAAGAATAATAAAGCTAGCATTCATGTCTTGCACTGTCCAGAAATGTTGGTATTTGTTCATGCATGCCACAAGTCCTTACATTGGCCTGTAGTGACCCTGTTTCTTCTGGTCACCTGTTACCTCTCTTCACTCTCTCCTTTCTGCTGACTTTGCTGCAGCCACATGGCCTTCTTGCTGTCCTGCAAGCACAGCAGGTATGCTCTTATCTGTCGGCTTTCGTTTTGCACACTTTTAGTGAACATCTTTTTTTTTTTTAATTTTTTTAAATGTTTATTTTTGAGAGGGAGACAGAGACAGAGTGCAAACTGGGGGAGGGGCAGAGAGAGAAGGAGACACAGAATCCAAAGCAGGCTCTGTGCTGACAGAAGAGAGCCAGATGCAGGGCTCGAACCCCAACCGTGAGATCATGACCTGGGCTGAAACCAAGATTTGGACGCTTAACACACTGAGCCGCCTAGGCACCCCTCACTTTTGTTTTCTTTTACTTGGTTTTAATTTCTCCTGGCATGTATTATTTTTGACACTTATGGGGGGAAAATCTGCAAAATGACTCTTTATAAAATAATTTTTTATTAAAAAAATTTTTATTTTAGAGAGTAAGAGCATGCACACGTGGGGGAGAGAGACAGAGGGAAGGAGAGGAGGTGGGGAGACAGAGGGATATAGAGAGAGAAGGAGAGAGAGAAGGAGAGGGGAAGAGAGAGAGAGAGAGAGAGAGAGAGAGAGAGAGAGAGAGAGAGAATCCCAAGCAGGCTCCACGCTAAGCATGGTGCCCGACATGGGGCTCGATCCCATGACCCTGGGGTCACGACCTGAGCCAAGACCAAGAGTTAGACACTCAACCGACTGAGTCACCCAGGCACCCCTAAAATAATTTTTTAAAAGAGTCCCAGCTGCCTTAATTCAGAGTAGTTATAAAAATTCATCAGGAACTAATACTCATAAAGAATTAGTGTTCTGATTGTAAGAAATCACATTTCTGGGGCGCCTGGGTGGCGCAGTTGGTTAAGCATCCGACTTCAGCCAGGTCACGATCTCGCGGTCCGTGAGTTCGAGCCCCGCGTCAGGCTCTGGGCTGATGGCTCAGAGCCTGGAGCCTGTTTCCGATTCTGTGTCTCCCTCTCTCTCTGCCCCTCCCCCGTTCATGCTCTGTCTCTCTCTGTCCCAAAAATAAATAAACGTTGAAAAAAAAAAAAAAATTTAAAAAAAAAAAGAAATCACATTTCATTTTAAAAATCAACATTAAGAAAAACTTGCTGTCTCCTCATTACTCAAAAGTGATGGTTATACTAAGTCCACACAGTCTGGGATGACCTTTTGTTCTTGCTATGTTATGTTTTTCAATAAAAAAATTAATAAATAACTAAAGTGATTTAGTTAAATACATTAGAAAACAAAATAAAATGCCTTTTCACATTAATTTTCAAAACAGATTTTTAATCTGTTCATATATGTTGATTTTTTTCATCCCTGTATCCAACAGGAATCTTTAAAAAAAGAACCACTGCATCAAAAATTAGGACTTACTTGGGGGCATTTGGGTGACCCAGTCAGTTAAGCATCCAGTTTCGGTTCAGTAATGATTTCGCAGTTCGTGAGTTTGAGCCCTGCGTTGGGCTCTCTGCTGTCAGCACAGAGCCTGCTTCAGGCTCTCTCTCCCTGCCCCTCCCCCACTCATGTGCACAAGAGAAAAGAATCTTTAAAAAAAAAAGGACTTACTGGAAATTTTGTTTTGAAAAAGAGTTTTCAACATTATGGCAGATCTAGAAATATTTAAGCTGGGCAATCAATCAATAATGCTATTCATCATTTATCAACTGGGAGTATCGAGGACAATCCGTTCCTAGAAGTGCCTCCCTGAGCTCAAAGAAATCTGTTATATAACTTTCTGTGTTTTCCTAATCTCCTCCGGCTTTCCTTTCTTCCTCTCAAAGTTTTGGTACCTAAGAAATGCTCAAGTAATTGACTTGAATTACTTGAGGTAATGGAATGAATGATCCAATTAATTAAATATTACTACTTAACTGAAGAAATAAGTCTTCCAATGGATCTGTTTGCTCTGGTCAAGTATAAAAGGTATTCAGTAGGGGCGCCTGGGTGGCTCAGTTGGTTGCGTGTCCAACTTTGCCTCAGGTCATGATCTCACGGCTTGTGAGTTCAAGCCCTGCATCGGGCTCTGTGCTGACAGAAGAGATCCTCTGTCTCCTCCCCCTGCCTCACCCGCTCGCGCGCTCTCTCTCTCTCTCAAAAAAAAAAAAAAAAAAAAAAAAAGAAAACAAGTGAAATGTCCTCCTTTATATGGATAGCATTCTCACTCTTGAAGGAGCCATGGTACAATTTGGTGTATGGCCGGCCTTCCATCCTTCCAGACATGGTTCTGGTGCATATACAAACATACATGTATAGGGATAAGTTTTAAAAAACACAATAATGGAATCATATTCTTATACTATTTGATGGCTTGCCATTTTCATTTATGGTATTTTTCCACATCAGTTCTTATCTCCTTTCACAATTACGTATAATTTATTTTATTGTATGGGTATTCCATGATTTATTTAACTATCTCCTCCTGAAAAATATTTAAACTCTTTCTAATTTTTCACTACTAATTCTGTTTAATGGGCAAAGAGCCTAATACTTGGCAAAAGGAGTGACTTAGCCACAGTTGCACATTTCCTGCTTGCTGGTGATACAGTCTGTGACTCCCATTTTCCAACTGAGTGCCTAAAGCCCTCTGATGAGATGTTGGGTGCTATATAAATTGGGAAGTGAACATAGTCCCTGTCTTTAGAGAAGTTGCGTAGTATGTGACACAAGATTCCCACAGCTCTTGAAGGTACTTGTTAAAGTAGTGTGTATACTTTAAGAGGCGTAGTAGGGTGGCCAGGTTTGAAGAAGAGTGTGTGGTACAAGTGATGACAGTACTCCAGACAGGATGGTGCTTTTGGAATTCTTTAATTTGAGGGAGGAAGATGTGTTGATCTGGAAATAGAATGATGTTTCTGGTGTTTCTTTTGGAACATGGATTTAGTGGTGAGTACAGGATGATCTAGAAAGATGGCTGGGAGAGAGAGAGTTTTGTTGAGGACTCATTCATCAGGAATGTATTATGTAAGTAAGCAGGAAGGAGGGCGGTATCATCGTCAGAAACATCCAACAGGGTCCCTTGAGGTCAGGATGCTGTCACATTAGTCACTATTTAGTGATCGTGTCCTGAGCTGGTGCCAATCTTAGAATTTCTAGCCTGGGACGGAGTCACAATCTAGGAAATCTGTGTGAAGGAAGCTCTTGAACAGCAGGAGGAGGAGCCAAGGAAGGCAGCACACGTCTAGTCCAGAGAGGCATTATCAGCTCCAGACACAGCTCTGGCATTTGGGGCAACTCTGCCATCTTGTGGAATAAATGCTCAGTGATTTTTGTGAGCACTGAGTGCAGAGGTTTGCACCTAGGGGATAGCCTTGGTGGGGTGGTTTTCCTCCCACACTTAGCTATTCTGTGGCCTCAGAGTAGTTTTCCTGTGTATATAGATTTTTTCTGCATATATTAATTTTTTTTTTAATTAAATAAACTCTGTCTCTAACATGGGGCTTGAACTCACAACTCCAAGATCGAGAGTTCCAACTGAGCCAGCCAGGTGCCCGTCTGTGGATATATATTTGTCTATTTTTGTTTTTTTTTGTTTTTTGTTTTTTTTTTCAATGTTTATTTTATTTTGGGACAGAGAGAGACAGAGCATGAACGGGGGAGGGGCAGAGAGAGAGGGAGACACAGAATCGGAAACAGGCTCCAGGCTCTGAGCCATCAGCCCAGAGCCCGACGCGGGGCTCGAACTCACGGACCGCGAGATCGTGACCTGGCTGAAGTCGGACGCTTAACCGACTGCGCCACCCAGGCGCCCCAATATTTGTCTATTTTTGAAAGAGAATTAGAAACAGAGCAAGTGGGGAGGAACAGAGAGAGAGAGGGAGAAGGAAGATCCAAAGCAGGCTTTTTGTGCTGACAGCAGAGAGCCCAATGTGGGGCTCGAACTGATGAACTGTGAGGTTATGACCTGAGCTGAAGTTGGATGCTTAGCTGATTGAGCCACTCAGGCGCCCCTCTGCATATATTTTTAGCAAGTTTTTACTTTGAAATAATTTCAAATTATTTCAACTTGTAAAAAAGTTGGAGGGGCACCTGGGTGGTTCAGTTGGTTAAGCGTCCAACTCTTGATTTCGGCTCAGGTCATGATCTCACTGTTCGTGGGGTTGAGCCCCGTATCAGGCTCTTCACTGACAGCGGTGACCCTGCTTGGGATTCTCTCTCTCTCCTTCTCTCTGTCCCTCCCCAACTCTCTCTCTCAAAATAAATAAAGAAACTTAAAAAAAAAGTTGGAAAATTAGTACAAAAAATTCCTATATGTCTTCAACCTGATTCCCCACTAGTTAGCAATTTGCTGTGTTTGCTTTATTATTTTTTAAAAGTATTTTTTTCTGAGTTGTCTTGCCATAAGTTGCAGAATTTTACCCCTAAATACTCCAGTGCATATTTCCTAAAAACAAGGACATTCTCCTATATTACTGCAGTGTGATTATCAAAATAAGGACCTTATTCAAACTTCCTCAGTTCCAATAATGTCCATTATGGCAAAAGTGGGAAAAACTTTTTTCTGACCAGGATCCAATCCAGGATGATACATTGGATTTCATCATCATGTTTCTTTAGTCCCCTTTCATCTGAAATAATTCTTCAGTCTTTCTTCTTCTTATTTTTTTTTAATGTTTATTTATTTTTGAGAGAGACAGAGACAGTATGCACGTGGGTTAGGGGCAGAGAGAGAGAGGGAGACACAGAATTGAATCAGGCTCCAGGCTCTGAGCTGTCCGCACAGAGCCCGATGTGGGGCTCGAACTCAACGAGCTGTGAGATCATGACCTGAGCCCTATTCTTCAGTCTTTCTTTGTCTTTCATGAACTTGACATTTCTAAAGGATATGATGTCCCTTAATTTGGTGTTTTCTGCTCTATTCTCAAGATTAGCTTTAGGTTATTGACTTTTAGAAGAAATACCATGTAAGTGATATGTTCTTTTTAAGTGCATTCTATCAAGAGGCACATGATACCTGTTTGTCCCATTTATTGGTGATGTTAACTTTGATCACTTGGCTAGGGTTTTATCTGTTCTGTAAAGCTATTATTTTTCCCTTTATAATTAATAAGTTTCTTGTGAGAAGTTATTTTGAGGCTATATAAATATTTTGTTTCTCCATGAAACATTCACCTATTATTTTAGCATCTGTTAGTATTTTTTATTTTCTTAATTTTTTTTAATGTTGTTTTTTTTTTTTTTTTAATTTTTGAGAGAGAAAGAGAGAGAGACAGAGTACAAGCAGGGGAGGGGCAGAGAGAGAGGGAGATACAGAATCTGAAGCAGGCTCCAGGCTCCGAGCTGTCAGCACAAAGCCTGATGCAGAGCTTGAACTCACAGACTGCGAGATCATGACCTGAAGTCAGATGCTTAACCTACTGAGCCACCCAGGCATCCTGGTATTTCTTGTCTGAAACAAATTAAAAAAATTTTTTTTTATAATGTTTATTTATTTTTGGAGAGAGAGAGACAGAGTGTGAGTGGGGGAGGGGCAGAGAGAGAATCTGAAGCAGGCCCCAGGCTCCGAGCTGTTAGCACAGAACCTGACGTGGGGGCTGGAACCCATGAACCATGATCATGACTTGAGCCACCCAGGTGCCCCTGTCTGAAACAATTTTTACTGTAATGGCTGCCAACTGGTGATTTCTAATTTTAATAATTTCTTCTACATTTTACTGGTTGTATTTTTTTATTATGAAGAGCTTTTCCCTCTTCTTTTATTTGTATCTACATGGACTCATGGATTCTTACTTTCTTCTGTGGGTTATAATCTGTGTCTGTCATTATTTTAATACCCACCACTGTTCCAGATTTGGCCAGTGGGAGCCTTTCAAACTGGTTCCTGTATCTTCTTCATTCTGTGAGCACTTTTTAAAAAATGATTTTATTTTTATTTTTTTTAAATATTTTATTTTTAAGTAATCTCTATACCCCATGTGGGGCTCAAACTCAGAACCTTGATATCAAGAGTTGCATGCTCCCCCCGATTGAGCCAGCCAGACAACCCCCTGCATTTTTATATATGCATTTTTATAATATCTTTTTTCTCCACTTGTCACCATACGTAGGGTCATACACTATGGTATGGACTGGGCAACTTTTTTTTTTTTAATCCTTAGGGATAAATTTTTTTTTTTTTTTAATGTTTAGTTTTGAGAGAGAGTGTGAGTGGGGGAGGGACAAAGAAAGACAGAGACACACAGAATCTGAAGCAGGCTTCAGGCTCTGAGCTATCAGCACAGAGCCTGATGTAGGGCTCAAATTCATGAGCTATGAGATTATGACCTGAGCCAAATCAGACCCTTAACCGACTGAGCCACCCAGGTGCCCCTGGACTAGGCAACTTTCTGTTTTCACTTAGTATATCTTGAAATTATCTATATCAGTAAATACAGAGCTGCCTCATTCTTTTAAATAGCTGATTAGAATTACATAATGCAGACTTCCCATAATTTATTTAACTGTTTTTCTAATTAAGGACATTTTTGTTTTTTTATTTGATGCATTTGACTGGACTTGCTGTGAATATTTGCATCTGTTCATGTTTCTTTTTGATTGCCTTTTGTTGCTTCAGAGCTGATAAAATTATTCCTTCACAGACCTGAAAAATGTTTTACCCATTATAGTATTTGAAGTACATGTCAAAAAATTATTAAACTATTGGGATCACATGGTGTCATTGCTAGTAAAAATACCAACTGTATTGGTGCATGGTGCTGAGGGTACATGTACAAGACAGTGAGAAATGGCCCTTATTCTTTGGCCGGAGAAGTCATAAAGGATAGGATATGGGAACAGATCTGAAGTGCCAAAGATGGGGTGCATCAGGTAGTCATTTGTGCCAGGAGTTGATGGCATGTGGTCCCTGAGAGCCAGGGCCATCTGGACACCTTCCTGCTCATGGAGTGAGCTGAGTTTGGATAGAATTGAGTACTTGGCCAAGCCTGCGAGGGATGGCAGGGAGAGGGCAAAGCCTGAGTGGAGGTATGAGCCATGAAAGCATGAAGCAGTTGTTGGGGCCAGCAGTTGGCTGGGCAGCTACTAAGGCCTCATGGTGGATTATTAATGGGAGATGAATTTGGAAAGCAAGATGGTATTTAGATTGACATGGGCTTGGAATGCCAGATTGAGTATGGTCAACAAGACTAAATATCACCATCATAATCTTCTAAATGTGAGGATTGAGGAACTAGCAATGGGGGTGTTTAAAAAAGGGTTAAACAGGATATTATTTCTAAGCCATGTTTCAGAAAACATAGTTTAAAAACTTTTTTAAGTTTAAGATTAATGTATGCTTATCATAAAAGGGAAAGTATAAAGCTTTACTCAAGTGTATAGAAAATGAGAGGGCTTCTGATCCTATTCTGGATTATCTGTCACTGTGTAACCATGTTACCACATACATAGTGGTTTAAAACAACACATTTATTTTCTCATAGTTTCTGTGGATGAGGAGTCCAGGCAGAATTTACCTGGGTCCTCTGCAATACTGCGGTCAAGGGGTTGACCAGGGCTGCATTCTCATCTGAAAACTCTACTGGAGAAAGATTTGCTTCCAGGCTTACACGGTTGTTGGCAGCATTCAATTCGTTGTGGGCTGTCGTTGTGGGCTGTCATTCAAGGCCATGTTCTTGCTGGCACTCTCAGTTACAAGTTACTTGTCTTCTCTGGAGAGTAGCTCATAACATAGCAGCTTGTTTCATCAGGACTTCAAAGGAGAATATCTGCTAGTAAAGTACATGTTAAATATTACATAATATAATCACAAAAGTGACTTTGCTTATTCTATTAGAGGCAAGTTACAGGTTCTGCCCACACTCAAGGGAAAAGGATTACACTTGGATGTGAATACTTGGAGGCAGGGATTATTAGGATAAATTTTGTAATTTATTTTCCTCCCAAAAGTAAAGGAAATAGTCCTTAAGAGTTACCATTCTTAAAAGCAAATTCAAATTCTGTGGACCATTTTTCTCTGCATAGCAATGTATAGAAGTAATTTTGAGAGAGGCAAGAGGCAAGAGCCAAGAGTGACTCTTGAGATTTTTGAGGCTGGGAGCCCAGGGGAGAGTTCTGTGCTTTGCCTTGATTTCTTCAAACAGAAATCTATTAAACATGAGGAAGAGCACAGACCATTTAAACGATAATACTGGTAACTACTTGGAAATACTGATTTCCATACCATTTCCTTAAAAAACTGGAGTAACTTGGTTCCAGTGATTTACCCACTACCCAGAGGGTAGCTTTTTTTTTTTTTTTTTAAACTGAGTTGAATCCTCAGCAGCTTTTTTTTTTTAAGTTTATTTATTTTTGAGACAGAGAGAGACAGAGCGTGAACGGGGGAGGGGCAGAGAGAGAGGGAGACACAGAATCGGAAGCAGGCTCCAGGCTCTGAGCCATCAGCCCAGAGCCCGACGTGGGGCTCGAACTCACGGACCGCGAGATCGTGACCTGAGCTGAAGTCTGACGCTTAACCGACTGAGCCACCCAGGCGCCCCCAGAGGGTAGCTTTTGAATCTGGCTCCCTGGAGGATTTAATTTACATATTCTCTGCTTTTTGTCTCCTGGTAACTGCTCCCAATGTTGACAAAAAGCTCTAGTTTCCCAGAGTGGATGATGTCACTTAGCTGGCTGGTGCCATCAGTGACATATGTTCCAAATAAAGTCCTATTGGGACCCAGGTTACACACCTGTGTGAGACGTGGGATCCATGCAGATTGTGGCCCAGTGGGCCCTTAGGGCAGCCAGCTGCTCTCCTGGTTCTTGACCATGCTTCCAGCACCATGTTTCTTTGGTTACAGGAACACTGTTCTGGGGAGTAGTATAATACAGAAATATGAAAACATTGTGTTATTCTTTCTATTGTGAGGACAGTAATGGCTATTATACCTTATTAGCAAGCATGGAAAAGTAGAAAGCAGTTCTTTTTACTTGAAGTCTCATAACCAAAAGGTTGCCATTACTTATATTATAATATTGTACATAATATTTCTGTGCATAATGTTTTGTTTTGATCGTATTTCTCTTGTGGGTTTTCTTTAGCATAGTCATACTGTGCATATTCTAATATTAAATTCTTTGAAAATGTAAAATATTTTGCTGGGTGTATCATTTTACTATTTCTTTTGTGCTTTTATTAACATTAACACTTCAGTGTTTGATTAATAAAGGACAGTTGGATGTTAAAATTTCTCAGGTTGTGCCACTGATACATGGCTTCCTGGCTGGGATCCTTGTGTACACACCACCGGTAACTTTGATTGTTTTAAACAGACAGCTATAAGGTCAGTGATAACCATGATGACAACTAATGTTCAAGTAACTTGCTGTAGTTAATAATGGGTTTTCAGGGAAACATGTAGGGGCCTTGTGAAATAAGTATTTTTCTTCCCATTTGGTGAGGAAATGGTCTTAAGAGAGGCCAGCTCTCTTGTTTAATGTTGTGATACACTAAGGTAAGTATCATAGGAGAAGTAAAGAATGGAACCTGTCCCCCATTTCAACATTTTAGAATAAAGAAGGCAGAACCACCTGTAATAGAGATAGAAAGGGATAGATACCACAAGATTTATTTTCCATAAAGTACTTATGGGAATTCAGAGAAAGCAGGATAAAATCTTTTCTGCTGAGAGGCCAAGGCAAAAGCTTTATGTAAGTAGGTGGCAGTTGAAGGATGAGCAGGGCTTGATTTGCATGGGAGAGAGGTGTGCCAAACAGAGAACCATGTGACCTATCCTGGCTGAACTGGCAACTTTCATTGTGCATACAGAGGGCTTGTGTTTCCTGTCCTATGCAAAAACTAGGATATAGGGCACCTGGATCGTTCAGTCAGTTGAGCATCTGACTCCTGACTTTTGCTCAGGTCATGATCCTGGGGTAGTGAGATTGAGCCCCATGTTGGACTCCATTCTGAGCATGGAGCCTGAGTAAGATACTGTCTCTCTCTCCCTCTGCCCCTCACTTCCACTCATGCTCGCTCGCTCTCTCTCTCTCTCTTTAAAAAAAAAAAGACCTAAATGTATAGAATTACAGCATCAAGAGTTACAAAATTCTTGGATTAAAATAATCTGATGGAGTTTGTTCAGGATAAGTGTGTAACTTCCAACATGTAGTTTGACAAAACTATTTGAGGAAAATGGAAATGCACTTCAATTAGTGTTTTAAAAAGGCAGACAAAACAGGGATGCCTGATAGCTCAGTTGGTTAAGTGGCTGACTCTTCGTCTCGGCTCAGGTCATGATTTCATGGTTCGTGGGATTGAGCCCCTTGTTGGGCTTTGTGCTGGCAGTGGAGCCTGGTTGGGATTCTCGCTCTCCCTCTTTCTCTCTGCTCCTTCCCCACTAGTGTACTCTTTCTCTCTCAAAATAAACTTAAAAAAAAAAAAAAAAAAGGCAGACAGCACATAGTTCAGGATTTTGGTGGACTAAGCTGGTACTTTCCAGCACCATGTAATGTGACTATTTAAAAAAACAAAACCAAAAACCCTTTGTCTATGTTTGTAAAAGTAAGATGTTCTGAAAGGTGGGGGTAATAATCCTACTGAGTGGCCAGACTAGGAATCTTGTGGTTCATTTGGATTTCACATTTGTAGAAGGATGCAGAAAAATGGGAGTGCTTACAGAGTGATATGTCCTCAGCCAGAGCTTATGAGGGCTGTTTTCACTTTGGTTGGTAATTATAATTGCTGTCTCCAGCCTCATTCCATAAATGACATAAGCTTGTTTACCAAGATGTATTTAATATTTGAAATGAACTGCTTTGTGCCAAGCACATATATATATATATGTTACAGCCTTCTCTCATCTCTTTGAAATAGGTGGTATATATTCCCTTTCATAGATGAGAAACCAAATTCGAAATAGTTTGAAAAATATGTACAATTTGTTTATACAGCTAATGAAAGAGCTGGAATTTAAAGTTGAGCTGATTCCATTATGCCATATTGCCGCTAGCATGAGTGTTCAGTGAGGCTGAGATGGTGTGGACTTCTATCCTGCTTATGAGCAGGTTAATTCCTGAAAAGCTGTTCATAAGTCCCATTTGTTTAAAAGTCTAAAATTATACTATATAATAGTAAGGACCAATATTTATTGAGCACTTAGTATATGCCAGACATTTTTCTAGGATCTTTGCATGTAATTCATTTAAGTCTCACAGCTCTGTGAAGGAGTTACCCTTAATCTCGCCACCCTGCACTAGAAGAAGCAGAGGCAGGAGGAGTAAGTAAAGGAGTCAGGATTTGAACCAGGCTGTCCAGCTGCAGAGCCCACACTTTTAGCCACTGTCCTGTCTTTTCCTTATGCAAATGTCCAGTGGTGTGTACACAAAGGTCCAGTGTGTTTGAATAGAGAGAATGGTAATTTTTCATGGAATTCGTTTGGAGTTCTCATTATTTTCAACCCTTAATATATTTTTTTAAACTCAAAGATGTTTGTATTTTGGCATTGTTCTTTTCCATTATAAGTCAACTTATCACAATAACCACAGCTTACAAACACAAGCCAAAGGATGCATGAGTTTACTATAGCTGAGCTTGACTGCTGTAGTTCTCAGATGGCAGGTGGTGTTGATGCTCTCTGACGTTGGACCTTACCTTATTCATATGATGGTTAGTGGGGTTGTCTGCAGTGATTTTGGAGACCGTCAAAATGGAAAAGGAATTATTAGGTTGAACCATATGAAATAGCCAATATTTAATTTTATTAATCTATAAAAATGGCAAATTCATATGGTTCAGCTTAATAGGCTCAAGAGGAGGAAATTCCAGAGAAACCACTTGTAATTTAAGAAATAATTTTAGGATGTATTGGAGGTTTGAGGTGGTTTTTGTTGTTGTTTTTAGAATGAGTGTGTGTGAGCAGTGGGAGGGGCAGAAGGAGAGGGAGAGAGAATCTTAGGCTCCTTGCTTAGTGTGGAGCCCAACGTGGGGCTTAATCTCACCACCCTGAGATCATGACCTGAGCTGAAATCAAGAGTCAGACGCTTAACCAACTGAGTTACTCAGGTGCCCCTGGAGGTTTGAGTTTTGAATTTCTCCACTGACATGCTTTTTCAGTACACCCATGTTTCTAAGTGTGTATTCCATTTGGTTTCATGTTAGTTTTCTTTTCTTAACTGCATCTTATTGATTTGAACCTCTTTCTTTTATCTCTTGTCATAGATAGAAAGTGATTTTAAGGCATTCTGCTTTAGGATGTGTGTGTGTATGTGTATTTTTTTTTTTTTTTAACTTGTTTAAAATGCCCGTATAGTGGCATCCATCAGATCATCAAACGTACCAGTTTTGTAATCTTACCCTAGTGCTGATTTGGAAATGTTGACTTGATTTAGATTGAGTTTAAGAATTTTATTTCTTCTGATTGTGGAATGGTATTTGAAAATGTAATCCTAATATTTACCAAAGGTTCAGTATACTATCTGCTTCTAATGGAAATTGTATCATTGTATTTGGGAAATATTTGATTCACCCAAGAAAAGTCTTTTTAGGATATTCTTGGGTGACCTAATCAAGAGTGTAGGAAAATTTGAATTTAAGGGGATTACTCTCATTGGGGTGAAGGCATTATGAAAGGAGTCTTCAATAAACTGTTTCCAACACACATGAATTTCTTGTTACAGCTTTATTTTTTGTCATTGATACATGGCAAATTGTTGCCTTCTGTTTGTTTTTTGGGGCAGAGGGCGCATTTCAAACTGTTTTTGCCTCTTTAAATTTGATCATGGAGTCCTCCTGAGTTCTCCTCATGCCTTTGAGCTCCACTCATTTGGTTATCTTTTTTTTTTCTTACTGAGTCCCTTTGTTCAAACAAAGTACATAGTAGCAAAATATCAAAAACTTTTGTAACAGTTACACTCTCTTTGTACAAAAATCATTGTGAGATCCCTTTGGTTTTATAAAAAGATCCCACCAGAATATTCCCTAGTTTTGTCCACACACACAAGTATTAGGATCGTAGTAAGTTTGAATCTGTTCTAAGTCAAGAGTATTAAGTACTGGTGGGTTGGGTTTCTGATTTTTTTTTTTTTAAGGATTTTTCCTGTTCTTTCCCTACAGTCTACAACCTTGAGAACTTGTGTGGCTGCCTAATAAGCAAACACTTGATCTTAGCCAAAAGGCCGAGAAGCGATCTAATAAGCAAACAAAAACATGTTGATCTTCTCATTCAGAAGATGAATCTTGGTTGAGTGTTATTTATCCTGAAGTTGTATCCTTTCTTTCCAAACAGTAATCTGGGGAGGTGATGGCTGCCTGATGTCTCTGTCTCCATATGCTTTCTGCTCTTTCACTTTTTGTTGCCGTGTGTAATGCATGTATTGTCATAAGTAGGATAAGCACGAGGAATCTTTGTTTTTGTTTCTGTTCTGTTTTTCAGTAACAAATACTTTTAAGAAAACAGATGATTTTGTGACATGTAAAGCCCCAGCTGTCGACCTAGATCACAAGTTCAGGTGCAAGGTTGTGGATTGTTTAAAATTTTTCCGCAAGGCCAAACTGTTGCACTATCACATGAAGTATTTCCACGGGATGGAGAAGTCACCAGAGCCAGATGAGAACCCAGGAAAGAGGCAGGTCCAAACGAGGGGCTCTTCAGCTTCAGACAAGGCCAGCCAGGAGAGCCTGACCAGGAAGCGGGTCTCTGCCAGTTCCCCAAGTAAGTATTTTGGTTCTATGTTGTATCTATATTATAGAGTACTCTCTGTTGCTCAGGTCACACTGCTTGCATTTCTGACACAGAAGAAGGTGTTAAGTTGGTTTGGTCCATTTGAATCTTAAAAGATGAACACTGACAAGTGATCCTCAGGAATTACATCAAAGGGCTGTGACCCTCCTGGAGGAACGAGAACTACAGTAGTGGGGGCACCTGGGGGGCTCGGTCATCGAGCACCTGACTTGGACTCAGGTCATGATCTCATGGTTCGTGAGTTTGAGTCCCACATTTGGTGAGCTTGTGCCCCACTTCAGGTGAGGCCCTCTTCTCTCTCTCTCTGCCCCTTGTGGGATTCTATCTCTCTCTCTCTCTCTCTCTCTCTCTCTCTCTCTCTGCCCCTCGCTCACTTGCACGTGCGTGCTCTCTCTTTCTCAAAACAAAACAAAACAAAACAAAACAAAACAAAACAAAAAAAAACCCCAAAACAAAAAAATTGTAATGGAGGTAGTAAGGATTACCACAAAGTCTCGTCTTCATGTCTTAGTACAAAGAACCTTTTTGGTGGCCTTTCCTTCCTTCCTTCCTCCCTTCTTCCCTTCCTTCCTTTCCTTCCTTCCACCTTCCTCCCTCCCTCCTTCCTTCCTTTCCCTCCCTCCTTTCCTTCCTTTCCTTCCTTCCTTCCTTCCTTCCTTCCTCCCTTCCCTTCCCTTCCCTTCCCTTCCCTTCCCTTCCCTTCCCTTCCCTTCCCTTCCCTTCCCTTCCTTTCCTTCCTTCCTCCTTCCTCCCTCCCTTCCTCCTCTCTTCCCCTCTCTCCTTTCCTTCCTTTCCCTCCTCCCTTCCTTCCTTCTTTCCTTCCTTCCTTCCTTCCTTCCTTCCTTCCTTCCTTCCTTCCCCTTCTTCCTTCCTTCCTTCCTTCCTTCCTTCCTTCCTTCCTTCCTTCCTTCCTTCCTTCCCTTTCATCTAAGTAATCTCTAGCCAGTATGGGTTTCAAACTCACAACCCTGAGATTGACAGTTGCATGCTCCACCATATGCCAACCAGGTGCCCCTGGAGATTTTTTCTAAAACTTAAGAGATTGAAAAATTACAAATTTCTGGGGGAATTTCAGAAGACTTTTTAAAATTTTTAAATTTTGTTTAATGTTTATTTTTGAGAGAGTGCGAGTGGGGGCGGGGGGGGGGGAGCAGAGAGAGAGGGAGACACAGAATCCAAAGTAGGCTCCAGGCTCTGAGCTGTCAGCACAGCCCAATGTGGGGCTCGAACTCACTAACCGCGAGGTCATGACCTGTGCCGAAGTCGGACGGTTAACCGACTGAGCCAGCCAGCACCACCCCCCTCACCTTTTATTTATTAAAAAAATTTTTTTTAATGTTTTTTATTTATTTTTGAGAGAGAGAGGAGGTGGGGAGGGGCAGAGAGAGAGGGAGACACAGAATCCAAAGCAGGCTCCAGGCTCTGAGCTGTCAGCACAGAGCCCGATGCGGGGCTCGAACCCACAGACTGCAAGATCATGACCTGAGCCGAAGTCAGGTGCTTAACCGACTGAGCCACCCAGGCGCCCCATTCTTTTTAAAGTAATCTCTATGCCCAACGTGGGGCTCAAACTCATGACCCCAAGATCAATAGTCACATGCTCTACTGACTGAGCCACATGCCCGCAGAAGCCTTTTTAATGAATTTCCAGTAAATTCTACAAGCCCTCCAGCTTCTTTTTACCTGAAATTGTAACATCATTATATATTGCTGGCTGATATAATACCTAGGTATTAAATGATATGTGGAACTCCTAGGACATATGACAGTATTCCCAAGAAAGTATGAAATCAGGTTTCAGGACAATGGGGCAGGGCTGTGTCAACTAAGGTGATCTCTGACCCTGTGAGAGATCAGTCCTCAGCCATGTTTTGAAAATTTAGTGAGTGAAGGTCAAGGTAGAATCTTTTAGTCATATATGATGCATTATTTATTAAAAGTATAATGTGAACCACATGTAACTTTTTCTAATAGCCACATTTTATTTTATTATTTAATTTTTAATTTTTATTTTTTTTAAATGTTTATTTTTGAGAGAGAGAGCATGGGGGAGGGGCAGAGAGACAGGGGGACAGAGGATCTGAAATGGGCTCCACACTGACAGCAACGAGCCCAATGTGGGGGTCGAACTCTCAGACTGCAAGATCAAATGCTCAACTGACTGAGCCACCCAGGCGCTCCTAATAGCCACATTTTAAAATGTCAAAGGAAACAGATGAAATCATTCTTAATGTATTTTATTAATTTACTATATCAAAAATGCTATCATTTCAGCATTAAGTTGGTATAGAAATGTCTTTTTTTTTGAAGTTGTTTTTTTTTTTTTTTTATTTCTTTATTTGAGGTGGGGAGGGGCAGCGAGAGGAGAGAGAATCCCAAGCAGGCTGTGTAGTCTCACCACAGAGTCTGCTGTGGGGATCGATCTCATGAACCATGAGATTATGACCTGAGCCCAAATCAAGAGTTAGAGGCTTAACTGACTGAGGCACCCCAGTATAAAAGTTTCTAGTGAGCTGTTTTATATTCTTTTTCTTATACTAGCCTTTACAGTTTAGTGTGTATTTTATGTTTACTGAACATTTCACTTCAGACTAGCCACATTTCAGGTGCTCAGTAGCTGCATATGGCTAGTAGCCTCTGTATTGGGCTCTATTACCCTCTGTTGTAGGTAGTCTAGCTGTGCACTTGGCGAACTTGAGCACTGAGCTAACAGGAGCTGCCTGAGGAAGGCCAGCTGGCCAGTAGTCACCCAGGAGGAGACTCCCCATGAGGGCCGCAGGGCGTGGCAGCACTCACCACCTTAGTGACTTCACCAGAGTGTTGCTCGAGTACCCATCAGTGGTTAGATGTCTCTCAGAGCAGGCTCGTATGAACCAAATGGCAGTAGACTGATGCTCAAGGCCACGTGCCAGTTATTTATTTGAGACGAAGCCCACAGCTGTCAAAACTCCTTTCCTGTGTAGGAACAGTTTGCTTATTGAGCATTGGATCAGAGCACTGGAGTTAGAAGTGCTTCATACTAAAATAGATTGACTTGTCCATTCAGTACCTCTTTATTGAGTGCTTATTAAGTGCCAGGCTCTGTTCTGGGCATTTCAGAAGAGACCTGAGTCCTGTTTTGCTTGAGATCTTGGTTGTGAATATTCCTGGCACAAGGAAGAAAAGACTGGCTCAGTCCTCAGACCAGAGCATTCTCTTGCCTGGGCATTGCTTGTTTCATTTAGGGCCAAACATTGATTGCTTAGGGATGTTAATGTCTATTCCTGGCCAGTCCTACTGGCTTTGGTGGCCACTCTGTATCTTTCAGGTGAGTATATCTCTCTGTCATTGAATACATGGTTAATTATGGGGGCAAGCTTATTTCCTAGGACATAAGATACCTGTCACTGAGATCTTCTTCCCCAAAATGCCACCTGGCCCACGTCTCACCTAGAGCAGTGGCTAACTAACCCAGCTGCCTGGGAGTCACACTTGGTGACTTGTTAAAATATGGATTTGTTGGGCCCTGCTTTCCAGACACATTCCAATTCAGTGGTTCTAAGTTTAGAATCTGTAACATTTTTACAACCCATCCCCAAGTACAAAAGTGACATATGATTGCTGTATAAATCAGTACAACAGAGTTAAGGGAAAAGGTATCCCTCCCCTTGGCATTCCCACCCTCTTTGCAAATGTAACTATTTTTATTTAACAAACTCTTTTCAGATATTTTCTGTGCATATCCAAACACGTCTACATAGAAAATATCTTTTACACAGTATCACCTGCCACTTTTCTTTTTTTTTCATTAAAGATATCTTGGGCATCATTTCATATCAGTGTTGATATGTGGTTCTACCGATTTTGACAGTTGTCATTTTTCATTGTATGAGTGTACTGTACTGTAAACATTCTTCCTATAAAAAGTTTATATTTTGCCATTTTTTTTTCACTCTATCAAGTGCTAAAATAAAGTAAACCTCCCAAAGATTAATTTACCCTTGTGTACAAATAAACACATGGGATAAATTCCTGGAGGTGGTTGGCTTCAGCAAAGGGTATGTGCATATCTAAACTTCTGATAGATGATACCAAATCACCTTTTGAAAACTTTGTTTCAGTTTATAATCTCTCTCCAACTAGTCATGTGTGTCAGTTTTTTAATATTATCAATATTACCAAATTTTAAATTATTGTAAGTCTGATAGGTAAACATATTTCAGTGATTTTAGTATTTTATTTTTAAATTTCTGAAGTATTTTTGGGGCGCCTGGGTGGCTCAGTCGGTTAAGCGTCTGACTTTTGCTCAGGTCATGATATCACTGCTTGTGAGTTTGAGCCACAAGTTGGGCTCTATGCTAACAGCTCAGAGCTTGGATCCTGCTTTGCATTCTGTGTCTCCCTCTGTGCCCCTCCCCTGCTCACACTCTGTGTGTGTGTCTCTCTCTTAAAAATAAACAAACATTAAAAAAATTAAAATTCTGGGGGCGCCTGGGTGGCGCAGTCGGTTGAGCGTCCGACTTCAGCCAGGTCACGATCTTGCGGTCCGTGAGTTCGAGCCCCACGTCAGGCTCTGGGCTGATGGCTCAGAGCCTGGAGCCTGTTTCCGATTCTGTGTTTCCCTCTGTCTCTGCCCCTCCCCCGTTCATGCTCTGTCTCTCTCTGTCCCAAAAATAAAAATAAAATGTTTAAAAAAAAAAAATTAAAATTCTGAAATATTTAAAATATACAGTTCATAACTTATGCCCATTTTTAAATTGGATTATTTGGGGTTTTTTTGAGTTTTGAGGTTTAGAAGTTCTTTACATATTTTGGATACTAACCCTTTATCGGATCCCTCCCCTGTCATTTGCATGTCATTTGCAAATACTTTTTCCCATTCAATAGGTTACTTTTTAGTTCTGTTGATTGTTTCCTTTGCTGCTCAGAAGCTTTTTATTTTGATCTAGTCTCAATAGTTTATTTTTCTTTTATTTGCCTTGCCTGAGGAGATATATGTAGAAAAATGTTGCTATGGCTGATGTCAGAGATACTACTTCCTGTTCTTTATTCTAGGATTTTTATGGTTTCAGGTCTCACATTTAGGCCTGTAATCCATTTTGAGTTTTTTTTTGGGGGGGGGGATGTGAAGAGAGTGCATGCAAATGGGACAGGCATGGGGGAGAGTGAGAGAATCCCAAGCAGGCTCCATGCCCATCTTGTAGCATGATGTAGGGCTTGAATTCATGACTTGGGAGATCATGACCTTAGCTGAAATCAGCAGTCAGATCAGACTCTTAGCCAACTGAGCCACCCAGGTGCCCCTGAGTTTATTTTTGTGTATGGTGAAAGAAAGTGGTCCTTTTTCATTCTTTTACATGTTGCTGTCCAGTTTTCCCAGTACCATTTGTTGAAGAGCCTTTTTCCCATTGCATATTCTTGCCTCCTTTGTTGAAGATAATTGACCATATAATTGTGGGTGTATTTCTGAGTTATCTGTTCTGTTCCATTGACCTATGTGTCTATTCAAACTTTTTTCAATATTATTGTATCTGTTATGGTGATCTGTGATCAGTGATTATGACTCACTGAAAACTCAGATGATGGTTAGCATTTTTTTTACCAATAAAATATTAAAAAACTTTTTTTACAATATTCATTTATTTTTGAGAGAGCGCGAGTGTGGGAGGGGCACACAGAGAGGGGGGTACAGAGGCTCCAGTGTGGGCTCTGTGCTGACAGCAGAGAGTCCAGTGTGGGGCTCGAACTCACAAACCATGAGCTCATGACCTGAGCCTAATTTGGAGGCTCCAATAAAGTGTTTCTTGTTTGAATGTTTATTTATTTTCAGAGAGAGAGCAGAGGAGGGGCAGAGAGAGAGGAGGTAGAGAATCCCAAGCAGGCTCTGAGTGGCCAGCACAGAGCCTAATATGGGGCTTGTACTTACAAACTGTGACATCATGACCTGAACTGAAATTAAGAGTCCGACACTTAACAGACCGAGCCACCCAGGTGCCCCCAATTGAGTATTTTTTAATTTAGGTGTGTACTTTGTTTTTTTTCTTTTAAAGACATAATGCTATTGCATACTTAATAGACTATAGTATAGTGTAAACATAACTTTTATATGCGCTGGGAAACCAAAAAATACATTCAACTCACTTTATTGCGACCTTTGTTTTGTTGTGGTAATCTGGAACCACGCCTGCAGTATTTCTGAGGTATATCTGTAAATGTGTGAATAGAGTAAATAAATTGTGATATCTTGATCCAGTGGAATACCGCACAGCAGTGAGTGAGTGGACCACAGCCCTCCCACCAACTTTGGTACATGTCACAAATACAGTGTTGAGCTAGTGTAAACTCATAACCTATGTGCTACGGTTTTATATAAAGTTCAAAACCAGATAAAAATGAATCTGTGCTGTTTGAGGGTATGACAGTGGTTAGTTACCCTTGTGGGGTGGTAGGTGGATGAATGAATGGTGGGGGCAGGAGGGAGACTTTTGGCCTCCTTGTATCAATCATACATTTATTATGTGTGTAGTTTTCTCTATATGTTTTAGGCCTCAATAAAAGGCCTACATAAAACAGACACTTCGAAAATATTAAAATTGCTATAAGAATGTAAGAAAATAAAGTACAAGGAGATGCTGAGATAAAAGATCAGGCTTTTCACTTGAAATAATGGTAACTGAGGAGCTTTTAATTTTTTGTTTATTTACATCTGCTTTATCCCCAAATGGATCCCTTTTTTCTCTGTCCCCCAGCAGTAATCCAGGTTTTCCTGTCTTGCCTTGATTGTTGTAATAGTTTCTCAACCAGTTTTCTTCTCTCCGTCCTTTACCCACTATGGTTTATCTTTTATTTTGCTGTAAGGGAACTTGGAGAATACAAACCTGATCATATCACTCATCTGCTAAGAAATATTTAAGGATGGAATGATGGTTTTTGCAGAGCATAATGTTGGTGCTGGGCATGTGGGTTGGGAATCCTATCCCATTCTTATAACTGTTGTTGGACTTTTTGTAGGTTTCCCCACTTCTCTGTCTCTGTGTAAACTGGATGATTTTACACAGATGGGATGAGTCTGTGAGCTAATGTATTTAATGAGCCTGTTATATAGGGTCCCATATGTGGGAGGTGCATTTCCTTCTTCCCCTTGACTATGATTTTATTTGTCTCATCCAGCCATGTATGACTGAAGTTAGTGCATTGATACGAGCTTTTCAGCTGGACTGTAACTACTGTTGGAGAGGAATGAATGTTGTTGCTGCAGTATCCTGTGGGCTCTGCTCAGAGCTGTGAACACAGCCGGTGCTCAGGCATTGGTGATTGTGCATATTGATGTGTTGGGACCTAGTAGAAATGGATCCGGTGATGGAGTGACATCTGGGCAGGCAGAACTAGGGAGCAACTGGAGGTGGATTCAACCTATCACAGTGACACAGAGTGTCTAGAACGAAGTTATTCCAGAAGCTGAGTCTTGACAGACAGGAGGCCATAAGGGAACTGAGGAAAGATGTGTTTGCTTGGCTACCATGGTGTGTGCCCTCTGAGCTAGGGCATAGTTCTCCTTGTCCCTGGTCATGGTAATTGTCTGAGGAGGGACCTTGCCCAATATAACACACCTGAGTTCAGGATGGGCATTCCTGGCCATGTGTAGATTGCTTGTCTGGTTTGGCGATTCCTGATTAACTATACTTGAGGTTCGTGATTTGTGTTGAGTAATATGTGCAGGCTCAGAGTCAGCCCATCTGAATTTGAACCCCCCCCCCCAGCCTTCCCTACTTGCTTTGCTATGTGACTTTGAGCAAAGAACTTGCTGAACTTCAGTTTTCCCATCTGTGAAATGGAAATAATACTACTACTTACCTTGGAGCTTTGTTACATTAAATATAATGTAACGTAAAATGCTTAACACAATATCTGGCCTACAGTAAACTCTTAATAAGCAGTAGCTCTTTGTTTCAGTGAGAACATTATCCCAGGTAGTCAGAGATCTAGTTCTAAATTCAGCTGACCACTAATGAGCTGCAAAATCAATAGACAGGTTGTTGCCATTTTGGTATAAGAAACCTCAGTGATTGATTTTCTACTTTTGTGTACTGCTTTTGGATCTCATACCAATATAGCCACCTGGGATTTGATTCTCTGTCTTAACTAAAAGATCCGTTTCATTGTGATTTGGAAATTTGATGAACTTGGAAATTTTTGCCTGCCAGTTTTCTTTTTAATAACATGATCTGCTGAGGTGCCTGGGTGGCTCAGTCTGTTAAACAGTCTGATTCTTGATCTCAGGTCAGGTCTTGATCTCAGGGTCATGAGTTCAAGCCTTGCATTGGGCTCTGCGCTGGGCATGAATACTACTTAAACAAACGGGTGCCTGGGTGGCTCAGTCAGTTAAGGGTCCAACTTGATTTCGTGGGATTGAGCTCTGTGTCAGGCTCTGCACTCTTAGTGCACTAAGAGTGCAGAGCCTGCTTGGGATTCTCTCTCTCCCTCTTTACCCCTTTCCCACTTGTGCACATGTACTCTCTCTCTCTCACAAAATAAATAATTAAACATTTAGAAAACAAAAAACAAAAAAAACACAAGACTGACAGGGGTGGACGATATAAAATGCTTTAGGGGGTGCCTGGCTGGCACCATCGGGAGAGTGTGCAACTCTTGGTCTTAGGGTCATGAGTCTGAGCCCTATGTTGGGTGTAGAGGTTACTAAAAATAAAATAAATAAGATAATAAAAATAAAATAAAAGCTTTAGGGTGAACAGATGGGTGTTTTAAATCACTATGTTTTATCTTGTTACTCCCCTGCTGGTCCTTTGTAAAACTGGTCAGTTTGGTGGCAGAATGGGCCACACAGGCCACTCACCCACTGTCTGGGGTATAGCCTGGTCATTCCCATACCCTCTTAGATGGTAGAGCAGTTTTGCGCAGCCAGGAAGGAACACACAACTCTGTCCTCCTGTCAAGTGGACACAGACCTTATGGATGATTTCACAATTCTCATGTGTGTGGTTGCTGAGATGGCCAGCAGTTATCAGGCTGAAAGAAACCAGCTGGTTTACCTTGCTATATTCTAGGTGGGAAATGAAAACCCTGGCCCCTAGTCCTGCCTGTGCCAGTAACCAGAAGGACCCTAAGTTATCATCATCAGTGAACTGGGGTCAGGAGACATGTTCATCCTTCACCATGACGCTGGCTGTCAATGAGAGCAAACATAGGAAGGTATTTAGAAGATTCCATAGACCCCAGGCCTCCAGAAGGCACCCCCTGTTCCAGGCATCTCCCCTCACTGTCTCCCATCAAAGTCTCCTTCTGTTTCCTCATGGTTTTGCTGGTTACTTGACTAATCCAGTAACTAAATTTCTCAAGATTTGAAAGATTAAAACCAGCATAATAGGTCACCTATTCTCAACATACCTAGGTTTCAGTCAGACTTCTAAGAAATTCTGGTATTCAGGGGTGGCATTTCAGACGGGGTGGGTTCAGGTGGAGAGATGTTTCAAGGTGAGACTCTGACACCAGGCAACCTGTGTTCTAGTTCATAGGCATTGTGAACTTGACATTATGCATAAGTGAAAAACACATAGAATATTACAGAAATTATGCTGTTTGGTGAAAATTATTGTAAAGAAGTACTCTCTTTATGCTGAGTGCTCTGGTTATGGCAAATGGGACCTTGAGATCTAATGGAGTTCTCACGTGGAGATTCCTGGTGCTTCTGTTCCATGAGAACCAGAAAATGCTCTGCAGAGATTATTTTTCAATCCTCTCAATTTCCCTGCTGGGTTGGTTGACCAGAAGAAACAGTTCTGGTCTGAGAGTCCATAGACTGAATCTTAGTAGCAGTCCTGCTACTGTTCACTTGTGATCTGAGCTCTTTACAGATGTGATTTCCTCATTTTTAAAGTGATGATGTACGATCAGGTATGAATGAGACAAGGCCCTTTCACGTGAGGAGAAAAGCCCATAATCAGATGCAGGGAAAAGAGCTAAGTTTTATATTAGGAACATATAAAGTGCTGTGGAAACAAAGATTCAGATTTTGTTTGTAGAGCAGGAGCTGGGACGTTAAGAGGACAAGGTGACATTTGAGTTAAACCTTAAAGTGTGAGGGTAGAGGGTTTGGACCAAGGCCAGGGAATAGGAAAGTTATTCCCATGCTGGGACCAAGCAGGGTAGAGGTTCAAAGGCATCGAGGAGAATAAATGGCTATGATCGTCTGTCCCTGAGATGCCTCTTCTGACTCTGGTCTCCAGATGTTTCCCTTTCCCTCGGCCAGGCCTTTCATCACATAAGTGAATTTGGGAGGTCAGTTTAGGTTTGCATTTCCAAATTAGGTTTCTCAGAATACCAGAATCCATTTAATGAATTCTCTTCCAGTGGCAAGTTCAGGCTTCTTTGGTATCTGGGTTTGTTTCTACATAAATGAGTTCAGTTGTGAGTAGCGGTTCGTACCAGAAAGAATACTCTAGAATCAAAGGGGACCTCACTTGTGCTTACTACCTGTTGTTACATCCATTTGGTTCTCACTCTGGGTAACCCTTGTCTGTAGGCCGAAATGAGTCTTGGGGCACTGGAGTGGGCCCTTCTTTGTTGCCATCTATACCTTGTGGCTTTAGACTGGCCTTCTTACAAGGGCATGGTCTCTCTCTCCTTAAAGGGAAGAGAGCCCTCTGAGCTTAATTAGATTATGGTGTCTGAAAGAGAGAACCAAGGTGGCCCGCTTCAACAAGACAGAGGTTTATTTCCCTCTCAGGTCAAACTGGAAGCAGTTGTCTGATGTCCTTCTGCTCTCATAGCTTAGTGATGATCTGGTGGAGAAATAGGGAGCAGGCTGTTCAGAGGGAAAAAAGAAGGGCTGTAGTACTTTTTTTTGGTGGAAGATGCGGGCATCAAATGCTCTAATACTTATGGACACATGCAGCCTGAGGAGACGACAAGTGGCCGTCCTAGAAGAGCCTCACCCTCCTCAGGTGACAAGCTGCTCTCTGATCCAGAGCCTTGCAGGAAGTTGCTCTTTGTGCAGCCAAGCCTGAGCATTTGGGAAGTAGCTCTGTAGTCAGGCCATACTGTGTGGCTCATGGAACAACTGGCCAAGCTGTCTAAGAGAGCTCAACAGCAGACCACCATCACCCTCCAGGGAGAGAGTATCGCAAGCAAGATAACAACAGCTAACATGTGAGAACTTGCCATGTGCTAGGCACTGTTCCAAGTTCTTTCTTGTATTGTTTTATTTAATCCTCAAAACAAATCCTATGAGGTGGGGGTACTGTTGTGCCCAGTTGATTAATTATAAACTGGGATGCAGGTGAGATGAATTAACTTGAACTGATACCTATACATCTAGCAGGTGGTGGAGCCACAATTTGAATCTAGTTGCAGAGCCTATACCCTCACTCTAGGCTCTGTGTCTGCTGTCTTTTAGGATTCCAGGGAAGGATGCCCTGCTCCTGGGTCCTGGAGTGGGCAGTGGGAGTGCCTCTCTACAGGAGACCTCTGTGCACATGGGTAATCTGAATTAGTTCAGCCTCTGGTCTCCTTGACGGCCCCTTTACCTCAGGGAATCACCAGCATTAGCTTAGTACCTGCTGGACAGTTCTCTCTGTGAGCTCTGCCATTTTAGGCCACATTTGACTTCCCAGTTTTCAGCTGGAAGTCAGCGTGAGCCTCTGAAGGCTTTCTCTCTTCCCCCTGCTCTCAGAGAACACGGGCCTCTTTATAGAACAACTTCCTACGGTATCTCTTCTTTGTATCTTCATTGTTTACCCCTCTAATTGAAGCCTCAGGAAGGACTCTTTAAAGCTTAAAGTGACTTGGGGCGCCTGGGTGGCGCAGTCGGTTAAGCGTCCGACTTCAGCCAGGTCACGATCTCGCGGTCCGTGAGTTCGAGCCCCGCGTCAGGCTCGGGGCTGATGGCTCGGAGCCTGGAGCCTGTTTCCGATTCTGTGTCTCCCTCTCTCTGCACCTCCCCCGTTCATGCTCTGTCTCTCTCTGTCCCAAAAATAAATAAAAACATTGAAAAAAAAATTTAAAAAGCTTAAAGTGACCATATTTCTGACCAGCTGCAACACTTGGGATCCTTTTAGTTACAAGTAACAGGAAACTCTATTTGAATTGACTCTACAATAAAGAGGGTGTGTTGGTTCACATAGTGGGGAAGTCCAGGGGATGTATGGCTCTGGGACTAGCTTATCATGTTGCCTGTCAGTGCTATTTTCAGGTTGGATACCCTTGTATCATTTGGATAGCCAAGTATCATTTAAGCCTCCATACTGCTTCATTCAAATCTAACGAGAATAAGAGTATATATCCTTTTTATGAATGTTGGACCAGAGTCCTACATTTGGGTCACATCAGTCCATTCCAATCCCTGCCTTGAACCAGCTGGTCAGGCTCAGGTTATCTAAGCCTAAGACTGCAACCAGGGAATTACTGGTTAACTGAATGTGGAGTTAGTCCT
This sequence comes from Lynx rufus, assembly GCF_022079265.1. Taxonomy (NCBI): domain Eukaryota; kingdom Metazoa; phylum Chordata; class Mammalia; order Carnivora; family Felidae; genus Lynx; species Lynx rufus. Next base: position 23,416,518 of record NW_025814896.1, on the reverse strand, counting down.
GTTCAAAGCCCTTACATGCTGCACAGTGAAGGAGGGATAGAAGAAACACTGGGAGATACCCACAATGTCTCCTATGTGCAGCAGATACAAAGTGAGAAAAGAAGACAGCATAACCTGGGAGCGAGTGAGTGGTGGTGCTGTTGAACTGCAGAGCAGATCTGTATCTTGGGCTGGTTTCCTATTTCAAGGACAATGCTCAGTACCCAAGACTTGGAGGCCCAAGTCTTCTCACAGGTTTGAGTTCATCCTTTCTGTTTAGTAATGTATGTGATCTTGTAGCTTCTCTGAATTTCACTTCCTCCTCTGTTGAAGGGTAATGTTATTAAGGTATAGCTACATTTTATGCACAATTACCAGTTTGAAGTTATATGATAGAAAATGTTATATGCAAAATTTGAATTAAAGCAAATCCTAAAAAGTTGGGAAAATTCATTAATCACGTGATGTCACAGTTGGTAGGCCAGTGAGAGTGTTCATTATATCTTCATTTTTTGGGAATGTTAGTCATGAATTACCTGAGTTTGAGTAACGTGGGAACTTCAGGAATCTCTGGTATGGAATGAAGTGCCCCATCCTTCTCTTATTGCTTATTGGGTTCCCTAGAGGATGTGATTCTGTTTTATGAAATGTGAAATGAGAAAATACTGTTGTTCAAGAAGCCCAAAGGAACTCCCATACTTAGATGATAACCGGGTATGCCCTGGCATTTGGCAGTTTATACCCTATATTCAGATCTTTCTCGAGGATGCAGGACCAAGGTGGTCTCCTCTTCAGCTGCTTCTGCTACTGATGGGATTAATGCTGTTAGCTTTCCAATAAATTAATGGCTATAGTTACTTTAGTTTGGAGGTCATTAAAACTTGAATTTACAAATAAAAAACTGGATCGGGCAACAGTTTGTATATGTGTGTGGGTGAAGATACATCAGCTTAAATCACACCTTTGCTCAGATGTTTCCAGTGGCGAACTTTTTTATAAGGCCTTATACAATCTGCTTCTAGCCACATCATCTTCTCTCCCTCAACCTAATTCTAATTTCACTTCCAGTGAAGACATACAAGCTTCCTTGCTATTTATTGACTTCAAATTCCAATTGTTCATTGCTAACATATGAGAAAGCAGTGGGCTTTTGTATATTAACCTGGTTTCTTTACGACCTTGCTATAATCACTATTAGTTCCAGCGTTTTTGTTTTTTGTTTTTTGTTCTTGGTCAGTTCTTTGAGATTTTCTACATAGTCATGTCTATGCAAACAAAGATAGTTTTATTTCTTCTTTTCCAACCTGTGTAATATTTTCTTATCTTATTGTACTACTTAGGATGTCTAGCACAATGCTGAATGGAAATGTTGAGAGAGGACATCCTTGCCTTGTTCCTGATCTTAAGGAGAAAGCATTCAGTTCTTACCATTAAACATAAAGTTAGCCATAGACTTTTTGTAGATGTCCTTTGTTAAGGAAGATTCCCTCTTCTTAATTTTCTGAGGGTTTTTATCGTGAGGAGTGTTGGATTTTGTCAAATGCTTTTCCTGCATCTTTGTGACAGGATTTTTATTCTTTAGCCTAGTATAGTGGATTACATTAATTGATTTTTGAATGTTGAGCCAGCCTTGTGTACCTGGAATAAATCCCACTTGGTCATAGTATATCATTTTTTCATACATTGGTGGGTTCAGTTTGCCAATATTTTTGCATCTGGGTTCATGAGAGATACTGGTCTGCAGTTTTCCTTTCTCGTAATGTCTTTGTCTGATTAGAGTAATGCTGGCTGCATAAAAAGACTTAGGAAGTAGTCCCTGTGCCTGTTTCTTCAACACTGAAAGCCAACCCTTTGAGTCATCCACTTGCTGGCCCCCTGCCTGGAAAAGTCTTCTCCCCAGATTTCCATATGTTTCATGCTCTCCTTTCAAGTCTGTGCTCAGATATCCTTTTCTCAGTGAGGCGATCTCTGATTACATACTATTAAAATTGCAAATCTCCTCTTCTCTCATCTCTACTATTCCCCTTCCCTCCTTTATTTTTTCCATAGCACTGATCATCTTCTAAAATACTATATAACTTACTTGTTTTCTGCTGCCACCCACTAAGTATAGCTCTGTGAGGGTAGAGGTTTTGTCTTTTTTGTTGTTGTTCATTGTTGTATTCCTCCTCCCTAGAATACCACCTGGAGCATAGTAGATGCTCAAATATTTGTTGAGTAAATGGATTTAAGCCATGACTAATAATGTAGTTATAGCCAAGAGGATCTGCAAAAATGAGTTATGTGTTTATATCTGAGGAGGAATGTTCCCAGGATCAGAGGAAAGTAAATATTGTTGATAGCTTTTATAAAATTTGGGAGGCATTTGACTACGTTTTGCTAATCAACTGTATCAACTTGGCCAAGTCAACTTATTTCTCTGGGCTTTGGTTTCTTCTTCTTTTTATTATTTATTTATTTATTTATTTATTTAAAAAATTTTTTTAACGTTTATTTATTTTTGAGACAGAGAGAGACAAAGCATGAACAGGGGAGGGTCAGAGAGAGGGAGACACAGAATCTGAAACAGACTCCAGGCTCTGAGCTGTCAGCACAGAGCCTGACGCGGGGCTCGAACTCACGGACCGCGAGATCATGACCTGGACTGAAGTTGGCCGCTTAACCGACTGAGCCACCCAGGCGCCCTATTTTTTATTTTTTAAATATTTATTTATTTATTTTTTTTTATTTTTAATTTTTTTTTTTTTTCAACGTTTATTTATTTTTGGGACAGAGAGAGACAGAGCATGAACGGGGGAGGGGCAGAGAGAGAGGGAGACACAGAATCGGAAACAGGCTCCAGGCTCTGAGCCATCAGCCCAGAGCCCGACGCGGGGCTCGAACTCACGGACCGCGAGATCGTGACCTGGCTGAAGTCGGACGCTTAACCCACTGCGCCACCCAGGCGCCCCAAATATTTATTTATTTTTGAGAAAGAGAGCATGAGCGGGGGAGGAGCAGAGACTGAGGGAGACACAGAATTTGAAGCAGGCTCCAGGCTCTGAGCTGTCAGCGCAGAGCCCGATGCAGGGCTCAAACTCACAAACCAAACTCACAAACTGTGAGATCATGACCTGAGCTGAAGTCGGAGGCTTAACCAACTGAGCCATCCAGGCGCCCCTGGGCCTTGGTTTCTTAATCTTAAATTGTATTTTTGTAAATTAGATTTAAGGTCTTTTCTAAAGTTCTTGTTTGTTGAACTTAGTTTCTCAGTTGCAGAGTATTTTAACAAGGAGGGAACTTAGAGACCCTTAATTCCTGTGTTCTTTAGCCAGTAGATTAACTTCTGCCTGGAGAGCCCAGGCTTAACAGCTAGTACGACAGCCTGCTATCCTCTCTGATGGTTCTTGGGTGCCCCTTTGGGAGAGAGGCCTGGGTTGCGGTGCTGACATGGTGCTGAAGAGCTAGATGAACCTGCTGATAAGTATTCCATTGTATGGACACAGCACAAATGATTCATTCACCTGCTGATGGAGGTTTGGGTAGTTTCCACTTTGGGGGATTACAACTACAGCTTCAGTGGGCTTTCATGTACAAGTCTTAGTATGGACACATTATCCCTTCTCTTGAGTAAATACCTAGGGGTAGAGTGGTTAGGTCACAGAATATGTGTGCTTAAACACTTAATATCTACAGAGTAAGGCGTGATCAATTATTAGCTTATACATTGGATAAGCTAAACAACTGGATTTTTGCAATAGTAAGGCTGTTGTTAACTTTGAAAACTGAAAACAGTCTCAGTAGAGTGGTAGGTGGGAAGTTTTTAGAATGGAATTAGGAAAAATTGTGAAGTGAGAAGTTTGGACAAGGGAGTGTTGATGACTTGAGTTTACTTACTGTGAAGATTAGCAGAGAATGAAGTTGTGGTATTTGGAAGGTGTAAATTGTTCATTTTTTTCCTAAGATTTTAAAAAATGTTTGTTTATTTTTGAGAGAGCGAGTTCACACAAGCAGGGGAGAGGGATAGGGTGGGGGACAGAAGATGTGAAGCGGATTCTGAACTGACAGCTGCGAGCCCCATGTGGAGCTTGAACTCACAAACCCATGAGATCATGACCTGAGCTGAGGTTGGACGCTACCTGACTGAGCCACCCAGGTGCCCTGTGAATTGTTCATTTTTAAATGGGTTATTTCATGTTATGTGAATTGTACTGCAATTATTTAAAAAAAAAAAAAAAAGAAAGAACAAATTCCTGACACGCTGGTCACGCCTCAAGCTAATTAAATCTGAATCTCTGGGGGTGGGACCTGGGCTTTCACTTTTTTTTTTTTTTTTTTAAGTTTGTTTATCCTGAGAGAGGGAAAGTGCACATGCATGAGTTCGAGCAGGGGAGGGGCAGAGAGAGAGAATCCCCACTTGGAGCTCAAACCCATGAACCGTGAGATCATGACCTAAACTGAAATCAAGAGTTGGACGCTTAACCAACTGAGCCACCCTGGCATTCCTGAGCATTCATTTTTTAAAAACCTCTCCCGGTGATTGCATATGTAGCCACTGAGGATCCGTGATCTAAGTAGGGTTGGCAAACTTAATCTGTAAAGGGCCAGATAAATATTTTCAGCACTGAGAGCCATAAAGTCTCCATCTTCACTCTTTACCTCTGCTGTTGAAGCATGAAAGCACCCATCATCAACAAATGCTCATCAACAAATGAGCATAGTGTGTTTCAATAAAACTTAAAATAACAGGCAATGAGCCAGAGTTTGCCCACCATTGATCTAAAGACTAGATGATGCGAGAAGGGTTTCTAGAGCCTTGAGGGGTTGGAAGGTGACCTAGGCAGAACCAGATCCAGAACTCTGTTTTGTTGCCAATTTTAATTCTTCACATTGGACATACACTTGAGAATAGACATCTCAGTGTTAAAAACAAAATGTTAAGCCAATACTTGTATTTAATTCCAGCTGCAAAAGACAAGGAAAAGAATAAAGAGAAGAAATTCAAAGAATTTGTGAGAGTGAAGCCAAAGAAAAAAAAGAAAAAGAAAAAGAAAACCAAACCTGGTAATTTTCCCCTTCACTTGGGTTTCCTACCATGGGATTAGGAGGGGTTACTTTCTCCCCATTCCTGGCCTCTGAGCCTGCACTGAGGAGAGGAGGGGCCAGTGGGCCTTTACTGGAGCTTGTGGGATCAGCTTAGCATGAACCCTGCCAGGGCAGGAGTCTGCTCAACCTGGGTGTTACAAGGCCACATTGACATTTAGGAAGGCCTTCTTTCTTGGCTGCGTTGGCCACCGTGCCCTGTCATAGAATAGTGCACATGAAAGCATTATAATAGGAGAGGATATGCAGATTAATGGCTATTTGCATACGCAACTCTTTTCTGTTGTTTTTTAAAGATTTTATTTTATTTTATTTTTATTTTTTAAGTAGGCTCCATGCCAAATGCAGGGCATGAACTCATGACCCTGAGATCAAGATTTGCATGCTTCACCAACTGAGCCAGCCATGCACCCTTAAAGATTTTATTTATTTTTATTTATTTTTTAATGTTTATTTATTTTTGAGAAAGAGAGAGCCCAAGTCAGGGAAGGGCAGAGAAAGGGAGACACAGAATCCAAAGCGGGCTCCAGGCTCTGACCTGTCAGCACAGAGCCCTACTCAGGGCTTGAACTCACAAGCCGTGAGATCATGACCTGAGCCGAAGTTGGACACTTAACCAATTGAATCAACTAGGTGCCCATAAAGATTTTGTTTTTAAGTAATCCACACCTAACATGGGGCTTGAACTCATGATTCTGAGATTGAGTCGCATGCTCCACTGACTCAACCAGCCAGGCCCCCCTTTTAAAATTTGTTTTGTTAGTTTTGTTTTTGTTTTTGTTTAAATAATCTCTATACCCAGCACAACATGGGGCTTGAACTCACAACCCCAAGATCAAGAATCACAGGTTCTAGCGACTAAGCCAGGCAGGCACCCCTTACATACACAACTCTTAAACACATACCTCTAAATCTTTCAAGAAAGGATTACTTCTTGAAAATTGTGTGTCTAGCTCCCACAAAAATGTTGATTAAGAAAATCAGGGTTCCAACCTTGGGAGCTAAAGGGATGCCATGTTTTATTCTCAGTGTTATCTTCTGGCTTAGAAAACCAGTCTTATCAGGAAAAGAGGGAGAAGGGTGATGGTGAGGAGGAAGCTTTTGGTTTTGAGGTTTTTCAAGGTAGCTGGAAGTATTAATCCCTAAATCTATCCTCCACACCCCTTTGTCGTTGACTTGCTCCTCAGACTTTGAGTTGTTTGAACAGCAGTGCTGTTGGTTGGATGGGATTGATTCTGGAATGCTTTGATGATGTGTTGGGGTACTAATTCCTTCCTGATCCTGTTCTTTCAGAATGCCCTTGCAGTGAGGAAATCAGTGATACATCTCAGGAACCTTCTCCACCCAAGGCATTTGCTGTCACCAGGTGTGGGTCCTCACATAAGCCTGGGGTCCATATGAGCCCGCAGCTCCATAGCTCAGAATCTGGAAACCATAAAGGGAAAGTGAAAGTAACTGGTAAGGAGGCTGTCTGCTGGCTTCATCATTTGAATAGGACCACAGTCTGAGAAGGCTGGATTTATATTGACACTGTAACTTACTTCCCAGGTCCTCTGCAAGTACAGTGGGTTATATTTTCAAAATAAAAAACTACATCAAATAAAAGAAAGGCTATTAGCTGTGCCTTTCCTAAACTTCCCTTTTCTCTAACTTTGGTCTACTTTGGTCTTGGTTGAATGCCATTCCAGTGTGTCTATAACCAAATCCATTATACCCCATCCTCTTGCACACTTGCCCTTCTCAATCCTTCATTTCTTATTGATGGACTCTGCATTTAACCTGGTTGCTTGTGGAAATCTGAGTCAACCTGGAAACCTCCTCTTCTGGGGGCGCCTGGGTGGCGCAGTCGGTTAAGCATCCGACTTCAGCCAGGTCACGATCTCGCGGTCCGTGAGTTCGAGCCCCGCGTCAGGCTCTGGGCTGATGGCTCAGAGCCTGGAGCCTGTTTCCGATTCTGTGTCTCTCTCTCTCTCGGCCCCTCCCCCGTTCATGCTCTGTCTCTCTCTGTCCCAAAAATAAATAAAAAACGTTGAAAAAAATTAAAAAAAAAAAAAAAAAGAAACCTCCTCTTCTGTAGCAATTTAGAGGGTGATTGTGAGTTTGGAAGGGATTAATAAGTATATGGAAACTACTTCGAACAGTATCTGGTACAAAATAAGTGGTCAGTAAAGGTTAGCTGTAATTATAACTTATGAGGCACCAAGATCTAGTGATTCTAGTTCTGATTATCCCTGGAATCTACCCACTTCATTTCCCACTGTCTGCAGAGTTTTTAAGGTGGATCTGGATATAGACTTGATGGTAAGTCAGTTCCTGGCTCGATGGGATGAGATGGAGGAACATATTTGAGTCCTTAGGATGATCTGTGTAGTTGATGGGGAGTTGGACCTTCTCTGCTGTTGTGCTCTGTGACCTTGAGTAGCCACTTACCTTGGGCCTCACTCAGTAAAATGAGGAAATGGAGTTCAGTTCATTGCCAGGTAGCATACATCATTTAGGCTGTCATTAGATGACAGGCCCAAGGAATAGATTGGAGTTCCCATTTCTGAGTTCTGTGAAAGTTCATAGAGGAGTGGGGCTGTAAGGTCATTTCCACTCTTGATATCCTAGGTTTTTAGAAAGATTATAACTATAATTTAAAATAGTGACTGTTGTTTTCCTTTTCCTCTCAGAGGAGGATAATCTGAGTGAGTCCTCTTCTGAGAGCTTTCTTTGGAGTGACGAGGAGTATGGCCAAGATGTTGATGTGACTACCAACCCAGACGAGGAACTCGATGGGGACGACCGCTATGATTTTGAAGTGGTCCGCTGCATCTGTGAGGTTCAGGAAGAAAATGACTTCATGATTCAGGTAGGTAGAGCTTCCAGGAGACAGACGTTGAGAAACACAAACTAGTCCTTAGAGGGAATTTTGAGCGACTGCAGTTTGAGGCCATTAAACACAATAGGTTATGTTAGAAGCCTCAGCCAGATAGGCAGTAATAGCAGAAGCACTTGAGCTTTACTTTGTAGTGCAGCTTCCTCTGAATCTCAGACTGGTGTAAATAGCCCATTAGTAGACTAAGAGAAGACTTGAGATACCACTGAGTCTGAAAGTCTCCTGCTCTGCTTGGGGCAGCTGGGACCCACCAATGGGAAGAGGCTTGCCTGTGGTCACACAGTAAGGAGTTGAATAACAGGGATCCAAATCTCTGGAGTGGCAGCTGAATCTTCCTATGGTCCCTTACTTTCTCTCTGATATAAAATTTCTGTATGGCCTAAAGAAATGGAGGCCAGTTTTATAACTTGTCTGTTTCTTATTCTTTATTTTCCTAACATTTGTATCTGTCATCTCCATCCCTGGATTTGCCTATGGGGTAGGCCTCCTCCGCTGCTTGGGGAGACCATCACTGGCCAGAGCCTGCTTGCCTCTGGCCCTTCTCTTGCTCTTAATGACAGTTCTGGTGAAGGTGGCTGCTGTCTGGCTGACTCTAAAGGCTGTTATAAATACCCTGCGTGTCTTGGCAGCTGCCTGGACTGTCCAAGGAACCTGAGTTTTTAAAGTAAGTCATGGTTATATTGGTTAGGATTCTTTGGGTATTTGTTTTTGAATAGCCTTCATGGTAATCTCTGGGAATTCAGAGTACATGAATGGTTTCAAATAGCACCTTGTATTTTTGACCTTTAGTAAGCCTCAGGTCAGTGGTTTTCAGACCTTTTCAACATCAGAACCCCTTTTCCTATGAATTCTTTCATAGAATCACAAAATGTCTAACAAGTTAAATGCAGTAGTTTTGAAAATTCAGAATAAGTCATCTTCACTTTTGAGTTCAGAAATGTGAATGTCATGCTTTTCCTTTTTTTTTTTAATGGCATGCTTTTCCCTATGAAGTCTCCTATGCCATCAGGGTTCTGAGTGACAGTTGCCAACTTGGAGCATTTCAGTGATTCAGTAGGTTTTCTCTTTTTGTGACATGGCCATTTGTATAGGTGACTCTTCCTAAACAGCAGGCTGTGTGGTCATTTTGGTTAAACAGAGATGGGAGGGAAAGCTTTGTTCTGAGTATAGCACAATAGTGAGCGAGCCTAGCAGTACAGAATTATATGTACTGGTGGGTTGTGTTGTCTTAGTCTTGACTTTAAGTTTGGAATACATTTGAATGTGCATTTTTTGTTTTAGTTTTGAAAAATAGACCTATTTTTTTTTTAATTTTTTTTTTAACGTTTATTTATTTTTGAGACAGAGAGAGACACAGCATGAATGGGGGAGGGGCAGAGAGAGAGGGAGACACAGAATTGGAAGCAGGCTCCAGGCTCTGAGCCATCAGCCCAGAGCCCGACGTGGGGCTCAAACTCGCAGACCGCGAGATCGTGACCTGAGCTGAAGTCGGATGCTTAACCGACTGAGCCACCCAGGCGCCCCAAATAGACCTATTTTTAAAAAGACACCCATTTGCAGAAGCTCAGTAGACTAGAACTTGAAAACTAATACAACATGGAAACTATTGTTTTAGTAGAATATTTTTTTAAGTTTGGTTTTTAAAAGGATGTCGAGGGGCGCCTGGGTGGCTTGGTCGGTTAAGCGTCCAACTTCGGCTCAGGTCATGATCTCACGGTCCGTGAGTTCGAGCCCCGCGTCGGGCTCTGTGCTGACAGCTTAGAGCCTGGAGCCTGTTTCAGATTCTGTGTCTCCCTCTCTCTGCCCCTCCCCTGTTCATGCTCTGTCTCTCTCTGTTTCAAAAATAAATAAACGTTAAAAAAAATAATAAATTAAAAAAAATAATAAAAGGATGTTGATTGGGGAACCTGGGTGGCTCAGTTGGTTAAGCGTCTGACTTTGGCTCAGGTCATGATCTCACCAGCTCATGAGTTCAAGCCCCACGTCGAGCTCTGTGCTGACAGCTCAGAGCCTGGAGCCCACTTTGGATTCTGTGTCTCCCCCTCTCTCTGCTCCTCCCCCACTCATGCTCTGTCTCTCTCTCTCACTCACTCTCTCCTTCAAAAATAAACAAACGTTAAAAAAAAATTAAAAAAAAAAAGGATGTTGATTGTTAGTTTTTATCTTTACTCTGTGGGCGTGTGCTCAGTTCTGGGCTTTGGAAGCCTGGTTTGGTCTTCATTTGTCCATAGGAATCTTTAGTGGGTGAGTAATGAAGGGTCTTGCTGGCAAGACTATTCTAGTTAATCAGTATAAGAGACCTGCTTCTGATTCACTGTACTTTTTCCATTGATTTTCCTATAAGTAGCAAGGATTAGAGGGGGTTTGGGCAGGGGGAGAACTTTGTGTGTCATTATGTGCTAAATGAAGAAACTTACTTAGATTTGGAGCTGTTGAGGCCATGCCAACTGTTACAAGGCAGAGTCTGGAAGTGACTTCCATCTCCAACTTCCTAGGCTCTACATGGTCATCTCCTAGCTCAGCTCAGCTCAATGCTTGTGACTTCCTGTCTGGTATTGTGATGATGAGCTCACTTCGGAACACCTTGGATTTTGCTGTGGAAGACTTTTCTGTGCTGTCTGCTTGCTGTCCAGCTGGTTTTATGGCATAGAAGGACAGTTTTGACTTCCTGTCATGAGCAATATACCTTTTCCACTCAGTAAGTTTAGCAAAAGGCATACATTAGGAAGGAGCTAACTGGAACAAATATAATTTAAACTTCATAAATGTATTCATTTACATGTGTTCATCACCCAGGAAGATGCAATAATTATTTTTTAAATAAATTTTTAACTTACATTGATAATTTGCACCACCCTAGAATACATTTAGAGTTAGTTATGTAGAAGAGGCATACCTTACTTTAAAGGAATAATTTTCTCTAATCATTTTAATTAACTTTATTGGTATTAGATTTTATTTGCCAGTGCTAATAATTTATATCATTGGGAGGTTAATAATCATGAATATTTGAGAAATCTTTGTGCCACATAAAAAATGAACATCAGGAAATCCGTTTGATACTCAAATTATTTTAATTGCTTTAGGGCAGGTTTGGGCAAACTTTTTCTTAAAGGGCTAGGTGATAAATTTTGTAGGCTTTGAGGGCCATGTGGTCTTTGTTGAAACTACTCAGCTCTGCCTCAATCATGCGTAGGCATTATGTAATGAATGAACATGGCTGTGTTCATATGAGACTTTATTTACAAAAACAGGACTGGAACTGAATTTAGCCTCTGGGCAGTAGTTTGCCCTAGACTAATAATATTTGTTAGGTTATGTGCCAAACCCAGTAAAAATTGTGTATCAGTTTTAAACAGAAGCCCATTTTAAAAGCTTTGTTTGTTTTAAAGTTTATATTGTTTATTTGTTGCTGGCTAATGCATTCACATAGTTCAAAGTCCAAAAGGTATATACATAGATATACAGAGGAAATCTGACCCCCCACTTCTCCTTCCCTCAAAGCAGCCCTTATCAACTTCTCATGTAGCATTCTGGAAACACTCTGTGACTAATCAAGCAATAACAAATATATTCTCTACATTTTTTTCCTTTTTTTTTTGGTGTAAAATAACAAAATTTACCATTTTAAACCATTTTTAAGTGTATGTGGCATTAGGTGAATTGGCATTGAGTACATTCACATTGCTGTGCAACTATCTTTTTTTTTTTAAACACAAATGTTGTTTTATATGTAGTATTTTCAGTATCTTCTCATTTAACAATAGTTGAAGACTATTCCATTTTCAAACATAAAAAAGCTTTTTCATTTTTTTTAATGTTTTATTTTTTGAGAGAGAGTACAGGTGGGGGAGGGGCACAGAGAGAGAGGAGGACAGAGGATCCGAAGCAGGTTCTGCACTGACAGGCTTACAGCAGTGAGCCCGATGCAGGGCTCAAACCCATGAACTGTGAGATCATGGCCTGAGCCGAAGTTGGACGCTTAACTGACTGAGCCACCCAGGAGCCCCTTCATTTTTTTTTTTTTTTTTTATGGCTGCATAATGAATGGATAGATCATCATTTATTTAACCCTTCCCCTGTTGATGACATATAGATTGTTTCTAACCTTAACAGTAATATAATGAATAATTTTTTGTAGGTGTATCTATGAGACCAAGTTTTGGAAGTAGAATTCCTGGGCCACAGGTTATGTGCATGTCTAAATTTGACAAATGTTATTTTTTCTCATAGCAATATTATATAAACCCTCCCTGAAGGTTGTACCAAAGAACAGTCTTAGGAGCACCTTGTTCAGTACAGAGTATTATCAGACTTTATCTTTGCTTTTCAGATAAGGGAAAAAATAGTCTTATTGGTATAACCATTTTGTAATTTATTTTTAAATACACTTAAAAAAAAGTTTCGTACTTGTAGCATTTGGAAAATGCAGAAAATCACGAAGAAGAAAACAATTACCCGTATTATTTTTACCCCAGGGATAACTGCTATTAATATTTTGGAACACACATATACATGTGCATATAAATGAAAATTATGCTCTATAAATAGTTTTTTATGAGACTAACACATTTATAAAAGCAAATGTTTATTATAAAAACTTCAGACAGTGCATAAATGTATACAGAATTAGTTGATATTTATAGGGGCATCTGACTGGCTCAGTCAGTAGAGCATTTGACTCTTGATCTTGGGGTCATGAGTTCGAGCCCCATGTTGGGTATAGATATCACTGAAATAAACTAAAAAAAAAAAGGATTACTTGATATTTTTATGTAATCCCCAAACCTAGAAATGCTAATGTGTATTGCATATTATTAGTTGGGTTTATTTGAACATCTTTTTATTTAAGAATTAGATTTTTTTTTTAATGTTCATTTAGTTTTGAGAGAGAGAGTACAAGTGGGGCAGGGGCACAGAGGTAGACAGAAGATCTGAAGATAGCTGTTCACAGACAGCAGACAGCCCAATGTGGGGCTCAAACCCACGAACCGCGAGATTATGATTTAAGCCAAAGTCAGACACTTAACCGAATGAGCCACCCAGGTGCCCCCAAAGAATCTAATTCTTGGGGCGCCTGGGTAGCTCAGTTGGTTGAGCATCTGACTTCAGCTCAGGTCATGATCTTAGCACTTGTGTGTTCACGCCCTGCATCGGGCTTTGTGCTGACAGCTCAGAGCCTAGAGTCTGCTTTGGATTCTGTCTCTCCCTCTCTCTCTGTCCCTCCCCCACTCGCACATTGTCTTTCTCTCTCTCTCAAAAATAAATAGACATTTTAAGAAAAAGATTTCTTTCCTTTGACTTGTCTGTTCATGTCCTTTATCCATCTTTCTGTGTATGGTTGGTTGTTTTCCTACTTGTTTGTATAGCCTTTTTGTAGACACATTCTTGTATCAGTTGTGAGAAGAGTTAAAAATATTTGAATATTTGTACGTGCTTTGTCATCTTTTGACTTCCAGATTTTTTGAATCAACTATATCAAACTTTTCTTTGATGGCTTCTGAGATTTGAATAACAATTGTTTCCTCATTAGAAGTTCATAAAAATTTATAACAATTCTCTCATGGTTGATTCTGATACTTTTGAAGTTTCACTTATTTTTCTTAAAGCTGTATAAATATTTGAACCACCTGGAATTTTTCTTGGTATAAGGTGTGAGAGCTATGGCTACCCAGTTGTCCCAACACATGCCTCATTATTGAGATGTTACCTTTTCTTACTTTATTTCCATATGTATTTGGATTGCTTTTTTGGATTCTCCTTTTCCATTGATCCATCTGTTTATATATTGCTTGGACGATTCTATTTTACTTATTTTATCTTTGTAATATTTTTTAAATATCTGATAGGGCTAGTACCCCCTTTTATTCTTTTTTTAACAAATTTCCTGGCTGTTAATTTTAGGATCAGCTTCTATCCAGTTCCACAGGTATTCATTTATTGCTTATTTTTGTTATTTTTTAAATTTTTATTGTTTTCATAAATTTAACCTAAGGACAAAAGACATCATTATGATGGCTCTTGCTATCCAGGAATAAGATATACCTTACCTTTGAATTAAGTCTTTGTGTCCTTTAAATAGTATTTTAGAATTTTCTTCATAGAGATTTTGCATGTTTTATTCTTAGATATTCCTGGATATCTTATCTTAGATATTCTGTTCTTAGATAGTCTTAGGTTTATTCTTAGATATTTTACCCTTTCTGTTGTTATTCTTGTTCACTTCTAAATTTAAACTTCTAAAAATGAATGCCAAACCCATATGTAAAAAGTTATTTTGAAGTTTTCAACTTAACTATATTTGATTGAATTTTAGTGAACCCTAGTTCTCAAGACACTTAAAAACTCATTGGTGAGACAGACTTTCATTCTTAATTCTGTTTTCTGCTACTAACTCCCTGTGTTAGTGTGCACTCTTTACTTTCCCTCTCAGCCCTAGTTCCCTCATCTGTCAGTTGAAGAATTTGGATCGGTTCTGAATCTGTCTTCCAGCTTTGCTTCCAGCTATTGATTCTGATGCAGTTAGCCTTCTAGAGGATTCATATTTGCCCACGAAAGCCCTCTTGATGCCAGGGCCTGTCTGACTCCAAATAGATGAGGACTTTAGTTCCTTGTGGCTAGGCTGGTGGCCCACCCTCAAGGCCATGCTGGGAAGGAAGGAAGCTCATTGTCCACCTTCCAGAGCTGTCCACTTGGTTAGGTAGTTAAAGGCTTAGGGTCCTGATTTGAGATTGTATGAAGTGTCCTAGTATCTGATTTGGTATCACTTTTCCTTTCCATTCCCTCCTCTGGACCCTTAGCCCTCAGGCTTACTATCCTCAGGCCATCCACACAACTCCCAGTGCTGCCTGCCCTCATTCATTGTCTGCTTCTTTCTTTCCCCCTTTGGCTCCTCCCCCTTCTTCTCCACACTTTCCCTATAGCCCCTTACCCAAGTAAGGCAGTGGAGCCTCAGGGAAAAAGAACTAGCTTTGCCATTAGCCAGGCCTGTGTTCTGACAGGCTTCTCTTCACCATTGCTTCTCTTCAGCTGTGTGACCTTTGGTAAGATTTAGAGAGAATAAACTTGAAGTGCTAACATGTGATTACTCCAGGAGCTAGCAAAGTAAATTAGGTTGTCCATTAGTAGTAGTAATAGGTGCCTAATACATAAAGACTATGTGCTGGGCTCTGTGATGGGAACTTTTATATATATGACTGGTGATTCCTCACAAACAGCCCCACATGGTCAATAGGAATAGTACCCGATTTTGTAAATGGAGAAAACTGAAGCCCCAGGAGGAGAAGTGACCTATGCAAGGTCATACAGCTAATGAATGTCTGAGCTAGAATTCAAACTTGGGTTTTGTCATTCCAAGTTAAATCTTCCTCTGAGGACTTGAACAGTTTTTCCTCTGTTCTCATAAAGCGATCAGAAAAGTGAAGCCTCTAGAAATGGAGAGAAAACAGTCGTTTTTGTAAGATCACACTATTTTATAGATCTAAAAATGATCTTCATCTGTGCTGTCCGGTGCAAAAGCCACCAACCTCATGTGGCTGTTGAGCACTTAGGATGTGGCTAATAGGACCAAGGAACTGAATTTTAACTTAATTTGTTAATTTAAATGTAAAGAGCCACAGGTGGCCAGTGGCTGCCATAGTGGCAGGCACAGTTGTAGATGAGGGGTTGCAGCTCAGCTCCTGAGTAGGTCAATTGGGAGTGCTCTCCCTCCCTGATCCTTCTCCTGCCCCTCCCCTTATAGTGGGTCTTATTTTTGGATAGAGGATACCTTCTGAGTTTAATTTTTATTGCTTCTTTAATTCTAACAGTGTGAAGAGTGCCAGTGCTGGCAGCATGGGGTCTGCATGGGATTACTGGAAGAAAATGTGCCAGAGAAATACACCTGTTATGTTTGCCAAGACCCTCCAGGTAGAGATTTCTGGAGTTAGGGATGTTAACAAATGTAGCCTTTTCCACAGCTGGCCGTGAAGCAGCCTGTCTGTGGTCTTGAGACTCATTTCTTCGACATTGGCTAGACTGACTCCTCCTTGCCCCTGCTGCTAGCTCACTTGGCCTGCTGTCCTGAACTTTGCAGTGAGAGAGTATGTGTGAAGCCTGTGGAAGGCCTGGCCTGGAGCTAGAATTATTTCTTTATTGTTATGAAAATGGTATAAGATCTATCCTCTTAACAAATTTTTAAGTATACAATACACTATTGTTTATAAACTGTAAACACAGTATTGTACAGCAGGTCTCTAGAACTTTTTCATCTTGCATGACTGAAACTCTAAAAATTGTGTAATGCCTTACAGATATGCGTGTCATCCTTGCTTACTGGCATAGTCTTGTCTGTATTGTGCCAGTTTTAGAATATGTGCTGCTGGAGCAAGCACCTTTTCCTTTTATTGAGGGTTCATGAAGAGGTGGGCTCTGTCTTTGGCTTTTTGGGGCTGTTGGAGGTTAGGAATATGCCTCTGCTCCCTCTGGTGGCACCTGCCCTCCATTGCGTCACCTGGAAGAGAGATCTGCCCTTGAGGGGAAGGGGAAAGGTATATATATAGTTGGTAGAGCTTGACTGCTACCCAAAGCAGTGAATTAATTCCTTAGCAGAATCAGTTAAGTTTCATTGTTCATGGCCTCATGGCTGGCCTGTGGCTCTTAGGTGCCCCTTTCCAGAAGTCTTAAATCTGTGGTTCTTGTCTTGCTGTCAGTGGAGTGGTTACATCTTCTCCCTTCACCACCGGTAAAGTTTCTCCCCTTGGCTCCAGTCCCATGATCCCCTTACAAGGCTAGACAGTGTTCAAGAGCCTCTACTTCTGTTGATTCTTTTAGTCCTATGAGGTGGGTCTGGTAGGAGCTCCTATTCCTGTTTTTACTTATGAGGAAGAAATTGGTGCCTAGGGACATGAATGACTTTCCCAATCTCATAAAGAAAATTGGAATTAGAACTGGCTTGTGGGGCCAAATCTTGATTTTGTTGGTTGTGTAGGGAGGGTCTAGTCACCATAGTTTGTTTTCTAGCAAGTGTGTCCCTTTGGGACCTGATGACCTCAGTCATGGTACTGTATCTCCTTGTGCTGGATGAGTCTATAGATGGAGAGGAATCTGCCCAATTGCTGCTTTTTCCCCGAGGAAAGAATATGGTCAGAAGATTAGTCTGTGATACTATCCATGGGCAGGATCTCAGAGACCACTCAGTTTAGCCCTGATATTTGATAGGTGAGCAAATATAGGCCCAGAAGGAACATGAAGGGGCCAAGGTCAGTCAGCCAGATAATGCTAGATAGGAGAGGAGAACCACTGCCTTGACCTTTGTCTTGTAAAACAGGTGTTACTGCTCTGAATCCTGCTGCTCAGGCCCCTCCTGCAGCAGCTGCCTCTGAGAGGCCACACATAATCCCTGGGGCTCCTTGGCACTGTTTACAAATCTGTTTACTTTATTTTCTCTCACTCCTTCCCTCCGTTTCCCCCTTTTTACAAATCATACACACCATCTTCATCAACTCCTCTGCACTCCTTTGAACTTTTACAACTCTGATTGCCAACACTGCAAATAGACTCCTCCTTGAATTGAGTGCTGTCTTTTACATTTAAAGGCAGTGTTTGACTCTGCAGTGTCTTGGGCCAGGAGTTTAACCTAACACTTATTCTTTAAAGGTTACTTATAGATGTTTTTAACAGAATCGAGGTGCATCCCTACCATGTGTTTTAGTAAAGCCAGAAAGAGCCCAAGGACCTTGATAGATATTACATGGGTTATTTAAGGGTTTTTATAGATAGTGGGAGGTAAAAATGCCTGTCTGGTTGAAATCTTTTCTCTAGGCTTTTGGAGCAGGAAACACCACCAAGTCATGTATGGTTGTGTTTTCAGTTCTTCCTAGGGATCCCTGTAATGAATAAGATCACTGAAACCATCCAATTCATATGTCACTTTAACAGATGGGAAATGGAGGTTCAGAGAAGGGAGAGTGCCTGACTATTTAGTAAGGTGGTATGTGACAGTTGGAAGGAGGATTTGGACCTTGTTTTCATTTGATAAATCCATTTCAGATGTATTTTGCTAAATGCTGGGGTTACAACTATGAATAAGGTGCTTCCTATTATTCTTGCTCTTAGTGGAGTTGGCGCCAGAAACAGATGTCAGAATAAGTAAAATAAGCAAGAAGATGTTAGATAGGGATGAATGCTTTGGGGTGGGGGGCAGGGGGCGGGGGTGGGGAGGAGGAAGCAACCAGATAGGGAATGAGTAGGAGGCTTTTGAAGAGGCTTTCTTACTTTGGAAGATAACAAAAGGCCTCTCTGAGGAGGTGGAAAGATGCCAGTTCTGTGGTTTGGGGAATGGTACTCCAGACAGAGAGGATGTTAGGATAGAGATCCTAAGACTGAAAAGTGGGATATGTTCCAGAAACTGAAAGGAGGCCACTGTAAGGGTAAGGCAAGGAGGGCAGGAAGGAGCTGGGTGCTGTTGGCCTCATTAGGCCAGTGTTAGGGCTTTGGCTTTTCTTTTGTATGTAGTAGGAAGTCATTGAAGGTTTTAAATAGGAGAAGTAATGATGTGATTTAAATTTAAAGAGGTACCCAGGTTCCCACTCCACCTCTGGCCAGTTCTAGGAGTTCAGGAAATTTACATCTTACTGCTTTATCCCCAACCCCTATTAGGGAGCCTGGCATGTAGTAAATGTATATTGGTGCCAAGTAAATGTATATTGGATGAATGAATAAAATGAACACACCAATCCATCCTTCCAATAATTTATGTGATGATTGTACAATGATGCAGTGGTTTCCATCAGGCCATGTATTAACTCTCTTATTGTCACTGCTTTAGGTCAGAGGCCTGGCTTCAAGTACTGGTATGACAAAGAGTGGTTGAGCAGGGGACATATGCATGGCCTGGCATTCTTAGAAGAGAACTACTCCCACCAGAATGCCAAGAAGATTGTGGCCACCCACCAGCTTCTTGGAGATGTGCAGAGAGTGATCGAGGTTCTGCATGGCCTGCAGCTCAAGATGAGCATCTTACAGTAAGTGCAGCACCTGCAGCTTTGGGGAGGAGTCACATCTGACATCGTGGCGGGGGAGGGCAGGATAAATTTGAAAAATTGGAAAGACACAAAATCAGTGATAAGACAAATGAGTTTGAGACCTTTACTAAAAATTCTCAGTTACACGATAAACATTTTTTTGAAAAAAAAATCAACCATATACAGGTATAATTTACATATAATTAAGTTTGCTAATCTTAAAGGTTCATTTAGGGTTCTTTTTTTAATTATGTTTTGATGTTTGTTTATTTTTGAGAGAAAGAGACAGAGTGGGAACAGGGGAGCGGCAGAGAGAGAGGGAGACACAGAATCTGAAGCAGGCTCCAGACTCTGAACCGTCAGCACAGAGCCGGACACAGGGCTCAAACCCACAAACTGTGGGATCATGACCTGAGCTGAAGTTGGATGCTTAACTGACTGAGCCACCCAGGCAGCCCTAGGTTTTTTTTTTTTAATGTTTATTCATTTTTGAGAGAGAGAGAGAGAGTGTGTGTGTGCCTGCATGCCTGTGGGGCAGGAGCAGGGAGAGAGGGCGACAGAGGATCCAAAGTGGGCTATGTGCTGACAGCAGAGAGCCCAAGTCAGACTTGAACTCATGAACCATGAGATTGTGACCTGAGCCGAAGTAACCGATTGAGCCACTCAGGCACCCCAAGGGTTCATTGAGTTTTGACAAATGTATAGACCCTTGTAACCACCACCATTATCAAAATATGGTGTATGTATATATAGTTTAGTTTGTTTACTATTTTGCTGTACAGTTCTGAATTTTCTTTTTTAGTTTTTTTTTTTTTTTTTTTGATGTTTGTTTTAGAGAGAGAGAGCATGAGCAGGAGAGGGGCAGAGAGAGAGGGAGACACAGAATCTGAAGTAGGCTCCGGCTCCGAGCTGTCAGCACAGAGCCTGATGTGGGGCTTGAACTCATGAACTGTGAGATCATGACCTGAGCTGAAGTTGAACGCTCAACCGACTGAGCCACCAGGCGCCCCCTGAATTTTTTTTATTGTGGTAAAATATACATAATATAAAATTTACCATCTTAACTTTTTAATATACCGTTCAGTAGTGTTAAGTACATTCACCTGTTGAAACCAATCTCCATAACTCTTCATTTTGCAAAAATGAAACTTTGTATCTGGTAAACAACTTCTTACCATTTTCCCTCCTCCCAGCCCCTGATGACTGTCATTCTACTTTGTGTGTCTTTGAATATGACTAGGTACTTCATATAAATAGGATCCTATAGTATTTGTCCTTTGTGAGTAGCTCATTTCACTTTGCACAGTGTCTTCAAAAGTTCATCTGGGAGTGCCTGGGTGGCTCAGTTAGGTGTCCGACTTTAGCTCAGGTCATGATCTCGCGGTTTGTGAGTTCGAGCCCCACATTGGGTTCTGTGCTGACAGCTCAGACCCTGGAGCCTCCTTCAGATTCTGTGTCTCCCTCTCTCTGCCCTCCCCCACTTGCACTCTGTCTTTCTCTTTCTCTCTCTCAAAAATAAATAAACATTAAAAAAAATTTAAAAAAGAAAAGTTCATCTGTATTACAGCCTGTATCAGAATTTCCTTCCTTTTTAAAGGCTGAATGATACTCTATTGTATGTAATACTGCATTTTGTTTATCTAGTCATCCTAAACACCCTTGACTGGTAAACAAAGTAAAATTGAAAGCTGCTGGAAAAGACCATGTTGGCAGGCCTGCTCTCCAGCATAGTGGTTGCTCAGTAAGTATTTTCTCTTCATGGTTTGCTCATGAAAAGAAGTTTTAGGTGTTCTGGTACTATGCTTCTGGCTTTTAGTAGCCAGAAGTTTGAGGATCTAAACTAAGTGTGAATTCCCTTCTGTGGTTGCACTCTATGTGTTAGATGACCCAAGTTTATGTAAGCTCTGAGAAAGACATATCACTCTTACTCGGTCTGTTGGCTTTTATAACTTACCCCCACTTTACCAAATAGGTCATCTGGGGCCTTGCATGGCACAGCTGCTCTCCCATGACTTCCAGGGGTAGAGTCCCGTCTAGAACTCCAGGCCTAGCTCCTGTCAAGTACTTGTCCTAACCTTTCTAACTGTTTCTCAGTGGTTTCATGCATTTTCTTCCTGTATCAGCACAGTCTGTGTAAGGGATTGATTCTCTTGTCAAGAACTTTCTCAGGTTCTCCCATGAGCCTTTCCACAGGGGACCATCAACAATGACAAGCTAGTGCCATGAGTTAGACATGACAGGCCACTCCCCAACAAGGTTTCCTTTGTGCAGATTAGTCCTAGAGGCCCTCAGCATCAGGCAGAGTGTCAGAGCCCTGGGATGGTAGAACTTTCTCTTGTATTCTGGTGATTCTGGTGCACAGAGGCCTAGCTTCAAGAACTGGAATGACAGATGAGCGGTTGAGCAAGGGCACATTCAGACCTGATATATATTGATTTGGGTAAAAGCAAAGGTTCTATAACAGGAATCCCCCAAATAGAGGCTAAAACAAAATGGAATCTTCTTTTTCCATAATGAACGGTCCAAGAGTAGGCAAGGTTCCAGATCAGGTAGATGGCCTTTTTCCAGGATTCCATCTGTGGGCCTGGGGACTTGGGTTCCTTCTGTCATTGCTCTGGCATTCCATTGGGGTTCTTCTCATCTGCATGTTTGAAACAGCCTCACCTGTACCTCAACTGTTCAGCCCCCAGGGGAAAAGAAAGACAGGAGAGAGCAGGCAGTTTTCATGGACGCACCTAACTGCGGGGAAGGCTAGCTATGTGCTGTGTTTGAACCCTGGAGTGAGGATGGAGGTGAGGTTAAGAGAATGGGGAGGTAGTTGCTGGGGGAAGTTAGCTGTCACTGTGATAGTATCTGTTGAGGTGAACTGAATCAAGTGACAGCCCTGGATTAAGATGTCAGCGACAAGCTTTTCCCTCACATTTTATAAAACCAGAAAGCTTTACCCCATGTATACCAAATTAATTTCTTCTTAATGAGATGCCAGAAATCGAGGCAGGTAGAAGGTGGTCCATGTGCGGTCCTGGAAAGCCTCAGGTTATGTTCGTGATTATAAACTTTGTCGTATTTCTTTTCATTTGAGGTTTCAATCAGATGGTGTTCTCTTTCTTCTTACTAAATGCCATTGCTCCTTACCCTAACCCATATCCCGGAACTTTCTCCCTTCCGAATCTCTGATCCCTGAATCATCTTTTTAAAAAAAATTTTAGGGGCGCCTGGGTGGCGCAGTCGGTTAAGCGTCCGACTTCAGCCAGGTCACGATCTCGCGTTCCGTGAGTTCGAGCCCCGCGTCAGGCTCTGGGCTGATGGCTCAGAGCCTGGAGCCTGTTTCCGATTCTGTGTCTCCCTCTCTCTCTGCCCCTCGCCCGTTCATGCTCTGTCTCTCTCTGTCCCAAAAATAAATAAAAACGTAGAAAAAAAAATTTAAAAAAAATTTTAAGTAATCTCTATACACAACATGGGGTTTGAACTCACCCCTGAGATAAGGAGTCGCATGTTCCACTGACTGAACCAGCCAGGTGCCCCCTAGATCCTTCATCCTTATAGCAGTGACTTTGTACTGGAATTAAATCTGACTTCTCCTAGCAATTCAGAAGAGGGTATAGGGTGATCTTGTTCATCATTATATGTGGAGAAAAAATCCTGGGGGCGGGGAGGGAGGTGATCCCAGTATGTGTACACATGGATAGTCTCTGTTGTCACAAGCTCTAGGTCTTCATTCTCAGAAATACTGTTCCTAAGTGGCCTGGCAGGTTTATTATTTTCAAATGCAAAACTCAGTAACTTCAGAGCATTTGTTGTCATTTAAAAAGTGACATGTGGCTATACGTACCATCTTCATGATTGACAGGGTGCACAAAGAAAGGCCAGGGTTATCTTTGTGTGGAGTAGTAGCTGGGGTTTTAGGTCTTACCTGGGAGGGCAAAAATTCTAGGGAGGAGGAAGCAAAGACTTGTGATTTTCATGCAAGAGAAGGTCTATATTGTGGCTTGTATGCTCCAGTTAACAGATTTCAGACTAAGTACACTTGAAAGTTAACAGTGATCCTCATTTTTCCTGATGCAGTTAGGATTTCAGAGGTGTGTCTGGTATCTTGGATTCCTGGTACAGGCTGTGATACCCCCTTGGGGGCGATCCAGGGACCTAGGCTGCCCTGATACTCTCGTCATTTCCTCTCCTTCCCCAGTGGATAGAAGGGGTGTTGGTGATTGCTGGAGTGGGAGAAGTGAGAGAGGTTAGTTGTTAGTTAGTGGAGTTGTAGCTCCTTGGGAACAGAATGTTAGGTTCTGTAAGATCACTCTGGTCTATTCCATTTGTGCAGGAAGGCTTCAGTCAAGTAGGTGTGGAGGGGTACCCATATATGGAGTTGCTGATGAGTGAAGTTTGTGATTTTCTGCTGATCTGGTTTCAGTGTTTTTCAGTTGGGGGCTGGGAAGACACTGTTGACTATATCGTGGGATGATTCTTCTTTATCCCAATCATGTAGGATTGTTCGAAGCATTATAGAATGTTAGGCATTCTCGGATTCAATGAAGTAAATATCAGTAGTACCTTTCAGTCATTGTGGCAATTAGAAAGGTCACTTCACATATCTGTCCATCTCTGAACCAAATAGGAGTAGGTAGCACCTGTCTGTGTCTTTGTTTCCAAACGCTCCCTAGAGGGCACTGCCTTCCCAGCCAGGAACTCTGGGAACTGATGGGTCTTATTCAAGAAATCCACTGTTGTGTTTTCCTTCTCTCCCTCCCTCCCTTCCTTCCTTTTTTCCTTCTTTTCATTTAATGATCAAAGGTAATAATAGAAGTTTTGGGTAGTAAAGAAGAGGTAAAAGGTGAAGTTTATCTAGGGTAGTGGCTTTTAAACTTAAAATGTGTATCCCGCAGTAAGAAATACATTTTAAATTACTCACATGTATAAAGTTGAAACTAAAATTTCACAGGACAGCTACTCTTTCTTAGAATGGTACACTCTGATATTTTATATTCTGTTTTTCTTTTTTCTACGATTGATTATGGTGCTCGCTTCGGCAGTACGTAGACTAAAATTGGAACCATATGGAGAAGATTAGTCTGGCCCCTACAAGGATAATGCATAAATTCGTGAAGCGCTGCAACTGATTATGATCCAATAGATTAATGACCCTCTATTGGTTCAAAACTAAAACAGTGAATGATTCTGGAAGACTAAAGTGATAACACAGTTTTAGGTGCACATACATGTAGGCAGGGCTTTCAACAGATTCTTAAAGGGACGTGTGGTTCAAAAAAGGATCAGAATCCCCTGTTCGTTTGTTCTTTCTTTCTTATTTTTTTAAAACATTTACTTATTTTTGAGAGAGAGAGAGACAGAGTGCAAGTGGGGGAGGGGTTAGAGAGAGAGGGAGACACAGAATCCGAAGCAGCCTCCAGGCTCTGAGCTGTCAGCACAGAGCCTGATGTAGGGCTTGAACCCATGAACCGCGAGATCATGACCTGAGCTGAAGTTGGACGCTTAACCGACTGAGCCACCCAGGCACCCCAGAATCTCTGTTCTTTAACAATAAGGTTTGCTCCTTGGGATGGTGAGAATAAAAGATTTTAGAAAAATTAAAAAAAAATTATTAACAGCTTTTATGTAGATGACTTTGATTCCTACCCCCTTGCCCCGTCATCAGTGTATTTTTGTAACCGAGTGCTATTGCACACCAGGGTTATCATGCCTACTTATTAATAAGTTAAGGTTATTTTTAGTAACTCACATTTGAAGAGTACTTTGCTGCCAACAGAGTACTTTTATTTGAATTAATTCACTTAATCTGTATCAAATTCAGGGCTAATGGCAGATAGAGGGTTAGTCTAGTTCTGCAGAGGAAGGAATGGGAATGAGTCTGGCTGAGTGACTCATCCCAGCTGCACTGCTAATCAGTGGTTGAACTGAAATCTAGTCAGGTCTTCTGACTCCAAGTCCAGTCTTACTCACTGTGAGTGAGTCCACAGTGGGAGCTTGCCTGCAAGTGGTCTCCTCAGAGACCATGGATTTATGTTCCTTTTTGCTTGGCAAATGGTGGCTTGTGGCCAAATGGCCCAAGTGGGAACTCCTCTTCCTATTGGGAGAAACCCCTGTAGTGGTCCCAGGTACTCTAGAGCCCTTTCTATGTTTCCCTCCCAACAGAAGCAGACAGCATCCTGATCTGCAGCTGTGGTGTCAGCCTTGGAAACAGCACTCAGGGGAGGGGAGACCTCATTCCAAACACATCCACGTTACTGAAGCCAGGAGCAAGGAGGAAGTCCCAAGCTATAGAACTTTGAATGGGGCAGTGGAGAAGCCCTTGCCCCTGCCCCTACCCCGGTCTGTGGAGGAGTCCTATATCACCAGTGAGCACTGCTATCAGAAGCCCCGCGCCTATTACCCTGCTGTGGAGCAGAAGCTGGTGGTGGAAACACGGGGCTCTGCCCTCGACGATGCAGTCAACCCCCTCCGTGAGAACGGTGATGATTCTCTTTCTCCGCGTCTGGGCTGGCCTCTAGACCAAGACAGGAGTAGGGGGGACAGTGACTCCAAATCTAGCTCCCTAAAGGTATGTGGTTCACATGTATTTGTTCTTTTTTTTTTTTTAATGTTTATTTATTTTTGAGAGAGACAGAGACAGAATGTGAATGGATTAGGGACAGAGAGAGAGGGAGACACAGAATCTGAAGCAGGCTCCAGGCTCCAAGCTGTCAGCACAGAGCCCGACGCGGGGCTCAAACTCACAAGCCATGAGATCGTGATCTGAGCCGAAGTTGGACATTTAACCAAATGAGCCACCCAGGTGCCCCCACATGTATTATTTGTTCTTAATTTAGTGTATGAATGCTTGAGTTCCCCTCCTTAGGGTTCTTTGGGAGAAATTTGTTGTAAAATTGTTTTTAGTTTAAGATTGTATTTAAATGTGCTTATCGTAGGTATGTTTTTGGTCTGTAAAAATGGGTGCAAAGGCAGGAGAGACCAGGTAAACCAGAGATCATTGATTGCAGGAAATGTCCACAAAACCACATAATCACCAGGGTTTGGGGGTGGAGGTGGGAAGAAGCAAGGAGAAAAGGGTTGATTGGCACTTGATAAATGGAAGTAAGTTAGGAAAATGAGTTTTTTCCTTAACAGGGTTTACATTGTAATTCCACCTTGCTGCTGATTCTTAGCATGAGCAAAGGATGAGCCAAGTGTTTTGTTAAGTATAAGGTTTTCAGTACAATTTTGTGGCAGCTTTACTTTGACATTTAACTTTGTAGCCTTGACATAAGAAGAGTCCATTTCGTCAGAATATTTGCTGCTTTCATCACCTTTCCCAAGAATACCTCTCAATTTTTTGTTATTTAAGTCATGCTCTTCTAGAGCCTTTTTGTGTTGTCCTGCTCGTGTTATCATCTTTAACTATTCACTGGTGTTACTCTGTCCTGTCCTGAGTTGGTCAGTAGGGCTTTGTGTAATTGGAGAGCTTCTCCATCCTTGTTATCCTTCCTTTCAGACTTTACCCTGTGGTTGGCATCACCAGCTTTAGATGTGTTAGTACATACTGCCAGGTGGGGCATCCTAGATTATAAGCCCCTCAAAGGTGGGCATTGTACCTCATTCAGCCTGTGCCCTTGCCAGTGTCTAAACAGTGCTGGGCAAGGCTCATGAGACCCAGTTTCAAGTCTGAGCTTAGACACGTACTGTGTGATACATGAGCAGGTCACTTTACCTCCTTGGATATGTCTCCTGTGGGAGAGGCCAGTGACTGTGTCCTCTCCATTATTGTGCAGTGTATCTGTGAAAAGCTCTCAGCACAAAGCTTTGCATAGTCAGCTCTAAATAAATATTAGCTAGGCTGTATTTCATTTCAAATGAATGAATGAATGTATGAATGAATGAATGAATGAATGGTTGAGATCACAAACCCCAGAGAAAGTGTGATTCTGAAGACTAGGCAGATTTCCTAGAGATAGCTGCCCCATAATAAAAAAATGAGAAAATACTGGGCCTAAGCAAGACAACTATGATTAAAAATCTCTTTCGTTGATGGCAAGCTGACCTTAAGCCAGCACTGTGTTTTATAAACCTTATCCTGTTTCATTCTCACGAACCTTTAAAATAGGTTTTACTACTTCCATCTTTCCTGTAAGGTAACAGAGGCTCAGAGAGGCAGAAGAACTAATCCAGGCTCACACATTCAGCAGGACATGGAACGAGGACTTAACACTGCTTTGATTCCTGCCAACTAACATACTAACCCCTGTCTGCACCCACCCTGCTCTACTCTAACCTCAGGGCTCTAGAGCCATTCTGTGAGGCCTATTTCAGACTGGGGCATTGGGGGCCAGTCACTGGGAAGCAGCTATGAGGCCTTGAGGCCCGTGCTGCCTTGTGGTGTTTGCGATTGGTACATGCTTCTGCCTGGTGTGCAAGACAGGAGGAGAAGGAGATAGAGATTTGGAATATTCAAGCTGCAACTGGTTTTTCAGATGGTTGCAAACACTGGCTGTTTGAGAAGGGACTGGGAACTGTCTCCACTCAGTAACTTAAATGCCATTGCATTCCTAGGTGAGGGAATATGTCTCCAAAAAGGTCCTACCTGAGGAAGCCCCGGCTCGGAAGCTGCTGGACAGAGGAGGAGAGGGGCTGCTGAGCTCCCAGCACCAGTGGCAGTTTAACTTGCTGACCCATGTGGAATCTCTTCAGGATGAAGTCACACATAGGATGGACTCCATCGAGAAGGAGCTGGATGGTAGGACTCCTTCTCTGGCTCTCCACAGACAGCTGTATTCTTGCCTCCTTTCTTTTCAGTCTCATCCACCCCCATCCTTCTCTCAAGATGGGCAAGCTTTACTTTTAGTATTTACCAGGCACTGCTAAGGTCTGTGTGATATCAGGAGGCCTCCTTCACTTACCCAGTGCCTTCTGCAAAGCAGAGTGCGAAAGAGTGCCTGGACTCTCTGCAGGCCGTGTGCGATCTGAGCAAACCTTTGCCAACCAAGTTCTGTGAGGAATTTCAACTTTGACTTAGTAGAGGTTTTGGATGTCTTTGAGGATTAATCTGAAGAAACCTTTTATTTCAGCCTTTCATAAAAATCTAAAATGAGGCCTTTCTTCTTTATCAGTAGAGATTTAAGAACTTGACTCAGTCATTTGGGTAGCCTCTGGGTATTTCTCCCAGGTGTTAGTGGTAACAGATGGGCCTTGTCATGATAAACTTGATCAAGTTCAGACTTTTGATCCCTAGAATGTCACCAGCTTGGTTTTTGAAGATAGAATTCCTTCTTGATAGTTCACTTATTTCTTAATTTTTTTGTTTCAATCTTAAAATGGAGCCAAATTTAAAAATAAATATTCCCGGGGCGCCTGGGTGGCTCAGTCGGTTAGGCGGCCGACTTCGGCTCGGGTCATGATCTCGCGGTCCGTGAGTTCGAGCCCCGAGTTGGGCTCTGTGCTGACAGCTCAGAGCCTGGAGCCTGTTTCGGATTCTGTGTCTCCCTGTCTCTGACCCTCCCCTGTTCATGCTCTGTCTCTCTCTGTCTCAAAAATAAATAAATGTTAAAAAATTTTTAAAAATAAATAAATATTCCGTTTGAGGATTCTGAATATATTGTCTACTGTTACTATATTGGGGACATAAAACTACTTTCATGAAATAACTAAGAAAAATACCATATGTTATGCAAGCTAGAGTCATGAGGGCCCATAGGTCAGGGCACGTGTATGGCTGAGGCCCTGCAAAAGAAGTGTGTGAGGGGAAACAGGAAGGCTTTCTGGAAGTCTTGGGTGTGAAGTGGAGCCTTGAAGAGAGTGAGGTTTTCTGCTGGAGAGGGGGTGACTCGGTGGGTGATGAAAGGACTGGCTTGACTGGGAAAGGGTTACCCTGTTGGAGGAAAGTGAGAACTCTATGCCTTTATGCTTCTTTCCTGCCTCTGAGGCACTCCTGAGGAACTAGGAATGGGAGACTAATTCAGGGTCCCTTCTGAGGGCATTTCTGAAGGGGGAGTGTTTCTGTCTCTTTTACTCCTAAAAGGTTTTCTTGGGTTCCTTAGAATTGTAACTGATGCCACTGTCTGAAAACCTTGCTATTTGCTAGTTAAAAGAGGATTAAATGCCAGACTAGAAATTACGGGTTTTGAGAGAATGGCAGTAGGAGTGGTTCTGGGTCCCTGGATTAGCACTGTGGAAACAGGGAGAATGTTCTGTTGCCAGAGGAGCCTGGCCTTAGAGCAGACATCAGAGTTTACCCACTTCTTTTTTTTTTCTTTTTAAAAAAAATTTTTTAAGATTTGTTTATTTTTGAGAGAGAGTGTGATCAGGGATGGGGAGAGAGAGAGGGAGACACAGAATCCAAAGCAAGCTCCAGGCTCTGAGCTGTCAACACAGAGCCTGATGTGGGGCTCCAACCCATGAGCAGCAAGATGACCTGATCCAAAGTCGGACGTTCAACTGACGGAGCCACCCAGGTGTCCCAGAGTTTACCCACTTCTTACTCACTGACTTGCTGTTCCCACCCAGTCTCATGGCCACTGTGGTGAGAAGGATAAGCCTGGACTCCCTTCTCTGACCTGCTTGAGGGCCTCTTGTGTGTCCTGCTGATCTGGGGTCACATACTCTGTTCTTGTTCTGAAACTCCAGGCTCTGAAGTGTGAAAATCAATTATAATTCTTAAAGACTTTATTCAGACAGACTTTTCTATTGTATTTTTATCAGAATCCTATTTTATTTCAGCTACAGTAGAGACAACTCTTCAGTTCATCCAAATACCATTAAGATAAACTGAGCTTTTATAAGAATTTGGATACAGTATTCCTTTTAAGAAGTAGCCTCGTAAGCTATTATATTGACTAATTTATACTTTTAAAAAGTTATTGTGGCTCCTGGGTGGCTCAGTCGGTTAAGCGTCCGACTTCAGCTCAGGTCATGATCTCACAGTCCATGAGTTTGAGCCCCGCGTCCAGGCTCTGTGCTGACACCTCAGAGCCTGGAGGCTGCTTCAGATTCTGTGTTTTGCTGTCTCTCTGCCCCTCCCCTGCTCATGCTCTCTCTCTCTCTCTGTCTCAAAAATAAATAAAAACATTAAAAAAAAAAAAGTTACTGTTTCAGTATTAACCATAGCTTAATAATTTAGTAGTGTAAAAAAAAAAAAATTTAGTAGTGTAAACAGTTGTAAACAAAAGATTTTTAATGATCATGAAAATATTGAATCTTTTAGGATGAGCAATACTTTTTTTAAAATTTTTTTTTAATGTTTGTTTATTTCTGACAGAGAGACAGAACATGAGTGGGGGAGGGGCAGAGAGAGAGGGAGACCCAGAATCCAAAGCAGGCTCCAGGCTCCAAGCTGTCAGCACGGAGCCTGATGCAGGGCACGAACCCACAAACCACGAGATCATGACCTGAGCCAGAGTCGGACGCTCAACCGACCAAGCCACCCAGGCACCCCAGCATGAGCAATACTATTTTAAGAAAAAAATGTTACCTTAAGGAGCATTGGCCTCTATCTGGATGGTCTGAGAGAGTGTATTTGAAATGAAACTTTACCTGTGTGACCTCCTGCATTGCTTAGAATCATTACATTGCTGAGAAGCTATTGAGCTTCCTTAAAAGAGAAATGGGGTGATGGTCCAGAACACAGTACAGAAAGAAGACTGGCCTGCTGGATGTTGGGCTCCAGAGAAGATACTAGTGGCTACTAATACATACAGTTCTGGGTCTGGTCTTCAGTCCTGCAGATCTAGAGAGAAGGCTTCCACCTTAGGGTCTCTAAACCCTCCTCTTCACCAAGCTCAGAGAATACTGAGTAGCCTAGAGTCTTCTAGTCTGGTGTTCTTTCTCCCTGTGCATGCCTCCCAGGTCACCATAGTGTTGGGGTATGTCTTTGGTGAACCTGGTACCAAATCTGAAGTAGTTACAAGACCATAATAGGGGTCTCTCAGCAGTTGTAGGATCATCTTGTCAAGGAAAGATGGACTGACTGACATTCTGTCGGAATTGACGCAGTGAATCCTGACTGCCTTTTTTCTATACTCATCTAGATGGGCTCTTCCAGCATTGACTTTTCTCCATTTATTCTGTTTATTCTCATGCCCTTTTGCTAAGCAGTCCCCTGTCTCCTAGTTTTTTTTTTTTTGTTTGTTTGTTGTTGTTGTTGTTTATGTTTGAGGGATGCAGAGAGAGAACACAAGCAAGGGAGGTGCAGGGGGAACAGAGGATCCGAAGCAGGCTCAGATGCTGACAGCAAATAAGCCCAGTGTGGGTTTTAAACCCACAAACCATAAGATCATGATCTGAGCTGAAGTTGGACACTCAACTGACTGAGCCATCCAGGTGCCCCCTTCTAGTTTTTTTCCTTAAAGACTTACTGATGTATTGAAATTGGTCACCATGGAGTTTTTCTTGCTCAGCAGGTCACTAGTACTCTCACATGACTTTGATCCTTTACTCTTGGCTTTCAAGTTCATGTCTGAGAAGGCAGTCTTATTTTTCTTATTTTCAAGTCCTTGTACTTGTTGGGATGAAGGGGAGGGACCGTTTCTCCTTCTTGGAATCCCCAAATACCAACAAGAAATCAGAGGGTGGTAGGTGAGCTCTGTGAAGCCCGAGCAGTCAGTGGGGCGCTTTGCTAGGCCGTTCCTACTGCCTTTGTTGAGTGCCTACTATGTTTCAGGCATAATTGAGTGTTAGGGATATCGTGGTGAGCAAGGCAGACTTGGCCTCTGCCCTCATGGAGCTTGATCTTGTGGTAGAGGTAGGTATTAATTAAATTATCCCATTACATATAATTATAAACCATGGTAAGTACTCCAGAGGAGGAGAACATGTGATCTCACAGCATTCTTAACCCAGCGACCAGATTCAGGGGGTAGAGTTGGGGAAGATTTCTTTGAGAAGTAACTTATAGGGAACAAAGAATTTTGAAAGGTGCGAAGAAAGAAGGAGGGCCAAATCTGAGGATGGAAAAGGATTATGTGTGAGGCTGTAAGCTACATGAGGAACAGGCACTGGGTGCATCTTGCTCTTTCTGTACCTTTGGCTCAAGGGTCCAGAAAATGCTCAGTACAAGTTGATTTATGAACTAGAAAGGCTCCAGGCAAGCTAGGGTGAGCACAGGGCCTCCCTGGAGGGGCTGGCTTCATGTCAAAGATGTATGGTTCCAATGTGGTCTCTCCCCCAAATGCCTGAGCTTCAGGGAATGGCTTGGGGAAGAATAAACGTCTTCTATAGAGAAATCCCTGCTCTCAGAGGCAAGGCAGCTTTTTAGGTATTGAACCAATACAATCAAGATCATGAGTAATTGGACATATTACATTAAATACTTAGAAAATAAAATCAGAGTATTCTGTGCTACTGATGATAAGAATATGAAGCAAATCAGAGCTTACAGTGATAAAAATAGACCTTTTCAAATCCCTTTAGATCTTCATTTTTCTTTTTTCTTTAAATTTTCTTTTAAAGTTTGTGTATTTAGAGAGAGAGCACATGTGCTAGTACACACAAGCAGAGGAGGGACAGAGAGAGAGGGAGAGAGGATCCCAAGGAGGCTCCATGTTGTCTAGCACAGAACCTGACGTGGGGCTTGATCTCCCAAACCTCAAGATCGTGACCTGAGCCAAAACCGAGTAGGATGCTTAACTGAGCCACCCAGGCGTCCCCTAGATTCTTATTTTTCTTAACAGGAGGCTAAAACATTAGGATCTCTGATGTCCAATGAGGGAAAGCCTTATAAATAATGGGGAGTAACACTGAGAAAGGTGGGTTCTTTAAAGCCTTCTAGACTCCAGAGCTACACTAATACGGTAGTCACTAGTTATATGTGGCTATTGAATTAATTAAAATTGAATAAAATTTGAATTTAGTTACACAGTTGTACCAGCCAGGTTTTAAGTGCTCAGTTAGCTACATGTGGCTAGTGGTTACTGTATAGACAACACAGACATCAACCATTTCCACTGCAGAAAGTTCTATTAGACTGTGCTGCTCTGAAGCATTTGAACCTTGTCCTAGGGGTAATACTTTGTAGAGAGGGTGTAGAGTCAGTGTCACCTGAGTGGTCCTCCCTCCTTGCCCCCTGTGAGTAGTAGATGGGAGAGGGTGCTGAGATTCTTGCTGATGTTCTTACAGATGAAGTGTTGGGAACTCACTGGGTCTTCTCTCTCTTCTGCCTACAGTGTTGGAGAGCTGGCTGGACTACACTGGGGAATTGGAGCCCCCAGAGCCGCTGGCCAGACTTCCACAGCTCAAACATTGCATCAAGCAGCTGCTGATGGACCTGGGCAAGGTGCAGCAGATCGCACTCTGCTGCTCAACATGAAACTGGGCACCCAGAACTAGTGGAGGCACAGTCCTGGGGCACCTGCAGGAGGAGCTTTGCATATTTAAATAAATAAACCTAGCATGCCGAATGCACGTGACACCGACTGACTTCAGGGATCTGGGCAGGGGTGTGATGGACATTGGATAAAGGGGCCATTTTGGCTGCTGGAGGGCAGGGCACTCTGATCTTGAAGCCTACCAAGAAGGTGGCAAATAGACTCTTGGGATTCCCTTCTGTGCACATCGTTGAATGGAGAGTGAGTGAGTCTTTTTGCACAAACTTCACTTGAAATCGTGCCACTGATAAATGGAATGAGAGCCAAAAAAGTTTAGTCGGAAACAGTTGTAAATTCAACTTGCAGCTTATTTAATTGACTTTTTTGTCAGGGTGGGGCACATGCCAAACCTTCTGGTTTCTACCTGGCATGGATTTAGGCAGCAGGCATCATTTACATTGTTTCAGCTTCATGAGAATGTCGTGACTTCACATTCTGTGGAGGTTGGGAGGGAGCGGAGGCCTTGGCTGCCCTGCCTTCTCCTTAGGACTCTTCTTCACTTTTCTCACCACATGTCTTGCATGACTTCATGGTACCGGGGACAAGTTTTGTATGCTTTTACCCCAGAGTTGGCTGGGTTGTGTCTTTTGTAGCAGAGCCCATACAGCCTGTGGAGGAACTAGAATCTCACTGTAATAATCTAGGAGGAATTCCAAACTGAAGCAGGCAGGGTCTGGAACCCGAAGGACAGTGTTTTCTACCCACTTCTTAATATTGACAGCTTCCCAGTTCTATTTAATGTCCAAAAAATGGTTCCCAAAATTTTGAACACTTTTCACTGTAAAGATTTGTTACAAAGGATGTGGTTTGGGGAATTACCTTATTTTATATTGTTGTAAACAAACTTCAGATTCTACATGTGCCGCTTTTCTCCTTCCCAGAAGGGTGTATGTTCAGTAGCTGACGTTTTCAGAATTGTTTTAATATACTTTAACACTTTAGATTTCCTGTTTATATTTTTTTGTGAGGTCAAGGTGATTATGCTGCTTAAGGTCCAGGTACAGTTTGTACCTTTTGAGACGATATTTGTTAGTCTTGCAGGTTACTGTTCCACCTGTAATTGCTATATTGTTTCGTTTTTCCTTGCTAGACAAAGTTAAAGAAAACGTTCCATGCTTTGAGGAAATGACCCCTTTCACCATTTAGTTTACTTATCACTAAAGGCAAAAATCAAAGCACAGTTGTCCATTAACACTCACAAGTTAATTATGGGTTTATGAATCTGTAATGTTATATGCTGCAAATATTTACTATGTAAACGTGAAGTAGCCATTATCTCTATAGCAATGACAGTATCTCCAGCGACCTTCAGAATGATTAGGCCTTTAAGGCACATAGGTCATTGTGGTCTTGAAGGCCTCTGTACCAAAATCTGTTTCAGGGAATGCTCTGTCCAGTGATTTCTTCACCATTTGATATAAAATGAATTTAGGACCAGTTGACCTGCTGTAGCTTATCCATCAGAGGGAATACGTGTGGCTGTGACATCTGTAGTAAAGCTGACGTGATTCCTCTACAAGAGGCTCTTTCCCATTGCTAACATTGGCGTTTCTGGTGGGGGAAGAAATGTTCAAGGAGTGTGCATGACATCTATATTTTGCATAATTTATCAGACAGCCACATTATAGAATTGTGTGTCTGAAAAGGGATGAAACAGGATGATTTTCTGTAGCCACAACTGTGAGGTATGATGACTGTTGTATTATTAGATTACTGATTTTTGTTTTCTGAAAATACATTTGAGCATCACATCTGGAGAAGCTACAACTTTAAGGGAGTCAATCTCATGTCTTTCTCAAAAATGGAAGCAGAAACTGAATTACCCTAATTTTGCCAAGTGGCTGTTACTGGGTCTATTGTTAAATTTTGTAAAGGAAATAATCCCATTTCACTCATCATGACTTTTGTCCTTAGGAAAGCAGGGATGACTCCCAAGTTCTGATAACCTCAATGTGCTTCTCTAACTTAAAGCCATGTTGAGGGGCTCCATCCCCAATTCCTGGGTCAAGTTGAATTAACCCCAAGTTGGAGCACTGGAAACTGTTATTTGCAAAGATTACTGTTACCATTTAGAAATATGTACACTACCTAAGTTTTCTTTTGAGAAAAACTATCCACCTATAAAAAATTGCCTTGACAAAAACAGTTCTGGTTTGACTAATCATTTTGTTTCTTTAAATGGTGTTATGCAAGGTGGACCCTTGATGAGCCAACATTGCACTGTGGATACATATCTATGTTTACGCGCTATTAGAACAGAAGGCGCTGTATATAGAAATGTTGCTTTGAAGCAATATTTGCAAAACATGCAAACTTCTGTATCTGTATTTGGAAAAAAATAAAACAGGTTTTTGTTGCTATGTTTCAATCATGTTACTATAAAGTTCTGTACCCTACTTTTAATGTGCATTACATAATTTTCTATAAACCTTACTTTTTAAAGGAAGTCTGCTTTTACACTGTAAACGGATTTATCTTCTGCAGGGAGGCAAATGCAAGCTTAAGATCCTAAATTCCAAGAAAGTATGCAAAAGAATTTTGAATTCATCTAAGGGTCTTTAATAATTTCAAAAGTAAAATGCCCCTACACCAGCCTCTAACCCAGTCTGGCTCATGCTTTGTGGTGTGAGCTGCATACTTATTAAATTACAATTGTTGAGAGCAGTGAAGGGAAGATAGGTCTGGCCTTCCTCATATTAAGAGATGGCACCCATTGCAATTGGGATATTTCTGAGGCCAATCCAAACTGTCTACAGACCCCAATTAGTTCCTTCCTGGGTGGGCACAAGACTTAAGGAAGAGGAGGCTTTAAGATTTCACAACAGAGCTTGTGAATTACAATGTTGCCAAGTTCTTCTCTAAGCAATTGTTCATTAAAAAAAATAATAAAGGGAGGCAGTTGGGAGAGACATTAAAATGAGTAGAACCGGCAATAAAATAATTCGTTAGTTCACACCAGTTGTTAAATCTTAGGGGCCTAAAATATGGCAAGAATCACTTTGGAGACTTAAACCAAAGCTCGCAAGGAGCTCTCCAAAAGGACCCGCATTAAACACTAAAATAGCCCTCTGGCTTGGGTCTTTTGGGAAGCCCGTGCCCCAAGGGCAGGTTGATGGCCAAATTGCTATTTGCCTGCCACAACCACTTTCCACTACCTTTTTAGGTAGGAAAACAAATTTCATATTCTAGTGAGACATCGGGGCGAATACGGAACCCAGAATGTTAAAACCCTCTTTCCGTAGACTCCCAACTAAACAAAGGAATCCCAAGTGGGGTCCTGTGAGGCGAGGAGAAAAATTTTCCAGATGCGGAGGCCCAGGCCTAGCCAACACGTTAATGATCCCACAAAACGAGCAAATGCCAAGTGGACAGAAAACAAAGGCTTTATTCTCATGGGCTCCCAACTTGGCCTCGCCACCAGCCAAAAAGGAGGTCGCAAGTAAACAGGCTCGGGAAAACAAACCTAGTAAAGGACGAACGAAAGGGACATATCCGACGACTGGAGCTGCCCAAAAGTCATTTCTCAGGAACGCGTAATGGAGAGCCAGGTTCAGCCCCCGGACTCGATAGTGGCCCCAGTCCAGAGAACTCCCGAGCCCGGCCGCCCGAAGCTCCGCCGCTCAGCCCGTGATGCGCACATCGGAGCGGCGGCGAAGCCGCCGAGCCCGCGCCGCCTCGGGCAGGATGGCGAGCAGCTGCTCCTGCACCAGCATCTCCACGATCTGCTCCTTCGTGCGAATGTCGGGTCGCAGCCATTGGCGCGAGAGCTCCCGCAGCTGCCGGAACGCCTCCCGCGGGCCTGCGGCATCCTGGTAGCGGAACTGCCGGAAACGCTGGCGGAACGTCTCGGGGCCGGGTCGGGAGCCGCCAGGCTGTGGAGGGGAGCGCGGAGCGGCTTCGGCAAGCGGCGGGGAGTCCAAGGCTGCGGGCCTCAGAGGCAGCTCCAGGGCCGCGGAGGCAGCCGCGGGAGGCGTAGGAATCCCTTCAGACACCGCGGCGCTGGGACTGGAGGGTTCGGGGGCAGACGGTAGGGCCTTAGGTGTCGACGAGGAGGCCGCAAAGTTACGCTCCGGACCTGAGCTCAGGCCGGCTCCTTCTTCCTCCTTCTCTGGCGGCGACGTGAGGCCCGCAGCAGCCGCCAAGCTCGGCTCCGTCGCAGCCATGACTCCTAGCTCCGGACCTCACCCTTTGTTCCGCAGGCGTGGGCTCAGCACTGCGTCTGCGCGGGAGCTGGCTGAGGAGGGAGACGTTTCGCGCGTGAAGGCCCATCCCACAAGGCCTCCAGGCAGGCGGGCGGGGGAGGGCCGACAGCGCGCCCAACTCACCAACTCCCCAAAAAGACTCGAGGCTGCCGGAAGCGGAAGTCTCCATTAGCTTCTATGATGAGTTCGGCGCCAGAGAGCCCGGAAGCCGAGTCCCAGCTCCCGGAAGCGGCGCCCCCTAGCGTTAGCGAGTCGAGTGAGGAGGTGGATGTGACGGGGGAGCGGCGGCGTCCCCGGCTAGGCGTGCGCTGGGCTTCTCTTCACGATGGCTCCTCCCAGCACCAGTTAAAGGAGTCGGAGTCTGAGGAGGAGAGGGAGGAAGACGAGCCGGAGGAGGAGGAGGAGCTCCGAGGAGTCTTTATCCACTTCGGCCCGCAGGTGATCCGCACCTACCGCTGCTTGCACGCCTCCTTACTTGACCCTGACTAGGATGATAGCAAGCCACGGTTTCGCTGGGGCCGGCGTCCGACCGGTGGCGGGACCGGGATGGCGGGACGGAGGTCGGGCAGTAGGGAAGGTCTCGACCCGGGGAAGTCCTCTCTCCCTGAAAAGAGGAGGGTAGGCACTTGCCTTATTGACAGGATGACAAAATACAAGGGTGTGTGAAGATCCCCAACACACATAGTAAGACTTGCCCCTGCCATGGCACGAAATGTATGCTCAAGAACTGTGCCATAATTATTTTTTGCGTGTCCTTTGAAACCAAGGGACAAGTGCCTCTGTTCTGCTTTTAACATTAAGATTAGTAAATAGACTGTAGATGCCTTGCCCCATATGGTGGCCATTAGCCGCATGGGCTTACTGAGTCCTTGAAATGTGGCTAGTCGGAGTTGAGATGTGTTGTAATGTAAAATACAAGATGTAGTACCAAAAAAAAAAAAAAAAAGTAAAATATTTCAGTATTTTTTACATTGGTAACATGTTAGGTTGATAATATTTTGCGTATGTTGGGTCAAATAAAGTGTATTATTAAAATTAACCTGTGTCATTTTACTTTTTAAATGTGACTACTAGAAAATTTTAAATTATGTGTATGGTTTGCACTGCGGCTGCCTTGGTGGTGTCCCCCATTTGAGACTTGTTGAGAGGATTAAATCATTAAAGCCCTTGGAAAGTAAGGGCTTTTTAAATGTTTGTTACCGACTTCATTAGGTAAATTGCTATTTCTGAGCTACAGTTCTTTTATCTGTAAAATGTGGAGGTAATAAAATTTACCTCAGAAATCATGAGAATTCAGCGAGACAGTGCATATAAAAGCATCTAGCTCTGACAACCCTTCAGTAAGTGATATATTCTATTTGACAGCTGACTCACAATTATGTTTTGTATTGCCATTTCACAGGTAGGGAAACTAAGGCCCAGAGACAGAAGCCTCCCGTGAAGGGTTTTGTATCTGCTTTGTGCAGAAGGAGTGGGCCTGTTTACTGTAACTTGTAATACACCAGCAGCCCTGATATAAAATTGGCCTCCCCCATGGGATGTGCTCTCCTGAATAGGTAGAAGTGGATCCTCACAGAACAGTTTTCACAGCCTAAAAACCTTGAAAGTCATGTAGTGGGTCTTGAATATTTTTTAGTTATTGACGTTTAAAATTGGGAGATTTCACATGCAAATCTGATTTCTGGCTTTTGTGAGAAAGTGGATGAGCTGAACACATTGGTCCCACCCACATTCCTGCCAATCGACAATTACCTAGAGCTGAGTAGCATTCTTTTAGACAAAGATGCTCAGTCCTGTCCTGGATGGCCTCAATCCCCACCACTCCTTTTTGTCTCTGAAACAGAATGCTGTTTACATTTACTATTGCTTTCATGTTGTTTTCCTTAAAGGTGATATTTTTCTTTATTTCCAGAGGTGGGAAAACAGAGACGTAGAGTTTGTTAGGCCTACTAGCTTCAAACCTTTACTTTTGCCTCGTCCCTTGGCATTTTGATTCACTGCCCGGAGTGAACCAACCAACAGTCCTATTCTCTGGGTGGTAACAGGCAGTCAGTGTCCAGGGCTAAGAGAGCACATCAAACCTTGCTGCAAGGATGAAGAGTCATGGAAGACTTTACTGGGGAGGAGAACTTTAAATTGAGATTCAAGAAAAAGGGTGGATTTAGGGGCATTCTAGGTAGAAGGCATTGCCAGTGCTGAGGCACAGAGTGAATGGGAGCAAAACTTTGTGGAAACTTTAGACTACAGGAGGGAGTGGCCAGGGTCTGGGAAAGGGATAAAAGCTGAGGTTGGAAGGTCATTTGGAGGTTAAATCATAGAGAGCCTAGAGTTCCATGTTGAAAAATTGAATCCTTGAACTCTCAGGAAAGGGAGTGAACTCTGTGGTCCGTGAAATCACAGAATGTTAGATCTCTAGTCCATTCCTTGCATCCCTATTAGAATAATGAGATATTAGAAATGGAGAGATCTTGGAGATCTGCTAGAATTATGGAATGTTAGAATGGAAAGGACCTTAGACATCAAATCCAAAAATTAGATTCAGTTATTCTGAACTGTATGAGTGAGTAAGCCCCCAGAATCTGAAAAAAAAAGTTACAGTATCTCTTCTGGAATTTTCGTACATCTGCATATAATTTCAGGTGGTTTCCAGATATCCTTGAGCCCACCCACAGGGCCCAGGTTAAGTTTAAAATATATTTATATGTGTTCCATTCTCCTGAATTTTCCAGGTTAAGAAGTCAGTGCACCACAAGGAAATGGATTGGTCCAAACTAAAAAAACTAGTAAGTGGTTCCATGAGAACAGAATTCTTTTGACTTGTAGTACAATGTTCTTACCATATTAGGCCTTTTCATTAGCACTAGTTTGGAAGCTCACTTGGGAAGGGATCCTAAATGATGCATCTCCTATCACTTAGCTTTCAACACAAGGCCGAATTCCCAGTTGACTCTCAGGAAATGTTGAATCAAGGAAAGAGGCAAGCAGTTGGTTTCATCTCTGCAGGGGAGCTCTAATATGACTCCCATACTCTTTCAGACACTGGTGTCTTTTGATGGCGTACTGTTGACGGTTGTGGTAAAGAAGCCTGGATACATTTTTTTTTATATGGAAATAACCATAGATTCATAGAAAGTTGCAAAAATAGAACAGAGAGGTCTCATGCACACTTCATCCAATTTCCCCCAGTGGTAATGCCCTACATAACCATAATACAATGTCAAAACCAGGAAATTGACAATGATAGAAGCCACAGAGTTTATTCAGATTTCACCAGTTTTATAAGTACTCATTTGTATATGTATGCAGGCTTATGCAGTTTTATCATGCAGCTGTACCACAATCAATATC
Organism: Lynx rufus; assembly: GCF_022079265.1. Classification (NCBI taxonomy): domain Eukaryota; kingdom Metazoa; phylum Chordata; class Mammalia; order Carnivora; family Felidae; genus Lynx; species Lynx rufus. The sequence goes on along the minus strand of NW_025814896.1, from coordinate 23,375,681 downwards.
TAGAAACATTTGATGAGCACTAAGATCCTGTAACCAAACTAAAGTGAGTTTGATTTTTAATGAATCACAGATAGAGACCACACCACGTAGAGCTCACAAAGTAAACTTTATTTGCAGCAACTAAGGAGATCATGGGTAATAACTTCTGAAGCTGTGACTCCCTAAGCAAAGATGAATGGATTCCTTTTATTTGGGGTTAGGATGAATATTTAGATAAGGAGGGCCTTGTCATCACATGTTAGAGGTGGGCATAAGGTTGTGCATGCACCTTAAGGATCCATGCCTATACATGCAGTGTATATTATGTAAATGAGGCTTGTGCTCCTCCTTGAGTGGAGATTTTAGTATTATCATGTTTGTTTATTTTTTTTAATTTTACTTTTTATTTTTTAAAATTTACATTCAAATTAGCATATAGTGCAACAATGATTTCAGGAGTAGATTCCTTAGTGCCCCTTACCCGTTTAGCCCATCCCCCTTCCCACAACCCCTCCAGTAACCCTCAGTTTGTTCTCCATATTTGTGAGTCTCTTCTGTTTTGTCCCCTCCCTGTTTTTATATTATTTTTGTTTTCCTTCCCTTATGTTCATCTGTTTTGTCTCTTAAAGTCTTCATATGAGTGAAGTCATATGATTTTTGTCTTTCTCTGATTGACTAATTTCACTTAGCACAATACCCTCCAGTTCCATCCATGTAGTTGCAAATGGCAAGATTTCATCCTTTTTGATTGCTGAGTAATACCCCATTGTATATATATACCACATCTTCTTTATGCATTTATCCATTATGGACATTTAGGCCCTTTCCATACTTTGGCTATTGTTGATAGTGCTGCTATAAACATGGGGTTGCATGTGTCCCTTCGAAACAGCACACCTGTATCCCTTGGGTAAATGCCTAGTAGTGCAATTGCTGGGTCGTAGGGTAGTTCTATTTTTAGTCTTTTGAGGAACCTCCATACTGTTTTCCATACTGGCTGCACCAGCTTGCATTCCCACCAACAATGCAAAAGAGATCCTCTTTTTCCGCATCCTTGCCAACATCTGTTGTTGCCTGAGTTGTTAATGTTAGCCATTCTGACAGGTGTAAGGTGGTATCTCATTGTGGTTTTGATTTGTATTTCCCTGATGATGAGTGATGTTAAGCATTTTTTCATGTGTCAGTTGGCCATCTGCATGTCTTCTTTGGAGAAGTGTCTATTCATGTCTTTTGCCCATTTCTTCACTGGATTATTTGTTTTTTGGGTGTTGAGTTTGATAAGTTCTTTATAGATTTTGGATACTAACCCTTTATCTGATATGTCATTTGCAAATATCTTCTCCCATTATGTTGGCTTGCCTTTTAGTTTTGCTGATTGTTTCCTGTTTATGTATTTTTTGAGAGAGAGGGACACAGAGTGCGAGCCGGGGAGGGGCAGAGAGAGAGAGGGAGATAGAGAATCTGAAGCAGGCTTCAGGCTCTGAACTGTCAGCACAGAGCTTCATGCGGGGCTCGAACTTATGAACTGTGAGGTCATGATTTGAGCCAACATCAGACGCTTAACCAGCTGAGCCATCCAGGTGCCCCAAGATTTTAGTATTATAGTGAGGTGAAGGTAACAGTTGGTCACCCCATGGTCCATCTGCACAAATGTGAGTCAGGGATTGTGTTCAGACTGGTCTGGGTGATCTGGGCCTGCTGCAACTCTTTGTCCAGGAAGTTGTTATTGCTTGAGGCTTAGTTTTTGTTCCCACCACAGGGATGTTATGCCCCTTGGGGTCTTTTGCCTGAATTAAAGATAAGCTGGAAAGAAGAACTTAAGGAAAAATGTGGGACAAAGGTTGGTGAGTACAAGCAGGTAGGCAGTAAAAGTCAGGTCTTTGGGTCTGGCTCTGACAATCCCTTTATAATTGCTACCACTTTATAGTTACACCCATTCCTCTCCGCTAACAGCCCCCCTATCCTTAGCTGCGGGCAACCACTAATCTGTTCTCCATCTCTATGATTTTGTCACTTCAAAAAATGTTATGTAAATGGAATATACAGTAAGTAGCCATTTGGGACTGGCTTTTTTCATTCAGAATAAATCCCTGGAGATTCATCTAATTCATCTAGGTTGTTTCGTATGTCAGTAGTTTGTTCATTTTTATTGCTGAGTAATAATCCATAGTGGGGATGTACACCATGGCTTGCTTATCCTGGCACTGGTTGAAAGACATTTGCATTATTTCCAATTTGGGGCTATTCCAAATAAAGCTGCTATGAATTATTTTATAATATGGCTTAGATAAATCAGACTCTTTCTGAGCTTGGGGGTAGTAACTACCTCACAGAATGGCTCTGAAGAATCAGTGAGGAAATATATGCAAAGGAACTGGTACCAGGTTTGGTATTATTTAGGTGTTCTTTAATTTCTTACATCAATGTTTCATTGTTTTCATCATACAGAATCTGCACATATTATGTTATATTTATACCTAAGTATTTTGTGTTTTTAGTGCTACTACAAATGGTATTGTTTAAAAATTTTTAGTTTCTAATTGTTTGATAATATATAAAAATACAATTGATTTTTGTCTAGTTATTTATATCCTGTTACTTCATTAAACCTGGAAACTCACCCCCAATGGGATTTGTTTGTTTGGTTGGTTGGTTGGTTTTTTTGTTTGTTTGTTTTGTTTTTTAAAATTTATTTTTGAGAGAGAGAGAGAGAGAGTGCAAGCAAGGGAGGGGCAGAGAGAGGGGGACAGAAGATCCGAAGCAGGCTCTGTGCTGGCAGTAGCGAGCCCAATATGGGGCTCAAACCCTCGAACTGTGAGATCATGACCTGAGCCGAAGTTGGACTTTCAACCAACTAAGCTACCCAGGAGCCCCTGTTTCTTCTTTTTTACTACCAACCCCCCAGTACACTTGCCATTATTTACTTGTAAGAGTCCCAAGTTAGTTGCTGTTTGTGTTTTGTCCAAAGTTTTTAGTTGTAAGAGACGAGGGAGAGAGGCTGTAATGGGATTACTGCATCTTGCTTACCACTGGAATTCATTATTCATTCTGATGCTCAAATTATCCTGGATTTGACCAGTGGGAACCTGCTCATGTCCTTTTGTATCCTTTTGACATGTGCCATCATTTTTTGAAACTTTCCTTAGTTTTAAGCACATTGTACCTTCCCCATCCCAGCTCTGGAATCAGCCATTTCTCCAAGAAACCTTTATTCTTTTAGTGGAGAATGGTGTTTAGAAACCAGGATTTGGACACTGGGTTTGTTCGTTGCTGTTGGAATAATTGCTGCTCCCAGGCTCCCTCAGGAACAAAGCTAGGGTGTATGTATGTATGCATGCATGCGTGTATGTATGACTCCCTCATGAACAGAGCTAGGGTGTGTGTATGTATATATGTATGCATGCATGTATATACCCCGAAAGTTAGTAAAGGAAACCTCAACTAAAATTGGAGTTGGAAAGGCCAGGTAGGGGGAGCTCTCACCCAACCACTTGTGGCCAGTTACCCCAAACTGGAGGACAAGTATCTTCCATCTCCCAATGGGAAGGTGTTACTACTTCACTACCTGGGCAAAAGGAAAGGAGATAATTCTGGCCCAGCAACAAACCCAGCCAATGGGAAGTGCTGTGGCTCAGCCAGTGAGAAGCGATCATCCTGAACTCTTACTTTCCTCCCAGGAACTCTCGCGTTTCCTTTGCTGACTTCCTTGCCCCACCTCTTCTCTGTGAAACCCTTCCATTTTGCATAACTCTTCAAAGCATCTCTGTTTGCTAGAGGAGGTACCGCATTATTTATGAATTGTTTGATAAAGCCAATTAGATCTTCAAATTTACTCAGTTGAATTTTTGTGTTTTTACCAGTGTGTGTGTGTGTGTGTGTGTGTGTGTGTATGTGTGTGTATATATATATATATATATATATATATATATATATATATTTGTATCTCTGTTTCTGCGTCTGTCTCTCTCTCTCTCGAAATCCATGAGTTCACACCAACAACTTTACCTCAAGTTTAACGCCAGGGGGTTTATTCCAGTTTTCTCCCTTTCCATACACTTAATTCCCTTCTTCAACAGAGAGAAACTTGGCTCTCAAGGTCTTCTTTGACCTATCCTCTTACAAGTAGCTAGTCTCCTGTAGTTGCTTCCATTCCCCCAACCCTGCTCAAGGCTTCAGTGCTACTTGCTATCCCACCACAGCCTCCCCTCACCCCCCAGGCAGATGCCCACCATGGCTGGCCCCACCTATGGCTTCTAGACAATCATTTAGGAATGGAGAGAGAAGGGGGACATTATTATTTTTAACTTAAAGAAAAATTGTGGTATAATCTACAAAACAAAATTTACCATTTTAACTATCTTTAAGTGTATAGTTCAGTGGCATTAACTACATTCACATTGTCATGTAGCCATCGCTACCATCTGTCTTCAGCAAATTTTCATCTTCCCCAGCTGAAATTCTATACCCATTAAATAATAACTCCCCATTCACCCCTCCTAGCCCCTGAGACCACCATTCTATTTTCTGTCTCTGTGAATTTGACTCTTGTAGGAACCTCATATAAATGAAATCCTACAATATTTGTCCTTTTGTGTCTGGCTTCTTAGCATAATGTTTTCAAGGTTCATCAAAGTTATAGCATGTATCAGAATTTCCTTCCTTTTTAAGGAATATTCCATTATATATATGTTGTGCATTTTGCTATTCATTTGTCAGCAGACATTGGGTTTTTCTACCTTTTCACTATTGTAAATAATGCTGCTATGAACATTGGTATGCAGATATCTTTTTGAGTCTCTGCTGTTAAGTCCTCTGAGTATATACCCAGAAGTAGAATTGTTGAATCATGGTAATGCTATGGTTAATTTTGAGCAGCTGCCGTACTGTTTTCCACAGTGGCTCTACTGTTGTACGTTCCCACCATCAGTGCACTTGGGTTCTAGTTTTTCCCCATCCTTGCCAACAGTTGTTATTTTGCATTATTTTCTTAATGTGAGGTGTTAAATAGAAATTTTTAAGGTAAGTTACAAGTAGACAGGACATTCATATTTTCAAAAGATTTAGTAATCTAATCATTTCATTTACACTCACCACACACTACATACATCATTTCAGAAGGCCAGCTGTGATCATGGTGAAGAGAAAGCAGGTTCAGCTAATGAGGTGGTTTGGATAAAAGGCCCCAGGATGTTCCTGTGTGTGTGTGTGTGTTTTATTTTTTATTATGAAGTCTAGGAAGCTTGCCCTAATCTCTCTACTGACTTTATTAATTTCTTTTTGATAACCTTTTTTTTTTTTAATTTTTAAAAAAAAAAATTTTTTTTTAACGTTTATTTATTTTTGAGACAGAGAGAGACAGAGCATGAATGGGGGAGGGTCAGAGAGAGGGAGACACAGAATCCGAAACAGGCTCCAGGCTCTGAGCCGTCAGCACAGAGCCCGACGCGGGGCTCGAACTCACGGACCGCAAGATCATGACCTGAGCCGAAGTCGGACGCTTAACCGACTGCGCCACCCAGGCGCCCCTATAACCTTTTTTATCAAATGTGTTTGATCTTCGGATAAAGATCTTTTGATGTTTTGATGAACTGGAGGTAACTGGTCTAGGGTGCTTAATCTGGCTGGATTATGTTTGCACTTAACTCAGTTATTAGTAATTATTGTTCGTGATAAACCAATGTAAATTGAGAAGCCTGGATACTTTATAATCCTTTCCCTATCTTCTCCTTTCATTTATTTTTATTCAATTGCAACCCTCCCAGTTTCTAGTTTTCAGTGAACCTGTTTATAGTGTGGTGCTTTACTAGGAGCTGTGTTGTACTGCATTGATTTTGTTTTATTACTTAAAAATTGATATATTCACGGGTGCCTGGCTGGCTCAGTCAGTAGAGCATGCGACTCTTGATTTTGGGGCCATGAGTTCCAGCCCCACATTGGGGCTAGAGTTTACTTAACAAAAAAATTTGAGTGGGGGAAGCCTGGGTGTCTCAGTTAAGCATCAGAGTCTTGGTTTCAGCTCAGGTCATGATCTTACAGTTGGTGGGTTCAAGCCTCACACTGGGCTCTGCACGGACAGCATGGAGCCTGCTTGGGATTCTCTCTCCTTCTCTCTCTGTCTCTGTCTCTCTCTCTCTCAAAATAAATAAATTTAAAAAATTTTAAATTGATGCATTCATTTTAATAGGTGAGATATATATACACCCAGTGTAAAATTCAAGTCAAAAAAGAATAATTGTTATACTTCTTTTTCTCATTCTTTCCTATCCACTTTTTTTTTTTTAATTTTTTTTCAACGTTTATTTATTTTTGGGACAGAGAGAGACAGAGCATGAACGGGGGAGGAGCAGAGAGAGAGGGAGACACAGAATCGGAAACAGGCTCCAGGCTCTGAGCCATCAGCCCAGAGCCTGACGCGGGGCTCGAACTCCCGGACCGCGAGATCGTGACCTGGCTGAAGTCGGACGCTTAACCGACTGCGCCACCCAGGCGCCCCTCTATCCACTTTTAATTATCGTTGTTAGTTCCCTTTATATCTTTAAATATTCTTATACATCTGTTTCGTGGTCTATTTGGTTTAAAAGGCGTCTTAAGATTTACAGCTATAGGGGCGCCTGGCTGTCTCAGTCGGTGCACTCTTGATCTCGAGGTTGTAGGTTTGAGCCTCATGTTGGCGTGTAGAGATTACTTAAAATCTTAAAAAACAGAGATTTACAGCTATAAAGGTAGAAGAAACCCATGTACTTAATCCTCCCACTCTCTCTGTGTATCTCCATACCTGTTAGCTCTGCTATTTCTTGGTTCCATTTTAATTGTTCATTGACAACTCCTTCACTTGCTTTCTGCAATCCTGACCTCTGCAAGGCTAGCGTCCTTTTTTGATGTTTCTGAAATTATCCTCAGTTCGGAGGTGGGTTTTTTTAAAAAACAAAACAAAACAAAACAACACTTCTTTCCTGACCTTTGCCAATGCCATCTCCTCCAGTAGCTTCATCTCTTTGAACTCTCTGCACCTTTGCTTTAAACTCTTGTTTTTAAAATGTATTAAGCCCTTTGAGTTCTTTGTTGTTCATGATTATCATCTGTTTCATGTTAATTTTTTTTCTGATGGATGCCTTTTATCTGCCATTTGTTTTTCTTGCTCCCTGTCTCCTTCTCCCACTTTTCTGTAATATATAGGTCTGGTGCTATTTATTTATTTTAATTATAAATCCCCTTTAAATGAAGTGAGTTCTTTCTGAACCAGCCATTTGCTGGAGGTTGTGGAGAAGGGACTGAAGTAGAATTCCAGACTGGCAGGAAGTGTCTTAGGGTCATTAGCAAAGCTCCTTCTGACAGAGGTTTTGTGTGAGTGAATGGGTTTAGTTCTTTCCTCTTCCGGCAGATAGAGCTTGGCAGCTGCAGGGCTGCAAAATGGCCTGTGTGCATTTCCCTGTCAGCCCACATGCCCTGCTCTCCTTGCCACATGCCAGTGGCACCAGGGAAGCTCGCAGAGCCCAGCCCTCACCATACCAGCGTTCTACAGAAGATGCTGTTGGGTCTGTCTTCAAGTGTTCTGACCTTTTGGGGAGAATTTGGAACTCTGCCAGCTCTCCCAGGGGCCTGCAGCCCCAGGCATTTTCTGTTGGCTCTAACCCCCTGACTTGCCATTTTTGCACAGGCCAACAAGATAGCTTTCTACTCTAAGCAGCTTCGCTGAAGGCTTTCTCTGGCCACAGGTTGCTCGGTCCAGAAAAGCTAGCGAGTGAATGCCACCAGGGGTAGCCCTTAACCAATGGGACAGCTCTGAAGCATGCTCTGTGCAGTGTTACTAAGGTCCTGGCACATTGGACCCCTATTTGTCTACAAGAGTGACCTGTTCATTAGTGTGGCCCTCTCAAAAATTAAAAAAAAATTTTTTTAAGTTTGTTTAAGTAATCTCTACACCCAGTGTGGGGCTCAAACTCACCACCCTGAGATCAAGAGTCCCATACTTTTCCCACTGAGCCAGCCAGGCACCCCAAAATTCTTTCTTTTTTAAAAAAATATTTTTTCTTTTATTTTTAAGAAATCTCTACAGCCAACATGGGGCTTGAACTCCGAGATTAAGAGTTGCAGACTCCACCCACTGAGCCAGTCAGACACCTCTTCAAAAAGTTTTTAAATATATGAAGAAGATAAGATGATTTTTCTCCTTAGCCACGTTAACAGATTATGGATTCTCTATTGACCATCTTTGCATTTCTGAATGATGTTATTTTTAGTAATCTCTACACCCAATCTGGGGCTTGAACTCATGACCTTGAGATCAAGAGTTGCATGTTCTACTGACAGAGCCAGCCAGGCACCCAAACTAATTCAATATTTTTCAAAACTATCAAAACAAGCCAGCAGGCTAGTTATGGCCTGTGGACCACAATTTTGCAACCACTGGTTATATAGTCAAAGGACTTTACGCCTGAAAGAGGCCGTATAGATCCTATATTGGGGATTGCAAATAGGTAACGTGCCTGGCAGTTAACACGATTTTGTGAGGTGAGGACTTTGGTGAATTAGAGAGCCCATTCCCCAACTAAAGATAACCAGGTTAAGTTTTAACGATATTTTAACCAGAACACCATGTGAGTCAAATAAAGCAGTCTGCAAGCCCACTTTGGCCCATGGGTGGCTGGTTTGTGACCTCTGCCTGCTCAGCCTTACTTCCTGCCAGGACTCTGGGGCATCTCACATTCCAGCTACATCTCATGCTCCCTGATCAGGCCCTGCCCTTTCTTCAATTTATCTTTATAGCTTTATTGTAGTCCAGCTTTCTCTTGTGGCTTTCTCTTATGGTTTCCATTTCCACCATATTGTGAACTCCTTGTGAACAGAGACCATGTCTTATTCACCTTTTCATGCTTTGTATGTAGTTGGAGCTCTATAAATGTTTGTTGCATAACTCTTACAATTAGCAAAACAAGGATCTTAAAAAGAAATTATTTGTAGAACTGACTCTCAGTTTTTGAAAAAAATTTTTAAACGTTTGTTTATTTTTGAGAGAGAGACAGAGTACAAATGGGAGAAGGGAAGAGAGAGACACAGAATCCAAAGCAGGCTCCAGGCTCTGAGCTGTCAGCACAGAACCCGACGTGAGGCTCGAACTCATGAGCTGTGAGATCATGACCTGAGCCAAAGTTGGACACTTAACCAATTGAGCCACCCAGGGGGCCCTCTGACTCAGTTTTAAAAGGAGGATGGGGTGCCTGGGTGGCTCAGTCTGTCAAGCGCCGGACTCTTGGTTTCGGCTCAGGTCATGATCTCATGGTTTGTGAGTTCAAGTGCCACATCAGGCTCTGTGCTGACAGTGCAGAGCCTGCTTGGGTTTCTCTCTCCCTTCTCTCTCTGCCCCTACCCCACTTGCATGCGTGTTCTCTCTCTCAAAATAAATAAACTTACAAAAAAATTTTTTAAATAAAAGGAGGAAAGTGAGGCCCAATGTGGTTAAGTAATTTACCCAAGATCACAGTAGAATAGGACCAATGCCCTTTCTGACATTCTATTCTGCAACAGTTCAATTATAAGATTAGAAACTTGGACAAAAATGACACTTTTTTTTAATTTCTAGAGCTGACTTTAATGTCTGAGTCTCCAGCCTGCCTCCTCATAGACAACTTAATTTAGATATCTTCAGGTAAATTGAGATCCAGTCCAGTAATTTTGAGGAAATGTAATTTCATGCTGATTGATTCATCTTAGGCCAGTTCAAGGTTCTCCAAACTTCCTGCCTCTTTCTCCCCAATACTGATCCAATTCCCAGGGAAATTATACAACCACTGCTGGCAAGAGGTGAAGTAGGGAATGTCTACTTTCAGGGTCTCATCAGGTTCTTGGTCCTACTTACCAGTATCCTCCAAAGCCCCCTTTGTGAGTCTGTCCTCGCCACATCACTTGCCTGTCAGGCAGCTCCCAGGACCCATCAGGTACCTCCCTGTCCGGAGCCACCTCCCACCATTTCTCTTGCCTTCCCCATCCCCAGTGGTTTGTTTGAGAAATCCCCTAAACTTTTGTATTTCCTTCCTTAAGACCAGTTCTGTGGAAGGGGAGGCAAAAGCCCCACACTGCTCTTCTCTCTTTTTGTCTGAAACTTTCACGTACTCTGTTTTCCCTGAGTACTTTGCATCTTTTCTCCAGGTAAGGGGGAAAAAAACCAATTCGATCTCTTCTCATCTTTGTAAGTGGTTAGTGGCTCACCCTAGGAGTGGTGACCTTTGAATTGAGTAATTCAGAGCTTGGGTCTTATTCACCATCAGACTGTCTTCACCATGTTGTGTCCTTCCATTTGGCAGTCAGTGGGGAGAGGGTTGGCAGATAGGTGTAGCTGGTTAGGAATGGCAAATCATGCAGCACTTGAAGTCATCAGGGTTTTTTGTTCGTTTTGTTTCAAGTTTATGTATTTATTGAGAGAGAGAGAGAGAGAGGACAGGGAAGGGGCAGAGAGAGAGGGATAGAGAGAATCCCAAGCAGGCTTCATGCTGTCAGCGTGAAGCTCAACACTGGACTTAAACGCATGAACTGCAAGATCATGACCTGAGCTGAAATCAAGAGTCAGACGCTTAACTGCCACGCAGCACCCAGAGTCGTTTTTTATTGAAGATTCTTGTATGAGAGCAAATTGGGATGATCAACTGCCATCTTTTATCTAGTAGATGGCAGTACTTTAGATCCTATATTCTTCTCTACCTTTGGAAGGACCTCAGAGTCATTGAGTTCTAGCCACCAAATTCCTTTCAACATTTTAACCTCATTTAGCCAAGGACTTCTGATTTTATTTTTTTCTTTTTAATGTTTATTTATTTTTGAGAGAGAAAGAGACAGAGTGTGAGTGGGGGAGGAGCAGAGAGAGAGAAGGAGACACAGAATCTGAAGCAAGCTCCAGGCTCTGAGCTGTCAGCACAGAGCCCGATGTGGGGCTCGAACTCATGAAACATGAGATCATGACCTGAACTGGTCAGACGTTTAACCGACTGAGCCACCTAGGCGTCTCTGGAGGACTTCTGATTTTCTGAGTGTTCCTGATTTGCTGATTTAACAAGATTTGTAGGACAGTGCCATACACCAACACTTCAGGGTCTCCCAAGTTCTAAGCCTCGGAGTGCCCCCTAGGCTGAGGTGTTGGGTGCTCCTGCTCCCAGCCCAGAAACCTCCTACTTCCTTTAAGATGGCCCCATGATTGGCAGTCAGTTAGCTACTTGGAGCCTCAGTCTTATGTAGGGACTGGGTAGGAGGCCCCTCACCTTGTGGTTGTTGTGAGGATAAATAAGATAATGCCTGTTGGTGCTCAATAAATATTAGACTCCCAGATTCCAATTCCTTCCCACTGCCTTCTCTTCCAGAACCCTCCATTGTGACGTAAGGAGATTCTGAGAATGAGATTTTCTCAGAACTCAAGGCTTTCAGAAGCTGTTGGTAGGGTATGAGGAGTGGAGAGGAGCTTCTACCTTGCCACTGCAGGAAGCTATTTGTTTCTAATATAAGTGGATTCTTTGGGAAGGATTTGTGGTCCTTCCCTTGAAAGGCAAAGGGGCTCGTTATGCCATTTGCCAGCTCAGGAACCATGAGGAGATATAGAGTGTCTTATTCATGGCAGATCCTGAAGAAGGAACTGGTGAGGAGTGTCAGGGGTCCTGGGAGGGGAGAGTGGAAGGTTGCACAGACAGGTATTTGAGGAAGGGAGAGGCAGGTGTAGGAGGGGGCCCACCCTGCACCTTTTGGGGTCCCAGCATGGCACAAAGGGTAGACTTCCATGTTAGGCTTCAGAAAGACTGAATCCTGACCCCTTCCCTTTAGACTACTATCCTCTTGACAATGGGCTTACCACAGGCTACTCCAAGCCCCTAAGAACAGCTCTGTATCCACCTTTCCTGCTATTGTGAAATCCAGAGAGAATAAGGCCTGGCAGCAGGACAGAGTGATAGGTTAAATTTATGGACCCTGGAGCCAGACTGCTTGGTTCAAATCCCTATCCCCTGTTAGTCCTATGACTAATATTAGTATTAGGCAAGTTACTTGATTTGCTGTGCCTGTTTTTGCCTCTGTAAAGGTGATGATAGTATCTACTGAATTGATTTATTGTTGAGGGCTAAATGAGTCAATACATATAGAGGGCTTAGAATAGTGCCTGACAATGGAAAATTGGTATGTGATGAGTATTAATTTTATTTATAAAAACTTTCTCCATATTTCTTGCAGATATATATTTTTCAAAGAAAACATTACAGTTACAGGTGAACCTTCTTACCATCCCATTCTGTTCCTCCTCACTGGTGACCACTTTCCTGAGGATGTGTACCCTTCCTATCTAGATTTAAAATTTTTATTACATTTGTATGTATTTGTAAGCAACATAGCATGTAGCACATTTTTTTAAATGGTATCAAAATGGCATCATTTTTCAACCTTTTTTTCACTCAAAATTTTGTGTGAGCTTTACCCACATAGACCTCCATGTACAAACAACTCTAGTGCTATGTTCACTCCTCTTACTGTCTTATAATGTGTTGATACATTCAGTTGTTTTCAGCTTTTCCCATGGGAAATGCCTTCCATTCCCCAAATCTGGTAAGCGTAAAATGGTATTGTTGTCACTTTAACTTACTTTCTGTTATCTCTAATAATGTTCCTCCCCTCCCCTTCCCACCCCCCTTCCTTTCCTTCCTTCCTTCCTTCCTTCCTTCCTTCCTTCCTTCCTTCCTTTCTTCCTTCCTTCCTTCCTTCCATGTATATTTTTTCAAGTTTATTTATTTTTAGAGAGAGAGAGAGAGTGAGCAAGCGTGAGAGGGGCAGAGAGAGAGGGAGAGAGAATCCCAAGCAAGCTTCACACTTTGAGCGTGGAGCCCAATGTGGGGCTCAATCTCATGAACCTGAGCCAAAATCAAGAGTTGGATGCTTAACTGATTGAGCCATCCAGGCACCCGTTTCTTCCTCCCCCCCGCCCCAGCCCTCCTTCCCTTCTTCCCTCCTTTCTTTCTTTCTTTCTTCTTCTTCATCTTTTTTTTGAATTTTTTTTTCAACGTTTTATTTATTTTTGGGACAGAGAGAGACAGAGCATGAACGGGGGAGGGGCAGAGAGAGAGGGAGGCACAGAATCAGAAACAGGCTCCAGGCTCTGAGCCATCAGCCCAGAGCCTGACGCGGGGCTCGAACTCACGGACCGCGAGATCGTGACCTGGCTGAAGTCGGAGGCTTAACCGACTGCGCCACCCAGGCACCCCTTTTTTAATTTTTATCTAAGTAATCTCCACACCCAATGTGGGGCTCAAATTCACAGTCTCGAGATTAAGACTAGCATGCTGCTCCAACTGAACCTGCCAGGTGCCCCTCTTTTCTTTAAAAAAAAATTTTTTTAATGTATATTTATTTTTGAAAGAGAGAGAGAGAGAGAGAGAGACAGAGCATGAAGCAGGGGAGGGGGAGAGAGAGAGGGAGACAGAATCTAAAGCAGGCTCCAGGCTCCAAGCTGTCAGCACAGAGCCTGACGCAGGGCCCACAAGCAGCGAGATCATGACCTGAGCTGAAGTGAGATGCTTAACCAACTGAACCACCCAGGCACCCCTGGGTGCCCCCTCTTTTCATTACTTACAGGTAATCTGAGTTTTCCTTTTGCATTACTTATTCATATCCTTTGTTCATTTTTCTTTTGGGTTATATGTATTTTTCCTTTGATTTATAGAATTCTTTAAAATTAAAAAACAGTTTGGGATAGTAATTTTTTGTAATAGCTATTCTTTGTAATTTTGGATAGTAATCCTTTGTTGATTATGTGCATGGCCAATATATTCCAGTCTTCAGTTTGTCTTTTCATTTTATTTATTATGTCCTTATTAACAGAAGTTAATAAAAGTTTTTAGCTTTTGAATTTGTTTAATTATAGAAATTTTCAAGCACAGAAGTTGCAGTATAAGTAATAATCACCCCTTAGATCTAACAGTCAGCATTTTGCCACATTGACTGTACATATTTGTGTTTGTGTTTGTGCATAGGTGTGTGTTTGCTGAATCATTTGAGAGGAAGATGCATTTTTATGACACTTCTTAAAAATAAAGACATAATTACAATGTCACTATAATACTAAGAAAATTAACACTAATTCCCTAATATCATCTAATCTCTAGTCATATTCAATTTCCTTATTTGTCCCTAAATAATGGCTTTTACAGCTTGTTATTATGAATCAGGGTCCAATCAAGGTTCATGCTTTACATTTATTTGTATGTCTCTTAAGAAACTGGGTTAGTTGACTTGTAGATTGCCTCACATTCTGGATTTGTCTCTGTGGTGTTGAACTTGTTTCCCTATGCCCTGTATTTTTACTTGGCAGGCAGAGGGTGACTGCCCTTACTCCCAAATTCATACTGGGATAAAGAGTCTGATTTGTTCTCAGTTCCAATTCCAAATTCCCAGGTTCAAGGAATGCGTGGAATCGATGGCCCAGCTTGGATGAGTGATTATATTAGTTTCCTATCGCTTCTGTTAACTAAAATGTCACACAATTTAGGGGTGCCTGGGCGGCTCCGTCAGTTAAGCGTCCAACTCTTAGTTTTGGGTCACATCATGATCTCACGGTTTCATGAGTTTGAACCCTGAGTTGGGCTCTATACCAGCAGCACAAAGCCTGCTTGGGATTCTCTCTCTTTCCCTCTCTCTCTGCCCCTCCTCCACTTGGGCTGTCTTTGTCTTTTTCAAAATAAATAAATAAACTTAAAAAAAAACATATCGCACAGTTTAGTGGCTTAATACAGATTATATTATCTTACATTGGCTGGAAGTCTGGCATGGGTCTCCCTGGGCTAAAATCCATGTATCAACAGGGATGCATTCCTTTCTTGAGAGTCTAGGGAAGAATGCATTTCCTGGACTTCCTAACTTCTAGAGACTACTTACATCCCTTGGCTCACGGCCCCCTTCCTCTGTCTTCAAAGCCAGCAATGTTGCATCTGCTTGACTGTTCTTTCCTCAGATCCATCTAATTCCAAAATACAAGCTCTTTGCATCACTGTACCCTACTGTTATTTGTGCTGTTTTCTGGGCCAAAGTGAAGGACTTGGTATATAACTAGAGCTGGGTTGGTGAATATTTTACATGACCAGCTCTTGGGGAGGGAGGTGCCCCCATTTGTAGTAGTTATCTGTTTCTGCGGCATAAATACTCCCCGCTGTGGCCATTTTTGGGCTACCAACATGATTTGAACAGGCTTGAAAACTTTCCGAAAACATAACCATGGCTCTGGCACACCACTCTTCCATCTCACCTTGTTAGCAATGTCCAGCGTGCTGGTGGCTGTTAAAAACAAATGGTTTCTATGATCTTGTTTGTTTTGTTTCCACAGGGGCTGTACCGGCTCACCAAGGATATCATTGTGATGATCCGAGTGTGTAAAATGTTCCGCCAAGGCCTTGGGGGATTTCGGGAATATCAGATCATTGAGACTCCTCACAGAAAGCACCCTATCTTTTCCTTCTGGGATGTAAGCAGCTGGCCTTGGCAGGATTATGAGGGCTTAAGGGGGGGGGTCCAATAAATAGCACCCCACTTCCTAGTCCATATTCTGAACCAACAGAAGACAAAGGGAAAAACAGATAGGAGACCCAACTGTCACTTTTGTTAACAATGGGACTTCTATTGGGAAGTGACTTATATCATCAAGTGAGAAGATGACCTAGAACTACATCCCCAAATTAGACAACCTTATGTGCCCAGAGACAGTGCTGGACCAAGGCAGGCCTCCACTGTGGGACCAGGACTTCCTGCCCCACATTCACAACAGAGGAGGACAGAGCAGAATGTGGGCTCAGAGGGACAGAGAAGTAATGATCACACCCAGTTTTTCTTTCCAAAATTCACCAAGGAGTTTAAGTCGCTCCTTCTCAATGTGCAAGAAAGGGGCCGGTAGTGTTCTACCAGCGCAACTACCTCCATGTAGAAAGAAACATCCGGAGTGGGGAAGAAGCTATCTCCATATCAGCGGGAATCAAAGGAGCCAGAGAAATCCAGAAGTCTCATTAGAGTCCAGGTTTTCTGAATGCCCACCACTGTTCATCTTCTCTATCTTCTTTCCTGTCCCCCCCCATTTAAACAAGGGAACACATGCATGGCCCTGCTCACTCTGGAGACCATGCTGTCTAGATTTTCTAGAAGGTTGCAGTTTATGCCAGTGATATCTCATGTGCCCTTTTTAGCTCAGAAAAGTTGATCACCTTCTGTTAACCTGTTCTGGATTCCCAAAGGTGTCTTCATTACCATCCAGGACTCCAAAGTTTTTCCCAATCCCTGGATGAACTCTGCCCATTTTCCTTTTGTGCCTAGAGTGACTAGATTCAGCCCTGCTTCCTAACTCCACCCAGTGATTCAGTCCAAGAATTTGCCCCAAATGGTTTCTGAAGGAGAGGGGTATGGGCAGTGCTGATGAGTGAAAGAAATGCAGTCTTAGATTGGTCTTGAAGGGGCCAGCAGGTATGTGGGGCTGAGTTTAAGATGTAGCAGGGAGTTGGGGCCTCTGGGTCTGCAGAAAGGAAGAGAATGCCCTATCTAAAGATACTCAAATTCATATATTATTTTTTTTTAATATTTATTTTTGAGGGCGGGGAGGGGAGGGACAACCCACAAACTGTGAGATCATGACCTGAGCTGCAGTTGGAAGCTCAACCAACTTAGCCACCCAGGTGCCCCTCAAATTCATATATTTTAAAGACATTATTCTGGCCAAACCAACGGAGTCTGCAGCCAGATTCTGCCCTGTGGTTGGGCCATAAGTTGGGAGGGGATGGAGTGGAAGAATTGGAACCTGAGAGACAGGTTTGCTGTCAGGAAGGACATTCTGACTCAGGGTGTCATCATGCAGTGGTAACAGGAGTCTGGTTTACCAGAAGACTTGAGCTGGTGCCTGGGCATTTGGAAGTTGAAGACCCAAATCAGTCTTGTCATTGGGGGAGTGTGAAGCCAAACAACATTGCCTAGGCAGGGTGGCCTTGAGCAGAGCAGAAGCCTCTCAACGGCAGCCTATGGGAGTCATATGTGCAATGGGCAGAGAGCTGGGGGGCCGGAGTGTAGGGTTGGGTAGAGAGACCAGTTTTCATCAGAGCATGTGAATTCATATCTTTCTGAGTACCACTGCTTTCCTTCACTGGCCTTCTTGAGAAGCACCATACAGGTACACAAGCTATATATGGGGCAGTTGGGTGGGGAGGACCTGAGGTATGCCTACCTAGACAGATGGGTGAGGGTCCTGGTTTGGCTCAGATGGTGGTCAGGGCCTTGTTTGTCCCTTTCCTTCTCCCCAGCTGCTCCTAACATATCCTTCCCCTTCTCTCTGCCTCTTCCTCTACCTTTCCACAGCTCCCCTGCATCCATTAGGAGATAGAGTTGGGTTGGTTCATGCCTAAGATCTCTTACACCTCCTCCTCCTGGCCATATTCTAGAAGAAGACTGTATACTCAGTGTGTGATCCTTGGGAAGGTTCCTTCACTCACCTCGAGTTCAAAATGGAGCTCAGTAATACCTGCTTTGTCCTGATGATGAAATGGAATAAATAAGGAAGAAGCACATGCTTGGCTCCTTATAGGCACTTGGTGAAGATTGGCTTCATCGGTGCCTCCGTTTTATCCCTTTTTGTCCCTCTCCACTTTCCCATTTGCTTCTTTCCCCCTCTTTCTTTTCTCTTTCCATCCTTCCTCTCTTTATCCTCCCCCAGCCCATATTTACAATGACACATTGTCAATTCTGGGCCTAAGTCTGGGTCTGAATTTGGGCCTTTGAGGTAGACATGAGAGGGCCAGCTGGTAAAAGGGTTCCTGTGGCTTCCTGACCACCATGGGGATGGGGACGCAGGAGGGTTTAAGTGCAAGATTTTAGGAGCACTCTTGCTGATTCTCTTTCTTCTTCTTCATTCCTTTTTTTTCCCCCCAGAAAAGGAAGCAAGGCCGAATCACATTTGATACCATGGACTTTGTTGCAGAGGAGGTATGTATAACTCTGACCTTGCTGGCTGGGAATTTTCTTTCTGCATGATGGCCTGGAAGTAGCATTGGGCTGAGTATCAGGACAGCTGGGTTTAGTCCAGGTTCTGCCACCAAGCCAGTGTGTCATCCTGAGCTAGCCTCTTAGTTTCCTCAACTATAAACTAGCTGATCTCAGTGATCCCAAGATCCCAGTCCTGACTTTCCAAGGCTGTGAATCCCGCCCCTCCCCTGAACCTGTTGTTGCCTTAGAAGCTGAGCAGAACCAGCAGGGAAGAGCTCCTGTACTTGGACCTGTGGACACACAGCCAAAGGCAAAGCAGAGGCTGTGAGAGCTCCAGGCAGAGGAGAAATAATCAGGGTGGTGGGAAAAGCCCAGGCTTATGTGTGAATTCTGACTCTTTCAAGTTTTCTGAGAGACACTGGGTACAACTGTCTCCCACATGGGTATCAGATGGCCATTCTGGGGAGTGAATGACTCATATCTGGGTGAGGCTTTGGACATGTGACTTGTTCTCTGAATTTCAAGAATTGTTATCTTCCCAGTTTCTTCCCACCAAATCTTGGATATTAAATTAAAAATTTTAATTTAATTTAAATTTTAAAGGGGTCTACCTATTTATAGGAAGGATTTGAAGTTCTTACCAGTGAGACCTGACTTGACCCTGGCCTGGGGTAGCCATGTTGGTTTTTCTCTCAGGGATGGGAAGACAATAGTTTTGTAACTGGTATCAGGACCACCTGGGCCACTCTCTCCCCCTCTCCCTCCTTGGAGCCAGGGTACGGCTTCTGTTGCCTGTTTCTCCTGGGCATGATCTACTTTCTCATGCCCCCTGATGTTAAGTCAACCAAATTCTGGGTTTGTTTGTTTTTTTCCAACTTTCCAGACTGGCCAGTGTCTGACACTGGACATTGACGGTTATCCAAGCTTTACTCTTGAGGCAGGAGAAACTCTGAGAGCCACAAAATTCCAAAGATGGAGGCAGTTCTGTGCAGGGCAGTAGAGAGAGAGAAGAGGGCACAAAGGAAAACATCCATTGTATAGGCAGGGCCTCTCAGCTTCCTCTAGGAGTTATCTAACTCTGGCTCTGATTACATAAACCTGCCCTTTGAGTGACTGACTGCTAATGGGCACTTGTTTTCTTTATGGAGTGATGAACTGGTTCTGAAATCAATTGCGGTGATGGTTACATAACTCATAGAGCCTTAAAATCATAGACTTGTTTATTATAGTGGTTGTGAGACATTGGAAACAATGGGTACATTTCAAAAACATAGTGAAAAAAATTGGGGGAAAAAGCAAGTTGCAGAAACCATATCTGAAGTCTGACATTTATGTAAATAAAAAATAAAGCAACCCTCTATACTGTAACCCTCTATACTGTGGCTGTATGTATATGCATAAGTATATATTAATACATAAAAAGGGCAAACCCTGGTGGTGGAGAGCAGATTTGGATTGGAGGTGGTACGGTAAAAGGAGACTGTAAGCATGTATATTGTTCTGATTTTTAATGGAAAACTAGTGTTATTTTCAAAATTTTTATTTATACATAAGAAAAAGGCCAGAAATGAGTATGCCAGATGTTAATGGCTAAATCTGGGTGGTGGGATTATGGGCAGTCCCTCTTTTTTTTCCTTAATCCTTCCTGTATGCTAGAGGAACACAATGAGGTGTAGCTGGCCTGAAGCAAGGGAGGCTGTGAACCCCTAGAAGCAGGTAGGACCCAAGTCTCCCCAGCCCTGTTTGAATTATACTCCCTTTTCCCCAGACTTTTTTTCTTCTCTTCTCTTCTCTTCTCTTCTCTTCTCTTCTCTTCTCTTCTCTTCTCTTTTCTTTTCTGTTCTTTTCTTTTTTTTTTTTTTTTGAGGTCTAAGTTGTTTTTTTTTTTAATTTTTTTTTCCCAACGTTTATTTATTTTTGGGACAGAGAGAGACAGAGCATGAACGGGGGAGGGGCAGAGAGAGAGGGAGACACAGAATCAGAAACAGGCTCCAGGCTCTGAGCCATCAGCCCAGAGCCTGACGCGGGGCTCGAACTCCTGGACCTCGAGATCGTGACCTGGCTGAAGTCGGACGCCCAACCGACTGCGCCACCCAGGCACCCCTTGAGGTCTAAGTTTAGATCTGTGTTTGGTTGTGGGGATACTAGGCGGTGTAACATCCCCACCGATCCTCAAGGAGCTAAGTAGAAATTAAGGTGAGGTAACTTACCTGGCAAGTTAAATAACAGAATCAGTTTTATAGGAATCCAGAGAAGGGAGTCTCTGAAGACTGGGTGTGGCAAGAGAGATTTCCTAAAAGAATTAGGGCCCCTCATGGGCCCAGAGAATCAGTTCTGTTCATAGAAAGCAGAGGGATCTGTGTTTTGTCATAAATGAACCCTGTAGAGAAATCTCAGTGGGTTATTGATAGCAAAAGAGGGTTAGGAAGGAAGAAGATTGGATTCAGACCTTAAAAATGGCCAACACTTCCATAGTCCTCACTGGAAGCTGGGCCTATTGTAAGCCCTTTACATGTATTAGCTCTGCTATTTATACAGTTAGGTTCTGCTGTTCTCAGATAGGGAAGGCTCAGAGAGAAGTGACTTGTCCCAGGACACACAGCTAGGAAGGAGCAGGCCAAGGTTCAAACCCAGGTACCTGGCACCAGAGCCTGTGCATTATTAATCACTGAGAAACACTGCCCTTGTGTGTGAACATGCAAGGCTTCAGATCTATGGTCCAGAACTCATCATGTCCCACTTTCTTTTGGCTTCTGTGACAACTACGTTTATGTAAGTCTTCTTACATTCATTCTTTCCATAAATTTTTATTTTTATTTTGTTGAGTGCCTACTACCTGTGAGGCATTATTCTAGAGTGGGGTAAATAAGATAGATGAAGCCACTATCGTGTTTATATTGGGGCTTGTATTCTAGAACACCTATATCCAATGGAACTTTCTGAGATAATGGAAGCATTCAGTTGTCTGTGTTGTCCTGTATAGTAGCTAGCAGACACATATAGCCCTTGTGGCTAGTGTGACTGAGGAACTTTTTTTTTTTAAGTTTATTTTTTTTTTTTAAGTTTATTTTTAGAGAGACAGAGACAATGTGAGTGGAGGCGGGGCAGAGAGAGACGGAGATAGAGAATCCCAAGCAGGCTCTGTGCTGCTAGTGCAGAGCTTGACATGGGGCTTGAACCCACTAAACCACAAGACCATGACCTGAGCTGAAACCAAGAGTTGGACGGTTAATAAACTGAGCCATTCAGGTGTCCCCTGAGGAACTTATTTTTTTAATCTAATTTAGTTTAAATTTAAATAGCCACACATGTGGCTAATGGCCACCATATTGGATAGTGCAGTTCTAGAGTGAGTGAGGCAGGGTGTGTGTGTGTGTGTGTGTGTGTGTGTGTGTGTGTGTAGGAAGGGGAAATGACAGATAATAAACAACATTAACAAAAAGGAATAAGGTCATTTCACAAAGTATTAATTGCTTTGAAAGAAATGATTCAGAGACTACAGACTGCTGGGAAGGGGGCCTACTATTTTAGGTCAAATGATCCATTAGGGACTCCCTGAGGATGTGGTAACATAGGAGCTGAGAACTGAATAAAAAGGAGGAAGCAGCCATGTGAAAATCCGGGAGAAGGACATTCCAGACAGAGGAAACAACCCAAGCAAGGACCACAGGACAGAAGTGAGCTTGGCACCTGCAGGAGATGGGTAGAAAGCTAGAGACTGGAGAACACAGGAGAGAGGCAGGAGGTGAGTTTGTGAGGAGTAGGGAAGGTAGGGAGTCAGACCATGTGGGGCCCCTCGGCTAGGGTATGGAGTTAAGATTTTATGCTAAGGGCAATGGACAACCAGAAGGGGTGTTAACAACTCAAGTACCACTTTCCCAGCAGGTGGGAGTGGTGGGTGAATGGGTAGATCTGTCTGCCCTCTGGTCCATGAGTCCTGGTTCACCAGGGTTAGTTTCTGTGGGTTCTCTTTATTCCTTAGTCTCCTATAGCATGCTAGGATATAGGCTGAGGCGAGGGAGGTCTCCCCTGACTGCAGTATGCGTATGCTAGAGGCCTCTGGAGCCCAGGAGCCCCATATTGACTTGGAGTGGTCACTGAACGGCACAGGCAGTATAGTTGGAGTTGCAGATACGGGCATGGGCATGTAGCAGATCTAGCTTATGATCCTGCCCGAGTGTCTTTATCTGTCAAATGCGAATAGTAATTGTGCCTCATTTCTTGGGCTGGGCAAAGGTGCAGTTAGATGGTGCATGTAAGATGCATACCCTGATGCTGGGCACACAGTAAGCACTCATTACGTGTCAGCCACTATTGTATCGGGGGTGGGAAAGCATAAAAAGCAGGAGTGTGGGGAGTTGCCCACTGGCCCCTGGGGCATTCTGCTAGGTCTTGTGTGTCACTCTGGCCCTCTCTTCCCAGGGTCACCTTCCTCCAAGGGCCATTCAGATCATGCAGAAGCTGCCTTCCTGGAGGACAGAGCCTGAGATCCAGGCCCTCTATAACCTCCTGCAGGTTCTGAACAGCTACCGCAACTACTCAGAGCCCCTGCAGCTGCTCCTGGCCAGAGTCATGCGCTTTGAACGGTTAGTGAGGGGCACACCCCTTGGCACCTGTGCCGAGCTGGGCAGGAAGAGCCTTCCTGACAAGGCCATGGCAGGTCTCTCAGCGTCTCCATGGCATTTCAGCCGTGTCTGTCAGTTCAGTGCTGTCTGTCAGTTCACCTTAGTGCTCCTTGGTACTCTTGTGGCACAGTTGATCTCCTTCATTTACTGAGAGTCTACCAGAATTAAGGAGCCACTGAATCTGGCAAGGCTTTGATAGGAACCTCAGAAAGGATCTGGTCCAATTCCCTCCTTTTTCAGATGAGGAAACAGGTTCAGGTAGTAAGAATGACTCATGCTCTGTCACCCACGTATTAGGGAGTAGAGCTGAGACTCAAATCCAAGCCCTAAAAGCCACAATGGATCACAGGTGATTGTCTTATGTCCAGATAGGAACCTAGGGTAAGAGTGTGTGAACTTGGATAAGAAAAAAACTTGTATCTGTTTTCATTAATCCCTAACTAAAATGTATCATTTCCTTCAGTCATGGATGTATGTAATGAACCACTACAGTATTACCTATTCCCATGACTTTTTCTCCAAAAGAAATCACCAATATTACACATTCATGTTACTGCAGGTTTCTCAAAAAATAATTTATATTCCTCACCTCTTTGAAATTACAGTAGTAATTAGATCTGCTGCTAGATCTGGTTATTCAGTGCCTTAATATGGCACTGAATATGTGGAATGGTTGCTATACCATTCCACAATTTGGATTTTTTTTTTTTTAAATGTTTATTTATTTCTGGGACAGAGAGAGACAGAGCATGAATGGGGGAGGGGCAGAGAGAGAGGGAGACACAGAATCGGAAACAGGCTCCAGGCTCCGAGCCATCAGCCCAGAGCCTGACGCGGGGCTCGAACTCACGGACCGCGAGATCGTGACCTGGCTGAAGTCGGACGCTTAACCGACTGCGCCACCCAGGCGCCCCCACAATTTGGATTTTAAAAGGTAATTTTTAATTGTAATTCTGCTGTATTTTATTTTATATATTTAAAGGCTTCTGTGAAGGCTTCACCAGATTGTCAAAGGATGCATGGCACAAAAAAGCACCATGTAAATATCTGGTACTAGAAAAGTCTAAGAGGTGTGTGTGTGGAAACATTGTCTTTCTCAGGCATTTCAATGGCTTAAGAGGGGAAGCACAGCAGAATATTTGAGGTAAGGCCTGTCTTAAAAATCTAGGATGTGAAGACACTTGAGGTCTTTGCCCTGGTATCTTCCTTCGTGGAGGTCACAGGTCACATAATCACATGTGACTATGACCCACGCAGGATTTGTTTCACAGGTAATAAGCCCAGGAGAGGAGGGAACGCTCCAGCGGGCTTGGCCAAAGCAGATTCAGAGAAGAGGTGTCATTTGAGTAGGTATATTTGACAAGTAGAGGTGTAAGACAAGAACGTTCAGGCAGAAGGAACCATCTGCTTTGTTCTAGCTCAGTGAAGAAGAGCAAGTCACCACTGTCTTAAAGTAAGATTCCATAGCAGGCAGAACATGTCATGCAAAGAAAAGGAATCATGGAGGTGGAGGTAGAAGCTCTGTAATTTAATGCTGCAGCTGCCACTCTGAGGTGCGACCTCAGGCGAGCTGCTTAACCTTTCTGAGCCTCAGTATCCTCATCAGTGCAATGATCAGTGCAATGTTAAAGTCGTCTTTGGCTACTTGATATTTTCTTTTCTTTTCTTATTTTTTTTTTATTCTCAAGTTAGTTAACATACAGTGTAGTCTTAGCTTCAGGAGTAGAACCCAGTGATTCATCTCTTACATATGACACCCAGTGCTCATCCTGAAAAGTGCCCTCCTTAATGCCCGTCAACCATTTAACCCCCCCCAATCAACCCTCATTTTGTTCTCTGTATTTGTCTCTTACGGTTTGCCTCCCTCTCTGTTTTTATCTTATTTTTCCTTTCCTTCCCCTATGTTCATCTGTTAAGTTTCTCAAATTCCACATATGAGTGAAATCAATTGGCAAAGAAGATGTCAAACTTTCACTCTTTGCAGATGACGTGACACCCCACATGGAAACCCGAAAGACTCCATCAAAAAACTGCTAGAGCTGATACATGAATTCATAGGAGGTAAAATCAATGCACAGAAATTGGCTGCATTTCTATATACCAATAATTGAAGCAACAGAGAGAGATATCAAGGAATCAATCCCATTTACAATTGCACCAAAAACTATAAAATACCTAGGAGTAAACCTAACCAACGAGGTAAAAGACCTATACACTGAAAACTATAGAAAGCTTAGGAAATAAATTGAAGAAGACACAAAGAAATGGAAAAATATTCCATGCTCATAGAATGGAGGAAGAAATATCGTTAAAATGTCAATACTACCCAAAGCAATCGACACATTCAGTGCAATCCATTTCAAAATAACACCAGCATTCTTCACAGAGCTAGAACAAACAATCCTAAAATTTGTATGGAACCACAAAAGATCCCGAATAGCCAAAGTGATGTTGAAAAAGAAAAACAAAACTTGGGCATCACAGTCCCGGACTTTAGCCTATATTACAAACTGTAATCATCAAGACAGTATGGTATTGGCACAAAAACAGACACATAGATCAATGGAACAGAATAGAGAACCCAGAAATGGACCCACAAATGTATATGGCCAACTAATCTTCAACAAAGCAGGAAAGAGTATCGAATGGAAAAAACACAGTCTCTTTAGCAAATGGTGCTGGGAGAACTGGAACATGCAGAAGAATGAAACTGGACCACTTTCTTATACCATACACAAAAATAAATTCAAAATGGATGAAAGACATAGATATAAGACAGGAAACCATCAAAATCCTACAGGAGAAAACAGGCAGCAACCTCTTTGACCTCGGCCACAGCAGCTTCTTACTTGATATGTCTCTGGAGGCAAGGGAAATAAAAAATGAACATTGGGACCTCATCAAGATAAAAAGCTGCTGCACAGCAGAGGAAACAATCAACAAAACTAAAAGGCAACCAACAGAATGGGAGAAGATATTTGCAAATGGCATGTTAGATAAAGGGTTAGTATCCAAAATCTGTAAGAACTTACCAAACTCAACACCCAGAAAACAAATAATCCAGTAAAGAAATGGGGAGAAGACATGAATAGACACTTTTCCAGAGAAGACATCCAGATGGCCAACTGATACATGAAATGATGCTCAACATCACTCATCATCAGGGAAATATGAATCAAAACCAATGAGATACCACCTCACACCTGTCAGAATGGCTAAAATTAACAACTCAGGAAACAACAGATGTTGGCAAGGATGTGGAGGGGGAACCCCACTGCATTGTTGGTGGGAATGCAAACTCGTGCAGCCACTCTGGAAAACAGTGTGGAGGTTCCTCAAAAAATCAAAAATAGAACTACCTTATGACCCAGCAATTGCACTACTGGGAATTTATTCAGAGGATACAAAAATGCTGATTCGAAGGGGCACATGCACCCCAATGATTATTTTCAGGACTGGAAATTAGCAGATCAGACAGAATTCTTTCAGTTGCAAGTCACAGAAAACCCAGCCCTAGGGAATGCATCGGTGACTCATGTATCTGAAAAGTGCTGGGATAGCTCTCTAGCTTCCGACTCAGCTGAATCCAGGGGCCTAGTGTCACCAGGACCCAGTGTCTGTCTATCTCTCTCCACCTCACACGGCATTCTCATAAACCACTTTCTCAGCTAGACTCTCCTTTACAGCAGCAAGATGGCTACTATTAGTATGGCTCCAAATTTTCCTCTTTCCAGTCTCAGTCCTTTGGGAAAGAGAATATTTCTTCCTGGTCTTTCAAGTCACAGCCTTGGGGTTTGTTAATTCATTCTTTCTTTTTTTTAAGTTTATTTATTTATTTTGAGGGAGGGAGGGAAGGAATGAGAGAGAGAGACAGAAAAAGGATGAGTGGGGGAGGGGCAGAGAGAAGGAGAGAGAGAATCTCAAACAGGTTCTGCACTATCGCAGAGCCTGATGTAGGGCTTGAACTCGTGAACCACGAGATCATGACCCGAGCCAAGATCAAGAGTTGGACACTTAACCAATTGAGCCACCCAGATGCCCTGATTTGTTCTTTCTGAACCAGATTGGCTACATTTGAATCATCCATGGGTCAGACACTCTGATTGTCTGAGAGTCAAGAAGAAGTTTCCCCCAAAATAAAATCAGGGTACAGTTGGGGGAAAGGGTGACCTGATGCTTGGTTGCAAAAGCAATAGATGTCTGCTTCTGGAGACTTGGGTTCTAGCGCTAACTCAAGTGTGACTCACTGTGTGCCTTCAGCAAGTCTGGGGTTCCTTGGGCCCCACTTCCCTCATCCACATAATGTAGGTTGAGCTAGACAGTTTCTGAGGGTTTTTCTGCTCTGGCTCCAGGAGTCTGTTCTTGGCAGAACACTGCCATGCTCTCTCGTCCCCAAAGTCATTTCCTAGCTGAATGTGCCTGCCTTCTCCCATCTAGTCTTTGTTGTCTGGGCCACCTCCTCTTTAATGTTCCCCATTACCTTCTGGGTAAAATCCAAAGTTAGCCTAATTTTTGTACTCTCTTATGGTTGGACCCAGCCAAATTTCTCTCCCACTATTCCCCTGACCTCCCTGTTTTCCACTGTCCTTTCTAATGGAGCTTACTGTTATTCCTTTGAACACGCCTTGCTTCCAGCCACCTCTGTGCCTTTGGACATGGTCGTCCCTCTGCCTGGAACACTCTCTCATCTCTCTGTCTACCTGGAAGACTCTAGACACTGTCCTGGAGCCTGCCATGGCTTTCCTAAGCTGGGTTAAATGCCCTTTCTCCATGCTTCTGAATTAGTCTGTGCTTACCTCTCTTAAAGCATTTTTAAACTTTAGTCCCTGTACGTGACCATAATTTTCAGAACAAAATCTGTCCTTTTTCACTGTGCCTGATAGACACAGCTGGTATTTATTTAATTTATTGAATGAATGAAGGAAATGAATGAATCTTGAAAGAAGTGAAATTTGAACTTACGTTTGAAATACAGAAAATTTCCTCCTCTAAGCTTAGGAGAAAACTCCCAGTTTGCTCTGGACCTGGGCACCTCTACCCTAATGGTTTCCAATTGTGTAGTGAGCTCTTAGGGGTTATAACAAGACCCATCTGTCTATCCTTTTCTAGGTATGTTCAGCTGTATTTTACAGATGAGAAACTGAGGCTCAGAGAGAGAATATGAGTGCCCAGTGTCACACAGCTAGTGGCAGAATCAGGACTTGGATCCAGGTCTGACTTGAAAGCCATTGCTCTTCAGCGTTTAGCTACTCACTCATTACTTTCAGTACTTGCTCATTTATTCATTCAACTGCTGTTCACTGAGCATTTACTGTATGTCTAAGCAGTCTGACAAAGGCTCTGCTCTCAGGAAGCTACGGTCTGATGGAGGCGGGCGACTAGGTGAGCATTAGTGAAGAGGTCAAGGTTGATGGGGCTGGGCCTGGGCTGCTATGAGGTCCCTTCTAGTCCAGTCTGTGCCTTCATGCTCCAAAGCAAAGAGCACAAGCAGGCCAGAGCTCCTCCCAGGGGACCAGGCTCCCTGCTGCTACTAGATCTACTGGCTTTGGGCTTTTCTCAGGTTTGGTCGCAGACGTGTGATGGTCAAGAAGGGGCAGAGGGGCAACAGCTTTTATTTCATCTACATGGGCACAGTCGCAGTGACTGAGGATGAGGATGGCAGCAGTGCCTTCCTGGACCCCCACCCAACGTTGTTGCACAAGGGCGACTGTTTTGGGGTGAGTACAGGGAAAGGTCTGTTTTCCTGGGGCAGGGTTGGGGGCTTGACGGGACTCTTTTTTTTTTTTTTTTTTAATTTTTTTTTTTCAACGTTTATTTATTTTTGGGACAGAGAGAGACAGAGCATGAACGGGGGAGGGGCAGAGAGAGAGGGAGACACAGAATCGGAAACAGGCTCCAGGCTCTGAGCCATCAGCCCAGAGCCTGACGCGGGGCTCGAACTCACGGACCGCGAGATCGTGACCTGGCTGAAGTCGGAGGCTTAACCGACTGCGCCACCCAGGCGCCCCTTGACGGGACTCTTGGTAGAACAGCCAGGCCCAGTCCTGCCCTCTCCCCTGTGTGAGTCATGCCCTGTTGTGGGTCCCAGCGCCCTTAACCTGTCACCTGCCCATTGACTAGACCAGGTGATGTCCAAGCCTGGCTCCTTCGTCTGTGATGTTTAAAAAGGAATATGTTTCCTGTATAACAACACAGGGATGCAGTGACCCCTTAGTCAGGCTCCTCCAGCTTCCTCTCTCTGGTCTGGTCAAGCCTGTTGCCTCTTTGTCCACAGGCAGCATATTAAGAGGGAGGGGATGGGCCTCTAGAGGTGGGGAGTGAGCACAGGCCAGCCAGGAATCTGCAGTCTGGGGAATAGAGATTTCTGGGGGCTGATGGAAGCAGGAAAGCGGTGGTGGGCAAGGCTATGAGTAGAAAGCCAGAGGTAGCCTCTCAGTTGCCTTTGCCTGTGTTCACCCAACAGGAATTGGGCCTTATGAGTCCTTCAGTAAGGAGGGCCACCGTGGTCTGTATGGAAGAAACAGAGTTCCTGGTTGTCGACAGAGAAGATTTCTTTGCTAATAAGCTGGATCAGGAATTCCAAAAGGATGCTCAGCATCGGTTTGAATTTTTTAGGTACTCCCATCATCAGCCAACATCTTCCCCCTGGGTGTTTATTAGGTGCCTGACTTTGCCCTAGGCCCAGTGGGAAATAGTGGGTGCTTTTCTTTGTGTCTGGAATGCTCTTGAGACAGGAGACACCTCCCACCCAACTTCTCCATCTAGCAAACTGCTACTATACCTTCAGGTCTCAGCGCAAACATCCCTTCCTTGTGGGATGGTACTAATAGAATAGCTAACATGTACGGAGCACTTGCTCGGCCAGGCAGGGTGCTAAGCCCCTTGTATCAAGGCTTTTTACCTGTGACATTGTTTCTCTTGTTCTCTCTGGTTTATAGCTAAGAAAACCAAGCCTCCGGATGTTCAATTCACAAGTCCCTGGGCTTCACTGCCCCACCTCACTAACCAACCCCATCTACGCTCACCCAAGAATAGAGAGAGTGCCCCACAGTGCTTCTATCACACCCTGTGTTTCTTTGAAGCCCCAGTCAAACTGTAATTCTTTTTTTTTTTTTTTTTTTAGAGAGAGAGAGAGAGAGCGTGCAAGCGAGCACACTTGGGGGGAGGGGCAGAGAGAAGGAGAGAGAGAATCTCAAACAGGTTCTTCACTATCGCAGATCCTGATGTAGGGCTTGAACTCATGAACCATGAGATCATGACCCAAGCCAAGATCAAGAGTTGGACGCTTAACTGACTGAGTTACCCAGGGGCCCTGATTTGTTCTTTCTGAACCAGATTGGCTTCATTTGAATCATCCGTGGGTCAGTGACATTCTGATTGTCTGAGAGTCAAGAAGAAGTTTCCCCCAAAATAAAATCAGGGTACAGTTGGGGGAAAAGGTGACCTGATGCTTGGCTGCAAAAGCAATAGATGTCTGCTTCTGGAGACTTGGGTTCTAGCGCTAACTCAAGTGTGACTCACTGTGTGCTTTCAGCAAGCCTGAGGTTCCTTGGGGTTCCTTCATGCTTAGCGCAGAGCCCAACATGGAGCGCAATCTCACAACCAATAGTGAGACCATGACCTGAGCCCAAATCAAGAGTCAGATGCTTAACCGACTGAGCAACCCAGGAGCCCTCAAACTGTATTTCTTTATAATCTTTTAAAAATGTTTATTATTTTTGAGAGAGAGAGAGAGAGAAGAGCACAAATGGGGGAAGGACAGAGAGAGAGGGAGACACAGAATCCAAAGTAGGCTCCAGGCTTTGAGCTGTCCGCATGGAGCCCGATGTGAGGCTCAAACTCATGAACCGTGCGATCATGACCTGAGCTGAAGTTAGACGCTTAACTGACTGAGCCACCCAGGCACCCTCAAACTGTACTCCTTGATCATATAGTACCACCTTTACAGTTTATATACCCCTCAGGAAGCACTATGGCAGTGAGGGCAGATTGGCACCTTTACCATGGTAACCCTCGTGTTGTCATTGTGCCAAGCACAGGCAGGTGCTCACTTAATCATTTCTAGTTACTTGTCTTTAGGAGAAGACTGAAAATCAAATGAAGTATCTGCACTGGCCCTGAAAATACAGTCTGTAGGGTTGTGCGCCTCTAGAACAGTGCGGTGAGCAGAGGGCTGCCCCGTGGGGTGGAGTGGAGTGGGAGAGCAGGGGCTGTAAGAGGGGCTGGGGCCTGCGAAGGGAGGACTTGGTCCTGCAGAGAGGAACATTTCCTGTCTTCACACAGTTGAAGAATAGGGCTGAGTTGCAATCTCAGCTCTTGGGCTTATTAACCATGTAACCCACGATGGGTCACCTCCCTTCTCTGAGTTTAGTCTCCTGCTCTGTAAAGTGAGGATAATGATTCATCTCTCCCACATCATCGTAAGGATTGAATGAGATGATTATGGGAAGTGTGTGGCCCCATAGGTGTTCCCTCTGTGGCGACCCTGCTTTCCTTCCTGTGTCTCCAGACCCTTCCTCTTTGGACATGGCACTGTCCCTGTTCCCCCTTGGTGTTGTGGATGGAACTCAGTGCCCTTGATGAGGCCTGAGTCATCCAAGTTCTGGCCTCATAATTTGTTGGAGCTGAGAAAATATGAGATGATTGTTAGCAGCCCCTGTGGGGCTGTGTGTGAGGGAAGGCAAGCCCCTGACTGGTGGTGTAGGAGCTCAGGGAAAGGCGGGGCACTGTGGAGTGGGCCTTCAGTCATAGAAAAAAAAAAAAAAGAGGGGAGTACAGACGTTTCCCATTCACTGGCCACAGCCTGGAATATTTGAAGCTAATAGGCTGCAGGAAGCTGGAGTGAGCTGCCCAAACCAAAGGTAAGGTCAGGACTGCTGGGCTGGAGGCAGAATAGTAGGTGAGCTGGAGTGAGGAACTCTCAGTTGCTTGTAATGAGACTAGCCTAGTGAGTACAAGGTTAGGTGATGGAGCCCGGAAGAAGCCCCTGGAGGGAAGAGTGGAAGGAAGAGAAGCAGAGCAGAGGAGAGAACCCCAGGGCGCTGCCACAGGCCAGGGGAGGCAACAGGAGGGCAAGTAAAATCCTCCACCTCGGGCACTTGCAAGAGAGCAAGGCAACTTGTTCCCTTTCTGGAAACTGCTGAGAGCAGGGCACATTCTGTGATGAGGGCCAATGAATTCTAACAGGATTTTCCCCTCAGGAAGATGGATCTGTTTGAGTCGTGGTCTGATGAAAAGCTCTGGAAGCTCGTAACCCTGGGGAAGGTGGAGAAGTTCTCGTATGGCCAGCTGGTCTTAAAAGACTTCATAGAATCACCCTCCATCATGTTTGTCTGCAAGGTGAGAGGTCTAGGATGGGGGAGGGGTGGAATTTGGGAAGGCATGCCTAGTATAATGTCCTGTGGCCACACAGGCAGGGTCTGACCCCTGTTCTGCAACACCTCCTTCTCTGAGCTTCTGTGTGTTAGCTGCAAAAGGCATACCACACCGTTTGGCCTCCCTCCTTCCGAGGGTTGCTGTGAACTTTGGGACACACAGCTGTTATATTAGAAAGAGGGCCACAGGAGTACCTGCTCCTTAAGTTCATATACATGCTTATTTATATACAGATACATACTTAAATTATGCATTTTGGCCCTTGAATCTTAGTGATGCCAGGCGAGTTTTAAAAATTATAATTTTTACTGATTAGAAGGGGGACATGTACCCCAATGTTTATAGCAGTGCTACCAACAATAGCTAAATTATGGACCGGGGCGCCTGGGTGGCTTGGTCGGTTAAGCGTCCGACTTCGACTCAGGTCATGATCTCACGGCCCATGAGTTCAAGCCCCGCGTCGGGCTCTGGGCTGACGGCTCAGAGCCTGGAGCCTGCTTCAGATTCTGTGTCTCCCTCTCTCTCTGTCCCTCCCCTGTTCATGCTCTGTCTCTCTCTGTCTCAAAAATAAATAAACGTTAAAAAAAAATTAAAAAAAAAATAAATAAATTATGGAAAGAGCCCAGCTGTCCATCCACTGATGAATGGATAAAGAAGATATGGTATATATACACAATGGAATACTACTCAGCAATGAAAAAGAATGAAATCTTGCCATTTGCAACAATGTGAATGAAATTGGAGGGTATTATGCTAAGCGAAATTAGTCAGAGAAAGACAAATATACGATTTCACTAATGTGGATTTTGAGAAACTTAACAGATGAACATAGGGGAAGGGAAGGAAAAATAAGATAAAAACAGAGAGGGAGGTAAACCATAAGAGACTCTTAAATACAGACAACAAACTGAAGATTGCTGGGGGTGAGGGGCTGGGTTAAATGGGTGACAGGCATTAAGCAGGGCACTCTTTGGGATGACCACTAGGTGTCATATGTAAGAGATGAATTACTGGGTTCTACTCCTGAAGCCAAGACTACACTGTATGTTGACTAACTTGAGAATAAAAAAATAAATACATAAAATCATAATTTTTAAATTATAGAAGTGATATGACCACAGCATAAAACAGAGTTCTGGAAAGAGGGAAGAAATCACGCATGAGCTCATCACCTCAGAGTAGATTTTCAGAAGCAGAATTGCATGGTATCATCATTTTTATGAATCTTGGAACAAGTTACTCTCCAAAAAGATCCACGTTATCTAACTTCCGCTGTGCACACCTTTGCCAGTGCCACACACCTCTGCCAAACTTGCCAGGCATTCTTTCAAAAGTCTTTTTTTTTTTTTTTTAAAGTATGCCCAGCGTGGAGCCCAGTGTGGAACTTGAACTCACGACTCTGAGATCAAGACCTGGGCCTAGATCAAGAGTTGGACACTTAAATGACTGAGCCACCCAGGTGCCCCTCAACAATTTTCTTTTACATTTTTTTTAACGTTTTATTTATTTTTGAGAGAGACAGAGACAGAGTGCGAGCGGGGGAGGGGCAGAGAGAGAGGGAGTCACAGAATCTGAAGCAGGTTCCAGGCTCCAAGCTGTCGGCCCAGAGCCCGATGCAGGGCTCAAACTCACGAACCGAACCATGAGATCATGACCTGAGCCAAAGCTGGATGCTTAACCGACAGAGCCACCTACGCGCCCCATCAATTTTATAATGCCACCTTATTGAGGATTTAATTTACATTTTTCCTGGTTCCTAGTGAGATTACTCATGTTTGTTTACTGTCTGAATTTTGTCTTTTGTGAATTGCTTTTTGTCTTGTGTCAACTTCTGTGTTGGTTGATAATAAAAAGAAAATCTAACATTTATTGAGTGCATACTATGTCCCAGGTTGTGTGCTTCAAATGCTTTATTTCATTTTGGCCTCACAGCAGCCCAGTGGAGGTTGGTAGTGTTGCTATTCCCATCATACAGAGGTGGAAACTGAGGCATAGGAAGGTGAAGTGGCTCCTCCAAGATCACATAGTCGATGAGGGGCAGAAGCCAGGTTCAATACAGATCTGTCTGACTATCCAAAGCTCTTCTCAGGAGCTGGGATTTGCAATTTGAGTCGATCTTTCTGTCAGTTGTTGACTCTGCTCAACCCCTCAGTAGTTTTCATGATCACCATGAGAACTACCATTTTTTTGAGGCCCTTTGCTCCTGTGCCACGGGTTCTACTAGTATTGTTAATTTTTGTTTGTTTATTTTGGAACAGGTAATACATGCACATGGTTTGAAATTCAAAAGGTTTAAAAGAGTAATGTTTCCCTCTCACCTCTTTCCCCCTGCCACCCAGTATTCCTCCCCAGAGACAGTCATTGTCACTGCTTTCTCATGTGTCTGTCCTGCATCTATTCTTTGTGTATAGAGGCAAATGCATGTGTATATTTTTTCCTTGTTTTCATAAATGACATCGTATTATGCAGGCTGTTCTTCACTTTGCTGTTTCAAGAGTGTTTCTGTAGATTGTTCCATATCAGTACATAAAGAACCCACTTGTTCTTTTTTACCACTTGTGCAGGGTTTCACTGTATGCTTGTACTTGAATTTATCTAACCAGTTCCTTATTGATGGATATTTAGGTTGCCCCAATCTTTTGCCATTTCAAACAGTGTTTTGATGAATAACTGTGTACATAGTACCATTTCACTATAGCTCTATCAGGAAGATATTTATTATAATAATAATTATTATTATTAATTTGGGAGAGAGAGTCCACAAGTAGGGGAGAGGGGCAGAGAGAGAGAGAGAGAGGGAGGGATGTTAAGCGGGTCCATGCTCAGTGTGGAGCCCAATGCAGGGCTTGATTCCGCGACCCTGGGATCATGGCCTGAGCCAAAATCAAGAGTTGGATGCTCAATCGACTAAGCCACCCAGGCGCTCCTGAGGAAGATATTATTATTCCAAGTTTACAAATGAGGCAGTTGAAGTTAAGATACCTTAAGAAAGGCCATCCAAACTTTTAGTATCTCCCATATATCTGTTGCTCATATTAAGCTAGCAGACATTTGTTGAGTTTGTGCGAAGGTTGATTCATGCTCTGGAGGGATATGAAGATGGAAAAGACTGTTTCTCTCTGTTTATATGTCTCTTCCATTAGGTTCTGAGCAGAGACAAAATTGTCTCTGCCAACTACCAAGTGATTAGCACAAACTTTTTGAGTCCTCGGGACTCAAGAGGGGGAATCTCTCTTAAGGCTGGAGGTTGTAAGGAAGGCTTCCTGAAGGAGGTGAGGCAGGAGTTGAGCCTTGAAGTATTGGACAATTAAACAAAAGAAGGGGGCAAGATTGGTTGTGTGCTGGAGCTGGCTCTTACTGGGCTGTGAGAGCTGATTAAGTTTCAGGAATTTTCCAAGGTAATAAATACAATAGTTATTAAAAATGAAATTACATAGGGGTGCCTGGGTGGTTTAGTCAGTTAAACATCTGACTCTTGGTTTCGGCTGAGGTCATGATCTTACGGTTTGTGAGAGTGAGCCCCACGGTGGGCTCTGCACAGACAGTGTGGAGCCTACATGGGATTCTCTCCTTCCCTATCTCTACCCTCCTCTACTCACACACACTCTCTCTCTCTCAGAATAAATAAATAAACTTTAAAAAATTAAAATAAACTATTCATCATAGATTCATCAGAGAAGTTACATTGTTGATGAACAAGCAACATTCTGGTATGCGTAGCACTAAAACTAAAGAAGGTTTCCATTTAATGAACATAATTTATACAAAGGTGAGAAGTAGTTTGCCAGTAGATTACAAACTATTCTTAATAATATTAAATATATCGGGGGGGCTGGTTCAGTTGGTTAAGCATCTGACTTCTGCTCAGGTCATGATCTTGTGGTTTGTGCATTCCAGCCCTGCATCAGACTCTGTGCTGACAGCTCAGAGCCTGGAGCCTGCTTCGGATTCTGTGTCTCCCTCTCTCTCTGTGCCCCTCCCCCACTTGCACTCTGTCTCTCTCTGTCTCTCAAAAATAGACACTAAAAAAGACTTTTTAAAAATGTATTGGGAGAAGTATGGATTGGATGCAACTTAATTTGTCAAATCACAGTTGACTTGTGACTATAGATTGGCCATGGTTATAAGAATTCAGCCAGAGCCCACAACAGTCTTCTGTGAGAATCCATTGACTATATGCAACCTCTTTAAAAAATTTTTATTTTAAGCAGGCTCCACACCCAATGTGGGGCTCGAACTCAGGACCCTGAGATCTAGAGCCTCATGCTCTACCAACTGAGCCAGTCAGGCACCCTTATATATAGGAACTTTCAATAAGAGTACCGTATATTTTATTATTTCTAAATTGTGTGTAACACACCCTTTATAAGAGTAAGGTTTATAGACATGCATACATTTTCCCAGAGAGCCGATTATTAAACTTATCACTAGGGGTGTGTTTGTGTTGTTAATTCTGGGTTCAGTCCTAGAGTAGGGAGTCAAGACTAGCTTAACATAAGCAGAAGGGGAGTTACTGCCGGATGTTGAATGGCTAACAGATTTACTGGTGAGGGGGAGGCCTGAAGGAACAGAACTTCAACTGAACATGACCCCCACGTGACCCCAAGTCAGAGTCCAGAACTGGACAGTCACAGGTGCTGCTGCTCCTGCCACATTCAGGAAGCCACGTCCGTAGCCACTGCCTCCACAAACACAGTAGATATCCTGCAGTCCAAAACCAAGCCTTGCCCAAGTGCATCTGGGCAGTGGAACCGAAATCACTTCTTAGGTGCGAGGGGGCTTCGGAGATGTTTGGGAGTGTTTGGCTTGCAGCCTCTACACTATAAGGGATTGGACGCACAGAATCTGACCCAAAGGATGGTCATGTGAGGAGAGCAGGGAGAACCTAGAAGAGAGAATGGTAGTGCCAAACCCCGAAGGCCAGCCTGAGTATTTTGCAATTCCTTCTCCTCCCTGACATCTGCAAGACTTGCTCTAATCAAATGATTACATCTTGACCGGCAGAAAGTTCTTAGTCTGTGTTAGCCTCCATTTCTTTGTCCATAAGACAGAATGAACTACTTACCTCGTAAAGTCTGTTATAAGGATGAGAGTCTAGCCCAGATTTACTCGGTTCACATTCATCCTCGAGTTCAGTGGTTCTAAGTATTGTCACTGAATCAGCAGCATCTGTATCATCTGGGAAGTTACTAACAATGCAGATTCTCAGGACTACCCAAGAGCTGTTCAATCCAAAACTCAGAGGTGGTGGCTCAGTAATCTGTCTTGACAAGACTTCCAGGTGATTCTGATGCACATTAAATGTGGAGAACTCTGACTTAAGGAAAGAGTTTTTCCAGATTTGAGTAAGCATGAAGAACATTTAGGGGACTTCCTAAAAAGGCAAATTTCTGCCAGACCCCAGAGATTCTTATTCATTAACCTGGCCATCTGCATTTGAATAAACGTAGAGGGTGAATCTAATGCAGGCGCTCTTGAACTTCATTCTGAGAAAAATAATGCAGATGTTACAAAGTGACAGCAAGGAGGGAGCATCCTGGCTGGTAGGTGAGTTTGATCTGTCCTTTACAGTGTTTTATTGAAAGTTGATTTAATCGTTATTGTGAAGATTGTAAATAAAATTTCGGATTTCTGGCTTCTTTTGAATATTCAGAAGATCAGGCAACACCAGGCTGTATTGTGATGTGGCCCCCTCTGGCTGGAGTTGAAAAGCACCTGACCTTTCTAAAGGGACTGCTCTTTTGTCCCATTTTCATTTCCTGCCAGGCCAGCTGCTAGAACATTCATTCATCTGAGACTGGGAGGTCCCGACCCCTGTAGTTCACAAATATGGCCACTGGAGGGTGATAGCAGGGAGGGGCCTGGGTGTCCTGGACCTGGGAAAGTTAGGGAAGGTGATTTCCTATTGGCTTAGAAAACATAGTTAATGCCCATAACCAATTCATTTGGAACAATTTATCATTTGGGGACACATGGTGAAATTGTTTTCTACACAGGTACAGATGGGGTTAAACACCCACGAGAGCCTGAGAAGAAAATGTTCACCTGTGTTTCTCTGGCACCTGCAGTCCTTGTTGATAAATGTTGAGTAAATGTTCACTAAGCCTCCAAGACCAACACCTGGCATATCATAAGGGCTTAATAAATGTCTATCCCTTCTCTTTCCTCTTCAACAGTAGTTGGGCTTGAACCTTAAGTATAATGTGTCTCTTACAGTTCCTACTAAAAAAAGGTAATGTTTTATAAAGATATGAAATAAAAAAGAAAATGACATATCTTTCCTACCAGATTAGAAAAAATAAAAAAGATTGTGAAAGCCCAGCTTTCAATGTAATACAAAGATACAACAGGCTCTGTTATACACTGTTGGAGAGAGTGTAAACTAACATTTCTGCAAGGCAGTTTGGCAATGTGTGTCAACATTTAAAACATACATGCTTGTAGGAAACAATCCCAAGGGATAATCAAACATGCGCATTATATTAGGATGAACAAGGTTATGTTGCAATTCTAAGCAATCCTCAAATCTCAGTGGATTAACTAACAAAGACGCATTCCTTCATCCCCACTACTTGATCAGCAGGAGGCCTTGCTTTCTATGGTCACTCAGGGACCCAGGCCACTGGAGACTATCTTCACCTATGCTTCCATGGTCCATAGGACAGGGGAAGGTAATGTTGAGAATCAAGCATGGGCTGTTAACGTTTCCACTCACATTGTCAGAGTCACTTTGCTTAGGAAAGTGGCCAATGCAAGTAAGAAGGCCATATCTGATTAAAAGTAAAAAAACAATCCTGACTTATGCTTAGGGGGAGAACTTGAGATTTGTGAACTAAATGACCACTCTAGGCATTAAGATGTGTGTACAAGATTATCAGTTAAAGTTGCTGTCACAGAAACCCAACTGCAGTGGCTTAGTGAATAGTAATTTCCTTTTGTCTTGCAGTAGAGAAGCTAGAATTAAGCAATCCAGGGCTAGAACAGCTGTTTGAGGAAATCTTCAAGACCCCAGTTCCCTTCTAGCATCTCCCCTCATCGTCCACAGCATATAGCTTTCATCCTAATGGTCACGATGTGACTATTTCACCTCCAGCCATCACATATGAGTTTTATGCAGAGGCAAGGGGGAAGGACAACCACAGGTTTCCAGGGAGTTTTATCCATCAGCCTTCCACTTATATGTCAGTAGCCAGAACGGGGTCACTGCTACCCCCAGTGCAGGAGAGTCTGGAAAGGCGGTGAGTTTTGTAAACTGGAGATTTTACTGTCCTGAACAAGATCAGAATTATATATATAATACTGACAGAAAGAACTGAATATTAATCTTCAAAAATATTTCCTTGAGGTGTAACATGTGTGCGATAAAGAAATCTAAACTTTACAGCTTAGTGAATTGTTATATATGTATATATCTGTGTAAGCATCACCCAAATCAAGATAGAGATCATTTCTAGTACCCTAGAAAGCTCCCTTGTACACTTTCCCAGGCAAACTCCCACCCCCCCCCAACCAAAGATAACCACAAAGTCGGAAGATTACTTTTGACTGTTCTTTTAAAAAAATTTTTTTTAACATTTATTTATTTTTGAGAGACAGAGACAGAGCATGAGCAGGGGAGGGGCAGAGAGAGAGAGGCACAGAATCTAAAGCAGGCTCCAGGCTCTGAGCTGTCAGCACAGAGCCCAACGCGGGGCTCAAACCCACAAACCAAGATCATGACCTGAGCCGAAGTCGGACACTTAATTGACTGAGCCACCCAGGCGCCCTTTTACCTATTCTTGAACTTCATATAAATGAAATCATACAGAATGTGTTCTTTGTGTCTGACTTCCTTTGCTCAACTATTTCCTATTTTAAATTGTATGTAAGTCATGGCATACATAGAATAATATGCAATCACTAAAAATAATAATGTTACCATATTACTTGGCATGAAATGATGTCCTTGATATATTATTGAGTTCTTTAAAAAGGTTACAATGATCTCTTTACATAAAGAGACTCATTTATGAAAAAAAATATTAATGTATTATGTTTACAGAGAAAAGTTTGAAACAATATTCACCAAAATGCTACTTGTTATTTCTGGGTGTTAGGATGAAAATAGTTTTGACTTTCTTTATGCTCTTCTGTTTGGTTTGAATATTTTTAAAACTTTTAATTTTGGAATGGTTTTAAATTTATAGAAAATTTGCAGGAACAGTGCAAAGAATTCCTGTATAAACTTCATCCAGATTCACCAATTGCTAACATTTTGCCACATTTGCTTCTCTCTCTCTCTCTCTCTCTCTCTCTCTTTCTCTGCCTGAATCATTTGAGAGTTAAATATCATTTGTTATACTCACTTACCCCTATATACTTAAGGGATTATTTTCTTTAAAAAATTTTTTTAATGTTTATTGATTTTTGAGAGAGAGTGACAGAGCATGAGTGGGAGAGGGTCAGAGAGAGGGGGACACAGAATCTGAAACAGGCTCCAGGCTCTGAGCTGTCAGCACAGAGCCTGACATGGGGCTCGAAATCACAAACTATGAGATCATGATCTGAGCCGAAGTCGGACACTCAACCGACTAAACCACCCCTTAAGTGATTATTTTCACCAATTGTCCCAATCATATTCTCTATGGTGATTTTTCTCCCAATGCCAACATTTATTTAGTTCTTATGCCTAGTTAGCTATTTGAACTTGTGATGAGTACATAACATTTTCATTAAAAAAAAGAAGGAAAGAAAAAAAGAAAAAGGAACCCGAAACCACTTGCATTAAGCCAAGTAAAATGGGGTAAGATGCAATAGAGAGAGCTTATCTTCAAAGCCTGGCCTGCCTGGAGCCTCAGGAGTTAGCCCCATTGTTTGTGTCCCTTGATGTTTCCAGGGCAGCTGTGAAGTCCTGCGTCTGATAGACCTTGGGACCTCGCCTTTCTACTACAAGTGGATCTGGCAGCATCTGGAGCTGATAGACGACACATCTCTGAAGACCCACCTCAATGGTAACTGGCAGCTGCGCACAGCAGGGGGCGCCTGGGCCCTTCTTCTTCCAGTTCTCAGCCCATAGAATCTTAGACCTCTAGAGCTAGAAAGGCCCTGCAGGATGTCTGGTTTGATCCCCTCTTCTCCCAGCTGTGCAAACGTGGCCCACATGGCCCTGCCAGGAGAGGCTCCTGCCCCCCCTCCAGCTCCTCCTTTTTAGGCTTTCCCTTTGAGGGAGAGGGGTGGAAAGGAGCCTGGAGCTTGACTGAGCTGGGTTTGAATCTCACTGATTAACTGAGTGACTCTGATGAGTACTTAAAGGGTCTAGGCCTGGTTTCTTCATATCTGTCATGGTAGTGTCATGGTTAGGAGCATAGACCCAGGAGCCAAACTGCTTGTGTTTGAATCCAGGGTCCTCCTCTTATGGGCTGTGTGATACTGGGCAAGTGACTGTGTCCCTGTGGATCAGTTCCCTCAGACTCCATAAAACAAGTTCATAGGCTTGTTATGAAATTAAGCAAATGGATATATAAAGCTCTTAGAACACTGCCTGCATTAGTGTATAGTAGATGTTTGTTATCTTTATCACAGGGGTTACTAGGGAAGCTGAATCAGATTGTGTATGGACAGGGCCTGTTAGTGCTCAGGAAATGTCATTTCTCTTCTCATGTCAGTTTTTTTCCCTCTCTTTTCCACTGCCAATCCACCAGAGAAAAAGCTGCATCCCATAACATTTTTTACCCAAAATTTATTTTTTGTGGTAAAATACACATAGCATAAAATTTTCTGAACCATTTTTAAACATACAATTCAATGGTATTAAATATCTTCATAATATTGTACAGCCACCACCACCATCCATTTCTTTAACTTTTTTCATTTTGTAAAACTGAAACTATACCTATTAAACAATAACTGATCATTTCCTCCTCCCCCTGGCCTCTGGCAACCACCATTCTACTGTCTACCTTTATGCTTTTGACTACTCTAAGTGCCTCATATAAGTGGAAGCATACAGTTTTTGTCTTTTTGTGATTAGCTTATTTCACTTAGCATAATGCCCTCAAGCTTCATCTATATTGTAGTGTGTCAGAATTTCCTTCCTTTTTAAGCCTGAATAATATTCCATTGTATATATATATATATCACATTTTGTTTACCCATTCATCCATCGATGGACACTTGAGTTACGTCCACATTTTAGCGATAGTGAATAATGAGCATGAGTGTACAGTTATCTGAGACCGTTTTCTTTTGAATATACATCCGGAAGTGGAATTGCTGGGTCATATGGTAATTCCATTTTTAATCTTTTTAAGGAATCTCCATACTGTGTTCCATAGTGGCTGCACCATTTTACATTCCTGCCAACAATGCACAAGGGTTCCAATTTCTCCACATCTTCAGCAGCACTTGTTATTTTCTGGGTTTTTTTATTTTTTTTTTATTTGTTTTTTTTTTTTAATTTTTTTTTTCAACGTTTATTTATTTGTGGGACAGAGAGAGACAGAGCATGAACGGGGGAGGGGCAGAGAGAGAGGGAGACACAGAATCGGAAACAGGCTCCAGGCTCTGAGCCATCAGCCCAGAGCCTGACGCGGGGCTCGAACTCACGGACCGCGAGATCGTGACCTGGCTGAAGTCGGACGCTCAACCGACTGCGCCACCCAGGCGCCCCCTGGGTTTTTTTAATGTTTATTTTTGAGAGAGAGAGAGAGAGAGAGAGCACATGCATGCACACAGGGAAGGGGCAGAGAAAGAAGGAGAGAGAGAATTCCAAGCAGGCTCTATACTGTCAGCACAGAGCCCTACACAGGGTTGGAACTCACAAACCATGAGATCATGACCTGAACTGAAATCGAGAGTTGAATGCTTAACTAACTGAGCCACCCAAGTGCCCCTCTTTGTTGTTGTTGTTTTTTTAAATGATATTGATCCTAATGGATATGAGATAGTATCTTGTAGTTTTGATTTATATTTCCCTACTAATTATTATTATCATTTTTTATGTGTTTATTGTCCATTCATATATCTTCTTTGTAGAAAAGTCTATGCAAGTTCTCTGCCCATTTTAAAATCTGCTTGTCTGTTTTTTTGTTAAGTTTTAGGAATTTCCTGTATATTCTGGATGTCAATCCCTTATCAGTTATGTGGTTTACAAATATTTTATCTCATTCCATGGACTGCTTTTTTACTCTGCTGATATTGTCTTTTGCACAAATTTTTTACATTTTCATAAAGTCCAATTTGTCCATTTTTTTCTTTTATTGCCAGTGCCTTTAGTATGTATCCAAGAAATCACTGCCAAATCCAATGTTGTGATGCTTTTGCCCTATGTTTTCTTTTAAGAGTTTTATAGTTTTAGGCCTTACATTTAGGTTTTTGATCCATTTTGAGTTAATTTTTATATGTGGTATGAGGTAAGTGTCTAAATTCATTCTTGTGCATGTGGATATTCAATTTTCCCAGCACCATTTATTGAAAAGATTGTTCTTTCCCCCATTGAATAGTCTTGGCACCCTTGGCTAAAATCATTTGACCATATATCTGAGGGTTTATCTCTGGGCCTTTATTTCATTCTTTTGGCTTATATGTCTGTCTTTATGCCAATACTAGACTGCTTTGATTACTGTAGTTTTGTAGTAAGTTTTGAAATCAGGAAGTGTGAGCCCTTCTGCTTTGTTCTTTTTCAAAATTGTTTTGGCTATCTGGGGTCCCTTGAGATTTCATATGAATTTTAGGATGAGTTTTTTATTTCTGCAAAAAAGTCATTGGGATTTTTTAAAAAAATATTGAGAGAGAGAGAGAAAGCACAAGCAGGAGAGGTGCAGAGAAAGAGGGGGACAGAGGATCTGAAGTGGGCTCTGTGCTGACAGCAGAAAGCCTGATGCAGGGCTCGAACTCCTGAACCATGAGATCATGACCTGAACCAAAGTTGGATGCTTAACCGACTGAGCCACCCAGGTGCCCTGTCATTTGGGTCATTGGGGTTTTAATAGGGATTGCATTGAATCTGTACCTCCATCTGAGTGGTATTGAAATCTTAACGGTACTCAGTCTTCCAATCCATAAACATGCATTGTGTTTCCATTTATTATACCTTGATCTTCAGAGTTCTTTCTTTGTGCATCTCTGTGCTCTCTGGTACTCTGCTTTGTGAACTCTTGCTGTCTTGTCCTCCCTAGATTCTCGGTTCTGTCTCATCAATTCAGGGAAACTTATGGGATCCACCTGGGTTCCCCCTCCCTGCAACATGGCCCAGAAAACCTCCAAAAGCTCTAGGCAGTAAGCTAGGGCAATAGTAGGGCTCACCCCATTTGTTTTCTATCTTACAGGGATGATTGTTCTTCATGGCCTGATGCCCAATATCTTGAAAGCCATTTTTTTCATACATTTATGCCGGTTTTTTAAAGTAGTTTCAGGTGGGAGAGTAAGTCTAGTCCTTGTTAATTCATTTGGCTGGAAGCAGAAGTCTAGATCTGTGTTTCTTTCTTTCTCTTTTTTTTTTTTTTTAGATCTGTGTTTCTTAATAGCTGAGTTTTATCCTACTGTATGTATATACCACAATTATTAAAGCAATGACCTTTTACAGATATTTTGAGTTATTTCCAATTTTTCACTATTACCCTAATGTGGTGAATTTCATCGTGTATTTATCTTTGCATATGTGTACAAGGCAACATTGTATAAAATCTTAGAATTACTGAATCGAGTAATTGATCCAGTGCATGCTGGCCATGCACACCTAAAATATTGATAGATATTGACAAAAAAGCCTTGTAAAAAGGTTTATTCAGGGCTTTTTGTATGTTCTCTGCTAATCTAGGCCTATTCTTTATAGATTTTGGAATTATTTCTATTAACATTAATTTTAATAGTTGACTCTAACACTGAAGATCTGTTTTTATTTTTTTATTAAAATTTTTTAA
Organism: Lynx rufus; assembly: GCF_022079265.1. Taxonomy (NCBI): domain Eukaryota; kingdom Metazoa; phylum Chordata; class Mammalia; order Carnivora; family Felidae; genus Lynx; species Lynx rufus. Next base: position 23,330,833 of record NW_025814896.1, on the reverse strand, counting down.
AATGTTTATTTACTTTTGAGAGAGCACCCATTCGAGAGCATACAGAGAGGGAGACAGAGGATCTGAAGTGGGCTCTGTACTGACAGCAGAGAGCCCCATGCCGGGGTTGAACCCGTAAACCAACCGTGAGGTCATGACCTGAGCTGAAAGTCAGCTGCTTAACTGACTGAGCCACCTAGGCACCCTTAATATATATATATATATGTTTATTTGTTTAAAAAGTTTTTAATGTTTATTTTTATTTTATTTTTGAGAGAGAGAGAGAGAGAGAGGTGGGTGGGGGGGAGGGGCAGAGCCCAAGCAAGGGAGGGGCAGAGAGAGAGGGAGGGAGACACAGAATCCAAAGCAGGCTCCAGACTCTGAGCTGTCACCAGAGACCCTGACATGGGGCTTGAACTCACAGACTGCAAGATCATGACCTAAGCTCAAGTCAGATGCTTAACCGACTGAGCCACCCAGGCGCTCCTCATGTTTATTTATTTTTGAGAGAGGGATAGAGTGCACACACATGCGAGTGCACATGTGTGCAAGTTGGGGAGGGGCAGGGAGAGAGGGGGACAGAGGATCCCAAGCGGGTCATGCTGACAGCAGAGAACCTGATGTGGGACTCGAACTCACCAGCTGTGAGATTATGACCTGATCCAAAGTCAGAGGCTTAATCGACTGAGCCACTCAGGTACCCCAGGAGATCTGTCTTTAAAATCAAAGTTACAGATATTTAATTTTCAAACAATAAAATGCACACATTTTAAATGTGTAGTTCAATGAATTTTGACAAATTTATACCTGTGGTAATTGCAACAGTCAAGTTACAGAACATTTCCATCCCCCCAAAATTTCCCTTGTGTCCTTTCCCAGTAAATTCCTACCCTTCATCTCGACACTAGGTGACCACTGATCTGCTTTCTATTGCAATAGGTTAGATCTGTCTTTCCTAGGGTTTCATATAAATGGAACCATACAATATGTACTCTTTTGTGCCTAGCTTCTTTTCATTCAGCATTGTGTTCTGAGTAGTTGGTTTCCTCCTTTTTATTTCTGAGTAGTATTCTCTTGGTGATCTTGTTTAACTCTCATAGAGGGGATATTAAGTGCACTGTGCAGGGTGTAGCACATACTTTATCTGTAATTCTTTTTTTTTTAATTTTTTTAAATGTTTATTTTTGAGAGCGAGAGAGACAGATTGTGAGTGGGGAGGGGCAGAGAGACAGAGACAGAATCTGAAGCAGGCTCCAGGCTCTGAGTTGTTGTCAGCACAGAGCCTGACGTTGGGCTTGAATCACATGACCATAAGACCGTGACCTGAACTGAAGTCGGATGCTTCACCGACTGAGCCACCCAGGCGCTCCTATCTGTAATTCTTATAATAATCCTATGAGGGTGCTGGAAAATTACCTCATCCAAGATTCTATGGCTCGTCTTTATTTATCTTTTATTGCTGCCTCTGTCCCCAGTCCCAGATAAATACGATCATATGATCTGTTAGTGGAAAGACAGAAGCTGTTCTTCTTCTTTTTTTTTTTTAAGAGAGAGAGAGCACAAGTGAGCAAGGGGAAGAGAGAATCAGTCCCACAAGAGGCAGAGTGGGAGAGAGAAAGAGAAGGAGAAGAAGGGCTTACATTTACCCAATGTGGAGCTCATGTTCACCTGATGTGGAGCTCCAACTCTTGAACCATGAGATCATGACCTCAGCCAAAGTCAGATGTTTAATAGACCGAGCCACCCAGGCCCCCTTGTAAAGACATGAGATTTAAATCAGGTAGATTTGAGTTCAGTTCTAAGCTTCAGCCCTTTCCTGGGTGACCTCAACTCTCTGCTGTTCATTTATTTATTTTTGAGGGAGAGTGTGCACGTGCATGAGTGAGCAGGGCAGGAGCAGAGAGAGGGCAAGAATCCCAAGGAAGCTCTGCTGATAGCATGGAGCCAGACGTGGAGCTCGATCCCATGAAGTGTGAGATCATGACCTGAGCCAAAAATCAAGAGTCAGATGCTCAACCGACTGAGCCACCCAGGTGCCCCATCTCTGCTGATAATTTTGTTTCTTAAATGGAGCCAGTGACAGTTGTCTGGATGTAATGTATGTGCAGGCTCTGCTAAGGGCCTGGCACAAAGGGACAATACATGGAGACCACAGTATGTTCTATTTTCCTTAATTTCCCCATGCACCAGGCGAGCCAGGGAGGTGAGGATGGTATACCTTTCACCATCATCAGCAAAGCCCTCCTATATGCAAAGACCCATTAATGTGTTTTTCTGTGCTTTCTCTAACAGAACCTTCTCCTGTGGAGAGATTTAAGGAATTCCAGATAAAATCATATCCTGTACAGGACTTTAGTACTCTGAAACTTAAGCACCTCCAGAAAGCCTGGGAGCAACAGGGGTCCAGCTTCAGTAGGAGGATTAAAACCTCAGGAAATACTCTTCCAAAGACCTTGGGCCCGAAGATCAAGTAAGCTTAGCGCTTGGCAGATAGAAGGATCCAGATTCTGGTTGCAAAGGAAGATAGAACTTGAAAGGACAGAATGTCAGGGATACTGAAGAGGGGCTGGCGGTAGCAGGCATAGCTCGAGTACAAAGATTGGGGTATATACAGAAGGAAGCCTATAGAAGTGCTTGATTGGAGACCCAGGAGCTGCATTCTCTGCCTGTAACCCATAGGGCCATTTTAGGTGGTCAGCTATTTCCTTTCTCAGGGAACCTATTTGAGGAAGAAGGGGCAGGACAGATCTGGCTCTGATATTCTGTCTGCGTGTCACTGGATCTTTTTGTTTTATTGTGTTTTTGTTTTGTTTGGTTTTGTTTTTGAGAGAGAGAACGCTCCAGAGTGAGAGTGGGCGTGTGCACGCAAGATGGGGAGGGAGAGAGAGAATCCGAAGCAGGCTCTGCACTGACAGCCTGACTCAGGGCTCAGTCTCACAAACTGTGAGATCATGACCTGAACCAATATCAAGAGTTGGATGCTTAACCAACTGAGCCAACCAGACACCCCTTATTGTCTCTTTTTGACTCTGAGCCTCTTCAGAAAATTCTACCCATCTAAGGGAGGCAGTAGATAAGAGCCTGGGCTTTGGAGTCAGTTCAACCCAGGCTCAAGTCCTGGCTTGGCCACTTATTTTATCTCTGTGTACTTGGGCAAGGGACTTGACCTCTCTAAGCCATAGTTTCCTTTTCTGTAGATAATAGGATTCAAGTCTAGGCATTGTTGTAAGCCAGCAATTAAATGAGATAATGATAATTATAGCTGACACTTGTGGAATACTCTGTGCCTGGTACTGGATTATCTAATTTAATCCTGACAATAGTTCTATGAATTCAGTGCTGTTATCCATCTCATTTGTCAGGTGAGAAAACCAAGCTACAGGGAGAGATTAAGCTACTTGGTTTGAGGTCATACAGGTAGGAAGTGGCAGAGCCAGGATTCAAACCTGAGCAGCTTATTAGTGCTCAGCCTTGTTTTTTGGTACAACTATCATGGCTGGAATGAGGATGCACGATGAGGGCTGCACTTATGCCTTAACCCAGAGAGGATGAGGAACAGGAAAGGACACTCAGTGGTACCTGCCTAGAAGCAGCTCAGTGCTGGACCCAGAGCAATATCATACCTCTTCTCCTTCATTAAATATAAAATTAAACTATCACAATTATGCTAATAGGAACATCACAACCTCCATGTTGTCCCAAGTACCACTTCACTCAAGTCCTTTGCCTATTAGCATTTCCAGCCCATCTGTCTCCATAAGGAGCATCCCATGACTTCTGAGTTGTCATTCCCTCTGATGGATATTCTTTCTGAGGGAGTCCCAATCCTAATTCTTTGGAAAGTAGGGATTGAACGACCCAGTTCCTCTGCTGTAAATCAGTAAGGGAGAACAGACAGGTTGGACCCAGAAGTGAAAAATAAAGGCCATGCTGGGCATGTGCTACTCATGTATGCATCCTGGGGGGTGAGAACTGTAGGCTGCCTTGTTTATGTGTTGGGTGAGTTTATGAGTTGGGTGACTATATCGGCTATATTCTCAGCCGATAAATAATTATTTTTCCCTGCCTCTAATCCAGATAGCATAGCCTGTCTCTTCCTTCTACCTTGCCCAAGACCAAAGAAAGCACAACAGGATTGCCTGTGTAAAATTAATTCCAGCATGAACAAAATACAGTATCTACAGGCTTCCCAAGGAAACCTGTTAAATAAACAAACAAACAAAGCCATCTCTTCTTTGCTTTTCTGCCAAGAAGGACAGCCCCAACCTGTGCTGTGTCCCCAGGGACATAGAGCTTACCCTGTGTCAAAGCAGTCTATTCTATATTGGACACCTCTGACTTAGAAATTTCTTCCTCATGTTGAGCACACGTCAGCCAGCCTATAATTCTCACCCATCAGGTCTGGCTCAGCTGTATAAGATCAGCAGCCGCTTCTTCCACATAACAGCTTTCAAGTGTTTAAAGGGGTTCTATTTCTTCATCTAAGTCTCCCCACTATTCAGCTTCTCCGGTTCTTGGCATAAACTCTTCCAGGGCTTGATTTTGAGTTTTCTCACTTTCTGAGGTGGTGTGAATTCTCCAGGAAGGGGAGGTTCTTAAAATGCAGCAGAGTGGGAGCTCACTGTCCAGGACCTCATGAACTGGCTGTGTTACAAATGAATCCTCTTTAACAAGTTGTCAAATTTCAGATCTAGGCATACACATTCCCTCGAATGTCCCATGATCAATACTGAGTATGGTGAACTCCCTGAGGAGGCTGCAGTGGGCGCCTACATCAAGATCCACACTGTAGAGGAAGGAGAAACTGTGGTAAGTGTGCAGAGAGCCTCATTCGTGTGGGCTGGAGTGTTAAGTAATAGCAGTAAAGGTTTAAAAACATTCCACTCTATATATGGTGATGTTAAGGAGTATTTTTTACTTTTTTAGATATGATAATGGTATTATGGTTATGTTTTTTTAAGACTCCTTGTTTTTAGGAGATATGTACCAAAATACTTACAGATAAAATGATATGACATCTGTGACTTGTTTTAAAATAATCCAGGAACAAGGTAAGTAGTACTCTCTTACCACTCCTGTTCAACATTGTACTGGAAGTTCTAGCTAGAGCATTAAGACAAGAAAAGGAAATCAAACATATTTGGGGAGGGAGAAATAAAACTGTCTTTGTTTGCAGGTGTTTGATTGTCTATGTAGACAATTCCAAAGAATCAAAAAACAAAATGAAAAAATCCTCCTGAAGTGAATAAATGATTATAGCAAGATCACAAGGTATAAGTCAATGAACATTGAAATTTGAAATTAAAAACACAATACCATTTATAGTAACACCAAAAATAAAATACTTAGGTATAAATCTAACAAAATATGTTCAGGGTCCATATGCAAAAAAAAAAACAAACCCTTTATTGATTATAATGAAAAAATTCAAAGAACATTTAAATAAATGGAGGAATATTCTAGTTCATGGATTGGAAGATTCTATTGTTAAAATGTTAGTTCTTCCCAACTTGATGTATAGATTCAATACAATCCAGGTCAAAACCACAGCAAGTTATTTTGTGGACATTGACAAACTCATTATAAAATTTATGGGGCGCCTGGGTGGCGCAGTCGGTTAAGTGTCCGACTTCAGCCAGGTCACGATCTCACGGTCCGTGGGTTCGAGCCCCGCGTCGGGCTCTGGGCTGATGGCCCAGGGCCTGGAGCCTGTTTCTGATTCTGTGTCTCCCTCTCTCTCTGCCCCTCCCCCGTTCATGCTCTGTCTCGTTCTGTCCCAAAAATAAATAAAAAACGTTGAAAAAAAAAATTTGTATGTTAATATACAAGTTAATATAAGCAAACTGGTAGGTCCATACAATGAAATATTGTTCATAGATAAAAATAAATGAACTATCAAGCTATGAAAAGACATGGAGGAAATCTAAATGGCTATTTTAAGTGAAAGAAGCCTGTATGAAAAGATGAAGTATTCTATTTTTTTTTTATTTTTTTTAACGTTTATTTATTTTTGAGACAGAGAGAGACAGAGCATGAACAGGGGAGGAGCAGAGAGAGAGGGAGACACAGAATCCGAAACAGGCTCCAGGCTCTGAGGTGTCAGCACAGAGCCCGACGTGGAGCTCGAACTCACGGACCATGAGATCATGACCTGAGCCGAAGTCGGACGCTTAACCGACCAAGCCACCCAGGCGCCCCAAGATTAAGTATTCTATATTCCAATTGTATGACATGCTGGAAAAGGGATGACTATAGAAATAGTGATCAGTGGTTGCCAGAGGTTTGGAGTTCAGGGAGAGGGATGAATAGGTAAAGCACAGAGGATTGTTAGGACAGTAAAATTATTCTGTATGAAACCATAATGCTGGGTACAAAACCTTAAGCATTTGACAAGATCCATAGAACTTTACAGCACAGAGAGTGAACCTTAATGTATACAGTTTGTGAAAACAACAACAAAAAAGTTATTTAGGAGGCAGAGGATCCCATGAGGGAATGCAGACTATGACCAGAGAATCTAATGGTATTACAAACATGTGAAAAAACCTCAGGAAGAGGGTGGGAGAAAAAGGTGCTGACCTATGTAACATTGGAGGTGACTGGGTTCTGTGATATGGAAAACTGAAGAAATTGCACATGAGCACTGTACTCTAGTTGATAAAGTTATTACCCATGGGTGGATGCTTAACAGTTCTGATACTGTGTACTGAAATGGATCAATTCAGTAAGTGAATGGCAGATCATGGCAGCCAGATTTCTCACCACTGGAGTAGAAATTTACAGATAAACAAGGAGGAGGCTAGAATGATCCATGTGGTAATGGATTAGTTGAAGACATTAGTATGAACCCCTATGTAGCTTAATATAAATACAGATGGTTACACGTGGAAATATTTATAGATATGTGTATCAATATGTATCTTTTGGTCTGTCAGCTGACAGGGCCTAAAAGAAATGACACTCCAGTAGCAGTGAGCACTCCTAGCACCCTGATCTTGGTTTCTAATACCATTCTTTATTAAGAGGAACAAAGTTTTGGGGCACCTGGGTGACTCAGTCAGTTAAGCATCTGACTTTGGCTCAGGTCATGATCTCATGGTTTGAGGATTTGAGCCCAGCATAGGGCAATAGTGCAGAGCCTGCTTTGGATTCTGTGTCTCCCTCCCTCCCCAACACCCCACCCCACCCAACCCCCTCTCTCTCTTAAAAAAAATTATAAGTAAATAAATAGATAAATAAAAAAGAGGAACAAGGCTTCTTGGAAAATGATTGATTCTAGGACTAGGGCAGGAAATAGACTAGATGGGCCTGGAGCATTTTGTAGTGCCAGGGAGTAAGGAAGTATTGGGCAAAAACACTACATTGATTGTGGCAGGCCTATCAAAGGGACACAGGTATCAACTGAAAGAGCTCCCAGTGGTCAAAGCTGGAACGATTTGAGCAACAAAATAAAATAGTATTGGGTTATAACCCAAAGTATACAGTAAATATCCCTGAGTACATACTGGTATAATGAATAAATTAATAAAGACTTAGACTTAGACTTTAGACTTAGAAGAATTGAGAAGATAATACAGAGTTCCCATATGCCCTCTACCCAGTTTCCTCTATTATTAATGTCTTACACTAGTAAAATATCTTTGTTATAGTTAATGAACCAATATCGGTGCATTATTATTATTAACTCAGGTCAAGGAATTATTTGGATTTCCTTTTTTTACCCAATCTCCCATTCAGAAGAATTCCAAATGATTTACATAGATACTTGGCTGTAAAGCAGAGGATGCATAACTCCCCGTTCCTTGGGTGTGGGCTGCACATAGTGACTTCCTTCTAAGGAGTACAGTATGGAAAGGGAGAGGGGGAAGAGTAACTTTACAATGGAGGAACCTGAGAAACACAACCTTAGCCAACCTCCACAGTTAAATTGTGTTGATAGTATGTCCCTTAATATGATGAAACAGGAATGTGATGTGATGAGGATGGCACTTTATGTCCATGGTCCTCTTCCCAACAAGCCACAATCCCCATCTAATAATGGGAACTAATCAGACAAGTTCAAAAAGCTGGGTATCATACAAAATACTTGACCGGTACTCCTCAATAGCTGTCAAGGTCATCATAAATCAGATAAGTCTGAGAAACTGCCCCAGCCAAGAGGAGCCTAAGGAGAAGAGAATAAATGGAGTATGTGTCTTGCATAGGATCCTGGAACAGGAAAAGGATTGGGTAAAAAAATGAAATCCAAATAACTCCTTGACCTGAGTTAATAATAATGCAGCGATACTGGTTCATTAACCATAACAAAGGTATTTTACTAATGTAAGACATTAATAATAGAGGAAACTGGGTAGAGGGTATATGGGAACTCTGTCCTTTCTTCTCAATTCTTCTAAATCTAAATTGTTCTAAAAAATAAAGTCTATTAAAAATATAACTATCCAATAGTTGAGGGAGTGGGGAGCATATGGATGAAACACGTTTGGCCACGAGTTAATCATTGTGGGAGCTGGGCAGCAGGTGAACAGCCAAGAGAGGGCACGAGGGCTTTCTGGTGAGTAGTAATGGGCCTCCGTGTGCTGGGGGAGGGGCTGTCTTCTGAAGCCCCATGTGTGGTCATCATCCTGTGTGTGGTCATCATAGTCTAGAGAGCTGCTCTCTCAACATGTCCTTACTGCTGTTCCTCAGTTAACAGTATCTCCAGGGTCCTCTTCATGCCCTTGTCACCCCATGTTGTAGTAGGCTCTTAATGCTCGGAAGGCCAGCCACTGCTGCGTGGGAGCCCTAGTCCCTAACATGGCCCTCCCTCAAGGCTGATGGAATATTTCCAAGCTCCTCCTTTTGTTCTGCAAAACTCTGCCTTGTGCAGTTTTTAACTAGCTCCTCCCCCAACCTTTCCCCACCCCCCGCAACCCCAAGAACAAACAGAAGAAATCAGCTTCCTTGCCACATGATGTCCCCTTAGATATTTAAAGAATGCCATTTTGTTTTTCATTCAACATTTCTGGAGCCAGGCACAGTACCAATGCCCCATTAATTATTTTCTTATTCAGTCAAAACATCCTCCATCCCTTCAGACAGTTTTCATGTGATGTGGTTTCCAGCCCTCTTGTGGTTTACTACACTGCGGTGCATTCACGTTTCTGAATAAGGCACTCAGGACTGAACACCGGGCTCCTGAGGCCAGCACCTGGTCTGTGAGTGCAGCCTTGCATATCTCCAGGCAGAGCAGCTGGGGATGCTGGGCACCCTGAGCCTAATGGAGGCACCAAAGGGCAGAAAGGGGGTGCCCGGTTGGGTAGATGGTGACAGCAGTGGAGGCTATGTAAGATGGAACAAGAAGGGCACAGTCTGTGTTGTCAAGGGCCTGCAATGCTGTAATAGGGACCTTGGCTTTGATTCTCTTGGAAGTCCTAGAAGGCTTTGGGTGGGACTCCGAGTAAAGACCCAACACAGGGCTCAGCACATAGAAGCCTCCCCACATATGTGTTACATGCCTCTTGTGGTGAAAATGCCTGATGTGTCTTCGGTAAGACTCTGTTCTCCCTGCTTTCAAGGCCCTGGCTTCATTTGTAGAAGAATGAATAGTGATAGCTGTGCCTGTGTATTCACCTAGGAGATCACGTTTGTCTAAGCTGGGAAGCAGGAACATAAAGCTGGTTCAATCCTGGAAACAGTGGAAGTTGGGGCCTGCTCTGTTTTGAGCCAAGAGGTGTAGGGGAGCCAGATTCTCCAGAACAGACAGAACAGACAGACTGAGGCCTCAGATTGGGCAGACAGGATATGCCAGATTGGGGTGAAGGGCAGGAGGTCCTTATCTTCATTTTGCTTCTAATTAGCCAGCTTGAGCAAATCACTTTACCTCTCTGAATGTTGTGTGTCCTCATCAGAAAATGAGGAAACTCACCTGGGTGAGCTGCTAACTGAAATGTTCTGTGACCCCATTTGAGCATTAATTCAGCAGATAGTTCTTAAGCATCTACCGTACACTAACCATGGCCCAAAGTGCTGGTGTGGGCAAGTAAACTGACATCCTTCCTGCCCTCATGGGGCTCATGATCTAGTCTGGGGACAGACAATAAACAGATAAATTAGCAAACATAAAATGTTGTAAATTGCTGCTAGGAATGGAATAGAAAGTTGGGCTGGGGGTGGGTGGGTGGGTTTCTTAAATGGAGCGATCAAGGAAGCCCACTCTGAGGAAGTGATGTGTAAGCTGAGACCTGAATGGTGAAAAGGACAAGCTGTAGACAGCCTGGGGTAAGAATGTTCCAGAATGAGAATAGTAAGCTCAAAGCCTGAGGCCAAAAGGAGTTTGGTGTCTCAAGGGGACCAGAAGGGAGGGCAGCACAGCTGGAACAGAGTAAACAAGGCAGGGTGGCATGAGGCCAAGCTGGAGAGCGGGGTAAGGGTGAGATAGGCCAGGTCTTGGGGGTCACAATGAGGAGTTTTACTTTATCCTGGGTGCCCTGGGAAGATATTTGAAAGGTGTAGGCAGAAAAAAAACCTAACTGGCTGGTGTGTGTGGGCTGGGTTGAGGGTGGATGAGAGTACTCGCCGACAATGCTGCCTTCAGTAGGTCCCTGAACAGATCACTGGGTTCAAATCCTGCCTCCACGTCTTTCTGTCCTTGGGCAAGTTACTTAGCCTCTTTGTGCCTCAGTTTCCTCAGAGTATAGTGGTTAGAAGCATGGACTCTGAAGACAGACCCCTTGAGTTCCAATCCTAGCTTTATTGCCTCCATGCTGTGGGATGTTGGACATGTTTCTTAACCTCACAGCATCCCCTGTAAAATGAGGATAACAATAGGACCCACCTCATGGGGTGATTGTGAGAGTTTCATATGAGTTACTACACACGGAGGCCTGCAGAAAAGACAGGGGAGGGTGTGGTGGCTGCAAAAGGGAAGATTTAGAAGGGGAAGACTTGCTGTTTGAATTCTGTCATTGTCCCAAGGAAGAGAAAATGCCTTCACTTGACACAAGAGTTGAGATTGGACATTGGGGAAACCTTGTGAAATGCTATGCCCTGAAGAGGGACTGCCTGAGTGTGATTCTTAGAAAGACTGCATGGAGCTGGACACTGACAAAGAGCCTACAGACTCTTCTAACCTGATCAGCCAGAGGACTTTGATGTCATGTAGCAAAAGGAACCCTGGACTTTCCCCTATCACTTGCAGAATGGTCCCCAGAGGGATTCGTCTGCTTTGTGGGGCCTCGTTTTTCCCATCTAGAAAATCTGCTGGTAGAAGTGGACGGTCTCTGAGGTTGAGCTTTCTGGGACTTCTGTTCTCCAGGGCCTTCACCAGATCCTCCTCCCGGAGAACCAGCGTGACATGCGGCCCCTGGTCCTTGTGAGCCTGGGAGCCGAGGTGATACGGATAAGGAGAGAAAAATTTTGGGAACTGATTGACAGCGAGGTAAAAGAGAAGTTGTACAGATTCCAGATCAAGTACCCCAGGTCAGTGCTGGAAATGTGCATACATCCCATTAGATTGAATAAACAAGTTTTTGCCTATTATTTTAGTAAAAGTAAGAAAAAAGTGCTAATATCTAGTGCTGAAAAGGGGGGAATGAGACCGGTAGTTGTTAGTACCCCCTAAATTGTCTCAATCCTTTTGATAATAATTTTAGCATTATGTTTCCAGGACCATACCCTTTGAAGTAAAGGTCTACCTGTGAATTTATCTTCATATAATTAAATTATGTGAAAAGCTACCTGTGCTAACATGTTTATGGCAGCCATATTCATAATAGAAAAACCACTACCACCACCACACATGTCATACTATGGGGATAGTTTAGAAATTGTGGTGCATTTCTTTTATAGAGCATAACCATTTTATTGAAAAAATTGTTAAGTTTAGGGGCACCTAAGTGGCTCAGTCAATTTAGTGTCAGACTTCAGCTCAGGTCATGATCTCATGGTTTGTGGATTCGAGCCTTGCGTTGGGCTCTGTGCTGACAGCTGGGAGCCTGGAGCCTGCTTCAGATTCTGTGTTTCCCTCTCTCTCTGACCCTTCCCTGCTCATGCTCTGTCTCTCTCTGTCTCTCAAAAATAAATAAGTGCTTAGAATTTTTTTTTAAATGTAAGTTTAGGTTGCCTGGGTGGCTCAGTCAATTGAACATCTAACTTCAGCTCAGGTCATGATCTTGTGATTCGTGGGTTCAAGCTCTACATTGGGCTCACTGCTATCAGCCCAGAATCCACTTTGGATCCTCAGTCCCCCTCTCTCTGCCCCTCCCCCGCTTGTGCTCTCTCAAAAATAAATAAACTTTAAAAAAATGTTTTTATTTGTAAATTTAATGGCTCTGTAGCAGGAAGTTAAATAGATGATATAATGATACATGAAAAGGACAAGGTGCAAACTTGTATATATACTATGGCTATGTCTTTGTAAAACACAAGAGAAAAATCTAGAAGGAAATAGCAAAAATGGTAACCTCTGTAATACTGACAAATTTGTAAGAGTCATTCTGTCTGGAAGGTGAGACTAAAAGGTACTTCCTAGTTATCGTTACATATTCTTCTCACATTTGTTTCTGCAATGCATATGCATTGCTTTTATAATGAGGGAAGAAAAGAAATATTTTTTAAAAGTTGTTGTCAGGATACTGGCATTCCAAGTGAAGTTTTTCTCTTTATTCTCCAAATGTTTGGTAATGATGATATATTACTTTTAAAATTAAAAAAATTAATATCTATCTTGAAAGATTTGATAAAAAGATTTATTTTTTACTTTTCCCTTGTTTTCAAATTTTCCAGAGTGAACACTTATATAACATGAAAAAAAACCTTTATTTTTTTATGTAAAAATTAACTGGACCAGTAGTTGCAAAACAATTTTGAATTTTTTTTTAACATTTATTTATTTTTGAGACAGGGAGAGACAGAGCATGAACAGGGAAGAGGCAGAGAGAGAGGGAGACACAGAATCTGAAACAGGCTCCAGGCTCTGAGCTATCAGCACAGAGCCTGACGCGGGGCTCAAACTCACGGACTGTGAGATCATGACCTGAGCCGAAGTCGGACGCTTAACCGACCAAGCCACCCAGGCGCCCTGCAAAACTATTTTTATCTCACACTGTTATTACTAAAAAGTGTTTGAGTATATACCCCCTAGAATATATATGTGAATATGAATAACATGTATTAATTATTATTGTTATATACATATATTGCTGTACTAATATATACATTATTGACGTACCGAAATAGATCTTTAAGAAATAAGACAAAAGTAAATATGAATGAGGTCCTACTATTTTTTTCACACAACCCAGTGGATCTTGTTCACCTCCCTGGGTGACATGCTCTGTATCCCCACGTTGGGGCCCTCAGCTTAGACTCCTGGTCTTACCACTGGGCCCCCTCCCTCCACCTCCTCACCACTAGATCCTTTCTGCATACTGTGCTCTTGCGAAAACCCAAATCTGGCCATGTTAAACTCCTTAAAACCTTTCAGTGGCATCTCACTGCTTATGGATAAGCAGACTCAGTGCCGGGTATGTGACCCTTCATGGTGTGACCCTTCACCTCCCCTGCAGCACTTCTGGCCACCTGTAACCCACTCTGGCAGCTCAGGCAGATTGCCTCCTGGACCCTGTATATATTTGACTTTGCCAATGCTGCCCCTTCTGCCTGAAATTCCATCCCCTAGTCTTGCCACTCTTTTTTCTGATAAATTCCTGCTCATTCTTTAAGATTCATCTCCTCCAGGAAGGCTTCCCTGACTAACCCAGGTTGGCGTAAATACCCCTTCCTGATACTCTCTACAGGGCTCTGCCATTGACCATTGTATTGAACTGTAACTGTTTAGAGCTGGGTAGTTTGTACAGTTCTTTCCCCATCACTTGATTAATTGCTTCATGAAGGCGTGGACTGGGCTTTCCCTGCCCTTCATGTCTGACATCTACCTATGCAGTACCCAGTACAGGGTAGGTATACAATAAATGAATGAATGAATGAATGAATGAGTGTATGAATAAAGCATTCTCACTGCAGAAAACTGGAAATGCTGAGTGTTTTAAAAAGTGAAAACTAGAACCATTTGCAATCCTCCAACAACCCCATGTTAGCATTTTGTGTATTTCCTTTTACTGTATGTATTTTTTTTTTTTTTGCTACATGGATATGTGCCAAATATGCATTTATCATTCAGGTGCACAAAGTTTCATAATGGAGATTATACCGATTATGCAATTTCGCATCCTCCCCCTTTTCTCTTTTCTTGCGGTCAGACATGGTTTTGCTGACAGGTGTGGAAGCAGGTGGTTCCTAGTGGTAAGGAAAAAGGAGGTGTGAAGGCAAGCAGATCTGTAGAGTTACTGCAGCCATGTCCAATAAGCATGTGAAAGAATTCAATGTGGGATCTGTATGACTTTGGATAGGTCATTTCTCCTCTCCGCAGAGTCAAACTTCATTCTGCAAAACAAGAAAATGAGACTAGACCAGTGTCTCTTCCCAAGTATGGAACATATGCACAGAAGATTTACAAGACGATTTTAGCTGGTATACTAATTGACATTTTTAGCTTTCACAGCTATGTACTTATTCTAATATGAATTAGAGAAACAACATGATGGGTCACCTGGGTGGCTCAGTTGGTTGGGTGTCCAACTCTTGATTTCGGCTCAGGTCATGACCTCGCAATTTCATGGGTTCAAGCTCCATGTCGGGCTCCGTGCTGATGGTATGGAGCCTGCTTGGGATTCTCTGTCTCCCTCTCTGTCTGTCCCTCCCCAACTTGTACTGTGTCTCTCTCAAAATAAATAAATAAACAAAAATTTTTTAAAAAGAAAAAGAAAAACATGACTAGTTCACTAAACTCATGGTTTGACAGATCTTGTTGCTGAGAATAAGGCCAAAGTAAATATTTAAGTAAAAGAAACATGGCAGATTTAAGAAAAGTTATTAATAAATTAAAGAACAGGTGATATGTAGATATGGCCCAAATTGGGGCAGTTTTGTGCGAAAAACAAGTTGAGAAGCACTGGTTGTCCCTTGCAGTTCAAAGATGCCACAATTCTCCAATTCCTGTGCACAACCAATAGTTAGAGCCACCTACTCAAAAAAAAGGATTTTAGGAGAACTAGATCCTCAAGTGATGCTTGGCATATGATGGGTATCAGTTAATGCCTATAGAATTGAAATTCAGAAAAGGTTTCCGTGGACTTGAAGAGGGTGGCAGATGTTTGAGCACTCAGCATCTGTGCTGTCCAGTCAGCACTCCGCTGCAGTGATCCGCAATGCTGACAGACGGAATTCTGGCTTATTCATTCAGTGTTTGAACTCCTGGTTTCTAGACTGCTAAAGCAGGCAGAAAACATATCCATTATCTAGCTCAAATCCTCCATGTTGTAATTGAGGACTGTGAAGCCCCAGAAAGGGGACGTGACATCCTGAAGATGACAGTCAGTGCCCATGGGATACCTGTCCTGTGAATGCCACAGGCTAGATAACCTGACACATCTCCCCCTGGAAGGCGTAGGGAGGGCTGTGGGGAATGTAATGAGTATATAGCTGAGTTCCCAAGACAGAAGGGAAATCTCCAAGGGCCGAAAGGAAGTAGCGCCTAAAAGCCAAAGCACGGAGTGTGATCTAGTGTGGGATTGCCTGGCGGGAGTGGGCTGGACTCGGGGTTAAGGGCATCAGGGGCTGGAATTTTACACCTGCAGGGACACATGAAACTAAATCCCCTGCACAAAGCTGAGGCTTTTAGAAGAGCTACCCTGTTTTGTGAAAAACTAAACTAGAAATCAACATGACCCATCAGCATCAAGGAATCTTGTCTGTCTTAACTTGGACTCTGGGTCCCCCCCCTCCCCGCAAAAAAAGAGACCCCTCCCCCTAAGAATCTATAATCACATGCTTGCCCCTCATAGGTTTTGGTGAGTCCTGTAGCATCTTTGAACCCCAGTTTCCATGTTTCTGAAATATGGTGGTTGTGAGGATTACACGAGTTAGCGAGTAAAGTGCTTGGCCCGTGAGACGTGCTAAGTCAGAGTTGGATATTGTTGTTTTTATTATGGAAGAAATCAGGAGTTAGTGGAACTTTTTAAGTGGAGACTATCCAGTGCTGTGCTGGGGAATGTTTAACAACTGACTCTTTGGGAGGTGGGTGGGAAGTAAGCCTGATTTGAAGTGTTTACTGATTTCTGTGGTGTGTATACTCCCACTATGGCCAATTTTGAGCTCCTAACCCTGTGTCACTGAACATGGGCTTGAGGAGAGTTGCATGTCATTAGCACTCTGAGCTGAGAGGGGCTGACTCTGACACACCACTGAGACCAACAGGCCTAGCTAGTAGCC
Organism: Lynx rufus; assembly: GCF_022079265.1. Lineage (NCBI taxonomy): Eukaryota > Metazoa > Chordata > Mammalia > Carnivora > Felidae > Lynx > Lynx rufus. The sequence continues at coordinate 23,314,543 of NW_025814896.1, read as the reverse complement.
CATTCTGACCTCTGGGTTTTTTACTGAGTTGGTGTCTATGGATCAAAGTTGACTCTCTTCTGGTCAATATAATGTAGCTGGAAGAATGTTCTAATTTGTTAGTGACTTATTAGGCTTGCTTCCTAGGTGAGAGTGTAGGCAAGTCAACAGAAATAGAACATGCCCTTGCCTTGCTGTGGTCTCAGAAGGAAATAAACCAATGAGTGCTGAGCCCACTCCCCTTCCCCCACTCTTTTCCCCCTCCCATGCTATGAGGGAAGGCGATGGAGTAGAGCCAGGGCACCAAGACCAGTCCAAGGCAGCTACCAATCTACTTTCTGTCTCTATAGATTTGCCTGTTCAGGACATTTTGTGTAAATGGGATCATTCAATGTATGGTCTTTTGTGACTAGCTTCTTAGCATTATGTTTTCAGGTTTCATCCATGTTGTAGCATATACTGTTTATTGTCATTCCTTTTTGTTGTCAAATAATATTCCATAGCATGTACCTATCACACTTCATCCACTCCTCAGTGGATGGATGTTGGGTTGTTTCCACTTTTTGGCCATGATGAATAATGCTGCTGTGAACGTTCTTGTGCAAGGTTTTACATGGACAAAGGTTTTCATTTTTCTTGGGTTTATACCAGATGAAATTGCTGGGTAAGTTAACTCTGTTTAACCTTTGAGGAACTGCCAGACTCTTATCCAAAGTGGCTGCACCAGTTTACCTTCCCATCAGCAATGTACCAGAACCCTTGTTTTGATATCTCTACTTTATTACACATTTTTATCTATTTTTTAACTTTATTTATTTTGAGAGAGAGATAGAGTATATATGCATGTGTATGCATGCATGCATGAGCAGGAGAGGGACTGAGAGAGAGGGAGAGAGAGAATCCCAAGCAGGCTCCACACTGTCAGTGCAGAGACCAGTGTGGGGCTCCATCTCATGAACTGAGAGATCGTGACAAGAGCCAAAAGCAAGAGTTGGATGCTTAACTGACTGGGCCACCCAGGCACCCCTATCCGGTTTTTGTTTGTTTGTTTGTTTGTTTGTTTGTTTTGTTTTTTAAATTATAGCCATCCTAGTGGGCATAAGTGGTATCTCATTGTGGCTTTGATTTACATTTCTTTGATGGAAAATGGTTACCTATATAATTTAAATTTTTAGTAGCCACTTTATAAGAAGTGTAATTAACTTTTAAGATATATTTTATTGAATTCAGTGTATCTCAAATATTACCATTTCAACACGTAATCAACATAAACATTTTTAATGAGATTCTCTACATTTGTTTTTGTTCTAAGTCTTTGAAATCTGGTGTGTAGTTTACACTCACAACACATCCCTCATTCAGATTGGCCACATATCACAGACTTAGTAGCCACATGTGGCTCATGGCCACTGCACGGGACAGTGCAGGTCTAGGGGAAGAAAGTGTGGAAAGGTAGAGAAGGCAGAGAGGAGTCTGGAAGAGGCACACAGGTGGGATGGAGCACACTATGTTTAGGAATTGAAAGAATGGCAGGAGGCAAGGCTGGAGGGGCAGGGGGGACAGGAGGAGCAGGTGTGGGAATGTCAACATCTGTGTCTTACCTTCAGTGATGAAGATATGTGCCAGAAGTTCCTCCAGGAGAACAGCTGGAATATCTTTCGGAAGGACCTGATGCGGCTGCTGCTGAAGCCTCGCCAGCGTCCATCATTCATTCCAATCCGGCCCAAGAAGAAAGGGATCTACAACCCCAAGAGTTTCGTGCTGGATTTGTGTAGCCTCGACAAGGAGACTAAACCTTGTTATCCCATTTTTATGGCACCCCAGAAATACCTCCCCCCATTGAGGATTGTCCAAGCCATCACAGCCCCCCGGTACAAAATCCAAGAACTCCTGCCTCAGTATAAGAATGCAGGAGTCCTTGTTTAGACCCAATAAAAGATGGGTTGGTCACCATGTTTCCTGAGTGACCACCATGGGACTTGTGGGGCTTAGAGTGGGGGCCTCCTGGGGGCTGTGGGTCCAGAGAGATGTGTGGGGGCAGCAGCTCAGGCACTGTCTCCCTTGACACTTTTGGGGCTTAGTGGATGGTCAGGAGGCTGGGTGTGGATGGGGTAAGCACTGGGGATGGTTTCAGGGTGGGAGGGTCTTACTGGGTGAGATGGACGGGAGGCACAGAGGGGCTCAGATCAAAGTGAGCAAGACCAGACCATTTGCAAACTCAAATGCCTTGCAGAGGCCACACAGGTCATCTAAAGGAGCGCAGCAGAAGGACTGGGCAGGCAACAGGCAATGGTGGGGACTGGTGTGCACATTCCCCATCCAGATGGAACAGCTGCTCCCTCTCCTCAATTGATGCCATGCCAGGAAATAATGCAGGCCCCTGACTGACAGTCCTTAGATTTTTTAAGAGAACCAAGAAACCCAATATTTTAGGTGATTCCTACTGGTTTTTAAATGTGAGCAACTAATTCAAATTGTTTTTGAAATACTATGTTAGGCAAACAAAACACATACGTGGGCTGTGTTGGACCTACAAGCTGCTGGTTTGCCAGTGCTCATCAAGCCCCTCTGACAGGGCGTTGCCAGAGACTGGAGGAGGCGTGACTGGGGGTGGGGTGGGGGTGGGAGGTATAAGGAGCGAGAGACACAGATGGGCAGCATGACAAGAGCAGGCATTCTGGGTGTTGAGGATGGGGAGCCAGCAGCCTGAGAGAGAAGAGGCAGCCAGAGATAAGAAGGTGGTAGGTCGGACTTACAGAGGGCTCCTTGGCCCCTCTGAGGGGTCCCAAACCTGTGGCTACCTGTTAGTGACCTGGGCTGGCTCTCTTTGTTGGTAACACTGGGTCAAATCACCTCTCTCCCTTGGGAAGCTCCATAGTTTAGCTGTGAGAGCACTGGGGGCCTGGTAGAGGTCACGGCAGCACATGAGCCTGACCTGGGGCCACAGGGAGAGACAGGAGCCCTCTTCCACCCATCCCTCCCCACCCCACACACTCACCTACTCCACGTGGCAAGGAGCAGGTTAGGAAGAACACCTGAGAACAGAGCCTGGCTCTGTTTCTATGTCACTGGACCCCTTTGAGCACCTTGAGTCCTTCACCTGCACCTGTTTCCCTAGTGGCAAAGTGAGCGAGTTGGACAAGATCAATGATTTTCACAAGAGGTGAGTATAGTTTGAAAAGCATATTCAACATTATAATTTTGTTTGTTGTATTTAAAAGAAAACTTCTCATGTTGCACAGCAAAGAAGAAGGGGTATGGAATTTTTCTTTCAGAAGAGGGTGTGGATGTAAAAGAATAGAGAAGTAGTGGACTCATCATCTCTGGCTTCTCTGATAGCTTCAGATGGTCAAGGAGACTGTGATGCCTGCAGCATTTCTGAAAAGGCTGTCTGTGACCTACAAGGATGAGGTGGCACTGTTTGGGGACCAGGTAAATTGGGGTGTCTGACTATATTTAGGGCTGTCTTTGCATTTAGGGCTGTGGCTCCAAGATGTAGGTATGGACATCTTATTCATTCATTTGAAGTTTATTTACTTTTGTTTATACTTGCTTTGTTATACTATACTTTGTATACTATACAAATATATAGTATACTATACTATACTTTGTTTATATAGCAGATCCAAAAGAGATTAAGAGGCAGTCTCTGTCCTCTCTTATTCTCCAGGCTAGGAGTCAGCAAGCTCTATAAAGGGCTAAATAATAACTATTTTAGATTTTTAGGCCATACAGTTTCTTTAGTGTTCCAATAAAACTTTATTTATAAAAATAAATGGCCTGCGGGCCATAGTTTGCTGATCCCTACAGCCCTTAAAGGTTCTTGAGCAGACATGACATGACATGACCAGAGAAGGAGTGAGAAACTTATTACTGAGTGCTTATTCTGTGACAGCCATCTTGCTAAGCATCTGACTACAGAGTCTGATGACCTTGGGTTAAGATCCCAGCTCTGCCATTTAATGGCTGTTGAGGATTAAAAGAAGTGGTGCATGAACTAGACAAATGGTTAAAAAAAAGAAAAAGAAAAAAGAGGTGGTACATGTGTAGCAAGATGTAGGATTTTATTCACCCAGACCCCAGGGCCCTGCTTCCTGGGAAGTGAGAGAAAAAACTTGCAGAATAGGAAGTAGAACATGTTTTCCAGGGGAGTGGCGGGTGAGAAAATGGACTAGAAGGGCAACCCTGGAGTGAGGGTGCTAGAGGGAGAACATGGGGGCTGGGCTTCTCGAAATCTTGAGGAGAGCAGAGCAAAAGCAGAGCTTTTTCTGAAGCCATCATTTAGCAGACAGAAGAGTTTGAGAATGAGATATGTCTAAAAAGGTTTTCAAAGACCTTTTCTGTGCATTGAGAATATGTTTCTCCTTTGGTATTTTCTTGAAGAAGCCAAGTAAACATTTGCGTAGCTCTTAATTATGGTTTTATGTGGTACTGCTGTTTCTTTGAATTCAGTAACCAAGCAGAGAATGGGTCTCCAGTTATTTTTGGGTTACACTTGTGAAGTCCCTGGTACACAGTAAGTGATCAATACATGTTAGATGTTATTAGCACCTTTTTGACCGAGATCAATTTGGCCATCCAGAGACTCTCTTTCCCTTAGAGTGAAATAGGAAACCGAATCTTTGGAAGTCTAAGTCTTCATAATCAGTGCAAAAGGCCATCCTGAGTGATGTGGGGGGAGGGGGCAGGGGGGGCATCCTGGTTGACATCCTGCCCAAACTCTACACTCTTCTGAAATGGTTAATGTCAACATGTAAGGGCAGGTTGGAGGGAGAGAGCAGAGCAGGTCAACAAAAGCACTAACATGTGCTGTGGGTGAGGGTGCTGTTTGGAAGAATGAGTGGGGGCAGTATGGGGAGGCTTGTGGCTGCTTCTAAGTGTGTGAGAGCCTCCCAGCTTCTAGGCCGTGAGCTTCAGAATGAGCAGTGGTTCTTAAGGCTGCCTCACATACACTCTGCAACATGGAACAGGGATCAGAATCAGGCAGGGGAGGACAAATTATGATTTGGGAGAGAAGCTCGTGCAAAAGGAGCAAACATGACACCCCTTGGTATAGTGTTAGCAACAAACTGTTTTCAGTGCCACAGAGGTCCTTACTGCCCACCTGGGCCCAGATCCAAGGTTCAGGAAACCCACAGTGACCTGCCACCAGGTAGAAGGGCCTGGGCCCAGGTATTGAGCACCCGCTGTGTGCCAGGCACTGCATGAGGCACTCTAGAGAGGCTATGGCTTGTCCTGAAAGCATTTCCTGGCATTATCCTCATTTGACAGATGAGGAGCCTGAGGCCTAGAGTGGCAAAAGCCTTGTCAAACCTCACTCAGCTACCAGGTGGTTGTTCCAGGAAATGCATGTGTTCTCTCTGCACCCAGTGCCCTTCCAGGCAGAGTTGCAGCGTGTGCTGCCACACCATCGTTACTCATCTATCCCAAATGAGCCACCTGTTTTCACCATTCAGTACACACAACCCTGCAACTGTGTCTGAGAGAATATAATCACCCTCTGGAATGATTTTCCATATGTAAATAAGCATAGTCATACTTGGAGAGGCACACCCAGGCCACTTGAGCCAAAAATATAGCCCTAGCATGAACAGCTTCCACTGTTTGGGGGAAAATGAAAAAAACCCATTTGAAAAATAAACACAAGGAGACATTGCCAGAGTTTGTTATAGGAAGTGTTTAAGATCACATCTTGGGATTGGAAGCAAAAACATTCTTTAAATTCTTCATTCCTTTTATACAACTCCTGGAAAAATTGTACCTTCCAGTTGTGGAAAGTCTCAGGGGTGAGACAGGTCACTTGACAACTCCCATGATACCACCAGAGGCCGTTTTGCCACGAGGCCTTTTTATTTGGGGATTTAAGGGGCTTAACCACAGGGGTGCTGAGTTGCAGAATTTGTAACCACTGGTTCAGAGCTGACAATGAGGGTGAGTAGTTTCTAGGTGGTTGGGAAGCAGCATCAAAGCTAGAACAAGGGTTTTTCATGGCTGCTGGAGGCTGTGGGCTTTAGCCCTGTGGACATAGCTGTGGAAAAGTGGTGCATCTGGACGTGTGCTGTGTAGCCTTCAGCCAGGCTCCTTCTCTTTCTGGAGCCTCACTGCTATCATTTTTTTTTTTTAATTTTTTTTTCAACGTTTATTTATTTTTGGGACAGAGAGAGACAGAGCATGAACGGGGGAGGGTCAGAGAGAGAGGGAGACACAGAATCGGAAACAGGCTCCAGGCTCTGAGCCATCAGCCCAGAGCCCGACGCGGGGCTCGAACTCACGGACGGCGAGATTGTGACCTGGCTGAAGTCGGACGCCCAACCGACTGCGCCACCCAGGCGCCCCTCACTGCTATCATTTGTAAAGTTGTTGGGGTCTGGTGTGTGTTCTTCACACACTATTGTCTTGCCCTACCTATCCTTCAACTTCTAAAACCTCCCCACCCCCAAGAGAAAATTCAGAATCAAGAAGAAAATGGATTATTAAGACACTTTGGAAGCTTATATAGACCAGTTACTTTATAGAATGTCTTCTGATTTGGGTTGGTTTTGTATTTTCTCATGATTAGACCTAGGTTATACATCTTTGGCAGGAACCACAGAAGTGGCTCTGTCTCCTTTTCATTGGATGCTATCAAGTGGTGTGAGATTTCAGTGTGTCCCATTACTGGTGATAACTTTGATTATTGGATTGAAATGATGTCTCTACTGTAAAATCACTTTTGATACATATTCCCTTTTTATTTAGAAAATCATATATACTGTATATGTATGTATGTTGTGGTAAAAAAAAGTAAAATTTACCATCTTGTTTTTAGGTGAGTAGTTCAGTAGTGTTAAGCATATTTACATTGTTGTGAAACAGATCTTCAGATCCATATCATCTTGCAAATTTGAACTGAATACCCATTAAACTATTCCTCTTGCCACTTCCCACCATTCTACTTTCTGTCTCTGAATCTATTTAGATATACCCCATATGAGTGGAATTGTACAGTATTTGTCATTTTGCAACTGCCTTATTTCACTTAGCACAATGTCCTCAAGGCTCATCCATATTGTGATAAGATGTCCTTCTCTTCTAAGGCTGAAAAACATTCATAGCATGCATATTCCACATTTTACTTATCCATTCATCTATTCATGGAAATTTGAGTTGCTTTCACCTCTTGACTTTTGTGAATAATGCAGCTATGAACATGAGTGTGCAGATAGCACTTTAAGATCTTGCTCTCAATGTTCTTGGATATATACCCAGAAGTGGGATTGCTGGACTCACGTGGTGGTCCTAGTTTTGATTTTTTGAGACACTGTCATCCTGTCTTGCATAGCAGCTGCACCATTTCACAGTTCCACCAATAGTACACAAGGGCTCCAATTTCTGCATGTCAATGTTTGTTACTGTTTTTTGTTAGTAGCCATCCTAATGGCTGTGAGGTGATATCTCATTGTGGTTTTGATTTGCATTTCCCTAATGATAAATGAAGCTGAGCATTTTTCATGTGCCTTTTGTACATCATCTTTGGAAAAATGTCTATTCAAGTCCTTTGTCCATTTTTAAAAATGTTTTTTTTTAATTATTTTTGAGAGAGAGAGAGCACGAGCTGGGGAGGGGCAGAGAGATGGGGGAACAGAGGGTCTGAAGCAGGCTCTGCAGTGACAGCGGTGAGCTCATGTGGGGCTTGATCTCAAGAACCATGAGATCATGACCTGAGCTGAAGTTGGATGCTCAACCGACTGAGCCACCCAGGTGCTCCCCCTTTGTCCATTTTTTAATCGGGTTGATTTTTTGTTGTTAGAGTTTCTGATATATTCTAGATATTAACCCCTTTTCAGATACATGATTTGCAAAAATGTTGTTCATTCCACAGATTGCCTTTTCATTCTGTTGATTATGTCATATTGTTTTGATAGGGATTCTGTGAGGACATATGGAACTATGTAAATATCCCCTTCCTTATTATACTTTTCATTTATTCACTCATTTATTTATATCAGTATTGGACTCATGGCTTCCTATATTATGCAATGTGTTAAAACCTGTTACTATATCATTCTGTGTTTTGATACAATCTTTTTGACACATTCTCTGAACACTTATTTTTGCCACAATAGGATATTCCAGGATGATCTTGTACTTCCCTCAATGTAATCCTGGAATTAGCCATTTCTCTAAGGACCCTGGTTCCTTTTAGTAGAGAATAGTATTTGGTAGAGAATGGCCCTGACTCTGGCACTGAATAAATCTATGGTTTTGGAAGGCCCAGTAATTGATCTGGAGAGGCATACCTCCTCAACCAGCCAGAACCCTCATTTACAGATGAGGAGACTGAGACCTAAATGGGATCAACTGGCCAGTATCCCCCAGTTAGTAAGAGAGCTTGGAAAAGAACAGAGGCCTCTGACTCCCTATGTAGTGCTCCTCCCCTGGCAATACATATTGCTAGCTATGAGGTGTGAGTGGGGCTTGTCCCCTCTGGACTTTCCTTTTTCTGTCCACTGAGGGTAGCTTCACCCTGGAGGTTCAGGACTGCCTGCGACCTAACCTCGTCTCAGCTTTTTATGAGCCTTCCCTCTCTGGAAACCTTTATGGGTGAATCCACATTAAATGGCAGAGGAAAGCCTCAGCTTTTAGCGTTAGCTCTGGTGGATTTGGGGCTGGCAGACTTGGATTAGTCCAAGTGCACCTGGGTCTCCTAGGCCAGACCAGGCATTTGAGACGTGTCTTCCTGAATCCCATCTCAGTCAGCTAACACCTGTCTCACAGGGACATCAACAGAGGATGGGGTCCAGGCCTGATCCTGAGAAAGCAACGGGAAGGGTCTCCTCTACCTGTCTCCTTCTGGTTCCAAGCCCACTTGGGTTATACCAACAAGGAAACACTAGAAACACTCCTTCCCACATTTGGAGACCCATCTCTTGAGCCCCACTTCAAAGTTGGGAGTAAGATTCCTTCGGGTATTCCATTAGGAATGTTTTCTGTGCCTGATTTGGGGGTGGTGCTACATCTGACCAGCACTGTCCGGTTTGGTCAGCTATGGCCTGGGGAGGCCCAACTACTCAACCAGTGCCTATTAGCAGTGACACCACGCTAGTCTGAAAAGCTGAGCTTTGGTCCCCTTTATATTCAGCAGTCATTTCCTAAGCCCCCACCATGTGTCAGGCATTATGTAAGCTCAATCCAGTGGACTTTCATGTAATAGTGAAGGTACAAGTGGGTTCCACATATGAGGCACAAGTAGCGGCTGCAAGGGAAATGGCCTAACTTCTGACATTTGGTTCTGGCACTTTAATTCTGGGGTGTCAGGTCCTTGTAGAAAGACTGAGCATATAAATTAAAAATTGAGTTTGGGGGCCCAACTCAATTGGCTGGCTCAGTTGGTTGAGCGTCTGACTCTTGATATTGGCACAGGTCATGATCCCAGGGTCATGGGATCAAGCCCAGCATCGAGCTCCGCGTTGAGCATGAAGCCTGCTTAAGATTTTCTCTCTCCCTCTGTCCCTCTCCTCCACTCACACACTCTAAAATAAAATAATTGCTTAGTTGTTAAAAAATATTGGGTTGGGCAATGAATGATTCTGCTAAGTGAAAAATGTGGAAAGGGTACTTACTACAGGCAGAATAAACAGTTTGAGCAAAGTTGGAACCACCGAAGTGTGAGGTTACCTGGAAGAACAGCAGGGCACCGAGGTGGGCTACTGTCTGAGTGATGGAGGAAGTTGTCATAAGACATGAAACTTCAGTTACCTCAGAGCCTAGGCCTGAAAGGTGCAAACACTGTACCTTCCGGCAGTGTACGGACTTTACAAGCAATGGAGACTCCATGTAGGTTTTAAAAATTTTTATTTTTTTAAAGTTAACATGTGCATAAAAGGAAACTGAATAACACAAGAAGCAAAGAACAAAGTCATCCATAATCACAAGCAGTTTACAGTTTGACTTCTAGGTCCCATGTATCTACACAACTAAGCATTTTAATGTAATTAAGATCGTAGTTATGTATCATGCTTTTTTTACACACCATGAATTTTACCATTTCAAAGTCCCAAAACTATGAGTATTTTGATAACCAAGAATACACTACACCAACACCATCTGAAAGAAAAAAATGTAATCCTGCCTTTCTTGGCGACAAAAATGTTAACAGGCCTCTAGATAAAGATATTGGCAGAGCTACAATTAAAATACTGCATTCCCTTAATGTTCAATTAAAAATGAGACATAAAGTAACAGAGTACACAAAGTATAATGCTTCTAAAAGAATTCATTATCCAATCTATACTATTCAAATATTAGCAAGGACGTATGTTTCCACTGAATCACTTAATGTATTCCTATAGTACAGCCAAAGAGATGCACACACATTAACAGTTATCACTAGAATATAGATATGAACACATCCACATGCATCTCTCCCACTATACTTCCTTCTGCCCCTCTGCTGCCAGTCTGATGAGTAAGTCCTGACATACATTTCTCAGAGACAGCCTAACACTTCCATGCCCAAGATGCTTCCTTCCTATCAATTACAACAACAAAAACTTAGAAATTGGCTAATTCAGTAGCTGTACATTGTATCATACATTGTCATCTCAGGACATCCAAAAAGCTTAGATGTTACAAAATAATGAACTTGTCCACAACAAACACAGGTACTTTATAAAAATGCACATATTGACTTATGTTTATAACCTAAAACTGTCTTCTAGATGTGGAGATACTAGCAAAAAGCCCTTCCCTTCACCCCTCCTCTGCTCCCTCCACCATTTCAATGACTAAGTATAGGACTACATCTAGCTCCAAGAGGCAGATTAACAGACACTCCCAGAACAGTCCTTCCTAAAAACTAACAAAAGGGCACTTATAAAGGGATTATTTTACTACTTCTACTTTTAATACACTTTGGGCATTAGGACTTGTTTTATCCTTTAACACACAGCAATATTAACTAAAATGCACATACAGAATAATGGTTAGACAATCTGAACTTGTCTTAAAGACTCGTGGGCACAGAACCCTTCTCTCATTTCCCCCCACCCCCCCACTCCCCACAGTGAATACTCTCCAAGACATCAAGTTTAACACTTCCATTCCCCAAATACAACCATTCCTGTAAATTAACAGAACTTAAAGGGTGTTGTTACTTTCTCTACTTCTAACATATTGTTCATTTTCAAACATCTAGAAGACTAGATGTTTCAAAATTTGCCCACTACATACATAGTAGGACTGAAGGAACATTCTGGCCTAGACCTTCCTCTTTTCACCTCTTATCAACCCAGTGGAAAGTATAAGCATCTGTAATGCTTAGAGGGGATTTTAACAATTTCACTTCCTCTAGTTGTTTTCAGAAGTCTTTCCTACTAATTTAAACACAAAGTGTATACAATGTATTTGTTTACTAACTACTTTTGTCATACACTGGCAACCTCTTTTAACATCTAGGAAGACTAGATGTTGTAAATTAGGACTCCTTTGTCCTTTATATACACTATATACATAGCTAAGTAAAACCCAATGCGAATGCAGACATAGGGGACAATGGTTTAATCCTGCCTAACTATAAACATACTGGTATACAGCCCTTTGCGCTTTCTTCTTCCTCCCTGAACCAGCACAACTATTATATAATGTGTACTGCTGAGAGGTGGTTTGATCATTTTGATCATTCCATTTTCAAAAAGACAGTATCTCACATGAATTTTAACAAAAGGGTATCTACAAAATGTGTTATTTTTCTACCTCTACTTTTAACATACTTTGTGCACTTCTAAACATCTAGAAAGGCTAGATGTTTCAAATAAGGACTTAAGTTTGTCCACTATATACACAGTAGTGTTGAATAAACTACACACATGTAACAATGGGTTATATCTGAAAGTGTCTTCTGCGTAGGAACATTCTAGTCTAGAACCCTTTATTTCTCACAGCTCCTCTCCACCACCAACCCACTGGGTGGGTACAGATAGGCACATGTGTCACTTAGATGTGACTACAATGTCATCTCTAAAAGTTCTTTTCAGAAGACAGCCTTTCAATGAATTTTAACACAAAGTGTACAAAATGTGTTAGTTTACTAACTCTACTTTTGTCATACATTGGCAACCTCTTTAATATCTAGAGACTAGATATTATAAAATTAGGACCCATTTGTCCAGTATATTTACAATATATACAGTCAAGTTAAATGCACATAACATATAGGACAATGGACAAGCTGAAATTTCCTAGCACACACTAGCAAAATATCTTTTGCAATTTCTTCCCTCCCACCTCCCACAAACCAATGAACGAGTAAGCATACTGTTCAGAGAGGTGAGTTAGCAATTCCATTTCCAAAAATAGTATTTCCCATCAGTTTTTAAAAGCTATTTACAAGAAGCATTACTCTACTTCTACTTTTAAGTACATCAAGCATTTCTAAATATCTAGAAAGACTAGATATTTCATATAAGGACTTAGTTGTTCACTATGTACAAAGCACTGTTAAATAAAATTGCACACACCTAACAATGGGTATAATCTGAGGTATCTTCTAAATCTGACCATTCTGGCCTAAACTATTCCCTCCCTCACTTCCTTCTCTCCACCACTAATCCAGTGGACAAGTATAGGCATGTGTAATGCTTAGAGGTGGTTGAACAAATTCATATTCAAAAATCATTTACAGAAGAAAAGCTTTCCTTTGAGTTTCAACACGTGTACAAAATGTGCTAATTTTACTACTTTGTCATACACTAGCAACTTCTTTAACATCTAGAGACTAGAAGTTGCAAAACTAGGACTCATTTGTCCATTATATACACTATATACACAGCAAAACAAAATGCATGTTAACATACAAAAAAATGATTTTGCCTGAAAATGTCCAAGTATTAACACACCAGCATATTACCTTTTGCAATTCTTTCCCTACCACCTCCTCCAACCACTGAAGAGTGCTCAGAAGTGGTTTAACAATTCCATTCCCAAGACAATTTCCTATGACTTTTAGCAAAAAGATATTTACAAAGTGACATTTTACTACCTCTACATTTAACATACGTTCGGCACTTCTAAACATCTAGACAGGACTAGATGTTTCAAATAAGGACTTAATTTGTCCACTATATACATAGCAGTCTTGAATAAACTGCATACATGTAACAGTTATAACGTGAAAGTGTCTTCAAAATAGGAACATTCTAGCCGAAGACAAACCCTTCTCTTCTCTCCCTCCATCAACTCAATGGGCTATAATGCTCAAATTTTCAGAAGACAATCTTTCTAGGAATTTTAACACAAAATATACAAAATGTATTAGTTTACTAACTCTATTTTTGTCATACACTGGCAACCTCTTTAACATCTAGAAAGACTAGATGCTGAAAATTAGGACTCACTTGTCCAGTATATACACTATATACACTTAAGTAATACAAAATGCAGGAACACAAAGGACAATGGTGAATCTTGCCTCACTATGAACACACTGGCAGAGCTCTTGGTACTTCCTTCTTCTCTCTCCTCCTCTGAACCAGTGCACAAACACAATGCCTACTGCTCAATGAGGTGGTTTGGCCATTCCCCAAAATTAAACAGTATTTCATTATGAATTTTAACAAAAAGGTATTTACAGAATGTCTTTTTACTACCTCTATTTTTAACATACCAGGCACTTAAGAACATCTAGAAAGACTAGAGATTTCAAAAAAGTACTTAGCATTGTTAACTATACAGTAGCTGAGGAATAAAAAGCACACACAAAAAATGGTTATAATATGAAAATGTCTTCTAAATATGACCAGTCTGGCACAGAACCTTCTTTTCTTCCTCAAGGTCTTCTACTTCATGTCCTCTTACCCACTGAACAGACGTGGACGTGTGTCGCTCGCCCCTGATGTCGCTTCTAGAGGTGGTCTGTCAATTCCGCTTCTAGAGGTGGTCTGACAATTCCATTTCAAAAAAGTCATTTCCAAAAGACATTTCTTGTCTACGATTTTTAAAAAACCAAATAGGCATTTACAAGACATGTGATTTTCTAACTCTATCATATGTCGGCAACCTCTTTACATGTAGAAAGCCCAGACTTAGCAACAGTTTTCTTTTGAAAGGTTGGGGGGTAAGTTGAGAGCAGCTTTTTCATATTATATACACAGGCCTTCTATAAACGGCCAGTAAAATCTTCCCAAAGGGTGGCCTTCCTATTGGTCAAATGCGGTGCGGAATTCTCCCATTTCTATCTTCCAATATCAACGTCTGGTAGAACGAAGACCAACCGCCTTAGGGCCCGTTAACCGTTCCACCCGTCGTGGACTGGGGCTTCGCTCACCTTCCGGGCCCGTTAGGGCCTCTGTCCATTGTCCGGAGGTGAGGTTTCGTCCAACTGGGACGAAGCGGTCATCCCACGGCCCGCATCTGTGGGGCTCCGAGGCCCAAGGGTGGCAGAGCTCGCGTCCACGTAGACCCGCCTTCTCGGGCCCTCGAAGGCCCCAACGGCCCTCCCGCGCGGCATCCGAGTGGCCTCCATTCTTCTCGCCCCGCCACGCCCGACGTCCAAAGGCGCCGCGTCCCCGCTGGCTGGGCGGGTGTTTCGCGTAGGCCCCGCAGAGTTGGGCCAGGAAAATGGGCGGCCGGCGAGGTCTGGGCTCCTCCAAGAGGCCGCCGCCATCGGCGCCGAAGTGGGGGTGGGGGTGGGGAGAGGTTCGCGGCTGCTTCAAGGCCTGGGCCCAGCCAGTGGACAGCCGCGGCGACGGCGCTGGGTCTCTGCAGGTCAGAGACAGCGACCTGTCCCTGGGCCCCCCAGTTCACCTGCCGGCCCGAGGCCGGAGGGCCTGGAGGGCCCCGGGACAGACGGCCTCGCGGCGTTTCTCACCTCGCTCTCTGCCGGAACTGACTTGGCAGTTCTCTTCACTGGCGAGAGAAGAGCGGCACCGGAAGTGCCCTCGCGCCGGGACCCGCGAACCGAGGTTCCGGGACTGAAACGTTCCGGTGTGGGGAAGGGCGAGGAAGGCGTCACGTGGGGTCGGGCCGCCCTCCTGGCTTACCTTCGGCAACGGTAACGGTTACCCGCCTCAGAATTCTGTGGGCTGGCGAGCATGCGTATTTCTCGATTCCCTCATATCCCCACTGTTGGGTAAGGAGGCTCTTTACGATTTTTCAGTCATTTGCCATCTATTTATTGAGCACCTACTGTGTGTCACATAAACACTGGGAATGCTGCAGTGAAGGAAAAAAACCACGAAAATGTCTGCCCTCTTGAAATGTGCATTCTAGTAGGGGAAACATAATCCTTAAAATGCGTGAAAAAGATAACGAAAGTGCTGTGGAGAAATAAAAAGGTGAGAAGGGGCATATGAAATATGAGTGTGGAATGTTTTTGGTGGTGGTCAGGTGACTTTTGAGAGAGGTGAAGGAATGAGCCATACACGGGGAAGATCTTTCCTGGCAGCGGGGGCAGGGGTGCACAGTCAGTGAGCAGCCATTGCACGGACCCTACAGCTGAAGCATAGGGGCCTGGCCCAGGAACAGCAAAGATGCTGGAGCAGAGTGAGCAGGCAGGAATGTAGAGGTTAGGCCAAGTCATGTATTGTGAAGGAGGCAAAAAGTAATTTGGTGCTTTCTTTCTGAATGAAATGGGAGCCACTGCGGGGTTTGAACTGCAGCATGGGGGAGAGCTGAAGTGGAGCCAGAGGTAGAAGCGGGGAGTCCTAGCAGGCTATTGCCGTCAACCACGTGAAATAGGCTAGTGCTTGTCCCAGGATGATGGCAGCAAAGGTGGTAAAGAAAAAAAAAAGCGTTGAATTTAAGATAAATATAATCGAACCTGCAGGATTTGCTGATAGACCAGATAAGAAGTATGAAAGAGAGGAATTAAGGAAGACTCCAAAACTTTTGACCTGAGCAAATGAAGGAAGGAATTGCCATTAGTTGTGATGGGAGAGGCCATAGGAGGAGCAAGTTTTGGGGAGAATTTCAGGAATTCACATTTAGACATGGCAAATTTGAGATGCCTGTTTGACATTCAAGTGGAGATGTCAGGTGGAAAGTTGGATTTATGAGTCTGGCATTTAGGGGAGAGTCTGGGCTGGACATATGCATTTGGGAGTTATCAGTATATAGATGTCTTTAAAGATATGAGGCTGCATGAGAGAAAGAAAGAAGCCACTGGGCTCAATATCTGGAGAGAAGAGGGAGGAGGAGGAGGAGCTAGAGATCACATAGGGGTTTCAAACTCTAGGGAAGTCTGGCTAGGTGGATGGTTGACACATTGACCAAGACAAGGTGAAGGAAATTCTCAGTGTAGAGTTCCTAGCCCTCTTTCTGAGCTCCCTACCTCCTAAGTAGCCAACAGGCTAGTATCCCTGGAACCTAAAGATGATGATGATGATGACGACGACGACAAACATTTGTACCTCCCGCTTTCTACTTGATATCTCTTCTTGAATGTTCCAACAGTAGTTCCAACAAATTCCTCTTGTGCAAAACAAAACTCTTGACATCTCCGCAGAGCCTTCTCTTCCCCAAATCAGTAAATGGTAGTTCCACCCAGTTCCCAAATAGTACTGTAGGGCATCTTCCTTAATTCAACTCTTTCTTTTACTCTCCATCCCCCAACCATCACAAGTCCTTTCTTGCTCCTAAATATATTTAACATACTGTTCATTTCCTGTACTATCCAATATGGTAGCCACCAGCTGCACAAGGCTATGTACATTTTAATTAAAATAAAATGAAATTAAAAGTTCAGTTCCTCAGCTGCACTAGCCACATTCCTAGAGCCATAGGTTGTTAGTGGCTACCGTATGAGCATAGATGTAGAATATTTCCATCATCCCAGGAAGTCACAGGACACTGCTGATATATAACCTAGTTCAAAGCAGCAGCATCTCTGGTCTGGATGACTCTCACAGCCTCTTAATTGTTGTTCTGACTGTTTCTCCTACTCTTCCCTTTTCATCTATTCTCTCTACAGAAGCCAGAGTTAACTTTTAATCAGAAATCAGATTTTGTTACTGTCTTGTTTAAGCTCTCAGTGGCTTTTCATCACACTGAATAAAATCCTAATTTCTGAGCATAGCCTACTGCCCTGTCATTATGCCCTATCCACACTGGCCTCCTTGCTTTTCCTTCTACTCTCCAAGCTCTTCTCAAGCTCAGGGTCTTTATACAAGCTGTTCCTGCTAACTGGAAGGGTCTGCAGCTGACTCTTGGAAAGACTGAGTATCTGTTCATCTCATAAGTCTCAGTTCCAATATCATTTCTTTAGAGGACCTTTCCTGACCTACCTGTCTCAGGGTCTTTCTTTCAGTTATTGTTACATTACCCTACTTATTTCCTTTACTCATTCATCATAATATATCATTATTTTATGATTAATAATTAACATTTCGGGGTGCCTGGGTGGCTCAGTCAGTTAAGCATCCAACTCTTTATCTCAGGGTTGTGAGTTCAAGTCCCACACTGGGCTCTGCGCTGGGTGAAGCCTATTTAAAAAAAATAATAATTATGAACATTTCTCTGTACTTCTTATGTGCAAGTACTGTACAAAGGACTTGGCTTTATATACTTCACCTTATTTATTTTCTAGTTTCTTTTTTTCTTGTTTTCCCTGATGTCCCTGGCACCCAGTACAGTGCCTGGCATACAGTAGACATTAATAATTGTTAAACAAATGAACAAGTTAATTGAGCACTTACTCTGGGCCAGGCACTGTGCTAAAGCACTTTACATACATTGTCTCATTTAATTTGCATTAATTAAGTCTGTGACCTAGGGGTACTATTACGATCTTCCTTTTATAGATGAGAGGCTATGCCACTTGTCTGTTATCAGGAAGAATTAGGATTCTAACCCACTTCATCTGACTTTAGAGCTCCCTGGGAAGGCACTATAGAGGATTTAGAGGCCTGAGCACACACCAGCCTACAGCCACCCACAGTTTAGACTAGAAGGTGGGAAATGAAAAGACTTCTTTTTTGAAGGGCTTCCTATTTCAGATCAGACCAGAGTTTCTAGGTTTTCACTGCTCAGCCAGGTGGCAGATTCAGGGCATGGGTCAGGACTCAGGATTATGCAGAGTGGGGCAAGCCAAATGCTCCAATTTCATTCTGAGCATCCTCGGTGGGGCCGGGAGACTGGCCCGGAGACCCCAGACAAGACTCTCAGCTAGACTGCATTCTGACCGCTGACTCCATCATGTCTTTCTACCTGTCTCAAATCAAGGATGAGACAAGGAGAAAAAGTAAAAATAATGAGCCTTCCTGGCACTTCTCCTTGGGAAACATCACATGTCAGGCCTGTGACACAGAACATGTTTGTTAGGCCAAAGGCTCCAAGCTCATTAGCAGGGAATGGTGCTGAGCAGCAAGCCACCCACACAACTCGCTCAGGAAACAAACACAGTGCAGCACCCATCCCTCCCGGGCCTGGGCATGCACAGTTCCACCATTATCAACATCAGCACACATCTGCACTGAAGGTCAGGTTGGCCGCAGGGCCCCAGGAAATGGATTGTGTGTAGGTGTGTCCCAGAGAGGCTGCTCATAATCCTCATAGTTACCATCCTTTGCTTGCATTTGAGGTTTGCTTCTGCCCTAGTACAGAGTTCTCGAACTTGAGTCATTCCCTAATCAGCTTAACAACTTCCTCCATACCCCTGTACCATCAATACCAGTTTTGACTTAATACCTCTCTGTGAATTGACGCACTTAATACAATCATCACTACATTAGCCTTGTCCTCAGTGCTATTTGTGAAATCACCGATTTGACATGCTGGTTATATGTTTTCCGAAGTCTGATAATGCAAACATACAACTCTTCAAAAAATGTTCATCTGGGTTCCACTTGAAATCATCTCGGTACAACCAAGATGCAAGACAATTAGTTTCAAAGAGACTCAAGAGACAACCTGAAAGAGCCCCCAATGGCCAAAGCTAGAACAATTTGAGGAAGAAAAGAAATAACATAGTACTGGATTATAGCCCAAAATGTAAACTAAATATCCACGAGTCCATACTGATGTAAATAAATGACTGAATAAATAAATAAATTGGGGAGAATAGATAAATCTTCCTTATAGAAGAATTCCAAATAATTTATCCCTTCCAGGCTGTGGACTTTAATTCCTCCCTTGAGTGTGGGCTGCACTTAGTGACTTGCTCCCAAAGAGTAGAAAGAGAGGAAAACCAAGTAACTTCACAAGGGAGAAATTTGCTAAACACTACCTTGGCCAGGTACTAAAGGTGATCAAGTCATGTTGACAGCATGTACCCCTGACATGTCACGAGAAGTACATTACCTCGGTGGTATCCTTCACCAAAACCTATAACCCCAGGTGAGCCAGAGAAGTCCAAATTGAGGGGTACTCTATAAAACACCTCACCAGTACTCCTCTGACAAAACTGACAAGGTCATCAAAAAGAAGGAAAGTCTGAGAAGCTGTTCTAGGTCAGAGAAGACCCAGAAGACATATCGACTAAATGTAATATCTTGGATGGGACCCTGGAACAAACATGGATGTTAGTGGAAAAGCTAGTGACATCCAAGGAAAGTGTAGAGTTTAGTTAATAGGAAGGTACCAAGGTTGGTTTCTTAGCTGTGACAAATGCACCACAGTCATTTAAGATGTTAACAATATGGGAGACTGAGGGAGGGGTATATGGAAACTCTGTGCTCTGGGAAATCTCTGTAGTCTGTAAATCAAAGATTTACATTTATTTTCTGTAAATATAAAGGTTTGTTTAAAATAATAAGTTTCTTTAACAAAAGAGATGGGTGAACTAGTTTGGAGCATGAATTTTAAGTCATGCAGATCTGTGTATTTTTTTTCCTGTGTCTGCTAGAACTAATTTCACCAAGCAAGTAGCTTAAAACAATAGAAATGTATTCTCTCATCATTCTAGAGGCCAGAAGTTCAACATTAGTCTTACTGGGCTAAAATTAAGGCGTTGAGAGGGCCATGCTCCCTCCGTAGGCTCTTCTACCTTCTGGTGGCTGTATCACTTCAGTCTCTGCCTCCACAGTTGCACTGGCTTGTCATGTTCTCTGTGTGTCTGTCTAATCTCCTTCTGCTATTTGTGATGGTATCTAGTGCCCACTAGGATAATCTTGGATGACCTCCTCATCTCAACATCCTTAATCACATCTGCAAAGATCCTTTCCCAAATAAGGTAACATCTATAGGTTCTAGGGATTAGGTCCCTATATCTTTGGGTGGCCATTATTCAGCCTACTACAGCCTGGCTGTGTGAAATTTAGAACTTCTGTAGTATCAATAAGCCTCCTCAAAAATGTAAAATAACAAACTATATAATTATTTTTAAAATGTTCATCTGGGGGGCGCCTGGGTGGCGCAGTCGGTTAAGCGTCTGACTTCAGCCAGGTCACGATCTCGCGGTCTGTGAGTTCGAGCCCCGCGTCAGGCTCTGGGCTGATGGCTCAGAGCCTGGAGCCTGTTTCCGATTCTGTGTCTCCCTCTCTCTCTGCCCCTCCCCCGTTCATGCTCTGTCTCTCTCTGTCCCAAAAATAAATAAACGTTGAAAAATAAAATAAAATAAAATAAAATGTTCATCTGGGATCCACCTGAAATCATCTTAGTGATGGTTGGCTTGGGACCCAAGCCACACTTTGTCAAATTGGTGCAAGAGACTGGTCTCAGAAGTCAGAGAGACCTAAATTCTAAATCTGGCTCCATCATGTACAAGCTTGTGACCTCGGATAAGTCAGCACACTCCTTGAAGGGCATTCTCATCTCCTGAACAAGAGGGATGCTAAGCCCTGCCTCAGAGGAATGCTGTCAGAATTCATAGACCTTAGATGTTCAGTCAACCTCCTGTTTGTTCTCCCTCCACCTTATAACGTTACAGCTCACAAAATACTTTCTACATACAATGTGTTTGATCTCCACAAAATTTCACCCTGTGAAATAAAGCCAAAATTTCCTTCCTGTTATACAGATGGAGAAACTGAGACTTGATGTTAAATGACTTAGCCAATGGCACCCAGCTAGAAGACTAGAGACAGCAGGTGTCTGAGAACACAAAGGGCAGGAGCCAAGAGGCAGTGCCCCTTTTAGATGGGGCTGATTTGCCAACTTGTTCACTTGACTTGTTTTCATGACTTTCATTACCTTTCTAGCCCTGGTATGCATTTGAATTTATGACCCATGATGTGTTTCTAACTCCTGGCCCACGCTGCTGGAATTTGATAAAATCTATGGACTTGAAGCTTTGAAGCGATGCTCACAGCCCCTTGGTCTGGACTTCTCTGACTAAAAGGCTTTCTCTTCTCCGGACTGGATGAGACAAGACTCAGAGTTTGTCCCCTGGTTTGGCCAGGTTCCTGGTTTTGATAGCTCCTTATTCTGAGTCCTTGAAGCAGAGACTCAAGCAGGACCTTCATGCTGCAGGGCCCAGCATAGGTTGGGTGTCCTGTAGCGGACCAGGGGGGCCTGCTGAAGGGAACTCATGCTCTGCCATGCGAGATCACACAGAGGGGGCCAGAGGATGTGTTGAGGGTCTAGGAGCTAAGACTGCCTGGGTTTCTATCCTGGTTCCCCCACCTGGTTCCGCCACAGCCTGCTTACCCTGGTCACCAAACGCACTCGCTGCCCCCAACCGGCCTGGGAGCTCCACCTCAGGGGCACAGGGGCTCCGGGGGCTGGGGCAGACAGCCGCGGCTGGTCCGCGGCTGCCATGGCAACGCCTGGAGGCTGAGAGGTGGAGGAGGGGCGGGTCCACGGCCCGGCCGGGAACGAGGCCCCGCCCCCACCCTGAACAGGGCTCGGGGCCTCGGGTCCGGTGATTCCGCGGCAGTTGTGGCGTTCTGGTTGATTCCAACAGCCTGACAAGCCGCATTGGACTGACCGACTGTGTCACACTAACCACAGACGCCATCACTGCCTGATAATCCGTCTGTCTGGCTGTGTCTGACTGAACGCAGATTCCGTGGGTGCCTGACGGACCGAGGCCGTGTGATCTGTCCGCCTGACCACAGCTGACTGACTGACTGCCCCTACCTGGCTGATGGCATCCGGGCCCGACAGGGCGTGTCTCACTGAGTCCATCTAACTGCGTCTGGCTGCCCAGCCCCCATCTGTGCTCGACAAGCTGTATCTGACTGACCGAGGCCCTCTGTGTCTGACTGACCCGCTTTCCGACTGATCTGTCTGCCCGGTGGTTTGACCACATCTCTGCTAAGCCTCCTGAGAGCGGCCGGCCAAGTGTGGCTAGGCCTGGGCCTGACGCTCCTGCGGGGGCCCCTTCCCTGGCTGGCTGCAGGAGACTCGCTGACCACCCTGACCGCGTGGGGACTCACTACAGCCTTATGTGTGGCGGAGCCCGCCTGGCTGGACACCGGGAAGGTTGGTTCAGTCCGCCTGATGTGTGGGCTGACCGCATCTGTCAGGCTGTGCGGCTGAGTTTGCATGGCTGGCTGGCTGGCTCTGGCTGACCGTCTGTGCCTCAGGGGCTGGGGCTCTGGGTGACGGAGTCTGCCAGACTGTCCCTCCCTGTCCGTCTGTCTGACTTGGCTTGACTGAGAGCGGCTGTGTCTGACTCCACCTGCCCGCTGCCGGGCTGGCTGACCTCCCTGGCATTCAACAGGAGTTGAGTTACACGGCCTGCCCGCTGTGCAACTGACCAGCCCACTCTGACTGCCTTGGCCCCTGAGATGCTCTCCCTAATGGCCACCTTCACTCCAGCTGTCCAATCAGTGGCTTCGGACATGTTGCTTGTCCAGGGGCCTGGGACCTAGACATTTTCAGCCACAAGTCTGGGCTTTGGGGATGGGTGGGAAGGTCTAAAGCAGGGGCACTGCTGGGGCGTTGGATCCCAGGACAGAGGCCCGGTGGGGGAGCCAGGCAGCAGAAACAGGACTCAAGGCCAGGTAGAGAGGCAGGTGGAAGAAACTATGGGGTTCCTCAAGGCCCCTGAGCTCAGGCATCTAATTCTGTAACAGAGTCAGCACCTTGAGGAGTGCTTCTGGTGTTTGGGTGTCTCCGGGCAACAACGCGTGACCCTGAAAACTTTGTCTATGTTTGTGAGGTATCTCTGTCCGTGCTTCACTGCTCTGCAGAAGGGGCCTCTCGCAGACCTTAGACTTCCTCCTGACTTTAAATCTTTCTCATGGTTTGTGTGTGTGTGTGTGTGTGTGTGTGTGTGTGGACCAGCCACATCAACCACATGGGATGGAAAGAGAGGCTGTGTACCAGAATAAAGGGGAAGGAAACATAGGGGATTAGATTAGAGGGAATGATATATTTTTTTTAAAAAGTAAGCATGTCAATTGCATGGGTGTGCTATGATTTATAGTTATTGTTATTAATAATAATAAATGAGAGCATTGGGCTAGCTTATCTTGATGGAGCTCTAGCATTCTAAGATGCTGCCTTTCCATTAATAACAAAGGCCTGGCTGCCTCATTGATTTCATTATAAGCAAAATGAGAAATGGGAGGAAATAAACGGCGCCATTCCCAAGGGCTCTGTCTTAGTCAGCTTGGGCTGCTATAGCAAAATGCCATAGACTGGGGGTTAAAAAACTTTTATTTCTCAAAGTTTTGGAAGCTGGAAAGTCCAAGACCGAGATACAGGCTGACTTTGCTCTTGGTGAGGCCCTTTTCCTGGCCTGCAGACAGCTGTCTTTTTGCATTGTCATCACATAGTAGAGAAAAAGAGAGCTATGGTCTCTTCTATGTGAATTCTCTTCTTCTTATAAGGACACCAATCCTATCATGGGGGGGCTCCACCCTCATAACGTCCTTCAAACCTACTTACCTCCCAAAGGCTCCACCTCCAAATACTGTCACCTTGCTAGTTAGGTCATCTAGAGGACTGGGGCTCTGTGTAGGGGCTCTTTCATAATACCATAGGCCTAAGCTTTCTGATATTCTGCTTTCACCCCATCCCTGCTCTGCTCAGAAAATGTCATGACTTCTCAACCTGGCTGTTAAGACTCATTGTGGTTTAGCTTTCAACCAAACTTCCTGACTTTATTTCCCACCTTCTCCTATGTGAATTCTCTACCCTTGCTGGATAGGTCTCTTCATTGACCCCAATATATGAATTTGGGGAGGACATTCAGTTCCTTGCAGACTCTCACAACATGAAGTTGGCTCTGAGCCAGTGTGGGCAGTGGGGCTTCCCTAGGCAGGGGCTGCAACAAGTGGCATGGAGCATTTGTACGTCATTTATTTACTCGTTCATTCGACAAGTATTTATTGAGTACAAGTGAGTGCCAGACATTGTGCTGGGCTCTCACCCTCCTCTCATGGAACTTAGATTTATGCCTCTCAACTCTGATCCTGTCAAGGCCAAGTGCTGGGTTCCAACTGCTTTCTTTTTGGACAACCTGAACAGCTGAAGGTGAGAGAGCTGGTGTAGTGTGGTGGTTCTTAAAGAGTGATCCCCCTGGAACTTGTTAGAAATGCAAATTCCTGGGTCCCACCATAGATGAACTGAATCAGAAACTCTCATGGTGAGGTATAGTGATCTGTGATCTATGTTTTAGCAAACCCCCAGGTGATGGTAATGTGTGATAAAGTTTGAGAAGCAGTAATGGGACAATTGAGCTTATTGGCTCTGGTGTCAAACTGACCATGTCGGAATCTCAATTCTCCTGCATAAGAGCTGTGTGATTTTGAGCAAGTCAATGAATCTTTCTGTGCCTCGCTTTTCTCATTTGCATGATCAATATAATTATAATTGCTTTAAATTATTGTTGTGAGTATAAAGTCATATAAAGAGCTTAGCACATAATGTATGTTCAGGATATTCACTGATGCATTGTTTAGAATAGAAAAGAAACACATATCCATAGGGGGCTAATTTAGTAAATCATGATCTGCCATACAAAGAATGAGGCAGCTCTTTATATACTCGTATGAAAAGATCTTCAGAATTTCCAAGTTAAAAAAAAAAAG
Source organism: Lynx rufus (assembly GCF_022079265.1). NCBI lineage: Eukaryota > Metazoa > Chordata > Mammalia > Carnivora > Felidae > Lynx > Lynx rufus. Next base: position 23,289,671 of record NW_025814896.1, on the reverse strand, counting down.
GTACAGAAGTATGTCCAGTATGCTCCCATCTGTGTAAAAAAAAAGAATCTTCACAGAATCTTTATCTATGTATAGATTATTTCTGAAAGAAGACTCAGGAAACTGGTGACAGTGGGAAAAGAGATGGATGGCTGAAAATAGGGGAAGGAGGGAAATTTATTTTTACTATGCATGTATCTTTTTATGACTTAAAATTTGCAGTATGTATATGCACGTCCTATTCACAAAAATGAAGTTTAAAAAAGAGTGGGGTGTACTCAGCATAGTGCCTGGCAGCGGCGGTAGTGATGATGGCCATTCCACAGCTCTGTGCAGATGATTCATTGCGGAAATGCAGCCCAGAGATAGCTGGCATGTGGCCACAGCCTCGCCTCTCCTCTCCTCTCCTCTCCTCTCCTCTCCTCTCCTCTCCTCTCCTCTCCTCTCCTCTCCTCTCCTCTCCTCTCCTCTCTCTCCTCTCCTCTCCTCTCCTCTCCTCTCCTCTCCTCTCCTCTCCTCTCCTCTCCTCCTTTAATTGTATGTAGCCCCTGTCTCCCTGTCAGGGAATCTTTGCATTTAGAGATGCAAATCATCTTCAGGATTCTCTGGTGTAACCCTTTTATTTTAAGATGAGGAAACCAAGGCCCAGAGAGAGGCCATAACCAGCCCAAGGTCATCTAGAGGACTGGAGCTCGATGTAGGGACTCTTTCATAATACCATAAGCCTAAGCTTTCTGGTACTCTGCTTTCACCCCATCCCTGCTCTGCTCAGAAACTTCCATGACTCCTCACCTGGCTGTTAAGATTCATCGTGGTTTAACTTTCAACCAAACTTTCCGACTTTATTTCCCACCTTCTCCTATGTGAATTCTCTCCCCTTGCTGGATAGGTCTCTTCATAGACCCCAAATGCTCCTGATTTCCAGACACCACAACTTGTCAGTGCTGTGCTGCCTGCCTGAAATGCATTTCTCCTTCCTGTTTGTGGAGATCCTACCTACGCATGAAGGCAGAATCCCACCTAAATTCCACTTCCTTTAGGAAGTCTTCCCTGATTACCCAAGCTCAAAGAGCTCTCACCTTCTCCTGGACTAATTTAAAAATTTCTTGTAAAACTTGTGCTTCTTTTTTTTTATTAAAAAAAATTTAATGTATATTTATTTTTGAGAGAGGGAGGGAGAGAGAGAGAGAGAGAGAGAGGGAAAGAGACCAAGTGTGAATGGGAGAGGGGCGGAGACAGAGGGAGACACAGAATCCAAAGCAGGCTCCAGGCTCTGAGCTGTCAGCACAGAGCCTGATGTGGGGCTTGAACCCACAAACCTTGAGATCATGACCCGAGCCGAAAATGGACATTTAACTGACTGAGCCACACAGGCGCCCCAAACTTGGGCTTCTTAAGAGGGGGAATAGGATGCTCCTTGAGCAATGGGACGTGGACTAGGATAGAGCCAGTTTCTCATCCTGACTCTCCATTTCTGGAGAAAATTGGGCAAATGACCTTGACCCTCATTGTCTCAGGGAAGCACTGGGTGAGGACACCACTTAGCCCTCATGAATCCAGAATCCTGTCTGCAGGAATGAACTGCTAGGCCTGTTTCTACCCTGATGTTTACTTGGCCTAGAGGCCCAGCATGATGAAACACGGCCCTGTTGCCGAGCACCTTGGGAGGCCTTCCCTCCAGGGTCCCTCTGTGCTCAGACAGTGGCCCTTTGTGGAGCAGAGGAGCAGGACTGAAAGTGGAGCCTCTGGAACACACCCTCCCCATCCCCCCACCTCCAGCCACCTCCACTGGCAGCCATGGACCATCCTGTGTCTGGGTGGCCTCTGTTTGAAATCCATGGCTGGCGGCTGGCAGAGTGAGGTAGAGTCTCTAGGAGGCCAGCTAGGCTGGGAGGGTGAGAAAGGGTCTTGTCTAAGGGAACATCTCTTAACTCACTAGAGGCTGCTTATAATGGAGCTCCCCAAAGAGGAGACTGGTCACACTACAGGCCAGATTGACACTTTCAGCATCCTGCCACTGCCAAATATGCTCCTAGTAGAATTAAGGCTGGACCCTCTGATGTGGTCTGTTAGGGGTCTCTGGTTGGGGGCAGAGTGGGAAGGGGAGATTGGGAATCCTTAGATGTAATCCCAAACCTGGTGTGGTAGAGTTGGGTGGGAGGGACTAGTGACTACAGGGAGGAAGGTAGTGTAGTATGTGTGAAAGGGTCCCCACCATTCTGGGGGTGTGGGATGGGAGGCCTAGGACTCCAGTTCCTGCTGAGCCACTAACTTGTTGGATGAAATTGGTTAGTGCTTCCCTTTTCTGTGCCTCTGTTTCCCTAGCTGTGCCTCATTTTCCCAGCTGCAAAATTATGGAGGCAGAGTAGATGGATGTCAAGAGTTTTTGTAGTTCTGACTTTTCATAATTCTGTAATCACAGGGAGGAAAGGGAAGATCTGGGGGTGGGTTGGAGGTGGGTAACTGACACAATGCTCTCCATTGATTCACCAGCAGTCGCTAGGCAGCCTTTTCTCTGCCTCCAGGAACCCCTCCACCCTGTTTCCCCTCTCTCCTTTCCACCTGACTTTGAGGCCTTCTTGTAATGAGATCTAGAAACTGTTTGATTTAAATTTGTCTTATTCCATCTTATCCCCAGAGGAGGGGACTGTGCACAGAGCAGGAAGGGGGTCAGGAAACAAAAGGGAGAGGAGAATTAAGAGGTAAGAGTAGGGGGTACCTGAGTGGCTCAGTTGATTGAGTGTCCAATTCTTGATCTCAGCTCTGGTCTTGATTTCAGATTCGTGAGTTCAAGCCCATGTTGCACGCCACGCTGGGTGTGAAGCCTACTTAAAAAAAAAAAAAAAGGTAAGAGTGGGATGGAGGGAAGTATCAGAAGAGAGCTCAGCAATTGCTGAGTGGAAGAAAAAGGGAAGGGAGAGATGGTGAAAGAGGGGGAGTAGAAAGGAAAGAGATAAAAGAGAGAGAGAGAAAGGAGGCTGATGTGAGATGGGGAAAGGGAAGATATGAATGGAAGAGAAAAACAGGAAGAGCCCATGAGAGAAGACCACAGCCTGGGCCAACACACACACATGGGGACATCTCCGGACAACAAACAGTTCAGTCTGGCTGGAGCTAAGAGTGTGTGGGTAGCAGGGGCACAACATTAGAACTGGATTGAGAAGGTCTTGAATGCCAGGCTAATGACTTTTGCTTTATATTTACTATTTTCTGTTGCCCAAATCCCCTGTGATAAACTAGGTGAGGCCCAAGGATGTTTTTCATTCATCCGTCCATTCAATAAGGGATGATGTCTTATCCAGCTCTATATCCCCAGAGCATAGAACTATGTCTGCATAGGAGAGGTAGTCAGGGAATGCCTGTTAAAATTGAGCACTTGAAAAGAAGTGGAGCACTTGGAGAAAGCGGGGCTGAGGCAATCTTGCAGAGAATATAAGAATAACCATAGTACAAGCTAGAAAGTGCTAGGCAGCCCAGAAGAGTTCAGATAAGAGTTATGACAGATCAGAGGAGAGTGAGACAGCCTGCCTGCTATCCACAGCAAAAGAATCCCAGAGAAGATTGTTTGGGGGCTCAGTTTTGGTCACATACCTAGCCTGGAATTAATCCATGTGGTCAGGTAGATAGATTCTATTGGAGGATACAGGGTTCTATGAATGAGGGGAAAAGCAGAATTCTCCAAAGGAAGGTGGGCGGGGGGGTGGGTGGGGAGGGGAGTGATTATTACCCGATGAAAGGAATTTAGAACTGGGCACAGCTGCCACAGTCCGATGTTGTGGGGAAAGGTGAGGCATGAACAGGGAGCAGTGAGTAGGGTAAAGTTTGCTGTAAGATTGGCAGGAGCTGGAAGTAGAAATAGAGGCATACCACGGAGGGCCTCAGATACCAAGCTGAGGGGTTTGGACTTGTCTCTTGAGCTGGAGAGGGCCCTTGCTGGAACTGTGCTTTGGGAGAATTAACCAGACCACTGAGGTATAGAATGGACTGGAGGCCAGGAGAACAGCCACTAATGGGAAATTATTACAGTACATTCTCTGATAAAACCCATGTGCAAGATCCTTCACTCACATTGGTGTGCTATACATTGTAACTTGGTTTCAGGTTTTTGTTCTGCCCATTTGAAGTCAGAGAACTGCAAAAGCCAGAAGTCATACCTCTGCCAAAAGGGACTGTCCTTTCCTTCTCCCAGGGCCACAACCAGTTCACCTGGGGGAAAGATGCTCCAGAGATTTACAAAGGCAGGTGAACATTTGTAACGTGTTCAATCTTTGCAAATCGGTGGACAGTTTCTAGCCAGATTCCTGTAGTATGGTGGGACCTGTAGCCCCTGTCTTCGGACCTGGCATTTGATGAGAGTAGCAGCTCCAAGCAATCTTAACAAGTGGCTTCAGGCTCCTGTTTTTGAGCTGGGGGTGGCCCATGCCTGTAGCCCAGAGCGAAATATCTTTCCCAAGTATCTCTACAAAAGAGGATGCCATAACATGGCCTAGTGTGGAGCATATGACTTTGGAGTCAGACATCCTTGGCCTTGGGTCTCGGCTGTGCCACGTCTTAGCTCTAGAACTTTGAGTGAATTATGTAAGTGACCTGGACCCTTCTTTCCTTGTATGTAAAATGGGGGTTGTAATACCACCCATACAGAGTCACTAAAAAAGTACTTGGCACAATGCCATACAAGCCACACGCACTGGGCAAGTGTGAATTCCTGTTCATTTTTTTAGTAACAGAGCTAGGTACTGTTAGAGCTGGAGTGGTCTCAGAAATTACTGGTCCCATCCTCTTACCTCACAGTGGTGAGAGAATTCCTGATTTTTAATCTAGGTCTGTCCTATTGCAATGTCTGCTGATTCTGTCTTCATTAGAAGCAGGAACTGACATCCCTCCCTGCCCTTCACTACATAAATCCTTTATGAGTTCTATACCTGCCCATAAAATGATATTTTGACTCCTGCATTTTTTTCCAAGAACATTTACCCATCGTTTGCTTCTTGATCTGCCAAAGGTATGATCAATTAGTGTACCATACTCAAAGTGATAGAAATATGTGGGAGGATTATATTAGCAACACAGTAGGCAAATCCTAAACAAATCCAGCAATCCTGGAATATCTGAAGAAAATTGATCATAATTGTTACTGGATAAGTTAAAAAAATAAATACAGTTATCCATATTTTTTTACTCTGCTTTTTATTATTTTTTTGGAATACAGATTGTTATTTTTATTGTGACAAAATATGTGGACCCTAAAATTTACTATTTTAACTGATTTAGGACACTGTTCCGTGACATTTAAGTACATTCACAATGTTGTATAACCATCACCACTATTTCCAGAACTTTTTCATCAACCCAAACAGAAATTCTGTACCCATTAAACAATAACTACTTCCCTCTCAGTCCCTGGTAACCTCTATTATACTTTTTGTCTCTGTTAATTTGCTCATTCTAGATATTTCATATAAGTGGAATCACGTAATATTTATCCTGTCGTATGTATCTGGCTTCTTTCTCTTAGCACAATGTTTTCTGGGGTCATCCATGTTGTAACATGTATCAGAATTTCATTCTTTTTAATGGCTGAATAATAATCCCTTGTATGGACACACCGCATGTTGTTTGTCCATTTGTCTATTGATGGTCACTTGGGTTGTTTCCACCTTTTGCCTACTGTGAGTAATGCTGCAAGAACATTAGCTTACAAGTAACTATCCGTGGGGTGCCTTGGTGGCTCAGTTGGTTAAGTGCCTGACTCTGGATTTCAGCTCAGGTCATGATCTCACAGTTCGTGAGTTCAAGCCCTGCATTGGGCTCTGTACTGACAGTGCAGAGCCTGCTTGGGATTCTCTCTTTCCCTTTCTCTCTGCCCCTCCCCTCTTGTGCTCTCTCTCTCTTCTCTATAAATAAATAAATAAATAAATAAATAAATAAATAAATAAATAAACCCCACAAGTAACTATCAGTATTTTATCCAATCTATAATGAATGGAACTATAGTAGGCTGGATCATGCCCCCCCCCCCAGTCTCCTCCCTCCAAGATATCAGCTTCTAATCTCTGGAACCTGTTTATTTACATGGCAAAGATTTTGCAGATGTGATTAAGTTAAGGGTCTTGAGATGGGGAGATTGTCCTGAATTATGAGGGTGGGCCCTGAATGAAATCCTTATAAGAGATAGACACAGGGAGACTTGACTGTCACTGCAAAGGAAAAGGAAATGTGACCACAGAGGCAGAGTTTTCAATGATGCAGTCACAAGCCAAGGAGTGCTCACAGCCACCAGGAACTGGCAGAGGCAGGGACAGATCCTCCTCTGTATCCTCTGATGGAGCTGGGCCCAATGCTACTGATTTAGGATTTCAGGCTTCCAGAAATGTGGGAGAATAAATATGTGTTGTTTTAAGCCACTAAGATTGTGGTGATTTGTTACAACAGCCATAGGAAACTGATACAAGAACTGATAGAAATAATGGGTATATACTAAAATATCACAAGGCTAAAAATTGTCAGAAGAATCAAACGTTTTTTGGACAGAATTTAGATCTGTGGGATCTAACCTGAGAAAATTAGACTCTCAAAGTGGCAGAAACCATAACCAAGAAATATTTCATATGGATGAAGAATTGACCAATTTACCTCTCTAGTCAAGTTTTGATGGAAAATAAATGATCTCAGTGAAAATGATTTCATTAAAATAAAAACGGGAAAACGTTGGAAACAGTTTGTGCCACAATCGGTCAAGGAATTAAATTGGCTTAATGGAATTTACCTCAGGAGAACAAAATTGCCTTGAACATTCATTGATGTTGATATAATCCTAAATACAATGTTTGTATTCATAAATAGAGTCAAACATCCTTGGGGTCAAAATATTTTATGTTCCTTTTCCTCATATCTCTGAGCTTGACTGATTTTCAGAAAATAAAAGCCAGAATATTTCTTCTATGTAAGGTGGGCCTATGGTTATAGGATCTAGCATGTCCTAGAGGCGAGAAACTCTAGAGATGGCTCTTGAGTAGAATCATTTCACATCCTAGGAAACGTAGGTCAGAAAAACAAAGGATGGTCTAAAATCATGTAGCAAATAAGATTTTCCCTTCAACTATCAAGCTCCTCCCTCCAATGTCAATTTCTGACAGCTTCTCAATAGCAATTTGGCTTTTGTGTGAGGGAGAAGATTTGGAAGTCCACTGAAAACCTTCCATATTTCAGAGCTGCTTTGGGCTGACACCATGAACTGATTGAGTCCACTCTGAGATTTGTGTTGGCCTCTAAGTGGGACCCGAGCCTGTCCTCCATGACCTCTGCCATGACCCTCTAAGACAGGTCTAATCTTTCCGGGAAACATCTGCAGCACGCCCCTACTGGTCTTCTGTTTCTACTCCTACCAGTCCATCCTCCACACAAGGCATTAAATGGTCTTTCTTTATTAAATACTAAATTTAACAATTGTTACAAAATAATTCAGATACACCAAAAAGCATGGTGCATATCATTTCATACCCATTAAGTTGGCTATAATAAAAAAGAAAGACAATAACAAGTGTTGGTGAGGATGTGGAGAAATTGAACCTTCAAATATTGCTGGTAGGTTGTAAAATCATGAAGCTGCTTTGGAAGTTCTTCATAAGTTAAGTATAGTTACCACATGACCCAGCAATTGCACTCCCAGCTATATATCCAAGAGAAATGAAAGTGTAAGTTCATACACAAACTTGCACATAAAAGTTCATAGTATCATTATTCATAACAGCCAAGTGGAAACAACCCAAATGTACATCACCTGATAAATCAATAAACAAAAATGTAGTATCTACATACAATGGACTATAATTCAGCCATGAAAGGAATAACATACTGGTTCATGCTACAACATGGGTAAATCTTGAAAACATTATGCTAAGTGAAAGAAGCCAGCCACAAAAGACCACATGCTGAATGATCCATTTATATGAATGCATAAAAAGAGAAAGTGGATTAATAGTTGCCAGGCTAGTAGGAGGGGGGAATGGGGAGTGACTGCTAATGGATATGAGGTTTCTTTGGAGTGATGAAAATGTACTGGAATTACAGGAGTGATTGTTGCATAATCTTGTGAATAAACAAAAGCCCAGTAAATTATACACTTAAAAATGATGAATTTTATGGTATGTTAATTATATCTTGAGACAAATTATAGTGCATGGTAGTGTACACTCATGTGCATACTACCCAGCTTAAGAAATGAACTGTTACAGACAAAATTGCAGCTTCCTGTGTACCTCTCCTAGAGCCCATTCCCCTCCCTTTCTACCCAGAGGTATCCACTATCCTACAGTTTATCCGGGTGTTTATCATGGTAATAAACACCTTTATTTTTTAAAAATTTTTTTTAATGTTTATTTCTGAGACAGAGAGAGACATAGCACGAGTGGGGGAGGGGCAGAGAGAGAAGAAGACACAGAATCCGACGCAGACTCCAGAGTCTGACACGGGGCTCGAACTCACAAACTGTGAGCTCGTGACCTGAGCTGAAGTCGGTCGCTCAACCAACTGAGCCACCCAGGCACCCCAATAGACATCTTTAAAAGTTTTACTACAAGTATCCCTAAACAATATATATCATTGCTTTGTATATTTTAAAGCTTTATATAAGTTGTATCCTTTACAGTATGCTTTTTTTTCTACCAACATTATGTTTTTGAGAATTATCCATATTAATTTTATGTGTCAATTTGACTGGGCCACAGAGTGCCCAGATATTTAGTTAAATATTATTCTAGGTGTGTCTATGAGAATGTTTCTGGATGAGATTAACATTTGAATCAGTAGACTGAGTAAAGCAGATTGCCCTCCCCAGTGTGAGCAGGCTTCATCCAGTCCATTGAAGACCTGAATGAACAAAAAGGCAGAGTGAGGGAGAATTTGTTCTCTCTGCCTGGATGTCTTCTGGCTGGGACACTGTTCTTCTCCAGACTGGAACTTAACACCACTGGCTCTCGTGGGTTTCCAGCTTGCCACCTGCAGATCTTGGGACGTCTCAGCCCAACCACGTGAACGAATTTCTTATTATCTATCTATCTATCTATCTATCTATCCCCTATTGGTTCTGTTTCTGTGAGAACACAGACTAATATAATTTGTTTTTGTGTCTTGTTTAAGAAAGCCTTCCCCACCCTGAGGTCCTAAGAATGGTCTTTTGTTACTTCTAAAGATTTAAAAGTTTTGCTTTTCAAATTTAGGTCTTTAATCCAACAGATAGTTATTTTTGTGTACGCCATGAGGTAGGAATCCAATTTTATTTTTTTCCAAACGAATAACCAATTGTTCAGTATCATTTTTAAGGTAATCCATCTGTATTAGTTTCCTAGGGCTGTCATAACAAATTACCACAAACCGGTGGCTTAAAACAACAGGAATTTATTCTCTCGCAGTTTGGGAGGCTGGAGTCCAAATCAAGATGTCAGCAGGGTGGGCATCCATCTTTCTGCTGGAGACTCTAAGGGAGCAAACACCCCATGCCTTTATCCTAGCTTCTGGCGATTGCCTGCAGTCCTCGGAGGTTCTCTGACTTATAGACATATCACTGTATTCTCTGCGTCCACCTGCACGTTGCCACCTCCTCTGTGAGTCTGTATATCTTCTCTTCTTATAAGGACACCAGTCATTGGATTTGGGGCCCATTATAAATCCAGGATGAGTTAATCTTTAGATCCCTAACTAATCACATCTACAAATACCCTATATCCAAAAAAAAAAAAAAAAGGTCATATTCTGAGGTTCTGGGTGCATGAATTTGGGGAGGGGGAACACTTTTCAACCCACCACAACATCCTCTGCTCTTCTTTTGTAAATGTCATGTCTGTCCTCTATCAAATTTCTATATCTGTGTGGGCGGAGTGATCATTTTATAATGCCATTTCAAGTCCTTGATGAAATGGTTATACACTTTGCCTGAAATAATCCTCACAATAGTCCATAACGTAGATACTACTAAAATCACCCATGTTGTAGGGAGCGTACTAGGTAGCATTTGCTACATCATGCTGTGATAGCAAACAGTCCCCAAATCTCAGTGTCTTACACAACAACAAAGTTTCTTCCCTCGCATTAAACATCAGTAGCTGTAGTGTGGCTGTAAGGTGGTTGGAACTTTGTCCTATGGGTCTTTTCACTTTCAAATTTGGGCTGAGGGCACAGACCCTATCCAGGACATGCCATTCCAATGGCAGAGATAAAATAGTATGATTTTAGAATGAAACATCCGATGGCTCTTCAAATTTCTGCTTAGAACTGGCATATAATCTCTCCCACCCATATTTCACTGGCCAAAGTAGGTCATGTGGTCAAGCCTGGCGTGGAAATGTACTCCTTCCTCTGGAGGGTACTCAAGTCACAAAGCAACTGGCTAGAATGCATAATCTTACAAGAAGGGGGAAAGCAAATAATGGGAATAATAATATCTCTACCAAAGGTATTAAGTAAACTTGTCCAAGGTCAAACAGCTGAGAAGGGACAAAGGCAGATTCAAACTCAGATTGTCTTTCTCCAAAGCCATAGTGCACTCTGTGGCTCCCTATTGCCTGCTAGATGGAGTCCAAATGTATCTAAGCATTAGGGCTTCTGCATATGCATTCCTGCAGCCTGGAGTTCCCCTCTGCCACTTCTGCATGTTCAACTCACTCTTTAAGACTCCACTCTAACCTCAACTCCTTTGCTAGTTTCTCTCCTTGGAATTAATCACCATGTGCCCCCATCACTCTTTATAAGTATATATTACTTTGTACTCACATTTGTACTCACTCTGAAGCATGGGGATGCACTCTTATTTGTCCTGTGTCCCCTCTGCCCCCTCTGCCCCCTGGGGCAGAGCCTTACCCCCTCTGCCCCCTGGGGCTTGTGCGGTGTTTCCTAAATGTTTGCAGCATTCAGAGAGGAGATGAGTTGGGGGCACAGCCTGCAACTGGGCTGTCCTCCTGGGGATGAGAGCACTTGGCCTACTTTTCCACCCCTGTAAACTAAGCTTAGCACCTGGTGCTCCGGTGACTGGCAATTCAGCTCCGTGTGACTCACCCTGTAAGCCTTCACCCTGTCACCTCAAGGCCCTGGGGTGGGGTGTGTGTGCTGGTGGTGTGTGTGTGGAGGGAGGAGGTGGAATTAACTTTTGCCTTTCAAAAATGCTTCCCTTTCCCTGCCCCAGAAAAAGGACCAGTAAAAGTCCTTCTCTTAAGTGGGCTGGGCAAGTCCCTGCCCATCAGACCTAGGAAGATGGGGAGGCCCTGCAAGGTACAGAAGAAGGAGGGAAGTGCTGCTGGGTCAGAGGAGAGGAACAGAGAAGTGGAAAGAACGTTGAACTGCACATTGAAAGATTTTACTAACTTGTCAGAGTGATTTAACTTAACCTCTCTGAGCTTCAGTTTTCCCTGCCCTAAACTGGAGACCATACTGATTTTGCCCTCCTCCCCGGGTTGTTACAAAATTATATAGTAAAATGCTGGAAGCTTTTGAGAACGCAGCCTTGGATGCACACACTTGTATTGGAATCCTCCTCATAAGCTGTGCGACTGTGGGGAAATCATTTCTTTCCACGAGCCATAGTATCCCTGCCTATAAAATGGGAATAATAATTATAGCTTCCTTCCAAGGTGAGAAAATTCTGTAACATGCTCGGCATATAGTGCCCAATATTGCTGGCTGTTTTCATAAGAGATGATTTAAGGAAAAGACCACATCAGGTGTTTGCAAACATTAAAAGAAGGGAGACAGAGTCTAACTTTTCCTAGAACTGGCTGCTTCCTTTAGCCAAGTATGGGGTGTGGCTCAAAGGAATGAGGAAATAGTTCATAAGGTGACAACACAGAGACCTGTTTGTCTTCACAGAACTTAGGGGAGGGGTAGAGTTGTTAGCTGGCCCTCCCCAAAGACTGGAGGACCTTGTCTCCAACTCCCACCCCTACAGATGCAGTCCTTTGACTTCTTGTCCTCTCCTACCAATCTCTTTACTGGGGAAGCTGCCTTTGTAATAATAATAACAATAGTAATGAGAACAACGGCATTGTTACTTTGAAGCTTGTAAAGGCTGATACATTATCCCAGTTATCTTTCGTAATCTCTCTCCCATAAAAAGAATCCAGAATTAGAAGGGACTTGGGGATTTTTCTGCATTTCAGAGACAGGAAAACAAATCCAGAGAAGGGAAGGGATTTACCCCAGAGCACACAATAAGTTAAAGGCAGAGGGAGGACTAGAACCTGCAGTGCCTGACTCCCAGTAGAGGGTCAATGCTCCTTTCGTGACATAGCTGTCCTTGGTTTTCCGTTCTGACAGCCCCCTTGTCTCCTCTCATATCTCCTGGACCACTGCAGTGGTTCCTAACTGGTCCTCCCAGCCTCTGGTCCCTCCATGTTGGTTTGTTCTGTACATACAGCCCAATAGCTGTCTGGAAGCACAGCCTTGATCTTGTTTTTTCCCTCCTAATAGAACTTGCCCATTTTTCAGCTTGAGTGGTCGGTCACCTGGTTCCTAGTTCAGCTTCCAAATGAAGACCCAGTCTCTTTTCTGACAGAAAGTAAATAAATTTTTGCTGATTAGATTGAGAATGAGGGCTGGCTTTGCTACTTACATTATGTGTTGGCATTTTCTCTTCTTTTCCAAAAAGTTTTTATTTAGGGGTGCCGGGGTGGTTCAGTCGGTTAAGCATCTGATTCTGGATTTCAGCTTAGGTCATGGTCTCAAGATTGTGAGATGGAACCCCGAATCAGGTTCCATGCTGAGTGTAAAGCCTGCTTTGGATTCTCTCTCTCCCTCTCTCTCTGCCCCTTCTCCTGGTCATGGTTGCGTGCTCTCTCTCTCTCTCTTTCAAAATAAATAAACATTAAACAAAATACACAGATCTCTTTTTTAAAAAGTTTTTATTTATGGGGCACCTGGGTGGCTCAGTCGGTTAAGCATCTGACTTCGGCTCAGGTCATGGTCTCGGGGTTCATGGGTTTGAGCCCCGTGTCGTCGCGCTCTGTGCTGACAGCTCAGAGCCTAGAGCCTGCTTCGGGTTCTGTGTCTCCCTCTCCCTCTCCGCCCCTCCCCCACTTGCGCTCTGTCTCCCTCTTTCTCTCTCTTTCTCAAAAATAAACATTAAAAAATTTTCAAAAAAGTATTTAAATTCCAGTTGGTTAGCATACTGTGTAATATTAGTTTCAGGTGTACAATATAGTAATGCAACACCTCTGTACATCACCTGGTGCTCATCACAAGTGCACTCCTTAATCGCCATCACCTGTTTTACTCATCCCTTCACCCACCTCCCCTCTGGTAACCATTACTTTTTGTTCTCTACAAGTTATGAGTCTGTTTCTTGTTTTGCTTCTCTCTCCCTCTCTTTTTTCCCCTTTGCTCGTTTATTTTGTTTCTTAAATTCCACCTATGAGTGAAATCACATGGTATTTATCTTTCTCTGACTGATTTATTTCTCTTAGTGTAATACTGTCTATAGCTCCATCTGTGTCGTTGCAGATGACAAGATTTCATTCATTTTTATGGCTGAGTAATATTCCATTGTGTATATATGCCACATCTTCTATCCATTCATTCTATTGATGGACACTTGGGCTGCTTCCATAATTTGGCTATTGTAGGTAGTGCGGCTATAAACATTGGGGTGCATGTATCCTTCAAACTAGTATTTTTGTATTCTTTGGGTAAATACCTAGTTGTGTGATTTCTGGCTCATGGGGGTAGTTTTATTTTTAACTTTTTGAGGAAACTCCATACTGTTTTTCACAGTGGCTGCACCAGTTTGCATTCCCACCAACAGTGCAAGAAAGAGGACTCCCTTTTCTCCACATCCTAGCCAGCACCTGCTGTTTTTTGTGTCATTGATTTTAACCATTCTGACAGCTGTGAGGTGATAGCTCATTGTACTTTTGATTTGCCTTTCCCTGATAAGTGATATTGAGCATCTTTTCATGTGTCTGTTGGCCGCGTGGATGTGAAAACCCAATCTCTTTTAATACATTTATTGTTAGGGAGTCAATAAATGACTCCCAAGGTCATTGGGTCCCAGTGACTCCCAAGGTCATTGTTTCATTCTCGGATAGCTGTGATGGTTAGTGCATTCTTTATAGTGAGCTGAAATTGTCCTCCCTGATGTCTACCCACTAGAGCTGAGTGGGATTCTTTCACATCCATTCAGTCAGCAAGTTTGTAGTCAGTGTGTAATATGGGCCAGGTTCTCGGTAGACTGGATGCCCAGAGGAACAGAAAGAGAAATTAGACATAGATCCTTCCCTCAGATAATGTGGCCTAGGGGTTTGCAGAATTTTTGTTGTTTATTAGACCTGAATAATAGGAAATTATTATTCCCCTTTCTGTGTGACAACCCTTCAGAGGCTTGGAGATAGCCACTATATTCACCCTATGCTTTCCCTTCTCCAGGCTATTGTAAGTCAGTCATCACACAACATGGGATCCAGGTCCTCAGCATTCTGGTCTCCTCCTCTAGACATGTTCTCATGTGACAGTGTTGCCCTCAGAATGTGGGTCCCAGAGCTGAGCCCCATGGCCCAGATGTGATCTGCCCAGGGCAGCACCTGGCTGGTCTGACCTCTGGTTTCTGTTGATACAGTATTATCATGTTCACTTTCTCCTTCTTCCTTCTTTTCTTCCCTCCTTCTCTCCCTCCCTTCCTTCCTTTCTTTTTTACAGCCACATTGCACTGTTGAACTTGAGGTCAACTCAAACCTTTAAGTCATTTTCACTGGAACTCTTCTTTTGTTTTTTTAATGTTTATTTATTTTGAGAGAGAGAGAGACAGAGAGAGGGGGAGAGAGCACAGAGTGGGGGAGGGCAGAGATAGAGGGAGAGAGAGATTCTCAAGCAGGCTTTGAGCTCTCAGAGCAGAGCCCTACGTGAGGCTCAGTCTCACAAACTGTGAGATCATGCCCTGAGTTGAAATCAAGAGTTGGTCTCTCCACTGACTGAACCACCCAGGTGCCACTCACTGGAACTCTTCTTAATCTAGGTTCTTTATATCTTATACTTTGGGCACTTGATCATTTGGAACTGTACAGTCCAATATGGCAGTCACTAACCCCATGTGGCTAGTTAAATTTTAAGTACTAAAAATTAAATATTAAAATTTCAGTTTCTCAGTTGTACTAGCCATATTTCAAGTGCTCTACAGCCACTGGTGGCTACAGATTTAGGACATTTCCATCATCGCAGAAAGTTCTGTGGGACTGCTTTGGCTTGAACCAAAGGGCAGGAATTTACATTTGTTCTGTGCGGCACCTCATCTTGTTGGTTCCAGCACAGCCGCAAGGCTGCTGAGATCTTCTGGAAACTAATTTTGGTTTACAGAGTGTTTGCCCTTCCAGCTTCATGCCAGCAGCAGATCTGATAAGCATTTCATCCCTTCCTTTGCTTCATCTGAAACCACTGATAAAAATGCCAGCAGAGCAGAGAGGGCTGCAAGTGAGCCCCGCACGTGGCACTCAGCACTCTGGCCCCATGTGGCAGTCGTGCAGCAGTTTAACAGATGAGGCCTCCATACCAGGCTTTGCGTGCTGTGCCCTGAGTACACACGGGGAGACGGACGGCAGCAAGTTAAAGAGGGTTCTGCTGTGGTGGGCGCTCTAGTTCACATGCCTTTGTCTCACAACTGGGACTGCTTCTGTCTGGTGTACGGTGGTTAAAAACGCAGGCTTGGGAATCAGCTTCCTGGATTTGAATCCCGGCTCTGCCACTTCATCAAACTATGTACTGTCTTTGTGTTTCAGTTTCCTACTGTAGAAAGAGGGGATAAGAAGAGCCTCTTTCTCACAGTGTTATTGCGTGATTAAATGAGTTAGTGCAAGCAAAGCTCTTAAAACAGTGCCTGGAACGTAGTAAGTGCTCCAAACATGCCAGTTATCATTAGTTCTTATTATTAATTATAATTTTTTCCTCCTGGACAAGACGTGCTTGGTCTTGCTTTGGGGCCTTGGCTCCCTCAGTTCTGCTCTTAGTTTGTGGAAATTCTTTGGAGTGCAAACTGAGCCCCCCTCCTTGATTTTTTAGGTTCTCAGCTGCTTGTTTGGCATTTAGTTTCCTATGCTGGAGGAAAGGACCATAGTGAAGAACTTGAATAATAGTTGGGCTTTATCTTAGCTGTGCTGCCTGGTGGAGAGACCTAGGACAGGCCACTCATCTGCAAAATGGGGATAATCACAGCTGCCACATAGGACTATAGGCTAAGGGAGACAAAGGAGGTGAAAGCTTCTGCACATAATAGGCCTTTACCTTCGTTTTGACTTTCAGTAAAACCCATGAAATACATAACACTTGCTATTTCCCCCTGGCTCTGCTTTATTTAGTATCTAACAAAGGAGGGCAGGCTCATTACTCCTTGTACTTCTGGAGGGCCTGGCCTTGTCCCAGGAGCCCTCAGTTTCTTCATCTGTGGAATGGACCCCCATCTTCTCCCCGCTGCTATCTTGCTGAACTTGCGTTAATTCCTCCCTCCCCAAACCTCAGTCTATACTCCAAGTAGGACCTGAAGGAGCGCCTATAAGGGCTAGAGGTTATAACCCTAATTTAGAAAAGCTCCTTACTCTGGTCGTGCCAGAGCCTGTGGAGGGTGAGCGTTGGGGTCAGGGGCCAGTTCTTGGGAGGGCCCCAGAGAGTCCAGAGGTAATGCCACCTGGGAGAGGGCTGGAAGGCGCTGCGCGATCTTCCGCAAGCTCTGGCGGCGGGAACAATGGACGGGTGGTGGGGAGGCGGGTGGGCGTCGGCCAGGTCCCGGCTGGAGGTAGAGGAGGCCGGCGAGCGGGACGCCGGGCCGTGGGGTTAGCCCGGGGCACCGGGCCGGGAGCCGAGGCGTCTTAGCTACGGAAAACCCAGGCCGGCGCTGCCGGGGCCCAGGGAGGAGGTGGGGGCGGGGCGCGAGCCCACCGGGCCGGGACGGGGAGGGCGAAGAGGCCCGGGTGGGGTCCGTCTCCTCTCCGTCGCCCCGCCGCTCGGCCCCGGCCTCTGAGCTCTGCGGCGGCTCAGGTAGACGCCGGGCGCAGGGCCCACGTGGGGAAGCGGGCGGCGGGCTACGGGCGCCAGGAGGGCTCGCGGGGCTCAGCCCCCTCCCCTCCTCTCCCCTCCCCGGGGGCCGGCGCGGCTCCTCCCGACGCGCGGCCCCGGCTCCAGCGGCTGCGGCGCTCCCCGGCTGCTCGCCGTTCGGCGCCGCTGCTCGCTAGCTCGCGGGCGGCTGCTGGGGAGGCCGGGATCACCGCCGCCTCCTCGGGGGCAGCCGGCCGGGGCGGGGCGGAGGGGGAGCCGGGGTGTGGGGGGAGGGCGGGGAGGGGGCTGGGCGCCGTGGGAGGGAGAGAGCGAGCGAGCGAGCGAGCGGGGCATTTCTGCGCAGCTCGAGTGCGCCTCGGAGCCCGCCCGGGCGGCCGCCGGACGCACGGACTGAGGACAGACAGCGCCCGGAAGCCGCGCCGCCCCTGCCAGGTTAGCCGCCCGCGCCACCGTCGCCCGGGCCCCGGGGACCCCGCCGCGTCTGCTCTCGTGTGTGTCTGTGTGTGGCTAGGGCTCCGGGCTCGGTCTCCCGTCCTCGAGCACTGACAGGCCGGCTCCAGGGGGCTGGACACCCGCGGGGCGGGGGGCGGGCGTCCCAGCCAGGAGCCCCGGGCCTCGGTCCGTGAGTCTCAGTACTGGCGCCGGTATGTGTGGCGGGGTCCACGTCTCAGGGTGTTGGGTGTGAGCGCGCGTGTGCCCGTGGGTCTGGGCAAGTGGTTGCTGTGTGTGTGCGCGCGTGCGTGTGCTCGGGGTGTGCATCTGCGTGGGGGGGGGGTGTGTGTGTGCGCTGTATGTCTCCGCGTGTCTGGACTGGATGGCGTGTGTGTATCTGGGTGAGGGTGTGTGTGTCTGCGTGTGTCCGTGAATGTGTCTATTAGAGGGTGTGTCCCAATATGTAGCTGAGTGTGTGTGCATCTGGATGAGGGTGTGTGCCAGTGGCCTCGCTTGTGGCTGGACCCCGTGGCTGTGTGTGTGTGTGTCGCCGTGTGAGCGCCAGTATGACTCCCCGGGTGTGCGCGTGTGAGGGCGGGTGTGCATCCGCGTAGCCCCCGTGTGCGTGTGCGCGGCTTTGTCTCCGCACTGCCGGGAGGAAGGGGTGGGGGGGGCGGCGGCTGACGCGCTCTAGTCCCCGGGAGCCAGCCACTTGGCCGGGGCGGTGGGTGGCGGCGGCGGCGGGAGTGTCCCCGCCGGGCGGAGACTCTCTGCCGGCAGGTGGGCGGCCACACCCCAGGGGCCAGAAAGAGCTGGGCTGACGGCGGAGCCCGCGCACCCGGGCGAGCTGGAGCGGAGGGCGTGTCCTGCCTGAAGCCCGGGTGTGTGTTTGTGTGTGCGCGCGCGTGTGCGTGTGTGTGTGCGTATGTGTGTGTGTGGAGGGGTGGGCGTGTGTGCGTGTCGGTGTGTGTGTGTGGGGGGGTGGTGGCAGCAACAGCGGTCCTCAGGCTGGTGACCAAGTCGGTTCAAGGATCCATTTCCTGTGGCGGCCTGGGGACAGTGGCCCAGAGTCCGACGGGGCCTGATCGAGTCAGCCACACTCCCACCCTCACCCTTACAGCTCTCAGGGGTAGAGCTGCACCTTAGGTGCCCTGAAAGGAGGGAAAACCGCTCTCTTAAAGGGCCAGAGCCCTTATGGGAATACGACCCCCCGCCCCTCAGGAGACCTCTACTCTGAGAGTGGTCTCTGGGTGTGTCTGTACCCCTTTCCCCACGTACTGGTGTAGCGCATGCATGTCTAGATTTGTAGTCTGTCTGCATGTGTGTCTCTCTGTGTTTTTCTTCTGCATTTGGGTGCCTAGGTATGTTTTATCAGTGAACAATGAAAAATGTATCTTGATGTACATGTGTATGTGTTTTTATAAGTTCTGGTATATTTGTTTTTATGTACATGTATAGCTGTTTGTATATTAGTGAGTCTATGTGTGTGGGTTTGCAAGAGACATGCCATTTTGCTGCCAGCTAGGATAGGATAGAAAAATTCTGTCCAGGGCCACTCTAATATAGAAAAACTGGGTGAAAAGCTGGTTTAGAAATTTAAAACCCCTGGTTTTGTGGGTTTCAGATGCTGGTACTGAAATGTGGGTAGATTGGGGGTAACCTGGATACAAGGATAGAGGGAAGCTGAGACTCTTATGGAAGAAAGGATTTGTTCCGGAGGAAGGACATTCAAGTGCAAGAATTCTTCCTCCACTTCCAGTTTTTCTTCCCTGTTACTTCACCTCCCCTCTCCGCTGCTCTGCTTGCCAGGATAAAGTGCACAGGATTTGGAGTGTAAAAGGGAGGGAGCTGAGAGTGTAAAAGGAAGGAGGGTGGATGGGTGATAGGATTGGGGGCCAAGAGCAGATTTCTGCAATTCTTAAAATGTTTCTGGCAGCAGAATCTGGGGAAAGCTGAGCTTGCTGTCCTCTTTCCTGAATCCCTTTCCTGGGACAGGAAAGACTCTGGCTTGGAGCTCAGGACCCCTGGAGTCTGGTCCAGGGGTCTTCTTTGGACTTTGGTCAAACCCTTTTGTGTTTATCTGTTCACTCAGCACATTTGTATTGCACTTCTCTTATGTAAGAGTCTAAACCCCCTAAGCCTCAGTTTCCCTGGCTGAGCAGGTAGTAAGATAAATTCTGGGACTCAGAGCTCCCTTAGGTGTCTCAGAGTGATGGAGTTTGTCTCATTGCTACCCAGATTTAGAAATCTACCTTTCTAGCCCCCAAGGATCCTGACTGTGGTCCCCACTCACTATGCCCCTTTGCCCCCATATCCTTTAGAGCAGTAGCTCTCAAAGTATGGTCACTCCACTAGCAGCAGCAGGGTCACCTGGGATCTTGTTAGAAATGCAAATCTGGGGGGCTCCCATCGGACAAACTGAATAACTCATGGAGCCCAGCAGTCTATGTTTTCACAAACACAGGTGATTGTCTTGCCCTAGAACTTAAGAGAGGTACAGAGAGGCAACTGGAACCTCCTATAGATTGAAACACCGGGAAAGCATCCCTTGTCTTCTCCCACATACGTACTGAAGTGGCCCCGCAGCCCCAGCCTGGCAGGTGGGGGTTCTGGTTTCAAGTCCCAGGTCTTCCCTGAGATCTTGGACAAATTACCCCTTCACCGAATAAAGTAATAACTCGTTGTCTGCTCTGGGCTTGGCTTTGAACAAGGGGTGTCATTGCTCTGCTCAGTTCTCTGCTTCTTACCTTGACCTCTAAGACCTTCAGGATCAAGTCCCTGCCCACCTCTCTGGAAACCAGCTACTCTAGTCTTCTTTTAGTTCATCTAGGCACCATGAGCTCTCTGGCCTCTGGGATTTTGCACATTCTGTTCCTTCTGTCTAGCATACTCTTCCCTTGATTCTTACCTTGTTTAACTCCCATTCTTCAGATTTCAGCCCAAGAGTGATTTTCTCAGGGGGGCTTCTGCCAACTCCCTGGAATGTCAGTTTTTCTTGTTACACGTTCTTAGAGCTCCCTGTAGTTCATAGTGTTCATGAGAGTTTGTAATTATACATAAACTTGCTAGTTGTTTGTCTCCCCTCACTAAGGTGCAAATGTCACCTGGGTAGAAATTTGCTTGTCATTCTTCCCAGTGTCCCCACACAGTGCCCAGCTTATGATTGGTATTTGACAAATTTGTTGAAGTGGATGACTTTATATAATGGCTGATGGTACTAAGTGATTCCCAAAGTGTCCCCTCAAGCCCTGACATTGTAATATCTAAGCAGGCCTCAGACTTCTTAGAGGTAGATTTATCTGTCTTTTTTACTACTATATCTCCTGGCCATAGATGGACGCCAGCTACGTGCTTGGGCCCATCCATGTTGGACTCTGCTCTAGGGGAGGCAGGAGAAAGCTCTCCAAGGAAATACAGCCTTGCTAGTGTCTGTGTCCTCCTGGAATAGGGTTCTGTAGAATGAGAAGAGGAAGAGCATTGAATAAGGAATCTAAAGATCTGGGTCCATGCCTTGTATGCGGGCAAGTCACTTTTCCTTTTTTGTTTGTTTGTTTCCTTTTCTGTAAAATGATGGTATTAGGATGGATGGTGTACCTAATATTGGTTACAAGCACTGGCTCGAGAGTCATTCAGGCTTGGCCACATACCAGTTGGGTAGACTTGGGCAAGGCACTTCATTTCTTCCTTCATTTCCTAAAACAGAACCAATAATAGTATCTGTTCCATACGGTTGTGTGGTAACGTACATGGGATGCTGTACATAGTTCTGAGCTGGTAGTAAACACTTGGTAAGTATTAGCAATTGTTACTATTCCATTCAACACTTTTTTTTAAATGTTTTTATTTATTTTTGAGAGAGAGAGAGAGAGAGAGAGAGAGAGAGTGCGAGCACGAGCTGGGGAGGGGCAGAGAGAGAGGGAGACACAGAATCTGAAGCAAGTTCCAGGCTCTGAGCTGTCAGCACAGAGCCCAACGTGGGGCTCGAACTTGTGAACCATGAATCGTGACCACGTGAGACGGACGCTCAACTGACTGAGCCACCCAGGCGCCCCAGTTCAACATTCTTGAATGCCTTTGTGCTGGGCCCTAGGGCTCCAGGAACGGAGATGAATCCAGCAGTCCTCACAGGCGGGGTAAACGGGCAGACGTGTAAAGATGTACAGTGTACAAGGTATCAGGGTGAGGTTGTTCACTAAGGAAAAGTCTTCACAAAGAAGAGAGGTGGTGTTTGGGCTGGATTTATCTTCCAAGTAGTTAGAGCAGCATGTGCAAAGGCACCAGGGCTTGTTAGGGGGAACTCCAAATAGTTCCATCTGTTGGAGCAGATGGTGGTGAGTGGTGGGGACAGGTGGGGCACGACTGGCCTGGAGTAAGGCCGGAGAGGAAGTCTGGGGTCCGATCTGGCTCAGGCTGAAGAGCTGGAGTTCTACAGGTGGTAGGGAGCTAGGGAAGAGGATTAAGCTAGCCTCTGAAAGAATCAGATTTGCATTTCAAAAACACAGCTCTCCAGGTGGTGGTAGAGGGTGGGCCAGATAGAGGGCCAGGCGGAGGCAGGAGTGCTGTTGACCTGGAGACTGGTCTCAGAGGATGCTTGTTTGCGTGATAGAAGGTCCCTGTGGGGTGGATAGAGACCTAGGATGGGAAGGAGCACAGGTGGTGGACTTCAGGCCAGCTTGGGTCAGGGAGGTGAAGGAGAGGCAAGACTGACCTCTCACAGGCCTTCACACCCCTTAACCCAAGGCTGCCTAGTGAGTAGGAATCTGAAAATAAGAGTCCCAGGTCTGCTGCTCAGTGGATTCACAGTATATTAATTTCCTAGGGCTGCTCAATGGAGTACCACAATCTGCGTGGCTTAAAAAAGCAGACATTTATTCTCTCACAGTTCTGGAGACGGAAGTCAGAAATCAAGGTGTCAGCAAGGTTCCTTCTGAAGATTCCGTGGGGGGAGTCTCTCTCGAGCCTCTCTCCTAGCTTCTGGTGGTTGCCTTGGTGTTCCTTGGCCCTCAACTCCCTCTGCCTCTGTTGTCACATGGTTTTCTCCCCTTTCTCCCTGTGTCTGTGTCACCTCCTCTTTTTAAAAGGACACCAGTCATATTGGATTTAGAATCCACCCTAATCCAGTATGACCTCATTTTATTTTAACTAATTACATCTGCAAAGACTATTTCCAAATAAGGTCACATTCTTGAAGTTCTGGGTAGACATGAACCTGGGGGACACTATTCAACCCAGTACATACAGGAAGATGGAAAAGAGTGCAAATCCTGGAGCCCCACAAACCCGGGTGCAAATCCAAGCTTTGCAAGGGAGCATGAGCTTTTGAGCAAATCAATTACTTTTCCTCAGCCTCAGTTTCATCTCCTGTGAAATGGAGACGGTAGCCCCTGCAATGGCATGCTGTGCTGTGGAGGTCAGCCCTGGTCTGCATAGCGGGTGTGAGTAAGCCTGGTGAGGTGGCACACAGTAGGAGCCCGGTAATGATTACTTCCTCTTTGGCACCCCTGCCCTGCACTTAGTAGCTGGGACGCATCACTTAAATCTTGCTGCACTTCCTCATCTGCCTAATGTGAATTAGCATCATCCAGCTCTACTTACCTCACCAGATTGTGAATCCCAGGGGAAAATGAGAAAGCTCTTTGTAAATTGCTTAAGAGTCTGCTGCTGGGATTTTCAATTATAATCATCATCATCATAATAACCCTCGGCCATCGCCACGTCCACTGCATTCTCAGCGGGGCCCTGCCCAGCCCACTCCTCTCCTGAGGCAAGTCTTCTTTGCCCCTGTGTGCCCCGAGATCTCCTACAAAGCATAGCCACTGTCAGTTAGGAGAACCTTAGAGATGGTCCTTACCCTCCATTGCCCTCATTAGCCAGAGAAGGGAAACACACTCTGCGAGAAAGTGACATCCCGAAGGTCACACAGCTGGTCAGTGGCAATTGGAACACCTTGTCTGTGGCTTCTTTTGAGGGTCTGAACAGTGGTTTTCCCCTATTGCAATGTTGGCCAAGGAGCAGGATCGTGGGGCCGGTGGAAGCCTTCAGAGGGTACTGTGCAGCACAGAGACGGGGAGCCAACGGGAAGTGTGCTGCTGAACCAGGGTCAAAATCCCAAGCATGGGGGTCCCTGAGTCCCTTGAGTGAGCAGGCAGTGCCTGTGCAGGCTGAATGGGCAGGTTGTTTGTTTTCAGCCTGGCTTGGCCATCTCTGCCTGCTCCAGCGGGAAGAAGCCACCACAGGCGGGCAGCGGCAACGTGGGGAGCCAGAACCTGGAGGTAACCCAAGCTTCAATGTCCCTATTGACACCCAAGGTTGTGCTTCTCAGCAGGCTGTGTCACTCTAAGCCTTGCCTTGGTGGGCGTAGGGAAGGCCCTGGAAAGGAGAGAAGGCTTATCCTGCCTTGACAATTGCCCTGAAGTCCTCTTCCTTTTCCCTCAGCTGGAGGAGCCAGACCCCTCTTCACCCCTTGATTTTCCTTACCTCCCTCCCTCCTCTTAGTTTTCTCTTCACTCCCTTGTCCTGCCTTCCCCTCTTCATCTCCCCATCTTCTCTCCAGATTGGAAATCTAAAGATAAAGTCTCCAGACCCAGTTCGAGTGGGTGGTTCTGGGGTTGCTTGGGGCCACTTATGAATCAGAAAGCCTAGAGTCTTCCTCGTCAGAGGCCCACTCTGGTGACTGATAAACAGCTGCTTACGTTATTGGCTTACCATGTGCCAGGCCCCATGCTAAGCGCTTTACATGCCTTATGTCTTTTAATCCTTGCAGCTACCCAGCAAGGCAGAGATTAGATCCCCATTTTATTAAAGGAGGCTAAATAACTTACCCAAGGCCTACTCAGCCCTCCACCAGCAAGTGGCACACTGGGATTTAAACATAGATCTATTGAAAGCCCATGGGTACTCTTGAATCTTTCCTATACTGCCCTGGATGGGACATTCAAGAGTGTTCAGGGGTTCACAGAGGGATGTGCACTCACTCAAATTCAGAGAGCAGATTCTCAGCTCAGAGAGCGGGGTCTCCAATCCAGCTCACCTGCTTCCCAGCCTGTGCTGTCACCTCACTCAGGGATTGGCCTTCCTACAGTGTTGGCCCCAGGGCTGGCCACAGCTCTGAGCCCATCTGGGTCTAGGCAGCAGCCCACCTGCATCACGGACAGGTGACAGGGCAGGTCTGAGGGTATTTGGCTTTTTACCTAGATATTGTTTGGTCATTGGTCACCTTAGTTTTTCACAGATTATCCTGAGTCTTCTAGTTAAATAAGCTTGTCATTTACAAAGCATGATAGCTTTATCTCTTTGGGAGGGCACTTGGGGGCTTGGAGATCTTCTATCAGGCTCAGTGATGGGGAGGAGAGGGAAGCAGGGGAGCAGAGGCTAGAACCAGGGAACTCAAGTTTAGGAGGACACTCATGCTAGAAAGGAAAAGGAAGGAAGCCAGGGCTGGCTAAGGGCCAGAGAAAGTCCAGATAGAAGAAAGGAATCTGCAGGCTGGAGCTGATAGGGAACCTGTCACTCCAAGTTCAACCCTGGAGTTCAGACTCCCTCACAGGCAGGGCTGCTAATCTCAGAATGTCACTTCTAAATCTGGGGAGCTTCTTCAGTCAGCTTGCTGGGACTCCTTCCACCCCCATTGAGACCATGACCATGGTCAGCTTGAGCAGGTGATTCAACCAGAAGGAACTTTGATTAATGAGCAGTGGCTTTAAGCCTTCAAGACACAGAGCCCTCTCTTCATAGGCAAGGAAACAGAAGTGCAATATGTGACATAGCTAAAAGGAGAGTGGTTCAGTATCTCACTCCTTACTCCCTCCTCTGAAGGTTCTTTAAGGCAGGCCGCCTCAAAATTTGCTCCTCTAAGAGTAGCAAAGGGGAACTTGCTAAAAATAGACTCTTTTCTAAGACTCATCTAGAGATTCAAACTCAGCTGCCTTCTGGGAGGGTGGGATCCATGGTGGGGCCTTGGAATCAGCCTGTTTTAACAGATTCCTTGTCAAGGTGATTGTGACACCAAGGGTTCTCAGATCATCCTTGGAGAATGTTGATATCAAATGTTCATGAACTTCTGAAATGGCATGAATAATTTTGAGAGTGTGCCTTGATCTTGGGAAAGGATCCATAGGCACTATCAGAGTCTTTGAATCACGACCCATCTTTAGGGTTGTTTTATAAGAGTGGGAGCCTAATGACTGGAAAAGGGTCACTGGGGAGCTAACAGCAGAATCATGCATTGAAGGCAGATCTCTCCTGACTCTCAGCACATTGCTGGTTTTAAGTGAAGATGCTGAGGGACTGTAGGCCAGTTCCTTCCCCTGCCTGGGCCTCAGTTTTTCCAGCTATAAAATGGGGGTTGGACAGGATAAGCCCAAATTCCCATGTAACTTTGCTCAGTGGCTCTAGAAGCCAGGTTTCCTGCTGCCCAGTTCACATTCTTTGCCCTTTTCCTTGCTGTCTCCTCAGCTTCCCCCACTTTGAAGGGAGTGCCCCTCCCTTTAGCATCTCTCATCTTCAAAGATTCCATCCAGAGCCTGGATTCTTGAGTCCCTTGAGTCCCTCCAGTCAAACCACATGCACAGGTGCCCAGCTATTTCTCTCTTTCTGTGCCCATTCACAGTAAGTGATCCAGATGCCTGTGAGTCTAGGGATGCTCAAGGTGGCACCTCTTTAGGGCTGGACACTGGGGCCAGTGTCAGGGAGAGGGGTTTGGAGAATGTGTTTCCTTTGGCTCCTGGGACATGCCCAGCCCCTACCTGCGTCTTTGTCCCAGGTCCCTGGGTTCTTCCTGCCAAGAATGCCATCCCCCCTTCTTTAATCACTGTTGAAATCCTGTCTACCTTTTTAAGGCTCAGCTCAGATGCGAACCTCTCTCTCACAAAGCCTGTGGACCCTCCCACCCTTACTCCTGTAATGAAAATCTGTCTTTGCTCTGCATTCCCTTAGCGCCTTGTCTGTTCCCCTCTGGGGACGACTTCTCCCTGGTCTTAGCTTTACCGTGTGACATGGGCTTGCCTCTCTTGCAGGATTGTGAGCACTAGGATGTCTCATGTATCATTCTTTGCTCCCCAGCACCTAGCATAAGGCTTTGCACAGAGTAGGTGCTTAATAGAAGGTTATTGAGTTTTATTTGCAAAATCTGCCTCTGACCTTGGGCTGGGCTGGGTTCTCTAGAGGCCCCATGGCCCCATCCCTGGTACAACTTCACACACGTCCCCTTTTTTCTTTGTGGATTGGAGGGAGGCCAAGTAGGGCAGTGGGTAAGAACTTCAACTCCAGTCTTGACTCTGCCATTTCTTGGCTGTGTGACCTTGGATAAGTCACTTCACCTCTCTAAGCCTCAGTTTTCTCAGCTTAAACCAAAGGGCTAAAGATAACAAGTCTGTTGGGGGTTTGGGAGGATTAACTGAAATGATATGTGTAAAATGCTGAGATCTGAGCATTGTACAGAATAAATGGTCAATATATGATTATAATTCATTATTTCTCAGTTAATGGTTATTATCATTGTTGTTTTGGCAGACACCTATTATGGTTGGAGCATCATATACTGGGGGGAGAGAGTGAGACACAGAAAAATCATTCCAAGAGCCTCTTGGTCTCCATGGTTCTAAGGTCAAGTAGGGGCAGTAAGAGTCTTCTACAAGGAGTAGCATCTGGAAGAAATATGGCAGACTGAGCTGAAGAGGGAGAGATCAGGGTGGACTCCATAATCGGCGTAGACAGGTGTTCCCTGTGGAGATAGAGAGGAGCTCCAGGCTGGAGATGAGAAAGTGGGGGCACACACTTGAAGAGTTGCCCGAAGGATACAGGAAAGAACAGAGTGGAAGTAGAGGCAGCCCCAGAATCTCCACATAGAAGGGGCTTAGGGAGGGGCGGCATCAAGCTTTGTTTTGCCAAGAAGAATTTGGGGGCTTGATGGCTCACAATGCCACTATGGAGAACGAGAGAGAAAAGACTAGAAGAGTAGGGCTTTGTTGTGGGGGTATTGGCGGGGGGAGCTTTGTCTATCTGGGCTTGAGCTGAGAATGGTCAGGGGTGCGCTGTGGTCCCAGGCCTCTGCAGGCCTGCCTTGGAGTCTGTCTCGTAATAACAGGGCCGCCTGTCTACCTGGTCGAGGTAGAGATCCAAACTCTGGTCTATCTGAAGGTAAAGCACAAACTGATCCCAGAAGTGTCAGAATCTCTAACAATCAGAGCTGGCTAGCAGGAGAAGCCATCTCTTGATCCACCCTCCTCATCCCCACATACATACATGGGAAGCAGAGGCCCAGAAGGGGGAGCCCCCGCCCAAGAACTGGCCAGTTCACTGGCCACGGTGAGTTCAGTGCCAGCCCCAGGTGGGCTGTGGACCTAGGCCTGCTCTGGGGTTGGGGGAAGAGGGTGAGGAGGGAGACAAAGAACCCGAGGAAGGGTGTAAATGACAAGCAAATGCCATATTGGTAGCAATCTGTTGCCAGGGTGTGTGTGTGATCCTAGGCGAGTGGGATGTGAGTGGGCTGGAGCGTCATTATTCTGGGCTTTCCTTCCCGGAAAGGAAAAAGGACCACATAGGTGGGAGTCAGGGGAATATTGGGGGGTGGAGGAATTCAGGGGGTGGTCTAAGAAGAGAAAAGGCTGTTGCCAAGCAGCAGGAGATACGATTGTATTACAGTGGCACAGAGCACCCCATCATCTGTGGGCATGGCCCTGTACAGCCCTATATGTGATGCTCTGCCAGTATCACCCCCATTTTATGGGGGAAGAAGTGAGGCCTCCAAAGGTCACAGGTAGGAAGAACAGGGCCAAGGATGGGGGACATTCCTTCAAAGCCACACCCGTGGCATGCCCTAGGTGGCTGTGGTCCCAGTCCTCAGTCCACCTGGGTCTCAGTGAGGACCTGGGGTCAAAGGGGTCAGGGAGGTGCCAGCCCAGGGCAAGCCACTTTTTGTCTCCTGTATTTCTCCATCAGTCTGCCCATCTATCTGGCCTGTTTTAGTCTAGTTCACCCTGCTCCTTTGCTTGTTAATTAAAAATATTTAGTGAGCACCTACTATATACCAGGTCACTGCCCCTGACCCTATGGAACTTCTGCCTTGGTGTGAAGGCTGTCCCACATTGGTAGGATGGGATGGGAAGGAGGAAGTGAGGGGGTTCACTAACCGCTCCTTTCTCCCTTCACGCCTACCCCTTCCTTTTCTCTCCCCTTCCAAGTCTCATTAGCCCCAGAAGGGACTTTTTTGCCTGATCTGCCCCCTGCTGAAATGGAAAAGAATCAAAGTTAATGGTTAAATGTAATAATAGCCACTGAGACTTTCACCCTGTGGGGCTGGTGGGAGGGGGCTGAACGCTAGCTGTGTGCCCCTGGAGAGGGGCGGAGACCACCAGGGTTTTCTGGCCTGTACCTGCCACCTTTTTCCCTGACTCTGGAATCTGCCTCCAGGGTCTGTTCCTCCCTCCCCTCCTTCCAGCGGGCAGGCTGCTTCTTGGACCCTTTCCCTGGACTCCAGCTGAGGTGACCCTGGGAGGTGAGTAATGGCTCTGGCCAGGATCCTAGAGCCTCTGAATGAGTGCTCTTGGGGGAGGTGCAAGACAGGGCATGGCACCTACCTTGGGGGACCTACCCAGAGAGCTGGCAGCCAGTGGACCTTTGCTGATTTTGCCTCCTGCCTTGTAGGGGTGGGAGGTGGTAGGGATGGCGTCACAAGTGGCCTAAGATCTGTGTACAGGATTGCTACCTAAGGCAGGCCACGCCATGCCTTTCTCCTGCTCTCCTTCCCTTTTATCCTCTTCATCAGGTGTCCTGTTCTGGGTTATGCTCTGCTGCTGGACTAGGGGATAGGGTTCATGAGAATAGTGACAAAGGCTTATTTCTTTCTCTAGAAGACTGAACCCCAGACCTGTCCCCTGTCAAGTTTTAGGGACAGAGCTCAGGCTTCCAAGTCAGACAGGCCTGGGGTCTAAGCTGGGTGACCTTGGGAGGTGGCCCACCTCTCTGAGCCACACTGTCATTCTCTGAACAGTTGGTACGCTGATCTCTTTGTCACTATCACTGTGAAGGTAACAGGCACCGGAGGTGGATATTAATATTAGGCTCAGTAGGCGTTCACTGAATGAGTAGACACCATTCTCTTCAGATTCAACTGACTTTGGGAGGCCTAGCTCTGGCTGTGGGCCATGGAGGCCACCATCCCTGCCATCTAGGACTTGATTGTCTAGAGATACAGTACATACAGTGGCCACTTGGTCACATGTGGCTATAGAGCACTTGAAATGTGGCTGGTGCTACTGAGGAACTGAATTTTTAATCTTATTTGGTTTGAATTACTTTAAAATAAAAAAAAAACCTCTTTAATGTTTATTTATTTTTGAGAGAGAGAGAGAGTACAAGTAGGGGAGGGGCAGAGAAAGAGGGAGACACAGAATCAAAGCAGGCTCCAAGCTCAGAGCTGTCAGCACAGAGCCCGACGTGGGGCTTGAACCCATGAGCCGTGAGATTATGACCTGATCCAAAGTCAGATGTTTAACCGACTAAGCCACCCAGGCACCCCTGAATTAATTTAAAATGTAAAAAGCATACTCCAGGGCACCTAGGTGGCTCAGCTGGTTAAACCTCTGACTCTTGATTTTGGCCCAGGTCATGATCTCATGGTTCTTGAAATCAAGCCCTGTGTCAGGCTCTGTGCTGCTTGGGATTCTCTCCCTCTCTCTCTGCCTCTTTCCCCCCATGCGGTCTCTCTCTCAAAATAAATACATAAACATTAAAAAAAAGTTCTCATCACAAGAAAAAAGAAATAAAAAAAAAACCAAGAATACTCCATTCAGTTATCAAAAAACTTCTACAAAAATTAGATTATTAGATTTGTGAATTTACTTTCAGTTGTAAAGGCTAAGGGAATCTAAGTATCCTCTGAAAGTTTAGCATCAGAATTGGGATGTGCTCTAAATGTAAGATACACGCCAGATTTGGAAGCCTTAGTATGAATAAAAGAATGTAAAATATCTCAATATTTTGTATATTGATTACATGTTGAAATGGATATATTGGGCTAAAGAAATATACTGTTAAAATTAATTTCACCCATTATTTGGTACTTCTTAAAATGCAGCTCCTGAAGATTTTTTTTAACATTTATTTACTTTTTTTTTTTTTATTTTTTTTTAAATTTTTTTTTTTAACATTTATTTATTTTTGGGACAGAGAGAGACAGAGCATGAACGGGGGAGGGGCAGAGAGAGAGGGAGACACAGAATCGGAAACAGGCTCCAGGCTCTGAGCCATCAGCCCAGAGCCCGACGCGGGGCTCGAACTCACGGATCGCGAGATCGTGACCTGGCTGAAGTCGGACGCTTAACCGACTGCGCCACCCAGGCGCCCCAACATTTATTTACTTTTGAGAGAGACCATGAGAGAGTGTGTGTGCGTGTGTACACGAGCGAGGTAGGGGTAGAGAGAAAGGGAGACAGAGGATCTGAAGTGGGCTCTGTGCCGAGAGCAGAGCCCGATGTGGGGCTTGAACTCATGAGGAACTTGAACTCATGAACCTGAGATCATGACCTGAGCCAAAATCAGATGCTCAACTGACTGAGCCACCTAGGTGCCCCAGCTTCTGAAAATTAAAAAAAAAAATTTTTTTTAATATTTATTTTTGAGAGAGAGAGAGAGAGAGAGAGAGAGACAGCAATAGAGATAGAGACACAGATAGAGCACGAGCAGGGGAGAGGCAGAGAGAGAGACACACACACAGAATCCAAAGCAGGCTCCAGGCTCTGAGCTGTCAGCATAGACCCCAACGCGGGGCTCAAACCTACAAACTGTGAGATCATGGCCTGAGCTGAAGTCGGATGCTTAACTGACTGAGCCACCCAGGTACCCCTGAAAATTTTAAATTACATATATAGCTTGCATTATATTGGTATCGGACAGTGCTGTTCTAGCCAGAGTTGAGTTGAACATATTTGAATAAAAATAATACAAGACTATAAAGACTAGTTATTTTGGGTAGCTGTGTTGGGGGGTGAAGATCAGATATTACTCACTCACCTCCCCCACCCCCACTGCCTATATCTGGGCCGTGCCCGGTGGTGGAATGTTACCCTGGATAACCCCAAAGCCTCAACGATAAGATTAAGACTTCTGAGATCAAATGAAAAGCCTGCATCTATCTGGGTGGCCACACCATTCACTTGCTCTGGGTATGACCTTGGGCAAGTCACTTGACTGCTGAAATTTAGTCTGTCATCTGTCAATCTAGATTAACAGTGGGCTTCACCTCATTGACTGAGAGGATTACCTGAGATATAATCCAAGTGTAGGATTTAGCACTGTGCCTGGCATGTGTCAGTAGTCTGGTATCAGCTGTGGTTGTGGTTACTCGTTGTGGGGGTTGTTGATACTGCTGTGGTATCCATCAGCTTGAATTCTCTTGTTCTGTTTTTCTGAAGGGGACATGGGCCAGAGGGAAAGGAGAAGTTAAAAGACCTTGACAGTGGATTTGGGTTGAGGACTGGGGTGAGGGTTGCTTTGTTGGTTACCTCAGGGAATTTCTTGCCTCTGAGGTAGCTCCTTGGATCTTCCCATTCTGTAAATGATCAGGCAAAGATATGTGTTCATTTTTATTATTTTTTTTAATAAAAAAAATTTTTTTAATGTTTATTTATTTTTGAGAGAGAGAGAGAGCGCGAACGAGTGAGAATAAGCAGGGGAAGGAGCAAAGAGAGAGGGAGACACAGAATCCAAAGCAGTCTTCAGGATCTGAGCTATCAGCATGGAGCTCCACGTGGGGCTCGAACTCACAAACCGTGAGGTCGTGACCTGAGCCAAAGTCAGACGTTTAACCAACTGAGCCACCCAGGTGCCCCCCATGTTCATTTTAAATGTTTATTTATCTATTTTGAGAGAGAGAGAGCAAGCAGGGGAGGGGCAGAGAGAAGGGGAGAGAGAATCCCAAGCAGGCTCCGTGCTGTCAGTGGGATGTGGGGCTCAACCTCATGAACTGTGAGACCATGACCTAAGCCGAAATCAAGAGTCAGATGCTTAACCGACTGGGCCACCCAGACACCCCAATATATGCTCATTTTACAGATGAGGATGCCGAAGCCTGTTGAAGGGAAATGACCTGGCTAACTGGCCAGAGCCCAAATGCAGGACTTCTCAACCCTATTGTGCTAATAGTGGAGCCAGCGTTAAGAGGCCACCTTTTGGGGTTTAGGAGCAGGGACTGATCTGGAGTCTGGAGCTTATGAGGAATGGTTATTATTAGTCTCTTATAAGTGGGGATCTCCATGCCATTCAGTACAACCACCTCATTTTGAGTTGAAGGAACAGAGAACTGAGTGTGTGTAGATGTGTGTGTGACCTGCCTAGGATCACACAGCAGGTTGGTAGCCAAGCTGGATCTGTTTCTGTTTGTTTAGATCCAGCCCTCAGCTCAGCCTTGGCAGGATGATGGCCCTGCTTGTCAGCCCCCTCCTCTCCTTGCCCAGTCCCCAGAGAAGGCTTCTGAGAAAGAGGCTTTTGTTTTACCAGCTCCTTCTGGTTTCCTCTCAAGGTAGCTTCCCCACCCCCATCCCCCTCCTTCTGCCCAGATTTGCATTTGTCCCTGTTCCAGGTTTAAAGGGCTCTGAAATCTGAAGCTTCTCTGTACACATCTACTCTCTAGATATCCACAGGGAAGGACATGGGCTTTTTCATCAAGGAGGCCTGAGTTCAAATACCTCTTCTACTGTTAATTTTCTCTGTGGCCTTGGTCAAGTCACTTGTAATATTTTAGTCTCAACCTTCTCATCTGAGAAGCAGGAATCAAAATGGTGCACACACGACCCAGTGGTTAAGAACGCGGGCTCTGGGTCTCACCCCTGCACTGGTTCACTGTAGGGTCTTCAGTGAATCATTCCACCTTTCTGGGTCTCAGCTTCCACATCTGTAAGTGGAGGCTGCTACCTCTGTGATCCTTGTGATATGGCACTGTGCTGAGCTTTTCACACAACATCTCACTGAACCCTCCTGTTAGCCCTGGAAGCAGACACTATCTTGTTTCCCGAATGAGGAAACCAAGACTCAGAGAAGTGAAGCGACTGGCCCCAGGCCTCAGAACTAGAGGTGGAGCTGGAGTTCAAACCAGGTCTGTGTGACTGCAGAGCCCCGAGCTTCTACCCACTGTACCGCACTTTTCCCCAGGCACCCTTGCTACCTGGCCTCCTGTAGTTCACCCCAGTGAGTAGGAAAGCGGGTTGTCCGCTGCTGGGAGACTGATGTCACACCTGGAGTGAATGGTGTCCTGAGCCCCATGCTGGCCTCCAGAGCTGGATCAGAGAGCAGACAGTAGGGCTCACAGCTTTTGTTCCTGTTGGTCCACCTTCAACCTTCCTAGTCACCTGATTTTCGTGTTCTGTGCGAAGTGGAGCTATCTCATCCCACCTGGAGATGTACTGTTTTGAATCCAGTCCCTCCAACATTCCTGCCCCATTGGGTATGAGGCTGGGCCTGCAGTTGAGCCTTAGTCTGTGAGCGAATTAGACCAGAACAGAATATTAATGCTAAAAGGAATGTAGGGACCATTGAGTCAAACCATATTTATTTTACAGCTGAGGAGACTGAGGCAAGGAGAGGCCAGGTTGAGAGAGCAATGGGTATATTTTTTTCCTGGGTGCTGGAGACCATCAGGACTGACATAGAAGGAAGTGTCTGAGGGGTAGGCAGGCCTTTGCTCTCCCTTATCTCCCATGTCCAGTCCATCACCAAATTCTTTGGGTACCTCTCTTTTACTATTTTTTAATTAAAAAAACTTTTTCAATGTTTATATATTTTTGAGAGACAGAGCACGAGTTGGGGAGGGGCAGAGAGAGGGGGAGATACAGAATCCAAAACAGGCTTCAGGCTCCCAGCTGTCAGCACAGAGCCTGACGTGGGGCTCAAACTCCCAAATCATGAGATCATGACCTGAGCGGAAGTCGGATACTTAACCGACTGAGCCACCCAGGCTCCCCTTTTTATTTTTTTTATTTTTTATTATTTTTTTTTATTTAAAAAATTTTTTTAACATTTATTTATTTTTGAGACAGAGAGAGACAGAGCATGAATGCGGGAGGGTCAGAGAGAGAGGGAGACACAGAATCTGAAACAGGTTCCAGGCTCTGAGCTGTCAGCACAGCTGACAGCTCGAACTCACGGACCACGAGATCATGACCTGAGCCGAAGTCGGCCGCTTAACCGACTGAGCCACCCAGGTGCCCCAAGGCTCCCCTTTTTAAAAATTGTTTAATGTTTATTTATTTTTGAGAGAGAGAGAGAGAGAGAGCACACAGCTGGCAAAGGGCAGAGGGAGAGAGGGAGACACAGAATCTGAAGCAGGCTCTAGGTTCTGAGTTCTCAGCACAGAGCCTGATGCGGGGCTAGAACTCATGAACTGCGAGATCATGACTTGGGCCGCAGTTGGATGCTCAACTGACTGAGCTACCCGGACACCCCTGGGTAGCGCCTCTTAAGGATCTCTTGAATCCATCTACTTCTTTCTAGCTCTACTGTGACCACCCCAGTCTGGGCCCTTGTCATAAGCTCCCTGGACAACCACAAGAACCCCTAATGCGTACACTGAGAGCTGCTCTTGCCTGTTTCCAGTCTGTTCTCTACCCTATGAATCAGTGATTTCCCACTGCTGTTACAATTAAGACTGAACTCTTTACCTCAGCCTCGGAGGCCCTTCATGGCCTGGCCCCTGCTGGCCGCTTCCACTTCAAAAGTGTTACTTTCCCTTTAGCTCTGCTGTGTAGTCACACAGGCCTTTCTGTTTAACAGGTTCAGCAACTTCCCTAAGGTTCCTCAGAGAGCTAAATGACAGCCTCTCAGTTTCCAGCTCCTTGCTGGGTCTATGAACTTCGTTCGATTTCGGAGGAGCTAACGCTGTTTCCTCCTTCCAGGTGCCTGACTGACATCCTTCCCCTGGGGGAGCTGGTGTGGACGGAGGAGGGGTGAGTGTTACAAAGGCACAGCCTAATTCTCCTTCTTGCATTTAGGTTGGACATATTGGACTTCCAGGCCCTCAAGCTCTCTATTTTGATATGTTTAACTGCTGGGTTGTCATGAAGGTTTGTCTCGGCCACAGATTTTTGGTAGGTTTAAAAAGTGGGGCGGTGCTGAAGGTCCTCTGGTTTTGGCTTATTTTGAGGTAGGGACTAAAATGCATACTCATCAAACACCTCTGTGTTAGACAGTGTGCTTTGCCTATAGTGCCTATTTGCCTATATCCGTGATGGATGGCCTTGGACCTGGAAGTTGGATCTCCTGACCCTGCAGCCCTTGCTTTCTTTTGCATAACCACTCCCAGGTGTACACTAGATTCAGGACAGGTTGTTTTCATTCTGGTTATGCCACTGACTACTGAGTGACGGTGGGCAGCTACCTTTCTTTGTGTTGGCCTCAGGATCATATATATACTGTCAGGACATGGAGTGGAGGAAAACAACAAATGAGTTGTTTTCAAACTGTCCAGTAGGAACATCCTTTTTCAAATGAACCCCAAAGACTCTCAATGTGCAAAATAGCCAGAGGGGTTGTGGCGTGGTTGAAGTGGGGGTAGGTGTGGGGGACTCTAATTGGCTGATTCCTCAGCCCCCAGCAGCCTCCAGATAATGACAGGGAACCCTTCCTTGGCGCTGCACGAGATGCTTTGCAAACCGCTGGCATGGGGTGTGTCGAAACCCCTTTCCAGCTCAGAGGTTCTGTGGCTCTGGCAGGGTGAGGGCATAGAGAGGGAGCTGAGCCAATGAAGTTATACTGACTGGGAAATTGTGAAGTAATATGCAAATGTCATTGTGGGTTATTAGTAAGGCACATCTGCCAGCTCTGTGATGTTGTCATTCCAGAATCGTCTGGTTTTTGTTTTCGACTAGATTGGAGGCACTTCTGTACCCCTAGGGGACTCTCCACATGAGCGCGTTTGTGTGTGTGTGTGTGTGTGTGTGTGTGTGTGTGTGTCTAGGGAGCAAGAGCTATGGGGACAAGGTGGGACTGAGCCAGCTGAGGCAGGTAGAATAAATGCCAAGCAGAGCTGGGAGCATGTTGCTCTGGGGGGTGGCGGGGGTGAGGGGTGGCTTTAGCTCTAGCTAAAAGGAGTGATTTGGCTCTTTCCTGCCAGCACATGGGCCCCACGGAGATTTCTGGGCAGGAAGCACTGGGAACAAGGAATCCTCTGTCCATAGTCACAGCACAGCCAGGACAGAGGAGGTGGATTAGGAGTTCCCAGGAGGGGGCCTGCTGGTCTTTCCTGGACATTTGGGCAAATGGGTAGGGAGAGGGGGAACTAAGGTATGTGTGTCGCGGGAGGTGTGGGCTTGGTAAGAGGAGATAGCAGTTGGTTCATACATTTATTCTACTTGTTCCTTGAGCTTCCTGTAAGCCCTCTGAGGAGCCAGACTCAGAAGCAGGCAACCCTGTAGGGGTTAGAGCCAAGAAAGATGACACTCTAGGTATTAACCGTCATCAGTTTACTGGAGGAGACAGGAAATGTGAGAAATGATAGATTTTCACAGGGAGTCTGATGCAGTGGAAATCATTTGGCCTGCAATCTGGAACTGGGCCTCAGTTTTCTCTTCTGTTAGAATGCGGATGGACACATCCGCACTGGCTACTTATTAATGCCCTTCTGGGAATCAGAAGAGGGTATTTCAAACCTTTTGGGGCAGCAGAATCCCAGTATGTAAGCTTTTGTAGCAGAACTGCTGAGGTTGGCTTGGCAGCAGTTTATCCAGAATCTTGCTGCCCTCCTTACTGCCCTTTGTTCCCTGGGTGTTTGGGAAGGTGCAGTTTCCCTTTGCAGATTCCTAAGGCTCTAGGAAGCAATGTCTAAAGACCCCTGGGTCAGGATGATTCTTGAGAACAAGCTTTGTAGACCGTCCCTTGCAGCCCAAATGATAGAGATTGTGCCAGGACGCACAGGAACAGATGCAGTATTGCCTTATGCCTTGCCCTGCCCATGGCCAGCATAGACCTTATCTAGGTTATGGCCTGTATAATTGGGCATGGCTTTTTCATAAATAAAATGACAAAAACTCAAAGTGGTTTGAACCAGAGAAGGACTTTAATGGATCCTGGGGTTGTCCATGGAATTGAAAAATGAGGAATCGAGTGGACTCTCCATCTGTATCCTATCACTGCTATCTCTCCTCTTTGCCCTCATTAGGAACTATCCGTCCACTACCCCAGCTTTGCAACCCAAACAGAAAAAAAGAACTATTTTTCTTCTAGGATCTATATATTGATCCAAGGGAAGGACTCTGATTGGGTCAGTCCTTGTTGTGGGGGGATAGGGACATTCTCAGTGCCCAGGCCTTTGTCATATGGCTACCCATGTAGCTAATGGAGAAGCAGGGCCGTAACTAGAAGGGGAGTCAAGCCTGCAGGACAGACAGAGCTGTGAGAGTGCTGTAGGATGTTAGTGGAGTCCCGGGTTATAGGAGAGCAAACAGTTTGTAGGCCTGCAAGGGGTTCTAACTCTTCTCTTCAGTGATAATAATACAAATACCAATAATGATAATAATAGGTAATGTTTGTTGAATTTTTCTCCCTGTGCTGAGCATGTTTTATTGCTTTATGGGTATTATTTCTTTTTTTAAAAAATTTTTTAATGTTTATTTATTTGAGGGAGACAGAGCATGAGCAAGGGAGGGGCAGACAGAGAGGGAGACACAGAATCCCAAGCAGGCTTCAGGCTCCAAGCTGTCAGCACAGAGCCTGATGCGGGGCTTGAACTCACAGACCGCAAGTTCATGACCTGAGCTGAAGTCAGACGCTTAACTCACTGAACCACCCAGATGCCCCAGTATTATTTCATTTAATCCTCACAATAGTCTTTTGGGTAGGTACTGTTACTATCCCCATTTTATAGATGGGGAACTGAGGCACAGTTAGTGAAGGTCACACATTGAGTAGGAGGAGGCCAGGAGTCTGGCTTCAGAGCCCATCTCCATTACCACATCTGTTGCCCCTCATTGGTAGTTCAAGTGGCTGGCCGTCCTATGTCTGCTGCTCCGTGACACAGAGCTCATGACGTGTAGAGGCAGCCCCTCCCCAGGTTACACTGCTCTGCCTGTGGGAAAGGGCTTCCTTGTGTTGCATGCAGACTTGCCTCTATATAAACCC
The DNA here is from genome assembly GCF_022079265.1 of Lynx rufus. NCBI lineage: Eukaryota > Metazoa > Chordata > Mammalia > Carnivora > Felidae > Lynx > Lynx rufus. The sequence goes on along the minus strand of NW_025814896.1, from coordinate 23,251,136 downwards.
ATCCATCCAATGTGTGGCTCTGTGGCAGATGGAAAGAAGAATCATCTATGAAGCTCCTAAAAGGTCACCGTAACAAATAAGTCGCATTAACCGAGTTCTTGCCTTGTGCCAGGCTCTGTGCTGAATACTTAGTGTGCATTATCTCACGTAATTGCAACAACAACCTTATGGAGTAGGTACTGTTATTGCACCCATTTTCCAGAGGAAACTGAGGCTCGGAGAGGTAAGCGACTTTCCTATGATCAGATGGCTCATAAATGATAGAGCTGGTGCTTGAGTTCAAGTCAGCCTAGCTCCGAAGGCTGTGCTAGGGACCACTACAGTCATCTGTCCCCCAGAGGGGAAATAAATGTGTGTAGGTGTGGCTGTGACACAGTCCATGGTGCACATTGCCATGGGAGAGGGATAGGAACAGTACAACTGAGGCTCAGAGGAGAGAACTCAGGGAAAGGGGAACAGCAAGGGCACAGCAGTCAAAATGTGCTTCCTGGAGGAGGGGACATTTTTGTCTGGGCTCCTCAAAGGGGCTGGATTTGGAGGGGAAGGCTCTCCAGGAGGAGGGAGCTGCCTGGGGAGAGGCATGGAGGGGAAACGCCGGAGCAGTTCAGTTTGGCCAGAATTAATGAGTGGAGGGAGGAGGGTGGCCAGCTGTCTCTCAGGCTTCTCAGAGGGAGCCCCTCCTTCCATATTCTTCTCTTCAGTCATGTGAAGAGGTTTGATTGCCTCCAGCTGCACACAGGTGCCCTGTTCCTTCACCTTTTCTCCAAGATATAGGGAGGGCAGGCCCCAGGTGGATGGTGGGTGCCAACAGGGGTCAATCCTTTATTCACTTCCTCCCAGTGGTGAATGGTGGGAAAAACACCCCCTTGTGGTCCACCCCCTCCCCACCCACCCCGCTTCCGCCCCCCCAGGAGTCAGCATTTCGTCCAAACAACACAAAGCTCACAGAAGCAGGATGGTTTCTAACAGCTTTGGCAAGTGGTGGGGTTTCCCATCCCCTCCCCAGGAAGCAGGCTGAAGCATGTACCTCTAAGCCTCGGAGAGGCCCCCTTCTCTTCCTCACTTCCCCCTGCCCCTCCTTGCACAGCTAATCTCATGCACCTTGTCAGAAGATGGACAGTGCCCTCAGAGCCAGGGCTCTGTCCTGGAAGTGTCTTCAGATTTTTCTTCAGACAACTCCAAATTGGGGGAAGAGTGTAATGTTAGCCCTGGGAGCCTCCTTGGTTTCAAAGGATGGAAGGATGGCAGTCATATTTATTGAACTGGACTCAGTGTATCAGAGGCTTTATCAACCCATTTTACAGATGAGGAAGCTGAGGCTCAGAGAAGGAAAATTATGTAGGTGCATTTGTCACACGAAGGTGCCTGTGTCATTATCTCTTGCAGGAGGGATGAAAGCGTGGGTCACTCAACAAGGAGAATGCCCCCTCCCCCCTCCCCTCCCCCTCCTTCCTCTTGCCTACCCACTCCTCCTCCCATAGCAGGGCTCTGAAATGCTGACTCTGGTTCCCCTGGCTGCTCCTCAGACTCTCCCCCACGTGGGTACAGATCATTCCCCCATGGCTTGTTGCCTGTCTGAGAGCTAGAGTGGGCTGTCTCTGGTGGGGGGTGGGCAGGCTTAGCGAATGTCATCCAGACAGGGCCCAGATGTCCAGCATTCCTTCTGTGACCCCTGTTTTCTCTGAGATCTCTGGATTTTTCCAACCCTTCTTGGAGGGATTCCAGCATTTCTATAGCAGGAAAAGAGGTACGGAAGGGCAAAGGAGTTCTTTCACTGGAGCGTGTTTTATCCCCATGGCCCCTATCATCTGGCTCACACCTGGACTAGAATCAAAGCCCCTTGTATTTTTCCTGCGAAGCGCTTTTCTATTTATCATCCCATCGGATTTTCACCATAATCCTGAGAGGTAAAGCAGGGAAGGTATAATTATTCCCCTTTTGTGGGTGGGTTAATGGAGGCTCAGAGAAGATAAGTGACTTCTCCAAGCCCACATAGCTAATGAGTAGCAGAGCAGTGGTAGAAGAGAGAAGCCAATGTCCAGGAAGCCTGATTCTTCATTGCCCAGTGCTGATAGCTATATGGACAGCCACTGAGACTCCCTCTTTGATTCAGCCAGGTATGTGGGGGTTATGTCCCCAGTTCAAACCTTCCCAAGCTTCCTAAGGCCTATGGAATGAAGTGTCACCAGTTCTGAATCTGAGAGTTCCCCAGCCAGTCTCAACCTCCTGCTCTGGCCAGTCTTGACTGACCTAACAGGCTGGACTTTTTCTTCCCACAAGGTGGATGAGATTAACCATTTGTTGGGGAGGACCCCTCTGTGGGACATTGGAAACATGTGTTTCAGCCTGTTGCCCAGGAAGTGGATGGGGAAACTGAGGCCAGGGTCAGCATAATGGTTGCATTCAGGACAGCTAGAGTGGCAAGATGGGGGTGAGGGGCAGGCTTGCACTGGGTGGATGTTTTACACCCCTTTCCCAGAAAATCCACACCTTTGTTTCACTAAGTGGAACACAGTGTCCACTGAATGTTTACATATTGCTCCATTTCTGCCCCAGAGAAATTTTTGTTAGGGGCACTCTGGGCTTTCCTAGAAAAGTGAAATCTGGCCCAAAGCAGGGAGAGCCCTGGGTTCCTAAGGAACTGAGCTTCAGCTCAGTATTTGGTAAGGATAACTGGGATTCTGGACTTGGGTAGTGGTGATAGTTGCACAAGTCTGTGAATATAGTGCTAGCATGTTCTTTACCTCTAGACCTCCCAGGAGTTGGGGACAGCAGAGAGTAAAGGCTCTGAGACTGGCCTCTTGGGCCTTACGGAAGTGATGATGGCCTCCAGAACTTGTTGCTGGTTAGTTTCTCCTTTCCTGCTTGGGGAGGCCAAGACTCAGACTAGGAAAGTAATTGGCATCAGTCGCCAGTTGCGGCCAGCCCTGGATGCACACAGGGGGAGCTAGCAGCGGAATAGGGGCAGCATTATAAAACTAGAAGAGCAGGGGTGCCTGGGTGGCTCATTTGGTCCAACATCAGTTCGGGTCATGATCTCGTGGTGTGTGAATTTGAGCCCTGCGTTGGGCTCTGTGCTAACAGCTCGGAGCCTGGAACCTGCTTGGGATTCTGTGTCTCCCTCTCTCTCTGCCCCTCCCCTGTTCACACTCTGTCTTTCTCTGTCTCTCAAAAATAAATAAGCGTTAACAAATTAAAAAAAAAAAAACTAGAATAGCAGACACTGCCTTCTTCATATGTGCGTTCCTGAGAAGGTCTCAGGAAAGGTCTGAACAAATGACCTGGGAAGGTCCCTTTCCCTCTCTGGGCCTCAGTTTCCCCATCTGGATCTACTCTCTCCAGTCCTTTGTGTCCTGTTATTTTGTGATCAAGGAGTTGAGTCAGTGGTTGCAGAGTTTTCCTGGGGGCTCAGCTGCCTCATTTGTCAAACAAGGACGATGAAATTAGCCAGTCCTATCCACCTCAGGCTTAGTACTACAAAGGTCAGTGAGGTGACCACATCACTTCAGGGCCATCACAGGCTTTGGCAGATGGGGAGTCGCTTTAACAAGGTGACATGCTCCCACATAGGCAGCCAGATGAAACTGAGAAGGGCTCGAGCTCCAGACCCAGACACACTTGAGGATATACCCCTGCTCTGCCCCCTCCTGTGTGAATTTGAGTGAGATGATTCACTTCTCTATGCCTTAGTTTTACCACCTATACAATGGAGACGGCAATAGCGCTTACTTAGGAGGTAATGGAGCCCAAATGAGAGAATGCAGGCCATGTGGGTAGCACTGTGCCTGGCACACAGTCGAGCACTCCAGTGCTGATGGGTGTTACTGTGTTGTTGACGACTATAGCGGTGATGGTAATTGATATTTAGAGACTGGGGCTCTGTGGGGCCAGCTAAGCTAGGGATGGCAGTGTTTCTGTTATCAATAACCTCTTCTATCTTTTTTGGCACTTTACAGTTTGCAAAGCGTGTTCACCTCCATGACTGTATGCCATCTTTAGAGCACTCTTTAACAGAGGCAGGAAGGCAGTCACCGTCTCCACTTTACAAACGCAGCTGTGGGTCTTAGGGGAGGCAAGTGACTTGCCACGATTTCGGCCTGGGTCTTCAGGAAGCTCCGCTCCGGGCCAGAGGTGCAGCGAGGATCAGCCTCTGGCTTTGGCAGCACGGACAGGGCAGTGGATGATTGTTACTCACCCTGATTGTCACTCCATAACTTTTGGAGAGTACATGAGTGACTGAATAAATGACAGAGTGACTGGTTCAGTGGCCTCGTCAAGTCACAGAAACACACACACACAGGTCTTGAAGTACATTTGGTGTGATTGGGTGCAACCTGTTTCACACCTCTGGGCCCAGGATTTCTAGAGCTCTGTGTCAACGGTGCCCCTGCCGTTTCCATACAGCCTGTATGCGTCCTGAGCCCCGAAAAGCCAGATGCGTCTTTTCTCTCTGCCGTTTCCTGCTCCCCAGCCCCCACCCCAGTGACTTGGGCCTAGAGGTGGATTTTGCCTCCAGTCGCTCCTCCAGTGAGTCTTGATTTAGTCAACCAATATTCACTGAGTTTCTGCCATTCATTCGCTGGGCACTGTCTCACGTGCCAGGATGCAGAGGTGAACACAGCAGGCAAACACACGATCCGTGCCGAGCAGCAGACTTCTTGCCAGTCTCTGGCAGTTCCCAAGGGGTGATGAGAATGTGGGATGCATGCTTTTGAATCTGGAAAAATGTCTGTGCTGTGGGGGGTGGCGTGTGCTGGGAGGCTTGGGGGCGGGGTCAGGCCTGGGCTGTTGTTCACCTCTGCAGCGCCTTGCTGAGTGACCTCAGGGCAGTTCCTGCCTCTCCCTGGGGCTCCTCCTTGTCTACCAAAGGAGGGGATTGGTTGAGATGTGAGGATAGTCCCTGATGTTTGTGGAGCACCTGTCTGGCCCACGTGTCCTGTGCTCACAGCCTCACTAGGCTGATGCCAACGTTCCTGCCTGCCCAGCAATTGGCTCCTGGGGCTTTCAGGTCTTGGGAATGGTTTCTGAATGGGGATCTGGGCACCGGGAAAAAGTTGGTAGGATCATCATCTCCCACATAGTCTGACCCGAGAATTTGCCCGCTGGCCTGTGGGCCCAGCTTCCCCAGGCTGGCACTAGGGCTGACAGAACACGTTTCCAGCAAGGCAGCCCCTGACACAGAGGCCAGCCCCGTCTAGCAGGGGCTGTCCATGCTGGTGGCTGTAAACTCTTATGCTTTCTTTTGGGCAGGAGGTGTCGAGAGATGGGGTGGAGATGGGGTGAGAGCAAAACTTCGAGACTTTCTGAAACTATGGAGCTGACCTAGCCCTTCCACAGAAAGGCTAGTGAAACTGAAACCTGAAAAGGGCAGGCTTTCCTGGGTCTACACTGAGTGTCATCGAGCTGTGTGAGAACTGATCCCCTCCCCCAACTATCACATCTTGTGCTCAACTGTTTCCTCCTGGGCCTTGGTCATTGTGGTTGGGGGAAGACAAAGGGTACACCATGTGTATACCTAGCAAGTCATAGGGTGGTGGGACCTCATACTGGTGGCTGTGGTTGGGAAGGGAGGAGTGTCTACGTGTCATTTCTGTCACATTTCCCTGCCTCCTGCTGTGTTTCTCATTTAAGTCCTGGATCTCTTGCCATAGTGGCACTGACAGCTGACATGTTGAGTTTCCAGAGGAGGAAGGGAAGCAGAGGGCAGGGCCTTGTGCCAGATGGGGAAAGGAGACCTGGTGAGTCCTGGCTGTGCCTGATTCCAGGTGATGGAGTGGTTCAGCTGTGAGCACCCATGCTGGCCCCAGGGCAGTGCTCATGTGGTCTGGCTGGCAGGCTGGGGAGGAGCCTGTATGTGTCCTCCCTGCCCCCCAGCTGCCTGTCTCTGCAGCCTACCCACCAGCCTGCAGCTCTGGGCTCTGCCGCTTGGCCCAGGCATGGGGACTGGTTTGGCAGGTTTTGCCACACCCTTGAGCTGTGGGAAGGCTGGGAGCCAGGGCGGGGCAGGCCTGAGGAGACAGTGCTGCCCAGTCCTTGACCCCCCCACCCCCAGTTCCAGCCTCCCTTCTGCCCTCTCTCCCACCTTTCTCAGGGAAGCTGCATGGGGAGCTGGAAAGCAGAAGCCTTGAACTCCTAGTCAGCATGTGACCATGGGCAAATCCTTTATTGGACCTCAGTGTCATCATCTGTATGATGGGGCTTTGGGCTCTGTAATCCTCAAGCAGCCACATACTATGATTCTAGTTATAGCTTTGCCTTTTTTTTTTTTTTTTTTAGTTTTTAAAAAAATGTTTATTTTAATTTTTGAGAGAGAGAGAGAGACAGAGCACAAGTGAGGGAAGGCAGAGAGAGGGAGTCACAGAATCTGAAGCAGGCTCCAGGCTGTGAGTTGTCAGCATAGAGCCTGATGTGGGGCTGGAAGTCATGGACTGCGAGATCATGACCTGACCAAAATCAGAAGCTTAACCAACTGAGCCACCCAGGCGCCCCTGACCTCTGCCATTTTCTCTTCATCCCTGGGCAAGTTTTTTTTTTAAATTGTTATTTATATTTACTTTTTGAGAGAGAGAGAGCACAAGCTGGAGAGAGAGAGCAAGCTGAAGGGGCAGAGAGAGAGAGAGAGAGAGAGAGAGAATCCCAAGCAGGCTCCACACTTGGAGCTGCATGGACTGAAAGCACAGATCCTGATGTGGGGCTTGAACTCATGAACTGTGAGATCATGACTTGAGCCAAAACCAAGAGTCGGACACTTAACTGACTGAGCCACACAGGCGCCCCATCCATCCCTGGGCAAGTTATAGCACACCAAGTACCTTAGGTTCTGAATGGGAAAATGAGGGTCACGACCCTTGCTTGTTTCCTGGGGGTGGTGGGGGGATCAGCTAATATCCTGGCAAGTATCCAGTCTCCATTAGAAGGGTTTTCTGTCTATATTCTGGCCTGCCCTTATCTGGGTCAAGCAGAAAGAGTGTGCCTAGAGGTGGCGCTTACTCTAGTTCCCTCCCCCTTATCCTGAGCATGGAATTACCTGAGAAGCAGGCTTTCTGAGCTTCTCCATGATAAAGCGGGGAGAACAAGATTCCAGGGGTAAGCCTCAACATTTGCTGCCTCCACTTCCTCCTGACCTTCAGATCCACCCAGGGTCTAGTTCAGGAGAAAGAGGGAAGGCACTCTGCCTTCTGCTGCCACAGCCCCACCGTATGACACCAGGCAAATTGTATCCTCTCGCTGGACCACATCTAACAGTTAAGAGTATACAGATCATTTTTCCTCAGAAAATTCAAATTCTGACAATGTGTAGATCAGGGGAAGGAACAGGAGCTAATGAGCACATTCCCAGCCTTGGATAGGGGTAGAGAGAGAAGGAAAGGGAATTAACATTTATTGAGCCAGCGCGATGCCAGTTACTTTGCATAAATTACATACATTATCTGTATTCCCAAGTTTCCTTTCCAAGTGGCAGCCAAAGTGATGTTCATAAAACACAAATCAGATCTTGTCACTCTGTGTCTTTCCTCTGCCCTTACCATGGCCTGCAGGGCCCTCAATGAGCTGGTCCCTGTCTCCCCCTCTACTCATATAGCTCCCCACTGGTCATTTGGTTCAGCTGTAGGAATCTTCTCTCTGCTTAACAAATTCTTCCCTACCATAGGTCATCTATACCTGCTGTTCCCTATTCTTAGAATTCTCTTTTCCTGACTCTTGGCAGCCTTGGGTCCTTCTTCTTTACAACTCAGCTTTCTTAGACACTTCCTTGCCTGCCTCACTGCACTGCTTTCTGCCTTTGCCTCTTGGCTCTCCATAACACTTATCACAATTTGTAACCATTTGTCTTTTATTTTTAATGTCATGTTCATTCTTGACTCCGCATTGCATAACACATAGCAGGTATTCAAGAAGGATTTGTTGGATGAATGAATGAGTTGTAGAGACACAAGAGTGCTAGTTGAGTGCCTGGCTTAGGGCATGGCCCTTAATAGGTGCTCAATAAATAGCAGCTTTTAGTGAGAACCAACGTGGATGGTGAATACCCACCAATGTGTTGTGGCTAGAGCATGTGTGTGTGGGGCAAGGGATACAGTGGGCAAGGTTGAGAAGGTGAACTGAACTGGTACTGGATTCTGGAAGCTCCTGATGCTAGGGCAAGAGTTCAGACTTCCTGAAAGACGTTGCCTGGAGTCCTTGCTGGGCCACTGATTGTAACTATAGAGCTGTACTTCTGCCATGTGAGCTCAGACACTGTGTGCGCTTGCAGAGTTCATGCTGTGTAGCTGCAGGGAGTGCGGGTTGGGGACACACTTGGGGACACAGGAATGGGCTAGGGCCTCTCTGGAGGCATTATGTGAGGCAGACTATTCCTGAAGGCCCATAAAGAGGCAGTGCTGTTGGGAACATGCTGTCTTTTGATTCCACATTGCCTGCCACTGCCCTGTCCCTTGGGGGCAAAGGATCAGGCCACCTCAGGGTCAGATGCTTGGATTGCTATCCTGGCTCCTCCCCTTATCAACCATGTGACTTCTGCCTTGCCCATTCACGTGTTTAATTCTGTTTCTTAGGCTGTAAACAGGCTGCATTTAGTGCCTGTCTCATAGGGTCTTGATGACAATAAAGTAGGGAATGCAAAGGGCTTTGCAAAGGCCTGGCACCTACTCAGCACTCAGTGAGGGGAGCTGTTATCTTCATCCTATAGTGTAGGCTTCAGAAAGGGCATTCGAGGCAGTGGCAGTCACAAGTGCAAAAGAAAAGGTTCAGAGGCATGAAACGGGAGGGTGTCCTGGAGTGGCCAGAGTTTGCTGTCCATTTTGGGACAGCAGGAAAGGAAAGTGGAGGCCAGGCAGGCCCAGCTCCTCAGCACCTGTGTATTGGGCCAGGAGCTGGAACGTTATCAGGGGGACGATGAGGGCCACTGCAGGGTGTTAGGTTGAGAATGAGGCGATCTGATTTCTGGCAGTGGGAGGATGGGTTGGAGGGGCAAGGCTGGAGGCCTGGAAACCCAATGGGCAGGCTGTAGGTATGGAGGTGGTGAGAAGTGAGGGGCCTAAACTCTGGCAGGTCGGCATATTGAAGTGAAGAGGGACCAGATCAGGATGTGGGGGATGGGGAGTGTGGGAGGCGAGGGAAGCCTGCCGCATCCTGATGGCTGCAGGCTTTCTCCACAGGGTGGCTGGGGGATTACAGAGCTGAAAGCATGGCGAATGCACGTGGGTTTTGATGTCAGTAGTTTGACTTTTCTGGGAATTGAGAAGCTTCCTGAGAAACTACTTTTTTGGTTCTGACTCTCCGTGTAGAAAATCCTTCTGAAATCTCTGAGTGATTGACTTCTCCCCTAGTGATGAGAGAGCTCACCAGGGAAGCTGTGCACATCTCCTGCCTGTGCTCACTTCCTATCTGCGGGGCTAGGGACTGGGCGAGGGAAGGGGCGGCTGGGCCTGTGGGCGGCTGAAGCTGGGGGTGTTGTTTGGAAGCTGTTTTCCAGGGTCCATCAGTTTTCCTGTGATTTTCTTCCTTTTCCTCAAAGCGTGTGGAAAGAGGCAATTATAGTTAGTGGAATGTATCGTGTATTCCAAGGCTCTTGGCAGGGGGCTAGGAAGCCTTTCAAAAGGTAAGCTCCTATTCGTCCCCTCTACCTATTATTTTTTGATGAGTGTGGACAGGGGCTGTTGTTCCAGAGAACCCTAGGTCTTAGATCTTGTACTTTCATAGATGGGGAAAATGAGACCCATGGGAAAGCAGATGAGACTTGCTGGGGTCCAGTTGTGATTTAATGCCAGAGCTGGGCCTGGGTCAAGGGACCTGCCCTTCTGCTCCAGGCTCTTCTGTGGTTCTTCAGCTGGCACTGCCTCTCAGAGGAGTGTGGGGGTGATGACCTGATGAACATTCACAAAGGCCCCCGTCCCAGCTCAGGTCACACACCTGGTGACAGAAGGTACTCACAGACTGTGCAGGACTTGACTACTGCCTTAAGCCCCTAACTCTGAAGCCCATGCACACACCCCCTCCTTCCAATCTGAGATAGGCCCATAGTGTAGCTGGAGGTTGGGAACGAAAACCAGAAGGATTGGGTCCATTCCTTCCTCATGAGGAAAGGAGAGGAGAACCCTATCTGGTTGGGGTGGAAGGCAGTCTACATCCCTACTTCAGCTGATTGCTGTGCTGAGGAGAGGCCTTTGTCTGCGTTGCCAGGGGAACCAAAGTTTCTGCCTTCTTCCACAGCTGTGATTGGCTCCTGGTGGAGCTTCAGCTTTGGTGAATGGAAGGGCTTTCCTCCTGCCTGCATCTTTCATGGGGTGAGAAACCAGAGGGAGGCTGGGGTCCCCATGGAAGTACCACATAGGTTTCTGTGCTCCACCCCCTCAGCTGTAGAGGTGATGGGTCCCCTTGTTTATTCACTCATTCATTTATCCCAGGCAACATCTGCTCCAGGCCCTTCATTCTTTAGGTCTGGGAAAGGTAACCTAAGAGTCAGAAGACCTGCATTTGAATCCTAGCACAGCCACACACTCACTCTTGGCCTTGGATGGGTCCCTACCCCTCCTTGGGCCTCAGTTTCCCACCTGTAAAAACAAAGGCATTGGGCTGAACTCTCTGGCCCTTCCAGCTTTGAATTCCCTGACCACACAGCCCACATCCTGCTCTTTTTGACCTTCTGTACTCCGTCTAGCCTTTGACCATGTCTCTTGTAGGTGCCCAGGTTAAATGCATGGCAGAATAGGGAGTTGTGAACAGCTCTTAGCATTGTTTTGTTTCATTTTTTTTTTCCCTAGGAAATTTGTGTTCTCTAAAGTTTCTCCTAGGGGCGCCTGGGTGGCGCAGTCGGTTAAGCGTCCGACTTCAGCCAGGTCACGATCTCGCAGTCCGGGAGTTCGAGCCCCGCGTCGGGCTCTGGGCTGATGGCTCAGAGCCTGGAGCCTGTTTCCGATTCTGTGTCTCCCTCTCTCTCTGCCCCTCCCCCGTTCATGCTCTGTCTCTCTCTGTCCCAAAAATAAATAAACGTTGAAAAAAAAAAATTTAAAGTTTCTCCTAGAAACCCCAAATCCTGCAGCCCCTCTTATGTCATCCCTTCTACCTGGACCCAGGCTCAGGGTAACAGGTCAGGTATAGCCAGTGATGGATGCCCCAACTTGGGGTGGGGCTGGGCAGTGTGCAGAACAGGGCATGCTGGGGTGGGTGGAGCCATTGGGAGAGCCCTGGAGCTCAGTAATCCTGAGTTCCAGGCCTAACTCAGCCACGTGCCAGCTGGGTGACCTTGGCAGGGCCGCCGAGCCTCATTTTTGGCATCTGTGACACAGGAATCATAATGCCACCTCAGGGGGTTGTTACAGAGGTTGAAGAAAATGACATGTCTGCCATACAGGAAGCACCAAATCCCCTTCACCGATCTCTCCCAGGAAAATGGCAGAGAGCTGGGGCAGGCCTGGATTGGAGGGCTTGAAGTGGCAAGACCTGTGGTGCCATGTGGCGGACTGTAGAAGCTGTTCGTTCCTGGCAGTGCCAAAAAGCAGGAGAGAAAAGTGTTGCCTGGGGCGGGTGATGTCTGAGTGGGGGAGGCCATGTGTCAGAGCTAATGTTTGAATAACACTTTTAAGATTCTCCAGAGACCTCAAATGAGGGTTTTTCAGATGAGCTGAAATTGGAGCAAAGTAAAGAGGCTGAGCTCACTGGCAGGAAAGGGGGTGGCCTAATTGATACTGGCCTCGTCTTGGCCCAGCCACGCTCATTACCACAGGCTGACTGGGAGGATGGCCCATACATTTGGGCTGTGGGCTGAAGGAAGGGACGCCAGTTTCCTTAGAATGGGGGAGTAATGGGGGACATCTGGTAGTGACTCAGCTCTGCTTCTTGTTGGCTCACTAGATTGAGAGAGTCAGAGGTGGCTTCTTAGGTCATTGGCCTTCAGATCCTGGTTTAGCTTTTAGCTCTGTGCCCCAGCCTCCCTCCACCTTGGCCACTGTCTGCTATGAGTGTGGTGGTATATAGGGATGGGACAGTGATGTCGGGCATGAATTGCTGGGGGAACTTCCCTCCTGTGCTCAAGTTGGCCTGAGGTCTGTGATGAAGTGAGTGGAGAGAGGGAGGAAGGGGGCTTTCTGGAGAAGAAAGCAGGCTGATGGGTTGTGTGTGTGTGTGTGTGGGGGGGGGAATATGTGTGAACAGGTATGTGACTCAGGCATGCTTGTGCATCTGCTTGTACCCAGGAGGCACAGGCTCTAAGGGACATGTCTCAAAGAGGCTGAGAAAGGGCCTAAGGAGTGAGTGTGTGTATGTGTGTGTGTGTGTGTGTGTGTGTGTGTGTATGCATGTGTGCATGTGTGGACTCTGGGTCCCTGTGGAAACACTGGTGGTAGAATTAGTGAGGGGTTATGGACCAGGAAAATCCTGACCAGGTTCTTCTACATGAGGCCTCTTCTGTTCCCCTTGGGCTGGGATGGGAGTGGATGGCCATGGGTGCTGTGCACCATTGCTTCTTTTGGTGCTTGGTTTGCCTTGGAATTGCTGTTCCTGGGGACATTGGTCACGGTGGGAGCACGCTGAGACTCCTCAGTGGAGAACATGAGGGAGTCAGTGACAAGAGCCTTCTTGGCACCTGGCTTGCCTTGTGAATGTGGTTGGGGCTTAGGGACAAGCATTGGGCACCAGAGCCTCACAGGCCATACTGACCCCAGGGATCTCCTCTTCCTTCTCTTTCCTTGGTCTCCACAACACCCTTCTTTCCAGCTTTCCCACTACGTCTCTGGCCATCCTCATCTGCCTGTTTCCCCTTCTCTCCTCGACTTCTCAGTTTGTGGGTTCCTCGGGGCTTCATTGCAGTTACTGTTGTTTTTTAAAATAAAACTTTCTTTTTTTAATTATGTAAGTAACAACACAGTACAAGATTTTAAAAAACAGGGAGAGGGAAAAAGTGATTCCTTAGTATTATTGGGGATTTGGTGTGTTTCAACTTTTCCCCTTTGCCCTTTTCTTACATAAGTATAGTCCTCTCTGGTGCATCTCTAAGGCTCTCCTGCATGTTTCGCTTAATGGTGTATTCGAAGCTGCCTTCTGTGTCGTTACAGAGAATTCCATTAAATACGTGATCAATTCACCCCTTTTCCTGTTGATGGACATTCAGGTTGTTTCCAGTCTTTGCTCTTATGAACAACACAGCAATGAACATCACATAAAGTGCTTTTTCTGTCTTTTAGATGATGTCTGTTAGGGTGGGGTACCAGGAGGGGAATTCTAGGTCAAGGGCTGTGGTTACCTTTTAGACTGTCAGTAAATCTTGCCCAACTGCTGTGCCACTTTAAAGCCCAGCATCCAGAGTGGAAGGGCAGGCTGTTTTTGACCCCTCTCAGGTCTGTAGAGCCTGTTCCTTATATGTAGGGGCTTCTTCAGCCTCTTCAGCCTCATTCATGCTAAGAGAGGGCTAAGGTAGGGCTGTGGAGTGAGGCTGCCTAGGTTCAAACTAGGCTTTCCTCTCCACTGTCTTGAGTCCATTTCTTCAGCTGTAAAATGGGCATGATGAGAGTGGTCACCTCACAAGGTATGCCACCTGGGATTTGGGCCAAGCTGGGGCAAGAACCCAGGCTTCTGGCCTTCTTGGTAGTCTCTTTCCCTGATGCCCACCTACTCCTGGGAATGGTCTGGTTTATGGAGGCCAGTGTCCCTATGTTGGAGAGTGTGTCAGAGGGGCCAAGTCCCTGGAGTGGAGCTGTCAAATGGGGCCTCTCCCTTTCCTTCCAGAACTATCCCCCTTTCTCCATTTTGGGAGTGCCATTTCCCCCAAAGATATCCCTCTGGGTTAGAGTTTGGGCCTCCTATACAAGCCTAATCCCTAGAGGTGCATTCAGGGTACATGCTGGCCCCAGGAACCCCCCTGGCTGGCCCTTGGGGAGAGAGTTTTGTCAGGGGCTTCAATCCTGGAGGGAAAGGTGGGCTTCCAGGATCCCTCATTAGGTGGCTGTATTAGTTTCTTTCCTACTGCTCTTGTAACAAATTACCACATACTTCATGGCTTAAAATAGCCCAAATGTATTATTTTATAGTCCTAGAGGTCAGAAGTCTGGAACTGGGCCTTATGGGGGCCAAAATCAAGGTGTTTACAGGGCTGCATTCCTTCTAGAGACTCCAGGGGAAACTATACCTTGAACTTTCCCACTTCTAGAGGCCCCATATTCCTTGGCTCATGGTCCCTTCCATCAATGGCATCACTCCAAACTCTGGCTCCATCGTCACACCTCCTTCTGTGACTTTCAGTGTCCTGCTTCCCTCTTTCACTTATAAGGACCTTATGACTGATTACATTGGGACCACTTGGATAATTCAGGAGAATCTCCTCATCTCAAAATTCTTAACCTAATCACACATGCAAAGTCCCTTCTGCCATTCGAGGTAACATACTCACAGATTCTAGGGATTAGAACATGGACATCATTGGGCGGCCATTATTCTGCCTAACACAGTGGCCAGTACCAGGGGTCTCACTGGATTGGTGGTCCTCCAGATACTGTGGTAACTGTACCACCAGCTTCTCTACGATGGAGGGAGGGCCAGGAGAGCCCAGATCTAATTATGCCATGGTTCGGGAGAGGCATAAGGGACCAGATTCTCTGGGATGGGGGCTCTGAGAGGAGGCAGTGTACCCTGCGACAGTGTGACAAAAGTGTTCCATGAAGCACACACATCAGAGAGTGTAGTCCCCGGCCGTCAGGGTTAGGACTGGTAGGTGAGGCACTGCCACAGGAAGCCAAGCAGTCCTGTTCATCTGCTGCCATCACCACTATGTGTATATGTGTTTGTGTGTATGTTCACTCATCTGCACCTCTACAGCAATACTCTTGGGAGGGGCTGAGGAACAACTCTTTAAAAAGGCCCTTTCTCTTCTTGTTCTGAGCGAAATAATTACACAAGTGACTAATTTTATCCCTAATCCCATAATTACTTTATTATGTAGCTGATGAGCGGGTCCCGAGCTGTGCCTACAGTACCACTTTGGCAGCTGGCCCAGCTGGCCTGGTCTGCCAGCATGGAGCCCCACCCTACTTCTGACTTGGGTCTGCCACGATGGCAAGGTTGATTAATTCCATTCTTGCTGAAGCCAGCTACACTTTGGTATTTGGGGTCTCTTCCCCCCAAATGTACATGCAAGCACAGCTGCCTGGACAGTAAGAGCTCGTGTTTGTAGAATTAAGTCAGTAGGAGTCCAGAGATCTGGGTTCTGGTTCAACTCTCTCATTAACTTGCTCCATGACCTTGACCAAGTCATTTCCCTCTGGGTCTCAATTCTATTGTCTGTAAAATGGGGCCCTTGCCAGCTTTAACACCTCATAATTCCATGAGAGGAGCTGAGAGAGCTAGAGCCGTCAGACTGAGGTATCTTTTGATGGCATGATGGCAGCATGCTCCAATCTTGGCGTTAGAGATAATAGTATTAAGAGTAGACATCATTTATTGAGTGCTTACTCCATAGCAAGCACTGTGCCTGGTCCTTTATTTATATTTTTCTCATTTGTGCTTATGACCACACGAGGCCGGCTTTATAGAAGAGGACCCTGAAGTAGTGATTGGTAGAAGGACTTGCCTGCCAGGAAGAGGCAGAGCTAGCTATCCTACCCTCTTCGCTGCTGCCCTCCAGTGTCTTCTAATATATAAATAAGTGAAGGGCCATTCAGCCAGGAAGTGGTGGAGGTGGAGCTAGGATTTGAATCCAGGTCTCTGTCCCCAAAGATCTTGCCTTTCCCATAAGGCCAACCTCCCAGAGTTAGGTTTATAGGGGTGACTAAACCTCTTGAAATTTGAATATGTAAACTTCAATTTTTTTTTTTTAATTTTTTTTTTCAACGTTTATTTATTTTTGGGACAGAGAGAGACAGAGCATGAACAGGGGAGGGGCAGAGAGAGAGGGAGACACAGAATCAGAAACAGGCTCCAGGCTCCGAGCCATCAGCCCAGAGCCTGACGCGGGGCTCGAACTCACAGACCGCGAGATCGTGACCTGGCTGAAGTCGGACGCTTAACCGACTGCGCCACCCAGGCGCCCCAAATGTAAACTTCAATTTGACACAATAAAATGTAGGAATGTCAAAATAAATTGGAAAAACCAGTGAGTTAGGTGGCCCAGGGTTGTGTTCTAGTTTTGCCATTGGCTCACAATGTGACCTTAAGTAGCTTCCCACTTATCTCCAGGCCTCGGTGTTTGATCTGTATGGTGAGGGGTGGAATTAGATGGTATCTGAAGGTCTTCCTGGTGTTGATGCTCTGTGATTGTAGGCCACCTCATCCCAGAAGGTGTCGAGGGGCAAGGGTCAGCCCATGGTGGAGGCCAACAGGTAGGTAACTTGGCAGCCTAGCCTGTTTCTATTATGTTCACCCCATGAGAATGGAGACTACTTAGATCACATCCCACTGAGCATCTGCAGAACAACTTAGGCCACAGAGTCAAGAGCAGAGAGTGGAGGAGGTCATTTCCAGGATGTTCCTGCTGCTCCTGAGAGGTCATTATCTAATCGTGCTGTTAATGCTCTCAGGGATCTGTGTCTGGCCTCTGCCTTGCTCTAAAGATTGCACTGGTCTCATCCAGGGACAAGCAATGGCGGCAGGTCTGTCTGCGGGGGTCTGTGGCGGTGGAGGTGGGTGGGGGGAGGTTTCCTAGGGGCCTAGGCATAATGAATTATAAAAGAGACTTTCTGTTTCTCAGCATCACCACATGCAGTGCACTCTTCCTGCAATATTATTCATCGAATTCTCTTAAAACCATATGATGAAGGTGCTACGGTCATTCCCACTCTTCAGATAAGGAAACTGACACCCAGAAGGTTAAGTAATTTTCTCTAGGTCATACAGCTAGTGAGGGGAGAGCATGGGATTTGGGATTCTGAGTCCAGAGCCCATGGTCTTGGCCTTTTGCACGGATATCCCGTAGGCAGAAGAAATAAGCACAAGGTTAGGAGTCAGCTGGTTTTTGAATCCCTACTCTCTGCTTACCATCTGGTTTTCCTGGGACAAGTTATTTTATCTGTCTGAATTTTCATCTTTCTCCATAAAGTGGGTACATGAACTCCTGCCTCTTAGGATTACTAAAATGAAGATGTGGGGCGGTGTCCAGCGTGTGGTAGGCAGTCAGTAAAGGCCTTTCACATTTGCCCCCCACCCCATTCCTGCTTCCCTTGATAAACCTGAGCCTCCTGCTGCCCTGGAGTGCTCCCCACACGTGGCTCATAGCTCAGGCCCTTTTCACATGCTGCTCTGCCACCTGGCACTTGCTGTCTCTACCTGTTATCCCTTCCTTCACTTCCTTCTGGTCCTCCATCCTTCCCTCTTTCCCTGAGGATTCCAGGAAGATGGAGAAGAGTGAGGCTACAGGCCTACGCTTTGTTGATTATCAGAACATCCCCTGAGTGGGGGCAGAATTCAGGGTAAAAAGCAGGCCCTGAGTATCCTGGAAGTGCAAATCCTTGCTGGAAAGTCCTCCATTTGTGTTCCATGGCTTTGAAAGGGTGTGCATGTGAAGTGTGTTTCTCTTCTTCTTTTTAAAAAAATGTTTATACAGGGGCACCCGAGTGGCTTAGTTGGCTGGTGTCCAACTCTTGATTTCCGCAAAGGTCATGGTCTCGCGGTTCGTGAGTTCAAGCCCTACAAGGGCTCTGTGTCGACAGTGTGGAGCCTACTTGGGATTTGCTCTCTCCCTGTCTCTCTGCCCCTCTCCCACTTGCTCTCTTTCACAATAAATAAAATTAAACTTTAAAAAATAAAAATAAAAAATAAAAATGTTTATTTATTTTGAGAGAGAGAGAGAGAGAGAGAGAGAGAGAGAGAGAATATGAATAAATGAATGAATCCCAAGCAGGTTCCATGCTGTCAGTGCAGACCCTGACATGGGGCTTGATCCCATGAAGCGTGAGATCATGACCTGAGCTGAAATCAAGAGTTTGACGCTTAATCCACTGAGCCACCCAGGCGTCCCTGTTTCTCCTCTTTGGATCACCCCATTTCTGCATACTTTTCCAGTTCTTCCTATTTCCTTAGCTTTGTCTCTTAGTCTTTTACTCAGTTTTTTGTTTTCTGCCTGGTAATTTCTTTTTTATTAACTTTTTTTTATTGTGGTAAAATACACATAGCATAAATTTATTATCTTAACCATTTTTAAGAGTACAGTTCAGCAGTGTTGAGTACATTCACACTGCTGTGTAATCATCACCACATCCATCTCCAGAACTTCTTTCTTGCAAAACTGAAACTCCATACCCGCTAAACAATAACTCTCCATTCCTCTCTCCCCCTAGCACCTGGCAACCACCACTTTACTTTCTGTCTCTGTGAATTTGACTACTGTATATACTTCATATAAATGGAATCAAACAGTATTTGTCTTTTTGTGTCTGGCTTATTTCACTTAGCATAATGTCTCCAAGGTCTACCCGGGTTCTAGCATGTGTCAGAATTTCCTTCCTTTTTAAGACTGAAAAATATTTCATTGTATGTATATAACACATTTTGTTTACCCCTTCATCTGTTGTTGGATTCTTGTGTTGCTTCTACTTTTTGGTGGTTTTGAATAATGCTGTTATGAACACAGATGTACAAATATCTCTTCAAGAACGTGCTTTCAAGTCTTTTGTGTATCCTTGGAATTGCTGGATCATGTGGTTAGCACTTTTTTAAGCCACTGTTTATTGTGTACCAGGAACTGGGTTAAACACTTGACCTATATTGCCTCATTTAATCCCTATGTCTAGTCTGTATCATAGGTAGAATGATCCCCCATTTGCAGCTGAGAAAAATGAAGGCTCAGAGAGGTGAAGTCTTGTACTTGAAGTCTCCCAGCTCCGAAGCCTTGGAGCCGCCGATTAGGTGCCGACCTGCTGCCAGAGTCCTTGACCATTATGCTGTACTGCCTCCCAGTGGCCTCTCTCTCTCCACCTGCCACATTTTCTGCTTCTGTTATGTAGTTCCTCTCATTCATAATCACACTGTCAGTCTCCCGCCTTGGATGTGTTTGCCCTCTCCGGAGACTTTGGGCAACCTGACTGAATAAAAGCCCTCCGACTGCTAGGAAGTTTTTGTGAGTTGGGGACCTGCAGAGAGAGGCCTGTAATTTGCTTTCTAATCATAGTTCTCTGGACTTATACTTGCCTCTCTCCCAGTGGCGGACAGGGTCTCAGTCTGCATCACGTGACTTGTGGACCCACGGAGAACTGCCCAGTGGATACGGTCAGGTCTGGGGGCAGGGGCATTGTACTCCACCCCTACCTGAGGGACAGTGTGGGAGGGGAGAGGGCACAGCCAGCCAGACTGGGATTCTCCCGGCTCACTAGTTTCCTAGCAACAACACAGAGGCAGACAATTGTATAGAAATATGGAGACAGAGAGGCTTCTAAGTGGGTTCCAGTATGCTTGATTTTCCTGACCTTCAAAACTGTCAGAGCAAAATATTTCTAAGTTTGGGTGATTTTACTGGTTTTCTAAGTTCAAGCCAGACTTAGAATTTACATGCTCATGAGCCATCTTTCTGTTATCCTTTTTTCTTTAACTTTTTTTTATTATGGAAAATTTCAAACATGCAGAAAAGTTTGGAGAATAGTATAATGAACCTCCACGAACCCACTGCTCAGTTTTGACAATTACAGTCATAACCCAACTATCCACGAACGTGGAAGCTGAAACTTTTCGTCATTCACGGCGCTAGCTCAGTGCATCATACATAGTAGTTGCTCAGTAAATAAATAGATATTCTGGCTGATTACAAATCCTTTTCCCTCTCTGGGTCTCAGATTCCTCTTCTCCATGGTTAAGGGGTAAAGGGGTCGGACCAGGTGATTTATTCCTAAGAGATGCAGTGTGGTGCAGGGGTCAGGGTATACATTTTGGTGTCAGACACACTTGTGCAAATCCTTATGCTGCCATTCCTTAGCTAGGTGTCTTTAGGCAAGTTACATCTCAGTTTCCCCATCTGTAAAATGGGGATACTAGGTCCTGCTTCTCAGGGGTGGTTTTGATCACTGGATGAAGATAAAATAGCTGTTTTGTTGCTGGTACTTTTTTGATTGCTATTTTTTATATTCTGGTGGGAAGATTCCATGTACACACTTCAAAAGTACCAAAGTAAATTGGAATTGACTAGAATTCAAGGCCTAGGATACAGCTTCTTCTTCTTCTTCTTTTTTTTTTTTTTTTGTCCCAGTCAGCAGATAGTCAGAAGCTTTAGAAAAGGACAGTGCAGCCAAAGCCAGTGCCCCAAATGTGGAGCCGGAGCAGGCCTAGAGTGGGCACCATGCAGCCTGATTCCATCAGCCACGCAGGGGGTGCCAAAACCCCTGTGAGAGGAGCCTGCCAGCCGCCACCATCCTCAATGAAACGGGCCTGAGCTGAGAGCCCAGAGGTGGAGAGAGTGCGTGACAGGATGTCTTGTTGCTAGGAGACCTGAGGAGGCAGCAAGGACCCACTGCCAGAGCTGGGAGGGAGCGAAGGGCTGGTGTGGAGATGCAGGACATGTGGCTCTAGATAGGCTTTTGTGGGGTCCTGGGCAGGGGATGGTGGTGCAGCAACTATGGGCTTGGCTGGAAGGAAGGGCTCTGTAGAATATGGCTCCTTAGAATTCAGACTCAGGATATCCTGTTTAATTCTTCCATTTTACTCCTTCTATGTGGAAGCCAGACCTGTGTCTGAATCCTAACTCACCATGTGACCTTTGGTAAGTGTTGCGCTGCTACGCTTGCTGGGCCTCAGTTTCCTCATCTGTGTAATGGGTGTAGTAACACCCACCTTGTAAGCCATTGTGGGGGCTAAGTGAAATGTGTATAATAAAGTGCTCTGTAAAAAGGAAAACACAAAATATAGTGAATGTTCACTACCACTCTTTAAATTTTTTTTTTAATTCAAGTATAGCGGACACACGATGTTACATTAATTTCAGGTATACAACATAGTCATTCAACTTCTCTATACCTTATGCTATGCTCACCACAAGTGGAACTAGCATCTGTCACCATAGGCTATTACAGTATCATTGACTGTATCCCCTATGCTGTGCCTTTTATTCCTGTGACTTAATTCATTCCATAACTGGAAATCTATATCTCCCACTGGCCTTCACACATTTTGCACATCTCCCTCCCCTCTGGTGACTATCAGTTTGTTCTCGTGTTTATAGGTGTGATTCTCCTTTTTGTTTGTTTGTTCATTTTTTTTTTTAGATTCCACATTTGAGTGAAATCATATGATATTTGTCTTTCTCAGTCTGACTTATTTCACTTAGCATGATGCCCTCTAGATCCATCCATATCGCTACAAACAGCACAATTTCATCCCTTTTTATGGCTGTGTAATATTCCATACATGCCACATCTTTTTTGGTTCATCTGTTGATGGACACTTAGGTTGCTTCCATATCTTGGCTTTTGTAAATCATGCTGCAATAAATGTAGGGATGCATGTATATTTTTGAATTAGTGTTTTCATTTTCAGTGGGTAAATACCCTGCAGTGGAATTACTGCATCATATGGTATTTCCATTTTTAACTTTTTGAAGAAATCTCTATGCTGTTTTCCACAGTGGCTGCAGCAGTGTATGTTCCCACTAACAGATTCACTACCACTCTTATCTTTATTGTAATACTTATTTCCCTATTGTAAAATGAGATGCGCTCTGTCTGGATGATATTCATGGACAGGGGTTCCTGGAGGAGGAGACTTTCACTTGTGGAGGCCTATATCAGGACACCTTGGGGGATGGCTGGATGGGGCCCTCAACTAGTGACACTCCAGGGGCCAAATGGGGAGGGCATGGAAATTCAAAGCCAGAGGGAACCCATATGAGTGCTGGCTAAAGCAGTGGGGGCTCTAGCGAGATTCCAGAAAGGGCTGTAAATGGTTCAGGCCAGAACTTGTGAGTCAGGTGAGGGTAACGGGCCTTTCTCATTACATTCCTTATAGAAATAATGTATGTTCTCTCTCTCTCTCTCTCTCTCACACACACACACACACACACACACACACACACACACACCAGAAAATAAGCAAGGAAGTAAAACAAAACCCAAATAAGCACAAAAGAAATAATTCCACTGTTATAAAACAACATCTGGGAACATTATTCTTTGTATGTTTCCTTCCAGTTTTTTTTTCTATGCACACACATTTTATAGAAATTGGATCATATATTACACACTATTTTGTACCTGCTTGTTAAAATTTTGTATTATGTTATGAATGTTTTGAATGTTATTACATACAATCACATAGATCCATGACCTTGTGTTTTAACAACTGCATGGTATTTCAGGATAAGTATGTATCACTGTTTATATAAGGTAGCCACTCTTTTTGGACATTTCTTTTTTTTTAATTTTTTAGTGTTTATTTTTGAGAGACAGAGACAGAGTGTGAGCAGGGGAGGGGCAGAGAGAGAGGAAAACACAGAATCTGAAGCAGTCTCCAGGCTCTGAGCTGTCAGCACAGAGCCTGATGTGGGGCTTGAACTCATGAACTGCAAGATCATGACCTGAGCCGAAGTTGTATGCTTAACCAACTGAGCCACCCAGGTGCCCCTTTGGGCATTTCTATTAATTAGAATTCCTTCATTACTCTGGTATACGAGACAAGACTCTTGTATACATAAAACATACAAAAAATATACATAAAACCAAAAGCCAAAACCAAAAAATATACATAAAAACATACATAAAACATACGTAAAAATATATATACATATATATATATATAAAATGTTTTTATAGCTATATTTTCGTGTATATCCATTGTTCCCACAAGATAAATTTGTAGAAGGGGAATTTCTGGCTTAAAGTTATGTGCATTTTAAAAAATGTTATGTACACTTTTCAGGCTTATCATGAACTTTCCCAAAGTGTCCTCTAGAAACCGGTCGACAGCTGCATTGATACTGTTCAAGTCTGTCTGATTTACTGGGTGCTCATTGCCTTAATACCCCGACTGCAGTGGTGTGGGAGGTGGGAGGCTCATTCAGATGGACTGAGGAAGGGGAGAGGTATCAATTGGCACTCTGAAGGGACTTTTACAGAGAGAGGCACCTTCATGGCCTCTTGGCCTGGTGCAGGCTGTCTGGTGCAGGCTATGTTGGTCAGGGGAGGCTGTGCTGTTCTGGGTTATTGGTCTGGCTCAGCTGCACTGGCTCAGGCCGGGCAGTCTTACCCCTGGTGTGATCCTGGGCTCAGCCTGGTGTGATCAGCGTGGTCACCAATCCAAGACATTCATCTAGAAGCTGGCGCAGCCTCTCTGGCCATGCTGACAGCCGTGTTACATTCACATAGTGGGTAGTGATTCATCAGAGGCGGTGGTGGCAGCAGTAGCTCTGACAGAGTGGAACTGCTCTCACCCATCCTGTCACTTGGCCTCTAAAAATAACTCTTGCCTGTTCTGAGTGACCGCACCAACGAGTGTCTGGAGGTGCAGCCACTTGGCTGTGGCTATGTGAGGGAGGGTACATGCATGTGTGTGTGTGTGTGTGTGTGTGTGTGTGTGTGTGTGTGTGTGTGTGTTGGGGGTGGGGGTGGCATCTGGGAGCCTCTTTAGTGGTTGGCATCTGAGCTGCGAGTTTGGGGTGGGGGAACGAGAGGCAGACGAGGCTCCTCCTTGTCTACCTTCTCCAGGCTAAGGACAATCTGTCTACTCTTTGGGAAGTGGCAGAGACAGCGGTGGGGGCAGGGGTTGTCTCTCAGGACTGTGTGCTCATTCCCTGCTGAATGGGGGGAGCAGGAAGGGGAGGGAGACTGGAGGCAATATGACAGGGTCGGGGGGAGGCAGGCTCTGGGAGGGATGCATAGCATTTAGCTCATCAACAATTGAATCCTATGAGATCCCATTTCAAATTTCATCATTTTGGTGAAGTTTTTAACATATGATTCCTTTAAATTAGATGCAAATACAGCTGACTTCTTATCATGGATGATTAGAGACCATCTAGCCAACATTTCTTAATCAAGTATCCATGAATACAGGGGGTAATCAATGCATGGGCTTCATGAGGTCCCTTGATGCCTGAAGTAATAATTGTGTGTGTGTGTGTGTGCGCATGCGTGTGCTTGCATGTTCATGTGCATAATGTGTGTGTGTTTAGATGTGTATCCATGTGCATTTTTCTGGGGAGAAGCTCTACAATATTCATTGCATTTTCAAAGAAAACCATGACCCATAAAAGGTTAAGAACCATGATAGGCTGACCACCACCTGCCCCCCCCCCATTATAGGTGAAGAAATTGAATATAGAGAGGAAAATGGCTGCCTGAGATTCACTGCCAAGAGCAGAATCCAGGTTTGTTGACATCATCTACACCTGGCTGGTTCCCTGAGTTAGGATTCAGCTACCTGCAGTAGGCAGAACCCCAGGTACTGTTTCCCATGCCCTTTTGGCTGCACTGCACTGGATCAACTGAACAGGCTTGAAACTTTCAGTGGCAGTGGGCAGCTGGGTGCTCACCTCCAGACATTCCTACTCCAGGTAGTCTTGGAGGAGGGGAAGACTCATGGGGCATCTTCTGACTTGCTCCCTTCTAGGGCATCTTGGCTCAGGACGTTAAATCTTCCTCTTATGCCTTGACACAGGCAGGGCTTTTGCCTTCTGAGAGAGGAATTGACACTTTTGGCCTGGAGAAAAGTAACTGGTGCTATGGGGGAGTGGGCCTAGTAATATTATATGACAGACAGGCAGGTGGTCATAGCTCATGGTAGGAAACAGATGCTGTTCCATTGTATATGGGAAGAATTCAACTTTGTGCTATAGGAGTTTAGATGAAGTGGCACATGAGGATTAAAAATGATAATTAACATTCATTGACCACTTACTATGTGCCAATCACACTTCTAAGAAAAGTGCATGTATTAACTTCTTTGATCTTTGTAAAAACCGCATAGGGTTACTATAAGTAAACTGAGGCCAGAGAGATTAAGCACAGCTAGTAAATGTCCAAGATAGGACATGGAGTCACATCTTCTGACTCCAGAGTGTAGAGTCACTTTGGAACCAGCATGGGCCCCTAGCCTCTTTTCTGGCAGATCTGACACCTGAGTGTACATCAGAACCATAAAGGGATGGTCGAAATGCAGGTTGCTGCTCTGAGACCCCAAGTTTCTGACTCAGGGGTGGGGCCTGAGGATTTGCACACTAAGGAATTCTCAGATGATGATGCTATTCCAGAGACCATGCTTTGAGGACCACTGCTCTCTGCTTTCCTGACTACTGAGAGGAAGAGGTGCATAGAGGGAAGGGAAGTGGTCATTGATCTTGCCCCTTAGCCCACCACCAGACCCAGGCCTCTCCTACTCTCCAGTCACCTACTCCTCACCTAGGACAAATTTATCTCCCTAAAGCCCAGCTCTGATCATGTCATGCCTCCACTCAAAGTCTTCTGGATTCTTCTCTGCCATGTGTACCATCACCATCCAGTAGAACTATCTACAGGGGTGGAAATGGTCTACATCTGCACTGTCCAATATGGTAACCACTAACCACATGTGGCTATGAATTTTATATTTTTTCCATTTTAATTAATTTAAATTTAAATAGTCACATATAGCTAGTTGCTGGACAGTGCAGGAACCCACTTAGTATGTCATTCAAGGCTTTCACTGGTACCACATGCCTTTCCAGCCCCAGCCTCAGCCTTCAACATCCCTAGCTCAGGGCCATTCGAGGCCCGTTTCTTGGGTCTATCCTGTACTCCCCAGCCCCATGCCTTGTTTTATGCTATCTTCTCTGTTTAGACTGCCCTTATGCCCTGCTTTTAATGTTCAGCCCAAATGCTACCTTTGCCTTGAAACCTTTTTTAAAAAATGTTTATTTATTTATGTATTTTTGAGAGAGAGAGAGAGACAGACAGAGACACAGAGAGAGAACGAGCGTGGGAGGGGCAGAGAGAGAGAGAGAGAGAGGAGAGAGAGAATCCCAAGCAGGCTCTGCACTATTAGTGCAGATCCCAACATGGGGCTCAGACTTATAAACCTTGAGATCATGACCTGACCTGAGCTGAAATCAAGAGGTGGACACTTAAGGGGCTTCTGGGTGGCTGAGTTGGTTAAACGTCTGACTTCGGCTCAGGTCATGATCTCACTGTTCATGAGTTCTAGCCCCACGTCAGGCTCTGTGCTGACAGCTCAGAGCCTGGAGCCTGCTTTGGATTCTGTGTCTCCCTCTCTCTCTGTCCTTTCCCCACTCATACTGTCTCTCTCTGCCTCTCAAAAAATGAATAAATGCTAAAAAAAAAAATCTTAAAAAAAAAAAAGAGTTGGACACTTAACCAACTGAGCCACTCAGGTGCCCCTGCCTCGAAACCTTTGACACTGCCCATCCCCCAATCTCTTTCTCCTCTTAACTCCAAACACTTCATCCTTTTCCTACAGCCCTTAGTACTTTTTGCCTTCTATCGCATTTGGCTGGTGTAGGTGTTTTCTGTCTCTTTTGAAACCATGAGTTTTCCGAGAGCATGACTGTTTGCTAGTGAGCTCTCATTGCCTAGCTCAGATCCCTCTAGGCACAGAGAGGAGCTCACTAAATCCCACAAACCTTTGCCCTGGTGCACTGGGGAAACAGAGATGGATAACGTGCCCTTCCTGTCCTCCAGCTGCTCATAGGCTCTCACAAGAATCTGATTCATGCCCAGAGAACCATTGAAGCCAATGGTTATTTTGGGCAGAAAGATAAAAGCCACAGAGGGCCGAGTTGGCGAGGGGAGTCCGGCAGGAGCCACCTAAGCAGAAGGCTGTGTTTATACACACAGAAGGCTTCTCTGCCTAGCCTGGACTGGTACAAGGAGATGGGAGCATCCAAACATCATTGCCTGGCTGCCTTATGAAGCTGGGGATTAACCAGTGATGCAGTGTGACTGGTGTAGTTGTCTGATCCCTGCATATGGGTGGATGAGGAGAAGATGGCAAAGACTACAGAGCAGTGCCAACCAGCTTCTCGAAGTACAATGGTGGCTGGGTGGCACCTGTACCAGGAATATGAGCACAAGAAAATGTCCATTGTGGTCTGAGCAATGGGTGGCAGGTGAAATTCTGCTTGGCCTGGTGTGGTGGTTTAGAGATCTTCAGAAGAGTCCCATTTGAAATCAAAAGACGGTTGAAAATTAAGAAGAGAGAGAGAGAGAGAGAGAGAGAGAGAGAGAGAGAGAGAATCTTTCTAGCTTCAGAATCTAGAACTAAGAGTATTCTACATCCTGAAAATCTCTAGCATATATTCATCTCTGTGACAAAAACCTTTTTGTTTTTAGTTTATTTATTTATTTTGAGAGGGAGAGAGAGCACAAGCAAGGGAGGGGCAGAAAGAGAGGGAGAGAACCCCAAGTAGGCTCTGCACTGTCAGGGCCTGACGTGGGGCTCAAACTCACTAACTGTGAGATCATGACCTAAGCAAGCTGAAACCATGAGTCCAACGCTTAACCGACTGAGCCACCCAGGTGCCCGGACAAAAACCTTTCTTTATTTTTATTTTTTATTTTATTTTATTTTATTTTAATTTTTTAAAATGTTTATTTTTGAGAGAGAGTGAGACAGAGAGACAGAGCGCAAGCAGGGAAGAGGCAGAGAGAGAGGGAGATACAGAATCTGAAGCAGGGCTCCAGGCTCTGAGCTGTCAGCACAAAGCCCGATGTGGGGCTCAAACCCATGGACCGCGAGATCATGACCTGAGCCGAAGTCAGACCCCCTGCCCAGGCGCCCCAGGACAAAAACCTTTTTTAAGAGTAAAACTTTATTGAAGTTATTATATAAATGCAGAAAAGTACACCGATTGTAAGTTTACACATACTTGTGTAACTATAGTCTAGACAAGAACTAAAATATGGCTAGCATCTCCACAGTGAATTTGTGATAAACCAAATGTATGCAGGATTAGTGATGGAAAAACACAGGCTTTGGAGTCACGCATGCCTGGGATTGAATCCTGCCCCCTGCCCCCTACGCACTAGCAGTGTGACCTTGGTTCAGTGACTTCATTGCTCTGAGCTTCAGTTTCCTCCCCCTGTAAAATCAAGGGGCATATATAACCTCTGCCTTACAGGACAGTAAGAGATTGAAAATGTACCCAAATTGCTAGGCACAGTGCCAGTAGGTAGTGGGGACTCAGCTGCTCTCCAGGATGATGATGTTGATTGATGGTGTCACTGCAGCATCTTCTGGCACATGGGACCGCAGACACATTTCCACTTTCCTCCCTTTGCCTCTCTCTGTTCCCAGCCTCTGTACGATACTCTCCAAGGTCTCTTCTGACTGTAAGGAATCTGTGATGCTCTGATGATGCAAACCTCAGCTGACACCTCAGGCACCTGATGGGAGGCTGGGTGGACAGATATCTATATCCAGTGGGACCATAGCCAGATCTTTCATGTTTAGGCCCCTGGAGTGTGGCTTTCAGACTCCTGGTCAAAGGCTGATTTCCCAGAGGTGGTTGGAGTCTGGGGCTCCATTAATGGAGCTGAAGTGGCATTGGGGTCAGCAGAACTCAGCTTCGAGAGTGTCTGTCCTGGCATCCTGGTGAATTCTCACTCCTAGCCTTGGCTCTGGGAGTGAGGATGGCCCAAAGGACACACAGCATACACATATTAAGAGCTGGGCCCTCATGGGATGAAGGTTGAAAGTGACCCTGCCACCAGGTTCAATGGCAGTTGCAGGGACCCCTGCAGACAGGCATTAAGACCCTTCACTTTATGAGACCCAGGGCTGGAGGCAGAGTGTGGGAGGGAGCAGCCCAGAAGTTCCTTCCAGCTGGAAGGGGTTGTTGCCAAGAGGAGGCAACCAGGAAGGACTTCCTGGAGGATGCCTGGATGAATGACCATGGGAAAAGGAGGAAGGGTCTCCCCGGTGGAGGAAAGAACGTGTGCAGAAGCAGAGAGGCAGGGCTGGCTGCCATGCCCTGGGAGCCTGGAACCTTTCATTTTGACAGCTCCCGAGGATGAGGCTGAAGAGCCAGGTGAGATCAGGCTGTGAACAGTCTGGAGAGTCAGACTGAGGTGTTTGACTTGCTTTATCAGAGAATGGGGGACCACCGAAGTTTCCTCCATTGAGGAAGCAGAGCAGGACAGCTCCTAGAGATTTGCTCGGCGGAGACTAGCATGTGCACGTTTGTCCAGACCTGCGTTGTTTTGGGCCAATGATGGCAGCCAAATGTCCAAGCCACTTGAGTGGGCTATGAGGGCCCCTAGGATGCCCAGACCTGTGCAGAGGCCTGGCTGTGGGTTCAGAAGAGGGAGAGGAGGGGAAAAAGGAGGAGAAGGCAGAGGGGGAAAGGGAGAGGTAAGACTCCCACCTTTGCCGAACTGCAGTCTTGTTGGAGAAGCCAGAAAGCCTCATGGCAACTGAGCTCTGAATTCAGAAGTGGAGACAAGAGATGTGGAGTCTAGCAGACCAGAGGAGGAGCAGGCTGGGTAGAACACAGGTGGAGGAAGCAGGCAGGGTGAACTTCCTGGAGGGGAGGCAACCTTTGGAGGCTTTGGAGAGACTGAGGGTACCGCAGGGCACGCTCAGCCCTTTGTGGGTATTCTCTCATGTCTTCCTAGGAGCTCTAAGAGGTGGTACCAGTATTATCCCCATTCTACAGAGGTGGGAACTAAGGCTCAGGGAGATTAAGGCCTTGCTCAGGGCCACACAGCTCCTGTACAAATTAATGAACCTCCCCCATCCCTGCCTCCGGCCCCCTCCCCAAAGGTAGCTATTGCCCTCACACTCTTCAGCAACACCACACTAGGTATAGAAAAATGCTTTGTACTGTGTGACCCCCCCCCCCCCCCAAGCAGCTTGGTCATCGTTCCACGCTAGAGTATGTCCTAATGTGGGAGTGTGAGGCTCCCACGGTCTGGGCTTGGAGGTTCCAGAAGAGGGGATCCCTAGGGACTGCAGTGCTTCTGGAGACTTCCTGGAGGAGACTGAAGGGGCATCTGGGAGGGAGAAGTCCCTGCCAGGTGAGTGCTGCTGCCTGTCCATGCTGCCTGTTCTCTACACCCAGATGCAGCCACCCCTCAGTGCCTTCCAGAGAGTTCTAAGGACCAGTGAGAACAGCCTTCTCAGGGAGATTGTCCCAGGCCTGTGGGTCACGCTGCTCTGGGAAGTTTGGCTCTGGTAGTTTCCTCCTGAGACCAAGACCAGCCTAGCTCTCAACTGCCTGGGGCTGCAGCTCAGCCTACCCAGGCCCTCCAGCTCTCTGGGACCAAAGCCAGATGCCCTGCAGCATTTTTGCCCTGGAATACCCTCCTAGCCAGGACCTTGCCCTTAACCTCTCTCAGTTTAGGCATCCCCTTCTCCAGGAAGCCTTTTCTGAGCCCCACAGGCTGGGTTAGGACTTCAGATTATCTACACCCTTGCTGACTAAAGGAAATGTAATGTGAGCCACATGGGATTTACAATTTCCTAGTGGCCACATGGAAAAAAAAAAAACAAAAAGAAACCAATGAAATATTCAAATAATATATTTCATTAACTCAATACATCTAAGATATCATCACTTCAATACAGAAATTATGAGATATATTACACTCTTTTTAAATTAAATTTTTGATGTCCAGTACGTACTTTACAACACATCTCAATTTGGTATCAGTCACATTTCAAGTACTCAAGAGCCACATGTGGCTAGTGGCTACCATAGTGGGCAGCACAGTTGTAGAGGCGGGGAAAGGGCATAAGGAGTGACACTCAGGGTTTGGCATCAGACAGACGTGGCTCTGCCATTTATTAGCTGGGTGAGCTTTGGAAAGTCATTAACCCCTTTGGGCCTCACTTTAGCTGTGAAAGGAGTTAATAGTTTCGATGTTGGAGAATTATTGGGAGCATTAAATAAATGAATGTATGTCTGGTGTCAGGGACAGAGTAAGTGCTCAGAAAATGGTGGGGATTCATCTTACAGTACCCTCTGATGTACGGGCTTATGTGCCATGCTCTGCCACTGGACTGACTGTAAAGCCAAGGACAGAGCCTACCCAATTCCTCTAGCCTGCCTTGAGCCCAAGGCCCGGCTCATTATGAACAGCACTGCTTGCTGAGTGAAAGATTAAATCCTTGGGCGAGGAGTCCTCACCACCCACCCTGCCCACCCAGGAACCAAAGGGCCCCCGGTGGCTGGGAATCACAAGACCATGGACTGCCTGGGGTGACCTTGGCAGAGGGCACTGAAGATAAAAGAGGGAGTGGGAGGGGCCCCGCTTGAAGGGTTTTGTTTCTTCTCTGCCCCACCAGTGGCCTTGGGGGGCTGTGGCTGACCCGTGTGCTTTGCCTTCTCAGCCAATGGAGCCAGTCACTTCTATCCTTCTCCTGGATTTCCTGTATCCTGGCACTTTTACATCAAGTTCCCTTGAGTTAAAATTTAAGAGAAAAGAATTTCTTCTGCCTTCTAGGCAGACCAGAGAGGGGTTGAGTGGTCCTCCTTTCTCTTCTGCCAGCATTTGCTGATCTCCCGTCACAGCAACCCAGTAATAGAGATAGGACAGGAATAATTTCTCCCATTTTACAGATGAGAAAATAAGCTCAGAGAGGTCAAATAATCTCCCCAAGTGGTAGACAGTGGTAGAATCAGGGCTGGAAGCAGAATTCAGAGCTATGGGAACTGAAAAGACCCTCTTCACTGAGTGGATTCCTCTTTATCCACTTAGGCTCCTAGCATTTCTCTATGGGTGCTTTCATGAGATGTAGTCATGTTGGGTCCTGTTCCTGTGCCTCAGTTTCCCTGCCTAGGGAATGAAGGCAGCAAAGTAACTGAAGTATTAATTTCAACTGATGCCTGTAAAGGGCCATGTGTTCTTCAGAATACCCCCAGCCCACCCCCCAGCCAGATTTCTCTGGAAAATGCTATTATGGGTAAAGTGAAAAGTGGTCTAGAGAGCTAGTATGACTGAGCAACTATAACCTTGGACAGGTCGCTCACCACTCTGGGCCTCAGCCTGCCTATTTATAAAATGGGGATGATATTATCTCACAAGATGTTGTGAAGATTGCACACAAAAGTACTTTGCAAACTGGAATGTCCTAATAGAAATGTTAGTCAACAATAATAAAAGTAGAAATAATGATAATAATGAAGATGTGCACCTTTCTGTGTGGTCCCACTGACCTGGAAGGAATTGGGCCTTTTGGGTATAAATCCAGAATGATGTCTGGGAATGGCCTGTCTTGGCCTTTGGAATGTAGCTTGGATTCTTCTGGGAAAGTGAGAAGCTCCCATCTAGCTGAGGAGGGTGGGAAAGTGGCTCTGACCCAGGGGGGAGGGGATGGGGAGGAAGGGAGGGGAGGAGGGGGGTTCCCGAGAAGGAGAGTGAACTAGGAGGCTCTGCGCTCTGTCCTGCCCACAGGGGCCCAGGGTTGGGAAGGTCAGTGAACAGAAGAGGCTCAGAGTCAATCCAGAATGAAAGTACTAGCCTGTAGGAGCCAAGGATCTTTAGCAGATGTGCCTAAAAAACAGTAAGTTCATCTGGTGTAATTCCTAAGTTTTACTGATCCTTTCACTCATTCATTTGAATAAATGCATAGTGAACTGAACTGAAACAAAGCATCCCCAGTGGCAAAGTAACTTGCCCAAGGCCATGCCCCTGAAGCCCAGGGGAGTTCCTGGGAGGAATTTGGGAAGCTGGGGGAATGAAAAGTCCAAAGGCAAAAGAGGACATCTGAAAGGAAGTCTGCTCAGTGGGGCTCCGGTCCTTCTGTGAATTGGCCCTGGCCTGATTTGTCCATCTTCCCGGCGCCTGACTAGAGCAGGGGCACGTTCTCTAGGACTGGGAGGAACTGGCTGCCTTCTGTCTGCTCTCTGCCCACTCCTAAGCCTAGTGGGCAGCAGGGAGAGTGAAGGGACAGGAAGCTGTGTCTTGGGAATATCTAGTGAAGGAGTTTGTCATGTTTAAAGTTTGTTTTTGGTGTTTTTTTTTAACATTTATTTTTGAGAGACAGAGACAGAGTGTGAGCGGGGGAGGGGCAGAGCGAGAGGGAGACAGAGAATCTGAAGCAGGCTCCAGGCTCTGAGCTGTCAGCACAGAGCCTGATGTGGGGCTCGAACTCATGAACTGCGAGATCATGACCTGAGCTGAAGTCAGACACTTAACCGACTGAGCCACCCAGGCGCCCCAGGAGTCTGTCATGTTTAAGTTGGAGAAGAAAAGACTTGGTGTGGGGGTAGAAAAAAAGGGACACAATTGCTATCTTGAGTTCTCTGAAAGGTGCTGGGCAGAAGGCATGGCCTCATTCTGTGGAGGCCCTAGGGGTGATTAGGACCTAGGGTGGAAGGTCACCATGATGGAGCAGCCACTTCTGGTGGGAGAAGTGGAAGGAGGAAGTTGCTTGTCCCTGAGTGTGCAAGTAGAGGCTGATGCTGGTGAGTTGACACTGGAGGACACAATCCACTGGTGAAGCTGACACTGAGGGAACTGCAGTTTAGGGGGACAGATGGCTTGGCTGCATGTCTGGGCTGCCTCCCAGCTTTGGGCCTCTGTAGTTTCCAGTGTGATGGAGTCTGGGGTGACTAAAATACTGGCTGGCACACACTAGGCACTCAGGAATTATTTGAAGAATGAAAAAATAGATATGTATGCCTGGGGGGCGGTTAGGGAGTAGGGGTCATGTGGGCTGCAAATGTGGACCAAGGGCAGAAGTCTTTGGAGATCATGTTGGGAATTACCCACCATCTTCCCTGGGGCTTTCCCCCATGAGATGGGACCTTAGAGATGAGTACTTCCAACTTTCTTTGATTGTTTGCAAACCGGGGCCCAGAGTGGGAGAACAGCTTGCCCAAAACTACTGGTCAAGACAGTGGCAGAGTGACCTCCCTCTGCCATTTGAGGTCCTGGCCTATGGACCAAAGGAGTTGGGCGGTGTGGTAGTTGGGACCAGCTTTTTGAGTTAGTGCTGCTGGAGAGGAGGAACAGGGTTTCACTTGGTTTTGAGTTATCTCAGTGCCACAGACCCCTTGGCCACCCCCACCACTTTCCTGGAGCCTCACACAAATCCAGAAAAAAACCCCACATTTTTACACGGGCCCAGCCCCCAGTTATACTTAGGGTCACTGCCACCAAACCACATATGGGCAAATGCACACATACACACACTCAGAGACACACAGGATCCCAGGAGACTGCACATACCTCCTCCCGGATGGGGGAGGTGCCCTGTGTCCCACGGAGGTTGTGCTGCTGGGGAGGTGAGGGTATCCGGCTCTGCTTGGTGGGCTGGGAGGCCCACTGAGGCTGAGTCACCCCTTCTGAGTCAGGGATCCTCCCTCCTTCTCCCCTCCCCCTCCCTCTGTCCCTGCTAGGCTCCCAAGAGGGGTTGGCCCAGAGAGGAGGGCCCAGGCTGGCGGGGGGGGGGAGGGGGGGCGGGGACGCAAGAGTTGGCTTCGTGGCTCCACCGCGGTCCCGCAGTGGTCTGGGAACTGCCGGTGGCAGCGCCAGAGAGGAGGTGGCCTGGGAGCCTGAGAGAGAGACAGAAGGCAGAAGGAGAAGGAGGCTGGCAGAGAGGAGGCGGAGGCAGGGGCAGGGCCGCCGGAGGGAGCAGGCAGGCGCGCGCGGCGGCCGCCCCTGGACTGGGCGCGGAGGCCGGGCGGGGGCGGGGGCTGGCCGCGCGTCGGGCGCCAGGCCCGGGGCTGTGGGCACAGTGCCCAGCCCCCGGCGCACGCCGAGCCGCCGCCGCCGCCGCCGCTGCTGCAGTCGGCATCCATCAGCGGGCGGGGGTGTCGCGGAACAGGCTGCTCCGCAGAGCCCGCCGTGGCCCCGCGCGCCCGCCCCGCCCCGCGGCCTGCCGGCCCCGCAGGAGCCGACGGGGCGCCCCCCGCCCAGCCTGCTCGAGATGGGGACCCCTGGGCTCAGGTAGGCATGAGGGGGGATCAGGTGGCACGGCAGGCTGGGGACTCGGTGCATGTAGGCCCAGCCTGCAGCCCTAGGGAGGACTGGGGGCGAGACCGGGAGGAACTGAGTTTGCAGGCTGTTGGCCCCCTGGCCAGTGTGGGGGAGGTTCTTGCTGTTCCTCCCTACCTCCGGGTCTGCAGCCTCCCGAAGGCCTGGAGAGAGAGGTGGGCAGGCTGTGGGTTGGTGGTTACTGTTGGGATGCAGGGCTGGTGGGTGCTAGGCTCCCTAGCTGGGCCACTCTGTTCTCGGAGACCATTCTTGCTGCCTCTTTGGAGGCCCCGGGGCTACTGGGTCTCTTCCTCCAAGCTTCAGATGCTGCAGGCCAGTCTCTTGGTTAGAGGCCGAGGTACTGGGGAGCTGCTGCCCTCTTCCTCACCGTCTGGTTATAGACCTTTCTCCACTCTGGGCTCACTTCCCACCCCATCTCCCCTCCAAGTCTCCCAAAACTGGGCAGATGGATCTTAGTCCTGGACCTCTGTGGTTCTGGCTTGGTATTGTTCTGGCCAGAGTCTGCCCCCACCAATTAGAGGGAGAGGACTTGTGGGTCCCAGTTGTGTCTTGCACCTTTGTGCTTAGGAATGTCCAAGGGCCTAAGAAACCGGGGTCTTGGGGACAGGTATGAGGTGGGGGTGGAGGGGGGGGGAGGATGAGTGACTACAGCCGCCAGGGTACTTACCAGGTGCTGAGGCCACTGCTTGGCAGAGCTATGGCCCCAGGATGGTCCTTGGGGACCTTGAGGGGCTGGACAAGGACTAGGAAGGAGTTCTGAAGATACTGGTCTCCTTGTCAGCTGCGGGCCTTGGTCCTTGCTCCCTCCCCCCAGCTCTGAGATGGCATTGGTGGGGGAGAGGCACTACCACGTGTTCCCGCCTTCACTTCTGGATCTGCATATCATCTCCACTGCAAAGGTGGGAGTGTAAGAGGGCTGGATTTAGGGCCTCTCTGGGGCTGTGTGGGGTCTGGCGGCTCCAATTCTCCCCCACCTCCCAGCATTAGGAGTTTTCCAGAATCAGGGGCCAGGTTGAGAGTTGGGGACAGGAACCGTGCCCCCAGAAGCTCCTGGAAGACAGTGCTGCCTGACCTGGGCAAGGGTGAGGAGAATAGAGGCGGCTATGTGCCCGCCTGCCCACCCATTCCTCCAGATGGAGCCTGCGGCAGAGGCAGCCTGTGCCAGCCTCCTCTCTGAGCCACCGTGGCCCAGGGAGGCGCTGCCAGCTCCGT
This sequence comes from Lynx rufus, assembly GCF_022079265.1. NCBI lineage: Eukaryota > Metazoa > Chordata > Mammalia > Carnivora > Felidae > Lynx > Lynx rufus. The sequence goes on along the minus strand of NW_025814896.1, from coordinate 23,215,092 downwards.
GCAGCGATGAAGCTGGCTTCTGCTGGCCAGCCTGAGGTCATGCCTGCCCGGCAACCCAACGTACAGCCTTTGTGGTGTACGGAACATGGTCCCTTGGGGGGCACCTCAAGGCGGTCCTGGAAATCAGTGCAGGGGGCGTTGTTCCTATTAAAACCCTTCCTGGGCCACACAGCAGTTCCCTGGGCTCAGCTCTGTGAGCTTCATGGAGCTTTCATAGAACCTACATGAGAATGATGCTTGTCCATGTAGTCCTCACTTAGTAAATACTGAAAGCTTGAATGAGGCCTAGAGACGAAGAATGACTTGTCCAAGGTCATGTAGCAGCTGAGTGGGAGGGATAGCACTAATGTATCCAGGTCTTCTAGCTCTTGGTTTGAGGTCCTTGCAGCCCAATCTGCTTCCTTTTTGCCATGGCTGTTCCATACACAGGGCTCTGGCAGGGGCTGGACATTATAACCTGGAGCCTGAGGCTACCCCTTAGGAGGGGTCTTGCATTGGCCTCCCAGCCAGTGTCCCCAGAAGGTGAAGAGGAAAGGTCAGGCTGCCTCACAGATAATGGGTCAGGGCTGAGGCAACGGGCAGCTGGTAGCCCTTGACCTTCCTGGTTATAAATGGAGACAAGAGGATGTTGGATGCCCAGGGATGTTCTAGGCCTGAGCCTCCAGAGGCAGTAGATAGGTCTCCTGACTGGACTGGCTGAGGTGGGAAATACCTCTGTGTTAGCTCCAACATGGATTTCTCTGTGGGCCTCTCTGGGCTTCTGTGTCCCCATTTATTAAAAGGTGATAATAATCTCTATCTGTAGTAGTAACAGTGATTATACAATCGGGGTGACGGCATTTATTTTTATTTTTATTTTTAAAATTTATTTATTTATTTTGTGTGTGTGTGAGAAAGAGAGAGAGGAAGAGAGAATCTCAAGCAGGCTCTGCACTGTCAGCACAGAGCCCGATGCGGAGCTCGAAACCCACGAACCATGAGATCATGACCTGAGCCGAAGTTGGACGCTTAACTGACTGAGCCACCCAGGCACCCCAGGGTGATGGGATTTATTGAGCACCTACTGTGTGCCAGTGCTTTGCATATCTCACAGCAATCCTGTCAGGTATTATCCACTTTTTACAAATGAGAAACTGAGGCTCAGAGAGGTTGTGTCACCTGCCTGAGGCTACACAGCTGGAAAGTGTGGGACTGTGTGTGTCCAGAGCCCCTCTCTCTTACCATGACATTATACCTGGAGCAGTGTCTGGGAGTACCAGGTTGGTGTCTAGCAGAGCCAGACGACTGATTTGCCAGGGCCAGTCCAGGTAGAGAGGTCTGTGTTGGGTGAGGCAAAGGTGGTTCTGTGGCCCAAGTGCTCCAGAGGGGTAGAGGTAGAGGCAGAGAGGCACTAGCTAGGAGCCCTGAGAGAGGGCTCACCTCGGCCTTTTGCTTCCTGGCCAGGATCCCCTAGAAGTGGGGCTGCTCGCTGCCCCCACTGGCTGTCAGGGAAGTCTAGTTAGCCCCCACACTCATCCACCCCCACCCCCACCTCATTCGATAGGACCCCAAAGACCTGAAAACACAGGATGAGAATGCAGGGGGATCAGCTGGGACTGTGACGAAGAGGCCCTATAGGGAGAGGACGTGCATCTGGGTGGATGAGTAAGGTGGGAGAAGGCTGGCACTGCTTCCTTTGTGGGTAGGAGGCTTGTGGATAAGAATAGTAACAGCCGGCATTTATTGAGCACCTATTACATGCGGGCATTGTTTTAAGGGCTTACGTGTACAACTCAAATAATCTTCACAAACCCCTCTGAGGTAGGATTCTTCTCATTTCACAGATTGAGGGAGCTGAGGCTTGCAGGCGGGGGAAAGACAGTTGCTCAGGGTCCCATGGCTAGCTCATAGGGGATCCCTGATCTAAATCCAGGTGGTGTGGACCAGAGCCGTGTTCCTCATGGCATGTCATCAGCCTGCAGTTTCTTCTCAGAGGTCATGTTCAGTTTTGTTCAATTTGAAGAATATTCTCGAGTACCTCCTGCAGGCCCCGTGTCGCCTCTGAGGAGCTCACAGTCTAACCAGAGAGGCACAGACGGGACACAGGGAAGGTAAAGGGCAGTGTGTTCCATATGCTGAGCATGGATTCCTATTTTGGTGATCAGGAGCTTTTGTGCTGGGCATGAAAGGTCAAGTGGAATTTCAGTAGCTGTGAGGGAAGGGCACCCTCAGGTCAGAGGGGAAGGAAGTAGGGACGCCTTTGATGAAGAGTGGGTGGTCTGCTATGCATGGGGCAGCTGGCACAGGGGGCTGGGGGCACTGGGAGGTGACAAAGTCAGCTCGGGTTTGGGTGTTCGCCAAGGGTCTGGAATCCACCAGACCTGAGCTCTCGTCACAGCTCCACTGTGTACCAGCCACGTACCCTTGGGCACATCACTTAGCTGGCCTGAGCCTCAGTTTCCTCATCTGTAAAATATGGATAAACACACCTACCGTGTAGAGCCCACGTGTGGTTGCTGTTATATAAAGGACCTAGCTTGCACATCCCAGGGACTCAGTAAACATTACTTCTCTCTCCCTTCAGTCCCTCTTGAACATCAGGCTAAGGTGTTTCCACTTGACAGGAGCCTGGAGGCTCTTTGGTCTGCATGGGGCATGCGTGCACTGAGGCATGACAGAACTGTTTGGGAAGGTCCCTTTGTCGACTGTAAGAACCACAGGAGGGGGCGGACTGCAGCCTTGCCTGAGAAGCATCAGCCCTGTGGACTTGGAGGGCTGGGGGAGGGAGGATGTCTACCACGTGGTGGGTGGCTTAGCTGGTTGGGGTGGGGAAGACCACAGGGGCCATTAATTTGGTTTGAGGCCTTGTGAGTTTAGGATGAAGAACTGTCTCCCTTCAGTCATTCTGAAGGTTGCATGGCATCTTTGTGCATCTGGGTTTTTTTTTTCCCCCTTTTGAATAATTTCCTTTGGATGAATCCCCATCAGAGCTTCCTGTATAATAGCAGCAAATTGGGACTAAGTGCCCAACAATAGGAAGATGATTGAGAACGTTTTGGAACATCCAGTGGATAAAGTAATATACAGCCATGAACAGCCACAGAAATACTTATTTTTGCAGCGTAGGGAGCTGTGTACTTGCAAAGCTCCTTTGCATCCTTTATTCATTTCATGTTCCCTGTGACAGAGGTGGGACAGGGGTTAGATTCCTCTGGGGCCCTGAAGAGATGCAGGTTGGGTTCTCATCCCCTTAGGGGCAGGGCTCATGTTTTATTCATTGCTCTCTCCTCAGCTTATAGCTCAGTGGTTTGCAAATGCTTGTCTGGTTGAAAGAATTGATTGAAAGAACAAAGCAGAGGGGAATTGACTTGTCCAAGGCCATCCAAGCTATAAGACCCAGGACCTGGTCTCCTCATCCTTACCTGCCACATTCTTACCACTGAGTAGCTGTGCAGAGGAGTAGGATGGAGGGGTTCCCAGCCAAGAACTTGGGATGCACACAGACCAGGGCTTAAGTCTACTTTCTGTCCTTATGAGCTGCCATGCTTTGGCAAATTGATCTTTTAAGCTTTGCTTTCCCTATGTGTAATGTAGACAGTCCAAGTACCTGCTTTTAGGGTAGTTGTCAAGATTAAGTGATTTAAGGCATGTAAATCTCTTAGCTTGGTAACCAGCACATAGTAAAGTACCCATGAATATGAACTGTGATGATAATGATACAATAATGTGGAAATATATCTGATACAATTAATGTTCAATGGAAAAAAAAACCCATAAACTTATAAGCACTCAGATTATATTGGTGTAAAATTAGATATGACCATGGATAACATTGGAAGAGAACAGGCAGAAAGGGAGCTACAGCAGGTGTGATAGGAGGTCAATAAGACTGATCAGAACAACTCTTTTATTTATTTATTTATTTATTTATTTAATATATGAAATTTATTGTCAAATTGGTTTCCATACAACACCCAGTGCTCATCCCAAAAGATGCCCTTTTCAATGCCCATCACCTACCCTCCACTCCCTCCCACCCCCCATCAACCCTCAGTTTGCTCTCAGTAGAACAACTCTTTTAAAAAAGACTTGATTTCTGGAGCGCCTGGGTGACTCGGTTAAGCATCCGACTTCAGCTCAGGTCATGATCTCAATGTCCATGAGTTCGATCCCCGTATCAGGCTCTGTGCTGGCAACTCAAAGCCTGGAGCCTGCTTCAGATTCTATGTCTCCCTCTCTCTCTGCCCCTCCTCTGCTTGCACTCTGTCTCTCTTACTCTCAAAAATGAATAAATGTTAAAAAAATTAAAAATACTTTATTTCTTCTTTAGTTTTAATTTAAAAAGACATATATGAAAATCTTAATAATTCGGATGTGTATTCTCCCCTTGTCTCCCTAACCAAAATCCTCTCCAGAAGTAGCCAATGATAGTAATATGTTTGTTGTGGGTCCTGCCAGGGTATTTTCTTTTTTTTTTTTTTTTTAAGTTTATTTATTTACTTTGAGAGAGAGAGAGCACACATAAGCAGGGGAAGGACAGAGAGAGAAAGGGAGAGAGAGAGAATCAGGCTCTGTGCTGTCAGCATGGAACCCAACATGGGGCTTGATCCCACCAACCATGAGATCATGACCTGTGCCGAAATCAAGAGTCAGACACTTAACCACCCAGGCGCCCCCTGCCAGGGTATTTTCTATGCCTACATAAGCATACAAACCAGAATGGGACCATAAATTATATCATTGTTTTACAATTTGCATTTTTTTCATTTACATTTTGACATCTTTTTATGTCGGTATAAAATCCATCGCAAAATTTTTCACAAGTACGTAACACTTTTGTGACTCATTTAAAGACATTTTTTTTTACATTTATTCATTTTTGAGAGACAGAGAGAGACAGAGCACAAGTGGGGGAGGGGCAGAGAGAGGGAGACACAGCATCCGAAGCAGGCTCCAGGCTCCGAGCTGTCAGCACAGAGCTCGACACGGGGCTTGAACCCATGAGCTGTGAGATCATGACCTGAGCCGAAGTCGGATGCCTAACCGACTAAGCCACCCAGGTGCCCCTGTAACTCATTTTTAAAAAATGGGTGTATCCTAGTTACTTTGGCCAGTGCCCTGTTGATGGACATTTAAAGTTATTCCCAATTTTACTCTATTCTAAATAATGCTGACAATGAACTCTAAGAGTGTTTGAACAATTAAAGAAAATGAAGTGAAAGAAGGAGTCAGAAACTGTGAGGCCATGAGGGCTGCCTGGGGAGGTCTACAGGTCTGCCCCCACCCCACCACCCCTGCTTCTCAGCAGAGCCTGGGGGACAAAGATACTGAGGACTGGCCTGCTCAAAGGGTGGGGATATCCCAGGGAAACCCCCTTCTGTCACTGACCCACTATGAAGCTCACTTGTGGAACTTCCAAATTCTCTTTGGATGCTACAAGCTGCTGCCTGGGTCATGCTGCCACTCACACCTTGAGTGTCCTTGGACAAGTTCTTTGCCTTCTTTGGACCTCACTTTGCCCATCGATGTGATAGTGACAACCTTACTGATGAGAGCCACTGTTGCCACTTACTGAGTGCTGTGTGACAACATGGTGCCAGGGCGAGCTTCATATGCATTCTCTCATTTCTTTCACACTAAATGCCTTTGAGGCGTCGGGGGTGTTATTCTCATTTTGCATGCTCAAACTGGCTCTCAGTGAGGTTAAGTAACTTGCCCAAGGTCCTCAAGCCAGGATTCAAACTCTGGTCCAAAGCCTGCTCATAACTGCTGTTCCATGTTCCCTCTCACCAGCTGCTGATCGGTGAGGTCCAAGTGAAATGATGATTATAAAGGGATTCTTTAAATTGTAAACCACCCCACGTGTGGGAGGGGTTGGTACTGTTGTTATTATTTCTACATCCAGAGCAACGGTAGCTTTGGTTACATGGTTGACAGTAAGTTGGAGGTTGTGGGATGTGGCAGGATTGAGGGGGAAGAGCACGGGACCGTCAGCCAGCAGATCTGGGTCCTAGTGCTGGCTCTACTTGAACTGACTAGCTTTGTGACCTTGGCCGGCCAACCCAGCCTGGGGAATGAGCCCATCTGCCCTGTGTGGCCCTTGTGCAGCTCAAAATGAGACAAAGCCTGGAAGGCGGCCAGCTCATCGCCTGGCTTTCAGAGGAAGACCCGCTACGGGGAGGTCTCTGTCTGCCTCTGCAGTCATCAGTGTGGTCCAGGCGGGAGGCATTTCTCTTTTCTGATGCCGTTACTCTGCAGTCCTGGGCATATCATGCGGTCCCCAGCCCACAACTGCACATTCAGCCTGTGGCTCCGTGGTGGCACATGAACCCTTTGGGCAAGAAGCCAGTGCTGACGGGTGGCAGCCTCTTCACGTTGCTTGGTTTTGTTTAATGCGGTGCCCACAGGCACCGCAAGCCTCTGACAGACTGCCATCTCCCCGCTACCGAATGAACGACTGCAGGCCCAGCTCCTGTTTTAACCCCGCAGCCTCTGTCAGGGGCTCCTGAGCCTTGGCCGGGAGGCTACACAGGGCCCCAGAGGCAGCTGTCTCAGCCTGCGCCCTCCTCCCTCGCGGCAGGGAGGCATTTCATTCACGTCCACCCAGAGGTTGTCACTCTGGGAAGTGAATGCTCTGTGCTGGGGAAATCCCCGTAGGAAGGAACATCATCTCTAGAGGGGAAAGAGTAAGTCTTAATAGGCTCGTACTCCCTGTCTCTTTTCTTTTAATTCTTTTCTTTTTCTCCTCTGACTCCAAAAGTAATACATGTTCATAGGGGAAAAATTGTGAGACCCAGAAAAACCCCCTAAAAAGCCGAAAGAGAGAAGTGTGTAATTCCTTCTCTAAGGGAGTGCTATTGTTCACACTTTAGCCTTTTGGCTTAATGCTCAAGGTGAGAATATCTACTATTTCTTGAGTACTAACTGTGGGTTTTGGCATGTGTTAAGTGCTTTAGGGGCATGATCTGGTTCAATCATAGTAACCGTGTGAAATAGGCATCATCATGAATTTTACAGATGAAGACACTGAGGCACAGAGAGGTTAAGAGACCTGTTTACGTTCTCCTTGTCTCCCATTTTATCCCTGACCACTAGATGATTCTGTCTTTTCCCGATTTCTCCTCCCCTCCCTCTCTAATTCATGTGTTTGTTTAGTGTCAGGAAGTGTTATCAGTCAGATTCTGGCAGAAAACAGAATTCCACTCAGATGCTTACACTAAGGAGTTGTGAATAAAGGTGTGGGCAGGGTTAAGGGAATCCACAAGGGTACCCACAAAGTAACAGTGACAGAAGCTGTTTTCACCGTTCTGCCTGAATGAGCAGAGGGAGGGAACAGTATTACCAGAAATCAGTGATGGCTGGACCTGTACAAGTTGCTGACACAGAGGGCTCAGCCACTGCCAGAACCACAGGGAGGGAAATTGGGAAGATGTTCCCCAACTTCCCATTGGCCTTTAACTCATGCCTCCCATTGGCCAAACCCAACCAGAAGTCAGCAGGCAAGGAAGCTCAGTCCAAGGAGTCAGCCTCCCGCTTCTTTGAGCAAGGCATAGACCTGGAGGTGCAACAGCTCAGGAGACATAGTTGGAAGGGGATGGGAGAGATGTGCCCCCTGAGTTCCCCAAAAGAAAGAAGTTATCTTGGTAACTGTGATTTTTGAAAACATCGTTCAAAACAGAAGTCTCACTTGCTGCCTGGCATTCTCTTGATGTTTTGGTGTCTTTCACACCCTGTCCATCTCTCTCTCTTTCTCTTTCTTCTTTCTCCTTCCTTCCATTAGTTCCTACCTGGCTCAGAATTCCCAAGAATGCCTGGGCAAAAGTCACAGGTGTGCAAGATTTAGAAGAGAGCCTTACTGGCTAGGGAGTAATTGTCGTGACCATAGACACACATGGCTGTATGTACCCTCATGATGTTCCACTGCTCTGCACATGCATGCAAAGACATGCTTCTGGTATATATCATCAGCATCTATAATATACTCTTCCTAAAATATGTGACTTTAACTTTTGTATCTGAAAGTCCTTGGTTGTCTGTGATGTCCTTTGTCTACATGGCTGTACTCTGAAGTGCGGGGACAGGGGTTCTCATCCCTGTTTGGCAGATGAGGAAGCTGATGTTTACAAGGGGGAAGTGACTTGCCCAAGACCCTTCAGATAGGAAGTGGCAGAACTGAAGCAAGACACAGTGGTCCTGACTCTGAACTCAGCTCTTCCCAGTGTATTTGTCTTTCACTCTCGGGAAGTTTTTCCTTAGCCAGCCTCACCCTTTGGAGAAATTAGTACAGGCCTCCTGAGGCTGCTAAAATGCCATGGAGTGGGAGGGACTTGGGAGTCAGAGAGACTTGGCACAATCATATGACCTTGGGCAAATCAGCATACCTCTTTGGGTCTGTGTGTCCTCATCAGTAAAATAAGGATGATAGTATCAGGAGTTTGGATGGAAAAGTCAGGTGCTTAACGTCTGATAAGTCATCAGGACAGTCTGGCTGGCTGGTAGCCGCAAAGACTCCCGAGGTGAATGCGACCCAGGTCTCTGTCCTCAGTTGAGTAGACTTAAAACTTGTCTTGTTGGTGTTTTACCCACCCATCACCCACTTGTCCATCTGCCCATCCTTCTGACACCAGACCCCCTGGGTTTCACTTCTGGTACTGCCATGCACTAGTGTATGATCTTGGGCAAGTTTCTTAACTTCTCAGTGCTCCGGTTTCTTCTTTTATAAAATAGAGATAATAAAAGTACCTATTATAGGTTATTGTGAAGGTTAAAAGAGTTCAATTGATATAAAGTGTTTAGGCTGGTGCCTGGCAAATGGCAAACTCTGTAAATGTTAGCTTTTTTTTTTTTTTCAACGTTTATTTATTTTTGGGACAGAGAGAGACAGAGCATGAACGGGGGAGGGGCAGAGAGAGAGGGAGACACAGAATCGGAAACAGGCTCCAGGCTCTGAGCCATCAGCCCAGAGCCCGACGCGGGGCTCGAACTCACGGAGCGCGAGATCGTGACCTGGCTGAAGTCGGACGCTTAACCGACTGCGCCACCCAGGCGCCCCTGTAAATGTTAGCTTTGTTGGTATTTACCAAGAATTACACTCAGTCCTGGGGATAATGGCAAATGAGTCAGATAAAGTTTTGTTTTTATGGAGTTGATGTTCTAGAAGAATAGAAACAAGTAAAAAGAAATACGTTTCATTTGTGATAGTTGCCGTGGGAAAAAAAAAATACCAAAACCACCCAACTGGCATGGTTGCTTAATCGGCCCAGCGTTTCTGTTTGGGGTAATGAAAAATTTTGGAAACAGATAGTGGCAATTGATTGTTGCACAAGGTTGTGACTAATTCACATCATGGAATAGTTACACTTAAAAATGGTAAAAATGGCAAAACCAAAATAAAATAAAACCAAGCCCCATATCCAGCATGCTCTCACCAAAAAAAAAAAAAAAAAAAAAAAAAAAAGGGGGGGGGTGGGGGGAAAGACCTACTTAGAGAGGTCAAGAGGTGCATGGATTGAGGTCTTAAGGATGAGAGCTGCCATGCCAAGAGATGGGACAAGCCCACTGTCTATGTGGGCAAAGCCCCACAGCAGGGGCTAGCCTCTTGTGGTTGAGGAGCAGACAGAAAGTATGACAGGCTCATAGCGATGGTGGAGCTGATGCAGCGGCCATAAGCAGGGACCTTTAACTTTGATAAGAAGCTTGTATTTTATTTTGATAGTAACTCATTGAAGGTTTTAAGGAGGGTCTCCAAGAAAATGGACAGCATAGGAAATACAGTCAATGGTGTCTTAATAGTGTTGTATGATGACTGATGGTAGCTACACCTGTGGGGAGCATAGTGACATATAGTTGTCCATTCACTATATTGGGAAATGAAGGTAATGTGGTGTGTCAACTGTAACTTGAATTTTTAAAAAATGAGGACGCCATCCAGATGGAGTTTACAAAAGATCCCTGTGGCTGTTCTGAAGAGAATAAACCCTAGAGGGGCCCAAGTGGCCACAGAGAGTCCGTGAAGGAGGCTAGGCAGCCATGGGTTGCCAGTGGCTTGGGCCTGTGCTATGCCTGTGGGGATGGAAAAAAAGAACAAATCCAAGTTACTGGATTCAGAGATGCTGATTCACTCTAACCTTGGCTGTAGGGTCTGATGTATAAACTGGCTGGTTCATTTTTAATGAGTTGGTGCAATTACAGGCCAAGTGGATATTGCCTTGCCTGGGCTAGGATGTCCTCTCCCAGCAGGCCACCCAGATGGAAAGCCATAGTGCCCCTGGAGGGGGAACCAGGGGAGCCAGCCATCGGCAGCAACGTTAAAGAGTATCAAATGCTGCCAGCCTTCTGGACTTGCCTCAGATTGGGCTGTGCCCCTTTCCTCCAGATGGGACTGGTGTGGGTACCATCAGCATTTACTTCTCTGGCTGGCCTTTCTCCCTTCGAATGCTGTGCATTGATTGGGTTTTCATATGTTAGTGCCATCAGTCTGGCCTTTCTGGCCTCTGTTTCTTCCTTCCTCCCTCCCTCCCTCCCTTCCTTCCTTCCTTCCTTCCTTCCTTCCTTCCTTCCTTCCTTTCATGTTTATTTAATTTTGAGAGAGAGAGAGGCACAGAATCCAAAGCAGGCTCCAGGCTCTGAGCTGTCAGCACAGAGCCCGATGCGGGGCTCGATTCCACGAGCCGTGAGGTCATGACCTGAACCGAAGTGGAATGCTTAGCTGACTGAGCCACCCAGACGCACCTGTTCTCTGTTTCTTACAACATCTCTTTCTCTATCCGTTCTGGGCTGGCACTTCTTTCTCTCTTTTTTTTTTTTAATGTTTGTTTATTTTTGAGAGAAATAGCATGAGTGGGGAAGGGGCAGAAAGAGAGGGAGACACAGAATCCGAAGCCGGCTCCAGGCTCGGAGCTGTCAGCACAGAGCCAGACGTGGGGCTCAAACCCATGGACTGTGAGATCATGAACTGAGCCTAAGTCAGACCCTTAACCGACTGAACCACCCAGGTGCCCCTGGGCTGGTACTTCTGAACTCCTGGTTCTCAGACTACTCCCTGTTTCTCATTACTGTTGGTGATTATAGACCCTCTCAGGGTTGTTTTATTGGGGACACACCATGCTCATTGCTCTGTCTTGGTTAGTTTCCTGAATCTCTACCACCACTCTCAGAGGGAGGGAGGAGTATCTCCATTTTACAGATGAGGCGACTGAGGCTCAGAGCATTGAAGTCACTTGCCCATGGTCACAGAGTGAGCCAGTGGTGGAACCAGGCTTCAGGTCTGATCTAAGTCTGCCCCCTGCGCTGGTATCCTGTGGGGTGTCCATGAGATGATGGTGTGTTGAATCCCTGACCCTGGGCCTGGCCTGCAGCGGTGCTTAGTGATGGGAGTCTTGCCCTTTCCATCAGAGTAATGCTTACGACTCTTGCAAGGCTGCCTGCCGCACCCCCCAGTTCCCTCACTTCTCCCCATCTCCAACCTGTTCCACCTGCCAGGCTGTTTGGAGCTCACCTTTTATAGGCTTCTTGTTCTGAGGTGTCAGGATGTCAAAGCCTCCTCTCTGTCCTCCGCACAGCCCTCCTCGTTCCCCATCTCTGGACATTTGCCTACTTGGTGACTCAGCCCAAGTGCCCTCCCTGCCATACCCATAGTTCTCCCTTTTTGCAAAACCTAACTCCACTCCCTACCCTGTAAGCCTTTTTTTGGGTACTCTAGGTCATACTCCCAATTGCCAACTCCCCAGAATCTTCTAGAGGCTGACACATACACCAATAAATCTAAATCACATCCTGCCTGGGTGTTTAGCCACTTTCTGGGTGAGCATCACACTCCTGTGTTGCAGTGAGATCTAAGGAACCAGCACGTGCTTCCCCTGGGGCCCCCCGCAGTGCCCAGAGGGCTCCCGTAGTCTCTGCTGGCCTGGGTCTGGGCAGAACTGTGCCCACGTGACTGGCCCTGGCAGAAGCCAAGGCCAGGTTCCTGGCTTGCTTTCTGTGGCCTAGTGAGAGAACCATGCTGTTATCCTTGGACTTGTCAAATAAAGAAGGATCTCATCATAGGCTTAAATAATAATAATAATAATGTTACTTTTCTTTTAAATTCATAAAAATTTTAAGTTTAAGCAGACTTTGTCTTCTTCTCATCTTGTCATACCAAGCCCCGTGCATTGGAATATTTTATTTTTTAACCTCTAATTTTTTTTAAAATCAAGAAATCTCCAAGTGTAATAGAAAATTGAGAATCACAGTTAAACAGAAAGAAGGAAAAATAATCTGTATTCCTGGCATCTAGAAACAACTATAATTAATACTTTGTTGAATATTCTGCATCTATATAGATGTATTCATCAAAATCGGGTCAATCTGTACAAGCTGCTGTGGATCAAGCTTGTCATTCAGACATTTCCATGATCTTTTACATCATCTTTTTTTTACTCTGTAGAAAGCATGAGCCATCATTTATCTAACCAGGCCTAGGCCGTGGGGTTGTTGGTGGGGCTCATGCCACCTGTTTGGCTCCCAGCCTGGGCTAGAGTGCTTTCTCCTTCCAGTTGATTCTGTTCAAGTTTGCTTGAGGCAGCAGAGTGAGGTGGGAAGAACAATGGCCACAGCGCTCGGATCTGGAGAGACAGGAGGCTGGATGGGAAGGAGAGTGGGTGGGAGGGACCAGGGAAGATCTGTCTGCCTGTCAGTCATTCAAGTCTCTTTTGCTGTCTGAGTCTCACCTGGAAAAGAAGAGATTGAAAGACTTCCTCCTCCTCTCATGTGTGGTGCTGTTAGCACCAAGCATTCCCAGCCAGCAGGTCGTGCTGGAGAGCTGGGCAGGGGAAGAGCTCAGATATTTATTTAAGACTGCTGTCCTGGCTGTTTGATGCAGGTCCCGAGAAGGTTCAGGGAGTACAGTCTGAAACCAGACTGAAGTGGAGGGGAGGAGTAGATGCGCCAGAGCCTCTGGGCTGCCTGGGGCCTATGAAGGTCATGTGGAATCTGCTTCTCACAGCAGAAAGCCTACAGCTTAGTCTGTAGATTTTTAAAAAATCTTTACTTACTTTTGAGAGAGAGAGAGAGAGAGAGAGAGAGAGAGAGAGAGAGAGAGAGAGGCGGAGTGCCGGCGGGAGAGGAACAGAGAGAGAAGGAGACACAGAGTCCGAAGCAGGCTCCAGGCTCTGAGCTGTCAGCACAGAGCCTGACACAGGGCTCGATCTCTCGAACTGTGGGATCATGACCTGAGCCAAAGTCAGACACTTGACTGACTGAGCCACCCAGGCACCCTGTAGATTTTTTTTAATGCAAAATTAAGTAGTAAATTTATTTTAAGGGTTCTTCTTACAGACCTTACCTAGCATAATGGCTGATATCCTCAAGTGCAGGTCTAGAAGAGATCTAGACCCAAGCAGACAAGTCTTATTCTGACCCTATGATGCCATGAGCTCTCCTGGAGCTGCTTCTGTTACTTTGTGTCCTGACACAGAGTTGACACTTGCTGTCACATAAGTGACAGAGAGCCTTTATTTAACTGTGGCTTTAAGGTGAGCCACAAAGCCCAGGGTAATGACATGAGTGGAAAGCATTTCTGGGTGGGGATGAGACAGTGTGACCAAGGCCTTCCCTTCCTCCTCATCTTACTTCTTAATAGCAGCATCAGTAACAACAAACCCTTTCATTTGTGCTACAAGTTATAGCTTATAAAGTGTGACCTGTTCAGGGCCCTAGAGCTCTTGTCTGGCCTAGTGGGGCATGCAGGGCCCCTGGCTTTCTGTCCAATGCCCTTTGCTTTGGGCTGGGCTGATGCTTTCTGAATGTTGGGAGAGAAGCTGAAGGAGAAGAAGGGAGTGTGGGGTAAGGGCTTAGAGCATGTGCATAGCACAAGGTAGGGCCAATGTCCGTCTGTCTCTCTGCTCATTGGAGGCCTCCCATGGTGGATGGGTTTGGGAAGAGACCTGCCAGGTGTAATCTGAATCTTTCTCATTTAATATAATGGAATTAGAGGGAGGCTCTAGACTCAAGGGTGAGGGTTACTGCCCATTTCTCTGTTCCTCGGGTTTTGGCTCAAACTTTTTTTTTTTTTTTTTTTGAGGATCCACTCTGATTGGGGTCAGGAATAGGTGCTTTTGCCACATTAAAAAAAAACCCAATTTGTGAGTTAAAAATATATGTATGTTTAAAATTATACAAGAATTCCAAAGCACATAAAGTAAAAAATGAAGTTCTCTTTTTTATCCCACCCTGTGGAACTCCCACTTTTTCCTTTATCCGTTTCTCAATTATTAACCTGTCTTAACATTTTGGTCAGTATCCTTTCAGATCTTTCACTACATGTATATAAACAAAAAAAGGTATTGTTGAGGTTATTGTTTTTTTTTTTTAATATAAAAATGGGACCGTGCCGTTCTTTCTCTTTTCCTCTCCTTGCAGTTTGCTTTTTCTAACAGAATAGCTGGGCAATAGGTCCCTGATTCTCTGAAATCTCATTTCCTGCTCCAAGGGGAAAAGGGTTAAGAGTAGCCTTGCCTCAGAGATAATTTCTTTAAGTCCTTTGCTTTTTGGGTGAGTCCTAGTAAGATGAAGTGACTGCCCCGTTTGTGGCAGACCTGGGGCCTGTGCTCAGTTCTCCTGACTTTTACATCATCAGGGCTATGTGTTTTTGTAATAGTACCCTCCTGTCTTATCCTTGAGATCCATTCTGTCAACATCCCTGTGGAGAGAGTGGTGTAGGAATTATTGAGGCTTGGGGCATGAAGAGCCTTGCTCAGAGTCCGTGCTGGAAGGGCCTGGAGCCCAGGGCTCTTTTGGTTGAGTTCAGTTTATCCACCGTTTATTGAGAGGCTATTGTGTGCCAGGTGCTCCCGTTGGAGAGACAGCCTGGCCGAGGGCCTGCCTGGAGGGGGTCACTGACTAGCCTTTGTGCTCTTGGCAGAGTGGGGTTCCCTGGAGAGACTCTTCATTGCCCTGAAGAAGGGCCCCCTTCCAGAACTGGGCCAAGAGACAGGAGGAGTCCCTGAGGAGCTATATGGTCGCTAGAGTGAGAGGGGGTCTGTGACCTCAGCTGCGGCCAGTAACCCCTGACTTCTGCTCTCTTCCCATCCCCACTTCCTCTGTCTCTTCCTGCCTCCCTCCTTCCTTCTCTCTGTGGCTCTTTGTCCATTTGTCTCCATCTGTCTTTCTCTGCATGTGGTTCCTGTCCCCCTCTCTCTATTCTGTCACACCATCGCTGCCCCTTTCCCCTGTCATGTGCTCTCCTTCATGCAAATGCAGGTGTGCTGGTCACCATGACAACAGAGACAGGCCCGGATTCTGAGGTGAAGAAGGCTCAGGAAGAGACCCCACAGCAGCCTGAGGCAGCCGCTGCGGCGACCACCCCTGTGACCCCTGCAGGCCACGGCCACCCCGAGGCCAACTCCAATGAGAAGCACCCGCCCCAGCAGGACACTCGGCCTGCTGAACAGGTGTGTGCCTGAGAGCATGGGTATCCCTCTTCCTGCCCAACAGGAATCCAGAGCCAGTTCTTAGTGGGGAAGGAAGAAGGAAACTGAGATTTATTACTGACCTGCTACGTTCCAAGCACTGTGCTAGGGGCATCGTGTTCACTTTTATATTTAATTCTCCCAAACCTACAGAGAGTGTATGTACATGTACATATACATATACATATACACACACATACATATATATATATATTCAAATATATATATACACACAGATATATATATACACACACATACATATACGTATATATACATACATATATATATACACACATACATATATACACACACACACATATAATACATATATTTTAATTAAGTTAGCACTACACCCAACATGGGGCTTGAACTCATGACTCTGAGATCAAGAGTCATATGCTCTACCGATTGAGCCAGCCAGACACCCCTAAGAGAATAATATTAATTGCCATATTTTACACTTGGGGAAATGGTGGCTCAGCAGATGATGTGAGTTACTCAAGGTCATGTTGCTGGGTGACGGGTGGACGTAAAACCTAGATCTGATTTCCAAAACTTGTGTTCTTTCAACCTTATTTGCTTATTCCCTGAACCTGTCCATTCTAGCCTGGCAAGCCCAGTATAACCCCAGAGCAAAATCCATTACCCTGAAGGGACAGGGGACCTACTGAATCACCTAGCTGTCGAATTCACACCCCCCTTCATTCACAACAGGCCAAGAGGGTAGGAACTTGGCCAAGGTCATTGAGGGCATTGGTGGCAGTTAGGCCTGGCTGGCAGGCCCTTCCCTCCATTAGGTCAGTCCACAAGCTCTCAGCCTCATGCTAGACCAGTGACGGTCTGATAAGGAGGAGGCCAGATGGATGCTCTGATAACTCACATGCTATTTTAGGGAGATAGGGCAGCCCTGGTCACCGGCTTTGGTTCTGTGGGATGCCTCCCTCCACCCGAAGAAGTGGACCCCTTCCATGAGCCTACTCTGTTGCATATAGTAGCTCTGGCTCTCCTCCTGCGTATACCTGCCATAGCTACTGGCCACCCTGGGGGTCTTGGAGGGCAGTGGCTCTCATTTTGGGGGCCATCTTAGCCCCAGCTGCTGCATTGTTATTGTGTCTCTTTTGGATGAAAGGCTGTGGTCTCAAGCTCACTGACCAGACTTTTCCCCTGGTTGGACCGACAGAGCCTAGACATGGAGGAGAAGGGCTATGGGGAGGCTGATGGCCTGTCAGAGAGGACCACGCCCAGCAGAGCCCAGAAATCACCCCAGAAGATTGCCAAGAAGTACAAGAGTGCCATCTGCCGAGTCACCCTGCTTGATGCCTCTGAGTACGAGTGTGAAGTGGAGGTAGGGAGCACACACCACATGCCCTACCCCAGCCGACTGGCCCCAGAGCCAGGGCGAGCTTCTGTGTGCCCTCAGCCTGGGCCAAGCCACAGAGCATCCATTCTTCATGGAGTCCTGGACCGACTGCAGCATCCTGGAGAGATGACCTGGCCAGCCCTCCTTTGTACAGATGGTGGCACCGAGGCCCGGAGAGGGCAGTTACAATTGCAAATAGAATTAGACGAGGCACAGGGCTGGTGCCAGAAAACAGCTCTGTGGGTGGCGGGGAGGGGCTGTACTTTGGCAAGGAGTCCCCATCCAAGGGCCAGTAGGCCTGTGGACTGGGCTCTTCAGTCTCACCTAGCAGACACTGGTGTTTCAACTAGAGTCATTTTTATGTTTTTATTGGGTGGAGGGAGGGGTCTTCCTTTGTGAATGCCCCTCTCCAGGGCACCAGGACAGACTGGGCACTTGAAGGTTCCGTGGTATAGGTGTCCCCCAGACATGGAGAGGCTGCCCATAGAAGGACTTCCTCACCTAGGCCATGTAGAAACTGTGTGGCATGATCCTGTCCCACAGTGGGTGGGTGGGGCAGACACCTCCTGTCTGGGATCAGCCTTCCTGGCCCCACATTTGTCATCTCCCTTTCCTGTATAGGCTAGGACTCCCATCCTAATTCTGAGCTCTCACTCATCCCCTTAGAGGGTCCACCCCAGTCTGGGCACCATTCCTGGCTCTCTCCATGTGTATGAAAGAGTCCAGAGAGTGGCCTTACTGCTGAGAGTTACAGGAACCACCTCCCTTTCTCCAGTGCCCCGGTCTTAAGGGACATGGCTTATTTCTGGGCCCTGGTAGACTGGGTCCCTCTTCTCTGCAGGGTTGTTTTGTATTTATTTGTTTGTTTATTTAATGTTTATTTCTTCTATAGAAGGATTACAAGGTGAACATCTTGCCTATTCCTGGGCAAAAGAAAGGGATATATTCCGCCTGTGCTCTCCTACCCACACTGGCCCAAGATGCAGTTTCAGCTTGTCCCAGGAGGGCATGGAGGGTTTGGCTGAGGCCAGGTCCATTCTATCTGAAGGACTCTTCCAACTCAGGAATCCCTTAGCTTCCCCAAACTACTCTCCAGAGTTAGGCCCAGTCCCAGTCCCCTGGTGACCTAGCCAGACAGTTCAGGGACCTCACCCTCTCTCTGGAGTCCCCTCCCTCTTTAAATAGTGACTGATTCATGTTCTCCCAGCCTGTAATCCTTTTACTGGTGCTCATCTGTGGGTTTGGAGTACCCAGCCAGGTTCTGGGCTTTGTCCTGCTGAATCCTCAGGCCCAGACAGTGGTTCAGCGAGGTACTGAGCCTGGCTGTGTGGGAGTGCGGGAGGAGGTGGCTCTAACCGTGCTGCTCCCAGCTGAGGCTGCTGTAGGCCCCGGGAGCCCCTATAAAAACCTTACTTGCTGCCTGGGTAGAGGGTGGCATTCCAGGCTGGGCTGCCCTGGATGTCACTCAGACTTAGTGTAAGGGGAGGGTCAGGGAAGGAGAGTCACACTGTGACCCTGAGTCCTAGACCCTTCCCTTCTCCCCTGCCTGTGTCCCTTGTATTTCAGGTGGTTTTTCTCTTCCTCTTACAACCACAGCTTGGACTTTTGGCTTTTCTGTTCCTTGGGTCAAAGTTAGCCTCCTTCTCTTAATCTCAAAGGAGGAAGAATCAGTCACCCCCACCCCCACTCCCCAAAGCCGGCCTAAGGTCTAGGAGAAACCCAGCAGGGCTTGGAAGAAGGCAGTTGGTGAGCTGGGCGTTAGTGTCACAGGATCCAGTAGGACTCGGGGAGCAGAGTCAAATGGGTGGTGGGAGTGCTGAGGTCGTCTTCAGATGCCGGAAGGCTCTTGGGGGTTCCAAGCCTGCCCTGATGGAACCCCCCCTTGAGGTATGTCCTGGCCTCATAGCGACTCTGCTCTCTTCTTCAGAAACATGGCCGGGGCCAGGTGCTGTTTGACCTGGTCTGTGAGCACCTCAACCTCCTGGAGAAGGACTACTTCGGCCTGACCTTCTGTGACGCTGATAGCCAGAAGGTACCTGTGCTGGCAAGCAGGGTGCTGTGTGGGGGTGGGGGTGGGGACCTCTTCTTTTAGGCCCCCATAGTCCTGCCTGCATCCCACTCCTTCCATCAGTCCTTAGCTTCTCATTAAGTGCCTTCCGTTTGCATGCACCCAAGGTTCAGCCAGCCCTTTCTGCCTCAGTTCTCTGTCTCTACCCCTCCCACCAAGTCCTTTCTTGGGGACCTGCAAGTGACCCCCCCCCCCCAGATGCATACCTGGAGAGCCATGGCCTGGCTTCCTGGGGGACCTGAGACACTTACCCCAGTACCTCTTCCCCACCTTGGGAGCCTCCTATCTGAGTTTTCTTCCTTTCCACCTGTCCCACTGCAGCTGCAGGGACCTGCCCACCCTGCTGCCTCAGAGCAATGCCAGCTATGGATCCAGGGTCCCAAGCCCGGTGGTGAATGGAGATCTCGTTCCCTCACTTTCCAGCTCCAAAGGGCCCAGACTGCTCAGTCCGGGAAGGGTGTTCCCCACCAGGGTGCTAACAGGCTATTTCAGGATGTCTCTCTCTCCTAGCCCTGTCTGGCCCTCTCCCCCATCTTCTCTCTAAAGAACCCTATCTTCTCTTTCAGAACTGGCTGGACCCCTCCAAGGAAATAAAAAAGCAGATTCGGAGTGAGTGGCTTATCATGGTTGGGGATGTTGTGGAAGGGCGGGTGGGGTCTCCAGGCAGCAGGGGCTCCAGCTGTGCTGCTCTCTCCTACTTGGGGAAAAGGATCCGGAACCATGAGTTCATTTGTGCTACACAGCACATCTTGGGAAGGCCCGGCATTGCCTTATAAATGAAAACCCGAGGCAGGCACAAGAGAAATGACCATCTAGAGTTGCACAGCAGGTTAGCAGAGGAATCATAGATGCATTCAGGGTGATAGGCCTAGAAGGGACCTGCAGAATCATCTAGGATAAGGGGACACATTGATGGCCTGAAAACAGCTTCCTTCCTGTCCAAGGCTGGTGTAAACTTCTATGATTGGTGACCCTTGACTCAGCTCAGAATCCTCATCCACACAACACTGCAGACCACGGCCAACTGATGGGAGTTAACATGTTAGGGAAAAGCTAGGCCTGCCCTGGTCTGGGCCATCTTCTGTTTTTAATGATAGATGACTGAGGCCCAGAGAGAGGCAGTTGCTTACCTAAGGTCGCAGAGTGAACTATTGGCCAATCCAGGTCTTTAGCCCTGGCCTCCCAACACCATCCTGCTCTCTTTTCAAGGCCTGGGGCGAAGAGACAACCTGTCCTTTCTGGCTCAGAGAGGAAGGGCATATTGGGAGGGGTGGAGCAGCCTTCTAATGGCAGAAGGGAGGAAGTAGGTGCTCAGCCAGGGGGCACGCAGTAGGTGGAGACCTGGAGCCTAGAAGCAGAGATGCCTCCACTGGGAGCTCCTCCCCCTTGGCTGTGCTTGGACTCCCTGGTCCTCGGGGCTGGAAAGCAGAGCCTGTTGCCATGACAGCAGGCAGCTGGGCCCAGGGATGCCAGCTGACTCTCCGGGAGGGGCTGGAGGGATTCTTCCTGTAGGCTCCTGTCAGTTGAAGACAAAGAGGCAGGCACACAGACGAAGCATGCTCCTCTGGGGCTGACAGGGTCCTAGGCCTGGGCTTCAGGCTGTCCCTAGGAGTCCCAACCCAGCTGGGAGGCCTGCCTCTCATGCCTGCAAGAATTGGAACACGTACATGCAGCCAAGTGTGCAGTGTTTGAGGAGGACCAGGAGCTTGGAAAGGAGAGGCAGAAGACAGAATCGTTGGAGCTCAGCATCTTTCCCCAGAGCAGGGAGTCAGTCGGTCCCCTATCTCTGCAGCCCCGGCCAGCACGGCCCAGGCCTCGTGAATGGCTGCTGCTTGTGACCATCTCAGGTCATGGAGGAGCAGTTCTGCCTCCTTCGGTAGAGCCAGAGTCTCCATCCCTACCCCTGGGACTTCTACCCATTCATCTTTGTTCTGCCTTCTGGGGCCCTCATAGAACAATTTTTTAAAAAGATTTTTAAGTAATCCCTACACCCAGTGTGGGGTTTGAACCCACAAACCTGAGATCGAGAGTCTCATGTTCCACTGACCGAGCCAGTGAGGCGCCCCACCATTTTCTTGCTCAGCCCCTCAGCCTCCTGAAGGCAGCACCGTGGGTCCTTGTGTCTTGGGCTTCAGAGCTGGGTATATTTCCTCCTAAATCTCTCTGGGTGCCTCTCTGGGCTTCTGTCTCTCCTTGGCAAGTGGATTAGGGTTCATGCCTCACAAGGCGAGGTGTCGGTTACATGTGGACAGCACCTGGCACATAGTAGGTGCTTCCCTGAGGTAGTTTGGTGTGATGGTTGAAAGACAGACACTGGAAGCCAGACTGACTGGATTCGAATCCCGACTTCAACACTACTTCTTGTGTTATTCAGTTGTTCTGTGCCTCAGTCTCCTCACCTGTAAAGTGGGGATAATGATAGGACTTATCTTTAGGGTTGTTGTGCAGGGTAAATGAGCTATCATGTGTACAACACCTGGAATGGTGCCTGCACCTAGAAGCATCTAGTACATATTATCTGTCGTTATTACTATTATTACTACTACTGCTACTACTATTATTCCTGAGACAGGGATTGTTCTCCTTGAGGCCGCTTTAGCTGTGGGTTCGGGGTCAGGTGACTGGAGCTTACATCCCAGTTCTGTACCGCTGACTAGCTCAGTGACCCTAGGAGAGTGACTTACTCTCTTAGAATCTTCATCTGTACAAACAAAAGTTTAGGGCACCTGGGTGGCTCAGTCGGTTAAGCGTCCAACTTTGGTTCAGGTCACGATCTCACGGTTCATGGGTTAGAGCTCTGCATCAGGCTCTGTGCTGACAGCTCAGAGCCTGGAGCCTGGCTCAGATTCTGTATCTCTCTCTTTCTACCCTTCTCCCCGTCCCCCTTTCTGCCCCTCCTCCCTCCCCCTCCATTTGTCTCTTTCTTTCAAAAATAAATAAAACATTAAAAAAAAAAATTTACCTCAGGATCATTATGAAGCTGGAACTCCGATATGTGCGTGGACAGTTCTTAGCAAGCAAAGTGACCGGCACTTAGTAAGCGCTGGAGACATTACAGCTTTTTGGGGAAGACGGTGAGGATCACAGGGACAAGGATGGTGGTAATGGCATGGCCTCCAGTCCTTTGTGACCATGGTCCTACCTTGGATGGGCCTTGCTTTCTCACATTGTCCCAGGAGTGAGCTGCCCATTGTTCTAGATAGTAGCCTTCCTCCAAGGCCTCCTCTCTCTTAAGTGGTCATCCCTTTTCCTGGCTTGGAGAGCTTGTTTCCAGCTAAAACCTCAGCCTTTATTTCTCTCTCTGCCTATTTGTGTACCACTGATTGGTTGTATCTCAGTGTGGAGTTTAACATTTATCCCGTGAAAAGCCCTTTGCTACTTTCTGCTCGTTACGCTTGCCTTTTAGGTCTTGCTAACAACCCTGTTCTGCCATCCGATGTGGAGCCAACCTGGCACAGGGCAGTCTTATGAAGGGGGTTCCTAGGAACAGTAATCTGGCAGGATGCCCTATGAGAAATGGACACAGCAGGTCAAATAAGTTTGGGAAACCCCTAAATGCATGTCCCCTTGAGGGGTGCAATTGTCAACAGCAGAGTGAGGGCTCTGAGAAGTCCACAGTGAGGGAACCCATTTGATATGATTTGTTTTCTTCCCATTAACATCCAATGGCATAGACTTTGATGTGGAGGAGGGAGCATGGGCTCTGGAGCTAGGAGGATTGGGTCTGAGCCCTAGCATTGCTGTTTCTTAGCTGAGTGACCTTGGGCTGGCCACTTTACTGACTGGGCCTCAGTGTCCTCATTTGCAAAATGGAGATAAACATAAGACTTTCTCATAGGAGTTGCTGCAAGGTTTCCTGAAGTGATGTTTGTGATTCCCAGTAGGATTGACATGCACCACTGCTCTTCTTTCTTTCTACCTTCCTTCCCATTGCTGTTTCACGAGTCTTTCAACCTGAGCTTCAGTCTCCCATCTTTCAAGTGGGAATAATATTCCAGTCTTCCTGATTAGATTGTCCTGAAGTTATAGATATGAGAAAACTTTGAGAAGTTGCCCATAGTATGATGCATCTGGGTCACCCACTGGGGTGATGGGGCCTCTCTGATTGTTCCCCTATCTTCTCCTCTTAGGCAGCCCCTGGAATTTTGCCTTCACGGTCAAGTTCTACCCCCCTGATCCTGCCCAGCTGACAGAAGACATCACAAGGTGAGGGCAGCAGAGAGGGGGTGGGTATGCTGGCCACGTGATTAGGAACAAAGGCACCCGGCCCTGGTAGACACGGGGCAGTGATGATGTGGCAGTTGCAAACTGAGATGCCTGTAGCAAGTCCAGGCAGACAGCATCAACAAAAGAAGCTGACTCAGTGCAAGAAAAAGTGATGCAAACACAGTAGGCAGTGGTAGCACACCCTCAGCTTTAGAGAGGGAAGCATCCCAAGCAGCATTGGGACCCATTTCACTGATTGAAATTGAAATTCAAGAGGGCACACACCATCTAAAACAATTGCTGTTAGCCCCAGAAATCAGTGCCATGTGGGAACTGTTGAAGTGAAGCTAGAGATTTGAGAGTGAAAATCCACAAATTTCAAATGTTAGCAGCTAATTCAAACTTCTAAAAATCATGATAGAGGCCATCTCTGGATGGGACAAGCCAAACACATCTGAAGGCTGTTGTTCTGGGTGGACCACCATTTTTGACTTTGGAGATAAGGCAGGAGTAGAGCACAGGTGCCTTTGCCCATAGGGATTTGGTCCCATGTGCTGCCCTGTGCACACGTCAGGCATGTAAGGGTCAAATGAGACATGATCCCCCTGCCCCATGGAGGCAAGCCTGGGCTGCTGGAGTGAACATGGATTGTATGTACAATCTCATTGTGCCTCAGGGCCAGTAGATCACGTGGCTTGAAGATTAGAAGTGGGGTGCAAAGCATTTTTCAGAATGAGAACTTCTATGGGGGTTCATCCCACCTCTAGAATCAGAACAGGTAGAGACCCTTCTCTTTATCTAAGCCCTTTCCAAAGAGGAACTCATGATATCTCACTTCATGATATCCTGGGGTTGTGTTATCCATGTGCTGGGCCCCATACTCCCAACAATAATAAGATGATGGCTTGGAGTTATTCTTAGAGCAGAGGAGGGGCTACTAAGCCAGCCTCTCTCTCCCATTGGGTCTCTTCTTAATATTGGCTGCCTGTTTGCCAAGCAATGGGCCACAGGCACAATGCCAACTGTGGCCTTGGGAGATAATACAGATGTCCCTGGGATAGATCAGACCTGAAGTCTTGGCCTCATTAGCCCTGCTCTAAGCCCTGAGGTCATCTTGGGACCAAGATTCAGCAACAAGGTCTCAATTCCATTTCCAAGAGGGCTGAGGGTTGTAGACCAGCTTAGTCCCCATTCCTCTGGTCTTACCCACTGATATCTCTCCTCTTTGTGCCAGACCCCGGGCATTGGGCTTCTAGGGACACCAGGAGAGAAACTAGCCCTGCTTGGCATGGAAGACCTCAGGGAATGGGATAGTAGTAGCAGCTGGTTTAGTAAAAAATATTCAGGCTCAAAATAAACTGGTCAGAATGACAAAATGAAATGAAATATTGGTCAGAGTGGCAGTGATTTTCTAATTTTTAGACTTGAACAAAAATGCCTTTAGGCCCGCACTTGGTGCCTGTGATGTTTGAGCTACTACTGATTCTGAGCCTATGCCTTGGCCCTGAGTGCACACTGAGGCCGCACATACTTTGTGTCAGAGCTTCAGTTCAGACCGCAAAATAATGTCATGGAGGAGTAAAAATTATATGAGTAAAAGCCACTTAAAAGGAAAAGCAATAGATGATTGCAAACAATGGTGAAACATGGCAAAATGGGCAAGGAGGCATCACTGCCTGAGAATGAACTGAAACATTTTTTTAATGCAATAACTGAAAAAGCAATAAAAAAATTGCTTAAAATGGATCTAAAAACTGTAAAATCATCCAAGTGTGCATAAAGTTATAAAAAACCATAGCCTTATGGTTGGAAATGTTTCTTTTAAAACAATTTGTTTTTAGACAATTCACTTACAGCTGGAGGCAAAATAAAAAGTTTTGAGAAAACATTGGCAAACAGGTTTGTCCTGGCTGTGGAATGCGGTGCAGAAGTTAAAATGAATGAGGTCAGGTCGTTTGTGCTGATCTGGGAAGGGCACTGGGCACGTAGTTGGGTTTGAAAAAGCAAGCTGTAGAATTAGATGTATCATTTGATACCATGTACATGTTAAAAAGACCCATGAATCAAAACACGCGGATTTCTGTATGTCCACGGAGGAAGAAAATCTAGAGCACCACACAGATAATAGGGGTGATCTCTGGGGGAGGGGATTAGGGCTGAGAATAGACATCAAGAAGAAATTTAGAATTATCCTGAAAGTGTACATCTGCAGGGGCACCTGGGTGGCTCAGTCAGTTAAGCATCTGACTCTTGGTTTCGGCTCAGGTCATGATCTCACAGTTTGTGAGATCGCACCCCGTGTTGGGCTCAGTGCTGGCAGCATGGAGCCCGCTTGAGATTCTCTCTCTCCTGGATCTCTGCCCCTCCCCCCCACTTGCACACACACACACGTGCATTCTCTCCCCTATCTCAAAATAAATTTAAAAAAAACATTGACAAAACAACAAGAAAGTTTACATCTGTTCCACAATAAGAATATATTAATTGCAGGATTAAAAATAGATAAAATTTAAAAAATGGCCAACCAGCAGAGTATTTAGCTTCAAAATAAGTTAGAAATTTAATGTTCCCACAGTAGGGAAAAGTCCCTCGAAGTTAGAAATTAACAAAATATTTAAAGGCACGCAAAATGGTACAAAACCATCCTTTTAGGACACACCCAAAGTATCAGCGCCTGAAATGCCAGTGTCTAGGAGCATCCCTTTTCTGCTGAACCGAGTGTTGATCAGTTTGGTTCTGATGGGCAGGTGGGCCTCTGTGCTGGGGTGTCTAGGGAGGGGGTGGGGCCCATGCCCATGGCCGCTCTCCCCTATCTCCAGATACTACCTGTGCCTGCAGCTGCGGGCGGACATCATCACGGGCCGGCTGCCCTGCTCCTTCGTCACACATGCCCTGCTGGGCTCCTACGCTGTGCAGGCTGAACTGGGCGACTATGATGCTGAGGAGCATGTAGGCAACTATGTCAGTGAGCTCCGTTTTGCCCCCAACCAGACCCGGGAGCTGGAGGAGAGGATCATGGAGCTGCACAAGACATACAGGTGAGGGGTCTCCCCTGGCTCCTCAGCCGTTAGCTAGGGCCCCAGATGCTGCGCTGTAAGTACCCCGCCTGGCTCTGCCCCTGACTCGAGGTGTATCCGAGAGCAAATCATCTCATCCCACTGGGTCTTTATCAAATGGGAATGGTAGGAACTAGCAGTGTGACCATAAATGACCTCTTGGGACCTCAAGTTCATAAGCTTTTCTGTGGGTATGATAATTCCCTGTCTGTGGCCTCCGAGGATCAGTCTCTTTATCTGCCAGCTGGAGATAAGCAAAACTCTCCTGTGTCCTGATGTCTCAGTCTTGGTGTGAAGTTCAAAAGTTTGCACTCTGAAGCTGGACTGCCTGGGTTCATGTTCTCCCTGTGCCACTTTCTAACCAGGGGATCTGGACAGGTCACTTCACTTCCCTATGCTTTAGTTTCCTCATCTGTTCAGTTTGAGTGCTAATAGAAGCTGCCTTGTGGTGTTGTTGGGGGACTAAATGGCACACATTACAGACATGCCACATACTTAACTGTTGCTCTCTGTGATTTTAGGGGTTGAATAGTTGTGCAATGGAAAGCACCTTGTTCTAGGAGTTAGATGATGGTTAACTAGATGGGTCATTGTGCAGCTGGATGTTTAACTTAGCAGCCCCATCTTTCACTTGCACATGTATGGATTTAGATTGTCCGTGTGTCTCAACTGTTGGTATTTGGGGCAGGAGAATTCATTGTGCAGGATGTTTGGCATCCCTGGGCTACAGGTATCAAATGCCCATAACACCTTCTTAGTCATCTAACAACCAAATGCCCCCTCCCCCATTTCCAAATGCTGCTGTGAGGTTGGTTCGTACCACCCCTGGGGGGAATCACCTAGAACTAAATGGCCTCTAGGGTCCTTTAAGCTGGAAGTGCTTTGAGCTCCAAGTCCAGGGTTGTTATGGGAACCTAATTTGATAAATGATGTGAAGTGCATTATAAGCCATGAAGTGCTGTGTATGTGTGTGTGTGGGGGGGTGGGGTATGGTGATATTACCTTATTGCTAAGGAGGATGGGAGGAATCAGGTGAACTGTCTCCAGGGGGCTGCATCTGGAGAGGAGGCCTAGGACCGGATGTGGAGGGAATGTGTACAGGGGGAGGAAAGCCCATTGGAGTGTGATGGAGTGCTAGGTCCAGAGTGGCAAGTGTGTCTCTCAGAGACTTGCACACCAACTCTGGGTAGCAGTGGCTGCTACTGTATTATGTTCAGCAGGATACTGAAACCGCATTGGTTAGCGGTGTCTGCCTGGGCTCAGGAATAGGGAGCGACGGACGGCCTGCCTGCCCCACCGTCTGTCATTCCTGTCATAGGTAACAAGATGTATTAGGGATTTATGAAAGTCCTGATGATTCAGAGAAAGAAGCTCAAATATAGGCTGGAGAAATGCTAATAGCCACCCCTTCAGCTTTTACAGCTCTTTTGACTGAAAGCACCTGGACATCTAGTGTCCAGGCATGTCACACAGCAGCTCACTGAGGTAGACAGAGCAGAGGAAACTGAGGCCCAGGGGATAGGAGACAGATGTAAGTGAAGGATTCGGAAGGAGCACAGACTTCTGGAGCCACATTGTCTGGACTCAGATCCTGACTTTGCTGCTTAATAGTTTGTGTGGCCTGAGGTGAGTTATTTGAGTTCCCTGTGCTGGTTTCTCTATAAAGTGGGAATAATGGTAAGACATACCTTACAGAATTGTTACGAGGGTTCGGTGAGTTCATACATGTGAAGCATTTGGAACATTAACCAGCATGTAGTGCTCAATAAATGTTAGCCGTGACTAAATAGAAAATGTACAGTTTCCTGGCAGCCAAAGCAAAGAAGGAACTTGATGAATTACATAACTTTCTTTTCAGAAAGGAGAATGTGCACCTGCTTCTCAGGGGAGATGAAGTGGTTGCTGATACAAAGTTCAGAGAGAAATATCTTATGGGGGTGATAATTTAGGAGCTCCTGGGTGATTATAATGAACAATGTCTTCCACAGTGGCTCTTCAGTCAAGGAGAAGCAGAATTTATGGCTCACATTTAACTCAGTGGCAGATTAAAGCAGAAATCCCGACTCCCACCTCATCCCTTGAATACTTCCCAGAGGAGACAAGACTAGACCTGAGCTTTGGCAACAGAAAGGGATTGGGTGGCTGAAGCCGGGGCTGGGGGTGCACCATCTTGCACTGAGAGCAGAGGGGAGGGACTGGGCGAGGCCTAGTCATATGCCCACTCCAGCACATTTGTTTTCCTAGAATCACAGGTTCTGATCACAGCCACCTTCAGCCAGCAGGACTTAGGCCTGGGCCTTTTCCATGGCTGTCTGTGATCATGTTCTTTCTCTTAGGGGCATGACTCCAGGAGAAGCAGAAATCCACTTCTTAGAGAACGCCAAGAAGCTTTCCATGTATGGAGTAGACCTGCACCATGCCAAGGTACTGCTGGGTCCCAGGGTCCGCCTAGCATCTGGGGTGTGTGTGTGTGTGTGTGTCCCTGGTGCTTCCAGAGGGCTTGGTGTGCCAGACCCTGTGTTCCCTCCAACCTGAATCCTTTTATATTCTTATTTCTCATTCCTCAAAGTTCCATAATCCTTTCTCATATTATATTTACTTATGAACCTGTTTGTACCACGTAGAGCTTGGCCTGGTACCACATATGTATCACTCCATGTTTTCTGGCGAATGAATGATTAAGTAAGTGACAGAGAGAATGATCAAAAAAGCAACTGGGTATATAAATAACAGAATGAATGAATGAATGGAGTGAATGACTGTGTGGGGTGGGTCAGGGGCTCCAGCATGTAGGCTCTAACCCCGATCCCGGAGTCTCTTAGAAGCAGAGCTCAGGAAGGGGTTTCAGGCCAGATGGCAGGTGTGGACTCCAGGCCTGCCATTTGATGGTGTCTACTCACACAGGACTCCGAGGGCATTGACATCATGTTGGGAGTCTGTGCCAATGGCCTGCTTATCTACCGGGACCGGCTGAGAATCAACCGCTTCGCCTGGCCCAAGATTCTCAAGATCTCCTATAAGAGGAGTAACTTCTATATCAAGATCCGGCCTGGGGAGGTGAGCCTGCCTTGGGAACCCCTTCTTCTCACTGGAATTGGCTAGAATGGAGAGAAGACCCTGACATCTGAGCCTGGGTTTTTCCTACTTAGTATACATGGGTCCTGGGTAAGGAGAAAACACTCTTCTTCTGGGATTCTCTACATAGACTTCATACCTTGGGTGGCTCAGTCAGTAGAGCATCCGACTCTTGATCTCAGGGTCATGAGTTCAAGTCCCATATTGGGCATGAAGCCTACTTTAAACAAAAGACTTCATGCCTTATGTATGTGCCTATATGCAAACATCATTTACACACAGACATAACACACAAACACAGGAGCACACATAAAGATAACCACATATATTCAAGTTACACAGATCAATGAGTACCTGGCCATCCATATCCATGTATTTGCTTACATGAAATATTCAAGTATGTACACATACCAAAATACATGACCACACACACACACACACACACACACACAAATGTGTATATGTTCAACCTCTATACCTCACCCATCAAAAAAGTCCATTTATTTCTACCTCTCGAATAAATGCAAACCCATCTGCTTCTGTCTTTCTCCACTGTACCAGTCACCAACAGCCACCATCTCTCACCTACATTTCTACAAGGTACTTCTCACTGGTCCCCCTGCCTCCATTGCGCCTTCAGGGCATTTTTCTCATAACTGCCAAAAAGAGCTCAAAAGTCCCTTTCATCAGGTCATGTCTGATGCAATGAGATTACTACTACCCCCCTCCCTCCCCGCTCACTCTCCCACCTTAAATCTTTCAAGAGCTCTCTGGCTCATGGGCTACTTTCTGAACTCCAGGTGTGGCCACTTACCTCTCCCATGTATCTCTGTCCCATGTGCACTGTGCTCCAGCCCCTTTGGCTTTACCTGACATCCTAGAATGAGCCAAGATCTTTCCTGCCTCCAGCCTTTTGCTTTTGATGTTCTCTCTACCTGAAATTCTCTCTCACATAGTGGGTTCCTTTCCCATCCTTCAGATGTCTGCTCAAAGATCGCTTGTTTAGAGGGCATTCCCAGGTCACCCTTTCTAGGACAGATCCTGATCCCCACACCTGCCCAGGTATTCTGTCACATCACACATCTCTGTTCATTCCCTCATCAGCGTCTAAAGTGGTTTTGTTTACTAATTTGTTATCAGAGCATCCCCCTTCCCTGTCCCCAAGAATCTTCTGTCTTGGTCACCATGCTGTCTCTGTTGCTTAGGACTTGTCACAGAGTAAGGGTTCTGTCCACTTTATTGAGTAAATGAATGAACAGGCTAGAGTCGCACATGCCTGAGAAGAGGTTCAGAAAGGACGGACCAGCAGCACGAGAGCCCAGGCCTTGCTTCTAACCCACTCTCTTTGGTTTCGCAGTACGAGCAGTTTGAGAGCACAATTGGCTTTAAACTCCCAAACCACCGGTCAGCCAAGAGGCTGTGGAAGGTCTGCATCGAGCACCACACATTCTTCCGGTGAGCCTGACCCTGGGGTCGTATGCTCTGTGAGGGGGGGAAGCAGGAGAAGGAACTCGGAGGGACTCCGTGAAAGCCCCTTTACCCAAGTCTCTCCCGTTATGGACCACTTTGACTTGTAGCTTGTGGGACAGTGGGATGAAAGGCCAGCTGTGGTCTAGCCTTGGGCCTGACAACGTAGGTCCGATCCCCCTCCTCACCTCCTCACTCCACTGCAGGCTGGTGTCACCTGAGCCCCCACCCAAGGGCTTCCTGGTGATGGGCTCCAAGTTCCGGTATAGTGGGAGGACCCAGGCACAGACCCGCCAGGCCAGCGCCCTCATTGATCGGCCCGCGCCCTTCTTTGAGCGTTCCTCCAGCAAACGGTACACCATGTCCCGCAGCCTTGATGGAGGTATGCCCCAAATGGGAGATGGGAAAGGGGTGGCATTTAGTGGGAAGTGGGGGCACACCGGCTTTTGCAGAATGAGCAGTGACAGTGGTGGACACCTCACACATTGATTTGCAGCAAGCCTGGTGGCCCGAGACCCTGGTGCATGCACCTGGGCAGCTCCTGGTGGTTTCGCCTAGGCTACAGCATCACTCTCGCTGGAATATGATGTTGCCACTCTCTGGACTTCCCGCAACTTCCCGGAGTCGTGGCCTTTTGGGGTTGCAGGTTCAGCCATATGGTTTTCTGGCCCCCCACCCATGATGCTTAGTGATTCACAGACTGTCAGCCGAGGAGAATGGTATATTGTGACTGCAATGTGCAATGTGACTGGTGATGCCTTACCTGATGGGAGGCTGAGGGGTTGGTTGTTCTCAGTCATTCTTTTTGTTCCAGTGAACTGATCGACATCTAACCACATGGTGCTCTCCACTGCCCTATTCCTGTTGGGCTGACAGGTGCCCTTAATATCAGTGAGAATTGGCCCTACATTGTCCTGTATCCAGCCGACTGGGGCTTCTCAAAACATGGCCCACAGACCACCTGCAAGAGAATCACCTGTAAGCTGGTTAAACATGAAGATTCCTGGGCCTTGGCCAAGGACTCTCCCCAGGATATGCACACTGAAGTTTGTAGGAGAGGTTCAGAGGCCACATGGGCATTGGAGAGATTCAGTTAAGCAAATCTGAGTTCAAATCTCAGCCTTCGTACTCACCAGCTGCTCTGCAGGCCAGGAAGTGGTCATAAATATCCATACATGAATGGCTGGAAGGTCTAGAGCTTAACTGCCCTGTGCCTATTTCCTCTTCTTCAAAATAAGTAATACATACTTAGTTGTGTTATAGGGAGAACTAAATATGGTCATGCCTCTACAACCCCTCAAAAAGTTCCTGGCACATAGAAGGACCTAATAAATTATACCCAATAATGGTTTATTGTTTGTTGTAGCAATAATAAATTATTATTGCTTTTAGGTTTGCAGAGGGTAGGTTAAGGTAAGGGGTAGGGACTTGCCTGGGGAAACAGTGGTTATTCCCAGGACACACTGGGGTAGTTAGTTCTGCTCTAGGCAAGCCAGTTCTGCTCAACAAATATTTTGCAAGTGTTAGAATAAGTATGACCCTTTCCTTGGAGGAGCCCATAGAACGCTAGGTTTGTAGGCATATAATGTGATTCAAGCCATGGGAGAAGTATATACAGAATACAGAGCACAAAACAGAATATAGGAGAGAGGGATTAATTCTGTCTAGGAGGGGCAGAAAGGGCTTTGAAGGGAGGGTGTCAACTGGGCAGGGTTTTGAAGGATACCTAGGAGTTTTCCAGGTGATCAGGAGAGTCTGATACTTTTCTTGCAGTGTGAAGTGAGACCTGTCCCAGGACTCCCTGACCATGTTCAGAGGACATGAAGTTTTTCAAAGGTCCATTTGAGGCTGAGGAAGCTCCTTCTTCTCCTTGAGTGGGAGGAGAGCTAAGTAAGGGTTGAGAGCTAACATTTATGCAAAGGGAAAGTACAGTCCCTTTATTTTTCCCCTGCAGCTTCCTACATGAAGCCCAGATTGTGCAGGGCAGCAAAGATTGGTCTAGAGCTGGTGAGGCTCATCCTCTCCTACATCCCTCTGGAGGACCAGAAGGCTGAACTCTAAACCAGGAGACCTAGGTCTTTGTCCTGATTCACTGAAAGGTCACCAGTGGGAACTTTCCCCTCTTGGAGTCTCAATTTATCTTTTGTAAAGTGAGGAAAGTGATTCCCATTCTAGCCATCAACACAGAGGATTGTGCGGATCAGATGAGATGGTGTGCATAAAAGGGCACTTTGCGAAGTGAGTATATGTGAATAGAAAGAATAATTATTCTCTTTTAATTTAGGCCAGCCCCAAGGATAATCCATGCCATGGTCATTTCAATTCAGTGTTTTCCAGGCATTGTTTCCCACCAAGACATAATCCATGGGCATAGTCTGGATTATGTCCAGTGCCTAGTGTAAAGCCTCTAATTCCATCCCTTTCTTTCCTGTTCAGAAAAGTACTTTGGAATGCCAGTGAGTGAGAAAGATGTTATTGCAGGGATCCCTCTGAACTTTCCCTAATTTATAAAGAGGCCAAATTATTTGCAAATCTCGGGACTTTAGCTTTCAGTAGTAAAAGCTAATCTCACAATATCTATGTATTGCCAAATAATGGTCAAGTGAGTATTCTGTCACAACCACCACAACAAAAACATCAACATTTGTGGTCCAACATTGGTTGAATTGGCTCACTCTGTGCCAGTCTGTCTTCTAAGTATTTACACACATTAGTTTATTCATTCCTTCCCTCAGCTGTCTGAAATAAGTATTGTTTATAGATGAGGAAACTGACGCCCAGAGAGGTTGTATAACTTACCCAAGGTCACACAGCCAAGAAGAGATGGATTTGAGAATTAAACCTGGGCTCTAGTGCCATAGAAGTCAGGAGGGGGTCTGGGGCTGGGAGGCAGCTCTGCTTCGTACCATCCTCATGACTGGACACGGCTACCTCCCCTGTACTTATCCCTGACCTGTTGGAGATGTGGATGTCTGTGCTCCACTCCAACCATGGTTGGGCGGTTGGCAGGGCTGGCTCCCTGTCTGTCCCCCCGGGAGAGGTCTCACAAGGCCACCTGGCCATCTCTGCCCATTTTAGCGGAGTTCTCCCGCCCAGCCTCGGTTAGTGAGAACCATGACGCAGGACCCGATGGTGACAAGCAAGAGGAGGATGGCGAGTCTGGGGGTAGGCGGTCAGAGGCCGAGGAGGGAGAGGTCAGGACTCCCACCAAGATCAAGGAGCTAAAGGTAGGAGCCTGACTTTCTCATACCCTCTGACCTGGGGATCAGGAGGCTGATTCTGGGTCTAGCCTCAGCCTTGGCCTTGAGGTATTTCCAGCTGTGGCCGAGCACCCTCATTATGGGATGCACCATGGACAGGGCCTTGCCCAATACCTTGACATCCCCTGGTGTTGGGTGGTAGGCACGCTGCCCCCTTCCCCTCCTTTTGTCCTGCTTCCCCACAGGGGCACTCTGTCCCCTAGAGGACTTCAGCCTCCCCTTGCCCACTCCTAATTTTCCCCTTTGACTGCGATTTGGGTTTGCATGGCCCCTTCCTCCCCAGAGCATGATGGGGTGTCCCTGTAGGCCTTCACAAGGATGAGGTTCAATTATGTCCCCTCCTGCTGCCCCATGCATTTCCCACACACTTGTGCACACACTCCTGCAGGCACGCATGGCCTCCAGTGGGCATGCATTCACTCACAGTTTTTTACCCCTCTCAGAGTAGGGTCATGCACCCAGACATGCAAGAAGCATGCACACGGGCATGTGCACACATGGGTGTAGCGTATTTCCGTCATGCAGTTGTAGCTTGGAGCACAGGCCCCTGAACATACATGCTGACGGCAAGAAGCATGAATGCCCAGAGCCCTCATGTCCTGTTTACTGAGTGTGACTGCCTGCTTTGCCCCCAGTCCTCCCACCCCCTTCTTCACCTCCCCGGGCCAGCACCCTGCCTCACACCCCACACCTTTGGCTACCTCGCTGCCCCTTGGGTGGCCCACCAGCTTCCCTGGCCCCTGCTCCTCAGGAAAGAACCCTCTGGGCTACCTGCTGCACCAGATCTGGCCAGGGGCCATTGCGGTGCCTCTAATCCATTTGCTTTACTGACCCTGCTGGTTCCTTCTCCTTCTCCCGCCTCTCGCTAGCCGGAGCAGGAAACCACGCCAAGACACAAGCAGGAGGTACTGCATGGGACCTGTCACCACTCACCCAGCCATTCGTATCCCCAGCTCATTTGTCACCATCCCACAGTCCACCCCAGGCTTATGTCCTGGTACCATCTCAGCTTCAGCTTTGCCTCTGTTCCTCGGCCATACTCCTCCCCCCACTACGGCTCTTCCCTCCTCCTGCCCCCTCTCCCTCCCCAACCACCCTTCCTTCTCTCCCTCCACTATCCAGCTCCTTGCTCAGACTACCCCCTAACCAACTGCTTCCCCCTCCCTCCTTCTACCTAGCCTCACACTCTGCCTCTTCCTACCACCCCATGCTTGCTTCCCAACTGCTGACCATCCGGCCTGTGTCTGCCAGCTCTTCCAGTCCATTCCATGCTTTCGTTGGTCTCATCTCCCCCACCCCCACCCGAACCCTTCCTCAGACTCATCTCCTCCATACCACTGGTCATGCCTCCACCTCCTCTGTGTCCTCTGTGTCCTCCCCCCAAGCTTCTTTTTGTATCTGTTGGCAACCAGATGTGGGAATGTGGGTGGGGTGGGGAGGGAGGAGCCTCAGGATGCTTCTGGCCTTCTCACACTCCAGCTTCCCTCCCTCTGGGTGGAGCTTGCTGCTCCAGCTCTGTGGAGAGCCTCTTCTTTTCTCTTCTCTGTCCTCTTCCTTCTCCTTTCCGTTGCTTCTTTGGACTTATCCTCTGTGTTAAGGACTTCACCTTTCCTTTGACACAATCCCCAACTCTTCATCTGAAACTGTACTACTCTAGAAGCCAGTCTGTTGTAGGCCCTGAGGGAGAGGACAGGGGCTGGGGCGTAAGAGCCTGGCCTTGGTGTCCCACAAACTGGGTTTCAGCCTGACTCTCTGAGGGTCATGGGTAAGCCGCTGGAGGCCCCAGTCCCCCATCTGCACAGCAAGACATGTGGACTAGGTTTCCCCAAAGCCCTTAACCCTAATCAAGGATCGCAGGGTTCCACTGCTCCCTCTCTCTTGTCTTCAGGAATGCTATGTGCCCACAGAGCCAGTGTGGCAGGTTCAGGATAGGTCACAAGCCACATCTTGGGTCCATTGCAGCTCATAGCCCACTGCTTTGTGCAAACCCTGTCGGGTTTGACTTCTCAAACATTGTTCTGAGGCAGTTCAGCTCAGGAAGGGATACTGGAAGTACAGACAGATGTCTGGAGGGAAAACAGAAGCCTCAGTGGCATCAATTTCCTTCCTAACTCATGAGTCAATCATAGTGGATCCTTGGATGCCAGAGATAAGCCCAGGGGAAGATTTTAGCCTTGTCCAAGGGCAAGCTTGCCTTCCAGGTAATTCTTCCAGAATCAGCTGATCTGACTTTATAATAAGCTGAGATTGTTCATTTCTTGTCCTGAATTGA
Organism: Lynx rufus; assembly: GCF_022079265.1. Classification (NCBI taxonomy): domain Eukaryota; kingdom Metazoa; phylum Chordata; class Mammalia; order Carnivora; family Felidae; genus Lynx; species Lynx rufus. Next base: position 23,178,900 of record NW_025814896.1, on the reverse strand, counting down.
GTTGACATGAATCCTAAAACAGCCTTGCAGATAAAGATGCTTGAGCTAACAGCCCACCCCTAAAAGTAGGCCTACTGGCTCCTGTGCAAAGGCTGATCCTCACTTGACCTTGAGGTGGATTACTCTGTCATGCTGCACTGGCTTGAGCTCAAACTTGGCAGTTTAATGGGGGACACATCTAAGACTCCAGCTATACCCAGATCAGTTCTTGTGCCCAGCCTTACCTCTCTTCTTCCTGGTCTCCATTTCTCCTAATCTCTTGAATACCCACAGCACCCTACTTTGTCTATCTAGCCATATCTTACCCTGTCTGCTCTTGAGGAGTTGGTATCCACCAGGTATCCAGAAAATCCTGGGTGATTAGGAAAAGTAGTGGCTCACAGTAGAGAATGCTGAACACAATCTTTTCCTGGCTCCTGTGGCTCATTATTTCTGGGTATATATTTCTGGGTATATTATCTCTGGGTATCCCTGGCTTAAGGAGTATCTGCATGCTAAGCCCCCTAGGGCCTGAGCAACTCACCTGTTGGGCTAAGAGGGGCCTAGACTGAGGGTCCTGCTAAGCACAATGGTCCAAGTCTTGGCTGGAAGGGACCAGGTGCCCCGGAGGCCAGGGAGTGGACCAGAGCAGCCCAGTGAACAGGGTTGGCCAGTTCTCACTGTGCCTTGGTTGTAACCAGAAGAAAGTCACCTCCATGCCCAGTTGAGACTTGGTGCACAGCACCAGTGGAAACTCACCCCATCTTATGGGATTTGAGTTACCTTGCTGGTTTTGAGGCCGGGAACCAGGCAAAGGGAAAGAAAAGGTGGTGCTTGGCCAGAAGCCTCCTCTTCTTAATCTTAAGTGCCTTTTGATCCTCTTTTTAATCTTAGGTGCTTTGTGCACCTGTCAGGGCTAATCATGTCTGCCCCCCTTGGTTCATGGGGTTCAGTGAGGGTGAGACGGAGTCCTGGATGGGAATCACCTTGCTGATGTAGGGCAGCGACCGCCATGGTTACCATTTGCACTGTGCCCTGCATCCCCTGCTTGGAGCTGTTCCTCTAACACCCACTGCCCTCTCCATCCACCCCTAGTTCTTAGACAAGCCAGAAGATGTCTTGCTCAAGCACCAGGCCAGCATAAATGAGCTCAAGAGGACCCTGAAGGAACCCAACAGCAAACTGATCCACCGGGATCGAGACTGGGAACGGGAGCGCAGGCTGCCCTCCTCGCCCGCCTCCCCCTCCCCCAAGGGCACTCCTGAGAAAGCCAATGAGGTAGGTCTCACCCTGAACCCCTCAACAGGGGCTTTGGGTAAAGAGGGTTGGGAAGGTTGCTCTGCACTGACTTACACTCATCCTTCTCACCTGTATGCCTCCTCGAGTTGCTGCACAAGGTGCTGATGGGGATGGGGGTGGGGGTAGGCTGGGAAAGACAAATTCACTGTATCTTGGAATCCTTGGGCCCCAGGGACCACCTTGAAAAACTCAGAAGACACTGTGGCTTGGTGTATTCCCCTTCCATCAGCCGGAGTACAATGGAGAGGGGTGTTTGTTAGGAATGTAGGTTCTGGGGCTCCATGTCAGACCAACAGAATCAGAATATTTGGAGATAGAGCCTTGGAATCAGCATTTTAAACAAGTGCCCCAGGTGATTTTCATGCACACTAAACTTTGAGAATCCCAGTAGTTGTATCCAGTAACCAGATCCTTTAGCGCCTGTTGTGAAAACACAGATGGGCTGTGTGTGTGTGGGGTGTGTGTGTATGTGTGGGGGGGTGTTCCCTCCTGGAAGGATCCTTGGAGCCCACTAGAGGGAACGAATCCTCCAAAAAAATCAGACCTGCGCCTCTTGCTTCAGAAAAGGATCCCACACCCACCTGTCTTTCAGAGTGGAAAACATGGGATGTTTTCTCAAATGAAAAAGAGATAAAGATAGGACCTTGAGAATTCCTGTATTTATAATCCCAGCTATTATTTTTAGCACTGCAAAATCTTGGCAATATTTAACCCCTATTTATACTTAGGTGTTTTCTCTCTAGCCTGCTGCTTACTTGTCTCAAACCCAACAGATCTAGACTTACACCACCTGGGTTTGAATTCTGACTCTGATTTCCTGCTAGCTGGATGACTCTGGGCTTGTTACTTAACCTCTCTGAGCTTCCATTAGGTAGAGATAATAAAAGTACCTACTTCATAGGAATGTTGTGAGGAGCCAGGAAAATCAACCATGGAGGGACTGGTAGAGTCCCTAGATGCTCAGTAGGAGTTACTTTTTCATTTTGAGAGTCCTGGGGCTAATTTCAAATCAGAACCCCTTTTAAAGTTGGAAGGACTCTCAACCTACTTGGTTCAGGGTCATCTCTTTACAGATGGGGCACTGAGGCCCAGAATGGAAGTACTTGTTCAGTGTCATAGCTGATAGAAGAGGGACCAGACCCTGATTTTCTTGTGTCCCAGGCCATTGTATCTGCTATTAAATCAAAGCTGCCTGAGAGCAAGACCAAATCTTGTGAAGACCAGGATAGAGTCCACTGTGAATGTACTGCTCTCTAATGCTTTGAAAATTGGTGATGCAGTCATGATCTAATAAGTAAACATTTGATTGAATTAGCACTCCCCATATGGCCTTGACATGCCAGATAACAGAGGGCCTCGTCCAGTGAGGCTGCTGGCCTGTAGTTTCCTGGCTGGTGATTCACAATATTAGGGATGCTTTGAGGGTCTTTAAGTTCAGTGCCATGGAAGGAGGGCAAATCTGCATCTACTGAGGACCTCTGTGATCATCCCTGGCGCAAATGAGACCCTGAAGATTCTGGCCTGGGCCATGGGAGCTGGTCTGGTGATCCAGTTACATGCCCCACTCCTCTTGCCCTGAGAGACTTGACCAGAGTGGCCTGGCTGTGGGTGAGGATAGATGGCTTTGAAAGGGTGGGACTCCAGCAGAGGAGGGCCCCATGAGCCCTGGGGATCTGGGCTATGGAGCTTCCAAGTGCCTCAGAGCAGCCTGGCTTGGGAGTGTGCCCCACCTGCTGGTAATAGCTGGAACTGCTAGAGATGGGTCTTCCTAAAAGGTGGAATCTGTTCCAACCCTTGCCCCTCACTGTTGCTCCAAGAAGTGTAGTCCACCTGCTGGAAGGGATTCTGTTCCAGGAGCTCAGCTTGGAGCTATGAACCATTTAGCAGGCCCCACTGGCATTTAGAGGCCCTTGAAGATTTGGGACATGGGGAGAAGCTGTAGGCAAGGACTGGACTGGGTTGTTGGGTGGGTGACAATACCTCTCTGAGCCTCACAGCCTAGTCAGCCCATCTAAAGTGGGACCAAAATTGCCATTCCATAGGGTTGCTAGGAACGCTGAGTGAAACAGTGGGTATAAAAGCACTTTAGAAACTGCAAAGTGCTGTATGGTTATGGGGCCATTGCCGATGGTGACTGGAATCCCTGATCCAAATACAGACTTTGTGGGGGCTCTCCTGCAAGAGTGTGTCATCAGAGAGGTCCTAGTAGCTTCCTCATATGTTGTTGGGCCTCATCTGGACCAAGGGGAAGACAGGGGGAACTTAAATCAAAATAGGGGCTCCAAATTTTAAGAAGAGTTCCCATTTCCCAAACCCAGGTTTTCATTTCAAAGATAACTTTATGAAGGGCTAAGACCCAAACTGCAGGATTGAACCATTGCTTAAACCAAAGACACCCGGGGCAGATTTGGGATCAGAGTCTGAGCGGTATGGCTCCCCAGCCTCTCGATTAAGAGTCTCTGGAGTGAGAGTGGTATGGTTCCACATCCTCTTGAATGAGAGCAGTGAGAAAAAGGTCCAAAGCCAAGGTGCTGGCTGGCCGCTGACTGTGGGCCTTCCTCCCTTAAAGGGCCACAAGGGGCAGCTCCTCTCTCTCCTGCCCCACTGGCTCCTTCCTGATCTAAGCCACAAACCCTGAGGGTGTGGGATTTACAAAGCTGGGCTATTTACAGGCTCTGTGTGTGTGTTTCTCCTGCTTCCTCTCTCTCCCACTTTTCCTATCTCTGTCTCTCCTTCCCTTCCTCCCTCTTTCCCTTTCCTCCGGCCCTGGGCCTCCCCTGCAGTCCCGGAGGACCCAGGACACCTCTCCGCAGGACTTGGCACCTGAGCCTGGGACGGCCACAGGCTGGGAAGTGTTCACTCAGAAAAGCCTCGCAGCGTCTCCTGAGGTTACTGTCGGCACTTCCCCGCCCACACACAGCCACTCTAATGGTCTCAAGAAAACCCTTTCTCTGGGGTGAGGGGGGTGGACCAGGCTCTGCCATGCAGGTGGAAGCAATGGGTAGCCCTTGTATCCCCATGCTGTGACAAGTGATTGTCCCCATCCCAGGGATCCATAAAGGGCCAGCCCCTCCCTCATCCATTGTTTTTTCAGGAATCAGACTGAGACCATATTCTGAGAAGACAGGATAGTCTGAGTCTGGCTCTGGCTTCAAAGAAGAGGCTGAAATGATCTCCTTCTCTTGGGCCCTCCTGACTTTACAGGCAGGCTCTGATGTCTAAGCTTGGGATCAGGGGACATGGCACCTAAATGCCTTCTGCCCTGAAGTCTTTTCTCTGTTCAGAAGCCTGAGTAAGGTGTAACAGTGGCTGTTTAGGGGATGGCTTCTCATTCATCCTCCGCCTTCGTCTTCTCTAAACTCTTGGCAGGCGGACAAAAGTGGGCATCTGGCTCCAAGGAGATTCCTTGGGGTTGAAGAGATGTTGGCCAGGCAAGTGTTCTAATGAGGAGAGCATCACTTCTGTGCCCAGGATGGCAGCGGGGAGGTTGGGAGGGCTCCTAAGTCCCGCTAGGCATGGCATCCAGGCCCAGGGAGTGGGGGGTGGCACTGTATCTTCCTCCCTGCCAAGAGCTCATAGACCATGAGGATTGGGAGGTACTGACCAATCATCTGGGTGGAACTTCCTTCTCCCTGATATCTGGCCCTCCCCTTTTGGCATCTCCCAAAAAGTACATATGAGGGCATCTCCCTTTTTAAATTCCCATGGAAAAAATTTCTAGCTGCTGAAAAATGTGCTGAAACTCTAAAAGAGACAGAAGTCAGCACATAGGTGGTAAAACAGAAATCACAGTTCCTGTCCGAAGTTTTCTTCAATGTGAAACTAAAACAACTACCAGAAGTCGGACAGGAGTCAGCATCCCAAGGTTAGGGAAAAAGTGATGCCCTGGAGCACAGAGCTGCTCCTAGAGCCAAGGACAGGTGCCCATACTCCGGAGCAGGGGTGGTGGGCAACACGCGCCCTTCATCAGCATCCCTGCAAATCGTCCATTCCAGCTCCTTCCACAGAGGGGGCTCTTATCATTCCGACCATACCATATCATATCAGCAGACCATTTTGTCTTCAGTCATCTGTTGAGAAGTGTTCATGTTGAATTAAAACCTGCCCTTCTGGATTACCTGTCTGTGGGCCTTGCTCTGCCCCCTGCTGTCCTTAGATCTGCTCTGCATCCTCCTCCAGGACAGTCCTTCAGAGTTAAGCACCTCCTCTCCCCCTGAACACTCCTCCTTTCTTCAAAGGTTTCTCCCAGGTTGTGGTTTCTAGAGGGCTTCTTGTCCTGCATCCCCTCTTCTGGGTGTCTTCTGTAAAGAGCAGGGCCCAGAATGTGACCCAAAGCCCCAGGTGGGGACTCAACAGCCCAGAGACCACAGAACTGCCTGGTGGGAGATTTTCTCCCTGTCATGGCTTGGGTGGGAACAGAACTGGCTCCGTTTCCTTCTACAGCTTCAGCTCCTTGCCGCAGTACTTCCAGCTGATAGCAGGGGGCGCTCTGAACAGGCACTGCAGGTCCCCTGGCTCTGTGGAAAGAATGGCGACAGGGCTACCAGACGTCCCATCTGCCTTGTGTAGTAGGGTCAGAACAGCTTTCAGACAGGTGCAGTCCTACCGGTGCCTTCGTGCCAGTGAAGTTCTCTCTTTTTTGCTCTCAAGTCTTTTTTTTTCTTTTCAGGATTTTCACTTGTTAAAAGCAGAACCTCTTTTTCCCTCACTGCTCACTCTGTGATCTGTGTAAGTCACTTCCCCTCTGGGGAACCTCAGTTTCCCCTTCTGAAATAAGGGTAACAGTATCTGCTTTCCACATCACCGTTTGGATTAAATTTAATCTGACATTGCCTGGCACAGATTAACTAAATATAAGTATGTGTTTCCTTTTTCCTTTCTGCAGAATTTTTCTTTCTATACTGTGCTAGTTCCCACCCCACTCAGCTTAATTTCTAGGCTTCTAGTTTCTAGAAACTAGTTTTTGGTTAGACTTGGGGCAAGAATATTCCAGAAGGGGTCTCATTGACCATCTGTGGCCACCATTGCCAGGCTGATGATGTCACTACACGCTGAAATGGGGGCCACTGAGGGTGCCTCCTTCCTCAGTAGAAGAGAAAAGAGACCTGGCTTCTATAGGCTCTTGAAGCACTTTTCTTTGGGATGGTTCACATGGTATTGTCCTGAGACTTAGCAACCTGCAGTAAAATCCCAGAAATCTACACATGGGCCTTCTACCTTCCGCTTGTCTCTCTTACCTGTTGGCAGGATCCACAGATGGGACAGGACTCTTTCAATGAAGTTTCATTCCCTGAGAACCATGGAGATTTTGCTAGCATGGATTGAGGGAGTGGAGGTGAGAGTTTACAGCGCTCCCTGATCTTTCAGAATCCTTCAGATCTAATGGGGTCTGACAGACTCTTCATCAGGCCGTAACCTGAGTCAGAGTCCGGTCATATAAATCTCTCCCCTCCTGTTGGGAGCAGCTTCTGGCACATCTTACCATGGAGGCACTTCCCAGAACTTGGAGTCAGAGACTGGATTCTAGGCCTGCCTTTTCCCCTAGCTCACTCTCTGACCTTGGACATGGTACTTACCTTTTCTAGGCCTCAGTTTCCACATCTGTACCATAAGAGGCTTGAGTCAGAGCAGTGGTTTCAAAGGAGGGTGATACCTTGACACTAGGGCAGCCGAGGCCTCCCCCTTAAACATGGCAGCCTGTATTTGGGTTACATATTGGACTTCCATTGAGACTTTATGTGAAGAACGTATTCTTTGGCTGCAACATTAGAATTCCAGTGGCCTTCTTGCTTTTTTTTAATGATTCTGAAGTCCATCATTCCCTCCTAAGTATTGTTTGACGGACTGTAGGAAGGATGTTGAAAGCTGTTTTGTCGACAGTTTGACACTGCTACCCTCTTGTTGGTGCTTTTGACAGGTGATAGATACTTGGGTCTTTAGATCTTTTCCTTCCATGATGTCTTCTGTTCAGCCCTTTTCTACTCTTTCTGTGGATTTTGTGTAGAATTCTCCAAGAATAGGCTTTGGTATTCTTTTCCCTGGGAATGAACCCTACAAAATTCAAGCTGTTCAAGCCATTGTGGTGACTGGCACTGACTTGAGCTGCGCATTTGGCATTTTCCATTCTAATCTCTTTCCTTCCCAGGAACTCTTGCAGAAAAGTCAGATTTTAGGCTGTAGCCTGTGGAATTTAATTCAGTGCTTTCCCTCTTGACATTAGATCACAACTGGGATCCGTATTCTGTAGGTTGTGAGATAAGTCAGCAAGGATCTTAGGAATCAAAAATCAAGCACTCTTTTCTTGACTCTACCATGAACTAAATGTGACCTTGGGTAAGTCACTGACATTCTCTAGGCCTCAGTTTACACATTTGCACAATGAGGAAATTGGACTAGAAGATTTCTTAGGAGTTCTTTTTGTTCTAACCTTCAAAGACTCCATGTGATGTAAGTTACTTTCTCCTCTGACAGTGGCAATTGTATTATTAAAAAAGGAAGAGGAAGAGTCCTGGCCCATCTGTGGATCTCCATTGTCCCATGATTAAACATGGGGAGGGCATGAGACCCCATTCCATTTTACCAAGTTGGGGTAGTGGTTGAGGGGAGTTGGTAAATAATTTGTTGGGTGCCTTGACGGGAAGGGTAGCCTTAATGAGGCTGACTAGCATTGTCACGCCTTTCTCCCCCCAGCCAGTTCTGGGGACATGTTAACTTTTGGTGGTAGGTTGGTCCCTTCTTGCACAGGAAACAGTGACCTGTTTTTCATGTGCCTATATTTCATGTTAACTCTTCTTGCTCCAATTGAAACACAGGGTTCAGAGCATTGGGTATTTATAGAAAGAGAGTACACTAGGCCAGAAGAACTCAGTCTCCTAAAAGCGGCCACCACGCAGCAGGAAGAAAGTAAGGCAGGCCTCACAAATATCCTTGCTGATGGCAGACTCTCCAAGGTAAACATCCTGGTGGACAAGTTCAAAGTTGAAGTGGCCACAGAAGAAATGGTGGGAGTCAGAAGAGCAAAGACCCAGCAACAAGGAAGGATGATTGCAAGCCCTGAAGACTTCGAGTCAGTGTTGGAGGAAGGCCCCTGGGTCAGGGAAGGCCCAGGAGGGCCTTCTCTGGCTGCAGGCTGCACACTGGCAGAAAATCTCCTTGAGGGCTCCCAGTTGAGGGTGGGCACTGGGGAGGCGACCATCAAGAAGCGCTGGATCTCAGGTGGTCAGCTGGAGGGCCAGATGGAACTGAGGAAGGAGCTGGAGGAGATCCCGATTTGTGGAAGATCTGCTGCGTCAGGGGCCAGGCCAGCAGAGGCCGAGATCCCCTCTCCAGCCTCCGACAAGGGAGGACTCCAGTCGTTTCTACTGGACCCAGCCCAGTCAGAAGCCAGAGCCGACTCGAGTGATGAAACTGAACCTTCCTTTGCAGAGCGGAGCTTCTATTTAAACTATGGAGAGAAAGATTCTGAAGACCAAGTCCCCCCTCCACCTCTGGATGCCCTTCCTGTTGACGAGACCAGGATAGAGCTCCCAGAGAAGCTCCTAGAGAGCTCTGAGCGGAATTCCTCAGGCCTACAGGGCTTTGCTGCAGCTTCCAGCAGGGATGAGGATGAAGAGAGTGAAGCCCACACAGCCTCCTTAGAGGAAGGGGCAGGGATCCGTGGGAGCCACAGAAGACCAGATGGCCTGGAGGTCTTTGTTGAGCAGCTTGGTAAGGGACCTTCTCCAGGGCAGACATTTGCTGAGGACTGGGAAGAAACTAGGCGGGGGGTGGAAAGAGAATTTAGCCACCCAGCATCCAACATAGGCACAGAGGAAGAGACCCCCAAGAGTGGAGATTTGACGGAAGAGGCTGAGAAAAATATCCCAGCAGGATGGAAGAACCACTCACCTCACAGAGGAGGAGGCATGCGCCCAGACCTCCCAGCCTGCATCGTTCCGCGGTCCATCCCTCCTAATGATGTCAGGAAGCCAGCCAAACCGGACAGAGGCAGCTTCCTGCCCCAAGACAGGGGACTGGTTCACACACAAACAGGAGACCCTGTGACGGAGGACAGCAAGGCCTCAGCGTTTCTTCAGATGGAGGTGATCACCCCCGTCCCAGCCTTCCCTGGTCCCTTTCAGGCTCAGGCAGCTCCAGAGGAAACTTCTCCAAGCCCAGTCCCTCGTGGATCAGGGGAGCCTCCACGCCTTGGGGATCCTTTTGGAGAACAGTCCCCTGCTTTTCTCAAACATGCCCATCCTTTTAAAGAGAGCCCGGAGCCTAAGGACCACGTAGGACTGTTCGTGACCCTGGACAGAGGAGAGCGCAGGGCACCTCCCATTGCCAGCAGAAAGCCCAGAGTTGTCTCTGAAGAAGCTGAGGGAGCTGTACCCCTGGCGTTGGTATTCCCTCCAGGGAAGCAAAGGGAGATGACCTCCTTCCAGGCTGGGGGCCGAGAGGGCTCCCTGGAAGATATTAGCAAGACCTCAGTGGCCAATAAAATTCGGATCTTTGAGACCCATGGAGCTGAAACTCGCCGAGTGAGTCAAGGCGAAACCAGGGCCCTAATAAACGAGTTGTCTCCAGAGACCTCCATGGGTCAGGTAGAGCAACAGCGGAATAAGCTTTTGGATCTGGGCTTCGTCCAGCTCCAGTCCCCAGGGGACTTTGCTGGCCCCAAAGCCAGCCATTCCTCAGTGATGCCACTGGCTGCCAGACACTTCAGGGAGGGCATTTCTACCACATCCCAACAGGAAGGATGCACAGAACTCGAGCTCGTGTCCCCTGATTCAGGCTGTGAAACTGCGCTGGAGGTAGCCACTGGGGGAACTGGCCACGTGAGCCCCTGCCCCCACCGCTGCCCCCGAGCTGGGGGAGTAGACCGCATGCTGCGTAGCTCCGTAGTAGCATGTTTCAGTGGCCCCTCATCATTACTGCGATCAGAGGCTGCTTGTCCATTCCTATGAGTTCTTTCCCCTAAACCAGCCTGAGAGTAGCCCAGGCAGAATGATGGGTTCATCTGGTTGGCCTGTGTTAGCTTAGCCACAGAGACCCTCGGCTTGTGGTGTGACCTGGTGCCCAGAGGGTCACACAGCCCCTGTGGAGAAGGTTGGCACCACCACCAGCAAACTACACACTTGCTTTGCCTTGCTGCCCCCACCTGCTGGGCTCCTACCTGTTTTGCTTGGCTTGTCCAACGATCTTCCTTCACCCTTTCCCTTCCCTGGCTCTCCTGCCTTGGGGAAGCTGACAGTCCAGAGGTTTCCATCCTTCGCTTCTGGTTCCCTCTTGGTCCCACTGCCAAGTTCCTTTCTGCCTCCTTAAGACTAACTATCTTCTCTAATCCAGAACACATCCGGAGATGCGGTCAGGGAAGAGAAGCACATCACCAGCTTAGCAGCAAACCCCCCTGGAAAAGGGGGGCGCCTGAGATTCGCCAGCCCCTCGGGCCCTCAGGTCTCTGCAGCCCCTTGGTGCCCTGATGACCCAGTCATCTTCACCTGGCCGGGGTGCATCGCTGCCTTAGATTCCCACCTGCTCGGGCAGTGCCTCTTGTGGCAGCTCAACTCTCGCTTGTCTGGAATGTGTCCTCACACCTCTCAACCTTCCAGAAACTAAAATGGAAGTTAAGTTTAGCAAGTGAATCTCTAAGTGCACTGAATCTCTAGAACCTGAAGCCAACTACTTTAAAAAATATTTGGTGGGTGTTAGATTGGGCTTTAAAAAGAACGTCATGAAACAGCCAAAAATGTGCATGTGGTGTTTAATCCCTGACAGGCCAGTTGAGAGGTATGTATGTCGGACAAGAGTTGCTGGTTCCCCTCCAGCGTTTCCTTGGCCTGCTGTTGTCAATTACACTGATGGGACTAGAACCTCCACTCCATGGCCTGCCCACCGGCCCCTCATGGAGCTCAGGGTTGAACTGATGCAGCACCCAGCTCCCAGGAATTAACCCCTGTTATTCCTCCCCCCCTAGACGATGCTGATCCCTCCCACAGAGACTCAGTGGAATTGACAAACCATGTTGGCTTCCTCTTTGTTTCTCAAAGCTCTTGGCTCCAGCCTCCCTGCCTCCCCGTCCCGGGTTTCCCTAAATCCCTGGGTCTCCCTCCTTGGTTTCTGTCTCTTGATGTCCACCTGCACGGATGGGCCTGGATCCAGGCTCCCATCCCTGCCTTGCGCACAATGCCGCTTCTAATCAGCTCCCAGATCCAGACCCTGGATGGGGCTTCCTGTCCAGAACGAACTGGCAGGATGTTTGCTTTTGTACTCGCTTTGGCCATCAGCGGGAGACCCTCGGAAAGGAGCGTTCCCCACTCTTGAGAACTTTGCGGTTTTTTAAAGCTTGTTGTCATGCCAAGGAATCTTTCCCGGAGCGTTTTTCGTTTCCTGACCTGCTCTTCTATTTGAGACATTGAAATGGCCCCAGGGTTTCTTCTGTCATTCACCATCTTGATTTCTCTCTCTCTTTCTTCCCACCCCACACCCCTGTTCCTTTGATTTTTATCTGGCCATAGAGAGCAGGGCTAAGGGAGGGCTCAGAGGAGAAGGTCAAACCGCCCCGTCCCAAGGCCCCAGAGAGTGACACGGGAGACGAGGACCAGGACCAGGAGAGGGACGCGGTGTTCCTGAAAGACAACCACCTGGCGATTGAGCGTAAGTGCTCCAGCATCACGGTCAGCTCCACATCCAGCCTGGAGGCTGAGGTTGACTTCACGGTCATTGGTGACTACCACGGCAGCGCCTTTGAAGACTTCTCCCGCAGCCTGCCTGAGCTCGACCGAGACAAAAGCGACTCCGAAACTGAGGGCCTGGTGTTCTCCCGGGATCTCAGCAAGGGGGGCCCCAGCCAGGAAGACGAGTCTGGGGGCATCGAGGATAGCCCAGATCGAGGGGCCTGCGCCACCCCAGATATGCCCCAGTTTGAGGTACAGTGGAGCATCCTGAAGACCTGGGCCTGGCGGGCACTGCATGTTCAGAGGGCCCTGGGCCATCTGTGAGAAGACTGAGCCACCAGCCTGCAGCCCAGAGCCCCTCAGCCTGAAGCTCTGTCTCGTGTTGCATGACTGTCCCTCCGCAGAACAGCATGGTTCTGTGCTCGCATGTTTGCCATCTTGGTTTACCCCTAACATGCACTCCTTGGCGTTTTAACCCTGTGACCCCATTGCTTGCCTGAGGTCAAGCGATGCCAGACAGTCTGGTCTTACTCGACTCCTCCTCTCCCTGCCTGTGTTGCATGGCACCTGCAGAGAGCATGGGCTTGCGGACTCGCGGGGCTCCTGCAGCCTGGTTTGGAAGTTGGTGGCTTTTCCTGATCCTGGCCCAGGCTCCTCTCCCTGGGGCCTCCTGGGGAAGGGGCAGCAGTTTAAATTCATCTGGCCCTGGGGTCTTGGGGTAGCAGTGGAAACTCCTAGAGAAGAGGAAATGTCCGCATGGAGGGGGACACAGGGATAGACTGTGTCTGGGTCTCTCTGCTTTGTGTCCTTCCTTCAGAGGATCTTTGTCACGTGATTCCTCTGCCCCCTCATCTCTTACAGTCCCAGTCTACCTCCTACCACACTCTCCTCTCCCCCGTGTTCCAGGCATTGAAATATGAGCTCATCTACTCTGGGCTTTCACTCCATGGTGTACTCTCTGGGTAGAAGGTTTTCCCTCCCTTTCTCTGCCTTGCAAACCTGTCACGTTCCAGGACCAAGTTCAGATATCACTTCCCTAGCAAATGCTTTCCTAACCACCCTGGGCAGAAGTGTTGGACCTGCTGCAGCCCCCTTGCTCTGTAATGTTTCTGTTCCCGGCATTGTCCCAGTTAGTCAGGTTAGTGGCAGCCAGGTCTGCTTTCCTACTGGGTGGCAGCTGCTCTAAGCCTGCCTATAGCAGGCACTGATAGATGACTAACTGGATAAATGGCTAGATCTCAGGGTGACAGTAATCTGTGAGAATCCTCTCACTGCCTTCCCAGCCAGATGACAAGCTATTTCATTCATTCATTCAGCTCACATATGTTAATATGCTAATAGTCATGTGAACTAGCCTGGATGGAGGACTCTGAAGAAACTGATCATTTAACTGAAGCCTTTTAGAGTAGAGGTTGAAAACTGGTGGCTCCAGGCCAGATCTGGCTAGCAGATGTGTTTTCTTGGACCTTGATTTAAAAATAAGGATGTTGAATATAAAATCCACAGTGTTGTTTTTTTTTTTTTTTAATATCATTAAGAAAATCCGATGATCCAGTCACTCAGAGGCCATGGCCACAGTTGGTCCCTACATGTTCTCCAGTTCACTCCAGTCCTTCGTAAGCCCACTTCACCCATTTCCATCTCCTGCCTGGCCTCTGTAGGCATCCAGTTGTATGACTCCTGCTCTCAAGAACAGTTCAAATGAAGCAGCTGGGAGGTGATGGCATAATCATCGGAAGTCATTCAGGATGTATATAAGGAAAATACTTAGTGTGGGGCCTGACATAGAACATATTAATTGAATAGTAGATGTTCTTTTAATGGTAGCCTAAAACACAACTTATGGCCACCATGAGGTTATGTGGCTGCAGGGCCATGAGCAGGCCTGTCTGGGTACTGCTGATAGTTCTGGCTCTCCCCTTGGCTATTCGTCTATGACATCTCACCGTGCCTCTTTGCCCTGACCTGCGTGCCCTTCCAGAGACTTGGCTGGCTGCAGGGATGGGGGCTACACTGCATTTGGCTGTGAGCAGGAGCCATGCAGGGGCTTGGGTTATGGAGTGTTCTCTCTCATCTCCTTACAGCCTGTGAAAACAGAAACCATGACTGTCAGCAGCCTGGCCATCAGAAAGAAGATTGAGCCAGAGGCTGTACTGCAGACCAGAGTCACCACTGTGGACAGCACCCAGGTAACCCGTGCCTTTCATTGCACCCTGATCGTAAGCATTGGACATTTAAGGGTGGGGTCCCCACCAAGGCCAAGCCCCTTGGCCAACCCTTGCCACACTGTTTTCCCAGAGCCCCCATTTTAACCCCGATGCTCTTCTAAGCTTCATTGTCCTCCCTGAGCTCTAGAAGTGGGTAGTGGAATGATTTTCTGTCCTGGGCAGACCACGCCTCTTAAAAGCCTCAATTTCCCATCTCTCAAATGGGAATGAGCATGTCTCCCTTGTCTTTCTGGGAGTGCCGTAAGGGCTAGTGGCTAGTGGACTAGACTGTGGCTTTCAGATTGTTTGAAGGGGTTCGAGAGGTTTCTTGACGTATCCCTGGGAGAGAAGAGGGAGACATCTCAATCCAGCTTTTGTTAGGATGGCTCACATTGGGTCATTTTTTGACGTATGCGGATTCCATATCAGATTGGCAATGTGAACAAAGTGAGAAAAAGATAGAAAATCATTTGTCTTAGCAAGATGAAATGTACTTGGTCCCCTGGAGAAAGTGGTCCTAAATAGACACAGGTGAACTGCAGGTGTACAGGTGCATGGTACATTTCCTAAGTTTCTTTTGTGGTTTTTAAACTTTAAACCTTGAGATTGTAGGTCTGATACCCTCTAGGTTCCTTGTGGTCAGAGGGGCTACAGTGCAGGGAGAGGAGACTAGTCTGTGTTTTAAGAACTAAAGTAAGGTGTAAACCAACACAATGTGGGCAACTCTGTCATTTCCAGAATACACCCCCCCCCCACTTTTTATCACTTGCATGATGGTCTACATGGTAGCTAGTGCAATGGTCAAGACGCTCAAGTTCTGACGAGCTGTGTGATTGCAGGCAATGTGCTCCCTCTCTGTCCTATTTTGTTTCAGTAACACATGTTTTATTTTGCTTTCGTATAGAGAAATATAAAGAAAACTAAAAAAGGCCCCCAATTCAACAGCCCAGTAATTCTCACTGACATCAAAACAACAGCATGGGGTGCCTGGGTGGCTCAGTCGGTTGAGCATCCGACTTCGGCTCAGGTCATGATCTCACGGTTCGTGGGTTCAAGCCCCGCATCGGGCTCTGTGCTGACAGCTCAGAGCCTGGAGTCTGCTTCGGATCCTGTGTCTCCCTCTCTCTCTGCCATTCCCCCATTCGTGCTCTGTCTTGCTGTCTCTCAAAAATGAATAAATGTTAAGAAAATTTTAAAAAACCAGCAAAGTGTTCCATTATGAAATTCAAATAGAACAAATTGAAATTTGTCTTGTGATTCTTCCTAGGAAAAAAATATGCATATTCCAACCTATACACTCACATCTCTAGATATTTTAGAATTTTGCACGAAAGGGATGCTCTTTTACACCTGACCTTTTTTTCTTGATAACTGTCTTGGAGATCACTCCTCATTTGCCATATGTGGGCCCACCTTGCTCTTCTCAGTCGCACTTGGGAGTGAGTCCTGACTTATTCTCCCATCAGTGGACTTGTGGCTGTTTGTGTCCTTGGCAGTTAATGGTGAATGCTTCAGTGAACTTTTTTGTCATACTTCTTGGCAAAGTTTTCAAAGTTTACATGCAAAGGATGAATTCCCAGCAATGGAATCAAAGAACACATGTGTTAAAATTTGCGTAGACTTGTCAGGCTATCTGATTTGTTGTCCTTTGTCAAATAAGATGGTTCAAATGATCAGGAGGACTTGTGAGCATCCCCCTCCCACCTGTGATTCACTCCCTGTGTAGACAGATTCCCCTCCCCACCAGTGCATGTTCACTCACACAGCCCATCACTCTGTAACTGGGAATGCCACCCACCCAAGTAACAGAAGCTTCAGGTGCATCTGGTGTGCTTCTCTCTCTCTCTCTCTCTCTCTCTCTCTCTCTCTCTCTCTCTCTCTCTCTATCTCTCATGACTCTTCTGGCCAGCAGGTTGATGGGACTGCCCCAGGGGGAAAGGAGTCCATAACAACTGCTCCCTCCATCACCACGGAGACCATATCAACCACCATGGTAAGTAGGACCTGAGAGATTTCCCTCTCTGACCAGCCCCCTTGCACTAAAACAGCCAGGTAACAATATCACAGCCTTGGCCATCTGGGGAAGTCCTCATCTGCCCTCACTGCAACAGGCATGGGATGTAGAATCTGGGACCATTGTTACCACAGGACATCCAGTTTTCCAAATTGAATAATGCGGGAGGTGGAATCCCTGAGTGTCAGTTATCTGGACCATCTCAGCCACAGCAAGGGTAAAGGGAGGATGGTACCATTTGGTTATTTGATTATTGGCAATACATGAAGATCCCTGGCAGCTAGCTCCTGGCAGCTGTGCATTTTCTCATGTCTCAGGCCACTTCCTTACCTTGGTCAGTAGGTGGCATGCAGTGAACGTAGGTTGGAAGCTCAGGACTCTGGTTCTGCTACCTATTTGTGGTCTGACATGTGAAGGAAGGTCCTTGGCCTCAGGTGTCTTCATCTGTAAAGTGGGAATAGTTCCCATTCTGCCTTGTTCACAGGTTCTTAAGAGAGTCTGGTAACGTCAGATCCTTTAATGGTGACACAGACCAGATAGCATTAGGCACCCAGGCTGTGTTCCCATGCAAAGTGCCAAGAACCATGAATGGGTGATCTCACTGAGTCCTCACAAAAACTAAAGGGGATTCTCTATTTTCTCCACCTTTTACAGATGAGGAATCTGAAGTACAGAGAGGTTAAGTGACTTCCTAAAGTCACACACCCAGTAAGTGGTAGAACCAGGTCAAACTCAGGCATTCTGACCCCAGAAGCCTCACTATACACATCACCCACTCTGCACCCTCATTCTGACCATTGTGAACCGTGGCTGCTGGGGCCAGGGCTGGGGCTGGGGCTGATGCTAATGTCTGGGCTGGATCTGTCTTGAGTCAGTGGAAAGTTGTTTTCAAATGCTTTCTCTTGCTGAAACCCTGATATACACATAGGAAGAGAATTGCCTTTAGACTACCCAGCAGGTAGGTTTTGAGCAAAGACAAATAAATCCCAACCAGTTACCAGTGCGCACCCTCTTTCCTGGTCACTCAGTTCCTCTTCTCCCTTAGTCCTCTCCATGTGGTATCAGGATGCTTATAGGGCTAAATTTAAGTTCATACCATAGTGAGTAGGGAGCTACATTGTTCATTTACCCACCCACCCACCCATCCATCCATTTATTTGTTCCAAAAACATTTATTATTCTCTATTGTCTGCCTGGTACAGAATACAGAGATGAAGAAAATATGCTACCTGCTAGAAGTCATTTGTTCAAATAATGATCACAGGTACATATAATTGTTTAGGTCCTGGGCACACAGTGGTGAACAAGGCCCAGCTCTCCCACTTCCTGGCAGGATGACCCTGAGCAAGTTATCTGAGCCTCTCCAAGCCTCAGTTTCCACTTCTATAAAATGGGGTGATGGGGGCAATAATAGTACATCCCTCAAAGGGTTGACCTGAGGATGGACCAAGGTAATCTGTGCAGAGGCTTGCCTGGCACCTGGGAAGGGGTCTGTAAATGTGAACTGCTGTTATTTTCTCCTGCCTTCATGGAACAGTGCAATAATGCTTTCCTGGGGCGGGGCAGGGGTGGGGGGGGCTCAGGGAGGATAGGTATGGGGTGATACCCCTACCAGGAAGAGTGAGAAGGCTTTACCTAGGCATTGACATTTGAGCTATACTTAAAGGATAAGTGAAGGGTCAGCCCCAGCAGAAGGCATTCTAGGCAGTGGGAGTATAGCAGGTGCAAAAACAAGGATGGGAAGGAACGTCACATTTGGGGAAAGGCAGGTGGTCCGTAAAGCAAGATGTCAGGTGTGTGGAAGAGGAGTGGGGTAGGGAGGGGAAAGATCTGGAAAGGTAGGCTGGGCCAGGGCTTGAAGGGCCTCAAATGTCATATAGGAGGTTCACACTTTATCCTGGAGATAGTGGGGCATCACTCCCAACTTTTGAAGTAGGGGCATGATGTCATCAAGTATGTGTTTCTCTGTGTTTTAGAAAGATTACTCTAGCAACCGTGTGGAACATCACAAGAGGGAAAATTCCCTGATGTCCTCCCTTTCTCCTTCCATCCTTCCTTTGGCAAATATTTGTTGAACACCCACACTATGTGATGCACTGTGCCAGGCGCTGTGAATCTAGCACTGAGGGAGACAGACAGCATCCCGAGACCACATTGGGAGACCAGACATTGGGAGAAACCAAAAGAGAAGGCAGAGAGCTAGTCTGGGGACTGGGGCAGGGCCCGTGTGCGAGGAGGTGGGTGTAAAGAAGGGGAGCGGGGTTAAGGGATAACTGGAGAGAGGAAAACGCAGGATTTGGTCATTGACAGAATGTTCAGTTAACAGAGGGAAAGTGGGCTGGTGACTTTGCACACTAACCCAGACATTCCTCCCCCTTCCCCCACTGTTTATTTATTTATTTTGAGAGAGAGCATGCACAAGCATGGGAGGGGCAGAAAGAGAGGGAGAGAGAGAGAATCCTAAGCAGGCTCCACACTGTCAGCATGGGGCCTGATGTAGGGCTTGAACTCACAAACTGTGAGTTCATGACCTGAGCCAAAACCAATAGTTAGATGCTTAACTGACTGAGCCACCCAGGTGTCCCTAACCTAGCCACTCCTCCTCCTCCTCCTCCTCCTCCTCCTCTTCTTCTTCTTCTTCTTTTCTTCTTTAATGTTTATTTATTTTTGAGAGAAAGAGAGCACAAGTGGGGGTGGGACAGGGAGATAGAGACAGAATCTGAAGTAGGCTCCAGGCTCCAAGCTGTCAGTGCAGAGCCTGACACAGGGCTCGAACTTGTGAACCTGAGCCAAAGTCAGATGCTTAACCGACTGAGCCACCCAGGCACCCCTAACCTAGCCATTCTTGAAGTGCAGTCCTGGGAACCTTTAGAAAGGCAAATCTTTGGGCCCCACCCCAGACCTATTGACTCAGAAACCTTGGGGCAGGGCCCAGAAGTCTGTGACACCCCTCAAGTCTGAGAAGCACTGATGTAAACAGAGAGCACTCGAGGGGATTGCTCTTTAGTGGTAGGCGTGTGTCAGGGGCGGGGAGGCAGTGAATTTGAGGTTGGATCTGATGAGTGCTAGGAACCTGTGGGACATTTCCAGGGGAAAATGTCTAGGAAACAATTGATTTTAAAGGTCTAAGTTTCAAGAAAGATCTGGGCTATAGATAAAGAGATATGAGACAGTGGCCTTGTGAGAAGGCCTTGAGTGGCTGAGGCAGTGCAGACAGGGTGGTGAGGAGGAGAACCCTCAGTCTGAGGGAGGAAGGGTCCAGAACCAAGATGGTGGCATTGCCCTGGCCAGGGAGAGAAAGGAGCCGCACCTCTTTGAGGCAGGAGAAAACACTGGCTGAAGATAAAGGAGAGATAGAACAGATGGTGCCTTGTTTTGAATGACCTGTGTCCCCATTAGTGAGTGGCCTCTATTTTCAGTGTGTCAGTGGAGGTGAAGCCTTGTCTGGGAAAGAGGGAGCAGTGGGCAAAGAAGAGGCTTTAGGGGAGAATTTCCCGGAGTGACGGTAGGATTCAAAGGGGCTAGTGACTGTTTCCTAAGCTGATGGAAAGGAAGCATTGAACCCAGAAGGCTGCCCCCACCCCTTTTTTTTTAATTGAAGTATAGTTGACACACAATGTTACAATGGTTTCAGGTGTGCAACATAGTGATTTGACAAGTCCATACGTTATGTTATGCTCACCATAAGCGTAGCTACCATCTGTCACTGTGCAGCACTATTACAATACTGCTGACTATATTCTCTATGCTTTTATCCCCCCGAACTCTTCACTCTGTAACTGGAAGCCTGTATCTCCCACTCCCCTTCACCCCTGGTTGCCCATCCTCCACCCCCACCCCTCCAACTGCCAGTTATCTGTATTTGTGGATATGTTTCTGCTTTTTTCTCTGGTTTGCTTGTTTTGTTTTTTAGATTCCACACAGAAGTGAAATCATATTGTATTTGTCTGACTTATTTCATTTAGCATTATACCCACTAGGTGCATCTATGTTGTTGCAAATTGTAAGATCTCATTTTTTTTATGGCAAAGTAACATTTCATTATATACAGACATACACACACACACCACATCTTCCTTATCCATTCATCTATCGATGGACTTGGGCTGCTTCCATAGCTTGGCTATTGTAAATAATACTGCTGTAAACATAGGGGTGCATATGTCTTTTCATTTAATGTTTTTGTCTTCTTTGGGTAAATAGCCAGTGGTGGAATTACTGGATCATATGGTATTTCTATTTTTAATTTTTTTGAGGAACTTCCACACTCTTTTCCACAGTGCCTGAACCAACTTACGTTCCCACCAATAGTGCACGAGGGTTTCCTTTTCTCCACATTCTTGCCAACACTTGTTATTTCTTGTCTATTTGATGCTAGCCTTTCTGACAGGTGGAAGGTGATATCTCATTGTGGTTTTGATTTGCATTTGATGATTAGTGAGGCTGAGCATCTTTTCATGTCTGTTGGCAAGGCTGCCCTTTTAAAGGCTTGCTGCTGGGCCACGTTCTGGGAATCCATCTGAAAAGGTTGCTCATTGGTGGCGTGCCAGGTAACCAGGTCACTGTCTCAGCTGGAGGCAGGCATGGGGGGGGGGTAGGCAGGGCAAAGGCAGATGGCTTCTGTCCTCACCTGTCCCCTGGCAGGCAGAGATCCAGATCTAGTACCATGCACAGACAAGGACAAAGGTTCAGCCTGCTCGGCAGCTGCAGAACAGACACAGCTCTGGGCTGCGGGATGGAGAGGACTGAGCCCGAGATGGCATAGAAAGTGGGAGGTGAAGGCAGGCGGCCGGACCCGCTGCCAGATGTGGGGCAGTACATCCAGCCAATCCAGGAGTATCTAGCAGTTAGAATCCACCACAGGACCAGAAGAGCTGCTCCAGGGTAACAGTTCCGAGGGCAGAGTAGTGTTACCGAAGGAGCATGTTGGACTTGGAGACTGACAAACATGGGTCTAAATCCGGGCTCCGTCACTAACTTGCTGGTGGACTTGAACAAGCCTCTTGACATTCTCTGGCCTTCTAATTTCTCAACTGTGAAACGGGAATATTAAAATAATTTCCTGTGGTTGTTCTGAGGATTAAATGAGATAGTGCGTCCTTAGCATAATACCCAGCACATACAAGTACTCAGCAAATATTGGTTATCATTATGTTGTTAGGAGCCAGCCTGTATTCCTATGTTTATCCTAAAACTGGCATTTGCAAAGCTCTTTCTCCTCTGCTAGCCTCATAATGTCTCTGTGAGAGTTGGGCAGGGATGTCTTTTTTAAAAAATAACTTTATGACTTCATATTTTCAGAGCAGTTTCAAGAGCAGCTTATGTATTAGAACAGTTTTATAGCAAAGTTGAGAGGAAGGTACCCGCATGCCCCATGTATAAGAACATGTAGGTTTCCCATATACCCCTTGCCCTCACACATGCATAGTCTCCCCCATTATCAACATTCCCTACCAAAGTGAGACATTTGTTACCATTGATGAACCTACATTGCAGGACTCCCATTTTATAGGTAAATCCATGAGGCCCATAGAACGGAAGTGGCTCTGCCCCAGCCCATGTGGCTGGAACATGGCAGGGCCAGGACAGAAACCTGAATGTCTCTGCTCCTTTGTCAGTGCTTCCCGAGAGCAATGCCGTGTCTTGTTCACCAATGTCCCTTACCCCAGGCACTCTTAATGTTGAATGAGTGAGCAAGTGTCTTAAGTGTGTGAGTGAGTAAGAGAGTAAGTGTGAGAGCAGGCCCATGTGTGAGCATGCGAATGCATGACAAAAGTCATTCCTCAACCTCGTGGCCATGAGAGCTACATGGCTACATACTCTGGCCATCCTGGGGGCCCGCCCACGTGAGATCTGGCCATCTGAGCACTATTGTTTCCCCCAGGAGAACAGTCTCAAGTCCGGGAAGGGGGCAGCTGCCATGATCCCAGGCCCACAGACGGTGGCCACGGAAATCCGTTCTCTTTCTCCGGTAAGTGGGTAGGGCCAGCTCAGGCTAGGGTACTCTGTGCTGAGAATGTGGACACAGGTCCCCAGGTGGCCCACAGCAAGTACAGCATAGAGCCCAGTAGGCTGCCCTCTTAAGTACAGCGCCAGGAAACTGGCTCCTTTTCAGGTGCCCACAGGGCTCCCTTGTACCCACCGGAGTCTCATCTGTTGCCTCCACACACCCCCCTCCCCCACATATGCACACCAGAGGGCACTGCAGTGTGAGGGTGAAGCAGCCCCTCTCCTTGGTGGCGCCTGTGATGTGACAGCTCTTTTGCATCTGCTCTCCTTACTGGCCAGGGGAAAGAGGGACTAGGAGCGCAGAGGCTTGCACTCTGGATGTGGCTGCCAGTGACTGAGTCTGTCACCGTGAGGTCTCTCGCATCTCCTGCATTCTCAAGTTTGTCCTTCTCATTGTCTAGCCCCTGAGACTTCGTGTTCCTGGCTGTGACAGGGTGGGAGCTTGGGAGGGCTCTGTCTCCAGCCTGGATCCCCCGTTCATTCTTTTAAGATACCAGGATTCTTGAATTCTGGGGTCTTGTTAGGATTCTGGGCCTCAGGAATCTCAGGTTCTAGGAATCTGAGATTCAGTGGTTGCGAGTTTCATGGATCTAGCATTCTAAAGATTCCAGTGTTCCTGAATTCTTAAAGTCAGTGGTTTGAAGCATCTTGGCTTCCAAACTTCACCTTTGTGGGGGCCCCCTTGATTCACTCCCCCCACCCCCACCCTGCAGAGCCCAGTATCCTTACCTGAACCCTGGGGTGGGGGGTGGTTATATTCTGCAGATCATCGGGAAAGATGTCCTCACCAGCACCTACGGCGCCACCGCGGAAACCCTCTCCACCTCCACCACCACCCATGTTACCAAAGTGAGTAGCAGCAGGGTGCCATATGCCCCCAGCCTGGCTGTGGGGCTGGGGAAGGTCATTGCCATCGCTGTGCCTTGTAATGTGGACAGAGAAGACCTGTAGCGTTCCTAGTTTCTGGAATGCTCTGTGCTTTGTTCTGTACTATGGGTTGTCCTAGGCACAGACCCTGCCCTTCAACATCGACAGCCAGGCTGGGTTGGGGGGCAAGACTATCTCATTGGAAGTAATTCTGAGCCATGGCATTTGCACCTTATAGAACTTAAGTGCTGGCAGGATTTAGAAGAGGCGACGTTAAGGAAGCCTCAAAGAGTGAAGAGGGGTCTTCTGGAAAGAGTAGGGTTTGTGCAGGGTCTTAGAAGGCCAGGTAGGACTTGTGAGGGAGGAGAAGACAGATGCAGACATTCTAAACAGTGCAGAAAATGGGAGCAGAGACTGCGCATTTGCTTATTTGTTCACTGAGCAGATGTTAGTGAGCATTAGCCGTACACCAGCCTCTTGCTAGGGTGCAAGTGGTGCACGACTGTGGGAACAGCGGAAGTGGTCTCTATCAGGGAGTAGTAGCACGTAGGGGGCATCACTGTGAGGAACTGGGGGGGGGGACTCGAAGCAGGTGAAGCACAATGGAGACAAATGAGACAAATCCCAGGACAAATGTGACTGTGAAGGGTCTGAGGCTAAGAGCCATTGGAACACTGTCAAGGTTTTTTAACTGGGGAGTGACCCAGGGCAAAGGGGTTTAAGGGGAGGAGATTAGATCCAGCAGGATGTATAGGTAGACAGGGGAGAGAAGAGAGAGAGGCATGGAGAGACTAGGGATGGGGAACCTGGACCAGGGTATGAGTTGCAATGGGGAAAGGAAGAGGCAAGGGCCACAGGAGGGAGTCATTCCCCATGTGTCAGCTGTGACTCAGCCACCGAGCTGAGGCTGAAGACAGGCAGGCCAGCATATCCGTGCCCAAGTAGCCGGGAGGAAGGCAGGAGGGGGCCCGGGCCAGAGATGGAGGCCTGGAGGAGAGAGGCCAGGGAGCCAGGTTGAGGTGGAGGTTCTGCTGAGTCATCCGAAGGAGAAGTCTGGTGGGTCCCACTGGCCCTCCTGCACACACACTGTCCCGGCCCTGCTTGCTCCTGTGCAGGAAGGACTCAGCACCTTTGCATGTTCCCCAGAAAATATCCACTCTCACTGAGAGCATTTGTGAGCGATGTTGACTTTCCCTGAAAGTTTTGTGGGAAGGTTTTCCGTCACCTACCCCACTGCATACTGCTCAGAAAACTCTTCTTCCCCAAGTTCCTCCTGGCCCTGCCAGTTAGGGAGCCCCCTTCTTTCTGTCTGCTCCTGGCTCTTGCTGGGATTTCCCTCCACTACCACCCTCTTTAATATGCCAGGCAATTTTGTCCTTCCCCATCTTCTACTTCAAAACTTGCACCCAAACCCCGCCCTTTCAGGAAACAGTGGAGGTTGTAAGTATCACCCACACAGTTTTCTCTTGGAGTACTGTTCGAAGTCATTCAAGATAGAACCTTGTCACCATTCACATTTCATTCATGTGTTCATTCAACCAGTCTGCATTTAGCACCTGCCCTGGTCAGATTGGACAGGGGAGTGGGGGAGGAGGGGACACAGAATTGAACAAAATACAGACCCTGCCCTCAAGACCAGGTCACACACACAAGGTCACCCCAAGGTAGAGAGCCCCAGAACCACAAGAGAGATACAGACTTGGTGCTCAGGGAGTACCAAGGTGGGAGGGTGGCAGGGTCACCAGCCAGGGTCAGGGAGACGGCACTTGAGCTGGGCTTGGAAGACCTAGAGAGGGCGGTTTGGTAGTTAGGGGAGTATGGTGGCAGGGGGCAAGACATGCAGCCTAAAGTCCCAAAACCAGAAGAGGGAGCCAGGAGAGAAGGTGACTGCTGGTTCCAGCCTTGCCCTTGAGGGATGCCTTGGATGGGCCTCCTGTCATGCCCAGCAGGCCCCAGGGCTGACCTTGCCACCCTCTCCCTCTCTGCAGACTGTGAAAGGGGGGTTTTCTGAGACGAGGATCGAGAAGCGAATCATCATCACTGGGGATGAAGATGTTGATCAAGACCAGGTATGGGGACGGGGGACATTGTTCCCGGTGGCTCTGCCCAGTGCCCAGTCCCTCCCATATTGGATTACCCACGGGCAGCTGCCCTTGTGGGCAGAGATGATGTCCACTTCGGGCTGACCCTATTCAGACAAGAAGCCCTAAAGGAATGGGTGTAGAATGAGGGCCAGAAGAAGCCAGAAGACCTGAGCTCTGGTCTCTAACTATTCAACCACTGCCCTCCCTGAGCCTCCATTTCCATGACTGTACACTAAGGGGCTTGTTGGTCTTCATGGTCTGTCTCGTATTCGATATCCTATGGTTCCTCACTTTGTTGCTCTTTCCTCCCAGGCCCTGGCATTGGCCATCAAGGAGGCCAAACTGCAGCATCCTGACATGCTGGTAACCAAAGCTGTCGTATACAGAGAAACAGACCCGTCCCCGGAGGAGAGGGACAGGAAGCCACAGGTAAGCCCTCTGAGGCTCCGCAGCCATGAGAGGGAGGAGGAAACAATGTCCAGATCTTCTGAGGGTCATTTCCATCTGAGAGCCCATCAGGTGGCTTGGTCCCTAACACAGCTTTCATCCCCCATATTCCTGGTCTGTGGCTCAAAGGAGAGACGTGGCTCCCCCAAATACCACAAATCAGTGGGGGACAAGGGGGAGGAATGCTGGTTCCTTGGTTTCTTGGGTGTTTCAGGCCCCAGACCCAGAAAAGTAAATCCAGAAGCAGTAAGAACAGGGAGATGGGGGTTGATGGCAGGTACTGAGGTGGGACAGCTGGAAGCAAGCATAGCCTCACTGGCCATTACCTAGAAATTTGAAGCCAGAAAAAGTCCCCTCAGGCCCAGTACCGCCTTCTTGTCCCTGAGTCTCTGCGTCCATCACAGGTCACTGGCTGTTGCTAAGGGGGATATGATGACCAGAGTCCTCGATCCCATCTGTTTTGCTCGATTGCAAACCCTTGACTTCTCAGGCCACCTTGGGCCAGAAATTTACTTTTCTGTTTCCTTATGGGCGGACCTTCATCAGTGCCTTGCTGAACAAGAGAAATGTACTTTTCTGTTTCCTTATGGACGGACCTTCACCAGTGCCTTGCTGAACAAGAGGAAGGAGATGGGTACTGCAGCAGATAGGGCTTTTATCAGCCTACATTGGGTTGGGGGGGGGGGTTCAGGTCCCACTGGAAATCCACTGAATGTTATCAGACCCATAAAACAAAATCTCACAGACATTGAGTTGAGTGGTATGTAATATGATTCTATTCACAAGAAGTCCAGAAGTGATAAAAATCAGAATAGTGGTCAGTTCTGGGACTGACAGTTCTGGTATTGACAGGGAGGAGTCACAAGGGAATCTTTGGGGGTGCTAGAAATGTCAGCACCCTCTTCCCTGATGAATGAAACTGTGTTTTCTAGAAAAATACAAGAATGTGGATCACCACCCCCTTCATGTCAGAAGAAAAAGCACTGAAACATTTTCCTGCCACTTTGAAAGGCTGCCAAACCATGGTCTAGACTGCTGTCCAATAGAACTCTCTGCAATGATGGACATGTTTTCCTTGTACTATTCAACACACATGGCTGTGAGCACTTGAAATTGGCTAATCTGAAATCAGATGTGCTTTAAGGGTAAAATGCATGCAGGATTTTAAAGATTGAATGAGAAAAAAAGAATGCAGAATAGCTCAATAATGTTTATATTGATTACCTGTTCAGATGATAATGTTTGGATATATTGGGTTAAGTAAAATATATTGTGAAAATTAATTCCCCCTGTTTCTTTTCTTCTTTTTAGGGTAATTTAAAATTTAGAATTTTAATTTAGAAATTAAAAAATTTCTATCTAGAAGATTTTAGGAAACTAGAAATATCTAGAAAATTTAGAAACTATCGTCCAGAAAATTTTAAATTCCATTCAGGGCTCTCATTCTATTTCTGTTGGACAGCACTGCTCTAGAAGTGTAAGCTGGTCATGGGCGGAGCCTGCCTCCCAGCCTTCCTCAGACTTAAATGCAAATTGTCACTCTTATCCCCTCGGTTGTCCAATTATTCTTGCTCTTCATCCCCCACATCTCAGGGTGGTAGCGTAGGACACTTGCCACGCTGGTCCTGAGCTGACAGCGTCACCTGGGGAATACAGGTGCCAGAGAACTGTTGTCTCGGTGCCTGGGTGGCTCAGTCGGTTAAGGCATCTGACTCTTGATCTCAGCTCAGGTCTTGATCTCAGGGTCGTGACTTCAAGCCCCATGTTGGGCTCCATGCTGGACATGGAGCCTGCTTAAAAAAGAAAAAAGAGAAGAGAAGAGAAAAGAGAAGAGAAGAGAAGAGAAGAGAAGAGAAGAGAAGAGAAGAGAAGAGAAGAGAAAAAAAGAACTGTTGCGATAAAGTCTGATTTAGAAGGGCTGGACCGGACCTGGGAATCTTTATTTATACCCTGGTCTTTAGGAAGTCCATGAGCAGCCACTAATGCAAAGAATTCTGTGCTGGGAATCCGGAGACCTGGCTCCAATCCCAGCTATCCCCTCGTGGGCACTCACTTTCCTCACTTGCAAAATGAAGAGATGGGGCTAGCCCTTTCCCATCAGGGTCTTCTGCTGGTTTGTATGCTTTCCTAGAGTATCTGTCGTGCATTTCTCATACTTTTTCCTTTCCCTGTCTGTTCCTTCCCATCTTTCCCAGCGCCTTTCCAGCGGGTCCTCCAGGCTCCTGCCTTCCCATTTGCCTGGGCCACTCAGAGCTCTGGTCCCTGCCTCCGTGTCCTGACCACCTCCTGCCCCCCCCCCCCCGCCCCACTATGGAGCTTTTGATGTCTGCCCACTTGGCGGTCTCATTTGTCCTCCTCACCTCTCTTGTAGTTCTTCCTTTTTTTTTTTTTTTTTTTTTTTTTTTTATGAAGTTTATTGACAAATTGGTTTCCATACAACACCCAGTGCTCATCCCAAAAGGTGCCCTCCTCAATACCCATCACCCACCCGCCCCTCCCTCCCACCCCCCATCAACCCTCAGTTTGTTCTCAGTTTTTAACAGTCTCTTATGCTTTGGCTCTCTCCCACTCTAACGTCTTTTTTTTTTTTCTCCCTTCCCCTCCCCCATGGGTTCCTGTTGAGTTTCTCAGGATCCACATAAGAGTGAAACCATATGGTATCTGTCTTTCTCTGTATGGCTTATTTCACTTAGCATCACACTCTCCAGTTCCATCCACGTTGCTACAAAAGGCCATATTTCATTTTTTCTCATTGCCACGTAGTATTCCATTGTGTATATAAACCACAATTTCTTTATCCATTCATCAGTTGATGGACATTTAGGCTCTTTCCATAATTTGGCTATTGTTGAGAGTGCTGCTATGAACATTGGGGTACAAGTGCCCCTATGCATCAGTACTCCTGTATCCCTTGGGTAGATTCCTAGCAGTGCTATTGCTGGGTCATAGGGTAGGTCTATTTTTAATTTTCTGAGGAACCTCCACACTGTTTTCCAGAGCGGCTGCACCAATTTGCATTCCCACCAACAGTGCAAGAGGGTTCCCGTTTCTCCACATCCTCTCCAGCATCTATAGTCTCCTGATTTGTTCATTTTGGCCACTCTGACTGGCGTGAGGTGATACCTGAGTGTGGTTTTGATTTGTATTTCCCTGATAAGGAGCGACGCTGAACATCTTTTCATGTGCCTGTTGGCCATCTGGATGTCTTCTTTAGAGAAGTGTCTATTCATGTTTTCTGCCCATTTCTTCACTGGGTTATTTGTTTTTCGGGTGTGGAGTTTGGTGAGCTCTTTATAGATTTTAGATACTAGCCCTTTGTCCGATATGTCATTTGCAAATATCTTTTCCCATTCCGTTGGTTGTCTTTTAGTTTTGTTGGTTGTTTCCTTTGCTGTGCAGAAGCTTTTTATCTTCATAAGGTCCCAGTAATTCACTTTTGCTTTTAATTCCCTTGCCTTTGGGGATGTGTCGAGTAAGAGATTGCTACGGCTGAGGTCAGAGAGGTCTTTTCCTGCTTTCTCCTCTAAGGTTCTGATGGTTTCCTGTCTCACATTTAGGTCCTTTATCCATTTTGAGTTTATTTTTGTAAATGGTGTGAGAAAGTGGTCTAGTTTCAACCTTCTGCATGTTGCTGTCCAGATCTCCCAGCACCATTTGTTAAAGAGGCTGTCTTTTTTCCATTGGATGTTCTTTCCTGCTTTGTCAAAGATGAGTTGGCCATATGTTTGTGGGTCTAGTTCTGGGGTTTCTATTCTATTCCATTGGTCTGTGTGTCTGTTTTTGTGCCAATACCATGCTGTCTTGATGATGACAGCTTTGTAGTAGAGGCTGAAGTCTGGGATTGTGATGCCTCCTGCTTTGGTCTTCTTCTTCAAAATTCCTTTGGCTATTCGGGGCCTTTTGTGGTTCCATATGAATTTTAGGATTGCTTGTTCTAGTTTCGAGAAGAATGCTGGTGCAATTTTGATTGGGATTGCATTGAATGTGTAGATAGCTTTGGGTAGTATTGACATTTTGACAATATTTATTTTTCCAATCCATGAGCAGGGAATGTCTTTCCATTTCTTTAAATCTTCTTCAATTACCTTCATAAGCTTTCTATAATTTTCAGCATACAGATCCTTTACATCTTTGGTTAGATTTATTCCTAGGTATTTTATGCTTTTTGGTGCAATTGTGAATGGGATCAGTTTCTTTATTTGTCTTTCTGTTGCTTCATTGTTAGTGTATAAGAATGCAACTGATTTCTGTACATTGATTTTGTATCCTGCAACTTTGCTGAATTCATGTATCAGTTCTAGCAGACTTTTGGTGGAGTCTATCGGATTTTCCATGTATAATATCATGTCATCTGCAAAAAGCGAAAGCTTGACTTCATCTTTGCCAATTTTGATGCCTTTGATTTCCTTTTGTTGTCTGATTGCTGATGCTAGAACTTCCAGCACTATGTTAAATAACAACGGTGAGAGTGGGCATCCCTGTCGTGTTCCTGATCTCAGGGAAAAAGCTCTCAGTTTTTCCCCGTTGAGGATGATGTTAGCTGTGGGCTTTTCATAAATGGCTTTTATGATCTTTAAGTATGTTCCTTCTATCCCGACTTTCTCAAGGGTTTTTATTAAGAAAGGGTGCTGGATTTTATCAAAGGCCTTTTCTGCATCGATTGACAGGATCATATGGTTCTTCTCTTTTTTTTTGTTAATGTGATGTATCACGTTGATTGATTTGCGAATGTTGAACCAGCCCTGCATCCCAGGAATGAATCCCACTTGATCATGGTGAATAATTCTTTTTATATGCTGTTGAATTCGATTTGCTAGTATCTTATTGAGAATTTTGGCATCCATATTCATCAGGGATATTGGCCTGTAGTTCTCTTTTTTTACTGGGTCTCTGTCTGGTTTAGGAATCAAAGTAATACTGGCTTCATAGAATGAGTCTGGAAGTTTTCCTTCCCTTTCTATTTCTTGGAATAGCTTGAGAAGGATAGGTATTATCTCTGCTTTAAACGTCTGGTAGAACTCCCCTGGGAAGCCATCTGGTCCTGGACTCTTATTTGTTGGGAGATTTTTGATAACCGATTCAATTTCTTCGCTGGTTATGGGTCTGTTCAAGCTTTCTATTTCCTCCTGATTGAGTTTTGGAAGAGTGTGGGTGTTCAGGAATTTGTCCATTTCTTCCAGGTTGTCCAATTTATTGGCATATAATTTTTCATAGTATTCCCTGATAATTGTTTGTATCTCTGAGGGATTGGTTGTAATAATTCCATTTTCATTCATGATTTTATCTATTTGGGTCATCTCCCTTTTCTTTTTGAGAAGCCTGGCTAGAGGTTTGTCAATTTTGTTTATTTTTTCAAAAAACCAACTCTTGGTTTCGTTGATCTGCTCTACAGTTTTTTTAGATTCTATATTGTTTATTTCTGCTCTGATCTTTATTATTTCTCTTCTTCTGCTGGGTTTAGGCTGCCTTTGCTGTTCTGCTTCTATTTCCTTTAGGTGTGCTGTTAGATTTTGTATTTGGGATTTTTCTTGTTTCTTGAGATAGGCCTGGATTGCGATGTATTTTCCTCTCAGGACTGCCTTCGCTGCGTCCCAAAGCGTTTGGATTGTTGTATTTTCATTTTCGTTTGTTTCCATATATTTTTTGATTTCTTCTCTAATTGCCTGGTTGACCCACTCATTCGTGAGTAGGGTGTTCTTTAACCTCCATGCTTTTGGAGGTTTTCCAGACTTTTTCCTGTGGTTGACTTCAAGCTTCATAGCATTGTGGTCTGAAAGTATGCATGGTATAATTTCAATTCTTGTAAACTTATGAAGGGCTGATTTGTGACCCAGTATATGATCTATCTTGGAGAATGTTCCATGTGCACTCGAGAAGAAAGTATATTCTGTTGCTTTGGGATGCAGAGTTCTAAATATATCTGTCAAGTCCATCTGATCCAGTGTCTCATTCAGGGCCCTTGTTTCTTTATTGACCGTGTGTCTAGATGATCTATCCATTTCTGTAAGTGGGGTGTTAAAGTCCCCAGCAATTACCACATTCTTATCAATAAGGTTGCTTATGTTTATGAGTAATTGTTTTATATATTTGGGGGCTCCGGTATTCGGCGCATAGACATTTATAATTGTTAGCTCTTCCTGATGGATAGACGCTGTAACTATTATATAATGTCCTTCTTCATCTCTTGTTACAGCCTTTAATTTAAAGTCTAGTTTGTCTGATATAAGTATGGCTACTCCAGCTTTCTTCTGGCTTCCAGTAGCATGATAAATAGTTCTCCATCCCCTCACTCTCAATCTAAAGGTGTCCTCAGGTCTAAAATGAGTCTCTTGTAGACAGCAAATAGATGGGTCTTGTTTTTTTATCCATTCTGATACCCTATGTCTTTTGGTTGGCGCATTTAATCCATTTACATTCAGTGTTATTATAGAAAGATACGGGTTTAGAGTCATTGTGATGTCTGTATGTTTTATGCTTGTAGTGATGTCTCTGGTACTTTGTCTCACAGGGTCCCCCTTAGGATCTCTTGTAGGGCTGGTTTAGTGGTGACAAATTCCTTCAGTTTTTGTTTGTTTGGGAAGACCTTTATCTCTCCTTCTATTCTAAATGACAGACTTGCTGGATAAAGGATTCTTGGCTGCATATTTTTGCTGTCTAGCACCCTGAAAATCTCGTGCCAATTCTTTCTGGCCTGCCAAGTTTCAAAAGAGAGATCAGTCACGAGTCTTATAGGTCTCCCTTTATATGTGAGGGCACGTTTACCCCTTGCTGCTTTCAGAATTTTCTCTTTATCCTTGTATTTTGCCAGTTTCACTATGATATGTCGTGCAGAAGATCGATTCAAGTTACGTCTGAAGGGAGTTCTCTGTGCCTCTTGGATTTCAATGCCTTTTTCCTTCCCCAGTTCAGGGAAGTTCTCAGCTATGATTTCTTCAAGTACCCCTTCAGCACCTTTCCCTCTCTCTTCCTCCTCTGGGATACCAATTATGTGTAAATTATTTCTTTTTAGTGTATCACTTAGTTCTCTAATTTTCCCCTCATACTCCTGGATTTTTTTATCTCTCTTTTTCTCAGCTTCCTCTTTTTCCATAACTTTATCTTCTAGTTCACCTATTCTCTCCTCTGCCTCTTCCATCCGAGCTGTGGCGGTTTGCATTTTGTTTTCCATTTCCTTTAAAGCGTTTTTCAGCTCCTCGTGCCTGTTCATTAGTCCCCTGATGTCTGTAGCAAGAGATTCTCTGCTGTCCTGTATGCTGTTTTCCAGCCCAGCGATTAATTTTATGACTATTATTCTAAATTCACTTTCTGTTATATTATTTAAATCCTTTTTGATCAGTTCATTAGCTGTTGTTATTTCCTGGAGATTCTTCTGGGGGGAATTCTTCCGCTTGGTCATTTTGGATAGTCCCTGGTGTGGTGAGGGCCTGCAGGGCACTTCCCCTGTGCTGTGGTGTATAACTGGAGTTGGTGGGCGGGGCCGCAGTCCGACCTGATGTCTGCCCCCAGCCCACCGCTGGGGCCACAGTCAGACTGGTGTGTGCCTTCTCTTCCCCTCTCCTAGGGGCGGGATTCACTGTGGGGTGGCGTGGCCCGTCTGGGCTACTTGCACACTGCCAGGCTTGTGATGCTGGGGATCTGGCGTATTAGCTGGGGTGGGAAGGCAAGGTGCACGGCGGCAGGGGGGGC
This sequence comes from Lynx rufus, assembly GCF_022079265.1. Lineage (NCBI taxonomy): Eukaryota > Metazoa > Chordata > Mammalia > Carnivora > Felidae > Lynx > Lynx rufus. The sequence continues at coordinate 23,145,653 of NW_025814896.1, read as the reverse complement.
AGGCTTAGCTCGCTTCTCCTTAGGTGATCCACTTCAGGAGGGGCCCTGTGCAGCCGGAGGGAGTCAGATCGCTGCCGGAGGTTTGGCTCCGCAGAAGCACAGAGTTGGGTGTTCGCGCGGAGCGAGCAATTTCCCTGGCCGGAGCCGGTTCCCTTTGGGATTTTGGCTGGGGGATGGGCGGGGGAGATGGCGCTGGAGAGCGCCTTTGTTCCCCGCCAAACTGAGCTCTGTCGTCCGGGGGCTCCGCAGCTCACCCTCCCTTTGTCCTCCAGCCTTCCCGCTTTCTGAGCAGAGCTGTTAACTTATGACCTCCCAGACGCTAAGTCGCGCTTGCTGTCGGAACACAGTCCGTCAGGCCCCTCCGCTTTTGCAAGCCGGACTCGGGGGCTCTGCTTGGCTGGCGAGCCGCCCCTCCGCCCCGGCTCCCTCCCGCCAGTCCGTGGAGCGCGCACCGCCTCGCCGCCCTTCCTACCCTCTTCCGTGGGCCTCTCGTTTGCACTTGGGTCCGGTGACTCTGTTCTGCTAATCCTCTGGCGGTTTTCTGGGTTATTTAGGCAGGTGTAGGTGGAATCTAAGTGATCAGCAGGACGCGCGGTGAGCCCAGCGTCCTCCTACGCCGCCATCTTCCTAGTCCTTGTAGTTCTTCCTTTGATGCCATTGTCCATGCACCACCATTCTCTCTCTGTCTCTCCTTCTGTCTCTCTCCCCGCTTTTCTCTCCTTTCACTCTCTTCCTCTCTCTCTTCCTCTCTCTCTCTTCCTTTTTCTTCCTCTCTCTCCCTCCCTCTGTCCCCCCCAAACCTTCTCTCACCTCTCCCTCTTGGATCCTTCTGTAAAGGATCATGTTGCTGTAAAGGATCATGATCTGTTCATGTTGCTCTGAAGGAGACAGAAGTTTCTCCCTTGTCTTTTCGCCCACATGCTTTACCACTAGTTACTGCCAAGTAGGAACCACCTTTGACCCCTAATATAGTCAGACTCATTCTGGGGGAGAGGTCTTCTCTGAATTTGAAAACTCTTTTTAAGGTGTTTGAACTATATTGGTTTGATGGATGGATGCATCTTGGTATCCCAAGGAAAGATCTGGAATCCTGCAAACCTGGATTCAGATCTCAGCCCTGCCTGGTATTAGCCATTTGACTTTCAGCAAATTATTTATCTCAGAGGTTCCCTCATCATCTAGTTGTCAGCAACAATAAGCACAATAATAACAGTTGCTAAAATTTATGGAGCGCTTGTGCTGTTCTAGGCACCAGGCTATGCCCCTGATATAAGTATTGTCAGCTGCTCATTCATCTCACAAATGAGAAAATGGAGGCTCTCAGATGTTAGGTGACCTGCTCACAGCCATGGGGCGTGATTAGAGAGTCAAACTTTGTCTGTAAGACTCCAGAGCCCCCTGTGGTCTTAACCTCCTTAACCTCCTTCTCAGGGTATCTGTCTCATAGGGTTAGTGACATCATACATATACATTAGTTAACACCGTGCCTGGCACATAGTAAGTGCTCAGGAAAAGCTAATTATGACTATTATTACTATTAACTCAAAGTAAGCCAACAAAATGCTGTATATTTGGGTTCTGATGTAATAAACCGAGAAGAATAAATTATAATATGGCATTGTTCAGATGTCCCTGCCACTTCTGAAGTGTCTGGGCTTTTGAAGACATCTCACATCGTGTTTACACTGAGCTGTGGGACTTAAATCGCAGCCTACCACTATAAAAAATAAAAATTTCCTCAGGTAGTTAGCAGAATTGAGTAGAAAGAACACACCCAGGCTTTGGAGGCAGAAACTCCTGGCTAGCAGTGGTTCCAGAGGAACCTCCCTGGTGTCCCTCCCTCAGTTTCGTTATCTACAAAATGAAGTTAATCTATAAATTGGAGCTGCTGTAATAATTAAACAACATCTGTGAGTGTCTTAGTTCAGGCTGCTGTAACACAATACCATATACTGGGTGGCTTAAACAAAACAATACACATTTATTTCTACCAATTATGGGGGCTGGGAAGCCCAAGGTCAAGGTGCTGGCCACTTCAGTTCCTGGGGCGAACGCTTTTCCTGGTTTGCAGATGGCTATCTTCTCTATATACCTTCACATGGTGGAGAGCAGAGAGAGAGGGAGAGAGGATCTCTCGTGTGCATCTTTTTATAAGGTAGTATGTGAGGGCTCCACCCTTATGACCTAATTACCTCCCAGAGACCTCCACTTCCAAATCCTTACACTGAAAATTAAGGCTTCAACGTCTGAATTTTGGTGGGGGGAGGACACACAAATATTCAGTCCATAGCAGTGACACACAGGACAGTGTCTCACACACAGAAGGTGCTCAGCAGTGTGAACCTGCATCCTTATCTTTTGCCACATTCAGGGATTGACGAGCCCCAAGAGAGTCAGACCATAAGCTTTTGCCAGCAGCCTGGTGCACAAGGCCCTATCTCCACACAGGCATCCATCTTGCTGATCCAGCCTCTCTTCCCTCCCTGAACCCTCCAGAAACATTTGTTCAGACTCCAGTGGACTCTTGGCCTTCCTGTTCCTCCTCTTTAAAGTTCTTGCTGTGAGTGTGGAAAGCACACCCGTCTCACACAGGGTCTTTTCTCTCCCTGCAACTCACAGTCCTGATGTGAGGCTTCTGCTCCATCTTCTACTGGCCCACCTCCTTCAGACAGGGCCTGTCTCCTCAACACTGCCAGCAAGAGGGCAGCCTCCACCCAGCGTCCTTACCTTTAAGATTTTGATTAAATGGGAGAAAAAAATTGACCTATTTCAAAGCAGGAGTCTTGTGTTCTAGTCTCATTTCTGCCACCAACTCACTAAGACATTGAACCCTCTGGGTCTCAGTTTTCCCATACGTCACATAAGCCGCGAAGGATTTTGTTTATATGGCTGCATTAGCACGTGACCATACATGAGTGGCGAAGGGCAGGAATGATACTCCACCTGTTAAATGGTTTTGGGTAGTTGCTGTGTGCCACACACAGTGCTGAGCATTGAAAGACAAAGATAAGTAAAAGGCAGCCATTGCCCTCAAGGAGATCAAAATAGAGTGTGGCTAAGTTAGCAACAACAATAGAAATAAGAACAGTCAGTGTTTGTTCAGCACTTCCTATTTGCTAACGCTTGTTTCGAATCCTCCCTATAACTGCATGAGGAAGCACCCGTTTTGCAAGGGAGCACCTGAGGCCTAAAGAAGTTAAGAAACTCACCCAAGATTGCAGAGCTCATAGGCCATGGAATGGGATTTGAACTCAGGCAGTCTGATTGCATAGCCCACGCCCTTCACCACAAAATTTTGGAGTCAAACTTGAGTTGGAATCCAGACTCCAATTTCTTTATTTAAATACTTCTCCCTGGGGGTTAATCCTCAGGACACACAGGCCCATGGAGACCAGAGAGGAAAACCAAAGAACATCTACAATTGCAACTAAATATTTCTTAGAATGGGAGAAGGTAGGAAGAAAAGGTGAATCGCGTGTGATCTGAGCTTCTTAGTGTTAAAGGAAACTTAGACAGATTTCCAGACGGAAGAGAAAGATACCACCTTCCCGGAAACAAACAAGCAAACACACATGGGCTCTGGAGTCAGACAGATGTGGGTGCAGGTCTCAGCTGCCACTTACAAGCTGTGTGGCCTTGGACAAGTCACTGTATCTTCCTGAGCCATAATAAAGGGCATACAGGAAAGGCAGCTAAAACAACCCCTTGCCACGTATCTAAAGATGAGTGACCAAAAGTTACTAATATTTTTTTATCCTCCTCCTCTGTGTCCCCTTCCCTCCCTCCCTCTGGCTGTAGGAATCCTGACCTCTGTGAAGAGATGCTGGCGTTTCTGGTCCAACCCAAGCCAGAGAACCGTCAAGAAGGGGCCTTCATTCTGGATTCTCCGACTCAACACCGAAGTCCCAGCTGTGACGTGCTGTCACCGAAGAGGGACTGGGAAAGGAAAAGCATATATATATAGATATATATAGATATAGATATATATACAGGAAACACCGCGTCCTTGCACTGCTGCTGGGGCTGGCCGAGCAGTCGGCCAACAGCAACAACCAACATCTGAACGCCTACATTTCCTTTGCAGACACATTGAAGAATTGGTGGGACTTTTCAGGAAAAAAAAAAAAATTATGACAATAATCTCTTGCTCCCCCTTTCGAAGCCCCATGGAACGCCAGAAGCAAGCCAGACCACAATGATTGTAGGAGTCCAACACGACCCTGGTTCTGCACGTTACACTGAGCGGACGAGCATTCCATTTGTCCTGCGGCGTGTTGCCCACTCCAATGCAAAGGAAACACTTCTGCAGCAAAGCAAGAGAAGTCGCAGCAGCAAGACACCCACCGTCAACCATTTGCCGAGAAAGAAAGAAACCCACCCCCCCCCAAACCCCCACTCAGAAAGGAGGAAGAACACTGGATTGTTATTTTTTGGGTCTTGACACTGGGCTGCAAAATCCACCTTCCTTTCTTCCACCTTCCCTCCCCCTGACTCATGTGTCTTATGGTCATTTCTGTCTCGGCTGTCTCCTCCCCCTCACCCCCCCCACTGCGTCCCCCCCCCACACCTCCCTCTGTCTCCTGGTCCTGCTAAGGGCCACTGCAGATGACTCTGGTTTGAAACAAGAAAAAGAAAAGAAAGCAAGAACAGAAAACCCAGCCACAGGAAGGGGAAGTAGACATTTTATGTTTATGGGTTCTCATTGAAGGTGCAGCTTGTAGGAAATGTGTATGGATGTGCTTTTAAGTTATGTATATTACATATAACAGGAAACAAATATTAAAATAAACAGTGCTGGTAAGTATGAAGCTGACATTTTAAAATTATAATTATCCGACTGTGATTGATGTATCCCAAGGTTCTTAGATCTCCCTGAACCGGCCCAGCCAAGGAGACCAGGACTCTGGCTGTGGGTTGCTCACAGTAGGAGCTGACGGTTCGGTGTAGTAATACAGTGTGTGGTATTTGTAATTGGTTGATTGGTGGGGAGGGGTGGGGTCCCCAGATGGAGGGGCAGGGGTTTGGCAAGAAGGAAGAAACACAGATGTAGCCCAAGATGCCTTCTCCCCTCGGGCAGTAGCCACCAGGGCCTGGTCTATGCTCAGGTGTGGGGTCCAGAGTTAGGATTCTGCTACCTCCCTAGGGAAATTGCTTCAGTTTTCAGTCTTCTCTTTTTTTTTTTTTTTTTTGGCCACATGTCTTTTCCCTGACCACATTGTGACATCTGACTCCCCATCCAGAGGGAGGTGATGCCCCTGGCCGCTGCAGAGGATGGTGGCTTTAATTTGGCTGTCTGGAGAGTCTCAGCTCACTCTTATCCTCTGCCCTTCCACATTCATTCTCTTCCTTCTGGGCCAAAGCAGCCATAGAGACCATGAACACAGGGCAGGCCCTGATAGGTCAAAACTGCATTTCCAAAGGCTTTGCCTGCCCCTGAATAAGCTGAGGGTGAAAGGTGTTGTTGCTCAAAGGCTCCATCCATGTATAAGACGCTGGCTTCAGAAACCTCCCCTTCAGCCAGCATCTGAGCTCTGAGCCTGTATCCTCGGAGTCCCCCAAATTGCCTCCAGATCACAGAAGCTCTTGGAGAAAGTCCCATCAAAAGCTTGGCATTGACCTCTGGCACACATGGTCTTTCCCAGGCTTGCCTGCCATGAGCTGCTTCTCTGAGCTCACGGAGTCTTCTTTGGAGGAAATGTGTCCCCACTACACTTTAATTTTTCAGTCCCATCTTATCTCCCCAGTCCCACCACTAAAGCAGTCATTAAATTCATTCAACAAATATTTTATTTATTGAGTACCTACATGTGCCAGGCAGTATCCTTGGGCTGAAGGAGAGAATATGGGGGAGGGGAGGGACCCGGAAGTCCTCTGAGCCAGCCTTACATCTTCAATCATGGCTTGCCCCTCTGAGATTCCCACATTCTCTCCGAGTATTGGCCATTGCCCAGCGATACCCCCCAGAGGGCCCAGGCTTACTTACCAGTTACCCCAGTGACTTATGTGCTTAGTTTGCTAAGCTGGTGCTGACCTGAGGCAGGACAGGAAACCAGAACAGCGTTTGTCTCTGTGGGCAAAAATGGGACAGAGAGCAGGCAGGGAGAGTCCTGCACCTGGGGCTCAGTTGGCAGATTCAGCCACATCCTGCCAGGAGCAAGGCTGGTGGCCCGCTCCAACTTCCCCTGAGTGCGACAGCTCACTTTCCACGCACCAGGTTCTTTTTACCATCCTGGTGGAGAAGCCACAGAACCTTCCCTCCCCGCACCGCCCCCCCCACCCTCCACACACACCTTGAGAGCTCCCATTCTTTCTGGGCCATGAGCCAGAGTGGCTCCACCCTCCCTGGGCCACCTGGAATTTGGCTCAGGCACCCCTGCCAGGCGTCATGACCACACTGGTCACACCATGGAGGGAGAATATTGTTCTGGGTTCTACACCTCATTATAAGCCCCTGAATGTGTGGTTTCAGGGCAGGGATGAAGTGACCAGATTTAGCTTGTGGGCCGGCCAGGGTTTGTGGAGATCTCCATCCCATGGATGTTGTGACCTTCCTTCCATGGAGAGGCAGGCAGTGCCACCAGGGAGGAGGGGAGCTGCAAAGCTAAAATCTAGGGCACTGTTTCCTCCCCATCCTCCTCTTCATAGGGAATATAGATGTTTGTCTTGTCTGCCTTCAACCTACTTTTCTGTTTTTCCTTTTTACATTTCTCATCGTTTCTGTGCTGCCTTTCCACCCAGGAGACCACGTAGCAGAGTGGAAAATGTCCTGGAGGGTATCCTGGCTCAGCCATGTGACATTGGACTAGTCCCATCCCACCCCCATCCCCTTTTGGGCCTCAGTTTCCCCACTTACAAATGAGCAGGATAAACCAGAGGCTCTCCAGGGGCTTTTCCCAGTCTGCTGTCATACAGATACTCATTTTCTCTTATTTTGCTTTCTCGGGATCTTTTCCATCTGAGGGTACAGGAAGTGCCAGGACCTGTTTTCAGTTTTTGAATCCTGCAAGCACATTCCAAGACTGGCCTGCAATTGCATGAGCAACATCACTCTAAATAATTTTTTTTTTCAAAAGCACCTTACCAACCAACTGCGATGCTGTCCTGTTCCTTTTTACTCACACCCCTCCCTCCCCTCTCGTCCCGCGCTCCCCCACCTCAGTGCTCTGTGCTGTATGCGTGTGCTCTCTGTTCTTGTATACTCAATAAAAGTGAAATAAATGTGTTTGATGCTGAACCACAAACTGTCTTGGCATCTCTCTCTCCCTCTCTCTTTCTCTCTCTCTCTCTTTCTGTCTCTGACCTTGGCTACGGGTACAAGTTGGCATTGTGGGAAGGGCAAACTAGGATGGAGAAATCCCAACCTTGAACGCTTTCATTCAACACATTTGCCGTTTCCAGTGTGGCCCATGTCTTGGGTTAAGTTCTGCAGGCACAACAGCAAATAAGACAACATTCCTGCCCTCCAGGAACTCTCATGCTAGTAGAGTGCAGGAAATAGATGACACAACAGTCAAGCAGTCAGAGACAATTCCAGAGTGATTAGCACCGGGAAGGAAATGCACAGAGGAAGGAGATGGTTGCTGAGGGAGACCACTTTAAGTAAGGTGGCCAGTTATGGCCCCCCTGCAGAAGAGCTGCATGAAGAGAAACGTCCAGTAAGGTGAGGACCTTGGGCGAGAACATGCTAGGCAGAAGGAAAAAGCACGTGGGCCCCAGGATGAAGAGGGGCTTGGTGTGTGGAGGAACAGCATGACCCATCCTCTTTCGAAAGAAGACCACCTGCATTGGGATCTCTTCTTATAATCCTTCTCCGTGGGAGCCTAGCAGATAACGTATACACCAGTCCCGAGCTTCAGCCTTTGCCCACCGCCATATATGTTGCCACATCCCTATATGTGCCACCATCCCATTATCGACTTCTTTCTTTAAACTGACTCTATAAATGTGTATGTAAAGGAAATGATATCACTTCATAAATGGAAAACTAGTGTCACTTGCCAAAGAAATGAGGTCTTCATAAAAATAAATGCAAAAATATAAAATTAAAAAATGCAAAAATATAAAATATAATTTATGTAAAACTTAAACTCACTCCTTGGACTGCCTGAGTTGCATGTACCACACTTTCCTTTTTACTCTACTAGGTGACTCACCCCAGACCACCTTTCTTTATTGCCCAAAATCTTACAAGTGAGAACCACTGATAATAATTGGATGCATTTTGCATGGTGCCATTTTGCCCCCACCCCCACCCCAGGGAACATTTAGCAATGTCTGAAGACATTTCTGGTTGACACAACTGAGGGGGGTTACTGGCATCTAGTGGGTAGAGGATAGGGATGCTCTTAAACATCCTACAATGCACAGGACAGCTCCCACAACAAAGAATTATCTGGTCTGAAATGTCAATAGTACCAAAGTTGAAAACCCTGATTCGGATGGAGATGTGACCCACAAGGTGGGATTCCAGGGCCACCGTCTGTAGCTTCCATGCCCATAATTCAGTGCCCTGGAGTGTCTGAGAAAACAGTGAGCTCAGCTGGAATGGGGAGCTCTGAGACCAGACTGTGGAGCTCAGCACCTAACACTGGGAATAAGGAAGCTCAGAGAGGGAGCTGAGCTTCTTCGTGCAGGAAATGGAACTGACACAACAGGCTGAGATTGACATGCATGACTGTGACTGATGAAGGCCATCTCTGGTTAATCCTGTAGCATCTTACTGTGATTAACCATGACCTCAAGGCCCAGTCTAGTCTGTAGCCCACTAAGAGATGAGTTTCGACTGAGACAGATTGGTGTGTCCGGCTGTCTCTGAGGAAGTATGACAGGCTAGCTAAGCAGCAGCAGCACAGGGACAAGAATAGCCAGTCAGACCTTGGTTTGCATCCTAGCTCTGCCACTCTCCAGCTGTGTAACCTCTCTGAGCCTCAGTTTTCTCTTCTGTAAGTTGGGAATACTAATACCTACTTACTAGGGTTAATGTAAGGCTTAGAAGTCACATAAGAATGGCCTGCCCTATGGATTTTGGACTTACCTAGCCAGCCCGCACAAGCACATAAGCCAATTCTTTGCAATAAATCTCTTAATATATATCTCCTATTGGTTCTGCCTCTTTGGTTGAACCCTGACTGATACAACCACGCAGCACAGAGCTAGGCCCCCAAATAGAATCCATTTATTAATACTATAGTTAATTAAACTTGATCTATATCTACATCTTCATCTGTATGTATATCTAGTTATATATCCAGCTGAGACTTTGTACCTGGCGCTTCCTACTCCGTTCCAGGGAAACAACAGAGACTAAGACAGTCGTTGCCTGCACCGCCTGAGGATACTGGGCGATTATGGCTGGAGGGATCCATGTGGTGGCTACTGTGGCTGAGACTGGTTCCTCTCCACGCTGGGGGCTGATTTCTGACAATCTGACAATCTCCTCTAGGGCCGAGTGTGGTTGGAAGCTGAAACTGGGTGATAATGGGCCAGAGATGATACTCAGGTAGATACTGGCTGACCCGGACCATTCCTGAGCATCAGATTGTGGCTACTAGGCAGTCATCATCTTGACCCCAGCTTCAGCAACAATGACTGAGACCAAAGGACCAGTGCTGGTGGATGTGTTTCTGGAGCAGGATATGCATAGTTTGGTGAAAGTTGTTACCCATGGCTCAGGAGCTGAAACGTGTAACTGAAAGTGGCAAAAGACGACATTTGATGGGGCGGAACCTGCAGCCGCGGACCGTTCTTCCCGAGACCAAGAGCTCTGCCGGGCCGCTTTCCCCGTCGCGCCCGTCCCGCGCCAAAGCGCGAGAACTTCCGGTGAGTTTCCCCGGTGTCTCAGAGTGGGAGAGTCCGAAGCTGGTGAGTGCGGCGTCCTGGCCTGTTTTAACTCCTCTGCTTTCGTTGTCTGTGTGGCCCGGGCTCCCTCTTCCCGGCTCCAGATCGCGGAGTGCCCTGAAGTGGGATACCTCGCCGGGACGTACGCGTCCTGGTCTCTGGCCGGTGGTGGGACCCTGGTGGCTCTGCAGGCCTTTCTCCCTAAGAAACCGTCACCAGAGACACCGTCGCCACTACTTCCTGGGGCACCCGGGGTAACTTCGCGCTTTTTTCCCCTAACTTTAGAACTTGGGGGCCGGAGACTGTGGCCGCGTCCGACGTGGTTATGTCCGACTCTGTAATTTTGGGTAAGGTATTTGCCCAAACCATCCCTTCGTTTCTCATCTACAAAATGGATATCATGTTTTCATTAAATAAATGCTTATCAAGCATCTTTTATGTGCTCGAGGTACAAAAAGGCTCAAGTCTTATGGAGCTGACAGCTGTCTATTAAACATAGGCAAATTTGCAGCCTGATAAATGAAATGGAAAGGTACAAGGTGCCTTGAGAGTGTATCACTGGATACCTGATCTAGCCCCAGGACATGGACTCAAGGAAGCTGGACTGAGGAAATGACAGTTGTTCTGAGATCAGAAAAATGATTTGAGGAATAGGGGAGGGAAGAGTTTTCTATGCAGAGCAGACTCCTGCTTGAGGGTCTAAAAGAGGCCAGTGTGGCTGATACAGAGAGCTTGCAGGGGTGGGGTGCGTGGTGTGAAACAGTCTGGAGGAGTTGCCAGGGACCAGGCAGCACAGACCTTGTAGGGTTTGTAGGTCACGGTAGGAATTCTGGTTTTCCAGGAGCCACGTGAGAAGCCACTCAGATGACATTAAGTGTGGGTGGTGACATGCTTAGATTGGCACTTCAAAAAGTTCATTCTGGCTGTTGGGTGGAGAGCGGATTGGAGGGGCAGGCACTCTTTGGGTGAGGGACAGGTAACTTGGAGTAAGGATGCGGTAGAGAGAAGCAGATGGATGTGACTTTCTGCATTCCAGGGCATTTTCTCTGTGCCAGGCCATGTGCCAGCTGCTGACGATACAGTGAGGAGAATTATGGGCTGGTGGAATTGGAATAAAGGAATGTCATTATGAAGGAGGAGCACACAGGTGCCCCAAGGGAAAATGGCTAATTGATGAACAATTATTCTGAATGCAATAGCTCTTAATTTAGCAAGTATTTATTAAGTACCTTCTGAATTCAGGGTTAGGAATAAGAAGGTGATGATGCAAATTAGTTAGCAGTGGCTTTCAGACTTTTGACTGTGACCTACAGTAACAAATGCATTTTACCTTATGACCAAAAGTACATACAAACACAAAAAAACTTCAGAAAACAGTTATTATCTTTGTTACTCATGATGCACTCTGATTTTTTTTTAATTCTGTTCATTTAAAAAAAATTAATGTTGGTTGAAACTCTACATTGCTTTCTTGACCCATTAATGAGTTGTGATTTGCAGTTTGAGAAAAAAGTGCTGATTCAGAGTGAGAGTCCTTTGTAGTGGTTTTGGGTTAAGATGATAAAATATGCCCTTAACATTTTTGGAAACTGGTTGGTCTTCCTTTCCTCCCAGTTTAGTTTTAACATAAGAGTAAGAAAAACGGGCAGCTGGTTCTTCTGTTTGTGAAATTTGGGGGTCTTGTTTGTATATCTGGCTGGGTTAGAAGTGCCTAGAGGGCAGTGACTGTCCTACTCTGTGGATGTTTCACAGATTATTGTTTCAGGCAAAGATCCTGGCATAGTGCAGGCGCTCGGTGATTACTTGCTGAATTGAATAGGTAAGTATCTTGGGACTAGAAGGTTAGATAATTGTTTGGATTAAATTAGTTCATGTTGAAACCATTCCTTATAAATACCACCCAGTCAGTATCTGCCTGCATACATGTTTTATCAGTATGGCCTCATGGATAGTTCAGAGGTGGCTAAAATAAGTGTTCTAAGCTCTTTCTCTTCTAAATACTGATCTTGGGCCAGCCACGCCACCTGAATCCATTCTGGGCAAGTGGTCCAGAGTTTCTGCTGACTGTGCACCCTTTGGGAAGTTGTTTAACTCCTTGGACATTAGGGTTTTTATGTGTAAAATGGGAAGAGGAGGTTTGTGGCTGAAAAGCTCTCCACTTCCCAAACCTTTTGTGAATTTTAGATACTGAGCACTCACTTTCCACCTTTTGTCCATATCTGGGCCTTCCTTGTGGCTTATGAGAAATTGGGTATATCCTTCTCAAGTCCTTGGGACTCTTTAGCAATCGAGTTTAGGCAGAGGTGTAGTGTAAGATAATTTAGGCACAGTTATAGTTTCAAATAGACCACCCAGGCTTTCCCCACCTTCAGCCTCTGTTTTGTGTGTGTGTGTGTGTGTGTGTGTGTGTGTGTGTGTGTGTGTGTGTGAGAGAGAGAGAGAGAGAGAGAGAGAGAGAGAGAGAGAGATGTGAGAGCAGATCCTGAGTGGACAGTGGGAAGAATACTGGCCTGGAGGACAGGGTACCTAAGTTCTAATTTGTGAGACCTTGAGCATGTCACTTCTCCTTGATGTCTTTCTAGCTGTGAAGTGAGTGTTCTCGCTCATTAAAACACAAAATCCTCTTTCTCTGTGAGTCTTATTTTCCTCATTGGTAAAACTGATTAAGGTTTGTGGTGAAGATTAAAGGAGATAATTATGTCAAGGGTCTGATTCAATCTGGCACATGGAGAATCCTCAGCAAATGATGAACTCTGATTTCTTTCTTTTTTCAGTTCTGTAAGACAAGAAGGGTTGTTCTTTTGGTCACATACCACTGGTCTCATGGCTGCCATGCAGATGGATCCTGAGCTTGCCAAGCGCCTCTTCTTTGAAGGGGCCACCGTGGTCATCCTGAATATGCCCAAGGGGACAGAGTTTGGCATCGACTACAACTCCTGGGAGGTGGGGCCCAAGTTCCGGGGCGTGAAGATGATCCCACCAGGCATCCACTTCCTCCACTATAGCTCTGTGGACAAGGCCAATCCCAGGGAGGTGGGGCCTCGTATGGGCTTTTTCCTTAGCCTGCAGCAGCGGGGGCTGATGGTCCTGCGCTGGAATGCAATTCGAGAAGAGGTAGACCTGTCCCCAGCCCCAGAGGCTGAGGTGGAGGCCATGAGGGCCAACCTCCAGGAGCTGGACCAATTCCTGGGACCTTACCCATATGCCACACTCAAGAAGTGGATCTCACTCACCAACTTCATCAGTGAGGCCACAATGGAGAAGCTGCAGCCTGAGAGCCGGCAGATCTGTGCCTTCTCAGAGGTGCTTCCTGTGCTGTCCATGAAGCACACTAAGGACCGGATAAAGCAGAATCTACCTCGCTGCGGCACTGAGTGCAAAAGCTACCAGGAGGGCCTGGCCCGGCTGCCAGAGATGAAGCCCAGAGCTGGCACGGAGATCCGCTTCTCAGAGCTGCCCACACAGACATACCCGGCAGGTGCCACGCCAGCAGAGATAACCAGGCACAGCATGGACTTGAGTTATGCCTTGGAGACTGTGCTCAGCAAGCAATTCCCCAGCAGCCCCCAGGATGTGCTCGGTGAGGAGGGATGAGACTCTTTGGGAGTGGGCCAGGGGAAAAGTGTATGGTAGAGGGCTTTAGAGTAAGGGCTACATCTTGGACTATCTAGTCCAGTGGTTCCTAAACTTGGCTAAGGAAGCAGTCTCACCCAGTCCCCCTGGGGACTGATTCAAGAGATCTGGAGTGGAGCAATACCTGTCTGTCTGTCTGTCTATATAGTAAGCAAGCACCATAGGTGAACCTGATGCAGCCAATCCTGTGTTTGGGAGCCACTGATGTGGCCCAGCCCCTCATTTTACAGATTGAGGTTCACAGATGGAAAGGATTTGGCCAACTATGTGGTTGAAATGAGACCAGAGCCCAGGGCTCTGGGTTCCCATCTGCCTCCTCAGTTCGCTCCTGATTCTCTCAAGGTGTTGGTCTCTCCACGGCTTAGACCAGGATGGCGATTTAAAAAAAAAAAATTTTTTTTTAATGTTTATTTATTTTTGAGGCAGAGAGAGATAGAGTGTGAGTGGGGAAGGGGCAGAGAGAGAGGGAGACACAGAATCTGAAGGAGGCTCCAGGCTCCAAGCTGTCAGCACAGAGCCCGACGTGGGGCTTGAACTCACGAACTGTGAGATCATGACCTGAGCCGAAGCCGGGCACCCAACCGACTGAGCCACCTAGGGGCCCCCAGGATGGCGATTTTTAAAAAATTTTTATTGCTTTTCTCCCTTAGTGCAAAAATAATATATGGTCATCAGAGAAGCAAAACAAAAATTCACTCCCAATTCCCACCATCTAGAAATAACCTTTTTTACATTTTGGTGTATTAACTTTTTGTCTTTTATATATGTATGTATCTATGTGCAGTATTTCATTTGAGTCTCTGTATATTTCTATGAATTTCCTTTTAGTTTTTTTTTTCTTCTACTTAATTATATGTGTTTGTGTGTATATATGATTTTTTACAAAAACAAGATTACAGTATATTATTTTGTTATTTTATAATCTGCTTTAATATAAACATTTTTCTATGTCATTGAAACAGTCCCTCTAATGTGGCTGCTTATGTGCCATAGTTATTGAACTAACCCTCTGTTGATGGACCTTTAAGATGTCCCTATTTTCTCTATTGTGTCATCTAGTGAACATCCTTGTGTGTACTTAGACATATATTTAGGGTTGAAATTGTTCAAAAAAGTTTCTTTAACGGTTATTTTTGAGAGAGAGAGAGAGAGAGAGAGAGAGCGAGTGAGCATGAGTGGGGAAGAGGCAGAGAGAGAGGGAGACACAGAATCCGAAGCAGTCTCCAGGCTCCGAGCTGTCAGCAGAGCCCAACACGGGGCTCAAACTCATGAACCATGAGCCAAAGTCGGATTCACAACTGACTGAGCCACCCAGGCGCCCCCAGGGCTGAAATTGTTGATCAGAGGGAGCATGTTGCCAGCTGGGGTGAGGCTGTTGTGTATCACCTCTGAAATGGCAATTTAGCAAAGACTGCATGGTTGGAGAACGATGTCTTGTTTCAATTTATATTTCTTTGATTGCTAGTGACAACAAACATTTGTCACACCTTTAACAGCTATTTATATTTTTTCTTTTACAAATTGTCCAGGTATTTGCCTATTTTTCTGTTGGAAGATCAATGAGAAATTTGAATATAGGGTCCTCTATATCATTGGCTCGCTGATGAAAGGGCATGTTTTAATGGGTGCATCTTAATGCATTACACAGTATTATCATTTAATAAGTAACAGTTGAAATTCTGGCTTAGAAATGAACAGAAATCCTGTTTTCTACCTCTTAAACATTTTAGTTCTTCACAGTAATCTTGTGAAGGGTCTGTTGCAGGGATAACTATATCTTCCTGACAGCTCCTTGAAATTATTTCTGATCTCATAATTTAATTTTAGACTAGGCCAGAAATGCATGAATTCAAGTAAGTGCCCTAAATTCAGAGAATAAGCTCCTATTTCCACAACTAACCAGGTAAAGCCAACTGTAGAAGCAAATCATTAACCTCAATCGTACAAAGAAAATTTGTGTCTTGAAAATATCAGTCAACATCTAATATCTGGACCAGGCAGCTAGTCAAACTTAGTTCCACAAGCCTAGGAATAGGATACTAGTTTTTCAGGGCTCTGGAGGGAACAGAGATCAAACAGCATGCATTTAAAGAGGTACTTGGTGTTGAGTGCATCTGTTCTTTGTATGGCCCACATGTAGGTATGACACCACAGAAGCCCTCATTAAATTTGAAGCCAGAGAGAATGTCTCTCATCAGCAACAGTATATCTTGGCAACGAGAGACCCAGTTGCTTGCCCAAGGACAGTGGCTTCTGGATCATCAGGTCTCTTTGTTTGAGACAGGCATCTGGTGGAAATGTGGGAATAATAATAACCGATATTTCTTGAGTGCTCCTTTGTGCCAGGCATTATTCTAAATGCTTTACATGTACTATACTGATTCATTTAATCTTCACCACAGCCCTCAATTAAGGAAATTGAGGTATAAACAGATTGAGTAACTTGCCCAAGGTCAGACAGCTGTGAAGGGTAGAGCTGAGATTTGAACTCAGGTAGTTTGGTTCCAGAGCTGGTGCTATTTAGCCACAAAGCTGTTCATAGAGATCCAATTACAGAGCCCTGTGGGTAAGCAAATGCAAGTGATTTTGGCTGGCAGGCTAAGCCTGGAACAAATACTCACGAATTTTCCTCTTCTGGGGGGCTCTGGAACTGTTGTCACCCGATAGGAAATCTGTTTTATCTTTCTTTTGTTCCCACTGGCAAGCATTGGATGTGTGACCTTGGGCAAGTCCCTTGACTTCATCTGCAAAATGAGACAAGTACCACTTTCCCTGAACACCTTCTGGAGTTGCACTGAGGATTACATGGTGTAGTACAGCATTTCCCCAGTGCTGGAACAGACCATCTGCATCAGAATCACCCGGGGAGCTTTTTCGAGCTACAGATAGTGACGCTTCATCATCTGTCCTCAACCAGGATCTCCGTGGGTGCAGCTTGGGCAGCTTCATCTTTAATCAGCTCTCCTAGTAATTCTGCTGGGCAGTCAAGTTTGGGATCTGCCTGGCATAATATGCATGAACACATTTGGTAAACTTCTTAAGTGCCAGGCATATATTAGGTGTACTTCTTTTGTAGTCTGAGTTTACAAAACCACAGTTTGGTTTTTCGTGGCTTGAGTTTATAGCAGTTCAGCAAACTTTTACTGAGCATCTGCTCAGTGCAAAACCCCGCCTAGTAGGAGTGCTCTGCAGGGGTGCCAGGATACAAGGCCACCACCCATTGCTGAGGTCCAGTAGACTTGGCGGCCTTGTATAGTCAGCCGGCACTCCACCGTCTCAGGATCATTCTCTCTGTGCCTTTCAGGTGAACTCCAGTTTGCATTTGTGTGCTTCCTCTTGGGGAATGTGTATGAGGCATTTGAGCACTGGAAGCGGCTCCTTAATCTCCTGTGCCGGTCCGAAGAAGCCATGGTGAAGCACCACACCCTCTACATCAACCTCATCTCCATCCTGTACCACCAGCTCGGCGAGATCCCCGCTGACTTCTTTGTGGACATTGTCTCCCAGAACAACTTCCTCACCAGCACCTTACAGGTGAGCCATCTTTTGGCTGACACCCATGGGGGTCAGAATTAAGGCTAGGATGGGTGAAAGCACCCTGGGAAGGTTACTCTTTTGTTTCAGTTACCTAACCTCGGGCTGTTTCCTGGTTCTCTCCTCTACTCAGTTGTGAGTTCCTTGATGCCAGAGACCCTCTCTCTGTACCACCATTTCCCTGACTTGCTCCTAGAGTGCCACGCAGTGGGGTACTTGGCATTTGAATAACTTCCACCTCTATGAGTTATTCAGCTCAAAACTGTAGCCATAAGTTGGTACTACCCAGTAGGACAGAGTTTTGAAGCTTGTTATTTCCAGGGAAACATCTGCAGCTCCTTAGATCTCATTTAAGCATTAAAGTAACTTTGATTTCCTGTTCAAACAAAACGTGCCAGTTTCTGCAGAGATTCTCTGACCGAAAAAGTGAAATTTGCTTTTAACTTGGCAATTAAATTTTCATTATGAGTGATAATTAGGGAAGAAGCTTCAAACAACTTACAATCTTCATCCTGTGCTATTTCCTCCCTTTGCAAATAGATTAGCTTCCTTTATGTTCTTGGGACAGCCTCTGTCACTCACATTTTGTAAGTTTCTCAAGTGTAGAAGATGCAGAAGCTGTCAATTTCCATACTTTTGTTCCCTGAGCTGCTTTTTTCTCCCTGTGTGTGATACCACTATGAGGCCCACTCCTTACAAGGTGGCTATTCACTAACCTCCCACACCCACCCAGGGTGAGAGAAGGAATGAACTTTCAGGGAATGCCTGTTGAGTATCAGGCATCATAGTTATCATGCTTCTTGGATTCCCTCATTTAATCTCTCCGAAGCCCTTCAAGGAAGGGAGGAATATTTCCTGTTTACAAATGAGAACATTGAGACTCGAAAGATTAAGTCATTTATATAAGGTCACAGAGCTGGTAAGTGGCAGAGTCGGGATTTGAAACCAGGCCTGAGTCTTGTGCTTATGCCCCTAGGTACTGCATATGACGTAGATCCCCCCAGTAAGGATTCTTGATTGACATTAGTGGAAATACCACCAGGGGCTTGTTTCTCAGGTAGTGGACACTTTTCGAGAAAAAAACATACTGTTGGAAGAATCCCTGTGAGCAGGCAGCTGACAAAACTCTGGCGGTTGGAAGACTTGTGTAGACCATGGGGACAAGTTGGTCAGCTGATGGTTTGAGCCTGGCGTATTCTACTTCAGAAGAGTTCTAAAACTGCTCTTTTACTGGCTATTGATATAACAGAGGAATTAAATCCCTTCATCTTTCCTCCTAAGGGGAAATTCCGCCCCCCCCCCCCAAAGTTATTGGGTTGTGTGAGCCAGTAACTGATGAGGGGTGAGAGGGGGCATCCGCTTGCTAACTTGCCTCTGGCAGTGGCCCATGGGAATGACGTGCTACCCTTGTGATGTGCGTTAATGCTGTCACACAAACATAGGAGGGCCACACTGTGTCATTGGCTGTCCTGACCATTGTCAGCACAACCGACAGCTGAGCTCTAATTACTGACGCTGTGTTGCCAACAATGATTTATGAAGCAGAGAGGACCCAGATGGGTTGCTAGATGCCCAAGTGGAGTGTGCAAAGCTGATGGAAGAATTCTGTCTTTGGACTTTTCACCAAGAACATTTGATGTTCATTTTTTAGAAAAATCCAGGACAGGTGCCTTTAAAAAAATATATCAACACATATTTTTGAGCATCCTGCCTTTATATACAACACTCTGCTGAAGGTGTTGAGGGTTACATATATTAGTTAGGGTTCCTGCCCTTGAGGGATTTATTCATTGATTTAGCAGGTATTTGCTGAGCATGTGCTATATTCAAGGCCCTGTTGTAGAACTGGGAATAGAACTTTGAACAAGACAGAGTCCCTGACGTGGGAAAGTAAACAAATGAATTGACTCAAGTCCCTCCAGACAGCATTGTTTAGAAGGCTGTCATGCCCTAGTACCATTTTCCTGAGGCAGGCCTTGAGACCTGTGTGGTCTCATCTAGACTGCATCAGTCTGTCAGCTCCCACGCCAACCCCGGTCAGTCCACCCATGTCTCATGCTGCATCCTGAGTTGCTTCTCTGACATGCGGACATGATCCTACTTCTCTGCATCTCCTTGTTTCCTAGAAAGTTCAAAGCCCAAGCATAGGTCACAAGGCCCATTCTGATCTGGCTCCTGACCTGTTCTCCAGCTTCTCCTTCCTCTCCCTACTTCCCCCATGTCAACTCTAGCAATAGTGGTCTCCCTGCACATTCCCACGTATGCCATGCTATTTCAGGCCTTTTTTTTTTTTCCCCCGATGGCACAAAACACATAACATGAGATCTACCCTTTTAACACATTTTTAAGTTTACAGTACAGTATTGGTAACTATAAGCACAGCAGATCTCTAGAACTTTTTCATTTGGCACGACTGAAACTTTATGCCCATGTTTCATGCCTTCTTAACTGAACATGATTTTTGTTCTACCCGATGTGGACTTGTTCATCCTACAAGATGCCCTCAAGGCGTTTCTCTGTGAAGCCATCCCTGATCTCTCTCCTTTACATATTATTAGCCTACTTTGGACGTGTTGCTATTATATTGCACAGGCCGTGCATGCTGAAATGTGTACGTTGTCTGCCTGACTTCCCCACTAAGCTGTGAACTTTTATCCAAAGCCTGTTTGTTGTTCATCTGGTTATTTTCAACACCTAGTCAAGGCCTAGCATTTCTCTCACTTTGTGTAACTGGATGTTTTTAGATGGATGGAATGCATCAATCATGTGGTAGTGTAAATAGATGCCTCTAATATGATGGGTATAAACAGTGCAGTGAGATCAAAGGGCAGTATAAGCATCATAAAGGAATTGGTTGATTAAGACTGGAGTTGCAATATGAGGAGGTAGAGGATCAGCAGTGGCTGTGAAAGGAGGCATTTAACCATGTGTTGGAAGGATGAGTGAGATTTCAACAGGCACACTGTAGAAAAGGATATTATAATACCTTTTTTTTTTTTTAATTTTTAACGTTTACTTATTTTTGAGACAGAGACAGACAGAGCATGAATGGGGGAGGGTCAGAGAGAGAGGGAGACACAGAATCCGAAACAGGCTCCAGGCTCTGAGCAGTCAGCACAGAGCCCAACGTGGGGCTCAAGCCCACGAACCATGAGATCATGACCTGAGCTGAAGTCGGACGCTTAACCGACTGAGCCACCCAGGCGCCCCCCTCCCCTTTTTTTTTTTTTAAATGGAGAGTTAACATTGGTACCATCTTGGCAGTGAGAATCCAGTCCCCCCACACAGACGCACTCACTCAGGGTGTGTATGAGTGAATGAATCAGTCCATGAAAGCCTTCCTCAGCCAGCCGCCTGCTCTGCCCCCAGGTAGTCAAGTAAGTGGAACTGGCTTTCTTACTTAGGAACTTAAATGCTACTACCCACGGAGAGGGACTGGTGTTTGTATGTGTAAGCACTTAAAGGCTGCCACATTAGCTGGTATAAAATTAGCCACGTAATGGCCTTTGTCATTAGAGGCCCTTTTGAATAGACGCCACTGATTTTTATAAATCCCATGGATTTAGGTTGAATAAAAATTATTTGTTTTACAAAAATAGATACAGTTTTTTTCTTTTATTAAAAGCAACTTGAATCACCATAATTTGTTTAAAACCAATGAAAGGATAATCTGAATTTAATAGTGTGTTAGAAAGTGAGTTATGTACAAAATAAGGATTCTCGTTGCTGATTGCATAGCATTTGGGCATATAGTCACGTAACCTGTTTTTTAAAATACTTTTAGTCACAGTAGGCCACCTATGCTTTCCAGCTTCATTTCTTGCCAATATTCTAAATGCCAGTGTCCATCTTTAACTCTTGATGGAAAACACTGGCTCTGACAATGATGTCTATAGTATTTTTATCACAGCACCAGCCATGATCAATTTCATCTACCTGCTCGTACACCTCCTGCCACCAGCTATCCCTTTGTCACATTTATTGTGTGCATTATCTCATTTAGCCTTCACAACAGTGTTCAGAGTTAAGTGTATAATTTCACTTTATGGTGAGGAAACGGGATCAGAGAGGTCACATCATCTTGCCCAAGATCACCAGAGCTAGTGGATAGCAAGGCTGCGTTTTGATTCTGAAGCCTGTGGTGGGTTCCCATTTATTAGCCCCAGATGAAACATCCCAAAGTCTTTAAAGTGACGTCAGAAGACATGATTCCTGCTGCTTTTTACTCCTGGTAATCATTGTGAAATGATAGTTTTGCTTTTAAGACCACTTTCTTCTTCTGCAGGTGGAAAGAGAATGTTCTACCTCTGGCTAGTTTCATTCTAAGTTGAATAATCATTTGGGAATTGAAAAATTAGGAAATTTCATCTTTTTTGTCTGTCCAAAAAATAGGATAAGATAGTGACTCAGCTACCCACCTTGATATTTTGAATTTCTCAAGGTGACCTGACTGAACTCAATTTATTTAACTTGGGTTTAAAAGGAGGCTCTCACATTTCTGATTAAAGTTATTTACAATTTTAGAATATATAGACTTAATGATGAAAATATGAATACCTTTTTCTATATTTAAAGAAAAATACCCAAGGGCTGTGCTTTTATTGTATTTTATTTTATTTTTGTTGGGGTTTGCTTTTAGTTTTAGATAAATGCAGTTTTTTGTCTAGTGTTATTATCCTTTTTCAGAAATATTTTTTAAATATCCAGGATTAATCTTCCGATATTAAGATGATTCATTTCTCAGTGATGTTAAGTGTTTATTTGATTTCACTTTAATTAAAGTAAAACAAATAGATCATTATTAAATGTTCTGAAGAAACCATAAAATTAATCTAAAAACAAGAGAATCAAAGTAAATTCTTACTTGAAAACTAGGTACTGTCTATACATCTCCTTTTCTGAATCATGGGTTTTTTAAATATTAAGTTTGTTAACTACATGGGCAAAAATAGACCATTGGATGCCAGGGGCTTGGGTAGGGGGAGGGTTTGACCACTAAAGAGCAGCACAAGGGAGTTTCTTGGAGTGACAAGACTATTCAGTATTCTGATTATGATGGCGTGTGGGCCTCAGACTCGTAACACTGAATACTGAAAGAGAAAAACTAATACCTTGATTATATTATACAGTGGTTGCATGGGTGTACACATTTGTCAAAACTAATTGAACACTTAAAATGGGTGAATTTAGTTGTATGTAAATTATACCTCAGTAAAGTTGCTTTTTAAAAAAAGTCCCTGGCTCCCCGTAGGGCAGTGCTGAAAATACTACTAATATATTAAGTCTGTGTCGAGACAAAAAAGAAGGTCTCGGTAGGGAGAAAGGATTGAGGTTTCTCTACTTGGACTGGATTTCGCTCAACATTTATTAACTTGCTCAGTGTTTATCACCATTCTCATCTGTACAGTGGGAATAACAATTTCCTGGCCTCCTACCTCCCAGGTTTGTAGTGTCCAGGCTTGTAAAGATTAAATTGACAAGTTCTTTAAAAAGGACAAAGCACTTTTTAAATTAGAAGCCTTATTTTTCAGACAGAAGCCTTCTCTTATACCTGCCTCTGGTTGATTTTACTCCCCGGCATCGTTTGAGAGATGGTTGAGAAGGATGAATGATGAGTATGAGCCCAGCCTGTTTGGACCTGTCCCTCTTGGCCATTGCCAAATGCAGGGCAGCCCCTGCATCTCATTCATATCTGTTCAGTGAACATCCTGTGGGCCCTAACTCTATGCCAGGCCCTGGGCGATACGCTATGTGGAACACATTGAGAATAAAGACTCATCCTCTACCCATAAGGAGCACAGATCACTGTGATACAAGCACAGTGTGAGAAATGCTATAAGGAAGGCTCAGGCCCAGTGTGAGGGGAACAGAAGCTGGAGCAGTTCATTTCAGCTTGGGCTTTTATAAGAGGCATGTCACAAGGAGGTAGCTTGTGAGCTGGTGGCATTCAGGGGCCACCTCCTCCCCAGGATGAGTCCTTTATGTTGTGCAGCACCATCACATAATTATTGAGCAATTAGTTGGTACCAAGGACTGCAAAAGTGAACCAAAAATGGATTTTCATCGAACCTGTGGTCTTCATTTTTTTGCTTATTAAACACCGTTATGTCAGACTCCGTGCCAGGAGTGTGGTATGCAGTAGCCGAGAGTCACTGCTTTGGAGTGGCTCCTTGTCTCTTGGGAGAGCTCAACAGCAAATGGACTGTTACCTAACTGAAATTGAGGCTATGTTCGTGGTAACCCTGGGCCCTGGAGGAGCATAAAGGAGCACCTGTTCCATCCTTGGTCTGGGAAGACATACTAAAGGAGGTGATGTCTGAGCTGGACCTGAGTCACTAGTGGAAATTAGTAGGTGAAGAAGGTGAAAGTTGGGGTGGAAGGGTAGTCTAAGCAGAGGAGAAAGCATGTGTGTGTAGAGAGGCACAGAAGAGGCAATAGAGCATGTTTGGCAGCTGCTCAATGTGGCTGGAGAGGCAGGGCTGTGTGGAGAGGGGTACAGTTTACTGTGTAAGAAGAGGAACAGGAAGAGGCTTTAGCAAATTCAGCCAGCAGCCTCCCCAGGACCTTGGGGCACACCCAAGGGTATGCAGGGCCTCCAGAGCTAATGCTGCTTGAAATGAGGCTTCTCTGCTTCCCGTACAGGGGCCCCTCCCCAGAGTTCAGCCGGGCTCCACGTTCAGCACTCCAGGGCAAGCTCCATTAGCTGCCTATAGACAGGCGGCCGGTTTCCCTGCTGCCCTCCCACCACCAAGCTCACACAACCCCTCTAATTAGTTATTGATCTGTTTTGTTGTGGCTTTGCTTCCCGCTCCTGTATTTAGTCGATTCCCAAGTTAATGAAACCAAATTCTGTAACCCCCACGCATGCTTCTGCACATACTCCCCTCCGCCCCAACCTCAGTCACTTCTGTCCTTGCTACCACTCCAACAAAATGGATCCAAACAGAGACTGCTAAAATGAGCTTCACTCCTGCTAATAGGCAGTGGAGAAGCAGGTGTCCCTGGAATCAGATGTAGAGTACACCTGTTAATTTTATCAGGTCAAGGCTCCTGGAGATGAGATTCCTTCCATGGTGGAATGTGGGCTGGCCACAGCACTAGACTGATGTGGAACAAAGAGCTTCTCCCACCTTCATGCTCCTGTGTCTGTAGGGTAGTCTGGAAAAAACTACCCTTTCCCTTCTGCACGGTTTTTATCCAGTCATTTAACTCCTCTTTGCCTCCATTTCCATAAAATAGGCATTCTGGTGTGTCTTTCCAGGGCATTGTGAGGATCCGTTGGGATATTCTGAAACTTCTTTGAAAACAGTAAAATAATATGAGAAAGAGTAATGAGTTTGCTGTTACTCTTAGAAGTAATTGGGATCCAGGAAAATCACATGTAGAGAAAATTACTGTTCTGCCCCCTACCCATGGTTATATCAGATGAAACCGAATTAAAAAGAACATCAAAACAAGGGATTAATATCCAGAATATATAAAGAACTACAGTAACTCAACAATAACAAAAACCTGACTAAAACTGGACAAAGGACTTAAGTAGACATTTCTCCAAAGAAGACATACAGATGGCCAGTACATCTACATGAAAAGGTGCTTAACATCACTGCCCATTAGGGAAATGCAGATCAAGACCGCAGTGAGATACCACTTCATACCCATTACGGTGGCTATTACTAAAAAATAATGGGGGCACTTGGGTGGCTCAGTCGGTTGAGTGTCTGACTTGGGCTCAGGTCATGATCTCACAGCTCATGAGTTCGAGCCCCGCGTCGGGCTCTGTGCTGACAGCTCAGAACCTGGAGCCTGCTTCAGATTCTGTGTCTCGCTCTCTCTCTCTCTGCCCCTCTCCCACTCTGTCTCTCTTTCAAAATAAATAAAAATTTTTTTAATAAATAAGAAAAAATAACAGATCTTGGCAATGACGTGAAGAAATTAGAACCCTTGTTCATTGCTAATGGTAATGTGAACCGGTGCAGCCCCTGTAGAAAACATATGGTGGTTCCTCAAAACATTAAGCAGAATTACCTCATGATCCAGAAATTCCACTTCTAGGTTTATACCCCCCAAAATTAAAAGCAGGGACTCCTGTCATGTCACAGTAGCATTATTTATAATAGCCAGAAAGTAGAAACAACCCACATGGTCATTGACAGGTGAATGGGAAACATAATGTATATGCATACAATGGAGTATCAGCCTTATAAAGGGAGAAAATTCGGATGCGTGCTACAACATGAATGAACTTTGAGGACATTTCATGCTAAGTGAAATAAGCCAGGCACAAGAGGACAAGTACTGTATGATTCCACTTGTACAGGGTACCTAGAGCAGACAAGTTCATGGAGACAGAAGGCAAAGGGTGACTTCCGGGGGCTGGGGGAGGGGCAATGCGGAGTTAGTGTTTAATGGGTACAGAGTATCATTTGGGGGGGGATGAACAAATTCTGAAGATGGATGGTGGTGATGGTTATATAGCAATGTGAACGTAGTTAATGCCACTAAATTGTACACTTAAAAATGGTCAAAATGGTAAATATCACGTGTATTAGTTTTTCAAACGATAATGTAAAAACTGGTTAAATTGGTAGGTTTTGTGTTACGTGTGTGTTACCACAGTTTCAAGAGAAGAACCTCAAAGACAACTTTCAAAGGGAATAGAAACCTCAGTCTGGCAGCCTGTGGCCCATGTAGATTAGAGCAGCGGTTCCACCTCGTTGGCATAGGGCCTGTGACTTTATGGGACACAGGGGCTTGCTTATAAGCCCTCCAAGCCTTTCTTGATACCAGCTGGTGTAGTTATTGTCCAGGTGCCCAGGAGAGCACCTCAGGGGACCAGGCCTGGGTGATGGCCCCACTGGCCTTACTCTCAATGGGGCATCTCTGCCCAAGATAGTAATTTTCCATTCTAGTCCTGCCCCAGCTTCTCAGCTGGGTTTGGACCTTCTTTCTTGGTTTGGGGGGAGCACAGCAGGTGGCCTGGGCCTGTGCCAGCAGCAGCTGATCCACCCGCCCCAGAGAGCTGAACACCATGAGGAAATTTCCACAGCTTTCTCGGCCCCCACTGTGTTCTCAGGAGTGACTTATCCTCTGTTCTCTGTAGGTTTTCTTTTCCTCCGCCTGCAGCGTTGCCGTGGATGCCACCCTGAGGCAGAAAGCTGAAAAGTTCCAAGCTCACCTGACCAAGAAGTTTCGGTGGGACTTTGAGGCAGAGCCAGAGGACTGTGCCCCAGTGGTGGTGGAGCTCCCCGAGGGTGTGGAGACTGGCTAACGGGGAATACTGTCAGCCAGGGGAGGCCCCTTCCCACACAGCTGCAGTCCTGGCCTCTCCATTCATCCCTTCCTACCGGGACCTGTAGGGGTAGTGGCCCCACCAGGTTCTGCAAAGTTAGAGCCAGAATTCCCTCTTTTACCAGTAAATAAGTTTCTTCAGTACCAAAGAGGCTATGTGCATCCTGAGGGCACATTCATGGGCTCCCATCAGCCTGGCCATGGGACTAACCTAACTGAATTCTAAATGGGCTCCTATAGAAGCTCTCGGGAGAGACCTGCCTCAGCAGCACCCTACTTCATTCTGAATGAGAAGAATGTGAGCCAAAAACCCAAGAGAACTGATAGCTCATTCCACAGGATGGTTAGAAAACGAGACACCCTGGACTGCACAGGGTCTGAGATATCCGTTGGTGACTTTAAAAGTTAACTAGAAGTTCCTAGGGAAATGAGCTAGAATTTCTGTCTGTCCCTTGTTGAATGGGAACACGTCACAGAAAACACAGGCCTGTGACCACTCAGGAGCTCCAGATTGGGAAGGGGGAACCCAGAAGACAGGTGGGTTGAGTCTGACGAGTGGTCAGCTTTTGCTTTCTCCGTCAACATCCCTTCCTCCTGTCCAGAGGTCCCAGTGGGTAATCATCCAAGACTGTTGTGGCCCCTGACCTCAGGGGCCTTGCTGATGCCACGTTCCTCTCTTCCATTCCACTCTGAGGCCTCAGTCCCAGAAGTGGGACTTGGCAGCCCCTCTGTACATCCCCATTCCTCACCAGAGCCACCATGACTATTTCTGATGACCTGGAGATTCAACAACAAAGAGGAAGGTTCTTGCTCAGAATAGGCTTCTTTGGCCCTGCTGAAGTTCTCTGTCTGTGTTCAGAGTTCTGGAGATGACCTGACCCACCTGGATCTTCCCAGTCCTGCTGTGGAGCTGTCAGCCACAGGAGTAATGATGCTCCCATTCCCTTGGAGTCCTGAGGGTGTACCCACATACATGGGTCCTGCCACCCTGACCTCAAACCGTTGTACTACGATCAGAATCCCTGCGCCATTCTTTTCCAAGGCTGCGGCTCATACCAGGTTTCTGAATGAGAATCCGTGCTGGTTAAGACTTTTGGTTCCATTTGTTTCCTTGGAGATGTTTTTCCAAGAGCATAACATACATTAAAGTCTTTGAGTTGAGATTAAATCCCCTTGTGTGAGTCTCTCTTGCAGTTAATTTGCCCAGTTCTCAGCTGCCAGGCCACTGTCCATAGACCCACATCTCCCTACTGAGCACCAGGAGACTCTGCCCAACATCTTCAGTCTCTGGAGGAGGCAAGCAGCCAGCTTTGCCTGCTGTGACCAGTGGGGCTTCCGAGATAGGCATACCTGAAAGGATCGAGGCCCTGTAGCTTTATAATAACCAGAAGTTCCTCCTTGTGTGAATTTGCTATTCTCTTCCACCCAAAGCCCACTCATCAGAACTACCTGGGGAGCTTGTTAAAAGTACGCATTCCAAAGGAATGAATTACTAGTCCATGCTACAACATGGATGAACCTTGAAAACATTGTGCTGAATGAACAGAGCCAGACAAAGGCCACCCATTACATGACTGCATTCATATGAGTTGTCCAGGATAGATCCACAGAGAGAGAAGTTAGTGGTTGCCAGGCACTGGGAGAGTGGGGAAGGGGGTTGACTGCCAATAGCTCCGGGGTTTCTTAGGTGATAGAAAGGTTCTGGAATTAGCGAGTGGTGATGGCTGTACCACCTTATGAATATACCCAAAAAAACCCCACTGGAAGTGCACACCTAAAAATGGTGAATTTTATGCCATGTAAATTATATCTCAATAATAACTTTTTAAAGTACATATTTCCAAGTCCCACCCCACAGGGATTCAGAGGCTGTGAATCTGGATATGGCCTGGGTCCTGTGGCACACTCAGTTTTGAGTAACTACCCAGAAGTAACAGCATTGCAATTTAGTACTTAGAGTTCCATTGGGACAGAATTTGTGTCCTCCTGGCATTGTCAGAGCAGCGTCTGGAAGTTGGGTCATGTGACTATGTTCTTCAAGCTGTTGGTCTGCTATCTACACAGACCCACTACCCCCTACAACCCACACAAACAGGGATTAAGAAAAAGTAACCACTATTTGCTAAGTGTTCTGTTAGTTCACTTAATCCTCACAAAAATATGGGCTAGGTGCTACTATTATCCTCATTTTACTGTAAGAAAATGGGCTCAGAGACCTTCAGTCATTCTGCCGGCGTCCCACAGCTAGTAAGGATTGAGCACAAGAGTCAAGCCCGAGCCCCTTGGTGGCCAGAGCCCACACTCAGCTGCTGTGTTCACTGCTGTGATGTACTCTCTCCCTGCCCTTGCAGGTCTAGGACAGCCTTCCCTTCTCCCTGCTTCCCGGATCTAGGCCTGGCCCTGTTGCCAGCCAGCTGTGTGAAGTCGGACAAGTCACTTCCTTGGGCCTCGGTCTACTTACATGTAAAGTAAGAGAGTTTGCTTAGATATGGGGTTTCTGATGTAGATTCTCCAGGCTCCCTCAAGAATTTAAAAGTGGACCATTGTGTTATTTTAAATGTTTTCAAAAGGGAAACTACATTTGCACAGGATAATGTGTCCGGACTGACAAAAAACCAATAGGTCTCTTGTTTGGGGCCGGAGTGACATCGACTCTGTCTCCTGCTGGTCCCAGCTGGCAGTCCTCTATGTGTCTTTGATGAATAAAAAATGTGAAAACAAATTAATTATTACTTAATACTTGCAATATTTCTGGAAGGCAGAAACCTTGCAAATGGAGAGCCAGTGGCCTTGCTGATCTGTAAGCTCCTTCCACTTCTAACACATCTAAAAGTGAAGCTGTTGGCAGGACCTGGCCTGATTTCCAAATCCCCTCAAATGCAGGCCTCCTGAGGCCTGGCTCTTATTTGCAAGGCTGCTTTATCCTATTAACAGAATCAGCAGAGGTAGCAAGTCTCCAACCACTCCCGCTGTCCCCACGACAACCCTCGCTGATCTGAGCCCATCCGTCTAATTTGTCACTGCTTGAGCAGTGGGGGAGTTCCCCGCCGCTGACTGCCTCTCACCATCGATAATTACTTTCCCAACGTCATCCCCTTGTAAATATTATTTAATATTCTCAGGGCACCGTGACATGTCAGTTTCTCCAACTAATCAGACTCTGGCTTGGCCAAAATGCCCTGCTGCAACGGGGGCTGGAAATGCACGGTGAATGTCTGGGCAAAGCCGTCACTGAGTCACATCCCCGTGACATCCACCAGATCCAAAGCAGAATGGAGTGGGACGCTCACCTGAGCTACCTGCTGATAACTGGGGGCGGTGTGGTCCTGTGATTCTGCAGGTCCGCTCCTCTCCTCGGTCCCCAGTAGACCAGGGCACCTCTATGCCTCAGAGTCCCATACATCTGGCCCAGGCAGGCTTTGTTTTCACTAGAACATTCTACCTCTGGAGTATCCAGGGTCTCCTTGCTGGCTCATGCTGGCTCATGCTGGCTCATTCTCCCCCAACGCTGGGCTCCTGCCCTGAACTGGCCTCCCTGCTGAGATGGGGGCTGGGGGTGATTAGAGCCAGAAATAGTGTCGGCTGTCCCTGCTGGGGGGAGGGGTGTGTCCCCAACCTGCCAGGCCTTCTGTCCTGCATCCTCAATCTGGTGCTCACTGGGATAACAGGGTTATCTCCAGGTTTCTCTGGAGAACAGGAATCTTGGGAGTTATTGGTTAAAATGCTTGGTGGGAGGAAGGTAGGAGAAGTAGGGGGCTTCTCAGATGGCCTGTGTGAAAGAAACTCCACAGGTCTTTCCTCCTTGGTTCTTTATCTTCTCCCCTCCCCAGATTTCTCTATTTTTCCTGTGTCGCCTCCAGACATTTTTACCTGGCTCAGGTCAGGACTCTACTTCTAAAGGGATCCTGACAGATAGGTTACATTTTGGGGAGAGGGAGCTCTTACGTGAGAAGCAGTTGGAGAAACATGTGGGGCCTCACCCATGAGCAGAGAGGCTGGGGGAGCTATCTTGACGGAGGAGGTCTCTGCGCCCTTCAGAGTGCAGAGCTGGGAACCATGGGAGAAGTTACAGGGAGGCTGCAGTGGGCTCTGTTCCTTCTTCATCCAAACAGTACTTTCTGAGTGCCTGCCCCGGTGAGCTTACGCTCATTTGGAGGGGAGGGGCAGACAACAAGCATAAGAAGTAGGTTACAGAGATTGTTAGTTGTAAGAAATGCTCTGGCAAAAACTAGAGCAGGATAAGGGACATTGAGAGTGCTGGGAGGGTAAGAGGAGATGTTGCAATTTAAATGGGGTGACATTTGAGCACAGATTTGAAGGTGAGCAAGGAGCCATGTGGGCATCTATGGGAAGAGCGTTCCAGGCAGAATGAACAGGGAATGCAAAAGCCCTGGAGCAGGAGCATGCCTGGTGGGTTACGGGAACACCGGGGGTCAATATGGTGAGAGCACAGGGAATAGCTGGAGAGGAAATCTGGGCAGCCACAAGGGATCAAATTGTCCAGGGCTTACGGGCTGTAAGCATTTCACTCAGTGAAATGGGGACCCATTAGAGGGTTTTTAGCAGAAGAGTGACGTGGTCTGACTTTTGTTTTAACAGGATCACAAGCTGCTGCGTTGGCCACAGACTGCCAGGGGAGAGGGGTGGGAGTGGGGACAGCGGTAAGGAAGCTAGAGTGGTAACCCATGTGACAGAGGGTACTGACTTGGGCCAGATTGCTGTCAGGTGTACATATTGGACTGCATTCCTGCCTCAGATGAAGGATGCACTGGAGGCCTTTCGAGGGCTCTTCTAGCCTGATAAGCCCTTACTTCGCTGCAGTCTCAGAATCTAGGCACAATACTGACTCGTGGGGTCCCCATCCCCACACAAATGCCCTCTCTCCTGTCCCATCAGGGATCTGTCAGCCCTTCCCATTCCCATATGTCTGTGGTATATCTGGGCCGGTGGGGCATGAGGAAGGATTGGGGGGAGGGGGCAGCTGCCACAGGAATTCTGAGCCAGGGGGTGGAGGCAGGGGACTGGAAATGGCTCTGTTGAGAAGCAGTGAATCAGGGGGTGTGATAGGCTGTGGTGGCTCTGCGTCCCACCCCCCTCCACCGTGGGTGTTCTTGCTGCCAGTGGGCAGTGAGGAGGGTCTGCTTGCTGTTAGGGTTCTCTTGTGGCTAACAGAGAACCGGGGGTGTGTGCAGCCGCAGTTGGTACTGATTTGTCCTGCTCAAGAATCACCCCTGCACCCACTCCCACCCGCAGCATTTCCGTGGGCTTCATGATTAATATGACCTAGCGTGTGGTGGGGGCCTCCTCCCAGCTGCTGGGCACTGAGCTGGGTCCTTGCCTTATTCGGGCGGAGCACCAGCTCTTCAAGGAAGTCCTTATTCCTCATCGTGCAGACGAGGAAACCAAGGCATCGAGAAGTGAGGCTCAGGCCAGCGAGTCTCAGAGCCAGAATTCCAGCCCACCTGTATAAATGCAGCAGTGTTGGCCACCTCCAAGCACTCCGCAGGAAAGACAGTTACATCACCTGTGAGAGTTACCCGTGGATCCAAGGTTGCCAGCCCGACAACTTACTGGCCCCTCGGTTCGCAACAGCTGCCTCATGTTTCCACGCAGAATTTCTGTGTCATATCTGGCCCGTGGGCACACTGGATCGACCCGGCTCCAGGGAGGTGGAGAGGAGCAACATCTGGTCCAGAAGGAGGCTGCTTCTGCCCCTTACAGACCACTGGGGCCGCTGAGGGGCTGCTTAGTCCGGGGTGCACCTGAGCCTGAGAGCGGAGGCCCCTCTCACTCGGTCCTACCAGAGTTGCAGTGGAATCTGCAAAAGACATTTGCTTTAGAGAAAGATGCTGCCAGATGTGGGGCCTCTGAGAGGCTGGTTTCATGCCCAGGCATCTGCGCAGGTATTTTCCCCTGCTATCCCCTCTGTGGATCAATAAACTGTTTAATTTGGAGCCTAGCAGCCTGAAGGTAGAGAGTGGGATGTGAGAGGTTGGGGGGTCTTCGTGGTACATTTCGAATGAAGAAACCTACACCATTAGGCATTTCCCTTTTGGAAAGTGTTTATGTCCTCTGCTCATTTTCTGTCGGATCTTCTTTTTTTAAAAAATATGCATTTATCTTATCGTAATGTATCTAAATGTTAGAAATATTTCCCCCCGATTTGCCTTTCGATTTTATGTTTTGAACTGTATGCTTTACTCTTTTGTATGTCAAATACGTCAAGCTTGTTCTTTTTGATTTGATTTTTCCCACTGCTTTAATGCTTAAAAGTCTATTCATCCATCAGGATGAAGTATATATGGGCCCATATTTTGTTCTAGTTTTTCCCAGTGTTATGCTTTTTTATTTTGTATTTTGCAACAGTCAAAACCGTGTTTCCTCAGCCCCACTTAATCTATCCCCACTCCTACGTTTCGTGATTCACGTCTACTCTGATTTTTCCTGTCCAGATTTGAAGTCCTAACGCCCTGACTCACGCCTCCACCCTTGTCCTTTCCTCAGCCACCAAGGGCTTCTCGCAAGCCTTCCTGACCCCCTCATGGCATTTACAGCCAGAGCCGCATACATAGCTGGCCCTTGCTATCACAGTCTGGTGATGTGCGGTAGTTTCTTGTGGCTTTTCAGGGCTACAATCATCTGTTCATGATTCTGTGATGCCTTGCTCCAAGCATGGGGCTAAGTGCGTAAATGGTCCCTCTCTGAGAAGGCTCTGTCCCTGCACTTAAAGGGGCCCCTAGAATGGCCAGTAGATTGTACAACTCATTTCTATTCACCTCTCTTCTAGCGTCAAGCCTCCTTTGCTTTGAGGAAAACTTTATGTATTCTGTCATCCTTGGGAGGAGTGCCAATTACAGTAATTCAGCCATCCTTCCATCTGCAGGAATAGACACAACTTTAGCTAGGCCACTTGGCCTAGCATCCCTGGGATGCTTCTCATAGGCACAGAAGGGTGCCTTCTATTTTTGGAGTTCTGGAGTAGAGGACTCTCAGTTGGACCTAATAGGGCTTATTATACCCAAAAGCCCTTGCACCAGAAATGAGGATGAGGCCAACACAGAAGGAAGCTAAGCTGAGAGATGAGAAAGAGCTGATAACATCACCGGAGCACCTGGATCAATCCCTACCTGTAGCACACAATCCTCAGGCTTCCTCCTTCATGAGCGAATACAATACCTTTTTATTGACTAATTTTATTTGATTGTGGTAAGAACCTTTAACATGAGATCTACCCTCTTAACAAATTTTTAAGTGCACAAAACAGTATTGTTGACTGTAGGTGCAATGTAATACAGCAGATCTCTAGAACTTACTCATCTTGCTTAACTAGAACTTTATATCCATTGACTTGTAACTCCTCATTTCCCCATCGTTCCAGCTCCTGGCAACCACCATTCCATTCTTTGATTCTATGAATCTGACTGTTTTAGATATCTCCCAATAGCCAAGATGTGGAAATAACCTAAATGTCCATCAACAGATAAATGGATAATGAAAATGTGATATATACATGCAACGGAATATTATTTGGCCTTAATAAAGAAGGAAATTCTGCAATATGTGACAACGTGGAGACAAGCCCTGAGGACATTCTGTTGTGGGAAATAAGCCATCACAGAAAGACAGATACAATATCTTTTTCTTACGCCCCTTTTGATAGGTTTCTGCTCTTGCAGCCAAAGAATCCTGACTAATTCATTCCTGCATCATGAGGCTTTGGCCTGCCTATCTGCCAGACTCCCAAGGTGTCACAGTTCAAAGGCCACCGCTCATGCTGCCGTTGGTGAAACCAGGGTCCCAGGAGGGAAAAAGAACTCGTCCAAGGTCACTTGGTGAGTTGTTTCCTGCCCAAAGGGAAGAAGAGTTTGGGCTCACTGGCCAGCAGCATGGAGGGTGCCATGGGCCTCAGCGATGGCACTGGAGTACTAAGTGGCTGCTGACCTGCTGATTGGGGATGTACCTCCCAGACAGGATTGCCGCTGCCCCACCAGCATGTGTGCTGGTAAGGGGGCGCTCCAGGATGGTCCAGAGCCCGGCTGGGGAGGGCATCAAGCACTGCTGTTGCTGCTGCTCCTGACCTCCCTGCCCTTGTCCAGAGAGGGTGGTGGTGGTCAAGACCATGACTGCCATTTACCAAGTGTTCACTATGTGCCCGGCAGCAGGTGAAACCCCAGCAGTAGCTTTATATACATTCACTCTTTGCAGCCTAGCAGCTTCCATATGAAGGAACTACTATAAGGACTCCCCATTTTGCCAGCATGGAAGCTGGCCCCCTGAGAAGTTAGGGAGCTCTCTGATAGTCAACTGCGATTGAACCCCGCGCTTGGACAAACCCAGGCCGGCCTGAATCCAGAGCCTGAGCTCCTAGCCCTTGCATCATGGGACACAAACTTGGGGATGCCAATAGGGGTCGGGCAGGCCACAGGACACAGAGCATGCCTCTGCTCCCCAGTTCCAGCCCCTCCGGGCCAATTCAAGGCCAACTTGTCAAAGCTTCCAGTTTTTTAAGAGAAGATGGAAATCTGGATTTTTAAGTGCAACTTCTCTATTTTTGAATGTTGGCAGCAAATCCAGATTTAAAAAAAATACTGCACAAGCCAACCAAAATCAAATTCGCAAGCCCGTGGATTGCAACTTTTCTGCTTTACTATCCTCTTGTGTGGCTGCAGGACCATGTTCTAATCCATGGAGGGCTCTGTCCATCCCCTGGCAGGAGAACTGACCCGTCTGGATTAGAGGCGCGGTGTTGTTAGATCCTGACCCTGCCCTGCCCTTATTCTGGGGAGACACCAGAAGCAGGGGCAGGTGGTGAAGGGATGCCAAGACAGCAGAGACTTGCTGCTCAGTTTTACAGGTGAGGACATTGAGAGCAAGTGAGGCGATGTAAATGGTCAAGATCCTGCAGAAGCTCAATGAAGATGCTGCTTGGGGCTAGACCTGGGGTCGTTCTGAGCCCCAGTTGTGGTGTTCTTCTCATCACTGGCTGGCTGGTGGCCACTTGGTTAGGAAGAGGAAACACCTGGATTCTGGAGCATGCCAGAATCCCAGCCTTGCCCATGGATCACGATAATACTAGGGAAGTCACTGAACCTTTCTGAGACTCAGTTTCCTCCTCTGTAAAATGGGGGTAGTAACCACCTCTCAGGATAAGCGTGAAGGCCGTAGGTCACATCGTAGGTCAGCAATGCCTTCTTTTCCTTCCCCATCTATCCAGGATGAGGCCAAGCACCAGGAGGGCAGCGGGGAAAGGCCTTGCTCATGCACTTCACTCAGACTCTTTCTTCGTATTCGGTCCACACTGGCTTGATCGTCTGTTGGAATTGATGAGAGGGGGAGGGAGGACAGGGAGCTGGTCAGGCCACAGGGCTGTGTAGCTGTGAAGCCAGGTCCAAGATCTCAAGCCAGCTGGGCTTGGTGGTCTGTGAGGACAGCACTGGCCAGAGCACACAATGCCCTGGGTGCTCCTTAGAAAGAGTCTCAACATGTTTCTTGCCTCCCATGGGGCATGGTGGACCCCGAGGAAGCTCTCAGGCTCTTGGGCACACGGGACACCGGTGCCAGGGGAGAGATGGGAGTAGTGTCCTAGCAATTCTCCGATCCAGGCAGGGCGTGTCCCGGCACACATAGTGCCACTCCAGTCCCTCACCCACAAGAGATGTGATGAAGTGATCGTGACACCCTTTCCTTCTCAATGCGGTGCCCCAGGTAGCCTCATCCAACTGCAGGAAGCTGGCACATGAGAGAAACCTGTTTGACTTTCCTGATGTAGTTCAAGTGCCCTCTTCTTAGAGTAGGGGGGAGAGAGGCCCAGAGAAGGCAAGGGCTTTATCTTGGCCACCTAGCATGCTGTGTCAGGGCTGGTGTCCAAGCTACCCTGTGTCCAGCCCAGAGTGTGGGCTCTGCAGAGATGAGGCTACTCCGTTGGGAGGTGTCCCTGGGGTCTCATCCACCTGCCCCAAGCTCAAGAACTGTGTGCTGGGCCTAAATACCCCACCAGAAAGCTGCAGCTCTTTGAATATATCGGGGGCCTTGACACTGCTATAACCCTTGGACAAATCCTTTAGCTGCTCTGGAACTCAGTTTTCTCCTCTGTAAAACAGCTGTATTGGCCCTGCCTGTATGGGCCCTCCTGTGGAAGCCCAGTACCTAGTTCCTGAAGTGCAGGGGAATGTGTGCTCCCTATCTCCAAGAGCAAGGGACCAAGCCAAAGATACTTGCAGCCCCCTCTGTGAGCTGCATCTGGAGCCAGGACCTGGGTTCTGGGCATGCACCCAGTTAGTTACAATGACATGCCAGAGCTGCATCTGCCCCCCCTGTTCCTGATCATCCCGGGCTAGGGGGTAGGGCTGTGCCTGTTTCATCTTTGGCCCTCTGGGCTTGGCCCAGAGGAGGAGAGTAAATGAATGAATGGCTGGGTGGATGAATAATAGCCTAAAAGCAGTACTTGTCCAGCCCCCCATGTGCCAAGCTCCCTGCACATGTCGTCATTCATCCCGGCAGCAGTCTTGTGCTGTGGAGGGAGCCACACCCCCTCCCTGTCATCTGTTCACTATGCATGCACACCCTTCTCTCCAGGCTGTGGTTCCCAGATCTCCCCAGAGCCCAAAGCTGTTTCTGAGATCCTGACCCAGGTCCAGCCAGGGCAGCTATCCCCAAGCTCTCTTCAGGCATTCTGGGCCTCACCCTGTATCCGTGGCTTGGCAGGACTGGACTCTCGTTGGCTTCAGAGGGCAGGGCTGAGACCAGTGGAGTGAAGTTATGGGAGGCAGATCTAAAACCTCAGTATGAGGCAGAGCTCATAGTCAAAGCTGCCCAGAATGGAGTGGGCTCTTTTGAAGTAGTGAGCTCTCCATTCTCAGGAGCATTCAAGTAAAACCTAGGAAGCTTAATGGGGCTAACACAGACATCTACCAGGAGAGTAGTTTTACTAGGTGGCTGTGAAGTTTCCTTCCAGTTCTGAGATCACACATCATTTTTCTAGGACTCTATCCCAAAGTCACTTGGTATTAGCAGACTTGATTCAGGGCAGAGGAAAGGGGAGACTGAAGGCAAGTTGTTTGTGAACACACAGCTGGGCTCAGGACCAGGGACCCTGGAACCCAGCTGCCTTTTTGCATGAGTTTCACTGGCCCTCCATGGATCAAGGCCAAGGTTAATCTAGCCCAAGAGGTTCCCACAATAGTGCTGGGTGGTGGGTCCAGTCACCAGGTGGGTGTAGGAGCCAACAAAAGCAATGGTGTAGGATCTGGGGCTCCAACCTCAAATTGGCAAAATGCGGAGACACCCAGGGGACAAGCAGCTTTTCAGGGTCCCAAGGTCATGGAACTCTGAAGGCCTTTACACTCAGCCCTCTGAGGAAGGCAGAACTCTCCCTCACTGCTTCCCTCTCATGGGCTCGACAGAGCTCACACTCATCTGTTTCTAACACGCTCTAGGATAGACACAGCAGCCCCCACATCCAAACTGCTCACACACATCAGATGGGCGCACACATTGTGCACAGGGACACCCACACAGAGACACGGAGACACTCTCCTGGATCCACACAGACACCCACATGCATGCAAGCTGAACACGTGCCCCGCTCATTTGTGAAACATTGCCCCCCCCACCCACCTCCACACACACCTCAGCCACCCTGGCTGGGGAGGGTGGGCAGGGCCAGGTGTATGTTCCGGGTCCTTGTCTTAGAAGCCTGATTGTGTGCAAGTCATTTGCTGTCTCTCCCCATGGCTGACTGCCCACTGGGGGTCAGCAGGGCTGGTGTCTGCAGGGAGGCAGCAGAGCAGTTCAGCAGGGTTCTCGAGTCAGCTAATATGGGTTCAGGTTTAGCTCTGCCACCTTCCAGTTCTGTGACCTTGGCAAGTCTTTAGACCTGTGTGTGCTTCAGCGTCCTCATCTGGAAAGTGGGCATAAATGTAGTGTCTCTCAGATCCAGTAATTTCTGTAGCCCCCAGACCTGGCACGCGGTGGGTGTTGAATAAACAGAGACAATAGCTGTTGGCTCAGGGCAGAGGCTCAGCTGACAAACGGCCAATCCTCATTGCAGCCTGGCACACGGTGAGGGCATCGTATTCCCGAACTACCATTTCCATGTCTACTTCAGGAGGCTACCTGGGGTCTGAAGCCATGTGTCTTGCTTGCAAGGACCCAAGACTGCGGGTGTCTCTGCCCAGGCTGGGGAAGGCGGCCCCCGATGCTCTGGCGAAGGCCAGGCTCAGTCTGGTGGGGGTGAG
The DNA here is from genome assembly GCF_022079265.1 of Lynx rufus. Taxonomy (NCBI): domain Eukaryota; kingdom Metazoa; phylum Chordata; class Mammalia; order Carnivora; family Felidae; genus Lynx; species Lynx rufus. The sequence continues at coordinate 23,107,122 of NW_025814896.1, read as the reverse complement.
GGTGAGACATCCCCAGATACAGTCTTCAAGACGGAACAGGGAGCAGCGCCTTGGCTAGAACCTAGACTTAGAGTCTTAGCAATTTAATACCGTTACGTTCTAGAATCATGGACTGCAAAATCCAGCTCTTGCCAGCATATTTTAGACTCTCAGGGATCTCAAAGCACAAAGCTCAGATTCTCTGAGCTGTAAAGAGTCTCTGGAGACATCAGGTCCAGAAGCCTCTCTTCTGAGATGGATGCATGGACCTAAAGAGTGGGAGGAGAACGTTGAGTCCCTTCCAGTGCAATGTGATAGAAAAGGAAACTGAGGCCCAGGGAGGATGAGCAAGGTTGCACAGGGAGTTAGTGGAAGCATTGGTCCCCACTTTAGGCTTAGATTTGGCCCCTATATGGAGGCCTGGGGGAAATGGAAGAGGAGGAAGCATTTCGACCAAAGCAAGGATTTTCCAGAGAATTGTTTTTGAAAAATCAGACCAAAAAGAAAAATAGGAAAGGGCACCGGCTTCCCTTTGTTTTCTGTCTTGTCTTCCTCTGGGCACTCACTCTCCGCAGCTCTCAGCCGGCCTCCAGCTCTGCTCACAAGCTGCTTCCAACCGCCCACGGGCTTCCTAAAACGGTCTCTGCAAGCTAATTCCAGAGGGTGAATGGCAGAGAGCAGGCCTGGGAGGAGGGGGCGGGGGTGGGGGTGGGGGGTGAGCCTACTCAGCTGGCGCAGGCGCAGGGCGTCTCCTGGGGCCGGCGCAAAGCGGGCGGCCCCCAATCCTAGCCCTCTCAGCAGGTGCTGTGGCTCCTCCCTGTCCCTCCCTGTGGGACGATGGGGTCCCGCTCCCAATGCTCGCCGCCGCCTCCCTCTCACTACGTGACTTCTCAGAATAGGTTGTTTAGTTTTTCCTTCTTTAAAAAATTAGTTGTTAAAATGATACAATAAAACATATTGATAAAATAATCAGGAAAGTGTAACGAAGAAAATTAAGATCACCTGTAATCAACCCGTCTAGATGAAACACCCATTCACATCTACACATACATCCTTCCAGACTTTGGACCAAGCACACATTACAGAAAGAGGGGCTGATTCAGTACATACTGTTCTAAAACCTGGGTTTTTTCCCTTCCAATCATCTATTCACAAACATCTGTCCCAGTCAACAACTGCCCTTCTGCCACATGGTTTTTAGTGGCCGCGTGGCTCACGCTCCTGCATGTGAGCGCACCACATCACGCTGTATTCAACCCACCAATCCCTGCAGAAAACTTTAGTTTGTGTCTATCTTTCCCCCCACAAGAAGCAAGTCATTTATTTCTGTAGTTAAATCTTTGTGCTTATCCTAATGATTGATTTCTTTAGGAAACTAACTGGAATTAGAATTACTGGTCAAAGGGTTTACACTTGTTAAAAAAAAGATAAATGCACAATGATAACTATACTCTTTCTATAATGAACCCGTAATAAAGAAAAATGAGAAAATACAGATAAGGGAAAGCAACTCCTTAAGTTCCCCTAATTCTTTTTTTAAGTGAAGTTAACCTACAGTGTCATATTAGTTTCAGGTGTACAATGTAGTGATTTGACAATTCTATACATTCCTCAGTGCTCACCATGGCGTGTGCCCTCCTAATCCCCTTACCCATCTCCCCTCTCGCAACCACCAGTTTGTTCCATGTATTTTAGGGGTCCAGTTTTTTGTCCCCTTTTTTCTTCATTTGTTTGTTTTATTTCTTAAATTCTATGCATGAGTGAAACCATATAGCATTTGTCTTTCTCTGACTGACCTATTTCACTTAACATAATACTCTCTAGCTCCATCCAGGTTGTTGCAAATGGCAAGATTTCATTCTTTTTTATGGCTGAGTAATATTCCATTGTACGTAGATACCACATCTTTTTATCCATTCATCTATCAGTGGATACAGGTGACTTCCACGTCATGGTTACTGTAAATAGTATATATTTATAATATTATTGTAAGTAATATATAAAATATCTTTTCAAATTAGTGTTTTTGTTTTCTTTGGGTTAAAACCCAGTAGTGGAAATACTGGATCATAAGTTTCCCTAATTCTTACTGCTGAGTTGCAGTTAAGAATTTTTCTATAAAGCACCTAGGTTTTCTCATGTATACATTTGTGTGTGTGTATATATACACACATACACATACAATGGGATTCCACTGACATGCTATTTTGTAAAGTTTATTTGTTAAGGTTTTTAACTTTAGTTCCAGTATGGTTAACATCCAGTGTTATATTAATTTCAGGGGTACAATGTAGTGGTTCAACAATTCTAACATTACTCAGTGCTCATCATAAGTGCACGCTTTAATCCCCATCACCTATTTCTCTCGTCCTCCACCCACCTCCCCTCTAGTAACGATCAGTTTGTTCTCTATAGTTAAGAGTCTGTTTCTTGGTTTCTCTCTTTCCCTCTCTCTCTCTCTCACTCATGTAAGGTCATGTCAGCATATTTACCTCCACAACCTCACTTTTATCAGCCACCCAGTGTTTCACTGTCCGTATGTACCTGGGCGTAACCACTCTCCACTGTTGGGGAACAGATTTCTGATTTTGCTCAAGTAGGAACACTTCTGCAGTGAACCTGCTTGGAGAAGCATCTTTGCTTAGGCTTGATAGCAATGGAATTGCTGGGTCAGAGTGCTTTCTGTTGTTCAAACTGCATCACTTCTGATAGTAAGTCTAAACACCAGGCTGACACAGAGGCTCAACCCCGCTCTGGTGGTGTCTACAGGGAAGGAGCCAAGATCTGCAGAAGTAGGCAGAGTGCTCGTGCTGTGTCTCCTGCTCTCCGAGCTGATTGCTTAGAGAAAGGCCTAGGCCCAGGTAAACTCACCTGTGCTTGTAGCTCCTCCCAGGAAGCGAGGCTCAAAACTGTGCTCTCAGAGTCCTGAGCTCACAAGCCAGCTGTTGCTGGCTCGCCCCACAGCCCTCTACCTGAATACCCTGGACACAGTATGCCCTCTCTGTGCCTCGAAATCCCCACTGGTCTGAGACCATGGACAGCTGGAGAACGAATGTGACACGTCACCAAAGTCTTCATTGCTCTGAGGAGAGGAAAGCAGTCAAGATACTGCCAGGTCAGCATGCGTAGGGACTGCCAGGCCTGGAGAGCCTTGGCTGCTGGCCTGAGGTGCACGAAGGGGGCTGAGCTCCAAAGCAGCTGAAGGTCAGCCTGGGCAGAGGAGAGAATGGGGGCGGCCAATGCAGAAGAGGGGTGATATCGCATAACTGAGGTGCTCAGAGCGGGAAGGGCCAGGAGCCCACACTGGACAACAGGGAGAACAAGCAGAGATGGGATGGGGCTTCTTCCAGGAGCTTCCTAGGTGCTGGTGGCCAGGCCAGCTCAGGACCGTCTCTCTGTGTCCAGTGTCTCTCCATCCATCAAGGCACTGCTCTGTTCTCCAGGGTCTTGCTCCACTCTGACTCAGGAGATGAAAAAACCATGTGAGAGAAAGGCAAGCTTGAACTCACCAGAAAGGAGAGAGAAAGAGAGAGAGGTAGGGGAGGAAGACAGGAGATGCAGCCACCCAAGAGACGAGGCCATGCCATCCAGTCCTCTTGAATGGCCAGCATAAGGGTTTACACAAAGCCCTCCCGGAGGTCAACTTGGAAACAGCTGTCAGACCTTCAAGCTGGGAGATCAAGTCTTCAGGCAGCTCCAAATCATCCCTCTGGATTATACAGCCCTTTGCGATTTTCCAAGCTCCCTCTCGTTCCTGTTTTCAAAGCTCAGCTCCCTGAGCAGAGAGAGATCAGGGACAACCCCGACTCCTAAAAGGCATGGCGGGTGCGTTTGACAATGCGGAAGCCAAGCAGATGGGGACACCTGCTAGAGACGAGGCTCCTGAGTTAGGCTCACGCATTTCCGTTTCTTTTAACTCTTGCTCCTCATTGTATTCCTGGGTTTAGGAATCCCTTCTAGAACACGATGGAGCCAGTCTGTGTTGTGCAACACATTACTGCTGCGCTATAAGACCACAGTGAAAGGCAGGAGATCAGCAATGTGCCCAACACCCTGGGAGCCGCTGGCCAGGGAGACGTTTCTTTGAGCAGAGATACTCTGCTCGATGTCCCTGCCCAGTCAGGTCCCTTTTTGCCACATGATTCAGTTAGGTCCACCTCTCAGTAGCCTCCTTCCTTCTCTGGCTTTGTGCCGGGACTGTTGGGAGCAGAGAGTGGGCAATGGTGTGTTTCTCTCACAAACACCCACCTGCGCTCAGGCCAAGTGGGCAATGACCTGTGAGCCTGTCAGCCACCCCTCTTCCACCCAGGGAGCCAGCTCCCGGGAGACTAAAGTCAGAGGGGCTTAGAGAAAGGACAGAAGCACACCTTTAGCTTGGGGTGGGGACATGAGAGAGCAGGCTCTTGCCTGAACGGTCTAATAATAAAAAACATCAAGAGCTAACATTTGAGAGCACTCAGTACATGCCTGGCACCATCCTAAGTGTTTAAATGTGGTACCTCGCCAGGCACAACAGGTAAGTCCCATTATCATCCCCATTTTATAGGTGGAGAAAGTGAGGAACAGAGAGGGTAAGTAACTGGCCCAAGATTTCATAGCCAGCAGGTGGCAGAGCTGGATTTAGAGCCTGCATTTGTTACACAGAGCCAACCAAACACGAACCAGCCTTTATATCTTCTGAGCTCTGTGAAGCCCTCACGTCTAGCCTAGACCTTGGACCCCAGCCCTTGTGTGGGCCAGGAAGTCTGTAAGCCACCCATCTCTGTCCAATAAAGTACACTTCCTGAAGGCAGCAGCTCTGTCTGGCTTGCTCCCTGCTGCATCCCCAGTGCCTAGAATAAGTGCTTAAAACAGAGTAGCTGCTCAATGAATCTTCGCTGAATGAATGATTTACCCTGTGAAGGAGGTGCTGTTACAATGGAATGGTGCCACAGCAGGCATGCAGTGCAGTGAAGAGAGATTCCTGGTGCTAGGCTGCCTGGCCCATTCCCACCTGTGGGATGTGGGACAAGTCACTTTACACCTCTGAGCTTCCCTTTCCCCACCTGTAAGAGAGATGTCACAGGCCTTCCTCTCATTGTGGGGCAAGGCACAAATGCCCTGTGGCTGTTCAGCTGCTGTTATGATTATGTTATTACCCAAAGGCACCACCCGTGTTTGGCCCTGATTTGGCCAAAAGTGCTTCTCTCACAACACTGCATCTCTGGATGCTGCCAAGGGGCCTTTGGGGGTGCTGGGCTAGACCAGGTCCTTCTGGAACTTCACCCCATGTCAGGAAAGAGACCCTGTCCACCCCTGTCCCCAGTCCCAGCTGCTATTCTGAGTCCCTCCCCATATCGCTCATAGCTAGGCATTTCCCCTCCTAAATGCTCTGCTTTGCGTTTCCATAGGAACCAGGGGAGGGTAGAAATAGGGGGAGGGTCCTCCCCCACGGAAGGGAACTTCATCGGGGGCTGTACGGGAGCGGGAGCGGCTGGCAGCACCTGGCCTTCTCCTGCTGCTCCTTTCCCACCTCCCCAGACCCCTCCCTGAACAGCATGTTCCTCTGACCGTGATTTTTAATGCATTTATCCTGCCGCTTCATTTATCCCACATTGTGATCAGATTTAGCCCAGAGCGCTGAGCACAAGGGGCCTGCCTGCATGTTCATGAGGTGGTTCATTCATGACACCCCAGAGGATGCCGGCCGCAGTAGGTACCAGCCTAGGCCCACGGATCCCACCACGCAAGGGTGACCCAGGGTCAGGGGTCAAGGGCCCCAGCTGGCATAGGGTACAGCATGTGTGGGGTGTCACTGGGCACAGGCTCCAGAGCTAAACTGAGTTTAAGCCTTCTCTGCCATTACTAATGAAGTTGCTCTGCTTCTAGTTTACCCATCTGCAAAAGGGGCCAAGAAGGGCCACTGCCCTGAGTCACTTAAATGAGGTAATGTACATAATGCTCATGGGGTGGGGGGTGGGGGTGTTGTAAGGGGTCAACACATTTCTCTGTCATCACTACAGTCACTGCTGAGCAGTGGGTCATCTGGTCTGGTTCACGGGGAAGAAATAAGGCAGCCGGATGGTCACAGGTCTGTTCTGGCAGAGGGGCGAGGACTCGGGGCTTATTTCTCTCTGGCCTGTGCCATCTGTGGATACGAGCTCCCCATAAGTGAGCTTCAGGAGGCCAGTCCCCAGGCAGGTGGGAGAAGCCCAAGGAGGCCGTCTAACCTCTGAGAAGGGCCACAGGGATCACCTGGATGTGTGAGCCCTACCAGGCAGGCACAGCAGTCCTCGGGGAGACTGGGAGACCGGAAGAAGGCTGGGCTCTTGACTCTAGGTTCTTTGGGCCCATGGGAATTTCTGTGTAGATTTACTCCATTCATTCTTCAGTCAGTTTACCGATGCCAACCCCAGGCTGGGCGCTGGGGACACACTCGTCCTCAAGGAGATACTATCCCAGGAGGGAGGTGAGCTCAGAGTGGGAAGTGCTCAGGGCCTCCAGATGAAGCCAGGTCAACCTCTCTGGAAGTTCAGAAGGGGAAGAAGTCATCCAACCTGGGGGCATCAGGGAAGGCTTCCTGTGGAAGGTGATATTTAGGCTGAGCCTTGAAAACATGACTGTGCAGAGATAGGATGGGATAAAAAGGGCATTCGGTGTCTAAGGAACAGCAAAGGCCTGGTCATGGGAACTCAGCTTGGGAGGTGTTGGTCAGAGGCAGGCAGAGGGGTCTGGACTCACTGTAGCTATCCCCTGAGCCAGGGAGCCACCTCTGTCCCTCACATGCATGTGCACATGTAGGGGTCACGTTCCAGCTTGCTGGAGACAAGAGGAGAGCTCCTGCCCTGGCTCTCCTGATTAATCTATAATTAAATCAGCACAGACGCCACAGAACTGTGCTGTCATTAGAGAGTTCGTAAGGGCAAACAGTGATTTCTCCACTAACCAAGAGCCCTGCCAGGGGGCTGCAGCTCTGGTCATGCACAGACAGCCATCAGGGGCAAGATGCAAGCACAGGAGGCCAGAGCTTCAGGCAGGAATAAGAAAACCGGCAGCTCACACTTTGGCCATTTATACAGTGTTCCCATCACTACCTTGGTTAAGCCTGACAATGACACGATGGCCATGGGTGGGGCTTGGGGGGACTATTATTTATTTGCTCCCATTTTACAGATACAGAAACTGAGGTGCAGAAAGCACAAGGGTGAAACAGCCTGGTTGGTTTCAGAATTGCCAGATGTGCCTCTTGCCAGCTGTGTGGTCTCAAGCAGGTTGCTTACCCTCTCTGTCCCTCAGTTTCTTTGTCTGTGTAATGAGGCCGAAACACTGTCACTTCAAAATATTGGTTGTAAGGACTGAATGAAGCAACCCATGCAAAGAATTTAGCAGCATTTGATGCTTATCAAATGCTACTACTTATGATCATGCTTTGTTATAATTGCTTGTTTCTTGTCCACCTTTCCCATGAGAATGCAGGCTCCATGAGGATAGGGACTATGTCCATCTTGTTCATTGCTGTGACTCCAGCAATTGTCACTTGGTAGTGTTCGGTAAGTTGTTAGTATCCGAGGCAGCATTTATGTGATAAGCCCACAAAATGCTAAACAAATATGAGGTACCATTTTCTCCATGTTCTGCCTGTCTCTAAAAAGGATTCAAGAGACAAGTACAGATCTGCCTTGACTCACGATGGAGTTAATGTCCTGATAAGTGGAAAATACAGTAAGTCGAAAATTTAATACACCTAACCTACCAAACATCTGAGCTCAGCCCAGCCTATCTTCAGTGTGCTCATAACACTTACATTAGCCTGCCCTGGGCAAAGTCATCTCCCATGGGTCACGTTTTATAATAAAGTACTGAATATCTCACTTTAGAGTTGACTGAATACTGTACTGGAAGGGACAAACAGAATGGCTGTTTAGGTGCAGAGCGGTTGCCAAGTGTATCAGCTGTTTACTCCCGTACCTGGGAGCCCTGCTCGCTGCCGCTGCCCCAGCACCACGGGAAAGCATCCTCCTGTGCTGCCTAGCCCGGGAAAAGATCAAAATGCAAATTGGGAAGTGTGGTTTCTACTGAATGTGTATCTTTTTCACACCACTGTAAAGTCAAAAACTAAGTCAAACCATGGGAAGTTGGGGGCCACCTATACCATCGTCATTATTATTGTTGCTGCTGTTGCTGTTGTCTTTGTTATGATCACTGTTGTGTCCCAAGTCTGCTATTCAGAGCTGGTCCTTCCTGAAATGGGTTCAGGAAAAGTCTAGAAATAAGCAGGAAGCCTCAATTCACCTGCTAAGAGGTAAGGAGCAGACTGGAGGTGACTGGCTTCTGAAGGGATGTCTGGGCAGAGGTGCAGAAAACTTTGGGGGCCCTGGAAGAGTCCCTTCCTCTTGTCATCTAGTGTCTTCGGACCTGCAGAGAGGTCAGAGGGGCTGGAGTCTGCAGCCCACTGGACACAGAAGGGATCAGAGGGAATCTGCTGTGGCGGTTCAGAGGATCGTTACTGTCTCTGTGCTGCAGTTTCCAACCTCTCCGCTGGGATCTGAGGTTTGTCACACAAATAACTTAAAGTCCTAGATTCTCCAAATGATTTACTTTAAATATGATCAATTTGAGTGGATTCAGTTATCCCTGTAATGGTGTCACCCGCACTCACTTGCATTCTTGAGTGGCAGGTAAAGGGACAGACTTAACCCAGAACTCCTAGAACTAAGAGCCTCTCACTGTACCTCAAGCCGTGAGTGACTGCTGTATGTTAAGTCACTCCCCTGTGACACAAATGCTCATGTGAATACTGTGCTGTGTTCCCAGAGGTGTCTGCTCATGGCCTCTCTGTTCTCTGCTGAGGGAGCACACTCAACCAAAAGTTCTGGGGGGGGGCTTAATACCCCAGAAGCCACCCTTGACCAAGGGGATGAGGGGGTGTGGAGAAAGACTTCCTCGCCCCTCAGTGCGACGATCGCCCACAGCAATAACTTGAGTATCAGCACCCATCTTGGCTTCCCTCCCTTTCCTGACTCATTCCCTGCATCCCAACTAAACTACTGCACCCTGATCCTCATCCAGGATTTGCATTTGGGGCACCTAGCCTAACACACCCTCCAGAATTGTGCAGCTTTTCTGACCTACAAAAATTGTTGAGAGGTGTCTAAGGCCTGCATACAGCCTTGGGAGTGCATGTACCGTGTGGGCTGTGATGACCAAAATACAGCGGGCTGAGGCTCTAGGTAGGGAAGCGCTGGTCAGCAGACGGTTCTGGAAGTAGAGGCTGATGGTAGATGGAAACCAGGTGGCAGAGAGCTCTGTCTTGTGGCAGCTTCACTTCAACCCTCGTCAGGAACCCGATGCAAATCCTGAACTGAGGACTCTGCTGAACCAAGGGGGCACTTATTTGTTTTAGTAGTCACTGACTAAGCACCTACTGTATGCTGAGGAGACAAACGGATAAAGAAAGGTGAATAAGAGTGGGTGTCCTTGCCCTTGCCCTAAGGGGGTCAGTGTCTATTGGGAAAGAGAAATGTGTCAACGTGTGGGTAGAGGTTAGAGATGAGCTGAGAAATTCATCCATTCATTTCGGATATATTTACTGAGCACTTTGGGTATACAAGCCTCTGTGTTAGGCCTGGTGGATGAAAGAGAGCCACACTCCCCTCAGAAATGAGGAAAGGCAACTGGCATTTGTTGGCCTCCTGCTGTGTGCCAGGCACTGAGTAGGGCGCTCCCGTAGCTCAGCTCATCTCCTCTCATAACAAACCCGGGAGGTGGCAGCTGTTCTTATCCCCACTACACAGACAATGCCCAGAAAGGTGATGTAATTTACCGGACCACACGGCTGGCAAGTGGCAGAGCTGGGGTTCAGCCTAGGTCTGTCAGATTCCCGGACCCCAATACTATTTTTTCCCCTTAAATCAGACCAAGGTCTGTGGTTTTTGTCTTAAATACCCACTGAGTGAACCAGTTTTTAAAAGAACAAAACCTGGAAGCAAACCAGGCCAGGCTCAGATGGAGCCAGAACAAGCTTTTGCTGGGGTCAAGCTCCTGCGCCGAGGCCCTGCCTCATCAGCAGGGGCCCCAGCCTGGTCTTGACCCCTGTCTGCAGGGAATCCGGGACACCTGGAAGCTGACCTCATTCCACCCTGAAGAGTCGGGGGAGGAGAGCTTGGTAGAGGCCTGCTCCCTGTGCCCACAGGCCTCGGAGGCAGCTGACACAGGATTCAGTTGCAGCCTGGGGCTCAGGCGCCGCCCCACCCCCCACCTTCCCTAGGAATGTCAAGGCAGGGCCTGGCTGGTGCAGGGAGGGGGAGGATGTTCAGGTTACTATTACTGCAAAACAAACCACCCCAGAACTTAGTGGCACAAACTAATCATTTTATTTTGCTCACAGTCTGTAGGTCAAGAATATAGACAGGGCACAGTGGGTATGCCAGCTTTGTGATGTCTAGGGTCTTCTCTGGAAAGACTCCGTAACTAGAGGTGACTCAACAGCCAGTGGCTGGAATCATCTGGAGTGTCTTCACTCACATGTCTGGCAGTTGATGCTGGCTATCAGCTGGGACCTCAGTGGGGCTCTCAGCCAGAACAACTACACGTGGCTTTTCTGTGCCCTCTCTCCCTGCACTAGATTGCGCTTCCTCACAGCATGGTGGCTGGGTTCTGAGAGCAAGCATCCCAGGAGGGCCAGGTGGATGTTGTGTCACCCTTTATGACCTACCCTTGGAAATTAGCCTTGCCTCACTTCTGCAATAGTCCCAAGCCCACCCAGGTTCAAGGGGAAGGAACACAGACCTCACCTCTCAATGGGACAGCATGGGGAATTGCAGACCCTGTTGTGGCCATCTTTGCCACATAATCTGCTCTATGTATAATCTGCTCCTGAAAGGAGTAGATGGGTTTGGCTGTCTAAACTAGTAGACCATTGGGTGAGAGGCTGTGCTAAGTGGAGGCAAAGGCAGCATTGTGAATGCAGGATGGGGGGTCGTAGTCTGAGGGGGTCAGAGAACAAAGAGCTTAGATTGAGGTTGACTTTGAGGTCCAGGCACCAAGCCTGGAGATAACAAGGCAGGGCTCAATCTGGCACAAAAGAACAGGTATTATTTTATTTGTTTGTCTACTACCCCTCCATCAGTCCAGCCACCTTACACATCCATCCATCCATCCACCTCTATATCTCATTCACTTTCACTATGACTCAATTTCCTCACCTGTAAAATTGGGGTGATAGTATAAACTTCATAGGGTTGTTTGAAGATTCAATGGATTAATAAACATAAAGTGTCTAGGGGAGTGCCCAGCACATATTAAGTGCACAATAAATATCACCTATGATGATTAGCATTAGTGCTATTTATTGTTATTGTTATTCAGCCATGCACTCACAAATTGATCCCCCTACCCCCTCTTTCATCTGTCTGTCCTTTCATTTATTCAGCTGGGTAGGTGAATTATGTGCACATTTATCTTACATGAATTCAACCATATTCTGAGCAAGATAGAGGGAGAGAAAACTAATTTTAAAAGCACAATTGACTCTACCTGCCATTCCAGGCAGTGGGTGTGTGTCCCTCAGGGAGTATGAGCTGAGCCATGTGACTTTCCAAATCATTCTATAGGAACGTGTTACTAAATAGGTTGGTGGATGCAAAACCACAAATGCTGCATTTCAGGGATAATTTATTGGATCTTGTGGGGCAATTGTTTTTTGAGGGAGAGAATGAGAGCGGGGGGCTGGGGGGTATAGGGGCAGCGAGAGGGAGACGTTGAATCCCAATCAGGCTCTGTGCTGTCAGCACAGAGCCAGACTCTGAGTTCGAACTCACGAATCATAGGTCAGGTTTAACTATGCATGTTTCACCTTTCATGCTCACTTTCCTACCTTCTGCATGGGATGGGATCCACCTCACTATGAGGCCCTGGCAGATTCCTGGTGACACAGATATGGTAAGACCTGGTCCCTGACCTCAATATGCTCACAGCTATGGCAAGTGCAACAGGACAGACACGTAAACAACAGATCATTACAGTGTAATATGAAAAATACCATGACTTTATTAAAATAAAATTCGGTAATAAAAATATTTTATTCTATTAAAATAAAATAAAATTGCAGAAGCATCCCACTGGTGTTGGGATAGGAAGAACATCAGGGAGGCCTTTGTGACTGTATGACATTTAAACAAAATCTAAAAGGATGAGCTTAAAATTTCAAGACACTCAAGAGGGAGAGGGGCCTGCCAGGCAGAGAGAAGGAACAGCACATTATTCAGAGATATTAAAGAACACAGGGCGTTGAGAAAAGGCAGAGTAGGGTGGGTAGGCAGAAGTGGAGGGAGGTAGATGAGTCTAGAAACTTCATCAGGGCTGGATCCTAAGGGCCTCGACTGCCAGTTAAGGAAGCTTGGACTTCATTCTGCAGGTGCAGGGTGTTGGGGGAGGCGGCTGTGCATTGAAGAAAGGCAAACAAGTGTAAGAATCAGAGTTGTGTTTTGAATGGATCACTCTGGCTCCTACATGAAGAATGGACAGGAAAGGAAGAGTCTAGAAGCACGGAGACTAGTGGGAAGGCTGAGTGCCACTCAGCTTCCAGTGATTTCTAGAAGGTGTGGCTACCGAGGAAAAGGCTTTATAGAAAATAGCCCTGGAGGGGCGCCTGGGTGGCGCAGTCGGTTAAGCCTCCGACTTCAGCCAGGTCACGATCTCGCAGTCCGTGAGTTCGAGCCCCGCGTCGGGCTCTGGGCTGATGGCTCAGAGCCTGGAGCCTGTTTCCGATTCTGTGTCTCCCTCTCTCTCTGCCCCTCGCCCGTTCATGCTCTGTCTCTCTCTGTCCCAAAAATAAATAAACGTTGAAAAAAAAAATTAAAAAAAAAAAAAGAAAATAGCCCTGGAGAGAGTGAACACCTTTCCCCACCAGGTGAGGGCCCAGTTATTGGGCACATTTCCACGTTGGGTTTGAAATCTATTGTTCAGTTTGAGGTATATTGCCTCACAAAGGCTCTAAGTCAAAGTGACAAATGACCCCTCTCAGGTGTTAGCTGGAAGGGTAGCTTCTGGGTCCTACGAAGCATACCTGGTACTGGAAAGGTCTCCTCACTGGACACATAGTTGTTAAGATCTTCTCTTTGTCATAGGTGGCTGCGGTTGGACTATGGGACATCTAGGCTGGTTTTTTGTGTGTTTGTGTTTCTATCCATCCTGGACTTATCATGACTCCTAAATCTGAAGACTCATGCCTTTCATCAGGCCTGGAAAATTCTTCAAATACTTTTTCTCCCTCCCTTCTTCTATTTTCTCTTCTTGGAACTCTATTCATTTGTTATACCTTCTCAGTGTGTCCTCTGTGCCTCATATTTTCCCTCTTCCCTCTGCCTCTCCCTCTCCTTCTCTCTCTGCTATATTCTGGATAATTTCTTCAGGTTCTAGGTCACATTTTTTTTTTCTTCATCTGAGGCTAAACTGCTATTGAAACTTTCCAAAAATTTTTGAATTTCAATTTTATTACATGTTCATTTCTGGAAGTTTGACTTCATTGTCTTTCAAATCTACCTGTTCTTTTTGGAGAGTCTCTTGTTCCTTATTTGTGTTTTCAACTTCCTCTGTATTTCTCTAAACATCAGAAGTGTATTTATTTTATATTTTCAATCTGATAATACAAATATTTGAAATCTTTGGGGATCTGATTCTGTTATCTGATGTTTCTTCTGTCTTGCTCAAGGTGGCATGTTTTTTGAATGCTTTGAAATTTTTTAGTTGTCAGTTGGACTGTATCCGTGAGAATTCACTGAAGGCTAGAATGAGAATGTTTTCTCCCAAGGAGGATTTGGTTTTGCTTCTGTTGAGCATCCGAAGTACCACAGAATTTATTTTTGTATTTTTTATACTTTCAAAAATTGAACTATTTCCTATGAAAAGTAAAGTCTACAACACTTTTGAGGGAAACAATATTCTGATTAGTTGTGAGACTTTATACAATGGAATAATGCAGGATTCCTTATCTGGATGTAACATGTGATTCATTTATGTTATTGTATATGGTGATAATTTGTATAGTATTCCATTATATTAATATACCACAATTCATTTATCCATTCTCCTATTTATGGACATTTGGGTTGTTTCCAGTTTGGTGCCATTATGAGTGAAGCTATGAACATTCTTGTATATTACTTTTGGTAAGCATAAACACTTATTTTTATTGGGTAAATATCCAGGAGTAAAATTCTCAGGTGATGGAGTATGTGGATGTTTAGCTTTAGGAGATACTAAATTTACCAATTTACTCTCCCACAAGCCAGATATGAGAGTTCCAGGTGCTGTACACCCTCACCAGCACTTAGCATTGTGTGTTTTTAATTTTTGCTATTTTGGTGGGGATGTAGTGGTGTTTCATTGTGCCTTTAATTTGTATTTTCATGATGATTAATGATGTAGAACACCTATTATGTTTACTGGCTATCTTGATATCCTGTTTGGTCCATGTTCACATCTGTTGCCCCCCTTTTTTGGAACTTAGAATTAATTGGAATTTACTGGAAAAATAAAGTGGTATGTATTCCACATTATGTAACACCTCCTGCAGAGTGTAGGGCAGTGGTGCTCTGGTAAACTGATGCTCAGAAAGTTTTTCTAAGCCTGATTTGTGGCATTTTCTGATTTCCATGGTGTAAATACTCCAGCCACATCTCATTTCAAGCTACCAACTGAATGGCTTACAAAATTCCTAAATATTTAACAAACAGCTCCCATGAGTCAGTATGTACCAACTCTGGGACACTACTGAGTCTGGAGTAGTATCTCTAATGAAACTAATTGATATATCTGCAGCAAAATATGTAAATAATCACACTTATTGGTATACAACAGCCTCACGTCAGTTGAGGTCAGATTTTTGCCTGCAAATAAGCCAACCAGCAATTAACCATGAAAGAACTTTCAGTTTACAGAGCTCTTTGGATCCTCACAATCCACTTAAATGATGTGAATCTGTATCTGCTTCTAGTCCACTATTTGCAGATACGTTGATGCTGTTGGGGGGACATCAGGAAATCCTCTTGAACGTGTGTACACAGCAGTAAACAGTGGTTTTGAGCTAACTGACCCCCAAGATCTCTTTTAGTCCTGGGAGTCTGCAGCTCAAAATTCAAGAAACTTCCCACTACTTGTCCACTTTCCTTTATTTTTATTTTAGCACTGCTATGGAATAGAATCTTTGAAAGTTTTTTTTTTAACGTTTATTCATTTTTGAGAGACAGAGAGACAGAGCATGAGCGGGGGAGGGGCAGAGAGAGAGGGAGACACAGAGTCCGAAGCAGGCTCCAGGCTCTCAGCTGTCAGCACAGAGCCCGACGCAGGCTCGAACTCACGAACCGAACCGTGAGATCACGATCTGAGCCGGTCAGATGCTTAACCAACTGAGCCACCCAGGTGCCCCAAGAAATAGAATCTTTCAAAGCACAACTTCTAGAGCTAGTGAACTCAGAGATCACATAGCTCATTCCATAGAAGGCTCTGGAGTCAGGTTGCTTAGATTAGATTCTTGGCTCTGCCACTTACTTTCTCTTCGATTTGGGACAAGTCATCTTAAATCCCTCTGTGCTTCAGTTTCCTCATATGATCATGAAAACTGAGGTTACAAACAATGGAATTCCTGGGAATTGTCTCTGAAGTGCTGGAACCCCCAATTGCATCAAGTGTCTGGGATCAGTCAGTGTTGGTGGGTGTAGGGCAGACAGTCTATAGCAGCAACAACAGGAACTAACATTGCCCACACTTGGTTCCCCGGGGGTGTTCTCTCATCTTTCCACCTTGATAGTCTGTGCCCACAGTGGCTGGTTAGGGCAGCTGCTTGGCCAGTGGTGCTCAGGCCCAAGATCAGTCCCCTCCTTCAGGAAATCCTGCACCTTCCTGAGAAATATCCAATCCCAGACCTCCCCCAATCCTGACAATAATTTGAAATCCACCACTGTGAGCTATCTCAGACCCAGTTTCTTCAGTCTTTTTTCCTCTAGAGCCTGTTTGGAGCACCATGATTTAAATCCATTTTCTCTTGCTGAGGGCAGGGGAAGCTGTGATGTAGCTCGGGCCCTGTGCTGCCCAGAACCAAGGGGAGTCCTCCTGCCCAGGGGGCTTGGGGTCCTGGGTGAGCCTTTGAGGTGTGAACAGGCCAGTGGCCCCTCTTGCGAGGCCTTTATCATTCAACTGTTCTGATATGTTTTATTTTTTAACTTGGGGTGTCTATTTCTTATTGATTCTTAGGAACTCTTTGTATGTTCTGGATATGAACCCTTAGTTGTATGCATATATTCAAAATGTACCTTCTCCCAATCTGAGGCCTACCTTTCACATCTCCTAAATGAAGAATGCCCCCCCCCCTTTTTTTAGAGAGAGAGAGAGAGAAAGAAAGTGAGAGAGAAGGTATGCATGAGCAGGGGAGGTGCAGAGGGAGAGGGAGAGGGAGAGAGAGAATCCCAAGTAGGCTCCACACTTAGTGCAGAGCCTGACATGGGACTTGATCTCACCACCCTGGGATCAGGATCTCACAACCTGAGCTGGAATCAAGAGTTGGGTGCTCAACAGACTGAACCACCCAGGCTCCCTGAAGAGTTCACTTTTAATGAAATCTAATTTATCATTCTTCTAAGAAGTTTTTAAGAAATGAACATATTTATTAATATTTTCTTTAGAACTTTTATTGTTTTTAGTTTCCATGTACAGATATATGGTCTTCTATCTTGAATTAATTTTTGTGAATGATGTGAGATAAGGGTCAACATTCTTTTTCTTCATGTGGATATCCAGTTTGACTGCACTATTTATTGAAAATAGAAAAATACAAAATAAATACTTTTTTAATACACTTTTTATTGAAAACTACAAAAATATGTATTCTTTCCCTGAATTTCAAGAGCACATCATTAGCTAGGTGATCAAATATGCATAGATGTGTTTTTGGATTCTCTGTTCTGTACTCCTGATCTATTTGTTTATCAGTGCACTGATCCCACACTGTCTCAATTATTATTTTTTAGGGGCGCCTGGGTGGCTCAGTTGGTTAAGCTTCTGACTGCAGCTCAGGTAATGATCTCACGATTTGTGGGTTTAAGCCCTGAGTCAGGCACTGTTCTTCACAGCTCAGAGCCTGGATCCTGCTTCGGAGTCTGTGTCTCCCTCTCTTGCTGCCCCTTCCCCACTTGCACTCTGTCTCTCAAAAGAATGAATAAACATTAAAATTTTTTTAATTACTATTTTTTAAATTAGCTGATTCTATTAATTAAGGTTTTTTAATTCACCCTTTAATTGAGATATAATCATATTAGTTTCAGGTGTACAACATAATTATTTGACATTTGTGTGTACTGTGAAGTAATTAAACTTTTAATTTTAAGATAATTGTAGATTCCCATACAGTTGTAAGAAATAACAGAGAGCCCATGTGCTCTTTACCCAGTTCTTCCCAATGATAACATCTTGCAAAACTAGAGTGCAATATCACAAGCAGGATATTGATATAGATACAATCTACCAATCTTATTTAGAATTCCCCAGTTTTACTTGTACTCATTTGTGTGTGTGTGTGTGTGTGTGTGTGTGTGTGTGTGTGTGTTTAGTTCTGTTCAATTTTGTCACACAGGTAGGTTCATGTATCTACCACGAGTCAAGATACAGAACAGTTTCATTACCACAAGAATCCCCTGTGTTTCCCTTTTGTAGCCATACCCACCTCCATCCCACATTTTCTCCCCCACCACGTGGATCATCCCTAACCCCTGGCTAATCTGTCCTCCATGTCTATAATTTCGTCATTTCAAAAAAAATTATATAACAGAATTGCATACTATGTAACTTTTTAGGATTGGCTTCTTTCTTTCTGCATAAATTCCCTTGAGATTCACCCAAGTTGCCATGATATCAATATTTCCTTCCTTCTTATTACTGAGGTGTATATTCCATAGTGTGGATGTACATAGTTTGTTTGACAATCCACCCAGTGAAGATCTGAGTTGCTTCCAGCATTCAGCTACTATTGGCACAGTTGCTGTGGACATTCATGTATAAGTTTTTGTGTGAACTTAAGTTTTTGTATCTCTTGGATAAATGACCAAGAGTGCAATTTCTGGGTTATATGGTAATAGTGTGTTTAGATTTGTTTTAAGTAAAGACTTTAGTTTTTAGAGCAGTTTTAGATTCACAGCAAAATTGAGTGAAAAGTACAGAGAGTTTCTATATACCTGCTGCCCCAACATTTGGACAGCCTTCCCTACTATCAAAATTCTCCAGCAGAGTGGTGTAATTATACAGAATGGCTTGTTAAAATCTATGAATCTGTCTTGACACATCATCAGTGCCTAAAGCCCATAGTTTACATTAGGATTTACTCCTGGTGTTGTACGTTCTGTGGGTTTGGACAGACGTACGGCATGCACCCACCATTATAGCATCATGCAGAATGGCTTAACTGCTGTAAAAACCCTCTCTACTCTGCCTGTTCATCTCTTCCTCCCCCCAACCCCTGGCAACCACTGATCCTTTTTACTGTCTCCCTAGTTTGCCTTTTCCAGAATGTCACCAGTTGGAATTATACACTATGAAGTCCTTTTAGATTGGCTTCTATCACTTAGTAATATTCACTTAAGTTTCAATCGTGCCTTTTCATGGCTTGACAGCTCATTTCCTTTTTGCACTGAATAATATTCCACTGCCTGAAGGACCACGGTTTATCTATCCATTCACCTACTGAAGGACATCTTGGTTGTTTCCCAGTTTGGGCAATTATGAATAAAGCTGCCATGAACATCCATAGACAAGTGTTTGTGTGGACCTAAGTTTTCAATTTATTTAAGTAAATGCCAAGGAGCATAACTGCTGGATCATACAGTTTAAGAGTATGCTTAGTTTAGTAAGAAACTGTCTTCCAAAGTGGCTGTGCCATTTTGCATTCCCGCTAGCAATGAAACGAGAAGTGCCTGTTGCCCTGTGTTCTCACCAGCGTTTGGTGATTTCCATGTTTGGGGTTGTGGCCATTTTAATCAGTGGGGAGAGATACCTTGTTCTAATTAGCAATTCCCTAGTGACAAATGATGCTGAACATCTTTTCAAATGCTTACTTTCTATCTGTCTATCTTCTTTGGTCTTTTGACCATTTTTTAATTAGGCTGTTCATTTTCATATTGTTGAGTTTTAAGAGTTTTTGGATATTTTAGATAACAGTCCTTCATCATATGTGTCTTTTGAAAGTTAATTTTTGTGAAAGGTTTAAGGACCATGCCTAGATTCTTTTTTTTTTTTTTTTGCATATGGATGTGCAGTTGTTCCAGCACCATTTGTTGAAAGTACTATCTTCGCTTCATTGTATTGCCTTTGCTCCTTTTTCAAAAATTAGTTGACTCTATTTATGTGGGTTTATTTCTGATTGAATATTTTTTGCTGTTGAGTTTTGAGAGTTCTTTGTACATTCTAGGTCCTAGTCCTCTGAGCTATAGTTTTCAATATACCCTAAAATCTAGTATTGTTAGTCCTACAGCTTTATTTTTAAATATTTATTTGTTTGTTTGTTTATTCATTCATTCATTCATTCATTTTTTTGTGAGAGAGAGACTGCGAGCATAAGCAGGGGAGAGGGGCACAGGGAGAAAAAGAGAATCTTAAGCAGGCTGCATGCTCAGTGCAGATCCCAATGAGGGGCTTGATCCCACAACCCTGGAACCATAACCTGAGCTTGAAATCAAGCGTCAGATGCTCAACCCACTGAGCCACCCAGGCACCCCAGTGCTACATCTTTATTATCCTTTAATATAATCTCGACAATTGAAAGTCCTTTGAATTTTCATGTAAGTTTCAGAATGAGATTATCAAATTGTCCAGAGGATTTTGATTGGGATTGGGATCTATAGATCTACGTGGGGAGAACTGACACCTCTCAAACAGTGAGTCTTCCAATCTAAGGACATAGTATATCTCTCCATTTGTTAAGGTCTAATTTAATTTTTGTCTACAAGGTTTTGTCGTTTTCAGTGTAGAAGACTTGCCCATTTTGTTGAATGTTTTTATTTATTTTTGAGACAGAGAGAGACAGAGCATGAGCGGGGGGGGGGGGGCAGAGAGAGGAGGAGACACAGAATCCAAAGCAGGCTCCAGGCTCTGAGCTGTCAGCACACAGCCTGATGCGGGACTTGAACTCTTGGACTGTGAGATCATGACCTGAGCTGAAGTCCTACACTTAACCGACTGAGCTACCCAGGTGCCCCACCCATTTTTTATTAGAGTTATTCCTCAGTATTTAATGAGTTTTGGTGTTACTGCAATGGTATTATTAAATTTTTATTTTATTTTATTTATTTTTTAAATGTTTATTTATTTATTTTTTTAACTTATTTTTATTTTTATTTTATTTTTTTTATATATATGAAATTTATTGACAAATTGGTTTCCATACAACACCCAGTGCTCATCCCAAAATGTGCCCTCCTCAATACCCATCACCCACCCTCCCCTCCCTCCCACCCCCCATCAACCCTCAGTTTGTTCTCAGTTTTTAACAGTCTCTTATGCTTTGGCTCTCTCCCACTCTAACGTCTTTTTTTTTTTTTCCTTCCCCTCCCCCATGGGTTCCTGTTAAGTTTCTCAGGATCCACATAAGAGTGAAACCATATGGTATCTGTCTTTCTCTGTATGGCTTATTTCACTTAATGTTTATTTATTTTTGAAAGAGAGAGAGAGAGACAGACAGACAGACAGACCCCGAGTGGGGAAGGGACAAAGAAAGAGGGAAACACAGAATCTGAAGCAGGCTCCAGACTCTGAGCTGTCAGCACAGAGCCCAACATGGGGCTCAAACTTACAACTGTGAGATCATGACCTGAGCCAAAGTTGGACGCTTAACCGACTGAGCCACCTAGGCACCCCATTAAAATTTTATTTTTAATTGTTGCTCATATATGCAAATATAATTAATTTTTGAACATTGATTTTGTATATACAGACCTTGCTAAATTCACTTATGAATTCTAATAGTTTGTAGATTCTTTTGGATTTTCTACATGTACAATATGTCATCTGTGAATAATGACATTTTTACTTTTCTGTTTCAATTTCGTACATTTCCCCCTTGCCTTGTAGCTCTGGCTAGCTTGTGATGTTGAATAAACAATAATGATAGTGGACGGTTAATCTAAATAAGAAAGCATTAAAATTTTCACCGGTAAGTATGATGTTAGCTATGGTGCTTTCCAGATGCCCTTGATAAGATTAATGAAGATATCCTCTATTCCTAGTTGACCGAGAGTTTTTATTATGAATGGTTGTTGACTTTGAAATATATTTTCCACATCTTTTGAGATGATCATTTTTAAAAAATCTGTTAAAGAGAGTTATATTGATAGATTTTTGAATCAAACCAACTTTGTGTTTGTAGAATAAGTTGCGTTGGGTCATGGTGTTCTATGCTGTATACCACCAGGTAGTATTTAGTATTAATATTATAGCATTTAGTATTATTATTACAGTATTTAGTATTTTTACATTCATGGAGGTATTGGCTTACAACTTTCCTTCTTAGAATTTGGTAACAAGTTTAGGCTGAAATCACAAGTTGGGACATATTCCCTCCTTTCCTAATTTCTAGAATAATTTGTAGGATTGATGTTTTTATTCTCTAAACATTTAAAAGGATTCACCAGTGAAATCACTTGGGCTTAGAGTTTCCTTTATGGGAAGGTTTTAAATTACAGATTAAATTTCTTTAACATATATAGGATTATTCAAAACTTTTATTTCTTCTTGTGTCTGTTTTGATAAGTAATGTTTTTCAAGGAATTTGTCCATTTCAATGAAATTATCCAATTTTTGACATGGAAGTGTTATATTCTCTTATTACCTTTTAAATGTCTGTAGTATCTGTCCTTTATTCCTTTATTCATTCCTGATGTTGGTAACTTGTGTTATCTGCTTCGTGTTACCTTTCTATTTCTCTTCTTGATCCTTTTTCAGAGAACTAACTTTTGGATTTGTTAATTTTGGAATCCACTTTTTAAAAAATTTATATTTATTTGTTTATGTAAATGTTTTATTTATTTATTTGAGAGAGAGAGAGAGAGAGCACGTGGGGGAGGGGTAGAGAGAGATAGGGACAGAGGATCCAAAGCAGGATCTGCACTGACAGTGTTGAGCCCAATGTGGGGCTCAAAGTCACAAACCGTGAGATCATGACCTGAGCTGAAGTCTCGTGCTCAGCTGACTGAGCCACCCAGGTTCCACCCAGGGTCCACTTTAATTTTTATTTAAAAAATTTTTTTTAATGTTTATTTATTTTTGAGAGAGAGAGAGAGAGAACAAGTGGAGAAAGGGCAGACAGAGAGGGAGACACAGAATCTGAAGCAGGCTCCAGGCTCTGAGCTGTCAGCATAGAGCCTGACGCAGGGTTTGAACCCACGAACCACGAGATCATGACCTGAGCTGAAGTCCAATGCTTAACCGACGGAGCCATCCAGGTGCCCTTCTTGGAGTCCACCTTAAATTGAAGTTCTCAGCTGGAATTTTTTCGGTACCTCATCAATACTTACAATTCAGGCCTAAAACCCATGTGGGGGCCAGTCAATGGCCATACCTTCTCAGAGGAGATTTTTCTGTAAAATGCCAGGCTGAAACAGACAATTTTCTTTGCTGCCTGCTTCTGTGAAGTAGGATTTTTTTTTTAATTCATCCTTTTTTTCAGTGTTATAGCCCTTCCCAAATCTATAATTTTTGCAGAATGACCCCTGCCTGTTTTGGCTCTCAGTCTTACATGGGTCATAGACTGTGTTACCTGCGCTGTACATGTCTGCACAGCACCCATAGCTTCTGGGCAGGTTTATCTCCTTGCTTTCACATTCTTGCTTTGTTTCTGGCCTGTAAGGCTTGTCCATTTCCATATATATATTTTTAATCTAACATTTTTGGATGTTTTATAGTGGGAACATCTTAGCATCTCTCACGTTAGAACCTTTGCACTGGCTGCTCCCTCCGCTGGAATGCTTTCCCCCAGGTATCTGCAGGGGTGTCATGTCTCCTTCACTCTCTTCCTCATATATTACCTTCTCGGTGCTATCTGGCTGCCCTATTTTAAAATTAATAATCTGGGGCGCCTAGGTGGCTCAGTTGGTTAAGCGTCTGACTTTGGCACAAGTCATGATCTCACGGTTTGTGGGTTCGAGCCCTGTGTCAGGCTCAGTGCTGACAGCTCAGAGCCTGGAGCCTGCTTCAGATTCTATATCTCCCTCTCTCTCTCTCTCTCTCTCTCTCTCTGCCTCTCCCCTGCTCACCCTCTCTCTCTCTTTCTCTCAAAAATAAATAAACATTAAAAGACTTTAAAATTGATAATCTGCACCAACTCTAGCAACCCCCTACTCTTCTTACCCTGATCTACCTTTTCCCTTTTTTTCATAGAACTTATAACCACCTAACAAATTGTGTCATTTACTTTTTTATTGTGTGTAGGGTTTTTTTTTTGTTTTGTTTTGTTTTTTGGTTAATTGATCAGTTCCCTTTGCTAGCTGAAAGCTCTTGGAGGGCTGGATCTTTATCTATGTTGTTTACTGAAGTCTCCCAAATTCCTAGAACGTGTCTGGCACATAGCAGTTTCTCAGTAAATATTTCTTGAACTAATAGAATGGATAAAGGAATGCTTCCAGAGCTGGAAACCTCTTATTGGACAGGGGGAGAAGCAGGGGTCTAGAGAGGGAAAGGAATTTTTCCAAGGTCACCTGGAGGAGATGGTGGCAGAGTCAGGACCAGAACAATTACCCTTGGCCTGTGTCCAGTGCTCGACAGCTTCGTAGTGCCTTCATTGTCTCCTTGGAGCCTTGCTATAGGCCCCGGGTACGAGCAGCTCAGGAAAAACAGTCATTTCCTAACACTGTTGGCCACATTCTTCTTCTAGAAGCATGGTCTTCCCCAGCTCTGCCGCCTGCACCCTCTCGGTTTTCCTTCTGTTTCTCTGCTTACATCCTTTTAGACTCAACTCTCAAAGCCTGCTGATTCTTGAGGTTCTGCTCAGGTGATTGTCCCATCTCCCAATGTCCTCTCTATGAATGACCTTGTCTACTCCCTGCCTTTAATCGTTCTGTCTCCGGCTTCAGCCTCTCCCCTGGTTGCCCATTTTCCTGGACGTCTTCTTACAAGCCTCCGTGTGACTAGGAGTCTCCTTGAGTGCACGAGAAAAGTGTTGGTCTTGAAGAAAACCTAGCTCCGTCACTCACTCCGTGAGCCCTTGATCAGTCACCATCAGTCTCTGAGCCTTGAACCTGCACTCTGAGAATAATGGTGTTGACCTCACAGGATCGTTCAGAGGTTCAATGGAGTCTGCGGATGGACACCTCTGAAAACTGTGGGCCATGGAGCCCACATGAGGGGCAGCACCATGTGTCCTGCAGATACCTCATATGACTCAAATCCCCAGGCAGGCCCTCCTCTCCTTTGTCCTCTCCAGATCTCCCATCACAAGGGTGGCCCTACCAGCCACCCACACTAGAAACCAGAGTCTCATTTTTCCTTTTCCCCTTACCTTGCCCCCATCTGGATCGGTTAGCAACTCCTGTGTCTGCCTCTTTGACTTCTCTCCCAACTATCCCCTTCCTCTCCCTTTCCATAGCTCCAGCCTAGCCCAGGCTCATCATCTCTCCTCTGGACAGTGGCAGTGGCCTCCTCCCATCTCACACCCCCTTGAAAGCCATCTTCCACACTGGCCACCACGAAACAATACACAATCACATCTTCCCTGTGTTCTAAACCCTGTGATAGCACCACTCTGCCTCCCAGATGAAGGCTGAGCTGTTCACCTGCCACTCAAGGTCTTTCCTGATTGGACCCCTGCTCCAGACTCTGCTCTGCTGCTGTCCCCATGCACCTGCACTCAGCTGTTTGCTTTTCTCTGAAGCCCCTGTGTTCCCTTCATTTTGTTCATGCAGGTCCCTCTACCTGGAATTCCCTCCCTTCTTTCTCTGTCTGCTGCGGGGTTGCCACAGTCCCTGAAGAGAGACCTGCACTGCAGAGTGGAAAATGAGATGCAGGGTGTAATCTGTGTAGCACGTAGCACACAGGCGTTGTGTTGATGGTGATCCCACACTTCTGCCCGAAATCTTTGGAAATATGCTCTCCTGTTCTAGGCTTAGCCATGAGATGTGAAAGTTGCCTCTACACCCAAGATTTGGACTAGTGCAGTCAGCCAGACGGGCTACTTGGGTAGGGGACACAAGTGCTTGGGGCTGACCAGATGTCCACTGGGTGAGGCATGTTTGTGAGATGCTTTGATTCACTAGGGATCAAAGGGGATTGATCACTAGGGATCACTAGGGATTCACTAGATATTAAAGCAGGTGGGATTTGTCTCTGCTTGGGCTGGCGGTATCCAGAAACCCTGGTAGTATCAGCCTCAGAGCTGGCTCAAGAAGGCTGAGGCCAAAAAGAGGCTGAGACCCATGAGTCCACATCCTTCTGTTTTCTCCTCTTCACTTGAGGGTCCTTGGGATCCCAGCCATCACACCCTTCCATATCCCACAGCAGCACTCTGTCTAGGTCTGTGGGGGCAATTCCAGCAAGTTATCTTCTGTGTCTGGGACTTTATCCTGGTTCCACCGCTTGCTCCCTATGTATCCTGAGATAAGTGAATTTGCTTCTTTGGGCCTCAGTTTCCTCTCTGAAAATGGGGCTCTTAAATCACACAAGCTGGGGTATTTGGAGGATCCACTGAAATGGTCCCTCTGGAGTCTTTGGTGTATGCACAGGAAATAAGTGGGCAAGTGGTCATTTTTTGGGGTCCTTCTGCCCCTCGCATTTCCCCCACACTCTGTGTCAAGGGAAAAGAGTTTTTCCTGTTTGCATCTGAGACACTCTTTCAGCCCCATGTCTGGCCTGAGGCCTAACATACAACAGGTATCCATAAGCGTTTTCTACATTGATCAATAAGGGAGGATGACTTGGGGGGATGGGCAGTGTCCTGGACACTTGGACATAGGGCAAGGGCCATACGAAATGCACCTCTCCCTCATGTCACACAGGCTTTAGCTTTTGGGCCCTACAGGGCCAGGTTCGAATCCTGACTCAGCTCTTACTCCCTCTGAGATCTAGGGCACGTGATGTCATGTCTCCAAGCCTCAGTACCTCACCCAAAAAGGGAATAAGGGATCCCCATGTCAAAGGAGTGGGATGAGGGTCAGGCCTGACACACAGTAGGTACTCAGGAAATGGGACCCAACCTGTCCTCCTCCCTTCCTCCCTCTCTCCCTTCCTTTCTTCCATGTGAGAGATGTCTCCAAGGAAACAAGAAGAATTATTTTAAGAAAAGAGCTGAGGGCTCGGGTGGGAGCAGATGGTGGCTCGGGCATCTGGGAGGCAGAGGCAGGCGGTTCTGGCCCTTCAAGGAGACAACGGAACCCGTACACCTCCCCATCCCAGGAAGCACCAGGGCAGGGCCTGGAGGCACATCCATAATGCGGGCCAGAGAAGAGACATTTCTGGCATCACAGAGCAAGGACAGAGCACTGGACCTGTCTGTGCAGTTAACTCACTTCATGACCCTAGAACTAGTCCCAGCCCTCTAGTCTGTTGGCCTGTGGGTGAATAGGAGGCCCTACTGCAAGGGGCAGGGCAGGGAAACGGTAGGATTAGAGGGTGGGGGGCATTTCCAAGTTGTCCTGTGCTTGGGAAGAACAAGCTCTTGTGACTTCAGAAAAGTGGAGGGACCCGTGTCTGGGAGCTGTCCACCAGGCTTAGGATAGCGTGAGTGAAGGTACCAGTATGCTCCTGATCCCGGCAGAAACTTATTTATTCATTCACTCACTCATTCATTCATTTAGTTCATATCCACTGAACACCTTCCACTGCCAGGCAACGAGCATACTTCAAGTCCTCCTCAGAGCATCCCTATTGCGGTATTTATGCGCCCATCGTACAGCTGAGGACACTGGAGCTCTGAGAGGCAAAATGAATTGTCCTGGTTCACAAAGAAAGTCGAAGATTCTTTCCCACTCTTGTCTTCATTTTCCATAGATCCCCATCACCTTCAATTGAAAAGCTTGACTCCTCAGAGGACTTCAAGGTCACGATGATCCAGCACCTGCTGACCTTTCTGGCTTTACCTTTGAACTCTTGAGGCTTTAGCTCCAGTGAGCTGCACATAGTGGCTTGTGTGGGCCCAGTCTGGCCTTCAGACCTTGGTGCACTGTCCCCTCATGCTGGAATGCCCATTCTGTCTTCCCCTTGCTCATCAGGTTAAGTCCTGCACAGCTCGGGCATTACCTCTCCCCAGAAGCCTTCCCATACTTCCTTGATACTCAGTCAGCAACCCCCCCCCCAAGCCCCCAGAATGGTGGGTTTTCTTGGATCTCCCCTGAAGACTGCAAGTCTCCTGAGGCCAGAGATGTTCTTTCTGCAACTGTGCACCCTCGGTGCCCAGCACAGGGCTTGGCCCAAGTGGGTATCCTGAACACTGAGTGAATGAACAAGCAAATGAATGGGATAAGGAACACCCTGGGGTTTCCACTACCAGCTTCACTCATTTTGTTCTCCAAACATTTTCCAGGCACCTCCTCCAGGCCAGGCCTGATGCCAGCCCCAGGGATGACAATAACTCGGGCTCTCAATTCACTGTGCAGTTTACAAAAAGCTTCCATCACAGAAGTCACAACCATTTTGCAAAGTAGGTATTCATTCTTGTGTCCATTTTCCAGATGTGGAAACTGAGGCCCCGTGAGGTTGGGTGACTTTCCCAGTCACAGCCAGTGTGTAACAGAGCCAAGATCTGAACCCACGCCTGCTCACTCTGGAGCCCACACTCCTTCCACACTGTGAAGGAATACATGAACACTCAAAAAATTTGGAAAACACAGGAAAGAAGGAAGAGGGAAAAGTCCTACATAGCTCCCCCTCCCCAACCTTGGGATATATTTCATTAACAGCCTGGGAATCTCCTACTTCTTTTGGCTGAGCCTGTGGGTACAAGCGAGTGACTGACCTGGCCGAGGTCACAGAGATCAGCACAGTCAGGATTTGAATTCAGACTGTTGGAGGCCAGAATTTGAGGTGTACTCAATGTGGCTCAGGCCTCAGGGAGCCATTTCCAGTCTTATGGGAGAAATGGAAGCAAACAGGTGTGGCTTAGTTTGGCCTCCCCCAGAAGCAGACCTCGAGACAGTGAGGAGCACAGGGGGTTTCTTTGGGAGGCGATCCCAGTAAGTAGGAGGCAGAGCAGGTGGAGGGTGAGACGGGGCAGGAGTGAATGTCAATAGAATGTGCATTAGTGAGCGGCTCCTGGAACTCATCCTGCTGGGGACCTTCTGAGAAATGGTGGAGAGGACACCTCAGAACCCTCTCCCTGAAGGAGGCTGGGCATTCGCCTATTGGTTCCCGACCACCATGACCGAAGGTTGCTCCTGGGGGCATTCACTCTTCTGCCTTTCCAAGCTGTCCTGTGCTTGGGCAGAGCAAACTCTTGTGGCTTCAGAAAACGCCATCATCAGGCAGAAAAGTGGAGGGACCGGTGTCTGGGAGCTGACCGGTGTCCATGGCTGAAGCTGGAGTCCCAGGCGGACACCAACAACAGTTGCTATGAGGTGTTTGAGACATAGAGTGTTTTGGTCATCATAAAGCACTCGGGGAGTCTAGAGTTAACAATACTGTATTGCATACTTGAAATTTGCGAAGAGGGTAAACCTTCAGTGTTCTCACTACAAGAAAAAAAGGGAACTATGTGGGGGTGATGGACATGTTAATAAACTTGATTGTGGTGATCATTCCACAACGTATACATATATCAAAGCACCAGGATGTACCCCGTACATATATATAATTTTTGTTTGTCGATTATACCTTAATAAAGCTGACAGAAAAAATAAATAAATGCTTGGTAATACTAAAGGGAAACAAATTAAGTATTTGGAAGTGACAAACTGGGAACGGAGAGTAGGGTGCAGAAGTCAGGGAAGGTTTCCCCAGAGTGAGTGACATCGAGCTGGATTCAGAGAGGTGAGCAGTGGGGGAAGAGGCATCCCAGGTAGTAGGGCCTGCACACAGCTTGTCCTCCGGAGAGACTGCAGAGCCTGGACCTGAGCCCTGGGGTCTGACCAGAATTGAATTAGGAAATGGTGCAAAGACCAAACGGTGAAGGGTTTTAAAGACCAGGCTGAGGGGTTCAAACTTCCTTCCCGAGTGTTAGGGAGCCCATGCAGGGTTCTGAGCACAGGGGTGACACCAGATCCGTGTTCCAGAAAGATCTGTCTTTCTAGACAGACAGGGCTGGGGTGGAGGGTGGTTTGGGAGGGGGTAGACTGGAGCAGGAGCCATGGAAAGAGGCTGGAGTAGCAGTGGAGTCAGGAGATGTGGAGGCTGAGCCGGCTGAGGCGGAGTAATGGGGAGGAGGCGTCAGGCCCCAAGGCTGTTTAGGAGAAGGTTTGGGATGTAGGGTGGGGTGAGGAGGAGGCCAACCCTCCCTGGCTTCGGGGGCCCTGGGAGGCTCGTCCCTTTCCCTTTCCCCCAAGGGGCTGTCCAGATGCCCGACTGCCTTGGAGAATGGCGCTAGGGCCAGGCCTCCCCAGATCTGGTCGTGATGGATCTGGACATTATCTGCTTTGGTCACAAGCCGAGTCTTATCGTTAGCTAGCTGTGGTCGCTGTCTGGATCTAGTCATTACCAGAGCTGGTCATTACCCAGGGCTGGAGGTTACCTGCTGCCAAATGGACTCTATTTGGTTTGAGTCATTCCATCCTCTTCCAGGGTCCTTCCTGAAGCCCCGGCTCTCTGCCTGAGGACACTAATATTCTGAATTCTGAGGATATATTTTCCTAGTTTCTTTGTTCTCATTTTATTACATGTACAAATGCTTACACAATGTATTTTTTAACTTATCAACTTTAAAACAAGAACAGCATCTAGCCTTTTTAAAAAGCGAAATGTTGTATTGATGAGAATTCACCTATGTTGTTGAGTGTAGTTGTGACTCACTCGTTTTGAGGGCCGTGTGTGACTGTACCACAATTCATTTATCTATTTATTCATTCTCTTGCCCATTGATAATTGGATTGTTGTCAGGATTTCTGCTGTTACAAACAGCGCTGCTATGGATATTCTTGTGCATGTTTCCTGATGCTCCACAAAATGTGGTCTGAGAATCAACAGCCTTAGCATCACCTGGAAACATGTTAGAAATGCAGAATCTTTGGCCCTGCCCTAGATTCGCTGGATCAGAATCTGCCTTTTCGCAAGATCCCCGGGTGACTTCCACGGACATTAAAGTTCGAGAAGCCCTGGCTCAGCATACATGTGCATGGGTGTCTCTGGGCAGACGTACCCAGGAATGGATTCACCGGGTGACAGTGGTATATTGGCACGCCCTCCCCTCAGCAGACAGAAGAGCCGGATCCATCTACATCTTCACTGACACTTAGTATTGTCAGACTTTCTTTGTTTCTGCCAGTTGAATGGGTGTGAAGTGGCATCTCATCATAGTCTTGATTTACATTTCCCTGATGACTAATGAGGTCAGGCACCTCCTTGTGTATTGACTGGCCACGCGTTCCCCTTCTGTGAGACATCGTGGTGGTGTTTTTTTGCTTTTGTTTTTCTTTTAGACTCACTCAGCTCAGCCCCTGCTTTTATATTTGCTGTTCTCTCAGCCTGAAACACCTTCTGCGTTCCCTGTTCGGTGTCATTTCTTCCAGGAAGCCCTCCCTGACTGCTGCTTGGGCTGTGAGCTGCTTCAGCCTCACAGGCAGGAAAACATGGTGCCACGGCCCCTTCATTTCATTTCTTTATTGAAGAGACTGCAAACCAGTATGACTTGGTCCCTACAGAATTAGTTCTTTTTTCAATTTAGTTGCCATAATTTAAATTTAGGAGATTTTGCATTAAAAAATATGAATTGCTGATTTCTTAAAAAAAGAGGGGGGGGGGAGATGTGGCCCACTGAGCCTCCTTTCCCACATGGCAACAATCAGCTGGCACTGGGGCTGCCCCTACCTACCAGTCCCTAGGACTTCATCCTCATACGCTGCTTCAGTGACCTGCCCAGGCCCTGCGGACTTTAAAGTTTATGACCGTAGCCTAAGCACATCAGTTGTTTACTCCTCTAAATCTCTCCCATCCTTCCCTGCCTCCCCATAATTCTGTTCCTGTCCCTGTTCAGACCTTTATACCTCTCTCCTAGACTGTTACACAAGACTCCCTCTGCCTTCCTTCTCTAGTCTTGCCATTTCTGGTCCACTGACCCCACTCAAGAATCAGCAATGTCTCCCAATTACTTTCCCAGGCACCACCTGACTTTCTTTAAAAAAAAAAAAAGTATTAATACATTATGAATGTTTCATGATCACAAAAAAAAGTCTAGAGAACAGTATAACAAATGCCTGGGTACCCACCACCCAACTTAAGAAATAAACCATTTCAAGTGTATTTGAAGCCCCTGTTACATTCCCTTCTCCCTCTCTCTCAGGGTCACTACCCTTTTTAATTTGCTATTTATCACTCCTGTATGTAGTTTGTATGTATGACATATGTATGTGTCCCTAAACAATACATAGTGTTGTGTTGCAGGCTTTCAAACTTTATATATCTGACAAAAACTGTTTATCCATCTGCAACTTGTTTTTTTCATCCAACAATATATATTTTTTTTATTTAAAAAAATTGTATTGAAGTATAAAGTTCAGCAAAGATACACAAATAATAAGGGTACAATTCTGACTTTCCACAGACTGAATCAACAAGTGTGTTTCTGAGATTTATCCTCATAGACATGTGTGGCTTGCATTCATCTATTTTGAAGATCGTGGCGTGGAGAATTTTCCATTGTTTGAGTCTGTCGCTATTTATCCAGTCTCCTGATGATGGACAGTTAGTGTCCAGCTTTCCACTATTACAAATGATGCTGCTTGAATATCCTTGTACAAGTCTCCTGGGACCCCTGTGTGAGGTGTCCTCCAACGCAAAGCCTGCTCATCTTTGACCTGATCACGTATCGCCAGGTTGCTGTCTGGCTCCGGGCTCTCAATGGCTCCCAGCTCAGACAATAAGGTCTTCCTAACCCCCCCAGCCAGTTCTCCTCCCCACTGACACCCTGCCCAAACATACAGTCACCTTCTTGCTGGCTACATGCTTTCTCTCCTCCCCCTAGAACTCTAAACCCACATTTCCTTCCAGACCCTGTGGAGCCACACCTCCTCCAGGGAGCCCTCTTAGAAACATTGGTCCTCATGGTGTCATCTCCTCTGAGTGACATCTCTAACCACAGTTGTCAAGGTCCACAAAAACAGAGACCAAAAAACAGAGACCTACACCAGACACTGGGAATGGTGAAGGGAGTCATGGATGGACTGGCAGGGAGGGTGAGTAGCTGGGGTATACAACTGATTACTCTAGGCTTTGATGGGTGAATAGGAGTTTGTAGGTGGAGATGGTGGGAAGGCATTGCTGGCACAGGGAAAGGCAGGTGTTTCTGGGATGGGGATGTGGGCAGGGTGGGCAAATGGGGAACGAGGCTAGAAAAATGGGCTTCGTCGGATTTTGAACACCACCCTTTAACAATCACTGTTCTGACTCTATTTTCATTCAACTAGCATTCTTGGGAGATGTGAGAACCAGGGAGGGTGAGCACATTCATTTGATACCTACTGAATGTCGGGCACCGTCAAGGAGCTTAGACCTATCATCTCTTTGGATCCTCAACCCAAGTTGTAGATACTATACTAATGTTGTCCCCATTTTACAGGTGGCGAACCTGGGGCTCAAAAGGGGCGGTCTCTTATCTACGATCACAGAGCCCCAGAAGTAGTATGAGTACACAGTCCAGGTCCATCCAGGGATTGTTTTAATCCTGTGCTGCCACAGGCGAGAAGGCACCTGCAGGAAATGGGTCACCGGGACGGGGCACGTGTTCCCAGGCTCAGTAGCCCCAAGTTCAAATCCCAGGAGCCTCCGGACTTGCACGGTGTGGACCTGGCCAGTCTCGTCCACTGTGAGCTTCAGTTTCCCTCCTCCACCCGGCCGACGCCGGGTCCACATAGGTTCCTACTGCCCAGCTCTGTAGCCTGGGGTTCCAGGTTCCCGCGCTACCGCAGCCCACGCTGTGTGACCTTGTACCAGTAGCCTGCACTCTCTGGGCGGCCGACCGCGGATCTCCAAGCGCCCTTCCGGCTCGCGACAGAGCGTCGCTGGCCGCGGAGACCCTCCCCCTCCCACCCCGGGTTGCGGGGGCGTGGGTGGGGGTGGGCGCTGGCATCGGCGCGCCCCCCCCCCGCCCCCCCCCCCAGCCCCGGGCCGGTGGCCGGATCCGCGCCTGGTTTTGGGCGCAGCCGCGCGGCCCCCTCCCCCGCGCGCATCTCCCCGCCCCCCGCCCCCTCCCCGCCGCTCTCGGGGAGCCGGGGCCGCGCGGCTCCTCCTCCCGCAGCCGCATCTGGGGCGCCGCGCCGGCCAGAGGAGAGGCATGGGGCGCCCGCGGGCCGGGGCCCGGGCCGGGGCCTAGGCGGCGGACCTGCCAGCGGACCCGAACGGCGGCGGCGCAGCGCAGCGGCCGAGAGGGCCGGAGGCGGCCGAGGCGCCCGGCGCAGGTGAGGGCGCGGGGGTGGCGCGCAGTGGCCAGACCCCCTTTCCGGGGCCGGTGCGCCCCGTCCCTCGGCGAGACCCCCGATCCGAGTCTCCTCCCGGACAGACCTCCCTAAACCGACGGGCGGCGCTGGCGCAGGAAAGCCCCCTCCCCCTGCCAGTTCCGTCTTCTGAGCCCCCAATCCGAGGGGGCGGTTCTGCGGCTGGCAAGCCCCCTTCTCTGGGTGGGATCCTCCAGTCTAGGTTTTCTTGGACCCCCAAAGCGGGCAGGGGTGGGGGTGGCGTGCCTGGGGCCCGGAACCCCCTAGCCAGGGCTGGACCCCCATTCCACCTCTTTTTCCCGCGGACTCTCCGATGTCAAGAGGCTGCCAAAGCTGGGAAGCCCCTCCTCGGGCCCGACCCTCAATCCGCAGGGCGGCCAGGGGGTCAGGGAGACCCCTCCCCTCCCCACCAACCTTGGGAGCTAAGGAGAGGGAGGGCTCTGCCGGCCGGCCGGGGCATTTCTCCATTCAGCCCAGCTGCCTCCATCCCGACTCAGTAGCCCCGGGAGCCTGCCCAGCCAGCACCCCCATTCCGGAGCTCTTTTCCCGGACCCGGCATCTGGGGAGGGGGCGGGGGCAACCCCACCTCCCAGCGCTGCATGGCGCCCCCTCCCTGTTTGCGTACCCGGGAGGGGCTGGGCTGACCTGGGCACCTGGGTTGGGGGGCGCTCACATGGCCACGGGAGGCCCCCACGTGCGGCGCCCCGCGGTGAAAGGGGTTCGCGTTCAGAGCCCGTGGCAGGTGGACCCGCTGGCCGGAGAGGCCA
The DNA here is from genome assembly GCF_022079265.1 of Lynx rufus. Lineage (NCBI taxonomy): Eukaryota > Metazoa > Chordata > Mammalia > Carnivora > Felidae > Lynx > Lynx rufus. The sequence goes on along the minus strand of NW_025814896.1, from coordinate 23,072,798 downwards.
GCTGGGTCCAGATGTGCGGGGCCTGCTGGGAGGGGACATGTGCTACCTGGACATGTGATGACTGCCCCTGGCCTCTTTCGGCGGAACCTACCGGCTCCAACCCCCCTCCATCGTTCCATTCCTTGGTGTTCTCATCCCTCTCCCTTCTCCCCTTCTTCCTCAGAGCTGCCGGTGTTGCAGAGGGGCGGGCAGCCAGGGACTGTTGATGTTGTGGGAATGAAATGAGGAAAGGGGCTATGGATTGGTGAAGGCCAGTTGTGGGGAGGTGGGTGAGGGGGTGGATGAGGTGCCCTGAGGATGTAAGCCTCAAGCTTGGGGGGCAGTGCTAATTGTGGGGGGGAGGGTTCCTGCACCCCCACCTGCCTGGAAGTGGAAATGACGGGGGGGGGGGGGGGGGGGGGGAGGGCTGCAGTCCCCAGCCCCAGGAGGCTGCACCGGCCTGCCTCTATCCCTGGTGCACCTTCAGTCTCAGCCTAGCTCCCCAGGGTCCTGGTTCTGGCTGTCTCTGCTCTTGTGCCTTCACTTGTGGGAGGGGGCTGTGTTTTCCTGAAGGCTCAAGGTGGTGGAGGCTGGAGGTTGTACAGGATCATCTCCGAGAGTGGCTGTTGGAGGAGCCCAGTTTCTGTCCCACAGAGGGAACTGTGGGCTGTCTAGTCCCAGGGTGGCCTGAGGGGCCTAAGCCAGACTCCCATGGGCAGCAGGGCTGGGTGGGGCTGCAGAGCTGGGTGACCGATTGGTGGCTGGAGTGCTGGGAGCCACCGCCAGGCCCTGGAGCTGGCTGTTGGAGGCCAGTCAGCAGCAGATGCAGAGTGTGTTCCCAGCAGCTCTTGGAGACACTGGCTGTGCACGTGGGGCAGGCGTGTGTGCGTGTGCCTGTGCTGTGGCAGGGGTGCGCCAGGACTCCTGAGTCCTCCTGGAGCCCAGATAACAGCAGCTCAACTTCTGTGAGTGTGCCTCTGTGTGATGTCCGTGGCACCCTTCCTTCATTCATCCATCAGAGACTGGACTGGGCCTGTGCTGGATGCTAGAGACGTGTAATGATCTGATGTGGTCCCCACCCTCAAGGAGCCCCTGTTTTGTCTGGGGGCAGAGGAGAGACAGTCTGTGCCAGGCTCTGGGGGCGGAGTGCAAGGCCCCGACTAGAGAGAAAGTGTGGGGCAGAGCAGGCCTGATGGCTGGGTTATGAGGGACCCAGGGCAGCATCCGGCTGGTTTCCGCCTTGAAACAGAGCTGCAGGTTCGAGGGCTGTGCCCTGGGTGCAAGGCTGCCTGGCAGCTGAATTGGTGTTTTTTGAAAGGAGGCTGAACAGCACTCAGAGCTAAGGATAGATTGTGTACTTTAGAGCTTTTGTAAGACTTGGTGACGAATTGGACGTACCAGGGGCACCCACTGGCATCTCGTTAATTTCTTGTGCAGTTTATGGGGCCACTAGCTTCATAAATGCCAGTGTTTCTACATGATGGGGAGGCTCTGAGGAATTGTACTGGGCACTCTGTGGGACAGGAGCAGGTGGTCTCTATGCTCCCGTATATCTGTGATTAATTGATAGATTCAGTCATTCAGAAAAGCATTAAAAATAGCATTATCTGACTATGGTGCATTTAAACACTTCCACTTAAACATTCTATAATGTGAATAAAATCTTGAATGCAGATTTTTTTTTTTTTAAAGTACACCATGGGTACTCAATATATGCCCACTACTCCTAGAATGAAGCCTAGCCTCCTCCCCAGACTAGCTACCTTTCTAGCCACATCTTACAGCTCCTCCCTTCCCTCTTTGGCTTGGGTCCCCCTGGCCTGCTTTCAGTTCCTGGAACAGGCCTCATTGCCTCCAGCCTCAGGGTCTTTGCACACGCTGGTTCCTCTACCTGAACACCGCCCCCTTCCCATTTGCCTACTTAATTACTACTTCTCATCCAGACTCAACTTAGGTGTATCACTTCCAGAAGAAAGCCTTCCCTGACACCCAGGCCAGATTGTATCCCTGTCACCACTTCCCAGCCCCCACGGGCCTCTGCCTTCACTACCAGCCACTGTTCCTTATTACTGGATGCCTCTTGATGTAGTTGTGTGGAGCAGAGCAGGGTCATGCCTGCCTCTTTATGCCATCCCACTGGTGCTGAGAACAGGTCTTGGTTCATTCTGGACCCTCGGTCCATTTATTTGGCTGAATGAATGGACAGGTGTCATTTGGGCCATCCTAAGTCAAGGGCTGGGTGGCAGAACATGGTGGGAGCCTTGACGAGGTCTAGTTGTCAATACAACTGTCCATATGGGCTCCTGGTCTCCAGCTGGGCCTGCAAACTCAAAAGCATTTGGTCAGGCTCTGTGGGGTTAGAGGCCCATAGCCTCTACAATCCCAGTGTGTCTGTAGGACCTCAAAGACTCTATAAGAGAGTGAGGAGCCATGCTTGGGCAGGAGCCTGTGTCTTCAGGGGTATATGGTCTGACATTTATTCCTGCCAATTCATTATACACATCATCACTTCCTTACTTTCATTCAGTAGGTCACCAACTTGTCCACTAGCTTGTCTGCCATTTCCTAATGCTCCATTCTGTCTTTGGGCCACCAGGGCTTCCTGAGGCCTGCTCAGTGTCCCCTAGGGATGGGGACAGAGTCAAACCCACAGGGCCCTGCTCTGTGAACTGTAGTCACCCTGCCAGGCCCTTCCTGGAGGTGGGGGCTGGTGCTGTCTGGTGCTGGGAAGAGTTTGGGCCTGTGGGAAGTGCTTCCTGGAGGACATGTACTAGATCTGGGGTGGATTTGGGAGGATTAGAGGATTTGGGTAGATGGAGAATGGCCGGAAGGGCACTGCTGGCTGAGAGAACTACATTGATGAGAGCTGGGAGGCAGCCATGTGCTGGGCAGGCCTGGGGAAGGGGGCAGCCCACAGGAGGCTTGTCATGGAGGGGGGCAGCGTGCCGGCATGGGGAGTGTCCTGTCTGTGCCCGGAGCCCTGTTGCTGCCTTGCTGTGTGCCTTGAATGCAGCGTGTCCCCTCTCTGGGTTCCCTTGATAAAGTGCAAGCTTGGACCTTGTGATCTCAGAGAATTTCCACCGTCTCAGTGTGGAGTCTGTGATCCTGACAGCCCAGGAGGGGAATTCTCAAGGCCCCTGCCTCTTCTTTGAGCATGTGGAGAGCTGGGATGGGGCTGGGTTTGCTCTAGTGGCTTTGGAGGCCAGTGTGTATTAGCGCTTGGGGCGGGGGTCAACGGGGAGCTGATGAGGCTCAGCAGCTTCTTCTGACAGATGACCTGTCAGTTAAGGGAGTGCGGGGGCTGGCTCTGGTGGGAAAGGCACCCCATTATGCACACTCTCACTGCACCCTTGTTGGAAAAGGCTGTCACTGATGAGAGGCCTCCTGTGTGTTGGACCAAAGACAAGCCCACCCTTGACTTCATCAGACTCCTGTGGGGGGGCCACTAAGACTTATGTGACCAGACTTTTGTCATGGCCCATGGTGGGGGGGGGGAGTGTGTGTTCTGTTCTTACACCCTGTCCACAGTCTGCTGGTGGATGCCCCTGGCCAGGACAGAGGCCTTCAGGCCATGTACAACAGTTTGCAGAAGATATTTAATCTCCACATCTTTCCACCCCGCCCCCTACCCCCAGAGGTGGGCATGTCTCCATTTAACAGATGAGGAAACTGAGGCTCAGAGAGTTTGGGTAGCTTCCCAAGGTCACCCAGAGGGTGGCAGGAGGTGAACCCACAGCCCAGGAGCCCTTGGGGTGCCCGCGCACAGGAGCCTATTGCTAGCTGATGGCACATCATTTCCTGAGCCGAGGAGTGGGGCTCTGGATCCCTCTGTGCTGGGTTTCGCAACGCCGCCTCCTCCCCGCCAAGCTGTCTGACGTGGCCTTTTCAAAAACCCAAAATGAATGGAAGCAAATTTTGTTTGGAGAATTTTGCTACACCCTTCACCAGGGCTGGTTGCAAAACCAGGCTTGGGGATCCCTGCTGCTGTTGGTGATGATAATGATAATGGCAGTGGTGTCAGTGGCTAACACCCACTCACCGAGCCAAGTACCAGTGACCAACTCCCGGGAGCCAAGTGCAGTGCTGGGCCCTCTGTTTAATGAGCACCAGCTGAAAGCCCCTTAAATTCGGCCTCTCCTTTAGTCCCATGACCCCTATTATTATCCCCATTTTACAGATGAGGAGACAGGCGCAGAGAGCTGTAGCTGCCCAAGGCCCCAGAGCTGGCAAAGTGGAGGGTGCCAGGATTTGAATCCAAACCGGTTAGAGTGTAGAATCTAGTCTTCGCCCACATTCTGGAGATGTGTTCGCCAGCAGTGATGGGTGAGGGGGTGTGTGTGTATAGAGGTGCATGTTGGGCCGTGGGAATTGAATGTGGCAGACCCAGACCCTGGCTTGTGGGAACCTGGCCACTCGCTAGAGGTAGGACTTGGCCTGAGCCCACAGCAGCTCAGGAGCACCCCTAGATGTCAGTGGTCCCTTCCTGGCCCCACCAGAGGCCTGGTGGGTCGCATGGCTGTTAGCAAGAGAACAATGGCCCCTCCCTGTGACTTTGCTCTTCACTAACTCACAGTTCTGAGAGGTGGCCCATCTATAGGGCTCCAGGGGCATTGGGTGGTGACACGGGTGTGGAGGAGGGACCATAGATGCAGCACGAGACGCTGGATTCCTGGGATCACTCGATGAAGGGGCAGATCCCTCACATACAGCAGCTTCCAGGGCCTAGCACAGGGGTACAGATGCTTGTGAGAAGGCAGCAGAACAAACGTGGCATTTGCATTCCTTCCTTCGGCCTAAGAAGGCCTGTACAGGTGACCCATCCCCCGGAGTTTGCTTCAAAAATGGCTCTAGCCACATTTGGTACATGAGGGGGTCATCTTTAGAAAGCATATGATGTGGGCAGGTTCTGTCTTTGATAATGGAGAAATGGGGCAGGCATCCTGGCATATAAACGGAGTACAAGACCACTTATTGAGTACCTGCTGTGTACCTTCGCACTGTGCTGGGCCCCATGACAGGGGCTCAGAACCACACCCTGATGAAGTATTTGTGATTGTGCAGGAGGGGGTCTCTGTGCCCCCAGATATCGGGCTGAGGAGTGAAAACTAGGCCTCTGGGTTCACATATTTTTCTCTCTACTGTGACAGATGAGCCTGCGGTGACAGGGGTGGGTCCAGGAGGCTTTTGCTTTGCAGCTCCCAGGAGATGGGGGTTTGGAATGACTGGGGACCTGGTTTGCTGCTGGGACTCCCCTACGGAATCCCAGCACCTCTCTGGGCCTCATGATTTCCATCTGTTTGTTGAAGTTCCGGGGGTTAGGTCTCCAAGGCTTGCCTAGCTCAGCCCTCTGTGACTCCAGGGGTGAACGGAGCTGAGATTCCCTCTGGGAGGTGTCAGGGAGCCCTCCCTGTCCTTACCCCTGACCCTCTGCCTGGCTTCCCACCTATCCCTGTCCCCTAAGCTCAAGCCAGAGGGAGGGAGCCTCTCCTTCCGCCCACTGCGGGCTGACTGCGCGCAGTGACGCAGCAATCAAGGGCTCTGGAGCGCAGCTTGGAGACGGGGATCCGGGTTTGCTAAAGACAGGGGAGAAGGGAGAAAAGGCTCTTCCCACCACCCCCAGCTGCCTGCCTGCCTCCCTCCCTCCCCTGGCTGCCGACAAGCCCTGGCACCTCCTCGGCTCTGCCAGATCCACTTGTAGGGTGGGAGGCTCTGCTGTACAGGGCCCAGTTCGAGTCCCAGTGTGTTGGGGCCTTGCTGTGTGACCCTGGCGTGGTTGCCTGCCTTTTCTGGGCAGTGTGCACTGTGAAGGCTGGGCTTTGGGATTCTGAGGCCGACTGGGCAGCTTGTGTTGATGGCTCTGAGGGGTCCCTGTGACTCAGGAGGAGCTCCTGGAGGGACAGGGCCCTCTGCCACATGTGTTTTCCATATGTGTCCCCCACAGTGGAGGGAGCAAGGTGCTCTGATCATGTCCATCTTACATCCGAGGAAACTGAGGCTGTACAGCAGGTGAATGGTAGATCTAGGATTTAAACCCAGGTCCGTGTGAGTCAGGCATCCAGGCCAGAAGGCAGACCCCAGGCAGGAAGCCGGCTGGGTCACTGTGAGCCTCCTGTTCCCTTCTCTAGGTTTCAGTTTCTCCATCTGTGTGGTAAGGGTGGGGTGGGGTAGGGGGTTGGAGCTGCCCCAGCCCATCTCTGAACCCCTACCTGGCTGGCACTTCTGGGAATTTTCTGAGCTTCCTCATCGACCTCCAGCACCCACCCTTGAAGCCAAGGTGTGATGACAGGCAAGGAAGTGTCAGCATCTCGCACTTCTTCTCCAGGGAAACCTGCCACCTTTGGGGTGTGAGAGATTCCTGGAGGACTGGGCATGTGTGAGGCCTTCCAGGGACAACGTGGGTGGGGACAGAGGTCTGGGCAGAGGTCTTGGCTCCCCACTGGGCCAGGCCCACCTCTGCCGATCTGTAGATGTGACTCTCTCTGTCTTTTTTTTTTTTATTTTTATTTTTTGGTTTTTTTTTTTAATGTTTATTTATTTTTGAGAGAGAGACAGAGTGTGAGCTGGGGAGGGGCAGAGAGAGGGAGAGAGAGAATCCAAAGCAGGCTCCAGGCTCTGGGCTGACAGCACAGAGACCAATGCGGGGCTTGAACCCATGAACTATGAGATCATGACCTAAGCTAAAGTCAGATGCTTAACCGACTGAACCACCCAGGTACCCCGTGATCTGACTCTCTTATATCTGGTTTATCAGGGGGCTCTGGGTGAATGTGGGTGTGGACAGGGAGGTGAGGCCACCCTCAGGCCCCTTCTTCGCTCCCCTACACGCATGGGGGGCGGGTATGTGTGTGTGTGTGGAGTATGTGTGAACGCTTTATGTGGTATGTGTGTATATGTGTGTGGGGAGTGTGTGAGAGATGTGTGTACACGTGCGTGTGAGTGACGTTGCCCCCCACTCAAGCCAGGCCTTTTGTGTATTGTCAGGTGCTCTCGACCCTAGGAGGTAGATATTATCATCCCTCCTGACCTCCCTTTCTTTCCTCCCTTTCTTCTAAGTATTCATTCAGCAAACACATGCGAAGTGTCTGCTCTGTGCCCAGAGCAGGTGTTGGGCCTATATCAGCCAGTGGAACTCCTGGTCCCTGGCCTGGGGAGCCCGCGATCCTCTTGGGAGGCCAACAGTCATGATAACTTCCCAGACGAATATAAACTCACATCAGTGACCTGTGCTGCTGCCACGGAGTATAAGGAAACCTAGTCTGGTGGGGTCAGGGAGGGCTGCCCCAAGGAGGTGACAGACCTGATGCCTGGGAGGAGAAGGAGTTAACCCTGTGGTGGGCAGCAGGGGCAGTATGAAGTTCCAAAGCCTGGAGAGCAAGGGGCTTCATGTGAGGTAGAATCAGGGCCTGGTGGGATACAGGATGCACTGTTGACACATGAGGAAACTGAGGCCCAGAAAGGTGAAGCAGCCTGCCCCAGTGGGGCTGGAAACTTGCCAGATGTGAATCAGATCCCCGAGGGGTTCCTGAAGGGACTGCCCTGGTTGTAGTTAGCAGAACCCTTGGCTCTCACTGAGGTCCCACCGCAGGTTAGCGTGGAGAGGGGACTCCTCTCCTCAGTACCAGCCCTTGCATGGATGCTTCCCACTGAAAGAAACTGAGGAGCCATAGAAGGTTCCGGAGCAGGGCAGACCCACAGTGCTCTCCTGGCTGACCACACCCCAGGCCTTCCCGGCACTGGCATGGAGTGTTGGCCATCTGCCTGCCTGCTGAGGCTGAGGCCAGAGCCAACTGACCTCTGCTGACCTGGTGTCACCATCCTCTGCTGATGCTGGACGGGGCAGGGGCACAGGCGGTGGGCAGTGGTGGGCAGAGAGGACCCATGGCCAGCAGCCCCGAGGCCTCCAGGAACCATTTGCCAGGCTGGGTTTGATAAATGACAAGGCCATTTCTCTCCCGGCGGGGAGGCAGCCTTGCACCTGAAGCCCTTGGGACAGGTCTGGGAGTTCAGCCACAGAGCAGAGGCTGGGCTCCTTCCCTGCCCCATGTCCCCTTCTCAAGCGTCTTTTGGCTCTGGCCTCCATGGCCTCTGGCCAAGATGACTCTCCCATCCCCCTCCCAGGTCTCCTGCCCATAGACCATCTACATGCAGGCAAAGTGATCCGGAAGCCACACCCAGCCCCTCACACCTCATAGTAGCCCAGAGCTCTGAGTGGCCTCTGTCACCTGCCCCTGTGCACTCCTGCAGCCCCCTCCGGCCCCCTCCGGCATGCTCTCACTTACAGCTCAGCTGAGTGAATTGGGACTTACAGAACATTCCATGTCTTCTGGCCCCCAGCCTTCACATTTACTGTTCCCTCTGCCCAGAATACCCTTCCCCAAAGTCTTTGCTTGGTAACTCCTATTTGTTATTTACCACTCAGCCTAGGCCTTGCCCTTTCAGGAGACTTTCTCTCTCATTCACGTGAGCCACTCCTGCCTGGACTCCAGAGGCCTGTGCACTATGAGGTCCACTTATATGTCTGCCTCCCCTACCCCTCCAGGCAGGGGCCAGGCTGATGCTTCTTGGTGCTCCCAGCGGTGCCCAGCCTGGGGCCTGGAGCATAGTGGGTGCATGGCTCATGAGTGTGAGCCGAGCACTTTTGAGCCCGGTGGCCAGAGTACAGCCGGTGCCCCCTCAGGCTCCTTTCCTGCACAGGGGCCAGGTCATGTGGCAGGTGCCTCAGACAAGAGCTCAGCCTACACGTCCCCTCGCTCCTTTCCTCCCGTACTGGGAGTAGGAGCAATGACTGCATGGGCCCATCTGGGGCAATGTGGGGGTGCCTAGTGTCGAGCAATCAGGAAGTTGGTTGTTCGGTTGACTCCTTTTAGTTTATGGACCCACCAGGGCTGTTTTTTGCCAACCTGGGGAGAAGCCCAACTGCTTGAAAGGAATATGTTTCTCATTCTGTAAGCCCCTGAAATTTGGGGGTCTATTGTCAGTGCAGCCTAGTCCACACTAACTATTACAAATATCTACTGTGCCAGACATTATTCTAGGCCATGGGGATAATAATATTCAGCTCCAGAGGCTGTTGTGAGAATTTAATGAAAACCAATGTGGAAGCCTTAACTCTGTGCTGGCACATAGTAGGCTCTGTGGGTTAGATGAGCTGTTTCAGATCTGTTCTGGCATTTGTAAACAGTTGTAAGAAGCAGCCACCCAGGGAAGGCTGAGGTTGGGAGGGAGGCATCTCTGGACAGACTGGGGCCACTAGAGGGGAGCCCCTGCATACCCAGCATGAGAGCAGGGTAAACCACACCTTCTGGAAGCAGCTTCTGGCTTCTCTCGCCTCTCTTCCACTCCATCTCAAGGCTCACCGTCTGCCTTAGTTATCTACCTCTGCGTAACAAATTACCCCAAAAGTTAGTGGCTTAAAATGATCATAAACATTTATTACCTCTCTTTCACATATATACAGTGCAGGAGCCACTTTGAGGGAATCTGGTGTAGACTCATCATCCATATGCTAAATAGGAGTGATGCTGACTGTTTCCAGTAAGACCTGGGCCAGATCTTGAATTATCTTTCTCTCTAATACACCCAAGGACTCTGGGTGGGAGGGATGACTGTCCCCTCTCTACACATGGGGAAACAAGTCACAGAGAGGGAGAATGACACTCCTAAGGTTGAGCAGCAGCTAACAGAGCTGGGATTTGAACCCAGACTGCCCGTCCTCATGGCCTATGCTCTTAGCCACTGTATCATCCTGTCTAGGGTGAGCTTGAGTGAGGGTGGGGCGGGAGACTCTGGGAGTTTAAAGGGAGACTTATTGCCCTTTAAAAATGAGGTGTTAATAGCGGCAAGTATTAATGTCCAGCTGTTTTAATGAGCAGGTTTTTTTTTTTTTCCTGGTCTTGTTTTTAATTGAAAGCACAAAATTGAATGGAAAGTGGCAACTGCCTCAGCCGTGAGGATTCTGGGAAGGCTTTTCAGAGCCATAGGCTGACCACCCTGGGGTGGCAGCCAGCAAGCTTGTCCACCCACAGGAGGAAGTGAGCTGACTGAGGGTTTGGCCTGAGTTGGGTTCTGGCTCAGCTCACCAGCTATGTGACCTTCGGCAGGTTACAGAAATCTCTTTGAACCTCAGTTTTTCCATCTGTTCCCCATGGGATAATGATGTCACCGCCTGCCTGGAGGCTTGATGTCAGGGCGAAGTGAGTTCTGTGTGTTAAGGTACCTAGGGCAGGGCCCAGCACATAGTAGGTGCTCAAGAAAAAGCAGCTGATGTTATGCTGTCTTCTGATCTGCTCTCTCTCCATGTGTACATGCACACTGGACCCTCTGGCATTCCTTCCTCACACTCCAGTCCAGATCAGTTCACAGGTCACAGAGGGAGATGTGCTTATCTCCATTTTACGGATGGGGAAGTGGAGGCCCAGACATGACTCGCCTGAGGGCCTCAGTGGTGGACATGGGACTGAATCAGAGGCTTGGACTTGGGATCTAGTGCTCTTTCTGCTATCCTACTCTGAAGGATCCTTAAGAGAACCTCAGGAAGCTGAAGAGAATTCCAGGAACTCTCAGGATGCCTGGGAGCCAGGGTGCTTGGATCCTCTGGCCGTCACTGCCCCCAGGCTCCGATATGACCCTGTTGAGTTGTCTCCCTGTCTGTGCCTTTGTTGCAAGAAGGTGGTGAGCAGAGGCTGGACTCTGGACTGCCTAGACCAAGGTCCCCTCTCCCAAGCCCCCTCCCTGTGTCCCCCTCCCTCAGGCTCACTTCTGTGTCCTCTCCCTCAACCCCACCTCTGGGTCTCCCTCCCCCAGGCCCCACCCCTGGGTCACCTCCCCCAGGCCCTGCGCCTGTGTCCCCCTCCCTCCTCTGCTGTCCTGATTTGTGCTTGGCCCATATTCAAAGCAGCAGCTTTTAGGTGGCACGTCAGGCAATGGGAATCCTGCCTGGAGAGGCCACCCAGGTTCACCTCTTTCCCTGGGGTCCAGAGTGGACCCTTTCTGCCAGGGCAGGGGGCTGTGGGCCTGTGAGCAAGTGCCTGTGGGCAAGCAAAGGTCTTTCCAGCACTGCAGGCCCACCGTGCCCCCCCCCCCCGCTCCCTCCCTGTGTATCCTTCACTGGGGAGCAGATATATTTAGACAAAATGCTCCATTCTGTGCAGATTCCGTATCCACTGCTCTTGTCGGGGCTGGGGGAGGCAGGGCCTCTGAGCAGCCACACCTGGCACCTGGCACCTGTGCTGCTTGGAGCTCCGGGCTGGGCTGGCTGGACCAGGACTCTCCCCTACTGACTGTGGATGGGTCTTCCTCTCCACCTCCCTGTCCCCTAGAGCCACATCTCTCTGACTCTTGGCCTCCAAGGCCCAGCCAAATTCAGTCATTTGCTCCCCTCCTGTTCCCCTGACCCCCCCCCCCCCACTTCCTGAGCCTCTCTGCCTTCTGGTCCCTCTCAGCACTCAGAGCACCTTCTCCCTTGTGTAGCCAGTGGGTTACGTGGATTTGTGCCTGCTGCGGCCCAGGCCCTCGCTGGATGCCTGGGGCGTGGAGGTGACTAATAAGGGTCCCTCACAGTGGCCACATTACAGTCTGGGAGGCGGATCACAGGCCACTAAGACAGCATCAAGATACCTGTTGCGGCAGCAGGAAGCCCTAGGACAGGGACAGGGCTCCCTGGAGGACCAGTGGTCTGAGCTGAGACTTCTAAGTTCAGAGGGAAGGAGCCAACAATTGGAGACAGAGCAGGCGTTCCTGGCGGAGGAAATGATGGGACATGCAAAGGCCGGGAGTTAAGGGAGAGCCTGGTTGCGCTGGGGAGAGCGGGGGGCAGGAAGGGGGGTGGGAACTTGGTCTTGATGAGCCTCAGCTGCCAATCTGAGGGTCTTGTCCCCCCAAACACTGGAAGACTGTGGGTGAGTTTTCAGCGGGGCAGTGGTGGGTCTGGTTGTGAGCACGGCCTGGTGGCTGGTCAGTGGATCCCCCTGCTGCCCGCCAGGCTGGCCCTGGCTCCCATGGCAGATGTGCTGTGCCCGGCTGGGTGGGAATCAGAAATAGCTCACACGTGCTCGGTGCTTGGTGAACAGCTCCCCCGCCTCAGCGCATTTCATCTGCACCCGAGTCAAGGACAGCTCAGTGCTTGCAAGCTGGGTGACCTTCTCCCTCCGTTTATTAATACACCGCCCACTTGGGGCTGCAGGCAGAGCTGGGAGAGTGTGTGCAGGGGCGGAGGTGGAGGGGAGGGTGGTAGCAGGGGTGCCCTAGACAGGGGAAATGCTGAAGGGCTGGAAAAAGATACGTACCCACCAGAACACTGTCCAGCCAGATAAACCCCAAAGTACAAAAATGAGTGTAAAAATTCCCTGGAACCCACCTCCCTGTGGTGACCATCATTAACATTTTGATGTCAGCCTTCCAGATGTCTCTCCAAGTTGATCTTCCCTGGCAGATGGATTCATTCATTCACTCACTCATCAAATATTTGTTAAGTGCTCACTCACTGCAGTGAGCAGAGGAGGCAGGACTCTGAGGGACACTTCTGCACTCTTAGGGAACTCAAAAACAGATAAAACAGGGGTGAGGTCCACAGGGAAGGGTGATTGGAACTATGAGGTCTCAGCCCAGGCTGGGTTTTTAGGAAGGCGTCTTGGAGGAGGTGACGCTTGGACTGAGGCCTAAGAGGTAAAGAGAAGTCCCCTTAGCAAAGAGGAGCTGAGGAAAATCATTCCTGTCCAAGAGAATGGCAGAGGTGTAAACCCTGTGGTGTGAGGGCAGTGGTGTTTTCAGCGAAGAGAAAGGAAGATGGGAGGCTGCGTGTTGGGGAAAGAGAGGATGAGGTGAAGCATGAGGGGGTGGCAGGGACCAGACCATGTGGGGCCTCAGGGGCTGTGGGCAGGGTTTGGGGGTTTACGTAAGAGTGTGGACTCTGGTGCTGTAAGACCCACGTTCATATCCAACTCTGCCACTTAGCTGGTTGACTTTAAGCAAATTACCTAACCTCTGTGCCTCAGTCCTCTTGTCTGTGAAGTGGAGCCAGCAATGACTAGTGATAGTCTTTACCTCAAAGACTCGTGTAAGGATGAAATGATGGAATGAAGTGCCTAGGACAGCACTTGGCATACAGAAATTGCTCATAAATGGTGGCTCATACAATGTTGAAGTCATCCGTAGGTAAAGTGCATGTGTGCAGATGATTTTGCATAACTAGGGTCATATTAATCCTGTTTGTGGCTTTTTCCCTTGATGCTGGCCATCTTTCTGAGTTCATTATATTATTGTATTATTATATTTAATAATATAATATTATTATATTTAATATAAATATGTTAAATATTTATTTAATATTATTATATTAAATAATATATTTAATATATTATTAAATATAATTTAATAATTATTATATTTAAACTGCAGAGTATTATTATATTTAAACTGTATGTATTTGAAACATTTGAGCAGGTATAACATGTTGTAGAGTGCACTAATCTTACGTGTGTAGTATAGCTTGACTCGTGTGTATGTGTCATATATGTGTTACATATATCATATGACATATATATGATATATGTGTGTAACTACCCTGTAACCACCACTCAGATCAAGATATTGGATATTTCCAGCTCCCCCAGAAGACTCCATTATGCTTTTTCGCAGTTAATTCCCCACCCCTGACCCCTAGCGGCAACCGTTATTCTGACTTTCAAAACCATAGTTTAGTTCTGACTGTTCTAAACCTTCATATAAATGGGATCGTGCAGGATGTTTCTTTTGTGTCTGGCTTCTTTTGCTCATCATTTTGTCTGGGAGATTCATCTATGTTGTGTGGATTGGTAGTTCATCCTTTTCTATCACTGCCTAGTGTTTCACTGAGTGAATATTTCATACTTTATCCATCCTATTGTTGAGAGACATTTAAATTATTTCCAGTTTTTAGCTATGTGGATAGAGCTGCTTTGGACTTATTTATAGATATATTTCTGGGGAACTTACAAGGTTATTTCTGTTGGGTACATAGCCAGGAGTGGTTTCTGGGTCATAGAAGATGAAAATGTTCAGCATTAGTGGATACTCCCAGTCCTCCAAAGTGGTTGAACCAATTTCCATTCCCACCAGCACAGTGTGAGAGTTCCAGTTGCTCCACACCCTCACCAACACACCTACTAAAGATAATTTATTTTTTTTAACGTTTATTCATTTTTTCAGATACAGAGAGTGAGTGGGGGAGGGGCAGAGAGAGAGGGAGACACAGAATCCGATGCAAGCTCCAGGCTCTGGACTGACAGCACACAGCCCGACATGGGGCTCGAACTCACAGACCGCGAGATCATGACCTGAGCTGAAGTCAGACACTTAACCGACTGAGCCACCCAGGTGCCCCTAAAGATAATTTCTGATAGCTGCAGGGACCTGTGCTACAAAGTCAGACCCCTTGAACCAGCTTCCAAATGATGGACATTTAGTTTAGGTTGTTGCCAACATGTACATGATTTTTTAAAATAATGAAAAACAGAGATAAATCATTAAGACAAATATTTAAAAATAAAATAATGGGAGCATCCAAAATGTCCTTCAATAAATGAATGCATAAATAAATTGTGGTACATCCGTTTAATGGAATATTATTCAGTGATAAAAAGAAACGAGGTATCAAGCTACAAAAATACATGGAGGAGTTTTAAATGCAAAAGAAGCCAGTCTGAAAAGATGACATACTGTCTGATTCTGACTATATGGCGTTCTGGAAAAGGTAAAACCGTAGAGACAGTAAAAAGATGAGTTGTTGCCAGGGATTTGGGGGAAGGGAGGGAGGGATGAGTAGGTGGAACACAGAGGATTTTAGGGCAGAGGTACGGTACTGAATGATACTGAATGATGCTATATGATACTGAATGAGTCTGTATCTGTATGATACTAAAATGGTGGATACATGACATTATACATTTGTCTAAACCCGTGGATCTTTACAATACAAACAGTGAACCCTAATGTAAATTACCAACTTTAGTTAATAATAATGTATCAACATCGGCTCATCGATTGTAACAATCGAGGGATGTACTTTCTCCTCAATTTTTCTGTAAACCTAAAATTACTCTGAAAAATAAAGCCCCTTGACTTAAAAATAAATAAAAGAAAAATTAAAATGTAAAAATATTACAAAGGAAGAAGACAAAAAGAAAATTCACTAGAGGTGTCCACTGTAGTGTTAGAGATACATGCCATTGGTCACTCTCCCTGGGGATGTTTTTCTTTTGCACAGTGGGGATGACACTCCAGAACACTCTTGTATTTCACTTCTGTTCCATCCCTCCCTGCTTGTTCTCAAGGTGGAAGCACATCCCCATATTACTTAAAACTGTTTCTAAATATCACGTTTAATCTCTAAAGCAGGAGGAGATTTAAATTCTGAGCCATTGTTTGGAGGAAAAAAATGGAGGTTGATGAAATGATGGAATCATGGGATCTTAGATTATGGGTGTTACATTTAGGAGAAATGATTTAGAATTATAGCATCTTACTTGGTACCTACCAGTACATCTCACAACCTCAGGACAGTTATCTTTCAATGACAGAATGAGGTGTGTTTACATTCTGGAAATAAATGATTATGGATCTTCAAATAGATGAAACTTAATATTTCAAAACTCAAAGAATTTTAGAACCTCTAAATTGAAAAAAAAACAGTCAAGGTATTTTAATCTCTTTTTTTCTCCCAGTGTAAATTTGATTTATTTTCCTTTTTAAAACACAACTCTTACTGAAGTATAATTGGAATACACTAAATCACATATCTAAAGTGTTCAAATTGGTAGGTTTTGACAAATGTATACATACCCCTCTGAAACCATCACTACAATCAAGATAATGGACATATCCATCACTCCCCAAAGTTTCCTTGTGGCCCTCGATAATCCTCCCCTTTGCCCTTCTACCCCTTCGCAGCCTCCCTTTCCTACTCTCTATTCTTGTCCCTCCCAGGCAAGCATTCTTTTGTGTTTCCTAGAATTCTAAATGGAATCATACATACTCTTTTTGTTTGGCTTCTTTCACTCAATATAATGATTTGGAGATACATCCATGTTGTAATGTGTATTAGTACTTCATTCCTTTTTATTGCTGAGTAGTATTCCATTGGGTGGATATGCCACAGTTTACATTTACTTGTTGGTAGATGCTGGGTATGTTTCCAGTTTGGGGCTATTACAAATTAAGCTTCAATGAATATGTGATTATGTCTTTATATGAACAAATGCTTTCATTTCTCTTGGGTAAATACCTAGGAGAGTTATAACTGGCCAACATGGTAGGTGTATGTTTAACTTTTTAAGAAACTAGTGTTTTCCAAAGTGGGTGTACCATTTTAAATTCCCACTAGCAGTGTATGGAAGTTCCAGTTCCTCTACACCCTCACCAACACTTGACATGGTCAATCTTACTAATTTCAAGCAGGCTAATAGCTGTGATATTTCCTTCAGGTGATAATTTGCAATTCCTTAATGGCCAGTGATGTTGAGCTTCTCATGTGTTTATTTGCCATGTGTATATCTTCGTTTTTTTTTTAATTTTTAAAAATCTTTTATTTATTTTTGAGGTGGGGGGGAGGAACAGAGAGAGAGGGAGACACAGAATCCAAAGCAGGCTCCAGGCTCTGAGCTGTCAGCACAGAGCCCAATACAGGGCTCAAACCCAAGAACCATGAGATCATGACCTGAGCTGAAGTTGTACACTAAACCAACTGAGCCACCCAGGCGCCCCTGTGTATCTTCTTCACTGAAGTGTCTCTTCAAATCGTTTGTCTACTTTTATATTGGGTTGTTTGCTTTCTTATTATTGAGTTTTAAGGGATCTTTTTGTACTCTGGATACAAGTCCTATAGAGGATATATGTTTTGCAAACATTCTCCCAGTCTGTGGTTTTTCATTTCCTTAAGAGTGTCTTTCAGAGTACAGGCATTTTTGATGAAGTACAAATCTTTCTGGATTGTGTTTGGTGTTGTCATATGTAAGAAGTCTTTGCCTAACCCAGTATCATAAAGGTTTATTCTATGTTTTCTTCTTGACAGAAAATTTTAGGTTTCATATTTTGAACTATGATCCATTTTGAGTTAGTTTTTTTTTAGTTTTTTTTTTTTTGCATGTATTCATTTTTGAGAGACAGAGAGACAGAGCATGAGCGGGGGAGGGGCAGAGAGAGAGGGAGACACAGAATCCGAAGCAGGCTCCAGGCTCTGAGCTGTCAGCACAGAGCCCGGCACGGGGCTCGAACTCACAAACCACGAGATCATTGCCTGAGCCGAAGTTGGACGCTTAACTGACTGAACCACCCAGGCGCCCCTAGTTAGTTTTTATATAGTGTGAGATACCGATTAAATTTCACTTTTTATTTATAAATACCCATTCATTCCAGCACCATTTGCTCAAAAAGCTCTCCTGGTTCTACTGCATTGTCTATGCTCCTGCATCAAAAATCAGTTGTCCAGGGCATCTGGCTGGCTCAGTACATAGAGCATGCAAATCTTGATCTCAGGGTAGTGAATTTGAGCCCCATGTTGGGTGTAGATATTACTTTTTTAAAAAAATCAGTGGTCCATGTATCTGTGTGGGTCTATTTCTAGACTCTCTCTTCTGTTCACTAAGTTATTTATCTTTATACTAGCATCACACTGTTTTGAAACCAGCCCTCCAACTTTCCTCTTCTTTTTCAATGTTGTTTTGGCTATTGTAGGTCCTTTGTATTTCCACATGAGTTTGAGAATTAGCTTATCAGTCTCTACCTGTTGAAGTTTTTTTTTTAATTTTTTTTTAACGTTTTATTTATTTTTGAGACAGAGAGAGACAGAGCATGAACAGGGGAGGGTCAGCGAGAGGGAGACACAGAATCTGAAACAGGCTCCAGGCTCTGAGCTGTCAGCACAGAGCCCGACGCGGGGCTCGAACTCACGGACCGCGAGATCATGACCTGAGCCGAAGTCGGATGCCCAACCGACTGAGCCACCCAGGCGCTCCATACCTGTTGAAGTTTTGATTAAGATCCATTTTAATATATGTGTCAATTTGGGGAGAATAAACATCTTAACAGTATTGAGTGTTCCAGCCCATTAGCAAAATATCTTATTTAGGTAAGTTTCTTTTTAATTTTTTAAATGTTTTTATTTATTTTTGAGAGAGAGAGACAGAGAGAGACAGAACGAGTGGGGGAGGGGCAGAGAGCGTGAGGGAGACACAGAATCTGAAGCAAGCTCCAGGCTCTGAGCTGTCAGCACAGGGCCCAACGCAGGGCTTGAACTCATGAGCTGTGAGATCATGACCAGAGCCGAAGTCAGGCGCTTAACTTACTGAGCCACCCAGGTGCCCCAGGGAAGTTTTTTTTTTTTTTTAACTTATTATCTCAGCAGTAGTTTCCCATATCAAGGTCTTTCATATCTTTTGTCCTGTTTATTACTAAGTATTTCACATTTTTGATGCTATTATAAAAGGTATTTTTTAATGTGTGTTTATTTTGAGAGCAAGAGAGTTCCCCCATGAATGGGGGAGGGGCAGAGAGACAGGGGGAGAAAGAGGCGGACAGAGAGAGAGAGAGAATGAGGGAGAGAGAGGGGGAATCCCAAGCAGGCTCCACACTGACAGTGCAGAACCCAACTCAGGGCAAACCTGAGCCAAAATCAAGTTGGATGCTTAACCAACTGAGCCACCCAAGCGCCCCTATAAAAGGTATTTTTAAATTTCAATTTCTGTTTGTCTGTAGCTAGTATATAGAAATACAATTTGATTTTTGTATATCGATCTTGTATCCTGCACCTTGGTAAACCTACTTATTAGTTATAATAGCTCTTTTGGTATGTGGATTCTGTGGAATTTTCTACATAGGTGAGAATATCATCTGCATATAAAGATAGTTTTATTTTTTTCTTTATATCTGGATGCCTTTTGTTTCATTTTCTTGCCTAATCCCCTGGCTGGAACCTCCAATGGAATGTTGATTAGAAGTGGTCCAAGTGGACGTCCTTGCCTTGTTGGTGATCTTAGACGGGGAAGCTTCCCCATCTCTTACCATTGAGTGTGATGCTAGCTGTGAGATCAAGTTGAGGAAGTTCCCTTCTATTCTTAGTTCACTGAGAATGTCTTAAATTGGGAATGGATGTTGGATTTTGTCAAATGCTTTTTCTGTGTTTTTTGAGATGATCACATGGTTTTTCTCTTTTATTCTGTGAATACAGTTAATTACATTGCCTTATTTTCAAATGTCAACTAACCCTGAATTCTTAAGATGAGCCCCATTGGCCTTTTAATATACTGTCGAATTAGATTTGCTAAAATTTTGTTTAGGATTTTGATATCTGTGTTCAGGAGGGATACTGGTCTGTAGTTTTCATTTATTGTATTGAATTTATCTGGTTTTGGTATCAGGGCCCCCAAAGTGAGGTGAGAACTATTTCCTTCTCTTCAATCTTTTACAAGAGTTTGTACAGAATTAGTATTATTTCTTCTAAATGTTTGGTAGAATCACCAGTGAAGCTATCTGAGCTGTGAGTGTTCTTGGCAGGAAACTTATACCTGCCAATTCAATTTCTTTAATAAATATAGGACTACTCAGGTTATCTCTATCTTTTTGCATGAGCTTTGACAATTTGTATCTTCAAGGAATTTGTCCATTTCATCTAAATTGTCAAAATTATTGACATAAAGTTGTTCATAATATTCCTTTGTTATCCTTTTTAAAAAAATATGACAGCTTCATTGAGATATAATTTACATACTGTACAATTCACCTATTTTCTATTTTTAAAAATATTTATTTGAGAGAGAGAGAGAGAGTGGGGTGGGGGCACAGAGAGAGAGAGAGAGAGAGAGAGAAAAGTCCAAGCAGGCTCCACACTGTCAACACAGAGCCCAATGTGGGGCTTGATCTTGCGAACTGTGAGGTCATAACCTGAGGGGAAATGAAGAGTCAGACACTTAACCATCTGAGCCACCCAGACGCCCCCAATTTGCCTATTTATTTTTTATTTTTTTCCAACGTATTATTTATTATTTTTGGGACAGAGAGAGACAGAGCATGAACGGGGGAGTGGCAGAGAGAGAGGGAGACACAGAATCGGAAACAGGCTCCAGGCTCTGAGCCATCAGCCCAGAGCCCGACGCGGGGCTCGAACTCATGGACCGCGAGATCGTGACCTGGCTGAAGTCGGACGCTTAACCGACTGCGCCACCCAGGCACCCCTTCCCAATTTGCCTATTTAAAGTGTACAGAATGATGGCTTCTTATTCCATTGTACACAGAGTTTTACAACCATCAGCAATAAATTTTAGAATATTTTAATCACTGCCCCCAGAAAAACCCTCTATTCTTTTTTTTTAATTTTTTTTAACGTTTATTTATTTTTGAGACAGAGAGAGACAAAGCATGAACGGGGGAGGGTCAGAGAGAGGGAGACACAGAATCTGAAACAGGCTCCAGGCTCTGAGCTGTCAGCACATAGCCTGATGCGGGGCTCGAACTCACGGACTGCAAGACCATGACCTGAGGCGAAGTCGGACGCTCAACCGACTGAGCCACCCAGGCGCCCCAAAAAACCCTCTATTCTTATTAGCAGCTATTCCCCTTTTCCCCCTACCCACTCCCCTACCCTCAGCCCTAGGCAACCATTAATCTACTTTCTATCTCTGTAGATTTGCTTATTCTGGACACTTCATATAATTGGAATCATATAATATGTGATCTTTTGTGACCAGCTTTTCTTACTGAGCTTCACGTTTCCAAGGTTCATACAAGCTGTAGCATGTAAGCATGTCATATTCGTTCCTTTTCATTGATAAGTGGTATTCCATTGTATTTATCTACATTTTATCCACTCATCAATTTACAGACATTTGGCATTTGGTATCCAATTTGTGGTGTCCTCTTTTTGGCTGTTACAAATAAAGCTGCTATGGACATTGTGTACAAGTTATGTTTTTATTTTTCTTGGGTATCTACCTAGCAGTGGAATCGCTAGTTCATATGGGCCTATGTTTAACCTTTAAAAAAACTACCAGGCTGTTTTCCAAAGTGCCTACGCCATTCTACATTTCCATAACAGGATAGGAGGTTCCAGTTTTTCAAGACACTCACCATTTGTTTTTGTCTTTCTATTTTTTTTTTTAAATTTTTTTTTTCAACGTTTATTTATTTTTGGGACAGAGAGAGACAGAGCATGAACAGGGGAGGGGCAGAGAGAGAGGGAGACACAGAATCGGAAACAGGTTCCAGGCTCCGAGCCATCAGCCCAGAGCCTGACGCGGGGCTCGAACTCACGGACCGCAAGATCGTGACCTGGCTGACGTCGGACGCTTAACCGACTGCGCCACCCAGGCGCCCCTGTCTTTCTATTTTTTAAGTTCATTTATTTATTTCGAAAGAGACAGAGACAGCATGAGTTGGGGAGAGAGAGAGGGGCAGAGAGAGAGAGAGGGAGAGAGAGAATCCCAAGCAGGCTCCCTGCTGCCAGCACAAAACCTGATGCGGGGCTTAAACTCATGAACTGTGAGATCATGACCTGAGCCGAAACCAAGAGTCAGATGCTTAACCGACTGAGCTACCCAGGCACTCCTGTTATTGTCTTTTTTAAAATGAAGTTTTAAATTTTAATTCCAATATGGTTAACATACAGCGTTATATTAGTTTCATGTGTATAATATAGTGATTCAATAGTTCTGTACATGACTCAGTGTTCCTCATGATAAGTGTACTCTTAATCCCCATCACATATTTCACCCATTCCCCCACCCACCTCCGCTCTGGTAACCATCAGTTTGTTCTCTGTAGTTAAGAGTCTGTTTCTTGGTTTGTCTCTCTCTCCCCTTTTTTTTTTCCCTTGACTTGTTTGTTTTGTTTCTTAAATTCCACCTATGAGTGAAATCATATGGTATTTGTCTTTCTCTGACTTATTTATTTCACTTATTACACTTTCTGGCTCCATCCATGTCATTGCAAATGGCAAGATTTCATTCCTTTAATGGCTGAATAATATTCCATTGTGTGTGTGTGTGTGTGTGTGCGCGCGCACCTGTGTGTGTGTGTGCGTGCATATACACCACATTTTCTTTATCCATTCATCTATCATTGGACACTTGGGCAGCTTCCATAATTTGGCTATCATAAATAATGCTGTAACAAACATAGGGGTGCATGTATCCCTCTGAATTAATGTTTTTGTATTTTGGGGATACATCCCAGTAGTGTGATTACTGGATCATAAGGTAGTTCTATTTTTAACTTTTTGAGGAACCTCCATACTGTTTTCTACAGTGGCTGCACCAGTTTGCGTTCCCACCAACAATACAAGAATATTCCCCTTTTTCCACATCCTTTCCAACACCTGTTGTTTCTTGTGTAGTTGATTTTAGCCATTCTGACAGGTGTGAGGTGATATCTCATTGTAGTTTTGATTTACCATCCGTGATGTTGAGCATCTTTTCACAGATGTCTGTTTGCCATCTGTATGTCTTCTTTACGGTAGTGTCCGTTCATGTCTTCTTTCCATTTAAAAAAATTTTTTTTAATGTTTATTTATTTTTGAGACAGAGAGAGACAGAGCATGAATGGGGGAGGGGCAGAGAGAGAGGGAGACACAGAATCTGAAGCAGGCTCCAGGCTCTGAGCTGTCAGCACAGAGCCCGATGCGGGGCTCGAACTCACAGACCATGAGATCGTGACCTGAGCCGAAGTCGGACGCTGAACCGACTGAGCCACCCAGGCGCCCCTCTTTCCATTTTTTTAATTGGATTTTTTGTCTTTTGGGATTTGAGTTTGATAAGTTCTTTATATATTTTGGGCACTAACCCTTTATCTGATATGTCATTTGCAAATGTCTTCTCCCATTCTGTAGGTTGCCTTTTAGTCTTGTTGATTGTTTCCTTCACTGTGCAGAAGCTTTTTATTTTGATGCAGTCCCAATAGTTTATTTTTCTTTTATATCCCTCGCCTCAGGAATGTTATTGTCTGTCTTTTTAACTGTAGTCATCCTAGCGGATGTGAGGTAGTATCTCGTTTTGGCTTTGATTTGCATTACCCTGATGGCTAATGATGTTGAGCATCTTTTCATGTGTTTATTGACCATTTATATATCTTCTTTGGAGACATTCTTTCAAATTCATTCAAATCCTTTGCCAATTTTTAAATTGGGCAATTTGTCTCTTTATTACTGAGTTGTAAGAGTTCTTTATATATTTTGAACACAAATCTGTTATTGGATATGTGATTGCAGATATTACTCCATTCTGTGAGTTGTCTTTGCACATTTTTGATAGTGTCCTTTATAGCACAAAAATAGTGTCCTTTTATATTCTTCTAATTTTGATGAAGCTCAACTTCTCTATTTTTTTTTCTTTTGGTGCACATGCTTTTTGTTTCATATCTAAGAAACCATTGCCTAATTTAAGTCTTTAAGATTTATACCTATGTTTTAATCTAGAGGTTTATAGTTTCAGCTCTTACATTTAGGTCACTGACCCATTTTGAGTTCATTTTTTGCAAATGGTGTGAAGTAAGTAGTGGTCCATCTTTATTCTTTTGCATATGGGTATTCAGTTGTGCTATCATCATTTGCTTAAAAGGCAGTTCTTTCCTCATTGAATGGTCTTGGCATCCATGCTGAAAATCAACTGACCATAAATGTAAGGGTTATTCTTCTGAACTCCCAATTCTGTTCTATTGATCTATCCTTATGACAATACCACACTGACTTGATTACTGTACCTTCTCAGTGAATTTTATTCTTCTTCTATTATCTGTATAATCTGTAGTGATGTCACCTCTTTCATTCCCGATATTGGTAATTTTTGTCTTCTCTTTTTTTATTTAAAAAATTTGCGGGGGGTGGGGGTGCCTGGGTGGCTCAGGCAGTTGGGTGTCCGACTTTGGCTCAGGTGATGATCTCACAGTCCATGAATTTGAGCCCTGCGTCAGGCTCTGTGCTGACAGCTCAGAGCCTGGAGCCTGCTTCAGATTCTGTATCTCCCTCTCTCTCTGCCCCTCCCCTGCTCGTGCTCTGTCTCTCCTCTCAAAAATAAAAACATTTAAAAAATAAATAAAAATAAAAAATAAAAAAATTCACTTCACTAATATGGGCATTTGGGGACTAAATACTGCTTTAGCAGCAAATTTTATGTTGTCATGTTTTCATTTTTTTTTTCAGTTCAAAATATTTTCTGACTTCCCTTTTGATTTTCCTTTGGCCAATGAATTATTTAGAAGTATGTTATTTCATTTCCAAATATTTGGGGATTTTCCTCAGATTTTTCTGTTATTGATTTTTATTTTAATTTCATTGTGATCATAGAGCATATTTTTTATGAATTAAATCTTTTATAATGTATTGAGACTTATTTAATGGCCCCAGAATATGGTCTGTCATGGTAAATATTCCATAAAAGAGTATGTATTTTGCTGTTATTGCATAGAGTGTTCTATAAATGTCAGTTAGGTCAAGTTGGTCAATAGTTTTTAAATCTTCTGTGGCCTTATTTATATTCTGTTTACTTGTTCTATCAATTATTAAGAGAGGGGCATAGAAATCTATGACTATATTTGGAGATTTGTCTATTTCTCCTTGCATTTTTATCACTTTTGGTTTCATGTATTTTGAAGCTTTAATATTAAATGCATAAATATTTGAGATTTTTATCTCTCATGATGATTGACCTCTTTATCATTATGAAATGACTTTCTTTATTGTCCCAAACCTACTTTTTCTGATGTTACTCCAGTTTTCTTTTGATCAGTATCAAAATGATATATATTTTTCTATTCTTTTACTTTTAACTCATTTGTGTTTTTATATTTGAAGTGCATTTTTAATAGGCAACATATAATTCGGTCTGTTTTTTAAACCAGTCTGAAAATCTCTGTCTTTTAGTTGGGATGTTTAGACTATTTATATTTAATGTGATTGTTTATGTGATTAGGTTTAAATCTTCTTTCTTGCCATTTGTTTTCTCTTTGTCCTGTCTGTCCTTTTCTTCTTTTTCTGCTTTCTTTAGGACTAGGTAAATGTTTTTATGATTCTCTTTCTTCCTTGTTGATTATTAGCTATAACTTTTTATTTTTGCTTTAGCAACTGTTGTATGGTTTATAGTATATATCTTTAACTTATCACAGTCTATTTTTAAATGATATACATCATTTCATGTATAGCATAATGTTACATTTTGTGCTATTATTATTATGCATTTTACTTTTACATATGCTATAAACTCAACATTATTTTTGCCTAAATAGTTATCTTTTAAAGAGATTTAATGGTGAGAAAAATAATCCTATATATTTACCCATGTCGTTACCATTTCCAGTGGTCTTCATTCCATTTTGTAGATCTGTATTGCTCTCTGATATCATTTTCCTTTAGCCTGAAGAACTTTAACATTTCTTGTAGTGTGGGTCTACTGGTGGTGAGTTCTTTCAGCTTTTCTATGTTGGGAAAAGTCTTTATTTTAACCTTCATTTTTGAAAGTTATGTTTGTTGGACATAGAATTATAAGTTGATGGATTTTTGTTTTCAGTACTTCAAAGATGTTGTCTTCTTGCTTACATTGTTTTTGACAAGAAATCTGCTGTCATTCTTATCTTTGTCCCTCAGTATGTAACATCTTTTTTTTTTTTAACGGACCGCTTTTAAGATTTTCTTTTTATCACTGGTTTGAACAACTTGGTTATGATTTACCTTAGTGTAGTTTTCTTCGTATTTCTTGTCCTTGGATTCATTGAATTTCTTGAATCTTAAGGTTTATAATTCAAAATTTTTACACAGCAGAGTGAAACTCAGGGACAGAGGAACTGTCAGGGCCAAAAGCTTGGTGGAGGCCACTCCTGACTCAGTTTTCCTATCTGTCAAGTAGGCCAAGGGATACCTGCATTCCAGGACATTCTATTTTCCAGGTAAGACTTTCTTCTAAGGGCAAAGTATGCAGTGACCAAGGTGTCAGGTGACTGGGTATGACCCTTAACGTGATGGCTCAGCTTCTCCTAGGTGCCTCGTTCTGTGCTGAGACATGGGGCTGCAGGCTCTGGGCAGCTGGGTCCTAGATACACACAAAGACACACACAGTGAAATTAAAAAAATCAAAAACAGTGATGGTACATCTTGTTTGTGTATCAAACTGACAGGTTTAAAAAAATAAAATTCAGTATGGACAAGTGTATGGGGAATAGACCTCCTTAGTCTCTTTGGTGAGGATGTAAACTGGCACTCCCCCTCCTTTTTAGGGCAGGTTGGTTCAGAATTATCCCAAAGCTTAGAATTTTGCATATGCTTGATGTGGCAATTCCAGCTCTAGGAGGTTATCATAAGAAAACAGTTCAGATTATTGGAGTCAAAACATGTGAGTTTGAACTTGGCTGTACCAGTGACCAGCTCTGTGACCTCAGACAAGCAACTTTGCCTCTCTGAACCTCTGTTTGCTTATCTGAAAATAGAAATTTTTATCTATCTATCTATCTGTCTATCTACCTATCATAGTGAGGGTGAAATGAGATAATTGCACGAGATAATTTGTGCAAGATACTCAGCACAGGGCCAAGCACAGAGCAAGTCTTATGCTGCTGACGGATGTCTTGATGGTGATTATATATACAAAATAGAGACTACAGGACATGCAGCAAAATATCAAAAGTGGCCATCTCTGGGAAAAGAATAATTTTTACTTCCAAATGCCTATTTCCTTCCTGTTTCTTACAGTGAACATATATTGTTTTGTAATAAAGAACAAATGATGACAGTTAAAACACAGTGTGTGTTGGGGCGCCTGGGTGGCTCAGTCAGTTAAGTGTCCTACTCTGGATTTTGGCTCAGGTTGTGATCTCACAGTTTGTGGTTTCAAGCCCTGCGTCGGGCTCTGTGCTCTCACTGTGCTGAGAGCACAGAGCCTGCTTGGGATTCTCTCTCTCCCTCTCTCTGTCTGCCCCTCTCCCACTTGCACACTAGTGTGCACATGCGCTCTCTCTCTCTCTCTCTCTCTCTCTGAGGATAAACTTTTTAAAAATGCCCTTAAACACACACACACAATGTGTGTTATTCTTGCAAAGCCCACCTTTGAAGGCAGTGAGAGCCCAGTGGGCCAGGCCAGAGGTGGGGGCAGCAGTCAGGAGAAGGTGACCTGGTGACCAGTCCCCCACCCCTAAGGCCAGAACCTGGGTTGGAATCCAAATGGAGACCATGGAGGAAGGTGGTGGAGAATATAGATCAGAAGGCCGGACCCACTTACTCGCCATGTGATCTCAGCCAAGCATCTTCACCTCTGTGCTTCACATTCTTCATCTGTATAATGGGCATGTAGTGTGCTCTACTTCATAGGTCTGTTTAGGCTTTAGTGACTTCTTAGTTTTTAGTACAATGTCCAGCAGACAGTAAATGTTATCTGTTATTACTGTTATTATTACTAGTATTATTGTATTATTATATTATAATGTTATGTTACTACTAGTATTATTGTATTATAATATATATTATTATATTATTATTATGTTACATTATTATTATTACCACCTCCAGTGCAGGTGGTGAGGAGAGGGGACTGGCCAGTCTAAACCAGGCTCCATCCCCCTCACAAGTTGGGGCATGATGTGAGAGAGACATCTCAACCCTGCTGGGGTCTCTTGGGCAGACCACCCCATCTCTCTGGGCCTCAGACACCCCTCTTCACCAGTAAAGACAGTAATTCATTCTTCTACCTTGTGAAGAATAAATGGGTCCCCATGTCCAGTGCCCACAACACCAAAGGCACCTAATATTTGTTCCCTTCTCTTTGTGGATGACCTGTGGCATCAGGGAGCAAGGAAAAGAGTGAGAGAGCCCACATGGCCAGGCTGGGTGGGGATCAGGCACCTCGGCCACCCAAAGGCATCCCCCAAAGCTCCAGCTGCCTCTCCTCCAGCTTCCTGATGGTTGTGGAAGGAACAGGAGTGACATGAGAACATTAATCTGCCTCATTAACTCACTTTGTTCCAGAGTTGTAGCAATTAGACCTGCAGTCTGGGCAGCATTAGGAGCTGGGCAGGGGTCGCCCAGACTGCTGGCCCCCTGCCTGCCCAACCACTGCCAGCACTCGCTCTGTCCCTGGGGAGAGGGGCCAGAGAAGGGGGTTTCTCTGGCAGCAGATCTCCTTGGCTTCTATTCACTTATTCACTCACACTCATTCAATGGATGTTTACTGAGAACCTGCTATGTGTCAAGGAGACTGTCTGCAGTGTTTAGATGTGGCTAGAAGAGTAGGGGACAAGCAGCAAGAGATTAGGTCATAGAAATAAGAGGGGCATGCAGCTGTAGGAAGGACTTGCCCTTGGAGAGTCACTGGAGAACTTGGAGTGAGAAGGTGATGTGATCATATTTGCATTTCATGAGACTTTCCGTATGGAAAGGGGCACCATGAGGAGGCTGGGCTGGTCATCGTCGTGAGGCATTGAGGAGTGTGGTTGGCTTGGGGATGAAGCATGAATCAGGGGTTGGACAAGGCAAAGGGTTCATACCTTTCTTCCCTCGTCTTCTTCAATAAGAAGCTGGCTGTCTCTCCTGACAGCCTGCAGGCTTTCCCCTGACCGCGCCTTCCCCACCGCCTCCTCTCCACTCAGCCAGGCCTGGGCTACAGGGAGGGGCCAAAGCTGACATAATCATGAAACTCAAGAACTAAAATTTGCTTTATGTATTAGTATTGATGAAAGGTTTATATCTTAGCTTATTACATCCACATAGTACCCATGATAGGTAAACAATTCTTTCTGTTTTACTGATGAGGAAACTGAGGCACAAAGAGGTGATATTTATTTTTTATTTTATTTTATTTTTTATTTTTCTTTTTTTACCCAAGGACACAGAGCTAGTGGCAGACAGAGCAAGGATTTGAACCCAGGTCATTTAGATTGCCAAACCCATATTTCTCTACTACTAAGTGCCCCACAGTCCCTTCCAGCCCTGGGGTTCCATGAAAAAAGCACCAGTAAGTATTGGGTTGACTACTGTGTACCAGGTACCATGTTGGATGCATCACTTCGCATCATCTGTCCCTGGCAGCCCCAGGAGGTAGTGGCCCCATTTCACAGGTGAGAAAATAAAGGCTCAGAGGAGAATGGAATTGCCCAAGGTCAGAGCTGGGTTGCCTGGGTTCCAGTCTCTCCAGCAAGTCCTCTCCCACCCCAGCCCCCCACCAGTCAAGGCCCCTTAGTGACCTCAATTTCCCAAGGTAAAGAAGCTTGTTAGCATCTCAAAGAGCCCTCTCTGCCTGCTATGTATATTCATGGAGCTTCAAAAAGGAAGCTCCAGACAGGAGACTCTTTCTTCCCTTCCAAGAGCAAATTCTCACCCTCTCAGATGCAGGAAATGTAGTCTGGCTGGAAAAAGACTTAATTTCTTTTTCTTTTTCACTGGTTAGTAAAAGAAAGCTGCTACCTCCAGCTCTGACTGAACATGGCTGGTTCAGACTGCCTGGTTGGTTGGGGAAGGTGGGGGCTTCCGAGCTGCTGGCCTTGCCGCACCCTCCGAGGCCATCTGGCCTCACTTTGGAGCCAGAGAGAGCAGGAGATGAGTTCAGAGAGGGCCTGGGCATCAGGCACCCTACTCACCCTGCTTCAAATGCCCCCTGTAAATGCACCTCTTCTTGCATTTGTGTATGTTTGACATTTTTAATAATAGGGAGTTAATAAAGGAGTTTCTAAAAAACACTAAAAAAAAAAAAAAACCCAAACAAACAAACAACCACTGTACCGGCTGGTGTCTTTGGAGTGAGAGCCATCCCCTTCAGATCATGGCATCCCAAACCTTCACAGTCAGGCTTCTCTGGTGCTGTGGCCACAGGGAATGTCTGTTCTCTGCTCCCCAAGTTCCTCACCCCACCCTTAGCAGGTGCTTTCTCTTCAGGCCTCCTGGATTCCTGCTCATTACTCAGAAGTTAGGTCCAGTGTCACCTCCTCCTGGAAGCCTTCCCTGATTCCTTCAGGTAGTCACCCCTGCCTCTCTCAGAGCCCCTTGTCCACCAGTGCACAAACAATGCTTTAGGTACTATGCTCTGTCCTTTACCCAGGGTGTGGCTTTGATTCCTTGTGGTCCCATGGAAGGCGGGCTTATCCCCTATGCTCATGAGGAAACTGAGGCTCAGAGAGGTGAGGTCACTTGGCCAAGGTGGACAGTGGGATGAGGATTAGAATGAGTATATGGCTATGTTTTCCAGCCCCCAAAACTGCTCCCCATCTCTGCCCTGCACATCACGTGGCACTTTGTAGCACAGGTCTTTTTTCTGACAGGGTCTCCCCTGATGGCCTGGAGCCCGCCCCCCCCCCCCCCCCCCCCCCGCCAAGGATGGATCCTGTGTACCCAGCTCAGGGGTTGACACTGAGGGGCTGCTGACAGGCGTTTGTCAAATGGGAGAAACCTAGATCTAAAATCTTGGAGACCATTTCCCCCCACCTGCGTTCCACCCCCCCCCCTTGGGGTCCCTGCCATTATGAAGTGAAGACAAAGTCTTGGAAGTGTCACAGAACCTGCCTGCAGAGGCCTTGGGAGCAGGAAACCCAGGGAGGCTGGAAAGCCACTGCCCTCATCTGCCCACAGAGATGAGCAGATATTTGGGGAGCAATGGCTCCACGGACAACAGAGAGGTTATGTTTGCTGGATGGTTCAAGAAGCATTGGTTGAGCACTTACTGTGTTCCAGGTACAGTGCTAGGTACTGAGGACACAGCTGTGAGCAAGCCAGGCCCCGTGGGTGCTTTCACAGCACTCTCATAAGAGGAGCAGAGGGTGAGCAAACATGAAAGTGATAAAAATGCTACATGTGGCAAAGAATGGAGGGGCCTGGGGGGTGAGTATCAGAGGCTTTGGGAAGTGTTATTGAGGCTGAGCTGTACCCCATCTGGGAGGTGTGGGCTGCAGGGTCTCTCTGGCAGATGGCAAAGGCCCTGAGCTGGAGAAAGTCTGGGCTCACTAGGGAACAAATGAGATGGGGGTGTCACCCAAGGACCAGGGGGAGGGGAGCATGCCAGAGGGGGTGGGGAGCCATTGGCAAGATCTGAGCGGGGTGGCAGATTTGCAGAGCATTTATGAACGTGGAGACTGGTGTGGGAGGCTGGTGCAATTCTCAAGGGAGACGGGGGAAGACCCAGTCAGGACAGGCGCTGGGGACGTGGAGGTGACAGGCCAATTAGATTTTAGCAGGCAGGGCCCTTTGGCTTTTATGCCAGGCTGAGTGAGGGAGAGGAGGAAGGTCTGGCTGAGCCTTGGAGGTGGGGGGACACTGGCTCTGAGACTGGGGCTGGGCGGGGGTGGGGGGGAGCAGGAGGAGGTGGGAGAGGGGCCTGGAGCGCATAGCCAAAGCCCTCCTTGTGAGGATCACCACAGTGGCCCAGGGGAGGCTGGGTCTCTGGCACAGGGTAGTCCCTTTCTCTGAAGCCAGTTCCTCTCAGCCAGTGTCTGGGACTGACGTGTCTATTGGAGGTGAAAATCATGCCTCTTGCCTGCACCCCAAATCGCCCCCTGGGGGTGGCAGAACGCCAGGTGCCCATTTTAATTCTCCGACAGTCGTACTGTTTTATTGTTCCTATTTGGGGTTTTATTATTATTGCTGCTAATGGTTTGAAAAGGCCTTTTAATTAAAGCTGCAGGTTGAAGCTGGTGCCGGAGCCCCTGGGGTGGGTGGGAGGAAGCCTTGCTGTGTGCTTACTCCATTCCTTACAGAACTGGGGGCTTCTGCACTGGGGCCTGGGGCCCCTTCCGCAGGGAGACTAAGGCAGGAGGCCCTGCCATTGAGATGGTGGCAGCGTCTATTGTTGGGCCTCAGCCCTCCTCTTGTGATGCAACCAAAGGATGTTTCCAGAACAGGTCACATGGCATTAGTTTCCCGTTTAAAACCTTCCATGGCTCCCCAGTGCCCTTTCCTTGCAGGAGGTTGTGGGCCCGGTGGTGGAGAGCTTATGGGACACATCTGGGTTTGAGTCCTGTTTTTGCCGTTTACTCGCATCAGGGCCTTGGGCAAGTTGCTTAATGGCCCATAGCCTCAGTTTGCTCATCTGTAAAATGGGAAGGCTGAGTCCTTGCCTCATAGGGTTGTTAAGAGGAATAAAGAGAAGATCCAAGCATCTGGCGCATATTGAACACTCACTCCATAAATGGAGGTAATGTTGTTGTGGGTACCAAGATTGTGAGGATCCAGGGAGGATCACACAGCAGGTGCTCTGTGAACATTAGCTTCCCTTCTCAGCGTTATCACTGTTCCCTCCCCTCTCCTTCTCTTGTCCCAGAACATGCTGGAGACTTGACCCACTCTTTACCTTTGCACATGCTGATTCTCCATCTGTGGTGCCTCCCTTCACCCTTGCCCACCTGGACGTCCTTCCAGATCCAGGTGTGGAGATGTTTCCCCTGGGAAGCCTGCTCTACCTCCTCCCTGGGACCTGGGTTCGCAGATCTCTCGAGCATTCCCTCTTGCTGACTCCCAGAGGTTGCAAACTCAGGCACCTGCAGGACCCAGCAAATCAGGTCAAAGAGGAATGCTGCAGAGGGAAGGCCTGTAGCCCTTTTGTAAGACTCTTGTTCCTGACAGCTGCTCTCATCCTGTGGCCAGGCTCCCCCCTGCCAGTTCTTTTTGGAGGGTTTGCCCATCCAGTCCATGTTTATTGAACATCTGTTGTGTGTTTGCCCTGAGCTACAGGGCACTGCCTCCGTTTTCATCTTAATAACCACCTATGACATCTTTCTGTGCCCATCTGACTGATAAAAGACAAAGGCCACAGAGCCGAGGCTTCTCATCCCCAAGGTCACCAGGCTGACAACTGTTGGTGCCCCATACTGTGCTCGCTCCCTTGACCGATGTTGGCAGCTCCATCAATATAACATTTCTTCCCCAGGGCCTTTGCGCTTGCTGTTCCTTCTGCCTGGAACTTTTTGTCCCCAAATTCCTGCTGAATTTCCCCCCTCACTTCATTCAGGCCTGAGTTCACATGTCACCTCCTCAAAGAGCCCCCGTCCCACCCGAGGCAAAACAAAGCCTCATGACAGTAGTCATACCCTGACATACTGTTCATATGTTTGCTTAATCTCCATCTCTCCCACTTGCCTCCAGGATCAGCAACCGCATTCATTGTGCTCACCTCTTATCTCCAGTCCCTAAAATGGTAGCTGGCATATAGTTAGTACCCACAGGTGTTGTGGCTGAGTGACTCCCTGGTTGGCAGACTTTCCTGACATGTGGCATATAGGTGGGACTGGGGGAAAGGGGCATTGTGGTCCAGCAGTCCCAGGGACAGGGTAACTAGAGGACCCTGTCTGTGCTGAAGGAGCCTCTCTCTGCCATCAGCATCTCCTGTTCCTCTGGTTTCTTTTGCTTCCTTGATGTG
Organism: Lynx rufus; assembly: GCF_022079265.1. NCBI lineage: Eukaryota > Metazoa > Chordata > Mammalia > Carnivora > Felidae > Lynx > Lynx rufus. Next base: position 23,039,484 of record NW_025814896.1, on the reverse strand, counting down.
CTCCGACTTGACTGTGGCCTTGAGTCCAACCATAACATCAGTCCATCTTTGCTTCTGTCTGATGCAGAGACACCCCCTTCTTCCTGGGGCTGCTAGAGCCAAGCAGCCCCCCACATGGGCCCCCCACCAGCACCTCATCTCTGTCTCTTCCCTCTCCCTGCTGTGCCCACACTGCTGCCTCCTCCTAACGGTTAATCCATTAGAAGCTTTTGGACTTGGGGGAGGTTGGGGAGCTGGGAAAATGGGGGAGAGAAGGAGGATAAGGCTCAAGCAGCAGCAGCATCTCCCTGCTTCTAGATAGGGATGACTAAACCCATTTTGCAAGTTAGAAACTGAGACTCAGAAAGGTTTAATTGCTTGCCCAGGAATAGAGCCCAGATCCAACCCCAGCATTATTCACGTACCCCTGAGAGGTCACGCTTGTTCCAGAGCTGAGGGCAAAGCTAGAGCCCACAAAGCTTCAGGGGCTACTGCCCACTTGCCCAGGAATTCATTCAAGTGACACGATTATGTGCAGGCACCACGCTGTGTGTGGGATAGGCAGGGGGCTGGGGCTGCTGGGGGTGGGCCCTGAGAAGGCAGTTGAGATTTGGGGCTTAAAGGATGAGCAGGCATCCTCCAGAAGTTGAGAAAGGAGGAAAGGAAGTCAGGGTAAAAATGAGGCTTTAGCCACTTAGCACTGAACAGACTCAACAGTGGGGAAGGTGGGTCAAAAGCCTCCTTCCGGAGGGTGGGTTTTGGGCCTAGATGGGATGTGAGGACACTACTTCTCTGGCATTTCCTGGCTCTGGGGTCCTAAGAAGTGAACAGAGTTGTAATGAGTATACCTCCTCTCTGAAGGAGGAGCTTCCACACCCAGGCAGTTATCTTCTGCACCCAGACTTCTCTTCCCCACTGTGTCCTTGGGAGGGCCCACAGGTAGCACCCACTCATCTACCTTCTGTGCCTTTTCAGCCTCTCCCAGTGGAAGAAGGCCTAGGCTGGTTGCCTGTTGCCTGAGCTAGTGGGGGTAGCCAGTGACCCTGTCAGCCAGCCAGAGGCCCTTACCTTGCTCAGTCTCTCTTCATCCTCACCACTAGGCCAAGTGGGAATTGGGATTTGCTTTTCCAGGGTGAGGAAGCAGAAGCCGCAAGAGGGAGGGGCTTGGCAGACCTAAGTTCCTGCCCGCACAGCACCACCATATGGAGCTCATCCTCTTTGGCTGTCCAGGAAGCAGGGGGCAGGTCAGAGGAACAAGGAGGTAGCTTCTTAAATTGTGATGTGCTGGACACAAGTGGGAAGCATTGTCTGGTCAGAACTGGGTGCTGGTGGGGAATCAGCCTTGAATGCAAGGAAGGGGGGCAGAGAGGTCCATCTGGAGTCTGCCGGAACAATAGTCAAAAACACCAATCATACATTTAGTAAACATGTATAGAGCACTACCTGTGCGCAAAGCCCTGTCCAGACCATCTCTGCCTTCAGGGAGACAGTCCAGTGGGGGAGAGAATCATCAAATGACAAAAAAAAAAAAAAAAAAATAAGTAAATGCAACCATGCAATAAAGTGGAGACTCCCAACCTAGTGGGGGTTTGGGAGGTCATCCCTGGGGAAGTATCACTTAAGCTAAGCTCTGAAGAATGAGTTACAGTTGCCCAGGTGAGGAGGGAGGGAAGGGAATCGTGGCAGCAGGAGCAGCATGGCAATGGTGCTGAGGCAGGAGGGAGCAGGGCTAGTCTGAAGGCCTGGGAGAAGCCTGGGAGTCTGGCCCAAGGTGAGCCAGAGAGAAGGGGGGCAGGGGTGGGGTGGGAGGGGGCAGCCTGTGGCAGCAGCAGAGCTGGAGGCTAGAGCAGGGCAGACAGAGGAAACAGTAGCAGCCAGCGGTACCTTATTAGCATATTCATAGTCGTGGCAACCTTCATGAATATGCTAATCTTCTCCGGGAGGGGTGATGTCTTCACTTGGTAGAGGGAGACCTAGATTCCCAACATCCTCTCTCTCCTTCTGGGAATGGAACCCCAAGTAGGAGTGGGGTGGGGTGTCCCTCATGTCCCCAATGTCAGCTCCTCCCTCCTCCTGGCTGCCCTCCAGTCCCTGCACACCCTCCCTCTCTCAGGAAATTCTGGCTGTTTGGGAAGTGGGGATGGTATAGAAGAGGGGTGTCCTACAACACCCACACACATTGAGGGCTGGGCCCCATCTTGCGATTCTCCTGCATGTGGCTGGCTTCACAGGAGCAGAGGCATCGTGAGCAGGACATCAGTGACTCACCCTTCCAGGAGCACATGGTGGGGATGGGGAGACTCAGAGAGGAAGCCACCAGGGGTTCCCTACAATCTCTAGCCCCATGTCCAGAGCCCTTGGACATGCGCCTCCAGCTTTGGTCAGGGGTCTCCACTAGTCTCAGGACACTGTGGTCTCTGTGGACAATAAAGTGGCCACACCAGGTCAGAGGTGTTGGCTGTGCCTGCATCCCACCTGGCATTGGGGGCTGTGCCTGGCATCCCACCTGCATGCATCCCATTGGTGAGTCCCCAGGGGGGCAGGGCTGAGAAATGTGAGAAGTGGCAGGGGGAAGCGTCTTCCCAGGTGGTCTTCCCAGCTAGGCCTGGCCCCTCAGGGTGCTGTCAGGAGGCTGGATCCATGAGGGGGGTCAGGAGCCAAAGTGCTTCATGCAGGTGCTGAGATTTAGCGGGCGGGAGGGGGTGGCATAATTAGCTGTCACAGAAGTAGTGAGTCAGGCACCACTGGTAGCTTTGAGTCAGCTCTAGGGGGTGAAGGGGAAGGGGACAAGGCCAAGGTCACATGTGAGCAGTTTGGGCCAAGCCATCCTGAGCACCATCCCTCCTCCCCCCCCCCACTGCTCCCCCAGGCTCCTCCTGGAGCAAAGAGGCCTGTACTAGTGGTAGCTCTGGGGAGCCTGGAAGCCCTTCCATGCCCTTGTGCATAGAGAGTGAAACTGAAGCCCAGAGAGGGAACACACTCACCCTGCTTAGTCCTCTCTTTCCACACAGCTATTTTTTCAGGTCCTTAAATACTATACAAAGCTGCTCCCTACCTTGGGGGTCATGCTTGACTATCCCCTCTGCCCACAACATTTTCCCAGTTCTTATCTATCGAGGCTGTCACCTTGCTGTCCTTTTTAGAGGGGGACTTTCTGTGACGCTGTCTTGGCCCCCTACTTTTCTTAGTCCCAGGTCCTTGGGATATTTATCACGACTTACGATTATTTTACCAGTTTGTCTCTCATCTTTGCTAGAAAGTAAGCTCTGTGAGCTCAGAGTCTACATCTGTCTTGTTCAGTGCTCTAACCCAGCACCTGGCATAGACCAACGACGACAATAAAACACCTGGCACTAACTGAGCATGTACTATGTGCCAGGCACGATGCAACCACCTTCATAAGCCTTTGATCCTTCAGTAGCCCTTGGAGAGCATCATAGTTTCCATCACTCCTGTTTTAGAGAAGAGGAAACAGAAGGCTCCTGCAAGGAGGAGGCGGATTTGATGGGGACATTCTGCCTAGAGCCTGCATGCATAGGCCACTTGGGCTCTCCCCTCACTCACTCTACTCTGATGTACACGGTAGGTGCACACAGTAGGCACTTGGTAAATATTGGTTGGGTGGATAGATGAAAAGTCAGGCTTCTCCCATAGTCACTCAGACATTGAGTGGCTGTCACCCTGACTTTTATCTTCGGGTATTTTAGATGCTGCTGGGGCATTGTCCTCAGCACCCAGTGGGCACCATGTCAGCCTCCTGCCTTTCTGCCGGCTGGCAGTACAGTTTCAGATCCTCAGGGACACTTCATTCAGTTTTCTCATTTCTTTGAGCAGATTGAAGAGAGGGAACAGAGGCAGCCTGTTGGACCCAGGACGTCGGGGATGAGAGGTTTAATTTCCCAGGAGCCCGTGGCAGCTGGAGCAGACCCCTTCGGTCAGGAGAGGGGGCTATGAATATAGGCACAGCAGGCAGCTGGGGTCTTCCAGGCTGGGTGGAGGCTCAGTGTGCCACCCCATGTCCTCTCCCTGGGCTGGGGTCTCCTCAATGACAGGGGCAAAGATCAGAAGCTTCAGATCAAAAGGCCTCCACACACTTGCTGTGTGATCTTGGCTAAGTCACTCCTCTTCTCAGACTCCTCTTTGATAAAGTGGGGTACAGGATGGCTTCTGTCTGTTTGCACACTATGAGAGCCTGGGAAGCTGAGGAGTAGCTCCAGAGGGAGTAATGGGAGTACCTGTTGGCTGAATGCAGAGTGGGAGAGGCAGGGGAGGCAGGTGGGTAGGGACCTGTCAGGATAAGGGGAATCTGTTAGGGGCTGGCCATTTCAGCCTGGCAGGTACCCCAGCCTTGAAGACCAGACCCAGACCCTGCAAAGCTGCCTTGCAGCAGCCTTGGTACCGCCAATGTTGATTAATGACCACAAAATGCCTGGGCGCCAGCAGCCGCCCTGCTCCATGAAATCAGTTGTGATTTATGGGATTGGGGCCCTCAGAGAGCAACTGTCTGGGCTCGGAGAAGCCTCAGAAAAATGGGTCAATGCAAGGCGGGGCCTGGAAGGAGGCAACCACTGCCAACTGGAAGGGTCTCAGACTGCTTCGTCTGCCCCATGGTCCTGGTGGGGAAACTGAGGTTCATGGAGGTAAGGTGACATGCCCAAGGCCACTCAGCTGAGGGATCCCTTAATGTCAGGACTTGCCACTCTGGCACTTGCAGCTGGAGAGAGGCATACCCAAAGCTACCTGGTGCACACACCTTATTCTGTTGCTTGCCAGCAGAGGTTTCTTCCTCTAACTGGCAGCAGAAACCCAAGGCTGGAGCCATTGTGTGGTGCTGGGAAGTACTTTAGACTTCAGGGTGGCCAGGGAAGGCCTCTTGGAAGAGGTGACATGTTAAGCCCTGAGGGAGGAGAGAAACCAGTCAAGTGAATGCTAGGGGAGACCCAGCCAGGTGGAGGGGACTGCAGGGCCATGAGCTTGGAGGTGAGGCAGAGGCTGGTTTGTTCAGAGAAGAGTAAGCCCCAGAGTGACTGCTGGGGCTGAGTGACAGGGCAAAGAGGGGGAAGTGATGCTGGTGAAGGAAACAGGAGCTGATTGGACTCCATAAGGTTTTATGGGTCCCAGCCAGGAGTTTGGCCCTTACCTAAGTGCACTGGGACAGCTCTGAAAGTATGCAAGCAGCTTTGCTTTATGTTTTCCAAAGTTACCCCCCACCTCTATGTGAAAGAGAATAGGAGGGGCATATGGGAAAAGGGGAGCCTGGGAAGGCAGCTGGTACAGACTTTGGGGCAAAAGTGGCTATGGAGGACCCAATTCTGGGGCTGGTATTTGTCCCTGGGATTTCTCCTTTAAGCTTCTCACACCACAGTAGGCAGTGACCAATTCTAATGTCTCAAAACCCATCTCAATCCATGATCTGCTTGATGCCCTACACCAAGGCCCAGAAACCCTATTTCATAGAAGTAATACCACATCAGACCAACTTTCTCACTTGCTCAAGATCACCCAGCTTAGAAGGAGTAGAGCTGGGATAGGAAGCTAGTTTCTGGGTTCCACCACTCTTTAATGCCTCACTTGCCCCTTATCCCCACCAGAGATCAAGGCTGCACCTCCGCAAGGGAAAAAAATTGGGGTTTTGAGACTGCCAGGAGCCCCCTGTTGGATGGATTTGAACTATATCTGTGAGTGCATGTGTGCGTGCATGCACTCCACACAGCAGGAAATTTGGGACGGGAGCAGCTTGGGTGTATGTTTGGGTCTTCTCTTTGCTAGGAAACCAGGCCATAGCTAGAGGGGCCCCAGCAGCGCTGCCCTGGCCCTGCCCTCTCCCCTGCACTCTAATTCTGCCTGCTAGCAAGGGCACTGGAAGGCACTGAGTGCTGCTAGCCTATGGCTGCAGCTGACACACATTGTCTCTGGGCCACTTCACATCTCTGCCTTTGACAGAGGACCCTCCAGCAGGGCAGAGGGATCACCATGGAGGGAGCTGCCTGCCTGCAGTTCTAGCTGCCGTGGCCATGACGGAGTCCTGTTCACCTTGCTGGGGGGAGCCTGGCTCAGAGCAGTAGGAAGAGATCTGCACTGGGAGGTGTGACCCTGGGTTTTCTGGGGATGGTGGTAAGTCAGGACTCTCTCTGATCCTGGTCCATAGTTTTTCCATCTGGATAGTGGTAGTGGAATGGGATAGATTCAGTGGTTTGGAAGACTAACTGGTCTGAATCTCTGCTCCCCACATCACTAACTGTGTGATTTAGGGCTACTGAGTTCACCGTTTTGTGCCTCAGAATGTTCGTGTGTATTCTTATCCCCATTTTAGTACGATTTTATAGGACTTCTGTGAGTAGAAGCAGGTAAAATTCTTGGAAGACCAGGCACACAGCAGGCACCCCAATCACAGTTAGCCTCTCAAAATAACAAGTACACAATCTAACAGTAATAGCTAGCATTCATACCTAGCATTCATTGGGCCTCTCCATATACCATGTGCTGCATCTGCATTCACTACAGACTCATGAGGTCAGTATGGTTACTGTCCCCATTTTACATTGAGAGAACTGAGGCACAGAGAGGCAAAGGCAAAAGGCTGGCCTGAAATCACACTGCTGGGACATGTGGAACCCAACTGGCCATAGTTCTCTGTCTATCCCTAGGTACTCATCTTCCTTCCTGAATTCCCAACCCCCGGCAAAACTGGCTCCTACAAGTGTTTGCTAAGGGGGATCCAGTCTCAGGAGCCTTGCTGAGGTTTCAGCACCATGGACAGCACACTCAGTTGGTTGCCTGGCTGATAGGCTGACAGAGGAGACTGGGCCTCGGCTGTGCCTGGGGCCCTGGATGGCAGGTCCTTTTCAGGGGGGTGGGACCCTCCACCTCATCCTAACCATGTGAAGGCAGCAGAGCTCTGGATGAGTTAGCAAAGCCAAGTATCCCTTCTACTGGCTCAGTGAGTCTGCTGGACCCAGAGGCCATTCCTTCTGGGAGAGGAGGAGTCAAGGCACCACTTCCAGATTCCAGCATCACTATAGCCCCATCCTTGGTTGGGGCATCACCATGACAATGGGTGCCAGATGCACTCCCAAGGACACTGCTCTAAGAACTCCAGGCTGACTTGGTCGTGGGAAGCCCAGGGACTGAGTTCGAAGGGTCCTGGGATCACAACTGACTCTGCTCTCCTTCCAGTCCACTGTACAGAAGGGGAAATAAAGGTCCAGAGAAAGGAAGCCTGAATTCCTAGAATGTGCCAGCAGGAAAGTTCTTAGGGATCGGCTGGCCCCACTCTTCCATTACATAGGTAAGAAAACTGAGGCAAAGGGACCATCCTCAGGGAGATCTGCAGTGGGTCCCCTTTCCCCCCAGCAATTGTCTTCTGGAAGGATCACTTCTTTTCCTTTCTCATGTGTGCCATAATTTGAAAGTGTGTGTTGTTTGTGTGTTTGGTGTCTCTTCCCTGCTGGCAGATAAACTGGGGACAGATCATTTGTCCATGGTCATATCCCAGGGGTGGTGCACACTGAGGTGGTTAGAGTGTGGACTCTAGGGCCAGCTGACCTGGGTTCAAATCCCTGCTCTTCCACTTACTGGCTGTGAGACCTCAGGCAGCTCACTTCTCCCCTCTGAACCTCTGTTTCTTCATCTGTGAGATGGGGGGAATGATGGCACCTGCCCCATAGGGTTGGGTGAGGGGTTTGTTTGAAGATTTACTCAGATGGTATGAGCACTGAGCCTTGAACATGATGAGTACCAGACAATGTCAGTTGTTGTCTTTGTTACTGGTTGGTGGGTGCTTAATAAATGGCTGGCTCAGTCAGTAGAGTATGCAACTCTTGATCTCAGGGTCATGAATTCGAGCCCAATGTTGGGTATAGAGCTTTCTTTAAAAAAATAATATATGGTGAATGAATGAGCAGAATCTACATGCCAGCCCCCACCATAAGTGCTTTCCTTCAGGATATCAGGGGCAGCTGCTTCCTGATTCTATTACATTATTTTCTAGTGGACATTCACTGCTCACCTGCTTTGTCAGGGAACCTTGAAATTTAGCATGCAATGGAATTCCTTGGAGAGATTTGACAATCCAAATTCCTGGCCCAGTCAAGACCCCCTGGATCTGGACCTCTCTGGACAAAGTCCAGGGCCTGTGTTGTTATGGGCACCTCATGCTTGCCATCAGTGGTGGGAAGCTGTTGTGGCTGCCTTGAGGAGTTCAGTGATGAACTGCCCAGTAGCCATGGGGCCGACAGGCTGATGAGACTTCAGGCTTCACTCCACAGGCACTGGAAGCCTGAGCAAGGTGCTGGGCCCAGAGGAGGGAGGGGCAAACCCCAGAGAGGAGCTATCAGGGAAGGCCTCCTGGAGGTAGTGGTGTTTCAACCAGTCCTTGAAGGGGGTGGGGAAATGTTGCCCAGCTGAGACTGGCAGATGGCATCATGGATGTGGGGGAGCAGCACGCACAAAGTGATGGAGGCAGGAAAAACAGGTTGTGCCTGGTGTGTGGTGTGGGATGAGCTAGTAGATGGTATATTCAAAAGAGTAGGTGGGGTTTATCTGGATTGCCAAGGGCCTTGAATGGTATGTCTTATACAAGCCCCTTTACTCCCTTTCTCTGTTTTCCTTCCATGACCCCAACATCTGAGGACCCACTTGTTTCACCCCCGACCCCAGTTATCCCTCTCTTCAGCCCCATTCACACCCTGACCTTGAAATCTATTCCTTATGAAATGAGTCCATGCTGAAGTCACAGTGGCTGAAAATGGGTTGGTTATTGTAGGGATGGGGTCCAGGAGGTGAGGGGTTATGTCTTGTAAATGGGGCTTTCAGTACCTTAGCCCAAGGCAGAGACTCCAGTGGTGAAAACTCAGGCTTGACAGAGAAACAGGGAAGAGGCTAGGGTGGCTGCCGTAGCTTTTCATGGGTCACCGTGAGGAGAGAAAGTGATGGTACATGTGAACTATCCAGTATTCATCCTGCCACATAGTAAGTGTTCAATAAATAATGTGCCCATGTCATGATTTTCCCAGGCCAGCTTTGGAATAATTATTAACAGCTTCCTTTTCAATCTTGTAAGTGTCCCGATTTGGATAATAAAGTATATGGTCAATAAATAATAGGTATTTCTTGATAACTAAATTCTCCAACATGTTTTGGGAGAGCAGCATCCCCAGCATCCCCAGGAGCTAGATTGCTTCCCCACACCAACATCCTCCCCACCCTAGCCCCACTTCCCTGTCCCCGGAGGAGCAACACCACTGGGCACAGTCGTGCTCACACCAGCCTTTAATTCCCATGAGTTACCAACCAAGTCAGTGCACCAGCAACTCACAGTTATCCTGTTTTCAGCCTGTAGATCCCAGGTGGCTGCTTGGAGGAGGTGCCTGGGGACAGGAAAGCAATCTGCACAGAGAGGCAGGAAGCTGGCACATACCAAGCCTGGTTTGTCCCCCTCCCTCAGCTTGCCCTTGGGCCTGACTGGCCCCATTTCACTCTTGATACTGGTTTCTTGTGCACTAGAAAGGCAGTCCCCTCATGGATGTGGGGGCACAAATAAGATAGTGGATGAGTATCTCTAGGGGTTTTGGGAGATGGGAGCAAGTGCCTGGGTCATGGTGAGGACAGTCCCTTCTGGGAAGGGTAGCTGGGATGGCCCCCTGTGGTCTCATCCATCTTCCTGGCCCTAGGGACATTTCTTCACCAAGCCAGCACCTGCACCATCCTGACCCTCCTGAGACTCAGAATGCAGCTTCCTCAGATAACTGGATTTACAGGTGCCAGATAAAAATGTGTACCCCACTTTCATGGTCTGTAAAATGGGCCTGATATTACTTATCTGTTATGTATGTAGGGAGAATTAGATGACTTGATGGCTGGCAAGGGGCTTACCCACTGTACCAGCAAGTGGGAAGGGGCTGCATGGTGACATCTCTTAGTTCCCACAAACATCAGCACAGTCCTCTTCATACAGTAGGTGATAACTAAGTGTTTCCCAAAAGTGGATGACAAGAGAGGTATGTGTGCTGAGAGCTTTTATCTTCCCTTTGCAGAGGCCAGAGGGGGACATATTCATTCACTGTCTGACCCCTCCCACTTTGGATGCGAGGCCTCTGCTGCCCCCAGAGGCCGGTCATGAGTATGTGGGAGGGATGGGGAGGGGGAAAGCACTGTGTCTGCCAACAGGGTGCCACTCTGCCTGTCACCTGGCAGCACCATGAGCCCCTAACCACAACCTCTGAGGGCCTGAAGGGTCAGATGCCAGGCCAGGGCAGCTAGATTTGGGGGTGGGGCTCTGTGGACCCAACAGATCTGTTTTAATCTCACCTCTAGTGCATGTCAGGCTGGCTGTCTAACCTTGGGCAAGTCATTCTACCGCTTGGAGCTTCTGGTTCCTCCTCTGTAAAATGGGGATAACAGAAGAGAGCCCCCAGAGTTGGGTGGACCTGATGGCCTGGCACAGAGGAGGGGGTAGCAGCTGCCACTGCTGCTGGGATTACCCCTCTGCATCCTGAGCCCACCGGTTGACAGGACCTGGCCGGTCACAGTAATGGTGATGGAAATGGCAGTCTCCCCTCACAGCAGTGCTGCCAGGTATTATTCTTTCATTTGTTCAATACTTATTGAGCACCTACTGTGTCCCAGTCCCTGGGCTGGGGGCTACGGATATATCAGTAGGGAAAAGATATAGTGTCTTCCTTCCTAGGCTTACTTCAGGGACGGGCTCATCCAAGCCTGCCAGTAAGTATGATGTACTGCAGTGGGGGGTGGGGGGGGGAGGGGGGTGGGGGGGGAGGGGGGTGGGGTTATACATTCTATAAAGCAGGGTGAAGGGTTGGAGAATGATGGTAGGGTCAGATGGGGGGTTGGGGTTCAGGTCTAGGATAGCTTCTCTAAGGAGGTGACATTTGACAGAGACCCCAAGGTCCCCAAGGAAATGAGGAGGATGCGAGCCATGTGGATATCTAGGGAGCGGAAACAGCAAGTGCAAAGGGCCTGGGATGCAAGTGGGTTGCGAGGTAAGAACAGCTGGGAGGCCAGTGTGCTTGACCAGGAGAGTAGTGGGAGGTGAGGTCAGAGGGCCTGGAGGAGAGATGTGTAGGTCCCTGTAAGCCAAGGCAAGGCCTTTGGCTTTCACTCTGAGTGAGATGAGAGCCCCCAAGGGCTTTGAGCAGAGACTTGTATCTTAAGAGGACCCTCTGGCTGTTTTGTGAAGACCAGGCTGAAGGGATCAAGAGTGGAGGCAGGGAGGCCATGGGAGGCTGGGACCAGGTTGCAGAGGTGGAGGTGGCAAGGACTGGTTGGATTCTGGAGATACTTTGAATGTAGAGACAACCTGATGGGTTGAATATGGGGAGAGAGAGTAGGAAGAAGGGAGGGGTGAAGGGAGGGGAAAAGAAAGAGAAGGAGAGGGAGGGAGAAATTGGTGTTAAAATCCACAAGACTGAATGAGGTCACCTGTGTTGGCAGAAAGGGGACTGACCCAGGGTCCCTCATGGTCACTTCAGAGAGCAATATCTGGGTGACTGGAAATGTGTCTGGTGAACTGAGAATCAGGATGTGGGTCTGAGTTATAAATTTAACATAAGGACATGAAGAAGAATAAAATCTTTTGTGTCATAAAAACCATTGGGAGGGGCCACAAAAATAAAGTGGGGAGTCAGGAGGCTCAGGTTCTCTGCTGGCCCCCCATGTCTGTTGTGTGGCCTTGCTTAGGCACCTACCCTCTCCGGCCTCTGATTCCTTTCCAAAGATCTTGACTCTGACTAATGAGTTGTCCTTCAGCCATCTCCCATGGAGGTGCTGGGGCAGCCATGAGGCTCCAGGGGGGCTGCAGTTGTGGAGGATGGAGAGGAAGGGTGAGCTCAGAGCTGAGGGTGGGAAGAAAGCTGGCCCAAACAGCTGCTTTTCTGGAGGGGTCTGCAGACAGGGCAGCCACAGCTGAGAAAGAGGAGGGATTTGTGCAGAGCTCCCCACCCCCAACCCATGGCAGGTCCTGCTGGGATGACTGTGAAGGGGGTGGCTCCTGGAAGCCACACTGTGACCTCAGGCTGAGTATTTGTTCCAGCAAAGTGGCTGAGCCAGCATCTGGGCTGGGCTGGGCTGGGCTATATTCCCCTGGTGCAGCTCCTCCAGGGCCCAGAATGATAGAAGAGGCCCCTTCTTCCTTCTCCCCAACACCATGGCCTTTCTCTGCTGCTGACCTTTCTGGGGACATTTTTTTTTTTAAACATTTATTTATTTTTGAGACAGAGAGAGACAGAGCATGAGCAGGGGAGGGTCAGAGAGAGAGGGAGACACAGAATCCGAAACAGGCTCCAGGCTCAGAGCTGTCAGCACAAAGCCCGACGCGGGGCTCGAACTCACAGACTGCGAGATCCTGACCTGAGCCGAAGTCGGCCGCTTAACCGACTGAGCCACCCAGGTGCCCCTCTGGGGACATTTTTTTTTTTGTTTCCACCATAGAAGGCAGAAGTGTCTCCAATAAGCACCTGGTTAGAACTCAGTGTGGCAGCCACAAGGGGTCTAAGAGCTCATTGTACAGCTGGAGAAACTGAGGCCCTGTGTGGGAGAGTGACCAGCCCTGGCCACAGAGCTGGGGCAGACCTGAGGCTGAAACCTAGGTTCACCACTTGGCTATTCAGAATGCTGCCCCCCCCCTTCCTCATCCCTACCCTCCTCCTTTTTTGTTTTCCACACCCATTTGCCAAGTGTCTGTGGGACAAAAGGGCAGCCTTTTGAGGCAGGCTGACCTGGGTGCCAGCCCCATTTCTGCCACTCATTTGCTGTGTGACCTTAGGTGAGCCACTCAACCTCTCTGAGTCTCATTCTTTTTGTGAGCCAGATGTATGTAATGATGACAACCTGTCAGGACTGTGGGGAAGAACAACCTGAACACTGTTTGTGGAATTGGAAAAATAGGAGGCCCTTGACAGGTCCCAGTCTCATGCCCTCTGGGCTGATGGGCATCCGGGCTATCCAGTGGGAGGAGGAGATGTCCAGAGCTTAAGTGCAGGTAATGCCAAGAGCATTCCCAATGGTATTTCACTCAAAGATACCACACAAAGCACACACAGATTTTGTCTCAGATGGCCAGGAGAAAAGACCAGAGCACCAACACCTAGAAGACTAAGAGCCATTTCCCCAGCATGAGCAGCGGTTCTCTGGGGCACAGTGGCATGGGCATCAGGCAGGCTACCAGGTTCCAGGCGTGTGTGATGGAGCTTGGAATGGCTACATGTGCCGCCACACTGACGTGTCTCCTCCTCTTCCCAGCTACATCACCTATCAGGAGTGTAGACCAGGTCCTCGGCGTCTGTGTACTCCTTAACCCACTGCTTTTGCCCCTTGTTTCCACAATGCCCCAACCACCCTGCTCCCTCCCTCAGCTGTGCTTCTCAGGGGTTTTGATGATGCTCAGCCTGTGCAGCCAGGATCACATCACACCCCTTTGTGGTCCTTGTTCTCACCAAAGCCACTGGGACCTCCTGTGGTTGACCTGGTGGCCACTGCTCATGCGCATTGCGCCACCCCTCCCCCGCCCCAGGCTCTGGGCAGCAGCACTCTCCGTGGCACACTGGACCTGTCACAGACCTGCCTCCTTGGCTGCTGCATCGAGAGCCTTTGCCACCTCTCTTCCTCCACTGCTCCCCAAAATGTCTCTTTCTTGGGGCTCTGTCCCAAGGCCTTCTCTTCTCAGGCCACACCCTCTCCAAGAGACTCAACTGCTGCTGCTTCAGTGTCCCTCTGAACACCCACAGCTCTGTTCCTGGCCTTTCCCCAGAGCTCTCCCTGGACATCTCTGCAATGCCCCAGAATCACCTTCGGCTCAACTTGTCCAGAGTGACCTTAGCACTTGCCCTCAGGCCTGCCTGTGCCACTCTGTCCCCTGACAAGTGAGTGGCACCATTGTCCTCTGGGGGATCCTGGTAGCTATGCCGCAGCCTGCCCTTTGTCCCCATCAGCCTTTTAAAAAAACTTTACTGAGGTATAGTTTATATACCATAAAGCTTGCTTAAGTATATTCTTTTTGTGTTTTAATAACTTTATACAGTATGCAGCCATTACCACAATCCAAAGTTTCCTTGTGCGCATTTGCAGTCAGTCAGTCCCCACTCCCATTCCAGGCCCTAGGCAACCACTGATCTGCTTTCTGTCTCTTTGACTCTGCCTTTTCCAGAAAGTTTATTTAAATGGAAACATATGTGTAGTCTTTTTGTCTAGCTTCTTCCACTCAGCATATTGGTTTTTATGTCCATCTCTGTCATTGCACATATCAGTGTTTCATTCCTTCTTAATGCTGAGTAATAGTCCATGTTTATGAAGATATATATATATATATATACACACACACACATAACACGTATATAACATAATATCTATATATAATTCAGTGGTTAATGGGCATTTGAAATTTTGGCTATTAGGAATGATGCTGTTATGAGCATTTGCCTATAAGTCTTTATGTAGAGTGTTAACCTTAAAAATAAAAGTCATTTACCAGCAAAAATGAGTTTATTCAGGAAGAGCAGAGGATTGCAAGAGCAGAGGATTTGCAAACTATGGCAAAACCATAGGCAAGTCCAACAAAGGACAGGAACATTATTTTATGGAGAAGGAGGAGGAAGTTTGGAGGGGTTGTTCTGAGTGAAAACCCATTGGAGAAAAGCAGGAGTTCGGGGTGATGATGGTTTCTCATGGGCTGACTTGCAGGGGCGGTGAATTTCTTGTAGGAGATTCTATGTACATCTTTTCCTGTTAGGAAAATGTCATTGAACATTCTTTCCTGTTGATGATTCTTCTGTTGGGGTCTATAATTGACCATTTTCCCTTAAATTCAAATGGAGTGGTATAGATCCTCCTTCTCACCTCCCAACTCCACCTTAGTCAGGTTTCTTTCCCTCTATGAATTTTCACAGGGGACATAGGCTTACGTTTTTCTTGCATTCCTTTATTCCACCATCCCATCAGACCCCAGTTTTCACTGAGGAGCTATGTAGTTTAAGGGAAACTGATTCTATCTCCCCCTTGGGAATAGAGCATGTGACCCAGGCTAAGCCAATCAGTGTGTTCCATATCTCAGACACAGTGATTGGTTCCTGCATGGGCATGTGACCTAAGTAAGACAGTACAATCAGAGTAACTCTTAGGACTTGGGTTGGAAGAGCAGTCCTTCCTCATGCTCCTGGTGGTGTGATTTGTCTGGAACAACTGTAGCCATTTTGTGTGCATGGGGGAAGCCAGCCTTAAGATGGAGCTGACACATGGCAAAGGACTGGATTGAGAAAATATCAATGAAACAGAGCTGGATCCCTGACTGAACTGTGCCTGAAGTCCACCAAAATTCTAGACTTTTTCAATTCTATGGGTTAATCCATTTTATTGTTAAAACCAGCTTAAGGTGGCTTTTGTTGTTGTTGTTGTTGTTGTTGTTGTTGTTGTTGTTGTTTGTAGTTCAGAGGTTGGCAAACTCTGGCCATGGCCAACCTATTCTTGTAAAAAAAAAAAATTGTTGTTGTAACACAGAGATGCCCATTTGTCTTTGACAGCTTTGGTGCACCAAATGGCCCACAAGCCCAAAATATTTACAATGTTGCAGCCAGAAGCTTAGTATTCAATATATCCCCACAGTCACTCAGGACAGAAACCTAGAAGTCATCCCTGACTCCTCTCTCTATCTCATCTTCCACATCTAGTCAGCCCCAAGTCTGAATGATTTTTTTTAAGTTTTATTTATTTAAGTAATCTCTACACCCCACATGGGGCTTGAACTCACAACTCCAAGATCAAGAGTCATATGCTCTTCTAACTGAGCCAGCCAGGTGCCTCAAATCTGATAGGTTTTATAATCTAAATATCTCCTGGCTCTGTCTGCTGGCCCCCAGCCCCAGTGCCCCTGCCCTAGGTAGACCACTGTCAGCAATCACCTGGACCACATCAGCCACCTCTAGGCCGCCCCACATAGCTTCTGGGTGATCTTTCTCCCACTCAAACTTGCCAAGCTCTGGGGTGCCCCACTGCTCCCAGGGTAAAGGCCACACTCCATAGACTGGCATTGCAGGACCCTCGTGATCGGGCCCCAACCTGCGTTTCCAGCCCTGGCTCCCCTTCCCTCCTCCTGTTCTTCCCCAGAGCACATGGACCAGCCCACCACCTGTACAGAGTTCCTCACAGTCCCCCCAAAACCATATGCTCTGTCCCTCTTCCTCTTGCCACCAGTGCCCTTCCCCACTTTGTCCACCTAGTAGACGCCTGTGCATCCTCCAAGGCCCCACCTGAGTCTCACCTCCATTTTGGTATTTTTCTAGTCAGGCTGGTGAAGGCCCCTAGGGGCCCCTGGGCCTCCTTCCAGGGCCGATCCTGTCATATTGGACTGCTGTGTTGTTTACATATTTGCAGCTTCCACTGACTCATTCACCTCCTTACTCTCAGTTTGGCTCATCTTGGGGCCACACACAAACTAGGGGCTCAAGAAGTGTTTGTGGGGCACAGTGTCCCCTGCCTTCTGCTTCAAAGGTGCTGTGAGGAATCCAAGGGGCTCCATGCCAGTTGAGGCTTTGCACGAGGGACCATCTGGGCTCAGTGTTAACAAGGGGGGATGGCAGGGCTGGAACTGCCTGGGCCCCCATAGGCAGGAGTGTCTGCAGGGAGTGCAGAGAAACTCCTCCTAAGAAGCACAAAATGAACCAACCCTGAGATTGGAGAAGGAATCAGAGAAAGGAAAAGTAGGGCAGGTGCACATGGGCCCTGAGGGTGCTAAATAGAAAGGAAGGGATTACAGGGAAATGTCATTAAAATGAAGATCTTTATGGCCTCCAGAAGTTCGAGGGCCAAGGAGAGGCCAGATGGCCAGCGAGGGGGCTTCTGGGTCCCATCAGAGCTGCTAGAAAGTTTGGGGGTTCACGAAACTGGACTTTCAGAGGATTTGGGGAATATCTGATTTCAATTCCTTGACTGAATCCAACCTTACCTGGTCTGGAAGGCCCCTGCAGAGCCAGCTGGCTGGGTCGTGGGTGGACCCTCTGGAGAAGCAACGGTGGAAGAATCAGGGGCACACTGGCCTGGGAGTCTGAATCAGCTCTGCTGTCACTCATTGTGGGGGTCTTGGCTTCCACCTCTCAGGGCTTAGGGCTGTAGCCCACACTCAGTGCCCATCCCAGAAGTGTGTGCGGATGTGAATCAAGTGCGCAGAAAAGCAGAATCCAGGCCAGGCCCAATTCCCTCTTGGGGCTCTAGCGAGGCACAAATGAGACCATGGATATGAAAGTACCTTACAACTGTAAAGTGTCAGGACACCAGGTCAATGTCCCCTCCTCCCAGGGACTCCTTCCCAGACTCCTCCACTAAGTCAGTAGCTCTGTCCTCATGTCTCTCCAGATTATGTGTAAACCTTGTCCTTGCATCTATCCGCTCTGTCACAGACCCTAATGTAGGACAGGTCCCCCAACTAGACTGAACTCCTTGGGGAGAGAGACAAATGTGTCAGTCTTCCACATCTGGCTTGGTGCCTGGCCCAGAGCAGGAGTTTGTCAACTAGTTCTTGATTGACCTTGAATTGTAAAGAAGCAATTAATTTGTGGATGCTGGATAGCCTCAGTTTGTAAAAGCAGGGACTATGTGGTACACGGTAGAAATCTTTCTAACGAAATGACAAAATGGTTTGTGAGCTCTGGCTCAAGAAGTGTGTGCATCTGGAAATGTAGTCTCAGGGCGAGGATGCTAATAGCTGTCTTGTGCTAGCCAATAGGGCAGCCACAAGGGACATGTAGCTATTAAAATTAAATTAAAAATTCAGTTCTTTAGCTGTGCTAGTCACCTTTGAGGTGCTCAGTAGCCACATGTAGTTTGGGGCTACTGTTGGCCAGTGCACATGAGAACATCTCTATCGTTACACAGTTCTACTGGACACACTCCTTGGTACCTTAAAAGTTCATGTCCATGCATTATCTTGGGCCTTGATTATTTGGGGGGGGCGGGGGCTTCCAAGATTTTAGGGAGAGAGCTGGGGCTCTGGAAACTGGCAAACCAGAGTTTGGATCCCTGCTCAGCCATTTACTTGTGCAGACTGAAGCAAAGGCAAGGAGCGGTCCCCTAGAGCTGTCAGAGAGAGCGGACAGGCTGCACGTGTCAGAAAGCTCTCAGCAGGGAAGCCCCCCAGGCCCTTAGAGGTTAGAGTTCAACCGCCCATGCTCCTCAAAGCGAGGAGCAAGGCATGTTGAGGTTCATCAGGGCACGGGGAGCCGGTCTGGGGCAATGACGGGCATGGTTGACTGGAGGTGGTCCAAAGAGGAAGGCAAGGTGAGAGCTGGTGACGCTGTGGCTGGCGGGAACTTGGGAAACCCTGGGCAGGGGCAATTCATTCCAGAACCTCCAGCTGCTGAGGAGGAGGCTTTGCAGTCTACATTAGCATGTACTTTCTCTCTGTAGAACACTCCTTTGTCCACTAGCTGGCTGGAGGATATTAATTAGTAATAATGTGAGCAATAATAGAAATGATATTTGCTAAGCCTTTTCTATATATCAGGCACTATGCTAAGAGACATGTGTATGCATTAACTCATTTACTCCTCATTGAGTCCTTTGTAATAGGTATATCATTATTCCCATATTACAGATGAGGAACACTGAGGTTATTTGTTCAAGTTCACAGCTACTACTGCGTGATAGAGCTGGCTAAGGTCTGACCAGGCTGTGTATCTCAAGTCTGTGCTTTGGATAAAGTACAGACTCCTTACCTGGTCTGGAAGGCCCTTGCAGAGCCAGCCTCAGTTGGCCCTTCTGCCCCCACCTCTGTTGCTCCCCACCTGTCTGGTCAAGTTTCTCAGACACCCTAGCTGTCTCCTTCCTCTGTCTATGCCTTTGTTTATCCCTCGACCTAGATGCCCTCTCCACCTTCCCTCTACCCTCTACAGAGTCATGTTCCCCCTTCAAGACCCCATTCTGGTGTGAGCATCTGGAGGCCAAGGACTGAGTCTAAGTCATCCTTGGGTCACAGTGCCCACCCACCTTCAAGCTTGTGGCTTGAAGCACTGGAGGGTTCAGTAAATTATGGATGGTGGATGGGTGGGTGGGTGAATGAGTAGATGGAGGGATGGCTAGAATGGATGGATGGTGAGTCAGGGGCAGGTAGATAGATGAATGGTTGGGAAAGTGGGTGGCATGAATGGGTGTGTGGGTGGATGAGTGGCTTGTACTCAGACGCCCTGGTGGGGGATGGGGCCTGAATATAGTACAGAGCAGTGGGCATGGAGAGAAGCAGTGGTTTAACAGACATTTTGGGGCAGAATCAACAAGGCTTGGGAGGGCTGAGGGGCAGGGAAGGGTCCAGAGTGATGTCCAAGTTTCTACCTTGGGGGCTTGGAAAGATCCTGCCATTATCAGGGAGGAATGGTTTAGAAGAAAAGGTGATGAGGTCCATTTTGGACACGAGGGCATGAGGAGTCTATGGAGAGAAGGTTCTGGAAACAGCTGGGGAGATGAGCCCTGGTCAGGTTCAGGGGCAAAGTCAGGCTGCACAGAAAGACTGGGGAAGTCAGTGTGGACTCAGGACTGAGGGTTGGAGGTCAAGCTGTCTGAGGAAGCAGAGGAACCATGGTCCCTGGCGGTGGAAGAGCCAGGAGGGACCCATGTGCTGCCATGTTGGAAACGTCCACAAATCATTGCAGATGATGTGTTCAGGGCAGCCGATGAGGAGGGAGTGCAAGCAGGAGATTCAGTGCTGGAAGTGGACTGTGAAGGGTGGCAAGCTGGTTTTGACTGGCTGGGGGAGTGGTTATCCTGAGCAGGGAAACCACTCAGGCAAAGGCAGGGAGCAGGAAATGAACAAGTAATGACCATGTGCTCTGAGGGCCTCAGAGCCTGTGGCAGTCAGCTAGAGAAGAGGGGGGTCAGCACCTTTTCTCTAGCCTGGCCAACATGCCTGCCTCTCTGGCCCAGTTGGCCCAGCTGAGGCCTGGGAGGACTTGGGGGAATCTGGAACTGCGTTGCTTTGAACAAGTAACCTCCCTTCTCTGGACCCAGCTGACCCAGCTGGAGCCTGGGAGGACTTTGCGGGGGGAGGGGGGGGGCGGTTGGAATCTGGGAACTGTGTTACTTTGGGCAGTAACCTCCATTCTTGGACCTCAGTTGCCTCATCTGGAAACTGGAATCAGTAAGACCTGCCTGGTTTGCTGAGAGGAGAAAATAAGACATGGGAGTGTGCAAAGCCCCCAGTGCATGTGGGACTTTATAAATGCTTTTTTTAAACTTTTTTTCTTATTTCAATTCAACTCTACAAATATGTATTGAGCTAAAAGGTTCCTTGCAAATCCATTTGGTAAATTAAATTTTTGTACAACAAATGCCATTTTACCTGGGCCTGGGTGGCAAGGTTGAGGGAGGCCTTTCATTATTTGAGGAACCCTGAGGTGAATTCTTTTAAAAAGTCCTGGTGGGTTTGTTTTTTGAGTCAATGAGGATTTTGGCTTCTCAGGCTTGCAGAGCAGGCTTTCATTTGTTTCCACATGTGGTTTGAAAAGATCCTCGTGGCTGTAGCACAGAAGATGAATTGAGGTGCAGCAGGCTGAACCAGAGATCATGGTGGCCAGGACAGGCAGTGACTCGGGATAAAGGGAAGGGGATTTGAGAGATGTTTAGGAGGTTTCCAAAACAAATAGGACATGGTCTAGTGTTTTACATACAAGGAGGTGAGAGAGAAGGAGGAAGAGGTGTGGGAAGAGGGTTAGCTGGTTCCAGGTACCAAGTTAGATAATGCTGGAAGAGAGCAAGGTTCCCAGGGAAGGTCACAAACAGGGCCATGGACCCGTAGACTGAGGTCCACACAAGGCAGCAGCAGGCTGAGCTGCTGGTAGGAATTTGCCTGTGTCGACCTGGAGCTCTGACGGACAGGCTGTGTTGGAGACAGAAATGTCTGTGACAGGGAAACCCAGAGATTGCGACACTTGGTCAATACATATTTATTCAGCCTTGAAAATATTTGTTGAGTGAAGTCTTCAATGAGGAACCCCACACAAGGTGCTGGGCTAGGCACTGGGGACCTGGCAATAAACCGAATCTGCAAAACTCTCTGCCCGTGGGGGCCAGCATCTTAGTGTCAGGGGCAGGCAGTAATCAGGGTAGATTACTTGTTCACATCCCCCGTTATATATAGTGACACATGCAAGGAGAACAACAGAGCAGGTGGGCCAGGCACTGGGCATGTTAGGTGGAGCAGATGGGGGTGATGATAGCACACAAGCAGTCTGCGCTCACTGAATTCACGGAAGCCTCACAGCAGCTTTATGAGGAAGGTGTAATTACCCCCATTTTGGAAATGAGCAACTGAGTCTCAGAGAAGCTAAGAAACTTGCCCAAGGTCTCTCAATGGTGCACCGGGCAGAGCCTGGATTTTTACCTCAAGCCCATGCTCTTCAGTTAAAAGTCTTACCCACTCTGCTGAACTGCATCTCATTGACAAGGTCAGGTCTCAGTAAAGACCTGAAGGAAGTGAGGGGGTAAGACTCGCAGACATCTGGGCAACCAACATTCCAGGCAGAGAAAGAACAGGTGCAAAGGCCCTGAGGCAGGAATATGTCTGATATATCTGGGGAACAGCCTAGTGGCCAGCATAGCTGGGGCAAGGGGAGTGGGCAGGGAGGAAAGGGGAGAATTGGAGGTGGTGGAGGGGTCATCTGTGGCATCTGTGGCCGTCATCTTTTACTTGAGGTAAAGTAAGGCCATGGAGGGCCTAGAGCAGAGGAGGGGCAGGGTCTGACTTGTGTTTTAACTGGATTCCTCTGGCTTCTGTGTCAGGAGCAAGGGCAGAAACAAGAGACAAGAGAGGGCATGAATAATCCAGTCAAGAGATGATGATGGCTCTGTCCACAGTGGTGGGAGCAGAGCAACTGGTGCGTCAGCTTCCTGATATATTGTGCAGGGAGATCCAGTAGGAGTTGCTGATGGCTTGGATGCGGGGGGTAAGGGAAGGAGAGGTGTTCAGAGAGGCTCGGGCCTGAGTGGGTTCCTTCAACTGAAATAGGGGCAGCTGTGGGAGGAGCCACTTCATAAAGTACTTTCCATGTCCATTATCCCTTTATGCCATCATGCACTCTCTCTGAAAGAGGCATTGAGACTCTCGGAAGTTACATGACTTGCCCAAGATTGTTCAGCCAGAATGTGGTGGTCCCAGGACTGGAAGCTGGGCGTGCTTCATAGGATCTGGAATGTTGAGTCATTCAATCAGCAAACATTTCTGAAGCACCCACTGTATGCCAGGCATTGCCCTCTTGATAGTGATGACCAATGATGATGGCCCTGCCCTCATGGAGCTCCCAGTCTGGTGGAGGAGGCAGTGTTAGCCAGCAATCGTGGAAGTGTTTTTCTCATATCAGCCTAAGTGGTGAGAAGGAGAAACCCAGGGAACCCTAGGAGCCAGTAACCAGGGACCTGACATAGCTGGGAGGTCAAGGAGGGCTTCCTGGAGAAAGTGGATGTGAAGTGCAAAGGCCTCTGGGATAGAGGGTCTGGAGGGTTCTGGGGGGCTTCTTGGGAAAATACTCCCTGGTTTCCCAGGCCATAGTGGAAGAACCCTGAGGGGCCTGCAGGTTCCCAGAGGACAGCTGCCCATTTGGAAGTTGCCGAATCTGTTAGTGTTGGATTGTTGTAACAGCTTTATTGAGATGGACTTTACATACCATACAATCTACCCAATTAGAGTGAACAAGTCGATGGTTTTCAGTATATTCATAGGGCTATGCAGCCATCACCACAATCCATTTTAGAACATTTTCATCATTCCAAAAAAGAAACCATGAACCACTTAGCCCTCACCCCCTCCCAAGCCCCACACTGGCAACCACTAATCTACTTTCTGTCCCTACAGAATTGCCTGTTCTGGACATTTTGTATAAGTGAAGTCATATGCTATGTGGTCTTTTGTGACTGCCTTCTTTCACTTAACATGATGTTCTCGAAGTTCAGCCCCGTTGGAAGTCCCAATCTTGAATACCATCAGAGCTGGCAGGGACCTGAGACACTATCCTGTGTGTTTCTCCTAGCTGTTGTGAATGGGGAATCTGTGAGGAGACTTGCTCTGGTCCTGCAGCAAAGAAGTGGGGGGAACCCCCAGATTGGGGTCCCTGCCCCGCTGCCCTCCACAGGACACCTTCCTCTGCTATCACTTCTTTTCCTTCTGCTTTGGCTCTGGCTGATTTTGGCTAAAAGTGACAACGTGGTCCGTAAGGCATCCTCCCAAACACTGTATTTCCATGCACTGGCAATTTTCACGCCCCATGGCATGTCTTGAAATCTTTTATGCATCTTTAAGAATTTGTATCCACTAATTCAGATTTTTTTTTGGAGTTTGGTATTTTCTTTTTCTACTACTTAAACATTTTTCATCCAGTTATGCCTGTTTTTCTTGATTGGTGATTTTTCCACTGGGGGAGGCAGGGCAGCACTGGGGTTGAGTGCTGGGTCTTAGAATTGGATGCCCTGCCTCTTCCTCAGTGTGTGCCCATGGGTAATTCCTGAAGCTCTCTGAGCCTCAGTTTCTCCCTTTGAAAACCGGGGATAACACCATAGTGGTGTAGTGAGGAACAAAGGAGGTCAAGCATGTTATGGGTTTGGCACAGAGTGGATGCAGATACAGGGAGGTTATGAGGACTTTCCAGGTCCTTAGAGTCACCAGGAGAGAAAGGTGACCCTTCGCCACCATCAGCTGGTCCTATCTCTGTATTCCTACTCTGTATCCCTACTGTGAATTGACCTGTGCATCTCCCCTCTCAGGGCTGAGGTGGAAAGCTTGGGTTCAGATCCCAGCCCCACTTGGATTCTGTGCCCCCACATCAGCTCAATTTCCTCTGTCTCAGTTTCTCCACCTGTAGAAAGAGAGGGCCGAGGGCAAAAGCTTCCACGGAGGCCTCCAAGGTAGCCAAGAGGTTCTGGGGGCGGGGGGTGGGGGTGGGTGGGGATGGAGGTGCCTCCTCCTTCTCCCAAGAGGGCTTGGTTCCTGCTGATTTAAAGTTCCAAGCAGGAGCAGTAGCACCTGTTCGGGAGAGGTGGGTGGAGAGGGACACCTGGCTTCCCTTTGCCTCTTGCATAAGACGTGTTATGTGGGAGGTGGTGGGCAGTGATGTCATGAAGGGCCTCCTGCTCTGAGTGCAGGGGACAGGGACAAAGCCTCTCTGAAATCTCCATCAGGCACATATGCCAGGCCAGGTGTTCTCTCTGCAGTTACCTTCCTAATCCTCATAGCAGCCTTCAGAGGAGGCACTCTTATTCCCACTTGACAAGTGGGGAAACTGAGGCTCAGAAAGGGGCACCTGCCTGCCCAGTGTTGCCCAGTGAGTGAGGGGCTGAGCTGGGATTCAAACTCAGGACTGTGTGACTCCAGCCCCTTTCCCCTCTACCCCCACCCAGGGAAAAGGAGGGAGAAGCAAGACAGTGGTGGGGAAGATTGGAGCCTTTGGAACCCCGGCTTCCTGGCTGCTGTGGGGATTCTGTGGGTGGTGGGAAAGGCATCGTAAATATGCATGACATGTAAATATGCCTCTGAAAAACAATGTGGGGGCCCGCATGAGCTGGGATGCCAGAGTGCTTTGGAAAATGTAGTGTTGTGCAAACACTTGGGTTTCTGTGATGATTGTTCCATGGTGTCTCCCTCTCCAGAGATCCCAAGGCCAGTCCAGGGGTTTCAGGGTGGAGGGATTATCCTGGGCGCCTCCTCATTGACATTCTCCCCCATTCCTACAGACGCTGGTGCCTCTCCCTCTGCCAGGTGCTGAGTGGCCAGAACCTGGTCTCTCTGGGTGCCAGGGAGCCCCTGTCCCACGCTGCTTCCCGCCAACACCTCTGATTGAGTGCCCAGAGGGATGTGTGTGCCAGCCATTGGTCCAGTGCCTGCTCCCGAGGTGACGCCTGCTGGTTCCCGACTGGTTCCCATTTTCCCTCTGCACGTAGCTCCCTGGTTGGTAAGTAACTGCGTCCGCAGGCTGGGCACACAGAATCAGGGCTGCTCACCCGCCCACCCACGCTCTGCACAGTTGGGAGATGCCCAGCCTTCTACCCAGTGGCGCCCACATGCTGGCGAAGGGACCTCAGTGAGAGCTTTTATATGTCTGGGCTCAATTTATAGTTTAACTGCTTGTCTTATTCAGTCCTCCCAACACCCCAGCAGGTGGGCACAGTGATTGTGCCTGTTTTACAGAGGAAACAGCCTCGGAGAAGGGAAGCCTTTTGCCTGAGGATGCACAGCAAGCCCAGCTCTGTCCACATCAAAGGCCAGCGCTTACCACACCTAAGAGGCTAGGGCAGTTGGTGACATGGGCTCAGGAAGGGAAAGGGAGCAGTGAGCCATTCTGGAAGCCACGGAAGTTCTAGGGCTTGCAGAGGGGCTGAGGTGAGGCCATCAGAGTTCCTGAGTCTTGGGGAGCCCCATTGTTCTCGCCCCTCTAACCTGTTCCACCCATACCCCTCCAGTCCCCACTTTGCCTGACCCCAAAATGGGATGAGGTGCAGCACCCTGCATCATCTCTGACCATCCATCCGAGGACGCCACAGCCTGTCCACACCTGGTCCCATTGTCCTTCACACAAAGATGATCCCAACAGCATGCCCCCACTCAGTGCCGGCCACAGCGCCTGACACTCGCCGCGTTCTTGCATCTCATCCTCCCTCCACCTCCCAAGGCTGTTCACATAGGAGGAAACTGAGGCTCATAGGCGCTCAAGGGGCTTGCCCGGGGTTGCCCACCACCACTCAGCATGGGCCTGTTGGTTTATGATCTGCCTCCTTGTCTGGCCTAAGCTCCTCCAACTTGAGATAGAACTGCTTCAGTCCCCAGTGGACAGCCAGCAGCTGGCACAATGCCTGGCACATAATGGTTACAGAGTGAGCAGTTGTGGAAAGAAGAAAGAGGGAGAGGAGGGAAGGTACTCTCCCCTCCCTCCACCCAGGAGCCCACTGGCCTGTTGGCCAGCTGCTGGTCCCTGCCGATCCCAGAGAGCTTGCAGTCCACTGGGGTCAGCGGGACAGCCGACCCCTCTGGTCTCAATTCTCTTTATCTGCCAATAGCTGCCCAGCCTCCCTGATGGGATGGTTGTGAGAAGGAAAAAGACTCGTAAATATGTATAATATGCAAATGTCATAGGATAATAAAAAACCCATGAAGTTTGCTGCATGTAATGTATGTAGAATTGCTTCTTCTTCGAGAACAAGGAACCGCACACTCGTGCGGTGCCAGCCTCATTATTAATAACTGTGCAATGCCCCTATTAAGTGGCTGCTCCCCAACTCCCCTAGCCTGGCCTCCACCTGTTGTAGTGACCACAGACAGCTAGCTATTGCTTTTGGCTGAGAAGCTGTTGCAGAAAAAGAAACGATAAGGGTACCTCGATCTGAGAGTTCTGCGTATCTGTGGGATTTAATCATTTGCAAACACTCCTGGTCATGCCCTAAGCCCTGCATGTCCTCCCCAGCGACTAAATATGTAACAGGAGCAACTGGAACCACAGCGAGAATTTCCTTGAGCAATTACTATGCGCCTGGCCTAGCACTAAGTGCTTTGTTTTCTTCTGATCTCGGCTAAACTACCAATGACCTTGTGGGAGGCTGAGGCCTGGGGAGACTGAGGCATGGACCTGGGGCAGAGGGCCCATCTGTCAACATTCTAGTCCTTCCTGAAAATTATTGCCATTCAGTGCCCAGGCCAGGCGTGGCCAGAGGGGCAGGACTGTGGCCACTGAGAAAAGAATGTAGCCGGCAGCCCCTGGTGTGTGTGGCCCAGTGACGGAGAACGGGATTCCTTGGCACGAGTTGGGAGAGCAGCCGTCAGCATTGTAGGAAAGATGAAGGCTCGGGTGGCAGCGAGGGAGGTGTTACTTGCTGCTATTTTGCTAACAAGCTGGTTATTTAAAGAAGAGCTGGAGCCACAGTCAGGAAATTGGATGGGGAGTCTCCACGCCTAGGGCAGAGGCGGCCAGGGGTCTGGGAGCCCGGTGGGGTCGGGGCAGAGTAGCCACGCATTTTTTTATGTGCTTATTATTATCGATAATAGCGACAGCGCCATAAGAGTCTGGGAAAGGAGCAGCTTTATGGAGAAATGGGATTGGGAGTGGGGCAGGATGGGGGCAGGAGGGATTGGGGGTTAAGGATTGGGAGTGGGGCAGGAGGAGTTTCTGAGGAGCAGGCAGTATTCTATTCATTGACCCAGGCGGTGGTTACACAACTCTTTATTTTGTGACAATTTATTGCAGTCAACATTTTTGTTTTGTGCACTTTCCCTATGTATTATGCTTCATTGTCAAAAGGTTAAAAAGCAATTATAACAATAATTGCTAATATTCATTGAGCACTTACTAAAGGCCAGGCTCTTTGCTAATAAACATTTTACCTCATCTCCTTGAATCCTCACAGATTTTGTTATTGTGGCCATTTTACAGACAAGGAAATCGAGGCTTAGAGAGGTAAAGTTACTTGCTATGGGGTCAAAGAACACTTGGGTGGGGGAGATGGGATGAGAAATCTGACAGGCTGATTCGGGCATCACTACCCCAAGTTCTCCCAAAAGGGCAGGGGGTTCCTCCACCTTTCCTCAGACATGTGTCAGTGCCTCTTGCATTTTTAAGGCTTGGAGGGCAGGCAGGTGTCCATGGCCGTAGGCAACAGGTATGTCTGGGAGACTGACGTGGGGTCAGAGCAGAGCATTTAGCCATTTAACAAGTGTTGAGGGACAGGAATGGGACATCCCTAGGGATAGGCCAGGGCATACCCAGGAATCATTCAAGGTAAAAAGGGGTCATCTGAGTGAAACAGGGTCAGACCCAGCCTCTGAACTAACTGCTTGTGGGGCCAAACTGCCATTTCCTGAAGACCGACTATGTGCTAAGCACATCCATTATCTTTCTTAATCTTCAGAACAACCCTGCTAGGGTCCTGGCACGTCAAGCACCTGGCATGGAAGCTCCAAGCAGCCCATGACTGGAATCAAGTTCTGAGGCAGATCTGTGGGTCCCTGAACTGGTATTGGGGATGTGGCCTGGAGGGTGGCATGGCAGAGGGCGTCTCTAAACCCTGAAGCAGGTGTAGCTGCTCTGCAGACAGGGCACCAGCCCCAGAGGCATTCCTGCATTCCCAGGACATTTACTGAGTGCTAGTCCCTGCTAATCTGTGCCCTTAGAGAGCACACCGCCTTGGGGAGAGACAGATATTACACAATCACCAAACAAGTGAACAAGAAGAGACTCCATCAGTGCAGGGAAGGAAATTAGCATGGTGACATTGTAAATATTAACAAAGGAGGGGGCCTGAATGACATGGAATAGTCTAAGACAGCCTCTCTAGGGATGTGGCCTCTCAGCTGGGATCTGAAGTATAACAGGGATTCAGACATGCTGGAGAGTGTTCACTGTAACATTGTTGACAGTGGAAGGACGGTTGGCAATAACCCATTTGTCCATCACCAGGAGACGAGTTAAATCCGTTTACTGAAGTCATACAGTGGCACCCACTGCAGCTGTTAGAAATGGGGCTGTGGCCCTAGATCCCCGGCTGCAGGAAGAACTTCATAGTTGTTGTAGAGTTGAAGAAAAAAAAAAAAAAAGAGGTTATAAAACAGCATGGGCAGCATGATATCATTTTTGTAAGAACTACATGTGTTTCTGAAACTGTTCACAGTGGGGACATGGGAGATCTTTGCTGTCTTCTTTATACTTTTCTAGATTTGGAGTCTTTCCTGAGTGTTAGGACTTGGTGGGGAGGAACAAGGGGGTCAGGGCCCCCACTGTCCTGCCTGAGGCAGTTCTCCTCTCCTGCCACCTACTGCAGTAAAATGGGATAAGACATGGGCTGGGGAATCAGCAGATCTGGGCCATACCTTGGCTCTACTCTTTCTTGGCTGTATGACCTTGGACAAGTCGCTCACCCTCTCTGAGGCCAAGCTTTCCCTTCTGTGAAACAAAGACAAGAATAGCATCAGTGGGTGGCTCTGGGGCGTTAGTGAATTAAAACATGTAGAGGACTATGGGGCACCTGGGTGGCTCATTTGGCTAAGCATATGACTTGAGCTCAGGTCATGATCTCACAGTTTGTGGGTTTGAGCCCTGCTTCGGGCTCTGTGCTGACAGCTCAGAGCCTGGAGCCTGCTTTGGATTCTGTGTCTCTTTCTCTCTCTCTCTGCCTCTCTCTCTCAAAAATAAGAAAACATTAAAAAAATGTTTTTTAAACCAAACATGTAGAGGACTAGAACAATCCCAGTGTTGCGTCCCTGGTGGCTGCTGCTGTTACCACCGTGACTGCAGAGGTGACATATACTGTGTGCTCATTACATCCTGCATGGACTCTCAGTGTTGACTCGTCCCCTAGGCATGTGTCTTCCCATGGTCACTGAGAGTCAGACCAAGCTGGCAGATGAGGCACAGGGAGGTCGGGAGCTTAGCTGGGTGCACACAGCTGGCTGGACCTCAGGCCAGTACCCCCGCCCCATCCCCAAGCCCTGGCTACCTTCCCACCAACTCACTTGCATGTCTGTTAATGAGTGTTCTTCCCAGAGACGCTGTTATGGGGCACCCTAGCCCTGGATTTGCTTTTTTGGTAGCCACTAAACCTGCCAGAAAGATAGTCACTACCTTTATAGATACTCAGAGAAACTTAAATCTCAGGTAGAGAAACTTCCAGTTGTGAAGTCAAACTCTTGGAATCACAGAATCTTACTCATAAATAATCCAGCAAGAGCAAACATGAGCATTTTACAAGTCACTATACTGAACCTCTCCTGATGATGGTAATAAATTAGAAACTACCCAATTATCTATCAGCAAGATATGGTTAAATAAATTACAGTCCAGCCAGACAATGGCATTCTCAGTGGCTGTAGAGACAGTGCTGCAGATCTATAGTTGTTGACATGGAAACATGTCCGTGGTGCATTGTTGAGGGAAAAATAGGTTACAAAATGGTGTATATTGTATGATCTCATTTTTGTTAGAAAAAATTTATAGAAATACATGCATACTCCTGCCCAGAGAAACCCCTATTCGAATGACAGCAATCAAACTGTTCACAGCAGCTTCCTCTGGGTGGTGAGATATGAAAGAGCTCTATTAATATTTTTGCTTGCATCATTCAGGTACTTTTCAGGTACAAGTGACAGGAAACCCAGCCCAAACTGATTCAAACAAAAGTGGAATTTATTGGCTTGAGATTGTAAAGTCCAGAGTGAAGTCAGACTCAGCAGCATGCAGGGGCTCAGACACTGTCACCAGGACTCGATTTTTCTCGCCATTTTTCACTCTGCTTCCTCTGGGTTGTTCCTGTGTTCTTATAGAGCTCTCTCATACAGGTGATAAGATGCCTGTCCAGAGGAATATGCAAGACTTCTTCCTAGAGAGCTCAAACACAAGTCCCAAGGACTGAGTGTTGGCCTTGATAAGTCAAATTTATCAAATTGATAAATTTATCAAATTGATAAGTTGATAAATCAAATTGATGTGCCCACCCCCATCAGTTGTTCTGATTGACCGCTGGGGCCTGTGCACCACCCCCAGCTGGAAGGGACTCGGTACCACCAGAACTTTACCAGTGGAAGGTGAATAAGTGTAGCTAACCCAAACAAAAAAGTAGGCTGTGGCCTAAAGAAGGCCAAACAGTGGCCAAACACAGCAAATTCCCCCTTCTATCCTTACCTGAATTTCCCAAGATGCATGACTTTCATAATCAGAAGAAATAATATAATTATTGAACAATCCTGAGCCCAAATCTTGTAGTCAGAAGTTCACTGGGGCAGCTCTAGACTCTCTCAGAATCGGAACATCGGAATCTCTATAAAGTGTCAGTTCAGCTGAGGGGACATTGGCCCTCTGGGTGAAAGCCTGCTCTGGACCATTGAGGGTCTTGCAGTCTTTGAGGGAGAGAGACGAGCCAACAGATGATTTATCTGGAAGGTGGGTGTGCATGCTGGAGCTGAGGGAACACAAAAGCCAGCTTGAGAGTAAGGAAGGCTTTCCGCAGGAGGAGACACTAAGCTGAGTAGCCAAGAAGACTACAGGAAAAATGTTGGCAGGAGGAACAATGTGTCAGGGGCTCCTAGGCATGTGGTGAGGGAACAACCAGTGACAGGCACGGAACACAGGGGCCTTGAATGCCATGGTAAGAGCTTGGACTTGACCCTGAAGGCAGCGGGGAGCCTTTGTGAGGTGTTGTGGGAGGGGGCAAGTGTCAGCAAGCTCAATCTGGCTGGTACTGAGAGCATAACCTTGGAGGAGTCAGGTTGATATCTACTGGTCTAAATTCCTTGCCACTTTGGGTCGGAATTCCTGTCCTGAGGTGTTCAGTCATGGCTCGAATACCCCTAGGGATGGGGAGCTCACTCTCCATTCCTTCTACCTCTGGTTAGAAGGCTCCTTTGCAGGATCCAGTACACAGTCCTGCCACACCTGGAGGCACACCTGGAACACTTTCCTCCCATCTGCCACTGAGGTCTCTCTGTCTCTCAAACGACCTGACAGAGGGCTGGCAGGGGCCTGTATTTTCAGGCTA
The DNA here is from genome assembly GCF_022079265.1 of Lynx rufus. NCBI lineage: Eukaryota > Metazoa > Chordata > Mammalia > Carnivora > Felidae > Lynx > Lynx rufus. Next base: position 23,008,014 of record NW_025814896.1, on the reverse strand, counting down.
GAGGATTCCAAGACAACAGGCCCTGGGGGTCTGCACCCCCTGATGGGACCCTGAACGGAGAAACTCACATCAACCTGACTGCAGAGGCAGTGTTTAGACTTTTCAACACACATCTGCTTCAATCAATTCTCCAAATTTCCTTTGTATTTTACAAACAAGAAATCAAAAGTCAGAGAAGCCAAACCACCTTTACAACAGCACACAGCAAGCTAGAAGCGGGCCTGGGACATGGACTCAGTCTCTTACACCCCTACACCCTCCATGGCCCTCCTCATCATCTCCTCCCACCCTGTCTGTAGGTAAGCCCTGGTCACTTCATCTATTGAGGCTTGGACAACTTTTTTCCTGGAACCTCCAACCATCCCAGATCATCCCCTGATATCTTCCTACATTTGGAGGCAGCCAGCAAAATCTTCATTAATCACATGTTTATGACTGTTTATTTTGACAGCAGCATTTTTTGTTTGTCAAACAATCAGAGCTGTGACATGCACAAGCCGTGTTTTATGGGTCATCTCTAAGACTTCCTTGTGCCCCACAGCCCCCATTTGTTCATTCACTCTCACACTCCACAAACACTGATTAGCACCTACCATGTGCCAGGCGCTGTGCTAGACAGCAGGCTCCAAAGCTGCATCAGAGCAGCCCCTGCCCAGGGCAGCTCAGCCAAGGAGTGGCATCTCCATCAGCGAGGGCAGGTGATACATGTCAGATCAGAGGGAGGTGTCCATCAGTCAGGGATCTCCTGGGACAGAGAAATTGATTCTACCCCTCTACGCAGAGTCTTGAGGGGTGAATAGGAGTTCTTCAGGAGAAACAGCTCAGAGGGTGAGCCAGGTAGGGGAATGGGCTATGCAAAGATCTCACCTGCCTCCTGCTAAGCTCTTAGGCCACAGGTGTTGCGGATGGGGTGAGGGGGAGAGGCTGGAGAGGTCAGTTGAATCAGAGTTTGGAAGGCCTCAACTATTGGGCCAGGAAGTTTACATGAGATCTTTGGATTGGAAGGGAGCCAAAGACAGGACAGGTCTTGGTGTTAGAAAGGTCCTTCTAGGGGCGCCTGGGTGGCGCAGTCGGTTAAGCGTCCGACTTCAGCCAGGTCACGATCTCGCGGTCCGTGAGTTCGAGCCCCGCGTCAGGCTCTGGGCTGATGGCTCAGAGCCTGGAGCCTGTTTCCGATTCCGTGTCTCCCTCTCTCTCTGCCCCTCCCCCGTTCATGCTCTGTCTCTCTCTGTCCCAAAAATAAATAAACGTTGAAAAAAAAAAATTAAAAAAAAAAAAAAAAGAAAGGTCCTTCTATTGGGCTGGTGACAGTTGGGGCTGACAGTGGGCACGGGAGGACCATGCAGATGGTATAGAAAGGCATGTTGGCAGGGAGATTCACCAGGGCTTAGCAAGGTGCTAAGTGGGAACTTAGTGGGGTGCTTAGTGGGGATTTAGCGGGTACTGTAGAAGGGGAAAGGGAGGGTTGTTTTATCCTGGGATGGGGTGACGTGGGCTTAGGGGCCCTGTGGACAAGTATCGAGGTGAATCCTGGCAAAGCCTGGGTTAGTATCAGTGAGAGAGTCCCCAAGGAGGCCTGCGGCGACCTCGTCAGCTTTCACGAGACTTAAAGCAGCAGCCCAGTGAGGTCTCCAGTGTCCCCATCCCCCTGCTGAATGACCAGCAAGTGGCTTCCCCTCATGGAGCCTCAATTTGCCCCTCTGTAAAATGGGGGTGATGACAATACCTCCCCAGGGATTGTGAGGAAGGTCAGAAGAGGGTATGTGTTGGGGAGGCTCTGCACGCCACCTAGCACACAGTAAGTAAGTACCAGTGTGGGGGCTGATCTGACTACCATGGTGAGGGATGCAGGGGTAAACAAGGAAATGGGTGTGTCACCTGCAGAGAGAAATCAGAGACCTGGAGGGGCCTTGCCCCCTGCCTTTCTGTGTCTGTCGGGGGAGACAGAGTCTGAGTCTGGCACCCACAGGAAAAGCTCTAGGGAAGGAGATTTCAGCTTAGACTAGGAAACCCTTTTGGATACAAAAAGATCTCTGCAGATGGGCTAACTTGGATGGTAATGAGCTCCCCATCACTGGGAATATTCAAGTAGCTGCTGCACCACAACTTGATGGAAAAGTCTGTAGAGTATATGTGATTCAGCTGGGGATCTGGAAGTTCCTTTCTAGCCCAAAGATTCTTTGATTTCATGTTTTTCCTTCTCCGATCCTGTTTCCTTATCTGTAATATAGGGAAAACAGCAGCCGCTATCTTAGAGTTGGTTGCAAAGTTGAAGTGAAATCATCCAAATAAAGTGCTTAACCCAGATTTGGCACACAGCAAGTGCTCCTGTCCCCTTGGTGGCTGTTATCACTGTTGTTGATGTTATGCTAAATTCTTGGGTGTGTCGCTTCCATTTGAAGGGCCTTAGATTGCTGTCTATCAGTCAGGTGTTTCTGCCTACCTGCACTTCAGGGCCTGCTCTGGGTCCTTCTCATTGCCACTCTCCCTGTCTCCAGCTCCTCCCCCACCCCAGGAGGTGGTAGGAATTCCAGACCCTTCTGGGCCCCTTTTAGCTCCTGCTTGAGTGAGAGTTGGCAGGTTGGGGCGGCTGGTGCCATCCGCCTCCCATATGCTTCCTGCTATTTAGAGGAAAACTCTCCCTGTGTTCCTCCAACCACACGGGCTGACATTTCCAGACAGACGCTGGAATCAGCTCTTCGGGGGATTGGCAGATAAATTTGGCCCTGGCTGTTGGGAAAATCTTCAGCCTTAACCACGGAAGCGGAGCCCAGGCTCACTGACTTCCGTCCACCCCAAGACTCCTCGGACCTGGTCCTCCTGGGGGCTGGAGCACTGTTCTACAGCCTTGCAGATGAGGGTAAGTTTACCAGCCCAGTCTTACCGCAGGACAGCCCCTGGTCAGGAAGTCGTGGCTTTCAGCTTTGCATTCATTCAGCAGGAGTTTGCAGTGCCTCCTCCCCCTACTTCCAGACACCCGGGTGTTGCCCAGCTCAACCTGGCAGAGGAGCAAGTTTTAGATTGAGAGACCTGAATTCAAGACTGCTTATTGTCTCTGTGACCTTGGACAAGCGGCTCCAACCCTCTGAGCCTCTTTTTCTTCATCTGTAAAGTGGGGATAATAGGGTCTATCCAATTAAAAGTCCTTAGGATGATGTCAGGCACATGCTAAGTGCTCAGTAAATACTAGGGCTATCACCATTATCATCATCATTATTATTTGGCCTAGAACAATGTCTGGCACATAGTAGGAGCTCAGTAAATATTAGTGTTTTTCTTTTCTTCTTTCTTACAACTGTAGCTATGTAGAGAATACTGGGGCATTTCAAAATTAGCTCAAATAGGAGTAACCAGAGGCAGAAATGGATGAATAAGGACATTTAGAGGCTGCCACATCCAGAGTAAACTATAGGTGGCCAGTTTCCCAGTGTGTGTACACACACACACACACACACACACACACACACTCTGTCCGAAAGTTTCATTCACCCCTGCTGGAATCTGGAATGCCCATCTGCTTGAATCCTGAGGCCGTGCAACATAGAACAATTTGGTCTGGATGGACGGGAGGGAGAAGTAGGCCCAGCTGGAGGCAGAGCTGGGAGGGAGACTCTGGGCATCAAGTGCAGTAGGAGGGTTCAGAGAAGCTTTAGTAGTTCTATTTGGCTAGAGTAGAAAGTGGGTGGCAGGAAGGTGTGGGAAGCAAGTTTGAGCTTCATTCAGCACTTCCTGATTGAATTTGAGTACTGGGCCTCATGCCAGGAACTGGGAAAACTGATGGAAAATATGGGCATGTTTCCTGCCCTCAAGAAGCTCTGGTTCTTTTTGGGGGAAGGGGTATAGATGACAAACATATACAAACAGTAAATTAACAAAATTCTAGGTTGTGCTCAAGTAAAGCCAGGAACTGAGAGAGGGGGTGGTAGGGGACAGTGGTGGTCGGTACCTGCTTAAGGCAGGATGGTCAGAGCGGGCCTCTCTGTGGTCTGAGGAATCCCTGCAAGCGCTAGTCAGAGTAAAGGGGTTGGGGGCAAAGGGAACAGCAAGAGCAAATGTTGGGAAGGTGGCAGGAGTTAAATCCTAGAGGCCTTGAATGCTGGGTCCAGAGCTGCCCTTAAGGAATGGTGGTGGGTGCAGGACCCTGGTGGAGAAGAGATGAGAACCAGGAGACCTGTCTGCAAAGATTGACCAAGAACCTTCTGTGCACTCTGTTGGAGGCCATCAGTGGAGGAATTCTGGACCAGATAGAAGTGGATGAACAGGGATGAGGGGGATTAACAGGGGTCAGGGTCTGAGAGAATCCTAGGACTTGAGACAGGTACATACTGAAGGGAGGATCTGGACCTGTATGGAGCTGGAGGTGGAGTCAGGTAAGAGAGGACTCATCAGGGGAACTTAGAACCAGAACCCAGAGTGGTCAGGAAGGGGCTTATTGGAGAGCCAATTGTGGGGTGCAGGGAGGGGCTTCCTCGCAGCCTAGGACTGCAGGTGGGAATGCCAGCAGGGGGGTGGAGTGAGCACAGGCTGATGTGCTTACCTGCATTAGACCCAGAGGCCAATTCTAGATCTGTTTAACTGCTGTGTGACTTTGGGAAAACCACTTGATCTCTCTGAGCCTCACCTGATATGATAATACTGAATTAGTTGGAATTGTATTCGGCTGCATGTAATAGAAGGGGGGAGAGTAACAGTGATATAAACACCCAGGAAGCTATTCTCATATAACAAGGACCCCAGAAGCAGGCAGTCCAGAGCCAGTACAGCAATTCAAGTGAGTGATCAAAGGCTCAGGCCTCTGCCACCCTTAGCATGTATCTTTCATTCTCATGGGTATGAAATGGCTGCTCCACCTCCACATATTGTGTCTGAATTCCAGGCAAGACAAAGGTAGTAAAGACTGCATACTTTCTGAATCTGCTATTCTTAGCAGGAAAACCATAGACTTCCTGGGAGCCTCATTCAGTGGACTTTTACCTACATCTCATTTGCCAGATGTGGTCACATGGCCACCCTAGCTGCAAGAGAAGCTGCTGAAGTAAATATTTCTAACTGGGTGCTTCTATTAATTAGGCAAAAGAAAAGAATGACAAGCAGAATAGCTGGCAGGATCCACTTTAAAGTGCCCACCTCACAGGGGCTGTTGGGAAGATTCTATGGCATTCACAGTGAGTAGGGAAACAGACAAGGAAAAAGGTAGATTCACTCCATTCTAGTCAGTGTCATCACAGGATTGGAATGTCCATTTATTTATGTCTGTGTTTTCTTACTGCTCTGTGGTGGAGTGAGCACCCACATAGAACAGTGCATGGCATACATTAAGCACTCAATAAATAGTTACTAAATGAATGAAATGACTTAGGAAATACTCATTAAGGGCCTACCTTATACAAAGTTCTTTGGACTGGATAGAGAAAGTAGGTAACACATTGCCCCTCCCCACAGACGTGGGAAAGAAAATTCTATAGACCAGACCTATAGATGGGTGCTGGAGACCTTGCAGTGAACAAGTGGTGGTGGTGGCTCCTGCCTCTCATTGAGGCCACAGTCTGGGGAGCACTGGAGAAGGAGTCTGGAGTCCTGAGGTCACATATGTTTATGTATCCTGGGTTAAGTCCCATCCCCTCCCCTGGCCTGTGTCCTCACCTGTATGACAGGTATGATGGGTCCTGTGCGGAATATCAGTGATGGCTGGGGGATGATGGTGGGTGCTTCCTGAACCCTACTTCTCTGTGTGTGGGGACTATGCAGAGGCAGTTGGGGTGGACGCCAGCTTAGCTGAGGAGGCAACTGTTGCAGGGGTGAGAGAGGACTGCTTCTGAGCCCTCAGATATCCCTGGGGTCCCAGAAGGGTGAGGAGTCTGGACTCTGCTTCCATCCTCACACATTCCAGTCAGTATCTGTGCCAACCAGCTTGGCATGGACCCTACAGCAATGGGTGTGGGCAGGCAGCAAATGGGTTGTGCTGGGTCCCCCAGGTGACAAGTAAGGGTGACTGTAGCTATCTAAGACCTCCTGGAAGTGGGGAAGCAGCGTGGAATTTGAGGGTAGAGATCTGGTTCTGTCACTTGCCTGGCTATGTGACCTTTGGCAGACTTCTTGACCCCTCTGAGCTTTGATCTCCTTATTAACAAAAGGGGTATAACAATCCTTGCCTTTCCAATCCCTGAAGACTTTGACCCATTACCTGGCACATAGTGGGCACCCAGTATTGGTAGAGATCATCATCATCATCATCATTATATTTGCCTTGTTGGGAAGGGAAAACAGCCATTAACTAAACCCTATTGTATACCAGACTGGGTGCTGGACATACCACCTCATTTTTTCACACCTCTGTGGAGGTGGCCTTCTTCCTATTTATAAGAGATGGACACTGGTATTCTTTTGTGCCTCATTTTCCCTCCTGCTGTCTCAGACAGACTGAGTTGCTGGCTTTGCTGGGATCCCTGCTGACCTGAAGCCCTGGAAGTCCTTGAGGAAGGGTCCAAGGCAGTTCAAGATGTTTTCTATGAGACCATTACAGCGACCAGTGAGGTCAGAGATAGAGGTGGTCAGGGCAGGAATCCAGCCTTCATCAAATGGGCAAGGAGCCAATAAAAGATGGCCCTAGGGATGAGTGATGGAGTGGGACAGGCTGAAGGATCATAAATGCTCTTCCTCTTTATTCAGTGGGCAGTGAGCCCAGCCCTTGAGATGAGGTGGCAGCCAGCCTGGCCCTTGCTGCCACTCTTGGCCATGACACTCTGCCCAGTGGTCATCACTGCTTGTGTCTGAAATGAGGCCAGGAGGAAGAAAAGAAGGCTTGGTAGATTTTCGAGGTCCAAGGAGGTGAATTTTCCCAATTGAATACCCCCAGGAAGCCTCCGTGAGGTACCCCAACCACTGGGTGAGAAATAGGAAAACAGGCCTCTAGAATAAAACACTGCAAATGGAAATAGAAATACAAATAGCCCATTCTGGGCCTTACAAATAGCAGAGCAGGTAACTGGCTGGAGAACAGAGGCTTTCAGTGTCACTCTGGCATGGACCAGGGGTTTGACACTGACCTTGGCTCTGGGCTGTTTGGGGTGCACAGGATGCATTTGCCAGATCCCTGGTGTTGATGGCAGGGGTGTTGTCCGTGGTGCTGAAGAGAACATTTGGCCTTCATCTGGGGATGCTGTCCATGGTTGTGTCTTCAGATAATTCTCATTAATCAATTCCAAGACTCTGGTTTTGGGGGGATCCAGCTAGGAGGTCAGAGGCTTTGGTCCTGGCATTGAACAAATTGGAGCAGAAATATCTGAGCTGGATTTTTGCTGATATTATTGTCTACCAGGCACCCTTTTAAGAACTTTTTATGTATTATGCCATTTATTGCTAAACACCAGTCTGCAGGGGAGGTACTCATATGTATCCCCATTTTAGATGTGAGCAAACAGAAGCATAGAGAATTTAAGTGACACAAGGACTGACTCTCATTCTCTCTCTCTCTCTCTCTCTCTCTCTCTCTCTCTCTCTCTCACCTCAGTTTCCTCAATAGTAATAGTAAGGTCGTTAGTAGCATTTCACGAACTGATGGTTGGGGGTGACCTTTGTAAATTGAAGCATGGATACAATGATGTTAGTCTTACACACAGAGGAAGGCATTGGGAGACTACTAAACACATACGCTCTTAGAAACACATGGGGTTTTCTGGAAGGCGTGATGTTTGAGCCAGATCTGAAAAGGATGTGAGGCTCAGGGATTATATAGAAAAGACAGGAACGCCCATTTATTGAGCACCCTCTATGTGCCAGACCCCATGCTGGGCACTCGACAAGTCTGATCACTCTATCCTCACAGCCACACTGGGGAAGAGTGCCTGGTTCCATTTAATAAATTTGGAAGCAGAGAGGAGAGATTTCCCAAGCTTATTTAGCTAGAAAGTGATGGAGTTGAGAAGTCTTGAGGACTAAAAGCCTTGAGAATATTCACAGACTTGAATATCAAAGCTAGAAAAGATCCTGTGTGTCATCTGTCCAGCCCAGAGAAGGGGTGTGACCTGCTGAGGGCATACAGAGTCAGAAGCAGGACTCAGACTAGGTTTGGCTTCCTTCAGTGTATTTCCTTCCCCAAGACTACAGTCCCACCACTCTCCCATCACCGTCTCCAGAGAGATGAGAATTGGCATTGTGTCACAAACTGGGACCAGGTATCAAAGAGGCTCAAATTCAAGTCCTGGATCTGCCATCTGGGAGCTGTGTGGCTTTGGATAAGTCACTTAACCTCTCTGGGCCTGTTTCCCCATCTCTAGCAGAGCATAAAGGTGCTATAATCACTTCCCTACAGGGTGGTTTAGAGAATCAGAAGAGACAGCACATGTGAAAGGGCCGACAAATCCATTGTTAGAAATAAGACCCAGAGAAGGGGGGAAGCCCCTCTCAAGGTGGCACACAGTAAGTATCAGAAGATACTGGCAGAGAAGGGCCTAGAACTGCCACTCCGAGCCACCAGTGTCACTTCCCATTGGGACTGGCAGCCAGGCTGGAGCAGCACCTGGCAGCCCCAGCTGACAGACATCCCTTCAGGCAGGCAGACTCAGGCCCCAGAGCCAAGTGCCCCTGTGGGAGTCAGTGGCCGGGCCAGCTCTGGCTGTTCCTCCACCAGGCACCCTAACAGCTCCAAGCTTAATATGCCTCACAGGGCTGTCGTCATGCCCAATTAGGCTGTCCTTAGCCACCCTGTCTCCAGGACCCTGTTGTGACCATCTGAGGCCCTGGATCATGGCTACTGCCCTTGGCAGCTGTTTGGCTTTTTAGAGGAAGTGGCTACCTGCTCTTATGATCACCTATGGCCTTAGAGATCTGACTTCACAGCCCAACCCAAGTGGCCTTAGCTCCTGGTCCCAGAGATTTGGCTGCACCCTCCTCCCCCTTCCCTGGCTCCAAGGCCTGGCACTAAAGCAAAGTGAAGATGGAAAGGAGGGAAAGATGGCAGAAATGACAGAGGAGAACAGGGGGAAAAGAAGGCAGGGAGCTTAGCACCACCAGCCAACCTCCTCTGCTGCGGCTGGTGTCAGCCATAGTACCCACCCCTCCCACATACACTTTACGAGACACAAGCCACCTCACCCACACTCTCCTGTGAAGCTGTCAACAGCCTGTGCAGCCAGCAGGATGCAGGATCGTTCTCATGTGTCAGACCCTGAGAGACAATGTGACATGGGGTCTGAGGGGAGGACTTGTCTGCAGCCAGGGTCAGGGGTCATTTGGGGGCTCTGTTGTAGTGGAGGACTTTTCATGACAAGGATACAACTTGAGGCCTCATCTCCAGCACCCATCAGTACAGAGCAAGCATGTTTGAGAAGGGAAGAAAGGAGAGGAGGGAGGGAGGGAGGGAGGGAGGGAGGAAGGAAGGAAGGAAGGAAGGAAGGAAGGAAGGAAGGAAGGAAGGAAGGAAGGAAGGAAAATAGGTACTGAAAGACATTCCAGGTAGGAGGGACTTTCACAAACCCAAACTCAGGGGTATTATTTGAGTGGTTTGCTTACATAAATTACATCATAATCAAATTATCTTCGCATTTTGCTGCTTTCACTCATTTTTTTGACATCTATCCAAGTCTAAGTGCAGCTGTGGTTCATCCATTTCTTCTGCTTAGGAGTATTCCACTGCATGTTAACACCACACTTTGTCCATCTACCTGCTGGCGAATGTTTCGGTGTTTCCATTTTTTCCCCATAAATAGTACTGCTGTGAACTTCCTCATGGACATGCATTAGTGTTTCTCTGGAAGCAGGCATTTCTGTTTTAATAAACACTGCCAAATTGCCCTCCGAGGTACTTAGGCCACTTTAGTTAGTGATACATCTGACTTCCCATTTGCTCAGTGCCTCACCATCAGTGGATTCATCCATCTTGAATTTTGCCAATCTGCGGGGAGAAAAATGCCTTGTTTTCATTAGCATCACCTGGCTACTGGAAAGGCTGACCTTCATTATCTGCTTAACAGTCATCTGAATTTCCTTGTCTGCAAAATGCCCATTCATATATACTTTGCCCAGTTTTTAATGGGTCACTCACCTTTCTCTTATTAATTTGTTAAAGAGATTTATATATGTGGCTTATGAGTCCTTGTTATGCTTGTTGCAAATATCTTCTCCCAGTCTGTTGCTTCCTTTTAATTTTGTTTTTGTCTCCTTTCTTCAGATGTTTAAAATTTTGGTGTGATAAAGCATCACTTTTACCTTTATTTGCTTTTATTTATGACTTAAGAAGGCCTTCCCCACCTAGGGTCAAAAATATATGCTACATTTCCTTCTAATAATTTTGAAGTTTTCTTTTCTTTTCATGGTCCACATGTAGGTCTTTAATCCACCTGGAATTTTATCTTGGCATGTGGTATGAAGTAGGGATATAACTTCATTTTTACATGGATAGCCTCTTGTCCCAGCAGATTTATCAAATACTCTGTCCTATTCTCACTGTTTTGAAATACTCTGTTTTATGTTTAAATGCCCATGTATTTATAGATCTGTTTCTGGGAACTCTGTGCTGTTTCATTGATCCCTTTGTGTATTCCAATTCTATACCAATTACTATCTCATTGTTTTTTCAACAGAGGCTAATTAGCACTTGGGATAAGACAATTCTTTCTTGAGCTGGACTGTCCTGCTCATTATAGGCTCTTTATTATCCCTGATCCAATTCTTGGCACTCAATGCCAGGAGAAACTCCCCATACACACGCTTCTCAGTCATTGTTACAACCCCAAATGCCCTGATCATTTCCAAAGATGCTCTAGGAAGGAAGTCCCACCTGCTGCTGAGAACTGCTACAAATAGCTGTCTAATGTGGTTTGATATATGATAGGACAAGCCCCTCCCCCCATTCTTGATTCTTCTTTTTCATGAACTCTTTCCACTCTGCTTTGCTGCCAGGAATGGAATCCATAACAGGATGCTCTATCAGGTATCTCTGGAGCTGGGACTCCCTTCAACCAAGGCAACTAACTCCTTTGGGAAGAAGAGGGGCTCTGATTGTTAGAAATTACTGTCTTACTTGTGACCCACTTCTTCCCTGGATCCTGGAGCCCACAAAACACAAATCCCTCCTCCTTGGCCCATCCTTCATTGACCTCAGAGAGCAGACAGAGATTTCCCTTCCATGTCAGCAACTCTCTCCAGACTTCAACTCAATAACTCCAGTTCCCTCCAATGTGCCTGAAGGACTTGGTTTCACTGGCATGTTTAGTTTGATTTGGACACACTGGGTTAGAAGTCCTGCTGTCCTACATATTAGCTGTGTGACTCTGGGAAAGTCAGTTAACCTCTCTGGGCCTCGTTTGTTAAATGGATATGATAGGTTCTCCACCTCACAGAGTCAATGAGAGAGGTAAATGATTTGGAGCATGTTAAGTCCTGGGCCTGGAGGGGTTGCTCAAGAAACAATAGCTGTTTGTTTGTTTGTTTGTTTGTTTGTTTTGAGAGAGAGAGAGGGAGGGAGAGCATGAGCTAGGAGAGGGGAAGAGGGAGAGAGAGAGACAGAGAGAGAGAGAGAGAGAGAGAGAGAGAAACTTAAGCAGGCTCCATACTCAGCATGGAGCCCAATGAGGGGCTCCATCCCACACCCCTGGGATCATAACCTCAATCAAGAGTTGGACACTCAACTGACTGAACCACCCAGACACCCCAAGAAGTAATAGATGTTAACATCATTCCTGTGATTATGACTTCTCCATGACTCTCATAGTGGTCACTATCCCATGCCCACTCATTAGGTGAGGTGTCCAGGGCTGAATGGAGCACCCAGGTAGGTTCTGGTCAGGACTAAGACCACCACTGCCTCCTCTTTCTGAGAAGCTGAGATGGCAGAGTTAGCTGCTGGGCTGGATTTGGGGATGACAAAAAGGAGTCAAGCCTCAATCCACAATTTTGTTCTGATCAGTTAGCAGGGTGGGCCTACAATCAGTTGGGCTGGGGAGACTGGGAAGAACAGCTTTGTGGGGTCAGGAGTGCAGGCTTGGACATGTCAAGTTAGGGGTGCCTGTCAGACATCCAAGCGGACATCTGAGTGGAAAACTGGATACATGAATTTGGGGTGCAGGAGAGGGATCCAGGCTAGAGCTGTAAGTATGGGGGTCATCAGACTTTCCATATCTTTTCCTCTGCAATTGTATAGGTGTTGTTTTATTTCGTGTGTTTTTCTCATGAATGGAACCATATTCTGATCTTCAGCCTGCTTTTATTATGTATCCTATAATTTGGAGATTTTTTCCTCAGGTCTGTACATAGAGGTGGACCTCATTCTTTTTCACAGCTACATAATATTCCACAATGTGCCTAGATGGAAATTATGTCCCTGGTGTCCTACTGTGGGACGCTGGCTGTTTCTTGCTTTCCTTTCTGACTGTAATGAGCAGCCATGCAGAGAGGCATGTATGTGCAGATGGGTGGAATTGCTCTGCCTGGCCTCAGGACTCGAGTTGCTGGTGGCAGCCCCAGGCTAACCCCCACTTTTTTTTTATATTTAACCTCTGCACCAGGGCTTGTTTAAAAATTTATTTGGAAAGTTTGAAAACAAATATGTATTGAGCCAGGCCCCTAACTGGGACTGACTTCACAGCTGTGGACAAACCTGTGGACCTTTCTAACCTGGGGATGCCAGCATTCTGTGGCTGGAGAGATGAGAAAGCACGGTGGTTAAGCAGGCTGGCCTGGGAGTCAGACGGTTGAAGTCCCAGCCCCGGCTCTTTCTCATCCTGTGTCCTGGGCAAGTTACTTCCTTTCTTTATACCTCTGCTTTCTCACCCACAATGCAGGGACAACAAGAATGCCCACCCCTCCCTTACAGGGATTGCAACAAATAATGGATGCCAAGTCATGAGCTTGCCTAAGGTCTGTTATAGCTTAGCTAAGTGTTTAGGGCTCAGCATTCTATGTGAACTCTAACATTTACCATTTATAGCTAAGGGTCTAAGTTATCAAGATTTCCTGCTTCATTCCATTGTTCCTTTTCTTTTTTGTATTCCTTTATATAAATAAGAAAAAGGAATAAATAAGAGATCAGGAGAAGAGAATATGTTAGAAATGAGATAATTCCAGGTTATACTTTGCTAAAGGGAGGTAAACAACTTGCCTCTGAGCTTCTTACCAGACAAAGGAAAAAGGGAAATATGAGAAGCAGCAGGACTCACAGTGCCCTTGAAAGGAAAAGAGGCAATTAATTGCTCAAGTGTGTGCAGAGTGACCGTGTCATCAGTGCCATTTATACAGTAAGTACAGTAACAGTGGGGCCTACTACAACTCTGTTCTCCAAAGGATCTGAGGTTCAGAGGGGCCATGGCTGTGGGACCCTGAAGCCCAGAATACCAAGGGGTGGGTGATGGAGCTTGACCTCCTGGCCTCCCAGTCTGGCGGGAAAGATAGTCAGGACCACATCTACTCTTCTGCATGGCAGCGTGGGCACCATGCTGAATTGGGGGCTCAAAAGTGGGCAAACTAGATGAAGGGACAGTGAATTTCAGTAAGAAGCAGCTTCATGGAGGAAGTGATATCCGCCCTGAGCCTCCAAAGCCAAGTAAGAATTTGACCACTGGAGGTGAATGTGGAAGTCATGAGATCCCCTCCAGGTTCTGCCCTGGGAAGGAGTATCTGTTCATGGCCTCCCACACACAGATAAAGGGAAGTTAGAAACTTGAGTTCAACTGTCCTCCCCGTGATGGGAAAACTGCAGCTGGAGAAGGCAGGGATGAACCTGAAATCACACAGAGAGGCAGGGACATAGCGGGCCTCAAATCCAACCCTTCTGCTTCCCTAACCAAAACCAGTTCTACCCCACCCCCACCCCTACTCACCATGGCTCCTGCTCTGGGTTCTGACTGGCCTCCTGCAGGGTCATTAACTACCTACTGCCTGCCACGTGGTGTCCCCTTATATTGAACTCCTACATTGTGACTTACAAAGGCCCAGAATAGCAGTCCTAGGTGGGGGCCGGGGGGCACACCTCTGCCGTTTTCTTCTTTGGTCTAACTGAACCTCTTGTTATCACAGCTCCTCTCCCAAGATAAGGCAGAGTCCTGGCTCCTAGGCCTCAGTGTCATTGCAAAAGAACAGGCTTGTCCCTGAGTAAGACTCTAGCATCAGAGGGAAGTACCTGCCTGGAGAGTCCTGGATGCACACTGAGCCCCAACTTTGACCCCAGTCTAAATCTTGACCCCGGCCCCAGACTGGGCCCTGATTTTGATCCAAGACTAAACCCTCACCCCTTTCCCAAGCTAAGCCCTGACCCTGGCCCCAGACTGAGTTCTAACCTTGGCCGTTGGGAACATGAATATTTGGGGTCAGCTCTTCTTCCCCATAAGTGCTGGAAACTCATCTGAGAAACCCTCAGTAAAGGCCAGTCTTGAGTCTTGACTCAAATTGTACCTTGAGGGTTCTATCTCAAGGGCCTTCCCCCCATACCCTGGCCTTGGCCTCAATGGCCTGGGGACCAGTAGCCATGGGTGATAGACAAGCCATTTAATCCCATCCACTCTGACCATGAGCTCTGCATCCCCAAGCAGGCTGCCAGCACAGCTGAAACCCTCCCTCCCCCTCCTCCTAATTTGCCTCCTAATTCCCCGTGCCATGTGATCCAAGTGAGGGCTGAGATATTTATAAAACCTGTGTCCTTCATGATAAAGCCAGCCCCAGGGACCAGGGCCAGAGCAGATCTATTTAGCCTCCAAGGCCCCCAAAACTTCAAACCATGTCCACTGCTGAGGGCCCTCATCACAATCCGCCTGCAGTTACAGCCTCCTGCACTTCACCCAACCCAGAACACTGTTCCCGGCAGCCACCAACCCTGGCCGAGTGGAAGGGGCCAGGTGCTGGAGGCCGGCAGAAACTACCCTGCTCTAAGCGCCAGTCTCTCTGTCTGGCAAATGGGAACATTGGCCCCCGAGTGTTCGGAATGGGGTGTGGGAGTCAGTGAGGGGCAGAGTGCTCAGCACAGGGCCTGGCAGAGAGGAGCTACTCAGTGTTAGCACCATCCCACCACAACCAGTGCATGTGAGCAAGTGGGCAGGACCCACTCTCACTTTCCCACAGCCTGCCTCAAGGTGCAGAATTTGGGGTGTCTCTGGAAATCTCGGTTAAAATACAGATCAGTCTGGAAGGGTGGGAGCTTAAGGCTGCCCTTTCGAGGAGATGCAGAGGCTCCTGACATCTGACTTCACGTGGTGGGTGTCAGGGCTGGGAGATAGGCAGGGAGTGGCTTGGGGTTGTGTCTCTGAGCAGTCTCAGTACCAACACCACCTTCACCAATAAATCAGGGACCCCAGGGGTCTTCCAGGCCACCCCTGCCCAGGGCAGAACCCCCTTCTCACATTCTGCCAGCATTCCTGGGGCCTCTGCTTGCATTCAACTTAACCCTATCTTAGGCAGCTCCTTGCGCCACTGGGATTTTTCTTAGATTGTACCAAAATCTTTCTCCCTATAATTTCTGCCCTCTCACCCAGATGCTTCCTCTGGGAATATGTATTGTTGAGCCCAGCGTGTGTGCACTGGGCTCTGAAGACCCAGGAGAAGAAAGCCTGACATGTTCCCTGCTGTCAAGGAGTTCACAATCCACTTTTAGAGCCAGATGGACCTGGGCGGGTTCTAATCTTAAGTCCACTTGTTTCTTATGTGACCTTGGGCAGGTCACTGAACCTCTGTGACCTCATCTGTAAAATGGGTTGCCATGCAGATGATACGAGGTGATGCATGAGAGGCTCCTAGGACAAGGCCTGACATGTGTTTGGAACCTGATAAATGACTGGGTTAGGCGATGCAGGCTTAGGTAGCAGGGCCTCGGCAGGAATAGATACTTGCCCAGAGAAGAGGGAAGCAGCCCATGCCTGAGCAGGGGCATGGCTCTCAGAAGGCAGTGCAAAACTGAGATGTGATCAGACAGACAGACAGACAGAGAGGGAAGGCTCTCTTGGCAGTGGGAACTACCAAATAGAGGTCTGGAGGCTTAATGCCGACAGGCTATCATGGTGGCAGAAGCCTGGGTATGTAGTGGCAGTTAAGGCCACAGAAGCCTTAGTCATGTCACAAAAGACCCTTGTTATTGGGCTATGGAGTTTGGGTCGCAGCCTATGGTCACAGTGGAGGCAGTGAGGTGTTAAGAGGCATGGTCAGATGACGTGGAGGGCTGGTCTGACCCTCCTGATAGATGATGGTGGCCGGGTCCAGACTGACGCAGCAGGGACGGAAAGAAAGGGGCAGATTTGAGAGTTGACTCAGAGGTGGAATTGCCAGAACTGACTGGCCCCTGGGCTAGAAGGGGATGGGGGCTGTTGAAGCAAGAGAGGAGGAGCAGGGGGACCTCAGCATCCAACCCAGGTGCCTGGGTGGCTACTAGGATGTGGACATAGAAGGAGCAGGTCTTCCAGAGGAGATCCAGAATTCAAATGTGTTGAGTCTTGGGTGCCTGTTTGACATGAAGGGGAGGTGGCCAGGAGGTGATGGATCCTCAGGGTTACTGGCCATTCATTCACTCATTCATTTATGCATTCTTCCACTCAACATACATTTATTAAATACTACCTGTGTTTTAGGCACTGTATCAAGTCCCAGGATGTTGCAATGGACAGGACCCAGCCCCAGCTTTCGTGGGATTCACAATCTAGAGGAAGAGACAGAAAACAAAATTTATTTTCTGAAGAAAATGTGAGTGACATGAGAGTGAAGGAGGGGCATGTTCTAGATGGGGAGAGAAGTCAGGGAGGCCTCTCTGAAGAGGTAATATTTGGGCTGACAGAGGGAGCAACCACATGAGGATGTGGGGCAGAGCACTCCTGGTAGAGAGAACCCCCCAAGTGCAAAGGCCCTGAGGCAGGAAAGAGTTCCCCTATCCCATGAAGGAAAAGGAGGCCAAGTGGGCTAAGGGTTGTGAAAGTGAGGAAGGGGGTTAGGAAGGAGCATGTGGCCTCCGTGAGGAATTTGGCTTTGGTCAAGAACTCAGGAGCAAGGTTGGGGTAGGACTGGAGAGCTGGGGGTTGTCGAGGCAGAATGAGGGAGGGAATGAGGTGCACCAGGGAGAGGGGGTTGAATGGAGGAACCAGTAGCCTAGCCAGGAGCCTGAAGAGGCCTGCAAGTGCCCCCGGGGCCTAGGGGTCAGAGAGGCCTAAGTTAGAATGCTGATCCCTCCCCTCCACTCACCTACCTGTGTCTGGGCAGGTGTCCTCTTCACTGAGTTTCCTCTTCTGTTAAATAATGACACTGATACTGTCCACCAGTGGATGCTGACAGCAGAGAAAGGGGCTGTTGAAGTGTGAAGTGCTATATATGTGGGGGGTGCTGTGATGAACTGGAAGTCTAGCCCCTCTTGGTGAGCTGGGGAGGGCAGGGCTGGCTTGGATTTCTGGACTTGTTTCCCCCAAGGTCTCCAAAGGCGGGGCCCCTGGAGAGCACTGGAGAGGGAGCCCACCTTGTTGTGACTGGTGGGGCAAGTCTGGGTGGGCTAGCTGTTGTGTGGAGCTTGTCCCAGTCCCAGCCTGGAGTTGGGCCCCCAGCCCCTTAAAGGAGCTAGTGAGCAAAGTGAGAAACCGAGGCAGAAGCTAGCACGTGAGAGAGAAGGAAAGGGAAGGAGGCTTTATCTAGTAGCTACTGTGTGCCGTACCTTCTGTGGCACTTTACATACGTGATCTTGAAATTAGGCATGAGTTGGGGTCTCCATTGTTCAGATGAAGAACCAAGACCAGAGAAGGAAAATCACACAGGGAATGAGTGCATTCCAACCCTAGCCTGTCTCTTGGCCAGCCCCAAGGCGGCTGGGGAGGAGACTCAGGGACCCCTCTCCTCACCAGTCCACAGTCTTGGCCCTGGGCCCTACTGTACACACAGGGAAGATTGACTTTGGTGGCTCACCTTCATCCTGCATGCCATACTGGCCTTTTCTATTTCCCTGAACCTGTGAATCTCAGGGTCTTTGCACACACTCCTCTGCCTGAAACACACACACACACACACACACACACACACACACACACACACACACCCCTCATCCTGTCAATTCCTACTTATCCTTCAGACCTCAGAGTAAACCTCACTTTCTCTAGAAAGCTTTGCCTTTCTTTCCTTAAATGATCTCCTTGACCCACCTACCCCATCTTCTGAGGAGCTCTGGTCTCTGCTGTTGCTTTCATCCCTCTGGGTGGTTTTGTTTATGATCTCTTTCCTCAGGTCAGGGGCCACATTTCTCATGGTTTCCACGGGGCCTAATACAATTGGGCTGCAGGAACTCTGGTTGGGGGTGCTGCTCTGTACCTTTGCCCTGTGGGGGTGTGAGGCTGCAGGGGGTACAGAGGAGTCCTGGCCCTGCCGGTCTTCCTGGATGCCTGCCCCCACCCTCCTCCCGAGGCAGACTCCATGGCTCCCATCTCCTCCGGGGTGTGACGTCAACCATTAAGTGACTTCTGAGCAGAGCAAGGATTGCGTGGGCCCTGTGGTGCGTGCCTGTGCACGTGGCCCTAGGTGCACGCACGTGTGCACACGGGCCTCTGTGAGTAATTCCAGCGGTGCTTCCAAGCGCTGTCTCCATGGAGAGGCCGCCCGCACCCGCCCCAGCCCCACATGGTTTGCCTCTGCCACCCTTTCCGGCTCCCCTCCCGGCTTCTCCGTGACCCAGATTTGACCCACCTCGCCTCCCACATCCGCGGGGCTCTGGCTTCTGAAAGCCTGGGGTTCAGGGGCCTTTCCCCAGACACACCTCTCATTCAGGATCAGCTCCAGGTTCCAGCAATGCTCGCCAAGGCCTCGTGGAACCAGCAGGCGCGGATGCAACCGCCTGAGTTGGAACCTGGTTCCTCCGCCCTGGTTGTGCTGCCTGAGCATGAGGACGGCCCACTCGGGGGATCGTCTTTACCATGGCCTGTGGACCCTCCGCTGCCCCTCCTCTGACACACTCCCCCTCCTCACTCCTTCTGCTCCAGCCACGCGGGGGCCCCCCGATGAAGCCCCTCACCCAATGCATACTGGCACACTCACAACTCACACTGTCACGCACACTGACATGCTCTCACGCTCTGACACGCACACTGACACACACTCAGCCACATACACTGACACACTCCACACACTCACACAATCTCCCCCACTCCCTCTGCTGCAGCCACACAGGACCCCTTGGCTAAGCTGCTCACCCAATACACACTGACACAGTCACACTGTCACTCTGACACGCTGACACACTCCACTCGCTCGGACACACTCGGACACACACACACACCAACGTGCTCACTCCAACACACTTACACTTGGACACATGTTTTCACACTCTGACACACTCAGAAACTCTCACACCAGTTGCACCCTCACTTTTGCACCTGCTGTTCCTCTACCTGGAGCGTCCTTTCCTCACGTATCCCCAGGGCTCCCCCCCTCACTTCTGCCCAAATACTGCCTTTCCAGAAAGCCTTTCCTGACCACTCATCACCCATCTTTTCACGTGCTCTAATCTGCTTCCAAGAAGGTATTGTTGCCTGAGGTTACGTCATATACATCTGTCTGTTGTCTGTCTCCCCCCAGAATGTAAGCTCTATGGGGGCAGGAACTTGGTCTTTGCTGCTATATCCAGAGCCTCGATTGCCTGGCACATAGCGGGTACTTAGCAAATGTCTTATAGTGGGTACTTAGCAAATGCCTCGATTGCCTGGCACATAGTGGGTACTTAGCAAAAGTGAGCAAAAACTCACTTATTAAGTGAGTGTACCTAATGCACCCAGCCCAGAGCCTGGCCCTCAGGGGTTGGTAATGTGGCTCAGTTCCTGCCACCATCCTTAACCCTGCGGCACAGCAGGAGCTCAGCACCTGCGCACATCTTATCGCTTGGGACCCTCACAATAAGTTCCATGCGATAGGCGCAAGTAGTATTATTCCCACTTTCTGGAGGAGAGTATGAGGCTTTGGAGGTGCCAGGCGTCCCCGAGACTGGGCGGGCCGATAGGGTTAGAGACCAGGCCTGCCCAGTCCCAGCCTTCCAGCCCAGTGTTTGCCACCAGTGCCATGGCCACCACCTGCAAACACAGTAGTCATGGAAGCCCATTCAAATAGTACGGCAGCGGACACTCCGGTCTACTGTGCCAAGGAGAGAGGCCAGGTGACAGAGGCTGGAGGCCCAAGTTCCAGTCCCAGGTAGACCTGCTCCTTGCTGGGTGAGCCTGGGCTGGCGTCTGCCCTCAGCAACCTGGGAATGCAGTGAGTGCGGTCACTCAGCCATCTCAAGACCTCTTCCAGGTGTAACATTCCCAAGTCTAAGAGAATGACCAGAGAGCATGGGGCCAGGGATCTCCCAGCCCTAAGCCCCTCTCCCAGCACACACACACACACACACACACACACACACACACACACCAGAACCCTATCGAGGGATAGGGATGAGGAGGTTTGACCTCCTTCTGTGATAATCCCAGGGGCCTGTTGAGGACTTGGCATCCCAGAGGCAGCCTTAATCATCCTCAGTTTCTTCATCTGTAAAACATGGATCCTAAAAGTGCTGCCATCCCAGGGCTGTTGTATTCAAATGATTCAGAGGAAGGAGGATGTGGCCTTTGCAAGCTGGGCCCTTTGAGGAAAAACTCACCAGCAATGACACCCCCTGTAACAGGAAATTGACCTTTGCCCTAGAGAGGAATTGCCAGAAAGAAAAATCCTGGGGCTCTAGAGGTACTGAGGAATAACCCATATTTATTCCCATATTTCAGGCAAGTAAACTGAGGCTTGGACTTGGGATGTGATTTCTCTAAAGTGGAATGGAGCAGGTTATGAAAACATCAGTGGTGAGGAGAGTCCCTAAGGGAAGGGTGACAGACACACCTGACCTTTCTCTAGGGCTTCCCTGCTCTCCTTCACCTTGAGGCTCAAGTTCTGTGCATACGGGATTGCTTAAGAGCTTGTTAGAAAATGTAGGTTCTGGGGTTTCATCCTATTTAGACTCAGGTGGGCCCAAGAGATCTGATACAGGTGGTCTGGGCACCCAACCCGAGAAACACCAACACAGAAAATGCAATAGCAAGAAACCAAAACTCTGTACCCACAGCATTCAACTGACACTACAACCCTCCAGCACCCTGAGCCCTGGGCCAGTCTATTTTGGGGACCCAGGGACACCCCCGTGCAATGCCATCAGAGAGGCAGATGTAGAAGTCGGCAAGCATTCCACCCTGGATTTATTCTGGTGTTCTTTTTCTAATTTCTTTTTGTGTGTGCGTGTGTGTTATTTATTTTTGAGAGAGAGAGAGAGAGAGAGAGAGACAGCGTGAGTGGGGAAGGGGCAGAGAGAGAGGGAGACAGAATCTGAAGCAGGTTGCAGGCTCTGAACTGTCAGCACAGAGCCCAACACGGGGCTCAAACTCATGAACTGTGAGATCATGACCTGAGCCAAAGTCAGACGCTTAACGACTGAGCCACCCAGGCACCCCTTTCTCTAATTTCTTAAGTCGTGTACTTATCATACTAATTTTTAGTTTAGTTTTCTAATATAAGTACTTAAGGTTATACTTGTCTCTCTAGGTACAAATGTTGGTATATTATATTTTCATTATCATTCAGTTCTAAATATTTTCTTATTTCCCTTTTGGTTTCTTCCTCAGCCCATGAGTTATTTAGAAGTATGTATTTTCAAATTTTCAAACATATGGATGACTTCAGCTATCTTTTGTTGTTGCTTTGTGGTTTTAACAAATGTACATGTGTGGGGCGCCTGGGTGGCTCAGTCGGTTGAGTGTCTGACTTTGGCTCAGGTTATGATCTCGTGATTCATGAGTTTGAGCCCCACATCAGGCTGTGTGCTGACAGCTCGGAGCCTGGAGCCCGTTTCAGATTCTGCTTCTCCTTCTCTCTCTGCCTCTCCCCTGCTAGGGTCTATCTCTTTTTCTCTCCCAAAAATAAACATTAAAAAAAATGTACATATGATGAGGGTGCCTGGGTGGCTCAGTTAAGTGTCTGACTCTTGATTTTGGTTCAGATCATGATCTCGTGGTTTGCAAGTTCAAGCCCCACATTGGGCTCTGTGCTGACAGCACAGAGCCTGCTTGAGATTCTCTCTCTCCCTCCGTCTTTCTGCCCCTCCCCTGCTCACATACTGTCGCTCTCAAAATAAATAAATAAAAAATTTCAAATGTACATATGATACTATTTCTTTTTTATTTGTTTAGACTAATGGTCTGTCTAACATGACCTAACACATGATCGGTTTTTATAAATGTTGCGTACGTGTTTGAAAAGAACATATATTTTCTAATTATTGGAGTCTGGATTTTCTATGTATCCCTAATGGTCAGCGTTAATTCTGGTGTGAGCCAAGAGGGAACTCCAGGCCCAGCCTGTTTGTCTCAGGGAAGGCCTCCTGGAGGAGGTGCTGTTTAAAGATATAAGTGGTAGCCTTGTAGGCAATGCAGAAAGAGCATTCCACTGAGAGGGAACGGGCAAAGATGTGCAGGGAGGGAGTAACTGGCAGAAAGAAATGGACTCACTGATAGAACTTGCTAGGAATCCAGGGAAGGTAAGATGAATCTTGTTGAGGTGGCAGGGTCAGGGAGTGATGTTTGTTGGAGTATATATTGATCCTAGGTTGGTGGGATGAGACCAATTTCAACTAACATAGCCATACAAGGGCAAGTCAGGTGGTGGGAACTGTCAGGTTAATAATTCTGATTCCAGCTAATATCTGTTGAGCTCTTAAATGTTTGCCCTGTGCTACATGGATCGACTCAAAAGCCCCGTGAGATAGATACCATTATCATTTCCATTTTACAGATGAGAAAACAGAAGCCAGAGAGGTTATACAGCTCAGGTCACACAGCTCCAAGTGGTGGAGCCAAGATTTGAAGCCAGCCATATGCAGTCCAACTCTAGCTCTCATGCTCTGAGCCACTACACTGCTCTTTCCTAGGTATGTTAGAAGGTTGTTGGGGAATGACATGTGTCTGGGCTTGGATTACCTGAAACAGGATGGGGCTGAAAAGCACAGGCTCGACAAGATGAGGGTTTTATTCTCAGGAGAACTGGGTTCCATTGCTAACTACTACTTCCCAACTCTCTGACCTTGGGCAAGACACTTCTGCTCAAAGAGGCTTGGCTTCCTTGTCTGTGCAATGGGCCTGATACCCCCTCCTCTGCCTGCCTCACAGAGCCATGTAGGGATCAAATAAGATCGTGCACGCTTTGCAGTCTCTGAAGTGTTCTGCATACGTGTGTCATTGCTATCAGGGAGGGCTCAGAATGTCAGGCCAAGAGAGCAGGGCTGCCTTCTGTCAGCAGTGGGGAGCCCTGGGTGGGCTTGGAGCTGGGGAGGGACAGGGAATCCTGAGCCTGAAGCTGAAAATAACCTTGCAGATCCTTCATTCAGCTCTGTCAGATTCAATAAATATTTGTAAGAGTTGAATGAGTTTTGATGCTGAGCCAAGTTTCAGCTTATGAGTCAATTCCAGAGGGTTGCATAGAATGCCAGTTTGAGGATTCCAGACTTCATTCCTCCATTCAGTGAGGAAGTGAGCTTTCGATTAGCCATGTCTGCCACAGGTACAGGAAACAGCACTGGCGGCAAGCTCTTTATCTGCCGTTCAGGCTCTAGTCCAGAGGCTCTCATAGAGACAGCACTGCCCCCTCAGTTTGTTACCGCAGGGGTTGGGCAGGCACTACTAGCATTTAGAGGACAGAGGACTGGGGCTCTGGCCAGCCCCTCACAATGCAGAATTGTCCCACCTGCATCCCACACGACTCTCAAATGTCCTGCTGGCTATTCCAGCAGGCCAAACAAAACAAAACAAAACAAAACAAAACAAAACAAAACGTTTCAAATTCCCTGAGCCTGTCCCCTCACTGTATTTCATTTACATGCATAAAGTATTTTTTGTGCTCTTTCAATATCTCCAGGAATGTGAAACTATTACGTATGCCAAGGGAAAGATACACTTTGCCGGTTTGTTCAGAACTTTACCAAGAATTGGTCACCATTTTAGAAAAATCACACCCCCTCCAGCTCGTGGTGCCTGCAGGATTTGAGTAGCTGATTCAACAGCACATCTTTCTCTGTCTGCATTCAGAACTGTCACCGATTCTGCGTGTAGGTGCCAGCATCTGATTCCTTCGTGATGGTGGAGTAGTGTCCCAGCATTCGTGATTTATGATGTGCTAGCTCATAAATTCCTTTCCTTTCACCTCTCTTTTATATTTCAGTTAGGGCATTGGAGTTTTTAAATTATGTGTGAGATAGCTCATGTGATCTATGAATGTCATTTCAGGATAGTAAAGGGGGACGTTACCAAGCATTTGCTATAAAAATGAGACTTGGGGTCTGATATGTTTGGATGGGGCTGAGCACTACTTCTGTAGCCCCACGCCCTCCATTCAGGGGAAACTGAGGTCCAGGGAGGGGAGAGGCTTGCCCTTGTTCCTATGGCAAGTGGGAGGCAGAACTGGAAGCTTATACCTGAGGATATGTCTCACTTTGGAGTTGAGGGAACATGGAGGCAAGAGACCAGCGAAGTGCCTGGGGCAGAGGAATGGTGGGGACAGGAGGGGTTGGCTGCAGCAAAGGGGGTCAAAAAGATGGTGCAGAGGGGCGTGGTGATTTGGAGGCCAGGACAGGTGTGTGTCATAGGGCACTCGGTGGGGGGTGGGGGGCTGCTGTTAGATCTTCTTGAGGAATTCCTTCCTTTGTCTGAAGAGCTGGCCATCTCTGGCTGGGAACCTCCGATGAAATCAGGCCACCCCACAGAGAGGTGAGACACAGCTCCTTCTGCCACCTGCCCGAGAGCAACCAGAGACCCAAACTGGGCCCAGCCAATCAGGCAGCGTCAAGCCAAATCAGTTCCCGCGCCGTCCTGGGTGGCAGAGGCTTCCGTTCCCTGGGAAAATGATGTGTCTGTTCCAAGAAACCAAATATCCTACAATGAATCCAATTAGATTTCATAGGCACATGAAAACGCGATCCATCTCAAATGTCCTCTGCAAACCTCCAGCCACAGATAAATATTTTATTCCGTTCCAAGCAGTGCCAGGCAGAATATCAAGCAGGATCCAGCCGTCTCCCTGTTGGGTCCAGACAATCCTGGCCAAGGAGGGGTTTCTGAGCAGAGAGACTGTGCTGCTTTAGCCCTCGTGTGACCTCGAGCAGGTCACTTTTCCTTCTTGACAATTTCATGGCCTCACTTGCAAAATGGGTTTGCGACAACCCCCATCCTGGATGTCTCCTTCCCCCACAGTGATGAGCAAGGTGCTGGGCACACCGGAAGCTACTGTTCATTCATCTGACAAATAGCCACTGACGCAGCTGTGAACAAGACAAGCCAATCCCCACCCTGGCAGGGCTGGTGATCTGGGAGAAAGGGGCAGAAATCAACTCATAAGCAAAAGACCACTTTTGCCAGAGATGAGTTTTGCAAAGGATGCAGTCTGCTGTGTTGGAGAAAAACAGGAGGTACCTGGCTTTTATTTTTTTAATTGTTTAATGTTTATTTATTTTTGAGAGAGAGCGAGAGACAGAGTGCGAATTGGGGAGGGGCAGAGAGAGAGGGAGACACAGAATCCAAAGCAGGCTCCAGGCTCTGAACTGTCAGGACAGAGCCCAACATTGGGCTCAAATTCACACTGTGAGACCTGAGGTGAAGTCAGACTTTTAACCAACTGAGCCACCCAGGTGCCTCCGTACCTGTTTTTCTGAAGCATCAGGGCAGACCTCCCAGAAGCTTAGGTCTGAATTGGGAAAAGTATTCCCAACAGAGGCTCAGAAAGTGGAAAGTCTCAAAGGCAGGACAGTACTTGGGGAGTTTGAGGATCAGGAAAACCAGTGTGGCTGGAGCTGAGTGAGCAACGGGTGGAGAGGCGTGGAGGAAGCTGGAGACGGCGGCAGGCCTGAGCAGGTTGTCGGGTTCACGATACATTTCTGTTCAACAGACGAACTGTGAAACTGTTCACAACTGCAAATGAGCGGGGCCAGGAAGACACACGTCACCCCAGTGGGAAAGCACCAAGTCCAGGTTCCCTGCTGGAGCTCTGCTGATGAGAACAGGCTGGCAGAAAGGAACTGCCCCTCCTCTAGGATATCTCTTGACCCAGGTGCTGTCACTTGGTGTTCAAATCTTAGCTCCACCACCTACCAGCTGGGCAGGTCACTTCATTTCTCTGGGCTGTGTCCTCATGAGGCATAACCTGGCTTCCCCTGCAGGACTGTTAAATGAGCTAGTGTATGTCACATGTCTGGTGGATTACATGCACCAAGTGAATGAAATAGTTGCTGTTACTGTGCTGTCACCATTATTACATTAACCCATTTACTCCTCCCAGTGACCCTCTATTACTACCCATATGTTATACTGGCTCAGAGAGGAGAAGCAATTTACTCAAGGTCACACACATGAAGGAACTGGGATTCAAACCTGGGTCTGCCAGATTCTGTAGGAGGTATTACTTCCTCTTGGCCACTCAGGTGTGTGGTAATCTGGACCATGGCTTGAAGAGAGAGCAGAGTGGGTAGGAACCTGGAGCCTCATCCTCTGAGAAAGGAGGTCAGAGAGTGGGGTGGCTGTGCCAGAGCTATACAGCTGGCAAGGAAGAGGCCAGAGGGGAGTCAGTCCCTATATGGCCAGCCCAGGGCAGAGGGGGTTTGTATATTCTGTAATCCCAGGGGGCAAAGCTGCAGCCAAGGAGGAAAACCCAGAGAGGCTGATAGTCTGAACTCTTCAGTGATGGAGAAGATGGGTTTGTTAAGCAGTGAGCTGCCCACCTCTGGAAGCATGCAAGCCAAAGTCAACATGTTTCCAAAGCAGATTTGTGTTGGTTATCTACTGCTACATAACAAAGTACCCCAAAATGTAGTAGCCTAAAACAACAATAAACATTTATCATCACATGGTTTCTGTGGGTCAGAAAATGTGGGAACAGCTTAGCTGGGTGGTTGTGGCTCAGGGATCCCTCATGAGGTTGCAGTCATGATTCTGCTAAGGCCTCAGTCATCTGAAGGCTCGACTGGGGCTGGAGGATTTGCAGTTCACCCACAGGGCTGTTGATAGGAGACCTCAGCTCCTTGCCACATGGTCCACTCTATGGGGCTGCTTGAGGACCTTTCCAATATGGCAGCTGGCTTCCCCCAGAGCAAGAGATCCAAGAGAGCAAAATGGAAATGGCAGTGTCTTTTATAACCCAGCTCTGGAAGTCACATACTGTCATTTCCACAATGTCCTATTGATTACTCAGGTCAGCCCTAGTCAGTATGGGAGGGGACTAGCTTGGAGGGTATCGGTACCAAGAGATGAAACTCTTTGAGGGCCAGCTGGGAGGCTGGCTATGACAAGATTGGACTATAAAACCTAAATGGTACTGTTCAAGCATCATATGGCCCCTCCAAGCCTCAGTTTTCCTGCATGTATAATGGGGGTTGGATTTGGTGACCCAAACTGTAGGAGTGCCTACAGGTCTGTGTAGAGCGAGCCCAGGGTCAGTAGTCCCAAGCAGTGAAGTCAGGAGCCGGGCGTGCAAGAGGGGACAGTGAGGCCCGTGGTCACCCCAGAGTCCTCAAGGGGCACCAAGGTAGGCTGCAAGATGTTCCCCCAGAAGGCACCATCTCTAGGCACCAGGCCACCTCTGATGTGGCAAAGGCAGTGTCTCGGGGCTGGTGGGCTGTAATTGCTGTATCTCTGCGCTTCTGAAAAGATGGATTCTGTTTCATCCATCTCCCCTTCCAGAGAGATTTTTCTGAAAGCTTCTCTAGAGAGACTGTGTGAGGGGGTGGAGTGGAGTAAGGGGAGCAGAGGGATGGGCATGCAGAGATGGCGTTTTTGTGTGTTATGTTGGTCTCCCCCACAACACAGCTCTGCTGGTGAGCACTGGCCTGGCTTATGGGAGGTGTTTACAAATATTTGTTGAAGGAAAGAATGAATGAAGCAAACACGAAAATGAGTAAGCTGCCATCTCCACTTGTGGGGAGCTCCCAGTCCAGTGGGGACACTGACACCTCATTCCAGCACAGCGAGAGAGGTGCTCTAGCAGGCTTTGCAAGGCATAGGGGCTCCCTGGAGGAAGGGACGGCCGTCAGAGTCACAGGCCAGAGGGGTAGTCGCAGGTCAGGAAGCGCCTCTGAAGCAGGTGGTGTGTGAGCCAGGCATTGTTCCAGACTCAGGGAGGAGAAGGGCATTCAAGGCAGAGGGAATGGCACCAACAATGGCCTAGAGGGAGTGTGGCCTGGGAAGAGCGAACACTGGCGTGGGGTGGAGATCCTGCCCCAGAAGTGGGTGGGGGGGTGCGCAGGATTGCAAAGAGCTCTGACAGTTGGGGGAGCAAGGCAGCCAAGGTAGGCTCTTTAGTGAAGGAGGAGGTTATTGGAGTCAAGAATGTGTTAGAGTGGTTTAAGAGCATGGACTCTGGACTTAGAAAGGCCTGGGTTCAAATCCCAGCTCTGGCATTGGGGCAATTTGCTCATCGTGGGCGCCTTAGTCTCCTCATGTGTGAAGTGGATGTGTCGATGGTAGTTAACTACGTCATGGGGCTGCCGGAGGTTGAAATGAGTTAATGTTTGTGCTTAAAGTGCTTGGAACAGAGTCTGACACATAGTGAGGCTGCGTGAGTGTTAGTTATTGTAAGTATTGTATACACATGCGAGGGAGGCATGGACCATTTCTGGAAGACCACAGGAGAAATTCCCATGGTGGGGGCCTAGGTGGGAGGGAGACTTGCTATTTTTTTTAACACATTCTGGGCATGTGCTATTTTAATAATGATGGTGGATGGGCCAGGGAGGCTGCAGGGGGACTGGGGACTCGTTGGATCAGAGCTGATGGGGGTCCACTCGTGCAGAGAATATGGGGTGGGAGGCAAGGACTGGATTAGGGTGTCCTTAGGACTGCCTGGTGACCTGTCAAGTGTGGGAGAGAGGGAGAGGGTGGAGTGAGGGCACCCCAAAGTTGGCAAACCTATACTGGGACATCAAGACTCAAACGGGACCCAGAAACTGTGCCAGGCTGGTCCCTGGGAGAAGGGCCCAAGGGAGGAACAGCTTGTGGAGCCCAGGGATGCTTCCTTGAAGGTGCTGAGGCAATGACCAAAGCAAATTATTGACATCCATGGGGAGGCTGGGGCCACTGGCTCAGACTGTGAAGTTCCTGAAGGTTGCTGTTAGGAGCTGGGGCCACACAGTGGGGTGCTCTACCCTTTGTCCCTCCATTCAGCCCCTCGCCTTGGCAAGGGGTTGGGTGGAGGTTAAGTGTTCATCCTTGAAGTCACACCAGATGATTCACCTCTACTCTACAAGGCACAGATGTCCTGCTTGTCTTGGTCTCAGGACTGGGAAGGGGTGACAGGGCACCTGTTGGGGGGAACTGGGGGATAGCCCTCATTGACTCTCCTCTTTAAAGTGGGGAGCATGGCTCATAGCACGATGTTTGGATATCATGGATGGTTCTTGACCTTGAACAAGCTTTGAAATTACCACGTACTGTGCCTGACCCCGTTTCCCATCCCTAAGAGAGAGGGTAACAGGACTAGGTCCCCTTTACCTAGGGCAATCAGCTAGCAGACCCTGGAATCCCAAACTGTGTGAACTGTAAGAGACCTTGAAGACTTCCTATTCCAGCCAACCCCACATTGTGCAGATGGGGAAACTGAGGCTCAGAGGCAGCAGGGGTCAGCCTGAGCTAATATTGTAGGTTAGGGGCCCAGCCAGGCTCTGTGCTCCAGTTTGGGCCGGGGGTGGGGGCGGTCAGGCAGGGGTGTGCACGTGACAGTGGAAAGCCTATAGGAATCTGATAGACCTGTGTTCGAATCCTAGTCCCACTACTTATCAGACAAGTCCCTCACCTCTGAGCCTCAGTTTCCTCATCTTTCATTCAGAATGACTGATAACTCAGACTCAGAGATGTGGGAGCGTCAATGATACCACGTCTTAAAGGGGCTAGTGCAATAGGCCCTCAGTGAGTGGTGTTTGTTCCCTTTCAAATGGTCCTAAATGGTTGTTCACATCTTCCTGCATTCTTTCATTCATTCATTTGTGTGTTCGTTTGTTTGTTCACCAGCCTGCTTTGTAAGCACCTGCAGTATACCAGGCTCTGTGAGGTGTATCAGACTCAGGAGCATCTTTGCCCTCAAGATGCTCACAGGAGAGAGGATTCCAGATTTGCTGGAGGGGTGACTAATTCACTATGTGTCCCCCGAGGGTCAGAGAAATACAGAGGAGATGGCACTCGGGCTGGGCTGCTGGGATGAGCAGGAGTCCCTAGGCAACCAAGGAGAGAGGCCATTTCACACAGAGGGAACAGCATGTGCAAAGTCATAGGCACCTGAAGCTGTTGTATTCAGGGAGCCTCAGAGGGCCCTGTGTGTGTGGCTTCCAGGTGGGAAGCTGCTGGGGTGGAAGTGGGGTGAGGCAGGGGTCTGAGCACTGACAGTCTAGGGATCAGGTCGGGGGGGTTGGGGTTTTCCTGAAGACCCAGAGACAAAGATTTCAGAGAGATCTTTTGGAAGGTGATCCCAGGAAGGCCTTGTTAGGGAGGGGGGAAGGGAAGGAAAGGGAATGGGTAAAGGATTATTTAGGCAGGTACTTCTGTGCACAACTGGGGACCCTGGGAGACAGAGTGGAATGCAACTCAGGGTTACCAGCACCCAAGGGGTAAGGAGGCCAGGTGTTTATGCACCAGCTCCCCATCTGTCAAGGGTCGAGGGCTACTTTTAGAGGCATCAGCTCCCCCATATTTCCTGTTTGCCTTGTGCATAGGCTGAGCTCTCCTTTGGACAGAGTCACAGGTGCTTTTGGGAGGTGGCCTTGCAGATAGAGGTGAGTGCCCAGGGGATATGGGCACTGCTACAGGCTTCTGCTACAGGCTCTGCTACAGGCTTCATCCTTCCCTTGTCTTTTGGGGAAAAGGGACCAGCCAGCACCAGGGAGCTGTGTGCTGCTTGCACAGCCCAGGCTCACCTCTCCGCTGGCATCCAGTGACCTCGGGCCAGCTCACACCTGCTCAGAAGCCTTTGATGACTCCTACCCGCAGTTTATTATTTTTAATAAATTTTTAGAATAGATAATATATCCATGTGGATCAAAATTCTGAAGACTAAATGCAATGTGGTTTCCTGGATTGGATCCTGAAACAGAGAAAGGATGTTAATGGAATTGGTGAACTCCAAATAAAGTCTGGAGTTTAGTTAATGGTAATGTACCAACATTAATTTCTTAGTTATAACAAATGTACCATTGTTACATAAAATGTTAACATTAGGTGAAACTGGGTGAAGGTTACATGGGGAACATTCTGTACTCTTTGCAACCTGGAATAATCCAAAATTATTTGAAAATAAAAGGCTTATGTTTTTGATTCTAAAAAAAAACATAGTAAAAAGTTCCTCTCCCACCCTTTCTTCCATCCACCCTGTTTCTGGTGTTCTGGGTGCTCTTCCACAGATAAGCAGATTGGTACCAGACAGACAATTGGTACATTCCATGGCAGATGCTGTGGAGGCCCACTCCTACCACCTCCCCTCACTGTCTGGTTGGTGCTGACTGCTTGCTTCTGGAAACACCTGTAGCTCTCCAGCTGAGGGCTTTCTTTCAGTCCGCATAGGGAGGGCGAAGTGCCAGGGAGTTAGTGCCCCCAGGGCAGCCCTCAGAGGTGCAGAAGGAGGAGAGGAATACACACACCCCAGCTCCGTTGGCCCTCAGCAGGGAAACTGAGCTGCGTGTTCTCCTGTCAAACAGGGTTCCCGGGGGGGATGGAGCTCACTTGCCTATAGTTTAGGAATGCACCCTTTATTGCCTTGTTTAGCTTCCTGCTCCCTCCCCGTGCTTCCTAGAATCACCTCCCAAAAAGACTCAAATCCTTAGCTACTGGTCTGCTTCTGAGAGAGCCCAAACTGAGACAGATACCATAACCCTGTTCTGCCCCCTGCTGTTTTTACTTAGCAGTGTATTTTGGAGAGCTTTTCATGTCAGTACTTAGAGCAACCTTATCTTTTTTTTATAGCTGCATAGTATTCCATAGTGTACTGGATCATAATTTGCTTATCCAGTCTCCTCCTGGACATTTGGGTTGTTTTCAGACTTTTGCTAGTACAAATTATTTTTCTTCCAAGATTTCAAAATATCTTCTTTCAGGAAGAACTCTTTGCACCCCCATTTCCCACGGGCATAAGGCAAGGCTGCTGGATAATTCTTGGAAGTGGGATTGCTGGTGCTAGTGGCCTCAGAGGCCCTGCTCTATTTCGATGGCAGGTGGCCTACAGTTTAAATCTAGAGTCCCTGGGGTCCACCAAAGCCCTCTATGATCTGAACCCCGACATCTGCTTCTCCCTCCCTCTCAAAGCCCACCCTTGCCACATGAACAACGTGATATTTTTTCCAGCACTGCCCCAGCTCTCACCTCTGACCTTGATTTGTCGATGCCTTCCTCTTTTATGAAATATTCTTCCCTATACCTTTATCTGTTGAACCTGTCTTCAGAGAGCTTGCTAAAATGCCACCTCCTCTAGGGAGCCTTCCTGGTGCTCCAGCAAGTATTGATCCTTCCTTTCACTGGGTTGCTCACCCTGTCTTTGGCATTTCCTGGAATTTATTTTTATGTGTTTTCTAATTGCTATGTGTATTTCTGCCTCCTGCACTTGGCCACCTGATCTTTAAGGGCTGGAACCATCTGAGTCACAAAGCAGGCCCATAAATGTTGGAGGAATTGAATTAAATGTGCTGGTGGCATTCTGACCATTTTGTTCTGCTGTTTGCCAACACAACCTTCCAGGATGGTCCCTCAGTGAGGGCCAGAATGAAACAGGCCAGGGCAGGTGTCCTCCAGAGCCTGCCTGCCCCACATTCAGAGTTGTGAGGCCAGAGAGTAGGGCAGTGTGTCCCCTGGACAACCTTCCCCTAATAGTTCTCTCCTAGGAAGGTGGTGGTGAGCAGGCAGTTAGAGATTGTGTCCCCTGACCGCAGCCCAGGGTTCTGGGAGTTGGTGACAGATGGGACGTTGTTACCTGAAAGCTAAGAAGTAGCTCAGGGAGGTGACTGGAGGCACAGACTCTGGAGCCAAACTGCCTGGGTTCAAATCCTGCCTGTGTGACCTTGAGCAAGTCACTTCCTTCAGTGCCTCAACTCTCCCTCTATAAAATGGGGCCAATGGGAGGATGCACTTCACAGGGCTGATTTGAGGATTCAACAAGACAATTAATAGAAAGTGCTAACGTATACATAGGAAGCACTGGACAAATAAGCTTCAGAAAGGTCTTAAAAGGCTTTGGGGAATTCATGTAACAACCACAGCTCCTCTTTATAGAGCACTGACCAGAAATTTTACCAGGTGCTCTACAGACTCCTGCTGAATCTTATAAATATCCTACAAGTTAACTATCTTAATTTTTTTAGTTGTGGTAGGAAACACACATTTTAACCAAATTGACCATTCTAACCACTTAAAAATGTACAATTCGGTGGCATTAAATACATCCACAATGTTGTCAGCTGTCACCAATGTCTCTTTCTAGAACTCTTTTATCACCCCCAACAATGATCTAGTACCTACTTAAGTCATTCCTCACTCCCCCTCCTCCTAGCCCCCAGCAACCACTAACCCACTTTCTGTCCTATTATTTTACCTATTCTGGACATTTCCTATAAAGGAACCATACAGTGGCTGTACCATGCATCAGCACCTCATTCTTTTTTATGGCTAATAGTCCATTGTATAGCAAGTGACTTAGCTCGTCCATTCTTCTCAGGTGAAGAAACTGAGGCTAAGAGAAGCCTACTAACCTGCACGAGGTCACATGCCTGGGAAGGGGTGGAGCTGGATTCCAGCCCAAGTCAGATGAAATCCAACACCTGCTCGCTTCCTCCCTTAGCACTTCCTGGTGGACAAACACCCTTCCATTCAACTAGTCCCATTTATCCCCTCACAGGGACCCCACACAGTTGGGATAATCATGTCCACTTTCCAAATGAGAAATCCGAGGAAGGGA
Source organism: Lynx rufus (assembly GCF_022079265.1). NCBI lineage: Eukaryota > Metazoa > Chordata > Mammalia > Carnivora > Felidae > Lynx > Lynx rufus. Next base: position 22,974,099 of record NW_025814896.1, on the reverse strand, counting down.
AGGTGACCTGCCTGGGACCACACAGTGAGTCAGCCAGGGTCTCAGCCCCCATGAGCACAACAACAAATATTGCTTTGAATGGCAGCCAAACACCCTAGGTTATTCCAATGTGCAGCCAGGACTGAGGAATCCCTGCCTTGGGGAGCCACGAACATGTAAATTACAGGGCTTTCTTGGTGAGGGCTCCCAGTTTCTATAGGGAACATAGAGATTTGAGGCTCACTTTATTGCAGTCTGTTAGTAAACCATTTACTAAGGTTTGTGTTAGGGAGGTGGCTAGGTGGGGAGTGCTTAGGCTGCGTCTCATGATATACCTAGCAGACCAGAACTCTCAAAACAGGATAGAGTCACTGTACGGGTAACTGACTCTTCAGCACTACTGGATAGTCAAGGCAAAGCTTCTCTACTGCGCCACCACAACAGTTGTTATTGTTACGGGCTAACAGCTAGTTAATAAAGCTAAAGTACTGACAAAAAAAACAAATGAATGGCAGCCAAGGGGATTATTGAGGTCCTTCGAGATCTTACTAGAATGGGAAAGGGAGAAGATGGATGAGCCTCGCCTCTGTCCCCTTCCCAGCCCTATAGTCATCCAGCGTGACCTGGGGAGCTATGCATGGGGCTGATGGGCAACTCGCTCTGAGGCTGTGGCCAGCTGTCCCCCACGATCATCCCAGGGCAGTATTTTTCTTTTTTTTCATCAGCAAAAACTCATTCCTGTTGACCAGCATCTCTGCCAAACGTGGCCTGACTACTGATTCTCCAGCCTGAGCAGTGGGGTGCTAGGGCACCGCAAGCACAGAGTCAGGAGACCTGAGCCCCTTGCAGCCTCCACCTGCTGTGTGACCTTGGGTGAGTCCCAGGCCCTGCTGGAGCCTAGTCAGCAAAGTGCAGCATGAGAAGCATGGACAAGATACTACAGGTTTGGTGCTGAACATTCCACAATTCATAGGCTTGAGAGAGGCTCTTTGGGGACTGCAGAGCGTAAGACCCCATTGCTATCCCCTCCGGTCCCACGTAAGCATCACGGGCAACACCATGTGCAGCGATCAAGTTCTAGGCCAGTACTGTCCCATAGTGCTATCTGTGCCGATGGAAATGGTCTGTATTGCACTCTGCATATGGTAGCCACTGGCCAGATGTGGCCATTGAGCAGTGGAAATGTGGCTAGTGGCACTGAGAAACTAAATTTAGTTTTCACTTACTTGTATTTAGGCTGTTTTTTTTTAATGTTTATTTATTTTGAGAGAGAGAGAGAAAGAGAGAGCAGGGGAGGGGCACAGAGAGAGGGAGATACAAAATCTGAAGCAGGCTCCAGGCTCTGAGCTGTCAGCACAGAGCCCAACACGGGGCTTGAACCCACAAACTGTGAGCTCATGACCTGAGCTGAATTTAGACGCTTAACAGACTGAGCTACCCAAGCGCCCCTAAGTTTAATCAAATAGCTAGAGCAGGTTTAGACGGTTAGGCTCTGGGGACATGAGGAAATGTGAGGGCCACTTAGAAAGTGCCCACAGCCCAGAACACACCCACCCCTTATTTGTTTGACACCTCCAGAGAACACTGGCCTAGGAGTCCAGAAGCCTGGTTTCAGATCCCAGTTGCAGCCAACATGCTGTGTGATCCAGGCCAAGCTCCATCCCCTCTCTGAACTTCCAAGTGGCTGAACAGGGATGGAGCCCAGCCCTGTTGCCCATGGTGGGTCCTTTTGATAAGGATAGCAACAGAGAATACTTGTAGAATACTCACTGTGTGACAGGTACTGTGCGAAGCCATCTGTCTATATTAACTCATTTATCTCAGCCGACAGCCTCTGGAGGACACTGGACTCAGGGAGGTTCAGTAACTGGCTCAGGCACACACAGCACCAGGATTCAGACTTGAGGAGGCTTGTTCCAGAGCCCATATTCATAGTCTCCATACTGCACTGCCTGGGGGTGGGGGGAGGTCTGTCCTCAGCCCTTCCTGGGGCCATTGCAGGGAGTGACTGGAACAAGGCATGGAGGCCCGAAGTGTCTGGTGGTGGCCTCCGGATGAGGTCTGGAGGTAGAGGGGAGGGAGGCAGTTGTGATCATCACCCTCTCATCTCCCCCAGTCAGTTTTTTCCCACCTAGGTGAGGGCAGGGTGACTCTGATTCCTATGGGTTGAGATTGAGGCAGTCTTGGCTTGGAAATCCAGAGAAGAATCTCAGACCAGACCTCATTTACTCCATCTCAGCAACAGACCCATGTTCCTTCTTGCATGGGTGAGCATATAATTCGTCATCTAAATCATGACATTTTTGAGAATGAAACAGGGCACTAGCCATCAGGGACTGCAGAGCAACAGGCAGAACCTGGGCAAACCAGGATGTATGTCATCGTCTTCATGCATGAACATTTATGAGTGTCAGCTCTGTGCAGGGTCCTGATTCTGGTACAGAGACAGTTGGGGCCATCTGTGAGTCCTTAGGGTGGTAGCTCCCATCAGAGGGGAACTCAGAGAAGGCCTTACCCCACCCCCATCTGCAAGATCAAGGAAGACTTCTTGGAGGAAGGGATATCTCTTCTGAGCTTCAAAGGTATTAAGCAGAGGAAGAGGCTAGGGACAGAGCATTTTTCAAGAAGGTTCTGGGGAACAGAAACACAAACACCAGACCAGCCCATTTGGGCCCCAGACATGGAGAAGAAGCAAGAAAGGGGTATGGGGCAGCCTGACAGTCAACAACCTTCTCTTCCATTGGGCAGCTCCAGTTCTCTCCAGTGCCTCTGCCTCTGAGGCTCTGACTACCCCATTCATTTAGCAGCTGTTGTGGTGCGCCTCCTTGGTGATGGCTCTGTCCTTAGTACCAGCGATAGCATGGAAAATGAAACAGACCTGGTCTCCCCGCCCTTCCCGTCAATCTCAGAGCCCACAGACCATGAAGAGATGGATATTAATCAAGTGCACAAGGAACCAAGCAGAATAAGTAGAGATCCTGAGAAGTGCCTTGAAGGAAATCAAGAAGGGGGTCAAGAGAGAAAGTAGGGTGGGATGGGGGAACCATCTTAGACACAAGAGTCAGGGAAAGAGCCCTTGGAGGTGATGTTTGAGCGGAAACTCAAATCAACAGAAGCAGCCAGATATGTGAAGAGTTGAAAGGAAAAAATGTTCAGGCAGAGGGAACAGCATGTGTAAAAACCCTGTGGCAGGAAAGAGCTGGGGATGCTGGAGAAATAACAAATGAGGAGGCCAAGGGTGGCTGAGTCAGTAGGAGGAGGCTGGAGTTTTGCCTGAGGGCAAGGGGAGACCTTGAAGGAGTTTAAGGGAACTGGGTAAAGTGATTCTATGGGTTTTTGACTCTGGTTCTGCCTCTATCGTCCCTTTGTTCTGCGGGTCTAGGCCTGTGTCCTTCTGTTTTTTCCATATCTACCACACAAAGATGAGCACTGGGGGCGGGGCTGGGGCAAGGTTGGTCTGTGACCTCTGGAGCCTCAGCTGAGCCTAGGCAGGTTTAAATGGGGTGTGGTGTCAGAGAGGCCTGGAAGCAGCCTGTCACCACAGAACCCCTCAGCCCCAAATCTGTGCCCCTCGGAGTTCACCGTCAGGATGGGCAGCACAGGAATTCAGCTTCAAGCAGAGGAGGAAGCCCTTGCTCTGAGGACAGTGGGGACAATGTCGGCCACATGTCCTGAGCAGCTGGAGCCATTGCCTGCTCTCTTATTGACCAACAACCAGTTGATTGAATGTTACGCTTTTCAAACAGTTGCTATGGACACAGACTTAGGCTGGGAGCAATTCGGACCCTGAATTCATCAGCATAACGGAGCTGTCATAGATGAAAAGGATCCTGGAACCTCAGCCTTGTGGGCAAAGCCATGGAATGTGGCCTCAGGAGTCAGATTGATTCACACCAGGGCCCACCCTCCCCCCTTCAGCTGAGGGGCCTAGGGCAGTTGACTTTAGCCATTTGAGGTGCTTTTTCTCGTGGGCTTATTACTTATTTCTGAATTAAAAATTATACCAACACTTGCCAGTGGCTTAAAACAATAAATGTGTATTATCTCACACAGTTTCTAAGAGTCGGGGACCCAGGAGCAGCCTCAGTGGGTGGTTCTGGCCCAGCGACAATCGTGAGGTTCCAGTCAAGTTGTTGGCCTGGGCTGTTCTCATCCCGGGTCCTAACTGGGGGCTTAGGATTTGCTTCCAAGATGGCTTGTCACACGGCTCTGCAGTTAGTGCTGGCTATCAGCAGGCCTCAGTTCCTCCCCATGTGGACCTCTCCTTAGGGCTGCTTAGTGTCCTTACAGCGTGGTGGCTGGCTTCCCCCAAGGCTGGTGATCCAAGAGAGCAAGGCAGTGTCCATTCTGACCTACCTCAGAAGTCATACTCGGTCATTTTCACAATATCCTACTGGTTATCTAGTCAACCCTGACTCGTCTTGCGGCAGGGGAGTGGCAAGGGGTGCATACACAGGCACATGACTTCCAGGAGATGGGGATCACTGGGGTGCATTTGGAGCCTGACTACCAGAGCATACTGCTCATCCCCACCAGGAGAGCTGCAGTGAGGATTAAATGAGTTCACATATGGGAAGCACCTAGTATACAGTAAGCACTCAATAAATGATCGCTATGATTAGCTGGAGCTGAAGACTCGCCATCCTGGAGCTGCCTCACTGTCTTCATCATTTCTAGGCATATCTCAAGACCTTCTGCCAGTCTTTGATTTAGCAAAAGCTGCATAAGCTTCTCCTGTGTCCAGACCCCATGCTGGGTGCTAGTGACACAACAGTGACAAAGACCCTGTCCCTGCTGTTCCAAACTCTGTCACACCTAAATCTGGGCGATGCAGCAGAGGGCTGGCAGGTGAGGTGCTGCTCCTGATGGAGGTCAGGGCTGGCCTCTCTGCAGAGGTGGCCGGTGCACTGAGACTTGATGAAGCAAAGGACTAGTCATGTGGTGTTAAGGGGGACAGAGCATTTCTGACACACAGGCAGGGCAAGAGCCCCAAGATGGGAGTTAATGACCTGTGTTCAAGGAACAGGATGGAGGCCCGAGGGAGTAGGACAGGAAATGAGGTTGGAAAAGCAAGAAGAAACAAGATGAGTAAGAAGATTGGCTTTTAGTCTAAGGGCCATGGGAGTCTTGTTGTCTGGGTGAGAGACGATGGGGGCCTGACCCTAGGCAGGGCTGTGAGGGTGGGATTCTGGAATATCTTGAAGGTGGAGTGTTTTGAAGGGTTTGCTGTTTGATGGGGTATAGGGGTAGGAGAAAGTGGAGTCAAGGATGATCCTGAGGTTTCTGACCTGAGTGAGCAGGAGGATGGTGTTGTCATGAGCAGAATTGGGGTAGACTGTGGGAGGAACAGGTTGGGGTGGGTGGGAGATCAGGCATTTGATTTTGGACCTGTCAGACATCCAGGGCAAGATGTCAGGGAGGCAGAGATAGGTGTCTGGTGTTTGAGAGAGACTGGCGGAGGAAGTAAATTTAGGAGTTGTCAGATACAGGTGGTGTTTAAAGCCATGAGTCTGGATGAGATCAGCAGGAGAGAGAGGGTAGAGAGAAGCAAAGAGCACCCAGTTCCTCTAGCACTCAGAGGTCAGAGGAGGAGAAGCCAGCAAGAGATAGTGCAGGTGTGGCAAGGAATGGAGGAGGAGAATGGGAGGGGCACCCAGAGATGAAGTCACAGTGTAACACAGCCTACCTCCACCTCCATCCCTGCCCCAGGCAATACCAAGGCCCTGGAGGCTCCATAGAACCATTCTTCCTTTCTCCTTCCACACTTCCCTTCATGCCTACGGCAGTGGCTATGTCCTCTATGGACTGCTGTGAACATCCCCAGAATGTTCTGCCATTCCACCCACATCATTTCCAGCCTTTCATCACTTGGCTCACCCTCCCGTGCCCTGCTCTAGTTCTCTATCTCTTAACCACAGGGTTTAGCATTGAAGAGAACTATCCCCTCCCTTCATTTCGACTGTCGATCTCTGTTAACTCAATCTTAGACAAAACCAGCCTTACTGGTACCACCAAATACAGAAGATATAAGTAGGAAATAGTGAGAGATTTGGGCTGGTTAAGGGGAGCTCTGTCAAGAGGGGAAGTGGGCTTGTTAATGTGGGGGTTTGGGGTTACATCAGCAAGGGTCTTGACTGCCTCGCCAAGGAATTTGAACTGAGGAGAGAAGAGGATCCACAGAAGGTCCTAGATTAGGGAAATGATGCAATCAGGTAAGTTTTGCTTCAGGAAGAGTCATGCTGGGTTCCGTTCCTGGCCTTGTCCCTAATTAAGCTCACAGGCCAACTCAGGCTCCAGAATGAGCTGGGGTAGGGCAGGGAGCCCCCACTGTGTGCAGATGAGGGTAGTGACAGCAGACATGGTTGCACCACAGAGCAGGGAGTGTTCCCAGGGAGGCAGCAGCTCCGCTGGTTCCTTCATGTTTCCGTGAGGGCAATGAGGCTTATATTAATGAGAGATAATTATGGGCACCCGGATGGGCCTAAGTATAGCTCAGAGACAAAGGCAGCGTGAGGCAGCCAGCTGCTTCCCCTGCAAGGCCGAGGCCTGCCTATTTTAAGACCTCCCCAAGGTGAGGCCCCTGCCACCCCTGGGCGTTGGGTGGCTGATGGGCTGGTACCCAGTGTCCCAGGAACTCTGACCAAAAGTGTTCAAAGGGAATCAGCATGACCAGATGCCCACATAACCCTCACTCAAACCCCCGCTGCCTAGAGGTGGAAACTGAGGCCCGGAGTGACCAGTCCAAGGTTGCAGCAAGAGTAGAGCCAGGATGTGAATGCAGGTACAGGTGCCTGCACTTGCCATGATGCTATGTAGCGTCTCTATACTGGAAGCATTGGCTTGTCCCCAGGAAGTGCAAGGAGGTGAGGAGGGGAGTATGACTGATGTTTATTGAGCCCTAAGTGCCAGATGCTTCCCATATGATATCACAATTAATCCTCATGCTATTCTTGAAAAGTAAGGATCCTCTTCCCCATGTTATTGAAGAGGAAACCGAGGCCTAGGGGGAGTGATTAAATTGCCGAATGTCCCTCGGTGAGGAGGGAAAGCAGTAGAACCCAGTTATGTCCTGTCTTAGGGTCAGGTTCCCCAGGAAACTGACTCTGAGGTGAGGAGCACAGGATTGTGCAGAGGGAGGAGTTGAATGGAGATGTAGTTACAACAAAGGCCTCTGCTGACCCCATGGGCAGCTCTGGAGCTGGGGTGGCCCTTCAGGGTTGTTCTGAATTGGGCAAGGGGGCCAAGCTTTGGTGCCTGCACATCAACCAGTTACTGGCTGCTGGCTGCTCCGAGAAGGAGTGTAACCTTGGGTAAGGCATCTCCCTTTAGCTGAGAGCAAGTCCTAGTAGGTACCAGGTACCCCGTGTGAACTGTAAGCAGCCAGTGCTCTTGGCAGCTGGAGATGTAAGTGCCTCAATCGTGGGCGGCCATCATAGTTTCCACTACGTGTCCATCTCCAGATTGTTTCTCGTTCCTCTGTCCCCCAGATGAGTAGAACCAGTCCTTGCCCACAAGGAGGTTGTGGGAACATGGACTCATTGTGGAACTGACAGGCCAGGGGATGCTGGGGGGAAGGGAGGGCATCAGTGCTAATGAGCAAGGAAAGGGTGAGTGGCTAGCCTAGGGAAAGTTGAAAAATACTACCTATTTAAAACCTGTAGGGAGGGGCACCTGGGTGGCTCAGTTGGTTGAACGTCCCACTCTTGATTTCCACTCAGGTCATGATCTCATGGTTTGTGAGTTCGAGTCCTGCCTCAAGCTCTGTGCTGACAGCATGGAGCCTGCTTGGGATTCTCTCTCTACCCCTCCCCTGCACCTGCACACATACACACTCTCTCTCTCTCTCTCTCTCTCTCTCTCTCTGCTCTCTCTTACTCAAAATAAATAAATATTTAAAAACACACACACACACAAACTTAAACCTATAGGGACAGAATGGGAGAAGACAGTTGCAAATCATGTATCTGATAAGGGTTTAATATCCAGAATATATAAAGAACTCCTACAACTCAACCACAAAAGTGACAAATCATCCAATTTTAAAATGAGCGAAAGTTTTAAATAGACATTTCTCCAAAGAAGATATGCAAATTGCCAATAAACACATGAAAAAATGCTCAACATCATTAGTCATCAGGGAATGCAAATCAAGACCACAACGAGATACCAATTCATACCTACTAAGATGGGTATAATTTAAAAAAAAAAAGCAAAATAACTGTGGGTGAGGAGGTAGAGAAATTAGAACCCATACATTACTGTTAGGAATGTAAAATGGTGGGGCCACTGTGGGAAACAGTTTGGGATTTCCTCAAAAAGTTAAACAGAATTAAAAAAAATGTTTTTAAAGGTGGGGGGTGCCTGGGTGGCTCAGCTGCCAGGGGCCAGGAGAAGGACGGAGCAGGGACTGCTCATTGGGGACTGGATTTTCTTTTGGGTTATGAAAATATTTTGGAACTATATGGAGGTAGTGGTTACACAGCACTGTGAATGTACTGAATGTCACTGAATTATACACTTTAAAATGACTAATATTATGTTATGTGATTTTCACCTCAGTTTTTTTAAAAAGAGGAGAAAAAAAAAAACCTGTGGGGAAATCTGTGAGATGCAGCCAAATAGGTACTCAGGGGGAAATGTCTAGCCTTTCCAATGACACATTTATTAGAATATAAAAGATCATAAAATCAGTGAATTAAGTTTCCAGCTAAAAAATGTGGACAAGACATTAGAAGAGAGTATCTTGGACCCCAGCTTTAATAGGGGGAGATGGAGGAGATTTCTTCCTGGAGGTGCATTTGAAGTTCTAGAACTATACTGTCCAATACGGTAGCCACTTGCCACATGTGGTATTTAAATTTAAGTTAATTAAAATTAAAAACTCAGCTCCTCAGTTGCACTAGCTCCATTTCAAGTGCTCTATAGTCCATGTGGCTTAGTGGCCACCATTTTGGACAGGACAGATCCAGGGGACAATGTATCATAAATTAGCAAGCAATGAACATATGAGAGTTTCCAAGAGCAATGAGAACTATGAAGAAAATCCAGCAAGGCAATGACATTGGTTGGCATGGGGAGCAGGGGACAGGGACGAAGCTGGAGAAACTGGCAGAAACTAGACCATGCTGGGCCTTTGCGACCTCCACTCTGCTGAGGCACCTCCTCATGCTGTCCCACCCTCCTCACACTCTGTTTCTCAGCTGGCAATCTTGGCCTCTTCCACTGCAGACCAGGAGGGTCAGGGGGCTGGGGCCTGGGTTGAGTCAAGAAATCCAGATAACAGGCCTGGAGTGGCCTTGCTGTGAGAACTTAAGTTGTCCCTTCCCCAGGCTGACACTCTTTAGCACCAGTAAGCCACGTGGCTGGAGCTGAGGGTTAGAGGTCTCCAGAGACTATCTCTCCAACAGCCTTGAATGCCAAGCTCAGGAGTCAAGCATTTGTCCCAAGAGCCGAGAGGAGCCACTGAAGAGGAAGAACACTATTGCTTTGACATTTTAGCAATATCATTCCAGCCGCAGTTTGGAACCTGAATAATAGGAGTTTTAGAGTGGACACAGAGAGACCAGGGAGAAGGCTGTACAGATTTCCGGGTGAGGGGTGGGAGTGACATAGGCAGAGGATACAGAGAGGAGATGGCATCAGGATACATAACTGAGGCAGAATCACTGTGACTCAGTGATTATCATAGCTGGGGTTTCCCAGAAGCATGCCCGAGACAAAGATTCAAGTGCAAGTACTTCATTTGGAAACAGGCAGCACAGCGTGGAAGGGAAGAGGTAAGTCAGGGAAGGGGAGGTAGCCAATGAAGAGAGTGACCACTGCAAGCAACTGGAGCTCAGTGCCACTGGGCAGCTCCAGGAGTCAGTGTAGAGCCCATTCCTCTGTTGTCCCACCTGAGAGGTAGAGGAGCTGGGGTATTTATACACCAGCTCTCCAACAGTCACTGGTTGAGAGTTGTAGCTAGATTGGGGGAGGGGAGGTTGTTAAGACTGTGGTGATTCCTGCCAGCCACATGTGGACAGAACAGGCTCCAGCTGCTAGAGAAAGCTCCCCTGCTTCCCATAGGGATGCAGATGTTGATGGTTGGGAGTCAGTCTGTTGGGCACCACAGTGATGAGTCCATGGGAGATATGGGCAAGCACCCACAGCCACTGCTATAGTGATCAGTTGGATGGGAGGCCAGTATCTGTCAGGCTCTTTATTGAAAGATACAGAAACCCAACTCAGACTAATTAAAAAGTCTCTTGACTCTCATATCTGAGACTTAAGCAAGATTTTTTGACAAAAGACTCCAGGCTGACATCTGACAAGCATAGCAGCCCTCTTTCTGAAGAGTAAGACACCTTTTCCTGAAGAATCCAGCCATAATCCCAAGACCAACTCTCACTGGCTAGCAAAGATCCCGTTTCCATCTCTGAGCCAATTAGTACTCAAGGATGAAGGGCTGATAGGCTAGACCTGGGTCATGTGTCCACTCCTGGGGTTCTGGGATAGGGCTGGCTCCACCTAGACTGTAGGAAGTGAGACAGGGGTGGAATCATTTTCGGGCACAGCAGAGATTGTTACTAGGGGAAGGACATAGAAAGTCAGAAGAGGGAAGAATTTAAGGAGATGCCCAGGTGTGTGTCATGAGCCCCCATTGGGTTATGTCAAAGCATTTTACTGATGTGGGGACACTATGTGCCCACCCACAGCCCTGGGAAGCACTGGCATTTAAGGTGGAGTAGAAGGACAGACATGCGGGCCCAGAAGTCAGAGAAAGAGACTTTTTTTTTTTTAATTTAAAAAAAAATTTTTTTTTTTAAATTTTTTTTTTTAAATTTTTTTTTTTAACGTTTATTTATTTTTGGGACAGAGAGAGACAGAGCATGAACGGGGGAGGGGCAGAGAGAGAGGGAGACACAGAATCAGAAACAGGCTCCAGGCTCTGAGCCATCAGCCCAGAGCCCGACGCGGGGCTCGAACTCACGGACCGCGAGATCGTGACCTGGCTGAAGTCGGACGCTCAACCGACTGCGCCACCCAGGCGCCCCTAAAAAAATTTTTATATTTATTTTTGAGACAGAGCGAGACAGCATGAATAGGGGAGGGACAGAGAGAGACAGAATCTGAAGCAGGCTCCGGGCTCTGAGCTGTCAGCACAGAGCCCAACGCGGGGCTCAAACCCACAAACTGTGAGATCACGACCTGAGCCGAAGTCAGATGCTCAACCAACTGAGCCACCCAGGCGTCCCAGAAAGAGACTCTTTTAACATGAGGGCCTAGTCACAGGAAGGAAAGAAGTTTAGTGGTCACTTGTGGTCATTAAATTGTCTATCTGGTCTCTAGAGGTCTCCCTGAGGGTGGCAGCCCCCACTCTGTCTTCTGTAACCCTAGTAGCACCTCCAAGGCAGGGACCCAACCACCCCAAATAGCCAGGTGAGGAGCCTCATCAGTCAAGACCACCACCAGTCTTGGGCCAGGGTTTGTGCCCCAGGGAATGAGCACATGCCAGCACTTCACAATTCACCAAGCACTTGCCCACACCTTCCTTCACTTCTTCGTCTTGGCCCCATTTGACAAACACACAGTGTGAGGCTTAGGGAGGTAGGCATGGTTCTGGGCTCATATGGTCCTGTTGGGGCAACTCAGGATTGTGAAATTGAAGCCAACTTCTCCCTGGGAGGGCTGGAGAAGATGCACTGGGCTAAGAGAACTAAGTGTTGTGTGCACTTCTGGGGCAGTGCTCTGCCACTGTCTTTTGCTCCTGATGACCAGCCCTCTCCACCTCCAACATTTCTGGGGCATCAGGCCCCTGCCAAGCCAGCGAGCCAGCAGGGCTGTGTTTGCAAATAGCATTCTCAGTTTTCAGTATCATTGTCCTTAGTTGAGTGGGCATCAAAGACATATTGCTACACAGTTCTCCAGCTGGAGAGCCAAGGAGGCTGGCCCCTGAGCCCAGGGATCACTGTGGCCCTCAGGGGATGCAAGGAAGCCAAGAAAAAGCTGGGGGGCAGGAGGGATGTAGGGGTGGTTTTGCCTGAAATTGTCTTCAAGAAGAGGTTTGCCCGGAGGGAGCCACTGCTGCCTAGAGTGGAGGGGGACCCTTGACTGTCTGGAACACTGACGGGTGGCTGGCATCCAAGTTACCTCTTTTGCCTTGGCGAGAACAGCCTCTCCTAGCTTTGGTTTCCCCATGTGTAAAATGGAGATCATGGTCCCTCACCTGATGTGGCCATTGTGAGGATATGGTGAAGATAATGAAGATAAAGATGTCAGTCAGAGGACTTCCTCTCCAGCCTGGGGATAAATGTTCTCACCAACCACCTGGTGGAAGCAGAGATGCTTCCAAGGGGCTACTCAGCCACGAGGACTGTCATGACAGTGCTCTGGCCTCCAGGGTGGGGTCCATCAGGCACCTAGAAGCAAGGAGGGTCTCTGGCAGGAAGGGGGAGATTTTGAGCCAGGAGGACCCTGCAAAAGTCTCGGGGCTTAGGAAAGCTTAGGGCATAGTTGGTCATGAAATGGCTAGGTCCAAGGTCCAACCCTCAGATTCTCGAGGGTTGGGGGGCCAGCCAGCTCCAGGTGACAGTTGCAAGACAGTTCTGCAGAGGAATAGGAAGAGCTGTGGGTCCCACACTGCCCCAGACGCTGGACCCACTGTGTGATCTTGGAGAACTTCTTGCCCTCTAAGCGTCCCAGTTTCCCCATCTATATGATGGAGGTTTCACCTAGGCCAGTGTTTTTCATGCAGTGTTTGGTGGGATCTGGAATTTGCCTTAAGAGCTGCTCTGAGGGGTGAGAGGGAGTTTCAGACACCAGAACCTATGCTTGGTGTATTAGTTTCTATGGCTGCTGTAACAAATTTCTAAAACCTAGTGGCTTAAAACAACACAGGTTTATTATCTTACAGTCCTAGAGGTCATAAGTCTAAGATGGGTCACAGGGCTGCCTTCCTTCTGGAGGCTGTAGAGGAGAATCTGACTCCTTGCCTCTTCTGTCTTCTACAGGCTGCCCATATTCCCTGGCTCGTGACCCCATATCACTCTGACCTCTGCTTCCATCATGATACTTTCTTGCTCCCCTCTAAAAAAGACCCATGTGATTAGGCTATATCCCTCCAGATATATCCAGATAATCCAGGATAATCTCTCCATCTCAAGATTGTTAATCATATCTGCAAAGGGCCTTTTAACATGTAAAATAACATAATCATAGGTTTGGGGGATTAGGACGTGGGCAACTTTGGGAGCGATCATTCTGCCTACCACTCTTGGCTTCAGCCAGAGCCTGGCCACTCTGACCTGGCCCACCCCTCCAAGAGCTCTATCCCCACTGCCCTTGTCCTCACTTGTTCTGTTCCAGCCACACTGATTACTTTCAGATACTCCGCACGCCGAGCACACAGTCCACAGCAAGCCTTGGGACTCCTCTGAGTAGAGCTGGTGGTGGGGCCAGGGCTCAGAAACCTCACTAACTCCCCTCCGGGAAGACTGAGGCCCAGAAAGGAAAGGTACTTGCCTAAGTTTGAGACTGGTATTTCCTGCATGGTCCTGGATGGAAGATCTAACCAGTCCAACTGCCCTATTTTACAAATGGGGAAACTGGGTCATAGTGGTTCCACTTAAATGCCACCCTCAACCAAGGCCTTGTCCTGTCCACCCAGTCCTGAGGATGTGCTCCTGTTATTGACTCACTGGGAGCTCTGTTCCAGGCTGACCATCGTTGATTTATCCCAGTTGGAAATGATGTGCTAATGGGCTTATTGGCTTCTGTGATGTTGGAGCCTCTAGCACCTAGTGCAGAAGTCACACTTGGTAGACATCTGTTGAGGGACAGAGCAGGTTTTTATAGAGTGTCTATTTTTGATGTAAGAATCCTCTGCTAAAGTAAGAGTTGGACAGTACTGCCCTCAGACCCAGGTGAGACAGGCCTTATCCTGGACCCCACTCTTTAGAAGGCTCCTCTGGGGGGGGGGGGCGCATGGGTGGCTCAATGGGTTGAATGTCTGACTTCAGCTCAGGTCATGATCTTGAGGTCTATGAGTTCAAGCCCCACATCAGGCTCGCTGCTGTCAGTGCAGAGCCCATTTTGGATCCTCTGTTCCCTTCTCTCTGCCCCTCCCCTGCTCGCTCTCTCTCTCTCTCTCTCTCTCAAAAATAAATAAACATTAAAAAAAAATAGAAGGCTTCTCTGGCCCTCTTACAACCATGTTCTTCCTTATAGGCAAGAATGTTCAGGGGCCAAGGGAACATGCTCACTCAGAGCCATACTCTGGATACTGGGGACCCTGGAATTCCCTACCCAAATGAGCTCAGGCCTGCTTCCAGGGCCAGCATGGGATCTTGCGGGCCTCCATTTGTATTCTTGTCCTCCACCCCAAAATGTTAAGGGTAGGCCAAGAGTCTTCAGTAATCCTCCCAATCCTGATATCTGTGGGGGTCTGGAGGACACTTCTGGAACCCTGTGCCCTCCAAACTCAGCTGATTATTCTCTGTCTTCTCTCCCTCAGGACAGCTGCCGCCCGGGAGAGGCAACCCGGGCGCCCCACTAGGGCGACGGCCCCTGCCCCGAGGGCTGGGATCATGAAAGGCCTCGGTGACAGCCGCCCCCGCCACCTCTCTGACAGCCTGGACCCACCACATGAGCCCCTGTTTGCAGGGCCTGACCGCAACCCCTATCTGCTATCGCCCACGGAGGCCTTTGCCCGCGAGGCTCGCTTCCCTGGCCAGAACGCTTTGCCTGGGGATGGTCTCTTCCCACTCAACAACCAGCTGCCGCCTCCAAGCAGCACCTTTCCCCGCATCCACTATAACTCCCACTTCGAGGTGCCGGAGGAGAGCCCCTTTCCCAGCCATGCCCAGGCCACCAAGATCAACCGGCTGCCCGCCAACCTCCTGGACCAGTTTGAGAAGCAGCTGCCCATCCACCGCGATGGCTTTAGTACACTCCAGTTCCCCCGTGGTGAGGCCAAGGCCCGTGGTGAGAGTCCTGGCCGCATCCGCCACCTGGTCCACTCAGTCCAGCGGCTCTTCTTCACCAAGGCACCCTCACTGGAGGGCACGGCAGGCAAGATTGGTGGCAATGGCAGCAAGAAAGGTGGCCTGGAGGACGGCAAGGGCCGGAGGGCCAAGAGCAAGGAGCGGGCCAAGGCTGGGGAGCCCAAAAGGCGTAGCCGCTCCAACATCTCGGGCTGGTGGAGCTCTGATGACAACTTGGACGGCGAGAGTGGCGCCTTCCGCAGCAGTGGCCCAGCCTCTGGGCTGATGACGCTAGGGCGACAGGCGGAACGCAGCCAGCCACGCTACTTCATGCACGCCTACAACACCATCAGTGGGCACATGCTCAAAGCAGCCAAAAACACCACCACCGAGCTGACTGCCCCACCACCCCCTCCTGCACCCCCAGCTGCCTGTCCCAGCCTCGGGGTGGGCACTGACACCAACTATGTCAAGCGGGGCTCCTGGTCCACTCTGACCCTCAGCCACGCCCACGAGGTCTGCCAGAAGACCTCAGCCACCTTGGATAAGAGCCTGCTAAAGTCCAAATCCTGCCACCAGGGTCTAGCCTACCATTACCTGCAGGTGGGTCCCTGCCTGGGTTAGGGGTGGGGTGAGGACTGTGGGGAAGGCACCAGTTCTGAGAGCCAGCTGTACCACAGATTTGCTTGGAAAGTCGCTTCACTCTGGGCCTCTGTGAGTAAACACTGTGAAATGGGTGTCTGGCAGTACCTGCTTAATAAGAGGATTCCTTCCACTGGTCACGCTTTCAGCAGACATTGATTAGGGTTCTTCTGAGCCCAGCCCAGAATAGGAACGAAAACATGTACCTGCCCTCTAGAGGACAAATCTGGAAGCTGTGCCATCCATCCTCCCCACAGGACCAATCGCATAGCGTTCTAATTGCCAACTTCCTGCCTGCTGTCCGCACCAGACCATGGGCTCCTTGAAGACAGGGACCACATCTGATGCAGCTGTGTGTCCCTAAGGCCCAGGACAGGGTCTGGCAGAGAAGTAGTGCTCAGGAAATGTGAGAAGAGAGAAGGGTAGAGGAACAGATGGACATTTAAGTGAACAGAGCTAGAAATAGATGAGACAGAGCCCCGATTATCAGAATGCTGGGAGAGAATGATGCATGTCATGTCAGTGTGAACAGAGTGTAATGGAGATCGGCATGGAGGGCTTCAGGAGGCCCTAACCCAGCTTCAGCTCAGGACTAACTTGCTTCTTTCAAATGTTAATGTTTATTCAGGCACTTATGCATCAACGGCACACTCCTGGAAAGTGGCAGAAGGCTCAGAGACATCTTTGTTGCTACACATCCCCTGGGGCTGTCAAGAGCAGGGCCAGTGGCTATGAACTGGGCACAGTTCCTGGGGGCAAAGCCCAAGCTTGGGTGGAGGTTACGGAAGCAGATTTCAATACCCACCAAGATGGAAGGGGCTGCTTCTGTAGGTAGTGAGTGCTTCATCCTGGGGGGTATGCCAGCACAGACCTGGTCAGCCTTTGGGAACACATTAGATGCATTTTGAAGCAGATGAACATCAAAGTCTGACAAAGCCCTGAGTTCTTGTCATTCTATATAAAAATTCCAAAGACAGAGACTATGGGGGGAAAAGCTATTTTTTTTCAATAGCAGGAAAATGAAATCTAGGCAGTATTTTATATATTTAAGGCTTTTGTGGTTCTCAATCCACTTCCTTAGTTTAGAAACATCAGAAAGGATGGTGTGTGACCTGGCTTTCTCTCAAAATGGTGTGGTTTGGTCTGGTCATGTGAAAAGGCTTCAGAAACATCATGAAAGGACGGTCCTGCAGGCCCTGGGGTTTGTGCTGCCTGCTTGGGTCATGGGAAGTGGGTGGGGGGATGCTGGGATAGCAACAGGTTTTAAGCAGGAATATAGAATGTCACCTTCCCAAGGGACAGGTGGAGGTAGGGAAGATGGGAGATAGAATGTGCAGGCCCTAGTAACTGGCTGGGCAGTTAACTGGGGGTCAAATGGGACAGGGGAGAGTCCTGGGGTGGGAGTCCCAGGCAGGAACTGTCCCTTAGCCAAGAATTGGCCACTGGCAGTACAGGCATCTAGAAGGATGTGGTGTCTGTGTAGGTGTGGTGATGCTGGGAGTGTGCATTTGTGCATGAGGTAAAGAATGGGTATGGTGTGGACACTGAGAAATGTTTGTTACCCGGACATCTGTGGTGAAGTGTATAGAGCCTAGAGAGGTTGTGCACTCTGTACATGTTGAGGCAAAGACACAGTGAAGTAGGGTCATGTTGCAGTGTGTCCACGGTGTAGTGGTTGCTTACTGTGTTTGTGAGGACGGGTGTGAGTATGCTCTGTGTTCACGCCGTGTACTTGTGTAGGGGCGGGCACGTGGCGAAGTAGAGGCTGTGGGGTGTGTCCTTGGTGAGATGGGTGTGTGGGGGAAGGTATGCTTGCTTGCCCTCTGAGATATGTGGACATGGCGGGGTGGGTGCACTCTGTGCTTGGGCTGAGGCTCTGCAGGCACTAAGATGTGTGTACTCTTTGATCATGAAGTGAACGTCCACTGTGTATACATGTCAGATGGGAAAACAGCCCTTGTTCCAGGTCACCACCTGGCTGCCAGACTCCCACAAGCCTCTCTGCACCCTGTGCCTTGGCTTACCCACCAGTGAGATACAGGATGTTGACTGGCTCCAAGAACCCTGCCTCCCTACTGATGTGCTGGTGTCATCTGAGCAGTCCTCCCTGCCCCCATCATAGGACAGGCTCTTGGTGCCAGGTCTGAGGACCTCTTTCTGGCCTGATGTTCTCATCCGTGTAGTGGGATCATAAGCTATCCTCTGAGATAACAGAGTGAAGTGATAGGAACACAGTGGGTGCTCAGAATCGGGGAGCTGCAGTGGATACTATTGTGATCTTATAGGCTGGGCGGTTTGGCCGGGGCGCACCCAGCCTGGGATCCATGGAGAGAGAAATCTGAGGCCCGAGAGGGGCAAGGATTTGCTTAAGGCCACACAGTGAAGCTGTGGCAGAGCTGTCTCTGGAACTCAAGTATCCTTCCCAGCCTGGGGCTCTGCCCTGCTGCCAGGTGGCTTCAAAGGCAGTACCCAGCATGGAAGGCCAAAACCCTCTGAGGTGGAGAGCCGGGGAGCTTCAGGGTCCGGAGCACCATTACCCAGGTGATGTGCCCGAGGCTGGGCGGCCGGCGGCGCGCTGAGGGTGTGCGCTGCTCCGCACCCCTCGCCACCCTCGCTGAGGCCTGTCCGCCCATCCTCAGGTGCCCGGCGGCGGCGGCGAGTGGAGCACCGCGCTGCTGTCCCCGCGCGAGGCGGACTCCGCGGCCGAGGGCCCCATACCCTGCAGGCGCATGCGCAGCGGCAGCTACATCAAGGCCATGGGTGACGAGGACAGCGACGAGTCCGGCGGCAGCCCCAAGCCCTCACCCAAGACGGCAGCGCGGCGCCAGAGCTACCTGAGGGCCACGCAGCAGTCGCTGGGAGAACAGAGCAACCCCCGCAGGTGAGCGCTCTGCCCCGCCTCCTAGAGCCCCGCCCACAGGCAAGCGCCGCCCCCCGGAACGCCGAGTACCAGCCCCAGGACGTCTCCGAAGTCCTGCCTCCGGGGAGCCCCGCCCACAGGCTAACTTGCCCTTTTGGGAGCCCCTCCCGCTCGTGAGCTCTTCCTTCCCTGGGAAAGCGTCCTTCGCTCTCACGGGCTCCGCACACGGGCAAGGCTAGTCCCTAGATGAGCTCCTCACAAGTACGTCCCACTCCTGGGAACCTCGCTTTCCTCCGCTACGGGCCCCTAGGAAAGTCCCACCCCATAGGCGAATCCTGGCCGTACAGCCAAAGATCCGGGTGAACCCGGGCTCCCAAAGATCCAGCCCCCCTGGGTTAGCCCTCTCCCAGAGATCGTCATCCTTAGGTTGGCCCTGCATTTGATAAGGTGACTCTGGAGAACGCTGTCATTTGTTGAACCACCCCATAAGCCCCCAACAGTTAAGTCCCGACCCCAGGTGAGCCTCATCCTTTGGTAAACAATAAGGAGAATCTCTCTAGAGTGGCCCAGGTAAACCCTGCCCACAGGAGTCACATGCCCAGGTGAGTTACACTCCCACAGGAGAACTGTGCTAGGGAACCCTCTTCTTCAGGTTAGGAGAACCCTGCCCTTAGTGGGCCCACCACTTGTACCAGCAAGGTACTGACCAGGGAAGGCCAGAGACCCCTCTGCCCTTGCCCCTGTAATTCATGCATGTGGTGAGCTCCAAGACTGAGGAGGTGGATATATCCCTAAGTCAAAGGGAGATAAATAACCTTCACCTGTCCCATCACCCTGCCTAGAATTCCACCATTTGAGCTCCATCCTGTTGCTTTAAGACTTGGAAGAAGAATTAATGAAAGTGTGAACAAATGAGATGCATGCACACAGAAAGCAACAATTAAAATGTTAGATGTGAGGCCTTCACATGCAGAAGTTACCATGGGAATCAGAACAGAAAAGGGGGGGGGGTTACAGAAAAGCCCATCACTAAGTGCAAACCAGGTAAAACTTAGTAGAGCAGTTTCAGAGTCCTTTGAGGAAAAGAAACTAAAGCAAGTCAGAAACAAAAAGGAGAGTTAAAGGAAACAAGCTTAGTTCTTCAACTACTAGGGGCATGAGCCAAGGCTTCTGGGAAGACTTTGACAGAGGGAAGAAAGCAGTAACATAGCACTGATGCAGGGAGGGGCAGTGTCCTCAGAGAAGCCAAGTCTCCTTGGGACAGGGATTTGCTTAAGGGGTGCACAGTGGGACAGAAGGCAAGGAATGGTCTCCAGGTGGGAATTCAGGACACCATTGTCCAGTCCCAGGTCTGTCCCTCTCTGAGTCTCAGTTTCCCCATCTTTAAGTGAGGGGGTTAAGCTGGATGATCTCTAAGACACTTTCTAGTACTGAGATCCCACAGCTCCGCGAATGACCAGTGGGCACTGAGGTGGGAGAGGTGGACAGGACCCACCCAGGTAGAGACCTTGAATGAGAGGGAATTAAATAATACAATAGTAGCAATAGTTACGGGCACCATCTGTTAGCACTTGCTGTACTCTGGGCTCTTTACCTGCCCCAGTGCACTTTAATCTGCATTACTGAATCCTCAAGCAGGCAGGCACATTGTCATCCCCACTTTATAGGTAAGGAAACTGAGACATAGGCAAGGGGTTATGATTGCCCACGGTCACCCAGTGAGGAAGTTGGATTCCAATCCAAGCTCATCTGTGTCAAGGCCTGAGCTGTTGGTGCTTGAATCTTCACCCCAGAGCAGTGGTGAAGGAGGAACCCAGGGTCAGATAGATGTGAGAAAAATTGAAGAGCCAGGGCCATGGGAAGTGGTGAGTCTTTGGGAGGCTGGTGGAAGCCATCTGGATATCATGTGGAAACTGATATCTGGAACCATCTGGAAACTGATGCCCTTTGGGCAGTTCTAGCCTGAAATCAAGGCTCTGAGCCTTGACCTACCTACTCCGTCCAGCCACTGAACCGGGCTGGTATGCTCTGCCTTGGGTTTGAGATGGTCAAAAGTGAGCTTGTGCTGCCACCTTGCGGCTGCAGCAGACATGACAGGTGGGGACCACCTGCACACTCCAGATGCAAGCCTCCAAAAGCTGGGAGCTCTCCCCATGCTCCTTGACCCTGACACCCACCTACTCTCCTTCACTCACCAACACTACACAGGCTGGCAGTGACTTCCATTTTTCCCTCTGCCACTGGATGACCTTGGCCAGTCTTTTCCCCTCGGGGCCTCAGTTTCCCAGGCTGAACAATGGGTGTGCTGAGCCCTGTCTGCCCCCCACCCTCACCAGGAGTCTGGACCGCCTGGATTCAGTGGACATGCTGCTGCCCTCCAAGTGTCCAAGCTGGGAGGAGGACTACAATCCCGTCAGCGACAGCCTCAACGACTCCAGCTGCATCAGCCAGGTGAGGGTAGTGGGTAGCCAGATGGTCAGTGGGTGTGAGAGCTCTCACCCAAGAGGACAGACATCCAGGCTGAGCCCTTGTTGAGCAGTCCCCAGATGTCCACACTGTGCTTCTGTTTGGTCTTTGTTCCTGAAGCTGCCTGTGTATGTATGTCTGCCCCACTGACTGTCCTGTGCCTGGAGAGCAGTCACAGGGCCTGACATTGCATGAACTAAGCTGAGAGCCCTGAGGGAGGGACCACACCACTGCTATAGACCCAGGAGCCCTGAAGAGAGGTAACTGGAAACCTGGGTTTGAGTTCCAGTCTTGTCACTGATAGTATGGACCCAGGACAAGTCACTCCCTCCCTGAGCCTCAGTTTCCTGATTTACCACAGAAGGGTGACAATTCCTATCTCAAAGGTTGTGAGGAATTAATGAGATAATGAATGTAGTGTTCTCAGAAAAGGGTGCCTAACTTTATGGTTATTATTGTTATTTTGCTGTGTGACCTTGAGTAAGTTGCTTCTCTACTCTGGACCTCCAAGGCCCACCGGCTCAGTGGAAAGTTGGACTTCCAGGGTCCAGACACCTCTGCCACTAACAGCAATAAGCATACTGTGCTGTACTTTTTCATTCTCATAACCACCAACTCCTTGAACCCTCACAGCCACCTCCGGGGGTGGGTGTGCTCATTACTTATATCCCCATTTCACAGATGAGGAAACAGGCTCAGATAAGTGAGGCCACACAGCAAGGAGAAGGCAAAGCTGGGCAGGGATCCGGGGCTGTCAGACCTAGACCCGGACCCCAGCCTCTGACATATGCACAGCACTTTAGGGTTTGCAAAGGGAGGATCAGCTAAGTTTCAAGGGCCCCCCGCATGGTGTGGATGGGGAGGTGAGGCCCAGAGAAGGCAACACCTGCTGGTAGTAGCAGAGTGAGGCAATGGAGGCGCCAGGTGCAGACCCAGCCTCCTCTCTGGGCAGGAACAGGCCGCAGGTCCCACTGTGTGTAGCCCCATGGCCCAAGCTTGCACTGCTTAGACCTGGAAGGCTTTTGGACCCCAGCTCCTCACCACTCCGTTGTTCCTCGCCTGGCCAAAGCCACCCCCCCACCCCGCTCCAACCCCAGCCCCCTGCCCCCAGCACTGTCGTTCCCAAACCAAGGAGACTGACCTCAGACATGGGGAGGAATAGAGCACCCCGGACTCTCTGTCCCTGCCATCCTCATCCAGGCCCCACCAAATTTCACATGAACAGTTGCCGTGGCCTCTAGGCCTATCAACTGCACTCTGTTCCCAGTGGCCAGAGGGAGCTTGTGAAGGATGTAAGGCAGATCACACCACATTCCTGTTCCAAACCCTCCATGGTTCCCACCTGCCCTCAATGAAAGCCAGACTCCTCACTCAGACTTGTACGGCCTGCCTCTCTCTCACACAGGATCTCAGACTTGCTCTGTCAGCCACCCGTTCCAGCCACACTGGCCTCCTTTCTGCTCCTCACACACACACACACACCCAATTCCTGTCCTGATTTCTGCATTCGCTGTTCCCTCTCCCAGGAGCACCCCTCTCTCAAATATTTGCTCAGCTGGTTCTTCTCCGTGTTTCTGGTCTTGGCTCAAATGTCACTTCAGGGGAACCTGCCCTATGGTTTTCTAAAGGAGCCCCGAGGGCACTGTTCCCTTACCCTGCTTCATTTTCTTGACAGCACTATCCTATCTGGAATTATATCTGTTTATTTACTTGGTGTCTGTCTCCTTCTTAAGACTGGGAGCCCCCTGCAAGTGGGGCCTTGCTGTGTGGTTCCCCATGGCGTCCTTGACCTCAGCACGAGGCACAGGGCACATAGGTGTTTGCTGAATGGGTGGCTTCCCTCCCTGTGTCTCCCATCCTACCATGTTCTCTTGTCCCTCAGTCTTCCTCTTTGTATCTGTCTCCCTCTGTTTTTCTCTCTCCTCATACACATTTTTCTCCAACTCCCTCTGGTAGGTCCCACATCCATGTTTCTCTCTGAGTCTTCCTCTCTCAGACAACTCATCTTCACCTCTGCCTGGCCCTGGCATCTGGAAGGAACACTTTTGTCCTTTGGCTACACAAAAGAGCACATGGAATCAGCCAGGCTGGGGATGCCACCAGGTCTCTGCCACTGCCCTCTGTCCAGCCCAGCCCTCTCCTAGGCCAGGGCCCTCTGAGCTCTCAAACCCTCACCCCTAGAAGATTGAGTGATCCAAGCCACATATGTGCCCCTAAAGTCAGAGATATCCCTCTGGCTGTGTCTCTGAGGCCTTGACTCCTGCCAGAAGGATCCCCCTTCCCACCAGGCACTAGGATATGTAGGCCCTGACCAGGGAAGAGAAGTCTCTGGGTTCTGGGCCTAATCTGTAGATCTGGGGGTGGGAGAGCCACCTGCCTAGGTGAGAGGCAGCAGACAGGGCATCTCCCAGGGGCCAGACCAAAAGAAACATGTGTAAACCGCAGATTACAAATCGTCAGTAGCACCCAGCCCCAGAAGGAGTGAGCCTCCCATCCCTGAAGGAAGCTAAGTGAGACCTCCTAGCACCTAGGCCTCAGCCAGTCTGGGGAGGTTAGACCAGCCATCCACTAGTTCTCTTGCAGCTGAGCCTGAATCCCCTACCCCAGTTCCCACCTTTGGTCTCCCCATAACCCTCCCCCTCTCTTTCCTGCAGATTTTTGGACAGGCCTCCCTGATCCCCCAGTTGTTTGGCCATGAACAGCAGGTCAGTATGCTTGCCATTCTCTTGTACCCTGATCCCAGAGTCCAGGGCTAGGCCTGACACCTGGCATCTGAGTGGTCTTAGCCCCTGCCCAGGCCAGAACCAGGAAACAGAGCCAGCACCAGGAAAGTCACATCCAGTGAGACCCACACTCTGCCCTGACCTTCCACTCACTGGCCCTTTCACTTCATTGTTCTGTGCCTCAGTTTCCTCTTCTTAAAAATGGGAAAGAATGGGCTAGTCCTATGGATGGGGGAAGAAATAATCCTGGGATAAGAGAAAGCATACCCTGAGAGTCTTCTAGCTAGGAGACTTTTATTTGGACAAGTTGATGGGCGCGGGCTGGTGGTATTGGCCACCTTTCTTGGGCTCCAGCAAGACCTTTAAGTATGTTGGGGTGTTGGCATGAATGCAGAGACTTTTCAATTTTACAAAACTTGGTGGAGGTGGTGCCAGTCCTGGCACTGTCTGGTTGCCCTAACGGTGCCCCCTTCCCATACACACCATCCTGCCCCTGGAAGTGGCCCTCTCCTCCTTCCCAGGCCCCAGCCCCAAGGCCATAAAGAGAGACAGGAAAGGTACTCCAAGCTCACCCCCTCATTGCAGCCAGCAGTGAACAAGGGACCTGTCCAAGGGGCAAATCTGGGCCTGGCCCCTCATCTCCTGACTCCAGCTATGGATGCCTCGTGTGCCTCCACCCTCATGTCATGGTTCTTGTCAAACACATTATTCCAGAGGGTCTTTGGGGAGCCCACAGTGAGCCAAGTGACCTCCTTCTCCCCTAACTTCCACAGGCTCGTGGTAAGGATGTGATGTGTTAACATACAAAATTCCAGGGCATTCCCTGCACACAGTATATCCTCAGAGATATACGTACCAACAGCCCTGACCCATTGGCCTGCCCTCCAGAGCTTGTGAGCATCTTAGCCAATATTTACAAATCCTTGTACTCACCTCACAGAGCTGCCTATAATAATAGGGACAGGTCACCAGGTGCTTACTCTCCTGACACTGTTCTAAGCATGTGATATGAATTATCTCATTTAATCTTGACAACAATCCTATGAAATCTGGTCTATAATTAGTCCCTATTTTATAGATGCGGAAACTGAGGCACAGAGCAGTTAAGTGACTTGCCTACATTCATATTACAAGGAAATGATGGACCCAGGGTTGAAACTCTGGCAGCCTAGTTCCAGAGCTATGCCATGGCTGCAGTCCCTAAGCAAGACCTCATTGCCCTTGGCAATCACGAGGGCCTTTCAGTGTACCTCAGGTTGTACCTGTGGAGGATAAACACCTATCTCTTGAATACCCACTCTAGATGAGTTTTGGGTATGCCACATGGCCTGCATTTCAGTTTATCAGTATCGTCCGATAGAACTTTCTGTGAAGGTGGGAATGTTGTGTACTACATGCTGTCCAGTAAGATAGCATGAGCAAGTGAAATGTAGCCAGTGTAGCTAAGGAACTGAATTTTTAATTTAAATTAATGTACACCTAAATAGCCACACATGGTTAGCTGCTACCATATTGGACAGCACAAATTTAGAGCTTTACAAACATATGCTGCAGATTGGGTGATGATCCATCTAGTCGTTTTACCTGATGCAGTGCCAGACAAGTACACAAGCATCCCATTTCATTTAGATAGGAGACACTGACCCAGAGGATAGTGATACTTGGAGGTCACACAGCCAGGTCCAAGGCAGAGCTGGTCCCAGGCCCAGCTCCATCTTTCCTCCACATGGTGCTCAGTCAACTTCTGCCCTCTCCCTTCTTGCGTAGGCCTCCCCCAGGACTTCCATTCAGTATCCATCCTTTGCCAGCTGACTCCTCAGATTATACTGTGTGGTCTCCAGTTACCATCATGCCCTGAGACCTGGGTCAGACATACCCTTCCAGGACCCTTGGAGAGTATATGGATGGTGGGCCCCTGTATGCCCACACTCTCAACTGCAGATCTGTAGGACCTTGGATGGCCATCTCTAGAGAGACACTTAGAAACCACCTACACAAGGTTGAACTGGATGTGAGATGGCACATAGCATACACATCCCCATTCTCCATACTGCCCATGGCAGACATCACTAATCAATCCTCACTGCCACTACCCTTATTCCAGTTTTATCTTCTCTCACCAGATTATTGCATCAGCTTCATCTCTGGCCTCTGCCTCCATTCCAGACTCCCTTCCCAACATTCATTCTGTACCGCAGGGCTACATTAATCTTCCTTAAATTCACATTTAGAGTATTGATTCAGCCACTTCCTCATTGGGTACACCTGGAAAGTATCTTCCCCTCACTAGCCCTCAGTTTCCTTGTGAAAATAAAGGGATTGGACCATAAGATGGTAAATATCTAGCACATCTACTGCCACTTCCCATTCCAGCATTCAAGGTAGACATTACTAGTTGATTATAGCCTTCTTTCTGGCTGAATTCAGATGTGACCTCAAAACCTATCAATTGATCAGTATGGACACACAAGATCTATTAAGTTTCTCCTGCATTGTAGACATGGGAAAATTGAGGTCCAGAGAAGTGACAGGGGCTGTATATATTTCTTAAGGGTTCCATCTGCCCACCCAGTACCTTGAGTGACATGGGAGGAAAGGGTGGGCTGACTTGAGGCCCCACAGACTCTCCAGCCCTGAAGCTGAGTCATCCACCAAGTGCCCAGTCCCTCCAGAATGGGCACTGCTGACCCCTGACGCCCGCCTTTGCCCGGATAGGTACGGGAGGCAGATCTGAGCGACCAGTATGAGGCAGCCTGCGAGTCGGCCTGCAGTGAAGCAGAGTCTGCAGCAGCGGAGGCACTGGACTTGCCGCTGCCCAGCTACTTTCGCTCCCGCAGCCACAGCTACCTGCGGGCCATCCAGGCGGGCTGCTCGCAGGAGGAGGACAGTGTCTCCCTTCAGTCTCTTTCCCCCCCGCCCAGCACTGGCAGCCTCAGCAACAGTCGCACGCTTCCGAGTGAGTACTGAGATGAGGGGGTTCTTTTTGTTTCTCACACGGGGACCTGAGGACAATTCCTGGTAGATCAGATGCGGGGAATGCCTGGGAAGAATCTATGGTGGGCTAGCCAGGGCTGGAGGGATGGTTAGGAGCAAAAGCAAGAGGCCTTGAGACTGAACTTCCCACAAGCTGGCAAATTTGAGGTCAAATGGAGGTCACAGAGGCAGATGTCATCACCGGCAGTAGGGTGAGGGAGTCACAGAGGGCTCCTGCTTTGGGATACTTGGATATTAGGGACTGTCCAGACCCTGGCTCAGAGCAGCCACCTGCTGGTGGGCAGGGCTTACTGCAGCCCTGCCTCCCTGTTTGGATTAGCTCCGTAGACAATAGGTGAACCTATCTGGAGGGTTAGAACCTACAGGCAAGAGGATGGCATCTGCATGGAGCCTTCTCAGAGGGGTGAGTTTGTAAGTTTCTCTCATAGTCACAGAGACAACCTGTCCTTCCTGATACCTGTTCTAAGTCCTCTGGAGACAGTCCATGCCTGATCAGAGAAAAAGGGAACTCTGTGTCACAGAGCAAGCCGTGAAAATCAAAACCAAAGAAAATCATAAACAATTTCTGGTTTAGTATAGAGAGCTTTGATCCTACTCTGGCTAGCTAGTTTTCCTTCCACAGTCTCAGGTTCCTCATCTATAAATTGAAGCATAAGCCAGACCCCAGAGAGCTCCTGGGGAGACGAAATAAGACTGTATGTAGGGAGTGTTCAGGCAGCCTTGCACATGGTGGGAGCTATTATTGCTGGTTCTCAGGCTTGACTCTGACTTTCTTGGCAATCAAAAGCAGTTGGGACTGGATTGTTGTAGGAAAAGAGACATGTTTCGAGTGCTCAATTGGTATTTGATATAAATAAATGAACTTGAATCCTATGGCTGTTCTATGTACAGAAAATGAGTTTACTGAGTGAATGAACTGGTCTTTGCAGGGGGCAGAGCCAGAAACTACTTTGTTTCACTATTGCCTTTCAAACCCTGGGTGATATCTGGGCAGATCCCTGAGATTTTCTCAGTCACTTTTAGACTTTAAGGAATAGTCTCATTTTTAGGTATTAAAAGTCCAGTCTGGACTCACTGCAAGCCTTCAGTCTTATCAACCTCAGATCTTATGCTTCTGCAGGTAGAGCCTAACTCAGGCTACGAAGCCCATGGTAGGGAGCTGGGTATGGTGGTTAGTGTCTTCTCTGTTCCTTGTTCACTAGTGGCTGTTTCTGGTCCCTCCAGGTGGGACAGGAAGGTAGCTAAGTGCGGGTGTTGTCTGGTGTCAGGACTTTCTATATAACAGATGCGATATGCTGGCTCTTTCTGCTAAGTCGTGCTTCTGGAGTTTCTTCTGTCCTGCAGGGCCCTCGTGGTGCCTCCTTTCCTGACATGGGCAGTCCCCCTCCAGCCCACTGCTGCTTATTCCCCCTTAGTGTCTCCAGCTGCTGGTCCCCCTCCCCCTCACTCAACTTCTCTTTGTTAGGGTACCTGGCCCTGCCAGGCAGTCATCTTGGGCAAAGTCCTCTGATGACAACTCCAGCCGTACTTTCTTCCTTGACTCCCACTTTATCTGTGTGAAAATGAGGCTCTTGCCATGTGGGACTCAGAAAGTATGGGCTTATCTGCTACGGCCTTTCTTCTAGACCTGCTGTCATTGGTAACCATACCAGTCTCTCCATTTCAGAGGTCTCCTAGCAGATGCTGAGGCCCACGTTCTAGAGCCTCCAAATCCAAGGGATCCCTGCCATGCTCTCCCAGGTACTCTGCTACAGTCCCATAGGAACCTCAGGTAAGGGGTCAGATTCCCCATATCATCAGGCCCATGAGAAGTTCTCTAAGCATCAGGTGGGCCTGGGGGGACACATAGCACACCGGCAATTTTTTTCAAATAGACCCTCAGTCCCAAATCTTCTGCAAACCCAATGTCTCACGAATGGACTAAGGATGGGTCATGGACTACATGTCCCAGAACTGTTTGGGTCCCTGCATCGAGCAGCTATTTCTACAATAGTTCTGCATAACAAACAACCACAAAATTAGTGTAATGCAACAATTAACACTTATTTCTTGCTCCCAAATTTGTGGGGGTCAGCTGGAACAGACCTATTCCACATCTCTCTCATCCTCCTCATAGAACCAAAGGGATCCTCCTGGCATTGGTGGCCCAGCCAGGGCATGTTCTTCTCATAGTGATGGCAGAAGCATAAGAGAGCAAGCTTAACTAATTAGCACATTTCAAGGCCCCTGTTGGTGTGCTATCTACTGAAATTCTGTTGGCTAAAGGTAGTCATATGACTAAGCTCAAAGGAGACAGCGAGGTACCCTCCTACTTTCGTGTAAGGAACTGTATTTTTATGGCAATGGTGCGGATACAGGGAGGGGTGAAAAATTAGGGTCAATAATTGAATCTACTATAGTCCACTCTCTTGACTACATTTATTCATGTCCCTCTCACATAGAAAATACACTTATCCCCAAGACTCCCAAAGTCTCATCCAGTCATAACAGCAGGATCTCATGATTTATGTCAGGTCTGGATGTGGCTTCTCTTGATTGTTTAACCTAGAATCTAAAAAGAAAAAGAGGGGGGTGCCTGGGTGGCTTAGTCAGTTAAGCGTCTGACTTTGGCTCAGATCGTTATCTTGTGGTGTGTGAGTTCGAGCCCCACATTAGGCTCTGTGCTGACAGCTCAGAACCTGGAGCCTGCTTCATATCCTGTGTCTCCCTCTCTCTGTCCCTCCCCTGCTCATGCTCTGGCTGTCTCTCTCTCAAAAATAAATAAACATTTAAAAAATGTTTAAAAGAGGCCAAAAATTCAATCAGCCACAGCTCCCCCGACCCTCCGACCAGTCTATCTTGTACGGTTGATCCAACACCTGGCACATCTGGCTTTAAATGTAGGGATGTGAAACTCCAATTATTCCTAGTTTGGGGGCTTTAGTCCAAACCAAGACACTTAAGAAAGTATCACGTAGCAACATCTCACACCTACCCAGACCTATGTGCCCACGTGAACCTCCTTTTGTAGACGTACAGGAAGTTGTATACCCTCAGAGCTATATAGGATTTAAAAAATTATAAACACACATGCACACTGATACTCTCAGATGTATCTGAGATCAAGCATATATACACTTGATCTCTACATATACCTGCATATACGCACTCACAGACATATATGTCTGCAAGACTCATACCACCTCCACACCTGTGAGGAAGTCGTGCCTCTAGCAGATTGGAGCCATAAGAAAAATTCACCCCTGACATATCCCTGGTCAGCCTTCCCTCAGGTCTCCACAGTGACCACTATATACTTGCTCGTCTCTCCTCCACCCTCTGATTCCCCTTATGCTCAGCAGGTAAAATCACCTGCCTCACAGGGAAAACCAAAGCCACCAGATTTTCAAGCCTGTGCCCAGAGCTGCAGCTGGTCCATATGGTATCTTTGTGCCGGGTTAGGAAAAGGCACTCCCCTCCAGACACTTAATTGCCGTATGCTGAAAAATTGTCATGATGCACAATTTTTACAAGAATAAGGTCTTTTACTGCCATCTGCCACAATTTTGTCATAATAAGTATATAATTCAATTATGTCTGTGTTGTAAACAGCACCCCCCTTATATATGTGGCATCCTTAATCAGTAGACCTTGGCAATCTTGCCCATAATGCCCTTCCTCCACATAGACCCACACTAACACCAACACACAGGCCCACCCTCATTCAGCCATTGTTTCCCCACAGGGGTCACCCCTGCTCAGAAGGCTGCCTCCTCCCAGGAAGTGAGAATTCTGATCATGCGCACACACACACCCCCCCCCCCACCACGGCTGTGCTGAGCCCCCAAGCTGCTGAGGGGTTGAAAGTTCTTTGTCACTCTCTCATGGGCATGTATGTACTCAGGCCATATGCAAGAAAGTAGGAGGATATGGGTGAGGAGTGGTTATTGAGGCAGTGAGAGCCTGGAAGGGGAGGACTGGCCTTAGGCAGAACATGGAGCTGCCCACCCACCCACCCACTTAGAGCTCGCCAGCTTCCCAGCTGCCAGTACCGCTGCCACCACCCCCTCTCACCCTCCCTCCCCCTTTCTGACCCAGATTCCACATTCCAGAAATAGCTCTGGCAGGTGACTGGCAGGCAGGGTCAACTCCAGCTAGGATGGGAGGGGAAGCAGCAGCTTGGCTATATATACACACGTGCCCCTCTCAGCCAAAGGACCTACCTGGAAGGGGCCACAGGGGTGCCATCACCCCCTCAGTCATGGCCCCTCTTGCCTCCTCTCACCCTCTGGGAAAGAGAAGAAAGAACAAAGAAAATTCTTCCTCCCACTTCCTCTCTTCTCTTCCTCTGCCCAGCTTCCATTAGTGCTCATTCTCCTCTCCTCCCTCCCTTTCTCCATCCCTTTCTTCCTGTTTCCCCTGCTCTCCACCCCCCTCTTCTCATCTTAGCCTTTGGTTTGCCTCCTTCAGCCCTGTTCCCTCCCTATGGCCCCCACTTCCTCCCCTCCCAGTTTCTGGCCCTCTTCCCTCCCTAGCCTCCCCTTCTGTGTCTCTCCCACTCCCTCTGAACCACAAAGGAGGCTTGGCATCACCCAGGCACCCCCCCCCACCTCCACCCCACCACCCTACCCCCAGCTCCTACCAACTGCATTCTCTGCACCTGCACATTTCCACATGCATGTGTACACACGTACACACACACACACACACACACACCAGATACACATGCTTGGAGGTACTTCCTGTCAGCACTTGAAGCTCTCGGCTGAATTGGATAGTTTCCTAGCCTGGAATATACCCTTGCTCCTTGCTCAGAGCCCTGAGTTCTAGTTTCCTCTCTCCTGTGTCACTCTGGGTGGGTTCTGGCCCCTCCCTGTGCCTCAAATTCTCCATCAATGTTGTGGGTCTTGGGTTTGGAGACCCCTCTCCCTGCCTGAATATCTCCCATCCAAGTCATCCTCTGACACCCTTCTTTGTCCCCTGCTGTCTCCCCTAGAACATTCCCAGTTTCTCCTCTGATTCACTCCCTCCTCCACAGATAGAGGAAGGGAGGCTGACAAAATTCCAGTAAGCAGTCAACCCTCCAGTCAGCCTTGTCCCCCTGAAGCCATATGCCAGGCCTAGCCCTCCATAATCTCTGGTTATTATACTACAGGCTCCTGTCAGATTGGACACTCCAGTTCCCAGAGTGTCAAGGCTGAGAGGAACCTCAAAGACCATCATGTCCAGAGATTGCAAACAGACTTCAACTGCTGTGTCATCTCTGATCCCTGGAGCCCAGGACTGAGATTTAGTTAAGCAGAGAAGAGTGGCACCACCATCAATTGGTGATGTCTGCTGTGGCCAGAATAGTTACACATATCTGACATTCCTAAGTTAACCCAGTTTGACCTCACATACATATACACATGTGCAGACCTCTTTCAAAGAAACTGCAGCCTAGAGAAGGTGAGTCAAGTCAAGGTCACCCACTTAGTAGGTCAAGGAGCTATTTCTCACCTGGGTCTGCCTGACTCCTAAGCCTTGAGTTTCCCATTATCCTGTGAGTGGGTGAGCCATCCAGGGGGCCTGGTAAAGAGATGTGGCATGGTTACAAGAGTTTCAGGGAGAATTATGTGGCAAGCTGTGCAGGATGGTTTGGAGGTCCAGGCAAGGCAGTGAGGCCTGGGCAGGGGCCATAGGGTGAGAGAATAATAAGAGGATCCAGGAGGCTTTCCTGGAGTGGTGATAAGAGGTCAGAATTCCCTGTTGCTGTACCTCTGCACAGGAGACACTGAGCAGAAGGCAGGCTTCTTCCCAGGACTCTACCAAGCCTTGGTCCAGGACAGTCCTGGTTAACCAAGTACCTACTGTGTGTTCAGTGCACAGATCATCACCCTTCTAAATCCCGTTTTTAGGCAGACCCATTGAGCCTTCTGGGGGGAAATAGTGACTGGGATTAAGGACTGGTCGACAGGCCATAAAGCCCAGGATTGAGATTCTTGAACAAGGGGCATTTCTTACACCCTTGGGGGTAGAGAGGTCATTCCAGAGGAAGAAAGACTAAGGTGCTTAAATGGAACCTTAGAGCCCCTACTAAGTAGTGGTTAAGGGCACGAGCCTTGCAATCAAGCCACTTTTTCATTGGATAGATGTTTATTGATCACCTACAGTGGGCCAGGCTGTGCTCTAGCCACCAGGGACACCACAGTAAACAAAACAGAAACCCCTGCTTTCTAGGAGAGTACATTATGTTGGGGTGGGGGAAGCAGATAAAATAATAAACATAAATAACGCAAATGTATGGTTTATTGGAAAATAGCCTGGGGGAGGGCATTGTTGCAGCAGAAACGGGATAGCTAGGGTAGACCTCGTTGAGAAACAAATGTTAAACAAAGACTTGGATGAAGCTAAGGAAGTATGCCAGGCAGGGAGAAGAGGTCCTGAGGCAGGAGGGTGCCTGGTGAGTTGGAGCAGGAGCAGGAGCAGGTTCCCTGTGGCCAGGGTAGAGCAAGACTGATCCTGGCTCTTCCTCAGGGGCTTCTAGAAATTTTCTAAGTAAATCAATTTGAAAATGAATGCTAAGTGAATAGCACAGGTGTAGCATAGCAACTGTGAGTAGGACAAAGTAAGCTAATACTTTCAAAGTGCTTACTTAGCACAGTGTTTGGCATCCAGGTGGCTCCATAACCCTCATTTTCTTTTGTTGTTATTATGCCTCTGTACAAAAATCGCTACAGTGGTATCAGAAACACTGTTTCATCTTATTCAGTAAGATTCTTTTCTCCATTTTACATTTATTAAAGAGATGCACAGAGAGGGTAAGGCCTTGCCTAAGTCACCCAGCAAGGCAGGTCAGGGAACAGGAGTTAGGTCTGTGGATGGCAGACCTTCTACAGGTACAGCCTGGAAGGGTGAGGCTGTAAGGAAACGACTCAACACCAGGACTAAACAAGGAGTGGGGGCCTCGCAGGAGAGAATGGGGAACTGGGAGGGCCATGAGACGTGAAGGGAGTGATTTAGGGATTCGGGCAGCCCCTACCGTGCTTTGCCCTTCAAGAAACACTGAGTGTGCTGGTTTTATTTTGCCGAGGACGACTCAAAGGCTCAGGGAGACTGAAAGAGCATCTCATACAAGGTCACAGAACCCTCCAAAGGGTGAGTAGGGATTCGAACCCAATCTAGAGGACTCCGTATGAGGACAGCAAAGGGAGGATGAGGGGAGGGGACAACTAGAAACACTTAGGGCGTAGAGTCCATAGTACTTGAGGTCTAATTTGACCATGCAGGGTTAAGAAGACCAGCTTAGGCTGCTTGCTGTGACCCTCAGTTTCCCCCGGTGACAGCGAGGTGTCGCCACAGTGACCTAGTGTTAACTCACACCGCTCCTCCCCCGGCACAGAGCATGCGTCCCGTTCCAGCTGGAACCGGTTTGGCGGGGCGGCTCGAGGGGCGGAGCCCCCGGTGCTCAGGCATGCGCGTGCCGACGTGGGCGCGCGCTCGCTCTCACGGTCCGTGGGCCTGGGCGTGGGCTGGCTGAGCGCGCCGCGCGCTTGCGCGCCGGGCCACGTGCCGAGGGGGCTGCGCGCGTCCCCGCCCGCCCCTGGAGTCCCGGGAGGCGCGCGCGCGCGCGGCTGACGCGTGGGGCGGGGCGGGGCGGGGCTGGTGCGGGGCTTTAACCCGGAGGCCCCGCCCCTCGGGCGTACAAAACCGGAGCCTCGGGCCGGGCCGCGTGAGGGAGGAGGGTGAGTGCCCGCCGCTGGCCGCAGCTGCCGCCAGCCTCGTCCGTCACTCCGTCCGTCTGTCCGGTCCACGTCGTCGCCGCTGCCTCCTCAGCCCGGACGCCCGGGGCCCGCCCAGCGCCGCCCGGAGCAGCCGCGGCCCCGCGAGGAGACGGGCGCCGCCCCCGCCCGGCCCTGCCCCCGCCCTCCTCCCCGTTTGTCCGTCCGTTCGTCCACCCGCCCGCTCGCGCTTCCGTCCTTCTGTCCGGCTGCCAGCCTTCGGGCTCGTCTCCCCGCTCCGCCCGCTTTGTCTCTCCCCGGCTCGCTGTCTCTTTGTCTCTGCCCTCGCGGTGCCTCACAGCCCCTCCCTCGCGCCCGGATCTCGGGTCCCCCTCAAAGCTCTCCGCTCATCCCTCGGAGCCTCCCTTTCTGAGCGTCCCGTTCCTCGGGGCTCCCCCTCACGGTGTCCCCACATCTTTGGGGGCCTTTCCTTCAGAACACCCCCCTCATTCCCCCACGCCTCCCCTCTGAGATTCCCGCACATCCTTTGGAGGGGTCCTCCCCTCTGTCTGTACCCTCAAATCCCTGTGGTCTTGCCCTCCTCTTAGCCCTCATTTCCGCGGGGTTTTCCCTCTTGGTGCCCCCCCCCCCCGTACACGCTGGGACCTCCGACATCCCTTAGGTGCTCCTTTGGACCCCCCAAAAGCTCCCCAGCTCCCAGACTTCACCCCTTCCTGCTATCCCTTGGTTTGTCTCCGTGTCTGTCTCTCCTTGTTCTCTCTCAGGACTCTGTGGCCCCCAATTCTGGGGATTGGGGTCCTCCGCTTTGCTCTCCCTGCCTCTGCCCCCGCATCTGTCTTGGTGGCCTCACCACTCAGTGGCTCTTGCGCTGAAGGCCCCCTTTTGAGCCCGCTCCTTTGCCCAGGGCTCTTGACCCCTTTGCTTTCTCTGCCCCTTGTCTCCCTGCTTTCTGCTCCCTTGTCTCTCCCTCTCCCCTTTTCTGTCTTTGCCGGGTCTCTGGGTCTCTGACCCCCCTCCGGCCCTCATGGCTTTGTGTCTGGAGCTCTTGAAGCAATGTGAGTGGTGGGGTGTCCGGGTCGGGCCGGAGTCCGCCCGCAGGCTGGCCGCGGCGAGGCTCCATGGGGTTGGTGCTGGGGCTAGGGCTGGCGCTGGGGCAGGAGGCTCTGGGGCCTCCCAAGAAAGGGGCAAGGAGGGAGGGGCCAGGCCTCCTGGCAGAGGTGGGAGTGGGGGGCCTTCTGCTCTGAGGCTTCTGCTTTGAGTTGCTTGAGTGTGTGGAGGGTGCCATGGGCTGGACGTCCTATTGGCTTGGTCCTGCATGGCCTGGCACTTTGTGATCGCTTGTGGGCAGGCCTGGGCTATTTTGGAGCTGGCAGGATGTGATATCACTTGGGCGTTTATTTAGACCCGGCTGGGGGGTGGGGGCTGCGTTCTTGCCAACTTGAGTAATGAAATTTTGCAGGGGGGTGCGGTCTTCTAGGCAGCTGGGCTGTAGGGTTTGTGGCCAGAACTTTGCAGGCCACCAGACTGGGCAGGTGAACAAGGGACTGTGCTGCCTTAGTCTTGCTGAGACTCTCAGGATGACGGGAGAGAGGAGTTGTTCTTGATCTGACCACCCTTGAGTATTTCTTTTGGTGATCTAAGAACTCTGGGCCTTGATTCTGCCGACTTCATGCTGTGAGACCTTTGATCACTCCAAGCCTCAGTTTCTCTATCTGTAGAAAGGGAATAACTGTGCTAGCCCCACTGAGTTGTCGTGAAGATCAATGAAACATCTGTAGACATGATTTGTGAAGTGTCACTTTGTCTTTAAACTGAGCCCCCCCCCAGAGGGAAAACAGCTTGCCTAGGGTACACAGCTAGTTTGTGGCAGAGCTAGGACAGGGATCCAGCCCCAGACTCCTTACCCAGAGTTCTTTACCCTTTGTTCCATTACCACCTGATTATTCAGGATTACGCCTGCCTTTCCAATAGGGCAGGGAGCAAGCCGTCCCTTATTTATGCTCTGATTCCTGGTTGCTCTTTGTCAGTTTGCAAAGGTAGGCATGTGTGCATAGCTGGATGTCTGCTGGGAGACAGTTTGATTTTCCATATTCCATCCCATTGTTTTTTGAGGGTGGGCCCTGTTTGGCCAGTGGCACTTGGGAATAAAGTGAGTCAGTTTGTAGTTGTGAGCCTTTGCTGCTTTTCCTGCTTCTCTGCAGAGTGGGGGAACATGGGCCCCAAGTGGGAGCGGCCCCACAGACACCAGGAGTCTGCTGTCAAGGAGCCTAGGATGTCTTAGAACTTTGGAGCAGATGAGATCAGCTGTTGTAACACTCTTGTCTCAGAGACCTACAGGGACCTATAGAGGGTTGAGCAAGGACTCCTGGTCCTCTTCTGTGACACTGCCTCTCAAGAGGTCACTGTCAGGCTGGTGTCCCTTGCCCACTGGTGTATAATGACCATTTCCAACATCCATTGATCTTTTTACTCTGGGCCCTGTGCTTGACACACTATACAGACTACTTGTGATGGGGAGGAAGAAGGGCTTGGTGTTTGGCCTAGAAGTAGGGGATCTGGATTCTGGTCTCCATATCTTACTCTCAGGGAGGCCACTTTCCCCTATGCTTCAGTTTCCTTGTCTGTAAAATGGGAATAATAGTCTTTTGTCCTAAGGCTGATTCTGAAATCACAGAATCCCTAAAGAAATTCTGTGAGGCAGAACACCAAGGTTCTGTTCCTGGCTGCGGTAAGATGCTGTGCGACTTCAGACAAGTGTCTCTCTCTCTATTTTTCTTTCTGAAAAATGAAAGGGTTGGATGGCATGGGCTTTTTGGTGCTTCCACCTCCAGCATTTGGGGATTCTAAGGTAACTCAAAGGCCACCTATTTGCGCCTGCATCTCATCTTACCTGTTAAAGGTGTGCTTGGTCACAGACCTAGAGGGAGAAGGTGTCGAATGCTGCAAGATGTGTGCTGACCATGTGCTGTGGGGTTTCATAGAAGAGAGCTCCTGTCTGGGCAAAGGGTTCAGAAGAGCTTCCAGGAGGAGGCAGTGCTTGAGTTGGGCCTCTATACCAGGCATGTTCTGCCTTTAATACAGATGGTTTCAGAGAGTAGAATTAATGTGGGTTTTAGAGTCATAAACACCTGGTTTTAATTGGTCTCCATCACTCATTGACTGTAATCTTGGGCAGGTTACTTTCTTTGAGCTTCAAGTTTCCTCATCTGGACTCAAGATATTTACACTACAGCATTGTGGTGAGGATTAAGTGAGATTATATGTTTAAAAAACACCTAGTACACCATAGGCACTTAATAAATGAACTTTTATCTCCCAATAATATCTGGGTCACTTTTTTCTTTGAGGAAACAAGACAGAGACCCAGCCTCTCCCCACCCACCCCCAGGCCTCCGCCTTCCCCCTGGTGTTCAGGTTGAGGTAACAAGGAAAGCACCTGACTGTTGTAATAAATAATAGGAGTAATCCTTTAATCTCTCACTTGCTTTGCGAGGCATTGTGTAATCTGTCAGGTTCTTTCCTGGCCATTGTTTCTCACAACAGTCCTGGGAGGAAGTCAGAAGCCATTGGAGTTCTCTCTGCTTCACAGGTGAATGAAGAATAGGGGGCCCAGAGAGGGACAGGAACCTGCTCAGGGTCCCACAGCATGGCAGTGTCAGAGTGGGCTTGAGCCTAGCCCTCTTGACTTTTCTTCTCCCACAGCTTTGCTCCATATTTATCGCTTCTGCCTCGTAGCCTGTCCCTCAGGCCTCCTTCTCTGGGTCTGGTATCTGTTCTGCAAGGAAGGTTTGCTTGACTTTTCCTCAGCCCCTGAGCTCTTCTCAAACTTAAACAGGACTGGCTTTAGGCTGGGTGGAGACTGAGTCACCATCTTCCCTGGCTGTGTCATCCTGAGCAGCAAGTAGACACACCCAGAGGGCCAGAGACTTGCTGGTTGTAGACAACAGCATGGCAGGCTTTCCTCCCAGAAGTTCAGATTGGCTCAGGAATGTCTCTCTTTGGGCTTTTAGGGAACGGCTGCAGCGGTGGCTCCCCAGGGATCTGGAAGCATGAGCAGCATTGAACAGTTGTTGCCTGGCCTTTCCTGCCCCAAGCCTTTATTTTTGCTGTACCCTCCCTGTGGTGCCCTCTCTTCCCGTAGAGGCCCACATTGTCAAATGCTGCCACCTCCTCCAGGAAGTCTCTGAAACAGACTGTGAATTCTGTCCCAGGTCCATACTTGTAGAAAAGTGGCCGTTGCTGAAAAGTGGTCACTTCACCTCTCTGCACCTCAGTTTCCTTATATATAAAATTTAGGTCTCTTAGCTTTATAAAGTTTGGGTTCCCCAGAGAGTCTCCTTTGGCAGGGGTAGGGGCAGGAGTCAGCTGTTCAAACCTGATGCTGCTCTGATGCTGAGAGCGTGTGGGCTGCGCTCTGGGAAAAGCTGAACTGAGCGTTTCCTGGGTTTGTATCACAGCTTGGCTTGTCCCCCACTGCGAGACCTTGGATTGATCAAGTTTTTGTACCTCAGTTTTCTTCTGTCATGTTGGGATGGAAACCCCTTCCTCACAGGTTGCTGTGAGGATAAGAACTTCTGTGGTAAAGTCCCCTTGAGAATAAGGAACTTGATGCTACAGTGCCATTTACCAGGTGCCAGGGACTGTGCTAAATGGTTTGTGGCATCATCTCACCATATTATTGCAGCAATCCTATGACGCAGATACCATTATTATCCTCATTTTACAGGTGAGGAAACTGGCTCCTCCTCATCTTTGTTTTGGGCAGGATTTGTTGTTTCCAGAAGCAAGTTACCCTTCCCTTGCTTAGCCCTGGCAGCAGACACTGTCAGACCTGGCCAGGGTGAGGGCTGTGGAATTGAACACTTAGACAGGAATGCAATCCTGTCATCAACAGGAGTTTAATGAGGCTGATGAGGTGTGCAGTCTCATCACCTCTCAGATTCCTGGATTTCCCAGTCCTGGCTGTGGCTGCCTCTCCTCCCTCCACCTGTGTTGAAATCAGCTGGTTCCTCACCCACCCACTCGTGGGAACCAAGGCTATCTTAAAGACAAATGATATCCATATTCTACAGCTGAAAGATTGTTTCTTGTTTCTCAGTGAAGAAGCAGGCCCAGGTAAGGGTAAGGACAGGGATGTGCCTAGGATCCCAAAATAAGACCATGCCAGGGCTGGACAAGAACCATGGCCCTGCCTGCCCACCTAGGTCACCATTTCTGTGTATTGCTGGCCTAGGTCACCCGGTGGAGAGTGGGAACACTGAGGTTTGGTTTGGGCAGTTAATTTTCCTCATAGGACGACAGGGGGAGAAATGGTCCCAAGTGGAGCTAGACTTGGCTCAGCCTGGAGCCAGATGGGCTTGGAAAGCACTCTCTGACCAGGGCTCTGTCCTCCCAGCCCTGGGCTGGGCTCTGAGAGGCTGGGAAAGAACAGACAGGGCCTCTGCACTTGGGAACTTATGGTCTGACAAGGGAGACAAGGCCTACAATTATGAGAGACTGTGTGACAGTCTGTAATTAAGCGTCTGCTGAAGAAAAGCATTGTTTGGGAAGGAAGAAGTGAGTGTGTGCCAGAGGAAACAAGAGCCCTCTTGAAGGGGGCTGGATTTGCAGAGACAGAGGGTGGGGCTGACGTTCTAGCGAATGGTTTGTGCAAAGGCAGAGGTGCGGAGGCTGGAAGGTAAGCATGTATTTAGGGAAAGGGTGAGTAGACCAGTTTTGCATCAGGGCTCTGGATGAAAAATCTGGGAGGGGTCAAGAAGTTGTAGGCAACATTGGACATCAGCTGAAAAGCAGAGGCTTTGGGGAGCCATGGAAGATTTTAGAGCAGGGGTAGCACAACTCCCCCCCTCCCCAAGAAGGTGAATCAGGCTGAATGAATTGGAATGAATGAAAATGATGACAGGGAGGAAGCATTGCAAGCATTCAGCTGAAAGAAGAGGGTGAGGTTTGGGTGGAGCCCATGGGATGGGAAAAGACATATAGGGTAGCAGGGGGTGTCGTGCTCTCTCAAGAGAGCCTGTCTGGGGGTTTGATGGCCCAGGGGGAAAGATGTTGGGTGTTGCTGCTTTGGGGGAGGAAATAACAATCTGAGCAAATTGCTTATATAGCTGCAATGTACCAGGCTCTGTGCCAGGGCCTCCATGGGTGCTGTCGAAAATCCTTACACCAAGCTGGAGGCAAAGGGACTTACCGACCTCCTTTTACAGATAAGGAAAATGGGGCTCAGACCCAGGGCTGACTGTCTGCATACTCTTGACTCTTACCACAGTTCAGCTCTGCTTCTTGGAAAAGAGACTCTTACTATCAGGGTTCCAGGAATCTGAATCTTCTTGCCTGTTGAATTGGGGGCACACAAATACATCCCCTAAAGCCTATAAGCCCTTACTCTCTAAAGATCTGGAAAGTCGGGGCTGGTGCCAGTTTAGAATTTCTTCAAGGTAGGAGAGTCAGGGAAGCGAGGGGCCTTCACATCATCAGTTTTACTCACCAGGCTGTGAGCAGCCTCCAGAGTTGGACTTCATATGTGTCTAGTCCAACGGTGGCTCGTCCGTGACCGGGTTCATTGGGATTCTCAGCCAGCTGCCACTAGAGAGGGTGTTCCCTGGCCCAGCCAGAGAAATCAGCCACCCACAAAGACAGGAGGGGACTTGTCCCAAGTTGCTCTTGACACTGGAGAGCCAGGTGATGGAGTCCAGTTCCCATTTCGCAGGCTGCAGCCAAGGATACTTCCTGGGCAGAGAGAAGGAGAAGGGAACTGGTACTTACCGAGCGGCTTCCATGGGAGGCAGCAACGGTTGATCCCACTGCACAGCTAGGAAACTGATGGCTTGGCCAATCATTCTCCTCCTCTGTGTGTCCCCCTGAGCTGGACCTTGGGTCATGAGGCAGAGCAACCACATGGCAGGCACATCCTCTGTGCTCTGCTCACTCCCCTTCTTCTTTGCCTCCCTGGGAGGTAAACACCCCCAGGACCCATATGCCAGTCTACTTTGGCAAATGTTCTCTGAGCCCAACTATATGCAAGATATGATTGTAACTGCACCCATCTTTTTCATACCAAAATCTAGACAAAGGTTTTGATGAGGGATTTTTGTTCTGCTTCTGAATAGACACAGCCTCTTGTGAGAAAATACTCAGACATTGGAACAGTGGACTAGAGCAAGCAGCCTGTACTGTCGCTTTCAATTGTAGTAATTCATTTGATTAATGCTTTACCATTTGCCCCATGGTTTCTCACAAATTTGACCATCCATACGTATATTCATTCTTTTTATTTTGTTTTCCACGTGTTGGTTCTGGATCCTTAATATTTGTTTAGCCTATTTTTGATTTGCAAAGTACTTTCATCCACTTTATCTCAGTAGATCTTATATACCTCTGGGAGGTCATTACTATTCTTGTTCTCCTTGTTTTCCAGAAAGTGACTTGACCAAGGTTACTCTGGGATTCACTGGCTGAGCTGTTCATTCATTCAACAAATATTTAAGTGCCTGCTGAGTGCCAGGCAGC
The DNA here is from genome assembly GCF_022079265.1 of Lynx rufus. Classification (NCBI taxonomy): domain Eukaryota; kingdom Metazoa; phylum Chordata; class Mammalia; order Carnivora; family Felidae; genus Lynx; species Lynx rufus. Next base: position 22,932,266 of record NW_025814896.1, on the reverse strand, counting down.
GAGCTGGCCTTGTCACTACAGTGGCAAGCAGAGCAGTCTTAAGAGACTTAGTCACTCACCTCCCAGAGTTCACAGTATCACGGAGGTCTAGCCAGGATTTACGCCAGCACTCCTGACCCGCACCCTGGACTCTTTCCACTGCAGACCCCTGTAATTTGGGCTTGTGGCTTAGATCTAGATTGTTGTAGTCTGTGAGTCCTGAGCCTAGAGCATTGTGGAAAAGCAAGCCAAATTTTTTTGCAGTAAATTTCTGCAAACTGAACTTCAAAAGTGACAAAAGAGGTCTTCAGTCATGACTTAATTATTAACAAGAAGGTGAGAAAGGACATCTCAACAGAAGGCCATCTGCTCCTTCTCCTGGGGGACAAGGGGTGGGGGAGTTGCCCGAGGGCTGCTATACTCAACATCCTTGCCTGAATTTTCTCCAGCTTCCAAATATTTGATTACAGTCTGCACAGGTGTGGAGCCCTATGGCCATGTGCTGAGCTGGGGACCCTCCCTTGCCTCCTTTAATATTAAATGAGATGAAATAAAGGCAGATCCTAGAATTTCATGCCTAGAAAGGACTCTGGCCCAGCCCCCTCAGGTCCCATGAGTGGGAACCAAGCATTAGAGAGGAAGGGACTTGCTAGGATCCCATTTTGAAAGAAATAATCCTTCCTCTTCCCGTTTTACCAGCCTTACATAATAATTTCCCCATTGCTCCCTGTAGGAGCTCTCTCTTAGCTGAACCTGTTCCACAGTCAAGCCATATTCACATCTTCCCTATGCCTTAAGACCAAGTTTTTTATGAGTCTGACATTTTTCCCCTGCCAGAGCCCTATGATGTCCAGGCTGCCTCCATCTACTGTCAGAGGCTGACCACCTGTTCTACAAGGCTAGACCAGTAGAGGCTAGGCCTCAAAATCCAGATGCCTGGGCCCTGAGACATACAAGAGGTTTCTCTGGGTGCATTTTGCTAGAGTTATTTTTATGTGTAGAAATTACATTTTTATTGAAAAAGCAATTTGTGAATGTGGCTAAACTTTCAAACTTTGTAGAAAAAAGTGCCCAATGAAAAATTAGGGTCTTTCCCACCTCCACTCCTCAGTGATCACTGGGAACAGTCTTGATGTTTCCTTCCAGAAATACTCTTCATATATGGGCAGCTATGTCAATAGCATCCTTTTTTATTACACAAATGGTGGCATATTCTCTGCCTACAGCCTGCTGTTTTGTGCTTTGTCTTCTTCACGCAAGTCTAACTATGTTGTAGATGTACACAGGTCCATGGCCTCCTTTTCCATGACCATGTGACAGTCTGTCAGTGGATGGACCACCAGCTGTTTGTCCAGTCCTCTGCTCAAGGACATTTAGGTTGTTTCCAGTGTTGCTGCTGTGAGCATTGCTGCAGCGAGCACCCTTCCCCACATGTATGTATACCTGTGGAGCTGTGGGAACCATTCCTGCAAGTGAAATTGTTGTTGTAAAGAGTCTATGCACCTAAAATTTTGCTAGATGTTTTTTAAAAACTTTTTTTAATGTTTATTTACTTTTGAGAGAGAATGCACGAGTGTGAGTGCAGGAGGGGCAGAGAGAGAGGGAGACACAGAATTCAAAGTAGGCTCCAGGCTCTGAGCTGTCAGCACAGAGCCTGATGCAGAGCTTGAACTCATGAACCGTGAGATCATGACCTGAGCTGAAGTTGCACGCTTAGCCAACTGAGCCACACAGGTACCCCTGCTAGATGTTTTTGAATTACCTTCTTTTGCATTCTGAAAATGTGTATTTTTTAAAAAGCACTCTACCTCCCCTGGATTCAAATTCATTTCCTTGATTGAGAACAGACTTTTCCAGTTCAGCCCAGACAGGGGAAGGGGGTTGGTCAGTGTCACCTAGTAGTCCTCAGCCAATGAGGTATTTCCAGAGTAAGGTGCTGATGGAAGGAAGTGAGAAATGAAGGGAAGAAATGGGCTGGAGGGGTGACAAGATGGAGCCAGGATTGGGTGGAGGGAATTTTGTTGTAGGTACCTTGGGACCTGTTTATGACTTGGTCTCCAGGGAGAAGCATCCTCCCTCCCACACTGTATCCTCCTTCCTGTGTTTCTCTGGCTTGGGCTGCACCTGCTTGGCAGCTGCTGGGCCAGTGAACTCATTTATTCAGCAAATATTTACTGAGCTCCCGAATACCAGTGCAGGCTTGGCCACTATGTCCCTGCCCTTCTCTGACCCTCAATTTTCTTCATCTGAAAAATGGGGAGGCTCATCCATACCTTTCTCATGTCACGAGGCTAGTGGGAAAATTTGGTAAACCAGCCAGTGGGGAAACCCCATAAAACAGATTATAGTGGTCTTAGCTAGACACTGTGCCAGGCACCCTGGAGTCACTGAGTCTGATGTTTGGACCAGTCCTGAGTGGGCTACCATCAGTCTTAATAGATGGCTGGGGCAGCTGTTGGTGGGTGTCTCCAATTGCTATGCCAGGACAGAGTCAGGCTCATGCCTAGGATGAATTTGATTTGCCCCAGGATGCTGGAACTCCAGGGCCTGCTCAGGATGAAGGTGATTGGGTGACAGGTGAGGAAGAGGTAGTCAGGGAGACCAGGAAGGTCCCCACGCTGCGGCCAGTTTTGCCTCCTCTGAGCCAACAGGAAGGTCCTTTAGAGTCCCCCACAGGGCATTTCTGCTACTCCCTTTCAGCCTTCAGCAGTGGTAGGATGAAGAAGGGGAAGTTCTATAATTTTTCCAGTTTAAAATGACTAGTTTAAAATCACCAGCCTAGTTCCTTCCTCCCATTTTATCAATGGGAAAACTGAGGCCTGGAGTTGGTCTCCTCCCAGGTGTCCCAGTGAGTGGGCAGCCTTATTCGGATTAGAACCCAGGTGTTCAGCCCTCCCAGGCCTTAACCCTCACCGTCTTTCCCACATCGTCCCAGTCTTTAGTTTCACTTTGGGGTTAAAACCCAAAGTGAAAGAAAAAGGCAAAGCAGGAAGCAGCTGCCTTCATTCAGACCCAGCCCAGGCTGGGACTGGCCCTGGGGGACCCAGGCCGAGCTGGCCTTACAGGAGGAGAGCAGGCCTTTTCTCCCTCTTGCTCTGGAGGCCCTGGGGGGGGGGGGGGGGCCGCAGGGCCCAGCTGGGAGAGGCGCCAGGCTACAGACAGGCAGTGGCGTTCTGGCCTGTGCTGTCTGGGAGACGGCCAGTCCGACGAGTTTCCTGGTGAGAGCCTCACCCGGGTGTGGCCCCAGGTGAGGAGCTACTACCTTTTAAACTCCCGTCCTGGAGCAGGGCTGAGCTGGGCTTATGCTGGCCTGGGAAAGAAATCCTGGCTTCCCAAATCCAGCTTCCACAGAACAGTCCCATTCTCCCTGAAGGTAAGAGCTAGGGCCCTGTCTCTACTGTGAAAACTTTTAAACTTTTGGTCACTTTGGGGCAGGTATTTACCTCAACTCCTGGCAGCTTCTTAAGGACCCAGATGGCCCGAAAGCCTTTCTGCCCTGGTTCTAGTCCCAGTCTCAAGAACTTGGAAAGGACAGGGGTTGGGGGAGCAGGAGCCATGGCTTCTCCCGAGTGTTTAGGTAACTTCAGGCAAGATCCTCTCCCCTCTGGGTTTCAGATTCCCCATTTGTTTCTTGGCAGGAGGAGCTCTTTCTAGCTCTGCCGTTCAGTTGAATCAGTTTTGATCCCTTGGAAGCTAGGGAGTATCTTAACACCTGATTTGGTTGGCCTGTATATTTCAAAGATTAGCTGGGTTCTTAAGTTCCTGTGCTTTTTCTAAGAAAATTCTCAGCCTTGCCAGAGCAGATATGGTATCAATTTTGTTGCTCAACAAATACCAATTTCAGTGTACTTCTCTTCTCTGCACAATCACAGGGTCCCCAAGCACAAAGCCATTTTGGTTCAAGTCCACTCCCTGAGGGCTCACGCCGAGCACATGGTAGGTGATCAGGTAGGCCTAACTGTGTTAAGGCTGAGCCAGGCACTGGGGGAGAAGCCCACACCCCAGAAGTCTCACAGACCTGTAGTTAAGATCCTGGCTCTAGTGACATACTGCTGGAGTTTAGATCCTGGGCTGCCACCAAGAGCTGTGAGACCTTGAGCAAGTTGCTTAACCTCTCTAGACCTCAGTTTTTTCATTTGCAAAATAGAGATGATAATATTACCTGGCATTAGTCTCAGCATGTGGACAAGAGAAAGAATGTGTGTAAAGCACTGAGCACAGTATCTGGTACAGAGGAACCACTTAAAAAATGTTAGCTGCTGCTGTTATTGATACCCAGGGGGAGAGAGAAGACTTGAAATAGCTAAAGACTGTCCATGTCCCGTGCCTGGAAAGATGTAGGTGGACTAGATGCGGTGTTTGGAGGGATATCAAGTTTTGTCTGCCAAGTGCAGCGCTCTGATGGGGACTCTGGAGTGAATTGAGGCAGGCTTTAGAGAGAGGGTGACCTTCAAAACCTCAAAAGCTGGGTAGGATCCAGGTGGTGGAGATTTTGAGAGGAAGATACCCTGGAGTCTGGGGGTGCCGTGGGGAGGGGAGAGGAAGGGGTTCTGGATTAGGGAGGAATGGCAGGGGTTGGCTGCCCAGGGTCAGGAGAACTGAGATCAAGCTAGAATGCCTGCTGAGGGCCATCAGAGTCAACTAGGCACTCAGAGCCAGGGTTTGTCTCTGAAGGGTCATCACTCCTTGGACCAGTTTCCTGCTGGGACCTATTATTGAGTGTGCTGTGAATAGATATGATAGTTCCAGCTTCTCCTGGAACTTTCTTGCCTTCCCAGGCTTCGTGCGCTTCATGATATGGTGTTGCCCTGCACAGGGGTGTGGTAGCAGTCCACAGGTGTCTGCCTGCCTGGGGACAGTTTGGCCTGGGCTAGCGTAGGAAGAGTGGAACTTGGCTGACAGCACCTGTAACAGCAGGCTGCCTCTGCTACTGCTGCCCCAGCAGTTTCCACAAAGGGGGCGCGCATAGCAAGTGTATGGAGACACTCATTAGAAGAGGGTTTGGGTTCATCCCAGCCAATTCCTCCCTCCTCACAAGCCAACCTCCAAACAACCACCCCCTCTCTTTCCAAAGAGTCAGCCATTCTTGTGCTCAGAGTGCCAGGGGTGAGCCAGAGGAGGGTAGGGAACAGTTCAGACTTGGTCTCTTTCCTCAAGGAGCTTCCATTCAGCTTGGAATCCCCATCCAAGAAGGTGACAGATATACAAGATACTCTCTGCTTGTGATAAAGAGCCTTGAAGGAAACAAATAGGTGCTGAGAGGGAACTGAGGATGGGGAGGGCACGTCAGGGAAGGTGACCAGTGGGAAAGAGGCAGTCAGGGGCAGATTGGGAACAGCAGGGCTCAGGACCCTCAGGTGGAAAGTGTTTAGCATACTGAGGGAACAGGGAGAGGTTCTGTTATATCTGGAATGGTCTGCAAGGTCAGGCAGGGCCTCATCAGTCTCCATGACCTTGTTTGCTCTGAAGCAAACAACTTTCTTGCCCTGTAGGAGCCAGAGTGTCAGTGAATCAAGAGGTGTTGTTGTTTTTGTTTTTTTAAATTAACATCAGAACTCCCAGGGGCGCCTGGGTGGCGTAGTCGGTTAAGCATCCGACTTCAGCCAGGTCACGATCTCGCGGTCCGTGAGTTCGAGCCCCGCGTCAGGCTCTGGGCTGATGGCTCAGAGCCTGGAGCACGTTTCTGATTCTGTGTCTCCCTCTCTCTCTGCCCCTCCCCCGTTCATGCTCTGTCTCTCTCTGTCCCAAAAAAAAAAAAAAAAAAAAAAGTTGAAAAAAAAAAAAAAGAACTCCCAAATACTGACCTTCTGATTGGTTTTCATACTGATCCTAAGTCCTCAAGAAAAGGGTTCTTCAGCACTCCCTATTTATTGCTAATTTCCTTTCACATACCACCTCATGGTTCACAGGTTTTGTTGCTTCTATTGGCAGTTTGTTGCAGGTTGCAGTTATTGCTGTTTTTAGAGGTAATAACAACAGAAAGGCTAAGTGACTTGCCCAAAGTCACACAGCTTAATCAAGATTTGAAGGTTTTTTTTAATTTTTTAAATTTATTTTTTAATGTTTTTTTTTTATTTTTGAGACAGAGAGAGACAGAGGATGAGCAGGGGAGGGGCAGAGAGAGAGGGAGACACAGAGTCTGAAGCAGGCTCCAGGCTCTGAGCTGTCATCACAGAGCCTGACGCGGGGCTCGAACTCATGGAGTCTGAGATAATGACCTGAACGAAGTCGGACACTCAACCGACTGAGCCACCCAGGTGCCCCAAGATTTGAAGTTTTGGTTCACTGTTCTTTTTATTCTACCACACTACTTCTGTGTAAGAAGGCCAAAGCAGAAGTTTCTATTTTTAGCAAGGTTGCAACTCTAAAATGATCACAGTTAAAAAGTGTCGTATGGGGCTCCTGAGTGGCTCAGTTGGTTGAGCATCCAACTCTTTATTTCAGCTCAGGTCATGATCTCACGGTTCGCTTCATAAGTTCAAGCTCTGCATCTGGCCCTGCGCTGACAGCGTGGAACCTGCTTGGGATTCTCTCTCTCCTTCTCTCTCTACCCTTCATCTGTGTCCACCCACTCTCTCTCTCTCAAAATAAATAAACTTGAAAAGTTTTGGTATGGAATGCCATAATAGTAATTGTGTCCAGGCAATGAGATTAGAATGACCTTTTTCCCCTTATTTTCTACAATGTTATTTATAGTTCATTCTTTTTTTTTTTTTTTTTTTTTTAAGAGAGAAGTGTGCATGGGCGCAGGGCAGGAGCAGAGGGAGGGGGGGAGAGAGAGAGAAAGAGAGAGAGAGAGTATCTTAAGCAGGCTCTGTGCCGATGCAGGGCTCCATCCCAGGCTTGTGGGATCGTGACCTGACCCAAAATCAAGAATCGGATGCTCAACCAACTGAGGTGCCCCTGAATTCTTTCTTTTTATTTCCCTTTCTTGAATGTCGGGAAGGAGATTGTAGGCAGATTATAGATCAGCCCCTTCTCACAAACACATTTAACTCAAAGTTGAAATTTTAAACATTCATGTTATAAGTTTTTTTCAATTTTTTTTTACATTTATTTATTTATTTTTGAGAGACAGAGACAGAGCACAAGTCGGGGAGGGGCAGAGAGAGAGAGGGAGACACAGAATCCAAAGCAGGCTCCAGACTCTGAGCTGTCAGCACAGAGCCCGACGCAGGGCTTGAACTCACAAACCGTGAGATCATGACCTGAGCCAAAGTCAGACACCCAACCAATGGAGCCACCCAGGTGGCCCTCATGTTATAAGTGTTTTAAATATTTTACTTTGTGACTTTTGGATTTGGGGTGTAAAACAGCAAGTTGATATTTGGGGCTTATTGGTAGAGAATTCCTCAGTGGACTCCTCACTAGCCTCCCCTTTTTAAAAAATTGGGATAAAATGCATATAACAATTTACCATCTTCCCTATTTTTAAGTGTACAGTTCAGTGTCATTAAGTACACTCACATTATTTTACCACCATTCTTCTCCAGAACTCTTTTCATCTTGCAAAACTGAAATTCTTCATGCCTTAAACAACCGCTGTCCATTCCTCCCTCCACCCAGCCCCTGGCGGCAACCACCATTCTACTTTGTCTCTGAATTCAACCACTCTGGGTGCCTCATTCACAGGCCCATTTTAAGAGAATGTATTGGAAAGGGGGTAATATCTCTGAATAATTAAGTCTTTGGGTGGTGATTAATTCTCCCAGTTAATGCACACTGCAACTCACAGTTTCATGTGCTCATGTTCCAGCATAGTTGTTAAAAGACTGATCATCTCCTGGGAGGGCTTTCTCCACACAGGTGGCCTTGGTTCCAAAGCCCATGGTGGCTGCATGGAGCCTAGCCACAGTCCCCTTGTGGAGGTGGAATAATAGGACGGGGAAGGCTGTGGATTTAATTATAGCACCCAGGCACAGTTCCTTAACTACTTACTTGCTGTGGGATTTGGGCCAAGTCTGTCCACCTCTCTCAGCCTCAGCTTCCTCCTCTGAGAAATGGGACAAATACTTCCTGTCATGTGGACATCCCAAAATCGGTGAGACAGATAATGGACTTCCTTTTGCAGTCTTGAGGATCCTAGCACCGTGTTCAAATGTGGTTAAAGGCAAGGCAAATAAGGCTCCTGATCCCCATTTTACAGAAGAAGCAGAGACTTAGAAGTGACTGGCCCGAGGTCATTCAGCACTTAAGTGACCACATGGGGCTGAAAACCAGCCACCCTCACAAATTGCAGCTGTTGAGGGTTCCTTATTGGTCAGTCTTTTGAGGGTGAGGAGACTGTGAAACAAATAGTTGCTTTCCTATCTTACTGGATTTTAAACATTGCCCAAGAAACTCTGTTGTTGATGGTCCTACAGGGGAGGATGAGGGGTTAAGGTTTTCAGTGGGGAGTCAAGGACAGTGATTCTGCACCATGGGAATAGAGCATTTCTGTGATCATCTGGCCCAGGGACAACAAATACCTTGTTCTTTGCAGTTACTTCCCATACTAGGCTCATGGCGGTCTGCATCAGTCAACCCCAGCATTCCCACTGAGCCCGGGCACAGCGTCAGAATCCTTCTTAACACAGGCGGGTACTACCAGTCAACGAGAAATAGCACACTCAGTGCAACCTGTGCCATTTCCAACCTAGTATATTCCCCAGCTTTTACAGATGTGCAGCAATCCTGGCAGGGGAAGGGACTGTTTCAGGGGCAGGTGATGTCACAGGTCTCTTTGTGAGAGTGGAAAAGGGTCTGGCAGGACAGCACAAAGCCTGGGGAGGTGTGATGAGTATGCTTGCAAAAACATCGAGGCACAGTAGCTCCCAGAGGGTTAGAAGCTGTCAAGGTAAAGTCCACTTTCTTCAGCCCTTGGGTGCTGGTTTGGGCTTGAGGTCTTTGTGGAGGTGCACTCTAGTGAGACTCTACCAGCAGCAGGAGAAGACCGAACTTGTGTTTCTACAGCGGCTTCTAAGCTTTGTAGGATTTTGTGTGGCAGTCTGGCTTGTCATGAAGTTGTGTTTTTACTACTTGTCATACTGGATGCTGTGAAGTTTGGGTTCTGGAGGTTGAAACCTGTAGGGTTTGCACTCACTTAACAGATAACACATGATTTGCCATGTGATGCTGAGCAGGTCCCTCAACCTCTCTGAGCCTCCATTTCTTCAGCAGCACAAGGGGAGATGGTGAGAACATCTCCTCGCTGGGATCACATATAAGATGCAGGTGTAAGGACCTCGGACAGTGACTGGGCCACTGCAGTAGCCACCGATTCCTGAGCAGACAATAAATACCACTGGTAATTATGAGTATCAGCCACTAATATTCACCTACTTCTTACACTGCCATTGTGGGGGCAGGGTTCTGTGGGCAGGGTGGGTGACCTTCACTTGGGTAGGTGTTCTTTCAAAGAGATCTTCTCAAATGTTACCATATTGTGCTTTCAGAGGTGGTTGGGAGAAAAATCAAGTAGGGAGGGCTATGGGGGCGTGAGGAGGACTTGTAGTCACGCTGTAGTCACGACTTGTCCCAGCGCCTCTGTCTCCTGCTTGCCAAGTCACTTCTTACAGATTTTTCTCTACTTGCCGTGTCCTCACAGTCTTCTTCCAGGGGGAAGGCCCTGAAGGTCTGTAGTAGTTTTGGGGTAAAGTCAGAAGCAGGGTCCTACCTCCTAAGTGTCAGCAGACATTTGCCTGGGCACCTTTTCTGGGCTGAAGTTGAGGTTACAGGGATGGAAACCACATAGTCACTGCCTTCAGGGGGCTCAGGGTCTGAAGGGAGAAGCAGAAAAGCAAACAGGCCTATAAAACAGTGTGGTGGCGAGGGCCAGTAGCACATCTAAACATGGGACGTTGACCCAGCAAGGGAGCCAGGATGGAGCTGGAGCCCGTCAGGGAAGGCTTCTTGGAGGGAGTAATGCTGGAGCTGAGATCTGGAGGAGTCAGAACGAGGGAGGAGGTAGGGTGTTGCAGGCAGGGAACAGCCAGTGCAAAGGCCCGGAAGCTGAATAATTAAGCTGTGACCTGTGTTGGCTTAAAGAGGGTGGAGAGAGTGGTCACCACCCAAAACTATCAGATGGTGATGCAGGTGTGGCATGGAGAGGGTGGACGGCTGTGGGTCCTCAGGGCACTGAATCTTCCTGCCCCAGCCCTTGGCCTGAGGAGTGCCTTGGTGGGGCTGGGATTGGGCAACAGCTATGTGGGACTCCATCAAGCCCTTTCCCACCTATCTACTCGAGACCCCCTCACAGCCATCCCAGGGCAGTGGGCAGGGCAAGTCCGTGTTATTGACATTTTATGGATGAGAGAAACTGAGGCCCAGGAGCCTAAGTGGTGCGGTGAGTGAGTGCAGAGCCAGTGCTCACACGCTCAGACTCCTAGTGCACAGCTGCTCTTGTAGCTCAGAAGCAGGTATGTCGTGGGGGAGGGGTGGCAAGTGTGGGCCAATCTCCTTTTCTGAGGATGGGTTCATCATCTCAGGTAGGGCCTCTGTGCTGCTAGTTTTCCCAGAGGAAGGCGTTTTAAGCCCCATCTGTGCCAAGGCCCTGGTGTTAGTCCTCACATCATTTCCCTTGTAGCTAGGCTGAATGAACATTCTCCTGTGTCTTTTCTGCTTATTGATAATGATTCTCTGGATGCAAAAAACAAAACAAAACAAGTTTGAGGTATGAATGTCACACACACATACACAAATGCTGTCTGATGTCACATCCACAACTGGGTGTGAAATAGGAGGGCAAAGAGAGGACAAATATCTCAGGCTTGGATGGAATCTGAAAGGTCACACCCACGAGGGCTTGTGTCTTCTCCCAGCAGCCATCTTGCCTGTGTGTAGCCTAGCTGAACTCTCTTGGGCAGCTCTGCCCTTTAGAAAGTGCCTCCTTATAATGCAACATGTTTCCCCTCAACAACCTCACCTTCCTGTCCCCACTCTGGTTGTAGTGTGATAACCTGGAGCACATATATGTGTGACAGTCTTCTAGATATTTGAAGATAGTAGCCATACTTTTCTGAATTGGCTTTCTTTTCCAGACCACTATCCCAGTCTCTCCCAGCTCTCCCTCACGTTGAACTAGACATGACTCATGGTGCACGTGTATCATACCCCACTTGTGGCATATCTTTGACAGACATCACTAATCAGTCACAGCACTCTTGTTCAGTCAGTCCCTGGCTTTCTCACGCAGTGCTCCATGTGGCAGTGTTCCATGTGGCTACGCCCAGGAGGCATTTCTTTGCCACCTCGGCATTTTAGTGCGAGTTTCTTCAGGACAAGGACTTACTCATCCTGGATCCTACTGCCCGGGACCCAATGTGTGGCTTCCCTGCTGTAAAGTAACCATTTGTCATAACAGGATGGATTTGTCACAGTGGGAATTCTCCACACACAGGTTGCCTTCTTCTCATCGGGTTCCATTTGGTCAATGCCCCTTGTCCAGAATTGCCAACATTACCCACAATGTTATCCGGAGTTCAGTGGGGCTGCACCCCACCCTGGTCCTTTCTCTGTTAGTGCAGCCTCACACCGTGTCTGTGGTCAGCTGGAGTCGCTAAGGCATTTTTCCACATGTGCTGCTTTCTTACGTAACTGTCTAACTTGGGATCAAAATCTTAATATAAGCTCTGAGGACTAGGCCCTCTCCCTTCTTAGGTCTCTGGCACCAGGGCAGGCAACATTGCCAGTGCTGACCTGACCTGAACTCAAGGTTTTCCCCATTCAGTTCTGTACTGTTTCATCCCATCTCTCAGCTGCCCAGGGTTCCTGGCTCTGATTCTGTCACCCGATATGCCACCTGTCACAGTGAATGAGCCTGTTAACACCTTTTTTCTATTCTGGGATCCTCTTGGTCATTCAGAATGATGAAAGAGGCCAACAATCCAGGTGTGCAGAGCAGCAGTGTCTGGCTCTACACACAGGACACGGGGGCCTGTGACAGCCTGTAAAAAGCCGGGCTTCTGTGACCCATCACCAGGGTTTGACGTCAGCCCTCCAGAAGTGAGGGTGTTTGTTTGTTTGTTTGTTTTTTAAGGCATTTTCTAAGTAGTACTTCCCAGACTGGGCCCCTGAGACCTTGGAAAGGCAACAGTGAGTTTCACATGATAGAGACCATATTTGAAAAGCCAAACCTTGGATTCTCCACCCCGGCTCCCCACTCCCCACTAGGCCAGACAAGAGGCTGTTACATCAGGTTTTTACACTGAAGTGGGGCAACAGCAGCCCTGTAACTCTGAATATTGTCTACTCAGCAGCACCCTCTACTACCAGTTATAACTTTGAGATACAACAGGAAAGTCATGATTCAATAACTGCAGCTTGGAAACTGGCATCTCTTTAAAGCTCAGACTCTCAGGGGTGGTGGTCGTAGGTGTCCTGGGGGGTAGGGCAGGAGCCTCTGAGCACAGCTGTTGGCAGAGCTGACTCTGCAGGCAGGTCTCGGAGGATAAGTAAGACGACAAGATGATGTTTGTGGCAGATTCCAACACAGCATGGACAAGGGGTGGGGCGCCTGACTGGCTCAGTCAGTGGAGCGTGTGACTTTACGTTTCAGCCCTATGCCAGGTATAGAGCTTTTTTAAAATTAAAAAAAAAAAAAAAGGAAGAATGGCAAAGAGTGAATGTTGCCCGACAGGTTGCTCACGGGATACTGTTGCAGTAATGGTGGAAATGGATTTTGGAAACGGCATGCCATTTGGGGTCCCCTGGTCAGAGGCTGAAGGAGGTATAGGGCTCCACACAGGTGGCTGCCTCCCTGAATGCCTGGAGCGGGTGGTCTCCAGGCTGGGAATGTGAAGGCATCTTCCTTTCTCAGTCTGGGGAGAAGAGGGAACACATCCACACTTAGAGCCCCGGACAGGGGGTCCCTGCTCTGCCACTTGATGCTCAGCACATGTGCCTTTCTGATCCTCAGTTTCCTTGTTTGTACTGTGAGGAGGTTGCAGTAGTGGGGTGGGTCTCCAGATACTGTGTGGGAATTCCAGATGGGGAACAAAAAAAGGAAAACGGGAGCTGCTCTGAGGAACCTAGGGTGGGATGAAAGTCCAAAAGCCTTCCTCAGTTCCCCCTTGTGGGCCCTCAGAGCCTGGTTTGAAAATTACTGGCATTACTATCTCCTAAGACGTTGGAGTTTGGAGGCTCCACATCCTCATTTCTAATCCCAGCACCCCTTTGACCGGCTGTGTGACCTGGGAAAGGCGGCCTCACCTCTCTGAGCTTCACTTTGAAACTGTCAGAGCCAAGTTGGGGAAGTCCTGGGTGACTGGGAAGCCGATGTGAAGGTTTCTGGTATCTGTGGTGAGAGGGCCAGAGCATCTGGGACCACACATCTGGAGAAGGGCCTGAGGAAGGGGGCCGCTGGCAGCAGTGGTCACAGGCGGGGGTTGGGGTGTACCTTTTCCTTCCATGTGCTGGGGGTTCTGGTCCAGGGTGCACCAGGCCTCTGCCCCCCATGGCTAGCAGAGCCAGAGGCTGCCACCTTCTAGCCCACTCAGGAAATCGTCACACCCTGCTTGAGGATCCAGGAAATGGGAGCCTGTCTAGGTCCTGACTGGGGAATTGGCCTGGCCGGGATCTCAGCCAGGCCCTGCTAGGTGGCGCCGAACTCCAGCCCTGGGCTGTGTGGTGAAGTTGTAGCCACGAGCACTGGCTCTGGAATCAAAAAGGCTGAGCACAGATCCTGGCTTTCCCACTCACTGGCCATGTGACCTTGCGCTGCTCACTTATTCTGAGCTTCCCTTTTTTCCTCTTTGAAACAGGAATGGTAGGCCTGGTGAGGTGATGAGCTGAGAAGTTAAAGTGCCTCATGCTGGGCCAGCTCACGGCCACCCTCAGCCAGGGGAGATGCCCCGGAGCACATGAAGTCTTCCGGCCCAGAGACCCAGCTGACCTGAACTCTGGGTCCATCTGGACGGCACTGGACTGCCTCTAGCCCCTTAACTCTCCCTCCAGCCCCTCAGGCCTGGACATGTCAGGACAGAACCCTCTCACACCCTTGCCCTTAGCTGGGGTGCAAACAGTGCTTCTGAGGAGCAGCTGTCTCCGGGGGGCAGAGGGAGGGGAGTTGCCACCAAGCAGGTCCCTCCCAGGCAGCCACTCCAGGCCCATGAAGGGGGTTGGCCATCTGTACTCTGGGCAGGGCTCTCCCACCACCTGTGCCCTGGTGCCAAGAGTCTGGAACCAGACCCGGTCTGCCCACCAGAAGGGGCTTTCTCTGTTTTCACCGAGCCAGACTGGAGATGCCAGCACAAGTACCTCCTGGCTGCCTTAATTTCAAGGTTCCCAAGGGCCTCCTTCCTTTCCAAGGGGGAGGCCCTCACAGACAGCCTTCCTGAGAGCTGGGGGAGAGGGGCTAGAGCTCCAGAAAAAGCAAGGTCTGAGGACAGCTGCTCCAGCAGTCACAAAGTCCACATAGTCACGTGTGCCACAGGCTACACTAGGTGGCAGGCAGGTACTGTACTGTGTTTTTTAAAACTTTGAATGAACTAACTCCACTTCAACATTTGAAGGTTTTATTATTATTATTTTTTAACTCCAGATTTCTGACTTCTCTCACCCAGGTCTCCACAAGCAGCTGTGGACCAGAGGAGTTAGATAACCAATCTCCTATAGACATTTGAACTTGTGACCCCCATTCTAGGTCAATCCACTTAGTTGACAGCTGGGGAAACCAAGGCCCGTAAAGGTTCAAGTCCGATGCCCACCACATCCAGTGTTGAGTCTAGAACCTGGTACCTTGGCCTCACAGAGCAGAGCTTTTCTGCACTGCCACTCTTCAAAGTAAGAAGCCTATTCCCTCCTCTATAAAACGTCAGTGATAATTGTCTCCCCTCCCAGGCCTATGTCTGGAACAAAGTAGCACCTGGCCAGGACTCACTCAGTAATGATTCTTTTAAATATGTACTTGTAATACGCCCTCACTGGAAAATGTTGCTGGAAGTGCTGCTTGCTTTCTTTCTCTGCCAGCTTTTAGGAATGGTTATTTTCAATTTCTGATACCCATTCCTTAGGGTTTATTGAGCTCTTATTACCACGGCCTCATTGCCCAACTTCAAGCAGACTTACTCAAGGTTTTACTTCACAACAGACTGTGTTCCTGTAGTGGGGGCGGGGGGGGGGGGCAGGGGCGGGGTGGGTGTGGGGGGGCTAACCAAAAGCTCAAGGCCCTGGTCCTGGGCATTAGATTCCAACTCAGAATCAGGAATAAATCATTCTTCCTTGAGCCTCAGTGTACCCAACTGTCAAATAGGGATTTGTTCATTTATTCAATAAATATTTCTAGAACCCAGCCATGTACTGGCCTGGTGCTGGGAAAGCATTGTAATTATACAAGATATTTAGGGTCTCTACCCTTAAGAACCTATGTTAGTCAGGAGCTCTTTCTGGTAGGAGAGAGACAAAAAACAAGTAAATCAGTTAGTTGGTTAACACTTGAATGAAAACAAATGGGGTTCTCAAAGCTGAAAGCTTTAGACAGGGTGGTCAGAGAGGTCCTCAGATCAAATGGGAAGGGGTAGACATGCAAAGATGAGGTGGGGATCATTTCAGGCCAGGAACAGCAGGTTCAAGGGCCCTCAGGTGGGCATGTGCCTGGAGTGTCTGAGGAAGAGCAAAGAGGCTAGTGCAGCAAGAGTAGAATGAGCAAGGGGAAAGTCTAGGAACTGAGGCTAGAGATGGGGATGGCAGGGGCCAGTTATTGTAGGCCAATGTGAGGAGTGTGCCTTCTATTCTTCATGGAGTGGGGAGCCTTTGAAGGCTTTAGAAAGGGAAGGAAGTAATCCAATTTGTACTTTAAAAAAATTCCTCAGGCTGCTGCTGTTGGGAGAGGGGCTGTGGGTGTGCTGAACCACTGACAAAGCAGGGAGGCCAGAGGGCAGAAGATGGAAACCTAGACCAAGCCGGGGGGATAGAGGGAAGCCAGTCTCTACAAAATGTGCTTTTGTAGGGGAGGGGCAAGGCCTTGCAGATGGAGGTGGGTGGTAAGGGGGGCGTTCCAAGGCTTCTGGAGTGTAATCGAGTGCATGAGGTCCTCTCTCTCAGAGAGCAAGGCCACTGTGGAGGAGGAAAGGATTCAGATTCATTCTGGAGGCTCTCAGCTTGAGATGGCCTTGGCAGTGCACATGGAGCTGACTGGTGCACTGGGCTATTGAGATAGGAGGTGATACGCCCTTCTGGCTGCTTTCAGGTCTGGTGCTGTGAAACCCTCCAACCATGGTCCAGTTTTGGGGGGACTTTATGAGGGCTGCTGTGGGTAGGAGGAAGATGCCACTGTTCCAAGTGGCCCCAGGAAGCAGAGGACCCTGTCTGAGAGGAGACAGCCCCCTCTTCAGCCTCCTTGCCTTGGTCCCTGTCTTCCCTTTACCAGTTACATTACCTGAATTCTACTTTACCAAGCTGTGCCCTGCCCACATCGGTCTTCACATGCCTTGGGGGCTGTCCTGCTCCTTTGCTCACAGAGGATGCCTTGATGTGAAGGCATTTCCTTGCCACTTGGTGACTATGGTCCATTCTTCTAGATCCAATCCGTCAGTCTTAATGTCTTCCTGACAGGCCCCCAGCTTGTTTCCCCAGGAGGTGATCATTCTCTCCTTAATCCAGAAACATTGGTAACAGTAGTTGCAGGGGCCCAGCTATGATTACAGAGCTTCCTGTCTCTCATCTGTTTGACTCCTACTCAGGGCATACTGGATATTGCATCCCATTTTCTGGGTAAAATAACTGATGTGCCCAAGGCTGCTCCTCCACATGACCCTTACCCGGTTAGTGCAGTGGGTGGGGGGCATAGGGTAATAGTCAACCTTCAGGCAGCCTGAGTTTAAGCCCCAGCCCCAGCTCTGCCTAGCTGGGGGGTGAGATAAGGCAAGTCATTTCGCCTCTCTGAGCCTCACCTGTAAAATGGGCAATGACGGAGCTACCTCACGTGTACCCATTTTGAGGCTTCAGTTGGCTAAGGTACCATCCATTCTCATTATTCATAGTAGTTATATTCATAAAATCTGACAAACACTGAATTAATGAATACTGAACCATTGCTCCTATGGGAAATAGAGGCCCTGCACATTTTCACCAACTAATCAGTACGTATATTGTTTTGTGTGTGTCTGTTTAAAGATACTTATTTAATGTACTGATGATTTATTAACACTGAATTGGCCAATAGCACTATAACTCACACCTGAACAAGGCTTATCTGCCACGCGTTTTCTCCATAGGCATATCACAGCCTTCTTGCACTCAGGAACGCTAGATAGCACTTCAGCACTATACTTGGGGGCATTTTAAATAGAGAATCACCAATAAAAAGTACAAAAATGGAAAAACATAGCACTAAATGGACCAGGAAACGGACACTTGTTTACAGTGTGAGAGCCGAAACAAGAAGGCAGAGTCACCTGTTCAACCTTAGCCGGGAACCTTGTGCATTGGGTGACTCAACTTTTCCTCTGTGCGTGTCTGAGAGTGACCGCAAACCCCCTGTGACTATTGATTTTGGGGTTACAAATAAATTTTATCAAGGAGGTGAATTCATAGTTACAGGAGGATTGACTATATGTGAAGAGTTTGCTCAGGCCAGGCTTAGTCAGTGCTCAGTGTAGGTCTGCTTTTAGTATTGGAACCATTACCCACAGGAGTGCATCCTGGTTTCTGGACAAGACTCCAAGGCAGGGCCAGGGCTCCCTGAGCTATGTGGCTTTGTCTTCCCCAGTGTACCGCCTTTGTGTCCTCTTGGCTCCTATGGGTTTTGGGATCTGAAACAGGTGTAGATTCCAGAGGCCTTGAATGCCCCCACTGAAGGGTTTGTTCCAAGTCCACTCACTGGGACTTGGCACCATTGAAAGGTTTCAAACCAAGTGATGATGTGACTGGACTTCTCAAATGGCCCGCCAGGGTGGAGGAGGTACTGGAAAGGCAGGACAGGAGGTTGGGGGACCAGGGAGGAGCGGTGTGGGTGGTCCAGGGGAGGCTGGCTCTAGGTCATGGGGAGAGGAACAGATAAGAAAGGCAGTTAGGAAGCACCTGGTTGTGGGGAGTGGTGGGGGGTTCCCAGGAGGATTTTGGGGGTAAGAGGTGCTGCCAGGCCCTCTTAGTGGAGTTTGAAATTAAAGTTTGACATTGCTGACTCTTGGGGCACAGTGAGAGAGGTGGCTTCCAGACTGACACAGTGGGAGAGTGGGGGTCACACGGGTTGTCAACAGGAAAGTGGCTCTGAGAGGGCAGTCTGTCCCTGATCCTGACCCAGCTGCTCAGAATTCCCTTCCAACTTCCCCGGCTTCTGGGGAAGAAACAGGGAAGAAGGGAGGAATTTGAGGCTGGTAAGGGAGAGCTTTGAGTTCTGTTTTTTACCATAGCACACAAATGAGTGGCCTGATTTAGCTGTGTGGTTTCACAGGTTGCTCATTGGTGAGAGAGGGAATGGGATCTTCTAGGCCCTCAGCCCTTCCTTTGACGAGCCCTTTCCTAAGCCTGGCAGAGCCAGCAAAGGGAGTTGAGGTGGCTCTGGCTCCAAGGCCAGCTCTGTCTGCTCACGTGGGGCTTAAGAGGGCCCCACTGCCTCTTCTGTGAAGCCTGCTGCCATAGCTCTCATGCTATCTGTGGCCCCCCACATCCACTCCTCTTCAGGAGTCTAGGCCTCTTCTTCAGCTCCCCTGCCAAGCTTGGACCCCTGGTTGCCTGCAACACAAGGGTTGTGCCAGGCCTCCAAGGCACTTGCAGTGGGGCTAACTTCCTGGGGTTGCTGCATCTATAACTCTTGGGAGATGGGAGTCACAGCCATTCCACTGAGTGTTTGAAGCTCTATTTGGCCATCTTATTACATCTTGATGTTAAAAAACACAATGTAGAAATAAATTCATTCTGTCCTGATAAGAGTTTGCTGGATAAAATCTTGAAGCAGAAGGCAGAAATGAGACAAAGGGAGCTTCTTCTTAGAAGAAACAAGGACTTGTGTGCTGTGGGGCAGGAGGCTGGGCTGGATGTCTGGGGCCGGGGGCAGGCTGCACGGAGGAGGCATTGCACAACTGGCTCCTGTCTAAGCCTGAGCTTGAGGGATTGGCATGGCCAAGCTGGGGGCAGGGAAGCACGTGGCCCCCGGGGGCAGTGGCTCAGTGTGCACACATTGCTGTGGCTCAGCAGGTATTTCACTCGGGGCCTTTGAAAATGTGTGTAAGGACCAGCTGGAGGAGATGATCACACTCAGGGGATGTTCACTCTCTAGCTTCCTGGGCTGAAAAGTTTTCCAGAGTGAGTGGATGAAAAAGTTGGACCTATGTGCTATGTTATTATAAACTATGGCATGTGGAATATCTCCCAGGGCCAGGAAGGGCCGCAGTCACATCTTGGAAGAGGCAATGCTGGCCAGGTCCCACATCTTGGGTCTCTGGGGCACTTGCCCCACCTCTAAAATTTAACTGGCAAATGATGACTGTGCACCGTCTGGGCTAGTAACACGCGTGGGACACACTCTCCGTCAGGGGCATGGCCACAGCCCTGAGTGCTCCAGGTGACCCACAGAGAGAGGAGGGGGGCAGACTGCCTGGGCCAGCAAGAGCGTTGGATGGAGGGACTGGCTGAAGGACCTGGAAAGGGATTCTGGTAGAATGAGCGCATGTGCAAAGGCTTGGGTGCATGCGGAGTGTGGTGTGTTTGGAAATGGGTGCATGTGGCTCTCTGAAGCTGGAGGGGCCATCCTAGGGGGTGGGGGGACAGGAGATGAAGCTACAGAGATGGGTGGTTGGGACTAGGCTTTAGAAAGGGCTCCAAATTTGGGAGGAGACAAGAACCTTGCATACTCCAGTGTTGGGAGCCTATAAGGGAGCCTTCACTAAGGCTAAGTAATCTTGATTTGGGGCAGCTGAAGGGTTTTTATAACAATGATGAGGTTCATTTTCTCATTCAACAAATATTATCGAGAGCTTTCTATAAAGCTTAAGGTGTTGCCCTGGGCCTGAGATATGACCCAATATGCCAAGACAGACAGAGTTCCCCCAGTCCCAAGGCTATAACCATCAACAAGTAAATGTCTAAATGAGCTGATGACAGATGTGACAGATGCTCGAATGGAGATGCTGGCCCATCTGAAAGCAGAGGAAAGTCAGAGGAGGCCTCTCTGAAGAAGTGGCATTTGAAATGTGAGGAGTGGAAGCTTTCCAGGTAGAAGGAGCAGCATGTGCAAGAGCCCCAAGGTGGGAAGAAGGGCAGTGACGGTGTTGCTAGAAGGGGCAGGGGCAGTTGTTGGCCTGTATTTCATGGCATTTCCCACTTGTGAAATGAGAGCTGTTCTGTACAGTTGGGTCCTATCCCCCTGCCCTGGGGAAAGACTGTGCACAGAGCTGAGGGATGCCTGCCACCCGGGGAGCCCCTGACAACCTGAAATCTTCCCTGTGAGTCACATTACTTATCTGGCTGTGACTTGTGCCCAGGAGACAAAAAAAAATCCAAGATAAGTTCACCTTTCCTCTTATCACACCTGGCCCGGCCTCTCGCTAGTTCACTTTCCCTCTAATGAGTGGCTGTCTCAGCCAGGGCTCAGGCCTCTGAGTACGTGTCAGCAGGACTCTGGACCTAGACAACCCTGAGCAGGAGGCTGGAGGGTCAGTCCTCTGTCCAAACTCCTGATTGTGGGCACCTCACTGTCTCCTGGTGGGGGTGCCTCTTCCACACAGATCCCTGCACACACTAACTTCTCCAGGCCAGTGGGAACTCCACCCCACAGATGGGGACAAGGACCCTGACTGGGGTCACACAGTCTTTGTCAGACTTAGAACCTACAGTTCTGGGTCTGCCGGGCACTGTTGGTCATTGGCTTCAACGAGCTGCTCTTAATGTCTGGCTCTTGCAGGAAAACTTTCCCCAGGGTTGTATAGAGAACCAGCCCAGCCTCTCCGACCAGTGACCTGGGGATAGTACCATTTTGGCTCACAACCCCCACCCTAGGCCTGGCTCACTGTGTACCACAAACTAGTAGCCATGCCAGCCCTGGGCTGAACCTTACCCTCTGTGACGTAGCCTATGTAATCCCTCCCTGTGGCCATCAAATTAGTATATGACAGAGCTGGGATCTGAACTCAGGCTTGTCTGGTTCCTTGCTGCCCTCTGGTTTCTGGCTCCTTATCATCAAGTGAATGGAATGACTCAAATGGTAGGATTTCAGGTAGTAGAGAGAAGGGATTCAGAGCAGGAATCTCTTCTTCATTCAATGATGGGAGGTTCCTCACCTGTCCTTGAGTAAGAGAACAAATGGGAAAATGGTTTGAGTTTGTCAAGGGCTGTGTGAATATGGTGTGCTATTTAGAACTCCTCCCCACCCACTGAACAGATGAGAGTACTGAAAAGTCCAGAGTGAGGCAGGCACTTTTGTGAGGAATTGCCAGGGCCTAGAAGCCAGGCTTCTGCCTTTAGTCTAGCCCTTCTTCCCCCGGCAGTCAGATCTCAACTTGGGCGTCCCCCTGCAGACAGGCTCCAGGGTCTAGCAGGATACTATGGGGCACAGTGATCAGTGAAGGCCCTAGACACCTGCAGCCCCAGCCTGGCAGAGAGGGGCCTGAAGACTGGGTAGCAGAATGAGGTAGGCTGTGCAGCCAAACAGATGTGGTTGCCACTTACTGTTAGCAACTCTGGGTGTTATCTGACCCTGAACCTCACATGCCCCTACTATAAAGTGGGCATAATCATATCCCCACTTTACAGAGTCACTGTGAGGTTTAAATTACAAAGCCATAAAACCGAGCACAGCTCAGTAAATGACCCACCTTGAGGCTGTGAGCCTGTGTGCACAGCCAGCTGAACACAGGAGCCCATCTTGCTTGAGCAGTCCTTTTCCTTCTCTGGCAGTACAAGAGAGGGTCATGTGCCTGTTGACCAAAGCGCCGCCCCCTGCTTGCTCTGCTGCCCATGTTCTTCTGCCCATGTGCCACATTTCTCAGGTGGGGTAGGCAGA
Organism: Lynx rufus; assembly: GCF_022079265.1. Classification (NCBI taxonomy): domain Eukaryota; kingdom Metazoa; phylum Chordata; class Mammalia; order Carnivora; family Felidae; genus Lynx; species Lynx rufus. The sequence goes on along the minus strand of NW_025814896.1, from coordinate 22,910,371 downwards.
GACTGGGTGTGTCTGGTGGGATCCCCAGGTTTTTTCAACGCCTCAGCAGGACTGGGAAATTCTGAACAGAGTAGGAATTGAGTGCTCCTGGTTCTGAGCTCCCAGAGCCCTCTGTCACCTCCAGACTCAGGCGTGAGGCATGGCTCCCAGCTCTGGGGCTCTTCTGCTGTGGCATCTGTTACTGTTCACTCATTTCATGGCTGTTTCTCTGCTGATGAGGCTCCTAGCTTTCCTGGAGTCTGTATAGGGCCTGGCCTAACACAAGTCTGTCAGATGAACTGACAGATGGAAGGGCTTTTTAAATTAAATTTTTATATTTAAGTAATTGTAATTTACATACAGTTGTAATAAATAATACAGAGGGATCCTATCTACTCTTTACCCAGTTTCCCTCAATGGTAAAATATTGCAAAATTAATATAATATCATAATGTATCAGAATATTGCATAGTATATCACAATACCAGAATACTGACATAGATACCATCCAGCCAATCTTACTGACTTCACCATTTTCCCTTTACTTGCTTTGTGTTTAGTGCTCAGCAGCTTCGTCGTGTGCAAGTTCACGGTCCACCTCCTGTTCTAATTCTTGGCACACAGAGGATCCTTCTTGTCACCCTTTTATAGCCACAACCATGTCCCTCCCTGCCTCTACATCACCCTCTGACCTGCATCTCCCTACCTGCCACTAATCTCCACATCTTTATAATCAGGTCATTTCAAGAATGTTTTGCAAATAGAACCATACAGTATGTAGCTTTTTGAGATTGCTTTTTTCACTTGGTATAATTCACTTGAGATTTGTCCAAGTTGTTGCTTATATTAGTAGCTGGTTCTTTTTTACCGATCAGGGGTATTCCACAGTCTGGATGTACCACAGACTGTTTAACCAGTCACTGAGGGGCATCTAGGTTGTTTCTAGTTTTGGGCTATGACAAATAAAGCTGTCATGAACACTCATGTATAAGTTTTTTTCTTGTGAACATGTTACCATTTCTATGGGATAAATAAATGCCCAAGAGTGCAACTGCTGGTTTGTAGAATAATTGCATATTTAGTTTTAAAGGAAACTGCCAGGGGGAGCAGATTCATGATCTTTGTGATCAAGAATTTGTGAGTTCAAGCCCCACATTGGATGTAGAGATTACTTAAAAATAGTCTTTTAGAAAAGAAAAGAAACTACCAAACCATTTTCCAGGGTGGTGGTACCATTTCACATTCCCACCAGCAACATATGAGTAATTCAGTTTCCCCACATCCTCACCAGCACTTAGTGTTGTCACTGTTTTTTAATTTAGCCATTCTGATATGGTTGTGTAGTGACATCTCATAGTGGCAGATGGATAGATTCTGCTGTGCCTTGCTCACGGCCCCTGTGGCACTGGGCCTGGTTTTGTGGGTTTCTGTTGGGCCCTCACCATGAACGGTAGCACCTTGAAAGCAGAGCTCAAAGTCACTCATCTGACTCCCACTCCTAGTCCCAGTTTGTTTTAGTCCTCATGGGGGAAACAGCATTTAGAGTTACGATGCTGAGAAAAGCCCCAGGATCTGACCCAGCCCCTCACAGCAAGTAGCTACTGCTGTTTCAACAGCACCTTCTGTTTCAGACAAAAAGTTGAGCATGTAAGAAGCCAGCTGTGGGCCTTTACTGTGGGCCAGTCCCAGGCCAGGCTGGAATGGGATTCAGAGATGACCCCAGCCCCCACCATGGTAGGGCCTGGTTCCCTGAATCATGGTGGAGAATGGGGAATTGGACCAGGTATGGTGGACTATTGAGGGAGGCAGACTGGTATATGGGGTTTTCACATAATGAGGAGATGGTGGGAATAGCAAGATGGGAGTAGGGTTAGCTGGACCCTAAAGGATGTATTGGTCTTTGACCAGATAGAAAGGGGGCATCCAAGCAAAGGGAAGGTAAAAAAGGAAAAGACCAGCAGGAACAGTAGGTCTGTCCGAGAGCTTGAGGAGGGAGCAAGGTTAACATTCTTTAGCACTCCTGACCTCTGTATCACTGTCACCACATCCCCTGCCACTGGGTCAGGCTCTTTCACAGCCCGTGGCACCATGAACTTTATGATCTAGTCCATGCCCCAGCTGGATAATACCTTTGTGTGTGACTATGAGGTGGAGGATGTCATTGGTCCATGTTGGCATTCCCAGCTAGACCTGGCCTTGGACTAGTAGAAGAGTGGGCAGGGCCTATGTCTGTCTGTCTTGGTCACTGCTGTGTCAGACCCCCATTCTCCTGCTCCACAAATCCTTCCTGAGGGAATAGCCAAGGCCAGAGCTAGGGCCAGGTCAGGTGGGGCCTCAGACTTGAAAGGGGTTCCAAAGGTTTGGGACCTTACCTTCTCCTTGCCCTCCTCTCTTCTATCTGCAGGTTCATCATGTCTAGTGGCTTATAAGAAGACCCCACCACCGGTCCCTCCACGTACCACGTCAAAACCCTTCATCTCTGTCACAGTCCAGAGCAGCACCGAGTCTGCCCAGGACACCTACCTGGACAGCCAGGACCACAAGAGTGAGGTGACAAGCCAGTCGGGCCTCAGCAACTCGTCAGACAGCCTGGACAGCAGTACCCGACCGCCCAGTGTGACACGGGGTGGAGTCATCCCAGCCCCTGAGGCCCCGGAGCCACCCGCAAAACATGCAGCTCTGAAGAGTGAACAAGGGACGCTGACCAGCTCTGAATCCCACCCTGAGGCCATCCCCAAAAGGAAACTGTCATCTATAGGAATACAAGTAGGGGTCCCTTTCACACTCTTATGTCCTCAGCCCACCCTGTGCACCTGCCTGCGTGTAATTACATCTGGTGGAGGCCCACTAGGTCTCCTGGGCAAAGTGGTTTGTCTCTTTTGGAGGGTTGGCTCCAAGTGGCCTAACCAAATTCCACCCATAGCCATGCCTTCCTTACGTTTGCCCACATGTTGCAATCTGTAGCCGTGGGCATGTGTCCCTGTTTCTCCAGTGGGTCATCCCAGTCAATGTAGTTACACTCAGCCAGCCATCTCCTGTCCACTGTTCACCTGTCTGTCTGTCTGTCCACTCCACCCTTTGCCCTGCCAGCCAACGCGTGGGAGGTGGGACTGGCCTAACAGTTCTCTAATCCAAGGTCAGCTCGGGTGCGGAGGCCGCAGCCCCGCTTGGCAGCGGGAGCAGCATGGAGCCTAGACGTCGATGGGCCTGGGGCCCAGGACCCAGGGCCCTTGAGCCATGGGGGTTGCTTGAGGGGAACTTTACCCAGAGCCTTCTCGGGCCTGGGGGACAGGTAGGTGGTTTGAGGCACCAGGCCCATGTCAGGTTGAGAAGTGTGATGCTGGTCCTGAGGTCTCCCTCCATGGGAAAGGATCCAGGCAGATATTTCCCCAGGACCAAGTGGCCAAAGCCAGCAGACCCTCCTGGAAGCCAAACTCCCTGTCCACCCACAGCAGGACAGGGTGTACCAGCTCCCCTCTACTGCTTCACAGCACCTCCTGTACACATCAGACCACAGTAATCTGTCTTGTCAGCTGAGCTGGGGAAACTTGAGCCCTGCTTTGCAGATTCAAGAGTTGCTCTCAGTCCAGAGTGCAAGGACTCCACCTGCCCTGACTGAGCCTCCAGACTAAAGTGGAACACACTCAGGGCACGGAAGAAGGAAAGTGGCTACAGTGAGCATTGAGCTTGGGGAAGGTGGAGCCCTCAAGGAGGTCAGGGTGGTGTGCGTTGTGGCTTAGGGCTGGAAGGGTTCTCCCATTTCCCCAGCTGCCTCTGATAACTGGATGTGGCCGAGTGGATGGCAGAGGGCTAGAATGCCAAAAGAACTTGGGACACAAGGGAGACTGAATGGGTTCCAACCAGAGAAAAACTCATTAGCCAGTTTCTTGCACTTGCCTGGGCTTCAGTTTCCCCACATGTACAGGAACAGAGTTGTCCGGGAGATTAACGTTTTCTGGGCTCCTTCATAAGGGGTTCAAGTCCCTGCCCTGTGCAGCTGCTCCAGGAGGGATTCTGAGGGACATAGAAAGTAGCCTAGTCTCTTGGTCTTAACCACGCAGGGTCTTTGGGCAGCCCCATCCTCTCCCTGGCCAAACCAGATACTCCAGTCTTTTCAGAAGGTCTTAGTCTCACTGTTGGTTCCTTTCGTCCAGAAATTTACCTGGGGATGAGCATCCTAGCTCTTGGGCCTTCCCCTTCCCTGGTTTCACCCCCACCTGTTCCAAGCTCTTGTCGCAGCTCTTTGAGATTGGTGATGCTGTACTCCCTGAGCTGGCACCTGCTGAAGGAGAAATGCAGTTGCATCCCCGTGGCGAGGAGGAGCCTGGCGCCCAACCCTCTGCCACTTCTGTGAAGCCAAGAGATTGGGAGTCCCCAATTTCCAAGGATACCCTGACAACCCTTATCCCATCCCTTGGTACCTCAAGCCCTAGGTCAAGTGTGGATTCTCCCTCATCCATGAGCAATGATGGAAGGGCCGGCCTGGCTGCTCCACGTCCATGCAGCTTTGTCCCAAAGAAGAAAGGCAGATTCGGGGCATCACTGCTGCCGTGTTTCCTTCCACTTCACGGGAGTGGAGAAAAAGCACTAGCTTTGCACTTGGGCCTGTCCCTGGCCCTTTCTGCTGCTCCCCAGGCCCACCCACTGCTGAAAGTAACCTCAGCCATTGAGGCCCAGGGACTGCATCCTGTAGCGTCCTGGGACCTTATTGGCTATTGCCTTGGGGGCAGTTTTCAAATCCAGAACCGATGTCCAAGGTTTGGCCCTAGTACAGGCGCCTCCAGCCTGCCCTTCAGCTGCAGGGTTGGGGAGTGATCTTTGCCTCAAGACAGCCCCCAGCTTCGACTACACCAGATAACGGCTGTGGCTTTGTGTGTGTGTGTGTGTGTTTTCTTTCTCTTTCGTCGTCCTTCTTTTTTTTCTTCTCTTTGATGCGTGTAAAGGAGAGGACTAGAAGGAACGGTTCCCACCTCTCGGAGGACAACGGACCCAAAGCAATCGATGTGATGGCACCCTCCTCAGAGTAGGGAAAGCCAGTCATCTCCACCCCATCCCACCTCCCGCCCACCCACCCGCCCGCTCCACGCGAATGAGCAGTGCCCGGCTTAACTGGGTCCAGCCTCGGGCCCACGTGCAGTGTCCGCATGCCTCGTGTCTGTCTGTCCTTCTGCGTCGTCCCACTAATGTGAATTTCAGCAGCAAGTGTGGTGTTTGTTTTTTATTTTTGTCTTTGTCTCCGTGCCGTTGCTGTCGTTGTCCTTCAATAAGGTTGACTGCATTCAGCCAGTGCCAAAAGAGGAGCCCAGTCCCGCTACCAAATTCCAGTCCATCGGGGTTCAGGTAGAGGACGACTGGCGGTAAGTCGCATAGAGGCGGTGGCTGCCTCTCCCTCTCCTCCCCTTCCCTCTGCTCTCACCTCTCCTGCTCTCCCTAACCCACTTCTCCTTGCTGGATTTCTGATAACCAAGCTGGGTTTGGGGTTTGGGCAGTGGCCCAGGCACTGGAGGCTGGGCAGGCAGGCGGGCGGGCCCATGAGCGCTTGCTCTATGAGATCAATTGGCCCACGGGGGGCCGCAGCCGGCAGAGACACGGCCCAGCACCCCAATGTTGGTGGTCTTCTGGCCCCCACTGCAGTAAACAGGCAACCTTATGACCTTGTCCATGTGTGTGTGTGCGCGTGTGGGCGCGGGTGGGGCAAGGGCTGAGCAGAGAATGAGGCAGGGGCTGTGGGACCCGCTTCAGGCGCATGGTGAGCAGACGATGCATCCGTTTCTCTGTCTCCCGTGTGTCCGGGTCGGGGTGGCCTCTGGTCTCTGGCCCTCTTGGTGACTCTCACCCCTTCCTGTCCCCACCCCACTCCACCCCCCTGCCCCCTCCCAGAAGCAGCGCCCCCTCTCACAGCATGTCCTCCCGACGGGACACCGACTCAGATACCCAGGATGCCAACGACTCAAGCTGTAAGTCATCTGAGAGGAGCCTCCCGGACTGTACCCCACACCCCAACTCCATCAGCATCGATGCCGGCCCTCGGCAGGTCCCCAAGATTGCCCAGATCAAGCGCAACCTCTCCTATGGAGACAACAGCGACCCTGCCCTAGAGGCATCCTCGCTGCCCCCGCCTGACCCCTGGCTCGAGACCTCCTCCAGCTCCCCGGCAGAGCCAGCACAGCCAGGGGCGTGCCGCCGGGACGGCTACTGGTTCTTGAAACTACTTCAGGCAGAAACAGAGCGGCTGGAGGGCTGGTGCTGCCAGATGGACAAGGAGACCAAAGAGAACAACCTCTCTGAAGAAGGTGAGTGCTGCAGGGATGGGCCCCGGGCTGGAGAGAAAGGTGCACAGCCTCGGAGCCTCCAAGTGGGAAAGGCCTCAGTTTCTCTTCTTGAGTCAGCTGTGAGCTCTCCTCTTATTTCCATTCTTTCCTCCCTTCTGTCTATCTACCTAAGCTGAGCTTTCTCAAGGAAGGGTGTACAGGCTGTGGGCTTGAATCCCAGCCCTTCCCTTCCTAGTGAAGTGACCTTAGTCAAGTGCCTCCGAACCCTCCGTTTCATCTATGTAATGTAGAGCTACTCCTGCCTTCTCTGGGGGTATTTGTGAGGATTGAAGGTGGCAGTGCATGTAAAGGGCCCGAAGACGTGTGGGACACAGAAAGTTGGTACCATGCTTATGTCTTAAACAGCTCCTTATTGAGTGCCTACTGTATGCCAGGCACCAAGGATCTAACCATGGGCCTCAGCAGGGTGTGAGGAACTGTGAATGGGTGAAATAGAAGCCATCTACTTCTCTACTTCTGTTTCTCTCTATCCATGCCTCTTTCCAAAAATCCCTCTAGGAAATGAGTTCCGGAAAGAGCTAAAAATATGTAGGGAGCCTAGATTCACAGGTGGTTGTTAGCAGGAGAGAGGTGGCCCCTGGGAAGCTCCAGGCCGTGGCCCCAGCAGCTACACTGTGCCCTGACTTGGTTCAGTCAAAGCTCATCCTCCAAGAGAGCCCCTCTACAGAACATGCAGGAAAGACAGGTCTCCAGAGTATCCAGAAAGGATGAAGTCAGCATCCCACTGATACCTGATGGCGTGGAGCCTGAGGAGGGTACCCTTGGATGGGTCTGTATCCATAGACCTTTAGGCCAGTTCCCAGGTTTTAATGTCACACCTGCTGCTGCACAGGGAACTGTTGTGAGCTGTGTACTTACTAACTTTGCACAGTAAGAGTATTTAACAAATCAGAATGGAGCCAAGGACCAGAGAGTGCACTGAAATACTTCTAATAGGAACCATCCAGCCCACTGCCTGACCTCAGACTTCTCTGCTTGCAGCTGTCGGTAGCTGTACATCCTGGTATTTGCCTTCCTATTGCTTTTTTTCTTTTAAATGTGATTACCTCTTAATTCTCAAATCAGTCATCGTCATGTATTGATTTCCTGCTTATAAGAGGTGAGTAGTTAGCTGTATCACCTCTGCCTCCTGTGCCCCACCCTGCATGTCTTACATCACAGTTTTGGCTTAAGTAACCACCAGTGTATTTGTTTACTGTAAGCATGTAAATATTATTGTTCACTGCAGAGCCTAATACTATATTATGGTTTAATTTCCTTTTCTTACACACTTTATTTTTCCTAGAATAAATGATTGCCCCATCTTTTTTATACACTTCATTTTCTAAGTTCTTATTTGTAATGTTTTACACACTCCACCAGATCTGCCAGCCTTCGTCAGTATTATTTTTCAGATATGCAGACAGATAATCTCATGATTTCATATTTTTCCTAGTGCACTTCTGTCCTCTGTTCTGATCTGGCTAGGTTACTCTCTGGGCCTGCTGCCTCACTGCTATCCAGAAACTTCCCTTTTCATCACCTGGGACTGCCCTTGGCCGCTGTCCCATGGGGGACACCCTGCTTTCCAGACCACGTGGCCTTCTGCTTTCTTGGCATAATCCCTCAATTTTGCTGGAACACACACCTTTAGTTCGAGATAAATTTTTGGCAACTGCATGTCTTCATTCAGACCTCACACGGTTTGGCTGAGTATAAAGTTGAAAATAACAAATTATATATGTAATGTATATGTATATGTTTGTATATATAACATATATACGTATAAAAATGAAGTTGAAACAATTTTCTCTCAGGATCTTTAAGGCTATATTGTGTTTAGCTTCTGTTACTTGTGCTGAAAAGTTTGATGCATTCTAATTTTCAGTCCTTTGTGTGTTTTTACTATGGAAGCTGTTAGGCTCTTTGCTTGACCTCTCTTGTGAAATTTCTCAGTGCTGTGCTGTGGAATGGGACTTTGTACAGGAATGTACTGTGCCCATAGTTGATAGCCCCTTTCAATATGAAGATGCAGGTCTTTTGTTTCTGAGCAACAGCCTTGCATTAATTCTTAAAAATAATTTCCTTGCTTTCATTTGTTCTGTTTTCTCCAAAATTTGTGTCACTTAGATGTTGGACCTGCTGGATTGAGCCTCAGTCTCTGATCTTTTCTTCCTCATATCTTTTGGTTATCTTTCTGTAAGGCTCTTTCTTTTTTTCTTTTCCATGCTATAACATCTTTATTGATAAATAATTTGCATGCCATGAAATTCACCCATTCACCCTTTTATTTTTTATTTTTTGAGAGAGCAAGAGTGAGTGCATGTGCACACACATGAGCGGGAGAAGGGCACAGAGAGAGAATCCCAAGCAGGCTTCATGATCACAGATCCCAACATGGGGCTTGACCCCACAACCCTGGGATCATGACCTGAGCCACAATCAAGAGTTAGACGTTTAACTGACTGAGCCACCTAGGCGGTAACACCCTTTCAAAGTGTACAGTTCAATGGCAGTTAGTACACTCAGTGTTGTACAACCGTCACTGTTAATTTCAGAACATTTTCGTCACTCCAAAAAGAAACACTGTAACTATTACTAGTCACTCTTGGTTCCTGCCACTTTCTCAGCTCTTAGCAACCACAATTCTGTCTCGGTGGATTTGCCCATTCTGGACACTTTTATAAACGGAATCATACACTATCTGGTCTTTTGTGTCTGGCTTATGTTTTGTATAACATTTTTAAGGTTCACTCAAGTTGTAGCAGTATCAGCACTTCATTCCCTATTGCTGAATAATATTCCATTTTATGGGTATACTTCATTTTTTATACATTTCATCTGTTGATGGACATTTGGGTTTTTTCCACACTTCAGCTAGTATCAGTAATGTTGCTGTCAACACCATGTATAAGTTTTTGTGTGGAAGTATGTTCATTTCTTTTAGATATATGCCCAGGAGTAGAATTGCTAGATCATATGGAAACTCCGTGTTTAACTTTCTGAGGAACGTGCCAAATGATTTTCCACAGTGGCTGCACCACTTAACATTCCCACCAATGGTATATGAGGATTCCAATTTATCCATATCCTCACCAACACTTGCAATTATTGGTCTTTTTTTTTTTTTTTTTTTTAAGTTTATTTATTGAGAGAGGGCACAAGCAGGGAGGGGCAGAGAGAGAGGAAAGAGAGAATCCCAGGCAGGCTCTGCACTGTCAGCCTGATGCAGGGCTTGAACTTGCAAACTGCAAGATCATGAACTGAGCCGAAACCAAGAGTCAGACACTTGACCGACTGAGCCATCCAGGCACCCTGCAACTACTGGTCTTTTTGAATCTAGCCATCCTCGTGAGCGTGAAGTAGTATGTCATTATGGTTTTAATTTGCATCTCCACGATGGCTAATATTGTCCAGCATCTTTGAATATGCCTTGTGGCTATTTGTATATTTTTGTTTGAGAACTCTATGGAGATGGGGACATTTTCCTGACTTGATCTCCAAACTCCGTCCGTCACATGTTTACTGTGGCCATCCATACAACAGGTCATTCTACTGTTCTTTTTCATGATATTTTGTCCTTTTTTTATGCATAGAGTGTCTCCTGCCCCTGCGAGACCTACATATATAAATGTAAGTTTTCCTGGGACCCTGTGCTCTGTCCTTTAGGTTCCGTCTTTGTATTTGTCTTTTTGTTTTGATGTTTCCTGGAACGTCCAGTCGTCTTGGTTATTTCTATTTAAAAGTGAGGAACTGATGTAGGAGTAGGAGGTTATGTGCTGGTATGTTAGTAATATATGATAGTAACATCACAGATGAAGAAATAATTATTTAAGCATCAGGATGTAAAGACTCTAACAGAAAGGTAAAAGCCATCATGAATAATACTGTGTTCAAGTCTTCTGTGTATAGATAGATGTAGGAGTGGAATGGTTGGATCATATTTGTCATTTTTTATTATGGTAAAATATACGTAACAAAAAGTTTGCCATTTTAACCACTTTTTTAAAATGTTTATTTATTTATTTTTGAGAGAGAGTGAGGGAGAAGGAGAATCCCAAGCAGACTCTGCGCTGTCAGCACAAAGCCCAACATTGAACTCACCAACCTTGAGACCATGACCTGAGTCAAAATCAAGAGTCGGACGCTTAACCAACTGAACCACCTAGATGGCTTTAACCACTTTTAAGTGTACAATTCAGTGTCATTACTTACATTCACAATGTCGCACATCATCAGTATTTATTCCCAGAACTTTCTCACCACCCCAAACAGAAATTCTGTACCCATTAAGCAATAACTACCCATTGCGCTCCCCACAGCCCCTGGTGACTTCTAATCTGATTTCTCTATGAATTTGCCTATTTGAGATATTTCATATAAGTGGGATGTTGCAGTATTTGTCCTTTTGTGTTTGGCATGTTTTCAAAGTTCATCCATGTTGTAGCATATATCAGAACCCTTTTAAAGCTGAATAAGATTTCCACTGTGTATAAATACCACATTTTGTTTTTCCACTTAACTGTTGATGGACACTTGGGTTAGTTCCCCCTTTCAGCTACTGAGAATAGTGCTGCAGTGAATACTGGCAAGCAAGTATCTGTTTCAGTCAGTTTGCAGTTCTCTCAGGTATATACTTAGGAGTGGGATTGCTGGGTGACCTATGTTTACAGCTTGCTGAGGAACCGCCATACTGATTTCCACAGTGGCTGCACCAATTTACATTCCCACCACCAATGCACAAAGGTTCCAATTTCTCCACATCCTTGTTAACACTTGTTAGTTTTCATCTCTTAAAAAAATAGCCATTCTAGTAGGTATAAAGTAGTAGCTCATTGTCATTTTGATTTGCATTTCCGTAATGATGCTGAGCATCTTTTCATGTTCTTATTGATCATCATTTGGGTATCTTCTTTGGAGAAAAATCTATTCAGTTCCTTTGCCCATTTGTTAATTGGGCAGTCTTTTTCTTGTTGAGTTGCAAGAGTTCTTTATGTAATTTTTGAATAATAGGCATTTATTAAATATGTGATTTGCAAATATTTTCTCCCATTCGGTAAGCTGTCTTTTCATTTTCTTGATAGTATCATTTGATACACAATAGTTTTTAATTCTGACCTGGTCCTATTTATTTTTCTTTCATTGCTGTGCTTTCACTTATTTAAAAAATTTTTTTAATGTTTTTTTTCTTTTTTTTTTTTTTTTTTTAATTTTTTTTTTTTTCAACGTTTATTTATTTTTGCGACAGAGAGAGACAGAGCATGAACGGGGGAGGGGCAGAGAGAGAGGGAGACACAGAATCGGAAACAGGTTCCAGGCTCTGAGCCGTCAGCCCAGAGCCCGACGCGGGGCTCGAACTCACGGACCGCGAGATCGTGACCTGGCTGAAGTCGGACGCTTAACCGACTGCGCCACCCAGGCGCCCCGTTTTTTTTTTTCTTTTTAAAAAAATTTTTAAATTTTAATTTTTTCTTTTTCCTTAATTTTTGAAATTCACATCTAAATTAGCATATGGTGCAACAATGATTTCAGGAGTAGATTCCTTAATGCCCCTTACCCATTTAGCCCATCCCCCCCTCCCACAATCCCTCCAGTAACCCTCTGTTTGTTCTCCATATTTAAGTCTCTTATATTTTGTCCCCCTCCCTGTTTTTATATTATTTTTGCTTCCCTTCCCTTGTGTTCATCTGTTCTGTGTATTAAAGTCCTCATATGAGCGAAGTCATATGATGTTTGTCTTTCTCTGACTGACTAATTTTGCTTAGCATAATACCCTCTAGTTCCATCCACGTAGTTGCAAATGGCAAGATTTCATTCTTTTTGATTGCCGAGTAATCCTCCAGTGTATGTATGTGTATATATAGACATACACCACATCTTCTTTATCCATTCATCCATCGATGGACATTTGGACCCCTTCCATGCTTTGGCTATTGTTGATAGTGCTGCTGTAAACATTGGGGTGCATGTGCCCCTTCAAAACAGCATACCTGTATCACTTGGATAAATACCTAGTAGTGCAATTGCTGGGTCATAGGGTAGTTCTGTTTTTAATTTTTTGAGGAACCTCCAGACTTTTCCATGGTGGCTGTACCAGCAGTGCAAAAGAGATCCTCTCTCTCCACATCCTCGGCAACATCTATTGTTGCCTGAGTTGTTAATGTTAGCCATTCTGACAGGTGTAAGGTGGTATCTCATTGTGGTTTTGATTTGTATTTCCTGGATGATGAGTGATGTTGAGCATTTTTTCATGTGTCTGTTCGCCATCTGGATGTCATCTTTGGAGAAGTGTCTCTTCATGCCTTTTGCCCATTTCTTCACTGGATTACTTGTTTTTTGGGTGTTGAGTTTGATAAGTTCTTTATAGATTTTTGGATACTAACCCTTTATCTGATATGTTGTTTGCAAGTATCTTTTCCCATTCCATCGGTTGCCTTTTAGTTTTGCTGATTGTTTCCTTTGCTATGCAGAAGCTTTTTATTTTGATGAGGTCCCAATAGTTCATTTTTGCTTTTGTTTCCCTTTCCTCTGGAGACGTGTTGAGTAAGCAGTTGCTGTGGCCAAGATCAAAGAGGTTTTTGCCTGCTTTCTCCTCAAGGATTTTGATGGCTTCCTGTCTTACATTGAGGTCTTTCATCCCTTTTGAGTTTATTTTTGTGTATGGTGTAAGAAAGTGGTCCAGGCTCATTTTTCTACATGTCGCTGTCCAGTCTTCCCAGCACCACTTGCTGAAGAGACTGTCTTTATTCCATTGGATACTCTTTCCTGCTTTGTCAAAGATTAGTTGGCCATATGTTTGTGGGTCCATTTCTGGGTTTTCTATTCTGTTCCATTGATCTGAGTGTCTGTTTTTGTGCCAAATGTTTATTTTTGAGAGAGAGAATGACAGAGTGCTAGTGGGGTGGGCACAGGGGACACAGAATCTGAAGCAGGCTCCAGGCTCTGAGCTGTCAGCAAAGAGCCTGATGTGGGGCTTGAACTCACAGACCACGAGATCATGACCTAAGCCAAAGTCAGACCCCTAACTGACTGAGCCACCCAGGTATCCCTACTTATTTTTAAAGGTATGAATATATATTAATTTAATAAAAATTAAAATTAGGATAAGAAGACGGAAGCGCTGAGAAACTAACTGGCAGCTCTGCCTGGGCAGGGCTTGTTGAAAGGTAGGCTTCTATGGACACCTAAGAAAATTGGTTTTAAATAACATACAGTAAAAATTACATCAAATAATAAAGGAAGCCAATTATATTAATATAGTCATCAAAATGTGTACTTCTTTCTTAAGGCATTAAATAACAATGTAGCAGTGAGTCTAATTATTAGAGTTTCAAAGTACTGATGACAGGAAACATTATTTCAAGATAACTGTGACAGCTATAATGTGATATGAAATTATCTGTGATTTCTATTGGTGACAAAGTGACAGGTACTGCTTACAATAAAGTGGACTCATTGTCCATCTGAGTTTAAGGACATTGTGCTGTAGAGGGTGACTGGGTGACCAGCTGGCTCTTTCCTTAGGGGAAGACCTTGAAATGTTAGTACTCTTTCTCTGCAGTCCTTCTTCAGAGACAAATCTGGTTTCTCTAAGAGGCAATATTTTCTTTCATACATATAACATTTACCACCTTAATCGTTTATATTCTTTTATTATTTTTTTCAATGTTTCAAGTTTTTATTTAAATTCTAGTTAGTTAACATGTAGTGTAATATTAGTTTCAGGAATAGAATTTATTGCTTCATTAGCCATCTTTATTTTATTTATTTTTTTATGTTTTTAAATGTTTGTTTATTTTTGAGAGAGAGACAATGCACAAGCAGGGGAGGGGAAAAGAAGGAAGGAGACACAGAATCTGAAGCAGGCTCCAGGCTCCAGACAGTCCACAAGAGTCCAATGCGGAGCTCGAACTCATGAACTGTGAGATCATGATCTGAGCTGAAGACGCTTAACTGACTGAGCCACCCAGGCACCCCTCATTAACCATTTTTAAATGTACAGTTCAAGAGCACCTGGCTGGCTCACTTGGTGGAGCAGTGCTGACTTGTGATCTCAGGGTTGTGAGTTCAAACCCTACATTGGGGATGCAGCTTATTTAAAAATAAAATCGTAAAAAAAATAATAATAATAAATAGCAGCATCTGGGTGGCTCAGTTGGCTAAGTGTCAAACTCTTGGTTTCTGCTCAGGTCATAATCTCACGGTTCATGAGTTTGAGCCCCACAACGGGCTCTGCACTCATAGTGTGGAGCCTGCTTAGGGTTCGTTCTCCCTCTCTCTCTCTCTCTCTCTCCCTCCCTCCCTCCCTCCCCCCAAAATAAATAATTTTTTAAAAATAAATGCACACTTCAGTGTTATTAAATACATTCATAGTGTTGTACAGCCATCACCACCATCCATCCCTGTAATGCTTTTTATCTTGCAAAACGTTTCAGTTTTTACTCATTGAACGATAATAACTCCTTATTCTCCCTTCCCCCTCAAGTCTCAGGCAACCATTATTATACTTTCTGTCTTTATGTTCCGAATACTCTAAGCACCTCATAAAAGTGGAATCACACAGTATTTATCTTTTTTGATTGGTTTGTTTCACTTAGCATTAATGTCCCCAGAGTTCATCCATGTTATAGCATATCTCAGAACATCATTCCTTTTTATGACCGAACAATACTCCATTATGCATACGCCACATTTCACTTATGCATTCATCCATCAGTAGATATTTGGATTGCTTCCATGTTTCAGCTACTGTGAGTAATGAATTCCGCTGTGAACATGGGTGTCCAAATACCTCAAGTCCTTGCCTTTCAGTTCTTTTGTTTTTTTTTTTTTTTTTTTTTTTTTTTTAAATTTTTTTTTAACGTTTATTTATTTTTGAGACAGAGAGAGACAGAGCATGAACGGGGGGAGGGGCAGAGAGAGAGGGAGACACAGAATCAGAAACAGGCTCCAGGCTCTGAGCCATCAGCCCAGAGCCTGACGCGGGGCTCGAACTCACGGACCGTGAGATCGTGACCTGGCTGAAGTCGGACGCTTAACCAACTGCGCCACCCAGGCGCCCCGGTCAGTTCTTTTGAATATATACCCAGAAGTAGAGTTGCTGGATCATATGGTAATTCTATTTTTAATTTTTCATAGTCACTGTATCATTTTACATTCCCACCAGCAGTGCTCAAGTGTTCGAATTTCTCCACATCCTTGCCAACACTTGCTATTTCCTGTTTTTTTTTTTTTTTTTTATCATAGCCATCCTAATGGGTGTGAGGTGGTATCTTATTATAGTTTTGACTTGCATTTCCCTAATTATTAGTGATTTTGAGCATTTCTTTATGTGCTTATTGGCCATTCACCTATCTTCTTTGGAGAAATGTCCATTGAAGTCCTTTGCCCATTTTTTTTTTTTTACATTTTTTTAAATGTTTATTTATTATTGAGAGACAGAGAGAAACAGAGAATGAGCATGGGAGGGGCAGAGAGAGGAGGAGACACAGAATCCGAAGCAGGCTCCAGGCTCTGAGCTGTCAGCACAGATCCCGACGCAGGGCTTGAACTCACAAACCTGATACCATGACCTGAGCCAAAACTGAGAGTCAGATGCTTAACCGACTGAGCCACCCAGGGGCCCCTATATATTCTAAGTATTAATTCTTTACCCAGATATATCATTTGCAAGTATTTTATCCCCTTCTGTGGGTTCTCTTTTTACTCTATGGATAATGACTTTTAATGCACAAAATTTTAAGTTTTTATGAAGTCCAGTTTGTTTTTTCTTTTGTTACATGTGCCTTTCATGTCAGAGCCAAGAAATCACTGCAAATCCAATTTCCTGAAGCTTTTGTGCTGTTTTTTTTTTTAAGAATTTTTCTGTTGAAAAAAGGTCTTACATTTAGTTCCTTGATCCATTTTGAGTTAATTTTTGCATATGGTATTAGATACTTTTCCATGTGGATATCCAGTTTTCCCAGCACCATCTGTTGAAAGGACTGTCCTTTCCCATTTGTCTTGGTACTCTCGTCAAAAATCTTTTGATCTTATATGCAAGCGTTTATATCAAAGCTGTCTATTTTATTCCATTGACTATAGGTCTGTCTTTATGCCAATACCACTGTTTTAATCTCTGTGGCTTTGTAGCAGGTTTTGAAATCAAGAAGTAGGAGTCCTTCCATTTTGTTCTTTTTCAAGATTGTTTTGCATATTTGGGTCCCCTGAATTCCATATGAATTTTAGGATGGGTTTTTCTGTTCCATCTAAAAAACAAACAAAAAAACATAATTGGGATTTTTGAAAGGGACTGTATTGAATCTGTAAATGGTTTTGGATAGTATTGACATTTTAACAACATTGTCTTCAATCCACCAATAGGGGATGTGTTTTTGTTTATTATGTCTTCTTTGATTTCTTTTAGCAGTGTTTTGTAGTTTCCATTGTACAAGTCTTTCATCTCGTTGGTTAGTTATTTATTTTATTCTTTTTGATGCTATTGTAAATGGAATTGTTTTTGTAATTTTTCTTTCATCTTATTCGTTGTTTGCATATAGAAATGCAACTGATTTTTTTTTCGCTTTGTATCCTGCTATTTTGCTGATTTATTACTTCTAGTTGTGTATGTGTGTAATCTTTAGGGTTTTTTACATAGAATATCATTCTGTAAGCAGAGATAATTTTACTTCTTCCTTTCCAATGTAGAGGTCTTTTCATTTTCTTGCCTAACTTCTCTGGCTAGAACTTCGAATACTGTTTTTTGTTGGTTTTCAATTTTAGAGAGAGAATGAAAGGGCAAGCAGGGAAGTGGGGCAGAGTGGCGGGGCGGTGGGGGGAGAGGGAGAGAGAGGGAGAGAGAATCTTAAGCAGGCTCCATGCTCAGTGTGGAGCTCTGGAATTGACTCAGAGCTCAATTCCATGACCCTGGGATCAAGACCTGAACTGAAATCAGGAATCAGACGCTTAACTGACTGAGCGATGCAGGTGCCCCTCCAGTACTGTTGAATAGAAGTGAGCATCCTTGCCTCATCTCTGATCTTAGAGGAAACACTTCCAGTCTTTCATCATTGAGTATGATGTTCACTGTGGGTTTTTCATAGATGGCTTTTATTAGTTAAGGTAGTTTCCTTCTATTCCTAGTTTCTTGAGTTTTTCTTATGAAAAGGTGTTGAATTCTGTCAAGTGCTTTTTCTGCATCAATTGAGATGATCACGTAGTTGTTTTTCTTCATTCTGTTGATGCAGCATAGTAGCACATTGATCAGTTTTCATGTTGAATCATCCTTGCATTCCAGGAATAAACCCCACTTGTTCATGATATATAATCCTTTTAACATGCCACTGAATTGTATTTGCTGGTATTTTGTTGAGGTTTTTTTGTGTTGATGTTCATAAGGGATATTGGTCTATAGTTTTCTTGTAATGTCAGTCTGGCTTTGGATTCAGCATAATGAGGCTTCACAGAATGAGTTAGGAAGTGTTTCCTCCTTTTCTTTGTTGGGAGATTTTGAATACTGATTGAGTACTGATTCAGTCTCCTTACTAGATAAAGATCGACTCAGATTTTCAATTTTTTAGGATTTAGTCTTGGCAGGTTTTACGTTTGTAGGAATTTGTCCATTTCATGTAGGTTATCAAGTTTGTTGGTGTGTGACTGTTCTAGAACTCTTACAATCTTTTTATTTCCATAGATTTGGTAGTAATGCCTGTACTTCCATTTCTGATTTTAGTATTTGAGTCTTTTTCTCTTAGTCCTTCTAGCTAAACTTTGGTCAGTTTTGTTGATCTTTTTGTTCCTTAATTTTTCTCTATTGTTTTTCTATTCTCTCTCCCCTCTAATCTTTGTTTCCTTCTTTCTGTTGGCTTTGGATTTAATTCTTTTCTAGCTCCTTAAGTTGTAAAGTTAGATTGTTGATTTGAGATCTTTCATAAGTTTTTTTTGTTTGTTTTGGTAATACAGATTTTTAAGTTTATTTACTTTTTTTTTTTTTAATTTTTTTTTTCAACGTTTATTTATTTTTGGGACAGAGAGAGACAGAGCATGAACAGGGGAGGGGCAGAGAGAGAGGGAGACACAGAATCGGAAACAGGCTCCAGGCTCCGAGCCATCAGCCCAGAGCCTGACGCGGGGCTCGAACTCACAGACCGCGAGATCGTGACCTGGCTGAAGTCGGACGCTTAACCGACTGCGCCACCCAGGAGCCCCTAAGTTTATTTACTTTTAAGGAAAGAGAGAGAGCCCACGCATGCAAGGGAGGGGCAGAGAGAGAGAGAAAGAGAGAATCCTAAGCAGGCTCTGCACTGTCAGCAGGGAGCCTAATGCGGGGCTCAATCTCACAAACCATGAGATTATGACATGAGCTGAAATCAAGAGTTGGATGCTTAACTGACTGAGCCACCTAGGCACCCCTGCACCTTTGATTCTTAAGAACACTTTCTGTGTTCCAGGGCGCCTCGGTGGCTCAGTCCGTTGAAGTGTCCGACTTCAGCTCAGGTCATGATTTCCTGGTTCGTGAGTTCAAGTCCCACATCTGGCTTGCTGTTGTCAGCGTGGAGCCTGCTTCAGATCCTCTGTCCCACTCTCTCTCTCTGCCCCTCTCCTGCTCGCACTCTTTCTCAAAAATCAAATAAACATATGGGGCGCCTGGGTGGCGCAGTCGGTTAAGCGTCCGACTTCAGCCAGGTCACGATCTCGCGGTCCGGGAGTTCGAGCCCCGCGTCGGGCTCTGGGCTGATGGCTCGGAGCCTGGAGCCTGTTTCCGATTCTGTGTCTCCCTCTCTCTCTGCCCCTCCCCCGTTCATGCTCTGTCTCTCTCTGTCCCAAAAATAAAAATAAACGTTGAAAAAAAAAAATCAAATAAACATAAAAAAAAAAATACCTTCTGTGTTCCAATGGCATAGAGATTTTTTCCTGGTTTCAAATTTTGTGTTTTTCATATTTAGGTGTTTAATCCGTCTGCAGCTTATATCTGTGTATTCTATAATTTCATTTTTTTTCATATGGAAAGCCAGTTGTCATAACACCATGATTATCGAAATCATTACTTTTTTCACTGATTAGTGATACTTTTCAGTCACAACCTCTGTGAAATTTTACCTCAACAGGGGTATGTTTCTGGGCTGTATCCTGTTCTGCTATTTTGTCTATTTTTGCATTAATACAACTGTTAATTGCCATAGCTTTTGAACATTCCTCAGTATCTGGTAGAATGAATCCCTCTTCCTTATTGTGTTTGTTCAGAAATAAAAAATTTACATACCTCTTCATTCTTTCAGTACTAATTTTGGAATGAGTTTATTGAATTCCTTGGAAAAATTTTGCTGGGGCATTGACTAGAAATAGAATTTATAGATTAATTTGGGAAAACTTGATGCCTGTAAAATTCTGAGTCTTCTTAGCTATGAATAAAGCTTAATTCTGTTTATTCAGATCTCCCTTTTATATCCTTCTATTCAAGTTTGGTGAATTTCTTCATGAAGGTTTTACATATTTTTCTCAGGTTTCTTTCTTGATACTATCTAGTTTGTGTTTTGATAGTAAAATGAATTCTATTTTGCATATTCTGATTACTTATTTGGAGATCTGTACATTGATCTCATGTGCAGCAACCTTGTATAACTCTGTTCTCTTTAGATTTGCATCATAAATAACATTCACTATAATGACAATTTCGTGTCTAATTTTACTGTGCCTCCAGCATCTCTTGTGTAACTGCAGGCATCAGGACACTGTGGAATAGTAGGAAGACAGCAGCACGCCCCTCCCCTGGTCCTGACATCCATTCAGTGAATATTTACGGGGTACCTACCATATACAAGGCACTCTTCTAGCTTCTGGGGAGAAAGAAGTGAACAAAACAAAGCCCCTGCCCTCGTGGAGCTTACATTCTCATGGAGAGAGACAGAAAATAACCAAGTAGATAACGGCTCATGAGTTCAAGCCCTGCGTCAGGCTCTGTGCGGACAGCTCAGAGCCTGGAACCTGCTTCGGATCCTGTGTCTCCGTCTCTTTCTGCCCCTCTCCTGCTCATGCTTGGTCTCTCAAAAATAAACATTAAAAAAAAAAAAAGGGTGGGAGAATTCGAAGGATGTAACCATAACTTAGGTAAGATGAGATGGTGGTTGCCATAGAGCGCTTCTGAGGAAGGGGGCAGATTCTGGATACAATTGGAAGGTGGAGCAGGATTTCCTGACAGATTGGGTATGGAATAGGAGTGAGACAAGTCAAAACCGGTTCAGGATCTGGGTGACGAAAAGGATGGAGTTGGGCTAGGGAAGACCGGCGCAAATATCTGGAGTCAGGAGTTCCATCTCGAGCATGTTGAATGCGACGCACGTTACCAGCTATCAGAGTGGGATGTCAAGCAGGCAGCAGGATGCAGGAGCTGGGAAGGCTGGTCCTGAAGATTACACTGGGAGTCTGCAGCATATAGGCTCAGATCAGAAAAGGGGTAGAGACACGAACACTCTGAATGGTGGGAAAGGAGTGACCAGTAAGTTGGGAGAGAAGGCGACTGGAACCCAACTGAGTGGTTTTCAAGAAGAGAGACTCTGTTGTGTCACATGCTGCTGATGAGCATAGCAGATCAGATCTAGATATGTAAGGTTTTTAAATTTTTTTTTAAGTTTATTTGTGAGAGACAGAGACAGCATGAATGGGGGAGAGGCAAAGAGAGGGGGAGACACAGAATCCAAAGGAGGCTCCAGGCTCTGAGCTGTCAACACAGAGCCCGATGTAGGGCTCGAACCCACAAACCATGAGATCATGACCCAAGGTGAAGTTGGATGCTTAACCGACTGAGCCACCCAGGTGCCCCTAGAAACGTAAGATTGCTGGAGGCCTTGAAGAAGGGACCTGTTCTGGTGGAAGGGGGTGGGGGTGAGGGGCAGCCTGACTCGAGAGGGATTAAGAGGAAACAGTAGTAACTGGAGACAGCAAGTAGAGACAAATAGAGAAAAAGTATTGATGACTTTTTCTGTACAAGAAACAGAAACAGAGGGATATAGGGTCAAGAGAGGGTTGGGGGGGGTGGTTTTTCCTTTGTTTTTAAATGGAGTGATGTAAGCCTGTTTATATGTTGTTGAGAATGACCTTGCAGGAAAGAGGAAATACATTATGCAGGAGAGAAAGGTGACAACTGTTGGGGTGATATTCTTAGGGAGGTGAGAAAGAACTGAATCAGTGCCCAAGTGGAGAATAGCTAGTTCTAGGGAGGGTTTAAGGGGAGCTGTCACAGGGGAAACTGAGCTTAGAATTGTGATATTCCTGATGAAGCGTTAGTGATCCACTCTTTTTCTAGGTGTATATCGCGTTTTGCCTTAAGGTCTTCTGTATTGTATTACTATACAGCTTTCCTTTGGTTAGGGCCTGTCTGGTGTAACACCTCTTTCCATGCTTTTACTTCAACCTTTCTTTCACTGACCTTACAATCATAATCATGTCTCCTATAATCAGCATATGTCTGGATTTTGAGTTTTGTTGTTAATTTCAGAAGTAGAAAATGTAGTCCATTTACAATGGGATTTCTATATGATTGGGTTATTCCTATCATGTTATATTGTGGATTTGTTCTACTTTTTTGAGGTTTCTTTTTATTTCTCTCCTCTCTTGCCTTCTTTTGGATTAACACACCCCTCTCCTGCTTCTCTTTCCTAGTATTTAGGCTGTATTAATTGGTATTAGGTTTGCTTACAGAACATTTAAAAAGAAAAACAAAATGGTTTGAACAAGACTATTTATATCGCTCGAGTTCAAGAATGTCTGAGATAGTAGGGGTGCCTGGGTGGCTCAGTCAGTTAAGCTGCCGACTCCATTTTGGCTCAGGTCATGATCTCAGGGTTCATGAGATCAAGCCCCTGCATGGGGCTCCACACTGACAGCATGGAGCCTGCTTGGGATTCTCTCTCTCCTATCTTCGGCTCAGGCCATGATCTCGGGTTCCATGAGTTCGGACCCCGCATCAGACTCTGTGCTGACAACATTCTGGATCTCTCTCTCTCTCTGCCCCTCCCCCACTCGTACTGTCTCTCTCTCAAAAATAAACATTAAAAAATTACACAATTCAGTAGTTTTTAGTATATTCACAGAGGTGTGCAACCATCACGGATACCTAATTTTAGAGCATTTCATCACGCCAAAAAGAAACCTTGTACCCATTTAGCCATCATTCCTCCCCCCACCCCTCCCCACCCCAGACCTAGACAAACACTAATCTGCTTTCTTCTCTATGCCTATTCTAGACATTTCATATAAATGGAATCACACAAATTATATGTGGTCTTTGGTGTCTGGCTTCTTTCATTTTGCATATTTTTGAGGTTTATCCATGTTGTAATATGAATTAGTATTTTGTTCCTTTTTTTAAAATGTTTATTTTTGAAAAAGAGAGCACGAGCAGGGGAGGGGCAGAGAGGCAGGGAGACAATATGAAGCAGGCTCCTTGCTGTCTGCACAAAACCCAACTGTGAGATCATGACCTGAGCCAAAGTTGGATGCTCGACCGAGTGTCCCAGGCTCCCCAGTATTTTGTTCCTTTTAATTGCGGAGTAAAATTCCATTCTATGGCTATATTTTTCTTAACATTGGTCAGTTTTCTGTACATTTGGCTGTTTGGTATTCTTTGAAACTCAAAAGTTTAATTTTAGTCAAGTCCAGTTACTTTTTTTCTTTGGTTGTTTGTGATTTTGGTGTTAGGTCTAAGAAACCATTGCCTAGGGGCACCTGGGTGGCTCAGTCTGTTAAACATCCAACTCTTGGTTTTGGCTTAGGTCATGATCTCACGGTTTGTGAGTTTGATTTGTGAGTTCAAGACCCATGTTGGTGCAGAGTTTGCTTGGGATTCTATCCCTTCCTCTCTCTCTCTCTACCCCTCCCCAACTTGTGTGTTCTCTCTCTCCCTCTCTCTCTCTCCCCCCGCCCCCTCAAATAAATAAACTTAAAAAAAAAAAAAAGAAAGAGACCATTACCCAATCCAGGGTCATGAAGATTTACTTCTATTTCCTTGTAAGAGTTTTATAGTTTTAGCCATTACATTTATGTCTGTGAGTTAAGTTTTGAGTATAGTGTGAGGTGTATGGGTTTACTTTCAATCTTTGACATTTGGATATTCAGTTGTCCTAGTACCATTTGTTAGACTGTTCTTTCCTCATTGAATGGTTCTTGCCACCCTTGTCAAAAATCAACTGACCATAAAGGTAAGAATTTATACCCAAATTCTCACTTCTATCCCATTGCACTGATGCACATGTGTATACTTATGCCAGTACCACACTGTCATTACTATAGCTGTGAAATAAGTTTTGAAATTGAGAAGTGTGAGTCTTCCAACTTTGTTCTTCAAATAAAAATGCAAATAAAAGAAGTTTATGGCCCCCTCTCAGGTTCTCACCAATGGAAGTTCTTTCAAAGTATGTACTTTGATCTTGCATTTCCATGAATTTTAGGGTCAGCTTGTCAATTTCTGCAAAAAAAGCAGCTGGGATTTTATTTTGATAGGAATTGTGTTAAATCTGCAATTCAGTTTGGGGAGTATTGCCATCTTAATATTAAGTCCTCCCATCCATGAACATGGGATATCTTATCATTTACTTAGGTTTTTAAAACTTTCTTTCCATAATATTTTGTAGGTGTCAGTATACAAATCTTAAATATCTCTTGTTAAACATATTCCTTTTATTCTTTTGACGCTATTGTATTGTTTTCTTAACTTTTCAGATTGTTTATCTTATTAATGTATACAAATACAATAGATTTTTTTATATTGATCTTGTATGCTACAACCTTACTAAATGTTGGGGGGAATTCCTTAGGATTTCTTATATACAGGATAATTTCATCTGAAAATAGGGATAGTTTTATTTCTTTCCAATCTGGTTTCTTTTATTTTTGTTTATGGCCTAATGGCCCTGACTTCAATATAAAGTTGAATACAAATGGCAAGAGTGGGGCACCCTTGTTTTTGTCTCATTCCTGATCTTAGTGTGAAATTATTCAGTCTTATACTATTAAGTATGAAGTAAGCTATGGATTATTAGGAACAGTTTTGACCATGTCTCTTGGTATACATAAACAAGAGTTCTCTAGGATATATACTGGATGTACTCGTATGCCAAGTATACCAAGTACCCTTGGTTCATAGCGTACACATGTGTTCAGATTTACAAGAAATGCTAAATTATATTCCAAAGTGATTATACCAATTTATTATTTCCTCAGCACTGTGTTGAAGTACCCAGTGCTCTACATCTTTGCTTACATTTAGTATATGAGGTTATTTTCAGTCTACAAATATCAATCAAATAGTGGTTATAATTTGCATTTCATTCGTTACTAATGGCATTGAGCATCTTTTCACATATTAATCATTCATGGTGTCTTCCTCTATGAAATTCCTGCTCACATTTTTTCCCTGTTTTCCTATTAAGTTGTCTTTTTCTTACTGCCTCATAGGTGATCTTTATGTATCTGGATTCTGGAACTTTTGTCAGTTTTATATTTGGTAAATATCTTCTCCCAGTTTGTGACCTGACTTTTCACTTTCTTTATGGTATCTTCTAAGTAAACAGATATTAATTTTAATGTAAATTTGTTACTCTTTTCTTTTATGGTTTGTGCTTTTTGGTATCTTAAGAAACCCATTCTTCCCCAAAAGTCAAAAAAACATTTTACTGTTTTCTTGGGGTGCCCAGCTGGCTCAGTCGGTGGAGCATGCAACTCTTGATCTCAGGAGTTCAAGCCCCATGTTGGGTATAGAGATTGCTTAAATAAACACTTTGAATGAATGAATGAATGAATGAATGAATAAAGTTGTTAAATTTATTTGAGGGGAGGGGAGGGGCAGAAAGAGGAGGAGAGAGAGAATCTGAAGCAGGCTCTATGCTCAGCACAGAGCCTGAGTTGGGGCTCAGTCTCACAACCATGAGATCATGACCTGAGCCAATATCAAAAGTCAAACACTTAACTGACTGGCCACCCAGCTGCCCCAATACACACACACACACACACACATACACACGTGTGTATATGTGTGTGTGTGTATTTTTTTAAGTAATCGTTACACCAAACGTGGGGCTTGTACTCACAACCCCGAGATCAAGAGTCACATGCTCCACTGACTAAGCCAGCCAGGCAACCCAAAAAAGATATTTTACTGTTTTCTTGTAACAGTTTTTCCTGTCCCCATTTAAGTCCTTGATCCCTTGGAATGGATTTATCTGCTTGGAGTGAGATAAGACTCTATGTTAATTTTTTGTTTGGATAATAATATATTAAAATGTTTGTCCAGGGGCACCTGGGTGGCTCAGTTGGTTAAGCAACCAACTCTTCATTTTGGCTCAGGACATGATCTTATGGTTTGAGAGCCCTGAGTAGGGAGGACTCCATGCTGACAGCAAAGCCTGCTTTGGATTCTTTCTCTCCTCTCTCCCTCTCCCCCTCTCTGCCTCTCCTCACTGCCCACACACACTCTCTCTCTCAAAATAAAGAAACGCTTTTTAAAAATAAAATAAATAAAATGTCCTTATCCTGTTAATATGCAGTACAGCTCTGACAAACTTCAGGTTTCCCATATGTGTTGATCTGTTTCTGAGCTTTCTATTCTATTATTTCTAGGCCCAAATCATACTTTCTTCATTGTTGTAACTGTACAAGGAATCTTGATCACTGGAAGGAAAAGCTCCCATTCTTCAAGAGTGTGTTGGCTAATCTAGGCTCTCTGCTCTCCCATATAAATTGTAGAATCAGCTTTTCAAATTCCAGGTTGAGATTCTGATTGCAATTACATTAAATATGTAGATCAATTTGGGGGGAAATTGACATCTTTATGAAGTCTTTGCTATCCAAGAACATGATTATGTGTCTCCATTTATATAGGTCTTCTTTAATGTTTTCAATTAGATTTTGTATTTCCTACATAAGATTTGTTAGATTAGTATTTTCATTTTGCAGGGACATAAGCTGTATTTTTTATTGTTAATGAAATGCTCTTGACCTTTATAGTGATCTTTTATCTAGAAACCTTGTTATGTTTTTATTATTTTAAATAAGGAATTCCTTTTTCAGGGGCTCTTGACTGGCTCCATCTATTACAGCATGCAGCTCTTGATCTCTCAGGGTGTTGAGTTCAAGCCCCATGTTGGGCGTGGAGCCTACTCAAAGAAAACAAAAAAAGGAATTGCTTTTTCACATTGTACCATTGAGTATGATGTTTACCATAGGTTTGCTGTAAATACTCTTTTTCTGGTTTAAGAAAATTGTTGAATTTAATGGAATTTTTTTACTGTATCTTTTATTTCTAAAGTTTTATTTTGAGAGAGAGTAAGCACAAGTAGGGGAGTGGCAGAGAGAGGGAGAGAGAGAGAGAATCCCAAGCAGGCTCCGTGCTGTCAGCACACAGCCCAACTTGGGGTTCAAACTTGTGAACTGTGAGATCATGACTTTAGCAGAAATCAAGAGCCGGACACTTAACCGACTGAGCCACCCAGGTGCCTCTGCTATATTTAGATGATCATATCTAAATACGCTTTCTTAATTTAGTAATGTGGTAAATTTTATAGAATTTTTCTCCTTTCTTGAGTTTTTTTGGATTAACTAAGTAGTTCCGCTTTTCTTATGTTAGTTTATTATTCTTTTAGTTCTCTAAAGATTACAACCTGCATCCTTGACTTTGTAAAGACTACTCTTAATTAGTACCTTTACCACTTCACAGATGATACAAGGACCTTAGAACACTTTTATTCCCTTCCTGACTTATGTAATATTGCTGTGAAGT
The DNA here is from genome assembly GCF_022079265.1 of Lynx rufus. Classification (NCBI taxonomy): domain Eukaryota; kingdom Metazoa; phylum Chordata; class Mammalia; order Carnivora; family Felidae; genus Lynx; species Lynx rufus. The sequence goes on along the minus strand of NW_025814896.1, from coordinate 22,883,332 downwards.
ATAATAGTTCTATATATAGTCTGACTGCTGCAAGACTTTGTTTCTGTTTTATACAATCAACATTACGATGAATATTTATTTAGCAGACCCTTTCACTCCTTTATTTCTGTGCTTCTGCTTAGGAGGGTCATTTTCCTTCCTAAAGAACTAAAGCAAAAGCCCAAAGAACTCTGCTCAGTATTTATTTTAATGCAATATTTATCTTAAAATGTATTGTCCCCCTTTTTTTGAATAGTATTTTTGCTAAGAATTGTAGGTTGGTATTGATCTTCTTTCAGTACTTTTTGTCTCTGATTTTGTTGTGGTTCCCAGCCTTTCTATTAGTCATCTATCAGTCTTCCTGCTACTCCTTTGAAGAATCCTTTGTTTTCTCCTGTCTGCCTTTAAGATTTTCTCCTTATGTTGGGAGTTTTATCAGTTTTACTGTGACACCTAGGTGTGGTTTTCTTTGTGGTCTGTCCAGCTTGGTATTTATAGGGTTTCTTGACTCTTCGGCTTTCAAAACTTGCATTGGTTTCGGAAAAGTCTTGACCATTATTTCCTCAAATTTCTGTTTCGTTTTATTTCTTCTGTCCTGTGAGTGCCAGTTACACATCCATTAGACTGCCATGTTTTAGGTTTCTTCATTCTCTTTTCTGTATTTTCCATTTTCCTCCTCAGGGCCTCAGTCTGGATACTTCCTGCTGGATTATAGTTTAGCTGTAACGAATCTATTAAACCCACCTATTTGCAGTCCTAATTTCAGTTAATGTATTTCTTAATTCTAGAATTTCCATTTGATTCTTTGTGATAGGTTCTGGTTCTCTGCCAAAGTTCTTCATCTTGTCACATATTTCCTTGGACACATTTAGTTATTGAAAAGCCCTTGTCCAATAACTCCAGTATGTACATCCCCTGGAGGTCTTTTTCTTTTTTCTGTTTTCTCTTTTGGTATGCATTTGGTCCTTTCTCTGCTATAGGGTGGTAATTTTTATTCAGTGCCAGAAACTGTATATGGAAACAACTTGGCTCAGGATGATTTTCTGTTCTTCCAGAAAGGATTTACTTTTGCTTCTTGAAGGCAGAGTAGGGCCAAACCAACTTAACCCCATTGAACTGTTTCAGAGCTAGGTGTTTTGAGACAGTCTATTTCTACTTATCCCCATTCTAGTGTGCACTCTCCAGGGAATCCCAGAGAGAGCCTGTGGTATGTTCAAGCCACTCCTTCTTGGCAAACCCTGAACTCCAGTTTTTGTCTCTCTTACACCTTAAGATTGCTGGAAGCATTGTGTACTAGCTTCATGCACCTTCCTTGACCTCAGGTCTTGTCTGCCTTGGTAGTTCTGAATTCCAACTTTGATCTTCCTATCCTCATGAAACTGCTTCAGGCTCTGCTCAGCTTCTCAGCCTCATAACCTCCACTTTCTGCTTGGCTTCTTGGCTTCTTAGCTTCTCAGCTTCGTGCTGCTTATAAATTGCGAGATGCCTTAGGGTGCAAGCAGTATTTTGATACCAGAGTTGCCTGAATATTGTTTCCCTTCTCACTGGGGGCGATCTTAACCTCTCGGATTATGGTTGCTTTGGTAATGTTTTAAAGCCTTGAGATTTTCTGGGTTTTGTTTTTTGTATTTTACGTTGTTTTTTTCACTTGTTCTTGGTGGGAGGGTTCAGTTTGTCTGCTACTAACTGGTTTTTCATGGCCAGAATCACAAGTCATTAGAATTTTCTAATGTTGGGTCAGTCTGTATTACCGGAATAAACTAAGCTGAATAATGATACATTATCATTTTAGTACATTGTTGGACTTGATTTGTTAATATCTGACTTAATAATTTTGCCTTTGTTCATGAAAAGTTGGCTGGTCATTTTCCTTTCTATGCTTGCCCTGTTTTAGTGCAAAGGTTATTTAGCTTCATAAAATAAGTTTTAGATATTTGTCTATTCATATGCTTTGTTTAAGAATAAAATTATCTTTTATTTCATTGTTTTGTAGAACTTTTTAAAAATATTTTTTCCGGGGGCCCCTGGCTGGGTCAGTTGGTAAAGTGTGCAACTCTTGATCTTGGGCTTGTGAGTTCAAGCCCCATGTTGGGGTTTAGAGATTACTTAAAAATAAAATCTTTTTAAAAAATATGTATCTTTTCTATTAGGTTATATTATATAGTTCTTTTTCCATTCCTGATCTTCTTATTTGTACCTATCTCCTTTTTATTTTGATCAATCTGGCAGGGTTTGCTCATTTTATTAAGCCTTTATTATATGTTAGCTTATTATTTTATTAAATTTCTCCTCTCTTTGGGTTCATTGTATTATTCCTTCATTAATGTCTTAAATTGGATATTTAACTCATTTTTTTCCCAGTCCTTTTAAAAAATCTGTTTTGAAGCCTACGGATTTCCCTTTAAGTACTACGTTAGCCATATCTAACAAGTTAGGATATGTAATATTCCAACTTCCACTGCGATTTCTTTGACCAGTGGGTTACTTAGACATTTGTGTTTTGTTTTTTAAGTAAACTCAGTGCTCATTGTGGGACTTGAACTCACAACCTCAACATCAAGGGTCACATGGTCCACCAACTGAGTCAGCCAGGTGTCCCTATTTTATTTCTTTTGAGAGAGAGATTGAGAGAGAGGGAGGGAAGCAAGCAGGGGAGGTGCAGAGAGGGAGAGAGAGGATCCCAGGCAAGCTCCACACCAGTCAGTGCAGAGATCATGACCTGAGCCGAAACCGAGTCGAACGCTCAAATAACTGGGCCACCCACATGTCCCTTTTTGTCTTTAAACATGAGGTTTATATATCAGAACTTCATTCCTTTTTATGGCTAATATTCCATTGTACAAATATACCATAGTATCCATTCATCTACTTGGGTTGCTTCCACCTCTGACTACTGTGAATAATGCTGTGTGAATACTGGCATACAGGTATCTGTTTAAGGCTGTTTTCAGTTCTTTGGGGTACATACCTACGAGTGGGATTTTTTAGTTATATGGTAATTCGATGTTTAACTTTCTGAGAAAACCACAGCAGCTGCGCTGGTTCACATTCCCACCAGCAATGCACAAGGGTTCCAGTCTCCCCACATCTTTGCCAACATTTGTTTTTTCGGGGTTTTGGTTTTTTGTTTTATAATCGTGGTATCTTACAGTTTTGGTTTGCAGTTCCCTAATAACTGATGATGTTGAGGATGCTACTGACCATTTGTGTATCTTTGGAGAAAGATACACTGTCTATTCAAGGCCTTGCTCCTTTTTAATTGGATTACTTTTTTGTTGAGTTGTAGGAGTTCTTTATGTTGTCTGGATATTAGCCCTTTGTTAGATATGTAATTTGCAAGTAATTTGCCCATTCTTTGGGTTGTCATCACACTTTCTTCATGGCATCCTTTGATGCATGAAAGTTTTTAGTTTTAGTGAAGCCAAATTTATCTTTTGTTGCCTGTGCTTTTGGTGTCTTAAACTACTTCTCAATCCAAGGTCATGAAGATATGCTGTTTTTATCTAAGAGTTTTATAGTTTAGCTCTTAGATTCATTCTTAAGGGTCCAACTTCATTCTTTTGCTTGTGGATAGTTCTCCCAGCACTCTGTGGAAGAGACTGTTCTTTCCCATCCACATTCATTCTGGAATGACAGAATTTCTGCACCCAGAGAAACTCAGTCAATAATTTTCCATTGTTATAGTCAAGAAATTTGCTGTTTAATTCATTTCTTTAGCAGAAAGATTCCTTTGGCTGCTCCCCCCCCCCCCCCCACCGTGTCTTCCATTTTACTATAAATGTGAATTTGCTTGGGATTCATTTGGCTTCCTGACTCTGTCAGGTGTCAGTAGCCATTTCTGGAAAATCCTAAATTACAATCTCTTTGAATGTGTCTTCTCTTCCATTCCGTCTGCTCCCTTCTGGCAGAGCTAACAGATGTACCCTGTGGCCCTCATTCTTTTCCATGGCTCTTAGTCACTTTGTAAATAGTCTCTTCTTTTTCATATTTAGTTGCTTCTTTTATTTCTTAGAAAATGAGGTACCCAAGTGCAGTCTTATGGTTGGGAATTCTCTGGAGAATCTTTCCCTTTTATTCCTACTCTACTGTAGACCAAACGTCTCTACCACCTGCCTTGAGTGGGAGGTTGGAGTGGCTCAGTTTATTCCCAGCAGCTTAGCTATTCATTTAAAAAGACATCTTGTTTTGTCATCAAGCAGTTTGAGTGTTTTGCACCAGGAGGCTTTGGCTCCTGTTCCCTCTCCTAGTCCTGACTGGCTGGCAGCAGGGTTTATTCTTTGTGCTGCTTCCCAAGTGGTCCTTGTTTCTGTGATGGCCTGATTTTTCTCTTGCACTAGTCCAGACCTCAGGTTTTATCTCCTTCCATTGTCTTATATCTCTTTTCAGAGCACCTCCATCCCTGCCTTCAGCTACCGGTTTACATATCCATGGATAAATGTCAAGCTTTTCGTTTTCTAGCAAGAACTTTCTGGTGAATGTTCCTGTGCCATTTGCTGTTCCTATATCTGTTCAGCTCCTTTTAAATTACTGCTTTCCTAATGAGGCAAAATTCTTCCATAATGAGCTCCTGTAAGTAGATCACCGTGGGAGAGGGACCACACCAGCAGGAGCTCCGAAGGCACAGGGATGGGTGCCATCTTCAGCCTAGTCTTCTCCCCTGGCAGTGACCGGACTGCTTACAGTGCAGAGCCCCCCACACCCCTTGGTGCTGGAACAGGTTCGGGAAAGCTCTTGCCGCAGTCCATACCCCCTTTTTAAATTTCAAATAAGAGATTACTGGCTTCTCAAAACTGCCATCTTTACCTAGACTTGCAATCCTTACAGTCCTCCTCCTGGGGCTACTATCACAGGTGGGGCAGGCAGCCTACTTCACACCCAGTGCTGCAGAGTTCTGTCAGAGGAACGCTGGATTTCCATTTGCTCTTTACTCTGTTTTGCACTGCAGTGATTCTGCGGGGGGTTGGGAAGTAGTGCTCTCTTTAGGCCACAACTTTATTTTTTTTTACTTTTTTTTTAAGTTTATTTTCAGAGACAGAGTGAGTAGGGGAGGGAGGGGAAAGAATCCCAAGCAGGCTCTGCACTGTCAGTAGAGAGCCCGGTGCGAGGCTCAAACTCACGAACCTGAGCTGAAATCATGAGTCAGACGCTCAACCAACTGAGCCATCCAGGCTCCCCTGTGCCACAACTTTAAAACTAGAAGTCACACTAAAAGACCAATCTTCTATTCCTGGGCTGAACACTTCCTGGTTAATTCTCCTGTTAAGATTCTATTTGCTTATATTTTATTCAAGACTTTTACCTTTATGTTCAGAACAAAAGCAGTCTATTTTTGGCATGTTCTGTCTGTTTTTAGGGCTCCTGAAATTAGCGGTGTCATTCCCTGTGTTTATTTACTCTCTGGAACAGTCTGAATATATAACACCAGGATTATCTGTTCCTTGAAGGTTTTGTAAAATGACACCTGTAAAACTACATAGTTTAGCTTGGTTCGTTTTTCTGGGAAGAGTTTTAACTTACTCAGTTTTTTTTTTTTAATTTTTTTTTTTTTTCAACGTTTATTTATTTTTGGGACAGAGAGAGACAGAGCATGAACGGGGGAGGGGCAGAGAGAGAGGGAGACACAGAATCGGAAACAGGCTCCAGGCTCTGAGCCATCAGCCCAGAGCCTGACGCGGGGCTCGAACTCCTGGACCGCGAGATCGTGACCTGGCTGAAGTCGGACGCTTAACCGACTGCGCCACCCAGGCGCCCCTTACTCAGTTTTTTAAAAACTGCTTTGGTGTAATAAGATTTTCTGTTTCTTGATTCTGTGATAACTCATGTTTTCCTGGAAATTTTTTCCATTTAAACTTTTCAAATTTATTGCCATAAAATATCCTTAGGAACTAGGGGATGGGGTTCGCTTTATCTGTATTGCTTGCATTTTTTTGCCATGAGAGCTTCATGTGTGAATAAAATGAAGACCAGATGGCATTCACCAAATGATGACTGATATCCTAAGGTGGTGGGGAGGGGAATAAGAGCAACAACCCTGATCCTGCCTTCTACCCCAGCAACCCCTGTGCTCTGCTCAGTCTTTCTCCACCTTCTCTTCCTCAGTTTTAGGGAAAGTCCTCAGTGCTGTGGGCAGTGCCCAGCTACTGATGTCCCAGAAATTCCAGCAGTTCCGGGGCCTCTGTGAGCAAAACCTGGTGAGTGTGGTTCTTCCTCCTCCACTGCAGGGCTGCCAGCCACCGGCTGCCCGCCAGCTGTCCAGCTGGATTAGCCCCCCCTCCTCCTCCACCCCCAAGCCTCTCACCTCCTCCCTAATACGGAGAAGGTGCTGGTGACAAGTGTCCGTGCCCAGCACAAGGGAAGGGCCAGGGATGGTCCTTCCAAATTTCTACTACTTCTTGAAATAGAAAAGTGAACCCTCTGTGAAAAGAGCCACATGAAACTTAAAAATCTCTTAGCGTTGATTTATTTATATTAAACATCCTCTAAGAAGATGGGTAAGAACTAAAGACATACCACCACGAGGCTTGGTGGTTTGCTTTTTCTTTCAATCTTATCTCTCAGGAGGGTAGCTTTTCCTGTGGAAGCCTCTCCAGACGGCCAGGGGTGGTGTGCTCCTAGGGCTGGAGGACAGTGGCGAGTGTTTGTCTCCGGACCTGCAAGGGTTTGGGGCTTACTTGGCTGGGGCAATCACCATGAGGAATATGTTCCCAGAGAACCCCACGGATTCTGTAATCATACCCACCTTGCAGTGATCCTGACTTCTCCCTGCCTCACTGTAAGACCAGGGCCAGGAACTTCTTTTACAGAACAGTTTTCTGCCTGGCATACATTGGGAACACGGAGGCCTCAGTCCCATGTATGTGCCGGGCCTGCTCTCATGATGGGACTCTTTCTCTCAAAGATCTGCACCATCAGATCTGGCAGTGAGCAGGAAATGGCTTCCTTCCCTCATATAGATACTGACCCTGAGAACAGCAGAGCACGACTAGGCCTCAAGAGACCCTAACCAGGGCTGGCAGGGGTGGGGTACTTGGGGTGGGGTGCAAGAGGGGCCTCTGCCTCGTTTGCCCCACTGATCCCCATCTCCCCCACAGAACCCTGAAGCCAACCCGCGTCCAACAGCCCAGGACCTGGCAGGGTTCTGGGACCTGCTACAGCTGTCCATCGAGGACATCAGCATGAAGTTTGATGAACTCTACCACCTCAAGGCCAACAGCTGGCAGCTGGTGGAAACCCCCGAGAAGAGGAAGGTGAGCATGGAGCAGTGCGGAGGGGAAGTCCAGGGACAAATTCCTGGTCGGCAATAACGCTGCCCACATCGGTCAGTGCTGCTTGGCTCCCTTCTCCGTGTGTCGTCTTTAAGCTGGGGGCTCACGTCCATCAGTGCGCGGGGTCCATGCTCGGCTCTCGTCCAGCATGCCGCTCGCTCTGTGTAGTGGAAGCCGCCCCCTGAAGCATGCCATCCCACCCTGCATGTTAAGAAATGGGGCTCCTAAGAGACACGTGCCACAGCCCAGAGCGCTAGCATAGATGTGGCTGTTGGAACTTTGGAGGCAGAAAAACAGTCCTCCTGGGGCCAGCCTCTTCCCGGAGGCACAGGCTTCCTTCTGTAAAACTGTGGCACCCAGTGACCCCTGTGGTTATTGGACTGTGGCCCTTGTGAGTTCTGATCCCTAGAAAAGCATGTGAAATGTGGCCTGGGAGTCAGAGGCTCTAAACTTAAAGCCCATCTCCAGCCATGTGACTCAGGCTGTCAATGGTTCAATGCAAGGGTGGGGACAGGTGATCTCTCCATCCCTTCCTGCCAGAACACTGTAGGATTCTAAGCTTGCTTTCTGCTCCTATGCGTTGTGCTATTCCCACTATCATCGCTTCTTGTGGCTTTCTGATTCCAAATGTGTGTTGCTTGTGCCCGATGTGGGGAGGCTGGGGTGGAGACTCCAACTGCCGGCAATATAGCGGGTGGTAGCGCCACACAAAAGGTGCACCTTTATTTTATTTTTCTTCCCTCCTCACTGTCTCACTAAAGGAAGAGAAGAAACCACCCCCTCCAGTCCCAAAGAAGCCAGCTAAATCCAAGCCGGCAGTGAGCCGCGACAAGGCCTCCGATGCCGGGGACAAGCAGCGTCAGGAGGCCCGCAAGAGACTCCTGGCGGCCAAGCGGGCGGCTTCTGTGCGGCAGAACTCAGCCACAGAGAGTGCGGACAGCATCGAGATTTACGTCCCTGAGGCCCAGACCCGACTCTGAGACCAGGAAGCGGGAAGCAAACAATTTTAAGTCATTAAAAAAACAAAAACAAAAAACACAAACTAAATGTGAATGGAACACAATTTTCTCAACCTTTAGGATGGTTATTCTGTCCAGAGACCCTGAGCCAACTTTCAAATTGACACATACAAGGGCTCACGATTTGGCTTTTTTGGGTCCCTTCCAGCTTTAGGTTTATGAAGACTTCATACAAAAGAAAGTCAACAAAAATACGAAACTATAAAACGTTTTTCCCCCTCTTGCTGGCCGCGGTGGACTAGGTAGACGGACCTCGGCAACTCCCGGCCCAGCCTCCGGACTGCGGTCTTTTTACTTGTTCTATCTAACGGGGACTCGCACTAGCTTGTTTACAAGACGAGGACAGTCCGAGGACAGCCTGGGGCCCCTGCCATGTCCTTCCTTCTCCTCCAGCCACCCTGCTCTGACCTTGCAGTTTTCATTCTTACGTTTTTCTCTTTTCCCTTCAGAGCCCACACAGGGGTCACCGTCCTAGCTGTCGGCTTGCTGGTTCTCAGCCCTGTTTGTGGTTGAGAGCCCAGAGGACAGAGGTGGATACGCACCCCTGCCCAAGTGCTCACACACACTCACGTGCACACGCAGGTACAGGCTCCCCACAGCAGAAGCAGCCAGCCCCAGGCAAGGGGACGGGGGTCCTCGCCTCTCCGAGAAGGGGAGGAGGGTTGAAGTCTTTGGGGAAAAAAATGAGATAAAAGCCACAGTTATCACACTCCAGACTCCCGCCTTTTTCTTCTCACCAACCCCCTCTTCCTTCAGTAAAATGTTTGATTCAGAGTGACTTGCAGGGGACACTCGAGAGAGGAACCCCATTTTCCAGGGGCTGTCTGTCCCTGGCCAAGCCTGTGTACAGTACCTGAGGGGCGGGCGGCTGCGTCTGTACGTATGTGTACATATGCACATAGACCTTAGAGTGTATATTTAACAAACGCCCCTCTGCTCACCCATGCCCACCAGCGCCGCCGCTGGCTCTCGGGGCACCTGGCAGGAGGCGGGTGTGTGAATAGCATATATTTTTACATGTACTATATCTAGGTGTGTGTACAAGTGTGTGTAAAAATATATACCTTGTGTGTAAGCGGCCTTTTTTTGGTCTCCCACCTGCCCCCTGCCATGGGCCCATCTGCCCAGCCTCTTGAGTTTTCTGGGGTTTTGTTTTTTGTTTTTTTGTTTTTTTTTACCCCAATATTCCTTCTCTCTCCCTGCCCCCCAGCCCCACTCCCAGGGTGTCATGAGCCCTGAGCTGCAATGGCCCGGGCCTGCAGGGTTGGGGGCAGGCAGGGCGAGGGGGAGGCCCAGCCCTCAGCGAGCTCAGTGCACGAGGAGGGCTGCTCTCTACCATGGAGACAGAGCTGGCATTAGAGACGTCCTCGTGTCTGGCACTTGCTGCAGGGGCCCCGGGTGAACTGAGGGCCTGCTCTGGGGCCCCATTCCAGCTTGGCCGCCGTCTGTGACCTTGGGCAAGTCACTTGACCTCTGTGTGCCTCAACTTCCTCCTCTGTAAAATGGGGACAGTCCCTGCCCCTCCCTACCTCACAGGCATGTTGTGAGAATAAATGAGGTAACGTGTACCAAGGGCTCATGGTGTTCTTGCAGCGGGATGGGCCAGGTTGGGGTGAGGTGGGTGAAGTGGACTCCCGAAGAGACTGAGCCAGGCCCCCTTCCACATGGCAACTCTCAGAGACAGGCGGACCTGAGCGTAAACCGTAATTCCAACTCTAGCACAACCCACGTCATGGCCCTGGGCAAGAGAACAGCTCTCCATTCCCTCACCTGAAAAATGCACAGCATCTACTTTAACCTGCTTCCTGTAAGAAACAAGTACTTTAACTCATAGTTTCTACGTGAGAGCCACGATAGGCTGCCCTCACCCACAACACAGTCCCAGCTCGGCTCGCACAGCTCCCAGGATGGGGTGCGTGGCACCCCCAGCCGCTACCTCCCCCTGACAGTTAAAGGCACTGATCGCACTTCCTGAGCACCTGCTCTCCCAGGCCAGGGCCTGGCAGTCACAGAATTCATGCTCTAGTTGGGGAGAGAGAGACACTGAACAAATCCCATGTGAGTTCAAGTCTCCAACAGGTGGCAGAAAAGCAAGGCCAGGAGGCTGTGGGAAGCTGTGACAGCGCCACCAAACTGGGCAGGAGCACTCTGATAGAGCCCAGGAGGACAGTGGCTATTCACTTGCTTTGGGGGATGTCGAACCTGGGGAAAGTGCCTTCTGGGCAGAAGAATGTTCAGCACCAACGCCCAGTGGTAAGAACATGCCTTTTAGGAAGTTCTTGGGCCAAGCTGAGCTTCAGACACCTGGCCTCCTCACTTGGCCCCACCCAGCTAAGAGGCAGTGACCCCTGGCTCTGGATGCACAGAACTGCCTTCCCAGGAGCTTTGTTCAGGCTGCCTCTGTGGGGCCTCTCCAGAACTCATCCCACCCTGTGGGCCAGACCCCTGCACTCAGAGCAGCATGCCCTCATCTCTGGATCCTGTTAGTGGTGGCTGAGCACCTGCTGACTGTGGGTGGCTCTCATGACGTCCTGGGGCTGGAGCCTCCCTGGCCCTACACCGTTCTGAGACCCGGCTGGGGGGTGATTAGAAGGGTAAGTGAAGAGGTTTCAGGTTGCCCTGGGCACTGAGTCAGACATTCAGAGGTGAGCGAACACAAGAGGTGGCCAGGCTGGACTTGAGGGCCACTGTCCAGCTAGCAGCCCAGCTCTACTCCTGACAGGCCTGAGAGGACGAGCAGGGACCTTTACCCTCAGGGCCTGAGTGTTTCTGCTACAGCAGGGGAGAGGCCTTAAGGGTTGGATCAGGGTCTCTGGCAGGGATCCTGAACTCCCTATAGCAGAGCACAGCGAGAGGGAAGCACCTGGGGTGCAGAATCTGGGCCTCCACTCCCAGCCCTGCTGTCACCACAGTGGGGGACCCCCCAACCAGTTGAAAGAATTGTGTAACAAACACCCAGTCAACTTTTGCCGTATTTGCATCATCCCTCACAGGTACATACAAACATTCCCCCCCTCCCCTGGAGCTGTTTGAAAGTAAGTTGCATACACCATACTTTACCCCCAAACACGCCAGGCAACTCCTGAGAATAAGGACATTCCTGCACGACCACAAAATACCATCCTTACTCTCTAATTTAACAAAGGAGTGGTCCACGTGCACCCCTCCTTACCCAGGAGACCGCCCAGGGCCCAGACATTAATACCAAAGCACAGCCACACTCCAAATGCCCCAATAATGTCATCTATGCCTCTTCCTTTGTACCCACCCAGGATCCACTTAAGGATCATTCACTGCTTTCAGTTATCATGACTCTTAAGTCAGAAGAATCTGAATCAGAAACAGTTTCCCTACTTTTTTGTTTTTCACGACACTGACGTCTTTTACATGTCCAAGTAACTTGTAGATTGTTGCATGATCTGAATTTATATGTTCTCATGACTGGGTTCAGATTAAACGGTCTGAACAAGAATATGGCTACGATGATATCCCATTCTCTGTGCTTCCATCACGGAATCATCTGTCACTTTAGGGAAAGACCAACAGCAGCTTCCCAGAGAAGCTGGGAATGAGTCCTCAGCCTCTGCATTTCCAAAGCCCCGTCCTTGAGGGAACAGAAAGGATCAAGGGACTGCAGACTGTGGGATGGTGCTGGGGAAGAGGCAGAGGGAGCAGGGAGCCTGTGCACCGACTCTGGGTCCCTGAGAACCACACTTAGGGCCACAGATCCCCTTCCGGACTCCCTACTCTGCCAGGGTCATGAGTTCCCAAGCCTTGTGTATTCCCTACCAATGGCCTGAGAGCAGAAGGGAATGCCCAGCTGCAGCCTGAGGCAGCACTGGGTTCAGAGGTCTTATGGCCAGGACAGCAGGACAAAGCCATTGCCACCAGTGGCCTGCCAGCCAGGAACCATGTGGACACCAGCACAGGTAAGTGCTGGTGAGGATCCTCAGACCAATTGAGAAACATTCCTACGACCATCACCAGACTGGAGTTTCTAAGAGAAATGTAGAATGAAGTTGTGTCTCCTGAGCTTCGGAACCTGGCTGATCTGAAAAATCACTGTGGCTCCTACTGCCTCTCCTTAAGGCAGCCAGAGGAACTTTATAAAAATCCTGCCTCCACTAGCTCCAGAAGTCACCCTCTCTGGTCAGAAGACTTTGCAGCCTGCCCAGTGCCAGCAGGAGAAAATCCAGCCTCTTCGCCTTGGCCTCAGAGGCCCCTGCCCCCCTTTCCAGCTGCACCTCCCATGAGATCCCATCCTGAGCTCTGTCCTCCAGCCTCACCTCAGGCCTTGCAGGGAGAGCCATGGCTCCCCACAAATGCAGTGAACATTTACTCCTTCCTCAGCCCTCAGGCCAGTTGGCAGTTCCTCAGGGAAACCCTCCCACAGTACCTGGGCCAGGCCAGGTTGATGCAAAACCCCTGCTCTAGACTTGGAGCACAAGAGCCACTTCACTTTTCCTTCTTTGTTTCTGTCACTAATGTGATACTTCCAGCCATATGATTTTAAGTGAATATCTGTCTCTACCAGCAGACAGTAGGCTCCCCGAGGGCAGGAATCGAGTTTTTTCACCAGCCCCAGTGCCTAACACAGAGGGGAGCTTCAAGAACTATTACTTCCTAAATATTTTCCCCCCTTGTTGGGGGAAGGAGAGGTGGGACTTCACAGAGAAGATAATAATTTGAGCTGGGCTTTGAAGGATGAGTAGGAGTTCTCCAAGCGGTGGCAAAGAAAGGCACAATAAGCACAGAGGCAAAAGTGTGAGGCTGCTGCAGCTCGGGCAGGGGCCTTGAATGCCAGGTTAAGTAGTAGGGCTTTCACCAACTTTGAATGGAGCAGGAACATTTCCTTCCACAGAACCCAGCTTCCCATGAGACAGGGGTCCCCTGTCCCAGCCTCCAGGGGGCCATGGTACCCTAGTGACCCAGCCAGCATCAGGGTTTGTCTCTGGAACATGTCTGCAGCACCCAAACCTTAACAGGAAACCTAGGCCCTTGGGGGTCCTCAGCTGCTAATGCCTTCAACTTTCTATAGACTGACAACTCCCACATCTGAATCTGCAACCTGTACATTTCCTTGAACTCCACACTTCCCACTCACATCTCCACTGTGATGTCTAACAGGTGCTATCAAAATGAACATGTCCACCAACTAGTAAAGGGAGTAAGAAGGGTCAGAAAGTTGCCACTCAGCAACCATCATAACAATAACTGAATCACCAGTGGGTGTTAAAAGTCATGGGTGACAGTTTGATGAGGAATAGAATATTCGTTCTCCAATGAGCACCCCACAAATTACTTATTAATGAACATACTGATTACAAAAGGGAAAAATGGTAACTTTCTGATGAATAAAGCTGGCAGACACTACCTTAGCTAGATGGCCAAACTTATTGCCAATGAGGGGAAAAATTAACATCATACATCTCCTGATAAGACACACTGAGAAGGGCATAACATCATTTCTGTGATATTCCTGTCAAAAATCCATAACTTGAAGCTAATCATGAGGGAGCACCAAGTAACTGGCCTGGACTCTCCAAAAATGTTAATGTCACGAAAAGCAAAAGGTAAGGAACAGTTCCACATTGAAGGAGATGAAAGACATCTCAAAAGATGCATAAAAAGCACTTGACAAAACCCAACACCCTTTCATGATACAAAAAGCCAGAATTGAACTTCTCCAAGCTGATAAAGGGCATCCAAGAAAAATCCACAGCTAACATCATATTTAATGGTGAAAGACTGAGCTTTTCTCCTAAGATCAAGAACAAGACAAGGACACCCACTTTACTTCTTCTTCTTCTGTTCAACACTGTAGAGGAGGGCAATGTTGCCCCCAACCAGGGCAATTAGGCGAAAGGATGAATTAACTAATGAATGAATGGCATCTGGATTGGGAAGAAAGAAGCTGCACTATCTCTATTTGCAGATAACATAATGTTTCATATAGGAAATCCTAAAGCATCCATAAAAGAACTCATAAATGAGTTCAGCCATGTTCCTGGAAATAAGATCAATACACAAAAACCAACTGTATTTCTACTAAGATACAATAAAAAACAGATATTCAGTATTTGTCCCTGTTTCCTGGCACATAGCTCCTAAAACCCTTGGGAATCTCTGAGATGATGAAGGGTCTTCTCATGCTAATTAGAAGACTGGTGGTTGTGGACCCCTAGGAAGCTTCAAGGTAGGGTCTGACTGACAGGGAGACCAGGGCATGATTAGAGGACTTGGACTTTCAACCTCACTTCCCCAACCTCCAGGGAGGGAAGAAGGGATGGAGATTGAGTCAATCAACAGCCAATGATTTAATCATGCCTGTGTAAGGAAGCCTCCAACAAAACCCCTACGCAACAGGGTTTGGAGAGCTTGGGTTGGCTGGGACGATGGCATGCCTGGAGAGGGTGTGGAAGCTTTCCCCACCCCCACCTTGCTGTATGTACCTCCTGCCATTTGGTTGTTCCTGAGTTGTATCCTTTACAGTAAGCCAGTAACAGTAAGTTTTCCTGAGTTCTGTGAATTCTAGCAAATTATTTATCCTTGTGGGAGGATGCAGGAACCCCCAGTTTATAGCTAATCAGACAGAAATGTGGGTAACCTGGAGACCTAATATTTGCATATGGCATCAGATATGACAGCAATCTTGTGGGATTGAGCCCTTAAACCTGTGGAGTCTGACACTAACTCCAGGTAGTCAGAGTTAAAATTGAACTGAATTGTTGAACACCCAGTTGGTGTCCAGAAAACTGGAGAATTGGTTGGTATAGAGAAAATACCCACACATTAGGTGTCAAAAGTGTTGTAAACAGTCCAAGTATAGGGAACACTCTAAAAATAAACTTAAGGAAACAATTCCATCTACAATACCATCAAAAATAATAAAATACTTAGGATTAAGTTGAACAGAAAAAGCATAACCCTTGTACAGTGAAAACTACAAAACATCATGAAGAGAAATTCTAAAAGATCGAAATAAAGGGAAAGACATTTCACATTCATGGATCTGAAGACTTCATATTAAGGTGTTAATACTCCATTATGGTACTGGTAATACAAATTCAACAATTTTTATCAACCACCCCCCCTACCTTTTATGCAGAAATTGAAAGCCGATCTTAAAATTCATATGAAAATGCAAGAGAATCTAAAAAGCCAAAACAATCTTGAAAAGGAAGAACAAAGCTGTATGACACATTTCCTGATTTCAAAACTTACTACAAAACTATAGAAATCAAGATTGTGTGGTGCTGGCAGAAGGACAGACAAATCTATCAATGAAATAGAATTTAGAGTCCAGAGAGAAACACACACATTTAAGGAACTGATTTTCAACAAGGGTGCCAAGAACTTCAATGGGGAAAGAACAATCTTAACAAGGCGTGCTAGAACAATTGGACAGCCAAGTGCAAATGAACAAAGTTGCACCGTTACCTCACCCCACACACAAAATATACTCCAAGTGGATTAGAGACCTAAACTTAAGAGTGAACACCATAAAATGCTTAGAATAAAGCACACAGGTATAAACCCTCATGACCTTGGATTCAGCAATGGTTTCTTGGCTAGAATGCCAAAGGCACAAGAAACCAAAGGAAAAAAAAAAACAGATAAACTTCTCAAAGTTAGTAACATTTGTGCTTTTTGAAAATATCAAGAAAATGAAAAGATAACCCACAGAATAGTAAAATACATTTACAAGTCATATATCTGCTAAGGGTGTGATAGCCAGAATATATAAAGGAACTTTGCAACCCAACAACAAAAAGCAAACAACCAGATTTATGAGCAAAATATCTGAATAACCATTTCTCCAAAGAAGATATACAAATGTCCAATAAGCACATGAAAAGATGCTCAACACAGCATGTCATCAGGGAAATGCTAATCAAAACCACAATGAGCTACCACTTCACACCCACCAGGATGGCTGGAAGACAAGTATTGGTGAGGTGGTGAGGAAACAGGGGTATGTGAAATGGTGTGACCTTGTTGAAAACAGTCCCTCAAAATGTAAACATAGTTATCAACCCAGCAATTCCATTCTCAGATATAGATCCAAAAAAGTGAAAACACACACACACACACACACACACACATGTGCACCAATGTTCACAGCAGCACTATTCATGATGGGCAAAAAGTATAAATAACCCAAATGCCCATAAAGATGAATGGAAAAGAAAAATGTGGTCTCTCTATGCAATGGAATATTATTCAGCCTTAAAAAGGAAGAAAATTCTGACAGATGCTATAAGATGGATGAAAATTGAAGACATTATGCTAAGAGAAATGAGCCAGTCACAAAAGGACAAATCACTGAATGATTCCACTTACATGAGGCACCTAAAATAGTCAAATGCAGAGACAGAAAATAGAATGGTGGGTGCCCAGCGGCTGAGGGAAGAGAATAGGGAGTCAGCGTTTAATGGGTGTGGAATCTCAGGTGGGGAGGATGAAAGCGTTCTGGATGGATGGTGGTGAAACTTGCACAACAGTGTGATTATACTTAATGCCACTCAACTATACATTTTCAAATGGTTAAAATGGTTATTTTTATTTATTTATTTTTCACACACACACACACACACACACACACACACACACACACACACAGACTGGATTGGCTCCTGGACCAGAAAAAAAATTTCCGGGTAGGACATTGCTGGGATCATTGGCAAAACTTGACTATGGATTGTAAATCAGATAACAGTATTGAATCACTGTTAAAATTTTCCTGATGTTGATAAATGTGCTATGGATATGGAAAAGAATCTCCTTTTTAGGAGATACTCACTGAAGTATCTCCAGGTAAAAGGGCATGGTGCGTGCAAGTTACTCTCAAATGATGCTAGCAGAGGGCAGGGACATACATACACACACACAGAAAAGAGTATTATAAAGACAAATATTAACAATTGGAGAGTCTGGGTGACCTCTTTGTATAGTTCTTATGACTTTATTCTAAATCTGAAATCATTTCAAAGTTAATAGTTTAAAAAAATTAAGAGATCCAAAACAAAACTCTCATCTCTTCCCAAACCTGCTCCTTCCATAGCCAACCCGTCTGATTAAGTGGCAGCTCCCTCTCCTGCAGCTCAAACCAAAACCCTTGGGAGTCATCTTTGACTCTTCCACATACATTCCAATCCATGTGTAAATCCTATTGGATGCAACTTCAAAAATCTCCAGAACCCCACCCCTTCTCCCCAGCTACCACGCTAGTCTGAGCACATCATCTCGCTGAAAAGCTCCTCACTGGTCTCACCCAGAGGGATTCAGTTAAAACATAAGCCAGATCATGTCACCCTTCTGCTCAGAACTCTGATGTCTCATGGTGGCCTACAAGGAGCCCCAGGCTAGGTCTAGGTCCCCACTGCTTCTCAGACCTCATCTCCCACCCCTCACCCCCCACCCCCTCTTCACACTCACACTTGCCTCTGGCTGCTCCTAGACCAGAGCTGGGCAAAATCCCCCTCCCTGCCTCCAACACTCACTGGGTATGGTTCACTCTGTTACCGCTGCAAGTTGGCCCAAATGTCACTTCCCAGGAGGTATCCCTCCTTCCTGCCTGTTTCTTTCTCTCTCCGGTCCCTCTGCTTTATTCTCCTTCAGGGACCTCATTTCTCTCTCCAGGTCATGTATGTAGCAGCTACTCGTTCACTCCACAAGAACAAATGTCTCCCCAGTGTGATTACTTTAGTTCACCGCTATTTCCCTAACACTCAGCACAGGGCCTGGCAGGTAATAAGGTGTCAGTTAATATTTACAGAATAAGTAACTAGGTGTTGGAAGGTTCCCCAGGAATGTCTGTGTTGGTTTAAAACAGGGCCAAAAGAGGGGTGCCTGGGTGGCTCAGCCAGTTGACCATCCAACTTCAGCTCAGGTCGTGATTTCACGGTTTATGGGTTTGAGCCCCATGTCGGGCTCTATGCTGACAGCTCAGAGCCTGGAGCCTGCTTCTGATTCTGTGTCTCCCTCTCTCTCTTTCTGCCACTCCCCTGCTTGTGCTTTCTTTTGAAAGTAAATAAAACATTTAATGTTCATTTATTTTTGTGAGAGAGAGAGAGACACAGTGTGAGCAGGGGAGGGGCAGAGAGAGAGGGAGACACAAAATCGGAAGCAGGCTCCAGGCTCTGAGCTGTCAGCACAGAGCCCGATGTGGGGCTCGAACTCATAGACCGTGAGATCATGACCTGAGCCAAAGTCGGACGCTTAACCGACTATGCCACCCAGGAGCCCCATAAATAAAACATTTAAAAAGGATGGGGGGCAGAAAAGGCTGGGCTGGAGTCCAGGTGGAGAGGGTGTTCCTTCAGGGGTCAGAATGATGGGCAGGACATGATGCACCATGGGGGAGGGGATGGGTCTGTCCTCTCAGATGCCATCCTTTCACTAAGGCCAACAAGAGTAGGTAAGGGGTGCTGCCGCCCTGAGGCTTTGAGGAGGCACCCATGCTCCCCCAGCCCCTGCCCTTATCGCTGGCTCCCAGGATGCTACCTGGCTCTTTTTTGCCACTCTTTTCACTGAATCTTCATCACCACCCTCCTATTTTACAGGAAACTGAGGACAGCCTGAAAGGGGAGTGATGTGGCTGAGGTGGGCTATTCCGTTGCAGTCCTAATCCCCAGGTGAAGCCCCCACACCAGCGGAGCCTGACTGGTGACCTTTTCATGTGAGGATGTTGGGGTACATCTGATACGCCTCTTCTTTCAGACTGGGAAAAAAGCCATACTTGGTTTGGTGGAAGGAAGCCCTCCCACGGGAATGGGCCGGGCAGCGGGGCCTTTGGGGGAAAGTTGGGGGTAGGATCTCAGAACTGAAGATCCTGGATGTCCTTCTGCCAGTCTCACTAGGAAGGAAGGGACGGCCCAAATAAATCCCCCTCCCGTGACAATCAGGGGAGAGGGGGCCACCGTTCCCCCGCATCTCCTCCGGGCGTCACGTCCCCAGCCCGCTCTGGGAAGTCGTACCGCCTCCCGCCCGTGAGTCAAGGCCAAATAAGGCCTCGCGGGTGCGCCGCCCTGCCCCGCCCCTCCGCGCATACATTCTTCTGCCTTGTAAGGCCGGTGCGGCCCCGCCCACCAAGCCCGGAGCTGGACCCGACGGCCCGCGCCCCGCACTTGCTCAGCACGGAGAGCGAGCACCTTCTTCGCACCAGGTGGGAGCCGCGGCCGCGGGGGGAGGGCCAGGGTAGGCGATGTGAGGCCCCACAGGGACGCCGAGGATCTCGGCAAGGACAACCGTCATGGGGCTGAGGCTGTGAGTTGCGGGTCAGACCGGACTCTGGCGGGGCTGGGCAGCAGGGAGACTGTTCTAGGCTCTGGGAGCCGGTGCTCCTTTGGTGAGGGAACACTGTCCAGGCCCTTCCCATTTGCAGTGGAGTTTCAGACGCCAAGCCCAGAGCTCTGGGGTGCCCAGAAGGGGAGGGAGTTGTGGTCACCCTGTGTTCCCTGCCCCAGAAAACCCATGTGTGTCACAGACAGGCTCCTTGGGACCCCCTCCAGAGCATCCGTGTCCTCTCCCCTATCTCCTGGGGCAGGAGAGAGGGATGAGATAAGGGTAACCCCACCCCACACACACCAATGCTGTGTGAGAGCACTTGAGACTTCCATGCACTAGGCCATCTGTCCAACTGTGCCTGTTGGGTGGGAAGGGTCTGTCAAAGGGCTCTGGAGCCAGACAGGGACCTGGGCCAGGGGACCTCAATCCCTGCTGGTCCTCCCCAGCTTTCTAACTGCTCTGAGGAAGGAGTCAGATCACTCAGCCAGGGAGGAGGTGAATTTACTAGCAAGGCATCTGGCACCACCAGCCATAGGAACCAAGAGATAATGGAGGACACAGGCACCAGAAGAAGGGAGATGTCACCTAGTTGCAGCCAGTCCAAATACCAGTTATATCTGATTCCCTAGGGTCTAGGACCCCCAGGAGCAGGTTCCAGGGCTAAGGGACTAGCCTGTCCCTGACCCCGTTTCCTCAACCAAGCCTATAAACCACCTCTAGTCACACAGAGCCCTCAGCTGTAGTAGGCCCACCACCAGGAGCCTCTTAGGGTATGTGTTTCCTTCTGTGTTCAGTCATCAAGGGCACCAAGGGCTGGCCATTACCACCCACTGACCCAAGCCTAGCCCAAGCATCCTGGCTGCCTGTTGGGCTCTACCCCCCTCATGGGCACAACACTTCCCTTCTTGGGCATTAGTTCTTAAACTGCACAGTGGCGGGGGCGGGGGGGGGGGACCTCACCCTGCTTCCCAAGATTGCTGGGATGGACAAACCCTAACGCTCAGTGCTGGATAGATGAGGAAGGGGAAGCCACAGAGACAGAAGGGCCCAGCCAGTATCACAGCAGTGGGTGAGATCTCACCCATTCCTACCTCTGGCCATGGCTTCCTCTCTCCTCCCGGCTCCATCTGCATAGATCTTTGCAGACAGGAGGGCCATGGCAACAGTAATGATAACCATCACAGCATCTCATGACTGGGTTACTTGTTGGCTTTCTATGGGTTCTGTGAGTCAAAGTTCCCAGAAAACAGAGGGCTTCAGGAAGGACTGGGCCCCTCAGAGCACTAAAGCCCTGCTGATGCCACCATCTCACTCCCGCCCAGCTAATGGGTGAGAAGGGCTTCTGTCTACCCACCCTGTACCCTGTGAGAAACACCCAGGGCCAGGTGTGTCAGTCCAGCAGAACACAGCAGCAGTCTGTCATTACTACAGATGGCTGTGGTCCTGGGGAAGGGCTGGGGCTGGCCAGGATCCCTGCTCAGCATTTAAGATCTCAAAGACCAAAGTCTGAGATGACTGGAACAGGGGCATGGGATAGAGTCCGAGATGACTGGAACAGGGGCATGGGATAGAGGCCAACAGACAGCTTGAGGGGCATTCATAACCACACAACTTGGGGCTAAAAACAGGCAGAGAAGGCTTTCTGGAGGCAGGCCCTGGACCAAGGGCTCAGGGCAGAGGAGAGAGGCAGGCAGTGGTCCTAAGTACTGAGCCCCAGCTGCGGGGCACATAGCACTAGGTCTTCAGGGGCACAGTCCCCATGAGCCATGACAAGGGTTGAGGGAAAGAGCACTGTGCTTTGCCTCAGTTTCCCCATCTGTACAGTGGGAGAAGTAGACTGGCTGCAGTTGCCATCACAGCATTAATTAAACAAGCATCTATTAGCCTATTAGTACATCAGGGGAGGGAGAGAGAGACCTCTAGGTGCTTACTGTCAAAGCAAGGGTCAGGGACCTGCTCCCCAAGGAGGTGTCTCAAGAACTAGGCTGGAAAAGGAAGGGCATTCAGTGGGAAGGACTAAGGAGGAAAGTCTGAGGGTGTCTGGGGAACATCCAGAGGTCCAGCATGGCTGGGTCATGGATGGCAAGAGGGACACAGTGAGGGGTGCCATGCTCAGTCAGACAAGGGTTGGAGGGGTTCACACAGGACCCTGAATGCCAGACTCAGGGGCCCAGACTTGTTCTGGAGTGAGGCAAGAACCTTCAAGGGCTTCAAGGTGAAGTGATAGGTGGTACAGGTCTGGATCTATATGGGATGGGAGAGACTAGCTAGAGGCTAGGAGGCCAGGTCTAAACAAGAGTGACAAGAAGCTGGGGCTCTCAGCCTGGGGAAGCCTCATGCCCCTATTAAGCACTGAGCAGTAAGAATAAGGAGTAGGGCCCAAATCAGGTCTATCATCCACCCAAGGGGCTGATCAAGTGTGGGCAAGTTGGGGGAGGGAACACTGCCCAGAGCATAGGCCTTCCAGAACATCCAGAACAGAGGGATAGGGAGGAGGAAGGAGGAGGAGGGGGAGGAGAGGACAAGAATGTCAAGAATGCAGGGCCACTGATCCAGCTCCATACTGCCAGGGGCAGAGGAGCTGGCAGGGAGCCTCACAATCTCCCACATTTC
Organism: Lynx rufus; assembly: GCF_022079265.1. Lineage (NCBI taxonomy): Eukaryota > Metazoa > Chordata > Mammalia > Carnivora > Felidae > Lynx > Lynx rufus. Next base: position 22,861,167 of record NW_025814896.1, on the reverse strand, counting down.
AACCCACCTTGTCACTTGGAGGGAGAGAAATGGAGAGTGTAAATGCTATTAAGGATTAAAAGAGATAAAGCAAGGACAGGTTGGCAACAAACCCAATCTTACCCAAACAGCCACAGCAAAAATAGCTTATTCTGTGCCTGGCACCATTCCAGTGGCTTCTCAGGCACTAAGTCAATGATTCCCTACTGCTGGGCATTCCCATTCCCAGATGAAGAAATTCACTGGGAGAGGTAGAGAAGTTGTTTATGATCACATAGAGCCCATGCCTGTCTGCTTCTGTGATGAGCTGGATGACAGGAGCCCCAAGCCTATGGGAGGCCTTGAATGCCAGGCCCAAGCACTGACAGCCCATCTAGGGTAGGCAGGAAGATTCTCTGGCCCAGGCTCATAAGCTCTTCCCCTGACACCCACTTCCTGCAGGGAAGCCCCACCCACCAGAAGCCAAGATGTCCAGCAAGCGAGCCAAGGCCAAAACCACCAAGAAGCGGCCACAGCGGGCCACATCTAATGTCTTCGCGATGTTTGACCAGTCCCAGATCCAGGAGTTTAAGGAGGCCTTCAATATGATTGACCAGAACCGAGATGGCTTCATTGACAAGGAGGACTTGCATGACATGCTGGCCTCGCTGGGTGAGCAGGGATGGGGGTGGCTGGGGTCTAAGCGGGCCCCGCAAGGGTTGCAACTGAGGCAGGCAGTGGGGCTGCTCGTCATTATAGAGTACGTCCCATGTAGTAACATGTGGTACCCACCCTGGAGAGCAGATGCCATTACTTTCTCCATTTAACAGACAGGGAAACTGAGGCACAGAGCAGTTCGACATTGGATCTGAACCCAGACAGGCTCACTCTAGAGCAGTGCTGCCTCAGGCAAATTTGTGGTAGGGGTGCCTGGTATCACTTCATTTAAAGCGAAGGATCAGCAACTAAAGAAAGTTTTAACTACACAGACTTTCCAGCATACAGATGGGGAAACTGAAGCCAAGTGCCTCCCCTTGTTCAGAAGTCACCCATGTCAGGCTCTTAGAGCCTCTCTGACTCCAGCGACTTCCTCAGGAACCTAGTACAATTCACCACTGCTCAGATGGGGAAACTAACACCCAGAGGCCAAGCCTCCAGATACCACCTCCCTAGTCTGTGGCCCCGCCCTCACATCCCTCCCATGTGCTAGCCACAAACACTACTCTCAGCATCAGTTCCTGGCACCTCCTTCATCCAGGTGAGAGCGTCTAGGTCAGACACTGGCTGGGGAAGATAGGAAGCCTCTGGCAGTGGAGGAGGCAGCCTGTGGAAGTCAAGCCCCAAGCTCTGGGGAGAGACAGACCTGAGTTAGCCCCTGGCATTGCCCCTCACAGCTGGGCAGCCCTGCTCTGAGCCCATTTCCCTTCCTGTGCAATGGTGACTGTGGCCCTTGTATACACACACGCCCAGGGTGTCTGGGGAGAGGACTGGGCAACCCTGAGTTGGAGGGTTGTTGACATCAGACACTGCCCCCTCGTGGGCCATCTACCCAGAAAAACCTGCATTCCTATTTGTAGCTCATGTCAGTGGGCCACAGGTCAGTCCTGGCCTTCTGGTTAAGAACATCATCCTCCAGTTTAAAAATAAGAGCAGCAGATAATAAAATAAGAAGAAGCTGTGCATGTATCTTAATTCTCAAAGCAATCCTACTAGGTAGATGTGATTATCATTCCCACTTTATAAATGAGGAAACAGAGGTTCAGAGAGGGTAAATAATTTGCCTGAGACCACACAGCTACTACGTAGTACAGCTGGGATTTGAACCCAGCAGTTGATTTGAGTATGGGGCTGTGCCAATTGTTCTGTATGATTTTACAACCACTGGTGCTATTTCACAATTCTAAGACGCGGGGGAAACCAAGGCACAAAATTGGGATTCAGACTCCAGTCTTTGTGACACCACAGCTCACTGGTTTAACCATTTTCAACACTGTGCCTGGAATCTGCGGTCTAGCTGATTGGGTTCCAATGCTGGCTCCACTCCTTACTTGCTGTGTGATCTTGGATAAGTGGCCTCACCTCTGTGTTTCAGGTCCCACACCTGTGAAGTTGGGGTGAGTATGCTGACCTCACAGCATGATGAAAGTTAAAGCAGTCAGGCATGTGGGGCAGCAGACACCATGGACAGTCAGCAAATGGTGACTCCTACACTTAAGAGGTCACGGATATTAGACCAGAGGTGGAAGCTGGCCAGGGCAGCCTGGAGAGCCCAGGGGAGGGAGCAGTCAGAAAGCGGGCTGCTCCAGCAAGATGCTGTGCAATTTACAAAATGTATTATCTCCTGCCTATGGGACTCAAACAGGCCATGAAGGGAGGGGACAGGGAGGTGGGCGGGGACAGGGCAGTGACAGCAGGCACAAATGTCCCTCTGCCACAGGGAAGAACCCCACAGATGAGTACCTTGAGGGCATGATGAGCGAGGCCCCGGGGCCCATCAACTTCACCATGTTTCTCACCATGTTTGGGGAGAAGCTGAACGGCACAGATCCCGAGGATGTGATCCGAAATGCCTTCGCCTGCTTCGACGAGGAGGCCTCAGGTCAGCAGCCTCCAGGTGGAGGCCTAGACAGGGCCGGGTCTGAGCACTTCACCCAGGGTGCCCACGGGGATGCAGGTGGGGCTGGGCTGTGCTGGGACTTGTCCCCAAAGGCCAGAATGGAAATCCCGCATCTGCTGGTTTCCACGGCCAAACCATGCCCTGTCCTTGTTCTCTTCCCCCAAATGCTAGACCACAAGAGCCCACAACCACCAAGACATCCCACTTCTTGAGTTCACCTGTTGGCCCAGCACATTGCCCCCACTTTAGACTTTCCCAGAAACTAAATCATTCTAGGCCCTTCTGGCCAACAAGGTACAAAAACCAGCCCCCATCCTCAAATCTTCCAAAGGGATTGCGTCCCACAAATAGTTTGTCCCAGACACAGGCCAGGATGATGCTGGCAGTGGTGACTTCAGTAGTTTCTCAGGGGCCACAGGCCCAAGTACATTCACATTTTCCTCACTACCTTCATAATCCCCTACCAGGGTGGCGGCATATTTTCATCCCCGATTTCCAGGTCAAACAGGCACAGAGAGGTTTAAGAACTTGCTCATGGTCACGCAGCCAGGAAGAAGGGGGAGGAGCATGTAAACAGGCAGTGGAACTCTAGGGCTCATGCTCTTAAAGTGAGACATACCCAGCCCCCCATACTTACAGCCCCAAGTACCCTACAGAAACACATAGAACCCTCCCTCTGGGGCTCTGGGAAGCTTGAACTGGCTGGAGGCCAGAGCTGTGTCTTTTCCTGGTCCTTCCCTCACTACAAGGTCTGCAAGGACTGGGGTTTGGGGTAGGGGTATTGGGCATGTCCCAGCTTGAGTCCTTGTCTCACAGACCCTGGCCCTGCCCCCAGGTTTTATTCATGAGGACCACCTACGGGAGCTGCTTACCACCATGGGCGACCGCTTCACAGATGAAGAAGTGGACGAGATGTACCGAGAGGCACCCATTGATAAGAAAGGCAACTTCAACTATGTGGAGTTCACCCGCATCCTCAAGCATGGGGCCAAGGACAAGGACGACTAGGCTGCCCCAGGCCCCTATCCCACTCACCTGCTCCCCACCCTCACTGTACACCAGCTCCATGCCCGTGACCCCACAGGACCCTCTCAGGGGATCCTCCCTCTGAGGGGTTAGGGGCCCAGCTCACAGTGGAGGAACAGGCTGAGAGCATACAGTGCCAGGCAGGGGGCACACAGCCAACATGAGGCAGGTGTTGCACTGTGACCCTCCGAAAGAGGACCATCTCCTAGAGAGCTGGGCCTCATGGGCTTTTCCCCGCAGGACAAGCCCCGTGTCCTGTCTGGGACACAACTTCACATGCACCCCCATGTAGGACAAGACAGCTCTTTCCCAGCCTCTGCCACAAACACAAACCTCACCAAGGTCCCTTCTCTGAGGACAGGATTCCAGACCCCTTCTTTGTGCCCTGCCCAGCCACCAGAACACAGCCCACCCCACCAGGAGTGTGATCCAGAAGATGCATGTAAACTGGATATTTGATCCAGGGGAGGCGGAATCTCTAATAGAAGTCTGAGCACTGCTTTGGGTCTGTGTGTCTGCTGCTGGGGTGAAATAAAGGAGCTCCTAATCCCTAAACACCCTCCTGCCCTCTCCTGTCCCCAGTGGCTGCCCAGACCCCTACCTTCCCCTGGCCAGGGAAAGACTCAGCTGAGACCAGACCAGAGTGGGGAGCAGACAGAGGTGCTGAGGGAAACAGTCCTTCTGGGAAGGAGAGGCCTGAGTGGGGAGGACCCACAGGAATCACCACAGCATATCTCAGGGGCACCGGGAGGTCAGGGGTCAAGGTCGCCCAGTCTTCAGGACTATAGCCTGGATCGCCAGGGACACCTCAATGTTCCTGGAAAGCCAGATGGTCCTGGAAGAACAGGAAGGCTTCGGGAACAGTGAGAAGAGTGCATCCCAGTAGCTCCGAGGTTAAGGTGGGAATGAATGGGTTTAAGGAATTCCCTGAGGTCAGCTCCAGGCAGCCACCAGGTGTGCTCTGGGCTGTGCCTTCTGCATCTGGAGGGTCAGTTCAGCCACAAGACCAGCTTTTTACATCCCACACGCACACAAGGTGAGCGAACCTGGGATCTCTGTTACACGTGAATGGTGGGGACACTGACAACAATGCCTGGGGCTTAAGGAGCAGAAATACTGGTTGAATGAACAGATAGCCAAGAGAAGCAAGGACTGCCTGAGGTCACCCAGTGGATCTGGGACATAGGGAGGGCTGAATCCCAGCCTCTAGATCCTCCACAGGGCTCAGGCCTGGGCTAGACACATCCCACCTGACCCCAGCAAAGGTTGGGGAACAGCTGCTGGGCCTGGCTTGACCTGATGCCTCCCTAAAGATCACCCCCAGCCAGCCAGCCGCAGCACACAGCAAAAGTCTGAGATAAGAGCCAAGGGAGTGCTGAGCACTAAGAGGACTGTGTACTGGCCGAGGAGGGTCTAACTTCCCACAAACCTCTGCCCCACCTCAAGACCAGGCCCCTCCCAGTCAGGCCCTGGTCAGAGCTGACCATGAAACTACCCCTCTCTGGCCTCCAAATTGAGCCCCATGAGTCCCTGATCTCTACTCTGGATGGAGCCAGCTGCAAACAGTTTCTGACCAGGCCCACATACTGTGACAGACTCAGTGGACCATGCCTTTGACCCTGGCCCCAGATGGAGGGTCTTTAGCCTGACTACCTGTGCACTGCAGCTAGCCCCAAGGAAGGAGCAGGCTCTGGGCATCCTCCTGGGACTCCAGGGTCACAGGTCACTCTGTAGAGTCACTGGCACCAAAAGCCTTTCTGGAAGAAGGCAGGGATGTGGTTAGAAACCAGCTTCCTTGCACTCTGCCCCCCAGTTTGCATTCCTGTCACAAGCCTACTCCCCCTTCACCCCAGAGAGAGGTAAAGATTCACACCTGGTGTGAGGGTACAGAACTCATCCACCCTCACTGGTTTCTGAGCTGGCCTGAGGCTGACCTGACGGGATCCAGAGGATGGGACAAGGTAAGTGTTCTGTGCGTGGAAAGGCAGGACCAGCAGGCGGGAGGAATGTGCAGGAGCAGAGCTAGGAGGGTATGGAAGCAGCCTGGACAAAGTCTGGGAGCAGGAATGCATGTAGCATATTCAGGAGCCAGGAAGAAGGCAGTTTTCCATTTATGAGCTAATTTATTAAAATATTAACACCTTTTTAGAAAAGCAGCAGCAGCTACTGTTTTATCTCTTACAGGCAACATTTACAGGTAACAGTGAAGCATGCCAGAACTTTCAAAGTCTATCATAAACTCAGAAGCCACAAAGAAAAAGACTGGTGCATTTAAATCCATGAAGACTAGGGGCACCTGGCTGGCTCAGTCGTTAGAGCATGCGACTCTTGATCTCAGGGTTGTGAGTTTGAGCCCCATGTTGGGTGTAGAGATTACTTAAAAATAAAATAGGGGCACCTGGGTGGCTCAGTCAGCTAAGCGTCCCACTTCAGCTCAGGTCATGATCCTGTGGTCCATGGGTTCGAGCCCCACATCAGGCTCTGTGCTGACAGCTCAGAGCCTGAAGCTTGCTTCGGATTCTGTCTCTCCCTTTCTCTCTGCCCCTCCCCTGCTTGTACTCTTTCTCTCTCTCTCTCAAAAAAAAAAACAAACATTAAAAATTTTTTCTTAATAAAATACAATAAAATAAAATCTTTAAGGGGTGCTTGGGTCCGTTAAACATCCAACTCGGTTTCGGCTCAGATCATGATCCAAGAGTTGTGGGATCGAGCCCCGTGTTGGGTTCCATGCTAAGTGTGGAGCCTGCTTAAGATTCTCTCTCTCTTCCTACACCCCTCTCCCCAGCTTGCACACTCTAAAAAAAAAAAAAAAAAATTATACCTGTTGGTGGATTTAAATAAATAAAAGCTTTAAAATTTTTAATTTTGTGGTAAAATTATGTGGTATATTTATGTGGTAAAATACACATAAAGTTGGGGCACCTGGGTGGCTCAGTCGGTTAAGCATCCAACTTTGGCTCTGGTCATGATCTCGCAGTTCAGGAGTTTAAGCCCCACATGTCTGCTGTCAACACGGAGACCACTTTGGATCCTCTGTCTGTCTGTCTCTCTCTCTCTCTCTGCCCCTTGCCCATTCTCTCTCTCAAAAATAAATACACATTAAAAAAAATACACATAGGGGCGCCTGTGTGGCTCAGTCGGTTGAGCGTCCGACTTCAGCTCAGGTCATGATCTCGTGGTTCGTGGGTTCGAGCCCCGCGTCGGGCTCTGCGCTGACACTCGGAGCCTGGAGCCTGCTTCAGATTCTGTGTCTCCCTCTCTCTCTGCCCCGCCCCTGCTCGCACTCTGTCTCTTTCTCAAAAATAAATACACATTTAAAAAAATACACATAGGGGTGCCTGTGTGGCTCAGTCAGTTGAGCGTCCAACTTCAGCTCAGGTCATGATCTCGTGGTTCATGGGTTCGAGCCCTGCGTCGGACTCTGTGCTGACACTCGGAGCCTGGAGCCTGCTTCAGATTCTGTGTTTCCCTCTCTCTCTCTACCCTCCCCCGCTTGCACTCTGTCTCTCTCTCTCTCTCAAAAATAAACATTAAAAAAATTTTTTTTAAATACACATAAGGTTTACCATCTCAACCATTTGTTTTAGGTAAACTCTACCCCCAACGTGGGGCTCCCACTCAGGACCCCAAGATCAAGAGTTTCACGCTCCACAAACTAAGCTAGCCAGGAGCCCCCCATCTCAACCATTTTCTTTTTTTTTTTTTTAATTTTTTTTTTCAACGTTTATTTATTTTTGGGACAGAGAGAGACAGAGCATGAACGGGGGAGGGGCAGAGAGAGAGGGAGACACAGAATCGGAAACAGGCTCCAGGCTCTGAGCCATCAGCCCAGAGTCTGACGCGGGGCTCGAACTCACGGACTGCGAGATCGTGACCTGGCTGAAGTCGGACGCTTAACCGACTGCGCCACCCAGGCGCCCCATCAACCATTTTCAATTGTACAGTTCAGTAGCACATTCACACTATTGTGCAATCACGACCACCGTCTACTTCCAGAACCTTTTCATCTTCCTCCAATGAAACTCTGTTCCCATAAAATACCAACTGCCCATTTCCCCTTCTCTCAGACTCTGGCAACCACTCTTGTGCTTTCTGTCTCTGAGTCTGACTGCTCTAGGTACCTCACATAAGTGGAATCACTGTATTTGTCATTTTGCTTCTGGTTTATTTCACTTCACATTAATAATCTCAAGATTCATTTTCATTTTAGCATGAGTCAGACTGTCCTTTTTAAAAAAATTTTTTTAAATGTTTATTTATTTTTGAGAGAGAGACAGAGTATGTACGAACGGGGGAGGTGCAGAAGGAGGGAGACACAGAATCTGAAACAGGTTCCCGGCTCTGAGCTGTAAGTACAGAGCCTGATGCAGGGCTCGAACTCACAAACTGCGAGACCATGACCTAAACCAAAGTGGGATGCTTAACTGAGCCACCCAGTGCCTCAGAATGTCCTTTTTCAAGGCTGAATAACATTCCATTGTACGTGCAGAACCACACAGAACCATTTTGCTTATCTATTTGTCTGTCCAAGGATGCTTGAGGTGTTTCCACCTTTTCACTATTGTGAATGTGGCTGCTATGAATGTGGGTGCTGAGTAGGTTATTTTTACATATGTAGACAGCACCTACTATGTGCCAGGCACATTAAGCACTAGAGCTGTCAAAATGGAAAAATCACAGTTCTGATGCTAAAGGAGCTCACATGGTCATGGGGGAGACTGTCCAGAAACAAGACAGCTATGAGTAAGAGTTCAGTGTGACAGGATCACACGGTGACCCAGGGACATCGTGAGGGTAAGGGGATGAGGCAAGGATCCAGGAGAAAGTGTGAAATGGGGCATAAATCAGGCCAGGTTCAATCAGGAAAAGGAAACCACTGGTGCAAAAGCCTGAGGTCACAACTAAAGGGCCTGCAGCTCCTAAGAATGAGAAAAAGTCTGAGCTCTGGCTCTGTCCCCTACCAACCCAGTGACTCTAAAGAAGCAGAGGGAGGTTAAGGGAGTTGTAAACACCACCCAAACACAAAGGATCCCATAGGGCCATGGCTGGGCTCCAGTGGATGAGGTGGGGAGGTATCAAGGGAAGGAGGGATAAACAGCAACCCAAAGCAAAACTCAGGTTCTGGGAGGGTTGGAAGTCTTGGCTCTTTATCTGGAGCCTCAGGGTAACCCTGAGATGAAAGGTAGAAACCACCCAAGCCCCTAAGAATCCCTCTAGTAACAGGGAAGGAAGTAGCACTTGAAAAAGAACTGTGCCAGGGTGGAGCTAAGGCTAACAAGAGGCAAAGAAGAACCCAAGAATTTATCCATATTATTAATAACTACATGTTAACAATTTTGAAAACTTAGAGGTTTGTGGGTGGCTGTTAAGCGGCTGACTCTTGATCTCGGCTCAGGTCGTGATCTCCCAGTCATAAGACTGAGCCCCACATCAGGCTCCATGCTCAGCATGGAGCCTATGTGAGATTCTCTCTCTCCCTCTCTCTCTCTGTGCCTCTCCCTTATGCACGTGTTCTCTCTCAAAATAAATAAACATTGAAAAAAAAACAATTTTGAAAACTTAAACAAACTGAACAAATTCCTGAAATAGCAGAGCCTTAGAAGTAACTCAGAATGAAATAAAAGAGCAAAACATTAAAAACAGGAAAAAAGAGGGATGCCTGGGTGGCTCAGTCAGTTGAGCATCTGACTCTTGATTTTGGTTCAGGTCATGATCCCAGGGCCTTGGGATCAAGCTCCACATCATGCTTCGTGCTGAGCGTGGAGCCTGCTTAAGATTCTCTCTCTCTCTCTCTCTCTCTCTCTCTCTCTCTCTGCCCCTCACCTCCCCACACCCCCACCACTCACGTGCACACACTCTCTCTCTTAAATATAAAAATAAATTAATAAATAAAAATGTGAAAAAAACAATAGCCAAATTATGGAAGCACAAGTACCCATCAATACTTGAATGGATTAAGAAGATGTGGTGTATATATATACAATGGACTATTATTCAGTCATAAGAAAGAAATCTTGCTATTTGCTATGCCATGAATGGAGCTCGAGAGTATATTACTAAGTGAAATAAATCAGAGAAAAAACAAATATCATTGGTTTCCTCCTATGTGGAATTTAAGAAACGAAACAAAGGAGCGAAGGGGGAAAAATGAGAGACAAACCAAGAAACAGACTCTTAATTACAGAGAACAAACTGAAGGGAGGTGGGCAGGAGGATGGGTGAAATACGTAAAGGAGATTAAGAGTACACTGAACATGATGAGTATAGAACTGTTGAATCACTATATTGTACACCGGAAACTAATATAACACTCTATTAACTATACTGAAATTAAAATTTTTGAAAATAAAAAAAAAAAGGAAAAGAAAGCCAAAGTTTTCTTCTAAGTATTGGTGAATTTGAAGCACTGGTTAAAAATCTTCCCACAGGGGGACCTTGCTGGCTTAGTCAGTAGAGCATGAGACCCTTGGTCTTGGGGTTGTGAGTTCAAACCCCACGTTGGGTGTAGAGATTACTTAAAAATAAAATCTTAAAAAAAATAAAATCTTTGGGGTGCCTAGGTGGCTCAGTCAGTTAAGCATCTGACTCTGGATTTCATCTCAGGTCATGATCTCAAGGTCATGAGATCAAGACCCTTGTCAGGCTCTGCGCTGGGCATGAAGCCTGCTTAAGATTCTCCCTCTCCCTCTCCTTCTGTCCCTTTCCTGCTCACACTCACTCTCTCAAGAAAAACTACTTATTAAAAAAAAAATTACAAAAATAAATAAATAAAATAAAATCTTTCCACAAAGATGACACTGGGCCCAGATAATTTTATAGGGTATGAGCTACCAAACTTTCAAGGAACAGACCACCCTGAGCTTACACAGATTGTTTCAGCATCCCTATGATACCAAAAGCAGACAAAAATATTATCAGAAAAGGAAATAACAGGTCAGTTGCATTCATGAATATAGATACAAAACTCTTATATAAATTATTAGCAAACCAAATCTAACAGTATATTTAAAAAAGGGAGGGGGAGGCCTGCGTGGCTCAGTTGGCTAAGCGTCTGACTTCGGCTTAGGTCATGATCGCACAGTTCATGAGCTTGAGCCCCACGTCAGGCTCTGTGCTGGAAGCTCAGAGCCTGGAGCCTGCTTTGAATTCTGTGTTTCACTTTCTCACTGCCCCTCCCCCACTTGTACTCTGTCTTTCTCTCAAAAATAAATGAAACGTTTAAAGAAAAAAATTTTTTAAAGATAATAAATAATGACATAGTTGGATTCGCCCCAGAAATTCAAGATGTTTTAATATTAGGAAAGTCATGAATGGGGGCACCTAGGTGGCTCAGTTGGTTGAGCATCTGGCTTTGACTCAAGTCATGATCTCCGTTTGTGGGTTCGGGCACAGTGTTGGGCTCTGTGTTGACAGCTCAGAGCCTGGAGCCTGCATCGGCTTCTGTGTCTCCTTCTCTCTCTGCCCCTTGCCCACTTGTGCTCCGTCTCTGTCTCTCAAAAATAAACATGAAAAAAAACTTTAAATTTTTTTTTTCAACGTTTATTTTATTTTTGGGACAGAGAGAGACAGAGCATGAACGGTGGAGGGGCAGAGAGAGAGGGAGACACAGAATCGGAAACAGGCTCCAGGCTCTGAGCCATCAGCCCAGAGCCTGACGCGGGGCTCGAACTCACGGACCGCGAGATCGTGACCTGGCTGAAGTCGGACGTTTAATCGACTGCGCCACCCAGGCGCCCCAAAACATGAAAAAAAACTTTAAAAAGTCATGAATGTAATTCATCACATTAACAAACTAGAAAAAAATGGTATTATATCAGTAGATTTTTTTTTTAACATTTATTTATTTTTGAGACAGAGACAGAGCATGAACAGGGGAGGGGCAGAGAGAGAGGGAGACACAGAATCCGAAACAGGCTCCAGGCTCTGAGCTGTCAGCACAGAGCCCGACGCGGGGCTCGAACTCACGGACCGTGAGACCATGACCTGAGCCGAAGTCGGACGCTCAACCAACCAAGCCACCCAGGCGCCCCATATATCAGTAGATTTTTAAAAACCTACTCGTGATAAAAATTCTTAGTAAATTAAAATAGACGAGAATATCCTTAACCAAATTAAGAATATCTAAGGAAAAAAAGCCTGGGTCAAAACACATCTTAAAGAGGTAAAAATTATGGGCGTCTGAGTAGCTCAGCCAGTTAAGTGCCCAACTCTTTTTTTTTTTTTAATTTTTTTTTTTAATGTTTATTTATTTCTGAAACAGAGAGAGAGCATGAGTCAGGGAGGGGCAGAGAGAGAGGGAGACACAGAATCCAAAACAGGCTCCAGGCTCTGAGCTGTCAGCACAGAGCCCGACGCGGGGCTCGAACTCACAGATGGCGAGATCATGACCTGAGCTGAAGTCGGACACTCAACCGACTGAGCCACCCAGGCGCCCCAAAGTGCCCAACTCTTAATCTCAGCTCAGATCTTGATCTCACGGTCCTGAGTTCAAGCCCCACGTTGGGCTCAGCACTGGGTGTAGAGCCTACTTTAAAACTTGAAAAAAAAAAAAAAAAGAGAGAGATAAAAATTAAAGGCTTACCCTTTATAATCAGGAATGAAGCAAGGGTGCCCACTAACAATATTTATTCAACATTGTATTGGAGGGCCCAGATAATTCAAAAAGACAAAAAAAAAAAAAAGATATACAAGTCTGAGAATTAGAAAGGAAGAAGTAAAACTGCCATTATTTGTAGACATGTTTGTGTACAAAGAATCTACAAATATTTAGAAATAGGAGAATTTAATCAAGTGAATGGATGTAAGGTTAACATAGGAAAGTCAACCACATTTGTATGTACCAGCAGCAACCTGTTACAAAATGTAATTTAAAAGGGAAAAAAAACAACAACACTGAAAGTAGTTTAAGAAAATATCGACCGAAATAAATTGAACAAGATATCTAATACTTAAAGTAAAATTATACTTTATTAAGTGAAATTAAAGAAGACTTAAATAAAAGGAAAAGTAAATTATACCTACTGGTACCAAAGATGTCAACTCCCTCTGAAGTAATTTACATATTCAATGCCATTCTGTTCAAAATTCCAAGACTGTTTTTCATAGAACTTTAAGATGATTCTAAAATTTATATGGAAGAATAAATGGCCATGAATTGCCAGATATTTATGAAAAAGAAGAGGAAAAGAAGATGTAATTTCTAAAATGCAGGGCTTAACATGAAGCTATAGTAAACATGATCATGGTATGACAGAAGTGGAGAGAGACAGATTGATCAATGGAACAGAATAAAGTCCAGGAACAAACCTACACATTTATAGCCCTTGTTATATGACAAAGGTGGCATATCATATATCACATTAGTGGGGAGACGAGGGACTTAACAAATGGAGCTGACACCAACTAAAGGGACTACAATGAACAAAACTCTCAATAACCAGTACTGGTAAGGGGGAGAATGGAGAGCACCTAGAATCCTCACATGCTACACAGAGGAGTGTAAACAGGTATAACCACTTTGGAAAACTATTTGGCATTATCTACAAAAGTAGAATATACATACATCTACCCCATGACTCAGCAATCCCACTCTTAGCAATGAATGTACACACCCAACAGAAATGTGGACCCATGTTCACCAAAAGATACATGCAAGAAGGCTCACAGAAGCATCACTGTAATAGCTCCATGCTGAAACAACCCGATCTGCCCACCAATGGAATGGACAAAGAAATGGCAATGAACTACAGCTATATGGATAAATCTCACAAACATAATGTCAAGCAAAACAAAAACAAAAACAAAAACAAAAAACCTATACAAAAGAATACACATTTGTATCAGTCAGGATTTGATCAGGGGCAGAAACCACATTGGTTATTTCAACAGAGATTATTTAATATAAATAATTGTTAACTAAGTATAAGTTTTAATTAAATAACTAAAAGTAAAAAGAGAACTGAAGAAATTTAAAAACATGGGTGGGATTTTTTCTGGGGAAGTACAAGAAATAAGAGAAAATTTGAATAGAGTAATTCACACCAAGAAAGTGAAAATAAAACAAAATATTTGCAAATCATATCTGATTGGAGACTTACATATAAGGAACCCTCACAACTCAATAATAAATAAATAAATAAATAATCGATTTAAAAATGGGCAAAGGAGGGGCACCTGGGTGGCTCAGTTGGCTAAGTGTCCAACTTCAGCTCAGGTCATGATCTCATGGTTCACGAGTTCAAGCCCCGCATCCAGCTCAGAGCCTGGAGTCTGCTTTGGATTCTCTGTCTCCCTCTCTCTGCCCCTCTCCCACTTGTGTGCACGTGTGCGGGTGCGCTCTCTCTCTCAAAAAAAATAAAGATTAAAAAATTAATAAATTAGGGGCGCTTGGGTGGCTCAGTCAGCTAAGCATCTGACTTCAGCTCAGGTCATGATCTCACAGTCTGTGGGTTTGAGCCCCACATTGGGTTCTGCGCTGACAGCTTGGAGCCTGGAGCCTGCTTCGAATTCTGTGTCTCCCTCTCTCTCTGCCCCTCCCCCACTCTCTCTCTCTTTCTCTCTCTCTCTCTCTCTCTCTCTCAAAAGTAAACATTAAAAAAATCTTTTTAATAAATTAAATTAAATAAAAATGGGTAAAAGACATGAATAGATATTTCTCCAAAGAAGACAAACAGCCAGTAAGCAAATGCAAAGATGCTCAATATCATTAGGCATTAAGGAAATTAATGGCTATAATTTTAAAAACCCAGAAAATAACAAGTGTTGGGGAGAATGTAGAGAAATTAGAACACTCACACACTGTAGGAGGAAATTTAAGATGGTGCAACTGCATAGGAAAATAGTCCAGCAGTTCCTCAAAAGGTTAAACCAAGTTACTATACGACTCAGCAGTTCTGCTCCTAGGTATATACCCAAGACGATGAAAACATACATCCATGCAAAAACTTCTACACAAATGTTCATAGCAGCATTATTCAACACATAAAAAACAGACACAGTCCCGAAGTCCATCAACTGATGACGGGTAAGTAAATATGGTCTGTCCATGCACCAGAATGTTATTCAGCAATAAAAAGAATGAAGTTCTGATTCATGTTACAACGTAGATACACCTCAAAAACACTATGCTAAGTCAAAAGTCCTTAACAAAAGACCACATATTGCATGATTCTATTTACATGAAATGTCACAAACTGGCAAATCTATACAGAATAAGGTGTATCAGTGTTGGCCTGTGGCTGGGGTGGGGAGGGCGCAGATGGGGAGTGAAGTTGATTATGCTGATGGTTGCACAACTCTTTAAATACGTGAAAATTGGGGGCACCTCGGCGGCTCAGTCAGGATTGAGCATCCGACTCTTGATTTCACCTCAGGTCATGATCCCAGGGTTTTGGGACTGAGCCCCAAGTTGGGGCTCTGCTCTGGGTATGAAGCCTGCTTGAGATTGTCTCTCTCTAAAATAAAAAAATTAATGGGGCGCCTGGGTGGCTCAGTCGGTTGGGCGTCCAACTTCAGCTCAGGTCATGATCTTGTGGTCCGTGAGTTCGAGCCCCGCATCAGGCTCTGTGCTGACCGCTCAGAGCCTGGAGCCTGTTTCAGATTCTGTGTCTCCCTCTCTCTCTGACCCTCCCCTGTTCATGCTCTGTCTCTCTCTCTCTCAAAAATAAATAAATGTTAAAAAAATTAAAAAAAAAAAGTAGCTACTGAATTTCATTTCTGTTATTAAAAAATAAATAAAATAAAATAAAATAATTAGAAAAATTTTTTTAATTTATTAAAATTTTTTTAAAAAAATTTAGTTTAAATATGTGAAAATTAACTGAATTGTACACTTTAAATGGGAGAATTTTATGGTATGTGAATTATATAACAATAAAGCTGTTGAAATAGATAGTAACTATTCCAAAAAAAAAAAAAAATTCTCCTAAGGTTTTTGTAAGGTATTCTTTTCAAAGTCTAGTACATTTAAACTATTAGAACTTCTATTTCTTGGGGTGCCTTGGGTAGCTCAGTCAATTGAGTGTCCAACTCTTGATCTCAGGGTCATGAGTTCAAGCTCCCACTGGTGTGAAAAACAAACAAAAAAACCTTTATCTTCTGTAAATGTTTCTATTTCCTTCTATTCATATAAACCCCACTAGGTCTGATAAATCAATCAAAACATCCTTAAATTTAAGACATGTTACAATTTAACTTATTAACACACTACAAAGTAGGAAAATATTTCAGACTCCTACAGACACACTGAAACTTTCAGTTTTAGTTCTACAACCACAGCCATGTGCCAAAGTAAACCAAGACCACAAAAATCCACTGCCTCAATGAGCTGGTCTCCTTTCTTTCAAAGGCTTTTTTTTAAATGTTTGTGTATTTTTGAGAGAGAGAGAGACATACAGACAGAGCATGAGTGGGGGATCAGCAGAGAGAGAGGGAGACAGAATCCAAAGCAGGCTCCAGGCTCTGAGCTGTCAGCACAGAGCCTAATGCAGGGCTCGAACTCATGAACCATGAGATCATGACCTGACCTCAAGTCAGAGGCTCAACCAACTGAGCCACCCAGGTGCCTGATGGGCTGTTCTCCTTTCAGTGCTTTCTTAATTCCTTCAACATTTTCTTAATTGACTTGAGCTTGCAAATAGACAAGCAAACTACGAAAAAAGAAAATAGACTACTAACAAATGAGAGTTTCCCACATCTCCCACTGGACAAAGAACAGACCCCCACTGTCTTATAAAGAGATGAACAAATAGGGGCACCTGAGTGGCTCAGTCAGTTAAGCGTCCGATTCTTGATTTTGGCTCAGTTCATTATCTCTCATGGTTGTGAGATCAAGTCCCAAGTCAGACTCTGCCCTGCCAACACGGAGCCTGCTTAAGATTTTCTCTCCCTCTAGGGGCACCTGGATGGCTCAGTCGGTTAAGCGCCTGACTTTAGCTCAGGTCATGATATCTCACCATTTATGGGTTTGAGCCCTACAGTGGGCTCTGTGCTGACAGCTCAGAGCCCGGTGCCTGCTTCAGATTCTGTGTCTTCCTCTCTCTCTGACCCTCCCCTGCTCATACCCTTCCTCTCTCTCTGACCCTCCCCTGCTATCTCAAAAATAAAGAAACATTAAAAAAAATTTTTAATAAAATTAAAAAAAAAAAGATTCTCTCTCCCTCTCTCTGCCCCTCGCCCTCTCACACATAGGTGGTCTCTCTCAGAAAAAAGAGATCAACAAATAGACCATAAAACCAACTGTTAATTACTCCTGCCAACAATGGGAAATAGTTTGGACAAGAACTAAAACCAAAACACAAGAGTCTGAAAACAAACAAAACAAGAAGGGAAGAAAGGAGGGAGGGGAGGGAAGAAAGAAAAAGACAGAGGGGTGGTATGGGGGGGGCAGGGAACAGTCAGTGACGTAGTTTTATCAATGGTTAAAACACATGAGACCTCCATCACAGACAACAGTGTAATTGGCTCTGGCAAGTTAAGTCCATTGAGCATCCCAATGGGATGTCCTCCAAAACTCCAGGCGTAATGTACAAGGAATTAGACATGACTCTCTGGCATTCTACAAAATACATGATCAGTACTCTTCAAAAGTGTCAAGGTTATCAGAAACAAATTGACAAATTTGGAAACAATCCAAATATCCTTCAAATGATAAACAAAATGAAGTACATTTATCCAATGAATGCTATTCATCAATAAGAAGGAACCAACCACCTACCAATACACAACATGGGTCAATCTCAACAGCATTATGCTAAAAAAAAAAAAAAAAAAAAAAAAAAGAAGTAGATTCAGAGGCCATATGGCAAAACTGTAGGACAGGGGCAAGGAGTGGGAAGAGAGACTATATGGGGGCATGAGGGAATTCTGGAGGATGACGGAACCACTCTGAATCATGATTATGGTGGTGATCACATGGTTGTATATGTTACAACTCATTTTTTTAAAGGGTGAGTTTTTACTATATTAAAATGAAACAAAGAATATCTAACATATTATAAAAAAAATAATAGGAAAATGGGCAAAGCATATAAACAGGAGACTCACAAAAGGTAAACGTCAGCTAACAAGTAGAATCGAACGACCTCACTGGTGTTCAGAAAGCAAATCAGAAACAGGCCACTTTAAACTCATCAGATTGCCAAACATTAGAGCGAGACATAATACCAAACATTAGCAAAGATAGAGAGAGGGGGGCTCCTCATATACCAGGTGGTGGGGGGCAGGCTGGGGCACTCATGCAGGAGGACACCTGCCTGTACCTGGAAACAAGTAAACCCATCGTGGCTCAGCAACTCCACTGAGAAATGTGTGCCAAGACCCAGGAGGGGCAAGACAAGATGTCACCTGAAGCAGCCTTGATGAGAGCAGGGTGCTGGGAGAACCTACGTGTCTGTCACGAGGAGAGTGGATAGTGAAACATGACGAGCACATGCTATGCAACACCAGGCAGTATTACCGAGCAACGAACTAAATCAACATTCATGCATCAACATGGGTAGATATTAAAAATGCTGTGGGGGGTGGGGGGAGGACAGAATGAGAGCTACTGTCCAATAACTTTAGCATAATATATTTTTTAAGATTTTTTCTTTTATTATTTTTTAAATTTACATCTTAGTTAGCATATAGTGCAACAATGATTTCAGGAGTAGATTCTTAATGCCTCTTACCCATTTAGCCCATCCCCCCTCCCACATCCCCTCCAGTAACCCCCTGTTCTCCATATTTAAGAGTCTCTTATGTTTCGTCCCCCTCCTTGTTTTTATATTATTTTTGCTTCCCTTCCCTTATGTTCATCTGTTTTGTATCTTAAAGTCCTCATATGAGTGAAATCATATGATATTTGTCTTTCTCTGACTAATCTCACTTAGCATAACACCCTCTAGTTCCATCCATGTAGTTGCAAATGGCAAGATTTCATTCTTTTTGATTGCTGAGTAATCCTCCATTGTATATATATATACCACATCTTCTTTATCCATTCATCCATCGATGAGCATTTGGGCTCTTTCCATACTTTAGCTATTTCTGATAGTGCTGCTATGAACATTGGGGTGCATGTGCCCCTTTGAAACAGCATACCCATATCCCTTGGGTAAATACCTAGTAGTGCAATTGCTGGGTCGTAGGGTAGTTCTGTTTTTAATTTTTTGAGGAATCGCCAGACTGTTTTCCAGAGTGGCTGTACCAGTTTGCATTCCCACCAGCAATGCAAATGAAATCCTCTCTCTCTGCATCCTCACCAACATCTATTGCTGTTGCCTGAGTTGTTAATGTTAGCCATTCTGACAGGTGTGAGGTGGTATCTCATTGTGGTTTTGATTTGTATTTCCCAGATGATGAGTGATGAGCATTTTTTCATGTGTTGGTTGGCCATCTAGATGTCCTCTTTGGAGAAGTGTCTATTCATGTCTTTTGACCATTTCTTCACTGGATTATTTGGTTTTGGGGTGTTGAGTTTGATAAGTTCTTTATAGATTTTGGGTACCAACCCTTTATCTGATAGGTCGTTCGCAAATATCTTCTCTTATTCTGTCGGTTGCCTTTTAGTTTTGCTGATTGTTTCCTTTGCTGTGCAAAAGCTTTTTATTTTGATGAGGTCCCAATAGTTCAGTTTTGCTTTTGTTTCCCTTGCCTCTGGAGATGTATTGAGTAAGAAGTTGCTGTGGCCAAGATCAAAGAGGTTTTTGCCTGCTTTCTCCTCTATGATTTTGATGGCTTCCTGTCTTATGTTTAGATTTCTCATCCCTTTTGAGTTTATTTAGTGGTCCAGGTTCATTTTTCTACATGTCGCTGTCTAGTTTTCCCAGCACTACTTGCTAAAGAGACTGTCTTTATTCCATTGGATATTCTTTCCTGCTTTGTCAAAGATTAGTTGTCCATATGTTTGTGTGTCCATTTCTGGGTTCTCTATTCTTTTCTATTGATCTGAGTGTCTGTTTTTATGCCAGTACCATACTGTCTTGATGATTACAGCTTTGTAATACAAAGAAAAAAATCCAAAGATTTAAAAAAATTGTTTTAATGGTTTATGTATTTTTGAGAGAGAGCGTGAGCAGGGGAGGAGTAGAGAGAGGGGGACAGAGGATCCAAAGTGGGCTCCGTGCTATCAGCACAAAGCCTGATGCAGGGCGTGAACTTGTAAGCTGTGAGATCATGACCTGAGCCAAAGTCAGATGCTCAACTGACTGAGCCATCCGGGCACCCCACAATTTTATTTATTTATTTTTACTAATTTATTTACAAGTTAGTTAACATACAGTATAGACTTTTTTTTTTTAAGTAATCTCGACATCCAATGTGGGGCTCGAACTCACAACCTCGAGATCAAGAGTCAGAGTCACACGCTCCATCGACAGAGCCAGCCAGGCACCCCTTACATGAAATATTAAACCATGCAAGGGGTTTTAAAAACAGCATAGGATTGTTCAAGGGACTGTTCATACATTATTCAAGGATCCAAAGAAAACATTTTAGACTGGATTTATATAGTAGGGGAGGGGCACAGGAGTGGGCACTAGGAGATCAACAGGAGACTGGGTGCCGGACACCAACAAGCATCTATTCCAAGCCTGGTACAGGAAGTGCCAGGTGCTGGGCAACTCTACGGTGCAGAAAGCAGGGCACCACGGGCCAAGGGAGACAATAACAACAAAAACAGTCATTACAAACTCAAGTAAGTGGGATGTAGGAAACTTAACATGGGTAAGAGGGGCAGGAGACTAGTCCTGAGTGATCAGGGACAGCCTTCCTGAGGAGGTGACGCTTAAGCTGAAATCAGGGGAAATAGCAAGGGTGAAAAAACAAACAAAACCCACTAAGTGGACACGAACATGGCATGAGGTGGAGTGAGTGACACTGAGACTGGTGGGAGATAAGAAGTAGGCAGGGGCCAAGTGATGCCTTGAGAGCCCTGTAGACCCTGGGGAGTCTGGACAGGACTCTAAAGTGCTGTGGGAACCACCTGAAGGTTTCAGGCAGGGACAAGTGTTTACGGAGCACTTACTATGGGCTATGTGCCAAGCCCTGTGTTATACATGGATAATCGCGTTTTATTCTATACAACTCCCCCCAAAAGAGAGGTTGTTATTAACCCAATTCACACCCTAAGGAAACTGAGACAGGAAAAGGTTAAATTACCTATTTGGGGCAAGGTCATATAACTAGTTAGAGAAAGACCCACACTCAATCACTATTATAGGATGTTGTTCAATAAAATAATAACCTATACTTAATGAGCAATTGCAATGCACCAGGCAATCTGATGCGAGGGCCCCTGCGCTTCCTATGCCACTGACCAAGAAAGGGATCTTTTTAAGAATTCCTCTGGCTGTAAAATCATATGGGAAAATCCCAGTCCATCTCTGTGCCTCAGTGTCCTCACGCATAAAATGGAAAGGCTGGACTTCTATCATGGAACATGACAGCTAACGGGATCTTCAGTATCCCAGCTGTGGACCAGAGAAGCGCAGTGGCAAGCACAAGGTCACTCAGCTGATTCAGACAGAATACTTAGAATGTCCAGCTCAGTCTGCTTTCCTGATGCCAGCTGCCTCTTGAGACCCCCTAAAGTCCCTCCAATTCTAAGATGTTAGGATCCCACCTTCAGGTGCTAGCAACCCAGGCCCACGGAGCCCTTGAGAGCATCTGGCTGGCTCTTGGGCACCCAGGCTGAACAATCCTTTCTGCAGAGCTAACACAGAAGGCAGCAGTAACCAGAGGCAACCAAAAGGGATATCACCCAGATGACCTTCCCACTCACCACACCCCTGCCTCACCCTCACATACAGCCACCAAGCTGCTTGGGCAGACCACTGGTCTCTGTTTCCACCACATCTGCCAAATAAATGAAAACAGAACCAGCCTCATCGGTCATTGTGAAGCTGGCAGTTACTTTACATAATCACCTAACGTGGGACCTAACTCTATTAACTTGTAGAAATTACCAGCATCTCTCCCCTGGCTAGAAATTAACTTCCCAGAAGGGTTAAGATAGACTTTCCCTGGAACTTGGTCTTATCTTCATCCCCAGAACACTTACAGAAAGCCTACTGTGTACAAAATCCTGTAGAGCGGATTGGGGGTAAGGGGGTGGGGGGTCATGCTAGAACCTTATTTATGTATCAAAATAAATCTGAGGAAATAAATGTATAGAAATCAAACATTAAAACAATGCATATAATTCTTCCCCCATGCCCCCCTCCCTTTTACAAATGAGGCTCTGGGGGACCGAGATCATCCTGAATAGGAACCAAAGGTAAGACCTGAGGTTAAGTTATGGTGCTAATAGCTGAACGTAACCTGTTTATTGGCTCGTAAGATACACAAGTACATACGATGCATCCTGACCTTACTTGGAAAGGTTCTGGGAAAACCATTTTGAGGTCAGAGGTAACACAATAGAGTAGTCAGGAGAACAAAATTAGGTTGCAATCCTGGTTCTGCCATTTATTAGCTGTATGAACTCGAGCATGTTATTGAATCTTTCTGAGGCTCAATTTCTCAGCTATAAAATGGAGATAATAACTTGCACGTCAAAGAGTTGTTACAAGGATTAAATAAGTTTATAAAGTACATAGGACAGTACCTGGTACATAGAAAGCTCTGTTTTTTTAAAGTTATTACACAAAATGAATTTTAAAATACACATAATGAATGTGACTTTAAAGTGGTTTTATAGGAAAAAACACTGGTTATACGAATACAGTTCAGAGGATTCTCTTGGCAATACCGAAGCTCTGCAAAGGACAGAAATTCCAAAAGCCAGGGCACCTGGGTGGCTCAGGCAGTTAAGCATCTGACTTCAGCTCAGGTCAAGAGCTCATACATAGTTCATGAGTTCGAGCCCCATGTCGGGCTCCCTGCTGTCAGCGTGGAGTCTGCTTCAGATCCTCTGTCTCCCTCTCTCTCTGCCTCTCCCCCACTCACACTCTCTTCTAAAAATTAAGAAATAAACATGTTTTTAAAATCCCAGAGCACCTGGGTGGCTCAGTCAGTTAAGTGTCCAACTTCAGGTCAGGTCATCATCTCATGGTTTATGGGTTCAAGCCCCATGTTGGGCTCTGTGCTGACAGCTCAGGCCCTGGAATTTGCTTTTAGGTTCTGTCTCCCTGTCCCTCTGCCCCTCCCCAGCCCCAGCTTGTGCTCTGTCTTGCTCTCTCAAAAATAAATGTTAAAATTTTTTTTTTTACTATACAGTTTTTTTTTAGTGTTTATTTACTTTTGAGAGAGAGAGAGAGAGAGAGAGCGCACTAGCGGGGAAAAGGCAGAGAAAGAGGGAGACACAGAGGCAGGCTCCAGGCTCTGAACTGTCAGCACAGAGCCCAATATGGGGCTCCAACCCACAAACTGTGAGATCATGACCTGAGCCAAAGTCAGAGGCTTAACTGACCGAGCCACCCAGGTGCCCCCACTCCCCAAATTTTTTTAATAAAATAAAAAATAAAATTTTTAAATCCCAAAAACTAAGAAAAAATGCCATCAATGAATAGTGATACATTGTAAGTAACAAAATACACTATTCCATATGTACAATGGTGCAAAAGGGAATACAAGGACTGCATCCAAGTGAATAAAAGCAAGCCATAATGCAAAAACGTACTGAAGGAACTGCTACCTGGTACCTATGCAAAAGTAAACAGATCAGCAAAATCTGGCACAAAGCTGCAAAACCCATCCTTGCTGGATGTTGTGTGTTGTCACACATCCCACCAGGGGTCGCCCAAGGTCACCCAGAGAATTTGGGACAGAGAATTCAACTCCCAGCCCAATCTGCTTCCTGGGATGCCAGCTGCCTGTAAACCTGCCAAGTGCCTCCCTTACTAAGATGCGCATGGGGCTGGTGGTGGCCCCAGGCCCACTGAACCCTCAGGAGCTTCTTTAGCGTGGGGTGACCAGGAGCCACACTTTGCAGCACCTCCTCCCGTGGACAACACAGGCACATTACATGGCAGCAGGAAAAAATTACAAAGGGGAAAGGGGGCAAATAGGTTATTATTATCCCCATTTTACAAGTGAGGAAATTGAGGCTGAAAAGGTTAAGCAAACTGCCCTGGGTCACACTGTTACAGAACTTCAGAACCAGAATTCACACCCAGGTGGGTCAGACCCTTGTCACTTCGTTACTAATCCCCCACCCTTTGATGGACTTGGGAGAAGAGACAAATCCAAAAGGAGACTGTATGAAGGAGGGGTCACGAAGTGATGGCTACTTCCTCCCCCAAGGTCACTCTGTGCCTTCCCTAACTTGTCCAAGGAGACTGAGCCATGAGCCATGACACTGGAGGATGGGGTCAAGGCCTTTTCTCGGCTTCCCATCCTAACAGAATCCCAGAGCTGCAGGGTAAGTTTATTTACCCCGCCAGGGCCCCCGACCACTCCAAAGGCTCATCTTTAGTGCTCAAGGACTCAATTTCCTCCCCCCAGGTCTCCTGGGTTTCCTGGCTTCTCCTCAAACCCTGTCAATTCTACACTTAGAACCCTACTCAAGTCCCTACACTGTCCACTGCTCCCATCCTGACCTGTAGCCTCCTTCTCAGGACTCTGGACATCACGTGGACAACTCTGTCTTTTGTTCTCATTTTTAAGAACTGAAGTAAAATTTACATATAGAAAAATGCATACATTTTAAGCGTACCATTTCACAAACTGCCCCAGTCTCTTAACCAGCCTTCCTGATTCTCCCCAACCTGCCTGTCATCCATCCTCCACAGGGCAGTTTAGGGTTGTTCTTTCCAGGTATATCTAACCATGTCACTGCCCTGGCCAAAAACCTAAAGCAGCTTACCCTGCTCTAAGGATAGAGACACACAAAAACAGAATAGAAACACTCCTTGCTTTTGAAAGGGAAAAATATAATGCCAGGTATAAACCCACCCTCAAGAAAGCAATTCACTTCAGTTAAAAAGAAACTGTTAGGCACAAGGTACATGGACCTTAAAGGATTTTGTTTATCCAGATCTTAAACTGTAAAATGTCTCCATCTGGGATGATGAGAAAGTAAATTTACAACCCAGTGAACAAAGAGCACAGTTTAACTGTATATGTAAGCTGCTGGTCAGCTTAAATTTAACATGAGTAAATTTAACCATTTGTTGCATGTTTCCCTTTATTATTGCTTTGTCTGTGTCCCATTATCTTCCCTTTTTAATAAAATATACCCACTTTAAGTGCAAAATGAAACTAATGTTGGCAAGCATGTCTTTACTCCCCTTTTTGGTCCAGCCCTTCTCCCCACCTCATAGTCCTCATCGGTCTACCATTGATCTACTTCTTATAGATTCCTTTCTCTTTTCTAGAGTTTTATATGACCTCTTCATATAATATTCACTTTTGTGTCTGGCTTCTTTCACTTGGCCTATTTGTGAGATTCATTCCTGTGAATGCATGTATCTGTAGTTCTTTTTCTCTGGTGAGTATAACACAATTTCTTTTTCTTTCACCGGCTTATGCCTATTTGGGAAGCTTACAGTTGGGGGCTACTATGAATAAGGCAGCTGTGAACATTCATGTACAAGTTTTTGTGTGGACATATACTTTGTTCTCCACCAAAAAATGACAGGTTTCTCTGGTGCTTTCTGCTACTCCAAGCAAAAAATAAATATTCTCTTGTTACTGATTTACTATAGAAGCCTGTCTTTCCCATAGGAAACACACACGTACACACATACACACACACACAATGATTTGTGAAACACAGAATAGAAAATTGTAGGAAGTGATAAAATGTAAGTAGTGAAGATTTTTTTGGTGCAGCTTTCCCTTACTATTTGCCAAGCATTAGGAAGAGCATAGTAGAAGCATTTCGTCATTGGGGCACCTGGATGGCTCAGTCAGTTGGGCGTCTGACTTCAGCTCAGGTCATGATCTCACGGCTCATGAGTTCGAGTCCCATGTCAGGCTCTGTGCTGACAGCTCAGAGCCTGGAGCCTGCTTTGAATTCTGTGTACTCCTCTCTCTCTCTCTCTCTCTCTGCCCTCTCCTGCTCACACTCTTTCTCTCCTTCAAAAATAAACAAACATTTAAAAAATTAAAAAAAAAAAAAAAGAAGAAGCAGCATTTTGGCACTTATCTCTCACGGTAGTCTTGTAAGGGGTTAGTGCTGTTACTCCCATTTCCCATATGGGAAGTGAGGCTCAGGGAGGGGAAGGGAATGACCCAAAGTACACCCAGCAAGGGTCCACCAGGACCAGGGTGCATCCCAGGCCAGGGCTTGAGGACTGCCTCCACTGCTTGCTATAGGCTCTCCTTGGGCCTCAGTTTGATGATTCTCTCAGCATCACAGATCTTCTCTTCTAGACTCTTCTAGACTCTTCTAGAAAGTCCTGGCATCAAATAATCTGCACTCACAAATAATCAAAATGCCCAGGAAATGCCAACATTTCACCCACCCACAGCAGCAAGTCAGGACAATAAACCTAGCACTCGGAGCCGGGTGGGAAGTTTTCTTATCTAACTATTAAGTTAGTCTGGGTTTAGGGAAATCCCTTGAGGAGCTTGACCAAGTAGACAGAGCCTGACCCTTGAGAAGCCAAAGAAGTAAAGACAACAAAAGCAGCCATTAAATGGCTCTACAGAAGGCAGAGGGAAACATCTGTATTTTAAAATATATATATTGAACGTGACCTTAAAGTGATTTTATAGGAAAAAACACTTCGGTTATATGAATACAGTGCAGAGAATTCTCCTGGGAATATTCAAGCTCTGCAAAGGACAAAAATCCCAAAAGCCAGCAGAGCTGGTTCAGTCAGTTAAGCATCCAACCCTTGATCTCAGCTCAGGTCTTGATCTCTGGGTTGTGAGTTCAAGCTTTATGCTGGGCTCCACACTGGGTATAGAACCTACTTAAAAAAAAAAAAAAAAAAAAAGTGGACGTGCTTGGATGGCTCTGGCAGTTAAGCATCCAACCTCGGCTCAGGTCATGATCCCATGGTTCATGGGTTTGAGCCCTGCATTGGGCTCTATGCTGACAGGTCAGAGCCCGGAGCCTGCTTCGGATTCTGTCTCCCTCTCTCTCTCTCTGCCCCTCCCCCGCTCACACCCTGTGTGTGTGTGTGTGTGTGTGTGTGTGTGTGTGTGTGTCTCTCTCTCTCTCTCTCTCAAAACAAATAAAAATGTTAAAAAATTTTTTTAAATAAATAACCTTAAAAAAAGGCTCAGAAATCAGTGCTACCTCTAGAAAGGGGCATAAAAGTGAGGTTGGGAGGGTTTCTTTAGGAAGATTGGTAGAAGAGGGTTTAAAAAGCATCTTAAAAAATCAAAACACAGACTTCTAGATCCCCTCCCTACACTCTCCACCCCGTCCCCTCATGCTGCAACCTAAACCCTGGCAGATCAGAAATTTATTTTGAGGCACCTGGGTGGCTCAGTCAGTTGATCCTGACCCTTGATTTCAGCTCAGGTCATGATCTCACAGTTCGTGGTTTTGAACCCCCCTACCAGGCTCCGCGCTGACAGCAGGGAGTCTGCCTAGGATTCTCTGTCTCCCTCTCTCTCTGCCCCTCTCCTGCTTCCCTTCTCTCTCTCTCTCTCTCTCTCTCTCTCTCTCTCTCTCTCTCTTTCTCTCTCTCTCTCTCTCTCTCAAACTAAATAAACTTGGGGCACCTGAGTGGCTCAGTAGGTTAAGCGTCCCACTCTTGAGTTTGGCTCAGGTCGTGATTTCACAGTTTAGGAGTTTGAGCCCCATGACAATCCTGCTTGGGATTCTCTCTCTCTCCCTCTTCCCCCACTTGTGCATGTGTGCGCTCTCTCTCTCTCTCTCTCTCTCTCTCAGTCAATAAATAAATAAACTTTAAGAAACCAATAAATTTTTAAAAATGTATTTTTAGGAGAGAATAGAAGAAGATCCCTGGACAGGTGGACACGAGACACAGGAGTCAGAGAGGGACCAGCAACAGAGGGATTATACAAAAATCTATGTGTTAACTATTGAGGATGTCCAGACCCTCAGCCATCTTCCCCCACTCAGCTCTGGGAACACTGCCAGAGAAGCACTAAGCTCATAGTACTAAGTGGGGAGACCTGCCCCTGGGCTTCCATGCCCGACTCAACTCCCAGAACTCCCAGCAAAATGGGAAAAATGGACTCCTATGAAGGTATTTCATCAAGAAATTCCAGTTCACAAAGGATGAGAGGAGATTCTAGAATTTTCTAAAGAAGAAAAAGTAGGTCACATACACAGAATCAGAAAGTACTCAAAATGACTTGGGACTTCCCAACTGCAATACTGAAAGCTGAGAGACAGCACAGTAATGCCTCCAAAACCTGACGAAGCTTCTGGAACAGGGACTTGAACAGATATTTGTACACCATGTTCATAGCAGCATTATTCACAACAGCCAAAAGGTAGAAAGAACCTGGGCATCTATTGATGGATGAATAGATAAACAAAATGTGGTCTGTCCACACAAGGGGATAAGAGGTAATTCCTGAAAAGAACCAGGAAGCTCCTCAAGTGAAAAGAGAGAAAGGTCTCTAAAATATGCTCTGAAGTGAAAAAGGCAAAGTGAAGAACAGAGTGCATGAAGTATCATTCACTTAATGACCTCTTTTAAAAGTTTTATTTCAGGGGCACCTGGGTGGCTCAGTCAGTTAAGCATCCAACTCCTAGTTTTGGCTCAGGTCATGATCTCACAGTTCATGAGTTCAAAGCCCATATCAGTCTCTGTGCTTGTGGTGCCAAGCCTGCTTGGGATTCTCTCTCTCCCCTTCTCTGCCCCCCACCCCCTCAGCCACCACCACCAGAACCATGCACCCTCTCTAAATAAACACATAAACTTAAAAAAAAAAAAAAAAAAGGAAGGTTTTATTTCAGTGTCAAAATCAGGGTAAAGTGCAAGAAATTTCATTTTCCAAAAGGCCAGGAGGGACAAATTATACCCAGATCTTCTGAAGAGATAAGTCTCAATCCTGCCAAGATATTCATCCTGAGGACTGAAGGCTCATCTGTGTTTTGTGGGACCTGAAACTTACATAATTTGGGGGAGGCCTTCACTAAGAAAAAGAGTGTAAAATTAAATACACAATATTTGGGGAAAATGTGAATAATTCTTCAAAAATGAGAAAAAAATTATAGCAAACTACAAAGTTTTTAAAAACTAACAAATATCACAAACATCACAAAATCCAGAAAAATAACACTGTATTTTTATTAACTGCCTGAAATACCTCTGTAAGTCATTTTTCCTACTTTTTGGGCCATATTCTCTGATGGTCCTTCATATGAGAAGGGTTTTGTAATACCACATTATAGAGAGAAAATAAAGATGACTCAGTCTTTCTCCTAACATGTTCATTTATAACTGTATACATTGCGTTTTCAAGTACATTCTTGGCAGAAGGAAACTTCCATTTTTAATAAGTGTTGGTAAGAACGGAGTCCTTTGCTTCTATTTTTACAGTCTTTGTGACTGGAAGAATTTTCCATAGACCAGCTTCTGACTCCAGATGTTTCAAACCTTGCTTATCTTCCTTATGCACTTCTGGTGCAAATGCTGTGGGACACCTGTCTACAGGGATACTACCTCTGTTCCTGCAACCTTGTGTCATGACAGCTTTTGCTATACCAGGACATGTGTGAACCACTAATGGAAGTGACTGCAAACCACACAAACCAATAAACCCAAACTAAGTGCATTCAAACTCAACCTTCAGCCAGATCCAAAAAACAGCCAAGACTAACACATGGTCACTTAACAGGAGAACAGTGAGGAGGGAAGTCATCATGGAATAAGACAGTGGTCTTACCTGATTACAGTGAAAACTGCTTAATTTTGTACATTTTATAGAAATATATGACCCCTTCCAGGGCCTTGGAAGAGAAAAGAGCAAGTAAGGGTCCTTAAGGCGTAAGAGTCATTATGTCAATTCAAAGGCTTTCCTTCCCTGGCCAAAATCTGTCTTTACCTCCTCCACAGTAGTAGTCTCAAGATACCTCCTCCATGATGATACCATGACACACAGTATAAGAACTCAGTGCCGAGGCACCTGGGTGGCTCAGTCAGTTGAGCATCCGACTTCAGCTCAGGTCATGATCTCATGGTTTGTGGGTTTGAGCCCTGCATTGACTCTCTGCTGTCAGCACAGAGCCCGGTCTGTGCTTTGGATCCTCTGTCCCCCTCTCTCTCTGCCCCTCCCCTGCTCACACTCTCACTCTCAAAAATAAAAAAGAACTCACTGCCTTGGAAAAGGTGACATCACACATCCAAGAAGACAGGAAAGAGGATAAGAAATGTATGCCACTTAGAAAAAAAAAGTTATGGGGATTCTAAGCCTCACACTGTAAACCAAAATAAATGCCAGGTGCAGTAAAGGGTTAAATATTAAAAATTAAGCCTTCAAGGGGCGCCTGGGTGGCTCAGTCGGTTAAGCGTCCGACTTCGGCTCAGGTCATGATCTCACGGTCTGTGGGTTCGAGCCCCGCGTCGGGCTCTGTGCTGACAGCTCAGAGCCTGGAGCCTGCTTCAGATTCTGTGTCTCCCTCTCTCTGACCCTCCCCCATTCATGCTCTGTCTCTCCCTGTCTCAAAAATAAATAAACATTAAAAAAATTTTTAAAAAAAATTAAGCCTTTAAGGAACAAAACCAAAAAGTATAAGTGAGTACCTTTTGATCATCAATACTCTTTCTTAGCCCAAAAGCAATGAACAACATCACAAAGACTGACATTTGACCAAGTGAAAAGTTTAAACATAAACAAGCAAAACGGGCACCTGGCTGGTTCAGTCAGTACAGCATGTGACTCCTGATCTCAGGGTCGTGAGTTTGAGCTTCACGTTGGGCACAGAGTTTACTAAAAAAATAAATAAAGAGGGGCGCCTGGGTGGCTTGGTCGGTTAAGCGTCCGACTTCGGCTCAGGTCATGATCTCACGGTCCGTGAGTTCGAGCCCCGCGTCGGACTCTGTGCTGACTGCTCAAAACCTGCAGCCTGTTTCAGATTCTGTGTCTCCCTCTCTCTCTGCCCCTCCCCTGTTCATGCTCTGTCTCTCTCTGTCTCAAAAATAAATAAACATTAAAAAAATTTTTTTAAATAAATAAATAAATGGACCACTTGAGTGGCTAAGGCGGTTGAGCATCCGACTCTTGCTTTCATCTCAGGTCTTGATCTCAGGGTTGTGAGTTCAAACCCCACGTTGGGCGTAAAGCCTACTTACAATAAATAAATAATTATTTTAAAAAAATAAAACAAAACTGGGGCTCCTGGGTGGCTCAGTCGGTTAAGCATCCGACTTCAACTCAGGTCATGATCTCACAGCTCGGGAGTTTGAGCCCCACGTCGGGCTCTGTGCTGACAGCTCAGAGCCTGGAGCCTGTTTCAGATTCTGTGTCTCCATCTCTCTCTGCCCCTCCCCTGCTTATGCTCTCTCTCTCTCTCTCAAAAATGAATAAACATTTAAAAAAAATTTATTTTAATAAATAAAACAAAACCAACTCAGCTTAGAAACATGTAAGGCAAACAATAATCTTGGGGAGAAGAAAAGCCTACCTGCAACAAATGTAAACAAGGGTTAAGCATTCCTCCTACTGAAAAGAGCTTGAAAGTCAGAAACAAACTCAAGACTTCAAAAGATGTGCAGATAATACACAGGTGACAAATGCCCAACATTTATGAAATGTTAAGATCTTCAATCTCACAAATAATAAAAAATGCAGATATTTTTAAAGAACCAAAAGCTATTCTTCAGCCAACAAACGGGCAAAGATTCACACAAAATCACTAACACCTCCTGTGGCTCAGGACCTGGGTGAGCAAGCACTCAGTCACTAAAAACACTGCCATGGAGAGTATTTCGGGTTTATGCCACAAAAATATCCATTCTTACTCTTTGTCCCAGTAATTCCACTTTAGAGACTCTATTTCAGGAAATTCAAAATTGCAAAGATATTTATGTATGAAATGTTAATTGCAACCCTGTCGAAACTGGGGGGAGAATGTAAATAAGAGGGAAGAGAGAAAACACCTCTTAGGATGTGTATTTGCATGCGATTACATGAACAGGAACGTGGAGAAAGGCAAGTAAGAATACATATCTGTTAGTACTGCTGATGCTGGAAAGTGGGAATGAAGGGGGAGGTTATTCACTTTTTCTCTATATGCCTCTGCATTGATTAATTTGCTCTAATTAACATAGTATATTGCTTTTGTAATTAAAAATATACTCCAGGAGAAGAAAATTCCCACATATAAAAAGATGAAACCTCGCCAAATGAATGTTATCACCATCTATCCTATCACACCAACCCTAATAAAAGAAATGAAGAAAAATACAGTCATTAAGTCTCCCAAGTCCCACAACAGCCAACTCTGACTGGCTGACTTCTATAGCCATGACTGGAAGTACCATAGCCAGCAGCTCACAGGTAGGATAGACTGCCAGAAAATCAAAAGGGATTTTCCTAATCCCCAAATTAAAACCACAACACTCATTACTTAATCTTTGTCTAGAAGCCAGAGGGCATCAAGAGAAGAGACTGTGGTATGCCTACATGCAGGTCACTGCCACATCCAGGCCACCACCAACATCCCTGTGTTCAAATGCAACAACTTCGGCCCATCTGAAATATCGTTGTGATGCAAACTGTTTGCACAGGAAGACGATCAGATAATGAAGCATGACCAGAACAAAGCTTAGCCTGGCTATTTAAGAAAGCCATGCAGATATATACAACTTTTAGGTAATATTCCCCAGTACTTAAACCAGCAAAGATAAAAACAGAGGCGCCTGTGTGCTCAGTCAGTTAAGCATCCGTCTCTTAGTTTCAGCTCAGGTCACAATCTCAACGGTTGGTAAGATGCAGCCCTGCATCAGGCTCTGCACTAACACTGGGGAGCCTGCTTGGGACTCTCTCCCTCTCTTTCCCTCTCTCTCTCTCTCAAAATAAAAAAATAAACTTAAAAAAAAAAGATAAAAATAAAAGAGTTGTGGGCAAACAAGCATTTATATATATGTTGCTTTCAAAAATCATTTTAACCATATATGGGAGAATGCCAAAGAAGGAAGAGACCTTTAGGATTGTCATGTCCAACCCTCTCATTTCTCAGATGAAGAAGCTGGAACTCAGATTGTCAAATGCCACGCAGCCACTAGAGACAGAGCTAAGACACTGATAATGGTATCTGCTCTTCTATACGCACTGAAAGTAATTCACAAAGGGCTTTCCCAACCATTATTTTCTCTGAGCCTCACCAAAGCTGCATGATTCCACAGAAGGGAAAACTGAGGCTCACAGGGTATGGATGATATGCCTACATCACCTGGCTAGTAGCTCCAAATCCCAAACCCCATACCCTTTCTACCAGCCGGCACTGTTGCCCAAACCTTTCCTGACAGCCTAGGCAGTGGGTTCCCCAGCTTTAAGCACACAGCCTATCAAGCACTTAGCACTCAAAAATTAGGTGAATGAATACCCAAAACTAGGAGAAAGCTATGCAAATCGTGGTTGATCAACAAAATACAAAAAAATAAAAAAAATACAAAAAAATACAAGGCTTTTTAAAAAGGAAGATGCTGGTAAGCTGAAGCCCAAATTAGATGAAGAGTTGCTGAACCTCACATGAGAGCAACAAATCTCCTAGCCCTCAGAGACAGGTCTCCACCAATTTGGCCTCAATTACTCAGAGCTGCTTCACCTGACCACCCTACCTCCAATCACTTCCTATCTCTTCTCAGCCAGTCTCAGGAACCTGCAGGGCTCCCTACTGCCCACAATGCCAAATCTAAATTCTGTGCCCCTTGGCCTTCAAGGCCCTACCAGCTGACCAATTCCACTGTTTCCTGAATTACTCACTGACCCTGGCCTTTTCGGGATTCTTTCCCTCCACCCCACAGAACCGCATCTCCATTATGCTGCCAGATCTAGCCTTGACTCCCTTTGACTCCAGGTGAAAACTGGTCCCTTTCCCCACTTCCTTCAACCCCAGGCATAAAGGACAATGTGGACTTACAGGACATTCATTTGAACCTATGTGATAACCAAATTCACTAGAAATAGGTATAATGAACAGGGAGCCCCATCGACAGCAGTCTCTCATTTGGGTTTTCCAGTATAGCAGCAGTTGCTTTATGTAACCTATCCAGTCCCTTTTCTGGCCTGAGGGGTCTTGAGTTCCTGGAGCTCTTCCTAAAATGGCCCACTGGAGGCAACCAGGGGAGCACAGGCACTGATGCCAAACCTACCTGTCCTTCCCATCCAGACCCCACCCCAGATCTGTCCCAGGAGTCAGGACTCCAGCTTCATTATCAGGCAAGTCCCTTCTTCTCTCAGGGACCCAGTTTTTTTCATATGTGAAAAGGGGAGAGAGGGTAGCAAAACTGAAGAGGAAAATGACATAAGAATAACTGCCCAGTTATTAAAGGCTTTCCCATAAAAGTTACCAAGTATATCCAAAGTCCCTTCTTGCTGGGATACTGCAAACTGTCATAACACATACATCCCCCATCCCCTTGGCCATCCCCTAGGTTAGTGTGCACAGACTTACCCCATTACAACATCCCAGAGTTGCTGTGAAGCAGTCAGCTCCTGGTGAAGAGCATGTAGTTGTTTGGAGTCTTCCACCAGAATGAACACTGCTGCAAAGAATAATCTCATATAAGCATTTATCTTTGTTCTGGGATTATTTCTCAAGATAGATTCCTGGAAATTCGCTTACTGGCTTAGAAGATGTATGCATCTTAAATTCTGATACTAGTTGAAAAACGTGGTAATTCTCAAATTCCACTGGTATTTAGGCTTCACCTGGGGAAATCTGTTTACAAGATGCCATCGTGAAACACAACCAGCCTCCTTTTACCTCCCAGCCCTTCCCCTCTGCCTCCAGGAAGTCTGGGGAGGGGCTCCTCAAGCTGCTTCATTATCCAGTTTCCAGGTGGCCCTGCTGCAGGAGGAAGGAACTGCTGCCTTCTACTTGTCCCAGTGCACCTCCCCTAGCACAAGCCTTGGGAAGCAATGGTCCCGGGGGGGCTGCCACTGGCAGAATTTGCAAGAAGGTCTTTGGGCTGTAGCCCAGGTCCCAGTGGCTTTCCCCAAATGGGCAGTCTGGCCCTCACACACTGGACCGCAATCCCTGGCACTGAGTGCTGGGGACAGAGTCCCTCCTCCGGGCTCACCTGGCTGCACCCATTTCCCCTTCCAGGCCCCCTCTTCTGAACATTCCTGCCCCATAGGCTCCTGCGTCTTTGAGCCTAATGACCAGGGCCCAGTTGTTTCACCTTTACCCAAGACTCCCAAGCCTCCCTTCCCTCAGAGGCAGAGCACCATTTCCCCCAAGAAATCATTTGGGGCCTCTGTCTCCCCATCTGTGAAATGGTGAGCATTGGGTGGTGGCACCCACATTTTGAGTGCTGCTGTGAGGAGGGCAGTGTGGCCAACTAGGTTCTAAGAGTTTGCAGGAAAGTCTGGCTTCAGTGGGGAAACCAGGTGAGCCTCCACAGTCATTTTATCAGCATTCGAACTGGCTTAAGGCCTATTAGGGAAAAACTTGATTTTTGTTTTCGGATTTCTTCTCTGCTAAAGTTTAATTAGGACCAAAAGCCATTACAAGGCTGCTCAAGTGTCCTAGATATCTGGGACCAGATGAGGACCCAGAGGCCCAGAAAAGGCCTTGCCCAGATTTAGGCTGACTCCGTGCTGCGTCGCTCTGGGGGATACAAAGTCTGGTGGGAAAGCCAAGGGGGTCCGGTCAACAGGCATTTCACTTTGTGGTACACAGCAAAGAGCAGAGAAGAGAGTGCTGGCGCCGCTGGAGAATACCAAAAGGAACACGCTGGGTTGGGAGTGGTGGACAGAGGAAAGAGAAACCAGCGAGGAGTGCTGGGGGTTTCCAGTCAGGTGGTCTGCCTCAGTGGGCAAAGGGCTGGGCTCCGCTGTCCGACCCTCCTGGGCTGAATGACACTAGCTGACTGTGTGACAAGAAGCCAAGTCTAGAGGCCTCTGCAGCTCATGGGTAAACCAGGAGCGGATTCGTTAACAGGACCAACCCCATAACCCAAGGATTAGACGGGATGGTACACACCAGGGGTCTCGCTCGCCATCGCTGTGTTACAAACACTCCTTAAGCGCTGTTTTTACCTCTGGCCGCCACTCGTGTCCCAGACCCAGGAGCTACGTGCTTTGGGGTTGTGTCCCAGGCAGCCTTCTACCCGACTCTACCGGCCACTGAGGGCAGAAGAGGCGTCGCATTCAGAGCCAGGTCCTCACCAGCTAGGAGGAAATCCCCGGACTAACCGGGCCTCAGTTTCCTCTCGGTGCAATGGGAACAATTCCACCGCCGGCGGGAGATGTGGCGGAGGGAGCGTTCCCACACGCGTCAGGTTTTGCATGACTTCTCCCCTCTGTAACGGCCCGCACTCCCAGCGCCGAGCACACAGTAGGCGCTCCGGAAACGCTCTACGAAAGGAGGAACGGGCCACTTCCTGCCCCCAAGCGGACTCTCCGGAGGCAGGGTTCCCACCACTCCTCCTCAGAGGCCATGTGGCATTCCTGAGGGTGGGGGTGGGCGCAGGAAGAAGGTGCCCTCCCGGCCCCGCCCCCTCCGGGAGCGGTGGGCGGGACGAAGCCCCTGGCCGTCGACAGCCCGCCCCGCGGGAGGTGGGCGTAGCTCGCCGCGCTCCGCACAAAGTTTGTTTTCTCCCTCCCGGCGGGTGGGGGAGGGCGAGGAAAGCGCGGGGGGGGGGGGGGAGGAGAGGGGATCTGACGTCAGGCCGCGAGGTGCTTTCCAGCCGCGAGCTGTCAGGCCGAGTGTCAGGCCCGGCAGGTACGCGGCGCGCTCTCCCGGCGCCCCCCGCCCCCTGCCAGGACGCCCGGGACCAAGCCCGGGGCCGCGTGGACGGAAAAGCCGCTCCGAAAAGTCAGTGCGGGGCGCAGGAGGGAGACAGAGGCGGGCGGGGAACGCGCGGACAACTTGGAAAGTTTCTTTTTCTCCGCCGGGCGGGGGAGGGGGCGTCGTCCTGGCGCGTGAGAGTGTGGGTGTGTGAGCTCGGGTGTTTGTGAGCCCCGACTGCGGGGTGCGAGCGGGGGCCGGTGGGGGGGACTGTCCCATTCCCCCCGGTTGGAAGCTCTCTCGGGGCCCTTCTGGGGGGCCCAGCTCCTTACGATCCCAGCCTGTGAGAGGGCCGCCCCTGCCCCGGGCCGGGGTGAGCGCGCGGGGGGCGGGTTTGTTTGGTTTAAAAAGTGCACGTTGCTAACCGCCGGCAGTGCCCCCCCACCCCCCGCCGCGGCCGAGCCGAGGTGGGGGCCGTCGAGAGTGACAGCTGCGGGTGGGGGCAGCGGGAAGGGCCCGGGGCTGGGGGGCTGGGGAGCCCGCGCGAGTTCCCCTTTCCTGGAACAAAGGAAAGTCTGTCTCGGAGGCATCTGTCACTCCCAGGCGGGCCAAGGAAGCAAGGCGCGTGGGGCCGGCGACCCGAAGAAAGTTTGTGTGCGTCCGGACCCTCGGGCCAGCCGAGCGTGAGCCGAGCCTCCCGCTGGGGAAGCGCGCAGTCTCCCGGGCAGGGGGCGGCCAACATGGAGTCTGGGCGCAGGGCTGGGGGGGGGCGGTGCGGAGGTGGGAGCCCAGCCCCCTCCCCTCCCCCTCCGGGCCGAGTTCGGAGCACAAAGCCGAGCGCGCAGGCTCGGCCATCCCCGCGCCCCGAAGAGTCAGCCAGCGCCGAGCGGCGGGGGAAGGGGGTGGGAACCAAACTTTTTCCTGCCCCGGGACAGACACGTGAGTTTTCTTTCTTCCAGAGCCCCCGCCCCACCACATTTCGGGTCCGAGGGGAAGCGGGGGTGCCGAGTCTGGTGCGGGGTAGGGGGCTGAGGGGTGCAGGCGCCCCTAGCGCAGGCCGATTCCCCGCCGCCCCGGGAGCCATGTGCTCCGACTAGGTCTGGGCCGCGGGGGAGGCTGCGCGCTTTGTGTGAACTGCTGGGAATGCAGCTTGAGTGCGCGGCCGGGGGAGTGTCGGGGCGAGCTGTGGGAGTTGTCAGAAAGTTCGTTCGGGAGTGGCCGCAGGTCGGCGTCGTGGAGTGTGTAGGAGGGTGCACCCGGTGTCGTGTCGTGAGGGTGCTGCCACAGGCTAGTTGGGGTAAGAATTGATCGCTGGTGTGATGACGTTTGGAGTTTCCCCAGAGTTCGTGGGTGGGCGGGTCGGTTGGAGTTTGTGGGTAGGCATGTATCCAGGAATTGGGCTGTGTCGTGGGTACCAGTTGTTCGTGCTGGACGTGGGATTCAGTAAACTATGTGGGTGCTGTGTTTGTCGGTGAAAATCATGGTGGTTGTAGGAGCTCAGCGATGGTTTGGTGCCTGTTATCTCAGCGCTGTTAAGAAGGTTGCCTGGTGGTGAGGGCGTGTGTGTCTGTCTCGTTGGGGGTGGGGGGCGGTGTATGTTGGAACCTCCGGGATTGTAAACTGGAGTGCAGGACACCAGTGGAGAGAGGTCTGCGTAGACTGAAGGGTCATCTCCGTGGGCCACTTCGGGAACCCTGCAGACTGGGACTTGGCTGGTAGCCAGGGTGGAATTTGTACAGATAACCCTGAGTAAACTTCTCATAGCTTGCCAGAGCTGCATCCCCGAGCCCAGATCCCAGCTGCCCTAGCCAGCTAGACCTCAGAAACTTGACTTCAGAAAGCAGCCTGCTCTTGGTGTTCTCTGAGGAGTGGCACCTCTAACCAATGCCTGTCTCACC
Organism: Lynx rufus; assembly: GCF_022079265.1. NCBI lineage: Eukaryota > Metazoa > Chordata > Mammalia > Carnivora > Felidae > Lynx > Lynx rufus. The sequence goes on along the minus strand of NW_025814896.1, from coordinate 22,822,913 downwards.
TCCAGGTGGCCTGGCTGGGAGGGTAGACCCTTCCCTCGAAAGCCTGGCCTAGCCAGCCCAGATATCTGGGCTCTGGCCCAAGTCGAGGAAACAAAACCTGGGAGATGCCAGAGTCTGTTGGCCCAGCCTGCTGGGTAGCTGTTAAAAGGCTGAGGAGGGAGGAGCCTCCAGATTCTGGCATTAGCTTGCCCTGGAACTTTTGGTTTTAAAATGTAAATCTCTTTTGCATGTGTGAACAAGAAGTTTGTCAGGGGGATGAGCAACTGAGTTGGGTTGTCTAGGGAAACACCTTCCTTAATTTGACAGGTGAAGAGGGGGCTCAAGCCCAAGGTCACATAGCCAAGATGGGAAAACCAGAGCCCAGCCTTGCTCATTTATCTGAATTTTTGAGGAGTTGATTCATGGACCAAGCCAGGGGCTTAGATGACAAAGGAGAATGTCTGAGACAACCAATAGGGATGACTCAACACTCTTCTCTGCATGGTACACAGTAGGTGCAGTAAATGTTATGTGGATTGCTGTAGGGACATGGTGATTAATAGACTTTCCAGAACTGGGCAGCAAGATGGTATAGACTTTGGAGGTTTGAGAGGAGTTGGTTGGTGATGGTGGCAAACCTTGGTCCAAACCATATTTCCATACCATATCCTGGAGTTGTAATTTTTTTTTTTTCATAACAGTTTTCTTGAGATGTAACTCCCATACCACACAACTTACCCATTTAAAGCAAACAAGTAATGGTTTAGTATATTCACAACTATGTAGCTACCACCACAGTCAATTGTAGAACATTTTTATCACCTTAAAAAGAAACTCCATACCCCTTTAGCTATCATCCTTCTCTTCCCGTCCAGCCTCTTCTAAATATTTCATTAAGTTGGAATCATATGTGTTCTTTGTGACTTGCTTCTTTCACTTAGCATATTTTCAAGGCTCATCCACACTGTAATGTGGATCAGGACTTAGCAACTTTTTGTGGCCAAATAATATTCCACTGTGTGGATGGACTACATTTTTGCTTATCCATTCCTCCGTCGATGGACACTTGGGTTGTTTCCACCTTCTGGCTATTACGAGTAACGTTGCTGTAAACATTTCTGTTGAAGGCTTGGAAGGTGCCTAGGAGTGAAATTACTGGATCTCATGGTACCTGTTTAAGTTAAGGGCTTTCTCTCTGGGCCTTGGTTATCTTACTTATAAAATGACAATAATAGTAGTATCTCTCTTAACAAGGGCTTTGTGAGGATTGAATGAGATAATAAGTGTGAAGTGCTCAGTACAGAGCATGGAAAACAGACTCTAGTGGTAGCTATAATTATTTCTAGTCCAGTACTGCTTATTAATAAGCTGCCATTTACTTCAGTAGTCATCTACTGGCCCCATGAAATGGAGGCATCTTGGACTCATCCCTTCTAGGTTGCCCAGGCCATAGTATAGTCTGAGACTTTGATTTGCTATTCCCCCATTTCTGGTGTCCCAAGTTCTAATAATGATGTGTTTGGGGACAGGGAAAGGGTGAGAGGCAATGTGTGGTAATAATGTCCCCATCCCCTTTGTCACTTGTTCCAGGCTTGCCCAAGGTCCAGCCTAGCCCCTAGACACCATGTCAGACAGTGATCTGGGTGAGGATGAAGGCCTCCTCTCCCTGGCAGGCAAGAGGAAGCGCAGAGGGAACCTGCCCAAAGAGTCGGTGAAGATCCTCCGGGACTGGCTGTACTTGCATCGCTACAACGCCTACCCCTCAGAACAGGAGAAGCTGAGCCTTTCTGGACAGACCAACCTGTCAGTGCTGCAGGTAAGAAGCAAGCAGCGGGAGACCTGGGTTCTAGTCCTGTCTAAGCCCTGTCACTAATGCACTTTGTGACCCCATGAGGAACTACCTCCCCCCCCCCCCCCCGACTCTCCCTGCCTCACGGGAAGACAATGACATGAAGTCCTTGAGCTAGATATCAGTTTTGGAGAGTTCTGAAGAGGCAAGGCATCGTTATTAAAGTCTTGATGTCATTAACAATGAAGGCCATGGGAAGGCTAGAAGGCATTGAGTGTTTGGGATTTGGCCTCCAGCCCCAGAGCAGTGTTTGGATAGTGACTTGGTTGTAGAAAGGCAGCTAGTGGTCTGCAGTGTGGTTAAAAAATGAGTTGGGATCACGGTCAAGGAAAGGGCAGAGAATTCAGAGGTTCTGGGTTCAAAACCCAGTTCTGCTACATAGGAGCTGTAGACATCTTGATTTCTCTCATCTGTAAAGTGGGGATTAGAATCTTCCCCTGCCTGAATTGTTAATAAGGAGCAGATTCAGAATTGGATGTGAAAGTGCTGACTGGCTGGCTCAGCCAGTGGAATGTGCGACTCTTGATCTTGGGGTTGTGAGTTCGAGCCCCAGGTTGGGTATAGAGATTACTTAAAAATAAATTTTTAAAAAATTTTTGTTAACGTTTATTTATTTTTGAGAGAGAGAGAAAGAGAAAGACAGAGCACGAGCAGGGGTAGAGCAGAGAGAGAGGGAGAGAGTGCCCCAAAAATCTTGAGGCACCTAGTTGGCTCAGTCATTTAAGCATCCAACTTCGGCTCAGGTCATGATCTCACAGCTCATGGGTTGGAGGCCCATGTTGGGCTTTGCACTGACAGCTCAGAGCCTAGAGCCTGCTTTGGATTCTGTGTCTCCCTCTCTGCACCTCCCCTGCGTGCACTCTGTCTGTGTGTGTGTGTCTCTCTCTCAAAAATAAACGAACATTAAAAAAATATTTTTTAATAAAATCTTTTAAAAAAAAAAAGAAGAAAGAAAGAAAATAGGGGCACCTGGTGGCTTAGTCAGTTAAGTGTCTGACTCTTGGTTTTGGTTCAGGTCATGATCCCACAGTTTCCTTGAGTTCAAGCCCCGAATCAGGCTCCCAGCTTACAGTGCGGAGCCTGCTTAGGATTCTCTCTCTCACCCTCTCTCTCTCTCTGCCCCTCCCCCACTCGCACTGTCTCTGTCAAAATAAATATATAAACTTTAAAAAAAGAGAGAGAAACAAGGTAAGTGCTTTGTAAACCTTGCACATGAGCATGTCTGAAAATTGTGTTATCTACTTTTTGTCAGAGTGCAAGGTATTATCTCCTTTGAACTGCCCCAACTGCTGATATGTAGGTGTGGTTCTGTTTTCAAAGTGCTGAGGCAGGACACCCTGGACTACCACTACTTTGCTTCCAGTTTGGCTCTCACCTACCTGAGAGACACAGAGCAGTCCCTCAGCCTAACAAAGGCCCACCCCCTACCCCACTGGACCCCAGTGCTTCCGTCATGAGCCAGCTAAGCCTCACCCTAAGCCCCTCTGCCACCTGTTCTACCTCTGTCTTTTCCTAGCCTATTACTTCAATCTACGATGCTGTCTCTCCCTCCTTCCCTGACTCTACTCTGAACCTCCCATCTCTTCCCAGCTCCCATCCCTCCTCCATGATGCCTCTTGGTGAGTATTCAGCCCTTAGAACTCCTGTCACCTGACTTTATACTTTCTGGGTAGTGGTTAATGGGAGTCTGTCTGCAAGAAAGGCTCTAGAATTACAGACCCTGACTCAGATCCCATCTTCTCCACAAGAGGAAGCCTGGACGTTGGCCAGGTCCACTGCCTTTTCCTGAGCCTCATTTCCTCAACTGAGAAAGGGAGATGATTGTTGGCACTTTCATAGCACATAAGGGGGAGGAACGGAGAAGACGAATTCAAGGCTCACTGTGAAGTGAGCACAGAGTGGGTGTTTCTGCTCTTCTCCTCATCTCTCCTAGATCATAGGTCTTGGACTGACCCCACATGTCTAGTAGCAGTGCCTAGTATTTCATGGTATACCACTGAGCACTCCCAACTACAGTTGAGATCCCAGAAAGGAACCAGACACATCCCTACCTTCAAGGAATATCTAGTCTAGGATGGGAAATTGAGGGAAGACCTAGCCATTGGTGTTTGCAAAAAGTGATCACTGCTGGGACAAAGGCAGCAGAGACCCAGGCAGGGCTTCTAAGCCAGTCTGGAGCTTCAAAAGGCCTCCCAGAAGAAGTGGACTTGAACTACGGGATGTAGAACAACACAGGCCAAAGGCTGGAACCTGAGAACCAGGATTACTTAGATAGGCTCTTTGTTGGTCTTCTGCCTCCAGCCTTTTTCCCTCAGTCCATTCTCACCTCTCTCTCTTTTTTTTTTTAAGTTTATTTATTTTTCAGAGAGACAGAGACAGCTTGAGCAGGGGAGAGGCAGAGAGAGAGGGAGAATCTCAAGGAGGCTCCACGTTGTCAGCACAGACTCCGAGGCGGGCTTGAACTCATGAAACAGTGAGATCATGACCTGAGCCAAAGTCTGATGCTTAACTGACTGAGCTACCCAGGCGCCCCATGAATTGGGTTTACTAATCGGTTCATGAAATGGACAGCATCTTATCTAACATCTAACAAGTAGAGAAATGTTCCCCTCAGCCCATTCTCTTGAACACACAAGTATAAATCTGATTATGCCATACACTCCATGGATCCCATTGTCCTCTGGATAGAGTCTAAACTCAAGAGCTCATCAGCCTCATCTCTCAGTCCTTCCTTTCTCTGAGGCCTGTGAACCTTCGGACCTCTGTGCCTCTGGGCCTCCTCCTGTGGCTTCTTCCTGACTTTTCTGAACTGGCACACTCCATTTAAGCATTTCCTCATGAAAGCATTCTTTGCCTGGCTTTGAGGCCACTGCTGTGTATTCCTGGTACACCTCATACCTGTGCTGTCAAACCACACATCATACTGTATTGAAATTGCTTTTTGTCAGGGTCACTGTTTCTTATATCTGAGTAATGTACCAGTTTCTTTTAAAGAAGTTATTTTTCATGGACCTGCTTCCTCCTGTCATGTTGGCTTGAAACATTTTTATTATCATTATCGTTTAAGCACATACAAACATAAAACTGGGTTAAAAAAAAAAAAACAACTTCTTGCTTTTGCTCCTATAAATTGTAAAATAACCAGTTTTCCAAAGTAAATAAATATCAAACCAATGAGACTATTAACTAACTGCATTAATGTAAAACGGTAGGTGGGGATGGTGTTTGGCTGACTGGGCTGTGGTGTTGTAGTATGAAAAAGGCACAGACTCTGGAGTTGAGCAAGTCTGGATTACCAGAGGCCATGGTGCTCCTACTCGAGATCGGAATGGAAACATAAAGTTAAACCTTTTTGTGAGAACTAGTGGATCCCTGGAGGATATATCCCTGATCCCATTTAGAGAAATATAGGTCTGGGGCAAGGATTTGCTTTTGGAAACTTCTGAGGAAGGGCACCTGGATCCTGGCGTGTTCTGGTGGGAAAGGTTTCATTGGTGGCCTCCCTGCTCTAGAGTCATGCTGAGAGTTAAGGAGCAGTGGGGACCATGTGGCCCTTGGTGGAAACTATACCATGAATCCCAAATGGCCCCTATCCATACACCTCTGGTTGGTGGTCTTACAGGCACCTCGGATTTCTCGATTGGAAAGCTTCTCCAAGCTGGCTCCTGCCCTTTCTAAGCTCATTTGGTCAATCACCAAATCCTACACATTCACCCCTTAAATATTTCTATAATATGGCTTTCCTACACCACTTGTCACTCTATTTAAAACCCTTCAATGAGGGGAGCCTGGGTGGCGCAGTCGGTTAAGCGTCCGACTTCAGCCAGGTCACGATCTCGCGGTCCGTGAGTTCGAGCCCCGCATCGGGCTCTGGGCTGATGGCTCGGAGCCTGGAGCCTGTTTCCGATTCTGTGTCTCCCTCTCTCTCTGCCCCTCCCCCGTTCATGCTCTGTCTCTCTCTGTCCCAAAAATAAATTAAAAATTAAAAACGTTGAAAAAATAAATAAAAATAAAACCCTTCAATGAGTCTTACCAACCTAATTGACAATATTACTTGACCCTGTCTGCAGAGCGGGCCTCATCCCTTCCCCCCATATTCATGCCACACTGATCAGTACCCCAGACCACTTTGTTCCCACTACTGACCAGGGAGACCCCCCCAACCCTCAAAGGAGATGTGTGCTCCCACAGTACCAGGACTGGGTCAGCATTTGGACAATGAACTATAACTGCTTTTTAGAACACACCAAACTCCAGAGGCCAAGTCTTACTTAACACTGGATCCCAAGTGTTTAGCTCAATGCCTGGTATCTGGTAGGTGCTCAGTAAATTATTGTTGAATTGATGGAAAATGAAGAAGTCCTGGAAATGTCAACAGGCAGGACCTCAAAAGTAAGGAAATGTAGGGGGCCCTCAATTAGGAAAAATTGCCTGAAGTCCCTGGAGGCATCTCTTTTTCCTATATTTAATTTTAAAAATTTTGCTGTTTATTAAGAACATTTGCAAATATCCACAAGAGAATATTCTAATGCACTCCTGGTACCAATCACCTGGCTTCAACAAGCATCAGCATTTTGCCAAGCTTGTTTTCTCTCTCCCTGGGGACAGCTCTTTTGATTGTCTCCTTTAACTGGCCCAGGAGCAATCTCATTAGCAAGTCAATGAGTCATTTAACTAACTGGTTTGCTGGTACTGGCCTGGGGCTAGGCAGTTGGGAGGGTAAGACCAAAAAAAAAAAGTCATTTTTGAAGGGTTTTCACTGGTCCCTGTGACACCCTATAAGCCCACTTTATTGCTGTGGTTTCTGACTGTTCTCAGGGGCCCTTTGCCTATTGGGGAGGGAAGGGTAACCTGGCAGAGGGGGTTCAGGCCCCACTCTTTCACTCTACTACTGATGGGGTTGTCCTGTGTGCTGGAAACTGGTAGAACAGGCACTATCCCTGCCCTTGGGTAGGGTCCTGTGGGGAGGGAAGACAATATTTAGTGAACTAAGAATTCAGTGTAACTAACTCCCAATGTAATTGGTATAAAAAAAAAAGACACCAAGGTGGGGTCAGCTGAGCTCCCCATTCCTTGAAGTCCATTAGGACTCCATTCAAATGCAGCTTCCTAAGAGAAGCCTTTCCCAAAGCTGGAGGGAGGGTGAGGGAGGGGGGAGGTTAAACCATTGGTTCCCGAGCCCGGGGAAGCAGAACTTGGGGGAGCTTGTTTAAAAATACACATTCCTGGGGCACCTGGGTGGCTAGGTCAGTTAAGCGGCAGGCTTTGTCTTGGGTCATGATCTCATGGTTCGTGGGTTTGAGTCCTCTCTCTGCCCGTCCCCCACGCTCGCGCTCGCACTCTCTTTCTCTCAAAGATAAACATTAAAAGAAATAAAAATAACACATTCCTGATCCTGCCACCATCACTGGATCTATAGAGCAGATGATAGTGATTTTTTGTTTTGTTTGTTTTTTAAAATCTCCACACCTAACGTGGGGCTCAAACTCACAACCGGGAGATAAGAGTCGCATACTCTTCCAGCTGAGTGAGCCAGGCACCCCAAGATAGTTACTTTTTTAAGTCCCCCTCAAGGGGATTCTGATAGCCACATGACTTTAAGAACCTGGGTATGGGTGGTCACAACACACATTGAAGGTACAGTGATGTTTAGGGAAGGTCTTTTCCATGCCCTTCACTTACTCCCTTTTGTTTCTTTCACAGTTGAAAAGACATTAAAATTAAAGCACTTGTGTTGCCTTCTTCAAAGGCCCTCCTCTGATCCTCATGGCCTTCATCAGCTTCCTGGTGCTCCCCCCCTCAACTCCCATTTGCCACAGTGATTCCTCCCACATTCTTCATCCCAGCCACTGATAAAAAAAAAAATACTGGCAGGACAGCAGACTTTCAGATAGGGGCCCTGTTTTATGGTAGAGAGAGGCTTTCAGGCACCCAGCCTGTGTTGTGCCATATCAATGACAGAATTCACCTTGGCATTCTCCCTACCAACTCCCCAAGGACCTTGAGTGGGGGCAAGCCAAATACACTCTTTTCCTGACTTGGGCATGGGTTGGGCAGCTGGAAGGGACTACAGAGAATCCTGATAGCCTACCCTCACAGCTGGCACTAGTGGCGCACTCAGGCGTCCTGCCCTTGCCTGGCCCCCCTCAGCTGTGCATTTCTATCGGATGAGAAGACAAAACAGACAGTATGCTGCCAAGTTTTCTGTGGACCAGGGTGAGCATGTGGAAAAGTATATGTGGGGGCGGGGGGTGTTTTTCTGCTGTTCTTTTCCCAGAATTTTAAGCCAAAATGGGAGGCGCAGCTAGGGGCTAGGTGCCCACACAGCTGCTAGTAAACGCCTAAGCTCCCCTCCCCAAGACTGCTTTCTCAACAGAAATGCTCATCCCTACTTCACTTGACCCAGGTCACTGTGACCTGACCATCTCCCCCACATGGAGAGCTAAGGTGAGCAGGCTCAGTATCCTCTGGTAGCACAGGTAGCAGGGAAGGCAGCTGCAGGATGCAGAAATGGTAGCATCTGAGCAAGCAGAGAAGGCTTCGGTCTCTTCACTTGGCAGTGGGGATTGCTTGAAACAGAGTCCAGCCTTCAAACTCGTGACCTTGAGCAAGTTACTGAAGCCCTCTCTGATCAGGGCCTCTGTTCACTGGTTCAAATAAAGTGATCATCACAGAATCTGTCTCATAAGCTATAGAATAAATGAGTAATTAGATGAGAACTGTTCAGAACAGCACCTGATTGGTTTTAGGATTATGATCATGATTATTCAGTTATCTGTTCTGTTTGGTAAGGCACAGCAAAGCACAGTAAGAGCAGCAGTAGGGGCCCTAAAGCCAGGAGACCTGGCTCTACACTTGGAGCCTGTGTGACTTTGGGCAAATTCTTTGTCTTTCAAGAGTTTGGTTCCCTTTTTAGTACTTCAGGGACACTGCTCACTGCCTTCCAGGCTTGTATGCAGATTAAACATAACACAAGTGAGGGGCACCTGGGTGGCTCAGTCAGTTAAGCGTCCGACTTCAGCTCAGGTCATGATCTCGCAGTTCGTGAGTTCGAGCCCCACATCGGGCTCTGTGCTGACAGCTCGGAGCCTGGAGCCTACTTCGGATTCTGTGTCTCCCCCTCTCTCTGCCCCTCCCCTGCTCACACTCTGTGTCTGTCTCTCAATAATAAATAAACATTAAAAAAAAAAATGTAACACAAGTGAGATGGCTGGCATGATACTTGGTATCAAAGGTGCTTGTGCCACGCCCAGCCGTTCAGCCTTACCTCTCTCTGGGGCTCCCCTGCAGCTATAGAGCATTCAGGTCAGCCAGTGTCACTGATGACTGGTGTTGTGTGTGCTCACGTGTACTGGGAAGACCATAGAGATGAAGAAAAATGAATGAAAATCCCCCACACCAGGCTGGAATGGAGAGGAAAGAGAAGCCACAAGGCTCTGGATCTGTCCTGACCAGGATCTTTCCCAGCCTGACAGGGCCAGGAGCCTAGTGGTCCCTGCACCTGTGGAATGGGTACAGCTGCAGCCTGCTGGGCAAGGAGCCATGCCAACTCCAGGCACCAGCTCCTGTCATAGGTGGTTGTCCGATTGGCTGGGTAGAGGCAGATAGAGTCCACAGAAAGAAGGTACCCAGGGGCTTGTCCTGGGGATGGGCCGAGAAAGGTGATAAGCAGGGGTAGAAACTGGTACGGGAGCCCTAAGGAAAGCTGGGCCTTTGATCCATTCAGTAAACAGTAATGTTAGGCATTACTGCAGCCCACACAGTTCCCAATATCCCAGCACATAGGAGGTAAGGGGGAGAGGGTTCCTGTCTTTGCCCCCTACAGCAGCTGGTGCTTGCTTGGTGAATATCTGTTGATAAACTGGAAGAAGAGACAAGGGTCAGGAGAAGGATCTACAGTGTGAAATGTAGGTCAGGCCACTCTTGAGGCCCTTTAGTGGTTTCTCCTGGTGTTCTGGCCAGTGGGATAAGCCCTGCCTGCTTCTGTCAGTTCTATCCTGCGTCCCCAAAGACTAGATCGGGTATTCCCATTATTGTCCCCTCCACTGGACCTTCCCTTCATTGGCTGAATCATAGTTGCAATTTTATATTCACTTATATGATGACTTCAATTCTCAATTCCTAACACGAATGTGTCTGAGGACTGGGATTGTGTCTCTATTGTTTGGCTGCTGTGTTTCTGGGGCCAGGAACTTAGGTGCTTCATAGCTGGTTTTGATTGAGTGAATTGACCACAGACTCCTACGCATTCCAGATATGTAACTGGTTCATCAACGCCCGGCGGCGGCTTCTACCAGACATGCTTCGGAAGGATGGCAAAGACCCCAACCAATTCACCATCTCTCGCCGCGGGGGTAAGGCCTCAGATGTGGCCCTGCCCCGTGGCAGCAGCCCCTCGGTGCTGGCTGTGTCTGTACCGGCCCCCACCAATGTGCTCTCCTTGTCTGTGTGCTCCATGCCACTCCACCCAGGCCAGGGGGAAAAGCCAGCAGCCCCCTTCCCACAAGGTGAGCTGGAGCCTCGTAAGCCCCTGGTGAGCCCCGGCAACACACTCACCCTACTGACCAGGGCTGAAGCCGGAAGCCCCACAGGTGGACTCTTCAACACACCACCGCCCACACCCCCAGAGCAGGACAAGGAGGACTTCAGTAGCTTCCAGCTGCTGGTGGAGGTGGCGCTACAGAGGGCTGCTGAGATGGAGCTTCAGAAGCAGCAGGACCCATCACCCCCCTTACTGCACACTCCTATTCCCTTAGTCTCTGAAAACCCCAAGTAGGCATCTGCCAAAAGGGGTGCTCGAGGCTCGAGCCAGCTGTCCTGGGTTTCCATTTTGGTTCCCTTTCATACAGAGGGTTTTCTTTGGATCACTGCCAAACATCGGGGTCATCTCCTCTGTCCAGAGGTCTTCAGCAGGGAGATGCCAGCTGGTGTCACTGCACTGTGATGGGGACCTCTCTGCTGACTGCCATTTCTCCAGGCCTCCTCAGTGATGAGATTGAGATCGGAGACAGGCATGGTGCTGCTGCTGCTTCTCCAGAGAATGCCCAGGACACCTTTGTTCCAGCCTGCTTTCCTAGGCTGGGCACAGGAAACCTACTACATTCAGACCTATGCCCCTGAGCTGGGCCTCTTTTTTGTTAAGCCAAGTGTGGACATTCCAAGTTCGTAAGTGTGAACAAAAGAGAAGAGGAACCCAGAAGATGTAACAGAACTGACTCCAGTTGAATGTTTAGGTTTTCACTAAACTTTGTGTGTATTTTTCCCTTTTTGCTGGGGTTTGCATTAATGGAGTAGTTAGCACAGGTGTGGGGAGTGAGTGTGTTGCGTGATGGAGTCTGATGAACTGAGAACCATGCACCACTGCAACTGGTGTTTTACAAGGAAGGAGTATTTTTATTTTGGGGACCAGCTAACTCTCAATTCCAAAACGTTGTATTGTTGTTTTGATTTACCAAAAGAAAAAAAAAAAATCTGGGGCTTTGGCTTTTCTGCATCAGGCACAGAAGGGAATAAAGCCTTCTTAAGTATAAAGAGAGGGTCCAACAGAGAATCTGACCAAACCTTCTAAGCACAGAGCAGAGAAGGATGATAAAACCAGAGAAGTGGTTTTTTGGGGGGGGGGGGTTATTTTTTTTTTTATTTTATTTTTTACTATATTTTGGGGAATGGGGGAAGTAAGCTAGACCAAGGCAGTGGGTTTTTTGGTTGTTGATTTTTTTTTTCCTCTTTAATGTTTTCCCCTTCTTTATCCTTGAAAGCTTCACCCTGCAGCCTGAGTTTTGAATACCTTTAAGAACTTGGATTAGTGGGACCAGAATGTCAAAAGCTCCCGGTAGCTCCTACTTGGAGAGAAGTGAGCCATCTACTGGTCAGGAAGCCCTGTAGCCGACTCAAGTGGGCAGCTTTTCCCACGATGGTGGCAAGAAACTATTCCTGGAAGAAGTAAGGAATGGTGCCCCCAGCTGCTGAGGAACTGCCTTTTAAGGAGGCTGGGGCTGGAAATCAGTTATGAAGCCTGTTCACTGTGTCTTTGTGTTGCACCTTTTTTTTAAATTGGAGTTGCAGAGGCCTCTGCCCTGAACTTCACAGTGAAACAAATCATAGTTGGTCTTACTCTTCTCCCTGCTCCCCATTTTTTATTTTGCTGTCTCACTGCTGACAGCATTCAACAGCAATATGCCCCATCTTTTTATATATCCTAAGAAACACTAATCCTAGGTTATTATTAGCCAAAATATTTTTGTTCCGAATAACATTGTTACTGGGCCAAAAGACCAGTCAGGAGCCCCCAGCCTGTAGTTTCCTGAAGTTGCCAAGTCAGACACAAGGGGGAGATTCCTGGGGAGTGACTGACTTGGGTGGACCTGGCCAGAAGAAAGGCAGCAACATGTGTTCTGTCCTTTCTGGGATGATCCCTGAAGTTTTCAGGGAGGCTACCCAACTTCTCAGTAGCTCAGCCTACCCATTGCTGTGGGAATGGGGATTGGTTATTTAAGGAGATGGAGCTTTGCTCTGAGTGGGCAAGTTTCCTAGGTTCTCTCTTTTGCCGCCCCACTGCCTCCTTGCATGTCCCAGGGGGATCAGGGATCCTCACCCTCCTGAGGCCCAGCTGGGAAAGAAAGAACATAGCACCTTCAAAATTAGTTGAAGTTGCTGTTTGCCCAGCTTCTTCTACCCCACCCACGTGTGTGAGCCCAGGTCTAGTGTGACTGTTGGGAGATGCTTTTAGCAAGGGACCCTGGAAGTGTGTCGGGCTGGGGTGGTGCACTGAGCGGTAGAGGTGGTGAGGGGTGAGGGAGCCATGCTGCTGAATTCTGGTTGGCATTCCCCCCTTGTGCAAGATGGGGAGGCTGGGGGTGGGGCAGCCTCTGCTTTGTTCGGTTGTGAGATAAACCTGGAGAAGACAGTTATCCCGTTGAATTGAGCAAAAAACTACTGTAAATAACTTTTGATTTTGTCTTTTGTCAAATAAAGTTTGTTTTTGGTTTTTGTTTTGTTTTTTAAAGCAGAAACAGATTGACCCACCATGACCCTGGGCCCAGCCTGGAGATAGGGCAATTGCTGAGTTCTTACTAGGCCTTATTGCTTTCCCCTCCCTCTAGTAGCCACCTGTAAGTGTTGTACGCCCTATGTCCTTATTTCCTTGGCTTCAGTCCTGTTCCATATCCCATTCATCACAGTGTGCAGGGAGCCTATGCATCCCAAGCTGAACCAGTCTTCCCTGGGATAGTCAGGCTTTGAGGTTGGTGAGTGGTGAGGGAACTTAGGGAGCTAGCAAATTTATCCTCCCCCTCAACCAGTGAGGAAAGCCCAGGACTGCAGTATGATGCCAGCACACACAAAAAGGCAGAGATGAAATGGATGCTCTAGTCATGTCTGAAAGTGGTACCACCTCTGGACTTCCCTATTATGTAAGCACTAAATTCCCCTTTTTTGCTTAAGCTAGCTGTAGGTTTCATTTATTTCATAATGAAATGACTGTACATTTAATTGCAGCCCAAATGGTGCGAAATCAAGGACTGAAGCCGTAAAGGGTCTTGCTTTATGCCCGGGCCTACACAGTGTTCACAGTATTCATTATTGCTTTAATTTTTGTACACACGTGAAAGAAGTGAGATGCCCTTTGCAGAGGTAAAGAAACTGGGGGTTGGTTAAGTTACTTGCCTGAACTGTATTTATACAGCCAGTATTAAATGCAGCTAGGATCTAAATTCAAGTCTGTCTTGCTTGAAGGTAACCCTGACATCTACCTGGACTTTATTTGAACTAGTGATGGGCAGTTCACTGCCTGCTGGCATTCAACTAACATGGTTTGGGCTAAGCACTAGAAGTATCTTCTAAAGAACTAAATCAGCTTCTTCCTGATCCCAGTAGACCTAGATGGAGTTACTGAATCTCTCACAGGTCACTCCCCTTTAGAAATTTGGAGATGATGCCCCCCGCCATTCATGATCCCCAGATTAAAGAGCCCCAGCTTGAGTTTATCCATTCATCCAAGAGCCTGGTTTTCCACTTCCTTCTCTCAGTGTCCCTCAAACTAGACACTTGGCCCTAGGGCTTGGCAGAATAGAAACATGCTGGAAGGGCTCTTCAAAATAAATTTAATACTCATTTTCATCTGGAAAGTTAATATTCCCCTAAAAGGGGGAGTGGATGGTTTGACTGCCTTAGGAGAGATGGCTTCTTACACTTTTCAAAGTATTCCATTTTCAAAGAACTGAAACCAAAAGCATCTTGCACATCAAGCTTCAAATTGATAAACCCTGGAGTAAGCAAGCACTAGAGAAAGTTTACAGGGACAATGCGGCTAGGACCCCTCTCCTCTGAAGCTAGAAATGTTGTCTAAAGACATCTACCTTTCCTGTAACAGTCCCACTTAGAAAAAAGCTTTAAAATGCATTTCTGAGGTGGTGCACATTAGCTCAGCTGGTTGAGCATCTAACTTTTGATTTTGGCTCAGGTCATGATCTCATGGTTCCTAAGTTCAAGCCCCGCGTCAGGCTCTACACTGGAGAATCCTGTTTGGGATTTTATCTCTCCCTCTCTACCTCTCCCCAGTTCATGTGCACGGGTGTGTGCTCTCTCTCTCAAATACATAAACTCAAAAAATATATAATTGCATTTCTAGGGGCACCTGGCTGACTCAGTTAATGGAACATGTGACTCTTGATCTTGGGGTCATGAGTTCTAGCCCTGTGTTGGGGGTAAGACTACTAAAAATAACAAAAATTAAAGTACACTCTAGTTTAGAAACTGCTAATGGGAAAACTCCAGAGGGGAGGGGCTTAGCCTGCCTTGGTGTGCTATAACCTCACTGTGTTAGCCACTGGAGCTGTAGAGAATAAGGTCTGGAATTCAGCGGGGATGTGGAAATAATCATCATTGCTCTCAATGCTACTGGTTTCCAAAGCACTTCTCTATAATCTAAACCTGCATTCCAATTCTGGCTCTATCACCTAACTAGCTGTCATGATCATAGGCCTCAATTTACCATTCCAAACTTCAGTTTCCACATCAATAAGACGGGCATAGTAATAATTACCTCTTAGGAGGATGAACTAGGATAATCTGTATTTGGGGAGTGGGTTAAAGATTTTATGGTTTTTTTTCCATGTTTGTTTATTTTTGAGAGACAGAGAGACAGAGCGTGAGTGGTGGAGGGGCAAAGAAAGGGAGACACAGAATCCGAAACAGGCTCCAGGCTCTGAGCTGTCAGCAGCATAAAGCCTGATGTGGGGCTCAAACTCATGAACCATGAGATTATGACCTGAGCTGAAGTCAGATGCTTAACTGACTGAGCCACCCAGGTGCCCCAAGATTTTATTTTTTTAAGTAATCTCTACAACCAATGTGGGACTCAAACTCACAACTCTGAGATCAAGAGTTGCACATTCCACCTACTGAGCCAGTCAGGCACCCCCCAAGATAATATGTTTTTGTTACTGTATATTATTATTTGGCCTTTCAGCACAGGGCTGAGAGTAAAACAACTGTAAAAATAACTTGCCTCATACTACACAGCTTTTAAGTGGCAGAACTGAAAGTGCTTGGGTGGCTCAGTTGATTAAGCATCCAACTCTTGATCTCAGCTCACGTGTTGATCTCAGGGTTGTGAGTTCAAGCCTTGCGTTGGGCTCTATGCTGGACATGAAGCCTACTATAAAAAAAAAAAGAAAAAAAAGTGGCAGAACTTGAACAAAGTACCCAGAGAAGTAATTCTCAAGCCTTAATATGTATGAAGATCATCACAGTCGTGTCAGGAGAGCTTACAAAAATACACATTCCCAGACCTCACCCCCAGAGAGTCCAGGAATCTGCACTCTTCACTTATGCCACAGGAGTCTCATGCTGTTGCTTCAGAAACCTGATCATTTATAATCAGGACACTGACTTATCCCAAGGAAGCTGCTAGGTTAAGACAGCACCTTATCTTTCAAAGTTATAAGATGAGAGGAAGAAGGGTACACCAAGTAGTTTACCCCTCCCCTCACCAAACCATTTTACTTGCCCTCAGCTCCCAGGAGTCCATGGTAGCCTGAAGGTCAAGTGTAGCCTTCCTGAGATTATCATTTTAATTACATAAATAATCCACTTTTACTGTAGAAAAAAAAAATTTAATGTTTGTTTATTTACTTTGAGAGAGAACGCATGTGCAAGCAGAGGGAAGGGCAGAGAGGGAGGGAGAAAGAGAATCCCAAGCAGGCTCTGTGCTTTCAATGCACAGCACAATGTGGGGCTCAAAATCGCCAACTGTGAGATCAGGACCTGAGCCAAACTCAAAAGTCGTTTAACCAACTGAGCCACCTAGGTGCCCCTACTGTAGAAAAGTTTTAAACGTAAAAGAGAAGAGTTCAGTATAGTGATTAAAAGCCCAGACAACTTTTGGAGAGAAACATGTAAAACGTTTAGTAATGTTTGGCACCTACTAAGAACCCAGTAAGTACTAGTAAAACATTTGCTGTAGGCAAAAAGAGATGTGGATACAAACTCAGACCTGTACTTCACAACGGATGCTCTTTCCACCGCTTGTGGTTTTTTCCCTGCAGGACTCTTCTGATTTCTGTGACTCCATCTGTCTGTCTAGGGCCCTCAATCTTACCCCTCAGAGCACACCTTCCTCTCCAAACCCTACTACAAGCAGCTAGTAGTGGTATAGAGGCATTCAGCTGAGAAGACATATTCATTCCCAAAGCTGAGATCATGTGTTTAACTGGTGCTTAAAAAGGCAACCTCACAAAGGCAAAATCTGTCCTACTTCCAAATCTCTCTCCCACTTCCAAATCTGACTCTTCATCAAGTTCTTTTCCATCTTAGACCACCCAGGATGTTTATTTTAACCAGATGGATGCACTGGGATTCAGCCAGACTCCCCACTTCCTAAGATAAGGAAACCTTGGGTGAAAGCAAAAAGGGATCAAGTCTCAGTCCCATAAGTACCCTCTAGGCAAGGGCTCTCCAAGCTAGCTCCTAGTGTGGTTTTGTGGGCTCCTACAAAGCTAAGAGGAACATAGATGAGGTTTCAGATGCCTATTGAATCTCTAACTTGCTGTGTGACGCTGGGCTGGACTGGATCTGAGGACCCTTCCAAGTATAACTTTCTGGACATCCCCACCACCATGTAATCACAAACTTAATGAATCTCAGAGTTAAGAGCAGAGCTTCACAATATAATACAATAAGACATAAAAAGAATTAACTCTTTTCTTGCAAAACACAAAGTTATCTCTTTGCAGATGATATGATCATATATAGAGAATCATATATAAAGACTCCAAAATAAAAAAAGAATAAATGGATTCAGCAAAGTTGCAGGATACAAAATCAGCACAGAAAAATCAGTTGTGGGGGCGCCTGGGTGGCTTGGTCGGTTAAGTGTCCAACTTCAGCTCAGGTCATGATCTCACGGTCCGTGAGTTCAAGCCCTGTGTCGGGCTCTGTGCTGACAGCTCAGAGCCTGGAGCCTGTTTCAGATTCTGTGTCTCCCTCTCTCTCTGCCCCTCCCCTGTTCATGCTCTGTCTCTCTCTGTCTCAAAAATAAACGTTAAAAAAAAAAAAGAGTCTCTTATTAAAAAAAAAAAAAAAGAAAAATCAGTTGTGTTTCTATACACAACCCAAAAGGGAAATTAAAAAAACAATTTATAATAGCATCAAAAAAGAATAAAATAGTTAAGAATTAACCAAAGTGAGACTCATGGACTGAAAACTATAAAACAGTGCTGAGTGAAATTAAGGAAGATAAAAATAAATGGAAAATATCTCATGTTCGTGAATTGGAAGACTTACCTACTACAGATTCACAACAATCTCTATCAAAATATCAATGACTTTTTTTTTTTTGAGTGGGCTCCACACCCAACTTAGGGCTTGAACTCCTGACTCCAAGATCAAAAGTCACATGCTCTACCACTGCGCCAGCCAGGTGCCTCCAAAATTAAAAACTTTTGTGTATCAATTGACTCTACTATCAACAGAGTAAAAAGGCAACCCACAAAATAGAAAATATTTGCAAATTACATAAGGGATAAGGGATTAATATCCAGAATACATATATTAATATCCAGAATATCAAGAACTCCTACAATTCAACAACAAAAAACATAAATGACTAGACTCAAAAACCGGGTAAGGGTCTAGAATAGACATTTTTCCAAAGATACACAAAAATGGGCACACGAAAAGATGCTCAACATCACTAATCATTAGGGAAATGCAAATAAAAATCACAATGAGATACCACTTCACATCCATTAGGTTGACTATTATTAAAAAAAACACACACAGTGGGTACCTGGGTGGCTCAGTCAGTTAAGCATCTGACTTCAGCTCAGGTCATGATGTCACGGTCTGTGAGTTTGAGCCCCGCGTCGGGCTCTGTGCTGTCAGTTCAGAGCCTGGAGCCTTCTTCAGATTCTGTGCCTCCCTCTCTCTCTGCCCCTCCCCCACTCACGCTCTGTCTTTCAAAATATGAATAAACGTTAAAAAATTTTTTTTCTAAAAACACAGAAAACAAGTATGGACGGGAACGTGGAGAAATTGGAACTCTTGTGTACTGTAGGTAGAAATGCAAAATGGTATAGCCACCCAGGAACCCCAGGAAACCTCATTTAAAGTGGAGTTGGGGGGCGCTTGGCTGACTCAATAGGTGGAGTGTGCAACTCTTGTTTGATCTCAGGAGCTTGTGAGTTCAAGCTCCACATTAGATGTACAGATTACTTAAAAAGTAAATTAATTAATTAATTAATGTACAGATGACTTAAAAAATTAGTAACTAACTAAATAATGGAACTGGGAGGCCTGCAGGAGGAGCTCTCACACCCTATCAGTCCTCATCAACTGCAGACCCCAACAGAGACATACCTTGCATTCAAGGAGAGAGAGACTGTTACAACTTGCAGCCAATGAAAAAACACTATACTTCAAACTCTTAACCTACTCTACCGGACTTTTTTGTTTATAAAAGCCCCTCCCAACTTCCTTTCCTTTAGTCTATAAAAGCAAGTTTCTCTCCTTTGTTTTCTGTACTTGCCTTTGGTTTTGCTGTAGTCTGCATGTCCAAACTGCAATACTCTGCTATCCTAAGTAAACTCATTTTTGCTGGTAAAATAAGTAACAGTTTTATTTTTAAGGTTAGCAATATATACAATGAACATCTAACAAACATGTAACAGTTATTATTCAGCCTTAAAAAGGAAGAAAATTTGGGGGTGCCTGGGTGACTCAATCAGTTGAGCATCAGACTCTTGATTTTGGCTCAGGTCATGATCTCTCAGGTTCATGGGATCCCGCATTGAGCCCACATCCAGCTCTGTGCTGACATCAGGGAGCCTGCTTGGGATTCTCTCTCTCTCCCTCCCTCTGCCCTCCCCCACCACCCTGCAAATAAATGAATAAGTTTTTTTAAAAAAGAAAGAAAAAAGGAAGGAAATTCTGACACATGCTACAACATGGATGAATCCTGAAGACAGTATGCTAACTGAAATAAACCAATCAGAAAAGGGCACTGTGTGACTCTAATCTTACAGAAGTACTTAGTCAAATTTAGGGACAGAAAGTAGAGGAGTCGTTGGGGACCAGGGTAAAGAGAGAATGGGGAGTTAACAGTTTCCTGGGTACAAAACTTTCAGTTTTGCAAGATGAAAGAGTTCTGAAAATGGATGGTAGTGACAGCTGCACAATAAAGTAAATGTACTTCACTGTGCCAGCAAACTATACACTTAGGAATGGTACATTTTGTTATGTACATTTTACAGCAAGTAAAAAAAAAATACGTTTAAAAAAGAGTTAACAGGGTGCCTGAGTGACTCTGTTGGTTAAGCATATGACTTTGGCTCAGCTCACGGTTTCATGATTCATGAGTTCAAGCCCCTCACTGGGCTGACTTCTGTCAACACAGAGCCCACTTTGGATCCTTTTGTCCCTGTCTCTATCTGCCCCTCCCCTGCTCATGCTCTTCTGTCTCTCAAAAATAAGTAAACATTTTTTAAAACAGAATTAACTGTTTTATTCCAATTTTCTCCATTTTCAGTGCCCTACCATATCCCCTGAGTAACTTTAACAGTCTAAACTAGTCTCCCACTCTGATCCTGTCCTCCTAATAGCAGCCAGAACGATCTTGCTGAGATACCAATCTGAAAAGTTAAGTGCCCCTGTTCAAATCCTTTATGTGACTTCCTCCATCCTTGGGATAAAAATAATTTATTCATGGTCATCATAAAAAAGATAAGAGATAACAAATGCTGATGTGGATGTGGAGAAAAGTGAATCCTTGTCTGCTGTTGGTGGGAATTTAAATTGGTGCAGCCACTATGGAAAACAGTATGAAGGATCCTCAAAAAATTAAAAGTAGAACTACCATATGATCCAGCAATTCCACTTCTGGGAATATACAATACTAAGAAATAAGGAAATACAAACACTAACTCAAAAAGATATCTGTGCCCTCATATTCATAGCAGCATTATTTACAATAGCCAAAGCATGGAAACAACCTAAGTGTCCATCAACGAATGAATGGATAAAGAAGTTGCGGTATACACATCACGGAACATTATTCATCCACAAAAGAACAAGTCCGACTATTTATGACAACATGTATGGACTTTGTATTATCCTAAGTGAAATAAGTCAGATGAAGAAAGAAAAACACTTTATGATCTCACTTACATATGGAATCTTAAAAAACAAATTCACAGAAAAAGAGCTCAGACTTGTGGTTACCAGAGGGAGAAATGGAGGAAGGTGGTTAAAAGATACAAGTTTCCAGTTGAGATAAATAAGTAGTAGAGATATAATATACAACATGATGACTATAGTTAACAATGATGTATTGATATATAGGAAAATTAAGAATAAATCCTGGGGCACCTTGGTGGCTCAGTCAGTTAAGCATCCGACTCTTGCTTTTGGTTCAGGTCCCCATCTCACAGTGGTGAGATCAAGCCATACCCATTGAAGAGCCTGCTTGGGATTCTCTCTCCCTCTTCCTCTGCCCCTCTCCCTCCCCTACTCTTGCTCTCTCTCAAAAAATAAATAAATAAATAAATAAATAAATAAATAAATAAAGAAAAGAATAAATCCTAAGAGTTCTCCTCATAAAGAAAAATTGCATAATTTTCTTCTTTCTTTTCATTGTATCTATATGAGAAGATGGGAGATTAACTAAACCTATTGTAATGATCATTTTGCAATATATGTAAATCAAATCATCATGCTATAGGCCTTAAACTTACACAGTGATGCATGTCAATTATTTTTCAATAAAACTGGAAAAAACAAAAACAAATTCTTCAGCATACCCTTCCCACTCCTTCCCAACTTGTGGTTTCTCTACCATTAACTGACATGGTTTCATCTCCTGGAACGCTCTCTTTCTCTCCCTTTTCCCCTTAACTCCTCCTACTCTTCCTTCAGAACTCAGTTTTTCCCAACCCATTACAAACCTTTACCACCAGGCCCAGCAGACTGAAAACTTACCTGTCTTGGACTGTGGGCTAGGTATTCTTCCGACATTCTGTGACAGAATGATCAGTTTGTCTCCAGCACTACATGCCCCCAGGGAATCTGTAAAAGAGATTTTATACCAATGGTACACTTCCAGTGAGCTGGTTAGGATTTACCATAGTTTTGCATATGGAGGGAAAATGGTTCGGAAAAAAGGCAGGGCTGAAAAGAACCAAATCCAGGTGAAAGTTAGAGGACGAAAGGTGTGCACCCATGTCAGGTATACAGCCCTCTCGCCAGGTCCAGATAGAGTAATGTCTGCTGCCGTGTATATCACCTTTGGGGTCCAGCCTCACTCAGCCTATTGAAAGAGGATCTTGAAATCGAGTTGTGGTTGAAAACCACAATTCTCAAGAAGTTCCCTAAGAGATTCTGTTTCTCACCTAAGGTGGAGAACGACCCATCGATGTTGGTATACAAAGGATGTTCTGACCTCATTTGACACTGAAAGCTAAAGGTTAAGGGCACAAATTTTGAAGTCTGACAGGCCCAGTACTAGTTTAGTGATTCTGGGCAAGTTAGTTTGCCTCTATTAACCCACCACACAAAAGTGATGTGTCTCGGTCTCAACTTATTACAAAACACAATGAACATGGCACCACCTGGAGGGCTTATTAAAATGCTGATTATGCTCTCCAGTTCCATCCACGTTGCTACAAAAGGCCATATTTCATTTTTTCTCATTGCCACGTAGTATTCCATTGTGTATATAAACCACAATTTCTTTATCCATTCATCAGTTGATGGACATTTAGGCTCTTTCCATAATTTGGCTATTGTTGAGAGTGCTGCTATGTGAAATAAGCCATACAGAGAAAGACAGATACCATATGGTTTCACTCTTATGTGGATCCTGAGAAACTTAACAGGAACCCATGGGGGAGGGGAAGGAAAAAAAAAAAAAAAAAAAAAAGGACGTTAGAGTGGGAGAGAGCCAAAGCATAAGAGACTGTTAAAAACTGAGAACAAACTGAGGGTTGATGGGGGGTGGGAGGGAGGGGCGGGTGGGTGACGGGTATTGAGGAGGGCACCTTTTGGGATGAGCACTGGGTGTTGTATGGAAACCAATTTGTCAATAAACTTCATATATTAAAAAAAAAAATGCTGATTATGGGCCCCACTCACACAATTTCTGGTTCCGCAATTCTGGGATGGGGTCTGAGAATGTGCATCTCTAATCAAGTTCCTAGGTGATGTGGCTGCTGGTGGTCCAGACACACACTTTGTGAACCACTGACCTAGCACACAGAGAGGACACAATATTTAGAATACTGAATAGTCAGATATTCTGATAGCTAATAAGAACTTTCTAGACTCCCACCAAGCTTCTCCCTGCCCCAGGAGTCCTCAGCCGGTTGCAACTTGCCACTTAGCCTGAGAAAATCCCTCTCAGGTTTCCATTTGCCGAAAGAGGGTGCTGGGCCACGATGAGACGCTAAATACAGAAGACAGTTTACATCCTGAGCAGCGGGGCTCCCGGGGAGCCGGTTTTGGCCTCCAAAGGACGCCTCCAGGAAAACAGGGCCGCGTTCTGTCCCGCTGCTCTAGGGAAAGGCTGGGCGACGCCCGAGTCTAACCTCGCCTCTTTGCTCAAACGCCGTTCTTCAGTCTCCACAGCGCCTCCTCGCGTTCGCGTCACCGTCCCCACCTATATTGTCCCTTCCCTCTCACCCTACCGTGCGCCTAACGGAAGCCTGACGTCACTTCCGTCACGCGTAGCGCGCTTGCGCCGAGGCGACGGCTCCTCTCTTCCGACAGACGGCTGCACTACCACCGATTGGCTGCGTGGTGTTCGTCTGCGGGTGGGCGCGCGGCGCTGCGTGGCTCCTCCCCCCCCCCCGCCGCGCCAGGTCTTGGCTGAGTGAGCGAGCAGAGCCGGCGTCCTGGCCAAGTGAGGACGGCAGCAGCGCGCCGCCGAGCCCAGTCGCTGGTTCTGTCGCTGCTACCGCCGCCCCGCGCGCCGTGACCCGAGACCCGAGACCCCGACTCCTTTTGGCCTGGCCCGCGCGCCCCAGGCCCGGCCCGGGCGGCGCGACGGGAGGATGAGCGGCGGGCGGCGAAAGGAGGAGCCGCCTCAGCCGCAGCTGGCCAACGGGGCCCTCAAAGTCTCTGTTTGGAGCAAGGTGCTGCGGAGCGACGCGGCCTGGGAGGACAAGGTGCGGTGCGACCTGGCGAGGGCGCAGGTTCGAGGAGCCGGCTGGGACTCGGGGCCGAATGGACAGGCCCGAGCCTGCCCCTGTCTCCGGTCCGGGCGCGGCTGAGTGTTTGGGGTATTGCGCAGCGGGGAGCGGGTGGCCCAAGGGTGTCGGGGCGAACTTGGCGGGCCAGGGCCTGACAGCCGGGCTCGGAACTCACCGCGGAGTGGTTTAAGGGTGAAGCCGCCTGGGTCACGCGGGAAACAGCGGAGTTGCCACCCGCGGGCAGGGCGTGTGCCTGAATGGCGAGAGTGAGCTGAATTCGATCTCCGCCTTTTACTCCCAGTAGGATCTTCAGTAAGTGGCTTGTCTTCTCCGAATTAACTAAATATGGCCGTTACCACGAATAGTAACGGTAACAGTCCTCTACTAAATATTTTCTGCCGGGTGCCCTCCATGCATTATCTCCCTCAATTCTCAGAACAGCTCTGAAGCGGGTACGGTGGTGCATTAAAGCGTTTAGCACGTAATAAGGCCTATTGCCATTGCTTTTTTACTAATGAGAAAAACTGAATGCCTGCATAATTGTGAGAGAGGAGACTAAGACCACTTCTCAGAGGTGAGTGTGTGTGTGTGTGTGTGTATGTGGGAGAGAGAGAAAGAGAGAGGGAGAGGGATAGAGGGGGAAACCGCCAAATGTGTGTGAGGAATGGTTGGGGCTTCAAGATATTTTCACTGGTCACACACTTTCAAAAGATCTGAGTGTAGGTACTCCCCAACTCTGCTTCTTGATCAGGAAGGAACCATCACAAACAGCTTGATTCCAGTTGGCCTGAAAAGTATATTATATTTGCAATCTTTCCCTTATTTTTCTGGACTGATGAGGCGGGTTTTCCTTCCTGGAGTTCCTGTAAGGGGGGATGGGAGGTACTTCCTGAAGGTGCCCTTGTCCTGCCCCCAGCCCTGCCCAGCTCTTGTAAAACGTTTCTGATCTGCTGTGTCATTTCTTTCGTTCCTTGTACAAGGACCGGTTTCTGCAGTCTGGGGCAGGTCAGAAACCTGAGTCTTCGACGTCCTTGTATGAAAATTAGATATGCTGGCACCTGCCTTCAGCACTTTTGTTTCCAACCCTTCTTTGTGACTTAGAATTCAGGGTGCAGGAAGATGGTGCTGAGTAGATTAACAATTAGCCCGTCTGCCTGTGAATAGTCTGTCTAGGTCTCTTCTCAAAGGATCAGATACGAGTTTTCTGTGGCCAGTAGGACAGTTACCACAGCCATTTCATCACAAGCCATTTCATTTTTTTAAGCTTCTAAAAATAGTAATTTTTCTAAAAATTTTTTTTAGCACACAGGCCCTGGAATTCATCACTTAAAATAACTAAATGTATTCTTTTTTTAAAAAACCATGTTTTAGTATAAGAGGTGAAGATCAGAAAACTGCATACCATTCCTCTTGGAGAAATGTCTCCAGAAGATATGTTTAGCAGCAAGCTTTTTTATTTCTCACCTATTACAGAAGGCTCTCATGTGGCACCCACTAAGAACACATAACACATTCATTCTCTTTCTTTTCTACAGGACGAATTTTTAGATGTGATCTACTGGTTCCGACAGATCATTGCTGTGGTCCTAGGTGTAATTTGGGGAGTGTTACCTTTGCGAGGTTTCTTGGGAATAGCAGGGTAAGTCTTGGCTGGGTATCTTGGCATTTTCATTGTATCTTTTGTTTTGTTTTTTTAAGTCTATTTATTTTGAGAGAAAGCACAAGTTGGGGAAGGGCAGAGAGGGGCACTCTGGGCACAGAGCCTGACATGGGGCTTGACCCCATGAACCAGGAGATTATGACCTGACCTGAAATTAAGAGTCAGATGCATGACTGACTGAGCCACCCAGGTGTCCCTTCATGACATCATTTCTTTTCAAATATAGATTTGTCTCCTTTTTAGGGAAAAGGCCATTGCTACTTTGGAGGTGTGTTTTTGTTTTTGTTTTATAATGACTATGTGTGAGGTGACAAAAGCAAAAAAAATGGCCCCATGATGGCACTCATAGGTCTAGTGCAACACTCCTCAGTTCAGTAGGTCTGGGATCATCTTAACTTAGATATGTTACCTTTCTGAAGGCTGGACCAGTCCATTTATTCACGGGTCCAAAGTGATCACACAAGAGGCTACTGCATTACCTGTTGGTGGCAAGTTTCTAGTTCTGGCATGACCTTTATACCTATGGAAATTTGGAAGGTAGAGGAATTTCTGTACTTGATGACCACTCCCTTGTACCTGGCACTGCGCTGGATGTCCTGGATCTTGGCTTTGGCAGCAGTTGTTTCAGATCCTTACTTTTAAGTTGTTTTTTTTAAATAATTTTTTATTTATATCTGAGAGAGAGGGAGGGCGGGGAACACAAGCGGGAGAGGGGCAGAGAGACGGAGATAGAATCTGAAGCAGGATCTGAGTTGCGAGCTATCAGCACAGAGTTCGACATGGGGCTCGAACTCAGGAGCAGTGAGATCATGACCTGAACCAAAGTTGGACGCTTAACCGACTGAGCCACCCAGGTGCCCCTCAGATCCTTACTTTTTAAAGGTAGTGAAAAAGGAGGAGGTTGGGCCCTCCACCTTTTACTGTGCTCCTGTGACCACTGGCAGCGCGCCTGACACTGCCCGTGGTCTTGACTCAGCCTGTTAACAAGCCACTGAAAGTGATGAGTACACATGCCCGCCAGCTTGAATTAAAAGGATGTGTGGGAGTTGTCTGAAGATAGGAATTGTGGGTAAGCTATAGTAGGAAATGGATGGGTAGGACTGTGAGCTTTTTTTTTTTCACACAGGAAGTAGAAACTGTGATCCTTACTCATGGAAAATCACACTGGTTATTTTAGAGGTGATCACATCTCTTAATCCCTCATCCTAGGTGAAAAGGATGAAATAGATTTCAAACTCATTTGAGTTCCTTGTCTTTTCAGAAGATGACCCAAAAGGAATGTACATTCTCCTCTTCTAACTAAGAAGGTTTTTGATTCATGATACTGAGCACAGCATTTGTCCAAGGAAAGGAGTTAAGAGTTTATGTTATGCTCTGCCTAACTTTGCTGGAGTGGACACCTGATGAGTTCGGAGTGAGGGTGAGGAGACACAGGATCTAGGGTTCATAGGGATTTTCCCAGATTAGAGGAAGTATATAGTTACACGTCATCCCATTTGAGCTTTCTGTCAAAGAAAAGGCAGTGAAGATAAAAGGCCAGAGCAAGGGGGAAGGCAGTCTAAAGGCAAGAAGTCTCTCACCTTCCCAAGGCCACTTTTCTAGGAGAGGATAAAAGTGGTTCAGATTCTTTGCCCCTATCTAGTTTTGCAGGATTCCTAAGAGATTTCTCTGAAGTCACCCAATCTGGGAATATAACAAAGACCAGAGTTAGTCTAGTATCCTTTTCACTGTGGCAGATGAGTTAAGCTGATCAGAGGTCTCTAACTGTAGAAAGTCATGTATTCAGGTTCTAGCTCTGCTACATTCAAGCTGTATAATTTTGGTCTCACCTCTCAGACTCCATTCTCTCATCATTAAGAGGGGGTAATAAAAGTCTCTTCCTCATAAGAATGATGTGTAAACTAAATGAGGTCATGCAAGTAAATTCCTAAATGTACTGCTTAGTACATCACACGCACTCCATAAATGGTTCACTGCAATCTTATGATTAGCTTTACAAAGTGCTAAAAATGGCTGCTGAGAAAAAAGGAAAGTAGGTGTTTGAGAATGAATTCACCTTGGAGTGGTTCACCCATAGTGCCGCTTTCTCAGGACTGCCTGTTTCATGGGGTTCAGTCCCATGCTGTCCTGCCAGAGCCAGTTTCTCTCACTCTAAACGAATCCCCCCCGCCTTGGTTGGCACCTTTTTCCTTGCTCTTGGAAAGGGACCAAGGACATTGATTTTTCCACACATTCCCTCTCTTCCATCTGTCTGACACAGTTGCCAGGGCTTAGGGCAGGACTGCTTTGGTGCTCCATTCTGGTGACCCTCTCCTCCACTTCTTGCCTTAACTGCCCTCTGGACCCCACCTTGGCTTCTCTTCATTTCTGGTGTGGCCACCAGTTAGGGCACATTAAGGTAAAACCATTTCCTCTGTTCTTATTATAATTTGCCTGAGAACTGAATGAGCATTCTGCTGTTGCTGAGGTTTTGCATCATCTGAGAGGAGCACTATCCATCCCTTCCTACCTGTCTCTTATAGAGCCTGGCATCACGATTAATAGGTGCTCAATGAATGCTTCTTAAAATTTTTTTAAAACAAATTAATTCCCACTAGTCCTTGAAAGCAGGGTCGTATGTTACTACTGTTGTTGTGTAGCCTCCCAGCCCTCAAGTCGAGTATTTCTTAGAGATCATTATTTTGTTAAAATTCCGATGGGAATTTTTAGGCTAGAGTTTTAAAAATGCATTGAGTGTTGTCTTTATAATGTTTTCCCTCCACCCCCAAACCAGATTAATTTTTTTTCTACACATCTGCTGTGTAGTTCCGTCCCTCGTTTACAATATAGGATTTATGCACATCCTTGGAGCTCAGTTTGAGCCCCTCTAGTCCTTTCCAGACCCCTCTCCTGTGACCACCAGACATTTAAATGCCTTTGTTTCTGTGACTTGCTATTAGTGTGTGATCCTTGGAAGACAGGGCCCATGCTAGCTCTTTCCTGTCATTTCTTACCTCCTCTTTTCCTTATATATCCCTATCTCATGTCACTAAGCAACCACTTTTATAGCCAGATACTCTCAATGAGTCTCAGTCATTCTCCAGCCCTAGCTTATTAAGCTGAGTCCCACAGTGATGTCTCTTAGTCCCATTAGTAATCTCTGGAACCACTAACCGTCCAAAATGAAACTCCTGACAGAGGGAGGCAGCCAGATTGGCTGGGTCTCAAGATTTCTGGCAGAAGACAAGGATGTGGCCACAACATGGTCAAGCCAAGGACTGTATTTTGTATGAAATCCAAGAAAAACCTTCTGTTCTTCCTGACTCCCTGCTTCTGTTACTAGAACCATTATATTATACTCCCAGACCCTTAGGCTTGAAGCCTTTGGGTCTTTTGCCACCTCATTCAGCCATTTTCCCAGTCCCTGTCCTCAGATTTTATTTGTGCTCAAGTCCTAAAACATGGTACAAGTCTAAACCACTTTCCCATTTCCTGTTCCTTCCACTCAGGAGGAAGCCCATACTCTTTACTCACAAACTAGACTTCTGAGGTACCTGGCAGATTCAGCCAGTACAGCATGCAGCTCTTGATCTCAAGGTTGTGGGTTCAAGCCTGAGGTTGGGTGTAGAGATTACTTAAAAATAAAATCTTTAAAAAAACAAAACCAAACTAGACTTCTGATGTATGTATACCCTATCTCAGCCTGCCTTGCTAAAACAGCCTCAGGGTCTGCCCCATACCCCTTATACTCCTCAGCATCATCACCCTGCCCCGCACCAGCCCTGCCCCGCACCAGCCCGTTCTTCATCCATTAGGAGGGACCAGTTCTCCACATTTTTCCACAGTAGCCTTCAGGAGCAATGTGCCTGGAGCACATTTTATGAAAATTAGTTTTACGTGATCATTGTACCAAGAGATCAGTAGAGCAGGGTGATACGTTATACCTTACTGCATTCTAAATGCTTCATTTGTTAAATAAAATATGAAGGGTGCCTGGGTAGCTCAGTCTGTTAAGTGTTAAATAATAAAATACAGGGGTCAAAGATCTTCCTGGAAGTGCACACAAACCTTTGGTTTCAGTTCCATGCTTACTGCTGTTTTGGGCCCCTAAGTAGATAGCTAAGGGAGGGCAGGAACTGTCAATTTCACCTCTGCATCAAGTGCAGTAGCAGACAGTGGATATCCAGAAATTGTTTCCCATTGGGAATTAATGCAGGAGCTGCTTTAGTATGCTTACTTGCTCCACTAGGCCATGAAGCAGCAGCCTGTTTGTCCCATGGCCACCCCCACCCTAGCTGGAGCTACTTGGAGGCCCATGTCAGGTACTAGTTGTATTTGGGATTGTTCAGCTACCCCTCTCTTACTCTGAGAGGGCTTGGAGAACTTTTAGGTTCTTTAAAATTTTTTAAAGATTTTTTTTGCTGGGCAGTTAAAAAAAAGTTTCTTTATGTCTCTAGCTCAATCACTGCACAGCTCCATTGAGGGCCTAGGTGTTGTCATGTATTATTTCACTTGCCCCCATGATACAGATAGTAAACTGTGCGACAGGGAGTGTCCTGGTAAGGCTGGACTGTGGCAGTAGGAATTCTGAGTCTTCTGAACTCACAGTTTGTGTTTGGTGCTTGTCCTCCCCCTCCAGATTCTGCCTGATCAATGCGGGAGTCCTGTACCTCTACTTCAGCAACTACCTGCAGATAGATGAGGAAGAATATGGTGGCACATGGGAGCTCACAAAGGAAGGGTTTATGACATCTTTTGCCTTGTTCATGGTATGTGTAGCTGACAGGTAACAGAGCAAATCCTGTTGTTTCTCAAGGGGATCACACTGATTAGATTATACTTTGTGACTGATTGTGGCACCATTTTTCAAAAGGCTCCAGGGATGAGAGGGCATGTCTTTTAGTGAGTCATGTTGTCTAAAAAGATTAGGTGTGGTACAGTGTAGTCTTGTGGTATCAGGGCCAATCATCAGTTTATACATCTGATTCTCAACTCTGGCTGCATATTAGAAACTGGGAAACATTTAAAAATATATTTATGGCCTTATTCATAATAGCTGAAAAGCACAAAAAACCATTACCTGATCAACAAATAAAATATTGTATATTTATATAGTATTAGACCATAAAGAGGAATAAAGTACTTGCAAGTACTACAACTTTGATGAATTTTGAAAACATTATGCTAAGTGTAAGAAGCAGACACAAAACATGTTATATGATTCCATTTATAAAAAATGTCCAGAATAGGCAAAGCCATACAGATAAAATTAGATTAGTGGTTGCCAGTGGTGGAGGGGTGGGGTGGGGGGCAGGGATATGAGAAGTAACTGATAATGGAAACAGGTTTTCTTTTGAGGGTGATTAAAGTGTTCCAGAATCAGTTAGTGGTGATCTTTGCACAATTCTGAATATACTAAAAACCTCTGTATTGTATACTTTATTTTTGTATTACATATTTTTAAAGGTGAACTTTATGAAATATGAATTATATCTCAAAAGTTAATTTTTTAAAAAAATGTTAGATTCTGGTCCAAATCCAAATCCAAATCTCTGGGTGGGGGTGCCTGGGCGCATGTGTGTGCGTGTGTGTGTGTGTGTGTGTGTGTGTGTGTGTATATATATATATATAAAATAAAGGTCACAGGAGATTGCAGTGAACAGCTAGCTAGTTTTGAGAATCTGTTTATTTGATAGGAAGCTGACAGGGTATGATGGTGGTTTGTTTTTCACAATTGTTGCTGATCCTAACACTGGCAGTATAGTCTGCTTTACCTGTATCATTTCCACATCTGTAACTCCACTTCTGGTGCTCCAGTTGCTCTTTAGTTGAAAGAGAAGCTTGTCCACGGTCCCTTTTGGAGCACTGGTGGATTGTCCTGGGCTCTGTTAGAGACAGCTTGATTTCAGTGAGATTATTTGGGCTTTCAGGCAGATTGCATTGGATAGCCCCTGGGAAGCCCACCATACACAACACATTCTTTGCCATTTTGGTTTTGTGGAATAGGGGCCCATGTGGACCCAGATGACTTATAAACATTGCTTGTCTCCTCTCCAGGTCATTTGGATCATTTTTTACACTGCCATCCACTATGACTGATGGTATACAGATCCTACCCGCTCTCTGTCCGGTCCAAAGGACCCTCCTAGTTACAGCACAGAAACATGATTGTAGGGGCGCCCCAGCCATGTGGAACCTGAAAGACCCATGTTTCTTGGACCAAGAATCAGCGTGTCGGGCGTCAGTGTTTTCTGCAAGGGTTGTGATCTGAAACTTTTTAAAGAACCATCCACCTTTTGGGGAAGCATTTCTGAATTGTCCATCACCAACCATTTCTTCTTGGATATCATCATGAAACACCTGTTTGCTGACTGGAGCTGTCGTTCAATTTGATGCACCTCTGGATCCGTATGAAACATTGTCTTCCTCACTTCTCCATCACGTGTACAGTTTTTAAACTATCAGTGGCATTTCAAGTCTTCTGAAAACAGTATGGCAGTATGTGCGTGGTCCATAGCACAGTACAGGCACCATCTAATAACAATTTACATTGTAGAATGTTTTCAGATACTTGAATAAATCAAATCTTTAATTGAGAATCTGTTGATGATACCTGTTAAAGCCTTTCCCACCTAATATCTTGCCTCCAAACCCTGCCCTCCATCCCCATTCCCCTTCCTCTTCCCCCTGCTCCTATAGCAGCTCCAGCCAGGCCTCTTTTCCTTAATGGGCAGCAGGGAAGTGAGGGGCTAGAGTTGGTGTAGGCTGTGGCCTTAGCTTTGTGGAGAGAGGCTTACCGACTTCTGATACCCCTGTCCTGCACTGAGAGACGTGACTGACCTCACTACAGTGTGCCAGGCCCAGAAGGTGCCATTTTGCATTTGGCCACAAGATGGCAAGGCCATTGTAGCCAGGAAAGCTTAGACAGGTTCAAATGATAAGCCACAAAACGAAAGAACTCAGAGCTAGGACTATCTGAAGAAGAGGCTTGATGAGGCTGTTTGACAACTTGGACTGTCAGAGGTCCTCTTTGTTCTGGGGGCCAGATAGGGGCTGGACATCCTGGATTCTGTTGCTGGGTAAGATATCCATCCCTTCTGCTTTCCTGTCCTTTCTAGGCTATAATCCTACCTTCTGAGGTATGGTATTGTGAGACATGTAAATTCTCTTTAAATGATTTTTTTTTCTTGATGCTAGTGGTGGTTTCTACCTCATGGGTGGGGCTATGGAGGTATAGAAGGGGACTCAACAGGCAGGGGTGGAAGATGGTACTGGAAATCCCAAACTCAGGTACTGACTGGGTCAAACCCCAGAGGTTTAGTCTCTTCGGAGCCCTTTCCCTATTTTCAGCTGGTCTGTATTTGAACTAGAGGTTACAGGTGGGTTCGTGGCACTGGGAGAAGGTTAAGTGACTTCTTAGGGCTGAGAGAGGATATAGGTGGGACCCTGGATTGCCTTGAATGCTCCGGCTGAGCTGAGCTGGGAGTCTAGGTGCCGCAGCCTTGGATTCCCTTTTGGTCTCTGCTTTGGTCCCTGGCATCATCCAAGGAGCTGTCATCAGTCAGGCTGATGTAGGAGCTGAGGGCGTCCCGGAGTCCCTCACTAAGGAGGGAGGCCTCCCCTGTGCCAGGTGCTTCAGAGAACAGGAGGGAACTGTGGAGAGGGGAAGAGAGTTGGGTCAAGGAGCCTTGTCTTCCCTTGCTCACTGCACAGTTCAAGTTTTCACCACCTGAAAACTCACAGTGGCTCCCTGTCACTTAAAACCCCAGCTTGACTCCTCTACTCAGGACTGGTGCTTTCTGTTGTACACCATCTTGTCTGACCTTCCATCCTGGCCATCTCTGGTGTCTAGTCATGCCCTATATCCACTCCTTCTTTCTCCTTCCTGCCAGTCCCCCTACAGTCCTGGTGAGCCTGGCCTGGTCTCTACAAGGTTAGTAACTCACTGGTTCCCAGGTGTCCCTGAAGGTGACCAGCTCATTTGGGGTTGTGAGTTTCCAGGGGTGGGTCCTTCTGTCTCCTTTGTTCTACCTTCATGCTGTGAGGTCCCCTTACCTGTCCAGCTCTTTCCAATTGAGTGGTGTCCTCTGCACAATCACAGGTGGGGGTATAGGCTTGCCAGGGAGTGAGCCAGCCCTCCGCAGGGCACAGGGCTCCTTGAGTAGGCAGCAGATGTCATCCGCCAACTCTGAGAAAGAGACGTAGACCCTTGATATGGCTGACTCCAGCCCTAGTTTCCTCCCTAACAACCCCCATCCTGACCACTTTCCTCATTTGGCAGGTAGGGGAATAATCAAAAAAGAATGACGGGAGGCGGGTGGGGGCTGGCTGGCTCAGTAGGTAGAGAGCACGTGACTTTTGATCTCAGGGTCATGAGTTAAAGCCTCATGTTAGGGCACACGTTACATTTTAAAGTGACAGGCGTAAGCCTCAAGCTGTTGATCTGGGGGCTGAGATGCAATCAGAGGTCATTCTGGGCTAGGTTTTAGAAGACTAGTTGGGTAGGTTGATGGACCTCTTAGAGTGCCAGTTTCTGGTTAGGAAAGTACTTTGGGAAAAAAGCTAGAGAATGCTTAATCTCTACTTGTCCTGTCAGTATCTACTGCATGGACCCACCCTCTAGGAAACCCCTGATCAGTCTTCCCAGGAGTGGTCTTTCTGCCCCTTTGACACTGCCCTAGTGGCTGTATCCTCCAGTCCCTGTAACAGGACAGGCACCAGGAAATGCTAAGAATCAAATGAATTACACAATAGCAACAGCTTGGGGCCTAGTTCCTGTGGAGAGAACTGTGCTCAACATTGGGGTCTTGGACTCAGAACCATAGTGGTAGGTGAGGTATTGGTGCATGTTCACATGGGAGGTCCACGTGCCTCTGTCAGGGCATGGGATGAAGATAGAGCCCCCAGCCTAAGTTCTTGGCACAGGAACTGGCATGAAGATGGGAAGGCCCCTCTTTTGCCTGTCTGCATATTCTCCAGCAAGTAAAGTGTGCAAAGGTACAACTGTCTACCCCACATGCCAGTCTAATGGAAAAAGGGAAAGGCCATACCAGAGTAATGGTCCACCAAGGCCTGGAGTGAGGGGAAGGTGAGGCGTGGTGAGATGTACAGCCAGCCATTATCAAGGCGCTGAATCCTGTAGTGTCTGATCCGGTCCCAGGATGCAGGGCGGCTGAGGCGGACTGACAGGGAATAAAAGCCTGAGGAGGAAAAAGGGTTCGAGGCAGGACTGAGGCCCTGCTGGACCCAGCCCAGCCCAAATTGGGAGAAGGAAGAGATGAGAAAGGCTACCAGGTCCAGATAGAGGGAAGTTGGCAGGGGAGGGACAAAGACTTGCTCTCTTGGCCATAAATGACCACACATTCTTATTCGATAGGGCCCTTGTGAGGATGAAGTGAGACCATTCACACAGTGCTCAGGACAGAGCCTGGCACAGTTTACGTGAACATTAAGTATTGGCTGTTATTATAAAGACTTGGGTGGGCAAAAATGTTAGAATGTGAAAACATGTCTGTAGATGTCAGATTTAGAGGTCAGTAAGGACATGCAGAAGGAGGAACTCTTACCCTGCTGGTGGAAAGATAATTTAATACAAGCCATTTTGGAAACGGTCGACATTAACTAGTTGAACATGCTCCTCACAACCAGCCATTTCATCCTAGCATGTTACCTTAGAAATACATGAACAAATGGGACACCTGGGTGGCTCAGCCAGTTAAGCATCTGACTTCAGCTCAGGTCATCTCACCGTTTATGAGGTCAAGCCCCTCATCAGGCTCTCTGCTGCTGTCAGTGCAGAGCTGGCCTCAGATCCTCTATCTCCCTCTCTCTGTCCCTCCCCCACGTGCTCACACTCTCCCTCTCAAAAATAAATAAGTACTTAAAAGTTAATAAAAAAGAAATACATGAACAATATTCATAGCAGCATTGTTTGGAAAAGTCCCCAAACTTCAAACAGCCTATATGCATACAGCAGAATGGTAATAATATACAGCAGTAAAAGTTAATAACCACTACACATGTTAAGCATAGAAAAATACTAAAAATGAGCAGAAACATACATTCACAAGTCACAGAAGCATACATTCAGCATGATTCTATTTAAAGTTCAGGGGCGCTTGGGTGGCTCAGTCAGTTGACCGTCCAACTTCGGCTCAGGTCATGGTCTCACGGTTCGTGGGTTCGAACCCCACGTTGGGCTCTGTGCTGACACCTCAGAGCCTGGAGCCTAAATCGGATTCTGTGTGTGTCTCTCTCTCTCTCTCTCTCTCTCTCTCTCTCTCTCTCTCTCTCCCTCTCTCTACCCCTCCCCCACTCAAGCTCTGTCTCTGTCTCTCTGTCAAAAATAAATAAACATTAAAAAAATTAAAAAAATAAAGTTCAAAGGCAGTTAAGACTATTGCATAGGGATACATGTATGGCAAGGCTTATGAGGAAAAGTAATGGAAGATTAACACAGTGAAGCAGGCAGAGGCTTCAAAGGGATTGTTACTATTGTACAATTTTTTAAGTTGGTAAGTGGGCACATGGATGTTGGTTTTATTTGTCTTTAGCTTATATATTATATACACTAATATACATGACAGAACTTTCCCAGTTTTGTGTTTTTAGCTTTTTTTAATTATTTATTTTTTAGAGAGCAGGGGAGAGGGGCAGAAGGGATGAAACAATCTTTTTTTTTTATCATAATTATTGTTCTGACAGTTCATATTTATTCTCAGGACATTGTTTCAAACAGTAGTTTCTCAGTTGGAGAGGAAGTTCAAAGTTATTTTGAACTTGGTTAAACTCATTGCTTAGAGTTGTGATTACTTTCATGTCCTAATTAAATGAATGGGCAGATCTGTCTTCTGCATCTTGTTTGGAAGTCACAAGCAATCAAGAACAGTTTGATGTTATGATTGATGAGCATCATTCATTGATTTCTACTGTCCAAAAATGTATGCATAATATTGCTTATCCTTGAATTGTCTTGTGGCATAGGATATACTTTCTATAGCAGGGTAATGGAAAGGGATCATTAAATGAAAAGATTGCATGCTTTATCTTGAAGGGACTGTTTCAACTGTGGCAGAAACATGACAAACATACCATGTGCCTGTTACTATAGAACCGAAAAGCCCTTTCTGTTTACACTTCAGATGCAAAATGGCTGAGAGAGAGAGAGAGAGAGAGAGAGAGAGAGAGAGAGAGAGAGAGAATCTTAAACAGGCTCCACGCTCAGCACAGAGCCTGACAAGGGGTTCAATCCCATGACCCTGGCATCAGGACCTGAGACAAAATCAAGAGTTGGACGTTCAATCAACTGAGCCACCCAGGTGCCCCCCTGCTTTTTTAGTGTTTAGAAAGCGTCTGACTTTGGCTCAGATCATGATCTCACAGTTTGTGGGTTCAGGCCCTGAGTCGGGCTCTGTGCTGACAGTTTAGAGCTTGGCGCCTGCTTTGGACTCGGTGTCTCCCTCTCTCTCTGCTCCTCCCCCACTCACACTCTATCTCTCTCTCTCTCAAAAATAAATAAACATAAAAAAACCCCACAAAAAACAAAAAAATTAAAATCAACTTTATTGTGGGGCACCCAGGGGGGCTCAGTCAGCTGAGCATCCGACTTCGGCTCCGGTCATGATTTCACGGTTTGAGTTCGAGCCCCTCATTGGCCTCTGTGCTGACAGCTCAGAGCCTGGAGCCTGCTTTGGATCCTGTGTCTCCCTCCCTCTCTGCCCCTCCCCCTGTCATGCTTTGTCTCTCTCTCTCTTTTAAAAAGAAAAAGAAAACATTAAAATAAACTTTATTGAGTTATAACTTATGTACAATAAAATGCACACAATAAAGTGTACAGTTGATGGGTTTCAACGAAATTTAGTTTTTAATTAAAAAATTTTTTAAATGTTTTTTAATGTTTTTTAACGTTTATTTATTATTGAGAGACAAGAGAGAGACAGTGCGTGAGTAGGGGAGGAGCAGAGGGAGAGGGAGACTCAGAATCTGAAATAGGCTCCAGGCTCTGAGCTGTCAGCACAGAGCCCGACGTGGGGCTCCGAACTCACGAACTGTGAGATCATGACTTGAGCCAAAGTCAGATGCTTAACCGACTGAGCCCCCCAGGTGGCCCCAAATTTAATTTTTTTAAAAAAAGGATTGGTTAGAAAAGGAAAACACATAGTTGAAAAATGAAGAGAAAAAAGACTATGTAAAATTATAATACGCAGGCCTACAATAGTAGTTTTCCACAGATGAGGATACATATGAGAGCACTTTATAACTAAAGTGGGATTCATTCCTTCTGTCAACAAACACTTCATCAAAGCCATATTGGGAAGAGGGTATTTAGTGAAATAATAGTAATGATCTATTGTGACTATCATCTAATGATCTAGAGCTATCAGTAGTTTTCATGTGAGTGCTTACTATGTGCTTTATAAGGATTATCTCATCTAATCCTCATAGCCATGCTGTGAGGTAGTATGGTCATCACTACTGTGCAGGTAAGAAAACTATGGCACATAGAACCTGGAAAAAGAGGACATGATCCAGTCACTTACCCTTTCCCTGTGGAATGCCACCAAAAGGCAGGTGTCAATCTCCCAAACCACAGGCACTGCTCAATTTTAGGAAGCTCAATTTCACTTTGACAAAAAGGCAGAGATTTCAAACTGGGTTTTAAAGGGCACCTCAGTAGGGTAAGCGTCTGATTCTTGATTTCAGCTTAGGTCATGATCTCACGTTTCATGAATTTGAGACAGGGAGGATTCTGTCTCCCTCTCTGCCTGTCTCTCTCTCTCTCTCTCTCAAAATAAACATTTAAAAAATTACAATAAAAACTGGACTTTAAAAGTAAGGCTCAACTATATGATAAACACACTTTGAATAATAAAACATAGGCTAAAAGTAAAAAGAAGGAAAAAGATGTATCATGAAACATTAATCATAGGAAAACTGGAGTAGTTATATTCATATTAGACAAAGTAAAAAGCAAGACCAAGAGTATTAACAGAGATAAGAAGTACATACCAAGAAAACATAAAAATCCTGACTTTGTATGCACCCAGTTACTGAGATTCAAAATATATGAAGCAGGGGTATCTGGGTGGCTCAGTCAGTTGAGCGACCGACTTCAGCTCAGGTCATGACCTCACGGTTTGTGAGTTTGAGCCCCCCATCAGGCTCTGTGCTGACCACTCAGAGCCTGGAGCCTGTGTCTCCCCCTCTCTCTGCCCCTCCCCCACTCATGCTCTGTCTCTGTCTCAGAACTAAACATTAAAAAAAATTTTTTTTTAATATATGAAGCAAAAGTGACAGAATTAACCGAATAGATATCCACGATTGTAACTGGAAATTTCAACACTCCTCTCCCAGCACTTGATAGGACAGAAAACCAATCGAGATATAGAAGACTTAAATAATACAAGCAACCAATATGACTCAATTAACATAGAACACAGCACCCAACAACAAAACACATTTTCTTTCTCTTTTAATTTTTTTTTTTAGTGTTATTTTGAGAGAGAGAGAGAGAAAGTGCGAGCAAGGGAGGGGCAGAGAGGGGGGAGATACAGAATCCGAAGGAAGCTTCAGGCTCTGAGGTGTCAGCACATAGCCCAACACAGGGCTCAAACCCACAAACCATGAGATTGGACCTGAGCCGAAGTCAATGCTTAACTGACTAAGCCACCCAGGCACCTCCTTTATTTTTTTAAAGTAGGCTCTAGGCCCAACATGGGGCTTGAACTCATAACCCCAAGATCAGGAGTCACATGCTCTACCAACTGAGCCAACCAGGTGCCCCAGTACACATTTTCTTTTAAGTACACATGGACTATTCAAGATAAACTATAGACTGGACCATAAAAACAGAAATTTGAAAGGATTGAAATCAATAGTTCTTTGACCACAACAGAATTAAATTATGAATTAATAACAAGATACCTGGAAAATCCCCAAATACTTGGAGATAACTCAGAGATCAAAGAAGAAAGCAAAATTAGAAAATAATCCTTTTTTTTAATTTGAAATTTAATTCTAACTTTTTTTAAGTAAGCTCTGTGACCAACATGATGTGTGAACTCAGGACCCAAGAGTCACATACTGTACTGACTGAGCCAGTCAGGTGCTCCATTTTTTTTTTTTTTTAAGTAAGCTCCATGCCCACTGTGGGACTTGAACTCATGATCCTGAGATCAAGAGTCACGTGCTTGCGGGGAGGTAAGCCATAAGAGATTTTTGTTGTTGTTGTTTATTTATTTTTGAGAGAGAGAGAGAGACAGAGCATGAGCAGGGGAAGGGGAAAGAGAGAGGGAGACACTAAATCTGAAGCAGGCTCCAGGCTCCAAGCTGTCAGCACAGAGCCCAACGCGAGGCTCGAACTCAGGAACTGTGAGATCATGACGTGGGCTAAAGTCAGACACCCAACTGCCTGAGCCACCCAGGCACCCCAGCCATAAGAGACTTTTAAATTCAGAGAATAAACTGAGGGCTGCTGGAGGCATGCTGGGTGGGGCGATGGACTAAATGAGCAAGGGGCATTAAGGAGGACACTTGCTGGGATGAGCACTGGGTGTTAAATGTAAGTGATGAATCACTAAATTATATTCCTGAAATCATTATTACACTACATGTTAACTAACTTGGATTTAAATTTTTAAAATACATAAATAAAATAAAATCATTAAAAAAAAAAGTCACATGCATGGATGGAGTGCCTGGGTGGCTTAGTCAGTTAAGCTGTTAAGCATCCACCTCTTGGTTTTGACTCAGGTCATTATTTCACAGTTCGTGGAATCAAGCCCCGGGTCAGGCTTTGTGCTGATAGCGCGGAGCCTGCTTGGGATTCTCTCTCTCCCTCTCTCTCTACTCTTCCCCTGCTCATGCTTTCTCTCTCAAAATAAATAAACTAAAAAAAAAAAAAAAAAAGCCAGATGCTCTACTGATGGAGCCAGCCCAAAACAGTCACTCCCCTTTCTTAAAAAATCTGATACTTTTGGGGCGCCTGGGTGGCTCAGTCGTTTGAGCGTCCGACTTCGGCTCAGGTCATGATCTCACGGTCTGTGGGTTCGAGCCCCGCGTCGGGCTCTGTGCTGACACCTCAGAGCCTGGAGCCTGCTTCAGATTCTGTGTCTCCCTCTCTCTGACCCTCCCCTGTTCATGCTCTGTCTCTTCCCGTCTCAAAAATAAATAAAAAAAAAAAACAAAAAACATTTAAAAAAAAATCTGATACTTTTATTTTACAATAAAATATTTTATTTTTAAAGTTTATTTATTTTGAGAGAGAGAGAGACAGAGAGACAGAGAGAGAGAGAGAGAGAGAGAGAGAGAGAGAGAATCCCAAGCAGGCTCCGCACTATCAGTGCAAAGCCCAACATGGGGCTGGAACCCATGAACCACGAGATCATGACCTGAGCAGAAATCAAGACTTGGGCATTAACCGACTGAGCTACCCAGGCAACACAAAAACCTAATATTTTTATTTAAGTTTATTTATTTTATTTTTTAGTAATCTCTACACCCAATGCGGGGCTTGAACTTACAATCCTGAGATCAAGAGTTGCATGCTTTCTGACTGAGCCAACCAGGTGCCCCAGAAAATATTTTTAACTGAAAAAAAAAAAAAAAACCCACAAAAATTTGTGAGCTCAAATCAGTAAAGTACTTTTTTTTCAATTTTTTTTTTTAGGGTTTATTCATTTTTTAGAGACAGAGCATGTGTGGAGGAGGGGTAGAGAGAGAGGGAGACACAGAATCTGAAGCAGGCTCCAGGCTCTGAGCTGTCAGCACAGAGCCTGATGTGGGGCTCGAACCCATGAACTGTGAGATCATGACCTGAGCTAAAGTCGGATGCTCAACTGACTGAGCCACCCAGGCACCCCTCAGTAAAGTACATTTTTAGCTTTATTTATTTATTTTTTAAAGTAATCTGTCTGCCCAACATGGTGTTCCAACTCATGACCCCAAGATCAAGAGTTGCATGTACTACCAACTGAGCCAGCCAGGTGCCCTCATTTGTAGCTTTAAATGCTTATGTTTCAAGAAAAGAGAGGTACAAAATAAAATTTCTACCTTAAAAAGCTAGAAAGAGAAGAATAAAATTAGATGGAAGGAATATAATAAAGATAAAGCAAAAATAAATATAATAAAAACCATAGGAAAAAGTCAATGATCCCAAATGTGGATTCTTTGTAAAGACTGATAAAATGGATAAACTTCAGGGCTCCCTGGCTGGTTCAGTCAGTAAAGCATGTGACTTTTGATCTCAGCATCATGAGTTTGAGCCCCACAATGGGCAGAGAAAGTACTCTAAAATTTTTTTTTTGACAAGTCTCAAACTATACTGATTAAGAAAAAGAAAAAGGAGGGGCACCTGTCTGGCTCAGTCAGTGGAACATGCGATTCATGGTCTTGGGATTATGGGTTTGAGCCCCACATTGGCTGTGGAGATTACTTAAAAATAAAATCTTTAGGGGCGCCTGGGTGGCTCAGTCGGTTGAACGTCCGACTTCAGCTGTGTCATTATCTCACAGCTCATGAGTTCAAGCCCCGCATCGGGCTCTGTGCTGACAGCTCAGAGCCTGGAGCCTGTTTCAGATTCTGTGTCTCCCTCTCTCTCTGCCCCAACCCACTTGCATTCTGTCTCTGTCTCTTTCAAAAATAAATAAACACTTAAAAAATTTAAAAATAAATAAATAAAAATAAAATAAAATCTTTAGGGGCACCCGTGTGGCTCAGCAATTAAGTGTCTCCCTCTTGATTTCGGCTCAGGTCATGATCTAAGACTGAGCCCCGCTTGGGACTCTCCGTTGAGCATGGAGACTCCTTGGGATTCTCTCTCCCTCTACCTCTGCCCCTCTCGCTCTCTCTCTCAAAATAAATAAACATTAAAAAAAAATAATAAGAGGGGTACCTGAGTGGTTCAGTTGGTTAGCATCTAACTCTTGATGTCGACTCAGGTCATGCTCTCATGGTCTGTGAGTTCGAGCCCCACATCAGGCTCTGTACTGACAGCATGGAGCCTGCTTAGGATATTCTCTCTCTCTCCCCCTCCCTCTCTGCCCCTCCCTCACTCATATGCATGCTCTCTCTTGCTCGCTCTCTCACTCTCGCTCTCTCTCAAAGTAAATAAATGAACATTAAAAAAAAAGAATGAAGAGGGGCCACCACTAAGGATCCTACAAAAATACATTAAAAGAAAAATAAGGGCATACTATGAACAACTTCATGCCAGTAAAAATTGTACAAATAGGATGAAATGGACAAATTCCTTAAAAGGCACAAATCACCAAAACTGATACAATAGTTTCCTATTGTTGCTATAACAAATTACCTCAAATTCACTGGCTTAAAACAACACAAATCTATTATCTTATAGTCCTGGAGGTTATAAATCTGAAATGTGTTTCCCTGAACTAAATCAAGGTGTCAGCAGGCCTGTGTTTCTCCTGCAACTCTAGAGGATAATCCATTTTTTGCTTTTCTAATTTCTAGAAGCCACCTGCATCCCTTAGCTCAGGACGCTTTCTCCATCTTTAAAGCCAGCAGTATAACATTCATCTCCAATCTATTTCAAACTCTGATGCTTCTGCCTCTCTCTTATAAAGACTTTGTGGGTGCTTGGGTGGCTCAGTCAGTTGGACGTCCAACTTTGGCTCAGGTCATGATCTCTCAGTTCGTGGGTTTGAGCCCCCCATCAGGCTCTGTGCTGACGGCTCAGAGCCTGGAGCCTGCTTTGGATTCTGTGTCTCCCTTGCCCTCTGCCCATCCCCCACTCATACTCTGTCTCTCTCTCTCTCAAAAACAAACATTAAAAAAATTTTAAAGACCCTTGTGATTTCACTGGGCTCATCTGAATAACCCACGACAATCTTCCTATATCAAAATATTCAATTTAATCACATCTACAAACTCCCTTTTATTTATTTATTTTTTTTTTAATTTTTTTTTTCAACGTTTATTTATTTTTGGGACAGAGAGAGACAGAGCATGAACGGGCGAGGGGCAGAGAGAGAGGGAGACACAGAATCGGAAACAGGCTCCAGGCTCTGAGCCATCAGCCCAGAGCCCGACGCGGGGCTCGAACTCACGGACCGCGAGATCGTGACCTGGCTGAAGTCGGACGCTTAACCGACTGCGCCACCCAGGCGCCCCTACAAACTCCCTTTTATAATGTAAGGTGACATATTCACAAATTCCAGAGATCAGGACCTAGAAAACTCTGAGGGGCTATTATTCTGCCTACCATAGAAGACAA
Source organism: Lynx rufus (assembly GCF_022079265.1). Lineage (NCBI taxonomy): Eukaryota > Metazoa > Chordata > Mammalia > Carnivora > Felidae > Lynx > Lynx rufus. The sequence continues at coordinate 22,779,531 of NW_025814896.1, read as the reverse complement.
CTTTCAAACTGACAGAGTATCTGCAAAAATCTATAGGTATACTTAATAAGAAAGACTGAATTTTTCCTTCTAAGATTGGGAACAAAGCAAGAGTGTACTCACCACTTCATTATCATACTAGAGGTCCTAGCCAGTGCAATAAGGCAAGAAAAAGAGATAAAAGGTATACAGATTGGAAAACGAGTAAACTGTACTTATAGATAATATGATCATGTATGTAGCAAATCCTAAGGAATCTACAAAAAAGCAACTAGTGGGGTGATAGTAGAGTTGGTAGAGTATGAGACTCTTGATCTCGGGGTTGTGAGTTTGAGCCCCATGTTGGGTATAGACATTACTTAAAAATAAAATCTTAAAACACAAAAATGCTACTACAACTATTAAGTGAATTTAGCAAGGCTATAGGATACAAAATCCATATACATCAAGAAGTGTGAGGCCCCTGGGTGGCTCAGTCAGTTAAGCATCTGACTCTTGTTTTTGGCTTGGGTCATGACCTCACAGTTCATGAGTTCAAGCCCCTGGTCAGGCTCCACACTGTCAGCATGGAATCTGGGATTTTCTCTCTCTCTCTCCCTCTCTTTCTGCTCCTCCCCCACACGTTCTCTCTCTCTCTCAAGATAAATAAGTAAGCTTTAAAAAAAAGTGTGGAGTAAGTTCTCTGCTTCCTTTTCCTTATTCTCTGCCTGACTCTGAGGGCCCCTTGACTGTTGTACCTTTAAGAAGAGTCTCTTCTTGTGTGTCTGGGTGGTTCAGTTGTTAAGCATCTTACTTTGGCTCAGGTCATGATCTCACCATTCATGAGTTCAAGTCCCACATCCAGTGAGCTCAAGCCCTGCTTGGGGTGAGCTTGAACTCTGCTTCAGGTGAGCTCGAGCCCTGCTTTAGGTGAACATAAGCCCTGATTTAGGTAAAACACAAGCCCCACTTCTGGTGTGCCCTGCTTCGTAATCTTTCTCTTTCTCTCTCTCTCTCTCTCTCTCTCTCTCTCTCTCTCTCTCTCTCCCCCTCTCTCCTTCTCTGCCCCTTGCTCACTTGTGCCCTTTCTTTCTTTTTTTCTCTCACAAAAAGGAGGAGGGGAAGGAGGAGGAGGAGGAGGAGGAGGGAGAGGAGAAGAAGAGGAGGAGGAGGGAGAGGAGAAGAAGAGGAGGAGGAGGAGGGAGAGGAGAAGAAGAAGAGGAGGAAGAGGGAGAGGAGAAGAAGAGGAGGAGGAGGAGGAGGGAGAGGAGAAGAAGAAGAGGAGGAGGAGGGAGAGGAGAAGAAGAGGAGGAGGAGGAGGAGGAAGAGGAGAAGAAGAGGAGGATGAGGAGAAGAAGAAGAAGGAAGCAGGAGGAGGGGGAAGAGGAGGAGGGGGAGGAGGAGGGGGAGAGGGGAGGAGGGGGAAAAGGAGGGGGAGGAGGAGGGGGGAGGAGAAGGAGAAGAAGAAGGAGGAGAAGGAGAAGGAGAAGAAGGAGAAGGAGAAGGAGGAGAAGGAGAAGGAGGAGAAGGAGAAGGAGGAGAAGGAGGAGGAGAAGGAGGAGGAGAAGGAGGAGGAGGAGGAGAAGGAGGAGGAGAAGGAGAAGGAGAAGGAGGAGGAGAAGGAGGAGGAGAAGGAGGAGGAGGAGGAGAAGGAGAAGGAGGAGGAGGAGGAGGAGAAAGAGGAGGAGGAAGAGGAGAAAGAGGAGGAGGAAGAGGAGAAAGAGGAGGAGAAGTAAGAGGAGGAGGAGAAGAAGGAGAAGGAGAAGAAAAAGAAGAGTTGTTGTCTTTTCTTGGGGTGCCTGGCTGGCTCAGTCAGTACAGCATATGACTCTTGATCCCAGGGTTGTGAGTTTTGGCCCCACATTGGATATAGAGATTACTTAAAAATAAAATCTTAAAAAAAAAAGTATCTTCTGGAGCTGAGCTGTGACTCTAAAATGGCTTGTGGATGGGAAAGGGCTAAATATTGGAGAATAAGCTCTCAAGGCCAATCAACCCAGCTGAACTAAGTGACCAAGTTCCTATATGCTCTGCAAGATTCTCCAGCCACTCCATGCTGGTCACTGTTGCCATAGTTACTAAAAGCAGTAAGGGTAGCTATACTGAGTATCTAGCTGATAGGCTCAGGGATAATAAGCTCTGTCAATCCCATGTGGGGTTGATAACCCACTGTGGACACAGGTCACCTACCAGTGCCATCTGTGACTGGCCTATGTGCTGGTATCCCACTGTTCCTTCTCACTACATACTCCAGCCAGTCCCAAATACCTACTGCTCTTTCCCAGTTCCAGGACATATCCACTTTAACTCAGACTCCCTGGGCTCACAACACAGCCACATGCTATAACACCCCTGTTGTCCCATGCTCACTAGCTGTGTCTCTAAGCACATAATTTGACCTCTCAGATCTGTGATCTGTTTCTTCATCTGTAAAGGGGAATAATGATTCTCCCAGTCTCACAGATCACCTCAAGGATTTGAGTGGTGAAGCACGTAAAGCATTTAGCAGTGTCTGGCATGTAGCAAGCACCCAATAACCTGTATCAGGCCTCTGGTCCTTTGCACCCACTGTTCCTTTTATATTGAACACTCTTCCACCTGAGTAACCACAGCTTACTTTTACAACTCAGTTTTGTTCAGACAACTTCCCTCCAGAACACCTTCCCTGCCTGGGAGAAGCCCCAGCTCAAAGCTTGACCAGGCACCAGTGCTTTTGTGTCCTGCTCTGCCATCACCTGTCCCTCAACCCTCCCTCACCCCAAAACACATATAACCAATCATGAGCCTCCTGAAGGATGGTTCTGATTTATCCTTCCTCTATCTTCCAATCTCAGAAAAACAGCAGCACTGTGCCATCTGTTACTAAGCTCTAACCCTGGAGTCAACCTCACTGCTTCCATTCTCACATCTCACATACAGCCTGACAGAAAACCCTACTGCCTACGTTCAGAACATATCCAGAATCCAACCACTTCTCACCCTGGAGGAACCTGCAACAACTTCCCATGTGGCTTCCCACTTTCACCTCATCACCCCACCCCCAAATCCTCTCAGCAGCAGTGGAGGGATCAGGTTATGTCACTCCCCTACTGAGAACCAAAGTCCTCACCCTAGAAACACCCTGCATGACCTGACTCCCAGTGACCTTGGATCTGCTTCCAGGTACACCTGCCCTTCCTGAGGATGCATCTACCACAAGGACTTTGCATACTTGCACATGTCCCATGACCCTGTTCCTCTTATGCTGCTTTATTGTTTCTATGTGGTACTTACCATGGTCGGACACTTTATTATTTATTTGTTCACTGCCCATTTTGCCAACTGGATTGTAGGTAGGGATTCTGCTTTTTATACTGTTTCATCCCTGCTGCTTAGAATAGTTGGCACAGAGTCACCATACAATATCCATTTGTTGAATGATTGAATGAATCTCTGCAATAAATGGCGGGCAGAGCCATGATTACAAGCAGTCTGGAGGAGGGTTTGCCACTATTTGCGCACCTACCACTATTTATGAGCACACATGGTATTCGGGGAAAGTCTACCCCAGCTCTCCATCCTCTCCTCTCCCCTCAATTTCCATTCATACACTCATTCACTTATTCAGTATACATTCTTTGAGCACTTACTGTATGCTGGCACTGCACTGGGCCCAGACATAGGTAATTAGATCTTTATACTCTAGGAAAGAAGTGCTGTCCTGCTAGCACATGTCACAGCTGGAATTTTCCTTTATGGTCCTCATTTCAAATATTTAGCTCTTGTGCTCTTAGACCACATACATTTTTTTTTTTCATTTAAGAAATAAGTTTATGGGGCACCTAGGTGGCTCAGTCAGTTAAGCATCTGACTCTTGGTTTCAGCTCAGGTCATGATCTCATGGTTTCATGAGTTTGAGCCCCACATTGGGTTCCATGCTGACAGGGTGGAGCCTGCTTAGGATTGTCTGTCTTCTCCTCTCTCTGCCCCTTCTGTACTCATGCTGTCTCTGTCTCTCTCAAAATAAATAAATAAACCTAAAAAATAATAATAAGTTTACAGTAGCTACAGAAGTGGTCGGGGTGGGATGGTGCCTGAGTGGCTCAGTCAGTTAAGTGTCCAACTCTTGATTTCAGCTCAGGTCTTGATCTCAGGGTCATGAGTTCAAGCCCCGAATTGGGCTCCATGTCCAGCATGGAGCCTACTTAAAAACAACAACAACAACTGGGTGCAGGGGTTGAAGGGAGATCCACTGGGAAAAAGGCAAGAGAGGTACAATGTCCTGGATTCCAGAAAGCTCTAGCTTCATTAGCCAATGTCACATCTTGGCCTGCAGGGACCTCTGGGGTCAGGCACCATGTTTTCCCTGGTGTTCTGATTATGATACCAGGAGGTGGGGTGAGGTCCATAGTGGTATGAGGGATCAGATAGGAAGCTGTGGGGGGAGGCAGACCTAGCAGGACCTCCTGAACTTCATCTGCTGAGGCCTCTGAGAGGCTAATAGCCTTGGGGATGCTGCACCTTGGACTTTCCACTGTCTGCAGCCTGAGGATAGGAACCATGATCTAGCAGTCCTGACTCAGAGGAGATGCTCAACAAGTGCTTCACAGCTGACAGAATAGACAGAAGTGAGCCCCTCAGTGGCAGGAAGCATGTCTTGATCCTCAACCTCCCTCACAGTTCCCATCACAGAACAGACACACAGTAGGACAGCAGGAAGGTGAGGGGGTAGGGGGAAAATGCTGTTGGGGCTGACCCTGGTGCTGACCTCTGGAGCAGTCCCGTGACCTCCACAGAGTCATCAGTGCCCCTTCACATACCAAGGTTTGGGGCCTGACTTGGGCCCTGCCATGATTTCCCCCAGGTTTAGAACATAGACAGATGTGCCAGAGGGACTCTGGGGAAGATGGAGAGGTCTTAGTCGTACCCTCCTCTGTCCAGACTCTGAGTAGTGTTCTTGGGAGCTCACAGGCCCTAGGCCTCCCTCCTTGTTCCACACACAAACTCAAATTCCCTTCCCAGATGTATGTTTGGACCTTGATGCAAAGAAAAGCCAATCCCGATAACATTCACTCAATCAATAGTTAATTACTATTATATATGACAATATGCATTATGTAAATGTAAAAAACATCGTCCCTTACTACTTAATTCTGGTTTCCCTAGATTAGAACTGGGTTTTCAAGCTTAAAAGAACATAAGAACCATTCAGAGAACTTGTGAAGGAAGAAGATTCCTGACCTCTGAGCCCTGTAAATAGAGTCAGAAGGGGCCCAAGAGTCTGTATTGTCAAGAAATTTCCCTGACAATTCCTGTACACTCATGTCTGAGAACCAATGTTCTGTGATGTTACTCAGGCCTCATAGAGCTGTAGTGCCAAACTTTTTTTTTTTTTTTTACTACAAACCATAGTATGAAATTTTACACTGTGACCCAGGACACACTTAAAATTACTTAAAACAAAAATAGGATGAAACACTATTTCTCCCAACCCCAGTGATGCACCTTGAAGTTTTCTGCTTATATTTCACTTCAAACACTCACTGGTCCAGATCCACTAAATGAAAGGGTCTCAACCCTGGCTGCATATCAGAATGACCTGGCGGGACTTTTATATCTTCTAGGGCATAGGCCACACCCCTGACCCATTAAATCAGAAACCCTGGGGGTTGGGTGCAAGGCATCAGTAATTTATAAAGCAGATGATTCCAACTTGCAGCCAAGGTCTAGATCAGCATTTTGTTTTGTTTTGTTTTTTTCTTCAAGATTTTTTTTGGCCGGTGGGGGGCGGGGGGTGCTCCTGGGTGGTAGGAGCAGTTTAGCCTCTGACTCTTGACTTTGGCTCAGGGCATGATTTTATGGTTCATGGTTTCAAGCCCCACATAGGGCTCCTCGTTGTCTGTGCCAGGCCTGCTTGGGATTGTCTCTCTCTCCCTTTTTCTCTGCCCCTTCCCTTAACTCGAGTGTGCACACGCTCACACTCTCTCTCTCTTTCTCTCTCAATGCCCACCATAGGGCTCGAACTCATGACCCTGAGAGATCAAGAGTCACATGCTCTACCGACTGAGCCAACCAGGTACCCCTAAATCAATGGTTCTTAAAGTGTGGTCCCCAGAGCAGCAGCAACAGCATTACCTGCAAACTTGTTGGAAAGACAAATTATCGGGTTCTGCCCTAGACCCACCAAACAAAAATCTGGGTGTTTGGCCAGTTCTTTGTCTTAAGTCCTCTAGGTGATTCAGATGGCCACTCAGATTTCAGACCCACTGCTCTAAAACCACTGAATTAAACTAATTTCTTGGCCCACAAAAGGGTTTCAATCTGCAGCTTGACAAACACTGCCCTAAAGGAAGCCTCAGATGACAGATTAGAAATTAGTACTGGGGAAACCATTGCCTTTCCTGCAGAACTGACAAAGCTCTTCCTTTTTTGATAATGAGAGCTGCATTCTGATCTACCTCCTTTTGGGATTGGCTATGGGAAAGCTCAGAGTCAAATCTAACCTTAATCTCAGTAATCATGTGGATGTTTATGGATCTTTAAAGATCGTTATGGATCCTTATCTGCTTTCTCCTTTATTTCCCAGCCAATTCCTCCTGCATATTTTCTTTCTTAGGAAAGGGGCAGTACGTGCTGGTCACCATGCGGTTGTGGCTAAACCTGGCCAGAGAAAGGGTGGGGATGGGGCAGCTGAACATGGAACACTTCCTGTGGCTTCTCAAGATCACTGGGGCCTGGTTTGCAGCACCCTTGTCCCAGTTAGCCCCACTGCTGTGGTTTCCTGTTTGCAGCTGCTGCACTCAGGCCAGCCCCAGTCTCAGCCAGCCTTTGGGTGTGAGGGTGGGTTGCTGATGCTGCCTGAAAAGTATCAGAGGGGCTGGGGAGAAGTCAATCTAACGAACTTCTGAAGGAAGGAGAAGGGAGGCAAAGATGTGCTGAAGGGGGCCTCAGGAAGGAGACTGGGAGCAAAGGACCCTGACAACCCATCATGGTTGGTTCAAATTAGGGCAAGCACAGGAGGCCTGTCCTCGCTCCTAAGTATCTCCTCCCTAGGCTTCCACTGCACTTGCAGTTTTGCCATTATTGTGACACATGGACCTTTCTTGGGAGTCTGAAGTGAGACGGACCTCAGCTGAGTTTGAATCCCAGCTTCACACTTAGTCATGTCTCTCCAGGCAGATCATTTCTCCTCTCTAAGCCTCACTTTCCTCATCTATAAAATGGGGATAGTGGAAATACAATCCCCCACAGGGTAGTTTGAAGGCACAAAAAGGTCTAACATAAACGTCAGCACAGCCACTCTTCCAACATCCCTCTCTGCCCTCACTGTAAGGGTCTCAGGACAGCACCTCAGAGGGAGGCAGGGCATCAGAGACAGACTCTATCAACTTTGTGTCTTGTTTGCAAAGGTCCTGAACCTGAAATGGGCGAAGTCCCATATGAATGTACAATGTGACATGTCCCTACCCCTCTTTGGGCCTCTGTTTCCTCATCTTCCCCATCTATACGGCAGAAAGAAGATCAAGAGCTGACTTCTTTTTATTTTTTTTTAATGTTTATTTATTGTTGAGAGAGACAGACAGACAGAAGGTGAGCAGGGACAGGGGAGGGACAGAGAGAGAGGGAGACACAGAACTCGAAGCGGGCTCCAGGTTCTGCACTACCAGCACAGAGCCTGATGTGGGGCTCAAACTTACAAGCTGTGAGATCACGACCTGAGCCGAAGTCGGACACTTAACTGAATGAGCCACCCAGGAGCCCCAAAAGCTGACTTCCAATGAGTTTTCTAGTTCTGACTGATGGTGAACCAAAGTACAGAGACCTTGTGAACTTGACAACTTTTTGCCAAGAGATCAGAATTGGGTTGTGTTTTGGGGAGGAAGGAATCATTGCTGGTGAGGGCAGGGAAATCATGTGACTGTACTCTATTACAAGACCCAGTTGCCAAAGTGTAGGTTGAGCCCGGATCCCCACTGTGGACCATTCACACCCACTTTTATAAATGGGCTCTTGAGGCAGCAACCTGGTGTCAGTCAGCCAGACTGCCCAACTCCAAAGCCAGGTACTATAGCCCTTCACATCCAGCCTTCTACTTCTATCCCCAAGTCACCTCACACTTGACTCTCAGCATTCAAAGGACAAGCCAGGACTGAGCTTACCCACCTCTCCTGGTTTGGCTCTCCCGGATGAGGAAGGCCCCTCCGGGGTTTCCAGGCAGCAACAGCAGTTCCTCAGCTTTCTCCCGGCTCAGGCCCTCATACAGCCACCTGGGGGAGGGACAGAGAGAAGTCACCCTGGAGTGGGGATGGGCCAAGGCTCTACTCCACCCCTCCTCCATCTCTGGACCTCAGAGTTCCAACTGTACATGGTTTCCAAGGGCTCCCCAGCTTTGCCTTAGTCCTGGCTCCAGACGCCTCAGAGGATAACCTCATGGGGTCAGTCCCAGGTTTTTCTACCTGGAGACCTCATTTCCAAGTCGTTGGGGCTAGGGGCAGGTGAGGTGATCACAGACTCTCTCCTATCACTGCCCAGCTCCTCCAGTACCCCTATGCTAGCCACTCACCTTTCCAAGCCTTTACCTTTCCAATAATTGCCTGTTTTATTTTATTGTGTTTTTTTTTTAAATTTTTTTTTAACCTTTATTTATTTTTGAGACAGAGAGAGCATGAACGGGGGAGGGTCAGAGAGAGAGGGAGACACAGAATCTGAAACAGGCTCCAGGCTCTGAGCTGTCAGCACAGAGCCCGACACGGGGCTCAAACTCACAGACCTTGAGATCACGACCTGAGCCGAAGTTGGACACTTAACCGACTGAGCCACCCAGGCACCCCTTGTTTTTAATTTTAGTAAGTATTTTATTTGAATGTTTTAAAGTTTAACTTTGTAGTCAAAAAGGCATATGAGTGAACATGTATTCATTATCAGTGAAATCTAACTCCCACTGGAGCTTATTGTGGGTAGAAATGCTGGAACTAGAATGTTCAAGACATTCTAAAATCTTGGGAAAAATCATGCAGCCTATCAATCATCATATGTGCCTCCCAAAGCACAGATCTTCATAACCTACTCCTCGGTGCCTCTTTCACTGCTGGATTGTTGATTACTCTGGTCCTCTGTTTTCCTTTCTCCTTTCACTTAATCCTTCACCTATATGTTCATGAAGGACTTAACCACAGTGGAAAGTTTGGTGGTTTTGCAGGAATTTTTTTGGCTTACTAGTCCATCAGCCTTCTAATGTCCCCAGAGCCATGCCCTATGGTCCCTGGGAAAACCTTCAGAAGCCAACTCAATGGAAATGGCTGCCTCCCTGTCATTGTGTGAAATTCCACAGTCACAGCCAAACTCAGAGTTGAGTCAATTCCAAGTAAATAAATCAGAGAAGCCATGACTTGCTTGGTGCCAGCAACAAACTTAGCCTAGTTTTATAGTAAATAAAACAAGCCATTCATGTGACTTACAAACACCGGGAAGTAGATGGAAAGGCAAGGGAAGGGGACTCTGGGAGGTGGTCAGTGTTTCCTTGGCTGAAACTTCAGTACCACACTGGAGATGCAAAATCTCTTGCCAGCAGGGCCAGGCTATTAGGAAAAACGTGGGCAAGACGGGTTTCACCTGGATGCCGACAACCTCTGTGTAAGTTTATTCTACAAGATGCCCACAGGTCTCAGGATCCCTGCACTACTCTCATCAGAGCCAGATATCCCCATGAGCCTCAGAAAAGGAAGGCCATCCAGTGCCAGAGCTGTACTTTCTCTCAGAAGAGTGGCTGTCACACACAGTGTACTTGTATGACTCCATGTTATGCAGGTAGATCCCACCCAAAGACAGTTCACTTCCTGTCTCTCTCACGACACAGAATTTGCTCTGGAGTCAGTTTCTTTTGTCACTCACTCTCGGAGAGCAGTGGCCCACACTTTGTAAGAGACCCTGCATCCCCCATGTCCTGCCTTCCCTCGAGGCACCTCTTAGAAAGACAGGCTTGTTAAGTTGTGGGGCACCACCCCTCCATTTTCTTGCCTCAGGACATTTAGGACACATATTCAAGGCTACTCCCTTTCGGCATTCACCTTCACTGAACTCCTGGCCACCTTCCAAAGCCCCTCTCCCCAGTTTTGCTCAGCATAGGACTGGCCATAAAGGATATGCTTGTGGGAAGAGAAAGCAGGAAGTTCCCTTAAGTCAGGGCCTGGGGTGTGGACTCACCCATGGGAGATTTTGGCCACGTGGATGCTGGGGATGTTATATTCTGTGCCTGAAACTTCTGACACCACCGTCGACCAGTCTCCATCTCTGGAGAGAGAAAGGAGAGGGGAACTGCTCATTTAGGATTCATGAGGACCCACCAGGCTGGCTCCTGTGGCTGGCCACCTATCCCACCTGTGATTCCCAGGTTTCCTTGTACCACCCAGTGCTGGTACCTCCTGGGCAATAGATGGCATGATTCAGGGCCCCCTGCAAGGCCCTGCCCACCTACTGTTTCTTCCTGCAGGTGTGTCAAGCTTCCTGAAATCATTAGGGCCATATGTGAGCTCAGCACCAAAGGCCATGCTCTTTTCTTCTGGAGGGAAGGGCCCCTTCTCCCAATAGTGTATCTTCAGGTGTCAGGGAGAGAAAGCAGAGCACCCCATCCTTCCCCGCAGGAGGACTTACTCAGAGATGATGGTCAACGGCTCCCCCAGTCTCAGCGACAGCTCTGTGTGCTCGCCTACCGGGAAACTGCTCAGGGCCACAGCTGTGGCCCTGTTTCTCTCTGCATAGAGGGACAGAGATGGTCACCTTTTCGGCTAGTCCTCCCTCCACATGTGAAGTCTAGTGGAGTCCGGGCTTCCACAATCAACTCCCTCATGGGCACCCTGGGGATCATGCCTGCTGGGATTCCAAGAGGGTCACCCTGGAATCTGAAGCCTTTTCAGTGGGCCTCTGCAGAGCCCTAGGAGTGCCCAGACATCTTTTGGAGTCACCTCAGGGAATAGGTTAGTGTGTCAAGAGGAGTGGGGCCCCCGGCTATAATCCTCTTTTATATGGAGATCTTCAAGAAGATTTTGATAAAAGGATTCCCCTGCTCAGCAAACTTAAAAACTACAGCTCTAATCAGGTTATCAGCACAGATCTCTGAGCTCAGTTTCTACAAGTTCTAATGACATGGGCACTGGATGGACTAACTTTGAGGGGTGAAGTCCAGGGTGAGCATAGGAGGAGGAGGACTCCTGGAGGAGCCAATGAAATCACAGATGTGTACAGGCTTTGTAACTCCACAATGCCATGCATGTGGGGAGCATGGCTCTCCCATGGTCTTTGTCCAAAATGACAGGTGTAGGTCTGTGCTGCCGAGAAAACTTGGGGTCCCAGGGGCCCACTATACCAGGCCTGGCCCAGAGTAAACACTCAGCAAGTGTATGTGGCCCAGTCAAGCATCCTGGCCACATGCCTGCCATCCCTTACTGAGTGGCTGCTGAGTGTCAGGATCTGACTGGGTGCTGCACGCATCACCTCAGCCCTCACAAGCTCCGGGGCAGTCCTCTCCGGTCAGCCCCATTGCTCAGCAAGGCAACTGACATGAGGTAGGGTACTGTGCCAGAAGTAGCTTCTATGTCATTCCCTGTCCCTCTTCCCATGGGGCACTGTTGGGTTGGGTGACCATTGTGGCTTACTCATGGGCCCAAGTTGGGGGGACTTGGCTGGACAGCTGTAGCACCTCACCGAAAAAGTCCAGACTCTCTGGGACACTGACATTCAGAGAGGAAGCCATGGAGCCAGAGGATGCTAAGCCTCCCCTTACCCCTGCCCCATCACACCAGGACTGGTCCCAAAGACACGGTGGTCATGAGGCCCAACTTTGAGGTTGGATGGTAGGTGGCAAGCAGCTCCCTCAGCACAGGATGTTCATCCTTCGTCCACCTCAGGGATCAGCCTGCCCATTCTAACTAGACCTCCTGATATCTGTCTGGGCCTTCTCATCCTGAAAACCCTGCCCTCCACAGGCTGCTGAGAGCCACTTCACCCACATCCAGTGTCCCTCCCTCTCCTTCCTCCTTATCCCAGTTCATCAGGGGTCTCTGAAACAAAGGGAAAAGAGAGACAGACTTGTTAGCACATCAGTGCATCAAGCTATGAAAAGCAATCAAGGTCAGCAAGAAAAGTTTATCTGTCTCATAGATGCTCCTGAAGGATCCAAGGCCTCAGCAGGCTCTATGAAGCCTTCTAGACAGATGCCCCAGGAGATGGGGAAGGGAGAGCAGATGAACAGACAAGGACCCAGAGGATGGGTGGGGCAGACCCAGATTTGGACACTGTGTGATATAAGGGCCTAGGCTCCAGGTGGACATGGGAAGAATGACACGGCATTCCCAGAAAGGGACCTGGTTCCTACATGTCCTCCCAGACACATGTGCCGATCCACATGGTGACCACAGAATGGAGCTCCTCAGAGCTGTCTATATAGCACAGGGCCTGGCCATCACATGGTGCAGGGAAATGCCTGATGCCTGAAAATGCCTGATGCCCAGATAAACAATGCAAGCAAGTCTTGTGGAGGGCATCCTTCAACAAGATGGCCTGGAAGGACCCCTTTGCCTCCTGGAAGCCCTGGAATTGCACCCCTACTTGTTACTGAGCTGCATATGCTCGCTGTCCCACTCACTGACCATCCTCCTGGACAACTTGCCTTCATCCTTCACTCCCTGGATAAAATGTCCCTTCTTGGTGAAGTCTTTGTGATGAGTCCCTCAGCACACACTTTCAATAAGAACCTCTTAAAACACACTGTCACCAAAATATAACAACTGCAACTGACTATTGGTTTAGCTCCTGTCTCTGGGACTTGACTGTCTCTGAAGGCAGGGGCTGTGCCTATCTTGTCCATTCTATGTCCCTTGGCCCCGGCACAAGGCCTGGCATGTGGTAGAGCCTTGGTAGATTCTGAACAGATGCAAGACTGATGGACAAATGACTCATGGAAGGGGCTGCCCCAAATCTGTCCTCTTGCTGGGACCAGGGGTTGACCTACCAAGAGAGAGGCCCACCCTTCCCCCTGGAGACCCTGTCAGAGAGAGGAACACAGTTCCCCTCGGGTCTCACAGGCAGGGAGAACCCCCAGAGCACCTGCCGGAGGTCAGCCCCTCAGCAGCCTGGCCATGACTCAGAGCAGCACTGGGGCCGTGGCCTGTGGCTAGATTCAGAGGAAACGAGGGGGAGGTCTGTGTGGTTTCCAGGTCTCTTCCTGCTCAGCCTGGTGGGCCCCAGGCTTTGTGCAGACTGAGTGGCTACAAAGAGGCAGCTGCCTCCCCAACAGAACTACAGAGCCCAGGGCATTAATGCCTGTGGGAGCCTGGCATTAGGAAGATGAGGATATTAGGGGCAGGGCTGAGGAGGGGAAAGAGGCCTCAGCTATTGCAGGGGAATTTTCAGATTGGGGATATCTTCTGCCCAGACATCCAGGTATTTGGCTCCGTAGTCTCCTAGTTCTGTTTAAGTGTGTGCCCATGTCAGTCCTCCTACAAGTGCTGCTTGGTTTAGAGTAATTTGTTATCTGTGATGGTCAATTTTATGTGTCAATGTGGCTGGCCCACAGTACCCTGATATTTGGTCAAATACCAGTCTAGAAGTCTAGATGTTGCTGTGAAGATAACAATTTTTTGTTTGTTTGTTTGTTTGTTTTGTTTGTTTAGAGAGAGCAAGAGAATGTTTGTGAGTCGGGGAGAGAGGCAGAGTGAGAGAGAGAGAATCTTAAGCAGGTTCCATGCTCAGTACAGAGCCTGGAGTCCAATGTAGAGCTCAATCCCATGACTCTGGGATCATGACCTGAGCCAAAATCAAGAGTCAGATGCTTAACCAACTGATCCACCCAGGTGCCCTGAGATAACAATTTAAATCAGTGGACTTTGAATAAAATAGATTACTCTCCATAATGTGGGTGGTCCTCATCCAGTCAGTTGAAGATCTTAAAACAAAAAGACTGAGGTTCTTAAAGCAAGAGGGAATTCTGCCCCCAGACTTGACTGCAATCTTAACTCTTCCCTGGGCCTCTAGCCTGTCAGCCTATCTGGCAGAATTCAGACTTGCCAGCCCCCACAATTGCATGAACCAATTTCTTAAAATAAATTCTGTGTCCACACACACACACACCCACATACACAAACCCTATTGGTTCTGTTTCTCTGGAGAACCCTGATGAATACACCATCAAAACCCCAAATCAGGATGTGATTCAAGAAACTATTTGTGGGTTGTTTGGGGGAACAAGAAACAAACTGGGGCTATAGTTTTGATACCAAAATATTAGAATTTCTAGGATATTTTGATTGTCCTAAAAATGGGCATTTTCAGTCAGGACTATCTTAAAAGTCATAGTTGTAGGTTCAGCGTATGCATTATATGTCCCAGTTTCTTCCAATTACCATGCCTTTAATTTTGTTCCAAATATTGTACAGGCTAAGAAGAGACACTTTGCAGCAATGATGTCCAATAGAACTTTCTGTGATGATGGAAGTGTTATAAAACTGTGGTGTCCAATAGGTAAACACTAGCTACATATGGCAACTGAGCACTTGAAATGTGGCTGATGTGACTGAGGAGCCACATATTTAATTTCATTTTAATTAATCTTACTTTGAATTTAAATAGCTGCAAATGGCTAGGGGCTATTATACCGGAAAGTACAGCTTTGGAGAGCTACAGAAGTGGAGCTGGTCTTAGATTTGGTCTTGGAATTAGCAGCTCAATTTCCTAATAAACTGGTTGAAGAGTAGGGAAGCCTTGGGAGACACCTGGGGGACTAATACGCCCTCTTGGTTAGCACCTGTTACTCACATTTTCTAGTTTATCTAGTTGTTTAATGTTCTGACTGCTGAAATGTAAGCTTCCCCAGAGCAGGGACACTGCCTGTACGGTTCACAAAGAAGGGCCTGGTATACAGCAGGCACTCACTGACACCTGAAGTCAGGCTGGAGTGGCTGGTCAAGAAAGCCCACAGAGGCAGTGGTGTCTGGCGCTGTGCAACTTTACCGTGTGTGGGAAGGGCCCACAGCCTACCTGCTTGCGTGGGCACAGGGCCTGGGCCTTGGACAGAGGGGCTTGAGCTTGGGCTTGGCTGGGTTTTCCCTCTGCTGGGCTGTCCTCCCATCGTTCCTCAGCAGACCACTCAGAAGCACAGGGTCAAGGGAAATCTGAAAGAGATACTGTGATGGACACAGAGGCCCCGGATACCCAGACACCCTTTCCCTTCTCAGTTCAGCCCTGCTGGCAAAAGGGAATGATGACCCTCCCAGCAGCACCAGACTCCAGCCCCTCCACCAGACTCAGGAGGCTCTCTGCAACTAGACCATTTTCTCTGGCAGGCCTACCTTTTCTACACTGCAGCCATACTCTACTCTTTTTTTTCTGGGCTTTTGCCTATGTGGCCCACTGGTTGGAATGTCCTTTTCCCTCTTGGGGCCTGTCTGGATCCCACCCTTCCCTGGCAAGATTTCCCTGAATCCCCCAGCCCTCAGCAATTATTCCTATGACAGGCCTACTCTGAACTATTTCCTGATGTGGGATCACATTCTGCCACTGGGTGGCAGGGCACAATGACAGGACCCATGGCTAGGGTTAGAGGTGGGCAAGGGTGGGGATCCAAGGAGGCTTGGGAACTCATGTCACAATAAGCTACGGTGACACTGAGCACAGTTATTAGTGCTCAGTGTCACTGTTTTGCACAGGGCAAAGTAAGATGACTAGGAGACTGCATGCCATAGCGATGACTTATAAGGCTTTGGAGGGATTGGCTGTTGAGCCACTTCCCTGCTTTTTTGCCTCCATCTGAAAAATGGGGATAACAATACCCAACATCCGGGTCCAAGAGATAAGGCATGAGAAAAGCTTGGCCAGGGCCGTTTCATTTATTGTGTCCTGAATGTCACTTCACCAGAGGCCACTCTCTCTGTCGACTCCCTGTTGTGCTCCTCCTCAAGTTGTTGTTTGTTGTTGTTTTAAGATTTTATTTTTTAAGTAATCTCCACACCCAATGTGGGGCTCAAACTTACAATCCCGAGATCAAGAGTTGCATGCTCCACTGACTGAGGCAGCCAGGTGCCCCCTTCCCAAGTTTTAATTATTCATATATTAGAGTGTTTACTTGTTTAATTTGCCATTATTCTATGGCTCAATGAGTACAAAGATCTCTTTTTGCCTATTTCCTCAACATTTCATGAGACATTTGGCCCATAAAAGGCACTCAACACACACTAGCTAAATGGACCAAAGTGATTATTAGCTCTTTGGACAAGTGTCTTATCCTTAGAATAATTTTTTTTAATGTTTATTTTTGAGAGAGAGAGAGAGAGAGAGAGAGCGCGCACAAGTGGAGGACGGGCAGAGAGAGAGAAGAGACACAGAATCCTAAGCAGGCTCCAGGCTCTGGGCTGTTAGCACAGAGCCCAACACAAGGCTCAAACTCATGAACCGTGAGATCATGACCTGAGCCAAAGTCGGACACTTAACCGATTGAGTCACCCAGGCGTCCCTAGAATCATTTTAATTCCCAGGTTTCTAGGGTAATGCTAATTTTTTCAAAAACTTTATTAAAGTAATTCAGGGAGGTAGTTTCATTCTTTCAGATGGTTCCATCCTTTTCAGTAGAGACAAGGAATAATTATACCAGTTTGGTTCTCTGGAGGAGATCACAGAATGGCACAGTGACATAGCACTGGCCTTGCCTTTGAACCCTTCACCATGCCTGATTAAGTATGGGTTTCTGTCATCATCATGGAGAGTTCAGTACTCATGAGGATGGAGCTCTTTAATAGAAAATAGGCCCATCTTCAGGAAATGGCTTCCAGCACCTACTTCCTGCTCAGACTTTGGGATCCTGAAGCTGTGACAGCCTGAAATGGGCTCTAATGCCCTCACTGCTACAGCTCCTCTTCACATCAGGGTTTGAACATTCTTGTTGCTCACCAGCCTTTCCTTTCCCCTTGGGTATCAGATACAAGCTCTATGCTTAACTGTGCAGACACAAGTCCAGAAAAATCTCAGAGAGAAATCTTTCCTGGGTAGCATGAGTGACTAATTCAGACCAACCAGGTTCCATTTGTGACCTTGGGCAAAGCACATAACCTCTGTCTCATCTTTGAATCAGGGATAGTACCAACTATAGTACCAACTAGGTTGTGGGGAGAAGTCGGGGAGCCTGGTATAGAGTGCTCAGTAAAGGTTAGTTTCCTTTTCCCTCCTTCAACAAGACAAAGTCACCATAGTCACCAACTTTACTAAACCCAGAGACTTCTTTCTGCAGCAAGTGGAGCTGGGGGATGGACCCAAGAGAGGTAGGAGAGCCACAGTGAAGCTGGAAGCTCCCCAGACCTCTGCCAGCTCCCTTCACCTGGCCTGGTCAGGGCCAGGGCACTTCCTGGGGGCAAATGAAGACCACGGGGTGTGCAGGCCTAGAAGGAGGAGATGTTGGCCAAAACTTTAGAGAGAATCTAATTATTAATTGCACAAGTCTTTGAAAAATTAACTATGTGCAAGGCACTTTCTAGGGGGCCCAGGCCAGTGGGTGGAAGGAAAACAGTAAAGGCTGCTGAGATCAGCACACTGCCTACAGTTGTTTTTTGATCTTCTCACTTGATCATTTGAGAGGTCGGCAGCTTTGAAACCCATTCACGTACAGTGATCAGGGCTCAGAGAGAACAACCTCGTGTTCACTCTCATGTAGCTGGTTAGTGCAGAGCCTGGGTCTATAATCCACATCTTTGTTTTTGTGCTTCTGGA
This sequence comes from Lynx rufus, assembly GCF_022079265.1. Taxonomy (NCBI): domain Eukaryota; kingdom Metazoa; phylum Chordata; class Mammalia; order Carnivora; family Felidae; genus Lynx; species Lynx rufus. The sequence goes on along the minus strand of NW_025814896.1, from coordinate 22,761,846 downwards.
GATAATTTCTCAGCGGCAGAGGTTAAGAGTGATGAATTTGATTAAGCTAAAGGGAGACCTCTCTCTCTCTCAGCTGAGAAGTATCACCCTTTTGAGAGGAATTGTAGACTTTATAGCCTTCAAAGATTATAATCCAGACTCCTCTCATTCACTGACGTTGAAAGGCTGTAGCCAGAGGGGGGTCCAAAATCATACAGCAAATTGGTGACTGAGATGGGACCAGAAGAGACATGAAGACAAGCTGGAGGAAATAATGTAATGCTTTGGGGGCAGGGGAGGCCAAAGGCCTGGGTTCCTTTGGGGACCCTCAAAACCACCCCCTTACATCCTCAACAGAACCACTTCTTTTCCTGGAACTCCTTCCCCCACTGTAAAGCTCACTCCCAGCCTCTGGGGGGGACCATGCTTCCTCATAGTCCTGAGACCATACTAACATACTTACAAACATACCAAGCTTACATACCAAGCAAACATACTTACTGGTTTCCAGTCATCAAAGCTTGGGGCCAGGGCTCAGCTTAGATGCATGCTTTGACTGGAGAGGGTAGGGCTTTGGAGGGCCCTTCTGGACATCTTCCAAAGTCCTTAGTCCTAGGGCACCCAGAATCCTCTCAGCTTGGGAGTGTCTTCAGAGAGATGCTCTTGGTATCGTTGTGGGTAGCTCTGCATCTGCAGTGCTCAGCAATTTGTACACCTGGGATGAGAAAGGAGACTCATGCTCCTTAGAGACCCCCAACTGGGCAGCCCTCCCAAGCACAGCTAGGCCAGGGAAGAAGGCTCAGGGCTCTTTGAGCTCTATCATAGGGTCTTTGGGGCTCCCAGCTCACATCTGCAGGCTCTGTGGTTCTCACAACCACCCATTTCCTCTGACGGCATCACAGACCATCAAGGAGCCACCTTCCCCAAGTTCCTGTTTCTAAAGGAGAAGCAGCTGCCTTGTCATCCTAGAGGGAGAGGTTTTTCTCTGGCTTTGTGGCTTGGTCTTGTCTGAGGAACATGGAACTGAGGTAAGTGAGGAGTTTCCCATGCTTACCTGACCATTATAATCACCTGAGTCTGTCGCTGGTATCAGATTCCTGGGATCCCCCATCTTCTGTGTCCAAGTCACCAGAGGAAAGCCAAGGAATCTGAATTTTATACACTCCCAAGAGATTCCCTTGACTGGCTTTGGGGGAAACACTGCCTTGGAGTGATGTGTCCTAATCTTTAATGTGTATAGGTATTCCTTGGGGATCTTGTTAAATATTTATTTTTGAGAGGGAGGGAGGGAGGGAGAGGGACAGAGAGGGATGGAGAGAAGGAGAGAGAGGGAGCAGATACACTATTGGGGGAGGGGCAGAGAGGAAGATCATGACTTGAGCTGAACTCAGAAGTTTAACCGACTGAGCCACCCAGGCTCTCCTTTGGGGATCTTATTAAATAGCAGATTCTAGTTTGGTGGGTCTGGGGTGGGACCTAAGATTCTGTACTGCTAACAACTCCCAGGCAATACCCCACAATGCTGGTCCATGAACCACTTTGGGCAATAAGACCAAGACAGTGGTTCTCTAAGTGTGGTCCCAGGCCAACAGCCTCAGCATCATCTGGGAGTTTGTTAGACATAAAAATTCTTGGGCCCCATCTCAGATCTGCTAAATCAGAAACTCCATAGGTGGGACCAGCAAATTGCTTTCCACAAGCCCTCCAGGTGTTCTAATACACAGCCCAAGCTTGAGAATCACTCAGCTAGGATAAAGAATTTTAAAAATCTTTTAACTTGTTTTATTTTTTATTTTTTGTTTAAATTTACATCCAAATTAGTTAGCATATAGTACAACAATGATTTCAGGAGTAGATTCCTTAGTGCCCCTTACCCATTTAGCCCATCCCCCCTCCCACAACCCGTCCTGTAACCCTCAGTCTGTAATACTCCATTGTACATATATACCACATCTTCTTTATCCATTCATCCATCGATAGACATTTGCGTTCTTCCCATACTTTGGCTACTGTTGACAGTGCTGCTATAAACATTGGGGTGCATATGCCCCTTCGAAACAGCACACCTGTATCCCTTGGATAAATGCCTAGTAGTGCAATTGCTGGGTCGTAGGGTAGTTCTATTTTTAGTTTTTTGAAGAACCTCCATACTGTTTTCCAGAGTGGCTGCACCAGCATTCCCAAAAAATCTTTTTAATGTTTATTTTTGAGAGAGAGCATGTGCGAGCGGCGGGGGGGGGGGGGGGGGGGGGGCGGGAAGGGCAGAAAGAAGGAGACAGGATCCAAAGCAGACCCTCCACAGAAACAGCCCGATGCAGGGCTTGAACTAAAGAACCATGAGATTATGACCTGAGCTGAATGAAGTCAGACAAACATCTGAGCCACCCAGGCGCCCCAGGATAAGGAATTTGATAGAATTGTCTTTGTTACCTCATTCATTAAAATTTAAATAAAATCCTCATCTCATTAAAGTCTAAATAACCACACCTATGGCTGCCTTTCCATTAGGGGGCTTAGTATTCCTGGAGACATCGCTTTTTAACACAAAATGGCACTGAAATAGCTCCTGACTATAGCTCAGACCATAGTCTTTTCTAGGGCCCTGCCAGCCTAAGAACACATTCCAGCTCAGGTTTTTTCTCCCAGGGAAGGTTGGTTTGAGATTTAACTCCACGGGCACTTGGTGTAAAGAGCTGAAAGGAGCCAGAGTGGAGGCACATCCTGTGTAAGATCATTCTAATTCGAATATTAGAATGGGTGATGGCCAAAGAATGTGGCCTGTGGCAGGGAGGGAAGTGAGCACAGGCCCACCCTCCTGCTCTTGTCTGCATACAACTCTGACGTCCACCTTCTTATTTGACAGACTGGCCTCAAGGTTAAATCAAAGGAGGCACCTGAGAATTAGTTTAAAAGCCCGGATCTGCTGTTTATTAGTTTTGTGACCACTTGTAGCACCTCTGGGCCTGTTTCTCATCCATAAAATAGGACTAGCATTTACCTCACCGGACCAATATTATGGAACATATAGATGGTACAAAGGCCCCCAGCCTATGACAGATGCTCAATAAAAGGCAGAATATGAGGGGCACCTGGATGGCTCAGTCAGCTAAGTGTCTAACTTTGGCTCAGGTCATGATCTCACGATTTGTGAGTTCGAGCCCTGCATTGGGCTCTCTGCTGTCAGCATGGAGCCCACTTAGGATCCTCTGTCCCCCTCTCTCTGTCCCTCCTCCACTCATGCTCTCTCTCTCTCTCAAAAATAAACATTAAAAAACAAAAAAAGATAATGCCAGAAAGTGATATAATAAAATCTTATTTAAAAAAAGGCTGAATATGAAAATGCATTGATTTTGGAAGAACTGGAAAAATTTTCAGGCTAGGTGACCTCGGCCAAATCATTTAATTCTCCTCACCCATTCCTTGTCTATGAAACCGACTTGACCACTTTGCAGGGGTGCTGTAAGAACTGGGTAAGATGATTTACATGGAAGAGCTTTTTTTTTTTTTTTTTTCCCAACGTTTTTATTTATTTTTGGGACAGAGAGAGACAGAGCATGAACGGGGGAGGGGCAGAGAGAGAGGGAGACACAGAATCGGAAACAGGCTCCAGGCTCTGAGCCATCAGCCCAGAGCCTGACGCAGGGCTTGAACTCACGGACCGCGAGATCGTGACCTGGCTGAAGTCGGACGCTTAACCGACTACGCCACCCAGGCGCCCCGGAAGAGCTTTTATATAATCATCTTGGGTAATCTAAGTGGCCATTTCCTTGACTCTCACAAAGCAGGCATCCAAGTGTTTCTGGACTGAACAGGGAGAAAAGAAATGAAAATGATAAGAGAAAAAAGTATGGTATGGACCAATCAGGTGTAGTCAGTTGCAGCCTGACTCCAGTCACAAGGCTAAGGTGGGAAAGCAGGCAGCCATTCATGTCAGGTGTGGCAAGAAGGCCGGAGTGATGTGGGTTTTAAGAGCTGCGACCATCAGACCACCTCCAGCTCAAAAACTGTTGTCCTGTATTGTCGGGAATTCAGCTCGGTGCCCTGTATCTCTGTCCACATGCATTTGCTTCATTTCCTTTCCCAGGATGAGCAGGGTCCATGTCATGTAACAAGTATCTTCCATAGACACAGCAACCTCGATGTACTTACTATATGGTAGCAGCAGCCCCTGGATCATTTGAAACTGATGGTGGCCTCCTAATGTTACTGGTCGATACAAAGAGCCATTTCTGGAGAAATGCAGTCTGGTCTGTTTGAGGAACCCAGGCATGTGGTTGCAGACTACTAAATCAGGGTGGGACTCAGCAACCCCCAAAGGTGGCAGAGCTGAAATGTGAAACGCCTTTCCAAGACCTTAGCGTTTCCTCCTTCATTATAAGCCACACAATCAGGCTTCTGATAGATAATTTTTGGTTTGAGGGGAATAGCAGTGTGTCAGATGGGCCTGGAGTGCACTCCTAGATGGGCTTACTGGTATGACCTTGGGCAAATTATTTATCCGGAGTCTTCATTTCTTCTTGGGTGAGATAATGATCGGTATGTGAAAAAGCCCAGCACGAAGCCCAAAAACACAAGTACCCTGGTTCCACCCTGAACCCCAGTGAGTAGCTTGAGAGAAATAACACCAGCAATCAGGTAACAATGAGACATATACAGCTTTATTTAATAATCTGTAAAAAGTTGTACTCTGGCAGAGTGACGCATTCCCTATCTCAGCAGAAAGCGAACAGTGTGTCTGAAAAGCCCCTTCCTAAGATTCGGAACTGTCTAACCCTGAGCTTACATCTGATGCCATCACGAGCCGGGGCCCTGCTGTGCGGCAGCTGGTTTCATACTCTTCCCAGTGATACTCTGGCTGGCTGTGACCCCTCACACAGCATTCCACTAAACACAACTGTACCTGCATAGTCTGTCCTTATAGACTAGCCCCTTCCCTCTCTTTTTAAAGAACTGTCAAAAATCTTTCTGAGAAATGGGTTCTGTACCAATTTCACTTAGCATCCACTAAGTCAGCTGAAGTCAAGGCTATGCCTATTATACATGATATTCCGTTGATGTCTGTGCCTTTTTCCCCCAGCTGTTTCCTCACCATCTATGTAATTTTCAGGCCATACCTCTCCTTTCTCTGAGGATTGAGGGGTGGAGAAACACTCTTCATCAGACTCAGGAGGCACTTCTTGTGGATATCTGGTAAGTGGTATCAGACACTGCAGCAACAGCAGTTTTGCTCTGGCAGAGCGGAGGCCTGATATTTTGTTTTCCACCTTCCTGTGCTAAGAGAGTCCAGTAATTAAGCCACGCTCACTTCTTAGGAAAACTCCATATTGCATCAGAACCTCATCATTCCTGGGCTTCTAAAAGAATATTATCCCTCCCCTTTATTTACAGAATAACATATGTGAATGCATTTGGACAGAACAAGGTAGCTGGCCACCCTGCCTGCCTCTCTTATGTAACAGGCTCCCTTCTATTGGTCACAATCAATAGTAATCATGATCTTCCACATTCCTCCGAGCTGCTGAAGTCACTTTGCAAATCTTGTTGACTAATTTGGAACCAAAAGAGAATGCAGGGGTCTACCCAGCCTAGAAACCTGTTCTGTAGATTTCCCTTAAAAACACCATTGAAAATGAAACGGAAAAAAAAAAAGTCCCCCTTTTTTTTGTTGTTTTGCAGAAGCTCTACAAGAAAGCATATCTAAAATCACAGAACTATGCACACACAAACACAGACACGCGTGCTCACACACATACACCAGGATCAAAGAATCTTGTCAGATACGTAGTTGGGAAAGCACGAAGAAAAGCTGGCAAGGGAAGATATGGAAATTTGATCAGCTAAAGATGCTGGAATGTTATAGTAATGGCAAGGAAGTGGTTCTTGGTACATACAAAAAGGAGGGTGGGCAAGCAGAGAGAATGATAAATCCAGGATACCAGAGAGTGTCAGTGGCCATGCAGGAGTTAAAGATAGATGCCAGTTTGCTGGATGAAATGTTATATTATGGAGTGGTCGTTTGAAGGAGGATGGACTTGCATGGTCCAGGGGAGGATCATCTGCTTAACAGGACACCTCCATGGTCTGGTGTCTGTCCACAACATCAGGGGACTCAGAGGATTCTTGAGTTCCATCTGATTGATTGCTGGTGACAGATCGGCTGAAGGCACTTTCTCCAGAGCCGATGCTACTTGAAGTTGAGTGGGTTCGTGATCGGGCGAGCCGGGTCATGCTGGCAGATGGTACTGCAAGAAAGAACCAAGAGGACTAGAAGATGGAGCCCTGGCTAAGCTTAGCTAATCCAGAAATTTCACCAAAGGCTTTGCTTTATGTTTAGCTTTCCCAACCCATTTAAGGGGAGACCCAGGACAAGATACAGCCATCTCCATTTTGCATTGTTTGCTTAGGTGAGTGGCTATATGCAAGGTTCATTTAATCCTCTGGATCTGATTGGTATCTCAGCTAACTCTAGTCTATAGGAGAATAAGGGGAAACCTAAGTCCAGAGTACAGCCTCTTAGCTATGCCCACGCCATTCATACAGTGATTAGGAAGGAGGCTTTGGGAACCCAAATGGGTAACCAAAACCTGCAGTGCATGCAAGACTAAACCAAAAGAAAGATGAACCACACAAGTATGAAGGTGTTTCACAAACACAGTGCAAGCCCGATACAACAAGACTACCATCCGTGTCCACAGGCTATCCTTGCTACCTGGGGAGGAGACATCCAGGAAGGCGTGGGTGTAGGGGAGGACAGGTGGGCTGGCGCTGACCTCTATGCAGACAGCAAGGTACATGCTGCCTGCAAGGGAAGGACTCTAGGAGTGGGTGTTTCACTCAGACTACTGTTCTACCACTGCTTTGACCCTATGGTCCCTCCAGCTTGGCCAGGACACGGCCTTACCTGGCATAACTTCCCTGCCTATCTTCCCGAGGCACTGGCTACTCCCTTAGCTGTCATTTCAATGCTGGGGTCAAAAGATGCCATCACCTGTCAAGTTTTCCAGGCATAGGCTCTGATATTCCTATTTAGAATCAAGGCTACCCTTTAATTCCTGTGTCTGGGGTTCATGCAAGGATCAGTAGGTGGTGGTGGAAGAGGGGCCCTGCCTATAAAGTTTTGGGTACTGCTGTGACCCTGGATCTGGATGATAAGAGAAAGCTTGGCTATTACAACCCGCTCCTTTCTTCCTGGGGAACCAGGGCTGGACCTGCAGGCTAACCCTCTTAGGGAACAACGAGCCACGTTCTATCGGGCTCTCACTGCACAGGAAAACCGCGGACATGCTGCAGGCAGCCGTACAGCCAGGAGAGCATGGCTGGGAGGCAGGGGCGGGGCCAGCACAGAGGAAGGTACCTGACTCGGTGCTCAGGTGACTGAGCTGCACATACGGGACTGGAAGCAGGATGGACACAGGAAAAGGCAGGTTAGTGATCCAAGAGTGCCAAGTGGCAACCTCGGCTGCCTAGTAAACACTGACAGAATACTTTAAGGGACAAAGTTTTATTTTAAGCTCCCAGAGAAGAGGTGAGGCTGACTGATATTTTATTACCATCTAGGATGCTTCTCTCAACTAGCCAAGGGCAACTGTTTTCCCCATACACTACCAACAGCCATCTGTTTAGGATCAGAAATGGGCTGGAAGATCAGCTGTTTCCTAGGAAAGGGATGAAAACCGGGTAGGGAAGGGACTTCTCCTCCCAGTGAGCCAGAGAGATGTGGGTGTGGGCTCGGTTGGTAGTGGCTCACAGACGGGGATGACACAGCCACTCTAGACGAGACATACACAGTCTGCCTGCCAGGCACAGGGCTGTACCCAGGGGTCAGCTGCTGCCCAGGCAGCGGTCCAATGGCCATTTACCACACTTATACCAAAGACAGGAAAAAAATCACCCTACTGGGTAAAGAGCTCTGTACCTGGGTTGAAGAGAGTTTTTCTTCTTAAAAATTCCAAGAAAGGAGCAAGTGTGAATAGTCTGTGACAAATGAGAAAGCTGAGGGGTCTCACAATACAAGAGACCAGGACAGTGGCACACAATATGGACACATCCTTGGACTCACTCTAAACTACTCTGCAAGTTCATTTCCTATTTAGTGGGGCGGATGTAACTGAGGAGATTACCCTTTTCTTCTGAAGTCTCCATTGTGTTTTTCTAGGCCAGGCATCATTACCAGCTGAGTTCAAATGCAAATTTCAGATTCACAAGTTTAGGAAAGCCTAAGTCTCAGTGGTTGAAAAGATGGACTCTGGAGTCAGACTGCTAGGGTCTGAATCATAGTTCTGCAGGTGAACTGTTATCCTAGGAAATGTGTTTATTAGTCTCTTTAAGCCTCAGTTTCTTCTTCTATAAAATGGGACTAATAACAGAACTTACCTCTTAAGGTTATAAACACAGAACGCCTGGCACAAGGCAAGTGTTTAGTAAGTGTTAGCTCACCTTATATATATACATACAGAAGAATATTCCATCAATATTTTGTTTTTTACTTGACTTTAGGCTGGCTACCACAGAGATAAGTTATGCCCTGAGAATTGTGGGCTCCCCAGATGTCAAAATGACCCCATTATCATTAAATTTTTGCTAGAAAGAAAGTTTTGTACTACTCACTGTAGCCCATTCCCTGCAAAAAGTACTTGAAGGCCTCGGTGAGCTTTCCAGGCTAGGGGAACAAATAAGAAGGTATTAATCTTTGCACAGACAGAGAAGTAGAATCAAATGAGTGCTTTGTAAAAAAACAATCTCCTTACCTGAACTACTTGGGGTAGCCCACCACAGTCTGCCATCTAAAAAAGGAGAAAAACGTATGTACTTAAACTTAGAGGATGTGCTGAGAATCCATGAGTCTTTTCAAATAGGACAGGATTAACTTAATGTTTAACTAAAGTGTATGTTTCCTCAATGCACTCTTATACAAAGACATATCCTAACAATAACCTTGTATATAAATCTGAAAAGATTATTAACTACTTATTAGTTAGTAAGATGTACAGCCTGATTTTCAGGCCCAGGGTGAGAATTTTCCATTAAGGGTGACAGTGAAGTTACCACTACTTCACTGGTTTTGCCACTACCTTGAAGAATGCTACTCTCAGAGTCCTCAAACAGTGTGACCCTAACTTCTCAGGGTACCATGCTTTGTAAGTTCCCTCTCATCCTAATATCATCTTCATTCTTCAACTAAGTGGATGTCTCCAATCAGATGGTGATGTTGAATTTGGCCAACTCACTTTCCTCTCAAAGCTGGATTTGGTGAGGCTCTCACTTTGTAAATATTTACAGCTGGTTATTCTCACCTGTGCAAGGATTTCTAGAGTAGAGTTTTGTTAGCAAGCATTGGAATTACCTGGAAGACTCGTTAAAACTCAGATTTTTGGGTTTCTGCCCTAGAGATTCTGATTTAATAGGTCTGGGGTGGGGCTCAAGAACCTGCATTTCCAATAAGCTCCCAGGTGAAGCAGATTCTGCCAATCTGCAGAAAACATGCCTTGTTTCTAAGGCATGACAGCCAACCACGGGCCTACCCTCTTCCTTCCAGCTGTTATGCATTCTGTACTCAGTATCCTGTACAGGCTGGCTGGAACTTTTCAAGAAAAAGATATAAACCATCGTTTCTATTCACTAGCATGAAAACGTTGAGGTGGGGGACTGTTATTTAGCAGATGGGAATGCTACAGAAGGCACAGGAATTTGAGGTTAACAAGAGGCAGTGCCCTCAAATTCTAATAATAATATTAGGAACAAACATTTACCCTGATTTAAGTATAAAACACACCTAACTGGCACAGGCTATATTTTCATGAAGTTTAAGAGTCAAAACCTGACATAAAACAGTTGACACACGTAGAGAGAAAATATTAAGAGCAACTATTTCCAAGCTTGATGCCTATTAAATAGTTGGAGTGGTGGGCATTTTTGCCCAGAAATAACCACATCCATGGATACTATGGAGTTCAGTTTTATGCTTTCAGAATACTGATTCAAACCTGCAGGAAAAACTATTTGAAACCATATGCTTTAAAAAACAAAACAAATAAAAAGACTTCCTATTTTGGACCAGTTCATCAACCACTTGGACCTCAGAACATTCTGCATTCTGTTGCCTCAGAGCATTAACCCCATGTTCTATTTCCAGGAACTATGGCCTACTTCTGGTGAAAGGACTTCCCTTTCAAGCCACTTCAAAGAGAAAGGGAAGAAATCAGAGGTCTTTCAGGCTGAAAAAGTAGCAGTAAGCAACATAAGATCAGCACTTCAATACAGTAATCCATATTCAAATCAGTGTGTCAGGCTGAACATTTTACTACAGGCTGTAGAAAAAGCGAGGCTGACACTCTTGCCTGGGGTACAATGAATAGGGGAAGAAACTTGATAGTGATTTCAGAAATTTAATATAAGAGCTGCTCTCTATCTGCTCTAAGAGAAAGAAAATGCACCCACCCCCTTCATTAGAACATTATTGGAAGCTTCCTTACCAATACAATAGGACTTAGCATGTAAATAATTCCCTCCATCTTAATTCTCACAACATTAAATAATGCTTATGAAGTTTTTAATGACATGGGAAAATGCTCATATCAAAAGTTGAGGAAAACAGACCCAGGGCTGTAAATATTCGATGACCTTAATGATGTAAAAAGTGTATAGGAATGGGGCATCTGGGTAGTTCAGTTGGTTAAGCATCTGACTCTTGGTTTCGGCTCAGGTCATGATCTCATGGTTTGTGAGTTCCAAGCCCAGTGTCGGGATCCACACTGACAGCACGGAGCTTGCTTAGGATTCATCTCTCCCTGCTCTCTGCCCCTCCTTTGCTCGCTTTCTCTCTGTCTCTCTCTCTCTCTCAAAATAAATAAATAAATTTAAAAAATAAAGCCACTGAAAGTGTATAGGAAAAAGACACCAATATTTTTACCAGAGGAGAACTTTGGGTGGTAGGATTATGGGTAATTTTTATTTATTTTGTTCTTTACTTTTCTCTTTTTTCCAATTATGTACAAGGAGAATATATTCAGGAAAAAGAAATTAAAAAAAAAAAGAATCAGACCATCAGAGAGAGAAATTTTCTTTCTTTCTGGGCAACTATTCCAGAAATACAGTAATTTGAACCTTGTATAATTAACTTACAAATTGGCTGGCAATGAGAAAAGAAAACACCTTACCTTTAGCAAAGTTGTATTTATAGGATTCAGGCGAGAATTGCATTCAACCTTAAAAAAAAAGAGAGAGAACAATTTTATGAACTATTAGAAAAATAGGAAATAGCTTGGCACGAGAATGATCTTCCAAGATCAAAAGCTCATTTTGGAGATGGCTCAATCAGCCAAAGAAATGTCCAAAATACAAAGTAAGAGATATGTGATGCATTTTACATCTGATTATTTCTGAGTAAATCTAAAAAGTCTGGCTAATTTCATTTTCTGAATCTGTTGAGAGTATGTAAAGAACTAAATGTTCAATCTAATTTCTCCTACTGGCTACATAACTTGGGGGTTAGTTACCTATTTTAAAATGTGAATTGGACCATGGCCCTCACCAGCTGGGGTCCTGATGGCTTCCCAGCACAAATGGCCCTGACTAAGCCCTTTGCACCCGCTCAACCCCACCCCACAGTTTACCCCTTTCCTGTGTCCTGGGTTTGCCATTCCTCACGCCCTCTTTCCTGAGTCACAAGGTCTTTCACTGCCCCACCTAAATACTGACCACTCTATGTTCTCTTCTCTCACAGCAGTCATCATAATAAAGAATTACAACCTATCTATTTACATGTTTGGTATCTTATACTCTTAGATCCATGGAAGCAGGGACCTCAAAGAAAATGTTTTAGGGACATAATCTGCAGGTTCAGCAATGTTTTATGGCTAATTTGATCAACTAAATCTCTCCTTTTTTCTTACACATGCTTGCCAAGCACACACATAAAAACACTGCTAAGAGCCTGGAATCTAGTGGGGGTGAAAATACATAATACAAGGCTGAAGGACATCACTTCAAAATTTCACAACTGAGCTGAGCGAGTAGAGAAGGATAAGTAGGATTTCAAGAGATAGAGTGAGAAGGGGTAGGTGTTTGAAGGCTTCCAGAGTCAAGGGAAAAGCATAAGCAAAGGACCAGGTGATGTGAAGTGGATGTGCAGAGCACGTGTGGGTTGCAGAGTAAGTGTGGTGTGAAGACGCACTGCGAAGCGAAGCAAGTCTGGGAGGCAGACTGGAGCTGACCATAGAAGGCAAGAGGCCACAGAAGGTTTCTGAGGTAAAAGGATTTGAGTTGTTTTAGGAAAGTAACCAGCAGTGGCCTGTATGACAGACTACAGAGGCAGCAAGCCAGTTAGGGAGTTATTCAAATTACCTAGGCAAGAATCAGTAATCCGGCTGAACTCTGGGGATTGCTGATGGGCAGGTATACAAAACTCTTCTACAATCAGGGGATGATTTAAAAGCCAGGATCACCAAACCAAAGTTTTGCTCTATACAAATGACAATGCAGGCAGTAATAAGCAAATGTACCAGTTTAGTACAGAATTATCCATTAACTCTGAAGGGGAGAACTTAAAAACTGGATCCCTAACTGCCAAGTATAGGTGAGAACATAGTAGATATGCAATAAATATTTTCTGGAAGAATGAGCTCCCATATCTGGATTTAATATAATAAATATGCTTTCCTTGGTTCACCACTTTGTAATTTCTACCAACTCTATAAGAATTCTCCATAGCTGGTGAGCCGAGCCAAGCACAATGGTTGGTTTTTTGACATGTCTACACTCTCTCCAGCTCCCCAAATGCAAAGACTCCATCTTACTCATTTTTGTATTCTCCACTGTATCGAGCAAATAGGGAGGAAGCTCAAAAAATGAGGCTGAATGAGTAAGTGAGCAAGAACAGTTAGCAAAAGGTACCAAAACTTGAGGAGTTCCTTCCTGCTCTTCCCTGCATGGATAGCCTTCTAACCCCTACCAATCTATGGGATAAAATGCTAGCTCTTACAAGGGAGCTACGTTTGAATCTGTCTAGAAGAAAGGCTAAATCTGTCTAGAAGAGCATCTACTTTGTGGTACACACAGGCTCCTGAAATTCTTATCTATAAACACTGAAGGCGTGGAAATCATGACACAAGACCTTAGCTGTACTGACCAATCTATATAGTCATGTAAAATTACTGGAAATGTTGCTTTAAGTCCATGCAAGTTAAAAAAAAAATTCAGTATTAGAAAATTCTGATAAGGGTATCTTCTAAAAACAACACTCTTTTCTTGTTTTAGGTTATATGTTTATGAAGAAAAAAAATTTTTAAAAGTAATCTCTACACCCAGCGTGGGGCTCAAACTCACAACCCCAAGATCAAGAGTAGCATGCTCCACCAACTGAGCCAGCCAGGCCCCCTGAATAGATGTTTTTGATAGGTATTTTTGTAGCATGTATCTCCACCTTTTAGTTAGAAAACAATGACCTTTATCAAACTGCTTCATGAAAAACTGGGATCATCACTATAACTTTGTAACACTGGGGGAATTATTTATTTTATTTATTTATTTATTTATTTATTTATTTATTTGGACGTGAGCACATTTACTTCTGTGCTCAAGCCGTGCCATGTATTTTATTTATTTATTTGGACATGAGCACATTTACTTCTGTGCTCAAGCCGTGCCATGTATTTTATACCAGACACAGAATGTTTTACAGGATAATTCAGGGAGGTATGAATATATCATCATATCTACTTCACCCCAGCCCCATAAACCTTGTCTATATCTACACCTCTGATTAGTTACTAGACTCCCTTTCCAAAAAGCCTTACTCCCTCATGTTTTTCTCTAAACAGGGCAGAAGTGAAGACTGTCAAAGAATACCCGGTAATCTCACACAGATACCTAAGTTACGTACACTGTAGGAAAAACAAGTGCAGACATAAAAAATGTCAACTTCATTTGTAATAAAAAAAAAATACATATTAAAACAGTGGGACACCATTTTTAACCTATCAAATTATTAATAAAATTTAAAAATCTAATGCTGGACAGGATGCTGTGAAACAGGCACTCTCATACATTGCTGATACCAACACACTGCTATCTATATCCCTTCTGAAAGCAATTTGGCAAATGTTATAAAATTTTTTGCAAAGGTTTATGATTTTTGACACATTAATTCCACTTCTAGAAATCTATCCCAGGGAAATGATCAAAAATTCATTATAGATGTTCAACAGCAACATTATTAATGGTGCAAAATCTGATATAATCAACTGGAGAATGAGGTTAAGTAAACAAAGGTACATTTACAAGACTAAATATTATACAGATGTATGTACTGACTTTATAATATGGAAAAAGGCTACTAAAAATACTATCAGTAATCAGGTCCCCAAACCTTATATGTTTAGTATCACCCAGTGTATGTTAGAGGAAAAGATAATAGTTTACCTTTGGGTAACGGGATTGTGATTTTTCCTCCTGTCCTTCTACTTTTTAATTTTTTCATTTTGTCTACAATGAGCATATATTATTTTTACCAATGTGTTATGTACTTGAGGAGGAGGCAGAGGAAAGCATAAAGTCTCTCAGCAGCCTTCCAGCCTGCTGATACAGTTCCAGGTGTATGGTGGCTGCAGAAGGCCGAGGCTGTCAGAAATCTGACAATAAGCAAATGGTGTTTAGTTATACTACTTGCCACGAAGTGAATGGCAGCACATAAAGCAATCAAAGGTAATAATGATCCTGTCTGATGAAATCTAGTGATTGATGAGGAATTCATTTTCCAAACTGGATAACACGAGCAAACCCTGACACATATAACCAGAAATGAAAGAAAAAACAAACAAACAAACAAACAAAAAAACACTAGTATTTACCAACGGTTTCTAGTGTGCCAACAGTGTGCTGTATATACATTTTACTGCATTTTTTGAAAAACATTTATTTGAGAGAGAATGGGCACGTGTGAGCATGGGAGGGGCAGAGAGAGGGATAAAGAGAACCCCAAGCAGGCTCTGCACTGTTAGCAGAGTCCAACACAGGGCTTGATCCCATGAACTGTGAGTTCATGACCTGAGCTGAAATCAAAAGCTGGACGCTTAACCAACTGAGCCACCCAGGTGCCCCCATTTCATTGCGTTTTAATTTCACTTGTCTTCACAACATCAGGACATACTTACCACAGCCTCGACTGCAGGTGAACTGTCCCCTACCACCAATAGAGTAGAACACCTGAGGAAAGGCAAAGTAAGTGGTGACATTCTGCAAACAGCACTTATATGCTACTGAATACTAAATTAGTCTATGAAAGGCAAAAATATTTAGCAACTCACTAGGGAAACTGAGGTACTTACTTTAATGTCTTCGATTTATTATCATTTTGGCCCAGCAAAGGTCTTTCAATCTCCAGGTCTCTGCGTCTAGAAAAAAAGAAGGAAGCAATACACTTTTCAGGTAAAATCATGGCAATTCAGATTATTTCCTGGTTGTGAAAACCAAAATGTTTTGGAAGGAATATGAAACTCTCTTTCCTTCACACCTGATGAGGGAAAGGGCCCTGTGCACTTTGTTCACAAGCAGCCCTCTCAGTAGCATCGTGAGTGGTACAGAGCAGGAACAAGGTTCCTGGCTCAACCCTGATGGACACAGTGGGATGCTAAAAGTTTAGAGGCAACTTCAAAACTCAATGACAATGCTACTGAAATCCTCAAGTTCTAGTGTTTAATTTTCCAACTAGTTTATAGGAATAAATTCCTTAAGAAAAGGGGAACTTTTGAGGGAAAACCTGTAACTAACATAGTTTTACATGGTACTTAATAAACCTTTCTGATTTCAACTAAAAATAAGGAGGCTCTGTTATACAGAGGAAGGAGCTAGAGAGACCAAGTTCAAAATCTCTGGGTGAGTTTGGGTAAGTTACAGCTGACCCATTTTCTCAATCTTCTCCCATGTACCCAGAAAGCTAGCAGGAGCTAATATTTTTACCCTGGAAAAGCTGGTCCCAAGATAAGAATCAGGCTCTCTCAATGACTGGGGGAGACACGAAAGTAGGTTTTAGAATACCAAACAAAAGAGAATTTACTAGTGTCCATGCGCAACTTCTGCCTGATGACAAGATGTCAGCAAAGAGAAACGGAATCAAGGCCCAAGACTTCTATTCTTTCCTTCTTCTATATGTGTTTTTCTGTCTCGCCTCACACTACCTGTATGTTTTTGTGTGTATGTAACTTAGGTACTTTTTTGTCTTAAAACATCCTAAAACTACAACTGGTACTTGAATTTGCCCAAAACAGCCTTCAGTTCATGCATTCTTTTCCCCCCTCCCCCCAAGTAATCTCTACGTCCAACACGGGGCTCGAAGTTACAACCCCAAAATCAAGAGTCGCACATTCTACAAACTGAGACAGCCCCCATTCATTCTCCTTGAAAGCTGTTTTCCTATCTGTCTGAAAGCCCCTCTTTTTCTGTGGTACAACATCATGAAAGCAATCTCATTACACAACACTGGAAAAAGTAGTTTATTTCCCCTTCTACTCTCCTTCAAATGTCCATTATCTTTTTAGAACTAGTTTATACTTAAGTGGAGGAATAGAAAACAACTGTACCCATTATAAGAACCCAGGAAGAGCTGTAGGTTTTCTTGGTTGATATCTTGGGCAATATGCAGTCGGTAAGTTTGAATCAGGTCCAGGTTGGCCTGCAACTCTTCCTAGAACAAGTGAAAAGAGACACAGGTAAACTTCTGAGCTACAGCACAAGTGTATGTTGTTTGGTTTGCATTCTCAATGCCCAAAGCCAAATCTCTCTGCTCATGATGGCAAGTGGGGCACAGGGTATGACTCTTAATCTTGGGGTTGTGAGTTCAAGCCCCATGTTGGGTGTAGAGATTACTTTAAAAAAACAAAAATAAATAGAACATAAGACTTCTCTTAATAGACATAAATCTTTATAATTAACTTATCTGTACTGATATAATACAAATATAATCACTGTTACATATATATATATATATATATACATATATATACTATCACTTAGTAATATCTATAGATTACATTCCATTTATATTTTTCAAGTTAATTTATCATTTATTTAATCTTATTACCAATACTATTAATGGTATAAAATACAAGAGAAACAAATAGTTCATGCAGTGTAGTGAGTCTCCCTCCCAACCAACCATTGTCCAACGGTCTCTCTCTTGCTGGCTTTCTAGAGGTCATTAGAACAGCTGCCAGGTTCTTGTGTACACAAGCATATATGTACATATGTGTACACCTGTACACAAGCACACACACATCCAGTAATCGGTTTTAAGCAGAAGAGAAAATGTTTGCTTTGGTGGGAAGAAATGTATCAGGGATAGTGAGGAAGCCAGTTAATCCAGGGCAGTGTGTGTAAAGGTCACCATGAAATCTTGTAGAGAAATATAGATAAGGAAAATATTTGTTTGCATTCTTACTACTGTATGCATGAAGTGAGCCAAGAATACAATTGGAAACTGACCAAATGGATCAGAGTCCACCTGAAACTGAAGGGCACTAGAATCACTCTGAGAAAAGTGGTAAATGCTAAAGAAATTATAATAAAAGTAAATAACGAATGAAGCACATAGTAATTGGAGATGAAATGATCTAACCAGCTCTCCCTTAAGAGTTTAGAGAGGAACCTGAATAGCAAAATTTGAGATAAAAGAGGGAAGAAGTGATAATGGTATAAAAGGGGTAAAACTGGCTTAAGTGCTAACGGACTTCTTAGGTAAAGCTGTTATATAAAAATTGCCCCCCCCTTTTTTTTTTTATAAAAAACACAAATCGTGGTCTGCTAGACATACCTTGCTTCTCCCCTTAAAGGATGGTAGAGATCACTCCTTACCATATGTATGTATCATATATGTAGCTGTCTCGTTTATTTATACTACCTGTTTCTTTACAACCTTAATACAAATGGCCACTCTTGCCCGTGACTCTGGGGATCATGACCTGAGCCAAAATCAAGAGTTGGACACTCAACCAACTGAACCACCCAGGCACCCCACAAATGACCACTCTTTTTAATTTTTGCAAATTTGATAGATAAAAAGAAGATATTGCTGTGGTTTTTTCTTATTGGTGAAGGTAAGATTATTCATGTTTCTAAACCTTATTTGTTCCTATTTCAAAACAATAGAAGCAACATAAGCATTTGCTTGCTTAAATTTTATTTACAATTTTTTTTAAAGTTTATTTATTTTAGCAATATCTATGTCCAGTGTGGAGCTCAAACCCACAACCCCAAGATCAAGAGTCGCACGCTCAGCTGACTGAGCCAGGTGCCCCAAGACTTTATCATTTAAGAGCAGTTTTAGGTTCACAGCAAAATTCAAAGGAAGGCTTCTTTGTTTTGAGCAAACTACTCCTCATTCCTGGAATGATCTTCTCCCCCAGCCCAAATCTAAAATGTTGGATTTTATTTGTCCTTCAAGGCCCAGCTGGGATACCTCTGCTACCTTGAAGCCTTCCCTGATCTTCAAATCAGAAGTAAATCTTTCCTGCCTTTGAATTTCTCTAGGCCCCTCACAGTACCTCTCCTAGGGCACTGTGGCAGAGTAGAAAGAGGAAAGCTTCAGAGTTAGCACAAATCTGGCTTCAAATCTCCTCCCTCGATATGCTATTAGCTGGAAACCAATTCATACTTCATCTGTAAAGTGGGAATAATACAATTCCCATTATGAGATCATTAGATTGAATTAATATACATAGAACATCTGTAGATATTCAATGAAAGGTGGTTCTTACTACTTATCCCTTTTTACCTATGCTACAATAGCATTTCTGTATATCCTATCTCCCTACAGAGTGAACTAGAGAACAAGGGCCATATCTTACATACTTTTGTCTCTTCCACACACTTAGCATGGAATTCTGTAAACTTTGTAAACTCTTTTTTAAGGTACAGTCAAAACCAAGCATCCTATGGGGGAGCTGGGTGACAGTTGGTTAAGGGTCCGACTTCGGCTCAGGTCATGATCTTGTGGTTCTGAGTTGGAGCCCCGTGTCGGACTCTGTGCTGACAGCCCAGAGCCTGGAACCTGTGTCGGATTCTGTGTCTTCCTCTCTCTGCCCCTCCCAACTTGTGCTCTGTCTCTGTCTCTCAAAAATAAATAAATGTTTAAAAAAAACCCAAGCATACTATGTCTACCCACCATGTGTGAAAAGATCATAGTCTTTGAGACTTCCAATTAAAGATGTTGGACTAAAATACTGCTTTACTCTTTCCAGAAAAGTCCTAAAATTAACAGCAAAAATTTTTCTTTGTAGTCATAAACTCATAAGGACAAAGGCAACAGGAAAAGTAACAACAGCAATAACATTCTGAAAGTGGGAAAGCAGAAGGAAGACTATAATCGTTCATTTAGCAGACTCAGTAAGGTTGCTAGGCTGGCAGCAGGGAGAGTGAAAGAAGTCAGCGAACGTGTACCAAGGAGCCTAAAAAGGCTCAAGGACTGTTGGCACCAGTTCTCTCTGCAAGCAGAGGGTAAAGATGGAGCTACCAAAATAAGATTAGCTCCAAGTTCTGTTAAATAAAAATGTAACATCAGGAGGACATAATAATCAAAACACACAAAGCAAAAACAAACAGAATTGAAGGGGGAAATAGAAAATTCAACAATAATAGCTGGTAACTTTAATATCTCACTTTCATTCATGGATGAATAATGAGGTAGAAGATCACAAGGAAACAGAAAACTTGAACAATACTGTAAACCACCAGACCTGACAGACACCCAGAGTACACTCTACTTAATAGAAGCAGAATGAATACACATTCTTCTCATGTGTACATGAAATAGACCACATGTAGAGACCATATGCTAGGACATAATAAATCTCAATAAATTAAAAAATAAATGAAATATTAAATATATCCTCTGATCACAATGGAATAAAGTTAGAAATCAGTAATAGGGAAATCTGGGAAATTAAACAAAATACTCCTAAAAAACTAATGGATCAAAGAAATCACAAGGAAATTAGAAAATACTTGTTTTGTTTTGAATTAAAAACATTTTTTAAATAATTTATTTATTTTTTAATTTACATCCAAGTTAGTTAGCATATGGTACAATAATGATTTCAGGAGTAGTTTCCTTATGCCCCTTACCCATTTAGCCCATCCCCTGCCCCCCACAATCCCTCCAGCAGTCCTGTTTGTTCTCTATATTTAAGAGTCTCTTATGTTTTGTCCCCTCCCTGTTATATTATTTTGTTTCCCTTCCCTTATGTTCATCTGTTTTGAAAAATATTTTTTTAATGTTTATTTATTTTTGAGAGAGTGCACTTGTACACACCCTTGGGGGAGGGGCAGAGAGAGAGGGAGACAGAGGATCCAAAGCGGGCTCTGTGCTGTGGGGCTCGAACTCATGAACTGTGAGATCATGACCTGAGCCAAAGTCAGATGCTTAACCGACTGAGCCACCCAGATGCCACAGAAAATACTTTGAGATAAATGAAACTACCAAAACTTATGGACTGCAGATAAAGTGGTATGGCAAGGGAAACTTATAGCTGTAAATGCCCAGATAAAAAAAAAAAAAGAAAGATCTCAAATCCATAACTAGCATTCCACCTTAAGAAACTACAAAAAGAGGAAACTTAAAGCAAGTAGGAGGGAAATAATAAAGATTAGAGTGGAAATAAATGAAACAGAGAATAAAAAACAGGAGAAAAATCAATAAAACAAACAACTGATTGGCTAGACTACCAAAAAAAAGAGGTAAGATTTGAATTACTTTTAAAAATAGGGAGGAAAGAGGAGACGTTATTTTCAATTTTACAGAAATACAAAGAATTATAAAGGAATATTATGAATAATTTATGCCAACAAATTGGGTAACTGAGATAAAATGGACAAATTCATAGAAAGACACAAAACACCTAAAGCATCTCAAGAGATAGACAAATTTGAATAGACCTTTAGTAAGTAAAGAGATTAAATTAGTAACATAAAAAAACATCCACAAAGAAAAGCTTTGGCCCAGATGGTGTCACTATGAATTCTACCAAAGATTTAAAGAAGAATCAACAGCAATCCCTCCCAAACTCTTACAAAAATTAAAACAGTACTTATCAGATCATTCAAAACCTTATTATCCACCTCGCTCTTCCCTCTGAAAAGAGGACTGGGGTTCCCTCTCCCACCCAATAATTATCCATGACTGTCATTTCCGCTATAGACTTCAGTTTCCTCACCAGTAAAACATGGGGATTGAATAAGATAATGTCTAAAGTTCTTTAAGCATTGATATTCTCTGTTTATTTTGGTTTCTCTTTTCTCTGAAATTTCTATTTTTGTGAAGCCTTTCTCACACCTCATTATGTCTCTGAAGATGTTGGGTGAGGCACGTGATGTTGTCAAACATTAACAGATGGCATGCCGTTACCAGGAACAGGTGGCAGGGGAGGGGATTCTGCCTTCCCTCATCTCTTCAAATGCCAAGAGCCATTTGGCATTGAGTTAATACCTCTCCCCCAAGATTGGTCTTTGCTGGGCCACAAGCATCCCCCTCTGCACTGGACTAGGATCAGGTGAATTCTAAGGCAACCCATCTTTCCTGAGGTAAATAAGGTTTTGCTGGAAGTCAATAAATACGGCTGTCCTAGTTGGACTAGGCACTTACCTGCCCAAAGTGATGAGCCAAAATAATGTCCACAACATTGGTTGTCAAGCCTGAGAGCTAAAAAGATAAAAACGCCGAGTTAAGGGAGTTAAGCATACATAAAAATTTATCAAGCTGTCCACTTACGATTAGTGTACTTTATTGTGTACATGTCATTCTTCAACAAACTAAAGTACAGCTCAGTGTCACACATTTTCATGAGATGAGAGTTTCAAAGACACATGAAAACAAGAAACAATTCAGAAAAAAATGAAGTCTCCCTTCCAGGGAAATAATATCACCTACTTTGAAATAGGTGGCTGGAAGAAATCTTGGCCATTCCTTCTTTGAAAACTTAAGACCTAGAGCTCTTGGCTATTAGCTACTTGATTCCTGCCTGTATTTCCCACATTTACACTAGATTTATGGCCAATAAGGACTGACTTAAAACTACTCCCTTCAAGTCACCCAAGAGACAAAAATGATTTTCTCTCCTCCAGTTTTTGCTCTCTTCATTTTACGGAGTGGGAGGAAACTGCTATGTTTATAAAATGTTCTTGCGTTTGAACATTTTTCCCCTAATTTTTTCCATTTCAAAATGATGCATATCACAGTCTAATAAATGCAGCAATCTGTGCAAATCTGCAGACTGCTAGTCTATTTTCAGAAAAATTTCCAACTCAAATTATGTTGCTGATTCCCTGTAGCCTTCTTCCTTGGTTTTATGCTTAATTCCCACTGCTGACTTGGATCAGAGGTGAAGTGCTGAACTGGGGGTGCAGATGGAGAAGAGGAGATGAGGAGACAGACAAGGATATGGGAAGAGCAGGACCACATAGTCCCAGAAAGAGTAAGGAAGAAAGAAGCCCAGAAATCTTCATAGGGGTTACTAATGATCCAATGGTCATAAATTAAAGATAATTAGAATTAACAACCAATCTCATTACATGTTTAATACTCTAAGATCGTTCTCAAGCTTTTAACAATTTTATTAGGTTATTACACATAATTTATTATACATTACTGAGAATGTTCAGGTCAATCTTAACATACCCATGTAATTAGACAGGAATGAGAACAAATTTTAAATAAGGTTGTAAGAAAGAATTTCCCCTGCATCTGGCAATAGCATCGTTAATACATTTCATCCAAAGTATGCAAATTTCTCTAGAACTTAAAAAGTGGGGAGAAATGGATAAATTTTTTAGAATCTACTCTACTGGCAGGTGGAATATATTTTAATTCTAGTATAGTTAACATGCAGTGTGTTATATTAGTTTCAGGTGTATAATATAATGATTCAACAATTCCATATATTACTCAGTGTTCATCACAGTAAGTGTACTCTTAATCTTATTCACCTATTTCATCCATTCCCCTTCCCACGCCACCCCCACCCCCCACTTCCCTTCTGGTAACCATCTGTTTGTTCTCTGTTAAGAGTCTATTTTTTAGTTTTTTGGTTTGTCTCTCTTTTTTTTCCTTTGTTCATTTGTTTTGTTTCTTAAATTTCAGTAGGTGGAATATTTTAATATTTTAAAGTAATATAAAAGCAACACATGCTTATCATAGAAAATTAGGAAAATATAGAAATAAAAAAGAAAATAAATCATCTGTAATGCTACCAGCCAAAGACACAACTACTAGTAACCAATTATTTTTCCTTTTTTTTTTTTTAATATAGTGGGTAAGTCTCACGTTTCTTTTTCTTTCTTTGTTTTTTTTTTTAATTTTTGAGTGACAGAGAGAGACAGAGCACAATGGGGAGGGGGAGACACAGAGAGAGAGGGAGACACAGAATCTGAAGCAGGCTCCAGGCTCTGAGCTGTCAGCACAGAGTCCGATGCGGGGCTCGAACTCACAAACCGTGAGATTATGACCTGAGACAAAGTTGGATATTCAACCGCCTGAGCCACCCAGGAGCCCCTCTATTTATTTATTTTTAAAGTAATCTCTACACCCAACATGGGTCTCAAACTCACAATCCCAAGATCAGGAGTCAGATCTTCTACTGACAAGCCAGCCAGGTGCCCCAAATTACTTTCCCTCTTTTCGTATGCATATCTACGTAACAAAATTGGGACATATATAGTTTCATCTATTTTTTAAGTATTGAGAATTTTCTCATTTCTTTAAATAACCAAATAAATTTTTGGTTGCAGGATATTCCATTCTATGGTTGTGTCACAATTTTATGGCTCTACAGTATTGGTACTTAGGTTGTTTCCATCTGTTTGCCCTATGCTTTAATGAATATTTTGGCTCTGTGATTTCCTAGCTGTGACCTTAAGCAAATGGCTTAATTTCTCTGTGGGATAAGAATAGGACCACTTCACTGGGCTGTCCTGAAAATGAAAAATTTAAACATAGAGAAAACATTTAAGAATAGTGCCTGCTATGTAGCAAATACTAGACATGTATTAGATTCTTAAGAAATTATTATCCTTCTATTTAAATCTTTGTAGATATCACTACTTATCCTTCAGATAAGTTCCTAGATATTGAATTACTGGATCTCATGGTTGAGTACCAATACAGGTTCTTAATACATGTGACAAGCTGGGGAGTGGTATTTTGGAGCCTATCTCCAGTGGTGGATCAGAATGAACATTTATGGCAAGTTAAAAATACTCAGAAGCAGATATTTATTTAAAAATGAGATTGTTGGGGCGCCTGGATGGCGCAGTCGGTTAAGCGTCCGACTTCAGCCAGGTCACGATCTCGCGGTCCGTGAGTTCGAGCCCCGCGTCGGGCTCTGGGCTGATGGCTCAGAGCCTGGAGCCTGTTTCCGATTCTGTGTCTCCCTCTCTCTCTGCCCCTCCCCCGTTCATGCTCTGCCTCTCTCTGTCCCAAAAATAAATAAACGTTGAAAAAAAAAAATTAAAAAAATAAATAAATAAATAAAATAAAAATGAGATTGTTACATTAGGCATCTTTTAGCAAGTAATGAAAGCTTGGGTTATTTCTTCTCTGGAAAACTTTATAACATCACTGATTTAGTCTAAACCTCATAGTTTTATTTATTTATTATATGTATTTTCAGTGTTTGTTTATTTTGAGAGAGAGAGACAGAGACAGAAAAGCAGGGGAGGAGCAGAGAGAGTGGGGATAGAGAGAAATTCAAGCAGGCTCCATGCTATCAGTGCAGAGCCTGACACAGGGCTTGATCTCACAAATCTTGAGATCATGACCTGATCCAAAATCAAAAGTTGGATGCTTAACTGCCTGAGCCATCCAGGTGCCCCCAAACCTCATAGTTTTAGGTTAAAATAACATACAAATAACATTTGTACTTTGGTAGGGAAAAATGTTTCAAAACTGCTTCCTTTTCTAACCTAAAAACAGCAAATGACCTTTTCAGCATAGGTCATTTCAATGCAAATGTTATTTAATAATATGCTTTTACCCTTATTCCCTCTTTTCACTCTGGTTGTTGCTGGGATTGTTTATATTTGTAAAGTCATTAGCATGTACTCCTGTAGATTCCTATCTCCTTGAACAGATTTTAGATAACACTCTATCTAAATAGCAAATGCCACGTAGATAGCAAGTATCTTCATTTTTTCAGATGGCACACATCTTCAATCCCACCAATCTTTGGGAGCAGTGGCATGGACAAGTTATTTGCGGTTTAGTGAAGAGATTCATTCATTCATTCGTTTCACTCATGAAAACAGTGAACATGAAAACCAAAGATTGGGAGAAGATATTTACATGTATCCATCAAAGGATTCAGACACAAAATGTAGAAAGAACTCTTACAGATCAATAAGAAAAAGACTAGCAACCCGATTAAGGGGGAAAAAAAGGCAAAAGACTTGACCAGTCACTTCCTTAGAGGATACTGAAATGGCCACTAAGTTTTAGGAAAGGTGCTCTGTCTGGCATCATAGGCCCTGAGGGAAATGCAAATTAAAACCCGGCATTATTTCCCCATAAGCATTGCTTAAAATAAGAAAGATGGTATAATTAAAAATTGTTTTTTAATAACTAAACCTATTTTGCTGATGGGTACCATATAGAAACAAGCTAGTATTACAAATAAAACTGCTCATCTTTTACAAAAATTAAAATGACTTTCAAATGTTAGGGAAGAGGTGGAACAACTGGAACTTTCATGTATTGCTGGTGTGTAAACTGGCCAAACACTGTGGAACACTGTCCGTATCTACCAAAGCTAAATATACAGCTGCCTTATGACCCATCAATTCCACTCCTAGAGACCCAGGAGAAATGAATGTGTACGTCTATGGAGAGACAGGTAAAAGAATGTGCACAGGAACTTTACTCATAATAACCAAATAACAAACAACTTATTTTGTGTATTTACACCATAGACTAATAAACAAGAATTAAAAGAACTACCATTACACACAACATGAAAAAGAATCACTATGAATGAAAGAAGCCAGATACAAAAGAATACATATTCTATCATTCCCTTCTAATTATATGAAGTTTAAGAATAGAGAAAACCAATCTATGGTGATAGAAGTCAGAAAACAGTTGTGTCTGGGAAGGAGAAGAAGTATTAATTAAAGCAAAGGCATAAGGGAATCCTTGGAGCTGGAAATATTCTGCATATTGATTGGGTGGCAATTATATATGCACACATTCATGAAATTATATACTTAAAACTTTTTGCCTTTGACTGTATACACTTCAGTGAAAAAATAAAAATAAAAATAAGACATTTTGAGAGGGGACCGAGAGATGACCCAATGAATACCATTTAGTGCTTACTTTGGAAGCTGCCCAGTCAATCCAGCCTTTAGCACAAGGGTCAACGTTAATAAGCACAAGGCCTTCCACGAGTTCTGGATGATTGAGCTGAAATAGACAAAGACAACAGTTTGAAAGTTCCACTCCCAGCATTCTTCTATAAACACTGGAGCATGGTTAATCAATTCTTATGTATTATGCCATAATGCCTCAGATTTGAAAGTAAGACTTCAGAGAGGTGCTAGGTGCAGAATATTTGGAAAAATTGCTCTTTAAGTCTGACTTAACATCTGGAAAACCAGTTCCTTAAAATGCTATGAAATGATCTTGCCTGGCAAGGATCTGTGAGGAGACATGATATTTATTTCCTCATCAGAGGAAGGCACCTGGTAGTATCTCTGCAGTTGTTTAGCTCATGGTGGGTTCTCCCTGCTGGGAAAGTACCCTTGGAATTACTTGGCATAAGGGGCTGCTGAGGCTTAGACTGGAGAATTTCACATTCATATAGCCTTGACCCCAATAGGAGCTTCTTACGTTTTTTTGTTTTGTTTTTTGTTCTTCCCCCAGAAAGCACCTGAATGGGTGATACCACCCTACCCCAAAAGACTGTCCTATCACCCAGGAGGCATCTGAAAAACATTTCTTTTAAAAAATTTTTTTTAGATTTTATATTTATTAAAAAAAATTTTTTTAATGTTTTTATTTACTTTTGAGAGACAGAGAGAGAGACAGACAGACAGAGCATGAGCAGGGGAGGGGGAGAGAGAAAGGAAGACACAGAATCTGAAGAAGGCTCCAGGCTCTGAGTTGTCAGCAAAGAGCCTGATGCGGAGCTCAAACTCGTGAACTGTGAGATCATGACCTGTGTCGAAGTTGGACGCTTCACTGACTGAGCCACCCAGATGCCCCTTTTAGATTTTATTTTCAAATAATCACTACACCCATCGTGGGGTTTGAACTTACAACCCCAAGATCAAGAGTCACAAGCTCTACTGACTAAGCCAGCCAGGCACCCTTGAATTAAGTAAGTAAGTAAGTAAGTAATTAGAGTGTGTGTGAGAGTGAGCACACACAAGTGTGCACAGGGGAGGAGCAGAGGGAGAGGGAGAGAGAGAATTTTCAGCAGACGCCACACCCAGTGTGGGCTTGATCTCATAACCGTGAGATAATGACCTGAGCGGAAATCAAGAGTTGGATGCTTAACCAAATGAGCCACCCAGGCACCCACCCTGAAAAAATTTCTTAATTTCTGTTTCTTAAATAGAAATCAACACAGACATTTCTATTTACACTCAAAACTCTCCAGTTTACTTCCTTTCCCTCTGATTACACTGATTATGCTCACTATAGAAAATCTGATAAACAGAAATTACAAAAATTAGGAAATAAAAACTTGTATTATCTAACCACACAACATCAGTCCCTGTTAATTAATATTTTGGTATACTTCCCTCTAGTCCTTTCCTATGTCTATCACAAACTATGGTGAATCTGTATTTTAATTTTTTTGTTAATGTTACAGTATATGTGAATCACATATCATTACAAACTCTTCTTATAAAATTTTAATGGCTTCACAAAATTCCATACATGTTCTCTAAGAATTACTTTTTATTGATGATACCCTGCCCTCATTCATGATTTCTCAGGTACTGTAAGTACAAAACAGGGCTTTCTACAAACCTTTTTCTGTTGTTGACAGAATTTACAGAAAAACTGACATAAGACCCACAGTAGTACCTGGTCACTAACAAAGCAGTAGAGCTGTGACCTAGGCAGTGCCTCAAGGGTAGCAGGACTAATCCTCTGTACTTACTGCAAATCTGCTGAGGATGTAAGCTCCAGCTCCAACTCCAATCCCAATGATGCTTTTCAGACTGTGAAAGGGGACATACCAACACTGATAAGATTAACTCACTTGGAGGGGACATGGCATAATGGAAAAAACACAACTGGGTTCAAATCTGGCTCTGATGCTTACTGGGTTCTAGAAGCTGGTCAAGTTTTTTTTAACTTTCTGAGCCTCAGTTCCCAATCTATAAAAGGATATAACCACCTATTTCTAAGTTGATTTTAAGGGTTAAGTGAAATATGACTAAAACCTGGAGTCATTCTAATAGCTCCCTCTCCTATCACCTCAATTTTCAACCTAACAGTAAGTCCAAAGAGTCTACCTCCAACATATTTCCATCTATCTCTATATACTTCACTCCAGCCCCAGGCATTCAGTATCTAGTCGTCTCTTGCCTGACTGCTGTAATAGTTTAATGGTCTCCTGCTTATTCTTTTTTACTCTTCTCCAACTCATTCTCCCCACAGCTAGACTAATTCTTTTTTTTATTAAAAAAATTATTTTTAACATTTATTTATTTTTGAGAGACAGCAACAGAGAAGGAGCAGGGGAGGGGCAGAGAGAGAGGGAGGCACAGAATCTGAAGCAGGCTCCAGACTCTGAGATGTCAGCACAGAGTCTGACACGGGGCTCAAACCCACGAACCGTGAGATCATGACCTGGGCCAAAGCCTGACACTTAACCGACTGAGCCACCCAGGCGCCTCTAGAGTAATCCTTTTAAAAAATATAAACAGCTTTACTGAAATGCAATTTAATACCTAGAGTGACCATTTAAAAGACTAAACTGAAAAAAAAAAAAAGGCAAAATTAATGCACATTCTTATCTAACCCATTTTTAAATTCTATACCTGAAAGAAAAAAAAAAGACTAAATTGGGTATCACTCCCCTACTTAAAACTTTTCTTTTTTTAAAAAAAATTTTTTTTTTCAACGTTTATTTATTTTTGGGACAGAGAGAGGCAGAGCATGAACAGGGGAGGGGCAGAGAGAGAGGGAGACACAGAATCGGAAACAGGCTCCAGGCTCTGAGCCATCAGCCCAGAGCCCGACGCGGGGCTCGAACTCACGGACCGCGAGATCGTGACCTGGCTGAAGTCGGACGCTTAACCGACTGCGCCACCCAGGTGCCCCATTTTTTTTTTTTTTTAATTTTTTTTTTTTCAACGTTTATTTATTTTTGGGACAGAGAGAGGCAGAGCATGAACGGGGGAGGGGCAGAGAGAGAGGGAGACACAGAATCGGAAACAGGTTAAAACTTTTCAATATTTTTTTTTGTCTTTTGAATAAAATCCCCAATTCTTACCTGATCTGTGAGACTATGTAATTGGGTTCTTGTCTATTTCTCAAATTTCATTTCATGCCTTTCTCCTACTTGCTCATTTGGTCCAGGACTTCTGGAAATATTATTCCTTCTGTCTGGAATCCTCTTGCCCTGGCTCTCTGTCTAGGTACTGGCCTAGACATGTTCTTTTTTTTTTAATTTTTTTTTTCAACGTTTTTATTTATTTTTGGGACAGAGAGAGACAGAGCATGAACGGGGGAGGGGCAGAGAGAGAGGGAGACACAGAACCGGAAACAGGCTCCAGGCTCCGAGCCATCAGCCCAGAGCCCGACGCGGGGCTCGAACTCACGGACCGCGAGATCGTGACCTGGCTGAAGTCGGACGCTTAACCGACTGCGCCACCCAGGCGCCCCTGGCCTAGACATGTTCTTAGAGAGGCATTGCTCAACTAGCCTTATCTCTGTAAACCTAGCCCTTCTCTAAGGCATCACCCTCACTGACTTCTCTTACAACACTTTAGTTGTGATTATTATTTGTTGTTAATTATTCCTCCCACTAAAATGTAAGTAGGCTCTGTGAGGACAGTGACTATTCCATTTGTTCACCATCGTAGTCCCTAGATCAGACACATGGTAGAAATTCAATAAACACTGTGTTAAGGAACTGCAGAATGAACCTACCTTAAGTGGGTAAGAACAGGAGGCAGCATTTCAGCCAACTCATCCATTGTGGGGTACTGGTACCTGAAATCCAGAAGGATACCTCCTGAATTAGAATGCACCCACATTTCCCAATCACAAGAACAGCCAGAAGAGTATGGGGTTCTTAGAGATAAAGCATTCCCTTTACCAAAGGCAGAAAGGAGATGATGTGTGGAAATGACTGTGACATGCTGTGTCTCTCTCTAAGACTTCCATGCTGAGAAGAAAGGAGAAGAATCTATGTGTTTCTATTTTCTAAAGGGCAGTCTCTGGGACCAGAAGAAGCCATTTGAACAGAACAGGTAATATGGCTCTCTCTGAAGGCATTTCCAAATCCCTAACAATCACTTCAACTGGGATTGAGGCTCAGAAAACTTCCAGCAATAACAGCCAATTGAGGAGGTGGCTTTTGGTCTGCGGCTTATAATCAGGCAGCTAAAGGCAAAAATAAACAAAGGTTTACTGGGCCTAACCACATTGGACCCTTGTCTATTTCTCAAATTTCACTTCATGCCTTTCTCCTACTTGCTCATTTGGTCCAGGGCTTCTGGAAATATCATTCCATATCCTAGACTCCTCATCATGAATGCTGATTTGTTTTACTTAGACATAAGATAATGTGGTTACTTTATTGCTTTTGAATTTGGTGTATGATATGAACTACATGATCCTAAGATGGTCAAGCAAGGCCAGGAGCCGATTCAGACTAGGAACTCAAGAAAAGAAGGGAGCATCCATAAAGATTACAGAATCAAAGATGGAAAGAGACCTTAAGACAATCTAGGATCTATTCTATATGTGACAGGGGAATCAGCCTGCCTCTGCCTGAAACACTTTTTAAGTGATGGAGTGCTGTTGAGCCATTTGTACACAAAACAGAAAAAAGGAACCAGATATAAATCTTGTTGGATATAAATTGGTCATTGGTCAATTTGCATCTGAGAGACAGAACAGCCCGAACATGTCAATAACATGGATTCTGGAGCCAGACTGCCTCAGTTAAAATTCCAGCTCTGCTACGTATTTGTTATGTGATCTTGGCAAAGTTACTTAATATTCCTGGGCCTCAGTTTCCTCGCCTGTACAGCAGGAATAATAGTAAATCTATCCCATAGTTCTGTGAGGGTTAAATGACTTAACAGATATGAAACGTTTAAAGCAATGTCAGGAATGCTGTTTAAGTCCAATGTAAGTGTTGGTTATTTTTTACCTGCAATGGTCTATTTCACATCAGTCCCTGGCAGAGGCAGCTCTGGAGAGGAGCCAAGGGAAAGGGGAAGAATCTGTAA
The DNA here is from genome assembly GCF_022079265.1 of Lynx rufus. NCBI lineage: Eukaryota > Metazoa > Chordata > Mammalia > Carnivora > Felidae > Lynx > Lynx rufus. The sequence continues at coordinate 22,730,412 of NW_025814896.1, read as the reverse complement.
TTTCACAGCTTGTGCTTTCACTCCCCCTTCCAAGGTCTTTTCCGTAATTACAATGTCCATGGAAGAGTGAGGGAGACTGTGGTTCCACCATGCAAAGCAGGTTTAGGATGAGGCCAAGAGCTCCAAGTCCAGTCAAAATGCATCTCTATTTGACAGGGCAGCTTCTCAGAATAAATGCTTACAAAAATATTCAAATTCCCATCACTAGACTGGGAGGTGAGGTTGGGGAGGTGCTCCCAGGAAGTACAGATGGATTGGAATTTGTTCTAGGTAGTTGGAAGTTTTAGGGAGGGACACAGAAATGACATTTTAAAAAGATGAGGAAGGGGACAGATAAAAGACAGTGACATGTGGGTGTTTCAGACACTTAAGCCTTGCAATTACAAGGTGACAGATTCCCATCTATGGAGAACCATTCCTGGACATAGGAAAATATGCAGTTTCCCTCAACAGATTGTATGCAACAATCCTCTCAGAGCAAGGAAAGAAAGAGGATAGTTGGTTGATAAGTATAACCACAGCCTGTGCTAAAATCAACAGGAGAAATCAATGCTACTTCTCCCACTGTAGCTCAATCATTTGCTCTTCTGAATGCATGGCTTCTAGAAGGTCTTGCTTGTGGCCTTACCCTGTTGGGAAAGAAGGTGCACCTTCCTGCTGGCCTGGGGCATCCACATGACAGACAGCAAAGTGCTGGGTGATCTCTTGCATATCCTCAAAGTTAAAAAATGCATTGAAACAGGATTTATCTGCAAGAATAAAAATACTCATAAGTCACAGACTCTCTCTCTCCCCAACTTTCAACGGAGTGTCCATACAGTCCTCTTCATTTCTCTCCAGTTTTCTTCAACTCAATTAATTCCATATCATTGTCCTCTTTCACTCCTTTTATTCAATGTTCCACCAAAATGAGGTGTCAGAACAATGTGATTCAAGCTGCCCTAAAGGCTGAATACCAGACATCCCAATGACCTGAAAACGACACTGAATTCTCAATTCTACAGTGTCTAAAAAATGGAAACCAATTCTGGTATTGCACAAAATAATCTTGCACCCATCATGCTGTCATTTCTCATGTACCTTATTCCCCCATCTGACACAGAGACGCTAACTATATTCCAAGAATGTGGCTAGAGTAAATATCCTGGGCTACTCACATTCACCATGTGGAAGACTGTCCCTTGGAAAAATTGCTGCAGTGTAGAGATGGGCTGCTGCTTTAATTTCTACCCTGTTAGTATAACTGCTTAAATCACTTCTCATGCTTAAGGGGCTACAAAAGCTCCAGAACTAAACTGTAGCCTCAAATAAATGTAGGCCACCTCTGAAAGCCAGAGAAGCATGGGAGAAAAACATTCACATGTACAAGCTCTGAGCCTGTGGCTAGAGCCAGAATCATACTATCTAGAGAAGTCCACTTAAAATCACTGATGACAGGCTATAGGAAGAACACTTTCACTAATTCATTGAAGGGCTCACAACAAAGTTAAGTTGAAAAAAACCAAAGAAGTATAGACTTAAACAAAACAAACAACTGATTTCTATTCTACTTTTTTTTTTTTTAAGACATACTTTATTATTTTTTTTTTTTTTAAGTAAGCTCTATGCCCAACGTTGGGCTTGAACTCATGACTCTGAGATCAAGAGCTGCATGCTCTATTGACTGAGCCAGCCAAGCGCCTCTCAGTTCTGCCCTTAACCAGTTCATCCTTTACCAGTTAAGACACAAAGGTGAGATATAATTCCAGTATCCCCCAAACGCATTTTCCTGCACACTTCCCAGACACTTCAACCCTGCGTTAATATGTGTAACAATGAGGAGGGAAGGTTAAGCCAGAGAGGAGAAAACCTGTGCTCTGTTAGAATACTGGGGTTTCTTCTTTTTAAAAATAAATATACAAAGATTAATTATTATAATAAAAAAGGAAGGTATAAAATCATATACATACGATTGAGGCCAATGTCATGATATGTCAGAATAACTGGTCTGTTTCCCTTTGGGAGGCCTCTGATGGTGACGTGAACCACACCGTGAGTTGTTTCTATGTCATGTTCCTGTAACAAGACAATGTATTGTCTCAGCAAAGGCAGAATGTACTTCCCAGATGGCTGAAGTTCCACAATACCTATTTATTGCTATTTCTCACTAGCTGGGGCAGGATATATCACTGAACCATAAGCACACTGGAGACATGTTATACTATATAGCATATTCCTACTTTCTAATTCCTTCCAGATAAACTAACAAATGAGGGGAAAAATACACCTTCTCATCCACAAAGCTTACTATCTTTTTTTTTTTTTTAAGTTTATTTATTTTAGAGTGTGCAGGGGCGAGGCAGGGAGAGGGAGAGAGAGAATCCCCAGCAGGCTCAGTGCTGCCAGGAAAGAGTCCCACATGGGGCTCAAACCCAAAAGTCGTGAGATCACGACCTGAGCTGAAACCAAGAGTTGGTTGCTTAACCGACTGAGCCAATCCAGGCGCTCCTAAAGCTCACTATTTTAAATGAGGCAAGTCAGGGATCTGTTGAGAATACACTTGCAAGTAGCTTTTAAAAGATCAGCAAGCTGGGTAAGGAGCCAGGTAAGACATGGGGGAAGAAAAGGAAGCAGAAAATATGAAGGAACTGCTGGGTAAAAGCCAGATGTTTCAGAGCCTCTAACCTCATATTCAGCAACTAATAAGTTCAGTAGATACTTATGGGTGTGTCTGCCTAAAATCCCTTCCCTTTCCTGGCAGCTGCTCTCCTGTGTCACCCATACATTACAGGAGGCTCTTGGCTGCCAAGTTTGTAGGATGTAACCTTATGGTCATGGCTTACTGAAGAGAGGTGAGCATCTGGTCCATGGTGGGTATGTATCCTTCCCTGAGAATTTGTAACTGGGACTAAGAGATTTTATCCTCAACTTGGTTCTTCTCTTGAAAAGAGAAGCAGACTTGGGAGCTTTTAGTAAACATTTCCACTGCTCTAATTCTTGGTTCTAGCTGTATATGGTCTTAATTTCTGAGACATTCCTGAATTGCCTCTGGTTCAAGCTAGCTTGGGTGGGTTTGTTTCCTGCACCCCCAAAGAATCCTAACCAAGTCAAAGAGTAGAGTTTAAGATGTAGTCAGAACAGAGCTCAGGAACTAAACAAAGCTCGAACAAGATGCAATTGGAGCTAGGACCAGCACTAAGAGTGACTGGGTAGAAAAGAAAGGAACAGTAGAAAAGCCACTGAGGTTTATTCTAGTCCTCTTCGATGTCTGTATTTCTCAAAAATAAAAAACTATTATGTCTAGCCTAGTGAATTTTTGCTGATGAAGTCCTCACCTATCTCAGACAGTCTTATAGTAGATAAGATAAGATAAGATGTAGCTAGGATAAGATTAACTGTCAATAAGAATCCCAGCAAAGGCAAAGGGCTTCCAACTTAATTTCCTATCAAATTATGAACCTCATCAGAACTCTGGTTTCTTCTCTGATGTGGGGCACAAAATAGTCATAGGCTAATTCAGTATCAGTGTATCATAGTATCATAAGCCCCAGGCTGAAGCAGATAATCTCTATCAAATCAAGTCATGAGTGACTGTTTCTGTATTTCTCTATTTCCTATTCAGGCCTATTCAAAAGACTTGGAAAGGGGATGTAAGAAATGAAGGAAAGAACGAGATACTTCAAACTGGCTATGACGTATAGGGTTTAGAAGAGATGAATATAAAGAAATAAATTCCTGTTACTACATGAGCATTTCTCTTGTAGTAATATCAGAAGTACTGAGGAACCCCTCACCCCCACCACTATCAAGTTTCTTCATTAAACAACTATTTACTGAATCCCTAACTACCAGACCCTGGACCAAGGTCTGGGGATAAAAGTGAACAAGAGAGATGTGATCCTTATTCTCACAGAGATTATGTTCTAGACAGGAAGGCAGGCAATGAACACACAAATCAACCAACCCATAATAATAGTATGTGATAAGTGCTATGAAAGAAATAAACAGGAAACCATGATAGAAAACTGAGGAGAAAGACATTAACTCTATTAGCAGCCAGGAAAGTGCAAATTAAATTTAATGAGATGCCATTTCACATACACCAGATGGCAAAAATTTTAAAGTTAGGTAACACCAAGTGTTGACCAAGATACAGAGAAACAGGAACTCTCATACACTGTTGGTAGGCATGCAAACTAGAAAAACTATTCTGTAGAACAATCTAGTAATCTCTAGTAAAGCTAAGAGGTATCTATCCTACAGCAGTTTTACTTTTAGGTGTAATCTAAAGAAATTCTCAAACACAGTCACACACACAAAAGGATATATACAGACAGATACACTGCAGCCTTATTTATAATGTCAAAAAATTTGGAAATAGCCTAAATATTCATCAATAGGAAAACTGATAAATAATGATCTATTCATATAATGAAATACAGATTAAAATGAACTAGAGGCATTAATATACAGATAAAATCTTAAAAACATAATGCTGAGTAGAAATGCAAAAGGGTATGTATGTATCACTTACATAGATTTTTTAAAAAGCAACATTACATAGATTGCATGTTTATATACATACATTTAAAACATAATACTTAGAGAAGGAATGTACACTAACCTTAAGATTTTGTTTCCTTCTGGGAGCTGACAGATTCAGAAAAGGAACTCAAGAAGGCTTTGATCTCTCTTATGTTTTAATACCTCCCCCTCCCCCCCCATGTTTTACTTCTTGAGAGAAGGAATAAAGAGGAAGAAGCTGGGTCCTGCCAAATGGATGACGCTACAGGAGAACCCAAGTTGAAGAGACTGCAACAATTTGTCAGCTTCACAATCAGGTTGCCGGAGCCTTCAGTAAAGTTTTGCTAAAATACTCCAGCTTAGTTTCAGCTGTGCTACTGAGGATGGAGGGAAAAACCAGGTAACACTGTGGCCCTAAGGCTAGCAGGACCTCCCAAAGCTAGGTAATTGATGATGAGAGCATGGGGCTGGCGGGGGAGGGGGGGCGGGTAGTTAGCTGTCAGGGAAGTTCAGAAGAAGGATGATGAAAAGGGAGACATAACAGAAAGGGAAACGTAACTCTGTAACCATTTCTTAATCTGGAGAAATTCAGAGTTAAAACTGGATCCCTACAAGACCTCAACTTTTTAGGGAGATCTCAGCCCCTACTTCCCCATTATAAGCCTCAAATTATGTAACGACTCAACTATTCATGGGCCAAGAGTCCTGCGCCCTATTTGGAGCAACACTTGGTTGTGGATGTCTCATTCATTTTCAAAGTATGTGAATGTAAATGTTCTTGGTAGAATAAAAAATATGAAAAGAAAGGAGACACTCACCTCCATGTGGACTCATAAATATATCCTTTGCGACTCTGTGTGTGAATAGCTGAAACAAGTCTCCATCTGGAGATGAATGTGCAGGGACCCTGGCTATGGTCAGGCAATTGCAGGGGTGATGCTGCTGCCGCCTTTCTGCTTTAGTCAACGATCATCTGTTTCACAAGCTGCTTTTCCAATTACCTCACCCTTCCCCAGCATTCTAGACAGTGTGACTACACAATGAGAGCCCCTGCTCAAAGGGCAAAGCCCAAGTAGTGTCTAACAGGCTCTGGTCATAGATCTTTCCCAGCACTCTGATTATTTATCATCTCCAAGGATATGGACTTCTTAAACACAATCCCTTTATTCTTCAGGCTATAAAATGACTTGAAATCATATTGGTTCTGTCTCCATCCTGGACTGCATCTCCTTCTTAATCAAAGACGTAACTTTAGGGGCGCCTGGGTGGCTCAGTCAGTTAAGCATTCGACTTCGGCTCAGGTCATGATCTCAACGGTTCGTGAGTTCGAGCCCCACATCGGGCTGTGTGCTGACAGCTCAGAGCCTGGAGCCTGCTTCGGATTCTGTGTCTCCTTCTCTCTCTAACCCTCCCCAACTCGCACTCTGTCTCTGTCTCTCTCTTTCAAAAATAAATAAAAACATATTAAAAAAAAAGATGTAACTTTCTTTTTTCTTTATATGTTTTTTATTTATTTTGAGAGAGAGCACATACGTGAGCGGGGAGGGGCAGAGAGAGAGGGAAAGAGAATCCCAAGCAGGCTCCACGCTGTCAGTGCAGAGCTCAATGTGAGGCTTGATCTCAGGAACCATGAGATCATGACTGGAGCCAAAATCAAGAGTCCTGGACACTTAACCAACTGAGCCACCCAGGCATCCCTCAAAGATGTAACTTCCAATCGAAGAGTTTTTTTTAAGAATTTAAGAGTTTATGGGGAGGGGCTGGGGTGTGAGGACAGGTTAAACAGGTGATGGGGATTAAGGAGTGCACTCGTAATGAACACTGAGTGATGTATGGAATTGCTGAATCACTATACTGTATACCTGAAACTAATATAATACTGTGTTAACTAACTGAAGTTAAAATAAAAACTTTTTCAAAAAAGAATTTAAGAGTTTAAGGATATTACCACTATTTTATAATAATCAATTTTCACCTTTTTTTTTTCTGAGTCCTCTTCCCTCAGCTAAATGTGCTGTTATCAGAATTACAAAATCTGACTTGCCTTTTCTCTCTGAATTCAGTTAATTTTTGATCACTTCATGCCCGTTAATACTTCTTCTCCCTGGCAGTCTGAAATAGTTTAGGAAAACTTGAATGACAACATACTCTTGGAAATATCAACATTTTTGTTAGCATGGAATTTTATTGTTTCTAATAAGCAGGCTACTTATGAGCCTTGGATACAGTTTTTGTTATTATATAGAAAACATATTTTAGGTTTATTTATTTATTTTGAAAGCAAGTGAGTGCCTGTGCATACATGTGCATGAGTAGGAAGGCAAGAGAGAAAGGGAGAGACAGAATCCCAAGCAGGGATCTCTGGCATGGCGCTCAATCTCACAAAGCCTGAGATCATGATCTGAGCTAACACCACGAGTTGGATGCTTAACTGACTGAGCCACCCAGGGGCCCCAGGAATTTTTGATATAATACCTCTACTATCTTACCTCCGTGTAGGGGCATAAGATTTTTTGCATAACCTCATTTACTCCCATAGAAGAATCTGCCTCTTAAGATTATTCAGCCTTCTGCCTATCAACAGATCACTTTTTCCTTTCTAAAGTTCCATGAGGCTTTTCCCTGACTCTAGTCTCAACATTCTCCCTCCTCCTCTTACCTCTTTCAGCCTAGTTCAGTCAACACTCTTGCAGACTGTTTCTACTGTTACTTCTCAACCACCCACAACTCTCGGCCTTTACACAAATCATGCTCTTCATCTGAAAGCCTCTTTTATAATATGTCCATACATAAAATCTATCTTTTCTTCCTTCAAAGCCAACTCTAGTATCGTCTTCACATAGCCATAGTTAACAATGAGGAGAAAAAGAGTGAATGGTTATTTAACCCACATGCAACAGCCAGAACACTGACTTTCTACGTAGAAAAGTCCAGGCAGGAAGGGTTCCGGGTCTGGCCAATTCAAACACCCCACTCTCTGGCCACAATGAGTGAATGTACACGTGACCCATGCTAAGCCAACAAGAATCTGCCCCTGGACTTTTGCCTAGAGATACAGGTAAACATCTTTTAAGCAGTGAAGCTAGTAACCTGAAGTTGGCAGCCATTGTGCCCATGATAATGACAGAGCTCATCAGAGAAATAAAACCTTCTAGTGACAGGGGAAAAGGGAAATGAGAATTGGGGTGCTGATAAAAAGCACTTTCGCTATTCCTGTAAGATTCTTTTTACCCCTCAATGAGAAAAAAAGTCACCTATATCTTTAGAACTTACTAAAATCAACCTCTCTCTTCCCCACTCCCCCAAACAACTATGACAAAATCAACCCCAAAAAGATGGGGCATCTCAAGGGGAGGAACTATGAACAAAGGCCACCAGAAAGGAAAAGCATGTGGCAGAAGTGGGGTAGGCCAGAAATAATTCCAGCTCTCCTGAGAGTGGGGAGTATATATAAAGGAAGCAGTGGGACAAGAGGCTGAAAGGTGGGCTGGGGCCACATTCACATCCTTCAAGGCCAAAGAGGAGCACGGAGCTGGTCAAGCTTTCTAACACAGATTATAGCAGATAGTTGAACTCCAGATCTCTCCAAACACCTCTTTTCTGGGGAAAGAACTTTCAGGATACTTATTTCACTTAATTCTTATTTTGCAAACGTGCCCATTCATCAAATGATCTTCAAGAGTTTAAAGCTGTTTAATGATTAATGCAATTAGATGTACATTCCTGAGGTCTTTATATCTATTGTAGCTTTTTCTTTTTCTTTTCATGACATCAGGTATATCACCCATTGAATTGTAGTAGTGGTACCAAGAATAAAAAATTAAGGAATTTTTAACTTTTCAAAAAGAGAGTTTAAAGCTGTTTAAACCCCTTTAGAAGAGGCAGTCACATATATACATTTGAATTGCACTACTAAAAACCAATCCTCACAGTTGGGTTCTATAAATCAGTTCCCCAAAGAGTTACTGCAATTAAGCAGCTAGCATGAAATTACTCAGCCCTTGGCCATGCCTGGATTATTCCAGGAGCAAGAACTCCATTCTTACGAGTGCACTCCATTATTAGCCTCTTCTATGGAATGATATATCCTAGCAGACAGCAGCTTTGCACTCTCCATTAATATTTATTAAGTACCCCTCTGGTAGAAGTGGAAGGCAATTTGATAAGATATGCCAAGAGCTCTAAATACGTTCATTCCAAGAGTCCATGTAAGGAAGTATTCTACAGTGTGGATAAAATTTATGCACAAAAACGTTCAGTGAACTGAACGTATTATAAATGATCTAATTTCCAAAAATAATGGAATAGTTAAGTCATGGTATAGCCAGATGAGGAAATACTAGGCATCTCTCAGAAATTATTTTTGAGTGTTAAAAATGATATAGAAATGAGACTGTGTTGTAATTATGAAGTCAGAAAAGGGGACACAAAATTGTACATCCAATTTGGCAACTATATAAATTTAAAAGTTACTTTATAGGGGCACCTGGGTGGCTTGGCTGGTTAAGGACCCAACTCTTAACTTCGGCTCAGGTCATGATCTCGCAGTTTGGCAGTTTGTGGGATTGAGCCGTGCACTGGGCTCCGCACTGACAATGTGGAGTATGTTTGCAATTCTCTCTCTACCCTCCTCAAAATAAATAAATAAACTTTTTATTAAAAAGTTACTTTTATAAAAATTATACACACACACCTATTTCAACACCAAACATAAGAATATAGTTGTCCCTAGATTATATGAGTTTTTTTCTTGTTCCGTATAATTCTCTGTGCTTTCCAAATATTCAACTGTGAGCATGTACTCTTTCAATAACCTGAACGTAAAAGTAGAAACTAAAAAGAAATAAAATAAAAGATGGTTATCTCTAGGTAGCAGGATCATAAGCAACCTTTATTTTTATACTTTTCTAATTTTTTCCTGATGTTATATAAAGTGTTATTATTTATCTATTAAGATTTTATTTTATTTTATTTTTTTAAATTTTTTTTTTCAACGTTTATTTATTTTTTTGGGACAGAGAGAGACAGAGCATGAACGGGGTAGGGGCAGAGAGAGAGGGAGACACAGAATCGGAAACAGGCTCCAGGCTCCGAGCCATCAGCCCAGAGCCCTACGCGGGGCTCGAACTCACGGACCGCGAGATCGTGACCTGGCTGAAGTCGGACGCTTAACCGACTGCGCCACCCAGGCGCCCCAAGATTTTATTTTTAAGTAACCTCTATACCCAATGTGGGGCTCGAACTCATAACCCTGAGATCAGGAGTCACATGTTTTCCTGACTGAGCCAGCCAGGCACCCCAAGATAAGTGTTATTTTTTAAAAGCAAGGTATCATATACACTTGCTATACCATATGTCTCAGCTCTAATTCTAAACCTTTTTTAAAAAGAAAAAATTTTCTTTAATGCTTATTTTTGAGAGAGACAGTGAGAGCCAGGAAGAAGCAGAGAGAGAGAGAGAGAGAGAGAGGGAGACACAGAATCTGAAACAGGTCCAGGCTGAGCTGTCAGCACACAGCCCGATGTAGGGGCTCAAACTCACGAACCGTTGAGATCATGACCTGAGCCGAAGTCGGATGCTTAACTGACAGAGTCTCCCAGGTGCCCCTCTAATTCTAAACCTTTAAATGGTTTCACAAGGAAAGGAAAATTAAGCAGCACCCACATAGACAAATAGGCAATAAGCCTGCTGATACATTGTTTCAACTGGCAGTAGGCTCTTTTCTCCTTTCTCATCAATCCTAAACACATCACCTCTAACCACCCCTTCCCACATTACCTTATATCCAAATATAACTGCTGTTTGTCTCAGTGGAGTTAATTATCAATGAAGTGACTTAGGACAAACAAAGAACCAAGAAAAATGGTAAACTTTTTTTTAAAGTAAGATCTGGGCCCAATGTGGGACTTGAACTCACAACCCCGAGATCAAGAGTCGCATGATCCGCCAACTGAGCCAGCAGCCAATGCCCTGAGAACTGGTAAACTTCTAATTATAATTTCAATTATTGGAGGTGAAAAAAAAAGCATGTAGTTGATTGGTAAAGAAAACAGAGGGAAAAGGTGGCTCAGAGTGACATTATGAGCTTGGCTGATGATACTAAGGTAACTTCCTGGGGACGTCATCAAATATTCCTTAAAGATTTTTCTGAGGCAAGACAGAGATCAGAAGGAAACCCTGATTAAATAGCTTCAGGTAACCTAGTATCACAGTAATGCTAATGGTCAACACCAATGCCAATGCTGAATGCTTTAACATTTAGTGACAATGTTGGCTTTAGATCTGTTTTGTCTCCTAAGAATGCCCAATGGTTTCTGGGAAGAGACTTCACGCAAACTAGGCCATTCTAGACTTCTTATATCACAGTTCCTAGTTTTTGGGACTTCTATCGAACTGTCACTAGACTCTTGATCCAGCTGTCTCCAAAGCATCACATAAGCCTTTAACAAAGAGACAGACAAGAATGGTGGTAGAAGATTTGTGAGAGCTAGAAAGAGGAAAAGAGAAGGGTCTATGGTTTTTTCTTCTTTAGAGCACAAAGAACCTGTACATTCAAAACAGTGACAGACACGTGACAGTGACAAACACCTGCCACCATTCTATTTGTATTAGGACGGAACTAAAAGTTATATTTTACAAGGCCAGAATATGTTACTACATCAAAGCTTCACCAAAAATATCATGAGTTTTTGCCAGACTATTTTTAAGCCTTAATTTAAAAAAACTGATGCATAATTATATTTCTAAAACTCAATTTCATTTATATCTAAGTATACTTATGTGTGAAAATTTCATAAAGAATATATACCAAATACCATACACTAGTGAAATAACAAGTAATTTTTATTTATTTACTTTTTGTTTTCTTATCTACTTTGCAGTGAGCATGTAGTTTTTTACATTTCATTTTTCTTTTTGGGGCAGGAGGTACTCAATTTGGTGAAAATCAAATCAATGTATCTACACTTTTTTTTTTTTTTAAAGTAGGCTCTTTATCCAGTGTGGAGCCCAACACAGGACTTGAATTCACAACCTTGAGATCAAGACCTGAGCTGAGATCAAGAGTTGAATGCTTAACTGACTGAACCACCCAGGTGCCCCTGCTTCTACACTTTTAAGTTGAAGTGTATGTACGTATATGTGTGTGTGTGTACACACACACACACACACACACACACACACACACACACACACACTGTTTTTCCTGGGATTTTTCACTTTGAATTCTACTGTCACCCTTTCTCAAATGATCTCCTTCTAGGTAAATTATATCAGATATTAACAATAGCCAAATTCAACTGGTTCAACCTAGATCCAAACTATAACTGAAATTAGGTCAAGTTAAAAACAAGTAAACCCAAACTTGACTTTAACAGCACTAAGTTGATTCTCTTATATATATAAAGTACCATATACTTTATATACGTTTGATATATATACCAAGAGGTGTTTGATACTGGGATTCAGAAATCTCTAACAATGCTATGAGCCTAGCCCCTAACAAAATCAGTTTCAGCTGTTCTGTTAAAGAATTTTAGCTTTCAGAACAACTCAACTCCTTACAACATCTCAGCTGTGGACATTTTCAGATGGGAAAGAACAGGCAACAGATCCAGGAAGAGTGGGGTTTTGCAACCCCAATTCCACCCAATGGCAAGTTATGAAACCTGACTCTCAATTCCCTTGTCTATAAAACAAGGATAATAAGAACCACCTTGTGATAGTGCTCCAAGAACTGGAGATGTGTATATTTAGTATCTACAGTAGGTACCCAATATTGCTATGATGTAAGTGTGCATGCAAGATAAGTATTAGTTCTTCCTTTCGATGCTAATGCTATAGACAGACTCCAATGTACTTAACATAAAATGCATATCTGAAAATAACTATTTGCCTATGCATATACAGGATGGCTGAATCCTGGAAGCAAGGAAGCTGGTTTTCCACACCTTCCTTCTCTGCCTAGTACCCTCTGAGTTTACTTCATGTTGCTTCAGACAGCCACTGCTATGAATCCATCTCCAAACATAAGGTTCTCATTTCCATGTACTCACTTCTTCCTCCCATTTCTTTCAGGGCCAGTCAACAGATAAATTAGGTAGATGGAGAGATGCTGGTTCATTTTATTGATCTGCAAATTGGCAATAGAGCTACAGGCAAAAGCAACTAGGAAGAATAATATCATTTAATTAAGGACTAATGACTCAAGTTGAATTTTGCATCTCCAAGCATAAAGCCAAAAGAAATCTCCATTTTGTATTAATGATACTTAGTTAATTTGTCTTTTTCTTTTAGAAAAAGATTTTGTTGATCAGTCTCCCTTCCAAACTCTCCTCCCCCACCTTCTCTGCAGTGAGGTGACACTACTCCATTTAACACCTGTGACTGGGGTTTCCAATGGAGTTCTTAATCAGAAAGTGACAGCTCAACCCAGTAACATACAACCATAACACAGGCACCTGGCAGGCAATTTTTGAACACTACAGCAAATCGTTTTAAATAAACCTGATCCAATGACCAAAAGAACATGAAGGAGTTATGATTAGCTATGAAGAGAGATCCACTTCTACAAGGCCACCAGCACAGGGAGGGAAGCACTGCAGAAATCCTGTACATAGCCCCCCTTGGTGCTTGTACAGTCCTTACCTGACAGTCAAAGTCCTGGAAGTTTCGTGTACCAGTCTGTCAACAGAAGGCAGAAAACACAGTCAGTTTCCCCATGTGGCTTCCCCAAATGTGCAGCAAATTCAGTTCACAGTGCAAGCAGTGCACGTGCAGCCTTTTGGTCACCATAAAACTAAAATGATTCTCATCAAAAGGCTTCAGAGACAGGGTGGGCTCCTAACATGTAAAAGGTAAGATTACACTTTGGCAGGCTTCCTGTAAAGATAAAGGAAAGGAGCCTGGCTGCCGAGTAATGTAATTTCCTGCTTCCCTCCCTAAAGAGAGCAGTGAGAACCTGTGGGAAGAGGATAAAACAAGGATCAAAGTCTTAGGGCACAGTCACAACCCACACAGAAAGTATCTGGGAAAAAGGGGTTGGAGGCCAACCCTGAGAGGAGCAAAGGAGGGCAGGAGCCAGGGTGCCCAGAACCAGGAATTAAAGAAAGAATCAAGAAGAGAACAAAGATATAGATGGATCAGAAATGGAAGACTTGTAATTTAACAAGGGAAAAAGGCAATATCACTGAAAGAGGGAAAGACAGACAAAACAGGATTCCTAATACACTGGCCTATCTGTTGCATCCCATAAAATTGCTGATAGGAAAAAGGACAAGTCACTGAGTCATTTCAAAAGTAGAACATAGTCAAAAGATTCAAGGAGAATTCACCAGACTTCTAAAATGAGATTATATCATAGTAATGTTTGTTTGGGAAAAAAAAAAAAAATCAATGGCAATGACTCAGAGGCATTTTTATAGCATTTCAGATGCCAGAGTTGCAAAAATATGACCTAAGAGTATACAAAAAAGATAATGAGTGATATATCTGAGAGGGGAAAAAACCATTCTGACCTGATCTTTCATAAAGTAAACACCCCCACCCCCCAGGGGAAAATGTCTCATTATTTAGAAACTGTGTTAGAGTAACATATCTGTTCTGTCTACAATTGACTTCCAAGAGATGTGGAGCCACTACTAAACACGTTCCCAAAAGCTGCCCCTCCAGACAGGATCTAGATTTCTGATCCCAAGGGAGTATGAAGAAGTCCGATACCCCTTTTCAAGATCCTCTTAGAAACAGTTCTGTATCCTCTACCCACACTGCTGGCAGAACAAAACAGACAGGTTAGAAACACAGCCCACTGTGTAAAAACCAACCAACCAACCAACCATACACACACACATAAAACCTCTAAGATATAAACTGTCCTCTCTATAAGAGTTAACTAGCAGAACCTACTGAGATAATCTAGAGTGACACTATCTATTAGGGTAGCCATTAGCCACATGTAGGAATTAAAATTAATTAAAATAAAAAATCCAGTTTCTCTGTCACATTACTCAGATTTCAAGTGCTTGATAGACACATGTGGCTAGTAGCTACTCTATTATTGGGCAGTGCAGATACAGAGCATTTCCATTATTGCAGAATTTCCATTTTTCCATTTCCATTACTGAGAACTTCTGGATAGCACTGATCTAGAAGCAGAAAGCTTCTGAAAGAACAAGGCTAGGGAGGAGCACACCCTTGTTTCTCTAAAATCGGCAGTGAAGTCACAACAGATTACCAATCACAGAGACAGAAGATGGGACCAAGAACAGGAAAGAGTGGTAGAGACAGCTAGTCTGAAATATTGCTCCTGGCATGAAACCACATTCACAAAATAAAGTCTGATGCAGTCACAGCACGGAAGGACACCTAAGACACCACGCAAATGGGACTGGGTAGCACATCTCTGAGGAATGCTGTCGTTGGCAACAAGGATCATAATGTTCCACGGCTCCCACTAGCCCCACAAAATGCCTGAGAAGTCCTTCAGAGAAGTCACTGCATTTAATTTCTAGTTAGATTGTGAAAAGCAAAAGGAAGGGCCCTCTCATGCACTACTAGGGTAGATGGTTTAAGTAGGATATGGTGACTAAGCAAAAATAAAGGATACAAACAGTCTTTACAATTTGACCTCAACTACATTAATATGTGCCAAAAAAAGACTAGCAGAAAAATACCAAAATGTTAACGACAGCAGCTATTTCTCAATAGAGAGATGATGGATGATTATAATTTTCTTTGTACTTTCCTACAATAAGGAAGTAACTCCCTTTTTGTAATTAGAAAAGTAGAAAAAAAGGATTTGGTATGATACAAAAAATATGTTTGTAACTTGTTATTTTGTAATATAAGATTTAAAGATTCATTTAATCTTTTGAGGAATAATGTATAATGATATACAAACAGACCATATCAGACTTCAATCTTTTGGCTTCCCAGAGGTTCCTTTAGAGACTTAGAAAGATTAAAGAAAATCACTTTAGACTGAACTAAAATCTTGGTCATAGAAGAGAGGCACAAATTCGGATGAGCTCTTTGGGAAGCAGCTGTCACTGTATGCATGAGTTTTCCTTCCTCACAACCACATGATCACAGTCATGAGGCATTTTTTGAGTTCCTAAAGCCTGAGATGAGCACAAAACCTCTGAAATACCAAAAGGAGAAAGAGGCAATTCTCTCCAGAAACCAAAGCCACCCTTTTTCATTAACTATCTAGCAAAAAACAACTACGTGTTCCTTATCCAACATTCACAGCTAGACTCCCAGAAAAAAGGTACTGTAACTGGACAAAGACTATCTAACAGTTGTTGACTTTAATTCCAGTATAATTAATGTGGTGTTATATTAGTTTCAGGTGTACAAGGTAGTGACTCAACAATTCTATACATTCCTCAGTATAACACTTTTTATTGTTGTTGTTTTTTTTAACGTTTATTTATTTTTGAGACAGAGAGAGACAGAGCATGAACGGGGAAGGGTCAGAGAGAGGGAGACACAGAATCTGAAACAGGCTCCAGGCTCCGAGCCATCAGCCCAGAGCCCGACACGGGGCTCGAACCCACGGACCGCGAGATCGTGAGATCGTGACCTGAGCTGAAGTCGGCCGCTTAACCGACTGAGCCACCCGGGCGCCCCTATTGTTGTTGTTTTAAAGAGGCACCAGGTGGTCTTGGAGAGTGGCTACAGGCTTCCTGAGTGATCATCCTAGAGAAAGGATATGATTAAGTCTGTTTGATAGTATTTGGCATCCAGAGTTTCTGAATGGAGATCATTAGCTGGTCCCCTCTCAACTGTGGTAAACTGAAGCCATATTCTCTGAATTCATTAAAAATTCAATACTACTCACTGGGTGCATCCTAGAAGAAAGAATTCCCTAGGGACTTACCTATCTCTGATATTAGAGGTACATGGTTATACTCTAACAAAATTCCCAGAAATTTCAAGTTCTGGGTGTTTTCTTTTTTCTTTCTGTCCATTTTGAAGATACCATTAATTCCATGTTCAGAGAGATTCTTGCACTAAGCAGACTTAATTAGCAGAAAAGGAGTCAAGAAAAAATTAAAATAATAGAATAATTGGAGGAAGACAGTAAAAAAGAGTGGGCCAAGAAAAAAATAATTACTGAAAGTTGCAGTCAAGGTAGACGCCAGCCAAAGGGAGTATTTCCTGGTGTAGCCTCAAGACTACATGTAGAAGGTGAATGAAGATAAATGAAGCAGCTCAAGAAGGTAGATTAAAAAGTCATTCTCTCAAATATTATAAGCCTGGAGAATAAGCAAGAAGCAACTAAGAATAGATCAATGAATGAAGAGAAATATGAAAAGAAGGATGATGGGGGGAATTTAAAAAACAATTGCTAGGGAGAAAAGAAATGTAGTTTCCCGACATGAGATCTAGTCAAGAGGCATATATAGTTTCAAAAGACAGAAAACAACAGATATAAAGAAAGACAAGATGCATAAGACCTTAGAACCAACTACCAACAGGAAGAGATTTGGGACAAATATACCTGTTCTGTGAATCTGAAGTATGGTAGGGTACCTCTATTCCCAGTCCTGGCACTCAGTAAACACAGTAAACATCATTTTTAAAGGTTATAAGCATCTCAAAATAGAGATATTCAATTTGAGTAAGAAATGAACACCAAAGTTACATGCACTTTAGGAACTAAAGTGGGGAGAAGGAGTTGTTACAATAATAAAAGTTTTAGAAACAAGCTGATTTGAAAAAAAAAAAAAACTGTCAAAGAATAAAATATGGCATTTCTAGTAACAAAAGACAATCCCTACCAACAGAAAGTGGAAAGATGGGTAACTGTATAAGCAGAAGGGTTAGATAAGCCTAGAAAATACTTTTTCTTTGTTAATAAAGATTAACCAATTAACATGGATTAATAAATCAATGTTTTTACAATCATCAATAAACCTTTATTTTAAAAAGTGTTTTTAAGTTTATTTATTTTGAGAGAGAGTGGGATAGGGGCAGAGAGAGAGGGGAGAGAGAATCCCAAGCAGGCTCTGCACTGTCAGTGCAGTGGGGCTCGAACCCATGAACTGTGAGATCATGACCTGAACCAAAACCAAGAGTTGGACACTTAACCAACTGAGCCACCCAGGCGCCCCAATAAACCATTTTTAAATAGAAATCTGATCAAGCTGAAAATCCAAAGTGAAAATTTTATATATATATATATATATATATATATATATATATGCATGAGTGTGTTTGTGTGGGTATATGTGTATATATATTTAAAGCACTTATAAATATGGACTTCAAAAAATACAAAGAAACTGAGACTTCACAAAGAAATTTATAAAGAGGTTAGATACTTGGATAAAACTGTCTACAATCAGATAATCGTCTGTACACTGCTGAAAAAGTACAATTTCAAGTCTAAAATAAACTCTTCTATAACATACTATCAGGTTAATGTCATGTGTCACTGACCTCCTGCACTAAAAACTCCTTAGGTAGCTTGTGGCTATGGCTTCTTCCACTATCTCCTGCTGATCTTGTAGCCAGTTGACAGTGGTCTGTCACAGTGGTACCATTACTTGCTTGGGAACTCATTTCCTGCTCCAGTCCCATCTAGGCCACTTATGACAATATGTGACAATCACTTCTTAGCACATTAATAGACACCCACCCTCCAGTGCATAGTAGAGGTAGCACTTCACAAATAGTCTTTAATGAAAAGGTCAACAACTCTGTTTTTAACTCTACAAAAAAAAAAAAGAAAAAAGAAAGAAAGAAACCTTGGCACTAACCCTTTGCCTGTCTCTGCTGTCCTGAAAGTTACAAACAAGCTCATTCATGGGTTTTCTCTCCTCTGCTTACATTTCCAGTCATGAGTAGAGACGGAAAACTTAAACTGCGATACGGTCTATCTCACTTTCTATTTTAACAACCAAAAAAGGTAAATAACTTGTTTCTATTCTCTCCACTACTTATTCAACCTACTTGATGTTTCCTCAATTCTGCAGAAGCCAGTTGTGGCTTTCTGCTTATTTTCTCAAGACTGCCCCTTGGCTTTCACTCGGTTCAGTATTTTTTGTACCATTTTTGTACATTTTTGTATCATTTTGTACCAAATCCTTTTTTTCTGGTGTTCCAATTACAAAAAGGAAAGTACACACTCACTGTAGAGAAGTATAAAGAAAATTATAACCATCCATCATCTCTCTATTGAGAAATAGCTGCTATCATTAATGTTTTGCTCTTTTATTAGTCTTTTCTGGCGCATACTTTAATATAGTTGAGGTTAGAGAAAATGAAGCACAAATCAGTCAGCTCTCCTGCTTGTTATAAGGTTGAGGAGGTTAGAATGACCAGCTTCAAGAGGCAGCAGGTGGTGGGCAGAGCCCTAGACCCCCTGATCCAAGTTGAAATCAACAGATGTGGGTTCACCACCCTTCCAGACACTACCTTTAGACAAGTACTATAACCTCTCTGAGCCTATCTGTAAAATGGAGTTAAAAATACCTTTACTTATTTCATAGGAGGTTGGGAGATTTAAAGAAGATAATATCTGTGAAAATGCACTAAAAATAGTTAAATGCTATTTAAGAAAAAAAATCGGTTCACATTTCTATACAATGTCTGCCCCCCAAAACAAAGATAAGCACTGGCAATTGCTTCTTTTCATTACTGGAGCCAAAACAGGCATGGCAAAATTACCCACTTCTTCACAATTCTGAGCCACAGACAAAATTACAAGCATACTAAAATTAAATGGGAAAAGTACCAACAAATGACAAGAGACAAGTTAACATAAGCCTTGCTTAAAGCTATTCTGAGAATGCTTCCTTATAGTCATCTCAGGACAAATCTCTCCATAACAGGTTGGGTCTAGACTTCCTCTAGCTCCCTGAAGCTTGGAAGGGTACAGCAATGTTTTCTAGCTAAGAGTATATCTATGAAAATGGGCAAAAAGACGAGATGAAATGATACACATCTCTAGGCTTTTTCTTAAAGAGACATGGCAAGCCACAGAGGTGATGAGGTCACATAGTGGAAAGGACTCAGGGTTTAGAATATGACAGACCTGGGTTTCAGTCCTGACTCTGCCACATACTGACTGGGCAAGCCAGTTTTTCATCTTCTAAGTGAGGAAAAACACTATCTACTTCAAAGGGATACTCTGATGATTAAAAGAAAGTATGTAAAGCACCTGGCACATAAAAGGTGCATAATCAATAATAGCAGGATAGGCCAAAAAACTTGCCCCCCCCCCCAAAACCTTCCAGACATCTACTCCTATCAACACCTGAAGGCCTATCCCCTATGGCAGTGGTTCTCACCTGGGGAGACTGTGCCCCCATGGAACATTGGACAATGTCTGGAGACATTTTGGTTGTCACAACTGAGTGGTATTGGAATCTAGTGGATAGAGAATCTAGTGGTATTGCTCTAGTGGAATGCTGTTGAACGTCCTACAATATGCACAACAGTCCCCACAACAGTTATCCATCCCAAAACATTAACAGTGCCAAGACTGAGAAATCCTACCTGACAGCAAGCATTCTATGGCATTCAATCTGAGTAAGCTATTTCACCTTTCTCATCCTTAGTTTTCTCATCAGCAGTATGGGAACAAACTGATCTGTGTTCCCTATACCACTGGGCAACTGGGGGATCAAATGAAATACCTGATGAAGGGTGTTACCATCATACCTTTCAGAATGTATGCAAAAGCACACACATGCTGGGCAAAGACAGAAGCACTGATGTACTGGGCCAGGGGGACTAAGAGGGTGGAACTCTTTGGGAATGCCTCACGCCAATCTTCTTCTACAAAGCTGGGCTGGAGCAGGGGAGCTTTCAAGAATAGTGAGGAGATAGGAACACTTCTCAGGGAGAGAGAGAGCATAGGAAGTGGGTAGGAACAGCACATCAAAGAGAAGCTAACAGATGTTAGGAAGTGAGACACTGACTGCGTGGTGTCTTCGTCTGCCTGGGCAGCCTGACACAGCTCTGGAGGCTGAAAGTCCAAGACCAAGATTCCAGCAGGGTTTGGTTTCTGGTGAGAGCTGTCTTCCTGGCTTTCAGATGGCTACCACCTCCCTATGTCCTCACATGGGGGGTGGTGTGTAAGAGAGAGAGTTCTCGCTCTTCCTCTTATAAGGCCACCAGTCCTTCAGGATTAAAGCTCTACCTTTATGACCTCACGTTACCTTAATCACCTCCTAAGGGCCCCATGTCCCATATGGTGACATGTGGGGTTAGGGTTTCAACATGCAAGTTTGGGGTGAGGGGATGAGCACAATTCCATCCATACCACTTGGGCACACTTTAGACACAGCCAAGGCATCACTGAAGCCTCAAGAGAGGAGGACCCAGGTGTTAATTTATTGTTTTTCCATGGTCATATATATTGAATCTTTCCTCTTCCAGCTGCCTTTTCTATGAGATATGCAACAAACCGCTCTTTCATGCAGGCACCTGCTCAGGCATCCTGTGCCCTTCTAGGGTCCAGGAAGGATCCTCCTCCTATTTGTACCTCAGTCCTCAAATATCCGAGACCCATCAGGGTACAGGTTTCCAACAATGACTAACCAGAATCACTTTAGGCATGGTTCTCAATTTCAGGATTTTTTTTAAAAAGCTCAACCACACCCCAGACCAATTCAGTCAGAATCTGGAGAATCTCTACCAAAAATCATCGGTGATATTTAAATCTCCCCAAGTAATTCCAATAAGCAGCCAAAGCTGAAGACCACTGGTCATAGAAAAGTGTGTGGTATGTGTGTGTGTATGTCCTGTCTCCCTCCCCTTACCTTCCAATTTAGTTAGTCTACAGTGGAAGCCAGCATTCCCTATTTCTAAACAATTCCCCAGTTGATTCTGATGATCAGCCAGGTTTAGGATCGATTACTACCTTCCTGAAGTTAAACTGTCTACTCCCACCTGCCTTGTAACTATTCATTTCTGTGGCTATACATAAGCTCTACAGATGCAGATTTTATTTCCTTCCTCCTTGTGGCACATTATTTTGGGGACAGCCAAAAGACAGTAAAGACGGTCAAGATTTTCTGAAAAGATGAGGGAAAGCAGCGGGAGAAACCAAATAGGGGCTAAAAAAGGTGTGCAGCCTGACAAAGGAGAGGGCAAAATCTCTAGTAAAAGATAAAAGATGGGGTGGGAGTAGGGTAGAGAGATGAGGTCATAGGAATGAAAATGGGACTGACAGGATTCAATAGCAAATTAATAAACACATGGTAAGTCAACAGCCCTAGAAGTTATAGGTGGGCCTTTGGCCAAAAAAGATAAGGGCAACAGCACCTTCTGTTGTAGCACCCCCATCCCAACTTCATCCATCTTTACTCTTACTTTTTTTTTTTTTAATGTTTACTTTAAATAGAGATTGAGAGATAGAGAGAGAGAATATATGAATGAGCAAGGAGGGGCAGAAAGAGAGGGGTACAGAGGATCCGAAGGGGGCCCTGCACTGATAACAGAGAGCCCAATGCAGGGCTTGAACTCACGAACTGTGAGATCATGACCTGGGCCGAAGCCAGACTCTTAACCAACTAAGCCACCCAGGTGCCCCCTTTACTCTTACCTTTTATCAATACTTTCCTCAGGGAAGAATGCCATGGGCTCATTCACACCTAGCTACAAGAGTATGTATGTATGTATGTACATATGTATTTTTAAATGTTTATTTACTTTTGAAAGGTGGAGGGAGGGGCAGGGAGAGAGAGGAAGACAGAATCCAAAGCAGGTTCCAGGTTCTGAGCCGTGAGCTATCAGCACAGAGCTCAATGTGGGGCTCAAACTCATGAACCATGAGATCATGACCTGAGCCAAAGTCAGACACTTAACCGACTGAGCCACCCAGGCACTCCTACAAGAGTATTTTAATAGGGGTAATGACAATAAACCAAAAGCAGAGGATAGAAAAGGGAATTTCAGGAACACTTACTGAATGGGGACAGACAGGAGGCAGGATAATCCTTTCTTAGCTTTTTGGTAACTCCTACCATCACACCAGTCTTTATTCTCTGAATTCTGGTGACTAAACTGTGCTGTTCACTGTTCTCTAACACTAACAGAAAAATGAGGTGTATTACTGACATCCATACATCCCCGATGAAAATCTCAAAGTTGACAGAAAGGTCACATAGCAGACTTGACAAACATTAGGGAAAGTCTTGCAGCCTATGTACATCACCAGCCATAGATATTCACTTTTCCTTATAGAAACTGAAAGTCAAGACACTTGGATTCTAAGTCAAACCTCACTCTCATAATTTCTGCCTAACTTTGTCATATTTTTTTCCCTTAATGTCTCTATCAGTAAAACAAGACAGTCTCAAGGATAACTTGACTGAATTTGGCCCACGGAAACAAAAGTAGGAAGAAAGAAAAAAGAAGGAAAGATATCAAAAAGATGGTTAAAAAATTTATTTTTTAAAGTATTTCCTCCATCGAAAGTGAAGATGAATATGTTTTGAGTTAGTTGCTATTAAGAAAATATAGAGAATTAACTAATCACAGAAAGGACATATATATTTTAGTGAAAACAGCATGGTCTTTACCTTATCATTTAGAAGTGGTTTGATCTCTGTGAGTTGAACATCCTGAAGTTCATCCATCAGGACAGATGAGAGTAGAGGATTCTCGAGAATAAATCAGTAACTCTGAAACAGAAAGAAGTAAAGAGGCTTAATCTAGAAGCTGGAAACATAATAGTCACACTATGCTGATTCACTGCAATACTAGAGATTAGTGTCATGCACTGCTCAGGGTGCTGAAGACAACAGAAGACTAAACAGTTATGGAAGACAGACTTTAAAGTGGCCTCCATGATCTGTCTCCTGGTATTCTTACCCTTGCATAACCCCCTCCCACCACTGCGTGTGGATGGGACCCATGGCCTGCTTTTAACCAAAATGGCAAGTGATGGAATGTACAAAAGTACCTGTACATGATGACATTACATAATATTTTAACATCTGTCTTGCTAAAAGACACACTTTCCTTGGCTAGCTTTGAAGAAGCAAGTTGGCATGTGTGAGAGGGCCACATGGCAAAGAACTGAGGACAGCCTCCAGCCAAAAGACCAAGAAACTAAGACACTCAGTCCAACAACCTGCACAAACTGATTGCTGTCAACAACCACATGGGACTGGAAGTGGATAGTTCCCCAATCAAACCTCAGACGAGAACCTAGCCCTGACCAACACCTTCACTGCAGACTTGTAGAGGACCCAGTCAACTCTTGCCAGATTCCCAACCCCCAGATATTGTCAGACAATAAATGTGTTGTATTGCTGTTTTAAGCCAGTAAGTTTGTGGTAATATATATATTTTAAAGTATTATTTTTTAAGATGTTTATTTTTGAGAGAGAGCGAGCGAGCATGCAGGGGAGGGGTAGAGAGAGGGGGACAGAGGATCCAAAGTGGGCTGTGTGCTGACAGTACACAGCCTGATGTGGGCTCAAACTCATGAACTGTGAGATCATGACCTGAGTCAAAGTTGGACGCTTAACCAACTGAGCCACCCAGGTGGCCCTACGGTAATTTTTTTTTTTTTTTTGCAGCAACAGATACTAGTCTTTGCTTTTCTGGAGTGTACAGTTTAGTTACTGAAGATGTGTAACTAAGAGAACAACAAGCTCAAAGCTATGCTTCAGGAAGCAACAGTATGGAGAAAGGATTAAAAGGGGAACAAAAATGGAAGGCTAATGCTATAGCCCAGGATGAAGCCTTGACTTAGGAATGGGAATGTAGGGGGAGATGAACCAAGGCAGCTCATTAGCCTTTACTTGGTGAATCATAGCAGTAGATGGAGAATAGGAGAGCCAGCTTCCAAGATGGCCTCTAAACAACTCAATGATCCTTGACTCCTGATATCTGCACTCATGTAATCTCCAAATAAATCAGGGATGGTCTGTGTAAGTAATAAAATATGGCAGAGGCAACAATACATGACATCTGAAGCTATATCATACAAGGCATAGTTTCTGCTTCAAGACATTATAGTCTTCACTCATTAGTTCTGGAGGAAGCCAGATATAGTATAGTGAGGACATTCAAACAGCCTCTGGGGAGGCCCATGTAGAAAGGAACCAACTTGCTAGTACCAACCTGCCAGCCGTGTGAATGAGCTACCTTGCAGATGGATGTTCCAGGCCCAGTCAAGACTTCAGATGACTGCAGCCCCAGAGATATATGACTGCAACCACATTGGAGACCCTGAACCTGAGCCATCCTACCAAGCCACCACCTGCATTCCTGACTCACAGAAACTATGAGCAATAATAATCCTGTTCGAGACTGATTTGTTTCATAGCAATAGATAACCAACAGAGAAGGAGAAGACAGGGAGACAGAGTTCTAGAAGAAGAGAGTAGATGGAGGTGGGGAGGCAGAGTAATGAGCCATAAATTCTTACTCCATAACACTGGACAGGAAGTCATGGGGAGAGGCTGCAAATACTGGATATTGTAGACAAGTTATTCCACCCAGACTTTATTATTTTATTTTTTATAATGTTTATTTATTTTTGAGAGAAAGAGACAGAGTGTGAGCAGGGAAGAGGCAGAGAGAGAGAGGAAGACATGGAATCTGAAGCAGGCTCCAGGCTCTGAGCTGTCAGCACAGAGCCCAACGTGGGGCTCGAATCCATGAGCTGTGAGATGGTGACCTGAACTGAAGTTGGACGCTTAACCAACTGACCCACCCAGGTGCCCCTCCACCCAGACTTTAAAGCCCCAGGCTTCATCTCCTCTGCCTTGGCCTTGAACTTATCAGTCAGGAAAAATACTAATTCAATGAGTTGGGGATGTAGCTATTCAACAACCACTTATTGAATACCCACTGTGCACAGCATTATGGAAGATACAAAGAAGGTCCTTGCTTTCCAGTTTACTAAAGGGTAGAGATGACAGCTATCTATAAACTAACTACAAAATAATAAGTAAAAAGAAGGGATGTAATAGTTCAAGGAACAATTGCTTCTGATTGGTGAGAATCAAAAAAGTCTTCACAAGGTAGTAGCCTATTAATCCATTTTTCTGTTTTTCTCTCCAGATATAAGATTGCATGGCTTTGACTTACTTGGCTAAGGAGAGAGTATGGGTTCTAGACTATCTTTTAGCTATTACTGACCAAATACACCAAAGTAAATCCTGCTTTTTTTTATTATTTAATTTATATTCAAGTCAGTTATCATACAGTGCAACAATGATTTCAGGAGTAGATTCCCTAATGCCCCTCACCCATTGAGTCCATCCCCCATCCCACAACCCCTCCAGCAACCCTCTGTTCGTTCTCCACATACAGGAGTCTCCTATGTTTTGTCCCCCTCCCTTTTTTTATATTATTTTTGCTTCCCTTCCCTTATGTTCATCTGTTTTATATCTTAAAGTCCTCATATGAGTGAAGTTATATGATATTTGTCTTTCTTTAATTTTGCTTAGCGTAACACCCTCTAGTTCCATCCACATAGCTGCAAATGGCAAGATTTCATTCTTTTTGATTGCTGAGTAATACTCCACTGTATACATATATACATCTGTATCCATTCATCCTTCAATGGACATTCGCGCTCTTTCCATACTTTGGCTATCGTTGATAGTGCTGCTATAAACATTGGGGTACGTGTGCCCCTTCAAAACAGCATAACTATATCCTTTGGATAAATAACTAGTAGTGCAACTGCTGGGTTGTAGGGTAGTTCTATTTTTAATTTTTTGAGGAATAGCCAGACTGTTTTCCAGAATGGCTGCACCAGTTTGCATTCCCACCAGCATTGCAAAAGAGATCCTCTTTCTCCGTATCCTTGCCAACATCTGTTGTTGCCTGAGTTGTTAATGTTAGCCATTCTGACAGGTGTGAGGTGGTATCTTACTGTGGTTTTGATTTGTATTTCCCTGATGATAAGTGATGCTGAGCATTTTTTCATGTGTCGGTTGGCCATCTAGAGGTCTTCTTTGGAGAAGTGTCTATTCATGTCTTTTGCCCATTTCTTCACTGGATTATTTGTTTTTTGGGTGTTGAGTTTGATAAGTTCTTTATAGATTTTGGGTACTAACCCTTTATCTGAGATGTTGTTTGCAAATATCTTCTCCCATTCTGTAGGCTGCCTTTTAGTTTTGCTGATTGTTTCCTTTGCTATGCAGATTTTTATTTTGATGAGGTCCCAATAGTTCATTTTTGCTCTTGTTTCCCTTGCCTCTGGAGATGTGTTGAGTAAGAAGTTGCTGTGGCCAAGATCAAAGAGGTTTTTGCCTGCTTTCTCCTCTAGGATTTTGATGGCCTCCTGTCTTACGTTTAGGTCTTTCATCCCTTTTGAGTTTATTTTTATGTATGGTGTAAGAAAGTGGTCCAGGTTCATTTTTCTGCATGTCGCTGTCCAGTTTCCCCAGCATCCCATTGCATTATTATTGACTGCACCATTGTTCCATGATTCTTTTCTCTTTCTAACTGAAAACATTGGGAAAATCTCTTTTCTGACCTTATGCTATTTTTGCCAACTTTTTATGCCAGATCTTCCTTTTTCTTTATATCTGTGATTCTAGTAGTGTGATCACACTTGTCACCTTTCAGCTAGATTTCTGCAACAGACTACTAAACTCTTCTCTTTATTTCCCTTCTAGTTGGTTTGATCTGTTGAATCTTTTAAAAATCCCATTTAATTTATTGAAATCCTTTTGGGAAGAAGGTAGGATGAAATTAGATGAAAGGTCTTCCTATACCATATCCTCATCTCTATTAAGGATTGCTGGGGTGCTCAGGTGGCTCAGTTGGTTAAGCCTCCAACTCTTGATTTCGGCTCAGATCATGATCTCATGGCTTGTGAGGTTGAGCCCCACATCAGACTATGTGCTGACAGCGCCAAGATGGGATTCTCTCTCTCTCTCTCTCTCTCTCTCTCTCTCTTTCTGTGCCCTTCCTGCATGCATGTGTGCTCACTCTCTCAAAATAAATAAACTTTAAAAAGGGGGGGGATTGTTGCTATAATTAAGCCTTTCAGTTCTTCACCACCTCAACTCAAATGTTCTTCTCTCCTCAGCTGATGAGGTCACACGTTGGAGTGCCATCACTCAAAACTGATTGGCTAAAATCAGAAACAAGATCCCCAGGTGACTGTACACTGAAGTCTGAGGCACACTGTTCTAACAACAAACAAGAATAATTCTTGCTTCTGCAACTAGTTTCCAAGTAATAGCTGGAATTTCATTTCTCTTCTCTCTCCTCATTCTGTCTTCTCCTTGTCTGTAAGCTACCTACTGAGATAGTGAGGGTTCTTGTCCTGGTATGATGACTCAAACCTTCACTCTAGCTTCCAAGTCTTTGGTGTATGATGATTCAAAACTTCACTCTAGCTTCCAAGTCTTTGGTGATATAGGATTACTGTAGGCTTCTACTACCTTTACTTCAAGGAGGTGCCCCTGTGGGTAGAGAGGAAGAAACTTGCCCAGGATCCTACAGTCAGTACACAAGGCCTAGACATTATGGTATAGTGGGGAAAGCAAAGGTTTTTAACATTCTTGCTCTATTACTTACATAGATGTGAGATATTGGAATAGTTACTTAACTTCTCTAAGCCTGAATTTTTTGTCTCTAAGAAATGGAAATATCTGCCTGAGAGGATTAAATATTTGGTGCTTAGATTATAATTCCTGGCACAGAGTAGGAATTACACTTTTCACCTTTCATACTCTATCCATTTGGTAGCAGGTTCACTGTTCATTTTGAGGATGGCTGGTGTTTTACTTGTCAGCCCTTCCTCTGCCTCCTACAACTGGGAAAGAGGGTGAACATTTTGTTATTCTACTGCAGTTTATAAAATCCCTACCAGCTTTATAAGAATATTAGTAGCCCTTATTACCAGGATGAAACCTGGCAGCCCTATCATTTATGCAGATGAGGGAACTGCAGGCCTCAAATTCCTGGGAGGGAGCCAGCGTGTGTAGCCGAGACCAGAGATGGAGTTTTCCACCATGTGATCTTAGTTTTCTTATATGTATTATAGAATTGCTCATTGGCAAGGGCTTGGGACAGTAAGAACCAAGCAAAAATTGAGTCTCTGGAGGAATGCATTAAGTGCCCTATAATGTGGAAGGTGAACATTTGCTGTCTTGATGCCAATTCCTAAGTCACTCTAGAATAGTTTACTGTCCTGTGTTATCTGCATTGGGCCCAGTTGATAGGGACAGGCTTCTCATTCAATTTGTGCCCTTAAGTGTTTCTCTTGGCACAAACATTGCATTTTTCTTCATCTTTAAAATATGCATGGGAACACTAGGTGAATGCCAGTCACTTTGGAACTGAGGGCACCTCTGGCTTTCCTCTGGCCCTGGAGCTCCTTGACAGATCCCCCCACAGAGAGTCACATTTGAATAAGTAACATCTTGAAGGGTCCTGCTTTCAAGTGAGTGAATTAAAGTAGGGAATAAGGAGAGCCTGTGTGGCTCAGTTGGTTAAGCATTCAACTCCTGATTTTGGCTCAGATTATGAGATTGGGCTCTTCCTTTCCCTCTACCCCTCCCCTGCTTGCTCGCTGTCACATGTTCTCTCTCTCAAAATAAATAAATAAATAAATAAATAAATAAATAAATAAGATAAAGTAGGGAATAAAGTGGGTAGGTTGGAAAAATTTCAGAAAATCACCACTTTACATGGACAAAAAGAACAAGTGGAAACACACTAAAATGTTAACAGTGGTCGTCTTTAGATGCAAGGACTGTGAGTAAAATACCTTTTCAATGTTCTGTGGTTCCACATTTTCCAAAGTGAGCAATACTGCTTTAAAAAGGAAAAACCTCAAAATTGTCATTATAAATTACTGATAAACAGTGACATCCAGATAAAAAGTAGCCACAGTTTATAGTGTGATTAATAAGCACACAAGTATAGGTCTCAGTTAACTGAGTCATAGTGGTACTGTAAAAGAGAATTGCAGATGCTGGCTGAGATTCGTGATGAAAGATTCAAACCACCTTATCTCCTCATGAAATGTATGCGATATTAAAACAAAGGAAAATAAAAATTCAGCTTCTGGGCATTCAGTAGCTCAATCAAGTTTATAGGGTGCCTGGGATCTGAGAAAAGAACCATTTTTTCTTTTGGAGGTTAAATATCAGGCTTGTGCTCTGCAAGTGGCATAGATGTTTGGGATGCTCGTGATTGGCATGTGGGGTTCATAGTTTGAGGAGAGTTCCTGACTGGCATCCTCTGGGTCCCTTAGAAGGAATGATAAAAGGGCTTTTGTTAGTCTGTCCTAATGTAGTCACAGTTAGAAGCAGGATTTATTGCAATACCTATCAAAATAACACCAGCATTCTACAGAGCTAGAACAAACAATATTAAAATTTGTGTGGAACCAGAAAAGACCCCGAATAAAGAAAGCATCTTGAAAAAGAAAACCAAAGCTGGAGGCATCACAATTCCAGACTTCAAACTGTATTAAAAAGCTGTAATCATCAAGACAGTACGGTACTAGCACAAAAACAGACACATAAATCAATGGAATAGAATAGAGAACCCAGAATGGACCTACAAACTTATGGCCGATTGATCTGTGACAAAGCAGGAAAGAATATCCAATGGAAAAAAGACAGTCTCTCCAGCAAATGGTGTTGGGAAAACTGGACAGCAACATGCAAAAGAATGAACCTGGACCACTTTCTTACACCATACACAAAAATAAACTCAAAATGGATGAAAGACTTAAACGTAAGACAGGAAGCCATCAAAATCCTAGAGGAGAAAAAAAAGGCAACAACCTCTTTGACCTTGGCCGAAGCAACGTCTTACTTGACATGTTTCTAGATGCAAGGGAAACAAAACGGTCAATAATAATGCAACGGGGGAGCTGAGAAGCAATCAGAGAAACTGATGACAAAAATCAGTGTACAGTCAGAGTTAAAATATGGGCCTCTAAGAGACCTGAGTATAGGCAGGAGTGAGTTAATGAGGAAAATCTGCAGGTGCTTATCAAAGCAGAGACTAGGAGGAGCTGCAAGCCTTTTCTGAAAGACAAGTTAGTGATAGAAAAGCAGAACCAGTGAGAGACAAAGAAAAAAAATGTCAGAGACATAAGAAGAAAAGCAAAATTATGCTATCAAAGAAGTTAAGGGGAGAAGGGAGGTTTACATGTAAGGAGGAAAATTCCAACGCCAAGGAGGGAAGGATGTGGATTGAGAAAGGGCCGTTATCTTTTGACAGTGAAAATCTAAGAAAAATAAGGTTCAGTTCTCCATGCTAAAAAATTAGCCCATGACTATGTATATCACTTCGTAGCATTACAGAAACTGACATTTCTGAAGTGCAAGCAAAAATGTTCCTAGGATGAGCAAAAGAGACCTCTGTGTTCTCTGACACTCAGAGACAGCACTGAGAGGGTCTTTAAAGATCAAGACTATGGACTTGGGACACCTGGGTGGTTCAGTTGCTTAAGCGTCCAACTCTTGATTTCGGCTCAGGTCATGATCTCACGGTTCATGGGATTGAGCCCCGTGTCGGGCTCTGGGCTGACAGTATGGAGCCTGTTTGGGATTCTCTCTCCCCCCCCCCCCCCCGCCCCTCTCCCACTCGCACTCTCTCAAAACAAATATTTAAATAAACATTAAAAAAAAAAGGCTACAGACTTAATTTTTGCATCAAAACTCTGAAATAGAAAACAGAAAAAAGTGTAAGGGCTCTGGGTGAAGTGGTGATGAGACCGTGAGGGCTCTGCAGAACACAGGCTAATGTCCAACAATATAGTGCAAACTGTTCACTCAGAAAAAAATGAATGCTCATATTCTTCGAGTTTTGGAAAGAGCCCATAAATACATCAAATGTGGACTTTGGACCCAGGTAGGGCCCTACTTAGCTGAGTGGCATTGGGCAAAGCATTTTCCCCTTCCAGGTCTCAGTTTCCTCATCAGTTAAGAGAAGAGATTGGGCAGGATGATCTTATTGGCTCCTGACAGGGCTGACATTCTGTGACCCAGAATCTCCCTTAATGTACTACTTTACATTATTTCCCCATCCTTCAATTCTACAGTTCTTACCACAATCCAAAGAGAAGGATTCCCCCAGGTATCAACCTGATGAGGTTCAACAACTAGCTGAGGGTCACTCAGCAAATCAGCAGAAAGATGCACCTGGCCTGATCCCAGGGGCATGAGACTCTCAGGCTTTTATCTCACCCTGTACTGTGTCCATCGGGTCAGAGAAAACTCACTAAGATTTCTAGTGCTTAAAAACATTGCTTTCTTGGGGCGCCTGGGTGGCTCAGTTGCTTAAGCGTCCCACTCTTGGTTTGGGCTCAGGTCCCGATATCACAGTTTGTGAGTTTGAGCCCCAAGTCGGGCTCTGCACTGACAGCTTGGAGCCTGCTTGGGATTCTCTCTCTTCCCCTGCCTCTCTCTGCCTCTCCCTTGCTCATGTGCACATGTGCTCTCTCTCTCAAAATAAACAAACTTAAAGACAATAAGAGACTACACATAGTATTGGCTTTCTAAACTACAAACTGTCTTGTTTTGTAGCTTTCCCTCGTGACCAAGGTAATTTGGCCTTCATCAGGCTTTGCCAGGATGTACTGACATCAGGCCACTAGTCTGTATTCTAAAGGCAGAGTCAATCACTTTGGTTTTGGCAAGACTGCAGACAGGCAACCAAAACAGAATGAAGGCAACAAAGGAGCCTTACTGAGGAGAATGAGCTGGAAGGGGTCAGCTGGAGCTGGTGCTGAAGTAGTGGTGGCTGAAAAGCTGCAGGCAGTGAGAAGGTAGACAGCGGTGCTTCCACAGCAAGCTGACTCACATTCTCTCTTTCTACACATAAACCACTGCCTGAATGAGTAACTATTATAGCACTTTACAAAGCACCTTCACATCTAATATCTTGCTGGATTATCATGACTGCACCATGAAGTAGAACACGGGAGCACTGGTATCATCTCTATTACATAGACGAGGAAACTGAGGCTGACGGAGGTGAAATGGACTGACCAAAATAACACAACTACTAAATGCAACAGCTGGAACTGAACCCCAATTGTCTTCTAATCCCAAATGCTCATTCTATGCCCTGTATTGCACTTCCTCCCAGGTTATTACGAATGAAAAGACCTGGTGGGTAAAAAAGACAAATTCTGCAGACTGCCTCTTGGAATCCACCCCATGCTGAAGACCTCTTTTTATCTCTCATCTTAAATTACACTGAGCTGTTAGGATCAGGCCACAGGCTCTACGACTAAACCCTATGAAGTTAACAAGAAAGCACAGTTTTGGGGCTGAGTTCACCTTCCCCATTAGTTCAACTGAGCAAGGGAGATTAAGACTATGAACAGATCACTACAGTTCAAAGCAGTATAAACATGAGCCTGTGAAGCGGACAAACGCGAAGGCAGTTTCTCAACCTCAGCACCACTAACATTTTGAACCATCCTGCACATTGTAGAATGTTTACCAGCATTTCTGGCCTCTACCCACTAGATGCCAGTAGTACCCTCCTCAAATCACGGTGATAACCAAAAATGTCTCCAGATATTGCCAAATGTCTCCTGGGGAACAAAATCGCCCCAAGTTGAAAACCACTGCTCCAAAGGTGGTGGAGCTTTAGGGCAAAGATGCAGGTTGTGGGTGCTGAGAAAAAGTTTCATGGAAGAAGTAACATCTGAACTGGACCTTGAAGAATAGATAAAATTCCTGTAGGTTATGATGAGAGAAGAATAAAAAAATTGCAGAAAGGGAGGAGAACTCAAAAGCAAGAAGACGAGAAAGCACAGGTCTGCTGCAAAATGTTCTAGTTTGGCAAGAACAGTAGTTTCCTATTACTAATAGGAGATAAAGCTAAAAATGTCCATTGGAGTCAAGTCATAAATAGCTATGCATCAACTGACAGGTGTCAAATACACATGCATAATGAGATAGCCAACAAGATACCCACAGATGTTTTAGTAACATAAAAATCACACCAGTGGTATTTCCACGTGTCTCATCCCTGCAAAAGGATAGAATAGTGCTTGAGTATCATGTCTTACCTTGCATCTAGTGTTCACTGCATTTAGAGCTAAATGAAGCTTGGAAACCAGTGCAGAGGTGGGACAAATACGTAAGGACTACAGTGATCCCAAAGGAAATAACAATGATGGGCACTGAATGGATAGGTTTTGGACAGCTGAAAGGGAGAAGACATTCCATGTGAGCACATCAGGTTGGGAAAGAAAGGTGAACAACATATCCAGAAGACACCAAGAACCAGGTAGCCAGAAAGAAGACAAGGCTGGTCAGAACACATAAATCAGACTTTACTATGTGGACAGTAAAGGTTCCTAAAGAGCAGAATGACACAGCTGTTTAAAACATGGTCATCCTGGGGTGCCTGGGTGGCTCAGTCAGTTAAGCAGCTGACTCTTCATTTAGGCTCAGGTCATGATCTCACCATTCGTGAGTTCAAGCCCTGAGTCTGGCTCTGTGCTGTCAGCACAGAGCCTGCTTGGGATTCTCTCTCCCTCTCTCTCTGCCCCTCCCCCACTTGTAGGTGCTCTCTCTCTCTCTCAAAATAAACATACATTAAAAAAAAAAAGTGGCCATCTTGTCCAGTAGTTCCCTTAGTTACCTATTAGAAAGACCTGGGAGCTTTGAAAAATATCAATACCCAGGCCCCAACCTTAAAGATACAATTTAATTGGGTGAGGGTAAGGCCCAGGTATTGTTTTTAAAGTTCCACTGGTGGCTACATGCAACTAGGACTGAGAACCACTGGTCTACAGTTATGCCTTCATTCTCAAATGAGAAAAGAGGCCTAGAAATTTATGTGACTTGCCTAAATTCACACGACCAGCTGGGTGTGGGACTAGGACTGGCACCTGGATTCCTATTCCAAGCTCTGAAAGATATCGCAGAGGACTGGGCTAAATTCCATACTTCAGTCTATAAGAAGCACAATTATCTGATGACTTGGCTCCTATGTTTTGTCAAGGTTAAAGCCCGAATTAATCTAATGGTAAAACTATTGACTTAAGCATCCCCTTTAGTGTCTACAGTAATGGATGTTGGTTTCGTTGCTGTCTCCTGGGGGCCCTTAGGAAAGGAAAGGGTCTCAGGAGACTCTCCAGAAAACCGGAAAAACAAGCCAAACCACTCAGCTCCAGGGAAGAAACAATGACTTTTTAAAACATAGCTCACTGAGCTTTTGACTACCTAAAGGAAAGTCTAGGTTACTCTCCACCAGAAGAAATACCCTCAGAGATGCTATCCCATAAGGAAAGGGAGTGGAGGGGGGGAGTGATCAAAGGCAGCTGTAAAAGCATGCTGCAAAAGCACGCTCATTCTAGCAGAAACAACCCTGCTGGTCCTCAGCCCTGGCCAAGGGCCATCTACACACCTTGCTTTTTTCTGAAAGGAAAAGAGCAGCACCTCAACAGGTCCGCCTTCCTGTTGTGTCACTCCTAGATTCTGGAATGGCAGCAGGTGGTAAACAGGAGGTCTGCAGAGACTGCCAAGCTGGGAATCTGAGCCGGTGCTGTATAATCAATCTATTCATTCCATGGTACTGGTAAAGATAACTACTAGAACAGAGCAAACGCCCTATCTAGGGGCCTTCTTGTTAATTCCAGACACCCAGCTGAAGCTCTCACATGGGGGTCATACTAAAGTAACTCTAGAAGCAGAAGCACTACCCTCTGTCATCCACTCTTGAAGGATGCAACTCAGGACACCAGGAAAACTACTGCTGGCAAGGCTCTAGTACACGCTTTTGGGATGGGATCTGGATTCCCATCAGTTCTAAGACAGAATCCCTGAAAACAATTTGTTCTTTAAAACAGCCTGAGTAGAGATAAAGAACAAACAAGAACCTAAGATGCGGCACAAGATGCAATACTCAATACTCATACTAACTTAATACACTAACCCAGATACCATGATAAGCACTTTGTTCATTCATTGTTTCATTTTATTTCCCGCCCCATTTATAAGATAGGTATTATAATCTTCCCCCACTTTGCAGATGAAGAAACTGAGGCTTGGAGAGGTTCTGTGATATGCCAAAGGCCACACAGCTAGCAAGTGGCAGAGTATGAACCTGGCAAAATAAGGATTTGAAACTGAAAATCCTGCATCTACAGCTTGGGTAGGCCTCTAAAAGGCAACTTTTTCCACTTGATGCCACCTGATCATTAATTCTTCTGCTTATTTTTTCAGGTTTGGCTATTGGAGTTTACCAGGATCTTAGCGACCAAAGAATTCTGAAAACTAAAAAGCACCATACAAAGTTTAGGTATTATTATTAAATTAATAGAAGAGCACTGCACCCTGGATTGTATCTGAAAAGCAATCTATCCTTTGGACTGTCTAGTCACCCAGAGTTCTATTTTAGTCAACACCCTGGTTAAAACTACATCCCAAGAAGGGCACCTGGGTGGCTCAGTCAGTTGAGCATCTCACTTAGGCTCAGGACTGGCAGTTCATGAGTTAGAGCCCCGCATCAGGCTCTCTGCTGCAGGCACAGAGCCCACTTTAGATCCTTGGTCTCCCTCTCTCTGCCCGCACTCCCACCCCCACTCACACAAGGGCTCTCTCTCTCTCTCTCAAAAATAAACGTTAAAAAACAAAACAATGTCCCAAACAATGACACAAAAGATATTCTTCATCTTCATAAGGTAAAGAATAGCAAGAGGGATTGTCCCTAGAGTTTTCTCAACTGCAGACATAAAGACACAAGAGCCGGGGCACCTGGGTGGCTCAGTCAGTTGACCGTCCGACTTCGGCTCAGGTCATGATCTCACAGTTTGTGGGTTCGAGCCCCGCATCAGGCTCTGTCCTGACCACTTGCTCAGAGCCTGGAGCCTGCTTCAGATTCTGTGTCTCCTTCTCTCTCTGCCCCTCCCCGGCTCACACTTTATCTCACTCTGTTTCTCAAAAATAAATAAATGTTAAAAAATAAATAAATAAACAAACAAAGACACAAGAGCCTGACTTCCCCTTGTCTCTATCTGCCAAGTATTATGGTTTCACATAAAATGGCTTCAGAGCTAAAATCTCACAATTTAGTTTTTTTTTTTTTTTTTTTTTAAATTTCCTCCAAAGTACACCCCATTCAGCCATCAACAATGGATACTTATTTAGGACTGATATGTCAAACTGTGAGGCATATGGAAAACATGACAGAATTGAGTCAAGTGTAACATCCCTCCACTGAAGAAATAAAATGAAGATCCAATCCCACCCACCTTTGCATGGGATATAAAATATCCTTCATATGTTTTAGTTAATTTCACATTAATAAAAGAACAAATCAATGGCAAAATTGTAGGTAAATATTATAAATACAACAGAATCAGCATTGTGATTAAAGATAAAAACTTTCATTTACCAAAGAAAGCCCTGAAATCTAGGTTAAATTTTTGTGGGCTATTATCAGTCTTTAAAAAAAAGGGGGGGGGCTTGATTTATTTTTTTTAAAGGATGAAGGGTTTTTTGTTTTTGTTTTTGTTTTTTTTTTTAGTTTATTTTGAGACAGAGAGCAAGAGAGGGAGGGAGGACAGGAGTGGGGTAGGGGTAGGGAGGGAAAGAGAGAATCCCAAGCCTGACATGGGGCTCAATCTCACTGACTGTTGAGATCACGACCTGAGCCAAAATCAAGAGTCAGATGCTGACTGAGCCACCCAGGCACCAGATGGGGCTTGATTTAAAAAGGTCTTTCAGAATAGACAACCTGACACACAGTTCTGTATAAACCAAATCAAAATGTTATCAATCTTTCGATTTGGAAGTCCTTGACACACCTTTTTCTTTTATCATCCCTATTTGGGCTGGTCAATGTTTCTTCCAGAATCTCCCATTTGCCCTTTTTCTTTCTGACTATCCTCATTTCTTGCCTGGATTTGCTCATTCATTCGTTCATCATTTACCAAATGCCTATTATCTGCCATGCACAAAGCTAAACCCTCGTCCTGGCTCTAAGGAAGCTCACATGATACTTTGTAGAACTGTTACCTGCCTATCTCCATGATGGGGCTGCAAACTGTAGCAAAGGTTTTGTATTTCCAGAACCTAGCAGCATCTGGCATACAGTCTAAAAATGTTTATTATATGACACTAGACTATTTCAGCAAGCTCTTTTTAAGCCCATAAATATTTATATCTTCAAAAATGACTCGCTTTTCTTCACTTTTTAAAATAACAAAAGTAATTATGTGCACAATGCAAAAATTAGAAAGGTACCGAATACAAAGTGAATTCTCCAATCGCCTAAATCCTACTTCCAGAAGTGACTACTAGTACAGTTTGGAATGGATCTTTCCAGAGCTTTCCCATCCTGATGTATAACACACACTTTAAAATTTTTTTGGAACAAGTTCTTTGACAGTTTGACTCTAGCTTCTCAACTTTCTAATCCAGTTGAAGTTCTCAAAATGTTATCCCTGGATTAGGAACATCAACATCATCTGGGAACTCATTAGAAATAAAAATTCTTAGGCCCCCCTCTGGACCTACTAAATCAGAAACTCTAGAGGTGGGGACCTCTGCAGTATGGGTTTTATTTTTTAATTAAAAAAAATTTTTTTTACTAAGCTCTACGCCCAATGTGAGCTTTGAACTCACAACCCAGAGATCAAGAGCCACATGCTCTACTGACTGAGCCAGGCAGGCACCCCCTATAATATGGGTTTTAAACTCTTCAGGTGATTCTAATGCACACTAATCATAGAGAACCACTGCTCTAATCCAGTCAATACAGATTTTGCACTATTTCTTAAACACAGTTTTACCACCCTACTTCAAAAGGCTTTCTTTGCCCTTTTGATTAATTCTGACCCTACCAATCTGTCAAAGCTCTGAAAAGTCCTAACTTCTCCCCAAAGTACTCTCACTACCACAGCTCATGCTGATCCTTCTTGCCTGTCCCCCAACTTCTGTGACACCTAGTTCCTCTACCACACAACTTAACAATTACAGTTAAAATTAACAGTTCTTTACTATTCCCCAACAAAGTTCCTTAAAGACATGAATCATATTTTTATTTCTTCTTTACCCCTGTTCTTAGCACATAAGTGGAATTTTAATAGAGATGCTGGTTAATATAAGGATAAATTCACTTATTAATGGATAAAAAGTTTGAAATTTCAAGTTGTAGCCCCAGTTCTGTGACCTTGGACAAGTTCACTTCTCAGGATGAGGTCTGAAAAAACAAGATGGACTCAATGACTTGATGCTTCCTTTCAGCTTCAACAGTGTATGATTTTATGAAATGTACCATTATACTCTCATATTGCTTGCTTATAATGCTATCACGGCAATTTTTAGACTTGAGTTACAGCTGGATATGGTGTTTCCCAGTTAGCTACTAAGCTCTTTTAACAAGGGTCATATTTTAATCAACTGAGAATCTTATATATAATAACAGCTCAATATATTTGCAGAAAATTATTTGGAAAAACTCTTTAAAAAGCTTAATTTATGCAGAAAACCTATGCATAGATCCGCTGCCTCCCAAAGGGCCCTGTGAAAACTTATTATTGTAAATACTATGAAGTGATTTATGGAAAAAAATTCTGATTATTCTGATAGAACCAGGGGTAGTCAGCTACATAATGCCAAAGAATGTAAAAACTCTCACGTGTATTTAGGGATAGACTAAAAGGCCGTAAGCCTCAGACTACCTTACTGCAACACGCAAATAAAAACTGCCCTGTACACTTAAGTGGTATATAACAACTCCACTGTTGGGAATAAATAGACGTCTTCACGCAAAACCTTTATCTGCAAATTTACAGAAACAGGGTGGAATGGAGACCTTGAATGGCAGGTGATGACCAGAAGTTGAATCTAAAGGGAAGGACAGCAAAGAGCAACCGAAGGGCAAGAAGGAGGAACAGAAGAGCAGCAGGAAAACATCACTCTGAGTGATGAAAAGGAGCAGTGGAAATTCACAGAGTCTTTACCAAGGGCCTACTATGAACCAAGCACTTGGGGCTGCAAAGATGGCTCCAGACCTCAGGGGGCTAATATAATAGTCCTGAGGGTAAAACTGAAGCCTCTACCCTACTGCATGTAAGTGTGAGTGTGTGTGTGTGTGTGTGTGTGTGTGTGTGTATGTATGTTTAGTTCTAATTGGTAAAATCAAGCAAGGAAGGCTTCACATAAAGACGGTGAGTTAATGGAGCTTTAAAGTGTGTAGGAAGATTTGCTAAGGGAGAAAAAAGACAGTTGAGCTAGTTATTTTGGGGAAGAAACATTCACATATTTTTACAGCTGTTCCTTTGGGACTTTAAATCATGGAGGCTTCTTATATTCACCACCACTTTGTCATATGCCTTCTTTCTCTTTTTACTTTATCTTAAATACTGACATGTTCAAGCCCAGCATTGGAACAGAGCCAAAAAAACCCAGAATGAGGTGAGTGCTAGCCAAATTTGCTCTGTCACCTCCAAATCCAGCCAGCCCAGCTAGCCCAGTCCTGCTCTCCTGGCAGCCGGAAAAGGAAGACTAATTATATCCTCTGGGGGTAAAATTTGGATGCAGACAGGCAAAGCTTATCCCTGTTCCACCAGTGAGGTACCATGGTAGAGCTTCATTGCCTCCTAAGCCATGAGGATCTAGTCTACCTGTGACATGGAGGTCAGCTTCGCAGGGAAAAAAAAAAAAAAAAAAGCTGCATGAAAAAGAAGGGGGATGCACTGGATTGGAAAACGCTGAGTTAAGTGAGATAATCGTCATAAAACGTTTAATAATATCCCTGGCACACAGAAAGTGTCGAATCAACGTGAGCCCTTATCAACAACATACTGCTACTACTATTGTCATTATTATTATTATTATTATTATTACAATAATACCTCAATTGTACTCCAACAAGAAATCACTGTTTTCACAGCCTACTTTTAGGACGTTGAAGAAACAACTCCAGAGATGAAAGTGTCTTTCAAAAATTTTTAAAGCTACACGATCAAATTCCAACCGTGCTGGCCTGAAAGCCCCAGACTCTAAGTTCAAGAGCTAGTCCTGCTTTTTGCCAGGCGCGTGACCTTGGGCTCGGCACTTCATCTCGGTGCCTCAGTTTCCCCATTTGTAAAGTGGGACTAAGAAGCCCCTCCCTCGCAGGGTCGTTGTGGGGTCCAGCCCGCGGGTACTACTCGCTGCACCGGGGTCCCATGGACGTAAGGCGAGCTCCCGGCCCATCTTCCAAGACCCCTGGCTTCGGGACGGATGGGGTAGGTGAATACGCTACCGGAGGCCCACTGAGCTCCGCCGCCCGCAGGGCAGGAGCAGAAAAAGGGAGCGCGCTTGAGATGCGTCCCTGGGACCGAGGGGGTCGGGCGCCGGGAGGCTCGGCCCTAGCCGCCCGCAAGCTGTCACCAGCGGTTTCGTCGCGGGGCCCCGCAGCCCGGACGCGGGGAGCGGCCGAGGGAGGCCAGGCTGACCCAGGTGCCGCCGGCGGGGAGAGCGGAGGGCGCTGG
Organism: Lynx rufus; assembly: GCF_022079265.1. Lineage (NCBI taxonomy): Eukaryota > Metazoa > Chordata > Mammalia > Carnivora > Felidae > Lynx > Lynx rufus. The sequence continues at coordinate 22,689,506 of NW_025814896.1, read as the reverse complement.
GGGACCGGAGGAAACTGGCAGCGCGGGCCCGGGGCCCTGGCGCGCCGCGGAGATGTGGCGGGGAAGGAGAAAGCAAGGGGAGCGACGCCCCCGCAGGCAGCGCCGCGCGCCCCGCGCGGGCCGGGCTGAAGCGCTCACTCACCTGAGGCTCGGGCACCCGCCAGCAGTGCACCAGCGGCAGCAGCTGCTGCGAGAGGGGCGGGGAAGGCTCTGCGGCCACGCAGGCGCGTTAAGGTTGCCCGGACCACGCAGGCGCGCTGCGCCCTCCCGCCTCAGGAACTACCAAGAAGATGGTGGCTGAGCCGGGAGGGACGGGCGACACCATCTTGGATGTAGTTTTTCCTGTTGTGGAGTCTACTGGGAGAACCTGAAACTAGAGCTGCGCGGAGGGAGGGGCGTTGAGTGCGGCGTCTGGACCGCCTCCTTCCTCCCCTTCCGCCAAATAGCTTTCTTAACGAAACCCCTAAGGACCCCTGCAAAGCAAGGAAAAGAAGTCATCTCCTTTTATGTGGGACCAGAGATGCACCCAAGGGCACAAGGCCTAGCACAGTGCTTGGCTGGCTAGTGAGGGGCGCTTACCAGATTTCTAGTGAATGAGCACAGGAACTGAAGAACTAGAATCCAAGACTCAGGGCTGCTAATTCCCAGCCCTACATTCTGTCACCTCTATTGACAACTGCCAGCCACACCATCTCCTTTCTTGGGTGCCACAAGGGAAATGGGAATTTTGTTTTGTTTCCTCAAAGAATGATTACATATTAAGCTTAATGACCCGACAATTTAACACCAAAATGTACAGGACAAAATTCCCTTCCCAGAAAAGCTTTTTGGTTAATCTCACTGACTAAAGGTAAAATAGTCTCAACTGTATTAGGGCAAATGTAAGGATTACCAAACATCTGAAGGACAGTGACTGTCTATAATATTGTTACTCATCAAGCACAATTCCTGAACCAAATTTGGGAAGAGAGAAAACTAAAATTAACCGACCACAGCCTTTTATTATTTTATGATTGTGTTTATTCGGTAACATTCACTGAGTACCAAATTGGTTCTACTACCTATATGTCCTTGGTTAGATTATTAAGCCTCTTTCTTAATGCTTGAGTTCCTCACCTATAGTGACAAAATAATACAAGCTACCCATGTTATGGTCTGTATGAATGTAAAATGCTTACAGCTTATGTTATTTACAAAAAAATTTTTTTAATGTTTATTTTTGAGAGAGAGAGAGAAAGAGACACAGAGTACAAGTGGTGGAGGTTCAGAGAGAGGGAGATACAGAATCTGAAGCGGGATCCAGCCTCTGAGCTGTCAGCACAGAGCCCCACTTGGGGCTCAAACTCACAAATGGTGAGATCAGACCTAAGCCAAAGTCGGACACTTAATTGACTGAACCACCCAGGCGTCCCAAGTGTTATTTTTCTTATTTAGCTGTTGAAGATGCAGACAAAAACTCTTTTTACCCTTGAGTTTGAACAAATTCTTATAAACAAAAAATGCAACACAATGTACTAAATAAAATGAGAGAAGTTACAATCACCTGAGAGAGGTGTCCTCTATCCCCATTTTACAGATGATGAAATTGACCATAAGAGACAAAGATACTCTTCAAACTGTATGCTCTTTCCATTATACTACTATGCTTTTCAAAGAGTAGGCAATTAACACGGCTCTTCTGATTCTTAAAAGCCCCAGCTTTCCTTGGGGCTGTCCAGTTTTCCTTCTTGCTCTAGCCTTGACAATATTATCCATTCTCAAGGCTTCAATAGCTACTCATTAGCTACTTCCAAATTTTGTATCCAGTCCAGATTTACCAGTTTTCCACCTCTATATCCAAAGGTCTAATCTCAATTTGAACTACGAGCTTTCCCATTTCATTACTGCTCTCTTACCCAGTTTTTCAAGCTTTCACCCCTCCAGCATATTGATACCAGTATTCTAAATTTATAGTATTTCATCTTACTTACAGCATCCCTGTGATATAGGTTCTATCATTCTCCCAATCTTACAGATAAGAGATTTAATCACTTTTTCTCAATCACAGTAAGTGGCAGTTAGGCTTCGAACACATAGGTCACATGCCTACTAAGTTCCAGATGCTATGAGCAACTCACATGTTTTTGTTTTTTGCTCTATCCCCAGTTCCCAGAACTGTGTCTGGCATATAACAGGGGCTCTGTAAATACATGACAGAAAAGAGAATGTAGGTCAAAGGAAAGAGATATCCTTTCACTAATTGGTACTTAGGCCAAGGTTTAAGACTTAAGAATAACGACTGGGTATTTAAATGAAATAGGCTTTATCCTATTAGAAGGATCAGAGAATAAGAAACATTAACAATAAATTAGTTGGTGTTTTACTGGTAATTAATGTGGAGGCATATCTCCACACTACTGTTCACTTCAGCATCTTGGCAAAGAATCCTATTTTCTGCTAAGCCCTTGCTGACGTAAAAGGTTTTTTTTTTACTTTCTGTATTTATTTTTTATAATTTACATCCAAGTTACCACATGGTGCAACAATGATTTTAGGAGTAGATTCCTTAAGCCCCTTACCCATTTAGCCCACGTCCCCTCCAGCAACCTTTTTGTTCTCTATGATTAAGAGTCTCTTATGTTTTGTCCCCCTTCCTTTTTTGTATTATTTTTGCTTCCCTTCCCTTATGTTCATGGTTTGTATCTTCAAGTCCTCATATGAGTGAAGTCATTTATTTGTCTTTCTCTAATTTTGCTTAGCACATCTCTAGTTCCATCTATGTAGTTGCAAATGGCAAGATTTCATTCTTTTTGATTGCTGAGTAATACTTCATGATGTGTGTGTGTATATATATATACACACATCTTCTTTATCCATTCATTCATTGATGGACATTTGAGCTCTTTCCATACTTTGGCTATTGTTGACAGTGCTGCTATAAACATTGGGGTGCATGTGCCCCTTCAAAACAGCGTATCTGTATCCCTTGGATAAATACCTAGTGTGAAATTGCTGGGTCATAGGGTAGTTCTATTTTTAATTTGTTGAGGAATCTCCATACTGTTTTCCAGAGTGGCTGCACCAGTTTGCATTCCCACCAGCAGTGCAAAAAAGATCCTTTCTCCACATCCTCGCCAACATCTGTCGATGCCTGAGTTATTAATGTTAGCCATTCTGACAGGTGTGAGGTGGTATCTCATTGTGGTTTTGATTTATGTTTCCCTGATGATGATGTTGAGCATTTTTTCATGTGTTTGTTGGCCATCTGGATGTCTTGAGAAGTGTCTATTCGTGTCTTTTGCCCATTTCTTTACTAGATTGTTTTTTGGGTGCTGAGTTTGTTACGTACTTTATAGATTTTGGATACTAACCCTTTATCTGATATGTCATTTGCAAATATCTTCTCCCACTCCATCAGTTGCCTTTTAGTTTTGCTCATTGTTTCCTTCACAGTGCAGAAGCTTCTTATTTTGATGAGGTGCCAATAATTCATTTTTGCTTTGGTTTCCCTTGACTCCAGAGATGTGTTGAGTACGAAGTTGCTGCAGCCAACGTCAAAGAGGTTTTTGCCTGCTTTCTCCTCTAGGATTTCGATGGCTGTCTTAACATTTAGGTCCTTCATCCATTTTTTTACTTTTGTGTATGCTGTAAGAAAGAGGTCTAGGTTCATTTTTCTGCATGTCACTGTCCAGTTTTCCCAGTACCATTTACTGAAGAGACTGTCTTTATTCCATTGGGTAGTCTTTCCTGCTTTGTCAAAGATTAGTTGGCCATATGTTTCTGGGACCATTTCTGGGTTCTCTATTCTGTTCCATTGCTCTGAGTGTCTGTTTTTGTGCCATTTTTAAAAAATGTTTATTAATTTTTGCAAGAGAGCATGAGTGGGGAGGGGCAGAGAGAGAGGGAGACACAGAATCCAAAGCAGGCTCCAGGCTCTGAGCTGTCAGCACAGAGCCCAACACAAGGCCTGAACTCACGAACCACGAGATGACAACCTGAGCTGAAGTCAAACACTTAACTGACTGAGCCACCCAGGGTCCCCTTAAGAAAGGTTTTTATACACCCAAAATATACACAAAGACAAAAGAAAGCTTTTAATAATGTGCAATTTTATAATGCAAATTATTAAAAATAGAGAACAATGAAAAATAGTACTTAGCCTCTTTGTGCTATGAATCCAGGATTTAGGATATCAATTCAATATTAAAAGCTAAAGCACACTGTAGATAACAGGACAGAGAATAAGTGGTGTTTCCTTCAATTTGGACATCGTGTGAAGTGATACACGTAGCCATGTGATGCAAACAATGTTCAAAACTTCACTACCTGAAATCACCTTCAGGGCCATACCAGAAAATCAGTCCCATTCCTTTCCTACCAGAATCCAACTTGACCCCTAAAATGTGTCCCTGGATTTGGTCCTGAATGACTCTGGATTGTTTCAAAACCTAAAACACACCTTCACAAAATGAAGATTACTGACCATGAAGGATATTTAAAAGAATGGACTACTAGTTCTCAAGGTCACTTCACAATAGAAGTTGCAAGCATTTTGCACATTCTTGGAAAAAGTATCTATGCTACTGTTTCAGATGCATAAGTTCTGTCACTTTTAGAAAAAAACTGAAGTACTCTACATTCAGCCAGTTATCCTCAAAGGCAACAGGGCAGCTATCACCAGCTCAGACCACCATGCAATCACCATGTGCTGGGGCATTCTTCCATTTCTCTCCTCTGGAGCACCTTATGGAAGGAAAGCTGCATGAAGTCACTGACAAGATCTAGAGCAATGGTGGGTTCCGCAGTTGAAGCTTGAGCAGTTTTCGAGCTGGTGACGGATCTAACTGCTGTGTGCTTCTCTTCCCTGCAGAGGAAAGACAAAAGTAAATTTCAACTGAATTCAAATAACATTACTGAAAACTTGGTGTATGGACACTATGCCAGCCACTGAAGGGCATTACAATGACAAATGAGAGAATCTCTGTCCTCAAGGAGAGAGCAGTCTGGTAGGAAAGCCAGCTGCAACTACAACCATAATACAACATAGTAAGAAAAGTAAAGTATATATAGCAAACAATTTTGGGCTGGAGGAGGCCAGGAAAAGCAACAGGGAAGTAATGTCAGTGTCATTTAGTGGATTCTTGGAAGAATGAAGAGGAAAAAGGGCAAATAGATATTAAAAATATTGTATTTACTAAAACAACATGAGGGTTTGTGGGGACTTAGTTTTCAGTCTACTGTGCTCCTGTGGAATTTACATCGAGAAAGTTCCCATCAACTTTGAGTACCCACAGCACAATAATTATTTTGAGGGGAGAAAAAGAAATCATCTGATATAGGCCTTACTCTGAGACCACATGCTTTGAAGGGCAGTTTGTATGTGAAGGGCTATCATACAGAAAATAGTGCAATCTCTAGTCCCCTCAAGACACACACTCACCAAGCTGTACTGACACCTTCTGGAGACACTGGGTACTTTCATCCATAAAAGTCTGCAGCTGCTTCACTGATCCCTGTAGTTCATCCATCTGCACAGGAAAGACAGATGTGAGCTGTAAGGGTCTGTGGCTTCTGTGATGTTCCTCAAAAATCGCCAGGCAAGCTCCCACTAAGGACCTTTGCCTTTGCTCTTTTTCAACCTGGAATGTTTCTGCCAGACATTTTGTTTGCTCCTCCTGATCCACACTCTGCCCTTCTCCATGCTGCCCTATGCCCTGGGGCCACTACTGTGGATAATCTCAAACAGGATCCCATGTCCTCTGACATCTGGGTCAGTTTAGCCAAGAGGAAGCCCATGTGTAAGGGAGACGAATGAAGTCAGGATATTTTTACCCAGGCTCCTGGAAGGGTCATCTTGAGTTAGTTTTGTCTCTTAGCTGCAGGTCATGGCTCTCTCTTCCCTCCCTCCGCCCTTCAGTCCTAGGGATAGTAAGAGCTCAGCTGCCTCTGAGCCCCAGGTTACTTCAACTAACCCTTCTGGTTTCCTCAATACCCACACTTTATACATCACTTTTTCAATTACCCTTTATCAAGTGTCATCTGCTTCCTGTTGATACTTGGAGTGATACAATACTATTCTCCCAAATGTCCTCATGGCTCACTTCCTCCTTTCTTTCAAGTCTCTGTTAAAATGGCACCTTAGAAGGACCAGGGGCACCTAAGTGGCTCAGTCGATTGAGTGTCTGGCTCTTGATTTCGGCTCAGATCATGATCTTATAGTTCATAGGATCAAGCCACGTGTCAGGCTCTGCACGGACAGCATGGAGCTTGCCTGGGGTCTTCTCTCTCCGCCCCTTCCCCAACTTGTGAACGTGCTCTCTCTCCTCAAAATAAACATTTTTTAAAAAATGGTACCTTAGGGGAATAATCAACAACTGCTCTATACAGCAACCTGCTGCCCTTCCTGTATATTCTCCCCTACTCTGCTTTATTGGCTCTTAACACCATAAATAAATAAATAAATAAATAAATAAATAAGTAAGTAAATAAATAAATAAATAAATAGATAAATAAATATTGATTGATTGATTGTCTCTCCATGTTTCCCCAAGGTAGAGCTGAATATACTTATTACACATATTCTCCAGGTCTCGTAATTTCCAAGGATGACAAGATAGGTAAACCAAATAACCAAATAAACATGAGCCAACTAACCATCAACTCCATATAATCAAAGATTTTGTTCTGGTTCTGCAATATCTTCTGGTAGTCAGGCTTTGTGTGAAGGACTTCACTCTGGGAAGACCCAAGATATGTTGCAGGTTCCACTTCAACTTCGGTAACTTTGGTTTCAACTGATTCTCTGAAAATAAAACAGAACAAAAGAGCTTTCAAGGAATTTTATAATCATTTTCTGGGGGAAGATAATGTAAAACGACTTGGGGAAAAAACGATGACCTGGGGATTTCTTTCTGGAAATCAAGGTCTCTAATCTTTTTCCAAAAAAATGCTGGGTCACTTCAGTTATCTACAATAACTGAATATGATGGAGAGTGCATGAAAATTGATCACTCCCACAATTTCCTGACTGCTAGACCCTGCCATTTCACCTCAATTAACGCTTACAATAACCTAATGAGGTAGACACTACTACCACCCCCATTTTCAAGTGAGGAACTTCAGGTTTAGAGATTAAGTCGCTTGCCCACAATCACAGAATGAAGAAACAAATATTTGAACAGAGACAGTCGGCTTCCAGAAGCATTCCTCTTAACTAACAAGCTAGGCCACAACAAAAGTTTTTATTCTGAAACTGCCATCTTATATATTACCTATCTTCATAAACAGCACATGTAAGGGGTGAATAAAGTAAATGGTAACAATCAATGCCTAGACTGGAGAAGTTTTTCAAACCATGTTTCTCAAAGCACCTCTCTACTAAGAAGACACTTCCACAGTTACATTTTATATTTGGGCCCAGCTGAGTTTCTTTTGGGAAAAAAAGCTTAAAATCACTGGCTTAAATGACCAACTAAATCAAGTCTAGCACTTTCCCACTTTCTTATGCCTTTAATACCCAGACAAAGTTCCTCTCTCTTCTGTACACCCTCTTTCATCACCCCTTCCATGTCCTTGCATCTCCATGAAGGACCTGGAGAGCATTCTCTCCCATACCTGCAGCTCAAAGGCCATGTGCAAACTGAAGTCCCCTGTTTTTGGCCCAACCCCAGGTGCCCTGGTAGAAGGCAGAGATGTGCCTGTCTCCCCCCAGGATGTGTAATAGCAGCCACGGGCACAGAAGCAGTTCTGTTCTTTGACCGAAAATAGGGATATTCACTCTTCCTCCCCATCCCTCAATTCTCCATTTATAATCCTAGAGTGCTAATAACACATTTTATAGAGCTTTGATGAATTGACTGGCTTGTGAGAAAGGATTCATCATTCAATCTGTGCTAACAGAACTGAAATCAATTCAAATTCCACAAGGTAAAAAGATGGCTTCCTATTTCCAGTCACAGATCTAACCTGGAAATGATGTCTTCGGCCTCCTTCTGGTATTGTTGCAAGAGCTGATCCCAAGACTGACGTTCTAAAGAAAATCTACAGGATCAGGAAAAAAAACATTCAGTTAATTTTTGATTACATTCTGAATCATTCAAGGCCACAGTAAGTACATTAGGTGTCTGCTCTGGCTCTAAAATGTGAAAAAAAAAAGGTCATTAAAGGATTAGAAAGCCTGAGTGATTCAGAGGATATTATTTAATCAAATCAAACCTGAGTTCTTAAAGTCAAATTAACACTTTTATTTCCTAGACTCCATTCTATGAAACTGGCCAAGAGTACAGCCCACAAGATCCCAATATGCAGCTTTCTAAATTCTAGTGTTTACACACCAGTATTGACACTCTAAATGGGGTATTTACTATTCATTTCTCCCAGAACTAGTTATTTTCCCTAGATGAATTTAGATAGTCCAATAAAGGATCATTTTCACTTACTTTGTTATGTATTCCTTCATCTCAGCCACTGATGTTTCCAGAGACAAATCTGATGCTTTTCTGGAATACAGATAGGATTATAAGATCAACATAAATCTTTCAAGAGCACTTGCTTTTAATAGGATGTCTTACATAATTTTAATGGCAATAAAAGATGTTCAGAATTTATCTTTCAACAAGTATTTATTCTTGGGCTCTCACTTTTGTAGTAGATAAGTTTCCTCAGTGGTCGCTTTATTTTCTGTTTCTCTCATCAATTCCAATTGACCCATAGCCAGATTAACCTTCACTAAAATATTCCTTTTTTTTTTCCTTGTCTAAAACTGTGACCCTCTACTGCATTCCTAATAAAAGTCAAAATTCCTTAACCTGGCACTTAAGGCTATGTTCTGGCTCCGATTAGCTTGTTAGCTTTGATTCCAACTATTGCCTTTCACCTATTCTGCCCATATAATCTCACTCGGCCTCACCCTCAAATATCTGGAGTTTTCCATCTCCAAACTTTTGTTCACATCGCTTTTAAATTTTTTTAAATGTTTATTTCTGAGAGACAGACAGAGAGACAAAGGAGATACAGAATCTGAAGCAGGTTTGAGGCTTCAAGCTGTCAGCACAGAGCCTGACACAGGGCTCAAACCCACAAACCGTGAGGTCATGACCTGAGCCGAAGTAGCACACTTAACAGACTGATCCACCCAGGTGCCCCTTTGCATATTATTTTTCAGTCTATTCTTTTTACGTCATCTTTTAAGGCCCAATAATACTTTTGTATATGACCTTCTTGTCTTCACACTTAAAATTAAGCTGTCGGTGGACAGAGATTGTATTTTACTCATACCAATGGCTTAGCTCAGTTGGATGATTAATCCTGATGGAAAGCAGGCACTGAAAATGCCAAAATCCTCCAGATGTACTTGGTACTCTACCTGGCAAGACAAATTAGTTGTGCCACCTTTCATGTTTCTCTACCAAAGTCTGTGACACACAGCTTCTATCACTTCTGGCCTGGATGCAGCAGCCAGTGGCTTAAATACACCGCATTTTTAGGGATACTATGTCAAGCCAACAGATTTTTCATTTCCTGAATAGTAATGTTAATTCTAAGGGTCTGTGTGTGAGAAAGTAGATCTTTGTGAAGTCAAAATTAAAAAGTTTCTGATGTAGGCCCAAGTGACAGGATTTGCTGCAGGACAGGAGGTAGAGAGTTGGACCTTGCCCCTACAGAGGAACTACCAGTTTGGGGCTGGAATTTTAAAAATTCTCCTGATAGTCTTGCTTGCCAACAGCTAAAGAACATAGTTTACCACCAACTTGCATAGCTAGCAAAGATCTGAACAATGTTTTCCCCCTCATCGTTCCATGGCTGGTTCCTTCTCACTACCCAGGTCTTATAGATCTCAGTCCAAAGGTCAATTCATTACAGGTCTTCTCTAAACACTAGCTAAAGTTGCCCACCCCCTCAAACCACTATCATAGTTACTGACTTCTTAGATTATCACTACCTGAAATCTTTATTTTCTATGTATTCATCTGATTGTCTCTATTAAAATCCGTAAGAAGAGAGAACTTGCTTGACTTACGTATCACTTTATCTCCAGCATCTAGAAGAGCCTGGTGTGTATAAGATGCTGGATAAATGTTTGAGTGAATGAACAAACTAATTATAATGGAAAGTCTTCATTTAATTATCATTTAGGACAGAAGGGGAACTGCACACACCCTTTTGAATCTTCAAAACATTTCTGTAAAGTTCCATTACTTTCCAGGCTCTCTGCAAAATGTTTCAATTCCTCAGAAAGGGAAGATGCTAGAAGAGAAATAAAGTACATGTTGTAAAATAAAAAGAATATGAATTTTCACAGCAAGCTGCTGACAATGACATAACATACTTAAGGTGGTCTTAGCTCTAGGATCCCCTATTACATTCTGGCCTTCTCACCCATTCAAAGTAGTAGTATAAATGTGCAGAAAGATTTTATCTTTTTTCTTTGGGCCAGTATAGATAAAATGGAAGACAATTCCTCTTTATGACATGTATGATAGTTTTTCTTTTAATACTTGACTGGTGAAAAAGCATTTAAAAGGTATACATGCACTGACATTACATTCTATCCAAGATTTCAAAAGCCTGCACTGAAAAGAAGAACATATTACAGAAGTCAGGCAACAGGCAAGAGCTTAATGAAAAATGTTAAAGGAGAATAAAGAATTACGGGCATAAGGGAAAGACTTGTCTCTGCTTAGCTTTGGAAGTCTTGGAAGCTCATATATTTCTAGGTCTTTTAAGTAGGTAACACTGAATTTTTCTGACCCTGGATAATTGTGTAGTTATACTATAAATAGCTACTTCCTAGAAAGTTAAAAATGGATTCCTGAGAGAGAATATTTGTAACGTATATCACACATGAACAGCTAATTTCCTTAATGTATACAGTTCCTACAAATCACTATAAAAAAGCCAACATCCCTATTTTCAAAAATGAACAAAGGAGCCTTTCTGGCAGTGATGACCTTCCCACGAGAACATCCTGTCATGAAGGGCCTCCCAGAAGAGGAAGCACAAGAAGCACCTGGTGCAGAACCCCAACTCCTACTTCATGGACGTGAAGTGCCCATGATGCTACAAAATCACCACCATCTTTAGCCATGCACAAACATGAGTTTTTGTGTGCTGCACTGTCCTTTGCCAGCCTACAGGAGGAAGCGAGGCTTACAGAAGGATGCTCCTTCACACAGAAGCAGCACTAAAAGCAACCTGAATCAAGATGAGTGGGAAATGATCCCAATCAATACATTTTGGATTAAAAAAAACAAAACAAAGGATACAAACAATACACCGAAAATGAAGTATAAATGGCTCTAAAAAAAATGAAAAAATGCTTATCTTCTTTGAAAGAGAAAGGACCACAGATTAAGACTAGACAATACTTTGTATCACCTACCAAATAGTAAAAAATCTGAATTGTTTAATAAAACTATTGTGAGTATATGGGGCGCCTGGGTGGCTCAGTCAGCTGAGTGTCCGACTTCAGCCCAGGTCATGATCTCGCAGTTTGTGGGTTCAAGCCCTGCATCAGGCTCTGTGCTCAGAGCCTGGAGCCTGCTTTAGATTCTGTGTCTCCCTCTCTCACTGCCCCTCCCCTGCTCATGCTCTGTCTCTCAAAAATGAACATAAAAAAAATTAAAAAACAAACAAAACTATTGTGAGTATGAAAAAATAGGTACTTGCATATATTACTGGTAGGAGAATTGGTAAAACATTTCTAGAAGGCAGTCTGGTATTCCTAACATTTCATTTGACCTATGTAATTCCAATTCTAGAAATTTATCTTATTTTTACTTGCATATGTACCTGAAGGCTTGTGTAAGAAGATGTTCATTAACCCATTCATTGTAATAGAAAAAGACTGGAAACCCTAAAAGCCCATCAGTAAAGAACTGGCTAAATCATATATGGTACGTTTATAAAATGAAATATTGTATGGCTACTAAACTGTCAAAACAGTTCTATGTGTGCAATACCGAATGATGTGCAAGACAAACTGTTAGGTTAAAAAAAAAAAAGACAAGGTAAAAAAGAGTACAGAGAGCATTATTCACTTGATATTAATGTAAAAATGTTGGAAATCCAGCAAGATCTCTGCGATGATACATAAGAAGCTGGTGGTTATAGTGGCCTCTGTACAGAGGAGGTGGCCTGGTTTGGGTGAGAGGCAAGCTTATTTTTCACTTTTATACCTTCTGAATGTCATAAGCATATACTCTTATTTTTTAAACACAATTCTAAAATATAAAGGGAGGGCTGGTTTTGTGAGCCAGCAGCTCCTATAAATGGGGATCCTGAAAGTGGGGCTTCGACTGACCTTAACAGGAGGTAAAGCCCAAGGCCAAAGCTTGCTCATTTATTCTTAGTAACTTACCTTTGGCTCTAAAACTTTCAAGACTGAAGCCCTCAGTGTCCTTTAGGAAAGGTTCAAGTTTCTGAACTGAGAACTAAATAAAGAAAAGCATTTTCAAAAAAAAAAAAAAAAAAAAAAGCATTTTCAGTACAACAACAAAGATTTTTCAGACCAGTCCTGAGTTCATGTAATTTCATGTTTAATCAATGTGAAAGTAAACATGATTTAGTTTTTATACCTAACATTTTTCATACAAATAAGTAGATCAGGAAAAATCTCTGTTGTTCAGACTATACATTATGATTTTCAGTTCAGAGAAACATGGCCATTTAATTAACACAAATGATGCTCTTATCTAAACTGATGTAATTACCAGTTAGCCATATAATTCCCACTCACTATGTAGTCAGACCTCAAATGTCTGCTTTAACTTACTGACCTTCACGCACTTTAAATTCCCATCATTTGCTGTCAATGGACAAAATATACTAGATTGAAGAAATCTGACTATTAGCTGCTCAGTTAGCAGCAGCAGCACCAGTGGGACTGGTAGAGAGCCTAGTCCAGAGAGAAATCAGCTGCTGCTTTGATTAAATCTGGCTTTTAAATTAATACAACTAGAGAGAAACGTCTTTTAATCCTTATTTTGAGAGAGAGAAAGAGCGTGTGCGTGCACAACAGTCAAGGGGAAGGACAGAGAGTGGGGGAGACACGGAATCGGAAGCAGGCTCCAGTCTCTGAGCTGTCAGCACAGAGCCCGATGTGAGGCTTGAAGCCACAAACCGAACTGCGAGACCATGACCTGAGTCAAAGTCTGACACTTAACCAACTGAGACACCCAGGTGCCCCGAAACACCTTTTAATCTTAATTGATGGCATCACACACACAGTATTGATCTCTCTTTGGGGCCATCACAGCAACAGTTGAAAAAAAAAAGAAAGTATTTTCCAGTCCTAAGAATCTCACCTGGAAACTGGAAAGCAGGAGAGCGCCAAGCCGTTTGCTTTCTGCTAAGTTGGCACTGATAGATCTGCTGAGCTCTAACATAAAAATCACACTTTAAGGACCTGGATACTAACACAGTTAGCAAAGTTAAAAACAAAAAACCAAAAAACCCAAAAAACCACTTTCCTCCTTTTTGATGCAGCTCAACTCCAGGCATTCTAACTTTAACTTCAAAAAGTTATTAAGAACTTTTTACAGATTACATTAAAATCTTGTCTGTTAAACAACATAGATGAAAAATAACTTAAAAAATAACTTAATTTTTTTGATGTTTTATAGTCATCACTTAAAGAAAGTAAATGAGAACATCTGAGCATTTTTATGACAGATACAGTGTGCCTTTTTTTTTTTTAAGTAGGCCCCATGCCTAATGTGGGGCCTGAGTTCAGGACGTGGAGATCCTGAGATCAAGAGTCGCATTTTCTACAACTGAGCCAGCCAGGCACCCCTGCAATGTGCTTTAAATACGGTCTTGTAAATTATGAGCTCCATTTTACAGAAGGGAACACTGAAGCTCGGAGGGCAGATTACTTGTTTGAGGCCAGAGATTGGTGAAGCCAGAATTCAGTCCCAAGTCTGTCACCAAAAAAGTGTAGTTTCCCACTAATAGCCATGCTGCCTCTCTATATTGACCTAATAATAACATTAATAATTTGTTGAACACTTATTATATAAAAGGCACTTCATTAAATGCTATGCACACTTCATTAAAACTGAAGGCAAGTATCTTATCAATTCCATTTTATAAAAGACACTGAGGGACAAAGGCCGGGTGATGGGTAACTTGCCCAAGGTCACATGGTGAGTCAGCCTGAATTAGATCGGCATTTTACATTAATTACACCACTAAATCCTCAAACAACTACAAGATATAGACACTTTTTTTTTTAAATTATGTCCCAAAACATCAATTATTATACAGCAAAGAAAGTGTGCTCTGAGTATTTGAGATACGTGTACTTTTGTCCTCCAGCTACAGCTGGCTTCAAGTGTTTTTATTTCTTGTCTCCTGATTATTTCTCGTTGCTGTAAGTGGAAAAAACAGGATACCTTCTGCCTATAACCAGAGAAACCTGGCAAGTGGGCAGGAATAACCAATCTTTTACATCGTGGATTTTCCGTTATACAGAATTTTAGGTCCACATGCTCTGGAACAGAGACGGAGGTAGGGGTGACCTTAGTTAAGGAACTGCTGCTGTTGTCTTGGCACACCTGTGGGGTCAAGTGCATGAACACAAGTGTGGCGGCAATTTTCTGATAAGCTAAATGGCTATTTTTACCCATATTTCCTTCTAGACATCAGGTCATCTGGAAGTGAACTAATATCTTTAAAATAATCACAACAGCTTAACATTTGAGCTATTTACTTACTATATGGCCAAGTACTGTGTCATATGTATCAATTCACTTAATTCTCACACAACCGTGTGAAATAGATATTATTTCATCCCATTTGCTGATTGGGACCATAAAGCAAAGGAGATTAAGTAATCTACTCAAGGTTACACAACTAGTAAGTTCTTCGAAATGTGCTGGACTTTCCACATTAAATATTATATTTCAATGCTTACTGAGATACAATTATTATTGTAAACTCACACAAATCACATTTAAATGTGGCATATCTAAAAACTTAGTTTTCACCGAGATATTTTACATGCATCTTCCCTCTGAAAGATTTTCAGTTATAAAGCTTAAAATCTGGTAGCAACCCACTCACCTTCTGTTTCACTTTAGGAAATGAGACAGAAAGCCATACAAAGAAATCTTTAATGCCTCTCCTCCTAGCAGAGGTGAGTGTTGAACAACTGTAAATTAGAATTTCTGTTCATGGTAGAGATTACAATGGACAGCTACTAATATAAATAGCAGTCATACTGAACACTTACTGGGTGTTTGACATTAGTGCTTATGATCTTAGAATATCCCCCATATAGAAGAGGAAACCGGTTGAGAGAGGTGACATGATTTGCTCAGTCACGTAACTAGTAAGTAGCAAAGTCAGGTAATCCCACTACATTCTTTCTGCCATAACTCACTGCCTCTTATCTGAGCTGGAACTCCACTGCCTTAGGTACATAGCATCCCACCTGTGATGCCCTGATGAAAGGGAGGCAGTGACTTCCGCCGGTTCATTTCCTTCATACTTGCTCGCCTCCAAGATTGACTCTTATCTTGATGATCGGGAGATTGTTCTTGGGGGGACAAATGAAGGGACCTGGACTGAAGTCCTTCCTGGTGGCTGAGATCACAACTTCCTCCCACTTTAGGGCTAGAGCCAAGGTAAATTCTTTCCTTTGAAACGCCTTGAGTTATCTCCAGGGAGGCAGGTGATTTATTACACACTTCCACAGGGATGGTATCCGATTCCAGTTGATGATCATGAGTCTTAGATGTCACCGGTTCTTCTTCTAGCACTTGTTATGAAAAAGTCAAAATACAAAATCAAACCCACCACAACTATGCATCTGAGCAAAAAGGTGGACAAAGAAAATGTATGCCCCAGATCACAGAAACAGTGAGGAAGCATCTCTGCAAACATGTAAATATGATTCTAGATGCACCAGGGAGCCAAAGAAATGTTTATCTATAGCTTAGAAACCTGAACCCAAAGCAAGAGCAATTTTACTACAATACTCACCTTCCATGGTCTCTGATCTAAATACTGAGGTCATTCTGGATGAAGCACCCTGAAAATAGGAAAACAAAGCGATCTGTTCTCCACATTTCAGCCCCAGTCTCAATGAGGCTTTAGTACCCCAGAAGAGACCTTGTATTGTTCAGCCTTTCTGAACTGCTTGCTCATCTCTGCTCCATGAAATTCTACCTACATGACAAGGCCCAGTTTCACCTCCTCCACCTCCTCCAGAGACTACCAGCGGGTTCATCACCTCTTGTACTGACTTTCTACAGAATTCATCGTTAAAAATACTTATGTCTCCCTTAACACATACCCTCCTTTATTACCAATTATTTTTTAAATAGTCCCTAATATTCTAGATAGCATTATGATCTGCATGGTCTTCCAAACTAGAAAAATCACATCACCCTTTACTTCTTATATTTAATCTCCAGATGCAAAGTCCTGTCCGTCCTACCTCCAACAGTCTCTGGAAAGCTTTTCTCCACTGCCAGTTCCACTCTCAGAACTTCCACCATCTCCCTTTCCCTCCCCAGAATAATCTTACAGCCTCTCCACTAGTCCTCAAACATCTAGCACTGCTCCTCTCCAATCCATTCTTTGGACAGCAGCAGAGTCTTCCAGCATCTTCCATACCTTTCATAAACTAGCCCTAACTTACGCATCCTGCTCCCTCCTGCCACTCCCAGCCCCTGCACCACTTTTGAATCTTTACACACACTGCCTGTAAAACTTATTCAACCTTTCTAATCTAGCTCAAATGTGAAACTTTCCAACCACTTCTCTTTGGCAAAGTTGGTTGCTCCACCCCCTAGTTTTCCTCCCCAGCCAGGATATATCTGTATTCCCAGTGGCTGTCACAGACAACTAACTGGAAGGCAAGGAAGGACATGGCTGAGGCATCTATCTCTGCATCTTCCGCGATTACCCCTCCCTTCCAGCAGAAATCTGTATGGGGGGAGGGAGAGACTCTAAATAAAGAGAAATATAGAGAGAGGAACAGCTGGGAAAGGTAACAGAACGTGTGAGTAAGTCAAGGATCTACATCCCCACAGTTAGGGCTGTATCACAGATTCAAGCCTGGATAATGACAGCAACAAATGTCATTTGTTAAGCTGCTTGTTAAGCGCTAATTATATGCCACGATCTGCGTATGTTCAAAAGCGTTTTATTTGCATCATTAGCTCATTATACCGATTAACTCTTTCCACAGCTCGGTAAATACTGTCATTAATTCCTCCCTGCAGATAAGGGAGGTGGGGTTTAGAAGGGCAAAAGCCTGGCCCACTGGAGACAGCCATGGGGGGATGGGCGGGGGTGGAATTCGAACCCAGGCCTGTGACCCACCCTGAGCCCTCAAACACCTTTCTGCAGTCTAGACCCCAGGCTCTGAAAATAGGCCCCGAGCGAGAGGCGCGGCCGACCCTTCGGAATCCTCTTACCAGGAGGAGGCCGCAGTGCCCCAGGTCCCCAAAGTCTGGGGGCGGCGACCGGTCTGGGCTGGGCGGAGACGTCCGACGCCAAGGAAGCTGGTGAGGGTGTGAGCCGGCGGGTCTGGTGGAAAGGTCTGCGATTTCCTGGCCTCGGGAAGACGCCAGTCTAGCCCGCAGCCTCCGCCCCTGAGATACAAGCCCGCAAATCACTCTCCGCCGCCACAGGTCGCCCTTCGAGCCTCTGCGCCACTGCGGCCGTCTACGGAACAGTCCGCGAGCCGCGCCACCACCCGCGCCTCCACTTCCGAAAAGTCCCGCCAATCAAGGGCGCATGCGTAGTTGGCAGCCTCTCGCGTCCGTGCACGCGTGCGCAGAACGCCGGCCTCCTTGGAAGCGCATGCGTAGACTAGTTTTCAAGCCTCGGTCTTCTGACCGCTTCTGTCGAGTCCTTACTGGTCCAAATCGGGCAGCGTAACCCATTTCCCCAGCCGCGCCCGGGGAGTCCCCATCTACGGACTGGACGCCACTTCATCTTGTCGTTTGTGTCTGACACGCCCAGAGCCCATTGAAGTTGGGGAGGCCGAGGCCCAGTGAGGTACTTGCCAAAGGAATACAGTGGGCCACAGGGCATCTGATGCCCTGCCCCCGTTAGGCCATGGTCCCCGCCCTCTCTTTGCATTGTTAGTTACAAAAACGCGGGCCTGGTCTCTCCCAGGACGAAATGGAGCTCTGTACTCAAGTTTGTTTCATTCTATCCTACTCCTACTTTAGCACTTTTTCTTTCTGTGTTCCCTTCAATACTTGGCAAAGTTCAGGAATTCTCCTTTGTAGCCTTATTGCAGGCCACCCCCTCCCCAAACTGCTTACAGCTCCTCTGCCTACCCCTATTGCTTCTTCCCTCTGTTCCTTTGCTCAAGCCGTTCCCTCTGGGTAGCCCATTCCAGCTTTATCTTGCAAAATTCTCCAATTTTAAGCCAAAATTGGGAATTAATCCCTCTCAGATTCTTCTTTGAGACTCCAGGCTGAAAATTATATGCTCCCAGAAGCCCAACCGTGCCTATTCCACTATCCCTTGCTGGCATGGGAGCGAGCCCCCAGAGAGCAGGCTGCTTCTTCAGCACCTAGCATGAGGCCATGGAAATGTCCCCTTGCGTATGCGGTCCTTTCAGATCTGAAACCAAATGTTGAATTATTAGAAGCCCATAAAGTCTGAAAGACGAATTGGGGAGGAACAGCTGGAATATGACTGTGGTCATCCTTCCATAGCAGCTACGGTCCTTGGAAGAGTTTTCTGATAGGAGGTAGAAATCTCCCTTCCTGTAATTTTCCACCCTGTGGTTCCAACCTGCTGGTGCTAATGGCCATCTGAAAACAGATTTGCTCTTGGTCCCCTGAATATCACACTCTGGGGGCTCAGTGGTACTCAGTTCCTTCTATGTCTGCCCACCTCTATCAAGTCCTTGTTTGTCAGTGTCCCAAGAACAGAACACTGTTCCCAGCCAGGACTGGTCATCCTGAGGCACAGTGAGAATACTGCTTCACGGATTCCAGACCCAGTACATCCTCTGTGCTTTCTCTGCTTTCAATTCTCCCATGGTTTCCGACTGTCCACACGATGTGTACATTCCTTCCCTCGTAAGGCACTGCATGATCTGACTCTCCTTTTTCATCACTCCTCACTCCAGTGACAACCTTTGGTTCCCCTGTTGTGCTCTGTTCTCTGCTAGGCTTCGGTACTTGCAGTGCCTCCCCTGGAGCCACCTCCCATCAGCGTCCTGCCTGTAATATACCACTATCCCCTTCATTTACTCACCATCTCAACCTCAGGTGCTAGTTCATATATCCTTTCTGTGAGGCCTTCCAATTCCTCTTGGCTCCCTGAACACCCTGGGTTCCCCCTACCATTGACATTTGCTTTCCTGTCTTCCAGGCCCATCCACTGCATTCTAAATGCCTAGCACAGGCCTGGCTGTTGTTAGCCTCTCCCCCCCTCCCCCCCTCCCCCTCCTGCCACACCCCTAGAAAAAAATAGAGGGACAGAGATGTAGATTTTTCATATGATAGCCAGTTTCCAAGATGGTCCCCACTGAGCTCTGATTCCTGCTGTTCATGCTCTGTGTGTTCTTCTCCCACACTGAGTAGGGCTGACCTGTATAACCAAGAAGATACTGCAGAAATGACTGTGATTTTCAAAGTTTAGTCAAAAAGCATTGTGACTTCTACCCTGCGTTCTCATAGATTACCTGCTCTAGGGTAAGCCAGCTGCCATGTTGTGAGGATACTCAAGCAGCCCTATGGAAAGGTCTATGTGGGGAAAAACTGAGGCCTCCCGCCAACAATGACTTGCCAGGCACAGGAGTGAGCCACCTTGCAAATGGATCTTCTAGTCCAAGTCAAGCCTCCACATGACTGCAGCCTGATTGACCCTTGACAGCAACCTCTTGAGACGCTGAATCAGAACTACCCAGCTCTCAAATTCCGGATTCACAGCACCCGTGATCCAATAAATGTTTTTGGGCCAATTACACTATAATAGATAACTGACCCATGTCTAATGTGTCCTCTTTATTTTTTCTATGATAAATGTTTTAAAGTTTTTTGTAGAAAATAATATTTTTTGAACACTCTGCATGTTTTTCAGTGGTCATATCACACATTCTAGGAGGCTCTGAGATGTAAGGAGTCACCATCTGGAACCCCTGGTGGCCCCTCACAAGTGACGCCAAGCCAGCCAGTTGGCTGTGGCATTCCCAGGACTCCCTCCTTTCCAGGCATCTGGGCTGGGGTTGGAGGGGGGGAAGAGTCGGGTTTCAGATCTGATGGGGGCCCCACCCACCCTGTAAGAGAAATCAGAGAGGAGGCCAAATCCAAGGAAACTCTTCATATGACATACTTTATTTCCAATCTACAACCATTAAAAACCTTTTGTAAGTTTACACTGTACAGTTATTCTTATGTCTGAAATAAGACACAGGGGCAGGGAGAGCTGGCAGATTGGACCAGTTGTCCTAGCACCCAATCCATCTTGGGAAGGAGCCTTTTGAAGACAGAAGTGGGGAAGAGAAAACAGTGGACAGGAGAGGCAGACAGTTTGGCCCAAGGATGCCCTTGGTCCCTTCCCTCCCAAAGGCCCTTCCCTGGGGGCCCCCCAGGGCCCACAACTGCAGGACCCTCACCAAGAAACCAGGCTGGGCAGGAAGGGGGCTTCACAGTATTGGCAGGTGTTGGGGAAGGGGGGCCAAGGTGAGACCACAGGTTCTGGCTGTCTTCCCCAGCTGCTGGGCGTTGGAGCTGTTTTTTGGCACTGTCTATTCAGTTTCCCTGGAGGTGGAAGGAGGAAGGGGAGGAGCTAGGGATTTAGGATTCTTTCCTTGAGGAGTTAGGTTTTTTACTACATGAAGAGAGGCCATGCTCCTATGGTGAGGTTACCAAGGGATACATGGTGAGGGTGTTTTTCTCCTGCTCCCCCTCCCCCCCAAGGACTCATACCTGCTGCCTGGCTAGCACAACCCTACATGGCCTTTTATGAGCAGAGCTGGAACTAAGCCAGAGGCAGGGAAAGGAAAATTATAGCCTTCTTCCTGCCCTCCAGCTTCTAGGAAAAGAAGGACATAGTTGTTTTGTTTGGCAGGGAGGGGTGGGCAGGGAGAGTTCCCAGTCTCTCAGGCATCTAGATGAGATTGGTATTTTCCACCTGTTCCTGGTCTGGGCCAGCCTCAGTCCTTCACCAGGCTACACTGATTGATTGCTAGTGTAGGTCAGCAGTTGGCCAACTCCTGTTGTATGAGAATCACCTGGAGGGCTTATTAATAACCCCCAACTTGCTGGGCCCCACAACAGAATTTCTAATTCCAAAGGTCTTGGGTGGGGCCAGTACTTTTTATTTCTGTCAAGTTCCCAGGTGATGCTCCAGCTGCTTTGAGAACCTCCAGGCACCTCATTCTCAGCAACTTGGTGTCCTGAGGCAGTGACAGGGAGCCGGGCCACAGCTGGCAAGGCCCAGCCTCTGAGGCACCAAAATACCCGGGAAGCTTCTGGGAATAGTCTTGTGGTGAGTCCCCTGTGCAGAGAAATAAACTAAGGCACAGAGATCAGAGGCAGAGTAGAGAGAGAGCCAGGATACCAGGGTCCAGTGGAGAGAGGATGGTGATGCAGGATCCCAAAACACAAGGGGTGTTCTGGGGCCCTGAGGATAATCCTGATGCACATCATAAAATCATAGAATGGGGAGGCTCTTAGAACCAGGCAAATGGAGAAGAGATCTCACACTTGGACCAGGTCTCCAGATTCCCAGCTGAGGTTCCTCTTCACAGAACAGTTTGGTATCAGAATTGACTGTAACAAAGCATCCAAGCCCTGACTACCTCAGCCCTTCAAGGATGCTTAGAGGAAACCAGAGCTCCTTTCCTTAGGGTCTGGGGTCTCATGGGCTGGTCAAGGGCAAGGAGGGAAGGAAACAGGGCTGATGGGATAAACAAGGGAGGGTCGAAGAAGGGTGAGGGAAGAGTAGCAGGCGGTGAGGAGGACCCCTGGGCAAGGGATGTGGGCCCAGCATCATGTTCCTTGAGGTTCTTGGGTCTATGGATTTTGCAGACTTTAAACGCCATTGGGAGGGGTAATTTGTAAAGCCTGGGCGAGGTTCTGCTAGGATAAGCTAACTGGAGGCAGTGAGGCCCAGGGAAGAGCAGAGAGGATAGTGCGGTGTCAAATGTACAGACAGACCAATGGGTGAATGACCTAGGAAGAGAAGAACCCAAGCCAGGCTACATCTGCTTTCCAAACAAGGCTAGGCAGGACTGAGGAGGGTACAGGAGCCCAGAGGGAGGCATTCAAGTCTGCCCCACCCAACACTGGACAGTGATGGGGTCCTGAGCCTGGGACAGAGAAGATAATAAGGTTCAAGAGTGGACCTAGGGGATGTCCTGCTCAGCTGGGAGGTCGCTGGGGCCAAACCCAATGTGAAGGGCTGGCAAGGCTAATGCTGTCTGAGGTGTTGGAAAGGTGCCTCCTTTAGTGTGAGAAAACACAAAATAAATAAAGCAGAACCCAAGAAACACCACCAAATGTGACAGCAAACATCAGAGATGGACGACCACAGACACAGGCACTTCCTGGATAGGATGGAAATGTGAGCCTGAGGGGGGCAGGGAGGGGTTGCTGACGTACCAGGGAAATCCATGGCAAGGGAGCCGAGCTGGAGAAGCTGTTCTGGGAGCATTAAGGGATGGGTGCTAAGGTAAGCTCGGGTGTTAAGAGGAACACCTGGCCAAGGGCCAGGGCACTTGGTTTGTTGGTGGGAACCAGCTGAGAAGAGGAGGCAGGAGGAGAGGAGTTTTGGCGGAAGATGGTAACAGAGAGGATGGGCAGGAGGAGGGGTAGTGAACAGACTGATCCCAGAGAGAGGAAAGGGCTCGACCAAGAGCAAAGAATGTCAGGGTGGAGGGGTCTCATTCACTGCTGGGGATGCAGCACCTGCTGAGAGTCAGGAAACATGGGTCTGGTCCTGTTTAGTTTGACCTTGGGCAAGCCACTCTCTTCTCTGGGCCTGATTTTTCATCTAAAAAGTTGAGGGGGTTTGACACAAAAGGACAGATACTATGTGATTCCATTTATATGAACTACCTAGAATAGACAAATTCATAGAGACAGAAAGTAGAACAGAGGTTACCAGGGACTTGGTGAGGGGGTGGGGAGGTGTTATTGTTCAGTGGGTACAATTCAGCTTGGGTGATAAAAAGTTCTGGAAGTGGATAGCGGTGACCATTGCATGGTTTCGTGTCTGGGTTAGATAGTGGCATATTCTGGGTGTTTTGTACCTACACAAAAAAAGCCCCCAGTGGGGCAGTGGGTTTACACAGCAAGAAGGATGGAGTTGGGCCAGGGGATCCGATGGACCCAGGTCCTAGTCTAGGCTCGCTGACTTCCCAGTTAGGGGACTCTGGGATGAGACCTGCACCTCAGTTTCCTTATCTGCACTAACCCATCCTACCAAGGCTGCCTCCCAGAGCTGTCCCTGAGAGGTCTGAAGGAGACGGGGCGGTGGGGGGGGGGGCGGTGTGGAGGGGTGGGGGGAAGGGGAGAGGGGAGCAATTTCTAGATAGTAAAGTGCTCTAGGTGGGGTGTGTACAGGATGATGATTATTATGACTGAAGAGGTAGTGGGAGCTTGTGGGGGCTGGTGAGGCTGGAAGGTGAGGGACATTCTGGATGGGAGGGGAGAGGGAGGAAGAGCCTGAAAGTTGGGTGGGCAAGAGGACAACAGGCTGGTGATGAAACCGTGAAAGGTGCACAGGGATGGGTATGATGGAACCATATAGTGGTCAGCGTGTAAGAGGGTCAAGTCTTTGGGCCCTTGACTTTGTCATCTGGAAGAGCAACTGGGAGAGGAGTGTCCCTGGGGGAAGACCAAGAGGTGGGGCCCATTTTGAGTTCACAGAAAGCAAGACCTCTTGGAGGTGGTTTTAAATTGGTCAGTCTTTGGTGGGGATCAAAGTGGGAGGAAAACAGGGAGACAAGAAACTGGACACAGATGCCTTGTGCATGCAAGATTTAGGAGCCACTGATGTGCCAACGTGGTCTGATTTTCATTTCAAATACAATCACTGCCACCAGGAGGATCTAGTTTGGCTTTGGGAAGAGGTCAGGCACAGAAAACATGAGGTCATCCAGTTTAGGTCAATCTGGGCAATTGACCAGGTCAATTAGGTCAATCAGGGTCCCCTGTGTTCCCTCCCCAGCCAACTGGTGCCAACACAATAAGCCTAGTGGTCTGTAGGAAATTAGGACCCCTGGGTTCCTTGGGACTTTGGTGGAAGAGAGTGGAGATGGCAGAAAAGGAAGAAGGATAGAGGGAGTCAGGGAGAAGGAAGAGGAGGAAAAAGTTCTGGGAGTAAAATGGCAGAGGAGGAGTAGGAAGGGGGAAAATGAGAAGAAGGGCAGTGTTCCTTCCTGGGTGCTCCAGGGGAATCCCCACTGTGGGTCAGGCAGTTTTCTGCTTTGGGAATGTTACCAAGACTTAAAAGGCATTTGAAGAAACAAACAAACTTAGAAATTACATTCCAAAAGAGTAGAGATTTTACAAACCAACCCCCCACACCCCAAAAAAGAAAACACAACCAGTTACTAATTAAAATGCTAAAAATCAAACCAAACCAATATTTACACATAACATTTTCAACCCCATCAAGCCCCATGTCCAGAGGCTTCTGTAGGAACAGTGATGAGTGACCTTGCACAGTGGCATGCAGGAAGTATTGAAAACCAAGATCTGGAGCCTCTGACACCAACTGGAGGGCCGGGCAGCCAGGCGCTGAGACAAGAGATGGCAAGGACAATCTTGGACGAGGACGATGGTAAGGCTGGGCGGTCCATAAGCCTCAGGGCTCAGGTCTCGCGAGGATTTCTCCCCAAGGCTGGGAGTGCTACCTCCCTGACCCTCCACGGCTTGGGGAGATGGCAGAAGGCCTCTGGTGGCGTGTGGCCTGGTGTGAATCCCCTCACCCGGACATAACCTTGGAGGGGCCCCCTGACCTTTTGGGTGGGAGCAGTGGCACCCCAAAGGGGACAGGCTCTTGGCTCCACTGGCCTGCCCACTCTGCCCGCACAAGTCATTATGGCATGAGGAAGTACCTGGTCAGACTGACATGACCCTCACATTCTGCCCATTGGGGATGGATATGAAGGACTTTGGTGACTTGTCCAGGTGACCATGAAAGGGCAGGACTGGGAGCAGGTGGGAATGCAGAGGTGTCTCCTGAGTCCTGGGGACAATCAAGCAAAACTGCTGGCTTTTGGTCTTCCTAAATTCCACAGACAAGTGGCTTTATTCTGGTATTTCCACTCTGGGCCCCCAGCCAGTTGCAGGAGGTCCACGCATCTGCGTGTGTGGGGGCATGTGTGCAACCGAAATGGGTTTACTGGCACCGACAGGGAGGCCAGCTGAGGCCTTTCCCGCCACATTGCAATGAGCCACATGGCAGAGTCTGTCTGATGGCTCAGGCAGCTCATGTGGGACGTGGGCAAGGGCGGGCAGTGGAGCTGGGGCTGGAACAGGGGCCAGGAGAGGCCATAAGGCTAAGGAAAGAGGCTGGTGAGAAGGCTGGCAGGTGGTGAGAGCTGAGGCAGGCTGGCACTCTCAGGTCCATGTGCAAAGCTGCAATAAACAACATTCTCGAAGTTCAGTCCTGTTTTCCTGTGAGTTCTCATTTGGGGAATTTGGAGAGATAGCCATGCTCTTGACAGAGCCTTAGGAATCTGTGTTTGACTCCTTAAAAAAAGGTTTCTGAGGGAGGGAGGAAAATGAGGGCAGATGGGGAATGTTTGGGAAGTGGGGACGGCGGCCCAGCCCTCCACCCTGTCAGTGAGCGTTTACAGACTGACTGCTGGGGGCCAGCCAAGTACCTAGCAGTGAGTGAAAAGCAGTGCTCTGAGGCCAGATGGTCAGCGGTACTGGGGAGCAAGCTGCAGGGCTCCAGTTCTACCGGGGGGGGCCCTCCAAACTTGACCAAGAGACCAGAGCTCAGCTGCCGAGCTGCCTCGTGGGCATGGGGGACCCCATGCCTGTCCATCGTGTTAGAAGCCTCACTTTGTCCCAATGGCAAGAATACATGTCAGAACCTCCAATAAATTACCTTAGGGACTTTGGGGTAAATTAAATTATTAAAATAAAGTAAAACTACCTTAAATATTTATAGTAAGAAAACTTCAAATAAACAACCGAGGAAATGTGTTTCCAGGCCCCAGTCCACTAGCGTGTCCTGGGGCACTGGCCTCTTGGAGTGCTCCTTGGCCTGGTGTGGCCAGTTGGGAGTCTCTTATCGGGAACATGTCTCCACCAGCCACAGGATGTAAACACAGTGGAGATGTGTCACGCCTCTCCAGGGTGCCAGGGAAAGAGGCCCCCAGCCATCAAGGCAGTGGGTATTTAGGCATTTATCTGTGCACCAGGTCTTGAAACTGACCCTACCTATTTCTGTCTTCAAGGTGTTTCCTGGCAAGGTTGGTGCCCCGCAAGCCACCTTGACCAGGGAGGCAGTTCCAGTGGCTACCCAACCCTGAGCCCCACACTTTTCTACCTCATCTTCCAGTCCTTGCTGCATCCAGGCTATGCACAGGGAGATCCAGGGCTCCAGGATTCCAAGCAGATGCTGGCCCTGGCTACTGCCCTATCATACCCCCTAGAGCCATAGCAATCCAGAGCGGTGGGGCTGGGAGGAGGAAGAAGTGGGGAGAAGGAAGGGATGGGGATGATGCCCACCTCAGCTTCACCAGGAACCCCACGTTGACTATTACAGCAAAGACTGTTCTTCTCATTGGTGTTTCCTCCCTGTGAAGGAGGACGTGGTTGGCAGGGAACATCTCTGTGAGCCTTTTCCCCTGAGGAGCATGGCCAGAAGTGTATCCTTTCCTTGGCTCTTCTGAGAAGGGGGTTTGGGCAGAACGAGGCAAGTCTCTCCCAATGGATGGGCTCCCAGAGGATCTCTCTGGAACCACTTCCGAAGCCTAGCTGTGGTCTTCCTTCCACTCACTGCCTTCCCCTGGGAAGTCAGAGATCACCACCCAGCAGTCAGCAGGAGACCCCGCTTTTACCTGGATGGGAATGCTGCTGTCTGGCAGTGGTGCAGCTGCTGTCCCTCCAGGGTGAGACGATGCCGACGGCATGGGCCCCTCGCCTCGTCCCCTCTCCGTTTGTTCCCCTCAGCTATCCAGGGAATGGGCTGGTTGAGGTGGGGAGCACGGCTGCTCTGTCACTCGCTGGGGGGAGCTGCCCTCTCCTCCCCACCCCAGCCGGACTCTGAAGGATGCAGCCTGCACTTGGAAGGAGAGTGGCGGATGGCAGCGCGGGATGGCCGGGCGAAGCAGGAAGTGAGAGACTGAGTACTGCAGTCACAAACAGCATCCTAGGGGAAGAGAGGAGGAAGTCGGAAAGAGCCAAGAGGCACCGGCTACCCAGAGGCTGGGTGGCCAGCTGGGCAAGGAATTTGGACCCAGCCTTGCCTGAGGAACCGGTTCCCAGGGGCTGTGGCCCCTCTCTAGACCAAGTCTTTATAATTGTTTTTCTCCCATTAGAACCATAACAAATATTCATAAATAACATTCCACAATGTAATCAATTCTGGAACACACAGAGAAAAAAGTAGATGTCATCCGTCAAACATAAATTCTCAACACATTGCACACCCATACATTTATCAAAATGACATCATCTGCTACAGCATAGTTTGTAACTGCAAAACATAAGCACTTTTGTGTCGTTATGTATATCTAGATTTCCTTCTTCTTAATGGCTATATACTATACATTATTCTACTGAATGGAAACACAGTACCTTAATTTATTTATCCAATTCATTTTTTACATGGCATTTTAGATAGTTTCTAATTTTTTTTACTATTATCAACACACAGGGATAATGGTTAAAAGTGCTGCTATAGAACTAAATTGCTTGGTTCAAATCCTAGCCCTGCCATTTACCAGCTGTGTGACCTTGGATAAGTTACTTAACCTCTCTGAACCTTGATTTCCTTCTCTCTAAGATGAAGGGCATGATGCCTTTCCCAAAATGTTGTGAGGGTGAAATCAAATATAACAGGCAAAGCATTTGGCATAGTGCCTACTAAGTACACAATAAATGTTAGCAATTTTTATTAATAATGCCATACATTTATTTATACAAGCATGTTCTCCCACCTCTGTGAATATTTCCATAGGCTACATTCCTAGAAGAACTACTGAGTCAATGGGTAACATGATATTTTACATAGTGAAAAATATCTGGATCAGCTTTAAAATCAACATCCAAAATACCACCTGTGTCTCTTGATATACATGTGGTGATATGGGTGTGATGGTTAATTTTATGTGCCAACTTGACTGAGCCACAAGGTGCCCAGATATTTGGTCACACATTATCCTGAGAGCTTCTGTGAAGCTGCTTTTGGATGAGATTAACCTTTAAATCTGCAAAGCATATTGCTCTCTCTAATGTGGGTGAACCTCATCTAATCAGTTGAAGGCTGGAAGACCAAAAACGCTGACTCTCCCTGAATGAGAATTCTTCCTGCCTGATGGTCCTAGGACTGGAACTACATTAGCTACATGCGCTGTACTAGAATTACATCACTAGCTCTCCTGGTTCTCAGGTTTTTGAGCTCAGACTGGAGCTAAACCATCAGCTCTGCTGGGTCTCCAACTTGCCAACTTATCCTCTAGGTTTTAGGACTCCATAATTATGTATGTGAGCCGCCTCCTTATAAAAAAATTCTGTCTCGGGGCGCCTGGGTGGCTCAGTCGGTTGCGCGTCCGACTTCAGCTCAGGTCACGATCTCACGGTCTGTGAGTTCGAGCCCCGCGTCGGGCTCTGGGCTGATGGCTCAGAGCCTGGAGCCTGCTTCCGATTCTGTGTCTCCCTCTCTCTCTGCCCCTCCCCCGTTCATGCTCTGTCTCTGTCTCAAAAATAAATAAACGTTAAAAAAAAATTAAAAAAAAAATTCTGTCTCTCTCTATACACACACATGTACACAGACACACGTATGTATACACACACACAGTCTATTGATTCTGTTTCTCTAAAGAACCCTAATACAATGAGTGTGTTTGGTCTATGAGACTTCAGTGAGGCATGTTTTTATGATATGTTCAGTATGTACATTAAACGGAAAAATTTTTTAAAGTTAAAAAAAAAGGTAAGAATTTAAAATACTTTTTTTTTTAAGTAAGGCCTGCTGGTTCGAGAGTATGGAGAAGTAAAGTACTAACCACATACACTAGAGGCTGTAGAAATTAGGCAAACTCCTTTTTTTTTTTAATGTTTATTTATTGATTTTGAGAGAGAGAGAGAGAGAGAGAGCAAGTGAGGGGCAAAGAGAGAGGGAGAGAGAGAGTCTCAAGCAGGCTCCACACTGTCAGCACAGAGCCCAACACAGGGCTCAATCCCACAAACTGTAAGATCATGACCTGAGCCAAAATTAAGAGTTAGACACCCAACAGACTGAGCCACCCAGGCACCCCTGGGCAAAATCTTCTGAAAGACAATTTGGCAAGGTGCCTGGCTGGCTCAGTCAGTGGAGCATGCAACTCTTGATCGGGGGTTTGTGAGTTCATGCCCCATGCTGGGTGGAGAGATTACTTAAAATTAAAATCTTAAAAAAAAAGACAACTTGGCAATATTTATCAAATGCCTTTAAAATGTTATGTTCTTTTATCCTGTAATCCCATTTCTGCAACTCAAACCTAAGGAAATAATCTGAAATGTGGACAAATGTTTTTGCACCTTGTCCACCACAGCATTATGTATGATAGATAAAAACTAGAAACCACCTACACATACATACAAACGGGCCAATCACAGCCCATGCCACCTCCCTGCCCTCCACCTACAACCTTTACTGAGTGCACCGCAGGTCATGTGATATCACCCATGTGATATCACGTGATATGGCTAGATCAAGGTGGTACTGCACTCAAGTTAGACCAATCCCAATCTCTTCTTTCTTCTAGTAATCTGAAATTAGACAGAGGGATTTGAGTCAGTGTCTCTTAGATGTTTGAACTAGAAGATGTTATAGAAGCAGAGCTGGGACCATATATGCAAAGGCAAGAGAGAGAGAGACAGGAAGAAAGTAGACATCAGAGAAAACAAAGCTCAAGGGAGAGGAGAGGAAGTCAGAGAAGGTGCTGAGGGCTTCAGGTCCTTATGCCTGGGATCCATAAGATGTTCCACCATTTCCCTTTCTGGAAAACTAATTTATATGCATTCTTTTACTAACATGCAAATAATCCCTAACCAAATCTGAAAATGATATCTGGGGGTGCAGGGGTGGCATGTGCAGCAAAAGATTCTCAGAGGAAATAGAAGCACTTAGGCAAAGAGTCTTAGGGGGTAGGCTGGGGTGTGTGGGAAAATGTTTAAATTTTTTTTTAACATTTATTTATTTTTGAGAGACTGAGAGAGACAGAGCACAAGTGGAGGGGGACGGGGGTAGGGGGACAGAGAGAGAGGGAGACACAGAATCCAAAGCAGGCTCCAGGCTCTGAGCTGTCAGCACAGAGCCTGACGCGGGGCTCAAACCCATGAACCATGAGATCATGACCTGAGCCAAAGTCGGACGCTCAACCGACTGAACCACCCAAGCGCCCCGGAAAATGTTTAATAACTAGTTTTCCAGGAGCGAGGGGAGAAGCCCTGATTTGGAGCACCTGTCAATTTTCATGGTGTAAATCCTCCTACTGTGGCCGATCTCCAGGTGCTTTACTGCACACAGAGATGCACACAACTGGCTCTCATGAACCAAACACATTGGCTCCATTGGGTTGCAGGAGAGCAGTGAGTACACCTCTTCCCTGGAGGGGATGCTAGCAATTTCTGGTGTGTGGTGGTCAGATAAGTCATGTTCACTAGTTTCTTGTATTCAGACCATGTATCCATCAGGTCTGGGGCCTTCCAATCCCCATTCCTTCCTTCCTTTCTTCCATTCATTCATTAAAGTGGGCTCTACACCCAACATGAGGCTTGAACTCACGACCCTGAGAATAAGAGTCACGTGCTCTACCGACTAAGCCAGCCAAGTGCCCCACTAACCCCCCATTCCAGACCAGCAAAAAGACTTTTTGAAACACACAACCATATTCCTGAGTTTGAAAGCCAAAAGAGTTTGGACGTTAAGTCAGCACCCCAGACAAGAAAAAAGAGAAGGCCCTTCCCACCTACCTCATTGGGAAGGACTGTGGCTCCATCTCCATCCCGGGGGACACCATCCTTCCCCACCTGGGGGAGCACTGAGAGTCTGGCCTCCTCGCTGCTGCCTGACTTGGCTGCCTTCTTGTTCAGGATCCTGGCCATGCCCTCTGGCTGATGGTAGCTGGCTGGGGAGAGGGGCTCCGGTTTCTTGGTGCTCTCCTCCCCTGCCGCCGAGGTGGGGCTTGGTGCCCGGCCACACACGTTGCGGAAGAACTCCTGCACGATGCCATACTTCGGAGGCTCAGGCTTGGCCCGGGCCTCGGACATGCCCAGTTTCCAGACAGACTCCGTGCTCCCCGAGTGCTCCACAACACTGAAGAGGCTGGACAGCCCGTCATTGATGTTCCTCAATACAGGGCTGTCCCGTGTGGTGGTGGAGCGGGCCCAGGCGGAGCCATTCTGCTTGCCTTGGTGTAGGTTCCACAGGCTGCGGTCCTTGGCGCTGTCCAGCTTGGACACGGACCGCCTCTGGAGCTTTGGCGAGCCATACTTGGGCGAGCAGCACGGCCGCTCGATGCGCGAGTGCACCTTGTCCAGGGAGGAGGAGATCTGCTTGCTGCGCACCGACACGAGTGACGAGCTGCGAGGTGACCAGCTCTTGCCGTGGAGACCGCTGCGGGGTGGGTCCGTCTGCAGGCCCACGCTGACCGTGCGGATGGTCTGCGTGCCCACACTGGCCAGGCCCACTGTCTGGCTGGACGTGCTCTTCACTTTCTTCTCCAGCGAGCCCGAGCGCATGGCCTGGCGCACACAGTTGGTGATCTCCTTCATGTCGTCGCTCATGTTGCCAGACATCTCAAAGTCATGCAGGGCTGCCGGGAAGCCGGGCCCTGCCGCAGAGGGGCTGCCCCCCGAGCCTGCGTCCAA
Source organism: Lynx rufus (assembly GCF_022079265.1). Classification (NCBI taxonomy): domain Eukaryota; kingdom Metazoa; phylum Chordata; class Mammalia; order Carnivora; family Felidae; genus Lynx; species Lynx rufus. The sequence continues at coordinate 22,657,506 of NW_025814896.1, read as the reverse complement.
GCGCTGCCGTGAGAAGTTGCAGAGCCACCGGCTGTAGGAGCTCTCAGCTAGCCTGTCAGCCTCGGCTGACTCTTTGGGTTTGGCGGTGGTGAAGAGGAAGCCGGGCTCGATGATGATCTTGCCCTCCCTGTCGTGGACCACGGGGACACCCAGGCGCCGGGCCACTGGGGGACTGTAGTACACGCGGATACCCGTCTTATCAGGAGCCGTGTAGCTTCGCTGCATCTGCCTCCCTGCTGGCTCCTGGCAGCCCAGGGCGCCCAGGCGGTTGCAGTCCCGCGGCGAGAGCCCTGGCTGTTCCTGGGCATCCTTCTCTGAGTCCACCGGCTGGGTGCCCACAAAGGCAAAGGCAGGGTTGTTGGGCAGCTTCTTGCCTCGGGCAGCTTCACCGGCAAGGTAGGGGGAACAGTCGAGCAAACTTTCGAACTCAGACATGGACGAAACAGATTTGGTCCTGGGAGGAGCAGAGGAGGAAGAGCGAGGTTAGTGGAAGATAATGGAAAGAGAGCAGGCACTCTGGTCTTCTTCGCTGGTCTACAGCTGGGACCACGACCGTCCTGCTCATGTCTTGTGAAGACGCTATTGGTGCCCTGCCCCACATCGCCTCTGCACCCACACCTACACACCCAACACAGCACATTCTGAACACCTGCCATTCTCCACCAAAGGGCTTTTTTCGTGACTGCAAGAGCACATTTGGCCTCCATGCAGAGGAAGCTACAAATATCACAGAGTTTTGCCCCTACACACAGCCCCCAGCAAACAATGGGTGGGAGTTGGTAGCTCAGTACCCAGCCTCCATGCTCTTCGGACAGGTGACTCTGAGCTGCACATTCCACTCGGGCTCCAGCGTTCCTCAGCGAAACTGAGCTTCGGTTGTCCGTGGAATGACAACATCCCCCTTTGTTGGCTGCCTTCCCTTCCTTGTGTCACTTCCAGTGTTTCCTAAAATCCCTTCCCAAATAAACGACCTGCACTCAAATCCTTGTATCAGGATCTTTGAGACAAGTTCTCAAATCCTGTGTTTGCTTTTGGGGGAACCCAAATAAGATGCCATTGAACCTCTGGCACCTGTGTTGCCTGACGACCTCCAGTGTCAGGTGCACATAAATGCATCTCAGAGGTCAGACCATTCGGCCCTCCAGGGACTCTAGGCGACAGGTGCTACGGTTCCCACTCGAGTGAGATGGGAAGGATCACCCAAGGTCGCCTTCCTAGAAATGTCACAGCTGGAATTCAAGCCCCACATGCTGACTCCGGAGCCCACCCTCTTACCCTGGGCCTGACTGGCTTGAGGTTCCTCTCATGGCCCAGATGGGGTTCTGTTGCTCTCATTCTATTCAGGGTTTTGTAACGGTGGAGGTATGGCCCTGATAGCCCCAGGATCTCCCTGGCCACAGCTCAGGGCTGGGCCCAGAGGAAACTGCTCAGTAATCCCAGGAATAGCCCAGCCTGGTTCCCCTAACTCCAGACACAGGAAGGAACCCCAAGAGGAGCTGAAAATTTCTTTCCCAGCTAGGATGTGTGGGGTTCCAGGTTTTCATACATATCCACAATCAAACAAACAAGAAAAATCAAGGGCTGGAATTCTAATTGTCCCAAGCTTCCTGGCTTCTCAGTGGCTTCAGTTCCATAGAAACCATATCCCAGGGCTCCATCAGCTCTGCTGAGGTGCTGTGGTGGACACATGGGGCAAGGGAAAGAAGACAGACAAGGAGTGGAGCAGGGAGAGGGCCTGAAGTGTTGGACAGGAGAGGGGCTGCAGGGCAGGGCAGGGCAGGGGGAGGGGATGCCAGCACCTTTTTAAGGCGGTTCCCCCAAGCTCAGCTTCAGAAACCCCCTCCTTGTCGAGGATCTTCTCACTCCGCGTCTGTCAAGGAAGAGAGGCAGGAAAAGTGAGTTCTGGCCACCAGCACACCAAGGGAAGGTGACAGGAGGTCGGTGTGGGAGCCGACCCTGGATCCCACGCCTGAGTCTCCGCTTGTAGAGCAGGAGTGAGGTCAGCACCGGTCTGGAATCCCTGTTGGTCAGTTTCTGGCTACAGGGCATCTATCACTCCCTCCATAGGTATGTGATCCAGGCTTGGTCAATCAGGGATCCAAGAAAGAACCCTGGGAAAGAGTCTTTTTAGAAGTTATTCTGGGGGCACCTGGGTGGCTCAGTCGGTTAAGCAGCCGACTTCGGCTCAGGTCATGATCTCACAGTCTGTGAGTTCGAGCCCCGCGTCGGGCTCTGTGCTGACAGCTCAGAGCCTGGAGCCTGTTTCAGATTCTGTGTCTCCCTCTCTCTGACCCTCCCCTGTTCATGCTCTGTCTCTCTCTGTCTCAAAAGTAAATAAACGTTAAAAAAAAAAAATTTAGAAGTTATTCTGGGGGTGCCTGGGTGGCTCAGCCGGTTAAGGTCTGACTTCGGCTCAGGTCATGATCTCACAGTTTGTGAGTTCGAACTCCACGTCAGGCTCTGTGCTGACAGCTTGGAGCCTAGAGCCTGCTTCCGATTCTGTGTCTCCTTCTCTCTCTGCCCCTCCCCCACTTGTGCTCTGTCTCTCTCTATCAAAAATAAATAAATGTAAAAAAAAAAGAAGTTATTCTGAATGTGGTGGCAACAACAAAGCACCCAACAGCCAACGTTCAGCTAGCAGTGATAGCAGCGGCCTGACGTTTCCTGCTCAGGGCTTGTCTCACCCTCATTCCAGAGCAGGTCCCCTGGGACTTGCACAAGTTTTCAGAACCTGAGTCACCAGCCCTCTTGAGCCCCAGTCAAATCCTCTCCTGCCTCAGCTCCCCACAATTTTGTCGCTTACAACCAAATCCCCTGACACACCACTTCCTCGGGCTGTCATGAGCAAAGAGCCTGTATGCCCACTGTTTCCTTACTCAGAATATTGCTATGTGGACAATGCACCTGAGGCTTAAGCAAATGTCACCGACGTGACCTAACTGGTCTCCACAAAGAGGGCTGGGCTACAGCACAGAATGTGATTCTCATTTTACCACTGAGGTAACCTAACCGGAGCCCAGGCAGGGAAGGATAGAGTGACTTGCTCAAGATCACACAGCTCTTAGAGGCCTTGCTTTTCAGAAAGCCACAAGCGACACCAAAGAGAGGGCAAAGGCCTGGCCAAGAACACGGAGAGACACCCAGCCTCTCTCCCAGGCATGGAAGGATGACACTGCCAGGGGGCTCCTCACAAGTCCCCAACCACTGGCTGGAACTATGGGGTAGAGATGCCAGGATCGAGGAGCCCAAAGTGCAAGGGTATGACCTGTGAGACAGAGTTAGCATCGTCCCTGTCACCTCTCCCACATGCGAGGGGCTTCGCAGTGGAGCCAGGAGCCAAGAGAACATGGATGGCCTGCTACCCCCTCACCTCTTTCCAGCTGTTGTCCTGCTTCTCCAGGTCTGAGTGCTTCAGGACCCAGGGGTCAGCAGCCTTCTGTAGCTGGGCAAGGGTAAAGAGGGTGGTCAGTGGCGGGTAAAGCTGATGAGCGGGCCCTAGCTCTGTGCAGGCCACTCTGCAGGCTCTGCTTGTAGCCCGGAGGACCCAGTCATGGGCTAGGAGACATCTTCCCAGTGGGCAGCGGCTCCGCACCACCAAAAGGTGGATTTGGAAAATGGCCATGAGAGCAGCCATTTACAGGCATCCTTAGAGAGCCCATTATTCTATACGGTAACCGCTGTCACTGCTATGCTAATTCATGCTGCAATTCCTGGACCCGTTAGGTCAGCTAAGCACCAGCTGGATGACGTCAGAGTGGGGGCTCCATACTGGGCATGCTAAGCAGCAGGGAGATGGAATGAGTAGACTGACCTCTACACTCTGCTGTGAACAGCTCTTTATGAAAGAGGCAAACAAATATAAACATATGTATCTTATGATTCCATCACTGATTCAAAAAAGAAAAAAGATCTTGGTCATGGGATCAAGCCCCACTGTCAGCATGCAGCCTGCTTGGGATTGTCTCTCTCTCTCTCTCTCTCTCTCTCCCTCTGCCCCCCACCTCCCCGCAAAATAAAGACATTTATTTTTTATTTATTTATTTTTTCAACGTTTATTTATTTTTTTGGGGACAGAGAGAGACAGAGCATGAACGGGGGAGGGGCAGAGAGAGAGGGAGACACAGAATCGGAAACAGGCTCCAGGCTCTGAGCCATCAGCCCAGAGCCCGACGCGGGGCTCGAACTCACGGACCGTGAGATCGTGACCTGGCTGAAGTCGGACGCTTAACCGACTGCGCCACCCAGGCGCCCCAAAAAAAAAGACATTTAAAATAAATAAATAAAGATTTTTTTAAAAAAGATCTCTGTGAACATAAATTTAAGTAGCAAGAAAGGGAAGAAGTGGGTTGGCGTATGATTTTGCAATATTTGGGTCTTATACAAAGATGATGTCCTGATTTATGTAATTAAAATAAAAAGTAAAACAAAGGAAAAACTCAAAATAAAGAATGGCGCATAGCAGCCTGGTAGGTGGCAGCTGGGTGCATGATGTGCACCGTACTGGGGCGCAATGGCCAATGATGGTTTTTCCCATCCCCCTCTTTTGGTCAGAGGACTCTAAACTTTCTCAAATTCGGAGGGCTCTAGGGGTAGGCACATGACTTACAACTGGCCAATCAGCCTTACGGAAGAGGAAAACTCTCTATTGCCAGTGGTAAGCTGTAAAGAGATGAGTACACAACTAACAGTAACCATATTTGGTGACAGCTTGCTTAGGAATAAAGCACAGAGGAAAGCAAGCCTGAGAGACTGTCAGACGGATAGACCTAGCGCCTTCTGCATTCTCTGAGCACCTGGATCCAGCTATAACTGAAGGAGATCCTAGCCCCGGACTTTTCCCACAGGGAGTCCCCGCGGTGGCTGGAGCCAGCTCGGGCTGGGACGGGCCTCACCTGGCTCAGGCGGTTCTGCAGCTCCTTTACCTGCTGCTCCACCTGCTGCTTCTCACCCTGAAGCCGCTCCACCAGCTGCAGCTTCTCCTGGCTCCAGTTGCGCTCGCTGATCTGCAGCTGCCTCGTCAGCTCCATGACAGCGCTGTAGGACTCCGCCAGCAGGTGCTGCTGCTCCTCGCGCTCCCTCTGTAGGGCTGCCTTCCAGTCGGGCCCTGCCCGCTCCCCAGCCCCCTTGCCAGCCTTCAGCTCCATCTGCAGCAGAAGGAAGAGCAAACTGGGTGTCTGGCACCAGGAGACCCTGCCTCTCTGCCCTGAAGACCCCTCACCTGCTGACCACCTACTCAGAACTAAGCCCTCCTCACAATCAAGGCTTGCAGGGAGCTCTTTCCATGCCAAGCTCTGTGCTTCCCAAGCATTGTCTCAGTATCCTCATGAAATCTCAACAAGACAACTACCTTTTTTGATATTATAGAGAGGAGAAAGAGGTTCGAAGAGGTTATCTGGCCCAGGTCACATAGCTACAAAACAGCAGAGGTTCCTGGTTATTGCTTCTCATATTTCATCAACTCTCACAATTGGTCTGGGTTTATGGTGAGTGCGGGACACACACCCAGGATCACAAAATGAATGTGTGCAGCAATCAGCCCAGAGTGATGGCTTTCGTGGCACCAAGACTCAGGGTGGCAGGAGGTAAATATGCAGCCTCAAGCATCAGTGTTCCCCAAGTCCCCCAGGCTGTGGTCTCATATGTTAACCCCCATAGGGGCCGGTCCACTTCCCAGTGTGCAGGGGCACTTGGAATGGCTGGGTTGTGGGGGGTCAGCAGGAACAGTGACATGTGCAGACAGGGCAGGAGCTGTGAGCTCTGCAGGGAGGGTTAGGAGGAAAGAAGGGTGGCACTGGGAAGCCAGAAGTGTGTGAACCCTGGGAAGAAGGTTGGGGTCATGGTAATGAGAAGGCAGGAGGAACAGAGAATTGGGAGAAAGGTCAGGTCTGCTGCATATTAGCTGGATGACCTTGGGAAAGAAATTTAACCCCTCTGTGTTTGTTTCATTACTTGTCCAGCAGAGATCATCAGTGTGCACACCCCCAAGGGGCCCACGATGCCCAGGAAGGCAGCCTGCAGCAGGGACAGGCTTGGGGAAGCTGGGAACTAAAGAGTCATGACAGGTGGGGGTGGTGGTGGTGGTGGTCACGACAATCTCTCTGAGTGGGAGGAAACCCACCCTCTCACTTTTCAGACCGCAGGAGGGCAACAACTTGCCTCCGGGCACACAACAGAGACCACAGCTCCAGGGCTCCTGGTTAAGGCTCCTTTGATCTCCCTGGGCTGTGGGGAGGGGAGTCCCCCAGTTTGTGAGGAGGAAGCAAAACAAAGCCAGGTAGCAAAGGATTAAGGGGATTCTTATGAGAGGTGGGAGTGAACGAATACATCAGGGAGAAGCCCAGCCATGTGTGAAGGCTGTCACCAGGTGCAGACAGGCATTTAAGCATCTGGCCTCACTTGTAAACCCATGGTGCAACAGAGGTGCCTATGATGTCCCAAGCCCATGTGTCAGTCCTTCACATTCCTTCCCTGGCCCAATGATCCCAGGCTCCAGTGTTTCTGGTACCCTTGCTGTATGATTCCAGCCATGATCTTGCCATCCCTGGGCCACGAGAGGAAGTGAAGGGGTTCCTATGCTCCTAGATCTGACAGCTGTGAGGGTTTAGATGAGGGAGGAACAAAGGGGGAAATGTCTCTGACAGGTGGGGGACTCACCTGGGCAGTATGGCTCTTCAACTCTGCCCGCTCTGTCTCCCAGGTGGCCTTGGCCTTGGCAAACTGTTGCTGAAGTTCAGTCAGACCACGGCGTTCATCCCGAAGTAGCCAGCACAGCTCCTTCAGCGTCACCTTCATGTCAGCCAGTGTCTTGATATACTCATTGGGCTGCAGATGGGGGCAAGGCCTGGGTCAGGAGCTTCGAAGGCATGGGAAGGGGAGCCTGGGCTGGGAGCACTCACTCAGAGTCCAGCCCAGGACTCTACCTGGTCTCGAGCAAACCGCATGACCTCCCTAGGTCATCTCACCCATAAAATGGGCATGACAAGCCCAGCCATGGCCTGACATGTTCCCCAGCCTCACATAAACAAAAACCCCCGAGGCTACAGCAATTATTGTTCAGCCTAAATGTGAGGTGGGCCTTGGCTTCTTTGAGCTTCTGTAGAGTCTAGGCCCTGAGTCTTTCTCCTTGCCCAAGATCTGCTTGTCTAAACCATCATGGGCCAGATGGGAAATACGAACTACGCAGCCTCCTGACTGCCTGATTCAGTCCCAATCTTCTCTCCTTGGCCAATGACCTGTTTCCCACCTACCCACGCTCACTGTGTATGAACCTGGGAGCCTGACCCCATTGCTCTCTCTGCCCCATGGCTTGATTTGACGGTTCCTGACTCCAGACCACAAGGCCTCTCTTCATATGACCCCCCAACTTGATGTCCTTACCTTCACTATGTACATCCTGAGCCTCAGCCAATCCCAGAATACCCTGCCACACCTTTGCGCATACAATTCTCTCAGTCCAAAAGGGCCTTTTCCCTTCTCTATTATGCTAGCTCCCATTCATCCTTCAAAACCCACCACCTATTACCCCTTCTCTGTGATCCACACAGAATTAACTGCTCTCTTACATGTGACCACACAGTCCATCATCTGTCACTACCCTGGATGACTCATGAACCCCATAGCACTAAGCATCTGGGGCAGTAAACAGGCAATAATCCTCTGAAGCTTTAGTACCCCATGCAAGACAGGTCAGAGAAGGTGGCAGGAAGTGATCGCTAAATAGACAAACCATGGGCAGGACAGGACTGGGAAGAGGCTGGGAACGCACCGTGTTTTGGGTCCAGCTGTCCCCTGTACAGGTCTTGTTATCTGAATGCTGGGCATTTAATTCTTCTTCCTCCATTAGCAGGTACAGCTCCTTCATGCTATTTACCTACATTCAACGGAGGGTAGAAGGGTATCATGCTTGGGAGTCTCACCGTCGGGGGAAGGGATTCAGGCTAGTGGCCCCGATAGAAAGGGTCTTACACAGTCAGGTAGGAAGAAAGAAGGGGGGGTGTATGGTTCAGGATGAACTACTCTAGTTCAACACTGATTTCCCAAATTTTAACTTTGGCTATTGCTCACCACCTAGGCCTAAGAGCACACAGCTGGAAACGTAGGCCGTTGTGGCCTTCTTTACCACCTCTTCTGGCTCAGGGGCCGTGAGGCATCCCTGAGAGCTACTCAGAATTAACCATGTTGTCAGGCTGGGTCAAGGTAGGTCCTGTGGGTGCAATAAAAGGACCACGGGCACCCCCATAATTATAGATAAATGCAAACAAAGGTTTGGATGGACAGAGGGAGCCATCCTGGTTTGCTGTGGATGGATTTGGGGCAGAAGTCCAGAGCCAGCCAAGGAGACCAGGGTACTAGGTTCAGGATGGGAATGACGCAGAAGGAAGCCAGCTTCTGACTGGGGTGCTCACCCATCATTCATTCATGTATCCACTCACTGATTCGACAAATATTTATTGAATACCTATCATGCGCCAGGCCCTTTGTTCAGAGCTGGGAATATATCAGTGAGCAAGACAGACAAAAGCCCTTTCATTTCCAGTAGCAGGAAATCAAACAAATAAGTGAAATGTATGAATGTCATTAAATGTTTGGAATGTCACATGGAGATATGCCATGGAGAAAGAGAACAAGCAAAGGATTTGGGATGTGGTGCGTGTGGGTGGTCAAGGAGGGCCTTAGAGAGATGTGGATATTTGGGCAACGCCCCGAAGGAGGTAAAAGAATAAGCCACGTGAACACCTGCAGGTTAGGAATTCTAGGGAAAGGGCACAGCAAACGTAAAGGCCCTGAGGTAGGAACACGTTTGTTTGAGGGAAGCAAGAGAGGCAGGGAGGAAGTGAGAGAGGTACAGGGAACAAGGCTGGCTGACCAGGCCAGGGACTTGTAGGGACTTTGGCTTCTGCTCTGGGTAAAATGGGAGCCAGGGGAGGACTGTGAGCTGAGCAGTGATGCCAACCTGACTTTCAGTTTCATGAGATCACTGCAGCAACAGAACCCCATATCACAAAACTGCAGGAGATGCCATCCACATGGAATATATGCCACCTGAATACAAGATGCTCAGCTCGTATCCTTCTAAATGCAAGATACTTGGTGGAAGACTGCAAGGGCAGAAGCAGGGAAACCAGGTAGGAGGCTGCAGTGACAATCCAGGCAAGAAGTGACGGTGGCTCAGCTGGGAGGGATGGGAGGGAGGGTAGAGTGGCTGGGTCAAACTCTAAATAAATACATTCTGGATAGATTCACAATGTGCAAGAAAGGCCATTTAAGCCATGTGCCTGGGTAAGCTCCCCAAGGGAGTAAGTGTAGGTAAGGGAGAGATGGGACCCAAGGGCTGAGCCTTGGAGACTCTGACATTAAGAGAGGTCAGGGAGAAAAGAAGGGTCCAGCCAAGGAGATGGAGAAGGAACAACCAGTGAGTGAGGTGGAAGGAAACCCAAGAGAGTGTGATGTCCTAGAAACCAAATGAAGAAGGGTTTCTAGTGTCAGGACAGGCACTGAGGCTTGCAAGTATGTGAGGGGGAGCAGGGCCTGCCTGAACAAACACCTTATTCTGTCGCTGGTCACGAGTATCTAAACATACAGACTTCGGTTGTCTGTATACACAGGTGCATGATTCTTTCTCTAAAATCCTTGGGGCTGGGTGTGCTTGGAATTCAGAATGAAAGGGGATTTAGAAAGAGAATGTGGTAGCTACACTGTATATTATACAAGTGAACTGCCCCAGCGGGGTCTGGTGTAACACTCTATGCTCAAGCACACTGATGTTTCCTCTATAAACATATGAATATTACCATGAAATTGGATAAATAAAGGTTTTGCTGCCAAATGAATGTCAGGCCTATCTTTTCCCACTGAGTTCGATACAATAAAACATAGCTCTCAGAGCTTCTGGAGTTCAGAATTGAGGCAAAGAATCAATGATCTTTATCTAATGATAATTATCTCTGTATCATAGCATATTTGTAAAGATGAAATGCAATAATCCACCTAAAGTACTTAACACAGTACCCAGAACACCATACTCAATACCTGTGGGTTTTTATCATTCACATGTATAATTCTGCATTATACAGAATGGACATATATATTCTTTGAGGGTATGAATGTATATCAAGTTTATTATTTATATAGTTATATGCATATGTTTATACATATTTCTACACATGCACTTCATATAATATTTATACGTGTGTATATATCTATTTTTACAATGTATGTAGTTATATTTGTACCTTTAAAAAATTTTTTTAATGTTTATTTTTGAGAGAGAGAGAGAGAGAAAGAGAGACAGAGTGAGTGGGGGAGGGGCAGAGAGAGAGGGAGACACAGAACTCGAAGTGGGCTCCAGGCTCTGTGCTATCAGCACAGAGTCAGATGTGGGGCTCGAACTCACGAGCCGCGAGATCATGACCTGAGCTGAAGTTGGACGCTTAACTGACAGAGCCACCCAGGCTCCCCTAGTTATGTTTATATCTTATTAATTATGTCTATTTCAGTAAATGTATGTATTTCTCTTAATTACAGGTACATAAATTATTTCATTTTCTATGCTTATCTTTTTTAAATTTTATTCCTCTTTTTATTTTTTAATGCTTATTTATTTATTTTGAGAGAGAGAACATGTGCATGCAAGCAGGGGGGAGCGGCAGAGAGAGAGAATCCCAAGCAGGCTCTACGCTATCAATATAGAGCCTGATGCGGGGGCTCAATCTCATGCACTGTGAGATCATGACCTGAGCCAAAACCAAGAATCGGACACTTAACCGATGAGCCACCCAGGCGCCCCACATTATTATTTTTTTTCTAAAGTAAGTTTCTGTTTGTTAGTCTAGCACATGGAAATGACTAGAAAGATTTTTACCAAATATGGAGGATTTGCCTGAGACAAATTGACTTAAAATATAGGCTATGTGGCCTCCAATTCATTTTGTAGGGTGTGGGGGAGCATCTAACTCAGCAGCCAAAACTGGGCTTCAGATAAAATCAATATGGTGGTTAAAAATAAGTCAATATGGACATGCCTGGGTGGCTCAGTTGGTTAAGTGTCTGGCCTCAGCTCAGGTCACGATCTCGCAGTTCTGAGTTTGAGCCCCATACCAGGCTCTGTGCTGACAGCTCAGAGTCCGGAGCCTGCTTCTGATTCTGTGTCTCCCTCACTCTCTGCCCCCACCCCCATTTGCGCTTAGGTGCTCTCTCTCTCTCTCTCTCAAAAATAAACATTAAAAAAAAAAAAGCCAACATGGTGGTTCCTAAAAATATTATAAAGAGAACTACCATATGAACCAACAATCCCATTTCTGGGTACATATCCAAAGGAAATGAAATCTGGATCTCAAAGAGAAATCTATACTCTCAGGTTCATTGCAGCATTATTCACAATAGCCAAGATACAGAAAAAACATAAGTGTTCACAAATGAATGGATAAAGAAAACGTGTGTGTGTGTGTGTGTGTGTGTGTGTGTGTGTACACACAATAGAATATTATTCAGCCATAAAAGAGAGGAAAATTTTGCCATTTTTGACAACATGGATGGATCCAGTGGACATAATGCTAAGTGAAACAAGTCAGATACAGAAAGATAAATACTGCAAGATCTCACTTAAATGTGGAATGGAAGAAAAGCCAAACTCATACAAGCAGCAAGCAGAATAGTAGTTGCCAAGGGAAGGGAAGTGGGTGGATGGGGAGATGTTGGTCAAAAGGTACAAAGTTTCAGGGGTGCCTAGGTGGCTCAGCTGATTAAGCATCCCACTTCAGCTCAGGTCATGATCTCATGGTTCGTGGGTTTCAGCCCTGCATCGAGCTCAGGGCTGACAGCTCAGAGCCTGGAGCCTGCTTCAGATTCTGTCTCTCCCTCTGTCTCTGCCCCTCTCCTGCTCATACTCTATCTCTCTGTCTCTCTCAAAAATAAATAAACATTTTAAAAAAAGGTACAAAGTTTCAGTTATGCAGGATGAGTAAGTTCTGGAGATCTATGTACAGCATGATGACTACAGTTAATGATACCATATTATATAACGGTACTGTATTGTACTAAGAGAGCATTTAAGTGTTCTCACCATAAAAAAAAAAAAAAGAAAGAAGAAAGGAAAGAAAGTATAACTATGTGAAGTGATATGGGCATGTTAGTTAGCTTGACTGAGGTGATCATGTTATGATGTATACATATATCAAAACATTAAGTTGTACACCTTATATATATACAACTTCTATGTGTCAATTATACCTTAATAAAGTTAAACAAAATGTGGTTTATACATATATACAATGGAATATTATTCAGCCTTAAGAAGAAAGGACATTCTGCAATATGCTACAATGTGGATGAACCTTGAGGATGTTATACTCAGTGAACTAAGCCAGCCATAAAAAGACAAAAACTGCATGCTTCCTCTTGAGATACTTAGTGGACAAAATCACAGGGACAGAAAGTAGAATGGTGGCTGCCAGGGACCAGGGGAGAGGGTTATAGGGAATTCTTGTCTAATATGTATAGGATTTCAGTTGTGCCAAATGAAAAGAGTTCTGGAACAGGAGGGAGTCTTTTGGGGCACTGGAAATGTGCTCTGTGTGATCTGGGTAGGGGCTATACAGATGTATACAACAAAACTTCATCAGCTATACACTTAAGATGTGTGCAATATATACAATATGTGCAGTAGATACTATATTTGCATATAATATAATAGTAGCGAAACTAGATTATTAAATTTACCTAGATCTTGTTGCCTGCTAAAGACTGTGAGGTTTGTTGGGGTGCCTGGGTGGCTCAGTTGAGCATCCGACTCTTGATTTTGGCTCAGGTCATGATCTCACAGTGTGGGATCGAGCCCCGTGTTGGGCTCTGTGCTAACAGTGTGGAGCCTGCTTGGGATTCTCTCTCTCTCTCCCTCTCTCTCGGCCCCTCCTCTGCTCGTGTTCTCTCTCTCTCTTTCTCTCTCTCCTCTCTCAAAATAAACAAACATTAAAAGAAATAAATAAAGACTCTGAGGTTTCTTAAAAAGGGAAATGGACAAATATTAAAGAGGTGTTAGAGATCTACCAGCTCCCAAAGAGACTTTCTCCTGGTGAGGCAGGAGCAAGTCTGTCTTCACCACAATATCCCCAGCACCTGCCACAGGACCCAGTATAGGGCTGGTTCTCAACAAGCAGATGCTGAATGAGGGAATGAATGCAGGCATGGAAGCCTGAAAGCTGATGGCTTGTAGATGAGCCTCAGGGCTGTGTCATTGCCAGCTGGGTGTCCCTCTAGACCTATCTTCCCCATCCTACCCCTGCTCTAGTCCCAGTCCCAGGGGAACCATACATACCTCAAGGAAGTCATCCCCCTCACTGGGTAAAATCTTGCCCTGCCGCCAACGCTTGAGGAACCACCTGAGCTTCATGAAGAGCAGCAGAAAGTTGTGCTTGAATTGTTGGGACTCCTGCACCAGCATGTTCTTCTCCTGGCTCCAGAATTTCTGCTCCAGCCTCCGCTGGAGGCTCAGACTCTGCAGCTCGAACTCCCGCCTCAGGAGTGCCCTCTGCTGGTCCTCCTTCAGCTGGGAGGGGGGCGAGAGCATGAGCACCCCACGGCTGTCTTCCCAGCTCTGCCCCATCCCATTCCAGGCCTCAGATAAAGACAGAGAGCAAACTTTGGGAGGTGCCTGTTGGTGATCCCTGGTAGGGGCTCCACCACTATCAGCTCATTCTGTTAAGATAAACCCCAGAGAAGAGAAACTCAAAAGCAGCAGCAATCACAGTTACAGATCAGTGAGAAGCGAGATTTGAACCCAACTCTGTCTCACTATAAAAGCCATGACATCACATAATGAGCACATATTGGCTGCCAAAGTTTCATGGGAACTCTTCACATTTAATGAGGAACCCGGGCAGGTGAACCTTGATGGCAGGAAGAGGTGACCCACGTGGAACCCAAAGGGCATGCCGGAGTGAGAATATGCAACTCCCCAGGAAGGAATGCAAGGTCATGACTGAGAGCGGGCAGAGACCTGGATTAGAATCTCGCCCTGGGAACGCACTGCAGCGTTCAGTCTGATCAGTCTCCTCATCTGTAAAATTGGGACACCTCATAGGGGAAAGCCTAAGGATTAAAGGACATAATGTGTGAAAAGAGCATTGCATGGACCTGACATACAGTAAGGGCTTATACATTTCTATTAGCTTTCTATTAGCTTTCTATTAGGAAGACTATCTGCCTTAATTACCAGCCAGACCTACGACCTTTCTGCCACAGGTTTTTGGCTCTGCTGGGGGCAGTATTTCATAGTTGGGAAACTGAGGCCCAGAGAGGAGACAGGATTGGCCTGAGGTCACACAGGCCACCAAGGACAAGCCCAGGATTCCAGCCCAGTACAGCTCAATCAAGTACAGCGAGGGCTGGACTCAGGTTTCCCCGATACCCTTGTCTTCTGAAGACCCGTGGAGCCCTAAGGTTTCTGCCTTCAGTTCAGAGAAGAGAAGGAGGAGTTGGTGCAGGGGGCCGGGGGCACTGGACGCCACCCACCTGGACCATTTTCTGGTTGAAGTTGTCGGCCTCCTCCTTCCGTAGCTGCCGCTCCTGGGAGAGCTGCTCTTGCAGGCCCCGGAGGCTGTCATGGGCCTCAGCCAACACCAGCTGCAGCTCCTTGATCTGGGGTAGGGGTGAGGGACACAGAGGGAGACAGCAGGAGGGGGACAGAAGCTGCGGTCAGAGAACAAGAGTTAAGCGGGACCTGAGCTGACCATTGAGCACAAATCAGGCACAATGGCTGTCCCTACTGCAGGAGACTGTCATAAAGATCAAACAAAAGAGTGCACATCATTCTAGCTACTATTATAATTTCACCTTGATAATTTCTCTCTTCAAAATGCATTTGAGGAAAATATACTGAGAAAGCTAAGCCTGATTCACAAAAATGTTCGCTGTCTCATTGTTTATAATTGCAAAAATTTAGAAACAACTCGGATAAGGGGATTAATATGTGTGGTTAATAGGTCTACACACGTGTAAAAATCTAATCAACTGTACACGTAAGGATACTGTCCTTTATTGTAGGTACATTAGTATGTTATACTTCAATAAAAAGTCAAAAAGATAGATATATACCTCCACAGAAAAACAGGAAGGACACGGACACACATACTCAATGTGAACAGCAGTTAACCAAGTGACAATCTTGGGATCCTGACTTCTTTTAAATCTTTATGCAATGCTGCTTAGGGATTTTGCTATAGTTATTCATTGCTTGTAATGACTATGTAATAAAATCTTAGGAAAAAGACAGTAAAACTCTACATTTTGAGGGGAAATTCTGTTTACAAGTATTTGTTTAAAAAAATTTTTTTTAATGTTTATCTTTATTTTTGAGACAGAGAGAGACAGAGCATGAGCAGGGGAGGGGCAGAGAGAGAGGGAGACACAGAATCTGAAACAGGCTCCAGGCTCTGAGCTGTCAGCACAGAGCCTGACGCGGGGCTCGAACTCGTCAACCAAGAGATCATGACCCGAGCCGAAGTCGGACGCTCAACCGACTGAGCCACCCAGGTGCCCCTGTTTATAAGTATTTGTAGCTAAACAGGCAAAACTAATCTATTCTGTTAGAAGTCAGGATGGGAACTAGATGGGGACCAGAAAGGAGGCTTCAGGGACAGGTCATGCTCTACTTATTAATCTGCTCGCTGATGACATAGAAGTGTTCAGTCTGTGAAAGTTATTTGAGCCGTCCACTTACAATACATGTGCTTTTCAAAAAATAACAACAAAAAAACGAAGAACAAAACAATACATATGCTTTTCTGTATGTATGTTATACGTCAATTTAAAATATTTTTTAATTTTTTTAATGTTTATTTTTGAGAGAGAGACAGAGTGCTAGTGGGGGAGGAGCACAGAAAGGGAGACACAGGGGGCACCTGGGTGGCTCAGTCGGTTGAACATCCGACTTCAGCTCAGGTCATGATCTCGTGGCTTGTGGGTTCGAGCTCCACATCGGGCTCTATGCTGACAGCTCAGATAGCTCAGAGCCTGAAGCTTGCTTCGGATTCTGTGTCTCCCTCTCTCTCTGCCCCTCCCCCACTCATTCTCTGTCTCTCTCTTCTCAAAATAATAAATAAAAGGGGCGCCTGGGTGGCTCAGTCGGTTAAGTGGCCGACTTCGGCTCAGGTCACGATCTCGCGCTCCGTGAGTTCGAGCCCCGTGTTGGGCTCTGTGCTGACCGCTCAAAGCCTGGAGCCTGTTTCAGATTCTGTGTCTCCCTCTCTCTGACCCTCCCCCGTTCATGCTCTGTCTCCATCTGTCTCAAAAATAAATAAACGTGAAAAAAAAAATTTTTTTTAAATAATAAAAAAAAAAAAGGGAGACACAGAATCTGAAGCAGACTCCAGGCTCCAAGCTGTCAGCACTGAGCCCAACATGGAGCTCAAACCCACAAACCATGAGATCATGACCTCAGCCAAAGTTGGATACTTAACTGACTGGGCTACCCAGGCGCCCCCCAAAAAATTTTAAGTATTTCTCATAACAGAGGGAAGTGTTATGCTGTCATGTTAAGCAGGAAAAAAAAAAAAAAAGGAATGTCATCTGTCACTCATTCCCAGGCATGGCAAGATGTCCCTCTGTAAAATAAAAAACATTTATTATCCAGCCAATAACATGGAAATTTGGCAATGGAAGGCACTCTGATTCAAGGTATACCTTGTACGTCTATTTGATATTGAAGATCCTTGCAGGGCTGGACACTACCTGCAATCTCTAGTGTTCTCCTTGAACTCAATGCCTAACACAGTGCCTGGAAAATTGTAACTGCTCAGTAAAAAGTGGTTGAATGAAACAATAATCCAATGCATGCAGGTGAGTCGGCTTATCTCCTTTCCTCAGAAAATTAAAACTGAGTATCTCATGTTTTATTTTGTTTTTTCCCCTTTTGCCATGGCTGCTTGGAAGCTCAGACCACTTAGAGAGTTTGATCCATCAGCTTCAAGGGAGCTTCTCCCCCTGGGCGGTTGCAGACTGGCCTTCCTGGGACTACAAAATTGCCTTCCCAAGAATGTTCACAAGAAAAGGGTTCTTAGTTTGGGGAACCCACAGGGTTCTCCATGGCTCAGGAGTCTCAAGGAGGCTCCATCCCATCCACAGAAGACTTTTCTTGCTTCAGGTTCATTATGAAGCGCTGGGGGAGACTCAGTAGGCTTGAGAGGGGCTCAGAACTACCAGGAATTCCTCAAGGACCAGGGAATCCTAGAAATTCTACAGCCATCACCCACTCTAATCCTTGCATGTTACAAAGGGGAAGATACAGGCAGAGAATGGGAACATGCCCAAGGCCACAAAGCCACCCATACTGGTGGGTCCCCTGAGGTCCTGAGATGTATCATCTTCTTCCTCCTCCTCCTCTTCACCTAATAGGGACCAGATTTAAGGCTTTTCATGTATTTAACCCTTTCAACAGCCCTATGAGGGATCACCTTTATTTTGAAGGTAAGAAAACTGAGGATCGGAGAGGTAAAGTGACTTATCTACAATCTCACAGCCAGTATATAGCAGATCCACGATTTGAACCCAGTCAGCCTGACTGTAAAGATTGCTGCCTTCCTGCTAAAGAAATGAGTGGTTTCCCTAAATGACATAAATTACTAAATTCCCAGTGAAATTTAGTATAGGAAAATAAAATCAATTTCTTCAAAGGAGTTTATAAGCTTTCTTTTGTCGGGCCAAGAGGATGGCCCCAACTTCCTTGTCTCCCTTTTAGCACTTGCTGCCTGGAAGCTTAGAACCAAATGGAATACTCAAAACCCACATCATCACCAGCTAAGCTTCTCCATGGATTGCTCAGCTTTGGGGAGGCCCCGGCCACTCTCCTCCTGCCCTCCCCCTTGCTTGATCAGGCCTAGGCCCACCTCAGAGGCGTAGGAATCATTGTCTTCAGCTCGGTAAGGCCTGAAGCTCCGGCTGGGGTCGGGCTTGGAGTCCAAGTCACCACTGCGGAAGGGCTCTCGTATCCTGGGCTCCCATTCTGGCAGGTCCCTGAAGTCAGGAGGCTGCACCCAGAGGCACAGGCAGAAGAGACCAGAGGTAACAATGGGGAGGGGCCCAAGGGGTGCCAGCAGCAGCCCCCACCCCAGGCCCCTGGGCTATAATAAGAGACTCTGACCACCCACCAGAGGGCGAGGGCTTCAGTGGATTCAGCTCTGCAGCCCAGACCCAGCCCTGCAACCACTCAGCGAGTCTGTCGAAAGGATGAATGAGTAGCTAAGTGGCAGTGGTAAGTGCAAACACTGATCCTGCGAATGTCTGTCTTGTGCACTAACCTTTTTTTTTTTTTAATAATTTTTTAATGTTTATTTATTTTTGAGAGAGAAAAACAGACCGTGAGCAAGGGAGGGGCAGAGAGAGAGGGAGACACAGAATCTGAAGCAGGCTCCAGCCTCTGAGCTGTTAGCACAGAACCCGATGCAGGGCTCGAACTCACAAACCGTGAGATCATGACCTGAGCTGAAGTTGGACGCTTAACCGACTAAGCCACCCAGGCGCCCTTCTTGTGCACAAACTTTCTCCGCCAGCCTCAACTGTCCTAACATATGTGCGGCCCTAGCTCATTCCTACCTCAAGAAGAACCAAGAGGGAGACCTGACAGGGGGGAGTCCGCTTGCTTTAAAAAGCCAGATCAAGGGGCGCCTGGGTGGCTCAGTCGGTTAATCGTCCAACTTTGGCTCAGGTCATGATCTTGTGGTTCTGAGCTGGAGCCCCGCATCGGACTCTGTGCGGACAGCTCAGAGCCTGGAGCCTGCTTCGGATTCTGTGTCTCCCTCTCTCTCTGTCCCTCTCCTGCTGGTGTTCTGTCTCTCTCTCTCAATAATAAATAACATTAAAAAAAAAAAAAAAGCCAGATCAAGCCAGATCAACAGGGCGTGGATTAAAGAAATTCTGGCACAACTACACTGTGTTGTCGTCAAAAAAAAAAGAGCCAAATCTCTGTACAGACATGGGAAGACCCCTTCCATTGCTCTCAGGATGAAAACGCTCCCTGTAACCCAGACTCTCTCCTTTTCTTTGTCCTTGCGCACACGCTGCTCCTCCTTGCTATGATGCCTTCACACAGGCTGTTCCCTCTTCTTAGAACACTCTTCCCCAGTAATCTACCCTTCTGATCTCGGCTCAGATTGAGGTCTTCCATGCCCCAGAGTCTAGGTCACATTCACTGGAAGGATATTTTGATTAACATCTTTCTTCCCCACTAGATGACAGAAGCTGGGGGGCAGGAATCATGTCTGTTTTTGTTTACCAGGGCACCTCCAGCTCTGATCACTGATCACAAAAAGTATATGAATAGGAAACACAACATCATAAGTACATGAACCACTAGCTACATTACATAAGAAAAATCAATTGTGTGGTCACAGTACGTATCACATAAGACAATTTGGGTGAAAAATAAATATATGAGAGAATGCACAAAGATTTAAAAGGGCATGCCTTGATAATGAAATGGTCTAGGTCTGTACCACTTGAGCTACTGAGCACTTGACATGTGGCTACTGAGACCAATGAAATGAATTTTCAACTGCATGAAATTTTTATTAATTTAAATTTAAGTAGCCACATGTGGCTAGTGGCCTCTGTCCTGGACAGGACTGGGACAGCACTGCTCCAGACCATTAATAGTGGTACCTATAGGCAGCAAGGAGGAGGCTTTCCTCTTTTTACCAGGCACTTCTAAACTCGTTTGTTTGTTTGTTTGTTTGTTTGCTTCTTAATAATACGTGTTTTAAAATCAAAATTGCAAAAGAAATAACACAAGAACAAAGGGCAACCTGGCAAAAAAAAAGGGGGGGGGGACTCAAAATCAACCCCTATATCTATCAATGGTAAATGACTAAGTGAATTGGGGCATATTCACTCAATGCGATCGTGTCCAGTAACGAGAATGGACAAATTATTACTACATGAGACAAGAAACAAAACACCGAGGAAAGAAGCCAGGCATAAAGGAGTATGTGTTATATGATTCAGTTTATATAAAGTCCAAAGACAGACAAAGTGAATGAGGAGAGGGGTCTCCCTTGGGAATGGGGATAGTGGCTGGAAGGGGACGTGAGGAGGGGCTTCTGGGGTGCTGGTCACATTCTAGTTCTTGTTCTGGGTGATGATTACTCAAGTGTGTTCATCTTGGGGAAATTCATTAAGCTGTACACTTATGCCTTGTGTCCCTCTCTGTCCTACAGATGATTCAGTAGACAGTTTATAACAAAAAAATAATAGGGACATCTTTTTTGTGACTGGGACATCTTACCTGGAAGTCTGAGCCAAGGTCTTTGGCCAAAAGAATCTCCTTAGAGGACCCCTGGGAACCCAAGGCAGGCAGCGACGAGAAGGGTTCTGGCTGCTCCTTGGCAGAGCTCCCGAGGACAGTGTCCGCCTTCCGGGTGAAGGCATTGAGCTCCTGCTGGAGCATGGTCAGCCGCACCAGGATGGCATGGATGAGTTTGGTGTCCCTGGGACCCTCGCTGTTGTCGGGGGCCTCGTGCAGCCGAAAGTCGGTGCACTCGTTGTCCAGATACAGGCGGAGGCCGGCCGAGAAGCCATTGGCATCGGCCACCAGGACATCGATGGCCTTGCTGACCAGGGCGGCCTGCTCCCTCAGCCCAGGCAGCACCTCGGCCTCCCTGGCTCTGCAGAACCGGGCAGCATGGGGGCCGTGGGCCTCGCCAAGAGCAGCGGGCACACATTGGGCAGAGTCCCCGGCCTCGGCGTCCGTCTCCAGCATTGGCCGTGTGCTCTGGCAGGAGGCAAGGTCACAGCGCTGGAGGTTGGAGAGCAGCACCCGGTTCTCATACTGTAGCTTCTTGACCTTGCCGCTGAGCTCACCGATCTGCAGCTTGGCAGCCGCCAGCTCCTCCTGCGAGGGCTCACTGAGCACGGAGCAGCTGTCCTCCGACAGCGTCACATCCAGCTCGTGCTCTGAGCGGTACTTGGCCAGCTCGGCCAGCAGCAGCTTGTTCTGGTCCTCCAGCTCAGCTGAGGAGCGTCGGAGCAGCTCCGCCTCCTCCTCCACAAACTGCAGGTGTCGCCGCAGCTCCGCCAGGCTTTCCCCGCACTCGCCGCCGCCCAGCGCCGAGAAGGCCAGGCGCGCCTCCGAGCCTCCGCAGCCGCCGCCGTGGTCCTTCATGTCGTCCATCTCCGCCCGCAGGCCTCGGTTTTCCACCTCCAGCTCCACGATGCGGCGGCTCAGCAGGTTGGCTTCCTCCTCCACCAGCTTCAGGTGCACCTTCAGCTCGGTCTCCCGAGAGTGGGGCGCGTCGGCCAGCTCCTCGGCAGACAGGGCACTGTCCAGATCACCGTAGAGCGAGCGGTATTTGAGGAGCTCCTCCTTCATGCTGTCGTTCTCCTTGGCTAGCTTGGTGAGCTTCTTGCACATGAGGGCTGACTCCTCCTTTGCAAAGTGCAGCTGGCACTTCAGGTCCGCACTGTCCTCCTGGGGCCCGACGGGCACGGGGACAGACATGACCCAGGAAGGTTAGTGTTGTGAGGCTCAGTACCAGCCACAGCACTTCGGGGAGCACCAACTATGTGCCAGGGGCACGGGAATGAATCAGACAAGGCCCTGACTCTCAAGGAGCAGGAGTCCAGAGGGGAAGTAGAGAAGGAGATCTTGACACTGCAGCAAAGATGGAGCACCACACAGCCTGGAGAGTCTAGGAGGGCTTCCTGGAGTAGGCGGCATCCTGCCAGGCAATGGTTGCTACTACTACTACTACCATTACTACTATAGTTTCCTCATCTGTAAAATAGGGCAATAACACTCCCTTCCACACAGAGGCATGGAGCGGATTAAATGAGATAATGCATGAAAAGTGCCTGGCACCCTTACAATCCAGGACCACTAGAGGCTAAGTGTATTCTATGTCTGACCTGTGCTACATGTAGCACTTTATCTATCTGCCCGTGTGAGAACCATGGGCTCAGGGCATGGTTTTGGGAAGTGAAATGGGCATCAAAGCTAAGAAAGTGATAAAGAGGAGGGCAGGGTAGAGGCTGGGGAAGGGTGGGCACCTCTGAGGGACTCCCCCGGCAATTTGGAATTAGGCCTCGGACCTTCAGATTAAAACCTGCCTGCGGGGGCTGCGATGGGGGCTATGGGAGCTTCCGGAAAATACCTGCACTGAAGGCTTCTTGTCTGTCTTCCCCAGAGAGCGAGTTCCTCTTTTCTTCAAGGAATGCTAGAAAGAAATTGGAAAAAAAAAAAAAAGAGACAGAACAAAAAACCTGAAATTTCATGTGGTTGATGTGCATCAAAGAGTAGCCACGGGGCCTAGGGTTCCACTGAGGGACCCCCTCCCTGCCCAGCCCAGCCCAGTCATGTCCAGGCCTTCACCAGTACTAACCACCAAGCCAGGGGAGCCCTCAAGACCACCCAGTGGGCCTGAAGTGCTTGAGGAGATGACTCTGATCACACCTGCCCACTTTCTCCCCTTTCTCCCACCCCTCCATTATGATCCAGTTGGCCTGGGCCAAGACCCAGAAATCCGGGTTTCCATTCTTTGTCTCTCTCATTCATTCATCAAAGATTTCCTGAGTACCTATCACGTGCCAGGTGCAGCTAGGCATAGAGTACACAGCAGTGACCAAGTCAGACAGGGTACTTGGGGGGCCTGCTGTGGTGTTCCACTCAGATCCCACCTCCTTGAACTGGGGCACTTGTTCTCCCAACTAAGACCTCAAAGCTTAGTCCCCTCCCAGTGATGCCATTGGCTGAGGGAAGCCACCTCCTCCAAGGTCATGTGCCCTCCCTGGAGGGAGCCCACTTGCAATGACTGGTCCATAGCCTCCTGCCTCAACTCAGAACAACTCTAAATAGCCATCGGAGCTCCAGAGCTCCCCCATGAGATTGGCCAAGGCCATTGGTGTGAATGCCTGAAACTCCTTGGTGGTGTTATCCCCAAGGGGACTCTGCCAATAAGCACGAAAATCTCCACTTCAGGGTCCATCCTGTCCTCATGGACTTTAATTCAGAGTGCATACTAACAAAAAAATGCATATAGGTAAAACATCACGATTACCTGGGAGGCCTAGCAGTCCCTTGGTAAGGGACTCAATTTTTACAATTAAATTGTAACTTTTCATGTAAAATTACACTGTAATAATCATAATTCAAAAATCAAGAACTGGTAGGATGAAAATAAACTCTTTCTCTCTTTCTCTCTTTCTTTCTTTTTAGAAATTGATACTTTTAATTATATAAGCAAATTCTACATGTAAAAAAAAAACACCCAGGGCACCTGGGTGGCTCAGTCACCCAGGGTTAAGTGTCTGACTCTTGATCTCAGCTCAGGTCATGACCTCATGGTTCAGGAGATTAAGCCCCACATCAGGCTCTGTGCTGACAGCACCCAAACCTGCTTGGGATTCTCTCTCCCTCTCTCTCTGCCTCATGAACACATGCGCTCGCTCTCTCTTTCTGTCTCTGTCTCTCAGAAAGAAAGAAATAGGGACACCTGTGTGGTTCAGTTGGTTAAGCAACTGACTTCAGCTCAGGTCATGATCTTGTAGTTCAGGAGTTGGAGCCCTGCATCGGGTTCTCTGCTGACCGCACCGGAGCCTGCTTGGGATTCTCTCTCTCTGCCCCTCCCCCTGTTCATGTGCTCTCGCGCTCTCTCTCTCTCTCTCTCTCAACATAAATAAAATAAATAAATAAATAAATAAATAAATAAATAAATAAAGGTTCTCTTTAGAAATTATGAAAATTATGAAAAGGGGTGCCTGAGTCAGTTGAGCGTCTGACTTCAGCTCAGGTCATGACTTCATGGTTCGTGGGTTTGAGCCCTGTGTCAGGCTCTGTGCTCACAGCTCAGAGCCTGGAGGCTGCTTTGGATCCTCTGTCCCCGTCTCTCTCTGCCCCTCCCGTGCTCGCACTCTGTCTCTCTGTCTCTGTCTCTCTCTCTCAAAAATAAATAAACATGAAAAATAAATAAATAAATAAGAAAGAAACAAAGATGGAAAGAAAGACCCTAAGAAAGTAAAAGTGTAAATGACTAACTGGGAAAAAAAAAAATTTGCAATTCATTTCACTACAAAGGGTTAATATCCTAGATACATAAAGAGCTTCACAAAACAGAAAACAAAAAGGCCAACAAACCTATATTAAAATGTGCTAGAGACGTGAAAAAGTGTACACAAGAAAGGTAAATGACTTGTAACCATAGGAAGATGCTCAACCCTATTCAAGACAGAGAAATGCAAATTACAACACGGGATGGGGGGGTACCTACGCGAGATACCACTTCTCACCTATCAGACTGGCAAAACTCCAAACATCTGACAACACATTCTATTGGTGAAGCTATGGAGAAGTAGGAAAACTCCTATATGGCTGGGAAGAATGCAAAACGGCACACGCCCTATGGAGGGGAATTTGAGAAAATGTTACCATAATTTTTACTAAAGTTTCTTGACGTTTAAAAAAGTCACTCAGATGCAGAAGTCTACTGAACACTCCACTCCTTCCCGTGAGAGGGATGGTTTACATTAGTAGTGTATAAAACCACACTTCGGTTGCCTTTGACTTTTTCAAGTTCAACAGGTATTTTTTGAGAATGCTCCCAGGGGTTTGTTTTTATTTTTTTTAACGTTTGTTTGTTTGTTTGTTTATCTTTTTAAATATTTAAATATATTTTTAAAATTTTTTTTAATGTTTATTTATTTTTGAGAGAGAGAGACAGAGTGCGAGCAGGGGAGGGACACAGAGAGAGACACACACACACAGAATCCGAAGCAGGCTCTAGGCTCTGAGCTGTCAGCACAGAGCCCAACGCGGGGCTCAAACTCATGAACCGAGAGATCATGACCTGAGCCGAAGTCGGACGCTTAACCAATTGAGCCATCCAGGTGCCCCATGTTTATTTATTTTTAAGACAGAAAGAGTGTGAGCAGAGGAGGGGCAGAGAGAGAGGGAGACACAAAATCTGAAGCAGGCTCCAGACTCTGAGCTGTCAGCACAGAGCCCGACGCGGGGCTCAAACTCAAGAACTGCAACATCATGACCTGAGTCGGACACTTAATCAACTGAGTCACACAGGCACCCCACTCCCAGGTGTTTGAATACATGGCTCCCCCTATGCCCCCATCTCTCATACCCATCCCTGAAGGTGAGAACCACTGACGTAATCCAAGCCCCCGAAGCCCCCATCACACTGAAGGTGAGAGAGAGGCCCCACAGCAAATCCATAGCTGACCTGGGACCAGTTCTTGACAGAGGTTTTGATCTAGTTTCAGACTTGGAAGGAGAAAATGTGCCTTCTTTGATGAGGGCAAAGTGGAGGTAGCACAGTGGTTCTCAACCTGGGTGCACATCAGAATTACCTGGGGGAAGTTAAAAAAAAATACCGATGCCCAAGGTCCCAGAGATTCTGATATTAATCGGTCCAGGGTAGGTCCCAGCCATGAGATTTTTAAATAGCTTCCCAGGTGATTCTATCTCGAAGCCCAGGCTAAAACCAGAGAGCCAGGGAAATGAACTCCAGCTGGGGTCTTAAGTATATCTTGGAGCCCAATCAAATCCTAAAGGCACCTTTTGAAATGCAAATGAGGCAGGAAGACAGAGGCTGATATTTCAGACGCGGGGTGCCAAAAGCAAACAGGCAGTATTTGAGAAGGGCTAATCTGGGCTCTTTCAAAAGCGAGGAGGACAAGGTAGGAAATGGGGCGATACCACAAAACAGGTCCCCCCACAAAGAGCCCCTCCCACAAATGGCGCCAGGAAGGGGGTGCTCAGAAGGACACCCAGGCACGGAGTGAGTGGTGAGGTGGGGGCTCTGGGGAAAGATGGTCAGCCTTGCAGATCCAGGTCTGCTTATCACAAGCTGAGTGGGAGAGGCCGTGGCCTCAGCTGGGAGCAGAACTGTGGCAACCCCACAACACTGAGTTTGCGATCCTGGGCAAACACCCTTCTCTCCCTATAAAACTGAGCCTCTTCAGGTAACCACAGCCTCTTCAAGCACAGCAGACACCCTGGAGAGAGGAAGTGGGGTGACAGGAGGGGGAGGGGGCCACCACGTATGAAGGAATGAGATCATATAAAGCCTAAAGCCATGAAAAAGGACAGAGGGGAGTGAGATTTCCTGACGATGAGGCAAAGTCTCTGAAACATCTTGGTAAGAAAAAGAAGGAACTCGCGAAACAAAACCCACAACCCAAATGTCCACCAACTGGTACATGGATAAACAAATGTGGCATATCCACACAAGGGAATATCATTCAGCCATTGAAAAAAAAAAAACAAAGTGCTGATATTTGCTACAACATGCATGTGTCTTGAGAACATCATGCTAAAGTGAAAAGCCAGTCACTATTTGAAAAGCCACACAATGTATGATACTATTTACATAAAATGTCCGTAATAGGCAAATCCACAAGTAGATTAGTGGTTGCCAGGGTCTGGGAGAGGCAGGAGTGACTGCTGATGGGTTTGGGGTTTCTTGTTGGGGCGATGAAAATGTCCTGGAATGAGAAAGTGGTGAAGGTTTTACAACTCTGAATATCCTAAAAAACCACTGAACTGTATACTTTAAAAAGACAAACTTTATCGTATGTAAATTATATCTCAAAAAAGCTGTTATTAAAAAAAAACAAACCTAGAGCATGTTACCATTGTTATAAAAGGTGTGTGTGTGTGTGTGTGTGCACACCCACATATATGCACACAGGGTGGGAGAAGGTCTGAAGAATTTATACCAGGCTATTTACAATGAGAATACAGTGAACTTACACTTGGCCCTCTTCCCCCACTTTTTTTTAGGAGGCAGGGGACACAGTCTTCCAGTTTTTTTCTTTAAAAAAATTTTTTTCATTACAAAATATTTTTTAAAATAAAATTTTAATATACAAAAATAAATTCTCACTGTTAATCTATACAATGCTGACAAATCAGAAGCCCCCCTAGGCATTCTCCTTCTCAACCTGAGGGTGACCACAGGCTGACAGCCAGCTGGAGCTCCTTCTAGACCTTCGGCTCTGTGTTTTAAATACTGAAATAGATGGTACCCTTTTAGACTTTCTTTCCTTCCTATGTTTACTTGACTCTGTGATCTTTGATTTTCATAATAAGCACCTTAGGCAGAAGAAAACCCAAAACATCCAGCATTTTAAAAAAGTCTGTGTTCATACTACATAATCTGCATGTTACAGAAACCATGTACACAATATAATCCCATACTGACTTTCTAAAAATACACAGAGAAACACACATTGTATGAGCATGGAGAAAGGTCTAAAAAGATACAAACCAACCTGCTGACCATGGGTTAAGCTGAGTCGGGAGTAGAATTGAGGGAGGTGGTTAAGAGAGGAAGCTTCCTTCTTCGATTTTATGTAAGATTTTCATTATTTCTATTATTTTGTGGATAACACATTCACATAGTCCAAACTTCACAAACCACCAAAACGGGGGTGGGGTGCAAAAGGGGGTGAAGGGGAGTGGAGACATGGGCTTCCAATTATGGAATGTATAGGTTGTGCGGATGCAGGCTCCAGCACAGGGAATATCGTCAGTGGTATTGTAACAGGATTGCATGGTAACAGATGGTAGCTATGCTTGTGGTGAACACAGCATAACTACAGACTTGTTGAATCATACTACGTTGCACATCCGAAACCAATGTCACGTTGTGTGTCAACTATACTTCCCCCCCAAAAAAAAATCACAAAAAGGAATACAGTGAACCCAAGTCACCAGTTTTACTGCTCAAGACAACCAATACAACCAGTCTGATGTACCCACCCTTAGAGGGATGCTAGGTATGCATTTATGGGCTTTTGTAATGATATTTTTGCTTCACTGAGCTTATGTTAGGCGAAGAAAACGCATACATATACATATATACATTTCAATATGTGTGTGCGCATATAAATAGAAAAAATGGATTGGAAGTATATGCCCCTCTCACCCAAATAATAGTTTGGTAATTATTCAGAGAAATTCCCTCTGAATATTGGTTTTCAGGTGAATTTTTTCTTATTAGGACTTATTTGTATTTTCTAGTCTTTCTCTACCAAGCGCATATAACCTGTCGGGTAGAGGGGGGAAATCACGTTAAGATATTTTTAATATGCTTTCCCAAGAAAAGTCACTGGGCACCTTTCCAACAGGCAGAGAGAAAGCCCTGAGTGGCATGAACCTCACCAGAAAGGGAGGGCAGTGGGCAGAGAAGAGAGAGCAAAGCAGCAAACCCTTTCAGGACAGGAGTAATTCCAGCCTTTTCTGGTTGGAACAGACCCTTTCCTCCCCACCTTGTCTAAGCCACTTGGGCTCCCACACTACTCTTCGGCTCTGGAGGGAAAAACAAGGCAAGCTCACAGAGCCCAAAGACCTCCTCCTCTCTGCAGAGCAGCAGCTGGCCAGGCGGCCTGGGGGGCTGCAGTGCCCCTCAAGGGAGCCAGGGCCTGTCAGAGACTCTTTGTGGAGCCCCCAGGAGCAGATGTTCTGGCCCCGGGCCTCAGGAGAGTGGGAAGGAAGGGGCAAGACAGGACAGTCCCAGGCACCAACAGGAATGCCGTCGCTAAGCGACGGACCCCGCGGGCACATTCTTTGGCCTGGCACACATCGGGGGCTTCCCCATCTACCAGCAACTCACAAGGCCACCTTTGAGCAGCCAGGGTGGCACCTCTAAACATCCTTGGTTTAATGGCTCCTGGTAGGAGCATGAGCTATGTCCTCCCTTGTCCTTCTCCAAAGACTAGTAGATTGTGTCCCTGCACCTCCAGCCCGCACAGAGAGGCTGCCTGAGCACAGCTTGGAGGGGCCCCCTGCTCTCTAACACCTTCCCTGCTTCTGTGCTGCCAGGAAACAAAGACCAACCTTCAGGGAATAAAATGAACCTTCTGCCAAAACAACTGGGCAGATTTTCACCAAATACGGAGGGGATCTTTGAAAGGGTCTCACTGAAAACACAGACTGTGCTGTGTGTGCAAAATTTACTCTGGGTGCATCTCAAAGACCGAGGCATTCTTCCTCCAGAGCAGCTGAAGTGGCTAGACAGAGGCCGAATGGCTCCTGGTTAGGGAAGACCATCTGGGGGGAGGAAGCAAAGACTGATTTAGACATAAAACCCAAATCAGAAGTCACTGGGACACACACTGCCAAGCGCATGTGTTGATTTGCAATGTAACTGCTACTTCCATGGACAAGTGGCAGTTCGATAGACAGCACCTGGGTAGGGGCAGCAGAAACATTTATTTAAGGTAAATGCTGCTCCCGACGCACAGCCATCATACATAGCAGCTAAGGGTAATGATGATAATGATGATGCTAATCAGTGTTCACCAAGTCCTTCCTCCCTGCTAAGCACTTTACCTGCCTGTCTCTGAGAAGCAGGGATTAATATTTCCGTTTTATAAGTG
The DNA here is from genome assembly GCF_022079265.1 of Lynx rufus. Taxonomy (NCBI): domain Eukaryota; kingdom Metazoa; phylum Chordata; class Mammalia; order Carnivora; family Felidae; genus Lynx; species Lynx rufus. Next base: position 22,628,133 of record NW_025814896.1, on the reverse strand, counting down.
AACAAACTGAGCCTGGAGCAGTTACGTGATTTGCCCAGCATTACAGTTATTTCCGAGTAAGTGGCAAAGCCAGCTTTCAAACTCAGGCCCGTGTGACCCCAAATTTGAGTGTGCCCTGCACCACACAGACCACGGCCAGGCTGCATCAGAGGATGACGCCAGCAGAACCAGGATTTGAACCCAGGTGATCTGATGCCATGATCAGCACCCTGCGTACCCCATCAGAATGGGAATCAGGATGAGAAGCCTGTGCCAGGGACGGAAGTACTCATTCACTGAAGGGAGCGGCGTCTTCGGAGGTTCTGAAAACACAGCAGGGTCCTAGGAAGGTACCTAGATTGGGCGAGGAGGGCAGGACAGCACTGTAAGAGTCGGTGTGACTTTGGGAGACAAAGTCCTGGGTTAGAATCCCGTCTTTGTCTTTCCCCAATACCACCTGTATGCAGCAGTCCACTCCTTGGTATATACCCAAGAGAACTGAAAACACACAAAACCTGTATGCAAATGTTCACAGCAGCATTACTCATACTAGTCAAAAGATGGAAACAACCCAAATGTCCATCACCTGATGAGTGGACAAAATGTATACTCATAGAACGGATTATTATTTGACCATAAAAACGAATAAAGTACTGATACACGCTCTGACATGGATAAACCTTGAAAACATTATGCTATGTGAAAGAAGCCAATCACAAAAGATCACAAATTGCATGATTCCATTTGTACGAAATGGCCAGAATAGGCAAATCCATGGAGACAGAGTGTGGATTAGTGGTTGCCAGGGGCTGGAGGGAAGGGGGAATGGGGAGTGACTGCTAACAGGTACGGGGTTTCTTTTAGAGGCAATGGAAATATTCTAGATTTAGATAACGGTGATGATTGTACAACATTATGAATACATTAAAAACCAGTGAATTTGACACTTTATGTTTAGATTTTTTTTAAAAATGTCCATTTATTTTTGAGTGAGAGAGAGAGAGAGACAGAGAGAGACAGAGTGTGGGGGGAGGGGCAGAGAGAAAGAGAATCTGAAGCAGGATCCAGGCTCTGAGCCCCACACAGGGCTCGAACTCATGAACTGTGAGATCATGACCTGAGCTGAAGTTGGATGCTTAACCGACTGAGCCACCCAGGCATTCCTGAACTTGACACTATAAATGGTAACTTTTATATTATGTGAATTGTGATACCACAATGAAAATACTGTCAAGAAGAGTACCACCTATAAAATGAGAATAACAATGTATGTTGGGAAGCTGCTGGTTTCACAACATGAGGAGGTATATAAAATGCCTGGTGAGGTGCCTGGTACGGAGCAAGCATTCAGACACAGCAGCTATATTATAATACATCACGTCAACACTGAGATTGGCTTTCTGCCTAAAATACAAGAAGGGGGAATGGTACTGGATGAGGGGGAGGCTGGTGTTACGATTCTTGAGCTGCAACCCAGCTGGGCAACAGTGCCACCACAGAGTGCAGCTAGGGCTGGCCACCCTCCCTTCTCTATAAGGAAGAGCCATCTCCATGGCAACCACATCAGCTCAGGCCAGGGGCTCCTGTTCCCAGCTGGGTGACAGTATCGCCACAGCAACCTGTCAGGATGGCAAAGGCAGATCTGGATGACGGACTCCAGCAGCTCTGGCAGAATTGCTCAGGGACACTTATCTCCATGGAAACCACGTCTGGAAGGGGTGGGGAGAAGGTACTCGGCAAACAAACACAGGGCCACGCCCCCTTGCCCAGATCCTGAGACCCCAAGGGGCATGCCGGGGAGCACCAGCAGGCCTGACACGTCTTCAAAGGGGAAGCGAACCAATGTGTCTTGAGCACCTACTGTGTGCCCAGCACCACATAGGGCTCTTTACCTGCTTGACTACATTTAAAATGTAACAAATAACCCCCCTCCCTAAAACTCACCTTACTACAGCATTAAAAGAATACAAAGCAAAGTCATTTCCCCATGCTATTCCCACCATCTCTCCTTCCTCAGTCAGCGGATTTTCCTCCAGACTTTTGCTATGGGTTTACACACACACATACATGCTCCAAAACCAGTCTGTTCTGTTATCAAAATAATTAGCGGGATTGCGTAATATATATAGCTCTCTCCCCTTCTTTTTTAACTACATACCTTAGAGATCTTTCAACATCAGTACATATAGCTCTACCTTATTCTTTTTTTTTAATTGTCCTAAAGTATACACAATATGAAATTTACCATTTTTAGTCATTTTTGAGTACTCATTTCAGTGGCATTAAGTGCATTCACTTTGTCAAGCAACCGCTATTCATCTCTAGAACTTTTTCATTATCCTAAACTGAAAGTCTGTACCCACTGAACACCAATTCCTCGCTCCCTCCTCTCTCCAGCTCCCGGTAACCTCTATCCTGCTTTCTGTCTCTATGAATTTGACTACCCTAAGTAGGTCCTATAAGCGGAATCATAATACTGGTCCATTGGTGGCTGGCTCATTTCACTTCGCATCACGTCTTCAAGGTTCATCCAGGGTGGAGCATGTGTCAGAATTTCCTTCCTTTACAAAGTTTACCGATAGTCCACTCTATGTACATACATTGATGGACATTAGGGTTGCTTCTATTGTAAATAATGCTGCTAGGAACACAGGGGTACAAGTATCTGTTTGTGTCCCTGCTTTTAATTCTTTTGGGTATATATCCCAAAGTGGAATTGTGGGTTCATATAATAACTGCATATTTAATTTGTTTGGGAATTGCACTACGACTTTATTCCTTTTTTAAATATTTATTTATTTATTTTTGAGAGAGAGAAAGAGAGAGAGAAAAAGCACAAGCGGGGGAGGGGCAGACAGAGAAGGAGACACAGAATCCGAAGTAGGCTCCAGGCTCTGAGCTGTCAGCGCAGAGCCCGATGCGGGGCTCGAACCCACAAACCGTGAGATCATGACCTGAGCCAAAGTCGGACGCTTAACAGGCTGAGCCACCCAGGTGCCCCGCTACTTTATTCTATTTAACTTCTTCACAGTGTTCTACGGTTACCCAATCTTATTAATGGTCATAAACAACCTCATTAGCTGGGTACCGTTATTATCCCGATGTCACAGATGGAGAAACTGAGACTCAGAGGGGGATGAGGCTTCAGGGTCTCAGCCACATCTCTGCCAAGGAAGGGCAGGTGAACTCAGGCAAGCTGTCCCTCTCTGAGCCTCAGTTTCCTCTCCTTTACAACAGGAACACACTGAGCTCCAAGGCACTCTCTGAAACTGCCTCCCCTTTCCACACTATCAAGGGCGGCAGCAACAACATGTGTGAACATGGTCCCCAGTGTCGGGGGCCAGGCCATGGGGGGCAGGAGACTTCCCGAAGGAGGGGGCCTCCCACCCAGCCCTGGAGCAGGACAGGGCTCCGCAGCAGCCCTTAGCAGCCAATGTCCCATCTCCACACTGAGAAGCCACTGGCACATCACACAACATGCCCAGGAGGAAGGGCAGCTGATGGACTGTTCTGACCTCAGGGCTGTGATGTCTCAGTCCTGGAACACTCCCATGTCTGCCCTCAGGGAAGGTGAGGGGTGTTCCAGAACAATGTACTATCCTAAGATACCCTCGTGAGCAACCAGATAGCTGAGGCCCAGCTGTGCCTCTGTGGTCAGAAGCCCTCCCCACCCCTCACCGGGCCATCTGGAGCACAGACCCCTGCATTCTGGAGGACTCTAGTCCCTAGCGGTCACCTAGGCTGATGGCTTTCCATAGGCATTCTGCAGAGCCCACGGGGCCCCGTGCAATCTTGAGGACATCCCTCCTTTTCTCAGGGGCTGTTTCCTCACCCATAAAATGGGTATAATCACAATCTCATTCGGCCTTGATGAAAATTGTTCAGAAAAAGTGCCTAGCATGGTACCCAGCACACGGCATGCCCAACACATAGCAGAAGGCAGAAAGTACGCACAAGTGGAAGACTCACGTGAGCAAAGGGAGAGGCTGGTGCTTGGGGGCCACATTCAGGAACTGAGTAATGTCCTGAAATCTGTGTCGAGACACTGGCCAGAGGCCCAGCCCCCGGCACCGAACTTTACACCAAATGGCAGCCCCTAAATCATGTCCACACAAGTTATCCCAGCTAGTCCTCACAACAACTCAGGGTATTATTGTCTCGTTTTGTAGATAAGGAAACCAAGGCAGAGGGCCAGGCCCCACGGTGGGTATTGTGGAATGCCTTTTCAGTTTATCTTCCCACAGTTGCACGGTTCTTTGGTGGATGACTGTCTCCTTCATTAGCCTGTGGGTTCCTTTTTTTTTTTTTAATGTTTATTTATTTATTTTGAGAGAGAAAGCATGAGCAGAGTAGGAGCAGAGAGAGAGGGAGAAAGAATCCCAAGCAGCCTCCACATTCGGCATGAAGCCTGACATAAGGTTGAATCTCACGAGCATGAGATCACGGCCTGAGCTGAAATCAGCAGACACTTAACGGACTGAGCCACCCGGGCGTCCCTCGCCTCTGGGCTCCTTGAGGACAGGAACCGGTGTCTCTCATTCACCATTGTGTCCTTAGTGTGCATGAGTGTGCAGACGCAGAGGTTCAGAGACCCTGGCTAGGGGGCTGGCACACGCCCACCTGCCCCGGCCTGGCCCTGGCTGGGATGGGCGAGCCCTCACCTCTCTCGGCCGTTCCAGCTCCGTCTGCAGCACCTGCTTGGCCAGCTCGGTCTCGATGAGCCGCTGCCGAAGCTCCTCGTTCTCCTCCTCCAGCCGCGCCCGTTTCTTCTCCACTGTCTCAAGCTCCTTATGCAGCCGCACAGAGATGTCCTTAGAGACCTGAACAAGGGTGGGTGATGAGCAGGGACTGCGTGGCCTTGGCTGCAGAGCAACCCCCCAGCAGACAGGGTCTCTCATCATCCCCACTTAGCAGATGAGGAAACTGGGGCACAGAGAAGATACAGGGGTCACAGAACCAGGAAACAGCAGGAGCAAAACCCAAACCCAGGCACCCTGAGTTCCTAATGTCTATATCACAGTTCAGTCCCCAGAAAGCTGTAAAGGCCCTGCCTGTTCTTAGCAAGGCCTTTTCATTTACCTGAGGCATTCGGTGCTTCGAATTCTCACAAGAGCCTGTGGCAGGGCCAGAAGCTCATTTTATTTTTGTATTTATTTTTTAACATTAATTTATTTATTTTTGAGAGACAGAGAGAGTGCGAGTGGGGGAAAGGCAGGGAGACAGATGGAGACACAGAATCCGAGCCAGGCTCCAGGCTCCGAGCTGTCAGCACAAAGCCCGATGAGGGCTCGAACTCACAAACTGTGAGATCATGACCTGAGCCGAGGTCAGATGCTTAACTGATTGAGCCACCCAGGTGCCCTGGCCAGAAGCTCATTTTAAAGGGAGGGAAGTGAGGATGCCTGGGTGACACAGTAGGTTAAGCGTCTGGCCTCGGCTCAGGTCGTGATCTCACAGTTTTTGAGTTCGAGCCCCGCATCGGGCTCTGTGCTGACAGCTCAGAGCCCGGAGCCTGCTTTGGATTCTGTGTCTCCCTCCCTCTCTCTACCCCTCCCCCACTCATGCTCTGTCTCTGTCTCAAAAATAAATACACATTAAAGAAATTTTTTTTTAAAAATAAAGGGAGGGAAGTGAGCGTAAGTGGAAACTAGAGCAAGATGGGTGGCCCCAGAGCCATCTGAATCCCATCTCTGCCAGTGACCAGCACGTGATCCTGGCCAAATCATTTCTCCACTCTGTGCCTCAGTCTCCTTAACTACAAAATGGGTGCAATAATAGCAGCAACCTCGTGGGCCCAACAGGAGGGCTGAATCAGCTATTGCACAAGAAAGCTCGGCCCTGGGCCAGCACAGTGAGTGCTGGGTGAGTGGTGAAGCCATACATGACCTGCCAGAGGTCATAGTGTGACCCTGACCCTGGTTTCCAATTGTCTGGGCTACAGAACGCGCTGGAAATGACAAAGGGTGGGCATATGTCCAAGTCATCCCTACAGAAGGGAGCTAGCAGAGCTGCAAACTCTAATCCTAGTGACAGGGCTCTGCCGCAAAAGCACCCCATTTCCTGGAGGACACCCTGGGGGTCAAAGGCCAGGAAAGGGACCCTCTGGGGATGAGGAAGTCCCTTTTGCGCTGGCAAATCACAACTACTCTGAAGTGGTCCAGGCACTGCCCTTCGTTGAATACCTACTGTGTGCCAGATTCATTCCTCTTCATTCCATTGCTGAGGCTCAGAGCATAAGTGACTCGGCTCAGGGTCATGTAGACCAAGTGTGAGCTGAGCTGGGTGGGGAGCCCCTGGGATTTGCCTGAGGGGCCAGCATGGCCAGGGCTCTGAGAGTGGTTCCAGGGCTTTGCCAGCAAGAGGTATGTGAAGGGCAGACAGCCCAATGCCCCATGCCTGCCAGGCTCGGAAACAACTATGGCACCTCCTCCGTGCCGGAAGGGAAGAGGGCCCTCCCTGGCTCTGCCCTCCGCCTGGGCCCAGGCCCAGCTCGGCATGGACCCTTTGGCAGCGTGAGAGGCAGGCCAGGAAAAACAACGGCCAGAGAGGAAACTCAGCACTGCCTTCCCCTCCCTCTGGTGCCCACTGCCGCTCCCTGCCCCTGAAGATCCCCAGGGACAGCCGGAAGCTGGTCCCCAGCCTCCCTAGGCCACCAAACTTGCCTTGTCCGCAAAGTGGGATGAGCAACCCCTCAGTACCAGAACAAGAACTTTGCAGGTAGGGGAAAACTAGATCGAGTCTGATTCCAGCACTCTGTGTGTGTGTGACCCACAGCCAGTTTATTTATACATTTGAAGTCTCATTGTGGTCATTGGTAAATGGGGTTGATACAGCCTACTCCCAAAGGCTGCTGTAAGGAATAAATGACATAGTCCTTGGGCTGGTGGCTAGAACATCAAGAAATATAATTTGTTAAAGCACTGTCAGGATCACTGCTTCACCTCTGTGCGCTGATTTTATCGGATTTTTTGGCCCAGTACCCCACAATCTCCCTCTTGTGTTTTGTGTCAGGGTTTTTACTGGTGTTCAACCCCAGGCTCTTGGCTATGGTCCCCGGTTTGGGGCTATTAGGTCACCCAGAAAGCCCCTGTCCTGATCAATACTCCATTCATTCATTCATTCATTCATTCACTCATTCATTCATTCATCCATTCATTCATGCTGCTTAGGCCCCAGGGGCAGGAGTGGTGGGGAACAGATATCAAAGCCCCAGACCATGCCTGGGCTCCTTCACATCTCTGTGTCCCGGCAGCAGTGCGGGGTCTGGTACACGCTAGTGCCAAATAAACACTTGTTGGGGAACAAACAAACCCCCCAAGGTTCAAAAAAGCGAAAAGGGAGATGAAGGAACAGATGACTGAAATATGGGGAGCTGCACCTACTGCTCCCCTCAACCGCCCACCCCACCCACTGTCCAGGGAGGGCTGCGTCCCTGACTGGTGTGAGGGCTCAGCGGCTGGAGGCTTCTCTCCTACTTATGCTCCCACTTGGAGCCAGCTCCTCTCCATCCCTGCCATGGCCTCAACCTGGGAGGCAACACTCCCCACCAAGAAGACATGATCCGTATGGATTCCGAGATCCTCTTGGGTTTATAAATGACTCTATTGATTTCATCCCTTCCATGAGTCCCCAGGCTCCTTCTGCTCCATTCGCCACATGATCTCCTTCCCCATTTGGCCCCCGCCCCCAAGAGTTGCAATGTCAAGAAAGCCCAACCCCAGGCAGCTTACAGAATTCCAGCGTGAACAAAAGAGCCCTTAATTGCAGATCCCACAAAACCCTGGGTCCCCCGTGGAAGCCCATGGGAGCAAAGAGCATGCATGTGGCCTGGAGGGCAGGAGTCTGGTTGCCTCAGCCTGTCCTTTCCTGTCTCTGAGCCTCAGTGGTCCTGGGCGCCCTTGCCTCTCACAGGTGATTTACAGAATCAGCTATCACTTCCTGACACCATGTGCCTTTCAGGGAAGGGCTTTATTATCCCCATTGTGAGGTTCGGAAAGGACAGGTCACTTGCCCAAGGTCACACAGCTAGAAAGCTACAGAACCAAGGTTTGAAATCAGGTGGGTCAACTCTAGAGTCCTGCTCTCAACCTGAACCTGCTTTTGGCCCAAAGCTTGAAGACATGTTAATATCAGCACTAAAAGTATTAACAAGCCCAGCAGCGGGCTCACCGTGTCAGATGTTCACAGGCCTCCCCCCCCCCCCCGCTTGTCTCATTTCATCCTCTTATGATCCTCCCAACTACTCCCAGGGTAGGGGGGCTGAGATACCACGGGAGGTGAAGCAGCTGCAGCTTCCGGACACCAGGGCAGATCCCCAAAGCGCAAACAATGCGCTCAGCCATGAGGTCACTGTTTACAGCACTGAGGCCTGGCTCCTGCCAAATGCAACCAGCAGCCATCAGACCACAGGCCCCCCTGCTCATGGGCAGACCTCTCAGCTCATGGGCCTCTGGTTTCAGGGTGTTCCTGTCCCTGTCACTCTGAATCCTCAGGGAGGGGGAATGGGGCCTGGGGTCTGGGACCCTGCATTGTGAACAGACTCTCGGGGATTCTTATCCACAGGCTGAGATTCTGGCCTTCCCTTCCCTGCCCTTGTCCCCAGCCACTTCACCTCCGAGTGCCTTGTAAGTTCTTCTCCTGAACAGTAACACCACAACCAACATTTGCTCATCTGCTAGGGGAGCACCCGGAACCAGAGTCTGTGGTCAGCACTCTCTTTACTTGAGCTATTTCATTTTATCCTCACAAAAATTTCTATAGGTGGAAACTAGTTTTATCTTCCTTTTCCACATGGGGAAACTGAGGCTCAGAGATGTGAAGGAGCTCTCCAAAGGTTACACACCAAGCAAGTGGTAGAGCAGGTCTTTGAACAACTACCACGCTGCCCTCCACATGCTGAGCCATGTTCCAGCTGAGGTTCAGTGGGTCCTGCAGGCTGGGAGGACCACAGACAGAGAGCCCAGGGGTGGGGGATACCAAGGCCTGAGGTTTTATTCATGGTGTGCTTTCACCAAAAACCTATCTGCTCGATAAAACCACTGGAACTGCAAAAGCCCTATAGATTTGGCTGCTCTGCGCCCCATATTTAACAGAAGGGGAAACTGAGGTCCCAAGAAGTGGCCCCATGCCAGTCGGGGCATGGGCCAAGGAGCTGACAGAGCAAGTCAGAAGTCAGAGAGTCCGGAGAGATACCCAGCTCTGGGGTTGCGGGCGGGGGAAGGGTCCCTACTTGGTCCCATCAGGCCCTCCCAGGAGATAGCAAAGAAGTCACAATTCTGAGAACCCCCCAAATGCCGGAGAACAACCCCAGCACATGGGGCAGAGTGTGGTGGCCAGAGGCATCCAGCCCAGGCCTGCAGGGATGAGCTCAGCGCTCCAGCTGCAGCGGCGGGGAGAAGAGGGAGGAAGGGGGAGAGGTGGGGGGGGGGGCAAGTTGGATGCTGATTGGCTAGTTCAAATCCCAACAGAAGGGGTGGCTTCCCCGAGCCCAGAGCTCAGAGATCCCCCCTCCCACACGCACACCAGCTGCTCTAGGCTCCTCCCAGGGAGGCACTGGCCACCCAGTCAGGGCCTCCTCCCTCCCTCATCCCTCCCTCTAAGGCTGACTCTCTGGTGTACCGGCCCCAAATACCCAATCACCTAGGCCCAAATCTACTTCATCTGAGCTTCCCCAGCTGTTCCTCATCCCACACTCCCTCAACCCAGTGCCTGGAGTTTGAATATTTGTGCAACCCTTTGTCCCGGGGGCTGCCCTGTCAGGTAGCTTTGGCCAGGGAGACAATCTTTCTGAGCTCAGTTTCCACATCTGCACAACAGACCTATAACCCCACTGTGCATGTGCAAAGACAGTCTGCAATGGGAGCCTGACTGCGCTGGTTGGCTGGCTGGCACTCACTGTTTATCTCCCCTGGCCACTACAGACAGAGGTCTCTCCCTCCAGCATTCCTCCTCTCCCCTCCTGGTTCAAGCCCACTTCTCCCACAGGCCTCAGTTCAGAAGTCACCCCTGCAGGAAGAGGCCCTTGGGCCCCCAGGCGGCACCAGGTGCCCCCACCCCCAACCGCTACATTCCCCTGAGTTCTGAGAGCAAGAGACTGGGCCTGGGTCCCCACTAAGTTCTCAGCCCCCAGACCAGGGCCCACACACACAGACAGGGTGGACTGCTCTTCTGGAGGCCCCTCTTGCCAGCCTCCAGCCCAATCCTCTCCTGCTTCACAAGGCAGGGAGGCAGGGAGTGGGGCAGTCAGGCATGGGAGGCTGATAAGCCTGCACTGGACCAATGACACAGAGTGTCAATGTGACCTTGAACAGGTGCTTCCTTTCTCTGAGACTGACTTTCCTCATCCAGAAAATGCGAATAATAATAGCTAACATTTTTGAGTGCTTACAGTGACATTTTACCTATATGATCTCTTCTAACCCTCATAGAACCCTGTGAGGCAGGGGCTGCTGTTATACCCATTTTCCAGATGAGGAAACTGAAACTTAGGTGACTTGCTCAAAATCACAAAATTAGGGCATATTGGAGTCAAGGTTTAAACAAGCCCTATCCAACTCCAGGCCTTTGCTACTCATTAGCACAATAAAGAAACCTCCAGGGACATGCAGGGACAGGGCAGGGACAACTCCAAGCCCAGGACCAGGTGTGGGAATGGCTCCTGTTAATAGGATTCATATTTATGATATCACGTTGGGACACTCCTGGGAAATGGGCTGTCGGTTCACCAGGGATCCCCACTTTGCAGATGAGCAAGCTGAGGCCCAGAGAAGTGGTGTAACTTGCTCAAGCACACACAAGGAGCGAACTGGGGGCTGACCTGGGCTCCACTTGGGCTTGTGCTCCCAACTCCAAGAGGGGTACCTATGAGGGTGGGGGGAGGCCCAGAGCTCACCTTGACGTCCTGCTCCAGCCCGCGGATGAGCTCTCCATCCACCTGGCCTGTCTGAGCGGCACGGAGGCTGCGGCGCTCAGCCTTGCGCAGCCGGTACTGCAGGATGCGGCAGGTCTTGCTGGCCTGGTCCAGCTGCTGCCGGAGCTCCTGTAACTGGTACACATCCTCCTCCATGTAGACATCCCGCATCTCCAGCATCTCTGCGCGCAGCTCCTCGATCTCATCCTGCAGTGGGGGGAGAGGCGGTCGGGTCACGGGGCTCGTGGCAGTGGCCTGTGTGTCTGAAGGCAGGCCACACCCAATGCTCTCCTAGCTGCCCTGGGGGCCTGGGTGTGGTAGGCTGAATAATGGCCCCCCCAAAGATGTCCATGCCCTAATTCAAGGGACTCTGCAAACGAGATTAAGGATTTCGAGATTGGGAGATTTTCCTATATTATATGTGGGCGGACCGATGAAATCATGAGTCTTTATGAGAGGGAGGCAAGGGGATCAAAGTGGGAGAAGGTGACATGACAACAGAAACAGAGGTTAGAGGGACGTGCTCTGAAGATGGAGGAAGGGCCTCAAACAGGCTGCCTCTAGAAGCTGGACAAGGGAATGGATCCTTGCCCAGAGCCCTGCCATGTGGCCTTGCCAAGGTAGCCCTGCCAAAGCCTTGATTTTCAGACTTCTAACCTCCAGAACTGTGAGATAATAATCTGGGATTGTTGTAAGCCACTCAATTTGTGGTAATTTGCTGTAGCAGAATAGGAGCCTACCACACAGGGGAAGCAGGACAGACTCATTCAACGAGCATTTGTGGGCACCAACCACGTGCCAGGCCCCCCGTGCCAAGCATGGGGGTGGGAAGGGACAGTACTGACCAAGACTAATGTGCCCCCTTCTGTGTCTTCTGCATGGAGCCCCAAGTCTCACTGGGGAGACACATGATAAACCAACAAATACAAAAATTTCCAAATAAATGGCAAGAAACAAAAAAAACCCCACCTGGGTAATATGCTAGAGTAATGGGGAAAGGCTGTGTCCAAGGATGTGATCGGGGCAGCCATCTCCAAAGAAGGGACATTTGAGCTGAGGGAAGAAGGAACAGCCATGCAGAGAGACAGCCGGGGAGAGAGGACTCTAGGCAGAGGGTCCAGAGTGTGCAAAGGCTCAGAGGCAGGATAGAGCTCAATGGGTCAGAATACAGCAAGGTGGCCAGGGTAGCTAGAGGAGGGATAAACTGAGGCTGGGGAAACAGACAGGGGTCGGCCATCTAGGGCCCTGAAGGGCCAAACTGAGTTTGGGTTTTAAATGGAGGGTGTTGGGGGATGACCTCACTTCCCCAGGGCAGCTCCTGACCACCTCTGTCACCAGCTCCCAGATGTCCCTCACTTCCCCTTTGTCACCATGAGCACATCTGCAATTCTTTAATAGTTTGTCTCCCAGACATACTGTGAGTCTCTGGGGGGATACCCCACGTCTACCTCACTCACTGCAATATCCCCCACACCCAGCACGGGCCTAGCATCCCACAGGCTCCCAACAAATATTAACTGAATGAGTAAATGCATGTCCGGTTAGGTAAACAACCTCAAAAATGACATATTAACATGAAACAATCATTAGAGTGTAAGGGGATGAGTGAGGGAACCCAGCAGAAGAAATGGATTATTATTATGTCTAATAACAAATGTGGAAACTGAGTCACAAATGGAAATAATACCTACTCTTAGGATGATTGAATGAATTAAAAAAGATTGTACACTAAAAAGGGAAACTGAGTCACAGGGGAGGAATGATCCGCCAAAGGCATCCCTGAAAAAGCACCTAAGGACGGTACTGATGGGGGCAGGGGAGTGGGTCCAAGAAGCAAAAAAACAACTCTTCGGACCCTGGAGATGGACACAATCTGGAGAGTGTGCTCACCAGCCCTTTGAGCCTTTCTTTCCCCGCAGAAAATGTGTGGCTCCCTACGAGGGCATGGCCTGGGGCTGTCCAGTGCCCCCCTGAGACTGGGTGGGTTGGTTTAATTCAGGAGCAGGGTCAGGAAGAAGCCAGTTCTTAGTGTGAAAGCTCATCCACCGGACTCCTGTGGACTATTTCTCAAATGGTTCTGAACTCAGGAGAGGAAGATGGAGGGAACAGGTATCTGCTTCTCCCAACTCCGTAAGATACTGTCCTCTTCCCACCATCAACCAAAGGGCTTAATCCTCACTTGCCGCCACGGCCTCTGCCCCAGGGATGGCTTCAGCAGCAACCCCCAAAGTGGATGATTCTGCCTACACCAGCTGTAGGAGCGGTCACCTCACCAGGACCCCAGCTCCACCTCCGTCCCAATACACACACAGACTCACCGCCACCATGCCAAGTGGACAGAACTAAAAGTGGAAAAAGAGGAAGTGGGACAGTCAATGATCACACCAGTCAAAAGAAATGAGGAAGTGAGGGGTCCACACGCCACTTCAGCCAGTGGATTAAGGAAGCATAAGGGAAACAGCACTCAGGAAGTGCAGGTCAGTCAGCTAAATCCAAGCTAAACCAGCCTCCAGATGAGCCTGTGTTCAAGCCCCCACCATGCTATTTGCTAGCATCTCACTTCTTCTCACTGCAGTCACACTGACAGGGCCTGGTGATCGGGAGGATATGGAGGTTTGAGCGGACCTGAAGCTCAGGATCAACCAAGGAGAAGTGCAGGGAACATACAAGCTCATTAATGTTGGGCTACATAAACAGATGTAGGGCGTTTAAGTCATAGGAGGTGACATCCCTCAACACAGGACTACATCCAGGGCGCTAGAGTCATTTGGGGGGACCGTTTATTTTTTTTAACTTTTAAATAACCGATTTTTCTATTTATAAAAGTAAACAGTGATCCTAGAGACAGTTTTGAAAATACAAAAACTGTACATCACTCATAATTCCTCCACCTGGTCCTAAGTCACAGTGGCTCTCAAGGTGTGGTCCCCGGACCAGCAGCATATAACCATCACTGGGGAACTTGTCAGAAACTCTCAAACCTCAACGGAGACCTAATGAATCAGAAACTTGGGGGTGGGCTCACCAAGTGACTCTAATGCAGGGGGTTTCCTTCCAGTCTTTTTCCTAAAAGGGCCAGAGCCATCTGTGGCAGCACCACAAGACCAGGGCCTGACACAGAGCAGGGACTCAATAAGCATCTATTGAAAACGTGAGTGAATGAATGGTTTCTCACATGAGCAGCTGTCTCTCCAGGGCCTGCCCTTCACCACAGTCAGTTTCTGGAAACGCAGGATGTTGCGTTCATGCCAGCTCCATCTCTCCACGGGGCTAAGGGGGGCCCAGGCGCTCGGGGGCTCGTCCCAGCTGCAGGCAGAATGCGGGTCAGCCCCTCCTGGCACGGCCCGTGGAAGAGAGCGGGTCCACAAAGGCCGGCTTGTGGCCCGCACGGGCCGGGTCTGCTGGGATGCAGGCAGCAGAAGCTGGTGAATGAAGGACTTGGGCAGGGGCTGAGCTTTTGGGCCTGAGGTGGGGCCAGGGAAAGGGCCTGCTAGGCCACAGGGAGGGGAGCTGGGAGGGCAGGACCTTGCTTCACTCCAGAAGTTCTTAGACCCCACTGAGCTACCGAATCCTCCAGTGCTGCTCAGTCCAACAGTCCCAGCCTCTGGCCCTACAAAGCCTTGCAATGACAGTCTGAACCAACTGACAGAGCTGGGGGCTAGGGAGGGGAGCTCAGCCTTCCCAACTCCCTCACAGACAGTTCAGGGGCCTTCCTGCTCCTCTCCTCCCTCCCAGACCCCCATCCACGTGGAAGCAGGAGGAAGGGATCAAACCCCACCAGACTCAACAGGCCCAGTGGCTGCACAGCAAGATTGTTGGAGAACCCCCCCGCCGCAACAATGGTGGGGGAACCCCAAACCTCATCCTCCCCTGCAGATAGGAAAAGGCCAGCAGTGCCCACCTCAGAAACTGGGGGCCCTGATTCTCTACCCCACAGTCAGAAAGGCCAGCCTAAAGAAGCCAGGGAAAGGTGCTCAGACCTGGCATGGCCTGCCAGGTCAACGCCATCCATCCCCTGTGGCCACTCCTTCAAGCTGACTTCTCTTCCCCTTGAAGCTCAGCCTGATTATTTAGGACTGGGAAAGGGGGTGGGGTAGGACAGGAATAGAGAATAGGAACGGGGTACCCTGCCTAGTGCCAGAGTAGTCTTTATAGAAAATGTTTATTTTGCTCTAATTACAGTGGAAATTCCTGTTTATTGGAGATAACTTGGAAAAAAAGCTGGTCACTTTCTGTCTCCTCCACTATTTCCCACTGGCTTCTCTGCATTAGGTCCAAGCCCCTTAACCTGGAACCGGAGCTGCCCCTGGTCTCCTCCCTATTCCTGTCTTGCCCCCCACCCCTGCATCCTCCACCCCCGACGTCCCGCTATGCCAGGACTAGAAAATAGCTACCATCTCGGGGCACATGGCTGGCTCAGTCAGTAGAACATATGACTTGATCGCAACATTGTAAGTTCGAGCTTCATGTTGGGGATAGAGATTACTTAAAAATAAAATCTTAAAAAAAAAAGAAAGAAAGAAAAAGAAAGAAAGCTACCATCAATGGGGAAGCTCATGAATGACCAGGCAATGCATACATGTGCATTAATGTGATCCTCCTCCCAGCCCTGTGAGGTTGGTATTGAAGATGTTCCCTTTTTGCAGATGAGAAACTGAGGCTCAGAAATTTCCTAGAGCTGCTCAAGCAAGGGAATGGTGGAGCTGGAAACAGGACCTTAACCATGTTCTACTTCAAGGTTTGCTTGGGCTAGTCCCTCTGCTGGAATGGCCTTTGCCAGGCTAACTCCTAATTTATGTCATCCTTCCAGAACATTCTCTCCTTCTCCATCACCACCCCCCACTCCACATCCCCCCCCCCCGCCCCAGCCAAACCACACACTCTGAACTCCATTCTTCTCTGTGCTAGCAACTTCAGGTTGCATTTGCCTGCTTTCAACTCTATCTTCCCCAAGAGCTGGGGGGAGGGCAGGTGCCAGGTCCCACCCATGTCTGGTCCCCAGCACGGCCCAGGACAGGCACACATCATTGTCTACCGGTAGATGTCTGACTAGAAGGATGAGTATGGCTTCTGCCCTGCCCAGTCTCTCTCCACAGACCAGGGTGGGCAAGCTCTCCTGATCCCAGCCCCAAGTCAGCTGCAAAGAGTCGGGGAGAGCCCGGGCAGGGTCTCTCTACCCAGGGAACTCCTGCTTAGTCACTCACTCCCTGCCCACAAAGTGCATCTCTGTCCATCCCCCTACACACCCTCCAGATGATCCATGAGGTCAGCCTGCAGGAAGCAGCCTCTCAGAGGCAGACCCGCTCCCTGAAATGGATTAGTTCCCAGGAATCCTGGAGGAGTTGGCCAGGAAGAGTCTCTTGGTCCCTTTTGGGCCAGAGGACCAAACATGAGCTCACACTACTGCTAATAATAGCGAGACCTTGCATGGCAGCACGGGGTTTCACAGTTTACAAAGACATTCCGTCTGAATCATCTCATGGGTCCTCACAGAAACCCCATGGACAGGCAGGACAGGAACCAGCACCTCTGTTCTAGAGACGGAGAACTGCAGAGAAGCACAGGGAAGGTGGGCTGTGCCCAAACTCACACCGAGAGACCTCCAAGCAGGACTCAGATTGCAGACCTCAGATTCTTTCGTCTGTACCAGAATTCAGGGAACTCATCGACTTGGATGGGAAGGGGGAAAAAATAGCATATCTCTACTTCCACCAGCCTCGAACTAAAAATTAACATTTCCTTCTATTCTGGACAAGCCATAGTTGTATGAGCAGTACTTGTAAGTTTGCCACCAAAAGAAATCACAGATATTTTCATATCACATAACAATTGCAGAAGTGTCAAAATAGTGTTTACACTCATCAGTACTTTGAAATTGCACTGACTACACTGGTTAATAGACCGGTCAGCAGATCTGATGAGTTAATAAACATATATTTACTATATTATAACTTAGAAGTATCTTTTGATAATCGTAATATATTTGGTTTCATTTGTGTTTTAAACACTTAAAAACATTATTCTGAGAATTATTCTCAGCAGAGAGCTTAAAGGCTTCTGTGGCACAAAATAATACATAGCCTGTGTTCCTTCCAGAGGTGCCTCATCTGTGGGGTCTGACTTGGCCCCCCAGACCCCCTCTCTTCTCCACCAGGGCATAAAGCTAGAGAAGCAGAGTTCGGCCTTCAAGCCACATTTATTTTATTTTATTTTTTAATGTTTATTTATTTTTGAGAGAGAGAGAGCACATGCAAGCGGGGGAGGGGTGCAGAGAGACAGGGGGACAGAGCATCTGAAGCGGGCTCTGTGCTGGCTGCAGACTGTCCCAATGAGGGGTCAAACTCATGAAACGCGAAATCATGACCTGTGCTGAAGTGAGATGCTCAACCAACTGAGCCACCCAGGTGCCCCTCAAGCCACATTTTAAATGTTGCAGGAAAGAGGGACACCTGGGTGGCTCATTCGGTTGAGCATCCAACTTCTGCTCAGGTCACGATCTCACAGTTTGTAAGTTCAAGCCCTGCATTGGGCTTGTTGCTGTCAGCGCAAAGGCTGCTTCAGATCCTCCGTCCCCCTCTCTGCCCCTCCTCCACTTGTGCGCTCTCTCTCAAAATAAATAAACGTTAAAAAAAAAATACCTTAAAATAAATAAATAAATGTTGCAGGACAGAATGTTTTCTACAAGAAACCTACACAAATATACGATGATAAATCTTTGTACAATGAGGACAAGAGGGGGAAGTTTAGGTTTGGGGCCCACTGGAACACTTGTAAGTGACTCCAGGCGATCCATCTGATAAAACTGGTCAGTAGGAGTAGATGGTGAGTAGTCTCTTGACCTGAAGGGCTGGAGATGAAAGTGACCAAATTCGAGGCCCCTCTGCAGAAACACAGGAAGTGGCAATGAGTGATGTGAACCCAGCAACAGCTGCCAGCCAGCCCTGAGGGAACAGGGATGGAAGCAGGGGGTTAGAAGCTTCCTGAAGGCAGAAGGAGATCACTTCTTACCAGCCACCAAGGAAGAAACTATACCACAGCAGAGGTCCCCAGCTACCTCCCACCCACGAGTGTCAGCCCCCACAGGGCTCGGGTTCACCCAGCAGCCCCAGGGAACTCTGATGTGAGTCCTACAGACCTCCTTGGAATACCAAGTCTGAGTCAGGCGCAGGGAGCCAGTGTCTCAGCACAACCAGCTCCCGAAGGGACCCTGTACTGCCTGGGCCTCCTTCCATTATGTATGTCTCCCACCTCTGCCTCCCCCTCCACCTCAAATGCCACCTCCACCAAGAAGCCTCCCTGGCTGCCCCAAGGCACAGCCTTTTGTGTAATGAGCAATTACTGAGTATGTATAGAGAGCCAGATTCACCACCAGATCATTGACTTTAACCCTGAGGATGGCCAGTTTTCTCCCCATTAATTTGTTCTCCACTTAGTACATGGAGAGTTTTGTTTCGTTGTAACCATGTCACTCTCCTGTCTAAAACTCTCCAATGATCACCAAAATCTGGAAACAACCCACATGTCCCTCGGCTGAATGGATAAACGATAGCACACATGTGACGGAATACTACTCAGCAACAAAAAGGAATAAACTGCTGAGACCCGCAACAACGTGGATGAAGCTCAAACCCGTTATGTCAGGTGTAGGAAGCCAGGCTCAGCAGGCCACTGCAGGATTCCCTTTACATGGCATTCTGGAAAAAGCAAGACCGCAGAGACAGAAAACAGATCAGTGTTTGTGGGAGGCTGGGGGAGGAGGAATGGACTAGAAAGGAGCCCAGGAGTTTTTTGGGTCCATGTCTGGACTGTGATGGGTTACAGAGCTGTACGCTTCTGCCAAAACTCACTTTACTGTATGTAAATCACCTGATCCAAAAGCAAGACAAAAGCCTGACAAAAGCAAGACAAAAGACAAAAGCCACATCGGCTCTTCTCCCAGAAATCACCTCGCCTGTCCCACCACGAAGCCTCTGCCCCAGCGGGTCCCTCTGCCTGGACTTCCCTCCCTGCGTCTCTGCACTACGGGCTCCCCTCCTGCTTAAAGCCTCCACGTAAATGCCACCTCCTCAGAGAAGCCTTCCAAGATCCCTCCAAGCCCATCGTGTCCACGTTCTCTCACGGAATGTGTCACAGGCTTATCTGTGATGCGAATTATTTTCCTTATTGATCTGTTTGCTTATGGAATGTCAGTCTCTGCCACTAAGATGTGAGCTTCAGGAGGGCAGGACCTGGCACCGTGCCTGGCACACTAAGGAACAGCTCAATAAAGAGCCGCCGGATTAACAAAGGGGTCCTAAGAGGGGAAGATTACCATCCTGTTCCCCTGCCCTGCAGAAAACCGCTTCTAGTCAGTGGTGCTATGTTTAAGTCTAATTCTGTGACTCTGTGAACCTAATGCCCACGGGGGCTTGGAATCCTGGTAGCGGGCCTCAAATTCCCTCCTACCAACTCCCAAGTTACATTCTCAAATATGTCATCTCCTCCTCTGGCTCCAGGGACCTGACAGGCCGATGGGCAGGCAGACCCAGGAAGAATGACAGAGCCGAGCTAAAGCACCCAGAACTCTCCCTCTGTAGGGTAGCAACCATTCCACGGAAGAACAGCAGCCTCTGCCTGGCCAGCCTTCTCCCACACCGCCCCGGCCACCACGGTCCCTCCCTTGGGCTAAAGCCCAGGCTGCCTGCCCATCTGCCAGCCTGGCTCTGGCCTGGGGCACTCACCCCGGTCCAGAAGGACTGACCTGCAGGGTGGGCCAACAGTGGCCACAGGGGCAGCACGCCAGCCCCCCGAGAGGCTAGGGCCGCCATCTGCTATCCCTTCTGTCGGTCCCCCAGGTCTGTCAAGGCTCCAGATGAGATCATTGCAGTTGGACCCCAAGGAACGCAGAAGGCTCTGCAAAACGCCACTTCCCTCCCCACTCAAAAGCAAAGATTCTGGGAACAGCAAGGTGGGGGGCGGGGGACAGACAGGGACACTGAGGCCTGGAGAGGGATGAGCACGCCCCCACCCCCCGCCCCAGAGCGTCCAGAGTCAAGCAGAGATGGACTCTGCATGCCTGCCTCCTAGCCCAGAGCTCAATCCAGCTTAGCCTCCTTGGATGAAAGCTGGGCTCCAGTTTGGGGATAGTCAGGGTCAAAAGTCCTAGAGGAGGGCCAGGACGCCCAGCCAGGTACGGCCGTGCCACACCAATGTCCCTGCTCCAGCTGGCACAGAGGCTGCCTGGTCCCAGTGACCCATTGGGTCATGAAGGAAGACAGCGATCTTGGACTTGCCCCTCCAACACCAGTAAATAAAAATAGACAAGAGCGCTCCCTCTGTGCCACGTCTCGCTGTATCCCCAGCCCCCCTCCAACTGCCTGGTGAGGAACCAAGGTCAAATAGGTCAACAGTGTTCTCTAAGGTCCCACACTAAAGTGGCTGAGCCAGGATTCAAGTTCAGTTTGAGCTCCTGTAAACTAGACCAGTCTCTACAATGGGACAACAGTGACAATAATAGCTAATACTTACAGGATCTTACTGTGTGCCAAACACCTGGCTGAGCTCTGCCTGAATTTCCATTATCTCATGCTAACAGTCCTTTTGCGGCACGTGCTATTACTTTATGCCCATTTTGCCAATAAGCAAACAGAGGCTCAAGAAGATAAAGGCTCCACAGCCAGTCAGGAGCGTGCCTCCCAAATCTGACACAGCTCTCTGCTTGAAACCACAGACACCCCCTCTGGAGGGGAGGGGTGTGTGCGTATGTGTGTGTATGTGTGTGTTTGGGGTGAGAATATACCTGGAGACCATCTCCCACCAAGGCCAGGCCTGGCTTGTCACTGGCCCATTCCAGGCCTCACCCAACAGAATAGGGAGACATCCGCCTTTTTGGGGGTGGGGGGAGGCGCTCACAGTGGGAGCGCCTGACGATGTCCCTCTTGTCCTTTCTGTGTGAACAGGAAGGAAGGCAGCATTTGGATCTGGATGTGTTTAAAACATCTTCCAAACGGCCTCTGGGCTGCAGCCAAATCTCAGAGCAGGGACAGAACAGGGCTCAGAGATTCTTGGGGAGGGAAAGTGAGGCTGGAGAGAGGAAGACTGACTCCAGGCCGCACAACCTGAAGCTTCTGCACACCCCAGCCATTTCCCGCCTCCAAGCTTTTGTTTGGGCCATCGCCCTGCCTGGCACCCTGGAACGAGCACCACCAGACCTCCCATCCTTCTGCCTCTTGCCATTTCCAGGCTGTGTGACCTTTGCCAAGCCCTTTTCCCTCTCTGAGCTCAATTTACACCTGTGTGAAAGGAAGGGGCTAGGTCCCACCCTGGCAAGGTCCCTGCCTACACGCAGAACACATGGGGGAGGGGCCGATGGGCAACTTGTAATTACCCAGTTAATAATCTAATTACTGTTGAGGTAAATGTCCCCAAGGAGCCTATAGAAAGCTCCTGGATGTCTAACTCGGGGGCCTGGCCTGGAGCTGAGCGCAGGAAGGTGGAAACGAACAGAAAGGGGAGGGAACCGTAAGCACAAAGGCCCCCCAGGTGGGAAGAGCACAGGGACTGAGACCTGGGTGTGAGGAACACAAGGGAGCTTGGGTGGAGCGAGGTGAGCTGAGGCTGAGGGAGGCAGAACCACACAGGCTGCCCAGGCACTTGGCCAAGGCCAAGGAGGGGAGAGGCTGATGCAGCTGACCCAGAAGATCCCGAGCAGATCTGGGGCAAACTAGCAGAAAAATGTTTAGCTGAGCCGGCCTAGCTGTGGGACCCCCAAACTATTTTTCCACTGGAGCCTGTGCTTCTTTGTGGCCCAGGCAACAGGAGATTATTCACCTTGATCTTAGAATGCGGGACCCCAAAGGCATCCTCCACCGGCAAAGGAGTATCCCCAGGTTACAGAGTCTGCAGCACTGGCCGTCTAGAGAAGACCGACATGGGATGGGAGGGAAAGGGGGAACACAAGGGACAGAAGTGTTTGGGGGATCTCCACGATGCAGTTCAGCTCCACGCACACCTCCCAGACCCCTGCTCCAGGCCGAGACTCACACCCAGAGCCAGACGCAACCTCTGCCTCAAGGACCCAGGGCTTACAGACCCCAGTCTGCCAGTAAGCGGTGAGGGCGGATAGCTGCCGAGTCCTTACAATGAGCCAGGCCCCCACTAATCCTTACACACATGCTTTCCCTTACTCGGTGCTCACTGCAACCCTGTAGGGTGAGCACTGCCAGCATCCCCAATTTTCAGGTGAGGAGACTGAGCCTCGTAAAGGGGAAGCTGATAGAGGAAAAGGCAGAGCCAGGATTCAAGCCTACCTCGGCGTGGCACTAGATCACAGTGCTCTCAACCACCTTGGACCCGAGAAGGGAAGGGCTGGCCTGCTGCTCCCACCTTCTCTGACTCCCTGCCATTCCTCAGGGAAGCCAGCCCTATCTGCTCAGAATGCAGACACGGTACTGACCTGCGGGCCTCCAGTGAAGGCCACGGTCAGCCTGTCCCAGAACACCCTGGAGTCTCTGGCTCTTTCCCCACCCCAGCCCCAAGTTCCTTCTGGCACCGGAGGGCAGAGAGTATGATCACAGATGAGGTCATGTGTATGTGCTATGAGGGGAATGACCTTAGCAATAACCTTGGCTGCTGGTCAGGCCCCTGCTTGGAACTTAGCCGAGCCCCTCCCCTGGGGAATTTCCTCTCCCCTGGAGGCCACACAGGATGTAGGGCTCCTTCTCTTCCTCTGTGCTCAGGATGGTACTGGATGTGCCATGTACCTGAACACTAATCCTCCTAAGTGCCCTGCAAAAAGGGATTCGATTCCCATTTTACGGACAAGAAGACTGAGGCCTGATGAGGGGATTTTCACATGGAGACCATGCATAGGGAGGACAAAGCAAGGTTTGGCCCTAGACTTGACCCCAAACATGGAATTTGTCAGTGAGACCACAGAGCCTTCCTTTCCTCCCACTCTGGACTCCTGCATCTGGGGCAAGAGGCACACTCTAAGGGGGCAGCTACTAGCCTTGCTGTATGGCCCCCTCCCAGCAAAGTGTTCACAGCACCTCAGCTCAGCTTGGCATTCGAGGTCCTTCCCGAGCAAGCCCAACTCTCCTTCCCAGCCTCTCCCTGACCCCTGCTCACACCCACCATTCCCTCCAGCTCTTCTGTTTTAAGCCCACAGACCACCTACAGACCTTGATCACTACCTTTCATTCAATCACACAACAAATATTTATTGAGTCCCTACGAGGTGCCAGGCACCATCCCAGCAGCTGGACCCAGAGGCAGTCACTCAAGGCTAACTCCTCAGCTCTAATGCCCCCTCCTCCAGGAAGTCTTCCAGGACCCTCTTCTGAGCGTCCACATCTCCTCCAACCTCCTTCATCCTGGCCTCCTTCATTGTTTCCCAGGCAGA
Organism: Lynx rufus; assembly: GCF_022079265.1. Taxonomy (NCBI): domain Eukaryota; kingdom Metazoa; phylum Chordata; class Mammalia; order Carnivora; family Felidae; genus Lynx; species Lynx rufus. The sequence goes on along the minus strand of NW_025814896.1, from coordinate 22,604,863 downwards.
AATGGGCACCCTTCAAAGATGGGAGTGGCATGGCCCTCCACAGCCCCCAGCAAAGGGGGAAGGGGAGGAGGAGGGAGATGAGGGCAAGCCGGAAATTCCAAGGAGATTAGAAGGGAGTTGCCCCTGGGCAGTGTTTCTCCTGTGGGCAGGCCTGACAATTGCTCCATTTCTCTCAGCTCACTGGGCCCAGGTCCAAGTGCTGGGCATCAGGCGCCCGAGCGCCTTTGGTGCAGCTTCTCCTGACGTAGTGACCTGCCAGACCCAGGCCGTTACAAATCAAGCCCCTGCCACACTCCTCACCATTCCCAGCAGCCCTGTGGAAGGAACCTTGTGGAGTAGCTGAACATAGTCGTTTGTACACATCAGCTCCAGAGGACAGGGACCAGGATTTCCTGTATTTCTGTGTGGGTGAACTGTCACAGCCTGTGTGTGTGTGCATGTGTGCGCGCTCACGCAGGCATGTGTATGTGTGTGTGTGTGTGTGTGTGTGTGTGTGTGTGTGTGTCTGGGATCCTGTTCTGTGAGTCTCTGGTTCCCGAGGGCAAATGCTACAGGCCTGACATTTGACATTTGAGTGCGCTCTGCTCGTGTCCCTGCTTATGTGTACGTGGCTATGTGTCTTGTGTCTGTGTGTCTCCTGGGTGTGCGTCTGAGCCCCAGATAAAGGTAAGTGTGCAAGGGCCTCCACCTTCTCTTTGTGGAAGACACAGGGTGAGCATCTGGGTGATGAGCTTGTCTGTGCCCGCCTGGCAGGAGCGGATCTCTGGATTTGCGTGGATGCTGGCGCCTGTGTGTAATGAGTCTGCGTGGGTTTGTGTGTGCGCCTGCATATGTATGTGTACTTCCGATACGTCTGAGGGTGTCTCAAAGCTGTGTGTCCATCTGGGACACAGCCAAGCATGTCTGGGTAGGTAAGATGTGTGCGTGTGTAAGTGGGTGTTTCTGAGCCGGGGTCTTCTAGATGGTGTGAGTTTGTCGCGTCTGGTACTGTGTGTGTATGAGGAGACAGATTTTGTATCTGCATAGGTTTGTGTCCTTCTGAGAGTGTGTCCTCTCTGACACATCATGAGGTGTGCTTCTGGAAGCATACAACCTATGTGTGTGTCACTGGATGTATATGTGACACGCGTATGAGTGGCTGTGGATCTCTGAGCATGCGCTGTGCGTACGTGTGTTTGTGTGTGCTCAACAGAGTGTGCCCGGGGACACAGGCCCAGCCCCTCTGTGAGGAATGCTGGGAGCCCTGGGAGCTCCGCGGTCCCCCCAGGCCTCCGCAGCAGCCGGCCTCATATTTTCCATCTCATTTTCCATCTCGCTGGAGCTGCCCGCCTCCCCCTAAGGACAGGCAAACCGCTGAGGATTCTTAAAGACCCAGGTCTCAGAGAAGATTCTTCCAGGCCCCCTCTCAGCTGCCACTTGGGGGGCTGGGACTCAGGACAGGGACCAGGCGGGAGCTTTGCTGACCATAATGACCAACCCCCCTCCCGAACCCAGCGACAGATTCTGGAAGCTGAGAAGAGCTGAGAAAACATCTGGCACTTGGCCTGGTAGCCAGGCAGCTCTCAGAACATATGAGTTGAATGAATGAATGAATGAATGAATGAATGAATGCCTACAGAAGCAGGTAAGGAAAAGGGACAACATAGACAGGCACTAACATTTACTGCGCACCACACTCGAAAGGCTCCCCATGACCCTGAGGCAGGCATGCTTATCCCCCGATTTACAGAAGAAGAAACAGAGGCTCAGAAAGGCTGAGTATCTCACCCAACATCACACAGCTTGTAACTGACAAATCCAGGCAAGAACTCTGCTCTGTGAAACTCAGAGGCACAGGCCACCTCCCGCATGGGAGAGGGTGGAAGAGCAATGGGACAAGGGGAGCTCCTTGGGGTTCTCTAGTGAGGTTCCTAAGTACAGCCACGGCGCAATCGTGGGCACATTTACATAGCCTCTTGGTTTCCTTATCTGCCAAATGGATCTGACGTCAGAATCCTCAACACAGGGTTGCTGTGAGGAGTAAGGGCTTACTTAACCCAGAGCCTAGCGCACTGGAAGCGATCAACAGGGGATAGCATTCATGAGGCAAGAGCCACAGAAGTCCAGGGATCAGTGGTCTGGGGGGTCCCCCGAACGTTTCTAATAGTCCAGCTCCCTGGGTTCTAGCCTAACCATTAACTAACCCTTAAGGCTGGATCCAAACCCCCATCATTTCCTCCAGTACCTCACATCCCCCTTTTCCCAATCACACGCTGCACAGGTGCAAGGCATATATTCCCATACGTGCATGCATGTACATGTCCCTTGCCGCCTGCCTGCAGGCCCAGGCCCCCACCCCAGCCTATGTTACCTCTACTTGTTCCCAACAAGTCTTAGCCTAGAGCCTGGCACACAACAGGATCCCTCTAACCAACCTGTGTCCCAGACTTGACACACCGTTAGCAACTAAAAGCTCACTGCTCCAGTCATGCTATAGAAAGAACAGGACCTAGAGTTAGTCCAACCAGGTTTGGAATCCTGGCTGTGACCTGGGGCCTCCATTTACCCGAATGTACAAGGAGAACTAGAGGTGGAGGATGGATGCTTCCTCTCCTGGGCTGACATCTAGATTGGCTGTACTTCACTCACAACTAGACCCTCCAAGGAGGGAGCAGGGCAGCATGGAATGTGATCACACCTTCCTGTCCCCCTGGAGGCAGCTCCTGATTTATTCACATCCTAAAGCTACGGGGACCCACCTTCCTGGCTTCTCCCAGCTCCCCCAAGAATAAAGACACGGACGTCCTGTCTGCTCATTGGCTAACAAAGACGACAGTTCCCCCAAGAGATGTGGGATTTCACTGCTTGTAAAACGTTTTCTTGTCTATTCATACCTCCCTGGTTCCTGAAAACAATCCTATGAAGCTGCCTGGGTAGGTTCCATCATCTTCATTATATAGATGAAAAAAAGGAGCTCAGAGAGGCCAAGCGACTTGCTCAAAGCCACACAGTAAATGGCAGAGTCAGATCTGAAAGCCAGGTCTTTGAGCCTCAACTCTCAGATTCTTCCATCTACACTCAGATGGTTCTCAGCATGTCCTCACCACATGGTACATGGACAACAGTTAGCGGTGATGGGGAGGAAGACCTCAGACTACCAGGGTTTTGAAGGTCAAATGCAGTCATTGTGTCTGCTCTGCAACTAAAGCTGCATCTTAGAATCCTGGAACCTTGAAAGTTAATAATCTTCAGACTTCCTTGGCTGGAATGGATCCTGAGGTCAGGCAGCTCAGCTGCAGCCACCCCATAAATCCCTCCCTGAATCTTCCTTCTAATCACAACCACCAACGTTTTGTACAGTTTACAAGCTGCTTTCCACAAACCCTACATCTTCATCCAAACATGCAAGGTCACCCAGCCTTTGTTTGAATAACTCAAGTGACAGCAAGCTCACTCTCTTCTCCGTAGCAGCCCCTATCATCTGATCGAGAGACAGCTGCCCCATTTACACTTTCCCGGCTTGGGCCCCAGGGCAGGCCTCTAGCAACAGATCAGCCACCACCAGTGAGGCCTTCCTTCCGTGGTAGACAGGTCCCAGGGCCCCCACCACTGGGAGATGAACCCAAGCAGGGCCCCACCAGACTTGGGACTCAACCCAGGTAGCATATAATCTGCAGGGGACACACTGGGGATCTAAAGTCCTCTCCTGGTAACTCAGTTTGTGCATCTTGGAAGCAAAGAGGCCCAGAGGGGCAGGAAACACGTCAAGAGTGCAATACACTCTTGGGGCATCTGGGTGGCTCAGTTGGTTAAGCGTCCAACTTTGGCTCAGGTCATGATCTTACAGTCTGTGAGTCTGAGACCCATGTTGGGCCCTCTGGTGCCAGCGCAGAGCCCGCCTGAGATCCTCTGACCACCCCCTGCCCCTCCCCTGCTGGTTCTCTCTCTCAAAACAAATATACTTTAAAAACAAACAAACAAACAAACAAACAAACAAACAAACAAACAAAAAACAGAGCATAATACACTCTTACTCCAAGCCCTGGCTGTCTGGAGAACTGGCTCAGGGACCCAGAGCAACTGCCTTCCTCTCTCTGGCCACAGTTAACCCATCTGTAGAATGAACAAAACACCTCCCATGACAGCCACTACACTTAATGGTCCACATGCCCAGTCTCTAGATTTTCATCTCGCCTCTGTGAGATTGGCAGCTGGATCAAACAAAGCTCTAGAGGGACCAACCCAAAGTGCACACGGCAAGAACTGCACAGTCTGGCCCTGCTCACCTCGCCGCCCAACCTCCTCCCTCTCTCCAGTCTCTGCACTATCCCTCGAAGTCAACACACTTTTTCCCACTTCCTTCAGCCGGGAATGTTCTTATCTAGGTCCTATTCAGCTGACTGCATGTCACCCTCCAGGCCTTGGCCTCCCTGAAGGCCCCCAGCCCCACTGAAAACATGATGGGTGCCTCTGGAAACGTGTCACACACCACTGGGAAACAGCAGTGATCACAACTGCCCTCATCTGAGGCAGGCACTCCAGGGGTGTTTGCAAACATTATCTCCTTTAACCCTTAAGGTTGGAAGATGTGGGATATACCTTTTTACAATGAGGAAACTGAGGTCTGGAGATAGTAAGTAACTTGCCCGAGTTCACACAGCCAGGAAGCCACAGACCCCGGATCCAATAGTAGCCTGAGGTCTGCGCATGAAGCCTGCAGTACTGAATGAATGATGGAAACGTGGTCCAGTCCCAGCCTAGGCAATGGGAGGTGCCCAGCCAGGCCCTGGCCCCTGTGAGACCTTGGGCTCAACCCCCAGCCTTCTGGGATTACTGCCCATCTTAACAGTCACGCCTGGCCCAGGCAGACTCCAGAGCTTTGCCTGATGACTTCCTGGAAGGGACAGGAACCCACAGGGGTTGGTACACAAGGAGATTCTGAGGCAAAGCTCCATGGCCCATCTCCCTCGCCAGGACAGACAGAGTGGGCAGGAAGCAGGAGTAAGGAGCTCAGGGTGTGAGTTCAGAGCAGCTTAGGCAGGCAGTGCCAGAAGCAGCTCAGGGCACCAAGAGGGCAGGACCAGGCCTTTTTCTGGGTTGTCTCTGTCCCACCCACCCTCTGCTTGTCCTCTCCTCACTACGGGCTTCTGAACACTGTGAGAGCTGACTGAACGAACCTTCAATTGTTAACAGTGAACGGCGCCTTTGGGAAGACTTACCCTCCCATTTAATAGATGAGAAGGCTGAGACCTGGCTTGGGGAAAGATGAGAGGCTGAAGGGGCGGATTATGCTGATTCAGACAGCCCCTGTCCTTTTATTCTACAAGTATTTACTGAACACATGCTGCAGAGGAGACACAGTTGAGCAAGATCCCAAAAGTCTAACGAGAGAGAAACCTATTTGGCCAAAGCTAAGTGTTGCCAGGCAGACATAAATCAGCAGAGTGATGTTGATTCTGTGGCTCTTGGCCAGGGTGCTCTGGGTATGGTGCCAGGCCATCAACTGATAAGAGTAGTAGGTAACATTTCAGCCTCTTCCAAAACCATGCTCAGCCAGTGGTGGGAAAGCCCATGAAGCTTTCAGTCTTCCCAGCCAAGGCCAGCACATTCTATAAAGCTGCTACAGTACCAAGCAGTGGGCACACAGAGACTGGCCAGCACCCAGTAGGTGTACATGTTCACTGAAAGGGTGAAGGCAAGATAGGTCTGCTCTCCGGGGAAGCGCTCAGGTGCCCCAGATGCTCAGAGGGAAGGCGGCTTTCAGATGGACAGCTTCCCTCCTCTCACCAGAAACATGGGAAGGCCAAGGGCAGCAGCCATGAGGGGCCAGTGGGACCTCTGTGTACTGGGCAGACAAGAGCAGAAGACAACATCCTGGGATTTAGGAAGCTGCCTCTGAACCAGTTCTCCCACGACATCATCCTCCCAGGCTGCGGGACCGTTAGACTGGGCGGAAGTCGGACTCTAGCCAAGGGGATGTTCCCAGATGTCATGCTTTCAAACGGGACCCACCCTGAAAGGCAGGCGGGGACAGGCCTGAAGCAAGGAAAGCCCTGGGTAAAGACTCAGCATGGTGTTCTGGCCTCTCCTTGGCAGGGGACAGCCATGGGTTTCCCTGGCAGAAGTGCACACCGATACCTGTCCCGGAAAAGAGGGCCACCCAAGGCCTAGCTTCTGGCCTGCGGGTGGGGGGTTCTAAGCAGCTGAAGGACAGGAGGTTCAGCCCCTCACTGGCTACCCACCCCCCGCCCCAAGTAATGCATCCAGGCATCTTCCAAAGCAGTTTTCTCATGCCTCCCTCCCTCCAAAATCAGGGCCCTTTGGCCAGTCTCGTCATCTAGGGTCCTCCTCAGGAGACGGTTTCCCAGACAAAAAAGGGAGGCAAGGTGTGTGGGAGCCCCAGGGTAGTCTCCGAGGATTCAGGCCCCCTTTCCCAGCCGCTTCAGCGGGACGGTGGGCCTGCTGGTGCCTCAGGCCCCCGGGGCCGTCACAACCCGCACCTCCCGGGGCCTCCCTCTCCCGCCCCCCACCAGCGCCCCCACCTTGAGATAGTCGTTCTCCGAGCGTAGCTCCTCCAGCTCCCGCACGAAGCCGCCGGGCCCACAGTCCAGCATCTCCTCGGTGAGGTCGGAGAAGGCGAGCGAGGCACTGAGTGGCAGGCGGCTGCTGCCCACCGACGACGCGGCCACCGACGGCTCATCGGGGGAGGCGGGCGGCCGCGGGGGCTGCTGTGCTGGCGGCGCGGGCTGGGGCGGCTGCCCGGTGCGGGCCCCCGCCGGGCCCCCGGCCGCGGACTCGGCGTCGCTGCTCAGCGCCAGCTCCAGGCCCAGCAAGCGCGCCTCCTCCGACGCGCAGTCCGACACCTCCGAGCTGCTGTCGGTGAGGCTGGGCGGCGGGGGCGGCGGTCGCGGCCCGGTGCCCGGGCGCGGGCGGCCCTTGGCGCGAACCCCGGTGCGGACCCCGGCCACTCGCGTCCCCGCGCTCCGCGCCCCGGGCGCCACTGCGCGCCCCTTCTTGTCGGGCCGCGCGGAGGACGCGGCGCTGCAGGCGGCTGCGGCGCCGGGGCCTGGGCCTCGGCGGCCCTTGGCCAGAGACCAGCCGGCCACGTCCTTGGGCCGGGCCGGCGACGGCGCGCGGTGGCTCTTCTTCCTCTCCGGGGCGGGCGCGGGCGGGGGACCGCAGCCCCGGGCCGGGGGCTCCCCCGCCGGCACCTCCATCGCGGCCTCCCTTGGCCTCAGCGAGCGGCGCGCATGGCCCGGGCCCACCCGGCCTCCGCGCCCCTGGGGAGGGTCCCGGCGCCGCTCCGGCCCCTCGGACCGCGGCTCTTCTCGGCCCACCTCAGCCCCGGGGCTGCGCTCTGGCCCCGACCCCCGCCGCACCGGCTCTCCGCTGCCCTGAGCTCGGAGAGAGCGGCCCGATCGCCTCCAGGCGCCCCGGCTGCGGCTCCGGCTCCGCCCGGCGCCCGCCCCCTCGGCCTCGCCGCGCCCCCGGAGTGCGCCCGGGACTCGGCTGCCTGCGCGCCGATCGCTCCCTCGGGCTCCGAGTCCGGCAGCGGCCCGGGCCCCGGCTCCGCCCGGCGCGGCCCGCCCCCCGCGCAGCCCCGCCAGCTCCCCGCCCAGCCGCCTCGGCTCGGGGGCGCGCGGCTCCGCGAACAAAAGGCGGACGCGGCGGGAGCGGCAGGGAGGGACACAGGCTGCGAGCGAGGGAGGGATCTGCGAGGCAACAGCGACCCCCTCGAGGGTCAGGCGGGCCTGGGCTGCCGCGGCCCGGGCTCCGTCCTCCTCCGCTCTGCCGCCGCCCCCTCCCCTGCCCGCCTGGGGAACGCACCCGGCCGAGGCTCCCCTGCGCCCAGCGTCCGGGCAGGGGCCGCGGGAGCGGCGAGCGAGGGGACTCCCAGGCAGAGGCCGGGCGGACCTCAGATCGCAGGAGCCAGCATCCATATACACCGCCGGTGCCTCGCCCCTCGCGGCTGTGCGGAGCGTGCGCGGACTCCGCCCCCCTCAACCTTGCAAAGCGAGACCAATTATCCCATTGTACAGATGCGTAGACTGAAGTCTAGGGAAGACACGCGATTAGCGCGAAGTCATCGGCGGAGCTGGGATGGAACGCAAACCTCACACCTTCAGGGCGTGCTCTGGTTCTTAGACCTCCGCTTCCCTCTTACAGGCGTAGGGACCGTGGAGCCCTAGGTGCACGCCCAGCTCTGCACACCTTGACAAGCGGGAATCTCAGACATACTCCCTCCAACCCCGGCCCGCTCTCAGGCTCTGCACGGCTAAAATGGAGGCCGCCCACTATGAGGTGTCAGAGCAGCGATGCTTTGGGAGTAGGTTCTGACCCCGATAGGGGCTGACACGGACTGAGGACAATTACCCTGATCCCCACACGTTTCTCCCCAGGGCAACCGGGACAACCCGGGACAGCCCGGGAGCGCTGGCTCTGGTGGTTTCCTTTCTTTCCTTCCAGGGCTGTGCTTCTGGCCCTGTTGTAGATTTTCCTGTGTCGATCACACCTTCCCCGCCTCCTTCCCCTCCCCCGCTCCTTGCGGCTGCTTCTCCTGGTGGAGCCACCGCCGGGCCCAGGCAGTTTTAAGTCTTTCGGCTGGCTGCCCCCGGGTGGGCACCCACCCCTCAGAGAGGCACCCCCTTGTCACCTAGAGAGGGGGGCAGGGTTGTGTTTACCCCTCTGCATCCTCTTCTCCCCGCCCCATCCCCGTTCCTGCCTTCCCTCCTTTCCTTCCACCTCCTCTCCCGCCCCCCATCCCCCCACTCCCCCAATCCTGTTTCTTCACCTCCCCTGCCCTTGACACTCAGGCGGCACCAGGTCTGCTTCTTCGCTTCTATCCCACCTCCCTCACAGCAGTGAGTACTGGGGTATGCCTTCTCACTGAGGCATGGCTTTGCCCTGATCTACGTATGTCCTGGTGTGTGTGTGTGTGTGTGTGTGTGTGTGTGTGTGTGTGCGCCCCCTCCGCCCTCAGATTTTTCCTCCAAGTGGCCCCACAGAGACACATGGAGCAGGGCCACCTAGCAAGTTCTCTGCAAAGTATTCCCACCCCCTCCTGACAAGGCACAGCTCCCCTGTTCCCACTGACCGTCCACTCACCTAGTCCATAGGCACCAGATAGGACAATGAGTGGACTTGTCCTTGGTACATTCCTGACCTCATGGAGCTTAGAGTATAGGGGGGAGATGGGCCACAATTGATTCATTACCTAAAATACCCCTAGGTGGTATTGTGTGGCACAGGGGCAAAGCCTTCCCACCTCCTGGGCCTCAGAGTCCCCACCTGGTCTAGTGTGAGGGTCCTTTCAGCTCTGATGCCTCCATTTCTTGTAAGCTGGTCATTTTCTGGCACAGAGATGCTATAGAGTTCTTAGAGATGGTTTATCTTCTCTGTGTTTCCATTTCTCCTCTATGCCTTATGTAGGTCTGGAGATGTTGGATGGTGTGAACGCAGGCAGGTGTCATGCTAGACCCAGGCCGGCTTAGCCACTCCTGACACACCTGTGGCCACACTGGTGGTCCTGAGATTAGAGTGGCCTGGATCTTCCCACTTGGACCTGGGCCCAAGTCCTGGCTCTACCACATATCCTGCTTGGGTCCCTGACGGCTGAGAAGCAGGCTGAGGTCCCTCCCTGCACTGAAGTTCTTTGGATTTGAGGAACCATGAATCTACAGTGTAGCCCCAGCAACATGGCCCTGGTGGGGAGGGCTCCAGAGGTGGTGTGGGGCCTAGGAAGGGGCTCTGGACTCAGACTTAGTTCAGACCAGAAAAACCTGGACTTGCTGGGAGTCCAGAATTGGTGACATGCTGGCAGGGAGACTGTCTGTCTGCAGCTTCCTGACCGTCGGGCACTCACTTATGCCGGGCTCCGCGCTCAGCACTTCAGTAGAGGATCTCAGAAAGGCTAGGAGCTTCTGGTGGCTGGTTGCATTTTCCAAAAACAGGCACAGCAACACGCAGCCCATCCAATCCCTCCTTTTAAGTGCGGCATTGACACTCTTACAGTTGAGCGACGGGATCTATATTCCCTCCCCTTTAACCTGAGTAGGCCTTTGTGACCTCCTCAACCAATAGAGAATGGCAAACGTGATACCGGGACTTCCAAGGCTGGCTCCTAAAAGACAATTTGGCGCTCTCTCATGCGCTCGTGCTTGCCCTCTCTCTCTCTCAGTCCACTCACCTCAGAACCCAGCTACCACATTGGGAGGAAGCCCAGGCCTCGTGGAGAGGTTAATGAAGGTGTTCCAGCCAGCAACTCCAGCTCAGGTCCCTGCTAGCCACCAGACATGGGAGAGAGTGAACCTTCAGATGATCCAGCCCCCAGCCTTGGAGCTGTCCCAGCCAACGCCAAGTAGAGCAGAAATGAGCAGTCCCAAACTGCAAAATAAATATTGTTGTTTTAAGCCACTGGGTTTTGGGGTAGTTTGTTACGCGGCCATGGATAACTGGAATGCTTGTCCAAGGTCACATAGCTTGGAAGTGGCAGAGCTGAGACTGACTGGAACCCAGGGTCATCCGACTTCAGAGTCTGTTGTGCCGCACTAAAGGGTGATGTTCAGCTCGGACACACAGTGTATGATGCCTAAAGCTCTACTCGAGACGGAATGAAGCATCAAATGATTATAAGAATTATATATCAGATTGTAAGAAATGATGCTGGTTACCCAGTAGAAAAATCAGTTTATTTCCTCCCATTCAAGCTGCTGAACTGATGAAACTGAATGGAGACTAAATCCTGGAAGGCATCAAAGAGGAGGTGATTTTTTTTTGTAACGAAAGGGTTTTTTTTTTCATTATACAAATTATGAAAGAAACAAGTCACTGGCTGAGGGAAAATTAGAGGAATTAATAGGGGAAACTGCTTTAGATAGTGTAGTCAGGGAGGCCTTGCTGAGGAGGTGACATTTAAACTGAGTTATTAGAAAAAAAAAAAAAAAGCCCTGGGCCTCTGGGCGGTTCAGTCAATTGAGCTTCCAATTCTTGATTTTTGGCTCAGGTCATGATCCATGCTGAGTGTGGAGCCTGCTTAGGATTCTCTCTCTCTCTCTCTCTCTCTCTCTCTCTCTTTTCTCTCTGTCTCTCTCTCACTCCCTCTGCCCCTCTCCCCTGCTCGTATGCTCTTTTTCTCTCTAAAACTAAAACTTAAATTAAAAATTAAATTAAGTTCGGGGTGCCTGGTGGCTCAGTTGGTTAAGCGTCCAACTTCGGCTCAGGTCATGATCTCATGGTTCATGGGTTTGAGCCCCACGTCGGGCTCTGTGCTGACAGCTCAGAGCCTGGAGCCTGCTACAGATTCTGTGTCTCCCTCTCTCTCTCCCCTCTCCTGCTTGTGCTCTCTCTCTCTCTTAAAGGTAAATAAACATTTTTAAAATTTTTTAATTAAATTAAATTAAAATTTAAAAAAATTTAAAGCCCTAAAAATTAGGCTGCTGCTGGTTCATTAGTTCAGGCCCTGCATTGGGCTCGCAGCTATCAGCATGGAGCCCTCTTAGGATCCTCTGTCCCCCTTTCTTCTGCCCCTCCCCTGCTTGCACTCTCTCAAAATTAAATAAACATGTGTATTTAAATAAATATGTGTATACATAAATACATTTTACACTGAGTTGTTCAAAGAGCCAAAGTAAGAGAATTCAGACAGAGGAAACAGCCAGGGCAAAGACTCTGGGAGAGGGACAGGCTTGATAGATGTTTAAGGAAGTGAGAAGGTCAATGTGACTAGACTTGATGGGTGATGGACAGTAAAGGACAAGTTAAAGTTGGAGAAGAGCCAAGGCATGTCTCATTGGAGACTCTAAGCAGGGGCATGATAGAATCTAATTTGTGTTTTAAACAGATCACTCTAATTGGTCTGGAGTCATGAAGAGTTATCAGCATTTGGACAATATTTAAACCCATGGGACCAGGTGAGGTCATGTTGGGAGAGCATCTATAGAGAGAAGAAAAACTGGCTCACAAGCAGGAAGTTAAAAATTCCTGTTTCTAGGGGCACCTGGGTGGCTCAGTCGGTTGAGCATCCAACTTTGGCTCGGGTCATGATCTCACAGTTTGTGGATTCCAGCCCTGTGTGGGGCTCTGTGCTGTCTTTTGGATCCTCTGTCCCCCTCTCTCTCTGCCCCTCTCCTGCTCGCACTCTCTCTCTCTCAAAAGTAAATAAAACATTAAAAAAAAAAAAAAAAAAAGAATCGCTAGTCTAGAACATGGGTAAAAGGAAAAGCCAGAGAGGGAGCAGCCAGTGAGGTAGGAGAGAACGTGCAGCAATGTGTTGTCTGGAGGCCCAGACACTAGACCAGACTGCCAAGTGGCGGAGAAGCTGGAGGAAGAGGAGAGCAGAAGAGTGCTCCCTGCACAGCACGACTCAGAGGCTGCTGGGGACCTCACCAAGCGCAGGGGTGGTGGGGGCAGAAGCCCAGGGGAGTGGACTGAAGAGTGAACAGGACACGGAGGCAGAATGCAGAAGGAAGAGAGATGGAGCAGTGGGGGAGGGACTGTCGCATGAGATGGAGAGAGAGAGAGAGAGAGGCAGAGAGAACAGGCAAGTGAGAGATGGACGCAGCGGGGATGGAAAAGGGGAGACAGACGGATCCAGTGATAGGGGCCTGGCTTCTGAACGGAGCGAGGGCCTTTTCTCTGTCGTCCTGGAGGAAGGATGGAAGAGATGGATGAGATGCAGGGGCTTCTGTCGGGAAGGTGAGGGGACGGCTGACAGTTGGCTTCTGTTTTCTCGGTGGAGAATTAAGTCGCCAGGTGAGAGTGAGGAGACCAAGGAGGGCACAGACCTAGATCTCAGAGAACAGAAATCAGATTTCCCAGGACACGCGAGGGGGTGTGTCAGGCCCTCATAGGAAGCTACCTGAGGTTCAAAGTGAAGCCAGTCCGTGCAGCGAACATGGGGAGTTTTCTAGAAGGGACCCTGATTATTTTTCTCCTAAAGTCCTCAGGTGTATTTCGCATCGCTGAAACCACGCGGCACGTCCTCCCTGCCTTTTTTCACTTAACAGGATCATGATCTCACGGTTCATTAGTTCAAGCCCTGCATTGGGCTCGCAGCTATCAGCATGGAGCCCTCTTGGGATCCTCTGTCCCCCTCTCTTCTGCTCCTCCCCTCTCCTGCTCCCCAGGACAGCAGAGGCATTTCCCCACTCATTTACAAACTCTTTACAAACATTACTTTTAATACTTAGAAAAAATCCACAGAGTGGATGTTCCAAGGGTCACTTAACCTTTCCCCCTTTTTCCTGGACATTCAAATTGTTTCCTGGCAAGGATATCAGAGTTCCGAAAGAGGCGGCGTGTGGTCTGGAAAAGAAAGGAAAAGGCAAGCTTGGAGGCAGGGCTGGGATGTCTGGCACTCTGGCACCGAGAATCCCATCAAGAAGCTTTTAGGGGCCTCTTATTGGCAACTGGTGCTCCTGACAGGTCACATGCTAGATTTTCCAGGACATGAGGACAAAGAATGGGACAGCGAGGCGAATCTATCTCACTGGCTTCTCAAAGTGCCCAGTGCCCAATGGTTCGGGTATGGAGCATGGGGGAAATAAGGTTGGGAGAGCCAGACGTGTGACCCCTGAACCATTTATAGTTTAAACACATATTGCAACAGCCATGTTTGAGGTAGCAACAGGGCCCCTTCCCTTGCCTGTTTTCCCCATAATACAAGTCTGTTCTTCATCCCCCCCTTCCTGGAGGGGGCATTGTCCCAGGAGACCTGATAGGAACTCAAGTCCCCTCCACAAAGCCCAGCAGAGGGGATCTCTTTCAGCTGTGTGAGAATGAAGTGGGCCACCTGAGCCAGTGGGCTCACCCACCCAGTAGAGGCCAGGAGACCACTTGGTGGACATACTTTCCAGGGGATACTGCCCTGGCTGGAGACTGCTTGTTCTGGGGTCAGCTGAAGCCACTTCCAACTTGGGGTTCTGTGATTCAACAACACAACATTCACTGAATCCTACTGTGAGCCAGGGACAGAAAGGCAGCCCACGTGGACAAAGCACCTACTGTGTGCCAAGCACTGGGCTTCCCACGCGTGATCTCACCTACTTTCACAACGGGCCACTGAGGAAAGAATCACCGCCCTATCTGAGATCGGGGAGTATCAGGGCAGAACCCTACAACACGGGATGGAGAATCCCACAGCATTGCCTTTTCTTATAACGTCTGTACCCAATAAAGGTAGGTTCCTAGTGGTGGGCTTCAGGCATAGGTGTGGTAAGAGGAGTTTACGAGCCAAGAAAGTTCACTGTCCTCCCTCTCTTTGGGCTGGTGAGGGCAGAGCTGGGGCCAGAGGGTGACAAGGTCTTGTTTGTGTGTGTTTATGGGATTTGAGTTTCTGATGGACAATCACTGCCAGGCTTCCCAACTGGAACGGGAGCGGGCACAGGGCCAGGACCTGCCGCCCTCTGGGGAGGTATAAGAGCCGGGGAGGAGGGCCTCGAGCCCGACTGGGGCAGACGTGCCAGCCACCGCTGGGGGACCAGGGTGCCGAGCTAAAGCTGCTTCGGACAGACTTCCGAGTGGAAGAGTTGGTTCTGGAAGTGGCCCTCTGTCTGGGGAGAGTCTGGGAGATGCACTAAGGAAACCATCGGGCTGGACAGGCTGGTGGAGGTTGCCAGAAGCCAAGGTTCTGCGGCGTGAGTACACTCTTCCACAGTTCCTGCCGTTTTCTTCCCCACTGAGCGACTTCTTCCACACACTGAGTGATGGAGTGACAATCTGTCCCAGAGGAGCCCAGGTGGAGCCTAAGTGGCCACTTGTCTGGAATTTGAGCCCTGGACTTCTCAGAGGCAGCGTGGGGGAAAGGCAATAAGCACTGTCATTTACCCAGTGCTATGAAACACCAGCCACTGTGGCTTATCTCACCAAATTGGTAATGGAGGCTGGGCTCAGCATCCTAGTTCTTGGGGGAGCGGGGTGCAGAGAGAAAATCCCAAGCAGGCTCCACGTTCAGCACGGAGCCCGACACGGGGCTTCATCTCACGACCCTGAGATCACGACCCGAGCTGAGATCAAGAGTTGGACGCTTAACCGACTGAGCCCCCCAGACGCCCCAGCATCCTAGTTCCTCGGGCATTATCTTCATTTACTCTTACAACAGCCCTGTGTGGTGGATATTAGTATTTCACAGGAGACCGAAGCACAGAGATGTTAAGTAACTTGCCCAGGGTCACATAGCAAGTAAGTGGCAAAACCAGGATTTGAACTCCCTGACTCGAGAGCCTGTACTTGTAACCTCCGTGTTATACTATTGTGTGGCTGTGCTAAGTCTCTTCCCTTTCTGAGTGGTAATTTCTTTATCTGTGATTGATGATCAGAAATACATTACCCTGAGCTTCCCTAAAGATGCCTTGAGATGGGTCGGTTTTAAGCACTGGGAAGCCTTGTTGGAAACAGTATCAAGAACTCAGTGCATGCCCTTTGACTCAGCGGTCAACTTTTGAAATTTATCATAAAGGATATAATCAGATTTATGAACAGGGAATTTCATTACAGTTTTGCTTATAATTACAGAAAATGAGAAGTAAACAAAATGTCCAACAGTTGAGGAATGAATGATATGTATCCTATGATAAAATAATATGTAACCATTAAAAATCGTGTGTTCAAGAGGTACTGAATGTCATTGGAAAATTCTCATTTGTTAAGTGGAAAAGCCACTTCATAAAATATACATGGTATGATGTATTTATGAAAGTGTGTATATATATGTACATTAAATAAATGAAAAAGATGGGGAAAATACCTTAAGGGTAGAGAGTGTATCCCTGAGAGATGAAATTATGAATATTTTTGTATTTTGCTTTATTCTTTTCTAGACTCCTCAAAATGTCTATAATTAACATGTCTTTTTAAATTAGAAAAATGAAGATTTTTAAAAAATGTATCTATTTGAAAATTTTTTTTAATGTTTATTTATTTTTGAGAGAGAGGGAGAGAGAGACAGTGTGCAAGTGGGAGAGGGGCAGAGAGAGGAAGACACAGAATCCCAAGCAGGCTCCGGGCTCTGCACAGAGCCCGACGCAGGGCTCAAACTCATGAACCGTGAGATCACGACCTAAGCAGAAGTTGGACACTTAACCAACTGAGCCACCTAGGCACCCCTGTTTTTTGTTTTTCAAGATTTGTTCTTCTGGTTTAGGGTTGGCTCCTTTCGAGCATCTGTTCTGATATACTCATTGGCTTTGAGAGTACCTGGCAGTCAGTATTGTGAGGGTCTCTGAGATAATCTGGTCCAACGTGTTTCATGTGGGACAACCGAAGCCCAAGGGTACAAGGGACTTAACCAAGGTCAGAAAGAGAACCAGGAGTTCCAGACCCCCAGCCTGGAGCTCAAGCATCTGCCCAAAGGGCCATAATCCCTAGGCCAAGCTGCCAGAAGGGCAGGGAGGAGGAAGGGAATCACAGCTAGAATTTACCATGTATGGTTAATGTGTGTTAGTCACAAACTGCAAGTGAGGCCTTGAATGCCGAGGGTAGCTGACCTCATAGACCCACCCAGCGACAATTCATCCTGGGAGTGACAGGTGAGAGGGAGCAAAGGGCAGCTGGGTGGCCTGAAGCTAGCAGGGTGTGCCCCAGGCCTCTCCCTCTCACCTCTAGGCCTCTCCCAGCAGTGCTTTCTCCCCTGTGACGGCTAAGGACTCTTACTGCCAGCGGCTGGGCTCGGACAGGAGAATGAAAGGTCTCCGCTGGCGTTACACTCGGCTGGTAAGGGGCCCGGCTTGGGCTGGGGGGTTAGGTCAGCAAAGGTGCGGGAGGCCAGATCTCTGGCGGGATGGGATCTGGGCTAGCACTGGAGGCAGGTGTGATGTGTCCCCCTCGCAAGTCCCTCCTCAGCTGGCCCGGAGTTCAGAGCTCAGGAACCAGGCGCCTTGATACCCACCCCCTGGTCCGGAGACCCTAAGGAGCACAGACGGCTGTCTCCAGCCAGATGGAGCTCTGTCCAGAAGCCCCACCCAGCTAGGACCTGCTCCCCAAGCCTGAACCTGGGGAATAGCAAAGCGGCGTCCTGGTCATTTCTCATCCTCAGGGAGGCCTCTCCTTCTTACAAAAATTCCCCCAAGTCACCGTGTGCAGGCACACGTTTACACACGCACACGCACACGTTTACACACCCACATACACGCGCACGCTCCAACGTCCACTCCGGTACAGAGTGGAAGCGTAACTGAATGAATGCATAAACCCACACACATCCACACTGACACACACACATATTGATACAATCCCGACTCACAAACACATTGACAGGTAAACACACACGGTTACTCAACATCTCCTCGCACTGCTTTGCCCACACAGGTCTATGTGGAGCCAATGCACCCATTCACACGGACGAGCGCACATCTTACACAAACCCGCACGAACTTACCTACTACACGCATTGTCTCCCCGGCTGACAGGGAAGCCTCTGACCCTCATTTTCTTTCTTTGTAAAAGAAGGGCAGTAAGGAGTACCTTCTTCTTAGGATTCTTGGGAAAAATACAGGGAGGTCATGCACAGCAAAAGCACTTCACCCAGTGTGTGCTGATCAATATCAGCCACTGTCGGTATTGGTGGTGTTAGGATTATTATTCCACGTGCAGACGCACACAGATGTAGCTCCCAGGGCCAGGCTGGGCTGCCACCAGCGCTTCTCCCCTGCCCCTGAGCTTAGAACTTGATCCTCTGGATCTGGAGCATGCAGAAGACCATAGCACCCATGGCCACATCGGATGGGCACACGTACCTCTGACCTTCGGCAGGCAGGGGCCAGGGCAGAAGCCGGATACGGGCAGGGGCAGACTTGTCTGTCATGGGCACCGGCCTTCTCTGGCTGGGCTGCCGGTTGCAGAGCCCTGGGCAGGGGTGATGAGGCAGCTGAAGCTCTCGGGCTCCGGAGACATGGAAGCTGGTGTCTCCTTGTCCCTCGACTCACCAGGGCTCTTTGTGTCTTCACAGCCCAGTCGGGTGGAGGACGCTGTGTCTGTGGACGAGGGTGAGGAAGAGGAGACAGCCCCGGCCCCATTCTCAGCTCCTGTTCCTGAAGATCCTGTGGAGCCCCAGCTGGCAGAAGCCAGCCAGGTTCTAGGAACCTCGGAGATGAGGCAGGTTCGGGCACAGCGCGAGGAGCCTGAGGGTCTCACCCTCCTGCTCTACCCCAGCCAGGTCCAGGGACACCTGGGGTCACTCCCGCTATGTCCCAAAGCTGGGATGGGAGTGGAAGGATGAGGTAGGGTGGATTAGGGGGAGGGGTTCCGCATCTCATCTATTCTCCAGCCTCTAGAGACCAAGGTGACCAAAGGGAGAGGGCCCCGAGGGAGACCTCACCTTGGTTCAAATCTTGGCTTTGCCACTTACTCCCTGCGTGGGCTTTAGGCAACTTGCTTCACCTCCCTGAGCCTCATTTTCCTCAACCGTAAAATGGGAATCATAATCCCTCTCTCTGAAGGCTGGTAATGAGCCCTTGGAAACAGTAAACTCCTCTGTCACCTGTAAAGCACCATGCCCGTGTGAGTGGAGTACCAGAGATATGGTGGGAGGCGCGGGGCAGGACTTGGGTCCATCGCTCACCTCCAGCCCTGTCTCTAGCTCAGCCTCCACCTCCCCCCAAGAGTCACCGGACATTCCTGGAGCCTGGCCTTCTGTACGTCGAGAAATGGCTTCAGCCTGCGGAGCCTTTACCGGCAGATGGAAGGCCACAGTGGGCCAGTGCTGCTGGTGCTGAGGGACCAGGACGGGCAGGTGAGCTGGGCCAGCGCCCCAACTTGAAGTTCTGGGGGTGCCCAACCGCACACAGTGGGCCCTGCCCCAGGGCAGCCTCAGGGGCTAGAGGCAGAGGTGATAGCCCAAGTCACTTATAATGGACACTGATGATGACAGTGACACCTACATTGCTCAGAGCCATCCCTTCCCCCCTTCATTCCCTAATTCATCCCTTCAACATGTGTATACTAAGCACCTTCTCTGTGCCAGCTTAAACGCGGACTAGACCAACGTCAGGACAGAAGTGGTTCCAGCCCTCTTGGAGCTACAGGCCTAATAGGGAGGCAGGGTCAGGAGTTAAGCAAATAACTAGGAAGACATTTTAAGTGGGGTATCTATGCCTTAATGATCCATTTACGCTTTGAAAACATCCCCCTGCTGGTGGGAGAATGGATTAGAGGGGCTAAGAGAGAAAGCCGGCCAGTGAGGAGGCAGCCACAGGAAACGCCTGCATTTCACAGCAGGGACCTGGGGAGGGCGCTGTCTCAAATCCAGGTGGTCTCACCAAGAGGGGATTTCTGGCAGGCTCTCTAGACAGGGTAGTGGAGAGGATAAAAGCTGGTTTCAACTGCTCTTCTGTGGAAAGAACATGTTAGAGCTGGGAGGGATCTCATGGGTCTCTGAGGACCCTCACGTAGGCAGGAGTTCCTAACATCCTCAAGATGCTGATCCAGGACTTTCCACCTCAAGGCCAGGGAGCTCACTTCTTCAGGATGGAGCCCCTTGGCTGAATGCCAGTGACTAGGAGGAAGTTGTTCCTTATGTTAAGTCAAAACCTACTCCCCATGGCTGCCTCCCAATGATCCTGCCTCTGCCCCTCAACACAGTGTATGAGAGTGAAAACCTGCAGTCCACCAACTATTCCACAAGGGGAAAATGGCTAAGTGAGCTATGGTCCCGCTACATAGTGAAATATTGCCAAGGGCTGGTAAGAAAAATGATGTAGAGTCATAGCTATTAAAAGTGTTAAGGTTTTGTTTTCATTTTTTTATTTTTTAAGATTTTATTTTTATTTTTTAAGTAGTCTCTGCACCCAATGTGGGGCTTGAACTCACAACCCTGAGATCAAGAGCTGCGTGCTCCACCCATTGAGCCAGCCAGGTGCCCCAAGTTTGTTTGTTTGTTTGTTTGTTTGTTTTAATGTTTATTTATTTTTGAGAGAGAGAGAGAGACAGAGACAGAGAGAGAGAGCAAGTAGGGGAGGGGCAGAGAGAGGGAGAGAGAGAATCCCAAGCAGGTTCTGTGTTGCCACAAGCCCGATGCAGGGCTTGAGCTCATGAACTGTGAGATCATGCCCTGAGCTGAAATCAAGAGTCGGACGCCTAACCAACTGAGTCACCCAGGCACCCCTCAAGTTTTTGTTTAAATTTTTTTTAATGTTTATTTATTTATTTATTTATTTATTATTTTTTTTTAACATTTATTCATTTTTGAAAGGCAGAGAGAGACAGAGCGCGAATGGGGGAGGGGCAGAGAGAGAGGGAGACACAGAATCCGAAGCAGGCTCCAGGCTCCGAGCTGTCAGCACAGAGCCCGACGCGGGGCTTGAACTCATGAACCGTGAGATCATGACCTGAGCCGAAGTCGGCCACTTAACCGACTGAGCCACCCAAACACCCCATAAGTGTTTATTTATTTTTGACACAGAGAGAGACACACACACAGAGTGCAAGCGGAGAGGGGCAGAGAGAGAGGGAGACACAGAATCTGAAGCAGGCTCCAGGCTCCGAGCTGTCAGCACAGGGCCTGACGCGGGGCTTGAACCCACGAACTGCGAGATCATGGCCTGAACCGAAGTCGGACGCCCAACCGACTGAGCCACCCAGGTGCCCCCCAAGTTTTTGTTTGTAAAGCAGGATATGAAAGGCACTCTTGGGCCAGTGGAGAAAATGTATTATGAACTGGATACTAGATAACATTATGAAATTGCTGTTAATTTTATTAGGTGAGATGATAGTATTGTGGTTATACATGAGAAAGCCCCCATTCTTGGAGCTGAACTATTTAGGGGTAAAAGGTTATAATACCTACAATTTCAAACAGGACACCAAAAAAATATAAGGAGAGAGAAAGCAAATATGGCAAACACATTTACAGTTTTAAATCCTCATGGAGGGTATTCTGTGCCGGACTTTTACTTTTTTTGGATGTTTGGACTTTTATGAAGAAAAGTGAAGGGGGGAGGCAGCTTACAAAACAATGTACAGGGTGCCTGGTTGGCTCATTTGAAAGAGCATGTGACTCTTGATATCAGGGCCATGAGTTCACATCCCACGTTGGGTGTAGAAATTACCTAAATAAATAAAACTTAAAAAAAACAAACAAACAGATGTACTATAGGATCTGGTTTTCTGTATAAGAATACACACACTAGGGGCGCCTGGGTGGCGCAGTCGGTTAAGCGTCCGACTTCAGCCAGGTCACGATCTCACGGTCCGTGAGTTCGAGCCCCGCGTCAGGCTCTGGGCTGATGGCTCAGAGCCTGGAGCCTGTTTCCGATTCTGTGTCTCCCTCTCTCTCTGCCCCTCCCCCGTTCATGCTCTGTCTCTCTCTGTCCCAAAAATAAATAAACGTTGAAAAAAAAAAAAAAACTTTAAAAAGATCTCGCGGTCCGTGAGTTCGAGCCCCGCGTCGGGCTCTGGGCTGATGGCTCGGAGCCTGGAGCCTGTTTCCAATTCTGTGTCTCCCTCTCTCTCTGCCCCTCCCCCATTCATGCTCTGTCTCTCTCTGTCCCAAAAATAAATAAACGTTGAAAAAAAAATTTAAAAAAGAATACACACACTGGTATTAAACAGATGCTGGGAGGAAATGCACAAAAATGTTAAGAATAGTTATCTTGGGGAGCAGAGGGGGATTTGGGATGGCTTCATTTTTTTCTTTCTGCTTGTCTATAACTTCTAATACTTTTCTACAAGGATTACTTATACAAAATAAGTACATTTAAGAAAAAGGAGGAGGACACCAGCAAGGGCTCTTCCTTGGGGAGTGTTAAGGGAAGGGACACACTGATAGGCTCTGGGGCCCTCTCCATCCCCCAGCTCTGTCCCAGGCTCCCCCGGGGCCCTACTAGAATGAGCCTATATTACCAAGCCTGGAGAGCGGGGTTGCCAGAGGACCTCCACTCCCTTCCAGCTGCAACTTCAAGCTCTTCTGCTTTCCAGATGTTTGGGGCCTTCTCCTCCTCGGCTCTTCGACTCAGCAAAGGCTTCTATGGTACTGGAGAGACATTCCTCTTCTCCTTCTCCCCACAGCTGAAGGTAATATTCCCAACCTTCTAGAGAGGGGGGAAGGAGGACTTATGACAAAGATCCTGGGGTCCTACTGGACAGATCCCAGATCCGTTCCCTATGCTGGCATGCCTGATATCCATCTATCTTTCCCAGAAGGCAGTGGTGGGCAGTGCGTTGCCCAATTTCATTTCTTAAAAGGGCTCAGTAGATCCCTGGCAGCCACGGACTGGCTCAGAGAGGAAGAGGCGTGTTGCTCACCAGATGCAGGCTGCAAAGACAAGATGGGTCCAAGTGCAGGTAGATCTGTGGGTGTACAGGTAGGAAGACGAAGACAGACACATCCGATGACTTCAGTCTTCTTATGAAGTGTGGGGTGAGGTCATCAACTAAGAGTGAGGATGGAGAAGTGTGAAGGTTGAGCAGAGAGAAAGTATCAAGTTGTCATCACAGGAGTGGAGAGGGAGGCCTGTGAGAGAGAACCAGACAAGCATAAGGACAGCTACGTAGCATTAACTGGAGGTGGGGAGTGTCAGTGTAAAGGCAAGCCAGTCACTTGGGCACGTGTTTTCCTCCAGCTGCATTCAGGTCCTCGGGTTGAGGCATGGACAGAGTCCTTGGGAGGGCTCATCCAGGATGGGACTTTGGCCAAGCTGGTTTGACAGAGGGAGAGAGGGAAGCAGAAGTTGAAGGGAGTGAAAATACAAAATGGACCACAGAACCCACAGGATCGGTGGGGGAAGGGAAGCCAGGGAGGCTGAAGGACAATGAGGCAAAGATGAGAACAACAGATGAGAAGTGGCCTTGAGGTCAGAGACTTGGGGCAATGACACAAGTGGGACAGTGTGTTGGAATATAAGACACAGAGCGAAGGACGTTGGAAACAGACTGGTAAGGTTCCTGGCTGTGACCGTAAGGGACAGTGGCTGAGGTGGGTATAAGAAAAGCCCTTGAGAGGAAGAGGAGAGGAGCTGAGGGCAGCCATTGGATGGGTCCGTGTGGATGGCAAAGTTCACCAAAGACAAAGGCAGAAATTAGGAAGGAGGAGAGGATGGTGAGCCAGAGCTCATGCCTCTAATTAATGGTGACTGGTGACTAGGAGGTGGGTGACCGGCAGAGACAAGATGACTGGTGTCGTCATATGGCACTTGCTGCCAGAGAGCAGGGCTTTTGAAGGAGGAAGGGGAATTGTCCCCAACCCCTCCCATCTAAAGCTTTTCCATCTCTGGGCTATTTAGTGAACAAAACTACTTAGCACTGCATGCCTGGCATGAAAGACGACACTACCCTAAAAAAAATTTTTTTTTTAATGTTCACTTATTTTTGAGAGAGAGAGAGAGAGAAACAGTGCGAGTGGGGGAGAGGCAGAGAGAAAAGGAGACACAGAATCCGAAGCAGGCTCCAGGCTCTGAGCTGTCCGCCCAGATTAGTTTCTAATCTCATTTCACAAATTCGTGCATTCGATTGACAACATTCCTATGAGGTACATACTATTATCAGCACCATCTTGCAGTTGAGGAAACTGAGGCACAGAGAGGTTGAGTCACTTGCTCAACCTCACACAGCCAGTCGGTAGTGAGGATGCGATGCAGGAACAGGCCCCGGAGCTTGAAACTCAGCCACAGCACTACACTACCTCTCTAAATGTCCGAAGTTCTCTGCCCTGAGATGCTCTCAGGCTTGCAGAGGAGAGATGAGTACAATCTAGAGTGATCAGTGCTGTGGAAGACACCCCAAGGAGAAGCACATGGATGAAGTGGAGGTGGGGAGATCAAAGGAGACTTCCCAGAGGAGGAGCTTCTTGCATCGCGTCTTGATGGACAAACAGAAGATCACCAGGTGATGGAGGGCATAGGGAAAAGTCTTCTTGGAGCACGTGCAAAGGCACAGTAATTGGAAAGAAGGCAATGCCCATTTAGGAACCCAACAGGCGAATGGGTAGGGGGTCAGAGTGTGAGGGAGGGCATAGCCCTCTGCGTTGGCATAGCATGCCCTCATGAAATATTTGTTCAATGGATAAAGAACCAGTTCCAAGTGTTTTTGTTTGCTGTTAGAGATCTCTCCTCCCATGAATGGACCGAGAACCTACACATATACTCAGCGATTACTTGATCACATGACAAGTAGGTCACAAGGAGCTCTGGACTCCTTGCTAAAGGCAAAACACACTCTATCTATTGCATTGCCTCTATCAGCCAGCCTGGTACTCTTTCCAGGAAACAGGAAAGGGGTCTGCAGTTCACAGTAAACCCATGCTGGATTCTAATTACTACTTGCCTTCCTGTATTCACATGCTAGAATTCTAAAGTTCTAGGATTTTCCTCCTGTTGCACTGATAACTCCTTGGCAGAATCCTTTGCTGGCTCCTCCTCTCCCAAACCTTTTAACATCACAGGGGCCCAGAACTCAGTTTTTGGTTCTTGACTCTTGTCTACCCTTGTTTCTTTCAACGTCTTGTCCATTCTCACTGCTTTCCATGCCATCCACGTACTGATGGCTTCTGCCCCCGGACTCCAAACTGACATATATCCAACTAGTACCCAGCATTTCTGCTTGGACCTCCGACATGGCATTGCGAGCCTCACCTGTCCAAAACCGAGCTCCTGACTTTCCCGCTAAAATCGACTCATCCTGCCAGCTTCCCCAGTGAAGTTAATGGCACCTCCATGTTTTCTGCTACTGAGACCAAAAATTTTTGAGTCCTTGACTCCTCTCTGTCACATCCTACGTCTGAGCTGTCAGTGAATCCTGATGGCTCTGCCTTCTCTGTCTGTATTCAGAACCCACCACTTCTCACCATGTCCTTTGCTGTCACCTGGTTCAAGCCACCATCATTACTTGTCTTTGTTCCTGCTATAGCCTCGTAACAGGTCTCTCTGCTTCCACCTCAGTCATCACAATACCTAGAGTGTTCCTTTTAAAAAGGCAAGTCAGAGCATGTCACTCTTTGGCTTCAACCTGCCAATGGCTTCCTTTCTTGGAGAAAAGCTGAAGTCTTTATAATAACCTGTAAGTCCTACATTTTCTGGCCTCTCTCTTATGTTGTTTCTTGCTGTTTTTCCTTTCCCTCACTCTGCTCTAGCCACAATGAGCTCTGAGCTGGTCCTTAAACATGCAGGCCTGCTCCCACCTCAGGGCCTTTGCACATGCTGTTCTGCCTAGCTTGCCTTCTACTGGATCACCACATGGCTCAGCTCTCACCTCCTTTAGGATTCTGCTCAAATGTCACTATCACAGAGAGGCCCTCTGTGACCAACTAATTTAAATTTACAACATTCTATTCCTTGGAAACCCTTTTTTGTCCTTATCTACTTTTTTATCCTTAGCATTTGTCACCACCTAGCATATTTTACTTAGTTACCTGCCCCTGCCTGCTAGAATGGGAGTCCCGTGAGGGCAAGAAATTCTGTCTATTATAGTCACCATTTTACCCAGAACATAAAACAGTGCCTGGTACTAAATGCTTTAAAAATTTTGTTGAATGAAATGAATTTTTTTTACAGGGGCTGTCTTCACAGTCTCCTGCCATGGAATCCTGTTTTTTTAAAACCTGGGTAATCTTTACCTACCTTTGGTCGTTTGGCACCTCTCGTGTTCTTTATGAATTCCCAGTGGCTCCTTGATGGTGATTCCAAACAGCCCATGAACATGGTCTTAGTTTCTTCTGTACCAATGTTTATGTTACTCCTTCAAGTCTGAAGGTCACATTCTTCGATGAAAGTAGAGGAGGAATTGAATGGTTCTGTCTTCTCATGGTCACTTGTTAATATTATCTCACCTCTTCTGAGCCCACGCTTATTTTTATTAATCTTATTTTCTTGCTAAAAACCCTTTGATTGCTCATAGAATATTTTGAACAACTAATTTCAGGCCATAATATGCTATACCTTTGTGGCCCTCTAAAAATATTTTTATTAGCCAAATTGACTCTTGAATAATTCATTCATTCAACAGATATCTATGTCATGTCTTGGGAATACTGCTGGGAATCAAGACAGCCCTCACAGAGCTCACATGTTAGTGGGGCAGGCATTGGCACATTGGCATATGGAGAGGGTCATCTCAAAGGGTGGTCAATGCTGAGGAAAAGGACACAGGGTGTGGGAGGAAGGGCTACTTTAGACAGGGTGATCCAGGAAACTTCTCTGGGATGACATTTGGTCTGAAAGATGACAAGTGGGCCAATTAAGGATCTGGGGGAAGAGCATTCTCAGTAGAGGGGTCAGCAAGTGTGAAGGTCGTAAAGCAGGAATAGCTCTGGGTATCCCAGGGACAGCAAGGCAAGGGTAGCTGAAGTGTGGTCAATAAGGGGGAGAAGAGGTCAGAGAGGAAAGCAGGGATCTGCTATCCTGCTGAAAGGATATCCTGCTGAAACCTGGGCTGTCAGCTCTAGCCAGGAGTTGGATTTTATTCCCATTGCAATGGGCAGCCCTTGGAGGCTTTAGGCAGAGGAATACTCTCCGATCACATTTCTGTGTGAAGATGGGCTGTGGGCGGGTGACTGTGGAAGCAGGGACGCTTTAGGAGGCTGTGAGTGAGTGAGGAGTGACTGTGGTGTGGATTGGGTGGGCAAGAGTGGAGAAGGACAGGACAGAAATGGGAGTAGTCTGGGTGTCTCTTTGGGGTGGGGCCCACAAGACTTGCCGAGGAACGGGAGTGTGAGGCAGCACAGGGAAGGCTGCAGTGAGAGATGAGCAAACAGTGGATGGCAGGATCAGGGCCCAACTCCTGACCTGGACCTTCCCCCTCCTCTCTCCATTTGGAAATAGGATGCTTCAGAGAGTTCTGGTCTGCCCTAGAACAGACGGGCTTTGGGTTGTGGGAATTCAGACTGGAAGGCAAAAGGAGGTGAGCCCCCTTGGGGAAAAATGTAAAGAAATCTCAAGAGTCTAGGGGCCAGGGGTACTTCCTATTGTTTAGCTGGGGCTTGGGCCTGGATGTTCTGTTCTGTCCACGATGGAACGACTGCCCCCCAGTGGTGTGGAGTCAAACTGCAAGGGCAGGACTCTTCCAGTAACCTAGCATTTCCTGTCACCCCAGGTCTTCAAGTGGACAGGAAGGAATTCTTTCTTTGTGAAAGGAGACTTGGATTCACTGATGATGGGCAGTGGCAGGTGCGTGTCTCAGTCTTCCCCGACTCTGGAGTCTGGGGGTAGTCTGTGTTCTGGTCCCTCTCCCATCCGGAAATACTGGGCAAGGCTGCCCCAGACAAAACGAGGCTGGTGGTTAACTTCCAGGCCTCTCCCTTCAACACTTCCCAGGTGCTGCCCAGTCTCCCAGCCAAACCCGTCAAACCTACTTTAAGTAAACACGGAGAGGAAAGAATGGCATGTGTTTATAGTCGGTGACAGCCTAGTCTGAATGTATGTGATTTGGGGAACAGCATTCCGCATGTTCGGATGAGGCTGGAGTCCAGGGATAGGTGAGCCTTACATGTGCCTGTCAGCCCCATAATCTCAGGGAACATAACTCATCGGGGGAAGGCAGGCCTCTGCCCAGGAACCCAGTGTGCGTGCGTGAGTGCATGCTGAGGGGGATGAGTGGGTTAGGAAGAAGAGGTTAGTCTTACCCCTGGTGAGAACTCCACATTCAGGCAGAGTAAAATCTTACCCTGGGGGCAAAGATGAGAGCATTGTCGGATTAGTAGCAGGCAAATTCTTTGCTCTCCCAACTGCCTGAAGAGCCCCCCACCCTGAGCCAGTTTGGAGAAGAACACAGCAGCCATTGCTGATTTGCAATCGGCAGCCCACTTTCCAGCCCCAGCCTGGTTTGCTGTCAAATGAGGGGATCAGAACGAATGCTTTCTGATGTGTTTTGGGGGTTGAGTCCATGCCTTAAGATTCAGTCCTTTGGTTAAGCATTACCATCTTTAAAATGTTCCACATGTTCTAAACCCGGACTGTGGCGATGGTTATACCACTGTATAAGTTTATTAAAATAACTTAACTGTAAAAAAAAAAATGCTCTAAGCCCTATGGGGAACAACATGGGGAGTTCCCAACAATTCTGGATAAATCGGCTTAAGATGAGATAGTCAAAACAGAGCTGTGGTCATGGTGTGGCCAAAGGCTGATGGTGAGGATCTGGAAGGTCAACCTCCAGGAGTGAGCCATGCCAAGATTTTCCTCTTCTTTTTAGTGGCCAGTTTGGACTGTGGTTGGATGGAGACTTGTATCACGGCGGAAGCCACCCCTGTGCAACCTTCAACAATGAGGTGTTGGCCCGGCGAGAGCAGTTCTGCATCAAGGAACTGGAGGCCTGGGTCCTGAGCGGATGCCCCCATCGTGGGAAGCTTCCTGAAGCAACCAGTGCTCACACTTGCTCATGAATGCTATCTAGAACCTCCTTATAGAGGGCTGCCCATTTTCTCTGAAGCCTGGATGACTGTGGTTGTAAGCAAACCTTCCTGTGGTCTGGGGACCCAAGACAGTCATGGAAACAAGCAATATTCTCCTGGGGATGTGACTCTGAAAGAGTGAAATGCACTCACATCTCATCTGAGCAGCACAAAGTCCCTCATGAAATTTCTTTTTATGTATTTATTAGGTAGGCTCCATGCCCATCCCAGGGTTCAAACTCACAACCCCGAGATCAAGAGTTGCATGTTCCACCGACTGAGCCACCCAGGTGCCCCCTGAAATTTCTTTTTAGAGATTATACAATTAATACATGTTTATTGTAGAAAAACCAGAAGACATTTAAAAAGTTAAAACTGCCTAGGGCGCCTGGGTAGCTCAGCCAGTTAAGGGTCGACTTCAGCTCAGGTCATGATCTCACGGTTTCATGAGTTTGAGCCCCGAATCGGGCTCTATGCCGACAGCCCGGAGGCTCAGAGCCTGGAGCCTGCTTCAGATTCTCTACCCCTCCCCTACTCACACTCTGTCTCGCTCTCTCTTTCAAAAATAAACAAACATTAAAAAAAATTTTTTTTACTTAAAACTGCCTACAATTCAACCACCCCCCAAATCATGAACATTCTAGGCAATGGATATATACATCTTACAAAAATGGGATTCTATTCTGTATGCTTTAGAAATTATTTTAACTTATATTGTCAAACCACAGACACCTGGGCTCAACTGGTGAAACTAAGAAAGACTCCAGTAGCATGTTCCTTTTTCTAGAACATTGAGGGCTTTCTGCCTGCCGTCAGTGTGCCAGGTGCTTGCAAGTCTCTAATTTCATGAGGAAGATGGGAAAGCAGCAAATGAACAATATGCCTATGTGGATAAAGAAGTTGAATCTCTGGGGCAGGTGAAAAAGGAGGAAAGATACGTTTCCTGTCCCAAGAGCTCAGTAAATGAAGAAACATCCAGGGGCACCTGGGTGGCTCAGCTGGTTAAACGTCCGACTTCAGCTCAGGTCACGGTCTCACCGTTTGTGGGTCTGAGCCTTGCTTCTGGCTCTGTGCTAACAGCTCAGAGGCTGGGGCCTGCTTTGGATTCTGTGTCTCCGTCTCTCTCTGCCCCTCCCCCACTCGCACTCTGTCTGTCTGTCTCTCTCAAAAATAAAGATTAAAAAAAAAAAAAAAAAAAAAGAAGAAACATCCATATTTCTTCCTCCTGCCAGAAAACCAGATGACATAAGCCCTGTTAAATATCATCCCCTCTCTTGCAAACCCAACACAGTGTTGAAACATTTGGGTAGATTCCTAGACACATTTCCTTCGTACAAAAGGGTCCAAACTGGGCACATAAGAGAATGTCATGAAGGAAAACACCTTTGGTTTCAAGATGAAGATACATTCATGAAGCTTTATTGCATCTGTTTCCCTCACCCAAATGAAGTAACCAGTCATTTAAATTTGCAGTTCTTACTTAACATTCTCAAGGTGACAAAAGTTCAGTAACTCTAGAGGTTAAGTTGTTAAAACCTCAGTTTTTATACAAATAGTGAAGGCGCTTCTTAGAAAAATTTAACCTTGTAAATGGCACATGGTTCTGATAATTAAAACAGTTGCAAAGAGCATAAAGTGCAGCTGACTTATATGTAAAGGATGCAAACAAAATAGATTCAAGTTATTTCTCAGCAAAATGATACAATATTGAAACTAAAAAAATTCCAGAGTAAACCACAATGATTTAAAGGTAAGAGTTGCAGAAATAAAACAATCTTAGCAGAAAAACATTACATTCTTGACCTTGGATCTGGATACACTAAGTCTGAGCCCTATAGTTCTCCCCCACTGAATGTTTTAGGGGTACCTTGGCCAAAACAGATGTGACCCAGTACCAGGGCTGATTTCACTTGTGCTTCTAGGAGCCCACATGTCCGCATATCCCCACCTACACAGCACTATGGTGGAGGAGCTGGGAAGGGTTTTAATTATTCTCCTATGAATGAGGGTCAACTCTTGATCATCTGCTGGGGGGTGGAGGAGGGTGGTGGTGGTAATACAGAATGGCAGACATTCCTAATACTTTTCACCCTAGGGTCAACAGAACAGAACCTGGTTACATAGCGGAAGGTTACAGCACTCTTAAGACTGTGGATGATGTACCGGCCTGTGGTCGGAGTTCCTCCTTTCCTCCCACTTACTCTTGCCCGGAGCCAGGGCTGGCCCCCCAATCCCAGGCTGCCATGGAGGCTTTTGTAAGGGAGTGTCTATAGCATAAGATAGGGACTTTTATAACTATAGCAAAGTTAAGGACTTTGACTCCCATTCCCCACTGCCCTGCATCTACAGGACCCTCTGGCTACCACCAGCATTGGCTCTAACTCCAGATTTTACTCCTGGTGAATTTCTGCAGAACTGGCAATTGTGTGTATATGGAGGTGGGGATGGGTGTCCTCTGCACAGACTCGCTCAACCACAGTGGTGCACAGGAGGTAAAGAACGAGCGTGGGTATACTGGGCTACAAAGGGGGACCTGGAATTCTGGGGATAATCACTCATCTCATCCCAAGCAGCTCAGTCTTTGCTCTGAAATTCGTAACATGCACATTGAGCCAGCAACAACAAAGTCCCAGCTCTGAGTAGCCCTCAGAAAGGCTCCTGTGACAACCTTTGATCAGCTCACAAGGGAAATTCAGAGAGAAGGCCGGAGGGGAGCCTTCTCCAGGCTGAGCAGTGATCGTGAAAAAGACCTCGGGACATCGGTAGTGAGTAATCAGGACGAAGAAACCGCCCGGGTCTGGAGCTGCATGCAACTGACCCAGAGAACAGCCTGGTTTGGGGGAATCCCTCTGCCACTGGGGATAGGGGTCTCCTGAGAGGCAGTCTCATGTCCCATTTCAGAGGGGGCCAGAGCCCTCAGATACTTCTAATAATCAGGACTCTCACCCAAGAGGTGGAACTCACTTGTCACCCTCATCTACTGTCTAGTCCAACCTGGCTAAAAGGGTGAGGGAAGGTGTTTCACTAATATTTAGATCACTTAAGAAGAATTTTCCTCAAATTCAAGGTGATGGGTACCTCCTCAAGGGGCTAGGATTTTATGTTTTGTTCTTAACCATGGCTGTTTATGACAATCCCAACTTCATACTTCAATGTGCACTTTATCTCATTTCCAAACTTTAAAAAAAACCCAAAAAACAATCATTATGTCATAAGAGTTCAGAGTACATAAAAAAAATATTATTCTAAGAGAATAGACTACAAAGAAGAGAGGCTTTAGTTAATGTTAAAATAGGCAAGGTCATGCTTTCCATATAGCATGTACAGCCAGAGCTGTCTAACACCTTTTTGTTTCTTCGGATAAAAATTACTTAGCTTCAGCATGGGTGTACATTCAAAATGTAAAAAGCACTCGTTGTCACAAATTTGTAGAGTTCATGACCAAATTTCCTAAATTAGCTAATACTGTTGGGGGATGGGGAAGAGGACTTTATGTAAACTATCGGTTGCAAACATTCACACAGAGTCATCTGGAAAAAGCCGGGTTTTAAATTTGGACACTTTTTGTAAGTGATCTGGGCTCTGGGCTGAATCCGGGTTCTTCCACTCCTCTTTTCGAGGTGTTATAAGTGGGGCCACAACATCACTATCCTGTCAAGAAAAGAAAAACCAGGAACAAATAAAATCCAGTTTTCATAATTTTGAGGAAATCCTCAGGTACACATATCCTTGTCTTGCAGATTGCTTCTAGACGAATGTACTCTTGGGAAACCCCAAATTATATATATGCCCTGTGCTTAGGTCCAATTAGAAACACCGCAGTCCTAAGCAGGTAAGAGCCTTTGTAGAAAAAGCTAACAGACCTATTCTTTTCAAAGATGACCAAAAGCAACACCCTCCCCCATTCTATGACCCTCTCCCTTCATACACTTTCATGAAACACAAACTTGGTTTTTCCAGGAAAGAGGGACTTCACTGGGTCCCTGCTTCTCTCCTGCTTACTCCCCTCTGCAGTAGATGGTCCTGGTCTACAAGAGGCCCAAAAGGGGGAAGGACAGGGGTGTCTAAGTGTCCTACTTCAGCTCAGGTCATGATCTTGCAGTCCATGAGTTTGAGCCCTGCGTCAGGCTCTGTGCTGACAGCTCAGACCCTGGAGCCTGCTTTGGATTCTGTGTCTCCCTCTCTCTCTGCCCCTGCCCCACTCACGCTCTGTCTCTCTTGAAAATGAATAAACGATAAAAAAAATTTTTTTAAAGGGGAGGGTAAGGGCAATTTATATGTGCAGAACTTGAACTTTTTCCTGCAAAGTTATAACTTTGGCCCATCAGCATAGATTCCACCCAAAATGAGGAATGACCTCAAAGTGAAGTGACACTATGACTTGAAAGAAATGAGTGTAAGAAGGCCCTCTAAGACCTGACTATCCTAAACTGTTCTTGAACTTGTGCATAGATTCTCTTAGGGTGTATGAGGGTTCAGGAACTCTGAGAGCCTTTACTGCACTAGGAATACAACGTCTGGGTAGAATACATGCTCTTCATTTGCACCTGTGCTCTCAGATCCACTTTTCACCTTTCTGCTGCTCTACTCTATGTAACAGGAGCTGCTTTTTTTTTTTTAATGCTTATTTATTTTTGAGAGAGAGAGACAGAGCATGAAGGGGGGAGGGCCAGAGACAGAGGGAGCTGTCAGCACAGAGCCTGATGCGGGGCTTGAACTCACAAACTGCGAGATCATGACGTGAGCCAAAGTCAGACACTCAGCCGACTGAGCTACCTTAACAGGAGCTCCTCTTATAAAGTATGTTTGCCAGGTCCCCTGCCTACTGGCTTTTGGTTAGGTTTGGCCAAAGGGGGGCACAGGTGGAAGACTGGAAGGGAGGAGGAGAGAGAAGTGAGGGTATTACTCCCCTGAACCCTTCTGGCACTGGCAGCAGTGGCCGTGAGTCTTCTGTGGTTCTAGCTTCTGCAGGTGGTCCCAAGACCTGGGCTCCCACCTCCACCCCCAGAGGTGGTAGCAGCTTCCTGCTGTTGTCTCACTATCCTCTGCTCATTTAGCTCTGCCAAAACTTCTGTATCTTGTCTCCGCTATTAAATTTGTCAAACTACTCTGGATCTGACTTGATAGAGCTACTAAAAGTGGCCATTTAATTGCCATGATACTCCTATCTGGAAGATCTTATAGTACAAGGTCAACATTATTTGCCTTCAAATTCATCTCTATTTCTACCAAGGATCCTTATTTCTACCCATTCTAGTTTCGACTCTAGTGAATTTTATAAATACAAACTTGAATGTCACTCTCGTGCTTAAAACACTTCAATGGCTTCCATTGCTCTTGGCCCACAAGACTATGCAAGATCCCATGGACCCCTCCCTGAATGCACTATGTTCTTGATCATCTTCTGGCCTCCTCCCTTCACCCCCTTTACCCAGGTGACTCCTCATCCATCCTTCAGGTCTCACCTTCTAAATCCTTCTTAAAATAAGCTTTTACCAACCAACCAAGTGTGGCTTAAATCCTTCTTCTTTTGGCTCATCTAAGACTCTGTACACACTGTGCCCCGCCCCAAAGCACTTACCACACCACTGTAATTGTTATTTACTTGTGCGTCTATTAACAGAGTGTGATCCGTGGAACTATGTCTGTCTTAGATACTGTTCCATCTCTGCTACCTAACATAGGACCTAGCGAAAATCCTCATTCAAGGAATGAATGTATCTAGTTTTAAAGTAGTTATTGCCACACGGCTGAACTTCAATAGCTTTTGGTCTCTCTAATTCTAGTCTCTCCTAGTTCCAATCCATCTGCTGCTGGAGTTTTCTTCCTTAATGTTTATTTATTTTTGAGAGAGAGAGAGAGAGAGAGAGAGAGAGAGAGAGAGAGAGAATGTGTGTGTGTGTGTGTGTGTGTGTGTGAGCAGGAGAGGGGCAGAGAGATGGAGAGAGAGAATCCCAAGCAGACTCCACGGGGTCACCACAGAGCCCACCCCAGGGCCTGAACTCACGAAACATGAGATCATGACTTGAGCTGAAACCAAGAGTCAGATGCTTAACTGACTGAGCCACCCAGGTGCCCCTAAAGATTTTTTAAATTATTTAATTAATTAATTAAAATGTTTATTTTTTTTTGAGAGACAGAAAGAGAGAGTGTAAGCATGAGAGAGGGGTGGGTAGAGAGAGAGGGAGACAGAGAATCCCAAGCAGGCTCCATGCTGTCAGTGCAGAGCCTGACGTGGGGCTCAAACCCATGAACCTGAGATCATGACCTGAGCCAATATCAAGAGATGGATACTCAACCGACAGAGCCAGCCAAGCGCCCCTAAAGATTTTATTTTTAAGTAATTTCTACACCCAATGTGGGGCTTGAACTCATGACCAACTGACCAACTGACCAGCTTGAACTCATGCTCCACCAACTGAGCCAGCCGGGCGCCCCTAAATGACTATCATTTAAATGAGAACTTTTCAGAGGAAAGTAAGGATCTCTTTAGGTTATTAATTAAAAACAGGAAATTGTGCAAAGTACGTGAACAACAAACTACGTACCTGTGGCTTGGTGAAGTTTCTGATTAAGCACCAATGAACAAAGTACTGGTGTGCAGCAAACAAGCTCTTTGCATCAGTCTTCTTGCAGTATACGCGAATTAGCTGCTCTGCAAACCTCTCTGGCAAAAGCTCTGAAACCTTTTCAAAGAACAAAAGATTTCACTGTCATCTTGAATTCACACATTGAAGAGAGCTCAGCTGTTCTTAAGCTTCATTCTTTTTTTTTTTTTTTTTTTTAAGATTTTAAGTAGACTGTACCCAACGTGGGGTTTGAACTCATGGACCCCAAGATCAAGAGTCGCACACTCCAGGGGCGCCTGGGTAGCTCAGTCGGTTAAGCATCCGGCTTCGGTTCAGGTCATGATTTCCCAGTTCATGAGTTCGAGCCCTGTGTCGAGCTCTGTGCTGACAGCTCAGAGCCTGGAGCCTGTTTCAGATTCTGTGTCTCCCTCTTTCTCTGCCCTCTCCCACTCACAATGTCTCTGTTTGTTTCAAAAATAAATAGGGGCACCTGGGTGGCTCAGTTGGTTAAGCGGCCGACTTCGGCTCAGGTCACTATCTCACGGTCCGTGAGTTCGAGCCCCGCGTCGGGCTCTGTGCTGACAGCTCAGAGCCTGGAGCCTGTTTCCGATTCTGTGTCTCCCTCTCTCTGACCCTCCCCCGTTCATGCTCTGTCTCTCTCTGTCTCAAAAAATAAATAAACGTTAAAAAAAAAAATTAAAAAAAAAATAAATAAACAAACACTAAAAACTTAAAAACAAAAAAAAAGAAAAAGAAAAAAAAAAGAGTCGCACACTCCAATGACCGAGCAAATCAGGCACCTCAACCTAAGCTCCATTTTTCATGTTATATTAAAAACACCACATTGTTTTGCTGTCTTATCCCAACTGTCATCCAAAGAAAAGAATTGAAGATAGTTGTCATATTGCAAAATGTCCCACAATTTTATATTATTAAGACTAAAAAAAGTTTGTATTATGTAATTATACGTAGATCAGACTCTCATTAGAAGATATGCAAACAAACACATTTAACTTACATGATGTCAACCATACAACACTTCTTTCCCATCAGATTTATAACCTAGCTACCAAACCAAAAACTGTGCTTTCATCTATGTTTAGCAAACAGGAAAAACTGGCTGTTAAGATGATTTACACAAAAATCAGATATACTTTAATTTCAAAAATAATTTTTTTTTTTTTACTGTATACATTGACTTTAGGACCTAACCTGCATGTAAAATGCAGATTTATCATAAATCTGCCAAATGCCACTACAGTATATTTATTTTGCCCAAGTAGTTACCTGATCTTTAGTAATCCTGACTGCTTTGCTGAGGTCACTCTTACAATAGAAGCGAACATGATCAATAGGATTCTTGTCTTCCATTCCATAATCCATGTTGATAACCTTAATAAAAGGAATACATTAGTAATCACTCACAGAACAATGAGAATTGAATTCAAGGTTGTAGGAGCGTCACAAAAAATGAAGCAGAGCTCTCTGGAGGTAGCTCATAGTGGAATGAAAATAACTCTGGTGCATGTGCCGTAGGGATGTGGTCTTGAAACCTGAGTGGGGTGGGGGAGATATTTGTGTTTTCAACATAAGGAGGGTATAAAGTCTGTACCCACTATGTGATAGCCACTATGGTACTACAGATTCAAGGAAACTCGGTACAATCCCAACCCCACAGCACCATGTGGCCTAGACTGAGGTTGAACAAATGATTATAAATGTAATTATTGGGGCACCTGGGTGACTCAGTCGGTTAAGCCTCTGACTTTGACTCAGGTCATGATCTCAGTTCATGGGTTTGAGCCCAGCGTCAAGGTGTGCTGACAGCTCAGAGCCTGAAGCCTGCTTCAGATTCTGTGTCTCCCTCTCTCTCTGCCTCTCACACTCACGTGCTCCGTCTCTCTCTCTCTCTCTCAAAAATAAACATTAAAAAAAATTTTTTAAAGTAATTATCAAGCTACATTTGTTACAAGAGCTACCAAGGAAAAGCAAAGGGTGCTGTCAAACTTTGTAACCAGGGAGCCTTGTGGTCTGGGGCTTTGGGGGAATGACTAGGAGTGTTTCCTGGGAAAGTCACAGGAATGAACCAGGTCTAGGTAGAAAAGAAAAGAATTCCAGGCAGAAGAAAAAGCTCTGAGGCAGACAGGACTGAAATGGTGAGCTGGGTTAAGTAACACTGAAGTCACTGTTGATCTTGGAAGAATAGTTCTAGTATGGTGATGGCGACACACAAAATGTTTAGGAGTAAATGAGAAGTAAAAAATAGAAGACAGGGCGGGTGCCTGGGTGGCTCAGTCAGTTAAGCATCCGACTTTGGCTCAGGTCAGGACCTCGCGGTTCATGAGTTCGAGCACCGAGTCAGGCTCTGTGCTGACGGCTTGGAGCCTGGAGCCAGCTTCAGATTCTGTATCTACCAACCTCCACTTGCCCCCCTGCCCCGCTCCTCCTGTGCTCACTCTGTCTCTCTCAAAAATAATACATAAATGTTAAAAAAATTAAAAAAAAAAAAGAGAAGACAACTCCTAGAAGCTTGGCTGTTAACAAGATGCAAGAAAGAAGAATATGGAGAGGAATATGGTACCTGGGAAAGGTAAAAGGGGGGTACTTTTCAAGGAGTTTGACAGGGGTAAAGGTGCAGTTTGTTTGTTTTTTAAGTTTGTTTATTATTTGAGAGACGTGTAGGCACACACAAGTTGGGGAGGGGCACAGAGAAAAGGAGAGAAAGAGAGAGAATCCCAAGCAGGCTCAATGCAGAGCCCAACGTGGGGCTTGATCCCACAAACCATGAGATCATGACCTGAGCTGAAATCAAGAGTTGGACGCTCAACTGACTGAGCCACCCAGGTGCCCCTGTTTGTTGTTTTCTTAAGATGAAAGTCTGTTTAACTGCTGATGGGAAAGTCAAAGAGACAGGACAGAATGGATACTGTAAGGCTCCACAGAAGTGCTAAGACGAATGGCTCTATTGCCCAATGTGGCAGTCACTAGTCATAGGTGGATTTTTAATTTAAAGTCATCAACATTAAATACAATAAAAAATTTAGTTACTTAGTTGAGGTAGTCACGTTTCAAGTGCTGAACCTGTGGCTAGTGGCTACCAAAATGGACAGCACAGTTACAGCCTGACGCAGGGTTTGAACCCACAAACCGCGAAATCTTGACCTGAGCCTAAGTTGGATGCTTAACCAACTGAGCCACTGAGGCGCCCCTTTCCAAATTTTCTTTAATGAACATGTGCTGCTTTTATAATGGAAGTAGGGAGGCTTTATCTTAAAAAAAAAAAAAAATCTTTACTTAGTATATTTTTGGGCTAACTACTTACATCCACTATGAAGTCTTCAGCCTTTAGTTCAGTTTCTATCAAGATGTCCTTAGGTTTAGAATCAGCGAGATCTTCTGGAAGGCTTTTATAATTTTCCTAGAAAAGACAAGACTCCTTACATTAGAACCCCCGTTTTTCATCATTAGTGTTTGTGCCACAAAAGGTTCCCTCTCTAAAAATGGCACTTTACTAGGAAGAGTGGGTAGAGATACCCCTAACAAATACAGAGCTTCTGGCTTATGCCATCCTTCAAACACATCACAATAGAGTGATTCTCATAACAAAACTTCCACATTAAAAAAAAAAAATGTGGCATTGACTTAATAGGAGGAAAGTGTTATGAGGCAGGGTGTGGTAATCAGTGTGGCTCATGTTACTGGCTTTCCGGCAAACAGAAAAACCTTCCATCAGCAGGAGATGAAAACAGATATGGATATCTGGCATGCACCATCTGGGAGAACCTGATATAATGTGAAAGAAGAAATTAGTAAACAGCAGGTCCTTCGCTTCTCAGAGAAGCTCATGCAGATACCTTATTTTGAGGCCCCATTCATTTTCTTGCCTTTAGATCTAGCCAAAATTTGGGGCACCCCCTCTCACTTCTGGGATGAGAGAATAAAGGTTTAGACTAAGACAGACTTGGGTTCAAATCCTAGCTTCTGTAGGCAAGTTGTTTAATCTCTCCCAAGCTTCAGTTCCTTCATCTACAGGACCAAAGAACACGTTATTGATGAGATTAAGTGAAAATGAACGTAGAGGGCTTAGAACAGAGTCATGATATTGTGATGGGTTAATGGCTTCCTTTTGGAGGTTTCCTCTCTTGGAAGAGAGACATCTTTCACTATTAACAACTCAACTTACCTTTTCAATTTTTGTTGTTCCTTTTGGTTTAGTCTCACCCACATACTTGTATAGATTACGGCATTCAATTTTTTTTAAAATCTCTCGTGCTGCATTCAGTTTGGGATCAGAAGAATATAAAATCTCCAGGAAAATGTTATCTGCCAATTTGATAAAATTTCAGTTATGTTAAGATGGGGACAAAAAAGGTTTAAAGACTCATACACCGCTGTACTTCTGAAAGGATTTTAAGTGGACATTTACAAATGTAAGCACAGTATAACATTCAATGTCTTGGATTTGCTTTAAGATAATCTAGTGCATGGGAAAGGGCATATAGAGATGGCTTAAGGTTGGGTGATGGGTAAATAGGGGTGTATTAATTTGTGGTTGTGCTTTATTTTCTTAAAGAGAATGATACTTACGTAATTATAAAGTTATGTCTGAAATCTACTTCAAAAACAGACCAGTATTTTACGGGAGTGGGTGGATGGAGGGGATGAAGCAAAATTGCCATGTTAGTAATTGTTGCAGCCAAGTGATGGGTACATGGAATTTTGTATGTTTCATAATAAAAAGTTTTTTAAAGTTCCATGATGAAAGTAGAAGGTAGTTGTTTTTAAGATTTTATTTTATTTTTTAAGATTTTTTTTTTAAGTTTATTTATTTTGAGGGGCACCTGGGTGGCTTAGTCGGTTAAGCCTTCAACTTCGGCTCAGGTCATGATCTCCCAGTTTGTGAGTTCAAGCCCCACATCAGGCTGTGTGCTGACAGCTCAGAGCCTGGAGCTTGATTCTGTGTCTCCCTCTCTCTCTGCACCTTCCCTACTCATGCTCTGTTTCTCTCTCTCTCTCAAAAATAAACATTAAAAAAATTGTTTTTAAATAAAAAAATAAATTTAACATTCTATTATTCCAATTTAATTAAGATATTTTGGGGTAGAGGGCTTGCATTGGAAGGGAGGGAAGGGATAAGGTCCACTTATTTCCTAGGAATATTAAGGGAAAAAGACTAAAGTAAGAAAACGGTTCCCTAAGGCAGTGGTCATATGACATTTGCTATGTTTAAGACAGCCAACATCTAGGTAAGCTGAAACATTTATAGGCATTTTTATTTTAATTTTATTTTAAAGTTTATTTATTTTGAGAGAGACAGTATGAGCAGGGGAGGGTCAGAGAAAGGGAGAGAGAGAATCCCCAAGCAAGCAGGCTCTGGGCTATCAGTGCAGAGCCCAACTTGGAGCTCAATCCCAAGAACTGTAAGATCACGACCCGAGCTGAAATCAAGAGTTGGATGCTTAACCAACTGAGCCACTGAGGCACCCCTATAGGAATTTTTATAGGAATTTATAAGTAGGAATTTAGGAAGCAGAGAGGACAAATTATGACATATTCATAAAAGGAACTACTACTCGACAATAAAAAGGAATAAACTACTGATGCATGCAATCTAGATGAATCTCAGACACATAACACTGGGTAAAAGGAGCCCTACAGAGATGAGTACACCTGCCTGATTGCATTTTTGTAAAAGTCTAGAACAGGGTGCCAGGCTGGCTCAGTTGGAAGAGCATGCGACTCTTTTTTTTTTTTTTTTTTTTTAATGTTTATTTAGTTTTTTGAGAGAGACAGAGTGTGAGCCAGGGGAGGGGCAGAGAGAGAAGGAGACACAGAATCTGAAACAGGCTCAGCTCAGAGCCTGACACGGGGCTCAAACTCACAAACTGTGAGATCACGACCTGAGCTGAAGTTGGACGCTCAACCGACTGAGCTACCCAGGTGCCCCGAGGATGTGACTCTTGATCGCAGGGTCATGAGTTTGAGCCCCATGTTGGGTGTAGAGATTACTAAAAATCAATAAACTTAAAAAAAAAGTCTAGAACAGGCAAATAGTGGTTGTTTCTAGGGGTGAGGTGAGGGCAAGAACTGACTGGGATGAAGCATGAGGGAATTTCCTAAGGAGAAGATAATGTTCTGTATCTTGCATGTGTCAAAACATTAGCAAATGTACATAAAATGTGTGCATTTATACGAATTGTGTCTGCATTTTACATCAGAAGAAAAAAAATCTATAAATTATTGTTGAACTTTAATCTTCATGCTAAAGGAGTTAGGGTAAAATGTACTGATCACTGCAATTGACTTAAAAATGCATCAAAACTGGGGTGCCTGGGTGGCTCAGTCAGTCCGACTCTTGATTTCAGCTCAGGTCATGATCCCAGGGTCATGGGATTGATGCTTACATTGGGCTCTGCGCTGATCATGGAGCCTGCTTAAGATTCTTTCTTTCTCTCTCTCTCTCTCTCTCTCCCCGCCCCTCTTCCCAGCTCATACTCTCTCAAAAAGAAAAGAAAAGAAAAGAGAAAAAAAAAGGAAGAAAATGCATCAAAATTCAGATGGGTTAATGGACAGGATGGTAAGTGACAGACAAGTCATAGAGCAAGTTCAGTAAATGCTAGAACTGTACCGGTGTGGCGAGTGTACAAGTGTTCACTGTAAAATTCTTCCAACATTGCTGCAGGTTTCAACACTTCCCAGTAACATGTGGAAAAACATTCTTAAAAATTAAAAAACAGGGGCGCCTGGGTGGTTCAGTTGGTTAAGCGTCCGATTTTGGCTCAGGTCATGATCTCTCAGGTCATGATCTCGCAGTTCATGAGTTCGAGCCCCACATCAGGCTCTCTGCTGTCAGCATGGAGCCCACTTCAGATCCTCTGTTCCTTCTCTGCCCCTCCCCAGCTGTGCTTGCTCTCTCTCTCTCTCTCATAAATAAAATAAACATTAAAAAAATTAAAAAACAAGAAGTGGAGACTTTTATTTTTTTTTTTTAATTTTTTTTTTCAACGTTTATTTATTTTTGGGACAGAGAGAGACAGAGCATGAACGGGGGAGGGGCAGAGAGAGAGGGAGACACAGAATCGGAAACAGGCTCCAGGCTCTGAGCCATCAGCCCAGAGCCTGACGCGGGGCTCGAACTCACGGACCGCGAGATCGTGACCTGGCTGAAGTCGGACGCTTAACCGACTGCGCCACCCAGGCGCCCCATGAGTGGAGACTTTTAGATAAAGTGAGTTGACTTTTGGAAAAGCAGCAAAGGTAAGGAAGGCTCACATGGTCCTATTCCTTCCAGGTTATGTAGTTAAGGCCAGTAAAGATTTTATGACTGCTCAAAATAATATGCAAGGAAGATAAGATTCTGGGTCTCAAATGATGAAAGCTGGAAAATCCATATGCTTATTCTACCATACTCTTGGCAGATAAAGCACAAAAATGTGACCTAACATTTTGTATAGGATTTTTGACATTAATACAATATCCAGGGGTATAACCAGTGGACTCATCCCATTGAACAGGGTAAAAGCTAGTTTGGGTATTATAGAACCTTCAGAGTGAGAGAGAGCTATGTATAGTCATGTAGTAAAACCACATTAGGGGGCGCCTGGGTGGCTCAGTTGATTAAGTATCATCACTGCTGTCAGTGTGGAGCCCGCTTTGGATCCTCTGTCTCCCACCCCCCTCAAAAATAAATAAACCTAAAAAAAAAAAAAAAAAGACCAGGGGTGCCTGGGTGGCTGGGTGAAGCACCCGGCTTCAGCTCAGGTCATGATCTTGCAGTTTGTGGGTTCAAGCCCTGCATCAGGCTCTGTGCTGACAGCTCAGAGCTTGGAGCCTGCTTCGGAATCTGTCTCTCTCTCTCTCTCTCTCTCTCTCTCTCTCTCTGTCTCTGCTTCCTCTCTGCTTGTACTCTCTCTCTCAAAAATAAATAAATGTTAAAAAAATTAAAAAAACAAAGATCACATTAAACTGTATGCTTTATGGTTTGTCACTTAACCCAAAAGTGTGTAAAATCCTGAATTCATTTCTTTTCATCAAAAGAAAGTTGAAATGTAATATAATGTTACAGGATAAATTGTTAGAACTAGCTTCTGATGATGAAGACTGAAGATTTTTTTTCTTAACGTTTATTTTTGAGAGACAGAGACAGAGTGCGAGCAGGAGAGGGGCAGAGAGAGGAAGACACAGAATCCGAAGCAGGCTCCAGGCTCTGAGCTGTCAGCACAGAGCCCCATGTGGGGCTCGAACTCACGAACTGTGAGATGACCTGAGCTGAAGTCAGAGGCTTAACCACCTGACCCACCCAGGCGCCCCACTGAAGATGACTTTTTAAATACAGCATCACCTGCTTCGTTATGAACAAAAGTTAAAATATCCCCAGCTTGCTCAAACTGTTATGTAATCTCTTCTTCCATTCCTATCAACATAACAATGGGAGACTAGTATCTGCTATGATGTTTTTAAAACAACACAGAAACAATTTAGATACACATCATCTCTTATGAGTGAAAGTGTCATCAATCCAATCTAGATTAATTAACCAGTAGGAAAATCACTTATTATAAACTTTAAATATTGTTGTACACAACATTCTGAGTGTGCACAAAGAAATGTAATATGAGGAATCACTATTTAACTTCTAATTTTTGATTTACTTATGTTTGAAAAGTGACTAAAAAGTTCTAAGCCTAAAAGGGACTCTATATCACCTACATGTCTATTTTTAAAGAATAGTATATATTCTATAATATACT
Source organism: Lynx rufus (assembly GCF_022079265.1). Classification (NCBI taxonomy): domain Eukaryota; kingdom Metazoa; phylum Chordata; class Mammalia; order Carnivora; family Felidae; genus Lynx; species Lynx rufus. Next base: position 22,561,256 of record NW_025814896.1, on the reverse strand, counting down.
ATAGTACACTATAATACATATAGTTTTTATTATTAAAATTTTTGTTTCTTTTGGTTATATTTACTGAAATGTATGTTAAGTCTGTTAAACTCAATATGAAATATTTGGGCTCATATTTTGTATGTGCTTCCCACCCCCATATCGTTCTCCTAGTAATCCGTTTTTATTGTTTTACAAGGGGATCAATCTGTGAGTTGTTGGGCATGGAGAATGTTGGTTCTTCAAGACAGTTTGAGAGGCACCGGTGTGAGTCTCGTTCTGGCATTGTGCTTCAGACAGAACCCGGCAGTAGCATCACACACAGGAAGCTCATGTAAAGTGATCTAGGCTGCCTTAGCCCACTCAGCTTGGGTTGTTTTTGCTCATTTGAAAAACCTTCAGCCTTTCCACCGATTCTCTACAAGCTATGTGACTGCTTTCTAACTTTCTTTTTATTTATTTATTTATTTTTAAATATTTTTTTTTCAACGTTTATTTTTATTTTTGGGACAGAGAGAGACAGAGCATGAACGGGGGAGGGGCAGAGAGAGAGGGAGACACAGAATCGGAAACAGGCTCCAGGCTCCGAGCCATCAGCCCAGAGCCTGACGCGGGGCTCGAACTCACGGACCGCGAGATCGTGACCTGGCTGAAGTCGGACGCTTAACCGACTGCGCCACCCAGGCGCCCCTAACTTTCTTTTTAAACAGAGTCAGTTTCATGATCCGCCACGAAGAACTCCAACTTTTGTGGTCTACTTTTGCTTTGCTCATCTTTATGGCTCAGTCAGCACTTTCCCACATTAAAGAACCAGCTGCAACACCTTCACCTCTCCCTTCTCACCCTAAGCTGCAGGTTTTGCTTGTGTTGAAACGTGGCAAAATGCTCTTGGTATTCTGTGTTTTATAACAAAAGTAACGTTAAAAGCAAGTCAGTTTTTTAGTCTGGTATCAGTCCAGCCGTATTTTAAGTTAAATAACGGTGAATATTGGGTACTTAAGTGCCAAGTACTACATACCAGGTGCTATGCCTCATTTAAATACTATAACAAAACTATATGCTGGGTATCAATAGCCCAATTTATAGATGAGGAAACTAAGGTTCGAGAGGTTAAATGATTTTATCAAGGTGATACAGTTAGTACCAAGCAGAGACAAAACTCAAATCCAAAAGTATACAATCACTAGAGAAGCTAAATATATTGGTATGTTTGGAAAAGAACACATCTGCAATCCAGGCACAGCTTACACTTTATCTGAGATGGACTTCCTGTGTTACTGTCTAGCTCTTACCTGTGAGCTTAGTGAAGGCATCCATGTCATCAATTGCCGTAGAAATGTGATACTTTTTTCCTTCAGCACCTACAATTTCTATGTAGGGGTCTGCTTTGAGGAAAGCATCTGTAATCCTAAAGATCATTTCATAAAAATTTATGCTTATGAGAAAATTTGAGTATTTGCTTAATGCCATGCTTAAAGTTAAGGAAACCTTTCTACTTCAGAGAAGTAAAACCCTGAGACGCGATGTTCTAAAGACAACTGTGTTTTTTTTTTTTTTAAACAAACAGATAAAAAAAGACAACTGTTTTTTGATCATACATAAATACATAAATAAGTGCATGGGGATTCATCAGCTACCATGTTTACTGTGATCCAAGCATCATGGTAGGGCTTTAGATACATTATCTTATTTAATCTTTCCAACAAGAAGATAGATGTAATCAGCCTCAATTTTACTAATGCAGAAATTAAGTAATTTTCATTTAATCAAGTTAGGAAGAAGCCATACCAGGGTTTGAAACTAGCTGAATTAAAAACAAATAAAAACTTCTTATCAAAGTAACAACCATACAAATAGATGAATGTGTTCTAACTAGTCTGCTCATGTCAATTTAAAACTATTTAGAGATATGGAATTAACTCACATCCTACTTCTGAGAATTCCTCATGGGTCTTTGAGTCACACAGAGATGTATGGCTATACTTCTATCTGTACTTGGCTGAACTTTTCTGCTATGGTTCTCACTGGGCCAGGGAGAAGAGGTCAAATTCCTGTTGGTCTTACTATCTGCTACTAATTTTGACAAATAATTGACAGGGTAAGGACGGGCGTTAATCTTAATTCTTGAAATTAACTTGTCATTAACTTCAGAATGTCAATTATTCACGTCCCATCTCTCACCTTGATGACTAGTATCCGGCACATGAGTAACTACCTGTGAGGAGGTCTAAGGCATGCTGACATTGCCTCTTCATGTCTCGCTGAAGCCAACTCTTCCACACTTCATCTATCCCCTTTATCTATTCTCCTCCTCTTCCTCCAAATAAGTTTTTACTTTATGCTCGTTTTTGTTGTGTTTAAGGGAACCATTTTAGATTTATTCACTTAAAATTTACTTGAATTCCTAGAAATCTCAACTTGACCCAAGAATCATACTCTAGCAAAGCATCATGAAGAAATTTTATAGGGAAATAGCACTAGAATTTCTTACATTGTATCAATGATGTTGCCAACTTTGTGTTGATAAGCTCTGCGGTGCAAAGAGGTACGGGTATGGAACATGTCATACAGATTCCCAACCTCCTGCAGAAAAACATGAAATAAATATTAATGTAGGTTCAGGTTATGTTACCCTTGTTAGTAGATAAGTCCATAGGATAAGGAAAAGGGATGGTGACAGATGGACAAGAAGGCTATGCATAAGGACTACCTCATTAAAATCCCTGAGCCCACCCATTAAAAAATACAAGGTAGTTTGCAACTTTTGGTTTGAAACTTCTCTTCTTAGTAAACCAAAATCTATTGTTTTAAGTCTGTGGCAGGTTCTGTTTTAGGCATCTTCAATATATTTTTTAATCTCAACAAGTCTAGAAAATTAGGCATTATTCTTTATATATTCTTTATTATCAAAAGAAAGACTTTCTGTAGTACAATACCATACTACTCTTTAGCTACATGACTCTCATCTAGCAGAGACCTAATGATTTAGTATTTTACCTATTATGAAACACTAACATATATCACTAACTATGGTTAAGGATGAGACTTGAGCCAAACTTTCTAGGCTGAAACTTCAGTTCCGCCTTTTATTAATTGTATGTCTTCTTTGCTTCAATTTGCTCACCTGTTAAGCGGGATAATAATAGTATCTATTTCATACTGTTGTGAGAGTTGAGTTAATCCACCCAAAGCACCTAAAAACAGTGCCTCGCACAATACTTAATAAATGTCTGTTGTAACTTTGTTATTATTTAACAATGCAGTAGCAGTGAAAAGAACTTTAAGACACTTAACAAGTGCTAAGCATTAAGTAAAGAGACTGATAATTTACCAAGTTCTGATTTTTCCGAATTATTGAATGATTACTTCTAGATTTCAAACTATGAACTACACCTTCTTTGTTGTTTCCTCTGATCTAGCTTACCTTATCTCTAGTACAAATACGCTTCCTATCATCTACTTCACAAACACGGGCAAATTTGATAAAGCGCTGGTAATCAAAATTATTTTGGATTCCAAGATGATGGCAGTCCCTAGAAAGATTCCAAAGCAGAGAGATGAAATTTGTCAACAAGAAAACTATACCTTAAGTATCAACACTAAATGTATATAACAATTTTTTTATTTTATTCATTTATTTAAATAAAATTTGTATATATTTAAAGGATATGAAGATTTTAACCAATTTTTCTGAAGTGTTCAGTGCATACCTGGCAAAATAATCCCATTTGTCCACATCAATGCCATTTCTTTTATTGGCCACTATCTCATAAAGGAAGCTTTTCTCTTTAGGACGCCCTTTGTATGGCCACTGGAAGACAAGAAAACTCACCAAAAGTTTTAGGATATGAACGAAATCTATTTACAAGCAAAGCAACTGTGTTAATCTAAAAATTATAAACAGAGGGGCACCTGGGTGGCTCAGTCGGTTGGGTGTCTGACTCTTGATTTTGGCTCATGTCATGATCTCACAGTCATGAAATCAAGCCCTGTGTTGAGCTCTACACTAGGCATGGAGCCTGCTTAAGATTCTCTCTCTCCCTCTGTTCCTCCCCTGCTCGTGTACAAGCTCTCTCTCTCTTAAAGAAAAATTAAATTAAATTAAATTAAATTAAATTAAATTAAATTAAATTTGGGGCGCCTAGATGGTTCAGTCAGTTAAGCATCTGACTTCGGCTCAGGTCATGATCTCGCAGTCTGTGAGTTCGAGCCCCATGTCAGGCTCTGTGCTGACAGTTCAGAGCCTGGAGCCTGCTTCAGATTCTGTGTCTCCCTCTCTCTCTGCCCATCCCACGTGGATTCTCTGTCTCTCAAAAGTGAACAAGCATTTGAAAAAAATTTTTTAATTAAATTAAATTAAAAAATATATTTTATTTTTAAATAATCTTTATGCCCAACATGGGGCTTGAACTCAAAACCCCGAGATTACCACTCATGTACTCTGCCGACTGAGCCAGCCAGAAGCCCCAAACATGTTAATTTTAATGGAGAAACAGGACACGCCCTTTTACATTTTTCAAACAATGTTACTTCAGGCTTCTATATAGAATACTACATATATATTCATCAAAAAACATTTACATATGTATTTTAATTTGGGAGGTAATTTCTAAAGAACGGTTAAGAGATGAAAAAAATAGATAAGTCTTTTTATTTTTTTTGCACTAAACAGTAGAAATACATAATGTATTTTATCATTTAGTCTCCCTAAAATAGCCAAATATCTCTCTTCAAATAGCTCTGAAGGATAAAAAAAAAAAAAAAAAAAAAAAGCTCTGAAGGAAACTAGAAAAGACTAGATGGAAAACACAGTCAATTCAAATTAAGTTGTAAACAAACTTACCAAAGAATCTTTGATTGGTGATTCAAGTGGTCCTGTAATTTGTTCCTTGATAAAGCAAATATCTTCTTCAGGGATGAGACCGTAATGTTCCATGACAGCTTTGAGTCCATTAGAATTAACTAGGTGCTCAAACATCTTCACTGAGCCCTGTTCATGCTAGGAAAAGTCAGCACAATATGATCTGTTATAGACTCTAGTCCATCAGGGACTCCAAATAATTCAAATTATTCTTGATTCCAGGTAATTCAGAGATAAGGTTCCAATGCATGTTAATTATCTAGTTCCCAACTACCATCTTACAGATATTTTAAAAAACCTGTTAAATTTGTCTGTAAACAAATAAACCTTTTACATATCATGTTCATTATCTCATAAATATATTTAATGAGATATATAATTTATAGTGCAGAAATATTGTATAGTACAGTACAAAAGAATATTACCCAGTCATACAGATGGGATCCTGCTTTAATGAATATCACTATAAAATTCAGTTCTATTGTTTCATCAGGCTTGGAACATTTGAAGTTACAAATTCTGTTAGCACTTCCATCTGGTGGTGAGAAGGAGTAACTGCAAACTTGCCACTTAAGAACAAAAGTGTTTAGAGTTCTAAAGTCAAGATCTAGGGGGGGAATCTCAAATTGGCCTCTTTTTACTCATCTGTCTGCTCACTCATTCATAATTGTAAACATCAAATGATCCCCTGAAGATACTGGCACCATCACAGGTCTTACCAAAACCCGACTCAATATGAAAACAAAACCCTGAATGGTCCTGTAACTACTTTTTTTAAGTGAATCAAGATACATATTAATTACAACAAGGAAAAACATAGTTCAGGTTTATAGTGAAGAAATCTGGTAAACATTGCCTTAAGTGATCAAAGTTAATGTCACCAGCATTGTGTTAAACAGAGTTTCCGTGCCTCTGATGCTAAAGAAGATATAATGTGGCATTCTGCCAAAAATACATAGTCTGACACTATGTATCAGAAAACTGCAAACTAAAGGACATATCAGAAACAACTCACCTGTACTCTTCAAAAAAATAACAAGATCATGAAAGATAAAGACTGAAGAATTGTTCCAGATCAAAGGAGACTAAAAAGAAATAGCAACTAAGTATGATTTATGTACGGATTGGGGAGGAATAAAGTTTTCTTTCTCCTTTTCTGCATGGACAATTGATGAAATTTGACAGAAACTATAAACTAAATAATAGTATAGCATCAGTATTAATTTCTTGATTTTGATACCTGTACTGAGGTTATGTAAGAGAATGTTCTTGTTTTTAGGAAATACCCACTGAAGTATTTAGGAATATAGGGGTATGTCTACAACTCACTTTCAAATGGTTCAGAAAAAATTTTACTTTTTTTAAAGATTTTTATTTTTAAGTAATCTCCACACTCAACATGGATCTCAAACTTATAACCCAGAGACCAAGAGTCTCACACTCCACTAACTGAACCAGCCAGGCACCCCGAAAAAAAATGTTATTTATACAGAAAAATTTAAGTCCCACAAAGATAACATGGACAATTACAATGAAAATTATAAGCAACTTAGGAATAAATATAACAAAAGATATAGAAGACCTTTATGGAGAAGATGATAAAATTTATAATAAAGGGCAAATGGCCAAAGATACTCAATAAAAGAAAAGAGATGAAAAGTTATTATAAAGTAATAATAATTAAAGTGTGAAAGGGGCGCCTGGGTGGCGCAGTCGGTTAAGCATCCGACTTCAGCCAGGTCATGATCTCGCGGTCCGCGAGTTCGAGCCCCGCGTCAGGCTCTGGGCTGATGGCTCGGAGCCTGGAGCCTGTTTCCGATTCTGTGTCTCCCTCTCTCTCTGCCCCTCCCCCGTTCATGCTCTGTCTCTCTCTGTCCCAAAAATAAATAAAAAAAAAACGTTGAAAAAAAAAAATTAAAAAAAAAAAAAGTGTGAAATAGAAGAGAATCCAGAAGGATTCATCATATATGGGAAGTTAATAAATGTTGGGGGTGTGTTATAGATCAGCAAGGAAAGAATGAACTGTTCAGTAAACAATCATCCATGTTTTAAAAAAAGACATTAGATTTCTACTATGCACATGCACAAAAATAAATCCACATGAGTTAAGGACTTATATGTGAAAGGCCAAATATCTATTATTTTTAAAAATCTAGGTATGTATGTATGTATGTACGTTTGTTTGTATGTATTATTTGAGAGAGAGAGCGGGGAGAGGGGCAGCGGGGGAAAGGGAGAGAGAGAGAGAGAGACTCAAACGTGGGGCTCAACATGGGGCTCAATCCCATAATGATGCTCAACCAAGCCAACCAGGTGCCCCAAAAGGTCAAACATATAAATAAAAGACATGGAAATGGCTGAGTAGATCCTATTTAGATCAGCCTTGCTGAAGAAAACAACTGTTAAGTCTGGACAACTTCCTAAAAGTACTGGAGAGCGACCAAAGTAGGCAGATGTCAGCAGGAAGTTAATACTTGGAAAAAAAGAGCACGGGGCAATATTCCAATTCTTTTATGGCCTTTAGTATGAGGCTCCCAGGAAGCAAAACTATAGAGAAACTATCGATCTCAGTTCATTAAAGAACCAGAACACTTCATCAACATTTAAAATTTGTTTCTCAAAAAGTACCATTAAAAAAAAAATGAATTGGAGGGGTGCCTGGGTGGCTCAGTCAGTTAAGTGTCTGACTTCGGCTCAGGTCATGATCTCCCAGTCCATGAGTTCGAACCCCGTGTCGGGCTCTGTGCTGACAGCTCAGAGCCTGGAGCCTGCTTCAGATTCTGTGTCTCCCTCTCTCTCTGCTCCTCCCCCACTCATGCACTCACTCTCTCTCTCTCTCTCTCTCAAAAATAAATAAATATTAAAAAAATTTTTTTAATGAATTGGAGGGGTGCCTGGCAGGCTCAGTCAGAAGAGCATGTGACTCTTGACCTCGGGTCGTGAGCATGAGCCCCACATTGGCTGTAGAGATTACTTAAACGAATGAATGAATTTGCAAGTAAGAGACTGAAGAAAAAATATTCACAATACATATATCTGACCATTATATATATAGTTACTATACATACTATTACATAGTTATATAAGTAATTAATCAAATCAACAATCAAAAAGCAAACAACAACATTTTTTAAATGGGTTAAGTGTTGAAAGAACTCTTCACAAAAGAAGATACATCAATAACAAAGTACAGGGGGGCACCTGGGTGGCTCAGCCTGTTAAGCCTCAGACTCTTGATTTCCACTCCGGTCATGATCTCACAGTTTGTGAGTTCGAGCCCCATATCCAGCTCTGTGCTGACAGTGCAGAGCCTGTCTGGGGCCCTCTCTCTCTGCCCCTTCCCTACACTTACTTTCTCTCTCTCTCAAAAATAAACTTAAAACACACACACACACACACACACACACACACACACACACACACACAAAACAAAAAAACAAAGCACAGGAAACGGTATTCAGCATATATCAGAGAATGCCAAAAAAAAGAAAACAAAACAACAAAAACCCAAAACCCCACAAAATACCACTTCACACTCATTAGAAAGGCTAATCTAAAAAATGAAATGATGAAGCTACAGAACAACAGGAAATCTCCCACAGTGCTAACAGAGGGCAAAATGGTACAACAACAGGGGAAAGGTCTGGCAGTTTCTTTTTTTTTTTTTTTTTTCTAATTTTTAAGTTTATTTACTTATTTTGAGAAAGAGAGAGTGAGAGAGAATGCGCGCAGGTGCGTGTGCACACAAGTCGGGGAGGGGCAGAGTGTGGAAGAGAGAACATCCCAAGCAAGCTCCGTGCTGTTAGTGCAGAGCTCAATGAAGGGCTCTATGCCACGAACTGGGAGATCATGACCTGAGCCTAAATCAAGAGTCAGACACCGATGCTCAACCGACTGAGTCACCTAGATGCCCTTGGCAGTTTCTTATAAAGTAAACATGCACCTACTCCATGATCTAGCAATTCTACTCAGGTATTTTACCTAAAAGAAATGAAAACATTTTCCATAAAAATGTTTTGCAACCTTATTTGTAATAGCCAAAAAGTGAAAACAACCCAAATTATATTGAAGGGGAAAAGTACAAACAAATCACAATTTACTCACACAAGGGGATACTAGTCAGCAATAAGCAGGGATCAACAGTAATGCATGCAACATGATAGAATCTCACAATCATCATGTTGTATGAATAAAAGCAAAACACTAAAGGGGCGCCTGGGTGGTGCAGTCGGTTAAGCGTCCAACTTCAGCCAGGTCACGATCTCGCGAACCGTGAGTTCGAGCCCTGCGTCAGGCTCTGGGCTGATGGCTCAGAGCCTGGAGCCTGTTTCTGATTCTGTGTCTCCCTCTCTCTCTGCCCCTCCCCCGTTCATGCTCTGTCTCTCTCTGTCCCAAAGATAAATAAACGTTGAAAAAAGAATTTAAAAAAAAAAAAAAAAAAAAAGCAAAACACTAAAGAGTATATATGATATGATTCTACTTGCATGAAATCTAAGAATAGGCAAAACTAATCTATATTTTAAAAAATCAGAAGGTGATGAGGGAGAAGCAGCCATCAACTGAGAAGGGGCATAAGGGAATTTTCCAAGAAGATGAAGACATCTTGTATCCTGACTTGGGTAGTGATTACATGGATATATCTATCTGTAAAAATTCACTGAACCATGGTGCCTGGCTGGCTCAGTCAGTAGAGCATGTGACTCTCGATCTCAGGGTCATTAGTTTGGACCCAATGTTGGGTGTAGAGATTACTTGAGATAAATAAACAAACAAACTTAAAAAAAAAATTAAGATTGGTACCAACTTACTATATGTGAATTATTCCTTTATTTTTTAAAATTAAAAAAATTTTTAATGTTTATTTATTTTTGAGAGAGTGAGCAAGCTAGTGGGGGAGGGGCATATAGAGAGAGGGAACAGAGGATCCGAAGCAGGCCCCACACTGACAGCAGAGAGCCCAATGCAGGGCTTGAACTCACGGACCATGAACCTAAATCAAGAGTCAGATGCTTAACCAACTGAGCCACCCAGCTGCCCCTTGAATTATTCCTTTAAAAGAAAAAGAAAAAAAAAAAAGGGGTGCCTGACTGCCTCATTTGGGAGAGCATGTGACTCTTGATCTCAAGGTCATGAGTTTGAGTCCCATGTTAGGTGTAGAGATTACTTTAAAAAAACATAAGAAAGAAAAGAAAAGAAAAGAAAAGAAAACAAAACAAAACAAAAGAAAACAAAAGAAAAGAAAACAAAAGAAAAAAAGAAAGAAAGAAAGAAAGAAAGAAAGAAAGAAAGAAAGAAAGAAAGAAGAAAGAAAGAAAGAAAGAAAGAAAGAAAGAAAGAAAGAAAGGGAAACAGGGAGGAAGGAAGAGGGGAAGGAAGAGAAAGAGAGGAGGGAGGGAAGGAGGGAGGGAAGAAGGCAGGAAGGGAGGGAGGAAGGCAAGAGGAAAGGAAGGGAAAGAAAAGGAAAGAAGGAAGGAAGGAAGGAAGGAGGAAGGAAGGAAGGAAGGAAGGAAGGAAGGAAGGAAGGAAGGAAATAGAGGTTGACATGGAAGGAGGATTCAGTACATATTAATATCCTTTACTACAGATTCCAGAAATATAGTGTGGAAGCCAGCCTAACTTCACTTTCCAAAACCTGATTCCAAAAATATGGGTCAGCCACCTCCAAATCCCTAATAATAAAATGGTTCATTTAATATAAACAATGAAACTTGGCTGGTATCAGTTACTTCATGATAAAAATGGAGTTAGCTATTATTTTACTTTTCAATAATATGACAGAATAGTAAAAGCATTAAATTAGCATCTAGAAAACCTGGTTTTCTACTGCTGGCTCCACCCTTTAACAGCTTTGTGATTTTTTTGTGTATCAGTTCAATACACCTCTGTGAGCTTCAAGTTCCTTTACACTTATAAAAATGGAGATAATGATTCTTCCTTTATAGACTACTGTGAGATCAAATGAAACATTATGTATTTGTATATGATTGCACCCTGAAAACTGTAATGGGGAAGTATACTATAACACAGCAATGGTTGCTTAAATAGTCTTTACTTTATTGACTATTGAATATATGAAAACATACCGTCCATTCCACATCTGGGCGAGCAAGTGGAATAAATCTTCCATCAAACATATGAGAAAATGGCCCATGACCTAAAAAAACAAAAGCCTTAAAACTGCTTGCAAACTGGTAAAAAGTGAACCTATTTTTAATCTTTTTAGCGAAAATTGAATATCAACAGAAATTAATACTTTATAAGTACTTTACAAAGAGGAACAAAAATCCTTCCTTCCTATTTTCTAAAACAAGAAAATAAGAAACAAAAACATATAGGAAAGTGAACTGCCCATGGAGGGGTCTTTGAGTCGTCAGAGCTCACATACATCTGATGAAAGGACAGTTCTGTGTAACTAAAAGGAATATTAATGAAAAACTTTGGCATCTTCAGATTGAATATTTATATTAGAATAGTCATTTTAAGATCATCCACTGAGGTGGAGGAAGAAAATAATAAAACTTTATTTTTCTACTCTCATCCTTTTAAAACATTTATTTTCATGTAAATTGTATAATTTACATAATACATTTTATAATAAATATACACGCTTGGGTTTTTACTGCTGATGTGGGCAACCAAAAGTGGAGATCACTAGTTTATCTTATTCATAAGTGATTTTAACATTCCACTCATTTAATACTATGAAACTTTGTTGACACACAACTCTGTAATTATCAGAATTTCTGAAGTGAGTTACTTGGCTAAAGAGGGACCCCACCTGGACCAGCCCTGGGCCTTTTTGCATGTCACAGTCTATAGAAAAAGGCTCATTAATGCAGTGCTCAGACTCCTAGACACTGACAAAGTTTCCCAATGATCCCCTCTAGAATCTGTTAAATTTATCATCTAGGAGTGGTACTGGTCCTGCTGAAATCTCCAAGGGGACATGCTAAAGAGAGTGCCTTATCCCCTTGAAAATCTGGCTGTTCAAACACAGATACCTCCCTTTCTCTACCCTCAGGGCACACACAAACTCTCAGGATCCTCCAATAGGTAGGAATAAACTACAAAGACATGGGGTTGAAAACTCCTGTAAAAAAGAGGACAGTCTCTCCCTCTCTCTTAAGTTTATTTATTTATTTTGAGAGAGAGCGCATATGCACAGGGGGAGGGCAGAGAGAGGAGAGAGAGAATCCCAAGAAGGCTCCATGCCCAGTGTGGAGCCCAGCTCAGGGCTCAGTCTCACAAACAGTGAGATAATGACATGACCTGAGCCAAAATCAAGAGTTGAATGCTTAACCAACTGAGCCACGCAGGCACCCGTCTTTTCTCTTTCTTTGTCAAAGAAGGATGATATTCTACTTGGATTAAAATGGTCTAAGACCTCACATGGGTCAGGAGAGAAAAGGAGTTCTCTAAATGTGTTGTTAATCTGCTAGGGAAGATTATGTATTTTAGGTATGAGAAGAATGAATTTGATAAAGTAACTGACAGAAAATGGCAACAAAAAGAATAAAGGAAAGATAAAACTCATATCATCCTAAACAGAGTAGTCAAAAATCTCACTATTAGAAGGTCCTTTTGGGGCACCTGGGTAGCTCAATCAGTTGAGTGTCCTACTCTTGATTTCAGCTCAGGTCATGATCCCAGGGTTGTGGGATCAAGCCCCACATTGGGCTCCACAGCATGGAGCCTGCCTGGGATTCTCTTTCTCTCTCTCCCTGTCTCTCTCACTCTCTCCCTCCCTCTCTCACTCCCTCCCTTTTCCCCACCCCCAGCTCCTCACACTCTCTGTCTCTAAAAAAATTTTTTTAAATAAAAAAATTAAAAATGTAAATATCCAAAAAAAAAAAAAAGTCCTTTCATATAACTTGTAGCAAAATTGTTTAATGTGGGAAATACATTTAAAGACCACAAAAAATAATAGCAAAGCTTTGAGCTTATGAATCATTCTAGGAAGAAGCAAGGGCACATTTATATTAATGTTAACTGCAGAATTAAAACACAACTTTCAGGGGCGCCTGGGTGGCTCAGTCGGTTTAAGCATCTGACTTTGGCTCAGGTCATGATCTCACAGTCCGTGAGTTCGAGCCCCGTGTTGGCTCTGTGCTGACATATCGGAGCCCAGAGCCTGCTTCAGATTCTGTGTCTCCCTCTCTCTGACCCTCCCCCGTTCATGCTCTTTCTCTGTCTCAAAAATAAGTAAACATTAAAAAAATTTGTTAAACACTACTTTCATATTTCTTTCCATTATTAGATTTTTTAATTCCAAAAAGAGATAACTTGTTATGGTTTTATGTTAACAACTTTGGTTCTTTGTACAGCATACCGAGATCATGACAAAGGCCAGCAATCTGAACACAGAGCACATCCCGTTCACTTATCTGCAGCTCTGGTTGTTTTTCACGCAGTGCACGAACAAGACATCCCGCTAGATACCCTACGCTGCAGAGTAAGCAAAACAAAACAACATAAAGTCACTCTTCCATTTGAAAGATGATACTTCTGGAACTCAAGAATTCTAATATGTTTCTCAAATGTTTTAATATATTTCTACAAGTTAACAGAATAGTCGGTTTGAGAACTAGGCAGAAACACAAATAGAATCCTCAAAGCAGGACCTATTGGCTCACAATCAGTTAATTATTAGGGAAACGCAAAATCAAAACCACAATGAAATACCCCCTCACACTCATTAGAAAAGCTATAAAACAAAACAAAACACAAACAAACCCCCCCCACACACAAAACAAAAAACAAAAAAACAAATGTTGAGCAGGATGTGGAAAAATTAGAACCTCGTGCACTGCTGTTGGGAATGTATAATGGTGCAACTGCTATGAGCAATATGGTGGTCCCTCAAAAAATTGAAACTAGAATTACCATATGATCCGGCAGTCCCACTCGCGGTATATAACCAAAAACACTGAAAGCAGTGTCTCAAAGAGGTATAAGCACACCCATGTTCCTAGCAGCACTCAGTCACTCTGCACCAGAACTCTGTCTGGCTCTCCCTGCTCCTGTTCTGGGCAAGCCCAAGTCTAAGTGGATGATGTGATCATTGAGGATTTGTCAGGCTACATGGAATACTACTTATATATTCCCAAGAAAATGCCCCACATGGCAGAAATGATGTACACCCGATAGCAAGAAGCTAATTAATATGATTTAAACCAATAAAGGGTTGCCAAAGAGATTTAGTTAATGGCAGACCTTGTGGCCACATCGTGTGAGAAGACGTCTCCTTATGCTCACTGTGCTTGCAATAAAAACTTTTTTCAGGCGCGCCTGAGTGGCTCAATTGATTAAGCGTCCGACTTTGGCTCAGGTCATGGTCTCGCAGTTCATGGGACACCTGGGTGGCTCAGTTGGTTAAGCGTCCTACTTCAGCTTAGGTCATGATCTCATGGTTCATGAGTTTGAGCCCCACATCAGGCTCTGTGCTGAGGGCTTGGAGCCTGGAGCCTGCTTCAGATTCTGTGTCTCCCTCTCTCTCTGCTCCGCCCCCACTCACATTCTATCTGTCTCTCAAAAATGAAATAAACATTAAAAAAAACTTTTCTCAAAAAAAAAGTCAAAGAGGTAGAAGCAACCCAATGTCCTCTCACAAACGAAGGGATAAACAAAATGTGGTATAAACATACAAAAGAATATTATTCAGTCTTAAAAAAGAAGGAAATTCTCACACATGCTCTAACATAGATGAACTTTGAGAAAATTATGCTAAGTGAATTAAGCCAGTCACAAATAGATAACTACTGTATGAGGTACCTAGAGTAGTCAAATTCATAGAAACAGAAAGCAGAATGGTGATAGCCAGGGGCTAGAGGGAGAAGAGAATGAGGAATTGTTATTTAATGGAGAAGAGTTTCAGTTTTGCAAGATGAAAAAGTTCTGGAGTTTGGTTGCACAATAATATGGATATATTTAACACTATTGAAGTACACTTAAAAATGGTTAAGATGGTAAGTTTTATATCCTGTGTATTTTACCACAATTTTTTTTTCAAAAAAGCAGGACTTCTGGTTTTATAACATAGATTGAAGATAAAGTGCCCAACAAATGTTAAATGCACTTTTAGCACTTCCCTCAGAAAGTAATTCCTGAGTGAATACAGTATCTTTCTTTCTCTGCTTAAACCCTAACTCCACAAAGCTACAACTGCTACCTTGGTCTGGTAGGGCCTCTG
The DNA here is from genome assembly GCF_022079265.1 of Lynx rufus. Classification (NCBI taxonomy): domain Eukaryota; kingdom Metazoa; phylum Chordata; class Mammalia; order Carnivora; family Felidae; genus Lynx; species Lynx rufus. The sequence continues at coordinate 22,546,227 of NW_025814896.1, read as the reverse complement.
CTTAAACCCTAACTCCACAAAGCTACAACTGCTACCTTGGTCTGGTAGGGCCTAGTAAGTTTTCAATAAATATTTGCTGATGAATGAATAAACATCTGAATAGACACTTGTCTTCTGGCTAATTAAAAACACTTCAAAAACAAAACACACACACTTCAAAACAAACAAACAAATGTAAAACAGTGTGAGTAGTCCATGAAACCTAGAAAATTGTCTAGTTTTTTCCACCCCAGCCCATGTTCTCCTGGTTCTAGATTCCATAACGGAAAAGCAGACCAAATTCTCAACTAGTTGTTTGAAACAGAGGTGCCACCTTTTCTACGCTTGTGAATGCTCTTCTGATTTACACATTTCCTGCTAGGTTAAGAATATTATCTGGTTTCGGGGCGCCTGGGTGGCTCAGTTGGTTAAGCGTCCGACTTCGGCTCAGGTCATGATCTCACGGTGTGTGAGTTCGAGCCCCCTGCGTCGGGCTCTGTGCTGACAGCTTGGAGCCTGGAGCCTGTTTCAGATTCTGTGTCTCCCTCTTTCTCTGACCCTCCCCTGTTCATGCTCTCTCTCTGTCTCAAAAATAAATAAATGTTAAAAAAAAATTTTTTTTAAGAATATTATCTGGTTTCAAAGGGCAATTCTTTATAAGACTAAACAGGAAAATTAAATAATAAAATTTACAACATTAGTTATATCAGTAACCAACCCATGTTTAAACAAATATGTCATCGAAATGGCCTGTCAATAGATACTTTCATTATCTTTCCAGTGAGGATCTGAATTGGCTTATAAGAGTACATAAAATAGGGGCGCCTGGGTGGCTCAGTTGGTTAAGCGTCTGACTTTGGCTCAGGTCATCATCTTGAGGTTTGTGAGTCCAAGTCCCGCATTGGGCTCTGTGCCGACAGCTCAGAGCCTAGAGCCTGCTTTGGATTCTGTCTCTCTCTGCTCTTCCCCCACTCATGCTCTGTCTCTCTCTCTCTCTCTCAAAAATAAATAAGCATTAAAAAATTTTTTTAAATACATAAAATATAGCAAGGTAAATCAAAGCCTCAATTTTCTCAACAAAATATGGATATTATTACCATTTTGTAAAACTATGCTCTAAAAGGTCATTATTTCATAAGATAAGGAAAGTACTTAAATAACTGTAAATTCCCCATCAACTGCCTTCTTACCCTAGACTGTGCTCAAATCGGTTGTGCGAAGCGCCTGGAAAAATATAGTAACTGCCACCCAACTGTTTGATATATCGAAGCCGCTGAAATTGAGGTGTGTCGATGATTCGGATGAGGAGAGGGTGGAGTTCAATGTGGCCATGGATAGGATCATTAATGACCTAGAAAATGTTTAAATTAATATCAATAACAATATATAATTCCATCTAAAATTTTTGTGCAGCCGTTCCTATCTACAGTGCACAATTAAAGCTATTCAATTGTTCTCAAGTAAGAATACTTCTACAGGAAATAACAAGATATTAATATCATTACCTTATTTAGGTATCACTACCAGACAGATCAAGTATATTGGATCTGGGTATATTTTACTTCTTCTTAATGGATTCTAATATAGAAAAATAAGGAATTCAATTTTTTTATTGTGTATATGATTTGATTAGTCTTTAATAAGTTAGTCTTGTATTCAAGTTAAACGTACTCATTTAACACACTCATTCAGATCATATAAGCCTTATTGCTATAGACAATGTGTCTGTTTTTTTCCTAAATGTATCTATATGGTATCCATTAGGAAGAGAGGGAGTGAGGAAGAAAGAATGGGAAGCTTCCTACCATATAGATAAGAAATTTTGGGCAGGAAAATGAAATTCTATACTACTCAATGTCACTCAGAAATACGTATACTTAGTGAAGATAAATTTTACAATTATTTATTACTCTAAGCTTAAACAGGGTTAAATACAGGTGAAGATTTAATGTCCCTCAGTGTTTCTTAAAATAAAGATACATCTTAACTATCCATAACCGCCTTTTAAAGAGAAAGACAATAAAAAAGGAGTGGCCCTTGTGTGGCTCATTTGGCTAAGTGTCTGACTCTTGATCTCGGCTCAGGTCATGCAGTTTGTGACTTTTGAGCTGATGGGATAGAGCCTGTTTGGGATTCTGCCCCTCCTCCACTTGTGTTTTCTCTCTCTCTCTCTCTCACTCACTCAAAATAAATAATAAAAAATTTTTTTAAAAGAAAAGAAAAAAGGAACTTAATAAATGATCTGATGCATGATTTTCAAACTGCTTCAAATTTTTCCATGAAGTTCCTTAAAAATGTATGGAATTCTGGGAGGTGAAGGGCCTTGTCTACTGCCATATTCTCAGAACTCATCACGCAGCGTAATGCCTGGCACACAGTAGGAACTCAAATATGTTTTAAATGGTTACTGTTGAACTGCCATTGCAAAGATACAAATATTTTTTAAAGGTTTATTTATTTTTTTGAGAGAGAGCATGAATGGGAGGAGGGGTGGAGAGAGAGGGGGGGACAGAGGATCCAAAGCAGGCTCTGTGCTGACAGCAGTGAGCCCAATGAGGGGCTCAAACCCACGAACTGTGAGATCGTGAGTTGAGCCGAAGTTGGAGGCTCAATGGACTAAGCCACCTAGGTGCCCCAAGATACATACGTTAAGATTCTTATAGTTAAAGTGTACCATGCCCATATATAGATATATACAAAATATGAATTACAAAAGCTCTATGCTGTAAAGAAGCTTAAAGGGTCATCTGGTCCAACATTTGAACATGCTAGTGATAAGGAAGTCATTTCCTTTAAAAACAGCCCAATTCAGGGGCGCCTAAGTGGCTCAGTCGGTAGAGTGTCCGACTTCGGCTCAGGTCATGGTCTCATGGTTCGTGAGTTCGAGCCTGCATCAGCCTCTGTGCTGACAGCTCAGAGCCTGGAGCCTGCTTCAGATTCTGTGTCTCCCTCTCTCTCTGCCCCTCCCCCCACTCGCGCTCTCTGTCTCTCAAAAATGAATAAATACTAAAAAATTTAAAAAAAATAGCTCAATTCAAGTTGTGCATCAACAGCCTGAGTCAAGTAATGCCTAGAATTTATACCTTTGTTAAGCAATATGTAATGTATATTAACAAAGATTAGATTTATGACTGGTGAGTATTAATTTTTTTCACCTGCTCTATAAAGTCACTTTATCACTATCATAAACTGGGTGATATTGGGTGTCTGGGTGGCTCAGTTGGTTAAGCGTCCAACTCAATTTCAGCTCAGGTCTGCTTGGGATTCCCTCTTTCCCCCTCTCTCTGCTCCTCCCCCTCACTCACTCTTGCACACTTGTGTATATATACTCTCTCTCTCAAAATAAACATTAAAAAATATATAAAATCATTAAAGCTATCAATTTCATGACTATACAGTGACTCACTGACCAAAAAGTACTTAGGAACTTCAAAATCTATTTGCAACAAATGTAATTTATAATTTATAAATATGGTTAGGCAGTTTTCTGTTTTTGATGAAACATAGAAAGAATAAAAGTGAGCAAATGACACTGATTGTCTTTCTTTTTAACTTTTAACCTTTACTTTAGAGGGAGAGGGAGATGTGAGTGGGGGAGAGAGGCAGAGGGAGACTGAGAATCTGATGCAGGCTTCACACTCAGCCCGACACAGGACTTGATCCCATGACCCTGGGACCATGGCCTGAGCCAAAATCAAGAGACACTCAACTAACTAAGCCACCCAGGAGCCCCGAAACTGGTGTCTTGAACATTACTTCAAAATTATTTTTGCTGCAGGGGCGCCTGGGTGGCTCAGTCGGTTGAGCGTCTGACTTCGGCTCAGGTCACGATCTCGCGATTTGTGGGTTGGAGCCCCGCGTCGGGCTCTGTGCTGACACCTCAGAGCCTGGAGCCTGCTTTGGATTCTGTGTCTCCTTCTCTCTCTGCCCCTCCCCAACTTGTGCTCCATCTCTCTTTGTCTCTCAAAAATAAATAAATGTAAAAAAACAATTAAAAAAATATTTTTGTTACAAATTTTGTTGCACTGTGAAAATGTAACAGAGATCATCTGAGATGATCTCACCTAATAAGGAAAACTTATCTATGTCCTATCTGAAGAGAATACTCTGTGCTGCCCTTCTCATGAAGGAATGAAGGACAAAATAGATTGCAGGCAATTTTCTTCCAACTGCAGGACAAAATTGTTAAATATAATCTTTAATAAGTGATCACCCTATTTAATTTGTCATGAAAAGAATGAGGTATTTTAATATTAGGTAACTTTTTCAGAAAGGGCTAAAATTTGATTATTCAAATAAAATACTTGCTATAAGAACCACTACTTGGCCTATAAAAGAAAACTCTTGTAGGACTGAACCAAACACATTTATTAAATATTTCAAACATGGGGAGTTTGGCTGGCTCAGTCAGGGGAGTGTGTGGCTCTTGAACTCAGGGTTGTGAATTTGAGGCCCATGTTGGGTGTAGAGATTACTTAAAAATAAAATCTTAAATTTTTTTTTTCAAACATGATTTTCAATGGGAAATAAGCAGACTAACTGGCAAGAGTAAAATTGAAATATGTATTCTCATAGAGATCTGAGATAACTTAAATACCGTACAAAATATACCAAACACAGCTAATGAAAAATGTACATGATCATTGCAAAAGGGTACAAAAGGGGATTTAGATATCCTACACCTTCTTCCAGGTCTGAAACTAAGTTTTCTTAACCTACAGAAGTCAAAAGGGTGAACAATAAGATAAAATTTCTGTCACCAATCAAGAAACATTTCTTTAATTATGATACCAGAGAGTCTGTGAAAAATGCACATTCACGGGCCTACTGTAAATTCCCACAATCAGAATTTCTGAGATGGAGGGTGGGCAGTTGACCACTTGTTAAAATGATTCTTGGGACACTAATTCCAAAAAACAGGGCCTTGAATGTCTGGAAGGGGCCGGGAGATGAAAAATAAGAACTATTGAGGGGCACCTGGGTGGCTCAGTCAGTTGAGCACCTGACTTTGGCTCAGGTCATGATCTCACAGTTTGTGGGTTCGGGCCCTGTGTCAGGCTCTGTGCTGACAGCTCAGAGCCTGGAGCCTGCTTCAGGTTCTGTGTCTCTTTCTCTCTCTGCTCCTCCCCCACTCGTGCTCTTTCTCTCTCTCTCTCTCTCTCTCAAAAATAAATAAATGTTAAAAAAAATTTTTTTTTAATAAGAACTATTGATAGATGAAACTCTAGGAATGTATCCACCCTGTGGACTAATATCTGACACAAAAATTTACCGGAGCTGACAAGAAAATTCAGCACAACTTTAAAAGTTATTCTCTAAGGGGAAAGCAGAGCTATGTGTGTCGATGTGGAGGATGCTCAAAAGTATAATAATAATAATAATAATTTTTAAAAAGCGATGTAAAATGAAAGTTTAAAAGGTTACTTACTGTTTATAATTTTTATAAAGCTTAAAAAACATGTAGAACAACACTATACATTGTTTATAGCTATAGATATACATTAGTGAAAGTAAAAAACATTTGTGAAAATGAATAAACCTAATTCAAGATGGCACTTATTTTGGGGGAAGAACGGATGGAAACAGAATCTACAATAGGTACAAAAAAGACTATATTGTTTCTAACATTTTGTTCTGAAAACAACAGATCTGAAGCAAAATTAGGTAAAATATTAAGATTTAACAAGCTAGGTAGTTGCCTACTTATACTTTTCTGTATGCTTAATATATTTTAGTTTTTCTTTTGGTTTAAATATTTTGTGCTTATTTGAGAAAATGCAGTTTAGAAATATAAAAATCAATTACAATTCTATTACTGAGAAGCAGATTTCCTCCCATTCTTTTTTTTTTAATGTTTTTTCTTTCTTATTTAGTTATTTATTTTTAAAGTAGGCTTCACGCCCAACATGATCAAGACCTGAGCTTAAATCAAGAGTTGGACGCTCACAGGAGTGCCTGGGTGGCTCTGCTGGTTAAGTGTCTGACTTCGGCTCAGGTCACGATCTCACAGTTCGTGGGTTCAAGCCCTATGCCAGGCTCTGTGTTGACAGTTCAGAGCCTGGAACCTATTTCAGATTCTGTGTCTCCCTCTGTCTCTGCCCCTCCCCTGCTCGCTCTCTCTCTCTCTCTCAAAAATAAACAAACATTAAAAAACAAATAAAAAAAAAAAGAGTTGGACCCTTACATAATAGGGGCATCTAGGTGTCTCAGTCAGTTCAGCATCCAACTATTGATCTCAGCTCAGGTTTTTTGTTTTTTGGGTTTTTTTTAAGTTTATTTATTTATTTTGAGAGAGAGCAAGGAGGAGGAGGGGCAGAGAGAGGGTGGGACAGAATCCCAGGCGGGCTCTGTGCAGACAGCGCAGAGCCCTATAGGGCTCAAAGTCATGAACAATGAGATCATGACCTGAGCCGAGATCAAGAGTCAGACACTAAACTGACAGAGCCACCCAGGCACCCTGTTTTTATTTTTTTAAGTTTATTTACTTATTTTGAGAAAGAGAAAGAAAGAGAGAGAGAGAGAGAAAGAGAGAAAGTAACATGGGCACATGTGCTAACAGGGGAGGGGCACAGAGAGAGGGAGAGAATCCCAAGCAGATTCTGCCCTGTGAGCTCAGAGCCCAGAGCCCGATTTAAAGCTTGATCTCACTAAGCGTGAGATCAGGACCTGAGCTGAAATCAAGTCAGACACTTGACTGACTGAGCCACCCAGGTGCCCACAGCTCAGGTCTTGATCACAGGGTCGTGAGTTTAAGCCCTGTACTGGGCTCCGTGCTGGGCATAAAGCCTATTTAAAAAGAATAAAATAGGGAGCGCCTGGATGGCTCAGTCGGTTGAGCGTCCGACTTCGGCTCAGGTCATGATTTCACTGTTCGTGAGTTTGAGCCCCACATCAGGCTCTGTGCTGACAGCTCAGAGCCTGCAGCCTGCTTTGGATTCTGTGTCTCCCTCTCTCTCTGCTCCTCCCCTGCTTGCACTCTGTCTCTCTCTCTCTCTCAAAAATAAACATTAGAAAAAAAAAAATTTTTTTAAAGAATAAAATAAAAAGTCAAAAAAACATAATAAACTCAGATTCTTCTTACCTTCATTGCATCAACATGAATTTCCTTCAGTTGCTGGATATAATTATGCAGCTTCTTTCTGTCACCCAAAGTACTAAAATTACAACAGGATAAGCAAATCCATCATTATTTGCTTAATAATAATCCCTCGAGTATATAATAGCATATAATCAACTCTAAATTATCTACACTAATAGAACGAGAAGTCAGATTAAAAGGAACAATTAATAATTTAAACATACGCCCCCTCTAAAATTCTCCCCCGAGGCTTCTGCCCTTGATTCTCCTCTCTTGGTAACTCAGACTTCAACATCTCCTACGTCTCTACTTAACGCTCAATTTATACTTCAGACTTATTTTAACCTAACCGAAGTTGCCATCTTCTCTCGCAACCCTGAATCTGCCTGGTTCAAGGTAGTACACGGAATTATAGCATAGAGATAATGAAAAAGGACTTTGAAATTAGAACTGGTTCACATCTGCACATGGAATCTGTGTGACCTTGGGGGCAGGGAGAATCACTCAACCTTTTTTAGTATACTAATGTTCTCATCCATAGCACAGGGAAAATATTATCTACCTTACAGAGCTGGAGAGGGATTAAATAATGTATTCAGCACTGCAGTTAATGATAAAGACCCAGTTCCTTCCCTCAAGAACTAGAGAAATTTAACTATGATTACCGGTGTCACAGAAATCATCACTGATTATCAATTCAATATTTACCCTATCAGAAGTATTTTAACTATAAGAATTTAGGAATCTATTAGTGTGAACAAGTGATAAACATGTGAACAAAGTTCACCTGATAAGTCCATGAAGAGATTTTTAAATTTATTATGGTAATGAGTTACAAAGGTCCAAGTCTGACTTATGAACATTGGATATGACTTAGGCACAAATCCAATATATATGAAGGCAATAGCTTTACTTATATCCATCTTCTTTTGTCAGTAATCCCTTGTAATGCTTCAGTTTGAGAAATAAATTTAATAGGATTTAATGTAAACAGCTCAAAATCCTGTAATTGGTTATCCGGCTTCTTTTACCTAATTGGTCCAAGCAAATTAGCCTGACACTTGGCTAATTATCAACAGAAGCAGCATGTAAAGGGGCAGAATTTACTGACCTAACAGCTAATTAGATTGAAAAATAAATCTTTTGCTAAAAGTCCTAGATACACTTAGAGTCAGAACCGCTACAATTGGCCTCTATATCATATTAAATCATACTACAATCTAAGAATCACTTTCTTGGGATATATGGAGGCATTATTACAGCTGATAAATCATAAAGCAGCATACCTTGTGTTTTCCTATTCTCCTACCATCCTCATTAGTTTGATATAACAAGCAGAGGGAAAGGCCAAGCTTGGAGAAGTACTTACAGGTCAGCGATAACGGAGTCAGGTTAAGTATCATTGCACAGTTGAGCACAACCAAGAGTTACAGCATAAAATACCAAACCTAAACCAATCTCATTGCTTAGTATTTACTTGAACTGATACTTGGTATTCATTACTTAATAAAACCCAAAAAGAAATATTCACAAAGAAATTGCTGATTAAAGTCTATAAAATTAGGGGCACCTAGGTGGCTCGGTTGGTTGAGTGTCTGGCTCTTGATTTTGGCTCAGATCATGATCTCACAGTTCATGGGACTGAGCCCCATGGTAGGCTCCAGCCTGTGGTGGGCTCTGTGAGCACAGCACAGAGCCTGCTTGGGATTCCTTCTCTCCTTTTTCTCGTCCCCTCCCTCCAGCCCCCCCCCCCCCCCACCTACCCACATGCTCTCTCTCTCAAAATAAATAAATAAACATTAAAAAAAGATAAAATCTATGAAAATAGACACCCAAAACCTAGAGGTTTTTTGGTTTAACAAAGGTTATAAAAACAATACAGTATCTTAAAGAAAAATTTAAAGTATTCAATGGGCCAGGGCGCCTGGGTGGCTCAGTCGGTTAAATCATCAACTTTGGCTGAGGTCATGAAGTCCTGATTCCTGAGTTCAAGCCCCACGTTGGGCTCTCACTGTCAGCATGGAGCCTGCTTCAGGTCCTCTGTTTCCCTCTCTCTACCCCTCGCCTGCTCACTCACACACACACACACATTCTCTCTCTCTCTCTCTCTCTCTCAAAAATAAACATTAAAACAACAACAACACGGGGGACTGGGTGGTTCAGTTGGTTAAGCATCTGACTTCAGCTCAGGTCATGATCTCACAGTTTGTGGGTTTGAGTCCCGCATCAGGCTCTGGGCTGACAGCTCAGAGCCTGAAGCCTGCTTTGGATTCTGTGTCTCCCTCTCTCTATGCCCCTCCCTGCTCGTGCTCTCTTTCTCTCTCGAAAATAAACAAACATTTAAAAAAATTTTTTTTAAAACAACAACACTATTTCAAGTATCCATGGGCCATAGTTAGACTATAAGATTTCATATGTATATTTCATCATTTCCTGAATCTAAAATGTCTTACAACTGACATATACAGTTAATGTACCAATGTTTCTTATTTCTTAGAAAAACCTTTTATTTTTTTTAATGTGTATTTATTTTTGAGAGAGAGAGAGAGAGAGAGAGAGAGCGAGCACGAGCAGGGGAGAAGAGGGAGGGGGACAGAGGATCTGAAGTGGGCTCCACATTGACAGCTCATGACCTGGGTCAAAGTCAGATGCTTAACCAACTAAGCCACCCTAGAAAAACCTTTTAAACTGGGGCTCCTGGATGGCTCAGTTGGTTGAGTGCTGACTTCTGCTCAAGTCATGATCTTGCAGTTCATGAGTTCAGGCCCTGTATTGTGCTCTGTGATGACAGCTCGGAGCCTGGAGCCTGCTTCGGATTCTGTGTCTCCCTCTCTCTCGGCCCTCCCCTGCTCTCATTCTGTGTCTCTCTCTGTCAAAAATTAAAACAAACCAAAAAGAAAACATCTTTTCAATCAACAGTTGATCATAAACTTGAGAAAATTTCAGTACTTTTCTAAACTGGACTTCCTCTTAGAAAGCAGAATCTAAGACAAGACCTTATGTACAGGTAATTTATTTTTAAGATGTGAATCCTAGGAAAGGTAAAACAGGAAAGGATGGAAAAACAGTACTATGTTATATTAATAAATTGGCTGAACTACTACCGCTGTGAACAACTTTGCCTAATCTCACTGGGATCTTCAAAGGCAGCTCTAGCCAGCAGAATTTTGCTAAGATAGAAATGTTCTGTGTCTTCCCTGTCCAACATGGTAGCCACTAGCCATAAGTAGCTATTGAGCACTTGAAATATGGCTAGGTAAGGAACTGAGACTTTAATTTTAATTAATTTAAACATGTAACTAGCAGCTGCTATATAGGAACACACAGCCCTGAAAAGTCCTGCAGAATATACCTCAGAGTTATACGGTGGGCACAACCAGATAATGTTCATTTGAAATTCTATTTTGTTCACTCATGTCTCCAAAGTTCCTAGAAGAATTCCTAACATGTAGTGGGCCCTCCATAAATATTTGTTGAATAAATTGGTAGTATTTGGGTCCACAAAATATATGGTTCTCTTTAAAAGCCAGACTATTAGAATAAATGCAATTCAATTAAAATAGTAAGCAACTAGGGGTGCCTGGGTGGCTCAGTCAGTTGAGTGTCCGACGTCGGCTCAGGTCATGATCTCACGGTCTGTGAGTTCGAGTCCCACGTTGGGCTCTGTGCTGACAGCTCAGAGCCTGGAGCCTGCTTCGGATTCTGTGTCTCCCTCTCTCTCTGACCCTCCCCCGTTCATGCTCTGTCTCTCTCTGTCTCAAAAATAAATAAAAAAACATTAAAAAATTTTTTAAAATAGTAAGCAACTCAATATACCTAAGAAATAAATAGTAAGGGGGATGTTGAGGGGACTGAAACGTGATTATGAAAGAGACTCCTGATGATTCTGATCCAAAGGACATTTATTAAAATTCAAGTAAATGTCCTAAGGTGATCTTTTCTCACAATCTGCTTCTATTATCAACTACTAAACAACAGTGTATGAAGTAAGTGTATGAAGTAATTGTTTTGATTCTTTGGTTACTGTTACCACAAACAACACTTAGCCAAGTGGGACTCCAGAAGAAAAAATACCTTATTTTACCACTGTTGCCAATTCTCAAAAAAAAAAAAAAAAGTCTCCATTTTAAGCAATATTTAAATATTTGTTTCTCAACTGTGATCTTTAAAGTGGATCCACACTAATCTAGCCCCTACAACCTCCAGCCTTACATAGGGATCTCTACCTATATATATATAATTTATTATTAAGGGCCAATGTGTTAATCACTTTATATACACTGTCTCATTATTATTTTCCATTTCACAGGTGCAGAAACTGAAAGGTGAAATTACTTGTCTCAAATCACACAACCAAAAAAGGAACAAGCTACTTTGGATCGTGTCTTTAAATCTAATACCAAGTATACATTCCAGTCTTAAGACAGCTTTACGAAGACCTAAAAATATGTTCAAGATAAGGTTGTAGCCTTGATTTTTCTTGCCGACATTGCCCCCCTATTAGTCCTTATGTATTTTATGGTGTGTATAATCCACTTATTCTGAACTTGAGAGTAAAAAGTTGGTCACTGCAAACTTCATGAAGGCTTGTCAGCAAAATTTTTTAAAGTAGGAATCATTAGTAATATTAAACACAGGATTTGCACAGCAAAAACAGACACAATTATGTTGGGATTCAGTTTTAAAACACTTTGTAGATTTATTTATTTTAAAGTTAATTTATTTATTTTTGGAGACACAGACAACACAAGTGGGGGAGGAGCAGAGAGAGAGGGACAGAAAGAGAATCCCAAGTAGGCTCTGCACTGCCAGCACAGAGCCCAGTGCGGGGCTCGAACCCACAAAGCCATAAGGTCAGGAGCTGAGCTGAAACCGAGAGCCAGACACTTAACCGACTAAGCCACTCAGGCACCCCAACACTTTGTAGATCTAAAATGAGGACAGTTAAGATCAGTGTCATGGGCTTTGTCCCTCAGAGGTGAATAAAAAGGTCAGAAGTATGCTTGGCTACAAGTTGAATTTTATCATTCTTACCTTATTCCAAGACTTTCAAGATCAGACTCATTAAGATGGAGCAGTATTGAACCTGTGATTTTATTTACTTTGGAAGAAAAGGGAGAAAAAAAGATGAATGGTTTCAACAATTATACCATATGCTTTTTTGTTTCTTTCAATTTGGATTCACCAGATTTACCCAAATCAACATTTACTAAACCACCCACTACAGGTAATGGACTGTGTAAAAACCACTTTCATTTGCCACTTGGAAGGTCTTTTTCTCCACATGGGGCTCAAACCCACAACCCCCAGACCAAAAGTCACATATCCTACAGACTGAGCCAGCCAGGCGCCCCTCTCAATTGGATAGTCTTCATTTTAATTAGATAACTATATTGACAGGCTATTTTTGATAAATCAAGTAAAAACTTTTAAATTATTTGAATGACTTATTTGTGAGGAAGTCCAGCAGCAAAACCAGTGGCTTCCTTCTAAAATAGGTGAGGTTTGGCGTGGGGGGAGGAAAGGAAGTTTAAATCTATTGTTCTTAGAATAGTCAGGTCAAAACCATAGCCTGAAGGGTGCCAAGTGTTGGTTGAGTTCTAAAACCTCCAAGGAGGGGCTTGACTCCCGGATCTTAGAGATGTGAGTTTGAGCCCCACACTGGGTGTACAAATTACTTAAACAATAAAAGACTTAAAAAAAAAAAACCTCCAAGAAAAGCACATAATACTGTGTTTTGAAATATATATACGTTTATTTTTCTTTCACTCACTATATAATTAATTTTACTCCTTCCTGACCTCAGATTCCACAACTCTGGACTATTTTCAAACAAAAAAAATCTTTTTTTTTTTTTTAAGTTTATTTATTTTGAGAGAGGAAGAGCACTCATGAGTAGGGGAGGGTCAGAGAGAGAGAGAGAGAGAGAGAGAGAGAGAGAGAGGGAGAATCCCAAGCACACTCCACACTAACAGCCTGACTCAGGGCTCAACCCCACCCTTGATGATCTTTGATGAGAACACTTGTTAAGGTACAGCTGGCATGAATTCTGGAGTCCAAAGACAAAATCTTAACGTTCAGTTCTGTTTTTTTTCCAGTTGTATGACCTTTAGAAAGTTACTTAACATCTTTAGACCTCAAACACATCATCTGTAAACAAAACAGGGATTACAGCCTCTAAATTTCAGGGCTTCAGGGGGCCTGGGTGGCTCAGTCAGTTGAGCATCTGACTTTGGCTCAGGTCATGATCTCGAGGTCTGTGAGTTGGAGCCCCATGTCAGGCTCTGTGCTGACAGCTCAGAGCCTGGAGCCTGCTTCAGATTCTGTGTCTCCTTCTCTCTCCGCCCCACCCCACTCGTGCTCTGTATCTCTCTCTCTCTCAAAAAAAATATTAAAAATTAATTAATTAATTAATTAATTAATTTCAGGGTTCCTGTGAGACTGTATTCCATAATGAGAAGAGGGACCCAATACCTTGTTTTGCCAAATAAAAGCAAACCCAGACTAAGACAGGGATTAGAAAGGAAGACTATTACAATAGGGAGAATGTTGTGACCTCAGAAATCTCCAAGTGGTTCAAAATGAAACAGACAAAAGTGTTGCTGTTTTTTTTCATAGGGTAAAGGAAGTGATCCCAGTGGGGTCTGACAGGACAGTATCCTGCTATGCTCAGCTGGTTACTGGAGAGGCTGATGATGGGGCATTCCACTTTTTTAGTGCTTGTTCAGGTTTGGGGACAAGCAAGATCTCAGGGCCTTCTAGGAGAGAGAGAAGGCTGACTAAAGTTTTGGTCAAGACAAAGCAGACGGTTAAGAAATGAGCATTTTGGGGCGCCTGGGTGGCGCAGTCGGTTAAGCGTCCGACTTCAGCCAGGTCATGATCTCGCGGTCCGTGAGTTCGAGCCCCACGTCAGGCTCTGGGCTGATGGCTCAGAGCCTGGAGCCTGTTTCCGATTCTGTGTCTCCCTCTCTCTCTGCCCCTCCCCCGTTCATGCTCTGTCTCTCTCTGTCCCAAAAATAAATAAACGTTGAAAAAAAAATTTAAAAAAAAAAAAAAAAAAAAGAAATGAGCATTTGTTGCGGCACCTGGCTGGCTCAGTCAGCGGAGCATTGGACTCTGGATCTCAGGGTTTTAAGTTCGAGCCCCATCCTCGGTGTACAGATTACTTAAAAATAAAAAATCTTAAAAAAAAAAGAAAAAAGAGGGGCACCTGGGTGGCTCAGTCGATTAAGCGGCCGACTTCAGCTCAGGTCATGATCTCGCGGTCTTGTGAGTTCGAGCCCCGCGTCCGGCTCTGTGCTGACAGCTCAGAACCTGGAGCCTGTTTCAGATTCTGTGTCTCCTTCTCTCTCTGACCCTCCCCCGTTCATGCTCTGTCTCTCTCTGTCTCAAAAATAAATAAATGTTTTTTAAAAAATTTAAAAAGAAAAAAGAAATAAAAAAGAAATGAGCAATTGTGAATGTGAGGTCAGTTTTTACCAATTAAAGCAAGTAGTGAGTTCTGCTAGCATTTGACTGTAGGTTCAAGAGATCATTCTGAAGGTTGATGACTTAATCTACAGAACACCAAAAACAAAAACAAAAACAAAATCTATAGAACACCACTGAAAGAGAAAGCCAACATCATAGTCCATCATATTCTGGAGACAGAAAATATAAAACTACTTCATCCCCACCTAGTTGCTATTCAGAGAAAACTTCTGAGTGCAGGCCAACCAAAGGGGGGGGAGAAGAAAAAAGAAGTACCATTTCCCACACCATCAAGCTGTTTTTTAAGTCTTCAAACACTAAGTCCCTCCGACCCTAGACAAACAGGACTCCACCCTATCACTGCAAAAATTTATTAAACTTACAAATGGGTAAGACAGAGAGAGGTTAAGCTTCACATCCGTTAGGGCAAGTTTAGATCTCAACTGGATGGATGCTTGAACTGGAGCCAGTTGCTTAAAACTCACAACCCACACATTTGCCCCATGTGATGTGGCCAAGTTGTGGGCTGCTGGGAGTCCGGTGGTCAGCTCAGCACTCCCAGTGTCATTCAGATTTAACTAGGCAAACTGATTTTGGAGACCAAAACAGAATCATTACCAAGCTCTACAAGTGTGGTCAACCAACATGCACTGAGCCCTGCTGGCATGCTACGGGTAAGGCAATGGGGATGCAGGGATTCACAGAGCATGTGCCCTCCCCATTAGGAAAACCCCGAGTTGAGGGGCCAAGGGAGGAAACCTAAACTTGAAAGCAAAACACACTCCAAGTGCTCAAGGAGCTGCAGGAGCACAGAGGGGGTCTCCCGAGCCCCGTGAGTCTGAATGACAGCGCCCCTCCGACTACGGTCTGGGGAAAACGTTCTTCTAAGTCACAACAGGGACCGGAGTCTCGCCTGCCCCGCGCTGGGGTGACCAGTTCCCGAAGAAACCCACCAGCCTCACACCAGGTGCCTCACCCAAGTTCACAATCCTCAAAGTCGGCTTCTCCCCCTGCGGGTCCCCAGCCCCAGACGCCCCATTTCTCCTCCCTCCATCTCCGGGGGGCACTCCTGGGCGCCCCTTCTGGCACCTTCCGTCCCCGTCTCAGGACCCCGGTTCTGGAAGACTCTCACCCTCAGGTCGTCCCCCCACCCTCCCCGCCCCCAACACCTCGGCACCCCCGCCTCGGGTCTACCCCTTCTGGTACCTTCCCCGCCGCAGGCCCCCTGCTCAGAGGGGCTCTCCGCCTCAGCTCATCTCCGGCTCGGCGCCCCACACCCCCCGCCTCAGGTCCACCCCTTTCGTATCTCCCCGCGCAGGTCTCCCTTCTCCGCTTCGGGTCCTCTCTGAGGCCCCCAGCTCACTGCCTCGGCGTGCCCTCCCCTCAGGCCCGCGGTCCCCGCCTCGGGTCGCGGTCCCCCGGCCCCGCAGCCCTGCAGCCCTGCTACCTCGGAAGCGTTCCAGCAGTCCGGGATCACTGAAGCCACTGCGCTTTAGGAAGCAGCACACCTGCTCCGGGCCCCAGGTCTGGTGGTCGCGGTGGAGTTTGGGGCCCGGGGAGCTCTCCGCCGCCGCGGAAGGGATGTTTGGCGGGGTTCTCGGGCTGCCATCGCGTCGGGGCCGTTTGAAGGGCTGGTCCGAGTCCGCTCCCTGCATGGCAACAACCAGCGCCCTGCACAGCACAGTCAAGAACCGCGGCGCTGGGACCGCACGCAAGCGCACTGACTGCCGGTCGGTGGGGACTAGTCCGCTCCGCACTGCCAGCCTACTGGCCTCCCGCGCAGGCGCACTGGTACTCAGACCTTGTGGCCGGGCAGCCCAGCCACTTCAGCCACCGGGCCCCCTTGCGCAGGCGCAATGACAGCCCACTGGTCCTCAACAGGTCGGGAAGTTTACCGAAAGGGGCCGACTAGACGCAGAGCCGAGGAAGTGCTAATACGGGCGAGGTGAGGAAAGAGTGTATCTAGGACCCGTGGAAGCCCCGCCAAAGCCCGGAGCGCGGGCTCCTCTGGTGAATTGCGGGTGTCTTCTTCCAAATGAATATCCCAGGCATACCCTTGGCCGTGTTTCATATGCCCCAAACTTAAACCTAAAAGGCCATCATCAGGGGGCCAGCATCTTCCCAATTGAGAGACCAATGGGCAAGAAGCTGAACTGGAAGACCCTAGAATGATTTCAGATCTGATATGAAGGTAGTCTTCTTGCATTTCACAAGCTCTACGGTATCGCTGGGCAGTTAGAGGGCCCTGGGGGTGCCTAGCCATGAACTCTTATCTTCAGGTTTCCAAACAGAAGCGGACTTCAAATTTCTCTCTAAAAGAATCCTCAACCCCTCTCTCCAGCCCAACTCCCTGCCCAGAGAAAAGGAAGTGGTCATCGCGATTACTGTTAAACAAAATTCACCTGAGTAGATTTGAAGATCTAATCGGCTTTATTCAATGATTCATGAATAGGATAACATCCTATCTAGTAAGGAGAAAGGAACTGTACAAAATGGAAGATTTTTAAAGACTGAAAGGGTGTAAGACAAGGAAGTCATGACAAAAGAAAGGATTGTTTTAGGCAGAGTCACCCAGCTGTGGGGGGAAGGCAGGGGTCTACCAGGCCACTAACTCACTAGTGCTAGCCAAGAAATACCAGACTGACCTGTTAAAGGTCACAGTTCAGGGAGAGGCTGAAACTGCAATTGGGTTAGACACTAAGTCTTGGTTTGCTGATGTGGGGCCTCACACGGGTGATTTCATTTTGGACCTGTTTCTTTTTCAACATTACTTAAAACTTATCTTCAAGGACTTTTACCAGCTGGTCGTAACAGCCTGTAAAAATGGGAGGCATGCCCCCATCAATTTAGTCACTCGGGGGGAGGACCAAACTTCCCTGTAAATCCTAGTTCATGCAATTAACTAGTAAAAAGACTACTGCTACCACCACTAAAGCCTTAACACCTCTCCATCCACCCAGCCATAGACCCATCTAGGGGATAAAGAGTGTATGAGGCAGATTATCATCAAGCATTATGAACTAGTGGTCTGGTAGAGAGCAAAATATTACTAGCATACACTTAGAGCTTTACTGTGGTGCCAGGCATTTTCCTAAGGGTTTTACAAATATTAATTCATTTATGTATCGCAACCACCTCAGGGTGTGAGAAACTAAGATACAGAGAAATAAGTAAATAATTTGCCTGTGGTCACACAGCTAGTAAGTGATAAAGCCTGGATTCAAACCCAGGCAATCTAGCTTTGCTCCAAAGTCACTTGCTAACCTGCTTGTTAATGGGAATTTTGACATAGAATTATATCAGGTAACTCAAAATTTTCAATTGCTCCTTTGTCCCACAGAGCCATGGTGAAAAGTATAGAGAGGGGTACTTGCCCTCTGTCTGCCTAAAAGAGCCAGGCTCAGCAAAACATGCCCTTAAGTCCCAGAATAATTTGAGATGAGATGAGAGAGTTGCCAAGACTTGTGAAACCAAAACAAAGGGGTGAAAGAGACAACAAATAGCACATGAATGAAAGCCTTATATTTCAAGTTGGAAATGGCTGGCTTAAAAACTTGTATTTTTTTAGACTTATGGGAAAATCTGCCCTGACAGCAAGGTTTCCTTGGCAGTAGAAGGTGATATAAGCAGGGTTTTAAGTTTAACCAACTGGGTTTGTTCAAAGCAGCTGCTTTTGAGAACTTTAATTTTCTATTTGTCTGTGTTTGTTAAAGAGTGTAATTTAATTCCATATTTAGTATTTCCTCTACTTTCTAGGGGCCCTAGATCTTGTGCAAGATGGTTGGTTACTTGCTCAAGGTCACATGGCTGGTAAGTGACAGAATTGAGATTTTAAGCTGACTCCCAAACTTTGGTGCTTTTTGGTTTGCTGAATAGAGTTAACTCTATCTACAGTTCTGGTGATCTTGTTCCTTCTATCTTTCCACAACTTGGGAACAGTTACCTACTTGACATAGGCCCTGTGCTCTGGTCATATTAAAGGAGATGACTGCTCAGACTCGCCTCTGATTTCTCACTCACCATAGTTAGGACTAGAAAAAAAAGGTAATTTCAAATTAATTTCAAGCCCATTGCTTAATGACCTTGAATATCTCCAGCAATTTTTCTCAGCCCTTCCCTAGCTACCTTCCACCTACCCAGCTGAGCTGGGCAATTTTA
Organism: Lynx rufus; assembly: GCF_022079265.1. NCBI lineage: Eukaryota > Metazoa > Chordata > Mammalia > Carnivora > Felidae > Lynx > Lynx rufus. The sequence goes on along the minus strand of NW_025814896.1, from coordinate 22,527,542 downwards.
TTTCTGTCAGCATTAACCTTGCGGTTTTTATCTCTCCGCAGCTTCCTCTTCAACCAGTGCTGCTGGTTCTCAATGCCAGCTGTCATCACTGTTTTACTTCCTCTCCACCCTTTGTGGAACCTAGCCTTCTCAAGACTTCTTTCTTTCTTTTTTTTTTTTTTTTTTTTTTTTTTTAGTATTTTCCCCAAATCCCAAAGCCAAGCCAAAATTCTTTTTTTTAACTTAATTTTATTTTGAAAAATTTTTATTTTTTAAGTAATCTCTATACCCAAGCCAGGAGGAAAGGAGATCAGTTTATTGAATAGTGTAAGTGATGGAGTATAGCAGACAGTGTCTGAAAGACTTGGAAAAGTGAGTCTCTCTGTTGCTTGGGGTTAGGGGTTTATATTGGACAGGGGTCCAAGGTACGTGTTCCTTCAGGAAGGCAAGGTAGGGTCAGATCAAAGGTAAGTGTCAGGTGAACAATAGGTGTTACCCTATAAATCACCAAAGGTGGGGATTACTGATGACAGTGTTGATGGAGGTTTGTTCGCTGGAAGCTAATGTCCTGGAACATGTTTGGGATCCAGTTCTTTTCGGATGTTACCTGATCCAGGTGTTTGAGGGCCTAGGATGAACTTAGAGAATGATTAACTTTCTTGTCTTCCCTTCGAGTGGGAACATAGCTTCTTTGTTCTTTGAACAGAGCTGGAAGTGGGGCATGAATTCACAAATCTAAGTTTTGTGACCTGAGCCACCCAGGCATTCCTAAACTTAAAAAAAATAATAAAATAAAATAGAATCCCTTCAGTTTCTGTGCCTCAATCCTTTCACGTGTTTACCTTTACTTCCCCGTATATGAACTGTTCCTAGGCTCAACAAAGCAACAAAGCTCAACAAAGCTAAGGTAGCTTTCTTTGGGAACAACCCCTGCCTTCTTTTTGGGCTGCCCTTCTGATGGTAAAGCTTTGTTTCAAAACTGGTGTCTCAGACATTGGCTTACTGTGCATCAGGTACATGGACAAGTTTCCCTCTGGTAACATCTCCTTCCCTGTGCACACAACGGAAAGACCACGTGAGGACACAGCAAGAACATGGCTGTCTAGAAGCCAGGAAGAGAGGTCTTACCAGAAACCAATTGTGCTGGCACCTCGATCTTGGACTTCCAGCCTCCAGAAGTGTGAGAAACTAAACTTCTGTTATATTTAAGCCACTGTCTGTGGTATTTTGTTACAGCAGTCCTAGCAGACTAATACATATGACCAACATGTTTGTACTATGTCCACTCCTGAGTTGATGGCCTAAGGTTGGACATTTTGACTTTGTGGTTGCCAGCCTTTGGGTCCCAGGCTTCTTGGTTATTATGCAAAATAAAGTCACATGGGGGCGCCTGGATGGCTCAGTGGGTGAAGCATCTGACTTTGGCTCAGGTCATGATCTCACAGTTTGTGGGTTTGAGCCCTGTGTCGGGCTCTGTGCTGACAGCTCAGATCCTGGAGCCTGCTTCAGATTCTGTGTCTCCCTCTCTCTCTGCTCCTCCCCAACTAGCTGTCTCTCCCTCAAAAATAAAGATAAAAAAAATAAATAAATAAAGTCACATGTATTTGTCTATTTCTCTACTCTTAAGGGTGCTGTCATTAGTAACAAAACACATAGTGATTCAAGTATTAAGGAAGGCTTTGTTCATTTTTTTTTTACATTCCTTCCCCAAGTTAAATATCTTGTTTACATTGTGATCCTTCTCACTTAAAAACTCGACCCTTGGGGTGCCTGGGTGGCTCACTCAGTTAAGGGTCCAACTCTTTGATTTCAGCTCAGGTTGTGATCTCACATTTCATGAGATCCAGCTCCATGTTGGGCTCTTCTCTAGGCATTTGTATTCTTGGGACTTGTTCTGGAGGGTAGGTGTCTCTACTATCAACAAGGATAAGGGTTTCAGGATTTCTGTAAAGGTGGGACTTAAAGCCTGTAACTTGGGTGAGATTGGAGTTACACGTGCATAACAAGCATACTGAACTTACCTATATTGTGAGTTAAAGTGGACCAATAACCATAGTGTTTAAGATGCTCTTATTCGCTTTTTACAGGACTGAGAAAAACCTCTATCCCTAGGAAAGAGAAGTACCACATACATTTGAAGTGGTTGCCAGAGAGGCGCCTGGCTGGCTCAGTCGGTGGAGAATTCCACTCTTGATCTCAGGGTGGTGACTTCCAGCCCCACCTTGGGCATGGGCATACAGCTTACTTTATTATATTTTTTATTAAAAAATTGTTTTGTTTTTACATTTATTTATTTTTGAGAGACAGAGTATGAGTGGGGGAGGGGCAGAGAGAGAGGGAGACAGAATCTGAAGCAGCCTCCTGGTTCTGAGCTGTCAGCACAGAGCCCGATGCGGGGCTCGAACCCACAAACTGTGAGATCATGACCTGAGCTGAAGTCAGACGCTTTAACTGACTGAACCACCCAGGCACCCCCATACAGCTTACTTTAATTAAAAAAAAAAAATAAGTGAAGCAGCTGCAGGAAAGTGAACTTTCCCTTACTCAGTCCTCTCTGAGTATTGGGGGGGAACTGGCACCAGATTCTGAGGAGGACAGCAGTGTTCCTTGGTGAAAAGACCCTTTTCCTTGGGAAAGTAGCGAAGGGGGCACTGAATCTTCAGGGTGTTGGTGGAAGCTGGTGCTAAGGCTTCCAAAGTGGGAAGTTTAGGGAAGACACAGTAAAGGTGAAGCATTTGGGGTTTGCAGGAGGCAACTGGGAGACAGGGTTTAGAAGAAAATTGAGTGAAGGGAGAAGATTGTCATTGGAGGTCATTACCACAACCGCCCCTGCCCAACACTTTTGTTATCTGGGAATCTTTCAACAGGCAGAGTTCCTTCTGTGGGAACTGGGAGTGTGAGGATGTGCTCTCAAATGTAAACAGACAGTTTTCCAGAGCAAAGGAAGAAATGAAACTTAAGAGTACAGACTTCCCAGAATACAGGGGATCCTTACGTGAATATGAGTCACTCAAGACTAATACTGAAAGACATTGTATATCATACAGATTAAAAATTAGGCTGCAGTCGAAAGACAGATGAATGGATAAAGAAAATGTATATACTTGTAATGGAATACTACTGAACCTTAAAAGAAGGAAATTCTGACATGCTACAACGTGAATGAACCTTGAGGACATTATGTTAATGTCACAAAAAGACAAATACTTTATGATGTGCGAAACAAAGGCAAAAGAAAAAGTTAAATTTCCTTACTACCTACAGCCCATTGACAAGTCCTTCAAACAGGCGGAATGAACTCCTCTGAGAGCTCAGCTCCCTCAGTGTTGACACTTTGCTAAGGGCAAAAGGCAATCTTATCTCAACATTATCCTGCCCCTCCAGGATCCTGTGAGTCTAGTTTAAACATATAAAAGCTCTGGGGCGCCTGGGCGGCTCAGTCGATTAAGCGTCCAACTCAGGTTTCAGCTCAGGTTATGCATGTTCTCCTGGGTTCATGAATCCGAGCCCTGCATTGGGCTCTGTGCTGACAGTGTGGAGCCTACTTGGGATTCTTTCTCTCTCCCTCTTTCTCTGCCCTTCCCCCACTCGCACTGTCTCTCTCAAAATAAATAAATAAACTTAAAAAATAATAAACATATAAAAATTTCTTTGGAAATTTCCTTTATCTCTAACCCCTCAAACATAGGTTAGCAGTCATCCTCCAAGCATATGGCTCACTGATATACATCTGAAGGGTCTCATGACTGAGGATTTACTACACAGTAATTTTTCATTGACCTTTTCCTAACAATAGCTAGCCTCCTCAGGGTCCTGGAAACCTTGTTTCCCAAATTCCTTGGAGGCTTGTGCTTTCCCTAACCCTCTCCCAACTTGAAAATATATAATCAGTCACCCATCACAACCCCAGTGCAGCTCTTTCTGTCAACGAGTCTGGACCCGTGTTTTAATAAAACCACCTTTTTATTTTTAGAAAGAGAAAGTGAGATTGTGAGCAGGGAAGAGGGGCAGAGGGAGGGACAGAGAATCTTAAGCAGGCTCTACACTCAGCAAGGAGCCTGGCGCGGGGCTTGATCCCATGACCTTGGTATCATGACCTGAGCTGAAATCAAGAGTTGGGTGCTCAACTGACTGAGCTACCCAGGCACCCCAATAAAACCACTTTTTTGCACTGAAGACATCTCAAGAATTCTTTCTTGACCATTTGCTCCGAATGCCAACATTTCCACATCAATTCCACTTATATGTAATGTGGTATCTGGAGTAGTCTAACTAATAGAAATTAGAATGGTGGTTTCCAGGAACCAGGGAGAGGAGAAAAGGAAAGTTGTTAAAGGGTATAGTTTCGGTTTTGCAAGATGAAAAATTCTGAAGATTGATTGCACAACAATAGGAATGTCCCTTTTTTTTTTTTTTTAAAGTAAGCTCTATTTCCAACATGGGGCTTAACTCACAACCCAGAGATCAAGAGTCACATGCTCTACCAACTTCGCCAGCCAGCCACTGCCTTTAATTTCCAATTTTGTACAAAAGTTTTATTATAGGATTTTATGAGAATTGAGTCTGGCACATAGAAAATGCTCCATACATATGAGTTATCATTATTATAAAAAGCATCCCTAAGCCTCCTTCTTCATTAATTCAACAAATGTCAATATCATACTTTCTTTAATGCATCATTCCACACTTTGGGGAAACCACAGGGAAAAAGTACTAACTACATGGAGCTTATACACACTTGAAGTTTATATATTCAACTATATGCACTTACTAAATTACTAGTGGTAGATTCAGATAACACGAGTAGATCATAAGTTCTGGGGAAAAAAAAAAAAAGAAACCAAAAGTTCAGGAAAGGCTGGTTGGTCTAGGAAGTGCTGTGCTTTGGCATGGGAACAGAGACCCAAGTGAAGGGAGCCTATGTGGTACTCCATTATATGATGAGTATCTTTAGTATTTTAATATCATTAATATCATTAATATCATAATGTTATTATGATATCATTATACTATAATATATATAATATCATAATATTATTAATATCATTTAATATCAATTATCATTATTATCAAATTTGATAATATCAATTATCAAATATCATTAATAATATCAATAATATATATAATATCATAATATTATTAATATCATTAATATCATAATAATGCCTGATTAACTTTGCAAACATTAGACTCACCAAAATTTATACCAAGTTCCTTTTTTTTGGCTTGTTCATTTGTTGCTATGTATTTTTTACTTAAAAAAAAAACCTTTTTTAATGTTTATTTATTTATTTTTATATTTATTTATTATTTTTTTATTATTTTTAAAAATATGAAATGTATTGTCAAATTGGTTTCCATACAACAGCCAGTGCTCATCCCAACAGGTGCCCTCCTCAATGCCCATCACCCACTTTCCCCTCCCTCCCACCCCCCCATCAACCCTCAGTTCTAATATTTGAAACACATTCAAACACAAAACCTCCCAAACACCCTTTTAATCTTTTCTTGTTTGATGATAAAATAACGTAAATGATGATACATCCATACATTGGAACATAACCATTAGAATTGTTACAGAAGGGGAGCCTGAGTGAGTCAGTTAAACGTCCAATTCTTGGTTTCGGCTCAGGTCATGACCTCTGGGTCCTGGGACAGAGCCCCACATCCGGCTCCATGCTGGGTGTGGAGCCTGCTTAAGATTCTCTCTCTCTCTTTCCTCTGCCTGTCCTTTCTTGGGTGCCCGGGCTTGGGCACTCTGTCTCTCTCTCTCTCTCAAAAAAAAGAAAAAAAAAAAAAAAGAGAGAGAGAGAGAGAAAGAATTGTCAGAGCGTCTGGATGGCTCAGTTGGTTGAATCAGACTCTTGATTTCGGCTCAGGTCATGATCTCACGGTTTGTGAGTTTGAGCCCCACATTGGGCTCTGTGCTGACAGCAGGGAGACTGGGATTCTCTCTCTCCCTCTCTCTCTGCCCCTCCCCCACTCATGTGTGCATGTGCTCTCTCTCTCTCTCTCAAAATAAATAAATAAACTTTTAAAAAACAAAAGAAGAATCATCTTGGGGCATAATTTAGACATTACAATGATAAATCTGCCATAGTATATGATATAAATGGATATATGATCCATTTCTTACTAAAAAAAATACATAATATATGTATTGAAAAAAGTCTAGCAAGATTCACATCAAGACGTGGCCAGAATGTGGAGCAAGTGGAACTCTTTTTTTTTTGTTTTAAGATTTTTTTTCTTTTTTAGGTAATCTCTACACTGTATGTGGGGCTTGAACCCACAACGCCAAGATCAAGAGTTGCACTCTACCGACTAAGCCAGTTAGGCACCCCACAAATGGAACCCTTATACACTGCTGGTGAGAATTCAAAATGGTCTACTTTGAAAAAGGACATGTCATTACCTTATGAAGTTAAATATATATTTGCCATTTGACCCAGCAATCCAATTCATAAAATAATAAAAGAAATAAAAATATAAGTACAAAGACTTGAATGCAGATATTCATAATTATTAATAACACAAAACTAGAAACAACCCAAATGTCCATCAACTGGCAAATAGATAAATGAATTGTGGTGTATGTATAATCTGGTAAATAACAAAATCAACCAAGTAAATTTAAAGATTTAACTGGATTTATTAAATGATTCATGAATCAGGCAGCACCCCATCTAGCAAAAGAGGTGCTCCATGGTGTAGTACAGAATGGAAAGGTTTTTTTGTCTTTTTAAAATTTATTTATTTATTCTTGAGAGAGAGAGAGCGAGCATGCATAAGCAGGGGAGTGGCAGAGAGAGAGGAAGAGAGAGAATCCCAAGCAAGCTCCACATTCAGCACGGAGCCTGATGCGGGCTCAAACCTACCAACCGTGAGATCATGACCTGAGCGGAAATCAAGAGCCTGAGGCTTAACCAACTGAGCCACCCACATGCACCTCAAAATGGAGATCGTTCTTATAGGATGGTGGGGCAAGAAAGTTATTAGCAAAAGAAAAGAAGTGTTCCTGGCAAGGCTGTTTTTTAGGGGGAAAAGCAAGGTGTCTTATCATACAGACTACCTCATTTCACTTTGAGGGGAAAAGAGGACCCAGGTGCCTGCCTGATTGGCAGGAATTGAAAAATTCCTGACTGACCAGTTAAGACTACATTTCTAGGGGAACTTGAAACTGCAATTAGATTATGTATTAATTAAGCATTGATTTGGGAACTTGGTCTAAGTAACACTATTTTGGGCCTCTGTTTTGTTTTTTTTAATGTTTATTTATTTATTTATTTATTTTTAAATTTTTTTTTCAACGTTTTTTATTTATTTTTGGGACAGAGAGAGACAGAGCATGAACGGGGGAGGGGCAGAGAGAGAGGGAGACACAGAATCGGAAACAGGCTCCAGGCTCTGAGCCATCATCCCAGAGCCTGACGCGGGGCTCGAACTCACGGACTGCGAGATCGTGACCTGGCTGAAGCCGGACGCTTAACCGACCGCGCCACCCAGGCGCCCCGAATGTTTATTTATTTTTGAGAGAGAAAGAGCATGAGTGGGGAAGGGGCAGAGAGAGAGAGGGAGGCACAGAATCTAAACCGGCTCCAGGCTCTGAGCTGTCAGCAGAGAGCCTGACACAGGGCTCGAACTCGGAAACGGCAAGATCATGACCTGAGCTGGTCAGTCGCTTAACCGACTGAGCCACGCAGGTGCTTGTTTTTGTTAACAATCCATAGTATGGGCAGTTATTTAGCAATAGAAAGAAATTATCTACACATACAACATGAATGAATCTCAGAAACATTACACTAAGTGACAGAACTCAAATACAAAAGGTTACATACTGGGGCGCCTGGGTTCCTCAGTTGGTTAAGCATCCAACTCTTGATTTTGGCTCAGGTCATGATCTCATGGTTCAGGCTACCACAGAGCCTGCTTGGGGTCCTTTCTCTACCTCTCTCTCCCTCCCTCCCCCTCTCTCCCCCCCTCCCCCTCTCTCTTCCCCTGTCCCTCCCCTGCTTTTGTACTCTCTCTCTTAAAATAAATAAACATTAAACATTTTTTTTAAAAAGGGGCACCTGGGTGGCTCTGTTGGTTGGGCATCCGACTTGAGCTCAGGTCATGATCTTGCAGCTCATGGATTCAAGCCCCATGTTGGACTCTGTGCTGGCAGTTTGGAGCCTGGAGCCTGCTTTGGATTCTGTGTCTTCTTCCCTTTCTCTCTGCCTCTCCCCACTCATGCTCTGTCACTCTCTCCTTCAAATATAAACAAACACTAAAAAAAATTTAAAACAACAAATAACAAACAAAAGGTTACATATTGTGCATACATATATTTTATATTAAAGTCTAGAAAAGGCAAGACTATAATGATAAAAAAGAGTCAACAGTTGACTGAGTAGAGTGTGTGGTGGGAAGGATGTGGGGAGGGCAGGGAAGATCAGAGGGCACAAGAGAACATTTTGAAGTGACGGAAAATTTTTTTTTAATGTTTATTCATTTTTGAGAGAGAGAGAGACAGAGCATGAACGGGGAAGGGGCAGAGAGAGAGAGGGAGACACAGAATCTGAAGCAGGCTCCAGGCTCTGAGCTGTCAGCACAGAGCCCAACGTGGGGCTTGAACTCACGAACTGTGAGATCATGACCTGAGCCGAAGTCGGACGCTCAACCAACTGAGCCACCAGGTGCCCCTGGAAATATTCTATATATGGATTGTGGTGGTAGTTATACAACTATATACTATTATTAAAATTTATCAAACTGTATACTGAAAATGGGTACATCTTACTCTATGTAAATTATACCCCAACAAAGCTGGAAAAAATTCAGTGTAGCATATACAACTTAAGACTTACACATTTTCCTTCATGTGAAAAATAATTGTAATACATTTTTTTAAGATTTTATTTTATTTATTTTGAGAGAACGAGGGCACAAGTGACTAGGGTCTGAGAGAGGGGGGGGCGGGGAGAGAGAGTAGAGGGACTCGTGCTCACCAGAACTGGGGCTCCAGCATACCTGATTCGGGGCTCAAACTCATGAACCCCAAGATCATGGCCTGAACCGAAGCCAGACACTTAGCCGATTGAACCACCCAGGCCCCCCTAAAGATTTTAAGTAATCTCTACACTCAATGTGGGGATGGAACTCACAACCCTGAGATCAAGAGTCTCATGCTCCACTAACTGAGCCAGCCAGGTGCCCTTGAGGTCGTTTGTTTATTAAAACAAGCTCTGGCCAATTTTATTAAAGAGGTCATCTTTTTAAATTTAACAAATTTTTAGGAGCGCCTGGTTGCTTCTGTTGGTGGAGTGTGAGACTCTTCATCTCAGAGTTATGAGTTCAAGCCCTACGTCATGTGTACAGATTACTCAAAAATAAAATCTTTAGAAAGATGACGTCTGAGTGCTGGGACTATAGTTTGTTTTGCTTTTGTTTATGTATCTTCTAATTTCTCTACAATAAATGTGATTTTCTATAATTAATTATTTCCCGAAGTGATGATGATGATGATGACCTAACTGAAGTAACATTCAATTTGGTTTGGCAGTGCAGTGTCAAGGAGGATATTTGAACCTGGATCTCCATACTCTTGGCCATTATACTCTTCTGCTGGCTTCAGACTTCCATGGTAAGAACAGCCTGGGATGCTTAACAAAACTGTGCATCATCCTATTGAATCTGTATGGTTCATAAATCTTCAACAGTGATTCTTACCATTGGGAATTTTGATGGGACTATTGCCTAGATGTAGGATCTGAGGATCTGAAACCTCCTGAACATTTTCTTAACATATTAAGGGTCTGTCATTGATGCCAAATAACCTCACATATATATTAGTTACCCCACCTGGAATCTATCATTATTAATCCTTCCTGGAAAGTCATCCCTGACTGTGACCCCATACATGCTCAGTCAGGTGACTCTCTGTCCCCACTACCAGCATCTGAAAGTGTACAGCTCTTCTTGACAGGTGTTTACTTAATTCAGGGACTGGTGCATGCTCGCCCCTGAATTGCGATAACCAAAAATGCAAAAATGCCTCCAATCATTGCCAAATGTCCCTTAAAGGGACAAAATTACTCCAAAATTAAGAACTACAAATTTGTGTCTCATATCAGTCTAACCATCCTCTCCTCCAGCCTCTCCACAGCTTCAGATTCCTAAACCTTGCTATTCAAAGTGTAGTCCTTGGACTAGCAGCATTGGCGTTAAGGGAGCTTGCTAGAAAAGCAGAATATTAGGCCCAACCTCAGATCTACTGAATCAGGATCTGAGTTTTACCAGGATCAACAATCCCTGGTGATTCCTATGCACATTAAATTTGAGAAGCACTACCAGGTCTCTAACTTACTTGGGGGTGACTATCACTTGGAACAGAGGTTAACAGTTCAACAAAATTTCTGGAGATGATCATTCCATGGTAAAGGGCAGGACCTAAGAATCTATATTGTTATCATGTGGCTCAGGTAATTCTCATCCTTGGGCAAATTTGGGAATTGCTACTCTAAAATAAACATCAGATTTTGTCATTATCCACCTAAAATTAAAATCTCTTTAGTGACTCTCCATGGCCTACAGTAGTGATTCTCAACTCAACCTTAGGTGCTTACCTAGGAAGTATTTAGAAATCTGGATGCTAGGCTGTTCCCCAAACCCACTAAAAACTCTAGGGGAGGGACCCACCCACTGGCGAATTTTTCAAAGCTCCCCAGTTGCAGCCAATGTTAAGAACCACTGGGAATGATCAAACCTGAGCTGCTTAACCTAGATTAGAAAACCCAACTGTGAAAGGCCCCTGCCTGCGTTCCTAGCCCTATTTTGCGTTGTATTTTTGCCTGTGCATACTACACTCCAACCTCACTGAACTACCTGTAATTCCCAAACCTATGGTACAGTCATGCCTCTGGGCCTTTCTACAGGTTGTGCTCTCTGAATGGCAGTTATTCATCCCTAAGGACTGAATTACCACTTAGCTCCTTCGCCTTTAGAGTAATTTTAGATTTCCTTCACACACCTGCCCAGACAGAGTAATTCATTCTCTTTTCTGTGCTAATACCATGCCTCTTTGTGTAGAACTCTATTACTATACTTATTACATTATACAGCTGATTCTTGAACAACGTGGGTTTGAACTGTGCAGGTCCACTTAACAGGCAGATTTTTTTTCAATACAGAACAGTACTGTATTTTCCTTAACATTTTTTTTCTCTTATTGTAAGAATACGATATATAACATATAAAACATACAAAATATGTGTTAATCAACCATTTGTTATTGGTAAGGTGGAATTCTGGTCAATAATTAAATTTTTGGGGGAGTCAAAAATTATACACGGATCTTTAATGGCAGGGCATGAGGTGTGTGTGTGGAGATGTCAGTGTCCCTAACCCCCACGTTGTTCAAAGATCAACTGTAGTAATGGGTTACAATTATTATATCTTGAGAATGAAAACTAAGGCTGGTTTAGTTTTATATCCCTAGCACCTAGCTAAGGGCCAGGAATATGGTAGGCAGCTAGTAACATTTTTGACTTAGTGAAAGTAGTATAAAAGAAGAAAAAAAAGAAGAAAATAAAAATGAGCAGGAATATTATTACTTTCTTTAAAAATCTGAATTAATATAATCTAACATTAAAATCTTAATTAGAAAAGAACTTTAAGCTGTGAGTTTCATCTGGAGAAATATGCGTGAAGGCACTAAGAGAGAAATAAACCCTTTCCTTAATTCAGTAACATAATTTGGTCCACAAATTCATTCCAAGGAGTTGAAATAGTCCTGTTTCTGTGTCTAAGGCATTTTTTGAACTGAGGTAAAATTCACCTAACTTAAAAATTACATTTTTATTTTTTTTAAATAATCATTTTAAAGTGTATTTTAGTGAATTCACAATGTTATACAACCACCATCTAGATTAAGCTCTAAAATGATTTTCCTCCCCTCAAAAGAAACCCTGCTACAAACATTGGGGTACATGTGCCCCTATGAATCAGCACTTTCAACAATAGCCAAATTATGGAAAGAGCCTAAATGTCCATCAACTGATGAATGGATAAAGAAGATGTGGTTTATATATACAATGGAATACTACTTGGCAATGAGAAAGAATGAAATCCTGCCATTTGCAGCAACGTGGATGGAACTGGAAGGTATTATGCTGAGTGAAATAAGTCAGTCAGAGAAGGACAGATATGAGTTTTCACTCATATGTGAATCTTGAGAAACTTAACAGAAGACCATGGGGAAAGGGAAGGGGAAAAAAAAATTGCAAACAAAGAGGGAGGGAGGCAAACCATAAAAGACTCTTAAATACAGAGAACAAACTGAGGGTTGATGGGGGTGGGTGGGGGGCAGGGGAAAATGGGTGATGGGCATTGCAGAGGGCACTTGTTAGGATGAGCACTGGGTGTTGTTATGTAAGCGATGAACCGTGGAAATCTACCCCAAAAACCAAGAGCACACTTTATACACTATATGTTAGATAATTTTACAATAAATTATATTAAAAAAAGGAATAAAAAAAAGAAACCCTATACTCAAGCAGTGAGTCACTCCCCATTTTCCTCCTAGCCCCTGAAAACCACCAGGAACATTAACTTTTAAGTTACACTAAGGTATTTAAAAGATATAAAGCAGGTATTTAAAAAGGTCTAGGTTCTAGATAGCTGTACAATTGTTTCTAGTCACACAGAAAAGAGTACAAATATAGTTTTTTTCAGTATCTCAAAAACTCCAATGTTTTATTAACCATTTTATGTACACTGATATCGTCTTGAAAACTAATAAAAACATGTCCAAAGCTTCTTATATAGTCACTGTACAAATGCTCATGTATGTTTTCTACATTAATAATGAAGATGAAAATGACACAATAGTTACAGCTACATAAAAATATATACAAGGACTTAAGACACATTTGATATTATTTGGTTTACAACATGTGTAGATACTACACAAAAAAGTGAGGATATAATTTGCAGAAAAGTAAAATGTGACCAAAATCACTTTTCTTCTTAAAATTTAAAAATAAAATTCCTGACAACAGCAATTACTAATTTACAGCCAAATCTTAGACTAAGTCAAATTAGCCAGGGTTAGACATAAGTTAAGTTAAACATTTTGTATTTAAAAAAATAAGTTTTTCAGTTTAAAAAACATACATTTCATAACATTTTCTCAAAATTAATTAAGAATGGTTTATCCATGTCCTTCCAGATTCTGGAAACACATTAGAAAAAGTGAATATTGAACAGCTGATTCTTTGGAAAGCTGCACCCAAGTACCCCTTTTATTAGGTTGTGACATCAGCTAAGAGGGCCTTTATTAGGTCTGGAAGGCAAGGAGCTGGAGCTCAGGTACAAATCTACTTATGCTCAAAGAGAGAAAGGCCATGAGAAGGGAGCTAGACAACCCAGGATAGTAGTGGCACTTGGATGTGGAGTTACCATAGTGGGTCAGAGACAGGCTGGTGTATCATCCTTTGGCTCAGGTGCTATAGGAACCAATCCCTATTCAATACACATATGTATTTTTTAGAGTAATCTCTATGCCCGACATGGGGCTTGAACTCACAACCCTGAGATCAAGACTCACATGTTCTCCCAACTGAGCCAGCCATGTGCCCCCCTGCTCAATATTAAATGAGAACAGAAATATTTCAAAGTGTGCTTACCAAAAACAGATTATGTACCTTCATATTACAAAGCATAGAAGGAGACATTGATTTTTAAAAAGTGAGCTAAAAAGTTATGAGGTATCTCCTTACTTCATCTTAAAACTAACCCAAGAAATAGACGTTTAAAAAATTCTTTAACTATTAAAATGTTTAAAAGGCACTTGAAATATTGCTTTCCAATCCAACTCAAATATACCGTCAATTAATTTTGGACATAAAAAAAGCGCATAATTTTGGTGCAATTTTTCTTGTAATTCAGTGATACTTTCCATCTACAGGGCTGAAAGTTTTGAGGGATAGAGCCCCAACATTCTGCTACCTGAAAGTGCTTTTAGCGTAGAAACAGGAAGGGCGTTAATGATTTGCTCTCTCAGTGACAACATCCTGTAGTCGTTTAAGCAAAACATCATCATTTTCTTGACAGAGGCGTTTGGCAGGTGATTCTGCATCACCATCGATGGCTATTGCTCGCTTCTTGGTTCTCTGTTCACCCTGTCTTATCATATTGTTGATATCTTTCAAACTCTGCAAAAATAGAGGACATGTGTGAGTAAAAGGGGAAAAAAAAAAAAAGAACTAAGTAACTGCTTTTTCCTGCACTCTACCCAAAGCTGAACACTAGGGTAGAGATTATCTTTTGAATCTAGGCCAACCTACTAAGAGTGATTAGATCTAATCTTTTCATGGTTTTAAAAACTGGATTTAGGGGCGCCTGGGTGGCACAGTCGGTTAAGCATCCGACTTCAGCCAGGTCACGATCTCGCGGTCCGTGAGTTCGAGCCCCACGTCGGGCTCTGGGCTGATGGCTCAGAGCCTGGAGCCTGTTTCCGATTCTGTGTCTCCCTCTCTCTCTGCCCCTCCCCCGTTCATGCTCTGTCTCTCTCTGTCCCAAAAATAAATAATAAACGTTGAAAAAAAAAAAAATTAAAAAAAAAAAAAAAAAAACTGGATTTACCTTACAGCAGTAGTACTCAAAGACACTGGACCAGATGCAGAAATATCAAGGAGCTTACTAGGAATGCAAACTCTCAAGCCTCACCCTAACACCTACTGAATCAGACACTCTAGGGATGGAGTTCAGCAATCTATGTTTAACCAAGCCCTCCAGGTGATTCTGAGCTCCCTTGACATTTGAAATCCTCTTCCTAGAGCAATGCTTTTTAAGCTTTAATGTGCTTACTAATCATCTGCAGATCTTGTTAAAATGCAGATTCAGATTCAGCAGGGCTGGCATGAGGCTTGAGATCAAGCATTTTTTAAGTTTATTTTTTAATTTTTTTTTTTTTTGACAGAGAAAGAGCGAGAGAGAGAGAGAGCACATGCACGTGTGAGCAGGGGAGGGGGTAGAGGGAGAGAATCTCAAGCAGGCTCCACACTGAGTGTGCTCCGTACTGAGGTGTGGGGCTCAATCCCAAGACCCTGGGGTCATGACCTGAGCCGAAATCAAGAGTTGTTCAACTGACGAGCCACCCAAGTGCCCCAAGATCCTGCATTTTTAATATGTTCCCAGGTGATGCTGATGTTGAAGGTCTATAAACTATATTGAGTAGAAAGGCCTTAGAGTAGTGGCTCCTGAAAGCTGTGGATCATAACTGTCTAGAGAACCTGACTGGCAGAGCTTTGGGATTCAGTAGGTCTATTGAACAGATCCGTGTTCAACAAGGTCCCCCAGGTGATTCTGGTCTATGGTTTTGAAATCATTGCCTTAGAAGTCAGGTGGTCCCATCTTTGATTTCATTTAAGAATCTCTTCTAAACATCCTTGTAGGAAATCAACTTCTATGAAGAGGAAATGCAAATCTGTGAGGTATTCTATCTCAAGTGAGGTTGACTTCTGGAGACATACTAAACATATTTGCTTGATAGCCTTTCAAGTATCTGAAAACATCTATCATATAACTGTCACATATTCATCACTGTATGGGAGTTAAGATGAGGATAACCACAGAACTGTTTGCATAAATAAGAGAAGGCCTCTGTTTTTAGACTTTTCACTATCCCATCACCAAAGGAACTTCCACTTTGAAAGCTTTTCTTTAAAGTCAATATTCCTCGTGTCTGACCACCTGCCTTACTGGTCCCTTCTCAAGATCGTATTTAAGCAGGGTGACACATTGGACTCTTGCAGTGAACTTCCCTAGTATCACAACAATAGTAATGGATTAAGCTACTGAAGCAGTTGAATACACTGCTCTTAATCACAGGAAACTTGCCACAGTAACAGTTCATATTATTTAAAAAATTTTTTAAAATGTTTATTCATTTTTGAGAGAGAAAGAGACAGAGTGTGAGTGGGGGAGGAGCAGAGAGAGGGAGACACACAACTCGAACTCACGAACAGTGAGATCATGACCTGAGTATCCATAAACCTCATGTGTATATTGCTATCACGGTATTTGTGATATTCTGACAAAACTACCTTCTTATTCATCTATTTTCCTGCCTGGTTGTGGATTCAGATCAAGGCAGGGAATGGATTTTCTTTTTTTTCAATTCACTGCAGCAATCCAACCCCTATATTAATTACAAAGAAATGCTTTATAAAGCCCTGCTGACATGAAGTGTAAAGAACAGTCTGAGTCAAAAGTGAAGACCAATATTGTGGGTTTACGTGTTTTAAAAAATTAAAAAATATTTATTTTTGAGAGAAAGAGAGAGAGATAGCGTGAGTGGGGGAAGGGCAGAGAGAGAGGGAGACACAGAATCCAAAGTAGGCTCCAGGCTCTGAGCTGTCAGCACAGAGGCTGATGTGGGGCTTGAACTCATGAACCATGAGATCATGACATTTGCCGAAGTCAGACGCTCAACTGACTGAGCCACCCACGTGCCCCAACTCATATTTATTACTAGTAATTTTGCAGACAGAGCAAGATTAAAGATTTTTTTTTTTTTTTTTTTTTTTTTATTTTTGGGACAGAGAGAGACAGAGCATGAACGGGGGAGGGGCAGAGAGAGAGGGAGACACAGAATCGGAAACAGGCTCCAGGCTCTGAGCCATCAGCCCAGAGCCCGACGCGGGGCTCGAACTCACGGAGCGCGAGATCGTGACCTGGCTGAAGTCGGACGCTTAACCGACTGCGCCACCCAGGCGCCCCAAGATTAAAGATTATTAACTGGCAATATGAAATCCAATTTTTAACACAAGTACATAGATTGTTGTAACACCTTACCTTAGAAGGGCTGCCATTGAACTTATATAGCAGAGCACTCCTTGGTGTAAGGCCTGATGCATTCTTGTGTGGGGAAACATAAATGGAGTGCTGCTGGGAAATGCGGCGTGGTGAGCCTGGTTGTTGCTTAATATGTGGAAAAGGAGAAAGTGGTGGAGCTTCCATCTGAAATAATCCAAAAGTAAATTTTTGTATGATAAAAGTTCTTTTTTGAATCCCACCATATTTCTATTCCTTTATTTTTTTTAAGTAGGCTCTGTGCCCAACATGGGGCTTGAACTCACAAACCCAAGATCAAGAGTTGCATGTTCTACCAACTGAGCTAGGTAGGTGCCCCCATATTTTTATTCTTATTGGCATTTCTTATGTGTCAGCTACACCATAAGAATCTATTAATGGCTGAAAAAAAGCAAAGACATGGTCCATTACCCCTTGTTTTTCAAGAGTTACTAACAGATAAACTAAAATTTATTTTCCTGCATCTTTCAGGAAATACTGAAGAATTCTGAGACACCCAGAAGTGGTAATAAGCCAGGAGTATAGTATAGTATATAGGAATAAGCCAGAAAGGAGAGGCAAAGAGTAATCAATATTCTAACACAATGATAATCTTTCTATATACATAACATACACCTCCTGCCCCATAACCAAAGCCATAGCAGAGAGAATAAAAGAGAGACAGAACTCTATGAGCCAGAAGGATGGGTCCATCATGGAACAAATTTGTTAGTGAAATGATTAAGACTTTATACTAAAATGCAAATTATTTAGAAATAGAATTAGGGAAGCAGGGTCTGCACTTTCCTTTAATAGTCTCGACAATGTTTCCATTCTAGGAATAAATAGAGATGGTTCCTTAATTAATAATTTCATCATCTTCAACTGAAGCTAATAAAACTAGTTTCAATTGGCTCATGACAGACATATTCATGATAGGGGGAGGTGGACCTGATGGGAGTTGAATGAATAGTCATGGCCTCTGAGAATAGTCACAGACCGCATTCCTTGAAATGTAAAGGGAGACACAAAATACACATAGATGGCTACTGGCTAGATGCAGTTTCACTTGGTTCCTCTTACAACTAAAGTCTGCTCTCCTGGGAACCAACCTCAGCTTATACACTGATGATGTTTTCACAGGCCTGCTAGTACTGCCAAATCTGCATTAAAATGTCTTAGTGTTGCCTCTACTAATGATTCAGGCCTATTTATTTCCTTTTCTCTTTATCTTGAGAAAACCACTTATCTCATATATACATATTACAACAGAAATTAAAATTAAGAGAAAAAATTAGCAGAATTGTTTTCTTTTTTCCACATTCTCATCTAGTAGTTGCCCATATGTTAACATAATTTCCAGCAACATAATCATAATACGGATAAAATTTCCCTGATTTCTTCTGGTCTGTGTTGTATGATAGTTTTAATCATTCTCTAATTAATTACTGGTATTTTTTTTCTCCTATAAAATGCATCAGTGACACTTTAACTCTGAAACACTTATCTAATAAACTTATAGTAATCTAACTATGACTATGAATATTCATATCATAGTAAAATATAAAACATACCACATGGTCCTGATTTGACAAGTCATATCTCAGTGCAAATGACTTCACTCTTCCTACATATATTGTATTATAAAATTTGATAAGATCACCTCTTTCCTCTTTCACTGGTCCACTAGAACAGTCAGGTGTTTTTGTAGCATCTTCCAATTCTGTTAAAAGATTCAGGGTTATGACAGATGTATTATAATACACAAAGTGGTGATCTGAATCACAACTCTATGATATAAAAACAAAATCAGAGGCGCCTGGGTGGCTCAGTCAAACATCTGACTCTTGATCTCAGCTCAGATCTTTTTTGTTTTTTTTAGTTCATTTATTTATTTAGAGAGACAGCAGAGCCTGATGTGAGGCTTGAACTTACAAACCATGAGATCATGACCTGAGCTGAAATCAAGAGTTCTATGCTTAACTGACTGAGCCACCCAGGTGATCCTCAGCTCAAGTCTGAATCTCAGGGTCGTGAGTTCAAGTCCTGCATTGGGCTCCATGCTGGATTTGGAACCAATTTAAGGGGGAAAAAAAGGAAACACAAATCTTTATATAAAGCAATTAATGTTTTTAGAAAATGTTTGAAACCCATCTATATTATGTATAAATTAAATTGGAAACTTGAGAAATACAAATACATGTACTTAGGCTAATACTCTTTTTTTTTTAATTTTTTAAATGTTTATTTTTGAGAGACAGCAAGAGACAGAGTGTGAGTAGGGGAGGGACAGAGAGAGAAGGAGACAGAGTCCAAAGCAGGCTTCAGGTTCTGAGCCTGATGTGGGGCTCAAACTCAAACCAGGAGATCATAACTTGAGCCAAAGTCGGAAGCTTAACCGACTGAGCCATCCAGGCACCCCAAGGCTAATACTCTTTTCTCTAGATACTATTTCAGCAAGAATTTTTTCACAATGATACTTTTTAAGTTTATTGATTTATTTATTATGTATTGGCGGAGGGGGGGAGAGAGAGAGAGAGAGAGAGAGAGAGAGAGAGAGAGAATCCCAAGCAGGCCCCATGCTGTCAGCATAAAGCCCAACGCAGGGCCTGAACTCATGAGCCACAAGATCATGACCTGAGCTGAAATCAAGGGTCGGACGCTTAACTGGCTGAGCCACCCAGGCCCTTCTTCTCAAATTTTTTATGCACAGTCCCCTTTCCCTGTAACACCTACTACCATCCTAATAAATGCTATTCCAAGCCATATTGGCTTTGTATCAGCTGTTGTAGGTTATTCTCACTACATGGATCAGTCAAAATTATTTAAGGTCCTCCTTTGATTAGAAATTTCTGGACACAGAGACTATACACAGTCTTCAGATTTGTGTGTCATTCCAATTCTCGTCATTAATATTTACATAAAGTAATGGGCTCTATTTATTTTGAAGGAACCAAACATTTAAAACTCTCTGGGACCTTGGTGGGATGCCTGGCTGGCTCAGTCAGCAGAGCATGTAACTCTTACTCTGGTGGTTGTGAGTTCAAGCCCTATGTTGGGTGTGGAACCTACTTAAAAAAACAAAAAACAAACAAACAGTGATATTTTGGCAGTTTCTTGTGAACTCTAAAAGGCATGACCATAATATAAAAACAAGTAAAACTGTGCTCTATTTTTATCTTCATTGTCTATCTGGTGATTTTAAGATGGGCATAATGTGAAATAAAGTTACCTGATTTTCAATATGCAGTTACCAATATTATATATCTCATATGAAAACAGAATTTTCGTCTCATGAGAGAATTTGCTTTTACTGTTTTCTTTTAATGTGACCTACTCAACATTTCAAGTATTTTGTTTTTATTATGTTTAATCTCTACACCCAACATGGGGCTTGAACTCACGACCCTGAGGTCAAAAGTCACACACTCTTCCGACAGAGCCAGCCAGGCACCCAACAACATTTAAAGTATTGCAAATAAGGAATATGGCCTTAGACAAATTAGCGTGAAAAAGAAAAAGAAAAAAAAATTTAAAGAGAAATATTCATTAATAAAAAACCATAAATTTTACACTGCTTAAAAAATGATAGGGGTGTATGGGTGGCTCAGTTGGTCGACTGTCTGACTCCGAGTTTCCACTCAGGTCATGATCTCATGGTTCATGGAATTAAACCGTGCATTGGGCTCTTACTGACAGCATGGAGCCTACTTGGGATTCTCTCTCTGTCCCTCCCCCACTCATGCTCGCTCTCTCAAAAAAAAATAAGTAAATAAATAAAAATAAAAAAAACTTAAGTAACAGCTGTTACTTACTGAGGTCTTACTATAAGCAGGTCTTGTGTTAAACATGATACTTACATCATTCTTTGTAATCCTTAAAACAAGTCTCTGAGGAAGTACTGTAAACTTGTCAGTGTACCATTATACACTTGAGTATTATATTTGTTACTGAGATTAAGCTGTAATCTGGGTCTCTCAAGTGTTCTAGTCAATAATGCCAGTCTAGGGTGGTCTGCTCACATAATGGTGAAGAATTGGTATTTTGATCAGGAAGCTCATTCCCAACAGGTAGCTATTATAAGAGTTTCTGTTAGGTTTATCTTAATCAAAGGCCAATGCTTTGCTAATTAACATACTCAATGTAAGAAATGGGTTTTTATTCATTAAAAAAGGGGGGGGGGTAGGCACGCCTGGATGACTCAGTCGATTGAGTCTGACTTTGGCTCAGGTCACAATCTCATGGTTCGTGAGTTTGAGCCCCACAATGGGCTCTGTGCTGACAGCTCAGAGCTTGGAGCCTGCTTCGGATTCTGAGTCTCCCTCTCTCTCTGCCCCTCCCCCACTTGTGCTCTTTCTCTCTTAAAAATAAACATTAAAAAAAAAATTCAAGGGGCGCCTGGGGGGCTCAGTTGGTTAAGCGGCCAACTTTGGCTCAGGTCATGATCTCACCATTTGTGAGCCGGAGCCCTGCGTCAGGCTGTGTGCGGACAGCTTGGAGCCTGGAGGCTGCTTCGGATTCTGTGTCTCCCTCTCTCTTGGCCCCTCCCCTGCTCACACTCTGTCTCTCTCTTTCTCAAAAATAAACAAACATTAAAAAGCAATTTAAAAATTTAAGAATCTGGTTTTTATTGATGAAAATGGTGACTGTTATGAAAGCCTAATGCTTAAAGTTGGTGCATGCTGGGGAAATTAGAAGTACCTAAATAGACTGGTTAACATATTTGAGACACTGTCCACAACATCATGATACAGATGAGTGATTCACTGAAGTCTGTGGAGCTCTACTATTATGGATGATAATGAAGACCAGCCCTGAACTCTGATGCATGTCATTTGCTTGATCCTGGCTTTAAGGCTAACAGAGTCCTGAATCTGGAATCTTGGCACCTGCTTCAAGTGAACCTTTAATGTGTGAGGTGGTGGTTGGACAGCTGGGTGTTTGGACAACCTATATAGGATGCATAAACTATTTGTGCTTTCTAAATAGTAATCATTTTATACCTAATTAAGAATTTTATAGAACCAGAATTGTTCTTCACTATGTGGTATTCTTTGTTATGTTTAAGTCATAGCAACCAACCATAGCTGGAGAAACTTTAACATACCTTATCTGAATATAAACTTGCCTGACTGTATCCTCCACTGTAACTTTTTCCTTTTTGGTGCCAGAATTCCTGAGTCCATTATCACTGGATACTTGTGCAGCTCTGTGCCATCACCATTGGATAAAATCTTAAAAATGGTTGTTTGCTTGCTAATAAATATCTAGTTAATAAATGTATATACAACAGAAATTGATTTGAAACCTTTAGGTTGTAGAGAGTAGCTAACCTTCATTGACCTCAAATTTCATTTGCAGATACTGTATCTATTGAACTTCACTGCTCCTTGTATGCCAGATACTTGCTAGTAGTTACTTTGTTTCTCATAGAGAACATTATTTTCCAGCTAACCTCTGGTGCCTGTTTGTCTCTACCCCCACCCCACATGCCTGGTTTTGTATGGACAGAAAAACCACCTGGGACAGATGAGCAACATGTGTTACAAAAATAGAAAGGCTGTGTGTGTGTGTGTGTGTGTGTATGTGTGTATTTTATACACACGTTTGTAGTTGATGTATATGTACGTATATATAATATATATGCATTTTTTCAGTTTTACTGTCTAATACACTTCCATTGCCTTGAAAAGGCTCAGGAATAATATATCTATGTAAAAAGAATTGAGCTTGGCTTATGTATCCTTAAATAGGGCAGATTCTAGGGCATTGTTATTAAAAAATTTTTTGCTGAGTAAGATCTTAAAAGTTCAGATCCCAATAAACACCATAATGATCACGGATATCTACGTGATTAAAAAAAGAGTCCTTGACTCTGGCAATTTTCTCTAAGAATTTATCCTAAGGATACGGATCAAAGATTAAGCTACAGTGATGTTCCTCACAAAGCTATGTATAATGGTTAATAATCTAAATGTCCCACACTGTAGAATACATCACAGTACATGTGTTACACATGTACACGTTAAGTAATGGGAAGATGAGACAAGGAAAAGATGGGCAGAAGAAGCATTTTTACAGCTTATCAACATAGGAATAATTACCTTGACAATATGAATAATTGATTTTCCTTTCTTTGAAAAAAATTTCCTAGTGCCTCAAGTCTTACATATCATGATGGTAACAACAGGATGGCAGCTTTGTTGGTGGTGGAAGAATACTTATATACTTATTAATGAACAAGACATTTCCTTAATTGTCACCCCAGGCAGATCACTGACAGCTACCTTACTTCCCCTGTAATTCAGATTTATTTTTAAAATTTATTAAGAGCCTTTTATGTGTTTTATTAATGTTGTAAGTATACTACAAAACTTTTTTAAAACAAAAAAATTTTTTTAATGTTTATTCATTTTTGAAAGAGAGAGAGAGACAGAGCACAAGTAGGGGTGGGGCGGAGAGAGAGGGGGACGCAGAATCTGAAGCAGGCTCCAGGCTCTGAGCGGTCAGCAAAGAGCCCGACGCGGGGCTCGAACTCATGAACGGTGAGATCATGACATGAGCCGAAGCCGGACACTCAACCGACTGAGCCACTCAGGCGCCCCACAAAACTTCTTCTAAAGCACAATTAATAGGGGAAAAATGGTTTCAACTCACAACCTCTTTGGATGGAGGCATCTGACTCATACTTATCTCAAACTTGTTTCTTCCCAAATGCTTTCACATATGCATTATCCATTCCACTTACATCACTAACTCCATGCTGCCTGACATCCACTGCATTATGTACCATGTAATCAAAGGTATATTACATATAGAATATTAAATTGGGCAACTTACCATAATCTGTCATTTCAAAATCACCATTTATGTTTTTATTGTATGCCACAACTTCTTTTGGAATACTTTTCAACAGTACACTTCTATAGACCTACAGGTTAGAGTGGAAAAAGACTGCTAAGTCATAAAGATGCACAGTTTAAGCAAAACCAAAATAAGAATAGAATATCATGCCAGTTAAAAGGTATTTGTCTGTATTGGTGATAATCGAGGGCAAAATGTTACTAGGCTGGTAAATATAGATTATAGCAACTATCTTAGTAGAGGGGATATGGAAACAGAGCCTACCACCTAATACTGCCACTGTAGTTTACAAAAACTAAACACTGATGAGCAGGTTTTGCCAAATAAAAGCAACTTCAAATATCTGAGCTTGTTCTTCCTTTTAATTCCTTGCATAAGAATCATTTGATCTCATTAAGGCTTGTTTTCCTACTCCCATCCCATTCCCATCTCCTTTCAGATGGTCACATGAAAATCTGTTTCCCTTCCTTCTTCTAAATTCTTTCCTACCTCCAAGACAGCTGAAAGGCATAATCCATTTCCCCTCATCCTATGGGTGGTAGGTATGAGAGGATATTTAGGAAGCTATGGCTCGGTCCATTTTGGACCCACACTAACTTCACCTTAATGATCTTTAGGGATAATCTGGACCTTTCTAGAATCTGTTCCTGAAGGATTTTTCTGAAGAGGTCCAGACACTCTTAGCCTATCAAAGGATATAGCAAATGCTTGTACTTGGCTCTTCCATGTATTTTAGAGCTTAAAGAAGTGAAACTCTATGTGGGGCTCTCTTAGAAGGGGTTGTGACTACCAGTACTTAAGCATGGGATATCTGAGTAGCTACATCACATCACATCTCTCTTCCTAAGATGGCAGATCACCAAGGCTAGAAAAGAGGTCATTATGCTCCCTAGAGCTCAGCAACTAAGCTCCTGAGTGGTCAAAGCCTTAAGGTAGCCCAACTTTATGTTCTTCAGCTGTAATAATAACAATACAGAATAGTCATTAAATACTTACTATGTGTCCGGCCACTAGGCTAGCATTTTATATTTCCATGACTGAAAGGTTTTATAGGATTTTTACCATGGCTATTATAAAATGACATTATCAAATATGCTTGGTATCTATTTAAAGATTCAAACATTAAGATTCTTAGTAGGTGGCAAATGAAGCTAGACTTGAGCTAATAAATCCTCAAATTTCACGGGATTTTAAACATCATTAGAGAATCAAGTCCCACACAATTAGAGAATATTATTATTATTATTTAAATTTATTTTTTTGGTAATCTCTACACCCAACATGGGACTCAAATTCATGACCCCTGAGATCAAGAGTCACGTGCTCTTCTGAGCCAGCCAGGCATTATTATAGATGATTTTCATTAGATTATTTATTTTAAAGTTTACTTATTTTGAGAGAGAGAGTGCGTGTGCAAGTGGGGAATGGGCAGAGGGTAAGAAAGAGAAAAAGGCAGAGAGAGAAAATCCGAAGCAGGCTCTGCACTGTCAGTGCAAAGCCAGATGCGAGGCTTCCACAACCCTGGGATCATGACCTGAGGTGAAATCAACAATTGGACACTCAACCAACTGAGCCATCCAGGCACCCCTAGATTTTTTATTAAAGTAGGCTCCGTATTATTACGTGGGGCTTGAAATTCACCACCCTGAGATCAAGAATCTTATGCTCTATAGATTGAGCCACCCAGGCACTTCCCTTCATTAGATTTTTTGTGAAAAATGTCCCACTCAACAAATGAACAAATAAATGGAATAGGAAAACACATGACAAATATATGCAAATATATTGATTAGTATATAAACAGCCAATTTCCTGGCTTTTACTGAAATTTTCTTTAGAGTTTAATGATATCCACTAAACCAAAAAATCTAAAGTACAGTAAAACTATAAAAGAAGTTTACCTTTTCTATGACTTGTCAACAGAGAACTAGTACAAATCTATTTTTGGACGGGAGGAAAAATGTTACTCACATGACTGTTTGCCTGGGGCTGATTCCTATAACTTTTCATTATTTCTTGAAAAGTTCTTTCTTCTTTTGTTACCTAAGGAAAAGTAAATTCTGCATTTATCAGTTGCTTTTAAAAGAAAAATGGCTCTGAACAAAAGCTTCAATTATAGGTTGGCAGTGAGAGCAGTCCTGCAGAAAGTCATTAACCCCAGGCCAGTCCATGACTAAAAACCACTACCATTTATGATTTTTACTACCTTTAAAGTTCAAGCTTTGTGGCCTGTGGGGACTCAGCTAATAGCTTCATTAATCAAAAGCACTGAGATTGCTATGGTATAACTTTACTGAAAATACATTTCTTTTTATAAAAAGAATGATACCAGAAAACTCCAATCTGCTGTATCCCCTGCAGTCTCTGATTTTACTGACTTTTAAAGTACCCTCTTAAAAGTAAAGTAGCCACTTACTAAAGGATAAAAAATGTCTTATGGTGATTCACAAGAAAACTGAACAATTATTACAGGATTAGGTTTTTAATATTTTAGGACAGACTATATGGTTTCTAATGCTTAGACAGAAAAGTTATGGTGGTGGCCAAAAGGAAGGAAATGAATTGGTGATCCATAACAGTATCCCTTCCAGTTATTATAAAATTTACTTAAATTACTCCTTCTCTCTGCTTTACTGTCCGTTAGCACTAAACCTGTTCTTCCATAATGATGAGCTAAAAATGGCAAAGCCTGAACTCTGAGAGTTCCATGGAAAACACAAAATATTAGGTAATAACATTTATTAATCTCTATTTTGTATAGAGATCTTAAAGGCATTGTGAGAGAGGAGTCAAAAGGAGTTTGAAAACATGTCCTCTGCCTCAAAAAGCTTAAGAATTAGGTCTTAACTACGTACATCTGCTAGTACTGCCAGTGTGGTCAATATGGTTCAGACCAAAGTTATAGATGATTGTTTCAGGTATATCAGAATTTTAAAAAGCAAGTAAGATATACTATTTTATGAATGAAAGCATGTTGTAGCACCTAGAAAGTAAAGTGCTTTTCTGAGGTGGTGCAAAAAATCACTGGAAAGCAGTATATTAGAGAAGCTATTTTATGAAGTATGAGTTCATTAAATTATGAAATAAGAAATCCTAGGGTGCCATTTGTTAATTGTATAACTGACCAAGTTACTTTCAGCTCTGGGCCTCAATTACTACCTACAACATAATGATCATTTTATTGTAAAGTATTAGATGAGAGGGGTCACAGCGATGGCGGTAAAAATGATGTTCACATTAACAGTATGGAGAACCATTTATACAAATGGTCTCTAAGACCTTTTCCAATTTCTTTACAACCAATGTATTCTTACGATGTGGGAAAGCTGATTATTACAAAATGAAATGGAGAGTCCAGAGAATAGATGCAGTAGCTGGAATTTACTACTTAACAATAGTGGGCATTTGAACAAACTAACAATTAAGTGCAAAAGATTTTCACTTTGTGCTTCAAAAATGGGTAACTAGGGCAAAGAGCTTCCCCCAACTTATACATTACCTTTGCCATGATGTAAAAGGCACAAAGAAGCAGCTGATCCAAATGTCGGTCTTTCATTAGATCAGGGCAATGAACTAAAGTGAATTCAAAACATGTCCATATCTTCCTTCGTAACTCATTTGAAACATCCAGTTTTAAACATAAATCTCGTAATCGTACACTTGCTAAATGATAGACCTAAGATGGAAGGTAGCACATTGATGCAAAGAAAACCAGTAAATAATTCTTCGAATTTATGTCTTACCATGAACATGGGCTTTCAGGCCAAGATTAACAAATACCTAGGCTGTTGATAAATGTATGTAAAATTACATAAAATTTCTGTTCTATAGTACTAGTTCACTGGCAGAACTAGTTTCACTAGTTTCAATTCTCTTCAGAAGACTGTCTTAAAAACTCTTTTGGAAAAGATGTCCTCTATCCTGTCATCTATGTAAAGTAAGAAACACTAAAATGCAAGATTTACTTGCATCATGATCATTATGAATACATAATTTTTCAAGTGTTCAGAAATCCCCCATACCTTTTTTTGTTCAGAAAAGATTACTAGGAAGTCTAAAATGTCAGATAATAGGGGTGCCTGGTTGACTCAGTTGGTGGAGTGTGACTCTTGATCTCGGGGTTGGGGGTTCTAGCCCCATGCTGGGTGGAGAGATTACCTGAAAGTAAAATCTTTAAAAATTTTTGATAATAAGTCAGATAATAAAGAACTAAAATGTTTGATTTCAAGAATGAGTCAGAAAGCAAAACCATTTTAAAAACCTCCCCTATATTCTACACTGTTTTTATGAGCACATAAATGGAATATTAAAGTAAATGAGATACAAGGTTTTTTGTTTTTGTTGTTTCTAAGTACATCAGAGTAAATTTAGTTCAATGCCCAAAACCTTTCATATACAACTTTTATACGAATTGATAACTAATGCAAATGACCTGAAGGTCCTGCAAGATTCTAAAATGGCTTCCAATCATCCAGGAAGCATTATGTTTTACTGTTTTAAAAACTGGTGACCCTGCTGTGGTATTCCTAAATCACACTATTCTGTTTGAACTAAGTCTTCAAATTTAAATGTTCAGGGAAAAAGAGTCAGGCATCCCTTACAGCAAATTATCTTTGGGGACGCCTGGGTGGCTCAGTTGGTTGAGCATCTGATTCTTTTTTTTTTTTATTTAAAAAAAAAATTTTTTTTTTTTTAACATTTATTGATTTTTGAGACAGAGAGAGACAGAGCATGAATGGGGGAGGGTCAGAGAGAGGGAGACACAGAATCTGAAACAGGCTCCAGGCTCTGAGCTGTCAGCACAGAGCCCGACGCGGGGCTCGAACTCACGGACCGTGAGATCATGACCTGAGCTGAAGTCGGCCGCTTAACTGACTGAGCCACCCAGGCGCCCCAAGCATCTGATTCTTGATTTTGGCTCAGGTCATGATCCCAGGGTCCTGAGATTAAGCCCAGTGTCAGGCTCTGTGCTGGGCATGAAGCCTGCTTAAGATTCTCTCTCTCCCTCTGCCCCCTCCCCCGCTCTCTCTCAAAATTAAAAAAAAAAAAAAGTATCTTTGGCAGGAAAATAATCCACAAATAAGAGTTTAAAAACAAATCATAAGCTATCCAATACACTAATCTGATAGAAAGTCAAATGGTAGACTCCAAAGCCACAAGTGATTCATTTTATAGCAAATTCATTTTTTCTGCATCCTATCCCCTTGTTTCTAGTCCATCTGGCCAAAAGATAAACAGAATCCATTTGGGTCAGTGCAGTGGGAAAGATGCCAGAACTTTACATTTGTCACAGAAAATAAAAGATAATGGCCCTAGTTAAAAAGATTAAAAATAATAAGTCATTAAGTAATATTTGTTAAGTATCCTTTACAGAGTTGATCCAATGCCTTAAAGAAACACATACTGTGGAAGTCTGATTCTGACAAAAAAATTCAGAGTACATTCTATTCAGTCCTGGAACACCAGCACCACGCTGAATTCAGCATAGATAATAGCTGCAACTTACTCAAGGAATGGTTATTTTGAATTCACTATAGATACGGACACATATGTTCTTTTTTTTTTTTAACGTTTATTTATTTTTGAGACAGAGAGAGACAAAGCATGAACGGGGGAGGGTCAGAGAGAGAGGGAGACACAGAATCTGAAACAGGCTCCAGGCTCTGAGCGGTCAGCACAGAGCCTGACGCGGGGCTCGAACTCACGGACCGCGAGATCATGACCTGAGCCGAAGTTGGACACTCAACCGACTGAGCCACCCAGGCGCCCCACGGACACATATTTTCTTTATACAGACATCCTATTCTCTTTTAGGATAGAGTTTTTCTAGTTTCTAATCTATGTCAAACAGGTTATAATTAAATGGAAAGAAGGATGCCTGAGTGGTTCAGTGGTTCAGTCAGTTAAGTGTTTGATTCTTGATTTTGGCTCTGGTCATGATCCTGGGGTTGTGAGACTGAGCCCTGCATTGGGCTCCTCGATGAGAATGGAGCCTGCTTGGGATTGTCTCTCTCTCCCTCTGCCCCTCTCCCCAGCTTGCACTCTCTCTGTCTGTCTGGTCCCTCTCTCAAATAGATAAATAAATGGAAAGAAAAAAACCCAAGATTCTGAAATAAATGCAGAATTAAAAATTCAGAACTAGGGGCGCCTGGGTAGCTCAGTAGGTTATGTGTCCGACTTGATTTTTGCTCAGGACATCATCTCACAGTTTGTGGGACTGAGCCCCACATCGGGCTGTGCACTGACAACGCAGAGCCTACTTGGGATTCTCTCTCTCTCCCTTCCTCTGTCCCTCTCCTGCTTGTGCTCCCTCACTCTCTAAATAAATAAATAAACTTTAAAAACAAAAACAAAAAACAGGCCTTATATAGGCACAAGGTGGAGGCAGTAGTCATGGAGGCAGAGTAGCGGAGGCAGTGGGAAGTGGAGAAAATGGCAAGTCTCTCAAGAATTATGATTAAAAAGACTAGAGGAAATAAATTTAAATTTGCATCAGAAGTAATTTGGAAAGATAATTTCTTAAAATTTTTAAGTCTTAAACCCTAATCACAATGCTAAGACAAAAAACAGTGCTTTCTTTTTCCTTTACAATTTTTTTTAACGTTTATTTATTTCTGAGAGAGAGAGTGTGAGTGGAGTAGGGGCAGAGAGAGAAGGAGATAGAATCTGAAACAGGCTCCAGGCTTTGAGCTGTCAGCACAGAGCCCGATGAGGGCTCGAAATCAGGAGGCTTGAGATCATGACCTGAGCTGAAGTTGGAAGCTCAACCAACTGAGCCACCCAGGCGCCCCTCCTTTATAATTCTTGAGAATGGGCTAGCCAGCCATGTAGTTATGGAGTAGACTACAGAGGTACTTTCAGTTCTGGGATTTATTTTAGAGAAGAATCATGTTTGGTTATAAAAATCTAATTAACTTACCTGTCTTATCAGAAGTTGACAGTGCTTGTAAAAATGGGTAGGGCAAATTGAAATTATTTCTATGTTAAATCTTTCAGTCCTTTTTCATTAATACTACAGTAATGCATGTATTATAATGGAAATTGGTCAAATCTTAATTTAAAAGGTAACACAGTAAGGGGTGCCTGGGTGGCTCAGTCCATAGAGCATGTGACTTTTAATCTCAAGGTCATGAGTTTGAGCCCCACTTTGGGAACAGAATTTACTTAAAAAAATAAATAAAAGGTAACGCATTGGATTTATGATAAAAACTGTGTAGCCACCCAGTATTCCACCAATTTTTATAACAATTCTTCAATAATTTAAGCTTATCTGTAAGATCCAAGAAGCACCTGTCCCACAATGAACTCTAATCTACAGCAACCTAACACGATGTAGTTCCACTAAATTTCAGAGGATGGCCAACTGCTCAAAGTGATATAAGAACATAAGGTGGTAGGATATATAAGTTATATCATGAAATGGAGTCACACCATATAAGCCTGAGTCAAACACAGTTCACCAAAATCATAATGTTTTCTTAAGAGGTCAAATATGTTTCTTTTAAAAGGGTAAACGTATATTACCTGATGTCAAAGCTGACAAAGATACTACAAAAAATATAGACCAATATCTCATGAATATTGATACAAAAACCCTCAACAAAGTACCAGTAAACTGAACACAACAGCATACCCTAAAAGGATTTTACAGTGTGATCAAATTATGATTTATTCTTGGGATGGAAGGATAGTTTAACATAGAAAAACCAATTAGAGTAATATACTACATTAACAGAATAAAGGGAAAAATATGATTATCTCAATTGATGCAGAAAAAGCAACTGACAAAATCCAAAATGCTTTTTTTCTTTTTAAATTTTATTTTCTAATTTTAAAAAATTTTTATTTTACACAGTGAGAGTGTGAGCTGGGGAGGAGGCAGAGGGAGAGAGAGAAAGAAAGAGAGATAAACTTAATCAGGCTCCATGCTTATGGCAGAGCCTGATATTGGGCCTCAATCCCGTGACCCTGTGATCATGACCTGAGCCGAAATCAAGTGTCAGATGCTCAACTAAGCCACCCAGCTGCCCCCAAAGCCCCCCTTTTTTCCCCATAAAAACACTCGATGAACTAAGAATAGAATAAAACTACCTCAACATGATAAATGCCATATATGAAAAATCCATAGCTAACATCATACTCAAAAATAAAACAAAGAAAAGAAAAAAGCTTTTCCCCTAAGATTAGGAACATGACAAGGATGCCCAATTTCAGCACTTTTCAACATAGTACTAGAAATTCTAGCCAGAGCAATTAGGCAAGAAAAAGAAATATAAGGCATCCAAACTGGAAAAGAAGTAAAATCACCTCTGTGTGTAGTTTACATATGTAGAATACTGGAAAAGTCTAAAAAGTCCTTAAAAAACGTGAGAAATAATAAATGAATTCTACGAAGTTGCAGGATACAAAATCACACAAAAATCTCTTTCATTATTATACTACCAACAATGAATAATCCAAAAATAAAGAAAATGATTTCATTTACAATAGCCTGAAAAAGAATAAAATACTTAGGTATCAACTTAACCAAGTATATGAAAGTGTATACTGAAAACTGCAAAATACTGCTGAAAGAAATTAAAGAAAGTGCAAATAATAAAACACTGCATGTTAACTAAAAAACAAAAAAGCAAAACAAAAAGCTCAAAACACAAATAAATGGAAAGACGCCCCATGTTCATGGACTGGAAGACTTTTTTTTTTTAAATGTTTACTTATTTTTGAGAGGTGGGGGGATGGGGGGGGATGGGACAGAGGATCCAAAGTGGACTCCATGCTGATAGCAGTAAGCCTGACATGGTGCTCAAACCCACGAACCACAAGATCATGACCTGAGACAAAGTTGGACACTCAACCAATTGAGCCACCCAGGTGCCCCTGGACTGAAAATTTAATAATGTTAAGATGTCAATACCAGTCAAAACAATCTACAGATTCAATGCAATCCTTATCAAAATCCCCATGATGGGGTGCTTGGGTGTCTCAGTTGGTTAAGCATCCAACTCTTGATCTCAGCTCAGGTCTTTATCTCAGGGTCGTGAGTTCAAGCTCTGTGCTGGGCTCCATGATGGGCATAGAACCTACTTTAAAAAAAAATCCCCAAGATGTTTTTTGCCGAAATAGAAAAATCCATTCTAAAAAGAAAAAGAAAAATCCATGCTAAAAGTCGTATGGAATCTCAAGTGACTCTGAATAGCCAAAATAATCTTGAAAAAGAAGACAAAGTTGGAGGTTTCACATTTCCTAATTTCAAAACTTACTACAGGAGTACCTGGATGGTTTAGTCAGTTAAGTGTTTGACTCTTGACTTTGGCTTAGTCATGATTTTATGGTTCATGAGTTCAAGCCCTGCGTCAGGCTCTGTGCTGACAGCATGGAGCTTGCCTGCTTGGGATTCTCTCCCTCAAAACAAATAAACTTAAAAAAATTTTTAAAAAGGAAGGAAATTCTGAATGATGCTACAACATAGATAATCTTGAAAACTTACGCTAAGTGAAATAAACCTGTCACAAAAGGGCAAATATTGTATGATTCCACTTATATAAGGTACCTTGAATAGTCAAATTCATAGTAGAATGGTGGTTACTAGGAGCCAGTGGTGGGGAAAGAAATGGTGAATTATTGTAATTGTTTGGGACAGAGTTTCAGTTTAGGAAGATAAAAAAGTTCTGGAGATGGATAGTGGTGAAAGCTCCTCGACAATATGAATGTACTCAATGACAATTTTGTACTTAATGACGTTGTACTTTTAATTTTTTTAAATGCTTATTTAATATTTTTGAGAGACAAAGAGACAGAGCGTGAGCAGGGGAGGGACACAGAGAGAGGGAGACACAGAATCTGAGGCAGACTCCAGGCTCTGAGCTGTCAGCACAGAGCCCGATGCAGGGCTCAAACACATGAACCGTGAGATCATGACCTGAGTCGAAGTCGAACGCTTAACTGAGCGAGCCACCCAGGCCCCCCGACACTTTTGTACTTAATATACACTTAAAGATGGTTAAGATGGTAAATTTTATGTCCATTTTACCACACATCCAAAAAAGAAGGCTAAAATTGCTGTTAATCTTTCTTGCATTGATTGAATGACATTTTATTTTCATTTTTTAATTTTTAAAAATATTTATTTTTGAAGTTTATTTATTTATTTTGAGAGAGAGAGAGAGAGAGAGAGAGAGAGAGGCAGGCAGAGAGAGAGGGAAGGAGAGAACCCCAAGATGGCTGCATGCTGCCAGTGCAGAGCCTGACGGGACGCCGAATCTCACCCAGTGTGAGATCTTGACCTGAGGTGAAATCAAGAATTGGACGCCACAACTAAGCCACCCAGGTGCTCCTTAAATATTTTAACTAATCTCTACACCCAATACCCAATGTGGGGCTCAAACTTACAACCCTGAGATCAAGAGTTGCATGCTCTACCAACTGAGCCAGGCGGGTGCGTCAAATGAGATCTTTTTAGATGTCATAAAATCACATACCTTTCTATAAAACAGTGCTAAAGACCCAGTTCTCTTTGGTTTGCTTATTCCAGCTGTATGTGCCTCTTGTGCTTTAGTCAGATGGTTCTGTTTTGGAGAAGCACCAATTAATGACTGAGCAGTAAGTGACACAGGACTCTCGACTTTGGACTCCTGAGTTGTGTTCATGGAAATTGGTATCAGTGTGATCTCTCCAGCATCATTTGCAATACCTAAATGTATAAGCAAGAATTCTATTTTAGAAATAAGTTGCATGTGTTCCAGAAAAACTGTCAATTATCTACCTACCTACCTACCTATCTACCTAGCTATCCAAACATAGGAATAGGTTAGAAAAGAGGAAAGCTACAAAAATTGTAATTCTAGGTTATAATACTCTTGTTTTCTATTTCTGCTCTGAAACAATGTTTTCTTTTGAACTCTTAAGGAGATGTTTGTAATT
The DNA here is from genome assembly GCF_022079265.1 of Lynx rufus. NCBI lineage: Eukaryota > Metazoa > Chordata > Mammalia > Carnivora > Felidae > Lynx > Lynx rufus. Next base: position 22,492,943 of record NW_025814896.1, on the reverse strand, counting down.
AAGAAAAAAGATTTTTGCTTAACACGCTCATTTGTAAAGCTCAGATAAGAAAATAAGTCCAATGAAAAGCGTGGTAAATTCATAAAAGTATGAAAATTCAAAAACCAGTATAAGTTCAAAACAAAACAAAAGGTGGAATACAGAAGATTTTTAAGGCAGTAAAACTATTCTGTATAATACTATAATGGTAGATATATGTTATCAGACTTTCATCAAAATCTATAGAAGTGTACATCAACAGTGTACTTTTATGTAAATTATGGACTTGGGTCATAATGATGTGTCAATGTAGGTTCATCAGTTGTAAGAAATACACCATTCTTTGGTATGTTGATGGTGATGAGGTCCGTGTGTGTGTGGGCAGTGGGTAAATGGGAAATCTCTATACCTTTTACTCAATTTTGCTGTGAACCCAAAACTGCTCTAAAATAATAAATTAAAAAAATGGTATAGGTTAAAAAAAAAAAAAACTGGATCAAAAAGGCCATGTGATTCAACCCAGCAAGACATTTCTTAAATTACTAACCAACTCAGAAAAAAAAATAAAATAAATACATTAAAATGTTACCGTGCAATGGGATTGTAACTTTATGTCCCGTTGTCCCTGTGACTATGGCTGTGGCCATAGTTAGAAGACTTTGCCCAGGTGAAATTGATAGATTTTCAGCAGTAATGCTTGAAGAAGGAGCAATTTTCAATTTTGTTCCTTCTGTTATGATCCTGTCCATAAGTATTTCTTTTGGGGGATCTTCCCCAAAAAGTCTTCTCTTAGCACTCCCTGCAGTAGGAGAACTGTAGCGTTCATGGACAGAAATTGGAGACAACGGTTGCATATCTAATAGAGAGAAAAATAAATTTAAAATAGTTTGATATGTATTCTAAAATAATAAATCAGGTTCACTCATTCACTCAAAAAATAGATACTGAGTTACTATATGCTAAGCAATAGGTATTCAGCAGTAAATAACACGGCTTCTATCTTCACAGAATATAGAGTATAGCAAAAGAGGTATGAAAAAGTTACTACATGTGAAAATTATGATAGTTCATCTTCCTGGTTTCTTGAACCTCTGCCTACTATTAAAGGAGCAAAATATTAAGGGTAAAATAGAAGCTGAGAGGTAGAATGAGGTGACCACTAAATTTGAGCAGTCCAATTAGCTTCTGTCTCCCAATCTTATCTAGTAAATAACATCTGAGAAGGAAAAATCAGTGATTTGGTTCACAGTTTTGGCCCCTCCTACACACCCATACTTCAAGCAGCTTAAGGCAGTAGCTTCGGCTTTTTCTTTTGTTTAAGTAGGCTGCATGCCCAACATGGAGCCCAACATGGGGCTTGAACTCACAACCCTGTGGTCAAGACCTGGGCTGAGATCAAGAGTTGGACGCTTGACCTACTGAGCCACCCGGGTGCCCCTATGGCTTTCTGATTTAGTAGGTACAGAATCATCTTTTATAAGCTCACGAGAAGATAAAGATGAGCAAAGGTGATAAGACTCTGTTTAACTTGCCTTAATCTGAGGGTTGGCAGTAGTGTGTTGATTAAAAGATTATAGATTATATTTAGTTTTCAATGCTATCCTTCCATAGGAGGGCTTTCCCTATATACCAAGTGTGTAAAGGTTCTCCTAGCCCCTAAAAACCCTACATCTTTTTCCACAATCCTTCCCCACTTTCCCTAACCCACTGATTCTTTACAGGTATATAATATACTTTTTATTTTTCTCTATTTATTTTTTCATGTTTATTTTTGAGAGAGGGACACAGCATTACTGGAGGAGAGGCAGAGAGAGAGGGAGACACAGATGCAAAGCAGACTCTAGGCTCTGAGCTGTCAGCACAGAGCCCGACATGGGGCTCGAACTCACAAACTGTGAGATCATGACCTGAGCCAAAGTCAGATGCTTAACTGAACCACCCAGGCGCTCGTATTTTTTATTTTAAAGGTTTTTTTTTTTAAAGTAATCTCTATACCCATTGTGGGGCTCAAACTCACAACCCCAGATCAAGAGCTGCACACACCACTGACTGAGCCAGACACTCCTATGGTATGCTTTTTTTTTTTTTTTAAGTGTATTTATTTATTTTGAGAGAGAGAAAGTGGGAGTCGGGGAGGGGCAGACAGAATCACAAGCACTGACTGTGCAGAGCCCAATGTGGGCTTCAACCCCACAAACTGAGATCATGAATGACCTGAGCTGAAGCTGGACGCTTAACCAACGGAGCCACTCAGATGTCCTACCTATAATGTGCTGTTTAAAGTGAAAGCATTTCAGGGCACTTGGCCGGCTTGTCAGTGGCACATGTGGCTCTTGATCTCAGGCTCGTGAGTTCAAGCCCCATGTTGGGTGTAAAGATGACTTATTAAACATGTTTACAAGGTATAAAAATAACTTCTGGAAATGATTTGACAGCTCTCTGTATTAATAAGGTGAGAGGAGAAACAGTTATGTCTTAATAAAAATCTCTGCATATTTCTGGGGCTTATGAAAACAGCTCTGATTTCCCAACCTCAGTGGCAGATAGAAAGTTCTGTGGTAACTCCCATGATCACTTAATAGGAGTGTACCTGGATCCTTTATACCTAAGAAATCCAACACAGCCCTTGAATCTGACTAGGAATGTTTAAGCCGACATTTCAAACAATTTTTTTTGAAGTTTATTTTTGAGAGAGAGACAGAGTGTGAGTGGGGAGGAGCAGAGAGAATGAGAGACACAGAATCCGAAAAAAGTTCCAGGCTCCAAGCTGTCAGCACAGAGCCTGACACAGGGCTCAAACTCACAAACCGCAAGATCATGACTGCAGCTGAAGTCGGACGCTTAACCAACTGAGCAACCCAGGTGCTCCTAAAGTTGACATTTCAAGAGAGGATTCATAGTATAGCCATGAGGTTAGCTGCAAACCCCTTCAAATTATCTTTTGTTAGCACAGAAGTGGAAAAGATACAGTGAACAACTCTTTACATTTAATAAATACAGAAATTAATATTATGTCTTTTTCTTCCTAGAGTCAAGGCTCAATATTGTTTTCTAAGGATTTTCCATTATTTGATTCTCTTGCCTGAACCCCTATGAGAAAATACTTTTTTCTTCTACTTATAAAAATAATTAAAAAAAAAAAAAAAAAAAAAGAAGGGGCGCCTGGGTGGCGCAGTCGGTTAAGCGTCCGACTTCAGCCAGGTCACGATCTCGCGGTCCGTGAGTTCAAGCCCCGCGTCAGGCTCTGGGCTGATGGCTCAGAGCCTGGAGCCTGTTTCCGATTCTGTGTCTCCCTCTCTCTCTGCCCCTCCCCCGTTCATGCTCTGTCTCTCTCTGTCCCAAAAATAAATAATAAAAACGTTGAAAAAAAATAATATATGCCCTATATGTTCACAGCAACATTATTCATAATGGCCAACAAGTGGAAATAATCCAAATGTCCATCAACTAACGAATGAACAAACAATATATAGCATATCCACACAATGAAATATTATTCAGTCATAAAGATGAAGAGCTGATATATGCTGCAATATAAATAGATCTTGAAAACATGCTACATGAAAGAAGCCAAGCACAAAGGCCACATATTATATGATTCTATTTATATAAAATTCTAGAATAGGCAAGTCTATAGAGACAAAAAGCAGATTGTAGTTCCAGGGGATTGGGTGGGGGAACTGGACAGTGACTGCTATTGAATACGGGGTTTCTTTTCTGGGCTGATGAAACTGTTCTGGAATTAGATAATGGTGAGAATTGTAGAGTCTTATGAATATACTAAAAACTACTTAACTGTACATGTTAAAAGGGTGAATTTTATGGTATGTGAATTATAACCCAATGAACAAAAGAGCTCACCGAAAGAAAATTCTTAGAATACCAAAAAACTGTAATATAGAAAGTAACATCCACTCAAAACACCACCATCTGGAGAGAATCATATTTGGGTGACCATTATTCATGATCTTAGTTCTGAGATGTCTAGCTAGGCTGTAAACACACACACACATATAAAATATAAATACATATGCATACGTATACATATATATATATTACAGTCAAGGATACATACACATATGCACACATTCTCACACAGACTGTTCATACTTTGTTCAGTTCCAATATGCAAGAATTTAAGTTACCATAGTTTAGTTAAAATAACAACAGCCTAACAAAATGGTTCAAATTTCAGTTTCCATGATGTACTAACTATAACTGCATAAACAAACTTTAGTTTACAAATCATTATATAACTAATAGATGTGAATCACGATCAGTAACTAATCATGTTAATTCTTTCAAAGTCTGTCACTGATTGGTCAGGGCACATCTGCTATTCAATTCATGAGCACAGGAAAGCATACAGTTATGTTGTCTCTTTGTCTCCAGTGAAAAACCCTATATGACATTTTATAAAAACAGACACATGAGGGGAATCATCAAAAAAAAAAAAAAGTACGGGGGTGTTGGGGTGGCTCAGTCGGTTAAATGTCTGACTCTGATTTCAGCTCAGGTCATGATCTCACGTTCGTGGCATCGAGCTCCACATCAGGCTCTGTGCTGAGCATGAAGCCTGCTTGAGATTCTCATTCTCTCTCTCTCTGCCCCTCTCCCTAGCTTGTGCTCTCTCTCTCTCAAAATAAATAAACACCAAAGAAAAAAAAAAAGAAACCTTAAAAAAAAAAGAAAATTGCAACAAAGAAATGGAAGTGATAATACTGAAACTGAAATTAATTTAGAATGTCAGTAAAGTTACAGAAGGAACAACTGACTCTGGGAATACTGACACTGACACTGTTCAAGAGATTAGATACACAGCCTGAAGAACTTCCTGAAAGTGAAATTCGTTGACATAATTGAAGAAAGTTGTTGAGATTAAAAGGATGAAAATATCCAACAGAAAGTGATGATGGCAAAAACTTCACATTTGAGGAACTCTCAGAGATATTTCAAAGAATTAAACACACAAAGTATAAAATGTTGAAAGCTGATCCAAATTTAGAAAGGAACATGACAGTTCACCAAGGCACAGAAAAGATGCTCATTCACCAGCATAAATTACAGGAGAAGGAGGTGGCAAGCACTGTTTAAACTATTCTTTGTAAGTTTGGAAAAAAAAAAAAAAAAAAACCCACCAACAAAAAAACCAAACCACTTTCAGGGCACCTGGCTGGCTCAGTCAGTGGAGTGTGTGACTCTTGATCATGGGGTTGTGGGTTTGAGTTCCGTGTTGGGTATAGAGATTACTTAAAAATAAAATCTTGAAAAAACAAAAACCAAAAAGATGAAAAACAAACCACTTCCATTCTCAATGTTTCCAGTGCTTTATACTGTACTATGTAAATACTTTTATTATCTTTCATTTTGCTAAACATTAAGGACTCATAGCTTTTTTTTAAATTATCACTTTTTTAAAGTAATCTCTACACCCAATGTGGTGCTCAAACTTATGCCCCTGAGATCAAGAGTCACATGCTCTACTGACAGACAGCCAGGCGCCCCTAATGTCTGATCATTTTTAAAAGTTTTGATGAAACAAATAGATAAATACAAGTTTGACAAGATTTTTTTCCTTTTTAAAGGCTTTTATTTATATATTTTTAAAAAGCTTATTTATTTTGAGAGAGAGAGAGCATGAGCAAGCAGGGGAAGGGCAGAGAAAGAGAGAGAATCCCAAGCAGGCTCCATGCTGCCAGCGTGGAGCTGGACACAGGGCTCAAACCATGAGATCATGACCTGAGCCTAAATTAAGAGTTGGCTGCTTAATGGACTGAGCCACCTAGGTGCCTCTGGACAAGATTTAATTAAAAAAAAAATTTTTTTTTTAATGTTTATTTATTTTTGACAGAGAGAGAGAGAGAGAGAGAGAGAGAGAGAGAGAGAGACAGAGCATGAGTGGGGAAGGGGCAGAGAGAGAGGGAGACACAGAATCCGAAGCAGGCTCCAGGCTCTGAGCTGTCAGCACAGGGCTCAATGCGGGGCTTGACTTCACAGACCGAAAGATCATGACCTGAGCCGAAGTCAGACACTCAACCGACTGAGCCGCCCAGGCGCCCGTCTCCTGACAAGATTTTTAAAGGTCATAAAACAATCTTAATCATTCTCACTGCTTATGAAGACTGTTTTTTTGCATGCACATTTTTATCATCTTGGACTACATGTAAAGCAAAGACTATATGTGTGCCTGCACACACATACACAAAATTATAGTTCAAGTTGGATCAAGAGCCATGTGAAGCCCGAGTACTTGTTCATCTGAAGTTTGTTCAGGGATATGTGATCAAAAGATTTTAACTGATTAAAAAATTCAAGAAAAAATTTATATAATCCAGAGGATGCACACATCAGATGCACACATCTTAAGAGAAAATAAGGACGAATGAATGAACTAAAATCTTCCCGTAAAGTTCATATGAACTATTTTAAGAGAGTATGGATAAGTTATTTCTTAGATGAACTTAAGCATCCCAAAGAGTTTTTTGCTCTGCTTCAAATACTTTTCTTTCTATAAAGACATACATAGAGAAAGAATATAACTTTTGTCACATTTGAAAAGTAGGTATTTTGCTTATTTACAGTTTTCTGTTAGCATTAGGAAAAGTGTGTTTATTAAAAGGCTAAAATACTATTTCCACAACAACTGACATTGAAGTAAAAAAATATTAAAAAACAGAGTGAAAATCTTATTACTTTGATATGAAAAACTATACAACAAGCCACAAAAGGGTGTTAGCATAAGCCTCCTTTTACATTTTGTTTTATTTTTATTTTTAAGTAGGCTTCACACCCAATGTGGGTGTAAGATTAAACCCATGACCCAAGTTTAAGAGTCCCATGTTCTACTGACTGAGCCAGCCAGGTGTCCTAGCCCCTGTTTATCTTTTAAATTTAAAAATTCTTTTTCATAAGCCCCTTTTTCAATCTTGATGAAGAAATTAGATTTCATAATAATATATTAGCAAGACTTGAAATTTTGAGAAAATTATCTTTGTTATTTTTTTGTTTTACCTGTGTTGAACCTACCCCTTCGAAGACTCCCACTGTCAGTCCGAACTTCTTTGACCCTTGGATGCATTAGAGGAGACATCGGCATCATAGGAAGGTGTCCCTGTACATTTCCCCCATTTCCTGTTTCAAAGTTATTTGGGAATATAACCTGTAAAAAATAAAAACCTCTTGCTTTACATATAGATAAACCTACTGATGAAAACTTATAACAGAAAAATGAGAAAAAAGTCTTCTTCAACTGTTTTATTTCCCTTCTTTCTTCTTCACAAAATAGAACAACTTGCATAAAGTGCTCAATAGTTTGTGTTGTTACACATATCTCACTTAATTTTATAATTTATCTCCTTAAGTTTATTGACCACTTCTAGAAGTAAACTGATGAGGTAGGCACCATCTATTTCCACTTAAGGATGACAAAATACAGGCTTAAAATATGAAATTTGCCTGAGGGCAATTACTATTTTTTAAGTTTATATTTTTTTAAATGTTTATTTATTTATTTTGGTAGGGGGCAGAGAGAGGGAGAGAGAAAGAGAGAATCTCAAACAAGCTCCACGCTGTCAGCACAGAGCCCAGTGCTGGGCTTGAACTCATGAACCGTGAGATCATGACCTGAGCTAAAATCAAGAGTTGGATGCTTAACCAACTGGGCCACCACAGGCATCACTAAAGTTTATTTTTTATTTGTTTTGAGGGAGAGAGAGAGAAAACAGGAGTGGAGGAGGGACAGAGAGAGAGGGAAAGAGAGAATCCCAAGCAGACACCGTGCTTTCAGTGCAGAGCCTGATGTGGGGCTCAATCTCATGAACCATGAGATCATGACCTGAGCTGAAACTACGAGTCAGGCACTTAACCAACTAAGCCACCCAGGTGCCCCAAGGACAACTACTATTAAGTAACAGAGCAAGGGCTTCAACCCAAATCCTCTTTCTTCAAGTTCATTGCCTTTTTTCACTTTCCCAAGAGATTCTACAATGGAAGTATTGATGAATACTAAAGATTGCACAGTTAATCACAGTTTGTTGCAAAAAACCAAAGATACATGGAAGAGAGATTTCAAGAAATCATTTTCTTTTCAGTTCTTCCTGGTCTTGGATAGTCCTTCCAGTAGTGTGGAATTAGGGAAAAATTCACCAGGTTTCATGAAGTATAAGACACAAAAAAGCAAAGAAAGATGAAAACACAAGAGTTACGAAAGAGCAACACAGAGGTAAAGAAGAAAAAACTCAGTTTCTCACATGATACTAAACTGTGAAATGTGTGGCTTGTGTGTATTAGGCACAAATTTCTGATTTTTTAAATTCTAAATACTACTAATGAAAACCATTTAATTTTTTACATAGACATTTGAAAAATTAAATATGATAAAATTAGTGGTTTCTTAGATATGACTTCCAAAAGCACAAGAAACAAAAAAAATAGATAAACAGGACATTATCAAAATTAAAAACTTTGTGTTCTAAAAGACTTGATCAAGAAATTAAAAGGCAACCCATGAAATGAAAGGCAAATTTTAAAAATCCTATTAACAGATAAGGGAGTCATATCTACAATATATAAAGGATTCCTATAATTCAATAATAAAAAGACAACCCAATTAAAAAACGGCAAAGGATTTGAATAGATATTTCTCCAAAGGAGATACACAAATGGCCAATAAGCACATGAAAAGATGCTGCACATCATTAGCCAACAGGGAAATGTAAATAAAAACCGTAACGAAATATCACTTTATGTCTACTAATGGCTAGAATAAAAAAGATAAGTGTCAGGGAAGAAAAAACAAAGGTAAGTTTTAGAGAAGATGTGAAGAAACTGGAATGTTCATACACTGATGGTAGGAATGTTAAATGGTGCAGCCACTTTGAAAAGAGTGTGACGGTTTCCCCAAACTGGAGGTACACAGCTGGAAGTATACGTGTACACAGCTGGAGGTTCATGTGACCCAGCAATTCTATTCCTAGAAATGTACCTAAGAAAAAATAAAAACATGTCCATACAAATCTTGTGTGTGAATGTTGATAGCAGCATTATTCATAAAAGCCAAAAGGCAGAAACAACCCACATGTCTATCAATTGATAAATGGATGAACAAAATGATATATTCAAATGACAGAGTATCATTAAGCCATAAAAAGCAATGAAGTGCTAATATATCCTATAACATGGACGAACCTTGAAAACATAATGCTAAGTGAAAGAAGCCAGACACAAAGGACCACATATCATATGCTTCCACATATTTGAAATGTCCAGAATACACAAATTAATAAAGACAGAAGTAGATTAAGGTTGCTTAGGGCTAAGGAGAAGAAGGTGGGTAAGGAAAGTGACAGCTAAATGATACAGTTTCTTGTTGAGGTGATGGATATGTTCCAAAATTGACTGAGGTGATGGGTGCACCTATCCATGAACGTACTAAACACTAAATTATATGTTTAAAAACAATTTTTTTTAATGTTTATTCATTTCCTGAGAGAGGGAGACAGAGTGTGAGCAGGGGAGGAGCAGAGAGGAGGGAGACAAAGAATCCGAAGCAGGCTCCAGGCTCTGAGCTGTCAGCATAGAGTCCAATGTGGGGCTCGAACCCATGGACTGCGTGATCATGACCTGAGTTGAAGTTGGACACTTAACTGAGTGAGCCACCCAGGCACCCCATAAAGCTATTATTTTTTAAAATGACAGGATCATCAGCCTTGCCCTAACTCACCTCTTCACAGGTAGGAACTTTGTTTCCTGAAGCCTGGAGAGCCTCCCACAGTGCAGAATCGTGACTCCACGCTAAACTCTCTAAAATCTGTTCTTCGATGCTGTTCAAGTGTTTCACCATGTCCCTGGAAAGTCCCTCCTCTGAGCGGATAACCACCTCAATAACCTGGTAAAGAGAAAATTGTAAAGGTAATATAGGTAGTCTTGGTCATTTCTAGGCTTTCATGTATGACTAGCTTTGGTCTTATAAGGACACAGAACTAATGATATTGTTGAACTATGATTCAATGGCTGATCGATATATTTTAATTTAAAAGGACTTCTTAAGATGTCCAAAATACTTTCACATACATTTCTGGTTTTCATGTTTTCTTTTACACATGGAGAAATGAGGCAATGATAGGGAGAAACTGGTCAACCAAGGCCAATAGTGGAAGTCGGGTCTTGGGTTCTGAGTCCAGTGCTACTTTGAATTTACTGTCTCTTCTCAGACAATTCTTCCCAATAGATCAAGAGAACAGATGGATAATATATTTAAAAGGAATTCTGCTTATATTATATAATTCTATTTTAATAAGGGTAAATTCTAGAACAAAGTCTGTAGGTATATACACAAAAATATTAAGTGATTATTATTTATAATTAGGATTATATTGTATGGTTTTAATATTCACATTTATATGTACTTTCCTGTTTTTCTTCAAGGAGGCTATATTATTTATGTGGTTAAAGAACAAAGGCATTTCACTTCTTGAATGAAAAAAGGATGCTACAAATAAAAATGAATTGCTATCAGATAAGGTCAAAACCAACAATGTCCTTGAATAAAATTACCCTTTATTTCCTAACAGAAAATCTGAAAACACACATCAAGTATCAGAAGCAATTTTCCCTAAGACACTAAAAAAATATTTAAATCCCACTCAGCAATTCAAATGGATAAGCTTTCTAATGATCTGCATTTTCCATTACTTGAGACATATTTTCGGTATAAAAATTGAACTCTTCAAACTAACTTTTCTATAAATACTTTGAAAATAGCACATACAGCAAAATATTAACTAAATCATACCAATAAGGATAATGTAGTAGCATCAGTCTTAAATTCGGATACTAGGTAACATTAAATGTTACTGTAGTTGTGACCCTTATGTTGTGTAAGAAAAAGATTGGGGCGCCTGGGTGGCGCAGTCGGTTAAGCGTCCGACTTCAGCCAGGTCACGATCTCGCGGTCCATGAGTTCGAGCCCCGCGTCAGGCTCTGGGCTGATGGCTCAGAGCCTGGAGCTTGTTTCCGATTCTGTGTCTCCCTCTCTCTCTGCCCCTCGCCCGTTCATGCTCTGTCTCTCTCTGTCCCAAAAATAAATAAACGTTGAAAAAAAAGTTTAAAAAAAAAAAAAAGAAAAAAGAAAAAGATTAATAAAATAGTTCTAGCAGGAAAAAAAAAAAAAAAAGCTAAGTAAGACTGATCCACACTGAATTAGTTCAAATTTAAGGAAGGAGCACAATCTTTTATTTCAGCTTCATTAGCTAAACCATAACCACAAACCATTTTATACCTTTTCTTTCTCCTGGGGAAAAGAGCTTTTCTTCTTCATTATGCATCTGTTTAATAGGATTATGATTTCCATTTATAAATATGGAAAATTCAAAGCTAACTACTTAATTCCTGGTCACATTTGCAAGTCAGTGAAGGAGAAAGGACTGCAGTTTGAGACTGGCTGAATTTACTAATATCCTCATCCTTTCCCTTTTGTTTTTGATTCCACCCAAAGGACTAAAATGTTTTCAGAATACCTCTGGAAATATTTCCCAGACATCATTACAGCCTGTAACTTTAACACTAAGATAAACAGAACGTTTATGAGGTGCACCATATCATAACTTTGCTCTCATCTCACCTTATAAAAATAAAATGGTTGTAAATTGAGAACTTCAATAATCCAGGGGAAAGTACGAGGTGAGCTATAGGCAAAGAGCACAATTTCCAAACAACAGGCCATCAAGGAACGATGAAATATATCCTGCTCTAAAAGAACCTTGGAGAACAGAAAAACTGCAGTTTAATATTTCTCAGCAATTTCAGCCTTTGCCATTCTATAAAGACTACAGAAACAACATAAAATAATGTGTACATTATATTATACCAGATTATCAAAGATAATAATGTGAGCTCTCAAACTGGTAAAGAGTTTTGTTATAACATATAATCTTGCTCAATGGTAGATTTTAAATTTAAATGAGGCATACACAACAATCTGCTTTGAAATAATAAAACAGTCAATATTCCCATCAAGAGGAAGCATTAGGATTGGTTCCATTTTTTTTTTTTTTTTGTTCTGTTTGTTTTTAAATGCCAGTTTTACAACAACTATTTTGTTAACATAAAGACTGTTAATCAGGGGTGCCTGGGTGGTTCAGTTAAGAGTCAGACTCTTGGTTTCAGCTCAGGTCATGATCTCACGGCTTTGTGGGTTCAAGCCCTACACTGGACTCTGTGCTGGCAGTGCAGAGCCAGTTTGGGATTCTCTCTCTCTCTCTCTGTCCCTCCCCCACTTGCGCTGTCTCTGTCTCTCTCAAAATAAACAACTAAACTTAATAAAAAAATATTTGTTAATCAAAACACTAAAATCAAAGGTATTATGTCACAGCTAAGACTTAAAAAAGTTCAGAGAAATAATTTACTAAGAAGATAAAAGTCGTGTTGACCATTAAGACTTTTTTTTTGAGTTTAAGATTTAACAAAATTTTCAGTTTTAAAAAGTGTTTGTTGCCATCCTTCTTTTAAATATCACTCCAAATCAACAAAAAGGATAAGAAACAGAAACTCCTTGGATAAAACTAGAAGTCAGCTGTAACTGCAAATTAGAATACATGAAAACTGAAAGTGGATGGAAGGATGACAAATTACTCAGTAGAAAGTAGGATGGTCAAACATAAGGGCCTGAAGAGAGACACTTGGACCTAATTAATTTGCTCCATGCAACCTGGGGAAAACATAGCAACTGAAGGGACAGGAGGAATGGAAAGTAGGGGCTAGGTAGGGGCTGACACGAATGGATGATTTGAAAGTCTGTAGTAGTTAGAACTCGTCAGGTCCCCATTCAACCCCTACTCTAATGAAGCAGATGATAGGCCTCTAGTCTGTCCCAACAGGGATCTGGAGAATTATTCTAAGACTGAACTAGGGAGACTCAGAGCTTGAGAACACCAGACATAGGAGAAACTGTGGTTTTAGGCAAAAGTCTGCAGACTGCATTGTGAGATCAAGTTTCCCTTTCTTGCTCTGTTCAGTAACACCAACATCCAGCAAAAAATTAGCAGATACTTCTTTACAGAAACTGAAATATTCCAGAAGAATCTTAAAGACACCAAATGTTGAGGGTCTCTAATACTACATGATTATATGAGACTGTTGGGTTTATATTCCTATTTTTGCCAACAAAGCTTAAAAAAATTTTTTTAATGTTTTTATTTATTTTTTAAGACACACACACACACAGTGCAAGTGGGAGAGGGGCAGAGAGCAAGGGAGACACAGAATCGGAAGCAGGCTCCAGGCTCCGAGCTGTCAGCACAGAGACTGATACGGAGCTCGATCCCACAAACTGTGTGTGAGATCATGACCTGAGCTGAAGTCGGATGCCCAACCAACTAAGCCACCCAGGCGCCCCAACAAAGCTTTGAACCAAACTGTTCAGTTACCATAAGGGTTTATTAATGTCCCATTTTTAGTGCCTCATTTAAATGTAAGTGGATATCCAAGAACAATCCAACAATATAAGGAAATCCTCCCACTGGAAGACAAAAATTAAAACAAAGAGAAAAAAGGGGCACCTCACTGGCTCAGTTGGTTGTTCTCAGCGTTGTAAGTTGGAGCCCATGTTGGGTGGAGGCGTTACTTAAAATCTTTAAGGGGTATCTGGGTAGCTCAGTTGGTTAAGTGTCCAACTCTTGATGTCGGTTGGTTCAGGTCACGGTCTCAAGGTCATGGGACTGAGCCTTGGGTTTGCACAAATCTCTTGGGATTCTCTCTCCCTCCCTCTCTTCTGCCTCTTCCCTACTCGTGCTCTCTCTAAATAAATAAATAAACTTTAAATATCCCAGGGTCATGGATTGAGCCCCACGTTGGATTCTGTGTTGAGGGTGCAGCCTGCTTGGGATTCTTTCTTTCCCTCTGCCCCTCTCCCCAGCTCACACATACTCTCTCTCTAAAAAATAAACAAAACAAAACAAAACAAAAATAAAATAAAATAAAATAAAGCCTTTATGCAGAGTTTTAAAAAAGGGCCTTAAGGTTTTTACATCTTGTTTGAACTGTAAAATGTCTATACCAGTGGACTGTGAAGATATGCATATATAACGTAATACTTAGAGTAACCACTAAAACAAATCCATACAAAGAATAACAGTCTAAAAAATGTTCAAGCAGGGGTGCCTGGCTGGCTCAGTCAGTAGAGCATGCAACTCTTGATCTCAGGGTCATGAGTTCAAGCCCTATGTTGGGCATAGAGCTTAATAAACAAATAGGGGCACCTGGGTGGCTCAGTCGGTTAAGTGTCCAACTCCAGCTCAGGTCAGGATTTCATAGTTCGTGAGTTCAAGCCCTGCGTTGGGCTCTGTGCTGACAACTCAGAGCCTGGAGCCCACTTCAGATTCTGTGTCTCCCTCTCTCTCTGCCCCTCCCCAACTTGTGCTCTATCTCTGTCTCTCAAAAATAAATAAATGTTAAAAAAAATTTTTTTAAAACAAATAAAAAATGTTCAGGTAATCAAGAGGAAGATGGGGGAAAAAAAAACAAACAAAACACCAAAGAGTACAAACAGAAAACAAGAAATAAAATGGCAGACATATGCCCTAACAGATCAATAATTAAATGTAAGTCTGAATTTACTGATTTAAAGAGACTGAGATGAAAAAATGTGACTCAATTACATGCTGCCTATAAGAAATTCACCTCAAAGATAATGATACATGTAGCTTGAAAATAAAAGGATAGAGAGGTGCCTGGGTGGTTCAGTCAGTTAAGCAACTGAATCTTGATTTCGTCTCAGCTCACGATCTTAGGGTTTGTGAGATTGAGCCCTGCACTGGGCTCCATCCTGACAGCACAGAGCATGCTTGGGATTCCCTCCCCCTCCCTATCCCTCCCCTGCTCAAGTGCACTTGAGCACATTCTCTCTCTCTCAAAATAAATTAATAAACTTAAAAAAAAAGAAAAGGATGGAAAAAGACATACCATGCAAACAATCAAAAGCAGGAGTGGCTATATATGAACAAAAGATAAGACTTTGGAACAATTAACGGCTTCAGAGAGGACACTATCTCATGATAAAAGGCAAGAAGACATAGCAATCTTCAATGTGTATATATCAAACAGCAGAGCTTCAAAATATATGAATAAAAAATAACCTGATAGAACTGAAAGGAGAGGGGTGCCTGGCTGGCTCAGTCGGTAGATTACCTGATCTTGGAGTTGTGAGTTTGAGCCCCACACTGGGTAGGGAGATTACTTAAAAATAAAATCTGAAAAAAAAAGGAAAGAACTGAAAGGAGAAATAGATAAATCTACAATTATATCTGGAGACTTCAATACTGCTCTCAACAACTGATAAGAGCCAGACAGAAAATGAACAAGGATACAGAAGAAGTCAACACCACCACAATTAATACTATAGAACTGACATTTACAGAACACTCTACCCAACAACAGAATACACTAGGGGTCATAAAATGAACCTTAACAAATTAAAAAAAATTGAACTCATAAAGAGTGTGAGTAGAATGAGCATTACTACAAAAGGGTAGCATGAGGGAGACTGTTGTAATAACAGAACAATTCAGTATCTTGATTTTGGTGGTAGTAGCATTAATCTACAAGTGATGCAATGGTGAGGAAGAAGATACATACATTGTTCCAATATTAATTTCCTAGTTTTGATATTACACTATGTAAAATGTAGCCACTGGGGGCAACTGACTACATAGGACCTCTCTGTACTACTTTTGTAATTTTCTGTGAATCTATAATTATTTCAAAATAAAAAGTTGAAAATTTACTTCTTTCTCAGGAAGCTATGGAACCATATGCTCTATCAAATATTAAGATAAATCACAAAAGAGAAAGCCATGAAATCCAGGAAAAAGGTGGACCAACACAAGAGAGAGATGAACATTTCCAGAATGAAAACTAAAAGAAATTTTATTACATTAGTTATGCTGCACCCCTAGACATCAACCTGTTGCTAATGGAACTGAAAGTCAGAGGACTCCAAGAGTGACAAGAAAGGGGAGGAGGAGGAAACTGAAAGATATTAACAGCTTTGAGTTTTTATAAACAGTATGTATATATGTACGTGTGTACATATGTATGTATTTACTTATGTATTTATAGTAAGCTCTATGCCCAACATGGGGCTTAAACTCACCACCCTAAGATCAAGAGTCACATACTCTGCGAACTGAGCCAGCCATGTACCCCAACAACTTTGACTTTTTTGAAAAATTCCTTTAAATAGCTATTGGAAAGAGTGGTCAGACTTATCAAATGATCAAAGGACACAAAGAATTTCTTAACAAGCCACTCACAGTTTATTCCTCAAAAATTCCTGGGAGGTATGAGCAAATATCTTAATTATCAGTCGGGTTAATAGTTAGGGGAGGGGGGTGACTCATTATTAGCTAGCTGGGAATGAAAGGACCTGAAGGGAAAGGATACTAATGATGTAGCAGAGATGAATTTCATGTACTTTACATTTCTACCTAGAGGTGGCCAGGTCTAGATGTGCAAAACACAACTAGGGCCAACTAGCAAGTCATACTGGCTAAGTTTGCTATTAACTGCTGATGCCCACAACACCCTTAGAGCCTCTCAATACACTGTTTTAAGGCTTAGGAGTTTTGAACCTTACCAGTGGCTGGGAGAATGGGTTTACTTACTGACATGTCCATTCCATGAAGTCTTCGTGTTTCCTGAATCATTACAGTCTCTAATATTTTATAATACAAAATTTCCGCAAGTTTTAGTCTGTTTACAGCAAAGTCTAGGGAGGGGAATAAAAGGGAAAATATTTGCTACTGAAATGTAACTGTTAAGCACTGAAGGAAAAAACTTATATAAGCTTAAATCTTATACATTAAGAATAGCAAGGAAGGAAAAAATTTAATTTCTACTTTTTTAGGGCCAATGTATCTACTTTCAATGCTGTGTCAACTTTAGTTTTGTCTTCTTACCTATGTGCGATCCCGGCTGTTCATCTGTTGATTGAGTATAGTGTTGGCAGAAAGTCTCTCCTATTCCTTTCACTATTTTCATAATGTTTTCCATAGGATTACGTATACAAGATCTATAAAATAGAAGAGGAACCTAATTACCAGGAAAAAAACCCAGACTACCAACATTTCTTCAAGAATTAATTTGGTTTTAGTGACCACAGTTTTATTCCCAACTGTAAATCTAGATATGTTAAAAGCATGTTTCAAATAAATCTACAGCTTTTAAACAAAATCATCTGGCATACTGTTTTGGAATTTCAACATTAGCAGTGTCAATATTATCTCTTTTGTTCTTCTATTTATATGACATTTTAGAAAAGGCCAAATTATAGGGATAAAGATATATCCGTATTTGCCAGTGGGTGGGATGACACAGGGGTTGACTAAAAGGGGCATAAATTTTAGGGGCTAATGAAATTGTTAAAAGGATGACTCCTATTGTGAATTATATAAATTTATATATATACAATATATATACAAATTTATATAAAATTATATAAATTTACATATATATAAACTGACATAAATTATACTCCAATAAACCTGATTTAAGAAAAATAGAGGCTATAGCAGTATTTATGTATATATTACACATACATATTATAATATGTAATATAATTTACTATATATTTATATATATTACATATATAATTATATAATATTATAAATAATAATTATAAACACAATATTATAAATGTAATATATTATTATAATTATATTATAATTGTACAATTATAAATATAAATGTTGAAATTCCAAATTTAATTCCAAATATAATTTTAAATACATATATTTATAATTATATATATTAATATATAAAATATACTTATGTAAATATAAGTATAATGTTGAAATTCCAGACTTAATTCCTAATATAATTATGATTTTAAATACATATATTTATAATTATATATTAATATATAAAAATATACTTATATAAGTAAATATAAAGTTGAAATTCCAAATTATAAATATAGTATAAATATAATTATATTATAAACATTACACATTATAATTTTATATAATTGTAATAATATATTACATATTATTTTAATTATATATTATATAATCATACAACTATACAGATATATATATTATATATATAATAGGCCATATTATAGGGATAAAAAATAAATCAGTATTTGCCAGTGGGTGGGAATAACATAGGGGTTGACTAAAACGGGGCATACATTTTGGGGGCTAATGGAATTGTTCTACATCTTGATTGTGATGGTGGTGGTTACATAACTATGCATTTGTCAAATTTCATACAACTATACAGTTAAAAGGATGACTCCTATTGCATATAAACTATACTCAATAAACCTGATTTAAAGAAAAATAGAGGCTATAGCAGTATTCATATATATATTATATATAATATATATATAATAGATACAGTTGATCCTTCAACAAGATGAGTTTGAAGTGTGCAGGTCCACCTATAAATGGATTTTTTTCAATATAGTACAGTATTGCAAATGTATTTTCTCTTTATGGTTTTTTTGTAAATTTTTTTAATGTTTATATTTGAGAGACAGAGAGAGAGAGGGAGGAATGGAGGAAGGGGCAAAGAGAGAGGGGGGACAGAATATCCAAAGTGGGCCCTGTACAGACAGCAGAGAGCCTGATGTGGGGCTAGAACCCATGAACCATGAGATCGTGACCTGAGCCAAAGTCAGATACCTAACCAACTGAGCCACCCAGGCGCCCCTCTTTATGATTTTCTTAATAACATTTTCTCTTCGCGAGCTGAATTTATTCTAAGAATACAGTATACAATACATATAACATACAAAACATGTGTCTATCAACTGTTTATGTTACTGATAAGGCTTCTTCTAGTCAACAGTAGGCTGTTACTAGTTAGATTTTGGGGAATCATTAGTTATGGAGTACCTGGCTGGCTTAGTCGGTAGAGCATGTGACTTGATCTCAGGATCGTGAGTTTGAGTCCCATGTTGGGTGGAGAGATTACTTAAAAAAAAAAGTTATATACATATTTTTTGATTGTGTGGAGGGTTGGTGACTCTAACCCCCATGCTGTTCAAGGGTCAACTATATATATTTATAGTAGTGGAACAATAAACTGTATGTAATTCTCATCGAAGCCTAAATAATAATAAATAGAAAAATACAGCACTAAAAAGGCACTTAGCAAGAAATAACTGTTACCCTTATATTGTTACCTTTCTGTCATTCAAACACAGAATCTTAATTCAGAAATGACAAACAAGGGCAACTGGGTGGCTCAGTGGTTAAGCGTCCAACTTTGGCTCAGGTCATGACCTCACGGTTTGTGAGTTCAAGCTCCACACTGGGCTCTCTGCTGTCAGCACAGAGCCCTCTTCCGATCCTCTGTCCCCCTCTCTTTTTGCCCCTCCCCTGCTTGTGCTCTCTCACTCAAAAATAAATAAACATTAGGAAAAAAAAAGAAATGCAAAACAAATCCAGACTATGAGAAAGAAAGTGATCTGCCTGAAACCAGATAATGAGTGCAGTGTTCAGGACTCCCAACTCCATGTCCAAACAGACCAGTATGATGTGTAGAGAGGTAAGCAACACATATGGCAAAAATACTTTGTTTTTAGCAAGTTCTTCTAATGCAAGCTGTGCCTCTTAAGTAATGTTTTCTTCCAATTAGGTTGTCTTTAATTTTTTTTAACTATTTTTTTAAAGTTTATTTATTTATTTTGGGGGGGGGTTGCAGAGAGAGAGGGAGAGAGAATTCCATGAACTGTGAGATTATGACCTGAGCCAAAATCAAGAGTTGGATGATTAACCAACTGAGCCACCCAGGTGCCCCTCATGTCTAGGTTTTTAAGTTAACTTTTTTAGTTAACTGTTGGGTATGGTGTAAGATAAGAGTCCACCTTCATTATTTTGCATGTAGACATTTAGTTTTCCCAGCAGCATTTGTTGAAGAGACTATCCTTTCCCCATAGCGTAGTCTTGGCACCTTTGTCAAGGATCATTTAACCAAATACATGAAGATTTATTTTAGCATTCTCTAGTCTGTTCTATTGGTCTACAAGCCTGTCTTTATGTCAATCCAATTCTGTTTTGACTATGGTAGCTTTGCAATATATTTTGAAGTCAGGAAGCATTCCAGCTTTGTTGTTCTTGCTTTATTGTTTTAAAGGTATTTTGAAATTCTACATGAAATTATAGGAATTTTTTTTCTATTTCTATAAACAATGCCACAGGCATTTTGATATGGACTGTACTGAATCTACAGATTGCTTTGGGTAATAAGGACATTTTAACAATATTAAATCTTCCCATCCATGAACATGGAATGTCTTCCCATTTATTTGTTTCTAGGTCCTTTGTGTTTTGCATACTATGTTTTCTTGCTTCCCACTTTCTCTTGTTGCTATAAAATGTTTGCATCATTACCTTGACACTTCTTTTCAACTTGTTCATGCTTACACAGTTTAGTCCAGATCTATTTTATTCAAGTGCTATGAGGATTGAAGCTCTCCATGACAGTCTTCCTACCCTATCAGCAGTCTGCATATCTTTTGAGCTGTGTCTGAGGTTAGGATTGTTCTGTCTACTTTTCTGTAAACTAAAGGTTTGGGAGTAGAAGAGAGCTCAGGTGGTGTTATGTTCAGCTTTTGTTAGAAGATCAGGGCTTTGCTTATTACTCTTCTGAGATTTAATTAAATATCCCTATTCCAGGGTTCACTATATCTAGTCAGAGATATCTTCTAGTTCTATTAGGATTAGGATTTCACCCCAAATCGGTATGGAACCTTGGAAAAGGACAGGCCCTGCGAGTTTTTCATATTTCTGCTGCGATCTTGGTGGTGGAATATAGGGGCTTTCACCTGGGAAGGTATCAATGACCTTTTACTCATTTTTCTGCTAACCCCATTTGTTTCTCTCTACATCTGGGGTATTAACAAACATTCTCAAGATCCATCAACATATCTTCTTTCCCTAGTAATGCTTCTTGGAGATGGGCATATAAGAACCATCCATTCCTTTCCTTACCATCATTTTGGAAATTTATAGCATGAAATCATATCCCTCTCCTCATTTGGTTGCTGCTAGTAAGTAGTTTGCTGGTTTTTACTATTCTCTTATTTCACTAAGTATTAGGAAAGAAAGTTCTCTGATCTGGCTTCTATTTACCATCTTTACTAGGACACATGCCTCTTTATCTTAAGCAACTGCATTAAAATTCCATTTACTGCTGCACCATCAATATGTATTCAGTCTCCCACTTGATGAACATTTAGACTGAACCCATTTAAAGTCAATGTAAGAAGAAAACCAATTAATGCGTAACTTAGGGGTAGATATAAGAGTGGGATGTCAGGGCTAAATAACCTTAAGATGTATTTATTTAAACTTTAAGGTCTATAATATTATGAAATAATATCTCTATGTAACTTTAATAGGTACTTCCATCTGATTTTAGGTCAACATACCTTGTAATTAAAATTTATTTAGAAGGATAATCATATTATACTTACTCAAAAATATTCATAAGTTGTTCACTTGGTGCATTTTTCAGTCCAGCCACAATACTCTGTAACCGGCTCACACTTTGAGTGGCTGAAGCAACAGGAGTAATGACTGCTTCTTTTTCTTGTAAATATCGCCGTCCTGTCAGTGGGGTAGAAGGTGCAAATGATGTTTTCTGTCAAAAAAGAAAAATCTTTTAAAAAGTTTAAAAAGATTAAAAAGTTACCTTGCCCTCATTATGTGTTTAATTCAGTGTATGTATCACCTTCTCTATTCATATTTAGTAGTACTTTTTTCCTCCCTCCTCTGGTTATCCACCAAATTTTTAACAGTATAATGCTAATAACATCCTCACATTCAAAAAAACACTTTTTCAAAGTACTTACTACCTATTATCTCATTTTATCATAATACTCATTTGAAATATACACATTTTCACTTTACATATGAAACAAGCACAGAAAAGTTTAAAAAACTGTTGAAGCTGATAAAGTTAATGGAAGAGGCTTGGTCTAAAACAGGTTTTCTACCTTCTAGACCAGTAAATTTTCCATTAGACCTCATTCTCCAACCCATTTTACACATAAATACGGAATTAAGCCTTCACTATTCACAATCAAGCCCAGAGTTGTATGGCTAAAGTTCAGGGAAAGCACATAGTTTGTCATGGGTAGAAGGAAACTAAATTTTAAAGCAAGTGGCTAAAGTGATGCAAACAATGATAAGAAAGCATAAACCCTTCTTTATGTCAAAAGACACATACCCTACTGAAAAGTCCAGGCATTCTGGGAAAATACATCAAAAATATGAAAAGCATCAAGAAATGAGGTAATACTAAATGCCACTTTTAATTTTCTTTAATGTTTATTTATTTTTTGAGAGACACAGAGAGACAGAGTGTGAGAGGGGGAGGTGGAGGGGGGGGGGGAGAGAGACAGAGAGAGAGAGAATATGAATTCAAAGTAGGCTACAGGCTCTGAGCTGTCAGCACAGAGCCCGACATGGGGCTCGAACCCACAAGCTGTGAGATCATGACCTGAGACAAAGTCAGATGCTTAACTGACTGAGCCGCCCAGGTGCCCCCTAAATGCCACTTTTAAAAACTACCTTTTAAGGCTTTCATGGAAAATATAAATTAGTAGAAGAAACTCAAGATTTAACTTGAAAGATGTGTCTGTTGTTAGTAGAATCACACACAGAGAGAAAAAGATCATTCAAGACTGAGGCCAGGCTAAGTTATATTACTTTTTCAAAGTGTTGTTGAAGATTACAGTCCACATTAGCCTGTGCTGTCAGTTTCCCTAATGGGGCATCACCAGTGAACTTTCGAGGAGTTCCAATTTCCTCTTCTGCATCTGCTCCCAAAAAGATCCTCTCATCAAAATCACCAACAGTTAAAACATATTCTTCATACTCCTTGTTCACTGCTTTGCTGAAAAGAGAATTATTTTATTTACTTTTAAAGATTTTTTTAAATTATTTTTTTTTAAGTTTATTTATTTTGAGAGAGAGAAAGAGAGAAAGGATCATGACCTGAGCTGAGATCAAGAGTTGGATGCTTAACCCGCTGGCCACCCAGATGCCCCTTTAAAGATTTTAGTAAAAAAAAAAAAAAAATTTTTTTTTAATGTTTATTTGAGAGAAAGAAGAGACAGAGCACGAGTGGGGGAGGGGCAGAGAGAGAGGGAGACACAGAATCCGAAGCAGGCTCCAGGCTCTGAGCTGTCAGCACAGAGCCTGATGTGGGGCTTGAACCCATGAACTGTGAGATCACGACCTGAGCTGAAATCAGATGCTTAACCAACTGAGCCACCCAGGCATCCCTTAAAGATTTTATTTTAATATTTATTCATTTTTGAGAGAGAGAGACAGAGACAGAGACAGAGAGAGAGAGAGAGAGCGCGCAGAGGAGGACAGAGGATCCAAAGCAGGCTCTGTGCTGACAGGAGTGAGTCTGGGGCTCGAACTCACGAACTGTGGTATCATGACCAGAGCTGAAGTCAGACACTCAATCGACTGAGCCAGCCACGTGCCCCTTTAAAGATTTTATTGTTAAGTAATCTCTATACCCAACATGGGGCTCGAACTGATAAGCCTGAGATCAAGAGTCTTGTGCTCTTCTGACTGAGCCAGCCACGCACCCCAAAAATTATTTTAAGTAGTTAGAATAAAACTAAGTTACACACAGATTTACCTTTTTTTTTTTTAAATTTTTATTTATTAAAGTAATCTCTACACTCAACATGGGGCTTGAACTCATGATCCCAAGATCAACAGTGGCATGCTCTACCAACTGAAACAGCTAGGCATCTCCACAATGGATTTATCTTCACTTCAAGATAGATTTAGACTCCAAGACCTGGAAAAGCTGATGACTTTCAAATTTTTAACTCTGCCCATCTAACAATATTGAAGGTTCTTATCTGATTATGGACATGCTTCACATTCACATATATAACGATAATAAATTACTCTGAAAGATGAGCAAAAAGAGAGTATAAACTTAATCTCAAAACTAGCTGAACCTAATTAAGATCTGATCGTTGAGAGAACAATAGTTGCTTTGAATATATATACATTCTGAATTTGCCAGAAGTCATTGGGTCTGTTTATGAGTTTCTCTGGAAGGAGCTCTTTTAAGTGGCAAAGGTTTCCTAAAATAAGTGTACTTAAAGACAACAAGGCTTAGTTAACAACATCTAGTTAATACCACTAATGCAGAAGGAACTTGAGTTTGAAGGAGTTAACTTGATACAATGTTCCACTTAATAAGTTGCAATAAATCATTACTGACAGCATATAATATGGCAGATACCATTAGTGTTAGATACTTACCTATTATCAGTAAAACTGGAAAGGTCCAGGAGGCATTCTCCTTTTAAAATCTGGGAAGAAAAAGTCATTTTGTGACATGTAATTAAACACAATAACATACAAAAACATGACATTTATCTAAATTTTCACATTGGTAGTTGTTATAAATAATATACACACAAAAGAGAATTACTGAATATTTCTTTCAAACCAGTAAAACCTATATAGTGTGCAAATAAAAGTTTAAAGTCCATTTTGAAAATACTTTGAAGTTGGCCTATGGCAGTGGTTTATAAATTCTAGTGACATAAGAAGCACTTAGGGGAACTTATAAAAAATGCAGATTGATGGACCCCAAGGTCTGAGCTGAGGCAGCATTTTATATAAATTCCCCAAGTGATTCTGACAAAAGCAGTCCAATTTTAAACACTGGTCTATGGAGAAGGGAAACTAACATTTATTGAATGATTATATGTATCAGGCAAGAAAAAGATTCAAAGGGAATATAGGTACTGTTGCTGGTGAGAGAAGAAAAGTACACTGTTTATAATATTTTCTATGTACCCCACACTATGCTTAGACTACTATACATCAGGGTTGCAAACTCAAATGCCTTCAGGGGTCAAAGCTCAACATACATAAATGAAGAGGGTAGAAAGCATACTTCCCATCTTAAAAGACGTGGCCATCATTTAACTTGATCAGAGTTACCCATGTAGAAATTCATGTAGATATTCCAATCCTGTTTTGCCATAGCTTCTGATTTTTGAAAGAGATTGTCACATAAAAAGTCTTTATATGTAAATTAAAATGGAATGAAATTAAAGAACGTCCTACACAGGCCAAACAAAATATCTGTGGCCCAAGAGCAGAAGGACAATTGTCCAACTCAGGATACTTCAGGAGTGAAATGAAGTCCTATAATAATTATGCCAAGACAACAACCCAAAACTAGATAATCCAGGCAAACCAAGATGTATGGTCATTATACCTTAGAGCTACTAGTATGCTGCTGCTGCAGAGCAAAAAAGACATAATCCTTGAGTTCCTGTCAAAGTTTACTTTGCTGGAGATGTTTAACATACAGATAAGGAGCCATGACTCACACACACTCACACACACACACACACTGGAAGAAAGATAACACTAAATACAAAAGTTTGTGTAAAAGAAGAGTCACCACGTAGGAAAGACTTTATGCTTAAAGAAAAATCTCATAATATCTACAAAGAGGGGTACCACAGTGATGACCTAATTTAAAACCCTTTTTCACCAAAGAGAAAACTCAAGGACTAGCTGGATTAAATGGCTCAATGTTTGGGAAGACATTGAGACCAAGAGGAATAAGCCATTTCATAAATACAGAAATAGCTAAGTGAATTACCTAGACGAAAACCCAGAATGCATGCAGATAGCCTGTAAGCGGCTACAAAACTATAACGGATTTCCTGCTCTATTTATATGGAATTAAAGCTATAGTTGTTATAGATCATCCCACCTTTAGAAAATACTCAGCAGTTACTCAAATTGTGGCAGTAAATTAGTTTACTCTGACCTCCTGCTTTTTACGTTCTGTTCTTCATAGTTCTTTTATCAGAGCCTCTTACAGCTGCCTCTGCCTATGAATTTACTTGACAGTACATACAGTTGGTCACAGTCTTTAACAGCTCAGTTTGCACACCACAAAAGATCATAGGGCAATTCTGCACCACAGCATTCTACATCACAACAGAGACTGAACCCTGATAATCTTGACCTTGAGTCCTGTAACACTGAGAACTTGCTTAAAACCTTGTTTTTGCCTTTGAGGCTTCTGCTACTGACCCTTAAAAATCTTAGCCATTCACTTATAAGTACAGTACCTTTCTGTCAAAGAGTTTTGAAATATACGGCTTAAAGTAGTGCTCCTTTATTCCTTTTGCTTCTACTAGAAGTCCATCATGCAGTTCACACAGTACAGCAATGATGCAGGGAGGTTCTTCAGAAGCCCTAAAGTCAGCAGTATGGAAATCAGATGGTAAACCTAGTTTGATAGGGTATGAAGAGCAAAAGAGGGGGAAGAAGAATATGGTCAACTTTCAAAACTTTTTCTAAAAACTAATGACGAATTTTTAAAAATAAATAAGGTTATTACCTTTAAATGATGGGTTTAACAAATCTCGTCTATTTGGGCATATAATGGCATTGGCAAAAATCAGATCCAAGCAGCACAGAAGTAAATGGTAAGAGTTTACTAAATCATCTCCAATCATACGAAAATTACCTTTATAAGAAAAAAAAAAAAAAAGACACGAAGACCAGAAACCTCTCATGTCAAATAACCAGTTCCCACAGTAGAAATGTAAAACCACTGAAAGTATCACCTTACCCTTAGTATAAACAAAGAGGGTCCAACAGAAATTAAAGAGATCCTTAACACTGCAAGGAATCCTCCTAGAAAGAAAAAATGTACTTTTTAATTGACCAATTTGCTAAATATCACTCCACATTTGTCATTTAAATTGAAATAGCAAATATAAATAACTAGAAAGTCAATTACATGTAAAATTCCATTCACAAAGGACAATTTACAGTCCATTAAATGGACTTAAATAAGCCTTTTTAGTCTGCACAAAATAATCAGAACATAAAAAAATAAGTATTACCCTGAATTTCCAGATATGGTAATTATAAATGGGTTTTTAAAAATTTTTTTTCCACAAATGGATTCTTATGGTAAAAAGCAGACTTTAAAAATGCAAATTTCCTAAGCTTTATGTTTTTTTAATATCAATTATATAACGATTAAGGTTCTCACCTCTGCTTCCTGCTTCGTGGTAACCTCGGTAGCTCTTCATATGGATTTTGAAATATATCTAAAAAAATTGGCTCAAATTTTTTGAAAATTACAGTAGACACCTCAAAATTTCTTTCTAGCCTTTCTATACGTTCACGAAATTCTTGTGGCAGGTTTGACATGTCCATCCACTTCTTCATTTTATTAAAAAACTGTATTAAGCTAAACAAATTAAAAAAAAGCAACTTTAAAAGGAGTCCATACAATGGACAAGTTAACATTTTATTTACGCCTACAAATCTTTATTTAAAAACCTAAATTTATAAAAAAAAAAACAACCAAAAAAATCTCGCTCCCAAGTGCTATGAAATTACTCTGACTCCCAGAATCACTATAGGAATGTAGATTTTGAATTACGGTCATTACATCAATGTCTTCTAAGCAAGGGGCAATGACACCTACCTACTTCTTTTATTCCCTACAGCACCTAGACAGTAATTTGTATATACATTACAGAGTAAATACCAACAGATTGTTGAGTTCACAAAATTAGTTTGAGGACAGACATAATCTCCCAAGTAGTGGATTCTGGAAGTTGATCACAAAGCACCAGACAGCTACAGTTTAGGAATAAAATTCAAGTGTTCATGTTCCAATGTGTGGTTCTACCACCAAATATA
Source organism: Lynx rufus (assembly GCF_022079265.1). Lineage (NCBI taxonomy): Eukaryota > Metazoa > Chordata > Mammalia > Carnivora > Felidae > Lynx > Lynx rufus. The sequence continues at coordinate 22,465,224 of NW_025814896.1, read as the reverse complement.
AACGAAGAAGGTAGTACATATCCAGAAAATCACTTAATGATTATTACTCCACCTTTCTGGCTTATTCAATTATGGGTACATTTTTTATGTCCCCATGTTAGTATGGTCTTAGATTGAAAATATGTAGTGCTAAAGTCCATTTAAGTGTCTAGCACTATATACACAATACTTTTTTTATAAAGATTTTAAAAGTAATCTCTTCACCCAACGTGGGGCTTGAACTCACAACCCCAGGATCAAGAGTTGCATGCTTTACTGACTGAGCCACCCAGGGGCCCCTGGAATGATACTTTAAAACAATTTTTTTTAAATGCTATTTAGCTTTTTGAGAGACAGAGACAGAGAGCGAATGGGGGAGAGGCAGAGAGAGAGGGAGACACAGAATCTGAAGCAGGCTTCAGGCTCTGAGTTGCCAGCACAGAGACCAATGCAGGGCTTGAACCCACAAACCGTGAGACCATGACCTGAAGCTAAGTCCGATGCTCAACTGACTGAACCACCCAGATGCCCCTGGAATGATACTTAAAAAAAAAAAAAAAAGTTGATAGAAGACATCATCAGCTAATTGTCCACAGGTACTCAAACTCCAGATATGCTGACTGAAATCTGAGACTCTAAGAGTCTTTTTACAAATTTTTTTTTTACTCTTTATTTTTGAGAGAGAGAGAGAGAGATACAGAGTGTGAGTGGGAGAGGGGCAGAGAGAGAGGGAGACACTGAATCTGAAGCAGGCTCCAGGCTCTGAGCTGTTAGCACAGAGCCCAACTGGGGCTCAAACCCACGAACCGTGAGATCATGACCTGAGCCGAAGTTGGACGCTTAAGCGACTGACTCTTGATCTCAGCTCAGGTCATGATCTCATGGTTTGTGAGTCTGAGCCCCGTGTCAGGCTCTGTGCTGACAGCTTGGAATCTGCTTGTGATTCTCTCTCTCCCTCTCTCTCAGCCTTTCCTTGGCTTTCTCTCTCTGTCTCTCAAAATTAAATAAATATTTTAAAAAAGATTATAAACAATAGCCAAAAACATTATTGCCAGATTGCTAAATATTTATTTGGGCTGACAAATTATAGTCTCTTGTAGGAGACTTTGTTTGGGGAGGCAGGGATGCTCAGCATGTGAAATCCTTTCCTTTGTTTGAGGAATTCCCCAATTTTGAGTCTTGCCATCTGCTAGATAGATCACCTTCACTGGAAGTTAGGGTGAAGGCATAAAACCTGAGGTCTTTTATATATGTTTGGGATTTTGAATATGGAGCTGGTGGCGCAGAGAACACAACAACTGATTAATTCTTACAATCAATTAGCTCTTAGGGGCAAATACAGTCGCAATGTCCAGGGATGGTACTGATGATCATGCAAGTCATGTCCTTGTTAGATAAATTTTTGTGATATGCTTTTCGCTATAGCCAGGCTCCTTTTGTTCCTGGACATTTTCCAAGTCTATTCTTTCAAGTCATTCTAAAGACTTTGTCAGCTATTCAATATCGTTTCAGTAAATTTCTCTTCTCCTTAAGTTAGCCAAAGTTGGTAGTTGGTATCTGTTTTTTTATAAACAAGGGGCTTGACTAACACATCCCCATATAAATCCACTGTATTTACTGTTACCCCCAAAATGGCTGTTCTATTGTGGAACAAAGTACATCAAATGTTTGAAAACAAAACAAAAAAAAAACCTTACAGCATTGTTATTACTTAAACTAGGATTATGATTTTTAAAACTAAAATAAGAAGCAAAGTAAACTTGACAGCTTTCAAAACTATCCTGTTCATTGGGATTCTGTTGTAAAGAAAACATTATTCCAAAAAGCACATGAAAAGAAACTCCACATCACTGGCCATCAGGGAAATACAAGATACCATTTCATGCCTACTAGAATGCCATAATAAAAAAGACAAATAATAACAAGTATTGGCAAGGGTAGTGGTAAAACGGAACCCTCAAGCTCTGCTGGTGGGAATGTAAACTCGTGCACTTTGGAGAACAATCTTGACAGTTTCTCAAAAGGTTAAACATAGAATTCCCATATGATCCAACAATTTCATTCATACATATACACCACCCCCCAAATGAATATATGTCTCCAAAAGTTGTACACAACTGTTCATAGCAGCATTATTCATAATAGCCAAAAGGTACAAAGAACTCAAGTATCCATCAACTAATAAGTGGATAAACACAATGTGATATATCCATGCAATGTAAATATTATTCAGACATAAAAAGGAATGAAGTGCTGATACATGCCAAGGGCTAGGAGGAGGGAGAAGAAGGAAGTTGTTTAATTGTTACAGAGTTTCAATTTGGGAAACTGAAAAAGTTCTGGAGACGGATAGTGGTGATGGTTGCACAATGTACATGTATTTAATGCCACCGAACTATATTCACTTAAAATTGGTTACGTGGTAAATTTTGTTATGTAGATTTTACCACACACACACACACACACACACACACACCCTAAAACAAATATAGAGTAGGGATGGTAAACATGGGGCATATGTCCCAATAGCAGCACACTACTGAATTTTACTGGCACTCAAAAAATAAAAAAGAAATTATTGTGTAAAAAGTTAACATCATCAATGTTCCAATTAAAATTATGAAAAAAAAATTTTCATGAACTAAATATTCATTCAGGTTCTATTATAACATAAAAATAATGAATGAATGTCATCTTGATTTAAATCGCAAGTTATTGAAAAACTTGTGAAAAATGTGGAAAAATTACTTCTCAATACTTAATACAATAAGATGCAGACAAAATAAAATAAAAATTCAAATTATATAACAGTAACTATTTTTTAATATTACACTTAATAGCCAAATAAATTTTTAGTTGGAACTCATTTTAAGTTGAAAGTTGCTTTGGGGGCGCCTGGGTGGCGCAGTCGGTTAAGCGTCCGACTTCAGCCAGGTCACGATCTCGCGGTCCGTGAGTTCGAGCCCCGCGTCGGGCTCTGGGCTGATGGCTCGGAGCCTGGAGCCTGTTTCCGATTCTGTGTCTCCCTCTCTCTCTGCCCCTCCCCCGTTCATGCTCTGTCTCTCTCTGTCCCAAAAATAAATAAAAACGTTGAAAAAAAAATTAAAAAAAAAAGAAAGTTGCTTTGGTTAAGTTTTTTCACAAACTGAGGCTGAATATATAAATACAGTTCAAAACAAACATACTAATATTTGTGGGTGGATGCATATGTAATACAGCATGGACTTGGGAGGCTCCGCCACTTACTAGGAGTATAACCTTTGGGAAGTAATTTAAGTTCTTGGTGACTTGGTTTCCTTATCTGTAAAATGAGATTCATTTCATGGGATTAACTGTGAGGATTAACTGAATAAAAAAATACAAACCCTTAGTATATAGTAAGTGCCTACCATACAGGTAATTTCTCAATAAAAATTTTCTAGTTTTACATGTACATCTAGAATCTAAATTTGCACAGTATTTTGCAGTATGATTTATGAGCAATATTTGATGAGAATAATCAGGGGCACCTGGGTGGCTCAGTCGGTTAAATGTCTGACTCTTGGCTTTGGCTCAGGTCATGATCTCATGGTTCATGGGACCAAGCCCCATGTAGGGCTCTGTGCACAGCCTACTTGGGATTCTCTCCCCCATGACCAAAATAAATAAACATTAAAAAAAAAAAAGATTTAATCATTTAAAATTATCCTTAAAGTTCAAATTGTGAAAATAGCCCAAATTATTATAAATCAATGTAAATAATAACATCACTTGTAATTCTTTTTTATTTGTCTGAACATGATGAAGCTGGTCTATGCTCTTTTAGTAGTTCAGAATCTGACACCTGAAAAAATTTATATCAGGGGCACCTGGGTGGCTCAGTTGGTTGAGTGCCCGATTTTGGCTCAGGTCATGATCTCAAGTTTGGTTGGTTCAAGCCCCACACTGGGCTTTGTGCTGACAGGCTTTGCCTGCTTTGAATTCTCTATCTCCCTCTCTCTCTGCCCCTCCCCTGCTCACCCTCTCTCAGAAATAAACATTAAAAAAAAATTTTGTTTTTAATTTATATCAATCTACATTTAAAAAACTAGTATCTTTTGACCCTTCACTACATTTTTAGAAATTTAGCGGAAATACATTTTCACAATGATGTTAAGCTGTGTATTATCACAAAGAACTGGATACAACCTAAATGGTCATTGATAAGGGGTTGGCTAACTATATGAAACATCCTTACACCCTAAATCCTAGAGTAAGGAAGAGCTACTTATGGTGATATGGAAGGATTACCAGAATATTAAGAAAAGCAACTGCAAAACAATACGTATAGTAGGATCGCATTTATGTTTTAAAAAACAACCAAAACACTAAAAAACAGGCTTTTTTTTCTGTTTAATAATTTATTAACAGTAAATTGTTTAAGTGGTTAATTCTGGGGAATGAGGAAAAAAAAGAAAGAGGTATCTTTACATTTTTAAACTTTCTGTATTATTTGAAAATTTGTGAACCTTTTAAAAAATGATGGTAAAAGTATACATAACAGAAAACTTACCATTTTAACCATTTTTAAGTGTACATTAAGTACATTCCCAACGTGCAACCATCACCACCATACATCTCCAGAATGTTTTCATTATTTGAAATTTTTACCATATACTTATACTGCTCTAAATTTTAAGTTCTTCTTTTTGGTTCAGTTTCCCCAACAACCTAATATTCTAAATATTTAAAAATTTTTATATGGTCAATAATGAGAAACACTGATAGAAAAGTCAGATTATTTTATATTACAATGAAGAGGGATATTCTGCTCAATTAAAAAAATTATGTGAATTCAATCTTAATTATACTTTCATTTTATTTTTATCACTAATGACAAAAATTGATACCTATTAAAGTTTTAAAAACTGCCTTCAGGGAAAAATTTTGTCTTTAATGTACTATTTTTCCACTTATGAAAACTAAAATTGTTCTGAGAAAAAAAAATTTTGGTTTTTAATTTAGCATGAATTGAAACCTAATTGCTCTCCCTGGATAGGTCTTTCAAAGTTTGTTTCTCTTCCATGCTGGAAACCCATGACAGCAAATTGACAACAACCTCAAGTAGTCTTGTCATGGGTAGAAAATCCCAGAAATTGAGAACACTACCACCTATATCTGGTTCACTCCATTTCTTTTGTTTTGTATCCAGGCAAATAGTTCCACATGATTAATACTAGAGCAAGTAAAAGCTATAGCTAAGACCTTCTGATTGCTTACCTGTTGCAAGGTAAAAAATACTAACTATACAGTAGAAAAACAAGACAACACCTTTAGCAGATAATCAAAATTAACATCACCAAAGAGAAGCAGGTGGATATCGTGCCTCCAGATGTAATATAGTGAAGACACAAAACTACTTATGTAGTTTTCTATCTGGGGATATGTAACTTGCTTCTAAGTATAAGAAAATATGAGACAAATCCAAAATGAGGAGTAATCTATTAAAAAGGGGGAGGTAATTGGGGTGCCTGGGTGGCTCCAGTTGGTTAAGCATCTAACTTCAGCTCAGGTCATGATCTCATAGTTCATGAGTTTGAGACCCACAACAGGCTCTGTGCTGACAGCTCCAAGCCTGGAGCCTACTCAGACCCTATGTCTCCCTCTCTCTCTGCCCCTCCCCTACTAGCACTTTGTCTTTCTCTCTCTCAAAAATAAACATTAAAAAAAAAATTTTTTTTTTAAGTGGGGGGTAAGGTGGTTGTGGACTATATTCTTGCTGTGGAAATATTCCTGATTAAAGGAAACTAAACAGACATGATAAGTGAATGTGATAACTGATCCTAGATTGGAAATTGTTCTTTTAAAAAGCTGCTATAAAGACCATTATTGGATCAACTAATAAAACTAGAATAGAGATAATAGATTAAATTATTGTATCAATGTTAACTTTGCTGAAGTTGATAACTGTTGTAGTTATCTAAGTTTATACACTGAACTATTTAGGGACAAAGGGCTATAATGTATGTTACTTACTTTGAAATAGTTGAGGAAAAACTATTTGAGAAAGATCAAATGACAAAGCAAATGGAGTAAAATGTCAATAGCTGAATTTGGGTCAAGGGTATATTGTTGTTCTTTCTACTTTGCTTATTTTTGCAACTTTTCTGAAAGCTTGAAATTGTCTCCAAATTTAAAAAAAATTAATAAAAAAAGCTACAGATAAAAAATTTTTAGTACAGAGACCTCTGAAGTCAGAATTTGAGGAAAAGGAGCAATGGAATAATGTGAGAATTAGAAAAGGAGACCTATAGGATAACAAACTTAAAATGGAATAGAGTTAAACAGAAATTAAATTCTAAAGCTAAATTTAGGACTTATAAAACAGTGTTTGAAAAATCAAAGTGCTTTACCTTAATTTAGCTGAACGTAGTATTCTGGTAAGTGAAACACAATTTCCTTCCATGATACCCTTCCCAACAGTAGGAATAATGCTTTTGCGGCATGCAACATACAACGAACATGCCAACCAGTGTATAACTTCTCCCTGGCAGGCAAAAGACAAACAGTAAAATGGATGTATTATGTTAATATGCTTGAATTCTACAACCAAAAAAGATCTTGGAATTGTCTGATCTTACATTATGTATATAACAGGCCAAAGTGATGAAGATATTTGCCCAAGGTCACGAAGCTTAGTTTTGCAGTAATGGGTATAAAACTCCTTACATCAGTCCTGTGTAAGATGCTAAATCAACATTAGTCTAAAAACAGATCTTTCATCTACACCCCAAATCTAATATTATCCAAAGAGTTCTCTTAAAATTTCTCAGCACTGGCTTTCTCAATTTTATAACACCGGTGAGTCATGGCCTTGAAGATGCTTAAGTTCCTCTCCACCATGTTAATTTTATGTTTCTTCTTTAACCAGTTTGGCAGAGAAAGGAAAGTACTGAGTAGAAAGATGGCCAGGGAGACACATAAAAAGTTCATATCTATCTCAAGCAACATAAAGGAGACTGTCATTTTTGCTAGGTAAAAATTTGGGGAATTATTTACCTAATCTTTAAAAAATTTTTTTATTTTAGAGAAAGAGAGCATGAGCAGGGGAGTGGGGTAGAGGGAGAAAAGGAGGGCGAGAGGGAGAGGAGGAGGAAAGGAGAGAGGGAGGAGGAGGGAGAATCTGAAGATGTTCCACGCTCAGTGAAGAGCCTGACAAAGGGCTTGAAGCCACAACCCTGGGATCACAACCTGAGCCAAAATCAAGAGTCAGATGTTCAACTGACTCAGCCACCCGAGCACCCATATTTACCTGATCTTTAAAATAGTAATTTAGCCTATTTTAGCAGATATCTCAATTTATAATGCTATAAAAAAGATGACATTTGGTAATTCAACACTTAATTGTCTGCTTTAGACTTGAGATATCTCCCAAGTTAGAATCACTTTATTATTATTAATGTTTATCTACTTTTGAGAGAGAGAGAGAGACAGAGCCCGAATGGGAGAGGGGCAGAGACAGGGAGACGCAGAATCTGAAGCAGGCTCCAGGCTCTGCACTGTCAGCACAGAGCCTAATGAAGGGCTTGAACCCATGAACCATGAGATCATGACTCAAGCCAAAGTCAGATGCTCAACCGAGCCACCCAGGCATCCCTATTATTTTTTCTGAAGTTTATTTATTTTGAGAGAGAGAGTATGCATGCCAGTGGGGGAGGGGCAGAGAGAGGGAGAGAGAATCCCAAGCAGGCTTTGCATTGTCAGCGCAGAGCCTGACATAGGGCTTGATCCTACAAACAGTGTAAAATCATGATCTGAGCCAAGATCAAGAGTCAGACACTCGACTAAGTCACCCAGGTGCCCCTTAAAATCACTTTATAAGTTTACTACTGAACTATATATGGATTTTAAGGTTTAAGAATTAGACACAATACAGCACAACATATTACTGTTCCTATTTACTATTCTACAGATCCTCTTTAAGACCAGATTCTAGAAGGATAAAAACATGGAAAGATTTCTTGTAGTAATCCAAAAGGGGTGGACAGAAATGGGGTGGCAGTTAAAGCCCAGTGTTACTACCTTAAAGTAGTGAGAAATCTTATTTGCTCAAGGTATTAAATGAGGCATGTAAGCTTAAGTTTGGATAATTTTAGAAGCCTTGATTAACCAATTATTTGGGAATAGCATCCAAATATTACAAGAGCCACTGGAGGGGCACCTGGGTAGCTCAGTCGGTGAAGCATCTGACTTCATCTCAGGTCATGATCTTGTGCTTCGTGGGTTTGAGTCCCACATTGGGCTATGTGCTGACAGCTCAGAGCCTAAAGCCTGCTTCAGATTCTGTGTCTCCCCCTCTCTCTGCCCCTCCCCCAGTCACACATGCTCTCTCTCTCTCTCTTAAAAATAAACGTTAAAAAAAAAAGAGCCATTGGATACAGGTTACTAGATGAAAACACCATTGAGATAAAGAAAATAAGTACTGAAAGTTTTGCTTCTTTTTCCTAAAAAAAAAAAAAAAAAAGAAAGAAAGAAAAAAGTCATCTTTATTATTTATTCTGATGCTAGGCCTTAGAAATGCAATGATGGTTTCTGACCTCATGGAATTACAAATTTAGAGTTAAGAAAAGGAACAGAAAACCATGATCTATAATTGGTGAGACATGCTGTAAGAATTGAAGATAAAGTGTGAGAGACTACAGTATAATAACTGATGTTAAGTGGAGGTCAGAGAAGGATTCACAGAGGGAGACACCAAAATGTAAGAGGGAAAGGCAAAGGAGAAATGTAAGCAGGAAGTTGTTAGGCATACTGACAGGCAGGAAGCTGGGGACAGGGCTTCTTAACAACAGAGGGGCACCGGGTGACTCAATTGGTTAAGTGTCTGACTTAGGCTCAGGTCATGATCTCGAAGTTCACGTGTTCCAGCCCCACATCTCAGTCCCTCCAGCCCCACATCTTCAGAACCTCTGTCCCTCTCTCTCTCTGCCCCTCCCCTGCTTGCGTGCATGATCTCTCTCTTAAAAAAATTTTTTTAAAGATTGCCTTATAAAAACCAGTAGATCTATGAAAATACCTACTCTAAGAGTCTTTCACCAAAAACAAACAAAAGAGGAAAAAAAAGGAGGGGCGGCTGGGTGGCTAAGTTGGTTGAGTGTCCAACTCTTGCTTCTGGGTGCAGGTCATGATCTCATGGTTGGTGGGATGGAGCCTGATTCCGGCTCTGCGCTGTAAGTGTGGAGCCTGCTTGGGATTCTCTCTCTGCCCCTCCCTGCTCGTCCTCTCTCTCAAATAGATAAGTTAATTTAAAAAATAAAAGAAGAGAAAGAATATAAAAGACTCTGGACAGAATAAACCCTCACCAAATCTTAATTCACAGATCTGTGCTCTCTAAATCAAACATTCAGGATGTCCTGATTAACTTCCCCTAACTGGAGATTTAGTTCTTCAATTTGCCTGTTGGTGAGTGGGAAAAGTTTCCAGGCAGAGGGTGTAGCATGAAGAAAGTACACAAGTGGGAAGAAACTTGGCATGTTCAAGAATCTGAAAGAGGTGTCCGGTTTAATGCCCTGACCAGTTTGCACAGTAAATTCTTATTCAGCGACCAAAAGAGGACTTGGGATGTCGGAAACACTTTCTTGGGCTTTTAGAAATTAGTTTGTTTTCACTGAGTGGCCATAATTCATAATCTCCCTTTCTTATTCTTCCTTCAGCTTTCCAGTCATGCCACTCATGGATGCAGGTCACTGTCCTTTATCCAGTCTACAATAGTCCTACTGTAGAGACATACGAAGAGTGTCTCCCAGGTATTTTTCCCTCATATACAGACACACATACTCAATTTCAAATATCCAACTATATGCTTCTGAACCCACCAATTAATTATTTCACTGGGTGGTGAGTCGGTGGAGCACTGTGTGTGTGTGTGTGTGTGTGTGTGTGTGTGTGTGTGTCTAGACCCCTTGGATCATGAAACAAAACCTCTGAATTTAAATATAATGAAATACACTCCGCCGCAATGCCATCTCTCCACTGCATTCCTTGTCTGGATTCCTATAATAATTAGCAGAACGACCCTGAGGAAGACCCTTCTCTGGGCCTTGATATTATTACCTGGAAAGCAGGTATAATTCGGCCCTGCCATATTCACAGGGCGGTGGGGGAGGACTCAATGCAATAATGGTTGGGAAGAATCTAATGATGGTTTACACTTATTTTATCCAGAACCAGGCACTGTGCTAAGCATCAGGATACGGACACAGGAGCAAGCTGGGGCTGAGAGCCTTTCCTCAAAGCGAGTACCCCACACTTCCGCCCGGACGAGGCCAAAGGGTGGAGGCCAAAGCTTAAGCCCTTTCGTGGAATGGCGATCCCAGGTCGGGTTCCCAGGGTCATGGTGAGAACTAAGTGAGATAACAGATTTAAAGAGCTGGGCAGTGGTGTAGGCACTAACTTCACTTTAGCTTTTACCATTATGGCATTTGGTTTTTTAACACATTTACGGGCACTATCATGACGTCTGCGGCGCTCGACGGGGCGGAGGGAAGCTGGTCTGGAGTCTAGGGGACCCCCGAGTGACGTGTGACCCTCCGCTCCTCTTCCGGACTTCGGTTTCCCGCCTCAGAAAGAAAACGGATAGATTGGTCTACACCCGCCCTTCCAGCTTCGCACTCCTCTGCTCCCGGCTGGGCAGCGACCCTTCCCGGCGGGGAAACTCCCACCGCCCCACAGGGTGGGGTAGGGGCGGGGCGAGGGTGGGGCCTGGCAGGGGTCTGGTCCGGCCGCCCCACCTGCCGCCGCTCACCTCTAGGCTGTAGTTGCCCCGGATGGCGGTGAAGTCGTCCAGGGCTTCGGCCGCGCTCCCCTCGTCCAGGTTCAGCTCCTGGCACAGAGCCTGCAGCGCCTCCCCGGCGGCGGCCAGCACCGCCGCCCCCTCAGCGTGGGGCTCGTCCTCGAACATCCCCTCAGGCCCTGCGGGCGGCGCAGCCACGGCCCCCCGGCTCCTTTCTCGTTTTCTGGGCGCGCTACCCACAACCCCCTGCGCCAAAGCGCGCGAAAGTCGGTGACTTTAGCACGACGTCTCTCCGACAGTCTGCATCCGCGTTTCCCCTCAAAAAAGTCCGTTTCTCCTCCAGGGCACCCAGTGGCCTCTCTCTGGAGATGTGTGATAAGAAGATGGATCTCAATTCCTGGGGAAAAAAACAAAAACAAAAACACCCTGGGCGTGGTCTTTGTCGGGCTGCGAGGGGCACAGCCAGCGCAGCAAGTTGTTGCGGAGGGATCGGCAGCCGCGCGCAGAGGCTGCTGGGAATTGTAGTCCATATCCTGCCTTGACGGCCGCGGCGCTGCCCGGGTTTCGGCTGCTCTTCGGCTTCGACGGAGCTGTCTCTTGTGAGGTGGTCTCCTCGATCGTCTTCGGGAGAAGCTTCCTCTGTACCACTAACCCATGGGCGTGTGTTTTCCACTGCCTCGCCAAACTTCGTCTCAGACTTGCCCCTTGATAAGAGACCGAGGCACGAACTGAAAAAAGTGGTCTCGTGACAGCGGGAGGCCTCGGGATTCCCGTCTCCAGCGGCCAGTGAGTGGTCTGTTAGATGACTGAAGGACTGGAGAGGCAGGGATGTCAGGGAACTACTCCTTGTCTCTTCTCGGTTGCTAAACCAGGCTAGACCTGGGCTGAGAGAATTGCAGTAATCAATGACCCTGGGAACCGTCCTAGTCAAGACAGTCATTCCAGGCTTAGAAATGGCCTGAGCATAAGCCTTAAGGCATGGAACGGGTCTCCACGCTTCCCCTTCTGCTCCACCAAAACCCCTTCTGCAGGAAGAGCCAGAGTGATCCAGAGCATGTCACTCTACTCACAATCTTTCAAAAGATTCCTCTTGCCCTTAAAATAGTATCCAAATTCCTTGTGATCTGGCCTCACCTCATTGCCCCCCTCACGAGTATATAATAAGGTGCAGCCTAACTGCTTTGTTTTGGAACCTTGAAAATGCCATGCTGTCAAGCTAGTTCTTGCCTCAAGGCCTTTCTCACATGCTGTTCATCAAAGAGCCCCAAATACTCAACACCAGGTCTTTGCTTGTCTGGCTCCTCCTCCTGGTTCAAGTTCAACTAAATGTTAACTTCTCAGGCCATTCCTGAGCACTGTATGTAAAATAGCTGGCCCTCCCTCCAACACTCCTTTTCATTGTCTCATAGTACCATATCACAATTGACATTATCTTGTTTATTCACTGGCTCTTCCTACTAAAATGTGACTTGAAAGAAAGCAGGGGCTTTTTTTTTTTTTTTCCATGTTCACAGTATTACAATGTTTAGATTAGTGCCTGGCTCATAGTACTTGAAAAATTACAAAATGTCCATTGATGCTTGGGTGAGGGAAGGAGTCACCAGAGATGAAAATGGAAGACAAGTCAAGGTAGGTTACAAAGGACCTCATAAGCCCCACCGAAAGCCTAGACATTGCCAGTGTGTTTTTCAAATGTTTATTTATTTTGAGACGGAGAGTGGGAGGGAAAAAATCCCAAGCAGGCTCTGTGCTGCCAGCGCAGAGCCTGACTCGAGGCTCAGACTCACAAAACTGTGAGATCATGACCTCAGCCAAGATCAAGAGTCAGACGCTTAACCAACTGAGCCACCAGGCGCCCCATCGGTGGCGGGTTTTAATGAAAGGAGGTAATGAGTGATCCATATATGTTCTGAGAACGTCCCTCTGGCTACAGTGGGACACAGATTGGATGGGGTAGAGACCAGAGGTATGGAGATGGCAGGGGGCTGGTCCAGCATTGGAAGGAGCCAGTCTGAAGAGAGGTCACTGCCTCAGAACTGAATGGGACACTGCTAAAGAGGGAAGTCCCCCCAAACAGAAGTTTCCATCTAGGCCAAGAGGGTGAAAGATGATGCGGTTTCCTGGAATGGGAGTGCAAGCAGAGGGACGAGCTCAGTCGCAGAGCAGCTGTGTTTGGGATGCTTGCAGGAAGTTTAAGAGGAGGCTGTTGGAACCTGGAAGGTAGCCCCTTTCTCCTCTCTCCTGACAATTTCTCAGTCTTCTATACTGTCCACACATGCAGAGGGGTGGGATTTGGGAACCAGCTGCAAGCCAGGTCTCAAAGGAGAAAAAACTCAAACTCCTCTTACCCCTCAAAATCAAACTGAAACACCCATGTGGTACTTCCAGCTCTCTCCTTCCTTCTAGAAGCTACTACTGCAGCTGACTTTAGGACCATCTCATTATCTCTGGAGGGAATGTTGGCACATAGTGTCTGCACAGAGAATCTCCTCCCATTGGTTTTTATTTACTTAGAGGGCTGGTATGGGTGGTTGAGGGGAGGTCTATCTCCAGTGCCAAGGGGTGTGTCAGTAAAGAAATGTCAGGATTAGTGGAGGTAATGGGTGAAATTCCTCTTGTAGTGGCTCATTTGTTTTCTGATTAACCTATGCTTATTGAGGAGAGAGCTACAGGAGTGGGGACAGCCCGGATATGAGGAATTGGGAATATTCAGGCAATTCCTGATGCTAACGGAGCAGGTAGGGGGTGTGTTGGCATGAGAAGAGATTCCGGGTAGAACCTTTAGGAACACCTACATTTCAGAGATGGGCAGAATTTGAGGAATGAATGAATTAAACTTCTAAACAGGTATAAACATAAAGGAGTGGTATCTCAGAGGCCAGGAAAGAAGTATTCCATAGAGCCCAACACCGCAGAGAATTAAAATAGAATTCAAAGAAGACCTCATATCTTATCATTCATATGTTTTTTGTGACCTTTGCCAGAGCAGTTTTCTTTGGCACGGTGAGAGTGGAAGCCAGAATACTGTGGCTGAGGGGCTAAAGGGAGGAAGGTCAGAAAGTTGGAAGTAGGAAATAAAAGCTTCTAAGAAGTTTTGTGGTGGAGAGGCAAAAGGAAGGGAATTTTCTAGGATAGGGGAAACACAAGTATGTGAATAATCAGCAACAGGGGCAGGCAGAGAGAGACTGAAGATAAAGAGATCATTGATTTAGCCAGGCCCTGGAAAAGCTGGCCAAGCCAAGAATCCAGAGCCTGGGTTTTTTTCTAGGTAGCTCTTGTCTGCAAGGTTATCACCTTACATCTAGATTAAGCAGAACTGCTAGGTGCTCTGCTGAGTGCAAAGTAGAGCAACATGCAGTAGGGAGTTGAGAGTGGTAAAGGTTTGTTTGGAACAACTGCTGAGAAATATCACTTGGTCTGTCAAATGCAAACATATTGGTCGTAAGTTTTTGAGGAAAAATAGAATAAAACTATCTCTGCCCCATGGGATCCTGGCTTTCATAGTTGGTCCTGGATAGGATCACAAGAGCTGAGAAATGTCAAGCTTTTTGCCTTTGTCATAACTAATCACTTTTTTTTTTTTAATTTTTTTTTTAACATTTATTTATTTTTGAGACAGAGAGAGACACAGCATGAATGGGGGAGGGGCAGAGAGAGAGAGGGAGACACGGAATCGGAAGCAGGCTCCAGGCTCTGAGCCATCAGCCCAGAGCCCGACGCGGGGCTCGAACTCGCGGACCACGAGATCGTGACCTGGCTGAAGTCGGACGCTTAACCGACTGCGCCACCCAGGCGCCCCAACTAATCACTTTTTTATCCAGATCTAACCTGCAGAGGGTGATTCTGACCTCAAAAGAAACCAAGATAAAAGGAAAGAGCTTCAGGAATTACAAACCAAACCAGAGACTCGCTGCCTCATTTTTCATTTCTCTAGTAGTTTGGCTTTCATTGAGTTGCAGCATACGGACTCTAGCCCATTTCATCTTTGCTACTGGATTTGATTCTCCTGATTCTTTTCTCACTTCATGTATACTGAGTCCTGAAACTCCTTAATTTCTTCATTCCACGATGTCTACTGATTGCCTGCTTTGTGCAAGATACTGATTCTTCCTTTGATGTGACTTTCAGAACATCCAGACTTGAACTGAGGGGCACTGCTGGCTTAAAAATGATCCAAGAAACAAAATAAGCACCTTTCAAATGTCATCCAGCAAAGAAAAATTGAGAAACACACATTTTTCCTTCTTTCTACGACTGGATCTAGGCTGTAACTTTGGATTTTCAGTAAGCCATATCCTGTCTATGTAAAGCCTTCCACTTTCATCTCCTATCTTTTGATTCACCTGATCGCCTTTTACATTAAATCAATGACTTACTTTTTTTTTTAACTTTCATTTATTTTTTGAGAGACAGTGAGAGAGACAGAGCATGAGCAGAGGAGGGGCAGAGAGAGAGAGGGAGACACAGAATCCAAAGCAGGCTCCAGGCTCTGAGCTGTCAGCACAGAGCCTGACGTGGGGTTCAAACCCACGAACTGCGAGATGGTGACCTGAGCCTAAGTTGGACGCTTAAACCGACTGAGCCACCCAGGCGCCCCATCAATGACTTACTTTTACGACTTTCTTTTGCCATGTTGTAATTCTTTCAAATGTTCTAAACCGAATTATTAGAAAGTACATGCCTTGGCAGTGAGGCCAAGATGAAAGGAAAAAACTCTTTATGTTCCTTTATTTCCCTTATGAAATAAAGCATTATTTAAACAGTACTCTTTTTTTCCTCCTCTTTCGGACTGTAACTAAACTATGTCATTGCTTTTCAATAAACAGTACTGCCGTAGTCACCAACCCCCCGCCCCCCTGCCCCGGCAAAACCAGCCATGCTTCCCTCTTAGTCACCACTCCATGCCCTATACCTAGTCACTAAATCTTGTGGATTCCTCCTCCACCAGGTTTCTGGTTGTCTTTCAACATTTTATGTTTTCTCTTCCAATCCATCTTATGTTTAGTTACTAGACCAGTTTTTCTCAAGCAACATTTACACCATGTCGCTTTCTTTCTCAGAACTCTTCAGGGGTTCACTATTATAACTGAATCAGATTTAGACAGCTCAGCATTGAGCATTGGGGACATGTCTGTCACATCCAGCCTCACCTACATGCTTTTTTTTTTCTTTCATCAATACGCTCTCCCTGCTTTTTATCAGGATTCATGTTGGTTTTTATTTTTTCTTATTACCCATGTTGGTTTTTATTTTTTCTTATTACCCATGTTGGTTTTTATTTTTTCTTATTATCCAGATGAATTCCCATTTAACACTACACTGAATTTCGAATAGAAAATGAAGTATGGGTACTGAATCCAGATACATTGTGAAAATTGTCTCTGCTTTGATTCCACTGTGTGATAGGGCCCTATGATTAGCCTCCCTGGTGTTTAATATTTCAGAATTCTCCAGAGCATGCGTCCAGAACCTCTTAAGGTCTTTAGAGGCTCCAAAACTAAAACATTTACCGTGTACCTCCTCCAGATGTAATTTAAAATATAAACAATTCTAAACAAAATAAGCACAACACCAACAAAAAACAACAAAAAGAAAGTGTAACAAAGTTCTGATTGTTTTTTCCAACATGGCTATTTCATTTTGTAATTCGTTCAAAAAATTATTTTTTCGTCCCCCAGCTATGTTGTGCCCTAAGCAGGTACTTGGTGTGCACAAACATGCTCCTCTAATGAAAAATTACCCACCTAACCTTTTAACTGTCGGAAAAAAAAGCAGTTGATAGTTGTGGGGAGGAGCATAACCTGACCTCATTCTTCCTATTCTTGTTCCTCAAAAGAAAAACTAAAGTGGTGGTTGGTGAGTTGGGTCCCTCCCAGGAAAGTAGTACCAGTCCTGCTCACAAGGGCAGTTAAGTGATTTTTGCTCCTCTTCCTTTGGACTTTGGATAAGGAAACAAGAAACTAAAAAGTCCAATTTAACTTAAAAATGTAATTCTAAGGTCTTTATCCATCAAAATCTATGTCTAGGGCACTCAATTTGGTCACAAGAAGATATTTCAGGACGGCATTTTAAGTTTTCCTTTAAGAGATTACACTGACACAGACTTAATTCTACCTAGGACCAAAACTTATGATCATTTTTGTTTCCTGAACCCATGCATACCTAGAATAATCTTGCTCACCCTTAATCCCCGGGAAGCTGAACATTATTAACTAAAAATCACCCCAGATATTAGCCCAAAGCAGAGGAACCTGATGGAAAATCAAACCATATGAGAGAGATGTATGTAACATTCAAAGACAGTAATAGCAAACAGTCTTGGTGAGATTATACCTGTTGCTTCTTGCCTCATTTCAATTTCCTCATTCAGTTTAGAGAAACTTTGAAATAGCTAAGGCTGTTCCCTGTGGAGCTACCAAAGAAAGTACAGAGAATTAGAATCAAGACACTTGAGTTTAAGTCCTAGTAATGCTACTTACTGATTCTGTGCTCTCTGGCAAGTTCTTTAACCTCTCTGAGCCTGTTTCCTCATCTGTAAAATGGCAATAACAATAATGTCTAAATTATACAACTAATGCAAGGGAAAAAAATATGTGAAACTTCCATACAAATAACATTATAACTTACTATTTCCTTTACTATTTTCCTACCGCACCAGAAACACCTGACGCTAATCTTCACTTCCACATCTTAAAACGTTAGCCCCGTCAATATAGTTAATTCTTAAATGCATGAATTTACATTGAATAATTGAGATTAGGAATGGGTCTACTTAGAGCAAACAGACTGAAGATTATATGTACCCACACATCCATATAAAATGTCTCTGGAAGGATGTATAAGAAACTGAAAAATATAAGAACTGTAGTGCTTAAGGAAAGAGAAATTCAATAATGGTGAGATAAAAATAAGGAAATTTGCCTTTTACTGTGTATCTTCGGTATCCTTCGAACTTTGTACTTATTCCAAAAAATAACCTAATAAATAAAATGTATGCTATAAAGGAGATAGACTGTCATGTATGTTTGCTATGATACTTAAGATACTTTTTTTATTACCTGCTTTTATTGATTAGCTCTGTTAATTAAAACAATGCACCTAAGGGGTGCCTGGGTGTCTCTGTTGGCTAAGCATCATAGTGTGGAGCCTGCTTGGGATTCTCTCTCTCTCCCTCTCTGTCTGCTCCTCCCCAACCCCCCCTTTCTCTCTCTCAAAAATAAATAAACATTTTTTAAAAATGCACCTAAGGACTTCTAAGCATTTTGTTCATTTCAGAAACTATTTTTCTTTGTATATTTGATTTAAAAAATAAGATGCAGGAATAGAGAATCATGAATTAATTTCCATGTACAATCACACTGTTACTTCTATGGTCCTAAAATTTGAAATGCAACAGACAAAAGTGAAACTCATGTGGTTAGACCATTGCAGATATTAACTGAATTTGTAACAAAGTAACAGACCAAAGACTAATTTCGTCAATATATAAAAGTTCCTATGAATCAACATGAAAAAGACTTAACATCCTCAAAATGAGAAAAGGATTTGAATACTTAGAAAAGGAAATAACAGCTTTAAGATATCAAAAGGTGCTCAACCTAATAAAAAAACACAGGTTTACACCACTGAAAAACATTTTTTTAAAATGTTTTGATGTTTATTTTTGAGAAAGAGACAGAGCATGAGCGGGGGAGGGGCAGAGAGAGAGGGAGACACAGATTCTGAAGCAGGCTCCAGGCTCTGAGCTGTCAGCACAGAGCCCAACATGGGGCTCGAACTCATGAACTGCGAGATCATGACCTGAGCCAAAGTCGGACGCTTAACTGACTGAGCCACCCAGGCGCCCCCCAAAAAACATTTTTTTTAAATCTATTCAGTTGTCAAAAATCCAAAAGTTTGGAAAGCTTCAGTGACTCCCCATTTCAGAGTTAAGTCAAACTCTTTGTCACAGCTTACAAGTCACTAGGAATCTGGATCTAGTCCCTTATATAACTTTATTTCCCTCTGCCTTCATTTGCTTCTCTCCTTTTTTATCCCACCCTAGTCATCCTGGTCTTATGGTTCCTAGAATACCTAGGCAACCCTAATGCCTTATGACTTTTTAAAAATTGTATTTTAAGGATTTACTTACATAAGTAATCTCTATGCCCAACATGGGGCTCAAATTCACAACCCTGAGATCAAGAGTCACATGCTCCATCCACTGACTAAGGCAGCCAGGTGTCCCACGTTATGGCTTTTGAAATGTCTATTTCCTCTGCTGCTAATATTCTTTCCCCAGGTCTGCATAATCAACTCCCTCACTTCCTTCAAGTCTTTGCTCAAATATCACCTCAATGAAGCCTACTATTAACCATTTTATTTAAAATTATACCCCCTGGTCCCCACAACCACCACACTACTGATTCCTCATACCCTGATCGTTTTCCAAGAACATATTCCAGCTTCTAAGATACTATATGATTTTATATTTATTTATACTATATATTATGATACATTATATTCTTTTTCTCTTCTGGTAGAATACAAACCCCACTAGGGATTTTAGTTTATTTTATTCATTGATATTTCCTAATTACCTAGAATAGTGCCTGGGCCATAGCAAGAATTCAATAAATATCTGTAGAATGAATATCACATTGTGCAGGCAAGGATGTAGGGAGAAAAGCATGCTCTTACATCACTGGGGGGTAACTGTTATTACCTCCATGGAAGTCATTTGGCAATATTTTAATATGAAATAACATATCCTTTGACCTGGTGATTGCACTTTTAGGATTTTCTTCTAAAGACACACTTGACCATATGTGAAATACATATGTCTGGAGTTACTCACTACAGTATTGTTTGTTCCAAAGATTGGAATTTCTCAGGGCACCTGGTGACAGCTGAGCATCTAACTCTTGGCTTCAGCTCAGGTCATGATCCCAGGGTGGTGGGATTGAGCCCTGCACTGGGCTCCATGCTGAGCATGGAGCCTACTTAAGATCCTTTCTCTTTCTGTACCCCTGCCCTCTACTAGTGCTCTCTCAAAAGAAAATTGTAAATTACCTAAGTGTCCATTAATGTAATAAATACTGGCCAGGAATAAAGAATGAGGAAACTCTTTTTGGAGTAGTATAGAAAAATCTCAAAGATATTAAGGACAGAAAGTGCAAGGTGCAGAAAAATATGTATAGAATACTATAATTTGTGAAAAAAGGGACACCTGCTGGCTCAGTTGGTAGAGCATGTGACTCTTGATGTCAGGGTCGTGAGTTCAAGCCCCATGTTGGGCATGGAGCCTACATAAATAAATAAACAAACAAATAAATAAATAAAATTGATTTGTGAAAAAAGCAGGGAAGAGAATACACATATCTACTCATAAATGCATAATTATGTCTTGGAGATATAAGAAATTGATAACATGGTACCTCTGGGGAGGTGAAGTGGATGGCTAGGAATATTCTGTAACTTTTGAATTTTGAATATATATATATACGTATATATATGCATTACCACTTTAATAAATCTATCATGAGTCAAGAAAAAAATGTTTTCTGAACTTCTCTCTTTACATACTGTATTTTAATTTCAAATAAATCCTGATTTAATATTTTGATTAGAAAAGTATTGAGGCACAGGGTTTTTACATAAGGAATCAGATGCACAGATGAATACTTGAGATTATTTTCAGATTTAGTCACTTACTGATTTTTCAATATAAGACCACTTAACTAATGTCTATTTCATGCTTTTATTTCACTTTTGGCAGTGATGAGGCCTGGGTAGTGTTATGATATTAATATTTCAAACATCTTAAAAGGTTCTTATAACAACCAGAATGCTATAACAATTCATTGTTAAGTAGTAAAAAGGTCTGAGGTTCTGAAGGTCTGAATTAGAAGACCCCTTTAAAACTTTTTAAGTTCCATTTTCTTTTTTTTAAACATTTTTTTAAATGTTTATTTATTCCTGAGACAGAGAGAGACAGAACATGAGTAGGGGAGGGGCAGAGAGAGAGGGAGACACAGAATCAGAAGCAGGGTCCAGGCTCTGAGCTGTCAGCACAGAACCTGATGCGGGGCTCGAACTCACAAACCGTGAGATCATGACCTGAGCCGAAGTCGGCCGCTCAACCAATTGAGCCACCCAGGTGCCCCAAGTTCCATTTTCAATTATTTTAATAATTCAGTTGCTGAAAAAAGTTTTGCAAAAGACTTTTGGGTTTGAAATCTGAAAAAGAAAAAATTTCCAACAAGATTATTTAAAGCTCTAAAACAGGATACCACGAAGGAAGTTATGGAAATGTGTTTGGCCTATTTGAAAAAATTTTTTTCATATGAAACTATTAAAATGTGGTGGGATTGACTGGCCAAACTGTATAATTCTGTGGGGTCTTGAACTGAAATGATAATCTGGGTTGTAATATAATCCAAAACTCCTTAGAAATCACCAAAGCTCTTGCAGGGGAAAAACTTGAGGTCTTTCCTGAAAAAATCAATTTCTTTAATTTTAAGGTCAGAATACTTGATTTGAACTGTCTACAAATTCTTTAAAAAATTTTTTTTAATGTGTATTTATTTTTGAGACAGAGCGAGAGCGAGAGCGAGAGCGAGAGAGAGAGAGAGAAGGGCAGCGAGAGGGAGACACAGAATCTGAAGCAGGCTCCAGGCCCTGAGCTGTCAGCACAGAGCCCAACACAGGGCTCAAACCCACAAGCTGTGAGATCATGACCTGTGCCGAAGTTGGATGCCCAACCAACCGAGCCACTCAGGCGCCCTGAACTGCCTACAAATTCTTATCCTTTTTAGTGTCCTGCCCTTTTTGCCACAAAAGTGATTTCCTAAGATTACCTGATGCACACCAGAGTTTAACTCAGGATTTAGTAGGTTTACTTTGGTTGGTGGGTGGTTGAAAGACAAAGGTTTGGGAGATAAAGCCTTGTATGGCATAAGAACCATGGCCTCATAAATATTTGAGTGTCTGGAGAGACAGATTCTCTACCTGTGGTCTTCTGACCAGTCTGGGGCAAGATTTCACTGAAAAGTAGTGTCTGGGGGGTCATAAAAGCTGGACTCTATGTTTGATATATCTTCTATACTGTCTCAACCTTCCACCTTTTAATCTAATTCACATAAGCATCCTTTCTAGAATCTCAGCTCCATCTCCTTCCTAACCTCTTCCCATATCCCTGCTCCCTTTAAAAATGTCCCTTGCTGTATTCATACTACCACCTCTGTCAAAAGAAAAGGGGGGAGGGTTGGAGTGACAGGTCCCTCATAAAGATTCTTTGGTATCCATAGGAACCACTTTAAACCAGTGCTGTCTCCCTTGGACTTCAGACTATAAACTCCACAGGGTGAGAGAAAGAGACATCACTGAATCATTCAACAATTGGCACTCAGTCATTCTTTGTGCTGGGAAGTCATCACTGTTGTTCAGGAAGAATAAAATCCATCACTTCCCTCTGTGTTTTCTGTAACAGAAAGCAGTTAATTATCCTTTCTAAAGCTTTTCCTCTGCTGTGTTCTGACAAGGGTTTGAAGATGTAGGGAAAGCAACTGATATGATGTGGTTTCAGGGATGACAGGAAAATCTCTATATCCCACCCTTACCTTCAAACTCATTTCCAAATACCTCCTCTCCATCCTGCTTAGTAATGCCTAACATTTCTCAATTAAAGGTTCATGCCTTTGGCTTAGAGATCTACCTTATTAAAAAGCAAACATCCCTGGGGGTGCCTGGGTGGCTCAGTCCATTGAGCCTCCAACTCTTGATTTCAGTTCAGGTCATGATCCCAGGGTTGTGGGATCGAGCGCTGCGTCGGGCTCTACAATGAGTGTGGAGCCCGCTTAAAATTCTCTCTTTTTCTCTCTCTCCCTCTGCCCCACCCCCACTTGCATGCTTTCTCTCTCTCTAAAATTAAAAATTAAAAAAAAAAGCAAACATCCCTGGAAGAGTTAGGCTCATTAAAACTTGCATTATTAATCATTTTCGCATAACAGCCAGTTCATTAGATCCCTTCCTGAGAGGGAGAGATAGAAAAAGGAGCTTCGAGCCAGGAAGGAGGGGGAAGCTGGAAGGAGAGAGAGATTTTACAATTTTACCCAGTGTAAGTTTACTTGGCAGGGTTGATGTCTAGGAGATGCTCTCATTCCCTAAGCCCATCTCTTACTTACATGATAGTTTAATCTTTCAATAAGAAAAAATAATTTTTGTTTTTTACATTTTATTTATTTTTGAGAGACAGAGCACAAGTGGGGGAGGAGCAGAGAGAGAATGAGACACAGAATCAGAAGCAGGCTCCAGGCTCTGAGCTGTCAGCACAGAGCCTGATACGGGGCTCAAACTCACAAACTATGAGATCATGACCTGAGCCGAAGTCAGACGCTTAACCGACTGAGCCACCCAGGTGCCCCCCAAAATAATAATTTTTAATAAAATATGTATCTCAGTATAAGGAAGAAAAGCAATACTAAGAGTAAAAAAGTAAGAATCTAAAATAATAAAGACATGGCTAGGCCAGCAATAGATAATGAGCAATACCTTTTAATAGTATATGATGAAGATAAAATTGAAATCCTATTGACTTATACTGAATTTTTAACATATTATAACAAAATTAAATGTCCAGAAATTTTTGTTTTAGATATTTAAAAAATTCCATGAAAACACAAAACTATGTTTGAGAAGAGCCTTGTATAAAAATAATGGAGATATTTGGAATATTTGGATATTTGGATTTGTTAATACAATCACTATTAAATACTTCTTCAGCCTTTCCCAAACTGCGGAGGTAGTCAGTAAAAAAATCAGACCTCTGCTTTTTTTTTTTTAAAGTAATCTCTCTGCCCAGCGTGGGGCTTGAACTCACGACCCTGAGATCAAGAGTCATATGTTCCACCGACAGGCCCAGCCAGGTGCCCCCGACCTCTGCTTCTTAATGGATGCTTCTCTCTATGAATTTTAACACAATGAAACAAGTATTATTGTACTTGCCCCTCCCTGTTGGTAGTATTACTCAGAAAATAAAAATCTTCCTGGAGGGAAATGGACTCTGGCATAAATATGAGTGAAGAGATACGTCTTCACTGCTGTGAGACAGGGTGGCATATGAGGTCAAACCAGGGACTCAAACAATATTCCTCAAGAATAACCACGAGCTTTTGTCTAAGTACACTCCTCTACAGTGTACAATGTACATAGTATCCTATTAAATAAGATATGCTAACTTTATTTTTATTATTTGAAGCTCGATATCATTTTACAGCATTTTTGAATTTGGGGTATGAGTTTAACAACTGGGATTTAATTGTAGAGTGGATCTGCATTTATTGACATTAGAGGGACAGAGCAGATTAGAACAGCACAGAGCAGGGGTGACTGGATGACTCAGTCGGTTAAGTGTCTGACTCTTGATTTTGGCTCAGGTCATAATCTAATGGTTTGTGGGATTGAGCCTCATGTCAGGCTCTGTGTTGACAGCATGGAGATTGCTTGGGATTCCCTTTTTCCCTCTCTCTCTGCCCCTCACACCCCAAAATAAATAAATACAAAGAGAAAAGAGCAGAGCGGAGGAGACTAGCCAAGGATGTGGCTTTTGGAGCAAGACTACTTGAGTTTGAATTCTGGCATTTAGTGGTTATGTGACTTCGGGCAAGTCACTTTTTCAAATTCTGTTCCTCAGCTTCCCCATCTGTAAAATGGAGAGAATAATATATGGAGTGGTTATAAGGATTTAAAGAATTAATCATATAATGTACTTAGGAATCTGGCTCATTGTAAATACTTAATGAGTGTTAGTCATTTTCACTGGATAATCCACAAAATGGACAGTTCAAAAGCAGATAGTGAAAAGTGGTTTAATGGAGTGAGACCAAGGAGAGAGCAGCAGGAGACATGTTTAACTCAACTGTGCTCAGTGCACTCAAGTTTAGCATCCAGCAGCTAGCTTCAAGGTGTCCTCTTGGCTCTGCTCAAGGGTGAAGATTTAATTCAGCAGATAGCCTTGGCCTGCAATTAGCTCCAAAACTCCTGACTGCTAGTCCCAAATATGAAGACCTCTCTTGGCCAGGGATCCTTTTGAAGTCACACTCGGCATGCTGCCACAACCCTGAAAACAAACCCAACTCACCATGAATCATAAAGAAATTTGTTTGTAAAGATGTATTGGCAGAGGGCTGGGGGTGAAAAGTGAAAATCGAGGGGACAGGGTGGTAAGATTCATGTTGCTTGCTTTACAACAAAAACCTAATGCAATTCACCATTGGGTGTGTCTCTTTTTCACATGCCAGTTGCCCCTTTTCCTTCTGGCATATATATGAGTGAAGAGAAAGGCTTCTTTCAACCTCTTACATGTCACTCCATGTCACTACCTCCCAGAGGCCTCTCCACTGCCCTAGAGAGTTCACCTGTGGCTCTCCACTTATGTTCCTCAACCAGACAAAAGCCTGGGAATTAGATCAATTTCTACTTAATCTGGTATGTCTCTTGGGGGTTCCCACCCTTCTATATGCAGCTTATCAAAGTATTCACCCAACACAAACTAACCTCTTTCTTGGAAAGCTTCTGCTTGTAAGAAAATGTTCTCTATCTATGCTTAAAGCATACAGTGGGTGCTCAACAAATAACAGTTCCCATTTTAGAGCCATTTGAGGATCTGACAGTAGTTGTAGGAGAGGGAATCAGGAAAATGAAAAGGGGAGGGAAAGAGTGGAAATCTTGCATAATTGGGGTAGATTTAGTATTATACCACTTCAGAAATTTTTTCTTGCTTGAAGGTTTTTAAGGGAAAGAGAAAGGAAGTAGAAAGGCCACAGGGATTTCATAAACATACACCAATAATATCAAACTATAAGAATTGGTTGTTAATTTATTCTTAAGATTGTTGACAAGTAGACTGGGCTTTGACAGAAGACCCAATCATCCTAAAATTGCTATATATATATTTTTTTTAATTTTTTTAACGTTTATTTATTTTTGAGACAGAGAGAGACAGAGCATGAACGGGGGAGGGTCAGAGAGAGGGAGACACAGAATCTGAAACAGGCTCCAGGCTCTGAGCTGTCAGCACAGAGCCTGACGCGGGGCTCAAACTCACAGACTGCGAGATCATGACCTGAGCCGAAGTCGGCCGCTTAACCGACTGAGCCACCCAGGCGCCCCCTAAAATTGCTATATTAACATTTATTTAGAATCTCTTTTGAAGCTGTGCTAGACCTGTTTATCAAGACTGGAACTTTATGCAAGTTCTGGCATGCCTCAAAAGCTCCATAGAATTTCATGATTTCTGCAAATTTACACCGAGAGCTTCCCTCCCTCATATATTCTATTTCCTTAAAGATTTTGACAGCAAAAAATATGTTCTGAGGTAATTAAATGGCAGGAGGTAGCTTCAGGCTGGCATTATTTTCAGTCTGAAAAAAAAAATGGGGCATGATTGCTTCTATGGTTTCTGAAAGGATTAGTTTTTACCTGATGTTACTTGCCTTGCATTTCTAAGTAGAAAGACAGCCCATGAGTTTCCTCAAGCCGCAAACAGTCTGCCTGGGGTCTTGTTCAGTCCCTACCTCCCGGACTTGGAAGAGAGCCTGAGAGGCGATGATGCGCAGAGAGGGCTCAGGGTCACACAGCAGATCTCTCAGATCTATGTGGCCAGAAAACACAGGTGGGAGGTGAATATCTATGGAAATGATCACTGATTCAGACACCAAACAGCCAACAAGCCTACAGTAGGTGAGATAAAGGACCATTTCTTTTTTAATTTTTTTTTTTTTAACGTTTATTTATTTTTGGGACAGAGAGAGACAGAGCATGAACGGGGAAGGGGCAGAGAGAGAGGGAGACACAGAATCGGAAGCAGGCTCCAGGCTCCGAGCCATCAGCCCAGAGCCTGACGCAGGGCTCGAACTCACGGACCGTGAGATCGTGACCTGAGCTGAAGTCGGATGCTTAACCGACTGAGCCACCCAGGCGCCCCTAAAGGACCATTTCTTTTTTTTTTTTTAATTTTTTTTTTTTTTCAACGTTTATTTATTTTTGGGACAGAGAGAGACAGAGCATGAACGGGGGAGGGGCAGAGAGAGGGGGAGACACAGAATCGGAAACAGGCTCCAGGCTCTGAGCCATCAGCCCAGAGCCCGACGCGGGGCTCGAACTCACGGACCGCGAGATCGTGACCTGGCTGAAGTCGGACGCTTAACCGACTGCGCCACCCAGGCGCCCCCCTAAAGGACCATTTCTAAGAATCTGTCTGAAAATTACACATTTGTAGATCAATTCCAATTGTGACCTACAAAGCATTCATTTTTGAGTTTCCAAATAGTTTACTCCTTTACAATAGCCACAATGCCAAGTAGTCCACCTGAAATCAAATCATCTGTCAAGCCATGTCTAAGACTGCTAATTTCTAAATTCCTGTGTTGGTCCTAGAGATTACTCTTAAATCATTAGTTTCTTTTAAGTGTACTTTATTTTTTTTAAATCTTTACCTTTTGTTTTCTTAGTATAAAATAAATATATGTTCACTGCCTAGAAAATTTGGATAATACATGTAAGCACTGGAAGAAAATCAGTTATCCATAATTCCACCACCAGAGAAACAGTTATAGTTCTGTTTTTTCTATTCAGTTACATACATGTGCTTTTTTGTTAAAATGAAACCAGGTCATGCAGATTATCTAATAATTGCTTGTTTTATTTAATATTGCATCATCACTTATCAAAGTCATTAAATTTTTTTTCTATGATATTGTCATGGCTTTGGGGTACCTGGCTGGCTCAGTCAGTTGAGCATGTGAATCTTCATCTTGGGGTCATGAGTTCAAACCCCCATGTTGGGCATGGAGATTACTTGATAAAAAAAATTTAAAAAAATTTTTTCATGGCTTCATGGGATTCTATAATATGGATATGCCATGCTTTATGAAAGCAATTTCTCAGTATTTCTAATCTTGGATGTTTTCCATGTTTGCTATTTTATTTATTTATTTATTTATTTATTTATTTATTTATTTATTTATTATTTTTGGGTATTTTTATTTTTAGAGAGAGAAAGAGACCAAGTGTTGAGTGGGGAACAGGGGCAGAGGGAGATAGAATCTTAAGCAGGCTCCACGCTCAGTGTGGAGCCTAATGTGGGTCTAATTCCACGGCCCTGGGATCATGACCTGAGCCGAAACCAAGAGTCAGACGCTCAACTGACTGAGCCACCCAGGTACCCTTCTGCTGATTTTTTTTTTTTTTTTTTGAGAGAGAGAGAGAGAGAGAGAGAGAGAATCAAGCAGGTTCCACACTCAGCATGGAACTGGAGCTGGATGTGGAACTTGATCCCACATCCTGGGATCATGACCTGAGCCGAAATCAAGAGTTGAACATTCAGCCAACTGCGCCACCCAGGCACCCCTCTGATTTTCATAGGTTAAATTCCTAGAATTGAGATTGATAAGTCAAAGTATATATTTATTTAAAGGGTTTGATACATATTGCCGAACTTAAATATAAAAAAGGTATATCTGTCTATGCTCATACCAGTGCAGTGTACAATAATGTCAGTTTTTCCTTAACACATTTATGGTGACTATTAATTAGTAACCTTTGCCATTTTGGCAGAAAAAGTCATCCTGGCATCTCATCATTGTTTTGTTTTCAAACTTCTGATTACTAGGAATAATGAATATTTTTTCATATATTTACTGGCCATTTATCCTCTATAGACTTGATTTCGCCCTCTATAGACTGCTTATTCATATTGTTTGCCACTTGTCTTTTGAGATGTATTAATTTGTTGGGGTGCCTGGCTGGCTCAGTCGGTAGAACAGGCAACTCCTGATCTTGGGATCGTGGGTTCGAGCCCTATGCTGGGTGTAGAGATTACTAAAAAAAAAAAATAAATAAACTTAAAAAAAGAGAGAGATGTACTGATTTAAGGATATTAACTCATTATCACAGTACAAATATATTTCCTAAATTATTGTTTGGTTTTTAGCTCTGTTTCTTTTTTTTTTTTAATCAAAGTTGATTTTAAAAATTTTTATATAGAGGGGAGTCTGGGTGGCTTAGTCAGTTAAGCATCCAAATCCTGATTTCAGCTCAGGTCATGATCTCATGGTTTGTGGGATAGAGCCCTATCAGGCTCTGTGCTGACAGCACAGACCTGCTTGGGATTCTTCCTCTCCCCCTCTCTCTCTGCCCCCCTCTCTCTCTCAAAATAAATATTTAAAAGAAATAAAATTTTTATATAGATAAATCTATCATTCTTTTACTTTATGGATCTGTCTTTGGTATCATATTTAGTTAGATAAGGCGCTCTCTCTCTTTTTAAGTTTTATTTATTTAAAATAAATAAATCTCTGCACCCAACCTGGGGCTTAAACTCACAACCCTGAGATGAAGAGTTGCATGCTCTTCCGATGGAATCAGCCAGGCCCCCTAGATAAAGCTCTCTTTTTAATTTCCAGTTCTCCGAGTTCTCAAAAATACTCAAGACCTCTTCACAGTTTGAAGCTTTTGATTTCTTCAGTAGCATTTTAGCCTTTAAACTCATGTTTATTTCCAAAAGGGAATATTTAACTATTTTTAATTTCTTTCAGTTCTTGCATTAAGATCTGTTTCACAGAATACATGAAGGAGTACACATCAATTCTAGAATCTAAAGGAATGGAACTTTATTTTGTCATGAAGTCAGTTTAAATTCACATTTAAAATTTTGTTATTTTTCTGTTTAAATTTAGCTTAAAAATTACCTACAGTAAATGACATAAATTTGTTCAGGAGTGTTGGAACACCCTATTCTAAGACAGATCAGGCACTGTTAGGGAAGGAAGAGGGTGGGATTATTCCATTAGATTGAACCACATGAGAATGTTATTTGACTTGATTTCGCCCTACAGATTGGCAATTTCATAAGGTTCATATATAGATCCTATACATAAATGACTTTAGAATGAAAATGGAACTTTTGCTCCCCTTGTGTTAGATTAGAAAATAATTTCCTTCTGGGGCACCTGGGTGGCTCGGTCAGTTGGGCGTCTAGCTTCAGCTCAGGTCATGATTTCATAGCTTGTGAGTTCGGGCCCCATGTCAGGCTCTGTGCTGACAGCTCGGAGCCTGGAGCCTGCTTCGGATTCTGTGTTTCCCTCTCTCTCTGCCACTCCCCCACTCACTCTGTCTCTCTCTCAAAAATAAAAACATTAAAAAAAGTTAAAAAAAGAAAATAATTTCTTTTTAATTGAACAGAATCAACCAGGCACAGGCCTACCTCATAGAATAAAAGAATCTATTTTACTTTTACTTTTTTTTTTTCTTGCTTCTGATAGCTGTGAGGAGATAGAAGAATTTAGAAAAGTGGCATGATCTTCCATTTTTTTTAAAGCTTTTTGCTTTTTTTGTTATTGTTGAGGTATAATTGACATACATTATATATTGGTTTCAGGTGTACAACATAATGATTTGATATTTATATATTTTGTAAAATGATCACTACAACAAATCTGGTTAACATTTCTCATAATTTTTTATACAAATTATCTTTTTTTAGTATATGTGCTGCCAAAGCGAGCACCAAATCATCTTTTAAAAAAAATTTAATTAATTACTTTGAAATGAACTCTACCCCCGATGTGGGGCTCAAACTCATAATCCTGAGACTAAGAGTTGCATGCTCTACTGACTGAGTCAGCCAGGAGCCCCTCTCATAATTTTTTTCTAAGACTTTATTTTTAAGTAATCTCTACACCCAACATGGGGCTTGAAACCACAACCCTAAGATCAAGAGTTGCACACTCTACTCACAGAGTCAGCCATGTGCCCCTCTCATCATCTTTCTTAAATAAGGTCCAGCTTCTGGCTATTTTACCAGTTGTATATTCTTACTTTAAAAGCAGTGAATTGTTCAGGATTTTATTTTATTTTTTAAAATATTTTAAGTAATCTCTACACCCAACATGGGGCTTGCACTCACAACTCCGAGATCAAGAGTCTCATGCTCTATCGACTGAGCCAGCCAGGTACCCCCAGGATTTTAATTTGGTTCTCTTACTACATACTTTTGGGTGTGAGGCTTAGCATTTCATGGCATTTCTAATTGTAGGACTACTTCTTAAATGGGAATAAATAGTTCTCTGAGTGCTAAATCCTCCAAACTGTACAGTTACAGAAAATTTCCACTCACTGACAATTCAGAAAGCCATTTATGTTATGGTTGCCTTATATGATTATAAAACATCTGTATTACCAAGTTTTACCATCTCACAGGACAACTGCTTATGGAAAGTAGTGCTACAGCCATTTCCGTGGTGCTTGTGAGGTATCATCATAATTTACTAAGATAGTATTTCTAGGTAATGTCTTATTTCCTGAAAAAATTCAGAAACTGTTCCTGAGACACTCATCAAAGCTGGCTTCCAGAAAAATAGGGTCATGTCCTTTCCTAATCGGGTAGTTGGACTGGGATGAGACCATCATTCACTTGAAGTCACCAAGGGCTTTCTTACTGCAAAAGTCAGGCTCTCTGGTTCCCAGGGTCTAAATTCTGTCAGAGAGCCTGCCCACTGTCACTGCCTCAGATCCCTTTCAAAATGTGAGATGTCCCAAACCAAACCCAAGTGTGTTGTCACTCACCTTTCTCTATCCAGTCAGTGCCTTTCATCCTGAGCTCACTGTGATCCACATACTTCAATAAGAGCCCTAAATGTAGGATAAAGTCAGTGAGTCTGTGGTCTGGCTCTGGCTCTAAGCAGTTGGCAGAACTGGCCTTTTGATAATTAGATTCTAAAACTTTGACTTCCAAGTGCCTGAAAGTTACCTAAAGACAACAGCCCCTTTCTTCAAAAAAAGTATTTTTGAAGTTATCTTCATAAACAATGAGGATACTCAACAACACAGTTTGGGAGAATATAGGGTAACGTGACTGTAGAAATGAAAAGATTATTTATACCTACAAATAAGACTGCTGCTCTTCTGATAGGAAGCTTTGCATTCTTGGAGAACATCAATGTTTGGGCTACGAGGTTAACTTTCCCCTTGCATTTTTTTCCCTAAGTGGGGAAAAAAAGAGTAGAAAGGAGTGAAACGCACGACTATTTTTGTCAGCCTCACTATAGTTTCCAGAGTCAGGGACTATGTCAGACATCGGACACATATAGCATAGTGCTTGAAATAGTGATTGTGGTTGCTTAGCGCCACAATAACAAGCCCCTAGACAAAGTTAAATCCTCTGAATACACCTTGCTCACAGCCACTCATGCCACATACTGTGCCCGTGATGCCTCTAAGTCCATCTCCACCTCTCTGTTTCTAAGTCTTCTCTGCCTTGAGCTCTGCCTCCCTATCAGCTCTTCCCCCATCACCCTTGCCTTCCTGACCTTACTCTGCTCTGAGCATTTTTGCAGGTACTCCTTTCTTGGCACATATCATTTTCCACCTTGAGTTTCCATTTAACTTCCCACAGAAGTTTTATCCCCCTTCCTAGCTAGCCAGCTCCCTTGGGAAGTTTGTATCCTTGGCATGTTTCTGGGTTCCCCATGGCCTGTTGCACATTGGATGTGTTGTGCCTACTGGCTGAATAAATGTGCCTCTCAGTGGGTCTGCTACAGGCATAGGCAGCTTGGGATAGGAGGAGGGCAATCAGAATCTATTCCTATAGATCTTACGATGGTACATGGATAATCTATAATCAGAATTTCTGCTGTAAATATTGTTATCACTGCCTCAGATGTAAGTTTGCCTACAGGTCAGAGAGATCATCCCCAGTGGAAAGCCTGACACTGTGAGGCTTCCTAGCCCTGTAACTCTGATCGGAGGAGCCTGCCACTGGGTCCTAAATAGGTTACACAAATGGAAGATCCCTGTGGGAATAGTCAGTCCTAGGGTCTTCATAGTAGGATCCCAGCAGTTCTAGAGTCAGATGTCCAGAAAACCATGGATAGGCCCCCTGAAACTGCCCTGGCTCAAGCCTTCCCCTGAGATTGGCCCCAGTAGCCTTAGTTAAGTCTGGGAGGAGAAAGGATGCCATCTGGGTCCTAGCAGAGTCAGTGACATGCTGCTAAGCATGCTGCATGGCCCATGATAGCCTAGCAACCCTTGCTTGCGGCTCCCTAAACATGTTCTAAAGGAGGGTAAAATAATCCACTACACCCAAGAAAAGGATTAGAGATCACTGTAAAGGCAATACATAACTCCATTTCAATTCACTCCATAAGCAGTTTTTTGAGCATGTACTATCAGCCCTATACCCTATATATGCCTTTGACCCAGGTTAATGGGGCTCCCAGGAATTCAAAAGAGAGTCTTTCTGATGAGAAAGGGTGGTAATAGAAAGTGCATCTGTGACTCAGTTGGGAGGAAACTGTAGAAAAATAGGTTCCCAAAGCAAGACGGTTCATGGATAACAGCTGCTGATGTGAAAGGGGATGGGAAATATTTCCTTTATGTCGTGTTCCTCCCTTAAAAACTACATCAGAAAAAATAAGTATGCTAGCATATGAAAGAGCTAACAAAGCCATTATTGCTCACGTACAAAGAACTTGCAGACTTTTCCAACTTTGCCACACCTGATGTACCAGGGATCTTTGCAGTACACTTCTTGGGGCAGCTTCCACTTCAGGAACTGGGCACATATAGTTAGGACCTGCCTGCTTTCCTGTGGAAAGGATTATCAGAGATCAGCATTTTTCAAATATTTCTTTTTTTAGCTGACCTAACTTTTCTTCAAATAAAATTGATACTGAAGTCCAATACGAAAAGCTGATAAACTCAGAATTATCCTGGCTAAAGCGAGGGCAGGGATGGAAAGGCACCAGAGTCCTGTCCTCCTTCAATTTCCACAGTCAGTTCCTATAGGGGACTCATAAAGCCTGCAGAATTGTGGGGAGGATGGAGAAGCCACTGGTCTAGGGCAACAGTGAGAGCTGTCAGGTGTAATACCCAGAGCAGGGATTTGGGCAGGAGTTCCCACTCCCCCACTCCTAGACCTAGGGCTCCTCCGCCCACGTGCTGCTCCTGTGATATTCTCCTGTCACTTTATACAGGGAAGTATAGCTTCTCTTCTCCCAGACCTTGTGGAATCTCTGACTTGGAACGACTTCTGGAAGGCACTGATCCCTTCCTGATCCAGATGCTTGAGCAGAATTTAGCAAGTAGGCTTCTTCTCTATTCACTGCTCTCAGAACGCTTCCCATGTACCACACACCACCTCAGATGAGTATCCAAGCAAGTATTTTGTTCCACGTCCACTAGATTTGGACCATTCTTTTGGAGACTGATAGGAATACAAGTTAGTTCAGCTACTCTGTTTATTTGTAAATATCTAGGAGAGTTAAAGATGCCCAGATATTCTACTTCTGAGTTTATTCCCTCAAGAAACTCTCACACAGGTATGCAAAGAAATACATAAAAGAATGCTCATTGCAGCATCGTAGTAATGAAAAACTGGAGGCGATGTAGATGTCCGAGCACAGGAGGGAGAAGTGTGAGGGTATCCTCAAGATGGAGGATTCTGTACGGCAGGAAGAATAAATGAGCGGGAGCCCCACATGCGGGCAAGTCTTATAATGCTAAATATGCAAAAAAGAGCAAGTTGCCTGCTGACAGATTTATAAATGATACAACATACAAAGTGTTTTTCTACATATAAAGTTTTAAAACATGAAAACATATTACCACAGAAGTTGGTAACGATACAATTCAGGATGATAGTTGTTGAGGGAATTCATTTGGGGATAGGTGTGTGATTTATTCCTATTTTATTTCTTACAGTGGGTAGTAGATATATGGATATTTATTATGTTCTCTGTGTTAGTGACTCCCAACCTGTTTAATGTTAGATTCCACCTCTCTAGCCTTGAAGACAAGGCTAGGGATCATTCAAGGTTTGAAAGAAAATAAGCCCAGAGCCTCGGCTGCTCTATGCCTTGCCTGATTGCCAAGGGCTGACAGGGGTGGGGGTGGGGTGGGATGGGTGTCAACGCATCCACATATCTAGGACCCCTACAGGACATACTTCTCCATCACTCGGTTGGGAAGCTCTACTCCATACTTTATTGGGGTCTGAAATATTTCATATTTCTGTTTATGAGGCCATAACACTTCCCCCATGTCAAGATACCAGGGCCCACTATAATCTTAAATCTTGTTTCTGATTCCGCTTTCATTTCTGTAATGGGGAGCATAAATAAGGGCAAGGTCAGCATTTTTCCAGAATCCTTGCGCACCTCTCTGGTTTGCTGTAATTGGTCATAGTTAACACCTTGGGATGGATAGGCTCCTGAGGTATGGGAAAGTACCAAAGATGATGACATCCCACCCACAACTCTATGACAGAAACTTGTGGAAGATTAAGGAGATGCAGAGCCTTCTTTAGATTGTCAGAGGAGCTACTATTTTTGACTTAGCCTAAACACAAGTCTGTTTGTCCAAAGGCCATGAGTCAGTTCTTAAATAAAAGAAAGGTAATGGGATATTGTTATTGACATCAACAAAAAGTTTGTTGAATTGGGCATGGTATTTAGGCCTCTGTGCTAGGCTAAATATTGGGGTGGGGTAACAACAAGGTATATTTATTGTTCTTACCCACAAAGGGCCATAATTTCCTATACAGAAATAAGGAGTAAGATTTTTTACATAATTCACTTAGGCAAAATAATTGAAAGGTAGTCTGTGCTAGAGGAAATGGTGAATAAAGATGGCACGGCAAAGTCCCTGCCCTCAAAGCTATAAAAGCTTATTTGCATATTTGGCTCTGGATTGGAAGTTATTCAGGGCTGAAAGAAGTTTGACAGAGGTGTTACCTCAGCTACTGCATCATTTTCATCTTGAGAATACAGAAGTAGTGGGACCAAGCTGTCCAGGACTTGATTCTCTATACCCTTCTTATCTGTGTATTTCACAGACTTTATGGAGGCTCCAAAGAGGGTCATGGAGAAACGATGAACATCAGGTCTCACCTATAAAGTATCCAAAGGGAAGCAACTCATCGAAAGTGTTCATGCTTAACTTGCAAGGGCTAGGTCAGTTGAAAACCCAGTCCTAACATGAGGCTATTTAGCTGTAGGTAGCTGAGGGCAAGAAGCCAAATATAGGTAAAGTTAGCAAGACCTGCTACTTTGTACTACTGGTTGTTCTCTCACTCTGCATATGAGAAATGTAGTCACCACAGTTTGTGCCTGATACTAGTATTAACTACTCACACAATCTGTTTTGCTGAAATTCAAAAACCCAACCTTGGCATATTTGACTCTTCCAAGGACATGGTTCATTGTGCTCCATGTATTTCTTTTTTGAAAAATCTTTTGGGATTTGGGATGGGGACATATGTATAGTCCACCACCTTGACCCATCCTGATTGTTCCTTGAAAGACATCTTTTCTTATACAAACTCCTTCCCCACCCCATGATCAGGGTAAGTCTCTACATCTCTGTAGAGCCTCTCCTTGGCAAGTCTCTACATCTCTGTTTTTTGTTTTTGTTTTTTAATCTGAGAAAACAGTAACACCAGTCCTGCTAACATCACAGGTTACCTGGAAGGATCCCAATTTCTATTTGCTGTTATGCCAATTACCCTCCCCTAGGAAAGTCTCTCCTCTCTCATTGTCTTACATCACCAAATAGGGAGAACAGGGTCTTCATCATGGCAGTCAGGGTAGTGAAATCCATTGTCTCGACGAGTTGCAGGAGTATCTGGATGGCCAACAAAACAATCTTCTCGTCGGTTTCACATAAGAGGTCTAAGATGCACGGCAACAGGCTCTTGATGCCTTCCCTCTGTGTGCCCAAAGGGAGTGCACCATCACCTCTCCTGATAGCACTTCATCTGTTACCAAAGTAGGGCTCCCCAGCTTAACTCAGTACCTGGTGCTTGTTGAATTTTTGGTAGGGCTGGCTAGTTAAGAATAGAGAAGTAAAGAGGGCATGATTGCCCTCTCAGTATTGGCAGGGCTGATAGAGAATGGAGCAGAGCTGTTGTAAGTTGCCTCATAGGGAAAAAATGGAACCAAGAGGGAGATGGTCCAATAACAGAGACTTAGGATTAATGTAAGGAATTGCTTATAGAGAGAGAAAGTGGAACGGCTAGCTCAACTCATAGTGAGTTCTCCAACATGGAATGTATCCAGAGCAGAAAGATTCCTTGCCGGAATTCAAGCAGAAATTGACTGAGGACCTTTAAGGGTCCTTCCCATTCTGAATTGGGATTCTGTTCTTCTGAAACTCCCAAAATGAAGCAATCTCAGAGTTTCAAAGTGTAAGACACACATGTAAAAAGTATTAACAATTAACATGCTAATATCTGTCATTCTTGTGTCAGACATACACAGATATTTACATATTTAAAAGAAATGGAACTCAGATGATAAAGTCGAAGGCCCGGAATTAATTTTCCTTTCTGACCCACGCCTAGTTTCTAGCTAGCCCTGCAGAAAATGAGCTCTCTTTCAACATGAATGTCAGTGATCTTTGTTTAGATGATACACATCTTGGGATAGATACCATGGCATATCCAATTTATTCCTTAGAGCAACATGGTTCAAGACATAAAAGGACACCTGAATGTCACTCAGGCTGTGATGATAGTGAGGGTACCTCCTTACACAAATTGTAGGTTTCAAATTTTATGAATATATGTGACTTGGACTTTTTATTTAGTTCTTATAATTTCATGAAATACTTTATAGTCAGTACTTACATATTTCCTAGGCATAAAATTTAAATGGTTCAAAGGGATGCATTCCCACTCGATCCTATTCCCAGCTACCCAATTTCCTTCTCAGCTGTTACCAGTTTCTTGGGTGTCTTTCTAGGGTATGTTTGATTTGTGACTTATAAATCAGTACTCTCAGGGCCCCTCCTACCATCTCCTGGTGTCTGGTAAGATAGCGCAGTCCCTTTAGGGCAAGAGTTTTGAAGACATTATTTCCATGATGTAGCCAGTCTTTCAAGCGGGCAATAGAGTATATGCTGGGCAGTCTCCTAGCCACTGGACTCTGGAGAAGCTGAAAGAATCCAGAAATAAGCCAAAGGATTTACTTTTAAAAAAATTTTTTAATGTTTATTTATTTTTGAGAGAGAAGGACAGAGTGTGAGCAGAGGAGGGGCAGAGAGAGAGGGAGACACAGAACCCGACACAGACTCCAGGCTCTGAGCTGTCAGCACAGAGCCTGACGTGGAGTTTGAACTCACAAACTGTGTGATCATTACCTGAGCCAAAGTCGGACGCTTAACAGACAGATCCACCCAGGCACCCCTGTAGAAGTTACCTTTAAGCCCTTTTTCAGGAGGGGAACCACCTTCCCACCAACTCCAAAATACACATTTTCCTTTGAAACCTGTACTATATTACAGGGTGATGCTTACGCTGTAGGTACATAAGACAAGAAGTATTTCAGTAGGCTTGAGCCTGAAACTATTTCTATCCCATGTCTGTTATGGATCCCAGCCTGCCATGAAGTTGGATGGGGCCCAGGAAGGCAGGCAGTGCTGCTTTACAGGCTTCCTGAATTCAGCTTCTAACGAATCTTACCTCCACGAAAAATCCTGCAGATGTGAGTTTATGTTTATCATTCCCTCGGTTAAGAAGAGGGACCAACAAGTACATGATCTTATTTGCAAAGAGGTGATTTCTTTCCAGCAATGCACTGCAAAACAGAACACCCAATAGGACACCTCTTAGAAATGCTCCTATTCTTGGGGTGCCTGGCTGGCTCAGTCAGTGGAGAGTATGACTCTTGATCTTAAGTTTTAAGTTTGAGCCCCATGGAGGGCGTAGAGATTTCTCAAAATTAAAATCCAAAAAAAAAAGGGGGGTGGTGGTGGAAATAAATGCTCCTATCCAGATTGCATTATTCCCAGGGCTAGGGGTCCTCTGAGGATTTTGCCCAGCTTCAGGTGCACAGGAGGGTATAGCACTGTCAGGACCTCTAAAATATTTGCCTGGCATAGTGGGTATTTCCCTAACCTGTGATGTTATCCAACTTAGGTTGCTGTTTTAACTAAAAGGGAGAAAAGTACCTAAATCAATGCTGATTTAGAGCAGGTGTACATGGCAAGGAAGCCTTACTTGGCAAGGAGAGATATTCCCTGAAGATGGCCATCTTTTCCTTCCAAGAGGGTCCATCCTTTATTCTTTTCCATGATGTTGAATTCCTGCCAGCACAATGTTCTGAGAAGGAGAGTCTTTGTAGCCTGTATGGCGAAGCTAAATCAAACAAAACCAGTACACGTGACTAGAACAGGTCCCTCCAACTTATCAGCACATGATTCTCTTCTTTCCAGATTTCCCCAAAGACTCTTAATGCTCTAACAACTTGAAAAGCCCTTCACACAAATTTTTAGCATA
This sequence comes from Lynx rufus, assembly GCF_022079265.1. NCBI lineage: Eukaryota > Metazoa > Chordata > Mammalia > Carnivora > Felidae > Lynx > Lynx rufus. The sequence goes on along the minus strand of NW_025814896.1, from coordinate 22,426,183 downwards.
AAGAAATCTAACTAAATTTTGTATCCCTGGGAGTTTGAAAAGAAATCTATGATAAAACAAATGATATGGGATGCTAAACCCATACCCACTGCTTTCTTCCAAAGCTTTATTTCGGGGTGCCTGGGTGGCTCAGTCAGTTAAGCATCTGACTCTTGGTTTCAGCTCAGGTCACGATTCTCTCTCTCTCTGTCTCTCTCTGCCCCTCCCCCACTTGCTCTCTCTCTCTCAAAAATAAATAAACTTAAAAAAATTAAAGCTTTATTTAGATACAATTTACCCCCTCCATAAATTTACCCACACTGCTTTTTATTTTTATTTTTATTTTTTTGGAGAGAGAGAGAGAGCACACAAGTGGGGAAGAGGGGCAGAGGGAGAAAGAGAATCCCAAGCAGGCTCCATGCTCAGCATGAGCTCAACACAGGGGCTCGATCCCATGACATTGGGATCATGACCTGAGGTGAAATCAAGAGTTAGATGCTCAACCAACTGAGCCACCTCCAGTGCCCTTACCCACACTGCTTTTTAAACTACCCCCATTACTGGGATGCCTGGCTGGCTCCATCAGTAGAGCATGCAACTCTTGATCTCCAGGTTGTAAGTTTGAGCCTCACTTTGGGTGGAGAGATTACTTTAAAAAATAAACTACCCTTACTACTTACTGAACTTGTATGCTGGACATAACACCAGAGAATCCTAAAACTAGAGGGTCTTTAGAGAGTACTGAGCCTGACCTAATTTACAGATAGGGAAACCAAGGCACAGAACCACAGAAAGATTTGCCCAGGGTACATAGCTAATTAAATGAATGAGAATTAGAACTCAGTTCTCCTGACTTTTAGTCAGGTGTTCTTAACAATCCACATTATAGCACTTCGTCTGAAAGAAAGTCATGGGCCACAGTGACACTAGTGAATTTATACTGAGTTTACCTTGGCACCAATAAAACCAGACAACCAACCAGTGAGAGCCCAGAATAATTCCTGGGCATTTCATCTTGACGTCTCATGATAGTGGACTGTAAACTCTCCCACAATTGGGACCACATCTTGGCTATCCTTGTGTCTACCACAGTGCTGAGAGCTTAGTGTTAGTTAAGGTCAATGATATCACAAAAGGCAGTACCACAAAGGGGTGACCTGTGAAGACATCTCCTGTTCTGTGTACAGACCGCTTGGGATGGCGACATCAGACATGGTAAGGCCAATGCTGTGGTGTATCTGGATAAGCAGTGTCATGAGAAGCTGAGGGAAGAGTCGGAATGTAGCTGCTCGGAGCCTGTTTCCCACAAACACCTCATAAAGGGCGTCTGTTGCCTGTGGTAGAAAAGACACACCAGAGGGCTGAACACCTGTTAGCACTATCCCTTACTTGCTTTATCTGTGCTTGTGCCAGAACATGCTTTCTGGCTTTACTATCCCATAGGCAGAACAGTAGTGGTAAACGGTGCAGGGACATGAAAGTGAGGGGGAAAAGGAATAGGAGTACAATAGTTACTAAAAGTTACTCAAGAGTGAGGGGAGTCTAAAATCCAGAACCATAAAGGAAACTATTAACATATTTGACCACATACAAATATAAAGCCATGGCAAAATTTGTAGTAAACATAGTTAGATTACAAATAACCTAGAGAAATCATTTGCGCTGATGTGACGTTTTTAATATATAAAGTCCTTTTTTGTATCAGTAAGAAAAAAAAGGTAAAGGCTTGCTACTCAAAGTATGGGCCACACACCAGCAGCACTGGCATCGCCTGGGACCCGGTTAGAAATGGAGAAGCTCAAGCCCCACCCCAGACCTGCTGCATCAGAACCTACATTTCAGTAAGATCCCTAGCTGATTGTGGTTTGTGTGCATATTTTTATTTTTAAAAAAAATTTTAATGTTTATTTATTTTTGAGAGAGAGAGACAGAGCATGAGTGGGAGAGGGGCAGAGAGAGAGAAGACACAGAATCTGAAACAGGCTCCAGGCTCTGAGCTGTCAGCACAGAGCTCAACGTGAGGCTCGAACTTGGGACCGGCAAGATCATGACCTGCAAAGTCAGATGCTTAACCAACTGAGCCACCCAGGTGCCCTGGTTTGCATGCATATTAAATATGAGAAGCACTGGTACATAGAACATGAGCAGACAAGTCACAAAATATAAATGGCTACTTCACTCTCACCAATAACAAGATTGTAATTAAAATAATACTCCTTTTTTACCTATCAGCTAGGCAACAATAAAAAGGCTAGGAATGCTCAGTGTGGTAAGGGTGTGGGTAAATGGGCATTCTCACATATGACTGGTAGAAGGGCAATGTTTTAGAGGACCATCTGGGAATTCTCAAAAGTTTAAATCAGTCCACCCCTTGACCTATAAATTCCCCTACAATGGCCTTTATCCTAAGAAAATAATTGGATATGTATAACAGACTTCATGTGTGTGTGATTAAATTTATTATAGCACTGTTTTAATGGCAAAAGTTTGAAAATTGTCAAAATGTTCACTAATAGGAAACTTGGAAATGAAATAAATGGTTCTGTGCCATATTGTTATCTATTTTTAAAAACGTAATAAAAATGAATGAATTACTATGCAGCCATGAAAAGAATAACAGAGAGGCTTATGTTTTGACATGGAAAGTAGTTCATATACTGTTTAAAAAAAGCAGATCATCAAACAGTACATGTAATTTGATCCTATTAATATATACATACAATTTTATAGACTAACATGATTAAAAATGTACCTTTGTCTGCCCTAACTCCTAAAACTACACTAAGTTAACATTATAGGGGTTTTTAAAAAGGTATAAATCCACAAAAACAAAGAGAATAGGAGAGAAGATTATGGCAGATTAAAGACGTCAGAATAATTTTGGAAGCTAAAAAATACATGTATGATAATAACTTAGGTCAGAGAGAGCTGAACCGTAAGCTGGTAGGAAAGAAAGTAAAAAATATATAGTGATAGTGGGGAAGGCTGTGTGCATAGGAGTCAGAGAGTATATAGAAACTTTGTACTTTCTACTCAATTTTGTTGTAAACCTAAAACTTCTCTTTAAAAAGTATTACTTAAAAGAAAAAATGGGGGAAAGCATACCAAATACAAAAAAAAATTATACATGTATAAATACTTCTAGAAAGTTCATTTTTAGGGAGATGATACAGCTAGGCTAAGAATGGTCTTTAGGTTTTTAAAAGATTTAAAAAAAAATCCAAAGAATATATGATAGAGACTATATGTGACCTGAAAACCTAAAATATTTACCTTCTGGTCCTTTACAGAAAAAGTTTGCCGACTTCTGCTCAAGGAGGACCTTTTCTGTTATTTATACTCTTCGGTATTATTTGACATTTTTTTTCACAAGTGTATATTACTCTTTTACTATGATGATACATATTTTTTAAAGGATAAAGGAACATTTAACCATACTGATTAAACTAAACTTCATTATACCATATTGATTCCTTCATTCTCCCAAGCCCCCTCCATATCAATCCCTTGGCAGAGACATTGTAGATTTATAAATGGATGACAGATGCAAACTTTTGAGAGTGATGAGAAGGGATACTACAGATGGGGTGTTGGGCCAGTCATCCCAAGAGGGGGAGCGTATGGTGTTGAAGTTGGAAGGGCAAAGTTCAGTGGCTTACAGCAACAGCCATATAGGCCATCTTCTCGTGGGTGGGTGCATTATGGCATTTCTGCAACTTCCTCAGGAGTCTCCACAGAATCCAGGTGGTGCTGGGCAGTTTTACATCCAGAGTTCTCCACAATTCAGCCAGATGCCTGGAAATCCCAAAGACCAAGAGGGTTCAGGAGAATGGCTTATCCTAGGCCCACCATGACCATGACCTTCCTAAAATCTGGAATCCAATCTGTAAGTGATTTTCCTCTCTGCTCAGGTTTTCAGGCTATCAAAAGACTTACTCTCTGATTTCATAACAGTAAGTCCCAAGGTTTTATAATTTCAAATTCCCATGCCTCAGCATGGACTTCAAGACAAACTGGTCCTAATTGATCTTTTCAGATCCCTGTCACATATCTGCGCTCTAGCTACCCCAGTCCATTCATCTTTACCAAACAATGGACTTTGACAACTCTACACTTCTGCTTATTGCCTGTCCTTAAACTGGAAGGCCCTTTCCCAAACGCTTCCCTGCCTGACAAAATCCTTCAAGGTCCAGCTCCAATGTCATCTCCTCTGTGAAACTTTTGCTGCCTCTTTACCATGTCTCTCATGAGAGTTCTCATAACACTTTCACAATTTCTTCTGTATAGAGGTTGCCTCGATCTTACATGTACTATTTTCAGTTCTTTGTATGTGTCCATCTGTTCCCTCTGAAGGCAGGGATTATATTTGGCTTTTCTTCTATGAACCCCTCAGGGTCTAGCACAATGCCAGGCTTACAGAAGGAATTCAAAGATATATTTATTCAATCCAGTCTATGGTCCTCAAGTTTTGGACAAGTCCAAGCTGAGAAATAAAGCTTTGATTCTCCTTAGAAGAAGTCTCTTCTTTTATTTACTTATTTTAAAATTTTTACTACTGGACTTTCTATTTTTATTTTTTTTAAAGTGTATTTATTTCTTTTGAGAAAGAGAGAGAGAGCAGAAGGGACAAAGAAAGAGGGAGAGAATCCCAAGCATTTTCCACACTGTCAGCTCAGAGCCTGAAGTGGGGCTCAAACTCACGAAATGTGAGATCATGACCTGAACCCAAACCAAGAGTCAGATACTTGAGCCACCCAGGTGACCCCGGACTTTTTTTTAAGTTTACTTATTTATTTTGAGGGAGGAGGAGGGACAGAAAGAGAGAGAATCCAAGCAGGCTCCAAGCTATTAGCACAGAGCCTGACTCAGGGCTTGAACTCACAAACTGTGAGATCATGACCTTAGCTGAAACCAGGAGTCAGATGCTCAAATGACTGAGCCACCCCGGTGCCCCAGAAGAGATCTCCTCTTCTTTTTTTCTTTTTTTTTTAAATGTTTATTTATTTTTGACAGACACACACACACACACACACACACACACACACACACACACACACACACAGCATGAGCGGGGGAGGGGCAGAGAGAGAGACACAGAATTCAAAGCAGGCTCCAGGCTCTGAGCTGTCAGCACAGAACCTGACACGGGGTTTGAACTCACAGACCGTGAGATTATGACCTGAGCCGAAGTCGGACGCTCAACCAACTGAGCCACCGAGGTGCCCCTCTTTTTTTGTTTTTTGTTTTAATTTTATTTATTCATTTCGAGAGAGACAGAGAGAGCAAGTGGGGGAGGGGCAGAGAGAGAGGGAGAGAGAGAACCCCAAACAGGCTCAGCACTGCCATCACAGCCCGATGTGGGGCTTGAACTCACGAAACGTGAGACCGTGACCTGAGCCGAAACCAAGTGTCGGATGCTTACCTGATTGGGCCACCCAGGCACCCCAGGTCTCTTCTCGAAGAAAGATAGTGTGCAGGAACTTTTCTTCTTCTATAATTGACTCAAAGGTAGGGCCTGACATTTATATAAACACTGTAGAAGAGCATTATCAGGGGAACATTGGGAGTTACTCCTGGTTTTAACTCATTCTCTTATTTCTGGAATCTACTTAGGTATCTTTGTGTGCTACAGCAAGTATGGTCTTCCAACTGTCTATATCAGAATCATTCTAAAAATTGAGAGGCTTAAAGACTATTCCAACATTTCACTCCCTGATAATTTCACTCCTCTGATAATTCTCATCCACGAATAAAACAAATTGAGAAGGTCCTAAAGGACTCCTAAAGGGAAGGCCATAAAGGCAATATGAAATACTGAAAAGGCTCCTAGCTGGGGCAACAGATTGTAGAAAATGAACATTCCTTCTTGGGATGAAATTAAGAAATTCCTATATTTACCTATCCTTTTTTTTTTCCCTTCTTTGAATTCCCTAGGAAGTAAATGAAATAATTTGAGAAGCTATTTATTGTGAAAGTGTTTCAAAAATGCTTTTGGTCTGTACATTTGTAAGTGCTGGGAATGCATCTGAATTAGGAAAACACATACATTAGCCTATAAGCCAATGGTTCACAAATTTTAGTGTGAAAAATACATCTGGAGAGTTTGTTAAAAATACGGTTTCCCCTCCAGTGATACTGATTCAGTGGTTTTTGTTTGCATCATCCCTTTGGGGGTATGCATTCATCAAGCTGTTTCATACCTTCCTTGTGTTTAGTTTTGCTATTCCTCCTGTCCAGAATGCCTTTTCCACTGCCCTGTCCCACCTTCTACTTGGCTAATTTACACTAAACACTTAGCTTGTGGCTGCCCTTCTTTTAAAACTCCCTCCCCAATCCTTCATCTAATTAAATAACCTCCTACAGGAGCTTCCACAGAACTCTTTTATTTTGCTTTGGAGTCCTCTGTTATTCATCTAGGTCTGCTATCAGACTGTGTGCTGCTCCAGGACAGGGCTTGTGTCCTATCCCTTATTTCTACAGGCCCAACAGCACCTTGGACATAGTAGTTGCTTTGCACAGACTCCTAAGAACAATCACCCCAGTTAAACCAACTCTTGTTCCAAGAGCTAGAACAATAAAATTATGCTAAAATTACACTTTAAAATGATTAAGTATATTTAATATTTTGTATGAAATCATAAGTTTCATATAAGAATCTATATTTAATATTTTATATGAAATTATAAGTTTCATATAAGCTGAAGCAAGCAGTAAAGGTTTAAAAATAATGGATTACAGAAATATACAAAATAATAGTTTTTAAAAAAATTGTATGAACTCTTTTTTTTTTTTTGCATGGGTAAACGTCTTCCTTTATTTGACTTAGTGGTAAAGTGTCTTAAGTTCAGCTTACAGAAAACATCAGCACTGCACCAAGACATTGTGAGAATCATTCATTGGAAGTGGTTTTCAAACAGTTTAAAGCTAAGAAATCTTGGGGCGCCTAGGTGGCTCAGTTGGTTGGGTGTCCGGCTTCGGCTCGGGTCATGATCTTGCGGTTCGTGGGTTTGGGCCCCGCATTGGGCTCTGTGCTGACAGCTCAGAGCCTGGAGCCTGCTTCAGATTCTGTGTCCCCCTCTCTCTTCGCCCCACCCCTGCTTGTGCTCTGTCTTTCTCTGTTGTTCAGAAATGAATAAACATTTTAAAAATTAAAAAAAAAAGCGAAGAAATCTTTTTTTCAAATATAATAATTACCCAGAATCACAATATATAAAGCAGACAAAAAGAGATGCTGCTCTTGTCTGGCTGGCTCAGTTGGTAGAGCATGAAACTCTTGATCTTGGGGTGGTGAGTTTAAGCCCCACCCTGGGCACAGAGCTTACATTAAAAAAAAAAAAAAGATGCTGCTCTGATAAAGGAAGTGGGGGCCTAGAACCTTCTCATAATGCTTCATTATCTTCCCCATAAGGATCTCCCGGAACTTTCAGGGTGCCTCCAACTCTGAAAGCCACAATTGTATGTAAAAAAGCATCTTGTTTTTTTCTCTATGTGATTTATTCCTATTTATGGATATATGTATGTATGTTTTGGCTAAATCTTTCTCAAGTGCATTACAGATAATCATGATATTCACCCCTAAATAACTTCAGCTTTGATCTCCTAAGAATAAGAACATTTTTCTGTATAACCACATTATCATTTCACACCTAAGAAAATTACATTAATTCAGTAATCTATTACAGAGTTTATACTTAAATTTCCTCAAAATTTTCTTTGACAGTTTATGTTTTCATCCAGGATCCAATCAAGTTCATGTATTACATTTGGCTTTATCTCTTTGGTGCCTTTTTATCTAGAACAGTGACCCCAGCACATTTTTCCTTCATGACATTAACTTGTTTGAAGAGTTTAGTCCAGCTATCTTATACAGTGTTCTTCATTCTGGATTTGTTGGATTGTTTCTTTATGTTTATGCGTTATATTCTGACTTATATTGTAGGTTATCTGTCTATATCTTATCTTTTCTACAAGAATATCATTCGATTTTTGAGGGCAGCCATGTTCCACAATACCAGGGGCTGTGTCACACACTCCAATTTAATTTAGAGGCTATACTAGGTTCTGTTACCTGTCATATGGTACTGGATGACACAGAAGGTGGCTGATCACTATATCTGTGTACTTGGGCCTGGAGATAAACAAACTCACAGTATTTATGATTTGTTGGCGGACTCTAGGCTGGCTGATTATGGATAGCCGGGCACAGATCACTCCCATAATTTCTGGCACCTGAAGAAGGAAAAGAAATCACCAAGACCTTGATCCTATGGGACAATGATGGTTACTGAGGATATCGTGGCTATTTCTGAAAGATTCAGGGGGTGACAAGAATGTTTAGTATTTAAAAACTACCTACAATAGATCTTTATGTATGTATATGTATATAAAAATATTTAGAAGAACTTACATACAAAGATATTAATAACGTGACTTTGAATGATGGGATATTGATTTTTTTGCTTACATATTTTTCTAATTTCTCCTCAATGACTATGTATTGATTTTATAATAAACCAAACTAGTAAAAGTGTTCCAAGGAAGTTGGGATTTTTTTCTGCTCTGACTCTGACAATGCCAGAGGAGTCTATACTTGCCTTTCACCCAGAGATGTCTACCATCTCTGGAAACAGGAGCCACTGGATTTTGGCGCAATTTTTCTTCTTGGCCTTCTCTGCCCACCCATAGACTCATGGCTTCAAGTCTCTGTGGAAATGTCAGCTTCTCAGAAAGGCAGTCCTCAGCACCCTCATACAAAATGGCTTTCATTATCACCAGTTGCCAGAGCCGCTTTTAAGCTGGCATGTGATGCAATTCTGGCCAATGAAACATGGGAAAAAAAATCTACTGGAGGCTTTTGGGAAACACTTTCCTCCCTGATTACAGGGACAAAAGGAAGGCAGTATCTTTCTTGTTTGCTGGATACAGTCTTATCTGTACATAAAGTCTGAAACTGCTGTGACCACCTTATGACTATGTGAACAGGCAAAGTGGCAGATGGAAAAGCCCCTGGCTCTTTGATAACACTGTCGACTGGCTGAGCCAGTCCTAGAAAATACTTCACTTCCAGGCTTCTTATTGTACGAGCAGACAAACCCTTTAAACTTCAGCTGTGTGCAAGCCACTCAGAGTTGGCCTTTTTTACAGCTGAAAGCTGATGCAAGGGCCCATCTCACCATGTTCTCATCACGTTGTTCTTTTTGTATCTTTGCTATTTTAATAGGTTAAAAGTCGGTTTTCATCATTTTAAAATTAACATTTATTGTTATCAAAGTGTAACATGTACACAATTTAAAAAGTCTGGTGCTATTTCAAGGCTCTCTCCTGCCTGTTCCCCAGGCCTGCTCTCCAGGGACTACTACTTTACCCCTTTTATCGCTTTCAGTTGTCCTCCCATATTTCTAAATGATATAATTACAGTGTTGTTTCTTGATGTATCAACTATAGATACATTTAAATAAAATCTCTTGATTTTAAGCTAAGTTGGCCTCCTTTGATGATTGCTCATGGCTTGCTTTTCAAAAATTTGGCACCTTGAATTGACCTGGATGAGGATCTAAGTAGAAGTTACCATTCTCATAAGTGCTAATGATATCTTCCCTCAAAACTATTCTATTCTGGAAAACATGGAGCACATCTTGGATTTTAAAACTATCCATCCCTAGTTGCATACAAGTGACTGTTTTTATTACATGCTTGCTGAAGGGGAGTCCACTGAACAATGGGCCCTGGGCCAACAGTAGTTACTCTCCATTGAACAGGAGTAGCAGAAGAGACCTTAGTAACTGCAAGAGGGGAGAGCATTTGCTGATATTTCAAACCCAGGAAACGACCACTGAGCTTTTTACCTTCTCAAATCGGGACTCTGCATTTTTCACCAATGTTATCAGCAATTCTCCTGCTGATTTTTGGGTGCAGGGATGTTTCAGATTTTTCAGGCCATCCAATATAGTCATTACAAACTGGCAGAGCTCGTTTGAATTGAGAAACACTTCAAAGACCTGAAATGATTTAGAGAAAATGAACTTCCAGGAAAGTTAGTACAATAGAAAGAAGCCTGAATAAGAAATATTATGTTAATTTTGTTGGGTTAATTAGAGAGGCATACAAATATGGACAAGGCTGTTTATTTCGGTCTTGTTTACAAAAGTGAAAAACTGGAAGCAAGAGCAAATGTCCACTGCTAGGGTCTGTGCATGGCCTTTTACAGTTCTGAATTTTAGAAAGAGGTTTTATTACCAAGATCCTCATAAAGAATCACCTTTTATAGGAACAGAACTAAAATAAAGGCCTTAGTGCTATACAGCTCACAGGGTCCCAGACATAGCTAAAATACCTTGGCTGGTGATGATATAGTCAAAGAATGTTTCATTCTGTTTCTCATTGTGCTTGGTGGTGTATAAAGTCCTTCACATGATTATGATACGTGTAATCTACTAGGCACCTACTATATGACAGGCACTAAGCAAAGGGTTTTCCATACAATATCTCCTTTAACACTTACAACCCAATTTTTACAGATCCCCTGTACAGATGAAACGGATGCACAGGGAATTTAAATTACCTGACACCTTAGACCCTACCTGAGTAAATCTGTAGGTTTCTTTTTTCCCCATCTGCTAACATAGTGCCTGGTACCTATATTTGTTGAATAATGGATACATATATTAATTTAAAAATATATAGCTTGTTGGGTCAACTACACTCTCTAGCAGCTCCTTTTTGTGACAAGAATCTACATTTGCAAGAGGCTGGCCAAGGTTAGAAGAGCAATCAATGAGAGCAAAGCCTGTCTGAAGAGATATCCAAACAGTGATACTGGCCCCACTGACAGGTTGACCTAAACCATTAAACTAACGGGGCCAGCTGTATAACAGTCACAACCATGGCGCCTCGTCTCCAAACTGTGGAATGATTAGAGAGGAAATTCTGCAGGCAATCTTGTATGTTTAGTTTTCTTCTTCTTTTTTTAATGTTTATTTATTTTTGAGGCTGGGAGGGGTAGAAGGAGAAGGGGACAGAGGATCTGAAGCAGGCTCCGTGCTGACAGCAGAGAGCCTAATGCCACGGGGGGGCTCGAACCCAGGAGCCACGAGATCATGGCCTGAGCCGAAATCAAGAGTTGGACACTTAACTGACAGCCATCCATGTGCCCCTTGTATGTTTAGTTTTATAAGAAATTAGAACTTTTACCCAAGTGGCTTTACCTACCATTTTATATTCTCATAACAAAATGTATGAGACTTCTGGTATTTCCCATCCTCTCCCACGTGTCCAGTTATCTGTCTTTACATCTGCAGCCATTCTGATTACCTGGGCAATTTTGAAGGGACAACTGTAGAACTGCTTAATACTGTAGAGTTCTAGGAGTTCTTGACACTTTTTCATTGCTCTCCTCAAGCTTGGGTGATTTTTCTTGTCATGAGTGACATCTGAGAAGAAAACATGGAATATTAATATTTTCTGGCTTATGTCTTTCTTATTGAGTTTGCAAGTCTGGTCGATCCCCAGGCTGAAGTGAATCCAAAGATCTCACTCTTCTTATCTTTTCCACTTGGATAAGAGTGCCTGGGGGAAGGAGCATGTGTTAATCTGAAGGCTGATTTTTTCCCCCTCTGTGGTCAGACAATATATCAAAAGGGCTTAAAGAAAAAGAAAAGAGCTTTTTTGAGAACAGAGCTTTTGAGTGATTTGAGAGTATAACTGAGACACACTAAACCATTCCCCCATTGGTGAGGACTTTTGAGGGATCTCCTTATGAAGCTTAGGTCCCCATAAAAAATTGCACACTTTCACAATGTCTGATAACTCCAATATCAGAAATCTTTCTGTGTCTAGTTTTGCTGATTATCGAGCCTGCCAGTACTCCCTCACAGTGCCTTGTTTTCATGTTGCTCTGTGACTCGTGTTTGCTGGAAATTATCTATGGGAAGTCTTTGAGTACCTGGTTGAGGATACAGAGTCTCCACCTGGAAAAGAAACTCTTTCGGGGAAGCAACTTTGTCTGTATTGTTCACCAACGCACCTAGAATAGTAAGTGCTTCATAAATATTTGTTGAATGAATAATCAGTTGTATTTTCTTGGCTATATATGTCTTGGTAGACATTCCTCATACTCAGAGCTGCCCAAAGATGTGATTGCTGTTTTGGGAAGCACAGAGTTTCCTTATTCTGGGGATGAGCAAGCCCAGGCAGGGTAATCTTTGGTGGGAGTAGATTAGACTGAGATTCAAATGCTGGGGCACTGGGCTAGATATCTTCTAAAATCTCTCCTACCTGGCGGGGGGGGGGGGTCAGTGATTCATTCCTTGACTGCAATGACCCTCTTTCTATTTTTCAAACTCCTCAAGTTCATACCTGTTGTTTCCTCTGCCCAATATGCTCTTCCTACATCTTCATCTGGCTAATGTTTCTTATTTTTCAGGTTATCTTCAGAGAGGCCTTTGCTGAATGCCACAGCTAGATGGGATTCTTCCTCATGGCCCCTGCAATTTCCCTATAGCAGATTTCTTTATTTATAATTACAGAGTTATTTGTTGATTCTTTGATTGTCTGATTCCCCCACTAGACAATGTGTTATACAAGGATTGGACCACTTGAGTTCTGGTTGCCATTAGATCCTAAGTAAGTGCTCAGAAAATGTTTATGGGATAAATAAATAATAATGAAGGCCCAGATGATGGCAGAACTTCCACTTCTGACCAAACTAACTTACTTTAACAAACAAACTTTAGTTTGTACATGAGGCTACATGTTTAGCTATTTCAACTCCATGGCCATGCAGACGGCTGACACTAATGGATCATCCAGGGTTCTGATTCAGGTTATCAAGTCAATGTTGGTTCATCTATGCTTGTGGACTATGTGCCTTTCTCTTTGAAAACTACCATAAAAAGTCTTTCTAGAATATAGGGAATGAGGGCACAAGGAGAACTGGCTGCCATCAGCAGTGCCTTACACTTCAGCCTCAGCGTGATATGCAGTAGGTAGTGCGTGCCCTCTGCAGCCTCCTCAGCTACCTCTTTCACTGGGTCCCCACACAGTAGTGCCATCAGAGCCACCAGGCGCCCAAGCCTTTGGAATTGCAGTGGAAGCTAGTTAGAAGAAAAAGAAAAATACCATTAGCATACGGGTGCATTTGATGCCTTAGATTTGAGTTACTTAAAAGTAATTCTACTTCCACCCTCTGCTCAGGAAAGTGCAAGAGTCACATGCAGCCCTTAGATCTCTTTAGGGTAAACACTGAACATGTGTGTATACACTATGTCCATCAGGTGGTATTAAATAGGACAAATTCTAACCTAAGTCAGCAGTCTAAAGAATGAAAAAGCTTTATATATACAGGTGTTCATTCTAGTACTATTTTTAAAGACATACTGGAAATAATTGTCCAATAGTAAAGGACAATTTTAGGAATTGTCCTAAAGGACAACTTTAGGAATACAGCCATTAGGAGTCAAGTATCCTAGGAATTTATAGTAAGGTGGGAAAATGTCTGCTAAGTGAAAAAGTTGGATACAAAGTTGAGGTGCAGTATTTAATAAAACTAAAAAATGTATTTGTTGATATTTTACCTTATTATGGGAAAAAAGGTAGCTGGAAAAAACCATACCAGAAAAAGAAATATAGTTTAAAATAGTAAAAAAAGGAAATTATAAAAAAGTTAAAAAAAGTAAATTAAAAAAGACAATTAAAAAATGAAGGTAGAAAAGATAAATGTGAAGAATTTGGTTGCATGCAGAATGCATAATCATTTGCTCAAGGCAGGACACAGAGCTAGGTTCTGAACTTTCTCAGGGCTAATGTGGAGGTACGTACAATGTCCCACATAATATGATTCACATTGCCTAGAAGATAAGAAGCAAATACCCATGCAGAGGAAGCACAACTGTTCTTAGGACTGAAGCAGAGAGAAATTCCTTATGTGGCTCTTTAGAGAAATGGACTGAGATATTGCGAACAACAGCCTGTTTCACCTATTTACAGTCAACACAGCAACACATACACACAGCCATGTAATGTCTTTCATTCACTGATAGAACCTTCATTCACCCAATCAACAAATCCTGAGTGTACTTATGAACCAGGAACTGGTTATGAGGATGACACTTAGGGCTAAGGCACTGTAACTGGCACTGGCAATACAAGCTGTGAACAAAAGACAATATCCTGTTCATGGAGATGATATTCTAGTTGGAAGAACATAAAATAGCAAAGAAGTAAATTTTTTTTTTAAGTAGTCTTCACGCTCAGCGTGGAACCCAGTGTGGGGCTTGAACTCATGACCCTGACATCAAGACCTGAGCTGAGATCAAGAGTTGGATGCTTAACCGACTTTGACCAAGAAGTAACATTTGTTACGTGTTAAATGGTGATAAATACTATGATGAAGAAAAATACACAAAAAAGGACAGGAATTGCTATTTTAGGATTATCAGGGAAGACCTCACTCACGTTGAAATGAAGGATGCAGCCATGTAGATATCTGGGAGAAAAGCACTCCTGGTGGAAAGAATAGCAAGTGCAAAGGGAAAGGAGTGTGTTTGGTGTTTCAGAGGAACAAACAGGTTAGGTAGACTGGAGCAAAGTAAACAAGTTAAAAAACAAAAGAAATAGGAGGTAGATTAGGTATAGGGTATAGCAACTTAGAGAACCCTGTAAGAATTTTGACTATTTTTCTGTGTAAGATGGTAAGCCGTTGGGAGTTTTAATGCTTATTTATTTTTGAGAGAGGGGCGCCTGGGTGGCTGAGTCGGCTAAGCATCCGACTTCGGCTCAGGTCATGATCTCGTGGTTCGCGAGTTCGAGCCCTGCATTGGACTCTGTGCTGAAGACAGAGAGAGAGAGAGAGAGAGAGAGAGAGAGAGAGAGAATGTAAGCAGGGGAGGGGCAGAGAGAGACACACAGAATCTGAAGCAGACTCCAGGCTCTGAGCTGTCAGCACAGAGCCCAGTGTGGGGCTCAAACTCAAGAACTGCAAGATCATGACCTGAGTTGAATCAGCTGCTCAACTGACTGAGCCACCCAGACGCTACAGTCATTGGAGAGTTTTGAACAGAGAAGGGACATGAGCTGATTCACACTTATTATTCAGTGCATATTTAATTAAGCATTTACTGTGTGGCATATTCTGTGTTAGGCACTGGGGATGCTGTAGTGAATAAGACAAGCATAATCACTGATGGAATTTACATTCTCTAAGAGAGAAAAAGATAGTAAATCAATAAAGAAACAATCAAACAAGATAATCTCTGATCTTAAGAAGCCCTAAGAAGGAAAGAGAGTGATAAGACAGAGCATAAGTATATATCTATTTGTAAGCAAAGGCCTTTTTATTTATTTATTTTTATTTATTTTTTTAACGTTTATTTATTTTTGAGACAGAGAGAGACAGAGCATGAACGGGGGGAGGGGCAGAGAGAGAGGGAGACACAGAATCAGAAACAGGCTCCAGGCTCTGAGCCATCAGCCCAGAGCCTGACGCGGGGCTCGAACTCACGGACCGCGAGATCGTGACCTGGCTGAAGTCGGACGCTTAACCAACTGCGCCACCCAGGCGCCCCAAGCAAAGGCCTTTTTGAGGTGGAAACATTTGAACTAAGCACTAAAGAATGAGAAGGAGTTAGCTACGTGAAGAGTTGGGGAAAGTCATTCCAAGCAGAGGGAAGTAGTAAGTGCAAAGGCCATGAGGCAGGAAGGACTTTATACGGTAAGGAAGATAATGGAGGCCAGTGTGGCCAAAGTAAGTCAGCGAATGCAAGGGGACAGGTAGGAGTTGGATTGTATAAGACCTTGTATTCTAGGAACAGCTGGAAATCACTGGATCAAACGAGTGACATGGGTTTCAAGATAATAACTCTGGCTACATGTAGATAACTAGAAGGAACTAAAGTGGAAGCCCCCAATCCATCACATTCATGCAGCAAATGTTTTCAGAAGGAATAAATACAATTGTTATGTCTGGATGACAATAACTCAATAAAGTTGGTTTAAGAAAAGCTGTGGACCTTCCTCAGGAAACTCTAGAAGACTCCACTGCACAAAATTCTGCCTATAGCTTCCTGGATGTTCACAGACTCCGATGGCACCTATATTTAGCAACCTTGTATTGCCACTTCTCCCTAGGAAGAAAACACTAAGGATGATCTCCAGGGCCTATAGAAAGATTATATATAAGAGATCATTTGAAACTCTTCTTAAAAATTTTTTTAATGTTTTATTTATTTTTGAGACAAACAGAGACAGGATGCAAAGCAGGGGAGGGGCAGAGACAGGGGAGGCACAGAATCCGAAGCAGGCTCCAGGTTCTGAGCTGTCAGCACAGAGCCTGATGTGGGGCTTGAACCCATGAACCGTGAGATCAAGACCTGAGCTGAAGTCAGATGCTCAGCCAACTGAGCCACCCAGGTGTCCCTGAAACTCTTCTTTAGTCTGCAGCCAAAATTAGAGGTTGAAGCATGTAGAAAGAAGACCAACGTGATGACAGAATAGTAGGGTAGTCAGTGATGGCTGCATTGACCCGAGAGAAAAAAGGAAGTAGCATAGTTTGAGGGACTGAACTTACTTCAGTAAGGAGGTGGAAAGCTTGGATTTATTTCCAATATGAGAAATAAAAAAGTTAATGGAATGCTGTCCTTTTAATAAGCATGGCTGTTAGAATATTTATACCAAAGACAAAATCTCTACGAAAAAAATCTAGCATTAGGACCTAGCATTCCTCACTAACTTCTCTTCCAATTAGATTGGAGAAATGATGGCTGGAGACAGAAGCTCTAGTGCCTGGAAGATCTACTAGGAAAGAGCAAAAAGATTCACAGATTAAAAAAGGAAGAGATCCCGGAAAGAGGATCTTAGTTTTGATGAACTCTTTTCAGGAGTTATGGGAAAGCATTCAGAACTGAGAAGTGAGTGAGTGAAAGAGACAAATGAGAGGATTTAAAAAGAGGTGCCACAGAACCTTCTTCTGTAGGATGCTGGGAGATATTTAGGGGCTCCTGAGTAGCTCAGTCAGTTAAGTGTCTGACTCTGATTTCGGCTCAGGTCATGGGACTGAGCCCTGCATCGGCTCAGTGCTGGGCATGAAGGCTTCTTAAGATTCTGCCACTTCCCCCACCCTCAAAAAAGTTGATTTACTTACATTTGCTGTTTGACTTTATTAATTCAAATATGACACTGCACAGAGTCTAGGCCACTGTTACATTTATTTACTCACTTATTCAAAAATATTTGCTATGTTATTATGTTCTAGCTCTTGTGTTAAGCAACAGGGATGCAAAATTAATAAACGTGGTAGCTGGCCTCAAACCGCTCAAATTTTAGAGGGGGCAGATACGTGAATAATGCTAAGTGCTATGGTATTATACATGGAGCACCAAGAAGTCATCAGTTTGGGAAGTCATACATAGGAGGGGAAATAGGCAGTAGTAGGGTGGCTATGGATCCTTCTTCCTGTGTGACTGAAGGGCTGCTTACCTTCAAGCTGAGATGTCTGGATGAGCACTTTAGAACTTGAGCCATGCTGACTGTGGCCCGTTCCCGCTCATGGTCTTTGGTTGATTGTAACCAGGGGTCCATTTGCTGTGAAAAAATAGAGGGAGACTAAATGGTTTACCAGAATGATTTGGGATAACATCTTTATTCTGTTTAGAAGAAAATATGGAGAGAGAATTTCTACATGTCACCACTGTATCTGAAAAGGTCTTCCTAAATGATCAGTTAGGGTTGTAAATGAAAGTGGTGCAAAGGCAAACAAGGCATAAAGACCTGGGATCAGATGGGCTGGCTTCTACAGAGGCTTATTTTCTAGACTTATTTTTCCCTTCATCCCACTTTCTTCCATTATTTATCCTATTCTCCTGTGTTTCTAGCCTTCTGAAATCTCTTCGGAAGGAAAAGAAAATCAAGGCTGTGGTATTAAAGAACTCTGAGGATGAGAAATTGCATCTGCTTGTAACAGTCAGGGAAGGATTCCCAGAGAAGAAAACATTCGTAATTAGGAACTTCATAAAGGTTACATTTCATGGCCCCATGTAGAAAAAAAAAAAAAAAAAAAAAAAAAGTGGCATTTTAGGTAGAAGAAACAGCTTGGATAAAGCTGCCAACATAGGAAAGTACAAGGCACAACTGGATAAAGGAGAGAAAGCCAATATGGCTGGAGTGCTGATTTACAAATATAAGAGGAAGGAGAAATAAGGTGAAGGTCAGTTGTGGCAAAGATAAATGTCCATCTGCACTTAGGCACAGATGATGCCTAATGGCTTCAAGGGCTATTCCTTTCTGGGATATCTGCATTTTAATAAGGGGCAAGAGGAGTAGATGCTTGATCTGCAGTGAATGCATTCCAATGAGCAAATTCCTAATGATGGAATGGCATACGCTGGAATGGGTACAGGTGAGGACAGGGCGTTATCAATGACCTTGAATCCTGCCTGGTAGGCACCTATTTACTCATTCATGAGGCTCACTCTGTTCTCTGGTCACTGACTGAAACATTGCTATGGTAGTAAGCAATAGTAATTTAAGGAATAATTATAGCAACCTTTTAAATCACATATTGAAGGCCATTTATTCAATACTCACTGTAATTACTATTTCAATTTAAAAGTAATGAGACTCTGGGAAGGCTCATTTCTGCTGAATTTATAACCACTGAATGGCAGAGTCAGAATTTGAATCCAAGTCTGACTAAACACTGATAGCTGATACTCTTTTTAATTTTTTTTTATGTTTGTTTATTTTGAGAGTGGCGGGGCGGGGGGGTGAACACAAGCAGGGGAGGGGCAGAGAGGGAGCAAGAGAGAATCCCAAGCAAGCTCCATGCTGTCAGCACAGAGCCCAATGCAAGGCTTAATCAAACAAACTGTGAGATCGTGACCTGAGCCGATATCAAGAGTCGGATGCTTAACCGACTGAGTCACCCAGGCGCCCCAATAGCTGATACTCTTAACTATTATGCTATCTCTTAAAACTTAATCCTTTCACATTTTTGTCTTCCACTTTCACCAGTTAATAAAAATAGTTTCCCCTTCTCTCTGATATCCTATTTACCTTAAAAATGGTGTCGAGATTTTCCAAATGTGGGTCTTTTACTACCAAACTCTGGAGCATCTCAGAGAATGCCTGAAGTGTCTGCCTGTAGAGAGACTGAAAAGGCATAGGATCAGTGATGTCCCCCCTCACACCCCCGCCATGAAGTTCCCCAACACTATACTTTTTTTGCTTCTATATAGAATTTTACTTTTCTTTTTCTTTCCAAGTCTTTATTTCAATTCCTGTTAGTTAACAGAGTTTAATATTAGTTTCAGGTGTAAATTTAGTGATTCCTCACTTCCATACAACACCCAGTGCTCACCCCAACAAGTGCCCTGCTTAATGCCCATCACCCATCTAGCCCAGCCCCCCCTCTGCCAGTAACACTGTTTCTTCTCTATAGTTAAGAATCTATTTCTTGGGGGGCCTGGGTGGCTCAGTTGGTTGGGCATCCAACTCTTGACTTCAGGTCATGATCTCACGGTTCATGAGTTCAAGCCTTACATTGGGCTCTGTGCTGACAGCATGGAGCCTGCTTGGGATTCTCTCTCTCCCTCTCTCTGTCCCTCCCCAGCTTGCATTCTCTTTCTTAAAAATAAATATAAACACTTATTTTTTTTTTAAAAAGCTGGTTTCTTGGTTTTCATCTCTTTTCCTTCCCTCCCATGTTCGTTTGTTTTGTTCCTTAAATTCCACATATGAGTGAAATCATATGGTATTTGTTTTTCTCTGACTTATTTCACTTAGCATAATTCTAACTCCATCCACATCTTTGTAAATGGCAAGATTTCATTCTTTTTTATGGCTGAGTAATATTCCATTGTGTGTGTGTGTGTGTGTGTGTGTGTGTGTGTGTGTGTAGACACACCAAATCTTCTTTATCCATCTGTCAGTCTGTGAACATTTGGACTCCTTCCATAATTTGGCTATTGGTGATAGTGCTGCTATAAACATCAGGGTGTATGTATCCCTTTGAAACTCTATTTTTGTATCCTTTGGGTAAATACCTAGAAGTGCAATTGCTGGATCATAGGTCTATTTTTTTTTAATGTTTTTATTTTTAAGCAATCTCTTTACCCAACATGGGGCTTGAGATCAAGAGTCACATGCTCTTCCAACTGAGCCAGCCAGGTGCCCTGTAGGGTAGTTTTATTTTTAACTTCTTAAGGAGACTTCATACTGTTTTCCAGAATGGCTGCACCCATTTGCATTCCCATCAACTACAATGTACACTTTTAAGGCTCCATTATCTTTGAGGAAAGGCACAGAACCAATGTAAAAGTACTGGTAGGCAGTTTGTGAGCTGAGGTGAAATAATATATTCACTTTATTTATTTTCTTTTTTTATTATTTTTTTTTTACATCACGTCATAGTTAACATATAGTGTAATAATGATTTCAGGAATAGAATTTAGTTATTCATCACTAAACACTCAGTGCTCATCCCAACAAGTGCCCTCCTTAATGCCCCTCACCCCTTTAGCCCTTTCCCCTACCCAACACCCGGCCAGCAGCCCTCAGTTTGTTCTCTATATTTAAAAGTCTCTTGGGGCGCCTGGGTGGCGCAGTCGGTTAAGCGTCCGACTTCAGCCAGGTCACGATCTCGCGGTCCGTGAGTTCGAGCCCCGCGTCAGGCTCTGGGCTGATGGCTCAGAGCCTGGAGCCTGCTTCCGATTCTGTGTCTCCCTCTCTCTCTGCCCCTCGCCCGTTCATGCTCTGTCTCTCTCTGTCCCAAAAATAAATAAACGTTGAAAAAAAAAAATTTAAAAAAAAAAAATAAAAGTCTCTTATGGTTTGTCTCCCTCTGTGTTTTTATATTATTTTTGCTCCCCTTCCCTTATGTTCATCTGTTTTGTATCTTAAATTCCACATGAGTGAAGTCATATGATATCTGTCTTTCTCTGACTTATTTCGCTTAGCATAATACATTCTAGTTCCATCCACGTTATTGCAAATGGCAAGATTTCATTATTTAAAATTTTTTTAACATTTATTTATTTTTGAGAGACAGAGAGAGACAGAGAACAGCAGGGGAGGGGCAGAGAGAGAGGAAGACACAGAATCCGAAGCAGGCCCCAGGCTCGGAGCTTCCAGCACAGAGCCTGACATGGTACTCGAACCCACAAACCATGAAATCATGACCTGAGCCGAAGTTGGCACTTAACCAACTGAGCCACCCAGGCACCCCAAGATTTCATTCTTTTTGATTGCCGAGTAACATTCCACTGTGTGTGCGTGTGTATACAATGCATATTATATATACATATATATATATGTACGTGTATATATATATATACATACACACACACACACACACCTGTATATTTATATATAAAATGTATGATATATATATGTATATATATATATATATATATACACACACACACACACCACATCTTCTTTATCCATTCATCAGTCAATGGACATTTGGGGTCTTTCCATACTTTGGCTATTGTCGATAGTGCTGCTATAAACATTGGGGTGCATGTGCCCCTTCAAATCATCACTCCTGTAAACTTTGGATAAATATCTAGTAGTGCAATTGCTGGGTTGTAGGGTAGTTCTCTATTTTTAATTTTTTGAGGAGCCTCCATACTGTTTTCCAGGGTGGCTGCACCAGTTTGCATTCCCACAGCAGTGCAAAAGGGTTCCTCTTTCTCCACATCCTCGCCAACATCTATTGTTGCCTGAGTTAATTTTAGACATTCTGACAGGTGTGAGGTGGTATCTCACTGTGGTTTTGATTTGTATTTCCCTGATAATGAGTGATGTTGAGCATTTTTTCATGTGTCTGTTAGTCATCTGGATGTCTTCCTTGGAAAACATGTCTTTTGCCCATTTCTTCACTGGAGTATTTGTTTTTGGGATGTTGATTTTGATAAGTTCTTTATAGATTTTGGATACTAATCCTTTATCTGATATGTTATTTGCAAATATCTTCTCCCATTCCATCTGTTGCCTTTTAGTTTTGCTGATTGTTTCCTTCGCTGTGCAGAAGCTTTTTATCTTGATAAGGTCCCAATAGTTTTGTTTTGTTTCCCTTGCATCTAGAGACATGTCAAGTAAGACGTTGCTTTGGCCGAGGTCAAAGAGGTTGCTGCCTATTTTTTCTCCTCTAGGATTTTGATGGCTTCCTGTCTTACATTTAGGTCTTTCATCCATTTTGAGTTTATTTTTGTGTATGGTGTAAGAAAGTGGTCCAGGTTCATTCTTTTGCATGTTGCTGTCCAGTTTTCCCAACACCATTTGCTGGAGAGACTGTCTTTTTTCCATTGGATATTCTTTCCTGCTTTGTCACAGATCAATCGGCCATAAGTTTGTAGGTCCATTCTGGGTTCTCTATTCTGTTCCATTGATTTATGTGTCTGTTTTTGTGCTAGTACCATACTGTCTTGATGATTACAGCTTTTTAATACAGTTTGAAGTCTGGAATTGTGATGCCTCCGGCTTTGGTTTTCCTTTTCAGGATCACTTTGGCTATTCAGGGTCTTTTCTGGTTCCATACAAATTTTAGGATTCTTTGTTCTGGCTCTGTAAAGAATGCTGGTGTTATTTTGATAGTGATTGCATTGAATATGTAGATTGCTTTGGGTAGTATCAACATTTTAACAATATTTTTTTCTTCCAATCCATGAGCATGGAATGTTTATCCATTTTTTTGTGTCTTCTTCAATTTCTTTCATAAGCTTTCTATAGTTTTCAGTGTATAGATTTTTCACCTTTTTGGTTAGGTTTATTCCTATGTATTTTATGGGTTTTGGTGCAATTGCAAATGGGATCAATTCCTTGATTTCTCTTTCTGCTGCTTCATTATTGGTGTATAGAAATGCAACCGACTTCTGTACATTGATTTTATATTCTGCGACATTGCTGAATTCATGGATTAGTTCTAGCAGGTTTTTGGTGAAATCTTTTGGGATTTCCACACAGAGTATCATGTTGTCTGCAAAGAGTGAAAGTTTGACTTCCTCCTTGCCAATTTGGATGCCTTTTATCTCTTTATGTTGTCTGATTGCTGAGGCTAGGACTTCCAATATATGTTGAATAACAGTGCTGAGACTGGACATCCTTGTCATGTTCCTGACCTTAGGGGAAAGCTCTCAGTTTTTCCCCATTGAGGATAATATTAGCAGTTGGTCTTTCATATATGGCTTTCATGATCTTGAGGTATGATCCTTATATCATATATAGGATCCATATATCCTTTTCTTGAGGGTTTTTTTTTTTTTTTATCAAAAAGGACACTGTATTTTGTCAAATTCTTTCTCTGCATCTATGACAGGATCAGGTGGTTCTTATCCTTTTTTTAAATTAATATAAGGTATCATATTGATTGATTTGCAGATTTTGAACCAGCCCTGCATCCCAGGAATAAATGTCACTTGATCATGGTGAAATATTCTTTTAATGTATTATTAGATAGTATCTTGTTGAGAATTTATGCATCCATTTTCATCAGAGAAATTGGTCTGTAGTTCTCCTTTTTATTGGGGTCTTTGGTTTTGGAATCAAGGTAATGCTGGCCTCATAAAATGAGTTTGGAAGTTTTCTTTCCATCTCTATTCTTTGGAATAGCTTCAAAAGAATAGGTGTTAACTCTTCTTTAAATGTTTGGTAGAATTCCTCTGGAAAGCCATCCAACCCTGGACTTTTGTTTGTTGGGAGATTTTTTATTACTGATACAATTTCCTTACTGGTTATGGGTCTGTTCAAATTTTCTATTTCTTCCTGTTTGTATTGGTAATTTATATGTTTCTAGGAATTAGTCCATTTCTTCCAGATTGCCCATTTATTGGCATATAATTTCTCATAAAATTATCTTATTATTGTTTATATTTCTTCAGTGTTGGTTGTGATCTCTCTTCTTTCATTTGTGATTTTATTTATTTGGGTCCTTTCCTTTTTCTTTTTGATCAATCTGGCTAGGGGTTTATCAACTTTGTTAATTCTTTCAAAGAACCAGCTCCTGGTTTCATTGATCTGTTCTACTGTTTTTTTGATTTTGGTATCATTGATTTCTGCTCTGATCTTTATTATTTCCCATCTTCTGCTGGTTTGGGGCTTTCTTTGCTGTTCTTTTTCTAGCTCTTTAAGGTTAGGTTCTGCATTTGAGACCTTTATTCCTTCTTTAGGAATGCCTGGATTGCTATATACTTCTCTCTTATGACTGCCTTCTGCATCCCAGAGGTTTTGGGCTCTCGTGTTTTCATTTTCATTGGGTTCCATGTACTTTCTAATTTCCTCTTTAATTTCTTGGTTAACCCATTCATTCTTTAGTAGGATATTCTTTAATCTCCAAGTATTTATGGTCTTTCCAAATTTTTCTTGTGGTTGATTTCAAGTTTCACAGCATTTGGGTCTCGAAATATGCAAGGTATGATCTCGATCTTTTTGTACTTGTTGAGGGCTGATTTGTGTCCCAGTATGTGATCTATTCTGGAGAATGTTCCAAGTACAATATATTAATTTTAAATAGACATTTCAGCCTTATTGGGAACACAGTTAACCGATTCTAACTACAGTTGGGAAATTAGGGTCATCAAAATAGTTTTAAAGTGTGACTTGTGACTTTTTCTGACATCTTGCATTTTTTTTAAAGTGATCTCTACTCCAAACATGGGCCTTGAACTCATGACCCTGAGATCAAGAGTCCCCTGCTCTACAGACTGAGCCAGCCAGGTGCTCCTTCTTTCTGACATCTTGAAACAAAGGGGACTTAAGTCCCCTTTGGCAACTGCTTTACCAACCAGTTTACTAGCTGCAGATGAAAATCAAGGCCTTTGCATTTTTTTTCCCTCTCTGCCTGAAAGCTTCCCCTTCAGAGATATTCATACCATCTTTTCAACAGTCCCTTCATCAGGAAGACTTTCCCTAACCACCTACGTAAAAAAGCCCCTGTGCCTCCCAATCACACTACTCTTTATCCTCCTCTTTCCCTGTTTTATTTTTTTCATAGCACTTTACTACCACCAGATATGATATTTATCAGTGGTTTGTGTCTCTGCACTGGGATGTAAGCTCCCCAGATTAGAGAGTGTAGTGTTGTATTTCTGTTGCCTCTCATGATACTTAGCACATGATAATCCTAAATATCTGCCAAGTATATGGACCATTCCCACCTACTTCAAAGTCAAAAGCCAAGAGAAAAAGAAAGAAAGAAAGAAAGAAAGAAAGAAAGAAAGAAAGAAAGAAGACAAAGAGGAAAAAAAAGCTATTTAATTTAACTCCCTATTTTATTCACCAGATTTGGCTTAAATGATTTTTGGCTGGTTCCAAAAAATCAAATGCACTATCAAAGGCCATGATCAGCTGATGCTGTGGATGGCACGTTATTAAAGCAAAGCATGAGTTACTACCTCTGTGTTGTAGGATCCACTTGGCACGATTTCCTCCAGCTGGGTAAGAGTCTTTACAGGGGGCAGAGTGATTATACTTTTTGTGAGAAGACTGAAAAAGTCAGCTCGATCTTCAGAGCCAAGTAGCAAATGGACATCTTGGTAACTAAAAAAAGACAGTTTGGGAGTAGTGAGCTGGGAAGAATCTGATTTGACATTGATAAGCAGGGATCAAAGTAACCCAAGAGGAAAGGGTGGACCAATTGGTGTATCATTCTGATGGAAGAGACAAATGGCGTGCTTGTTAGCCTGTTTAGACAAATCTCATAAAAGGTTAGAGGAAGAGTTTCAGGGCTCAGAGGCTCCATCCTTCTCCCCTCTCCCTCCCTGCCTTCCCAAGAGGTTACTGGAGTGACATCCTTCCAGGGTTTTTCCAGTTCAACCATGGAGAAAAGCCTGCTACAGTCTCACATAGTAAACCACAACTTGCCAAAGGGTGTTCTGCTGAACATTTGTTAGTTTGGAGAATGGTGGGTTGGGCCAAGTTCAAAAATACTTTTCAACTACAGGGGTGAGTGAGTGGCTCAGTTGGTTGACTCCTGATTTCAGCTCAGGTCATAATACCAGGGTCGTGGGATCAAGTCCTGCATCAGGCTCTGTGCTGAGTGTGGAGCATGCTTAAGATTCTCTTTCCCTCTACCCCCTCCCCTGCTTGTGCTCTCTCCAGATATATAAAAAATAAATACGAAAAAAACTTTACAGGATTTCTTGGGATGGTTAATAAGTTAGTATGCCATATAAATCTCCAAGAAAGACAAACAGCAGGCCCTTCCAAATTTCTTGGACTATGGAACTGTACTGTCATGAAACATAAATGAGAGTAACTTTCCAATGAATATACTTGGGACAAAACTGAACTCCAAAGAGGTTCCAATAAGGTCTTTCAGATATGGACGGTAGCATATCTGAAATCAAATTTCTTACACACACACACAAAACATGGATTTGGCTTCCCCTTCCCTATATAAACTGCAAAAGTTCAAAATATGGAATATGTCAGTTGGCTCTGGTATTGACCCTGAATGAAAAACTGGGGCATGTGTAGTGGGCGGGGGCAGATGGGTATCACCTGAGGTCAGCAATGGTGACAAAGACCTCCTGGTGCACAGGGCTGAAGAGAGAATGCAGAAGCTCCTCTTCTACCAGCATCTGCAATGAGAGGGAAAGAACTTTAAAGAGTCAAGAATGTGCCAAGTCCTTGGGCCAGATGATCAGAGATGTAGATGGCCTTCAAGAACAACAGCAGGAACTTCATCGGGCCCTGCTCCTTTGTTCCACAGGACTGGCAGCAGGACAGTGGCCAGGCTAGAAGATTATTCTCTGGAGCCAGAGCCTGAGGCCTGGCTCTGCCTCTTACTAGCCATTTGAGCTGACACAGGTTATTTAACCTCCTGTATCTCAGTTTCCTCATCTGTAAAATGAGGTGGTAACAGTACTATTTGCCATCACAGGGTGGTTGTGGATACTAAAGGAGCTAGTTCATAATACTTAGTAGCCCTTGATAACTGTTAGTGTCTGTTATTCGTCATTTTTATTACTTGTGATTATTTCCAGCTGAGGCATCTGAACCCCTGTTTCTACTAAACAGCACTCTGCTATAGTGCCTAATATTATTATGTTGGCTGTCCTAGAAAAGGACTAGCTTTCCAAAGTCCACATTGGCAGAGGGAAAGCTGCCTTGCTTTGTTGGAAATAAACTCTGCAGAGTGACAGAAAAGAAAAAACAGAGATGTTAGGAGCTAGACAGCAGCTGGGTTTGGGCACTGGCTCTGCCACCCACTCCTTGTGGGACCCTGAATGTATTAACTTCCTTGGGCCTGACTTTCCTTATCTGTATAGAGATTCGTCTCAGGAGCTGATATAAATAGCAAATGTAAATGGTTGTACTGGAAGCCTTGTTGGATTGTCTAGCCAGACTCTTTGGAAACTGGGTCATAGGAATGGGTACCTCACAGCCATGTCTCTGCTAAGTCGTCCTGTCCCACTAACCCCAGCTTATCCAGACAGGAGTGCACACTAAGGTCAATTAGATTCTTTGTCTCAGCACTCTGGAATTGAGACCACGAGCTTCAATCTCAGTGTAGCTGGCCTATTAAGAGGAGAAAATTTTAAATTTGGGAACACTGTGCCCTATGAACAGGGTAACAGAGAGGGAAAACTTTGGGAAGAGAGGGGAGAGGGTGAGACAGAGAGAAATGAAAATGTATGCAAAGGAGCAAAGATAAGACATGGAGAGAAAGTTCTGAGTATGTGAACTCTGGGAACACTCAGTTCTCAGAACTAAGAACAAATCTCCCCTTTTGTGTTTCAGCTGCCTCGAGTGGATGTCTCTTACCTGCCACCAAAAAGCCTCACCGGGAACTTAGAATAGTGTCCAGGAGGCAGTGCTCAATAAATATTACTGTGTTCTCTTTCTTGCCCCTTCCCAACTTTTCTCTTTCTCTTCTCACTTTCCAACGCTGGTCAGATTTTGCTGGTGGCCTGACGCTCTTCCTTATTTCCTCAAGGAGTTCACTTAATTTTATGGCTTTATAGTCTAGAAGGGACAAAGCATAAGACTCTGCCTTCAGCCCCCCCAGGGCTCTCCTTGCCCACATCTAGTTATCTCAAGGGCATCACCACTAAGATCACTGCTACGACCTGAAAACTTGGTGTTAAAAAGTGAGTTCATTATCTTTCCCCTCAAAGGACACACCTTCCCAGCATTCCATTGTTATCAATGGTGCTCTTTCCCAGGGCTCATAAAAGACATGATTTCTTCTTCTGCTTTATTCATTTGCCACATCCAATCAATCATGATGATAGCCGCTGCCTGCTCTGCACAATATCTGATTCTCCACTCCTGCAGCCACACTCCTCACACTGGATGAAGGCAGCGCCTCTTAACTAAACCACCAGGCCTACAATCAGTTGGGTATGAAAGTCTTATTATTTGTTCACAATTATGCTAACCACTATAGGGAATTCAGAAGTGAGAGGCTATTTTTTGTTTGTAAAGTATTTGTGTAGTAGAAACTTCTTGGGTGACTATCCAGAGCACAGCAATCATTCTTCCTCTGGGAACTGCCTCCAATACACAGACAGGGATGCCCAGAAATCACGTCATTACTATATGATGCTGCCCCCAAACATACCTAATTGATGAAGGAGTGGAGAATAGACCCAGTCTGAGCCAACTGGATTCCCTCTCCCAGAATCTGGAATTTTAATTTTTTTAATGTTTATTTATTTTTCAGAGAGAAAGGGGGGGGGAGTGCAAGCTGGGGAGCGGCAGAGGGAGAGGGAAACACAGAAGCTGAAGCAGGCTCCAGGCTCTGGGCAATCAGCACAGAGCCCGATGTGGGGCTTGAACCCATGAAATGCAAGATTATGACCTGAGCCGAAGTCAGACACTGAACCCAAGACTGAGCCACCCAAGCGCCCCCCAGAATCTGGAATTTGAGAATGACAGACACAGATTGAGAGCTGCTAGAGGTTTGAGTCATAGTCACTGGAGAGCAACCCCTGCCTTTGAGACCCCAGGAGTTGTCCTGGAACATGCTCTTCTGGAGGCTTGATTGTTAAACCTCTTCCTCAGATTCTAAGAGAGATATCCCAGCATGCTGTTTTTGTTTTTTCTTTTAACTTAAGTGAGCCAGAGTTGATTTGTATTGCTTTCTCCAACAAGAATCTTAACAAGTCTTAACAAAATGACAGAGTTTGTCTCAAAGGCCTTAACGAAAGCCAGACAGATATTACTGTCTCCATTTTTCAGGTGGAGCTAGAGGTTCAGAGAAGCTAAATGATTTGTCTAAGATCACATGGGTTGTGCTTGACAGAACTGGAACTAGAATTATGTCTTCTAATTCCTAAAATAGCTCTCTTTCCTCTCCACCATTCTGTTTCAGGGAGCTCAAACTTTCACTGGCACAAATGGACAGTCTTTTCATATTAGTTCAGTCTACTATGAACTGCCCATCCTCTGAAATCCTTCAGCATTTATTACCCATACAACTGAACAGTCTTCTGGCACATCATTCTCATCCATTGCCTGCCTTGCTGCTCAAGTAAATACAGTGCCTGTTCAATACTAAGTGTACCTTTATTTACCAAACAACAAAATAGTAGCTGGGTTTTGTGGAGGACCCCAGGTACAGAATTAGGGTAGAGTCCCTAGCAGGCAGAGGAGAAGTAAGAGGCACTAAGGACAGGTCTGCCTCTATTAAAATTCCAGTAGAGTAGGTCTTAGTGCCTGTGTCTGCTGTTGGCCACCAACAGCATCTAAAAAGCACCCCCACTGCTATTCTGCTTATTTCTAGAACCCTGGCCTGGACAGAGCTATGTAGTAATTTGCCAGTCAAAGCCCCTACCCACTGGTCCCTTCTGTCTACCCTATCCATCACATCCTTCAAGCTTAATCAGAAGATCTATCTGGATTAATTTCACATCAGTCTTATAATTTTTTTATTTATTTATTAAAAAATTTTTTTTAATTTTTATTTTTTTGAGAGACAGAGTGCAAGTGGGAGGGGCAGAGAGAGAGGGAGACACAGAATCCGAAGCAGGCTCCAGGCTCTGAGCTGTCAGCACAGAGCCTGATGTAGGGCTTGAACTCGTGAACTGTGAGATCATGACCTGAGCCGAAGTCGAGTGCTTAACCAACTAGCCACCCAGAGGCCCAATCTTATCATTTCTTTACTCTACATCCCAGTTGCCATTGCATTTTTTCTTTTCTATTAAAGTTCTCAACAGAATTTTTACAGCTTTTTTGACTTTGAGATAATAGACATACAATAAACAATACATATTTAAGTGTATAGTTTGATGATTTTGACTTATGTGTACATCCATGAAACACCATCACCACAATCAAGATAATAAACATATGGGGGCGTATGGGTGGCCCAGTCGGTTAAGCATCCAACTCTTAACTTTGGCTCAGGTCATGATCTCACGGCTTGTGAGTCTGAGCCCCCCATCAGGCCCTGCACTGACGGCACAGAGCCTGCTTGGGATTCTGTCTCCCTCTCTCTCTGCCCCTCCCGGGCTTGCTCTCTCTCTCTCTCAAAATAATAAAAATAAACCAAAAAAAAGAAGACAATGAACATATGGATCACTCCCTAAAGTTTTTTGTGTTACTTTGTAACTTCTCACTCCTGTTTCTCCCCACTCTACTCCTATTTTCAGGTAACCACTGATCTGATGTCACCTTACATAAGTTTGCATTTTCTAGAATTTTATATAAATGGAATCATATGACATAGACCTTCTTTTTCTGGCTTCTTTCACACAGCATGATTATTTTGAGATTCATTCAAGTTGTAGCATGTATCAATAGTTTGTTCCTTTTTATTGCTGGATAGCATTCCATTGTAAGGATATACCATAATGTGTTTATCCATTCATCTGTTGATGGACATTTGTTTCCAGGGTTTAGCTATTATGAATTGAACTTCTATGAACATTTGTGTACATGTTTTTGTTTGGGCACGTGCTTTGTTTTACCTAGGAGTGGAACTGCCGGGCCATATGGTCAGTATTTAATGTTCTAGTGGGTGTATAGTTGAATCTCACTGCGGTTTTAATTTGCTTTTCCTTAATCACAGTGAGGGAACGTCTTTTCATGTGCTTATTTATAAATCTTCTTTCATGGAGTATCATAATAGATCTTTTCCCCCATCCTTTCCATATTCTGTTCATAGCTTCTTTGGTTCTTTTTATTTAAATACTGAGGAGGCATGCATTGGCATGGGTCATGAGAAGACTGGCAAATGCCTTACGATTCTTCTTTATAATGGATTTCCCCTCCCTGTAGGTTACTCAGCAGAAGTGCCTCTCCTCTTAGGTACCTCTCTTCTTGGTTTTTGGGAGCTGTACTCTTTTATTCCCTGCACATGGACTTTCAGGGAATTTGTAGACTTGTCCAGTGATGCAATGATCCATGCAATTCTCTCATGGACACCAACTACCTTTAATTCTAGGTTATACCCCTTCTTAGCTCAAATTTTGGTTGATACCTGACAGTGGGTATTTTACTACTGGCAGGACAGATCTAGACGCACGGGATGGGGAAATTCAGTGTACTTTTGCTGTTTGTGACTTGCATTTGTGGATCTTCTGAGCTGGCTGGTCGAAAATGTGGCAACCCACTGCTGCCCATTCTTGTAGAAGTGAGATTCTGGAATTGTGACATTTTTTTGAGTCCTGTGGCTGCCTATCACCCTCTTTCTGTGGAGTGAAGCTGAGTAGGAAACTGTATTCATTCTTAAATCTGCATTAATATCATTTTACTCTTCTTGATGTATTAGTTGGAATAGTTCTCAACCTATTTATGAAGTGTGGTCCCTTCCAAATGGACTGTAAACTCTTGGAGGGCAAAGATGAATACTTCCAGGAAATTTGTATACTTCATTAAAGTACCACAGTGTTCTAAATACAGAAGACCCTTGATAACTGTCTACTGCTTAACAAACCTGTTATCTGGTTAGCCTTCAATTCTGAAAACTAATCATCAGTCTAATTAGCCTTACAGATTTGTGGGTTGGAAAAAAAAAAAAAACTACTCATTTTCCTGGAGTGTGTGAGAAATCTCAGATTCAGAATTTTAGGCTTCAGAGAAACTGAAGGGGATATTTCATAGATGAGAAAAGTAAAGCATCAAAAAGTTAAACACTTGCTTAAGTGCATCACCTCCTTTGTAAAGCCCTTCTGGATCTTTTGACATGGAATCGACCATTCACTAACTCCTCCATACTCATACTATACTTTTTAAAACTTTTGTCACAGTCCCCAAGACACCGGATTACACCTTGCTTGGCTTTAGGAACAGGACTCATGTCTTATCTTTGTAGCCTCAATTCCCGGACACTGCCTGGAATTATGAGGCACTCAATAAGTCAATAAATGAATGTGGCTGAGTGTGGCTGGAGTTAAGTACAAATACAACAGTAAAATGAATACAACCATGTTTCTCAAATGTAAAATATGTGTTAGGTATCATGCTACATGACTTACATTTATTTCTTATTTGGTACTCTCAATAGCTCTGTGAAGTATACAGCTATTCTTATTTTATAGATGAGGAAACTGAGGTGCTGAGAAGTTAAATAGCTTCCCAAAGGTCACACAGCTAGAAAGAGGCAGAGCTGGCACTTGAACTTAGGCATCTGATTATAGAGTTTGCCTCACAACTATAGCGTGATTAATGAGAATGCAGTGTTGTCCTTTCTGAGAATTTTAAATGTTGTTCCTCTCCTTTCTACTCATCTTTTAGTTGGTTTTCAAGGGTAATTATATTTGTGGATATTCCTGAGTATTTCTCCTCCATGCACAGATATTGATATGAAAGAGGCCAAGGGATTTGATAATGTATACAAAGCCACTAAAACATTTGTTAGTCAAGTCACTGATTCTGTGTGGTCCTGATAATTTGTGATAAGGTCACAATACTTACATTTAGGATATGCACAATGTCCTCAATGTGGCTGTGGATGAATGCTCCTACGGTTTCATCATAAGGTAAAGCTCGGCTGAGAGAAGACAAAGATCTTAGGAATGTCAGCTTCTCAAGTTCACTCTGAATTTGTGGAAAAATGACAAAAACACAATTACATATTATAATCTCATTTGATAATTGTAGAGGGCTTTTAAAAAATGTTTATTTATTTATTTTGAGAGACAGGGAGAGCACATGTGGGAGGGGCAGAGAGAGAGGGAAAGAGAGAATCTCAAACAGGCTCTGCACCATCAGTGTGGGGCTTGATGCAGGGCTCAAACTCACGAACCACGAGATTATGACCTGAGCAGAAATCAAGAATTAGATGCTTAACTAACTGAGCCACCCAGGCACCCCTGTAGAGGGCGTTGGGGAAGTTTCCTGTAATGTTTCAAACATCTGACATCTCATTAATTCTAGCATCAGTCTTTTATTATAAGTAATGAATAAATTACAGGGGAATGAAATTCCTCATCTGCTGGTCCTGCTTGGGCTTACGATTTAGTTTTCCCTCTCAGCTAGATTAAATGCTAAATTACTAACTGCTCCATGATGGCTCTCCCCACCTTTAGTCTTTGCTTCCCCACCTACCCACCCTGTCTGTATACTGATTAACTGATTAAACTTTCTAAATGTGACCTTTGATGCTGTTACTTCCAGCTCTCGCTCTCTCTTTTTTTTAGTTTTTATTTGAGAGAGAGAGAGAGAGACCATGAGCTGGGGAGAGGGACAGAGGGGGAAAGGGGGAGAGAGAGAGAGACAGAGAGAGAGAGAGAGAGAGAGAGAGAGAGAGAGAGAGAGAGAGAATCTTAAGCAGGCTCCAGGCTCAGCATGCAGCCCGATGTGGGGCTCAAACCCATGACGCAGGATCATGACCTGAGTCTATATTAAGAGTCAGACACTCAAACAACTAAGCCACTCAGGTGCCCCACTTCTAGCTCTCTTCATGCCATTAAAGATTATTTTGAGACTTTAAGGGTTCCTATTAAAATGCAAGATCTTGGGAGCCTGGGTGGCTCAGTAGGTTGAGCCTTCAACTCTTTTTTTTTTTTTTTTTTTTTTAATATTTGAGAGAGAGAGAGAGAGACAGAGCACAAGCTGGAGAGGGGCAGAGAGATGGAGACAGAATCTGAAGCAGGCTGCAGGCTCCAAGTTGTAAGCTGTCAGTATAGAGCCCGACGTGGGGCTCGAACTCACAAGCAGTGAGATCATGACCTGAGCCAAAGTCAGACGCTTAAGGGACTGAGCCACCCAGGCACCCCGAGCCTTCAATTCTTGATATTGGCACAGGTCATGATCTCACTGTCCATGAGACAGACCCTAAATGGGGCTCTGTGCTGACAGCGAGGAGGCTGCTTGGGATTCTCTCTCTCTGCCCCTCCACACCCCCTGACCCCCTGCTTCCACATGCATGCATGCTCTCTATCTCTCTCAAAAGAAGTAAATATTTTTAAAAAACAAGTCATTATTTGAAGAATAAAAATCTTTTGTATTATTCTTTTTCTGATTGTAAAAATAGTATCTATCACAGAAACCTTGGAAAATAAAGTATAAAGAAGATAGTAAAAGATACCAATAATTTCACAATCTTGAGAGAATTTCTTCTAATCTTTCTCTACTGGGCTAGAGATAGTATAAACTGGTATAAGCTCTCTGGACAGCGAGTAGCAATACATACAGCCAGAAGCTGACTTCATGGCCTAATTCTTTCTCATCTAGATTAGTACAACAATCCAACACTGAGTTTCCCTGCTCCAGCTTGCTCCCCTCCAATCTATTTCCTAGCCATCACCAGATTCATCTTTATTAAGTGCAAATTTGATCAGGTAACTCCCTATCAAGTATCTTTCAGTAGAACCTATGGAGGTCAAGGCTCTCCCAGTGTGACCCCAGCTAACCTCTTCAAATTCATCTCTTGCCTTGCCCTGCAGCATTCTGAACTTTAGACAAATGAATTTTTATGCTGCCCTTTCTTGGTTCTGGGTCTTTGCACCTTCTGAATTCTCTACACTTCTTTTTGTTTACTGACTAAAATCTATATATCCTTTAAGACTTGGAAAATGCATTTCCTCCTGAAGCAGCATTAGGTGCCTTTCCTAAGAGTATCCATAAACCTCATGTGTATGTTGCTATCATGGTATTTATGATACTCTGACAAAACTATCTTCTTATTCATCTATTTTCCTGCCTGGTTGTGGGTTCAGATCAAGGCAAGGAATGGATTTTCTTTTTTTTTCAATTCACTGCAGCAATGCAATCCCTATATTAATTACAAAGAAATGCTTTATATAAAGCTCTGCTGCCATTAAGTGTAAAGAACAGTTTAAGTCAAAAGTGAAGACCAACAGGGGTGCCTGAGTGGCTCTGTCGGTTTAGTGTCCGACTTTAGCTCAGGTCATGATCTTACTGTTTGTGAGTTCAAGCCCTGCATCGGGCTCTGTGCCAACAGCTCAGAGCCTGGAGCCTGCTTTGTCTCCCTCCCTCTCTCTTTCTCTCTCAAAAATAAATAAACATTAAAAAAAAAAAGTGAAGACCAACATTCTGGCTTTAAAAAAATTTTTTTAAATGTTATTTATTTTCGAGAGAGAGAGAGAGAGAGAGAGAGATGGAGTGTGAGCAGAGGAGGGGCAGAGAGAGAGAGGGAGACACAGCATCCAAAGCAGGCTCCAGGCTCTGAGTGGTCAGCACAGAGCCTGATGTGGGGCTTGAACCCACAAACCGTGAGATCATGACCTGAGCCGAAGTCAGACACTTAACCGACTGAGCCACCCAGGGGCCCCTAAAAAATTTTTAATTAGCATTATACATAAAGGAAATGTAAAGCTTGAATAATTTTTACAAACCAAAACATCTGCATATATATATTCAAAGAAAATGAAATCTGGATCTCAAAGAGACCTCTGCACTCCCAGGTTCACCACAGCATTATTCACAACAGCCAAGATATGGAAACAACCTAAGTGTCTGTTGACAAATGACAGACACCTTCGATACTGTCACTTAAACATACCAGGCTTCTCTCAGTTCATAAAACATGCTCTTCTCCTTTCTGCCTCAAGGTTGTTAAACATACCATGTCCTATTTCTGGAATACTTCCTCCAATTCTAACTTCTCCTAGTGTCTCCTAGTCATTCCTCAGATCTGAGCTCAAGGTGTCCTTCCTCAGAAATGCCCAAGGTTGGGGCGCCTGGGTGGCTCAGTCGGTTAAGCATCCAACTTCAGCTCAGGTCATAATCTTGAGGTCTGTGGGTTCGAGCCCCGCGTCAGGCTCTGTGCTGACAGCTCGGAGCCTGGAGCCTGTTTCAGATTCTGTGTCTCCCTCTTCCTCTGACCCTCCCCTGTTCATGCTCTCTCTCTGTCTCAAAAATAAATAAATGTTAAAAAAAAATTTAAAAAAAGGAAATGCCCAAGGTTAAGATAAATTCTTCTGTTATGTGCTCTCACAGAATAAACTAATGAATGAATGTTTTGCCTGAACAACAGAATACTGTGCTAAGTAGGAAAATATAGATCTATAGCTATTGACCTAGAAAACTTTTTTCCTCCCACCATCTCTGATGTGAGAGGGGGGCTCTGAGAGAGAGGGGGAGACACAGAATCTGAAGCAGGCTCCAGGCTCTGAGCTGTCAGCACAGAGCCTGACACGGGGCTTGAACCCATGAACCGCAAGATCATGACCCAAGCCAAAGCTGGATGCTTAACCAATTGAGCCACCCAGGCATGCCTAATTACATGCATTTATATGTGTTGAAGAAAAAGACTGAAAATAAATACACTAAAACATTAACATTAGTTATCTTAGGAGAGTGGGATTTGTAAAGACTTTTATTTTTATTTTCTTCCTTTAATAGGAATTTTATAGTTTTTATAAACAAGTATAAATACAATTTATAAATGTATATATGCATATTATCAAAATATAATCATAAATAAGTTTTATAGTCTAGAATATCAGTTATATTTGCATGTTAACAAAACAATAAATGTTTAAAATATTTGTTAAAATGGAGGAATAAGTTGCATAACTAGGTAAGACTGCTTGCACATACCTGTAGGTCACCATTAAAAAACTCCTGGATAGACTGGATCAGCCTCTCAACAATGGGCTCACTGAGGGGGCCTTGTTGGGTCAGGTGTCTGAAGCTATCTGTGAGCGATTCCTGAGGGAGTCCAGCGATGTCAGAGATGTCCGAGTCTAATACCAAAACGAACACAGCAGGTGATGCCTCCATACTACGTAAAGTTATACAGTCTAGTGGGGAGAGCCACTGGACATCAGGTTAGGCATGTCCTGGTCTCACCTTTACTATCTGCTCTGCAACCTTGACTAAGTCCCTTCTGCTCTCTGAGTCTCAATTTTCTCAATTACAAATTCAACATTCTTTAAGGGCCTCCTAAGCTACAAAAACCTTTAAGTGTGAGCTATGACAGAGTGGTTAAGAGCACGGACTTTATATCTCAGTTTGAGACTAATTTGAATCCTGGCTCTACTACTTATTAGTTGCATGATCTTTATCAAGTTAGTTTGCCTCTTGGAACCTTAGTTTCCTCACCTGTAAGACAGGGTTATTATGAGGATTAAGTGAGGTAATAAATACAAAAGACTTATCTCAGTATGTGGCCTCCAATAAGCATTTGAATAGTAGATTTTATTATTAAAAAGTCTATGACTCTGGGGTGCCTGGGTGGCTCAGTCGGCTAAGCATCTGACTTCGGCTCAGGTCATGATCTCGCAGTCTGTGAGTCTGAGCCCTGCATTAGGCTCTGTGCTGGCAGCTCAGAGCCTCGAGCCTACTTTGGATTCTGTGTCTCCCTCTCTTCTCTCTCTGCCCCTCCCCTGCTCATGCTCTGTCTCTCTCTCTCAAATATAAACATTAAAAAAAAAAAGTCTATGACTCTGTAGTGACAAGAGCTTAAAATATAGTAGCAGCCCCTTGTTGATCTCTCCCTACTGGACCAGGTTGCAGTAATTGTCTGAAGTCTCTCCTTCCAGACCTGGGATATACTTTGATTAAGAGCACAGGCTATGCTAAGTGAAATAAGCCATACAGAGAAAGACAGATACCATATGGTTTCACTCTTATGTGGATCCTGAGAAACTTAACAGAAGACCATGGGGGAGGGGAAGGAAAAAAAAAAAAAAAAGAGGTTAGAGTGGGAGAGAGCCAAAGCATAAGAGACTGTTAAAAACTGAGAACAAACTGAGGGTTGATGGGGGGTGGGAGGGAGGGGAGGGTGGGTGATGGGTATTGAGGAGGGCACCTTTTGGGATGAGCACTGGGTGTTGTATGGAAACCAGTTTGTCAATACATTTCATAAAAAAAAAAAAAAAAAAAAAAAAAAGAGCACAGGCTATGGAGTAGGTCTGCCTAGGCTTGGATCCTTGCTCTGCCTCTTTCTAGCATTCTGACCTTGTGTGATCTTACTTTCTCCGGACATATTTCTTCATTTCCAAAATGGGGATGATAATAGAGCCTACTTCATTTGGTTGATACAGAGCTAGCACCAAGGAAGTGTTAGTAAATATTATTCCTTTGCTGAGTGACAACTATGGTGGCATCCTTTCCCTCTTCGTATTGCTTTGCATCCTTACCTCCTCTATTTTCCTAAACCAAATCCCTTATTCCTGTCGGGGAAACAGTCTTACTATTTCCCCCTTTACATACCCATCATCTGAGGGTTTCTACCACCCTTCTTCTGTACACTTTTTGCTCTCTTGAATTATAGCCTCTCCTGCAGATTCCTGCAACTCACTGTCACATTCTTCTCATGCACTAGAAGCCCTGTTCTCATTCACCTCTCATCTTTGCATGGGCTTTCCTTCTCTCTCCATGTTTCTCCTTCTTCCCCACCTTCCCTACTTCCTACCCTGTTTGCCTAGCTAGCACCCACTCATCTTTCAGGGCTCTGTGCCAGGATGCCTTTCTTAAATCCTCTCTTTGCCTGTTTTGACTAAGTATCCTCCTAGCTCCTGAAAAACCTCTTTATATTTGTTCCCTATCCCCACTCCCAATCATCCATATTAAACTGAGTTCCAGTCATTTATTTATAAGTCTGTTCTGTTCACTAGTAGATCTCCAGCAGCTAGATCAGCGTTTATAGCATAGTAGGGCTTCAATAAATATTTATTGATTGAGTGTAGAAATGAGTAAATGTAGTTCCTAAATAGTCTTTCCTGTCTCATGCACATGCTATTATATCCACCTGGAATGTTCCTTCTTCTACTTCTTGCATGGGTTGTTCTTTCATATCCTGGAGGACTCCTTCAGGTTTGAACCACACCATCTCAGATAGGTGTTCTCCGACGACCATGGCTTAAAATCGGCTCCCATCTCCCTTACTTTTTGTCTCAGCCCTTTGTATAATTCTTTTAGAGTATTAACTACAGCTCATACTTTATTTGATATGTTTACTTTTTTTGGTCCTTTCCAGCAAATTGAGGACAGGGAACATGTCAATCTTGTTCATTACTGTATACTCAGCAACTGGTATACAAACTGTATACTGTTTGTAGAATAAAAGATAGATATTCTGTAGCCCAATCAAGTTTCCATCTACAACCATCTTTCTCTTATCAGAATCCTTCCAGCACCTAGACTTGTGCAAGTCTGCAGGATTGCCTGTCACAGTTTCCTATATGTCTACACAAATATATTTTATCTCATTTTGCCAACCATATTCCAAGCTCTTAAATGCAGGGACCAAATTCATTGTCAAAGTCTAGTTGAGGGCTCTTATCCAGCAATGTGACTTGAAAAGTCCCTGCCAAAAATAAATAAATAAAAATAAATAAATAAATAAGTAAATAAATAAAAATCCTTTCCTCCTTTCACCTGTAAGTTCAAGGCTACTTGCATCGTTTTTAACATCCTCTAAGTTGCTCAGCTGCAAATCCACACTTCCTGAATCATTGTCAGAAGCACAAGGGATCACTATTTCCTCCCGACTACAGATCCTAGGAATGAAGAGGGGATTAGAAAGGTTAGTATTTTAGGACTGCTTCCATGTCATCACTCAGGTGAAAGCTTAAATGTCACCTTCGCAGAGAAGCATTTACTGGTCACCAGTCTAAGTGAAGTAGCCTCTCCCCACGCAGTCCCACAGCTGTTTTCTAATTTTTTTTTTCATAGTATTTAACCATTACCTACAACTATCAAGTTCATTTGTGTTTGTTTGTTGACTGTCTCCCATCAGACTGTAAGCTCCATGAGGACAGAAACCTTCTCTACACGGTCATGGCTGTATTCCCAGCACCTAGCACATTGTCAGCCTCATGGGGCATGAATGGATAGGTAAGAAATACCATGCTGCTGTTAAAAGAAACTGAGGTAGAACAATTTCCCCTTCCCCTTCCCTTACCCTTTCCTACTTTTTGTTTCTATAGCATGCAATACCTTTTAATGTATCATTCACTTACTTATGATATTGTTTATCATCTCCTCCTGCAAAAAATGTAAGTTCCATGAAGCCAAGGATCTTTGGCTGCTTTGTTCACGAATGTATTCTAAGAGACTAGAATACTGCCAGGCACAAGATAATGTTCAATAAAAACTGACTGAGTGACTGAATAGATCTCTATTTTCTGAATGTTTAGCATATAGTAATGAATGAAAAGGCAAGTTGTTGAGCAATGTGTGTAAACTGTGTGTATACATATGGACAGACACACACACACACACACACACAAATGTTGGGATACGTGTAGGAAAACTTATGGTAGTTAAACTTTTATATTGCCTGAATTTTTTTTTTTACATTGGCATGAATATAAGATGTTGACAAAGATGTGGAACAGGGCGGGGGGGGGGGGGCACCTGAGTGGCTCAGTTGGCTAAGTGTCCAGATCTTGACTTTAGTTCAGGTCATGATCTCATGGTTTGTGAGATCAAGCCCCACGTCGGGCTCTGTGCTGATTGCACAGAACCTGCTTGGGATTCTCTCCCTCTCTTTCTCGCTCTCTCTCTCAAAATGAATAAACATTAAAAAAAAACAAAGATGTGGAGCACAGAACTCCTATAAATCAGAGTTGGTAGTGTATATTGGTACAACCATTTTGGAAATAATTTGGCATTATCTGGTAAAGCTGCAAATGTGCCTACACCATGATTGCAATAGATATAAACAACCATAAAAGCATACACAATGGTAAAATGTAGTAAAATAATAATGAAATGATGAGTTTGGTTTTCAATAGATTTTATTTCATTGTTAAGTTTGTATAATTTAATTTTTCTAAGTAGCTGTATTTAACAACCAATTTGAAAAGTTCTTGCTAAATTTAATAAGTGAGTCTCGCAAGTCAGTATGAGATGGTTCCAGCACAACACTGGTTGTCTTATTATTGAGTTGGGAGATTTTTTTAGTATTTATTTATTTATTTTGAGAGAGAGGGAGAAAGCCTGAGCAGGGGAGGGGCAGAGAGAGAAGGAGAGAAAGAATTCCAAGCAAGCTCTGCACTGTCAGCTTAGAGCCCCACACAGGGCTCGATCTCACCAACCACGAGATCAAGACCTGAATATAAATCAAAAGTCAGAGGCTCACTGACTGAGCCACTCAGGTGCTTCAGTAAGAGTTATATATACATATATATATATATATATATATATATATATATATTCTCTATCAGCACCATCCATTAGAAATTTCTGTGATATTGGAAATTTCTGTAATTCTGTGCTGTCCAAAATGATATCCAGTGGCCACATGTGGCTATTGAGTACTTGAAATGTGACTAGCACAACTAAGGAACTTTTAATTTTAATTAATTTAAAGTCAAATTCAGATATTCACGTATAACTAGTATGTAAGTATCTATTTTATTTAATAGCACAGTAGCAGACAGAAAGACCACTCTTCCCTATTTGGGGTAATGACATTGGGGACACTAATATTTACCATATTGTGCATGCTTTTAGATGTTCTTAACAGTTAAAAGCACAGATTATGGAGTCAGAATGTCTGGGTTCAAATCTTTAGTTCCTTTCTCTAGAAAATGGGAATAACAGTACAAACCTCACAGAATGGTGATAAGGAGTAAATAAAGTACAGAGAATGCTTACTACACTCGGGCTATCCTGTAAACGCTCAATTATTACAATTAGTTATTATTGAGTTCTTAGATAAGACACTTTCATTTTTTTTATTATTATTACGGGATTCTTCTTATCTTAAAACAAACAAGTTGCTTTTGTCTCAGGAGTCACTTCTATTTTTGACCCTGTTACTTCTGTAAAATTGGGCTAATAGGCTCAGAGTTATTTTGAGAGGTACTAAACGTCACCTATAGGTCAGTTACTAACGAGCGAAACAGTCTTTGGAGGAAACTGCCATAATTCCTTAAAGGAAAAAAAAATTAAAAGGAAAAGAAAAAGAAAACCTAAGCCCTCGAATATTACCTGCCCCTCCTCAAGGGACCCTACCCATTCCTTTAAAATTGGCCGGGCTGCAGAGAGAAGACTGAGTGACGGCGCGATCGGCCAATCAACGCGATTGGCCAATCAGAGGAGGCCCCGTTTCGGGCCCTCCCCAAAGCCTCATCCAACCGCGTACCTGTAGCGCCCGGATCAAGACCGTTGCGAGGCGGCCGGTTCCAAATGGGCCAGGTTGCGGGGGGGAGGCGGGCCTATACAGAAGGACCGCGGCGCCCTTTGCGCGTGGGGACTGGAATTCAGGCCCCAGCTGCTGGGACTGGCCCGACCCAGCGGGACGGCAGGGACTAACCTGTGTCTAGATCCCATCCCAGCACGCGCAGACCGCCGCGAGTCCCTGGCGTCCCCTCCGGCGCGCTCTTGGCGCCACTTTCCCGAGCGGAAGTCAGCCTGCGGCTCGGGCCCTGGTGGGACCTGCTCGGAGAAATGGCGTCGCCGGGTGAGGCGTTGTGCATGGCTCGGCAACGGGGCCCCGCGGCCGGCACGCCTGGGCGAGTGGGCCGTAGCCCGCGGGAGGCTAGTGCTCGCCCCTCGGGAGCCGGCCAGGCGGGAGCTTCTTCCCCTGTGGGGAAGGGGCATGTGCTTGGGCTCTTTTTGGGGTCGTGTGATGGAGGGCTGTCTAGCTGGTGGGACTGCAGGCAAGCGGAGGTGGGGTGGGTGCGAGTGCGGCGTGGAGCTACGGGTGCCCCCGAGGCCCAACCGGGGGCCGCGGTTAACCCTAGGTCTGGCTTCACTCATTCATTTGACTCGCGGCGGTTCCCGGGCCGGCGGGGGGTGCCTGAGTGGAAGCTTTCGGCCAAATCGTTCTTCTTTGGACCGTGGTTTCCTTTTTAGTAAAAAGGAGGAAGGAAATCACTCACCTGAGAACGTAGGGTATAAATTCTGAAGTTAGATTCTCCTGGTGCATGCTTGTAGCCTGCCAAGTGTTCGTTTTGTGTTCCAGCGCAAGTTCCTTAACCTCTCCGCACCTCAGTTTCTGATGTGTAAACTAGATCAGTCACATTATCCGCTGCATAAATTGCTGTATCAAAATAAGCTGATTCCCTTGCGTAGTTTAAAATAGTATATGGCACTAAGCAAGCATCAGTAAAGTTAACTGCATTGCTAGTTATTGAGTGAGCACTGTGCAGAATGGAATCCTCATGTAGTCTCACCGCGGCGGCGTGGGGCATGTGTACTATTATTTACATTTGACAGATAGGAAGGCAGAATTTCAAAGAAGAGAAGTAACTTGCCCACGATAACAGTGAATAAGATACTGGGTCATTGTTCCAGTTTTTGAAAAGTTGAGGGTGATA
This sequence comes from Lynx rufus, assembly GCF_022079265.1. Classification (NCBI taxonomy): domain Eukaryota; kingdom Metazoa; phylum Chordata; class Mammalia; order Carnivora; family Felidae; genus Lynx; species Lynx rufus. The sequence continues at coordinate 22,382,582 of NW_025814896.1, read as the reverse complement.
GAGTGGTTAAAAACAAACTTTGGATTCAAAATGCCTGCAGTTTGATTCTCATTTGTTTTTTAGGGCAGGTAACTCCTGAGTCTCAATTTCTTGGTCTGTAAACCACACTCATTTGCATGTTGTGAAGATTTAATGACTCAGTGCATGCCAAATACTTAGCATATAGTATGGGCATATCCCACACATGTTTTCATAGTCATTTACTAGATCTTAATATATTGAGTACATGCATGTATACAAAGCACTGGAGATTCAGATTTTTCTTGCATTTTTCTACCCTTTAAAAGTTCTGGCTTTGACCTTGAATTCTAGCCAGACTCTGACTGCTTCTCACCTCTACTACTGTCACCCTGGCTGTGACCACCATTATCTTTTTACTTGGGTTATTACTAACTGGTGATCCTTTTTAGGTCCTTTCTCCTGCATAGTCTCAACACAGTTTTGTTTATTCTTGACAATTGTGTCAAGATCCCATTAAATCCTGACAATTGTGTCAATGATCCTGTTAAAATGTAAATCAAATCACTCCTCAAAACTTTCTAGTGGCTCCCATCTCACTCATTAAAAGCCAGAGGCCCTACAAAGATGTTAAAGGCCCTTCAGATTTAACCTCTGCTGCCTTTATCACCGCTTCCGTACTTTTCATCTTTTGCTTATGCTACTCTAGCTATACTTTCCTCTTTGCTAATATCCAAGAATACTATATATGCTGCTGATTCAGGGTCTTTGCACTTGCTTTTCTTCTTGGGATAGTTTCCCCAAAAATGTCTTTGTGACTTGCTCCTTCTTTTCCTTCAGGTCTATACACAGTAGTTTTATTTCTTGGTTAGACCTTTATAGACTCTCATATTAAAAATTGTAGTTCTTCTCAGTTAATCTCTTCTGTGCTTTTTTATTCTCCATAATGATTGTCACCTAACGTGATAAGTAACGTTTCTTAATTGTGTTGTGTGATATCTTTCTTTTCACCCTAGAATGTAGACTCCGTGAGGTCTTGTTTTGTTTTTTCTGTTTCCTGCTTTAATACCAAAAATAGGGCTTGGTAGGCATCCAATAAATATTTTATTAATGAATGCCTTATAGATTTCTTTCTAGTGTTTTTAAAAACAATTTTTTTTAATGTTTATTTTTGAGAGAGAGAGAGACAGACAGACAGAGAGTGAACAGGGGAAGGCAGAGAGAGAGGGAGACACAATCCCAAGCAGGCTCCAGGCTCTGAGCTGTCAGCACAGAACCCAACACGGGGCTCGAAGCCACTAATGGCAAGATCGTGATCTGATCCAAAGTCGGACGCTTAACTGACTGAGCCAGCCAGGCACCCCTTCTAGTGTTTTCTTAAAATGTCTATTTTTTTATTTTGAGAGGGAGAAAGAGGAAACGTGAGCAGGGGAGGGGCAGAGAGAGAGGGAAAGAATCCCAAAATGTAGGGCTCCATGTGGGGCTTGATCTCACAAAACATGAGGTCATGACCTCAGCCAACATTGAGTCGGATGCTCATATGACTAAGTCTCCCAGGCACCTTTCTAGTGCTTTAAAAAGAACTTGCACATTTTTTAGATTATTTAACACATACACAAGGATTTAAATAGAACTAGCATTCATAGAAGAACGATTCTGAGTAGCACTCATGTAGGCATCATTTCTATAATATACTCCAAAAAATAATTATCTAACCTCTTTAGTTAGATTTGAGTTTGAGTCCAAGATCGGCTGCAGGCTACTCTCACTCTGAATTTTCTTATTTGTAAAATAGATACAATCATGCTTTTTTAAAAAAGTAATCTGTATGCCCAATGTGGGCATTGAACTCAACAACCTCGAGATCAAGTGTCACATGCTCTACCAGTTGAGCCAGCCAGGCTCTCCCTAATAATGCCTTTCTTAAGGGATTATAGTTCAAAGTAAATTTGACACTATAGGCAGAGGTTTAGGACCATTTCTGTTAGCCTCATGATTATAGTAGTGCTCCCGTATCTGCAGGGCACACTTTCCAAGAACCCCAGTGGATGCCTAAAACTGAACCCTATACATATGTGTTTTTTTCTATACATGCATACCTATGATAAAGTTTAATTTATAGATCAGGCACAGTGAGAGATTAACAACAATAACTAATAGTAAAAGAACAGTTACAACAATACATTGTGCTAAAGGCTATGTGAATGTGGTCTTCCCTCTCTTTCAAAATATCTTGTCCTGTACTCCCCCTTCTTGATATAGATAACTACATGAGAAAATGCCTACGTGATGAGATGAAGTGAGGTGAATGACACAGGCATTGTGATGTAACGTTAGGCTACTATTGACCTGACAGTCCTGCACCGTGTTTGAACATGGGTAACTGAAACCATGAAAAGTATGGATAAGGTGGTGGTGGTGAAGGATGGATATTGTACAATCGGGTGGCAGGCAATTCAGGAAACAGCCCATAGAATGTACCATTCCTAACTGCTTCCTGTCTCCTGGAGCGTAATAGACAAGGATTAACTTTTCTTTCCATGTATTTAGCAAATATTAATTTAGTACTATGCCGAGTGATGTGTAATACTTGGAAATATGAGGATGTATCGGAGAAACTGTATCCTGGAGCTTACAGTTTAGCAAAGGAATCAGACATTACACTATTACTTATGGTTGTGAAAAAGACAACATGGAAGAAGTACCGGTTGCTATGCATTGATCTGGCAACAATAGCAGTGCTAATAGAGGTAGCTAACATTTATGTAGTTCTTGCTGTAAGAGTCACTGCTCTAAGATCTTTCTATGTTAACTCATGTAATCCTCATTACACCCCTAAGGTAGGTACTGTTACTGTCCCACTTTACACTTGAGGAAACTAAGGCATGGGTTGGCCACATTGTAACTGCCACAGCCACACTGCTAATAAGTGGCAGAGCTAGAATTTAAACCTGGCCTCAGAGGTCACATTCTTTATAGTACTCTATAGTGTGGCTGTATAAGTCACTATAGTACTGGGGACCTAACCCAAGTACTGAGGGCTGTTGGGAGGCTTTTTAAAGAAGAGATACTTGAACTGAAATCTGAGAGTAAAAATTAAGCAAAGTTGAAGTAAGGGAAAGCATGAAAAAGTGCTGGGTTGGGAAGAACATGACTCATTAGAGGAACAGAGGGAGCCAGAGAGCCACAGATGGAGGGAAGAGTGAGGGAAGAGATCCTGTGAGAGGCAGGCAAGGCCGTGGTGAGGGGTCAGGATTGGGCCTGTTCTAGCGGCATAGGAGTTACAAACATGCTTGAAGTGGAGTGGCATGATGGGTTCTGTGCTTGAGCCCACAGAGGCTGCCAGGAGGACTGCCCTTCAGATGGATGAAGGAGACCGTACCCACCACTTCCCTAGGACTTCTTTCCAGTTTAAACCTCCCAGTCCCCTCCCACTTCCTCTTATGATTTGGTTCCCAGACCTTGGTGTATGCCATCATTGGAACTGTACGTAGAACTTTGGAATCGTTTGTGGAGTGTATTTAATAGTCATTTCCCCCCAAGGTTCAAGCACTGTCTTCCTGTTGGCTCTGACAATCATAGCCAGCACCCAGGCTCTGACGCCCACTCACTACCTCACCAAGCCAGATGTGGAGAGACTGAAAGCCTCACTGGACCGCCCCTTCACAAGTTTGGAAACTGCTTTCTACTCCATCGTGGGACTCAGCAGCCTTGGTGCCCAGGTGCCAGATGTAAAGGTAAGGCTACTTTTGTCTTGGCCTCATCCCTTGACTGTGTTCCTTTTGTGTACTTCAGAACTAACTCTTGCTCATTTGAGGAAGACCAAGGCAAATCCAATGTAAAAAATACTTATTTCCATCTGCCAGATCTTTTTTTTTTTTTTCTTAATGCCTAATGTATGTTTAGGACCATGCCAGGTGTTATAGTAGAATATAAAGAAGAGTGAGTCTTAGAAACTTGACATTTTACTTTAAACTTGACATTTTACCTCTAGAAACTGTTGCTATAGTTCTGAGTGAGACTGTACAATACCACATGGACTTCTTAAGTGCCCTGTACGTGTGACTCATAAATAATAAAGGAATTCAAGATGAGAGCATTCATATTTATTAAACACTGACACTGTATCAGGCAGTTTTGATTTTTTGTTTTTTTGGACCTTTGATGAGGAACATGCATCATGACTAAAACTTTACCTGGTTTTAGGAACAGTCTTAAGTGAATTTACATTTTATTTATTACAGTAGCATGGATAGCTAGGGTAAAGGGGTTAAGGCCAGGTTTCTCATATAAGCCTTGTGTTATTAGTTTTCTGTGGCTGCATAACAAATGACTATAAATTTAGTTATTTAAAACAGTATTCATCTATTAGCTGATAATTCTGTAGTGAGAAGTCCAGGCAGGTTTGTATGTGCTCTCTACTTAGTGTCACAGAAGGTCCAAGTAAAGGTGTTGGCCAAGGCTGGGCTCTTATCTGGAGGCTCTGGGGAAGAATGTGCTTCAGTTTTCTTCAGGTGATTGACAGAATGCATGCAGTTCTGTGCAGCCTTAAGTCTAAGATCCCCATTTTCTTGTGGGCTGTCAGGCAAGGGCTGCTCTGTTCCTCAAGGCGACCCACATTACTTCTCATGTTGTCCCCTCCCCATTTAAGTCAGTAATGTCATGTTGAGTTCTTACTCTTCAAATCTCTCTGATCTCTTCTGCTACCAGTTGGAGAAAACTTTGCTTTTAAAGACCTTTTTCGTCTAATAACCGTTTCCATCTTCCCCTCCCCCAGTACCTTTTACTTGTAGAACAAGCCAGATCAACTCATCCTGGAGAAGTTTCCACATTCTGCCTTTGGTTGATAGCATCTTCATACTGTTTTTGAACATACCTCCTTATCTCTTGTATTCCTGTAAACTGATGGTTAGCTCTTGAGGCTTACTTGTATTCAGGTCAATTTTCTTTTTTTTTTTTTTAATTTTTTTTTTTAACGTTTATTTATTTTTGAGACAGAGAGAGACAAAGCATGAACGGGGGAGGGTCAGAGAGAGGGAGACACAGAATCTGAAACAGGCTCCAGGCTCTGAGCTGTCAGCACAGAGCCCAACGCGGGGCTCGAACTCACGGACCGCGAGATCATGACCTGAGCCGAAGTCGGACGCTTAACCGACTGAGCCACCCAGGCGCCCCTCAGGTCAATTTTCTTGGCAAAAACATTTCATAGGTACTTCCTATGTGTACTTTCTATCAGTGGGTGTGTAACTAACATCTGGTTGTTTTAGTTATGATAAAGTTGGATCAGTGGATTCAGGTGTTGTCAGATTACCCTCTCTCTGTAAACAGTATCTAGTAGGGACTTGTTTTTGTAAAATCTCATCTGACAATATCTTTTAATTGGGAGTTTAGTCTATTTATATGTAACGTAACTATATTGTTTAGTTTAAGTCTACCATCTTGTTTTTTGATTAGCTGTTTTTTTCCTCCTTCCTTCCTGTCTTAGATTGAATAATTTTTTATAATTTAAGTTTATTTATTTATTTTGAAAGAGAGAGAGCATGGGAGGGGCAGAGAGAGGGAGAGAAAGAGAATCCTAAGCAGTCTCTGCACTGTCAACATGGAGTCCGATGCAGGGCTCAAATGCACGAACCGTAAAATCATGACCTGAGCCAAAACTAAGAGTTGGATGCTTAACCGACTGAGCCACCCAGGTGCCCTGGATTGAATTAATTTTTGATTATTCCATTTTATCTCTTCTGTTGGCTTTTTAGCTCTACTTATTATTTTAGTATTTGCTCTAGAGATTGTAATGTGCGTTTGAACTTCATCAATATACTTTGAATTACTATTTTGCTATGTCACGAATAACAAAAGAACCATATAACGAGATATTTCTATTTAAAATCCTGTCATTTGTGCTATCGTTTTCATACTATTTACTTTCTTTTAAGCATCACAGCTTTGTACTGTCTGTTGTCCAGTGTCTCAACTTCGTATATTTTTTTAGTTTTGTCATTGTTGACAGCAGGAGGTAACTTCAATGCCTTTAATTCTGCCACGGCCAGAACTGGTAGTCCCGGTTAATGTTTTGCAATTCATGGCAGTTGTTATTCTTTTTTTTCTTTTTTCTTTTTTGAAGTATAGTTGACCTACAATAACAGTTGTTATTCTTTTTGATGCTCAAAATGTCGCCTTTTAGCCAGTAGGCCAAAATGGCATTCTATGTGCATTTTTTGCTTGTTTTTATGTGATCTAGTAGGAGAGTTTGTGATGTCTTAGGCTTACTTTTACATTTCCTGCCCCACACTAAAATCAGTAACTGCTCTTGATTTATTGAATGCCTCCTGTGTGCTGGGTACATTGGATATATTAGCTTGAGTTAATTGTCTTAATTCTATGTGGTCAAAAATAGTATCCTGTAATAGAGGAGGAAATGGGAGCTCAGAAAGGTTAGGTAATTTGCCCGATGTCTGCCAGCCATCATCTGAATACTGTATGGCAGAAGTGTTGACAGACTATGGCCCCCAGAGTCAAATCCTGCTTTTGTAAATAAAGCTTTATTGAAACACAGCCATGCCCACTCTTGTAGCGGCTTTTGCACTTTAGCAGTAGAGTTGAGTAGTTACTGAAGAGACCGTCTGGCCTGAAAAGCCTAAAATATTTACTCTCTGGTCCTTTACAAACAGAAAGTTTGTTAATCCTGCTGTATGAGGTCCACACTCATTCGGGTTTCTTCCTGACAGCTAGCTCTTGTTTCCTGCCCAGTATTTCCTTCCTTAACATATGACTGTATTAAGGAGACAATTTTTCCTTGTGATCATACTGTTATAAACCCTCAAGGTGAATGTACTTCCTCGTAAAATTAGTTTTGCTCAAAAGAACGAGTGCAGGCATCGGTGCTAGTTAGCCCAAGTTTTTGATTCTGGCTCCACCTCTCTGTAAAATGGGAGTTATGATCCCTTCCTCACTGGATCATTATAAAGATAAAGTGAAATCCTATTAAGCCTAGTAAGTGTTCGGCCTACAAAAGGCCCTTCAGGTGGTAGTTATTATTATTATTATCATCATCGTCAATATTCTAAAAGTTTTGCTTCTATTTATAATTTGTTCAGGGGAGTTCAGACAATGCCTGGCACAGATACTGCAATGTACAGAGGGCTGCAGTCTGTAGAGGGCCTGGGGATGAGACAGAGCAGATTGGGAGACACAGAGTGAAACAGTCTTGCTATAAAACCTATAGAGGTTTTATATTGTGAGATATAGGAGACAAAATTGGAATATTAGGTTAATATTAAATTTTGGTGGATTTGAATGCAGGAAGAGCAGTTTCTACTGGTCATTTTCAAGCTTGTATGGAACTGTAGGATTCAGTCCAGGGAGATCATGGAAGAATGAGACACTTCCACGTTAGCTAGAGCAGTGCCTTTTTATCTGTCTCATGATTTGGGGTTCCACATGGATTTAGGTTGAACACATACTCCTAAAGGTGTTCTCTGGTGATGTCCAGAGTTTGAGGGGACGTTGGTCAGGGCTGAAGATGCAGACTGAAGCCATCTGGATGGCTGCAGTGCAGTGTGATATGGGGTAATTGCATAATTGGGCCAGCTATGGCTTTGTGTTTATAACACAGACTCTAAAGTCAGACTGCTTGGCTTCAAGTTCTTGACTTCAGAACTACATAGCTGAGTTAACTGTGCAGCTTACCAAACCTTTCAGAATCTGTTTTCTCATCTGTAAGATGGAGATAATAATAGTCCACTCACCACTCATAGTCTGTTAGGGTAGTTAACATGGTGATGGCATGGAGTATGTACTAAGTATTAGCTCTCAGCTCTATTATGTAGTAGTAGTGGGTGATGGACATCGATTGACATTTTTCTCGACTGTCATCCCCATTGCTTGATGGCTAATAAACAGAGGGTGTTCGACACATGGTTGTTGAATGAATTGTAAACGTTAGCTTATTAGAAATGGAAGCTCTCAAATGTGCCTGTTAACCAGAAGATAAATGGGTTAATCACACTTTGTTCTTCAAGTCGCTTGTGGAATGTGCTGCGGTGATTGTGTGATGTGCACATCGTAAGCAATGGAAGGTTCAAGCTAGCAAATTGCCCTATTAGATGTGCGCACTAAATAAGTCCACTGAGGACAGTCTCCCTTACTGCCACTTCCATGTGGTGATGTGTATCCTGCTCCATTGTTGTTGCTTTCAGCTGAGCAGAGAGAATGCCCTCAGCCCTGCTAGGTGCACTGAACTGGCTGCTCTCACAGGTAGATCCTTAGGGGAGATTTTGGTTATTTTGTCATAAGAGATTTTCCCAGCAAAACTGAGAGGAATGGGGTTTAATAAGAATATGAGTAGAAGGCAGTTGTAGGAACAACAGAATGTGGAATGAGAGTTAGTTTTAGGTGTTAGGAAGAGTGAACAATTTCATTTTAATAATCAGGTTCTATATATGTATAATTAAAAGCCATATGCACATGAGGGTCACCTGGGAGGCTCAATTCGTTGAGTGTCTGACTTTGGCTCAGGTCATGATCTCATGGTTCGTGAGTTCAAGCCCTGCATCGGGCTCTCTGCTATGTGCACAGAGCCTACTTCAGATCCTCTGTTCCTCCCTCTCTCTGCCCTTCCCCTGCTCGTTCTCTCTCCCTCAAAATAAATAAATAAACTTAAATAAAAATAATAAGCACATGAGAATGGTGGTTTTATAGATGTTACTGCTTAGCCTTCTTTAAGATTTAAGAATAATGAGAGTTGTTGTGTATTCACTATAATGAAAACATGAAGTAAATAGGTTACATATTATGGCAAAACTTGCGATGTAGTGTTTGAATGACTAAAATCAGGAAACATTAGGCAGTGTTTACAGGTTGTCAGACAATCACACACTTTCCCTGTCTGTAAAAAGGCGAAAATGGTACCTATCTTATAGGGTTGTTATGAGGATTAAATGAGTTGATTTGTATAAAGCGCTTAGCTTGGGCCGCCTGGGTGGTTTAGTTGGTTGAGTTCTGACTTCGGCTCACATCATGATTTCTTGGTTCGTGAGTTTGAGCCCCGCATCAGGTTCTCTGCTTGGGATCCTCTGTCTCACTGTCTCTGCCCCTTCCTCTCTCTCTCTCTCTCTCTCAAAAATAAACATTAAAAAAAAAAAAAAGAATAAAGTGCTTAGCTGAGTGTCTGGTACATGGTGAGTACATATGAAGGACAGGATGTTTGTACCATTCACCGAGTACTGAGTGCTTGTTGAGGGCCAGGTACTCAGCTGGTTGCTAGGGATAGCAGACAGTCAGACATTCCTTCAGGCAGTAATTATTTGTGGAGCATTTGCTATGTGCCAGGCATTATACTAAGTGCAGAAAAGATAACAGCTCATTACCTAGTGAAGGACAGGTACCACGATAGTGAGATCAGGTGCTGAGTACAAAAGGATGCATAGCATGTAGAAAGTCCCAGGCCCACGTGTTGTGTGGAGTTCAGCAGAGGGAGAAGCTCACTCACGCTGTCTGCTGAGAAAGCTCGCCATAAGCCCCAACCTTGTACAGGGGGGTTGCCATCTGTACTGGCTGCTGCACGATTCATTTAGTCATTTAACAGATATTTAGTGAATTCGTGCCATGTGCTTGGCACTGGGGATTCAGTGTTGAGCAGTGAAAGAAAGCTTCTGCCCTCTTGGAATGTATACTCTAATAGTGGAGATAGACATTAGTCATATAAGCAAATGTATACATGAATATTTGTAACAACGGTAAGTTTTACGAAGGTGAGGTATATAGTGTTTATTTTTATTTTTTATTAAAAAAAATTTTTTTTTAACGTCTATTTATTTCAAGAGAGAGAGACAGCGCGCGAGTGGAGGAGGGGCAGAGAGAGGCAGACACGGAATCCAAAGCAGGTTCCAGGCTCCGAGCTGTTAGCACAGAGCCTGACGCAGGGCTCAAACTCACGAACTGTGAGATTATGACCTGAGCCGAAGTTGAACGCTCAACCGACTGAGCCACCCAGGTGCCCCAAGAGATATATACTATTTATAAATAGGGGACTTTGACCTGGTCAGGGAAGGCTTTCCCAAGGAAATCTCTGAACTTAAATCTCACTCTGTATCCCTCTAAATTACAGCTCCTTGAGGGCAGGGACCTGTCCATTTTATTTGTTGTACATCTCCAGTTCCTAGAATAGCAGCTGGCATGTGGTAGGCACTCAGTAACTGTTTATTAAATGAAGGAAGGTATGACTGATCTGAATTCTAAAGGGAGAAGAAGAGTTAACGGGGACAGGGGAGGGAACTTTAGGCAGAAAGAATGGCATGTGCAAGGGACCTGTGTAGGCAGGGAGCAGATTACATTTGAGAGACTGACTGGAGGCCACATGTTAAGCAGACAGTGGGAGAGAGAGGAGTGCAGCCAGAGAGAAAGGCTGGAGCTAAGTCTAAGTGCCTTGGCAGCCACAGGAAAATTTTTGCTTTTTCTCTAAAGAGCAGTTGATTTTAAGCAGCAAGTATCACGATCCATTTTCATTTTGGAAAGGTTTCTTTCCTGTTCTATAGAAGACAGACTTTGGCAGGGGAATATGGGGCAACACTGAATGCAGAAGGGGTGCAAAAGATAATACCCGGGGACGCCTGGGTGGCTTAGTCATTTGGGCATCTGACTCTTGATTTCAGCTCAGGTCATGATCTCATGGTTCGTGGGATCGAGCCCTGCAATGGGCTCTGTGCTGCCAGCATGGTGACTGCTTGGGATTTCCTCTCTTCCTCTCTCTGTCTCTGTCCCTCCTCTGCATGCATGCGTGCTCTTTCTCTCAAAATAAATACACTTAAAAAAAAAAAAAAAGTTAACACCTGGACTTCCAGCGTTTGCTGCACAGGTAGATGTTGAGCTATTCTGTAAGACAGGAACATAGGTTTGTGCAGGCAAGTTCATGAATTTGGTCTTAAACCTGTTGAGTTTGAAATGCCTTTGAGTCCTGTAAATGGCCATTGAGAGAAGTCTGGGTTGGGGGTAAAAATCTTGAGAATATCTGCATAAAAGTTCTGGATGAAGCCGTGGGCATGAGTGAGATTGCCTTGGGAGAGAGAGGATGGATGAGAAGTGGGCCTAGGAGTTGAAAAACTCCAGCGTTGAAAGGTCAGGTAGAAGAGGATGAAAGTAAGGAGCTCCTGTGAGAAGTAGGACAAGAGCCAGGAGAGTGCTGGAGAATCCTGGAAGCAAAGGGAGGCGAATGTTTCAGAATAAGGAAGTGATCAGTTCTGTCCAGTGTTGAGGGAGTGAGCACTGGAAAGTCTCTTTTGGCTTTTCCGACTTGGAAACTCACTGGTAGCGGAGAGAAGGTAGCAGCTGGGGGGAGAGAAGGATCAAGAAAAGTTTATTTAAAAAAAATGTTTATTTATTTATTTTGAGAGAGAGAGAGAGAAAGAGAACCTGAGCTGGGGAGGGGCAGAGAGAGAATCCCAAGCAGGCTCTGCGCTAACAGCGTGGAGCCCAAGGAGGGGCTCAGTCCCCACGAACTGTGAAATCGAACTGTGAAATTGTGACCTGAGCCAGAATCAAGAGTTGGGCACTTAACCGACTGAACCACCCAGGCGCCCCCAAGGAAAGTTTTTTGTTTTTTTTTTTAATTTTTAATTTTTGAGACAAAGAGAGACAGAGCATGAATGGGGGAGGGGCAGAGAGAGAGGGAGACACAGAATCGGAAGCAGGTTCCAGGCTCTGAGCCATCAGCCCAGAGCCCGACGCGGGGCTCGAACTCACGGACCGCGAGATCGTGATCTGAGTCGAAGTCGGATGCTTAACCGATTGAGCCACCCAGGTGCCCCAAGTAAAGTTTATTTTAAAAGAAGTCTTGGTGACTTCTGGGTGACTCAGTCTCTTGAGCATCCGACTTTGGCTCAGGTCATGATCTCTCAGTTTGTGGGTTTGAGCCCTGCATCGGGCTCTGCACTGGCGGTACTGAGCCTGCTTGGGTCTCTGTCTCTCTCTCCCCCTGCCCCACTTGCTCTCTCTCAAAGTAAATAAATAAACTTCAAAAAATAAAATAAAATAAAGTAAAAGAAGTCTTGAATTTTGTTAATATGTCAGGAGTTACCAATTGAGAGGGAGAAGTTTAGCTGACAAGTTGAATGAGATGAATGGGCTTCCAGATGGAGAGAACTGCTCACACTAATCTGGAGGCTTAAAAGTGCTTATGTTTTGGGAGCAGTGAGTCGGTTGTCCGGGACAGCCAGAACAGAGGTGCGGGGGGAAGTGTGGTAAGAGGTATGTATGAAAAAGGTGAGCCCAAGGGGCGCCTCGGTGACTCAGTCAGTTAAGTGTCCAACTCTTGATTTCAGCCCAGGTCATAATTTCATGGTTCGTGAGTTCAAGTTCCACAGCGGGCTCCATGTTGACAGTGCCGACAGTGTGGAGCCTGCTTGAGGTTCTCTCATTCCCTCTCTCTCTCCCTCCCCTGCTCATGCTCGCTCCCTCTCTCTCTCAAAATAAATAATATATATGTACATACACACATACATATATATGTGTGTATATATATGTATTATATATATATAATATATAATATAGTATATATATTATATATATATAATACATATATGTATATATGTGTATATATATGTAGTATATATTGTATATATACACATATATATATAATTTTTTTTTTAAGAGGAAAAGGTGGGCCCCGTTACAAAGGACCTGGTGTGGGAGCTCTTGCCTTGGAATGCCTCTATATCACAACACGGTGACGAAGTCTGGCGAGATTACAGAGTGTGGTGTGAGAGGAGTTCAGAGTAGTTGGGAGATGTTAATGGTGAAAATAAGGGAGAGGTAAGGGCAGATGAGAGAGATTTAGCTATCTTTTCTTGGTTCCTGATTCCGTTCAGGGAGTTGTAGGGAAGAATGGGTAGAGAAAAGCACTGATGTTCTTTGCTCAGGAGGATGTTTAGATAATTGGGAGTATTAATATAGGGCATAGAAGGTTAGAGAGGAGCAGATAGGGAGTGGACACTTAGGGGACGATTTGCAGGCCTCAGTTGGGAAAACGAATGTAGGATGAGGACAGCTCAAGTCAGAGTTACAAACCCTTGGAAGTGGCCAGCTGAAGCCTCAGCATTGGGTGGTCTTCCAAGAGTCCAGGGTGTGTTTCCAGAGGTCTTCTGGCACTTCTGCTGCTGCTGTTAAAACCTAGTACACATTGGGAGCTTAAAAGCCACTGACTGCTGGGACTGTTTACCTTCATTTGCCTGTACAAAGAATTAGGGAATTGGCACAATGCTGGTTTTCCTACAGGACAAATAATTTTTCACTAGAGATGAAAAACCTTGAGAGACAGAGGTTGTATGTAGCTCAAACTATGGAGCCAGGCTGCCTGGGTTTGAATTCCAGCTCCTCCATTAAGAGCTGAGTGACCTTGGACAAGTCACTTTGCCTCTCTGATGACTCAGGTTTCTTGTCTGTAAACTTAAGAGGAGGACCTAATACTTAAGGAGAAATGCACATAAAACACTTAGAACAATGTTGACACATTTTAAGTGCTCAAAAAGTGGTAGCAGTGACCATAATCCTTGGTGGGGGGGGGGGGGGGGGTCTTGGATGCTGTTGTTCTATTGTTAAAGCACCAGATGGCGATAAAGTACTTGTGTCCTGAAGGATTCCTTGAGTAGATTGTTTTCTTTTTCAGATCCCTAATTTGTGCAGTGTGAAGTATTTCTTTGTGTGTTTTTTTTCTTCTCGAACTTCTGGTTGAAACCCATTTGTTTTGAGACTCTTATTTAACTTCTTTCATAAAATTTAAAAATAGATTTTTGGTTAAAGTAGCACACACACACAGGAAAAAATCAGATAATACAGCACAACTGTTAGTGAAAAGCATCAAACCATTACGTGGCCCACCTTGTTCTACACCCTGTCTTACTCCTCAGAAGCACCCACTTCTAACTGGTTTTATTGCCACTTAATTTTGAATAGCTGAATTTTATGTTACCTCCATCAAAATATTTAGCAATGTAACTATTAGTATTCCTTGTGGTTTGATACAGTGAGAATAGCATGAGTTTTATTATGTGCCTACTTTGTGACAGACACTATGATTGGGGTTCATCCAAGTTTTTGCTCTTCAGTAACTGGTCACTGGGGGAGGTAGTTAGTACAGTGTGGTAAGCACTTTGGGGGAGCATTTGGGAGGGAAGGCCCTGGCCTAACCTGGGATGAATGTCCGTAAATGCTTTCTGGAAGAGGTGACATCTGAACAGAGATGAAGATAAGACCTGGTTGGGCAGACTGGAGGGACAAGGGAAGGGTGCTCCCAGCCGGGGTAGTAGCAGGGTCACATACATACCAAGGCGAGATCATAGTGTCTCTGGGTAGCTGCAGCACGCTGGAGGGTAAGACTTTGGAGTCGGAGGTGGTGTGGTGGTAAAGCTGGCACTGAAAGTGCCAATCACGGGGGCATTTTATGCTGTATCAGAAACTTCGGCTCTTTTTCTGAGGATAATATGGAACCACCCAAGGGTTTTGATAGCAGAGTAAAATGGTTACATTTGTATTTTGTGAAGACCACCCTTGAAGCAGTCAGTATGCAGAATGAACTGTATGGCTTGAGGCCAGTTAGGAGATGATTAAAACAGACTAGGTGACAAATGGCAAGTACCTGAAATAAGGCAATGAGGGAAGCCAGAGGATGGGGATTGGGTTGGAAAAATGAAAGGAGATAGGGTCACCAGGCTTGTAGGGTAACGGAAAAGTCGAGAATGATTCCTAGGTTTCTGCTTCAGGTGGTAGGGTATGTGGTGGTGCCTGTACATGAGCTGGAAGGTCCAGGTGAAGAAATAGAAGGTTTCAAGCTCATTTTAGATGTGTTGAACCTGACTTAACTTTGGAGACATCTAAGTGGAGACCCTAGTACAGTTAGAATCGGTGGAGACGTTGCCATTTTGTTGCTTTGTCACCTTCATCAGGTGACTTACCAACTCTAAGCTTAGTTTCTTTTCCTGTCAAATGGGAATGGTAATCTCTACCATAGGGTCCTTATGTTCATTAAAAGGAAGAGCATCATTAACACCCAGCACAGGTTATGGCCACAGCAGGTGATCAGTGAAAATTTTTTTTTTTTTTCTCTTTTTTCTTTTTTCTTAGGCTTCAGAAGGACGAGAGTACTTTAGGTTTGTTGCTCTTGATATGAAGTCTACAGTGTTGTGTAATACAGTGTTCTATGGAAAATACCTGCTTAAAACACAAAATCTTGTATAGTTCATACTTTTAGCCATCACAGATTGCTTAGCATTTTGTCCTCAAAAAACATGTATGCTTTCCCAGTCACTGTGTATATTGCCACTTATCATTGACTTTCCCTCCTATTTAGAAAGCGTGCGCCTTCCTTAAGTCAAACCTTGATCCAGGCAATGTGGATTCCCTTTTCTATGCTGCCCAGTCCAGCCAGGCCCTCTCAGGGTGTGAGGTGAGTCCAGCTTCTACGTTTCTATATGCTTTACACTGTAATGTGTATTTTTAAAGGGGGAGGGTCATGTCAGATTAATTTTTTTTTTTTTAACAATAAGGATCCATTAGTGTGGGTGGGAATTCCATTCTTGTGATTTTATTTTTCTTGAGGAAATGGAGTTTATTTTTTTCTCCGAGTTTTCACTTTTCATGGCTTTTCAATAATTTTTCCTGTAGTTGCCTCTCTTCTGGGAAGCCTAGATTTTTCTCTCCAACTCCCTTTAACTTTTAAAAATGTTCAGAGTAAAAGAAGAATGTCCCCATGCCAGATTTCTGGAAATCCGTTTCATTGAACATAGGAGAACCATACAAATAGACAAGTGACTTGCCAGAATCTTTTAAAGTGTTATGCTGAGTTCCTACAGACATTGAATTCTGGTGTCCGAGCAGTTGAGGAGGGACAACCATGTGCTAGCTGGGTGGTATGACTTCGGCGGTCTCTCTGTGTGTTGTTTGCCACAAGCTACCAGCACCTGTTCTAAACTCTATGTCTGCCAATCCTTTCTTAGATCTCTATTTCAAATGAGACCAAAGATCTGCTTCTGGCAGCTGTCAGTGAAGACTCATCCGTTACCCAGATCTACCATGCAGTGGCAGCCCTAAGTGGCTTTGGCCTTCCCTTGGCTTCCCAAGAAGCACTCGGTGCCCTTACCGCTCGCCTCAGCAAGGAAGAGACTGTGTTAGCGTAAGTCACCATGTCGAGCACTTTTCAGACTTCATTTGTGTCAGAGACTGTCCTGAGAGGGTTCGTCCGCTGATTTCAGCACATGTTTTCTGGGCATCTACTATGTGCCATGTGCTCTGCCAGGCGCTGCAGACACGATATTAAATTAAGACAGGGAAGGTCCCTGTCTTGGTGGACTCATCTGGACACCGTGTTCCTCAAGATACTGAGTCAGAATATAAACACACTGCCATATAAAGACAGAATTGCTTCAGGGGCACCTGGGTGGCTCAGTCGGTTAAGTGTCCGACTTCAGTTCAGGTCATGATCTGAGTTTGTGAGTTCAAGCCCCACATCAGACTCTGTGCTGACAGCTCGGAGCCTGGAGCCTGCTTCGGATTCTGTGTCTCCCTCTCTGTCTGTGTCCCTCCCCTACTTGTGCTCACTCTCTCTCAAAAGTAAGTAAATAAACAAACATTAAAAAATTTTTTTAAAATAAAAAATTAAAAAAAGAGAATTGCTTTTGAGGTTAGAGGCTGAAGCAGGGGAGGAGATAACCGAGGGAAAGTGAGGCCAACAAGCCACGTGCATCTTTGTTGAGGTTTGGCTTGGGCACAGTGAGCTGTTGGCAGTGGAGGCCCTGCACTGGAGGAGGGCTTATAGGATCCCTTGAAGCTGTGACAGACAACATCTGCTGGGAGAAGTGTGTGCTCAGAGGAGAGAGCATTCTAGGAATCAGACTCTACTACTCTGCAAAAGCTTAGGTGAAGGAGAAGCACTTATAGGAAAGGAACTCTGAGCAACTTTCCTGTTTATTATAAATTAATGTTTTAACGGACTTGAGGATGTTTACTAAACTTTTTTTTTGTCATTAGTGAAATGCATTTAAAAATTTTTTTTCATGTTTATTTTTGAGAGAGACAGAGACAGAGTGCGAACGAGGGAGGGACGGCAGAGAGAGAGGGAGACACAGAATCCGAAGCTGGCTCCGGGCTTTGAGCTGTCAGCATAGAGCTCGACTCGGGACTTGAACTCATGAACTGTGAGATCATGACCTGAGCCAAAGTTGGACACTTAACCGACTGAGCCACCTAGGTGCCCTGATTAGGGAAATGCATTTTAAAGTTTATTTACTTATTTTTGAGAGAGACAGAGACAACGTGAGCAGGAGAGAAACAGAGAAAGGGCGGGGGGGGGGGAGGGAGAGAGGAAGAGAGAGAGAGAGAGAGAGAGAGAGAGAGAGAGAGAGAGAGAGAGAGAGAGAATCCCGAGCAGGCTCTGCCCTGTCAGCACAGAGCCCTGTGTGGAGCTCGAACACACGAAACCATGAGATCATGACCTGAACCGAAACCAGGGCGCCCAGGATATTTATTAAAGTTAAAAGTGATTCTATGTGTAGTTTTTTTCTTTAACACTGAAATTCCCCACTTATAACAGTACATGTATTTTTTGTTTTGTATTTGTCCCCCATTCAGTTGCAACCCCTGAAAGGAGGGGGAGCACCTGGCCTCTTGTTATTTGTTTAGCAAGATGTTGGTGACACCAGTTCCCTATTGCAGATAGTTCAGTTGTTTCCCAGATTTTTGGGTTTTTTGTTTGTTTGTTTGTTTTTGTGGGGAGGGGGTAAGATCAAAATGTTTTTAAACTTGAAATTTTGTTAAGGGCAGGGCTCACAGTCAGTTGACATTCTCTCTCACTCACACCCTGTTCATTTGCACACGGTCAGTAAGTAATCAGTGACTTTGGGGCTACTTTTCCCAGGGCTGACGTCTTGTACACACTTTGTCCAGTGCTTGGCCCTGCAGTCCTTTGCTTTCAGGTCACATTATTTTGATCTCCTCTCATAATCCCTTGGGAGAAATCCCCAGGGATCCCCAGTGAGATCCATAGTATCATGTCCAGATATCCCTGTCATCAGTGCCTCAGTCTGGTGCCATCTTCTACAGCAAAACTTTCCTTTTCCCTCCAAGCAAAAAAGAAAGTTTCCCTCCTCAAAATCCCAGAACAGGAAAAAATACAAAGAAAGTACATCTATTTTGGAGTCAGTTATACTTGGTTATATGGTTATACTTTGAACACCAGCTCTGTTCCTTTCTTGCTCTGACTTTGGGTTAGTTACTAACTTCCCTGAGCCGCATCTATAAAATGAGCCCAATAATCCTTACATCATAGAATAAATGTCAGGATTAAATGAGATAATGCATGTGAAGGAGCTCTTGCAGTGCTCAGTTCTTAGTGGGCTTGCACCAAAAGCTCCTTCTCTAGAGCATTTCCTTCTTAGTCTCTTTCTTAGGAAGCTGGTTACTTCCTCGGTTTTCTGTAGTTCTTTCTCTTTTAGATTGTAAGCTTCTTTATTTGTGGTGTGCACACAGCATGGTGCATGGGAGGTGCCCAACAAAGAGTTTATAAAGGCTGAAATTGTACTTTGATGTTTCTGTTTTCTTGTAGAAAGCGTGCAGGTAGAAAGAGCATGTGCTTGGGATCGAGGAGAACTATGTTCAAATCCAGACTCTTCTACTTAATATCTTTGTGACCAACACCAAGAGCTTCAACCCCCTTAAACCTCAGTGTTTTCATATGTAAAACAGAGAGAGCGGTATCTGTCTCATAGGGTTATTGTGAAGATCAAACTGGCAGGGTGCCTTATATAACATTACTACTGACTTGCCCTGTGTAAGGAAATTGGATCTAAATTAGGACTTGTAAATGGGTCATCTACATTTAAGTGGACTTATTCTAGGATATGAATGTTCATAAACTTGTCTAGAATGGAGAAAAAAAAATTGTAGGTTTGAAGGAACCATCTGAAAAGATGCCATTGTGGTGTCCTATAACCTAATTTCTTTAAATCATTTGCTGTATATTAGCAAGACAAGATCGGCTTTCTTAGTGTTTGAAAAAGTACTTCAGAGGGAAAGAAATTGCTGACTGGGGAATAAGTAATTAAAGCCAGTGACAAAACTTTTCAAAAGCTAAGTGGATTAATTTCAGTCTAAAAACTTCTGAAGTTGTTACCAGCATGACACTCACTCGTTCTAAAGAAGAGAAAAATGATACCTTAATTGAAAAGTTCTTTCTTGGCTGTCTTAGCAACCTTTTCTGGCCTCAGCATTTATCACGGGCAGATGTGGGATTTTATCTTGTTTGGAAATTCAGGTTTCGTTTTCTCTAGTGCTTTTTAACAACAAAGATCCCATGGGAGTCATTGAATACTCTGGGGCTTTCCTGTCCATGGACTGTAACTCCCCTATTTTCCAACTTGTCATCTTAATGGAATTAATTTTCCATAGAGGGAATCTAAATTGTTATGATCTCAATGAAAGCAGATAAATTCTCTCTCTACATTCCCCAACACATTGACCTGATTGATAAATGGTGGTTTTATATAAAGGCCCAGTCGTGTCTTGGGAAATAGGTAACTATTCTGGGGTTGAGTAGCAGTGGCTTAACCACCAGGGGTCCTCAGCTTTATGCATTCTAGAAAAGCAGCATTTATATTTTCCAGGTTATCTGCACTAAGAGAATAGAATCTAATAAAAAAATCTTATGCATACATACCTTTCACATTCTGCCTTGAAAGTTTGTCTTACAGGAATATATTCATGAGTGGATAAAACTACATGAATAAGGCATAAAAACAATGAAGTACTGATACATGCTACAACATAAGTGAGCCCTGAAAACATGCTAAGGGAAAGTATAAGGAACCAAATACAGGTTACATGTTATCTGATTCCATTTACATGAAATATCCAGAATAGGTAAATCCATAGAGACAGATGCAGATTGGCGTTTACCAGGGGCTGTGCCCATTAAGCTGGGAAGCAAGTGCTTAATGGGTACGGGGTTATCTTTTAGACTGATGGGAATGTTTTGGAACTAGACAGAAGTAGTGATTGTACAACATTGCGAGATACATACTAAATACCACTGAATTGTTCACTTTTCAAATGGTTAGTTTTCTAATGTAAATTTCACTTCAATTTAAAAATATTTAGAGAGATGAGTAAGGGCTATCTGTTACAGCATTGTATGACTTAGGACAACATAAATGTTTATCACCTGGAGATTGAGTAAATTCTGGTACATCTAAACAGTACGTACTATGTCATGGTTAATAAGAATGAAGTACATTTATATGTACTCATGTGGAAAGTTGTCTACAACGTATCATTAAACTAAAAATAAGTTGGAGAACAATTATCTTTTAGGAGTAGGTATTATAGGAATTTTAACTTTCTTCTTTAGTAATGTATTGCTTGAAGTTCTGACAAATATGTACTTTTATAATCAGAAATAAATGGTAGGAAAAGAAAAAGGGAATACATTCTGGTTTCAGAACTGAATTCCTTTTATCTTATTTAATGCCTGAAGGATTAAGTGACTTTCAGGTCTCCCAGCAGGGTGATGATAGCACAAGTATTGAACATTCAACATGTGTTTCCTGAAGCCTTCTTGTTTATAACACATTCATCTGGTTTGCTCCAAATTCTACCCAACAATCTGCATATGTAGATTCTATAATATTCTTTGGTCTTAGAGTAAGAAAAGTAGAAAGTTAACAGGCAGCTAAGTTCTGCCTAGCACAGTTTCTTGTACAACATACAGCTTGGTTGAATTCAATTCTGTTCTCCTGAAGAGCGTATCTCTTTTAAAACTAAGTAAGTCTTAGTCTCAGTGTTCTGTGTGTGATGACACTAGGAGCAAAACATATTTTCAGAGGAGAGTGAACCTGTGCTCCCTCTCTTCCCTGTGCCCACGGTACTTATTTCAGGTCATGTTGCCTGGACTGCCTTCTCTTGCTGTTATGATCTTTGTAATATGATGTCCTTTCCCAACTGGATTATGATTAAGTTCCTTAAAGACTGAGACTGTGTTATACTTGTAAAGAACAGGAGAGGGGTATTCTTGAAAGTGTCCCAATATAGGAAAGAGTGAGTAGATAAACGGAGATTTGCCATTCATTGGGGTTGTACTCTTTATCTTCCAGAACGGTCCAGGCTCTGCAGACAGCATCCCACCTGTCCCAGCAGGCTGACTTGAGGAGCATTGTGGAGGAGATTGAGGTGTGAATTTATTTTGCCAAATGAATTTCGCAGCTCCTGTCTTTGAAACCCTTTAGAAGAGTCTTGCAGAGAGACATGCATGGTTTATTTTGGCCAGTTACATTTCTTTTCATATCCATGGCACACTTATGTTCTTTGTATCAGAGCAATATGTCCTAGGAGATATTTGTTCAGGTAGGATAGCTACACCATCAATAAGGCAACAGACTACTTTTGCAGCCTTTTGTAGGTATAGGTTCATAGTCCACAGATTTTAGAGCCTAACAAACCTCAAATTCAGATATTTTTTAATGCTACTCATTACTTTGTAATCTCAGGCAAATTTTTAATGTCTGAGCCTCAATTCCTTGTATGGGGTTGTAGGAACAAGTGAGGTTCTCAAGTCCCTAGTACATAATAAGTGCTCAGCAAGTGGTCACTGTGTTTTTATTACTCCATCCTTTCCTTTACCTAGGACCTCCTGCTGCTCAGAGCCTACTCTCATGGACTGCATAGTCAGTGATGACAGGCAGTCCACACAGTGTCATCACTGGGTGCCCCACCCAGTGTGGGCACATTAGCTGCCCCCTCATATTGCCCAGAAGAGGTATATGTCTCTGTTCATCCTTTAGAGCATTGAATAAGAGAAATGC
This sequence comes from Lynx rufus, assembly GCF_022079265.1. NCBI lineage: Eukaryota > Metazoa > Chordata > Mammalia > Carnivora > Felidae > Lynx > Lynx rufus. The sequence goes on along the minus strand of NW_025814896.1, from coordinate 22,360,788 downwards.
TCTGCTCTGTAGGTTGTATCCAAAAGGATGGCCATGGGATCCGCCTGTGTCACGATGCTTCCTGGGTGCACTGCGGCCTGGCCCACTGGCCCTCTGCCCAGAGCAGGGCTTAGGCTTGAGTATAGGGGTCAGGGAAGGAACACTCCCAGGGCTGCAGCAGATACTGTTCTCTTCAGATGCCTGTGTGATATTCTTCACTCTGTGCCTAAGCATCTTAATTGAGAAAGTGCTAAATGTCAGAGGTGTTCTTCAGATTTGGAGTGTGATTTCTCAAAACTGTCTGCTCGGGGCGACAGGTTTGTTCATCTTGTTTCTGTTACCACTTGACTTCCAACATGTGTCCATTTTGTTGTGACAGGATCTTGTTGCTCGCCTGGATGAACTGGGAGGTGTGTATCTCCAGTTTGAAGAAGGACTGGAAACAACAGCATTATTCGTGGCTGCCACTTACAAGCTCATGGACCACGTGGGGACTGAGCCATCCATTAAGGAGGTACCTGATAATTCTCAAGCATGAAAGCCAAAGGGGTTGTTGACTTTATCTGCTAAGAACAGCTTTTTTCAGAGGGGGCTGTGTAGTTAGCCTCGGGACGTAGTCACCCAGTGTCTTGAGTTAGGCATTGAAAATGAGAAACAGAAAGATGTAATGCCTGTCCTCAAGAAACTGGTTGTCAGTGGGATGGACATGTAAACAAATTGTCACGCTTGCGTTATTTTAATTTTTTATTGTTTTTTTTTTTTCTCACAACACTTAACAGTTTATAAAGCATTTTTATGTGTGGCTCATTTGATCACCATAGGAAATCTGTGAGTAATATGCTCAGTCAGATTTGGTCCCTCTCTAGAGTGGCAACGTGACATGTGTGAGGACACACAGATAATAGGTGGGAGAGATGCCTCTAAACCAGGTCTCCCCATGCTACAGGCTCTCTCCTTCCCATGTGTTATGAAATGGATGTCCAGCTTTCTTGTTCCTGTACTGCAAAACTGCCTCTTCTGCCTCCCACCTCAGCCTCAGCAGTGGCTAAATGGCTAAATCTTAGCTAATCTTTGCCGATTGACATAGTTTTCTGAGAGGCATATGTTTCTACAGACATCTACCAAGAGTTAATTCTTCTTTTTTCTTTGTTTGTTTGTTTTTTTCAAGAGGAACTGGTTAACCTGCAAGAACCTTCGGCGGGAATGTGTGTGGGAAATCTTTTTTGAGTTGGGCCCTCTTTGTACCCCTTGTTTGTGAGAAGGTTACCAACCCTTAACTACAGGATTTAAAATACAAGATGCTGTTGTTTTCATTTTAGGAGAAGAGATCTGGGTTCCAAGTTAGAACTTTCATTTCTTTTAAGCATTTTGAGTTCTGTGCTGAGTTTCTTCAAGTAAATAGTAAATACTTATCTGCATTGGGTAATTTGAATTAATTTTATATTTTCTCTGGAGGATATGACCTAATAATTTATTCATGTGTTAGCATTCTTCTGTTGTCTTTTGTTTACCCTAAGTGTAGAAGGTCTGGAGATCCCATACTCTCTTAATTTCTATGACGGGTGAAAGTGCAGGAATGTGGGTCTTATGGTACAAATCATTAAGGAACTCTCCTGTACACAGCAGAGTAGATGAATTGGCAATATACTACATATACAACTTAAACTTTTTCTTGCTTTATTCCCAAGCTTCTATTCACCAGGTATTTTGGCTGGAGTAATTTTGCTGTCACTGCTTTTGACATAACCATTCTGGTGAACAGTCCTCCATTTTAACATGTCAACAGCCTAGTGATGGAAAAATGTAATTGGTACAATTAAAGAAAATTATTTCATGTCGACTGTGAATAACACTGTCGGGAACAAGGGAGCTCTTTTGTTAGATTGTAGATTTTAAAAAACAAAACTGATTGAAGTGAAAAATGTTTCCTCTTAAGCACACAGCCTCCAGAATTTTAATAATGCCTTTTAGGTTCCACATTTTTAAAAAACTGCTTTCACTTTTCTCCTCTAAACAGCCCATTAGTTCTTAATGGAAAGTTATTTTAGTTTGTTTCTAATGTATATGTTGGTTATAAGGTTTGGTCTTATGAATTCAAACTTAGCCCCAGTGTACTGCCCAGAGGGGGTTAGGGAGAGAAGTTGGCTTAGCTCAGAGAGTGAGAAGAATCAGGAAAGAACATATTTTATTCTGGAAGGACTCGGGACAAATAGACTTCCATATAAATTTGGGTCGTTTTTTTTTTTTTTTTTCCTCCTGTTACAACTTGTAGGACTTACTTAACCTTCTTTAGCCTCACTTTCCTCATTTGAAAAACATTGATAATATCGATCTTTTCAGGGTTTTAATCAAGATTTGAGTTCATGCATGTCAAGCACCTGTTACAGTGCATGGCACATATGGTAACCTGGAACATAAGGTTACTGTTGTATGTATTTTGTCATATACTTTCATATCTCAGTAGTTATCTTGCATTTGTACAGTAAGCATTCAATAAAAGGTTGACAAATAAATGTGTCAATTTCAGTTTGAACCAGAAGATGGAAAAAAACAACCAAATCAGATTTTAATCTTTTAAAAAAAATTTTTTTTTTTAACGTTTATTTTTGAGACAGAGAGAGACAGAGCATGAACAGGGGAGGGGCAGAGAGAGAGGGAGACACAGAATCGGAAACAGGCTCCAGGCTCTGAGCTGTCAGCACAGAGCCTGATGCGGGGCTCGAACTCACGGACCGTGAGATCATGACCTGAGCCGAAGTCGGACGCCTAACCGACCAAGCCACCCAGGCGTCCCAGGTTTTAATCTTAACATTTGCTTTTCACCTTCTCGGTCAGTTTGGATTAATGGCTGAAAGATCCTCCTTGTGAACACCAAGAAGCAGATAGAGAATGACTTCAGCTAGTGGGGAACGAGGGGTGGCTCTCCCACCTTCCTGCCGGAGGAGGATCTCAAGCTGCATTTCTCTTTTCTTTCAGGATCAGGTCATCCAACTAATGAATGCAATCTTTAGCAAGAAGAACTTCGAGTCACTCTCAGAAGCCTTCAGCGTGGCCTCTGCTGCTGCTGCACTCTCTCAAAATCGCTACCATGTGCCAGTTGTGGTTGTGCCCGAGGGCTCTCCTTCTGACACTCACGAGCAGGCTATCCTTCGGGTATGGCTTCCACGTCCAAACTGTGTCACTCTTCTTGCTGTTTCCAGTGTAAGGCTTTCAGAAACCTGGCCGTAACCCACCACCACCACCCCCCCCCGCCCCACCCCTGGACACACCCATTAAATGTAGAGCAAGGCTCATTTCCCTTAGCCTGAAACTGGGGACATGACCCCTGGGTGAACTAGTCACAGAACCCTTCAACTCCATCCAAAAAAAGCTCTCCCCTCCCCTCGGAGGATTTTAAACAGTAAGGCTTTCAAGAAATTAAATGCAAGAAAATTGCATTTTAGGGTTTGTAACACCAGGTGTATAGAGAAAGCTTGCTTTATTTATTTATTTTTTTGAATTAAAATTTTTTTTTTCAACATTTATTTATCTTTGAGAGAGAGAGAGAGAGAATGAGCAGGGGAGGGGCAGAGAGAGAAGGAGACACAGAATCTGAAGCAGGCTCCAGGCTCTGAGCTGTCAGCACAGAGCCTGACATGGGGCTTGAACCCATGAACTGTGAGATCATGACCTGAGTGAAGACCGACGTTTAACTGACTGAGCCATCCAGGCACCCTGAGAAGGCTTACTTCTAAAAGGCATTTTCCAGTACCAGAACTTTCTAACTATGTTATTTAAAGACCACTTTTTAAATTTCCCAGTAATTCTGGTGCTTGAAGTTGTTAACACCAGGTCTCTTCCTCCTGCTGTTGACAGTATGTCTTTCTGCCTCTTCGTAGCACAGCCCTCCTTCTCACTTAGCAGCAAGCATAGACTGCTCATGCTGACTCTCTGAACTTTTATGCTGCCTGAATCTCTGAGTAAATGTACAGATCTTGAATATGCATAGAGTTGTCATCTCAAATGGGGCTTTTGTTGCTGTTGTTTGGAAATCCGTGGTAAGCTAAGATCTTCATAAGAAATTAGCATTTTATTTATGCCTAAACATGGGGGTTCCACACAGGACAGTTGCATCAGTTCTACCCTGGTGGCCTCTCCAGATGCTCTCCTGAGGAAGTGCCCTTTCCTTCAAAACCACCTCTCCTCTCCCTGCTTACACCCACACGCCCTCAGCAAAGGCTAGTGTGAGAAATAGCCTGATTAACATAGTTCACCATGAGTTGTGAGTGGGCGGCTAAGAGAACAAAGTAGTATTGGTTTCGTAGCTTGATAGGCTTGAGGTTGAGTCTTAGACCAACCACTTAACTGGCCTCAGCTTCTTCATCTGTAAAGTAGAGATGGTGCTGTTTATTTCAGATGATCAATAAAGGGGGGGTGTATGTAAAGAGCCTATCCTCACCTGAAGAACGAGATTATTAGACAAGGTCATCTTTAATATCCTCCCTACCTCTAATATTCTATAATCTATCCCATTACCAATCTCCTTGTGTTTCCTGTGTTTGATTTCTGATAGACTGTAGACCAGAGTCAGTGAAGATGTCCTGCAATGAGGTGTTTTTTCCCCTGCAGAGCTGGCTTCCTATGGATAAAGTACCCCAGAAATGAAATTTTGTACTCCTTCAGTCTTTGTTGCTACAGATAATTTTCGAATTTATTTCTAGTTGCAGGTCACCAATGTTCTGTCTCAGCCTCTGACTCAGGCCACTGTGAAACTAGAACATGCTAAATCTGTTGCTTCCAGAGCCACTGTCCTCCAGAAGACTTCTTTTACCCCTGTAGGGTAAGTGCTGATTTTATTTTTGCAGGGCACCAATAGACTTGTTTTGTCTGTAGCCAATATAACCCAAATTAATATGGATATTACAAAATGCCCCCATGGTTAGGTAAATTTGACTTACTGATATCAAAATCCTACAGTCATAGAAGAAAAGGATTTTTAAAACCAAAAGAGGGGTACCTGGCTGGCTTAGTTGGTAGAGCATGGGAATCTTAATTTTGGGGTTATGAGTTCAAGCCCTATGTTAGGTGTAGACATTACTAAAAAAATAAGTAAATAAACTTAAAAAAAAAAGCCAACTAGAAGAATTGTGCTTTAGTTTTATTGTTTCCTTCCCTATCTATTTCTAGTTGTCTCTGTCTTGTCATTGTGATGTAAGTAGCTGGTTTTAAATTTAATATTTAATTTTTTTCTGATGTGTAAGTAATACATATTTATTGTAGTAAAAATATGGAAAAACACAAAAAACAAAAATTGCCCATAATTCTACCATCTAGAGGTAACTACTGTTCACATTTTGTTGTCTTTTTTGGTCAACCTTTTTTCTTTTTTTTTTTTTTTTTAAATTTTTTTTTTTTTCAACGTTTTTTATTTATTTTTGGGACAGAGAGAAACACAGCATGAACGGGGGAGGGGCAGAGAGAGGGAGACACAGAATCGGAAACAGGCTCCAGGCTCCGAGCCATCAGCCCAGAGCCTGACGCGGGGCTCGAACTCACAGACTGCGAGATCGTGACCTGGCTGAAGTCGGACGCTTAACCGACTGCGCCACCCAGGCGCCCCTGGTCAACCTTTTTTCTATGCAAATAGGTGTGTGTGTGTGTGTGTGTGTGTGTATATATATATATATATATATATATATATATATATATGTATGTATATGTATATGTATATACAAAGCCATTCGTATATGTGTCCATGTATATATATGTGTGTGTGTGTATGTACATGTTTTTTTAAATATTTTAAATATTTAAATATTTATTTTTGGGAGAGCATAAGCGGGGGAGGGGTAGAGAGAGGGGGACAGAGGATCCAAAGCAGGCTCTGTGCTGACAGCAGTGAGCCCCATGTGGGGCTTAAACTTACAAGCTGTGAGATGATGACCTGAGCCAAAATCGGATGCTCAACTGACTGAGCCACCCAAGTGCCCTGCAAATAAATATATTTTTAACTGAATAAGGATTATGTTTTGTCTATAACAATATGTCATGAACATTTCCCCGATAGGATTAAATATTCTTCTTTAGTCTTATTTGTAATGGCTGTATATTGTTAGATAAATTTTAAAAGAATTAAGGATCAATTTTTATAAGAGACTTTGTTAAGTGTTAAATTAGTAAGCTAATGAGATCGGGAATATTCATTTCTTTTTTTCTTTTAAGGAAGCTCTAGGCCCAACGTGGGGCTCTAACTCCCAACCCTGAGATCAAGAGTCATACATATCCTCTATAGATTGGGCCAGCCAGGTGCCCCGAGAATATGCATTTTTTAGACCGTGATAAAAATACACAGGCTGGGGGCGCCTGGGTGGCGCAGTCGGTTAAGCGTCCGACTTCAGCCAGGTCACGATCTCGCGGTCCGTGAGTTCGAGCCCCGCGTCGGGCTCTGTGCTGATGGCTCAGAGCCTGGAGCCTGTTTCCGATTCTGTGTCTCCCTCTCTCTCTGCCCCTCCCCCGTTCATGCTCTGTCTCTCTCTGTCCCAAAGATAAATAAACGTTGAAAGAAAAAAAAAAATTAAAAAAAAAAAAAAAAAGAAAAAGAAAAAAAAAATACACAGGCAATATGTGAAATTAAAAAGCAAAAATTTTTTAGGAATGGTGAGCGCAATGGTAAAAGACATTGGGGATTTTGCTATGTAATTAGAGTTAAGAATTCTCTACCTTTTTCCCCCTTTAAAATAAAAGTTACTGATATTTTTATAAAAGTAAGATATGCCATTTTAAGGAAATTCACAAAACATAGGAAAGTAGAAATAATACATAAAATTACCTACGATTATACTGCTCTGCATCCAGCTTTTTGAACATTTCTACTCTCTTTCTTTTTTTTAAACATAATAGGTTTCATACTGTAGACTGTTTTGCATTTAATTGTGGAAGTCTACCCAAAGGAGGTGGGTTTTAGGAGCTGAGAGGAGGAAACAAAGGGAAAAAAGGGACTTTAGAATCTTGAAAGAGGAGGTCATTTTATTTTATTTATTATTTATTTTTTATTTTAGAGAGAGAAGAGAGTGCAGGCAGGGAAGAGGGGCAGAGGGAGAGAGAGAGGATCTTGAGCAGCTTCCACACTCAGCCCAGAGCCTGATGTGGGGCTTAATCCCACGACTTTGGGATCATGACCTGAGCCGAAATCAAGAGTCAGTCGCTCCACTGACTGAGCCACCCAGACGCCCCTTGAAAGAGGAGGTCATTTGAGATTGGTCTCAAGTTTTCCCCACACCATATTCCGTGATTGAGCAGGAGGTTGCCCAACTGGGGTGGGAAGCTAAAAGGTGAAGTGGTGTAGCCCTGGATGGTCTCAAGGAGGGCGGCATGTGGCCCATTTGGTACATTCATGGCTTTGCTGTGTGAGTTCTTGCTAACCCTGCTGTCATTTTTAACAGGGATGTTTTTGAACTAAACTTCATGAATGTCAAATTTTCCAGTGGTTATTATGACTTCTCTGTCAAAGTTGAAGGTGACAACCGTTATATTGCAAATAGTGTAGAGGTGAGTGCTTTTCTTTCGTCCCCATTAAATCCAATGAAATGACCAAGTGGGCACGCAGCATTAATTAATATTGACCTCACTTTACTACCAAGTTAATGTGAATATGTTAAGAGAAGGGTAGGTTTAAACTATGCTGTTTGACAGACTTCTCCAAGATGTTGATCATAGTGGGTTTTGTTTATAAATTACTCATTTTCTATTATAATTTAGTGTTACTATCTTACATAAAATTTAGGAAACAGAAAAATAAAAACCACCCATAACGTCACTGAGACATAAATATTCTTGTAATGTTTTACATGGTAGGTCTTGATAGGTTTAGAAAAGTGCTTGATGCTAAATTAGGTGATGAAAATCATCAAGTGACAACACACTGTAGCAAGGCTATCTGGGTAAAGTACAAAAGAATGTCAGTAAGTTTCATAATGAATTGTGTTTCAGATGTTTAGCTGCCTCTAGTTGTGTTGAAGATCTGAAGCAGTTAAAAAAATTTTTTTTTAATGTTTTTTATTTATTTTTGAAAGAGAGAGAGAGAGACTGAGCAGGGGAGGAGCAGAGAGAGAGGGAGACACAATTCAAAGCAGGCTCCAGGCTCTAAGCTGTCAGCACAGAGCCTGATGAGGGGCTCGAACTCACAAACTGTGACATCATGACCTGAGCCAAAGTCAGACGCTTAACCGACTGAGCCACCCAGGCACCCCCCAAAGCAGTTTTAAATTTTTTTTTTCAACGTTTATTTATTTTTGGGACAGAGAGAGACAGAGCATGAACAGGGGAGGGGCAGAGAGAGAGGGAGACACAGAATCGGAAACAGGCTCCAGGCTCTGAGCCATCAGCCCAGAGCCCGACGTGGGGCTCAAACTCACGGACCACGAGATCGTGACCTGGCTGAAGTCGGACGCTTAACCGACTGCGCCACCCAGGCGCCCCCCAAAGCAGTTTTAAAGATGGAAAACTATGCCTCATTTATCTGATACCTTGGGAAGGAGGTACTTCACATTGGTGGTTTTCCCAGCTAATTCAAGTATACCCCTTTAGGCACTGTGGCTTTCATTTCAACCTGTTTCACAGAAGTTTATTTAAGATGAATTATACATTTTCTTTTTTCTTTTTTTTAAATACATTTTTTAAATGTTTATTTATGTATTTTTGAGAGAGTGCACAAGTTGGGGTGACAGAGAGATAGAGGGAGACACAGAATCCGAAGCAGCTCCAGGCTCTGAGCTGTTAGCACAGAGCCCAAGGCGGGTCTTGGAACTCGTGACCTGAACTAAAGTTGGAAGCCCCTACATTTTCCTACTTTCTTAAACTATGGGATATGGTTTAACCTTTTCTTATTCTGAATTAGAATCATCTGTACAAACCCTTTATTGAAGTCCTTTGACATGAGAAGCATAGGTCTTTATGCTTTTGCTTACATTATTTTAGTCTTCTGACAACCCTAAGGCATGGGTGGAGCCATCTTCATTTCACAGATGCAGCTCAAAGGGGTAGAGTAACTTGTCCAAGGTCACCCAGCCTGTACTTGGGTGGATTCCCTGCACAATAGTTTGGTTAGCGTTCTCTGGTGAAGATACAGCTGGCATAGAGCCTGCAGAGCTGTGTGCAGCTCCAGCAGCTGGCCTTTTTATGATATTACTTTCTCCTTTCAGCTGTCACTTCTCAATGTTTTTGTCACTGTGTCTTTGCTGCATCTACTTGCTTATATTGTCATTTATTCTGTTGGATGACGGGGAATTTGGAGTGGCCCTGTGCCTTTCTTTGAGTAATTGAATATGTGCTGTTTGTGATCACTCTTTTCTTCACTATTCAAGTATCATTTCCCACTCACTTTTCTTTAAATTTATTTTTATTTTTTTAAGTAAACTCTATGCCCAACATGGAGCTTGAACTCATGACCCCAAGGTCACAGGTCACATACTCCACTGACTAAGCCAGCCAGGCATTCCTCACTTTTTTAAATTATACTTTTTCATTTTTTTCCATCTTGAAATAATTTCGAAGTTGCAAAAATATAAAGTATACAGTTTTTAGTTTTTTGAGTTTAAAAAAATTTTTTTAATGTTTATTTATTTTTGAGAGAGAGAGACACAGAGTGTGAACAGGGGAGGGGTAGAGAGAGAGGGAGACACAGAATCTGAAGCAGGCTCCAGGCTCTGAGCTGTCAGCCCAGAGCCTGATGTGGGGCTCGAACCCATGAACCACGAAATCATGACCTGAGCCAAAGTCAGACACTCAACCAACTGAGCCACCCAGGCACCCCTAAAGTTTTTAGTTTTTAAGGATGGAAAACTATTCCTCATTTCTCTGATGCTTTGTGCGACTTAGCCAAGTATAGTAGTATAAAAAATGTCCTTTACCCAGCTTCCCCAAATGTTAGCGTCTTGTATAACTGTAATATATCAGTAATTACTATCCAGATAATAATCAGGAAATTAACACTGATACAATGCTATTAAGTAATCTGTAGACTGTAACTCAAATTCCACTAGTTATCCTACTAATGTCCCTCTTCTGATCCAGGATTCTACCTAGGGACATGTTCCTTTAGCTTCCTCTAATTTAGGATAGTTTCTTTCATGACTTTGGCACTTTTGAAGAGTACTCTAGTTAGTTCATAGAATGGCTCTCACTTTGGGTTTGTCTGAGTTTCCTCAAAATTAAATTTATTTTTTGCAAGAATACTCCAAAAGTGAAACTCTGTCCCTCTCAGTGCATCTTAGGAAGTATATGATATTGATATGTCTCACTGCTGGTGATGTTAACCTTGATCACTTAGTTTCAGTGGTGTCTGTTAGGTGTCTCTACTGTAAAGTTGCTGTTTTTCTGCTTTATAATTGAGTCTGCAAGTATCCTGATGGTCTAGCTTGCAACCATTATTCATGTGTTGTCTGCCCAAAGGTGATTTTCTCTTTTTTTCACTGTTTCTACATTTATTAATTAGAATTCTGCGGGGCGCCTGGGTGGCGCAGTCGGTTAAGCGTCCGACTTCAGCTAGGTCACGATCTCACGGTCCGTGAGTTTGAGCCCCGCGTCGGGCTCTGGGCTGATGGCTCAGAGCCTGGAGCCTGTTTCCGATTCTGTGTCTCCCTCTCTCTCTGCCCCTCCCCCGTTCATGTTCTGTCTCTCTCTGTCCCAAAAATAAATAAACGTTGGAAAAAAAAAAAAAAAAAAATTAAAAAAAAAAAAAAAAAAAAAAAAAAGAATTCTGCAAGAAAAAGCTATCCCTCCCCTGACTGACTCTGTCTTCATTTATTTATTCAATTATTTATAACACTTTGGGCTCATGGATTTTTATTTTACTCTGTAGGTTATGATACCTTACTGTCATCATTTATTTTGTTTCTCACATTATCCCAGATTTGACCTTTCGGAAGCTCCTCAAGTTGGTTCCTATGACACTCACTTTTTTTAAATGAAAGGACAAGGCAGCTAGAAAGTTTGACCTTTTCAAAACTGGGGCATTACTTAACATAGGTAGATTAAATACTTATATTTAAAGTTTGTCAGAAAGGAAGATACTTTCTGAAACTCTCATCTCTCCCTTTTCTCCACCTCATGTCTGACCTTTTTGAGCATGAGACATCTGATCCCAGTCCATTACTAACGCAGTAGTTGGACAGAAGCTATTGTAGTGTGCACCTTGAACCTTTATGAGTTTTAGCTCCCCTCATTAAGGGTCCCTATTTGCAACTGAACACATTAAAAGGCAGACTTTTCTTTCTTTCCTTCTTTTTTTTTTCCTCTCTGAAACCTTTTCTTCCTTCTACCTTTACAGTCTTGATAACAACATATCCAGCTTAAGTGCCATACCCATATGACACAGTCATTCTTAACCTCTTCCTTTCTTTCTACTTCTTTCAGTCAGTCACCAAGTCCTGTTGATTCCACCTTTGAATGTCTTTTGCATGAGTTCTTGGTTGTTTAGTCCCTGTGTTCTCAATTGGGTAGAGCCCTATATTGTCTGTAGATAAGGGAGTTTCTAACTACATCTGACCCTTGAACAAATGAGGGTTTAAAATGCAGGGGTCCACTTACACGTGGATTTTTTTTTTCGACAAAAGCAATACGGTACTATAAATGTATTTTCTCTTTCTTATGGTTTTCTTAATAACATTTTCTTGATTTTTAGCTTTACTGTAAGAATACACTATACAATATTTATAATATACAAAATAAGTGTTTATCGACTGTGTTATCAGTAAGGCTTCTGGTCAACAGCAAGCTATTAGTAGTTAAGGTTTGGGGGAGTCTAAAGTTCTAGATGGATCTTCAACTGTACTGGGTGGGAGTCAGCACTCCTCACCCTTCGTTGTTTAAGTGCCAACTGTAGTTCCATTGTCTTCAGATTTCTGCCTCTTTCATTTAATTTTCCCTAAGTGCCACTAGAATGATAAAATCATTGTTCTTTGGTTCCCCATTGCTTGTGAGTGAGGTCTAGATTCCTGAGAATGGCTTAGAAGGCACGTGCATATGCTTCAGTGTGGGTGCGTCCCCACCCCCTCAATGCTAGCTGCTCTTGACTGCATACTACTCCTCAGATATACTTTACATGCACATGTCTTTGGGTTTCAACTCTTGCTGCCTGCATAAGAAATGCCCCTCCCCTCTCTTGCTCATATGCTGAACTGCTCATCCTGTGGAGTCTAGTTCAAATGTTACTCCTTCATCTGTGCTCCCAGAAAACTTTTATTTTTTAGTATGGACTACTTCAAATATACAGAAAAGAACAGAAAATAATTTAGTGAATTCTCATGTACCTCATCTCCTTCACTCATTCTCAGCCACTCATCTCCTTCAAACCCTACCATTTTGCTATATTTGCTCCACTCTCTCCCTTTTGTTTTGGTAAGAAACTTCTATATTTCTGCTACACATGTACATATTTGAAACAATTTTTTTTAAGTTTATTTATTTTGAGAAAGAGAGAGAGAGCACAGTGGGGAAGGGTCAGAGAGAAGTAGAGACAGAGCCCCAAGCAGGCTCTGCAACATCGGCGCAGAGCCTGATGCGGGACCCGAACCCGTGAACTGTGAGACCGTGACCTGAGCCGAGATCAAGAGTCGGATGCTTAACTGACTGCGCCACCCAGGTGCCCCACACGTGTACATATTTTTAAATAATACAGTGCATTGATTTGCCTCTTCTCAAAATTTATACATTATCTTGTATGCATCCTTTTTTTTTTTTTTTTTTTTTTAATTTTTTTTTCCACGTTTTTATTTATTTTTGGGACAGAGAGAGACAGAGCATGAACGGGGAAGGGGCAGAGAGAGAGGGAGACACAGAATCGGAAACAGGCTCCAGGCTCCGAGCCATCAGCCCAGAGCCTGACGCGGGGCTCGAACTCACGGACCGCGAGATCGTGACCTGGCTGAAGTCGGACGCTTAACCGACTGCGCCACCCAGGCGCCCCATTGTATGCATCCTTTTGCAACGCACTTGTTCTCATTCAATATTATATGACAGTTAGTTACACTTATACCTGTAGAACTAGAGCTATATGCGTAACTGTGGATAATTGTCATGTAATTGCCTTCCTTTTATGAATGAAGTAGATTTTATTAATTCATTTTCCTATTGGACATTTAGATTTCACCATTACAGTGCTACTGTGAACATCTTGGTACGTTTCCTTGTGCACATTTTGTTTATTTATCTGGAGTGAAGTCATAGAGTGTGTTTGTCTTCCAGCTTTATTAAATATTGCCAAATTGCTCTTTTCTTCATATTCTTACCAATATTTGGTATTATGAATTTTTGATAATCTGATGGATATGAAATGGTGTCTTGTGTGTTGTTTTTTAAGGTTTTATTTATTTTTTTTAGTAATCCCTACACCCATCATGGGGCTTGAACTCATGACCCTGAGATCAAGAGTTGTATGCTTTTGTGACTGAGCCAGCTGGGTGCCCCAAAATGGTTTCTTGTTTTAATGTTTTTCCTTGGTTACTAGTGAGATTGAGCATTTTTTTCTTGTGTTTATTGGCCTTTTAGTTTTCCTCTTCTGTGAATTGTTGTCTTGTTTGTCTGTTTTTCTTTTGGTTTGTTAGTCTTTTTATTGTTGAATTTTAGGAGCTATTTATATTCTGGAAAGTAAGCTTTACTTATAAGCATCAGATGTCTTCCCCAGTGTTATCTTTATGGCATCTTTTGATGCACAAAAGTTATTTTCAGTGAAGCCTAATTTAAAAGCCTTTTTGCTTATGTTGTTTATACTTTTTGTGTCTTTAAAAAACTCCAAGGTCAAAAAGATAATCTGCAATATTTTCTTCTACAAATTTTTAAGTTTTTTCCCCTTTATATTTAGGACTTCAATCTACTTAAAGTTTATTTTTGTTGCTGTAGTATTTTATATCCTATCTATAATTGTTCTTATTGTATTCTATTACCGTTGTTTGCTTATATGTTTGCTTTTTCATTGGGCTGAGAACTCCCTGTGAGTGGAAACCAAATCTTATTTTTTGAGTGCTTATTCTCCATTTCCGACCATTCGAGAAGAAAAGGATGGAGTGGTATAAAAATATTTCCTTACATTCCTGGGCCCTTAAAACTATGGTAACTCATCTTCAAAGGGTTAGCTTTTTATTCTATACAAAGTAGCTTGGCCTTTTTTTTTTTTTTTTTTTTTTTTGGTGACAGCTTTCTTGAGGATATAATTCACATATCTAATAAAGTATTTATAATTCAGTGTTTTTAGTATATTTACAGATATTTATTTATATTTACACCACTTTCAAATTCCAGAACACTTTTGTCCCCCCAGAAAGCAGTCCTGCGTCTATAGTAGATATTCCTTATTCTACAGGAATAGATCTTCTAGTCCTAACAGCTACTACTTTTGTCTCCATGGTTTGCTTATTTGGGACATTTCATATAAATGGAATCATACAATATATAGCTGTTTGTGTCTGGCCTTTTTAATTAGCATATTTTTCAGGTTAATTCATGTTGTAGCATGTATGAGTACTTTATTCCTTTTATGGCTGAGTAATAGTCCATTGTATGGATATACCACATTTTGTTTATCCGTTCATCAGTTGATGGACATTTGGAGCTTTTCCACTTTTTTTGGCTTTTTAAAATGATGTTGCTATAAACATTCATGTACACATATTTGTTTGAACATCTGTTTTCAGTTCTTTGAGGTATATGCCTACAAATGGAATACTAGGTCATATGATAAACTCTATGTTTAACTTTTTGAGGAACTGACAAACTTTTTCAAAGAAGCTGCACTATTTTACATTTCTACTAGTAATGTATAAGGATTCCAATTTCTCTGCATCCTAACCAACACTTGTTATTATCTGTCTTTTCATCCTGGCATTCCTAAGTGGGTATGAAGTGGTATCTCACTGAGATTTTGGTTTGCATTTCCCTGATGGTTAATGATATTGAGCAGCTTTTTCATGTGCTTATTGGCCATTTGTATATCTTCTTTGGAGAAATGTCTGTACAGATGACCCTTTGCCCATTAAAAAGAAATTGTTTTTTGTCTTTTTATTTCTTCCGTCCCAATGTATATACCTCTTATTTCCTCTTCTTGATACATTATTATCTTTTTATATATTCTTGAGGTTTTTTTGTATGTATATATATTTTTTTATTTTAAGAGAGGGAGGGGGACCATATGTATGTGCATCCCCGCAGGAGAGCAGGGGATGGGCAGAGAGAATCACAAGCAGGCTTCACACTGTCAACACATAGCCCGACACAGGGCTCAGTCTCACAAACCGTGAGATCATGACCTAAGCCAAAATTAAGAGTTGGATGCTCGGGGCGCCTGGGTGGCACAGTCGGTTAAGCGTCCGACTTCAGGTCACGATCTCGCGGTCCGTGAGTTCGAGCCCCGTGTTGGGCTCTGGGCTGATGGCTCAGAGCCTGGAGCCTGTTTCCGATTCTGTGTCTCCCTCTCTCTCTGCCCCTCCCCCGTTCATGCTCTGTCTCTCTCTGTCCCAAAAATAAATAAACGTTGAAAAAAAAGAGTTGGATGCTCAACTGACTGAGCCACCCAGGGGCCCATATATTCTTGAATTTTAAGAGTTCTTTTTATACTATGGATACAAGTCCCTTGTCAAATACATAATTTGCAAATATTTTCTCACAGTCTGTAGGTTTTTTCCCTTTGTTGATTTTGGATTTTGAAGCAAAAAATGTTTTAATTTTGATGAGGTTCAGTTTCTTTATTTTTCTTTCACTGCTTCTGCTTTGAGTGTCATATCTTTCAACGTTTATTTATTTTTGGGACAGAGAGAGACAGAGCATGAATGGGGGAGGGGCAGAGAGAGAGGGAGACAAAGAATCGGAAACAGGCTCCAGGCTCTGAGCCATCAGCCCAGAGCCTGACGCGGGGCTCGAACTCACGGACCGCGAGATCGTGACCTGGCTGAAGTCGGATGCTTAACCGACTGCGCCACCCAGGCGCCCCAAAAAAATCCTATTGAGTGTCATATCTAAGAAACCATTGCCTAATCCAAGGTTATGAAGATTACTCCTCTTATAGCTTTAACTCTAACATTTAGGTGTCTGATTAATTTTGACTTAGTTTTTGTACATGGTGTGAGGTAGGGGTCCAGCTTCCTTCTTTTGCATGTGGAAATCCTAGCACCATTTGTTGAAGACCATTCTTTCCCTATTGAATTGTCTTGGCACACTTGCATCTTGCCATCAAAAATCAGTTGACCATACAGGCAAGGGTTAATACCTAGTGTTGCAGTCGTATTCCATTAATCAATATTTTTATTTTTATACCAATGCTATGCTGTCTTGGTTACTTAACAGCTTGGCTTTTTGTAACATCAAATCTGGCGTTTGTCCAAGTGTTTCTGTGATTGTTGGAAAAATTATTTAAGTGCAAAATAGCAGAAATGGCTAATAGCTGTTACTCATGCAATGATAATAAGCCCCAACTGAGGCCATTGCTGTCCTTTTCCTTCCTGGTGATGGAGTGAGCATTAAAAAATCTCTCCTTCATTATGTTAGAGCTTTATGCATGCATATGTACGTGTGTGTGTCTGTGCGCGTGTGTGTGCGTTCTGACCTCTGTCACATACGCAACTTTACTTTGTAATTTCAGTAATAGTCACACTTAGAACCTCAGAGCGGGTCAGCAGGTCCTGTTTCCTCTCCTGAGAGACGCTTGACATTGGTCAGAGTGCATTAACGGTGGTTTGGTGTGGAAGGCCTGTAATAGCCCTCATTGACATTGGACTTGCTGTCAGGGAAACATGGGTTTTAGAAGCTGTCATTAGCATTAATTGCCCCTAATGCACCATCATTTTTGACAGTAATGAGCTAAACAAGGGGGTTATTACTCTCAGCAGAAAGACTACATTTCCTGGCGTTAAAACATTTTTTGAGGTGTATGTGGCATGCAGTACAGGCAAAGAAAAGACTAGCATGATTCAATGTAAAGCAGGCTTAGCTGCATTTAAAGTGGCTAAACAAGTCCCTTTCCTATTATAAAAACTAATCTTGAAGTGTTAGTTTGAAGGAAGAAGCAGCTAACCCACAGGGATCTTACTCAATTCTTTACAACATGGCTTTGAAAAAAGTTACGATAATTTTTATTTCTCAATTTGCTTTAAAAGAGTAGTATAAAAACGCTTTTCTTTTCAGTGTTTCCAGAGACTCATTTGTATTAAGATTTTAGGAGCAGAAGGACTTGTTTTAAACTGTTCCCTATTTAAGAACAGCCCTGCAGTGTTTCTCTGCAACAAAGAAACCTTTAACTTAGGGAGCCTTTTAGAATTAGGGCTGAGAGCAAACCCAAAATGACTTGAGTTCACTGCAATCTGCCCTTTTGTCATCCATGTGTGCGTATTGTCTGGGAATGCTTATAATGTCTTTAAAACACAGTTGAATCTTGATTAGCGGGCCTTAGTGACCATGTTACTGTTGAAAGTTTGTAGTCAGGGTTCTAAGGAAAAAGCTAAAAGTTGATGACTTTTCTATCACTATAATTAGGATACATTGAGGAGCCTTACATAAATCTTTAAACATCTGTCTCTATGTATCCATCTGCTGAAAGGAAGAATGATTATTTTTTTAAGTTTATTTATTTATTTTGAGAGAGAGAGGGAAAGAGAGAAAATCCCAAGCATACTCCACACCTTTGGCATGAAGCCCCATGTGGGGCTTGAACTCACTAACTGTGAGATCATGACCTGAGCCAAAACCAAGAGTCAGATTTTTAACTGACTGAGCACCCCCCCAGGCACCCTGGAAGAATGGTTATTTTTGCAATTCTCTTTATTGGGTGGTGCTTTTCTTTTTTTTTTTCAACGTTTTTTTTTTTTTTTTTAATTTTTGGGATAGAGAGAGACAGAGCATGAACGGGGGAGGGGCAGAGAGAGAGGGAGACACAGAATCGGAAACAGGCTCCAGGCTCCGAGCCATCAGCCCAGAGCCTGACGCGGGGCTCGAACTCCCGGACCGCGAGATCGTGACCTGGCTGAAGTCGGACGCTTAACCGACTGCGCCACCCAGGCGCCCCGGGTGGTGCTTTTCAATACAAAATGTTTATAAAGAAAAAAGTATATGGCACACAGTCTCATTGCTGAGATAATCTCTATTTTTTTCAAAAAAGGAGTAAAATATGCATGTAGTTAAAAAAAATTCAAAGTGCAAATGAATTTTGTAAAAGTATATAATGAAATGTAAGAGCTTTCTCTCATCCCTTCCATCCAGTTCCTCTCCTCAGAGGAATCCATTTCTAACAGTTAATTATTGTACATTTTAAGAAAAGGAAGGATACAAAATTAATGCATGAATGTATGTTTATCCTTTCTTGTTTACATAAAAGAGATTACTCTAGGGGGGCCTGGGTGGCTCAGTTCGTTGAGCATCTGACTTCAGCCCAGGTCGTGATCTCACAGATCGTGGGTTCGAGCCCTGCGTTGGACTCTGTGCTGACAGCTCGGAGCCTGGAGCCTGCTTCAGATTCTGTGTCTCCCCCCTCTCTGCCTCTCCCCTGCTTGCATTCTCTCTCTCTCTCTCCCTTCTCTCTCTCTCTCTCCCCACCTCTCTCTCTGTCTCTCCCTTCTCTCTCTCTCTCTCCCTTCTCTCTCTCTCCCCACCTCTCTCTCTCCTTCTGTCTCAAAAAATAAATAAAAACATTTAAATTTAAAAAAAAAAGGATTATTCTAAAAACAGCTGTATTCTTTGCTCTTGTCATAAAATAGAGACTCCCAGCTTTCCCCTCAGGGATCTTTTTAACTTGATGACCTCCTCCCAACCCTCCACCATTCCTCTGCCATAATTCACCCAGTTGCCTAGACTCCATGACAGTGATGTTAAATATAATTATGTCAATGGATGTACTCAAAAATAGGTGATAATATCTCTTTATCTGTTTATAGACATCTACCTTGTCCTTTGTAATTGTTCCATGGTAATTCATAGTGTACACGTACCATTAGTCATGTAACCATCTCCTGTTTATGGAAATTTAGGTGGGACGATGATTTTAAGATCACATTTACAAATTAAATGGGTGAGCCCTTGAAGGAATGAGTCACAGAAGTAAGGAAAGAATTATCTGGGTAGTGTTGATGGGTAGGTTGCAGAATGGTTAACTATGAAGAGGGATTGTTTTTATAGCATGGAATATTGCTAAACTCCTACCTCTCCCCAAACTGGAAGACTTCTGAGCCGTTGTGCTACACATTCTCTCGCCCCCCAACCAAGCAAGGGCTACCCCCAGGCCAGCTTAGGTCACAGTTATTTCTCCTGTGCTTTCATAGCACTTTGTACACCCCTCCATTAAAGCAGCAGCCTGGTTTGTTAACATTTAGCTTTACATTTATGCTTCTCTTTAGGACAAGAAGTGCGTGCATCTTGCCATCTCTGTATATCCCCTGCACCTGTGTGCCCCAATTGTGCTAGGGGGATGTAGGCAAAGTGATCTTAGTGGGAGGTATCTTGCTAAACAGCAGTAGTCTAATCACAGCTCTTTGGCTACTTTTCTGCTTAAGCCTTCCACTCCAGTTTTTCTTCAAATGGTCCCAGTGCCTCTCCACATTGAGTTTCATGTGGTTCCAAGCCCTATGTGAGTTGCGAAGCTGTTTGCTCAGCGCAGAGCCCAAAGAGCCAAAGGAGAGGCTCCCAACTCTTTCCTTGGGGATTTATTCAACTCGAAGGCCATCTGTTTCCCTTCCCTACCACTGTTATTCACCCAGTTGCCTAACCTCAGTGACAGGCAGCGAGGCTGAGTATAATTCTACCTATAGGTGGCTATGTATTTAGGAGTAGGAGGTAAGACTATCCTTACAGGTTCTGTAATAAATCTTGTACATTCAGTTTTTTGTTGTTTTTTTAAAAAATTTTTTTAATATTCTTGAGAGAGAGAGAGAGAGAGAGAGAGAGCGCACACAAGCAGGGGAGGGGCAGAGAGAGAGACAGAGACAGAGACAGAATCCCAAGCAGGCTCCAGGCTCCAAGCTGTCAGCACAGATCCCAACTCGGGCTCGAACCCATGAACTGTGAGATCATGACCAAGCCGAAGTTGACACTTAACCAACTGAGCCACCCAGGCGCCCCTTGTTTTTTAAGTAAAACATAATAGCCCTATTCAATCTGATAATTGAGGCTGTTGTCACAAAATAGTTATTATGGAGGTAGGAGAGAAGGCTGTTACATTACTTGATAGCTGTCTTTATCCCTTTTTAATTTTTCTTCTTTGTCCTCAATTTGAGGTTGTTACACCTTGATAGTGCATTTTAGCAAAATGCTAAAGCCATTCTTCAATTATTTGCCCAGCCCTCTATCTCTGTTCCTTGATCCTGACTTAGACTATAAACCAGTGGATTTGGCAAGGATTTCCTTAAGCATTACATTCAAGCTTAGCAAATATTTGCAAGTCTTATAGATATGTTTGCATATAAAAAGTACCTTGGGTTTTTATAATTTGCACATTAAAACTTGGACTTATTTATTTTTATTATTTTGGTTTACAGTTTTTATTATTTAAAAATTTTTTTAATGTTTATTTAATTTTGAGAGAGAGAGACAGAACACAGCAGGGGAGGGGCAGAGAGAGAGAGGGAGACACAGAATCCGAAGTAGGTTCCAGGCTCTGAGCTGTCAGCACAGAGCCCTACGTGGGGCCCGAACTCACCAACTGGGAGATCATGACCTGAGCTGAAATCAGCCACTTAACCAACTGAGCCACCCGGGCACCCCAAAACTTGGACTTTAAAAAATTTCCCATGAATAGACTTTCAGAATGTTTTCTGCCTCTTGGAATTTTACACTTTAAGTCTAACTTTTAAAAAGTTTGTGTTTATTGTGTTTATTGTGTTATCTAGCTCCTCTTTGTGAAAATATTTACAAGGAATATATAGAATTCAAACCCTAAGAGTCAAGATGGGCTGGTTTGTGCTTCTGCCAGACTCCAAGTCTCATTAGCTTAAAATAACAAAAGTTTCTTTTTTGCCCATGCTAGGTATCTTAGCATATCAACTGGAGGCTCAGCTTCATGCTGTCCTTTGGCTGGGACTCAGACTGAAGGAGCTGGCCTCTTTCTGCATTGTCTGTGTCCAGGCAGAGGAGGGGAGAGAATCACACACTGACTCTTAAAGCTTCCATTTGGGGGCTCACATTTCATTGGCCAAAGCTAGTCATGTGGCCACACCTGATTCCAGGGAAACAGGGAAGCACATCCCTACCATGTGTGCAGAAGTGCCTGGCGAATGGTGCAGATGTCTGCCATGCTTCTTACATCTTCATGGACAGACTTAAAATACTGCTTGGTGCAGAGTAAGTTGTTGCTGGGAAGTTGGATAACCAGGTGCCTAAGAGTATGGACACTGAATCAGAATGCCTGAGCTTGAATACTGGCTCTGTCACTTACTAGCCATCAAAACTTGAGCTAGTGGCTTTATCTTTTTAATCTTTAATTTCCTTATCTGAAATAGCACTACCTTAGAGAATTGTTGTGAGGATTACATGAAATTGTCGTTTAAAGTCAGTGTCTTTCACAAAGCAAACAATAGCTGTCATTAGAATCAAGCACTTGTTGATTCAAATTATTTGAAGGTTACTGCTTACAAATTTCCCCCTTATGTATTTTAATTTCTTTTTTTTTAAGTTTATTTATTTATTTGTGTGTGAGAGAAAGAGCATGAGCAGGGGAGGGGGAGAGAGAGAGAAAGAGAGAGAGAGAAAACCCCAAACAGGCCCCATACTGTCATTGCAGAGCCCAGTGCAGGGCCCAAACTCAAAAACCGTGAGATCATGACCTGAGCTGAAATAGAGTCGGACACTTAACCAACCGAGCCATCCAGGCACCCCTTCATATCCTTTTTTTGATGTTTATTTATTTTTGAATGAGAGAGAGAGAGCACACGAGCAGGAGAGGGGCAGAGAAAGGAGACAAAGAATCTTAACTAAGCAGGCCCTATGCCGTCAGCACAGAGCCTGATGTGGGGCTCGAACTCACAAACCGTGAGATCATGACCTGAGCCAAAGTTTCAACTGAGCCACCCAGGTGCCCCTCCCCCTTATTTATTTTAAAGGACACGTGAAAAATCCTACTTTGTTTTCTTCTTTTAGTATATACCATCCAACCAATGCCAAAGAAGAGAAGAAGGGATAAGAATCAAGGAGTTGCTTTTTTTGTTTGTTTTTAGTTTATTTATTTATTTTGAAAGAGAAAACGAGTCTCATGAATTGTGAGATCATGACCTGAGCCAAAATCAAGTCAGACGCTCAACCTAGTGAGCCACCCCGGGAGCCCCACGGAGTTGCTTTTAAGCCTTGAGATTGAAGAGCTGGAAATCCTACCTGGCCGAGTCAGCTTTATTAAAATCATTGAAGACTCCTGTCCTAGGATCTTTTCATGCCTTTGCTCACCTTTATGAGGAAAATTTGGGTATGCCTGTAATTCTTGATGTATCAGCTGACTTGGTGATTTTCTTCTGTGTTTCACTCTAGCTCAGAGTTAAGATCTCCACTGAAGTTGGCATCACGAACGTTGATCTCTCCACTGTGGATAAGGATCAGAGCATCGCACCCAAAACCACCCGGTAGGTGGGGTACCTTCTGGGCACCGGGGAAGTCTAGGCTTGAGCTGAGAGGAGCACGCCCAGGCACTGATCCCCTCTGGATGCCATTTCTGGGTCAGCAATAATCCAGCTTGCACTCTAAATTAAAGAGGCTTCAATTTTGCTGGCACCATGCCACACAGCATCCAAGCAGATTTGGGGTTGTCTCTACCAGCAGTTAGTCCAAAATGGGATAGGGAGCATCTGAGTCTGAATCAACTATGTCACCAAGTATATTATTTAGTTCGGATGACTTTTTCTTAAAAAAGGCAAGACTTTCTCAACGAAGGAAGCAGTGTATTTATATTTTGGTCATTTATCTTCATAGTCCTGAATTGGCTTTTAGTGGCCTCATGACTACTCCCTTCGGCTCACAGTGGGTCTGAAATTGGTTGGAAGCCTCAGAGGTCCTTAGAATGGAGATGGCAGATACCTAGCACTGGGGCTGTGAATTCCTTTCTCAAGTTTGTGGAAGGCATCACTAATCAGTCATAGCTTTTGTTCCTGTTGAACTCAGAATCTTTTCTAACACAACCTTCAAGGTCATCATTGGCAGTTGATCAGAGCAGGCTGGGTACTATATGAAGCCTGTCAGCCCTCTTCCAGATTCTTGTTTTGGGGGGGGCCCATCTAGACCTCTGGGTATAGTTTGGACCTCAACTTGACTGGGTGGCTATAGCTGCTAGAGAAAGTAGGTGAACCCTCAAGGCTGTTATGAAGACAGGAGATGTTAGCCAGGGCCTAGAAGCTAAACATTCACTCCTTTTAAGTCATGTGAAAAGGCTGGGCTTTCTGCTTCTGGCTTAGTTATTTTCATAGTGACACTGGAGATGAGAGCCCTGTTGAGAGTCCGTGGAAATAATCTAAGAGTGCCTTGCAAAGTTTAATACTCTATACAGATGAAGAGTTGGTATTCCTCACACGTAAATATAAAGCCTAAGTATAAAATATAGTCAGGTGTGAGCTTTATAACCATTTGGCTTGTTTTTTCCCATGGCCATCTTACCGCATCCCAGGAGATGGCTGGGAAAAGAATAGTTTTCTCATCAAGTCTGCCTTTTGAGAAAATAACTCTTTAAAACCCAACTTGAGGCAGAAAAGTAAATTGAAACTGTATCCATGAAAAAATACAGCATTAAAAAAAGAAAAAGTGATAAGTACCCGTCTTTCCTTTACATCTCCTACCCCCTCATCTTCCAACCATGCACCCACATGCTGCTGACATCAATCCTGTGATTATTTCTCCTTGCCCGCTTGCCAGCCCAACTCTCTATTCCCCCCCCTGTAGCTGCAGAGGGACACGTGAGCCCCACTGGTACCTGACTTGGTTGAGCTGACATCCTTAGGTCCTTGAAGTGACAGCCTGGAGCGTCTGTGCATAGCATTTCCCCAGACCCCGATGAGAGTTTATCCTGTGCTTTTCTCAGTCCTGGCTCTCCTAGTCCGGTTTGCCCTCTGGCCACAGACAACTGTACTCCTGTCTGTCTGCAGCAGGGAAGTTTTCCAGTGGGGAGAGGGAGGATTAGGCAGTGAAGTTCAGTTTGTCTTTTTTATTCTGTTCTCAGAGACCTGCAGATCCTCTCCGAAGATTTACTGTATACATGTCTCTTTCAGGGTGACCTACCCAGCAAAAGCCAAGGGCACATTCATCGCGGACAGCCACCAGAACTTTGCTTTGTTCTTCCAGTTGGTAGATGTGAACACTGGTGCTGAACTCACCCCTCACCAGGTCAGGAAAAAGCCCAGGTGTTCCTCCTGGCCTGCAGCCTTACCATGTGCTAGAGTGTACGGCATGGTGTATAAAGTCCACACTCCCTTTCAGGTCTTCACTCTGGACCCTGATGGACTGGCACGTTTTCCCACATGGCACTGTCCCCACTCATACTGGTTGTAACTCTGAACGTGGCAGACACAGTTCTTTTTATTTTTATTTTTATATTTTTCAATGTTTATTTATTATTGAGAGACAGAGAGACACAGAGCATGAGCAGGGGAGGGGTAGAGAGAGGGGGAGACATAGAATCCAAAGTAGGCTCCAGGCTCTGAGCTGTCAGCACAGAGCCCGACACTGGGCTCGAACCCACAAACTGGGAGATCATGACCTGAGCCAAAGTCAATTGCTTAACCAACTGAGCCACCCAGGTGCCCCGACACAGTTGTTTTTAAAAGATCAGCTGGTATTGAGAAGATAAATTTAAGGCAGATTAGCGCTTAATTGAGGTTTTTTCCTTTCTGAGGAAAAAAAAAAACAACAAAACAGATTGAAATAATTTTGAAAAAGGAAAACCTAGGTAGGCCCAAAGGGTTTTGTTCTGACCACAGCAGAGTTCCTCTTTTTAGGAATCTGAAGAATAGCCCTTTTTAATTCATGCTTAATTTGTATTAGAAAACAATAGCCTTCATTTTTGTTTTCCATATATAAAATCATGAGAATTATTATTTAGAAGATTTTCAGGGGCACCTGGGTGACTCAGTCAGTTAAGCATCTGACTTCAGCTCAGGTCATGATCTCCCGGTTCGTGGGTTCAAGCCTCGTGTCGGGCTCTGTGCTGACAGCTTATAGCCTGGGAGCCTGCTTCGGATTCTGTGTCTCCCTCTCTCTCTGCCCTTACCTGCTGCTTGTGCTCTCTCTCTTTCTCTCTCTCTCTCAAAAATAAATAAACATTTAAAAAAATTTTTTTTTCAAACCATATACCCTTTCCCCAGAGAATCTGATGTGGCCCCTTATCCTCTCAGACACCTTCTCCCCTGCCCCTATCATCCCCCTAGATTGAGAATAACTGCTCTTGGGCCTTCCCCATCCATGATAGTATTATAATGGGAAATTCCAGTAAATACTTTACTGAAAGAAAACAACATGGGACATAGGGGCCTTGGTTGAGATGTTTTGTGGGGATAGTTTAGCAAGAGCTGGCGGAGTCGAGTTTGTGCCGAGGGACAGCTTCAGAGCAGATGACTGAGGTGAGTGGATTTACTTGGAAACCTTCCTGCTTTCTGCTTCTTGTAGCTACAACTGCTGCACATGTGGCCAGGCTCCAGAGTGGCTGCCCCCAAGACCGCCACCCCTGGCACTTCTCTGCTCCTCTCCCCTCCACCCCCATGCTTCAGAGAGCTTGGTCAGGACACTTAGCCATGGCTAACTGACTTTAAGCACTTCAGCCTCTCAACATTTCCGAGCTCCTTTTCTGAATGACGTTTGCCAACCAAACAGCACAAGGGAAGAAAGAATATGAAGAGAAGAGATAATAAGATTAAACTGGTGGGATTAGGGCTGAGGCAGGGAATTAGTGAGGGAGTGTAACTTTAACTGAATACTTGTCTCATTTAAGATTCTGCTTTGGAACCGTGACATAGAGAACCCCCCCAGGTAGAGATGGCGTTGTGCAGGTGAACCTGGCTGCCACGTGCCCTTGGCTGTCACAGGAGGAAGGTCAGGCCTAAATCCCATTCTTGGCCAAGACTGCTGTAGTCAGGATACTTCACATCTCTGGACCTTTTCTCTAAATACTTTGATGGTGGTTCCTCGTTGCCCAGATGCAGAGTGACAAATGAGATTTACATTTTTTTTCTGGGTGCCAGGGCTGAATTGCGTAACATGGCAACTCATTTAATCCTTGGAACCTTCCAGCCTTGTTCCGTTCTTTATTTTGAAACACCTGAAAGGAAAGCTCAGAATGGATGTTAAGTTTGCTGCAGTTCTAATATGCAGAAACCTTAGTTTCTTGTGCCATTGGGGGGATAAGGACTCGTACCATCACATTGGTGACAGTATCAGCTACTATTTGTCAACTAGCTAGCATATACCAGGTCTTGTGCTAAATGCTTTGCATTTATCATTGTGAATCTTTGCACAGGTACACCACATATAGAGGTTAATCGTTCTCTCATAAAGATGAGGAAATCAAGGCCTGAGGGGGTGAAGTGACCTGCTCACCTAAAAAGTAGTGGAATCAAATGTGTCTGTCTTCAGAGCCTGGGCTTTCTCTGTGACACCAGGCTGCTCTGCTTGGTTAGAACTCTGCCTTGCTATCAATCCTCAAGCCTCTTCTACTAAATCTTTAGCTAGAGGCACTAGGAAATTGAAAATGGGCCTCTTACAGTTCCACCTCATTTCCCTTCTTTTCACCCTCTGGTGAAGAAGTTAATTGGGCAGCAAAGTGGCCAAAAGGCTGGCAGGAAGAAGAAACTGTAGTAGCAGCAAAGGGCTTAAATCTTCCACAAACTGGGCATTCAGCCTCCATGTAGTTGCGAATTGGCTGGACCCCTAAGTTAAATATCTTAGACTAACAAAAAGTGATCTCTAATCTCTGAGCTGGGAACCAGAGTGGGATGGCCACTCCTTCCTCGCTCTTAGGCAGGTCTGGCACATCCCAGAGCTTCCACTGTGACAAAAGAGCCAATAGTCTGCTGCCTTGTTGATTTGGTGTTGGGTATGGAGGGAACTTTGAAATTATCAGATGAAAGGTTGTATTATTATTGTTCTACCCAGACATTTGTCCGACTCCATAACCAGAAGACTGGCCAGGAAGTAGTGTTTGTTGCTGAGCCAGACAGCAAGAACGTGTACAAGTTTGAACTGGATACTTCTGAGAGAAAGATCGAATTTGACTCTGCATCCGGCACCTATACTCTCTATTTGATCATCGGAGATGCCACTTTGAAGAACCCAATCCTTTGGAATGTGGTATGCCCTAATGCACCTTGACCTAGGCAAGAGTGGCTGTGCCACAGTCAGACAGAGACTGCTCTTTCTCAGGAACATGGCCTCTTTACCCTGGCCTTGCCTGTGCAGGGCAATAAATAGGCATGGTGAGGTGAGGGGCCGTGTGCTGTCTTCCATTAGTAGTCCTAGGGGTATGCACATGGCCTGGCACATCGTAGGTGCTGGATAAATAGTGACTGAGTGAATGAATGAAGCATGAATTTGCCCTCGTGGGTCCTAGCAAATTTCTATAAAAGTTCCACTCAAAGGAAGTTTTCATTTTATAGCAAAGCACTATGGGGGATACATAAATGTAAGAGATAAAAGCCTGGTCTTTGAGATGTGGTATAGCCTCACAGGGTGGGGTGGGAAAGGGTAAGATTTGAATTTTGAAAATAATTCAGATGAATTCTAGAATATGCAAGATGCTAATGAACTATTAACCAATATTGGCATACCGTGTTATAGTTTACATAGTGCTTTTCACCTCCATATCTCACATCTGATGGATGTGATGAGCGAAATACTTCTTGAAAGACAGCATTCGAGTGAGGGGTGGAAGAATTGCAGGGGTTTATCAGAAAAGTATCTGGGGGCTGGGGAATGACCCGCAGAAGATGTTTTCGGTGAGGCCTGAGTGGGTCCATTTTGCTGGAGCCCCTGCATCTGGTCAAGAGCAGTGGGTGGTGAGGTTGGAAAGGTAGCAGAGGCCAAACCCCAGGCCTTGGATGGCGGTCGCTCCCTCTGCAAGACAAAGGGGCGGCTGCATTTCTTTGCGTTGTATTCAGAGCCCTTTTTCTTCTCCTGGACTTCGGGCTGCTTTTTGTACGAGAGCACATTTTCATTTCTTTTTTCTGTGACTAAATCACACTTCCCAGGGACACCAGCAGTTTCTGATTGCAACTGTAACAGCCTGAATACCAGCTGGGATTTTTGTATTAAGCAGCTCTGTGGGGCTCACCAGACCAGTAGAAAATTGAAATTCTAGCTCTAAAAAGCAGTTTCAACAAATACTTATTATTTTGTTCTTGACATTTTTACTGCCTCAGTTGTCAGCTAATAGATCAGAAGTGATTAGACTGCTAGGAGCTGTTTTCAGTTATGGGCCTGCATGTGGGTTAGGGCATGCTACCCTGTTTCAACCCCTTCTCTACCCTGTGCCTTTAAAAGCTGCCCTTATTTTTTTAGGCTGATGTGGTCATCAAGTTCCCTGAAGAAGATGCTCCATCGACTGTCCTGTCCAAGAACCTTTTCACCCCCAAACAGGAAATTCAGGTATAAGGAGCCTAAGGGCTCTCCCACTAAACATGGAGGAGATACGTAAAATGGGCACAACGAGAGAGGGCAGCGAATGCCTGAACTGTGGCTCTGGGATCTCCTTTAACCTGTTTACACGATATTTTATAGTTTTGGCTTCACCACACTGCAAATTAAACGGGACAAATATCAGTGCCAACCTAGAACTTGAAAAAATAGGCTCAAAGAGCCCAGTGACCAGCTCCCTGAAAGCACATAGTTGGACACAGAATCACAGTCTGTTTTTCCTAAACATTCAGGAGGCTCAGCCTTCAGTTGACAGCTACAGGACCGATGGGTTTGGCATTCTTCCTCTCTGCTCCTGCAGAAATCAGGGCTATTGGGGCCTGTAGGTGGAAAACTCAACTGGGTGGGAGCATAGGGGTCTCCTCCCCCAGGCAATCCTCTCTCCAGGGATTCATCTTCCATGCACACAGTTAGCAATCTCTGCCCAGCCCAGCTCAGCTCCACAGGACTGTTGTGAGAATCAAAATAAGTAACTGATCAAGGAAGAAAGGCTTTGAAAAGTCTCTAAAACATTTTACAAAATAAACATAAACAAAATAAGTATAGTAATTGTTAAGCAGTTTGAGCCATTGGTTAAGGAGACTGAGGTGGACGCACTCAGTGGACTATTTTGCAGTCCTAAGAAATGATCATACTGTAGTAATGTGGAAACTATTCACACCACATCTGAATGAATGTCGAGATGTTCCAAGCAGACTGCTTACTCTTGTTTCACTATTTAAAAAAAGGACAAGGGTCCAAAGGGTGTAAGTAGTAGGATTCTTCTTTGAAATCCTCCTAATGTTGATACAGCATTGTTTAAGATTGTAAAATGCAGTTAAATAGAAGGTACAACTGTGAGGATGAAGGGTGCTGACTGATCTGCCATAGACGGTGTTAGAGATCCCTTAATGGTAGTGGCAGCAAAGAGGAACTGAGGTGAAAATTTGGGAACAGGACTCCCAGGTGGTGTTGCCTCATCCTGGAGCTGGGTTGGTTGGACATTGGCAAGGAAAGACAGACATGAGTCTGTGCATTGGAAGAAAGACTGAAAAGAAGTTAAATTTGCACATGTTAGAGCTTACAAAGCACAGTCAGATGCCCTATTGCATTTGGTCTTTACAGCCACCTTGCAAACCTAATAGGATGGTCATTGCCCTCCCATCCCCGATTTTCCAGTTAGAAACTGAGGCAAAAAGTTGGCAAAGCAACTTGCCCCTCTACTTGGGCCCAAATAGAAGTCTTCTGGACCCCTAGTCCATCACTGACCCTGCTGGGTGACACTGTCTAGATGAGCCTCCCAAAGATCTTCATACAGAGGTTCTCAGAACAAAGCAAAACAAAGAAATACCAGAGCAGTGCTTGCCCAGCTTTCTGGTTCCAATTCTGGAAATCAGGCAGAACAAGGAAGAGAGAAGGTTCATTTAGGGCTTCCTTAGAGCCATGGGCTGGATGCAGAAGGGGTGAGTTATGGTTGGAACCATCAGTAGTGAAGCTCTTTTACAGTGAGTGAGGTTACCACCAGTTAGCTAACTTAAGTGGGGCAGTAATATATGATAGTGCCACCCTAGGAACCCAGAAGCATTATGAAAGCCAGAGTCCTGCCTTGGATATATCATCCAAACCATCCATATACCTGGGCACCCTCTCTGACACTAAGCAAAATGCCACTGAATGGGTTGCATTTTCTAACCTCTAAACGGCAGTGAGTCTTTGCGAGAAAAAGAGGGTTGCCCAAGTAGTGAGCTGGGACTGGTGTCTTTGGAAAGAGGCCTCTGGGATTAGAAGCCAGCATTGAGAAGAGGCAGAAGCCCAGTGTCCTCTCACTTCCAGGAGGGTTTAGCCTCTGGGAAGCATTTCTTCTTCTTGACTGTCATTGGCATTTTGGTTCCTGGTATACATGGCAGCCCCTGCGGGCAAGGGCACATTCTTAAATACTCTTGGTATGTCTTCTTTTGGCAGCACCTGTTCCGAGAGCCTGAGAAGAGGCCCCCCACCGTGGTGTCCAATACGTTCACAGCCCTGATCCTCTCGCCCTTGCTCCTGCTCTTTGCTCTGGTGAGTAGCTGTAATTAGCATGGGCAGCGTGTGTCTGGCGCCAGACTCAGCAGATGTAGCTGTTCTAAAGGAGGCTTTGTGCTCTGGCCTCTGCACAGCTCTGAAGGGGTCCAGCAGCTGTGACCTGAACCGATGGTCAAAAAATTTTAGAATAACTGAAATTCCCCACTGTGGGGAACAGCCAACTGATCCATAAACGAGAGGCATGAGAAAGTACCTTATAGCCACTAAAAAATGATAAAAGTGTATGGACTGGGATAGTCTGCAGGAGTGTTCAGATGAGGTCAAGTGTGAAGAAGGCAAGGCCCAATGCTGATAGCTATATAAAAAGAGAGTACAGAGGGACACCTGGGTGGCTCAGTCGGTTTAGCGTCTGACTCTTGATTTCAGCTCAGGTCATGATAACACAGTTCATGATATCGAACTCTGCATTGTGTGTCGGGCTCTGCGCTGATAGCTCGGAGCCCGCTTGGGATTCTCTCTCTCTCCCCTGCTGTTTCTCTCTCTCTCTCTCAATAAACAAGTAAATAAATAAATAAATAAATAAATAAATAAATAATTTTTTTTTTTTTGAAAAGATAACAACAGAGAACAGAGGCTGTGCATTTCAGTGAACCTAAAACCATAAACAACCCAAAACCCTCATAAAAGCAAGTGTTAAATAAATTATGGTATATCCATATGATGGAATAATATGCACTTTATTAAAAGAATATATAGATTTATATGCTGGTATTGACAAGATTGCCAAGATGTACTGGGTGAAGAAGGCCAGGGGTAGAAGAGTATGTTTAGTATGGTCCTCTTTGTAAAAACCTTGAAAAGGCATTATCTGTTAGTGTTGGTCACCTCTAAGGAGAGGACCTTTTAGGGAGTATAAAGGAAGGAAATTTTTATACTTCAGTGTACTGTTTGAATTTTTTTTAATAATTTTCTTTTGGTCTCTCTTTACAAATTATAAATATAAGAAGCATATCCTCGAAGTTCAGAGAATTTTGATAACTGTATGGAAAACTCATTAGATCTTACTTCTGGAAAGTTAGCTGCCTGTGTTTCTAATTTATTCATTGATTTTAGTAAAGGAATTATTGGTCAGTCTAAATCTGGAAGGCATGGCACAGTCTTTCAGAAACCAGACTGAGGGTATGGGCACCTGTTCTCATGAGTGATCAGAATTTCAAAAGGCATGGAACCCACGGCAGGAGCATGCACCCTACCGGCTGCCAAGGGTCTTATCTTACCAGTACTTAGAGGAATTAGCCTGAGTGCCAGTTACTTCATCATAAATGCGGTCTGTGACCTTTCAGCTTTGTGGTTTCACCTGCTTTAAAATAGAAGAGTTTGCAGTCATTAAAAAGGATGTTCAGGTTTGAGTTACTCGAGCACATTTGAGAGCAGGTGTAGGAATGCCTTCCTAAAGAGAAGAGGGAACA
Source organism: Lynx rufus (assembly GCF_022079265.1). Taxonomy (NCBI): domain Eukaryota; kingdom Metazoa; phylum Chordata; class Mammalia; order Carnivora; family Felidae; genus Lynx; species Lynx rufus. The sequence goes on along the minus strand of NW_025814896.1, from coordinate 22,328,740 downwards.
ATTTTTTTCCCGAGGACTTATAATAGGATGGCTGTCACTTGGAAAAATTTCCTGTCCTTCAAGTATACATGAACTTTTAAGCCCTTGGGGCTGTTCATTGGATTAGCATTGACGTAGCATGTGTTGCCTTCCCTTTCAAGTTCTAATGTCTTTTTAATTTATCTCTCCCCATCGTTCAGTGGATCCGGATTGGTGCCAATGTCTCCAACTTCACTTTTGCTCCAAGCACGATCATCTTTCACCTGGGACATGCTGGTAAGCACTCTAGGCTGCTAATTCCATTTAGCTTCCTCTGACATTTTGCCTGCCCATGCAAAAGCCCTGTTAAGTAGACCCACAACCTATTAACTATAATGACTTAATAGCATAACATTTCCCTCTTCCTCCTGGCCTTTTAGGACAGTTAATATGATGATAAACCTGTTTGGTCCATCAGCGTAGAACAGCTGTCATTATATTGGGTTTCATTGTGCTAGGCTGCTTTTGGCTGGCCATTTACCCATACTTAATAGCCCTGTTCATTTCCAGAGATTACTCACTTGCCGTAGCTTTACATTGAGCCATCTTCCTGGATGAAGAGCATTAATGCAGTTTCCAAAGGTTATCTTTCCCCACCATATCGATCTTCACGTTTGTTGGCGGCTGGGCCTGGACAGTAATAGAAAACACTTTCTTCCACAGTTGGCCACACTATCCCATGTTATTCTCTTGAGAACTTAGGACCTAAACATAACAAGACGGTAAATTCACAAACCAGCTAAGCGTTTGAGACGTTTGACCCTGATGGATCTGTGGCGCCTTGCATTTCACTGAGATTTCAGTATTCTCTGATTTCGTTGACGCTTTGGGGAATCACCCTCTGTGCATCCATAGTGTGTGATTCTGTAGCGGTCCACAGATGAATCAGTTAAAATTCTAGGCAAATGTGTGTCTGTGTTTTTCTCAGGAAAGAGGGAGTTTGTAACTTTGATCAGATTCTCACAGTGGTCCGTGACCTCAGAAACAGTTAAGAACCCCTGCCGTAGTTCATCCGTCATCTTTCTGGGCAAAATTGACAGGATGACCTTTCTCACCAGCCTAGTTACTGGGTTTGATGATAGCCCTCCTGAGCCTCCTGAGTGAAGCTGAGACTAGAACCTGAATATAAATTTGTTTAGAGCCATGACTTTTCTTGCCAGAGTGTTTTTTGTGCACATTCCCTCATTTGATTTTCATCACAGCTGTGATGTGGGTGCCCAGGGCAGGAGTTACGATCCTCCCTGTTCAACAAGTGAGAGAATGTAGGCTCAGAGAAATGGAAGCAGCTAGGCAAGGAAGAGCCTGGACCAGAACCCAGGGCTCCCAGTGCCCAGGCCTGAGCCCTTTTCACTAAACCTTCTTCCTCAGTGCTTCCTGCTTCCTTCCTACTCACACTGGCAAAATCCCCTTAATTAATCTTTTTTTAATAGAAAGGAAATTATTCATTTATTTAACCCTGCATGCTTTCATTCAGAATTTAAAAAATAAAATGAATGCCAAATATAGTATCATAGTAATGCTTTAAAAAAAACCCAACAAAAATAAAAAACCTACATTAAAGGAAATAGATGTGAGTTGGAACATGGAACCGGATAGTTAAGGTAGCTGACATCTGATTTTTACCTCTGAATTTCTCGGTAGCCAAGGTAAGTATATTGAGTTAATTTTCTGGCACCAGATAAAAGGAATAAAATGAGCTGGTCTAGAAATAGAGACCTCTTCAGAGTCCAGCAGTTTAATTGGCTGTCATGACATCTGTTCCTGTAGCCATGCTGGGGCTCATGTATGTCTACTGGACTCAGCTCAACATGTTCCAGACCCTGAAGTACCTGGCCATCTTGGGCAGCGTGACGTTCCTGGCTGGCAATAGGATGCTGGCCCAGCAGGCAATCAAGAGGTAAGGCTGGGGATGGGCCAGGGACTCAGAGTGGGATTAGAAATATTTTTGTCAGCTCTGCTCACCCAGCTCTTTGAACAAGGGTATGTGGCAGAACGATTCGTATCCTTAGGGGCAAGTGTGACACCTTAATCCAGCCTTTTAAGTCCGAAAGGGGCCTTGGTGATCAGTTTTAAATGTATTAAAACCACAGTGATTTATGCCCTGACACATTAGAACAAGAGAAGAAAATAATTGCTTTATGAAGATTAAAATGGATTAGAACATGTGCGGTAGAAGATCGTTGTTAATGTGCTGGCTGTGTAAAAATGTTCTCTACTCGCCACGGGGAATCCTATTTTGTCCTCCTCCCATGCCCCAGAGCTAATCCTCTATAACCCCTGGCAGACTCACGGAGCGTTTCCTCCTAAGTGTGAGGTCCACGCTCTTCCCATCCCATCCCACCCCCACCCCCAAATGCCATAGGTTTTAAGAAGCCCCTAACAGGGAGCCCTGCTCGGTAGCCTGTACCACGTCCCTGAGAACCAGACAACCTTAGGTTCACACAAACGGTCAGATCTCAGCACGGCAGCAGCTTGCTGGCAGCTTGATTTTCGAACCTGGATTAGAAGCAAATTTAAATGTCACATAGGTGTTTCTCATTGATTTGACTTTATTAGAACTTGGGTGATTTGAGCCACGGAAAGGTCGGTAAGAAAAGGTCAGAACTGCTTGCACCTTTGGAAGTTAACATTTTCAGATGTGCCCTGCTTTCTCCTCTCCAGGACTTTTGCTGTAAGAATGTAACTCAATAGTGTGCCCTCCAACATGGCTGCCAATTAAGTTGGGCAGATCAGAGAGGCTTTCTCAGAGACCATTAGTAGGCGGGAGAGCCACCTGTCTCATCCCTGCCTGAGTCGCCATTGTGCGCTGAGTGCCTCGCCTCGTGGAGACCTGGCCCCGAGGTGCTCCCTCACTTCCCTGTAGTGATCCACGTTCCACCAGAGCTTCCCTTAGCACCGGCAGTGGCAGCTGGTTCATTTCTCTGCCCTTCCAGGAGCCTTAACTTGGCAGCTACGCATCGCATCTGAGAAAGAGCCAGGGACTCAGCTGTTTTTTCTAAGCAGAGCCCTGTTCCCTTGCAGCAGCCAGTCCAGGCCCCAGGGAGCCAAAAGGCTGTGCTCTGTTGAGTTCTCTCTTTTCTGGAAGTTGCCCACACAAGATGTACAAATCAGGGGAGTAGTGGACTGGAAACCATTTGATTTAGATCCTGTTTAGCAGGAGTTCCTAATCTGAAATCCTAAAATTGTGTACATTTTCTGGGGAGAGAGACCATGGTCCTCATCCCCTCTCCAGCATGTGTGCACACAGACATGCACGCACCCTCATACGGAAAGTTCTGCTGTGAGTCCTAGAACAAACTCTGCCACTGGGGGAGGCACGGACCCTAATGGAAGCTCTGGTTGGGTGTTTGCCATTTCTTTTCTCAAGCTTATTTCTCTTCCCACTGTCCTTTCTTGATTCTCAAACCCTCTTTCCTTTGGCAGGATCGCTGCAGAGCAGAGCAGTAGATTGGCAAAATATAGGACACTACGGTAAAGATGAAGGGTGGACTCATCCCAGAAGCAGGGCCCCTTTCCCATCTTGCCCACCTTATGCATGTCAGTTTTTTATCTGATGTTCAGCCCACTCGTTCCTCCCCACCTTCCCCAAGCCAAAGCTGAATTCTGGGGCCATTTTTGAACTTAGTGGACCAGGGCAAAAAACCAAAACTCCCTGAGTGAGCCCAACTGATAGGGTAATTTGACCTGGCTTTGGCTGCATTAGACTCCATCCTCCCTTATGCCCATGGGGTACTTGATAGACAGCAGCCCCTTTCTCGATGAGGAAAGCAGAGTTGAGGATAAGACAGATGCAACCTTGGACTTCTTGAAAGGGGACCCCGTTCAGAACATCTCAATTCATTAAATGATGGTCCCATGGCAAATCCTGGCACACCTTGTCACTGTTTCTAGGCCTTTTTATAACACTGATCTTTGGTTGGGCCAAACAGTGTGGTTTGGTGAGATTCTCTGTTACGAAGGACTAATGGCCATAGCTCAAAGCCAGCATCAGAACCCCGGTTTCTAGAACTCAGGGTGTAGTTCAGGGCTGATCCCTGTGTGACTAAAATGTCAAGTGAAATATCACCCATTTTCCTAGGTATTAATCCTAGGATGAGGATGGAGGTGAAAGCAAGGTGAAGGGAGGGAAGGAGAGAGAGTATGCGCTTCATTGATCAGTTCCTCTAGACTAGGGATCAGGAAAAGTTCTCTGGAAAGATAGTATTTTAGGCTTTGCAGACCATATGGCCTCCGTCACAGCTACTCAACTCTGTCACTATAATGTGAAAGCAGCCGTAGACTAAACAAATTAGCATGGCTGTGTTCCAATAAAACTTTATTTACAAAAACAGGTGGTGGGCTGGATTTGGCCCATGGGGCATCATTTGCTGACACCTGTAACTAGGCCAACATATAGAGAAGGAAAGTATTTGAATTTTCAAGTCATGTTCCCTGATCCCTTGCCTTGGAAGTGGCTTCCCTGCCAAGGCAGCAGAACCATCTAATTTTTAATCCTCTGCAGATCAGGGAGATCAACAAAAGCATGGAATGTAGAGCCTTTTCACTGATGTGTGAGCATAAGCTGGCACATCTAATCCTCAACACAAAGACTGCATTTGTCCTGGTTTTGTTGTTTTGGGTTTAATTGAGGTACAATTTATATCCGGTAAAAGTTGCCCTTTTTGAGTACAATCTGAATATTGACAAATTACACAGTCGTGTAAATAGCACCTCAGTCAAGGTATAGACTATTTCTACACTCCAGAAAGTTCCCCTGTGTAGTCAGTCCCTTGTGTCCTCCCCCATTCCCTAACATACCCAGTTGATTTTGTCTTGCATTAGAGTTGTTCTGAGATTTTACTTTCAGAACTAGTCCTTTCTGCTAAATATTGAGCTCTTTAATTCTTCAAAATAACTCTGGATTGATTTTTTTTTCTTGCTATTTAGATAGTCTACTCTCATGCTGCTGCTACCCCCAAATCACACTGCTTGAGAGAGAGGAAAGATGCTTGATCATGTGGACGTTTGGGACTTCAGAGGTCGGGGCCTAGTATTTTAAAGGAAAGTCTGTGGTAGCTAAGTGCTTTTGATCTGAGGACAGACATCGATTTGATGAGGCACAATAGAGGCTGCACCTCCTTAGCCAAGACGGAGGCTGGTGGGCCGCTGCCCTTTCAGCTCCTCCTGTTTCATACTCACGCTCTCCTCTCCTCATGGTCGTTCCGGAGCACACACGTTTTAGTGCACCTGGGAACCGCTGCATGTTGGCAGGGGATTAGGGGCACTCACTTCAGCCTTCAGGATTAGTTCTGTGCCTGTGTGTGTGTCCCCTGGAACTGTGGATTAATCGGTTTGGAGCCTACCATTCTGCAAGACTGCATCGCCATCGCGTCAGCCCTCACCACTGGGTAGAACTGCCCGCTAAGGACGGCGTGCGTGTCGGCGCGGTGCCTCTGCCTGCCGGAGCTGCCCAAAACACCTGTTTGCTGCTTCACCCTCCTACCTGCACAGCAGCTGTCTAGATTGTCATTTCCGTTCTCACGTTTCCCCTCAGTTCGTAGAGTCGAGGGTAGGGCAGCCATGGGGAAAGAAGGAATAAGAGATAGAGAGGTTTTTGTCTCCTCTTAGAGTTTTTCTGTGAGCTGAGTTCCATTTTTGAGAATCGTTCTTAGGTTTAGACACTGAGGCTGACCATTGGCAAGAACACGACTGGAGACCTGCATGGCAGGAGTATGGTGTGGGTTTCTGTCCTGAGTGGCCGGAATGTCATCGTCCAAGCTACGTGAGGGCCCGTGCTGGTTGGCGGACTCGGAGCGTGGGAAATTGAAGATGGACATTCTTTAGGCTTTCCTTTTTCTTCCCCTAGTTGAAATTTACACTGTCTTTCTGGCCTTGCACTGTGAGAGGTGTGCCTGGAATTACCTCATGTCAGAGCTCCACATGCCACTTTTCTTTCCTAGTCGTCAGGTTTGCGCTGTTGTTCATATTTACGTTATCATCAGCTTTTGCTGGAACTAGTGGTCTCACAATCTCTTGTGAAATGAGATGGGGGATAAATAAATACAATTAATAGATTAATGATTATTCCTATATAAATAGGATCTTAAAACGGCAGAGAACCTTGGTCTCTCTGTTGTCACCAGTTAGGAACTGTAACAGCGAACTGAAACCTTCAGTAATTTGGTGTTTGTCTCCATTTTCTTTCAGAACAGCACATTAGTGCCAGAAGAAGGAAAGAAATTTTGCAAGCTGAGATGAACATCAAGAAAAGGAGTCAAGAACAATTCACAGTTCGTAAAGAGGAATGAAGAAACTTTATTTAAACAAAAAAAAGTCAGAATTGTGGTTATACGTTTGCTTGTTGTTTTTCTATTTCCCCGACACAGAGCGCACACCTGTGAGCCCAAATATCCTGTTTCTTTGGCATGTGGCGCCTTAGCAAGAGGCTGTGAATATTCCTAACTTAGCCAGATGTTGCATTTGAAAAGTTGACATTTGTAATTAATCTGTTTTGGAATAAAGAGAATAACAGGAACAACGGCCCGATTGAGAGTTTGTTCGAGTACTTTTGGGCTGGTGGGATCCCCGGGGTACATAACATGAGGACTTAGTTGGGAAGTATTGTTGACCAGGTGGCCAGGGTGTTTCTCCAGGCCTTTTTACTTGAGTCCCTTTTGCCTCTTTCCTAACAGGACTGAGAGTTGCCTGGAAAAGTGGGCATTTTTTCTTCTCCAGTAGTGGGCACCATCTGTCTGCAAAGGAGTCCTGTTGATATCTGAAGGCCCCTCTGCTTTTGCCTTCAAAGTATGGGCTTGGCATGCAGTGGGGAAGGGGAGGAATTGTCTTAAAAGGAGGTGGGCCACATGAGTATTCTTAGGCTCTTAGAGGGACACACATATCTCAAGGATGTCCCTTTTGAAGTTGTGTCCAGGACCACCATTACCTGGAGGTTATATACTATCACATAGAGAAGAAATATTGAATAATATGGTTAAGTGTATAGACTTCAGTGTTAAGCAAACCTGCTGTCACCACTTGTTAGGGTGAGGGACGTTGGGCTGGTGGCTTAAGTTTTCTAAGCCTCCTTTTCTTCTGTAGAAGAGAGATAATGACTGTACTTACGTCATATGACTGAAGGAGTTTCCTGCATCTAAAGTGCTTGGCTCAGCTCTTGGCACCTTCCCCAATTATCTCCTAGCTACATACTTTCGCTCATCACCTCTGATTCTATTAATTGAAACATCATAAACACATTTAGATTACTTTTGAAAAGCAGGTAATCCTCATGGTATTTATTGAATTTGGGAGGCAGAAATGATTTGAATCAGATTGCATTCCAGTGCAAGCTGGATTTCACTACAGTGAGGAAATTGGGATTTTTGGTTGGGGGAAAAGAGATTCTGGAACTTTGGACTACTTCTGAATGGGATTCTACAGGTGAGAGAGGGTGATGTGGGCAATTACAGGGTTGCTTCCAAGGTGGGAAGAGGGCCTCACCTTTCCCAGAGGCTGCAACCAGAGGTGGCCCATTGATAGGTTTTATTTGATCCATATGTTTTCTCAAAAACTGAATAAGCTGCTAACTTAACTGAGAAAGTAATAAAAATACAGGTTTTGGGTGCTGGATTCTTTTTTTTTTCATTTTTTATTTTTGTTTTTAGGGAGGGAGAGCATGTAAGTGAGGGAGAGGGACGGGGGGTGGGGGGGAGCAGGGAATTCAAAGCAGACTCCATGCTCAGGACAGAACCCCACACGAGGGCTCAATCCCATGACCCTGGGATCATGACCTGAGCCGAAATCAAGAGTCAGACCCTCAACTGACTGAGCCACCCAGGCTCCCTGGGTTTTCGATTGTCTTAAAAAAAAATCTGAGCCTGTGACATTGGGCCTGATTGCTACATGGCAACAATCAGCTGGAGCCGAGCAGCAGCAACTCCCTGTCGGTGGGGCCTGCTCTTTCCAGCTTGCCGGAGCTCCGTCCCCACAGGTGTCTGTGCCTCTCACCACAGCACGGCGCCTCTGCTGTTCCACCTGCCAATTTCACCTGCCTGGTTCCTGTCGACTATGACTTTGGAAGCCTTCTTTGCTTTTAAGTGTTTGTTTCTTATCCCACTCTGTGGGGAAAGGGTAATATTGGGCTCTAGAGTGGCTCCTAGTGACCCTACTTAGGCTGGCACCACACCAGCTCCGTGGTGGGGGAGGGATGACAGCAGGGGGAGCCCACCCAGCTGGGACTTACACCTAGAACCAGATGGGTACCATTCTGGAAGACAGACCAATGAGACCTGATGGACAGAGATGTAGAGAAAGGGCAAAGCCTGAGAACAGAAGTATAGGGGCTGCAGGAAAGGAAGTCAGAAAACAGCTTCCAGGCTGGTTGAGGGTTGGCCTGTGGACCCAGAAAGGAGCTGGGGAGTAAAGCACAGCAGACTTGCTATGTGCCACGCTCTGTGCTGCGTCGAGCTGTAGCCGGGAGCAAGACGGACAGTTCCCTGCCCTTGATCCACTTAAAATTGGAGGGGACAGGGGAAACAGACTGCAAATCTGAAGGGCTTTCAAGGAAGCACTTTTTACCTAGCGGGGTTGGGAAGGCTAAGTTGACACCAGAAGGACAAGAGGGAGCCTGTGCAGAGCTGGGAGAGAACACTCTGGGCATAGGGTCAACATATGCAAAGACGCTGAGGCAAGAGCTTGGCATGGCATGTTCGACCTGAAGGCAGGCCAGTATAACTAGGGTGTAGTTAGCAAGGAGGAGAGTATTCTTGGAAGCCAGAACAAGTACAGCTTTTAAAGGCTGTGGTAAAGGTCACAGATTTTATTTTAGGACCAATGGCAAATTTTAGGCAACTTGAATTTTATGCTGGAACAGAACAGAGTGTGATAATGTGTAATAATGATTTCAGGAATAGAATTTAGTGATTCATCGCTTAACATATAACCCCTAGTGCTCATCCCAGCGAGTGCCCTCCTTAACGCCCATCGCCCATTTAGCCCAACCTCCCACCCAACACCCCACCAGCAATCCTCAGTTTGTTCTCTGTGTTTAAGAGTCTCTTAGGCTCCTGAAACTTCTCCTGGACCCATGTCTGCACTTTCTTGTAAAATCTAGTTTAATAAGAATTCTGCTAAGTCAGTTTAACCAGAACCTACCCCCCACCTCGATATCTGATCAGGTCCTTCATCCTCTACCAACCCCCAGGTGATGTCTGAGCACCCTGGCCTGTCTACAGCAGGGATCTTGTTAAGGTCCGTTTGGTCAGAAGCCATCCACCTATCCCCACCCTACTCCTTGGCTATAAATCCCCCCTTGCCGATGCCGTATTCTGAACTGAGCCCAGTTCTATGCCGAGGTCTCTTTCGCCCTAGTGCAGTAGTCCTGAATGAAATCTTACTATTTTTACTATGTGGCTCTGGTTTTTCTTTGACAATGTAGTAGTGCTGAGCCTGGCTTTCTCTAAGAAGTATTAAACATGGTGATTTAGAGCCCAGCTGACCTGCTTGATTAGCTCTGTGCCCTTCTTTACCCCTCAGGGTCTTAGTTTCCCATCAGTAAAAATGGGGATAATACCTCCGAGAGCTTTAGAAGGATTAAATGAGGTCACAGCCAAAACACATACCACAGTGCCTGGCGCTTAGCATTGACTCCGTATTTGCTCTGGTCAGCGCAGATATCGGTATCACCGTTATTTCCCGTGTGTCATTAGTAGGATCACAGAAAGCAGTTTGTACCAGGTCTACGTGTTTATTTGTCTGATTGTTTAATTCACTCGATTCCCCAGCTCGCATTTCCTGAGGGACCTGGAATCGTGAAACCACATAAGAGCGCTGCCCTGGAATGAGGAATCGGTTCCCGGCTTTGCTCCCTCTGCGCGGGTGGGACCTGGCTGGGGCGCCTGACCTCTGTGAGGCCACCCCTCCCTGCCTTTCTCCAGAGGGCTGTGGGAGGGAGCGAATGCAGTAATGGATGGGAAACCTCTCTGTGAACTTTAGGTTAATACAAACATAAGGGATTATTATTAAAAGCGACAAGTCCCCCATTGATTAGAGCATTTCCTTAGGGGGAAAAAAATAACACTGGGTCTTAAGTAGGACCCCCATGGGAACGGGAAGCTCCCAGCCCCTCTGAGGGGAGGGGTAAAGTCTTTTAAGACCATTAGTGTTGTAGTTAATGGTGATAAAGCACCGGAATTGTGGCCATCATGGTTTTTTCCTTTATAATTGTATTCGCCTTGAAAACCACAAGTAGCAGTGGGTCCCAGTGGTCATTATTTCATTTGAAAAACTAATTGGAAGTTGGGAGAGTCCTCAGTGTTTGTTTCTGTCGGGGTGGAGGAAAGAGATGAGCAGGTGGGTCTGGGGGAAGGAGGGGGCCTCGGGGCTGGCCATGGCGAGCCCACCATTCAGCAGCTTCCTCCTTTGTTCTCCTTCCTTGGCAGGTTCTCGGCCTGCCCGCCTCTCTTGGTTGAAGTGGACTGCCAGCCCTCAATGGCCAGCCTTCTCCTCTGGAGAGGGCTTTTGTCCCCCATTGTTGGTATGGTCTCCTCGGCAGAGCCGCCACAGTGGTCCCCTGCAGAGCCTTTCCCACGCCTGACATTCTTTCTTGGAGGGTAAACTGGGGACTCCCAGGGAGAGCAGGTGGTCTAAACCCTGTGAAGAATCAAGCTGGCTTTACAGTTCTGGTGCAGGGAGACAGGAGACCTGCCTGCCAGGCCCCAGGTCAGTGCTGTGTGTCCCTGGCTGCAGAATGGGAGTAGGGATTGCTTGTCTCTGAGTCCCCATCAACTCCAAAATGCTGTGATTCTTCTTACACTTTTAATCAAAACAGACTTCCCATCACCCGGACTTTTTGTTTTTTGTTTTTTTTTTGTTTTTTGTTTTGTTTTGTTTTTTAATTACAGCAAAATACACAAATCTTAAGTGTACAGCTCAATGAATGTTTATATCTAACTACACTGGTGTAACCATTGCTCAAAGCAAAATATAGAACAATTTATCCCCCCGGGAAGTTGATGGATTCTAAGAGGCATGTGTAGGGTAGATGATACGCGAGGGTATCTGGCCCAGGTGAGAAATGGTTCATCAATAGAAAAAGCTGAGTAGTCACTGGCCTAGGTACCTGTGGTCAGTGGCTTCAGTTCTTTGCTTTCCCTTATAGCAAAACCTCAAAGTGTGCTGGGTGGCTCAGTCAGTTCAGTGTCTGACATTGGCTCAGGTAATGATCTCAAGGTTCATGGGTTTGAGCCCCACATTGGGCTCTGTGCTGACAACTCGGGGTCTGCTTTGGATTCTGTGTCTCCCTGGTTCTCTGCCCCTCCCCCATTCACACTGTCTCTCTCTCTCTCTCTCTGTCTCTTAAAAATGAATAAACATTAAAAAAAATTGTTTTTTAACTCAAAAGGATTAGCTCTACCAGCACTATTTCATAGAGATGTAATGCAAGCCACATGGGTGCTTTTTAAATTTTCTAGTAACCACCATAAAAATGTAAAAAAAAAAGGGGGGGGGACACCTGGCTCATTTGGTGGAGCATGGGACTCCTGATCTCAGGGTTGTGAGTTCAAGACCCACAGTGTGTGTAGATGTTACTTAAGTAAGTAAATAAATAAATAAATAAAATATTTTAAAGAATAAGTTTCTTTAAAACATTTTTTTAATGTTTATTTATTTTTGAGAGAAAGAAACAGAGCACCAGCAGGGGAGGGGCAGAGAGAGGGAGACACAGAATCTGAAGTGGGCTCTAGGCTCTGAGCTGTCAGCGCAGAGCCCGATGCAGGGCTCGAACCCATGAACCATGAGATCATGACTTGAGCCAAAGTTGTACGTCCACTCAACCAACTGAGCCACCCTGGCTCCCCAGTTTCTTTTTTTTTAAAGAAAGATATTTTAAAAAAAGTAAAAGAGAAACAGGTGAAATTAATTTTAATATCTTATTTAAACCAGTATTATCTAAAATATTATTATATAGCCAATATAAAAAAACATTGTGGTATTTTATATTCTTTTTTCATACTGTCTTTGAAATCAGTGTCTATTTTACACTTACTGCACATTCCGGCTTGTACTAGACACATTTCAAGTGTTCAGTATCCACATGTGGCTAACGGCTACCATATTGGACAGCCAGGTCTATAACTACCAGCTCTGATTCCTCTCCTTCCATGCTCTTGCCTCGGGGCCTTTGTGTTGGGTTTTCACTCTGCTTGGAATGTTCTTTACCCAGATACTCACACAGCCAACCCCCCTCTCCTCCTTCAGGCCTTTACTCAAATGTCACCCCATCACTGAGGCCCTCCCTGCCCACAGCGCAGCACAAGTATGGATTCTAGATACAAAAATGCCCTCCCACACTCTTCAACCCTTTAAATGTTTCTCCTTTGCAACTGCTGCCATCTACCATTTCTATATTTACTTGTTTTTATTATTCTTCCCCCTCATTAGAATATAAGGTCTTTGCCTGTTTGCTCACAGTTGTATTCCCAGTGCCTAGAACAGTGCCTGGCACATAATAGGTACTGTATAAATATTTGTTGAATGAATAAATGATATTGCTCGTGGATGAACAAGCCACCAGTGGATGAAGGATGACTTTGGCCCAGAGTGGATGGGAATGATTAAGAGCCTGGTTCTGAACCAGCCCCCCTGGGTTTGAATCCCTGTACTCTCACTTGTCAGCAGTGACCTTGGCAGTTCAGTTACCCTTTCTGTGCCTCAGTGTTTTGTCTGTGAGATAAGGATACCGAGACCTCCCATTAGGCTGTGTGAGGAGCATATGAGATTCTATGCATGAAGCTTCCCGGCTACCACTCCGCGTACTTGGTAAATGTTAGCTATTTTTGTAGTATACCTTGTACTACCTCTTTGGGAAATGGAACTGTGTAAAACACATAAAAAATTAGGCAGAAGATAAAAGGAAATTGAGATGCAGAACAGTATGGGGGAATTTTATTGTATCTGTGAAGGAAAAAGGTAGGTCAGAAATTAAATAGGAGTAACTGGATGCAGTTGTGTTTTGGCTGCAGGTGGCATGAGACACAGGTGGAATCCTCATCCTTGGGAATTCCTGTTTCGGAAAGAAAGATAAAGCTCAACTAGGGAGACCGAAGCAAGGGTGAGTTTGGGCAAGACACCCAGAACTAGGGTGACAGGTGCTCCAATGTCAGGCCTAGCTGTCTGGGTTCCAGAAGAGGGACTATGGGAGGAAGGGAAGGATCTCACGGGTTCCAGCACAGCGAACATCAGTCTCAGCCCCAGCTCTGCTCACCTATTCCCACAGAGATCCTGGGCCAGTTACTTCCTCTTGAAGTAGCCACCTCTAATCCCCAGACAGGGTTAGATTAGGTTATTCCTTCCCGCACGTATGTTCAACCACACCCCTTACATCTCTTACCACTTATCACAGATTAAATAATCCACTGTTCGGGGACTTGCTTAATTTCTGTCTGCCTCAGTGCATCAGTGAATTCCACGGGAGCAAGGACCACTGTTGTCCTATTCACTGCTGTAACTCTCAGCCCAGGGCCTGGCATGTCGTAGTCAGGGGACGATATTCCAGAGAGAGGAGGACAGGTAATTCTGAATCTCGGTTTCCTCACAGGGCCATTAGGTGGACATAAAGTGTGGTGGGTGCACAGATGTGCCGTCTTCCAGATCATTCTACTCTAAGCTCTAAGAATTCATTCTTCTGTTATGTGTCCTCAGGCCCACCAGGAGATCCTAGGATTTGCAACCCTTAAGCTGGAGGGGGAACAATGTTTGGAGCAGCCTCCAGGCCCCTTCCTGCCTGCTCTGTGACCTTGAGCTCTGCAACTGTCTCTGGCTTTTAACCTGCAGGAACACAGCCTGTGTTCTTAGCACTTGGCCCTCCTTGGGGCCACTACACCCTATCCCACCAGGGCCTGGCGGGAGCCCTAAAGCAGGTGAATGATGACCTAATCCCAGCGTGGGCTGCTTGGGGGAGGCATTATTTTTAGAATTCTAGTCGTAGGATCCTTAGGGGTGATTGGAGCCCCTCCTCCCTTCACAAAGGAGGAGACAAAGAAGGCAACTTGCTGTGTGTGCCTCCCAGGCTGGCTCTCGCCCCTCCTGCAGCCTGCCCATCTGCCTGCCGCTCGTGTCTCCACAGGACTGTGGTTGGTGAGATCTCTGGGCTCTTGGTGTCTGATTAGGTTGGGAGGAAGGTGCGGGAGCACATGGAGAGCTCTGCTGGGAATGGATTTGCTTAATAGGCTCATCCAGAGGTGACTGGCAGAGCCCTGCTGGGACATGTTTGTGCTCACAGTTAAAATCAGGCTCAAAAATACAGCAGTTTCTCCACAAACAGTCCTGCCATCCCTGGGGAGCTGTGTCTGTGAAGTGGAACTCCGTGTGAAGAAGGGAAGAAAACAGGTCTTGGGTCTGGCTTTCCAGTCCCTGACTTGGGGCCAGCTGCTGCCCCTCTTTCCTTCAGTTTCCCTCCTCTCTGAGCTGAGAGCACTCCCTGAGCTTCCCTGATACCCAGGGGAACATGAGGGGCCATGAAAGGAGGGGTGACTGTCCTTCCCAACTTTCCTGGTCGTGAGTGCTGCCCACGCTAGTCTGCCCGAGGGTGTTGGGAGGGGCTGGCCTTTCCTTGGCCTTGTAGTTTTGGAAACTTGCCAATGGACCCAGGATGTGCCTGTCACATCGTCTGCATCAGAATCCCCTGGACATTTTTTAAAATTCAGGTGCCTTGTTCCTATCCCAGAACTACTGAGTAGGGAACATTTTGGTACACAGACGCTGAGCCTGGCCTCTTGCTTCTCACTGGAGATACAGCAGTAGGTAAGATCTGGTCTCTATTATGCATTTGCTCCCCTTCCTCCAGTTCTTCATGTGTGTAGGAAGGAACCTTGTTCCTTGGCAAGAACCCATGTCTTTGGAGAGGAGGAGATTCTTTCCTTTTCCTGGCAACCCATGTGGAAGGAAGCCTGCAAGGTCCCTAACTACACACACACACGCGTGTGCATGCACACACATATTCCTACCTGTGCTTCTGCCGCAGGGCCACCAGGATGCTCTCCAACGCCATCTGCTTTTGACCTGCCCACACGCTGTCCACCTGACGGCCAAGCCGTACCTTTGCTCCTTGCTCCTGGTTTCTCTCTCTGTTGGATTAGAAAAAGAGCAGCAGTGGAGGTGACTATTTGGATAGGATGTGGAGAAGCCTGGGAAAGGCCAGGGCCAAGTAAGCAGAACAGGTATATCCTTAAACCTATTCCAATATCTGGTGTGGCCTCTTTCACCCAATCGAACTAGATTCAGCAACACTTAGGAAGGTGCTCGATATAGTAGTGAAGAGCATAGGCTGCGAAATAGATTTACAAAACACCTCCCCACAGATTACTTGTTAATGATAAAGGAGAAATGTTAACTGGACAGAGGAGAAACGTGGCCGACATCACGTTAACCAGGCGATTAAAGTTACCATCACCAATAAGGGGATGAATTGACATCATGTGCCTCCTGATATAATGCACCAAGAAGGAACAATATCACTGCTATGAATGCATAACCTGAATCTAATCATGAGGAAGCATCAGGCAAATCCAGTATGAGGAACGTAGGGACGTTCTATAAATAATAATTGAACTTTACTAATAAAAAATGTCAATGTCACGAAAGGCCGAAGAGCAGTTCCAGATTAAAAGAAACTAAAGAGACATGGCAATTAAATGCAATCCATGACCCTGGCTTGGATCCTGGATCAGGAAAATGAAAAATTGCCATAAAGGACATGTTGGGAAAACTGGTGAAAGGTGAATGTATACACTAAGTGATAATTACACTGTGATTATATCAGAGAATGTCCTGTTGTTAGCTGTTTGGAGACACCGTGCAGAGCTCCTTAAGGGTAAATGGTCGTGATGACCGCAGTTTACTCTCATATGGTTCAACAAAGTAATGACAAAGTGCACATGTGTTTGCATGTGTATATAAGCAAATATGACAAAATATTAGCAATTGCTGAAGATAGGGAAAGGGGATGTGGAAGTCCATTGTATTATTGTTGCAGCTTTTCTGTATGCGCCAAACTTTTTCAAAATAAAAAATATACAGGCTGTGATGTCAGGCTCTTTGGATGCTAGCTGTCTGGTATGCGTCCTTTAGAAGCTATTAACTGCCCCGTAAGATGGGAGTAAACAGTACCTACTTTGTAGGGTTGTTACAGGCAAGAAACCAAGAGTAATGGCTAATACTACCAAGGGCTTCCTGTGAGCCCAGCACTGTCCCGAATGTATGTAAATGTCTGAGGGCACAGCCTCTGTGTCCAGCACAGAATCATGATCAGATGGTAACTATCATTGGTATCATTCCTGTTGGAGCCTAACATGGGGAGAAGCACATCGTTGGTGTTCAACAATCATAGCATAATTAGAGGTAAGCTGGGGCTTCGCGTTAGGGCCTTTCTGCTATGGCAAATCCAGAAATAATAGATGCTGTGCCAGGCAAGGGACCAAAAGTCCCTCCAAACTCTGATGCTTGGAAGACTGGGAAAAAACCCACTACACCTGCTTACCCCTGCTGCCTGCTCATGATGTCCTGCAGTAGCTTGCGGGCAGACAGCTGACCCAGCACCTTCCGGTAGCTGTTGGTGAAGATGGCATCTGCATACCGAGGCATTCTATATGGAAGGAGTCAGACGTCAAAGGGCTGGGTGGCAGGGCCAGGTGAGGAAACAGGGGTGGGGTGAGGGGTACTCACCATGTCCCCGTAACGTCCTTCTGCCCTTTGCCCTACTCATCCCCGGAGAAGGTAGGACCTAGGGCTGGGAGGCTTCTCTGGAACTCAGGATCTGCCCCCCTCCCAAAGATAGGCAGTGGGGGCTGCCTGAGGAGATGGCTGGGGCCTGCTTAGGGCTCTGTTCTGCATGCCCTAAATCATCCCCCGCTGGGCTGCAGGGATGGTTCTGGGACATTGGGTATCTAGGCCCTGGCGGCAGGACTGCTCACCTGAGGGGCAGGGATGGCGGGGAGCAGTGGGAGCCACTGTCGAGGGTGAGGATCACCAGGAAGAACACCCAGAGCAGCATCCTTCACCCCTCCGGTGGCTCCTGGAAAACGACAGAAGGAGAAGGTCAATTGCAGCCATAGCCACAAGGATGCCTTTTATTGGCTGGGCCCAGTTCTGGGCTTGGCTGTATACAAACCTTAGTCCTTGTCATTTGGAGGCGGTGAGGTACGAAAAAGAACCCAGACTCTGGAAGTCAAACAGACCTAGGTTCAAGTCCTGCTTTTGCCAGTCACAAGCTTTGACCTCATTTTCTGCATCTATAAAATGGGCCTGATAAGCTACCCTGCTGACCCCATAGGGTTGCATGGAAAATTAATGACATTGGTGAAAATGCCCCTTGCTGTAAGGCATCATATGTGGAATTCAGGCCTCAGCAAGGGTTGGGGGCTACACCTTCTCCTAGTCTCCTAAGTCACCCCACCCACTGTGACACTTGACAACAGTGAGCAGGGCCAACAGCTCAGTCTCTGAGTCAGACAAATCTCAGTTCCTATCTGGGCTCCACTGTCACCAGCTGTGTGTCCCCGGACACGTGGCTTCTCCTTTCTGGGCCTCAGTTTCCCTATCCATGAAATGGGGTCTATGACTATACTGACTGCATAGGGCCCTTGTGAGGATGAGATGAGATGCTTGGCGCATAAGGAATTCTCCCAAACACTTTTGCTGCGACGACCTCAGATCAGACCCACTCGAGGGGGCAGGCTCTCGTCCTGTTTGGTTCTGTGTGAAGTCAGAGGGAAGGGAAAGCTCTACTTCTCGCTCCAGACATTTCGATTTCGCTGAAGGCTTTTAGCCTTGGAAGAGACCAGGGAGCCTGGGGAGCCAGTGTGGTAGAATCATCTAATAGATCATGTAATTACCCTTAATTGGGGCCTGCTGACACCGTGCTCTGCAATCAGGGAAAGAACAGGCAACGTGAGAAAGAGCCCGCCTGGGCTCGGGGAGGAGGCTCCACGGTCAACCCAGACCTGCCCAGTGTGGAAGCAGGGGCTCAGCTAGGAGACCTAGGAATTGGGTCTCCCCAACTCTCATGCCCCCCTCAGTAGAATATCCATTCCATGGGGCTACAGGCCCATGTGGGGACCCAGCGAGCCCAGAGAGGGGTAGGAACCCATCCTAGCCCAACCTCACCCCCTGTCTTCCGTGTTCTCTCCTGTCCTGTTGAAGAGTGATCTCCAGCAAGCAGGGCCGGCACTGGCAGAACCCACCTTCCTTTTCTGGTCTCGCCTGCCCTCTTAGGGCATCCCCTCCCTTCTACCAGACACCAGGGTCTTGACTAAGCCAGGGAGCATCTGCAGAGCTGGGCTCAGAGCAACCTGTGACTCTGCACCTCCAGAGCAGAAGGGAGGAGCCCTCCAGGCCTCACTGTCTCCCCAACAATCCTCCAGTTCCTGCTCAAATGCTCTCTGCCAGCGAGTGGCAGAGAGCTCACTACCCCCGAGCCAGGACGTGCTATCTCCAGGCAGCTCTTCTTGTTAGGATTTTTTTCTCATTGTGTCAAGTGCAAAAAGACGTGTTAAGCTTCTACTCTTCTGGGAAGGACTGGGGCTGGAGGAAAGATGAGAACATGGCATTTGCCTGCCCCTCCCTCTCCCCGGCTTTGACATCCACCCTCTGTGCCACCCACAGCTTCTGTACCCTCATCCCCATGAGGTGGATCTGACTTAGGCCTTTGCTCTCCAGACCAAGGATCTCAGTCCTCTTCGTCACACCATATCACATCTGGCCTCTTTGTCACACCATATCACATCTGGCCCCCCGTCTCCCGGCCCGGTTCCAGGCTACCTCTCTAGCAATGGAGTTTCCTAAGCAGGGAGTTCTTTGGAGGTAAGGAGGGCCCCTTGTAACGAGCCCTCTTTTTTTCTGTCTCTTGGCTGGACTTCCTTGCCTTCTTTGCTGCTGATCTTTAAAAAAATTCTTTTAAATGTTTATTTATTTATTTTGGGAGAGAGAGAGATAGAGAGCGAGCAGGGGAGGGGCAGAGAGAGAGGGAGACAGACTCCTTAGCAGACTCCACACCAGCAGCGCAGAGCCTGACACGGGGTTCGAACCCCCCAACCGTGACATCATGACCTGAGATGAAACCAAGAGTCAGACGTTCAACTGACTGAGCCACCCAGGTGCCCGCTGCGGATATTTGAAAGACCTGGGTACGTCCAGGCCCCGAATCACTTCATTCCCCTGCTCAGAGGCCCTTGGTTGCTCTCCAGAGCAAAGCCCAACCCCCTGCTCTTGGGCTAAGCTCTCCCTTGGCTTCCCCACCTCCCGCCCCTTCTCGTGTGTTTCGCAGCCCCTGTGCTCCCCTGGCCTGCACAGCCCACCCTCACACTCGCCCTCTGGAGCAGGTATCAGGGTCTTCATCTTACAGCTGAGGAAACGAGCCCAGAGAGGAGAAGGACCTTTTCTCCATGGTCCTCCATCACATTGGTTTCTGACTGGACACTTCAGAATGGGCCTCAAAGTTCCCAGGCCAGCAGGCCCCTCCCGCTCCGTGGAGGCTGCCTCCCAGATACAATACCCTATTCACAGCTTCCTATTCAGCTCCCCGTTCATGGGAGGTGCTGCAGGATTCATCACCTGCACATGGGAAGCCGTTCTGAAAAACAGAAAGCTTTTGCTCTTTGTCACTGGATCTCCAGGGAAATTAAAAAAAAAAAAGGGACACACACAGGAACACCTGCCTGCTTGGCGCCTTCCTATGTGCAGCCAGTGGTTTCAGGGAGTTGAAAATAACCTGATACGAGGGCAGACTTTGGAGGGCAAGTCACAGTAAATTCTGTAACCCCTAGCTTATTTGGAACGAGGTTGAGCAACTGTATAGTCTGGTCAACCAAGAGGCACATTTACTACAAACCGTGTGCCCCAGGGGTGAGTCAAGACACCATTGCAACCTCTAGGCTTGGGGTTGCAACCTCTAATCCTTGGGGTTGCAAAATTCCACTGGACCAAGTTGGGAAACGACAAGAATTCTCTTGCTTACGGTCCGATGAGAATTAGATGTTGTATCACCACGGATAAAGTAGCTATTGACAGACGTATTCCATGTGAGCAATCTACAGAGACAGAATTCCACTGAATCAAGTGTAGTACAAATTCAACAGCATCCTCAACAACTCCTTGATAGCTCCAAAGGTATTTTAAGGTTTATCATCTATCCTCATGAGTATCAGTTAGCTTTCTGCAGTGTTGACAAGTGAATTCTGCGGTTAGATCTAATTGAGGTCATCTGGATTCAGGATAAATGGACACTTGACCTACATTAGTTGGCACCTCTTGCCAGCCTCTATGCCAAGAATGCTATGAGAATTCTCCAGATGCACCTTTTGCTAATGACAGAGGTCAGGTCTCATGTGCCCAACCTAGCAAGGCCACTTTTGGACAACTAGGAAGAAAATCTTTTACCTTTCTTTTTTATTTTAAGTTTATATATTTACTTTGAGAGAGAGAGAAAGTGCGAGCAGGGAAGGGGCAGAGAGAGAAAGGGAGAGAGAGAATCTTAAGCAGGTCCTGTACTGGCAGCGCAGAGATCGATTTGGGGCTCAAACTCCATGGACCGTGAGATCATGACCTGAGCCAAAACCAAGAGTCAGATGCTTAACCAACAGAGCCACCCAGGTGTTTCTCGTTTACCTTTCTTAAACATTCTGCTTTGTAATTTAAGAACGCTGAGGCACTGACGTCCTGATTTAGTTTATAAACTGTTTCAGCAATAGCATTCCAAATTGAAAGAGATCTAAGTTTTTAATGAGGAAGCATCTTGAATTGTCATTCAAAAGAGAGACACCCCGCCTCCTTCCTGGAAGAGTTTGAGGCGGCTTATGGTGAAAGACACAAATACTACGAGACCATCAAAACATGGATCAAGAAACAAGCGTGGGGGTAATGGAGTGCTCCAGGGGCAGATAATTGTGTCTGAACCCTCGAGTAAGGAGCGCAGCAGCAATTGAGCAAGAAAGCAAAATGTTATCAATTTCCAGGCAATTATGTTGAATGGGTTCAGAGCGATAGATGGGATGTACTGATTTGCACAGCCACTTGGCTCCTTTCCGATCCATGGCAGACCCCCATCGTTGATGGGAGAATCTAGCCAGCTTGTGTCTTGCCCCAGACACCTGCCTGCACACCGGAGAAGGAGTGCTGAGATTTCATCCGCCCCCTGACAAACCCCTGGAACACATCCGTCTGCCTGCCCCTTCTCCATGGTTGAGGTGCCATGTATCCAAAACAACCTCAACATGGAGCCAACCATCAAAAGCGTGTTCCAGAGCCCCTAACCAGGTACCTGAGTGTACTCACTAGTCCACAGGCGACGAGGATGATGGTGGGCCTCTTTGACTCGGTGTCTCTGAGTTGGTGAGAAGGTCAACCGTCTTGCCCCCATCCAGCCCAGCCCCCAGGACCACCCCCTCTCACCTCCGATATGGCAGGTGTCCCCTCTGCTATGAGGCGCTGCTCCTGCTGCCTGGACCTGGGGCTCAGCGTTTGTTCGGTGACTGCGTGACGCTTCCATCATTTATACCTTCATTTTCCTAAGCGTCGCCAGCGTCAGAGAATCAATTACCCACAAGTCAACCAAAGGACCGTTTTTAGCATCATACTGACAAACCCTAATAGGGGAAAGAGGTTTTTCCCCTTGCAGATGAAGACCTGTATGGAACTTTCCCTTTACGGACAGAACGCAAAGTTATGATGTTATTCCGAGGGGAATAGAGAATATAATACTGCTTCTCTAATAATTGGAGTAATCATAACAGTGAAACAACAAAGGTTCATTTACTCTCTGAGTTAAATGTGCGTTTTAAAAAGTTGATATAATTTTTTTTGTCCGTGTGCAACTTTATCTCACTTTCAGGTAGTCCACTTATTACAGATAAGTGTTTTTCTCTCCTTAGCGCAGCATCCAATTATCAAGATTTCCCCCTATTCGATTTACATCTGCTGCAGTCATAGGCCACTGTAGGCAGCTAGCCCGGGGAGCACCTGTTCTCATGTGTCAAGGCAGCCAAACATGGAAGGAGATGGAAAACCTTGGGAGGGTCGTTGTGTTTCCTGATTTTGCTAGCCTGTAGCTAAAGAATCCTCGAGAATGGTCTAAAAGCGTGTGAGTCAGAAACACCAGTTTTCCACGAGGCTGTTGTGGAGGGGTGGAAAGAGCCATAAGCCCAGCCCTCCTGTGTCTGTTAGTCATGACCTCTGTGACCCTCAGCAAGTTACTTCTACCCTCCAGATCTCAGTTTCTAAACTTGGAAAAGCGAGGGCTGCCAGAGAATAGCAGCCTTCAAACTTAAAAAAAAAAAAAAAAGGTGGCATAGAACTTTCTTCGGAAATCTTCTATGGAAGTGCAGTATATAAAGCAGATTTAAAACAGGAAACTGCTCTGGTTGAAGAGGGGGGAGTGAAGACTCCCTTTGGCTGCACCTGGGGTACCTCCATGGGCCACAGAACCAGCAGCTTCTGAATGGACCTCTTGGCAATGTTACGTTGTGATCCTTCGGCTTAGCCTGCACCGAGCCATGTTCTTGGCACAGAGCACACAAGGGGTGTTTCCCATAGAAGCAGGGACTGAGTGGCTTGTCACCGTGCCGGCCTGGACACCAAGTGGTCAGGTCAGGCCAGGTCCCCAGGGACTGAGAGTGGGCAGATGGAGCGTTTGGGAGCCCCCCGGGCAATAGGTTCTCATACAGTCAGGAGGTGTGAGGTTATCTCAGGGAATGCAAGGTGGGGACCACCTACAGCTCGAGTACCCACAATGGACACCAGGCCAGAGTACAGACGTAGGACACATGGAGTTGCCTGGAGAAGCCATGGGGATCAGAATGCAACCTTAGTTGAAGTTCTGTTGCTAAGGACTTCATGCCTCTTCTCAAGTTTTCTCATCTGTAAGAGGAGAGTGATAGGGCTCGACTCATGAGGCTGCTGGGTGAGGATTAAAGGTGCCAGTGCATAAGGCACAGGCCTGGTACAGAGTAAGTCTCAAAAATTAGCCCTCACAGGGGCACCTGGGTGGCTCAGTCGGTTAGGTGGCCGTCTTTGGCTCAGGTCATGATCTCTTGGTCCGTGAGTTCGAGCCCCGCGTCGGGCTCTGTGCTGATAGCTCAGAGCCTGGAGCCTGCTTCTGTTTCTGTGTCTCCCTCTCTCTCTGCCCCTCCCCCATTTGCACTCTGTCTCTCTCTGCCTTTCAAAAATGAATAAATGTTAACAAAAAAATTAAAAAAAAATAGCTCTCACTTACCGTTGCTACTATTGTAATAAGCGGGAGAGAACAGAGGCACAGAGAGGTTACCCACTCATCCATAGGCACACACCTGGGCAGCGGTAGAGCCAGGACTCAAACAAAGGTTTCCGACTCCCGAATCCAGTGCCCCACACCAGGCTAATGTTCTCCTAAGGCCCTTCCGTGGCCCACTGGGTCTTCTACTCTCTTTTAAAGAACTTTAACAGTTTTGCTTTTTACTTTACTTTTATTTTATTTTATTTTTAAACAAAATTTAAAAAATTTTGTTTTCAACATTTATTTATTTTTGAGAGACAGACACTCTATTTGAGTGTGAGCGGGGGAGGGGCAGAGAGAGAGGGAGACACAGAATCCCAAGCAGGCTCCAGGCTCTGAGCTGTCAGCACAGAGCCCGACGCGGGGCTCAAACCCATGACACTGGGAGATCGTGACCTGAGCTGAAACCAAGTGTCAGACGCTTAACCGACTGAGCCACCCAGGCGCCCCGAGCACTTTAACAGTTTTATTGACGTATATATAACTCATACACTGTAAAAGGCACCTGCTTGAAGCCTATGGTTCAACAAGTTCTCATAAGTTTATAAAATTGTGTCACTGTCACGCAACCCCGTTTAGAATACCTCTGTCAGCCCAAAAGTTCCAGTCCCATTTGCTATCAACGCCCACTCCAACCCCAGCCTTCGACAACCACTGATCTGCCTTTTGCCTCTATACTGTTTCCTCTGCTAGAACGTTCATACGGATTCATGTGAATTATACGTACTCTGTGCTGTCAGTCTCCTTCACTCATCCACCTGTTTTTGAGATTCATTTGTGTTGGATCCATATCAGCAGCCTGTTCCACTTTATTGCTCAGTAGCGTTCCGTTGTGCAAAAGTCTGACAGCTTGTCGACCCATTCACCGTGATGGGCATTTAGGCAGATTTCAGTTTGGGGCGGTGACGAAAAACGCTGCTATGAACATTCGTGTACAAGACTTTGTACGAACGTGTGCTTTTATTGCTCTTGGGTGATTACCTAGGAGAGGAACTGTTGGGTCATGTGGTACGTGAACGGTTTGCTTTTTAAGAAGCGGCCAAGCTGTTTTCCGAAGTGGCACCCCCATTCCATTTCTGCCAGCTGTGATTTAGAGTCCCGTGGGGAAGTCCTTAAACCAGCCTTTCTTTACCCCGCAAACACCTATGAAGCACTGAATTAGGCCCACACAGAGCTCGCTGGATTAGGAGTTTGTCAGTCTCTGAAGGCCCGGTCCTATTCTCCTCTTAGGAGAGTGGGCTGGGCCTTTCCCCCTGCATGGCATTTTCTTGAGCACTAGGAGGACAGTGGCATGTGCTTGTACTCAGAGCTGCAGGAGGCAGGCATGTGAGAAGCTGAGTGACTTACCTCAGGCAGGGAGATGGAGACAGGCACAAGGTTACGTGGGTTAAATGTCCCAAGAATTGAGAGAAGGGGAAAGTCACGCTAAAGCTGGGAGAGCCTCAGGGAGGAGCAGAGAGAAGCCTAAAGCCTAAAGCAGAGAGAAGCACGAGGCCCACGGATTTAGATTTGAAACTCAGCTCTGCCACTTGCAAACTGTGTGATTCTGGGCGAGGGGTTTATTCTTCTCGGAGCCTCAGTTACCGCATCTGTACAATGGGGGCGAGGACATCTACCTCCTCAGGTTGTTGTGAGGGTCAGGAATATGCTTGTAAAGTGTCTGATGCACGAGGCAAAAGGCAGCTGTTACTGTAGCTCTTACTGGTCAGAGCGGAGCTCTGAAAGCTGGGCAGGGTGGTGGCCAGAAGAGCAGGAGCCATCTGGGAAGAGGGGCTTCATTTGCAGCGTATTCTCAAAGCCCTTGAGGCGGAGGATGAGGGAAGAAGCCAGAACCAGCCTTGACAGTGAGAGCGCAGCCCCCCCTCCACCAATCCCCGCAGCCAGCCGCCTCGTCCTTATCCTCTGAGAGGCGGTGGGAACGCCTCGCTTGCCACCCGGCTTTCTTCCCAGGACGGGTTTTAACCCAGAGTTAATTAGCGATCGTGCCTGCTCTAGGGGCTGGGGACTTGAGCTGTGGAAAAAAATGCCCCAGAGAAAGGCAGGCTTTAAAAAGCCCCAAAAGGCTGGGGCAGAGAGGCTCCGCTGGGAGAGAGACAAGCCGCGCGTTTGTGTTGCAAATTTCCAGTGTGTTGAAGCCAGCCATTCAGGGAGGGTGATGCTAAAGGCAGTGGGCCTGCGGGTGGGGAGGGCAGAGGAAGTCGACAAAGGGGGCCTGTCTGAGGGCCTCAGACCCTGCTTTATAAAAGCTGCTTTCATCGCCCTCCCTGGATGATGGCAGCGTTCCCAGCCCGAGGCCAGTGTGCAGGGAAGGGGAAGGCCTGGACCCTAGACTCCCAGATTCCCTTGACGTTCCCCACCTAGTGTGCCTTCTAGGCCTGTTTTTACGGAGTCAGCAGCAGCAGATGTCACATGAGCACTCATGAGTGCTATGTCAGGGTGAGGGACCAAGGTTCACACGGTTGGCCCAGTTGGGGGGCCTCAGGCAAAGTCAAGGGACTTTCCTGAACCTCAGTTTCCCATTCTGTAAAATGGGGCTGATGGGGTCCTTCCCCCTACTTCATATCCTACCCAAGCAGAAGTGCCCGTGATTGGTTGGTGATCCAATAACCATCAGAAGTTCATCTCTTTCTGGAAAAGTTTGCTTTTGGGAAGGTCATTAGGAGAGCTTTTTTAAAGAGGTGAAGTTGATTGTACTTAGCAAATCAATTAAGCAATTCTGGGTTGTTTGGAAATGTTACTCTCATAAGTGTTTTAAATATTCACCTTGCATGGAATCTTTAGGCCTGTCCCAAGTCAGTTATGAATGCTAACCAGGTTGGTTTTCTGGGTTGGTAGGTACCGTGCGGGAAGGCTGTCCCCAGCTGATCCTGTAGGCAAGCTCTCCCTGGTGGAGATCTGACCAGCCTTTAAAGACCTCTTTGAGGTTAGAGTGGAAGAGAGCCAAAGCATAAGAGACTCTTAAAAACTGAGAACAAACTGAGGGTTGATGGGGGTGGGAGGGAGGGGAGGGTGGGTGATGGGTATTGAGGAGGGCACCTTTTGGGATGAGCACTGGGTGTTGTATGGAAACCAATTTGACAATAAACTTCATATATTGAAAAAAAAATAAAATAAAAAATAAAGACCTCTTTGGACCCTACCTCCCCAAGAAGCATTCTCACACCCTGCTCCTCCCTCCTGGCCCTGACTGATTTTATATGTGGAAGTGTCTCCTTTCCTGAGACACTTGGGATGTCTGCAACCAGACTAATTAAATTTTTTTTAATATTTATTGATTTATTTTGAGAGAGAGAGAGAGAGAGAGAGAAGGTGTATGAGTTGGGGGTGAGGGGGTGGGTGGGAGAGGGAGAGAGAGAATCCCAAGCAGGCTCCACGTTGTCAGCACAGGGACAGGGCCCAAAGTGGGGCTCGATCCTATGAACCGTGAGGTCATGACCTGAGCCAAAATCAAGAGTCAGAAGCCCAACCGACTGAGCCACTCAGGTGCCCCACATCTGATTAATTTTTGAGCCCCCTAAAGCCTTCTTTCTTTTCCCAGCTTTATTAAGATGTGACTGGCATAGGGGCACCTGGGTGCCTCAGTCAGTTAAGCATCGACTTCGGCTCAGGTCATGATCTCACAGTTTGTGAGTTCGAGCCCCGCATCAGGCTCTGTGCTGACAGCTCGGAGCCTGGAACCTGCTTCAGATTCTGTGTCTCCCTCTCTGTCTGCCCCTCCCCTGCTTGTTCGCACGTGCTCTCTGTCTCTCTCTCTCTCCCTCCCTCTCTCTCTCTCTCTCAAGAATAAATAAAGATTAAAATTTTTTTTTAAAAAGATGTGACTGGCATATATAAAGCTTGATAATGAAGGTGTGTTTCCTAGACCAACAGTAACAGTATCTCCTGGGAGTTTGTTGGAAATGCAGAATCTTGGGCTCCACCCCAGATTGACTGAATCAGAGGCCAAATCCTCTTTGTTCTAGGATTTTAAAGGCATCAGGTCCCTAAGATGGTTTCTGAAGGCCTTGCGATTTTCTCACCAGGGAGGAGGGCCTTGACCACAGGCAGCCGGGAGATGTCGCTGTTCTCCAGTCTTTGGGAGATGTCAGGCTTCCTTGCAAACACCAGAGGCCCCAAGTGCCGGGTTTTGTTTCCTGTGAAATCCAGGAGAACCGAGGGGTCCAGGTCCGTTATGTATTCAGGCCACCTCCTCCTCAGCCACCTGGGCCGCCTATCTCTCTCTGCCCATTTCCTGCCTTGGGTTCTCAGTTGTGTTTCCAGTTAGGGAAGGCTGTGTGTTCCCCAAACTCAGCCCCTGCCCCAGGATCCCCAGGAGAAAGCCCAGAGGAGAAAGCCCAGCATATGGAGACTTCTTCAAGCCTGGCTCATCAGGCAACAATGTGGCCCGGCAGAGGAGGGGACATCTGTCTGTCGGGAGGCCCCTTCTCACTTGGAAGCTGAGTTGGAGGATCTTAGTGACAACGGGACCTGCAGACACAGCCAGAGGAACTTCGCATTATTTGACTGTCTACAGGAAAACCCCGCAGCCTGCCTGGGACTCCAGTTTCTGGTTCCCATCTGAACTGGGTGCCCAGTGTCGGGGCCAGGATATGGCTGCACTTCCCCACGGTGGTGATAGGGCAGTTAACAGAGCTCCATTAGCCATGGATGCAAAAACCTGGGCTCCAGAGTAGGGCCAAAGTGCCCTCAGACACTTCCAGACTGGAAGTAGAGCTGCTAGTTTCTCTCCAGAGCTCAAGTTTCCAGTCCAGCCACCTCCTCCTGACCTCCCCCCATCCCGTGTCATCTGGTCCCTGAACACCCAGGCCACAGAGCAGAATGCAGCTCAGCTTCCACACCCAGCCCCACCCTTGGAGCTGGAACTCTCCTCTAAAAACCCCACAATCCACCCCTAATCCACGGCTGACACCTGGCTTTCTGCTTAACTCCTGTCACTCCAGCCCCAGGGTCAGCCCCACCCACCCCCACCCAACTCCTTATAGGAATCCAGTTGTCTTGGATCACAGCACAGCAGTATAGCCGTAATATCTTTTGATGCCTACTATGTACCAGTCATGTAACATGCATGATCTCATTCAACAAATTTAAGGGTTAGGAGCACAAAGTGGTTGCTTTTTTTTTTTTTTTTTTTTTAAGACAGGGTCGGGGAGAGAGTGGGGCATAGGGAGAGAGAGACTCTCAAGCACTCTCCACACTCAGCACGGAGCCTGATGTGGGGCTCTATCCCATGACCCTGGGATCATGACCTAAGCTGAAATTAAGAGTTGGACACTCAACCGAATGAGCCACCCAGGCGCCCCAATTGTTGTGGAAGAAGCTGAGTGTTGGAGCCATTGGGTAACTCATCTAATCTCACTCAGACAGTAAATGGGGGAAGCCATGGCCAGAAGTGGCACAGGTCTGCCTCCAGACATGCCCTAGTGCCCTGGAGCAGTGCTACTGCCGCCCCAGCCTTGGCATCTTTAAAAAAAAAATTTTTTTTTAATGTTTATTTTTGAGAGAGAGATGGAGTGCAAGTGGGGAGGGGCAGAGAGAGACAGAGACACAGAATCCTAAGCAGGCTCTAGGCTCTGAATTGTCAGCACAGAGCCTAATGTAGGGCTTGAACTCACAGACTAGCAAGATGGTGACCTGGGCCAAAGTGGGACGCTTAACCGACTGAGCTACCCAGGCGCCCCCAGTGCCCCCAGCCTCAGCATCTCAAGGCTGATTTCTGCTGACTCCTCACAACAGATACCAGATTTCCCTTTGGGCAGTATCAGTAGGGTCTCTGTGGACCTGTGAGGTGTAAAGAGTGAGGATTTCCCATGTCTGATGACCAAGTGGCACTGTACTTTTCACATGCATTTGATGTGGTGACAGTGACATTTCTTTTTTTTTTTTTTTTAAATTTTTTTTTTCAACGTTTATTTATTTTTGGGACAGAGAGAGACAGAGCATGAACGGGGGAGGGGCAGAGAGAGAGGGAGACACAGAATCGGAAACAGGCTCCAGGCTCCGAGCCATCAGCCCAGAGCCTGACGCGGGGCTCGAACTCACGGACCGCGAGATCGTGACCTGGCTGAAGTCGGACGCTTAACCGACTGCGCCACCCAGGCGCCCCAGTGACATTTCTTATTAACATCAGAACTTTGGTGATCTCCCCCGTTGAACCTGGAACCAAAAGTCCCAGCCTCACATCTGACCACACATCCTTCAGGTTCGAAATAGACTCGGGCAGGCACAAGCATTTCAGAACGATGAACACTCATCACCAATACATTTGCATATTTCATCATTCATTCAGGGTTTCATCCATCCTTTGACAATTCACCCCTCAGACCTCCCTGTAATTATGCCCTCTGGGTGTTAAGCATCGTGTTTTGGTATCCGGGAACCAAGGAGTGGTAAGATACAATTCAAATGAATAGATATTTATTCAGTGCTTGCTGTGTGCCATTCGCTGTGCTGGGGGCTCCAGGCATTCCGTGGGCTTGCTTTGGTGGAGACTTCATTCCAGCTGGGAAGGCAGGCAGGCCAACAGATAATTAGATATGGTGTGATACACATGGTCTATAACAGAGGTGTGTTTCATGTGCTAAAGGAACAGGGTGGGTGGGGAGTTTGCTCTGCTAGGGCTCAGCAAAAGCTGCAGAGGAGATGGCGTTTCAGCTGGGCCTTGAAGAAAAGGGAAACTCTACTACAGCATGAGCAGGGGCCGGGCTGCACGGTCAGCGCGTGGCAAGTCGTTTGGGTGGCTACCGTGAGGGTCCTCAAGCCTTTGCGTTGGGCCTGGACCCCCACGTTCAGTTGTCTGGGGTAGGGCCCAGCGTTCTGCAGTTTTAGCCAAGGCCTCAGGTGATTCTGATGCAGGTGTGAGAGAGCACAGTCTGAGAAACCCAGGCCTACAACTTCATTGGCAGGAAATACAGAAAATGATTCTGGAACGATATGTGAAGACCCAGCCGTGCAGGGTGTCAAACACCATGCTTGGGAATTTGGGCCTTTTCCCTTCTCAGTGGAGAGAGCCCCATGGGAGGCTTTCAAGCCAGCAGCCCGGAGCGGGTACTGAAAAGCAGAGTGGCCACACGGAGGGAGACTGGCTGGGAAGCTTTTACAGGTGTTCAGGCCTGTGGTTCTGAGGGCCTGAGCCAAGGCCCACCAAGCAGGTGGCGGGGAGCACAGGGGGCTGGATGTGAGAGGGCCCTGGGAGATGGGACCGCTGGGCCTGGGGTAGAAAGGACAAGGGAAGTGGAGGAGGGGGAGATGTTAAGAATGAGCTGATGTTTCCAGCTGGGGGCCTGAGGGGTGATGGGTACTCTGGGGGAGCAGGTTGCGGTGAGCTCTGATTTCCATGCGGTGAGTTTTTAGGACTCAAAGGACGTCCAGAAGGAAGCAGGTAACAGGCAGTTGGACCCAGTCTGGAGCTTGGTTCTGGGCCAGGGGCCGGTGCAGAGAAGAAGGTAGCCAAGCTGTGGGGCATCAGCGGGATCTTAGAATGCACATCCCAGGGCAGCTGGCAGCAGAATGAGAAACAGCGGGCAAGAAGACAATCAGAAAAGGAGGCCGGTTGCTGTCAGTTTATGACTTCCACGTCACGGATAAATGTCTTGCCTTTGGTCACGGGGCTCCTCGGGGCGGAGCCAGGGTTTTGAATCTGAGCCTCTTTGGCTCCAGCATCCACACTGTCTTCTCTGCTGAGACTCCAAGAGGCAAAGCCCATCCCCAGAGACAAAATAAGCAGATTCATAGATTGGGGGTGGGAGGCTGGGGGAAGATGTTGCAAAAAGAGCTTACAAGAGAAACGGGGTAGAAAACAGCGTATTAAGGAGCGTATTTTTCTTTACCTTTCCCCACTGGTGTATTTTGAAGCAAATCCCAGACCTCTTATCATTTCATCCATAAATATTTAAGTATGTAACACAAAAAAGATAAGGACGCTTTCTTTGACATAGTCACAATGTCATTATCACACTCGGAAAAAAAAAAAAAACTCTAACAATAATTCTTATTAAGTGAACCTACTGAGGGCAATTTGACAAGACCTCAGAATGGAAGCCTGGCCTGCTTATCTTGAGCCGGTATTGTCACAAAGCCATGATAAGGAATTTAAATTTTCCCAAGATAATTACAGAGAAGGGAACAGGGGATTGGCAATGCAGATTTGCGAAGCTTGTCGGGGCCCTGGGAAGGAAATGTTATAAAGGGAAAAAAAAAAAAAAAGTCTGGAAAGATTTGCAGAGTACAAAAGAAGGGATCCTTCTTTCTGACTTCCCTTTTCCTCACTCAGAGGCCTCTAGTCATAAATGTGAAATAGGAACCGGGTCTAAAGTGAAACCAAACAATAAAAATAGCACAAGGAGTAGCTGCTGAATGCAACGGGACAGACTTCTGGGGCTCATTTCCCACCAAGGCTCCCCAGACTGCTCACTTCCTGCTCTGCTTCCTGCGGCCGTTCAGAACGCTAGCTTCCTGGGAGGTCCTGTATGTGGTTTAGTAACTGGGCTCTGCCCTTCTGCTAGGCGTCAGGAAACCTGGATTCTGGGTCCAGCTCCTCTACAGACTTGCTCTGTGACCTTGGACAAGTTCTTTCACTTCTCTGAGCTGATCTGCAGCATGAGGGTGCTAGACCACAAGATCTCAAAGTTCCCTTTAAGTTCTGAATTCAGAGGGACTGAACTCAGGGTGGTTCAGTCCGTTAAGCATCTGACTTCGGCCCAGGTCATGATCTCCGGGTTCCTGAGGTTGAGCCCCACACCAGGTTCTCCGCTGTCAGCACAGAGCTCGCTTCTTCAGATCCTCTGTCTCCTTCTCTCTGCCTCTTCCCTATTTGTGCTCCCGCCCCTCCTCTCTCTCTCAAAAATAAACATTAAAAATAAATAAAGTATTTCTTAAAAGTTCTGAATTCTCTGATCCAATGAACACCTAGTGAAATGTCGCTCATCCCCTGAGTTTCAGGATTTGGTCTGATGTTACCCCATGTCAGCAAAACGCTTGCATAGCTTGGATGAAAGACGCCGTGGAGACACCACGTGTTTATTATGCAGGCTCGTGCTTCCAAATCACCCAGGGTCGCCCTTGGCTGACCCCCCAGAGGAAATCTAGGAGGTGGCTCCATGTGCCCCTCTTGGGAAACCAGTGGTGGCTGGAGAGCAGCTGGAAACCGCACAAGCCACCCACAGATGGAGCCGGTGGCCTGAGGCCCTGGAAGCCAACGGTAGAAATAAGTGTAAAGGACAGCCCGATGTTCTTTCTATGGCAGGTAAAGAGGTCGGTGAACGGCAGCCAGGGATTTGGGGCTGAAATGGAGCTAAAGGCCAGTGGTGGCCATACGGTGCCGTTTGTTGTGGCGTTCTGGCCCAGTGGCACCTGGGGAGCTGCATTCGAGCAGAGTCTTTAAGAACTAAGGGCGGAGGGGAGCCAGAGGAAGACACACAAGAAAGTGGACCGAAAGGGGCAGGGGAGAAACAATGCGGACTCCTCCCCGGGCCAGAAGAGCGGCCCTCTCCTGAAACCCTGCCCCGTGTCCCAGCTCCTCACCAACATGCTGAGCTAGAAGGCGAGGGGGTGGCAGCTCTCAGCCCCAAGGGCCCAGGTTTCACTTTTTTTCGGTTCCTCCAATGTGCTTTTGTTTCCCGTGAAAGGGTTTTTGCTGGAGCCCTGTCCTCTGCCTGGAAGGCAGCTGGCTCTCTTCTCCCGGTCAACTTCTGCTCAGACCTGAGGTCAAACCTGCCACTACAACAAAGCCTTCCTTGGCCTCTCTACCTAAGACGAACCACTCCAGTTTTAGGTCCTTAAATCATTCTGTACTGAAAAAAAAAAAAAAAAAGCACTCGTCACTGTTACAATCTGTAAGTATTTATGTGATTCTTTTTTTGGAGGGGGGGGTGATGCTTTTTAAAAAATCAATTTGTAATACACACATGAAAACATGACACTAGATGGGACCATTTTAATGTTACAGAATCTTATACAGATGAATTTGTTCAAGAGCTTCTCTGTCAATATGCTTTTCTGGATATACGTTGTAGTTCAGTGGTACCTCTTCAACCCAGGGAGATAACTGTATATTCATTTGAAGACCTGAGAGAGAATCTTCAAGGCTTCGTACTGTTACTAAGCTTTCAGAAAAGTTGCAAGAGTAGTACAAAGAACTCCCATACATTCTTGGTCCGGATTCAACAACTGTTAATGTTTTGTCACATTTGCTTTATTATTTTGTTTCTCTCTCTGTGCATGATCGATTATATAGTTTATATCTACATTCATACATGTATAGCTAATACACTATATACATGATTGTTATTTTTTTGAACTACTTGAGAAAACGTTGCAGGCATCTTTCCTTTACCCCTACATGTTTAAGGATTATTTCCTAAGAACCAGACCACTCATTTACATAACCGCAGCACAATTAAATCGTATGATTCTTTGAGTAATGTCTGTCTCCTTTCACTTAAATGTAGACTCCATGAGGGCAGGGGCTACCCTGGCTCACCGCCCACGTGTGGGTCACCTGACATGTCTGGCACTCTCCCAATATTTGTTGAATGTGCTAGAAACCTGAATAGGGAAGGACTTGTCCTCAAGGGTTGCATTCTACCCTAGCCATGAACTTTCTCACTGAGCACGCTCTGTGTGTTGGATGGGGTTGGGGGTTTGGATTTGTCTGCCTGTTTCCATTTCTACGGGGAACCGGAAGCCCACTGTGGTAAATTATTTTTTCCAATGTTTATTTATTTTTGGGACAGAGAGAGACAGAGCATGAACGGGGGAGGGGCAGAGAGAGAGGGAGACACAGAATCAGAAACAGGCTCCAGGCTCTGAGCCATCAGCCCAGAGCCCGACGCGGGGCTCGAACTCACGGACCGCGAGATCGTGACCTGGCTGAAGTCGGACGCTTAACCGACTGCGCCACCCAGGCGCCCCAACTGTGGTAAATTATAATGCCTGAAGATTTGGCTTCTGTCATTTTTCAAATCCTCTCCAACCAGCCCTGGCCCTTGCTCAGCCTCAGTCTTAACTGGCAGCCACCCTTCCTCTGGCCCAGCAGCACCTGTTGGCTATTGCACCCAGTTAATTAGCCCCATGAGAGAGTTCTGGCAAAGGCAGCTGGAATGCCAGCCAATCTTTCCATGCAATTGCTTGTATGAGGTGTTGGCCTCTGCCTTGGAAACTGCCCTGTAAGCTCTTGGCCCGCTACTTGCTTTGAGCTACCTTGAGACCTGTGTTGGGCCATCCTTTGAGATGGTGTAGCTGCTTAGTTAACAGAGGAGCTGATGGAGGGGATGGATGTGATCAGGGAGAACGGGAGCTGGAGCACATGGCTCACGGAATCCCCGAGTTGGAGAGCCCTTTAGAGCTCTTTTAGCACAGTGGTTCTCTAAATATGGCCCCAAACCACAGTATTCGCACCTCCTGGGAACTTGTTAGAAGTGCCCACTCCAGGGGTGCCTGGGTGGTGCACTCGGCTCAGGTCATGATCTCACAGTTCTTGAGTTCGAGCCCTGCATCGGGGTCTGTGCTGACGGCTGGAAGCCTGGAGCCCGCTTGGGGTTCTGCGTCTCCCTCTCTCTCTGCCCCTCCCCCACCCGTGCTCTGTCTGTCTCTCTCAAAAAATAAATACACATTAAAAAAATAAAAAAAAAAAAAAAAGAAGTGCCCCACTCCAGACCTCCAACCAATCTCTGGGGTTGGTTAAAACATAGCAGTCTGTGTTTTAACTAGCCTTCCAGGTGATTTGGATATGTGCTCCAGTTTGCAACCCTCTGCTCTCGGACAATTTTTTTGTTTTTTTTTATTTTTGAGACAGAGAGAGACAGAGCATGAACGGGGGAGGGGCAGAGAGAGAGGGAGACACAGAATCGGAAGCAGGCTCCAGGCTCTGAGCCATCAGCCCAGAGCCCGACGCGGGGCTCGAACTCACCGACCGTGAGATCGTGACCTGAGCTGAAGTCGGACGCTTAACCGACTGAGCCACCCAGGCGCCCCTCTCGGACAATTTTTAAGGGGGGATCTCAAGCCCCAGGAAGGTCACCCTGATGCTTCCTTTCACACAGGCTCCTCTGCTCATTGCTGCCTATCTGCAGCTTGCTGTTGTTGGTTTTTTTTTTTTTTTAATGTTTTCAGACTCATAAATAAGCTTTTCACAGGCTATTACATTACCATGGCAACCTGGCAGCTGGCTAGAAAGAAGCAGGTAGCACACAGCCTTGGGGTCTCAGTGGCACTAAAGTAACTGTGATTTTCTCTCTGCTGGGGTCAATCTCTTTATGCACGGCCTCTTTGTTTCTCTCTGCTTTTCCTCCTTCTTTCTGCTCCTTTCTTCTCTGTTCGGCCCTTATTCCTACCTCGTCTCATTAGGAGCAACATGTGTTCTAATAGTTTTCTGTTTTCCAAGGGTTGCCAAATCTGACCTCTCCTTTGAAACTAACAATAACGCTGTAAGGTGGGTGGATGTGAGCAGCCCTATTTGACTGCATTTGTATTCCCATGAAAATGTTGTATAAAAAATTTTAAAGAATCGATTAGTTTATCTTTCAAGACATTACACGCACAGAGTGCAAGATCCAAAAGGTACAAAATGGTACACAGTAAGAGGAAGTCTCAGGCCGTCTGGGTGGCTCAGTTGCTTGAGCGTCCAACTTTTGATTTCGGCTTGGGTCATGATCCCAGGTTCATGGAGCCCACTTAAGATTCTCTCTCCCCCTCTGCCCCTCTCTCCCGCTCGAGTGTGCTCTCTCTCTTTAAAATTAAAAAAAAAGAGCAAGTCTCCCCATAACCCCTGGTGTCCAGGTCCCCTCCAGGAGGGGGGGGGCGTGTCCTATTACCTGTTTCTTGTGCATCTTTCCTGGGATAGCCCATGCATAGATAAGCATCTTCCTTTATCTCCTTTCTCCTTTTTTTTTAAAATATTTTTTTAACGTTTTTTATTTATTTTTGAGACAGAGAGAGACAGAGCATGAATGGGGGAGGGGCAGAGAGAGGGGCAGACACAGAATCGGAAGCAGGCTCCAGGCTCCGAGCCGTCAGCCCAGAGCCTGACGCGGGGCTCGAACTCACGGACCGCGAGATCGTGACCTGAGCTGAAGTCGGCCGCTTAACCGACTGAGCCAGGCGCCCCATCCTTTCTCCTTTTTTATGTAAGAAGCTGGGAACATTCCATACCCACCATCCTTGACCTTGTTCTTTCACTCAGTGATGTCTTAGCAATCCTTCTCTAGCATTTCGGGTTGTCTCATGCTTTTTAATAGCTGCATGTTCCATGGTGTAAATGTACCATCATTTATGTTAACAGTCCCTGTTGATGGGTATTTGGGTTGCTTCCAGTCTTTTGTTCTTTCCATTCCCATTTTATAGCTGGGAAAACTGTGATTTAGAGAGGGAACTGATTTGTGGATATTCCCAAAGCAAATGTGGGAATCGGTAGGCATTGCTCAGCCACAGAGTCTAAGAAGAAAGGAAGAATTGACTGACTCCTGAATTATAGAAAACAAGGAGCCATCCAGGCACCTGATTTCTTTTCTCACCCTGCTAAGTGTCTTATCCAGTTGAGTTACATTCTGTTAACACTGGCTGATGATCGATGTGTCGAATTAAATCATTGTTTGTGGAAGGATTTTAAATCTGTCTTCCCTTCTAGACAATAATCTTTGTTAGGATACGATGATGTTTTCCTCACCACTGCATCCCTAGCAAGTACTATACTCCTAGCCAGACTGGGTATACAGTAGGCGCTCAATAAATACTAGTTGAATGAAAGAACAAGTGGGCCAGGATTGTGTGTGGTTAAGACAATGGGCTTAGAGGCCTGGGTTTGAATCCTGACTTCTGACACTTACTAGTTGCGCAATCCAAGACGCATCTCTC
Source organism: Lynx rufus (assembly GCF_022079265.1). Taxonomy (NCBI): domain Eukaryota; kingdom Metazoa; phylum Chordata; class Mammalia; order Carnivora; family Felidae; genus Lynx; species Lynx rufus. The sequence continues at coordinate 22,291,596 of NW_025814896.1, read as the reverse complement.
AACTTCTTTATGTCTCAGTTTCCTCCGCTATGCAATGGGAGCACTCTCTCAGGGTTGGTGGGGGGAGGGGACGACCAAGTGAGTGAACGCAGGCCAAGCATCCATCACAGGGCCCTGGACACAGTGAAGGCTCTGCCGATGCTCTCAGCTTCTTTCAGTGTCGTGTACTTCAGAGAAATTCTGATGAGGGAGCTGACAAACCTTCAAAGAAGAGGTCATTTGAGCTGGGCCCCGAAAGAGAAGAAAGATTGGAGCTTTATGCGGCTAGCGCCAGATCTCTTTACCGAGTTCATCCAAGTACAAAATGGAGATGATGACACCCAGGTTCTGGCTCCCTCTGAGGAGACGTTCTGGCCTAAAGTCCCTCAAGAGGAGGATACCACACGATTAAAAGACACCATTATTATTCAGCTGGAAAAGTGCCTTCGCAGGACAAGTGAACTAATCCCTGCCAAATACGATTCTGCTTGTGCTGTGTGTAATTGAATATTTAGCATGGATTTAGCCCAGGGAGCCAACCATGCTGTTGGTGAGAATCAAGTTTAATGGGGCACTTAATAAACATGGTGGTAATTAATATCACCCAGATGCTAGGTGCGTGTGACGTCTGTGCTGCTCCTATGACTGAAGCATTTCAGAGATAGAAAGTTCTGGACTCGCTCCCTGAGGGGAGAGCTAGAGGTGCGAGCCCTGGCCTGGTCCTTTGCTTCTGCTGTAATCTCCTTCTGGAGAGCGAATATCACCTATTCTGGGATGCCTTCCATGATTGCCAAAGGCAGAAATCCGAGGCTTCTCCTGGGTTCTTATGTCCCTTTGCACACACTTCTTTTGGAGAACTCAAAATATCCTATTGTATTAGTTTGTTTCTATGTCTCTCCCCCACCAGAGCCCAAGATCTTGTCCCCAGTGGTTACCTGACATACGGTTGGCACTCAAAGAATGTCTGCTGAGTAAAGCTTTTCAGGTCTCAGGACTGTGGGAGATCCTGGGTCTCAAGAACAAGTTGGAGTGTTTGGATTTCCCTGGGAAGGGCAGGCTGGTGTTGACATGTAATCTCTCTTCTGATGGAAATTCTCTTTACTGACCAATCTCATGAGCTCCACGCTGGAATGTGAACCTCCCCTCCTTATAGCAGCTCTGCTCCTGGAAGATCCTAGAGCACAGGAATAGGACTTGGGTACCTTGTGTTTATAGACATCTGAGCGTGGAATCCGGCCCTGAGTCCATTTCATACGTGGCAGAAAGCAAGAGAACAGGCCTTGTCAATCAAAGTTGGTTACCTGCGATGAGGCTCCTGGAGGCCCAAAGCAAGAGACCAGGATGTGACGAGTCTCCATGGCTGTTTGGGCCTTGCTGCCTCAGAGGGGAAAACGTCCCTGGCCTCTCTGGCACGTAGAAGATGTCCAGATCACCTGTTTCAGCCCTGTGTCCTAGATTTATCAGGATATGCCACACTCAGCATTCTTGGTTTCACACCTGAGCTGAACCTAAGACAGAAGGAGGTGATGGGACACTGCAGAACTGGGCTCGGGCAGGAACCGCCCAAAGCCAAGTGGCTAAGATCCTGCCCCTGGAGCCACCTGCTCCAAACAAGGCCCCCGACTCTGGACTCGCCTCGGTCTCTGGCTGACCTTTACGGCTGGAATTTCTGCCTCCGGACTTGGTCTGGGATGGGGGACTCTGACACATCATGAGTACATCCAGCATCCATGCTCTAACAGGAATTGAGGTAAGGGTGTCTTTACCCCATGCATCTGCCATAGTGGGAGAGGGGGCTGCCTCTTTCTGCTTCTTGAGATTTGTACCCATGGGGGTTGGGCAGCCCAACTGACAAATTCCAGCTTTTCCCCCATCCACGAACTCTATATTCTCCCCCATTACTCTACAGAAGGGTTCCATCTCCCGGGCACAGTTAGTCACTCAACAAACATTCACTTGTACCTCCACGCACCAGGCAATGTGCTAGGTGCTGGCAGAAGGAGTGAGCAGAGGAAACAGAAGTTACACTCTAGTGGGGGAGAGGCTGATGATGAATAATCAAGGAAACAAGACAATCTCAAACTGTGGTAATGCTATAAAGGAAAGGGGCAGGGAGCTGTGATGGAGAGTAAGAGAAGTCTACTTAGTTTCCGTTATCTGTAACTCCAAAATTAGTGGCTTAAAGTACTCATTTGTTTAGCTCATGATAATGCGGGTCAGGAATTTGGAAAAGGCTGGACTGGGAGCTTCATCTCTGCTCCATGTGGTATCAGCTGAGGTATCTGGGGCTGGAGAATCCACCTCCAAGATGGCTTCTCTCTGCCCCAAACTTTGTAGTGAAACATTCAGGCATATAAAGAAATCAAAAGGATTGTACAGGCAACATTATACTTACCACCTGGGTCGTACACTTAACATTCTACCATCTTCCCTTTATCTCATATCTACCCATCTCTTCACCTCTCCAAGATGGCGCTTGACTCCCTGACCTGGTGTCTGATGCTCCTCGGAATCTCTTCCTCCCATGTGGCTTGAACTTCTCACAGCTCACTGACCTCAGGCTAGTCACGCTTCTTACGTGGCTGACTCCCAGGCCAGGTAAGTGCCATGCCTGAGGCTGACACAGTCTCTTCCAGAGTATGCTATTGGTCAAAGCAGTTACGGGCCAGAAGAGCCTGTGGGATGGGTAATACGCTGGAGCCATGTTTTAAAACCACCACCAGCTAGAACGGGTGGTCAGGGAAGCCTTTTTGGAAAATGTTGTATTTGGGCTGAGCCCTAAGGGATGAAAAAGAGCCTGTCTTGTGAAAAGCCAAGAGAGGAGAGCATTCCAGGCAAAGAGACCAACAAAACCAAGAGCTCAGAAGTAGCAAATCTGGCACCTCGACTTCCCTTTTCCCATATTCAATCCAACCCATTATCTGGGACCCACATTGAGCTGCTTCCTTCACGAAGCCTTCGCAGATACCTCAGTCCCTGTGGATCCTTCCTTTCTTCCTGGAGCACCTATCTGGCTTGCACAGGTTGGCCGGGTGTGCGTTGGTTATGCACAGAGTCTCTGTGGGACCTTGGGAAGTTGCTTAACTTCTCCATCCCTAGGTGTCTTGCAAACGAGAATAATTACAGCTGCCTTATAAGGCTTGCTGGCAGGAGAATAATGATATATGGAAAGTGCTTGGCACTTAGTGAACATGGAATAAAGGTAATTATAAACCAGTTTATACTGTCATGTGTTCATCTAGTTTAGAAATTGTTTTCAGAGCAGAAACCATATCTTTTTCAACTTTTTCTTTCACGGTGCGAGCAGTGTGCCTTGCCTAGGTATTATGGATAGGAGCAAGCATGGCACAGAGTTCTTCACCGTGCTGCGGTGCTGATGGAGCCATGCAGGGCCCAGGGATGAGCAAGACTCAGCCGGAGCCTTTTCCAGGAGCTTCCAGAGAGTGCAACAGTAGCTATGCCAACAGCAGCCACATTGGATATCTTTTACATTTGGAGATGGAGTGGCAGGTCTCAAAGCACCTGCACATCCATATTAGTCTGCTAGGGCTGCCCGAAAAAAGTACCACAAACTGGGTGGCTTAAACAACAAATATTTATTTTCTCACAGCTCTGGAGTCTAGGAATCTGAAATCAAAGCTGAGGGCTGGGAGGAAGAATCTGTTCCATTGCTTTCCCCTGGCTCCCAGTGGTTTGCTGGCAATCTTTGTCACTTCTTGGCTCGCAGAAGCATCATCCTTTTTATTTATTTTTATTTTTTTAATGTTTATTTATGTTTGAAAGAGAGACAGAGGGCAAGCAGGGGTGGGGCAGAGAGAGAGGGAGACACAGAATCCAAAGCAGGCTCCAGGCTCTGAGCTGTCAGCAGAGAGCCCGACGCAGGACTCAAACTCACAAACCGCGAGATCATAACCTGAGCTGAAGTCAGACGCTTAACCAACTGAGCCACCCAGCTGCCCCGAAGCATCATCCTTGATCTTCCTTCATCTTCACATGGCATGCTCCCTGTGTGTGCATCTGTGTCCAAATTTCCCCCTTGAATAAGGACACCAGTCATATTGGATTAGCACCCATCTTAATCACCTATTTTAACTTGATTACCTCTGTCAAGACCCTACCTCCATGTATGATTACATTCGAGGTACTGGGGGTTGGGACTCCAACATAGATTTTTTTTGGGTGGGGTGTGGGGTAGGGAATACATTTCAACACATAAAACATCTCCGTCTCCTATGACCCTCCTCATCCACATCCCGCAGTGAGTCCCTTTAAGGGCAAATACCAAGTCTTGTCCTATATATCTGTACCCTTCAAGCTCAGCTTCTCCCCCTTCTTATGCTCCAAGTCTTTCCCACAGCCTTTCAACCTCCTGCCATGCTCTTTCCTTCCTCTCTTTGCCTGGAAAATTCCTACGCATTCCTCATTTCTTAGCTTAAATGTTACTTCCCCAGAGAGGCCTTCCCTGATCACCCTGTCTTGATTGTATCTCCCATGTCATTTATTCTCTCGTGGTTTCCCTTTCCTCCCAACAGATCTCCTGATTCATATACATTTCTCTGTGTGATTAATGGGGGTGTCAGACATTAACCCCTACACTGTAAGCACGGTGAGGCTGGGAACCCACCTACCTGCCATTGTCTTCCCAGTTCCATGGTACACGATCCAGGGTAGAAACTCCATAAATATTTGTTGAATGAATAAATGAATGCTACAGTTTTGTAGCCTCTGTATCGCCTCATAAAGCATGGTGTTGGTGGATGTTGACTGAATTATCATTATTTCTGTGTCCTCTAAGAGTGAGCTCCTTGAAGGTAAGATTAGGTCTCAATTCTTTTTTTTTCCTTCAAACGTTTACTTATTTTTTAGAGAAAGAGAGCACAGAGAGAGGGAGACAGAGGATCTGAAGCAGGCTCTGATATGATCGCAGAGAGACAGATGCAGGACTGGAATGCATGAACTGTGAGATCATGACCTGAGCTGAAGTCAGAAGCTCAACTGACTGAGCCACCCAGGCACCCCAGGTTAGGTCTCAATTCTTTTTTGGATCTCTACCATCCAATCCCTTCTCTTTGACAGTCTATAGACTAATAGAATAGACTAATAAAAGTCTACTAACTTTTATTAGTTATCTATGCTGTGTAACAAATTATTCTGCAACTCCGTAGCTCAAAGCAGTAACATTTATTATCTCACAATTTCATTTCATCTCCAAAAACCAGCACAGGGCATAGAGTACGTGTTCAGCAAATTTTTTCGCTTTTTAAAAGTAGGTTCTACACCCAACGTGGGGCTCGAACTCACGACCCCCGAGATTAAGAGTGGCATGCTCCACTGACTGAGCCAGCCAGGCGCCCCTGGGTGAAAGTTTTGAACGAATTCTATAACATACTTCTGTTTGAATGATAAGAATTCTTGTCTCGCCTCTGCACTGTAGGCTCCTAGTTTCAGGATCTAGTATAGAATTAAAGTTATAGACGTACACTTGATCTTAGCCAAAAGGCCGAGAAGCGAAAAAGTTATAGACGTACAGACGTCTGTAAACATCTGCCGAAATGGGCCGAGGACAAACGGGCTTAGAGAACCGAGGACGTCTGTACCGCGCCTCCCCAGGGCTCTCCCTTGGGATCAAACCCACAAAGTGGGGACAAAGACCGGAACCCCAGCAGCGCGGGCGGAGCGGAGCCCGCGGGTTGCTCCACGCGTCACTTCCGGGATCCGCCGCGGGGAACCACTTCCGGGGGAGCGGCCCAGCGGCGCGGGAGGTAAGTGCGGCGGCGCGGCGGCCGGGCTCGGGCTCCGGGGCGGGGCGGAGTCGCCGGGGTGGCGGGAACGTTGAGGGGGTTGGACTCCGGCGCCCGCGGCCCTGCTGCTCCCGGCGGCGGCGCTGCTCCGCCGGTCCCGGGCACGCTCGGCGCGCGGCGAGAATAACTTCCCGGGGCGCCCCTCAGGAAGTTGCTTGCAGAGGGGAGTTTGAGTCCCTGGGAGATGGACGGCCTCGCCTCTGCCGCCCCGAGCGTTGTTCCGAGCCCGGGCCCGACCCCAGCGCTCGCTGCCGGGACCTGGCCTTTCCTTCCATCCGTGGAGTATGGGAGGCGCTCGGGCGCCGGAATCAGTCCGGCCAGAATTCGACTGCTGAGTGGGCCCCATTATGCTGTGTGTTGCCCCTCTGGTCCTCAGTTTCCTCCTCTGTAAAATGGGCGCATAGCTTGATCTGAGAATTAAATGAGATGGCGAGTGCAGAGCGCTTAGTAGGTGCACAGTGCGTGTTTGTTGGGTGAATTCTTTTAAAAATTTATTTATTTATTTTAAATAATCTCTACACCCAACCTGGGGCTGGAGCTCACCACCGCGAGATCAAGAGCCCCTGCTCTTCCGACTGAGCCAGGGAGGCGCCCTGAGAATTGCCCCTGTTCTTAAGATCTTACCTTAGGGTAGTGCATGTGTCATAATGAACCAATATTGATAAGTTAGTGTCAACTAAAGTCCATGCTTTATTCACAGTTGCTCAGTTTCCGCCTAATGTCCTTTTTCTGGATCCTATCCAGGATACTCTATTATGTTTAGTAGTCACGTCTGCTTGTCTCCTCTTGGCTGTGATAGTTTCTCAGACTTCCTCGTCAGCTTGACAGTTTTGAGTATTACTGGTCAGATATTTTGTACAGTGATCCTCAGCTGAGGTTTGTCTGATGTTTTTCTCATGACTAAATTGAAGTTACAGGGTTTGGGGAGGAAAACCACAGAGGTAAAGGGCCATTCTCATGACATCATATCAAGGGTACGTACTATCAGTATAAATGGTCACTGTTGGTGTTAACCTGGATCACTAGCTTGAGGCAGTCAGGTTTTTCCAGTAAAATTACTCCCCTTCCTTCCCTCTTCCATATTGTACTCTTGGAAGAAAGTCATTACATGGAACCCATACTTGAGTGTGGAATCATGCTTCACGCTTAAAGTCAGATGAATCTACGTAAATTATTTGGAATTCTCCATAGGAAATTTGTCAACTCTGCCCTATTTAGTTATTAATTTATTCAGTTTATATCAGTGTGGTCTCATATTTATTTTCATACTTTGGATTCAATCCAGTGCTGCTCTATTTTATTGCTCAGATTGTCCCAGCTTCGGCGGTTGGGCACTCCTTTATCCCTTTGATGTACCCCGGCACGTGTGTTTTTTGTTTTGTTTTGTGAACACCTTCTGTTCCAGGTTCATCTTGTACATTTCATGCCTCAGTCCCAGAATTAACCATTTCCCCAAGGAGCTTGGTTCCTTTTATTGGAGAAAGTATTAAATGCCAAGACCTCGGTGCTAGGTGTGATCATTATGCCCATGTTTCCAGGCCTTCAGTGCAAGAGACAGATGTGTGTGTACTAACTTGTATATATACACACATGTCTATAAATATTTCTCTGTGGAGTCACCTGTATCTATATTAAGCTAAATACGGGTTCATACTGATGTCTGCAACTCTCATCCATTCCACGTGGATCATTCTAGCCTCCTCCTCTGGCTTATCTGTGACTAATCTTAGCTCCCACCATCTACCATCCATTTACCCAATTCAGTTTCAGTATACATATGTAATGGCTTCAGAATTGTTAACCTCTATCCCCTTTGGGAAATAATGTTATCAACTAGAGTTGTACAAGTGCAATTCCTTTTATCTTTAGTCCACAGACTCCACTCATTTCCTCACAACACCTGATTCCCCCTACCCTTTCAGTGAAGTTGTTTAATACAGTTGTCAAACATTTCTTTTTTTTTTAAATATTTTTTAATATTTATATATATATATATATATATTTGAGAGAGAGACAGAATGTGAGCAGGAGAGGGGCAGAGAGAGAGGGAGACACAGAATCCAAAGCAGGTTCCAGGCTCTGAGCTGTCAGCACAGAGCCCGATGTGGGGCTCGAACTCATGAGACGTGAGATCATGATTGGAGCTGAAGCCGGACACTTAACTGACTGAGCCACTCAGGCGCCCCATACATTTGTAAAACATTTCAGTTCAGAACGTCACATTTTGTGTTCCCTACTGGGATACCTTGACCTCCTAAATGATTTTTTTAAAACATTTGCATCCATTAAAGTTTACTCATTGTGCTATAAAGTTCTATGCATGTTGACAAATCCTTAATGTCGTGTATTCACCATTACAGTATCATACAGAATAGCTTCACCTTCAGGGATTATTTTTAACTTCTTTCAGATTTCACCTCAGCAATGCCAGTAGCTCTCTCTTCAAAATATGTCCATAACCCCAGAATTTACCATCTCCACTTTACAACCAGGTGCAAGCAGGTCTTTTTGACTGTTACAGCAGCCTCCTAAGTGGTCTCCGTGTTTCTTTTCCACTCTTACCCCTCTGCAGTCTGTTGTTCTCAACACAGCAGCCAGAGGGACCATTTTAAAATAAGTCAGACCATATCATCTTCTTTGCTAAGTAGCTTCGAGTGGCTCCCCTTTTATTAAGGGGAGAAGCCAAAGGTCTTATAATGGCCTGCTAGCCCTACACAGCTTGCTCACTCTACTGTTCTCCTGGATCATCATGTTTCATTCCTGACTCAGGACCTTATCCTCGCTGTTCCTCTAACCTGGGATAGTCCAGCAGACATTTAAATGACTCATTCCTGTGCTTTTTTTTTTTTTTTTTTTTTTTGCCTCTGCTGAAATGTCACCTTCTCAGAGAGGTCCTTCCCTCACCGTCTCATATAAAATAGCACTCCCTCTATATTTTCTCCTAATACCTTTGACATTGTATTACGTGTGTGTGTGTGTGTGTGTGTGTGTGTGTGTGTGTGTGTGTGTGTGTGTGATTGGATGAAATTTCATTTGGATGAAAACTCCCTGGCAGGAGTCAGAATAATATCGACACATAATAGGTGCTGAATAAATATGTATCCAATGAACGACTATCTGAGACCACTAGAGTCTGGCATGCAGGGATGAGCCTCAAGGGTTCTAGTAGCTTATGAAATTATTTGCCATGTTTGGTAATAGATGAGTAAGTAGTTTTTATTAAATTCTGGTAGGGGTAAGAGATTTCCACAACGTGTGAAAACCTCTGCTCTTAAAGTGACTCTGGCTAGAGTCACACCGGAGGATAGTCAGCTCTGCCCTGACTCACTGGGAAAGCCTAAGCAGGCCCCAGGCTTCTCAACTACTTCTCATTGTTCAATGAGGCATTTGGTTGAGGCATCTGCTCTTGCTTTCATGGTGGGAGACAGGCATAGGCATCGTCATTTACCAAATATTTGAGTCAGGTCCGGACCAGGGCCTTATAGTGAGCAAGTGAAAAACATTAAGACTCCAGACTCCTTACTTCTCAGATAACAAGCAATTGGTTTTGAATTTTGGCCTAGAGCACACATACTTGGATGTAAATGGCTACAACTGAAATCAAGCTTCAGGATACAATATTGATCCTTACTATTACGGTATTTTCTGTTGTTATTTATTTAATTAAAGTGCTAGCTAATGAAGGGAAAGGGAAAACGTGCTGGATACAGCCCCCTAAGTGGTTTCCATAGCTCACCTAATGGGTCACAGCCTGTAGCTGGAAAGCCGTCGACCTGGTGGGGAAAGCTCAGGCTCTGGAGGAGCCAGCCAATTTGAGCCCTGACTTTACCACTCATCCACCAAGTAATCCCTGGGCAGGCCATGTAACCTCTTCAAGCCTCAGTTTCCTCATCCTCATCAGCAGTAATACCCACCTCCCCACTGGTTGGGAAGTGAATGAGATACTGACTGGGAAGTGTCGTGCGTATCCGGCAAGTGATTCGCTCCTTGCTGTTGCTGCTACCGCAACAGTGGCCCGGGGAACCACTGGGCACCAGGCAGCCTGAGGGCAGCCGCCTCCCGCTTGAGATGTGAAGGATGAGTAGGACTCATGTGACTTCTGTACTCAGGAAAGGAAGACCCAGGGTACTGGCAGGAAGGCCGGGAGGTCAAGCACAGGGGTGCAGAGAAAGCTAGGGAAGTGTTCTAAAGCATACACTATATGTGTAGAGCATTTGATGTTTCCCAGGACCCTTTTACAACCACCCTCCCGTAACACCTGTGCTGTCCAGTATAGGAGTCCTCACTTGAACAGCAGCGATTTCCATTTTCCTAGTCTCTTCTGATCTCTGGCCGGTGAAATCACTTTATACGTGGTCACGGCCGCAGGGTTTATATAATTGTTTTCTTTTTTCAGCTCATGTTATTCTCAAAGACTTTATGCTGGCCTGATACGTGTTGTTTATATTTGCCATTGTAGTGAAGGGGGACTGTGCCGGGATGCGCCATAATCGGGTTAACTGCTTTACTGTTGGACGTTTTGGTTGCTTCCTGTTTTGCAGCATAATGAATAGCATTGCCATGAACTTTTTTGTACCTGAAGCCTTTTTTCTTGGTTTGAATTGTTTCCTTGCTGTAAATTCTAGGAAGCGAGTTATTCAGTCAAAGGATATAATCACTTTTATGGCTCTTGTTATAGGTTGTCTTACTGCCATTAAAAAAAAAAAAGAATCCTAAATGCATTATAGCTCAGAATAGAGATGATTGTCATTTGGCTCCTGAGAACATCGAGTCCCCAGGAGGTCAAGAGATGGGCCCAAAGTGTAGCTAATTGCTGATAGAGTCTGGCTTTTTGCCTCCACCCCCAGGCCCCATCTTTTTATGATATTCCAAACATTCATTAACAATGTTGCCGTTCAGCAGAGTTCATCTAAGTATCCATAAGTTCAATAGGCTTGTTACAGCTTTGGGACCAAGGGCATTTTTAAAAATGTATACTTTATGAGCTGCCACTGTGAAGGAATGTGAGCTTTTTCTTACACCTTGGTGTTCACGTGGTGGTGCCCTGGCAGAGCCGCGTGTTTCCTCCAGAGAAGCTATTCTCGTGGCCACCCTGGAATTCACTTCGGGGCCAGTTCATGAGCCACCCCAAACAAGCTGCCTGGTGTCTGAGCGGCATACCTTGTATTTGACCAAAAATGGTATTCCTGAGCTCAAGGCCCCACCTGATTCACCACACTTGGATCCAGATGAGGTTGGGTTCTTTCCAGAAGTCAAATCCTTCCTGGGAGGAGGAAGATCTGCCAGCTCTGAGGATTTTTTTTTTTTTTTTTTTTTTTTAAAGAGGGGCCTTGGGCTTTGAAGGCAGCTCCCAAAGAGAGCAGAAGTGATGGGAGAGTGGCCACCCTGTTGGCTCAGGCACGTGACCTTCCTGTGTGTCCAGGACAGTGTGAATTTGCATAGGTCCCACTCTGTTTACTGAGAAGGTGGCTTTGTCATCCTTTAGTCACTCCCTGGCGTTGGGACAGTCGTGCAAAGCAGTGATGCTGCAGAGCCAAAGTGGAGGAAGGTCTTAGAACCTTTTCTTCAGCCCGGAGCAGAACGTTTTCTTTAGCCCGGAGCTGTGCCACAGGAACACAGTGCAGGCCACTTTGGGTCATTTTACATTTTCTAGTAGCTACATTTAAACAGTAAAAACAGGGCACCTGGGTGGCTTAGTCCCCTAAAGTGTCCAAGTCTTGACTCTTGATTTCCGTGCAGGTTTTCATCTCAGGGTCATGAGTTCAAGCCCCATGCCAGGCTCCCTGCTGGGTGTGAAGCCTACTTAAAAAAGTAAAAAGAAAAAGGTAAAAAAAATTTTTATTGTGGTAAAATATATATATAACATAAAATTTACCATTTTAACCTTTTTTCTTTCATTTTAACCATTTTAAATTATTTTTTATTAAACAGGTTTTTTTTAATGCTTATGTGTGTGTGTGTGTGTGTGTGTGAGAGAGAGAGAGAGAGAGAGAGAGAGAGAGAGGAGACAGCATGAGCAGGGGAGGGGCAGAGAGGGAGGGAGACACAGAATCCAAAGCAGGCTCCAGGCTCTGAGCTGTCAGCACAGAGCCCGACGCGGGGCTCGAACTTGTGAACTGTGAGATCATGACCTTAGCAGGAGTCGGACACTTAACCAACTGAGCCACCCAACGCCCCTCATTTTAACCATTTTTAACTATATAGTTCAGTAGCATTCACAGTGGTGTCTAACCATCATCACTATCTATTTCCAGAACTTTCTCATCATCCCAAACCGAAACTCTATCCATTAAACAATAACTCCCCATTCCTCCTCCCCCAGCTCCTGCTAACCTATAGTCTAGTTTCTGTCTCTAGACTTTGCCTCTAGAATTTGTGTCTGTCTCTAGAATTTGCCTATTCTAGGTACCTTTTAGAAGTAGAATCATACAATATTTGTCCTTTTGTGCCTGGCTTGTTTCACTTAGTATCATGCATCATGTTTTCAAGCTTCATCCATGTTATATAGCGTGTATCAGAATTTCAGTCCCTTTAATAGTTGAATAGTGTTCCTTTGTATGTATGTACCTCGTTTTGTTTATCCATTCATCTGTTGATAGGTTCTTGGTTGTTTCCATCTTCTGGCTGTTGTGAATGCAGCTGTGAACACTGGTGTACAAGTATCAGTTTGTGCTCCTGCTTTCAGTTATTTTGGGCATATACCTGGGAATGCAGTTGCTGGATCATATGGTAATTCTTTTTTTTTTTTTTAAGTTTATTTATTTTGGGGGAGAGCGCGAGCGAGTGTGCAGGAGCGAGCCCACGTGAGCAGGGGAGGGACAGAGAGAGAGGGAGAGAGAGAATCCCGAGCAGGCTCCGAGTGTCAGCACAGAGCCTGACATGGGGCTTGAACCCATGAACTGTGAGGTCATGACTTGAGCAGAAATCAAGAGTTGGATGCTTAACTGATTGAGCCACCTAGGCACCCCTTCATGTGGTGGTTCTAGGTTTAACTTTTTGAGAAGCAACCAAACTGTTTTCTAGTTTCTATTTTCACTCTAGTATAATTTCACTCTAGTTTGTATTTTGATAGTGTTCTTTGATGCACCAATTTTTAAATTCTGATGAAGTCCAATTTATTTTTTATTTTGTTGCCTGTGCTTTGGGTGTCACATCAAAGAAATCATTGCCAAGTCCAGTTTCATGAAGATTTTCCCCTATGTTTTCTCGTATGAGTTTCATAGTTTTGGCTCTCAAGTTTAGATCTTTGATTCTTTTTTTTTTTTTTTAAGTGTATTTATTTATTTTGAGAGAGGAAGAGAGCGTGAGCAGAGGAGGGGCAGAGAGAGGTGGGGAGAGAGAGAATCCCAAGCAGGCTCCATGCTGTCAGCACAAAGCCTGATGAGGGGCTCAATCCCACAAACTGAGACCATGACATGAGCCGAAATCAAGAATTGGATGCTTAACTCACTGAGCCACCCAGGTGCCCCATATCTTTGACTCATTTTTTAGTTCGTTTTTGTATATGGTATGAGTCTAGCCTCATTATTTTGCATGTTGCTATGCAGTTTTCCCAGCACCATGTGTGGAAAAGACTGTTCTTCCCCATTGTGTGGTGTTGGTGCCCTTGTTTGAAAATCAGTTGACTACACGTGAGGATGTATTTCTCAGCTGCCTATTCCGTTAGTCTATATCCTTATCCCAGTGCCTGATTTGCTTACTGTGGCTGTCTAGTAAGTTTTAAACTCAGAAAGTAAATCCTCCAATTTTGTTCTTTTTCAAGGTCAGGTGAAAATAATACAACTTAATCCAGTATATCATTTCAACATGTAATCAATATAAAAATCTCGTTAATGAGACATTTTACATTTTTATGTTCCTGCTAGCTCCTAAATTGAGTATATATTTAACAGCCCTCTCAGTTTGGATCGGCTCTGTTTCACCTCGCAGTAACCACATGTGGCTCATGACCACCATATTGGACAGCTCAATTTTAGCAGGAAATTGCATTGTGGCACAGATCTCTGAAAATACAGAGGGCTTTGGAGTCAGGTGGGCCTGGTTCCAAAGTAAGTTTGCCCCTTTCTCATTGGGGTGGGCAGGAGGAAGACGCTGTTAGGTGCTGTGGTCGAGGGGAAACAGTTCAGTCATACCAGGGTAAGAGGATGGCAATAAGGAGGGCATGCTGGAGAGGTGACCCTTGAGCTCAGCCTTGGAGGTACAGTGGGGGCTTCACCATGCAGTCAGAACAGAAAAGGGCATTCTTGGAAGAGTGTGCAGCCTGGGCAGAGGCCCAGGATTTTGTTTTTATTTTTATTTTTGAGACAGAGCATGAGCAGGGGAGGGGCAGAGAGGGGGGGAGACACAGAATCCAAAGCAGGCTCCAGGCTCTGAGCTATCAGCACAGAGCCTTACGCGGGGCTCGAACTCACGGACTGTGAGACCATGACCTGAGCTGAAGTCAGACGTTTAACTGACTGAGCCACCCAGGTGCCCCAAGAGGCCCAGGATTTTGAAAGAGCCCGGGCTCTTGGAGAACTACAGGCAGTTCTTTCGGCTTGACCAGGGTATTAGGAGTGGGGTCCCTGCTGAAAGCAGAAGCTGGCTGAGGCTGGACCTGTCACCACTGGCCACCACCATGCCCCCTGTCATTCATGTCCCCAGCATCTCTTATTTGGGTTACTGGCAGTAGCCTTCTCACTGGCCTCCTGTGTCTACTCTGTACCCCCTCATCCCACCACTTAAAATGTAAGACACTCGGGGTGCCTGGGTGGCTCAGTTGATGAAGCGTCTGACTCTTTTGGCTCAGGTCATGATCTCACGGTTCGTGAGTTTGAGCCCCGTGTCTGGCTTTGTGCTGTGGAGCCTGCTTGGGATTCTTTCTCTCTCTCTCTCTGCTCCTCTCCCACTCTCTCTTTCTCTCAATAAATGAGCATTTTTTAAAAAGTTAAAAAAAATAAAAAATAAAATGTAAGTCACTCTAGGGGAGAGTGGGGAGGTTCCTCAAAAAACTAAAAATAGAAGTGCCCTACCATCTAGCAATTGCAGTATTAGGTATTTACCCACAGGATACAAAAATACAGATTTGAAGGAGTACGCACAGCTCAGTGTTTATAGTAGCATTATCAACAATAACCAAACTATGGAGAGAGCCCAAGTGTCCTTCGACTGATGAGTGGATAAAGAAGATGTAGTGTATATACATAATGGAATATTACTCAGCCATCAAAAAGAATGAAATCTTGCCATTTATGACGTGGATGGAGCTAGAATGTATAATGTTAAGCAAAATAAGATAGCATACTTTTTCAATCAGAGAAAGATACCGTATGATTTCACTCATGTGGAATTTAAGAAACCAAACAGATGAACATATGGGAAGATGGGGGGAAGGAGAGAGTAAAACAAACTGCAAGAGACTCTTAACTATAGAGAACAAACTGAGGAGGGTTGATGGAGGGAGGTGGGTACTAAGGAGGGCACTTGTGATGAGCACTGGGTGTTGTATGTAAGTGATGAATCACTGAATTGTACACCTGTAACCAATATTACACTGTATGTTAACTAAAATTTAAATTTAAAAAATATGTGTGTATATATATATATATATATATATATATATATATATATAAATGTAAGTCAGATCATGTCACTTGTCTGCTCAGAACCCTTCAGTGGCTTCAATCAGTTCGGAAGTGTCAGGGTCCTAGTGGGTCAGCCTGCACTCCTCTCTGATCTTTCTTCCTTCCCGAGCATTCTTCTCTGACATTTTGGACTCATTTCCCTACCCCAGGGCCTCGACACTTGCCTTTCTCTCTGCCTGGATATGCTTCTCTCATGCGTTCCAGTGGTTTGCTTACACTTCGTGTCTCTGCCACTCGATTCCTGTCTCTCTCAGAGCCCTTCCTGTCTGTCACCCTGTACAAATTAAAATAGTACCCTCAAGTTTTGTTCAAAACAGTTGTCACTAGCTGACGTAGCATGTCTGGATGCATTGCCTGCCTGTGCCCTGAGATGTAGGCCCCAAGAGAGCAGGGATTTGTCTCTTTTGCCCTCTGTTCAGTACTTGGTGTTCAGTAAGTGTTTGTTGAATGGATAACTGGATGAATAAGTGAATGAATGAACAAAACCTGAAACATAGCTGGCCTTCAAACATATGTTGATTAGAGATTTGTGTTGAAGTGTTTGCATTTACTTATTTATTTTCTCTAACTTGGAAAAATTTCAGACCCACAAAAAAGTTGAAAGAATAGTCCAACGACTATCCATATGTATTCTACTTAGATTCAAGAATTGTTAGCATTTCACTATAATTGCTTTATGTATTCTTGCAAGTTTGTGTGTGTTTGTGCAAGTGGAACTATTTAAAAGTCAGTTGTAGAAACATGACACTTAACCTTTGTGTTTAGAAGTTGGCTCTGGAGGGTGGTGAGTCAGAGGAGCCCGACCGAAGGCAGCAGGCGGCTGAGGTCATGGCCTCCGACCTGGACTTCTCACCCCCCGAGGTGCCCGAGCCTACTTTCCTGGAGAACCTGCTACGGTACGGACTCTTCTTGGGAGCCATCTTCCAGCTCATCTGTGTGCTGGCCATCATCGTACCTGTTCCCAAGTCCCACGAGGTGGTGAGTTCTTCCCTGTGAGCCTCCACTCCTCAGACGGGGTTCTAGGTACTAAAAACAGCACAGCAGAGAAGATCAGTTGGGACGATGTCACATTCCCACCCAGTGGCCTCGAACCACGTGACCAGTATTTTATTTGTTCACATGTGTTAAGCAGGTTTTTATTTAGTGCCTACTACATGTCATCCTGCTTCGAGATGTAGTATCTGTCTTCATGGAGCTTCTAATCCTTGAGAGAAGGGCAGATATGGAACAAGCGTGCATGTTGCCATAAGTCCAGGGCACTTGTGCCGGTGTGTATCAAGGGGAAGGGCCTGATTTTACTGGGGCAGGGGCCCGCCTGTTGCCCCTCCCCCAGGGAGAGGGAATTGCATTTGCAAGGACTCTAGTTCAAGTAACTGAACGAAGGTAACTGTGGCCAGAGCACAGAGGGGTCATGATGAGAGGTGCAGGCAGAAGAGTGGGCAGGGCCCAGAGGGTTTTAAGTAGGAGACTGACATGATCAGATCGGCTTTTTGTGGTTTTGACGTTTTCCTATAGGTCTCTTTATCCTGTAGCCATTCACACTCCTACTACCCTCTGTTTTCTCATGACATTGATCTGTTGGAGAAAGCAGGTCATTGTCATCTACGATATCCATATCCAGGATTTAGCTGATTGCCTCTGTGTGGTGTCATTTAACATGTTTCTCTGTTCCCCATACTTCCTATTAATTGGAAATTCAGTCTAGAGGCTTGAGTCAGCTCCGATCAGGTTATTTGGTAAGAACACCTCATAGCTGGTGCTGTGAACTTCCTGTTGCATGTCATCAATGGACATGTGTCTGGTTGTCACACGTTTAGAGATTCTAGGATTGATCAGTGGATTCAGGTGGTGTTAGCTGATCCCTCTATTAAAAAATCCCCACTAGTCTTTCACCTAAGTCGTTTTAGCATCCCTCGGTGATCATTGCTAAGTTCCATTATTTCCTTCTGCTTTTACTAGCTGGAATTCTTCAGTGAAGAAGACCTTTTCTTCATTGCTTGTATGGTTATTCTGAAACGCTATTCATAGTAAAGGCTGGATAAATTATTGCTTCTTTCCCTTTATAATTTTCAGAGCAGTAAGTTTGGACTCCAGCAGCCTCCAATCTTGACCAATGAAACTTTGATTTTTATATCATTTGAACATATATTTTTATACATTTGACACGTTTTTAGTTTTTTTAATTACAAAAATTTTTAATGTTTATTTTTGAGAGAGAAAGAGACGGAGCATGAGTGGGGGAGGGTCAGAGAGAGAGGGAGACACGGAATCCAAAGCAGGCTCCGGGCTCTAGGCTCTGAGCTGTCAGCACAGGGCCCGATGCGGGGCTCGAACCTACGAACTGTGAGATCATGACCTGAGCCAAAGTCGGACACTTAACTGACTGAGCCACTTAGGTGCCCCTTTAGTTTTTTTAATGCTCAGATGGTCTCAATGGGAGCCTCATCAAGTTGTGTGAAATATTGTCTACCAGGGAAGTTCATTAGAGACTCATTGCCTAGGACTTAATAATATTGAGTGTACGTTACATAAGCTGCTTATGGACAAAATTCTAGACTTCCAGCAGGAAAGCAGGTATTCAGCATAAACCATATTGTTTGGTTTAGGTACAGTGAGTCACTCTTACCAGTTCTGGGAATTGTAGGAACCACCCAAAATCCAATTTCACTGGTGCCCTCCAAGGGCCAACCTTGCAAGTAGGCTTTTCTAAAGAAAGCAGGTTTTTGTTTTTTTTTATGTTGATTCTATTCTGCACACTTATAATATATTTATTATAACTTAAAACTGCATTGTTTTCTACTACTAACAGTAAGACTCAGAATGAAATTTAAGATTTTTCTGAGGGTCTATTTGGCCTTAGCATATGTCCCAGTAGGGATGTATGGTCAGAGTACTGTGTTTAGTAATTCTTTTTTTCATATAGTTATACTCCCATCCTCATATGAATTTAGCTTAATTTGCTTCAGCTTGTTTTGAACTTTTATATGTTTTTCCTTTTTGATTTAATTAAAAGATATAAAATGTGTATGTACACCATTTTCCCACATCAAAATGATACAAGATAAAATTGTCTTCAGAAACAGAAGTCTCCTTTAATATCAATATCCTCTACCCTATTCCCTTCCTCCCTCCATAGGTAACCATTTTTATTATTTTTTTAAATTAAAAAAAAAAGTTTATTGGGGTGCCTGGGTGGCTCAGTCAGTCAAGCATCCGACTCTTGATTTCGGCTCAGGTCATGATCTCACCATTTTTGAGTTTGAGCCTTACATCGGGCTCTATGCCAATAGCATGGAGTCTTCTTGGGATTCTCTCTCTTCCTCCCCACCCCCCCATAAATAAATAAGCATTTTTAATAAATATTTATTTATTTTGAGAGAGCGAGCACGTGTGCATGTGTGCACACAAGTTGGAGAGGGGCAGAGAGAGAGGGAGAGAGTGAGAATCCCAAGCAGGCTCTGTGTTCAGTGAGGAGCCTGATGTAGGGCTTGATCTGACTGCAAGATCATCACCTGAGCCAATATTAAGAGTTGGACACTTAACCAACTGAGCCACCCGGGCACCCCCATTTTTATTATTTTGATTTATTCTTCTTTTGTTTCTTTTTGGAAACATAAGCAAATGTGTATATATGTGTGTGTGATGTGTATGTACATACGTACATATATAAATATTCTCCCCTTTGACACGTAAAAGATAGCATACTATTAAATACAGCTTCACATGTTTCTTTTTCGCTAAACAACATAGAAGATATTCTGGAAATCAATTTTTCTTGGAGTTGACTCTGTCCCAGAGATCCTGCTCACGTAGCTGGGAGAGTCATAGCCGTTTACTGATGCAGTGGGGAGCCCTGGCAAAGGAGCCACTTGGGGTGTAGCTGGGGAAAGAGCGTGCTGAGTTCAGTTTTAAACAGGTGCCTTTAAGATATCCAGGTGGTTCGGGGGCACCTAGGTGGCTCAGTTGGTTGAGCTCCTGACTTTGGATGGGGTCACAATCTCGCGGTTTGTGGGTTCGAGCCCCACATCAAGCTCGCTGCTATCAGTGCAGAGCCTGCTTCGGATTTTCTGTCCCCCTCTCTCTCTGTCTCTGTCTCTCTCTCTCTCCGTGTCTCTCTCTTTCTCTCAAAAATAAACATTAAAAAAGAAAAGATGGCCAACTAATCTTTGACAAAGCAGGAAAGAATAGTCAATGGAATAAAGACAGTCTCTTCAGCAAGTGGTGCTGGGAAAACTGGACAGCGACATGCAGAAGAATGAACCTGGACCACTTTCTTACACCATACACAAAAATAAACTCAAAATGGATGAAAGACCTAAGTGTAAGACAGGGAGCCATCAAAATCCTCGAGGAGAAAGCAGGCAACAATCTCTTTGACCTTGGCTGCAGCAAATTCTTACTTGACATGTCTCCGGAGGCAAGGGAAACAAAAGTGAAAATGAACTGTTGGGACCTCATCAAAATAAAAAGCTTCTGCACAGCGAAGGAAACAGTCAGCAAAACTAAAAGGCAACCAATGGAATGGGAGAAGATATTTGCAAACGACATCTCAGATAAAGGGTTAGTATCCAAAGTCTATAACGAACTTACCAACTCAACACCCAAAAAACAAATAATCCAGTGAAGAAATGGGCAAAGACATGAATAGACACTTCTCCAAAGAAGACATCCAGATGGCCAACCAACACATGAAAAAATGCTCCACATCACTCATCATCAGGGAAATACAAATCAAAACCACAATGAGCTACCACCTGACACCTGTCAGAATGGCTCACATTAACAACTCAGGCAACAACAGATGTTGATGAGGATGCAGAGAAACAGGAACCCTTTTGTATTGCTGGTGGGAATGCAAACTGGTGCAGCCACTCTGGAAAACAGTATGGAGGTTCCTCAAAAAAATTAAAAGTAGAACTACTCTACAACCCAGCAATTGCACTACTAGGTATTTATCCAAGGGATACAGGTGTGCTGTTTCAAAGGGACACATGCGCCCCCATGTTTATAGCAGCACTATCAACAATAGCCAAAGTATGGAAAGAGCCCAAATGTCCATCGATGGATGAATGGATAAAGATGTTGTATATATATATATATACACACACACACAATGGAGTATTGTTCGGCAATCAAAAAGAATGAAATCTTGCCATTTACAACTACGTGGATGGAACTGGAGGGTATTATGATGCTAAGCGAAATTAGTCGGAGAAAGACAAATATCATATGACTTCATTCATATGAGGACTTTAAGATACAAAACAGATGAACATAAGGGAAGGGAAGCAAAAATAAGATAACAACAGGAGGGGGACAAAACATAAGAGACTTAAATATGGAGAACTTGCTGGAGGGGTTGTGGGAGGGGGGATGAGCTAAATGAGTAAGGGGCATTAAGGAACCTACTCCTGAAATCATTGTTGCACTATATGCTAACTAATTTGGATGTAAACTTAAAAAGAAAATAAAAAAAGAAAGAAAAGATACCAGGTGGCTCTGCCAAGTATGCAGAAGGTCTCTAGCAGGAGGAGGGTCTGGGCTGAGTGTCCATCAACATGTGAGAGTCGAGATGTACTTGAAGTCGGGCGAGGACGAAGTTTCTGGGCTGAGAACATGGGCTGAGATGAGGAGAGGTCCAAGGCTACAGCTGCGAGGATTTAGCATTTAAAGGGCAGGCGGGGGGAAGGCATAGCCAGTGAGGGCATCGAGAACTTTGGTGAACATGGACATGGGCCCGTGGCCTCCGGATGGTTCTGTCCATCTCTGTTTCTTATTCTGGTATTTGGAGAAGGAGGTCACGATTGGAGTGTTTCCACCCACAATTGTATCACACTCTAAAAGCGTAATCCCTGTGCTCTGGGGCTCTGTCCTCCCAGCCTCGGCATGCTATTGGCGATTATAAATAACAAACATTTTTACTGTCATTGGCCACTGATGAAGCCAATGCTAAGAGTCCCAAGGGAGGGAGGTGATGAATGTTTTTATTTTGTAGGCAGAGATGTAGAGTCAGAGGTGTGTGGCCTTTTGGAGAGCTGCTGCTCACCTCCTGTCATGTTCTTAACCCTTCCAGGCTAGCCACAGAGGCCTGGGTCAGTTCAGCAAACAAGGGAAAAGGGGTGCCTTTTCCTCCTCTCTCTGCTGTCCTTAGCGGCGCAGTGGGTTGCGGTCTTTTGAGACGGGGAGTTGACAAAGGGCTCAGCAATATGCCTACTTCCCCACTCTGCTATTTAGAGGTTAATTTGGGACAACAGCTTCGTCTTTTAAAATATAAATAGAGTACATAACATCTCATTTTAATTTATCTTGCAGTTTAGAGCAGTAAGGCTCGCATAAGTGAACTGTCTTCATGACTGTTTTAGCTTTTTAAAGCTTTTCGGTGGATCAGTAGCAACAAATAACAGTAGCGGTCATTAAACTTTTTATTGGTGCCTCAGGCCCCCAGTTATGCAGAGACTCTGCTGATAGCTTTCCTCAGGGTGCCCCCATCAGGCAGCCTTCTCGGACTCCCCACACTCCTAAATAGATAGAAAGGGACACGGCACTCTGCGCACAAGCCATCTCATGAAGGGAGGGTGGGCGCTGAGCCTGTGTTCAGGGATTGAGCCTGACAGCTAGCTGGGATGTGGGATTTGGATGGGGATGGAGAAAAGAAGATCTTGCTTGGAGCCAGGGAGCTCTTAGGGAGGAAGGGTACCTGTGGAGTGAGAATAGCTGGTGGGGACCCCGGGCAGCCTGAGGGCAGGAGGGAAGTGGAGGGTGCCAGGAGGTGGGAGAGGGCAGAAGTGGGGGTGGGAGGACCCAGAGAACAATCTCGCTCTTTTTGACAGTTTGCTTCGGGCAAAATCATCCCTCTTGCTTGGCCTATAGAAACAAGGTTTATTAGTGGCTTTTTGGGTCAGAAGATAATATTTTTGGCTCTAGATGATGGGAAAGCCTTTGAAAAGCGAAAGAATGTCTTTCCTGTTGTTCCAGTAAGCCGATTTTTTGCAACTAGTTTATGACTTCAGTACTTCAATACTTAGCAGATTATTTTGAAAGCTCTTTTGGGGGTAATCAGGGAAGAAAGAAGGAACACATACGAATGCTTCCCACCCCACCCCCTTCCTTTTCATAGTGGGAGTAAGAACCAATTTGCAAAATCAAAACTAAAGTCCTTCCAGTCCTAAGCCAAATGAGAACTGTTCTCGTCAACACCTCATTAAACTAAGACCTGAGAAAATAAACATTTGTGTGAGAATGATTGAGGCCTGGGCCACACTTAATCCAAGCATTTTCTTGTTGGTTGGATTCTAAAGTATAAGATCGTAGATCCTTACACCGTTTCTCTCTAGTCCAGGCTGGCAGGTACATTTCATCTCTCATGCCATTCTGATTGATTTTGTGGTGGCCATAGTGAAAGGCTTCTGGGCTGCTTCTAGGCTCCAGGTAAAGCCTCATTGATGTCTGCTGTGAGTAAAGGCCTAGGGAGTCCTTGGGCTGGTCCACTACTTTCCTTCTGTCTGCGCCTGCCTGGGGAGTTTTCAAAGGCCTGGACTGCCCCCATAGAGATTCTGATTCTGTTGTTCACTGTAGCCTGGATCAGTATTTTCTTGAAGTGTTCTGGTGATTCTATTATGCAGCCACTGGTCCAATCTTTAGACGATTTCCCTGAAGCACAAACCAATTTTGGGAGGGTAGGAAGTGTTCAGTTCTACATGTGTTAAGATTGAAATAATAGCAAGACGTCCAAGTGGGAAAGAAACAGCCAGTGAGAAGTTGGGGATAGAGGCCTGGGAATTATTTTATCAATATGGCATTATTACTTGAAACCCTGAGAGTGTGTTGCTGAGCTTTTCAACAGAAATTAAGATTCAGAAAAGGCCTGAACCTGGGGCATTCCCAACCTGCTTGAAGTGGTTTCTGTGCAGTGTGGATATACTGAAAAGATGTACTGAAAAGACAGCGGGTGCTGTCCCAGAGCGGGGGTGCAGCTGGGCCTCTGGAAGGGATGAGAACCAGGGACTCTGTCACTCACCATCTGCATCTCCTCTGTATTCCCTCCCTGTCCATCTCCTGTCTTTCATTTATCTTACCAGGGCCCTGCTTCCTCTGCTCACTGTCCCTGTGGTGAGATGAAACATGGCCACTAACAGCTTCCAAAGTTTATGTCTTTCAGCTGCAGCATCTGGAGGCTGCCTTCCTGCTTGGTCCCAGTTCCAGAATCCCCAGGGAAGGAACTGTGGCTGACCCAGCTTGGGACAGCTATGGCCAGTGTGGCGGGAGGGGAGGGTCCCGCCCCAGGAGGGACAGGGGTGCCGTGCAGACAAAGCTGGGGTCTCCGTTCCTGTCGCTGTCTCAGGAGAGACAGGGCAGAGCGGCAGGCAGAGGGGACTGTGGTCTCCCTGAAAACCACCGTGGTTCAAGGAGAGTACGTGTACAACCCAGTCCCCATGGGGACCGCACAACAAGAACTCCTGAGCGACCGAGGAAAGGCTGCTCTCCTCCAGAGTTCGGCTTCAGTGGAACAAAGTTCTTAACAGAGTTCCTGGGTCCCTGTGGGTCCCTGAATAGGCTTCAGAAGTTCACAGGGTCCCTGAAATTGTGAACAAAAATGTGCTAGATATCTTTATGCTCAGGCACATTTTCTGGGAAGACAGGCTATAGCTGTTCTCAGTTTGATGAGGTGGGAGCCAAATTCCAGGAGTTTAAGGAGCAGGTAGTGAGGAAATAAAGGCAGCACGCTCCTCTCCCCCTTCCCCAAAAGCCTGCTGGAACTTACTCCCAGCCTCTTTCGGATCAGTTTCTACACAGAATGTTGATCCAGTTAACCCTAAGCAAGTGGGTGTTGACTTTTGGTTCAGCGACTCACCTAGCAGATAGGAATGGTTCCTCTGGCAGTGAATCACAGACTCTCCTACTAGTTCGAACGCTGACTGTTCCCATCTCTTCATGTGTTGGGTTCATGTCTCCCCAGCCGGCTGCCAGCCCCTAGCCGGTACCTTCAACTCGCACTCTGCTGTCTTTGTGTGGATTGCCACAGTCTCTTCCTGCAGTAATGGGGACTCTGTGTTGAAAGTCAGAAACAGCTCCAGCAGTTTTTCCAGAAAGAAATTGTATTGGTTCTCAGAACTGGGAATTTCAAGGCACATCTGGGTGCAGAGGCTCAAAAGGTCTTCAGGGCTCTGTCTCCGTCTCCTGGCTTTCCTGTGAGTGTTGGCCTCATTCTTAGGCACTCGTCACAAGTCAGGAAGATGGCTGCAGCAGCCCCAGTCTGCATCCTTACTGCTCATGGTTTATAAGCAAGTGAAGCCATATCTCTGCCTGTGCTCACTTTCCAGGTCTCATGGAAGTCCTCTGCCTGGCTCTGGCTTGGCCACATGCTTGCACCTTGCCCCATCGATAGGAAGGGGCAGTGAGTACCATTTCTGGCCAGGCCACATTTAACTGGCCACAGGAGTGGCCAGCGTGACTGAGAGTCCCCCTAGAACCGTATGGGATAGAGAAATGGCAGAGCCCCAGTGCAAAAGGGGGTGTTGGGCAGACAGAGACAACTGATGCCCAGCATTGTGATCCAGTGGAGAACTCACCAGAATTGACAGCAAGAGTGGTGGCTTTCAGTGTGATGCCCACGTAGACTTCACTGTCAGCCAGAAAGCTCTGCAGATTTGGAGCCCTAAAAATGAGGGAGCCTTCCCAGCTCTGGCTGTGGCCTGGAAGTTCAGGAGCCTTTTGGAAAATTCCGCCTGGGGTTGCCAGAGTAAATAATTAACTTGGGCAAGTGTATATTATACCTACTCTCAACACCTTAGGAGACAGCCTCGTAGAACTAACTTTGCATTTCTGCCCTGTATTTTTTTTAAGCTTGGGAGCAGTTTGCAGTTGAATTGGGCAGCAGGGTGTTTTTTACTTAACGAGCCCTTCTGGAGAGATTGCTGTGTGGCGGGCAGGGTGACGGTATAAACATGGTCTCGAGATGTGTGCCGTCTCATGGGAGAGACAGCCGGACGCAAAGGGCCACAGCCCAGCCGGTGGGACGGGCCTGCAGTCGTGCTGAATTGTGTCTGGAATGAGCTCCAAGGCTGTTCTCTGTAATCACAGTTCTTGCCTGCCAGGCGCATCCTGGACACTCCATCTTCGTGCGCCTTGTTGAGCCACCACGGAAGGCCTCCCCCACTCCCTGTTTCGGCCAGTCCTCTCTCCCCCTCAAGGCCAGTGCTAGTTCTACCCCTGCAAGGTCTTCTGAGGGGGGGGGCACCCCACCCAGGCCTGGGGCAAGAGACCAGGACCAACAGGAGCATCGGCACTGGGCACGCCCTTCATGTCCCTGAGCCTGTGTCCTGAGCTATAAAAGGAGGGCGTGCAGACCCAACCCAGAGTTCTTGGGGATCAAGTGAGATAAGGTGCGTGAGGGTGCCTGAGCATAGCACAGTGGTTTTCCTTCCCGGGACCACTTGAGAGGAGAGAGTGGTTTCAGCCCGTGTGGAATGACATTCTGTCCTGATTTATCGGACTCAATCCACACTGAACTGTATAGTGGAAATCATAAAATCCTGAGTGCCTTCCCTGCTGGAAGGGATTTGATGCATTGTGGCGCAGATTTGATTATTCGAATCTGATGAATAGCAGCAATTTTCTGGCCTCGTAAGCAGCTGTGGAACTGCTTCATTATTGATGAGGCCTGTGTCCACAGAGGACGGGTGCCTCCGCAGAGCCCGGAGCCACCTGGCGGGGGAGGTTTCCTGATCCTCCCGGTGGTGGTGGCCATGGCTGGCCATGGCGTGCTCGCTGAGGAAACTTAAAACTTGCCTCAGGTGAGGCCCGGAGTTCCCAGATTTAAAGGTGGGGCTGTGGTACTCAGAGTCTGCCTCGCTTGTACCAGCAACGTGCGTTTGAAGAGAAATTACGAGTCAGTCATTCATGCAGAGTCGTCCTTACTAGCTAAGAATTCGGAGCTACAGCTCTTTGTGGCTAGGACCCCAGAGTCTTATCATGTGCATAAGAGCTGCCTTTTCTTCCCTGTAGCTTGGGGGGAAGGTGGCTGTGCCCCATTGGACCCGTCACCGAGACTCAGCCTCAGTTTCCCTTCTTGTCAAATGAGCTCACAGTGGCTGGCTCATTGGGGTGATGGGGGCTCAGTGAGCGGACGCTTGGTGCGCATCACTAAGCATGTGCTCTCTTCATTACCCCGTGGTGCCTGGCACGGAACCTGCATCCATTGGGTGTGGATAGATAGGTGGGGGTGCGGGGAACCTAGGCAGAGCAGGAAAGGGAACAAAGCAGTGGGTGATACTGGTGGGCCGGCAGCCTGGGGTGACGGAGTGGGCTCTGTGAGGGGGTGTGCCAGGGGGCAGGGCCGGCTCTGGAGTGGAGTGGCCCTGGAGGCCACAAGGAAGGTCTTGGAATTTGTCTCCTATGAAGAGGGAACCAGAAACATATTAAAGCGGAAAACAGACATGGTTGGGACTGTTGTTCTAGAATAGACTGAAAGCGGTGAGGTAGGTGGCGAGGAGAGCGTGTGGGAGGCTGACACAGTGAGGGGGCAGACCGCGGGCTGTGACCTGGTGCAGCAGTGTGTGTCCAGGGGGGCCGCGTGGATTCGAGAGACCCTCAGAACGTAGAGCGGGCAGGACCTGGGGCCGATGGGATGCGGGGGGGCACGAGGGGGCGGCGAGAACTCAGAACCGGCTTGGAGGTTACTAGCTTGGGTAACTGGGTGGGTGACGATGCCAGAATCTTTGATGGGGAGGAGAGGAGGAGGTCTGGGGTGAGGAGGAGACAGATCATGCATCCAGATGACTCGATGACGGTAACATGTACATACGCCCACAGAGAGCTGCTTTCAGCTGTGGGAAACAGAGCCTGGTGCGGGGAGCACTCACCCACCCTCCTGACTCCTGTGGGAACCTCAGTCACAAACAAGGGGTCCGAGTGACCCATCGACAGAATCTGGAACAAGCCATTCTTGTCGTTCCACACGGCCACCTGTAGAACCTGTGGTTCCAGCCACTACTAAATAGAGAATAGATTTCACAGTTGACTCTGGTTCTCAGTCTCCAGCCCTGAGGTCCCGAGGAAACCGGGGACAGATGATATCCTAGAGCCGTTAAGACCGCACTTCACAGGCTGGCACCGCTGCTCACCAAGTGACACCTTGGGCAAGTCACACGATCTGAGTGTTTCTTTCATCTGTACAATGGGACTCGTTATGGCACTTTGTGAGGCTAAAATAAGGTATGTACACACCATATAACCCAGGGCCCGGCCTCCTGTAAACAGTAGTATCAGCAGCCGTTGTGGCTGTTGTTGTTGTTATTATTACTGGTGGCTATGTCTGGCCATGCTTCTGGGAATGTATATTGGGTTTCAAAGCTGCTTATGTCCTCTGTGCCCATGGGAAAACTGAGACCCAGCACTAAACGTTATGTACATATATTTGTAAATATTTACTGAAGTTATCTCTATGCCCCAAGTGGGGCTTGAACTCAGCAACCCCGAGATCAAGAGTCACATGCTCTACTGACTGAACCAACCAGGCACCCTTAAGTGTGTTCTGTTTTCATGATGATAAACAAGAGTGAAGTCCCCATGGTTATGGGAGATCTTGCCTGATCTTCCATTTCTTTTCTTTTCCCTTCCCTTCCTTTCCCTTTCTTTCCCTTCCCTTCCCTTCCCTTCCCTTCCCTTCCCTTCCCTTCCCTTTTTTCTTTTCTTTTCTTTTTTTTTCTTTTCTTTTCTTTTCTTTTCTTTTCTTTTCTTTTCTTTCCTTTTCCTTTTCCTTTTCCTTTTCCTTTTCTTTTTTCTTTTTTCTTTTTTCTTTTTTCTTTTTTCTTTTTTCTTTTTTCTTTTTTCTTTTTTCTTTTTTCTTTTTTCTTTTTTCTTTTTTCTTTTTTCTTTTTTCTTTTTTCTTTTTTCTTTTTTCTTTTTTCTTTTTTCTTTTTTCTTTTTTCTTTTTTCTTTTTTCTTTTTTCTTTTTTCTTTTTTCTTTTCTTTTCTTTTCTTTCACAATTGAAGCTGTCCCAAGGAGCTCACAGCTGGTAGGGGAGACAAACAGGAGAATATGTTACTGTGGTAAGGTAACAGTGACAATGCACAGTTCCTCGGTACTGGGGGTGGGAGGGGGTAGGGGTGAAGGGAGGGATGGACGCTGCTGGAGGTGGAGGAGCAGGGAAGGAAGGCTGGATGGTGAGTAGGAGTGTGTTCTTGTCCTGGGCCACAGGGAGGGCTTTGCTGGGTGGCCAGGAAGGGCGCTCCTCTTATTAAGAGTGACTGGCAGAAGCCCCGACACCTGACCCAGTGTGAGGTCTAGAGAAGAGCCCAGAAGAAGCTGGAGATGTGGCCTCCTTAGATGCCATCCCATGTGTGGGGCATGGGACCGTGGGGGATAGAGAGCCCCCTGGAAGGTTTAAGGTGGGGGGATCTGTGGCACTGAGCAGAGAGGTCAGTTAGCAGTGGAGGGACCAAAGGAGGGACTTTGGTGCTAGAGAGGGTGACCAAGTCAGGAGGTGGAAGGGGTTGTTGAATCACCGGTACCTGGTGACTGATTGGACAGTTGGGAGGAGAGAGGGCTGGGGTTACTGGGACTCCAGTTGCTCTGCCTCGGGTGGGGAGGAGGACCCGGCCTGCTGGAGAAGGGGCCGTGCTTGGTCTGGGACAGTGGGGTTGGAGGTGCCTGGAAGGTGCCAGTCCAGTCATCTGACAGACAGCTGGATTGGGAGCGAGGCCTGCTCAGGAGAGATAAAGATAAGGTGCCTAAGAGAGGGTCTGAGGGAAGCACTGGGGATGGCAGCCGGGTGTCACCGTCCCTGTGGATTCTGAACTGGGCCCTACTGAAAGTGGAGGAGGCACCCAGCTTCGAGCTTCGAGTGGCGGGGGAGGGGGGCTCCATCTGTGGAGATCCTGGCGGGCTTGGCAAGTTCCCTGTGCATAAGCCATCGTCTCATGGGGCCTTTGCCTGGGGCACTCAGGGACTGACTGGTTTCCTCTGGCCTCATAGGTACTGCAGTGGGGACGGTTTCCAGCTCCCAAGGTCTCCAAAGGCATCGTGCCTTGTGGGGTTTGCCTTAAACAGTAGCCTTCCTGCTGTGCTCTGCAGCCGGCAACTCCTGCACTTGACACACTGGCTCCTCTGAGGTTTTGTTTTGTTTGTTTGTCTTTCTAACAGGCCAACTTGTTTTTTTTCTTTCTTTCTTCCTTTTTTTTTTTTTTTTTTTTTGGCCAAGTTACATTAACAGTATCACACAAGTAGATAGGCTGGGAAAGTCCAGAGCCACCGTCGGAGACCTGGCCAGGGGAGGGACCAGCCCCCTCATTATCTTGGGAAGGTCACCTGCGGGTACCCGGGGCTGGTCTGGGCCTTTACATCTGGTGTCTCTGCTGGAGGCTGGCAGGGAGGAGAGGAGGCAGTGATGGCTGATGAGAGGGAGCCGACAGATCTCTGGAGTAGGCCAGTACATAGGTGTGGACTGCCTCTCCCAGCCACGGTCACGCGGCTTCTGTGAGCACATAGCTTAAGGTGCAGGGCCAGGGAAGGGCAGAGAGCAAAGCAAGCTGGAAGCTGGGAGTCGGCCGGTTAAACACGGGGAAATATTTTTCTCTTCCAGAAGTGTGCTCCTTCTTAGTATTCTTAGTCTGCTTTTTATTTTCCCGTTTTTGATAAAAGGACACAGGTACTGAGAAACATTTCCTTTCTGTAGTGCTGGGGACAGCGGGCCGTGGGGGGTGTGGAGAGCGTGGGCACCTGAATAAAGGGGCAGCCGCTGCCCAGCCCATTTTTTTCCACCGGGGGATTAGGGGCCAGCGTTACTAGGTGTTTAAAGTTTTCAAGAAAAGCTAGGAGTCCAGATTGAATGGGAAGTCTACCAGTTGGCTCAAATGCTTAGAAATAAACACTGCAGGCCAACTGAAGTCTGCCTGTGGGCCGGAGGAGGCCCGGGGGCTGTGGTCAGTGTTCTCTGGGCTGGACCTGCCTCGCTAGCATCCTGCCTGGCCGAGGCACAGCGTGACTTATCACCCAGGGGAGGAGGGAGCACTTGACAGGACTGAATCCACTCCAGATTCTTGGACATAGGCTTCTGTGGCTGTGGCAAGCCGAGTCCCTCGCCTGGAGTCCTCTGTCTTCATCTGTGCAACGAAGGCCAGGGCTGGATCTGCGGTTTTGAACCTTTTTTTAGCAGCAGGACCTCTGTGTAAACCAGATCTTACAGGGAACGAGTCCCGACAGATACAAACCAGGGCTGCCCCAGTTGTAGGGAGAGTCTGGAGTTCCACCCAAGGCTGCCCTCTGCCCTCCCCCACAGGGCACCTCTGCCAGGCCCCACAGAACACAGTGTGGGGGTTGCCCACCTGCCGGCCGGCACTCTCCACCCCTCCCGGCCCTGGCAGTCTGTGGGTTGAACGGGAGAAGGAGAACAGCAGGGCCGGAAGGAGAGCAAGCCACAGTGGGTCTGTCCCACAGCCGGCTCCCCACCTGCCATCTGCCCGGGACCAGCACAGGGCCAGCAGCCAGCCGGCCCCGGGGCGCTTTCCATGCGTTTTGCCTCCTCACCTCAGCCCTCCGGGACGTGCATCACTATTTCCATCTCAGAGGTGGGTAAGCCAAAGACACAGGAAGGGGAAGTGAGTTGCTCACAAGGTCACTTGGCTGGTACGCGGAGGAGCCTCAATGCCACCCAGGCCTCCTGAGACTCCAGAGGCTGCCTCCTCCCTTGGGGCCTCTTCCTCTGTTCTTCACTGAGGACCGCCCTGCTCCCCCAGGGGCAGCCCTGCAGACCTGCGGTCCGGGGTCCCGGCGCTGACGGTTCCTGCCCCTGGTGTTTCTGTGGCAGTGTGCTTTAGCTTGCGAAGCCCCCTTCAGACACAGTCTCGTTTTGCTGGTGTCAGGCTTGACTCGTCTAAACGGGACTCTCCTTTCTATTGCCATGCAGGAGGCAGAACCCTCCGAGCCTAGAAGTGTGGAGGTGACGAGGAAGCCCAAGGCTGCTGCTCTTTCTGCCAGCAAGAGGCCCAAGAAGGAGGCCAAGAAGAAGCGGTAGAAGAAGAGGCCTGCGGAGCCAGGCAGGCGGGGCGCGGGCCCAGGGGGCAGCCCTCCCGGGACTCAACGTCCTGTTCCCTCCTTCATCCCAGGGGCAGGGCTGAGGTGGCTGGGCCGCTCTCTGACCACAGAGATCTGGACAATCGTGGCAGTCCCCAGGCCCCAGCTGGGCAGTTCCACTTCCTTCTGCTTCCGTGACAGTTTAGAGCCAAGGGGACTGAAACCCCCTACGAGCAGAGGCTGTCTAAGAAGTCCGCCTGTTCAGAAGTTGGGCTGGCTCAGAGTGACACTTCCATGCTTAATCATTGTGGCCAGCCTTTACTTACCCACCTTGTGGATTTACACTACATTCTAGAGTCATGATCTCACGCTGACAAGCACTGCCCCTCCCATTACTCGTGCACCGCAGATCTGCTCACCAGTCACCTTTGTCTCTCCTAGTACAGAAGGAGCCAAGCCAGGCCTTCCCTGTTTGTTTAGGTCAAGACACCACGGCCACTGTGATGGTGGTCCCACAGGCACGACAGCCAGGTCCGAAGATGCCTGGTGTGAGAGCCTGCAGGAAAGCTGGCCAGGGTTGTGCTTGGTTCTCTGGCAAATGGAAGGGACTTGGCCCATGTTCTTGGGCCCAGTCTTTCTGAGCCTCTGAAATGGGGGGCTTGTCAATCTCAGACCGACCTCTTTTTAGCCCATCATGGTACATTCAGTGTGTGCCTTTTGGCTTCCATCTGACACGTCTCCACTTCCCCTAATTCTTTCAACCCCAGAACAGTGAGGAAGAGTCATCTGGGCAAATAAACATCAATAAACTGCCTCCCACGCTGGACCTCCTGTGTGTTGCCTGCTGCTGAGGGAAAGGGGGAGGCTGGGTCCCTGCCCTGGGTATAGGGAAGGGGGTCCCCCAGAGAAGTGGGACAGTGGGGCCGAGGATGGCCAGAGCAGTGCTTTAGACCGAGCCGTTCTGGGACAGGTTTCAGGAAGGGTCCAGCCAACTGCTTCATGTGGTCCTTAGTCACTGGAAACAGTCGTGAACGTCCATGCGTGTGTGAGAGTTTCCCTCGGGGCTGGGCCCCACTCACTCCCCAGTTCCCATTGCCAGAGGAAGACGCTGCTTGTCCTCCAAGTGGCTTGAAAAAAAACCAAGTAGAAGGCTCACATGGCGTGGAGTGGGTCATGCAGGTCCAGTCACGTGCCCTGAATCATCTGCCAAGGAAAAGCCCTGAGCTACGGTAACTCCGATTTGCCAGGCTGCTTTTCAGTTTGCCAAACACTTTCCCGAATGTTGTCACAACCAGTGAGGAGCCTGTATCACCTCCATTTTGGAGATGGGAGAATGAAGTCCAAAGTGATTGAAAGTGCCAGAAGTCAGGCTTGGACCAGAGTCCACGGCCCTTTCCTTGGTATTTAACAAATACTCAGTGAATGTCCGTAGGCGCAGTGTGTAAACGTCCCCACTAAGGTCTGGGAAGTCTAGGGGCTGGAGCTTCCGTGTAACAGGACCGGGAGTGGCCAGACACTGAGTCTCTTGGGTGCCTCGCACCAGGGAGGCACCGGGGTTGCAGAAAGGAGGAACCAGGTTTCTTGCCAGAAACCCAGGTGCGCCTAGCCCAGTGGGAGACTCAGATGTGGAAACTGGCTTGGGGTGGGGAGTTGTCCAAAGGGGGGGTCGTGCAGCAGATCCTACAGGAGCCGAGCAGAGGGGCACCCAACTCAGTCCGGGTGGTCAGTACGGCCACCTGGCAGAGGGGAGGTGACTGAACTGAGTCTTAAAGCCTGGCTGGAGGTGAGACCAGAAGGAGATCATGCTGGGAGACAGGGGGCCAGACCGCTGGGCGGATGTGCTGAGCCTCCTGCAGGAGAGGCCGCCTCTGGCCCGCACGAACAAGGCTGCCTCAGTAGGCCAAACTCCTTTAAATTGTTTCCCTTAGAGGCTCTTTGCCAGAAAACAGCCCTAGGAGGCAAAAGGGTCATCCTGTGCTCCACCAGCCCCTCATGCCGTGCTTACTGTGGACAGAGTTTGTAGCCTTCTGCTCTCTTGACTTCCAGAACCGCCCCCTCACGTGGTTTTCCTCCTGCATCACTGGTCCTCCTCATTGGAGGGGCCCTAGGTCTCCGTTCTTGGTCCTCTCACCTCTGCACATATCCCTCAGAGACCTCATCCAGTCTCTTGGCTTTAAATTCCACCTACATACATGCTCACGTCTCCCAAACAAATCCCTCCAGATTCCTGGCCTTGAGCTCCGGAACTCCCATATCCGACTTCCTACTTCTCTCTCCATCCGGGTTCCCAACACACATCTCAGAGTAAATTCCTGATTTCTCATGGGCAGTCCCAAGTCTGAGCTTTTTGTAGACTTCCCCAGCTTTAAGAGCATCTTAATTCTTCCAGTTGCTCAGGCCAAAAACCTTGGACGTCTCCCCTCTTCCAGCTCCTCTCCACTCCTGACCCTTAAGTGGTCCCTTGTGACTCAACCTTCGAAGTCCAGAATGAGACCTGTTTCACCATTTCCCTCTGCTGCTTCAGTCCAGCCACCATCCTCTCAGCTGGATACTGTAGCAGCCTCCTTGTGGGTAGTCCTCTCTCCACACAGCAGCTGGAGGGGTCCTGGAAAAACCTGTAATACCATGTCCCTCCCTTTCTCCCATCTCACTCATGGAAAGGTCAAAGCCCCACTGGGACCCACAAGGGCCTGCAAGAGCCACCCTACCTCCTTCACCCTTCTGCCCTCGTGAGACGTCACGCTGCCCTTGCCCACTCTACTGTATCCTCACCGGTCTCCATCTTCCTCAGGCATGTCAGAAGAGCCCTGCCTCAGGGCCTTTGAACTTGCTGTCCCCACTTCTTCTGGATACTATGTCTCATATGGTAGAATAATGGGCCCCCCCAAAGATGTCCATACCCTAATCCCTGGAACCCGTGACTATATTACCTTACATGGCAAAGGGACTTTGTAGATGTGATTAAATTAAGGATCTTGAGACGGGGGGATGGTTCTGGATTACTGAGGTGGGCGTGCGCACAGTTGCCCACAGCATTTAACCTAGACCTGGTGGAGATGTAGCTGTGTGGTGTTATCAAGGAATTTACATCTCTGATTTTCAGTCCACCAAATGGAGATCGTACAATAATGTTGCAGGGCTATTGTAAAAATTACACATGCTGGGGGCACCTGGCTGGCTCAGTCGGTGGAGAGTATGATTCCTGATCTCAGGTTTGTGAGTTCGAGCCCCACATTGGGACTTGACTTTACTTAAAAATAAAAATCTTAAAATAGATTAGACATGCTGTGTGTATATGAGGTGCCTAGAGCATAGTGGGTAGTTTATAAATGAAAATGACTAAAAATGATTATTCGATCAGATAAATGTATCATGAAAACATTCTGACCTCAGAGTGTCTGGCTGGCTCAGTTGGTAGAGCATGCGATGCTTGATCTTGGGGTCTGAGTTCGAGTATCCCATTGTGCACAGAGCCTGCTTTAAATAAATAATATTAAACACACACACACACACACGCACACACACACACACACATTCTGACCTCCAGCTAGCCATGATCTTAGCTTCTTTGGAAGACAAGCAGGTCCTTAGCTTTTCAGTCCTGGGAAACCAGAGGTAAGGGAAGGGTTCTGAGGCTAAGCTCATAATTGTGTTTGTATTTGCAGAGCTCTTTATATTTCTAGTAGATTTTGCTATCAGTTTTTCCCTTCCTCGTTTTTCAAATGATGGAGGTGGAAAGCTACAGAGCAGCAAAGGGGAGAGGAGCTACCTTGAAAGAAATTCTAAATAAGCACATGGAGGGAGTTCATTAGTCATCAGGGAAATGCAAATTAAGGCCACAATGTGATGCTGGAATGACAAATGGAAAAGACTGACCACACCACATGTTGGGAGGGACATGGAGTTAACTCTTGTACCTTGCCGCTGGACACGGAACATGGTAAAACCACTTTAGAAGACCGTTTGGGAGTTTCTTGAAAAAGTTCACCACATATCTGCTCTGTGACCCAGCACTCCACTCCTAGGAATTTACCTGAGAGAAAAGAAAATATTCGTCCATAAAAGTCTTACACTAAATTCTAGCTAGAATATTCATAGCCACTTTGTTCACAAAAGGCCAAAACTGGAAATAGCCCAGATGCTCACCTTCAGTAGAATGAATAAATTGTAGTGTGTTATACAGTGAAATACTACACACAATAAATAAATGATCTACTCTACACACAGTATTATATGAATGACTCTCAAAACTATTATACTGAATAAAAGAAGCCAATATACCCACAAACACAGAAGTACAATAAATGGTGTCTGGATCATATGGAATTCTAAAATAGACTGATCAGATCAGTGGTGGTTCCCAGGAGAAGGACTGACTAGGAAGGGGCACAAGAAAAATTTTCTAGGGTGATGGAAATATTCTGTATCTTGATACGCAGCTACCTACATTGAATGCTTAAGATTAGAGCATTTCATTATGTGTAAATTACACCTTACTAAAACACTTTCCTGTGGGCCATGCACTAAGTTATGTGCTTTGTATACATTATGTTGTTTAACTTGTCAGCAAATCCCATGAAGTGGATATTATTGTCTCTGCTTTACAAATGAGAAAACCAAGGCTCAGAAAGTTTAAGCAATCTGCTTCAGGACACAGTTAAAAAAAGTTAGATTAGAACTCAGGCAGTATGATTCCAAAGCCCATGCCTCCAAGATTCCCACTTGTCCCTCAACCCATCTTCTTCCCTAACATTTTACAGATGGGGAAATTGTGTGATATGTCTGGTAATGATTGGCATATGTGTGGTATGTGTGTTTGTAGTACATGTTTAAGATGGGGTGACATCGTGTCTGTGTGATGTATGTGCTGTGAAATTGCGTGTGCAAAGTGTGTTAGTGAAATGTATGTCTTTTATGCGTGGTACATATGAGCACCAGAGACACGCTCAATGCCACCTGTGCTCTTTGGAGTCAGAGTTGAACTAGAACCCAGATCTCTGGGGCTTTCTTACCGTAGCACACATCTTTACTTGGGCTTTAAAGAGGTCAAGCTCACTCCTACTCCGCTCAGGATCTGGAGCTAAAAGTACAATTTTTTTAAATGTTTATTTATTTGAGAGAGAGAGAGAGAGACAGAGCATGAGTGGGGGAAGGGCAGAGAGAGAGAGAGAGAGAGAGAGAGAGACAGAATCTGAAATAGGCTCCAGGCTCTGAGCTGTCAGCACAGAGCCCGACGTGGGGCTCGAACTCGGGAACGGCGAGATCATGACCTAGGCCGAAGTTGGACTCGACTCACTGAGCCAACCAGGTGCCCCTAAAAGTACAATTTTTAAAGAGTTGAGTATAACATTCATATTATGGGAGACCCAAACTCAGGGCACTGTGACTTCAAAATGAGAGACTGAATTTTCCATCTGTCTTTGTACTGCTAGAATAGTTCCAGAGGTTTCCTGTGACTCGTGGACATTCGCCATTCACACTCCCTGCAATTAAGCCATGCTACCCCCAAGCGCCACCCCCTATCACCAGGCTCACCTGTTACCTCTCTGTGTGTCTTCTTTATTTATTTATTTATTTATTAAAAAAATTTTTTTAATGTTTACTTTTGAGAGAGAGAGAGAGAGAGAGAGACAGAGCATGAGCAGGGGGGCAGAGAGAGGGGAAAACACAGGATATGAAAAAACACAGGATATGAAGCAGGCTCCAGGCTCTGAGCTGTCAGCACTTAGGGCTCGAACTCATGAATTGTGAGATCATGACCTGAGCTGAAGTCAGACGTTTAACCAACTGAGCCTCCCAGGCCCCCCTCACTGTGTCTTCTTGGTTGCAAGATGTCCAAGGCCTCCAACACATTCAGCAAGCTTCCGTCTACTTAATTTAAGAGGAGAAGGCATGAGTTTCTCACTTTCTCCTTGACCGTTGGAGTTCAGACAAGGTTTAGCGTCAAGAACAACAACAACGACAAGAAAAAACCACATAAAAACCCCACAAACAAACTAAAAGAACAACCAAACAGCTCGTCTTCTTTGGCCTTAACTCACATCCAATCGGTGTTAAGAGTGTTTTAAAAGCCATGCAGTCTTTGGTGTTCTTAGAGGGCCGTACCTTGTGTTTGGGGGGAATTTGGCTTAAACGACGACAACTTCCTTCCCCCAAAGTATGGCTCTCTGAGAGGAAAAATATATAAATGTATAATAGAAATATATAAATATTTACAGTCTATAAATATATAAAATATATATGTTCTCCCAGCCTGAGTCCACTAAAGAGAAACTTCATCTTGAGATTATTTTGTCTTCTCTTCCAAAGTTGCAGAATGTATTTCATGGTCTGCCTTTTCTCTGGAACTGGCAAATGGTGCTGTGAATGAATCACCCTGTTTCTTGGGAATGTTTTGCTCCAAGAGCTCAGAGGGGGGGTACAACAAGATGATAAACAGCCTCTTGAATGATCTCTCCTCCCCTCACTGCAGGGCCCGGGGCCTGTGGGTTCATAGAACTGAACGAGGCTGGGCTTTTAGAGACTGCTGGGCCTCACCCAGTGTTGCAGACAAGGAACCCTAGGTTTTAGCACTTAGAGAAGGGGAGCCGTGGAGCAGGGCCAAGGCCATCTGAGTATGATTCATTCCCACTGGTCGTGGGCCCATGGACTGTGCCTTCATTGCTTTGAGTTTCAGCTTCCTCCTCTGGAAAATGAGGGCAGGGAGTCTGATATCCCTTTTGGTTTTCTATCATCTGGGGGCCATCTGCATCTAAACGTCCACCTGATAGAAAGGCTGAACCTGAAATACGGTGTTCTGCCTCCAAAGCCAGAGAAGGGTCAAGGTCTGTGGCCCTCATCAGGCACCAAGTGGTTCAGTTCAGTCGAGCCTGGTTCAACAAACACACCCAAGCCCCAACTCTCTCCAGACCCTAAACTGGACACTGGAGACACCAAAGTGGGTCAGATGTGGCCCCTGCCTTCAACCTGTGGGGCCACATGGACACATAGCCAATTACAATAGACTGTGGCAAGCTTGGTGATATCATTCCGGAGGGGCTTTGGGACTGCAGAGGAAGGACCTCAGCCTGGAGGAGAGTCAGGGGAAGCTTCCAGGGAGGTGACAGTCAGAGGATTAACATCAGGTGGCCTTGATGAAAGGAGGGGATGGAATGAGACCTTGGGAAAGCCCCTCCCCCACTCTGGGCCTGAGCCTCCCTAGAATGCATTTGTGGGGGGGTGGCTGACTGTTCTGATGGCCGTGGTCTCCCTAGTCTGGTTTTCTGAGGTGGGGAAAGTGTCGATTATAGTTTTGAGCTTGGAGAGTGCTTTGTCCAGCAGCCAGGAGAGACCTGCCTTTTTCTGGCATTCAATGCCTCTGCCCTCCGCATCTTCTAGGCCCACACTCCTCAGGGAGCACAGGGCCGCCTGCCACCCTCTGAGCTCCGACCAAGTCCCAGTTCATGTGGGAACAGCCCAAGCTGAGAGGTTGGAGTGAGTCACCCTTCCCTCCCCTGACCCCGCGCCCTGTCCTCAGTCCACGGGAGAATTGCAGAGTTGCCCTGGCCGGGGGTGGAGGGGGAGAGCTCTCGAGGCTGACAAAGGGATTAGGCGCACAGTGGGCTGGATGATATCAAAAAGGAAATTGTTATTCAGAAGTGTCTGTCCCTCTGGCAAATGGCAGGAGTCCCTGACCCCAGGTGGGCAGGATCCTCAGTCTGTCAGCTTCCCCATCTCACCCCTGCCCTTACTAGCCAGGCTGAGCCCCCGGGAAAGTGCCCACTTGCTCTCCACCCTTCCTCTCATTCCCTCTGCCCCTCCACCCGACCCCCCTGCCACTGCTCCCCTGGGGTGCAGCCACAGCTGCCCTGTGGCTCAATCCCCTGAACACCCTGTGTTCCTGTCCTCAGTCCTATGGCCTCCCGGCAACATCTGACCCTTTCAGAGGCCTCCTCCTGCAGCCTTTTAAAATTTTTTTAATGTTTATTTTTGAGAGCAAGAGAGGACATGAGTGGGTTGAGGGGCAGAGAGAGAGACACACGCACAGAATCTGAAACAGGCTCCAGACCCTGAGCTATTAGCACAGAGCCTGACATGGGGCTTGAACTCACGAACTATGAGATCATGACCTGAGCCAAGGTCGGACGCTTAACCTACTGAGCCACCCAGGCACCTTCCCCCCCTTCAGCCTGTTAGACACGAAGGCTCCTTGGGACACTGCCTGCTTTCTTCTCACCCTATACACAATGTCCTACTCTGGGCCTCAGTTTCCCCATGAGCATACAGAAAAGCACCTTTTGCCAAGGGGATGATGCAGGGATCAAATGAGTTAACACAAATAAGGCGCTTAGTGCCTGAAGCAGTGTGTTCAATAACTGTTGGCTGAAGTATTACTAATTTTTCAAAATCTCCATGGATACCTAAAGGGTTTCTCCAACATAATTTGGCCAAAACTGAACTCGACTTTTTCCCCTCAGCGGGCTCCTACCCAGGCTTCCCCATCTCAGTAAATGGCAACTCCATCCACTCAAACGAAAAGCCTGGGGACCGGTCTTGACTCGGCATCTCTGTGTGCCCACACTCCCCATCCAACTGAGGACCCTGGTCTTCCTCCATGCACTTGAATCAGGTGCTCCTTGCTCACCTTCCTGGCAGGGCTGAGCACTGCACCCCCTCCCAGAGGGCTGCCCGGCCCCTCTCTGCCCCTCCACTCCCCCTCCACGCAGCTGCCAGTGAGATCTTTCAAAAACATCCGCGGGATGTGCCTCCCTCCTTGGCCCTCAGCACAGCCCACGAGGCTCTAGGTTCCAGCTGCATCCCCCACGCAGGTCAGTCTCACCCCAGGGCCTTTGCCTGAACCCCACCAATCTTTGTAGGGCCACTCTTTCTGTCCTTCAGGTTTTCACCAAAATCCGTCTCCTGTGTGAAGCCATTCCTGTCCTCCTGTCCTCACGCCCCCTGCCCCCCAGCCTGCCCGCCTCCCCCCACTGGCTCCTGCCCTGGTACACAGCACAGTCTGTGTTTCTGCATCAGCAGGGTTGCTCTCTGGTTTATTGACTACCCCTCACTTTTCTCAAGATCTCAACCTGTGATCTTAAAGGCAGGAACTGTGTGTATTTTATCAGCCAGTGTGCAACCACCAGACGGGCAATGTTTCATCAATTCTCAAGGCCTCAAGTGGATATCCAGACCTGGGCTCTGTGACCTTGGGGAAGTTGCTCACCCTCTCTGGGCCTTGAGTTTCCAGTGTCTGGCAGATAGAGGGGCTTGGCTGGTGATGGACTCCTCCTTGCCTTGGCGCAAGGTGCAGCAGGGCGGGGATGCCGCCCAGGCTGGCCGTTTCACCTGCTGTATATTTCCCGGGGCACATTTCCTCTTGTTGACACAGAAAACACTCTGTATGTGTTTGCTGAGTTGAATCAAGTCAAATAGTCCTGCCCCAAGGCCCTGGAAACACAGATACCAGCACCTCTAGGAATGGGAAGCCTACAGGGGAGCTAGTTCAAGGCCCAGGGAGCTAATTTAACTATTGGATGATTAAATACGCTTAATTATTGGGAAGTACCTGTAGTGGGAAGTAGAGCACAGACCGCAAGCAGCAAGAGGCCTGGTTCAAATTCGTGTTGTGGGGAGAAGCCTCCCTGCCAGCTCCGGGCCTCCCCCATCCAGCCATCTGGACGGGGGAGGTCTTAGCCAGGGACCGTGGCCCCAGGGAGCCGAAGCCTGGGCCAACACGGGGGCTGGGATCCTTCCTGGCTCCTCCTGAGATCCCCACCCCACTGAGCTGGCATGGGTCTGGGGAGAAGGTGAGGCCAGACTCAGGGCGTGACTTGGGGCAGGGTTGGCTCCGTTCCTGGTCTGAAAGCCTGTGTTAATATGCTAGCCTCAGGCAGGGGCTGGGATAGGCCTGGCACTGTTCCAGCAGACAGGGGCAATCCAGGCCTGAAGTTCTTGTCCCAACAAGCATGGGGCCTATTCAGTGTCAAGTCCTGGTCTGGGCAGTGCTGGGGCACAAGCATGACCCAGGCCCCAACTCTTAACTCCTGGAGCTCTAGGTCTGTGGGTAGAGGTGGGGGGGGGTGGGGGGGGTGGGGAGTGGAAGGGTTAAACTGAGCATTCCTTGTAGGAAGAACAGATGGGGCCTGTGAAGCTTTGGCCTAGGCTGGAAGGTCAGAGGAGGGACCAGAGAATGAACAGGATTAACCAGGGAGGAGAGGCAGGGAGGACACCCCAAGTGAGAGGGAAAACAGGAGAAAAGCCTAGAGGTGAGACAGTAGCACAGGTGCGGGGGTGACCAAGATGGAGTTGGGACTGGAGAGGCTGGCAGGTCCTGTGTGGCTTCCTAAGTATGGGCTCTGGCCAGAGGCCACAGAGTGTCAGTGAAGGACCAGAGTTGTGTTTTGGAAAGAGGAGCATAAGGGCTGTTATAGGATGAATCGGGAACAGGAGACCAGAGGCCAGGAGCTCAGAGGACGGGATGGTGTGTGGATGAGCCAGGCTCCTCCTGGGCACAGGAGAGGGGGCCAAAGGAGGGGTGGCTGGAGGCGTAGAGGCAGCAGGTCTTGAGTGTGTGTGTGTTGGCGGGGGGGGGGGGAGGCTGGAATGCCTGGTTTCTGGCTGAAGTGCCTGGGAGGACGGAGCAGCTATCTCTAACTGGGGCCACAGGAGGGGCCAGTTTCAGGGAGTGGAGGATGTGTTTGTTTAGGAAAAGAGGGATACCTGGGAGACCGGGGTGGGGGTTGGGGAGGTCATAGGGAAAGGCCTGCAGAATGATGAATGGATGGGTGTAGGGGTCTGCAGGACAGTGGGGAGACGAGGGCTGGGGAGCCAGGGGGGGATAACTGGGTGGTGTCCCTTCTCAGATCTTCTCCTTCTGGCTCCCTGGAGGCAGGGAGCAGGCTTGGCTAGGAAGTGAGGGAGCTAATGGCCCTAAGAGCACCCCAAAGCCAAGGGAGATGGGAGTGGGGGACAAAGGGTCCAGCCCCCAGCTTAGGATGGATGAAACATTTCTGGGACGCATGTGGAAACCTATTGGACGTCGCAGAGGACTGAAGCTCCTGTGGCCTGTAGCAGTGACCTGGATAGCACATCTTCTCTTGGTTTCTCTCCTTCCTAGGTTCTGCAGCTTCTTAGATCCCTCCCCGAGTGAGTGCTTGTCTCACACTCTGCTTTGGGCGGGGAGGGCTAAGGTAAAGTCTAGTTGAAGCTTCGGGACTCTTGGGCTAGTGCTGGCTGTGTCCTTGGCCTTAAACCT
The DNA here is from genome assembly GCF_022079265.1 of Lynx rufus. Lineage (NCBI taxonomy): Eukaryota > Metazoa > Chordata > Mammalia > Carnivora > Felidae > Lynx > Lynx rufus. The sequence goes on along the minus strand of NW_025814896.1, from coordinate 22,248,948 downwards.
AGGCCTAGGGCCAAAGAGCCCCCCCACTCATTACTGCCTCCGCCCGCAGGAAGGATTTGTGGAAGTAAACAGAGTGAGTCAAGGCGAAGGGGGAAGGGGAAGAGGGGGTTCTGGGACGTCCTGGGAGAGAACTGGGCACTTCCCCTGGGAGTTTCTCTCTTCCTCATCAGATGGAGCCAGGAGCAAAATGAGCACCAAGATCCCAGACAGATGCACCTCCAGGGGCCAGCCCACATGAGGCAGAGAGAGGTCAAGCGCGCGACCAGTTCACCCTTGAGGACTTAGATTCCCAGGAGCCCTGAGCTGTGGAGCTCTGTGACCAGGCCTTGTACTGCGTGTCCAGGTCAGTCGGGGAGCAAAGACCCACTGTGGTCAGAGTCACAAATAACCTGTATTACTTCCTATTGCCCTAGGAACATGAGCTTACTGTAGAAGACTTAAAAAGTAAAGACAAGCCTGGGGGCACCTGGGTGGCTCAATTGGTTAAGCAACTGACTTCAGCTCAGGTCATGATCTTGCAGTTCATGGGTTCCAGTCCTGTGTCGGGCTCCATGCTCCCTGCTGACAGCCCAGAGCCTAGATACTGCTTTGGATTCTGTGTCTTCCTCTCGCTCTCTCTGTCTCCCTCAAAAATGAATAAACAGCATCAAAAATTTTTTAAAGAAAAAAATTTTAAAGAAGTAAGGACAAGCACAAAAGAAAAAAATGATTAAGCTCATGTATGATCCTCTATCCCTGGGATAACTGCTAGAAACCTACTGATGTTTATCTCTTTTTCCTATGCCCACTTTTTTTTTTTTAACAGAAATGGGATTATATGTTAATACTGTAACATAATTTAATTTACTAATACAGCATGAACTCTTTCCATGGCAAAGTATATAGATCTACATTGTTAATTTTAAGGCTGCCTACGTTGTCCACTTTATTTTATTTAAAAAAAATTTTTGTAACATTTGTTCATTTTTAAGAGACAGAGACAGAGCATGAGCAGGGGAGGGGCAGAGAGAGAGGGAGACACAGAATCTGCAGCAGGTTCCAAGCTCTCAGTTGTCAGCACTGAGCCTAACGTGAGGTATGAATCCACAAACCGTGAGATCATGACCTGAGCTGAAGTTGGACACTTAACCCACTGAGCCATCCAGGCACCCGCCCCCCTTAAAAAAATTTTTTTTTTAATGTTTATTCATTTTTGAGAGACAGAGCTATGTTGTCCACTTTATTAATGAAACCTTGGGCCAGCTGCACCAGAAATAATAGTAACAACAACAACATATCCATTTACCAAACATCTAACATGCGCATGTCAAGCTAATCACTGAAGAGCCACAGGAGGTGTGTCCGTTCCCCTCAGTTTACAAATGAGAGAAGTGAGGGTGAGGGGGGGTCAAGTGACTTGCCCAAGGCCACAGGGCTATTGAGGCAGGATTCAAAGCCAGGTGTCTGTAGCTGCTCTTAACAATGATATTTGGCCGCCTGGTGGGTACTCCTTCCTGGGCCCCCATATTTGTTTCCACCCAGAAATTCACATGAATTGGAGCCTTGTGCATGCATTTTACGAGTTCCACTTGGAGGGGGAGGTTTTATATTGGGGTTGGCAGGGCGGGGTGAGGGCAGGCCTCGTCATCCTTCCTGACGATTTCTTATGGCTCCCTGGATGTGTCATTGACCTCTTCACTCTGCAGCTATGGAAACAATGCTGGCCAGAAAGGGGAAGGGACGTGCCTAAGGCTGCACTGTGGAGAGATTGCACTGGACTGGGGTCCTGGTTTTCGATTCTGTCCTCCGGGGGTGAACAAAGCATACGGGATGGACGGACAAGGACATAGGGGTTAGAGGCCCAAGCTTCAAAGGACCATCACTGCTACATCTGTCCTGGCACAAGTCTTGCCATATAGGAGACCTGTGAATGGGATACAGAGGCCAGGATGGGGAGGGGTGTCTGTGGAAGTCTTCCAGGAGGGGTCCAGGGGCAAGCAGGGTTTGGACAAGCAGAGCGAGAGGAGACGGTGGAGCCTATGCACAGGCAGATGTGTGAAGGCAGAAAGGAGAAAGGATGTGTTGAAGGGCAGGAATAGGACAAGGAGGAGACTGACCAGACAAAGGGTCTGGGAGTCTTTGAGGGGCCAGAGAGGACCCAGAGGCTCCAGGCCTGGCCTTTGGGGCAATCCCCTAGCCACCACAGAGCCTGCCCTGGTAATTCCTAAACAGGAACAGAAGGAGGAAGTTCTATAAGCGACACTCAGCTGGTGAGTGGGAGGCACGACTTGGTTTCGTTTCCAGACCGAGTCCTGGAGTCGTTTGGCTCTGGTGCCTGCCCCCACCCTGGCCCATCCCCTGCTGCCTCTGCCCTCCGCTCAGGTAGTGGTGAGCCCCAAAGCCCAGGGAGAGGCCAGAGGAAGTCCTGTCGTGTGGAAATGCCCTGACGTCTCTTTCTCTGCCAGACCAGACAGTGAATTCCGGAAGCCTGGGCCGCAGTTTCCACTTCCTCTTTGCCTGGCAAACCCTTTCCTATCCTTCAGGACCCAACCTAAATGTCCCTCATCTGGGTGCCTCCCGGAGAAAGCTGAGAAATGGCTACCTCTCTCAGCTCCTCCAGCCCACAGACTGAACTTAAAAACAGATGGAAATGGGGCACCTGGGTGGCTCAGTCGGTTGAGTGTCCGACTTCGGCTCGGGTCATGATCTCATGGTTCGTGAGTTCGAGCCCCACGTCGGGCTCTCTGATGTCAGCACAGAGCCTGCTTTGGATCCTCTGTCTCCCTCTCTCTCTGCCCCTCCCCCACTTGCACTCACTCTCTCTCAAAAATAAATAAACATTAAAAAAATAGACGGAAGGAATCACCGTTCATTGAGTCTGTGCAGTGCTCAAGGCACCGTGCTAGCTACCTCTCAGCCTTGACACTTTATTGGAATCTCTCAGCGTCACTGGTAGTTGGTACAATCAATCACCAGGTGCTCGACGTCACCAGCAGCAGAGTGAGGCCTCACAAAGTCCCACGGGTTGCAGATGGTGGGGCTGGATCCTTCGGTCATGGAAGTTCATGGCTCCTGGCCCTCTAGCTCAGGATGTTTCAGCGTCTGTTTCCCCTTCTGATTTGAGAGTCCCCAAGGGGCAGGGTCTGTGTCCTTGGACACCTGGCCCAAAGACGTCGCTGAGCCAAGGACAAATCTTTGAACCTCTCAACCCACCTTCACCATGACAAGGACATAGGCTGGTGCACTGTATACAGTAGACATTTAATAAATTCTTGTGACATCAAGAAACTTTGATCCTAGCCCAGGCTGTCATAAACTTGCGGTATGACCTTGGGCAAGTCCCTTCTGTTCTTCAGTCTTCAGTTTCCCCAGCTTTAGAAGGAAGTGTTTAGAGACCGCTTTCTTGGCTTCCTGCCTGTCCTAAAACCCCCTTTTTTTCTTTTTTCTGGCTCTAGAACATAATGTGGCATATACCCCTATTGTTAACATCTTGCATTGGTATGGTACATTGCTTACAACTAATGAAACAATAGTGGTATATTATTATTAACTAATGTCCACACTTCACTCAGAGTTCCTTAGTTTTTCCCTAATTTCCCTTTTCTGTTCTAGGATCCCATGCAGGATGCCCCATTTTATTTATTTATTTATTTATTTATTTATTTATTTATTTAAAACATTCTTTTTCAAGTTTATTGATTTTGAGAGAGAGAGAGAGAGAGAGAGAGCACGCGTGTGCACACGAGCCAGCAGGGGAGTGGCGGTGGGGGTGGGGGGGCAGGGGGAACAGCAGAGAGCCTGATATGGGGCTTGAACTCATGAACTATGAGATCATGACCTGAGCCAAAGTCGGATGCTTAACCTACTAAGCCATCCAGGCGCCCCAGATGCCACATTATATTTAATCATCGTGTCTCCTCCTTAGGCTCCTCTTGGCTGTAACAATTTCTCAGACTTTCCTTGCTTTTGATGACCTTGACAGTTTTAAGGAGAACGGGTGAGCTAATATTTGTAGAATTATCTCTCTACTGGCATGTGTCTGATGTTTTTCTCATGGTTACATTGGGATTATGGATTCCTGGGAAGAAGACCACAGAGGTGAAGTGCTGTTCTCATCACATCTTATCAAGGGCACATGTTATCACCATGATTTATCCCTGTTGATGTCAACCTTGACCACCTGGCTGAGGCAATGTTTGTTGGGTTTCTCTACTGCAAAGTTACCTCCCTGCCCCACCTTCCATGCTGTCCTCCTTGGAAGGAAGGAAGTCACTAAGGAATGGAGGAGTTATGCTCCTCTCCTTGAAGGCGGAGTATAGTATTAACATTTTTGCTTCTTTGGTATCTACTTTTCAAAGCCCTCCCACAAAACATTGCTACAGTCCGTCTTTCCAACAAGCCTGGGAGCCTTTGGAGATGAGGTGGAAATGGAGGCTCAGGGAGGGGACTGGGGTGGAGATCAGCAGTTGGGCCAGGCTCCATGTGTCCCACCTCTCCCTTCTGGATGTGAAATAGGTGAAGGCTGTGAAGGCCAAGGCTCACAGAAGGTCTGGGCAGGACAGAACCGCCAGAGTATCGTTCTCAGAGGGGCTTGAATTCTGCCTGGGTTTGCATTCGAGGTCCTGCACTCCCTCACTGTGGCATGTCCCCTCACTGAGCCTGTTTCCTCATCCGTACAATGGGGATAACAGTAGCTCCTACCCCATAGTGCTGTGAAGAACAAATGAGTTAAGTACACACAGAGCCCCAGAACGGAGCACTGGGCAGGAAGCGCTGTGCACAGTGACGGTGAGCTGGTGCTATGATGATTATTTTTACAAGTATTCTTTGAAGCCCTCCTGTTGCAGGCCGTCTCCTGTCTGCTCAGCAGGCTTCTAACCCCCTCTGATCTGTGGGGTCACCGCTCTGGCTGCAGATTTCCTCCCTGCCCTCTGCCCTCCCGCCAGGCCAGGCCGATCAAGGGCCCGGCTCTTTTCATCTTTTCTCACAAACATTCTGAGACATGGTGGAAGGAGGCCTGGGCTGGAGCGGGGCCTGCCTGCCAGAGATGCCCTGTGTGACCTTGGGAGAGTGTCTGTCCTTCTCTGGTCCTCCACCGTGGCCTGAAGAGGGTGGTGAGGTGTGTGGCTGAGTTTCTTGGCTCTTGGCCTTCACAGGAGCCTGGTGGGGCCAGGTGCCTCCTTTCTCTTCACATGGGTAGGTCTTTTCTGCCTGTGACATCCCCTGTCCTGTCACCAGACCCTGGGCTGGACAGAGAAGCATTTGAACCTCAGGCTTCCCGTCTGTGAATTGGCCGTGCACACACAGAAGGTGGGGCTGAGAGGATTTTGATTGTGTGGGGCTGCACTCAGTGGTTAACACCTTGGTTTGCTTGGGCTCCACCCGCTTCCCTTGGCTGGAAGGTGGGTGGATGCTGGAGGAACATGCTGGAGATTGGCCACACTCCTGGCAGCTGGCCTCTGAGGGAGAACAGGCTCACCTGCTCCTAGTCCTTCTGACTCTCCTGGGGCGAGGCACGCTTCTCTAGTGTCCCGTGTTTATGCCTTCAGGCTGGTCTGGCCCGACTCCCTGGAACTCCGGTGCACACACACCAGGTAAGCCAGGGACCTGGCTTTAACTGGCTCAGCCATGGCTGCCGTCAGCACAGAGGCCTCCAGACTGCTCCTCCCCACCCCTCAATCTGTCTCCCACTCAGTGATCGCATATCTCCTCAAGCCCTTCTCTGTCCACGCCCCTCCATGGCTCCCCGGGGCCTCTGAGATAGATAGAAGCCAAGCCTGGCATTCAGGGATCTTCAGGACTCACCCCAGCCACACTTCCCACCTCACTTCCCCAACTCCAGCCCCCCATCATGTGCTCCATTAGCGCTGCCGTGGCCATAGTTCCAAACACAGCAGTGGTTTGGGCCTGTGTCTTTGTTCATGCTGTTCCCTTTGCCTGGAACACCATCTCTCCTCAGGCTCCTACACTCTCCATAGAAGAGTATAGCATTGCACATGCTGGGGGGCTCCCCTGGGCCCCTGCAGCCCCCAGTGCTTGCTCCATCACCGTGCCCAGTGTGCGGGTCCCACTCGCCTCTCCCGAAGCTGTGAGCAACTCCAAGGCAGAGACCAGACTTGGTTTGTTCCCTGCAGCGTCCCCAGCCCCCAGCACAGACCCTAGCACCTAGATGCTCGGTAGATGCTTGGTAAATACCGAGTGGCCAGAGGACGGAAGAGTAAGGCTTGGCCAGGCACTAGGGCATGGAGAGCATTGCCGGCAGAGGGGCCAGCAGGTACGAGGCCTCCGGGTGGAATGATCAGCTCTGACGGAGTGGCTGCAGGGAGGCAGGCTTGACAAGGAGGGAAGGCCACCAGGACCTGCGTAGGAGGCCCGAGTGGCTGGCAAGGGCCAGATCAGGCTGAGGCACTGAAGAACTGGGCATCTCTGTGTAAACTGTAAAGTGCGGTGTCACGGAAGGTGCCAAGCCCACTCCACAGCCTCAAGCTAGAGCCTGCCTACTCTTCCACCCTATTCTTTCACACTGAGCCCAGTGGTTTTGAACAGACAACTTGTAGTAGACCTTCTGGGGAATGACAGGGCTGGTCTGGAATTTCCCGCTGAGAATCTGTGACGGGTCAGCTTCCCAGTCGCTGTCGCTGTGGCTGTCAGAGGGTGAGCTGGGCTGGGGGTGGGCGTGGCAAACAGGCCATTGAGTCAGAGTTACTGGTGGGGGGTGGTGCCTCAGATCCCATGTGGCGGGGAAACCAGTCTCACCCAGGGGACTGTCACCAGTCGTGCAGAGCCAGGCCTCGCCCCACACCTTCCACCCTGTCCTCTGTGTAGCTTTGACTCAGGTTGGGTGTCAGAGGGATGAGGAGGTTTCCAGAGACATAACATGTTGATATCCATAATATCTGTCATTTGCTGGGTGCTTTGGGTTGGGAGATTGTCCTCGTGGCTTTCTAGGCCTGACCCAGGGCTTTGTATACTGGTGGTGGTCAATGAATGTTTGCTGTCCATTAACGATGATGAATACTTTGCAGGTATTAAGCAATGAGTTGCTGTTCTACTAACAAGGTTTTAAACGAAATAACGCACAAAGAGCCACTTATCCACCAGGCTAGACCAGTGGGACTCTTGTATCTGCATAATCATGGAAGTTGGTACGGTTGTTTCCCCCAGTATGTTGATGAGTAAATTGAGGTTCAGAGGGCAGGGTCATGCAGTCAATGGAGAGTTGGAACTTGAGCTTTTGTGGATGTCCCTATCTCTCCGGCCAACTGGGCAGTATCTGCTCTGTGCTGGGCACGGGTCAGGCCATAGTCCCTGCCCTCGGGGTGGGGACAGACATACCCTAGATGGACTTGCAGTGTGCCTCCATCAGGGGTTTGTCAGGAAGCATGTCCCGGAGGAGGTGGCACTTTTTCAGGACCTTGATGAACAGCAGGGGTTGGGAAGCGGGAGATATGGGGCAAGTATTCTCCGCTGGCTTACAGCCTGAGCAAAGGCCCAGAGGGGTGGTTTGAAAATAACAAACACTTCCAACACTCAATAATGAAACCATTGTGCTGGCCACATCCTCCTGAAGGGCCTCCTGAGAACCTCAGCCTCTGAGCCAAGCCTCAAAACCAGTGATGGCTCCAGGTGGAAGGCCACATCTGTGCTTGAGAGCCAACATTTGCCCCAGTCGTCCCCCACTCCTCCAAGAGAGTGGGTAGGGGTATGACTAATGAGGGCTCTCACATACTAAGTGTATATCACCTATTTCATTTTCATGAGAGTCTTCTGGAAGGAGCACTATCTTTAGCCCATATTGCAGATTGGCATACCGAGGCTTACAGAAATGGCATGCTAAACATCACATATACAAGAAGTGGCAGAGTTGGGACTTGAAACCAGGTATGTGGGTCCAAAGTCTGTGCTTTTAAAGCCCTCTGTCATCCCAGGCCCAGAAGAGGCCCGGAACTTTCAGTTGAACTCCTGGGGATGAATGTGATGTACTTGTAAATATTTAACAATTAGCTCACTGGCAGGGAAAAAAAATGCCTTTTTTTTTTTTTTTTTGCTTATTTCCAAGGTGAAAATATTCCCACCGACCGTGGCTAATATCAGGCTACCATTGTGACATCGTTGAACTGTTGGAAAGAGATGAGCCCATTTAGCTCCTGCAAGGGGTGCCAAGAGGTGGTTCCAGCACCCACTGGATGAATAGCCTGCCCCTGGCCCAGTGTGGCCCGGAGAAGCCTTCAGGAGTGAATAAGGGCTGAGAAACTTGCTCCTCCAGCAAGGGGCCCGCCCAGAATCCCAGGAAATTGCGGTTAATCTTTAAGCCAGCCCTGCAAACAAGTGCAAGCCATTTTACCAGCCCGGGCTGGCTTCTGGTGCTGGCTCTGCTGCTGGCCTACTGTGGGACTTCGGGCAGCCACTTCCCTCTCTGGCCTCAGTTTACCGACCATAAGAGCTACCATTAGCCGAGCACAAGTTCAGCCACCCTCACACTTGTCCCTTCTCACCTTCTCAGGAGTCCTCTGTGACCATGTTCACTTCTGTTTTACAGGTGAGGGGACTGGGCTGGGGAAGCTGGTGGATTTGTACCAGGGGCAGCAGGTGGGCAACTCGTCTAGATTTGAACCCAAATCAGTCTGGCTCTAGGCCTTGCTCATTCCTGATCTCTTGGAGGCTCTATTGTACTCTGAGGCCTTTGCCTCCTGTATTCTAGGCTTTCCCTCCCAGCTCCTCTTAGGAGAAGCCTAGGCCTGGTGCTATTTGACCTGGCTGGGCCTTAGTTTCCCATCTGTGAAATGGGAGAACTTTCAGAGGAGAGAGGAAGCAGGTGGTGGTATTTAAAACTGGATTCAGGCCCACCCTTCCCTAGGCCATGATTCCAGGAGGGCAAGCGAAGAGCCAAGGGTGGGGTGCCCACCCCTAATAGGGCAGTTCTGGAGCCTGGGCCAGGAGGTGGTGGGGGTAAAGTGGTTGGCACAGTGGTTGGGGGAGCCTCTGCGGCCTGAGGCAGCATTTCCTTATTGTCTCCTTTTTCTGCTAAGCTCCTTGCCCCCTGCGTCCAGATATAATTTGCCTCTTTATTTACTTGGAAGTGTGATTGCCACTAAATACCAGCTTCAGCCCCCTCATAAGCAGGAAGATCCAGAACTCAGTGACTTCTGATGAGCTGCCTTAGTTACTGTTTTGTTTTGTTTTTCAATGCACATTAAAACGAACACACATCTATTAAAATAAATGTTGCTCTTCCCCACACGGTGCCTCCAGCCCCCGTCCCTACTTTGGGAAACACAGGTCAAGGCCAGGGTCCAAGGCCTGGTTCTTGTCAGGTGACTTCTTTCTCTGTGACTCAGTTTCTTCATCTGTAAAATGGGGATAATCATCAGCCCGCCCAGCCTAGGTGTTGTTAGGAATAGAGCCTAAAGTCGGCCTGGCCATTAGCATGGTGCCTGGCCAGGAGTGAGGGCTCCATCAGTGCTAACATGATTATTATCATTACCCGTCATTGCGAAAAGAGGTGGATTTGGGGTAAATAGGGTGGGTCGACTGGGGGCAGTTGGGGAGGGCATTTTGGGGTGTCACAGGGCGGGGCGCTCTCACCCGGCCGGGTGGGGGCAGGGTTTCTGTGCCTCCGCCCCTGCCCTGCCCCTCCCGGACCCCTGGCTCCAGTGGGTGGGGGACCCGCGTGTGGGTCTCTCCTAGGTCACCGGCGGGGAATCGGTCCCCGCACGCTTCCTCGTTCCTCCTCCTCCCGGCGGCCTGCCGGGCCCCTCCTCCCTGCTCGCGCGCTCCCTCCCTCCTCTTCCCCTCCCCGGGCCGCCGCCTCCTCCTCTCCTCCTCCCTTTCTCTCTCGATCTGTCTCTCCCGGCCCGGAATCCATTCCGGCCTGGGAGCCGGAGCGGCCAAGGCCGCCGTCTGCCCGACCCCCTGGCCGTCCGGCGGTCCGCCCTCCCGTGCGTCTGTCTGCCGGTGCGCCCGCCTGCCGACCGGCCCAGGTGAGCGCCCCCCGCCCGTCCGCGGGCCCCCAGTCCCGGCCGGCATGGGGGAACCCCCGCGCGGGACCACCGTGGCGTTGGGTCGCGGAGCCGCGGGGGCTCCCGTCCACCCCTCCAGCCTCCGCCCCCGGGTCCGAGCCGCGATCCCGGAGCGCTGGGCGGGCGCGCGGGGACCTGCCCGGCGCGGCCTTTTGTTGTGATGCCGCGGGGGAGGGGGCTGGGCGGGGGGCTCAGGGGTCCTGTCCGCGCGGGGACCACCGCCGACTCACCCTTCCCCTACGAGCCCCCTGAGAGCGGGAGCCGGGCCGAGCCCCCCGGCCGGGTCTAGGCCAAATCTGAAATCTGAGCCTGTCGGCGCCGCCTCTGGCCGCGGCTGCGGGGCCTGGCGCCCCCGGCCGGGGATGGGAGGTGGAGAGGGGGCGGGCAGGGTGGGCCTGGGGGCGCCAAGCCAGGGGCGCCGGCCCGGGCACCAGGACTTCCCTATACTCCTGGGGCTTTGGGTTGGGCCTGGTGCCGCCGGCCTGGAAGGGACTGGGCCACGCTGTTGGTCCCCGCTACCCCCAGCCCCCCAGCCTCGCCCCTGGCAGACCCAGCCGCCTGCCTGCTCAGAAGTTGGCAAAAGTTTTGGGTTTTCTCCACCAGGCCCGGTCCATCTGCCTGCCTGGGCTTCGGTTAGGGGTGGGTTTGAGTCCCCAAAGGGGCCACCACTTGCCCTGCTCTGTGTGGTCAAACAACTGCTTACCTTCTCTGATCTGGGGGTCCTGATCAGTGGCAGGTGGGTCTGGCTGGGACTACTGGGCTGCTGGAGGGTTGGGGGTGAACAGAAGAAGCTCACCTGTGGGGTATCAGTTCCGCCTCTGGGGCCTTTAGGCTGATGGCACAGTGGGCAGAGCAAGTGCGTGACCTCAGATGAGGCTTCCTGAGCTTCAGGACCTCTACAACTGGGGCAGTGGTCCCTGGGTCACCTGGGGTGAGTCCAGGCCCAGCCACAGTGCCGCTGAGATCGGGCTTGGTTTCGAGAATAGGCCAGGCTGGTCCTGTCACTGACCCTTTTGTCAGCCTCAGCCTCCTGGCTAGGCAGACGAGACACCAAGGCTTCTTGGCTCACTGAGTGACCCGGGCCAAGGGACTGCCCCTCTGGGTCCCCGCATGGAAGGGGGGCAGTGTGTACGTACTTCACCATGCAGGAGCCTGGTGTGTAGTTGGTGCTCCCTAAATGAGCGCTTCGCTGGATGAGTCGCCTAAAATGGGTGGGGGCCGAGGGCACTGGCCCTAGTGGGGCTCGTCTCCAGAAGAGGATGGATTGGTGTCCGAAAAGCCACTTCATAACCCCTGGAGAAAGAAACAGGTCCCGTACAGTCCTGCCATCCAGCAGCTGTGTGACCCTAAGCAACTCACTGCCTCCTCAGGCCTCAGTTTTGTTGAGTATAAAATCGGCCCAATGGAGAAACTGAGGCTTGGACAGGGGAAGTGAGTTGGCCAAGCCCACACATCTTGAAGCTGGGTCTACACTTCAGAGACCCCAGCCTGGCCGCCCTTGCACCCTTCCGTTGTTGGGGGAGCAGGGGTTTGCCAGTACGGGACCAGGCACACAACAGTGTCGGAAAAGACTGTACTGATGAGTGACTGTGTGGAAGCCACGAGGTCCTTTTGGTGATGTGGTCTTTCCACCCAGGGAAGTGACTTGCAGTGTGTCACCTCTCTCAGCTGACTGCCTGCCTAGGCCCTCCTGTGTGGCCCCTGGGCTTTTCCTCCTGAAGGTGTCCCTGCCAGGACTGTCCTCTCCTGCATGAGCTGCTTATCTGTTCTTGCTCTTGAAGGTTTAGCTTCAGGCCCGCCTCTCCCAGGAAGGCTCCCTGGCTCTGTCCTCCACTGCCCACCTCTTCCTGGAGCATGAACTCTCCCTAGCTCACACGCAGTGCCTTCTTTTGCTTCTTCCCTGGTTGTGACCTGGGAGGGGCGGGGGGATGTCTGTCTCTGCCAAGCCCCAGGAGCCAGGGAGGGGATGGCTCAGTGACCTGCTGACAATGCCCCCCCCCCCAGCCCCCTGGTCCTCAACTGACCTCATTTTCTCAAACCTGCCTCGATGCAAACATCCATGACCCTGTATGAGCATCTGCTAATAACCAGGAGTTTCAAACTCAGGCTGAGCAGTGTGGTGATGGGGTTAGTAGTGAGAGTTGTAGGAGGCACGAGGAGGCGTCCAGGAGGTGGTGCTGAGGGAGAGCAACAGTTTGCTCCAAGTTAAGGAGAGATGGCACCCTTTCTCCCTTTGTTCAGACACTTCCCAGGGCCCCTGGGGTTGTGGAGAGTAGTCAACCGGGATAAGTCCTTGCTGCAGAATTGCGAACAGGTCCCTGGTCTCCCAGATATTTGAGTCTAGAGGGTGAGCCAAGTATCAAACAAGTTGCCAAATAAATTAATATATAATCACAGATGTGATAAGGGCCCAGAGAGAGAGAGAGAGAGGCGTGGGGTGCAGAGGAATCTTGAAGGAAACATGTAGGAGTTGGCCAGGCATGGAGCTAGGAGAAGGGCTTGCCAGGCAGAGGGAACTGCATGTGCAAAGGCCCTGAGGTGGGGGAGTGTGTGTTGTTATGGAGAAACAGTGGGAAAACCTCTGAGTCTGGAGCACAGAGAGTTAAGGAGAGTGGGTGAGAGGTGAAATGGGGGTGGGTGTTATCAGCAGGGCTGGACCATATGGGGCTGTGTAGGCTTTGGGGAGGAGTTTGACCTTCATCTTCACACAAGGGGCTAATTCGTGTCCCCTGTGCGAACAGACCCATGTTGGAGGCCAGGGGTACAGAGCTGGCCAAGGCATCTGGTAGAAATAGATCTGTGGGGCTGGACTCCAAGTATTCTGTGAGGGCCTAGATCAGGAGTCAGGAGGAGGAGGCATTTGAGGCTGGGCTTTGAGAGTGGAGTAGGAGTTCACTGGTAGGAAGACAAGAGAGGGTGGCTGGAGGCTGGGAGTGGGGCAGGGAGCAGGCAGGGGTCAGCTGGAGACCAAAGGTATGATAAGGGCTCAGGAGTCAGGTCTGCGCTCATGTTCTGTCTCCACTCGTTGTGCATCTTTGGGTCATTTACTGTATCTTTCCGAGAGTTATGCTTTCTTTGTCTCGAAAATGGGGACAATAAATATCTCCCTATCAGGTGACAATTAAAGGAGGGCTATATGGCCCCAGTGCCTGGTGCCAGTAGGTACGTAGGAAAGGGGACCTGCCCTGAGTGACGTTACACTGGGTGGGTCGGTGGGCCCAGTGGGTCTGGCCATACCAGCCGTGTCATGAAGGCCTTAAGTGGATGAGCTCACAGAGTCTGAAGGGGCTGGTCTGGGCAGGCATGGCCTAGGAAGGGATATTCACAGACAAGGCCACCCATGTGCTGGGTGATTTGAGTCCTGCTCTGCCCTTGCTGTGTGAGGAGGCTGAACTGGGGAGAGCATTTATTGGGTCTAGCTCGGCCCCACTTTGAGAAAGCCTGCCTTACCTGAGATTGGTCCATTTTCCAGATGTAAATACCAAGACCCAGAGGGGAGAAGCCACTTCCTGCCCAGGTCGTGTGGCCCCCACACCTCTATCTCCCTTGGGTCTCTACAGCCCTTTACTTCCCCTCCACTACCGCCTTATCTCCACGGTAAACCACTCTGGTTTCCACTCAAGCCACTTGGTGGGGGGGAGGGGTACTTCCTTTGGGACACCTCAGTTTCCTCATCGGTGAAGTGGCATAGTATGAGTCATGGCTCCTAGGATGTCCCACAGGGACCAAAATAAAGCATTCAGCACACATTAACTAGATAAATAGAGACGGGGAAGAACCAGACACTACTCAAGTCCTTCCTCGTCTGGCAGCTAACAGCCCCTCCCTGCGAATCAGTTTCTGAAGCTGTGAAATGGGCATGGGGCTTACACTTACTAAGGCCAAAGGGAGATTGGGATGAGATTGTACCTGCCTTTACCTGGCCATTGGCTCTGCATCACAGTTCTGGAAAGGTAGGCCCAGTACATGCTTCCTTGTGTTCAAGGACCTGTTCCCACTGTGTGTCCAAAGGCAAGGCGCTTAGCCTCTCTGAGCATCAGCCTCGCACACCTCCCTTGTGAAAATGAAATCCACTAATTTCTCCCAGTGACTTGAATCTACTGGATGTTCAGTGACTGTGACGTCTTTCTCCCTTGCCCTCCCTTGTGGGGGCTCAGATGTTACCCACCCTTAGGATGGCCCAGGCCTGCACTGCTGTGCTGAGAAGCATTCTGAGGCCAAGTCTTGGCTTCATGGGAATGAGTGCTGGGGGAGATTAGTAATGTCTGCCATTGGCAGAGGAGTAGAGCATGTTGTACGTGTGCCATGAGTTTGTCATTCCTGATCTGTTCTGACCTTCTCTTTTCACAGATGGGGGAATTGAGGCCAGAAAGACCCAGGACATATTATCCAAGCTGGGAGAAAAATGCACATCTCTTGTCTTTTGATCCAGGGCTCTCCCGACTCAGCCAGCCTGCCCCTTCCCACAGGACAGCCTGGGTGGGGAGGAGTCCAGGGACAGATGACTGGGGAGGATCCCAGAGCTGGAAGCAAAACCCCCCATTTCTCCCCCTCCTTGCTATAGGACTTTGAACAAGTGACTCCTCTCTAACCTGGGCCTCAGTTCCTCTCCTCCCCATAGACTAACCAGAGGAGTTCCAGAATAAAATGAGAAGCTAAAGGAGAGGAGAAGCAGATGATCTTGGCCAAGTTCCCTCCTGCCCCGGTCCTCAGTTTCCTCCTCTGTGCAGTGAGAACTCTTCCCTTGCTGAGGCTCTATAATGGGGATCCTGGCCAGGGAGTTCTCCAGGGCAGGCATGACTGAGTCTTCTTAGCGTGCATGTAGGCTTTTTGAGACTGCGGGAATGAGTCCTGCGAGTCCTCAGACCCACTGGGCTGCGAGGCCAACAGAGATGGACTCCTGGTGCTAGGAGTGGAAGTCAAGTTCGGATGGTGTCAGAAAACTAGGCCTCGACAGATCTGATTGCCTTCTCCTGGCCTGCCCGCATTTGCTGCCCCGTCTTTCAGTGTATCTGATGTGGATGTCCTCATGTTGTGCCCTCTCCAGCCAGGTCATAGCAAGGTGGCCCATTCTATCCTTTGCCCCAGCCTGGCGTGGACAGAACTTTTGTTCCTGTTACACAGAAAAGCAAACTGAGGCTCAGAGGGGCCAAGGGCTGAGGCCACGGTCGCCCAGCACGGTAAAGCGTGAGCCCAGGCTTCTGGCGGCTGGGTGACTTGTAGCGTCTGACTCCCACGGAGTGTGCACCCAGCTTTCCTGAAATCTCTCCCAAGGTTTAGGGTTTGGTATGTTGCTGGGGGCAGGCGATCCTGACTTTCGGGACTTCTGGTTCTGGCTGATGGATCCCTACTCAGATCTGGAGTGTCGGATCTTGCAGGGGGCCCCCAGCTGCCCGGATTGGCGTCTCATGGGTGCTCCATGGATGCTCATGGCATAGAGGGAGTAGAAGCAGCAAGGCTCTTGGAGCCACTCGGTTCTGGGTTCGAATCTTGATTCTGCCGTTTGCTGTGTGGGATTGTGGGACAGCAATCGCTTGGAGCCCTAGTTTCCCTGTCTTTGAAACGGGACGACAGGGCCGGTGCCAGCTCCGATAAGGGGGTGTGAGGATCAGATGAGCTAATGTGTGTCTGCTCTGGCACAGAGCCTGCATACAGTAAGTGCTTAATATTTCTGTGATTAGGAAGGTAATCCCCTGACGAGGTGGGAATTCGGGACGGGAATTGCGGGCCAATTGATCAGGGAATCCCTGGGGCTGAGTCTGGGCACCTGTATCTGTGACAGGCTTGTCCTATGGGACGTGGCTGAGGGGATGGTTAACCAGAAACAGACAAGTTTTGTGACTGGGTAGACTGGAAACCACCAGCGCCATCTAGCCTCCCTGAGCCCGGCTCCTGCCTCAGCTGACCTGTGACTTGCCCATCTGTGACGTGTCAAGGCCTCCCAGTGTCCTAATCCCTGGCATTGAAGGCCTCCTCGCTGAATGGGTCTCTCTCTGTGAAGGTGACCACTGATGGAGCCGTGGGTGCTTTGCCCCTTTGTCTGCTTGGCCTGAGAGGCAGGAGCTGTTATTGCCCCAGTGCTTTCTGTGGGGAAGGAGCTGTGGCTCAGAGAGAGGCCAGGTAGGCCCGGGCTCCACAGCAAGGGCTCCTGGAGGTGAGCTCTTCCCAGCCCCACCCGGTCACTCCTACATTTTCCTTTCACTCGGGTGACCCCTTAGTCTTTCTGAGCCGTTGGCTGTCTTCCTGTGTGCCCGAGCTGTCCAGCCTCCGTGCCTTGCCTCTGTGGGCCCGCTGCCCAGTGGTCTGCCGTCTCGAAACTTGCCGAGGCGGCTAAGATGCCTCTGCCTCCAGAAAGTTCTTAGTGACCACCCTCTGTCCCCCCACCCGACTCCGTTCTTCCCTCCTCTGCACCCCACTGCCACTCTCTGCCCTCCCTCATGGCTCTGACACATTCTGCCTTAGCAAGTCATAGGATTCTTTTTTGCCTCTCAGGCAGTAAGGCGGTAATCATCACTCCAAGGGTGCCGCACTTTACAGTTTACAAAGCACTTTCCACAGTCACCTTTGAGTACCCCCAGCACGGCTAGGCAGATGGGGAAACTGAGGCCTCAAGCTCAGGCTCACCCCAGCTGCTCTCTCCGCTTGAGCTGACGGGACTGAACCCCGCCCCCACTGCCAAAAACCCCCAATCTCCTGAGGCCAGAACCCCTCTCTCAGAGCCCCAAGAAAGGATTTGGAGGTTCAGAGAGGCGAAGTGACTTGTCTAAGGTCACGTGGCCTGGAAGGCTGGCAGAGCTGAGAAGGGGTGGATTGTGCCCACGTTCCCACAGCTTCTGAGTGGAGAACCAGATGTAACCGTGATCCTGAGGGAAAAGTGACCAGCCCCTGGGGTTCCTTCAAAAGTCATCGGCTCCCTCAGCACATGCTTGAGCCCGTGTTTGGTTGCGAGTGCTTGTCCTCGTCCTCATACCTAGTCCTCACAGTGTCTTGCAAGGCATCAGTTCTGGCCCTGTTTCACCAGAGAGGAAACCGAGTCTCAGACAAGCAGAGACTTGCCCAAGGTCACGCAGTACATGGATTTGGACTCAGGGCCCCATGAACACCATGGGTCTACCCTGCCTCATCCAGGATGGGCCCTTCTTTGCCTCCTGTCTGACCCCTGACCCTCCCTCAGCCCCTGCTAGGCATTCCTCTCAGGACAGAGAGGCCAGGAGACTTCTCTGGGGAGCCGCCTGCCTCCAACCCCAGGGCTTCTGCACCTCCAACTGCTGTCACCCACAAGCTCTGTGACTTTGGTGAGTCAGTTCACCTCTCTGTGCTTCAGCTTCCCTACCTGAAAAAATGCGCCTAATGACAGTATCCGCGTTACGGGCTTGTTCTAAGGATCAAGTGAGGTGCCTGATGGCCTCAGCAAAGCCGGCACATAGCACACCCTCAGTAAACGTTAGCCGCTATTTTGTTATAATTCGGATCAACTTGAAGAAGAAAGGATTGACAATCCCATTCTCCAGATAGGAAGACCGAGACTCGGAGGAGGGAAGTAGCATCTACCAGGCCACAGGGGGATGTCACAGCTAGAAAGCTCCTGGGGCACATCCCACTTTCCAGACGGGGCAACTGTTTCCTTCTGGGGTTCAGTTTTCTCATCTGTGCGGTGGGCTTGTGCATGTTGTGGGGAGATAGTTCTATCGCATCAAAGTACTGTGGTTCATCCATCAGTAGCCACCCTAGGGAGAGGGGAGAGGGGCTCCTCTTCTATCTGGGCTGGCGGGGCTGTGCCCTGTGCATTTTGTCCCTGAGTTTTGCCAAGTTCTCAAGCTTCGGCCCGTCTAGGAGGCTGAACCGGGCCCAGCCAGACCTTCTGGGTGCCCCGTGGCTGCTGACACCCAGGTCCCTCCACATCACCTGTTCCATCTGCCTCCTGTGCTGCGTGCCCTGGGCAAATGGCTTCTCTTATTGAGCCCCAATTTCCTTATCTATGAGATGGGGGCGGGGGGCTTTTCTTCGCTGGGCAGTTGGGAGGACTGGATAAGCTCATTTCCCCCCAAATGCCCGCCTGCGCCAGGCTTATAGGAAGTACCCAGCTAGTGGTTATGGTTATAAGGATGGACAGGTTTCTGACTGGCAGGAAGGAGGCACAGCATTCCAGGCAGAGGACCCATGTGAGCAAAGTCTCAGAGGTAGGACAGTTTAGGGAGCACCCGGTAGTTAGGTGGGGGTAAGTGGGAGAGGAACACCAACTTCCAGGCTTTGGACTGACCTGAGGCAAGTAGGCCGGGTGTCAGCAGTGACTGCGGTGATGTTGACCTTCCTGCCCTCCAAACTGTAGCGTGGCCTTTGGAGGCTTGGGAGCAGCCACCTGTGATCCCCACCCCCATCCCTGCCAGGTGTTCCCGAAGGCCCTGGAACCAGATGAGCCACAGTTCTATTTGGGGACAATTCTGCTGTTCCCGTTTCTCTCCTGTGCCCTAGTTTTAGAAACGACGTGGGTTTGGTTACCAGTTGGCCATTTGCAGAAAGCACCCCCGCCCCCCTCCCCCGCTCCGCCCATACCTTAGATCTGTGGGCAGCGTGGGCAAAACAGGACTCATTATTGCCTTTGGGGGTTGTTCCTGGCCTCTGTCCCTGGATTCTCTGGGCAGGGAGTTAGCAGCTGGACTCTTGATTACCTGCGGCTGGTGTCAGGGCTTGTGCTGGGTGCTGGAAACCCCAAGGGATGTGCTCTGGGAGCAGCCAACGCTCTGGTGGAGCTGGACACAGACATTGATCATTGTCCTGCCACAGGGTAGGCACATATGAACTGTGGCAGCCTGTGACAAGGCCAGAAGGGCTTCCTAGAGGAGGTGATAACTGGTCTGAGTCTTAAAGGGTGAGCAGAAGCTCAGGAGGGAAAAAAGAATGGTGAGGGCATGCCAGAGGGAGGGCATGGGCGAAGCTCTGGTGGTGGGAACTCGCCTGGCGTGTGCAGGCATAGGTCATGTACTAGGCAGTTGGAAGTTTGACCAGGCAAGCCCTCAAACCCTTGCCAGGCTTTGCTGAGGTCTCCCGCTGAAGGTGTGAAGGGAAGACAAAGAGAAGGGTCAGACTTGGGCTCCAGTGCTCCATTACTGTTGCCGAGTGAAGGTAGCTCATGGGGGCTGGGGTTTCATAGGGATCGAGAACCCCTATCTGGGGCAGAAGGTGGGAGCCGGTTGGGGCCTTGGAGGGAGCAGGCCAGGAAGGACTTCCTGGAGGAAGTAGTACTGACAGCTTGAACCAGGGCCTGAAGGTGTGATGTGAGCAGCTCCTCTTGTTGGAGCCCTGAGGAGTGGTATTGACTTGAGAGGCGGCTGGTGGCCGTCAGTGGAGAGCCCGAGGGCCTGCTCGGGGGTCTACATGCTGTCCTCAGGCATGAGGAGAGACTCCTGGGCAGGACTGACTTGTCCTGTGGGCGTTCTGTTGGCATCGTGGCTTTGGTGAAGTGGCCCTGAAGAGAAGGTGGGTGCTAGCCAGACAAACGGGATTGATGGGGGAGCAGTGAGGAGGGGGTGGGGGCCTCTGTCCCCTCTCTGCCTCCTCATACATCCTTTCCCTGCAGAAGCCTGCCTGGCAGGAAGTGGTGGAGACGTGTTGGGGCCTGGCTGGCCAATTCCCAAGGTGCCTGGGGCATGGACTGGGTGTGGGGCAAGGGCTCTGGGTTCAGAGCCCGACCTCCTTCCCTTGTTGGGTAAACCTTGCCAGGGTAAGGGTCTCCCCACTTGGGTGCAGGGCTAGGCATGGGTGCCCATTTGTACCTCCAGAAAGGCCCCTCCACCCTCTTGAACCCAGAGGGTCTGTGCTCCAGGCAAGGTGAGTTGAGAACCATGACTAAAGATTCTGGTGCCAGATGGGTGTGGGTTTGAAACCCAGCTTCGTTCTCTGCTGCCTGGGAGATCTTGGCCAAGTATCTTTGCCCTTCGGAGCCTCAGTTTCCTCATCTGCAAACACGGAGGTCACCCTAGAGCCTCCCTCCTAGGGCTTAATGAGGTTTCAGGGACCCCAGCCCCTGGGGTCTGGCTTTGGAGCCATTGGCCCAGCTGACCAGGGGTGGTGGGACCTGCTGGGTGGCTGAGGGGTGGCTTCTGGTCTGCCCCAGGCTCAGCACAGGCACTGAGGACAAAGCCCCTTTGTGGTAGGACAGATGGAGCCTGGGAGCCCCCCTCTTCGGACCGGAGGGCCGCCGCCTGCCCCTCCTCCTCACTCAGTTCCCCTGAGGGAAGGAGCTTCCTCAGACAGAGAAGATGGGAAATGAAAGTCGGGTTGTGCAGGAGGAGAGGCTGGGCTGGCTGCAGCTGCTCAGGCCAGAGCCTGGCTGGTGAGCTTGGGCGGGTCTGTGCCTGCTCTGGGCCATCTTTTCAGGGCCCTGGGCATCCCTGGCAAGTCCCAAGCCCACTGTGTGGGCCCAGTTCACTTATCCGTTCGTCGTCATCTGTCCGCCCATCCATCCATCCATCCGTCCATCCTTCCATCCACCCATCCATCTATTCAGTAATTACCAGGCATCTACTCCATGCTAGGCCCTAGGCTTTTGGCCAGTGGCCGGACGGTGCCCAAGCATCCCAGCTGTTAACTCTTGAATGTTACACCCACTGCAGCATATTCAGCCGTGAGTGAGACAGAAGTGGCCCCTGTCCTTGTTAGATGTGTACCCTCACTATGTCATCAGAGCTGCGGTCCACGCTAGGAAGGAGAAGTTGAAGGTCCTCACTCCATCCAGCTGGGGGAGGTCAGAGAGGCCTTCTGAGAGGAGGTACAGCTTTGGAAACAAGACTCAAAGACAGAGCAGAGTTGTCTGGGTGTGTTGCCATTTGAACAGGTGGTTAGGAAAGGCCCCCTGAGCAGGTGATGTGTGAGTAAAGCGCCCGAAGGAAGTGAAGGAGCGAGGGGTGTAGCTGTCCAGGGGTGGTGTGCTCTGGGTAGAGGGGGCAGCAGGTGCAAAGCCCAGGGCAGGTGCCTACTGGGTTCTTGGGGTGAGGGGGAGCAGCACACCAAGTGAGAAGGGCAGAATAAATGAAAAGGGGTAGGACTGCTAGAGTCCTCTCTAGGGTTTTGGAAGCCCCTGTGAGGACTTTGTCCTTTGTCGGTTAGGGGCTGTGAAGGCTGTTAAGTAGGAGTGATGGTTCAGACTGACATTTCAGAAAGGCTCTCTGCCCCCAGGTGGCCAGCTTGGAGGAGGAAGCTGGGCCTGAACTAGGGGGTGGCTGTGTGTTTAGATTCAGGATGTGTTTGGAGGTGGGACTGACAGGGCTTGGAACTGAGTTACATGGGGGCGGGAAGAATCATCTTTCCTCTCTTGGGCTGCTGGTGATGAGGGGCTGAGTCCCCACCACAGAGCACTGTGGCTTCTGGTTTATGTTTGTTCCCTCTCCCCAGCCCATCTGAAGGCACGGAGTCCCAGTGGCTTCTTCACCTTGTCCTAAGGACTGGACTAAGCCCTCCAGTTGCCGTGGCTCTAAACAACTGCACGTCTTAGGTGAAACTGGCAGGACCATACCCGTTTTACAGATGAGAAAACTGAGGCCAAGAGTGGGACCTCCATAGCCTGGGGTACACAGCAGGGCAGGGTTGGGGTTTGGTCTCTCGGGACTCAGGGGATCTGTGGGTTTGGGGTCTATGGACCTTGCCTCCCCCCACCACTTCCAGCTAAAGATTTCTGGGTGTACCTGAGATTTTTTTTTTCTGCCCTGAATTGTCTTGGGGATATGGAGGCTGCTCAGTGTGACCTCAGGGTCAGGGGTGGGGTCAGGAGCCTAGACTCTCACTTGCCATGTGAGCCAGACCTCAGTTTCCTCTGTTGGGGGCTGGCCCTCACAGCAGCTTTGGGAGGACCAGATAAAACAATGCATGTCAAGTGCCAAGCCTGATGCCTGGCATACAATACACATTCAGTAATCAGCAGGTATTTTTATTATTGTTTCTGTGGGGAGTAAGGACATGTGTGTAAGTCTGGCCTCTGGCTACGTCCACCCACAGAGTGGGGCTTTGGGGGCAGGGCGGGAGTTGCCAAGTGATGTCTTCTAGATAACTCAGCACCAGGGGATTGAAAGTCCCCGGGATCCATGCCCAACACCACTTGTCACACCGGGAAACTGGCCATGAAACAGCTTGGGACAGAGCAGGGTTTTACACCAGGTGGCCTGCCGCCTTGCCCTGCTCCCGCGCCGCCCGCTTCCGGGCCTTCTCCTTCCCTCTAGGGCTTCTAGGCTGTGGACAGGTGTAGACAAATCCTAGCGGGAAGGGATCCTGCACTCTACAGGGCAGGTCAGGGCCTGGGGTCTAGAAAGGGGTCCCCTTTCTGCCCAGGAAGAAACCCCAGAGCTACAGGGGCTGGAATAGTTCTGTCTCTCTGGGGCTGGGATTAGTGGGCTCTGTGGTCCACTTAGGCTTTGCCCTCACCGGGCTGCAGGTCCTGTCCCCAGCAGCACACCCGCCTCTCTCTGCTGGTGCCGGTACAAGCCTGCGGCGCCTTGCCCCTCCCTGGCCACACTGGCAGAGCCGGTTTGAGGCCTGCCCGCCCCGAGCGTGTTTGCACCACGAACATGGGACCAGACATGTTGTGGCTGCTTTGGCCTGTGGATGGCCCCTGGCTCACTCTTCCCTCACTCCTTGCTCACTCAGCAAACATCCTCTGCTACCTGTTCTGTGCCTGGGCCCATGCCGGGTGCGGCTTGGGGCCTGGAGTTGTCTCAGACTTGCACACGGCCCTGTGTAAGTCAGGGGGGTCAGAAGCTCTGCCACAGGGACACGCCAGGCAGGGGCAGGAGAGAGCAGTGGTCGGGGTATAGGCTGTGGGACTCGACAGACCCAGGGCCGAGGCCTGTACATCTTCATCATATGGGGCCCTGGGTAGGACCCATTCATCCTTCCCTTCCTCCCTCCCTTCCTTCAGCTCTTCCTCCCTTTTTCCCTCCCTCCCTCCCTCCTTCCACTGGAGTTTGTGAAGTCTCAAGGGAGGCAGGTGGTATAGCTTTGGGGAGGTGACAGCATGTGCAAAGTCTGAAGGCTAGGGGGTGATTACAAGTTAAAGGGAGGGTCGGGGGGTAGGGAGGGAAGAGAACGCAGCAGGCCTCGATCCTGTGAGCAGCAGGTAGGAGCTTTGAAGCCATCTTGCTGACTACTGTCCCCAGCCTCAGGCTCAGATGCTCCCTCCCTCAGAGGTCTGCCAGAGGCATCATGTCGTGCATAAGTAAATGGAGGACTGGACTTCTTGAGGTCACACATCGGGGACAGGCCACCTGTGTGTGGGCTTGGAGATCGGAGGAGGGGGGTGGAACTCAGGGCTGACCGTGTGGCAGGGCCAGGCCACCAGGTGCTCCTGCCCACCAGTGTCCCTGGAGGGAGTTCCTGCATGGGTGTGGGTGGGGAGGAGGGGGGCACTGTGTGTTCCCGGAGCAGAGAGGCAGGGTTGCTGGCAGGGAACAGCGAACACTGTGAGCCCCTGAAGGCAGTGGGCAGAGGCTGCTGGCTGGCGGTTGTCCCCCCAAGCCCATCAGCCATCACCCATCAGCCAGTGGGGGTGGGGCAGCTGGGAGCCCAGGGAGAGATGACCTCGGAGAGGCTTGTTATCTCAGTGGCATTGGGGTGGCGGTGGGGTGGGGATGGAAGGTTGGGATCGGGAATGGTATCTGCTAAGGAATCCTTGCCATGCCAGGGTCTCTGTTCGGGTGCAGATACTGAGCCCCGAGGTGGGGGTGTGACTTGCCTGAGGTCACACGGTGATTCTGATGGAGGCCTTCCGCTCTCAGCCAGGTGGTACCTGGCTGTGGGTCCCTGAGACCTGCCTGTGTTGGGCCTGGTGCCTTGAGAATCTTCTCTTCAGTCCCAGTGCCCACACCCTCATCCAGGGGCCGGCCCCGCCTCGCCGTATGACCTGGGGCCGGGTGCCCCTCCAGAGTCTCAGCTCTTGGTCTGTGAATGGGGATGTCTCACAAAGCCTCCCTGACACCAGGGCTGTGACCCCCTGGCCTATGAGCCTGCCCACCTGCTGGCAAAGGCCGCTTGGCCTCGACTCTGGGGTAGAGGCTACAGTAGGGTATAGGGTGGGTGAGACCTTCTAAGCCCGCCGCCCTCACCGGCCCCGGGAGGCTCCAATGGGCAGGAGGACCAGTAGCCCCCTTCCAGTGACCTCCCTCTCAGGCCTTGGTGGAGGGGGATGGTGGGAAGTGGGCGTGGGAAAGATGGAGCCACCCCCTGTGTGCTTGTCTTTCCCCCCATTTTGCTGTTGGGGAGACTGAGGCTACATGGTTTACACTGATCTTACACTCCCTTTGGGCCTTCCCAAGCAGTCCCTTCTGCCTGGATCATACTTCCCCTCCCTCTTTTCACACACTGCCCAGCCTTCAGACCTCAGCTGGGATGTCCCCTCCTCTGGGAAGTCCACCATGGTTTAGGCCCCCTCTTGCCCCTCTAGCCCTCTAGAGTTCGAGATGACTGTGCTTTGCCAGGGTTACTGTGGGATGAAGGCTCAGTAACCTTACTTTGCCCCTCTCTACACCCTCAGGGGCCTGAGAAAACCTTCATGGCCTCTCAGTGTTTCAGGACCTTCTGATCTAGGTTGCTGGATAGATCCTCTCGGGGCCTCCTTCAGACCTCCTCGGGCCTGGGCCAAAGACGAGCAGTGGCCCGGTTAAGCTGGGACCCACACAGTTCAGACCTCCCACTCAATAACCCCCTGCACATCTGACCTTCCTGCCTCAAGGCCTTTGCACAAGCTGTGCCAACCTCCTAGACTGCCCTTCCCTTGCCTGCCTCCTTATTGGTCCAGTGGAGAGAGAATGGGCTTTGGTATCACTCAGATCTGGGTTGGCACCTGGGTCTCCATTTCCTGGCTGGGCAACTTCCTGGAGACTTTATGTTCTCATGGGTGACATGAGTGTGGCCATGGCTCACTTCAGGGCTCTTGGGAGCATTTGAAGGGGTAGCGTGAACCCTAGGTGGGAGGATGTGAGGGGGAGGCGTGTGGCCATCAGCATGCCCCATTCCACCCTGCCAGCCTACACTGGAGCAGCTGGTGGCATGGAGTTCTGGAGAGGGAGCCGAGGTGGCCCTAGACCCGACCAAGAAGACCCCCGCCATAGGCTCCTTCCTTGGGTCCTTCCCTTTAGGGAGAAGCTCAGAGAGGAAGGGACTTGCCAATCGGCTGCTAAGAGGTGAGATTTTAGTCACATCATTTAATCTGTCTGTGCTTCAGTTAAGAATGACACATAGTAGGTCTTAAGTAAATACTAGCTGTTACTACTGTCATTGTTCATATTCCCCCACTCTGAAGCCAGGGTCCTTTCCGAGTTCTGAAACCACTTGTAGAAAAACACCCCAGTATGACAGGTAATTGCTTTGAGAGTGTGAAGGAAAAAAGGAATCAGGTGAAGATCCCAGCCTGGGGGTAGGAGGGAGCTTCCGTTCTAGTGGAGGGGGGGTGGTGCGTAGGGGAGACAGGAGAGGAATTCAGCCCCCATCTGTGAAATGGGAGCGTTGGACTGGCATCCTCGCCGTGCTGCCCCGGCCTCAGCTTCCTCCTCTGGGGACAGGCCAGTGCTTGTGGCACTTGCCCTATGGGGCTGTTGTGAGGAGGGAGGGGGCATCAATTGGGGACCCAGCCTTGGAGGCTCAGGGGGGTCAGTTGTTCACTCTGTAAGTGGTCCTTGGGCTGTGTGGCCTTAGGTCAGCCACTCTCCCTGTCCTGGCTTCCGTTTCCCCTTATGGAAAATGACTGGCCAGGGAGCCCTGCTTAGTCCCCGTTATGTGGACTTACCTGCAAGAGTCCAGCTGGGACCAGTGGCCTTGGAGAGAGGGGCTGACAACAGCCCAGGGCCAGGAGAGCCAGGATCCCCAGCTGGCCCTCTTTTGTCTTGGATGGTGTCCTGGGCCCTGACTTGGCTTCTCTGAGCCTTCCTCTGTCCCCTCCTCTAAAAGAGGGGACTGACTGTCCCTGCATAGATGGGGCCTGGTGAGAACCAGAGAGCTAAGCAATAATGGAAACAGTCATGTTCCTAATAGGAAGGGCCCCGTTTATTAAGCATGGCCTGTGTGCTCAGGGCTCTGAGTGGTTAGCTCACTTGCCTGTGCGACTACCTGGGGGTGACCGTGGCATCTCCATGGTACTGAGGGAGTCTTCGGTCAATTTACCCAGAGTCCTCCCATGGGCTGCAGCAGGGCCCCCCCTAACCACGATGCTGTAGCCCACTTGGGTCAGGCAGGTGCCTGCTGGGGCCTTTCTGGTCCCCTCCTTCCAGAGACAGGACTGATGGCTGCCAGCGGGCTGTTTCCCTCCCCCCCACCTCCACCCTCCTCCCTCCTCCCTGCCAACACGTTCCTGACACAGCCTCCACCACCCACCCATTCATCCTGCCCCTGATTGGGCCACTGTTATCAGGAGACACTCCTGGACTGGCTGAGAAGAGCTCTCACCTTGCCCTTCTGAGGGGGGTTGTGACTGCTGATCTAGGCCCTGCTGGTGGCTCCCTTGGGGGGTGGGCCCTGCGACAGGAGGCTGCAGAGCCTAGACAGTTCAAGTCTACTTGCTGATGCTGTCTCTTATGAGCGCTGTGACCTTAGGCAAGCAACTTGACCTCTCTGTGCCTCAGTTTTCTCCTCTGCAAAACAGAGCTGACCATACAGGGCCGCAGTAGGTTCATCTGGACTCATGCATGTGGTGTCCTACTTAGCCTGGTGCCCGAGACGTACAGGAGTCTCTCTGCCCATTAACAAGCTGTTGTTAGCATTGGAGAATCAATTGTCCCTCCTTTTTTGTGGGGCCCCCAGTTTGGATGGCACTGTGTCTCCCTTCTGATGAGTGCACGTCAGGAGGGCCCCGCGGGCATTTTCTTCTTCAGGCCCATGGGACGAGTGAGAGGGCAGAGCTGAGAGGCTCTTTTCAGAAGTTGAGAATGTGCTGTGTGATCTTGGGCAGCCCCTATCCCTCTCTGAGCCTCCTTTTCTTGGTCCGTTCTCTTGAGCAGTTGGATGTGGGTGAGGTTCTGCCTCAGCCCCTTCTTGTCCCCATCACTGTACTCTCTATAATTCCTCCTTTGGCTGGTCTAGCTACTTGGCTTTTGTCTTTCACTCTTCAGTGCCTGGCGCATAGCAGGTGCTCAGCTAAGCTTTGTTGAAGAAGCCAACCAATGCACGACGATTGAGTGAATACCCAGGGCTCTCCTATTTCCTGGTCTTTGTGTGAATGGCTCCCTTTGCCAGGAACACCGGCCCTAGTCATCTCTGCTTGTAGAATTCCTCATCCTTGAAGTCCCTTCTCAGATGCTGCCTCTCCCGGCTTCTCCCAGTCAGAGAGGGTTGCTGGTGCTCTGCACACTTGGTCTGAGGCTCTCTGCTCAGAGATGTGGATGGAGACCTGTTATCATCCAACTCGTGTACGTAGTAACGTATTCATAAACAACAAGGAGGAGGCACCAGGCACAGGGGGGGCCTTGCGCAAGGGTTGTCTTATTTCATCCTCCACAACAACCTTGAAGGTAGACATTATTATTATCCCTCCCTTTGCAGATCACAGAAGCTCAGAGAAGTGAAGTGACTTTCCCAGCTATGAGAGAGAGCGCACCAGGATTTGAAACCAGGTAAGACTGTGTTTTTTCTTAAAAACAAAAGGAAAACCATTAACACACACACAGCAAAAAATAATTCAAACAGTACAAAGGAGGACAGGGTAAAGCCTCTCTTTGCAGCCACATCTCCTTGCCCAAGGCAGGCACTGGGAGGGGTTTCTGGCGTGTCCTTTTAGGGAGAGGCAGACGTATACAAGCATGTATGTTAGAAAACAAACACAAACACATAGTAACATGTGGTATGTCCTGTTCCACACCTGTTTTTTCTTCACGTGTACCTTGAGGATCATTTGTGCTACTGCTCTCTTTTTCATGGTTGAATAGTGTTCTAGCAATCACTGTGTGGATGGAGACCATGCTTTATTTCATTGGCGAAGAGTATTTTGGTTGTTTCCAGCCTTTTGCTTATTATAGACAGTTCTGCAATGAATATCCTCCATCATACACTTCATATTCATGTGCGAGGGTTCCTCTAGGATTAATCCCAAACTGCAGGGCCGGGGAGCATGTGGGGTTGCAATTTTGATGGAGATTGCCAGAGGTTATGATCATGCACCCTCACACCACACCCTCTGACCCTGCTATAGGTCAGAATAGCTGACCTATAGAATTTTTGCTATAGAATTTCAGGGTCTTGGCCAATCCGACAGTTGAACAGTGGCCTCTGCTAGTGTTTGTTTGCTTTTTTTTTTTTAATATCACAGCTTTATTGAGATATAATTCACAGACCAAACAATTCACCCATTTAAAATGTACAATTTAATGGCTTTTAGTATATTCACAGAGTTGTGTAACTATTACCACAATGAATTTTAGAACTTTTTTCTTTTTTCTTGTTTTAAAGTTTATTTATTCATTTTTGAGAGAGAGAGAGAGAGAGGATCCCAAACAGGCTCTGCACTGGCAGTGCAGGGCCCGACGCAGGGCTCAAACTCATGAAGTGTGAGATCATGATCTAAACTGAAACCAAGAATTGGACCCTTAACTGACTGAGCCACGCAGGTGCCCCTAGAACATTTTTATTACCCCAGAAAGAAACTGTGTGCCCATTAGTCACTCCCCACTCTCCTCAAACGTTTCTCCCCTAGCCCCAGACAACAACAAATCTTCCTGTTTCTATAGATTTGCCTAGTCTAGACCTTTTATATAAATGGAATCATACAATACATGGTCTTTTATGTCTGGCTTCTTTCACTTAGCATCATGTCTTCAAGATTCCTCCATGTTATAACATGTTATCAGGACTTCATTCCTTTTTCTTGCCAAATAATACTCCATTGTCTGGATACAGTACCACGTTTTTTTTTTTTTTTTTTTTGGTCCATTCATCAACCGATGGACATATGGTTGTTCTCACTTTGTGGCTATTATGAATAATGCTGTTATGAATATTCATGTACACGTTTTCATGTGAATGTTTTCTCTTCTTTGGGTATATACCTAAGAGCAGACCTTCTGGATCATATGGTAACTCTGTGTTTAACCTTTTGAGGAAATGCCAGGCTGTCTTCCAAAACAGCGACACCATTGCACAGTCTTAGCAGCAGTGTGTGAGGTTTCCAATTTCTTCACATCCTTGCCAAAAGCTTGCCGTTGTCTGTCTTTTTAATTATGGCCTTCCTAATGGGTTTGAAGTGGTGGCCCATTGTAGTTTTGATTTGCATGTCCTTAATGATTAATGATATTGAGCATCTTTTCATGCAGTTATTGGCCATTTGTAGATCTTCTTTGGAGAAATATCCGTTCAAATCCTTTGCCCATTTTTTAATTGGGTTGTTTGCCTTTTTGTTGTTGAGTTATAGAAGTTCTCTATATATTCTAGATGCAGATCTCTTATCATCTATATGGTTTGCAAATATTTTTTCCCATTCTGTGAATTCTTTTTATCTCCTTGATGATGTCTTTTGGACACAAAGGTTTTAAATTTTGATGATGTCCAGTTTATCCATTTTTTCTTTTGTTGCTTCTGCCCTGGGTGTCATATCTAAGAAACCAAGGTCATAAAGTTTATACCTATATTTTCTTATAAGAATTTTTTCAGTTTTACCTTTCATATTTAGGTTTGCAATCCATTTTTAATTTTTTTAATTAAAAAAATTTTTTTAATGTTTATTTATTTTTGAGATGGTGGGGGGGTGGGTGGGTAGGGGCAGAGAGAGAGGGAGACAAAGAATCCGAAGCAGGCTCCAGGCTCTGAGCTTGCAAGAGCCCAACACAGGGCTCGAACCCATGAACCATGAGATTATCACCTGAGCTGAAGTCTGGCATTTAACTAACTGAGCCACCCAGGCTCCCCTCGTGATCCATTTTGAATTGAGTTTTTCAATTCAATCCATTTGAATTGAATTTTTAGTGTAGGGTCTGAGGAAGGTGTCCAGTTTCCTTCTTTTGCATGTGTCTATCCAGTTTTTCCTGTAACATTTGTTGAAAAGACTGTTTTATCTCTATTGTGTGGTGTTGGCATATGCTTGTCCAAACTCCTTTGACTGTAAATGTGAGGGTTTATTTCTGTCCCTCAATTCAGTCCCATTGATGTATACATCTGTCCTTATGCCAGTACCATGGTGTCTTTTTAGAAAAAAAAAAAGTTTTTTTTTAAGTAATCTCTACCTCCACTGTGGGGCTTGAACTCACCATCCTGAGATCAAGAGTCCCATGTTGTACTGAGTAAGCCAGCCAGGAGCCCCATGGTGTCTTGATTACTGGAACTTTTCCACAAGCTCTGAAATTGAAATGAATGAGCCCTCAAGCTTTGTTTTTCTTTTTCAAGATTGTTTTGGCTATTCTGGGTCCCTTGACTTTCCATATGAATTTTAGGACCAATTTGTCAATTTTTGCAAAGAAGATAGCTGGGATTTTGATAGGGATTACGTTGACTCTGTAGATCAGTTTGGGGAATATTACCATTTTAGCAATGTTTAGTCTTCCAATCCATGAACATTGGATGTCTTTCCATTTATTTAGATTTTCTTTCATTTCTTTCAATAATTTTTGAATTTTGCACTTCTTTGGCTGTTCTTATTCCTAAATATTCTTTTGATATTGTAAATTGTTTTCTTAATTTTCTTTTTGGACTGTTCATTAGCATATACAAATATAATTTATTTTTTATATATTGATCTTGTACTTTGCAACCTCGGTGAATTTGTTTATTAATTCTGATAATTTTTTAGTGGAATCCTTAGGAATTTCTGTATACAAGATCATATCATCTGCAAACAGGGTGAGCTTTACTTTTTCCTTTCCAATCTGGATGCCTTTTATTTCATCTTCTTCTCGACTGCCCTGGCTGGAACTTCCAGTGCAATGTTAAAGAGAAGTTGTAAGAGTGGACATCCTTATCTCATTCCTGATCAGTACTCAACACCATTAAGTATGATGTTGAATATGAATTTTTCATAGGTGCCCTTTATCAGATTCCCTTCCAGGGAATTTGTTGAGGTTTTTGTCATGAAAGGGTATTGGATTTTGTCAAATGCCTTTTCTGCATCTATTGAGGTTATGGTATGGTTTTTGTCCTTTATTCTATTGGTATGGTATTAGTCGATTTTCAGGAAGTTAAACCAGTCTCGTATTCTTGGAGGAAATCTCACTTGGTCATGATGTATAATTCTTTTTATATGTTGTCGAATCCAGTTTGCTAGTATTTTATTAAAGATTTTTGTATCTTATATTCATAAGATATAGCAGTCTGTAGATTTCTCCTTTTTTGGTTTTTAATGATGTCTTTGTCTGGTTTTGGTATTAGGGTAATATTGGCTTCATAGAATGAGTTGGGTGGTGTTCCTAGTGAATCCTTGGTATTAATTCTTCTTTAAATGTTTGATAGAATTCACCAGTGAAGCCAACTGGGTCTGGGTCTGTATTTGTGAGAAGTTTTTAAATTACTAATTTAATCTCCTTTTCCTAGTTTTAGCTTTATTCCAATTTTCTATTTATTAGTTTTAGTTTTTTTTAAGGACTTTGTCAATTTCATCCAAGTTATGTTATTTGTTGGAATAGCACTATTCATAGCTTCCCCTTATAACCTTGCTTTATTTCTATAAGGTCTGTAGTATTATCCTCTCTTTCATTCCTGTTTTTAGTCATTTGAGTCTTCTCTCTGATTTTCTTGTTCAGTCTAGCTAAAGGTTTGTCAATTTTGTCAATCTTTTCAAAGAACCAACTTTTGGTTTTGTTGATTTTCTCTGTTGTTTTTATTTTCTATGCCCTTAATTTCTGCCCTAATCTTTATTTCCTTTCTTTTACTTGCTTTAGGGTTTGCTTTTCTTTTCTGTTGTGTTAAGGTGGAAGGTTAGGTTATTGGCTTGAGATTTTCTGTCTTTTTTTTTTTTTTAATTTGAGAGAGAGAGAGAGAAAGAACACAAGCAGGAGAGAGGGGCAAAGGGAGAGAGAGAGAGAGAGAGAGAGAGAGAGAGAGAGAGAGAGTCTTAAACAGGCTCCATGCTGATGTGGGGCTTGATCCCATGACCCTGGGATCATGACCTGAGCCAAAATCAAGAATTGGATGCTCAACTCTCTGAGCCACCCAGACATCCCTGTCCTCTTTTTAATTTATTTTTTTCTTCTTTTTTAATATAGGTATTTATACTTACAAACCTCCCTTCAAGTTCTACTTTATTGCATCCCATACATTTTGATATGTGGTGTCATCATGTTTATTCACCTCAAAGTATTTTCTATTGTTTTGATGATTTCTTTGACTCATTGGTTACTGAGGAAGGTATTAATTTTTACATATTTGTAATTTCTGTTACTGATTTCTTAATTCATTCTATTGTGAATGGAAACGTAGTTTGTATGATTTCACTCCGCTTAAATTTATTGAGGCTTAGAAAATGGTCTGTCCCAGAGAATGTTCTGTGCACTTGAAAAGAATGTATATTCTGCTGTGGTCAGGGAGCTTGTGTAGTTTTAATTTGCATTAATATATATTTTTTAAAAAGTTTGTTTATTTTGAGAGAGAGAGAGAGAGAGAGAGAGAAATTTAGAGTGTGAGCAGGGGAGGAGCAGAGAGAGAGGAAGACAGAGAATCCCAGGCAGGCTCTGTGCTGACAGTGTGGGGCTCAAACCCACAAAGCATGAGATCATGACCTGAGCTGAAATCAAGAGTCAGATGCTCAACTGACTGAGCCACACAGGCGTCCCTGATTTACATTTCTCTTAAAAATGAGGCTGAACATCTTGTCATATGTTGAAGAGCTGTTTGGCTTGCTGTAAACTATCTGTGGTTATTTTTCTTATTTTGTGGGAGCTCATTATGTATTAAGGGGTAAACCCTTGTCTATCATATGAGTTACAAATATTTTTCTTAGTGTGTTATTTGCCTTTTGAATTTGTTTATGATATTTATTGAGCCATGCAGACATTGTAGGTTTTTATGTAGATAGATTTATCATTTTTTTAAATGTTTACTTGTTTTTGAGAGAGAGAGAGTGAGAGCGCACATAAGCGGGGGACGGGCAGAGAGCGAGGGAGACACTGAATCCGAAGCAGGCTCCAGGCTCTGAGCTGTCAGCACAGAACCCGACATAGGGCTCGAACCCATGAACTTGTGACGCCCTGACCTGAGGTGAAGTCAGATGCTTAACCTACTGAGCCACCCAGGTGCCCTGATAGATTTATCATTTTAAAAATGACTTTTAGGTTTGGGGTCTCTGGGTCGCTCAGTTTGTTGAGTGGCCGACTCTTGATCTTGGCTCAGGTCATGATCTCATGGTTTGTGAGTTAAAGCCCCGTATCAGGCTTTGTGTCAGTGGTGCAGAGCCTGCTTGGAATTCTCTCTCTCTCTCTCTCTCTCTCTCTCTCTCTCTCTCTCTTTCTTCCTCCCCCTCCCTCCCTCCTTCTGTCTCTCTCTGCCTGTCTCCGACTTGTGCTGTCTCTCTCTCTCTCAAAATAAATAAATAAACTTAAAAAAATGATTTTTAGGTTTTGTGCCATGTTAAGAAATGTTTTTCTCGTTCTGAGTTTAGAAAATTTATTCTCTGCTTTCTGTTTGAGAGATTCATGGTTTTATTTTGAGTGGTTTAAATCTGATTGATCTGGGATTTATAGGCATATGGAGTAGGTTTGAAATCTGACTTTAATTTGTTTCCTGACGGCAGGTCATTGATCTCAGCTCTATCTTAAAAATAATCTACCTTTTTTTATACGGGCATGAAATGCCACCTTTGTTATGTGTTAAATCCCTGTATGTTTGGGAACAATTTTTGGACCCTCTATTTTCTGTTCCATTGATTTGTTTGTTTTTGTGCTGATATCATACAGTTTAAAAAAAATTTTTTTTTTAGTGTTTATTTATTTTTGAGAGAGACAGAGAGAGAGTGCAAGCTAGGGAGGGGCAGAGAGAGAGGGAGACACAGAATCTGAAGCAGGCTCCAGGCTCTGAGCTGTCAGCACACAGCCCGATGTGGGGCTCGATCTCACAAACTGTGAGTTCATGACCTGAGCCGAGATCAAGAGTTGGGTGCCTACCAACTGAGCCACCCAGGCACCCTGATTTTATTTTCTGATCGCCGTTGGTATATAGATACATTGTGGATTTGGAGGTATTAGCTTTTAATTTCCTTCCACTGAATTTGCTTTTTGTTTAGTGGTTTTGCAGCAGATTCTCTTGGATTTCCCAGATCTACACGGGTAACATCTGCAAATGATGATACTTGTCTTCTCTTTTCTAATTCCCCTTTATTACTTCCATTTCTTGTTCTTAGCTCATTGGATTGGCAAGGATCTCAGAGCAAGGTTAACTCGTGGACACACTTGTCTTTTCTGGACTCTTTCCCCGTGAAGTGGCTTTTCTAGGCCTGGGCTCCTAAGGAACTCCTCCAGACAATCCCTCTAGGGCAGTGCACAGAGCTTGGCACATAGTAGGAATCTGGGAAGCCTTTGCCTCATTGGAGGAGTGATTACAAAAGATAGCAAGGATCTAAAAAAGGTTTTCCGCAGTAATGATGATGATAGCTGGTGTTTATTGAGCACTTCCTATCTGCGAGGCACTATTAAGTATTACCTCATGTTTTCTCACAACGAGGCTAGCTGTGTGGGAACAGTTGTGCGGATTCCCATTTTTGAGAAGGGGTAGACTGAGGCCCCCTTGAGGCTGCATGACTAGGACGCGGCAAGGCGGCATCTGAACCTGGCGCTCTGGCTCCAGGCTTATATTTTTGTGATGCTTCCGCTTCCCAGGAGCGTCCAGAGTTGTGGGCGATGATATCAGAGGTTGGCCTCTGACCCCTGTGTTGCCTCTGTGTCAGGGAGGCGGAGGTGGTGGAGGGGTAGGTGCGCCTGGGGCGGTGAGGGCTGCCCGCACAGCACGCCGTATGTCACTCTCCTGGACCTCGAGCACGCCAACCCCGGTGCCCTCACTTGCTGCACGGCCTCGGGCAAGGTTTAGCTTCTTTGAACCTTGGTTCTGCCTGTCAAGTGGGCACCGTTGGAGCCCCTACTTCATTGTGCTGTCAGGACGACGGGGCATCCGCTGCCTGTAAAGTTCCCAGCGCTGTGTGTGGCATTCAAGGCCTGGCCACCTGATTGCCGCCTCCTCTCGCGTTGTTCCTCTCATCCCCGGTAATGATAACAACGACAGCGAACAATATCGGGTGCTGTTTGTTGAGCATTTATTCTGCGCCTGGCACATGGGCTCTCTCTTTAATTCTCAGATGTTAGGCTTATTATTATCCCCATTTTAAAGAAACTGAGGGGCGATGTGACTTGCCCAAGAAGATGTAGCTAGTAAGTAGTAGAGGCAGGATTTGAACCCAGGCCCGACTGGATTCCTCATTCTTTTTTTTTTTTTTAATTTTTTTTTCAACGTTTTTTATTAATTTTTGGGACAGAGAGAGACAGAGCATGAACGGGGGAGGGGCAGAGAGAGAGGGAGACAGAATCGGAAACAGGCTCCAGGCTCTGAGCCATCAGCCCAGAGCCTGACGCGGGGCTCAAACTCACGGACCGCGAGATCATGACCTGGCTGAAGTCGGACGCTTAACCGACTGCGCCACCCAGGCACCCCTGGATTCCTCATTCTCAACTCCTAATCCCCTGGCCTCCTTTTGCCCTGACAGTAGCGGAGGTGACGCCCTTCAGAGTAGGGAATGAAGGGGTGGGTATGCCGTGACCAGACCGCAGTTTATTCCCCAGCCTCTTCTGGATGTTGTAAACATCTGTGTGCCTGGGGAGGGGCGAGGGGGGAGAGTGTGGTGCCCTCCAGCAGGGGGGCCATGGGAGAGGGGATTCGGCTTCATCCAGAGGGGAGTGGTGGGAAACTCTTCAGTGTTGCTGTTTTTTTTAAGTCTCATTAAAAGACAGTTTTTGACAAGGTAATTTCTAAATGTCAAGTGATACAGCAGATACGTACAGTAAAAAAGGGATTTTCCCCTCCCCATCCCACATCTTTTGGACGAAACACTGTGAAGAATTTGGAATCCTTCCAGAACTTTCTCTACAGCTCTATAGCACGTGCTCTCATAGACACACTTACGCACATGCTAGTTTCCTTCACAGAAATCATTGCACATACGTGTGCTATGTGTGCGTGGTGAGCACAGGCTCATTTACTCTTCCTGCTAACCCCACGACTTCGGTAGTGTTATTGTCCTCATTTTCCAATTGTGGAAACTGAGGTCGCGAGAGGCCCAGAGGACGTTCTGCGCTGGCAGCTTCCTCTCTTCACAGCGCATCTCCTCAGGCCACACTGAGCTCTCGTTCTGTTTGATCAGCTGCACGGCTGTCCACTCCATGAACAGACCATCGTTTCTTTATCCAGCCCCTCTCTCACGAGCACGTAGGTCATTTCCGGTTTTCCACGGAGAGTGCTAAGCAGAGGAGGCCCCCGCTGTCTGTGCGGTTTACAGGGACGCCTCTGGCTACAGGGAGGAGAGTGCACGGAGGGCCAGACTCCTGCATCCAGGCCCAGGCAGACTGGTGCCTGGCTGAGGGAATGGAGAGAGGGTTGGGGGAGGCATACATTTGAGGAAGATTTGGGGAGGTGGGAGAGCCAGAGCGGAGACGGTGACAGGTGACACGGGGCTGGGACTACAGCCTTGAGGGGAGACGCCAAGTCAGCCCGGGGCCCTTGGGGCATGAAGGGCTGGGGCGGAGAGGGGCAAGCATTGCAGGCCTGCTTCCCGGCACCTCCCGTGCACAAGCCCTCAGTCTGGAGACTGTGGTCAGGAGGCTGAGGTTAGGAGTGGCTCCCCAGAGGAAAGGGGCCTCCTTCCTCTGGGAACCTCAGGCACCCCCCAGTACGGAGGCCTCGCCACTTCCCCTTGGCCCCACAGGGGTCTATCTGTATCTCAGAGTGTGCCAGTGGCGGAAGAGATGTGGGGTTGGCTCCTCTCGAATGGGCAACTCATGGTGACTTGGCGTTTGGGCCCCAGAACCAAAAGGCCCTGAGACAGCATCCTGCCTCAAGAAAGGAGCCCCGGGGGTCTGGGAGGGTGGTGTCTCTCGAGGTCACGTAGCCCCCGGCAGCAGCCCTGCAGGGGACTAGACCCCACCCTAAATGTGCCTGTCCTTCCTTGAGCACATTCTGCTTTGTTGAAGCCAGAAACCTCTGGCTTTCTCTGGGAAGGGAGCTGCCTTATCTGCTCGTGCCCCATCCACCAAGGGCATCTGACTATTCCACGTGAGAGAGGTCTCGAGGACAAGGAGGTAGGGCCACGAGTTCCCCCAGTAGACCCCATGAGCAAGCCCCTGATCCCTGCCTGTCCAGTGTGGTTCCCTGTCCCCTTTCCCCCTCGCCGTGTGACCTCAGATAAGTTCCTCAATCTCTCTGTGCCTCAGTTTCTTCCTCGGTAAAATAGGGAAACTATTAGTATCTGCCTTCTAGATTATCATGAGGATTTCATGAATGAATATTTGCAAACTGCTTGGAGCAGGGCCTGTCTAAGGTCCAGTCCCTGGGAGTGTTTGAATATCCGGGAACGACACTTGGTCTCCACAACATGACGTGACAGGAACAAAGCAGGATGCAAACCATGTCTATGCTCATTTAGTCTTTTGTCTGTTCTGCACATATTTCCAGAACAATTAGTAGGTACCAGGTCTGTCCTGGCCACGGGGCAGGTGCAGATGGATATGACCCAGTCCTGCCCGCAGGGAGCTTAGACAAGGGCACTAGATGGAGCCCAATTTTGTTTACAGTCATACATTCCCATGATGCCTGAAGGAAACACAGTGTCACGCCCAGGCGATTGTGTTCTAGGGGCAAGGCTGGCAAAGTGCCGCTCTGTGCTGAGCATGTGCTATGTGCTTTCCTTGCTTACTTTCTCAAGAGCTCTGTCATGTGGGCACTGTTCTACTTCCTGAGTGCCAGAGGAGGAGACTGAGGCCCCGGTCCCATGCTGGGATGGTAGGGCTGGGATTCAAACACTCTAGTACTCTAGCTCTTAACCTCCACACGCCTGCCTGTCCACAAACACGTGTTACTTGTATAATCAGATTTAACCACAAAGACCAACAAAACAAATAGAACAGAAACTCCACAAACCAACAAACATTGCAAGCAGAGGCCAGGCCACCGTAGCTGGTTTTGAAGGCCCTCTTGTACTTTTTCTCCTGCCCTGGGAGGAGTGGTCTTGGTCAGTATAAGAGATTGGGACCAGGAGCTGTCTTTTCTTCTCCTTGTACCCTCCCAGGAGGGCACGTGCACTTTCTTGGTGCCAGGAGAGTGCTGGCCCTGGTCCAGGCCTGGCTCTCCCTCTTTCTCCACAGCACATTGACCAATTACTCTTTCTCCTGTCCTTGATTACCTCCAGGGACAGGGGGCTCACCCTTCACCGTTTAGTTCATTCTGAAGAAAGTTCAGGCTCCTAGAAAGTGCTCTATTTAAAAAAATAATAATAATTATATTTAAAAAATATATTTTTATAATTTTTATTTCCCCTGAAAGTCCCACAAACAAACGTCCTCTGACACAGGCCTGGCCAGGTCATCTCTGTGTCCCCCTGTAGACTAGCATAGCCCCTGCTGCTCAGTCAGCGCTGTGAACGCTGTATCAGGGAGCCATTGGGTAGGAAGTGCAGTGGGCGGGGCCCGGCCTCCAGCAAGCCCGGGCTGTGGGTAACTGGGTCAGTGGGGCCCACGGGACACCAGCTCTATGAGTGCTGATGTGACCAAGTGGACTGGGTTGCCATAGAAATTGGTCTTCTTTGTCCCCAGGCCTGTTGGCCTGTCCCTCAGGAGGCCCAGGTGATCCCTTGGGCTATTGAACAGATCTCCTCAGGGCCTCCCCAGCCTCCCATTCTCTGATCTGGATGTCCCCCGGGAGCAGGCAGGCCACACCCACCTCGTGTGGCCAGTCAGCCCGAGGCCCAGGGGGTGCAGGAGCTGGCCGAGGTTCACACAGGGAGGAGAGCGTTCAGAGCTGGGCTTGCTCAGGGCCAGCCGTCTTGCCTAAGGCCTCGGCCAGTCAAGAGCGCTTTTCCCCATCCGTGGGTTCCCAGAGGAAATTCTGGACTGATTGCAGGGACTGCCGCATTCCCTGGAGAATATTCAGAACCCACCTTGTCGGTGTGTCCAGAATCGCACGATATCGGTAAGAGCTGATGTGGCAGGGTGACCTGCTATGTCCCCGGCAGGAGCATACTTGTCGCGTTTGGTTGCCACGGAGCTGGATGACCCCATTGTTTCCAGATGAAGAAACAGGGCCCAGAGAGGTTAAGTCACTTGCCTGAGGTCACACGGCGGATTAGGGGCAAAGGTGGGATCTGAGTCTGGGGAGTCTGGCTCCAGAGCCCATCCTTAACCACCGTGCCAAACCCTGCCCTGCTCATGCTCATAAGACGCTTTGGGAAGGCCAAAGGCTGTTTCAGGTCTGGGAAGCCCTTAACGTTGGAACTTTCAGTCAGAGCCTGATAAATTGTGACCCAAGAGCCAGAGCCGTGGTGATTTCTCTTTCTAATCGTGTCCTCACAACAGCCCTCAAAAGTCTGCTTTATCCCTGTTTTGCAGATGAAGACGCTGAGGCCCAAAGAGGGGAAGTGAGTTGCTTAGGGTCACATAGCGGGGAGAAGTGGAGCAGAGCCTCTCGTCCGAGCCCCCTGACTCCACACCTGGTGTTCGTGCTGAGACCTCAGGCTGCTTCCCAGATCCTCTGGGACAGCCCCTGCCTTCCACCGGGTGAGGCGGTGACCCACCAGGGCTGCCAAGGTGAGGGAGGAGGGGGGCGTGGGCACGATGGGTGGGAAGACCAGGCTCACTGGGAGCTGAGGCTGGCCAGGATCTGTGTGTTGGGAGGTAGGAGGCAAAAGAGGGTGGCGGGGCTGTGGGCATCATTGGGAAGTTTTCAACTCGTTTTTTTTTCTGGATACCATGTTATCGAGGAGAGGTACAAAAGCCAGGAGGACTTAGGCCAGAAAGGATTTAGAGAAAACTTCCCAAGGGGGGTGACTTTTAAGCTGAGAACTGAAGGAGGCCTGAGTTATTCTGGTGAAGTGGTCAGGGAAGAGCATCCAGGCAGAGGAAACAGCATGTGTGCAAAGGCCCTGTGGCTGGGTTGAGCTCCCAGACATCTCTCCTTCCAGCCTCCTGCTATATCTCTGCCTTGGTTGTATATCTTAGCACCTTCCTGTCTGCTGTTAGACAATTTTAGTCAGTCATGTATTTGCTCAGCAGACCCTCGGTGAGCCCTCTCCTATGTGCTGTGTGCCTCGGATATAGACATGACTCAGATTGTCCCTGCCCATGACAGACAGAAACTGACTCAGGGGAAGGTGGGGAGGTTAGGGCTTCTGATTATAAGTCATTTCTTCGCTGCTTGGCCTCATACCAAGGAAGCCGTTTATGGGTTTCGTCATCATTCCCATTTTACAGATTTAGAAACTGAGGCTCTGAAAGTCTAACTTACCCAAAGAGGCTAGTACCCTTCTTTGGGCCTCAGTTTCCTCATCTGTAGAATGGGTGAGGGTAGACGCTGTCTGAAGGGCCTAGGCCCAGCAGCCCTGCCTGCCCCCAGAGCCCTTCACCTCCAGGGTGCTTTCTCATCCCCAGCCAGGACCATGGGCAGCAACAAGAGCAAGCCCAAGGATGCCAGCCAACGGCGCCGCAGCCTGGAGCCTGCTGAGAACACCCACGGTGGTGGTGGGGGTGCCTTCCCCACCTCACAGACACCCAGCAAGCCAGCCTCCGCTGATGGCCACCGAGGCCCCAGTACGGCCTTCCCCTCTGCCGCTGCTGAGCCCAAGCTGTTCGGGGGCTTCAACTCCTCGGACACAGTCACCTCCCCGCAGAGGGCGGGGCCGCTGGCAGGTCAGTGGGCCTGGGAGTGTGGGTGCCTGCTGGCCGGGCCTCTCACCGTCGGGGCAGAGGCTGTGGGTTTCTCGGGTTTGGGGACTGTAGGGAGTTTCCTGGAGGCTGTGGGTGGGGAAGGGCTTTATAAACCGGAAAGTGTGGTACACATCCCATTGCCTTTGAGGGTGAATCCAATGCAGAGTATAAAGGGGTCTAGAGATGTGGGACTGTAGGCGGGAACTGAGGCCAGAGAGCCAGGGGGCTGTTTGCCCAGGACGGTACAGGGACCAGGTCTGAGGCTTTGTTTTTGACTCTGGTGGGCCCAGAGATGGGTCAGGACAGGAGGTCTTGGGTGGCAGAGGGGGCAAGAGCAGGTTAGGAGGGACAAAGGGAGCTCTGGTCCTCAGGCGCCCAGCCCAATGCCGAGATGCACCCCTGCGCCCTCTGCTGGCCTTTTTGGGGTATGGCAGCTCCAGGCAAGCGATGCTTAAGAGAGAGATGCCCATATGGTCCCAGACACACACACACGCACACACACAAGACATTCACATAAATACTTGCATTCTTACCTTGACATACTCAGAGCCACACACAGCCAGCAACTCACTCCAGGATATCTGTGCAGACACTTAAACAGGCTGAGTTAAGAGACACCATCAGAGATACTTGAAGATACCGTGCACATAAAGACACACGCAGGGACACGTGGACGTGCGCAGACACACACCTAACATAGATGCACACAAATGGAAACACACATACACAAATAACCTCAGCATTCCGGATTAAGACACACACACACACGCAGTCCGAAGCCCCTCAAAGACACACACGGGAAACACACACGTGCTGGGCTAGGAGCGTCATCACAGATACCCACAGGCTCACAGACGCACAAATGCACAGACACGCAGTGAGGACACGCAGGGACACTCACGGATGCCGTGGACACCTGCCCAAGTGAGACAGACCCACAAAAGGGCCCGTTCATTTTTGGTGTCCCTCCTGTGTGCTGGGCTCTTCTGGGGCTGGGGACACAATGGTATGTAAAAGAGACAAACCCCGATGGAGGAGAAGAACGGAACAAGGCATGTAAACTGGGTAGGGTGTTAGAAGGTGGTGCCGCTCTGAAGGAACAAAAAGGGTAGGCAGGGGCTCTCAGGGGGATGTGCGGGGTGAAGGTTGTGGTTCAAACGGGGGACAAAGAGGACCTCTAATGAGGGGACACCACCTGGAGCCGAGATCTCCCCAGACACATAGAAGCACCAAGAGTCACACAGAGAGAAGCCGAGCAGCCCAGCCGGGTGCAGTTTCCCTCATTCACTGGTTCATTTACCCACGGTTGCTTCCTGAGCACCTACTGTGTGCCAGGCTCTGGGAACAACACAAAGATGTCTGCTTTGGGGGCCTCTGGGGCTACAGGGAAGATGGGCACTGGACAGAAGCCAGCCCTCAGAATCACCTAGAGCCCGGTGGGCACATTCATATGTGGAGAGACGCACGTGCCTCCTACACGCCCTCGCAGGGGCTCCCAGACGCACGCACGCACGCACGCTGCAGGCCCACCCCCCTCTAAAGGTGACCGCGTCTCCGGGCTGGGCCCAGATGGTTGTGGGAAACCAACCTCCATCCCGCCCAGGGCCCTACTGTTCACCCCTCTTTCAGGCTGTGGCCCTGGCCGTTCTGACACGTCCCACCCCTCTCTGCAGGTGGAGTGACCACCTTTGTGGCCCTCTATGACTATGAGTCTCGGACAGAGACTGACCTGTCCTTCAAGAAAGGGGAGCGGCTCCAGATTGTCAACAACACGTGAGTGACCCCCTTCCCCATCATCCCTTGGGGCCCTATCCCTGGGACCTGGTCTTGGGCCAGAGCCACTTCTGAGCGCCCCAGAGCCAGGGGCAGTGTGATGGGCAGCAGGCATGGCTAGTGTCAAGGCCAGCCGAGGTCCAGGGAACCGTCCTGGGGCTATGGGAGAGGAGACAGGTAGTGGTCAGGGCTCTGGGAGGGCTCCCAGGGCAGGGATCTGGGCTCAGTAACTCCATAGAGCACAGCGCCCCAGACCTCACAGCATATGATCAGGGCACGACCCAGGACTGCAGAAAACAGGGCCTAAAGCTGGAGGCTGGACCCCCAGAGGTGCCCTCTTGAGGGACCTGGGGCTGGAGGGCCTGGGGCAGCCGGCTGAGCCAGAATGTCTAGCTGCACGGGGAGAGGCCCAAATAGGGAGAGGCAGGGGACCCGTACCGGGCACTCAGTGTGAGAGGGTTATGACTGGGCATGGGATGAGACGGTGGGGTGGGGTGTGGATGTCTGGTTCACCTCCAGAGGTCCCAGCCTTGGAGGGGGACATCCTAGGGCCAAGCTGGCTCTGGGGCCCCTGTGGGCAGGGGAACAGGAGCAGGAGCAGGTGGGGAATGAACTAGTGAGGGGTCGGAGGGGCTGCAACTATGAGGTGGGGGGCGTTCTTCTCCTCTTTCCTGCTCTCCTTTCCCCGTCAGGAGTACACCGGGGGTGGGCGCAGGTTTTGGGCCATATGCCCAGGGGTGAGGGGTGGGGAGCTTCACAGGGGGGCAGGAGGTTGCTCCTTCAGGCACTGCCCACAAAGGGCGGGGCAGCGCTCAGCACCTGCTGCACTCCTGCCCTCGACGGGGCCTGCTGTGCCCCCATCCTCAGTGGAACCCCCCACTCCGATTCCTGGCTCATGCTTGCTCCCTCCAGCCCTCCCTCAGCTCTCCCTCTCTCTGCTTCTCTCTCGCTGGCCCTTAGGAGGAAGGTGGACGTCAGGTGTGTACTCACTTCGTAGGTGGCGGGCTGGGTGGGGGGCGCTTCGCTGGTGGAGGGGGGCGGGGCTGCTGTCTGCATGTGCTTCCTCTGCATGTCCCTGCCTGTGGTCTCTGGCTCCCTTGGCTGTCCCCGTCCAGCTTTCCCAGCTCATGCCCTACCCCCAACCGGTGTGACCAGGTCCTGACCTTAACCCTGGGCCGAGACTGGGGAGGGTCCTACCATCCCCCTCTCACTCACCGTCCTGCCTCCTCCCCACCCACCTTCTTGCTAACCTGCCCGCCCTCCATCCTGACCGGTCAGCCCACACTGAGTGCCAGCTGCATGCAGGGTCCAGTGCCGGCCCGGTGAGGCCTGGGTGGAGAAGGGGCCTTCCTGGAGCCAGGGGCGGGGCAGGGGGCGGAGCGCAACTCCAGTCCAGGCCAAGTGACAGGCAGAGGGCAGGGCCAGGGTCCGCTCAGGCATTTGGTCCCTGCAGTGTGCTCCCCTCTGGTGGTGACCACGGGGACTGGAAGCTTCAGGCAGGTCCTCCGAGGAAGAACAGTGATACTGTGTAGCAGTTGGAAGTGGCGGGGAGGCAATCCCTCTCAGAGGGGCGGCTGACAGGAG
The DNA here is from genome assembly GCF_022079265.1 of Lynx rufus. Taxonomy (NCBI): domain Eukaryota; kingdom Metazoa; phylum Chordata; class Mammalia; order Carnivora; family Felidae; genus Lynx; species Lynx rufus. The sequence continues at coordinate 22,204,751 of NW_025814896.1, read as the reverse complement.
GGTGAGGGGCTGGACGCCCTCAGGGCTGTGGGAAGGCAAGAAGGTGCTGGAAGATAGAGTAGAATTCGTCCCTGAGCGGCCTCAAAGGCCCGGCTAGGGAGGTTGGACATCACCATCTCCAGGGGTGTCGTGCCTGTTCATGCCTCCCTACCCTTGTGCATGCTGTTCCCTCTGCCTGAAACACCTTTCTCCCGTCTCTGCCTGGCAAACTCCTATTTGCCCTTCAAGATCCAGCTCACGACTGCCTTCTCTGTGAGGCACGAGGGAAAAGAGGGGCCAGGTGCTGTGCCAGGCGTTCTTACCCATGTCCTTGTATTTACTCCTCCATGCAATCCTGCCGGGGCCGTAGTGACGGGGGAGGGGCTGTCTCCCTTTTGCAAATGAGGAAACTGAGGCTCAGAGACGTGAAGGCTCTTGACCAAGGTCACACAGCTACCGGGTAGCAAAACCAGGATCAGAGCTCGGGCGGGCAGCGGCACTCTCCCCTCCTCGCGCCGCTCTCCCTGGGGGTGGAGGGGCCTCTCCCAACCTTTCCCCCCCCTTGCGTGTCAGAGTCCTAGTGCGCCCCAGTCCCCGTGTGGCTCCAGCTGTTTGCCTCTGCCTCCCCCAGACCAGACCTGCTCGCAGGTCTGCCGCCTTCGTGGGTCCCCACATCACCTGTTGCTCGGCATGGCGGGGGTGCCTTGCTGGTGTCGCTGAGCAAGCTGAACCAGCAGTAATCAAACAGCCATGGTTCACCGTGCTCTGTGTGCGAGCCTGGTCTCGTGGGAGCGCTTTAAGTGGCATCGTTTTATTTACACGTCACCGTCAACCGCAGCCCTGGGAAGTAGAAACTCTTCTTGGCTTTATTTTGCACTTGAGGAACCTGAGGCCCCGAGAGGCGGAGTGAGTTGCCCCAGGTCACACAGCTAGTGGTGGCAGAGGGGTGGGGGGTGGGGGGCAGGCCCTCCCACCCACGGCTTGCAGGAGGACTCAGTAGGGTGCAGGCGAGCCAGGAGGAGGGAAGGGCCCGCGCAGGGGAGGATGCATCAGGTTGGTGGCTTTGAAGTACCAGGGAGAATCTCAACCAGTGATGGGAAGGGCACCTTAGGCTGGGGCCACAGCTTGAGCCGAGGTGTGGTGGCAAGGAAGGCTCTGGAAACTTTGGTTCTGCCTCTTTCACCTCCAGCCAGAGGGCGGCCCTCACCCTTTCCTTTGTCTGGCCCCTCCCCTCCCTTCCTCCTGCCTTCCAACATAGGCTTGGGGGTGTCGGGCCAGGCCTGTTCTTGGATGGCAATGAGGCGCTGTGACTGGAGGTGGGGCACCAGGAACCCTTCCCGCATCGCGACGCTCGGCCACCCCTTTGCCTAAGAAGTTGGGTGGCGGTGGAGTCGGGGCTGGTACTAGAGGAAGGGGAGGGATAAGGGGGTTGGTGACAGATGGGCCACCTAAATTGGAGGTGTTCAGGTCTCATAGCCGCCCAGGGACAACCTCGCCTGTCCTTCTCCCGTTATCGCTCAGTGCCCACGATTGTTCACTCCTCCGGCCCTGCCCCCCTGGGCCTGTAAGAATGAGGGACTTGCTGGGCTGGGTGTCAGGATGGGGAGAGCTTTAGAGCAAGCCTGGCTCTTGACAGGGTTTGGCCGGGGCTTGCCGGGTCGGGGGCCTCACAGCAGCAGGGTCTGGAGATGCTGCTCCTGGACCTTCAGACCACATGGCCCCCAGGGCCCAGAACCCTGTGTGCTGTGTGGCCCTGGGTCCGAGGAAGCCCAGTGCGGTCTGAGGTCTGACTGGCCCAAGCCCTCAGCCCTGGTGTCTGAGTCTCTAGGAGTCGGGGCCCTTCTGGGTGTGAGTCTGGGTCGTCCCCTCAACTGCCCCTTCCTCCCACCCAGATTCCAGCAGCTTCTTTGGGGGAGCCCTCACTCCAGTTCCACTTTCTACCACAGGGCAGGGGACACCTTCCTGCGCTCCTCATACAACTGTCCTGGCCTCACCCTGCCCTCTCCCCACTGGGCGTGTGCCCAGGCCTCAGGGTGCCCTGGCTTGTCTGCAGTCCCCAAAGTGCCTATCTGACCAGTCTCGATGGTCCCAGTGAGTTAAATATAAGTGTCCAAACCAGAATTCTTCCCAGGTTGAGGCTGCCTTACTCCTGATCACATGCCGGCTTGGCCGGCTCAAGGCTTAGGGTCCCAAGAAGAGGATCCCGAGGCTCAGAGAGGCGAGGTCAGTTGTCTGATGTCACACAGCTAGTGAATGGGATGTAACATTGCAGCTGGAGGACCCCTTCCTGGTTCAGTGCTTTTCCTCTGGCCGCACGCGGGAAGATGAGGGGTGGGGCAGGGAACGTGTGTAATTCCCTCGCTTCCTTTCCTTCTTCCTATCCATCTGATAAGGACCAGGCCCCCAGGGAAGGTGCTGGATGTAGTGAATCTACTCAGCCAGATAGATGACTTCCAAGTCTGGGCGGAGGTTGGTGTCCGAAGCTGTGGGGACCTTCGTGGGGCCAGCCCCCAACCCAGGCAGCTACCCAAGGCAGGTTTGAGCCTCCCAGACCACTGACATAGGAAAATGGGGCTTGATATCAACATTTCTCAGGTGGGCCTGGGTGATGATCACAGTAATTATCTCCGTTGACCCTAAGCCCCGCTTGTTGCTGACTGCTTTATACACTTTGCCTGCAAGGGAGAGTCTGTGACTGTAATAGATGAGGAAATTTTCATGTATTTATTTATTTATTTATTTGTTTGCTTATGTGAGGAAATTAAGACCCAGAGAAGGTAGGGTGCTTGCCCAAAGTCACACAGCAAATCGTTGTTGCAGACTGCGACTGAGCTCCTTTGGTTTTTGTTTTCATTTTATTCAATTAATTTATTTAGCTGCTTTGGTTTTTAAAAACATTTTGGATAGTGGGGAGGGGTGCCACAGAGATGCAGATTTAGTTGTTTTTCCTTTTTAAGCCAAATCGAGATGCTAACGGCTCATGCACATTGAGCCCCTATTGTGTGCCAGGCCCTGTGCTGGTATTTTACATCCTTGGGTGGAGGCATGAGTATCCCCATCCTACAGATGAGGAAACTGAGGCAAGGCCAAGGTCACATAGCCTGCAAGTGGTGAGCTGGGTGGTGCCCAGAGTGGTCGGACTCTGGAGCTCCAGCTCTGAGACGCCCCTCAAGCTGGGACCAGGTCAGAGTTGGGCCTTGGGTCTGTTGTGAGATGGCGGTGACCCTCATCCCTGCCTTGTGAACTAAATGAAACCCCAAACCTGGACTGGAAACCCCGAACTCACATACGGGCTGATGTCAGGGAGCTGGGAGATCTGCTGGCTAAAGTCTGGGTAATGTCAGCTAGGCTGACCCCCCACTTGATTCTGGGCCCTGCTCGGCTGGCCTCTGGGCACATGCTCCTTGCCAGCCTTCCACTCTGAGTGCCTGGATAGGGGCTCCCTAGAGGCCGGCCAGTTTGCAGACTTTGGCTTTGTCAATCTGTCTCGTTTTGTAGCCTCTGACCCAGACCTTGGCTCAGTTCCCTGCCCCCTGTCCTGCTGCCTCCTCCTCTGTCTTCCCCTGGCTTTCCTGAGGGCCTCTGAGCCTCTGGACTCCAGGAGGGGTCCAGGAGGGCCTTCTGTGTCTGGCTGTGGACACGCGGACCCTGGTTCTCAGCCTTGCCCTGCCATCGATTTGCTGTGTGTCTTTTGGCAAATAACTGCCCCTCTCTATACCTTATTTTCCCATTGGTGAAATGAAGGCTTTGACTGGAAGATTTCAGCTGTTTCTTGTGACTGGAGCTCTTGCTCTGTAGCTTTGGGCAAGTCTCTGCCCATCTCTATGCCTCAGAAAGTGCTAGGTTACTCCAGCCTGGGTGCTGTGTGGCCTTGGGCTGCTCCCTTGACATCTCTGAGCCACAGATTCCTCATCTGGGGGCTGAGGCCTGCCTTCCCTACAGGGTGGCCTTGAGGATCAAATGGGACAGACAAATGTGGACACCCCTGGGTGTTAGCACAACAGGGGGCTGGATGGTGGCCCTATGCTTCCAAGGCCCTTCCTTGAATTTTGCCTTTGCCCCCTTACTCCCGAGCCCTCCCTCTCGAACAGAGACCCCCATGTGAGCTCGTGCCTCTGCCTGAGTGTTCGTGCAGCAGTTGCACGGCTGAGTGGGCCCCTCAGCCCCAGTCATGCTCCCTTTGCTGCCCAGAGGGCACCCTGTACCCTCTGGTTCAGCCTCAACCCACCCCACTAGCCCCCAGGTCTGGGTGCTCACCTGTATTCTGACCAGTCTTTGGAGAGCTCTCGCAACCTACTTTCTCCTTACCTCAACTTCTCTATCTTCAAAATGGGCTGAAAAATATGGGACAGAGGCAGCTCAGAAGAAGCAGGAGCCAGCGGTCTGGGTTCAAGTCCATACTGTGCAACCGTGGGCAAGGCTTTTTTCTCTGGGCCCTGGCAATGAGGAAGGGGGAGCCCATCCTGCTTGCTGTGTGTCTTCTAAGGGTCGTGGTCATGGTGAGGTCCAAAGGCAGCCTTGGAGAGAGAAGCTCAGCAAGGTCTCGAGCCCCACCATACCCCGTAGGGGAAGATTCCTTCTGGTCTGGGAGTCAGGAGCCTGGGCCTGGCTGTGTGACCTTGAGCAGAGGCCTTCGCTTCTCTGGCCTGTCTTTCCATCTGCACGGTGGGAATGGAAGGGGGCTGGACCCTACTTCTCAGGCAGCCTTTCCCATTGGCCTCCCCTCACTCCCCCTGGACCCCTCCCCATCTCCTTTGGTTGCTTTGGATGTGAGGCCTCTGTGGCTGCCCCGCCTTGTCCCTGGTCCCCCGCACCGCCTGCTGTCCTGCTCTCTTCCTCGCTCTTTCTGCCTCTCTCTCTCACCACCCCCATCTCTGCCTCTTCTTTCCTGTTGAGCTCTCGCTTTCTCCTCTCTTCTCTGTGTCTCTGGACCCCCGCTCCAGCCAGACCTGGTTCACATTCAGATGGCTGCAAAGGTACTTCGCCCCCTCCCCACTCCCACCCAGGCCCAGGGGACCCGACCGTGCAGGGAGCTCCTCTGTCCCCGTCCCCATCTCCTCCTCACGGGGCAGTTAGTGTAGAAGTGCCCTGGGCATTGGGGCTCTGCCGCCTCAGCCCCTCTGACATGACTCTGTGTGACTCTGGGCAAGTCCCAGCTCCCTCTGGCCTCAGTTTCCCCCGTATGTGGGTAGGCTACAGGAGGAAACCCGTCGTTTTCAGCCAAGGAGCCCCTTAGGTATGACCGGTGATATGTGACAAAGGCAAGCATTGCTCTAGTTTGCAGGGTTAGGGCCTGGATGGTCACCAAGCCCCCAAAGGGGGCCACCCCCTACCTCCAGCCTGGCCTCACCAGCTTCCAAATCTCAGGGCTTTGGGATGGCTTTGATGATCTGACCTGACATCTATCTTAGGCAGGAATCATCTCTCCTGGTACAACTTGCTTGCTCCCCAGAGACAGGGAGCTCCCTCCCTCGTTCCCAAGACAGCTCTTGGCATCTTGAGATGGCTTTGTCTCTATGAAGGGAAGCAGATTACTCCCTATTCCAGGACTCTGCCCCTGTGAATTTGGGCCTCAGGCTGACCAAGGTCAGTCCTGTCACAGTCCTGGACAAAGTGCGTCTGAGTCAGCTTGGGCCAAGAGGCATCTGGGCCGGGGAGAGAGAAGTCCAGGCCGCTTGGCCTGGCAGCACGGAAACTCAGGCTGGTCCCATGGCTGCCGGTGCCTCACTTGGCCTTGGGGACCCCAGCACAGCACCTGTGAAGACTGCAGCCTTGGGGCCCACCACTGATGGCTCCTTCTCTTTTGCTCCTTCCCTCTCCCCCTCCTTAGAGAGGGTGACTGGTGGCTGGCCCACTCACTCAGCACAGGACAGACGGGCTACATCCCCAGCAACTATGTGGCGCCCTCTGACTCTATCCAGGCCGAAGAGTGAGTATGGACTCTGGCCTCCTGCCTGCCAGGAGCTGGTTGGGAGCTTCTCTCCTGGGCTGGAGTGGGTGGTCTGGCTGCCAACGGCCCCGGCCGCATCCTAGAGAGAGGCACTATGGGTGGCCGGAAGCCTGGCTCACTGACCCCACCCTCCTTCCTCCTGTCCCAGGTGGTACTTTGGCAAGATCACCAGACGGGAGTCAGAGAGGTTACTGCTCAATGCGGAAAACCCAAGAGGGACCTTCCTAGTGCGAGAAAGCGAGACCACGAAAGGTAGGACCACTCCCGCTGGCCGATGGGAACTGTCTTTTGTGCGTTGTTTGAGCTGAGTATCGTAGAGCGAATAGGAGTTTGGTACCCGGTGTCGGGTGGGAAGGGCCCTCCAGGTGGAGGAAGTGGTAAGATCAAAGGCAGGGAGGTACATCTGAGGACAGCTGAGTTATCTGGGGTGGCCAGAGGTGCAGCAGAAGATTTCACCTAGCCTCTCTGGCCTCAGGTTCCTCAGATGAGGTATGGGCACAGGCTGTCAGGAGGCCCGAGGGTCACACAGTAAAAGACTTGTTCCCAGGGTGGGTGCTAATGAAGTAGGCCCCTCTTCTTCGTCTCCAGGGGCTTCTAGAGATGCCCTTCCCCAGCAGTCCAGGCCCCTGGGCCTCTTCTGTCCCTCCCCCAGCCAGAGAACACAGATCACCCCTTTTCTCTCTAGCCCCTCTGCCAGTGGGTGGCAGGCAACCCATCACCATGGAAACGAAGCTGGGCCACGTCCCGTGGGCCTGGGGCTCAGCGAGAGATGGGAAGCAGAGCATCCGTGTCATGTGTGTGCATTTATGAGTAGTTGTGTGGCCGGGCACGCCATGAGTGGGTCCAGGCATGTGTGTGCATGTGGGGGTGCAATTGTCTGGGTCCTCCTGGGTGGGAGTGGGTAGTTGTAGGATTGTCTTTGTGCCTGGGGGGCCTGGGCCGTGTGTCCCTGCGTGAGCAGGAGGCCACCTGGCATGGGCATGCCTGCATGTGCGCACATGTGGTCAGGGCTGGCTTCAGACTCAGGCCGCTGGCATCTATGTGTACGTGGCCTGGGCCATCTGTTAGTCATGGTTGCCTATTGCAGGCTTTAGAGACCTGGTTACAGTCCTCTGCGCCTGACTTGCTGGGTGACCTGAGGCCAGCTGCTTTCCCTCTCTGGGTCTCCTTTTCCCCTTCTTGACACTGGAGATTGTAACCCCCACCTGAGGACTATCTAGAGAGCCCATGGGCTGTGGGGGCTGGGGTTCTAGCATGATGGCTCCTACCTTCTGAAAAGGGCTTTCTCCGGCTGTTGGAGCCTCTACCCCAGGCCTCTCTTGGGCTCAGGTTAACAAAGGCTCCTAGCCAGGCCTGCTAGGCAGGAGGAAACTTTTCCAGCCAAAAACTTTTCCAGGCTTAAGAGAGGCAGGGAGGAGGCCACCAGGGCTGGCCCATCTTTGCCTTGTCAGCCTGTAGGCCACACCCAGCACATGGCCTCCTGCCCATGACTGCTGCAACCTTAGCCAGCCACCCGCTCCTGCCTGATCGTGGAGTCTTCAGGAAGGTGTGGGGCATAGAGAGTGCCCTTGTGAGAGAGGAAGCAGTTAAGCCAGGGACACACAGCCACGAGACCATTCCTGGCTCCTAGCAAACATTCGCTGGGCACCTACTATGTGCCAGGCCCTCTTATATGTGGTCTCCAATCTTCTCAGCATCTCTGGGAGTAGCCCCATTGTGCAGAGGACGAAACTGAGGCCCAGAGACTGGCCCAAGCGACTTACTTGTCCGGGTCACACAGTTGGGATATACACTCAGGCCTGGGAGATCTTGCCCCGGCTGAGGGTGCCTGGGGAGGTTCTCTGATCAGGTGTTCCTCTGCTCACTTGGCCCTGCCTTGGTGGCTGCCTGAGGGCTGGGTGCTCAGAAACAGGGCGGACTGGACCTGTCTGTGCCCCGGGCTGGGGCTGCGCCTGCGCCTCTGGCCTCCCTGTCTACCTGTGTTGGGCAGGCACAGAACTGCACTTAGCGCTGTGGCCTGGGGGCGGGGTGTGCCGGGCGAGGGGGTCATGGCTCCTCTCTGACCCTGCCTTGCAGGCGCCTACTGCCTCTCCGTGTCCGATTTCGACAACGCCAAGGGCCTCAATGTGAAGCATTACAAGATCCGCAAGCTGGACAGCGGTGGCTTCTACATCACCTCCCGCACCCAGTTCAACAGTCTGCAGCAGCTGGTGGCCTACTACTCCAGTGAGGGCGGGGCAGAGTGGGCGCTGGGCCTGGGGCTCAGCCCTCCTCCGGGGACCCTTTGGAGGGGGCTTTGGGGCCAACAAGGGCTGGGGCTTCTGTTATCCTGAGAGTGTGGGGTCTTGCTCCCCTCCCTCCTTCTTCCTCCTGCCCCTCCTTCCTTTCTTCTCTCTCCCTTCCCCCTCCCCTCTCCCTCCCCCTCTTTTTCCTCCTCTTTCCTCCCCATCCCCTCCCCCCACCATGCCCACCCTCCTCTTTCTCCTTCTCTGCAGCTGGCTGGGGAGGAGGGCTGCCTGGAGGGGAGCAGGGAAGGGAGGGGGCTTAGGCCGGTGTCGTTTGTTTCTGCAGCCCTAGGACCGGTCTGAACCGGTTACTGGGAGAGGAGGGGGCGGCTAGACCCGACTGCAGCAGAGGGAGAGAGAGCGGCAGGGCAGGCGGAGGGAGCGAGGGCTCCCGGTACACACCGGGGCTCAGGTTGTGGGTGTGGGCGTGTGTGCATTATCCGGACACTTCAGGGCTTCCCCTGGTGCAATGGGGTCTGTGTGTACTCGTGTGGGCGGGTCTCTGTGGGTGCCTGTGTGCATGTGGCCGTGGCCGTGGCCGTGGCGTCTGTGTGCAGGTGCGGCCTATCGTGAGAGTGCCAGCAACTCCCCGTCCTGTGCCACCTCCTTCTCTGTCAGCTGGGCCCCCCGACACCCTCTACCATCTGCCACCCCTCTGTCCCCTTGGCCACCATCGTAGGGTTCATTCTGAACACTGCTCCCCCACATTAAACCCCTCCAGAGATTACCTTGGAATCTCAGGATAAAGATCCCCACGTGGCCTCTGAGGCCTTGGCTGCTGTAAACCTTGCCGGCCTCCCTGCCTTACCCGGGGCCCCCTTTCCCCATTCATTCCCCTGCAGCCCCTCTGGCCTCCTTTCAGTTCCTACAACCCAGAGGCTTGTTCCTCTCTCAGGGCCCTTTGCCCCTGCAAAGTGGTCTCAGTCCACCACTCACTCCCCTGCAGATCCAAGCTCAGGCACCACTTCCTCTGAGAAGCCTTCCAAGACTCCACCCAGCCCACCTACTGTTGCACATACTGCTCTCCTGTGTCATGCTCGTGGTCCTGGGAGGTGATTAGGGGAAGTTGGGCTCCCCCTGCCGCTGTGAGCTCCCTGAGGGCAGGATTCCACTGGACTTGTCCCGCACTGCATCCTTGGGACTCACCTGGGTGGCTGCCCTTTCAGGTCCGATGAACGTATGAATGAATAATAACTCAGCGAGCAGATGCGCGAGTCAGTGTGGGCCTGTGTGGGATGAGGCTGTGTAACGCACAGGTGTGGATGCCTGGCCTCGAGGGCATCCCGTGTGTCCCTTGTGCATGCCACATGTATGTCTACACACACACCGTGGGACAGGGAGGCCCCAGGGCAGACACCCTGCTGAACTCTACCTCCCCGCCTCTGTCCTCAGAACATGCCGACGGCCTCTGCCACCGCCTCACCACCGTGTGCCCCACGTCCAAGCCACAGACTCAGGGCCTGGCCAAAGACGCCTGGGAGATCCCCCGGGAGTCCCTGCGGCTGGAGGTCAAGCTGGGCCAGGGCTGTTTCGGAGAGGTGTGGATGGGTAAGGCCTCGCCCCCGCCCCCTCAGAGGGAATCACCGTCCCTTGTGGGGCTTTGGTGTCCGCACTCGAGAGCCGGGCAGATGTCCATCCCCTGAGACAGCTCCAGGCCCCATTGCCCTCCCCCTCCCACACCCTTTACCTCCGCGAGTCACAGTCACCTCTGCTGAACAGTGGGCTCTGTTTTCAGTGTGGAGCCCCCCTCAGCACCACACACCTCTATAGACCCTGGCGTCGTTTGGCCAAGGGCTGCTCAGGGCTGGGCATCCTGATTCCCCGAAGACCCACCGCGCAGTCTGGGACAGGTGGCTCGGCTCGGAGCCTCGGTCTTCCTCGGGGTGCAAGGAAGGTGGGGAAGATAGGAACCACCTGTGGGGTGTGAGAGACTGCTGGCCCGGCATGCGTCCACGCATTAGCGCTTCGCCGTGGGAAGAGAAGCCTCAACTCGCACAGGGGGTGCTTGGCAGTGCAGTCTGGCATGTTCTGGGCCTGTTAACAGTCTCCCATCTGACCCTGGAGTAAAGGCAAAACTGTCCTTGAAAACAAACACCGAGCAGCCCTGAAAAAAACCCAGGCCGCCTTCTGCTGACGCGGAGGAATCAGGGCGGTTGGCGTGAGGCAGGCATGACAGTTGTGAGCTGGTGGCTTCTGCAGGGGACTCGCCGCGTGCCGTCGTGTAAGCCGAGTGTTCACCTGGCATCACCGTCTCCACTCTCCTCCCTTCAGGGGAGGGCAGAGAGGCTTCCTGGGTGGAAGGCCCTGCAGGCACCAAGGCCTGGAGGCTGGAGGTCAGGCCAAGTCGGGAAAGGTGTTGGGCTGGGGACAGGGGCGAGGGATGAGAAGCCATTTCCTAAGCACAGCCACAAAAGGAGCACACGAGCAAAGCCTGGAGAAATCCCTGGCATCAGCTGCTCTGGTGGCTGCAGAACTCATTCCTGGCTTGGGTGTATGGTAACGAGCAGCGGCTGCCCCGGGTAGACTCATGGAGTGCCAGGTACAGGCCCCCAGACCTGTGCCGTGAGGGCCTCGGGAAAAGGCCTGGGCCCCAGCCCTCAGATGGGGGCCCAGGGACTGGGAGGAATGGACCTAGGGCCAATCAGCAAAGGCCCTTGGGTCCAGCTGGGACAAGAACTCAGATTCAACACACTGGTCTAGAGTACAGCTTCCCCAAGGCCTCACGGTTTGAAAACCAGACAATAATAAAATGACAGCGGCAGCTAAGTGAGCCCTCATAGTGGGCTTGGCCCAGCGCCTCAGATCTCATTTAATTCTATAGGTGGGGACACTGAGGCTCAGAAAGGGGCTGGACCTTGGCGGGGCTTGTCACGTGGCTGGGGAGGCCAGAGCTGAAACTGGTACCCGGGCAGGCAGATCCTGGGTCCCAGTGGTACAGGAATAGGGGGCCTTCACTGAGGCAGCCTTTACCCCTACCCATACAGGGACCTGGAACGGAACCACCAGGGTGGCCATCAAAACCCTGAAGCCAGGCACAATGTCTCCAGAGGCCTTTCTGCAGGAGGCCCAGGTCATGAAGAAACTAAGGCACGAGAAATTGGTGCAGCTGTATGCCGTGGTGTCTGAGGAGCCCATCTACATTGTCACGGAGTACATGAGCAAGGGTGAGGCCTGAGCGACCGGCACGGAGATGTGTGACAGTCCCTTGCTAGGCAGGAGGGGACACACTTCACTTCCCCCCAGATGTAGCGTGTACATTTTATTTTATTTTATTATTTTATTTTATTTTATTTTATTATTTTTTAATTTTTTTTAATGTGTATTTATTTTTGAGAGAGAGAGCGAGTGCGTGAGCAGGGAAAGGGCAGAGTGAGAGGGAGACACAGAATCCGAAGCAGGCTCCAGGCTCCGAGCTGTCAGCACAGAGCCCGACGCGGAGCTCGAACGCACGAACTGTGAGATCACGACCTGAGCCGAAGTCGGGTGCTCAACTGACTGAGCCACCCAGGCACCCCTTATTTTTTTATTTTTTAGAGAGAGTGTGAGCTGGGGAAAGAGGCAGAGGGAGAGAGAGAGAGAGAGAGAGAGAGAATCTTAGGCTCCACGCTCAGCATGGAGCTCGATCCCACGACCCTGGGATCATGACCTGAGCTGAAATCAAGAGTCTGATGCTCAACTGACTGAGCCCCCCATGCGATCCCTAGAGTGTACATTTTGTTTTTATTTAAATAATTTTTTTTAACGTTTATTTTTTGAGAGAGACAGAGTGTGAGCGGGGGAGGGGCAGAGAGAGAGGGAGACACAGAATCCGAAACAGGCTCGAGGCTCCTAGCTGTCAGCACAGAGCCTGATGCGGGGTTCGAACCCATGACCGTGAGATAGTGACCTGAGCCGAAGTCGATCGCTTAACCGACTGAGCCACCCAGGCGTCCCTAGAGTGCACATTTTAAAAGGTGGAATGGCATAGAACCAACTTGTCGTGTCAATGGAAAGTCAAACCAAAGGTGGCCTTTCTCATTTTGTTTTTAATAATTTCCCACAATGCATCTTGGCTCCCCAGTTTGCTGGTTTTCCAAAGCCATTTGCCATTATGTGGCTGAAAGAAAAGTCCCCCAACCCTCCAAGCAGAGCCACTTCTAGGTCAAGCCCCTGGCTTGACCTTTACCTAATTTTTAAATTAGTTAAACGTTTCAAAATTCCGCTTTTGGGAGGTATAATTTACAAACGATAAAATACACCATGCTAAGTGTCCAGTTCTGTGAGTTTTAACAAATGGACACGGTGTACCCCTTACCACACTCAAGATGCAGGAGATCTCCGTCACCCCGGAAAGCTCCCTTATTTTCCTTTGCAGACGGTACCCTCCAGCCCTAAACCCAGGCAATAACTGATATGCCTTCTGTCATCATAGCTCTGTTTATTCTAGAGGTGCACATATTTTATCTTCTACATCCAAGCGTCGCCCTTATCGCCCGTGTCACTAGTTTGTTCCTTTTTTTATTGCCGGGTAGTGGTAGTGCGGTACAGGGATGGGCCACGGCTTCTGTTCTCCTGGAGGTGGACATTTGGCTGTTTCCCGTCCTGCTTCGCCTTCTGAGTGACAAACGCTGAGTGAGGCTTTGTTCAGAGATGGGTTCACGTGAAGTCCGCTGTGCCGCTTGAAGCAGGGCTGGCCGGCCCAGGTGGGCAGGATGTGTGGGGACCTCTGCTTCCTGGCTCAGGGAAGACAGGGCTGCTTTCTCTCTGTCCAGGGAGTTTGCTGGACTTTCTCAAGGGGGAGACAGGCAAGTACCTGCGGCTGCCACAGCTGGTGGACATGGCTGCTCAGGTGAGTCAGCCCCGCCCACCTCTCATGGCCTTGGCCCTAGAGCACTCAGACCCACTTAGCTCAGCCCCCTCCAGGCAGCTTGCCTTGACTGCCGCCCACCTCTCTGATCTCACCACATACATTTACTACGGGGACCACTTATACGTGCTGTGAGTGGTGGCTCTGGGCAGAGATTGAAAGAACCCCTAGCTGGGCGTCAGGAGTCAGTGATGCCTGTGGGGCCTCACACCTCAGTTTTCTTCTCTGTAAAGGTTGTTCAGTCACTCAACAAACCTGCATCGGTACTTGCTTGCTGTAAGTGGTGCTCAACAATCTTTTCCTCATTAATCCTTATCACAATCAGGGGAGGTAGGGATGGCCCTTATTCCATTTGACACATGAGAAAACTGAGGTTCCGAGGGGACTCGGCACAGCAGGCAGGACCTGGCACTCATCTGTATCTGTGGGGCACCTGGGGCCTGCCTCTTCATCGTCACCCTGCTTCCTGGGCGGTCTTGTCTTGTGTTTCCCCTTTGCCCTTGCCCTTTGTCCCGTGTTCCCTATTCCCGCTGAACTCTGGTCCTGCTTTTGTGCCAACGGTGTTTGTTGTAAGCTGACTTCGCTTGCCTGAGGGCTGGCAAGGGCAGGGCATTTGGCTCCCCACCCTGGGCACGTGACTCGTGACCTGGAAGGGGGCACGGGGTGGTCCCTGAGCCGGGTTCCCTGGGTTCTGCCTGCAGATCGCCTCGGGCATGGCCTACGTGGAGCGGATGAACTACGTGCACCGGGACCTCCGTGCTGCCAACATTCTGGTTGGAGAGAACCTCGTGTGCAAAGTGGCCGACTTCGGGCTGGCTCGGCTCATCGAAGACAATGAATACACCGCCCGGCAAGGTGGGCAGGGTCTGCGTCGGTGCCAGAGGGCCCTCTGCAGGCACCGTCATGACGTTCTGCTGAGCCTCCCCTGAACTTTCTCCCTCCCGCAGGTGCCAAATTCCCCATCAAGTGGACAGCTCCAGAAGCGGCCCTGTACGGCCGGTTCACCATCAAGTCAGATGTGTGGTCCTTTGGGATCCTGCTGACGGAGCTCACAACAAAGGGACGGGTGCCCTACCCTGGTAAGAGGGCTCCTCGTGGCCCATCTTTGTTCCCTGAACCCCTCTGCCCTGGTGACCTGGGGCAAGCCATACCCCTTCCCAGGCCTCAGTTTCCTCATCTGTAGAACAAAGAGGTTGAGCATCTGATCTTAGAATCTCTCTGGTCAGGGCTCTCAGCCCCTGGGAGGCGACCTACCCATGGTCACACCCGCTCTGTCCTAGGCTGGAGGCACTCTCGGTTGTTCTCCTCACATCTTCCCCCCGTCCCACTTTCCTCACCTGAGCCAGCCACCTCATACCTCCTTCTACCCACAGGGATGGTCAACCGTGAGGTGCTAGACCAGGTGGAGCGGGGCTACCGGATGCCCTGCCCGCCTGAGTGTCCCGAGTCCCTGCATGACCTCATGTGCCAGTGCTGGCGGAAGGAACCAGAAGAGCGGCCCACCTTCGAGTACCTGCAGGCCTTCCTAGAGGACTACTTCACGTCCACCGAGCCCCAGTACCAGCCTGGAGAGAACCTATAGGGAGCACACTACAGGGCCAGACTGGCCTCTTGGCTTGGATCCTGGGCTGGGTGGCCCCTGATGGAGGGTCTTGCCTCCCTCTGCCTGCCCGCATCGATCCCCTCTGTGGGGCTGAATTGCCAGTGATGAGGCCCCTCCCTCTTTTGTGGCATGGAAGGGCTTGGGGCCTGGGGCAGCCTTGAGGACAGGGTTTAAGGCTGGCACAGTGACTGCGTCCCGGCACCTGCTCCAGCCATATGCGTCCTCCCTGCCTTCCCTCCTGGAGCTCTGTGTATCTCAGCAGGAGGAGCCGGGAAGAAGGACGGGCTGAGGGCACCCTTTGTCAGCCTCAGTCTGCTCCTCACGTTGACTCCTTAACACTTCCACGTCGCCCCACGTCTGCCTCCAGAGCTGGCCGAAGAGCCTTTCCAAAGAGGAGTGATGGGCGGCTGGCCCTCGGCCTGCCCGCCACCCTGCCCTTTGCCGTCCATTTCGGAAACACCTGTTGGTGGAAGCTGCTGGGTCCAGACCCCTCTGCCGTGGCTCCCAGGCTGGGCAGCTGAGGCTGAGCTTGACTTGATGATGGTGGGTGGGGTGGGCACCCCCCTCCAATCCTGTTCTTAGACCCAAGGGACCCTTCGAGATCACCAGTTCCATGCCCTCGTAGCACCCGTGGGGAAACAGTCCAGAGAGGGGATGTGACTTGCCCACGACCACAGAACAGTTCAGGGTTGAGGTGGGTTTGGAACCCGGTGCTCCCTCTGTCTTCCTCAGGAACCAACAAGATTGTCCTTGGAGGCACCATGGACAGACTGGGGCAGCCCAGGGGACCAGGGGCCTGAGGCTGAGTTAGAGATAACAGAGCTTTGCTGCCGCTGCCTGACCGGCGGGACTGTTGGTGGAGGGAGGGAGTGGAGACGGGCGTAGGGCGCAGCTGAATGAGGGGTGACCATGCCAGTGTCGGGGAGTAGATGTCGATCAGAGTGAGAGTGTTTTTTTCATCCTTGGAGCTAGCCAGCCATGAAAGAGAATGAGCTCCCAGGCTCTGGAGGCAATCAAACCGAAGTACAAGATCCACGTGGTTGGGTGGTCCTAGCCTCAGGAGGGAACCCCAGGTTCTCCTTCCCCCGTTTGTCCTGTGTCATTTCAATGCCTGGCCCCTGCTCCCCTCCCCCAGTTAGCACCCCTTAACCCATGAGTAGGAAAGGAGTTCCTATGCTGGGGGGTGGTGGGTGTCGAGTTCAAGTGTCCACTGCCATGCACCAGGCCTGGCTTTGTGACCTCGGGTGGCCCCCTCCTTCCTGTCTGGGCTGCAGCGTCTGCCTCCATGTGTGGCCGTGGCCTCTGCGACTTCTCTGCTCCAGACCCTGTGGCCTGGCGTAACCTTGGTGAGCCCAGCCTGGGGCGTCGGGAGACTCTGGCCCTCGCTCTAATGTTTGGCCTTAGGGTATGTGGCGACTCCTCCCTGGGCCTCAGGTACCCCATCTTAAAAGGGGTGGCCGACAGTTTGTGGGCATCTTGCCAGGGCCCCTATGTGTGTGTGTGTGTGTGTGTGTGTTATGTGTGTGCACGTGTGTGTCCATATTTAACATGTAAAAATGCTCCCCGCTCTGTTCCCCAGACATGTTGTACATTTCACTCACAGCCCCCCATCACAGCAATAACATTCCCGCTGCCAGGGGCTCTCGAGCCAGCCGGGCCCTGCCAGCGGGAAAGGAGGCCAAGCGGTGCCTGCCTATGAAATTTCAACTTTTCCTTTCATACATGTTTATTACGCAAGTCTGCCGTCCGTCCCGGTCAAATCTGGGCTTGCTTACCCCGGCGTACTCTCAAGTCCCCTTACGGTTGCCTGGGGCCCTTTGTATGAGGTGTCCTAATACTGTTCTTTTTTTTTTTTTTTTTTTTTAAATAAACAGTGTTTTGTAGATTTCAGATGACTATGCAGAGGCCTAGGGGACCCCCGGCTCTGGGCAGGGCCTGGGGGTCCCGAATTCCACGGCCCAGGCTTGGGGGGAGGGGGGGATCCAGAATTGGTTGTAAATACTTTGCATATTGTCTGATTAAACACAAACAGACCTCAAAGTGTGGCCTGTGGTTTACTGGGCATCCACTGTGTCCTGGAGAATGAGAGGGGTGAACTGTGAGGGCAGACTGTAGTCAGAGGGGCCTTTATTCGGGCCGCACTGGTGGCCAGCGGGCTTCAGGCCAGGGGGAGACATGATCAGATTGGAGACAGCCACTTGGGCATGTGGCCCTGTGTGCGCCAGCACCTCTGTTTGGGGAGTGGGCACATCTGTCAGGAGTTCTGCTTGTGTCTGAGATGCACCGGGGGAAGCCAGGACTCCCAAAGTGTGAGCAGTTCAGGACGCCGATGCCCCAGGGGGAGGGTGGCAGTGGACAGTCTGGGGGCCAGGTGGGGCTGTTGGGCCTGGGTGGGGTTGCAAATGTGCTCAAGGGGAGATGTGGCCGTGTGTATGCTGTGTTGTTTCCCAGGAGCGCTGGGCTGGGCTGGGGTTCTATCCACAAAAGTCCTGGGCACTCTAGGGAAAAATCCAAAGACCTTTCCTCTCCTCCCTTTTCCCCCACCACTAAAGGGACACAACCGGGCAGTTCATTTGCAACAGTCTTTACGAAGAAATTTATTTTACATCACATGACACATGCATCTGTGTGTCACCTCTGGCCATCGTAATAGTCTAATTAAAAACAAATTTCAAGATTAGGACATTTCTCTCTGCAGTAGTATTTCCACAAGCCAAAAACCATAGTATCCAGGTCAGAATGGACACACAGAGATGCGCACACAGGAGCAGGGATGTTTGTGTTTGTGGCTGAGCCTTCTGTTTGCTCCTAGGAGTGTGTGCCTTTGTGTTTGTGTGGGTATGTGCCTGGGCCAGTTTGCTCGTGGGCATCTGTGTTGGTGTGTGGACACGCGTCCTGGTGGTCTGTGAATCTGGGTTCCCGGCAGTGTGTGCCTAGCTGTATGAACCTTCATATTCACCTGGGTCTGTGACCGGGAGGTTGGACATCTGTTTGCCCAGGGCTGTGTGCATCTGTATACACACATATCCGGGTTGTGTGCCAGCCTGTGAGTTCCCGGGGTGAGTGTGTATGTGGGCATCGATGGGGTATGAAGCCAGCGAGTCTGTTTTCTCCGGATCAGTGTGCGGGATTTGTGTGTATTACATGGACACGTGCCATAGTTGGTGCCTGAGGTTCGGGCTCCCGGGGCCAGTTTACAGCTGGGTTCTGGGGGCTCGGAGGGCACAGAGGGCGCTGGCCACTCCTGGCAGGGCCCAGGTGTGCCTGGGTGGGTTGGGGGAGCTCAGGAACGTGTGCCAGCAGGCCAGGGATGTGCCCCATCCCCGAAAAGGATGGGGACAAAGTGATCCCCCCTGCTGGCAGGTGGGGACTACACTTGAGCCGTGCTGGGGGGCGGTCGAGAACCACGTGGGGGAAAGGCTCTGAGCCCCCTTTCTCTGCACCTCTCTGTCTATCTTGGTCCGTGTTTCTCTGTGTTTATCTCCCTCTGTGCCTCTCCGTCTCTGTCTGTCTCTCAATCTCCTGCCTCCAGCTCTCTGTCTGGCCCTGGCTCTCTGTCTCAACACTTTTTTTTGTTTCTACCTATTCCCCCCCGACACTGCTCCATAGTTCCCAGTGTGTTTCTGTGTGCTTCTGATTTTCTTTCTGTCTCTGTTTCTACGTGTGTCTCTATGTTTCAGGCTGTGGCTGGTTTCTCTTTTTCTCTTTGCCTGGCTGCTGTCTCTTTCCCTAGTTTCTCTGTCTCACAGATTTTCTTGCTTGTCAATCTCTCTGACTTCTGACTCTTCCTCAGGCCCTCCCACACCCCATGCTTTTGCCCAAGCTCTTTCCACTGTGGAGAATACCCTTGCTTTTCCCTCTGCAACCTGGAAAACTCCTATTCATCCTTCAAGACACATCTCAGAGGCCACAGACCACCTCTTGGAGCTTTCCCTGACCCCCTGAAACTTGCAAGGGTTGTTGTGTCTGTCCACACAGCTCACCCGCTGGTACAAGAGCTTGAGGGACCAGGGAAGGTCGAGCTGATGCACCCAGATCTGGCCCACGTGTCTGGTCAGGGAAGGGAGGCAAGAAAGCTGGTTCCATCTCTCCCACCTCTTGTCTCTGGCTCCTTCTCTGGTTTTGACTCCTCACTCTGGGCCTCTGTCCAGTTCGCTTTTGCTCGTCGCGAGAGAGACAGAGAGGAGAGGTGAGAGATGCGCGGTCTGGGTGACCACCGTCCCGTAGCCCCTCTGCTCCTCCTGCAGCCCTCTCCTGATTCTAGCCCACTTCCGGGGACTGGAGACCCTGGGACCCCCGAGTCCTCTCCACCTTCCCTTCCTGATTTCAGTGGTTTTTCTCTTATTCTGCATGTATTTTTTTCTCTGAGGAAAATGAGAGGTCTTCCCTCATGGAGAAAATAGTATATATTCCTTATGGCGGAGTAGGAAAGATACAGAAAAGCACACACACGGACAGACCCTGATCTGTGCCCCAGACTCATCCCTCCCGCCCAGAAAGGGTGGGGCACGTGTCTGTGTCCCAGGTCCATTCAGACCCGTCATCTGTTCTCTGCCCATTGGCCTCTGTGTCTCCTTGTCTCTGTCTGTCTCAGAGGGAGTCTGTCTGTCCTCTGGCTCACATTCACTGGCTCTCCCCGTGGGCTGCTGGCCTGGTCACTCTTTCATACGTTTGTGTGGAAAACTGGTATTGAAGATTCGCCCTGGGCCCAGTCCTGTAGGGGCCCGTGTAATGTGTGAGCGGCCGTGCCTGTCTGTGTATCTGCGTCAGGCCTTCTGTGCCGGGTCCGTCTTTCTGGGCCCCTCCCTGCCTCTGTTCTCCGCGGTCTCGCTGGCCTTCTCAACACCCCTGCGCTTCCAGGGGGTGCGGTGTGTGCACCACGGGCATGCAGTGGTGGGGCACGTGTGTGTCCCTGCTCCCTGCTGCCTCCCAGGCTGTGGCCTGTGCTGCCTTCATTCTCTTCATTCATCTTCTGCTCCTGTCACCCCCTTCGCTCCCATGAAACTCTTACCAGGCCCTGTGCTGAAGGTGTGTGCGCACACACACACACACACACAACGTACGCGTACGCGAGGTCCATCGTCTGCATTTTCTCTTATCTCATCTTTCATCTTTTCTCTTGTGGGCTCCAAAAAAGCTGCGGTTTGCAGAGAGAAAAAGAGACACTAACAGAGACGGAAACACAGAGACAGAGATGGCAACAGCCAGGCAAAGGGGTCTCGGGTCAAGTTGGTGCCGTGGTGGGGGGAGGGAGACAGAGCTCTGTCCATCTGTCTGTTGTTCATCCGGTCCTCGCCGTCCCCAGCCCTCCACACCCGAGGGCCTTTCCCACCCAGTGCCCGGACCTGTGCTTCCCTCACAGTGTGACCCATGGGATCCTGGATCTGTGTCTCCCCACCTAGCTCTGCCAGCCTGTCCATCTGTCTGTCTTCTGTCTGCTTCTGCGTACCCTGATGCCTCCCCCTTGCTGTGGTCTCATTGACTGTTCATCTTTGTCTTTGTCCCATCCCCCCGGGTGGGGTGCGTCCGTGTGTCCACATGTGTGTGGCTGGATCTCTGTGCCACTGGGTCTGTCTCTGCCTCCCACCTCCACGTGTCTGCACTTTTCTTAGTGCGCTCCTTCCCCGTGACTCCTGGGACTTGGCCTCTGGGGTGAATTTTTGCTCAGTCCCCATCCTGGCCCTGGACTTAGTCCCGTGCTCCCTCCAGCCTCGGCTTCAAGGCCTCCGTCCTGGACGGTTTCCCTGGCGACCACGCCCTGGACACCTCCTCTTTAAATGTCCCAAACTCAACTCACCTGTGCGCTCCCGCAGAGGGGCCCGTTAGGCCTTCGGTGGGCCCCAGTTAGCTTTGCCTTCGTGAGCCCCTTCCTCCGTAAGAAACATTCAAAATTATATTACAATATTGGTGTAAAGTCAAATATGTGAATATATATTAAAGCGTTGTTTGAGGGGCGTGTGGCTGGCTCAGTTGACAGAACATACGACTGTCCATCTCTGGGCTGTGAGTTTGAGCCCCATGTTGGGTGTAGAGTTTACTTAAAAAAAATGAGCTAAAAGTTTATTTGTCTTCTTCTTCTTCCTTTTTTCACTTTATTTACTTATTTTGAGAGAGAGAGCAAGCAGGACAGGGGCAGAGAGAGAGGGAGAGACAATCCCAAGCAGAGAGCACAGAGCCCTACTTGGGGCTTGAACTCATGAACCATGAGATCACGACCTGAGCTGAAATCAAGAGTCAGACGCTTAACCGACTGAGCCACCAGGTGCCCCTATTTGTCTTCTGATTTTAAGAAAAATTAAAATGTTTTGTGGGCCCCTAAAGTACTGTGGGCTGTAGATTTACTGGGCATGTCCTCTGTGGTAGGCCTGGTAAATGCTGCTCCTGGCACATTATGTGTCCTCTTAACCTGCTATCTTCTCCGTTCTTTCTTCTGCATTCTGCCCCCTGTGGTTTGCCCTTGACCTCGGTGTGAGTGCATCAGAGCAAGGTGACCTGTGTCAGCCCCTCCCCCACTGTCTCTGTCTGTCTCTGTCCAGCTCTCTCTTGCCCTAGCAGGTTTGTCCGTTTCTCTGGGGTCCCTCCGTTAATTCACTTATTCTCCCAACACGTGGCCCTCCTGTCTGTGTGTCCGGCAGGGAGCAGGTGTCTGGCTCCCCCTCTGTCCCGAAGGCCTTCTGGCCTCCTGGCTCTGTATGCTTGTCGAATTTCCGGTGCAGGCTGTGCTCCTGCACCCCGGCCCCTTGCCCTGGGCTGGAGGGTCAGTGTTCTCTCTCACCCCCACCCAAGTGTTCTGCCCCCCTCAGTCTCCGTCGTCATTATTCCAGGGGCACCTGCTCTACTCTCCACTCATCCCTCCCCCCCTCCCCTTTTACCCTCTGCCTTCGGTCCACATTCACCCTGCTGCTCTCTAACTTTGCCTTCGCTCAGGTGTGTGAGCATCCGCTCCCTCCCTGGCCCATTGGACCAGTTTCCACGAGGCACCTGCTGTAGGTCCCGCCCTGGCTGGGCTGGCGGTTCAGGGGTGAGGGATACCCTGTGTGGGACAGATGAGCGGAACAGATGGTCCTGGGAGAGTAGGGGTGGGGTCCTGAGTGTGAACAGAGGGTCCAGAGGGCTCCCCGGGGAGGCAGAGCTGAGGGAGGCCTGGGGGCCAGGAGTACCAGGTGGGGGAGGAGGGCAAAGAACAAAGGCCGGGAGCAGGGAGGTGGCCGAGCTGGGCCGGGCTGGCCATCGAGTCACCACATCCTCTGTCTCCTGGGGCTGCGATCGTGTGTGAGGCAGCCGGCCCGACAGACATCCGGACGGACACTGGGAGAGAGCGAGAGAGGCGCGTGGAAAGCTCCTGCTTTTTCTGTGTTTATCTCCCATCTCGCTCCTCTCCTCTTCCCTCTGGGACTTATCCGAGTCTTGTCTCTTCTCTGGGCTTCCTACGTTTGTCTACGTGCGCGTGTGTATGTGGCACGTGTGTGGCCTGTGTTGCGTGTGGATGGGGTGCGTGTGGCATACACGGTCCCGTCCTGACTCCCTCACTGTTGCCCGAGTCCAGCAGGGGCTGTGTGTCCCGTGCGTCCCGTGCGTGCGACACCTCTTTCATTCCTCCTGACTCAAACCGTCATTTGCACCGCTCTGAAGAGGCAGCCCCGGGGGAGGGGGACAGGTGCCTCCCTCTCTTCCTCAGCGGAGCCTACTCTTCAGCCTTGTCATTCAGGCGCCGTCTCGGGTTTTCTCTTTCCAAACTCCTCTCTTGGGGTCGTGCTTCCGGTGGACTTGAGACTCATGTGTCCCGCTTGCACTTGTGTCTGTCTGTCGCCTCTCCCTCCCACACGCTTTCTCCTTTTCTCTCTTTGTTTTCCTGTCTTTCTTTGTCTGTGCGTCTCTGCCTCTGAGCTTTAGCTTAACTCTTTGTGTTCCCCAGCATTAGGTAGTTTTCCCACTCAGATGTGACTGCACAGTCGTGTGTGTGTGTGTGTGTGTGTGTGTGTGTGAGAGAGAGAGAGAGAGAGAGAGAGAGAGAGAGAGAGAGAGATCCCCTCTCACCCTTTTGCTCTCTACTCGAAATCCCCTCTCCGGCTCCATCTGGATTTTTCAAGACACTCTGGTTATCTGTCTCTCTCCAACTTCCCCCAAACTCTCTCTTTTTCTCCTTCCACCTCCAGCTCTGAGGCTCTGTGTCCGGCATTTGCTTTCACTCTGTAGACAAGCATATGGTGATCTGCGTCTCCATCCATCCGTCTGCGTGTCTGAGAGTGATTTCTAGGCCCTTTTCCTAACCCGCCTTCCTGGGCCCACTGGTGTCTCCCCCTGCACACCGCTGGGCCCTCTCAGCACCTACGCCGGCCTCCGTCTCTCTCCCCTGCCCTTCTGTGTGAGCTCCTGGGCCCCTCGCCACCTCCCACCCCAGCCCCTGCACCCCTCAAGGCCCACCCCAGCCTCAGCACCATCCCCACCCACTGCCCCCACATGCCTGCTTCACTGTCCCCAACAGGTCACCCTGACCAGGCCATTCCGTGGCGGTAGAATGCTCCAGGAGCCCCCAGCCTTGAGTGTCTCCAGCTCAAGGGGCCAATGTTGGTGATTTCCTTCCTGCCCCATGGGACCCCCTCCTAATTCAGGTCTCTCCGGGAGTCTCTCTTTCCGTGGGAGGGTCTAGGCATCAGTGTTTCTTGGTCACATTACCTTTTTACGTTCCTTTTCATCAGACTTTGTCAGGCTCTGTTCTTACTGGGCATCGTTGTGTGTGTGTGTGTGTGAGTGTGTGTGTGTGTGTGTGTGTGTCCCCATTCCTCCCTCCCCATCTGACACATACTTCTTTCCTTCTATCTCTTACCATCTTTCTCTCATTAAAAAAAATGTAACTTCCATACCATAAAATGCACAAATCTTAAGGGAAAAACCTCAGTGAATGTCACCCGTGTCTACACCTGTGGACCCACTTTCCCGAGCCAGACCCGGACCTCGCAGCCCCCAGCAGCTTCCTTCTCACGCGACCACCCGCCCCCACCAAGGGAACCGCTGTTCTGACCGCTTCTGTTTACTCTCGTTGCTTTACGTCGTTGTGTGTATGTGTGATGTTCTGTCTGTCTTAGAACTCTCTTAGCTGTTGCTTCCCTTCTGGGAGTCCCTCATCTTTGTTCCTTCCTTCGGTCAACAATTGAGTCCCTCCAAAGACAGGCTGTATGTCTAAATCCCTGCCTTCCCTCTCTCTCGCTCCCTCTGCTTCGTAGCTAAGTCATTATTGAATTCTGCTTCAATTCTGTGCGTCACTGCAGGAGTGTGTGTGTGTGTGTGTGTGTGTGTGTCCCGCTCACCCACTGCCTCCCCCTCACTCACTGCTTCTCCCACCTCTGCCTCTCTCTCCTCTCCCGCTCCTGGGGGCTCCATCTAGATTTTTCCAGGTGAGTCTGGCTCTGTTTCTCTCTCTCTCTCCTCCTTTCTTCCCTCGCTGTCCCCGAGGGGTGGGTGAGAGCTGGCTGGCACCGTGCCTGTGTGCGTGTCCACCTCTGCCGCAGCTCCGGCCTCACCCCCTCCCGCTGCCCCTCGCACCTCCCCTGCCCCCTTTGCAAACTCTCTCTGCCCACAGTGGATCCACTGCCATCGGTCTCTGGCCGGGATCTTGGAGCTAAGCCCCTGACCCCTACCACGTCCACCTCTCCCACTGTGGAAACCCCTCCCCTTCCTGTCCCAGGCTGTCTTCACACCAGCACCTCCCTCTCCCTCCCCCTTCGGCTGCATTTGTTCTCAACCTCCCCAAACAGCTGGCACCATGACCTCTCCCACCTGCCAGCAAACCCGGGGCTGACTCCGCAGACCTCAGTGACTCTGCGTCTCCTGACTCTCCCCCTACCTTTCGGATGCCTCCTCCTCTGCGTCTTGCCCTCTTCTCCCTTCCTGCCCGAGTCTGGTGACCTCACTCACTCTGGGCCTCACCTCTCCCTTTGCGTGGCCCACCCCCAGTCTGCAGATCTCCTTGTACACCTGCCTCCTGGACATTCCATAGGCACCACTACCCACTCAGCACCCGGGTCCAGGCCCTGGGCTCGTCCTCGCTCCCCCTGCCCCTCCTTGCCCACTTCCTGTCCACATGGTCCCCCAAATGGGCCTCGCCTCATTCCGTCCTCTCCATTCTAACCTTGCCTTCGCTCGGGCTTCGTTTTCTCCCCTGGGCTGGGTGCCACAGTCCTCACTGGCTTCCCTGTCACCTGCCACCAAGTGCTCCGGCCTGCCCTTGGCCTCCCAGAGTGACCCTCTGACATCAGGCAAATTTGGTCGTGCATTCACTCAACAAACAGCGGCTGAGCAGCCACCGTGGGGCAGGCCTCATACGTGGCTTGGTGCTGTCACGTGGAAGGAGACCCTGAGCCGGCGGGGGTGGGGGCTGGAGTGCAGCCCGTGGCCTCAGCTACTCTTCCTCCTCATCTTTTCACTTTTACCAGCCTCCCTTCCTTCTGTCTTGCCCTGTGGCTGTCGCGCCCATCTCTCTCCAGTGTCAGGTGCGTCTTTCCATCTGTTCCAGAGTGAGGGTCCTTACACCTCTGTCCACGTCAGGCAGTTTGAGATCTGCCTGTCCATCTGTCCCTGAGCACCAGCGCGCATATCTGGTTTTCCTGTGCGTGTGTGCATGTGTGTGTGTGCGTGTGTGTTTCTCTTTCTGTTGTTTATCTGACAGCCTGTGTATCCTGACCTGGGTGTCTGATTGTTTCTATGTGAACGTCTCTGTGTGTCTTTGTCTTGTGTGTGTGTGCGTTGACCAGTCCCGTCAGTGTGCAGTGATGAGGGTATGCGGGGATGTCTGTCTGTCTGTATGTCAGGGAGGGTCCCTCCTGGACACGTCTCCATGTATTGTGAGGATCACTGAGTCTCTGGTCATGTCTCCCGAGTAGGGGTCTGTCTGGGGGATTTTGTCCGGTGTCCTTCTCCGGCTGGGGGCCGTGGAGACGCCATGGGCTTCCTGTCGATCCGGCTGGCCGCAGATCCCGTCGCCTGGCCGCCTACCTCACAACTCGTGCCGCCCCTCCTCTTCCTTCTCCGCGTCCCCTCTCCCCCTCCTGGGGGCTTTGTTGGGGTTGCACGTCACCGTCTGTGTCTGGCCGCCTTGCAAGCCTGCGAGCAGGCTGCGTGCGTCACGCCTCGTGCCCAGCCCCGGCTGCCACCGCCGTCCCCTTGTGCGTCATCCTGGAGCCCCTGGCGGTGTGGGGGTCTTGCCTCGCAGCTCAGCAACCCCGGCTCCCTCCCACCCTCTGTCTGAGCCTTTCCTGAGCTGTCTTCTCCTTCCTTCGTGCGGCAGGCCTCCATCTGGGTTCGTGCAACTGTCTGAGGCTCCCTAGTCTCACCTCCTGTTAACTTTCTGCTGCTGGCGAGTTTATGGGGGGATCTTCAGGGTTTACTCAGTCTTTGGTCAACAAACCCCACAGTGGGGAAGGATGGGGCTGGGGGCCTGACGTGCCTCTTCTTTTCCTTCTGTCCCCCTGTCCTCACTAGGGTCCACCTCCCTTAAGGGGCGTGTCTCTGTAGAACCAAACTGGAAAACACTCACCTAGATCCATGTACGCACGGGAAGGCTCTTTGAGTCCCCTTCTGTCATCCCCCTCACCTCCCACCGCTCCCTCTGGTCCAGCCACCTTGACCTTGTCTTTCCCTAAATATGACATGCTGCTCCCACCTCAGGGCCTTTGCACTTTCTGTCCCTGCTGCCTGGAGGGCCCTTTCTTGGGATCTGTGTGCCTGCCCACCCCTTCAGCTCTCTGCTCCAAAGCCCCCTCTTCAGAGAGGCTTTCCCTGACCACTTGGTCTCAAGCAGCATCCTCCATTGCCCTCCTTACCCCTACCCTGCTGCACTTGTCCTCAGAGCACTTGTCACTCCTGGCTCTCATCCTATATATTGTTATTTTGGCTTATCTTCAGTCCTTCGTGCTACCGCGCTGTGTGCCCCAGGAGGGCAGGGACAGTCTGTTTGGTGCTGGGTCTCCAGCATGCAGAAAGCACTCATGTGTGATGATCGAGTGAATGATCTAGTTTCTAAGCCCTGTCTGGCCAGGATGCAGGGAAGTGCCTCCTCTTGTTCCCCCCTATCTCCTAGTTCCATCCCGGCCTTCCCGATCTGCCGCTCTCCCTTGGCTAACTGGCCCCAGCAGCCTTCACTTGGTGGCTCAGACACCTGCCTCCTCCTGGTCTCCCCGTCTCAGGTCTTCCCCCATTCTCCTGGCAAAGCAGCGGGGAGGGGATCACATACTCCCGCTCGAGCCCACCCCCACCTCCTATAATGTCTCCTGCTTTCAAGCCCCTCCCCTGCCTCAGCCATAACCCCACCCCTCATCTGCCTTCAAGCTTCTACACCTTTGGGTTTTTTTTTTAATGTTTTTATTTATTTTTGAGAGAGAGAGACAGAGTGTGAGTAGGAGAGGGGCAGAGAGAGGGGGAGACACAGAATCTGAAGCAGCCTCCGGGCTCTGAGCTGTCGGCACAGAGCCCGATGTGGGGCTCAAACTCATGAACCGCAAGATTATGACCTGAGCCCAAGTCGGACGCTTAACTGAGCCACCCAGGTGCCCCCCCCCACTTAAAAAAATGTTTTTATTTATTTTTGAGGGAGAGAGAGAGAGAGAGAGAGAGTGGGAGAGGGGCAGAAAGAGAGGGAGAAGTCTCTCCACCTTTGTACGTGCTGGTCCCTACACCCAGAAATCCCTTCCCCAAGTGTCTGCTTAGTGAACACCTACTTTAAGAAAATTAAACAGGGGCACCTGGGTGGCGCAGTCGGTTAAGCGTCCGACTTCAGCCAGGTCACGATCTCGCGGTCCGTGAGTTCGAGTCCTGCGTCAGGCTCTGGGCTGATGGCTCAGAGCCTGGAGCCTGTTTCCGATTCTGTGTCTCCCTCTCTCTCTGCCCCTCCCCCGTTCATGCTCTGTCTCTCTCTGTCCCAAAAATAAATAAACGTTGAAAAAAAAATTTAAAAAAATTAAACATTTTTTTTATCTTGGTGGAATTCATATAACAAAATTAATCATTTTCGTGAAGGGCTTAGTGGCATTTAGTTCATCCACAATGTTATTCGATCTTTGTCTAGTTCCAAAACCTTTTTTTTTTAGCACTCCCAAAGAAAATCCCACACCAGTTAAACAGTTATTCCCTGTTCTCTCTCCCCACTTCCCGTCCCTGACAACCATGGACCTGCCTTGTGGTCTGTGGATTATCCGTTCTGGATATTTCCTATAAAAGGAGTCACAGGAAAGGTGACCTTTTGAATCTGGCTTCTTTCACTTAAGCATTAAGTTTTTCAAGGTTTACCCACATTGTAGCACATATCAAGACTTTGTTCCCTTTCTATGGATGAATAATAGTATTGCATGGTATGATTTATCTACTGTGTCTTTTGAGTCTCAAAGGACCCCTGTCGAAGGCTGGACTCTCCCTTCTCTGGCCCTCATGTTCCTGGAATAATCTGGGCTACCTTGGGCTGGCTGCATGCCTTTTCCATCTGTGGCTTCTGGAAAGAAGGGGCTTCCGGAATAGATTCTGCCCCACCATGTGCTGCTCCAGGCTCTGGGTCACCCAGGCCCAGGATGGCACTCCTCACAGGCGGGTGCGGGCCCTTCTGTGAGGGAGGGTGAGGAAAGGCAGGGAAGACGGAGGGACCCATGTGGCCTGGCCCCTCGGCCTCTCCTCTCCCCTGCCTTCCCCTCTTCCTCTGAGAGCCTCAGGTCCCCGTTGCGTCTCCCCCTGTGTGCGGGTGGCTTTTGTCCATCTGGTTGTCTGTCACGCCTCCTTCTCTGGAGCATCCGCTGGCTTTGTGCTCCTTTTAAGCCTCAAATGCTTTTCTCTGTGCATGTCTGTGTCTCGCTGTCCCCTTGCTCTCGGTCAGCCTGACCATTCATCTGGCTGTCCCACCACACTGCACTCTTGCTTTCTCTCTGCTCCAGCCCTGGGAGTCATTGTCATTCCCTCCGTGTGTGAGTCGCGCATGCACACACACACAACCCCCCCAGAAGGAGAGAGGGAGTGAGAGAGAGCCCCCGCCCCATGGCCCCTCTGCGGGTTCTCGCTTTTGTGCTGTGTCTGTGAGTCACCGGCTTTCATCCCTCAGTTCAGTCACCACCCCTCTGGTGCAGGGCTGCTCATGCTTGCTCGCGCACGTGTGTGTGTGTGTGTGTGTGTGTGTGAGAGAGAGAGAGAGAGAGAGAGAGGGAGGGAGAGGAGAGGAGAGGAGAGGAGAGGAGAGGAGAGGAGAGGAGAGGAGAGGAGAGGAGAGGAGAGGAGAGGAGAGGAGAGAGACCCTCCTCTCCCTCTGCCCTCTCTCTGTGTCTAAGGTGGCTCTGCCCTGGCACCGAGGTCTCTCTCGGCCTCTCTCCGTGTGTGATTCCGCGGCTCCGTCTGACTCTCTGGGTCCCTCCTTCACTCGTCCTCACCGCTAACTTCATCCCTCTCTCCCCACTGCACCTCTCTCTCCGTCTCTCTGCTCCCCTGCTCTCTCCCTCTTCCTCCTTCTCTGGGCCTCCCTCTCCTTCCTCCTGGATTTTTCCAGATGTGCCCATGTTTGACTGTCTCACGCCACGTGTCTCGTGCCCTCCCCCCCTCAGGCTCTGTCTTCTCCCCTTCCTCCTGATCTCTGGCGCACGTGTGCACACGCGTGTGTGTGTGCGTGTGCGTGTGTGCTTGTCTGTGAGTGCGCCTTCACGCCTGGGCCTCCTTCCACTCCCTCTACCTGCTCCCAACCCGCTGGAGCTCCCAGGGGGTACTGCCTGGCGTCTTGTCTTCCCACCTGGACCCCCCGGCTGTCACCTCACCCCTCCTGAGGCGCCTGAGGAGGGACCCCTCGCACCCCCATGTTTGCCACAAATATGAGACCTGGTCCCCCAATTGCTTCCGAGTTGGGGATCCTCATCACCCCCCTCTCCGCTCCCCATACAGTAAGCCCTCCTGCAGACGCTGTCCCTGAGCGGCTCTCATCCGGCTCCTCTCCCTTCCTCACCGGGCCACCCCATCTCTCCCTGGGCTGCCTCTGCGGGTCTCCCCGCTTCTGCTGCCATCAGGGGTCAGAAATAATCCCCGCCTTCAGTGCTTAAACCCTGTTGGAAGAACAAAGCCAACTTCCAGGCCTGGCCTCGCCCTGCGGCCGCCTCCCATGTTCTGTGTCTCTCTCTCTGTTTCTGTCTCTGTCTCTGTCTCTCTCACCACTCACTACTGCTCCCTGTGCTCAGGCTTTGCGCTCTGCCTGGCCAGCCGGCCCACCTTCACCCCACTCCTTCTCCCTCATCTGTCTGGCAAACTCTTCTTCCTTCCCCAGGGCCCTGCTTTGTTTGAGCTCTGGGGCCCTGGGACCCTTTTGGGGGAGACTCTTCCCCTGCCTGAGCCTTTGGTCACCCCAGATGTGCCACTCAAGACTGCGGTGGGCTTGAGGCGACCAGTCTAATCTTAGGGACCTGCACACAGTCGGCAACCGTAAATGCACCGCCAGCTTCCTCCAGGAGCTTGTTCTCCCTGTGTGAGTGGGGATGTGTTTGGAGGTTTGGGGTTCAGTGCCTCAGTTTCCCTACTTCCCCCTCCTCCCCACTGCTCCGTGTTCCCCCTCCTCATGTCTTCCCACAGGTCCAGGTGCGTGTGTGTGTGTGTGTGTGCGCGCGTGTGCACGCCTGATCACCTCCTCCTGCTTCTGCCCGGAGGCTTCGTCTCCATTCCCTTTTTCTTTCAAGGCACACGTTCTTTCCTGAGCGGAAGTAATGCATCCCTCTTCATGATACAACGCTTAGAAACTACAGAGAAGCACTGGGAGAACAATAGAAGTCCCATTTCCCAGGAGGAGGGGACACTGGGAGCATACCGGGGAGCGGATCCTAAACCGGGTTGTGTGTGCGTGTCCCTCTCACACTCTCTACTTCCCCTCCTCTCTGTCTCGCACGCTGTTCCCGCCTGAGGCTCTCACTCCCTGGTGTGCATCTGAGCTCCCACCCTGTGCCTCTCGGAGCCTGTCCCTCTGTCCCTGGGGGTATCACTTCTGCCCGGCCCTGGGGATTCCCATCCACAGTCACTTTCATTCATTCATAAAACCCCCTCTGCCGACTAGGAAGTGTGTGCCTGTGGGGTAGCATGCCCCTCCCGTTGCCCATGTCTCACTGAACTTTGCCCACGCTCTATGAGCTCCGGGGGGGTGCATGCCGCGGGGGGGGGGGTGTCCGTGCGTCTGTCTCCCTGGATGCCCATCTGCCTGTCTGCTTGCCACCTCCCTCTCCTGCAACCTTTTTGAATTGCCATCTTTCTTCTGCCCCATCCCGTGTGTGTGTGTGTGTGTGTGTGTGTGTGCATCCCTCCAGCCACTCTTGCCCCGCTGGCTTCCTTTCTGGTTTCCTCACAGTTTGCTCTCCTTCTACCTCTGTCGGCCACTCTCATTCATAAGTTCTCTTGCTCATTCAAAACATAGAGCATCATTAAAAAAATTGTCTGCCAGGAACACAGATTGCGTGATTACCTTTGCAGTAAGCTCTAACGACAACCAGCGTAAGAACCGTGAGGGTGTTGGACTCCCATTGTCGTAGCATCCACGCTGAGTCACGCCCTGTGCTAGGTCTGCGTGAGTGTGTCTGTTCACCCGTCTCCCGTCCTCCCTGCCTGCCTCGTCTTTCTTCTCGTCTCTCCCCTTTTCCTTCCTTGGAGATTTCTGGACTCTCACTCTGGCTGTTCACGCTGGGAGCAGAAAGAATGGTGTGTGTGTGCGCGCGCGCGCGTGTGTGTGTGTGTGTGTGTGTGTGTACTTTGTTCCCCTCCGTGGACGTTTTCTCTCTTTTGGAAATGACATTTATTGCTTTCCTTTGGTGTCAGAAGTAGTACGTGTTCACTGCAGAAAAGGTGGAAAATCCCAAAAAGAATGTGCAGAAGAGTATAAAATAAAAATCCCCTATAATTCCACTTCCCAGAGAGAAAGAAGCCACGGCTGATTTGGGGAGGTCTTTTTACAGTCTCTTCCTGGTGCCTCTGAACCTTTTCTTTCCCCTTTCTCTTCACTCTATTTCGTCCTCTTCTCACTCATTCGTTCCTTCAGAAGCCTTTGGGGGGTCCCCACTTGGGACACCCCCACGTGTCTCGGTCAGCCCAGCTGAACAATTGGAATGTCTTTGTCTGGGAAGGTCTGTCTGTCCCGACAGTCTCACTGAACTTTGCCCCCACTCTGTGAGCTCCGGGGGGTGCATGTCGGGGATGCGTCTCTCACCCTGGATGCCCATCTGCCTGTCTGCTTGCCTTCTCCCGTCTCCCTCTTTTCCTCTGGGGCTTCATCAGGTGTGTGTGTGTGTGTGTGTGTGTGTGGTGGGAGAGAGGAAGCTAGACAGAGAGAGTGAGCAGAAAGAAATGAGGTGGGGGAGAGACAGAGAGACCCGAGGTCCTCTCTTTTCCCTTCCTTGTGTCTCTCCTGCCTTCCTTTCCTGCCTCTTTGGTCTCAGGTTCCTTGAGAATGAACATGAGCTAGAGCTTGGGGGGTCGGGGGAGGAGAGTGCAGGTGGAGGACACAGGTGCCGGAAACTGGGCAACATTTCTGGAAGCTGTCCTTGTGCCTTGTTTCATCCTTGTGAGGGCTGGGAAGTGCGATGTGGTTTGTGGGAGCAAGAGGCGGGCAGTCTGGAACCTCCCAGCCTCTCCCCAGGGCCCGGGTTGCTTCCCACTGAGAAGAGAACTATCTCCCTCCAGGTCCCTTGTCCCCCTGTTGGTCTCTCTCCGCCCGCCCCTAGGGCCCTCACCTCCATTCCGCTCTGGCTCTGCCTCTCAGGCCACACGGCAGACGAGCTCTGGACGTGGGTGCCGACGCCTGGGTCACGTCTCACTGTGGTCCTCAGATTGGTGACGTTCAGCGGAGCCCGCGTGTCCTCGCCAGCAAAATAGGGATAATGAGAGTCGTGAGGCTCAGAGGTGATGGATCGTGTAAAGGACGCTGGTTAGTTCTGGCTGCCACCAAGCTGCCCCTCCCCTCTTCTCTCTGCCCGAGTCCCAGCCGCTTCCCTCTGTGGGTCCGTTTCACATGCCCCTGCCTCCCCCTGCCCCCGCCATACACGACTTGTCTCCCAGCAACAAACTCTGTGCTGGGCCCGGGTGTGTGCACACGGGTATGCACAGCCGCTGAAGTTTCCTTGGGTAGCTGTCCCAGCTCCTTCTCTTGTCCCTGCTTCAGGGCCCCCACCGCTCCCTTTCCGTGCACCCATCTGGGGTCTCTGCAGGCCCGCACCAGTCACCTGCTGTCGGCACCCAGGCGAGGCCCCTGCTTGACTCTTGCCTTCCAACACCCGCTCTCGAGCCATCCGGGCTTCCTGCCAATTCTGTCCCCAGAACCTCTCCCTGAGGTGGTCAGAACCCCACCCCCGACCCCCGGCCCTGGGCCAGCCTGGAGTTTCCTAGGTCCCCTCCACTAGACTGTGGTGACTTTGAGGCCCCCAGGGGATGGGGCAGGCTGGGTGCGGGGGGACAGAGAGGGGGCTCACAGCCTCGGAGCCTCCTCCTCCCCAGGGAGGGGGCATCCAGGGGGGACTTAGAGTGTGGATTCCAGAGCCTGGCAGATGGGCAGTCACTGCTTCCTGGTGGGACCTTGCCCCTGTTGCCTCAGTTCCCTGAAGTCCAAGACAGAGGCAGGAGGAAGACTGAAGAATGATGGGCGCCTGGGTGGCTCAGTCGGTTGAGCGGCCGACTTCGGCTCAGGTCATGATCTCGTAGTTCAGAGTTCAAGCCCCGCGTCGGGCTCTGTGCTGACCGCTCGGAGCCTGGAGCCTGTTTCGGATTCTGCGTCTCCCTCTCTCTCTGCCCCTTTCCCGCTCATGCTATCTTTCTGTCTCTCTCTCTCAAAAATAAATAAGTGTGAAAAAAATTTAAAAACACAAAAAGAACGAAAGCATGTGGCCAGCGCTCAGTGGGCATTTGCTGCAGTCCCACTGTGGTTGTTCTCGTCGCTGTCCCTCTCCTCAGGGACTGGGGCTCCAGATCCGTGATGTAGTGGGTGCTCCCTGCCTGGCATTTGAATGAGTGACTCAGAGCAACTTGGGGAGGAGGCCTGACCCAGGCAGGCAGACAGACAGACGGATGGGCAGAGGCGCATGTGTACGCGTGAGCGGGCACACGCCAGACACGTGGCGGGACTCACCCTCCGGTTGGAGGGACGTTGAATTCAACCCCAGAGAAGGTTGTGAGGAAGAGAAAACCAAAGCTGGGGAGTGGGTGGGAGAAAGACCCCGGCGTGTAGCCCAGGAGCCCGAGGCTGACCGGGGCTGGAAGGGGATCTGCCGTGCAGAGGGCATTAGGTCTGTGCAAACTGGACCCACAGTGAAAGAGAGACATACACGCAGAGACAGAGGCGGAGGGAAGGAGGGACAAAGAGACAGGGAGACAGAGGAAGAGAAGGAGAGGGCCAAAGGGTATCAGTGACCCAGGGAGAAACAGAGAGACGCACGGAGAGATGTAGAGATCTAGAGACAGAGGGAGAGACGGAAGGATACACAAAGAAACGAGAGAGAGAGAGAGAGAGAGAGAGAGAGTCAGGGAGTAGTGTTGGTGACAGAGACAGAAGGAGATAGGGAGATGGAGAGAGAGAGAGAGAGAGAGAGAGAGAGCAAGACACACACACAGAAGACAGAAACAGAGAGGAGTGTGTCTGTGTTTGTGGTGAGTGTGTGGGTGGAAGGGGGGATGGGGGAGTCAGAACTGCACCAGACCCCAAATAAAGACAGATACTCTGTCAGTCAGTCAAACGTGAGCTGGGGTCTATCCTGTGCCAGAGTAGGGGACCCAGAGATGGCCCAGCCCACCCTGGTCCCAGAGGGGATGGCAGTCAGGAGGAATTCTGGGTTTTGCCTGGTGGGCCACAGGGAGCTAGTGAAGGTTGTGGAGCAAGGGCGTGAAACTGTCACAGTGGTGGAGTTGGGCAACATGCCCTCTGGCAGCAGTGAAGAGGGAGGATGGTGAGGGGCTGTGAGGGGCCAGGCAACAGCTGGGGAGGGAGGAAGGAGGTGGGTCCACCCAGGTTGGGCTCTTCTGAGGTGTCCAATAGATATTCATGGAATGAGTGGGCGAGAGAAACCATGGAGGCCTGTGGGTGGTGGGAATGGGGGAGGAAAGCCTGGGGACACTGGTGGCCTTCAGCAGCACAGGTGCCCACCTTATCGGCGTTGGCTATGGCTGTCCCCTGGCCTTCTCCCGTCCTCAGCCCGTTTACCTGGCTCTCTCCTCCTGCTCCGTCATGGTGCCCCTCCTGTCAGCCCCACGTGGGCATCCTGTCCGGGGCTCTCATGAGCCTTAGGCACCTCCCCGTCGCTGCCTTATTCTTTCACACCAGTCTATAGCTGAAGAACTCGGCCTTGAACTGCATGGTCCATTTATATGCAGATTTTTTCAGATAAGTATACTGCAGTACTGTGAATGTGTTTTCTCTTCCTTATGGTTGGTTTTCTTAACAACTTTTCTCCGCTCTAGCTTGCTTCATTGCAAGAATTCAGTATAGAATACACAGAACTCCAAACTATGTGTTAATGGATGGTTAATTGATGGTTATTGGTAAGGATTCAAGTCAACAGTAGGCTATTAGTAGCTAAATTTGGGCGGGGAGTCAAAAGTTATACGTGATTTTCAGTTGCGTGTGGGTCAGTGCCCTTGATCCCTGAGTGGTTCACGGCTCAGCTGTGTTTCTTCCGTGCCTGCCTCCCCCACCAGACCGGGGGTGACACCGGGGTCCGGCCTGATACGCAGTCTGGAGCTCTGACATCGTCCGTCCGGCACAGGCCAGACCCTTGGGGGGGGATGCTGGAGACTAGCTGGAATAATGAATAAACCTTCTTTCTCCCCCTGGCTAATGCATCCTCCCCCTTGTGTGCATCCTTCAAGGCCCAGCTCAGAGGACCCTCCTTCGCTAAAGCCTTTCCGGACCCCCTGTTAGGAAGCGGCCCCCTCCCTGCGTTCTCTCACACGTGCGGCTGTCAGAACAAATCTCAAGTCGCATCCTCGTTCTCTTTTTGTATGTCCGCCTCCCCAGAGGCTGCAGGTCCTCAAGGGCAGAGCAAGGCAGCCTATGACAACGACAACAGCTAATTTTATGTAGTACTTAACTACCAGGCCAGAAACCACCCTAAGTGCCTTCCACGTGGCTTTTCATTGAATCGTCACAACACGGTATGTTATTACCCCCATTTTGCAGATGGAGAAACCAAGGCTCAGAGAGGTTAAGGGACTTGTTCCAGGTGACACAGCAAGTAAGTAGTGGAGGTGGGATTTGTCCGGACCGCCTGGTGCCAGAGACACCACCTAAGTGACTTAAGATGATAGGCCTTACGCGTTTTTCTCTCAGAGCGTAAAGGGTCCCGCAGTCTTTCTCCTTCCTGCAGCTCCTGTTCTGCTCTGAGCACCTTGTGCCCTCACTCCGTACCTTCTCCTGGGCAGTACATCCCCGGCCCGCTGTGCGGGGGCCCTGAGTTTCTCCCCGCGGTCCGCGAGGATGGAGACACATGCCAGCACCCCCCTCCCCCCGCTTTGATTCCGTGGCCCCCAAACATGTTTTTCTCCTGTTCTCATTAGCACCCACCGGCTGCAGCCAGGAGCCCTGAGTCGACTCTGACTCCTTCAGCTCCTGCCGCCCACGGCCATCTGTCTCTGCTTCCTGCTGACTCTCCCTCTGGGGCCTTTCCTGGCCCCCCACCTCTGCGCCCACCCCTCCACTTCTTGCTCCGACACCCGTCACCTTCCCAAGTCCCCCCGGTCTGTAAGCAAAGCCTCCCACGTCGCGTTCCTCACGGGGTGTCTCGAGGATCAGACGAAGTTTGAAAAGCTGTTACGGCAGGGCCAGGCTCACGATCCATAGCTGTTATTAAAGATTTTCCGAATGAATGAATGAGCGAATGACCCAGTGGGCGCACCGTTCCTCTCTTCCTGGCCCTCCTCTCAGTCCCCGCTACCTCCTCCACCACTTGGGCCGCAAGGCAATACTTGTTAACGTTTTGGAAGGATGGCTACACTTTGAAAAACTTTGGATCCCTTCAGCCAGCGTGCAGATCCCTCCCATTCCAGAAAAGGGCTCCTCCCTTGAACCTATCTTGCCCCCAGCTACAGTTCCGGCTCCGTCCTCTCTTCTCAGTACAGCTTAGGGAAGGAATTGCCCCCATCGGCCCTCCACCTGCCGCCGTCAGCACCCCCACCCAAGGGCATCAGTGCGGCCTCCAAACCGTGGATTCAAGGCACACGTACGTTTTACTGGAACTCTCAGGCAGCATTTCAACACCGTTCTCTGCTCTTAGGACACTCAGCTCCATGTCTCCTGTGCTGCTGTGACTGGCCACCAGAGAAAAGCTGGAGAACCCCTTGTCAGTGATGAAATGTTGGCGAGCCCATGGCTGTCATCGGATATCTCTCTGTCTCTGTCTCTCCTCACTTCCTTGGGACTCTAGATTCATCCTGTCCTGTGATTTGAACACCCAGCAAGCTTTATGTGGATGACTCCCAGCCAGGGCCTGGACACCAGACTCTCGCGCCCAGCTGCCCTCTGGACATCTCCATGTGGAAGCGCATGGGCAACTCAACTTGGACATGCTCTCAGGGAGCCCTGGACTTGCATCCACTGAGCTTGGCCCCTGCCCTGCCTCCCTCACTATGGTGACCGGGACAACCACCACCCAAACCCAAAACAGGGGCCCCACTCTCGACATGCCACTGCCCCTCATCCCCAGGACTGTGTCCCCAGGCCTCCCCATTTCTCCCTCTACCTGTTTCCCTGCCCTCTGTTTCAGTGACCCCTCAAATATTGACGACTCTCTCCTGCCTAACCATGACCTTGAGCCCTAGATCTGTATGGTCAGCCATCTCCTAGATGCTTCCACCTGGGTGTCCCTCGGCACCTGCCATTCCACGTGTCCCAAAGTGGACTCAGCATCTTCCCCTACACATGCTCCTCCTGCTGGGGTCCCTGGGTTGGTAAATAAGACTACTATGTGATCCTCTCGCACCACTCTTGACTCTGCTTTGCACACTCTGCCAGTGCTTTTCATTGGCTGGTGATTTGCCAACCTCCCACTGTGCCCCCTCAATCACTGAGGACTGTACTTCCTGGGTCTGCCCTCTCTCCATTCCTAGTCCTGGGGCCATCCTTGATGACTTCACACCCACTGGATGGAGTAGCCAACACCATGGTCTTGACCTCCCAAGTGCTGACCATCTTGTCCTCCACCAGACCTCAACCATGACCACATCCTTGACCTTGTCACACGATAACAGCTCCAATCTGAAGCCCAGTTTCAAGCCATCCCACTCCCTGGCCATCATCCGCTGTCACCCCATCTCATTGTTCATTTCCTGGCTTTGATCTCAACAAGACCTTGGAAGTCAGCCTCCAACCATTCTTTCTTTAACGCCTGCCCCACTAATTAGCCTTTCATCCCCACCTTGTTACTGACATTGCTCTTGGCAAGATCACCAGTGCCTCCTGTCCTGTTGGATCCGGTGGTCAGTTCTCAGTCCCCACCTTCCTGGTCCTATCAGTGACGCGGCATGTGGTCGAGCACTCCCTCAGTTTCGGAGCATTCACTCTTCTTGGCTTTCATGATATGACGCTCTTCTGATTTTCCTTCTTGGCTCTTTGGCTGGATCCTCCCATTTCCCCCAAACTGCAAATGGCTCCCTTCTCTTCTTCGTCTGCACACTCTCCTCAGGGGATCTCATCTGGTTGGACACAGTCTCCATTTGCTGATGGCTCAAAATCTCTAGCTACCCCCTGACCTCCAGACTGTACTGCCCATTCAACATTTCTACTCGATGCCCTAGAGGCCTCACGAACTTGCTGTGTTCTAAGCTGAAATCAACCATTCTCTCTCCCCCCACAAACCTGCTCCCTCCCCGTATCAGCCAACTCCCTGAAAGTCATCCTGGAGTCCCTTGTTGCCTTCATCACTCATACCTATCCATACTCAATACACTAGTACGTCCTGGTAACTAAACTTCCCAAAGATTCCAGATCCATTCTATTTTCTTCACCCCAG
Organism: Lynx rufus; assembly: GCF_022079265.1. Lineage (NCBI taxonomy): Eukaryota > Metazoa > Chordata > Mammalia > Carnivora > Felidae > Lynx > Lynx rufus. Next base: position 22,166,113 of record NW_025814896.1, on the reverse strand, counting down.
CTTGCTCCATCCAAACTCAAGCTCCCATCGCTTCTCTGGGACAAGAGCCCAGCCTTCTCCCTGGGCTCCCTGCTTCTGTGTCAAATTCATTCTCCATCCACAACCGGAAGGATCAGATGACCACCACCTGCTCGAAACCCTCCAGTGGTTTCGCATTGTATTGAGCATAAAACCTAAGTTTTGTGCCACCCCCTGCAAAGTCTGACACGGTGTGGCCCTGACCACATCTCCAGCTACGCCTCCTGCCGCCTCTCCCTCTTATTCACTCACTTCCAGCCCCACAGCCTCCCTGCTAGCCCTCCAATATGCCAAACTCATTCCTGTCGCAGGGCCTTAGCTTTGCAGCTCTTTTATCATGGAAGCCTCTCCTCCCAGAAATTCACAAGGCTGTCTCCTTCCTCCCTGACCCTCTGCTCAGATCCACTTCTTCAGGGAGGCTTTTCCTGATCATCTTTTCTGAAGTACCCCCACCTGCACCAGGGCTCCATCTGGCCACCCTGCCTTACGCTTCTTCTAATTCTTATCAATATCAGAAATGATCTCAACTTACAAGGCCTTTTTTCTGCCTTCTGTACTGGAAGGTCCATTCTGGGAGAGCAGGCACAGAGTCTGTTCTGCTCTCTGCTGTAATTTGCTCACTCAACAGTGTCTGGCTCATCGTAGTTGCTCTGTAAATACTTGTGGGTTATACGTATGAATCTGATTGGCGATCAAGTCCCGTCAAGTCTGTTGATTTGACAGCTCTCACCTCTGCACCCTCCACCCCGGCCCTCTGCCTCCCCACCTTGCTCGACTGTGCCTTCTTCATTCTCTCCCAGCCTCTGAGTTCTCCCTCCGAACCCTCACAGATGTGGTCGTCCGCTTGTGTGTGGATCATCCTGTGTGTGTGTGTGTGTGTGTGTGTGTGTGTGTGAATGTGAATTCATACCCACACCTGTGTGTGCGCGCATCTGTGTCTGTCTCACCACTGGTCGTGTTTCTATTTCTCTCGCTTAATGGGTTTTATCAAATTTCTGATCTGCTTCATCCGTTCATTCCTTTGTTAATCTATTACTTTATGGAGTTATTCTGTCTTTAAATACCTTGTGATAGATGCAATGTTAGGTACTGTAGGTGTGTGCTGTGTCCGTGTGGATATATGTGAATCACTCATATCCTGGACTCTTTATCAGGTTTTGTTCTCATCTCTAGAATACTCCATTCATCCATCCATCCACCCACCCACCCACCCACCTATCCGTCCTCCATCCATTCAGCCATACACCCATCCGCCCATCTACCCATCGTCTGACAAATGCCAGATTCTGTACCAGTGAGTAAGAATGCGAGTGCTTGTGCACAGTGTGCCTGTTTCTGTGTCCCTGCTGTCTGTCTGAAGGTCCCATTCTCCCTTCCCCCCTGCCTTTGGGCAAAGCCACATTTCTTTTATTTCTACAGAGGATCCTTGGTGAATTTTTGCACTGAGTCTGTGAGCATTTGTGCTATGCATGTGTGTGCATGTACTCAAGCTGGCTGACCTTCCCTCTCAGCTCTCTCTCTCTCTCTCTCTGGGGCTTGTGGAGTTATGTTCTTTCTTTGTGACACTCTCACTTCGTGTGTGTGTGTGTGTGTGTGTGTGTGTGTGTGTGTTTGAACATCTGTCAGTCTCTCACGTCTTTCCCTCTGGGGCTTAAGCTGAGGTGGTTCTCAGTCTCTGGGTCACTGTCATTCACACTTTGTCCATTTATTTGTTGATTCATCCACAAGAGGTTTATTAAACACCTGCTTCATGCCAAGACCCGGGCCAGTCCACAGTGTATGTGTGTGCTGTGTCAGTGCACGGCTGTCTGCTGTCCACCACCTGTCTCCTCTCCTCTCCCTCCACCTGCCTTCACACCCTGGGGCCCCCAGTGTGTGCCCCGGACCCCACTCTCCTTCTGCACATGCTCATCCTGCCCTCGGTGCTGACAGCCCTGCAGGCCACACAACGTTTTTGTTCATAAGTTGAAAACTCAAAGCCAATCCCCAGCTGGCCTTGGTACTTCAAACTCAGCATATGACACGCTCGTCACATCATTTCCGCACCTCTAATGGGTTTCTCTCCCTGTTCTCATTAGCGCTGTCATTGCCTGCCTGGGTCCACAGCCAGGAGCCCCGAGTCATCTGAGTCCTCACTCTCCTGCCGCCCACAGCCCATCTGTCCTCTTTCCTGTAGAACCTTTCTCCAAAAGCTTCTCAGCACCCCCCACCCCCACTGTCTTATCAGCCGCTGTCTCAGCCTGGGCCCAGGGAACTGAAGCATCTATCCACCCACCCATCTATCCATCTATCCATCCATCCTTCCATCCATCCATCCACCCACTTATCCACTTTTCCATCCATCCATCCATCCATCCATCCATCCATCCATCCACCTAACAAACTTGCCCCGAGCAAACTTGCCTCAGCATCTCTGCTGAGGACAAAGTTCCCAAAACCATGTCCTACAGGAGCTCAGAATTTAGGGAGAAGACAGACCAATGATCAGCGCATTACAAGATGTGTGATAGGGGCTGTCCCAAGACTTGATGTCACTGTGGTCACTACACTGCCTGTGTTTGGGGGGAGGGGTGACATCTGTCTTATTTGCTTTGGCCACCTTTTCAGACCTTCCTCCTTCCAAATCTCTAGAATTGGTGCCCCCCAGGCTGTAGTCTGCTGTCCTTCCATGAGCTCTCCTACACCATGTTGTCCATGCTCAGGGCTCCAGAGACCACCCTCCATGCAGAAGTTTCCTCATGTAAATCTTCCTCAGCCCCATTCAGATGCCCCAGCAACATCACAGACTTATCAAGACAGGATCAAACTCTTCATCATCCGCACCCTCATCCATTGTGCTTACTCCCCATCTCCAAGACCAAAAATCCAGACATCACCTTCTTTTTTCCTTTGCCTTCCATCTCCAATTTAACTCTATTTTTTTTTCTGATTCCTCCTCCAACATCTCTCTCCAGTCTTCCCCCTTGTTCCTCCCCATCTTCATGGTCAACTTGGTTGCCCTGACCATGGCTATTCTCTCCCTTCTTTCCAGACTCCTCTCATCTGGGGAACATGATCACTTCTCTTTACCTGGGGAGAAACAGTCCATCTTTCCCTGTCTCACTTTTGTCCACTGTCTTCTTCTATCTTCAGAAGAAAAATCTTGGCTTTACCTTTGATGCCTCCACTGCCTCTGTACCCACCATGATGCTTGAGCAAAGCCCTCTACCAACCTTCTGTTTGCCAGATACACCGTCTCTTTTCCCTTACTTATCACGATGGAGAGAACTCCATGGATGTCCCTTAGGCTCCTCCTTACTGTCAGCAAGGCTACAATAGCCTCTTTCCCTTCCCCTTCCAAACCCATCTTTCAAGAATAAGGCACTGTGTCCTTTTTGATGAAACTCCAGATGACCCCTCTTCCTATATCCTATCACATCCCCATCGTATCACAGGAGCTCTTCCCCAGTAATAATCAGGTACCAGACTGAACTCTGCACTGATCTCTTGTTTGGAGGTCAGCATGGGATGGGAGAGGGCAGCTAGGGAATATTTGGGGCTGGGTGGGAAGGAGGGTCGGACAGACGGATGCACAGACAGATGGAAGTTGGGTTTCCTCTTCCTCCTTGTTCTTTACCAGTGCTCATTTTCTGCCACCCCATTCTCTTTTTTAAATAAAAATTACTTTTCAGTCTCACCAGTGATATACAAGTGCATTGTCCTCTTGGAAGATTAAAACATTACCTATGAAACTAAAGTCTCTTCCACTGTCCCCCTCATCCTACATCCTGGTCCCCAATCCCTTTCCCAAGTGGAAACTAGAGTTATCAAATGAGTGGGGAAAAATCAATCACACACTCATGTGCATGTGAACACATGCACACGTATGCACACACACACACACACACACTCCTAAAAACCAGCTGAAATCATACTCAGTGGTGAAAGAGTGTTTTCCCCCAAGATTGAGAACAAGGCAAGGTTATTGCTTTCACCATTCCTATTCATCTTCGCATTGGAAGTCCTCGCCAGTGCAATACGGCAGGAAAAAGAAGTAAAAGAACATACAGACTGGAAAGGAAGAAAAAAACTGTCTCTATTGGTGGGTGATATTTTTGTTTACAGAGGGATTTCTAAGAAGAATCTCCCAAAAAGAATCTCCAAAAAAGCTCCTAAAACTATTAGGTGAGTTTACAAGGTCATGAGATACAAAATCAATACACAAAAGTCAATGAGTAATTGGATATGGAAGCAAAGATATTCCTCTAGAAAATGCCGAGTATGGTTTGGTGAAGAGTATTCAGAACACTGTTGTCCTTGTTTTTAAAAGAAATTGCCTCATACTGTGAGTATTATTCTCCAGTGAGCTTTTACACTCAATGGCTCTCCGAGGGCCCTGTTTTCCCTCTTAGAACATATCTTGCAGTCAGTTCTTCCCCTCTCCCGTGCAGGATTTCAGAGAAGGGGCGCACCGGAGTTTACTTAGCCCTTCCTTCAAGGATGGACATTCTGCTCGCTTCTGCTTTTTCACCATTACAGCGAAGGCTGTTCTGAACACATGCACATCTCCTTCTGGCTCCCTCTTCTCTAGGATCTAGGGGCCCTCCAGCCTGTATGTTCATCAGCGTCGTGGGGCCTCGGAGAGCTCTCTCTCTCCTTCCCTGCCTCGCTCCCTCCTTTCCCGCCTCATCTTCCCCACGTCTGTCTGGACTTGGCTGTAGCTCTTGAGCCTGTGTGTGCCTGTGTGTGCTGCGTCTTCCCCACTCTGAATGGGGATCGGTAAGGGTCCCGTCAGGAAATCGTAGCCCGAGAAAGGCCCCCGAGAGAGGAAAGCTCCTCAAACTATCCTAATTTGACTGTGACATTGATTTCCTGACTGATGTGGCCCTAGCTCCTGAGTGTGTGTGCGTGTGTGTGTGTGTGTGTGTGTGTGTGAGGGTCCCACATCCTCCCCGCCATCCGCACATTCTCCCGGCCACCATGCACCCGCCCACAAGGACACACCTAGCCTGTTCCAGCAGCAGCAGGGCGTAGGCTCAGCACGTGTGTGTTAGAGTGTGTGCCCGTGCACGTGCCTGTGTCACCGGCTGTTTGCCTGTCAGTCCCCGAAGGTCCCCTCCCTTCTTTGTTATGTTCTAACTTTTCAGCGGACACATCATCCTGGCTCCTGTTGCCTTCGTTTTCATCTTTCTCTCTCAGCCATGCTCTTTCCCACTCTCCTGAGAAGCATCACTCAATTCTGCTCTGAGTTTGTATGTCATTCCTGTAGTGTGTGTGTGTGTGTGTGTGTGTGTGCGTGCGCGCGTGCTGCTCACCCCCTCAGCTTTGTCTCTTTTTCTCAAGCTTGTAAAGCTTCGTGCTGTCTCCACGCCTTACCGTGTATGTGTGTGCACACATGTGTCCACATGCTTGGGTCGTGCGTCTCTGAGGCAGGGTCGCCATTGGGGTCCATCCTCTTTGTATTCTCAGTGACTTTTCATCCATCTACCTGTCCGTTTACCCAAAACATACTTGTTGAGCTGCATACTAGGGTCTGTCTGTCTGTCCTGGCTCTCTTTCTTCTCGGACTCCTCAGGCTTCACACATCCTTGCATTTTGGTGCCCCCAGGTCCCCGTTCTGGATCCTTCTCCTATCCCACCTGCTCCCTGGATGAGATCAGAGTCCTTTGCCAGACACCCCAGTGTCCCCCTGCCACCCAGACACTGCTCGTTCTCTCCCGTCCTGCCATGGATGTTGGACCCTCAAACCCAGCACATCCTCTTCCCAGGCCCACACGTGTTTCTTCCCGGCTCTCATTAGTGCCGCCACCTGGGGCTTCACAGCCAGGAGTCTCAGTCTTCTCTGACACTGTCCACCCCCTCACCTGCCCTATCTGTCCTGTCGACTCTCCCTCTGAAGGGCTTCTCCCACAGTTCCGTCATCAGCTTTGTGATGCCTGGACCATTCATCCCCCCATCTGTCCATCCCCCCATCCATCCACCTACTTATTCCATCCATCCATCCACCCAACAAGCTTGCCCCAAGTGTCCCCTGGGTCTCTACTGAGAACAAAAGCCCCTAAACTCCAGCCCGTGTCCTGCGGGATCTGAGTCCAGGGGGGAGGACAGACCAGTTATCGCCGCACTACAGGATGGGTGATAGGGACACTCCAAGACCTTATGTCACTCTGAGCATCACGGTGTGCGTGTGTGTGTCCATCCTTCCTGGTCACTTCTCCAGACCCTTTCCCCTCCTGGTTTCCAGTATTGATGCTCCCACAGCTGCACCCCCCCCTTCTGCTTCTCTCCCTCCTACGTTTCTGGATCTGTCCTCCTTTCCCGGGGGTTCAAAAGTCCCTTCCACAAGATGCTGTCTCACCTCAGTCCGCCAAACCCGGGTTCTTCCACTCAAGCCCCAGACCCCCGTGTCTGCTGCTCCCTCCTTGGCTCCACTTGGTGGTCCCCCCCCACCACGGACTCCCCAAGCGAGGGCCAAACTCTTCATCCTCTGACCAGAGCCATCCCTCACTTCAGAGCCAGAAGTCTGGCCGCCCCTCTCACTGCCCCCACCTCTAATCCGCCCCCCATTCTTCGCGATTCTTTCCCCACAGGCTTTCCCTCAGGTCCCCCGCCTCTTCCCCATCCTCAAGGCCAGTGTCATTGCCCTGGCAATGGCTGTCCCCTCTCCTCTTCCTGGGTCCTTGAGACAGGTGGATTCTTTCATCCCCTCCCACCTGAGAAGTGAGGTTCCTCTCTCCCTCCTGTTCTCTCTCCTTCCATCCACAGACAGCTGAAGAGGGAACAGGAGGCACGGGTCCTTTCTCCCCCCTCCCCTCCAATACACCTTCTGTGGTCAACGAATCCCCCCTCCCCAAGTTCCCTGCTACAGCTTGGCAAGATCCCCCACCTTTTGTTGACAAACGTGGCCGACCCCCTTCACTCTTCACTCCCTCTGTGCCCCTGGGGACCCCTCTGCCGTGGACACCGAGGGCTCTTGGTTTCCTCCCACCTTTCAGGCCACTCTCCCCCTGTTACTTTGGGAGGGTTTTCTTTCGCCAGCCTCCGTGGAGTTTCCGAGCTCCAGGGGGTGGGTCCTGGCTCCCATCCCCCTCCCGCCTCCCCCCCAGGCTTCCCTCTGCCTTGCTCAGCTCTGGCCCTGGCTTGGGCCGCTCTGCCTCTGCATGAGGGAGGCTCACTTCGGGGTGGCTTCCAGGGACCCCTCTCCTTCTCCCAACTCCCCAACACATGCAGAGAAAAAGTGCTTCCCAGAGAAGCCCCTGTTGACCCCTCTTTGAAGCCGTATTGGACCCAGTGAGCAGCCCCTGGGAGCACCAAGCACCGAACGTGCCTTCGTCTCCCTTCCCACCAGGCTCCTTGGGGCCTGGATCTGCTTTCTCCTGGGGTCTGTGTTGGAGGGGCGCCGGGCAGGAGGTGTCTGGGGACCCCTTCTCCTCTACCCCCTTGTTTCTCTCCCCCTTTTGCTCCATCTCTCCATTTTGAAAATAATTTGCAATTCCACAAGTGATAGAAAGATTGTTGTATTTGTAAGAAAGATTAAGGCCTTGAGTATACGACTGGTCCCCTTTGACCCCTGTTCCCGTCCCAGCCTCACAGGTCCCAGCAGGGAGCAGATGTCTCCTCAAATGAAGGGGATTTGAGGAGTGTATGTTTACAGAGGTACTGGGGTGTGGGTGGAGGCAACCATGAGGGGTGGTGCGCAAGCCCAGGGATAGTGGCAATGAGCAGTCATTACCACTGGGAGAAGTTTCCAGAACTGCGAGGAGAGGGCTGCCTTGAGGGGAGAGGGACACAGCAGCTTGAGCTCCAGGGGACCTAATGTGCTGACCTCTCCCCTCTCTCCCCCCATCTCCTGCTGGGTCCCGAAAGGCCAGCAGGAAGCCAGGGCTCAGGCCTGCAGCTCAGCCTCTTGGGGGCCCAGAGCAGGGAGGGGGAGGGTGGAGCTGAGTTGGCAGCCCCCTGTGTCACCCTGGGGCCTTCCTCAGGCTTTGTCCTCACCCACTGGGTTGCCCTGTTCATCTCTCTACCGCAAATGCACCTGAGCATCTCACGGGGGCATCTCGCGTCTGGGAGCCAGGGCCCGCTGGGCTGTATCTGTGGGGGGCTGTGTGCACCTCTCCCCCCTGCTCCCCTTGGGCTTCGTGAACTTTCCTTTGACATATCACCCTCCTCTCTCTGCCTCTAGCTTCTCTCCCTCAGCCTTGCCTCTTCCTGCTCTCTGGAGGAGCCTTATTGAATTGTGCTCTGTGCGTCATTCTTGCTGTGTGTGTGTGTGTGTGTGTGTGTGTGCACGCATGCTGCCTTGCCCACGGCTTTCTCTCTTGTTTCTGAGGCTTGTGGAGTTTTTCTTTGTGCCTTGCTGTGTGTGTGTGTGTGTGTGTGTGTGTGTGTGTGAAAACTTGTGTGTTCATGATTAAGGTCGGCTCCCACTTTTTCTGTCCTGCTTTATCTGTCTCTCTGTCTGTCTGTCCATTGTCCTTCCAGCCTTCTATCCCTTCACCCACACGTCCCTCCATGGCGCATGCGGAGGGGTCTGGACCAGGATCTGTCTGTCCGACCTGTTTCCCTTCTTGTTCTTCCTTCACTAGGCTTCCTCCTCCACCCGCTTCACACCTGGGGGGCCTCAGGTCCTCTCCTGTGTCCCTCCCTTACAGTGCGCATGTTGCCTCTGCCGTCCCTGGCCTCCCACTGTGCTCCTGGAGAGCCCTCTCTCCTCCTGGAGAGCCCTCTCTGAGCCATCACTGGCTGGGTCCGTCCCCAGGGGTCTTGAATTCAGAGCATCGCCACATTGTCTTTGGCCCCCAGATGGGGATCTCTTTCTGTTCTCCCTAGTGTCCAATGTCACTCCTTTCCTCGGAGCCCTTCGTCGTCTCTGACTCCCCCTCTTACCACTCGTGACCCATCTGTTCCCGCTTCTTGCCAAGCGACCCTCAGACTGCTCAGGATGCCTAACTCCTTAGCCCTGCCTCAGCAAGGACCCGGAGTCTTGTCCTGGGTGACATCCGCCCACCCACCCATCAGTCCGGTAGACACCCAACAAACGCAGGCGGACCACCTACTCTGTGCTCTGCTAAGGGCAAGGAGCCCAAAGTCCCCAGTTGTGTCCTGAAGAAACTAAGCATGAGAAGATAAGAAGGGTGATGAAGTCTCCCCAGGTCATGGTCTCCGAGCATCACGCTCAGGGTGTGCGTGCGTGCGTGCGTGTGTGATCTTTCTACGTTGCCCACTTCTTTAGACCGTTGCCCTCCTCATCTCTCCGGGATTGGTGCCTTAGCCTGTGTTCTCCCCTTTCTGCTCCTCTCTCCTGGCGAATGTTCCCTGGGCCATGCCGCTCACAGGCTGGGCTCCCGAGACCCCCTTCACTCACGCCTGTGTCCACCGAGGCCTCCTTTTTACGCCACAGGCCCACATATCTAACGTCTTTCCTCTCCATCTGGATATCCCGCCAAAACCCCCCGAGCTCACTAAGCCTGGGAGGAAACCCTTGACTTCCTATACCTCCTCTCATGCTCCCCTTTCTCTGTCCCCCCACCCCGGCTTTAGTTTTTGCTGATTATTCCTCTGAACCCCACCCCCTCTGATCTCCGTCTTCCTCTTCACTCGTCCCCATCACCCCTGGTCAGTGTGGTTGCCCTGGCAAAGCCATGTTCCCCTCTCCTGGGTTTTTCAGAGATGAACATTCACCTCCATCCACTGACCTTCGCCTCCCCCCTGTCTGCTCTCTCCTTCAGAGAGGGGACATTAGGCTCTGGCTTTCTCCTCCTTCCTCCCCATTCCTCTGTGACCACCTGCAGTTGACCTTGAGTCCACCACGGTGCTCAATTGAGACCTCCACTGACCCCTTATTTGCAAAACAGCATCCGTTTTTTTTTTTTCCCCTCTCTTCCTCTCCTTGCATCCACAGGAACACCTGACTCAGGGGACCGGTCCGGTCATGTGGCCCTCTGCTGTTCCCTTAGCTCCAGGGGTGATGAGGTCCTGGTTTTCCTCCCACCTCTTGAGCTGTGTGTCCTGTTTCCTTTGGAGGGTCCTTTGCTCTGTGATCTGCAGTCTCTCAGCGTTCCCCAGGACCTCTTCTCTTCTCTCCTCTTCTCCTCTCCTCTCCTCTCCTCTTCTTTTCTCTTCTCTTCTCTTCTCTCCTCTTCTCTTCTCCTCTTCTCTTCTCTTCTCTTCTCTTCTCTTCTCTTCTCTTCTCTTCTCTTCCCCTCCTCTGCCTGCAGGCCAGCTCTACCTCTCCCAGGGCCTGGGACCATTCGCACCTCGGCCACATCCGCCTGTGTCTGTGGCCCAGCTTCTTCTTGCTGAGCTGGGATCCCCACATCCGTCGGCCTGCAGGGGTGCCCCCACCCCCGGCCGCCACGCGTGGCCGCCATGGGCCTCCTCTTTTCCTCTCTCATCATCCACCCAGGAGACGTGTGTCCTCCCCACGGAGACGCCTGCTGATCCTTCCCTGAGGAGAGCACCCGCAGGGGGGCAGGGAGCACTCAGGCATGCGCAGGCTGGGTGTCTCTCTTTGAGCTTCTTGGGACCGGGTGTGCACGTCTGGGTCTCAGCCAGAGGGGCTGACTGGCAGCTGTACCCGGAGGAGAGGAGGACCAGACAGACAGATGGAAGCTGGGCCTGTCCAGAGGGGGTCTTTTCCGCCTTCACTTCTCTTGTTCTTTCTGCCCTTGCTGCCTCCTCTCCTTTTAAAATTAATACTGGCCCACGTAAGTGATACGCGAACACGTCGTCTTTGTGTCAAAAGTACAGTGTCACAGATACGATGAAGGGGCTCCCTCGGACACCCCTCCCAGCTGTTCTCAGGCCGCTTCCTCGGGGGGAAGCCACGGTTAATACCTTAGCAGGATCGTTCTGCGCTAGGTGCTTCTCTTCCACGCACGCATACAAACATGTATAAATACGTATAAAGTACACGCATGTGCATATAGACTCTTTCCTATGGAAATATAAAGGCTTCGGTTTACAGTGTTTTCCCCATGGAGATTATATGGAGCTATGGGGGGGGGGGGCTGTGAACATTGTCCAGTGGGATTTTTGACTAATCTTTCGGGATCTCTTAGCATCTCAACACATAAAGATGTACATCAGCCTTTCTATCAGCTGCGTGGTATTGAGGAGCTGTCAACGGTTTATTTCACTTTCTTCCAGTAATAGACAGATGTTTCTACTTTCTTGCCATTCAAACAAGGTTGCCGTGGACGTCTGTGTCCCTGCCCGTTCACCTGTGCGCCCTCCCTCCCGCCTCCCCAGGCTCCAAACTAGTCTGTCTCTTCCTCTCTTCGTTCCCTCTCAGCTTCTCATTGCCCCCTGTTCTTTCTAGATGTAGGTTCTCCTTCTGTGTGTGTGTGTGTGTGTGTGTGTGTGTGTTACTCACAGCCCCAACAGGAAAGATCTGGAACATTCAAATGAGGAACATTTGAAGAGCGTTTTTCCACAAAGGTACTATATTACAAGGTGTGGAGTAGAAAAACTATGTTGCAAGGTGTGGGATTTTGCAGAAACCTGGGGCTAATAGTGGTGAGGCTGGGACGACCTCTGCTACTTAGGAGACACGGGGTGGGAGTAATTACCAGAACCTGGAGTCACAGAGAGGCTCTGCCACGAAGGGCTGTGACCTTCAGTTGAGGGACCAGCCAGCCAGAGCAGACCCCGAGGAGTCACTCCCCTCCTCCGCCCGTCTCCTGCCAGGGCATCCCATTGGCCAAACCCAACCGGAAGCCAGAGGGCAGAGAGCCTATGGATGGTGATCTGTGCAGTCAGCCCCCTGGAGCAGAGAAGGGTGGAGGGAGAACCGGAGGAGCAAGCAGAAGACATCCAGAACATTCTTTGCCGGGCCCTCTATCAGGTTTTGTTTCCAGCTCCGTGTTACTTTTATCTGTCTAGCCGTCGAACCCCTTCCGCACGTCCATCCATCGTCCATCTATCCAGCAAACGGCGCAAGCCTCCCCCGGGTGCCTTGTGCGGGCCGGGCCCCTGCTGAGTGACGTAGGCACACACGTGAGCCTGTGCCCGGATCTCTGCCTGCCCCCCACCTGCCTGCCCGTGGGCCCCGCCACCCCCGCTTCTTTTCAACTTTCTCATTGACGTATAATCCCCCTTCTCTTCCCGTATCTGATGGTGTCTTGCTCATCTCTGCTCTTTCCCTCTCTCCGGAGGAGAGTTATTGAATTTTGCTCTGAGGCTGTGCGTCATTCCTGCTGTGTATCAGCGAGTGTGCGTGTGTGTGTGTGTGTGTGCTTGGGCTGCCTGCCCTTCCCCCGTAGCTCTCTCTTTTGTGGGGGCTCGCGGAGTTGTATTCCAAGGCCCTGAATTTCTTTTATTCCCCTGATCCTGGTCCCCACAGCTTTTACTCCCAGGGGACAGCTCAGAAAGGTGACCAGCAAAGTCGTCACCCAGGAGCCTTTCTCTTTCTGGTTCTGTTAACTGAATTTATTCTTGTTCCCTGAGTTCTCCATCCATTCTTTATCCACTCGCCACCCATCCACCCATCCACCCACCCGGCCATCCATCCATCCACCCGTCCATCCATCATCCACAAACACACACAGTTCCCGAGTGCCAGGACCCGTGTCTTTTCTTGGTTCCGTCCCACCGTATGAACATATGTGATTCACGTCTTTTCCTCTAAGGCTTGACTAGAGTTGGCTCCCACCCCCATGGCTCTCCTTGCCTGTTTCTCTGCCTGCTCGCCCGCATGTCCATAAACTGCTTAATTAGTTCAGTATCTATCATGTCTCTTCCTCTCCTTCCCCAACTCTCTTCCTTCTGTTCTCAGACCTCAGGGGCCTCACGGCCCTGTCCCGGGTTCTCTGCTCACTACACACACGTTCCCTGATGCGCTTGTCCACTGTCCTCTGTGCTGATGCCCCTGCTGTCGCTGTGCCTCCTGTCCTCGCTCTCCTTCCCCCAGCCACAGTCTGGAGCTTGAAGCAGCCCTGACCCAGCTCCTCAACTCTCTTGCTTTGTTTCTATGCCTGCTGCACGTCTTTCTGTCCCCACTCTCATCAGCTCTGGGGTCACCAGTGCCCAGGGCTCTGTAGCCAGGAGCCCCTAGTCATCTCTGACCGCTCCGACTCCTGCCCGCATGGCCCATCCGGCTCCCCTTCCTGCCAAGTCTCCCTCCGAGGCACAGGTCAAGACTCTCTCCGGCCCTTCCTTCAGCCCCTGCCTCAGCTCAGATATAACAGTCTTATGCTGGAGCCAAACGTACCCATCCGTCTATCTGTCTGTCCATCCAACAAGCATGCGCTGAGCACCTACTGGGTTCTCTGTCGGAGGCACGGACCCCACAGCTCAGGCCGCATCCTGGTGGAGCTGAGTCCATAGTGAAGCAGTGAAAGAGACGATGAGGGTAAGTCCATGCCATGTTTTTATTTTCCTCTGAGCCTCACAGTGTGTACGTGAAAGAGAGAGGTGTCCCTATTTTTCTAGGCCCCCCTGCTGAGGCACCGTGTATCTCACTCGGCACCCCGCTGAGGGTCCACCACAGAGGTTCACCAAGTCCGTGACTGGCTCTGTGTTCCCTCCCCCACTTCCCAGATCCAAGGCTGAAAACGTAGGTTATCCCCTTTCCCTCCACCTGCCTCCCATTTCCAACCTATGGCTGATTCTTCCCCCAAAGTCTTACCTTCTCCATCCTCCCAGTCAATGTGGTTACCCTGGCAACAGTGGTCCCCTCCTTTCTCTCTCCCCTGGGCTCTGTCGGCAGGGGGTGACATGCTCACTTCCCTCCTACCTGAAGAGAGGAGTTCCCCTTTGACCTTTAGTTCCTGTCTCCCTCCTGCCCTGTCTCTTTCCCCAGCTATCCCGTGGAGAGGGACTCAGCGCCGGCAGGGTCTACCCACACCTTCCCAACCCATCATCTTGTGCGGCTTCCCATAGCAGCCGTTCTGTGCCCACCAGGGCCGCTGGAGGAGGCTTCCAGACCCCACGGCCCGTCTTCCTCTCCCATCTTATCCCTGGCCTCTGATGCCAGGGGCCTCTCCTGGTGACCAGACTCCCCTTACTTCCTCGACTCCCATTTCTTGGGACATCTCTCTGTCTCCTTTGTTTCCATCCTCTCTTCCTGCTGCTCTGTCTCCCTCCAGGGCGTGGGTAACCAGCCTCCCTCTCTGCCGAGCAGGGTCGTGCTCCGGGAAGCCCCCATCCCCCTAAAGAAGTCTTTACCGGCCTCTCCCTGGGGGCCCCACCAAATGGGGCTGAGGGTTCCCCCACCCGGAGCACCTCACCCCCCACCAGGCGGCGGGCTCCGTGAGGTCAAGGTCTGCACCCGATTTCTCTCTACTTCCCAGCACGGAGGGTTGGGTTGGAGAGCACTTGTGGCTGAGGGGAGGATGGACCGACAGACAGAGGGAAGGACTGGAGACCTCTTCCTTCTCCTCCTCAGTCTCACTCTCCCTCCCTTTTCCCCTCCAGTTTTCTCCCTCTCCTGATTTAAAACACTGGTTTAAAATTATACATGTGATACACGAGGACATTCTTTTCGCAAACACTTAACGGCATGACGGGAAAGACTCGTGTCTTTGCCCTTCCCCCATCCTCTTCTCACCCCCTCCCCCACCCAGGGAACGACTGTGACCAGCTCTGTGCGAACCTGTCCACACCACACACACCTTGTCACCTAGACAAACAGAGTTGCTCTCTGAGGGGCTGGGGGATACGTTTCAAAATGTAAATGCCGTTTACTATGCACAGGTTTTGCCAACAGGCTTTTTTGCGCCAGCGGTGAGTGTTAGAGTTCTTCCCGTGAGCGCGTCCACACGTGGCCATTGCCAGGCACGGACATCCCTGCCCAACTCCGTCCAGCGAGGGCGCGTGGGTAGCTTGGAGTTGGCCTTGGTGGTAGTATTTCTGCCACAGACGTAGGCGAAAGCTATAAATTGGGATTTTTTTTTTTTTTCCCCGCAGAGAGCCACTTTTGCCAGCACACTGCACGACGCACCCTGTGTTACAAATCTGCTCCCGAGGACGTTTCCGGAGAACGCGGTTGCGGGGCCTCCTGCGGTCGGGCACACAGACCGCTCTCGCTCTCTCTTTTTCACGACGACCGATAAAGTTGCCTCAAACACCCGTGTCCAGGCCTCCCCTTCTTCCTGCCTCCCTTCTGAATTCTGGGGAGGCCTGCAGAATGTGTCCACGTGTGGGTTGTCTTCTGTCCGTCCGTCGGTCGGTCTGAGCATTCACAGGGCCGCCTCTCCAGAGCTGTGAGTGCGGCCTGCTTCCTCCCTTCACCCCGCCTCGTCTTCTCCCTCCTGTCGCCTTCTTTCCAGAGTTGGCCCTTGCCCCCAGGGTCACAATGGGTGGTGACACGTGGGCAGGCGAGTCTCAGAGACTCTCTATCTTCCTCCCACGCCTCCCTCCTGCGCTCGCTCACCTGCCGTGCCGTCTGTGCGCGCGCACGTGTGCCTGCCTCTCTGCATCTGCCTGCCTCTGTCTCCCCGAGGGTGCCTCCTCCCCCGCTTTGTTTTCTTTTTCCACTTTGTTATCGAGGCACCCCCCTCTCCGCCTCGGTCTTATCCCGCTCCCGCTCTCCGGAGGAGCTTTATTGAATTTTGCTTCGAGTCTGAGCGTCATCCCCGCTCTGGGTGTATGTGTGTGCCTGTGAGTGCGCGCGTGTGCCTCCAACTTCCCCCTCCGGCTCCCTTCTCCTCTTTCTGGGGCCTGTGGGGTTTTGCTCTTTCTCTGGGTCTCTCCGTGTGCGCGCGTGTGCACGTGTGCGCGCGTGTGTCCCGCGGAGGCATGGCCAGGGCTGGTTCACACACTCTCCATCACTGTCGCCGACGCTTCCTCTGTCCGCAGAATGCCTGGTGGGCTCTGGACGAGGGTCTGTCTCTCCTCCTCTCCTTCCCTGATGCCCCTCCCCTTACGCCGCACCTGCTTCCTGCACAAACTTACCTACTGTCCCCTGCGAGGGCACCCGGTCTCCCCCTGCACCCTAGAACGAGCCACCCCCATTCTGTCTCAAACCACAGCTTGGAGCCAGTGTTGACTGGCCCCCTTTGCAGGTGCCTGGAACTCATCTCGTTGTCTCCACGCCCTCAGCCCACCCCTGTTCCTCTTCTCATTAATGCAGAACGTCACTTTGTCACTTTCCTGGTGAGGGGCCTGCAGCCAGGAGCCCTCAGTTGTTTCTGACTACTCCCACTCTGCCTGCGGCCCGAGGGTGGCTCCCTTCCCTCCAAGACATTTGTTGCCATCATTGTCCTTGTCGGACGTAGAGCTCTCTCCTGAACTGGGACCTGCACGTCCATGTACCGCAGCAGGGGAGGGGCCATCAGGGGCTCTTCTCCACCCCTTCTGCCATGGTTCTCTCTATCACCCTCCCACCGCCCGGCTCCCCACGCCTGGTGTAAGTGGACCGAGTTGCAGGCATCTTCTTGACTCTTTCCAGCCGTACCCAGTCCCATCACAGGGCTGTCAGCCCCCCGCCATGACAAGTGGGGACCCAGCTCTGCCTCCAGCAGACCACCACCCTCTCATCCGATGTCAGTCTCCAGTTTTGCCCCCTCCCATCCACATCTGGTGAAGCCGCCCAGGCCGTCTTTCCAAGTCTCCCATCGGGCAGCTCGCCCGGGCTGGCCGGCGCCCCGCTGCCCTCCGGGTAAAGTTGTTCCATATTCCCTCTGGATCTGATCCTGACACCGTGCCGGGGTTCTGTCTGTGTGTCCCATCACGGGTCCCACCTGTGGTTCCTCCGTATCTCTTTTCTCATCTCTTCTCTTATCTCATCTGCTGGGTGCCACACCCACTCTCCCTCCCGACCACTGCCCACTGGGCGTCTCCCAGGTGTCAGAGCCGGGGTGGATCATGCGTGTGGGTCAGTGTGTGTGCCCCTCCCCCTGGCTGTATCGGTGTCTCCGCCTGTCTGGGTGTCTGTCCCTCTGAGCCCCCTTTCCCCTCCTCCCCTCCTCTTGCTTTCTCTGTCTGCATCTCGCTCAGCCATGCTTCTTCCCACTCTCCAGAGGAGTGCTATTGAATTTTCTGTTTGTGTGTCGTTCCCGCTGTGTGTGTGTGGGTGTGTGGGTGTGCGCACGCGCGCGCGCGTGCGCACGTGCCTGGACGTGCCTGCTGAACCCTCACTCCTTTTCTCTTCCGGGGCTTGTGGACTTTTCTCTCGCTCTCTGTGCCCTACTGTGCGTGTGCCTAGGTGTGTATGCCCATGTGCACGTGCAGGTGGGCCGGGTCTCTCCCAGGCACGGCCAGGGCTGGCTCCCGCTTTCTCCGCCACTCCCACTCTCCTGGACTCTTCGTCTGTCTGCCCATCCATCCATCTGTCCACAGCCTGCTGAGTTAGCTCTGGGCAGCGTCTGTCTGTCCTATCTCTCTTCCTTTCCCTCCTCTCCTCTCACTGCCCACACACTCCCCAGACGAGCTCACCCCCTGCCCTCTGTGCTGACATCCCCCAACTGCTTCTGCAGCCAAGACCCCCTCTTTTGTTTCCTTTCCCTCAAGCCACAGACCCCGAGCCAGCGTTGGCTGGACCCGTCCACAGGGGCCTCAAAACCACCGCGTCATCCTCGTAGCCTGAAATGGCTACCACTGAGTGCCACCGCATGCCTGGGGCTGTGCCCGGGGGCCCCAGTCATCCCTGCCTCCTCCTGCCCCGTTGCCCACCGCCATCTGTGCTACTCCCTGCCCAGTCTGCCTCCTAGGGGCTGCTCTGAGACCCCTGTAATCCCAATCCCTTCAGCCCGGGCCTCTGGCCAAGGCCCAGCGTCATATCTGAATGGCCCTGCTTCATCCTCCTTTAACTTCCGGGGGACCACGGATCTGCTCAAACCTTCCCAGGGCTCCCGTGGCACTCAGAGTAAAAGCTAATATCGTCACTACGGCCGGTGGGCCTTACCTAGTGTATCTCCTTGTTACGTCTCTGCCTTCAGCTCCTGTGACTTTCCCCTTGCTTGTGCTGCTCCAGCCACACCAGACTTCTTGGTGCTCCTTGAACAGTGCTCCAGGGCCATTGCCCGTGGTTGTTTAGGGTTCACCCCGCATGAGGGTGCCCCGCCGAGCGTGTGGTAGAGGCCCAAATCCAGCCCTCATTCTTGTCATGAGCTCTGGCTTGAGTTTACTTTTGCTTAGAAGAAAGATTGCCTTTTTCTTTTATTTATTAAAAAAAATTTTTTTAAACGTTTATTCATTATTGAGAGACAGAGAGACACAGAGCGAGCAGGAGAGGGGTAGAGAGAGAGGGAGACACAGAATCTGACGCAGGCTGCAGGCTCCGAGCTGTCAGCACAGAGCCTGACGCGGGGCTCGAACTCACGAACCGTGAGATCATGACCTGAACTGAAGTTGGTCGTCCAACCAATGGAGCCACCCAGGCGCCCCACCTTTTTCGTTTAAATACACAGACATAAAGGCCCCTTTGGCATTCTAGCCTTCTTCTTATGCCATCTCTGTTGTTTTTGGATCTCTTTTTGTTTACGAAATTTTCTTCTAGTTATGGGTCATATTTTTCTGTTTCTTTTGTCCTGTCTAGGAATTTTTTATTGGGTGCTGGATATTGTGAATGTGATGCTATTGCTGGTGAATTGACACACAAGTAAATTACTTGCTAACTACCTTGAATGTTTTGAGGTTCATCTTTATTTAAAAACTTTTTTTTTCAACATTTATTTATTTTTGAGAGATAGAGCGCAAGTGGGGGAGGAGCAGAGAGACAGGGAGACAGAGGATCTGAAGCAGGCTCTGAGCTGTCAGCACAGAGCCCGACCCGGGGCTCAAACTCATGAACCGCAAGATCATGTCCTGAGCCGAGGTTGGACGCTTACCCAACTGAGCCACCCAGGCACCCCGAGGTTCATTTTTAAAGCTCTCTTAGGATGGGTTCACAGTGATCTTCACTCATGGGATAGTTTGTCCCATCTCTTATACTAAGAGATGAGTGAGGGACCCAGATTGTCATCAAGGACTCAAGCTCTCGCTGGTGAATGCTTGTAGGCATGCTCACTCTGTGTGAACAATTTCTCTGGGAATTGTTCAGCTTAAAACTCCCCAGTCTTTCTTTGCCTGGCCTTGTGGGTTTCACCCTATACACGCACAACTTTGCATTTACTAATGACTCAAGGGGACCACCCCCCTCTAGATTTCTGGAATAATTTTTCTACATACTTTTTTTTCATTCAGGTATTCTGCCCCTCAACTTACAGCCCCTTCGGCCTACCTGAACTTTGATTTCTGTCTCAAAGATTAACTCACGTCAGGGCCTTTGCATTGGCTGTTCCCTCTACCGGGAATACTGTTTTCCCTGATATCCATGTGGCTAACTTGCTTACTTCACACGAGTTTGCTCACATGTTACCTTCTCAGTGAATTCTAAGTAGGTGGCCCCTTACTTAGAATCACAACCACCCCAACTTGTTACCTTCATAACCCTCTGCAGGATTTATTTATTTTTAAATTTTTCTCATTACCTGTCTCTCTCCACGAACACGAAAACTTGATGAGGGCAGGAAATTGTGTCTATAAGTTCACTACCACATCCCCAGTGAGGGTGGGGCCAGCACAACTATGGGGCTCACAGGGGATTTAAGTTGAGCTGGGTTTCTGTAAGTGTCTAACACATCCTAGAGCCACAGCTGGTGCTGGTCAAGGCTAGAGTGGGAAGGGGTGGGGAGGCCTGACCAGGCCCTAAGTGTCTCACTGTCCATCCACGCTTGGGCTAACGATCTCATTTGCCACATGTACCCATTGCCCCTGACACTTGGCAACATTTGACCTCTTTACCTTGGCACATGCTGTTCCCTCTGCCCAGACTGCAATTCCCTGACTCAGCCCCTGGCATAGAGATCCAGCTCCAGACATCTGCCTCTGTCGAATGTTCTCTGGACCCCATGACTCCAATCCCTTCTCCACTCTGGGACCAAGAGACTTCTTCCTAAGTTCAGCCACCTCCGTGTCATTCCCTTCCTCTAACACCTTCCAACTTCTCTATGACTCTAAGGAGAAATCCCAAACTTCTTAATTTGGTGTAATATCTTTTACTACATAACAAATTACCTCCAAACTAAGCAGCACAACACAACAAGTATTTATTCTCTCGCACAGTTTCTGAGGGTCAGAAATCCTGGAGCAGCCTGGTTGAGTGGTTCTGGCTCAGGTTCTCCCGGGAGGTGTGGTCAAGCTAACGGCTGGGACTCTGGTGAACTGAAGGTTTGGCTGGGGCTGGAGAATCTGCTTCCAAGATGGCGCACTGACATGACTATTGGCAGGAGGCCCCAGTTCCTCACCATGTGGGCTCTCCAGAGGGCTCCTGAAGTGTCTCAGGACATGGCAGCTGGTTTCCCCCAGAGGCAATGAGGAGAGAGAAGGAGAGAGGGGAGGGGGGGGGGAGAGAAGAGCTGCAATGCTTTTTATGACCCAGTCCTCAAAATCCTGTACATCATTTCTGCTTTATTCTATTGGGTTTTTTTTATTTTTTTTAATGTTTATTTTTGTGAGAGACACAGAGTGCGAGCAGGGGAGGGGCGGAGGGAGGGGCAGAGAGGGAGACACAGAATCTGAAGCAGGCTCCAGGCTCTGAGCTGTCAGCACAGAGCCCCACGTGGGGCTCAAACTCACAAACTGTGAGATCATGACCTGAGCCGGAGTCAGACACTTAACCGACCGAGCCACCAGGTGCCCCATGCTTTATTCTATTGTAAGAAGCAAGTCACTGAGTCTAATCCACATTCAGGAGAGGGGAATTAGGCTCTGCCTCTTGAAGGGAGGAGTGTAAAAGAATTTATAGACATATCTTAAAACCACTACACTTGGCATTCAAGACCCTTGGGTATCTGGCCCTGACTGGCCCTCCAGGGCTGGATTAAGGTCTTCAGAGGCTCCAAGATTATGGCTTTTCTACCTCAACAATAAATGAAAACAGCCAATAAACTATAAAGTAAGTATAAGGGAAGTCCACAATGTTCTAATTTTTCTCATGATGACAAATTTAATAATATTTTAAAATCATCATGGTGCAACTTACATAGAGTGAAATGCACACATTTTAAGTGTACATTTCAATGAGTTTTGACAAACTCTACAGCAATGTATCCACCACTACAATCAAGATATAGAACTTTCCATCCCCCAGAAACTTCCCTCAATGTCTCTTTACAACCAATCTTCCATATTCCCTGCCTCAAGTAACCAGTAATCTCTTTTCCATCATTATAGGTTACATTTGCATTTCCCTGTGTTTCATATAAATGAAATCATGTAGTACACATTGTTTTGCTTCTCGCTAATTTTGCTCAGCATGATGTTTTTGGGGTTTTATCCATGTTGTTGCATGTATCAACAGATTGTTCTTTTTTATGACTCAGTACTATTCCATTGTGTGAATACATAAAAGCGTATTTGCCCTCTTGCATGTTGGTGAACGTTTGGTTTTTTTCCCCCATTTTTAGGCGATTGTGAAGAAAGCTGTTATGATGTTTGAGAGCTGGTCTTTGGGTGGACATACACTTTCATTTATCTTGGGTGAATACATAGGAGAGAAATTGCTAGATTGAATGGTTAGTGAATGTCTAACTTTATAAGAAGCCGCCGAAACGTTTTCCAAAGTGGTTGTACCATTGTATACTCCCACTAGCAATGTCTGAGCGTTCCAGTTGCTCTACATTATTGCCAACATTTGATATTGTCAGTCTTTTTAATTTTAGCCGTTCTAGTGGGTATACAGGGGTAGCTCGTTGTGGTTTTAGTTAGCATCTCCTAAATAGCTAATGATGTTGAGCATCTCTCCATATGCTTATCTGTCATTCATGTGGTGAAGTATCTGTTCATATGGTTGCCACTTAAAAAAAGTGTGAGTATTGAACCCAGTATTTACCTCTTCTTTATATATTCTGGATATGGTGTGAGGTAAGTAACGGCTGAGGCTCACTTTTTTCATATGGGTTTCCAATTGTTCCAACACCATTTGAGGAAAACTATCCTTTCCTTATTGAATTGCCTCAGACCCCCTGTCAAAAATCAATTGACTGTATATATGTGGTTCTATTTCTGGACTCTATATTATGTTCCATTTATCCACAGGCCAATATCACAGTGTCTTGATAACTGTAGGTTTTAGCAAGTCCTGAAATTAGATAGCGCAGGTCCTCCTACTTTGTTCTTCTTTCTCAAAATTGTCTTGGCTGTTCTAGTTCTTTGCATTTCTACATCCATTTTAGAGTCAGTTAGTTAACGTCTACCAAAAGCCAGTTAGGATTTTGACTGCAATTGTGTTGAGTCTATACATCACTTTGGGGGAGAATTGACATCTTAACAATGCTGTGTGACCCTGGACCCGTCATGTGCCAAATGTGAGCCTCCGTTTCCTCCTGGTCCCTCTTGGTGAGGTTTTAGTGAGTAGGTGAACCGAGCAGTTCTGGGAACACAAGGCAGTGGGCTCCGTACGGATCTGGGGCGGAGGACTGGGAGCTGCCATGATGCCCTTCACAGGGTGTGCCGGCAGAAGTTTGCAGGGCCACTGGGGTTCCCCAGGCAGAAGGTCCAGCTGCCGCTTACTTGTCACAACACCTGGGCGTGTGGTCTCCCCTCCCTGGGCCTCAGTTTCTTCATCTGTACGTCCGAGGAGGCCGGCTTTGCTGGGCAGACTAAGCGAGATGGTAGATGAGCAGGAGCTAAGAAAACCATCTGTTTTCTCCATTCCGCCTCTGGGCCAAGTGCGGCAGGCAAAAATCACATCACCACGCTGATTCGCGCCAACACAGACTAATCGTCTTCAGCCTCAGCTGGGTCTTAAATGCAGCTCGGCGGCCCCTTGAGTGGTCCCCAAACCCTTTCCCTTTCCATCCTGCAGCAGTGGTTCTGCCCGAGCCCCCTCCCCCCTGCGCCCCCTGTTCCCCTGGGCCAGGCAGGCAACCTGGGCCCTGCTCAATAGAGAAAACAGAGGCCTTTGTGGGGCACTGGCTCCCGCCACTGCCCCCCTCCCGGCTCCGGAGAGATCTGCCAGCACCTTCTCACGTCTAAGGCCAGCCAGCTGTCCCTTGCCCGTCTCCTCGTGGGCCTCACCCCCCTCCCCCTGCTTCTTCTCCTTCCTCTGATTTCTCCCTCTCTGCTGGCTCTTTTTTCTCTGCCCATAACAATTCTCAACCGCTCCCAACCCACCACCTCTGCCTCCACCTCCCTCCCTTCTCCCCAGGGAAGCTCCTACATCAAGCTCTCCCCATCCCTGCTCCCATCCTCGCTTTCCGTCCCCCGAGCTGGCTTCCGAAAGGCTCTCAGTGTCTCGCCTGCCCACTCGCCCTCTTGGGGGCTTACGACACCGGCCGCGGTTAAGTGGAACGACTGCTGGGGACCCCGGGCAGGATGCAACCCCGCCCTCCCCGGGAACGTTCGGGACCCCATGAGGTTCACCCAGGACACGGGGATAGAGTTACCCGCTGAGGACTTAATTAATTCACCTCAGGCAGCTCAGCCCAACACTGGGGTATTGTTTAAATCTAATCCTTCCACTCGGCCTGGATCCTGTCAACGTGGGTACCACCCCCCCCCTCCCCAGCCTGTTTCTTCTTTCTTAAAACACCCTCCCTTTCTCCTCTGGCCCCTTCTGCCCACAGTCCCCCTCCTTCCCAGGCCCGTCTCTGGCTGCCCCTTCTGGTCTTATTCCAGGCCCTCTGGGCAACCGCAGCCTCCCCGGCCAAGGACATCAGGGTGTTCCATGGGTCAATGCCAGCAGCTCCAGCTTGGCAGAGACGGGGCTCGCTGACCACCTTTCTTCCTCCAGTATGTTTCTCCGGGCTCCCTCCCCGTCTCTGGGCACCTTCTTCTCACCTCCGGTGGCTCCTCTTCCCTGGACCCCGAGCCTCCAAGACTTGCCCTCCCTCCTCCTCCCTCCTCCCTTTCCTCCCGCTTCCAGGGCCCCCCTCCTGGGTGCCAGACCCGTTACCCATCACCACCCTGGAGGCATCAGGCCCCAAACCAAACTCCGTCTTTCCTACCGAACGGCTCTTCTTGAGCGTCCTGTCTCGGTGGCTTCTGCCAGTCCTACGGTCAACAACGGTTTACTGAACATCTACTAGGTGTCAGGCACTGTTCTAGGCACGGGGATACGGCCCTGGTGGTGGACAATGCGGTGTTCTGTCTGCATCCTGTCAGCTCCCTTTTAACCAGCTTCCTGTGCTCCCCGGATCCCATCTTTGCTCTGTCTAGTTTCCTACAACTAGCACCTGAAGTTGTTTTACGGTGGGCTATCCTTAGGCTCCAGGACCTTCTTTCCCCACAGGTTTTGAGAGCCAGAAGTACGTGGGGAACCATGGCATCCCCCTCCAACCCCGCCATGCGCCCCTAGATCCCTTCGCCGATGCTGACTGGTGGAGGGGTGTGCAAGCCCAGCTTCCTGGCTTCCAGGAGGGACAACTCAGCGGCGCCTGACCCTCCAGAGCTCCCTGTGGGCTCAGGCTGGGGCTACCCTCTGTGGGACCTCTCCGCCTTCTCCCTCTTTCCCGTCCTGCTTCCCCACTCCCTTGCCTGTTTGTCTTGGAGTGACTTCCTTTATAAAGCAACCACTGGTACCCAAATCCTGGTCCCATGGACTGCCTCTCTGGACCCCGACCTAAGTCAGCAGTGAACACAACGGCCACAGACTGCAGCTCCTCCTGAACCCCCTTGGAACCTATTCATATTCTCTCACTCTCTGGAACCTCAGGGCCACCCCTAGGGTGGCCTTGTCACAATGCACCGGGTTCCTCCCAGACCCCAGGGCACAGGCTCATCCACTCTGGTCCCCTCTAGCCAGCCCTCCACGCACACACCTGACTGTGCCCTTCCTCTACTCAAAACCCTCCCATCGACCGGATAAAACATGGGCATAGTACCTGAGCCACTCCATACTCACCAGAGGGGCTAAAATGACAACAAAACAAAATAATATGAGGTGCTGTCAGGGATGAGAGCTACGGGAACGCTCACGCGTGGCCGGTAGGAGTGTGAAATGGCATAGTCTTTAAAACCGTTTGACAGTTCGGGGCACGTGGGTGGTTCAGTCGGTTAAGTGTCTGTCCGATTCTTGGTTTCGGCTCAGGTCATGGTCTCATGGTTCATGAGTTCAAGCCCCGTGTCAGGCTCTGTGCTGATAGTGCAGAGGCTGCTTGGGATCCTCTCTCCCTCTCTTTTTCCCCCTGCCCTGCTCTTGTGTTTTCTCTCTCTCAAAATAAATTAAAAAAAAAAAAAATTGGACAGCTCCAGGTCGAGTTTAACTGTAGAATATATAATCCCTGTCTTGGGCATTTAACTAGAGAAACGAAAACTTTTGTTGGGTGTTTAGAACGATTTTATCCACAAATTGCCCCAAACTGGAAACAACGCACATGTCCTTCAACTAATAGAGATTAAACGCTACAATAAAAAAAAAAAATGTGGCACATCCACAGAGTGGGACAGTTCTCAGCAATAAAAAGGGACAAATACTGAAACAATAGCATGGGAGAATCTCAAATGCATTGTCATAAGTGAAAGAAGCCAGACCCCAAATACTCTGTGATTCCATTTCTATGACATTCTGGAAAAGGCAAAAGTGTAGGGACAGAGACCAGATTCGCGGCGGCTGGTGGTGCGTGAGTGAATGTTGTGCAGGGATAGAAATGTTTTTGGGGCGCCTGGGTGGCTCAGTCGGTTGAGCGTCCGAACTCGGCTCCGGTCATGATCTCGCGGTCCGTGAGTTCGAGCCCCGCGTCAGGCTCACTGCTGTCCATGCAGAGCCTGCTTTGGAGCCTCTGTCTCCCTCTCTCTCCTGCCCCACCCCATGCTTTCCTCTCTCTCTCTCTCTCAAAAATAAAGAAAACATTAAAAAAAAAAAGAAATGTTTTTTATCTCAATTATGGTGAAGGACTATGCAATAATATGCATTTGTCAAAACTGTACCCAAAAGACAGTGAATGCCATTGCATGTAAATCATACCTCAATACACCTGACTTTTTAAAAAAAATTTTTTTGAGTTTATTTATTTATTTATTTATTTATTTTGAGAGAGACAAAGCACGAGCAGAGGAAAGGCAAAGAGAGAGGGAGGGAAAGAATCCCAAGCAGGCTCCATGCTGCCAGCACAGAGCCCGAGGCGGGGCTTGAACCCAGGAAACCAAGAGTCAGACGCTCAACCGACTGAGTTACCCAGGCACCCCAGTACGCCTAACTTTTAATAAAACCCACCTTGTTGGGTGTAAATTGGCACGATCAGTGTGGAAAACTGGCAGCGTCTGTAAAAGTGAAGCCTACGCCTGCCCTCTGGCCCAGTTACTGCCGGGAAGGCCCTCAGCGGAAGGTAGTGCGACGGTCTGCCCTACACGTGCGTGCAGACATTCGCGGCTTTGTCACCGTGGAAAACCGGGAACAACTCAAAGGCCCGCTAATGCGAGAATGGAGACACAGACCCGTCGGTGGCATATTCAGATAGAGGAACACTCCGTGGCAATGAAGAAGAACACAGTAAATGTACACACGGTGACTGTGGCTGAATCTCGCCGACGTGCGTTCCGTGAAAGAAGCCAGACACAGGGCACACACAGGTTCCGTTCACGCGACGTTCAAGAACGCGCACAACCCCTCGTGGGTGACGGACGTCAGGGTTGTAATCGCTTCTGGCAGGTGGGGGTGCTACCTGGGAGGGGGTGCCACAGAGCCTTCCAGGAGGACGAAATTGCTGTGTGTCTTGATCTGGGGGCCGGTTACCTGGGTGTGGGCGTAATTAAACAATCACCGAGCTGGACACTTCAGACTCGTGCGCTGTATGGCTTACTTACGATTGCAAGTGGCCTAGGGAACAGAAGATGGGCCATACACCCTCCCGGCCCGGAGGCAGCACGAGACTCGTGCCTACGTGCATCGCTGTCACCCACCGGGGGGGACACAGGAGAGATCGGTTTACCCCGGAAAGGCAGGCGGTTGAATTAAGCCCTGTGTACCCTACCACGCGTCCGTCTGCACCCTTGGCCTCATCTGGTCACTAGTTGTCGCACTTGTACTTGTTCCTTGTCCCTGCTGCCTCCCCTCAGAGAACTAACGTACTCAGATGCCTCCCTCCTCTCTCTCCTTCCTTTCTCCTCTCGGGTGGCTTTCCAGCCTCTGTGCACCAGCCTCTCTCTCCACCAGCTGTTCTGGTGGAGGGCCCCCAAAGCTTTCCAGTCACCAAGCCCAGGGGCCCAGTCTGTCCTCGTCTCCATCCAACCTTAGTGCCCACAGCCTACGGGTGACAGCTTCCATCTTCTGGAATGCCCTCCTTCCTCGCGTGGCAGCCCCGTCCTCTCCTGTTCTCCCCCACCCCCCATCTGGACCGTCCCAGTCTCCTTGCGGGGCTTCTCTTCTTGCACCCCAGGCCCAGTTAGCCCCCGGCTTCCTCTCTTCGGAGGTCCTCAGCTTCATGGATGGTCCCTTCTTTCCCAGCCTGGAGTTCAGGGGTCAGTTTGGTCTCTGTAGCCGTAGACCAGACCACCAAAGCCCCCTGGCTACCGACCACACCAGACGCTTCTCAGTCCCCTCCTGACCTGGGTGCGCACAGAGGGCTCAGCCTTTCTCGGTCCTTGGAGCTGCTGGCTCCAGAAATCCCGCTGGCCCTCTGGCTCATCCAGTGTACGTGTGGAGCCTGTCCTTTCTGGAACACTGTCTGGTCTCCCACCGCACTCTTGATGGGCCTCCTCAGCTCTCAGGTTCAAAGGGCTCCCACATCCAGACTCACTCTGTGCCAATGAGTCTCCACATGGCAGCCAGAAGGATGTTTGCAAACGGGAGTCATATCTCAGACCCGCCGCACTCCGCACTGCACTTGGAATAAACTCCAGCAAGGACTTGTGTGAGGTGCCTGCCTGTCCCGCCTCCATCCAGCCGCTCCCTGCCCCTCGCTCTCTGTTGCAGCCACTCTCTCTGCCGTTCCTCCTACCAGGCCCTTCCTCTAGAGGCTCTCGGTGATGGGTTAAATGTGTCCCCCTAGATACATATATTACACTCACAACCCCAGTAGCTCTGAATGTGGCCTTATTTGGCAATAGGGTCACTGCAGAGGTAATGAGTTAAGATGGGGTCGTATTGGCGTCGGGTGGGCCCCTGACCCAGTATAACTGGTGCTCCTACAAGAAGGAGACATTTGGACACACACTCACATGGGAAGAACACGGGAGGATGAAGGTGAAGGTCAGGGGACTGCATCTACAGACCGAGGGACACCACAGCTTGCCAGCAAATCTCTGGAAATTAGGAGAGGGGCCTGGGACAGATTCTCCCTATAGCCTTCAGAAAGAGTGAACCCTGCTGACCACTTGACTTTGGACCTCTGGCCTCCAGAACTGTGCACCAATGGATTTCCATTGTTTAAATTTGTGGTGCTAGTTAGAGCAGGAAATGAATATCTGCCCTCTGCCTGGCATGCCTCCTCCCCCTCCTCATGTGGCTTTCTTCCTTCCCTCTCCTCACATGGCTCTCTAAGTCACTCAGGTCTCTGATAGGACGACGTCACCTCCTCAGAGAGGCCTTCCCTGACTATCCTACCTAAGGAGCCTAGTCCTGCCCCCACCCCACAGCAAAGAGAGGCTCTGGTCACTCTGGAGCCTTTCGCCCTCACCCTGCATTCCTGCCATCACACTGATGAGCACTGAAGGCCAAGGATGGAATCATCCGTGCACCTGTCTGTTGTCTGTCTCCTCTACCTGCTAAAGGGCTTTCGGCATCTTCTCCCGTATCCCTGGTGCCTGGTGCACAGGTTCTGTCAGTTAACATCTCTGCTTGGATACTTTTAGCCAATCCACAAATATTTAGTGAGAATCCGTGCTGGGAACGGAACAGCCCCAGTTCCTGTCCTCACGGAGCATCCCCTCTGCAGGCGAAAGACCCATATTAACAAGTAATCTCACAAAAAGTAAGTTACAAGGGAGACAGAGCAGGTGCTTGCTATGAGAGTATGATGGTCTTCAGGGAAGACTGCGCTCAGGAGTGCTGTTTGGGCTAAGACCAAGCTGTGTTAGGCATTAGCTAGCTGAAGCAGAGGGAGTCATGTGCAAGTGGTATGTTCGAACAGCAGCAACTGCACGTGCAAAGGACCTGAGGCAGGGAGTGCATGATGCATGAGGGACGAATGGACTTTTGTGGTTGGAGTGTAGTGAGCAGAGGACAGAGTGGTAGGAGATGAGGTTAGAAAGGAGGGCAGAGGGCAGAATTATGCATTATGGATTTTATTCCAAGGGCTTGGGGAACCACTGAATGTTCTAGGCAGTGGAGATTGTTTTCAGCAAGAGTGGACCTGGGCAGAAGAGGTCAGAAGTTATCCCAGTCACGGGCAGAGTGAGAATAGCCCCCGGACCAGGGTGGCAGTGGGGATGCAAATGAGAGAGTGGGTCTCAGAAATGTATCAGCAAAACTGAACCCTCTTGACTTGGTTCCAATTGCTTGGGGAGGTGAGAGAAAACCACCTCCACATTTTAGCTCGAGTAAGATGGTGAGCTGCCGGGTGGGTGTTGTCATATGGGTATAGAGTCCAGTGCTGGGCTGGACCTTTGGGGACAGAGGCAACAGCATACAGATGGCAGTTACAGCAAAGGGTGGAGAGGGTGTGAGTGAGGAGAGGCAGGGCCTCTGGGGCACCTTGAGGGACTTGGGCATTTAAGGGCAGATTGAGGAGAAATCCCGTCAGGGCCCTGGAGAGGGAGCAACTGAGAGGTGGAGTGGGGAGGGGAAACGGGAGAGGGTGACATCAGGGACGGAGACGAGGTCGTAGATGGGGCAGTTGTGGATGGTACCAACCGCACTGAGACACACAAGGTAGAGCTGGGAGGTGGCATCAAGTTTACGGGCACCTGGCCGAGGATGGTCTCAAGGTCCCAGTAGGCGTGGGCCTGGGGAGCAAATGGGAAATTTGCCACGACGTCGAGAGAGGCAGGAGCTGGTGGGGCATGGGGCCCAGGAGCATGCTCTTGAGCAGATTTGGACGGGATTGGGGTCCTTTGCCAAGGGCGCGAGGGCTTGGAGATCCAGGAGGGAGGGCTGAGCTCAGGGAAGGTTGGTGGGGGGCAGAGCTGGAGCTTTGGGAAACACAGGCCTGCTGATATGGGGCGGAGGGACATTTCCCGCTTCCCTGGGGTCTAAGGCAAGATTGTGCCCACCCTGGAGCAGCGGCCGGACATGTGGTGGGAAGGGGGCCGGGTGGGGAGGAGGTCAGTGTCTTGTGGAAAACGGAGAATGTACAGGATAGTTGCTGGGACCGTGCGGGGGGGAAGCTTCTAGAGAGACAGGGAAGGTTGAAGGTGCGTTTGTACCTGGTGAGACGTACCCGGCCAGTCTGCTGTGCCAAGCAACCTCCTCCCTGTCCTTTGGGCATCCCCAGACCCAGTGTGTCCTAAACCCAACCAGTTGTCTCCCATCGAGAATGCTCTTTACAGATTGCCCCCATAGGGACGCTACAAACACTCACCAGCTGTTCCAGGCAGGAGCCCGGGCACAAGCACCCCATCGCTCCCCATACCGCACCTCTACATCTGATGGCTGGATTCTTCTGTGCACCCCTCGTCCCTCTCCTCCACTCAGCCCCAGTAAGACCTCGAGGATTCATAACAGCCAGGTGATGGGGGGTCTCTGGGGGTAGGGGAAAACCGGAGGCACTCGCCGCATATACATATTAACTTTCAATTTAAAATGTACGTAAGGAGTGTTAGGGCCTCATAGCAGTTTCCCAAGTGTCCCCTTCTCAGGGGCCATAGCACTTAACCAGGCTCTCGAAGGCCACTCTCCAAAGCAGCAGGAACAAGAGACCAGGCGTCGTGAAGGCGGTAGGGACTGCACCGGCCAGAGCTCCCCCTGCGTGGGAGGCTGTGTATGGCCTACCTGTGGACTTGTGACCTGGTGACCTCTACCTGGCTCCCCGAGGATGGACCACCCGGGGCTCAGGTGGACCCCAGGGCCCAGCCCCGACTCCTCCAACTTACTAGAAGCTTGTCTTCAGGTGTGGCCACTGACCTCATGCGCCCCCCTGCTCTGGATTCATGACGCTGGTGTGTTAGACAGGGGGGTCCCTTCAGGCCCACGGATGGTGAACTGGGTCTTGGGTGGCTGTAGGGGAATCAATACAGACAGGGAAGGAGGGCCACAGACCCTAAGAGTCCACCGCGATCAAGGCGCAAAATGGTGGAAGCAAGGATAGGTCGTCCCATGCAAGCTCTCCCCTGACCCCCTCCCTCCATTTCTACAGCCAGAGAGACCCAGGCCCACAGAGGAAGGCCATCTGCCTGGAGTCACAGAATGAGGTGGGGGAAAGGCACTGGGGAACACAGCGACCCCGGGCCTGGCCCATAACCCCTTGGCCTTCCTCTCAGAGGCGAGCAGGGACGAACTCCCCTTACCAACTGCGAGAGGGGCCCCAGCGGCCCTGGGAATGGTGGCCCTGCTGCACGCAGCTTCGCTTCCTGATGATGCCACAGGCAGCCAGGATTCAGGAACCTTCTGGCCCTACCCCCACACTCCCCCCCCGCCCCCCGCCCCCAGTCTCTGCCGCCCTCCCCTCAGCCCTAGAGGCTCCGCTCATGTCTCTTTGACCCTCCAGTTGGTTTCGATAATTAAAAATAAATACATAAATAAAAAGATTGAGCTGCCTTTCAGACATTGCCTTTCCTGTCGGGAAAGGTTTCTTCAGCAGCCACGGGTGCGGAAGGTGACTCACAGGCCGCTGGTTCCAGCCGTGGGGCAGCACAGAGTCCCGAGCACGGAAGCTGCCACCAGGGCCCTGGGGCCGAGAGGGCCCAGGAGAACCCCGAGCTCACGGTACTGGGGAGCAGGAGAACGATATTATTTTGTTCCATGCAATGAAACACGGGTTCTTGCCCAAAACTCATTTTCCCACCGCCCCTCGGGACCCCTGCGCCTCCAGCTGTGTGTCCCTCTCTTCCGTCACTCGCCCAGCAAGGCGTTCTTCCCCAAAGAGCTTCAATGTCCTGAAACTCAGTTTCTGTCTATTTACAGAATCCCACATTGTGAATTTATATCTTCTGTCTCTGGGAGGCTATGCTGGTTGCCTTCAAGAAGGGGACCTAGGGGACGGGGGAGAAGGGCGGGAGGGAGACTTTTCACTGGGCATTCTTTGGGTGGTTTTGAATTTTGAACCATTTGAATGCATTTTCTAATGAAAAAAAATTTTTTTACTGTTTATTTTTGAGAGAGAAAGAGTGCAAGCGAGAGAGGGGCGGAGAGGGAGGGAGGGGCAGAGAGAGGGGGAGACACAGAATCTGAAACAGGCTTCAGGTCTCCAGCTGTTAGCACAGAGCCGGACGTGGGGCTCAAACCCATGGACCGTGAGATCATGACCTGAGCTGAAGTCGGACGCTTAACCAACTGAGCCACCCAGGTGCCCCTCTAATGAAAATTTTTTAATTAAAAAAGTTTCCATTAAAAAAATAATACCTTTCTGGACCATTCTCTCTCCCCTGGGAGCACCCCTCCTCCCTTTGTCCTTCATAGCTAGACCCGTGGATGCCTCCTTTTCTGGGGTTCCTATTTCTTTCCCCGAGACTGCTTTGGCAAAGATTCTCAAAGGCGTCCATGACCCAGTCACCTCCCCTGACCTCTCTGAACAAGGCCTGCCACTGGCCTCCCCCTGGAGTGACACATCTGCCTTCTGGCCCTGTCTTTGCAGTCTCCCTAGTGGGCCCTGAGTGCTGGGCCTTCGCCTGGACCCACTCCAATGGGGTCACTCATCCCTGAAACTTCAGCCCCAACCTGGACCCAGTGACCCCCAGCATGAACCCCTCACTGGCGTGAGGTAAGTCAGGGTCCTTCCGTGCTCAGTGACTGCTCTTACACCTCCGACTAGAACCTTCCACCCAAGCCCTGGAGCCTGGGTCCACTGCCCCTCTGACACCCCCATTTGTTCATCTCAGGGACTTCATACCAACCTGTCCGGTTCGCCTGGCTTCAAATCTGTACTCTGCTCCTTCCTTGTTATGGGCAAGTTTCTCGTTGTTTCTTTATGTGCAAATGGCAAGAAATGAGGCAGTAGCTCCCTTACAGGATAATTATAAGTATAAATGAATTTATGTAAGTAAAGCTCTTAGAACAATGTCTGGCACAGTGTCTAAGCAAAAATGTGTTTGTTAGACAAAAACATCCCAAACAGAACTACTGATCGTCCTCTTGCAAACCCGATCTTTCTGTAGCGTTCCCCACTGTCATCCAGTCCCTTCTCCGGAACAGCAGAAAACTGGGGGTCTTGCTTAACACTGCCCTCCTCCTCCTTCTCCTCCTCCTCCAAGAAGCACCCCATCACCAACTCTGGTCCATTTTACCTCCTAAATCTCTCTCCAACTCCACCCCCTCGCTGGTCCACGATCTCCCGAAATTGCTCGTTAAGCTCATCAATGTTCTACTAATTGCCAAATCAAAAGAAAATTTTCAGCCTTCGTCGGTTTGGAATTTTCTGCTACATTTGGTCCTGCTGATCCTGCTCTCCTAGAAACGCTTCACTAGCTCAGTTTCCATGACAACCTGCTCTGGGCTCTGCTCACGTGGCCACGTGGCACTGACATTTTCTTCTCTCTGCTGCTTTTGTAGGTGCCCCAGGCTCTGCCAGCCCCTGAAATGGTGGGTTGGAGGTCCTCAGACTTTGGCGGGGCTCTCCCAACCTCTCAGTCTTCCCAAGCCATGGCCATCGACATGGTGACCACCCCAGCTCTATGTCTCCAAGGGAGATGTCGTTCTGAGAACCAGACTCCTGATCCTGACTTCCTGCTGGTCATCACCCCCAGGTGTCCGCACTCTCAACTGTGGTAATGACCCCTCCCTGGTCCACCTGCTTCTCCGAGTCCCAGATCGCCATTAAACAAAAATCTATCCATGGCACTTGACTGCTCAAAACTTTTCTATGGCTCCCCATTACCACCACGGTTGAGTGTGGGCTCTCTAACAAGGCATGAGCTGCTTTCTGCTGACTTTTCCTGTCTGTTTCTCACCAGCCCTTATCTCAACACAAATTCCAGAACACCTAGCTCCCTCCAAGCACATACCTCATGTCCTGTCTCCTGTCCTCCTTGGCTTTGTTCATGCTGCTCCTTCTGCCTGGGAACCTTTGTGGTCTCTTCTACCTTGATCCCAACTCCTTGAGAAATCAACTGAAGTGTCACCTTCTCTGGGCATCTTATTCCTGAGTGCCACTTCCACCCCCTGGACCAATTCTGAGTCCCCAAGGTGAGGTTACAAACCCCTTCTTGTGTTCTGATAACACTCTAGGCATTGTATTATCTCTATGCTAACCCAGAACATTTATGGTCATAAACAACAGAAACCAAGTTTGAAACAGCGTAGGCAAAAACAGCTATCTCAGGAAGGGCAGGGGCTCCTCTGGGTTCCTGGGAAACTGGACTTAGAGATGAGAGATGAGGGAAAGTCTCTGATACCCAGTTGTACCAATATAATTCTTATTTTGTTAATTACTTATGTAACAGCTTTATTGAGCTGTCATTGACATACAAATAAACTGCACATGTTTAAAGTCAATATGGTAGTTTTGACATATATATACACGCTTGAAATCATCACCAGTCAAGATAATCAACATACCATCACCTGCAAAGATTTCTTGTGTCCTTTTGTGATCTCTTCCTTCCCTTCCCTTTCTACCTACCCCTCTCCCTCCATTCCCCAGGCAACCACTGATCTGCTTTCCGTCACTATACATTGATTTGTAATCTCTAGAATTTTATATAAATGGAGCCATACAGTTTTGTCTGGCTTCTTTCATTCAGCATAATTATTTTGAGTTTCATCCATGTTGTGTTTTGATAGCCGAGCAGCATTCCATTGTATGGGTATACCATAGTTTATTTATCCATTCACCTCTCGATGAATATTTGGGCTGTTTCCAGTGTAGAGAAACAAAACTTATTTTATTCAAGTAACACTGCTATTAATGTTCATGTACCAGTCTTTGTATGGACGCACACTTTCATTATTTTGGGTAAATATCTTAGAAGAATGATTGGATCATACGATAGGTGTATATTTAACTTCTTAAAGAGATTGCCAAATTATTTTGCAAAGTGTTTGTACCATATTATATTCCCACCCGCCACGTGTGAGAGTTCCAGTTGCTTCGAAGCCTCACCAACACTTGGTCTGGTCGGGTCTTTTTAATTTTAAACATTCTGATAGGTATGTAAGGGTATGTCATTGTGGTTTTAATTTGCATTTCCCTAATGAGAGGCCCACCTTCTGACAGCACTGTGAATTCTTTTCAACCTATTGTCTTTGCATAAACTCTTTGCCCCTTCCATTAGCTTTGATTCCAAGCTTTGTGGCATCCAGAATCTTCCCTTTCTCAAGCCCCCATTCTTGCCCTGAAAGGCTATGGCTCTTGTTCCGCGGGCTTCCCTGTGGACAGAAGTCTTCATAATGGTGGTCTGTGCTATCGACTTCATTCTTTGCCCTGAACAAATGGCAGTTTCTCGGGCTCGATGCCCAAGGCAATTCTTTCTTCGGACTCCAGAGCTGGCTGACCCTCTCCCTCTCTCTCTCCTCCAGCTATAAAATTCTTTGAATTTGAGATAACAACCAGGACCTCACTTGGGCTTCTTCTGGGACTTGACCATTCATTCCCCTGTCCTCATCAAAGTTTATTTGTCCTGAACCCTGTCCATACCCTTAGGTTCAGGGTCCCAGCACAAATCCCTTCTGTCTTTTTTTTTTTTTAATGTTCTTGGGGTGCCTGGGTGGCTCAGTCAGTTAAGCGTCTGACTTCGACTCAGGTCATGATCTTGTAGTTGGTGGGTTTCAGCCTCACGTGGGGCTTAGTGCTACTGACAGTGCGGAGCCTGCTTGGGATTCTCTCTCTCTCTGCTGCTCCCCCACTTGCTCTCTCTCTCTCTAAATAAATATATATTTAGAAACAAGAATATCTAAACAAAGAAACAAGAATATATATATATTCTTGTTTCTTTGTTTAGTATGTATGTATATATATACACATGTATGTATGTGTGTGTGTGTATATATATATATATATATATATATATATTCTTGTTTGTTTCCAGAGCTGAGATAATATCCATGCACCCTGGTTTCTCACTTGTGTTCCCATTTTGATATCTATCATAAGAATTCTTCAGAGCTTTTTCTAAAAATTACAATTAGTTGCTGAATAATAGTCCATTTGAGTGGATATAAAATAACCTGTTTTTCCCAATAGTTGGCTAGTTTGGTTGCTTCGATGTGTTGTTGTTTGTTATTGTTGTTGTTGCTATAAACAAGGCCACACTATATCTCTTTGTACATAAATCTTTGTCTTTTTGAGATTATTTCCTTTTGATGGAGTGCCATAAGTGTAATTATTGGGTCAAAGGCTGTAGTAATTTACATTCCCATCAGCGGTATTGTCTGTTTCATCACACCCTAACCAGCATGGGGTATTCTCATTAAAATTTTTTTCTTCACTCTATACTGGGCAGAAAGTGTTATCCCATTGTTGTTTTAATTTACTTTTTAAAAAATAATTAGATATTGGAAAATAGGTTCAACCTATGAGCCATAAAAAATTAATCTTCTGTTAATTGAGTGTTCCTATCCCTTCACATTTATCCAGGAGCGATTTGAATTTTTAAAACTCAATTTGTATGGATTCTTAAACACCAAGGATATTAACCCTCCTTGTGACATCCACAAAGTTGTTTTCAGTTTTCACAAAAAGTCTCAAATTTAAAACCTATTTTCTTTTCCTTTTCTTTGTGAACACTTCCCTTGCTTTTAAGCTGAGAAGGTAACATTCAGACAAGAGTTTCTGATGGATATTCACTTCTACTTTATTCATGCGTGATTTTTAATTTAAATCTTTAATCCATCTGAACTCGATGTTGATGTATGGCATGAAGTGAAGAATGAAGAGGATTTTGCTTTTCCAAACAGCTTAGTGATCCCTCCAGCACCTTTTATTGACTAATCCCTTCTTTCCTCACTGCTTCAGGGTGCCCCCTTTTTAACTGTGTGGGGTACGGTACTATTTTTCTCTTATACTGTGTGTGGGTGGAAATTTCCTCCACCTCCCTCCCTGCCCCCACTGTCCAAGCTTCCTGGATGCACTGCTCTTTGGGTAATGACATCATATAGAGTCCTTACCCTGGCGTTTAGCTCCCTGTGTGGGCTTCTGTAAGTCGATAGCACAGACAACCATTATGAAGACTTCTGTCCACAGGGAAGCCCGCGGAACAAGAGCCACAGACTTTCAGGGCAAGAATGGGGGCTTGAGAGAGGGAAGATTCTGGATGCCACAAAGCTTGGAATCAAAGCTAATGGAAGGGGCAAAGAGTTTATGCAAAGACAATAGGTTGAAAAGACAATTCACAGTGCTGTCAGAACTTGGGCCTCATGAAGGAGCTAAATGTTCAACCTGTGGGTAGAAGAGAAATCCAAGGGCATTGACTGGAACTTTGGCATTGTCTGGGTCCCCAGCAGAATATCACGCCCCAGTCCCTAAGCCGAGTCCCAAGGGGCAATATGATGGGGTCCCAGGCAAGTTTAGGAGATCTCAAGAGCAGAAATCTGGAGTCCAACTTGGTGTTTACACAAAAGAGGACATAGGCTGACACCTTGCAGAGGTCTTGTGGGGGCTGGAGAGTATCAGAGGGTGTCTGGGTGCCTACAGAGGGCCTGCGGGGTGCCGAGTGAGCTGGCAGGCCCAGAGAAGCCAGGAAAAGGTGGGGAGCATGCAGAGCTTGTGGGGACAGTGGCTGTGGCTGTTGGCACAGGAGGGTGGGACCAGAAGAGGCAAGGTTCTGGTACACATGAGCAGTATGTATATCCTGCCTGTGACCATGTGCCATTTCTGAGTCCTGGGGCCTGGACTCATTCCTGGCTACTGTGGCCTCATAGTGTGCTTTTGAGTTATAGTTTGATGTCCAGGAGGGTTGGGCAGACCTCGACTGAGCTCCAGGAAGCCCTCTGATGAATGTCTTCTCTTGAAGACCCACACACCGCTGTTATCTTTCATAACTTCTACTTCTGATTCTGGCCTTGGTTTCTTGCAGCTGTCAATTCTGGGGCAGGAGCTCCTGTGGGGGCTCACCGTGGGGCATAGGGGGGCTGGGTCACTAGAGGCACGGGTGGGAGAGCAGGCCATTAACACACTCCAGGGTCTTCCCTGGGGCACAGCCAGTGCCCCACGCGGGCTCAGCTTCCTTTTCTGCTTGTCTGTAAAATGGGCTGCCCACCCCTCTCTGCCTCACAGGCTTTGAAATGATCACATGAGACAATGGCTGTGACCCCACAGTGTAAAGACCTGAGCTCACGCTGGGGCGGGTTGTCCTGGTTCCGTGTCAACAGCACACTTCCTTTAGCCATATCCCTTCAGCCCTGCATGGCAAGAATGCTGACCATCTAATCTATCCTCATCCCCAGCTCTCCCAGTCCTCATTTGTTCTCCCGGGCAGGACTTAGCATGCACGCACGCACACACATACACACACACACACACACACACAGAGTGTATTTGTCTGATTGTTCTATTGATTACAAACTCTTTTTGGCTAAGAATTTTGACCTTCCATTTCTGACATTTTATTTTAAGTCAGAGAATATATTTATTCAGGACCCGGTTGGCTGCCCCAGCCTGGGGATGATTCCAAAATGAACAAGCCGAAGTCCTGACCGTGGGCAGGATGAAATTCCTGCTATAGCAAGACTCGGTGAAGTCACAAAGGTCACAGACAAATTCTCTGAAAGAAAGTTACTTGGACATAGCTTACTCGGTAAAAGGCCCGGCATTGAATTCTCTCCTGGGAGGCTGGATGCATGTTATTGCCCAAGATGGATCCCTTTCGCCCACATGGCCTCATTTCCTTGGAGGCCTCATTTAGCTAATTGCCCTTGTTCTGCGATGGCTCATATCCCACAGGTGCCTTCCCCTGGGAAAATTAATGTGTGACTATGGCTCTTTTACTAGGACCAAAACCAAATGAAAAATTCTGCACCCTTTCCTCGCTCTCCTCCCTTCACAGGTAGGCCCTGGACCACCCTGACTCCTGACTTACCCCCCTGCAAAAAACTGGCAATGTGTCCCAAAGGCCAAGTCCAGGGAAGCTAGTCAGCCTTCACTCCGCCCCCCCCCCCCCGCTCCAAACTTCTGGCCCCCTTACCTACAGCCACCAGTGGACACCCTGTCTTTTTGGAAACTCTCCTCCCTAGGCTCCTTGGGAATGCCCCTTTTGCCTTCCCCCCTCTGGTCCTTCCTTCTCAGCCTCTTTTTCGTATAGTCCCCAGCCCCCTACATGCTGGACTCAGCCCCTGCCCTCTGCTCATTCCTTCCACACTCTATTCCTTAATAACACTCACCCCCTGAGCTGCTTCAAGACCCCCTCTTTGAGCCCTGCCTGTGCCTGAAGCCACCCTAGCATCTATTTCCAGCCTGAGCTCTCCTCTGGGCTCCAGAACCGGGAAGTCCAAAGGCATTTCACTCAACACACTCAACAGACAACTTTTCTTGTCCAAAATCCAGTCCTTCACTAGAGTCCCATATGTCCTAGAAAGATATCAGCCGGACACCTGGGGTCTTGCCTCTCAGCTCACTTGCACTGACCCCCAACCACAGTCTAGCCTCTAGCCTTGGAGACTTGACCTCCCAATGGCTCCTGGATCCTTCTGGTTGTCTTCAACTCCACCACCAGCATCCTAGCCCAAGCCACCACTAGCCCTGGTCTGAAGGACAGTCTCCCTGCAACCCTCCAGCATCCCTGCAATCTTGTCCTCGCTAGCAGCCAGAGCCATACTTTCAGCATGCAAATGGGAACATGCTGCTGCCATATTTAAACCCCTATCATTCTTGGAAGACAGCCCCAAACCTTCCCACCCTGCTGAACTCTTCACCTCATTTCTGACTCTGCCCCTCCTCCATCAGCCCAGCCTCATTGGCCTTCTTTCCCTTTCCAGAACATGCCCTGCCCCTCCCCGCTGCAGGGCCTTTGCCTGTGCTGCTCCCTCTGCCTGGAATGCTCTTTCCCTGGTTGATGCTCACCTTTCAGATCCCCTCTGGGAAATACTAACAGATCTCTCCTTCCCAACGGCCGCCCCCTGGCTGCTTTTAGCCACGTGCACCTCTCCTTTGTGATTATCATTGTAATTATCCATGTATTTATGTGGTTGCCCGATTCATATCTGCTTCCCTGTTTAGACCATCAGCTCCCAGTGGGCAGGGGATGTGTTATCTTGTTCTCACCATCTCCCGAAAGGATTAGCTGGCACATAGGAGATGCTCAAAGATTATCTGTTGAATTGAGTTGAAAACTTTCTCTTGATTCTGCACTTCACTCTCTAGCTTGCAATCCTTCTCAAAACTTTTCTAATTATCTAAACTTAATTATCCAAACTTCTGTAAAAGGGGCGTCTTTGCTGACTATCTATCATCATCAGGCACTGCAGTTGGGGTTCTGCTTCGTCTCACCCCAGAAACCGCTCTCGCTGAGGGCTCCGATAACCTCCTAATTACCAACTTCAGTGGGTGTTTTTCCATCCCTGTCTTATTGGAATTCTCTGCAGGGTTTGATATTGTTGATCACTCTCGCCTTCTTGAAACGCTCGGCTCTCTTGGTTTCCATGACAACACCCTCTCCTTGTTTTTAACCCGTCTCTATGACGACTTTTCCTTCCCAGTCCCATTAATCAGAGCCTCTGACTCAACCACCCTTGCAATGTTAGGGTCCTGAAGACTCGATATTGTGAAGATGTCAATTCTCTCCAAATTAATGTACAAATTCAGTGCCTTCCTAATCAAAATCCCACCATGATTTTTAAACGGAACTTAATAAGCTGATTCTAAAGGTCATATGGAAGAGGAGATGGAAGAACAGCCGAGATCATTTTAAGGAACAAAAACAAGTGGTGAGAGCACCATAGGAGGAAAAGGACTGTATTTGCCCTACTAGGTAGCAGCTGAGGAAGCAACAGTGATTCAACAGCATGGTCAGGAATAGACGCACTGACCTACACA
Source organism: Lynx rufus (assembly GCF_022079265.1). Taxonomy (NCBI): domain Eukaryota; kingdom Metazoa; phylum Chordata; class Mammalia; order Carnivora; family Felidae; genus Lynx; species Lynx rufus. The sequence goes on along the minus strand of NW_025814896.1, from coordinate 22,125,197 downwards.
ACTCAGAGTTCAGGATCAAAACCATGTCTGATGGTTTCCCTGCCATATTCTAGGAAGGACATCTCAGATGAAAAGCATTGCTCCCCAGGAGCAGGAAGGTCTCCGTATCTCAGCCCTTTGAAGGGGCCCATCCAAGCATTTGGACCATTTTCTTTCCTTTCCAGCCCCATCCCTCCACCCTGCCTTCTAAACTTGACCAAAGCAAGTGCCATTCCCTTAAGACCTGGCTCTATTACTTTTCTTTTTTCTTGGTTTTCCTGCTGTGAAAGTAATACATGATCTTAGATGGCAAGTATATTGTATACTGTGCTCATTATACTATTCTTGTTCCCTTTTGTACTTTTGAAATGTGTTACCATAAAAACAGCAATACCTGAACATTACAGAAAATTGGGAGAGTAAAGAATGAGGAATAGAAAAATCTTGACAAAAATCCCAGCACCCACAGCCTTGCTATGTGAAAATGCATGGGAAGAGTACATTTCTTCATAGTCTTTTTTAAGGCATTTGTTTACAGAAAATACTATTATTATATATATAATTTTGCACCACCCTCTTACACTGATTATATGCTAAGCATTTCCCCTTGTTAGTCAACATTCTTTGTAATTATTACATTTAATGGCTGTCTAATAATCCACTTAATGAATGAAACATAATTTGGTTAACCATTCTCCTGAGGCTTGAGTATTTGTTTTTCTTTCTTTCTTTCTTTCTTTCTTCCTTTCCCTTTCCTTTCCTTTCTTCCTTTCTTTCCTTTCCTTTCTTCCTTTCCTCTTTCTTTCTTTCTTTCTTTCTTTCCCTTTTCTCTTCTTTGCTATTACAAATAAAGCCACAGTGCCCAGCTTTCTGCACCAGTCTTGGGGCAATGTTTTAGATCATTTTCTTGGGATGAGCTTCCTGTAAATGGAATCCCTGAGTCAAACAGTGTGAACTTTTTCGAGGCTCTTCACACATCTCAAGCAAATTGCTTTCCAGAAAGGTTTTGCTACTTCACAGCCCTGCCAGCTGTGCACAAGAGGTCCCAGGCCACCAGGACCAAGCCAGCACTGCAAGCCTCTTGTTTTGTAGTACTCTTTCGATGGGCCCAAAGTGGTGTCTCCCCATCCTAATTTACATGTATTTTATTATGACTAAGTTCAATATTTGCAACTGTATTTGCCTTTTGAACTTCATCTTTTATAAATGGACTCTTACCGCCTTTTATTGCCCCAACATTTCATTATGAAAATTCTTACTGCCTCTGTAAATGTTTTATTTATGAGAATTTTCAACACGGAAAAGCTTTACATTTCCTATAGTCAATTATATTTGTATTTTCCATTATAATTCTCTCTATTGCTGTGAAGGCTGCAATGCCTTGCCTTAATCACAGTTTGAATAATGAATCATTTCAATTTTTTTCTAGTTTCTAGTTAGCAGCATGCTTTTTTTTTTTTTTGCATTTAACTCTTTAAATCACCTGCCATTGATTTTTTTGAAAGGTTTTATTTAAATTCCAGCTAGTTAACATACAGTGTGATATTAGTTTCAGGTGTACAATAGAGTGATTTTACATTTCCATACAACATCCAGTGCTCATCATGACAAGTGCACTCCTTAATCACCTGGCATTGATTTTGGTGTTAATATAAAGGGAGGTAAAAATTACTTTTTGTTTCCCAGACAGATAAAATTATTTTCTAGCCCCACTTAATGAGAAATCCTTCCATTCCTCATTAGCTTGTGATGTCTCTGCTCTCCTAAGGCACAGTGGGAGATATTCCAGGGATCAGCATCTGGGCTTTCTAGTCTATTCCACTGAGATGTCTTTCTTTTTTTAAAAAATGTTACGTTGTTTTATATCATACTGCAATATCTGTTGGGGTGAGAGCCCTGGACATCTTTATTTCACATCAGCTCAGTTGCCCAAGTGTCTGACGCCCACATCAAATTTCCTTTTGGGCATCTCACTGTGGGTTTCTCATGGCACCACTTTTTCCACACATATATCCATTTTTCTAGCTGTTTCCACCCCCTGGAAGTCAAATTATATCATTGTTCACACAGGGACAGGCGAATGGTGGGCACAGCCCTGAAGTCTGGAGGCCTCAGTTTTCTTTTCTGTAGAATGGGGCTATCTATGATGGCCAAATGAGGTAAAGAACATCAACACAGCTTTATTCTCTGCTCAACAAATGTGTGTGAGGTTCGGGAACACCAGAGTGGGCAGAGATGGTCTCTTAAGAAATGACCTTCGGTGAGCTTCCAGGAGAGTAACTAAGAGTAAGAAATTGTTATGAAGGCCCCAAGGGGAAAGGACAAAATACTGAGGAAGGGATGGATGGGGGGCTGGACAGGGCCTCTCTGAGGGGACATGTAAGCCCGAAAGGCTGAGAGGAGAGAGTTAGGGGAAAGCCTTCCCAGGATGAGGAACAACAGGAGCAAAGGCTCTAGGAGAGGAACAAGCTGGAACATTTGAGGAACTGAAAGAATTCGCTTGTGGCCAGAGGACAGGGAGGTGGAACATCCCAGGGGAGCCTCTCCCAGGGGGGCTGACAGATCACCAGGCAGCTGAGGTGGGCCTTGAGAGAGACGGTTTTGTTCTAAGGGCAATGGAAATCACTGAAGGCTGGTGGTAGGCAGGATAATGACAGGATCCTACTTGGGTTTCAAGAAGTCTGCTTTTACTTCTGTGTGATAAGCGGAGGACTGAGGGGGAAGAGCGCTGCCAGGCCATTGCCGAAAGACGATGAGAGATGGAAGCCAGGTGGTAGTAGAGGGTGCGGGAAGTCAGACTGGGGAGGAATTTGGGGACTGAAATGCCAGGATTCGCTGCGACTGGGTGGGAGGGGAGGGCGGGGAAGAGCCAAAGATGACTCTCGAAGGCCAGATTCGGGAGGCAGGGTTGAAGGTTGGGCCTTTGACAGAAGTTTTGGGGAGAAGCTAGCAGTCCTGTTGGCTGCAGCAAGTTTGAGGGTGCCATGAAAGACACCCTAGCAGAGCTGCCAGCTGGGTAGTTAGGCATGCCAGTCCCGAGAGGGCAGGTGGGGGCATCAAAGCAGAGTCTCGAGTGACTACCCAGGGCGAGAATACAGGGGAGGATGGGAAGCGCCCAGAAATGAGTCTTGAGGGAACCCAACACTGAGATGCCGGGTGGAGGAGGCTGAGGAGGAGTGGCCAGCAAGGGTGGAATTAACTGGGAGATCTGGTGTCACAGTGGTGTCATGGAGGCAAGGAGAGGCGCTTTCAGGAGGGAGTGGTCAGCTGTGTCAGCTGTTACCATGAGGCTGAGTTCAAGGAGAGAAGGGTGTCCGCTGGGTAGGGCAATGGGGGTTTCAGAAAAGAATGGCCATGAACCAGTCAGGGGGAAGCCAGGCCAGTGGGCAGCGCTGCCTCCTACGAAGGGCTGGGCCCAGGCTGGGAGGAGTCCTAGCCCTCCTGAGCTCATCTCCTGGTCTCCAGGCATTGAACTAACCTGGTGACTCTTTAGTCCCCTGGTCTTCCATCCCCACCTACCCCAACAGCCCCTTTTGCCTGTAATCTCGCTCTTTCAGAGTTCCCATAACATTTTTGTGCTCAATAGAACATTTTCTGAATCTCCATCTCAGACACTGGATTTCAAGCAGAAAATAATTATTCTGCCTCTATCTAGCTTGCTGCCTGTTGCTAGGTGCCGAAAGGCACAAAAAATGAGGAAGACATGGCCCCAGACACGAGGCAGGATGAAACCACTGCTAATTAGAGCTGTAGTTGGTACCCAGAGGGCAGAGAAAAAGCCTCCAGAAGAACATGGAGATCAGGCTACCTGGTAAAATGTACATGATTTAATTTGGCCCCTTTCCACCAACACGGCTAATCTCTTCACCTCTACACTTAATCCCACTGCTCTAGGGCCCCCTCTAAGACCTGTCCCTGCTCTTCAAACATGGCTCCCAAACCCTTCTCCCACCAAATGTCAGCAGGTAAGAAGCAGCATCTTTCCAGACCCTGCTCTCCACTCCCCCCACCCCCACCCCAGCTCCCCCTTTTCCCTCTTGATTTCTCAGCCAGACTCTGGATCATCCCCCACCCAGGTGGGCTACTGCCCCCTCCCCCAGAGTTGCTGTGGAAAAGATCCTCAAAGACCATGCCAGGGGGACGCCTTTGCCCTGACCTCTGTGCATCTGGCCCATCAGTGACCACCCTGACCTCTGGGAACCCTTCTTCATGGGCTTTCTGAGATCCCCTGTTTCCTTGTCTTCCTCTCTTTCTCAGACTCCCCTTCCCAAGTCCATGGGTCTCTGGACTTTTCTTTCACTGTGCACCTTTTCCCTTGATTTCTTGTACCCCTAAAGCTTTGTCTGCCTCCTGAGGCTGATTCCCAAACTGACAGTCCAGTCCAACCCACCTTTGAGCTCCAGACTAACATGTCAATCTTTCTCCTTAATGACTGCTCTTGCATTTGCAGTCCTGATCTCTACTCCAAGCTCCAGAATGCGACGGCCAGCCATCTACCAATATTTGATATCTCAACAACATGAGCCAAATGAAATTCCTGGCCTGTTTTTCTTTTTCCACTTGATTATCTCTCTTTATTAAAATTCTTAATTTTTCTTCCCCAAATTTGTCCTTGTCTGGTGTTTTCTATTTTGAGAAAATGACACCATTGTTCTGGTGGGAGACACTCAACAGTTAGTCTAGAATCTCCTCTTCACCCACCACATCCCATTGTGGGGCTTCCTTGCCTCAGCAGCAGCAGCAGCAGCTTAGTCCAAGTCACCATCTCTTGCTTGGTCCACTGTAGTTACCTGCTGAATGGTCTCTCCAAATCTCCTTTTCCTTCCAATCATCCAGCTCCCATAGCAGTCCATGTGGGCATTTCAGAATACACATCTTTTTCTTTATGCTCACCTCCTATTGACACCATTCAATGGCTTTTAAAGAAAGATCAGCTTTGATTTCCCCAGCTTCATCACACATTATGCCCTCCACCTCACCCACCACACCAAGTCATTCTTCTTGGTTCTTGCTAGCAGAAGCCACTCTCCATGTGATGTATGTCAGTCACAGTGGTCAGGTCTACTTCCCTCAACAGTGATTGGCTTATGAGTGGGTATTGTAAATCTAACCAATGAGAGGTGATGGTGGTGGAGTTTTCTGGAAAAGGTTTTTTGGTCTTTAAAAACAAGTATAAGGAAGAAATGGGCAAAAGACATGAATAGACACTTTTCCAACGAAGACATCCAGATGGCCAACAGACACATGAAAAGATGCTCAACGTCACTCATCAGCAGGGAAATACAAATCAAAACGACACTGAGATACCAGCTCACACCAGTCAGAGTGGCTAAAATTAACAACTCAGGAAACAACAGATGCTGGTGAGGATGTGGAGAAACGGGAACCCTCTTGCACTGTTGGTGGGAATGCAAACTGGTGCAGCTGCTCTGGAAAACAGTGTGGAGGTTCCTCAAAAAATTAAAAATAGAACTACCCTATGACCCAGCAATAGCACTACTAGGAATTTATCCAAAGGATACAGGAGTGTTGCTTCATAGGGGCACATGTACCCCAATGTTTATAGCAGTGCTTTCAATAATAGCCAAATTATGGAAAGAGCCTAAATGTTCATCAATTGATGAATGGATAAAGAAGATGTGGTTTATATATATACAATGGAATACTACTTGGCAATAAAAAGGAATGAAACCTGGCCATTTGCAGCAACATGGATGGAACTGGAGGGTATTGTGCTAAGTGAAATAGGTCAGTCAGAGAAAGATATCATATGTTTTCACTCATATGTGGAACTTGAGAAACTTAACAAAAGACCATGGGGGAAGGGAAGGGAAGGGAAAAAATAGTTACAAACAGAGAGAGAGGGAGGCAAACCATAAGAGACTCTTAAATACAGAGAACAAACTGAGGGTTGAAGGGGGTCAGGGGAGAGGGGAAAATGGGTGATGGGCATTGAGGAGAAGGGCACTTGTTGGGATGAGCACTGGGTGTTGTATGTAAGTGATGAATCATGGGAATCTACCCCCAAAACCAAGAGCACACTGTATACAGTATGTTAGCCAATTTGACAATAAATTATATTAAAAATAAATAAATAAAAAATAAAAAGAAGTATAAGGAAGAACCACTTTCTTTCATCTATCTGTGGATATTAGTATGGTGAATACAATGCCTGGAGTAGCCACAGCCATCTTGTGACCATGGGAACAGAAGTGTATATGCTGAGAGATGGACAGATCCTGGGTCCTTGATTTCATTCGAATTGCCTCCCTTGGAACTTCTCATTATGCGTGGCAATAAATCTCTTATTGTTAAATGTTCTTGAGTTGAGTTTTCTGTCACTTGTTTCAAAATCATTCTTACCAATAAGTGCTATAGCCATGATGGCCTCTGGTTTCTGGAATGCACCACCCTCCCACCATGGAGTTTTGCACACACTGTTTCCTTATGTGCAATGGTTTCCTCATTCCTAGTTAACTTCCACTCCTCTAATCAAATGTTACTTCTCTGATCTAGAAAGATTTTTCTGTGGCACCCCTCTGAGTTTGAAATTATGGATTTCTTTATTTACTTGATTAATATCTGGCTCCCTCGACGGATTATCGGGAAGCATATGTGGCAGGGATCAGGTCTGGCTTTACTCAGTATTGTGTACCCTCCTACATGTCTGTCCCAGTAAACCAAATTCACCATTCATTCAGGGTCCTGGTAGGTGCACTCAAAAGGATTTAAGTGAAACCAATGTAGTGAAAGACTATTCACAGAGTATGGCAGGGCTAAGGGTTCCAACGATGACAAAGGGCCCACGGATGAGCAACAGTTAGAAACCATCACTGCTTCTAGGCCTGAAGAGAAGAGGGTGTGGGTTTTAAGAACACATAGAGAAAGCAGCGACTTTAAGAAAAGGGCCCTACCTGTGGCCATAAGTAAAAGAATACAGTCACTGCCAACACACAGCCCATAGGAAGTCAGCCAAGAGAGCCTCCACTCCACTCTCCCCACTGGTTCCTCCACTGACCAAACTCAACTAGAAGCCAGAGAGCAAGGAGCCTGGGGGATGTAAAAGTCGGCCATCCAGGGCACAGCACCGGATAGAGAAAGAAAGGCTCTAGGAGCCAGTGAGGAATGGCTGTCACCAAATGGCCTCCTAGCTACTTCAACTCAACTTTTCCCTTTCTTATCGGTCTCAACCACCCTACAGAACTGGCCAGTGTAGACAATCTTTTCTCCAAGTTTTTTAGGATTGGAAAGGGAATCACAGAGGAGTCTTTCCATGTCTCTCCTTCTTCTCTTGAGACATCTTCAATCATACCCACTTGTTTCCTTTCAGCCGGGCTCAGAGGATGGATCCCAGCTCACAAATTGTTCCTCTTTTCATCCTCTCCCTCTTTGCTGGTGCCCTCTTTCAAGAGAAGAAAATTCTAGGGTCTCTTGTTTTGAAAAATCCTCCTTTGATCACCCACATTCTTCTTGTTGCCACCCAACTCCTACCCTAGCCATCCAGCCTTCTCTAAGGGGAGGTCTGCATCTCCTCCACTCATTCCCTCCATTGTCTCCTGTAAACTAGTTTTTAACCCTCACTCCCAAAACTCTTCCTGCCAAGGTTCACAATAGGCCCCTGATTGCTAAATTCAAAGGAGTATGCTTCTTGTTTTTCTGAGACTCAGGCCATATAGCAGTTGATTAGTTTCTCCTCGAAACCCTTCACTACCTTGGTTGCCATGGTAACCCTGCTCTTTGTCAAATCTCCCAGGTCCTTCCTTCACTTTCTCCTTTGTTCCCCATCCACACCTCCGGGCCCCTCCTATGTATGTATGTATGTATGTGGCTCACAATTCTGCCCTGGGCTCTCTCCTATTCTCTCCATACAATCTCTCCCTGGCAATCTCACTCATTCCTGAGGTTCCCGTTACCACCTGTCCCTGGGTTGGCCCCTCCAGTTGAATTTCTTCCTGAACCTCAGATTTCAGGATCCAGTTGCCTGATGGGTCCCACCTGTCTGTGCCCCCAGCCGCTCAGCTCTACCTGAGACTGAGCCCATTGTTGTCCCCCTCAAACTGGCTCCCATACCATGTTCCCCATCCCAAGTACCTCCCTTCCATCCCCACCTAAGACACACAAGACTCACCCTTCCCTTTACCCTTGCTCTCACCCCAAAAACCAACAATCATCCCGCATTTCTGACTTTATTTTGTAAAGTTTTCTGGGTTCTGTACATCCCCTGTCATTGTTCCAGGTCAGGCCTCATCCTGTCTTATCTGGGCCATGACCATAGTCTCTTAATTTGTCTCCCTACCTAGAGACTGTCACCTTCCAAATCTAGCCTTCACACTGGCTAATGCAGGATTTTTCCAAATCACAAATCTGAAATGTCACTGGTGTAAAAACATTCAACAGTACCCACTGACTACAAGATGGTGTCCAAACTCCTTGATGTGGGGAGCATCCAAGGCCCTGTAGGGCCTGATCTCTGTCCACTTCCTGTCTCACTCTTCCCATCTCCTCCTTTTGTATTCCAGGAATACCAGATGCCTGTAAGCTCACTCTTGCTACTTTCTCACTTGTGGGGCTTTGCTTATGCTGATTCCTTTGCTTGGAATGTCTTTCCTGTTCCTTCTATCTTGCTCATTTCTGCTCATCTTTAAGAAGTCAGACCAGTAGTCATCTCCTCTGGAAAGCTCCGTGCATATCTATGTTCCATTACTGCACTTACCATACTGTATTATAATGGTCCGTTAAATGTTGTGTAGTAGAATAACTTTTTTTGTGTTTATTTATTTTTGAGACAGAGACAGAGCATGAGTAGGGGAAGAGCAGAGAGAGAGAGGGAGACAAAAAATCGAAGCAGGTTCCAGGCTCTGGGCTGTCAGCACAGCTTGAACTTGTGAACCGTGAGATCAGGACCTGAGCTGAAGTTGGACACTCAACTGACTGAACCACCCAGGCACCCCTAGATCATATAGAATGATCTTTTATATACTATTCAATGTGCTCCCCGCCCCCTATTTCCTTGCCTGACACTGTTTTGCATAAGAAATGACCCCAACTCTAGTGGCTTAAAAACACAATTTATTATTCCTCATGGTTCTAGGGGTTAACAAGGCTCATCTGGGTGGTTCTTGCTTAAAGTCTCTCTGCGTTGCAGTCAGATGGCAGCCGGACTTGAGTCCTCAAGGCTCAGCTGGGCTTACTGTGCAGGAGGGCTCATTCACATAGCAGGCCACCAGCCGGGAACTCAGTGGAGGCTGTCCACTGGAGTGCCCATATGTGCATTTACCACAAAGGCTGGACTTCTCACAGCATGGCAGTTGGGTTGCAAGAGGAAGTGTCCCAAGACCAAGTATTTCAAGAGTCCTGTGCAGAAGCTACAAAGCTTCTGATGATGTAGTCTTACAAGTCTCAGGATGTCCCTTCTGCTATGTTCTATTGGCCAAGAAAGTCACTAAGGCCAGCCCAGACTCATGGAAAAGTAGACGCCACCTCTTGATGTAAGGAATATTATGTGTATATAGAGAAGGCAGGAAATTATGGTGGCATTGCCACTCTCTCCTGATTCAGGCAGAGCTTGGGGGAGGATTGGGGTTGTTACAGCATGAATGCAATGAGACGGTCAATGGTTTCAAATAGCATCTTGACACCCACAGCAGAGACAGGGCATTTGGTTGTGGCTGCTGCTTTTTGGTAAAGAGAAAAGAAACGGAAGGACTCAGAACTTGAAATTGATGTCATGAACAGTAAAATAGGGAAGAATGCAGAAGCTGTCTTTCTGCCTGAAAGGAAATAAAAGTTGGGCCAGCTAGTGAGGAGGGGAATCATACGGAGACATGACTAATAGGAGATACCAGATCTCCCAAAAGAAGTAGAAGAGTTGAAGGAGCTGTTGCCTGGCCCCTCATGGTGTTGCCCAGAAGACCAAACCCCCCCAACTTGGGCTGGAGAAGTTGAGAGCCCTGATGAGAAGTGTCTGATAGATGGGCCTGGGGGTGTCCCCCAGGCCCCCGTGTGTCCCCATAGCAAGGTGTTGAGGGTAAGGGTTTGGGAAGTAGAGGGAGTGTGGCTGGTGGACTTGGACATGCTTTGTGGTCAGGACAAGGACTCAGTGGGGATATCTGGGCTCAGTGGATGGCAGTGGACAGATTCTGGTGATCCACCTTGGTGCCAGGGCAAAATAAGAGATCCCAGAACACAGAACACCCTCAGAGAGAAGGGAAGAAGTGCTGGGAAGCAGAAAAGCTGGAAGTGGACCAAGAATTTGCTCAAGAGAGAGGTAAAGTCCGGAAGTGATTGTGCTTATCTTGAACTAAGATTAAGTTTGTGCAGCTGAGCAGAAAGGGGTGGTGGTAGTAGAGTGAACTTGAGTCCTGGAGAAATAAAGAAGCTAAACTTTGGCCATGCTCTGTTCGTGGAGGTTTCTGGATCAGCAACCTGGGATCACCTTCAACCTCTTGTTCTCTCGTATCTCTCATGCTTGGTTGGCACCAACCTTCCTAGTTCTATCTCCAAAACTTCTCTTGAATCCATCTGCTCTCCATCTGCACTGTCCTTTAGTTCAGCCCTGCAACACTTCTCAGGGACAACTGAGGTGACCTCTTACATATCCTCCCTCCCTCCAGGTTTATGGGGCCCTCTTCAAACTCTTTTCTGCAGACAGCAGAGGGATAACAGGACACATCCACTGCCTTCTTTACCTAGACCAATACCAACTCTCCTTGTTAGTCACTCTGCACTCCAACCTATCTGTTTTGAATGGGATTCACCTTATTGGTGATTCACATTATTCACATTATTGGCGATCACTGATTGGCCAGAGCTGATTGAGTACCTGACTTAGGCTGGGCCAGAGTCTGTCCCCAGATTTTTTGACTCGGGAACAGAGAGAGCTCATGACATTTATAGAGCACTCACTACATGCCAGGTCCCAGCTAAGCATCTCAGAGCATCATCTCCTTTGACCCTTGCAACACCCTGGTGTTAATAAGACTGGTGCTGTTATGAAATATGGGTGTCTGCAGACGAGGACATTGAGGACAGAGAAACTAGTAACAAGTGTCACTGACTCACGTGAGGCCTTTTAGCCAAATCCCTGTGCCCCCCCTCCCCCCCTTGGTCTTTTTTGGTCACAGCCTGAGGGAAGTGAGACGCACACATAGCCACGAGTGCCAGCATATGGAAGAAGCAGGCCGGAGAGAGTGAGGCTGACAGGCAATGAGATGGGGAGGCCCGGAGGTGACAGGGAGGGTCTGATGGCCAAGCCCCTGGCTCCAGGGGGCCTGGAGGCCCAGCCTGGTCGATGGTTTGGTTATGGAAGCCAATTAAGTTCTCCTTTTTCCTGAGTGGATCCGAGCTGAACTTTCTTCTCTGGCACAGAAGAAATGTGACTATGTGAAAATGGGTTCACACCTGTTTCCCTGCATAAACACGTCCCTGGTTCCTCATTACCCTTAAAATAAAAGCTCAAACTCCTTGGTATGATGCACAGGCCGTGTGTATACTGGCTGGCCTGACCTGTCACTGCTCTCCTGCGGTACATGTGCCCTGAGCCCATGGCTGTCCTCACGAGGCCAGGTGAGAGGTCTTTGTCTAGGATTTCATCTCTGAGCCACTTCCTTTCCCTGTCTCAAAATTCACCTCTCTCAGGGCACCTGGGTGGCTCAGTCGGTTAAGCATCCGACTTCAGCTCAGCTCATGATCTCACGGTTCATGAGTTCCAGCCCCGTGTCAGGCTCTGTGCTGATAGCTCAGAGCCCAGAGCTTGCTTCAGATCCTGTCTCCCTCTCTCTCTGCCCCTCCCCCATTCATGCTCGCTCTCTCTCTCTCAAAAATAAACATTTAAAAAAAATTCATGTCTCTCATGTGCCATCCCCCAAGAACCTGGGTCTTGGACTGTTTTTGTAATTACAGAAATAATTTGAGGACATCTTAGAAAATTGCTACATACCCAAGGTAACCAGAGGCAACCACTGGTTACATTTTGACACACTTATCAGAACTGTTAAAAAAAAATAAATTTCTATTTCTTTCCATGTAATACATACACATAGTTTAAAAAAAATCCAAGAAAATAGCAGGGTTTTGATGAAGAGCAGCCTTCTCCACCTCCTCCCCACTCAAACTATCACCCCAGAGTATGTGACCTGCTGTTTGAGGTCACCTCCCCAACTCTAAAAAGCTCTTACATCTCTTGTATTAGGAAGAACACTTTCACCAGAATCTAACAGAATACCTAAGATTTGGCTTAAAGAGTAAGAACATTTATTGGTTTCACAGAATGAAAAGCCCAGGAGTCAGAGGTTCCAGGTGACCAGGCTCTGGGCTAGAGAGTTGCATCACTTGGCCCTCCCCTCCTGGTCACAAGATGGCTGTCAGAGCTCCATGCATCACATTTTCACTCAACAGCACCTAGGCAGAAAAGAAACGGGGGTGGGCAAGAAAGCTCCCCAGGTGCATTGCCTTAGTCAAAGAAAGAGCTTCCTTGAAGCTGCCTGAAGATGTTTCCTTATTAGATCCTGGTCAAAACTGGATCATCAGAGTTCTCTGAACAGCACCTGCTCCATCCTATTTCTAGTTCATGAGATCCACGGATGTCCCACGTTAGGGATTAGGCTTTAGGACCCTTGGAAAGTACTCCCTTCCATCCCTGCTTTCCCTAACACAGTTTTAAAGTACCTCTACTGGTTATCTTCTCAATTTGAAGAAATCCACTTGCCCCTTCATGCCTTCACAGAAGCTCTTACTGCCCCCTATCACTCTCCTCAGTACCCCTCTTCCCCCACTGCTGCCTCCAGACTTCTACATCTTTCCTTTCACATTGTGACGGGTGATAATACTGACATTCTATTCTACAACCATAATAAAATTCAGGTCAATATCAATGAAAATTGGAAAGGAAAAGACAAAAGTCTCATTATGTGAGACAACTATTACATATATTTCCTGTGGGTATCTATCTGTGAATTTATAAGTTTTTGGAAAGTCTAGAAAAGTGCACATTGAGCCTATTACAGTGGTTACCTCTGGAGAAGAGGAAGGAAATGGGATGGCAGTGGGTGGCCAAAAGGGACGTTAGCATCATCTGCAGTGTTCTATTTTTTAAAAAGGAGAATGTATTCATGTTTCGCTTGTGTCATTAAACTTTAATTTGAAAAAATTCCCATTCATTTTCAGCCAATTATGTCTGCTCTGTGTGTTTGGCAGTGTTCGCATGTTTGTGTCCAGGGAGGAAGAACGATTACTTTGTGTGTGTCTGTGAATGAAGTACAGTGATTAGTAAGTAGATTTTTAAAAAATGTAGCAAGCAAAAGCAAAACAAAAAAGGGAGTGTGGAGAGAACTTGTTCACAACAATAAAAACACAGGGATAAATTCATTAGGGAATGGGTTTTTTTTTAATGTTTATTCATTTTGAGGGAAGGGGGGAGAGAGAGAGAGAGAGAGAGAACAAGTGGGGGAGGGGCAGAGGGAGAGGGGGAAAGAGAATCCCAAGCAGGCTCCAATGCTCAGTGTGGAGCCTGATGTGGGACTTGATCCTACCACATGTGCAAGGCTGTTTTCTGCAGCGCTGCTTACAATGGAGGAAAGAAAGCAACTGAATGTCCATGGACCTCAGAGATCATGATCTCAGCCGAAATCAAGAGTTGGATGCTTAACCAACTGAGCCATCCCAAAATGGGTAGGTTCTTTATGGAGAAAACCATGTAACTGAAGAGATGCAACATGATCAGAATAAATGTAGGGTTCTACTGTACTCACAGATCAAAAGGCTCAGTATTGTATTGATGTCAATTTCCCCCAAATTAATCTTGAAAATCACAGAACTTGACAAGAAGGTTTAAAAATTCATGCAGAGGAGTTAATGTGCAGTGATAGTTAGCTTAGATCATTGAAAAGGAAGCACAATGAAATGGGGCACTTTACTTAAGAGATATCAAAAGGTGGCATAAAGCTATAGAAGACAAAATAGTGTGGTACAGACAGGAATATATAGACCGGTGAAACAGAACAGGGGTCTCACGCCAACCTAGACACCATGATTCAGTGTGTGAGGGAGCTTCACTTCAGATCAGCGGAGAAAGGATGAACTGGTCACTCTACCATGTTGCAATAACCAGTTGTGTGTTTGGGGAGAGGTTAGATCATACCTCATCCAACCACAAAAATGTATTCCAGATGCACTAAAGACCTCAATAAAGGTAAATTTATTAGAAAAGAACACAGAACACGTTTAAACCTTAGGCCTAAGAAAGGTATAAAGGTGATATATAAATAAAAGGAATAAAGGAAAAGAGTGATAAATTTAATTGGGTCAAAATTGATAACTTCTATCTAAAAGAGCTTCCAAAGAGTTAAAGGCAACAGACAGGCTGGAAGAAAATATTTGCCATGTATATACAGGAGATTAATGTCCAGATTATATTAGGAAATTCCACAAATCAATAAGATAAAGACAATCTAATTTTTTTAATGAGCAAAAATAAACAGATGAATCAGAAAAGGGAAAATACAAATGGCAGTGCACATGAAAATCTCACTAGCAAACAAGTGTATATAAATTTAAAAAGTGATTCAATTTTTCATCTCTCAGATTGGCAAATATTTACAACAGCCGCGTATGATATGGGGCTTTGAGCCCTCTTGTATCCTCTTGCTGCAAGTGTAAATGGTACAGAACTTATGGAGGACACTTGGGTGGTATCTGCTAAAACTAAAAATGTGGTAACCTTGAGATCCAAAATTCCATTCTCAATCCTAGAGAAAAATTACAGAGGAGGCATGTGCAAGGCTGTTTTCTGCAGCGCTGCTTACAATGGAGGAAAGAAAGCAACTGAATGTCCATGGACCTCAGAGAAGAGAAAAATGTGGCATGGACGAATACAATACAGCTATTAAAAGGAACAGGAAAGAGCCATTTGCTTCAATAGGAGTATATCCTAAAAATATGTGATTGAGTGAAAAAACGCAACTTACAGTAAAATCCTTATAAAGTGGGATGATTCATTCAAAATATCCACATCGATGCTATACATTTCTATGAAAGCAGACACATAAAGTTGTGGAGAGGGTAGGAAACTAGGATTTCAGGGGGTGGCCAAAGGAAACTTGAGCTATATTCATATTGTTCTACTTTGAAAAAGGAGAATATATTCATGCCTTACATGTTTAATTAAAGTATAATTTGAAAAGATTCTAATTTGTTTTCAGCCAATGATGCCGGCTCAGCGTGTTTGGCTATGCTCATATATTTGTGCCCAGGGAGGAAGAACGTTTACTTTGCGTGTGTGTCTGCAAACCAAGCACAGTGATTAGTAAACAGGCTGAAATGAAATAAGGAAAAACAGGGGCCAGACAAACCCAGGAATAAATTTATCAAGAAATATGCAAGACTATGACCACAGGAAAATGTGAAACTTCCCAGAAAGACGTAGAAGCTGACCAGACCTGAGAGAAGTACATATAGCACTGAGCACTGGTAGGAAGAGTCTGTATGACAGAGATGCCAATTTTCTTCACATTTATCCATAAACTCAATGTAATCTCAATTAAATTTTTCCTGACCTTTGGCTGGCTGATTTCAAAATCCATGTGGTGGGACAAATATGCAAGGATGACCAAGGCAATTTTGCAAAAACAACAAAAAGGGTGGGATTTGTCCCGCCAGTTAGCATATTATCAAGCTCGGGAGTAGACAAATAGATCAATGGACCAGAAACAGCTCTGCAACAGACCTGCATTGCAATTTAGTGCAGCTGAAAGTAGCAATTTTAAATCAGTGGAGAAATGATATATTATTACATAATGGTGTTGGGACAATTACCTATCTATTTGGGGATGGGGAGTTTAAAGTCAGATCCTAAGATTCATGCATATGGAATTTATTTCTTGTATATAATTTAAAGGCATATATATGTACACACACACACACACACACACTACAAATTTTAGAGAAGAAAATACAGGAAATGCTTATGACCTTGATATAGCAAAGGTGTTCTTAAATACGACTGTAAAAAGGCATAAAAGTAAGGTTGATAAGTTTGTATCAAATTTAAAATTTCTCTAAGACAAAAGGTACCATATAATTAAATGACAAGAATCACAACGTAGAAAACATTTGCAATATACATAACAAAGTATTAGTATTCAAAATACATAAAGAACTCATAAAAATCAATAGCAAAAAGACAAAAATAACTT
This sequence comes from Lynx rufus, assembly GCF_022079265.1. NCBI lineage: Eukaryota > Metazoa > Chordata > Mammalia > Carnivora > Felidae > Lynx > Lynx rufus. The sequence continues at coordinate 22,109,028 of NW_025814896.1, read as the reverse complement.
AAAAAAATAGGCAAAGGATACAGACAAGCAATCCAGAGGAGGAAATATAAATGGGCAGTAAACACATGAAGCCTGCAGTCTTGCAGTAGTTCAGAAAAATTCAAACTAAAACGAGATACTATTTTGCACTCATCAGACTGCTTAAAAATGCAAAACTTGGAAATGGTCTGGGGAAATAGATGTTCATACACTGCTCGCAGGAGATTACATTAATAAGGCACTTTGGAGAACATTTCAGCAGTTTCTATTAGAATTTAAGATGTATATATCCTATCACCCATCAATTCCATTTCTAAGTGTCTGTCCCAGAGAAACACTCGTACATATGTAAAACGGGCAATGTACAAGGATGCTCTTACAGGTTTGTCTTAATGGAATGGCAACGGGAACATTTTGACAGTCAATCAATAGTAAACAAGGAAATCAAGGTGGTATATAATCAGTTCTGACCACCAGTTGCCAGCTGCACAGAGCGACCCCAGGAGTCCTGTAGGGTACACTAAGCTGAGAGCAACACCTCCAGAGTGTACACACCATGTCTGTGCAAACAAACACCCACAGAAAGAGAAGATGTGTTTCAATAGGCATAAGAAAACATTTAAATAAATAGCAAAAAGCTTAAGAGCCCCTACCTCTAAAGGAGGGGGAGGGGCCAGAGGCAGAGATGCGGGAGGGGCGGGGAGGGTGCCAGCAGAGACTATCTGTAACGCTCTAATTTTATTTAAGGGAAAATGTATTCATGTATTACTTGTATAATTGAAATTTAATCCAAAAATTCTAATTTGTTTCTAGCCAATTAGCTCTGCTTTACATGTGTGCGGTGTTCTCATTTATGTGCCCAGGGACAAAGCACGTTTACTCTGTGTCTGTGAATGGAGCATAGTGATTAGCAATTGACTAAAATTTGGAAAGCAAAAAGAAAAAAAAGGAAAACTTTTTTCTTTTCCTGATAAGGTACTCAGGAATAAACCCATGAAGAAATGTAAAAAACCTTTATGACAAAAGTGACCAACCTTTATTAAAAGGCATCAAAAACCAAACCAAAGAGATAAGACTCTGCTTAAATGGAGACAGATACCACGTTCACAGATGAGAAGACCTGGCATCCTGGAGATGTGTAATCCCGCTCGAAATTCCAACAAGATTTTTTTCATGGAACTTTGATAAGCTTATTCTAAACTGTGTATGAAAAAGTTAAATGTGCAGTATGACCAAGGTAATTTTGAAAACAAAAACAAAAACAAAAACAAAAAAAAACAAAGGGCCAGGGAGGGAGGGCTCCTTACCTTATCAGCCACCTAAGATAAAGCCGTGCTCATTAAAATTTGGTATTGGCCCAGAAGTAGACAAATAGATCAACAGATCTGAATAGAGTCTAGACATAGGGAACTGGGAGAAAAGATGGTGTTGGGACAACACCAAGCTGGTTATCCATCTAGGAAAAGATCAGATTAGATCTCCGTGTCATACCACAGGTGAAAATCCATTTCAGATGGGTTAAAGACTTAAAAATATAGAAGTTTTAGATGCAAATATAGAATGCACATATCAATAATGTGGTGGGGAGGCTTCCTTTTTTTTTTTTTTAAGTTTATTTGTTTATTTTGAGAGAGGGAACTCGTGGAGAAGGGGCAGAGAAAGAGAGGGAAAGCTAGTGCTGCAAACTCCATCACTGCAGTTTGATGTGATGCTTTAACGTCTGGTAGGTCTCCAATTGGACGGTACCTGCAACCTTCTGCAAGTGCCTGGAGCATCTCCACCCGCGCCCCCTGGACCCCCTCTCTTCCTCTTTCTCTCCAGGTCAGCCCGGTCACGAGAAGGCCTGTTATACTAGATGCACTGGGACCTGAACCTAGCTCCCGCCACTTGTGCTGTGTCGGTAAGACTTCCTCCTCTGACTTCTTTGTCCTCCTATATGAAATTGGGTATTGCTTTGTCTCTTTGGGGGGGGGGGGAGGTTCACTTGGGATGATGAATGTGAACATGTCTAAATGGCACAGAGCTTACCAGGATGAGGGGAGCCGACTCCTCTACTTTTTCTCCACCCACCCACACCCCTGCCACTCATGACATAATGCCCCTATTTTCTCCTGCATTGTAACTTCTAGAAAATTGTCATAGATTCTTTTTGGTCAAAAAATGTGAGTGTTGACTTCAGATATTTGATTCCAAGGCAGAGAATACTGACTCGGCACCCAAAGAGCTTTACTGCCTGTCGCTAGGTGCTGAGAAACACAAAAAATAAGACACGATCCCAGCCACGAGACAGGATAAAACTGGTCTAATTAGCACTGTAGTCAGTACCCAGGTCAGATCAAAGCTCCCCAAAGAACATGGGGATCAAGTTACTCTCTAAAAGGTAAATAATTTCATTTTGCCCCATTCAGTCAAATATACATTATTGCTCCAAACTAATTTATCCACCTCTACACTTGATCCCAGCCCCTTTGGGAGCTCATTTCACACTAATTGTCTCCATCCTTAATCGCTTCATCACTCAGGCTTGCTTCCCAGTATCATTGGGAAGCAATGATGATGCTTGCCAGTATCATTCTTTCCTTTAAGACAAAAATCAAAAAGCCCTTTCCTTTAAGACAAACATTAAAAGCAAAGAGGACTTTGCTTCCTCTTCCTTTCTCTCCTTAATCAACCTCCACCCAACCTCCACTCCATCGGCCAAGGTCCCCAGGTGATCTCCCATGGGCCCTGGTGGGTGCCCATCAGCCAGGGCCACCATGGTGATTGTGCAGTTGCACATGGGAGGGGCTTGTGGATCAGCCCTGTCCTCCTGACCTCTCTGCACATACTCACTGATGACCACTTCATCCTGCTGAAAGACCTCTCTGGTCCTTCTTTTCCAGTGCCCTAGGAAGATTCTTCTTTCCTTTTCTAGTTTCCAAGTGTTGGTGCCTCTTGGACTCCCGTTTCTGGCCTCTTCTTCCTCAGCCGCTCTTTATAGCCTCAGACTGTTCCAGAAATCTGACACCACTTTAACTCACATTTCTACTGAGGATCCTTCAGGAGCTCTGAGCCCATCTCAGTAATCTCTCACTCTGTGCTCCAGATGTATGTTCAGCTACTTCCTCCCCACCTCCATTTGGATGTCTCAGCTGTGTACCACGAGACTTGGGGTCTGCCTCACGGACCCAGTCCCTTTCTAGGGCTTCCCAGTTCTGAGAACAGCACTGCTACCTCACCAGTAAGGCAAGTTAGAAACACAGGGGTCATTCTGAATACCCTGCCTCTCCCTGTCCCATTTCATTCCATCAGCACTAAGACTAACTAGAATATGTTGATTATGTCCAAATCCTGTCTACCATGACAACAAAAACTTCTTAACTGGTCTCCCTAAGTCTACCTATGCTTCTTCTAACAATTTATCCATAGCACAGCCAGTCTCAGATTACAGGGATATACCAGAGCAGGTCTTAGCCCTGTTCCCCTTGCTCCGGGACACATGCAGGAGCTCAGCCCTGGCCTCCAAGGCTCTGTTCAGTCAGCACTTCCTGCCTTTCTAGTCTCATCTCATCTCCTTTTGCACAGACCGTTCCCTCTGCCCAGAAGGCCTTTCCCCAATTTTCTCTGTCCAATTAACTCCTTCTCCTTCTTTAACAACTTGGTTCAAGTGTCCCCTTCTCAGGCAAGCTTCCTGGAGTCGGCCTAGGGCAGGTCCCCTTGGCGTACACGCCCCAGCACTTAGTACCTTTCCTTCCGACTGCTTATCGGTGTTGTAGATTTATGTGAGCCACTGTTTGATTCATGTCTTTATCCTCTACTACCATACAAGCCCCATGGGAACAGGGATTCTGCCTATTTCACTTCATTCACCCAAGTATCCACAGTACTAGGCACACTGCCAGGCACATAATAGGTACTAAATCAGAACACGTGGAATGAATAAATTTTTGTCACTAAACAATGCTTACCGCATTTGGGAGCTGATGTCTATAAACTTGCTCATATCTTTCCTACGCTCAAACTCCCCACCCCTGATCCTTCACATCTCCAAGTCTTCCAGACTTCTCAAAGGACTCTTAGTGACAGATTCACCTCCCCCTCACATCTGAACATTAGTTCAGTTTATGTCCCGTTACTCCCCCAAAATGCTCTTATTAAGGTCACCGAAAGCTTACTAACCATCAAATCCAAAGAAAAAATTCTGTCTTTATCTTATTGGAATTCTCTGCTGCATTTGACAATGTTGATTACTTTCTGCTTGGAACGCTTCACTACCATGGTTGCCCTGGCAACCCTTCTCCTAGTTGTTTGTCGCATCTCTGAGGTCCTTCTTTCTCTCTCCTTTGTCACCTGCTCACACCTCGATTGGCTTCTCACATGTCACTGTAACTCAGGATTCTGCCCTGGGCCCTGTCCCATTCTCTCTCTGGTGGCCTCACTCATTCTTGGGGTTCCCATTACTCTCCGAATGGCCATGGCCCTGGGCCAGTGCTTCCGGTCAAATCTCTTCCTGAGTCCTAGACCCTGGATACAAGTGCCTGCTGGACTCCAGCTGGCTGTGACACTGACCCTTGGCTGTATCTGAGTCCACTGTCCTGCTCCTCACGCTGGCTCCCCATGCTGTGTTCCTCATCTCAGGGGCGCCCCCACCACTTGCCCAGGGCCCACTCAGACACATGGGAGTCACTCTCATACCCTCTCTCTCACCTGATAGTGAATCATACACCAGTCATTTCTGGTTTTTATCTACTACAAGTTTCTGATCTATTTCTCACCATCTCCACTGGTCTAGTTCCGATATCTCCCTCTCTTATCTGGACAATGGCTTCCTATCAGATCTCCCTGCCTCTGGGCTGGTTACTTCTTATAATGGATGTCTGGGGATTTGGGCTTTCTAGCATCCCTCATTCCTCCTCATGCCCCTTGTTACAGTTAGGGAAATTTCCTATTCTTTATTTTATGTGGCTGTAGTGGGACCTGGGCTGCTCTTGCATACAGAGGCCACAGAGGCCCCTCCTCCAGGTCCTACTTCTCACCACCCGGGTCCTGTCAGGGGTGGTACCAGTCCTGAGCTCAGCCAGTTAGACCAAGGCTCTCTCTTGACTTTGACTTCTGTTCAAATACGGAAGAAATAGAATTATGCGATGTCCAGGAGATACCACCACGTAGTTCACGTAGACCCTGAATGCAGCATTTAAGATTGTGCCGAGTCTCCATCCACTTCACTGCCCATCACTCTCTCCTTCCCTCTCTCAGCCTGTTTCCTAACCTGTGAAATGGGGCTAATGGTAGCTGTATGACTCAGTAGGGGTGGGAGGATGGAGTTGCTATGACCAGATGGGACAACGGTCACGATCCACCGTGTGTACTATAAAGACCTGTGCCCACCCCCTGGAGTACAGCTTGCATTTCCTGAGACGCAGACAGCCTCACATCCAAGACAGCCTCAACCTTGAATTTTATTTCCTTGTTCACTGATTCCCTGGGAATTATCACAAAATCTTTGTGATGAAACTGAATTCTGAACCTTCATTTCAAGCATTTGATTTCAAGCAGAAAATAATTATTCTGCCTTTACCTAGCTTGCTGCCTGTTGCTAGGTGCCGAAAGGCACAAAAAATGAGGAGGACGTGGCCCCAGACACGAGGCAGAATGAAACCACTGCTAATTAAAGCTGTAGTCGGTACCCAGAGGGCAGAGAAAAAGCCTCCAGAAGAACATGGAGATCAGGCTACCTGGTAAAATGTACATGATTTAATTTTGCCCCTTTCCACCAACACGGCTAATCTCTTCACCTCTACACTTAATCCCACCGCTCTGTGGCCCCTTTCACGATCTGTCCCTGCTCTTCAAACGTGGCTCCCAAGCCCTCCTCCCTCCTATTGTCAGCAGGCAAGAAGCAGCACCTTTCTGGGCCCTGCTGTTCCCCTCCCCCCAGCTTCCCCTTTTCCCTCCTGCTTTCTCAGCCAGACTCTGGATCATCCCCCACCCAGGTGGGCTTCTGTCCCCTCCCCCAAAGCTGCTATAGCAAAGGTCACCAAAGACCAGGTCCAGGGGATGCCCTTGTCTCCCCTGACCTCTGTGCATCCGGTCCACCAGTGGCCACCCTGACTTCTGGAAGGTTTCACCTCCCTGAGCTTCTAGGACCCCTGCTTTTCTGGTCTTCTCCTCCAGCCCCTCCCCGTTCAGTCTCTTCCTGTCTGCATTCCTAAAATGTCAGTCACGGCTCAATGTCTGGCCCTGCTCTGTGAACTCTGCACCTTCTCCTTCAAGCTCATCCTTAGTTCTCCATCTGTCCCCCTCGGGAGATGCCCACACTTCCTCTGTGGACTCCCAACTGGCATATACACTTTCCTACTTGATAGCAGCTCCAGGCAAGGTCACCAATGGACGTTCTTCTTCCTTACCAACCTTGTCCTTTGATCTTACCTCTGATTTATACAGACAGGAGAACATCAGGTGACAGCCCTTTCAACCTCTCTTCTGTCATCCCTGTCCTTATCTCTTCTCAGCCCATCTCAGAAATTCTCCTTGACCCAAATCATAACTCCAGCACTTCTCCTCGGTATCCCAGACTCCTCAGGACAGGTGGCCATGCTACCGGCTTTTCCTTCCCCTTTCATTTTACTCTGCTCAGCTTGTGGGGGCTTCTGCCCCATTTCTCACAGGACAGTGCTCCTGTAGGGATCTAGGGTCCCCAGTCGCTCCCTGCAGTGGGTTCTCAGTCCTTATCCAACTGGCTTCTGTCTTCTGTCTGCCGAGTGTGCCCTCCTAGAAACCCTCCAGGCCAACGCAGGCTCCAGGGGCCTTTGCCATCTTGTTCTGACTTGTTGCCTTTGTGCACTCTTCCTTCTCTCTGCTCACCCCTTATATGGGGGACAGATTCTCCGTCTGGACCCTTTCCTCTTCTTAGCCATTTCTCCTAGGGCCAGCTCACCAAAGCCCATGGCTACAACAGTCATCAGTTACAAACCAAATCTTTTGTTCAAATCTCCTGCTGGATCCAAACCCTCTGCCTCCCTCCTTGCAGGCCACCTCCACCTGGATGCCCACCTTTTACTCAAACTGTCTGAAATTGAGCTCAACTATCCTCCTCCAGCCCCTAAGCCTGCTTTTTTGCTCGGGTATTCTCCCATCCACCCAGTCACCCAAGACAGAAACAAGGAAGCCATCCATGACTCTTCCTTTAACCCCAGCCATCAGTCAGTGAGCAGGTATTTCTAATTTTACCTTTTCTCCATCCTCTTGGCCCCTGCCCTAATTCGGGCCTTGCCCTCTCTACCTGGACTGAGGCAACCATTTCCTCCTTAGCCTTCGTACCTCCAAACGTCTCTAAGCAACCAGGGTAATCACCCTAAAACAGAAATCTTACCATGGCTCCCGCCTGCTCAAAATGCTTTAGTGGCTCCCTCTTGTCAAGAGGGACCAAAGTCTTCAATCAGACAGACGTGACACTGTGTGACCTGATCCCATCTTCTCCATTTCCAGATTCTTACTTTCTGCTGCTCTGGCAATCCTGAACTGTCTGTGAACTTGTCCATGATGCTTACTTACTTCGGGCTCTGCCCCCTGCGTGAACAACTCCTGCTCATCTGGGCATCTCTTCTAGGAATCACCCCCGATATTCCCATAAAGCCTCACACTTGCACAACCCAGCCCAGCTGCTCCAGGCTTTGTCCATGTCCCAGGCATATCTCTGGCCTTCTTCTTACTATACATCATTTTAGTATCTGTGTATCTTACCTCTTTGACTATATGCCTAAGAGCAGACACAGTATCTTATTTATATCTTCATATTTCATACCCAGCATCATGCCTAACACAAATTAGACAATAAAATGTTGTATAAATAATAGGCCATTTGCCCTTTCTTGAAAGTTTCATGTCTTGGGGCGCCTGGGTGGCGCAGTCGGTTAAGCGTCTGACTTCAGCCAGGTCACGATCTCGCGGTCCGTGAGTTCGAGCCCCGCGTCGGGCTCTGGGCTGATGGCTCAGAGCCTGGAGCCTGTTTCCGATTCTGTGTCTCCCTCTCTCTCTGCCCCTCCCCCGTTCATGCTCTGTCTCTCTCTGTCCCAAAAATAAAATAAACGTTGAAAAAAAAATTTAAAAAAAAAAAAAAGAAAGTTTCATGTCTCTCCTTGTCTTTGACTATCATATTACTTTTCAAAAAGTTTACACCAATTCACATTCCCCTGAGCCCCGCACAAGAGTGCCTGGCCCACTGTATCCTCATCAGCATTAGGTATTCTTAAACTTTAGCCCCCTAATTTGTTGGTGAGAACTTGTATTTCCTTATTGGTTTTTATTGTTGATCTTTAGGTATTAGCGGATTGAATATTTTTTCAAAAACAAATTTTTAGTCCATTCTATTTCCTCTTCTGTAAACTCGGTTTAGGTGAATTATGCACTTCTCTGTTGCATTTTTACCGTTAAGGTTTTGCTTGTGTTCTTTTACACATTATGGATCTACAAATAGTATACCCACTGCTTTTTTATTCTGTTTGTGATACTGTTTGACTTTGGAAGCATTTAGTTTTATGTAGTCAAATTGGTTGGTCTTTGCCTTCTTGATGTCATTTTGTTGCTTTTCACTTTAGTGGGGCTCCCCCATTCAGACACTTGTTAATTATCCAATTCCTTTCTTCCCTGTTTTTTTGTTTGTTTGTTTGTTTGTTTGTTTGTTTGTTTGTTTGTTTTTAACGGGCCCGTATCTCCTTTCTGACCTTTTAAAATAGTTTTTGAACTTGGGTGTGTGCTCTGAGGTGACACTGGAAATGGATGAATATTTTTCTTTCAACAGAGCCCCAGTTTTGGACAAGTCTTCCTCTCATGGCTCTGACTCTGAGCTAAGCCATTCCTGGCTGGTTATGGCATCAGGGTCACAGTCTTCTCGCAGAACATGCTACCTGGATGGGGAACTGGCTATGGGAAAGCATGATTCCAGGCATAGACAGTGAAATAAAGAGAGGAATTCAAGGAACGGGAGCAGAAAACCTTACGGAAGCCCTGCCAGGCAGTGTGAAAAGATGGTTCACCCACTTTGCCAATATGAATGGCAGAATCTGGTTGGCACCCACCAGTGCTGGAGGCTTCTGATTCTGCAAAGAACCATTACTCAGGGACCACAAGAGAAGGGAGAGCCCAACCCCACCCCTCACCTGCATCAACCTACCTGCATAGACTCTGCCAGGACATTTCACCAGCAGCAGAAAAATCTCCCAGCCAGTTCTGCCAAGTTCATCTTCTAGGGGGGCCGTAGCCATCACTGTGATTCCTCTGTGCTCCAATATGTGGACTTGACCCAGATCCTGGAGTTACCATGCTCCCTGTCCAATGACTGCCCTAGGCACTAGGGCATCTGAGGGTGATGCTAGAGCTGGAAAGGAACTCGAGATTATCTAGTCTAACTGCCTCATTTTACAAATGGGAAACTGAGGCCAGTGAAGGAAGAGGACTCACAGCCACCTGTTGCCAGAGGCAGGAGCCTTTTGCAAGGTTCTTCTCATGTGTCTGAGAAATAGTGGTCTCCGTAATATCTGTGTGTGAAATGTTAGTCTGGAGTGTGAAAAATATTGTCACTTCAGAGTTGCTGAGAAGAGTCTGGGAGGCAAACTGAATTCTCTTACACGTAGGAAGGACTGGGCCACCTGAGTCCTTAGAAGGCTAGAAATTGATTAGAGCCATCCCTCCATCCATCCCCCCTGCCAGCCAATCAGCAGATTCTCGGCCAGGCCTGGTCAGACCTGTGCCTGGTCAAGGGACAAAGACCAAGCCCCCGCCCTCAAGGGTTGTACACGGCTCTGATGGCCAAGCTAAGGAGCTGGGAGCAAAGGCAACAGGGAGCCACTGAAGGGCTTTGTCTGTCTTCCTCCCTCAGAGCCCTTCCCAAGTGTGCCTTGACTCCAAAATTCCGCACCCAAAAGATTTGAAGTTTATTCTTTAGTGCAAGAAATCCTTTCATTAAACACTTGCTTGCTGTAACACACTTTCTTTTACCCAGTATCTCTAAGAAGCAACAAGGGTACTGAAATAACAAGGGTAAAGTTCACCGATGTTTCACAGAAGATGGCTCTGGAAATGTTAAAGGCTTCCGGTATGGCCCCTTCCTTGGCATACACATGGGGAAACAGAGGTCTGGAGAAGAGTGAGCATTGGAGAGCAAAGTCACATGGGAAATGGAGGTAGGCGGGGACCAGGCCCCCTTAGAGGGCTGCAATCACCGGGTCAGGGAATTGGCTGAGGGTTTAGCTTTGAAAGAAGCAGTGAGCCAGCCAAGTGTAGACTCTCCACAAGCTGCCCAGGAAAAGAGGGGAGAGGCCAGATATGGCACTGCAATCGTCTGCCTATCTGACTGCCTTGGTGCCTCCCTCCTGCTGAGCTGAGCTCTTCAAGGATGGCACAGACTTGTTCTGCATCAGCGTCTCAGAGCTTGGCACAGGGCCTGGCAAATGCTCCCCACATGAACGAATGAGTAGGAGAGCTGGATGATCAGATCGCTTCCCTAAGAGGCTTCAGCCCAGTAGGAGCTGGTGGTGGAGGGCCACAGAAGAGAGGAAATAGGTGTGAAGATGATGTCTTGAGCCAGGCTATGGTAGATGTTACGACCTCCGTTTTACAGGTGAGGAAACTGAGGCTCAGGAAGGTGTGGTCACAAAGGCAGGGGCATAGGGCCTGGGGCTCCCTGAAGCCTCGCCTCCCAAGGTTTGCTCCAAGCCTACTCCCACCCACTGTTTGAATCCCAACACCCCAAAGAGGGACCAAGTGCTTCTGCATGAAGCCTCCAGCTATTGCTTGGCCAGGTTCCTCCCTTCCCAAGTAAGCCCACTCTATAATCAGTTTTTCTCAAGATACTGACTTCTCCCTCTCTGAAGCCTGCCAGACCAGTTGCCCCTCTTCTGGCTTTTGAGAAGACACCAGGGAGGAAGGGTGCTGGGCTGGGGCTAGACAAGCCCCTCTGAGTCCTGACCATCTTCCACCACTTGCTGAGTAGAGCACTCCTTAGTTCTTCCCTGTTTTCAGAATGGTGACCCTTTCACCCATTATGGGGCGGGCGGGGTGTGAGCAGGTGAGCTTTGTGCTGGATGCTGGGAGACTGGACACCGGTGACAACAATTCTCTGGCCTCCTTCCCTGTAGCTTTCCTCCCATCACCAGTCTCTGTCCCCCTCCCTTCCCAGCTTCCTCCTGCCTTCACCTCCCCACCCACCATCACTCCTTAGATCCTCTTCTCCCTGGTCCCAACCAGCTGGACAGAGCAATGGCCTTCTCAACAGCCCCGCAGCTTTCACTGCTCCAGTGCTGTCCTGGTCCTGGCTGAAAGAATCCCCACTTTAAAAATGCTGTTCTGACTGGGTTACCCCCTATTCCTGTCAGATCCCTGTTTGTGATGGGTCTAGTCAGCTGGAGACTGAAGAGTTCTCGGGACTGAGTTTTGGGACCTGTCACCAGCATGTCAGCCTTAGACCCCTGAGGACCTCCCAGTACAGTCCTCGAAGCTTTGAACAGACTGACCTCTCTACCCAAAAGCCTTCCAGGGCTGATTCTAGGGCAGCCAGATATTGGTGACCCTTCATTTTACTTTCAGCCCATTTCTTTATCTGCAGAAACAGAGATGCTTGATGAAATGCTGAGAAATAACATCTCATTTATTATTCCGCTGCTCATTTATATTTGTCCTCAGGTCCCAGCCTGACCATCAATCCTCCCCGGCCTGCATCAGATCCTGTTTGTCTCCTGTTACAGCATCTGCCACAACTCATAGTTTTATACATCTTGGTGGGATGATCTGCCCAATGTCCTGCCCTTTCCCATTAGCCTGGATGACTCCCAGATGGCAGGGACTTTCCACCTTGTCCATTGTGTGGCCCCCAGGCCTAGTCCTACAAGGATTCTGAAAGTACCCACTGACTGAATAACAATGCAGGCCCCCTTGAGGGATGGGAGGAACCCGGTGACTGCTAGGAGGAAGTCTGGTGAGCAGGAGTACCAGCACTAGTGCTAACACTCAACAGAGGGCTGAGTAAAGTGCTCTAGGCAAGTGATCTCCAGGCAGAGGGAAGAAGTCCAGGAAGGCTTCCTGACAGAGGCATATCTGGGCTCATTTGGTACACTGACTACAGCATAAAGCATATGCAGCCTGTCCTGCAAGGACACTGCCACCTTCTCAGAGCTCAGTCACCTTCCTCAAGTGCATTCAGGAGGACTCTAAGATCCTAGGGAAAAGGATCCCCAGTATTTAGGGCCAGGTTGCAGTTTGCTCCAAAGACTACGTTTGATCTATAAGGAAACTGATATCCAGAGCAGGGTGCAGACCTGTTCTGAAAGCAGCCCAGACCAATGCCTCGTGGGGTCTTGTGGTTACCAGGTACGTGAGGAACCATTTCACGCTAGAAGCCACAGCAACAGAGGGATTGCAGAGTGGGATTTTCTAAGGCTTGGTGCCCCTGCTCTTTTCCGGAAGAGGCATCTACTTTTCATGTTCCTGAAAGGTGTTTCAGGAACAGGAGACAGAGTGCTGCCCGTGCTGCCTTGCCAAGGTGGAAAGCAGCACTGTTGGGCAGACAGGATGCTGATTTGGCAGTCACCTTGGGGGGTAGTGGGCTGCAGGCTCCCTGCTGGAAAGGGCCACAAATCTTTCAGAGGGAGGCCTGTTTGTAACTCTTAGGCAGGCTTGACCTACAACAGAAAGCTGTTTTCTGAGGGAGAGCAAAATAAACAATAATCTTGGCTTCATTTATCATCCAGGTGTCTCCACAGGAGAGCGGGGCCACAAAAGCCTTTTTTGTTTTGCTTGTTTTGTTTTTGGAATTTGCAATTGTCTATTTTCTTACGTCTTCCCCACTAGGTTAGAATCATGTGCTCCTGGAGTGTCAGGTCTGGGTCTTGCCCCTGAAATCCCCAGCAAGCCTAGTACAGGGGGTCAATGTTTGCTGAACAAACCATCCTTTCCACGTGTAGGACTCTTCACCTTGTCAAGACTTTGCTGAACCGTGAAATATATCCAGAAACCCAGAAGAGAAGAATTCAGAGATAAAAGCACAAAAGGATCAGATAGAAAATACTCAGCAGATATATAGTCAATAAAAGTTGAGTTCTTTGAAAATACTTTTAAAATGGACAAATCTTTGGCCAGTTTTGGTCAAGAAAAGAGGAAGCACTCACTGATCTGCAACACTAGGAATGAAAAAGGGGACAAACTGACAGTGGGGAGATTTAAAAGGGCAGGAGAAAACTGCACAAAACTTTACAGCAATAAATTAAAAGTCTAGGTAAAACATGTGACCTTCTATGAAATTACCAAAGCCCTTTCATAACTGTTATTTCAATAAACCCTTACAATAGCACTGTGCTTTGGACAGGCAGTGCTCCAGTTATGTTTTCTAGAAGGAAAAGACACTGAGAGGTGGACACCCAGCACAGGCCCCCGACAAGCTACTCACTCTGTCTCAAAGGTCACAGTCACAAGGAGCATGTGCCCATCAACGACAGGGACCCGCAACACTCTCGCACTTCCAGCCATCACCGTAAGCCCCCTGGTTGGAGGCCAGCCTTATTTATTTTTCCACTTGAAATGCCATAAGGGGTTTCACTTTATTTTTACTTCAAAAGCAGCACCATAAAAATCCTTGATGATTAGAGCTCCAGCTGTCCTAAGTTGTTTGTCAAGGGATCGGTTACTCAAATCTCCTATGGAGGGAAACAGTTTCAGGCGAGAAGCCATGGGAGCTGAGAAACACAAATGTCTCATCTCTAAAAACTTTGAGACTCCCTCCTGTTCACCGCCTGGCCTGCCCCCTGCTCCCCCTCCCCCAACCCCACCATCTGCTCTCCAGAGAGCAGATCAAATTTTCGGGCTAAGGTACTCTGGCGCCAAGGACTCAGCCCCTCCATGCTACCCTCTGTCCCCCACCAACTTAGAAATCCAACACCACGACCCAAATGGACTGCAGCCACATAAAACCACAAAGTAAAGTTTATAAAGCTTTATTAAACATTTCAAACAGCTGTGCAACGAACACACCAGAAATAAAAGCTCCAGAATGGCAGTCCAAATGTTCCACAAGTGTGGCCTCACGGTCCCATTCCCTAGATGGACTGCCTCCAGTTCTGTCCTCTGCCTGGCCCACCGCCCTTCCCACTCAGGCAAGAGAAGGATGGATGATTTAGACTGGACGGACAACCATGCTAGTCCCTGGTGGGCGGGGGCCAGGAGAAAGTCTCGTTTGCCAACACTTGTTACTGAAGCGCAGAAAAAGCAAAAAGCAAGTGACAGTCACAAAGTCTTCCTGTGTATTCTTCGTAATGTACAGTCTATATGCGCAGGACTGAAGGAGCTCCTGGCACGAGGATGATGGCCACTGCTCCTCTCTGTCTTGTCTGAACCACCTCGGAGTCCAGCGTGCCGGTCACCCTGCAATCCCCATGCTAAATAAAAACTGCAGCGGCACCTACTACAGCTAGCTATTGCTAAACCTCAAAATCAGAACACGTTCGATAAAGCTTCTTTAAAAGGAATATACACATGTATTTGTACACGCACACACACACATACACACACACACACTCACGGCACACCAAAATATATTCAAACACCTATCAAGGGGATCATGGCTGTTATGAAGAAACACACAAGTACTCTTCCATTCACTCAGCTGGGGACTGCTAGATCTACGTGGACACACCACACCTCAATCCTGCAGAGCATGCACAGGAGACACAATGAGGCCCCCCCTCCTCGGGACAGTTGAGAAAGGCAGGAGGAAGGGCAAAGAAAGCGAGGCTGGGCTGGTAAGCATGAGCCCAGAAACCCAGGTGAAAGAGCAACAAGCATCTGTTACTTCTTTCTTAAAAATGAAGTGGAGAAAATACTGGAGATCTGTGGACAACAAACAGTCAAGACATGTTTCTGTCTAGCCTGCTGACCGGGGAAAGAAGGATGAAAAAGCGAGGCTCTCGGGCGTCAGCAATCTCTTTAAATTCGAGATAAGTGCAAAAATGAGCCCTGTCTTGGACAGGTGCTCCCCCAAAAAGGAAAGGGGCGGAAGAGAACTAAAGGGAAACCAGGAGAGGGACTGAGGGGTTGGTAACATTCTGGGAAGGGAAGAGACCCTGACAAGGAGGGGTCACAGAGGTGACGAGACTGGCATTTTATCTGCCCAGGTCATGCCGGGACGGTTGACCAGGATGGGTGCAGACTCCTCGCAGGAATGAGGCGAGGGGGGTGACCATCCTGCCAGCCTTGGGGAGCGAGGGGAGGAACCGAGATGGGGACAGAACACACACAATCACAAGACCACCCACGACTATAGGACTCTACAATAAAAGCACCGGTCAGTGCCATTATTCACATTATAAGGATAAAACATCACAGGCCAAAAAAGGCGCCGTCAGGAATGTGGCACCCGCGGGGCTGCGGGATTTGAAACTCCAATGCTTTATGACCTATGTCAATGCCTCCCCTCCCATCTTCTGCTTCCTTGGAAAGCTAACAGGGCAGGCTGTTAGGTGCCCACAACGCCGGGGTCGTGCGCCGATTCCGGAAGCGGGGAATCAGAGCAGTGGTACAGGAAACAGTTTCCCCAGCAGCTATAGCAGATGAGGAACAGGGCTGCCAGGAAAACCAAGGCACAAATCGTGCAAGGCTTCCGCTCCAGAAGGAAGCTGAGCAGGTAGAAGCCCATGAACATGGAGTGGCTGAACCACAGGGCGGGGTTGAGGGGCTTGGGGATGAGGAGGACGGGCAGCAGCCACTGGAGGCAATACATGATCTCTGCCGGGCAGGGCCTTCACCAAGGCCACCGGGCACCGCTGCAGGAACCGACCCAATGGGAGCCAGCGGGCGCAGGCAGCTGCCCTCCGCTTTCTTCAACCCTCACTCTCCAGGAGCTGAGCCGCTGTGCTCTCTGGCTGTCAGCCCGGGATCACCAAGGCAGCAGGGATCCTGAAGAGAAAAGTCAACACAACAGACAAACAGACAAAAAACAGACAGACAGACAGACAGACAAAAAAAAAAAAAAAAAAAAAAAAAAAAACAGGAACAGAATGTATACTTATTTGGGAAAATGGATCATGGTTAACAACAGCAAATGTGAATGCCCTTTCCTCCCTGCCCACCCATGGAAGTCTACTCCTCTCCACATCACCTGTCCAGGAAGCCTCCTGGGGTGTCTCCCCTAGGCTTGTCAGGGTTGGGCCAGAGGGCTCTTCGGGCAGGTCCGGCACAGTGGACTGGCTTTGCCTGGGCCCTGCCCAGCAGAGATCATGTATCGCCTCCTGGGGCTGCAGCCCGTCCTCAAGGGGCCCAGACCTCACAATACCGCCCTGTGGTTGCCATGGATGGCCATGGGCTCAGTGCTGTACCCCCAAGTAATAAGAATAGGATTCTGTATCTAGTATCTATCATAGCAGATGCTCAGGGGAGAACTAGAGCAGCGTGCTGCCGGCTGGAGTTTGCAGGCAATGGATCTTTGCATGCTCTGCGAAGCCGCAGCGACGGCACTACCAAATATTTTGTTTTAAGATGGCAGCCCAGCATCATTTTGTCCAAACCAGCCAACTTCTTCGAAAGTCAACATATTTAAAAAAAAAAAAAAAAAAAATCACCATGCTACTTCATCCACACCGACCTCGCTTGGATCACTTACACTTTCCATCTGCTGCTGGCAACCGTATAGAACCTGACCTCTGTGAGCTTTTAATCAAAATTAATTTTCTATCCACACAGGGGCAAATGCCAGTTGGCCCCTGTGCTAGGCAGCTTGCTGGAGAGGCGCTCTGGAGCGGCAGGCCACCAGTGCGCTGGGGCTGAGCTCCCAGACCACGTTCAGGTCTTCCCGCTGTGCCTGGAAATGGAGCTGCGGCAGCCACAACCCTCTGGTGGCGGTAGCAAAACCCCATTCCAGGCTGCAGCCGCCCAGCGCAACGGGTACAAAGAGCCTCCCTGGCTGTGTTAAGACCTACCAGGGCCTGGGGGGAGGGGAGCAGAAGAGGGAGGCTGAAAAGACCTGTCCAGCAGAAAACTATCCCACAGCACTTTCCGACCACTTCTCAGTAAGCTCATCCCATTCCTTCCACGCACACAAATCCCTCTTGCATCCCTCCCACAAGGTAGATACCCGAGGACTACCACTTTTGCGCCTAGAGCTCAATGCTCTGGCTCACTTTCCTACAATAGTCACCGTGGTAGTAACCGTACGAAGCGGGACGCGAGGAATGAGGGAAAGGTTATGTGCTCAGGGACTCTTGTGAAGCCGAGAATGTAGGCTTACAGCACATCAAATATTAGAAGAGTACTGACCAGGGGCCTGTGAAGCCAAGGCTCCAGGAAGGGGCACCTTTTATTTGCTCTGCGGGGCAGATGATCTCTAAGTTATGTTTTCGTGGTTTCCCACCCATGCCCAAGGTGGGTTCTGGCGCGTCACAGGACACTGGGCTTAAATTTGCAGGCCACGGCTCAGAGAGGGGGGGGGGTTCCACACCAAAGACGTGCATCCCCTACCCTAACCCTTTGCGCTTCTCAAGAGTTGCAGTTCCCCTCCATTTTACACTAAAATTCAAAAGCGGCACAGCGGAATCTTCTGGAAAGGGGCTAAGATGGAACTCAGGAGGCGGGGGTCGGTGTGGAAAGAGCAGATGGATTATTTTTTCCTCTCCCGGCGAATGAGGAGCGCCCCCGGCCACCCCTCCTCATGGACACCCCCAAGCGCGCATGCGCACTTGGGTGGCGGGCGGATACTTAAGGCGCGGCCACGGCGGCTGCGGCAGTGCGCCCAACAGCGGACTCCGAGACCGGCGGACCTCGGCGAACCGCGCTCGCTCTCAACCACTCACCCACCACTCTTGGAACCATGGCGGCAGTGGCGGCAGCTTCAGCTGAGCTGCTCATCATCGGCTGGTACATTTTCCGCGTGCTACTGCAGGTAAGTGTGCCCAGGTTCCGGGTGGGAGAGGGGTCCGGATGCGCGGCCCCTTAACCGGCAAGCCCACGTCGCAATTGCCGCCTCCCAGACCCGTCCTATCCGTATTGCCGCGATCCCTGCCTGCCCGAGTGCCGCGGTCGGCACCGCATGCCCCCGCCCGTTCCTTGCGCCCTCCTCCACGCGCAGACCCTTCCCAGTGCGCCCGCGCCCGGCCGGGAACAAAGAGTTGGGGCGCGGCGGGCGCCAGCCACTGACGATCGCCAAGGCTCTTAGCGACCAACGCGGTAAGAAAAACCCGCTACACCCAGACTCGACCCCAGGAGGGAGGCGGGGCACTCCTGTTTTGCGAAGAGACTTTACCCTCGCATAGCAGAATTTTCCGTTTTAAAAAATTGCGCATTGCGGGGAAATTGTCTTTTAAAAACATATATAGCGCTTGCGAAGGTGGGATGAGAAATAAGTTAGAAAAAGGCACTTCTCAGAGAAAAAATAAAAAGCACTTCATAAAAAACCCACAACGAATTAAAGAAAAGTAATTCGCGGGAAAAATGAATTAGAGAAAATGCGCATTGCAGGAAAAATAAATCTGGTAAAAGCACTTGGCAGAAAAAAAATGCACTAGATAAAAAGCGCATTGCAGAAAAAAATTAGACAAAGGAGCTAACAGAAAAAATGAATCGGATAAAAGCGCTTTGAAGAAAACAATTAGAAAAGGTTCTTTGCAGGAGAAATGGAAGAGAAAAAAAAAGCGCTCCCAATAAAAGACAATTCACTGTATTTAAAAAAGAAATCATAGAGACAAAGTGCTTTGTAAAAATTAATAAATCAGAAGAAAGCACTTTGCCCATAAAATCGTTTACCCTAAAAGCACCCCCTTGCAGGAAGAATTCCCTGCTAAAGGAATCCCTTTGCCAAAGGAATCGCATATTTCCTTTAAGGTGTTCCTGGAATGCTGCATTTACTGGGTAGGATTCGCTTTTCGGAATCCTCCAGGGACACAGCCCATTGCGAGAAGTGAGGTATACCTAAGTTGTGGGTCCAATCAGCTTGCTGCCATGCAGCCTTCAGCACAGTTGGAAAAGCTCCAGCTGCCCTGACTCGTGGACAAGCTGCGCCCGCGCCTGCCTCTCGAAGTCCGACAGGCAGGCGGGGCAGGAGGGGGGGGGGGGCGGGGGCGGGCACGGCAGCGCTGCAGACTCGCTGCGGGTACCTGCCTCTAAGGGCAGGTCCTGGGTCTCTCACCGCAGGTGTTCAGGTACTCCCTGCAGAAGCTGGCGTACACGGTGTCGAGGACCGGGCGGCAGGTGTTGGGAGAGCGCCGGCAGCGAGCCCCCAACTGAGGCCCCAACCCCCAGCCCTGGGCGGCCGCGTCACCAGGTGCTCCTGTGCTTCTCGGCCAGCATGGGAGCCAGTGCCGCGCAGGAATGGGGGGTCCCCTGTGCTCTCTCGCCAGAGGAGCATTTGCCAAGGTCAGTGAGGGGCCGGTAGGCCCCCGGAGAAGCAGCACCGACAATGACGACAATACCAGATCCCTTCCAAACCCCTTTGCGCCCCTCTGACCACTGGGTGGGGTAGAGGGAGGAGGGGGGTGGGGGGAGCAGACCCCCGAGATCTGGGCACAGGCAATGCATTCTGATCTGGACCAAGTCGGGACAGCGCCAACCCAGCCCCGCAGCCATGGCCATGCCAGCAGGCCCCACCACAGAGATCCAGACAACCATACCAGCCAGCAGAATGGACATTCCATCATCACCAGCGGAAGCCCTGAATCTCGATGCAGCAGACAAGGCGCCAACTGCGTGCCTGTGTGGTGGGACTGGAGGGCAAGAGTGAGGGAAGAGGGTTAAGAAATAGAGTGGGGCCCTCTCACTGTCCCTTGCCTACAACACGTGCATTCCAGCCTTGCTGCCTTTGCTCCCTCGATTCCCCTTCCTCACCCCCCTCACTGCCTTCTAAGCCCACCCCAAAGAAATGTCACTCAATTTGGACTTATTCAACCAGTAAATGAATCCCATCTTTACTAAAACACCTTCTCCGAGCCCCTAGCCCCTCACTGATCTTGCTTTCCCTGGTCTCACGCAGTTGTGGTCAATATTGTGGTAATCGCTAATTGTACTGATTGTATAAGTGTGCATTAGTTGTGTCTCCCCAGCTAGATTGTAAGCTCCTGGAGGACAGGGACCACCTCTACAAAAAATAAAAAACCAGTACCTCCCCCATCTCGCACAGTGTCCTAGGACCCTGCGGGGTGGTGGAGGTGCACCAAACAGCTGTCTCTTGTGACTCCTTTGCAGCTTCGAAACATACTCCTAAGACCGGGCTGATGCACCCACTGAGTTGGGGGGGGGGGGGCGGCGGCACACTACTTGGGAGAGGGAGGGAGGGGGAGGCAACAAAATGGGAATAAGCTGGGACCCTCACACACTCAGTTCCAACTTCATTTAACACTGTTTTGAGAAAAAGGACCACTTCCCCCACTCCAAAGAGAAAAGTCTACATCTCAGTTTGTGGTCTCAGAATCAGGGACCATCTCCCCTACCCAGAGGGGTGGGTGCCTTCACTGTCCTGGAATAAGGGGCCGTGGCAGGTAATCAGCAGGAAAGATGGGAGGCAACAGGTGGGAGTAGCCCTCAGGATGGGGTGCTAAGGACCAAGGGACGATCAGGACTTTACAACACAAAATTTTATCTCCATCCAGGAGCCCCAAGGAAATGAGCACTGGCAGGGTAGGCACTGGCTTAATGAGTATGGGATAAGAGGTATGGTGTGGTGCCTCCCCTGCCCAGCTTATCCCTCTAGGCCGTATAACCTCTACCAGGACCACTGCAAGGGCATTCTGCCCTGCCCCGCTACTACTCTCCAGATCTCTCCATGAGTGGGTTCTTCACTTCTGTAGGCATTAGCCTCCGTATTTTTAGGGGTGCTTACCAGGTCCCTGGCCCTGGGCTCTCCCCTGTCATGTCAGGGTGGGTGGGCTGGCTGGCTCCTCACTTCTTTCTCCCCTCTTTCACTCCTGAGTGACTCAGGACTCCTTTCACATGGTCAGCTGACTGCCTCACCAAATGGCCCTGCCGCCTGTTCAGCCTTGTCTCTGGCTTCATGTGTCCCTGTCACTATACACCTGTTCCTGGGTCAACACCAAGGGAGAATCTGGAGGGCCATAAATCTCTCTCTCCCTGCCACTTCCTCAAATCCCTTAGTCACAGTTGTCACAAACACTTCTGGGGCACAAAGCACCTTGCCCACCCTGAGCCAGATAATGTTTCCCCTCTTCTGAGCACCCCCTTGTTTCTAAACCCACTGCAAGCACCTCTAGAGGCATCTATAACTTCAGTACAGCATCAGAGAATTACGTGGGTGGAGGGGGCAGACCTCAGTTCCGGTATTGGGCTTTATCATCGATCAGCCCAGGGAAGCTGGCCAGGTTACCTCCTACCCCTCACCTTTAGCTCCCCTCTGTAAAAGGGCTGCTAAGATCCCAGTGAACTCCAGGATTCTAGAAACATTCGGTCACCAAAGTGCCAATCAGGACTCATCAGGACTGGGGTAGGGATGTATAATGAGAGACTCCATCTTCCTTAGGCTGGGTGGCTCCTGCTTGTACTACAGCCTGAAGGTGAGACAGGTCTCCTCTTGCCCCGGGGTGACTCATCAGCAGGCAATGCCCACACCTCCCTTCCGAAGCTGTACCTTGGCAGGCCTCGACTGGGAGTTTCTGTGGTCTTCCACACTAAACCCACAGAACCATGAACATTTCCCCATGTGTTTTCAATGAAGGCTGCCTCCCCTCAGAGCCTTCGAGGGGTGTGCCCACAGCCCCACTGTCCCAGATGCTCTAACCTCAGCCCAGTTATAAGGCAGCCAGGTTCAGGTAGACAGGCATGCAAGGGTCTGGCTGCTCTGGACACAGCATTCTCCCCTTAGCCTCCTGTGCCCCCTTTAAAAGCCAGGAGGCTGCTGGCAGCCCGGGGGCTTTCTAGATAATCTTGGCAAAGCCCACCTGTGGGGCTGCTCCATCCGTCCAACCGTGTGGCATGGTGAGATGACAGACTTCCAGGCAAGGGCTGTCCTGGTGGCCTGCATCCACATGGGTAGGCTTGAGTGTGCAATGTCTACTCTTCCACTTTCACTCCTCATCCCCCAAACCCTCATGTTCTGGCAGCAAACACAACCCACTGGAGAAGACAGAGGGAATGCGTTCACTTTCTATTCCTGTGTGGTGCCTAGAAGTCTGGTCCAGACACACCTTGTTTACAAAAATTTTTCCAGAAGCAATACCACGAAAACATTTTATTCTGATAGAGAGCAACGGCAGAAGTTGAAAATCACTAGAGTTTCATTGCAAGACCCTTAGTCCACAGGCCTCCCTTCTTCCTAAACTGTTTCTGCCACCACCACAAGGCTTTGCCCCTGTGAGACCAAGGATACAGCAGATGAGTTGTGAGGGGATTGGAATGGCTTTGCAGGACACCAACGGGCACGATCCTTGGCACTAATACCCCAAGAAGATGTTAGTGTCTCAGCCTAACCAGTCAGGTTAAGCTCCAGGAGGGTTTGGGTACCGTGGCTTTCAGAGGTGTGGGGTGCTATGTGACAGTGTCATCTCTATCCGTGGAGCATCTGGGTTGTGACTGAGGGGGCGGAGAGTTTCCCAAGCTTCATGCAGGACAGCCACAGCTCATTACACCTGGGTTGGATGAGGGAGCAGGTTTGCTGAGAGCCATGTGCTAGATCCCCTATTTTCAAACTGTGTCTACTCAGGAGCCAGCATCCTAAAGTGAAATTCTGAATTTGCAGTTAGTTTTACCCCCCGAGATTTAAATGTGCACAAGCGTGCACACACCACACAAAACATTGGTTTAGCAACACGCTCTTTTTCCCTGGTGACCTCTGACTTCCTCTATTTGCCCCAGAGACAGGTCACCACCTTCTCTGAGAAGGATCTGGTTCGCCCTCCCTTCCGCCCCTTCTCCCTCCCACAGGGCCCGTACCCAGGCAGGATCCCGATTCCTGAGCATTCCCAGAACAGGAAGTCAAAGAGGCAGGCAACGCATGATCCTTGGTATATAGCACACAGTGACAGGCTTGAGATGGAATGCATATGTTTCGAAGATAAGAGAACTACAAAAAAGACAGCCAAACCCAGACTTCCAGATTCCTCTCTGAAACAACACGTTACAGATAAAAGGTTAAGCTGTTTCTGGCAGCAATTCTAACAAGACCAATTTCAGCTATGGAATTGATCTGGTCACTGGAAACTGACCAGGCCTCTGAATCTGGTAACAGATTTGTTTGACATTAATTAGTCTGTCTGATTTGAAACAAACACATAGACAAGATCTAACACTTGGCATTAGCACTTAAGCTGGAACTTTTTTTTTTTTTTTTTTTTTGGGGTCCTGGCTTTGGTGTTGCCGTCCAGAAGGCTGAGGGGATGGTTGGACCGTGTCAGGCAGGGCAAACAGAAGCTGTTCCCAACACACCAGTTCCCTGAAAGGGATAAAACACGATCCGAACCTATAAACAGAAAGATCATTTCCTCCCCAGGACAGACCCCAGGCTGTCCCAACATTTAGCATTGAAAAGGAACACGGAGGCCTGGAAGGAATTTACAGAAGGTTGGGACGGGGGAAGGGGGAAGGAAAAAGCAACTGTTCCCCAGCCCCCATTCTTCTTTCTAGGCCACGGGTGTGCCAGGCATTCCGTTCCTTCAGCTGCCCTTGAGGGCCACTCCCCATATACACTGGAGAAAAGGGAACGGGTGTCCAGACCTGAAAAGTTACGAGGGAGTGAGAAGCACCCGCGACTCAAGGCAGAGCGTCAACCTATTACCTCATCACCTCAGACACCAAAGCGGGTGCCTGTATGTGTGGGGAAGACCCCTCTCTCCCCTCTCCCCCACGCCCCTTCTGATTTAAAAAATGCGATTTAAGTGGCGGGGACGGAGTGGCAGGACTCTCAGAACCCGGGACCCCTGCCGTGGGCCCCGGGCCGAAGACGCGGTAGTCGCGCCCCTCAGCTCCGCGCTCCCCGGCTCTGTCTGTCCCTTCCTGGGAACAGACAGGCGAGCGCTGACCTTGGAGGCCAGACCGAGACCCAGGGGTCCGGTGGCCCGCCCTCGGGCCGGAAAGGGACCCCCAAGGCCCAGGCTGGGGCCACACAGGGCAATCACGTGACACCGGACAGGGGTGGCCCCCAGGGTGCGCGGAAGGAAAACCCCAGAAAGGGACCGGGCGACGCCTAAGGTGACCCCGAGGGGACAACATGGCGGCACCGCCGCACTGAGGGCCTCTTATCCCGTCCCCAGGAGGCCGACGCCACGGTACCTGCGAGCCCTGCCATGGCGCCGCCGCCCCTGTCGCCTTCGCTGCCGCAGCCTGCCTCCACCTCAGCTCGCCGCCGACGCCGCAGGAAGCCGGGGAGACGCCCCCTTCGTCTTCTAGTGGAGCAGACCGAGGACCCCTCCTGGGATCGGGCTGCCTCCAGCAGACGCCTGATCAAAAGACCCAAACCTGGGTCGTCCTCACCCGATATTCCCTCAATATCCGCTTTATATGAGCCTTTGAAAACTTTCTATGTATGTGTGAGGAATTCTGGAGGTTCTCAAGTCTTCAAGCCCGAAGAATTTTCAATCAGGCTCGTCTTGGATAGTCCCGAATCACGGTTTCATGGTCCCCTCATGCATATGCAGCAGATTGTGATCTTTACTCTTTGAGAGCGGAGGGGGCGTTCCTTAGTTTCCGTGGGTGAACTCTTGATTCCAGTGCCCCATGTGGATCACCCGTGTCATCCGGGAAAACCTTCCTGTGGCTCAAAGTCCGCCCCCTCCCTGGCTCTTTCACCAAGCGGCCAAAGTTCAGGAGCGGAAAAACCAGGTTCAGAATTTAAGACCAGACGTGGGGCAGGACCTGATTCCTCCGCTTTCACTATACCTCGGGCAACTTGCCTACCCCGGTTCTCACCCAGCTTCCCTAGGTCTGGTGAAATGCCTACTCCACAGCGTTGTTATGGGGGATTGAATGAGTCATTTATCAGCTAATTAAGCGCATTCCTTGAGCGCTTACTCTCTGTTAAATGCATTGCTAAAAGCAAGTGGAGTGGAGGGTGGCTTAGACACTGCTCCAACCTGCCATTCTAGTGGGGTGAAGTGTAGGGGCGGCGGGTGGAGGAGGAAAGAGAGTCATCAAATAATCACTATGTGTCAATAATATTAATCAAATCAATATATAGTTATGCAGCATGGGATGTACGGTGGGAAAGTAAGGAGGATTATGAAAAATGAATGGGGTTCCTGACATAGGGTGAGGGTAAGGGTGGATCATCCTTGCGAAGCTGGCATTTAGATTGAGAAACCAAGGACAGTTAGGAGTTGTGCAGGGCAAGAGTAAGAGGGGAAATGCACTAAGCAGAAAGAACCATTTGTGCCAGATGAGGTGGGAAGGAGTTGGGGGCGGCGGCGGGGGGGGGGGGAGGGGGCATGAGGGATGAGCAAGGAGAAGGGCAGGTAATGGTACCAAATGAATTTGGATTTTATCCTGAGAGTAATGAGGAGCCATTTTCATAAGGGGAATGATAACAAATTTGGATTTCTGAAACGCTACCCTGGCTGCATGGCTTGGAAGACAGTTGGGAGCAGGTGTGGGGGGACCAGTTAGAAGGCTGTTGCAACTTTCTAGCTGCAAAGTAACAATGACTCAGGGTGGCGGTTTGGAGAGGTAGAGAAGTAAAGGATGAAAGATTGCATGTGGGTGTGTGCTAAGGCAATGGCAAGAACATCTAGGTTTTTGCCTTGAGTAGGAAGGAGTCAAGAGCCCTTCACTAAGGTAGTGAAACCGGAAGAAGGATCAAATTGAGGGAGAGTATACAGAGTTTGACTTTGCGAAGGCAAATCTGAAATGCCTGGGCAACATCTAGGTGGAGAGGGTCAACAGGCATTTTTATATGAGATGAGCTCAGAAGAGAGGTCTGGGCTGGAGATTCACATTTGGGTAACATCGGCACACAGGTGATGGATGGGATCATGATGCTGGATGAGATCCCAAGGGAGGGAAGATAGATTAAAAAAAAAAAAAAAGTAAACAGAGGAGGAGGAGCCAAGAAAGGAAGCTGAGAAGCAGTGTCCAGACAGGTAGGAGGAAGACCAGGTGAATATGGGATCCCAACGAGAAGGTTTCAAGAAGGAGAAAGTGCTCAGTGGGGCTTACTGCTATAAAGGACAGAAATGGCACCACTGGGTTTGGTTAAAAGGAGGGCTAATAGACTATATCCTTTATAAGTCCCCCACCGCCGCCAACAAAACAAAACAGAACAAAGAAAACCACCAAAAAAAAAAAAAATCCATAAATCAATTGGCTTAAAAATAAGAAGGCTGCCACCCAATGGCAAATTAATTGAGTGGCTTGGCAGTGCAGTGTCATCATGGACATTCCATCTCCCAGGTTTAATTCCATCTTTGATCTGCTATCCTCATGATGATTTCATGCTCATGGTCATAAGATGACTACCCCAGTTCCTAGAGTCACATCCACATCAAGATGTCCACTCCTCCCCCAGCTGAGAAACAAACTGGATGTGGCCTCTGTCTGTCTTGCTGCTAATGGGCTGAGGGATCAACGCACCCATTCCAATCTCTGGTGTTCCAGTTTCCAACACTGGAAGAAAAGAGGAGTCTCGGAGTAGAGACAAGGACGTGCAGCCACTGAAATTCTTGCATACAGCTGGTGAGAGAGGAAATTGGTACAGCCACTTCTGATAACCGACGGTTTCTACTAAATCCGAACATACACCTCTGCCATGACCTAGAATTTCTACTCTTAGGTATTCACTCTGAGAGAGATGAGTGCCTATGTCTACAAAAAGACTCACGAAAGAATTTTAGCAGATTTATTTATAGCTTAAACTGGAAATAGCTCAATGTCCATCAGTAGGAGAACTGACAAATTATGGCACGTTCGTCCAATGGAATACTATATTATACATATAAAAGTATAATATTCTGACGTGATATGTGGATTAATATCACAGACAGTGACATTAAGCTGACTAAAAGGACCCAGACACAAAAACAATACATATAGTATGATTCCGTTCATATATAAAGTTCAAGGGTGGGCAACAATGATTTATGGTGATAGAAATCAGAATAGTAGTTACCTGGGTCGCGGGGAGGGGAGGAGAGATGGAAAAGGAATAAGAGGGACTTTTCTGGGATGCTGAAAAAGGTCTATATCTTAATCTGCTTGGTGACTACATGGGCACAAATTCATCAAGCTATACCTTAAGATTAGGAGACTTTATATACTTTATGTGTGTTATAGCCCAAGAAAAATAAAATATAATAAAAGAGAGGACGATGTCCTCCCAATCCAAGGTATGTGATTTGTGCTGCTGGGCAAGCATCAGAAGGCACTTTTTGGAGAGACTCTGCCTTCCAGTAACCTTCATGCTAGGTCTGGGCATTGACAAAGCCTCCGTGGCCAGCCCTCTTCCCCTTGGGGCCCCAGAAAACTGGAGAAAGTGAGGCAGGGCTTCTCACTCACATGTGGCTGGCTCCTGCCCAGCTGGCTTGCTTCCTCTGTATCCACAAGACTGCTCTAACCCCCAACGGCAGTTCCAGGTGATAGAAATGACACCAAAGCTGGGCTCTGACTTGAGGGACCTGAAGGGTCTTTATGCCCCCAAATTTTGTTCAACAGACCTCAACTTCCTTCCAAGTCCTCTCCAACTTGCTCTGCTCCACCAGACAGCCAGACTCACCCACGGCTCCTGTTTTTTCCTGCTCCACACTCCCCAAGGCTTGTCCATCCTTCCTCAATCCTCCATCAGGCCTTTTCTGTCCCCACCTCCAAAGCCTTGGTCCAGGCCACCATCCACTCACCCCTGGGCCCTGAACCAGCCTCTAAGTGCCCCGCATCTCACCCAAAGCAATCATCCTCCACACAGAAGCCAGGAGGATCTTTCTACAATGACCATGTCATTCTTCCTCTTGAGAGGGTGTGTCCTCTCCTCTGTCTTCACCTGTCAAGAGTTTTCTAATCCTCAAAGCCCCAGATCAAATTGCTGCCTGCTCCATGGAGCTTTTGTATTCATTTCAGCAAACATTTATCTAGTACCTAACATGGGCCAAGCACTATGCTGGGAATGGAGGGAATAGACAAACTCCATCTACAGACAGTCTGGGGAGATGGTCAATTAAGCAGGGCCAATGTGTGCGTACTTCCTGTCTGTTAACTCTCACTGGACTGTGAGCTCCTTGAGGGCAGGGCTAATGTAGGGGTCATTTCTTGGCTTCAGAGCCTCGTACAGGGCCAGGCAGGGAGTAGGACGCGGTCACTGTGGAATGAATGAATGAATGAGTGAATGAATTAAAGACCTGGCCAAGCTCCTTCCTTTCTCATTTGTCCTCCAAGCCTCCAATTTAGCCAGTGACCAAGTCCATGGAATTCTGTTGGGACTGGATAGCAAACTTAGGGCTAAATGATGAAGAATCAGCAAAAGGTTATGTTGTTTATAGAGTGATGTTTTGCGAAACTACAATACTTAATTTCCTATGTAATCACATCATTTGACAATCGCTTTTTCTGAAAATCAACACTGTTTCCTTCCCAAGACACAGACTGGGGAAAGGTAACCCATAATGGAACAGCAGTGATTTGTTAAATCATCAAAGAAGCTATGTGATATCAAAAGATTTAAAATGTAATAATTAACATTATTGCCAAGGTGACCAAAGAAGTAAGCTCTAGGATAGCACAGACTACAGCCAGAATGCCAGGGTTTTAATCCCACTCTGCATTTTCTAGCTGTGTGTCCTTGAGCAACTTACTGACCCTCCCTGTGCCTCACTTTTCCCATCCATAAAATGAAGAAAACATTAGAATCTACCTCTTATAGTTATTTCTGCCAATTCAGTGAGTTCATATTGTAAAATGCTTAGAATGGGTCCTGTCGCGCAGTTAGCACTCACGGGTACCTGTTAGTTCAAATGGATAGCAGGTTATTCCAGGGGCAGGACGAGCTGTGGGAGCCCTGGTGTGGAATTTGCCATCCTTAAGGGGGCAGGACCAGTGGCTTGGAATCCTGGACCTGCTTTCATGGACTTGAGAGGTCCCTGCTGGTTTTTTCCTCAGTTTCTCCAACTCTAAGGTTTGTTTTTTGTTTTTTTGCTCCAGACTTGGCAAACAAGTGCTGCTATTTTAGCAAGGACTGTGGCGACATCTAGTGGTAATGTGGGCAAGTGCCCAATATTCTTCCTGTCCTCAACCCATTAATGATAGGAACAATAATGATGTATTAAGCTCTTCCCGTGTGCCAGACACTGAGCATTGACATTGTTAATCTTCAGTGTAATTCTATAAAGAACAGATTGTATTATCTTTATTTTAAAGACCAGGAAAAGAAGATTCGGGGAGATGAAGTCAAGTGCCTAAGGCTACACAGCCACAGGTGATCAAGCTCAATTTGACTCCAGGCCACAAGGACCTGAAGTCTGCATTTTTAACCCCTCTGTGTTAAAAGATCTCTCTAGCTATAAAGTAGATGGATTGGAGAGCAAGAGGAGAGGTGGGAAGACAGTGGGGAGGCCAAGATAAGTGTCTAGGTGGTGGTGGCTTGGCCCAGGGTGGAGACCGTGGTGATACAGGGAGGTGGGCTAATTTGTGATGTATTTTGGAGGCAAGGCTGTCGGCACTGGATGACTGCTCAAATGTGAGGGGGTAAATAAAAGAATTGAGGATGATTCCTGGGATTTTGTCTTTAAAAATAGGATTGACTGAAATGGGTAAGGCTGAGGAAAGAGAAGACTTGAGGAGTTTAAATTTATCCCAGAGGGCAGAGATTCTTTTTTCTTTCTTTTTGGCTCAGGTTATGCCAGGAGATTACCCCTGACATGGGGATGGAAGGAGGTAATGGGTGCCGGAGTGTGGCTGAGAGACTCTGCTGGGCTTTGCTCCCCTGGCACTCTGTAGAACGATGCCTTGTTCCAAAGAATCAACAACAACAACAACAACAAAACTAAACCAACAAACAAAAAAAAAGGAAATCAGATTGCTTTTCGATGCTTAGTTGCACAAAAGGATGCTCTCGACTTTTCCTTGGAGAAGCCAGATGAGCCCACGTATACTCAGCAGGGAACTTCTTTCTGGCCAACGAGTCTGTTGAGGTGGGAGTTTATTTGAGAGACTTGGGTTGATGTTGACTCTGGGTACAGACTGTAGCCAAAAATTCCTGCCTAAAGTACACAGTGTATATTTCTTTGGTGGAAAGCAGTAGACTTTCAGCTAATTTAAGCACAAAGGAAATGTATCAGTAGGATCTCTGGGCTCACAGAACTGAGAGGCACTTGAAGAAGCAAGCTTGGAAAGTGCAGGAAACCTGAAGTCTCCCTTTCCCAGGGCCTTTGCACATGCTGTTCCCTCTGCTGAAATATCTCGCTTGCCTTTCTTTACCAGGCCCTCTCAGACTCATTCTTAAGGTCTTAGTTTTACTGTTGCTTCCTCAGAAGCTTTCCCTGGTTTTCTCGATGAAGTCAGGCACCCTGGTTAGATGATGTCCCAGTACCAAGTGCTTTTCCTTTGTAGCCCTTACCATAATTGTGCTTAAATAACTATTCGTTTGGTTAGCATCGGTCTTCCCAAGTAGACTGTGAGCTCCATGAAAGCAGGAACTAAGTGTGCCTTGGTCCTAATTGTACTTTCAGAAACTAGGACAGGGGGTAATAGGTTATACTGCAGGGACAAACCAGTCCCAAACCTCAGGGCCTGATGACCACAAATGTTTATGTCTCATTCGTGCTACAAGCCCATCGTGGCTCAGCTGTGGCTCTATTCCACATTGTTTTTCTCTGGGACGCAGTGGTGTGGAGCAGCCTCAATCTGGCAGAGGCCAGGTCTCACTCATCTGTGTAAACAAAGCCCCTAGTAGAGGACCAAGTGTTAGGTTGGTGCAACTTGAACCTGACTGAACAGAACGGTGCTGAGGGCCTGGCAGGGAACGAGGGTTGTCCTAGGACCCAGCAGAGGGCCAATGCCACAGACTTTCCCTTTAGAATCTCAGTCATGTGTCACACGTGTCTCTTAGATCCTTCCAGTATTAAAGCTGAGTTTTAGAGAATTTAGGCAGTGTGCTCAAGGTAAAAGCTAGTAAACAGAGTGGAGCATAGAAGAGTGGTCTGGAACATAGGTTCTGCCATCAGATGGACCTGGGCTCATATCCTGCCTCAGTGACAATAAAACATCAGCATAAATAATGACAGTAATGCATTATTTCCCACTGACTAATGTGAGAAGAATCCATGAGTCTCTACTCTTGAAATAAATGGGAGAGGAGGGAGACATCTTCCCTATAGCAGAATGCCAGCTAATAAATATAGAAGGGGTGATAGCATACGAAAATCACAGCTTTGCAACTGTAATAGCAGTAAATTGGAATAAGAATCATCCATGGGTGCTAAAACTGTTGAAAGTTTGCTAGGAGAATATTCACAGTCTCAAAGTGTCTCCTTCCAAATGGCTTTTTAATTACAAAAGAAGAGTGATCACGATAGTGGAGAAACCTGATGGACTCCACCTTAGCCCAGTGTTCAAGGTTAACATCATATTGATAGGACAAGCCAACATATGTGCCTCTCAATGGGGTATACCGAGAAGCTATCACGTACCTGGTCCCCCTGCCAAAAGTGTGTAACCTGGATGAAATCGTGAGAAAACAACCCGACGAATTGAAATTTAGGACATTCTACAAAGTAACTGGCCTGACTCGCCAAAAATGTCAATGGAAGAAAGAAAAGACAGGAATTTAAAAGGGATGACAGAGATACAACATCAAAATGCAACATGTAATTCTGAATTGAAGTTGGCGCTAGAAAAATCTGCTGTAAGGGACGTTACCGGAAGAGTTGGCAAAATCTGAATGTAGGCTATGAACTATGAACCAGATAATAGTATATTGTTCAGTGTTAAATTTTCTGATTTTCATAGTTATACTATGATTGTGTAAGAGCATATTCCTTGTTCTTGGGCAATGTTTAGGGGAAAAGAGGCATGATGTCTGTAGCTTACTTTCAAATGATTCATGTATATGGAGAGAGAGAGAATTTTGAAGTAAATGTGGCAACATGTTAATAATATATGTGATTCTGGGTCAAGGGCATATGGGAATTCTTTGCAGTATTCTTGTACCTTTTTCTGTAAATTTGAAATGCTTTCAGACTAAAAGTTTACAAGTTTTTAAAAGCACGTTTACACATCATGGCTTCTTCATTTATTCTATATTTCGTCGACATCCTAAGTTTAGCAATGTGAAAAAAAAATATGTCTTAGAACTGAGTCAACATAGGAGTTGTGCGTTCAGAAAACAAGGCAAAGCATTCCCCTCTCCCTATGCCTCAGGGTCCTCACCTGTAAAATGGGACTGACAGATCTGACCTCCTAGTGTGGCAGAAAACGCATGAAAAATATTTAGTATCCAGCTGGCACATAGTAAATGCTTGATAAATGCTAGCTTGAAAAACTGGTGGAGGAAAGATACCAGTAAGGTGGCAGCACGTGAGGTCTTCCGCTGGTACCCCCCTTCAGCAACAATATCTTGCAAATACCCACGGACAAACGCAGCCGTGCAGAAGCTTTGGGATCTAGCTAGGTGTCTGTGAGGCCCCAATAATGGCAAACTGTAAAAATAGCGCTTTGTAACTAGATACGAACAGGACAGCTGTGAGAGAGAAATCGGCAAGACCTCTGCCTGCGGGTCACTTCACGAGAGTCCCTTCCACTTTCGAGACACCAACATTAGAAATTATAGACATAGGTAATGAATGGGAATTCCGACCCCTGGACTCCTCAGAGAAAAGGCCTTGGACCTATATCAAAAGATTGGAGGGTAAATACACATTTATATGTTTTAAGTCAAAATAAAACATTTAAGTTTTGCACATAACATTCTAAGACCCGGTCTTTAATGCACAGGCTTACCTCTAGCCCATATGTTGTCTTTGTGTGAATCAGAAAAAGTCACCCCTTCCTCTGGGTGGATTCGGCTCTACAGTGAAAGGGGCAACGGCTGGATTTTAGTCTCTCCTTGCTTGAGTGCTCGTGTGCAGTCTGCAACCTGCTTGACAGTTAATGGCATCCCAGAAACTAATCTCCAGTCCCAAACACAAATAGTTAAGAGGGCTGTGGGTGGTTGCGTCACCCTCCAAGTCTGAGGGGCACCTCACCACCAACCCTGTCAGAATGCCACCTCCCCCGTCTTCCCTGAGCCCTACTCTAATTCCATGATCACCTTGACCTCCTCTTTCCATCTGTCACCTCTTCTTAATGAGGCTGGACACTGCAAGAGGAGGGTGGAGGGGATCTCGAGGATTATCAGGGCCACAGTCAGAGAGAAGCTGATGTTTCAGGCAGGAGAACGGTCAATAAAAACCCATATGCCCCCACACCCTACTTTTAGTCTGTCCAGCATTCTCAGAAGTGTGCGAGAGGGCCTTCTAGGTAGTGCAGGGAAGGTCTGCGGAATGAGAGGAAATGAGAGCAGGGGCTGTGATGTCCTCTTGTTTTGATCATTAGTGTCTTTCCGGTACACACCCCCTCCATGGGGGCTGCAGACTAGCCGGGGCCTCGATCCCGAAGCCAGGCCCAGGAGTCCGGAGTGGATCCAAGTCCTGGAGCGCTGGGTGGACCAGCCCTCAGCAAATGCTCAGAGCGGGAAGTTGGAGCCTCCAAAGCCTCGCACCTGGAATCAGCCCTCAATGCTCTGACCCAGGAGACCGCAGCTGCTTCAAAGACATCTCCAGGGACCCTCAAAGCACTCTAGTCCTATTTCCAACACTCGTGCACTATGTGAACTGGGGAAAATCACTCCATCTGTTGGAGCCTCGGGTTCCCCAGCTCTATGGCTATAAGCATAGTACTTCTCTCCCGGCACAGTTGTGACACTTCAATGTGTTTGTGCAGACGTGGCAAGGGGCACAGCACAGGGCATGGCATGCAGTAAGCACTCAAGAAGCGGTGGCTGCCCTATGACCTCTGGGGTCCCACACAAGCACCTGTGCCCTAGGAGGGAGATCACCAATCCCACACAGTCTGTCAGCCTTAAGACAAATGCTGAAAACCTTTTGTGTGTGTGTGTGGTCTCAATGGTCTGGTTATAAACGCAGCTGAAGAACTCACTGAAAGTATTTTGCACAAGATGAAGAGACACTTTAGCGTTGAATTGAAAGATTGTTGTGAGTATTTTCACAAGCTGGCAGGCAGCTGTGAGTGGATAAGAACCCTTCTCCCATCACTTTGCAGACATCGATAAATAACTTGGCACACTCAATGGAAGGATAGATTCTGGAGATTGCTTCAGATGGCTTCCAGAAACAAAAGCTTGTTGTGCAAATGTAATGACATCATTTTGATAAGGAATTGATTCTCACTGTCCAACCCTATCAGAGAAGGAGCTCATGTCACTCTTCTGAACTCCCAATGTTCAACTGTCTACTGGATACCATCACTTGGATGTCTAACAGGCATCTCAAACTCAATGTGTCCCAAACAGAAATCCTGATCCTTCCCCCTGCCCCCAAATCTGCTCTATTTGTGGCCTTTCCCATCTCAGCCAATGGCAATGCCATCCTTCTATTTTCTAAGGCCAAAAATCTTCGAGTCATCCTTGATTATTTTTCCACATCTGGTCAATCTCTGTGACTCCGCCTTTGAAATATCTCCAGAATCCAACCACTTCTCACCATTTCTACCACTAATATCCAAGGTACCATCCTCTCTCACCTGGATTACTGCAGATGCCTCCCTACTGGGGTCCTTTCTCCATCACAGTCAAGACTCAGCAGCCCCAGTGATTTTGTTCAAAATTAGTCACATCGTGTTAAAACTCTCCTCAAAATCCTCAGTGCCCCTTTATCTGTTCCAGAGTTGTATCCTAAATCCTATAAGACTCCCCATGAGCCATCTCCCTTCTACCCTTGTGACATCACTTCCATCGCTCTCCAGTCTCATAGTTTTGGATGAAGATTCCAGACATGCGCTCCCCTTTCAAATTTGCACTGGCTCTTCCCTTTGCTGGAATGCTCTTCCTTCAGATATTTTCATGGCTTACCCCCTCACATTCTGTAAATCTTTATTCGAGTATGGCCTATGTATGGAACAAGGTTGACCCTGACCATCCTCTCTGAAACTGCAACCTAGCCCCGAACTCAGATCCCTCTCACCCTGTTTCTATTTTCTTCCCATAGCTCTTACCACCTTGTAACATATTATGTAATTTATTTATTTAGTATATTTATTGTTCACTGTCTGTCTTCCCCCTCTATAATGGAAGTGTCATGTGGGCAGGGATGTTTCCCTGTTTCATTCATTGGTGTAACTCTTCTTTTCTGGCGCAATGTTTGGTGAAATAGTAAATGTTTGTTTAATGAATGAACCCAAGGACTTTCTGAGTATAAAGAGAGATTCTCACTGCTGGATTTAAAAAAAATCTGAAAATGAGAATCCTCTAATTACTTTATTGTTTGGAATTTCATCTTCATCCAAAACCGAGCAGCACTGAGATGAAGGGCTTGTTCTAATAGCTCATAAATACTCCTTTCTCTTTACTGAGGAGTGTGGCACTAACATGCTATACTCTTCCATTTTAAAAAAAGAGGTTGCTCAACAGAAGTAAAACTGGAAAATTCAAAAGTTTATGGAAATTAAACAATAAATTCTTAAATAGCCAATGATTGAAGAAATCACAAAGGAAATTAGAGAAGACTTAGATAGAAATGAAAATGAAGGCACAAATACCAAAACTTATGGGACACAGCAGAAGCAGTGTTAAGGGGGAAATTTATGGCTATAAATGCTTGTACTGAAAAACAAGAAAGATCTTGGGGAGTCTGGGTGGCTCAGTCAGTTAAATGTCTGACTCTCTGATTTTGGCTCAGGTCATGATCTCACGGTTGTAACTTTGAGCCCCACATGGGGCTCTGCACTGACAGCTCAGAGCCTGCTTGGGATTCTCTCTCTTCTCTCTCTCTGCCCCTCCCCCTCTTGCATGTGCATGCACGCACTCTCTCTCTCTCTCACACACGCACAAAGTAAATACATAAACTTTAAAGAAATAAAATAAAGGAGCGCCTCATTCGGTTAAGCCCCCAACTTTGGCTCAGGTCATGGTCTCATGGTTCCTGAGTTCCAGCCCCACATCAGCCCTCTCTCTGCCCCTCCCCCACTCATGCTCTGTCTCTCTCAAAACAAATAAATAAACATTAAAAAATAAAAAAAAAACAAGAAAGATCTCAAATCAACAATTTAAGTTTACAACTTAAGGAACTAGAAAAAGAACAGACTAAACCCAAAGCTAGCAGAAGGAAGGAAATAATAAAGATTAGAGCAGAGATAAATGAAATAGAAAATAGAAAAACAATAGAGAAAAATCAATGAAATCAAAAGTTGGCTCTTTGAAAAGATTAGCAGAATCGACAAACCTTTAGTTAGATGGACTAAGAGAAAAAGAGAAAAGGCTCAAATTACTAAAATTGGAAATAAAAGTGGGCATTACTACTGATTCTAGAGAAATAATAAGGGTTATAAAAGAGTACTGTGAACAGGTAGGATACTATAGATGAAATGGACAAATTCCTAGAAACATAAGACCTTCCAAGATAAATCAGGAAGAAATAGAAAATCTGAATAGAGATGTAACTAGTAAGGAGATTGAATCAGTAATCGGAAATCTTCCAACAAAGTAAAAGCTCTGGGCCTCATAGTTTCAGTGGTGCATTCTACCAAACATTTATTAGCTTATTCTCTCTCTCTCTCTCTCTCTCTCTCTCTCTCTTTTTCTCAGTAAGCTCTATGCCCAACACGGTGCTTGAACTCACGACCCTGAGATCAAGAGTTTCATGCTTTACCAACTGAGCCAGCCAGGCACCCCTTATTTCTGTCAAACATTCAAAGAAAAACCAATACCAACCCTTTCAAACTTTTCCAGAAAATTGAAGAGGAGGGAACCCTTCCTAACTCATTCTCTGAGGCCAGAATTATTCTGATACCAAAGCCAGATGAAGGCAGTACAAACAACAAAACAAAACAAAACCCAAAAAACCAAACCAAACAAACAAACCAAAACAGACCAATATCCCTTATTAACATTAATGCAAAAAAAACCTCAATAAAATACTAGCAAACCAAATTCAGCAGCATATTAAAATGATTATACACCATGACCAAGTGGGATTTATTCCTAGAATAACATTAACAAAATGAAGAAAAAATGTCACATGGTCATCTCAACTGATTCAGAAAAGCA
This sequence comes from Lynx rufus, assembly GCF_022079265.1. Lineage (NCBI taxonomy): Eukaryota > Metazoa > Chordata > Mammalia > Carnivora > Felidae > Lynx > Lynx rufus. The sequence goes on along the minus strand of NW_025814896.1, from coordinate 22,071,866 downwards.
CTTGACAAAATTCAAACCCTTTCATGAGAAAAAACACTTAACAAACCGTGAATAGCAGCACCTTAACATAATAAAATCTATATATGAAAAAACAACCACAAACATCACACTCAATGGTGAAAGACTGAAAGCTTTTCCTCCTAAGATCAGGAACATGGCAAGGATGTCTGCTTTCATCCCTTCTCTTCAGTACAGTCCTGGAAGTGCTAGCCACAGCTATTAGGCATGAAAAATAAATAAAGGCATCCAAATTGGAAAGGAAAAAGTAAAGTCATCTCTGTTCATAGATGACATGATCTTATTTGTAGAAAACCCTAAAGGTTCTACCAAAAAACTTTTAGGATTAATAAATGAATTCAGCAAAGTAGCAGGATACAAAGTCAACTCACATAAATCAGTTGTGTTTCTATACACAAACAATGAACACTCTGAAAGGAAATTACAAAAACAATTGCCTTTATACTAGCATCAGAAAGAATACTTATGTGTATTTTACCACAATAAAAAATGTTCAAGTAAGTTGTATGATAAAAAAGTGAATAAATAAGTGAAATCCTATAGACTAGCAGCAAATAATTGGAAATTAATTTTTAGACATTCAATTTAAAGTAGCACTATAAACCATAAAATACTTAGGGGTTTTAAAGGGAAAAACACTCTGTCTACTCCTACTACTGTGCACAGTACTTTACTTCTGACACCTAACGTATGGGTTTTCCCGTACATCAATAATTTTTCCAATTCTCTGTGGATACCAGCTGGGTGGTCTATAATACTATTTATGGTCTTTCCAATGAACATAAAACACTAAGGCACAAGCTTAATAAAACACATACAGGACCTGTATGCTGATAATTACACAATGCTGAGGAGAGAAGTCAAAGGAGCAACATACCGTGTTCACGGATTGGAACAATCAACATGGTCAAGATGTCACTTCTCAGATTGACCTGTTAATTTAATGCAGTTCCTGTAAAAATCCTCATCGTGAATTTTGCTCCATGAAAGACTATATTAAAGGATAAAGAGATAAAGGATAAAGTGTACAGCGAGAGGAAATACTTAAGAGACTGGTATCTAGAATATATAAAGAACTCTCAAAACTCAAAAATGAAAAAAAAATTCACTTAGACACTGGATAAAAGGCATGACAGACATTTCAGGGAAGAGGATATACAGATGGCAAGGAAGCAACACATGGAAAGATGTTCAACATCATTAGCCGTTAGGGAAATGCAAATTAAAACCACAACAAGAAAGCACTATATGCCTATCTGAAAGCCTAAAATAAAAACTAGCGAAAACAGCAAAATGCTGGTGAGGATATGAAGAAACTGGGTCATTCATACATTGTTGGTGGGAGTGTAAAATGGTACAGCCACTCTGGTAAACATGTTTGGCAGATTTTTAAAAAGATTTTATTTATTTTTTTTAAGTAATCTCTACACCCAATGTGGGGCTCGAACTTACAACCATGAGATCAAGAATCACATGCTCCACCAGCTGAGCCAGCCAGGTGCCTCCACGTTTGGCAGTTAAAAAAAAAAAAAACAAAAAAACCAACCAGATGTGCAGTTACCATATACCCAACAACAGCACTCTTGGATATTTACCCTAGAGAAATGGAATTTTACGTTCACTAAAAAACCTATATGTAACGGCTTTGTTAGTAATAGCCCCAAACTGGAAACAGTGCAGACATCCTTCAATGGGTTAATGTCAAATAAACTGTGGTACCTCCACACGATGGAATAGTGTTTGGCAATAAAAAAGAGCTAACTGTGGATACATGCAGCAACTTGGATGACTCTCTAGAGAATTATGCCGAGTGAAAAGAGCCAATCCCCAAAGGTTACATTCTATATGATTTTATTTACATAAAATTTTTGAAATGACCAAGCTAAAGACATTGAGAACAGATCACTGGTTGCCAGTAATTGGGGGTGAGGTGAGAGGATAGAGAGGTGAGAGTGAGTATGTTTTTATATTTTTTTAAAATTGTAATGTTTTAATTTATTTTTGAGAGAGAGAGGGAGCGGGAGAGAGGCAGAGAGAGAGAGAGACAGACAGAATCTGAAGCAGGCTCCAGGCTCTGAGCTGTCAACACAGAGCCCAACGTGGGGCTCCAATTCATGAACCGCGAGATCATGACCCGAGCAGAAGTCGGATGCTCAACCGATTGAGCCACCCAGGCGCCCCAGAGTGGGTATGTTTTCAAAAGAACAATGCAAGAGATCCTTGTAGTGACAGAACTGTTTTTCTGCAGCTTGACTGTGGTTCTGGATATGGAGTCACTAACGTACACGTGTGATAAAATTGCATAGGATTACACATGCGTGCGTGTGCACACACACACACACACGAGTAAAGCAAAACTAGGGAAATCTAAAAAGATCAATGGATTATATCCATGTCAATAACCTGCTTGTGATCTTTTACTGTAGTTTTGCAAGATGTCATCACTGGGGAAAACCGGGTAGGGGCTACATGGGCTCTTTCTGCATCATTTCTTACAACCGCATGTACGTCTCCAATCGTCTCAACACGAAACAATGAAAAATTAAATCCAATCAGGTAACATTGTTCTATTTTCATGATTATTTAGTGTTGAGATGTAAACGAACAAGTCTTCATTATACACATTCAAATGATCACCACCCAAATCGAGACATGGAAAGTTTTCGGTGCCCCAGAAAGTTTTCCCATGCCCTCCTGCTATGCTGTCTGTATTCAGCTCCTCGAGGGGGTAACCACTGTTCTGATTCATACAACTGTAGACTCCTTGTGCCCGCTTTAGGGCTTTAATGAATGGAATCATATCGAATGTAACGTGTGTGACATTTTCCACTTGGAGTAATGTGTTTGAGATTCATCCATGTTACTAAATGTGGCAACAGTTCATTCCTTCGTACCGCTGAGCGGCATTTCACTATATATCAGTCAGCTTGTTGATGGACATTAGGGTTCCTTCCAGTTTGGGGCTATTATGAAGACAGCTGCTACAGACATTCTTGTACAGGTCATTTTGTGGGCATTCGTTTTCATTTCTCCTGGGTCAAATACCTGGGAGGGGAGTGGCTGGATCATGTGGTCAGCGTGCGTTTAACTTTATTAGAAACTGCCAAAATGTTTTCCAAACTGATGGCATCCTTTGACAGTCCCACCTGTTAGGTAGGAGAATCCCTGTTGTTCCGCATCTTTTCTAAAATTTGGTATTGTCAACTTTTTATACTTTAGCCATCCTGGTGGGTATGTAGTGGTGATTAATTTGAATAACAAAAAGTATTAAATAAATTAGAATGATAAACAGTACACAGATATACCAAAAAAAATCTCAGGGGTCCAGTTTGACATCTTAAGAAGCCCAGCTCAAAGTGATCTCTGTATGATCAATCCCAATTTCCTTCCAACTTATTCCCATATGGACCCTCATCCTCTGCTCGCTGCATGCCCAGGGGCCCAGCCCAGCACCAATAAGAACCTCCTTCCTGCCTTCCCCACCTCCAACCTTACCCTTGACCCTGATCCTCCTCTGCTCTGAGCCCTTGAGATCAAGCCCACATACTTGGGGCTGCCATTTGAGCCCCCCTCGCCTGCCCAGCCTCATTTCCCATTATTTAAGGTCTGTCTGGCACTTTGCAGCCTTTAAGAACGTTCCAAGAAGCAGGGATACCCTCTCGTGGCCACTGCAGCTTTCTCTCCCTGGAGACAGAAAGTAAATTAGTGGTTGCTGGGGGCTGGGGGTGGGTGGTGACACAAGTTAAGGACGGACTAATGAGTACAGGGTCTCTTTTGGGTGATGAAAATGTTCTGGAATTAGAGAGTGATGGTTGCACAATTTTGTAAATATATTGAATTGTACACTTTAAGAGGGGGAACTTTATGGTATGTGAATTATCTCTCCATAAAGTGGTTATAAAAACATTCAAGAAGGCCCTCACTCTCGGTTGGTGACTCTCACACTTGTACAGCCCTGAGAGTGAGGGCCTCGGATTTTGTGCCCTTCTGTACCCTGGCGGCCCTGGTGGAAGAATGGGGTATTTATCCTCTACCTTCTGATCCTCTTTGATCGAGGGTCACCCCCCCTGGGGCTTACCTCTCCTAGCTTGTTGTCCAGCCAAACTCAGTGCCATGGACAGGTGAGTCCCTCAGGCACAGAGGCACAGGAAGCCATGAGGGGGTGTGGGCGCTGATGGCCAGGACCACCAGTGTCTGCTACGCTCCAGGTGATCAGGCCACCGCCATCCCAGTAAACACACCTCCCTGTTCTCCCCCTAACCACGTTGCTCCAGCCACCCTGTCCTCCATTTTCTTCAAAGAGCACACGACTTTCCCACTTCAGGGCCATCGCACAGGCTGTGTCCTCTTTTCCGAACATGGTCTCCAGCCTTTCTTCTTGCGGGTTCCTTCCCATCCTTCGGGACTCAATGTTACCTCCTTACAGAGGCCTCCTCTTCTTGCCCTATCCAGATGGGTTCTCTATTGTTCTCTCTTGGAGCACCCGGGATGCTTTCTTAATAGCGCTTATCACAGTTTGGAAATTATATGCTCATTTGTTTGTCTATGTGTTTAATGTCTGTCTTCCCCAACAGGCTGTAAGATTGAGGAGAGAGGGATTGGGTCTGTCTTGGGCATGGCTGTGTCTGCCATACCTTTCCTTGTGCCTGGCATTTAGAAGATACTCAGTACATGTTTGTCAGATGCTTTATGAATAAGGCCCTGCTCCTCTAAGACAAGCACTCCCAGCCAAGTAGGGAGGAGGGCGTCTGGGCAGGTATCTATGTCACCAGATGGTCCCTACTATTACAGGTAGGTGAGCAGAGGGGTGTGGGAAGCCAGAGAAGGGAGAAATTAATTCTGGGAGCTCAGAGAGGAGATAAAATCTAGATAGCAAATACCATTTGAGTTGGCTTTTGAAGGATGACTAGGAGAGTATCAGGGATATAAGGATATGGGAAGAAAATGTCAGGCTGAGGGAATAGCATAGCTAAAAGTTTGGAGGCAGATAAATGCTACTGTGGCTCTGTGTGCGTGTGTGTGTGTGTGTGTGTGTGTGTGTGTGTGTGTATAAGGTGGTAGGGTGTGAGTCTGGAGATGCAGGTGGCCCTGGGTTTCTAACACACAGCTAAAGAGGTTGGATTGGTTCTGACCTGCAGCATTTCCTCTGGTGTGACCTCAGTGTCACTGGAGGGGTTGGGGAGCTGGCTGGCTGATTTGAAGTAGGACATCAAACTCAAGATTTCACAAGGATTTTTATTTTTTTTTTATTTTTTTATTTTTAAATTTTTTTGTTAATGTTTTATTTATTTTTGAGACAGAGAGAGACAGAGCATGAACGGGGGAGGGTCAGAGAGAGAGGGAGACACAGAATCGGAAACAGGCTCCAGGCTCTGAGCCATCAGCACAGAGCCCGACGCGGGGCTCGAACTCACGGACCGTGAGATCGTGACCTGAGCTGAAGTCGGACGCTTAACCGACTGAGCCACCCAGGCGCCCCTCACAAGGATTTTTAAATAGTGTATTATTCTGATTTCCTCTGAAGATAAGAATATGTAAATCAAACTCAAAACCGTGGGAAGTCGACATCATGGGACGTGGATCCGGGACAAAAGTTTGGCAAATGCCAGTGAGGATGGTGAAAGCTACAGCAAGACGGAGCGAGGGAGGGGTACAGCGAGGCTGGCGCTTTGAAGGCTCGCTCTGATGGCCATCTGGATCTATGGGGGAGTGATAAGCAGGAGGGCATGAGACCAGGGCATAGAGTTTCCATAGGCCTGGGGGTCTGATCTGACATGGGGATAAAAGGGGTCAGGAGCTGGGAGAAGCCCTGCTTTGGAGCTTGAAGACACCAGGCGGCGGCTGCTTCCCCTCCTCCTCCTCCTCCTTCTTCTTCTTCTTCTTTAATGTTTATTTATTTTTGAGACAGAGAGAGACAGTGCATGAGTGGGGGGGGGGGTGGGCAGAGAGAGAGGGACACAGGATCTGAAGCAGGCTCCAGGCTCCGAGCTGTCAGCACAGAGTCTGATGCGGGGCTTGAACCCACACACCGCAAGATCATGACCTGAGCCGAAGTCAGATGCTCAACCGACTGAGCCACCCAGGCTCCCCAACACCAGGCAGGCTGCTTCTAACAGGAGGTGCCAGGGCTGGTCGTGCCAGAGAGGCTGCGCCTCTTTCTAGAAGATTCAGATTCTTATTGACTGCGATGGGACAAAATGTGCAGAACTCTATATGGCAAAAAGCTTCCTTCCCTCTGTCCCCAGTCAGATGCTATAGCAGAAGTGGTTGGGCCCTGTCCACATTCTGCCCTCAGCCCCTCTTGGAAGTGGCCCGTGGGTAATAACACCCTCACTAACCTCTTTCTGTGTCTGTCTGCCCTAGCACATTCTCTGGCCATTGCTGCTCAAACCGCAAAGGTCATCTGGACGGGCCATGGATTTCATGCCCTCTACCAGTGGGACAGCTGTGACATGTGTTCCACAGTGTCCCGGAGGCCCCCCAGCTGGATTGGTCCCTAGTTGCCCACAGCATGACCCCCCCCCCCCCATCGACAACCCTGTATTGGCTTCCTTCCCTCCCCTGACTTGCTTCTCCACTCTCAAATCGTGCTTCCTAGGGCCACCTCCCAGAGAAACCACCTGCACCCGAATCTTGGCCTCAGGGTCTCCCCAAAAGGAGATAGCAAAGCAAGAAATGCCAGAGTCACCCCTACTTTCTCACCCTCGCCCGCAGCTGCAGGTTTCATTTGTCCAGGTGGAACCCAGAGTTGGAATAAGTCTTCCACTTGCAGCCGTCTTGGGGGGCATAGCCAAAAAACCAGGAAGGGGGTAAGGGAGGAGCAAACCATCTTTTCTATTGTTTTAATTAAGTCGCTAATTAGCAGCCCTTGGATACTTGCGGGCGTATGCTTTGTTTCAGTTATTCGGGGCATGGAGGGAGGGGCCTTCTCACCTCAGGGCCTTTGCATGTGCTGGTCCTGCCGCCTGGATGTTTCCCCTAACATATCCCCAAGTCCAACGCCTCTACCTCGTTCAGGTCTCGGCTCGGATATCATCCCAGCAGAGAGGCATCTCTGACCACATTATCCTAAATCTCCCCCCTTTTCCCTTCATCTTATTGTCTTTGTAGCTCTTGGCATTATGTCTTTTTGAAAACCAACTTTATTGAGGTATAATTTACATGCAATACAATATACTCATTTTTAGAGCATACGTTTTGGTGAATTTTGGCAAATACCCATGTCCTGGTAACGACCACCAAATCAACATTTCCACCATCCCAGAAGTTTCGCTCACCCGTCTGCTTTCTGTTACCGTGGACTAGCTTCTCTTTTTCTAAAACTTCTCCTGCATGGCATGATTTGCCAGGTACTCTTTTTTTTTTTTTTAAGTTACTTTGTTTTTGATTTTGTTAAATGTATTTATTTATTTATTTAGAAAGAGAGCAAGAGAGCAAGAGCCGGGGAGGGGCGAAGAGAGGGAGACGGAGAGAGAGAATCCCAAGCAGGCTCTCCGCTGTCAGCCCAGAGCCGGGTGCGGGGCTCGAACTCACGAACCCGCGAGATCACGACCTGAGCAAGAGTGGGACGCTTAACTGACTGAGCCACCCAGGCGCCCCGGCCACTATTCCGTTGCGGTTGATTGCTTTTGCTCTGCAGAATGTCTCGGAGATGCACCCACGCAGCCGCAAGGACCGGCCAGGCATTCCGTGGTACTGCTGTGAGCACGTACCTCGCTGCGTGCTTGCTCTCCTATTGACGGACACCTGGGCAGCTTCCGGTTTTCACCTCTGCGTGAAACTACGAACTCTCACGTGCAAGTCTTTGCGCGGACGTAGGGACATACGTTTTCGATTCTCTTGGGTATACCCAGCAGCGGAATTGTTGGATTATCAAGTGGTAGCTTATGTCCCACGCGCTTTTGTCCTGTGGTCCATCTTCCCCACCGAGCCTCATGAGGGCAGGGACTCGGCTCACCACCGGATGTGCCTGGGGCCCAGCAGGCATATGGCATGGGGCAGGTTGCTCGGCAGGGCCACACTGAATGAATGAATAAAAAGCCAGCCAGCCTGATTTCCAAGTGGAAGGGCTCCAAGCTGCGGGGCTTCCGGGTCCTCCCGCCCAGCTGCAGGTTGCTGCTGTAGTTCCCGGAGGATCCCGACACTTTCTGAGCCCTGCAGAGGAACAACAGCCGCAGAAGAGGGGGACATCACGACGTGGTCGTGCCAGGGGCCTCGAACCCCACACGGAGAGTTTTCCCAGGGGGTTTCTGTAATGCTGAGACGCAGCGGGGGGAGTCCTGGCCTCCTCTCCTCTCCCTTGGGACTCTGTCCGCCCTTTGCAGGTGGCACTTTTCCTACGGCTGGGGTGACTGGGTGCCTTTCGCTCGTGGGTGTTTCTGTGGGCTCTCCCCTTCCCTTTTTCCCCACACCGCGAGGGGACTCCAGGACCCGCGTGTGGACACCCGGGCCCTTGTGTCGAAGCTCTGTGTCCGCACCTTTCCACCAGCCTTGCTCATCTAGGCTCCTGAGACCGTAAGAAGGGCCCGAGCGGTATTGTGTCCATGTTTGCGGGTGCGCCTGGACTGTCTGAGGCCGGCGGTTATTTGTGCCCCCCTCCGTGTCCCTATGACTCGCCAGCTGTTGTCCCAGGCCCTTGGCACTCGCAGCACGGCCCCCCTCCTCCCGCGACCTACGGCACAGGCGGCTGCCCTCCCGCATCGCTCCAGCAGGGGGCGCCGGCGCTCCGCCAAGAAGAGGAGCCAGGACTCGGCTCTGCCAACTGCGGGCGGAGGGCGCGCTGCGACCCCAGAGACCGAGCTCAGCTCCTTCTGAGACTCCGGGAGCCTCAGGATCCCGCCAGTTGTTCAGAGAGGGAAACTGAGACACCGAAAGGGGGAGAGAGGCTACTGAGATCTTCTAAACACCAGTCCCAGATCCCAGCGCACCACACCCCTCTCCAGATTTAACGTGAGGAACAGAGGGCTCTTTGGGAAATAGAGTGGGAGTGCTGTCCTCTATCTGGGCTGCGCAAGCCTGCTCCAAGGCAGTTGGCGGGGTGGGGGGGACGTGGACTCAATCTCTCGGTCCCCTCTGGGATTTTAACAGCTGCCGGGAAGGCTGTGAGCCCAGGGGTGCGGTGTGGAGGGCAAGGCAGGGGTGTGCCTCTGTAAGTTGCCCAGGGTGAGGGAGGGGCCTTGAAGGCCTTGTTTTACTCATCCGTACGATGGGGTATGAAGGGAACCGACACCTCCAGCTCTCTCCCGTTCTTTCTGCTTCATCGTCGCACAGGCTGGAGGCTTAAGAAGTGGCTGGGCCAGCGTCCTGGGGACTCCCTCCTTGCACGGTCCAGACATAGCCCCTTCCAGAAGAGACCACCCGTTCCTGGGCGCTGCTCGCTGGATCACAGGATGGTCATCTGACCCGAGAGGGTGCATTTTCATTACCTAAACAGCCTGACTCAACATGATGAATTGGGTCAATCAAATGTCGCCCTCCTGTTTTTCCAGAAATTTATATTGAGCACCCACTGTGCACCGGGCTTTATGCTGGGTCCTGGGGATAGAATCATAAACAGAAAAATGAGGCCCTGCTCCCAGGGACCCCGTCATCCAGAGGGGGCGGGGGGGGGGGACAGAATATCAGACAAGTAAACAACAAACAAACAATTATAAATTGTGATAAATGCTGTGAAAGAAACGCAGAAAAGGGCAGATATAAAGAATAATTGAGGCGGGAGGCTGCTGTTAGCTGGAGCTGTCAGGGGAGGGCCTCTAATGAGGCAGCATTTAAACCAGGAGCTAAAAGATGAGACGGAGCCAGCCATGCAAAGGCGAGGCAAGTGGAAAGGGTGAAATAGGGCAAGGAAAATGATCAGATTCATATTTTTAAAAGATCCTTCTGGCTGCCGGGTGGAGAATGGGCTGGGGCAGGGCATGAATGGAAGCCAGAGACCAGAGAGGAGGCTGGTTGTAATAACTCAGGGGAGAAATGGTAGTGGTTCCGACCGGGGTGGCAGCCGAAGGGGTGATGGATTCCGGATTATTTTAAAGTAGGATTGATGGGTCTTCTGTCAGATGAGAGGTAGCAGACATGGAAGAATCCAGGAGGATGATGCCTTTAAAAATGAGGTGGACAGAAGGGCCCTTTACTGAGGCGGGGAGGGTGGGAGGAAAGCAGGCTGGGAGGGTCACAGAAGAATGTGGCCGAAACTGCTGGCAGAAGCGTAAGGGTCCCAGAATGGAGTCCAGGTCTCCCTCTGTACTCCCTGCCTTTGGGGGTGGGGGGGGGTGGGTTGTGGTTCTGGACTCAAGGCTCCTAAACTCAGCCCAGCAAAGCATCACCCTGGAGCATTGGGAAATCGGATCCCTGTGGGCCAGCGTCCTGGGGACTCCTTCCTTGCATGGTTCAGACACAGCCCCTTCCAGAAGAGACCCCCCCCCCTTATTCCTGGACACTGTTCGCCCCATATCTACTCGAAACCTCTCAGGTGGTGTCGATTCAGCTGGTCGGGGCCCATTTGTGGGAGCCCCTGTCCCAGAGCTCAGAGTTCCTGTTCCCATTAGGACCTTGGTGACCGCTGTTCTCCTCGCCCAGGTGGCCAGACCCAGGGGAGTGGGGAGACAGTGGCAGGAGAGTCAGGAGGGAGCCCCTGAGAGGCAAACAACCAGAGGCTGCTGAAAGAGATGCCAAGGAATTCCAGGGAAAAACAAACCACCTTTTTATTTTGATCTTGTTTCTAAACAGTCCCAGCTACCAAGGAAGGTATTATTTTGCTTCCTGGGAAGCGGAACCAAGAGGAATGGGCAAGCCAAACGGGAGGCAGAGGCTGGAGTTTTTGCACCATGCACTTGCAAAGGGCCCCTCGGGCCCTGGGCTCACTCAAAGCTAAGTCTGCCTGCCAGCTGAGGGCGGCCCAGTTCATTCTGGACCCATCCCACTAGTGGGTCTCAAATGGCCGAATTGTTCCTTGCCTTGCAGGCTTGGGAGGTACACGGAACATTCTCTCTCCCTGACCCTCTTCATCTGGGGTCATTCCTTAGGTCTCAGCAGAAGGGAAGCCCTCCCTCAGCCCCCATAACTGGGTCGCCTCCCGCATTGCGAGCACCCACTTGGCATTTGCTCCATATTCACATACACGATCTGCTTTCACCCTACAAGGCAGGCCTGGCGGCATTTGTAACAGATGAAGGCGCTGAGGTTCAGAGAGTTTAAGCAGCTTGCCCAAGGTCATACGGCTAGCATACAGCCTCGAACTTCTGTGGCTGCAGCAGATCCAGGAAACGTTGCCCCCAAATCCTTTGTTAGAGCTGAGCACCACTTAACAAAGGAAAGCTCTGAATACCCAAAAGTATCAAATGAACCATCTCAAAGGACCAAATAAATATCAGTGCTGGGTCCAGGCACGAGGTAGGGATTAAGCGCTAGACCCCATGCCCTCCCGGAGACAGGACCCCAGAGGCCAACCTCAGCTGAACAGAACCCTCCCCTTTCCCAAAGTCAGCTGTTTCTCTGTCCCTGGAAATGCCTCTGAAATGTCAATTGTGGCCCACCCTCCCTCCCTCCCTCCCCCTCCGCGAGTCATGTAGAAGCTCAAATATATTATACATATTAAAAGAATATATTCTCTGGCAGCCCTGAAGGGGATAATGAAACCTATATATATATATATCTATATATTTATACACAATGGATTGGCTCGAAATGCTCTGAATATCCCTCCAGCTGTGGCAACCCTTTGAAATATGATACACGAACAACACCTCCCCCACTGGCGGCTGGCGGGAGACATTAAAGATTTAAAAAAAGGGAAGGAAGGAAGGAGAGGAAGGAGAAGAAAACGGAGCCAGCTGCTTTTGCCTTTGGCTGTGCAGCAGCAAACTGTGTTTAAATATTAAAACCACCCATCACCCTGCCCAGCTGTCCGCCCCCTTCTGTGGCCTGGGTATGCACCAAGGTCTCCCGTGGCTCAGAATGGTTGGGGTAGCCGTGCAGATCTGACGCCTCCTCAGCCCCAGTGATGGGGGCGCTGGGAGGGGTGGGGACTCTGCCTCTGATCCCAGACTCTGGGCTGGTCTCAGCTGGGCTGGGATTAGGGGCCTGATGTGGGAGTGGGGGGGGGGGGGGCGCGGGTGGGATCTGCTGGACCTGAGGCAGAAGATATAGGTTTAAATCCTGACTCTCCACCTCTTAGGTGCTGTGTGACCTTGACCTTGGGAAGTCTCTTCTGTCTCTGGGCTGCCGTTTTCTCATCTATACCATAAAAGATTTGGACTGGATCATGGGACCGTAGGGGTCCATGAATGCTTAGAAATTACACGCAAAATAGGTTGGGTCGAAGGGGTCATCGGGCTCATTCGAGTGACTGGTCTTTCTCTGGGTGTCAACAGCATTATTTCTAGCTCAGCACTGGCACTTTAAGACTCCCCAACCAGGCAGGGCCTGATTTCCTCTCTGTCCTGGCTCCTGTAGGGGAGGAGTTTGGAGATTTTTTTTTTTTTTAATGTCCATTTACTTATTTTGAGAGAGAGAGTGCACATGCATGAGTGGGGCAGGGAAGAGAGAAAGGGGGTGAGGGAGAATCCCAAGCAGGCTCCAAGCTGTCAGCACAGAGTCCAATGTGGGGCTCGAACCCAAGAACTGTGAAATCATGACCTGAGCTGAAATCAAGAGTCAGACACTTAATCGACTGAACCACCAGGTGCCCTGAGATGTTTGTTAAGGATCAGAGACACAGGAAAGTCCAACTTGGTCCAACAATATAATTAAAGGTGATCAAAGTGGCATACGTGGGTTGGGACAGCTGGGTAGCTCAGTCAGTTAAGTGTCCGACTCTTGGTTTCAGCTCAGATCCTGATCTCAGCGTTTGTGAGCTCGAGCCCCACATCGGGGCTGCTTGGGATTCTCTCTGTCTCCCTCTCTGTCTGCTCCTCCCATGTTCTCTCTCTTTCTAAATAAATAAAACGAGCTTTAAAAAAATGATATGAAAACAAGGAAGTGACATGGGTGGTCTTGCAAGGCGGCGAGAGCTCCCTGACACTGAAGAAATTCAAATCGAGGCCAAATGGTCTCTTTAGGGGGGGATGCGGTAAAGGACATTTCAGCCTTTGACAGGGTCTGGCTGGGAGGTGCCTTCTAACCCCAAATTCCCGTGATTTTCATTTTCCATGATCGAAGGCTATCTCGAGCTCTCAACTCTAACTGGGGTGGAGGGTGAGGGAGTGAAGGAGACAGAGCCAATAGTCTGGGGTTCTATGTATACCACGAGAATGTAAAGTGGCAGGTATGTGGTTTTGCCTTCTAGGTACTTCTCATGGGGGTGTGGGCATGGGCGTCTTGCCACCTTGAGTGAAATTCCAGGGTTTAAAGATACATATTTTATAATACACAGCCCCTAAACTTACACCAAAGAGTTGATCTGTTCAACTGAACAGGCAGAGATTCATTCCATTCCTGAATTCACTGAGCAATGGATTGTCTCCAATGTAGGGTCTCTCTGAAAGATTTACTAGGAGTGGGTGGGGGGAATTTTGACGGCATTGGGTTGGAATATTTGCTAACCTGCTACCTCTAGAATGAAATCCCTGAATAAGCTGTGACTCCCCTAACTGGGGTATTCCAAGACTAAGATCTAGGATTCCATTACTTGAAGTTTCTGGGAGGTAATATATCTCAGACTCTGTGAGACAAGAAATCTTTAAGAGGAAGGTCAAGATGGGCCTTCCCTTGGGGAATGTATGTTGGGGGTTGAGATGCTAAGAGGTGGATATGAAGTCTTTTTATTTGTTTTTAAAATGAGCCATCCACCCACAGAAAAGAATTCTGTCTCACATGGTCAGAAGAGACGATGTGCAGAAAGCAAAGTAATTTAGTTTTTTTAACTTAGAAAAATGCAAAATATTTTCTATGTCCAGATAGAATTGGGGCTTTGGTAGGGGTCTGATGAAGGGATGGAGTCAGGTGCCTGGTAATAAACCGGCCAACAAAAGTCTGATGGGCGGCATTCACCAATTTCCATGGTGTAAATATTCCCACAATGGCCAATTTCAAGTTGTCTACAGTTTAAACAAGCAGTTCTCCAAATTCCTAAAAATTTAACAGTCACCTCTTATGACCTAGCACAAAGTGGGTCCAACACATCCTGGGATGGGGTGGCCGCCCGGGCCTCCGTAATTAGATCTGGAAGGGTTGCGGTGGAGGGTTGGCTGGCTGTGAGGGCAATTGTTCAAGTCGGAAGAGAGCTGTGCTGATGTCAACACATATTGGGAGTCTGATGAAGCTTCCCTGCTTGTAGGGGAGGGAATCAGAGAGCTGCTTTTCCTCCTCAAGGCCAGGGACGCATGGCGGCGGGTGCTGCTGGCATGGGAAGGCAGCTGGGAGGTAGGGGTGGTGAGGAAGGGCAGAGACTGTCCTTTCACCCACGACCACCCCTCAGCTAAGGTGAGACGTGTCCATTTCTTCACTCAGTTATTCACTGAAGATTAGCGCAGAGATTTATGTCAATTTATCATCGTGCCCATTTTACAGATGAGGAAATTAAGACCTAGAGAGGCAAAGATGTTCGTTTCCAGTTGCCAGCAACTGAAATGATAGTAGCTAAAAGGATGGAGCCTTTACTCGGAGCCAGGCCCATGTCAAACAGCTTGCCTCGTTGCTCAGGCCAGGGTCCCCAGAAGCAGACCTGAGGTAAAGATTCCCGTGCCAGAAATTTATTGAGAAGGTGCAGAGACCTTCTAAATACCCTCCCTTACCAGACCCCCGGTAAGGGGACTGGTAAGGGAGGATCCCGATCCGACGGGGAGTCCTGGAGTGTAAAAAGTGCCCCAGAGTCGGTCCTACGTGGAAGCCACTGATCTGGCTTTCCCATTCCTGCACCTGTCAGTCATTGGCCTTGGGCTGCTCCAGGGCTACAGAAACTTCCAGGCACTTCAGGTGCACCGTAGTCTGAGGTCAAGCCTCTGAAAAGTTTTGCTTATTAGCAACAAACCCGTAGGGAGAGTATGGACACACAGAACAAGTGAAAGGGGTCGGGGATGGGCATCAATAGTGTCCCCTCCGCTGGTATTGGCTGTTATTCCCTACAACGACCTTGGTGGTATCATCACCCCCAGCTTTGCGTAAGGGGAAAATGAGGCACAATTTGCCCAGGATCACACAGCTAGTGAATGGCAGAGCTGAGCAGGGCCCAGGCCAGGCTGAGGCCTGGACTCGGCTGGCGTCTCTTCTGGGAGGAGGGGAAGATGATGCCCGGTGGGGGATGGAAAGAGTGGCCAGAGGTGGGGGGGGCGGGGCAGAGCTGGCAGCAGCAGGGGCAGTGGCTGTAGGAGGAGGCAAGAGAGTGAAGGCTAAGAGGTCTGTTTGGACAGGGAGGAAGGCACACAGAGGAGAGAGAGAGAGAAGGAGAGAGAGAGGAGGGAGAGGGAGAGAAAGAACTACAAAGGATGTATGCGAGTGTGATTGCAGAGAAGAGGCTCTCGCTGGACCCTCTCGCCTCCCCTCCCCCAGATATCCTAGTGCTGTGAGTCTCAGTCTTTTTCTCTGTAAAATGGGGTGAGTAGAGGTACCTGTTCCCTCATATGCTGTCGAGAGAGTTAAGTAAGAAAGTGCCCATCAAGTGTTTGGTTCACGGTGGCCCACTGTGAGGACTGACAGTCACAGCTGTTCTCTCTGCCTGGCCAAGAGGCACCAGCTGGGGTGCCAGATGTGAGGTCTGCCTCTGGCCCGGGAACGAGAGCCGTGCCAGGGCTGAGAAGCAGTGCCCCCGTGATGAGACCAACCCTGGGGGCATTTCCTGTTCACCAGTGCATTTCATTCCCCACTTCACCGCAGGGGTTATTTATTTATCCCGATCTTACAAATGGGGAAACTGAGGCTCAGAGCGGTGAAGTCACTTCTGTGTCACCTAGTCAGAGAGGAGCAAGCAGGATTTGATTTCAGGTCTCCTAATTCCAAGTCCTGCCTGTGTGTTTGCACATTTCTCTCCCCTCTCTGGGTGTGTAGGGGGAATAGTTGACCATCATTCATTGTTCATTCACTCATTCATTCCTTCATCGCATAAGTGCACATGAAGTATCCCCACGCCCGGCACCTGGGGATGTGAAGGAGACCAAGACTGACGTGGCCTCAAGGAGCTCCCAGACTAATGGAGACGAGAGAGGAAAACATCGCACACTCACGTAAACAGTCATTTCAGCCCTTCCCAGTGCTTCCAAGGACAGCATAAAACAGAGATCTGAGCCGGACCAGGGCTCAGGGAGGGCTCATCAGAGAACTGGCATTTCAGCTGAGTAGAAGTCAGTCCTGAGGCAAAGAGGAGGGTGGGGAGGGGTGTATGTTCAAGCAAGGGAGCGGCACGTGCCAAGGGCCTGGGGCTGGAGAAGTGTGGACTTCAAGAGGCTCTATGAGGGGGCTGGTGTGGCTGATGAGTGGGAGTGGGAAGTTGGCAGGGTTTGGTCTTTGCCCCAAGAACCCCAGAGTGTGTTTGCAAATATGTGAGTGTGTCTGGCCCAAACCTGGCAGGCCAGGGTGGCAGAGAGGCTGGAGGACCTGGGCAGCTGTCTAATGGGGCAGTCTTAGCATCCCTTCCAGCCCCCACTCATGGTAGCTGATTTCCCGATCAAGAAAGCGTGTTGGTGACTGCAGGGTCCATCCCATCGTGACCATTGTTCTGGGAGGGGGGGAGGCTCTCAGGGTCTGGGGAGGCGCCTGGCTTGGGGGCAAAGGACGGTGAGTCCATCTGGCTGGATCTAGAGGAGGCTGAGTATACCCCGAGGACACAGCCACCTCCCAGGGCCTCTATTTCTGTATCTGTGAAATGGGCCTCGAAGAGCAGCACCAGAAGATGAAGTTGGCTGGGCCCTCCAAACATTTGCTTGTTCAACCCCTGCACTGGGGGTCCCCGCATCTACTGTTAGCACAGAGCCTGCTTCCAATCCTCTATCTCTCTGTCTCTCTCTCTCTGTCTCTCTCTCTCTCTCTGCCCCCCCCCCCCACTGGTTCTCTCCCTCCCTCTCTCTCTCCCCCAAAATAAATAAACTTTAAAAACATGTAGGTCTTTCCAGAAAGTGTTCCACTTTCCATCTTGGTTGTCAAGTAAGATTAGGATCAAGGAGTTCGCTGGGACTATCTGTGGAACCGGTTCAAGGTGTGGGCAGGGGACCGCTCTGAGGCTCTGAGGGCCGGCTGGTCCTTGTCCTGGTACTGACGAGTCCCCAGCCTGGGAGAAGGGAGGCACTCCAGCCACTACAGTGGTGAAGAGGAGAGAGGAGTAGGCACCAAAGCTGGGGCCAGAGCAAACACCCCATTAACAACTGCCTGAGTTGATATTGAACCCCCTAGTTAGCAAACATTTTATTAACAGCTAACATCCTAGTCAACTTCAAATGTGCCATGTAACAAACACCTTGGTTGACAACGAACACTCCAAATGGTAAACACATCCTACTGAACAGTCAACGCCTTTATTAACTGTTAGCACTACTTAGCAACAAGCACCTTAGTTGACAGCCAATTCTTGGGCAGGAACTCAGTGCCAGTGGAGAATCGGGACGAGGTGCTCTCTGAGGGTGTGGAGAGAAGGGAGGAGACTTGGGCCCTGGCTCTGTCCTGGAGGCCTGGCCAGCCGGGCCCGCCCCTGCTGCCCCTGCCGCAGCACCCCACCCCCCACCCCCCACCCCCACTGGCTGCAGCCAAGCTCCGCTCTGGAGTCCCCGCTTACAAAGGCAAAGATGAAACAGTGCTGGAACGTGAAATGCATTATTCAGCCCCCGCCTGAACACCCCAGTCTTCCCTGAGGGTCTCAGGCTCCCCTCGTGTCAGAGATGAAAGTCCAGGCGCCAGGGGGAGGGGGGGTAGCTTGCAGTCATTTGTGGTCTGTTTTTCCCTCTACAGCCCCCACCCTGCTTTCTCGCTGGCTTTTTGTCTCTCTGTGAGCCCCTCTTTCCCCAGCCCTCTGTCTCCCTGTCCATCTGTCCAGCTGGCTGGGTCTGGCTCACTTCTCCCTACCTTGAAATCCACCTACCTCTCTCATTTCTGGCCCCTTCTCTCAAACTCTTTTCCTCTGACTCTGTCTTGCCCACTTTCTGCCTCTCTGTCTCTCCCCTCTCTCTCCCTCCTTTTGTCTCTGCCTTCTTCTGTCCCTCCCTCCTTTCTCATCCTCCAGCTCTCAGCCCAACCGCTACCTCCTCCAGGAAGCCCTCCTTGACCCCCCAGGCCCACCTTATGTCCATGCCATGTCCCTTTAGAGCCATGCCCTCTGTTTGTAATGTATGATTACAAATCAGGGTGATTATCTAAGGTCAGTCTCCCCACCAGAGTGTAAGTTCCATGTCTGTTTTGTCTTGCTCACTGCTCTGTCCTCTGTGCCCAGGTTCCAGTAGGCATTTCTGGTGTCGATGCCTTTCTCTCTGCCCCTTCTCCTCTTCCTGCTGTGTCCTGACTGGGCAGTTACTCCAGCAAGAGGCCCCTCCTCTTGTCTCTCATCCTGTCCCTCACTCCTCCCCATCCCCATGGCTCCTGGTGGCCCAGGGTGGGCCTTGGTTCTCAGCCTACTGACCTGGGACCCTCACAGCTCCCGGGATGGAGACCAGGGCCTATATGACACCCCCAAGTCCTGAGCCTGAGCCAGCCAGCAGGTGCTTGTTCTACTCTTGTTGAAGGGATGAGTGATAGACAAAGAGATTTGGCATTCGAATCCCTGCCATCCCTGCTCGATGCCCTGTTACCCTGGGCAGGTCACGTCTGTCCTCTGAGTTTCTCTTTCTCCATCTATGGAGTTGACCGGGGTATGACACATCTCATGGGCACATGCTGTGTAAACCACGAGGTGCCTTATTGGCGTCTGTGGCCGTTAGACGTTAGTACAGCATCTGCCTTTCATATCTGAGCGCTGGGGCGGGGGTAGGGGGTGGTGGTGAAAGTCAGTTTGTAGCGCCCAGGGAGCCCAGACTCGGGCCTCCGGGTGCTGGGGCTCTTCAGTGCGGGGGAAGTGGGGGGAGGAAATTAAAGTTTAAAGCTAAATTCATCCGTGTGCGCATTATTACGCAGCTGCTACGTGTCAGGTGCTGTTCAAGACTCTAGGGCGAAAGGGCCAAACAAAGGTTTCCCCGCAGCCATTCCACCATCCGGGCATTCGACAGACAGGCCCTGAGCACCTGCTGGGTGCTGGGCACACGGTAGAAAAGACCAGCATGACCACCAGCCTCAGGGGGCTCACATTCTGTGTTCCTTCTCAGTTCAGTGCCCGGCGCGCTTCCACACTCAGTATTCCTTCAATTTGGCCGCCCAAACTGAGGAAGCCTTCTTCTCCCCATTTGTCTGATGAGGAAACTGAGTATCAGAGGATCCGCCCACAGTCATGCGCACGGGAAAGTGGAGGAGCCGGGTCAAAACCCAGAGCTGTGTGCCTCTAGGGCCTTAACTTTTTCGGGACTTTGAAAGAGACCTGTCCTCTTTCCAAGCCTCAGTGTCCTTGTCTGTAGGCCGAAGAGCTGAACAGGTGACCTTGAGAGCCTCCAGGAAGGTGGGTTGGCGGGAGGAGAGCTGGGGCCAGGGAAAGTGCGGGGTGGGGGGTGCCCAGTCTCCCGTCCCCTCTCAGCCAGGCCAGCTTAGCCTCCGTGGAAGTTCTCAGCTTTAGAGTCCGGACGTGGTTCTTATTATTGGCTCCAAATGACTTTTGCATCCATTTATTTGCTGCATTTTGATTTTGCATTCAATTTCCGGTCCATTCACGGTGTCTGCGCTACCTAGGGATGCGAAATTGAGGCGGCCAGGAGCGCAGTTCGGACACGCCTGACAGCCACCAGCCACGGCAGCTCGGAGGGAGCCACGCTTGACCGGCTCCGCGGTGGAGGTGGAGGGGCAGGGGGGGGGGGGGCTGGTGACTGCCCAGCCCCCCACCCCGTCCACTGCCCGGAAGCCTGACTCCTCCGCCACCCCCACCCCAACACTCGTCTCTGAGATGGGAACTTTGCCAGCGCCCCGGGGCCTTCAGGAAAATCAGGCTCTGGTTGACGTAAAGGATTTGAAATCTTAGGGAAATGTGCAGGGGCGTCCCAGCTTGGCCTCTCCAACCTCTCTTCCCCAGCACCATCATTGGAGTCTTTCTAACGCTCAGCGTGACCTTGCCACTCTGATTCCGATAGAGAGCCTTCCACGGATTCTGAGAAGTCAGCGTGTGCTCAGAGAGGCCAAGAGAATGGTCCTGGTCACACAGCAGGGTGCCAGGACAGACGGTCCAACCTGAGAGCCCAGGCTCTCCTAACCTCAGAGCCTCAGAAGCCACACAGAGGGCACCTCCTGAGAGCTCCCCCTCAACTACACAAACCACTGTCCATCCCCTTCACCAGCCCCCTCCCGCCCCAGCAGAGACATCCTGCCTCATCTCAGGCACCTACCTATCCAGGAAGGTTTTGATGATCACAGTTCTACGCGGAGGTGGTGCTTTTTTTTTTTTTTTTTTTTTTGCATGTCTGACTGTGTCACGAGATGCCAAGGCTCATCAAGGGCTGTGGGTCCCCAGTGCCCAGTGTGGGGCTTGGCACAAAGGATAAATAGAAACTAGGGTTATTCTCCTCTGGTGCCCTGCAGAGGTGATGGAAAGAGCAAATGAACTAAGAGCTGTAAACTGTCCTGTGTGGCTTCTGGGGGAGGGTGCAGGGGGTGCGGAGAGTTATTATACAGAGAGGTGACATGAACCGCCTGAGGCCACACGACAATGATCAGTAACGTCTACACCGCCTTCCCTCCACAAAGACACGGCAGGGACATCATCTCCTGAACCATCTCTGAAAGTGCGCCCTGCTAGCTGGCCCAGTCTCGCTCCATCCACCCCCCCCCCACCCTCAGCCTTGGGGAGTTTGGGGGAGAAGGAGGGTGCCAGCTGGGGAAGGGGGCTCTGATGGAGGCCATATGTCACAGCGGCAGCTGAGGCAGAGAGACGGGAGTGATTTTTCTTCACGGTTTGCAGACAAATGAGGTGGACAGAAAATGGATGGCAACCTTCGGCAGTGAGAGGCCTGGGGCCAGGGGAGGCGGCCATGGCTGCCTGGGCAGTGGGGAGGCACTCCCTGCCGACCTCCCATGCCCACCCCGGGCTACTCTCCTCGGCAGAGGGTAGGAGACGGCTTGGGCCGGGGAAGGAGTCATGATGGGAGGGGAGGGATGTGTGTGTGAGGGTCCGTACTGGCTCGTGTCCAGGCCAGATCAGGCCTTCTCTGGACTTCAGTTCCCCCTCTGGCACAGTGAGTGGACCAGAGACTCTGCAAGGGAAGGGCACTATAGCTTTGACTGACAAGGTCTCTGTGCCTTGTTGAGGCCTGGCAGAATCTTGGGGCAAAGGAAGAACAGGGACTTTCCCCCAAACCTCTTTATTCTTTTTTTTTTTTAATTTATAATGTTTATTTATTCTGAGAGAGAGCACAAGATGGGGGGGGTGGGGAGGGAGAGAGAGAGAGAGAGAGAGAGAATCCCAAGCAGACTCCGTGCTGCCAGCGCAGAGCCGGACGTGGGGCTTGATCCCACGAACCATGAGATTACGACCTGAGCCGAAGCCAAGAGTCCGACACTCAACTGACTAAACCACCCAGGTACCCCACCTCCTTGTTCTTTAGCCCTCCCGGAGGGGCCTGGAGAATCAGGACACGGACACAACCCTGGCAGAGGCCTCAGGAGCTCCAAAGCTAGATTTTTCCCACTTCCAAAGTATCCTTGAGCCTTCGTATTTGGAGAACTTGGAATCTTAAAACCTGGAAAGCTTCTTATCTTAGAAACCCAGACTTCTCCACTCTGAGTGCAGTGGGGGTAATTCTCCATCCCTGCCCGGGTGCACAAGGAATGTAGCTTTCTGTACTTTTCTTTCTTTTTTTTTTTTTAAAGGTTTATTTACTTTGAGAGAGAGAGAGCACAAGCAGGGGAGGGGCAGAGAGAGAGAGAGAGAGAGAGAGAGAAAATCTCAAGCAGGCTCCGCACTGTCAGTGCAGAGCATGATGCGGGGCTCGAGCCCAACTGCGAGACCATGACCTGAGCTGAAACCAAGAGTCGGGCGCTCCATCAACTAAGCCACCCAGGCGCCCTCCTGTGCTTTTCTATAACACAACGTCATTTCCATTTGGAGGCCCTGTTCTGCCAGGGTGGGAGAAACCCAGGCAGATTGGGTCCCCTCTTTCATGGGGTTGGAGGACATTTTGGGGACTGACACAGGTCACAGGGGAGAACAGTTGACGCTCAGTCGTTTTCTACCCATCGGACATGCGGTCCCCTCTGTTGCTGGTCACCATGGTGTGCTGCTGTGTGCGAGGCCTCTCTGGGCCTGGCAAGTGTTCCTGATGCTTCTGTGCCACACCGGGCACAAGGGCCTCTGTGAGGCCATCTCAGGCCTGGGTCCCCAGACTTTTCTTCTCCGGGGCTCAGCCTGGAATGGGGCATGGGCTGCCACTTCTCTCAGGTTCTCCGGACCTGGCCGTGGGTTCTGTCATCACCCTCAGCCCTCCAGCCAGGCAGGGAGTCCTTTCTCTGAGGCCTGCAGATTTTAGGGCTCTTGGTTTCCCTCTGATTCTTCTTCCAAAGTCCAGATGAGGAGACTGTGCTGGAGTCTCAGGGCCGACTGAGGCCTGGTCATTCCTTACACCCTAAGGCCTCACACCTACCTCTGCTGTCTTCAAGCCAGCCCTTCTTCCTCTCCTCCGGGCTGTGGCTTTGCAAACTCAAGACCAAAGGACACACACTGGACAATGGGGGTGGAACCAAGGGCAAGGGGATAAGAACATGGATTCATATTTTAAAAGGATCATTTGACATTAAAAAAAAATTAAAAAATGGATCTCAAAGCTATAATGGTGAGTGGGGGAAGAAAAGCAAATTGCAGAAGACTGTATGACTCGATACCATTTATGTAAATATCAAAAACTTGCGAACAGAGTAGATATATTCATAAGCCATTAAAATCTAAAAACGGGGGCACCTGACAGGCTCGTTCGGTGGAGCATGCGACTCTTGACCTCAGGGTTGTGAGTTCAAGCCCCACGTTGGGTGAAGAGATTACTTAAAAATAAAATCTTAAAAAAAAAAATTCTAAAAACAGGGATGGGAAGTTCACATCCCTTATTCTCTGAGAGTGTTTCCTTTGCACTAGGGAGAAAGAGAAAGGAATTGACTTGGAGACTGGTATATGCAGGGGTCTTCAATTATAGCTGTTAAGATTTTCTTTTAAAAGGTAATAACTAATAAAATGTGTGGGTAAAAATAAATATAGGGGCGCCTGAGTGGCTCTGTCCGTTAGGCGTCCAATGTCGGCTCAGGTCGTGATCTCGCAGGTCAACGAGTTCAAGCCCCACGTCAGGCTCTGTGCTGACAGCTCAGAGCCTGGAGCCTGTTATGGATTCTGTGTCTCCCTCTGTCTCTGCCCCTCCCCTGCTCATTCTCTGTCTCTCGCTCTCTCTCAAAAATAAATAAAACATTTAAATAAAGAAACAAACATACGTGTTTGTGGATGGCAGTCATTTATAAAGCTTTTTGCAGAGTGGCATGCCCTGTGGATCCTTCTTTCGCTCACTATGACATTGCTGAGGCTCGTATTCATTGTTGCTTGTTGTTACGGTTGGTTCATTCATTTTGGCGGCTGGATGGCATTCTGTTGTGTGAAGACGCCAGAGGGTGGCCATCCCCAAGACCTCTCAGGCATTGCTGGCGAATTGCTACAACTAGTTTGGAAAACCGTTCGACAGTACCTCAGGAAGCTGGCCATTCAGCAATCCGGCTCTCAGGTGTATAGCCAAGAGAAGCTTGCACACACACACACAGCAGGACACCTGACGAGCTTGTAACTTTTCCGCCCGCAACCGCAAAAACCTGGAAACGACCCAAGTGCTCGCCGACCCGAGAGTGGATGAATATATTCATTTGGCGCTGAAAGAAATTTGAAAAAAGGAAAGGTCAGAACTGAAGCGAATCAGGCATCGGTTTGATTTAAGCGAATCTGGGCAGTGAGTACGTGGTCTTATGTTATTCTTTAGTGGTTTGAAATAACTCAGAATAAAAAGAAATGGTACTTAAAAAGAAATCCTGAGTTGTAGTGTCTTGGATTTAGGAGACCTGTGATCTTTGGTGCCAGGAAGGGTTTGAGATGATCTGGTGTATCTACACCTAGGAGCTCGCTCCACTGGTAACTGGTTCACGATCCAGTCTTCCAGCCCCTCTGGGACATCGGTACCACATCTCTCTTTAACAACAGCATGCTCTGGGATGCATGCATGCCTGAACGCATGGACCATGTGCCTACATATGCATATCCCTGGGCCTGTGTACACACGGTGTCCCCAGAGATCATTAGCTACGGACCTGTACAGCTTTCCCTGGACCTACTCCAGGCCGCAGCATGACTGTTGCTTTATGACTCCCAGCTTCTTCCTGGCTTCTCCACCTCCCCTCTCATCCTCTGTGCTCCACATTGCAGCCAGGGGTGAGGGAGCTCTTTCTGAAGCACAGAGCTGAGCCTGTCACTCCCCTACGCGAATGAACAAATATGTATCGCAGATTAATGTGTTTGTGCCTATGGCTTCCTGCATCAATGTGCGTGCATACGCTTTTTTTTTTTTTTTTGCTTTTATATATATATTTTACTTTTTGACTGCAATGCAAAAAGATGCATAGGAAAAGCCAGTGTCCTAGTGGCTAACTTCTGGAATGGTGGGAAGGGCTTCCGAAAACCTACTCCTGCACCAAAGCGACAAGAACCCTGGAGAAAATTCTCAAATACACTTTCTTGGGGGGAATGTTTGAAATTAACTAAACACCTAAAACAATCCAAGGAGTGTTTGTTCAAGAAAAACGGCTGAATCTTGGTAAGAGCGGTGAGTTTTATGATGGGTTAACTTGCCTTCACCCCATCTCCTCTCCCCAGCTCCATGATAGTCTTGAAAACCAACAGCCTTGCAACCACAGTAACTGGAAACCAGCGGCCTAGCAGCCACTGGAGGGGACAGAACAGGTTTGGAGCTCCCCAGTAGCCCTATCCTCAGAAAACCATCATTATTTGACTTGCCTGGGAAGCTTACTAAAAGCTTCATTTTCAGGGCACCTGAGTGGCTTCGTCGATTGAGCGTCCAGCTCTTGACTTTGGCGCAGGTCATGGTCCCAGGATCGTGGGATTCAGCCGTGGGATTCAGCTTCCCTGAGTGTGGAGCCTGCTTAAGAGTCTCTCTCTCCCACCCCTCTGCCCCTCTCCAGTTCTCTCTCTCTCTAAAAGCAAAAAATAACTTTTAAAAAAGCTTCATTTTCAGACTTGTCTTTATTTTGTCTGAATTAGAGCTCTCTCTGTGCAAAAGGTCTATCTCCAAGAACATTTGTTGGCAACCATCAGAGGCAAGAGTTTAACATCACAGCTGCCAGAGGCAGCCTGATGAGTTGGAGCTAAGAACAGACTAGCCAAAAATCTTAAAATTGAGGGAATGAGTAAGGGGTTTTGAAAAGCTCTAGCATATTCCCTAGGAATCTATGAATTTCTAGGCCATGTGCATGTGCATGCCTAGGAAAGACATGAGAAAGCCACAATTTTTCACCTCTGGCTGACCTGAGGGCTCTGCATAAGCAGGAAGTGAAGGCCGAGGCAGAATATTAAATTCCCCCAACACATGCACAGAGCCTCTTGGCAATGGCTGTGAGACTTATTGATTCAGGGCACTTCAGAAAACCTTTGTCCAATCATTAGCAGACCACTGAGTGAACGGAGCAGAAACTTCATTAGCCACACGTGACAAAGAATATTTTATAGAATTAGTCCAGGAAGGTTGCTAAGCAAACAGCAGTAGCAGCAACAATAAACCCTGGAGAGAAATGATTTCCTGAGTTCCCTATCTAGCAAATCTATTCTCCAAAAAAGAAGAAGGAATTAAGACATTTCCAGATTAAAAAAAAAACTAGATAATTTATCAGTAGCAGATATGCTTTACAAAAAATACTAACGAGAGTCCTTTAGGCTGAAATGAAAGGACATTAAGCAGTCACAAAAGTCTGTATAAAGTGGGGCGCCTGGGTGGCTCAGTCGCTTAAGCGTCCGACTTCAGCTCAGGTCACGATCTCGCGATCTCGCGGTCCTTGAGTTCGAGCCCCGCCTCGGGCTCTGGGCTGATGGCTCAGAGCCTGGAGCCTGCTTCTGATTCTGTGTCTCCCTCTCTCTCTGCTCCCCCCCCCCGTTCATGCTCTGTCTCTGTCTCTGTCTCAAAAATAAATAAACGTTAAAAAAAAACATTAAAAAAAAAAGTCCGTATAAAGAAATCAAGAGTGATAAGTATATAGGAAAACACAGTTGACCCTTGCATGAAATAGGTTTGAACTGCATGGGCATACTTTATACGTGGATTTTTCATAGTACGTACTGTAAATGTATTTTCTCTTCCTTATGATTTTCTTAATACATTCTCTTTCTCCTAGCTTACTTTATTATATATTATACTGTTATACTATGTACTATTATACTATATTATACTATTATATATTACACATCATATAGTATATAATACATGGAACATGCAAAGTATGTGTCAACTGACTATTCTATTGGTAAGGCTTCCAGATAATACTAGGCTATTAATAGTTAGATTTTAGGGCAGTCAAAAATTACACGCAACTTTTCAGCTGTGTGGGGGGTTGGCCTCCCTAACCCCAGTGTTGTTCGAAGGTCAACTGTATATAACTATATAAATGTAATTTTACCTGTAACTTTTTCTTCTCCTACCTGGTTTAAAGACCACTGTATAAAGCAATAATTATAAAGCTATGTTGATGGGCTTCTAATGTATACAGATGTAATTTGTGTGACAATAGTACAAAGAAGGAGCTAGGGAATGGAGCTGTTTTTAAGGTTCATCCACGCTGTAACGTGTATCAGTACTCCATTCCTTTTCATGGCTTAATAATATTCTGTTGTGTGGATATACACTGGAGCCAAGTTTTGTCTACCATGAAAATGAAACTGGTATTAATCCAAACTAAATTGTTTTTAGGAGATTAATTGTAATCACCAGGGAAACCACTAAAATTTTTTAATGCAATAACAGAAACGAGAATTAAAGTGGTATGCTAGAAATTATTTAACACAAAAGAAGGAAGTATAGGAGGAATAGAGGAACAATAAGACATGAGACATACAGAAAACAAAGAAAAAAATAGCAGACGTATATCCTAGTTTGCAAGTAAAAAGATGAAAAAATATATAACATGCAAACAGGAGCCAAAAGAGAGCTGGAGAGGCT
Organism: Lynx rufus; assembly: GCF_022079265.1. Lineage (NCBI taxonomy): Eukaryota > Metazoa > Chordata > Mammalia > Carnivora > Felidae > Lynx > Lynx rufus. The sequence continues at coordinate 22,044,624 of NW_025814896.1, read as the reverse complement.
TTCCTAAGACTAGACAAAAAAACCTGGAGAGAAAACTTGTTACAAGAGACAAAAGGACATTTTATAATGGGAAAAGGATCAATCCATTGGGAATACGTAACAATTATAAACACACGTGCATCTAACAATGTAGTCCCCAAATATATGAAGCAAAAATGGACAGAATTAAAGATAAAATACACAATTCAACAATAGTGGTTGGAAACTTCCATACTCCACTTTCAATAATGGATAGAACAGTTGTGCAGAAGATCAACAAAGAAATAAAAGACATGGACAATTCTGTAAATTAACTTAATCTAACAGACATTTACTGTCCTCAACAACAGCATTTTTCACAGATGCACATGGAATATTCTCCAGGAGAGACAATATGTTAGGTCACAAAACAAGTCTCAATAAGTTTCCAAGAATTTACATCATACAGTGTATGTTTTCTGACCACGTGGAAGGAAATTAGAAATTAATAATGGAAGAACTTAGGGAAATCACAAACATGCAGAAATTGAACAACACACTACTGAATAACCAATGGGTCAAAGAATAAATCACAAGAAGAGTTAGGAAATATTTCGAAATAAATAAAAATGAAAACACAGCATAACAAAACATATGGGATGCTGCTAAAGCAGTGCCTAGAGGGAAATTGATAGCTGTAGATATCTATATTGAAAAAGAAACAGGGGCGCCTGGGTGGCACAGTCAGTTAAGCGTCCGACTTCAGCCAGGTCACGATCTCGCGGTCCGTGAGTTCGAGCCCCGCGTCGGGCTCTGGGCTGACGGCTCGGAGCCTGGAGCCTGTTTCCGATTCTGTTTCTCCCTCTCTCTCTGCCCCTCCCCCGTTCATGCTCTGTCTCTCTCTGTCCCAAAAATAAAATAAACGTTGAAAAAAAAAAAGAAAGAAAAAATAAAAAAAAATAAAAGAAAAAGAAACAGCTCACAAATCAATAGCCTAACCTTACACCATAAGAAGAATAAAGTAAACCCAAAGCAAGCAGAAGGAAGTAAATAATAAAACAAAGAGGAAATAAATATCACTTTATACTCATTAGGATGAGTATGGTAATAATAATTTTAAATAGGGCAATAAAAGGTGTTGGTAAGGATCTTGAGAAATTGAAACATTCATACACAGTTAGTGGGAATGTAAAATGGACCAGTCTCTTTGAAAACAACTTGGCAGTTTCTCAAAAGGTTACCCATAAAGTTACCATATGATTGCACTCCTAGGTAGATATCCAAGACAAATGAAAACATATGTCCATACAAAAACTTGTTCACGTATGTCAATAGCAGTATTATTCATAATAGCAAAAAAATAAAACAATAAGTTTTATTAAGCCATGAAAAGGAATGGAGTACTGACACATTTTACAGCATGGATGAACCTCAAAAACATCTTACTAAGTGAAAGAAGCCAGACACAAAAGGCTACGTATTGTATGGAATCTCCAGAAGAGGCAACCCCATGGAGATAGAAAGCATAGTAATGGTTTCCTGGGGCTGAGAGAAGAGGGAGTCACTGGGGAGTGACTAATAATTTGTAGGGGGTTTCTTTTCTGGGATGATGAAAATGTTCTGGAATTAGGTAATAGTGATGGTTGCACAACTTTGTGAATACACTAAAAACACAGAATGTATACTTTTAAAGAATGAATTTTAGGACAAGTGAACTACATCTCAACAAAGCTGTTATAAAATACATTAGGGTCCCTCTTATGCTGTTTCCCTAGTTGCTTGTGTATCCTTTGAGAGATATTCTAGGCACATGGCAGCACGTATGCATATGTCATATTCCACTAAGTATAAGACTCTATCAATGATAACATGGACCGTCATTTTATGTACCAAGAAGCAATCTGAAAATCCCGGTCCTTTTAATTGTAAGGCATATTTCAATTTCAAGGACGTTAACATGTTTAAAATGTGCTTCTTGGAATCAATGTATATGGTGTATCTTTTTCAAGTTTTTAAAATACATTTTATTTTATTTTAGAGAGAGGGAGAGAGATTGAGTGGAAGAGAGGGGCAGAGAGAGAGAGAGAGAAAGAGAGAGAGAGAGAGAGAGAGAGAGAATCTTAAGCAGGCTCCACGCTCAGCAGAACCCAAGGTGAGGCTCGATCCTACGACCCTGGGATAATGACCTGAGCTGAAATCAAGAGTTGGACGCTCAATCAACTCAGCCATCCGTGTGCCCCATTTTTCGCCTTTTAGAACTTTAATTATCTTTTGGTCTTTTCACTCTTGTTCAGTTTTACTGAGATATAATTGACATACACCATCACTGTATAAGTTTAGAGCGTATAGCATAACGGCTTGACTTACATAGAGGGTGAAATGAGAGCCACAATAAGTTTTAGTTAGCATCCATCATTTCCTATGGATACAATAAAAAGAGAAAGCAAAAACAAAAAAGGAAAAAAATTTTTTCTTATGATGATAACTCTTAGCACTTAACTAGCTTAACATCTTTCCTATAAGTCATGCAGCAGTGTTGACTATGGTCATCAAACTGTACGTCGCACCGTTAGAACTTTTTTATCTTGTAACTGGAAGTGTGTACCTTCTGACCATTTTTATCCAATTTCCCCCTCCCCCTACCTCTCACCCCCAATCCCTCTGGTAACCATCCTCTTTTTTTATGGCTGAACAGTATTCCATTGTGTATGCGCACACACACACACACACACACACACACACACACACACATCTATCTATCTATCTAATCTATTTTTCTATCTATCTATCTAACTATCTATAGATACCACAACTTCCTTACCCATTATTCCATCGAGAAACGCTCAGGTTGTTTCCAGGTCTTGGTTGTTGCAAATAATACTGCTGTGAATATGGGGGTGCAGATATCTTTTCGGGGTTAGTGTTTTTGTTTCCTTTGTGCATATTCCCGGGAGTGGAGTTGCTGGACCATATGGTATTTTCTATTTTTAGTTCTTTGAGGACCCTCCGTACTATTTTCCATGGTGGCTGCACAAATTTACATTCCTGCCAGCAGGGCAGAAGTGTCCCCTTTTCTCCACATCCACCAGCATTTGTTTCCTCTTGTCTGTTTGTTGACGGCTATTCTAACAGGTGTGAGATGAGGTTTTGTTTGTTTTTTCTTACCCCCTTTTGTACATAGTTTTGAGAGCAACTGGGGTAAGCACTGTGGGTGGTGAACACTATCAGTGCCCCACTCCTATTCCTGGCCTACCTTGTAGGTCCCCTGCAGAGAGCTCCCACATATGCTATGATTTTCTTTGTCTTATCTAAGGGCGTTCCCTGGGTGTGCTAGTTAATGTCCAGAAGCAACACTCAGCCAACGAGGGTCATCAGTTCTAGAGAAACATCCCAACTTCCTTGCCCTTCAGCAGCGCAACGCCAAAGTGCATTCCACATAGGCTCTCAGTGCGTTGTCCAGCAGGACTGTGCCCTAGGATCCCCCGGTGACAACGCACTCATTAACATACCCTCCTTCTCTCCTTTCCTCTACCCTGTGCCTTCTGCGATCCCAAAGCAACTACTTGCATCTAAATCCCTGTCTTAGCGTCTCCTTTTGAGAGAGCACAGATTTAGAGGTGGTGTGTACAACGTGGGTGTGTGCACGTTCGTGGTCACGAACTTGAAGGTGCGTGTACACGTTTGTGAGTGCTTACACTCCAACGCAGATGAATCTGTTGCACGCTCATGCACACCAGTGTCCATGCACACGGATATCTTTGTCCCGTGGTGCAGAGATGGACTCTCAGAACTGTTGGAAGGGCATGTTTGTGCACGTGTGTGTGCGAAGAAGGTCAAGGGGGCCTTGCTTAGGCTCCACGGTCGCCTGTCTGGAGACAACCTCATCAGCCTGGTCTCAGATGTGTGTTCTCTCTGATGGGATACAGCCGGAGCAGCTGTCAGGGGCCTCGCCGGCGATGGCAGGAACTGGCCTGGCACCTGTCGGCAGCATCTAGTCACTGTCCTGGTGATGGCTGCTAGGAGGGAGCGAGAAGGTGACACGGCGCAGCTCTTCTCGGGGTCTAGTGCTCTTGCCGCAGTACTCCTTGACACCTCCGCACGGAAAGGGGAGCTCCGGTCCTTGTACATCTGGAATCACGGACCCCCTCCCCCTCGACCTCTAGCGGAATGACCCCACTGGCTTTGACTCTGGCTTCTGCTACCCAACGTCTCCCCTCCAGCTCTCTCTGGAGGACAGTGCTGGTGTTAGGCTGCTCCCTTGCCTCCAGGACTTTGGCTTCTGCCCTCCGAACTCATACCGGCAAGGGCTCCTGGCACCACCGCCCCCCCGACCCCCCAGCCTGCACTTGACCCCTGACTCTTTTACTTCCGGCGTGACCCTGCGCAAGTCATTTCACCTCTCCGCACCTCACTTTCTGCCCTATAGACCGGAGATACCAATAGAACCCACCTCACGGGATTGTTTGTAAGAATGAACTGCGATTAATTGTTGTAGGAGTGAGTTACTTGTTAATTGCTATGAATGTTAAAAATCAATTGCTGGGAGTTAATTGCTGTAAAGCACCCACCACAGTGCCTGGTACATAGGGAGAGCTCAGTACTTAGCTGTAATCGTTGTCATTATCGAATCCACATTTGAGTGTCTGCTCTGTGCCAAACTCCATCCCAGGCACCGAGGGCCTTCGGGAGGGCAGAGACCGGCATGGTTTGGCCCCTAAGCACTCAGAGCCCGGTTTGGGGCTGGCTGAGGGGGGAGATGGAAGCATCCAAATGACCCGTGGAAAGCACCAAACACCACAAGATGGTCAGAAAAAGGTGAGGTGTGCGAGGGCTTCCTTTGAATGACACGTTGATGACTGGGAATGCAACAGGGTCAGTGTTTTTGGAGAACTCGCTGCGTGCTGGGCACTATAAGTATGTTGTCTGCATTGTCATTTAAAGCTCACAATAGCAGGGACGTAGCACACAATAGCACAATCGTAGGGACGATTATACCCATTTCACGGATGAAGAAACGGGGACTCAGAGAGATTAAGACACCTGCCAAGATCACTGGAGGCTGAATTTGAATTCTCAGTTACTGCAGGTCTGAAGCCCCACAGTCTTTTGCACACCAGGTGGAGGGGTATAAAGCGGCGGAATTAGGAAGAGGGCGGGTACAAACATGAGCTGCGCACCAGTTCTGGAGGTATGCCAGAGCCTACTTGATCGTCCGCAATCTTTTTAACAAGCCATGCGAGACAGACAATGCTTTATCTCCATTTTGCAGAGAAGGCGACTGAGGCTCAAAGCAGTTGAGCGTTTTGCACGAGGTCAGACATCCGGAAAGCGGTTGCATCGGGGTCCAGCTTGAGGGACTCCGATGCCCAAACCCATGTCCTTTCTCTGACACCGAGGGCGTCTGTCCTGGGAGCAGAGAAGCGATTGGCCAATGTGGCTAAAGATTTGGATCCTTGAAGGAAACAAAGCATAGAGCATTTGGGGCTGGACTGCGGAGGGTTGGATGCCCTTTCACGCTGTTCATACAGCAGGCAATGGGGAGTCACTAAAGATTGTGGAGTAAGGGCATGGGAGGGCCAGAGCTGCATCTCCCAAAGATAAATCTCATGGTAGCACCTAAGACGGATTGGGTAGGGGTGAGCGAGGCAGTGGGAGCCCCATCAGGAGACAGCACCAGGTGATGCTGATTTAGATGACAAGTGATATAGACAAAGTGGCCTTCCCCTGGGGAAGGAAAACAGAGAGCTCGAGATGAGAAACAGCCAGGGGCAGGGCCATTAGCCTTATCAAAAAGCTGATTGCTCTTAGCAAAGTATTTAATACGATTTCTCGCTATTAGGGCCCAAACCTGGGCTAGCAAGATTATTAATTCCAAAGATAATCATTAAGCTGGGCGGATCGTATTTTAATATATGGCAACAGGCGAGCTATTGTCATTTTTCCCCTTCTATCTTGATTGCGGGTCACCCAATTAGAGCTGGCTTCAAATGCCCCTTCCTGGAGGTAGTGAGATAAGGCTTAATGTCCTCAAACATAGAGCTATCGGCTGTGACGAGAGGCCCATAAATATTAATAAATCTATAATTAGTCCTGTGAAAAGGGGGATCAATCCAGGAGAAGGTTCCACCCATTAATACCAGAAATCGCTTTTGCCAAGTTGCTGGGGAAGCAAGGCTCTTCTGTTCCAAATGCCAGGCTGTTCTTTGTTCTAAGAGGATGCAATGCTGTTGAGTCTGCTAGACTCTGATTCACGTCTTACTCTGAGCTCGTACCTCGGGGGTGACAAGAATACCCGGAGAGCTCAGTAGGGGGAGAAAGGCTTTCCAGGGGTGGTGAGAGAAGGTTGGGACTCCAGGATCGCGTCTTTAATTATTTTAATGTTTAGTGTTTTAACTTAAGTTGTCCTTGTATTTCAGAATCCCAATAAAGAAAAGACTTTTTATTTTCCAAATAAAATTACAGTGGGATTGTGTGCTAAGCAAAGGGCGGCTTGTAGAGCTATAGGCACCCAGAGGTATAATCGCACGCCATTTGCCTACGGAAACGTTTTTATTTGGGGCGCTGGGCTGGCTCAGTCAGCGTGTGACTCTGGATCTCAGGGTCGTGAGTTTGAGACCCACCTTGGGGGTAGAGAGTGCATCGAAAAATAAGTAAAATAAATCTTTAAAAAACATATGTCCTGAGGTCTAATATAGACCCAGTGAAATATGCAATATTTAAGTGTATGGCTCAGTAATTTTTGCACATGTATACACTCATGTAACCAGGACCCAGATCGACCTAGAGAATGTTTGCATCACTCCAGAAAGTTTCCTTGTGCCCCTCCCAGTCCACATCCTGCCAGGGGTAACTTCTCTTCTGACCTCTGGTACTGTAGACCACAGTTCGCCTCTTCTTGAATTTCATATGAAGGGAATCATACAGTATGAGCTTCTGGGCCCGGCTTCTTTCACTTATTATGATGTTTCAATATCAGAGGTGAATTATCTGTTCTTAAATAATTGCCTTCCCCCCCCCCCCCCCGCCCTTAGCCCAGGAGTAGAACTTGCCCTTGTAGAAGTGCTACAAAGCACAAATGAAGAGACAAGAAAGCAATGGCCATCCCCTTTGTACCCAAGTACTTCTTAGAGCGTCTCTATTTTTTAAATTATAATAACGAGACATGCCCATTGTGGAAATTTGAAAACAAAAGACCCTTGGTTGTGGTTGACAGAAACCCCACTTCAGCGGGCTTGAGCACGATTCGGTTTGTTGGCTCATGTTACTGATAGAAGCAGGACCTCAAACAACGTCTCTCTCGGTCTTTGTCCCCATCTTTGCCAGGTGTGGCTTTGTTTATACAAGAACATTCTCGCTCTGGCAGATAAAACGGTCACTACGACCCCAGACTTAAGCCTCCATTTCGGCAACCTCAGCCGAGAGCCTTTCTCCAGGGTCCCTATAGCAATCCCAAGGCAAATTCTGATTGGCTTTGCTCAGGCCACCTGCCATCCTTGGACCAATCACTGGGGCTAGGCTGATGGGGGACTCACAGCTGGAGCAGCATCTTGACCACAGCCTCTCCACAAGCAGAGAGTTGGGGAGGGAAGGGGTCCCCCAAAGGAAGCTAAAGAAGGAAGACTGAAGAAGCGTTCTGGGGAGACTACTCTAGGGAACCCTGTGTGTTTTCTGTCTGCTCTTCAAGGATAGGAACTGGACTGCTTCATCCCCTTGGTGCTGTCTTACCCAACTCTCTCATTCCTCTGTCCCCTCTTTGTGCCTCCACCTCCTATTTTTCAAGGTCAGAAAAGATTGGGGGCTTGAAAACGGAGGCATCCTGTAGAGAATACAAACCCTAACACTCTAGTCAAAATTAGCAGAGCGTGAACTCCTGCGTAAACCAGGCCAGCCTCCTGGCTGCGTCCCCGGCATCCAGCCCAGAGCCTGGCACAGAGAAGGTGCCATTAGATGTTATTGGACTAAATGGATGGAAATGATACAGCATTTCTTGGGCACTCACGGGAGGCCAATTTTCTATAATTCTCCAGACATCTTTCTTTATCCTGTTAAATAACAAAGATTCAACCGAGTAAATTTGAAGATCTAATCGGCTTTATTCAAAGATTCACGAATTGGACAGCATCCCATCTAGCAATAGAAAGGAGCTCCAAAGGGCTACAGAAAGGGAAAGGGTTTCAAAAAGCAGGACAAGGAAGTCATAAACAAACAAAAGGATTATTTCAGGCAGCTCACCTCCCTTTGGGGGATGAAAGGGTTTTATTAAGTGGGTTGCCTCACTGGTGCTGACCAGGAAATTCCAGATTGACTGGGTAAGATAACCCTCCTGGGGAAGGTGGACACTGCAATCCGATTAGGTATTAAGGGTTAGGGTTAGGGTTAGGGTTGGCGATGTGGGCCAAGCCCAAGTCACTCCATTTTGGGCCTGTGGTTCTTTTAACTGTCTTCTGTGGTATTGTGTTGATTCTTGTACAACAGATCTGCCCCCTTTTTGGTCATTATTCACTACTGAGTGTCTAGGGTTTGCAAGACAGGAGAGACGCTAGCTCTCTCTCACTGAGCTCCCATGCAGCGGATGGGGAAACTGAGGCTCACACGGGGGGTTGAAAGGAGTGGGCCATGGGGAGGCTGTGCGGTCCGGTGGAGGGAGGCTGTGCGGTCCGGTGGAGGAAGCCCGCCAGGCCCCTCTCTCGGAGAGTCCAAAATAGTGATGGGAGAGGTCGCCAGAGCTCTGAGGGGAAGGGACCCCGCAGCTTCTTCCCCAGGAGACCAGACCGGTTGCAGCCAGTCCAGGGCCGGCAGGGCTGCTCCAGCCTGGCCCTGCCTCCCCTCTTCCCTCCCTCTCCCTCTCTCCCCTCTGCTGCCGCGGAGCAGTGATTGACGGGGTAATTGGCTCGCGTAGGCACCAGGCTAATTGAGGTCGGGCTGCCGATTGCGGCGGCGGCGGCCTCACGGAGGCGGTGGGCGCAGGTGGGGGGCGCGCTGTGCGCTCTCCCTCCCTCCCCTTTCCGTGGGTGGAGGGGCACCCTCCAGGGGCAAGTGTCACAGGGAGGACCCTTGGGCCTTCCTAATTTTCAGGGGTGGAAGACCCCAGGTAGAGGGGGCAGTAAGGGGCGGAGAGTCCCCCGTAGCTCAGGTGGAATCCCCTCCCTGGTGCCTGAGCTCCCGGGGAGGTGGGGGGGCAGGAGGAATAGCTCAGAATCCATCCTGCCCCTTCCAGCCTTTGTGGGCCTGGCCAAGTAATGTCCCCCCTTTGAGCCCCATGGCATTCACCCGCTCCCGCACGCAGCATTCATTCACTCAGTGCCTCGTGTGTTTCAGGCACTGGAAACTGACATCCTCAGGAAACTAACAGCCAGTGGGGTGATAGACCAACGCACTAATACAGAGGTGCCGGGAGAGACGCTATCTGCGGGGGATCATTTATTTGGGTGCTGTCTGTGCAAGGGACATTAGAACTGAGGCCTGAGAGAGGAGAGCACACTGGGAGTGATGGTGTGTGTCTGTGAGAGAGAGAGAGAGAGGGAGAGAGAGAGAAGGAGGCCAGGGAAGACCTCCTCTCCAAAAGAGGTAGACAGAAATGGCCTGCTGAACAGTGATCCCTACTGTGCCTGTCCTTCTGCAGCTTTCTGCACGATTGGACTCCCATGTTCCTGAGAGGGAGCCATGTTCATAGAGAACCCACCACTGGACAGGTGAGGGGGACTTGGCTAGTTCCGGGAGGAGCAAGAAAGCTGACAGAACTAGAGGCTCAGTGCAGACAGACAACGGGCATGGGGAGGATAGGGCAGAGAATGTACAGGAAAGATTGACCCAGCCCTGCAGATACACCCTCCCCCAATCCCCGCCCCGCCCCCGCGGACACTTACCAGCCCAGGGGAGTCAGGAAAAGGGGGCTTGGGTGGAGAGACAGGAGGCAGCCTGAGTCCTCGTCTCCACCCAAACTCAGTGCAGAACTTTGGGGGCGGTCCTTTCCCCTGTCCCATCTGTAAAATGGGCACGTATGTGAGGACAAGACAAGATCAGGGGTTTTCCACTGGGTTCTTGTTCTAACTCTGTTTTCTTAGATTCTTCATTTGTCTCCTTGGCATGCACCAGTCACGGAGCCAGACTAATGGACAAAGTTTGTGTCTCTTGTGTGATCCAGAGCTCATGCTCTGAACTATCTCCTGCGTCCAGCTCTCACGCACCAAGCCAGTATTTCCCCTGCCCTAAATCAGCCCAGGGCCAGCTACCAGACAAGTAGGGACAGCCCCTGTGCCTCAGAGCCCCCTGGAATTATTCAAACTAGCCAGTCCTAAGCTGTCTACTCTGGCCTGCCTTTCCTTTCCTATAGAAACCCCAAATAAAGGCTATGGCCTGGGGCACCTGGGTGGCTCAGTTGGTTAAGCACCCGACTCTTGATTTCGGCGCGGGTCATGATCTCACAGTTCATGGGTTCAAGCCCTGCATCGGGCAATCTGCTGACGGTACGGAGCCTGCTTTGGATTCTCTGTCTCCCATTCTCTCTCTGCCCCTCCCCTGCTCATGTTCTCTCTCTCTCTAAAATAAATATCGAAAGAAAATGAAATAAATAAATAAATAAATAAATAGAGGCTATGGCCTATGCCTTCCCCTCACTCCTGTTTCTGCCTCTTGACCAAACCTGGTGCTTCCTCATGTGGCCCCCATGGGGCGTGGCTTGTCCCCTTCCATCAGGAGCTGCAAGTAATCAATTCTTCTTTCAAAGGCATTCACTTGTCTGTGTTGTCACTCAGTCGCCTTTATAGATTAAGACCTGGGCACGAGTCAGTTCCTCGGAGTCAGGTGGTTATACAAGAAGTCCCCTTAGGGGCCAGCTGCGGAGAGGGGCTTGCTGTGTGTGCCTCAGGTGTCCTCCCCAGCTCAATCAGAGCTGCTGTCTGGGACACACGCAGCTGCCACATCAGGGAAAAGAGTTTCACTGCTCCTTAAAAAAATCCTGGTCCTAAGGACTCCTCCATTGGAAGTTTTGTCTGCCTCCCACTCTGGTGCTACTGTAAGTGACTGAAATCCATCCACTTCTGTTAGATGCTGTCAAAGGGGTTCTTCTGTTTTGTGTTTGGATGGGTGAGGAGGTCTCGTGGGCCAATTATTTGCTGAGGACTCTTAGTCCCCCCTCACCCTTCTCTGCTCTCTTTTTACTGCTGGGGCTCGAAGCCTGCGAACTACACTTCCCAGATAATCTTGTCACCGGGGCCGGTGGGGTCCTGTCAGTGGGAGGTCCTAGCGGGAGATTAAACGTAGCAGTGGCAGCGACAGATAACTTCAGTTGTCCGCTGACAAATGCGAGCTCCGGCAGTGTCGGTCACTCCGATGGTGACCAGCAGGTGGCCCCTACCAACGGCAGCGGCCACAGCTGTGACCACTCGGCAGCGAGTGCCCGCCTGCGGGCCCCGCCCCAAGTGGTAGCAGCTTTTGGATAATTGAGTATCACCTCCCTTCTCTGCTCCCCGACCCCAGCATCTTTGCTGTAAATTTCACGCGCTCGGTTTTTCTCTGCTTGAAATACGTCGTTTCTGTTTCTCTGACTGGATGCTTAACTGGTGTGCTCTATACCTCGGTTAGTTAGAAAGGTATGAAAAAAACCTCATGCTCATCTGCACACAGGTACCATCTTTGGCTGCATTACTAGGAGTACAGTGCCTGGATCCAGGAAGGTGACGTCTAGATCTCCTCTGTGTCAGTTAGAGTCAACCTAGAGGATGGAACTAGGCTGGACAAGTTTCTGGGTTCTCAGGAATCCTGAGTGGGCATGAGAATGCAAACTGGTGTGGCCACCCTGGAAAACAGTATGGAGGTTCCCCAAAAATCTAAAAATAGAACTTCCCTACGACCCAGCAATTGCACTACTAGGCATTTATCCACGGGATACAGGTGTGCTGTTTCGAAGGGACACATGCACCCCCATGTTTATAGCAGCGCTGTCAACAATAGCCAAAGTGTGGAAAGAGCCCAAATGTCCATCGATGGATGAATGGATAAAGAAGATGTGATATATATATATACAATTACTCGGCAATCAAAAAGAATGCAATCTTGCCATTTGCAACTACGTATGTGGATGGAACTAGAGGGTATTATGCTAAGCAAAATTAGTCAGTCAGAGAAAGACATATATCATATGATTTCATTCACATGAGGAATTTAAGAACAAAACGGATGAACAGAAGGGAAGGGAAGCAAAATAATATAAGAACAGGGAGGGAGACAAAACATAAGAGACTCTTTTTTTTTTTTTTTAATTTTTTTTTCAACGTTTATTTATTTTTGGGACAGAGAGAGACAGAGCATGAACGGGGGAGGGGCAGAGAGAGAGGGAGACACAGAATCGGAAACAGGCTCCAGGCTCTGAGCCATCAGCCCAGAGCCTGACGCGGGGCTCGAACTCACGGACCGCGAGATCGTGACCTGGCTGAAGTCGGACGCTTAACCGACTGCGCCACCCAGGCGCCCCTTGTTTTTTATTTTTGAGGCGGGTGGCAGAGAGAGAGAGGGAGACAGAAAATCCGAAGCAGGCTCTGCACTGTCAGCGCAAAGCCCAACGTGGGGCTGGAACCCACGAACTGTGAGATGGTGATCTGAGCCGAAATTGGATGCTCAACCGGCTGAGCCACCCAGGCGCCCCACCATTTCCTCATTTTTAAAAGGCTTAGATGATCTCTGCCTCTCAGGGCTTTCACGAAAACTCAAAGAGACAACCCATGAAAAGCACAAAACTCAGGGCTTGGGCCCTAGTCAATGCTCAGCCAGTACGCACTCTTATTCTTGCTTATGCCGAGGGCTGTGGGGAGGTCCCGGGAAGTTTCAGCAGCAGCATCGGGGGTGGGGGGCGGGGTATGGGGTTGGACTTGCTCCTAAAGCTCCGGGGTGGCGGTGGGGAAGATGACCCAGATGGGGCAGGACAGGGACAGGCTGGTACAGGCTGGTAATTTACACAGCTGTCAAAATCAGATCGTTAACGCTTTTGGCCAATGGCTATTATAAAAATTTTAGAGTGAAATATAAAATACAATCTAATCTTCAGAGTAAATTATAAAACACGAAGCAGAAACAAATGAGACAGATGAAACGATCTCATTGAACCAAACCAAAATTTTCCCGGTGATGAGTCTGGGCTGGATGAGAAACCACTTCTGCTGGGTCCTCAGAGCATCAAAGCCAGGCGATTGGAAGAGTCACAAACATATGTGTGGTTTCTAGGGACTTGAGTTACCAGATTCAGTTTCTTTCGTTTGAAAAGCAGTTTAAAAATTATTACAAAAATAACATATGCACACAACTAAATATTCAATTATTACCAAAGACGGAATGAAAAGTCTCCCTGCCCTCCCTCCTCCTCCCCCCACCAGCCTCTCAGGCCCCCACTCTCAACTCATCATTTACCTTACCTGGAAGTTTCCATCCCTTTGCAAGTGAAGATATATACAAATAATCCCTTCCTTTCCAACACAGTCAACATTTTGCACCTGCTTTTTTCACTTAATGTTGTCCCTGGGAGATCTTTCCGTATCGGTTCTCTTAACAGCTGTATAATAATCCAGTGTGTGAACGGACCATAATGAACTGATGAGTATTTGGGTTGTTTCTTCAGCGTGTCTATGGGAGAAATTTCTAGAAGTGAAATTGACGGTTAAAGCGTACCGACGTTATTTATGTGGATAAACGTTTCCAAAATACCCCTTGGTAGGGGACACTGTTGGAGCCCCACCATGAACTTCCTGGGTTGGTGTGTGTCCCCCAGCTTCCGTGTGCTTTGATTCCAATAGTCACCTTCTTCTGAGACCTGTCCTTAGGCTCCCGGTGCTGCCTTGCTCCTATCACGAGTCTTAAACTAGACGTGCCAAGATAACTGATCCCAAAGAGGGTTCCACAGCGAGGTCTGCATTTCGGAGCTCTGCTCGCACTCGGGGCTCACTTGTCCCTCTGTCATCACCCCCTGCAAACTCCCACCTCTCCACCCTCACTTGGGTTGGGCCTTCCTCCTACGTCACCTGCCTCTGTCTGCTCTCCCCATAAGGCCCAGAGCCTGTATTCCTCCCCCAGCCACGAAAGAAGCACCCCCTGACCTCTTCAGCCGGAAGTGACGCCTCCCTGCCCCTCAGCTCCCTCAGCCCCCCATGCGCGAGTGTTTTCACCCGGCTTCTCATTACTTCTGCTCAAGTGTGACTTCCCCGCCTGCACACAGAGCTCTCTGCAGGCTGGAAGCCACCTCCCAGCCGCGTGCTTGGTACAGACAAACCGAAGTTCTTTGCGAACGAACACTCGGCCCAGGTGATGTTCAGGGAGCCATCCCGAACTCTCTCCCCTCTGTCTGCCCCCCAAGGGCTGCTCATCGTCCTCCCGAGTGTCCCTCCACCATTGCTGTGGTTCAGACGCCGTCACCTGCGCTGACAGTCAGGGCCCTTCCTATTTTCCTCCGCTTTCCCCTTTTCACCCATTTCTTGTCTGCCCCCCACGCTCCATTCTAGACAGGCAGAACAATTCACAGTTCCCTAAAAATGACAATAGTTACCGTTTTCTGAGCCACTTCTGCGTCCCTGTGCCAAGCATTCACATCCTCGTGATGCCCGTGCAGAAAGCATCGGCATCGGCCCCCGTGTACAGGCCAGGAAACCAAGGCACAGCCGGTGCGTGGCGGAGGCAGATGCTCTTAGTGCCCTGCCCCACCTTTGACCTCCAGGAAGTCACCTGGAGAGAGATCCTGGACATGCTCTGCCCAGGGTATTGTCTGGCCTGCTGGAGAATGCTGAGACGTGGGGGGCGGGCAGGACACGCGGGGAGTTAAAGCCTCAGAGGCAGCCCCGAGTCCGAGAAGGGAAGATTCCAGGCTCCTCGCCCCTCGTGGGGATGACTCTGACCCCGTCCGCACACTCTGTCGAGGTCTCAGCAGGCCTGAGCTCCAGTCGCCCGAAGCAGTTGCCCACTCGTGAACGCCCCTGTATTGGCTTCCTTCTCCTCCGGGTCTCACGTCCCCAGTCCCTCGTTGTGCTGGGATCACCCCCTGGATACACCGCGTGCACCCAGACCCTTGTCTCCGGATCCGCTCTGAGAAAGACCCACACGAGGCAGCAGCGGGGTGGGATTTGCGCTGTCCGTCTGCCTGGGGCTGCTCCCGTGTCTGCCCAGTCCATGGCCCCACGCCCCTGACCCCTAGAGTCCGACCTGGAATACACTCCACCCTGCTTACCTCACCTTCCTCTAAAAGACCTGCTTAGATCACTTTTATAAGAACATCTGCCTGACTCCCTTTCCCCCAGCGATAGCATTGGCCACCACCCTCCGTACTTGAACAGGCAGACCTCTCTCCTGGCGTCTATACTATCCCAGTGTCCTTTCTGTGGGCTTCTGGCTCCCCTACCACCCTGGGAGGGATCGCGTTTTGTTCATCTCAGAAACCCGCAGGTCCAGCCAGGTCTAGGTAACCGAGCAAGGGCTAATCTGTGTTTAAACTGCCTCCGTGCACAGAAGCCTCTTCCTTCCGCTCCTCTCACCCTTTCCACCCTCCCCCAACCATTTTACATCATTTCCAAACGGCACGCCATTGTTTCCGTCTCCTCGCCTGCCTGCTTGGGCCACCCCCACGTCTGCCTCGTGGTGCCTCAGCCTCTCCTTCGCTGCTCATGGTCTCTCTCTCTGCAGATTTCCATTACGCCCCATCACACGAATTTTTTTTTCCTATACGCCCCCCTCAAATGGACTGTGAGTCCTTGGAGCACCCCCTCCCACCATATCTCATTTGTGGCCATACCCACACTGTGCCCCTTGCACAGCACCTATGACACAGCGGGTGCCAATAATCATTTGTTGAAAGGGTGAATAAATTAGTTGCTTAATACACACATCCCCAGATCCCTGAATGGAAGGATATAGGAACTGGTATAAATTGCTTAGGACTCTGTGTTGTCAGTGAGAGAAACACATCTCAAGCTGGCTTAAATATAAGAAGGCATTTACTAGCTTACTCATTAGGATGCCCAAATGGACTTCAGGCGTGGCTGGATCCAGAAACCAAATACGGTCAGCTGCTTGTCCTCTGTCTGTGTCTTTGTCTCCGTCTCTCTCTCATCCCCCCTTCCTCTTCGTGTGTCTCCCTCCCCCCTCTCACCCTCACTGTTACTCTCTCTCCACATCAACTCTGCCTCTTTTTGAGTTTTGACCAGGCAAGTGCAATTACAAGACTTAGTCACTTCTCTTTTGGGGACTCAATTCCTCTCATCTGTAAAATGGAGAGGCAGTTCAACCTCGTTATCTCTAAACCTCTTTGATAGCTTTATAGTCTTCAAGAGGGTCCAAGATGACTTTTCCATTTTCTAGTTAGGAACACCTGAGGCCCAGAGAGATAGGTGATTTATTTGAGCTTACCCGACAAGTGAGGGATGGGGCTGGCACCACAGCCCAAGTCTCTGACCTTCATGGAAAAGAGGACGGTGTCATTTTAGACCCAGAAAGACCCAGAAAGCAGGGCCTTGATATGGACTCAGAGTCACTGACCTCCTCTCTGGCTTCACCCTGGCTTGCCTAATGCTCAGGCTCTCGGGCTGCTGAAAGGATTTATATCAGTGCTCCTACCCCTGCGACCCCGGACCTGGACTTGAGAATCAGCTCCGTCACCGGCAGCTCGGACGCTGACAAGTCACTTCCCCTCTGAGCCCCTGCTCTTTTCACCTGGAAAACGATAGCTCTAGGAGGAGATGAGAGTAAGGGTCACGGCACAGGGCCTGGCATGAGGCAGGGAGATGACTTGTCCCGGGACCATCCTGGTTTTAAAACTTAAAGTCTCGGGGCGCCTGGGTGGCGCAGTCGGTTAAGCGTCCGACATCAGCCAGGTCACGATCTCGCGGTCCGTGAGTTCGAGCCCCGCGTCGGGCTCTGGGCTGATGGCTCAGAGCCTGGAGCCTGTTTCCGATTCTGTGTCTCCCTCTCTCTCTGCCCCTCCCCTGTTCGTGCTCTCTCTCTCTCTCTCTCAAAAGTACACACTAAAAATATATACATTGAGAAAAGACTCTGACCTCCACCCAGTCTCACTGGGCACTCTCCCATTGTACAGATGGCAAAACCAAGGTCGAGAGGGGAAACAACTGGCCCAAAGTGTCATGGCGGGCTGCCTCCAGCATGGCTGACTTCGCGGATGTGCTCCCAGATACTGTCAGTGAAAATTCACCGGGTACACCTGTGTTGGGCGTGGGAGCTGGGAGGGACCAGTGAGTGATGTCAGGGTGGCGTGGAGAATGAGCGCAAGCTCAGAGCCCATTTCTCCGAGCCACACACTTGCTGAGTAACCCCTCTGGGCCTCTGGGATGCACCTGTGGAATGAAGGCGAGCCTCTCGGCTGCTAGGCCCCAGGGGCTGTGGTTTAGGAGTAACAGAGAGCACTGGGCAGGATGAGCCCTCGTGTGGCTGGCAGAGCGGAAGGAGCCTCCCAAGACTGCTTTGGTGTGCCTGGAATCTCGGGCATTCCTGGATCACCCTTTAGGTACCACCTATGCTATTAGCTTATTCGTATATAAAGTAATGTGCTTGTAAAAAAAAAATTAAAATTATTTTGAAGTTATTATGTCACATCCCTATTGGAGGTACTAGTTGTGTATTTTTGTAACACCCTTCCGCACTGCTCTGGGGCGTGAGTCTGTGCCCAAAGTATCCAGGGCTTTTCCTGCTTCTAGCCATTGGTGTAGACGGCGTGTTGTCCCAGGCTGACTCCTGTCTATACTTCAAGACTCAGAGAAAGAGTCACTTTCTCTGGAGTGTCCCAGGCAGGCAGAGTGAGTCTGACTCCTTCATCGGATGCTGCCCTCTGGATTGCAGTGACCTATTTGGGAAACACTCTGCACTGAGACAGAGAGGCCCTGGAAGGCAGGGCCCTGTCTGATTCATCTCTGCTGGGAATGTACGGCCTGCGGCTAGACACCTCGGAGGCCCTGAGCAGTGCTGGTTAATTAGGGGAGGCTGAGGACAGTGGGGCCCAGAGACCTGGGCCAGTCTTGTCTGGGCCCCAAGAGGGACAGGGCCACCGGGCTGGCAGCTTGTCCCAGGTGATGAAATAGTTCAGCCAGGGCCCCCATCACTCCACCAGATACATTTCAGCAGCTAAGAAAGAAGTTCAAGGGCTCACCTGGGTCCGTTGCTTAGCAACAGGAGGCTGTAAATGACATCGTTTCGACACTTTAACTAACCCCTCCATGGCAGGCAGAGGATAATGAAGGCAAAGGCAGACAGCGAGACGGAATTAAAAACTGGACCCAGAAAGGAGAGGCAGGTGCTGGGGAAATGGGAGCCTGTGGCAGGTAGATGCGGGCCTGGGGATGTGGGAGGGGTCTCTGAGACACTTGGTGGCTGCTCTGTTCCTGGGGACCTTGTTCAGGAATGCTGAGCGTGCTTGCTAGCTTCAAGGGGATTTAACAGGATTTACTAGGCTTGTTCCCAACAACAGGTTCCTGCTTCCAGGGAGCTGTGCCCGTGATTCCCGCAGCTGCCGCTAGGGCAGCAGCAACTCCAGGGGTAGCAACTCACCGTAGACACAACTCTTTATAGACCTCTTCTAGAATCTCTGAGTTGGCAGGGAACTCAGGTGAGGAGGAGGGGGCATTGATAAGGAACCGCTTTACTTTCGTTAAGTCATGTGATCCCCATGACAGCTCCATGATTTGGGGAGGTATTTGCATTAGACAGATGAAGAACTTGCAAGCCATCTATTCGACAAACATTTAGGGATCGCTTCCTGTGGACCAGGCACCGTGCTAGGCTCCGTGTAGACAGCAGTGAGTAAGGCAGACAGAGCCCCTGCCCTTCTGGAGCAGACATTATTAATAAACAAGAGAGACACATAAGACGCATAAGATGATGACAAGGTCTATGGAGGAAATCAGTCGTGTGCGCACATGCGTGGATCTACAGACAAGGTTGTATTGACCCAGGAAAGACTCAGCAACAAATGTCCGGCCCTCGGAATCTGCAGACTCAAATCTGAGGCAGGGTCAGCCTCTTTCTTATCATCCTGCCTCTCTTGCCTCCTCTCCTTGCTACTGCTCACCGCTGCTGGAAAGGTAGGTCCCTGGAATATTTGCAGACCTCCTGGGAGCAGAACTCCACTGTGGGCCGTGGGGACAGCCCCTTCCTCCATGCCAATGAAGCAGTTCTGCTCGTTATCTGCTTTTTATGTTTAGCTCCCACAAAATACTTCTTCTGAAGCAAGGTTTACATGTCGCATAGAGCTGAGGACAGCCTAAATGCCCATCAGTGTGGAGAACAGATAAATAAACCATGGATGGTTCAGACAGGGGAACGATACAGAGCAGTGAAAAGGGAATAGGGGTGTAGGAGGAAGCTCACAGCATTATACCGAGTGAAAAAAATAGGTTGCAGAAAGATACACAGAGGAGGATACTGTGTATATAAAGTCGAAAAACATAAACCAACACTGTTTGATCGGAGGGAGAAGGGAGGCAGCGGGAGTTGCTGTCTGGGGGCGGGGAAGCAGGGTGTCAGGGTCGGGGGGGGGGAGGAGGGGACCAGAGCTGCCGACTTGGCCGGGTCAGGACGACAGCCTCCCAAAGGCATCAAGACTCTGTGGCACAGTCCACGGGGGTAAAAGCTACGGGGAGCCTGGCCGGAAGAGGTGAAGTCCCTGGAAAAGCTGGAGGATGGGGCCTCGGACAAGGCTGGTGTGGTCCTCGGCCCGTGCCTGGCGCTCTCAAAAGTTGGAGACTTCTTGGGGCACCCGGGTGGCTCAGTCGGTTAAGCGGCCGACTTCAGCTCAGGTCACCATCTCGCGATCTCGAGGTCCGTGAGTTCGAGCCCCGCGTCGGGCTCTGGGCTGATGGCTCAGAGCCTGGAGACTGCTTCCGATTCTGCGTCTCCCTCTCTCTCTGCCCCTCCCCCGTTCATGCTCTGTCTCTCTCTGTCTCAAAAATAAATAAAAATTAAAAAAAAAAAAAAAAAAAGAAAGTTGGAGACTTCTTTTGGGAATGGCAGAGGGACCCGTGACAACTGCTTCGGGTGCCCGGCTCCTCCCCTGGGAGGAGGAGGTTTGCTGGTGTACAGGCCTCCGTTGGTCCCCAGCGTCTCTGGGGCCTTCTCGCCCTGACCAATCCTGTGCAGGATTCCCACTCCTGCCCACATCTCCCTTCTGCTTCCCCTCCAGTTTCCTATCGACAGTTATCAACTTTTCTGAGTGGATTCCTGGCCCCTTCCCTCACCCCCAGCCTCACCTCTGGTCTATTTTGTGCCACCTCCTTTTTTTTTTTTTTTTTTTTGGCAAAGCAGTCACTGTCTTTGTTTTGTGTGTGTGTGTTTTAATGTTTATTCATTTTTGATAGAGAGACAGTGAGCCAGAGCGTGAGCAGGGGAGGGGCAGAGAGAGAAGGAGACGCAGAATCCGAAGCAGGCTCCAGGCTCTGAGCTGTCAGCACAGAGCTCGATGCGGGGCTTGAACTCATGAGCAGTGAGATCATGACCTGAGCCGAAGTTGGACGCTTAACAGACTGAGCCACTCAGGCACCCCTGTCTTTGCAAAGTTTTTTAAATCAATAAGGTCAGTGGCCTTCAAGAAAACAAAAACAAAAGACCAACAATACTGTTTGAGCATGCACACCGGAGTAAAGGTATAAAAACATGCACACAAATGCTCAACAGCCAATTTTGGATGGTGGTTACTTCTGGGGAGGCAAAGAAGGCAAGGCAGATCCAGGAGGAAAACCCAGGGGCCTTCAAAGTTCTCCAGAATGTTCTATCGTTTAAGCTATGTGCTGGACACATGGCATTCGCTACGTAATTGACCATGTAATTTGTACTCTCAAGATCGGTTTTAGTCACCAGTCTAGAGGGAAGATAGGGAGCGTGTTAGGCCAGGGTTTCTGTCCCAGCCTCCTAGTGGTGTGGCTGTGGGCTACAGGCAAAGGCCTTCGCTTAATGGATCACTCTTTAGATCTGTAGAATGGGCACAAAGAACTCTTACCTCGTAGTCTCTTTCCTCTCTCCCTCCCTCCTTTCTTCCTTTCTTTCAGCAAATATTCATTGACTCTCTACTCTGTGGAAGGTCCCGGAGAGAGGGAGGGTCCCTTGTGGAACTTACAGTCTTGAGAGAGTCAGAGATGGCACAAAACCAATAAATTAATACACCATTGCAAACAACGAATAGAGCTGTGAAGAAAATAAACAAGCTTCAGGGACAGATAATAACCAGACACTCAGACAGGGGGGTCAGGGAAGGTATCTCAGAGGAAACCCGAAGGAGTTAGGCAGGGAGAGAGAGAGAGGAGGGAGGGCAGGGAGCAGAGGGGGAGGCATGCGCAAAGGTCCTAAGGTGGGAAGGCACGTAGAGAGCTTGGAGCAGCAGCGAAGCTAGAGAGTAGCGGGCTGGGAAGGGAGCGTCGTGGCACGAGAGGCCATGACTGGGGTGACAAAACGGACATCTGAGGGCAGGAAGGGGGCCTGGACAGCCTCCAAAAGCACCTGTGGTAGACTGGATTACGGTTCCAACCCTCTACTCCCTCCTGCCGAATACATGCCCTGTTAGATGCCCACACCCGTGGCCACTTTGCAGTGCTGTCCCACTGTGCCTCTGATTTGACATTGCTCGGCTGTCTGACTCGCTTTGGCCAGTGGGATGCTAGCCAGCAGCGGTGCGGCAAGAGAAGCTTGAAGAGTGCTTCCGTGGTTGGGCTTGCCTGCTGTGCCTCTGCCACGGCCACAGGCGTGTGCCCAGCCTGGCCTGCTGGTCCCAAGAGGAGGAGGGAGCAGGGCAGAGCCACGCTGCCGGCTGACCCACAGATGTGCAAGCTAATTCAATGCTTCTTGTTGTTTACCACTGAGACTTTTCCGGCTCTTTGGTATGCAACACCCAGTTCCTTGCTCTAATGGTGTCCCTGGATGCTGGGCCCCTCTGGCCTTCACCCAAGCCCAGAAGCGTGGGAAGAGAAACGAGTGAGCGGAAGCCCAGGATTCTGGCCTTGGATCTGCTGAGGCCTCCCTCTAGGAACTGCGCAAACTCTTCCCCACATGGGGCCTTGGTTTTCCCATCCATACAATGAGACATCTCACCCGGATTGCTAAAGCCCTCATAGGCAGTAGCCACAGGCACTAAGAGCCCAGCTTATCCACATAGAACCATGTCCTGTCCCTGCTTAACCCTCAGTGGCCTTTATGAAGAAGTCAAACCTCCCTTGAATGGCACTCAAGGCCCTCCGTGGCCACCTCGGCCTACATCAACAGCTCACCTCCTGCCACTCACTCTTTGCTCTAGTCTAGTCCAGTCTCCAGATCACACTGTGCCTGTTCATGCCTCTGGGCCTTTGCACTTGTGGGTCCATCTGCTTTCAAAGTCTGCCACTGCCTTTCTCTGCTTTGTGAGTGCTGAGCTCTTTAGATGTTAGCTCCAATTTAGTCCTCCCAGCAACGCTATGGAGCAGGTATTATCATCTCCATTTTAATCATGAATAACAGAGGCTCGGAAAAGCAAATCGGCCGGTCTGAGGTTACGCAGCCAGTAAGCGGTGAAATCCCAGCCCATAGGGGAAATAGACAACAGATTTGGAGCCAGGTCTGTTTCCAGAGCCTATGGTCTTGCTCACCTCCCCATGCCTCCTCTGCTTGCAGAATTCCTATGCAAGTGCATGAACTATATTCATTCGACCCACAAACGTTTATCGAATGGCTGCTGGGTGCCAGGCCCTGTGCCAGAATGTTCACGAGCAGTCACTTCCTTAATCCTCATACTAGCGCTGGAAGGTCATCATTCTTACCGACCCCCTTTTGCAAATGAGGACAACTGAGGCCCAAAGAGGGGAAGTGAAGACCCCGTAGCCAGGAAGTGGTGAAGCTGGGACACATGCCCAGGCAGTCAGATGCCCGGGCCCAAACTCGACCTCTTGGTTACAGTGACTTTCAGTCTGCCCAAAGCTCCAAGATCCAGTCCAGAAACCACCTCCAGGATGCTGAATGGCTAGATCCCAGGGGATTCGTGGCTCCGGCCGGTCCGCTAGCTCCCCTTGCCCGGGGACTTCAGGGCTGACAGTGCAGGATGCAGTCTGGTTCGGACAGAATTCAGGTGCTTCGTGACACTGTCTTCCCATCCTCCAGCGTTTGGCCTGGGGCACCGACCCCCGACTCCCACCCCTCCTCCTCCCCACCCCTGGGGCCTCAGGCTTTGAATCCAAACAAACACAAGCCAAATGACTTTCACTCTGTCCCTTCCAACTCAATGATTTTGGAGGAGAATAAATACTGAAGCCACTGGCATGAATAGAAATTAATATAGAACCGTGCTAACTGCACAGGGATGTTTTTTAAAAAGAAAAAATTCTCAATTTAAAATCTCAACACAAATAGACTCTTATAAGGTCAAATGAAAGATAAATGCCTCTGGAAAGCAAAGAAGTCATCACTGGGGCTGAATTCTCTCTCTTCCTCTCATTTCCTCTGCCTCTGCCTCTCATTCTGTCCCCCATCTACATTTCTCGCTACCCCCCGCCCCCCGCCCATCTTTGCCTGTCTTCTGATCTGGCACTTGCTCTTCTGGTCTGTGTGTTAGCATGGGTCCATTTCTCACACTTCACTGGAAGAATCTGAACCTCAGGAGAGCAGTATGACTTTGGTCAAGTCACTTTTCAGCTTTGTGCTTCAGTTTTCCCATCTTTATAATAGAAGTACAATTAGTCCTTGCGGAGGGACGCGGCCAGCATAGTGAGACAGCCCTTCACGGTGGAAAATGATGCTTCCCATCAGCGATGGGCCGTCTCACCCACCCTCTGGGCCCAGACCCGGGGGGGGGGGGCAAAGATTAAGAGTAGACACCATCTGTTCACCAAGTCATGCCAATAAACTGACGTGGTGAATGGACTTCTGACCTTGGCCTCTTCCCTCCACCCCCCCCCCCCGCCCCCGCTCCCCCGACCTTGGACTTTTTCCGTCCGATTCAGCCTGGAGTTATCCTAAGAAGGTTTTTAAAAAAGGAGAAGCTGAGAGAGTTGTGAGACCTGGTGGGGAGTTGGCTCTTCCAAGGTGAGATAAGAGCCACGTTGAATGGGAAAGTAACCATAGGACAAGTTTAAGTTAAAGTCAGAGGGTTTGTGATTAGCAGAAGGAAGAGTTCTTGACATGTACAGGGGGAAAAAGCCCCTGGGAAAACTCTACCAGGATGGGGGGCACTAGGCTATGGTCCCTTTAGGGCAGGGATCACATCTTTCTTACTCACTGTATCTCCCCTGGGCCCAACAGAGGGCGTGGCTCCTTAAATATTGGTTGAACAGCTAACTTAATTAATGAATGAGTGTGTCTATTCCTGGAGCCCCTGAGAAAGATTGGACACCATTTTCCGCGGAGCCCAGAACCTTACGCACAGCACGTGCTCATCAACCATTGGCTGAATGTGGAATATGCGAATTTCCTGGGTGCAGATTTTGCTGCTACTGTTCAGGTATCTCTTGAGGGCACAGTGAGTATAAAAGGGGAAGAGAGGCATCTCCAGGGAGGAGCACAGAGTGAGGAGGCCACCTGGGTGACCCTTTGCCAAGTAGCCCAGGCATTTCTGCTGGATCAGCTGGAGGCATCCTGGCGCCTGGAGGCAGAGGGTTGAACGGAAAGAATGACAGGAGCCCATGTCTCATCTTCCAACAGCCACCAAGCCAGTGGCCTGAGAGAAGAGGGCAGGGGTGATGCAAGGACTGGAACTGATAGCTTTTTGGTCCGGGGGAGCACTTAACTGGGAGTCAGGAGTCCTGGCTTCTAAATTCACACCACAGGAAGAACCTCAGGAAGACACCAAGAGCTTTCTACCCAAGGGGTCTGATCTGGTCGCACCTCACAGATACGCACAGATATGTCACGGATATCACAGATCGATCACAGATCGATCACAGAACCCACAGATGGGTTCCCGGGGAGGCAGCCTCCGAGATGGAGATCAGCAGACAGGGCGCTTGCTGGGGAGCACTGTCAGGGTCGGTACTTGCGGATGAGCACTGGAGGAACTGGGACTGGGCTGAGGGGAGGCCGAGCTGCGATACTGCCTCCACAGAGGCCCCAGCCAGCCCTCTGGATGGTTCTCGAGCGGGAATGAGATTTCAGAGTTGTCCAGAGTTGGGGTGAGCCCTCATACCACCCTATGAATCAGCTATTGGACGCAGGCTGCCCGTCTCTTCAGCTGAGGGCGTCCCTGGCGGGGACTGACAGCTGGTAGGTTGCTGCCCACGACACCCTCATTGGCGGGATAAACCCTTCAGCTCTGAAGGGGGATGTGGGCCCACCTCAGAGCACCGGCCACGGCACGCTGCCTCTATCAAACGCTCATCCTTACCCCGTCCTGCACGCTAGACATCATTGTGCAATTTCAGCGAGGGGAAAACGGAATTTGGGAGGGTGTATCCCTTGCCCCCCGCCACACAACCAGGAACAACCAGTTGTGGAGCTGAATCGAACTCAGGTCCTTTTAGCTGTGAAGGCCTTGTGTTTTCACCTGTACCCCACTGCCTTCGATTCATGCACCCTGCCCCAGATTCTACCTATTCACTCTGAAGACGTTGACAAATAGCCTCCTCTCCGTGAAGTTCGGCCTCTCCAGTTGTAAAACGAGGAGGTTAAACCGCATCTGAGATCTTCAGGCAAGGGGCCATGAACCCCATGAAAGCATAGGTTAGTTTTGGTACGTCTTAGCAAGCTTTGCGGTGTGCCTATTTTTCTGGGTTAGAGGGTCCTAAAAAGGTTTTGACTCCCAGAAAAGGTTGAGGCACACCAGACCAGACGGTCTATGGTCCTCTTCAGCACACACGCTCTGGGATTCTGCACCCTTGGGAGCGGAAGGACCCCACAGAGCACCAAGACCTGAAGCCTTCTGGGGCAAAATCCCACCGCTCCTATACAGAGGAGGGAGGATCGAGACCCTCGAGTGCCCAGGATCAGAATCAGTGGGATAAGAAGGCAGAGCCTACGAGAGACACAGATGGCTGCACTCCACCGCCCCAACTTACTCTGTGAAAGAGTCCCAAACGTTCCAATTGTCCTCGCGGTGACATTTCCCCCATCCTGGGGGCCTCCCGGTCCTCTCCCCCACCAACGACGACGAAAAGGGTATCGAGCTGGGCAATGGAGTACCCCAGTGACGGATTAGCACTGCCAACCACCGACACAAAACCATTTGGTGTGGGGAAATGATAGATGCTAACACTCATTTTAAACACAGGCAACTGAATTCCTGCAGGCAGGCGCCACGGCTGGAATTTAGGGCACAGCTGCTAGGTTCAGATAAGGTGCAGAATCAGCCCAGCATACCGCGATGTTACTTAATAATGAAAATGTGGTGATTGATGCTGCTGTCTTGAGGATATAACCTCCCCATTTGGAGGTTTTCGGCTCCCAAATCATCCATTCCACCATTTGTTTTTTTTTTCCCTTTCTTTTTTTGGAAAGGCGATGTGGGAGAGGGGTGGATAAGGAGGGGGCAGGGGTGGCGAGGCTGAGAGGTGACGCCTGGCAACAGGAGGCTCTGACGCTGAAGAAGCTGAAGAAGTCCAGAGAGCTTAATTTGAAAGATTTCAACTCTGGCCTGCTCGCCCAGGACAGGAAAAGTTCAACGCCAGAGACTGGGTGAGGACCCGTTGCCCTCCATATTTTTGTGACCAAGGTTCTCCTCGACTGCCTGTCCCTGCCATTTAACCCTGTCACAAAGAGCGAGTCGGAGTTTTTGATACGGAACTTCAACTCCCATCTCGGCCCCGAGCGACAGAGGAGATGGGCCACTTATCAACTGCCTCCTGAACAGCCCCCTGTGGGAACCCAGGTCCCAAACTGAGCTCCTCATTCTCCTCCCTGAACCCCCTTTGTCTTCTGCTTCAGCAGGGGGCCCCACCCGAGACAGACACCTGGGCATTATTATCCAGACCCTCCTTCTCCCCCACCTCCCATGTCCAGCACCCCCCCCCCACACCCTACCTGCTATCTTTATCTCCCAAATCTCTCTCTCTTGAATTTACCTACTTCCCTTTATCCCCATGGCCCTAAAATACAACCCTCCAGTCCGTCTTCCCTCCCAGACGTGAGTAATTTTCTTAAACAGAGAGACACCTTGTTCCTCGCTGCTTAAAACCCAACAGCGGCATCCAAGTTCCTGTAGGACCAAGTTCAGATTCCTTACCTTAGCACGCGAAGCCTTTCAAGATCTGATGATCCTATACCCGCAGCTCATCCCTCAACCTACCGCAAACTCCTTGCCGGAACCACACGAGAGACCTGTTTCTTTCTGCCTCCTTGCCTTTGCACACGTGTTCCCTGTGTCTTGTGTGGCCTCCCTCCTTCTTCACTCACCTGAAGAGCGCCTGTTCATTCTTCCAGATCAGGAGTGCTCTCCTCTGAGAAGCTTTCCTCAGCATCCTCCCCGACTCCTGACGATGTCGGTTTCTCGTGTGTGTGTGTGCATGTGCACGTGCGTGCACTATTACAACTATAGTCTCCCTGGATTACAATGATAAGTAGTTGCCATCACCTCACCAACCAGGAATGGGGTCCAAATCCTTATTCTACCATTTGTCAACTGTATGAACTTGAGCAGGTCACGTACTGGTTCTGATCCTCAGTTTTTTCCTCCATAATATGGGGATGACAATAGGACCCATGGCATTAGGTGGTTTGAGGATTAAATGGTAGGTCTAAAGTATCCAGCATGGGGCGCCTGGGTGGCTCAGTCGGTTGAGCGTCCGACTTCGGCTCAGGTCATGATCTCGCGGTCCGTGAGTTCGAGCCCCGCGTCGGGCTTGGTGCTGGCAGCTCAGAGCCTGAAGCCTGCCTCGGATTCTGTGTCTCCCTCTCTTCTCTGCCCCTCCCCCATTCACGCTTTCTCTCTCTCTCAAAAATAAATAAACACTAAAATTAAAAAAAAAATTAAGCATGGATTCAAACACACAGTAGGTGCTTTATAAATATCAATTCCCTAGCAGGAAGATGTTAACCTAGAGCCCATGAAAGACTTAGGAAGTGCCTATATGAGGTTGGTGTCATAGAAGGAGAGCCTGAGAAGGATTTGGTGCAGGTGATTTATTGAGGAGGTGCTTTTCAGAAAAATCAGCAAAGGAAGGGGTTGGGGCGGGGGAGCAGAAGAGAGAAGGGGAAGGGGACAGGCAGAGATGTTATCTCAGGTAAAGTCTACCCTTGGTCTGGCCTACAGTGGGCTCTGGGGCATAAATTGCACCTCAGGGTCGTCCCTGACTTGAAATAAGGGGGCCAGCCTTTCGTACCCCATTGTCAGCCATCACTGACATGGGCTGTCCCAGGGTAGGGGTCGGAGGGCTTGACCCCCCCAGAAGAAGCAGCCCTGATCAGTGAGGGCAATTTTGCAGAGAAGGGAGCAGCTGTTGAGGGGACATCAACCCTACGGGAGCAGGGGGATGGGATTGCCTACCTGGGAGAAGGGACCTGGATGGGGCTCCAAAAAGACCTACCACAGTGTCATAGGAGGGTTCCTGCTTTCAGGGGTCTGAGAGGTTGTCCCTCATGCACTGAAGTCAGAATGCAGACATTATAGCTGCCTCAAGTTTCATTCACTTGGTAATTCATGTATTCATTCGAAAGATATTGATTGAGCAGCTCCTAAGTTCCGGGGCTTTGCTAAGCCGGGCAGATAGAGTAGAAAGCAAAAAGGTGCCCTTAGGGACCTCATAGCCTAGTGCAGGTGACAATATTCATCAAATAATCACACCAAAAGACAGAGGTCTCTGAAGAGAAGGAACTCAGTTTTGTGAGGGTGTATAACAGAGGGACCAGGTATGCCTGCGGGTTTAAGGAAGGCTTTCTGGAGAGGAGACTTTTGAATATAGGTCTGAAGGATAAGATGTTACCGGCGAAAGACACCTTTGTAATTGGGTGGAGTAGGGATATGTGTGGCTCCCTTCCTACTTCTTACATTATCGTTCTGCTACAACATGAGGGAGAACCACTGCCTTAGAGCGGTTGGCAGTCATTTACACTTGAGTATGAATGAGATTTAAATTCTTTTCTAAGAGCGTTGAAGGGGAATGAAGAGAAACTCTTGGGTGGGGCGGGGGAGACTGAATAGAGAAAAGTTATTTTAAAGAGGAAGAAAAAGGGAGCTGGGCAGAAAAGGAAGGGCTTTGAGAAAAATGTGCTGATTTTGTATCTTGCTGCAGCTGCCCACCTTCTCTCAGGACTTCGCTTCCTCCTCTCTTTCACAGGCTTTGGAAGCTGGTGGCGAGAAGCTTAGCTTGGAGCTGAGAAGCTTAGCTTGGAGCTGCCGGTGGCCAGGGTCTGCCTTTCCGGAAGCCTATGCACCATGATATAGAATCCTCTCTGCAGGGTCCCACTACCCGATGGCAAGAGATTCCCACCCCCCCCATTAGCATGTGAAAGCCTAGGCTAGGACTCCTGGGAGCTGGGTTCTCCTTCTGGCTCTCTTCTTCTGACCTTGGGCATGTCCCTTCCTTTCTCGCACACAGGAGGGGGGCTGGACTCAACTCTTCTGAGGTCCATGCACTCCTTACTGTCCGCTTGTTTCTTCCTCGCTCCCTATTGCCCTGCTAAGGTCACAAACTCATGCTGGTGACCTGACCCCTTAGGAGGGCTCGAGGTACCTGGAGGCTGGGCTGGCTCCTCCCTCCGCCCTCTGGCTGGCAGAGATTGTGGCCCAGGAGTCGGGAGGGAGAAGGACACTGGAAAAGGCCTCTGGCCCCCGTGGCCCTTTAAATGCTGCCACAATGACTCCTGCTCCCCAGATTGCTGCCTGCGGCTGTCAGACACGCGTCAAGGTCAGGGGTGTGCATCTGCCCTAGACACAGCAATAATGGCTTCTAATGGACTGTAAACAGGTGAAGTTTGCTGCAAAGATGCTGTCACTGCTGCTGGAGTAATAAAAGCTCCTTTTTTTTTTTTTTTTTTTTTTTTAACCCTCTCCTGGATTTCGATCATGCCCTAACTACGCTGTTTCCAGAGAGCGCCTTCTCCAAAGACTTTCTTGCCCGGCATCTCGTCCACCCTTAGCAACAGGTCAAGAGGAAGGATGCCCACTTTGCAGATAGGGGGAGACTCAGAGGGGAAAGAGGCTTGCCTGGGGTGTCAGGGCTCTGATGTGGCGCAGTCAGACCAGAACTCGAGGCTTGTTTGGTCTTGTGGCCCAAGCGGCTATGACACCCTGTCTGCAGCCCTCTGGTGATTTGATTTGCATTGACCTTTGCCGGGAGCTGCAGGAGAGAGAAAAAGTGACCACGGAACCCAGAGTTCTAGAAAGGAAAGTGAAGGTCTTTGAACTGGACCGACCTGAGTTCAAATCCTGATCTACCTTTTACTTGCTGTGTGACTTGGGGCCCGTTAACTAACCTCTCTGAGCCCCAGTTTCCTCATTTCTAAACTGAAGCAGTAGGAAGATTGTGAGGGTTGAAGGAAATCATGTGCCTGAGATGCTTGGCACAGAGGTCTCAATAAAGGTCAGGCCCCTCTGTGGCCCCCTGCGCACCCCCCCCCGGCCCCGATTTGTGTCAATCTGAGATGTCTGAGGCTTCCTTATGGAAGTGACCTTAGCACTGGGGCTGGCAGATGGAGAGCAGTGACCCAGGTCCCCACACCCACCCCTCCTCAGCACAGCGTCCCCAAGGTCACCAGGCGCCAGGCAGGCTGAGAGCAGCCCCGCTCTCCCTCCCTCCAGGCCTGGGCTGAAGGGCTGGAGTGAAGGCAGTGAGGGCCATAAATAAGGCCAACGAGGAAGCAGTAATTCGGCGGCCACTTCCCGTCACGCTGTTACTTTTAGTGCCACCAGCGTCCCAGCCCAGGCTGCAGGGCGGAGGTTGGATGGCTCCTCCCGGGGGGGCCGTTTGTTCTGAGCCTGTTAGATTCCAGGCAGGGAGGTGAAGGGAAGGAGGGCAAAGGCGAGGGGGAGGGGGAGCGGGCCCACCCACCCCCTGTCCCAGCAGCTCTCCACACTGCCCATCACCCTCCAGATGAGATCTGTCTCCTCTCACGAACTCCAGAAGAGGGGCCTTCCTCCTCGGCTGTGGACACACCCACGTTCATGTTGCGGTCACCTCCGAGTCTGTTTCTGTCCTTACCCCTCTCATCGTCTGACTGCCTCCATCCCTTATTCGCTCACTCTGCTGTGGCCTGTTTCCCTCCAGCCGACTGTCCCCCCCACCCCCCCCCCCCCCGTCACCAGACTCCCCGAGGGCAGAGAGTTTTGTGTTTTGCTTATGGCTCTGTTCCTAGCACCTAGAACAGTGCCCAGCACATAGTAGGTGCTCAGTAAAGTGCAGGATGTATTTACTCACTCTATCTCATACTCCATTCAAAGCACATTGATGCTAATAAATGCAACTACCAGGCCTGAGAATGGGGTCAAGGGCTGGTGGAATCTCAATGAACCATAGTCCTTTTCTTCCCTCCCCCCGCCCACCATGAAGTGGCAGTGCAGGGGGGGGTGGAGAGGGAGAGGGGGGAGGCGGGGGGGGGGGCTCGGGTCTCCCAGCAAAGTGGCACAGCAGAGGAGTTACAATTACTCACTCTGGAGTCAGAATGCCTGGCCTTACTTGGCCTACCTTGGGAGAATGTCCTATAGCTCTGAGCCTCGGTCTCTTCATCTGTAAAGTGGGGATGGTCAAAGGTGTCGTAAAGCATCAATTAGGGATGCACTTGAATGTGCTTTAGCATGGCAGCAGTTACCAGGAGAGCTCAGCAAACAGTGGACGGTGACCTACGATGACTGCGGCATGTGCTCTAATGGCAGAGAAGACCATGTGCTGAGGGACCGCCGGGAAGGAGCAAGTGATCCTGAAGGGGAAGTTCAAGGGCATAGGCTCTGAGGAAGCAGCACATGAACAGGGCATCCAGAAGCAGCGTGTTCCTGGTGGAGGAAACAGCAGGGGCAGAGGCACAGAGAGGGGTGGGCTCCTGGGGTGTGTATGTGTGGGGGGGGGAGGGGTGAGGAGGGAGGAGGTGGGAGCGGGGCAGGCGGGGTCGGGGGTGAGGTCGAAGGATCCTTGATTCTGAGTGAAGGAGTTTGGACCCGGTCCCAGGGGTGTGGGAGCCACTGGAGGGGTTTGAGCAGGGGGGTGGCATGGCTGACTGGGATTTTTAACATCTGTCTGAGCTTGGGGGTGGGGGACAGGGGGTGGGTGAGGGCTGCTAAAAGGCAGCCGATGTTTTAGGTGGGAGAAGCTGAAGCTTTTCTGAATGCCAGGGGGGCAGCGGCACTCGGACCCAGATTCCCCGCTGATGGGCATGGACCACCCGGGATGTCCACCCACCCCCACCCCTATTCCGCAAGAGGATAGGGAAGGGAAGGCGAAAGAAAACCTGGAGTTTCTGTCCCCTCCTCTCCAGTCAGTCAACAAGGCCTCTCTGGGCTTTGGTCTACGCCCACCTACCCAACCTCAGCTCTGCCCCTCGGGAGGAAGTTCTGGAATCAGACAGACATGGTGCACCAGACCCAATTCGTGCACCTTCCCAGGCTGACTCCGTCCCACCTGCCCGCTCCTGCTCAGTGCCCGGCCCGGCCTCTGCCTTTGCCTCACCTTCTAGCCCAGCGGCCTCGGTCTCCCCTTGCCCCCGGGTGAAGACCAGCCTTCAGCACGGCCTCCGTCCAGCTGAGCTGCGACGGCTGACCCTTGGGTCCATCCTCATCTGAGGGAGGCTCTGGCTCCTTCTGCCACTTTCGAGTTCAGGTAAAGCACCACGTGCGGGGCTTGGGGTCTGGCTTCCCCACGGGCTTCTCGGAGGTGCCAGCTCACGCCATCCATGGGGCACACTGGGAATCCTGAAGTCAGGAGACAGGGGGAGCCTCGAACTCACGGACTGTTCCAAAGAACGGAGGCTCCGTGTGGCTTGTGCACGTGCTACCCACACGGCCCAGCACCCCGCTGCGTGGCTCAAATCTGACCAGCTCAGACACGTGTCATCTTGTGTCACCGTCCTCCCTACCTCACTTCCCTTTCCCCTTCGTTCTTGCTGTCCTAGAATTGCACCCCCATGAAGTGTGTAAGCTTTGCCTCCACCTTTGGATTTAACCACGAAGTCATCTCTTCTTGCTGAAGGATCTGGGGCAAGTTAAGGAGCCTCTCTGAGCCTCAACTCCCTCAACTACAACCGGTGATAATAAAAGTCCCTATATCACAGCGTCGTGTTAAATATCCAGAGGGCGTGCGTTTCCCTGGCTGGGGCATCGCTTTTCTTGGTGTCAGACATGGGCACCTGCTATTTTTGTTGCCAGGAGCTCTCTTGGGACAACACCCATTCATCCTTCCTGTTGACCTCAGATATCGTCTCCTGGGGGCGCACTACCGGCTCCCCCATCCCGGCCCCTCCTCTGGGCTCCCTGTCTTCTTTGCCTCCTCCCTGATTGCACTCAACCTTGTACTGCGTTTGCCTCTCCGGCCGGACAGAAAACTCCCTGAGGGCAGCGCTGTGGGTTTGCCCTCCTTCATCGCCCTGGTACATAGCACGGTGCCTGGAATAGAGGATGTGCTATACGAGTGGTGTGCAGAGCTCCTTTCCATGAGTGAAGGAACGCGTCCCCTTGTTCATTTCTTGCCATCGTTCTGCATCGTAGGGATCATCATCTCCATCTAATTTTCTGACGCATCCATTGCTCCTTTTACCTTTCTAAATTCCTTCCTTCCGCTTTCTTTGGATATATTTTGTTATATCTCTAGCATCTTAAGTTGAAAAAAAATTTCTTTAGGGGCACCTGGGTGGCTCAGTCAGTTAAGCGTCTGACTTCAGCTCAGGTCATGATCTCACGGTTCGTGGGTTTGAGCCCCGCATTGGGCTCTGTGCTGACAGTTCAGAGCCTGGAACTGTTTCAGATTCTGTCTCCCTCTCTCTCTGCCCCTCCCTCACCTGTGCTCGCGCTCTCTCTCTCTCTCTCTCTCTCTCTCTCAAAAATGAGCAGGGGAGGGGCAGGGAGAGGAGACACAGAATCCGAAGCAGGCTCCAGGCTCTGAGCTGTCAGCACAGAGCCCGACATGGGGCTCAAACCCACGAACCGTGAGATCATGACCTGAGCCGAAGTCGGACGCTTAACCGACTGAGCCACCTGGGTGCCCCTTAAGTTGACATTTTAATTGATTACTTTTTTCAATCTTGCTTCCTAACAAGTGCATGAAAGGCTGACCATTTTCCTCTATATATTATCTTGTCGGTACGCCACCAATTTGAACGTGACATACTCTTATTGCCTTTCAGTTCTAAATGGCTCATATGTTATCTCCATTTTACAGATAAAGAAACTGAGAATCGAAGGGGTGAAGGCACCTGCCCAAGGCCCCAAAATGAGAAAGAGGCAGAGCTGGGATCTGAGCCCAGGACTCCAGGGCCCATCCTCTCTAATTCTCTCATTCCCTCTGTCTGCTTTTAATTAAACCTTTTATTTTGAGATAATTGTACATTCAAATGCAGTTGTAAGAAATAATGCAGAGAGAAACACGCACCCTTTACCCAGTTTTCCCCAGTGATAACATCTTGCACAATTACGCGCAACAGCACCACTAGGAGGTTGGCATAAAATCCACCTATCTTATTTGGACTTCCCCAGTTTTGCGCGCGCGTGTGTGCGTGTGTGTGTGTGTGTGTGTGTGTGTGTGTGTATGCGTGAGGGGGGGTGGTTCTAACAATATTATCATATGTACCAATTCTCTTTGCATTGTAAGACGTCACCTCCTACTATCTCAGGATCCCGAGGGTCGTCTCTGCCAAGCGAGGGCTCGCACACTCTGTTCCCGGGAACAAGCCACACACTGCTGTGTCCTTTCCTTTGCCTCTGGGCTTGAGCCTCATCTGAGCTTCCCTTCCGGGGCCCCAGCCCTGTACAGCCAGAGCCCAGACTTGACTGCTGCTGGCCGACAGTGAGCATCCCTGAAACCCTGTCCCGGATTATTTCTACCTCTAGTTGATCCCTATAGACCAGCCCTAAGCTGACCACTCCTTTTGCAGGCTGTTGGCCCGTGTGAGTATAAAGCTGGGAGCCTGCCCAATGTGGCTTGGGGACATCTAACAGCCCTGCCCTCCTCAGCAGCTCTCACTGAGGACTGGGCCTCCCCCTCCAGCGCAGCGGGGTGCTGGGCCGTGTGGGTAGCACGTGCACAAGCCACACGGAGCCTCCGTTCTTTGGAACAGTCCGTGAGTTCGAGGCTCCCCCTCTCTCCTGACTCCAGGATTCCCAGTGTGCCCCATGGATGGCGTGAGCTGGCACCTCCGAGAAGCCCGTGGGGAAGCCAGACCCCAAGCCCCGCACGTGGTGCTTTACCTGAACTCGAAAGTGGCAGAAGGAGCCAGAGCCTCCCTCAGAT
Source organism: Lynx rufus (assembly GCF_022079265.1). Lineage (NCBI taxonomy): Eukaryota > Metazoa > Chordata > Mammalia > Carnivora > Felidae > Lynx > Lynx rufus. The sequence continues at coordinate 22,009,381 of NW_025814896.1, read as the reverse complement.
GAGGATGGACCCAAGGGTCAGCCGTCGCAGCTCAGCTGGACGGAGGCCATGCTGAAGGCTGGTCTTCACCCGGGGGCAAGGGGAGACCGAGGCCGCTGGGCTAGAAGGTGAGGCAAAGGCAGAGGCCGGGCCGGGCACCGAGCAGGAGCGGGCAGGTGGGACGGAGTCAGCCTGGGAAGGTGCACGAATTGGGTCTGGTGCACCATGTCTGTCTGATTCCAGAACTTCCTCCCGAGGGGCAGAGCTGAGGTTGGGTAGGTGGGCGTAGACCAAAGCCCAGAGAGGCCCCGTTGACTGACTGGAGAGGGGAGACTTTTTCTGCAGGGCCCTTAATGCCCGGCAAGATGGCCTGCACCAAAGGCAGCTCAGAACAAGCCAGATCCTGCTGGCGGGGGTGGGCCCAGCGACCTCTGACTGGCCGAGGGGCTGCCCTACCGCCCCACCCAGCTTCCCCTCCCCCCAGGGCCAGCCACGGCCGCCTGCAGCGCACATCCTTCAGCATGACATTGGAACATCGCTGGGGGAGTGGAGGGTGACGGAACGCCATCCAGGACGGTAATGGCTCCAGCGCCAGGAGGAAAATGACATAAATAATATCCCATTAGAGGCGCCGAGCTGCTCTGCTGAGTGCCTTGTTTTGCTGGCAACATTATGGGCTTCATAAACAGACTCATCTATTTTCCAGGCCTTGCTCTGGCTGAGGTGGGGTGGTGGGGCTGGGTGCTGGGGAAGGTGACTGGGGGCTGCTGAGGCGCTGAGGGGCAGGGTCCAGTCGCTGCGGCCCACCACAGTCCACCCCTCCAAGCCCCGGCCCACACAGCTCCCTCCGGATCACCAGGCCTGCCTGTCCACTCCCATCTCCAGACTTTGCACATTCTCCCCGCCTCCACCTGGAACCCTCTCCCAGCTCAGTCTTTAGAAGGGTCAACTTAGGTGAGCCCTTCTCCATGCAGCCTTCTTTGATTCCCCATGCATCGGTGACCTCAAGGCTCCCTTAGCTCTTGGTGAGGCGGCCGGGCATACTGGAAGAAGCCTGGTGACGGACAGATTTGGTTTCAAAACCTGACTGCCACTTATAAGCCTCGTGACCCTGGGTAAGTCCTCTCAACTCTCTGAGCCTCAGTTTCTCTTGTGGAAGGTGGTGATAACAGTATACACCTGTGGGGGGAAATATCTCTGAGGCTTCTCTGACATACAGTAGATTTCCATAAGTAATTGTTCTTCTGTTGCCCTTTGGTTTGTGCGTCGACATGGGGGTTCTCCTCTCCCCAAAGGGACAGTGTATTTTCCCGTCTCTGACCCTCCAAGAGTCTTGTCTTGGCCTTTGTGCACAGCAGATCTTCAGGGCAGCCTTCGAGAATGTAGCTAGAAGGACTCAAGGTCAGGAATATGAGCTCTGGGTCTTGTCCCAGCTGGAACACTGATGAGCTATGTGACCTTGAGGGAGTTCCTTCTCCTCTCGGGGCCGCCCTTCCTCCAACTGTGAAATAAGAATACATTTGTGAGGGGCGCCTGGGTGGCGCAGTCGGTTAAGCGTCCGACTTCAGCCAGGTCACGATCTCGCGGTCCGTGACTAGGCTCCTGCTCTGCTGTGTGTCCGTGGGCAAGGACTGAACATCTCTGAGCCTCAGTTTCTTTGCCTGCCAAACGGAGGTAATGAAGCCCACATCGCAGGGTTGGTGTGATATTTTAGTAAGCTCATCAGTTTGGTGGTATTTACTGAGCACCCGTTATATGTCAGGCACTATGCACCGTGCTGGGGGTATAACAGTCCCGGGCTGGTGAGCGACACAATGATCCCTTCCCCCCTTACAAAGCTCCCGTTTTAGTGGAAAAGAGACAAAAATTAACCACCGCATAAATAACTGTATGATTACCAACCGTGATGTGTGTCATGAAGAAACATAAAACAGAACTACAAGGACCTGCCCTAATGCTCCCGGTTTGGGAGGGCTTCCCTGAGGACGTGACTACGTCCTCATTGTGAGCTGATTACCCATTGCCGCGTGACAAGCGAACCCTAGTGGCTAAAACAATGGCAATGATTTTGTTGTTGCTCATGGTGTCTGTAGACCAGGAGCTCAGCAAGGGCTCCACCGAGTCCCTCATGAGGTTTCATTCGGATGGTGGCTGGGTTGGGGCAGCTGTGGGCCACCGGGCATCTCGGTCTCTCTACACGTAATCTCAGGGCTTCTCCATGGGTCTCTCTGCAGAGGCTAGCTTGGGCTTCCTTATAACATGACATCATCTGGCTGCAGAGCCAGTGTCCTTGACCTCAACTCGGAAGTGTCCCGGTGTCACTTCTACTGCATCCTATTGGTCATGAGTGCACTGTGAATGGAGGGGAGGAGTGTAAGGTCACACTTCCTGAAGAACATGTTGGATAAAAGATATTGTTGTGACTATCTTTGGAAAATACCATCTGCCACTGATCTAAAGCATGAGGAGCAGTTAAGTCGAGAAAGCAGAGGGACAGTTGGTGCAAAGGCCCTGGGGTAGAAGAGCATATCTGGCTCAGAACTGAGGAAGCATTCACGGACACAGTGGTGAATGAAACAAAAATCCACGTCCTTTAGGAGCTTATGTTCTAGTGGGAGCTTATGTTCTAGCTTATGTTCTAGCTCAAGACAGACAATAACTAAATACACAAATGCATAAACAGCACAATCTGGGGTTGGGAAGGTCATATATTGGGTGCTGTGATAGAGTGAGCTTAGAGGCTGGGGTATTATTTCAGGCTGGGAAGACCTTCCTAGCGAAGGTGGCCAGTGAGCTGACGTCTGTGGATGAGAAGGAGCTGGCCAGTCCTTCTTGCAAAGAACTAGGGAAAGAGTTTTTCCATTAGAGGGAACAGCATGTGCAAAGGCCAAGAGGCAGGGAAGGTCTTGGCAGTGTGACTGGAGCTTGGTGAACAAGTGGGCAAGCTGGTGCGACCTGATGTTGTATAGGGAAGGGGAGGCCAGATTTTGTAGGGCCCTGCAAGGGTTCAAGTGTGATAGGGGGCCACTGGTGGGGTTAAGCAGGGGAGTCGTGTTGCCCTGATTTTGTGATAAAGCTCCCTCTGTCTGCTGGGTGGAGAATGGAGAGCCGGGGCAGGAAAGGAAGCAAGGAGCCCTGGTGAGAGGTGATGGTGGCCTGAACCAGGATGGTCGTAAGCAGGTGACGCTGAGAAATGGATGGGACTGGGGGACAGAACCGACAGAACCCGGTGATTGGATGTGGAATGTGAGGAAAAGGAGAAGAAAGAGGACCTCAGGCTTCTGGTGAAGTTAAATCTTATTTTACAGCCCAGAGAAGTTAAGTGACCAGCCCACAGTCACAGAGCACATCCATGGTACTATCAGAAACAGAAGCCAGACCTCATGCCCAGAATCCAGTGTCGCCCTCTGGGCCTGGGATGCCACTGTCATGGGACCCTTGGTCCTCTCTGTGTCTCTCCTGCCCTACCCCTCCCATCACCTCCCCTCTCTCCTCCTGGGATGCTGGCGGCTCTGGCTGACGCAGGCCCAGCAGGTGTGCCTTGCCAAGCTGTCGACATGATGAACAGCCTCCCTTGGCCGAGCAGATAACGGTACACACACAGGTCAGGGGGGGCCCGTGTAGCCCATCCATCAGGCCCAGGAGCGGGCGGAGGGCCGGCACACCCTCTTGCCTGTTATCTGCCACGAATGTGTTTTTCCCCCAAGGTTAACAGGAAGAGTGACGGCCAGGCACCTGACATCAGCAGGGCTGGTGCTCGAAGGAGCCAGCCAGCACCGCCCCCCCCCCCCACTTCCTCAGCCTCTGAAGGCTCCTTCCAGCCTTCCCCAGAGGCAAGGCCTGGCCTCCTGGGTATGAAGTCGCTCAGAGCCACAGAGCTGCAGACACTTCAGGCCTTGAGCATCGAGTCTTTGAAGCTCAGATGTACCGAATCCTCCCGTCCTTTAGGCAGGATTGTGCGGCGGTTAAACACACGGACTCTTGGACCCTGCCTAGCCCTCTTGGGTTCACATCCCAGTCCTGCCACTTATTAGCTGTGTGATCTAAGTCAAGTTGCTTATCATCTCTGTGCTTCATTATGAAGATAACGAGGTTATCCGTTATCCATATCCATTATGGGGATAACCCCGGGTGGTGGTAGTGATGAAAGGAGCTACTCTTTGTGAAGTGCTTAGAACGTTGCCTGGCGCAGAGCACCTTGCTTGTGTGGGTAGAGAAAGAGTTCTTAAAGACACAGAGTCTTAAATTGTAAGTCATAGAGACACAGAACCTTAAGACCTTCGAATCTTCTTAGGGACATGAATTTTTCAGAATCTCCTTATCTTAGACTATTACAGTCACACCTGCAGGGGGCGTGCTGAGGGAGGGCTTAGCGGGGGTTGAACTCCGTAATTTCCATCTTCTCTTCTGTTCTTTCACAGGGACAATTGCTAGTGTCCCGATGAAATTGTCAGGTGTTCTGCAAGTATAATGTCAAGTCCCCCTTCCAACCAATTTATTGTACTCACATAGAAATTCTTGGGCATCCCCTGTACAGCACTTCACAGTCTCTATATATCTTTCCATCCACCCATCCATCCATCCATCTATCCCTCCATCCATTCATCCAGACATCCCTTCATCTCCCTCCTTCCTTTCTTCCACCCATCCACCCATCCATCCATCCATCCATCTATCCCTCCATCCATTCATCCAGACACCCCTTCATCTCCCTCCTTCCTTTCTTCCACCCATCCATCCATCCATCCATCTATCCCTCCATCCATTCATCCAGACATCCATTCATCTCCCTCCTTCCTTTCTTCCACCCATCCATCCATCCATCCATCCATCTATCCCTCTATCCATTCATCCAGACATCCCTTCATCTCGCTCCTTCCTTTCATCCACCCATCCACCCATCCATCCATCCATCCACCCTCTATCCACTCATCCATCTATCCATTCACCCAACACTATTTGAACATCTGTTACATACAAGGCACTGGGTTGGGTTATAAAGGGGTATGAATTGGCTTCAGTTTCCACGTGCTCTGAGCTTCCAGTCCAGCAGGCCAGAAAAGATACAGACACAAGCCAGCCAATACAAGATTGGCCGTATTCAGTAGGGATAAAAGCCACACAGAGTGACAGAAAGATAACTCTCCTTTCTGCTGGGGCTTCAGAGGTGACTTCATAAAGAAGGTGGGTCTTGAAGGGTCAAGAGGTGACTTCATAAGGAAGGTGGCTCTTGAAGAACCCTGTCTTGATGACATCACAGGTGGCTTCATGTTTCAAGGGTCTAGCGGGGAGGGGAGAGCCATTAATAGGGCTGGGGGGAGGAGAACTTTGGGGGGCGCTAAACCCCATTTAGTCCAACTGAATGGTGCTAAGAGGTTCCCTTCCAATACTGTGTGAAATACTGTTGCAATCCCTGCTTGCATACCTCTAGGCCAGAGAGGCTCACTATAAGATAAGAAGAAGGCTTCCAGAACCCCACTGTACTCTAGGAGTTTAACAGCCTTTCCAAACTTAATTTGACTCAGTCTTTTTTTCAAGACGTATCTTGAGGAACATACTCTGTGAAATGATGTTTTTTACCCTGCAAACTTTAAGAATACACCCCACCTTCTTCGATTTGTCCCCCCAGATCATAGCACATGGAGATGGGAGGGCAGGAGTGGGGGAGAAGCTATTTTCTCTGCTCTCGACTTTTCTAAGCATCTTCAGGAGCCACATCTCCTCCACGGTTCCTGGTCCTGCAAAGACAGCCCCTCCCTCTGGGTTTCCAGCTCCTTCCAGGCAGCCCCAGCTCCTGGGCTCTCATAACACCACTTCCTTTCTCTGTCCCTCTGACCTTTGGGTCCTTCCTCCCCCCCTCCCCCAGCATCCCATTCACATGCTGTGACACTTACTGTGACACCCATAAAAGAGGCTTTGGAAATGCTAACTTGGGGGATAAAATCTGTATACACATTCAAGCACGGAGGCCCTCAAAGATACAAATATCAGCTACTTCTGCTAGATGATGAAATAGTAATTAGGGCTTTTAGGGAATGAAAATAGTGCATCTCTTGTTTCACTCTAAAATGACCACATTTTTTCATAAATCTTGTCCTGGGAGGGCAGGCAATGGAGTTCACTCTGGTAACTTTACAAACTGTGCGAGTCGTTCATTCATTCATTCGACCAGCATTGAGAGCAGCTTCTTCCATTCTGTGCCGCATGCCTGGCACTGGGAGCGCAGAGATTTCTCCAGCTTGTAAAGAGATCCTTTCAATAATGTGTAGGATCAATGGGTCCTATATATTGAGAGCCCAAAGAGAGGCTGCCTATGTGGGACCACCTGGGAAGGCTTCCAGGAGGAGGTGATGCTGAATCTGAAGTTGAATAGAGTAGAATGAGGAGTGGAATCTGAAAAAGTATATAGAAATTACCAGGAAAGGGAACCCCTATAAGCATGGGGGCTCCAAAAACTAGCCTGGCTTTGGCCTTGACTCCTTGGGATGAGTCCACCTTCGGCCCAATAAGGAGGCAGAAGTAAACTGAGATGCTCTGGCTCCTAGGGCTTACTAGTGCTTACCACTTTCGCTAGGAGTTTGGGGTCCGTGGGAGGCACTCTGGGCCGGGAGTCAGACGACCCTGGAAGCAAGCCCAGTCCCCCCCCACCCGCAAGCAGATGACCTTGAGTAACTCACACCCCCTCTCTGAACCTCAGCTCCCTCATTGGTAAATTGGAGATAACAAGCTTACTGCACTGGGCTGATGGGAAGGGCAAGGGAGATGATGGATGGAGAAGTGCTCTGTAAGCTGGTAAGTGTTTTATAAACTGCAGAGTGCGGTGCATACTGTAAAACCTTACATACATGCATATGTTAGCTGCACGTCTTAGCCTAGGACACAGCCCACAACAGAGACAAAGAATTGCAGGACCAAATTATTCTGCCACCTTTGGAGCTTTGTCCCCCTGTCTCTTGAAATCGTTTGGGTCTTCCTGAGGCCCCTTATTCATATGCCATCACCCTGAGAAGTGTTAATCCTTATTGGCTAATACGTTAGTTAGTGCTGGCACTTTCATTAGCAGCAACACCTTTAGTTAGCAGCTAACTCCTTAACAGGAACCACCCAGCATTCAGCTGAGAGAAGAGCCTTCAGGAATGGGGCCAAGAGGGACTCTTCATGGTCTTGAGGCGGGGGGGGGGGGAGCAAAAAGGGGTTCTGAGAGGATAGAAGGTGGTCCAGGAGAGACGTCCTCGACAGGGCTGACAGTTGCCAATGGACAATTCCGTCACCTCTCCCTTAGGCTGAGCCCCCACCCCCCTCCATGTACCTGAATCATCTCTGCCATCTTCCATAGCAGAAAGCCTTGGACTTCCCACTGTAAGCCTCAGTTTCCTCCTCTACTAAATGGGCTACTCAACCCTCCTTTGGGGTCGCCATGACTAACACCCTGTTTTTCGAGTGTGCTGTGTATTTGTAGATGGTACATAAACGTGTCTCATTTTAATAGTGGTGCCGTTGTACCAGTCAGCTTATAAGTTTACTTATGTATTTTGGCTTTAAAAATGTTTTTGAATGTTCATAAGTTTATTTATTTGTTTTGAGAGAGAGAGCGCGCGAGAGCATGGGGGAGGGCAGAGAGAGAGGGAGAGAGAATCCTAAGCAGGGCTCGATCTCACCAACCGTGAGATCATGACCTGAGCCGAAATCAAGGGTCTGACCCTTAACCTACTGAACCATCCCGGTGCCCCCTCAGTCAGCTTAAGTATAAGTAAGTATAGTATAAGTAAGTAAGTATAAGTAAGTATAAGCTGTGGTAACAAATGAGCCTCCCCCAAATCTCAACGGCTGTCAACAATAAGGTTTCGTTTGCTCACGCTGCGTACCTGCATATCAGCCATGGGTTTGCTTTGATTCTACTCTGCAGACCAAGTGCCCCACGTGGCGACTCTGACAACTTCCATCCAGAGGATGGAAGTAGTTCTGCCCACGTTTTATTGGCCAAAGCAAGCCACATGGCCTGCCTGAAGCGTAATCCTCTGCACGGAGGCGCCTGGCCAGGAGGGCAATGAATATTTTTAAATAGCAATACAAGCTACTACGGTATTTATTTTAAGGTATGATCAAAAAATACATAGCTATGCATACATAAGTGTACATAGAGCAAGACAGGATGATGAAGGAAATGGGGCAGAATGTAAATAACTGATGAATCTGGGTAAAGGGGAGTCTGATGTTCCTGTAAAGTTTGAAAGCATATTAAAATTAATAGTTCCAGGGGCGCCTGGGTGGCTCTGTCAGTTAAGTATCTGACTCTTGATTTCGGCTCAGGTTATGATCTAATGGTTCATGAGTTAGAGCCCGGCATTGGGCTCTGCGCTGACCGCATGGAGCCTGCTTGGGGTTCTCTCTCCCTCTCTCTGCCCCTCCCATGCTCGCTCACTTGCTCTCTCTCTCTCAAAATAAATAAATAAATAAACATTAAAAAAATAAAAGCAACTGTTTAAAAAATTAATAGTTCCATCGCTTCTCGACCTTTTGGCTAAGATCATGTGTAAAAAATTAATAGTTCCGTATATAGGGCATATACGTATCATATCTGATACATATTCGTATATATCAGTACACATACATATATGTGTAGATGATCTATATCAGATCATATATATAAATGTGTCAGATCAAACCATGATGCCAAGACTGCTTAGGCAAGACACGCACAGAGAAAATAAAGACTAATTGAGCTAATGTAAAGAATATTGAATAATAGTACCTGCATGACATTTGTAAACGCAGGACTTGCAGGGTAGATGTTCGAGAAACCTTTGGTTAAGGTGTGTGGGGTTCCTCACGCTTCCTCAGGGGTCCTCTGGCTGGCAACCCTCCCTTCTCATCCATTCATCGTGGGTACCTGGGAGCACCTACTGTGTGCCAAGCCCTTGCAGGGCACAGAGGACACAGCACAGGATGACAGGCGGCAGCCACAGGCTCTCCTTGGAGCAGCTCACAGACTCACAGAGGTGTCAGATAGAAAAGGACACATGGCGGCAAGGGGCCCAGGGAGCCCAGCTGCCAGCTGGAGTTGCTGTCTGAGAGACTGGCTGTCCAGTGGCTCAGTGTGGGCAGTCAGCGTTGGGGGAACCACCTCATGTCTTGTGATTTGGGGTGTTCTAACAAGGAGCCCCTGTGTCCTTGGGTCTATGTGACAGTATGTGTGTGAGTGTGGGGGTGGGAGCAGAGAGGCAGGTGACGGCGTAAATACTGTACTTTCCTCTACTGCTTCTTGGATGCCAAGGTTTGTTGTCAGGGGGGCTGGAGAACCTCTTATTTTCTACATTAAAAACAACAGAAGGGCTGGGAGGGGCCGCAAGAGAACTTTTCAAGAGAGTACAAATGTTCACTTTCTTGCACGGTGATAGTTACACTTGCCAAAACTCATCGAAATGTACATTTGAAATGGGTATCTTGCATCATTTTTTGTTTTTTTTTTTTTTTATGTTTCTTTATTTTTGAGAGAGAGTGAGAGAGAGCAGGGGGAGGGGCAGAGAGAGAGGGAGACACAGAATCCGAAGCAGGCGCGAGGCTCCGAGCCGTCGGCACAGAGCCCGACGCAGGGCTCGAGCTCACGAACCGTCAAAGTCGGACACTTGACGGACTGAGCCCCCCAGGCGCCCCTGTCGTTGGTAAGTTACACCTCAATGAAGTTGGTTTACAAATTAAACGAAACTCTAAAAGCAGAGCAGTATGAAGATCGTGCATTTGTTTTGGAGAGGTTCAGAGAAGTTGAGTAACTTGCCCAAGGTCACACAGCTACTGAGGGGAGGAGCAGGACAGGGACCCTGGTGTGCCTGACTTCGGAAGTGGTGCTGTCCACTGGGATTAATACCTGCCCTTCATTTACCCACATAAACAAATGCATCTTCCATTCTGAAAGGCAGCACTCACAAATAGCACAAAATCTATCCTTAAAAGAAAGATTGCAGGATCAGGAAGGAGTTAAATGGTCCCAGAGTTCTGCCTTCTTCCTCCTCTGCCTTCTCACACACACAGATGCCGTTGTCCCTGACCCTAGTTGACCTCCGGTCCCTGGAGGGCCTCCTAGGAACCTTCCGTCTATTCCTGGGCCAGTCGAGCCTCCCTTGTTCTCAGCCTCTCTACTGCTTTCTGCCCTTGTCATACCCCCGCTAAAGATCCTCATGTTGTCCTTGGTATCTGTTCCTCCACAGTCTGGAAGGCTGGGAGGGGACCTTCACATCTGGGTGGGAGCCAGGGACCAAATTAGAGGGTTTATCATTGACCCTTTTCATGGGTGAAATGAGAAGGCTCAGAGAGGTACAGAAGCTGCCTAAGGTCACACAGATTGCGTGGGTTAGAGTCGAACCCACCAAATTCTGTCTGATTCCAGATCCCGGTCCCTCGCTCAGGAGGCCAGGAGGAGGCTGAGTCATGGGGACGGGCATGGAGGGGAGACAGAGAGTATGCGAGATCCTAACTGCCCCCCCCCACCCCAACTCCAGAACCAGCTCTGCTCTGTCAACGGCTGAGAAACCCCCAGTCCCCGAAGGGACGGGGCTGCTGGGGCCTTTTGCTGAGTGACGGCAGACCACATTTTTCTTAATCTAAATTGAAAACTGCTCAAGTAGAAAAATCATTTCACTGCTTCATCTCAGAAAGGAAAAGAAGAAGAGAGAAGGGGGTGGGGGGTGCGGCGGGAAGAAAGGCTGGTGGTTGTGAAGGGCTGAGTCCCTACGTGTCCTGAGTCTGCAGCTGGCTTCACCCCAGCCCTGCCCCAGCTGGCCTCCCACAGCCCTAGGGCTCCAGGGACTGGGTCTGCCAGGCTGCTGATACAGTCAGCCAACAAATGCTAAGAGCCCCACTAGGCACAGGAGACTTGGGCTGGGCTCTGGGGACGATAAATCACTGTCAGGGGCAGCTGGTGTCCTTAAGGGGCTTCGAGTTCCTCCTCTCCCTCCTTTCACTTATTCCTTCCTTCAACAAATATTTATTGAAGACCTAGCATGTGTCTGGCACTGTTCCAGATGCTTGGGATATAAAAATGGTCCTTGCCCTCCTGGAATACCCTGTCTAGTGGAGAAGACAAATGATCGGGTAAATAGGGAGGAACAGGCTGAATTCAGCTTTGAAGGAACATAAAGAGAGGGATGAGTGGTTATGCCTCGGACACGGGTGGGGATTGTGAGTTAGGCTGGGCAATCAGGGAGGGTCTCCTGGAGGGAGTCCTGCCTCAGCAGAGACACGGAGGGCGGGCAGGAGTTTTTCAGGCAAAGGCAAAGGGCGGTCAGTGCTGGGAGTGGAGTAGCACCTTCAGAAGAGAAGGAAGTGCTGTGTAGGGCAGACCTTTAAGCCAGGCCGTTTGGGTTTAAATCCCGGCTCTGCTATTAACTAGCTGTGTGATCTTGCACGAGTTGACTAACCTATCTGTGCCTCAGGTTTTTCACTTATAAACCTAGGGTTGTTGTGAGAATTAAGTAAGTTGGCATATATGATATGCTCAGAACGATGCCTGGCATGCGATTTTTAGCTAGTAAGCAAACAAAAAGCCTCCGTACGTACAAAGTCCCCGAGACAGGGAACTACAAAGGGAGGGATGGGAGAAAGGTCTTGAAACAAGCTCAACCCTCGAACAAACACAAACCACGTACACTCTGTGGAGCCCGCACATAGCAGCAGAAGGGCATAGGGTAAGTTCCCGCATCTTCCAGAAAATCATAAGAAACATGTGTTGGCACTTGAAACCCTTCTCTGGACGTCGTTCCCACAGCCTGGGGAAGTAGCCACGGTTACCTTACTTAACAGGAGCACACTGAGACCCAGAGAGGCCAAGTGACTAATCCAAAGTCACACAGCTGGGCTTGAGCCTAGGTTTGGCTAACTCCAGAGTTAAAGTTTCTTGTCGCTCTGCTCTCCTGCCCCGTCTCTGAGATGGGACAGAATAGGGTTTGTGTCTAGGTGTGACAGCTGTGTGTCAGATCTCGGACTTAGCCATGTCACACAGGAAGGAATTCATAAGCTGCAGCCTAGGTAGGGTAGCCATTTAATACCTTGCCTAAGCGGAGTCACTTTGGACAGTGAAAGGGGCACGATTCACATTTGTACCAGGGCGACGTGTATAAACCGGGACCCAAGGTCACCTCCACCATAGAGAAAGGGCAGGTTTGGGATTGAGAGCATGGGCAGGTAGACCTGGCTGGCTGAGTGCCCTTGGGCAAGTCATTTAACTTCTCTGAGCCTCAGTTTCCCCACATGAGGGGCAATGATACCTACCTCCTGGCGCTGTGGGGATTCAGTGAGGTGACGACATGGCTTCCTCAGCATAAACTTCCGTGAATGCTGGACATCCCTGTCCAAGATGCAATCAGTGGGATTCTCTTTACTCTCTTCCAGTCTGTCTCTTAACCATCTCCCTGTGTTTCGTGTTTCCCCCTCCATTCTCCCTACTTCTGTTAGGACCCAGGTCTAGTCTGATTTGCTGTGTGTCCTCAGGCAAATACCTTCCTGTGTCTGGGCCTGCTCTGCCTTTCCAACTAGAATGTGTTGACAAAGCTGCTGGGGTCCCACCTCTCTTCCCTTCCTCCCTCAGCTGGCCTCCCTGCCCTGTCATCCATCCCCAGACTCATTTTACAGGTCAGTTCCCTTTAATTAGCGAGGCTCTGAGCCTTTTCCCTCACAAAATGGAAACTCTGCAGGTTCATCAAAATCTCATTAACCTCCATCCCCTAGTGGCCCTGCGGGGGTCAGGCCCACCTCAGGCTGGGGGAAGCCACCTCCCAGCAAGTGGGGGGCGGGAGGGGGGGCGGGCAGGTCTGTCCGGGGTGGGGGTGGGGACTCTGGTGTGCCGGTCCCCAACAATACCCTGGCCACAGCCCCCAGCCCTGTCAGCCCTTGCCCGAGGGGGTCAGGGGAGAGAGGTGGAGCCTCAGCACTTTAATTTGAAAACTTTCCAGGGGACCGAGGGACATCGGGAGCCGAAGGAAACGACTGACTTCAAATGAATTAATACTTGGCTTGTGGCTGGCAATTTTCTCCGATTTCACGTCACCTGGCTCTTCTTCTTCCTCTCATTATTTTTTGGAGGGTGACGCTGTCTTCTCTGTCACGGTCCTAATTTTTAGTCCGGGACTCTTCTCTGCCTGGCTTTGAGCAAAGCAGTACTCACCTACTGGCCTTGCTCATGGGAGCAGCCACTCGGGGGGGGGGGGCGCTTAAGAGTGGGGCTGTGCCCGTGGGGTTCTGGGGCCCCCGCACTGTCACCTACTTACTGTGGGGCCTTGGGCAAATGGCTTAGCCTCTCTAAGCCTCATTTTCCTCACCTACTCTGAAAATAAAATGAGATAATATATTTAGTACCTGGCAACCACTCTGAAAAAAGCTGTGGCGGTTTCTCATAATGTCAAATGCACCCTTTTGTATTGCAACAACCCCGTGCTAACATATGTATTCAAGAGAAATGAAAGCTGGGGCGCCTGGGTGGCCCAGTCGGTTAAGCGTCGGACTTTGGCTCCGGTCAGGACCTCGCAGTTTGTGGGTTCGAGCCCCGCCTCAGGCTCTGTGCTGACAGCTTGAAGCCCGGAGCCTGCTTCGGATTCTGTCTCCCTCTCTCTCTGCCCCTCCCCTGCTCACACTCTGTCTCTCTGTCTCTCTCAAAAATAAACATTAAAAAAATTTTTTTTAAAGAGAAATGAAAGCAGGGTGCCTGGGTGGCTCAGTCAGTTGAGCGTCAGACTTCGGCTCAGGTCACGATCTCGCGGTCCGTGAGTTCGAGCCCCGCGTCGGGCTCTGTGCTGCTAGCTCAGAGCCTGGAGCCTGTTTCAGAGTCTGTGTCTCCCTCTCTCTCTGACCCTCCCCCGTTCATGCTCAGTCTCTCTCTGTCTCAAAAATAAATAAACATTAAAAAAAAAATTAAAAAAAAAAAAAAGAGAAATGAAAGCTTATGTCCGCCAAAGACCTGTATGCAAATGTTTATAATGGCTCTACTCGTCATTGCCCTGAACTGGACACAACCTAAAGGTTCATCGACTGGTGAATGGACACATAAATAGTGCTTCATCCATACATTGGAATACTACTTGGCGTAAAAAAAAAAAAAAAAAAGAAAAGAAAAGAAACAAACTATTGATAGTCACAACAGCATAGACGAGTCTCAAAAGCATTCTGCTATGTGAAAGACGCAGAATCTTCTTAATCTCAAAAGGTTAAATACCAAATGATTCCTTTTCATGACAGTCTGGAAACGGCCAAGCTGTAGGCACAGAAATCAAACCAGGAGCCTAGGATTGGAGGAGGGGATCTGTTGTGAAGGGGCACAAGGCAACTTTCCGGGGTGATGAAAATGTTCTATATCTTGATTGTGGCGATGGTTGTACATGTCTGTCAAAAGTCATCCGACTGCACACTTTAAAAGGAGAGATTTTATTGCGTGGAAATTATACCTCAATGGACCGGTTAAAAGTGTTAGCCAAGGGGCGCCTGGGTGGCTCAGTCGGTTGGTTAAGTGCCAGACTTCGGCTCAGGTCATGATCTTGCAGTTCATGGGTTCAAGCCCCACGACGGGCTCTGTGCTGACCGCTCGGAGCCCGGAGCCTGCTTCGGATTCTGTGTCTCCCTCTCTCTTTCTGCCCCTCCCCTGCTCACGCTCTCCCTCTCTCTCTCTCAAAAATAAACAAACATTACAAAGTTTTTTAAAAAGAGCTCTCCATTGTCTTTCCAATGAGCTTTCGATCAAACCCCAAAGCCTTACTCTGCCCAACAGGCTGTGCAGTGTGGGTCCCCACCGTGAACCCCACTCCCTGCTTGCCCCCTCCACCCACACAAGCCTCCTTCCAGTTCTGTGAGCAGATGTGGCTCTTTCCGGCCGTGCGGTCTCTGCCCTTGAGGACTCCTCTGCCTGGGACGTCCTTCTGCAGGCCTGGCTCCATCCTGTCCTTTGAGCCTCTGCTTTTATGTCACCTCTTGTGAGAGGCCCTCCCCAAACGCCCACCCCTCGATTATTTACCATCTCTGTGCCCGGGGTGGAGGTGGGGGCTCTCTATAACCCTCCTGCGTGCTTTGTAATGGTTTGTTTGGGGGCTGGTCCTTGATCCCTGCTTAGTCTGAGACTTCCTGTCGGGGAAGAGACGGGGCCTGACCTGCGGGCACGTCCCAGGGGCCCAGTCCAGTGCTTGGCGCATACAGGGAGTTAATACACGCTTGCTGAGTCAGTACCCGAACCTCGGTTTCCGGTTTAGAAGTCGGGCTCTCACACATGTCCTCGGGCACCCCTCGGGCTAACTTGGCAAGGACCGTAGGCTCAGCGGCGAGCCCTCCAGCTGAAGAACTTGGAGGATGGATCTGGTTGCCCGCGTCACATGGCAAGTCCCGACAGAGCTGAGACCCGTCACCACCTTTTTTGTGCCCTTTCCCACCTCCCCGGGTCAGCTAAGCCTGCCTCTGCATCTCAACCATCTTCTTCTAGTTGTTGTTGCTCTGAAGCATAAATTAAGCACCTTAAAACCAAAGTGCACAGTAGGATGAGTTTTTCGTTAGGTATACACTGACCCGACCCGCCCCCTGACTGAGATGTAGGACGTTCCAGCATCTTAAAACCCCCATGATGGATCCCTCCTCATGGCTACCTTCTCATTTCTGTGACCACGGTTGGGCTGCTTTTGAGCGTCACATAAATGGACTCGTCAGAATGTGCCCTCGTGTCTGGCTTCTCTCCACACAGTGGAGGAGATCCGTCCACGTTGCTGGCCACAGCAGGAGCCTGTTTTTTTCATTGCCATATAGTATTCCATCGTATGAGTATATCACGATTTGTTGACCCATTCTGTTGATAAGCACTTGTGTCGTTTCTAGGTTTTGGCGATTGTGAATCAAGCTTCTAGGAACACGCCTCTGGGAGATGTAAGCCTTCATTTTGCCCCACAGAATGGCTCGGTCGCCGTGTAGGCATGTGGTCGGCTCTCCTAGATGCCGACAGATAGTTTTCCGGAATGGTTGTGCCTTGCACATTTTAGGAACCTAGCAGCTTCCGGCCTTCCTGAAATCGGATAATCTCCGGTTAGTCTCAGAGCTACTCCTCTGCCGGGCACTGGGACCCTGAGCCACCCTGCTCCATTAGCAGTCACTGCAGGGAGGGGGGGGTCAAATTGAGCGGCTGTGCAGACCTTTCTGTTGGGAGGCCGGCCGGCTCACTGAGCCCGGCAAAGGTTAGGCCGCCTTGCATTTTCCCCTCCAATGATCTCAGCTCTTAGGGGCAATTAGCCGTCAGTGGAGCAGGGAGCTCAGAATACTAACCAGCCCTGGTGTATTCTGGGGGGCGTATTCTGCCATCCACCTAGGCTGAGGCCCTGCCTGGCATATATGGGGTAACTGTGTGGGGGTCCAGGTGAGGGAACATTCATTATTATGGCTGCCCCTGTGCATTTTGTTAGTGTCCTGGGTCACCAGACCCTCTTCGGTGGGGAAATGAGAGCAACATCTGATGCCATTCCGCTGCTGCAGAAGGCTCGTCACCACTCGTGGCTGCTGCTTGCCTCTCCCCCGCTACATGGTGCTTCTTCGTTCAGCGTAGTGCTATTTGTAACAGCCCTAAATTGAAAATAAGTTAGAAGTCCAAGGGGCGCCTGGGTGGCTCAGTCAGTTAAATTTCCGGCTTCAGCTCAGGTCATGATCTCACGGTTCATGAGTTCCAACTCACAGTTCCACACGGTCAGTGCAGAGCCTGCTTGGGATTCTCTCTCTCTCTCTCTCTCTCTCTCTCTCTCCCCCTCTCTCTCTGCCCCTCCCCCACTCGCTCACGCTCTCTCAAAATAAGTCAATAAACTTAAAAAAAAAAGTCCATTGGAAGGACTAAGTAAATTATGTCACAGCTAATTGAATATATAATGGATACTCTGCAGCCATTGCGTTCGGGAATAAGGCGCACTGGCATCGTGGAACCCTGAGGAGACGCCCCGAGAAAGGTTACTCTTGCCAAAAACTCATACCCTCAGTCTAGTCATGAGGAGGTATCGGACAAACCCAAATTGATGGACAGTCTACAAATCAGCCGACCGGTGATTTTCAAGTGTCAAGGACGTGAAAGACGAGGTAAGACTGGGAAGTTATCACAGAATGAAGGAGACCAAGGAGACATCACAAATCGATTCAATGGAGGATCCTGGAACAGCAAAAGGACATCACATAGTGGAAAACAGGCAAAATTTGAATTCGATCTGAAGATTACGGTCAACTCTTGAATAACATCGGTGTGAACTGCGTGGGTCCGCTTATACGGGCAGGTTTTTTTCAATAAATACAGCACAGTACTGTAAATGATTTTCTTTTCTTTTTAAAATATTTGTAATGTTTGTAATGAGGGAGGGAGATTGACAGGGCGCGAGCAGGGGAGGGGCAGAGAGAGAGGGAGACACAGAATCCGAGGCAGGCTCCTGCCTCTGAGCTGTCAGCACAGAGCCCAATGCGGGGCTCGAACTCACGGACCTTGAGATCATGACCTGAGCCGAAGTCAGACGCTCAACCAACTAAGCCACCCAGGCGCCCCTGTAAATGATTTTCTTAAAAACGTTTTCTTTGCTTTAGCTTTCTTTATTGCAAGAATACTGTATATAATACATATAACATACAAAATATGTATTAATCGACTGTTTATATTATTAGTAAGGTTTCCAGTCAACAGAAGGCTATTAGTACTTAAGTTTTGGGCGAGTCAAAATTATATAAGGATTTTTGACTGTGCAAGGGGTTTGGCATCCCTAAACATTCCCTCCCTCATGTTGTTCAAGGCACCAGTGATCATTTCTGGCCTTCAATAATTATTCTATGATTACATAACATGTTGACATCAGGGGAAGCTGGCTGAGGAACAAAACGTACTATCTTTCTGCAGCGTTTCTATACATTTAAACATATTTCAGAATAAAAATTAGCAGAAAAGATGATAGTGTCGATCTGAGCTTCTTAACCTTTGCTGTGCCACAGACTTTTTAGGTAAGACCCACGGACACTTTCTCTGAACGATGGATTTAAACCCACAAAATAAAATGTTTAAGCCTTCCGAGAAAGCCATCTTCAAATACAGGTTACCGAAATATCTTAAAGTTTCCGATAGAATAATACACATACCCCTTTATTAACACATTCAGGAACAGGATCTTGAGTCAGTGGGATAACCATTGTAACTTCAAAGTAGCGACGAGCGTGAACAGATTTCGAGGTATCTGCAATAATTACCATTTGATACGAAAACATCGGTCATCGCTACCGATGGTGAAGTCACAGGCACTGCTGACACCACCGTGTCTCGTTGCTGACAGTCAAGTCGGAGAAAATTTGAAATTTCAGTTAGAGGTTAGGGAAAATAAGAATGGATTTTTTTTTTTTCCCATTCAAATCCGTGGACCCCCGTGAATTCTATTCGTAGTTTGGTCGTATCTATTACACCCCTTAGTGCAAATGTATATGTATTGAACCGGAGAGAAGCTCATAATATATCGGAAATGGGGGAAAAGAAGGCTAGAAAGCAATCTGTACAGTAGGATTCCAGTTTTGTAAATTAAAAATGTGTGTGTGCGTTATGGATTCGTGCAACAAGAATTCCACGATCGTCTGCCTGGAGCGAGACTCTGGGACTCCAACAATGGAAAAGACAGACATGGTTTTTACCTTCCCAGAACTGAGGAGCTGGGAGCATTAACGACTCGGCAACAGCAGGTTAAGTGATTATTTGGTCTTCCTTCTTCTTGTCTGCATTTTCTAATTTTTCGAAGCAAGCACGAATTGTGAGTGAAATAAAACGTTTTTTAAAAGAAAGAAGAAGACGGGGCGCCTGGGTGGCGCAGTCGGTTAAGCGGCCGACTTCAGCCAGGTCACGATCTCGCGGTCCGTGAGTTCGAGCCCCGCGTCGGGCCCTGGGCTGATGGCTCAGAGCCTGGAGCCTGTTTCCGATTCTGTGTCTCCCTCTCTCTCTGCCCCTCCCCCGTTCATGCTCTGTCTCTCTCTGTCCCAAAAATAAATAAACGTTGAAAAAAAAAAATTTAAAAAAAAAAAAAGAAAGAAGAAGAAATTCACTCCCAGCTGAACGCTGTCTGTAGGTAACACATTCCATTGTCCCTACCTCGGCCTTCTCATGCCCCACGGAATGGAATCCCGCCTCAGTGTCCCACAACAGCCTCTAGGGACAGGCAGCTGTGGATCTTCAGGCTTTTCTTCTTCCAGCTGACCTCCCCCAAGTCTTTTGACGATTCCTCACCCCAAATCATCTCAGGCCTTTTCACCATCACATCGAGCTTTCTTTGGACCCACCCTGGTTTTTCTACACTTCTGTTATAGTGTGAAATTGAGACCCAAGCTCCAGACTTAGGTTGCAAGGAGACTATCACCTCCCTCCTTCTAGACACCATACTTCTATTTATGCAGCCTAAGACAAAAATTATTTTAAAAATAGCTTTATTGAGCTTTAACTCTCATGCCATATGTATTAGTTTTCTACCACTACTGCAACAAATTACCACACATTTAGTGGCTTAAAATAACACAGATGTATCATCATCCTACACTTCTGTAGATCAGAAGTCTGACACGGATCTCACTGGGCTAAAATGAAGATGTTAGCAGGGCTGTGTTCCTTTCTGGAAGTTCCAGGGGAGAATCTACTTCTTTACCTTTTCCAGCTTCTGGAGCCTGCCTGCGTTCCTTGGCTCATGGGCTCCTTTCTTCCATCTTCAAAGTGAGCAACCCTGGGACAAGTCCTTCTTACAACGTCAGCTTTTTTGTTCTCTCCTCAGATCGCTCTTCTAATTTTTAAGGTTTCTAGTGATTACATTGTGCCCAACGGACCTCCTTTATTTTTTTTTAAATGCTTATTTATTTTTGAGAGAGAGAGACAGAGTATGAGCAGGGGAGGGGCAGAGAGAGAGGCAGACACAGAATCCGAAGCAGGCTCCAGGCTCTGAGCTGTCAGCACAGAGCCCGACGCGGGGCTCAAACTCACGAACCATGAGATCATGACCTGAGCTGCAGTCGGACACGTAACCGACTGAGCCACCCAGGTGCCCCCGACCTCCCCTGTTATAAAGTCAGCTGATCAACAGTCTTAATTTTACCTGCAATCTTAACTCATCTCTGCCATGTAACCTAACATAGTCACAGGGTCTGGAATTAGGAACAGACACCTTTGAGGAGCCGTTACTCTGCCCATCGCACCGTACAATTCATTATTTAAAGCGTACCACTCAATGGTTTTGAGTTTATTCACATAGTTGTTGAAACCAACACCAAAAGCAGTTTTAGAACATTTTCAGCACTCCAGAAAGAAAAACTGTACCTATTAGCAGTCACTCCCATTTCTTCCCAATGCCACACAAGCCCTTCCCCGACCCTGACCTGGGCAACTACTTTCTGCCTCTATAGATTTGCCTGTTCTGAACACTTCATATAAATGGAATCATTCAATATGCGGTCCTTCGTGACTGGCGTCTTTCACTCATAATACTATAGCATGTATCAACATTTTCTTCCTTTTTACTGCCTAATAATATTCCATTACATACATATACCATGTTTTACTGCTCCATTCGGTTGATGGACATATGGGTTGTTTCCACTTTTTGACTACTATGAATAATCTTCCTATAAACATTTGTGAGCAAGTTTTTCTGCAAGCATGTGTTTTCATTTCTCTTAGATATACATGTTGGATTAGAATTACTGGGTCCTAGGGTGACTCTGTGTTTAGCATGTTGAGGAATTATCAGATTGTTTTCCAAAGCAGCTGCACCATTTTACATTCCCACCAGCAATGTCTGAGGATTCCAATTTTGCCATATCTTCACCGACACTTGTTATTATCTATCTTTAAAAAAGTTTTTTTTTTAATTTTTTTTCAACGTTTAATAAAAAAGTTTTTTTAAGTTTACTTGTTTATTTTGGGGGAGGGGCAGGGACGGGCAGAGAGAGAATCCCAAACAGGCTCCACAAGGCCAGTGCAGAGCCTGATGTGGGGCTCAACCCCATGAACTGTGAGATCGTGACCTGAGCCAAAACCAAAAGTCAGACACGTAACCAACTGAGCCACTCAGGCGACCTTAATTAAAGCTGTCTTAGTAAGCATAAAGTAGTATCTCCTGGGGTTTATTTGCATTTCCCTAATGGCTAATGATACAGATTATCTTTTCGTGTGCTTTTAAGCCATTTATATATCTTTGGAGAGATGCTTATGCCGATACTTTTCCCATTTTAAAAATTGAGTTAGTTATTTTATTATTGAACTGTAAAAGTTCTTATACATTCTGGACCCAAGTCCTTTATCAGATGTGTGATTTGCAAATATTTCCTCCCATTCTATGCATCGTCTTTTCACTTTCTTGATGGTATCATTTACAGTAAAATGTTTTTAGTTTTGATAAAGTTAAATTTATCTGTTTGTTGTTGTTGTTGTTGTTGTTGTTGTTGTTATTTTTGCTTTTGGTATTGTATCTAAGAGACTAGGCTCTTACCCAAAGTGATGAAGATTCGCTCCTATAATTTCTTCTAAGGGTTTTATAGTTTTAGTTCATACACTTAGGACAATGTGGCATTTTGAGTTAATTTTTGTATATGGTGTGAGGCAGGGGTCCAACTTCAGTATTTTGGGGGTGCATATCCAGTTGTTCCAGCACCATTTGTTGAAAAGACAATCTTTTCCCACTGACACATTTGTTGAACACCAATTTACCAGAAATGTCAGGGTTTATTCCCAGACTCTCAGTTCTGTTCTTCTGATCTGTATGTCTATTCAGTACCACACTGTCTTGATTAATGTCGCTTTCTAGTAAGTTTTGAAATCAAGAATTGTGACTCCTCTGATTTGGTTCTTCTTTTTCAAGATTGTTTTGACTATTTGAGGCATCTTGAAAAAAAAATTTTTTTTTGAATTTTAGGAATATCTTGTCATTTTCTGGGGAAAAATTCCTAGCTGGAATTCTGATAGGAATTGCATTAAATCTGTATTTCAGTTTGGGAAAATTTCCATCTTAATAACATTAAGCCTTCTTAAGAACATGGAATAGGGGCAGGTAGGTGGCTCAGTCAGTTAAGTGTCTGACTTCGACTCAGATCATGATCTTGTGGTTTGTGAGTTTGAGCCCCGTGTTGGGCTCTGTGCTGACATTTCAGAGCCTGGAGCCCCCTTTGAGTTCTGTGTCTTCCTCTCTCTCTGCCCCTCATCTGTTCACACTCTGTCTCTCTCTCAAAAATAAACATTAAAAAAAGAAAAACACCATGGAATAAACATGGGTTGTTTTTCTATTTATTTAGGTCTTTAAATTTCTTTCAACAACGTTTCATACTGTTTAGACTACCAGTTTTTCATGCTTTTGTTAAGGTTATTCCTAAGGATTTAATCTTTTTGCTGCTATTGTAAATGGGATTCTTTTCTTAATTTCATTTTTGGATTGTTCATTGCTTGTGTATAGAAATACAATGAATTTTTTAAACTTGATCTTGGATCCTGTGACTTTGCTAAATTTATTTATGAGTTAGAATATTTCTTTTTAACATAGATTCCTTGGAATTTACTATATACAAGATCATATCATTTGCAAATATAGAGAGTTTTACTTCTTCCTTTCCAGTCTGAATGCCTTTTATTTCTTTTTCTTGCCTAATTTCCATGGCTAGGATCTCCAGTATAATCTTAAAGAGAAGTGGTGAGAGCAGACATCCATGTGTTGTTCCTGATCTCAGCGGGGAGATACATCTGGTCACATTAAGTATGTCAGGTGTGGATTTTTTGTAGATGGCCTTTAGCAGATGGAGGAAATTCTTTTCTTTTTTTTCTTTTCTTTTTTTTTTGAGGAAATTCTTTTCTATTCCAAGTTTATTGAATGTTTTTATCATGAAAGGGTGTTGTATTTTATTCCATGTTTTTCTGTATCTACTGAGATGATCATGTGGTTTTTGTCTTTCATTCTATTGGTATGGTGGATTATATTGTTTTCCTGTATTAAACCAACCTTGTATTCCTAGGATAACCCCACTTGATCATAGCATGTAGTCCTTTTTATATGTCGTTCAATTTGCTTTGCTACTATTTTGTTGAGGACTTTTATATGTGTGTTCCTAAACGATACTGGTCTATAGTTTTCTTTCTTTGTGCTATCTTTAACAATCACCTCTTAGAAAGCCACATCACAGTGTTGACAGCAATTGTGTTGTCAGAAATTCCCTCCTGCACGAGTCTAGATGTTGGCAGATCCGGATTGGCTCCAGTGTTGACACAATCACACACTGTAATCTTGAACTTGCCCTCTGCGGACCTCAGTCTCCTGTTCTGTAATTACAAGGTTGTAAACTCTTCAGAGTCATAGAGTCCATGGCTGGAATGTACTTCCAGGCCTGTGCTCTTCCCCTGGGACCAAGTCTGAAAAGGTCTTCATTGTCCCCACTGATAAATAAAATAGGTCAGTGTTTAAAAACAAAGCATATATAGGGGCGCCTGGGTGGCGCAGTCGGTTAAGCGTCCGACTTCAGCCAGGTCACGATCTCGCGGTCCGTGAGTTTGAGCCCCGCGTCGGGCTCTGGGCTGATGGCTCAGAGCCTGGAGCCTGTTTCCGATTCTGTGTCTCCCTCTCTCTCTGCCCCTCCCCCGTTCATGCTCTGTCTCTCTCTGTCCCAAAAATAAATAAAACGTTGAAAAAAAAATTAAAAAAAAAAAAAAACAAAGCATATATAAACATGTACATGAATCACCAAGGAGTCTCATTAAAATGCAGATGCTGATTCTGTGGGTCTAGGGAGGGTCTTCTTTTTTTTTTTTTTAATTTTTTTTTTCCAACGTTTATTTATTTTTGGGACAGAGAGAGACAGAGCATGAATGGGGGAGGGGCAGAGAGAGAGGGAGACACAGAATCGGAAACAGGCTCCAGGCTCCGAGCCATCAGCCCAGAGCCTGACGCGGGGCTCGAACTCACGGACCGCGAGATCGTGACCTGGCTGAAGTCGGACGCTTAACCGACTGCGCCACCCAGGCGCCCCTAGGGAGGGTCTTCTTACCAGCTCTTTGGTGACTCTGAGGTTGCTGATCCACGGACTCCACTTTGAGTAATTCAGGAACCAGAATATTGTTTCCCAAACTTCGGTCACGTGAGTACCAACTTCATATTTTTTTTCCATATTCTTCTTCCCTCTATACTATGAGAAATTGTTTTCTCTTAATTGACTAGCAATCAAATAGCTTCTCTAGGCAAAATTTGGATTCATTCTAGGCAATGATACACGTAAAATCATAGGTTTCACGGGCTAGTTATATTTTTTCCTAATATATACTGAACATACCTATTCAAATGAGAAAAGTCCATTTGCATATAGCCAGAAATTATCTTAGGTACCCCTGACCCATGCACCCCCATGGCAGGTGTCGCATTAGAACTTCCAAGGGGTTGAGAATGTGGTTCTCGCCCTTTAAACACCATCGCATTTAACTGGACACTTTTGACTTGCATTTCATGATTTTGCCCCATTGTTCTCTGCTGCAATTTGGCCAGTGGTTCCCGTCTTTTCCTCTATTATCTACTCTGATTAACTCAGCTGCACCTGTCAGCCTTTATTCCTGCGAGTGCGTAGAGCGAGGCGTGCTGGAGACGTTGTTAAAATGCATGAGTTTGATCATATTCACTCTTTCGGGTCCTGAGTGCAGGGGACGGAGTCTCTGGGCCCCGCATCTGGGCTGCATTCCGCAGGCCTGGGGCTCGTGGTCCTAAGCGAGGACGTCTGTGGGAACCCGCCAGACCAATCTGCAGCTTTGCCTGGTGAACATTGTCAGCGGCATGGCTCGGCTGGGTCCCTGAGGGCCTGTGAGTTTCCTCTTGGGCTGTCTGCAGGAAGTAGGGACCAGCCTGTGCAGTACATTTACCTGTATTCTCCAGGAGCAGCGTTTATGAAGGTAGACCAAAGCTGGCCTGGGGAACTTGAATTCCTCTTGTTTCTCTCTGTACCTGTAGGAGAAATCACTTAGCCTCGGTGAGCCTCCTTTTCTTCATCTATAAAACGGGGATAATAGTGACTTGCGCATGAGATAGGAGGTGCAGTAGTGGAAAGTGCAGGTTTTGATGTCCTGCAGCCTGGTTCTGTCATTTACGATGTGTGTGATGCCCGTCTCCTCTTCCGTAAAGTGGAGAGATAACAATACTCACAGGAACACTAGGAGGATGAGGTGGTTTTGAACCGGTGGCTGGTGTAGAGTGAATGCTCAGTAGATGGCAGAAATTACTAGAATCACTGCCGTCATCATTATTATCATGTGAAGTTTGTAGCAAATCTGGAATATTTTGATACTTAACATTAGCTCCATCTCCCTTCCTTCCTTCCTTCCTTCCTCTCTTCTTTCCTGTCTTCCCATCTTCCTTTCATCTCCACTTCTTACCTTTCTAGATGCATCTGATTGTAGCTGCGAAGGGGCAGCGGGAGCTTAAGTTGGAAAATTGGATCGGGGTCAGATACTAGAGGGACTTGAATGGCAGGAGAAGGAGCTTGATCGTCAGTCTAAGGGCAATAGGGAGCCACTGAGAGTTGCAAAGCAGAAACAGGACGTAGTGAAAGTGGAAAGGAAGCTGGCAGCACAGATCGGGAAAGAAGCTGGAGCCACAGACCTGAGACAACCAGAGGGTAGGGAAGGAGGGGCTACATCTCGGCTCTATTCCCTACTCTTTTTTTTTTTTTTTAATTTTTTTTAACGTTTATTTATTTTTGAGACAGAGAGAGAGACAGAGCATGAAGGGGGGAGGGGCAGAGAGAGAAGGAGACACAGAATCGGAAGCAGGCTCCAGGCTCCGAGCCATCAGCCCAGAGCCGGACGCGGGGCTCGAACTCACGGACCGCGAGATTGTGACCTGAGCTAAAGTCGGACGCTTAACCGACTGCGCCACCCAGGCGCCCCTCTATTCCCTACTCTTATCTGGCCCACAGAACCCAGGCGCAGTGCCCTACCTTGCTGTGAGACCTCAGACAGTGCCTAACCTCTCTGAACCGGCAGTAAAGATGATCCTAGGCCTTGAGGACGCCTCCAGGTCTCCGTCATCTTCCAGGCTGCTCCCCGTGCCGAGATTAATTTGTTTACTCCCTTGCCTGGAGATGAACTGAGAGAACTAATCGCCCATCAGCCACGGCTCCCCCAACCCTGCACCGCCCCGCCCCGAATGTCCGTTTTCTGGCAAAATATGTCCTTGCGGCCGCCAAGGCTGTTTGGAAAATGCTAATTTTACCCTCGAATTAAAATTTGTTCCCTTACCCTCGTTTTCATAAAAATGAAGCATCCAGAAACATTGCCACGGCACGGAGGAGAAAGATCTGACATAATTTTTTAAATGCCTTCAATCACACCGCCTTCTGAACACTGCATCCTCTCACCCTGACCCCCCCTCCCCATCTTCCCACCCCCTGAGGCAGCATTTACATTTCTTAATAACCCCTTATTAATATTCATGAGAAGGGGCGGGTAATAATGGCTGAGCACACCGCACTAATTCAATTTCCACCGCCTCGGCGTGTTTACTTAATCACCAAGGGACCCGGGTTACTCAGTACAATTATTTATTCGGAATTAGATCTGGAGGCATCTGGACTGGAAGCAGGGAACCAGGAGCAAAATGGAAATCAAATTTTCTTTGTCTTTCCCTCCCAGCCGCCTCCTCCTGACTGTCTGCCAAGGCTCCAGGCGGCCAGCAGGGCTTAGAGGACAAGCCTCAGTGCCTGTCAGGCTGTTCCTGGAGGCACTGGCTCGTGCTGGGATTGAATGCATTCCAGGTGCTCCGGCCTCGGCAGGAATCTCCCATCGGTGGTGGCCTAGGAGGTCTTGCCAGGCTCAGCGGTGGGCCAGGACACCGTCCCAACCAAGAGCGTGTCCACGGTAGCTGGCCAGAGGTGGGGCCTTCCTGGGGGGTGGCCCTAGCTGAACACGCAACATGGCCAAACACTCGATCACGGGACCCCACAGAGGTTAAGAGTTTGTGACACGAGATCTAAATAAGGCCTGCTCATCTTTTACCCTCAGCTTAACTGTTACCCCCAGGAAGCTTTCTCTAGCCCCCTCGACTAGGTTACCTTCTCTTACAACCGGGATGTGGGTATTCACCCAGTGGTTTCTAATTAGTTTTTCAGGGTCTGTTTCTCCCAGTAGACTGCCAGCTCTGGGGGGCGCAGGTCCCCCGGCTGTCCTGGCCGTCCCTGTGGTGTGAGCATCTAGCAGGGCCCAGCACAGAGGAGGTGCCTCACAGATACTTGCCGACTTGTTGACTGACTGAGTCTTGGGTCTCTGTTTCCTTGCTTTGCAGAGTGAGGATAAGAATGTCCCCCTTGCAGCATTGCTGTGAGGATTCGGGGACTTCACTGTAAGGAGACTCAGAGGCTTTCGTTGTAAATGAAAATGTTGACCCCAGTACCCGACACGTGATAAGTGCTCAGTCATGCAACGCTTCAGTTAATGTTGCTGTTATTTCTGATTGTGGTGGAGCCCTGAAGGGTTAACTCTGCTCCGTGTTGCTGGGGGCTGATCGCCGTAGGCTGCGTTTTCCAGGCTTCTGGGATGACTGGCTTCCGGCTGGGTTTGGCCCCTTGGGAGGCATTGCTGGGAGACTGGAGGGTGGGAGGGAGGAAGGGAGAAGCCGGGGTATGTCAGCAAATCCAGCAGTGGCTTATCTCCTCCATGCCTCTAGCTCCCCTGTAGCTCCATTGTGGTTTCACATTCCACCAAGTGCCCCTGCTCCTCCCTGCTCAACGCCACCCCTGCCTCTGTCTTAGGTCTGGGGATGGTGGCAGCCTCCTGCCATTACTACACTTTGAGCTGCTTCGCTGAGTTGGCTTGCTTCTCACCTCTTCCACCACCTTCCACTTCTTAAAGTTCTTAATTTATGAATATTCACATATTTCCTGGTTAGACACTGACCAGTACACTTCCCTATTCGGCTACCAGCTCCTGGTGGAAAGGGCTCCATCTTGTACCCCCATGGCCTGGACCCAGAGAAGCTCCCGAGAGGTGAATGAATGAGTGAATGAATGAAAACTGACTTTTCTAGCCAGGCTCTCCTCTTGCTTCATAAGGGAGGGCATAAGGAGAAAGAATCACTCCCGGAGATTAATAAATGTTTGGCCTAAAACAATAACAATGACACTAACGAACTACTCTGTAAAAAGAAACGGCTTTGTACATAGTTCCGAGACTGTACATTTCTTTGCAGAAATGCAAAGAACTGTAAAGTTCTGTACCCGCATTGGGCTTTCCTACCATTTCAGCCCAGCTCAGCACTCCTGCCGAGGTGGCTTGCAGGCTGGAGAAGCTGAGAGAAGAAAAGGAACATGATGGATTGGAGGCAACGTCTCAGCCAAAGAACAAAAGGCGGGGAGGTGCACAGGGGACAGTGGATGATTTAATCATTATAGGCTCATTAAGGGAAGTCCCTTCCCTTCCTTGCTGCCTCCAAAGCACCTGGACCCCTAGGTGCCCAGCCAAATCCCTTCATTAAAATTTCTCAGAACTAGGGCCAGGTTGGAAGGTGGTCAAGGCCTACCAGTCTGTCTGCCTGACAAAGGGAGGAGACTGTGGGGGTGGGGTGGGGTGGGGTGGGGGGCATTTCTCTCGAAGTCACCTGGGAATAGCAGGGCAGGTGAAATTTGGGATTCAGTTTGGAGGATGAACGAGAGGGGATTTCAGAGACTTTAGGGAGTGACCCAGCCTGTCTTCGATTGGGTTCCCCTAAAGCAGAGCCTGAGACCAGGATGTGGGTACAAGTGATTTATTTGGGAGGTAATCACAGGAAGCAGGAGTGAGGGAGATCGAGAAGGAGCTGGTTGCCGCTAAGGATAACTGAGGCCCAATCCTGGGGGACCCTCTGCTTTACTGTGCAGAATCGTTCACTCAAAGGGCGGGAGCCTGGGGCACTTACCCACCAACCCCCATGCCTCTCGGGGTTGAGCTTTGCCCCAGCGGGCATTAATTCCCTCACACCTCTGGGCTGGGCCTACGGGTGGGCTGAGCAAGGACCAGGGCCTCCAGAAAAGCTTTGGGGTGGAAAAATTAAGAGACTGGCTGGGTACCTGAGGGAGGACGCTGCCAGGTCACCTGGACACTGTGTGCCACGGCTGCAGCTGAAAAGCGAACATGGGGCATGGCACGGGGCACCCAAAGCATCTTCCCCCCTCTGCTGCCCCTGACGCTCTCCTGCCTGGGTGCCCAACCTCCATGGCCCTTCTTTTTTTCCTTCCTCCCTTCCCTGGAGGGAGGAAAGCTCAAATGAAGAGACTGCCTGTCCCCTTCCAGATTAAAGACGCTGGGACCCTTTAAACCAGACATTCCCTTATTCTAAGACTCTAGAATCTGTTTGCAGTTTTGTGACGATGGCCCCAGAATGCTGACTCTCCCCTTCCAAGGTTCTAGAACTTTTAAGCGGGAGCGGGTTTCGGCTGTAGGACTTGAGTGGTCTCGGCCATCTTACCAAGGGCCACCGGGACCCCAGATAGGCCACTGGGGGCATGGACCAGCCTGGAGGACAGCCTGAAGTGCCCCTGTCTTCAGGCCTGCTGTGACACGTTGAGGCCTCATTCATAACTGGTCCAGGTGTTTGGCGAGCAGGGGCCTGCGGACGCGCGGGCGCAGAGAGGGTGCCCTGGAGAGACCCTCACGTTCCCTCCAAGGAAGGAGCCGCCTCTGTCAGCCCGCAGGCCCCTTCCCCGACAACAGCCGCTTACCTCCCGCCTGCAATCCCCGCACCGGCCTCCCTCGCCCATCCTTACTGTTTCCTTTTCTCCTCCCGAGCAAGGAGCCAGTTTTCGCTCGGCAAACCTTTACCAACTGCCTATTAAGTGCCAAGTGCTAGGTTAAGCGTTTGAAACACCTCTCACGGATTGGGACCTCTGTAAGCAGAGCATGAAGGGCAAGATATTTATTGGGGATTAACACCTATGAAAGGGAAGGGAGGAAACAGGATGAGACAAGTGAAGTCAACTGATCCCGGCTCTGCAAAGCCTCAGCCAGCCCTGCCGCCTGGCAGGACCGTTCTGCATCAGCCGAAATGGCCAACCCTTTAAACCCCAAGCCTCGGTCACCAGATGCAGGCTGCCCTGGGAAGGGTGTGACCTCAGGCCACAGGCTCTCTGCAGCTGAGGCAGACCCGAAAGAGCCGAAGGCGGCGGCCTGTCGCCAGCCGCAGTCCCCGCGCCGGGCAGCAGGCCCTTCCCGGAAGGGGTGTCTGGGCAGAGTCCCTCTTTTTGTCCACCGAACATCCGTGATCCGACCGAACCCGCGCCACAACCCATCTGTGCAGGAATTAACAAACTTATTTTACAGAGGATTCACAGAGGTTCAGCAACTTGCCCAAACCAGCTTCCAGAAAGGAAGGGAGAGTCGGAAGCCAGGTCTGTCCACGGCCAGGGTTTTATGGTCTCCTCGCCCTAGGATAGCTGTGCTTTGCGCGGGGGATTCATTTTCATACGTTGCTTGCAGGTGCAAACGGTTGGCGGGATGGGGAGCGCGAAGGATAATTCCGCCCCCCCCAGCTGCACCCCCACGAAGCAATCTTAGCATCCCTCTTCCCTTGTCTTTTCCCTCTCCCCTCGTCTACCTTTAGCGCCCTCTTCCTCCCTACCCCCTATCTGCAGGGTCCACGTGGGTCTCCAGCTCCTGCTCCAGGACAAGGCATGTGACCAGGCTACGCCAATCAGAGCAGAGCATTCCCTTAGCTGGGCAGTTGGTTCACACCTGTCACATGACAGGAGGGGACCCAATCAGAGTGAATTCCAGGACTTCTGCAGTAACTGCCAGAAAAGTCTTGCCCCTTCTAGGTGTACTTGAACCTCCCACAGTGTAGAATGGTTGCTGTTGGTCTGTTTCGGTTTTTAATCCCTGTATCACAAGCCACCCCAAAAGTTAGTGGTTTACAGCAACAACAACTTATTTCTTATGATTCTGGAGGGTGACAGTGGTGCTTTTGTCCCATCCAGACGTGTTGGCTGGGGTCACTCGTGTGGCCGCATTCAGCTGTGGCTGGACTGGAAGGGCCAAGAAGCAATGGAGTGGGGGTTGGGGTGGGGGGTAATGGATAGGGAGGTAGGAGTGATTAGCCCCAGGTGCTGCTAGTAAAAAGGAGCATTTTTTTTGCTGAGCTTAAAAATGATAATAACACTGGGAATGCAAGCTGGTGCAGCCACTCTGGAAAACAGTTTGGAGGTTCCTCAAAAAACTCAAAATAGAACTACCCTACGACCCAGCAATTGCACTACTAGGCATTTATCCACGGGATACAGGTGTGCTGTTTCGAAGGGACACATGCACCCCCATGTTTATAGCAGCACTATCAACAATAGCCAAAGTATGGAAACAGCCCAAATGTCCACTGATGGATAAATGGATAAAGAAGATGTGGTGTATATATATACACAATGGAGTATTACTCAGCAATCAAAAAGAATGAAATCTTGCCATTTACAACTATGTGGGTGGAACTAAAGGGTATTATGCTAAGCGAAATTAGAGAAAGACAAATATCATATGACTTCACTCATATGAGGACTTTAAGAGACAAGACAGATGAACATAAGAAAACGGAAACAAAAATAATAGAAAAACAGGGAGGGGGACAAAACAGAAGAGAGTCATAAATATGGAGAACAAACAGGGTTACGGGAGGGGTTGTGGGAGGGGGGATGGGCTAAATGGGGAAGGGGCACTAAGGAAGCTACTCCCGAAATCATTGTTGCGCTATAGGCTAACTAACTTGGATGTAGATTTGAAAAAAGAAAAAAGAAAATTAAAAAAAGAAAAAAAACCCTAAAAAACATTAAAACGAAAGAAAAGGGAACAAATTATGCCCAAAGTTAGCAGAAGGAAGGAAATTAAGAAAATGATAACCCTGAAAGTCAATCTGCTTTTTATCATCAGCATGCTGGAGATCCCAAACAATGTCAGTGCTGAATACTCCCACGAAGGCAGACCTCCACCCTCCCCCCCCCCCCCCCCCCCCCGCCTTAGTACAAAGGGCTCTCTCAGAGTCTGGAATCTTTGTGATGATTGCTAGCTGGGACGCCTCAGATCTCCTCTGTGAAGCCTTTATTCCCATGTGGCGTGCCATCTTCACGACTCCTGAACACGGTCTCTCTCTTCAGCACGACAGCCTCTGCCTCACAGTGTGGCAACGGGACTCCCAGAGGGAGCGCTCCAAGAAGTCAAGCACAGCCGCCCAAGTGCTTCTAAGGCCTCTCCTTGCATCACGTTCGCTCCTGTGACCTCAGCCAAAGCGCATCACGTGGTCAAGCCCTGCATTAAATGTAGGAGGGGACCCTCAAGGGCATGAATACGGGGAAGCATGGTTGGTCATAGGCCACCAATGTAGCAGTCTACCACGTGGGGCTTGCCTCCTGCCCGGGAAGGAAGGTCAAGGAGAGCCCTGAGCCGCAGGGTGTATCAGGCAGGGTCCTTGAAAGAGACAGACGCACTCAAACCTTTATTTCGGGAGACTCTAATAAAGGGGCTATTTGCAAAGGTGGCAACAGTTGTCCGGGGAATTCAACAAGGGATGGTTCCTCTGGGACAGCAGTAGTAGCCCAGCACAAGCCCAAGAGGCGAAGTGGAAAGACACTGGATATGTCATCGGGGCTTCTGAATCCCGCAAAGCCTGAAGCAGCTCTATTCTTGGGCTTTTTTTACCTACGTAAAGCTCATCAATGTTTTTTTGTTTTTGTTTTTTAGT
The DNA here is from genome assembly GCF_022079265.1 of Lynx rufus. Taxonomy (NCBI): domain Eukaryota; kingdom Metazoa; phylum Chordata; class Mammalia; order Carnivora; family Felidae; genus Lynx; species Lynx rufus. The sequence continues at coordinate 21,976,706 of NW_025814896.1, read as the reverse complement.
GCCTAGGCCCGTATGGGTTGGTTTCGGTCTAGTGCGATCACAGCGTCCCTGACGGATGTGCTGTCATCGAGGGGTCGGCCATCTATTTATTTATAATTTTTTTTAGAGAGAGAGAGGGTACGAGTGAAGGGCAGAGAGAGATAGGGAGAGAGAAGCGGGGCTTGAACCCACCCATTGTGGGATTCGAACCCAGAAACCGTGAGATCGTGACCTGAGTCGAAGTCAGATGCTTAACTGACTGAGCCACCCAGGCGCACAAGGAGGAGCTGGTCCTTTAATGGGATGACTACATTTCACGCTCATCAGAGTCCTAAGGGGTCCACAGGGCAATAACATTGCAGGTGAGCAAACTGAGGCTCTGAGAGGTTAAGGGATTTGGCCTAGGACATCTGGCTCGTTAGTGACAGAGATGGGAGTTGACCTCGGTCCAGTGTCAATACTCCAGCCACATTTAGCCACTCTCTGTCTCCTGGATATGCCCTACTCTCTTGCCTCCAGATCTTTCCTGGGTTCAAGAGTGTCCCCTTGCCTAAAAAAAGCCAAGTTCTAACTCCAAGTACCTGCAAATGTGAGCTTATTTGGAAATAGGATCTTTGAAAATGTAATTAAGTTGAGGATCTTGAGATGAGATCATCCCGGATCTCATCTCACCCATTCGGGGTGGGCTCTAAATTGTAATGACAGGTGCTCTTAGGAGAAGGGGATGTGAGTCAGAGAGAGGGGAGGGCGTGTGAAGACAGAATGCAGTGGCGGAGATTAGAGTGACGCATCTATAAGTCAAAGAATACCAGGGCTTGCCTCCCACCACCAGAAGCTAGGAAACACATGAAACAGATTTTCTTTCTGAGCTCCAGAAACTACCAGCCCCACCGTCCCCTTGATTTTAGACTTCTGGCCTAAACTGTGAGAGAATAAATTTCTGTTGTTTTGGATTACGGAGTTTGCAGTAACTTATTATGACAGCCCCAGGAAATTGGACAGGACCTTTGCACATGCCATGTCATTGGCCTGTAATATAACCCTCTTCCCTTCCCCAAACCTGCACTCCACTCTGCCCTTTGAGGTTTAGAAGTAAATAAACCTGCACAGAAGAAAGGGGACCTTTTGAGGAATCACTCACGCTGCCTCCTCCCGTCTTTCCTCCTTGACCTAGAGGTTTCAGCTCAGACACCACCTCCTCCAGGAAGACTTCCCCATGTTCCTACCCTTCTCTGTGATTCCACAGTCCCCTGACCTGCCTCTGCCACAGTTGTGCCGGCACTGTCTGTTGACACGGCTTGTTTTTCACTCTCCCGCCGGACTGGGCACTGCTCACAGGCAAGGACTGCACCCGATTCCTCTTTGTGGCTGTGAACCTGACACAGGTTCAGGCACAGCGGGGCTATTCACTAATGTTTGCTGCGTGAATAAATGAGTGAATGTTCGGTTCCCCTCCAGTTCTGCTCCATATGGACCTCTGCCCCTTGGGGGAGTAACCCTTCGCTGGGAACACCGGTGAAATAGCTCAAGATCACCAGTGGTGGGTGGGGGCAGGACACTCAGCCTCGAGTTCAGCCATACTTCAGCACAGCTGTCCTGCCCGTGATGCCAAGGCCCTGTCAGAGGCGTGACAAACAGCTTGGCTGATGGCTTATAATGTCAGAGATGATGGAAACAGGGAGGCGATGGCTGAAAGAATGGGTTGGGGACGCTTGTCATAACTTTATTTGTGGGAGGTGAGTTCCTGTCGGCTGGGTGATGGATGGTGCAGGGGCAGGCACAATACAGACCCTGCCACTGCACCTCCCCTTTCTCTCTAAGCCAAATGACTTTGGGGATGAAAAATGACTTTCTTGGGAGAATCGGGGGAGGGGAACTTCAGGGAAGGGGGCCATGTGGTTGGCACCTTGGAGCAACTTTTGCTTTCCTCCCTGAGAATTGACTTTTGCCTAGTCCAGCCTAATAGTGTCTTTTCTTCCTTTCTCCCTCCCTTCCTTCCAAGGAGACTATTGATAATAATCTCAGACACATCACCTGCCTTAATCTTTAAAACTGCCTAAAGGGGCGCCTGGGTGGCGCAGTCGGTTAAGCGTCCGACTTCAGCCAGGTCACGATCTCGCGGTCCGTGAGTTCGAGCCCCGCGTCGGGCTCTGGGCTGATGGCTCAGAGCCTGGAGCCTGTTTCCGATTCTGTGTCTCCCTCTCTCTCTGCCCCTCCCCCGTTCATGCTCTGTCTCTCTCTGTCCCAAAAATAAATAAACGTTGAAAAAAAAAAAAAATTTAAAACTGCCTAAAAAGGAATGTGTACTTTTATAGACGAGGAAGCTGAGGCTTGAGGAGAGAAAGTATAATATCCTAAATTGGATATGAGGAGGTGGCAGAATTTGAACCTGGGTCGAATTCCTCCAAACCCTGATCTCCCTGCATAACGATGTGATAAAGACCATGTATGTAGCATGTGCTAAAGTCTTTGGAAGCACAGTGAAGAGAGCAATTAATCTGATGGGAAAAAAAGTCGGGGAAGTCTTCCTGGAAGAGAAGATATTTGGCTTGATTCTTAAAGGATGAATAAAATGTTAACGGGTACAGAAAGAGGATATTGGGGATTGGGAAGGGAAAAGAGAGGAGTAGCATCCACTTTCGTTTACTTGCCCCAAAGCAGTCACTGCCCTCTTTCCCCCTGCTTCCAGAACCATCCTGCTACAATGGCCAGAGGCATTATTAAGCCATTTTGTGAAGTTTCCATTTGCCTTGTGAGTGATTGGTTTGGAAACAGGAATGGGAACAATTCTGGCCAATGAGATGTAGGGAATGTTCTCTCAAGGACTCCTGGGAAGTCTGGGGAAGGGTTTTCTTGCTCTCAGAAAGGGAAAGGCCTTCTTCTTTTGCAGGATGTACTCCTGTCTGTACTTGGCGCCTGGAGGTGTGGCAGCCATCTTGTGACCGGGCGGAGAAACTGACACCCTGATGCTGGCTCAGTGGGAAGATGGAAAGGACATTACTGGGCTGCTGAATTAATGGTTCCTGTAGCTATCAAACCTTGGAACTTAATCTTTAGTGGATACACGTTTCTCACTGTTGATCAGCTGAGTTGGTGGCTTCAAATTTTTGCAGGCTGAAGTTTCTGACTGATTCAAGAGCTAAAGAGGATGCCAAGACACCTTGTTGCTTCCACAGCTCAGGCTTGGAGAAGAGATAAAGCTGTGAGGGTTAAAGGTATAGGCTTTGCAGTTAGAGTTGGCTTCAAGTCCCAGCTTGGCCACTTCCTACTTGTGTGACCTTAGGCATGTCACTTAATGTCCTTGAGATTCAATTCCTGGGGATGAGAATAATACATCATAGGGCTCTGATGATAAAATAAGGAAATGCACAAAAAGGGCTGCTTAGTACAGGACAGGGTGCATAATAAGTGCTCATTATATCATCCTGATGGCAGCTGTCCTTACTGTCATTATTGACTTTTTGGGCCCCCGTGGAAGCCTTTATACTCGCCTCATACACTTGCCTAACTCATACTCACCCTAACACTAGAGTTGGCTCATCCGCACTAGCCCAAATTCAATTCCCCTTAATACTGTGATTGTGTAGGTTTTGAGGTCTTAGAACTATATTGTAAGCTGGAGGAGGAGAAGGGAGGAGCTGGAGTCAGGTCACGGCTAGGGTTATCATGGGTAGGGTTAAGGTTCTGTGGCCACAGGTCGGCCCCAGATGGACCTACATAAGGGCCTTTCCCCTTGGCCAATGCTGCTTGGACCTTTCACGTCCCAAGCAGCTAAGTTAGTCTGCGTCTCAAAGTCCTTGATAGTAGTGAGAAGCAGGTGTCAGTAAAGAAGTGTTTACCAGGCAGATAGAGCAGCATGTCCACCCCAACCGGGGCCTTAACAACAGACCCCGTTGTGCCCAGCAGACAATAAAGCTAAGCCCTAGGCCTACCTCACACTCTCTGAGCCTCTTTGACTTGGATCAAGCCTTCGCTCTCCCCACTTACTCTGTCTGACTCTCTGTTTCGTTCCCCACCGTCGGTGGTGGTGGTTTTCATTTCTGAGAGGCACACCCTTGGACTTAATTCTGAAGGCGGTCTTTCCAAGTGTGGAGGATGTCCATTGTTGTACTGGGCCTACTTTCATCCTGCCATACCCGCCTCTATCCATTTGGCTCCCAAAGAAGCAGGCATGGTTTTCTTTGGCTCCGCCCCTCTGGTCATAGTTAATTGGGCCAGAGGTGGGCACCTGACCAGAGCTAAGCCGATCAGAAAACTTCCATTGGATTTTCAAACCTAAGAGCAGAGCCAATCCCTAAGGTAGAAGCCGTGGGATTTAAATCTGGGGGCTACAGGAAGTCATGCCTCCCACTATATGGAAGGGGTCAGAATGCAACGCGAGAGGATGAGGAGAACAGAAACAAATGGTGGGAATATGGTCCCGGCGCCCTCTGAGCCCATGGTATCTGGTTTCCCGAGTCCCAAAAGGGACCAGTGCCCGACCTCAGCCAGGAGTAGTCGATCTTTCTTACGTACCAATACATTGTCCTTTTTCCTTGACTAGTTCAAGTGGAACTTCTGTCCCAGCGACAAGCACTCTGACTGACACCCTCCCAAGTCCCTGCACTGCCCCAGAGCCTGGCTTGGCCTTCCCATTTCAGAGTCTCAGCCCTTTTCCATTTCCAACCTTGGCCAGGAGTCCAAACCGGCTCCTGAGGCCCTGGCATGCCTTCTGCCCTTCTTACCCCACTCGCTCTCCCTGGATGACCTCATTCGCTTCTGTGGCTCAGCCTCCACAACCTCCTTATAACTTAAAACTTCCAAACCCCTAGCTCCATTCTGGACCCCATCTGAGCTCCGGGTTTTTCAAACATGGCGGAGACATGTTGGTCACCTTCACAGTGGGTATCAGGGTTCTTCCTGAAAACAACTATTTGGGTGGAGGGGATACCTTGATAAGCCTCCTGGGGAGCAGGTAAAGCCCTTAGGGGCTGGAAGTGAGCAAGCACTAAGGTATCAAGTGGCTGGAAGGTGGTGAGGTGGGAAGCTGCTCACCTCGGGTATGGAGGAGGGATTTGCAATTTGGGGGGAAAGAAGTGAAGAGCTCAGGGGCAGGGGTGAAGAACTAGTGGGGTGGAGGGGGGTGGAGTCAACATAGCGAGGTGTGAGACTTGATGTTATGTTAAGGAAAGGTCAAGAGAGAGAGCCACCCCCCGCTCCAGTAGCATGGGGATCGCTCAACACTTTGAAAATGGGGGGATCTCTTATCAGAAGGAAAGTAGCAGGTAATAGTTAGCAGAGCATGAGCAAGGTTTACACTGCCTTGTCTGAAATCTGGCTGTACCTGGCTGTGTGACCCTGGGCTAGTTACCTAACTCCTCTGAGACTTGGTTCCATCGTCCATAGACTAGAGTAGGTGTTAGGGTTAAGTAAGTGCTGGCATGTGCCGGGCCTTGGCACAACATCGACAACAAAAAAATTGAAGTTCAGAGTATCTAAGGACTCACCCAAGGCCACAGAGTCAACCAGGATGGGGGAGGCAGGCTGCAAACCCAAGAATGCGTGATCTCAGAGGATCTCCGAATCCCTCCCTGAACGTAGTTTCACGGAGACAAGACCAAGACTAGGGCCTACGGCTCGGGGCTGGGGTTCTGGCAGCTGCATCTTCGCTCCTGGGTGCTGGCTCAGCCCAGTGTGGCTGAGAGTTGACATTGCTTCTCCCCCTCCCCCCACCTTCTCTCCTCCCTGCTCTCCAGGACAGTATTTCCCTGGGGCTCCCATTACCAATTTGCAGAGCAAAGCCGCGCACAGGCAGTTCAGGGGTGGTGCGAGCTCAGCGGCTCTGGTATTGTTTTTAATTCAATATTTTGTCCCTGTGCGCCAGACTCCTTTATTGGATGAGAACACTGTTATTGGATCCTGCCCTGCAGGAGAAAACGCAGGCTTCCCCGAACGATGGCAGCTAGGTTGTTCTAGAGTCTGATGAGTCAAGGCAGGGCGAGAAGACAGCAGAGAGTTCCAGAAAATCTGGTGGTTACAAGCTGTTCAGTGACACGCACAAAAATATTAACATATGTATTCTTGACCTTTTCACTTGCCCTCCCTTCTAGGGAGGACAAAGCCCAGGAGGCAGCTTTGCCCTCCTCTACATTTCGCTTCTCATCCAGCATACATCAGAATCCTTCTGAGTTTACCTCCTCTTTGCCCTGTGCCCAATGCCACTCAGTCCAAACCCCGAGCGTCTCCTGCCTCGACAACTGGTCTACCCCATCCTCCCCTGTTGCCCTCAAACCAGTGTCCCTATGACAGATGATCTTATTTGGGATCTCCTGAAATATAGGGATGCAGACGTACAGAGTTTATTTGGAGAGTGATCCCAGGAAGCCCTGGCAGGCAAGTGGGAAAGGAGGACAGGGAAAGGAAGGCAGCCAGGCAAGGGTTACCTGGGCTCGATCCCACTGCGCAAAGCAAGGGTTACCCGGATACCCAGGCTGCATCCCCACTGCACGTTTCTGGGAGCCAGTGAGCAACATTCAGAGTTGTCCCACTTCAGGAGTGAGGGAGCTGGGTATTTATCTACGAAGTTTATCAGGCTGAGCACTGTTCCGGAGGATGGGGAGGGATGTTAATTCTCTGGCATCACGGACCTGTGCCACAGGCAGGAAAGCAGATTCCAGTGGTCAGAGAAAGTCCTCAGGTTAAAAAAAATAAACAACCAAAAACACAAGTGCTGGCGTTTGGAACTGGAAGTCTGCCCAGTGACCAATGAAATGTAAGGAAAGGCAAGGGCCTATGGGTAGGAGATGCTGACAACATGTCTTCCATACAGGCACGTCCCTTAACTTAAAGCCCCCTGATGGCTTCCCTTTGCTCCTGGGGGTAAAGGCCCAAATGCTTTCCTACGTTCTACAAGGTTTCAGTGGGCTGGCCCCTGCCCATCTCTGCTGCTTCAACACAGCTCTCCCTCTCTCTCTGGGCTCCAGCCTTCCTGGCCTGTTCTCTGTTCCTCATATGTGCTTTCTCCACCCCAGGACCTTTGTACGTGCTGATTCCACTGTCTGGTCCTTTTGCATCACCTAGATAATTCCTACATATCCTTCAGATCTCCGGGCATCCCAATACCATCTCCCAGGCTGGCCATGTTCCCTCTGTTCTCCACTGAGATAACTGGTTTCCTTCTCCTCTGAGTCTATAGTTGTGCGATTATGCAATTAATGCCTGTCCTTCCTACCAGACTCTGGATTCCAGAGCCCGGAAGACTACCTGGTGTGTAGCAAGAACTTGATAAAGATTTTGTTGACCGAATGAATGGCTGCATGAGGATTTCATGGAGCCCTTTCCTGTGCCAGTCAGAATACCAGGAACAGAGAAGAATTCAAAAGAAATTAAGAGTCTAAGCTGATTCATATAGGAAGGCCATAGCTAGGGAGAGGAGGCAAGAGAGAAGCAGACTAAGATTCCAGAGGGAAGGATAAGAGAAGAAAGATTGGGCAGGTGGTGTGCACTCTAGTCAGTGGGGCTAGACATGGGTGAGGAGGATTGTTAGGACATTTCCATTCTTGCTATTCAATAATGGCCCTGTGCTGTTTCACCAGGAACTTTTCAAGGTCTGCTTGTTTTTTGGTTTTTTTTTTTGTATGTATGGGTTCTCTTGTATATGTCACGTTTTATAAAGACTGGCCCAAGACAGTTCACTTCCTCTGTGGTCCACACCTGTGTATTCTGTGTGTTCTATCAACATCATGATTTGGTAAAAAGATCACTTTTGAGACACACTAAACTTGGGCTTAGATCCTGGCTCGGTTCTTTCTAGCTGTGTGGCCTTGGACAGATCGCTTAGCCTCTCTGAGTATTGGTTTTTCTCATCGGTAAAGAAAGGGTCATCTGGCCTTGTGTGGTTGTTGGGAGGCTCAGGGACCAAACAGAAGCCCAGTGCCTGATACACAGTTTGGATGTTTGATAAATAATGCTATTGTGGCCCAAACATAGCACATGACTTCATATACCAACATTAACTGAGCACCTACTCTGTGCTGGGCATATTCATTCTTCTCAAGTCCTTTTTTTTTTTTTTAAATGTTTACTTAGAGACAGAGTGAGAACAAGGGAGGAGCAGAGAGGGAGACACAGAATCCAAAGCAGGCTCCAGGCTCTGAGCTGTCAGCACAGAGCCCAACACGGGACTGGAACTTACAAATTGTGAGATCATGACCTCAGCCAAAGTTGGACGCTTAACTGACTGAGCCACCCAGGCGCCCCCATTCTTCTCAAGTCTGTAGCAACACTGCGAGGCTAAGTGTTTGAGGAAGACGTCTAAGGGTTCACTGAATCTTACTCCTTCTTCTTGAGCTCACGGAGAGACCACATTTCCTAATTTTCTTGTACTTGGTAGTGTCCATGTGATTACTTTCTGGACAGTGGACTAGGGCAGAAGTGAAACACACCATTTCCAGGTAGACTCCTACGTACATCTCTCATGAATCTCCACCTTCTCTTTTTCCCCCACTGACTGGAGGCTAAGTTCTTCCAGTCCCTAGGGGCTGGCAAAGCCACAAAGTGGAAAGCAACTAGATGCCTGAGTCAATTCATCTCTGTTCCTGGTATTCCGACTGGCACAAGAAAGGGCTCCATGAAATCCTCATGCAGCCATTCATTTGGTCAACAAAATCTTTATCAAGTTCTTGCTACTCACCAGGCAGTCTTCCGGGTTCTGGAATCCAGAGTCTGGTAGGAAGGACAGGCATTAATTGCATAATCACACAACTATAGACTCAGAGGAGAAGGAAACCAGTTATCTCAGTGGAGAACAGAGGGAACATGGCCAGCCTGGGAGATGGTACTGGGATGCCCGGAGATCTGAAGGATATGTAGGAATTATCTAGGTGATGTGAAAGGCCATGTGGCAAATACCCACTTTGGACTATTTTATCCACAAGAAATAAACATCCATTTTGTTGTTTATTGCAGAAATTAGACTGCTTCGATTATTCCACTATTTTTACCCACATTTTGAAGATGATGGAAAAGAGGCTCGGAAAGATCAAATGACTTGCCCAGGGTTGTACAGCCAGACGCTGCAGGGCTGGGATTCCGAGTCCAGAACATGTTTAAAATGTAACTGATGGCTGCTTTCCTCTTAGTAGGCTTTCAATAAATATTTGTTGAATGGATGCAATTAAGAGTCTTAATTCCCTATGGGCCCCAAGCAGCACTCCTGCCAATCCGGGCTACCCCAGGGCTCAGAATGGAGTGTTGTAGAATGGTTTCCTTGTGGTTTGAGTCGCATTGAGTCAGTTAACTGCTTGTGACTCTAAATAAACATAGCCTACCTTTTGTAAATGAAAAAAAAAAAAAAAGAGTCTTCATTCCCTAGCTTAAATGTTAAGAACCTAGGGGGAAAGTAGCTCAAAGATAAATTGCAGAATGACCAAGAAAGGAAGAACGAAAGAACGAAAGAACGAGAAAGAAAGAAAGAAAGAAAGAAAGAAAGAAAGAAAGAAAGAAAGAAAGAAAGAAAGAAAAATTGAGATGTGTGGATCTCCTCCCCTGTAATGTAAGTTTCTGGAAGGCATGTGCTTTATTGTACTCGTTATTGTACTCATTGGCACAGTGCTTGGTACTTTGCGGGTGCTCAAACTTGCCTGCTCAACTGAATTCTCACAGATGGCATAACCTGATTGTTCCCCCAACTTTTTCAGACGGTGGAGAAATACCTTGAAATCACTATCCTTCTTGCAGAATACCATAAAGCAGTGACAGATTAATTTTAAAAGGCGTAAATTTTATATAATTTTGTGCTAAAACCACGTACCATTTTGTGCTAGGTTCTGACATGAAAAGTAGAAGCAGGTACTAAAGTTGGGGGAAATGCACTGGGGAATAATTACAAATAAAGGCAATTCTTCGCCTTAACCCTTCCCTCCATGAATTGGCCTACAACGGCCACACCTCCGCAGCTGAATTTTAGAACAGGTGGGTCCAGTTCATAGAAGTGTCCTGCAGGAGTATGATTTGAAAGCCACTAGATGAGTTGGTTAGAGTAGGAGGGACCAATTTATTGATGGATACATTTTCTGTTTTCATGTTTGCTAGTTACCGGCTTAAAACCAACTGGCGGCCTCCCCAGAGGAAACCAACGGGACTCTAAAAGCATTTTTGTATTAGCTTCCTTTCTATCTGTTTTATGCTCTTCTCCATGTTTTTCTTTTTCTTACACCTTCTTTTAATTTATGCTACCTTGCTGTGTTTTATGTATCTTTGTAAGCCACCTTAAATCTTTTCTGGAAGAAGGTGGTGGTATAAATAAAAACATGTAACCTAAGTATAAAATGTAACAAGCTCTATAAAAACCTATTTCTAAAATACCAACCGTGGTTGTTTATCATGGAAAGAAGATGATTAGAGGTATGCTGGGGGGGGGGGGCGTTGTGCATCCAAAGGGGGCAGATTTATGTAATTATATGAAGCCTAAGGTATGGCATTGTAAATAACTTTAATTAATCGCATGAAGATTAAAAAATTAGTTTTATTTTATTACATATAGATATATATGTATTTTATACATTTATTATCTACTTCTGTAATAGTTCTTCAGGATATAAATTGAGAAAACACAAATAAAGGGAAGGAAGAAAATTAAAGCCACTGAGAGCCCACGCCTCGGAGAGCATCACCACCTTTGCGTTTTCTTTGTGAAAGATTCAGAGAGAGGGGGGTCCCAGCAGATCTAATAGGGCTTACAGTCTGATGGACTAATGCTCCCCCTACCTCCGCAGCCAGGTGATGGGGGAGAGGAAGAGAAGGAGGAGGAGGAGAGAAAAGAAGAGGAGGGAAAGAAGGGGGGAGCAACAGAAACGGAAGGAATCTTGTGCGTGGGTATCTCCGGGAGTGGACATGTAGTTGGGATGCCAAGGTAGTGCCTATTGCCTAGTCTGACTCAGGGATGAAGTCTGACCCTCCTTGGGAGAGGCGCTGCAGACAGAGGTGAGATGTGGGGTATGAGCTGAACTGCCTTGGGGCCCAGACAAGTGCCACCCGGCGCTGAAGAGAAACGCCTAGAACCCATACCCGTGGAAGACACTGACTCTCCTGCTGTGAGGACACAATCAGGAGACCATGACACCTCCAGGGGCCCGCAGCTCCTGGAGCGCCGGAAAGCAATGCCCTGTACAGATTTTTTTCTAAGCAGAAATTTGAGATTTCAATCTGAGTAGAGGATTTTCTGAAACTTCTGAGACCGACGCAGATCAGGTTTTCTTAACATGTGTTTCTCATGGCATTATTTCCGCAGGATACTAACAGGTGTTATGTGAAAAATGCCTTCTGTGTTCACATGGGCTTGGAAACCATTGGGTGGAACAAGGTTAAACAGGTTTCCCCCTGCGAGACTGCTGGGAGCTTTCACTGTATTGTGGTGCCTTGCGATCCTCTCTGGGAAGGTGTAAATTTAGCAGCTGCCCCTCTAGCCGATCTGGGGTGCAGGGCCATTCTCTGCCTTATTGATGTCTGCTGGCAAAGGTTCATGGAGTCTAATGGAGACTAATCAAACGCTCAGTTTATCAATAGGTCACAGTGGCTGCCAACGATGGGGATGTCACTCTTCGGTACCTAAGCTGCTTTGATCTCGTGTATCTATTGCTCCCTGCCAAAGTACCTAAAAGCTGAGGAGTTTAAAATACCAAAGCCTTTATTATCTCACTGTTTCTGTGGATTAGGAGGTTAGGAACATTCTAGATAGGGGCTTCTGTCTCCCATGTCTCATGAGGTGGCAGTGAAGATGTCCTCTGGGGATGCAGTCATCTGAAAGCTTAACCCGAATTGGAGACTTCACTTGTAAGTTAGACCCAATGAATCTTTCTTCCTGGTGTTCATGCCCCGTGTAGTCCCTTCCCACAACGAAAAGTTTGGCCTGTGCACCCTATAGAATATTGCAGAAATGATGGACTGTGGCTTCTGAGGTCACAAAAGACGCTCTGGCTTCCCCCCGGTCTTGGTCTTTCTTGGATCACTTGCTCTTGGGGAAGCCAGCCACCATGTTACGAGAGCGGCCAGATAGAGAGGTCCATGTGGCAGGGAGTGAGGTCTCTGGCCAAGAACCAGCACCAACCTTTGTGCAAGCTATCTTGGAAGTGACTGGCATCTTGACTACAATCTCAGGAGAGATCTTTATCCAGAAATACCCTGCTAAGCTGCTTCCAAATACCTGATCCACAGAAACTGTGTGAAATAATAAATGTTCGTTGTCATTTTAAGCCACTATGTTTTGGGATAACTTGTTACGCTGCAACTGATAACTAATACACATCCTTAGTGCTAGGTCTGGGTAATAAACAGCTGCTTCAGCTCCACTGGTTAAGGGGATCGCTTATTTCCCAAGCCAGACGTGGTCTTAACCAGTGCCCTTTCACTGACCCCAAAGAGTTATTGCATCAATAATTCTCTCCATCTCTTATTATGAAAGCATCTCTGGATGGTCTGACTCATGAGGATCATTGGTGTGGGGCACTGATGGGGGGGGGGCTCAGAATTAGGGGTTTATGAAACTCATCACATTCTTATGAGCCATTGTGAGTGCTGGCTTTCGTAGCTTTTCCAATTGTACATATTTGGCTGCAGAATCCTTTCTTTGTGCAATGGACATAGTTGGTCTGTACCCGCATCCTTTCTTCCTTCTCGCTTATTCCTAAGAGAAAGCCTTAGAAAAAGATGATCTCTCTTATTTTTCATGATGTTATTGTGCCTAAGACTGCTGCTGCCATCCTGTTGGCAGGAGAATAATAAAATGAGCTCCAATGTATCCATCACCCACCCAGCTTCTATAATTATCAGCTTACCAGTAACCCTCTCATCTCTGCTCCATCCACACCCATGCTGGCCCCCACCTTGGATTATTTTGAAGCAAATTCTAGTTAATCATATTATTTCATATATAGATTTTAGCCTGGATCTTTAAAAGACTAGGACTCTTTCAACAACATAATCCAATTTTATCATCACACCTCAAAAAACCCTGAAATAATTCCTTTTCATTGCATATCCATGACTATTGAGTTCTTACTTGGCTTACAGTATATGGAAGGATATAAATTCTTGTGTCTAATCGAGACCAAGATCTGCTGGGAGAGATAATTACTCTTTAGCATTCAGTAATCATGTGTCTGGATCATAAGTGTCAGTACCATTTGAAAGGTTAACTGAGCCCAAATCCCTCCTGTGAAATGCATAGTCAGACAAGCTTGGTTTGGAGTATTGCCAGTTAATAACTCTATCACTGTGGGCAAGCAACTAAACTCTCTACGTTTCCGTTTCTAAAACTATTTAACAATAGTAGAGTGGAAAGGATCCAGGGACCTGGATTTGGGGAATGAGAGGCAGAGAGAACAGGGATTTCTCCTGAACCCCAGCAAGTGTATTCAGCTCCCCAGAAAGCACAACCCCCTTTCCACCGCCTACCCTGTAACTCTTTCCCACTCATTCAGTGCCTAAATAGAGGAGTCAGGCACTGTTATATGTTTCCAATCAGCCCACAATTGCATGGTAGGAGCTCCATATTGGTGATAAATATACTTTATGAGTGTTTTTTGAGGATATTTTCTTAAAGGCTGTTCCAATAAATAATTTACTGAGGCAATGAAATGGAGGAAGCGATTCTGATTACTTCTTGGAATACCTAAAGCTTGAAGTTTAAGGAAGCTAGGCAGCCCACAGCTATTTAAAAACTTTCTGGAAGGGATCATTCTTCCAAGTTAAATTTTTTAAAAAGATTACAGCTCAGCAGCTGGTCTCTTGGGTGGTGCCCTTCCCCCACCCGTCTCTGTGGATGCCACTCTGAAATCACCATCATCATCACCACCACCACATGCTTTTGGACTGCTTGGTGCATAGCCCATAGCCCCTTTTGTTTTTTTCTAAGGTATACTTGACATAACATTACATTAGTTTCAAGGATACTACGTAATGATTTTATATTTGTATATATTGCAAAATGATCACCACATTAAGATTAAGTATAGTTGACAGCCGTCATCATACATAGTTATAACATTTTTTTTTTCTTGTGATGAAAACTTTCAAGATCCACTCTCCTGGTTATTTGCAAATATGCAGTACAGTATTAACAACAGTCACCATGCTATATGTTACATCCCCACGACATTCGTTTTATAACCAGAAATTATAAACCTGGAAGAGGTCACTCTTTATCCATTTCTCTGACCCCCCCCCACTCCCCCACTTCAGGCAACTACCAATCTGTTCTCTATATCCATGAGCCTATTTTGTTGTTGTCTTTTGTTTTGTTTTTTAGATTCCACATATAAGTGACATCATATTTATCTTTTTCTGTTTGACTGATTTCACATAGTTCTTCTGAACTTCCATTTTACATCTTGAAAATTGGGAGACCGTAGCATTAGGATTGGGGGGGTAGAGATTTGAAGGTATTTGTTAGTATTGTTTCTGGGAATGAGTCAATCTGTGGGTTGATTGGCTCATTTATTAAACCAACCACTAGTTAGCGAGTGCCAATTAAACGCTAGGAATTGTGTAAGGTTCTGACGTTATTGTGGTGAATAATATAGTAATCTCTGGCCTTCTGGAACTTAGAATATGGAAGAGAAAACAGACTCCAAATGAAGGAAAAGCAAATAAGTATAGAAACACCAATCAGAAGTGTCCTGAAGATAATGGCGAGGAAGGCTGATAGAGAATCTGAGTGACTGTCTTAGATCTCGTAAGTCAGAGGAGACTCCTCTGATGCAGTGACATTAAGCTGAGACCTGAAGGGTGAGTCTCCCAAGCCCCATCCCCTGGAGATTCCCAAGAAACTATTAATGGACCTTCACATCAAGATAAAGGATGCCCAGTTAAATTTTAATTTCAGAGAAGCAACAAAAACTTTTTAGTATGTTGCTAAATATTGCATGGAACATATTCATACTAAAAAATTTCATTGTTTAGCTGAAATGCAAATTTAACTGAGTGTCTTATATTTGTATGCACTAAATTTGGCAACCTTATCCAAGATCTTCCCCAGACACCCTCTCCTGACTTACTTCCCATTTTTTCCCTCCGTACATCCTATGCTTTGTCTATAAGAAATGTTTCAACTTCTATGTCTTTGCTCATGCTGCCTCCTCTGCCTGGGTCACCAGTCTCCCATCATATCTTCTTGGTTAACTCCTCTCATCCTTTAAACCCCAATCTAAATGGCACCTTCTCTGGGAAACCCATTGCAGTGTGTTCACCAAATCTGGTTCTCATAGGGTTTTGCCTTATGACTCTATGTTTTTTTTTTGTTTGTTTGTTTGTTTTTTTTTTAATTTTTTTTTCAACGTTTTATTTTATTTTTGGGACAGAGAGAGACAGAGCATGAACGGGGGAGGGGCAGAGAGAGAGGGAGACACAGAATCGGAAACAGGCTCCAGGCTCTGAGCCATCAGCCCAGAGCCAGATGCGGGGCTCGAACTCACGGACAGCGAGATCGTGACCTGGCTGAAGTCGGACGCTTAACCGACTGCGCCACCCAGGCGCCCCATGACTCTATGTTTTAAGACCGGGTCTCCAAAAACACACAGACAAGATGGGATGTCTGCAAAAGAAAGGGTATAGGAATGATCTCATTTTTCCTGCCTCTCTGCCCCTCCAATTCCCATTTAACTCCACATAATATTAACACCAAACATTGATGGAGTACTTTTCTGTGCCAGGCACCTGCTAAGTGCTCTTTGCATGCAGCATCTTATGTAAATTCCCCATAATCTTACAAGGTAAATTCGACTGAATCTCCACTTTGCAGGCAAGGGGATCAGGCACATAGAGGTGAAGTCAGCTGGCTGACGATGTTTCCACAGCTGTGAAATGAGGATCATAATGTTATATTCCTCATTAGGTTTTCTCCAATTAGCATGTGGGTTCCAAGAGGGCAGGAACTCTTTTTCGTACAAACTTCTATATCCTCAGAGCCTGGAATTGTGTTGGGCATTGAGTAGGCACTCAGCAAATACTTGATGAATGAACAAATGAGTCACCTTACAGAGGAAGAGAGCACAATTTAGAGAGAGAAAGTAACTCACAGGCAGAGCACACAGGTAGATGTGGTGGAACTTTGAGGAGAACCACAATCAGTGGTGTGTCGGTGAATGTGTAACAACCAGCTCTCTGAAACATCAGTAACCCTGTAGCATTTGTTTGTAGCATTTGTTGATTTCCATGGTGTAAATACTCCCACTGTGACCAATCTCAAGCAACCAACCTGATATCAATCAACTCAAAAATTTCCTGACAATTTAACTATAGGCTCTTGTTGTCCTGTTTATATGAGCTGACTCCAGCACACCAAATGCTGGGACATAATTCCAAAGGGTACACAGTTCCAAAGGGTACATTCCACCATTACTCACCTTCCCTCCTTGAATAAGGCCAAGTCCATACAGCTAAGTGGAGGGAGGCGGGGAGAGACACCTAAATAATTCAGTTCAAAGCAGGTTGCATAGGTGATTCTTAAAAAACAAAAGCACACACACAAAAACCTAATCACAAAACTTTCCTGCTTAAAGCTTTTCAATTGATTCTAATGCTCTTAGCGTAAAACTCAGTCTCCTTACCATGGCCCACGAAACCTCCTCCTGTGTCAGGCACTGTATGAGGCTTTTTGTACAAGGGTATAATGGTGAACACGACAGACACAATTCCTGCTCTCATGGAGCCTGTGTCCAGCAAATAAGGCTGCCAATAAATAAGCAATCAACCATTAAGTAGAAAATTACAGATGGAGATATATGTGCCATACAGGAGGTGCTAGAAAACAGAATAATGAGGAATGAGAAGGGACTGCCTCCTTGGACTGGACGTGAGTTGAGGAAGGCTACTCTAAGAAAGTGCTCTTTGAGACCTGAAGGATGAGGAAGATTTGGATGAGGTATGGGGCTGGTGGCCAGGCAGAAGAGGAGACGATTTGGAGCTCTGAAAAGTTACATTAAAATAACTTTTGTATAATTGGAGACAAGCAGAGATGGGATGGGGAGGATGGTTAAGAATATTGCTGTGGTCTGAATGTTTGTATCCCACCCAAATCCATAAATTGAAATCCTAACCTTTGAGGTGAGGTGACGGTATTAGGAAGTGAGGATTTCAGGAGGTGATTAGATCACAAGGGTGGAGCCTTCATGCACGAGATTAGTGCTTTTATAAAAGAGGCGGGAGAAAGCTTCCTCACCCCTTTCCTCCATGTGAGGACATAATGAGAAAGCACCGTCTATGAACCACATTGTAGCCTCACCAGACAACGAATCTGTTGGTTTATTGATCTTGGATTTCCCAGCCCCAGAACTGTGAAGAAATAAATTTCTGTTGTTTGTAAGCCACCCAGTGTATGCTATTTTTCTCACAGCAGCCTGAATGGACTAAGACAAATACCACGGATGTGAAGATCAGGGGCTAAATGGCTAAGAAGTCTAAGAGGGAAGTTTAACACCCTTTGAAGATAGAGCCTTATTTAAATCCCAGGAGCTCAGATGCACTCTTTGAAGATTCTCTTCCAATCATGGCCATGTTCCTCCCACAGAAAACCTTTCTACATCTCTCAGGTAGAAACAAGGTCATCCAGTTCCCAGAAAACCTTGCATAGATGAAGAAGAAGCCCGGAGAGGGAGATGTGATCACCAACAGTTTCTTTGTCAGTAATAGTTGGAGGCATTGGGCAATACACTTTGAGCCAGCACTGTCCTAAAAAATACAAAGGGAGCCAAAAAAAGAGCCACGTAGGTAATTTACATTTTCTACTAACCACGGTTAAGAAGTGAAAAGAAACGGGTAAATTAATTTTATATTTTATTTGACCCAATATATTCAAAATATAATTTCAACATGTAACCAATATGTCTTAGAAATCCAGTGTGTATTTTATTTACATTTATGGCACATTTCAATTCAGACTAGTGTATTTCAAGCCCTCGGTAGCCACATGTGGTTAGCGGGTATAGAACTGGATAGTGCAGTTCTATGCCTCAGTTTCCTTATCTGTGAAACGGGGATAAAATTGGCTAGGTCACTGGAAGGAGAGCACCTGTGAAACACTCAGCACTCCGCCCTGCACATAGGCGGCGCCCAATAAATCTTGGCTCCTTTCCGTCTTTTCCCTCACCGCCCCGCCCCTTCAAGTCTCCGCCTCCTTTCCCCGCCCCCTCCAGGCTCCGGGCGGAAGCGGTACCGTCGCAAACGCAGCGCGCTTTACGGTGGCGTTGCCTTTTCCCGCAGTGTGGCCAGGTTGCGTGCCACAAGAACTTTCAGCTCATTGGCTCTGCGACCCGCTCTCGGCGCTTTACGGCAGTGTGGCTGGAGCCCCTGCGGAGGGGGCCGCGTTTTGGGCGTGAGTGGAGGGAACCCGAGTAGCAGGTGTTGGCGGGGCCTGAAACCATGGACGTGGGCGAACTTCTGAGCTACCAGGTATGTGGGACGAGGAGGGCCGGCGGGCCGTCCCCTCACCCGGGAAGCGGTCGCGTGGTCGGGGAACCAGAGCCCCTTTATCTCACCTCCTCTCACCTCTGTCCCCGGCCCGAGTCCCCTCACTTCTCATGCCACCGGCTACTCTTTTCACTTTACTCCCCCGAGACTTTCCTGGGCGCTTTCAGTTCATTCCTTCTTAGAGCCCAGGCCCCTCCCTCTCAACTCCAGTTTGGGCCTCTTCTCACCCTCCCCTGCTCCGGGGCCTGGCTCCCTTCAACTCTTCTGAAGGCCCCGGACCATCTTCACAACCATCTTCCTTCAACTCTCTCTTGTCCCCCGTCTTTGAGTTGTTGTTGGTGGTGGGAGGGCCCTGGTCTTTCCTGCGTTTGAGCCCCGGCTTCTCCACTGACTGGCCCTGTGGGTTTTGGACAAGTCGCTTTGCCCTCTTGGAGCGTTAGTTTTTGTATATATAAAACGGAGACAGTAATAACTTCCTAGTAGGGTTGTTTGAGGACTATATTAACTATTGGGTGTGAAAGCTGGTTTTAAAGTGTAAAAGCTGTACCTGTGTTAACTGCTGTTGTTGGGAGATGTTTGGAATTCTAGCATGGGATGGGACTCTAGGGATCTTGTTTTCCCTGCTCAGGCGACTTAGTGGGAGACGGTGGCCCAGAGGGCAGAAAGGACTTACCCAGAGTCACTCAACACGTAAGAGCTGGTATTAGAGCTAAGGTCTCCAGGCTCCCGGTTCAAAGGTTTCCCCCTCTTTGACTTTCTAAAGAGGTCCCGTGTAGTTGTTCATATGGCTATTAAACACTTGAAACGGAGCTAGTATGAATTGAAAAGTACTCTAGGTGTAAAGTCACACTGAATTTTTAAAAATTTTTTTTTCAACGTTTATTTATTTTTGGGACAGAGAGAGACAGAGCATGAACGGGGGAGGGGCAGAGAGAGAGGGAGACACAGAATCGGAAACAGGCTCCAGGCTCTGAGCCATCAGCCCAGAGCCTGACGCGGGGCTCGAACTCCCGGACCGCGAGATCGTGACCTGGCTGAAGTCGGACGCTTAACCGACTGCGCCACCCAGGCGCCCCTCTGTTGATTTTTTTAATGTAGCTACTAGCCTTTTAAAATTAAAATTTACATATATAACTGGTCTTTATTCCCATCGGACAGCTCTGTAGTAGAGAACAGGTGATTAAGAGCCATGAGTCTGGAGCCGCATGTCTCTTGGAGCCTGTTTTGCTACTAACTGGCTGCTGTAACCTTGAACAAAATACTTAATCTCTCTATGCCTTGTTTTCCTTATTTGTAAATGGGGGCAAAGATGGTACCTACCACATAAGCCTGTTGCAAAGTGCTTAGGCCAATGCTTGTCAAAGTGTGAAGGTTCAGTAAATGTTAGCCATCATATTCACGCCACTCCCTCAGCCAATATACAAAGAATGGGCCTTGAATACTGTAGACATCGTAGAAAAGAGCTCATAAGCAATGGGAGATAAATAGCCAAGAGATTTATCTCTTTAAGACAGTTATTGAACCAGAAAGAAGAAAGGAAATGGGAGGGTTGTCTGTTTGAGAGTTGTAGAATGGCTAGTCCATTGACTCAGAATATTAAAGCTAGAAGAGGTTCATTCATTTGCTCAAGAAACATGTATTGAATGCCTACTGTATAATGCACCAAATCCTCTGACTATAAGGCATTAAAGGAAACAGACAAGGTTCTTGCTTTTGTGGAGCCTGTAGTCTGGTAGGGAAGTAGCAAGATAATGGGTCAATAAACATTCAGATTGTGATAGGTGCTTTGAAGGGTAAGCAGGGTATGTGGTAGAACTGTGCTGTTTGGTGTGGTCATCTGTCATGGGGCACCTGTGACTACTGAACACTTGAAATGTGTTGGAATTGAGATCTGTATGTGTAAAGTTGGAATTGAGATCTGCTGTATATGTAAAGTACACACTGGATTTCCAATATTTAGTATGAAAAAATTAATATATATTAATACTTTTTATATTGATTCCATATTGAGATATAATACTTTAGATATATAGGCTTAAAGAAAATATATTATTAAAATTAATGTTACCTTTTGAAAACTTTTTAAAAATTTTTTTTTTTTTCAACGTTTATTTATTTTTGGGACAGAGAGAGACAGAGCATGAATGGGGGAGGGGCAGAGAGAGAGGGAGACACAGGACCGGAAACAGGCTCCAGGCTCTGAGCCATCAGCCCAGAGCCCGACGCGGGGCTCGAACTCACGGACCGCGAGATCGTGACCTGGCTGAAGTCGGACGCTTAACCGACTGCGCCACCCAGGCGCCCCCCTTTTGAAAACTTTTTAAATGTGACTACTAGAAAATTTAAAGTTATATATGTGGCTCATTTGTGGCTTTCAGTATATTTTTATTAGACAGTGCTGCTAAAGAAAATAGCCCCTGGCAGTAGGAGACAGGACCGGTTACCTTTGGTAATATGGTCTGGGAAGGACCTTGAGGAATGGATGTTAAAAGGACTGAAGGTTGAGAGGGAGCCAATCATGGAAAAGGACAGAATGATCAAGGCAGAAGGAAGGGCAGGTATGGGGACTATAAGGTAGAAGCTGGTGTTGCCTGTTAGAAGACCAGGAAGAGGACCGATGTAGCTGGAACATGGGTGAACAGGAGAATGGCAGGTGATGGATAAGAGATGTAGGCAGACGACAGACTATGTAGGCCTTCCTATAGGCCATGACAAGGAGTTGGAATTTTATTTGGAGACATGTTATAAATAACCTAATGCACCCCACTTGTTTACATATAGAAAGCGAACCCCATTCTGGTAAAGCACTTCCCTGAGGTTGTGGGCTAAGGGGGTGGCAGAGTTGAAACCAGAATCCTGATCTTATTTTCAACCCTGTTCGTTCCCCACATGCACTATTCATGCGTGCCGTTTACTTTCTGTAAGATTCATGTGCATTCCTCCTGTTCCTAAAAGATGGTACAGTCTGGAATCTAGTCCATAATCAATCAAATGCACCCATCCTCTTGTGGCAATGCGTGAGGATCATTTGAATTAATGGATGCAAAAGCTCTTCAAAAACAGTAACATTTTATAGATATGCAAGATGCATTACTTACCTGTGTGATCTCTCAAAGTCTTTATAACAACCCTACGAAGAAGGTATTGTTTTTAACCTTGGTTGTACAGACGAGGGAACTGAGGCGCAAAAAAGCACCTACCTCATAGCTGAAGCTCTTAATGACTGTGCTGGACTGCTGCCGACTCTGTGCCTGATGCTGAACTAAAGTGCTTCCCGATGAGTTCTTACATTTAATTCTCAACATGCCTTTTGAGGGGGGTGGTATGCCTATTTTATAGAAAAGAAAACTCAAGCGAGGGAGGTCAGTTACCTGCTCAAAGACAGTCGGTAAGAAGCAAAGCCAGAACTAGAACCAAATGAATACCCAAATCTAGTTTTCCATTTTGTCTTCAGAGTTTTAAAAACTTTAAAAATTGAAGTATGGTATACACATAGAAGAATGTAGTATAGAAAAATTTAAATGCCGTTGATGATAGTTACGATTTACAAAGTGGACTCAATGTGACCACTGAAGTTTGTTTCTCAGGACATGTTGTTTGATTTGAACATCCTCACCCCTAGAGTTTGATTCAGTGCCTCCTGTGGGACCTTAGAATTTGCATTTCTTTTTTTTTTTTAATTTTTTTTAATGTTTATCTATTTTTGAGAGAGAGAACATGAGCGGAGAGAAAGAGGAAGATGCAGAATCCGAAGTAGGCTGTAGACTCTGAGCTGTCAACGCAGAGCCTGACGTGGGGCTTGAACCCATAAATCATGAGATCGTGACCTGAGCCTAAGTCAGACACCCAACTGACTGAACCACCCAGGCACCCCAGAATTTGCATTTCTAACAAGATCCCAGGTGATGCTGAAGCAGAGGGTCCAGGGATTACATTTTGAAACCGGTCCCTGGTCTAGAATGATCTACATTCCTTTTAAAATTTTTCTCAGCTGAGATTCTCCTCCCTTCTCATAGCCATTAGTTTGCAGTTTTTTGAGCTTAAGTTATACTTATTCCCTGCCATCCAAGATATGGAGAGCAAATCACTTAATCTTTCTGGGCCTCAGTTTCCTCATATGCCTAATGAAGGGATTAAGTAAGTCTCTCTGAGCTCCCTTCTAACTTTAAATTCTGTGATACTAATTATTTAGGCCAAGAGCTCTAGAGATTTCAAGGGATAAAAAAAGCTTGATGTAGGAGAATGAATCGGGGCTGAAAATCTGAGAGATTTGAGTTTTAATCCTCCCTTTATCATTACTTATCTGGGTGACTCAGGACAAGTCACTTCCCCTCTCTGTATATCATTTTTTTTTTAATCACCTGTAAAATGAAGGACTTGAGCCATAAGAATTCTGGTTGTTTCTTTTCCTGGAATTAAGAGATTAAGGTAAGCAAGGAAAATACGTAATGTCAAGAAAAATGTTTATTAAAAGTATTTTCATATTTTTGGGGTGCTTCCTGAATTTCATTTTTGGGGCAGCTTGGTGGGAAGATTCCAATTTAATGCTGTGATTGGTTCTGCTAGTAATAGAGTTAGGCAGTGAGTGCCTCAGTATATGCCTTATATCCTTGACATATGTTAACCATTTAAGAAGACAGGAGAATTACAGTGTGGACAGGAGGTGGTGGAAAAAGTCTTAAAGAGGAAGCCAGTTATGTTCCCAATATGGAAATGTACTTTTTTGATGCCTTCAGGCTTAGACATCTCATCAAGAAGTGTGCCCAGCAGTTCCTTGGCTGAGAAGTGTCTGCTGCATAGGCGTGTATATGAACTTCAGGGCATTCTCATTAATACTAATTCCACAGATGTCTGGGAAAAGTTCTTACCTTCCAAGTTTTGCAATAAAGAATTCACATTTAGTGCAGCTGGGCTCAGTGGGAATGACTTGCTTTGTGACATGAGAAGTGTGCTCTGTGAGGCAGATTGGGGTCAGGGACCCTTGGTTTTAGCAATACTGCAGATGCCCACTCCTCTTGTTAGCTATCAGTGATATCGTAGCATCTCCTTGGATTGCAGGAGCTTACAGGAATTTATAATCTTGCTCCTTTCCCCTTTAAAGTGAAAACATTTTAATGACAGTAAACTGACAGGAATAGTATTAAAAAGAAAGTGTTTGAGAGAAGGAAAAGTACCCTAATCTAACGAATATTTTTATATTCCCACAGTTCTTATATGCTGGATAGCTATAATCATTGTGTACATACTGTTTTGTATTCTATCTTTTTTTTTTTAATGTTTATTTATTTTTGAGAGAGAGGGAAAGAGAGAAGACAGAGCTCGAGAGGGGAAGGGCCAGAGAGAGAGGGAGACACAGAATCTGAAGCAGGCTCCAGGCTCCGAGCTGTCAGCACGGAGCCCGATGCGGGGCTGGAACTCATGAACTGCAAGATCATGACCTGAGCCAGATCCTGACCTGAGCCGAAGTCGGACGCTTAACCTACTGAGCCACCCAAGCGCCCCATGTATTCTATCTTTTTAACACTGCCAGAAATATTTTCTGTGTTTCTGCATAGTCTTCGTGTTATTTTTAATGTTTTCGTACCTTTTGCTAAAGCGATAGACTATTTTCCCTTAAATTGTTCCTCTGTAATTAGAAGAATTATCTGTAATTATTTTATAATTATTTGGTTTCCAGGTTTTCGTTCTTGGAGATACTCTTGCAGTGAACTTCTTTATTTGTGTGGCATTCTCCCCCTCCCACCTACCGTTAGAAATTACCATATGCCATCTCCTGTGCTAAGTATTGCATGTACAAAACTTATTAAGACATGGTCCTGGACTTTAAAGAATTCATAACCTAAGGAATGAGACAGATATTTCAACAACAAACGGTGTGAATAAAGGATTATGGGAGCATCATGGAAGGAATGATTGGATAATGCCCGGAGAAGGGGTGTATTCATGGGATGAATTTGACGTGGTCACTGAAGAAAAGGGAGATGTTGGAATCTCAGCCGCGATGAATGAATAGGAGTTCCGTGGGCAATGAAGGGGGCTGAGGAGAGTCATTCTTGACTAGGATTAGTGAGAGCAGAAGCATGGGAGTGAGATGTTCCGAGCATTGAGTCAGTGGAGGGGAGTGGCAGATGATGGTGTCCCTCGACTGCAAATACATTAAGAAACCCATAGTGCTCCTATGGAATTAATCCTTTGTCAGTTTACGGTGCTAACAGCGTGCATGTTCCGGTCCTACCACAATCTCGATACTACTAGTTGTCACAATTTGATTTTTTCTCATTAATCTAGTAAGTATAGAAAGTGTTAGTTCAGGTTTGCTGTAATAGGCATTTTTTTCCCTGTGTTTATCATTTGTGTTTCTTATCATCTGCCTCTTTCTCCACAAGGTAGTGTTGTAGTTTGTAATTGAGTTTTCCTGTTGTCGTTTTTGTTGATGGTGTGGATGTAAGAAGCATTTTGGAAGCCTGAACACCTGTGCTCATTCTGTGGCGCCCCATTTTACCTACAGTCCTGAGAATATTATCCTAATCGTGATGTTGTTTTACAGTATCGTGAAATAGGCTTTTCTTGCATGACAGTTTAGGGCTTTCACAGTTGTTTTTTGTTCGTAGCGGGACTATAAACAACAGATAAAGAGCTATTTTCATTGATATTCCCATTTCAGAGTGTTTTCTGTTTCATCTCCTGAGTGGTATTTTTCTTAAGTTCGTTTCCTCTCTTTGCAGCTTCCTCATCCTCTTTCTTCCTGGTGCATTCTCTTCATACTCACAAAACACCTACTTATGTGCCTCCTTGCACATTAGGCCGTTAACTTAGACCAGCACCTAGCAGGCTGTCTCACCTATAACTGATGCTTAAAGAATGGTTGTTTAATGATTGGGTGAGTGAACCAGGACGTACCTTCAGATATGCTCTGGTTGTTTCCCTCTTATCTCGTTTGCTTGCTGACTCGTATGTCTTTGCTTTCGTGTTAGACTTCAAGAATATTTGACTCAAATATGTTACTTCAGCTTCTGAATTGTCCTCTTGCATATCATCTCTTGCTACTCTTGCCGCAAAACCTACATTTTTAAAAGTTTTATTTTTATTTATTTTTAATTTTCAAAGTTTATTCACTTATTTTGAGGGAGACAGACACAGCGTGCAAGCAGGAGAGGGGCAGAGGGAAAGGGAAAGAGAGAGAATCTCAAGCGGGCTCCACCCTGCCCGTGCAGAGCCCAGTGTGGGGCTCAAACTCACAAAACTGTGAGATTATGACCTGAGCCGAAACCAAGAGTCAGATGCTCTACCAACTGAGCCACCCAGGTGCCCCTAAAAGTTTTATTTTGAAGTAATGTTGAATTTACAGGAAATTACAAAAATAGTATAGAGAGTTTGAGTTTCCATTTACTCCTCACCCAGCGTCTCCTAAAGTTAACATCTTCTGTAAGCATAGTACAATGATCAAAATCAGGAAATTGACATTCATATGCCAGTAACTGAATTACAGACTTAATTCAGATGTCATTAGTTTTTTCCACTAATGCCCTTTTCCTGTTCCAGGATCCTATCCAGGATCCCGCATTGCATTTAATTGTCATTTTTGTTGTCTTGTATGATCTTGACATTTTTGAAGAGTACTGGTCAGTTGTTTTCTAGAATGTCCAAAACCTACATTCTTGAAGGTTGACAATACCCTCTGCCAAAGATTTTCTTGAGCCTCATTACTCTTGATTTTTCATTGGAATTTGATTCTATAATCCTTTTCCTCATCCTAGATGAACTCATCCATTCTTCAATCTTTCATCACCTAGGTGTAGACAACTGTTAGCTCACTAGCCCTAGTCTAGTTTCATGTGTCTTTTGAACATTCTGACCAGATGTTCTGGTATCACATGATTTTCTGTATCTCTACTCTTGCCCCACCACCTACGCCTGATTTTGCATTTTAGTCAGGGGTGTCTCTGTTCAGCAGATTTTAAAGAAGCTTTGGAGATACTTCTCAAAGATGAAAGACGAGGTTCTTTTCCCCATGGATCATAAGATCTTGTGAACAAAGAGGTCTAGCTCCTTTCTCAGGAGTCAGGAGGGTATTGAGCTCTGAAAATGTTTAAGCCACACATAGCTCTTGCTCACATAGCTTGCAGTCTAAGGGGCGGGGGGCATCCCACGGATTTGAAAACAGATGATCCAGTCCACAGCGTCGTTGGCGTTATAGAAGAATGAACAAAATCGGATGGCACGGGCAGGAGCATCTCGGCTGTCGGGAAAGCTTTGCAGAGAAAGTGTTGCTTCTTCAGTCTTCTCTCTATTCCTTCCTTTCTATTTCAGCTGCCACCATTGTTGTTTAGACCATTGGGACTTTGTCAAATAAGTAGTTTCCAGTTGGTCTTACTTTTTTGTTTTTGTGGATCTTGTAGCGGCATGGTGAATGTGGGTTTATTTTCTTTATAGGCCAACAGAACTGTTTTCTCTGGTCATAGACTTCAGTCCTACCTATTTCAGCTTCCTTGGAGGTGGGTGTTATTGAGATGCCTGATTTTGGCAGTGGACTTGAAGAAGACAGCCATAACTTTCTGCAGTCTCTCACTAGGTGTCATTTAAATTGGGGGATTGCAGGACACTGGCAAGCTCAGTGAGCGGGGCATGCGACTGTTGATCTCAGGGTTGTGAGTTTGAGCCCCGTGTTGGGTGAGAGCTTACTTAAATAAGTACATAAATTGGGGGATTGATAAATTCAATTTATAAAGCTTACCCCAATGGAGAAGTTTACAAATGTAAAAATGACTACATTGGAGAATGTAGATGGCTCAGAGAAGCTTGTCAGCTCTATTGGAGAAAATAATTCAAAGCGTGTGCTCACTAAGTGTTAGTGTGGTGAATGAATGAACACTCACTTGGGGGTCAGACTGCCCATGTTTGAATCCCACCTCTGCTGTTTGCCAGCTGTGTGACCTTGGGTCAGTTATTAACCTCTTCAAGCCTCAGGTCTCCATCTTTAAAATGGAGATTTTATAATAGTGTATCTCTGCCCGCCAGTAGAAAAACAAAACAGAACAAAACTCCATTTTACATCCTTTTTAAAATACAGGATTAAATAAGAGTGGGTAGTGCTAAGTAGTGTAGTGCCTGACACATAAGTGCCCAGTAAATGTTAGCTTTTGATTTTTAATTATTGGTATAATTACAAACAACACACATGCTGTAGCAAAAGAAAAAATGTATTTTTGAATTCTGCAAAGCTGCCTCAGTATTCCCAAGGTCATTGGTCCCTTGGAGATTAAGGTTTAGAGTGCTATAAAAGGAAATGAGAACAGTTTGTCACCCACACATGCCACAGTATAGAACTGTTCTCAATAGATTAAAGCACAACCCTACTCTGCCACAGTTAGCAGTCATTGATATCAAGAATTATGTCATCAACACAGTAATTCTTTTCCCCAGGTCTCTTTAATATTGCTGAGATATCTCACTGTTCCCCTTTTCTAGTGCCAGAAATCTCATTTACAAATTACTCCTTTCTTTTTCTTTCTTTCTTTCTCTCTCCACCCCCGCAAGGTTCCTGAAGGAAGTGGTTGTTTTGGTCTGAGTCTTATATAGCATAGAGAAATTGGAGTTAGGAGAAAGTATAGCTGAGATTCTCTTACTTTCTCCGGAGTCAGCCATTTGGTTTTAGTATTTCAGCTGAATGATTCAAAGCCATTTTCTTTTCTGCAGTGTTCTAGGAGTGACTGATCTGAAAGTATGTTGGCCTAAACTTTAAAACCCCATCTCCATGGTGGGTTGGTAAATAGAAACTAGATTATCTTCATCCTGAGTTCAGTGAAAGATCTAGTGAGACTACCACAGTGCATTTTCATCTCTTAACTCGTTTTAGATTATCAGTTGCCTGTGAGCAGATTATCTACTTGGGCTCCTTAGCCTTCCTGTCAGCTCCCCAGCAATGTCCAAAGCCATTGACTGAACTGAGAAGGATTTGAAATCAAGCAGAGAGTGTTATGATGCTTCTCTCTGAATGTGTCTGACTGTATTCCAGAGGCACATATGCTTGGTTATTGAACAGTTTGTTTGGCATTATTTATGTGCTTGTTTTGTTAACACATAAACTTGAGGATTGATTACATTTTTTATTTGACCCACCTCTCTCCAGTTAAAAGCATCGGAGTTAAAATTATTTTTGGGATTTTTAATAAACGTAAACATTAACAGTACATCAGTCTTCTAGTGTATCTATCATGTTGGAATGCTATTTTCTTTGCAGCTTTGGATAAAAATAAAAGAATTGTAGCTAGAGTTTGTCCTGTTATCTTTTACTGGCCTCTTCAAACATTAATACTTCCATGGGAACAGCTAATAGCATCTCATATTAATGATAAGGGAAATCTGAGCATTTCAAGGCTATGTAATTATTGACAGAGAAGCTGAAACATGGAATGGGAACTCTGGCCAGGAGTAGCTGTTGGGCAGAGGAAGGTGGAAATGCCAGAAAATCAACAGAATGCTAACACTCAGCAAGAAAGGAGGATAAGAAACAACATCACCATTGATGAATTGGGGGTTGCCATGGGAAGAAACCCACGTTGAGGTTTCTTTTTATTTTATTTATTTTCTTATTTTTGAGAGAGAGAGAGAGCGAGAATGAGTGCAGAAGGGCGAGGGAGAGGAAGAGAGAGAATCTTAAACGAGCTCCATGCCCAGCGAGGGTTGATCTCACGGCCCATGAGATCATGACCTTGGCCAAAGAAAAGAATTGGACACTCATCCGACTGAGCCACCAGGTGCCCTTCATATCACCGTTTTAAAAAAGGAACCTCAGCCTGGGTGGCTCAGTCGGTTAAGCATCTGGCTCTTGATTTCGGCTCAGGTCATGATCTCACAGGTTGTGAGATGAAGCCCCTCATGGGGCTCTGCACTGACAGCATGGAGCCTGCTTGAGCTTCTCTCTCTCTCTCTCTCTCTCTCTCTCTCTCTCTCAGTAAATAAACATTTAAAAAAATTTAAAAGGTGGTATGAGTTATATTGAGTTGCACTAACTCCTCTTTTGTCTGGTGTCTTTGGAAAATGTGGTGTTCCTCATAAATAGATTTTCCAGATAGCAGAAACTTCTAAGTGGAGCGGGAGTGCTAGAATAAGAACTTTCTCTTTTTCCAGGTGGGGCAGGCATGGCATAGGGAGGGAAAGCGACTTGCCTCAGGATCCCACGTACTTGATTGATAAAATGGAGTTCAGAACGGTGCTTTTTCTGTATTTAAAACTTGAATTTTCATTTTGTGTGGAGTTCTTTCTAAAACATAAACATTCTTGCCATTCTCAATCGGTCAGACTGTTTTCTTAGGGTCATGATTATGAACACATGTTAATTGTGCCCAGATTTCTCTTACGGTCTTTTGAGGTGTGGGAAGTTTTTACTCCTGTGTTAAAACACTTCAGAGTGTTACAGAGAGATTTTGAGTTCTTGTGCCTATTGTTTACAGTTTTTCTTGCTTCTCTTTGGTGTCAGCTCTCACTCCTTAATGGTGTTGTTTGATAGGATAAAATAGGATAAAATCTAACCTCTGAGGCCCTTTTTGCTTTCTTTTCATGGTGTTCTGAAAAGTTGAGGTGGTTTGATGAATGAAGCGTTAGTATTCTTGGTCATCTTTGGATGAACTGTAAAATTTTAGGACTCTTAGTTACTGAAGTCTGTAACTAATACTAATCATATCAGTGTCACTTGTCTTCATTTTTCATCCAGCACTTCTTCTAGATCTCTTTGCCTACCATCTTGAAGGCTATCTCTCTTTATCTCTCTGGCTTTATCTCTCATTTCTTCTGTTCCCCTTCCCCACCCCTCCTGGGTGTGTACATCTGCTCTCTGGCTCCCAACTGCTGCTTCATCCAGAAGGACTCTGGCTGGTTGGGACTCGGGCTGCCTCATATGCTATACCCTGCCTTTACTGGACCTTTAAGACCCAGCCTTTGGCCTCAGCCCATTGGTAATCACCGTTGCTAGCCCATCTGATCCTCCTCGGAAAGGACAACTTGGGGAAGACTCTACCTGAGAGGCTTGCAGATTTTCAAGTTCTGCAACTTTGAGAGTCTGCAAGTTCATCTTAGTCTTGTCTTTGCCATTGTCTCCTGATCACTCAGCTGGAGTTGATGAAGAACAAACCAGTGTTTCTAGGGCATTGTGACACATGCTGACAGTCAGGCTGTGAGCCAGTGTAGATTTTTGAGGCTTAGTAAATTTCATTTAGATTAGTGATCCATATTGAACCTTTCTTTTCTTTTTTTTTTCTTTGAACCTTTAATTACTCAACAGATACTTATTAACTGCCTACTAAATGGAAGTTGCTATGCTAGATACTGGGAATAGAGATGCACAAGACATTTGCAGTCCCTTGGCTTTATGGAACTTATATCCAGGGAGGCAAGGCCGACAATAAACGAGAAAAACAAATGCAAATGAATAAGAACACTCACACAAGCAAACAAATACTACACACACAAAACCAAGATAATTTCAGATATGGATATGAAGAGGGGAAATGGGCTGATAGAGTGATGGGGGAGCATCAGGAGGTTCTAGAAGGCCTCTCTGAGGAGATAACATTTGAATTGAGAACTGATTGATGGGAACGATTTGGCTACATGGAGCTGTTAGAATAGCGACATAGGCCCAGGGAAAACCAGTACGAAAGCCCTAAGGTGGGAACAAGCTTGTCATGCTTGAGGAAGGTGGCTAGAGCATGGTGAACGAGAAGGAGACACGGAGATAAGGGTAGACAGAGGTCAGCTGTGGGGAAGTGGGGGAACTCTAAAATGTGTAGATTTTATTGTCAGTACAATGGGAAGCCATTAGGGGTTTTAAGCTGTGGTGTGGCACAATTTGGTTTACGTTTGAAAAGATCACTGTGTCCCCCGAATGTAAACTACATTGGAGGGGAGCAGTCTGGCCAGCTTAGATGTGCAAAGTGGGCAGAACTCACCTTTGTGCTGCAGAGGGCCATAGCTGAAGCTGTGCTCTTCCTAGGATAATGGCTTTCCCACCTAGGTGTTTTTCAGAATCTCCCAGTTCTAAACATTTAATCTGTGTTGTGGCTTAATCAAGAAGCAACGCTTTCCTCGTGCCAGGCTTGGCACAGAAAATGTGGGCATGGTGTCTTTTGTTGAGCACCCTGGCCTGGAGAGAATGAAGAAAGGAGCCCCCGTGGACCTGAGGACAATGCAGCTGACCTTCAGCACCTGGAAACTTGTAGGAAGCTTTGGAATCCATAAACTTTATGTGCTTCTGCAAAACAGTTGCAGATGGTCTGGACTGATGGTGCAATATCAGTGCTGTTTTGCCCAGATCTACTGTGGCTGTCCTCTCCATGTCTGGTTTTACATTACAGCGGGTAATTAAAGGGGCACAGCTCTTTCTGGTTGGCTTAAGGGGAAATTTCAGTTTCTGCCAGTTGTGTAAGTGACTGCAGTGAGCAGTGGCTATGAATGGCTGCTTTTTGTTTTCAGAATTAAAAAACAAAAACAAAAACAAGCCCCCCAAAACCAACCAAACTTAAAAAGAACTCTTTCTAATGAAAGGGAATAATTGCCTTTGCTTTCTCTGCTGATTCTCCAGTGGGAGTTCTGCCATCAGACTTGTCAGACTTGGTTGGCAGGGACTTTTTCTCCTGAGTTAGCACAGAGATCTGAATGGGCAGAGATAACACAAATTAGCAATGGTACAAGCATATCTGCAGAGGAACAGATTTCCTTCTGACCAAAGGTGCCGTTGGTGGGCACCACCCTAATTCGCACTGCATCTCTTACCACCGATGACAGGACTTTTCAGCAAATAAAAAGAATTGCTTAAGCACCACCTGAGCTGGGCAGTTTTTATAAGACTTTTGAGTTTCAAAGGCCCTCAGGCTGCTCAATCTGCCAATGTGAAGTCACTGAATATTATCTCCTTGGCTTCTTACTGGGGACCCTGATACCTCATTTAGCATAATGAACTTGGGGAGACAAATTGTGATCTCTCTCTCTCTCTCTCTCCCTCTCCTCCTCCCTTTTGGCCAAAGATTTCTTCTTTTATCCGCACAGAACCTACAAGGACACAGAAGGCTCAGTGGGAGAAGAAATGGTATCTGCCTTCTGGCTGACATGCCTTGTGCCAGTGGTTGCGTGCGGGTTCCATAATGAAGATTGCAAATCACTTTCCGTCTTCTTGGAGCCTATCCCATAATTAGAAGATTAAACATTTTGTTTAAATTAGTAATTTTCCCCTACCTCCTGTGTGTGCTTAAAATCATCATTAGAGCAAGATGGAGTCTGGTTGTCTGATACCGGGCCCCACGTGCTAGTTTGTGATCGTCAGCAAGAGGTTGAGGAAGTCTTACTTCAATTAGAAAAGCAGTGTTGAGGGGTGCCTGGGTGGCGCAGTCGGTTAAGCGTCCGACTTCAGCCAGGTCATGATCTCGCGGTCCGTGAGTTCGAGCCCCGCGTCAGGCTCTGGGCTGATGGCTCGGAGCCTGGAGCCTGTTTCCGATTCTGTGTCTCCCTCTCTCTCTGCCCCTCCCCTGTTCATGCTCTGTCTCTCCGTGTCCCAAAAATAAATAAAAAACGTTGAAAAAAAAAATTAAAAAAAAAAAAAGAAAAGCAGTGTTGACCATGGTTCACCTTGTATGAGGCAGAGGCACTTCTGACCATGTGAACTTTTCGATTGCTGAGTCCGGTGAGTAGAGCTTTTCTCAGGAGCGTGACACCGAGCCTAACAGGATACTATCGGGAGGAGGGCGCAGCTGGGCTTGAAGTGTTGCCTCTGCGTTAATGGCAGATTTGCCGTCACTTGAAAGATTGTGTTTATGGGGGAAAAGGGTTACTTACAGGCATGGTATGGTCCTGATTTGAAGTAAATGAAAAGCGACTCATAAAGGAGCTTTTAGAAATTGTCATACTTCTAGTGAAATATAAGAATATTTGTTTTCTCCTCCCTATGCCACCACACCAAAAGAAAAAGACCAAAGGGCAAGGAACTGCCGGCCCACTAAGAGCTCGGCATTGTGCTATTTGATTTATATGTGTCATTCCATTTCATCCTAAAAGCAACCCTGGGAAATCAGTATTCTTATTCCCATTTTATTGATGAAGAAAGGAAGTTCACAGAAGTTTAGTAACTTGCCCAAAGACACGAGGAAGTAGATGGCAGAATCTTTTTCCTAACAGAGGGCTCTGGGGGATGAAGGTAGCCGAAAACCAAGAAATCCCGAGAAAATAGAATGTAGCAGAATGCTACCATCCATCCCCCAATCTCGTATCTGCCTTGAGTCTACACCCAACAGAACACCATACACTGGTTATCAAACCCAGGAGAGTGGAACACTGTATGGGTTACCAATCCAGGGGAAGACTCCAGACACTTCTGCCCATTGCATCTTGGTTTTGGAGTTGCCAGTGAAAGCAGCACACAGTTAACTACCGGATGGACTGATGCTTTACTCACACAGAGAAGAGACAAAGCAAGATCAGCCCCTGGAATGTATGTCTGTCCCTTGTGGCTAGTGGGGCCCTCCCCCTTCCTCTGAAGCTGGTGCAGGGCACTTGGCCTACATGCAGCCCTCTCCTGCAACAGAAGGACCCCGACCCGAAAGCTAGTGGTGTGCCTGAGGGGCACTGACGTACATGCTTAAGCAGAGCGTAGGAACTCTCGTCGAGCATGAAACAGAGAATGATATTGCCACACAAGGTGATGAGCCTGGCACGAGCTGTATGGGCTCCTTATCTCTAGGTAAGGAAGTGTTCCAGGCCTGAGGCCATTCTTACACAGCTGAGTGGGGCTGGAAATACTGCGTGCAGGAGACTGCCTTTCCCAGCAATTCTGTATTGACATTACTTGGTTATATGTCTTTCTTCCCATTGGACTTTGAGCTCCTCAAGGACAGTGACCAGATCAGGGCATGCTGTGTAGTAAATGCTCAATAAATGTCTCTCGACTTTGAATAAAGGAAAGAATGAGAGATGAATGAATGAATGAATGAAGTAGTGAATCAATGATTGGTGGCTGAATTTGGTTCTCTTCTAGGTGTCTTTTTATGTTGAGACTTAGCACCTCCACAGTTGCCTTCTCTTTCTTGTCTCTTCTTTCTCGGTGGAGAGTGGATTAAGCTTTGTCTGTGGATGACAGTGGCCCTATCATTGCCTTAAAAACAATAGATGATCTTCATAAAAGCCCGATTCTTGGGGCGCCTGGGTGGCTCAGTCAGTTAAGTGTCTGGCTATTGATATCGGCTTAGGTCATGACTTCACAGTTTGTGGGTATGAGCCCCACATCAAGCTCTGCACTGACAACACAGCTTGCTTGGGATTTTGTCCCTCTCCTCTCTCTCTGCCACTTCCCTACCCTCTCAAAACAAATAAATAAATGAACTTAAAAAAAAAGCCCGATTCTTACAGTGTAGCCTGAGAGTTGACTGGCTTTTTTTTTTTTTTTTTTTTTTTTTTAAGACTGGAGTTGCCTCTGACTCCAAAGCAAGAAATGGATTGATCTCTTTATTTGCCAAAGATTTGCTGCTGGTCTACTGTGGGCCATAATTGCTGTTTTCTCTTTACCCAACCTTCTAGGCAAAAAGAGATAATACAACAAGATGAGTTTTTATTTCATGTTGATTGTACCTGGTATACCCATTTTCTTTCTTTTTTTTTTTTCTTATTTATTAACTACTTTTTCTGGGTTAGGCACATCCTCAGTATGAGGGCTTTTTCTAGGGATGAGACTGTGATATGCTCAGGGTCACAGTGTAATAACAGACTTTGATGTCTACTAGTAAAGTCCATTTTCTTCTAACCTTACTATTCTCCCCCCTTTTTTTAAAAAAAATTATTTAATGCTTTATTATTTATTTTTGAGGGAGAGAGAGACAGTGTGAGCCAGGGAGGGGCAGAGAGAGAGGGAGACACAGAATCCAAAGCAGGCTCCGGGCTCTGAGCTGTCAGCACAGAGCTGGACACGGGGCTTGAACTCAGGGACTGCGAGATCATGACCTGAACCAAAGTCGGACGCTTAACTGACGGAGCCACCCCGGTGCTCTTTATGCTCCCCTTTTAACGATTCTGGTTTCGCATCAGTTTCTTCCGTGCTTTTTGTTTTGTACAGGCCTGGGACACACATAGGTTTCTAAAACAAAAAGTAGTAGAGCTGCTAACAGTTCACTTAAGTTTAAGTAGCCTCGGGAAACACATCTGTAGCAAGCACAGAAACCAGTGAAGGCAGGACGATTCCCCAATCACAGGGTGGAAGTATGACGTACTGGAAAGAGCTTCAGGTTTAGACTGTTTAAATCCCGCCACTGCTATTTTCTAGCGGTTTGACCTTAGGCAGTTCACTAAACAAGCCGCCTGAGCCTT
Organism: Lynx rufus; assembly: GCF_022079265.1. NCBI lineage: Eukaryota > Metazoa > Chordata > Mammalia > Carnivora > Felidae > Lynx > Lynx rufus. Next base: position 21,940,943 of record NW_025814896.1, on the reverse strand, counting down.
GGCTTCCTCACTTGAAAAACCAGGGACTGGGTATTCCCTACCTAGCAGGGCTGCGTGAGGAGTAAAAAGATGATGAAATGTTGAAGGTCCCGGTACATAATAAACACTCAGTTCATAGTGACTATTGCACAGCATGGATAATCACTTGGTGAGGAGGCTGTAGAGGAATTCTTTATGGTTTCTTTAAACCCTTAAGATTCTCTGACCTCAGTGCCTCCTAAGAAGCGATTTGTGAGATTTATATCTGACTTTGCCTATTCAGGCCCGTCCCGGCTTACTGACACGGCTTTGTTTAAAGGAGGTGGCCGAATTCCCTCACGTGCAGGGTTTTTCGGCCAGTGTTTCTCTGTGTTTTTTGGTATGTTTGCCAGGATTCTCAAGTTTCTAAGTAATTGCAGCCTGAGACGAGTTGGATTGATGTCAGGCTGCTTTAACACAGGTGTTATAAACAAGATTAAGAGGTTGTCGAGAAGGTATCCGTGGAGCTCGGGGACTGGCTTTCTGGAGTCGTTCTAAATTGACAGCTAATGGCTAGCCTTGATGGCTCTCTCTGAGCTGGTCGGAACTGACTAGAGATTCACCCACAGAGGAACCTTGCTTATGAAAATTCACTTTCCTTTCCTTTCTCAGAGAGTAAAGCTCCTGTAACGTGTAATAATGTCTTTGCACTATGCAAAAAACAGTGGCCTTTGCACTGTTTTAAGGTACCTTTTTCTAAGGCAGCCAATTCTTAGGGTTTTTTATTTTTGATACCATAAGCCTGCCAAGCTTCAAAGAAAACTTTAAAAAGGGGAGTGATGGTTCACATTATTTTATTCTTTTATTTATGTTTCTGTATAAGACAGTTAATTAATTATCTTAATCTTTGGTAGAGTCCCTTCCTGCCCAGCAAAATAGGCGTTTCGCCTTATCTGCTCTGTCTACTAGATGCTACTGCTAGGAAATTGAGTGTCCTAAAATGTTCTTGAAGTGAACAGTTTTTAGCTTAAGATCACTTTAAAGCCATTTTATAGCCTCCCTGAGAGAGAGTCGTGGAGCTGGGGATAGAGCCTATAGGAGGAATTTGTAGGGGGCAAGAGGCATTTACCCAGGCTCCCACAGAATTCCTTTCGATCATATTCCATGTGGCCACGTGGTCAGTGTTCTGTTTTCTGGGTGGAGAAACTATTTCTGACTCTGAGAATAACTCATTCATCGTACTTGTCTTTATGGGCAACAGAGGTGTTTTGCAAACTTTAGTGGTTTCTAAAGCCTGTAGAAATAGTAAAACCTTTGAGTTGAGGAAAATAAAGTGCATCTTAGACAAGAGTAGACATGAAACCATCTCTTTTCATTGTTTTTGATGGGCTCATCAACAGGCATGTATTGAGGCCATAACACCAGATACTTCATTCAAGCTGAAAGGGGTAAATCGGCCCTAGAAAGAAAGTATATTCTATAATGATGCTATGTTTTCAGACTTTAAAGTATTACCCATAATGTTGAAAGATATTCTCTTTAACAGGATACTCAGGGTAGAGTTTCATGTGAGTTGTGTCTTCCTTGAAGTAAATGTGTCAGCTGTTCTGTAACAGACTTATGTGGATAAGTTTTAACCTTTAAAGAAAAGTGATGATAGTTAATGTCCTAGGCTTCTAAGATCAAAACCATGTCAGAACCGTTAAGGAATTAATGAGCAACTGTGAAAGACCTAGGTTACGTAAATGAGTAAAATTATTCATTTCTCACTTACGATCTGGTTCTCACTAATTCAGTCCCGGGTTATTCATCTCCATTCCCCGTCCCATTTTCTCAAAACATCTTCACTTTCCTCTTTTCCTTCCTATCTGTCTTCCTGTGGTATACATCCTTTCTCCCGAACCACTCTTTCTGTTTGGAAGAGGAATGAAGTTTGGAGTCTTGGCAATGACCTCAGAGGCAGCTTAGAGAAAAAGTAATTAAAGATTTCCTTGCCCCACTTTAGTCTTAATGAAATTGTCCATTGCTAGAGGCAATATTCCACTGGCTGGAATCGTCTCTGTCAGCATAATTACACATAACAGGTGTGCCATATTACTTGCAAAACCACTCTGTGGGTCTGCTGGCTGCTGAATGAATACTCCACCTCTCCCCAACCTCTGCGACAAGCACTTACAAAGTAGCTAACCTTTGTGCCACCCCAAATAATAAAGTGAATTTATTGTATCTGAGCTTTGGTTTAAAACTATAAATAATTTAAAACAGCATTGCCATATTAATTTGTTATTTAGGACTGGGCGGGTTATCCAAATGGTCTGGGGGAGGAAGTTCTTCCTGAAATCTCCATATAGGCAGATGGCACTAAGCTTTTACAAATGGGCAAGGAGCAGCTACAGAAGAGAGCTTTCCTGGTGAAAGGCATGGGCAGAAAAGTCGCAGAAGGGATTTTAATGTCAGTTGAAAGATGACGGCAGGGACAGACGATACAAATTATACATTTAAGATGATAGTTTCTGAGGTTGTGACTAAGGAAAGGGGTCTTCGGGTTGTGTGTACAGCTCCTGCAAAAGTGAGAGATTTCAGATCCTCCTCTGTCCTCGGCTGCAGGCTCAAGTCCTGTCACGTCCTTGAGTCTTAGTTTATTCATCTGTAAATTAGGAGGTTGTACTGATATTCTTTGAATCTGAATTTTACTATTACCCTTTATATCACCTGGTGCCACTGTTAGAGAATTTACTAAAGGATACATAAAATATAACCCAGAATGGCATAAAATGATCAAATATATAGGTGTGTATGAATTCTGGCTGGCTGCAGTCACCGTAACGATCCAAGGAACTCTGAGAATATGTATACGTTATATACATTTGCTAATAGTAAGTTATGATTCGTGGGTAGTTTATTGGTTTAGCTGTCCTTTCCCCCTCATCTCCTGCTGATTTAGTAACGTGGGTTAAGTGCCTACTCTGGTGTTGGGCACCGTTGGGTGCTGAGAGGTGTTTGCACTGAGAGGCAAGGGTCAGATCCCAGCATTCCTGCTCTTGAGGACCTAGCATATGCATTGTAGAGGAGATGGAGATTTATTAATGCACGGTTGTGTGCTGATAGAGGTATGATTTGATACACTGCTGAGGAAGCCCAGAGGTCTTACTGGAGTTTTTGGAAGACTCTTAGAGAAGGTGACCTTTGAGCTGGAGCTTAAGGCTGAGTAGGATTTCTCTAGTTAGAATGAAGGAGGAAAGGAACGGGATCTGCCATTCATGACGTAGCTGTATGTATTTACCCCTTTCTAGGGCATGGTTTGAATAGCCTGAGGTGACTCCGGGGTCCCTCCCTGAATCTTCTCTGATTCCCATATTAGTTTTTCCTATAGCAGGGTTTCCAGAGCATGTACTATCCTGCTCAGGCATTGTCTAGATTTAATGCCTCTTTTTAAAGTGCGGTGGCTAATTCAGTGCTGTGGGACTGTAGCCACATGGGATGTTATGCTTCTAATTAGGTGACCTTAATATGCATTAACTTAAAAAAATTTAAAGTTGGTCATCTTGTGGATTCACTGAATCCTGAGATTTACTGAAGTCATCAGCTCTTTTCTGAATGAATTGCTTTTAAGTCACATTTCCCCTGGCAGGGACTTTACATATTTGCCATTTTGAATTTAAGCAAAGGACTCCATGGTGCTTATACTCTTTTGGTTCAAACAGTTATGGTTCTACCTGTCTGTACTGCCAATTGCCCACATTTCTCTATCTGCCCGCTTGAGTAACTTTGCGAAGGATCTTGTTGATAAAAATACCCAGTATGTGTTGTAAACCCTTAACTTAGTAAACTCTGAGAACTGTAACCAGTTGGGTGTGACTTGTTCTGAATGATTCCTGGCTAGCTTCTAGGGGTCCCCGTTTTTTTCCTCTAAGCATGTGCATAACCATACCATTTTGCCAAATTTACTTAAGATCTTTTTTTTTCTTTTTTTTTTTTTTAATTTTTTTTCAACGTTTATTTATTTTTTGGGGGACAGAGAGAGACAGAGCATGAACGGGGGAGGGGCAGAGAGAGAGGGAGACACAGAATCGGAAACAGGCTCCAGGCTCTGAGCCATCAGCCCAGAGCCCCGACGCAGGGCTAGAACTCACGGACCGCGAGATCGTGACCTGGCTGAAGTCGGACGCTTAACCGACTGCGCCACCCAGGCGCCCCAAGATCTTTTTTTTTAAGAAATAAAATTTTATAAATACAATTGAAGTCTCCTGTATGTTTACCCTTCTCTATGTAATTCCATTTCATTGTGGCCTCTCCCTAATCCAATTTCTTTATTACCCTTTTTAGAAGCAGTCACTATCCTCAATTTGGTGATTACTATTCCCACACATTTTTAAAATTATTACTACTTATGTGTACAACCAGTAATTGCTGAAATTTTCTTCTCCTTTTTCTTATTACAAATATGTTCCAGTGAACATTCTTTATCTCCTTGTGCATATGTCTGAAAATTCCTGTAATGTATACATACCTAGGAGTAGAATTGCTGGGGTAGTCAGAACATACGTATTTTCAGTGTTATTAAGTATCACCAGGTAGTTCTATACTCATTTTTACACTCCTGTCAGTAAGTTTTAACAGATCCTGGTTCTTCACCTCTTCACCAACACATTGCTATATTTTAATTTTTTCATTTGTGGCCAATCTGATGCTATTTTACGATTTTTCTGATTTCTAGTGACATTGGGTCCCTTTTTATATGCCTGTGGTCTCCTCAGTATTTTTTCTTTTGTGATCATAATTGCAACGCTATTCTTTGTCAGAAGCTGATGTTAAGTAATTATAAAAGTCTGTTGTAGATGTAGGACTTTGCATTAGCAATCATTAAGAGAAATTGAATCTTAGGTTCTGTTTTCTTTTCAAAGTGCTGTATCTTTGTCTTATTTAATCTTACTCTCCCTTACTAAAGACAATCCTGTGAGGTAGCAGAGTAAGGGCAGAGCATTTTTATCTAAGGTCATATGACTCTTGAGTGATTCACAAGAACCTAGATTTTTCTGCTTATTGGTTTGCTGCTCTTTGCATTGTACTATGCTACTTCTTTTAGATCAGTGCAGTTATGTTGTTATTGTTGTTGGAGTAATGTCTAATATTCCCTCTAGCACCTAATAGAGTGATGTTCAGGTTCTGTTGGCTTAGTAAACACTTCCTGAGTGAATGAATGAATGATGATGGTTCTGGTGTAACTGAAAAAACATTCATAATAAGTCTGCTAAAATGGAGGTGGTTTACCTTCCAATGGTTTTACAAGTATCTGCCTTTGTTAGCCTTGATAAATAAAGAAACTGAATCAACATTCAGCTTTCTGATGCAGCTGCAGAATTAATCAGAGAAGATGTCAAAGTAAATCATGGATGCTAAAGTATGGTTTGTACTTTTAAAAAAGAAATCTACACACCCTTTGGAGGTGAGATGGATATATATATATATATAGACATTCAGGCTTTAACAAGAAGTAAGACTTTTTTTGGTAGGAAGAATTGATTAAGTAGAGTCTTTTTTTTTTTTTTTTAATTTTTTTTTTTCAACGTTTATTTATTTTTGGGACAGAGGGAGACAGAGCATGAACGGGGAGGGGCAGAGAGAGAGGGAGACACAGAATCGGAAACAGGCTCCAGGCTCTGAGCCATCAGCCCAGAGCCTGACGCGGGGCTCGAACTCCTGGACTGCGAGATCGTGACCTGGCTGAAGTCAGACGCTTAACCGACTGCGCCACCCAGGCGCCCCTTAAGTAGAGTCTTAAATGACTAGTGATTTAAATCATAAATCACAACCATATTACTTGTCGGCCAATCAGATTACAGATTTTAAGTGAGAGTGTTGGTGATTTTAATTTTTGATACATTGGTTTTTTCCCCACTCCTTGTGGGCATTGTTAAAACCCATGTTCTCCATAATTATTGTGTTCTCAGTACCTGTAATTTGTGTGTGTGTGTGTGTGTGAATTAAGTAAATGAGAGTTCTATTTTATATTTGCAATAACTTTGCTTTGAGATTTTTAGTGTTTGGTACTTGTTTTTTCTCCCAGAAAAAAAGGTAGTAAATTGCCATGACTCATTACATTTTTTTAAAGCTTCAAGTCTTTTAAAGCCATAATATGTAATTATATATGAATAATTGGAATATTTCTCAAACATTTCTTAAAAATATGATAACCCCTTGTTGGTATACGACTTTGTAGTTTACATACAACCTTTTCATAAGCTGTTTTAGTCATCACAGCGACCCTTTGAGGTAGGTAGAATTTTCTGTCCCTGATGGCTTTGATCCCTGATTATGAATTTTGGCTGATGGTAGTTGCAGAATTAGAGATTGTGAGCTTTTACAGTTCTGGTGCCTTAAGCAAATTTGCAAGGGAGCCCTGATGTTAACTTTGGCAGGTTTCATGCCTGCAAATATTGATTGAGCCAGAAGTCCTAGTTGTAAAATGTCACCAGTGAATGTGCAGCCAGCAAAAGGAAGGGAAAACTCATTACTGCAGCTCATCTGTAACTTCTGGGTCAGGCCACTCACTACCATCTGGTAAAAAAGAATGTTTGAAAACTCCCTTTTATTCTGACAAAATGTAATCAGGCGAGGTCAACAACAGATGATTTCTGAGCATTTCAAATTGGTTATACCAATCCGTCCACAAGCTTGGGTTTGTGACATTCCATATGTCCAATTACCTTAAGAGGTATCAGAAAGCTTTAAAATTATGAAACCTCAGAATAACGGCAAGAAGGAATTTAATTGTGTGTATATACCTACCTTTCTCCCCTGTGTTGCACACTCCCCCCCCCCCCCGCCCCATATTAAAAGTGTTTGTTCTGAAAAAGAAAAGGCAATGATAGAGAAAGAAAGAGACAGGATTACTGTCTTGAAATAATCTGAAGATTGTTTTTTTAATGTGAGAGTGAGACTAATCATGTTTATATTGCTTTAGAAAGATTAGGAGAAAAAAGAGAGGGGAAGATTCGGGACCAAGGAAGAAAATTGTAAATTGAAAGGTTTCTCCTCAATTTAACAAACTCTCTGAGTGATCCAAAGATGGAAGGGGCACGACTTGGGGAGGAGGTAAGTTTCTGGTCACCGGAAGTGTTAGGAAAGCCCCAGCCGATGCCCAGCAGACATGTTTTAAAGGGGGTTCAAATCTCAGATAGATGATTGGGTTAGATCAGGGCTTCCTAAAGCCTGGGTGTCTCTAGCTCCTCAGAATTACTGCAGGAGGCTGTGAATCCAGACAGGTATAAACAGGCATTTTCTGTAGAGTGAATCTCAAATCTCTCAAAATTAATCCATCTCTCGCTCTCTCTCTGTCTCATAAATGTAGGAGTTAAAAAACACAAATTCAGTGAAAAGTATTACCAAATAGATAGTAACGTATTTGTTGTCATTGTGTCCTTTCTCAATCATTGGGTATTAAAAGGTATGGCAGGGGGTGGGGCCTGTCATATATTGGCATTAAAAAAAGGATCCTCCTGTTAGAAGCTGTTAGTGGTAACCTCCCTTTCCAACCTTGAGGTTCTTTGATTTTTGAAATCAGTTGTGTAAAAGAGCGGTGGGAAGCTACATGTAGTGTCTTCTATGAGCCAGACTCTGCTGGGCACTCTAGAACATTGGCCTTCATGTACTTACATACATATATATACATTTATACCTAAATGTGTGAAAGTGGTCATTGTTCCTAGCTTATAGAGCGAGAAGACTCAGGCTTAGAGAGAGTACACGTTACTTTCCAGGGCTGCTAACTAAGCAGAGGGACTAGGCTTTGAGTTTAGGAAAATTTGACTCCAAAACTCATTCTCTGTATAGGATATCACCATTGCAAACAGGTTAACAATGACTAGTTAGTGTTGCAAAATAGGAAAAGCACTAAATTGGGAATTAGAAGCCTTGTATTATTGCCCATCGCAGACAAATTGCTTAAAGTCACTAGGCTCAGATTTCCCTATTTCTATAAAGAGAGGGATAAACTAGATTATCCCTTTGAGCTCAAATTTCTGAGTCTTTATACCATTGTTTGATACTTAGGAAATAGTACTCGATGTCCCTACTTAGAAGGCCCTTTTTCAAAGTTACCTGAGTTTCTTGGTGCTAGGTGAAAAAGTCCTGGTTTATAAATTCCTGCTTTATTATAAGGTTATAGAAGATTTCCTTTGACGTTTTCCATTTTAATAGAATTGAACGTATTTTTTTCTCCCATTAACACAAAAGTACATTTTTATGAAAATCACCCCCTTTCTAAGCGAGGTAACTTACAATATTGAACGCACTTAGACGTCCCCTCCGCCCCCCACAGTACACATCTCCACCGTTATGTCCTAGTATAGATGTGCTCTTCACATTAATAATTGCACTGTGTGTTTTCATAATTTATCATAATGATGCCATTATTGCTTATTATAGAAGTCCCCTTTCTTCCCCCCCACCCCCAAGTCTAATTGAGGTCGAGACAAGACCATAAATGCGATAATATAGATTGCATGCTCAGAGGAAATGGAGTTGGTTTCATAGTGGAGTTTTAATTTAGGCTTCGTTCTGGTGATGTAGCCTCTTCCTATGGTACATTACTTTGAGCCCAATATAACTGCATTTTCCCACAGCTCCTCATTATAGCTACAGCTTCTCACTGCTTTTTAATTAAAAAAAAAAAAAAAGAGAGAGAGAGGGAGAGAGGGAAAAATGAAACCAAAAGCTTAGGTTGGATATTGTCTGGGTACGCAGGGAGTATTCCTAGGCAGATTACTTATTTAATTTTTTAACTCTTTCAAAGCTTTCATGGAGATATCTTGATTTCTGCTTCCAGGGGGATAGATATATAAGTCATCCATCACACATGCACACACATAATAGGCTTCAAGGTTTTTCAGAAAGTAAAAGCATCTTTTATATATATGTATATGTGTGTGTGTGTATATATATATATATATGTATATATATATATATATATATATATATAATCGTTTTTTTCTCTAGTCTTGTGGGCAACAGAAAACAAAGCAATGACTTGATGAAGAATAGTTTCTTTTGTCATTCCTTCATCTTGAGGGATCCCAAACACCTTTCAGATTCCACAACAAATTAATCTCCGAAGGTGACTGGTAAGAATGGCTTAATCCTTTTGGGATTGGTTTTGTAAGCTGCAAGGAGAGCTCCAGCCTGAGCTGTTGACCCCTCTGACAGGCTGGGAGTGTTACATTCCCTTCCTGAATCCAGAGGCCTTTGGCTCTTCTGTAGTGGAATCAGTTTGACAGCCCTGAGATTCTTCTCCACTTACTTATTCCTGTTTTGTCTTGCGTAACTGATCACCCTCTCGGTAGTGAATATTGGTAAATGTAGATCTTTATTTCTAGGTCAGCGTGTTGTTAGCTTCATAATTTTGGGGGGGGCAACCTTTCACAAACAAGACTTCAGCTTTTTGTGAGTCCATATTTTATGCAGTGTTGCTGGAAGGACAGTTCCATTTTGGCTTTGTCAGGGAATAGGAATCCCTCGGATGAAAATCCTCTAGATCTGTGGTAGCCAGTCTGGTAGCCGCTAGCTGTATCTGGCTCATCGGTACATGAAATGGAGCTGGATCTGTGCTGAGACACGCTATAAATGTAAAGTAGTCTACCAAACTCCAGAGACTTACTGAGTATGAAAAAAATGTAAAATATCGCATTAGTAATTTTTTAATATTGATTATATGTTGAAATGATAATATGTTTAATATATTCTGTTGAAAAACATTAAATTTAAAGCCACCTGCTTCTTTTTACTTTTTAAAATGCATCCCCTAAAAAATTTAAAATTACATTTATAGCTTGCATTACATTTTGATTGGGCAGCTACGTCCTGGACTGTTACGCCCCCTAGACAACAAAGCAGGGTTTATCTTATTCACACTCAAGTCCCCAGTTGCCAGCACAGGCCTTATACATAGTAGGCATTTAATAAGTATTTGTTAAAGAAATGAATCTAAACCTTTATTCTGAGTAGTCAAATTTCAGAGATGAGTAGAAACTTCACCCTTTGGAGTGTTCATGTCTGAAAAAGAGACAGTTGAGAGTTGAGAAAAACAAATTTTTTTTTTTAAGTTTATTTTGAGAGAGACAGAGAGAGTGAGCAGGGGAGGGGCAGAGAGGGGGAGAAAGCATCCCAAGTAGGCTCTGTATTGCCAGTGCAGAGCCCAGTGTGGGGCTTGAGCTCACAAACTGCAAGATCGTGACCTGAGCTGAAACCTAGAGTTGGACGCCCAACCGACTGAGCCACCCAGGTGCCCCCGAATGGCTTACCTATCTTTTGGAGGTGGGAGCTGATAATGTTGGTGAAAGAGCCATGTCAGAGCATCCTAATGGGTTCTGCCCTGCTCTGCTGGAGAGCTGTCACAAGAGAAACTCAAGCCGAATGCCCTGTGTGACGGGGAAGGGAATTGTAGAAACGGTTATTGAACCTGAAGTTTGCCCCCTTAGGGGTGTTCTGCTTAAACTATTCCTAAAGATGAACAAAGCTGTTCTTGTCTCAAGAATCCATACTGGCCCTGTCTGTCCCTGTGTCCCCATTTAGACATGACCCAGATGGAAGCCTGGGACTACCACTGGGCCAGCTTATTACTTGAGGGCCCTTCAAGCCTTGCAGTTCCTTAATACATTATTTGTTGAATGAATGGTTTAACAAATACTATTCTAACGTGGCCATGACTTTATCTATGGGTGTATGTTCTCGACTGAACGTCCCTCAGACCTGTCTCAGTTAGGGTCTTGGAATCATGGTAGATTAGCAAACTTCGCAGAGATCAGGTTCAACTTTGAGAAGGGGCCAGGTTGTCTTTGCAAGAGTTTATTGAAGGATCTCAGGCATCCCGTCTCCCCCGCTTATAAAATAGAACTGTTAACCTACTTCTCTTCCCCAGAGATGTGGTGGAGATTAAAATAGGTGCTTTAAGTTCTGCAGAAGGAGAATGCTATTTCAGTGGAAATGATTAGAGGTAAAAGTGGAACTCCTCCCCTACGTCTGAAATGTTTGTTTTAAAAAAGTAGATCGGAAGGTTGTTCCAGAGAGACATTGCTGGTGTTCTCTCAGTTTTACGTTTCTTAACCGGGGAGGTCGGGGGGGCGGGGTGGGGGAGGTATTTAGCTTTCTCCTTTGAATTGTGGTCCACTGCCTTTTCTCTCTGCCCTCAGAGATACACCATCCAGAAATCTCCTTTCCGTGGAGAACTATGGAGCTCATGCTTTGATTTGACTGCTGCGGCAGGCTCGCGCTAATCAGAATCGCAGCAGGGCTCGCGTTATGAGCCTGAAAGAATTAGTGTTCCCAGGGGGCTGAAGTTCCTTACCTGCTGGGGAGCCACACATTTCTGGTTTGAAGCCTGCCCTCCTTTAGGATCAAGCTACCTTTCCTTCCTTTCTCACTTGAAAACCACCGCCTCCTTTTTCTTGTGCTCCCTGGTAACTGGCATATTGATTTCTTTCTTCTTTCTCTGCTGATTTTCTTAGTGTAGACCAGTAATGATGAAAATAGATTTTTGTAATTTTTGTATTTATGGAAATAGAATGTTATCATGTGAAATTATAATCTCTCTCACGGAGGCTAGGAACAGAGTGAAAAATAGCGGGTGGTAACCCACAAACTGAAATGTCTAACGTGAGTTTGCTAAGCAGTGTCATATGTTCAGACTTACTGGCACACCTGGTATGTGGAACCAGCAGGGTGTGTGAATACAGAGGGGAATGACTTTGCACTGCTGGGATAGTGGAGTTCAGCAGCGGTGTGGATTATAAGTCACAAGGTGAGATGTGTAATGTGTTTAGTAGAAATTTGTCTCTTATCACCAGACAGCTTAGCGGCTTGGCAGCAAATGTGGCATTTTCTTCTGTTGGTAGTAATAACCCATGTTGCACCTAGCGCCCTTTTGGTGTGCTAGTTATCCTAACAATAAAGAAAAGCTCATTGAGCCTAACACAGATGTCTTGTGTTGCAGACGACAGAATCATGTGGATTACCTTATAGTAATAATGTCTTATATTTGTTCAGTACTGTTAGAGTTTAGCATGCTTTCACTAAAGTTTGCCACCTTTTGGTACAGCCTTCCGGTTATGAATAAGTTCTGGGAATCCAGTGTAGAGCAGAGTGACTACAGTTAACCATACCGTATTGTATACTTGAAAGTTGCTAAGAGAGTAGATCTTAAATGTCCTCACCACTGAAAGAAAGAAAGAAAGAAAGAAAGAAAGAAAGAAAGAAAGAAAGAAAGAAAGAAAGAAAAAGAAAGAAAGAAAGAAAATCATTTTTGAAAAGAAAGAAAGAAAGAATGAAAGAAAGAAAGAAAGAAAGAAAGAAAGAAAGAAAGAAAATCATTTTGAAAAGTAATTATATGAGGTGATGGAGGTGTTATGTGGTAATTGTTTTGCAATACACACACACACACACACACACACACGAATCAGATAATCACATTGTGACACAACGTTACATGTCAATTACATCTCAGTGAAGCTGGGAAAAATGGTAAAAACACACACACAAAAGCATCCTTTAAAGTTCACAGGGAAAAGGGTTATCATTTCCGTTTGTCATTTGCAGAGAAAACTGAGGTTTAGAGTGGTTAAATGACATGCCCAGAGTTGCATCAGTGGTAAGCTGAGCTGGTGGGAGACGGTGGGCTATTTGATATCTGGTGCAGTGCTGTTTCTCCTCGGCTCTGAAGCCCATTTCAGGAGTGCCCCCATTTTATTCCAATGTAATAAAGTCCCTGTTAAGAACTCCAACGGGGACTGCAGTATCAAAGGCAAAATGAGGACCTAACCGTACGGCGGACAGAGCCCTGGACCAGAAGTCAGGAAGTGCCAGTTCTGTTTTCAGTGCTGCCGCTGGTGTTGTGACCTTGGGTAATACTGCGTCTGGGCCTTACTCGCTAAGGCGGGGACTTCGGAGTGCGGTAGATAGACCCTTGGATGTTCCGTATGTAATATTCTCTGTTTCAGCTGCTCGTGAGTGACTGTAGTCTTTCTTAGACATGGATTAAAACCATGTGCGAAGGGATTGGTGTTGGGGATTGTATCATAACTAGTGAGCTGAGCCTAACCTATCTCAAAGTGGCTGTGTTCCCTGGGATTTCTGTATACACAGGAACTTTTGCAAAGTGGTAAAACTTTGCCTGTTAGAAAAAATTCTGTAAAGAAAAGAAAAAAGCCAGCTACCTTGTAGGTGATTTCAGTCATGTATTTATGGAACATTAAAGGTCTGAAAAATGACCGCTTAGAGCTTTACTTCATGTTGTGGGAGAAATCGTATTGTATGGTGCTTTTCAAATGGTGAATTTTTTTTTAATTTTTTTTTAATGGTTATTTATATTTGAGAGAGAGAGAGGCAGAGCGCAAGCGGGGAAGGGTAGAGAGAGAGGGAGACAGAATCTGAAGCAGGCTCTAGGTTCCGAGCTGTCAGCACAGAGCCCGATGCGGGGCTCAAACTCACAAGCCACGAGATCGTGACCTGAGCCGAAGTCGGACGCTTAACCGACTGAGCCACCCAGGCGCCCCTCAATCGGTGAATTCTTGAAAGCTTTCAGAATATTTGCTATGTAGGCCCTTCTGTGTCTTTTCCAGCTCTGGAATCCTGTATTTCTTTTTTCTCTTTTTCAGCCCAACAGAGGCACCAAACGTCCCCGGGATGATGAAGAGGAAGAACTGAAAATGCGTCGGAGACAAGCTGGCACTCGAGACCGCAGCCGCGGTCGGGAAGAGGAAATGAGTGTGGCAGAAGAAGCCGATGATGACAAAAAAAGACTGCTTCAGATTATTGATAGAGAGGGTGAGGAGGAAGAGGAAGAGGTAAGGTGGCAGGTGTGGCTGGCCCTGACACAGTATCCACGGAGTGTAATTTTAGGCTGAATACTTAATTTCTCTGAGCTTTTCTGCTTAACCTGTAAAATGGAGTTAAGATTACTTCTTGCACAGTGTTGACATGAAGGTTAAGTGGGATAGTGGAGTTGGGAAAGCATTTTTCAAAGTGTGAAGATCATTGTAGAGTTTTAAAATTATTCTGGATTATGTGTTGCAATCGAGACCCGAACACTGAACTGTGGGGCTCTTGGTCTTGAGTGAGGAGGGTCAGGGAGGCTTCCTAGACCGGACACGTTGAAGGCACTTAGATTTTTTACTATAGTCCATAGTCTTTGAAAGAGGCATAGAATTTTATCAGACAAGTGGAAGAAAGGCTTTTCAGTTGAAATGGCATTAACAAAGCAACAAAGGTGAAGTTCCAGGGGGAGCTAAGAGATGAGGTATTTAGGTGTGACTGAAAAATACAGTTTAAGAAAAGAGGTGCCTAAAGGCCTTTCTATTTGCTGTTCCAAAGGATGCCTTAAAGGCCCACTCATGCCTGCCTCAGGACCTTTTTACTTCTGTGCCCTTTGTAGAATGTTCTGCCCTTAATGCTTTGTTTGCATGGCTGGTTTCTTCTCATTCAGGTCTCAGCTCAGATGTTTCCTCCTCAGAGAAACCTGTCCTATCTCTGAGGTAGCCCTGTGAGTCATTCTCTCATTGTCTTACTTCTTTGTTCAGTACACTGCCTTCACAGCACTTCTGATCTGAAATCCTGGCTTGTTTATTGTATTCATTTGTTGTCCTCGTCCCACCTCCTGTGAAACAGGGACTGCCTTGGTTTTGCTCACAGCTGTATCTCTAGCACTTGGTGCCATGCCTAGCTCTTGGTAGGCCCTTAATAAGTATTTATTGATGAATAAATGAATGAGGCTAAAAAGAGTAGAGGTAAAATATCAGTGATTAAAAATAAAATGACCTTACCTAAGTGTCTTTTTATATCCTTAAGTGTTAACTTGTGTGTTACTTCACTCTGGCATTTTGTTCAATATGAATTATGGAAATAGATTCTTAAGAGCCAGCTGTTTTTTGGTTCCCTGAAAGACCTGATGCTAAGTTTGGATTTAAAAAATGAAGCTGGAGTGTGAATCTGAGAAGGGAAAAAAAAAAAAAATTGATTCATATTCCGGAAAGGTCTTTACTATGTTGTGACAATAACTCTCTCCTCATTGGGATTTGTATCAGTGCTAATTTGGGGGTCTGCCCCTAAAAGATGGTGACACTTTGGAAATCTGTGGTGGGAGACAGGCCCAAATTTCCTCTCTGAGGGCAGCGGCCCTGCTAGGCTTAGACAAACAGTGTGTGTAGCACATCCTCCCCTCCCCTCCCTCCCTCCCTCTCTCCCTCCCTTCCTCCCTCCTTCCTCCCTCCCTCACTAGGTTCTGCTCAATCTGTTAGCCCTGCAGCAGCAGTTAATTGGCAGGTATAATTCCCATGTAGGGCAAGGCTGGTACTGGAGGATTAGGATAGTAGCTGTCATGGGTAAGTGGTTTTTAGCCTGGGAGACAGAAATGTAATGTGGGACCAGGCCTTCTGTTAAGGGACGGGGAAAAAGAGATCGCTTTGTAAAAATGACACATGGAGGACTGCAAGTCCAGGAGTTATTTTCTCACTGCCACCAAAGTCCCATTTGATGAAAAGCAAGTGATGTTTGCCCCTGTGAAGTCACGTGAGCTTGTAAAATATTATTGTCCTTTTTGTGCTACATCACCAGCATTCATCTTTCTGAAATCTCCCTCTGCTTTCTGACGTTGAGCTATTGGAGATACTGCTGTGGTCGATGACTAAGACTGATAATTCAGTTTTCCCCCAGTGTTGAAGAGAAATTAAAGGAGGGAAGGCCAGACCCTGGAGAGGCTAAGGTTCTGGGAATCCTCTGAAAGCTGTATTAACACTAATACGGTTTTTTTCCTACAGAGCGGGCAAGACGTCGTTAGCCCTTGGAAAGAAAGAAAATGGAGGTTGAGGTTGCTTGACTGTGATTTAACCATTCCTAGAAATTTAGATCAGTTAGTTAAATCCTAGTAATACATTGGGTACGTTGTGCCTGTTGCTTATAGTAACATTAAGAGTTTATGTTCATGTAGTTGTAAAAGAGTTTTACCCACCTCATCTCTTTAGGTCATCTCTATGACCTTGAAAGATACAGGTAATGTTTCTGTCCTCTCTTCCTTCCTTCCTTCCTTCCTTCCTTCCTTCCTTCCTTCCTTCCTTCCTTCCTTTACATCTTTGTTGCCTGCTTGCTCTGTGCCAGGCACTGGAGAATCAGAGGTGAACAAGTAGACATGGGCCATCGAAAGGGGTATTTGCCCTGGTTTAGGGTTGGAGAGATTGTCTGGGCCAGATCCTGCCAGACCTTCCTTATATGGGTCATGTGAAGGATTTAGGATTTTATTCCGAACACCAAATGGATGAATTCAAGAAAGACTTAAGTAGAGTCAGTTGGACTTGGTGAGGGTTTGAGGATTATATTCAGCAAAGTGACATCGCCATGTGGCTAGTAAGTAGCAAAGCTAGACTCTGAGTCCTGACTGAGCCGGGGCATGGACTTCAGTTTATACTATCTCTTTAAGCTGTAGATACCAGGATGGGGTGGGAGTCCGGTGGAGGCTCTCAAGGCCCAGGAGTCATTGATAACATCAAAGAAATGTGTCATGGCCAAAACAAATTTATAGGTATCTCTCAGTTAAAACCCAATATATGAAAATAGAAATTTAATAAAATAATATCTAACATCTTAGAGTATTTACACAATTTTGGGGTGACTCAGTGCTTTCCAAAAGGGTACGTTTCCAGCGCTTTAAAAAAATTTTTTGTTAATGTATATTTACTTTTGAGAGAGAGAAAGAAGAGAGGGGGAGAGAGAGAGAGAGAGAGAGAGAGAGAGAGGACATGTGGGGGAGGGGCAGAGAGACAGGAAGAAAGAATCCCAAGGAGGCTCCACCTTATTAGTGCAGCACCCTACGCGGGGGCTCAAACTCACGAACCGAGAGATGACCTGAGCTGCAATCAAGAGTTAGACGCTTAACCAGCTGAGCCACCCCGGTGCCCCACCGGCTCTCTTAATAGCAGTTCCTTTATTGCTTTTAGGGGTGAGTTGTGGTCAGTGACCACAGAGCTGTGGAGCCAGCAGTCAGGAGGGTGTCAGAGAGACAGAGTGCACTGCAGCATGTGACTTTAACCTCGACAAGAAACTGAGAAAACATTCCTGAAATTGTTGCAGACGTTTTTGGGGAAAATGATTCCGTTTTCAAAAATTCGTTTTATTTACCTTTGTAGTTATTATTTGAGTGTTTGAAATAAGAAAACTGTATGGTCTACTAGTTTTTTATGCTTCCCCTGAGTGAGGTTATTAAATTCTTGATGCTGTATCAGGCCTGCGAGTGCCTCTCTGATTTCCTTCTCAGCAGCCAGTAAGGAAGGACCAGAAACAGTGATGTGTAAGAGATGTAGAGCAGTGACTGCTGCTGGTCAACAACCATTCTTACAGTCTGGGCTGTACAGAACTAGGCGGTGAGCTGGACTTGGCCTGTGCACCGGAGTTTGCCGATCCCTGCTGTGGGGAAGATTGAGGTCCACTGTCACTGACTCAGGCTCTGACCTTGAACAAGTTCTTTTAAGCCTCCGAGCGTTATCTTATCTGTACAGCAGAGGAGAAGGATAGGTAAATATTAAATAAAACTCTCTAATGTTGTTGCTTATTCCATGCCATATAGTATGCTCAGGAAATCATTTGTTGAATGGGTTAGTGTCTAAAACCTTAAAACTGAGCTTCCTGAGCTGGATGTGAGACACACAGAGTGATACAAAGAAAGCGGCGTGTGGTCCAGACCCTTAACCTTCTTTCCAGGGAGGGAGACGAAGTATGTACTAAGGGTTTAACCCAGAAAGGTGAGTGGCAGAATGGCATGGAAGAGCATGGAAAAGAAGTAGTGATTAGTAAATAAGAAATCCCTTTGGACTGAAATTGTTGCCGTTCGTTTCCTTTATACCAGGAGGAACCACTAGACGAAAGCTCAGTGAAGAAAATGATCCTTACATTTGAAAAAAGATCATACAAAAACCAAGAGTTGCGGATCAAGTTTCCAGATAACCCAGAGAAGTAAGGCTCTGTTTCGGTGATACCCTTTTTCCTCCTACGTGTTGTTTGTTGTTTTTGTTTTGCTTTTCATTTGTTTTGCCTGCTTTGGTTTTTGTGATTTGTGCCAGGAGTCCCAAGACACACGTTTGGGAAATCACTGGAAAGACTCCTAGGGCGCAGAGTCAGTGGTGCTCAAGGGTACGTAGCAGGATCAGCAAGAAGGAAAGGCATACCAGGCCGAGTCTGGAGAATTCATGTGGAGCCTCCCTATATTTTCTCTCCCGGTTACATGCAGACATGTTCCTTTCTCCCAGCAGTGAAATGCATCAACCTGTGTGCTCTGCTTCTGTCCAGGGAAGCCCATCTGAGACTTAGAGTCTAGGATATTTGTTGCGGACAGGTTATGTAGGCCTTTGTCAGCAATGGCTGTCAAAATTCTACGCTCCCAGAAGGAAAGCACATGTTCAGTGCTCCAGGTGGACAAAATACCCTTATCACTTAGGGAACCTTTCAAAAGCCAAGCTCCTAGATACCAGCCCAGGACTAGACTCTTCCAAAAGTCAGTCCTGTTCTGTTTAATTCTTTTCTGCATTATTCTTCTCAGGGTGCGAAGAAGACTGCTTATGCCCGTCATTAGTGATAGCTCTACTGTTGAGAACACGGCAAAGGCTTTGGGGTTAGACAGATATGGGCGTGACTCCCACATGACCTTGAATAAGTCACTTCTCCTTTCTTAGCCTCAGGCGTCTGATCTGTACAAGGAGGTAGTACCTCCTTCACAGAGCTGTTGTGAAGACACAGTGACAATAATGGCAAGTGTTTAGCTCAGTGCCTGGCACACAGTAAGTGCTCATGATGTGATCGTTCATGTGATTGTTCACTGTGTTCTGTGAGGTGCTATAAGGAGGAATCCGATGTCTTTCAGTCCATCTTGACAGGTACTAGCATGGAAAGATCTCCTGTGATGTGACCAAGAAAATCAGGGTGTGGAATGTGTACAGTATGATTTAGGTAGGGAAAAAAAGTGAATTCTAACTAAAGGGATTTTCATATTTATACAGATTTTAATTCTAAATCTCTCTTCCCTCCCTGTCTCTCTGCCTCCCAGGACATACACTTTTAATGAATCTTAATAGGCCCAAGGCCCCTAGGCAATTAAGAGTTGACTAGTACAGTCTTTGTACTCAAGTTTATAGGTTAACAGGGAGACTGGCTATAAGTGCAGGGTAGAAGGAAATATACTTTAAAAGAGATACAAGCAGAGTGCTGTGGGAACATCCGGAAGAAAGAAAGTGAATACCAAGTTGGGGGCTGTTGAGGGCTTCACAGAAGAGGTGGTATTTGAGCTGGGCCTTGAAGAGTGATTTTTGCTTTCAGAGTCAGGAAAGAACTTGGACAGGCCTGCCAGCCAGGATGATTAGCATGAACAAAGAAGGGCACAGGGGTAGCAGAGGACACATCGTCCTCATGGCGGCCTAGTGAGGCTAACACGATTCATTACGTTCTCTCTGTACTGCAGGTGAGGTACAGAGAGGAGAGCCTGGTTACCGCACCCAGGCCACAGCCCTCTTTGACAGGAGGAGTAGCTGCATCTGAGCTCAGCCTTCCCGGCACCCGAGTCCTGTCAGGTTCTGTGCTAACCTCCACCGCACAGTGGCACTTGTCATACTGCCCGCTGTGCGTGTGTGTTTGATCATACAAGGAATACGCAAACAGATTGTCGTTATAAAAAAACGGCAACAGTACGTAAGAAAAGTAAAACATGAAAGTTCTCCTTCACTGCACTGACCCTCTTTCCATTCTGCTACCCAGAGATGGTCTCTGTGAGTATCTTTTTAGATTGTTTTCTCTTCGTAGATTTACATATGTAATGTTTTCCCTGCCTAAGTCATATTGTACATATCCTGAACCTTGATGTTTACAGGAGATCTTTCCATGTTGGTACATGCATGTTTACCTTCTGTTTTCTGACTGGCGCGTAGTATTTCATGGTGTGGAGATACTGCAGTTTATTTATTATTTTTCTTTGGATGGACACTTGGCTATTTCACGTACTGACTTTTATGAACAATGCTGCAGTGAGCTTGCGGAGTCCCCGTGTCTTAGTGCACATTGTTTGTTTGGGGTGCATACCTGAGTGTGGAAGTCTCTGGTTGAGGGGATGTATTTTAAACTTTGATAGCTACGGATAGCCAAATTTGATAGCCAGATTCCCCACCGTGGCCTCTTACTCTCCCATTGGCAGGCCTCTTTCCCTAAATTCTTGCCCACAGTGAGCGTGCTCAGTCTCTAACATCTTTGAAATTTGTTTTATAGCTATTTCTTTACTTAGTGGTCTTCCTGCATTAGACTCTGTGTTCCTTTTAGGGGGTAGACTGTGTCTTGTTTGTCTCTGTAGTACCTAGCACAGCACCTGCCAGACTGTGTAGGTGCTCAGTGAACAGGAGGGGTCTTCTGTAGTTGAGGTCATCCTTGTTAATTTCCCATCCTTGGAACCCAAGGAGACATTCTGAGGAAGCTGTGCTGTAGGCTGAGAACACCAGACATTTAAGAACCACGGTGCTTTTTGGAATGCCAGTGTTGCCTGTGTCCGCCCGGACGTATGCCTCTGTCAGTTCAGAGCAGTGAGTTTCTGCGGGTCGTTTCACCACCTTCGTCTTAGGTACCACAAATGCTCCAGGGTTACAGTCTATACAGTGGTTTTAAGAAAATGTTATTTTCCTAAAAAACAACAGCAACAACCACAGTGTTTTCCGTTCACACAAATTTATACGCTATTTTTAGTTAAGTTGCAACATTCAAAAATTGACATTATGCCTAAAGAACATTTTTTTTTTTTTCATGTCCAAAAGCAGTTAGGAAACTACATTGTGTTTTAACCTTGAGTTCTTGAATTCTTACTGGTGCAGTGTCTTTTATAATTCTCTAGACCAGCAAGGTGCAATTAAGATGAAAATTGCTGGAGCGTACTTGAACGAAACTTTCCGGTTGAGATCAGAAACATTCACATTTATTTTCCCATATATGCAATTGTCATTTTGATTGCATACCCAAAAATGCCTCTCTTCATTTGGCTGCATTTCAGATTCAATTGACAATTCTCCTTATGCAGTCTCTACACCGTGTGATCGTTCTCCCAAACATCACGTTGAGCAGAGTGTGCTGCTTCCCCAGTAAGTCCTTAGTAGTCCTTCTCTTCATTTTTGTAGGGGCAGAATTACTTAGTTTAGTGGTTATCAAGCTCTTTAGTCTCAGGACCCCTTTGCACTCTTAGATTATTGAGTGCCTCAAAGTGCTGATCTTAGGAAATTTTAGAATAATACAGGCACACATTTCATTAGCCATCAGGGCAATGATAGCATCAGGTGTTGTGTAGCACTTTGGAAAATTCCACCCTACACTCCTGAGAGAATGAGAGAGAAAAAGGCAAATAATGTTTTGGGTTTACTGTAAAAATAGTTTTGAGCATAGAGACTCCTAAAGGGATCTCCAGCCACCTCCTACCTCACCCTGGACCCCAGGGCCACACTTTGAGAATTGCCGATTCATTTGGGTGGAAGAAACATTATGTTTCCTGTGCATCGATAGCTGGTCTTATGATTGTAGGAGGACTCCTTGGTTTCTCTTGCTTTTCTGGTATTTTTTTTTTAACTTTGCTGGTCATCTGCTAATATTCGTTCTTGTGGTTGAAGGAGAATGTCCTGCTGGTCTGAAGCAAATGTACATAGGCAGACTAGCAGAATATTCTTCATACCAGATGGAATCCACGACCCGCCTCAGCCTGGGTTACTGTTTTAATATGTTACTCTATTGCTTTCCCATTGACCTCTAACTTGATCCTTTCTTCCAGCTGTGAGTCAGCTGTTGCCAAAGGTATACCTAATCCCTAGACAGTCAGTCCTCTACAAATATTATAGTGTGCGCTTTAAATGAGTAGGCCGATTCTTGGTCAGCAAAAAGAGAAGAGCATTTTCTTTGTTACAGCAGAGCAGACTTGAGGGTGCCTAGATTTATTGAGCATCTGCTATGTGCCAACTGTCGTTAGTCATATTATATTTATTATCTCTTTTAATCCTCACTATAATTTAGCTAGGAAGTTTAAGGGAGTTGAAGTTTAGAGATAGGCTAGCTAATATTCTCTGCCTCCCTTGACCAGATTGGGGCCCTGTGCTCTGTGTTCCAGTGACAGTTCTCTTGGTCAGCACTGGACATCCTTACAAGGAATTGCATTGTATAGATTGTTTATATTTGTGGCTGGCTAGAAGCTCCATGGAGACAGCAGCTGGGATTGTTTTGTTACTTGTTACATCCTCAGGACCTAGCACAGTGACTGGTACCTAGTATATGCCCCACAAATGCTTGTTGACACACTGCTCTTGGTTACACGTCCTACAAATAGTGGGGCTGACCCAGGTCAGTCTCACTCCCAAGTGCAGGCATTTCCCACTCCAGGTCATTACTTAAGGAATACTGGACCCCAGTGACATTTCTGTGATGTTTCCCTACTCACAGTTGACTTTTTGCTTGTTTTGTGTGTTTTGTTTTGATAAATTTATGACTTCCTAACTGAAAAATTTTGGGTTAAAAGTGCATATTTGGAGAAGTGCCTGGGTGGCTCAGTCAGTTAAGCGTCTGACTTTGGCTCAGGTTATGATCTCACCGCTTGTGAGTTCAAGCCCTGTGTCGGGCTCTGCGCTGACAAGGCAGAGCCTGCTTGGGATTCCCCTTCCTCCCCTCCCCTCCCCTCCCCTCCCCTCTCCTCTCCTCTCATCACCTCCTCCCCCCTTCTCTAGGAGTATAGTTTAAAAAAAAACCAAAAACTGCATAATTGGAAGAATTTCCAAGTTGGAAGGGACTGAAAGTTACAGCCCATTCTCTCTTCTTGATTTTTTTTTCCATATCATTCTTTATTAATTACCCCCAGTGACAAGGATCTGACTTTATAGAGATGCCTGACTTTACAAAGACATCATTTGGCAACTGTGATTTCTAAGATTTCAACTCAGAATGAAAAAGAATTTCAGTACATTCTCTTATGAGAGGATGTCTCGACTCCTTATAATCTTACCTGAATTAGTTTCCATAGCCCTCCTAAATAAAGCATGGTTCCCATAAGAGATGTCATGGACTTTAACGGTCATCTGATCTGCATGGTAACTCTTCTTCTTTTTTTTTTTTTTTTAAACATTTTTATTCATTTTTTGAGAGACAGAGAGCGCAAGCAAGGGAGGGGCAGAGAGCGAGGGAGACACAGAATCTGAAGCAGGCTCTGAGCTGTCAGCACAGAGCCCGATGCGAGGCTCGAACCCATGAACTGCGAGATCATGACCTGAAGTCAGCCGCCTAACCGACTGAACCACCCAGGTGCCCCTGCGTGGTAACTCCTGCAGTATCTTCTTTTAAGCAGGCAAAAACCACAGCTGCATTGTGGCGGCCACTTTCATCTGCTCCCTCCTTTGCCAGGCATCTGCTAAATTTCTGTAGTGGACCAGGGAGTGTGCCCAGCGCTGGGTGTCCAGAGATGAAGGAGGAGTCTCTGTCCTGGCAGGACTCTCTCATGGTCTGACTTGTATCGTGGTTACAGTGAACTGAAACCATCTTGTCCTTTCTACACATGTGCTCTTACTAAGCTGTATCTTTCTCACTGTGTGCATTTGTGTGGCTCTGTGGTTCAGTGCGGCGCTCTGTGTGGATCCTGGGTAATTTTCCTCCTGTAGGATTTGGCCCATCATTATTGCCTGTTAGGAACTTTTTTTTTTTTTTTTTTTTTTTCTTCAACGTTTTATTTTATTTTTGGGACAGAGAGAGACAGAGCATGAACGGGGGAGGGGCAGAGAGAGGGAGACACAGAATCGGAAACAGGCTCCAGGCTCTGAGCCATCAGCCCAGAGCCCGACGCGGGGCTCGAACTCACGGACCGCGAGATCGTGACCTGGCTGAAGTCGGACGCTTAACCGACTGCACCACCCAGGCGCCCCTGTTAGGAACTTTTTGAATTGATTCTGTTGTCTGCCGTGTTCCTTGTCTCCATAAGCTTTGCGTTACATGACATTTGTTAAGTTTGTTGTTTATGTATCTTCACCACCAAGTTGTTCCTCAAAAACAAGCCTAAGGAGGGAGTGGAGCCCTGAAGGATATCCCCGGAGGCTTGTCTCCAGGCTGACATTCATTCACTGATTATCCCCCAGGTCCCCAAATCATTTCCTTGTACTCCACATGACGTTGTTTAGTACTGTTTAGTGCTCTTGCCAGTTCTTCCCAGTAAAAATCTTTTGTCACATTACTCCCTACAAATTAGATTTTTTAAAAGCACGCATGTAAGGCCTGTAAGCCTGAGAGGTTTGCTGAGCCTGTTAGGTTCAGAGATGATACAGATCTACTGCCCACTGTCTGGATTCTGCACCAGCTCTCCCACATCATGATTCTCACTTGGCTTCCACACGCTAGGTGATAGGGAACCTAGTGACCTGGAAGGGTGATCTGTGCTTGTAAGCACAGTGGAGGGAGCCTTAAAAAAAGTGGTATGGAGGAGACTCTTGAGAAAAATAATTTTGAAATTGGAATAGTAAGCAGGTTGAGAATAGACAAGGAAGTGTTGGAAAAGAAGAAAAACAGAATATTTTGCTGGAACAGAGAAAAATAGACTGTAATAATGTGGAAGTGTGGTCCTTCCTGGCTCAGGAATTTGTAAACCAGTCTCTGAGATGGAGTGAAAAGCCCATAAAAAGATTAGAGGACACATTAAAATTTAGTGCATGGTAAAGGTGGCATTTCTTCAGATCTGTGGAAAAAGGATAGATTATGGCATTGGGACGACCGGCCAAACATTAGCAGTAGATAAAGTTAGATCTTTGCTCCATATCATATGCTAAAGTATATCTCGGAATTATTTACTCCTAAACATTTAAATATGTACAAACATAAAAGTAGTATATCATAAAATATATTCGATCTTAGCATAGGGGAAAAACCTTGCTCAGGCTACATGTGAAATAGAGTTCATAAAGGCAAAGATTTGATGACTTAAACTTTTAAAAACTTAAAAAAAAGTTTGTTTTTTAATGTTTGTTTATTTTTGAGAGAGAGAGAGAGAGAGAGAGAGCACCAGCTGGGGAGGGGCAGAAAGAGGGAGATACAGAATCTGAAGCCGGCTGCGGGCGCCAGGCTGTGAGCCGTCAGCCCAGAGCCTGATGCGGGGGCTCGAACTCCTGAACCGTGAGAGCATGACCTGAGCTGAAGTTGGATGCTTAACCGACTGAACCACCCAGGCACCCCTAAAAACTTTTATTTTAAAAAGCACAATATACAAATCAAAGGGCAAATATCTTTCTCTGGTTTGTTTTTTTTTTTTGCAACATATAGCAGAGGTTAATTTCCTTAATATAGAGTGCTTACAAATTGACAAATTAAATGAGCACCTTGATATAAAAATGATCAAAGAAGAAACACAACCAGTAAACATTAACAAAAATTGAACTGTCTTAGTATCAGAAATGCAAAGTAAAAAATAAGTTATATTTCTCATCTCCAATTGGAGGAGATTTTAAGTAATACCGGTTTTGAGGAGGGCGGGGGGAACAGGCACTTCACACACTGTTGGTACCTTTCCAGTGGGCTGTAGCAAAATCTGTTAAGTTATGCACACTTTCTGACTGGGCACCTTCCTGGGAATTTACTCTAACGCAGTAATTATGAATACATGCATCCTAGTGTCATTTGTTGTAAGGGAAAAGATTGGAAACGATCTGAATGTCTGACAAAGGGGGATTGGTAAAATAAATGATGATAGATCCATGCAAGGGAATACCATGTAGCTTTTTCTAAAAGGTATTATTTAGATTAGGAATTTCAGATGGCTTCATCTCCTACCCCCACACTGGGATTGATTGCTGGTCTCTTTTTGGAGCGCTGTGTTGAGAAGGATTCTGAAGTCATGTCTGGGCTCAGCAGGGAAGAGTGCTGGGCTCAGAGATGGATTTTGCCACGGGAGAAGGACTGACAGCAGCATCAGATACTGGCTTTTCCTGGTGTAGAAGAATGTTTCATAAGGGAAATTGTTCAGCCTATGTTAACAACAACCACAAAAATTGAGTATAGAACCATATACTATGTGGGCTGCTTTCGGGGAGGAAAAGGCTGGGAGTTAAGAAAAATTGCTTAAACCTACCAGAGTATTAGCAGTGGTTATTTCTGGTCAGTAAAATAATGGGCGATGTCTGTTTACCTTTTGAAAGCTTATCTTTCTTTTCCCAGTTTTTTATAAAAAGTATTTTATAATTAGAAAATATATCTATAAATGTTATGAATAAAAAAAGTAATGGGAAAAAACAATGGTAAGGGATATTGTCTGAAATACAGGCATGTTTTAAAGAACTATAGTCTCCAGATTCTGTTCCTCACAGAGTCCAGATTTCTGGAGAGGTAGTGTGAGCCCAGCCACGCAGGCATCTGAGTGAGGCCTATATGACTTCAAAAGTCCCGGCTTATGTTCCTTTTCTTTATGGCCTCATTTTAATTAAGCAGGCATCGGTGGATATGTAGAGACAAAAGATGTAATTCTAGAAGGGCAGATAGACATATTAATAATAGTAGTATCAGGAAAAGAACAAATGAGAGGAAACGTAGAGTGCTTTTTATGTGTCAGGCACTTTTTCTTAAGTGTTTAGAAAAAATTTTTTAACGCGTATTTATTTTTGAGAGAGAGCGAAAGAGAGCACGAGCCAGGGAGGGGCAGGGAGAGAGGGAGACACAGAATGAGAAGCAGGCTCCAGGCTCCGAGCTGTCAGCACAGAGCCCGACACGGGGCTCAAACCCACGAACTGTGAGATCATGACCTGAGCCGAAGTCAGACGCTTAACTGACTGAGCCATCCAGGCGCCTCTTAAGTGTTTTATATGTGCTTATTCATTGACTCGTTACAGGAACCCTTTCGTTCCTACAGGAACAACAGGTAACTATCATCTTATTTACAGATGAGAAACGGAGGCACAGAGAAGTGAAGTAAGCGGCTAACTCGGGTTCAGACCCAGGCAATCTGGCTCCAGAGTCTGGAGCTGCTGCCCCTCAGTTACTCTCAGTCAGGTGTTGTTCAGCTGCTTTACATGGATTGGCTCCCTTCCTCCTCGGAACAAAGCTTCCTATCTTGTTCATCAAAGGCTTAGTGGGCATTTCTTATATGTCAAACACTAAGGGAAGGCAGGGAGAGGCAAATGCAGAGAAGTTTTGTACTTAGCGCCTGGGCATAGGTTTGTTGAAAGGTTCAGGTGTGAAAATGTGAATGACGTATCATGCTGCATAAGGTGTGGTGGTGATCACAGGATGCCAGAGACTAGATCTGCTTTACTTTTGGGTCTGCCCCCTAGTCGGCTCACTGAAGGACTGAAGGGAGGGGGTTTGGAGAAAGGGAGGGTATTTTTGGATGGCAGCAGAATCTCAGCATCTTCCTGTGGGGAAGGGGAATAATTGGCCCTTGATCTGAAGTGGTGGGTAAGAGAAACTTTTTCCAGATTAGTAGGATAACTGTGTCAGGGCAGCATAGTGGATTGCCACACCGAGTGGTGACGGTAGCTCATCCACAGCTCGTCTGCTGGTGGGCAGATCACTTAATGCTACAGAATGCTTCAGGAGCCTCTAAAAGGCAACTTGTGACTACAAGAATAAGGGGAACCCTGTAATGAGATCTGAATCCAAGATTGATTTTTGTAATGAGGAAATCGATTTCTCCAGGAAATTGTGTGACAGTATGATGTTTGGATGAGTGTACTTCCTGGTTGGTCTGTTGCAGACACTTTGACAGATTGTCTCTCTGTCTGGATTATGTTGTTCTTTGCTCCTCCCTGCTTTCCTTTCACTGATGCTGTCTTGTTTTCCTCTCCTAGGTTTATGGAATCCGAGCTGGACCTAAATGACATCATTCAGGAGATGCACGTGGTGGCCACCATGCCGGACCTGTACCACCTGCTGGTGGAGCTGAATGCTGTGCAGTCTCTTCTTGGGTTACTTGGACACGATAATACAGATATCCTTTCAGATCTGTCCTCAATAGGAAGGCTGACATGGTGGGGGAATGCTGTTTACTCTCTTCTGTCTGTCTCTGCTGATGTCTCCTGTCACGTCTGGTGTTCTGTTTTCATTCTAATTACCTCTGGTCTTGAAACACGCTGCTCTTTACTCATTTGAAAACCTGTTTTTTATCTACGAATACATCTTGGGCAGTCCTTAATTGTCCTGTTTTCTCTTGTTAGTGCTGGAATTCATCATGATGTATCTATTCATACCTTAATAGCATTCATTTCTCAGGATCTTGATTTCCAGGCCCATGATAGCGGCAAGGCCGGATAGGACCTGAATCTGTTGATCTAGACATCATTCTGCTAACAGGCAGCCCAGCGGATTTGAGACCAGAGGAGGCAGTGAACCGTGGTAGAAAGCACATTGGAATGTCTAGGAAGACAGGGATTTTAATCTCTTTTGTCCACTGCTGCAACCCCTATTCCTTAAAACAGGCTCAGTGCACAGAAACATTTACTGTTTGCTGAATGAGCATTAGATCCAAACAGATGATCCAGGTTTGGCTCCCAGCTTCATTTCTTGTGTGAAATTTGATGCCCCTGCAGCCCTCACTATTGGCACCTGCAGAAGTGGAGTTAATAACTTTTGCCTTGCAGTGTTACTGAGAGTACTAAAGGAGACGATGTTAAGGGCTAAGCAGTTTCTGATACACAGTAGGCACTTACTAGATGTTACTTTTAACTGACTCTGAACCGTGACTTCCAAAACCATCTTATACTTTGTCTTTGCTCTCAGATGTGCAGCAGCTTTCTGCAGTCGGTTTTTGATGTGCCTGTGGTCGGGGATATGTTCATTAAAGTAAATTCTCTTCCAATAGTTGTTCTGTTTGAATCCAGATTTCCGAAGGTACGAGACAAATGTAGTTAGTCTGCCTGAGTGATATTCAAGGGGAATCTGCTGCTGCTTCATGTTATTTTCATCTTTCTGGTAATCTCTCTCCTGAGAGCATGTCTGACTAGGTTCTTTCCTGCCTGATATTTCTCATAGAAATAAATCAGGGAATAATTTTAATGCAGGCTTCTTGAAGGGTGATCTTAAACCATTTCTGATACTTCATGTTAGGTTTGAGAGTATTAAGAATCACTCCCTAAGTCCTCAGATTGAGGAGTGGGCTCCCCAGGGTTTTCTGCTGAATTGTGGGTTGTACGAGAACCCTGGTCAATTAGCACGTTTCTGGGTAAGCTGAGTATAGGGTCTCATGAAGTCACTCGGTAGACATGCTTTGAGTGTTTTATTACGTACCAGGCACTGTACTAGGCTCTGAGGAACAGTGGACTATACTGGATTATCAAGCAGCATCAGGCAAGAAACACATACTTGGGTATCGACCATCTGATCGGTCCCATTCAAGGTACTAACTAGTCCTCACAGTGTCGGTAAGGGAGATTTCTAGTTGTGACTTCACATCTTAACTCACCTACAGAATGGTAGATTTTCTGAATCTAAACAGACCTTAGAGATGACTTAACCCAGTGCCTTCTTTATTTCTTTAGTGACGCATCTGAGGTCCAGATGTCGGACAGCCAACTGTTGAGGCTGAGGCTGGCACTCTAGGCCCCGATTGATGTCCAGCCCAGTGCTCTCTCCAGCGCCCTGTGAGTCCTCTCCTCATACGACTTGCCACGTCCCCGACGGCCTCGCCCAGTCGTCTGCTCCCTTGTGTGTTCACACACGCAGCACCAAGTTTGTCTCTGCAGACACGGCCCTCATTCTTTTTTCTATCCCTGCTAAGTCTAATAGTAGCAGCCTTCCGAAGATGCTGACACTTTGCTGATTCACCAGGCTGGTTCCTGCTGGGGAGAAGACTGACGCGAGAGCGCTGTTCGACATCGGCATACTTGGGAAAGGCAAGGGCACAGATGTTCCAAGTTGTTAAGTTCTGGTCTTTAAAAAGGAAAAAAACAAGTCCCCCTATAATAACTTTGACAGACTGCCACTTCCCTCCTGTTTTCTTGAGAGCCAGGCTGCATTTTTCCCCCCTCTAGTATGCCAGCCTTCACCCTACTGCCCTAATGATATTTTTTTAAATCTGATTTTTAATTATGCCCTACATCAAATTTAAAGTGCATTTGAAATTTTTTTAATTACCTAATTTTAATTAGCTAAAGCAATTGGGGAAATGTCATCCTCCTCAAAGTACAGTTTTTCTTGAAAGTGGTTTCAGGAAAGGGTAGGCCCTCTTGACTTGCAACTGATGCATCCTCTCCCGTTTCGGGACGGTGGTCTCCCCATAGCCTTGCACCCTGCGTCTTGTCTTACCTGTGGTCTAGAATGGAGATTTTTCTTCAGGAGACGCTTGTTAACAATTTACTGTTGTACAGCTGTAACTGCCCGAAACACCGTACCGTGAATGAACAATTTCATGGCAGTCATGACTTAGATTTTTCATCTTTTTTAACTCTTCATTTATCAACCAAGACCATACGTGGCTGGTCATGCCCCCCACAAGCTCAGGTCATCTTTGCCTTTGTCCTTCTCTGAGAAAACATAAACTATAGGGATTTTAATTGGATCAGAGGCTGGTTTGTTGTAACCTTAAGAGCAGAGGATGCGAGACGACAGCTTGTGCCTCGTGCTTTCAACCGTGAGAGGCAGTTTCAGAGTTTATTCTGGCGCTCTGCATCGCTGCTGCTGGTGAGGGCTTGTCAGCGCTTCTGGGCCCTGTCTCCACCCCCCCCCCCCAGAGGCTGGAGCCCAGCAGGCCGTTGGCCTCGAGTGGAATTCTGGTCTGTGAAGAGCACCTCTGGGGACGAGGGGCTGAGAGGGAGGGGCATACCTCTCACACAGCTTTGGAGAGTCACTCTGACTGTGTTAGAAGGGAAGGCAAGGTGGGAGCCAACAGCCACCGCCTTTTAGAATTACTGCTTTTTCCTTTGAAGTAAGTCATTTAAATATGTTTAGAGCCCCTTTTTTGTGAACCTTTTGGAGTTTCTACAGAATCATAAAATCAAAGTTACATTTAAAGATATTTTCTTAAGGTACTGCTAAACAAACAGTTTTTGTGGCCCAGTGTAAGCCATATTTACTCATTTTGCCTAAAGGAACAAGGAAGAATGAAACAAGGGGAAGATAAAAACCCCAGATGGTGGTTCATCACCCCTTTTACCACCACCAACAAAAAAATAAATCACCACAGCCCAACATCCATAAGTATCCTATTTTTGTATGTCTTTAGCTGCATTCTCAGTTTGAGTGACAACTCAGGGCAATCCTTTCTAAAGTCCTTATGGTAGATCACGGCATTTACTGGTTTTCTCCTCTTTGTGATAAGCCCTATTGGGTGCTGTTGGGGAAGCAAGAAATAGTAACTCCAGTCGATAGCAAAACACTTACTCACTTACAAGTTACTTACTATGCACGGTAAGTGCCCTTGGAGTATTGTGCTCAGGAAATGCCATTGGAGTTCTGAGGTATGAGTCACTTCTGGCTTGGGGGTGATTAGGGAATTGGGTATTGGAGATGGGTAAGCTTTTGACAGATGTGGAGATTAGAGTGTGTTTCAAGTTTATTTTCATGGTCTGTATCTTGGCAGTGGAAATTGCCATGCCTCACATGCTGGGAGCTGACATGCTCCTGTAGTCACTAGAAACTTACCAGGACATCAGGCTCATGATTCCCCTTCCCCTCCCACCTCCCCCCCACAAAAAAAATCACCACTACTGCTTCCCTGGTAAGTGCTCTATTCTTTTGTATATATATGTGTATATATATATATATATATATATATATATATATGTATGTATATATATGTATGTATATATATGTATATATATATATATATATACATACACACACACACATATATGTATATATGTATGTATATATATATGATGTGTAAGTTATATATAAATTATATAAACATGTTATATATTTATTTTTATAATATTTATATGTAATATATGTTTTGTATATTATATACAAATATATAAATATTTTATATTTAAATTGTATTTATATTATATATAAATTATATATAAGTTACATAAATATATAATTGTATATTTATTATATAATTGTATATTTATATAACATATATAATTTATATATATAAACATATATATATATATATATATATATATATATATATATATGTATGTATGTATTGAATAAACCACATTTATCCAAAGTCTGCTTTCAGACTTTGGTGATTCAGAAAAATGTGGCCTCATTGTAATGTTAATTTCAGGCATTATTACAGTGAGCTGCATGCTAATATGCAGGAAGGGAGAGATTTGTTAGTTATAGAGGAGATTTTTGGTGCTGATGGGACAGCTTGTTTTTTTTTTTTTTTTGGTCTGGGATAATTTTAGGGGAGTGGTCGTTAGCACTATTCTTCCCTAAATTACTGCTTAGTTTTCTTAGACTCTATAAAGCCAGGAAGACCTGGAAAGTTGTCTCGTTGGGTTTTGTGAGGAATTACTGTGGGAACTGGAAAATAAAGAGCAGAGTTTTTTTTAGACCAGCAGGGATCAATTGAATTTGAGCAGTTTGGGTCTGAGAAAGCTAGAGTGGAGCAAACTGAGTGCAGCATCCCATATTATCCTGGAGGGTGTGTGCAGTAGTCAGGGGGGCTCTGCGTCAGAGTCCCCATGTTCATGAGCAGGACTGGGGCTGGGAAGGGTCTGAGCCTCCTCGGGGCTTTCTTCTAATTGGACTGGGAGGGAGTCGGCTGTTGCTCCAGAGCTTTCCTGCAAGCGCTAACAAGACATGCGTCTCTTGAGCTGTTGTTTTGCTGGAAGCTATTCTCATCTTGATATTTCCAGAATCAAAACTACCCTGAAAGGAAGGTACTTCTTTTTCTCATCAGTAGGCTGACATGTCTGATAATCTGCACTGATAAGCCTCCCATATTTAAAGCCATTTAAATATGCTCTGAAGAAAGTCAGGTTACGTTAAAAGTGCCAAAGTGGCAATTTAGGAAAAGGACCTCTTAATGTAACCTTTGATCTTGTTTATGAGTTTAGGTGACTATCTTGCCCCCGGAAGATGTGGGTGGTGGTAGCCTGCTTTGGGCATCTCCCCTGTGGCATAATAGTGCCCATTAGCATTTAGTAGGTCCTTAGTGCATCTTGAATGAGTGCATTTTCTCCCTCATACTAGTTTGATCTAGGACTGGGAGAGAATTAAGAGTACAGGTTTATTCTAGGTCGTTCTGTGCCAACTGTTTTAAAAGGAGAAAAAGACCATTTTGTCTGTGTTTTGAAACTCATCTGCATTAATTGAGCCATATCTCACTGTCCTAGTCTAGGAACAAAAGAAAAAAATTTTTTTATAAAAACCTACATTTGTTGCATTAAATCAGTTATATACTCTGAATCTATACTGTACTGGTTCATTTTTCTTAAGGAATCCTTTATGAAATGACTTTTTAAAAAAAAACCATCTGCTTACTACCATCTTGTTCTAATCTTTTTTTTTTTTTAATAAATTTTCTCCTTATGGACCTGTCTCATTGGAGATTAATGAGATTAATGCTCAGTTTCTGTACCAAAACTACATGGATCGTGCCAAAAAACAAAAAAAACCCAACCAGACATAAATACCCCTCTTTTTCCAAGAGCTGCTGTATTGTGGACCATTTTGTGCCCAGCTGGCCTTTTCTATGTCACCTCTTATTACTCTAGCTTACTGCCCCAGTAGTGGACAGGTACAGAGGGAGTGTGTGGGGTGGCCTTTCTACTCGACATGACAAAATAGGCTATCAAAAACTGTGTTTTAGTAATTCACAGAGAGACAGGCTCTCTGTTTTCCTATTATACTTGGACGGGAGAGCCTTTTACCTTGTGAAATGAAATTGTAACTACAGTGGAAAAACCTATCACCCATGCCCAGAGTCGGCCTGTGAAGAAATGCTGGATGGGCCGCAGACCACGCTGCATTTTCTCATCCAAATTGAGAGTCTGCCTGCCTGTCTTTAGTTCGGGTTTTCATTCCACTTTCAGTCTTCAGATGACCTCTTGTCTTCCGGGTCATACTACATTCCCCGGGAGGTGATGATTACAATTACGGACTCATTACTGCCTTGCTGAAATGTTCTTTGGTGAAAGTTAGGAATTTACGTAAAATCAGTTAGTGGTGGAATTGATGAGATATTTACCAGACCTGGTAGCTGGTAACTGGTTTTGTGTTTGACTTCTCAGCTGAGGCAGGAGAGTAGGCAGGGAAATAACTACTGGAACATTTTTAGAAACGACTTTTCTTGATAAAAGTTAGACATTTATCCTGTCCTATATAAAACCACCACCATTGTCAATTTTTTTTTTCCTTTTTAAGAAAAGTTCTTAGGCTTAACGTGACACATTTGTGAGCATGGTATTAAGACTAATCAAAGAAAAATATGATACCTGGCCCATAAGACCTTAGAGGCTGAAAAAGGACTTGATCAATCTGAATGTCTGTGGCACAGCCGAAATATAAAATTAGATCTTCCAACCCATTGTGACCCACAAAGGGAGACCATGCTGTTGTTAGCTTACGTTTTAGATTTTCGAGGCTTTGGGGAAGAGTGAAGGCAACAGTGAGGGCTTTGGCCATTCTGTGGGAATACTTGACTAACAGTCTTTCTTATAAAATGCTTTCATATTTTCTTAGTACTTTGATTTCCTTGGCCTTCGATGTACATGCCTTAATTTGTTCCTTCTAGCTACTCAGAGAGATGGGCTGGGCAGAGACCATTTGCCACCATTTGACAGGCGAGGAAACTAAGCTGTAAGGAAGTAAAGGGGTTTGAACAAGATTACATGGCTAGTGATAATTTGGGGATAATTCAGTTCACTGAAGATGTGAACCAAAGATGAATATGACATGACCCCGTCCTCGTGTTTGCTCTGAATCTTCATCATTGTTCTTTTCACGTGTCCCCCACCTGTCTCTTGAGGCTCTTGTTTAATTAACAGTCATCGCATACTAGTTAATAATTACTTAGTTATGCATGGTGTTATTCAAGGGATATAATGATAGTACTTGCTACATGCCTGATTTATATTCTTTATTTTGTTGTTATTGTTGTTGTTGTTTTGCCCGATTCATATTCCTGTCCTATAGGTGTCTGACTCTACATTGGGTGGATGGATGGATGGATGGATGAGTAGATAGATAGATCAAATGTCATGCATATTAAATAAGCATGTGAATAGATAATACAATTTTTACATCGCATATGTAAGAACTTTTCAAGAGAATATATTTGGGAGTTTCTTAGATGAGGAGGATGAGCGGGGAGTTTTCAGCATCTTATTTTTTTCCTGAGACTTTTAATTTTTGTTGGAGATACGTGACAGTGTCATTACAGTAGGATCAATAGCTAGAATTTACCAGAACTTAGCCCCGTTTAAACCTGGCATGTGTTCCCCTGTGCCGTGTTATGAAGTGTGGTGGCAAAAGCATCATTTTTGGAATCAGATGAACCTAACCTTCTCCCTTACTGTTGCAGTGACCTTTAGCTAAGGTCCTTAACCACTTTGAGCTTTAGCTTTCTTGTCTGTAAAACGGGGATGTCACGCTTATAATGCTGTTGTGAGGATTCGGTAGCCCAGCGCTTAGCATAATGATGACTCTCAGACACGGTGGCTGTGACGGTGGCGGCTACCGCAGTCTTTACCACTAACTCCTCCTAGTCAGGGGTGGCCCCGGGGTTTCTAGGGTTAATTTGGTAGCCAGGTTTTGCTTTTTAAAATTACCGCAGACAACTTCCGCATTTTGGTTTACTGTATGTCAAGTTTGATAACGCGGTCTTCTGTGTCAACCGCATTCTGGTTACTTTGTTGATGAAGACGAGACACATCAAGGAGTTTTGTCCAAAGACCTTTAAGCTCTGACGCATATTAAGTTTCATAGCACTCTGGTGTTTGGGGTAAATATCACTTTAAAGAGTGGAGGAAGAAGACGACACAGCTTAATTACTTACGTGTGATGGTCGCCTGGTCCGTTATACATGAGTAAGACAAACCTTCCAATAGCTTTTCTTTCCGCAAAAGATGTTCATAAAATGCCTGGAACTTCAGTGGGCAGTCAGCAAGTGTTATCCTTCTTGTTACCATGTCCTGTATCTTTCCTTTTATTTCTTTCTTACCAGTTCTAGTGAAACTGCCCTGATGCTGACCTTGTCTCGCCCTGGACTGTTGTGTGTGGAATCTTCTCCTCCAGACCTGGCTCTCCACCCAACCCTCACCCTCCAGCTCTCTGCTCATCCTGCTTTCCATTTGCCCATCCCCGCTCCCGGCACTCAGTGCTTTAGTGCACTGCACCCTGCACGCGGCTATTAGGTCATTCTTTCAAAATATTATTTGCATATAATTCTAGCTCTGACTTTCTCTTTCCTCTCCCCTCTCTTCTGTCCTCCCCTCCCTTCCCTGATGCTCTTTCTTGTCCTCTTCATGTGCCTTTGTATATTCCAGTCTCTTGGCTTTTACTTCTGTGGCTCTGCTTTCTGGCCCCTCTGCCCTCATCGTTTTTAGTTACCGTTTTCTGACCAGTCTTCTTCTAGCAGATCATTCCTGATTTCCGAGTTGATGGCCCCCTTTTCAGGACGTCTGTATTTTATTTGTTACACGTTGGCAGTTGCCTGTGGTGTATAATTTTCTAAATGTCTCTGATTATTGAACTTCCTCTTTTTGTAGAGGGGGGAACTGAGGCCAAGAATGAAAAACAGATTTGCCTTTGTCACCATCACAGTGCTTTCTTCACCGCAGAAACGTAGGTCGTCTGTGTGTATGTGTGAGAGAGTTTCCAGGGTGAGGGAAGGGAAACTTAGTTTATTTAGTTCTGCCTTCCAGTTTCCAAACATAACTCCTTTTTTTCCCTCTTTCATGTTTCTTTCTCTCATGCATATTTTCCTCCTTGTATTTTCGCCTTCGCTTTGTTTAATTCTCATCGTTCTTCCTTTTGTGTCCATAGCAGCTCGGTGTTTGAGGGGAGGGAGCCCCAAGTGGGGATGTGTAGTGCAGTCCAGCGTAAAGCCTTCCGTCTACATCTTGAAACTGATTTTGCCATGCCCTGCTCTCTGCGGACCTCTCGGTAAACACCAGCCATCTCATCTCAGAAATCATTACCGCCTTCGAAGGTGAACTGTACGGGGTAGTTCAGATTATACTGAGTTCCAAGAATGTAAATTCTGTGATAGGGCGAAGGGTGTTGGCCTATTTCTCCCTGGAAAAGCAACCTCCTGAGCAATCTATTTGAAAGTTTGAAATTTGGGAAAACGAACTTCTGGAATACGTGACCAGGAAGGCAGCAGAAGGAAGAAGACTGAGCCAGTTAACAACATTTACTGAACACCCACTGTGAGTAGAACCTTGTTGAAGAGATGTTAATAAAACCACAGTGTATTAAGGGTGAATGGTGATAAAATGATTGACAAGGAAACAGAAGGGAAGCACAGATTTTAATAAAATGTCAGTAGGGTTTCAGTATGTACGTGATTCCCTTAACGCTATTCACATGTGTCCATAGCTGTGGTTGATTTGCTTCAGGAATTAACAGATATAGACACCCTCCACGAGAGTGAAGAGGGAGCGGAAGTACTCATCGATGCTCTGGTAAGTTGCACATCCGGCTGGGGTTCTGCAGGCGTGTGTAAGGTGTTGGCCGTCATCACCATTGTCTCCGTGGTGGCAGCCAGGTGGGTGGGAGCTCTGTGGGAAGGCTGTACTGCCGGAGGAGAGTCCGACATTGGCAGTGCAGCTTGTGGGGTACTTTGTTCTTTGGAACTGCGTGGAGGGGGTTGCTAGGGGTTGTAGAGGCCTAGCGTTTGTTAAGTATCTGCTGTAGGCAGGCCTTTTCTCATTATTTTCGCTTTACGTGATCCTCACCGTACCCTCTCAGATGGGTATTAACAGCCACTATTCCCGTTTCCAGCTGTGACACCGAGGCTTAGAGAGGCGAAACGACTTGCCCGTGGCCACACAGCTGGGATTGGAACCTGTGTTCTCTTTGACTCCATGTTTCTGTTCTTCTACCCCTAACTGTGGTGCTACTGACCTTTTCACAAAGAGTTTTCACAGATATTTCTTCTCTCCAAGCGCCAGCAAGGACAGATACCATTATGATTTTACAGACAGGGAACCGGAGAATGTTAAAAGCAAGAACAGACCTTCCAACTCATCCAGCCAGAGTTGGACGCCTGTAGAGGCAGGGCCGGTGGATTTCTGTGCACCTTTTTTGTGACGCCTGGGCAAGGCCTCGGAATCTTCCAGGCAGCAGACAGTCGAAAGGAGTTTATTTGTGAGTTAAACCGATCTGTTCTCAGCACCTCACTTTACACGTGAGGTGACCCAGATGCAGAAGCGCAGCCCTCTCCTGAGTCACTTGGCCAGGCTCTGAACAGCCGAGATGGGAGCCTGCGTGTCCTGTCTCGCCACACCAGCTTCTCCCTCATCAGTGATCACAGAGGCCTCCAAGACTAGGAAGGCGCCACAGCTGGCCAGTCCAGGAGGGAGCTAGCCCAGCTGCTGACCCTGACATCAGCGGGGCTTCGTCCATCCGCCAAGCTCTCTGCTTCCTCAAGGCTCTGTTAGTTTTCCTTCCTCTCTGTTGTCTTCGGTTGTCTTGTTTTTTCTTTCTGCTAAGGATGCTAGTTAAGTACTGGTCTTGATGCAGTTTACAGTTTATCAGGCATAATATCTGCTGTCACTTGTGTTAGAAGCACCGGCGTGTTTGTTAAGCCTGTAGTCTGGCCCCATCCAAAACCCACTGAATCAGAATGGCTGGGACTGGGGCCCCAAATGATTCTGAGACCCCGTTGCTGCTCTGCCCACCCTCTCCTCACTTTTTCTCTCTCAGGGTCCTTGACACTAGAAGTTTCCCATGTGCCATGCTTGTTGCTGGCATTTGGTGTGAACGAAGAGGTTGTGAACCCACTGGATATGAAGGACTGTCTCTTACAGAGAGTGAGGCTGGAGTCCAGCAGGGCTATTTGTGGCTGAGTATGATGAAAATTTCTAGTGCCATTTTTCTTTCAAGCTCCTTCCTAGAGCGAGCTGCCACTTTTGTACAATTCAGGACCTTTATTTTCCCTTTGAACCACTGTGCAGAAAGAAAAGGATGATGTTGGGTTGTCCTTTTGTTTTGAGGAGCGTCTGAAGGAAGGCTGTGGCACTTGCTCCTGCTCTGTGTCCCCACAGTGTCATTTGTGCGGTCTTACCTTCCAGAGGTTAATTACAGTGGCCCTGACTGAGGCTTCCTGCCTGGTCCCTGGGCTGATTTTAATTACCATCCTTTGCCTGTGTGAATAGGGGAGACGAGAGAGGAGCAGCGAGCCTGGCTGCTGCCTGTAAAACGTACCCAGAAACAGCAATTCACACAAAAGCCCCCTTTGTGTTTTCTGTGTTGCTAAGCCCACCAACAAAAGCTGGATCGTGCAGATTTTATTGTTTG
Organism: Lynx rufus; assembly: GCF_022079265.1. Taxonomy (NCBI): domain Eukaryota; kingdom Metazoa; phylum Chordata; class Mammalia; order Carnivora; family Felidae; genus Lynx; species Lynx rufus. Next base: position 21,901,574 of record NW_025814896.1, on the reverse strand, counting down.
TTTGGAAAGAAACAGTTCATCCTCAGTCTGGGGAGCCGTTAGGTAGCTGCTATGAAGGGTTTTCTGTTTGTTTAGTTTTTTTTTTTTTCTTTTTATTATAATCATTTTAAGATTTTGACTCTTATAGCTTTATACTGGTGGGGCTGGTGTGAACCACAGTTGAACATTCCTAGGCTCTTATATGTTATTTGCTTGTCTGCAGCCAGTTGGAAGCCGTCGGTAAATAACAGAGCAGAACTGGTGGGTGGTCTTTCATTTATTCTTTTTGCCCTTGTGCTGCATCCAGGAAGAAGTTTGATAAGTATTCTCATTTTACAAGGGTTGAGTTGTCTTTGTAGTTTTAATTTGGGGCCAATATCAGAGGCCTGGAATTGCATGAACAGAGGCTAGAGGGCATGTAGCAGAATTTATTGTGGTGTGCAGTTTGCAGTTATTGCCTTGGTCTTTTTCCCAATTGGAAGTCCTAAGCAATAGACAAGCACATTTGTGGGGAGAGAGTGCTGCCTTGGCATTCTTGGGGATCTTTGGGGTTTAACATTTGGTTCACATCCACTGCTATTATTTATGCAAAAGGTGAATATCTGTGCTTTATAATGCATTGATTTGGTAGCCTGGAAGATAGAATCTTTTCCGAGGAGTTCTAAATGTGAGGGTATATTGCTTTGATGGCAATTCTCTGGCATCCCTCTCTAAAGAAGTCTTAGGACTTTGCTCACATGTGCCTTCAGCTTGGCAGGCCTTGCTTCTCCTGGGCTACCTGGAATGCTCCCAGTCATCCTTTAAAGCCGCTTAAAGCTTATCTCTTTTGAATTTTTTTAAGGCTCATCCCCCCCCCCCCGGCAGAATTTGTGTTCTTTTAGCACTTTGTATATCCTAGCATTTGTCACATTGGCTTCCGGACATCTGTGTGTAGGTTGGTCTTTCCTGAGATGTGATTCCCATCAAGGGAGTGGCCAAAGTGGTAGGTCTGTCATTTACCAACTGTGTGTCCTTGGGGAAGTTACCTAATCTCTCTGCATTTTGTTTCTTCTTCTGTAAAATGGGGGTAACAGTAGTGCCTGTTGCATAGCACCGACTTGAGGAATAAATGCTATTTAATAAATCTTTAGAACAGTGTCCGACACTGAGTAAACACCCAATAAATGCTGGCCATTATCTTCATAAAGATATTATGCCTGGTGCATACTAAGTTCCTAGTAAATGTCAAGCTAAAATGATCTGTGTCATCTGCCATGCAGCGAGATGTTTGTAAGTATTTGTTGAGTTCAACATTTTTTTCCTGTTTTGACAGATGTTCAAAAAACATTTTGAACAAATACTCAAAAAAACTTTTGAAGGGAATGGACCTAAATAAGACATGGAAGGATAGATGTTTAGTTTAAAAAAAAAAAAAAAAGATGAAATAAATAATGATCACGCAAAGCAAAATATTAACGGTTGTGAGAGGTGTCAGCTACTGTGGAAGTGAGAAGAAGGGAGCACTCGTGAGGGGGAAGAATCCGGAAGGTCTGCAGAGTTGCAGGGCACTGTCTGTGGCCTCAAAGGGAGGCTTTCACAGGAGGATGTGTGCAGGTGTCCCAACCAGAGGAGGTGGAAATGTGGCTGGGCCATGATATTGGCCGTAATGGCTAGGAGCCACCGTTTGGTAGAAGGAGTTTCACAAAAGTGGCTTTGGCGTGGAGTCAGGAATTACCTTCCATACCCATTCTTGCACTCAACTAACCCTACTTAAACATTGCACGTTGAAGTTCTGTAGTGGTTTGTCTTGGGCCGGTTGGCAGTGCATTTGTGCTGCTCAGGTGAGGCTGAGGTTGGTGGGTTTTCAGTTGCTCTAAAGGTATTTATTATGTAAGTTTCTGGATCCTATCACTTTTATCCCTCCCCATTTCTATTAATGAATGTCTTCACCTGCGTTTGTATTTGTTCCCAAGCAAAATTCATGTGTTCATCTTTTCGCTCAATGTTTATTGAGTGCTTGGTATATTCTGGACTCTGGGAATGGGGTATATAGCAGTGAGCAAGATTGACAGAGTCTGCTTTTGTGGAGCTGAAATCCAGTGTAGGGAGAAGCAGTAAACAAACTGGCAAGCCGGTAGTGATTCTCTGTTACATAAAGGATTAAAATAGAATGATGTGATGTACGATGACTGGGAAGTCACGTTAGGTTAGATAGTCAGGGAAGGCCTCAGTGTGGGATGACAAGAGGAAACCAGCCATTCAGAATGACCAAGGGCAAGGTGGGACAAGTGCAAAGGACCTAAGGCAGGAATGAGCTTGACAGATTCGAGGAGCAGAAAACTGGTCGATCACAGCTGGGGCGAGAGGAGAGAGCGCAGTTAGGGCCAGATTTCCTCCGGGTTTTGTAGGCCTTGGTAGGAAGTTGGGGTGGAATTGGCAGTGTGAAGGGGAGTGACTGGAGGATCTTAAGCAAGGGAGTAGTAACATAGTCTGACCTAACATTTTAGGAAGACCACTCCTGGGACAGTGAACCTGGAGGGAGCAAGAGCGGAAGCTAAAATATTACTAGATAGGTGGTAACAGGCATAAATTTTGTGTTCTGACCATATTACCATATGCAACCTCCAGACTTACTTCTTGATCAAGATTCAGTGGATGTGGGAGGTTTTTTCTTAGTTTTTTAAATATGACGTTTCCAGAACTCATAGTAGATACAAAATTTTACTCTAAACTCTTAGGAAAGCTTATTGGCAGACTATCCAAGATAGAAAGAGAATCCTTCAGACCTTCTCATCTGCCCTTTATTTTTTTCTTTTGTCCTTTTCTCTTGTATCCATCTTCCCTGGTCAAGAGGAAAAGGATCTGATCATGTCCTTGGACTTTGTCAGAGTAGGACCTGTGGAATATTGTTCAGGAGACCTCCTAACGAGCAGAAGTAACCAGTGACTTCCCAGAAGACGTCAGGCTGAAGACAGTCACGATTTCCAAGGCCAGGGTTGCTCTGGCTGACACTTTCATCCCTGACCAGGATTTGTTTTTCGTTTCAGGGTTTAGTCACAGGTAAAATTGGTGTGATGGTAGTAGACCCAAGGGGCTGGAAGGAGTAAGACGGAATGCTGATTTGTGCCTCTTAAGGTGATATCCAGAGCTATGCATAATATAAATATTTTTCCAAGGGTTTGCTGAGCTAAATGTGTTTTGACTGCTTTGACCCTTCTACAATCAGGTAAAATTGCATTTAACCCAGCCCCACATAAAGTTTCATACTTTGCAAGCTTGAAAAGCCTGCCTGTTAGAAGTTAGATTTCTGTAGCAAAAAAAAAAAGAAAAAGAAAAAGATTTTCCTCCAGCCAAATACCCACTGTCCGGAACCATTCCGTTCTGGGACTTGAATGCGTTGCTTACTGCCACTGTCCCCCCACCATTTTCCAGACAGCAGAGATGGGAAACATGGCGAAGAATCAAGGAAAGGAGGAGAAATAAAGCAGATAAAGCAGCAATAAGCAATTGAAACGGGTGAAGCTGTTTGCAGAACCGACAAGAATGTGATACCCAGTGGATTTGCAGTGTCTGCTGCTTTAGGATTGAGGGAGATTATAAGTCAATCAGGGTGATTTAGGGAAAAACAAACTGTGACATGGTTCATATTTCCCCCCCAGATGGTTTTCTGTTTCCTCTCATATATACTCCAATTGTCCAATTAATTAAGGAAAACCTTGCAGTGGATTTCTTTGGTGAAGCTTTTGCTGGCTGTGAGATTTGAGAGCAAGATTGCATATCTGCTTGGGATAAGAGGGGAAAACGGCTCATTCTGGTATTTACGGGCACCCTCGCTCAATTCTGGCAGCAGTGTCCTCTCAGATCTGCAGCTAGTGTCTTTCGTTGTTCTTCACACCATCAAGGGCCGAAAGGGGAGAAACTCTACTTCGTTTGCGATTCAGGTTCACAGATTACTCAATAATTTCAGCTTTTTCCCCCCTTGCCAGATGCTTCCTTTAAGCATCACCGAGAAAGAGTAAAGAGGCCTTATTTCAAGATCTGTCCTTCTTGCCATTGTTGCATCCTTGGGTCGCAGGGTGCCCTATTCACAAGTGCTCAGGGAAGTGTCAGTCTCTCTCCTTTCTTTTCCCCTCCCCAAAGCGACAGGGTGTGGTGGGGAAAAAAAGAGAGGCATAGAGTCAGTCACTTCTGCCACAAGCTTTGTGACTTTGGTTAGGCTGGCTGGTTAACCTCTCTGGATGTTTGTTTGCTCACCTGTGAAAGCTATGAGGATTACCTGAGAGTAAATGGAGCAAGTTATAGAAAAACCTGATTGCAGTACACAGAGGGAGTGTTTTGTCAGTTTATGTGAATTTAGCAAAATGACGGAGCGTCTGCCTGTTACAGCATTGCTCTCCACTTGGAAGAGTAGACCGAGATGAGCCAGGGTTGGGTGGCTGCCTTCAAAGAACCGGAGTTTTTCTTGGTTTTCCTCGATATTCATATCGAATAGTGAATGATCAGATATCAGAAGGGGTAAAGAGCTAGATTCAAACTCTCTACTTTAGGGGCGCCTGGGTGGCTCAGTCAGTTAAGCGTCCGACTTCAGCTCAGGTCATGATCTCGAGGTTCGTGAGCTTGAGTCCCCCCCCCTCCCGTCGGGGTCTGTGCTGACAGCTCAGAGCCTGGAGCCTGCTTCGGATTCTGTGTCTGCCTCTCTCTCTCTGCCCCTCCCCTGCTTGCTCTCTCTCTCTCTCTCTCTCTCTCTCTCAAAAATAGATAAACGTTAAAAAACAACAATAACAACAACTCTCTACTTAATTTTTGATCCAGACCCAGGGTAAGACATGCCACATAGTTTTATTTAATCTTTATAACTTATTCCCATTTCCTAAGTGAGGAAACTGAGGCAGTGAGAGAGAGGATATGCCACGGGTATACAGAAGGTTTTATCTTCCTGTACATGTACAGGCTTACTTACTGACTACTAATTAGAAATTTACTACCGGATGAATTCTCACTTCTTGATTACGAGGAGTTTCCTTAGTTACTTTCCTTGGTGTGTGTCAGGGTTGCCCAAGGACCGTCTCCCTAAGAGTACAGATTGTGCAGGGAGGAGCATGAAGTAGTGTCAGCATTATTTCACCAAAGAAGGAAGCTTGGTCTTTGCTTTTCTTTTGCCATTGCTCAGTGGCTGTTTGGTCTTGGCTAAGTTGATAATCTCTCTGAATAGCAGCTCTGTGATGTGGCTACTGAAAGTTTCCTATAAGGTTGCGTGAAACAAATGAGAAATTTAACTGCTGTCTTATGCCCTAAATGTAATAAAATGTGAGACATTTTATTATGTTAATACTCTTCTCAAGAAGGAATTAGAAATTCATCAGAAGGAATAGTTTCATTAGAGCTTAGCATAGAACATTAGGAATGTTTTGAATTTAACCGTAAATTGAGGTCAGTGTAAATTATGGCAAGTAAACTTCCCAGTTAAACACCCCTTGGTGCTGTGGTCTAGAAACAGACTTTTGACTTGAACAAACTACGGACCTGACTTAAGAAGGGACTTTTGCCAGGTGTTTGTTTAAATACCACAGAGAGGTAGAAAGAGGACCGGACTTGATTTCGGAAGGCCTAGGTTCAGGTGCTGGCGCTGCCACTCACCAACTTTGTAACCTTGAATTCTACTTTGTCTCCTTAAGCTTTGATTTACTCATCCTAAGTTCAGGATAATGGTGCCTGCCCTTTCTTTGCCTGGGGGTCATTTCAAGACTCAGAGAGGTAATGGGACAGGAGAGCACACTGTAAACCATAGGTGGCCGATTAGTTCTTTCGTTCATGCGGGTGAGAAGTGAGGATGGGAATGGGAACATTTGGCGGACTGTTTTGTGACATGTATCCCTCTCTCCTCTTGCTTCCTTGTTGCTCAAGGTGGATGGGCAGGTGGTAGCGCTGCTTGTGCAGAATCTGGAGCGCCTGGATGAGTCTGTGAAAGAAGAGGCAGACGGTGTCCACAACACTCTAGGTGAGGGGCAGGTGACTGCTGATCCTGAGACGCTGTGTTTGTTTTGGGGCTTGGTGCTCATTTCCCTTCTTCTTTCATAATCGAGTCAACAGCAGGTGTTTTCTTTCCTTCTGCTCCCAGACTGCCTTTGCAGAAATGAAGACCCTTGTGTAAATTTCATATAACTGCAGCTCTGGTTTGGCTTGCAGGTAATAAAAGCAGAAATCCACTAAGTAGATAACCTTCCTGGACAAAAACTGGCTCCTTTTAGCAGCGCTTTGCTTTTTTATTTTGATTTTTTTAGCTTTAGAACGTGTATTTTACCATTTTTAAGCCCTGTATGTTGGTTTTTCTTCCTGCTTTCCTTCAGTGAGACTAGAAACTTTGGAACTGTCTTTATAAGACAGTTTATTTGGAAAAGAGTTAAGTGTTTGTCTTTTTATGTGTAGTTTACCACATAAACTGATTGAAATACTGCTGTTAACTTGCATGCACCTTCATCAGTGTTAGTTTAAGTGGACTCTTCTGCAGTATTTCCCTTCCTCCTCCTCGAATCTCCCAGCTCTTTCTCCCTGTAAAGTTGTTGGACCATTAGCCTATTTAAAATTGTGCTTTTGCAGGATGCCTGGGTGGCTCAGTGGGTTAAGCGTACAACTTTGGCTCAGGTCATGATTATCATGGCTTGTGAGTTCGAGCCCCACACCGGGCTCTGTGCTGACAGCTCAGAGCCTGGAGCCTGCTTCAGATTCTGTCTCCCTCTCTCTCTGCCCCTGTCCTGCTGGTTCTTTCTCTCTCTCAAATATAAATAAACATTAAAAAAATTTTTTTTGATGTTAAATAAAATTGTGCTTTGGGGCGCCTGGGTGGCGCAGTCGGTTAAGCGTCCGACTTCAGCCAGGTCACGATCTCGCGGTCCGTGAGTTCGAGCCCTGCGTCGGGCTCTGGGCTGGTGGCTCAGAGCCCGGAGCCTGTTTCCGATTCTGTGTCTCCCTCTCTCTCTGCCCCTCCCCCGTTCATGCTCTGTCTCTCTCTGTCCCAAAAATAAAAAAAATAAACGTTGAAAAAAAAAAAAAATTTAAAATTGTGCTTTTGGGTAGTCCTCCTTATCAGTAGTCATGTCTTATTAAAAAAAAACAAAACAACGGTGACATATCTTTAAGCAGAGCTTGAGAAATAAATGAGGTGCAGCTGAAGCAGAAATTTTGATGAGAGATCAGATTTTTCTCTCAGCTCTTTTTGTCTTCCACAGATTTCTCTCGTAGTTTTATATTCTCTTCTGTGACCACTATCATAAAGAAGAGGGGAGGCATAGCACCTAGGGAGTAAGAGAAGAGAGAACACAATAATCTGTAACTTGGGGGTTGGCTTTAGTCTAGAGCTAGAATTTGGCATTGCCATCTGTTAGCCTAATACTGGATTTTGCTGAATAGATAGTTTATCAGAAGTTTTAACTGACTGTTAACAAAAAAGGGGCCTGGTATAATGGAAAAAGCACCAGGCTGGCAGTCTGTAGAGATCTGTGTAGTTTCAGCTTCGTCACCCACCAGCAGCCCAGGAGATTTACCCCTCTCTCATTTATTGAGCACCTGCTGTCTGTGAGGCACTGTGCTAGGCACTGGGGTAGCCAGTGAGGAATTTGGCATGGTCCTACTCCTGAAGAAGCAGACTGATGGGAAAGCCTTGAACAGAAAGGAAAGGCAATACAGGGTGAGAAATGGTATAATAGGAGTCAGTGCAGAGCAGTATGGAAGTAGGGGAGGGTTTGCAAAGGTAGCTGATGGGAGCTAAATATGAAGACGGGTGCATTTTGACAGAGAAATGAGAGAAGGGCCTTTGAGTGGGGGAGAGTCACTTGCAAAGCCATGAAAGGGCTTGGGCTTTGGAGAAAGAGTAGAAATGGACTGTGGCAGTAGTGGGAGAGGACACGGAGGCAGGGGTTTGCCCAGATCGTGGAAGACCTTGTAAACCAAGGCAAGACGATTGGATTTTACTCTGGTGGGCAGCAGGAAGCCATCTAAAGCGCAAGCAGAGGAATAAGGTAAGGGCATAGAAGATTAAAATGAAGGAGTTGGCTTTCCTAGAAAGTAACCTAGGGTATTGCGGTGATCCTCGTCTCTCAGGGATCTTGTTGCTACTCTGCTTCGGTGACTTTGAATTCCATTCCCTGAGGGGGTGGCCCACTGAGTCTTTAACTGGCCACAGACGAGGCTGACAGGGGCAGAGGAGTGAGGAAGAATGTAAGAGACATAGTGATTTCTTCAGCCCTTTCTCCTTCAGAACTCAGACCTGATGTGTTCTGGGCATTGGGTTAGAGAACCTGGAACTAACTCTGTCTCCTTTATAATAGTAACATAACCTGGGTTATGGAGCAGAAGGGGCCCTGAAGGAAGTGAACGCATTGGATGTGTTAGAATGGTACTATAGGGGATTTTTTTTTTTTAAGTGTCCTTTTTTAGTATCGTAGTCATGTAATAACTTTATTTTCCTTTGGCCTCCTAAGTTTTAATTTTTCTATTAGGCAGCAATTTGGCTATTGTAAAAGATAGCAGGACCAATTATATTTGCTTCCGCGTACCTGACAGTTAACTCTGCCAGCATGGCCTTTTCCCTCTATGCATATTATTGTGTTCAATTAAGATCATGCTTGCTTCCCTTGTAATGTCCAGAGAAAGAGGACTGAAAATGAATGACTCTGGAAAGGCAGAGATTCTGAATTCACCATCCCTGGATTTTTTTCTAAGGCTTCTTACCTAGTCCCCTGTCCCTTCAGTTACAGGCCTCCGGGACACCAGCACAGTGAGCACTGAGAAGGCCTTCCTAGGCAGATACACACCTTTCTCTGTGTCCTGCTCTGGTGTTGTTCCCTATTAGCACAGAACATCTATCACTTATTTCTTTCTGTGAATTTCATCATTTTTAGTTACACGTTTTACTTGCAACATAACCTAAAAAAAAAAAAAGCAAACCCATAGCATCTCCCTTGTTAATCTAGAAGTGACAACACGGCATCTGGCTGGGAGGCATACAGGAAGTGGGAAGAGGAATATGGTGCCTGTCGTGGGAAGGGCGGCAAGCTTGTTGCAGACGGAAACGTAATTGCCCTCCCTGATGACTGCTGTCCGTCTCCCTGCAGCTATTGTGGAAAACATGGCAGAGTTCCGGCCTGAGATGTGTACGGAGGCCGCCCAGCAGGGTCTTCTGCAGTGGCTTTTGAAGAGGCTGAAGGTAAGTTTGGCCTTGTGGGACTGCAGCTCCAACCTGTCTTCGCTCTGGGCGTGGCTCAGGCCAGGTCACTGGCACAGATTTTTATCCCTTTGCTGTGTGATCTCCTTTGGGAATCTTTTGGGATCTCTCGCCCCTTTCTTTGCTTCTCCTCTTTTTGTTTCAAGAGAAAAGCCTTTAAAGTAGCCTTTTAATACCTCTGAAAATATTATAAACATTTTTTTTAATGTTTATTTACTTTTGAGACAGAGAGAGACAGAGTATGAACGGGGGAGGGGCAGAGAGAGAGGGAGACACAGAATCCGAAGCAGGCTCCGGGCTCCGAGCTGTCAGCACAGAGCCCGACGCGGGGCTTGAACTCACGAACCGTGAGATCGTGACCCGAGCCGAAGTCAGACACTCAACGGACTGAGCCACCCAGGCACCCCAATAAACATTTTATAAATACAAATAAATTCACTGGTACAGAAGGCATAAAACTGGAGGTAAAATCTCCCTTCAGCAGATTCCTTCTAGTTCCACTTCCCAGAGGCAGCCAGTGGTTAACAATATTCTCTCTCTCCTTTCCTGTACACACATTTTGTGTGTATAGGAGTGTGTGGGTGTATTTCACAAACAGAATTTTACAATATTTTATTTTGCAGGTTGGTTTTTTTTCACTGAACTAATAGCTGCCTAGTATTCTGTTTTATGCATATACCAAAATTAGTTTAACCATTCCCCTTTTTATGACAGTTTTTCACTGTTGTATAGCAATTTTTCACTGTCACAAGCAGTGCTGCAGTGAATATTCTCATATACACATACACATTTTTTTCTTGCACACTTATGTTAGTTTATCTGTAGGATAAATTCCTAGAAGTTGAATTGATAGATCGAAGGATATGTTCATTAACACATCTGGTGGGCATTGCAAAGTTGTCCTGCATAAAGGCTGCCTCACTGACTTGAGAGTGTCTGTTTCCCCTAGCAACATTGGGTACTATCAAACTTAAAATGTTACTAATCTGCTACATGAAAACTGGTATTTTATTTTGGAGTTTTAAAATCATGGCAAGAATATTGGCTTCCACTTGTTTATTAGCCATTTATATTCATTTCTTTCAGCTTACTATTTAAATTTTTTTTTTTTAATGTTTTAGTTTTGAGAGAGAGAGAGAGGCAGAGTGCAAGCTGGGGAGGGGCACAGAGAGGGAGATACAGAAACCGAAGCAGGCTCCAGGCTCTGAGCTGTCCACACAGAGCCCGACTCGGGGCTCGAACTCACGAACCGTGAGATCATGACCCGAGCTGAAGTCAGACGCTCAACTGACTGAGTCACCCAGGGGCCCCATCTTTCAGCTTACTATTTATATCCTTTGTTCATGTTTATATTTCTGTTGAATTTCTTACTCTTTCCTTATGAGCATAATCCTTTTGACTATCTTTTTAACAATTAGTGGTGTCCCATGGAGTAAATGAGCAACAAGAGGGGCAAGGGCTTCTCTGAAAAGAGTAGTTTTAACCAAAGGTGTGATGAGAGGCAGTTTGGGACTGCTTATATGGTCCTCAGGCAGGCAAGGATTCCCAGTTTCTCTGAGAAGGAGGTATTCGTTCATAGATAGAATGATTCTCTAATATTCAGAGTGTGCTTTGCTATGCTTTAGAGTGTCACAGAGATCCAGAAAGTCTGAGGTACATCAGGTCAGATTTACTCCCCGCTGTCTTGGCGGGGCTCAGGAAGAATGTTCCACTTACGATAGCGTATGCCCATGATTAGCCCTCTTTCTGACCATCTAAGTCTTCCCCAGTCCTACTTATTTAACCATCTGTTCCCATGGAAATCTATAACATGGACTTCTGTAACATGACCTGAGGGTATTCAGCTAGCCCAGATACTACCGTCAGTGGGTCTGGGCACGTTTGCCTGGCAGAGTATAAACGCAGTATGCGGTTCAGTAGATTGCAACTCCCTCCACACACACGCACGCACGTGTACACGCACCCGTGCACACCTACACACCCTTACCTTCCTTTCAGGAAAAAAAAAATCAGGTCTAATTAATTCATACATTGTCATCTTTTAACTTCCTTTTGACCTTTTCTCATGAGCCTGAATGCCTTCCGAGTTTAGGACTAGACTTATTTCCCCATCTTTCCTCAACATTCAACACATTTTTATTCTCCAAAGCCTTAATACATCTTGGGAGTGAGGAGTGGAGGGGAGGAACAGAGTCGAGGAGATGGGATAGATGGCAAGGACTGGAGTTGTTGGTAGGGTGGCCGTAGGTGAGAGCTCCAAACTTTTGGATTACAGAATAATCCAATAGCTTTTGTCTCCGAGATCAAGACTAGTTTTTTTTCAGTTCCTTGAGACTTGGTACTGCTTCAGGGATCCTTCCTTAAACCAGAATGTCAGGCCTCCTCTGCCCTTCGAAAAGCGTTGAAACTTGCCAGTCTTTTTTTGAATTGGTAACAGGAAGGAGAATTGAGACCTTTGAGGGTTTGGCTTGGATTCCATTTTCCTTATGAGAGTAATAGAGAGTCCCATTTGATAGTCTAGTAAGCTATTGACTGTTAACTTTTAGGCATAGTGTTTTTGTAATCCTCGGGGCATAAATAGCCATGTTGCTGTCTCTAAAACAGTTTTTCAAGGTTTCAGGGTATCTAAACATTAAAATGCTATTTGGTTATTTTATTAGTAAGCAAGTGCCCTTAGAAAAATTCTGTGTTTCCCAGAACATTAATAAGAGAGAATCTTGCTTAAGGGTGAGGCCAGCAAGAAGGCATATTTTTATAAAAACAATGCCTTGCTCTTTTTCCTCATAATCTGGGAGAGTGCTTGTTAAAATTTTCACCATCGTAAACATATTGAATCTGAATGCCGGACCTAGAGCCTAATTTTCACCAGTGGAACTCTAAAAAATTAGACATTTCTAGACTCATTGTCTCAGTCTCTGTCTTCTCTGTCTCTGTTTGAGGGAAGTTCCACCTGTGATTCTAATGGACAACCCTCACTAATACCCTCTGCTCTCTGGAGATGTGAACATTTTCATTACCTGTTTTTATTCTGCACTACTCCTGGACTGATTTAAAACTCCATTTTCAATGGCTATTCCCTATCAAGAATCTCCCTCTACACAGTCCTGATGCCCTTTACATCAGATCCCACCTTCTCTACCTACTTACAAAGGCTCCTTACAGCCCCTGGTTGGCTCAGTCTGTTAAGCGTCCAACTTTTGATTTCAGCTCGGGTCATGATCTCGCAGTTCGTGAGTTTGAGCCCTGCATCAGGCTCTCCACTGTCAGTACTTGGGATTCTCTATCTCCCTCTCTCTCTGCCCCTCCCCTGCTCACTCTCTTGCTCTCTCTCAAAAATAAATAAACATTAAAAAAAATTAAAAGAAAAGAAAATGCCCCTTATGCCTGGCCTAGTCTGACTTTTTCATTTCTCATTTTTTTTTTAACGTTTATTTATTTTTGAGACAGAGAGAGACAGAGCATGAACAGGGGAGGGGCAGAGAGAGAGGGAGACACAGAATCTGAAACAGGCTCCAGGCTCTGAGCTGTCAGCACAGAGCGCGACGCGGGGCTTGAACTCACGGACCGTGAGATCATGACCTGAGCCGAAGTCGGACGCTTAACCAACTGAGCCACCCCGGCGCCCCTCATTTCTCAGTTTTTAAATTGTTGGCCTTATTACCTTTCAAACAGACATCTTTTTTACCATGACCCTGCTCTGCAAAGGTCAGAATTATTTTGACCTCTGTATCTGTCTTTGATCATGCTCCTCCCTCCACCAGGAATGACTTCTGTCTTCCCTTATATACTTCTCAGTTATACACAGCCTTCATTAACCACTTTAAATCCCTACTCTTCCATGTAGCTGCCATCATTTTTAGGACTGAAAGGAAATTTATAACTTCTATTGCAGATTAAAAAAAAAAAAAAAGTCGAGACTTATATAGAGATTAAGTGCCTTGCCCAACTTCATACAGCTAGTTAGAGATAGAGCTGGAATTAAACCCGTGAGTCCTGACTTTCTCCACGCACCCTTTACATGGCACTACTTTGCCCCCAGCCCATCCCATGCTCTTTCTTTTCTGAATATCAACCGTTTTACTTTTTCTATGCTGGTTCTCTTACGAGAGTTAGCAGATCTGTGTTCTAACATGTGCCTATAACTATGACATTTCTCCTCATGAAGCATCTTTTTTTCAGCACCTGGCAGACTTTCATATTGTATGTGCTCACTGTCTTTCTTTAAATAGCCTTCAACTCTAAAAGCAAGGACTGTGTTGTGTCTCCATCATATTTGCGACTCCACCCAGTTGTTCTCAAGGTGTCGTTCGCAGCCAGGACCAGGAATGTCAGAATCACCTGGCAACTTGTTAGAAATGCAGATTCTTGAACCTACCCCTTGACTCCCTGAATCCGCCCATCTTGGGGTGGATTGGCCATCTGTTTTAACAAGCCCTCCAGGTGATCTGAATGCATGCCAACATCTGAGAACCACCCTCCTGGAATACTTATATTTACACTGCTTGTTAAACCCTGCTGTTTAACTGATCATCCCATATTGATTCAGTAGTCTTTGAGTAATTCTTCAGTGAGTGGCACCTTGGTGGGTCTGCTTTTTGTACTGGTAGCCTAGCAGTATATAGAGATACTCATAGATTTCTTCACTGAATGAAATGTCACTAATTTGTGCTAATGAGGATGAAACCCATTGCAGATGACTGCATTAAATGGTTTAGCAGGTGAGCAGATAACAGGAGTGAGAGAGATTGCTTTACAGTTCATTTTTGTGGGGAATACAGATTCATTAGGATATTGTGTACTCTTGAAAATAACACCAAAACCCAAAGTTTTATTTTTTTTCTTTTCTAAAGAAGCAAAATTAAGATTCTCTTTGGTTTCCCGGTTAAATCAGTGTTTCAGAAATAGTTGCAACATTGCAGTGTATGAGCTAATGAATTGAGAATCGGCTGCATTATACTACATGCACAACTGGTTGATGGGAAGTTCTTAGCCTCCTGTGACCAGGAGTTGGGATTTTACAGGGCACAGTCTGCTTCAACAGTTGCACGGGGCTGTAGATGTGTCTGAACCTGCCCCGTGTGCCAGGTACCAGGTACCAGAGGTGAGCCGTGGAAGTAACCTGCAACTTCTGGCTGCGGGTGGTAGCGTAATTGGTTTGTACTTTCCAGAAAAGCAGCAGCTCGCAAAAAGGTGAAGTTTAATTTTATTCAAAGCTAGTACATGCTGAGTCCAAACCTATGCTTGACTCTGTAATTACTCTGACAGCTAAAAGATTTAGGATCACCAGCCTCCTGGATAGCAGAGTCCAGAAGCTTCAAGTCCCTTTGGCTAACTTTGCAAACTCCAAAAGACTATACCCACTAAATGAACCTCTCCTTTCTCCTGATTTTGACTGAATGTCCTTGTAATTTGGCAGTTTGATATTTTATAAACTTGGAGGCCATCATCTCTGGCTGAGATTTAAATAGAAATAAAACTTCCTTGGTGATTTTTGACTTTGGCCAGACATGGAAGATGAGTTAAATTCCCTCCTTCCCACCTGGCCCACGGTTTCCCACACTTTCCTTTATTTCTTTTCCACAAGATTAAAATACTTGGTTGTCATCCTCATTACCATGAAGTTTTCCAATGGGAATGCCGTTTGTGGGCTGTTCACTAGGTGGAAAGCATTGTTCTAGATGCTTCACATACATATTTTATTTTATTTTATTTTATTTTATTTTATTTTATTTTATTTTATTTTATTTTATTTTATTTTATTTTATTTTATTTTTTAAAAAAAAATTTAATGTTTGTTCATTTTTGAGAGAGACAGAACACAAGCAGGGGAGGGGCAGAGAGAGAGGGAGACGCAGAACCCGAAGCAGGCTCCAGGCTCCGAGCTGTCAGCACAGAGCCCGATGTGGGGCTCGAACTCATGAACCGTGAGATCATGACCTGAGCCAAAGTCGGAGGCTTAACCGACTGAGGCACCCAGGCGCCCCTCATAGATGTCATTTCTCATCCTCACAAACAGCTTTCCAAGTGGTGCTGCTGTCCCCAGTTACAGATGCAAAAGGCATTGCACAGAGGGGAGGTGATTGCCCAGACACTGTGGGAAGTACGTGGCAGAACCTGTGATATTGGGCCTGGATATCTCCAAAGCCTCCCCCTCTTGCCAGGTTACTTCCCAGCTGGTACCCCTTTCAGACTCTGAAGCATTTTAGGGCTCAGTGTTGGGGAGTCATGGGACCTGATCATTTTGACTTTCTGATTAGATTCCTTCTTCATGCCAGTTTTTGAAAGGACCTATATTTTAACAGAAAAAAGTGATGAAATTATGATTTTGATTTTTAAAACTGTACTTTGGGCAAATTGGAAACTCCTTGAAGTGTCACAGCAAAAGCTAGAGATTTCCTGAGGGGGATTAGGAATTCTCAGTAGAGGGGAACACAGCTGTTTGGTGCCTGTGATGTATATACTGGTTAATATAATCCAACCACCCCATGAGGAGATTATTACTTATTTTCACTTAAGAGAAATCAGGTAAGAAAGGCAGAGTAATTTGGCCAAGATTCCATAGCTGGTAACCATTAGAGCTGAGATTCTAACCTGGATATTTCTGATTCCCATCAAAGAAAAGCTTCTAGTACCTACTGTATGTTAGGTACTTCCATATTACCCCATTTAATTCTCATAGTAATTCTCCTGAGAGGATGTTACCTTATTTATTATTTATTTTTTACAGGTAAGGAAACTTGAGACCGAGAGATTTTTCTTGGATCATAGGTGCCCCTCTCAGCTCATCATGCCCTTAATGTCTTAGGAATTTCGTTGTTACAGTGCCCCTATGCCAAAAAGGACCTAACAATCCTGTTGATTAAGTAGTTAGGTCCAAATATGTATTTATGTCATAACAAATTAGTAGCCATACACAGGAATTAAAAGAAAAAATATTTTGGGGCGCCTGGGTGGCTGACTGTTGGCTTTGGCTAAGGTCCTGATCTCATAGTTCATGGGTTCGAGTCCCCTGTCGGGCTCTGCACTGGCAGCGTGGAGGCTGCTTGGCCTTCCCTCTCTCTCTCTCTCTCCCCACCCCTCCCCTGCTTGACACTCTAGTGTGTGTTCTGTTTCTCACTCTCTCTAAATAAATAAATAAACGCTTAAAAAAAAGAAAAATATTTTTATTTTAGACTTAAATGCCACACTTACTAATAAGCGTGTGTACCTTCTGAGTAACCGCACAACTTCTAAAACCTTGGAATTCAGTTGAACACCACCACCCTCATTCCTGTTGCACATTGATTTTCACACAGTTCTTTTATTACAGCAACCACCAAAACCCAGCTTCACAAAGATAGGAGGTCATCAAAAGAGTGTACCTGGAGCTAGTAGTTAATTCAGTGTTCAACAGATGTCACCTGTCACCGTGCTTTCTTTGGAAATTTTAAAGAATCCTGCGGTGCCCCTGTGAATTCAGTTTGACACCCCAGGTACCTCGGCACACAGTTTGGGAACTGCAGACTTTGTCGCATAGGTAGTACGTGCTCATGAGTCAAACTGAGGTGCACCGATCCTAGATTCATGTTGTTCTTCTTTTTTTTTTTTTTTAACGTGACTGTATTACTTAATATAATTAATTTTAATTCAGCGTAGTATCCTTAAATGCCGTAACAGTGGACAAGGTTCACATCTAATTCACCTGTGTGCTTTCATGTTCAGTTCTTTGTCTTGTGTTTAGCAGATGCCCAATAAATATTCATTGAAAAAAAAAGAGAAAACCTCCCCCTTATCTTGGAGACAGGATTTATAAAATCACATAAAGGACAAGAGGCCTTGAAACCGCAGAAAGGCTAAGTATGATTCTAGTGGCCTCGTGTCTTTTGGCTTTTTTTAGTTAAGTGTGTCTAGTTTCAAACAAGAACGCTGGCCCTTGAAAAGCTGCATATAACAAAGTTAGTGTGGCTTTAAATCATTTAAAATACCAATACTTGTAATTTAAATAATTCGAGTAAGTAATTTGATTAGCAAGTCCTTGATTCTGATAGAGATGCTCACCCTCGGCCTTTCACTTTTGTGTTTTGGTCTTTATAAAACTGCTTTCCTTAAAGTGAAACACACCTCAGATTGCATTTAAACTCTGGTTGTTATACTGAATCTCTTGAAAGAAGGCCTCAAGCTTGCCCAGGGAGCATACCTTGCAGTCAGTACACGTAAGACTTTGCATTTACAGATCTTTTAACCTAGGATGGTCAGCTTCCTGAAACCCTGTGGGGTGCACTAAGGCCTGACAAGGAAGACGTGCTTAGAAAACTGAAAAGTTGCTGGGTGTTGCTTCATTAGGGGCCACTCTTCCTTCCTAAGTACAAAATCAATGTCCAAACAGCACTGCGAATAGCACTAAGGTGATGGAAGTGTTAGCTCCAAGACGAACACTTCCCTGTCCTTTCCAGGTACAGAAATTATTTGTCATTTCAAAAACCTGGATAGGTAGCAAGGCTGCTGCTGATTAACAATTGTTGTCTGCGTGCCTGCATTTTAAGGATCAAGGGTACGGTAAATAAAAACACATCGATGAGGTTTGCTCTTCTCTGTGCACCTTTATGCAACGGTGCCTTGTTAATGGTGAGATATTTGAGTCTCGCTACCGAAGCAACGCGGTGGACAGCTGTAAAAGATAGTAGATATGTCCCCTCTGAAACACCAAGTACCAGACCGTGCAGCAGGGAAGGAATTGTGGGTAGTAATTTGGGTGTTAAAATATTAACACATTTCTGCATTTTTAATGTGGTTTCCTTTTTAAATAGTAGGCAGATTATGGCACACAAGCAGATAGGTTTATGATTTCAAATTAAATTTTAAGCATTAAAAAAAATCCAAAAGGAACTACTTTGTTATAAATGCATTCAACTAATCTAAACAAGAACTTGCTTTCTTTTCACCTTCTGTGATCATCCATCGGCTAATTGATAGCCTGATTTTATGATTGTAATATGTGAACGAAGCTTCATAATGGATTTTAGTCTTAAGGATTACAAACTTTCAATCATTCATCTAGTTCACAGTTGAGTATATACTATGTGCTAGACAGTCGTCTCTGGACTCACAGTGGGGAATCTGGGAAGGCTTCACTGAGGAGGTGACTTTCATACCTGGGCATTAGCAGTGAGAGAGCCATTGTGTACATCTGCCATTTATGGTTGTACTATGTAGTATTTGAGTCTGATCCCTTGAGAACAGAGGCAGGCTTTTCTTTCTTTTTTTTTTTTCTTTTTTTTTTTACCTTTAACCTGCCTTTTGGCTTTCTAAGTTCTACTTCTCCTGAACTTAGATCCTAGTTCTTGTGAACTAGGGGAGGGGAACAAGGCCCCTTAACGTTTTTTTCTCATTTCTCCTATGTCCCCACAGGCAAAGATGCCTTTCGATGCCAACAAACTGTACTGTAGTGAAGTGCTGGCCATACTGCTCCAGGACAATGACGGTGAGGCTCCCTCTCGGTATTGATATTCTGTTAGGATAGGAGCCAGGCTTGTTTCAGATCATGACAGCAAGCTCTCTTGCCTTTGGCATCCCCTTGCTCTCCCTCTCGCGCTCTGTGCAGCTTTTGTACTCTGTCAAGCTGTATTGATTTTGTTTGCTGATGTATCAGTGTTAGACGGCTGTAAAATCTGACAGTTAGCTTCATTTTTTTTCTCCTTCTATTTTTTTCCCCCTTTTAGAAAACAGGGAATTGCTTGGGGAGCTGGATGGAATCGATGTGCTTCTTCAGCAGTTATCCGTGAGTAATTCTTATGCTTCCTGTCTGCCATGAAGATACATGGCCTGCTTTAAATGGGAGGTGGAGCTGGAAATTGTGGGAAGAAAGAAGCCATGTGATGCAAGCCATATGGAGTATGTTGGCGGGTTTGAGGTTACATCGGAGCTACGTGGTCTGCCTCCTTTTCTTGGTCATTTGCTCTTTATGACCAGATATCGCTGTGTATCTGCTGTGGATTTCCCCCGTCTTCTGGTGTTTGTCAATCCAAAAGAAGTGTGCTTCCTGCTTAAGTGTGTGTTCTTGGGCCAAGAATACCGAATTATTTTGAGTTGACCCACGCCCAAGATTATTTACTTCCTTTCCTTTCCATCTGCCAGTAAAATGCATTCTATCCATTTAGAATCCAGATAAGCTCAAGGAGTACAAGTTCCAGTGCAGTGGGACAGAGGTCACAGAGGAGGACAGGGAGGGACGTGGTACCAGAAGCTGGAATAAGACATTAGAAAATGCCATTTTCTCCTTGTAAGAAATGTAAATCTGGTTGAAATGTTGTTGTTCTGCCGGCATTCTGGAAATACTGTGAAGATGTCTTCTAACAAATCTCATCCATGCTATTCCAAAACCAGGACTGAAAATAGATCATTTGGATAAAATCTTGAGTGTTGGGAGTGTCTGAGCTGTCAGTTTGCATACAGCTGCCGTCGTGGTGCCAGCAGCCGGAGTGGCTTGGCCTCCGCCCCAAAAAAGTAGAGCTTTGAAATGCGAATCTGTTTCCAGTTTTCTGGGAAGGTGCTTCGTCCTGTTCCTGCAAGATTGTTGTTCATTTTGTAGTAGGCTCTATGGGTATGCATATACTGTTAAAAAGGCTTTCCTCCTAACATGCCATATATCTCTGGCAGAGATAGGACTTCTGCTTTAAGCTGTTCCCATGACTTAGAGCCACAACTGCTGTGTGAAGGTCGTTCAATAGCCCCGATGGTGAGGAAACTCTTCCTAAGGCTGTGGTCATTCTGGATTGTAGTTTCTTTTAGGTGTGCAATGGGCTGTGGGTGGGTTGTGGGAGGGCTTTGGAGGTAGCTGGCAAAGTGGTTTCTTGACCTGGATGGTGGTTTCAGCTATACGTGTCTTTTATGGAATTTTTTTACACCTGTGTTCTATTTCACAGTAAAAGGGTTTTGTTGTTGTGTTTTGTTTTGTGTGTGTGTGTGTGTGTGTGTGTTTAATCTGGCTCCTTGGAACTGTCAATCACTCATGGACCCAGTGGTCAGTTGAGTGTTTTGTTTTTTTGTGTGAACTGGTAGCTATTTAATACCTGTGAATCAGAAAGTTCAGTTTCTCTAAAATGGAAACTGATGCGAATTTTGTATGGCGAGTTTGTGTTTCCTCAGTTGTTGGGGTTATCGTGACAGGCAGGCTTTGGAAGTTGTCAAGTGCTGGCTGATGAAAGGACATTCTCTTACGGCTCTGTGCTTTCTGATGTCTTTGCTTGACAGGTGTTTAAAAGGCACAATCCTAGCACAGCCGAGGAGCAGGAGATGATGGAGAATCTGTTTGATTCACTCTGTTCCTGCCTAATGCTCAGTTCCAATCGTGAGCGCTTCCTGAAGGGCGAGGGTCTTCAGCTGATGAATCTCATGCTCAGGTACGTTTCTTATCTCCTAGCACTCTGTCTTTTTTGTCCAGCTCCTCACTGTTGTCTGAATTCCAGATCCCGTACCTATGGTCTTTTAGTCCATTGAGTTTCCTAGATAATGTAAAACAGTAAGGCCTTCAGGGGTGTGTGTGTGTGTGTGTGTGTGTGTGTGTGTGTGTGTGTGTGTGTGCGCGCGCGCGCACGTGCGCGCGCCTGCGTGCATGTGTGTGGTCTTCTCTCAAGTTAGAGTGGGTAGAAAATAGAAAGTACGTTTTGTTCTGTTTGTGCCCATTGTTATGTGAGTTGGTAATATGACCACTCCATTGAAGGGAAGTAACTCCTTCTCTTACTGTGTTGGTTTTGGGAAGCCTAGTTATGACCTTCTAAACATACCCTATGTTAATTTCTAAACTTAGCCTAGTTTTCTTTATATCCCACATAGACCTGTCTATGCTGTATGTTTGTATTTTTGTGGTTGACAGAAGAATATCAGATTTTTTATTTATACAAAGTTTTCATTAATATCATTTTCTATGAGGTGCACATGTGCTATGTGGCTAGCATGGGAGATGAAAACGTGCAGGACAGTTCTAGAACTTTACAGTACTTTCCTTACATATCTTCTTATTATTTATGTTCTAATTCCTTAAAATATTTAAAGTGAATATCATGTCTAGTATATTTCACAGAATCCTAATGTTGGAAGTAAATGGAAGGTAGCTTGTATCAATAACTTTTGAGAAATCTGGCTAGGAAAAGGAGTAGAGAAATAGGAGTAGGGGGTAACCAGAAATGGGAGTTGTGTGTGGTCAAGGGACTGTTTTTCAAACTGAGAGCCACTAGAGCATGTTGTGTGGCCAGAAGACTACTCATTATGACTGTATGAAATTGACCTAGAGCCTGCGGTCTTTACACTTGTATTCCTGTAAATTGAAAACTCTGTTAAACCATTTCTTTAAAACGTTTTTTTTAATAAATTTGATATACGTATCTATTAAATACAGTTTAGAATATAGACCTGCAGAACCGCTGTTAAAAAACACTGATAAGGTACCGTGTTAAGTGCTGCACTTAGAAATGAATAAGACAGGATTCCTGCCTCCAAGAAGCTAAAACAGCTCTGTCACCCAAACACAACCCAACTTTGGATGTTTCACTTCTTCCACTCTTTTTTTTTTCACTTTGTAATTATTTTCTTGTTTTTGCCAGCTTTTTAGTCCTGTCACATGTGTAATTTTCTGTACTAAGTTTCTTTTTAAACTTAACATGGCATTTCCCGTGCTGTGACATAATGTTTGTGAGAATTTGCAACAACTGCATCATGGACTCTAAGGAGATAGAGCTTTCTTAGTATTCTTTTGGTGATATTGAGACTATTTCCATTGTTTTGATATTGTAACAGATTCTAAAATGACCATCTTTTGCTTAAAACTATTTTTGGGGCGCCTGGGTGGCGCAGTCGGTTAAACGTCCGACTTCAGCCAGGTCACGATCTCGCGGTCCGTGAGTTCGAGCCCCGCGTCGGGCTCTGGGCTGATGGCTCAGAGGCTGGAGCCTGTTTCCGAATCTGTGTCTCCCTCTCTCTCTGCCCCTCCCCCGTTCATGCTCTGTCTCTCTCTGTCCCAAAAATAAATAAACGTTGAAAGAAAAAAAAAAAAATTAAAAAAAAAAAAAAACTATTTTTGTATTTAAGATTATCAAGGGATATGTTTCTAAAATATCTTCTCTTTAAAGGCCTGTGTAGGGCTGGGTGGGGGCACAGTAGACCTTTTCGTTTGTCCAGTGCATACCAGACCTTGGATTGATTGGAAATCTTCCTTTGTGGAATTGCTTTAAAAAATCTATTTTAAAGTGCAGAGAGGGCCATTGGAATTGTTCAGAGGCCTTCAGCGTTCAGCTGATTTTTGCTAGCTTTACTCTCTTGAGTCTTTTGTTTGTTTATCTCCTTTACCCTTCTAATTGCCTGTCCTTTTGTTGAAATGACCCACCTTCTCTCGAGTAAATAGCATATAAAGAAGATGCATTTGGCTTCCTGGGCCTTCTAACCTTAAAACTGTACTCTACAGGGACTTTTCCCTAAGCTTCTTAAAGGTCTGAACTGCCAGTGTCTTTGGATGGTTGAGTGCAAATATGAAGTGATGTATTCCTGTAGCATATGGCTTGGTAATGTGCAGCAGTGGGGAGCTGAATAAATAACCAGAAATATGGATTATTCAAACCGGAATGCTGAGATTCTGGGAGCCTAATTAAGAAGGTGCTCCCAAAGCCTTAGAAACTGCACCTCTGTAGGATCTTCTAACTTTTCATTTTTGAATGCTGAAGTTACTGTTAGATTAATTCTTTTGCATTAACTAGCTTTTTTTAGCAGATTCAGCATTCCCCTTTTTTCTCTTTCCCATGCTCTTTGTTCTGTGTTATTTTTCTTCTTCAGACTCCCAAATGGAAAGTTTAATTGGGAGGGAATTTTTTTTCCCTACTAGATTCATCCTGATCTTCTAGCAGGAGCTGCCAAGGTGCTCTGCGTCTAGAGAGAGAAGCCCATTCAAACTTGGAGGTTGTAACACTAGAAGTTCAGGAAAATTTCTGTGGTTCCGTTGCCCCTGAGTACTGCTCTTCACTGTGATTCAGGCATTCAGCAGTCATGAAATGTCCACCTGGAAAGGTGGGAGTGTGGGACAGCATGAAGAGTGGGCTTTGGAGTTGAGGTACATGTGGGTTTGGAACATCGCTCTTTCACTTACTAGTTTTGGTTATTCGGTGAGTTTTTCTAACCTTTCTGACCTCCGACCCTCAGTTTTTCATCTGAAAAATGGGAGTAACAATGCCAAATTTGCAGGGATTTTTTGGAAATTAAACTATATGTAAAGTGTCTGGGACAATTCTGCAGCTGTTAAAACACTGGCAAAGTACTGTGTTCACTTACTACGTTAAGTGCTAGGCTTACACAGAGAGGAACAAGACAGGATTCTAGCCTTCAAGAAACTCCACCGCTAGTAAGGGAGGCTGACATTAAATAACTATAATATCATTGAATGCGTTAAATTAACCGTTCCTCTTAATAGTTTGCATGTCTATGAATTTTTTTCTTTACGTTTCTGATTATTGATAAGGAAAGGTCATCGGCAAGATAGTCATTTATGCACACACACAGATTACACACACATGCAAAGGTATAAACTACCCAACTTTATTAACTTTATTGAAGCATAATTGACTTATAATAAAACACTCCCATTTTAAGTGTACAGTTTTAGTTTTGACAGCTGAATGCATCTTTGTTTTCAACACAATGAAGATACACAATGGCCCTGTCCAACAGAAATGGAACGCAAGCAAGATATATAAGCTTATGTTTTGTAGTAGCATGGTAAAAAGGTTGAAAGAAAGAAAATTAATTTTAATAACACTTTATTTAATCCAATATATTAAAAATCATTTCGACAGGTAATCGATAAAAAAACATTATTGAACCATTCTACTTTTTTTCATCCTAGGTCTTTGCAGCCTAGTGCATATTTACATCTCAGTTCAGTGTTAAATTTTCATAAAGTACTTGCTGTGTGTTTAGATTTCGTACAATTTACAGTTGAAAAAGTAGATTCCCATACCTGAGTTTCTCCAAACAGACTTAAATGCTTCCTAATGACTGAATCAAGTATCAGTTTTTAAATTTGAATTTATTTAGTATGTGTTTTGTTTAGCCTACGTCACTCAACAGATTGTTTTTGAGATTCGTTCATTTTGCGTCTGCCAGTAGTTTGGTTCTTGTTCGTATTTGTAATATTCCATTATACTTCTGCATTCCAGTGTGTCCGTTGTTTTTGTTATTCACCTGTTGGTGAACATTTGGGTTGTTGCCAGTGTCTTGCTCTTGTTAATAAAGCTGCTTAAAAGTCTTTAGAGAAATACATATTTTCATTTCTCTGGGGTAAATACCTAAGGAGTGGAATGACTAGGTCATATTGGAAATGTAAGTTCAATATTAGAAACTCCCAAGCTGTTTTCCAAAGTGATTGTATCATTTTATATCCCCTCCGCAGCAAGGCTCCCTATCCTCCTCAACACTTGATGATTAAACTAAATTTCTTTTTTTTTTTTTTTTTTTTTTTTTTTTTTTCAACGTTTTTTATTTATTTTTTTTGGGACAGAGAGAAACAGAGCATGAACGGGGGAGGGGCAGAGAGAGAGGGAGACACAGCATCGGAAACAGGCTCCAGGCTCTGAGCCATAAGCCCAGAGCCCGACGCGGGGCTCGAACTCACAGACCGCGAGATCGTGACCTGGCTGAAGTCGGACGCTTAACCGACTGCGCCACCCAGGCGCCCCCTAAATTTCTTTAAGAATCCCCTCCCCCGTGTCACTTCCCCAGCCCAGCCCTTACACCCACCCACCCACCCACCCACTCTCACATGTTGAGGATTAGGTTCTAGCATCCTGTGCTTTCCTCTGTGGGAGCACTTACCATCCTGTGTGGTAGGCATCTGCTGGTCTCTGTACTGTAGGACTCTCGAGAACAGAAACTAGGTCGTCCCCTTCTTGGTATCCCCAGTGCCTAGCCACAGATACACATTAGGTGCCCAGTAAATATTTCCTAAATGAATGAGAAAGATCTGAGAAACATTTTTGCTTTTTAAAATCATTGGTTTATAGAATTTCTAGCAAACCCCATGCATAGACCAAAGAATGAGGAGTGACTTCATAAAAGCCATATAGCTGAGAGCTCAGTCTTCTGCCTGCGTATATTTGGCCCTGTTTTTCTCCATCAGATTTTTTAATGCCCAGAGAACACAACATAGGCCACAGGGTGGTTCTGAACCTCATCTTCAAGGCTCCGGAGAAGCCAGGCATCAGCTGTAGTCCCGGGCTCGCTGCCCTGTTTGGCCTGTGCTCATGCTGTGCTGCAGAGCAGAAACCCACACAAGTGTCCGCACTTCACTTTATCCCCCTTTGGGACACTTGAACCTCTCAACACTCTTCTCCCACCAGCGTCCTAGTTATTTCAGGGTTATGGTTTAAGCATTCATTTCTTACAACCTTTCTGCTCAAGGTCCAGAGAATTCCTTCATGCAGATTTGCAGTCTCTCAGCATTTGTTTGTAGGACTGTAAGGAGGTCTCCTACCTCTTTGCCCTTACCAGACAGGCCTTTGTCCTCCGCCTTACCTTCCCACCCAGGTGTTAGTTTAGTTGCCAGGTAACTTTTTTTTCCACTCCTGTGTTAAGACTGTTTGGACTTTACAGTGCTTGACAGAATCAATGAGGGGAAAAAAAAGCTTTTTGTTTTTTGTTTTTTCTCTGTCAAAGGACAGATGAAGACATTTTGGGAAAGAAAAGATTGTTGAGGTGGTATTTAAAAATGAACTCATGCCGTGGAAAAAGCAGCAGCTAGCCATCCTAGAGTATAGGAACCCCCCCCCAAAAGGAATTTCTCATTTAGTCATAATGTTTTGATAAGGAAAGAGAAAAGGTGGGGTGAGGGTGGAAGGCACAGAACCTCGTGGGCGGTATATACTGTGTGTATATGGTCTGTACTCCCCCGATGGAGAAAATACTGCTCCTTGTGGGTCAAGCAACTTGGTCTCATTCTTTTGCTTTGATTGCAAGAATTACAGTACAGTGAGGATGTTTGCATGGTCTTTGGCTGGCAGCAGAAGAGTTAAGATATGAATAATGAAGCCAAGTGGTATTTTTGTAGTCAGGTATAGTTGAGAGAAAAAGAAAATTTAGGAAAGCCACAATTTATTGTGCAGTTTAACAGAATGATCAGATTCAGAGAGACCAATTCACAGAAATAAGACTAACTTTGGGGCACCTGGGTGGCTCTGTCGTTTAAGCGTCCGACTCTCGATTTCAGCTCAGGTCATGATCACAGTTCATGAGATTGCACGGAGCCTGCTTGGGATTCTCTACCCCCTCCCCCCCCCCGCCCCTCCTTAGATGCCTCTCTCTCAAAATAAATAAATAAACTTAAAAAAAATGACTGACTTATGGGGGGCTGGCCCTTTTAGAATTTATCCAGACATGAGGATTGAGCTATACAAATGCCCTCATTGCCCCCTGGTTTGCCATTTCCACATTCTTGGTTACAGCTGTCTCTCTTTGGTAGGATGGTTGCTGCAAATAGAGGATTTCAATATATCAGGTTTAATTATAGACTGTACTCCAGATCATTTGCTTCTTGCCACTGCAGAGCACTTTTTAACAGTATGTCCTTGTTTCAGTGGTTCAGTGTTCTTTAAGAAACAACAAAGCCAGTGGGAGACAGAAGAATTACATTGTCAGTTTCCTTGAAAATGTTGACATGAGGCTTATTACTTCTGTTGTAAAACCCTGTTCCAGTTAGAAAGAGAAGAGACCACTGAGATCCCAAGGGATGTGTACAAATGCAGCTTGGAGTTGTGTAGCAGAAACACAGTGAACCCATCTTGGTTATTAACTGTATAGACAAAAAAAAAAAAAAAAAGAGAGAGAGAGAAAGAAGAAAGAAAGAGAAGGGTACATAGACACATCTCTTTAGGAACCACCAATTTTTTTTCCTCTGAGGCTTTTCAGTAAGATTTTCCTTAATCTAAAGAAAATTGTCTCTGACAAAGAACATAAATAAAGTGACAATGGTATATCATCTGCAGAGTGAGCATTTGCAGGCCCGGTTCTGGACCGTGGGCTCGTACCAGAGCATAAAGGTAGGTAGGCCAGACTGGGGAACTCTTAAACCTTGAAATTTTATTCCCTTGCTTTTTGGCTTGTTCCGTATTGGTTTTGTTGTTCATGAACCTGTGAAGGGCCAAACTTGATTGCATTTTTATCCTCGTGGTCCTTTCCAGGTTTTTGTTGTTGTTTTTGGAGAACGAGAGCCTTTTCTTCGGACTTTCAGTCTCTTGGATTCAACTGTAAAAGCAAAACACTAATGCAAATGTTTTAGAAATCAGCTGTGCTTCCTAATGGGGCTGTATAGGGTTTGTGCTCCAAGCTGCACACACACACCTTGCTTGTTGTTTGTCCAACAAGCAAGCATTCCCTTTCTCCGCACACTGAATATTACCATTCTTTCTTCGACGAAGAATAGTGTTTGCACCTCTTCTCTGGGAACCAGAAAAATGCTTCAGAGCACAAAGTAATCCTTCCAACAGCCCTCCAGGCTGGCATTACCTCTTCATAAATGGAAAGTGCTGTGGCTGAGAAGGCAGATTAAACTGAAGCAAGTTTACTTGGCACGAAATGGTGAGGACCTGTCTGAGCCCTTCCTTCAGACTTCATAGCTATTCATCATTCCAGTGTAAATTGCACAGATTTAAAGTATACAATTTGATGAGTTTTGCAGTATGTGTAGACCTATCATACCATCACCACAAGCATGGCAATAAGCATATTTATCATACCCAAATGTTTCCTTGTACCCCTTGGTAATCTATAACTCCTCTCCCTCCACCTCATGTCTCCAGGCAACCATTGATTTGCTTTCTGACCATTATAGGTTAGTTTGCATTTTCTAGAACTTTATGCCAATGGAGTCATACAGTATGCGCTCTTCTTTTTGGTCTGGCGTATTTAACCAACTATAATTATTTTGAGATTCATTCCATGTGTATCATTAATTCTTTTTCTTTGCTGGGTAGCATTCCATTTTAGAAATATATCCCAGATCGTTTATTCACTTGTTGATGGACATATGGGCTTCCAGTTTTTTGCTCTTGTAAACGAAAGTATGAATATTCAAGTACGTACCTTTGGGTGCATGTATTTTTAATTTCTCTTGGATAAATGCCTATGAGTCTGGGGCATGTAATAGGTATATGGTTAACTTTTTAAGACACTGTCAGTCTGTTTGCAAAATTGTCATACTGTACCGTTTTTATATTCCCACCAACAGTGTATGAGACTGGCATTTGCTCCACACCCTCGCTAATACTTGGTATGGTCACTGTTTTTTGTGTCAGTCATTCTAGTGGGTGTGTATAGATGTCTTGTACTTTTAATTTGCATTTCCCAGGGCGCCCGGGTGGATCAATTGGTTAAGCGTCTGACTTCAGCTCTGGTCATGATCTCACAGTCCATGAGTTAGAGCCCCACATGGGGCTCTCTGCTGTCGGCACAGAGCCTGGTTTGGATCCACTCTGTCTCCCTCGCTCTCTGCCCCTCCCCTGCTTGTGCCCGTGTTCTCTCTCTCTTTCTCTCAAAAAATAAACTTGTAAAAAAAATTGGCATTTCCCTTGTGGCTGATGATATTGGGTGACTTTTCATGTATTTATTTGCCATCCACATGTCTTCTTTGGTGGTGTCTGTTCAATCTCGTGCTCATTTTGGTTGGGGGGAGAGGGATTATTTGTCTTATTATTGAATTATAACAATCCTTTATATATCATAGATACAATCTTTTGTCAGATACATGTTTTAAAAATAATTTTTTTCGGGGCGCCTGGGTGGCGCAGTCGGTTAAGCGTCCGACTTCAGCCAGGTCACGATCTCGCGGTCCGTGAGTTCGAGCCCCGCGTCGGGCTCTGGGCTGATGGCTCAGAGCCTGGAGCCTGTTTCCGATTCTGTGTCTCCCTCTCTCTCTGCCCCTCCCCCGTTCATGCTCTGTCTCTCTCTGTCCCAAAAATAAATAAACGTTGAAAAAAAAAATTTAAAAAAAAATAATTTTTTTCAATGCTTATTTATTTTGAGAGAGAGAGACCGTGCGAGCAGGGGAGGGGTAGAGAGAGAAGGAGAGAGAGAATCCCAAGCAGGCTCCACAGTGTCAGTGCAGAGCTTGATGTGGGGCTTGATCCCACAAATTGTGAGATCATGACTTGAGCCAAGATCAAGAGTCAGACGCTTAACTGACTGAGCCACCCAGGTGCCCCTGTCAGATATATGTTTTACAAATATTTTATTCTAGCCCATAACTTGTCTTTTCATTTTCATAAAGTAGTCTTTTGAAAAGTTTTACATTTTGATGAAATATAACTTTTAAATTTGTTCCAGTGATTTTTATTTTTTTCTATTTGAGTAAACTTAGGTAGTCGGTGTCTTTCAAGGATTCATTTTATCTTGGTGGGCAAACTTACGGGCATTAAGTTGTTCATGAATATTCCCTTATTATCCTTTTAAATCTATAGAATCTGTAATGATGTGCCCTCCCTTATTCCCAGTGTTAGCCATTGATGCCTCCTTTTTTCCCTAATCAGTCTGGCTGTCAATTTTGTTGATCTTGTCAGAGAATCAAGTTTTTCTGACTGATTTATCTCTGGTTTTTTGTGCTTTTTTTTTTTTTTTCAATTCTATGTCAGTGATTTCTGATCTGATCAATTTTTTTTTTTTTTTGCTTCTGATTACTTGTGGCTTAATTTGCTATTCTTTTTCTGATTTCTCAGGGTGGGAATTTGAGATCATTTATTTGAGATCTTATTTTTTAACATATGATGCTATAAAATTTCCTCTAATTGCTGCTTTATGCCTTGTTGTATACACTTTTTATATATATATATATATATATATTTTTTTTTTTTTTTTTTTTTTTTTTTTTTTGAGAGAGAGAGTTTGCACACTTGAGCATGAATGGGGAAGGAGGCAGAGGGAGAGGGAGAGGGAGAGAGAATCTTAAGCAGGCTCCATGCTTAGCGCGGAGCCTGAGGCAGGGTTTGATCTCACGACTGTGAGATCGTGACCTGAGCCAAAGTTGAGAGTCAGATGCTTAACTGACTGAGCCACCCAGGTGCCCCCACATTTTGATATATTGTGTTTTCAGTTCAAAATACTTCGATTTCTCTTTTGATTTCATCCTTAACCCATGAATTACTTAGAAGTGTGTTATTTAGTTTCCAAATATTTGGGGATTTCCCACATATCTTTCTGTTCTTTATTTCTACTTTAATACCATTGTGGCCAGAGAACATACTTTATATGATTTGAACCCTTTTAAATTTATTAAGACTGGTTTTTGGCCCAGAATACAGCCTGTATTGTTAAATATTCCTGTGCACTTGAAAAGAATGTTCTGTAAATGTCAGGTTAAGTTAATGGTCATGTTCAAGTCTTCTATATCCTTAAATATTTTCTGTCTACTTATTTTATCAGTTATTAAAAGGGGTGTTGAAACCTCTGACTATAGTTGTGAGTATGTCTGTTTCTCCTTTGAGTTTCATCAGTTTTTGCTTTATGTATTTTGAAATTCTTTTAGGTGGTTAAACATTTAGGAGTATATGCTGTTTTGCTTAATTGACTCTTTTATCATAATGAAATGACTCTCTTTATCCCTGATAATGTTATTTGATCTGAAATCTACTTTGTTTGATATTAATATAGCCACCACAACTTTCTTTTAATTAGTATAAGCATAGTATATCTTTTACCATCTATCATGAAATAAATTTTGTCCCCTCCCCTGTTCATATGTTGATGCCCAAATTCCCAAGGTGGCCTTAAGATGGTAATTAAGGTTAAATAGGGTCATAAGAGTAGGCCCCTAATCCAGTAGAACTGGTGATCTTATGAGAGAGGAAGGGACAACATCAGGAGGGTGTGCACACAGAGAAAATGGCCCTATGAGGATATGGTGAGAAGATAGCCATCTGCAAGCCTGTGTGTCTTTATATTTATTTTTTTACTTATATTTTTAAAATATATTTATTTTGAGAGAGAGAGAGAGAGAGAAAGCAGGGGAAGGGCAGAGTGAGAGGGAGACAGAGAATCCCTGACAGGCACAGATCCCGATGCAGGGCTCAAACTGACAAACCATGAGATCATGACCTAAGCCTGAATCAAGAGTCGGTCATTTAACCGCCTGAGCTATCCAGACAGACACCCCTGTGTCTTTATATTTAAGATGTGGGGGTTTTTGTGAGCATTATACATTGGAGTCTTCTTTATTAACCCCATAATAATTGCTGCTATTTAATCAAAATGTTTATGCCATTTACATTTAATGTGACCCTTGATATGGTGGTTTCTGATTGAGTTTAGATCTACCCTCTTGCAGGTTGTTCTATTTTTCTCATTTCTTTTTTGGTCCCATTTTTGCTTCATCTGCCTTCTTTTAGGTTAACATTTTTTATCCCATGTTATTTTCTTAGGTGGCTTCTTAGCTCTTTCTCTTTGTTTTTTTAGTGGTTGTTTTCAAATTGATGGTATACATCTTATCACAGTCCATCTTCAAGTAGTGTATACTATTTCATCTGTAGTGTAAGGACTTTGCAGCAGTAAACTTTCATTTCTCCCTCCTGGTTTTTATGTTTTTGTTGTCATATATTTTACTTCTACATATGTTATAAATTCTAATACATATTGTTTATCTTTTGTTTAATCAATTATGTTTTTTTAATGTTTATTTTTTTGACAGAGAGCGCGCACATGCACATGCACACACACACAAAAGCAGGGGAGGGGCAGAGAGAGGGAGAGAGAGAATCCCAAGCACTGACACCCCAGAGGCCAATGTGGGGCCCGATCTCACAAACCAAGAGATCATGACCCGAGCTGAAATCAAGAGTTGGACGCTTGTCCGTGAGTTCGAGCCCTGCGTCGGGCTCTGTGCTGATAGCTCAGAGCCTGGAGCTTGTTTCAGATTCTGTGTCTCCCTCTCTGTGACCCACCCCCGTTCATGCTCTGTCTCTCTGCCTCAAAAATAAATAAATGTTAAAAAAAAAAAAATTAAAAAAAAAAAAGAGTTGGACGCTTAACCTTGTGAGCCACCCAGGTGCCCCATAAATAATCAATCATGTTTCAAAGAGATGTTTTTAAAGTAAGAAAAAAGTATTTTACTTTTATGAACATATTAGCCATTGCCAGTGTTCTTCATTCTTCTGTAGATCCAGATTTCCATCTGGTATCAGTTTCTTTCTTCCCAAACGATTTCCTTCAACACATCTTGTACTGCTGGTCTGTTGGTGATGACTTTTGTCAACTTGGGTATGTCTGAAAAAATATTTGCCTTCTCCTTTAAATGATATCTTCACCAGGTATAGCATTCTTTGTTACTGGGTGGGGAGGTGGGAGTTCTTTCAATTCTCTTAAGAGTGTTGCTTCACTGTCTGCTGGATTGCTTGGTTTGCAGTGAGACGTCTGCTGTCATCCTTATGTATTAGTTCTTCTGTATGTAACGTGTCCCTTTTTTCTGGATGTTTCTAGGATCTTTTCTCCCTGATTTTGAATAGTTTGGTTATGATGTACCTTGATGTAGTTTTCTTCCTATCTCTTGTGTTTGGGTTCTTCTTGGATCTGTGGGTGTATTGTTTTCATCAAATGTGGAAATCTTTCAATCGTATTTTCAGATATTTTTTTTTCTGCCCCATCCTCCTTTCAGAAACTCCAGTTACATGTATATCAGGCTGTTTAAAGTTATCCAACCACAATTCCCTGGTAATCTATTAATTTTTTCCAGTCTGTTTTTTCTTTCCGTGTTTTATTTTAGGTAGTTTCTATTGTTATGTATTCCAGCTCACTCTTTTCTTCTGCACTTATTCTCATCCCATGTATTTTTCACCAGACATTGTATTTTTCTTCTCTAGATATCTTCCCTGTTTCTAGTTAGCATGCTGAAGCTTTTTTCTACCTTGACTAAATCAAGTATAGTTATAATAACTTTTAATGTCCTTGTCTTCTGATTCTGTCATCACTGTTATTTTTATTATTTTTCTCCTCTTTATGGTTAATATTTTCCTGCCTCTTTAAATGCCTGTTAATTGTTTTCTGAAATTAAGATATTGTGACTTTTACCTCATTGGATGCTGGGTGTGTGGGTGTGTCTCCTTATAAATATTTTTGAGCTTTGTTCTAGGATACAGGTAAGTTACTGGGAATAGTTTGCTCCTTCGGAGGCCTACTCTTAAGCTCTGTTAGGTGGGACCGGACTAGCCTTTAGTCTGTGGCTGATTTTGCCTCAGGACTGAAGGACTGAAACCGTGCCCTCCTTAGTGCTCTACCTGATGCACCGTGAATTCAGAAAGTTTTTTCACTCCAGCTGTTGGGAACACAAACTATTCCTGGCCCTCGGTGAGTTCTGGGCATTGTTTGCCCCTTCTTCTTCTAGGTGGTTCCTTCCTGCAGCCTTGGTTAGTTTCCTCACATGCATTTCTAGTAAGTACTCAACTGAGGACTCAGACAGGGCCCTCTGCAGACCCCTGTGCAGCTCTTGGTCTGGTACTCTGCCCTATGAACTCCCCTTCATCGGTCTGCCCTCCTCTGCACTATGTCTCCTCCCTGCTTGGAGGCCTGGAAACTCTCCAAGCAGCTAGTTGGGCTCATGGCATGTGTTTCCCTGTCTCAGGAATCACTGTCTTGGTGCTACCTGATGTCAAGTGTCCAAAAACCGTTGTTTTATGTTTCGTCCTTTGTTTTGGGCGTGAGAGGAGATATAAATTTAGTCCCTGTTACTCCATCTTGGCCCAAAGTGGAAGGCAAGAGCATATTATATATTTTAAAAAATACTCTCTAACGTACATTTTCATACTATTTAGTGCTAGTGGACAGTAATACAATTAACTTTTACATATTGATCTTACATTAAGCAACTTTGCTATGTCACGTATCAGTCCAATTTTGTTGCAGTAACAACTCTGAAGCCTCAAGGACTTTCAGTGACAGATGTTTACTTTTCACTCCCGATACATCCATCCCTGGCCATCTGAAGCTCTGCTTCACGTCTTTATTTTGGGATTCATGCTAAAGGAACAGTGTTCAGTGGGACGTGACTTTCTTGTGGCAGAGAGAAAAGACTGACTAATGCAATAAATCTTAAAACTTCTCCTCTAAAGGCACATATGTTACTTACACTTACATTTTATTGGCCATAAAGTCACATGGCCAACCTTGATGTCTATAGTGGGCGGAGGGATGTATAAGCAGTGATATGTTTGAGTTAGCTCATATAAGGTCATGAAAGCTGACTATACATCTCTCTTTCCAATACCATGTTTAGTGGTATCGCATTGGTAACTTGAAATCAGCTATGGTGGGAGTATTTATACCATGTAAGTAGGAAAATACAACAAATCAGCACTTTTTTCCTGGGGAGCTAGTTGTTAAACCTTTAGTAGCAAACCTCTGGCTGTTTGCCTCTTTTAGGAAGTAGAAAGTTAATAGGTGGGAACAAGATTATTTTCTATCACATTTCATTTTAGTGTATGTGTGTGTGTGTGTGTGTGTGTGTGTTTAAATTTTAATAGCTATGGGGTGCCTGAGTGGCTCAGTGGGTTAAGCGTCCAACTTTTGATTTCGGCTCAGGCCATGATCTCACAGTTTGTGAGTTTGAGCCCTGCGTCTCTCTCTGTTTTCCTCTCTCTCTCTCAAAAGTAAATAAACACTTTTTAAAAAAATTACTAGCTATGACTTCTAATGCAGTGTTGAATAGGAAGGAGCAGTGATCAAGGGTAAACTTGTCTTACTCCTGCTGTTAAAAGGAATATATTTTATTGAGTATAATGTTTGTTTTGAGTTTTGGGGGGGATAGCATTTATCAGATTAAGGAAATTTATTCTCTTTCTGATGTCACAGATCTTATATAATTGATCAATCAGTTTTATCAAATGCTTTTTCTGCATTTATCGAGATGGTTTTTTTAATGCTAACAGAGGGAAAATGAATGGGTTTTCTGATGTTGAACTAACCTTGCATTCCTGGAAGAGGCCCATCTTTTTTTAATGTTCTCTAGGATTCTGTATTTTATTTAGGAATTTTATATCTATACCTGAGTGAGATTGGCCTGTAAGTTTACTCTCAGGAAGGTTTTGGTGTCAGAGGTTGTTTTTTGTTTGTTTGAGCTTTATTAAATGAGCTGAATAATGTTCCTTATTTTTCTGTGTTCTGTAGGAGTTTAAGTAATACTGGAATTATTCCCCTCTTGAATGTTTGGTAGAACTTGATAGTGATTGCTTCTGGACTTTAAGTTTTCTTTGAGAGAAGATTTAAACGACTGATTCAGTTTTCTGAATGCTTATAGACCCATTCAGGTTTTCTTACTTTGTTGAGTCATTTGGGGGAATTCATATTTTTCTAGGAGTTTGTCCATTTCACCTGTTTTCCAAGTTTTTGGCATGCAGTTTTTCCTTCTGTTGTCTTAATAGCTGCTGTACCTGTAGTTTTTTCCCCTTTAGTTCATTCCTGTTATTGTTTTTTGTGTGTGTGCCTTTTCTCTCTCTCTCTCTCTTTTTTTTTTTTTTTTTTGATCACTCTTGCCACAGTTTTGTCAATTTTACTCATCTTTTTGAAGAACCAGATTTGAGCTTTGTTGACCCTCTTTATTGGGGGTTGGCAACTAAGGCCTGTGGAACAAATCTGGCTGAGGTCTGTTTTTCTGTGACCAGCAAGCTAAGAATGGTTTTCATATCTTTAAAGTGTCGTATATATTTTTAGACACACAAACACCCAGAAAAAGATGCTACAGAAACCATAATGGCCCGTGAAACCTATAGTATTTTCTGTCTGGCCCTTTCCCGAAAGTTTGCCAGCCTGTGCTCTTTAGAGCCCTAGGTTTTGGTCATTGATTGTTCATCTTACTTTACCATCAGCTCTGCTGTAAGTGGTTTCTCTGCATAACTGGCCCACCATAGTGCTACAAACCAAAATCTTAACCTCTGTTTCCCACATATTTGTTTTGTTTTCTGGCACAGGCAGTCAAGCAGTGGTTGGTACCAGCAGTTTATGAAAAATGGATGGGAACCGAAATGGAAAATTGTAAAGACTGTGTCCAGAACATAGAAGACCACCCTTATTCTATTTTAGTGGTAGAATATCTCAGCATCTCCCAGAGCACCAGTTCTTTGGCACTATAGTTTGAGAGCAACTATGAATTTAGTTACCTTGATCTCATGGTCTAATTCATAGAAATCCTGGATCCTGGGAAGCGATCTTCTATTTTGGGAGCTAAAAGGAAGTGAACTTTAGCATGTGTATTGTAAAGCGAATAATAGTGATTTCATATGGCATTATCCAAGTTTCTTGCGGGATTAGTTTGTGGTTCACAGTATCTTTTAAAGACTGCCTGTCACCTCTCTTTCTTCCCCCCCATTCATCAGTCTCTTGGTTAGGGAGGGAGTGGAGTTCACAACTCTTTTACTTGTCCTGCAAGTAACTTTCCTCCAAGGTTGGATCCCTTTTATCTGCACCCTTTCCGGGTAGTCTTATTCATGCCATGGCTTTAGACACTGCCCATAGATTTAATAATTGTTCCACATTTCCCCCTATTTTTAATATCATTCCTGGACTTCAGACCTGTAAGTTTGAGCTGGACATCACTGCCATGTTTCACAGGTACCTCAGGTTCAATCTGAATTCAGTCCTTTTCCCTCCTAGTCTGTTAGTACTTTGCCCTTTTTACCCATCTCTGCCTCTGGTGTGTTTCCCCCCTTTCTTCTGCGCCCGCCCCGCCACACCGAATACCACACCGAATCCCTCCCGATCCAGTGTGGCAAGTGTAGTCTAACACACATTTTGCTGCCGCCCCTCTTGCTGTTTGTATTGCAGCCACACCATGCCCCGCTTCTCCGAATGGTCCGTGCTTACTCGTGTCTTTGCGCGTGCTGTTGTTTCCTGCTGCTTGAAATCCCCTCTCCCTTTTTGTGTGTCTGGGAAGGACATCCAGTGAAGCTCGGGTCAGGCATCATCTCCTTTGTGAGGCCTCCCCCACTCAGACACAGTCAGCCCTCCTTCCCGCATTCGTGTTCTATTTTGTAGAATAAAACCTCCACTGTGGTGCTTGGCTTTTTCTCAGTATACCCGTTGTCTGCCTATCTGTGTCACCTGTGAACTGAGCGCCTCACAAACATGAGCTGGGCCTGCCTCTGTGTCCTCAACTTCTATCTGGCGCCTGTTAGGCACCCCAGAAATATCTGATGAAAGAACAAATGAACAGAAAAAAGTATACTCAGAATGAATGTTTATTGCAAAAGCGTTCTTGTATAATGAAGAAGAACAAGCTAATTAAAACAACAGTGGAAACTTCCCTCTCCCCATCCTTTCCTCCTCATCAGAAGCTTCACTTTGGCAGAATGAGGAGCGTAGATGACTCTGTCATTTCCCACAACCACCCACTTTTACAGAGGCTAACCTTCACTTGGGTCCTGGCGTGATCGACAACCTGATGAACCCAGACAAGACTAAGATAAACTACTTGTCCTCCAGTAGAATAAATATTTCAAATAAAGTCAACCCAAGAAAGTCAGGCCAAACAGCTATTGATTGCTAAAAGCCTGAACTTAAGCCCAATGAATATTCCAAAGTTCACCTCCATGCAGCTTGCCTAAATGGTGATCAATATGCAATTACTGCCCCCTTTAAACGTGTCTCACACTGCCTATGTGAAGAAGGCTTTTACTTTTTAAATCTTTTGTTTGTTGAATTTGCTTAGGCAGGAAAAAAGAGCGAGGCTTGGCTGAATCAGAGTTTTTTACCTTTAGTATTTCCACCAATTCTGTGTTATTTGTGAAATGGTTTAAATGTATGCTGCGTGGTAACTGAAGGTGCCCCGGAACATGACCATCATTCATTTCGAGAGGCCTTTTCCTGAGTGACTGAACGATGAGGATGTTATATCTCAGTTTCCTAATTTCTGCTCACATCATTATCTGCCCTAGTCATGACCTTTGCAGATTCAGTTTGTAAAGTAGGGTGCTTAAGTCCAGCTACAGTGAAAACAAATATATTATTTGTCTCGTTTCCTGATAGACTTAGCTTGATGCAGAAAACCCTTTCCTGCTGAATTTGGAACCTTGCTTACTCTGCTCCTGATACTTAAGATTTCATGTCTCACAAACGTGCCTTTTTTATGGTACTCAGAGCTCTTTGTCATTTTTCACTTAGCTTGTCGTGGGCTCCTGACTGACCTCCCTGCCTCCAAGCTCTGTCGCTCCAGTCTCTTCATCACACTGCTGCCAGAGTAAGCTTGCTAGAGTGTATCCATCCAGTGTCCTCCTCGTTTTCGACATCTCATGGCTTCTCAACATCTATGGCATGGAGCCCAGGGGCCCGGCAGCACATCTAGGGCCTGTCACGACCTCCGCCTGCCTCCCCTTCGTCCTCTTCCAACCCAGGTCATTCACAGCTACCTCTGGTCCCCTACGTGGCGCGCTCTTACTGTCTACCGTACCTTCGCGCGTGCTCTTTACGCACACTGCCCCCGGTGGCGCCGCACGCCCTTCTCTGCCTGGCAAATGCTCGTTCTTCAGACTCCGTTCAGATGTTACTGTCCATTTGACACCTTCACTGACTTCTCCCAGATAAAGTTAATTATCTCCACCTTTCACCTCCTTGGACTTAGTTTCTATTGCTTTGGGCTTTTGAAATTACTTTTATGTAACTGTCCTTGCATTGCTTAAAGACAAGGAGTGTATAATTCCTGGCAGCTAGTGTCGTGCCTGCTGCGTGAAGGCATGTGCTCAGTAGTAGCCATTTTTTTTTCTTTTAAACTCAGTAGTTGTGTTGAATGTCACTTGTGAGTATCTGTGGGTTGTTTTGATTAATTCTGTGGCCAGGGGAATAAAGGTAGGAATATTCACAGTACATCCTTGGTCTTTTGAGGTAGGCACCAAGTAAGATGTCCAGCTGTCTTGGTTTGCCTGGGACTGAGAGGTTTCCCAGGCTGTGGTACATTCAATGCTAGAAATGGAACAGCCTCAGGTAAGCCAGGATGGGCCAGCACCAAGGGGCTCTGTCAACAAGCTTTTTACCTCCTCTCCTTTTCTTAACTCATCAGGACCCAATTTGGGCTGGCTAGTCTGACCTAGGATAAGCGTGCCTCGTCATCTTTAGCACTTAAATAATGCGATGTCTTAATAGTGTTTCCTCTGCAAAAGACTATCAACGAGAAGTTATTTCCGATTCCTTTAAGGGAGGTTATTTCCAATTCCTTTTCTTTGACTTTCAGGTGAGAAACTGGGTGAAGGGCTTTGGGCCCTTTTTGGTCAGGCCTTGCCTCCTCTTGCCTGGCAGTCACCTTGCTCCATCTGTCCATTCTCCCCTTTTATATCTTTAGTATCCTCATCACCATTGGCTTCTTGACACCCTAAAAATATGACTGAATTGTCCATATTCTTCAAAATATAATTTTGAAAAATGTTTACCCTTGTTTTCCCCTCAAGCTGATGGACTTTCTTCTCCAGGCTTTACTAGGAGTAACCCACAGTCACCCGTCTTACTTTTTCACCTGCTTTCAATTATTTACATATATATCTGTTTTTTCCTATACTCCCCCAAACGTACCTAATCTCTCTTTCCCTCTAAAGTAACCAACACATAAGAGTCTCAGAACAAACATGATTGAATTTGATCTGCTTCACTCCTAGAACCAGTTCTTTACTTGGAGGCCTTATTGTGCCATACAAGACAAGGTGGCATGGCCTTTGATATGGCCCATGTTTTCCCCTCAGATCTAAGCTAGGAATACTGTTCCTTTATGCTTCAAAAATGCCAGTCTTCTGTCTGTTCTCTGACCATGCCGGCCCATTTCCACCTTAGGGATTTTGCACCTGTTGTTCCTTCTGCCTTTAATGTTTTGCCCCTAAAATGTTCCAGACCAATTCATGTCAACACTCAGATCTCAATATAAATGTTACCCCTAAAGAGGCTTTCTGCAGTAACCTAACTCAAAATATCCTCTCCATTCATTCATTCTTTTACATTGCATTATTTCCGCCACACCTAACACTATCAAGTGCCTCGATTTTCCGTATGTCTCCTGCAGTAAGAGTGTAAGCTCCATGAGGACTGAGACTTGGTCTATTGTAGTCACATGAGAGGTATCCAATAAATG
Organism: Lynx rufus; assembly: GCF_022079265.1. NCBI lineage: Eukaryota > Metazoa > Chordata > Mammalia > Carnivora > Felidae > Lynx > Lynx rufus. The sequence continues at coordinate 21,861,309 of NW_025814896.1, read as the reverse complement.
TTTGTAGATCGAATGGGGAAAAAGTTATTTGCCAACTTATACTTTTGCCTGATTATTTCATATTAATTTAGTCTCCCTAAAGAGATTTACATGTTCTTGAAAGCAGAAGCCATGTCTTAATTTTTGTTTTTCTCTTGTGTCTTCCACAGTACTAAGTGCTCAGTAAATATTGAATATTGGATTGGTTGGTTGATTTACTTGGTTGATTACCAAGCTATGAAATGACTGACTTGTTCCTCTCTATCTCATAGAGTGTTAAAGAAAACACTGAAAGGTTATAGAAAATTATACTCCTTAGAGAACTATTTGCAAGAGCAGTAGACAGTGGCATAATTATTTTATGACCTTTGGACTTGAGGGGGAAAATCACTTGTATTTTTTTCTTGAAAATAATTTAACTTTTGTAATTCTCAAAGTAATGCATGTTAATTAAGAAACACGAAAAACATGGGGCGCCTGGGTGGCTCAGTTGGTTGAGCGTCCGACTTTGGCTCAGGTCGTGATCTCGTGGTCCGTGAGTTCTAGCCCCGCATCAGGCTCTGTTCTGACAGCTCAGAGCCTGGAGCCTGCTTTGGATTCTGTGTTTCCATCTCTCTCTGCCCCTTCCCTGCTCATGCTCTGTCTCTCTCTGTCTCTCAAAAATGAATAAACATTAAAAATATATATATATATATATTTTTTTTTAATTAAAGAAACACGAAAAACAGGAAAGGGAATAATAAGATGCAAAGAGCATTTGACAAAACCCAACATCTTTCATGATAAAAATACCTAAACTAGGAATAGAAGGGAATTTCTCCAACCTTTGATATAGAGCAGCTACAAAAAATCCACAGCTAACATCACAGTGAATGCTAAAAGACTGGCTGCTTTCCCCCTAAGATCAGCAACAAGACACCACTTCACCATTTACATTCAGCATTGTACTGGAGGTTCTAGCCAGGGCAATTAGGCAAGGAAGTGAAATAAAAGGCATCCAGATTGGAAAGGAGGAAGTAAAACTCTCTCTGTTTACAAAGGATGTTCTCTTGTCTGTAGACAATCCTAAAGAATCCACCAAAAAATTATCAGGACTAATAAGTGAGTTCAGCAAGGTTGCAGGATAATATAAAGATTAATTTACAAAAATCAGTTGTACACTCGCAATGAGCAATCCGAAAGTGAAACTGTGAAGATACTTCCATTTACAATAGCATCAAGAGTATGATACCTAGGAATAAATTTAACAAGAGAAGTGCGTGCAAAATTTATACCCTGAAAACTACAAAACATTGTTGAAAGGAATTAAGGAAGAGCTAAGAAATGAAAGATTGCAGTACTCCCCCAAAAGTTATATGGATTCAGCACAATCCCTATCAAAATGCCAGCTGACGTCATTGTAGAAATTGATAAGCTGATCCTTAAATTCATATGGAGTTGATTGCAAGGGACTGAGAATAGCCAAACAGTCTTGAGACAAGAACAATGTAGGATTCCCAATTTTAAAACTTACTACAAAGCAGTGGTAATCAAGACAGTGTGTTACTGACGTAAATTAACAGAGTATAATTCGGAATCCAAAAATAAAACTGTGTCTGGGGTCAGCTGATTTGCAATAAGAATGCCAGAAACCTGGAACGGGGAAAGAATAGTCTTCAACAAATGGTGTTGGCACCATTGGATGTCCACATGCAGATGAAGTTGTATCATTGCTTCACACTACATACAAAAATTAACAGAAAACGAGTCAAAGAACTAAATATCAGAACTTAAACTATTAAACCCTTAAAAGCAAACATAGGTATAAATCCTCATGCTATCGAATCAGCTCTGACACCAATAGTGCAGGCAACAACAACAAAACAGGTAAGTTGGACATCCTCAAAATTGAAAACCTGTGTCCTTCAGAGGATACCATCAAGAAAGTTGAAAAGGCAGCCCCTAGAATAGAAGAAAATATTTACAAATCATATATCTGTTAAGGGACTTGTATCTCCAGAACAAAGAGCTCTTGCAACTAAATAATAAAGATAATTAAGCTAATTTTAAAATGGCCAAAGGATCTGAATAGACATTTCTCTGAAGAAGGTACACAAATTCCGAGTAAGCACATGAAAAGATGCTGACAGCATTAGTTATCAGGGAAACGCAAATTAAAACCACAATGAAGGGCGCCTGGGTGGCGCAGTTGGTTAAGCGTCTGACTTCAGCCAGGTCACGATCTCGCGGTCCGTGAGTTCGAGCCCGCGTCAGGCTCTGGGCTGATGGCTCAGAGCCTGGAGCCTGTTTCCGATTCTGTGTCTCCCTCTCTCTCTGCCCCTCCCCCGTTCATGCTCTGTCTCTCTCTGTCCCAAAAATAAATAAACGTTGAAAAAAAAAATTAAAAAAAAAAAAAAAAACCACAATGAGGTACCATCTCTCACCCAATGAGGATGGCTGGCACCAACAAGTCAGCTGACGAGTGTTGGTGAGGATGTGGAGAAGTCAGAACATTTACACACTGCTGGTGGGAATGTCAAATGGTGTAGCCAGTGTGGAAATAAGTCTGATGGTTCCTCAGAAGGTTAAACGTAGAGTTAACCATATGCCCCAGCAACTCTGCTGCTTGGTTTACATGCACTCAAGTGTAATGAAACATATGTCCACTCAAAAACTTGTACATGACTATTTTAGCAGCGCTATTCATAATAGCCAAAAGGTATAAACACATCAAATGTTCATCAGTGGATGAACAGATAGACAAATTGTGGCATATCCATGCAATGGACTCTTCAGCTACAGAAAAGAATGAAATACTGACACACGCTAGAGCACGGATGAATCTTGAAAACGTTGTGCTGAGGGAAAGAAGCCAGTTACAAAAGGCCACCTATTGTACGATACCATTTACTTGAAATGTCCAGAATAGGCAAAACCATAGAGACAGAATGTAGGTCAGTGGTTGCTAGGGTGGGATGGGGAGAGTAGGGGGGTGACAGCTAAAGAGTAGGGGATTTCTTGTCGGGATAATAAAAATGTTCTTTAATTGACTGTAGTGATAGTTGCACGTATCTGTGAATATACTAAAATTCAATGAATTGTGCATTTTAAATAGGTGAATTGTATGGTAGGTGAAGTACATTTTGATAAAGCTGTTAAAAAGAAAGAAAAAGGAATAATGTGATTCATAATCCCACCACCCTGAAATAACCTCTGTTAGCATTTTGATCTATGTCTCTCTAGTCTTTTTTAATGCATATTTCTCACATAATTGAGGTAATGCCTCATATAGAATTTTGAATATTACCTTTTGTGCTTATCATTCTTACCATAAGAACCCGTTCATTCTATTATAGACTTTCCTCATTATTAACAAGTGTGTAATATTCTGTGTAGATCTACCATTATGCAATAATTTTCTCATTGGTGGACATTCAAGTTGTTTTTTTCTTTCTTTCTTTTTTCCCCCTTTATAATGGGTACTGCAGTATATCCGCCCCCCACCCCCTTTTTTTCTGAGACTAGAACATCCCCATGCCTTATGTGAAACCTCTTTTGTTCCCAGAGAAAAGAAGATCTCCCGGAGCAGTGCCCTGAAAGTGCTGGACCATGCCATGATCGGACCCGAGGGCACAGACAATTGTCATAAGTTTGTTGATATTCTTGGCTTACGGACCATCTTTCCCCTCTTTATGAAATCTCCCAGGAAGATCAAGAAAGTGGGAACCACCGAGAAGGAGCACGAAGGTAGGGTGCCCTGGAGAAGTCAGCCTACTTCAGGTGCGTTAGGATGCACCTAAGGAATGGGGGAAATGAGAGCTACTGTGAAACACTGAGACGTGCAGTTGAGGAGCGGACTCTTAGGCAGAAGAGCGCTAGCTTTTTCTTTTCGTCCTATTTTCTCTGCATGGAAACACAACCCAGAGACCCCAGATCACCCATGGCCTCTGTTGCATGGGTTCTCTGCTTCCTTAAATCCTAGTGGTTCCATTTCCTTCTGGCCTATTAATAAGTCTGGGCGTGAGGGTTTTGTTTTCTTCACTATAATTTGTAGCGAGGTGTCTCTCTGATGGAAGACCCTTTTGAAAAGAGTAATGAGGTGGCAACACATGTCACCGCCAGAGTGGTGCTTTCATGTATTTCTGTATTAAAGTATGATTCAGCCAACATCAGGAATTGCCGAAATAAACTATTTACAGCCCAGGTTCCCCTTTTTATGTTTCTCCTCCCTGATGATGCACACTCCCAGCAAAATGCTGCCATGAATTGCGATGCTGTAACCAGAGTAGTTACTGCTCGGCCAATCTCTTCCTGCTATTGTCTAGTGGCTGCTGCATCCCTCCCCCCAGTAAATAGCCGCAGTGCAATCTGGAAGGCCAGGAATTTATGAGCATTGACAGTTCTGCTGGAGACTAACAGACACTTACACTGGGGAATTTACATGGTTGGATGGTTGTTTTAAAGTGTGGGGAGGGGGCTGGGAGGGGGCAGAGGAGCTGGTGTGGGTGAGAGAGGAGCAAAACCGGAGCTGATTGGCCAATTTAGTTGTCTTGTCGGAAGTTAACACTTGTCCTGTGGTCTGGGGGATTTTTTTGTCAGCGATTGGTAGATTTGTGGTGACTGTCTACGGGATCTTTTGTACTCCTCACCCTCCCGGCTAGAAAGCTTGCGAGTCCCCGTCTGTCCCTTCTCAAGTGGACTTTGCGTAGTCCCTTCCAACTCGGAGTGGCTAAAGGGAAGGTGACATGAGTCCCTTCAGTGGTCACTTCCAGCCGCAGCGGTGTCTTCTCTGATCACATCAGCTCTCCAGAGACAACAGAAAGTCTGGCGGGAGTGGATCTGGCAGGGCAGGGAACGGGACTAGAGATCTGAGAACCAGGAGGGAGTTTGGCTCACCTCCTGTCAGTTGTTGGCCAAACACCAGCTGTGAACACGTTAACCCCGCTGCCAGTCTGTTTTCTTTCCTCCATGGGAAGTCAGCAGAATGAGGCCCCGGGAGAGGGGGAGTGGGTTGTTCCGGAGATCTAAGAGACAAAGTTTTGCAGTCAGTCACCATTCGTCGAACACCTCCCACGTTTCTGGCACTGCTGTGTGAGGGCTGTCTTGTTTAGGCCTCACAACCCACGTAGTAGATCTGGATTTTTAGACAGGAACCGGCCCGTGCTTCTACAGCTCACTGGCTGTGTGACTTCAGACCTTTTACTTAACTTCTCTGGACTGCATTTTCCCTTCTGGTCTATAAAATGAGGAAAGCAGACTAGTGAGCCGGAAGCTCCTCTGTCTGTGGCGTAAGATTCTGAGGCACAGGCTCTAGTTGTCAGGGCTTTGTCCTGTGATCCAGGAAGCTCCTCAGGAACTGTGCTGTGGCTGACCTGCTGGCTTCTGTGGAGACACCTGATGCTGCATCTTGAGCATGCTTGAAGAAGGGGTGGGAGAAGAGCCCTTAGCAGGCTCTTGCTCTGTGTGCATGGTACTGAGGAGAGGAAAAGCGACAGATTCAGTGAGCAGCTGTTTTCCTTCAGAAAAATGTGCCCAGTGGCGTGCCGGTGACAGTACATTTGCTTTAGAGTACCCGCATTAGAAATTTGATAACATTATATTAGCGAGGGCAATGGCTTGGTAAGACAGCTCCTGGAAGGCATGTTTGGACTGTAATGGCTGGTGAGGATGAACTCTGCTTTCTGAATACACCAGCACCCAGAGGGAAGAAGTGAGTCCCGGGGAGAAAATGCAGGCCTGGGCCCCCTCCCGCCCCCTCCCGCCCCTGCCAGCTGCCGCTGCGCTTGACACACTGGCCCTCGAGCCTTGATGCGAGTGTGAGAACGGAGGCGGAGCAGGACAGGGGCACATCGTGCAAGGTTTCTTTGTCCTGTCCTGTCCTGTCCTCCGGGCTCTTGTCCCTGTGCCAGCCCTCCCGATGCAAGTGGACCGGGTCTGTGTGGTCAGCTAGAGCACAGCAGCCTCAGACCGCCAGGAGTATTTGCGACAGGCCCAGCTCATTCTTGCCCCCAGGCTTCTACTGTCCTCTTCCCTCCCCAACTGTTTTCTCTGGCCTGCCTGCCTGGATACCTTTTAGTCACCCTTCAGGTCCTTAGTTTTGATGTCAACTTTTCTCGGGGAAGCATTTGATGAGCCCCGAGACTGGAACCGAGCCTCCTACTGCATGGAGTCTTGGTCCTAGGACTTTGCCTTCATAGCCCTAAGATTATGGAACCATTGGCCTTGTCAGCTCTGGGTGCCAGGGCTCAGCCCGGTGCTCAGCGTGTGGTGGATGCACAGTAGATGTTTACTGCCCGCATGAATGAACAACCACTTCTCTAAAGGATTGATCCCTAACAACAAACATGGAGTTTGGGGCTCTGCTTAGAACCCGGCAAGGTGGAAGTCAGCACAGTTAACTTCAGCAGGTTGATGGTCAGCCATACACCTGGTGAGTGGTCTTTCACCCACCTTGTTTGGAAGTAAAAACAAACGGGTTGCTAGCCACGGTTTTGCTTTGTTTCATTGGTTTTGAAATTATGGCAGAAGCCCCCCTTTAGTGCCATGCATGCCCTTAAGAGCCACGTCTGAAATCAAATAAAGGAAACCTCCTTTAAAATGGAGTGAGGAGGCCAGAAGGGGGAGCTCTCACACCCCCATCAGTCCTCCTCAGCTGAGACCCCAACAGGAAGAGACCTATCTTGCACTCCCCACAGGAAGAAGCCTGGACGTTGTGACTACCCCAGCGGGAGGAAGAAAGATTTTCTCCTTGCCCAGCAACAGCCCAGTCAGTGAAAAGCCACTACACTTCAAAGTCCCATTTTATTCTGGTGGACTTTTGGTTTATAACAGCCCCTCAGAACCCCCTCTACCCCCATAAAAGAGCGTTCCTCTCCTTTGTTCTCTGGACTCGCCTATAGTTTTGCCGTAGCTTGAATGACTTGAATTGCAATTCTCTATTCCCGGGTAAACCCATTTTTTCTGGTAAAAAACTGACAGTTTTATTTTTAACATTAACACGTGTTATGGATAGAACGTCCTTATATAAGTGAGGCCACCCTATGACAAGCTTCTTTTGGTAATCCGGCAACTCCTCTAATTAAGCACTACAGGCTGGGAATCCGCTGGAGGGCTGCCCTGCACTCTTCCCTTTATGGTCAAACCCCAGGGACTTGTCACATACGAGCGTTAACTGCTGTAACTCATCCTGGTCCAGTCTCCTCACTTGGCACCTCTCAGCACCTCCCCAGACTCTTAGGGCAGCAGCAGAGCTTGGCGTGGTACAGATGGAGCCACTGCCTATCACCCACGTGACCTTTCTAAACTCTCTGAGCCTTCGTTGCCCTGTCTGTGAAATACTAGACCTACCACATGGGGTGGTTGTGAGGGTCAGGTGAGGTGACACACATAGACTTAGCGTAGACCCCAGGATAGCGTAGGCTTGTTATTAAGGAGTTTAAGTTCTCACCGCTACCAAACCTGTCTCCGGTTCTGCCTTGGTCCACACACCCATCCTCCTAAGAGGTCAGTGGGAAGCCAGGCTGCTGACACCTGGCTGGGGCAGGTACGGAGAGTGAGGAGGAGTGGATTTTACTGGGCAAGGGGACTCGTGATGAGCCTGTCCGGCATCAGGATGTGCTCCTTAGTGGGTGGCATAAAACCAGCTGTGTTCCCCAAGCCGACGGAAGGGGCTGAGAGAGGAGAATCTCTAGATTAAGGTGACTCTAGAGAGGAGGGAAGAAGCAAAACCACCCTTAAGCCCTAGAATTGCTGGTAATTTAGTTCCGCTTCTGTGAGTTGGGCTGGAGAAGGACAAGAATTATTGTAATTGAAATCCTTTCAGGTTTGCATAATAAAACCTTCAGAAATAGATCAGGGGAGGCACTTAGCTTGGGGGGTTGGGTTGGAAAGAAAAAATTTGCCCTTGGGTATAATAGCATGATTGGCTGCCCCCTTGGTTTTATAAGGATTAGTACGGCATGCGTAGTCTCCTTGATATTAACTGCTTCGGAGTGGGAGGGAAGAAGAAAAGAGCTGGGATCCAGAAATGGCATTTGACCTTTACTTCTTGTCTCTTTTAAAATTCTTATTAAAATAGGTCCAATTTCCCTTGTATTGCTTCATTAGGTAGGTGAGCTATTGAGTTTGTAGCAGTTCTAGTTAATTGCGCTGTTTTAACATGCTTCCCCTGGAGGCTGTTAGGAGCTCTAAGGGGGTGAGCTGCGAAGCAGTGTGTAGGTGTGTGGTGTGCGTGCTGGGCAGAGGCACACGTTCTACCTCGTCAAAAGTGACAGCGCTTGCTAACAGGTCAGTGCTTTAAAGAATACTTTTCTGTCATCTGCAAAGAATTGTAAGTGACGCTGGTGGACCCCACACATCAGGAAGTGTGTGGTGGCCTGGTGCTTCTCTGACTCCCAACTAGCGAGGAAAAGCGGACCAGGGCTCCTGCCACCTGCTGGCGCTGGAAGAGGGGAATGGCGAAACTTTTCCTCTGGTCAGAGGACCATGGAGTTTGGCCAGCGTCAGTGAAAAAGACACATTTTTTTTGTTTTTTTTTTAAATTTTTTTAATGTTTTTATTTTTGAGACAGGGAGAGACAGAGCATGAATGGGGGAGGGTCAGAGAGAGAGGGAGACACAGAATCTGAAACAGTCTCCAGGCTCTAAGCTGTTAGCCCAGAGCCCGACGCAGGGCTCGAACTCACAGACCTCGAGATCATGACCTGAGCCGAAAAAGACACATTTTTAATGCCTCCATGGTAGGCCACGGCAATGACATGGCATCGTTCGAGGCCGCTTTGTATCGGGGCTCCTGCTATGTTCAAAATTTAACAAAGACAGGAGCAAAATCCTGAGGGAGGCTGCTCTTCCCTGGTGTTCATCTCATCCTTTTCCGTGGCTTGTCCCTGTCCCTCAGGTGTTCATTTTTGCGTGGATCGGTGGTGTCTTCCCCCAGTGTGTGTGTGTGTGTGTGTGTCTGTGTGTGTGTGTGTCTGTGTTTTGCTGTACATACTCTCCTTGATTTCAACTACTTTCTACGGCTTTAACCTACATCTTTTTGCCGTTGATCCCCAAATCTTCAAAGTCTCTCCCAAGCTCTAGTCAGCCCAGCTAATTAACCAGCAGACAACTCCATCAGACAGGCCATCTCAGCTCATTCAAACCCATACTCAGTCCTTCCATTGCCCAAGGCTCTTCTCCTTTTCTTGTCCCAGTAATGGTCACGGCACCACCTTCCACCCTGCCACCCAAGGCAGAGATCCATGCGCCATACTTAACTCTCATAGTCCCCACATGTAATTGATCATAAGTCCTATAAACTCTGCCTTATTCAGTTCTGGTTCCGCTGATTCTGCCCTCATCACCTCTGCTAGCTATCACTGCAGCCTCAATAAGTCTCTCTGCCTTAGACTTTCAGCCCTCCTGTCCTCTCAGAGTCTATCTTGCGTGCCACCACCCAAGTGAGAAAGACACCCTCAGTCCTCAACTGTAAATTTACAGTTTACAGAAGGGGGAAATAATCCTGGGGAGCAAAGCAATTGCACATGTATTTACCAAAAAATCATCTCAGCAAGTACAAAAACATACCAAACAAGAATTACTTCATTATTAAAGGGAACAGGAGAACAGGAATGCTTAGCGAGGAAGGCACTTCTGGTGGAAGGGAGATGAGGGCATAGTCTAAAACAGAGGCACTGGGATTTCAGCCTTCCAGTTTATTATTACCTATATCCAGCATCTGTAGGAGTGTCTACACATCTGAACACGTTTGAGTCTTAACAGCTGCCCCACGAAGGTTGGTGTTATTTCTCATTCTGAAAATGAGGAAGCTATAAGACTCAAGGAAATCATGACTTCAAGTCTTATAATGGGTAAGTGTCTAAACTAAGACAGACCTCAGCTTCTGATCACAAATCTCACACTCATTTCACGAAGTCATGCCATCGGTATTTGCTCTTCTGGATCTAGGCTAGCTTGCTCTTCTCTGGGTTGCTTTGCTGGTGAAATGAGAAACTAGATCAGAAGCCCTTGGTTCCAATCTTGGTGCTTTGCCCCAGGACAGGTCATTGTGATGGTGGGGACTCTTACTTATCCTTTCGAATGGTACAAGCAGTTAGGAGCAAATGGCAAAATGACGCCATGAGATCATGTCTAGTCACTTTTAGTGCCTGTCACGGGGCTTGCTCATGGGAGGTGCTTAGTATATATTGGTTGAATGAATAAATGAATTTATTTAACACCAGTGTAGCATTAGCCATCAACAGGATTGAGGCATATACCAATAGTTCAGAGCATTGCAGAACTCAAAGGATTCTTCCCATGTTAACCAATTTATGGTTCTCCCCCAAGGCCACTCAGTCTCTGTCCCATAGTAGTGTTTAAAACATATTTTCAGGGCACCTTGGTGTCTCAGTAGGTTAAGCATACGACTCTTGATTTCGACTCAGGTCATGATCTCATGGTTCATGAGTTCGAGCCTCGTGTTGGACTCTGTGTTGACAGCATGGAGCCTGCTTGGGATCCTCTCTTCCCCTCTCTCTCTGCCCCCTCCCCCCATTCTCATTCTCTCTCTCTCTCTCTCTCTCAAAATAAATAAATCAACTTAAAAAAATAAAAACATATTTGCTAATTCATCTGTGAGAATAGGGTTAATGCCAACCTCCTTGGGTTAGTGTGAGAACTACTACTGTGAGATGGGCTGGCTTATGCAGGTCTGCCATAGTGCGGGTGCTTGAGAAATGTTAGCTTATTCTAGATTATTATTTTAATAAGGGCCCCGGACATCATACTGTACTAATACTTGTTACACTCGAGGTTGTAGAAACCTAGAGGAAGACGCATTCTAGGGATTCTGGGAATGCTTAAGAGAAGAGATGGTAATCACTGAATTCTACTCCCAAAACCAATATTGCACTGTATGTTAGCTAAAATTTAAATTTTAAAAAAAGAGAGAGAAGCGATGGCATTTGACTGTTCCTTGAAAGATACATAGTATTTCTTTCTTACACCAGTAAGGGGAGTGGCGGAGGGGACAGTGGGCACTGAGGCATATATAGCTTGTTATTGTGATGTGAGTGATTAAGAATATGGGCTTTGGATTAAGACCGGACTTATGTTGGTATCTCAGTCTTGTCATTTACTAGCTGTGTGACTTCAGGAAAGCTGCTTAACCTCTCTGAGCCTGTATTTCCTCAATTGTGAAATTGGGATGATACTGGAATCTATCTCATAAGGGTGCTGTGAGAGGATTAAATGAAATAATACAGACCAAGTGCTCAGCAGTGTCTGCTTCCTTAATATTAGTGGCTGGGGTGAAGATGGGTTTCCTGCTTGTGTCCCTTTTCTTAAAGTATCTTCCTAAAGAAATGTTGTCCCTCCCCGAATCTGCCATTCGTAGAGGTAGACTGTAAGCAGGTCAATCCTATGTGGAATGTAAGACAAAAACCTGCCCCAGAGAGGACATACCAGGAGCCCCATGTCCCCACGTCTCCATATCATCTGTAAACAGAGAAGTCAAAGATCCCCCCCGCCTTTTCGTGTTCCCCAAGCTTGAAAATTACAAAGGGTTGCTTATAGTGGTCAGAACAATGAGCAAGTGAAGAGCAAACGGTATTTAATTTTAAGAATAGCATTAAGTCATGTACTAACAGGCACTTTATGTTAAACAAGGATGGAAATGTCTTGCTGTTGTTTTTGTTGCTATTTGAAAACCTCATAATTGAACAGTTTCTGGATCAATTCCTTTTCTCTCCCTCCAGCTGCTTGTCTCATTCCTGACCTCAGATGACAAAATGTGGGGATGCTGAAATAAGCAATGTGTTTGGGTTCTTCTCATCAGGCTCGAGGGGATGATTTTGTGTGTTGCACATCTGGTTTGCTAACTGGTTCCAGTCATATTAAGGATTTACCCACAGGCCTTTCCCAACTAGAGCACAACATACTTGTTTGCCGGCGAGGAAGACCGTGAAACAAGATTTATTTGCCATCCAGAAACTGCTCTTTTGTGGGGAGGAAGAGGGAATATAGGCTCATGGCCAGCTCACATTTATTGGGCATCTACTGATAGACTCAGGGCTTTACACAGGTACATACTTTATGAATTAGGCATTTTAATCTTCTTTTTAGAGATGAGTCTTAGAGTTTAATTACCAAATGCCTTTAGTAAGTAAATGACAAAAGCAGAATTTGAGCCCAAGTCTTCTTCCAAAGCTCCTTCCCAGCCCACACCAAGGTGGCTCCAGTGGTCTTCTGGTTGACATCCAGAGGCAGCACAGAGCAGGGGAGGGAGGATTGTCTTTGGAGGCAAAAAGACCTGGCTTCAAATCCCAGCTCCACCCCCAAACTAGCAGGTAGCCCTGAGCAAGTTATCGTCTTTGGATTTTGAGTTCCTCTTCAATCAACAAGCCTGATAAAACCTTTCTCAGAGAATGGTGTGAAGAATGATGACCATGAGCATCCTACCTAGCCTGGCATGTGACAGTTTCATAAATGATAATATAGCTACTGCATAGTCTCCTTTCAAAAACAGTCATCTCTGCCTCTTGCAGTTTTCATGTTTACATGTAGGATGCCAGTTAGTTAGCTTTTGTGGGTGAAGCCCAGTTGTGGATAGGGACTACATGTGTGGACAGGCTGGGTCATAAAAAGAGCTACCAAAGAGGTAGGACAGCCACTGTTTATCACAATGGCCTATTAACCTGGACCCTCAGTTAGAATCCTGATTATGCTAGCCCTGGTAAAATACACCACCTCTCGAATGAGGTACCGGACCCTTCTATTTCAGTTTGGCTCACATGTAGAGGGTCTGTTTCTATGGATAAGAGCCCTAAAGGTAGGTCAGTGAGGCTTCGGTCATTCTTTTGTTAACAAACCACTAGCCCTTGCTTTGTGCCAGACTTGGTGCTGTGGAGGGAAAGTGAACAAGCTCCCAGCTCAGCCAGGGGGGAGACCTAGAAACCTGTATTTATATGACAGGGTAAAAGGTGAGGCAAGCGTGAGGCACCGTGGGAGCAGGGAGCAGGGGCTTCCCATCTGTCCTGGGTGGTGAGGGAGCGAGTGGAGATTAGAAACCGCTCCGCCTCAGATACGTGGCTCTTGAGCCAAACTTGGGTAGGAGCTAGCCAGGTGAAGGAATGTCAAGTGAGAAAAGTAGCGTGTATAAAATAAAAGTTGGAAGGGACAGATTGCAGAGAGCCTTAAACCTAGCTGCCGAGAAGAATCATCTGGAAACTTGTTTAAGATGTAATCTCCTGGGGGCACCTTCTCAGACTTTCGGGTTCCACCGGTCTGCATAATGTCGGCAGAGCTGTATTTTTATCAGCCTTCCCAGGAGTACCCCCCAAGAGCAGTCTGGCACCAGCCCTCGGTGAGAAGCACCTAGAACCGGAGATTAGGTGGTTAAGCAGAAGCCAGACCGTGAAGCATCCTTCAGAGCTGTTGTGAGTCCTGACTTAGCTAATCTCTGTACAAGGCTCAGGACAGTAGCTGGCACACGGTAATGAGCATTCATTGATGTTGGTAGGTATTGTTGTTCTCATTTTAGTCTGTTATACTAAGAAACAGACTCTCCCAAAGTTTTACAGCTCATAGATACGGTAGTAATTTGAGTTATTTTGACTATCTCAGCTAATTTGGCACAAATTCAGTTTTGCTATTGAGGGCCTGAGTGGAGAGGATGAAGGAGAAGCATTTAATCACTCCTGGTTTTCTTTTGTGGTTTGCATTTTGCCAGGTAGAAACTTGGTTTTTTAGTTGGCAGTATTAGCTGAATTCTTACTTTGGATATAGAATTTTCCACCAGTACATTTATTATTTTGTCAATATAACTGTTAGTTTTCATTTATAATCTTGATTAAATTTTATAGAAATAGTTGAGTATGCAATGCATCTCCTTTATAGAAGTAAGACGAATACCAGGAATGTAGAAGCAACAGTGGGGACAGAGCCAAACCTTTTTAGGCTATTTCTCCGGCATTTTTAGGTGGTCCCAAAATGAGGAAGTAACTTAGGGTCCAGGCAGCAACTGTGGGCCCTGGTTTATTAAAATTTCAACATATCATCTTTATTGGATGTGCTTCTTAATGTTATCGTTTGGGGGCAAGTCTTGTTTTGAGTACTCTGGAAGGTTTTTACATTCATTATCTCATTTTACCTTGTGCCCACAATAACCCTATGAAACGTGTGTTATTAGCCACATTTTACAGGTGGGAACACTGAGGCTTACAGAAGTTGTCTTGAAGAATCTCAAAGCTAGCACATGGCCTTTACTAGGATTTTTCTGTGGCTTCTGAAAATTGAATCATGAGTAAGCAGTGCTCTGCTCCTTCTTTCAAACATGAATCAGGGCTGCTCACCTGTAGTAGCAGGCCTCACTTAAACTGCTTGCTGTCTTTTCCTGTTCCGCTTCTATAAGTCCTCAGTAGTCCTGCCCCCAGTACTGCATAAATAACCTCCGTCTCTTGGTCCCCAACGTTTTGCCCTGCCACACTTTACTCCCCTCTTCCTGGCTTCTAACTTTGAGTGTTATCTCCATAACGATAGCCTCCTCTCTCCTCATGGCCTCTCAGACCTGAAGCTCAGCACAGCTTAAGCCTTCAGTTTCTGTTCCTCAACATTCCCGACTGCTTACCTTGAAGTTGCCTGCCTTTAGACACTTGACTCAGCTCCAGTCTATTTGCTCCTCCTGTTGGGCCCCTTTTGAGAATGAGACATAAATCTGTAGTTTTTGACCCCCTCTGATCAGTATCACTCAAAGAGCTTTAACAAAATACGCATGCCTGGGCCCCACTTGCAAAATTTTTGAGGACTGGGACTTGGAGCATCTGTATTTTTTAAAAAGCCCCAGAGCCTGTTGCTCAGCTAGTGCTGAGAACCCCTGGCCGGGATGTTCGGAGTACAAGCGTAGAGAAGCATCCTCTTCGCTTCTCTCTGTGCCAAGAGAAGATTCTTGACATGGTAGGTCTCAGGGGGAGGCTTGTTAAAAATGGCTTTGTTGTTGTTTTGGAGTATGAGTAAAATAACCTGACGTAGAAAATTCATGCATTGTGGAAAGGGTGGAGGGAAAGTAAAAATCACCCCAAGTCTCACCACCCAGAGTTAATTACTGGAAACATCGTGGACACCATCCATTCAAACATCCGTGTTAGGGGAAGGGCGGTGTGTATGTGTATATAAGTTTGCATAAATGGAAT
Organism: Lynx rufus; assembly: GCF_022079265.1. Classification (NCBI taxonomy): domain Eukaryota; kingdom Metazoa; phylum Chordata; class Mammalia; order Carnivora; family Felidae; genus Lynx; species Lynx rufus. Next base: position 21,846,182 of record NW_025814896.1, on the reverse strand, counting down.
CATGGTGTATATGCTATTTTGTAACCTGTTTTTACTCGGTCTTGGCATATTTGGGCATATTTGTCAGGGTGAGTCTTTTAATATAGTTAGGAAGCTAGACTGTATTTGTAGAAGGCAGGCTAGATTTCAGGTTACGTGATCAGGTTGTAGAGGTGATCGTTTGGAAAGGTAAGCTGTGCTTTGTGGTGAGTGTGGCTCTTCCAAGGATCGTGAACTGCTGGGACTTCGGGTTGGTGAGGAAATGAGGTGCAGACTGATGGCTAACGGCATCTGAGTTCACTTGGCTACAGTGTAAGGGGCGGTCAAGAGGCCTTTCAAATGGTATTTTGTTTTTAATGTGTGACTATTTGAATGTGTTAGACATGTTGGCACCCAGCAGTAGGTATAATGTGGAAGGGGATAAACTGAAAATAAACTTGTATACATTTCACTGCTCCTGAAGAATACAATTACATGTGTGAGATGTTTGTTAGTGTCCACCTTCCGGACTCCTGTGTTATTGGTTGTGATTTTGATATGCAGCAGCTTGCAGGTTGCTGGGGAAATGCTCTGTGTATTTAATCATGTTGCATTCTTACTTGGCTTTTGTTGTTGTTGTTGTTTGTTTTGTTTTGTTTTTTTATGGTAAGAAAATGGCTTTGGCTTTTATAGTCAGATTAATTTTGCTTGTGGGTGTCCAGATGCTGATGAGCTGTAATTAGCATAAGAAGGAGGTTGGAAAGATGTCGAACATTCTTTTCTGGTAGCCAAACAAAGGATCCCCAAACAGAAATTATTCTCAGGTATGAAGTCCTGGAGTAGCAGCTCTTTTCTCTTTTAGGTGTGGGTCTATTAAAAGATAGGAGTGTTGGCGGGGAAGATCACTGCTGGGGATGGGGCTGGTGAGTCTTGCCGTGAAGCATCATGGGGGCGATTTTCTACAGCCGAGTGCCTCTGTGAGCATAGTAACTTTAAATCCCTTAAGTAGCCTATTAGAAAGGGGCCCTGGGCTGGGTTCGGGAGATTTGGATTTGTGTTTCTTCTGTAACGCAGGCTCAGGCCCTGTGACTTGGGTTAAGTCATTTGCCCCCCTCTGCACCTCAGTTTCCCCAGCTTTAAGAAGGAAGCAATAACATTTCAGTGTGTGAGAACTGGATAAGATAACGTATGGGGGAAGTGCTTTGTATACCATAAAATTAAGCTGTGAATAGTGTGTGATGGTGGGTATTACATGGTCTTTCCCTGGTCTCCTACATGCCTTACATTTTTTCCTTTTAACACTTTTCTCCCTTGTCCCTGGTTCCAAAATAGAAGAAAAGGATTGTTAATTTGTTCCCTATTTGCTGCAGGGTTACCATAAAATAAATTAAGCGTATCGTTTTGATAATCGCTAAAAAATATGCCTACAACTTTCTTAAATGTATTGATTACTAATAAATCATGTCTCTGTTAAGTACGCCTTCTGGCTGGCAAACTTGTGGAATAACAATGTCTGCTAGCCTTTGTAACAGGCTGATTCTCCTGAGACGTGTCAGCTAGTGTGAGGTTACCGCTGCCGAAGATGGCCGCAGCAGGGTCATACTTAACGGAGTATCTGCTGTGTTCCCGTGTATGTGTGATGTCAGTACTCCTCCCATCAGCCCCGTGTTGGGTACCATTAGCCTGTTCTATTACTGAGGAAACGGCCCCAAAGAAGTTAAGTACTTTTTCAAATCAGGCCCATGGTTTAAAATCAGAGTCTGCTGGAACCCAGAGCCCACATTCTTGATTCTGCACCTTAGCTGCCCAAAGAGACATCTGAAAACCAGAAAGCTAAATGACTTCTAATCACCAAAGCAACAATCCAGTAACTTTAGTTATTTCTAAAAATAAAATAGGAAAAGTTGTAATACGGGCAGGGCAGGGCAGAAAGGTCTGTTACCAAGTTTTTTTGTATTTGGTACATGGGATGTGAATTTCTTCTCTTTTTTTTTTTTTTTTTTGTTTTATTTTGTTTTGTTTTAGGGGCAGGTGTATTTGGTAATGTGGGATGTGAGGTTTTTTATATGACTTTAACCTAAATTTTTGAAATAATGAACCTCGTTATAATACAGTTTTTTCTCTATATTAAGTTACATATTTTAAGTTCATTTATTTTAAGAGAGTGCATACTGAGTGCAAGTGGGGGAGGGGCAGAGGGAGAGAATCCGAAGCAGGCTCAGTGCTGTCAGCACAGAGCCCAATACAGGGCTGTAGCTCATGACTGTGAAATCATGACCTGAAGCTGAAATCAGGAGTCCGAGGCTTAACTGACTGAGCCCCCCCAAGGCGCCCCTCGATGTGTTTTTTTAAACTGTAAACTTGGCATGGTTCTTAATAGAATAGTAGGAAAAGCACAGCCTTATAGAAAGAACATGCAGACTTGAGTTCAAGTCCCAGCTTACACTTGTTGTGTAACTAAATTTGGTGTTTGAGATGCAGTTTCCAGTGTGGTGGAGGGGGGGTTCCCCAGGGCGACAAGCAATTCTTGGAGACCCCCAAGAATTCAGCTCAATTTCAACACTCTCTGCCCACAGATAGCTTCAGATTCCACAGGTTGGGGGCTCAGTCCTACAAGACTACCCCCCTCTTCAGATGCCAATTGCAAGCCTACGTTATTACCTGTACTTGTGACCGAGTGGCTATAAAATCACAGGTTCCCAAGACCCCCTCATGAGGTTCGGTGAATTTGTTAAAACAGTTCACAAAACTCAGAGGAACATTGTACTTACTAGGTTACCAGTTAATTATCAAAGGATGAGTCAGGAACTGCCAGATGGAAAATCTTCAGGAGGCAGGGAAGGGGTAGGGGAAGGGTCGCGGTGCCCTCTCCAGCCGCCACTCTCCCAGCGCCTCCGTGAGTTCACCAGCCCAGAAGTTCTCCAAACCCTGTCCTTTCGGGCGTTTAGGGAGGCTTCATGGTACAGGCGTGCTGGATTCAGTCATTGGCCCTTAGAGACTGATTCAACCAGTGGCCCCTCTTCCCTCCCAGGAGATCTGGGGGTGGGACTGAAAATTACAACCGGCTAATCACGTGTTGGTTTTCCTGGCAACCAGCCTTCATCCTTTGGCACACTGGAAGTTACCTAATTAACAAAAGATACCTTTATGGCTGTCGCTTCACTTGGAAAATTCCAAGAGTTTAGGAGTTCTGTGACAGAAAGGGGGGCAAAGACCAAATATATGTATCTTATTATAAATCACAATATCACACATTACCTTAGCATATTAATTACCTTCATTGATACCACATTCCTCATCTTTAACAGTGCTCCTCAGGATTTATACTGGGGATCTTTTAAAATGCGGATTCTGCTTTCAGTTGGTCTGGGGTGAGGGCTGAAATTGCGTATTTCTTACCAGCTCCCAGGGGATGCTGCTACTGGTGGTCCTCTGACTACACTTTTGAGTAGCAGGGATCCATAAAATGGGGTATTATCTGCCTCTCTGATTGTGGCATGTAGTAAGTAGGTGCTTAACAAATGTTAGCCATCTTTGTGGGGCTTAATTGGGTGGGGGCCGGCGGGACAGGCTGTAAAAGAGAAAGTTTACTGAATATACTGCGAGGGAACAGTGGGCAGGACAGTAAAGGAGAGACTGTCTGCCAGGAGGCAGCAGTGAGGGGCTATAGTTATAGGACAGGGTAAGTGAGGATGGGGATGTGCGGAATTTCCCCTTTTTTGGTGTTTGTGCCCAGTTGTAAGTAGCCCATTCATTGGTTGGGGCCTGTGGTTCAGTGAGCCTGCGTCAGCTCAGGGCTCGCTGTGGGCCCTTTTTGCCTTGCTCGGGTTTCCATTGCTCAAGCCTGTTGCCTGAAAGCACCCTCTACACTCTTCCCTTCTCCTTCTGACTTACCTGGGGTGGGGGCTGCTTTATTTAAGAAGTGCATCTGGAAATATGTATTCCCAGCATGTCTTATCTCTGTCTAAAGTCCCAGGCTGCAGAAAGCATTTCACAAGTAATAAGTTCAGGATTAAGCTTTAAGATGAGAGATGTCCACATCCGAGCATAGCCTGATGGCTTTGGAGGCTCACCCAAAGGTGTTCACCTGGAACTAGTTGTCCTTTAGGAACTCTGAAAACCTTTGCCTGGAAGGTGGCCCAAAGGGAACCTCAGCTGCCATCTCCTGGGAGTTCATTCACTCTTCAGTTCTTCAGCAATGTTGGTGAATACCTAATGGTGCCAGACATGCTTAGACACACATGAACCACTGCAGGCTCCCTGCCCTGGAGGTACTCATCTGTGGTGGGGAGAACACATGCACGTAATGATTGTGATACACTAGAGGTTATAAAGGCGGGGGCGGGGGGGTGGGTAGGTATAAGTTGCAAGTTGGAAGCAATGAAGGAAGGACTAGGCTTCCAGTCTACTTGGAAATCTTCCTTGAAGAGGTTAGGAAGATTGAAAGTGAGTAGGAATGTCCCAAGTGGACAAGAAAGGGAAGAGCTTTTAGGCGGGGGGAACAGCACATACAGAGGCACCAGAGAATGCGGTGTGGGGCTCTGGAAAAAGCAGGCATTCAGTGTTGTGGTCTTAGGGTTAGAGTCTAAGCACAATGAGCCGGACTGCTGGCTGTATTTGTCAAGACTAGTTGGGGTGACAAGAGGGCAGAGGACCTGCACCAGGACAGCCTCTAAAGCGGCTCAAGCAGACACTCCTAGTCACAGTATCATAGCTCTTATTTATATGTGCCTAAAACCTTCAAAAACTGAGAAAGAAAGGAGCCATAGTCCACGTACCGCTATCTTCTTTGGCTGTCATCTGTAAATGTACTAAATTTATTTCACTTTTCTAGACCTTTTGTAGATTCTTCTCTCTTAATCCCACTTTTGGTATCCTCAAGGCAGACCTCCCTGTGTCTTTGGAGTTTATTTGATGACGACTTATCTCCAGCCTGAACTGTGGTAGCTGCTCCATGTCTTGTCCTCCATGTGTTGATACTTGATGCTTTTTCTTTGACTGAGCTACTCCTGTACTCCCTTCTCTGTGAGACAGGTAGCTTATTCTTTGGAATTTCTCCCAATCCTGCTTCTTCTTTGAAGCTTGCCCCGATTTTCCACATTTGTGTTTAGACTGATCCCTTTCTTATGCTCCCAGTATCATTCCTTGTGTGTGACGGTCGTTGGCTGACTTGCTTCCACTCATTTGTGAGCTCTGCCAGGGCACGGACTGTGTCTTATGCTGAGGGGCTGAGGGGGCAGGGAGGAATCCCTTTTATCTTTTATATCCCTTTGAATAAAAACTCATTCGGAAGAACAAAATATTTTTTATTATAAAAGATTTCAGGGATGCCTGGCTGGCTCAGTCAGTAGACTCAGTCTACTGAGCAGTCAGCATGGGACTCTTGATCTCAGAGTCATGAGTTCAAGCCCCATGTTGACTGTGGAGCTTACTTTGTGGAGCTTACTTGGAAGGAAGGAAGGAAGGAAGGAAGGAAGGAAGGAAGGAAGGAAGGAAAAAGAAAAAGAAAGAAAGGGGGGAAGGGAAAGGAAGGAAGAAAGAAAGGGAAAGGAAGGAAGAAAGAGAGAAAGAAAGAAAGAGAAAGAAAGATTATATTATGAAAGATTTCTTTTTTTTTTTTATTTTATTTTTTTTTTTTTTTCAACATTTATTTATTTTTGGGACAGAGAGAGACAGAGCATGAACGGGGGAGGGGCAGAGAGAGAGGGAGACACAGAATCGGAAACAGGCTCCAGGCTCTGAGCCATCAGCCCAGAGCCTGACGCGGGGCTCGAACTCACAGACCGCGAGATCGTGACCTGGCTGAAGTCGGACGCTTAACCGACTGCGCCACCCAGGCGCCCCGAAAGATTTCTAAAATACAAGGTAGAGAAAATTATACATTGAACTTTATATACCTATCACCCAACTTCTGCAATTAACATTTGCCAACTTTGTTTCATGCCCCTCTTTTTTCCCCTGGAATTTTTTTTTTTTCCCCTGAGAGAGCAAGCATGTATGTACATGTGAGGGGAAGGGCAGAGGGAGGGAGGGAGAGAATCCTAAGCAGGCTCCATGCTGCTCAGTGCAAAGCCCAATGCAAGGCTCCCTCTCACGACTGTGAGATCATGATCTGGGTCAAAATCAAGAGTCGTACACTTAACCGACTGAGCCCCCAGGCACCCCTTTCCAGGAATGTTTGAAGGTAACACTAGGTATTATATAATTTCACCTTATATGGGAATTTGTAATTTACAAAATTAGTAACTCATATGAATGAGAGCCTTGGATTTAGGCATTTTTCTCGCTAGAATATATATGATAGCATTGGGATCTGTTGATAGGTTAACCTCATCCTAATAGATGTCAGAAGTAGCTTAGATTGAGGGGATTCTCAGCCTTGGCACTATTGACACTCTGGACTATATAACTCTTTGTGGTGGGAGGCTGTCCTGTGCATCGTAGGATGTTCGGCACCATTCTTGGCCTCTACCCAGTAGGTGCCAGTAGGACCCTTCAGTTGTCACAAGCACACGCACATAAAATTTGCAAAATGCCTCAGACAGTGCAATCTTTCTCTCACCCCACCCCTCCACGGAGAACCTTTGGCCTAGAGAAAGAGAAGAATTTTGTAGATGTGAGCGTTGAAGGGACTATTCAAAAGACAGTTGGGGAAGCTGAGTCCCAGACAGGAAGTTTGCCACTCTGATTATTACTGTGCTTATGAGTATCGCGCTGGAGAATAAAATATTTTCCTGTCTCTGTGCCAGTGGGTGTCCCACTCTACCACACGTAGTTACTCAGGGCTACCAGGGTGATGCCAGAGGCTCCCCAGGAGCAGGGAGAACTCCTGTGGTCCTGCGGGGGGTGTCTCACTGAGTAGGGAAGATCACGTGGTAAGGCCGGGGGAGTTCTGGAATACCACGACCAGCGGGGACACACTGCTGCTGATTTGTGGCCATGACCAGTGTCCACCGAGGCTGCTCATCATTTGCCTTCACCACGCATGCATGATGAAGCAGGCTAGGGAATTCTTTCCTTGGGAATGTGTCTTGGGATCCACAGTGGTAAACAAGTAGGATTTGTTTCACAGAAATCACTTCGAAGTCAGTTTTTGCCAGGAGCCATCTGTCTTATGTAAAGCAAAGGGACATTGGTGTTTCCGTTTGTAGCTTTGTTCAAAATGGGCTCTCTGCTTATTTCTCACAACTGCGTTTGCTAAGAAGTACTCTGGAAATTTGGGTGCTGGTAAATTTAGTTCACCAGTACAAAGGCAGATTTGGGGCAGTGGAAAGAAAGCTGGCCTTGGGGGTCAGATCGGTCTCTGGCTCTCGCTAGCTCTGAGAACTTGGGTAAGGCACATAACCCCTCCGGGCCTAATTTTTTTCTCATCTGTAAAATGGGGAGAATAATTCACTCTAAGGGTGGTCATGAGTGTTAAGTGAGAAAGAGTATGTAAAGCAGCGAGCACAGTAACCGGGTACATAACACTAATAAGTACTTCTTTCCTCTTGAGAAAGGCCCACTGGGAAAGGCACATAGATCTCAGGCCCCTCATTCTTTATTTGTACAACTATGAAATGGCTGCACCGGGTGTACAGGAAGGTTAGCATGTGAGAAAGTGATGATGGCAGAGTACTTCATATATTTGCCAGTTGTTGATTATTTCCTGTTAGTAAAACAGAGCATGGAGTCGTTGTTCACAAATGCAGTGTGTTTTAGGACTAACCAGCTTCCTTTATCTCCTCCCTATGATAAGTCTAATCCCTGTTAGAATATGATCGGCAAGCGTTTTCACAGAGGTCACTGCATGTTTTTGCAGTGGTTTTGTGTGTGCAAGATTGTAGAACAGTTAAGTTCCTTAGCCTCAAACTGGAAACGGGAGAACTGTGTTAAGCAGCACTGAGTTCTGTCCTTTCGCTGTGCTGTGTTCTTGGCTGATGGGAGAGGGGTTAAGAAGTCAGACTTCAAGAAGATGAACATAAGGCCGTCTTGGGTCTGCAAGCAGGGTTTCCTGGTTTCTGTGGAAATCAGCTGAAGCCCTGGAGTCGGGAGGAAGAGTGTGTGGAGCTCAGCGGTTGGCGGGGGCTGCAGGAGCGTGAAGGAGGACCCGGCTGCTAACGGTGGGCAGAATGGGAGGAGGAGCCCGGGGCTGCTGGAAGAGTGCAAAGGCAGGCCTGGTGAGCAACATGAAAGGAGTGAAGAGGTAGGTTTAGATCATTCCCCGAAGGTCCTGGAAACAGGCTCTTCTTTTTCTTTTCTTTTCTAAACTGAATTTCTAATCTAAAGCAGTCATCCAAGGATGGCATTCAGAGGAGTGTAAAAACACCGCCCTTGCTTTGGGGCCGTGATGATCAGCTCTGCTGCGTCTCGGCAGGTGGATTCTTGGAAAGTGGGAATTGGAATAGTGGAGAGGTCATGGAGAGGGGAGAATGTGGGGGGGATTCTGGCACCCATGCTCAGCCCCAGGTGTATCCGAGCCCGGGTGGTGGTGGGTCAGGCTGCGCCCCCCTAGATTTTCAGCACCATCTGAAAATATAGTGAGCTAACCATTGAGAAGGACTCTTTAAAAAAATTAAATCAGTACAGATATTCAGCGGGATTATCTTTATTTTAGGATCTAAAGATCTCAAGTTGGTTTTTTTTTTAATGTGTTTTGTTGGATGTGGGTAGGGAGACCATGGTAACTGTGTCATGTCCTTTTCAAACCCCAAGAGAGCTTGTAGGCCACAAAATCAGTTTAAATTAATTTAGATGCAATACCCCTAAAAGTGATACGCTGCAGAAAAGTAAGCCGTAACCAGCCACGCCTGACATTCAGCTGCCTTCATCACAGGGGGTCACTAGAGGTATCAGTCTGGTGAGTCAGAAACCCTGCATCTGGGCCATCTCATAGCAGTTCTTCAGAGTACTGCCACGAGTGGGTGTTACTAACCTAAGTATTGGTGGCAATACAGAGAGAAAACAGAGGTTCTGAAACACCAGGCATTTATTTCTTTTTTTTTTTTTTTTTCGACGTTTATTTATTTTTGGGACAGAGAGAGACAGAGCATGAACGGGGGAGGGGCAGAGAGAGAGGGAGACACAGAATCGGAAACAGGCTCCAGGCTCTGAGCCATCCGCCCAGAGCCTGACGCGGGGCTCGAACTCACAGACCGCGAGATCGTGACCTGGCTGAAGTCGGACGCTTAACCGACTGCGCCACCCAGGCGCCCCTTATTTCTGTCGTTACAAGGATGAGGGCTGATAATTAAGAAACAAAAAATAGAACAAAAAAACCCAGCTAAATTAATCCTTCCAGCCAGGTTCTGCAGAATATAACGGAAAAGCGTTTAGACCTTCGAGATAGTGAGGTGAAACGAAACGACTATACTTTTTACTAGCAGTTCCTCCTGGTTCTAGGACTTTCCCCACTGGGATGTGTGGCTGGTTCCAAAAGCAGGTGAGGCTGAACAGCCCATTTTCTTGGAGTGAATACCTGAACTCTGGGACACAATGTATCTTTGGACTTCCTAGAGAAGAACTTACTGGATTAGTGTTATCGGTTAGGAAATGCAGCTGATTGCTAGTAACAGAGACTGGAAATAATATGGTTTAAATAAAATAGAACGCACAGAACTCACATAAAACAAGACCAGAAGTCTGGATTGGCAGCTTCAAGATGTCATCAGAAACCCAGGTCCCTTCTGTCGTTCTGTTCTGCCATCGTCATCACAGAACCAGGGGTATTTGTTTGCTTGTGAATGTGCCCCCAAGCACATATCAGTGTGCCTGGCTTCTATTTTCAAGATTGCCTCATGGTCTCCGTGGTTACCGGAGTTCCAGTTACTATGGTCTGGATTCCAAACAGCAGGAAAGCAAAAACAGGAGGGGGGCAGGGCTGAAGAGGACATATCCCCTCCTGGAAGTTCCAGATAGCAGTTTATCTTAAGTCTTGACCCCAATGAGCCACGTGGTCATACCTAGCTATAAGGGAAGCTGTAGTTTGGGTGTTTTTGTTTTTGTTTTTTTAAGCCAGGTATATTTACCAAATATATAGGGGTCCAATCATTAGGAAGAAATAAGAGGAGGAAATGGGCAGGTAACTGGCAGTCTTAAGTAGTCAGGATGCTGCCACTTGGTGTAGAGAGAACATCTCTCTCGGGCAAAGTTTGTCTAGGCCTCCTCAGAGTTCCTGAAGTCAGTGGTGGCCGGCTCATTCTCCATGGTGGCCCCCCGCATCGTTGCCCAACCCACACTGCTGCCACCAGAGTGATGGGGTTGGTTTCACTGACCAAGCACATTGTGTAGGAACCATAGAAAACTAAGGATCGGAGTCATTTGCCGCTGGAGATGGTTGTGCGTGCACTCAGCGGACACTTAAAGCTTCGTGGACCTCTCCTTCAACCCATCTGAGGTATGGGCCTTCCCTGATACACGAACACTTGACCTCGGGAGCTTCATGCCTTCAGCTCAAACCCTGGGAGGGAATATTAGCTACCAGTTCATTCTGTTCTTTTCACTCTGAGCCCTTGGAGAATAGTTGTGTAGCAGAAAGAAGTATTTTTTGAACATATATATCCCTTTCTTGCTGCAAGGCATATTTTCCCACAAACTCAAGGCTGTAAATTAGTTAAGCTAGCACTTAAACACTTTTTTAAATCCATAGTGGTGCTCAGACTCTGAAAGGAGGGGGGAAATCCCATGGGAAAGAGAAAATAAATCAACCAAAAGCAACACCTATCATATTGCTTTGCACTCAGTAGGTGATTAGGCAATGTTTGTGGAATCTCATCGCAACTGAAAAATGAGAATACTGAATTAATTTTGGCTATATTTCAGGTTAAATGGGTTTCAGTGGGCCTATTTCAATGGAAAATGCATTCAAAATTTCAAACAACAGACATATTAAAAACTACTTTTTGGAAAAATAACCTTTAGGAATCTCATCATTTATATTCCAAGTGTTCATTTCTCCCTTTTTTTTCTTGCCTCTTCCTCCTAATATTTTCTTAAGGAAATTTGCAAACCTACAGGAAAGTTGGAAGAACTGTACAGTGCTCACATACCCACCACTAGACTCTCTAGTTAACATTTCACTGTATTTGCTTTGTCACTTCCGTCCATCTCATCTGTCCATTTTATTTTTTTGATGTGGGAACTAAGTTGCAGACATCAGTACACCTCACCATGAACACTTTGGGAGGAATATCATTAGCCTTGACTTCAATTTTTAAAAATAATGTAAAATCGCACAGTGAAATGCACACATCTCAAGAGCACCATTTGGCAGATTTGGACAAATACATACTCTTGTAAGGTGCAGAACATTATCACTACCCAGAAACGCTTTGGGGATAAAACGTTCACTAAGCATACTGTTTTTGAGATTCGCCCATGTTGTCGAGTGCATCGATGCCTTGTCCTTTTTTGGAGCTGTGTAATATTCCATGATGTGGGTGTATTTTTCCATTTTTCCTGTTGACAAACAATTTCAAGTTTGTGGCCATTATAGCCATTAAAACAATGCTGTGAACATTGTTTTCGTAGAATGTCTCGTGTACAAGACTTTTTGCAGTCATGTATTTTCATTGTCTCTTGAGGGAATATCTAGGAGTGGAATTGCTGGGTCACTTGCTAGTTGTTCACATCCCTTTTTGATAGAATCTTGTAATTCAATTAAGGGAGGACCGTATAAAGCCACTTTTCTCCTTTTACAAACAAGGATATCGAGGCCCAGAGAGTAGGTGGAGAAGAGACCTATTCAGAGCCATATAGAAGATTTTTTTCAAAGTTTGGATTAGAAGGGATGCCTGGGTAGCTCAGTCGGTTAAGCATTCAACTTCAGCTCAGGTCATGATCTTACCGCTCATGAGTTCGAGCCATGCATCACATCGGGCTCTGTGCTGATGGTGCGGAGCCTGCTTGGGATTCTCTGTCTCCCTCTCTCTCTCTGCCCCTCCCCTGCTCGTGTTCTGTCTCTGTCTCTGTCTCTGTTTCTCTCTCAAAAACAAACATTAAAAGCAACAACAACAAAAAACAAAGTTTGGACTGAAATCCCTGTCTCTTACCTCTATTCTGGTATTCTTTATGTCACACTTTACTTCCCCTGAGAAGAAGGCAAGGAAACTGGGTTTCTTTCTGAAAAATCATTAACTGTTTCAGTTTTTGCTAAAGGAGACATAACTGTTAGACCCAAATGCTGTGTTTCTTTCAGATGTTTCTGTAATAATCTGAATATGGTCCTGTTTCTCCTCCACTGTACATTTCAAGAAATCTTCCAGAATGATCTTCTGGAACACAAATTTGACCAGGTTGCTTCCTCTCCATCATGTGTTCTATAAGTCCAATGGGATAGAGTCCTGACTCTTTAGTTGAAAGTGTGCAACGTTCTTGCTTCTCTCGCCTCGTCTTACATCTCATCACCCACTCCCTGCAGCCTCTCCTGGTTGTGTTCCTTCGTATCCCTATGCCTTTCTTTCTTTTCTCTCTTTATTTTTGGAGAGAGAGAGAGCATGCATGTGCACATGAGTGGGGGGCGCGGAGCAAAGGAGGACAGAGAGAGAGAGAGAGAGAGAACGAGCATCTTAAACAGGCTCCAAGCTCAGCAGGGCTCGATCCCATGACCCTGGGATCATGACCTGAACTGAAATCAAAAGACAGACACTCAACCGGCTGAGCCACCCAGGCGCCCCGTATCTCTGTATCTTTAATCTCTTGTGTATTGTTTACAATGACATTCCCCCTCTGTCTCTCTGGTAAATTTCTCCTCATTCTAAAGAGGAGACTCTGAAGATTCCTTCATTCATCCAGACCCTCTCAGGGAGTCAGTTACTCCTTTTTTATGCATGTGTATCTCTGACAGCTAACTCTTAAACCATGGTGTTTTCACAGGATGTCATATTCAGTATTAGTTGAATTTTCCTGGCACAAGACTAGATGCTGAAGGTAGAGAGATGAATAAGACGTGGGCCCCACTTTTGAGGAGCTTACCATTATCGGGGAGATCCATACAGCAAAGTGGTTTCAATACTGCATCCCCAGTACCCATGTGGCCAGCAGTCTAGCAGAGCCCACCTCCCCACAGCCTTCCAGACATCAAGTATTTTGAAAAGCTCATCAAATGAAACTACCTCATGGCTTTATCGGCAGTACTAGTGAGGTTGAATGCTGTTTAAATATGCTTGCTGGGTATTTTTAACTCAGGAGGAAAATAATCAAGTTTTATTATAGTGGAACTAATTAGGTCACTTCCTAGCTGTGAAACCCTGGGAGGCAAACTTCTTTTCCTGGCTGAGTCTCTAGTTTCTTATCTATAAAATGGGAAGAGTAACGCACGTGTTTCATAGGATTGCTGTGAGAATGAAGTGAAGGAATGCATGCGAAGCACACAGAGGCACACAGTAGGTCTGTAACAAATACTGCTGCTTTAAGTCCCCAGTCTCCTCCAGCCCAGCGCCTGCCACGTATTCAGGATTCAGTGAATGTGTGTGAAAAATAGGAATATATGTATTTTGTATGTGTGTTTAAAGGCGCTATATATAGATGCTAACACAGATCCATCTGTCTTGAGAAGAGTGATTTGACTTGCATCAATATTCCACCGGAGTGGCTGAGCACACACGCGTGACTCTTCTTGGGTTCCCACGTCCCCTGCTAGGCAGATGTCCATTACAATGAAATGCAAAAAAGGAAAAAATAATAATAAAGGCAGAGGAATGTAATGTTGTGGCTTGATTTGACAGGGCCTCCTGCTACTTCAGCTGCTTAGTGCCAGGCATGAAACAGATTAATCTGTACTCCAACACACCACTGCTGAAGTCAAGACGGTTTAATTAGGGTATTTTAAACATCCTGTTTGCATCGAGAATCTTACCAGAAAGCAGGATGTCTGTCTGTCTGGGGAAGTTCAGGGGGAGGTGGGGAGCAAGGATGGGCAATAAAACAGAGATGGTTTTAATTTTAGAAATGAGAGAAGAACACTTCGTATGATCTCCTTAAAACAAAAGAGCTAATGGCCTTAGATGTTCCATGGAAACAAAGGCAGCTCAGCCGCATGGCCTTGAATTCTAAAGTGGCCCTGCAAGATCTTGCCAAGACATGGGCCTGATGGTTGAGGTACAGGGACTGTTTCCATCCTAAGTATAGAGCTCTGGCTGACCCATATCTTTCTTAACCATTTGGACCACTGGAAGGCAGGTGCAGACTCTGAAGCTGGGTGGGCAGAGGGACCCTGAATTCATTGTCCAACCAGCCAGGCTGGGCCAGTATTTAAATGCCAGGCTGTGAGGATATTGATCAGCATTTGTATTTATCCATGGTCTGCACTACCCGCCCCCTCCCCCCCCCCACCTTTCCAACCTCCTCACCTTTCATCCTCCCTTCCCTCTGCCATTGGATCCCTTCCCAGTTCTCTGTCCATACCATGTGCATTCCAGCCTGATGTCTTCGATTCATGCTTCTCCATCTGCTTGACATACCCTTATTCCCATTGCCCCCTTCTCCCTTCAAGGCTCTTTTCTTGCTTTCTTCTCTTCTCCTAGGCTCAGCGCAGTAGTATCTTGCCCACCAGTCTTCCCAGATACCCTGGCTAGGGGAGGATTTGCCTCCTCAGTAGTTTCTGCCTCTTTTTCATTCACTATCACTTTCTATCAAGTAATTTTAGACATAAGAGACCACAAGCACCTGGAGGGAAGGATCAGTGTCTGATTGTCTTTGTCTTCAAACACTGTATCTTATACATTGTAGGATTCTATTTTATGAATAAATGAATGAATCCGTGTCAGTTCCGGTGTCTAAGACCCCTGGAGGCTGCCTCCTGTGGCCCAGCTCTGCTTACCAGTGCCTCTTCTTCCTTTTCGGTGAATGTAATCTTCCCGTGACACACGGAACCCAAACTTCAAGAGATGCAAGTAGGACACCTCTGAAATCTCTTGGCACAGAAAGATAAGGAAGTCGTTTCGGGATTATTGCTGTGTTCCTTGTCACCTTCTTCCCCCGTTCCCCACCTTGAGAGACCTGTTAATGGAGCACAGTCCATTTATCCTTGACTTCAGGAACACAGTCTAGATCTGCATTGTAAGAACTAAATATGCCCATAGAATCCCAAATCCTAGCCACTGTCTCTCTACCAACTTTATCACAGAAAACTTGGAGCTATGAGCTCACGACCATTCACTTGCCAGCATAACACTACAGCCCTGTGTCACTCCCGGGGGTCCCTGAGAACAATGTTTTCCTCTTGTCTCGATCTATACAGCCAACCCTTCCTTACATTTCCTCCTCTTTCCTACCCCATCCCCAACCAAAGTAGGGCGCTTCACATAGTGCTACGCATGTTCCACACGTGCCAGTTAACTGTGTACTCGATTGTAGCTGTCTGTTTCTTAGCCTTGCTCGCAGGGCAGTGAGCTCCTCTGGAATGGAGTGTCTTTTGACCTCCATAGTGCCAGCACTTCGTACGTTGCCTGGCACATAGTAGTAGGTACTCAGAAGTCTGAGAAAAGGAACCACTGGTGTGGGCACCACTTCGTGCCCTGTTATTAATTGTCCTGTGGTTACAAAACTCCTAAAAGAGAGGGTGTTTTTCATTCCCTCTACAGACCACGTGCTGTGTTTTCAGTTCTGCAGCAAGAGCAAAAGGTGAATGATTACCCAGGCCGACTACATTTATTTTTATTAAAAAGTAGGACCCTCTCTGCTTATGGATGCCGTGTCCTTCAGCTTGCTAGTAAATAGCCCCTGCCCACCTTAGGGCTGTCTGCAAGTCTCCCAGAACTTCTATTATTTGGCTTTATGGGTAGTCGCACATAAGAACTTTATTTTCATCTATCGTAGGATTAAAGAGTCTGAGTGAGGTTGGCCTTACTCCATTTTAGGGTCAGAACAAATCTTGAGTTCTAGGAGATAACCCTACCAGCTAAGAACGTCAGGTCACCTAAGGCTCTGTTTTTCTCAGCACAGGCCGATGAGGATGGTGCAGGCAGACTGAAACATGTTCGGTGGTAGGCATGTGATCAGGATGTGGTGTGGAAGGGGCTAGGTGGTGATCTATGACAAGTGCATGGGTGAGAATCTCCTCTGAGATTCTTCTTCAAGACAGCAACTCTCAAGTGGATGTCTGTTGGGTGCCTATTATGTACCTAGCTCGCTTAGCATAATGGATTTAATAGATGGAGGGGATAACCCCACTTTACAAACAGGAAAGCTGAGACTTAGTGATTAAACAGTGTGCCCATGGTTTAGTTTAACCAGCTAGTGAGTGCCAGCATCAGGATTCAAATCCAAGTCTGTCTGATCCTAAAAGCCCCGCATAAGGTTAATTAGTTAATTTACTTGTTGGCCTTTCTGGAACAGGGTCCAGGAGTTGGACTTCTTGGTGTATCCATGTGTCTTTCTCAGCGGTGGACCACTGGTCGGCCTGGTTGTTAATGGGCCTGTCTGTGGGTAAATAGCTCTCCTCACAGAGAGAGGTGTTGTTTTAACCGCTTGGGATTTGGACCACCCTTTTTTAAGAATGAGGATGGGAAATGTTACCCATCCCATTCTTTACAAAAACAGTGAACACTGTGGGAGGCTAGTTGGAGTGACTGCCACGGTGTGGTTTGTGCCATTCTGGAAAGACCTCTGATCTGGATATACTAGGTCATGGGTTCTTAGCCAAGGAGCCATCCTTGAGAGATGGGAACACGCTGAAATTCCATGGAGATGTTACATTTGTGTAGATATTTTGCAAAGGATGGCATACATAGGGTTCATCAGATTCTTAAAAGTTTCTGTCATGATTTTAAAGAAGATAAACTGCACATCTAGATTCGAGTGGCCCACAAAGGTACTTTTGATCCGAAGCAAATCACATCCCATATCAGGGTTATTGCTTCTATACTTGAAATTCCAGTGGAGTTGAAACAAAGATTTCTGATTCTTCTTCCGGCTCTGAAAATTACAGAATCCTAACTGACCCTAGAGAATCAAACTTTTAGTCCCCTTGCAGATACTGAGGGGTCTAACCCATTGTGTCTAATCACCCTTGAAAGTCCCTTAAAGAGATTTGAACTAAGGAAGAGGGCCCAGGACCACCCCTCTAGGCAGTTTCACTAATTAGGGTCTGAGGCTGGCAGTTGTCTGACTGTTGAGCAGGGCACTGGCAGGCAGGGGCTCACACTGGCACAATTTCAGTACTAGCTCTCTAATACTCCACTAAGACCCCAACCTCCCTACTTAGTGACTTGAAAATGTAGATATGCTTGGCCTCTCCCCTCGGGAGCCTTGTGGATCCCTTTAATATGTGTGTGTGTGTGTTCTTTTCTCCCTGGGCCCTGCCTTAGAGGTTGTTTTCTACAGTGGGAGTCCCCACATCCACCCCATCTGCGTTGACAGCTCCATAGCCATCCTTCGCCTCCATTTTATCCTGTCGAAATGACAGAGCAGCTGAGCGGTGCTGGCCAGCAGATAAACCTGTTATCTCCCCTGCTCTCTGTGCCAGCAGCTCTCCCCATCTTCTTGGTGCATGAAAAATTGACACCACCTTGGGCTGAAATCTGTTCCTGGGGAAGCTACATTTATTAGGGGCTAATGAAACTGTGTGTGTGTGTGTGTGTGTGTGTGTGTGTGTGAGAGAGAGAGAGAGAGAGAGAGAGAGAGAGAGAGAGAGAGGGAGGAGGGAGGGAGAGAAAGAAAGTGTAAAACTTGGGTGGCTGAAGTGTTTTCCTGTCTGGCAGGCACCAGCCAGCCAGCCACAGCGCCCGGAGAGATGGAAGGTACGTAAGCAGCTTCAGGTCTCCTGAAATTGACAACCTGTTCTTTACTTAGAATCCCAAACAAATAGGTAAATGCCATTTGTTCTTAGTATATACCCCTGCAGTTGATCAAGATCTCTCCTGCTCCAGGCTGGGATGAGCTATAGGAATGCATGCTAATATGACCTAGTGCCAAAAAGATTATTCTGTGTATTACATTTTCCTCTTTGAAAATTACAGCTCCTGATACCTCACCGTTCCGCCAGCACCCCACCCCCCGCCTCACTCAGGTATACAGAGAATGGTCTCTTGTAGCTCTTTCCCGTCCATTCAATCAGCAAGAGTCAAAGGGAAAATTGAGAAGTTCTGGTTCAGTATCTGCAGAGCTGCCGAAAACCCAAAGTCTCTTCTTTATTTGGAATCTGGTAGAAACCGCTTCTGGAAAGAGTAATTCAGTAAAAGAGAGGAAAGAGGGGTTGTTATTCATGTCTTACTCCATATGGCCTTTTGCTTCGTTTTCCTCTCATTAAAACTGTAGAGTTTTTTTTAAATCCACATTTACATAGTGCCAATCTTTTGGACACGATGAGCGCCACATGAAGTACATTGTCAGGCTTTGCATGG
Organism: Lynx rufus; assembly: GCF_022079265.1. Classification (NCBI taxonomy): domain Eukaryota; kingdom Metazoa; phylum Chordata; class Mammalia; order Carnivora; family Felidae; genus Lynx; species Lynx rufus. The sequence goes on along the minus strand of NW_025814896.1, from coordinate 21,827,904 downwards.
TTTAGTTTCTGGTCTGTTTTATCTTTCATCTATAAAAGCTTTGATGTTTACCTTTTATATGTGGGAAGCATATAACAACATAGGAGGGAAGCTTACTGTTTACAGTCAGGCATCTTAGGTTCAAACCTAAGTTCCCACCACTGACTGAAGGACATGTACCTTAAGTCAGTTAACTAACCTCTCTGAGCCTTGGATTCTACATTTACAAGATGAGAATAGTACCTTTCTCACAGCTTAGTAGTGATGATTCAATGAGAAAATTGTGTACAGACTCAAATCAGCCTACTGTCATAGATACACAATAGGTGGCAATTATTATTGTACCCTACTTCTTGCCACTAGGTATTTGAAGCCACTTACAGCGGACGGTCTGGTGGTACTAAACCTTAGGTTTGAATAAGAATTTGTCAAAACACAAATTCAGACTGGGGGAAATATTTGCAACATACATGACAAAAGGATAATGCTCTTCATTTACAGACAGCTTGTAGGAATCAAATTGGCAAAGGATAAGGCCAGGCAGTTCACCCATAAAGCAATACAGGTGGCCAGTAAATATCAGAAAAGGTGCTCAACCTTGTGCGTAACAAGAACAAAAACATGCTAATCAAAAAAGATCCCATTTTTCACCTTCCATGTTGTCATAATTTTTAAGTTGGATAGTATCCAATCTGAGCGAGGATATGGGAAAACAGATACTCTTTTATAATATATATGTAATTCTGCTTCCATTCTCCGTGTGTGTGTGTGTGTATACACTGAGAGTGGGCATAGAATTGGTACAATCTTTTTGGCAAATAATTTGTCAGTGTCTTTTGACACATGCAAATAGCTTTTGACTCCCCCAATTCCACTCTTAGGAATTTGCACACGTGCAAAAGTGTATTCCTTACCAGAAATAAAAGTATACTTGCCAGAATATGTGCACATGGATGTTTACTGCTTCATTGTTTCTAATAGCAAAAACAAACAAACAACCGAAAACTGGAAACCACCTAAAGTATTCATGATTGGGTGAGGCACTAAATTATGATAAATGTCAGTGGAATTCTAGATGGCCATTAGAAAAAAACTAAATATGTGCTGATATAGAAAGGTATAATATTTTTTTTTCCTCTCCTCTGAAAATGTACACAAGATACCTACCTGTAGGTTTTCTTCCCCTTGGGAAGAGGAAAAGGGTAGTGAGAGGAGTTTGTGAAAAGACAAATATTAGGTGTTCAATAAATATTTGTTGAATACATTTTATACCTTTGTGTATAGTCTGGTTTTTACCATGTGCGTCCATTACTTTTGTTTTAAAATCCATTGGTGGAGCATGGAGGGAATCACTAATAAGGCGGTAAAAGAAATTGTTTCCTATAGTTGAGCATAAATTCATCTTTGAACTTCCCAGTAGCCAAGGCAAAGAGGGAACCCTGATAAGCACAAAAAATTCATCAGGAAAGAGAAACATTTTCCTAATCTTCATCTCTAAAAGGCCTAGCTGCTAAGGGTTGGTCAAAACTCCCAATTTAGTCTTGTCCTCCCCAGCTTAAAATTCGTGAGTAGATTCTTGCCACTTTTCTTCATGATCCAACCTCTGCCACCTAACTGGCCTCCCCTCTTCCATGTGGATATGACATGGCCTTTGCATATATTGTTCCTTCTGCCTGCAGTGCTCTCTCCTCTTCTCTACCTGGTTGTCAGCCATGGCTGTTGTTTTGGGCTTTTTAAAGATTTTCAGTTGTTAGTTACCTCCACTGGTAATCCTTTTAGGTCAGATATCCCTTATCTGTTCTCCCCACGTCCCCTGTGCCTACCTCAGCGATGGAACTTGTCACACTGTACTGTAATTATTGTTTTGTTTTCCCCACTAGACAAGGAGCTCCTCAAGGTTAGGGATAATGTGTTGATTGTTTGGGGGCCCTGAGCACCAAGTGTTTACCAGGCCCAAAGACCAGCAAGTGGTCAGTGAATGACTGAATGAGTAAGCTGAAGTTTGAGTTCTGCCTGTTTCACCAGTTAACTAGCTGTGCCAACAAGTGTTTTTTGAGTAGGGGAGTCAAGGAGAAGCCTCACTGAGAAGATCACAGCTGAATTAAACTGGGTGTGAAGACTGAGCCATGCAGATAATCTGGTGAAGAGCATTTCGGGTAGAGGAGACAGCAGGCACAGAGGCTCCAGAGTAGGAGTGTGCCTGACATTAGAAGCAGTGTTTAGTCTGAGTGAGTTGGGGGCCATCGGAGGGCTTTATACAGAGGAATGAGGGGATCTGACTTTGGATTTTAACCTAAAGGATCATTCTGACTGCTCTATGGAGATTAGGCCAGGGCGGGGGGGGGGGGGGGCAAGAGTGGAAGCAGAGAGACCCCCACAAGTAGGCTGTTGAGTATTCCAGCCAGGGATGAGGGTGATTTGGACCAAAGTAGCCACAGTGGAGGCAGCAGAAAGAAGAGGTGGGATTCTAGGTATGATGTGAAGAGAAAGCTGACAAGGTTTCTTTCCTATGGGACCTGTGAGAAAAGAGAGAGAGAATAAGTTCTCCACTGTTTTTGGCTTGAGGAACTGGAGAACCTGGTTGCCATTAACTAGGTGGAAAAGACCGCGGGAACAGATCTGAGGAGGCAGATCGGGAGTTTGATTTGGGACATATTCGGTTTAAAGGAGCTGTTGACAACCACGTGCAGAAAGCAGGTAGAAAGGCAGACACGTGAGTCTGTGTTCAGAGAACAAGACTGGCCCGTAGACCCGCGTTGGAAGTGGTTTTAAAAGCCGTGGGACTAGCATGGGGCTTCCTAGGGAAGTGAAGGTAGGTGGAAGATAGAATGCCAGCCTACTCCAGCATTAAGAGATTGGGGACATAGGGGCGCCTGGGTAGCTCAGTTAAGCGTCCAACTCTTGATTTCTCAAGGTTCATGAGAGCGAGCCCACATTGCTCTGTGCTGACAGCACGGAGCCTGCTTGGGATTGTTTCTCTGCCTCTCTCTCTGCCCCTCCCCTGCCTGCGCTTGGGCGTGTGCGTGCTTGCTCTCTCTCTCTCTCTCTCTCTCTCTCTCTCTCTTTTTATTTTTTTTTATTTTATTTTTTTTTTTAATTTTTTTTTCAACGTTTATTTATTTTTGGGACAGAGAGAGACAGAGCATGAACGGGGGAGGGGCAGAGAGAGAGGGAGACACAGAATCGGAAACAGGCTCCAGGCTCTGAGCCATCAGCCCAGAGCCCAACGCGGGGCTCGAACTCACGGACCGCGAGATCGTGACCTGGCTGAAGTCGGACGCTTAACCGACTGCGCCACCCAGGCGCCCCTCTCTCTCTCTTTTTAAATAAATGTTTTAAGAAGAGAGAAATCAAGGACATGAAGAGGCAGGAACACTTCTGTCATACGTGAGGAAAAAACAGACTCAATCTGTGCTATGGTAATTGCCGACCTGTGGCTTTAATGAATAGTCAAGTGACTTTCTGAGAATTCAAGAGAAGTCTGACCCGTGAAGATGTTCTTAGTCCCTCTCCAAATAGAATATTTGTTGCCCACACGGTGGGCATTATTTCAGAATAAACTTCACTCTGCCATTTCTCCACGACTAGACTTCTGCTGCCTCCTTTTCAAAGTCATTATTCTTGATTTTAAAAAATTCTTTTTAAAGAAAAGAATCTCTTCACAGCTAAAGCCTATAATATACCCTTCAATTACCCTCTTTTTCCCAAGGTAGAAAAATAGTAGCTCATAATAGAAGCCTGTGGGTTATGTGAACTCAAAAAGCATTATCACCATTTTGAAGTACTTACTGTCCAGCTGCTTTCGAACTTGAAGTAGGGAGTTTTAGTTGCACCAGAAGTGGCAACTCTGGAACCCTATCATATTTCTTGCTTAATTCTGGAATGTTTACTTGGGAAAAGTATAAGGTAATTTGAGAATATGATAGAATACATTTTACTTGTTCTTTATATACTCATCTCAAAGCTGATATTCATACTCTGTTCACAGGTTATTTCTGCAAATGGGAGATTAGTTTAAGGTTCTGTTGTGGACAATAAAAATCAATTAATTCCAGGCAGACTAGAAATTCTAACTTAGTTTTGATTCACTTGCTCAAGTTGTCCTTGAGGATATCATCGCTTTTGAATATGTTTCTTGTGCAGTATGTGAAGATCAGTTCAGGTTTGCAATGACACAGTTTAGGTTCTTGTCTTATTAATCAATAGTGGCAGTCAGGGAGGCCTACTTACTCCTCCTCCAATAGAACCAGGGCAGGCTTGGAGAGAGGTAATAATTACTGCTCTGATCACAGCATGTTCTCTTTTCTCCTTCCCAACCCAGAGCATGTCTGTTCGATCCTGGCTTCCCTCCTGCGGAACCTGAGAGGACAGCAGCGAACCCGGCTTCTGAATAAATTCACTGAAAATGACAGTGAGAAGGTGGGTGCCTGCTATGCGGTAAGGAGGGGCCCAGGGCCGCCAGGGCAAAAGGAGTGCTGAGCTGAGCTCCTGCCCTAAAATACCTTCTCCAGCATTGCTTTGGGTCTTAGAGGTTGTTCTGGTGACTCTGCCTGTCATCTCCAGATACATCCGTCTGGGCACAGTAACACCTTAGGGTGGCAGCAACCAGCACCTTAGGAAGATTTTTAGACCCAGGCAGAGTGGGTTGTAATAGGATTTGGGTTAAGGGTTGCACAGCATGGCAAAGCGATTAAGAACATAGCCTCTGGATTCCGACATCTGGATTTGAACCTGGTTTTGCTCTTTTCAAGATGTGTGCCACTCTGAGCCTCATTTTCCCTATCTGTAGGATGGACACATTAATTCCCATCTTGAGGAAGAGTCAATGAGAGGAAGATTAAATGAGTCCTTACTAGGTGGTGGTGATGGAAATGAAGGCTCCATTGTGGACATAAGGAAAGGGTTGAGCCTGTCCTTAGAGGGACTGCGGAACATGGGAATGATCACGTAAATGAGATTAGGTAGATATTATGTTGTTATCTAGTGTGCCATACCAAAAAAAAGATTTTTAACAGTGATAGGGCCCACCGTCTATTTAATGATTCCTGTGGATTGGGTCACTCAGCAGGTCCCTTACATTCTTGTGGGACAATATATTGTCCCTTATATTCTCACAACACCGTGTGGTTTACCCTTTGTGTAGGTATTGTTCACATTTGCAGAAGAAGCAGCCGATGCTTAGAGTCATGTCATTTGCCCACGATCACTCTCTACGATGATCCCACCACTCACTAGTCACAAGTTAGATCATTCTAGATGCCTAACATTAAGGACAAAAGTCCCTTTGATTACATGCAATAATCTCGTTCCTTCCCACCGCCAGGTAAGGCTGAAAGTTTATTGTACTTCGGAGAGAGGTTTATGACTGTCTCTCTGACCAGTTTTTCCAGCCTCACTGGCAGCATAGCATGGGGAAGAGGCCATCGTGAAGTCAGGCGTAGAACACCTTAGCAGTCATGTCACCCTGGTGACATTTAACATTCTATGCCTCAGTTTCTTCATCTTTAAAATTAGGGTCACTGTCTGTCCTGCCCACATTCTCAGGTTTTTGTAAGGTGTAAGGAAATAATGGACACGAAAAGATTCGGTAAACTGAAATATACAAGATCTTGGGGGCGTCAGTATTATCCAGAGAGGGTTTGGGCACAGTCCTCCTGGACTCTGATGCCGTGTTGAAGCACCATCTGCTGTTAACCACTGTAAGCTCTTGAGTAAATACCAGGGTTGCCAAGAGCCGTGGCTGTGCCAGCCTAGTAAAGAGAGAGGTTAGAAGTCTAGGCTGGTTTCACAGTGTTTGTTCAGTCTTTTGGAAGTCTTAGGCAAAAATGAAACTTTTTCAAACCCACTGAGTGTTCCTCAGGCCATGTTTGAAGCGTGACTTTTGCTAAGTTGAAAACTGATTTTTAAGTTATCGCTGAGCAAAAGTCAGGGCCTTTTTTTAAAGTTGCTGAAAGAGTTTTTTTTCTTGTACTCTCTTCTGACTCGAAAGCAACTAAAGAGATTTTACGCAGACCTTTTTAAAAAAAGATCAGCTCTGGGGTAGAATCCGAACATGAAAGGTTTCAGTTGGAAAAAAATTTCTGTAAAGTTCTAAGTGAATATCAAGTATGTAACTTGAAGCTCCTTCTCTTTGCAAGAAGGGACTTGAATTCTTATTTATTTATTTATATTTAACAACTTGAATTCGCGGGAGCCCTGGCCAAGCTGGAAACGCAGCCTCCTTGTGGGACTAGGCCTGCATTCAGACTGCATCCGCCCCAGGGGTCTGCTCGCTCTGCCCTTGCTCTTCCGTCCATTCCTGCTGGTTTCCTACGCAGAGCTTGTAGCCGACGTCGGAAGCAAGCAGTAGAGGGGCCTCCTGTTGGGAGGGGCTCCACTGTTCTCTTGCCTTGGTGTGCTTTTTCCTTCTCACTCATGTCTGAAACATCTCTCTTTCAGGTTGACAGGCTGATGGAGCTGCATTTTAAATACCTGGACGCAATGCAGGTGGCCGACAAGAAGATTGAAGGGGAGAAACATGTACGTATCCCTGCTTGTCTTTTGCCGGCTGTTGACATGCATGCCGTTCAGGTCTCTTTGTACCTTCTCTCTCCCCGCAGGACAGGCAAGGGCACAGGTGCCACCTACCCCCCGTGCCACCTAGCCTGGTGTTAGCGTGGAGCGGATGACCGTCTGCCAGTGGTTATAACCGCTCTTCTAATAGGAGTGGAAGTGCTTTCGGAGGAAGGATCCCCGTCTGACCTGGGGGTCTGGGTGATAGCACGAGTACCCCTGACACGAGCAAAGTGCAGGGCTGGGACTTGGTACCACGTTGGCCGAGCTGGCAGAGTCTGTCTTAGTTCACACTCCTGCTGGCTGCTGTAGTCGTAAGGGGAGCACCCGAGGGAAGGGTGATCTCAGGGGATAAGAACTGGAAAGGAAGTCTGAGGTCACTGAATCCAGATGAAAAACTGGAGACCCGGAGAAGGGAGACTCAGAGGCACCGCAGCAGAGCCTGCATAGCAGGTTCCAGAGGACCGACCCTAATTTCTTCCGCTGGCAGCTGCTGAAAATGAAATTTGTTAGGTTTTTGTCTTGAGGGACTGTGTTTGCTGTGCTGGTGTCCTGCCTTCCGTACTTTCCACCTGATTCCGTTTTGTTCTCTGCCATCTCTGGCCTCTGCCTTTCTCATCTGTCTCCTTCACTGGGGCAGAGACTCGTGTGTTGTTTAATGTCGATCTGTATTCTCACCCCTGCGAGACATTCCTCAGTCTTTGGTCACATTGCAAAAGGATCCTTTCCTTGCTTTTTTCAAAGTCTGTAATAGACTTCATTTTCCTTGTGATCTTGATTTGCCGTATCACTCCATTCTCTTTTCATTCTTCTTGCCTTAAAGCGCACTTGAGGCTTTTGACCCTCACTGGTGGGAGAGTCAGTTTCAGCGCCTGGTCCCATCGTGTTGGGACAGTCCGGCTGCGGGGCGGGCCGTGTGCACAGGGACTTACACTAGCATTTGCCCTCAAGCTAGGCCTCAGGCCAGAGCGAGAGCTTGGAGGGGAGACGGTGACCCCGTTGTCTGTCCTGTTTCTCTTCACCCCTCGTATCTGCCCCTCCCTTTTTACAAAATATGCACCTCCATTTATGAATGCCAGTGGACAGATAGCTGTGGTTATCATTCTTTGATTTGCCTAAACCTAGTAAGTCCTCAGATGTTTGTTGATTGATTGAATTGACTGCCTGGGACATTCTTCGTTTATACGCTGATGCTACTGCAAGATAAAAGGCCGGGACCTAATTCTGAGGCTGGACTTCAGATGCCAGCATGTTACACACGCAGTTGCTTCGTTCCACCCTCCCACTGCCTTTATTTTGTCCTTTGATTGAGGTTTCCTTTTCTGTCTTTTCTTCCCTTTCCGGTAACTTGTGAGGATGGCCGCTTAGTGACTATTTAAGTGCCAGAGTGATGGCTTCTTTTTCTTCATCTGAATGATAATTAGAAACAAACTGAAATTTCCCTGGACTTTTGGAGGGACACAACCATGAGACAGAACTCCAGCTCTGGCTGAAGACCCGTGTTATCTGCTAGAGGAAGTTTTCAGGGAGAGAGAGAGCACCTGGAAGTCTAGAGACCTGGAATTTTAGGCAAGCACCGCCTCTCAGTCCCTGCCTGGCTGTGGCTCGTCAAACCATGCTTCATGTAGCCCGTTCCCTAACTGAAATGTAGCAGCAGAGGTGACCTCTCAGGTCCTCCTCTGCGTAAAGTAGTGCCTCAGGTTCAAGTGAACATCCTCTAGGGACCCTGCCAGTTTTTAGCAGCGGGGTGGAGGACAAGCAGAGTGAAAGGCTGATCAGTGACCGAACTGTCCCGAATACAGAGGAGCAGCGGCCTCGGAGAAAAGGTTGGTGAGTGGGGAGTCGCAGGACCCCGAGTTTGAATCCCAGCTCTGCCACGTCCTGGCTCTGAGACCTCGGACAGATGAGCTGACCTCTCTAAACTCTGGTTTTCTCATCTGTAAAATGGAAATAACACTTCCCTCTTGGGGTTGTTATAACACTAAGCATAAAGTATGTAAAGCACCTTGCTGAATTTGGAGGAACCGTGGCCCCTGCTTGGTGCTCCTAGCTTCCTTTGCAGTTCTTGTCAACTTTTAAGCTAGTTGGGCAATCCTTTGCCTGAGGGCATCCCCCTTGCCATCTGTCCCAGAAGGAGTCCCCCTGCCAGACCAAAGTTGGCACCGTCATCTACGTCATTTGAGGGGAAGCTGGAGTAGATGTTTTGCTGATGGAGACCGAGTAAGCTGCTGGGCACGAGGAGGGGCAGCCTGCTCGCGGCCGGTGGGAAACTTGGCCTGCTTCCCACCAGATTATCTGTTATCAGCATCGAAGAGGGTGTGAAATTGATTAGCACCGACGGAGAGTAATTGCTGCAGCCACTCTGCCCCGGCATTCACCGAGCTTCTGTGTGCCACGGGCACCGGGGCCCCTGCCATTCCCTGACAGACCTCTGTCTCCTTGATGCCAGGGCCGTTTTGCTGGGCACTGGCAAACATTCCAAGGCCATTAGTGCCCAGCAGCCTCGGCGCTGCGCAGAGAGACAGGGCAGGGTGGGGGGCGAAGGATGCATGCGTGAGCAGCGCTCTCTGCCAGCACTCCGGCTCCATCCTGGCAGATGCAGCCGCCTCGCAGGTGGACGGCGGCTCGGAACAAAACGACCTCCTTTTCACCTCTCCCGCATGCAGTCTTCTCTCTTAAGTCATGAGCAATTTGCTGCCTCACCCCACCCCGTCTCCATTAAACTTGGATGTCCTACACCCGTTGGGAACTCAGCAAATATTTGTTGACTCGAATTGAATGCTTATTTCTCAGGCATTTGATGACATTGACCGTTAGATCAGTAATGAATAAATATCTCACACACTTCGCCAAGTCTGCAACAAAAAAGACCTTAGATAACAGGGTCAGGTATTGACCCAGATACTGGGGGTCAGGTATTGACATTTTTAGTGTCTCAGAGCCCCCTTCTTCACTGCAAACTTCAGACTTCCTTGGGCACAGTGCAAATGGCCGTGGTTTGCAATTGACCCAGATTCACTGGAGAGAATCCAGTTGTTGGGCAAATACTTCTCAGACGCCTGCTCTGTGCGAAGCACTGGGCTAGCCGCCGGCAGGGGTGAGAGTCAGAGATGCCGGTGGAAGAAGGGGCCCCAGGGGCGGCGCTGCTGGCGAGGGCCGGAGGCCCCCGGGGAGCGGGGAGCAGTCGGCTGCGCCTAGGGGCACCCTCCGCTGTTCCGTGCAGGAGGCAAGACTTGAGCCGCACTCGAAAAGATGGGAGACGTGTCAGGCATATCCAACTAAAGAGGAACAGGAGCAGCGGAGGGGCAGCGGGAAGCCAGTGGGGGGTGAGTGGTAAGTTAAACCACAGGAGCCCAGGATGAGAAGGGGGAGCATGGGCTTTAGAGCCCGACTTCTTTCTTTCTGACTGGACAAACAGCTTAAGTTCCCTGCCTTATTTTTTTCCTTGGTGCTGTTTTCTTTTCAAGGTGTGTGTCCCAACCTGTGTACTTAGGGGAATTACAAAAGGAGGGATCTGGCGAAAGCTGAAAGCTGATTCACAGGGTTTGGCACCTAGCCGGTGGCCAGACAATCTTCCGTTGTCTCTTTAGGCCTGTTTGCATCCCCATCGCCCCTACGTGCACTCACATTTTCCGACTCTCCTAGCGCGGCGAGATTTTGCGTGATCGGGGTGCTCCCCATTTTGTTAAGGTCCTCTCCTGCCACTGTGCACTCCTTCCTGCCCCACAGCCTTTGCATTTGCTTCTCCCCTCTGTCCTGGCTCTTCTCGTGTGGTGCTTCCCTCCACCTTCAGGTCTCAGCCTGAATGTTACCTCCTCAGACAGGTTTTCAGTGATCACCGTATGTAAGCAGCACCCCCATCCCCGGTGCCTCTTCACAGCCTGTCATAAGTTATTTGTTTACTGTGTCTCTGGTGTTGTAGTCTCTCTCGTTCAGCATATTCTCAGGACTTACATAGTGACCAACATGCAGTAAACGAAGGACCGTTGCTCCTGAGATGCAATTAACATTTGTCCTTGGGTATGAAGGAAAATTGAGGGTCCTAGGTTTTTTCTACATTATTCTGTAACTCTCATTTTCTTTTTCTTGACTCTCTTTTTTAACCCTAATTTTTCTTTGCTCTATAATTAGCCCCATCATCCTGGGTGGTTCAGTCAGTTGAGTGTCCGACTTTGGCTCAAGTTATGATCTCACGGTTCGTGAGTTCGAGCCTCATGTCAGGCTTTCTGGTGCCAGCCCAGAGCCACTTGAGATGATCTGTCCCCCTCTCTCGCTGCCCCTCCCCTATTTGGATGCTCGCTTGCTTTCTCTCTCCCTCCCTCTCTCTCTCTCTCTGTCTCTCTCTCAAAAATACATAAACGGTTATAATTGGTCCCATCATCAAACTTATCTGAGGACATCCGTGTAGATTCTGTGGCCTACTGTGGCAGAGTTCAACAAGGTAAAATCCTCCTACTTAAGAGTCTACAGGACAACCTGGTAATTCCACACAAATTCAGTTCGAATCGCATTCCTGCAGTGATTTGTGACTGTCAAAGACTTCCATGTCGGGCACAGTGACACGCTGCTTCCATGTTTTGTTCTGCGACTGTTTGATTCCAGGGCCACAGTGTATCTGGACTTGCCCTCGGGGCTCCTGGTTACAAGATTTGACCTGAACTTTTAAAGGGCACGCAATTCTTAGACTCTTCTGGTGAGCAGCAGTTCTCCATGATCTGTAAATATTCAGGATGCTTGTCTCAGCAGATTTCACCCAACAACACAAAGCCCAGAAAATACTGAGATCCCTGGTGTTGGAAAGTTGTCTTGACTTCTCGTTGGTTCCTTCTGGCTTCTGTTGGTTAAATGTACAGAGACGCCTGGCTGCTGACTGTCAGAAGTGAGACATAATTATATAGGTACTGGCAGGGATTTTAAAAGAGGGAGGAGAGCCTTGGAGAGAGGTTTCCCTTTTTTAGTTCCTGGGAAAAGTATACTCAGCAGGTTTATTCAATAAAGTGTTCTCACCACATACTTTGCACTGTAATGACTTACAAATTGCATGCTAATTTTGCCACAGTTAAATCATTCTAGGCTTTATCCTGGAAAGAGAAAGATGGACTCCTTGTAATGAAACAGTATCCACAGGACTTGATGTCTGAAACAGACTTGGGCTATTTCTTTAGCATTTGAAACTCATTTAAGGTTTTGTACGGAAGTGGGTAGAGCACAGGAATGCATGCGTGGGGTACGTGGTCCTAGAGCACTGGGTAAGGATATAGACAGGATAAGTCGGAGACCGCCGTTGATTCTTACGCTAACTGTGCTGCAAGCTTCCAGGACATCCTTAAAAAAGGAGAATCTTGCTAAGAGTTCCTCTCGGCTGTTGTTTAAACCAGTTCCCAAAACTTTCTCCATGAATGTTCGGTCCATGAATTTGCCAGAACACAGCCGACGGTAGAAGCCCGTGATGGTGGGGGAGGCTGTGTCCTGGTGCTTTTTCCTGTCCCTTAGACACCCACAGACTTAGTCATATGTCTGCTCATCCTCTGTGGCCCCCTGCCTGCCCCTTCCCAATCAGTCCGCCTTTCTCCCTACCCCCGGAAGGCAAATCAGAGGGGCTCAGTTCTGGTCCTGTGCCCCTGCCACTTACCTCGCGGTGTGGGCTTGCGCACTCTGGCTTTTCTCATCTTCCCTGACCCCCGGTTTCAGTGGGTTTGTGGGCTCCCCCCCTGCCATCCTCACAGGCTTGATGCGGGCCTGGTAAGATCAGAGTCATGCGCTGGTGACTCCCCAAGTGTCTGCAGACTCTCACAGCCACTCGCACAGGACATCACCTGTAGGCTTTGTGGCTCAGTGAGTCCAGAGCCCAGTCTGTGGCCCTAACTGTGTATCATCCTCCCCCCGCCCCCACCGTGCCGGGGCCACTCACCAGTTTAACCAGGTCGAAACCTGGGCATCATCCTCTTCCTCCTTTCTCTCCTCCTCCTCCCACCGTGCATCCATCTGGTATAGTTTTACCTCCACCTTCTGTCCAGGCTCTTCGTGCTCCCCTGTCCTCACCACCGCTACTCACACTCGGACAGCCAGCATCTTTTCCTCCCGTGTTAGTGCCGCACCCTCCTCACCAACCAGTCTCCCTGCAGAGGTCCGTCCTCTCCGATTCATTCCCTGCACAGAAACCAGAGATTTTCCGAAAATTACACCACATTACGGCACTCCTCCACCCAGACCCAGGACACGCTGGCTCTGCATTACCTGCAGGCTGTGCTCTAAACTCCTCCCGGGCCCTGCCTGCCGCCCGGCTGCAACCCTCCCTCACCGCCCTTCCCCTTGGGATGTGCAAACGCCGTTCTGTACCGCTTGCGCCTGCGTAACCTGTGCTTCCTCCAGCCTTCTGCTGTTTGCCCAGAATTCCTCTCCATGCCATCTTCCTCACACCCCTTCCCTGCAACGGGCTTATTCCTCCGTATCCTTAAGAGCTTTGGCAGAAAAGCCAGTCCGTAAATGCAGGTTGAATGTGTCCTGTGTGCCAAGCATGCTGCTCAGAGTTGCTGAGCCGGTTCCTGCAGAAAGCCTCCCCTGCCCTCCTGGCCCCACCGGGGCCCCCAGGGCCCCCTGTGCGCTCCAGCCTGCACCACACAGACCCACATCTGGCCTCTGCTTCAGTTTCCTCATCAGGAAAAGGAGGGGAATAATCATACGTATCTTGAAGGGTTGCAGGGAAGATGAAATAAACTAATACGTATAAATCACTTAGAATAGTTTCTGGCACGAGGAAGTACGCCGTAAGTGGTAGCTGTTATTGTAAGTGTTTTTTGGCCTGTGTACTCGTCACTGCCTCGCTCTAAAGTTAAGTCTTCACAAGCAGGGACCCATCTTACTTTCTCAGCACCCCCAACAGGATTGTTCCTCTCTGGCCTTGTGTTCTTGTATCTTCTATCAGGGAAGCTCTCGGTTCTCTCAAGGCTGGCTTAAATGTTGTCAAAATTCAAATGAGCGATCATGAGTATTTTTTGTTTTGTTTTGCTTTTTCAGTACATTTAGAAATTGAAGGCACACCAGTCATGGAGGCCTCATGGTAATGTGGAAGGAACATGAATCCTGAGGTCATATGGCCCAAGGTTAAATCTCAGCTTAGCCACAAGTGAACTCTGTTTTTTGGGAAATGACTTGCCCTATGCATGTTTTAAGTTTCATGGCGCTTTTACCAGAGGGTCACTTTGAAGATTAACGAGATTGTTTGTAGAAACCAGTCCTATGCTTATATGCTGGGCTGGCCTAACACATAGTCTGTTTCTCCTGTGTGGGCAAAGCTCTGGCCTGAGATCCTTGGATTCTTGTCAGAGCTGGTGTCAGTTAGTTATGTGTTCTCAAAAAAAAAAAAAAAAAAAAAAAATCCCTTCTATTAATTCTCCAGCCTTGGTTTCCCTGGCTAAAAATGACTGGCAATGTCTAGGTTCCTCCTGTAACAGCCTGCCCTTTTTTAGAAGCTCTTAGAAGGGGGTTTTATTTGCCGCTGTTTGTGCACAACCCCCCTCCCCCCACCACACGTCTCCACTTACCTGTCTCTCCCATGGCTTAAACTCTCCCCCTTGCTTTTTAAGAAAAAAAGAAATGGGACTTTTCTAAATGGTGGGGCAGTTCTTGCCCACGACTACAGACAGTAACTGTGACCCGTCGGGGCTCTGAGTCACGTCCCCTCTTATTAAGGCAAGAGGGATTCTTATTGGCTTCGTAGCAGCTTCTTTTATGACTGTCTCCTTCCATCAGTGAGGGGCAGCTCGCTGCCTGTCAGGGGCAGATTAGAAATGGCATCCACATGCTCATTTGGAGGCTTGCGACTTGCCCGCTGAGAGAGAGAGAGGCGCGCGGAAAGGTGGTGATTTGGTAGTGCTCCTGACGACAGATTACCATTTAAAGTGAGGATGTGGCTGGGGGAGGGGAGGGACAACGCGCAGGCCTGCAGAAACGACACCTTGACACCACACGTACCACCTCCTTGTGTATCTTTGGAGACGAATCTGTTTATTTTAGCAGCCCCCAAACAGGCTTATGCTGCTGCGAATTGCAATCTGTTCTACTTAATGCGCCATTCACTGAATTACCATCTAAGTTTTTATTCTAGCCCTCTCTCATGGAATGAACCACACAAAACCTTTCAGAGTGTCTTTTTTTTCCCCCCAACTCCCCCAGACTGCATGTGGAATTTGCTGGCCAACTATAAATTCTTCCTGCCCCCCTGCCCCTGTCCTCTTTTTTAAAAAAATTTCTTCAATTTACAAGGAAAAGACAGGCCCAGAAACCAGATGACCTTATATTTAATGCTGCTGGTTTGCATTAGTCCCTAGATAAGGCATCAAGAAAAAAAAAATCCTATCTATTTGTTCGTATGCTGATACTGGAAGAGGTCTATAAAACAAAGACTTTTTCCTTCTTTGAGCTATGAAAGTAATCACAGGCTTGGAGCCAAACTTCCGTGGGTTTTATCCTGTCTCCAACTCCTACTCGGCCATGAGCTTTGTGGCCTTAGGAGATATATCACTTCCTTAAGCCTCTGTTTCCCGTCTGAAAGGTGAACATAGTCAAAGTTCCTGCCTCCTGGGGTGCTTGCTTGTGAGGAAAAGATAAGAAATCCATTGAGTGCTTAGCCCGGTGCCTCGCACACAGTGAGGCCTCTGGAAATATTGCTATTGTCGTTACCCGTTTGTTGCCTCCCGTCTCCATCACCACAGGGATGAGACAAATAGAAAAAGGTCTTGGATGAGGAAATCACCTTCCACCAGAGTCTTTAACCGAAACTCAGTGACAGTCATTTGACATCTGTCTCCATTTTTCCGTCTGTGAAATCTGAAAATGATATTTGAAATGTGCGTGCCCAACACAGGGCACAAACAGCAAGTGAGGTTAATGAAGATACCCTGCTTTCAAAGGTAAAAAGCGCTTATGTGGATGTTGAGTTGTCATTGCTTCACAAAGAAGACAGTCACCTTCTCTCTCCTCAGAGGTGAGAGTTGAATGAATGAATTTGTGAAAGACTTCCTTTAAATTTTAACTTAACTCTCCTGCCTCATTTCGGATACAGTTTAAAGTACCGATAGATTTGCACTCTGACAAATTTTTTTTGAGACAGAGACGGTGCGCGCAGGGGAGGGACAGAGAAGGGGGGGGGGAGAGAGAGAGAGAGAGAGAGAGAGAGAGAGAGAATGAGAATTGTAAACAGGCTCCACAATGTAGGTGGGGAACCCAACGTGGGACTCGAACTCATAGATCAAACCATGAATGACCTGGGCCAAAATCAAGAGTCGGGTGCTTCACTGATTGAGCCACCCAGGTGCCCCTGAAAATTTTTAAAGTAAGATATGTTTACTGAAGGAAGTTAGTGGGTTTTGGGGATTTCTCTTTAATCCCTATTAGTCATATTGCCATTTGAAAAGCACTCGATTTATGTGTCCAGATTGTTTTAGGATGGCCTATCTAATGGAACAGCAGATCCGGGGCTTGTCTCTTTGTTGCAGGGAAGTTTAATTTATTGTGAGAGGATCAGCTGATCGTCAGTGCCGACCATTGTGTCCGTCAAGGTGACAGTTCATGTCTCCTGCTTGAGGCGTTTCTGACCGTGGCTCTTCTGTCTGGGAGCACGTTAGTCAGTAGCTTCAGTCTGTCCGTATATATACCCAGATACAAGCAGAAATCCATCACCTCTGGTTGTGGAGGTGGCTCACTGCTAGATTTGCCACACATTATCTAAGCTAAAAGGAACCTTCTAGAGCACCAGATGAGGGCAGCCAGAAGAAGGCCCGCTGCCTCTGCCCGTCCAGCAGTCAGCACAGACATAGATAACTGATCTCAGTGCTCTTGCCCCACAAGCTCCAGTTGGCCTCACAGCCCTTTTCCATGTAGTACTTGAGAGCCATTGCGGTGAGCTAGAGGGGACGCTCTGAAGAAAACCTGTTTCCCTCCCTGATCCAGTGCAGGCTTCTTGTTTCCAGGCAAAGATACTGAGACACGAAAAGTTAGATGACTTGTGTAAGGACGCTGGTAAGTTAGTGTTAGTGGGATCCGATCTTTTTGGTATAGTGCTCTGTCCTGCTTTGGCCGAGGAACGTGTTTGTAGAATTTATACATCACAATTCAGAGAAGTCCCAGTGTCTAATTAAATGCTTCTTATAATGTCAGAGTGTCTCTTAAAAGGGAAAGAAGGCAAGAGAGGCTGGGTATCTTTTTTTAGAATGAGGTATTTGTGGCCTGTTGTACCCATGTACTAAGTTTAGCACCCATGTGCTAAGGACTCGGAGCTGCAGGTTTAATCTCTGCAGGGGCCAGCTAGCTTCACCCTCTTCTTTATCTGCTTGGCTTTGAAGCATGTCTTACTGGTCATTTGGGCATAAGTCATTCCCTCCCTACCGCCAGGCAGTGAAGCAGGTGTGCTACTTGTGTGGCCACGAGTACATACCCATCAGAGTGTTCTAAATCAGACTCCTTCAGTTCTTCCAGAACCTTCTGTGAGGGAAATAATAGGGTGGAGAGAAGCTCGTGATGATGGCTTTTTTCATTCCTCGAATGTTTATATTACTTTCACATTACTTCGGAGACTGAATCCTAGCCAAACGGTCACGAGCTGTGTCACACGGGCAGCCGTTTTAGAGTCTCAGACACCCTGAGAGTCGTTCAGAGGTTAGTTCTACGTCCTTATCTCCACATCAGTTTTTTTATCTTGTGTTTTGGAATCCCAGAAAAGGAGCCAGAAATTCAGTCATCCGTTGATAATTAAGGTGATCTATGATCCTACTTCTGAAGACAGACCAAAACTTAAGAAGATGTTCCTAAAAGAACTGTAGCCACACTTTCTTAGTTTCCATCAGAATGATACATAATCATCCTCCTCCCTTTATTTCCCTTTAAACAGAGTACACATTTGTGTTCAACTTCCCTGAATCCATTCAGCAGTAAATATTCCTGCCACAGAGTTGTAACAGGCTAGATAAGGTGCTATCCTGACAGCAGTCACCTTCTCTGCTGGCTGGTTTCTATGATGCTTCTAAAACTGTCAGGGCAGAGACTTCGTCTTAGAAGCCAATCTCTGTTTCATCTTTGTGCATGTTCAACGCAGCGATGGCGATGCCTTTCTTGGAGATGAGCTAAAGTCGTATCTCAGATCTACATTTGAAATTTTCACTTTCAAATCATCTGGCCGTATATCTAAAAGTAGAATGTTGAATTGAACGTTGTCAGAGTCTTGAAGTTCTAAGGAAAGAGGAAAAAATGGGGTTTGGCATTGCTCTCTTGGGTCCGTCCTTTCTGGATGACAGTATTTAGAGACACAGGAAGGTACAGTATGTACCTGCCTTAACCGGTTAAAAGAAGATCAGATTGTGGGGAAGAGTATGAAAAAGGAGAAAGCACCAGGGCTCTTCAGACCTAAATGAAGAAACCTCATTTTGCTGAGTTCCATTCTTGAGCCTTTCTACCACTCTTACCTAGCATCTTCCTTTGTTCTCTCTGACAACTCAGAAATCTGTACCCACACAAACATGGTCGTATGAAAAGAACACCTACTTGGGTCTGAATCCCGGTTCTGCCCCCCACTAGCCTTGGGGAGGCTGCTCTGCCAAGTCCATTTACTGATCTAAAATGAGGGTAGTGAGCCCTGCCTTCCGACATTTGTGAGAAGCAAAGGAATTTAAAAGCACTTAGACCTCTGTCTGACACATAACAAGCCCTCGGTAAGCACTCGCTGCTCGTCCTAGGTGGATAGATGGTGGCTGCAGTGGTTTTTATTCAGACTGCCTCACACGATGCCTCATGTATAGCAATCAATCAAAAACAATACCATCAATACCAATCAAAAACCATCTGCCGATAGCTAGGATCTAATAAGCAAAAAAACACACTCCCTTACTCCTTTCTAACCTTTCTTTTAGTGATACGGATACTCCACTGTTGCTCTGCCTCATGCTCGCCAGGTTGACTTTTCTAGGCCTCGATCCATGCTATTACTCAACCTGCTTAGAATATCCTTTCCAGCGTGTCAGGCACCTTCAGAATCCACCTCAAGTGGACATCTCCTTCGAAGACTTTTGACCCCCCAGACGTGGCGTGTCCTTCTCCTGGGTTCCCAAAGCACTTGGTACAATTTGAGAGGCCCATGATAATAGTCGTTACTGCATTGTTAAAAATTAATAATTTGTTCATATTTGTCAACATCATGAAGCCGTAATCTCCTTGATTATGTAGACCGTTTTATTTATCTTTGCCACCCACCCCCGGCACACCATACGATACCTGGCCCATGAGTTGGTGTTCAGGAAATCCTGATCAGGTAGATGAATGAAATGTGTTCCACTCCCAGTTTCCATGTTTGCAAACCTCTAGAAGCTTCGTCACCTCTTCTCTCCTCTCCTCCCCTCCATCTGATCTCCTCCTCACATAGGCCGCTGATACTCTGGCTTCCCAGCCGTGTGTTCTGCTTGCCTCTCGGGGCTCTAAGCCAGCGTGTCCATCATACAGGTGTTGCACAGTCTCGTTACATTTTCCTGCACAGTGTGGCCTGCAGCCCATTGTGCCCCACCTCTCTGGCCAGCATTCAGGCCTCCCACCAGCTGGCCCTCCAAGGTCCCGGCCCTCACCACTTCCTGATGTTTCCCTATTTCCCTATCCACGAGAATCTTAGCACACACAGCTCATTAAACAGCACTGAACTTTTACCTGCATTTCTTTCGATCCTGTCTGACAGATGCTTTCTAAGAGCCTTCTGTGCCCAAAGTGCCATGCAAGGTGCTTTCTAGGATACAAAGAAGAGTAAAACGCACCTCTTGCTTTCAAGGCGCCTACACAGGAAAGAGGCACCCATCTGAAAAACTGTTCAAGGCAGGTCACGGGAAGTGCCATAAAAGAGGTATAAATCCAAGTCTTAGGGGTTTGACGGACTGAAAAATGCTAGTATCCAGTTGGAAAACTTTTCAAGCTGGAAAAAGTTTTCAAAGATGCCAAGAAAACTTTTGAAAGGAATATCACGTTTTAGACTTTGAATATATTATGATAGTGTTTGAGCGGTGGGGAAAGTACCAACATTACAAGCAGAGATGAAGAAGCCAGAAAGTGGAGGGCAGGCCAGTCTGTGCTATGCGTGCAGAGGAGAGTGGGGGGGCTGGCGAGCAGAGAGCATGAACAGCGTAAGGCCCCAGATCCCCGGAAGGCTGTCATCCTTCAGGCCTTCATTCTGCTGTCCCTCCCATGAACCTTGAAACCTTACCCAGAAGTCACTTCTCCCCAGACTCCCTCCCATCTTAACCAACCCTGATAGGCACCTGCCACTTGTAATTGTTTGTAACTTGAGCGTGCAACATATGCCTTTACTTTCTGGTCATTTCCTGTGCCTCTGTGACCTCCCCAGACAGCCTACTTGTCCGTGACCGAGAAGACCAGGGCCTCCCCTTTACCTCCGTTTTTACTCTTCTTCTGCCTAATGCTTAGAATGGCATCCTTGCCACTGGGCGCTTAGCTGGGCTGGGATCTGAACGCTTGGCATTATGTTAATCATTTCTACCTCAGAGGTGAATCAGACAGGATTCCTGTCCCCAGGGAGTCCATATTCTAGTAACCGGTAATTATGTAATTATGAGCAACCTACTTAACCTCTGTGTGCCTTGGATTCTAATTTGTACAATGGGATTAATAATCCCTTCCCTGCTCTCTTTAAATTTGGTAGTAAGGACCATATATATAATAACACTTTAAACTCTACAGCATTACAGAAATGTAAAGTATTAGCAGCAAATGCTTTTTGCATGAGTGGAAGTCAGGAGTAATTTTGCTTCCTGTGCCCCCAGCTGCTGAACACTTAGGCGTTCTGGAGCAGGAAGTTATGATTATGAGTAAATGAGAAACTAAAGAGACCCTTCTATTTTTAAACTCCTTGGACATCAGTCCAGTGCTCCATGACTACCTCGTGAACATTAACACTATTACCAGATTACCGAGGAATTTGCTACTAAATGAAGCTAGGAATTAGTGGTGGTGATTTGCCAGATAGCATAGCCCTCCTTTGCCTCAGACAGAGGCCTTTAGGAGCGAGATGAAAAGTAGCCTTGTGTTGCTACAGGCCGGCCCCTTGGGCAAATAAAGGAGTGCATTATCTGTGTCTAAATAGTCTCTGAAGGATCTTGTTGGAGATTGATAACCAAGTGGTAAGTCCTTCAAGTTTGGGAGAGTGGAAAGCGGGGTCCCAAGGGCTTCTGTCAGTGACAGGAGCCTGAGTTGTCAGAGGGAACTATGGCCATAAAACTACTGACGGAATTAAGAAATGGATTGTTGTCATCAAAAGCATGTATCAAGCACCTGTCTTCTCAAGCCAGTCTGCCAGTCGCGCAGAATGAGTCCCTCACCCAGTTCTTACTCCTGAGAGCTGACAGCCCAAAACAGAGATGTCTTTTCCCTTTCATTCACCGCGTGGATGTTTACTGAGCGGGGACATGAAGACAGAATTCAGTCCCTGCTTTCCCAGAGTTCATGGTCCACCCTCATGAGACGGAGGGAGCTGCAGGTGGGAGTTATCAACAGAGGGAGGTGATGGTGCAAATGAGTGTGAGCATGATGTGTGAGAAGAGGTCGTGTCAGGGAGAGGCGTGTTGAGGTGCTCTCGGGAACTCGGAGAGGAGCAGTGGCTAGCCTCGAATAATCAGGAAAGGCTTTGTGGTAGAGGGCGCGTAAGACAGTGCTGGAAGGAAGACGGCAAAGGCCCTGAGGTGGGGAGAGGAACTCTGTGGGCAGAGGTGTTAATAATCCACCAGTTGGGGAGCTTGGGGGCGGTGGTGATGAAAATGTCCCGCAGCAATTGCGATGGTTGCACAGCTCTGAATATACTGAAAGCCAGCAGATTGTACACTTTAAATGGGCAGATTGTATGGGTTGTGCGTTGTATCTCAATAAAGCTGTTCAAAAAAGAGAAAAAAAATATCCACTGGAGAGGAATAGATTTGGGGACAGCGAGTCTGCTAGGTCTGGGGTTGCCGCGGGTGAGGAAAGAGACTCCTGTCACTCGTTGGGACTTGGCCTGGGGGAGTGCCCACTCGTGAGCGGAGCGGAAGGGGCGGCAGCGTTTGGCTACTGGCGCGGCGTGAGGGACGTGCACGTGAGGGGGGTGCCTGTGACATCAGTGTCACCAGGGTAGCAAGATGGAGTTGTGGAGAAAGGGCCTCTCCTCCCGAGTTTCACCTGACTGGGAAGGGAAAGAGAGTTCTGTACATCTTCTGGGGGTGATTTGCGGAGGCCGGAACCACAAAGGAAAGAATGAGTGGAAGCAGATACACAGCTGAGATTTGTGTCTCCGTCAGCTTGTTTGTTTGTTTGTTTTTAAGGCTGAATATGTGGATGAGATCATTTTGGCCTTGACTCATTGCACAGAAAATACTGGGCTTTAACCTGACCCCCTGGGCCTCCAGTCCATTAAAAATGAAGACATAAGAAGGGTACTTTAGGATATAGTGAGGGAGCAGGAGGAGACACATCCGAGGCAGAATGGTCTTCTGTTGTTGCCGTTGCTCTTTTGTATGTTGCAAGCCTGCCGTCTCTCCCTGTTCACCGTCCGGCTTTTATTCCCAAACGCTCATTCATTTCCAGGACATGGTCCGGCGTGGGGAGATCATAGACAATGACACGGAGGACGAGTTCTACCTCCGGCGCTTGGACGCGGGGCTCTTTGTCCTTCAGCACATCTGCTACATCATGGCGGAGATCTGCAACGCCAGTGTGCCCCAGGTAGGAGGGCCTGCCCTGCCCGGGCCTGGCTGAGCCTGCCTCCCTCCTGGCCCCCTCCCGGGGCAGAGACTCCAAGAAAGAAGTCGATTCACTCTCCTTGGCTCCCTGTACTCCCGGGGGCAGGGCGGGGGGGCCCTCTTCTTCAGGGGTGGGCGTGAGGTGCGTACTTGCTACACGATGTATGCCTGCATCTGCAGGGACAAACGGTGCTTTTCCTTTCTCTCCCCTCTCTTCCCCTTCCTCATAGATTCGCCAGAGGGTTCACCAGATCCTGAACATGCGAGGGAGCTCCATCAAGATCGTCAGGCACATCATCAAGGGTGAGTTGGGTGCTGCTTGTGTCTGGGGCTCTGGGAGAACTAGGTGATGCTTACTTCTTGAGTCTCTGTCGTTATCCCTGGATTTTGGTGCACAGCATTCTCAGCACTGCAGGCTTAGGTGTGCCGTCGTGTTCCCCGTGTGTCCAGGTCGTCTTTGTCAGGATACCGAAGACTAGCCTGCGCGTTCTGTGCCTCTGACCCTTCACTTCCAGGATTTAAAAGACGCTTCACAAATCAGAGACAGCAGTGCTTAGAAACATTTGTTAAAAATTAAAAAGAAATAAGACAAAACGCGAAACAAAAACTCCCACTTCCAAACTGCGTGCCGTGGAAGGAAATTGCTTTCTTGGGAGAAAGAAAACAAGGAAGTAACAGGAAATACCCGGAATTAGGCAAGACAGAAGGATGTGAGGCTTAGGTACTGTGGGGGAGCAGAAAGAGCATAGTTGCCTTCCAGCCTTGGCTCTGCCTTCCCCAGCTGTGCGAATGTGACTTAGAAGAAATTTTGCAAAGGCTCAGGAGATACGACGTGACCGCGTCCGGTCTAGCCCTTGGCTCTCAGATAGTGCTCTTGTCAGGTGAGCGTCCCTCCTTCCCTCACCTACCCCAGGGAGTCCGTGCCTCCGATGCTCTTCCATCTTTGGGACCTCGCTCAGCTGGAGAGGCTCCCCAGGCCTCCTTTGGTGGGCAGGTCCCCAATCACAAGGGTACCCGAACTGGACTCGGGTGCAGCCACGCCCGCGGGCCACTTAGCCCCGACTTACACACATGGCAGTAGAGGCCCGTATCGGGCTTCGTGGAACTGGTAACGACAGAGTTCAGGGAGAGCCCGGATGGGCTGGTAACTGCGGGCAGATTTTTACTTTCCCTCTCCGGCCCGCGTTCTGCCCATTTCCAAGGTGAGGGATTAGGCTAGACTTACTCACGGGGTTGCCTGTGGTGGCCTGTAACTCCCATTACAGGTGGGAGATGAAAGGTGAGGATAAATGGTACATGTGATAAAGTGAAGAGAAGTTAGGAGCCATGGTCTCTGGGATCCGGCTCCCGGAACTGAATCCTGGCTCTCTTCCTTACTGTGTTACCTCAGGTGAGATACCCAGTTGCTCTGTGACCTCATAGGATGGGTGAGAAGATTAGAAAAGATGATAGACTGAAAATGTCTGACCCTCAGTAAGTCCTCTGTAAATGTCAGCTATTATGAGTATTATGAAATACGGTGATGATAATTGTCATCGTCATTATTATAAGTGAGGCCTGGCTCAAGTCCTACGGAAGTCTTGTGAAAGTGGCACGAGCTGGGTCTTGGAGGCTGGGACGAGGACGACTCAGATATGGGAGCTGGAAACCCCATGTTTAGCCCAGCCGCCCCATGGGGCCATCGTGTCTACTTTGCAGGTGGAGAATTTGAGGTATTGGAATCTATTGTTTTCTCTCCCAGAGAAAGAGGAAAAGCCGTTCGTGAACCGAGCCCAGCATCCTGCCTTCCACAGTGGCATCCCGGGTGCTCCTGCTCAGTGTCTCGTTCGCATGAATTACTGCTCAGCATGTCCCGCCGCCTCCTCCCTAAGGTGTAGCTGTGGTGATTTGCAGCTCCAGCTTTTAAATGGCATTTACTTTTAACACCCACTTGTTCAATTAGAACTTTTTATTGCTCTCCGCTCTCCTCTCTTACGCTTAGGCTCCTCCCTGCACCTCCATCCCTGTAATCAAAACAGGGATCTTCTGAGGAAGAAAAGGTGTTTTTAACGGGTACTGACATGTAGTAGGTGGGTGTTTTTCTCTGTGAAACCCTAACACGTATACCTGAGGTTATCCGGAGTGGCCAGCCTCGCGAGCCAGCCTCTGCCTCCCTGGGATCCAAGTCCAGCCCCCCGATGCCTCGTGTACGCACAGGGTGCCGAGTGGAGTTTCGCTGATTGAGCGGCCTGCACAGATGCCACTTTCACTTCCGCCACCCTTGGTCCTCTCCTCTGTTGCTTTCTTCCGCCACAGCCCCAGGCCAGCCCTCGGTCCTCCCTCCGTGGCCCAGCCCCGCTGGGGGGGGGGGGGGGGTAAATTGGGCTGCCTCCCCACGCCATCTTGAATCCGCACCGTCCTCTCCATCTGTTCCTTCCCATCAGAGCACCCAGTTTATTTCCTCCCTAGCCCTTATCACAGTCTGTAATTGTTTTTATTTATGTCTTTGTTTACTCGCTTCGTGTGTCTCATACGTTAAAATGGAAGCTCTGTGACGTGGGGACATTGTCTGGCCCGTTCACCGTGTCTCCTCAGCACCCAGAGCAATGTGGGGCGCGTGATGGGAACCCAGTGAATATTTTACATACAATCGAATTCAGCCCTACCCCGAGGCACCTTTCATTTGGCTAATGTTTGCCGACACTTTCCTCAAGGCTAAGCACGGTGCTAGATACTCTGCTGCCGTGTCACAGAGCACCTGCCCTCATGGAGTTTATAGTCTTCGAGGGAACGTAGACGCATAGGTGACCAGCCATAATTCAAGCCGAATGAAACACACGCTCCAACAGCTACTCGGCTGGCACTGCTGGGTGCCGGGCTCTGTGTTCAGGACTAGAGGTGCAAAGAATAAGCAAGGGCTGCATCTTTGAGGCGTTCACAGTCTGGTGGGGAGAGCTACGGAAACTAATTATAACGTGATAAGTGCTAGTTGAAGTTGCCAACGGTGTGCTAACGGGGTGGTAAGGAGCAGTACTGGAGTCCCAGGCCTTACTGTGGAATCCCACAGGAGGGACAGGCTCCTCCCCAGGACTGGGACTGTGTCCTAGAGGGAAAGGCACATCCCAGGCAGAGAAAGCAGAGGCCCAGGGGTAAGACAGGACATCGGTGGCTTGTGTAAGGAATATAGAGGGGATACTTAGGGCACCCCTGCCTAGGTCAAAGAGGCTCTCACAGGACACTGACCACTTGAGAAAACCAAATCCCTGTTCTCTCCAGATGGAAGGTTAAGAGTAAAGGATTCTTGAGCCCAGTTCCACCTGCGTGCCCCCGCCCTGGCTCGCTCCCCCTTCGGGGAGCCCTCCGGCCTGTGGTGTTGGGTGTTAGACCTGAGCCCTGTGGCCTGCCTCCCCGTAGAGCACCCAGGGTAGTGTTGAGGTCGGAAAGGGGTCAGGCTACCACGGGGAGTGGCGGCTAGGCTCTGCTCAGGCCCTCCCTCAAAGGCCTTCACTCCCTCCCCCTTCTTCCTCCACCCTTCACTCCATCAAAAAGCATGAAAAAAACAAAGCCTCATAGAGAAAACCAGCTCATCAGTCTGTCCTCTTTGATTTTAATTTTGTTTTTCAGTTTGGGTTGCTTCCTTTTTTTTAACATACTAATTAGATGCAAGCTTTTTCTTTGATTTTATGGCCTACATATTTCCTAAGTTTTGCTGGCAGGATGACAGCTGATGTATCCCTTGAGGTCTCAGGAAAACGCTGATGAGGCAAGCCCAGCAGGGGACTTTTCCCCTTGTATCTCAGTCCCTTTCTCATGATTTTCCTCCCTCCTTTTCTATTGGGGGTGCCAAGAGAGCTGGGAATAATTGATGGCTCATTAAAGTCCCTCTTTCTGCAGACTGCTTACTCGGCGCTCCCAAAGTCCAGCCTTGCCTGGAGCTGGCAGCGGTTCCGGGCCCGAGGACTGTGGTGCCCACACAGGAGATGGTGGTCTCCTTGCTGAAGAAGGGCAGGCCACACCATGTACTCTGCCTGGGCGGTGACAGCCTTCCTGCCTTTCGTCTTGTGCCTGGCCCGTGACCAGTGCAGAGCAGGGGCTCAGTTAATGCTTACTGGGGGCACGCGCTGAGGTAGTGCTTCTGGCTTCTTTGTGCTGTTCCAGAAATCCAGGACCACAGTAGGTAGAGTGGTTGCCCCCAAGCACGTCCTCTGTACTCCTGTGTGCCAGGCTTTTCGTGTATCTTCTCTGGTTCTCACAACTGTCCTAGGAAGCAGGATTACAATCTCCATTTTACAGATAAGAAAACCAAGGCTTACGGAGGTTAAGGGACATTACCCGAGTCGCTAGTGATGTTGGAGACTGGATCGAAACTCAGAACTATACACAGTCGGTCTTCCATTTGGCAGAAAGAAAACCTCTAACGTTGTGGATTGCCTGATACGGTCTTACCATCTTTTAAAAAGAAAATTTAGGGCGGCTGTCTTTATAGAGCACCTGCTTGGCGTCACAGGGCACTGGGTGGGCTCCTGAGATGAATGAGACCCTTAGTAGGGCCTTTCCCCAGGGGCACACAGTCCTATCACAGGTGAAGAAACTAATCACTACACGAAGCAGAATGAAGTCCGTGCTAAGACAGAGTGTGAATCACGAAGGCACAGTTAATGCTGCTGCACCTTAAAAGGAGCCTAAAGATCCAGAGAGGCTGCACAGAGGAGGCACTTTTTTTTTTTTTTTTTTTGGTGGTAGTGGTAAAGTATTGGTCAGATTTACCAGTGCGACCATCACCACCGTCTGTCCACAGAATTAATTTCCATCTTGCAAAACTGAAACTCTGTACACCCTCACTCCCCATACTCTCCTCCCCCCAGTCCCTGGCAGCCACCCTTGTACTTTATGTCCCTATGAAGCTGGCTGGCCAAGAAGGTGGCTTGTGGAAGCACGTGAAGGCCCTCTGTGGGCAGATGCGGGTGTCCATCATCGCACAGGCATCTCCTTGGATGCGGCCTAGGAACCGTAACCCGGAAGTACCTTTTAGTATAAATACTTGTGCCAAGGGTTACCGTGGAAGCTGCGGGCCGAGTCTCTTCAGTGTCATAGTCACTGATGAAAGTTGCCGGAGGACCACGTGGCTGCTGGGCTGCTGTGCCGGGGAGAGCTCAGAGGATTCCTGACTCAAAAACTCTTTCACTGGTGGCAGAAAGACGGAGCCCAAGACTTCAAAATGCTTTCAGAAATTGGCTCCTGGCCCTTTGATTTGCTTTTGTTCTTTATGGCTTGAAATCTCCTCTAGAAGCTCCTAAACATGTATTTCCATATTGATTTGGGGCTCTCAGTAGCCTGAGCGTTGTCTGCGATTTTGAAACTGCAGAAGCTGGCAGGATTTCTCTTTTGATGACATGTGGGTGTGGGTGTGACTTGTACCAGGTCATGGCTACTATGACCACTAGGGCGTTTGGAGTCAGGAGAGAATCCTGGAGAGAGGCCTGCATTTAACCTTCGGCAGCTACTTACTTTCTCCAAGCCGCAGTCCTTCGTCTGTGAGATGGAGATAACCTGCCTCAAAAGGTTCTGTGTGGATCAGGAGAGGTACCGTTCGCACAGTGCGGACGTGGGGCTGGCACATAGTACGTGCTTGATAAACGTTAGCTACCTTTACTGTTGCCATCGGTGTGTGAGCCCTTCCAGCGATAAATAGATCTGAGACACACAGACCGGCATGATTCTGTCTGTGTCACTTTGGGTAAGTTAGTAGATAATGCGTTTGAGCCTGTTTCCTCTCTGTGAAAAACAAACCTGAAGTGACTGTTGTCCCTCGGGAAGGCTGAAGTTGAACTACAGTCAGGTGCCTGGGACAGAGTACGTGCTCAGCAAATGGAGGCTCCTTCCTTCCAACTTCCTTGGCCTGATCCTCTGACCTGGAGCTCGCAGCAGCCTGGACTCGGGGCAGGCAGGAAAGCCGGTGGACCAGCACCCAGACCAGACTCCTCAGGGCCTGGTGGCGGGGGGCACTTTTCCAACCGGATGACCCTGTTCACATGATAAGCAAAGGACATGTTTCTTTCTCCTTTAAATGGGTTTCATTTTAAGGAAACCCCTGATGTCCCATTGCTGCAGATAAGTGTTCTTCTCCTAGGGAAGTGTGGCATCAGACTTCCAAGTTCATCGTTGTCATTAAGGGATGTGTTAGACATGGAGTTTCCTTTCCCAGGTCCTCATCTGTGGTGATGTCTGTGTCCTCCAGAGTTTTCAGTGTGAAAATATTCTGGGTATCCTTCTTCCCTCCCCTTCCCTCTTCCTCCTGCATTTTTTAAAAGATGAGCAGTTAAAGCTTAGGGTTCAGGGGTCTGAACCAGGCTTGTGAGTATGGCCCAGGTCCCTGTCCTGAAGACAGTTATCCCCATCCGCCAGCCCAGGCCCCTCCCTCTCCCTCTTAACATAAACAGAACAGCTTGTATTCCATGTCTGAAGAGTAAACCTGCTGTCTGAAGTTTGCTTTAATATTTATGCGTTCAGCACTGCTGCCTGTTTTTGAGCTCCATCAAAGCCTTTATTATAAGAACATTTGAAAATGCTGGGGAAGTGGAGAATGGAGTTGATGTGTGCACCCTCTTTCTCACTCTCCCCAGCCGACTCACCCTCTTCTCTCCCATTCTCCCGCCACTCATAGTTCCCCCTCCATCTAGCATCTTTTTCCCGTACTCACTCTTCCCCTCTTAGACACACACACACACACACACACACACACGCAAAGAGAACTCTTCCCCAAGACCTCTGGGAGGAATCTGTTCAATATTTATAAACTGCTGCGGCAGCTATAATAACCAGAGGTAGCTGGCACCACCCAGATTTGCTCCAAATAGGATTCTCCTCTGGAAACAAAGAAGGAGTAGGGGTAAGGGGCAGAGGGCGCAGGGCACAGCTGGTGCCGGCTGCCAGTGGCAGTGGAGGAATATGAGGGCCTCGGCAGACCTGGCTCCGGGCCTGGCTCTGTGGCTGGCTTGCTGTGGGACACTGGCTGGTCACCTGCCCTTCAGAGTTGTCCTACATTTCTGAGAGCTCTGCAGTTCTGACATTCTGACCCGCTCCACATCTGGGGCCAGTGAGGCCCTTTCCCACAGGACGTGGCGTCTAGAGACGTACCCTTAGGAGGACTTTGTAGCCAGAAGCCCTGTGGGGCTGGACTGCTTTGGAGTACTCACAGAGCAGTGTTTCCCCCAGAGGATGGGGAGCAGCAGGGTGGGATGTTGCTTAGGTAAGAGGATGCCCCTTTGGGAACTGGCTCCCCCCAGCTCTTTTAGGTGCCTTTTTCACACACGTTTTGGGTTGAATTTCAGCTTCCCTGCTGTCCCGGACTTGGGGCGGTTGCCCCAGTTCTCTAACACGCCTCAGTTTCCTTGTCTGCAAACAGAGATGGCTTCTTTCCCTGCGGGATGGCCGCAAAGATCAGGCGAGCCGCCGGACGTCCTTGCCCGGCACATGCTGTGTGGGAGACACGCTGCACCTGCACTGTTCACAGCCCGTTTCTAGGGAACAGCTACTCCGGTGGTTTCGTCCTTCCCCACAGAGAGTGACGGGAGGCCGGCCGTCTGAGGGGTGCTCTGTGCGCTGCGGTGGCTTGTGCTTTCCAAGGCCTGTATCAGCAAGGGCGCTGATACAGACTTGGGTTTCCTTTACCGTGTGGGTCTCTAGAAAGAGATTAGGTCCCTACAGGGAAGCTGGCTTGACTTGGAAAATCACTGCCCCAAAGGGTCAGACTGTTTCTCCACTTCCCTCCCTCCTGGGTCTGAGAATACATTAGGAGAGCAAAGTGTTAGTTCAATCCATTAAGACTCCTGCTTCCAGACCATGCCTCTGGGGGTATTAAATGCTGTAATGGTCACTTCTGTCTCTCCTGGGGCAGCGACTAGATCATTCACACGTGAGTAAGAGATAGCATTTATGTAAAGCCCCGTAGCTGTCTCCGCAGCCCAGATCCTGCTCTCCCATCACCCCAGCCCTCTCTTTAAGAGGCCTTAATAGAAGGCATCACAACCATTTGCTAGTGGAGGTGATGGATGCATCTAACGGAAGAGGATGATTTCCAGGGGGAGACACACAGCTGGCACATGTCTGAATCCCAAATCCCGTTTTCCGGCACATGTCCAAAGTAATAAAGAGGAAGGAGGAAAAATGAAGAAGTGGCAGGAGCAGAATTATTCCCCAGCACGGGGGGGAGTGGGGGGGGAGCAGGGGAGGGGTTGCACACTCTCTTGTCTCTCCCCAGTCTTTGTCTGATTTGGATCAGCAGATGTTTTATTATGTAAAAGCTTCTTGCCCAGAGTTGTCTATTCTACCTGAAACTGCCCAGTCTGGGGAGCAGGGAGCGGGGCAGGGATGCAGGCCGTCACCCTGATCCACCTGCCCTGAGAGCCGCTTTACCACACCACACGGACGGCAGACTCTGCTGGGCGTTTAGCTAAAAGTAAGGCACACACACGCCTCTGCCTTCCTGGAACTCCCCACCTAGAGGGAGAGGAGAGCAAGTGCAGGGTGGTCCAGAAGTCAGGCCTGTGATGGGGACCCTGGCCTGAGGACAGGAGCCGGAGGAAGAGATGACCGGGCAGCCTTCGCAGAGAAGATGGCTCTTAAGATGGGCCTGCAGGGGTGCGTGAGGTTCCACGTGTGACATTGCTGGCTAGAGCCAAGGAGGCTCAGGGAAGGAACGAGTGTGCCTTGAATTTCGGTTATTTGCCAAGTACCTTCCCTACATTTTCAGAGGACACCCCCAAGGTCACTTAGGATGGTGCGCCAGAGACGGGTCCAAACCCAGCCCACCGCGTCACACCCCCTCCCCGCCGTGGGTCTGCGGGCAAGAAGAGTGCTGTCCTCCCTTCCTCTACATTCTGCGTCCCTGCTTCTGGACACGGGTCACTACAGGAAGCCCATCCATGCCCCGCACCCCAGTCCCTAAGTTCTACATCGTTTCTGCCTCGTAGCCCCCCTCCTCCTAAAACCAGGGTGACTGTGTAATTTGAGGGGATGCTTTTGAACATGAAATAGAGAGCTGGGGTAACGGGTAAGTCGGTCACGTGGTGACCTGCCCTGACACTCTGATTGTGTTCTCTGGACATCTGTCCTCACTGTCATCCTTGTATCCTCCTTCTTGGAGTATTTTCCTTGCCTTCCCGCTCTGACTGAAACCCACCTCTCCCAGGGGTGGGCCCTCTCTGGCACTGGCTGTTTTCTCCCACCGGAGGCGTGGGAGGCGCACCTCGAGATCCTTCTTTGTCCCACCAGCCCATTTACCTGAAACCCCCAGCTGTTTGAGCTCATGTCCGGGGACTGTACCTTGACCCCCCCCCTCGGTGCAGCGCCTGCTCCCCTCATCCTTCACTACTCTGTCATACCTCTTGGTGATGTGGGTATCTACATGTCTCTCTAGCACCCCGCCTCCAGCCTGTCTGTGAGTCCTGCTGGATCACCTTCAGAATGCATGTAAAATCGGAAGACTTCTCACCCCCTCTGTGACCTTCTTGGTCCCAGCCACCATCAAATCACATCTCCCCTTCTGCCCTTGTGCCCTTCGGGGCATCTCCCACACAGCAGCTGGAGTGAGCCGTCACTCCTTTGCTTACAGCCCTCCCACAGCCCTGGTCACGGGGGGAAGGCCGGAGTCCTTGCAGCAGCCCCCAAGGCCCTGTGGCCTGTGCCTGCCCCTTCCTGTCCCCAGTGCTGAGCTCCGGCCACAGGGACCTCCACACTCACTCCCCCCCCGGGCCAGGTGAGCTCCCCGCTCGGAGCCTCTTTGCCGCTCGCTCCCAGACGTGCCCACGTGAATTTGTTTCGGGTCTCCGATCAAATCTCCGTGAGGCCTTCTGACAGCCACCCTGTGTCGCTTACTTGTGGGCTGTTTCCCCCACTAGAGAGCAGAGATTTTCGTGTATTTTGATCATTACTTTATCCCCATTGCCTCAAATCGTGGTTCTCAGACTTGTGTGCGTTATCGTTACCTGGACAGCTTGTTCAGACGGACTCTGCTGGGGCTACCAAGTAGGTCTCGGTTGGCCCCCAGGTCTGCGTTTCTGACAAGTTCCTCCATGGTGCTGCCGCTGGTCAGGGCCCACGCTCTGACAAACGCTGGTCACGCAGGCGTCCGCTGCCTGTGCACTGAGTGACCACGTGAGTGAGTAAAGGGTGTGGCCGGGGAGGACTGGGAGTCGGCAAAGGTGACTTGGGTTCACTCATCACCTCGAACGCAAGACCGGTGAGTTTGGCCAAGGTGCCCCTGTGGCGGCCGTTAGAGGCATTAGAACAGCACGTGCCTCGGCAGGAGCCGGGATCTAGGGAGGGGTGCGGAGGGGCCCAGCCACGACGGAGCGCACCCCTCGCATCCATGCCTAACGCCGCCTTTGTCTCCCCAGAGTACGCGGAGAACATCGGGGACGGCCGGAGCCCGGAGTTCCGGGAGAACGAGCAAAAGCGCATCCTGGGCTTGCTGGAGAACTTCTAGAGACCCCTCGGCCCCATGGGGGCAGCATGGACTCTCTCTGGGCCTCCCTCCCAGAAAGTTTTTACACAGCTCAATGTGACTTTTGGACGAATTAAAGCTAGTTTTGGTAGCCCTGGCTGGCATTTTTTGTAGCAGAGCGGTATGCCGGTGCCGTTCACCCGGCACTTTCCAGCAGCCGTCATGGGACACAGCTGAGGAAGGTCAGTGGTTGGCCTCACTCTGCCAGTGAGGGGACTGAGGCTCGGAGAGCAGATCAGGGATAAAGCGGGTCAGCATAAAGCGACTGCGTGGCCGCCGTGAGGCCGCCAGCCTGAAGCTGGGAAGCTGGGGGGGGGGGGGGGGGCGCGTGGACCGGGGACCGCTGTGGGGCTGCCAACCCTGACACGAAGAGTGACGGGTAATGCCAGGCACGTGGCTTGTGCAGAAGCGCCCGTGGGGAGGCTTCCGGGGGCACAGTGGGGCCAGCCTCGGGGAGCACAGCCCCTGCAGCAGCATTTGGAAGCCCGGCCGCACGCCAGCACCACCGGTTGGGAGGGGAGCCTGAACAAATGTCCTCGTCCCCCACCCCCCCCCCCAGAACGAGGGAATCGGAATCTCGGGTGTGGCCCAAGTGCCGGTGTGGTTTTAAGCTCCCGGGCCGTTCGGCGCGTAGGACTGAGCACCGCTTCCGGAGAGCAAACAGGCCTCGGGTCCACCTGGCGGCTGTGGCAGCTCAGATGCCCGACTCTGCCTGCCTCCGTCCGCGCAGTAGGGGCGGCTCTGCCCATCTGGCGCCCGGGAGGGTGAACGAAGCCATCTAAGCGATGCTGGCTCCTTTTGTTCTTCCTCACACGGCTGGGGCTTCAGAATCGCCATTTCACCCGTTTCTCGGGGGTTGTGAGAAAACCGGCCTCCTCTGCGGAAGTCAGCGGTCCATCAGCGTGTTTTAGTCTGTCACACAGAGTAGAGTCCTCACGAGGGAGGAGGAGGAGGAGGGGGAACAACCAGCTCAGAAAAGCAGTATTTCGCTAAACCGAAGGGTCCGGCCCAGGGCGGCACACCCTGCCGGGGCCTGTGGCCAGCACCGACGGCCAGGCGGCCCGGCTCTGGCTTCTCACCGAACCCCAAGAGCAGGGCTCCAGGCCGCCGCCACCATCTGGCCAGAGCGGGCGTATGCCAGGGGAAACGCGGCCGCCCTTGCAGGCGGCCGCCTGAGAGGGCTCCGAATAAGACGGCGCCGGGCAGGCGGTAGAGCGTCGAGCGAGACGACCCCCGCCAGCCTGGCGGGGTGACACGCGGCGCGTCCGTCCTTACCGTGAGGCGGGCGTCCCACCTGAGAGGTGGCGGACGGCGACCGCAGGTCCTAGCGCAGAACCGGACTCGCCTTACAGGCTCGTGTCGGGTTTAGGCGTCTGGGTTCTTTTCATTTCCTTTCCCTCTAACGGCGGCGGCTACCGTGAATCGGACACCTGCTGTGTGCCGCTTGCTGCGCATCCGGTCTCTTACCGTGGGCCACGTCATTATCCCCAGTTTACCGAAGCCGAGACGAGGTCCCAGAGAGGGTGAGGAGCGTGTGCAGGACCCTGTGGCCAGTGAGCAGCAGCACCTACGTTCAGAGCAGGGTCTGCCTTAGCCCGCAGTCCGTGCCCTCCCCTCCACCAGGCTCTGTCTGGGAGACCACCACGATCACTGACAGACGGCACTCTTCATCCCGCTGGCGGCATGCGGTGGGATGGATTCGGAGAATAGAGCACGTCCGGGTATAAACTACAGAATCATGGGCTTTCTGAGCTAAGGATGGTACTTCAGGGAGCATTAGTCCTTCAGCTTTCCTTTGTTTCTCAAATTGTGTTTGTTCTCAGCCAGGTATTGCTCGTACGTGGTACAGAAGTTCCAAATCTAACAAAAAGCTTTGCAGGGAAGAGTCTCCTCTCCCATCTCACGACCCCTGGGCCTCCCTTTCCCAGGGGGCAGCCGCGGTTACCTGGTCGTCCATCCAGAGCAGTTCTGTCCAGCAGTTTCCAGCCGCCTTCTCCCAAAGCTCCAGGTTTCCCACAAGCACGTCAGCCGCCAGCATAGAAGGGGGTGGAACCTGGGGGGCTCGATCAGTTAAGCGTCCGACTTCGGCTCGGATCGTGATCTCGTGGTTCGTGGGTTCCAGCCCCGCATCGGTCTCTGTGCCGACAGCTCAGAGCCTGGAGTGTGCCTCGGATTCTTTCTCCCTCTCCCTGCCCCTCCTCCTCTCGCATTCTCTCTCTCTCCCTCTCTCTCTCTCTCTCTCTCTCTCAAAAATAAGCAAACATTAAAAAAAAATTTTTTAAGAAGAAGGGAGGGTGGGTAGGGCTCTGGGCCACTCACACTGCTTCACCTACGGTCGCTCCTCTCCCCCTTGCTTCCTGTATGGAGGGGTGCCTCCTGAGGTCTTGTTAGACAAGTCCCTCTGCTAACAGCAAGTTTGAACTCCTGCTTTCACCTTACAAATGGGGACATGGTCCCCCTCCATCAGTCTGGTGACAGGAGGGCTTGTGGGGAACAAGAGGTATATAACCCCTTAGGATTCAGAAGCGGTTATAGTTCAGAGGTGCAGGGGTCAAGGAGACGGGATGAGGAGCCCTCTTGACCCTCTACTTTCTGATTTTAACAACCCACCACCCAAGGCTAAGTAAGAAAAGCTTTGAATGAAAACAAGGTGAAGATCCTCATCACTGACCTTGCCAACCCATTGGCTCCTGGGGTGTGGTCCTACCTCTTCCATCTGCTGAGGCTGAGACCCTGTCTGCCTCACCAAGCAGCCCTACCCCTCCGGAAGGACTTCTCGGGCTTCCAGTAAAGGCCACCCTGGCCCTGCGGTTCTGAACTTGATTCTGTGTCTGCCGGCTGTGGGGGCTTCCAAGCTCTTGCCTTCAGACCAGGCTCCCCGTGGCCATCCTTGCGCCCATAGCTGAGTGGTACCAGCCCCTCGCGTCCCAGCAGGACAGAACGCCCTTTCCTATCCAAACATGGCAATAAGGTAGCCCTTAAGCAAAATTAGCCAGAATTTCTTCACGACGGAAGTGAGGATTTCACATACCTCTTCCTTCACAGCTTGCTGCTCTCTTTTAGTGGTTAGCACGCCTGAATTCAGTGGCAGCAAGATGGGCCATGTGTAATTTAAAGAGATTTGCATGCAGGCCGCATTCCTCCTTTATCTGCGGGGGGAAGTGCTTTGTCAGGGAAGCTGGGAGCCACCCTTCAGTCACCCCCACAGCAGCGCCGGTGCCCAGGTGGCATCTTCTGTCATTACCAAGAGCATCGATGTAGTGTCAACAGGGAGACGAGACTCCCTTTCCTCAAGGCAAAAACTTCTTGATTAGATTTCCTTACCCAACAGTAGAGGTAAGAGCAGAGCCACATTTTTCAATCTGCCTTCCTCCTTGGTACTCACGCAAAGTGGTTGGTGCCTCAGCGGTGGGCCCTCCCGTCTTTCTGTGCTGAGGAAAAGGCAAGTGATCTCCAGCCACCTTTTCCTTGATAAGGTGACACGTGCCCTCGGTATAAACTTCAGAAGGTCCGTAAGGGTATCCGGGGTGTGGATCACGCAGCTGCACCCCCTGTCCCCCAGCGCCCCTCCCCGGAGGCCACCCCCTGCTAAATAGCTAGAATATCCTTTCGGGGACGTGTTTTCGAGTGAGTGAACGTACTTAATACAGAGGGTAGCATAGCCTGTTCTCTGCCCTGCACCTTGCTTTTCGCTCTGCAGCCACCAAAAGCACACAGCACCCCCCCGCCCCCCGCCACCCTCGTGGCCCTGCCGAATTTAACCACGCGCATGGACGTCTAGGTGTCTCCGATCTTTGGCTAAGACAGTGCTGCAGTGGACGTCCTTGCCGAGAACGTCGTTCCGCACGTGTGTGCCTTTAAATTCCCAAGCAGAATCGCTAAGTCAGAATGTGCATTTTCCACCGTGATGCGTATCGCCACGCCGCCCGCCCTCCACGGCCCGCGTGTGCGCGCGCCGCCCCGCACCCTCCCCCACGCAGCGTCAGCCCTCGTGTCTCTGCCCCTCCGACGGCAACGGTGTTTGTTGTCTTCATCTGCCTTTCTCTTCCGAGCGAAGTCATTTAGTGTTTCAGAAGAATGGATTTATCGCGTGTGTGCCGTGTATCGGCTAATACTCATCCGGCTCTTTCTATGAGCTCAGTACTTCGCTCGAATTAGCTCATCCAACCCTCAGTTCCTCAGGGGCGGGGTACTTTTATCATCAGCCTCATTTCACAGACCCGGAATGACAGGGTCAGTGGCTCACAAAGTGACAGAGCTGGGCCGGGAACGTAAGCAAGCTGGTTCGGAGGCCCACGCTCCTGACCCCGGAGCCGCACGGTGTCCCAACCGACTGGCAGGGAAGGGGCTCAAGCGGGGCTGGGGAGGTGGCTGCGGGTGGCTGGGAAGCCGCCCTGTCCGCGCAGAATGCACTAGAAGCAGAGGCCTTCAGCGCGGCTGTGCAGGAAGCCCCAGAGAAGCCGCCCATCGACAGTCTCCTGACTGAAGCCCCATCTCGCTCTCCCTCTCGCTCTCCCTCTCTCTCTCTCTCTTCCTCTCCATAGAGAGGGTGAGCAGGGGCCCTGCTCCCTGAGCCCCTCACGCCCACATCGGAACAGGTGCTGCAGTGCTCGCCTGCGTGGGGGCCCCGGCGCGGGTCTGCTGGCTGGGGATGGGCAGCCGTGTGAACGTGGCCCTGGCTGCTCTACCGTGGGAAGAGGGAAGTCCAAGAAACTTCTGGAAGGTTAGGCTTTCTCTCTGCAGTAATGGGGAGGAGGAGCCGCCTTTAAGCAGCTTGTATAGCGAGGGTCCTTGCTCACCTTCCCCGTCTACCCGCCTCCACCTGTCCACTGAGCTTGAACCCCTCCCTCTCCACCCCCCCAACCCGTGTTAGGTGTCACTGCCTCCTTCCAGTTATCTCCCAGGGCGTGTCTGCTGCGCACCTGCTCGGTGCCGGGCCCCGTGCGGGGCGTGGGGGGCACACACCCCAGGCTGAAAGGCAGTGTTAACTCCCCACGGTCGCCCAACAGGGCGTCA
The DNA here is from genome assembly GCF_022079265.1 of Lynx rufus. Lineage (NCBI taxonomy): Eukaryota > Metazoa > Chordata > Mammalia > Carnivora > Felidae > Lynx > Lynx rufus. Next base: position 21,790,119 of record NW_025814896.1, on the reverse strand, counting down.
CAAAGGAAGCAGTGGTGAGCTTCAAAAGACGTGAGGGACAGAGCGGGACCCCAAACATGGCAGGAGGGATCAGGAAAGACCGGACACCGCACCATTATCTGTACCTTGAGTGGCATCCACGGGGGTCTTAGGATGGCCGTGAGTCTCAAAACACAAGAGGTAGAAAGTCATTCGAGGCAGAGGGAAGTGCACAGGCAAAGGGACGGGGGCCGGATAAAACACGGGAACTTTGGGGATGCCCCGACGACCCTGGGGTCACCAGGGCACAGGTTCAGTGAGCTCCTGGCTGTGACAGAACCCAGCAGAGCCACGTGCGTGTTGCTTCCCTGTGCTTTCTGGGAGCTTGGGCTCCTGTCCGGTCACAGAGCTTGTTCCTCGACTTCCTCCAGGCTCTCCCAGTCCTCAGATGCTGGGGAAACCGACCCTGACCCCTGCAGCAAGATCCGGCCTCGCAAGTTTGTTCCAGGGGGTACCCAGACCCCAGATACGGTGGTAGTAGCTGTTCAATGAGCCAGGCCACCGGGTCTAAGGCAGCGGGAAGGCCGTGGGAGGCCTCCGGAGACGCTTTGCCGACAAGCGGCTTTGCTCTGAAGCTCCAGGGAACAGATGGGAAAAGCCACCAGAGGTGGGTCTGCGGAAGCCAGGGCCAAGGTCTGGCCACAGCCGAGGAAGGCTCTAGCCTGGCTCCGGCTCCTGGAAATGCTCGGGAACAGAAGGGCAGGACGTTGAGCCCCCTGGTGCAGCCTCCATGAGACAAGAGCCTGGCCCCTCCCCCTCTTGGAGTCTCGGCTCTCCTTCATTCCAGGACTGAGTGAGAGGGTCTCTGAGACGTCAGCCTGTGGAAATCCACAGCGGCGGCCAGCTCAGGGTACCCAGGTGATCATTCGCCACTCCCCCCCCCCACCCCATCATTGACTAAACACCCACCATAAACTATGTGGGGAACAAGACAGACATAGTCCCTGGCCTCAAGGAGCTCCCATCCTCGTGGGACAGACCGGAAGACACTAAACACGTAAACAAATGCACAGGCTGAGTACCGGGTGTTATGAAAGAGCAAACACCACGCACAGACTAGCAATGGGGACCACTGGGTGGTCTGAGAAGTCCTCTTTGATGAAGTGCTTTTGAGCTAAGCTCCGAACGCCATCAAGGAGCCCGGTGGCCCGAGCGAGCTGGAAAGAGGGTCTAAGCAGAGGCACGGATGCAAAGGTTTTGAGGCAGAGGGAGCACCATCGTTCTCCAGAGAATAGCCAGAAGAGGCCATGGTGGCTGGACCCAGGGGTGAGGCAGGGGCTGCCGGGGGAGAGGGCCAGAGAGGTGGGCAGGGGCCAGAACTTGCAGGGCCCTGAGGACCGCGGAGCAGTTTTGGCAAAGAAGGAATGTGATCTGATTTTGGAAAGATCCCTTTGCTTGGTGGAGGGCTCGCGGCCAACAACAGCGTGTCAGCAGGGACCCCAGGAGGAGGCTGGTGCGGGCACCCAGGGAGGCGGTGCCGGTGCCGTGGACCAGGAGGAAGTGGTCTGTTAGAGACGAGATCTGGGACACACTGAGGCAGAGCAACGGGTCACCGTGCAGAGAGGGGCCCCTGCCCCAGGGGCCTTTGCCCAGAACCGAGGGCTGGGACCGACTTCACGGCCCAACCAGAGTCGGGTGGGGCCGGCAGAGAGAGCTGCTCAGTATATAAATATCTTTAATGAATAAATAGAAGTGCTTTTAGGGCTGGCGGAGTCGTATCATTTCCACCTGCCGTAAAATTTCATTAGAAAGCAGGCGCTGCAGGGGGAGAGGAATGGCTGTAATAAACCTGCCCGCCCACCCCCAGGCCCTGCCTCCACTCGGGGCCCGCTCAGCCCCCCTCCCTGGAGAACCCAGACCCAGGCCTTGCTGGGGCCCCGGAGAAGTCTGGTCCCTTCCTGCCCCAGCCCCACAGCGAGAACAGCCAAGCAGCAGCCGTGGGCCGGACCACGTGGCCACCGGAAACCGGGGGCCTCGCTCCCCTTGGGAATCAGACACACAATTCCCGCCCCTGCCTTCAGCCCCTCCCCCCGGCTACCGGGGGCTTCGCCCCCCGCCCACTGATACAGATCAGATGGGCTTCAGAGGAGGCGGGAATCAACAGTTGCTGACATCCAGGAACAGCAGAGCCGGGGGCGGGGGGCGAGGAGGCAGGGAGCGGACCTTGGGTCAGATAGTTTTACAAATGAGAAAACAGAGGCCCTGAGAATGTAGGTGACTGTCCTGAGGTCACGCGGGATCAGCAGATCCAGCCCTCCCGAACCACCGTAGTGTCGGCAACATTATTTAGCACCAACTGAATGCCTGGCTCTGTACCGATCGCTTGGTGGGCACCATTTCACGGACTCCCCGCTACATTCCTGTGATGTGGAGACCAGCACCGTACCATTTTGCAGATGAGAAGCCTGAGGCCCAGAGAGCCGTGGGATCAAGGTCACCCCCTCAGTTAGTGCCAGCCAGATGAGAGTCTGTCTCCACCCTACCACGGCAGCCTTTTTCTGCTTTATTCAAGGGTCCTGGGTCTGGGATTGTTTTTCTTGAGACTTTCCAAAGAGGGAGGGGGTGGAAATTTGCCTGAGTGCCTCCTACGCCCCAGGGAGTCTCTGAACTGAAAGCCGCTGTCCCCAGCATCTTGCTGCGTCCCTGTAGCATCTTCCAACGTTGCCATGCTCACCTCTAGTTTACAAACAAGAAAAGGACGCACAGAGAGGTCAAAGAAGTTGTCCAAGGTCACACAGCTGTGTCATGATTGCCTGCTATTCTCTCAAACAACTGGGGATCCTCAGGGCCCTCCCTTGGCCCCACTGCCACCCGCCCCCAGCAGATGGTTCGAGGCCAGGAAGCCTGGCCAAATGGACGGGCACAGCTGGCACCCTGCCTGAGCCCGCGGTTATCAGTTAAGCTCATTAAGTGGCCGTGACAGGACACGGCCTGGGCCAGCTGCCTTCCCTCCTCACCTCACTCCAGCCCTCTTGGGAGCAAGGCCCGAGGACAGCTTCCTGCTTTTACCAGCTGCAAGCAGACGTCTCTCTGTCACTGAGCAAGATTGCAAGATGCGCAAGCAAAGCTTCACCAGGCTGGCCCGTGGACCAGTGAGCACCGGGAATGGGTGCTGGAGACAGGCTTCCCGGGTTCAAATCCAGCCCTGCTCCTCCCCAGCTGTGTGAACCGGGTGAGTCACTACACCTCTCTGAGCCTCGTTTTCCTCATCTGTAAAATGGGGAGATGGTGCTCTACGATACTACTCGCCGTCTAGACCTGCGACAAGCTGATTCGTAGAAAGTACTTGACCAACCATTAAGTGCCGACCAGTGGTCAAACCATCATCGCTGACATCCTTATGTTTCCGTATCTTCTCATCCTTTTCTTTTCTTACTAGACTGTAGGCCGATTCGTCTTTATTTATACCTTCCAGAATGAATGAGCAAACCCAGGACGGCGTCAGTCCTTCCGTCAGCACACGCCCGCACCAAGGTCCTTTAAGAGCAGAGAGTGAGCAGTGTGCCCGCATACAACAGGTGCTCGCTAAGGGACTGGGGTGTGGAACCAAAGTGCCCCGGGGTGGACCTGATCAACTGTGCAGCCACTGCTTACGGCCTCACTGATGCTCCCTCGCCCCAGGCCTCTGTCCGTGTGTTCCTGCCCTGTGACCTGCCTCACTCTCCGCTCTGATTCTAGCCCGGGCCCAGACGCCTCCCTCCCCGGGGGCAGGAGCACAGGTCCTGTTCTCAGGGGCTCCCAGCCTCCTGGGAGAGACAGAGGCAGATACACCCCTCGTCGACCAGAGCATGACAAGAGAGGTCCTGAGAACCCCACGCACCCTGCCCTCAGCCGTGAGCCCCCCCCCTTCCTCGTGCAGCCCCTCTCTGCACTCTCTAGGCCCCCCGTGAGGCTTCTTCTCCAGACCTGCCCTGTGAGCGGCCTGACGGTAGGGGGCTGCTTTTCCCCCATTTCTGCACTGAGTGCCCAGCACGGGGGCCGACACCCAGCGGGGAGCCCCTGCAGCATTTCCTCAGCAAATCTTTTCTGAGCACCTGCCACGTGCCCGGGCCCCACGTGCGGCTGTGGGGATAGAGAGCAAGCAAGGCTCCTTGTCCTGCAAACCAGCAAGGCGGCTCCAGACGGCACTGGGAGCCATGCAGAAAATAAAAGAGAGGGACTGGAAGGAAGGGTAGCTACTCTGGTCTGGATGGCCAGGGAAGACCTTTCTGAGGAGGTAATGCTGGAGTTGAGACGGGATGGACAAGCAGAGCAGCTGCCAATGGAATGGGAATAGGATTCTAGGCAGAAGGAATAGCGAGTGCAAAGGCCCTGGGGCAGGAGTGTGATTTACATATTTAAGGAACAGCCGGGTGCCTTGTGAGTGGGGAGAAGGAGGAGATGAGTTGGCTGAGGTGGGCAGGGGGCAGGCTATTCTAGGCCTTGTTAGCCACAGTGAGGAATTTGGACTTTCTTCCACACACAGTGGGAAGCCATTGGAGGGTTTTAAGCAGAGGAGGGAACCGATCACAGGGAGTGTGCATGGAATATAATGACTGAGTCAAGGAGGGAGGGAGGGGATGGGTGGAGACGCCACCGCGGATGCAGCAGGATGTGCTGTCCTTATTCTCAAGTCCCTTCTGGCCCACTGGAGGGGCCGACACCTAGCCCGGGCCCATGGTGGTCAGAGCAACAGACACAAAAGTGAGTCAGGGTGGGAGCGGTGGTTCTGGGAGCATCTGAACTGAGTTATGTCTTGGGAGTCCCTGCGGCTTCCGGGAGGAGGCGGCCGCGGCCCAGGGATGAACAGACAAGCGGAACTTCACCAGGTAAGAAGATGGGAGGGACTCCCAGGAGAGGCGACCAGAGGGGCAGAGGCAGGAAAGAGCCCGGCTCTGAGCTGGGGGCCGTACAGACCCAAATCCCATCGTCACTACAACCCTGCGAAGGCCAGGCTGCCATTCCCATTTTATAGATGAGAAAACCAAGGCTTGGAAACCGGAAGAGGCTGGATGGCCACACAACTATCCTGGGTAAGAGCAGAGTCTTGACCTCGAAGCCCAAGAGTGGTCAGCAAAACGTATCCCAACATTCTTGTGGGTGCTGGGAGTCCACATGGCAGACAGGAGAGAGGATACTGTCAAAGATACACACACAGACACACACACACACACACACACACAGGGCATTGCTGAGCAGTTCCTTCTCCCTGGGGTATCACGGAGGACATCATGGAGGAGGTGGCATTTAACTCAACCATGAAGGGTGGTGAGCTTTTGAGGGGCGGAGAGTTGGTCAGGGGAGGAGGTTGCAGAGGGAGGAGGCTGGCAAAGGCCCGGAGGGAGGAAGCACACTGAGCAAGTGCTGGGTGAGTAGGCAGGGGAGGAAGGAGAGAAGGCAGTAGAAAAAGGGGGCCGGGAGATGGGCAGGAGTCAGAGTGGGAATGCTCAAATGCCAAGGCCAAGCGTTTGTACTCTGTTTGGAAGGCCCAGAGGGGTCCCGGAAGGACTCTGAACCTTTAAGAGGCAGGTCGCACGGACGAGTCTGAAAGCCCCTCCTGTTTCGTGAGTGAAGGATGGAAGCGGGTAGGTCAGGAGGCTGCAAGGTCAGGAGAGGGGGCTGGTGCTGTGGTCCAGGCAAGCCTTGGTGGTGGCTTCAAGCAGGGCTCTGGCCTCGAGGGCGGGGAGGAGAGGGCATATTTGAATGCTATTATGGAGTCAGAGTGGGTTGGACTCGGTTGGGGAGGGGATTGGCTCCCCGGGGGGTCAGTTAGCTTGGTCACCTCGCCTGGCCAGAGACCAAAGGCATTCCTTCATCCGTTGGCCCACCTCTGTGAGCACCTGTCCACCCACCCACCACTCATCCCTCCTCCCATCCAGCCCGCATCAGTGTCCTCCTTGGGCCGGTCCCTCTCTGTGTTTGGGTCTAGGGGATGGGAACGTCCGCCCTGGTCCCTGACCCTCTGGAGCACTTAGCGGTCTAATGTCCACTGTGACAAGAGGCCGTCCCAACCCAGCATGCGGCACACGTGTAATCAGGGAGACAAAGCGCAGCGGAGGGGGTGGGGGGACCAGAGGGAGGATGGGGACTCAGCACAGCCCAGCCCCACCTCCGGACGGTGAGTTGGCAATGTCCTCATCCCAAATAAAGGACGGCACGTTATTAGCGTTATTAATTATCATTAATCTAATTAAATGGCAATTACAATTAAGAACACAGTGATAAAAATGCCACCTTGGATTGAAATGCATCCATGAATGATCTTCCACGAGCTCCGCCCACTCCCCACTGCAGGTGACCGGCCGGCCGACCCTCGGGATTCAGAGGGTTCGCAAAGTCCCACTCCCCTTGTTGTACAAATGGGAAAACTGAGGCCCAGGAAGGGGACATGACGGGCGCTCGGTCACCCCCCCAAGTCTGTGGCAAAGGCAAATTCAAGCCAAGGAGCCCAATACCAGCCCGCCTCCCAACTCACCCCATCCCTAACAGCCTTTTTTTTTTTCCCTAGGAAAAACAGCTGTCAGAGGCAGCCATCCTGTTACCGATTAAACAAGGCAAATTCTATCGGAACAGAATCAGAGACACCCCTGGACACCTAATTACACAGTCTGGAACGAGAAACACGGGCAGGGAAATAGGAATATGAACAAACAGTGCGGCAGGCAGCAGCGTGCCCTCCCCTTCGCCAGACGCTGTCATCTCCCCGAGGCCTCCAGACAGGAGGACAGGACGCATCTCCTGATTCTTGAGGAAGGTCCGTGCTCCCAGGATGGGGCTCCCCAGCTGTAGTGAGCCAGGCAGAGCCCCCCGCCCCCACGTGTGGCGGCCAGCCAGGGCTCCATGACAAAAGGGCGTGCGGGCTGGAGCCCGTGGAGAACAGGTGTCATTCCAGGTCTCCAGCCTGGCCAGTTGGCAGTTGGGGCAGTGAGATGGGGCAGGGCTGGGCTGGAGCCACACTGGGCTCCGCTTCCCCGCTGGAGGGCTGTCCCAGCAGGTCCTGTCCAGGGGCAGTGCTAGGCGCAGGGCCTGGGCCTGGCCATCCCCCTACCGTGAGACCCTGCGATTTTAGATTCAGCAGGATGGTGAGCAGGTGAGCACAGGGTACCTCTCTGATTCAATCTCCAGGTCCCCCACGTCGACAGGCACCAGGGGAGACACGAGTGACCGGCTGAATTCAGCATTCGTTCCGCCGTGTTCATTGAGCATCCCCCCACCCGGTGTTAACTCTGGGCTCGCGGAGACAGGCATGCACAGAGCAGAGATCGCTGCTCTCGAGGAACTCGTGCGTGGGGGGCCCCAGACACGGAGCAAGGCAGACCAATTAGAGGAAGAGAACCAAATGGCATCGCTTCAGATGGAAATAAGTGAGGTGACGAAAACAAACCAGGGGATGGAAGAAAGAGCAAGTTAGAGAGTGGAGTGGGGGGCTTCTTGACCTAAGATGGTTCTCCCTGGAAGGCCTCTTTCGGGGATGTTTGCGCTGAGACTTGAACAGTGAGCAGGGGGCAGCCAAGGGCAGAGCTGGAGGAACATTCCAGGTGAGTGCAAGCCGGCCGAACCAATGGCTGAGTATGTGGGCGAGCGAGTGGGAGCAGAAGGGGGTGGGCTGTGTGGAGACCAGCCTGGAGCTGGCAGGTGTCCCCTTGCTCTCCGCTGCAGGGGGCTGTGACCTGAGGGCTCATAGGCTCCTCTGAGTCCCTCCATACCACACCATGCACTCAGTGTGGGGCGTCCTTCCCGCCTCCCTGCCGACCCCTCCCCGCCCCCAGCTCCGCCCACACCACCCCCACGAGGGACCTCTTCTAAGGTGACTTTGCTCATTATTTATTGTTAGTATTATTGGTGTGCCATTAATAATCATTACCCCTCACCTTCCTCCCGGCTTTAGTCTTTCCACCACTGGTTTCCGCCCTCAGCATTGGCCAAGGAGCCAAAAACAAGTCCCTGGGCTTTCCGAGTTCCAGGTTGTCCATCTCTGAATGGAGAACGTGACACCGACCCATGACTCGGGGCTCTGCCTCTTCGAGGCCTTGGAATCTGATTCCGGCCTCCATGCCTTGCGACCTGGAATAAGCACTGCCCCCCCCGGGCCTCCTTTTCCACCGCCCGGCGGGGACAGGGACAGTACCTCGTATCCCTCCACCGTGTTGCTTCCCACGCACTGGCCGCTGACTTCACACAGGCAGCCGTGCACAGCGGAGTTAGTGCAATGACCTCGACCACCCGCTTCACAGGCACAGAAACTGGGCCTAGGAGGGGCCATGTGGCTTGGCCAAGGCCACGCGGCCAGTAAGTGGTGCAGCGGGATTTAAACTCAGGGCCCGGCTGAGATTAGACAGGAGTGGGGTTTCAACCCGAATTTGCTGCTTCCGGTGGCTGTGTTGTGGTTATGTAAGAACACGTCTTTGTTTTAGAAAATGCACCACTGAAACCTTCGCAGGTGCTGGCTTATCACATACTCGCAACTTTCCCGTAAGTTGAAGATGAGTTCAAGTTTTTAAAGATGTAAAACGTCCCAGCTATTGAAACGAAAACCAAACAAAGCCTGTGATCCTTCCACTGGCTCAGTGTAACTGATGGGGACGCTTTTTGTATTCACTGCCGCCTGCAGGGAGGGTGATGTTATTTTACCCCTGACTTTGCAAACGGAAACAGAAGCACAGAGTTGTCTAGTCATTCTCGGGGGCCACACAGCAAGTGGCAGTGTGCCTGCCCACCTGGTGGGGTGGGAAGACCAGAGACAAGGAAACATGCAGGAGGCTGGGTGTCCTGGCAGAAAGGGGTGCTGGATGGCAGGGCACTGGGCCAAGTGGCACCCCCCACCCCTGCCCTTTAAAGTCCTCAGCCCTCACTGGAAGGGGAGGGGAGGGGAGCCCGGCTCCCAGCCCCGGGTCAAGGGCTGATTGATCTTCCACGGTCCCCGGAGCCAGTGCCCACGTCCGCACCTCGAGCTGCTGCGTGTTTTCTTGTCTCTGATTGTAAACAGATTTGACTAAAGAGGTAAATTAGAAGTTAATTAGAGGGAACATGATTGATGAGGCAGTTTGCCGTGATTGGGAGGCGTGGAAAGGAGGGGGCTCCCTGCACGGAGGTGAGGGAGGAGGGGTGCAGGAGGAAACAGTCACCGGCCCGTGGATGTTGGGCGGGGTGGGGCACCCAGCAAGGTGAGGGGCTTGCTCAAGGCTGCCCTTTCTCTTAGGCTCCGGGGTCAAGGCCAGGACGCCCCGGGCACGAGGGTCCGGGTGGGTACCCCACAGCACCCTGCCACTGGCGACCAAGCGCTTGTTGCACTCTGGGGACGAAGCAGCCAACCTGCCCTGTGTTTGGCCAGAACTTCTACCCTGGCTCGCAGGCCGGGCTGGGCAAGGTGCTGGTGCTTGTCAGACACGGACGTGGCTCCAGGCCCTGCGCATCCTCTCAAAACCTTGCTGTTGCTCCGTTTTCTAGATTAAGCACCCTGAGAGATTCAGAGAGCTGAAGCAACTTGCCCGAGGTCACACAGCTAATAAGAACAGAGCTGAGACTGACCTCTGGAGCCTGTGCCTTTCTGAATTCCAGGCTGGGTGCCCAGTCATGGGTCCAGCTGCCCAGGCGGCTCCTCCCGATGGCACCCCTGCTTACACGCCTCCAGCGGTGGGGAGCTCACTTTCTCCCAAGGCAGCCTGCTGGCGGCAGGACAGCTCTGGCTGGGGGAACGTTTGTCCTTGCGTGGACCTAGTCTAACTACTTCCAGGGCTCTGCCCCCTGCCTCCCTCCTTCACATCCCCACACAGAGACCCCCGGAGCAGGGGAGGGGAGCCTTCGAGGCCTCGCGCCATGCCCTCGTTCTCCTGGGGAAACTGAGGCCCAGAGGGGGACCGAAACACCAGTGACACAGGGACCTGGTGTCACGGCAGGGTCCACACTCCCCCATGTCTGAAATACAGCCATCAAGCCCCGCCGGTACCCGCATCCTCTACTCCCCAGGCCACTACAGATCTTCATCCATCCATCCACTATTTCCCTCCCTTCTTCATTCAGCGAGATTTCTGTGGCCCTACTATGTGCCGGTCTTAGAGGATGTGGAAACGAGGAAGATCCGACGTTCCCCGGGAGGTGCTCACAGCCCAATCACTGTGGCTGCAAAGGAGAGGGCGAGGGGCTGGGAGAGCCCTGAGGGGGAGAGTCGGCCCCTCCAGGAACTGGCACGGAGCAGAGCTCTGGAAGAGGTGCCAGCAGGTTCCAGGCGGAGGGAAGTGTGGTGAGAGGGGGCGTGGTGCATTCCAGAAACCGCCAGAAGGCCAAATGGCTGGAAGCGAGAGTGAGGGGGAGCTAGTGGGAGGCGAGGTCACATGAGGAAGCTGTTTGGATTTTATTCTAAGCAGTTGAAACCATCTAGGGCTCTAAGTGGGGGAGGATGATGGGATTTGCATTTGGAAAAGCGCTCCTTTCTGGTGGGGTGTGGGTGGGCACAGGGGACACAGGAGGCTGGTGAGAGATGGGCGCCCACCCGCGAGCATGGAGAGCTTGGATGGTGGGAGATGTTCGGTGGGCAGGGCTTAGGGACGGATTCGATCTCTGGGCGCAGGATGGGTGGGGGCTGGGGGTGGGGCACGCCTGAGACAGGGAAGCCTAGAGCAGGGCAAGACTTGAGGGGACGAGCCGAACTTGGGGGGGAGGCAGGTTGGGTGTGAGGGGCCGCTCAAGAGGAGGTGTGGCGTGGACAGGGCGACGCCTGGGTCAGGGCTGGTGAGGGCCACAACCAGATGTGTCAGTCCTCCCGATGCTGACCGTGTGCAGTCTGCGGGCCCGTCCCATCCTGATGCGCCCTTCCCTGGTCAGCGGGTCAGCGTCCCTCCTGAAAGAGGCAGAGGAGTCTGGGGCAGGGACACGGCAGACTGGAGCTGGAGAGAGCAGAACAGGGCAAACCATCTCCTCCCTTGTTCTAGACTATATGCCCCTGTTAATGCTACCAGTGGGCACACGGCCTGGCCAATGGCCTCGGCCCTACTGTTGTCAGTGGAGCCGAAGCCTCAAGGCCCACCCTGACTCTCAGCTTCCCTCACGCCTCCGACTTCTCCAGACCTGAATCGGAGTCCACCTGGGGAACATCCACTGAATCAGACCAGTCACCCAGGAAGTTGGGCCGGAGCCAGAGGGTGGCAAATGATTCCCTTCTGCCATTCCTGAGCCTGTGCCTGCCATGCGTCAGTGTGTGGTGGGTGTTTAACTCGTACAACAACGCTTTGGGATAGACTCGGTTTTTATTCCCATTTTAAAGATGAGGACACAGAGGCTCAGAGTGGGAAGGGCTCCGGGTCACACGACCCAGAGGAGGTAGAGTCGGGATCCAAACCCAGACCGCAGCATGCACTCAGGGCAGTCAGCCAGCTGCCTGCCTCTTCGACGATCAGCTGGGCCTTCCCACCTCGTGAGGTGGAGCAGGGTTGGGAGAGAGCCCCTGCTCAGAGGCAGTGGGGCCTCGCACACCCTACCCAGTTGAGGGGGAACAGGAGCACCGGAGGAAGCAATGACGACTCTAGAAACTACCTGGCTAGCTCCTGGCTTTCAGACTCCAGGGACCAGGGAGGCAGGAGCAGGGAGATGCTGAGGCCAAGGCTGAGCTGGGGCCCAAAGGTCACACACCTGACCTTTGGCCAGAGGTGGCCTCCTTGGGGGCATAAGCCTTCCAGCTCCACCCCCGTCAACGCTGGGGCTTCTGGTTCCTCTGGCTGAGAGTGCCCAGTGGGACACAGGGTGAAGGGCTATGATGGAAGGGGTGCGGCCCCGGGACCCAGGCCTATGGATGCCTGTCCCTGGGATGTGTGGCCTCCGGAGTCTGTCCTTCCCTGGGCCCCAGTTTTCCTACCTGTACCATGAGCTAGTGCAGTAAGATGGGATCCATAGATTATCCTAGAGGGAGTGAAGACAATTGATGGCTAACATTTACTGAGCCTCTCCTGGGTGCCAGGGGCTGAACAAGGATCTCTCACGCATCTCTGACTTAGTTTTGTGAAACCCAGTAAGACAGGGATCGTAATCTCCACGTTAGAGGTGAGGAAACTGAAGCTCAGCATCGTTGAGTAGGTTTCCGAGGACCACACAGCAGGGATGGGGTGGGACCAGGTTCAAGCCCGCCTCCGTCCGGCTTCAAGCGAGGCCCCCGCACGGTCATGCGCACGTGCGTGAACACGGGTGCCCAGCCAGGGCCAGACCTGCCGGAGTTTGGGGCAGGCCGTATTTGGGGAAAGGCATGGACAGAAGCGCGGGGAGAAAAGCGCAGTGAGTCCAGGTGGAAGTGAGCAAGAACGAACAAATGTGCATCTCTGGCCAAGTTCCCTGACCTCTCCAGTCTCCGCTTGCCCGTCGTAAGACAGGGAGAATCATTGGTCCCCCATCCGGGGCTGTTTCAGTGAGACGATCTGCTGAAAGCCAGCACAGTGCCTGCTTGTTAAATGGGTGCCAGAATTCTATGTCCTGTGCTCTTGCGGACAGCCCTGGGGTTAGGGGAGAGGGAGTACACATCTCTCAGACGAGTAAACTGAGGCTCAGAGAGGCGAGGAGACTTGCTTGGGATCCCGTGGATTAGGGTTTGGGCCCGATGGGCAAGCTCTCACCACTGCTCTAGAAAAGAGCAAATCCTGGATGGATGACCACTGTTGGATGGACAGATGGATGGATGGGTGGATGGAAGGCTGGACAGTCCAAAAAATGGAAACATGCACGCAGCCCTGGAAACTCTCTTCCCTCCGAAGGGGTCTGCCATTCTTAGTCTGGTTTCTCGTGAGGGGTGGGAGAGCTTCAGCCCCCGGGTCATGGGCTTTGCTCCTGGAAGGCTGCTTTCCCCTGGGGGCTGGGGAGGCTCCGAAAGCCCCCAGATGCTGTGCTGCCTTCAGGATCACAGCTGGAGATGTTGTCGGATTAGAGAGGAATTTATCCCCTCCTTGAGCTGCCGTGGCAGGATGTACTGGCCTCGGCGAGTGTTGAAACACAACTAGCCAGCATCTCCATCCAGATTCTGCCCATAGATCATGAATACAAGAGACCCAGGGTGCCCGCTGGGGCTTCTACTCCAGCAGGGACCCCTGGGAAGACCCCTCTGCTCTGACCCAGGCCCAGCAGTCTGGGTCAAGTTGGTCATGTCTTGTGCCCACCTCCGTCCTTGCGTGAAATTTCACCATTCGAGTGCCATTCCTTTGGTGTAATGCTACAGTTCTGGTTTTAGAAAGAATCTGCTTCCGTGAGAACATTAGCCGGGGTCTCTGAAGATCTGTGTTGGAAACCTTGTCACCCAAATTGAGAAGGTGCCGTGTGCAAAATACACACCAGATTCTGATGCCTTGGTACGAAACAGGAATGGAAAATATCACACGAACCATGTTTTATGTTGATTACGTGTTGAAGTGACGGTATTTTTAGTATGTACATGTTATTGAACTGATTTCACCTGTTTCTCTTTACCTGTGTGTGTGTGTGTGTGTGTGTGTGTGTGTGTGTGTGTGGCTACTAGAAAATTTAAAAATACACATGCAGCTTGCACTTGATTTCTATTGGAGAGGGTTGGTCTAGCTAATTAGTCACAGCCACGGAATATTTAGACTGGAGTTAACCATGCCATTAAAGTCATTTCAGGATTTTCAGAAACACTGCTACAAGCAGAGTCTTGAATTGGCAGAGTCTTGAATTGACTCTGCTGTCCTGTTGTGTTTAATAAGCACCCGGTTTGCAGGGTGAAGGGCCCGAGGAACCCCGCCTCTCTGATGCAATTAATTGCCTTTGATGGAGATTATCACTAGGCTCCTTGCTGGGACAACACAGATGCACACCACATGTACATCTTACGGGCCTTGGTAGAGCACAGTTTACAGGCTTGGGTTAAAATTTGAGGTTAAAATGCAAGGGTTCTTTGGAACTCAGAGAGGTGCCCTTAGGCAATGACGTGAAGGAAAAGACCCCTCCTGGAGTCAGGGAACCTGGGTCCTTGGCCCGCCTCGGCCATTTCCTCCCTGTGAGATCTTAGGCTTGTCACCACCCCTCTCCGGGCCTCAGTCCCCCTGTCCATATAATGGGAGCAATGCTGGTTGATCCTTAGGACCCTTCTCCATTAGAAAACGGTGTTATTTTAAATCTGGGTTTTAGAGGATGTCTTCATGCTACGCGGCTCACCCAGGCTGGAATCCAGAAGAAAAACCTCCGAGGGGCCCCGTGGGTCTTCCTGAGGCTGCTCAGCCTGGCAGCGCCCGGGGCTGGCTGGCTGGCTGACCTGCCCCTGAAGGTTCTGGATCTGTGCAGCTGGGAACCTGGGTCTGCATCAGGGGTGGGGCACGTGGACAGAGGCATCAGAACCTGGAGGCTCACACGACAGGGATGTGGCCTGACTGTAGAGGCCACTCCTGGCTCCTGCTTTGCTTGGGGGGGAGTGGATTAAAGCATCGTCTGAAGAGAGGAGCACCCCAGACCTGGGTGGGAGTCGCCATTTGGCTCCCTGTGCGGCCCACCGGCTGAGATCTGGGACAGGCGGCTTCCTCGGCCCACGAGGCTGGCGGGGCCCAATTCAAGGGACAGGAGAGGAAGAGCCCCTGTCCTTTGACCCTGCCGGAGTCCTCACTGTGGCCCACTGGGTGCCTGCATGAGACATACCGGGGTGCTTTGTGGGGGAGCAGATTCCCAGACACCTGTTCTGGGAACAGGTGGGGTGGGGCCTGGGCCTCTGCAGGCACAACCATACTCCTCAGAGATGTTAGTCCGCTAACGTCTCATAACTTTGTGTCTAGCTGGGCACTGGGATCACCTGGGGAATTTTTCAAAAGCCTAATACCTAGGCCTCACCCCCAGACCGATTGTGTCAGAATCTCTGGGGTGAGGCCTCAGCATATTTTTCAGTGCTCCCCAAGTCATCCCTGCTGTGTATTCAAGGGGTACCCAAGCCCCAAATCAGTTCTAAGAGCCTCAAGATGGATGTTTAGGGAAAGGGTGCGGGGCGGGGCGGGGGGGGGAAACTTGTGAGGCTCAGAGAGGGGAAGTAACTTGCCCAAGGTCACACAGCAAGGTGATGGAAAAGCCAATCCTGGAACAGGCCTCTTTCCTGAGCCTGGGCCAGGGCCCATTTCTCTCCTGAGGCTCCATCCCCTTTTATAAACCAGAGCCCAGGCAGGCAGTGCTCACAGAATTTCGCTTTGATAATATTGGAACCCGGTACAGTCAGGGCCACCACAGTGAGGGGCGGGAGCTTGTGATGGCGATTAGCGGAGCCGTAAGTCTTTCGCTTTATCCAAATCTTGGGCAGTAATTTAGGAAATTTAATTAAAGGGGGAGAAATGGGGACACCTGAAGCTCCTTGCCTCCTGTTATAATGAGTGAAATACACCGGGCTGTAAAAGGAAATGCTGTCTGAGACGCAGCTCCGATGTTTTATTGCCAAGTTTTATTCGCCGATGTAAACGTAATCGCTGGAAACCGGAGCTCCATTAACGCACATATTTTCACACATCCGGGGCCCCACCTGCACCCCCCTCTTCCTCTAGGTTTGCTCACCCACCTCCTAGGGTCAGCCCTGGGACTTTCTGGGCATGTCTATGCCCAGTCTGGATTTCCCCGCCGGTTTCATACCCTCCCGTGGCAGATAAGAGTTTAATAGAATTCCATTGCTCCTCTGAGCTCAGTAATGCATTCTGGAAATTAGGCGACTACATACTGAAACCATTGTTCCCCCTTATAAATGGGCGCCCTCAAAGCCAGTGACCGTGGGGTCTCTGATAAGCTCTCATGAAGCCGTGCTCCACATGTTATTGGTGTGTTAAAAGGCGCGACTCCGGGCTCACCATTGCTCATTGTTAGGGGCTGATACATTTAAGTAGTTTCTCCATGAATCAGGCAGCTTAGGTATTTCCCCCCTCTTGGCATTGATAGATGAGAGAAAGGAAGCCATTTAGACGGCGCTATATGGGGCCCTGGCCCACACGGTGAATGATTTCCAATGCCTGGTTTAATTTATTTTTAAATGAAATTTGTTATTGATTCTGGATTAAAAGGACAAATCTTACGGCTGTTACCACTGACAGAGCCATGGTGCACAAGTGACACCTCTCAAAGGGGAGGGAGGGTGGCCTCCCTGAGTCAAGGGGAGGGGAGGGACTCTCCAGGGAGCTCGGGTCAGAGGCAGGAGGCCGTGCGAGATGTCTCGCTTCGGGGGGGGGGGGGGACCTTAAGAAGATCGTCTTGCCCACCTGGAAGACCTGACGTGATGCTCACCTTCCGAGTCTCACTTGGGTGATGGGAATAGCGGTGATATTTGCCTCCTGGCATCCACGTGACCGCTGGATGCTTGTTTAATTGCCTCCAGGGATGGGACGTTTACTCCCTCCTAGAGCATTCCCCGAGTGCTCCCACCCTAGTGAATTCCTAGAGACTATTTTCTGGCATAATCTTCAGTCACCTCCTGCCTCCACCAGGCTTTTAGCGTCCACAGTGCCCGTGCCCACAGCTGACACTGGATCAGTGAAGCAGGAAAGACAATATTACACAGGGGAGGAATACGGGCTGGGGATTCTCCCCTTCACATCCAGCTTCGGCCCCGCCTCCCTGTGCAACCTTGTGCCTGTCACTTCACGTCTCTGAGCTTCCGTTTGCTCATCTCCAGAAGAAGGAAGGTGATCATGCTGGCCTCAGGGTTTATTGCATAAATTGTACGACATCACGGATGGGAATGTGATTTGTAAAGAGCAGTTTAGGTGCTGCAGGAAGTACAAATAGGACAGTATCGTGGGAGAGCCCTGAGCTGGGAGACAGAGGACCTGGCTCTGGTTCTGTCATGGTTGGCTGTGTGACCCTGAAGGAGTCACTTACCCTCTCGGGGTCTTAGTTTCCTGAGTTGCAAAGAGGGTGGTTTAACTAGATGTGCTTCGTTACTGTGCCTAAGAGCGTGGGCTCTAGAACCAAATATATCATGTCTCTACAACTGCCTTGCTGTGTGACATTGGACAAGACACTCAACCTCTCTGAGCATCTATTTTTTGTCTGTAAATAATATCAATAGATGATAATAATAGTAGCCAACATGTATTACGTATTTACTACGTTCCAGGCACTGTTCTAAGGGCTTTGTAGTGTTTTTCATTTAGCCCTCACAATAATCTTGCGATGGTGGTATTATAATCTTTATTTTACAGATGAGGAAGTTCAGGCACAGAAAGGCTAAGTAACGTGTCTAAGGTCACATAGCAAGTGGCAGGATTCAAAGCTACTATCCATTCTTACAACCACACTATTCGACTCTATGGGGCCTGGTTGTTCTGAAGATTAAGTGGGATAATTAAAGTTCTTAGCACAGTTCTAGGTACACAGTGATGGACCAACAGTGGCTTGGGGACTGGCAAAAGTCTTTCCTTCCTGTGGGGGACTCAGACTGGAACTTGGTCAATGGGGGACTCTGCTAGAAAGAGGGGAAAGCATGCGGGAGGAGGGGGAAGCACCGGGAAGGGAAAGGACGTGACCAAGTTCAGGCATGTTTAGGGAGAGAACATGGTGGAAATGGTACTTGGACAGAGGGCATGTGCAGGAGGGGAGGCTGGGACCTTGAATGCAAACAAGACAAGTTGGGATTTCTGTAAGAAACAAGGCCATTGGAAGAATTTTGGACAGAACCTTCACAGCATAAGCCTTTTCAAACTCATACAATCCCCGGAGGTCTGCTCTTGAAGGAGATTTAGAGGTCACTGTGTTTAACCCTGTTCCAGACTAGGAGGAGAAATGCTTCCTGAAGGTCAGGCAGTGGGTTAGTGGCAGAACAGCAGAGTGCCGCTGTCCCACCCTGACCTCCTTCCTTTGCAGCCCCCAAGTGGAATCTCTTGTTTTCTCTCTTCTAATCTGCTCACTCCCTGACCCTTTGCCTGTGCCCTGCTGCCTGCAATCTGTGGGTTAGGAGGAGAAAGCCCTGGGTGTGAGCCCCAGTTCTACCACCACATTGTCTTGGAGAGGCCTCAGGCTGGAACTGAAAGTCTGGGTTTCAGTCTTGGTGCTGCTGTGTGATCTCAAAGATTCTGTTTCTTCATCTTTATAAGAGGGGCAATGGAGTCCATTTCTTTGGAAGTGAGGCTCGAGTTAATGAATGAGAAGACGCTTTTGTAGAGTCCAAGATGCCTGGCCATCCCAGATAGCCTAAGTACCATCTCTGTGTGGGAAGGAAGTGAAAAGAAGTGAGTTAATCAGACAAAACCAACCCCTTCCACTAGTGAATGTGGGCGGAAAGGAATTGGGACGAGGGCGGGGATCTGTCCGCGGTGCTGAAGGCAGCGTCCTGCGGGGGCTGTCAAGCTGGGCTGAAACACAGCATTTGTAATTGGGGGCTTCGGGGGACTGTCCATAATTTTGAATGGACTGGATTCTTGCTAGCGACCACAGGCCCCATCCAGCGTGCTGCCCGCCATAATACTGGAAAGAGGGATGCGAGGGCAGAGTAAAGATGGGTGGGGAGCTGTCACTCGGGCTCTAATCTCATTCTCAAATTTGGGGCTCTGTCCACAATTCTGGACTCATCTGTAGTCTGTGGAAAGGGGAGTGGGCTTTCTGCAGTGCTCACTCCCATTCGGCGGGCTGCGGAGCGGGAGAGGAAACCGGAAGGTCCGTCCCCGGTGTTGAATCCTCGAATCTAAGAGCCCGCCCAGCTAGGTCCTTGGGGCCAAAAAAGATGGGGGTCGGGGTTGACGCTGTCCCACTCCGTGGTGCTGAAACTGCGGCGGACAGGACCATGTCGGGAACGAGGCGTGGGGAAGGACAAGGGGTGAGAGCAGGAAGGAACCCTGCCCTGGGATCAGAGTCCCTTGCCTCAGACTCTCCGTGGGACCTCGGAGAAGCTATGTCTCTGATTTAATGTGCTTCCTCTTCCTTTAAATGAGGCCACTTGTCTGCCCTCGTGTCTGTACTGAAGGTCTATCCCAACAGCCCCGGTATACCCGTCAGGGACGGAACCGGAGGATCTCCTTGGATTCCTGGTCTTGGGAATGGGAGTGGCTTTGTTACCTGCCCGCCCCTCCAACATTCCATCTAGGCCCATCGGTCCGAGGAAGGGAGACTTACAGTCCAGAAGGGGGCGATCCAATCCACCGCGTAGGGCCCAGCATCTTGGAGCTAGGAGCTCCAGCAACTGGCTCGCATCACTCCCATTAGGCAGGCAGGAAAACTGAGACACAGAGAGTAACAATAGTAATAACTATTCAGATCCTACCGTGAGGACGGCATTATGCTAAGAGCTTTTACGTTCACGATTTTTCATGAATCCTCACCACGACCCCTGGAGGTAGCTACTATTCCCATTTCTCGGATGAAACCTTTGAGGCTCAGACAGGGATAGACATCCGGACATGATCACGCAGGGAGCTAAAAAGCTGCGGCAGGGCTATCACGAGGTCCCCTGTGCCTCAGCCCAGATTCCTGCCCTACCTCACCCTCACCTCCACCCCCACCGCCACCGACCCCCTGACCCTGGCACCGCCCTGCTAGCAAAGTTGGGAGTCCCTCGGAGCGCGCTGAGTCTGGCGGCAGGTGGATGGGTTTTTCTCCTCATCCCGCTGGATAGTATTTCAGGTTTTGAAGCCAGTTGTGTTATGCTTTGCGGGAACTGGGTCCCTGGGGTGGTTGCCTCCACCCCATCCCGCCGCCCGTTTGCACTCTCGGGTGGGGGGACGTTGCGGGTACCGCTTTAAAAATCCCAGCCTGGGCAAAACTTTGATGATAAATCAAGCGGCAGATCCCTCCGCCGCCGCCTCCTCTGGGCGGGCGGGAGGGAGTGGGAGGGAGGGGGTGCGGCGGCGCCGGCGCCGAGCGGAGTGGCCTTCCGCGGAAGGGAAGAGTCCCGCAGTCGGAGGCGGCCGGCTGGGCGTGCGCTCGCTACCCGCACCCGGGGCTGGACCGGAGCCGGGCGAGGGCTGGGGCCGGGGCCCGGCCAGCTTCGGCGAGCGAGAGGCAGCGGCCGGAGCTGGGCAGCCAGGCCGCATCCGGCAGGGAACGGCGGGCGCGGGGTCTGCGGTCTCCTGAGCCCCGATGTGAGGCGGCGGCGCCCCGGCCCGAGCGCGCACCATGGGGGCCCCGCTCGCCGCGGCGCTGGGCGCCCTCCACTACCTGGCACTTTTCCTGCAACTCGGAGGCGCCACGCGGCCCGCCGGCCACGCGCCCTGGGATAACCACGTCTCCGGCCACGGTGAGTTCGGTCGCCGCCCCCGCGGACTTCCCCACCAAACCCCACCCCGGGCTGCGCCGCTCCAACTTGGCCGTCCCCGGGCTGGAACCCGCGTCGGCCCCGGCGGGAGTCCCGTGGCGCCCCCTGCCGGGTCCACGGACCCGCCCTGGCACCCCGGCCGCCCCTGCAGAGGAAGGGGCACCCCGCGTGCAACCCGGATCGATCCCGCTGTAGCCGAGAGCCCCCTCCTCCCCAGCACGCTCGCGCCGATACACACACCTCCAGGACCACACGTATTCACAGCCAGGGGCACACTCACTGTTCCCACACTCACAACTCCTGCCCTCACGCATCTCCAGCCGCCTGCTCCGATCCCCCTCCTCACTCGTAACCACTCACACTTATGCCCGCTGCACACACACACCGGCACCACGGTTGGGGGACTCACACCCTGCCAGCTGGCACCCAGGCGCACGCACTCTGCACAACTCTTGCCTGCCCTTCTGCCTGCAGACACACACACACACACACACACACACACACTTGTGAACACACTTTGCTCGCCCACTCCTCTCTGCCCATCTGCCTTTCCCTTTTGTAGGTTTAACCCTGTAGCTGCCCTCATCCCCTCTTACTCCTCATCTGCCCCTTGGATCACTGGGAAAGGTCCTGGGGACAGAAGACCCCGCGTCTTGAGAACTGGTAGACCCGAGCTGCAGCTGCCCCTGCAGGGTCGGGGTCGGAGGCTTGCTGGGAGCCCCTCAAACACACTGGAATAGTTGGGATTGCTGCTTCCAGCCACAGGCGTGGACGGGGAAGAGGGATGCTAGGTGCTTCTGTCTTGTCTCTGGGGGTGGGTGGAAAGCCCCCCGCCATCCTTCTGTAGGGTACCCCCCCATCCTCAGCCTCGGCCCTGAGGATTGAAAGGTGGGAAATCAACTCAGCCACCGCGGGAGCTGGGGAGCAAGCAAGCAACCCCACACTGGTTGCCTGAGTCTGGGAAGCTCCTTTTAGCCCCAAAGGAGCCCAAGTTGGCAGTGGAGTTGTAACATCTGAGGCTGGTAGCTGGGGGGGGGGGGGGTTCCCCTGCCCCTGTGAGCCAGGCTCCGGAATGGGGACCAGAGCATAAATGAAAATGGAGACGCTTCTTCCATCCATCCCTTCCCAGTCCAGTGGGGGCGGCTGCAGCACCAGTGCTGGGCACTGTATGCCCAGGGCCGGTGGGGAGGTCTGCACAAAGAGCAGAGAACTGTGTGATTTATTCCGAAGGAAGGAGTGAGGCGGGGGGAGTAGGTAATCAGAGGAGGCTTTGCTGGGGCCTGATGCATGAGTGGGATTGTTCCCAGGGGCACGGGCGCTTCCAAAGCCCTTCTCAGGGTCTCTGCTTTTGGGGAACCATGATTCCCTGCACCTTCTGCCTTACCACGTTTGATAGAACTGCTCTGTGTATCATCTGCGCACCCTTCACGTCCTCCATCGAATTTCTACTGACCTGGCCGGAGCGCTGGTAAATAGGGGAAGGCTTATGCTGATCCTCAGTTTACAGATGGGGAAACCAAGGCTCAGAGAGGTGAAGGGACTTGCCCAAGGTCACACAGTGAGTGAGCGGTTGAGCTGGGACTGGCCACAGGGTCTGTCGGGCAAAGACAGAGCTTTTTCCAGGACATTCATCTCCCCGTCAGATCCCCTCCCATTTAAAGGAAACTGGGAATCCCTCCTTCCGCTCCCCTCCTCGCGATGCTCAGTTCCTTGGCACAGTTAGAACTTATACTAGGAGGTTTTCCAAGGAAGGGTTTTCCTGCATTTGCAGTCCCGAGAGATACGAGGACTGGGGCTCTGAGGTTTATGGTCATCCTGTCCCTGGAGCATCAGACCTCAAGGATTTGGGTGCTACTCTGTCATTCCTGAGGTCCTGAGGGTCTGCCCTTTGTGTGGTAGTCTCTTCCTGCCCCCTGGTGCCGGGCGTGCTCAGGGGCACAACTCTGCCATGCCGGCTGGAATGTCACCTCTGAACCCTGGACAGGTCCCGCTAAGGCCCAGAGGAGGGGCTAGACAGAAAGGACACAGCACTGACTGCTGGGGGCCCTGGCTTCTCTCACTGACCCCCCTGTGCAGTTCTGGGCAAGTGGGTCAGCCCCCTGTGGGGCTCCTTCTGTCCCTCAAGAAACAAGGAAGCCAGGCTGCTCTGCAGGGGCCAGACTGCCTTCTCCCAACATTGCCAGGTTCAAAGTCACCAAGTAGTGGATGCCGAGGAGCCCCCATGGCGGCCCCTCTGCCGGGCCAAGTGCCCGCCACCACAGGAAGGGTTTGGAGCCACTCACTTAATCACAAAAAGAAACTGTTATTAATGATAGTGAGACGCGGCGAATAAGTGGGTCATGTCTAATAAGCCATTTGTGTTCAGGAGGAGAATACCAATTTGATAAAAGCTGTGTGTGCTGAAAAAGCCCAGAAATTGCTGTTTAGCAGATTGGAGCCTGATCGTTTCATTATTCCTGGGCTCCGCATGTCCTCGGCTGATTCAGGAAATGTGGCCGGGTTAGGGAGGGGTCTCGGTGCCTGCAGGTGGGGATGGGAGGCTGGAAGTGGGGGGCTCCTCCGGAGGAGCCCACGGACCCCAACCACTTGGCGGTTGCTCCCCTCTCCAGCTCAGTCCGAGCCCAGCCCAGCCGCCAGGCTGACGCCTTTCCCCCCCCCACCACCCGGGACTTGTCACAGGGAGAGCCCGTGGTCAGGTGGGTCCGCAAGGACATCTGTCTCGCTTCCCATCTCCCTGCTACCTGCACTCAGCCCACTTCGCAGAGGGCCTTTTAAAGGCATGAGGATCGAATGGGGGAGTGAATGGAGCATGCCTCTTAGGGAGGCACAAGGGACTGAGAGGCTGGGAGGGTGGTGGCCAGTATTCGCCCCTAGTAGGTATTCCGTTAATGGCAACTATTTTGAATTTTCCTTCTCAGAAAGGGTTAGCTCATTGCCATAAGCACAGCAGAGGTGGCGCGGGGGGGGGGGGGGGAGCGAGGAGCTAGCATTTATGAGCTGCCTACTATGTGCTGTAGGTGCTACCAAACCCCTTGCCAGTGTTCACTCACCAAGGTTGACACTATTCATGCAAGGCTGGGGTTGGAGAGAGGAGAATACTGAGGTTCAGAGAGGGCCAGTGACTCGCCCAAGGTCACTGAGCCTGTATGGGGAGCGGAAGAGCTGTGCCTGCCTCCTCCGGGACGGCCTTGAGGCAGGCTCGGCCAGTCACGTGACAGGACTTCTTCCTTCCGCACGGCCTTAGCTGAGCCTTCCAGCTCCCCAGAGAACTGGCAAGGCAGTGGGTTCCAGCAAGAGGAACCAGCTGCTTAGACAGGTGACGGGTAGGGTCTTGCTGAGGCCACATGCAAGTTTAGAAAAAGACAGCTGGGCTGGACTCTTTCTCCAGTCCTTGTCCCAGGTCTGGGCCAGGGCAGGGGTCCTGAAGGCGGGACCTCTGTGCGCATCCTGCAGAGACCTCCTGCCTTGGAATCACCGGGGAGTTTGTTAAAATGCAGATCCCAGGGTCCCCCAGACCCATTGGCCAAAATGATTGTTGATGAGACCCTGGAATCTGCATTTTAATAAGCTCCCCCGATGATTCCTGCGCAGCCGGAGTTTGGGAGCCACTGCCTAAAGTATTCACCCACGTGTAGGGACAGGATATTGTCTTGTCCAGGGGCTGCTGGGTTGATTTGGTTTTGCAAGAGAGGGAGAGGGCCACGCTGGAGCAGGCATGTGGACCCTGAGAGGAGACCCAGGAAGCCTGATACTGAAGCAAACATCCATTCTGCCACCCCACCCTGCCACACACACACACACACACACACGCACGCACACACACACCTAGGCCAGCACCTTCAATTATTAATACACCCCAATGCAGACACAGATCCTGGCTTGGCCCGGCGCTTTGTCCATTGAGTGATTCACCGTCCTGAGGTTCTCTCTGTTGCCAGGAGGGAGCAGCGGGGTGCTGAGGGAGGGGCGGGGGCCACCGGGCCGTTTGGCAAACAGCCTGTGCACTGGAAAACGACTCTGGCATTATCTCATTCCTTACTGAACTGTTGGTATCTCCCCATCAATAAGCTGGCTAGTTTGGTGGCTGGGAGACGGAGAAAATTGAGTGCTGTCTTCCGAAGGTTATGATGTTAAAAATGTGTTCGCATTGTCTCGGGTGTTGGTGATTATTCTATCAATTACGCCCGTAAACACTCGGCCTTGGGCTGAGGGTTCCCGGCCTCCTGTGGGGAATCGGCCCTCACAAGCGGTTTTCCCCGAGTCCTTCACACCAATTGGTTTTGACACCTTGCCTATCAGCCGCTCCGGCGGCCTTTTCCCGAAGCAACGGGAGCCGCGGGCGGCCAGCAGGACAGGAATTCGGCTCATCTCCACGGTGACACGGTGACAGCAGAAGTGTTGGGGGAAGTCTCCTTGTGATAAACAAGTGGGCAGGGACAGGGGTGAGGGAGAGTGGTCAGCCGCCAGGACCAGAGACGGAGGGGAGGAACAAAGCCGTGGGCAAGGGTGCATTTGCCCAAACTGCCTGGGAGGTTAGTGTTTGGCTTGGGGGTCACCTTATCCAACGCTGTGCAAATGAAGTGAGAAATATACAGAAGGAAATGTTTACTGCTTGTCATGCCAGGGCCTTGCATGGCATTGTTCCATCTGATCCCCACAAGCACCCTAAGAAGAAGGGACCTTTTCTCTGGCCCAGTGTATTTTTGAGGAAACTGAGGCCCAGTGAGGTTAACAGCCTCGCCTGAGGTCACACACCCAGCAAGTGCTGGAGCCTGGATTTGAACCCCGGAGTGTGACTCCAGACCCCGCGCTCACAATGCTGTTGAGTCCCAGAGGCGAAGAGGTTTTGGAGACGTCCAAGGTCTGAAATCTTAAAACTTTTGTGTATTCCAAGCTGATGTAGTTTTAAACATTCGGTTGATTTTAATTTCGTAAGGAATCCATGTCTTTAGAAGAAAAGTCACAAAGCCGGAGCCCCTCCTCATCCTTACAGACCACGGCAAGGGCATCCGGGCTGGGCAAGGCTGATGTCGCCTTGCTGTGGACGGACCCAGGCCCCGCCCCTTGGGTACATAGGAGAGGCTGCAACCCTGAGGGTCACGGGGCGCCAGGGTGTGTCCTCCTCTCCCCCGCCCCGGCGAGGTGAGACTCTTCTATCAGAAAAAGGGCCGGTGATCTCACTGGGGGAAGAAATCCACCCCTCCACCAGCTGGTGACCCTGAGGTCCCTCTGGCACCTGCCGCTGGGGGAAGGGAGGCGGAGACGGGGAGCCAGAGGGGCTATCGCCCCTTCGGGTCCCCGTCCCCGCCACGGGGCCCCCTCCCCGTCCTGGAAGCCAGCAGAGGAGTCTCTGGGACTCAGCTCCCTCACCCCCAGCTGAAACCTCTCTTCAAGGACCCTCCGCAGCCTTTGGGTCCTACCTGAGAGATGGTTTTAGGCAGCACCCGGACACAACCTCTTACATTTTAATCGTTCGCATTTATTTATTTTTTTTTTTTAAATATATTTTTTTCAACGTTTTTTTATTTATTTTTGGGACAGCGAGAGACAGAGCATGAACGGGGGAGGGGCAGAGACTGAGGGAGACACAGAATCGGAAACAGGCTCCAGGCTCCGAGCCATCCGCCCAGAGCCCGACGCGGGGCTCGAACTCACGGACCGCGAGATCGTGACCTGGCTGAAGTCGGACGCTTAACCGACTGCGCCACCCAGGCGCCCCCGTTCGCATTTATTTTAATGTGGATTGGAAAAATAAAACCGGCACATCAAAACTGTGATTTCACGGATATGATCGCTTAGGACGAGGCTAACGGGCATATGAAAAAACAGTGGGTTAGTTTATAGGAAACCAGTCAGGCAGGCCAGGGAGGGTGGTCCACAGGCAGATCTGTGTGTAGGAATGACTGCACTTGGGGGTTGTTGGCCCGTGGGCTGCCTCCTCCCACCTCCTACTCGGGGCTCTCATTGGGAACCTCTGGCCTGACAGAGGCCGCTGCCGGGTATTGGAGGCTTGACCATTCACTTAGTCCCTCCTTCATTCAACAAAGGTCAGCTGAGCACCTGCCGTGGACCAGGCTCCTTTAGCCACTGGGGACGTAGCAGTGAAGGAGACAGATAAGGTTCTAGCTCAGACAACTAAACCTATAAAACATACATAGAAGTATAAATTGGGATAGGAGTTGAGAAGCAGCGATGATGTTCAGCCCAGAAAAGGCACTCCCTCCCGGGGCAGTGAGGGGACCCCATAGTGAGCTGCCTGTCACAGAAGATATGCAAGCTGGACCCAACCATTTATTAGCTGGGGGCGTTTTGGAGGGAGTCCCTGCTTTATTTCCCAAAGGAGCACAGACTGGTGAAGTGGGCAGAGAAGTCAGAACACAGTGGGTGGTTAATGACGGTCTGTCACACAGCGAGTTAGAGATGGGCCCAGGTGGGCGGGGCTGAGGATGCCCGGGCCCCACACAGGGGACGCGGCAGGGGTGAGGGCCTTTGCTGGCTCCTGTGTTGAGAGGTGCGGGCAGTGGCTCCTTTGTGACTTCATTAAAGTTAAAGTGCCAGAGTTCGGGGGTGGGAGAAGTAGACCCTGAGCTTTTAGCCAACCCTCCCGCTAACTCGGCCTTGCTGGGTAGCTTGGCAGGTCCCTGCCCTTCTCTGGGCCTCGGCACCCCCAACGATGGCAAGTTTACCTAAGCTCTAAGCCTCTGGAGTCCTTCCAGGCCCTCTCCTTTGTCCTCCAGGCAGCAGGTGAGGCTGGAGTCCACGACGGTGAGGAACTCCGTCTAGCACGTGATGCTTCGTCTCAGTGGCCTTCGGGGGTCTGGGAACCAAGACGCCAGGCAGCGTTCATCCAGTTTTTTCCTCTGTGCCGATCATCTCCCTTACCTCCTCCTTTAAGCCTCACACGCCCCATGGGGAGGGTGCTCCCATGTTACGGACTAGGACACGTAGGCGTAGGGGGTGATGTGACCTGCCTGAGGCCACACAGCTGTTGAATGGCAAAGCCAGGCTTGAGCCCAGCTTATGGGGCTGCAGAGCTGGGGTTCTGCCCTGCTCATCTGTCCTGCTCCTGGCTGCCAAGCCCGGTGGGCGTGTGGACACTTGCTTTGTTCCGGAGCGGCACCCTGGCTTCGTCGGATTCTCTCCGGGATGCCAAAGTGCCGGAAAGGCCAGGGTCTGGCTGAACAAGCTCGATCTGAGAGCCTAGGCTCCTGGATCCGAGTCCGGCACTGTCAGTGGGGGTGGTGGGACCCTGGGTGCACCTGCCTGGCTGTTCCGCAGGGAGGGGGCTGGTGGCTTTGTCTGAGCGTGTGTCTGGAACGCGTGCATTTGGGTGTTTGATCGTGTGCGGTTGGGATGTGGCTGGGCGGGAAGGAGCCGGGTGGTCCCTCTAGCATCCCAGCCTAGGGGGGCCAGGCTGTGCCCTCTGTGCCATAGCCTTGGCTTCTGAATCAGCCTCCCCGGCCCCTCCAAGCTGATGCCCTTGGGACGTGAGGCATAGAAGCTCTGGGAGCATCTGGAAGGTTAGAGCTGGAGCTGGGGCCGGGGGGGGCTTGCTCAGAGCTATCAATTAGGGGGCTGGCAGTGGCCATCTGTGGCAAGTGCTCTGCCTGCCCCTCTCTCTGGATCTCTCTCTCCGGGTTGGACTCTCTCCCTCTGTCCTTCAGTCTCTCTCCATCTTTCTTTGTCCCTTTCCCTGTGTCTGCTGCATCCATCACCCTCCCTCTTCCCATCTCCCCACCTCACCCTGTCTGTCTGCACATGCACACACGTGCACGCACGCACACGCGCCCACACGCACACACTCCTCTCTCCAGGTCACATCTAGGATCACACACGCGTGTATTCTGGGTAGCATGATGATACCCACACAGAGCGGGCACCTGAGAAATGTCAGTTGAATGACTGAAGTGAATGAATGAATGGTGATGTTACAAGGGGATGAAATGAAATGGTGATGTTACAAGGGACACCGGAGCTTGTCTAGGCTAGTGGTTCCTAATTTTCGTGGAGGTCACAAGCCTCTTGAGCATCTGAGGAAAAATGGATCACTTCCTTAGAAAAATGCCACACCATTTTTGGTTAGTGCCGGTGGGTTCGTTGAGGCCCCCAAAGCTCACCTGTGGTCCCAGGGGAAGCAGCCTTCATTTCACTGGGGAGGAAACTGAGGCCCAGAAAGGAGCCAGGGCCAGCCCCAGGATGCAGGGCAAGCCCTCAGCAGAGCCGGGAGTGGGTCCTCCTCCTCCTCCCCCGCAGCTCTCCCATGTGACCTGGGGGTGGGGTTGGGGGGGGGGGCTCTGGAACAAGCTTGTCACTTTCCCCAGCAAGTTCTGGGTGAGTGTCTCCAGGGGGTGGGCCCGGGGGAGAGGTAACGGAGGACAGCCAGCCAGAGACGAGAGCCCTGGAAATGGCTCAGGCGGGCGAGCCATCCGGAGGGGCGGGGCGGGGGGGGGGGGTGTGTCTCTGAAGGTTTCCCACCAGAGTGGTCCCCATGTCCTGGGGCAGTCAGGAAGACTTCCTGGGGGAGGTGGGCTCCTTGAATCCAGGGCTGAGGGCTGGGTTGAGGGGATTCCAGAGGCCAGGGGAGCCTCCCCTGACGGCCTGGGTCTGACAGGGGCTTCAGTGGGAGAGTCGTGCATGTGTACTGGGCAAAGCAGGCTGCGGAGCTCGGTGTTGACCCCCACCAGCTGGGGGTTTTCGAGTGGGGAGGGTGGGGGTCTGGCGTCGGGGTAGGACCGGCCATGTGCCTGAAGTGAGGGCTCAAACAGGACTTGGAGGGTCGTAGGATGCCGGGGCCGCAGCGTCCTGGGGGCGACAGAAACGTAGGCTCGGTGGGAGATGGGAACTGGGTGTGCACGCGTGCGCGTGTGTGTGCGTGTGTGCGCGCACACTGGCTTCCTTTCTAATACTTGAGCACCCCAGGCTCCTCAGCACCTTCCCCCCAGTGATTTCATCTGCCTGGCAGGCTCCCCCCCTGCCTCCCCCCCACCCTCCGGCTCCCTCCACCGTGCTTCGTGTACCTCCTCACAGGGGCGCGTGACCTGTCAGAGCCTCACCGCGGTCATCCCAGCGGGCACCCCAGGCACCCGTCCACACGCCATCTTGCAGAAGAGGAAACGGGCTTAAGAGGTGGGTGGGCTGGGGGCCCACACCTAGTTCAAGGCAAGGGAGCAGAGCCCCACCTTTCCCCCCCACCCAGCCTGGCGTGATAAGGTTGTAGGGGATGGTACGTGCCCGGGCTTTGGGGTCAGATGCTCTTGGGCTCAAGTCCCGGCCCCCTACTCAAGCTCTCTGAGCCTCACTGGCCAACTTGGGGCCGGGGGTCTTGACTGAAGCCCCTCTTCTCCCAACCCTCAGGTTTGGTTCCTGGCTGAGGCCAGGGAAGGTGAGAGCAGACGGCAGTGTGTCTGTTTTGCTTTGTGAGGTTTTAAAAAAATTATTTCCGGCCTCAGAGGCGGCAGCAATTATGGCCGGCTCACTGGGGAGCCGTTTGCCGCCTGTCATTGGCCCCAGGAAAGGGTCCCTAATGGAGGCCCGGCGGCCGGAGTGCATGGTAGTGAAAATAACGCTCCAAACAACCCTGCACTAATGGTCTCCTGGCAGGCAGACGAGAGGGAGGGGGCGGGCAGGCTGGCTGACAGCTGACGGAAGGCCTCTGGGGCAGGGGGCCCTGAGCCTCACCGGCTGGCCTCCTCATGTCCCCCAAACCCCAGCAGTGGTCCCTGGACTCCAGTTAGGCGCTGGGAGTCCTGAGCCCCATCCTGGCTCTGCTGTTTTCTGTTGAATCTCCTCCCGGGCAGAGGAAAAGCACTCAGTGCAAAAGCCCTGGGGTGGGGCAGAACCCCGTCAGCTAGGGATTCTCTGGTTCTAGAACAGTCCTTGCGTTTCAGAAGGCTAGTCTTCTAGGGGAGGAAAAGGGAGGTGGGAGTCTTGGGGCAAGAGGAGCCGGAGCAAGGCCACCCTGTGAGAGGCGGCGTGAATAGCGGCCCGATCATCACCAACCTGATAAAGCTCCATGGAGCCCACTAGGTGCCGGATATTTACGGGGGTGTGTGATCCTCTTGAGTGCCCATGATACCCATTTGACAGATGAGGAGACTGAAGCTCAGGGCTTTGCCCACCACAAGGAAGCAGAGTTGGGGTTCACATCTGGGTCAGCCTGACTCCAGAGCTCGCACGGTTTCTGCCGCTCTGCTAGATTTCCCAAACACAGTTGGGCAGGGGCGGGAGGGGCAGGGGCAAGCACTAGGTCCCAAGGGGGGCCGCGTTGGACCACACCTCCTGGGGAGGCGGCGTGGCCGCCAGAATCTGCCTCAGTTTCTCCCCTGCTGTCGGTCCCTGCACCTGGCGTTCAAGTGCCCTCTCCCCTTCTCTGTTCTTCACGCTCCCTGCCCCCACCCATCTCTCACTTGTCTTTCTCCCTCTCACTGGACTTGAGGGGCGCTCCTTTCTGGGCTCGGGGGCAGCCGCTCATCCCTGTGGCTGGTGCGGCCTCCCTCTGCTTCCTCCATTCACCCCGGAGGATGCCGGGGTCAGACTCTTAGGCAGACTCTTTGGGCTTTGGGGTCAGACTCTTAGGCAGACTCTTAGGTCAAGTCCTGACCCCCCCCTCAAGCTCTGCAAGCCTGAGGAGCCATCTGCGCAATGGGCTCACCCCACCGGCCTTGCAGGATGTCCAGGCGAGGGGAGGGGGGGGGAGGAAATGGCATCTGCGCAAATATCAGGATGTCTGTTTGCCATCTCGTGTCCCTGCCCCCGCATCCTGGTTCCTGTCCTGTCGCTGGCTCCCCGCACATCCCCCCCCCCCCCCGCTTGCCTCCCTCCCTCCCAAACCCTTTCACTCCCCGGGGCCCAGATGTGTGGGAAGAGGAGGCGGGAATTCCGCTGGGGAAACCTGCTCGACTCCCACAATCCTGCAAGTGCCAGAATATTTTCACTCTCCTTAAATCTCCCTGGATTTGTAATTCTACTGCTGTCTCCCTCAATCCGCGCCGCTGGCCTTGGGAGGCACCCTGCCCCCCCCCCCCCCGCGGGCACCCGCACTGCCCGCCCAGCCGGGTCACAGCTGCCTGGAGGGGGAGGGGGAGGGCAAGTCCTCCCTCTGTCCCTGCCTCAGTTTCTTCACCCATAAGAAGAGGAGAGTGACGGTGGCCACTTCCCAGGTTGTCTTGGGGATTCGGTGAGACATTTTACGTTATTAAAGAAGCATCTCTATAAAAAGGAATGAAATCTGATATATGCTACAATGTAGAGGAACCTCGAAAACGTTATGCTGAGTGAAAAACAGCCGGTCCCCAAAGACCGTATGTGGTGTTATTGCATTGGTATGAAACATCCAGAATAGGGGAGTCCAGAGACAGAACATAGAACGGTGACCGCCAGGGGTCACGGGGACGGCTCGTGACTGCCTCCTGGGTGCGGGGTTTCCCTTCAGGGGGATGAAAACGTCTGCGGACTAGATGCAGGGGGTGGTTGTCCAACGCCGTGAATGCGCTCAGTACCACCGACTTGTTCATTTTAAAGTGGTTAATTCTGTGACCTGAATTTTGCTCCGATGACAAACTAAACACAAAGGAAGCGCCCCTGGAGCCCATACTCTGCCAGATCGTCCACTGACAACGGCCTTACGACATAGGTGTTATCACCCCCATTTTACAGATGAGCAAACCGAGGCCCAGCATCACCAGGCACTTAGCGCATAGTAAGGGCTCAAAATGGTAGCTGTTGGCACTTTTATTTAGGGCAGCCCTCCTTCCCCACCAGCGGGGCTGGGCAGGGACCCCACCTGAGCGAATGGCCTTGTGTGTGTATAAAACTCAGCAGTTGAGTGGCTGCCACCGGGGAACAGCGGGCATTGAGGCCCCACTGTGTCCCCCACACGGACATGTCACCTGCATCAGTCCTCGAAATAAGCCTTGAAGAAGTGACACAAGTGAGGGGCGCCTGGGTGGCTCAGTCAGTTAAGCGTCCGGCTTCAGCTCAGGTCACGATCTCGCGGTCCGTGAGTTCGAGCCCCGCGACCGGCTCTGGGCTGATGGCTCGGAGCCTGGAGCCTGCTTCCGATTCTGTGTCTCCCTCTCTCTCTGCCCCTCCCCCGTTCATGCTCTGTCTCTCTCTGTCTCAAAAATAAATAAAACGTTAAAAAAAAAATTTAAAAATAAATAAATAAATATTTAAAAATGACACACGTGGGAACAAGCACTCAGGCCAGTGGGGTAACTTAGAGCCACACGGCGAGTCAGGCCAGGGGTGCAGCTGTTATCCTCACGCGTAAATCCTGGGCGCCCCTGCCCCCCCCCCCCCACCCAGTCCCTCTGCTTCCTCCTGGTCCGCTCCCCGCTTTTGCCAACAGGTCAACAATCCCCTGCGCGGGGCAAGGCCTAAGGCTGCAGAGACAAAGGAGGCCTCTGACTGGATCGGACAGAGGCCCCTTGACTAGGGGATCAGCCCCACGCGGCGGAGTAAACAGCTCCCCACCAGGGCACCATTTCTTTGATGGTCTATTTCATTCAAAATTCATGGGTTCTGTATTCTGATCCATAATATATTCATGTTTGCTTTCATACAAAAATAATGTTCTTTCCCCATTTGGGGGGAGGGCAATCAATGCCTCGGGAGGTGGCTTCCCCGGTTGCAGCAGCAGGGACCGTGAGGGCATCCACCGTTCGTTTCTTTGTTCGCTCACTCTGCAAGCGGGCCCTCGGGCCTCCTCGGGCCCGAAGCGGGTGTTAGTCCTCACCGCGTGCAAGACGCAGGGCGCCTGGCGCTGAATCACCCAGGAAGCTGCCCCGTCAGCCGGACTGGCGGGCTCGGTAGGGTTGTGACAGGCGAGTGGCAGAGAGGCTCCAGGTCCGGGGGCCTCTGCAAGCCGGGGCCTGGAGGTGGGGCCGAGGGATGAAAGGCGGGAGGTCAGTGGCCGAGGACGCCAGGGCCCCTGACAGTGGTGGGGGTGGCTGCCCGCTGTGTCCGGCCCTGCGTCCCGAGCCCTTCTGATCGAGAAGAGTCTCTGCTTGGTGCTGCTCTGAATTTAATGCTTGACCCTCGCCGGTCTCCCCTGTTAATGCAAGAAAATGGAGACTGAGGCCCGGAGCCTTCAGCAAGCCGCTGCCTTCCCTGGCTGGAATTTACAGACGCTGTTTGGTTCTCATAGTGTTTATTTTTACAGTTACCCTCTATTTATGGCAAGTGATGCTGATTTTCCGTTTACGGTGGTAATAAAAGTCTCCTTTTAAGCTGAATTTATTTAAGTAAAAAGGGAAAGATGCTTTGAAAATAAATATTAAGTAAATAATGGTGCAGGTGCGTCAGGGATCCTGCAGAAATGGTGAAGGTATTTCCCAAGAGGTCAGACTCGTGAGACTCTCCCTCGGGTGCGCCCTTTCCTGTTCGGAGCTCCTCCTAACTGTGCCAACTCCAACCAGCCTTCAAGTCCAAGTGTGCCCCACCACCTAGAAGCCACCCCTGTGTCCAGGCAGGCATGGGCCTGCCTTTATCTTCCCTCACACCGTTACCTGCATCCCAAGTTTCTGCATACAGTTGTGCTCTGCGTATCTCTGGGCTGGGGGGGGGAGGGGCCACGATCCATGGCTATGTGAATGGTGCACACCCTGAACAACGGTACATGGCGATGCAGGCTCAGTCCCAGCTGTTGTTCACACAGTAGTCACCTGTCTGTGTGTCTGCCCTTCCTGTGGACTGTGGGCCGCGTCTTGGGAAGCCCGGCACACGTAGGGGTCTATGAAGGTTGATCTCTTTCATCCCGTTTGCGGGGAGGACTTGAGCTCCCCGCATGCCCGGGTCGCCATCTTCCCGCCAAGGCACACTGCGGTTCACTAAGCTTTTGTACAAAATGCCTTCTTCCGCTTCTTGAGAAGGGGAGAGCTTGCCCACTCCAAGATGAAACGACCCGGATCCCTCAGCCTGCCAGAGAACCCTCGAGTTCCTCCCTTGACCCCATCCCCGAGCAGATGCTCTGCACCCACCCCCAGAGAGGAGAAGACTGGGTGTCGCCTGCTGGGCTCCTTCTACGCAGCCAGCCCTCTCAGACCCTGGGGGCTTTTCCATCCAGTTTATCTGGGTTTTCCTCTTATGGACGTGTCACATCTCCTGGTTTCGGGAGCAAGGTGAGATTCACAGATGAGCTGGGGCTCTGTTAAACACTCCCTCCGCAGCCTTTCCCCTGTTCGGCCTCCCAGCTGGGAGTTAAGGTGGCCATGGGCCTTCCTGACCCCGTGCCACACCCCTTGCAGTCCTGGCCACCAGCTGAGCTGGGCACAGAGCAGGCTGTCTGGAAACGACCCCCAAGGACAGAAGGGGAAAGGAGCTGAGTGACGGACGACCCAGGTTCTGGTTGGCCAATTCTGCAGGCAGCCTTGGGACTGAAGTCTGGCTTTGTTCCCTCATGCGGTGTGACCTCAGGCACTGACACTCCCTCTCTGAATCTTCATACCTCCCTCTGTGAAATGGGGCTGACAATAAATAGTAGCAGCTCATCAAGTCCTTGGGAGGATGAAGTAGGCTTCTGTGTACAGGCGGCACCTAGAGGGGTGCCTGATGGCCCCCAGGTTCTCTGAGCTTTGTTTCTTAAGTTGCTGGAAAAGGCTCAGGTATGGAGGGAGGTAAGTGGTGGGGGGAGTTCCAGGGGCCCTCACGTGGACACCCCGACTTCCTATCTTCATCACTGTCGTACCAGCACCAGCAGAGGACAGGGGGAGAGTTTGGACTTGGCTCCTAAGGCCTGAGTCTGAATCCCAGCTCCTCAAAGTCCCTGAGCTGCTGGAAACCTCTGTGAGCCTCAGTTTTCCCACCTGCAGGAAAGAGCCGATGATCCCTGACCGGCAGGGCCGCTCCGAGGGATTATGTGGGGTCAGACACATCAGCTTTCTGGTGGGTTGTGGGGCTCCAGTCGGAAAGATGATCCCATGTTTGATCCCAGGCTTGTGGTGCTGGTCCCCGGGCCGCAAGGGTGCAGAGGGCCCCCCGCGAAGCAGCCACAGCCCTTTCTGGCATTGCCGGCCTTGATTTATTGTCCCGTCTCATTCTCCGTCGCACTTCCTATCCCAACTTTATGGGCCCTCTCAGGGAGCCTCCAGCCTGCCTGTCAGTTTGGCAGGACCCGCGTGGGCCAAGCCGGGCTTGGGCTGCCGGTGGTCGTGAGGGCCAGAAGGAGGGAGGGTGGGGAGGGGCCCGGCCTACTGGGGCCCAGCTAGGACCTCCCAGGTTGCTGTGTCCACATTGTCCATTTGTCTGTCCCTACCCCTGCTCTTGTGGGCACGGTCCCCCCCAGAAACTCCATTCTGGCACATAGTAAGTGCCCAATAAACAAAAGATGTCTGTCTCCTTTGTTTTGTTTTGTTTTTTTCCTTACAGTTTCAAACTTAAGTCCTCTGGGTTTCTGTCTGACCTTTCTACCTTCATTCATTCATTCATTCATTCACTCGCCCTTTCAGCACATGCTTAACAGCACCTCCTCCCTGCTGGGCAGTGCAGGGGCCCTGTGCTGGGGGAGCTCCCAGGCTGGGGGAGACACAGACACCTTAGTATCTGTCACATGACATGCTGCGGTGGGGGCAATGACAGGACTCAGAGACCATCAGGGGCCCCGAAGAGGACTTCCGCTCCAGCCTGGGCAGGGAGGGCATCTCCAGGCACAGGGCCACCTGTGAGCTGGGATTCCAGCCCAGGGGGGACACATGGAAGTGACGGGGAGAGGCAGGAGGGGCCACGGCCGGGGTTCAGCAGAGCCACTGCTGCGGACTTCGGATGCCCAGCCCGAGAAGCTGCCTCCGACCCTGAGTGTCCCATTGGGCACCCCGAGTGTGAGGGTTTCCTGGAGCTCCCGGGTGGCCCTGAGCCAGGAGGATGGGATCCTTTCTCTGCCTTCTGGCAGAGCCACCGTATATGTCTTGCGCGACAGCAGCCAGCGTTCACTGAACACCTACCGTGTGTCTGGTATCATTGCGGCTGCCAGGATCCCACGGTAAACAAAACAGGCTCCAGTCTCCAGCCTTTGAAGGGCTTACACTCAGGTTGGGAGAGGGGCAGCGAATGAGACGCGGAAGAGACGGCATGTTAGTGTAATGGTTAGGAGAAAGCGCGAAGTCGCGAGAAGGGGACAGACAGGGTGGGGAAGACGCAGGAGGTGACACGGAAGCAAAGGGTTGAACGAGGTGAGGGGGTCCCGTGCGTGGGGGTGGGGAGCATTCTGGGCACAAGTCCAGGGAAATCCTCGTTGTGTGAAAACCGCTGCGGCAGGCCAGAAGCCACGGGAGGACTTTAAAAAAAACTGTGATAAAATTTATACAACATCGGATTTACCATTTTGGCCATTTTTTACGTGTACGGTTCAGGGGCGACAAATACGTCCCGATTTTTGGGCAGCAGTCCCCGCCATCCATCTCCAGAACGTTCTCATCTTCTCCAGCTGAAACTCTGCTCCCGTAAAACGCTAAGCACCACCTCCCCCCCCCCATTCTCCTCTCCCCCAGCCCCAGGCAGCCTCCCCTCTGCTTTCTGTCTCTAGTTTGACCGCTCTAGGTGCCTCATATAAGTGGAATCATGCATTGTTCGTTCTTTGGCTCCTGGCTTATTTCGCTCAGCGAAATCATGTCCTCAAGGGTCATCCATGTTGGAGCCTGTGTCAGAATTTCCTTCTCTTTAAGGCTGAATAATATTCCGTTGCATGGAGAGACATTTTGTGTACCCATTCATCACTGGAGGATTCTGAGCAGGCCCTGACACAGCAGGACGTAGCAAGAGATGGGCTGAGCGGGGACCCTCGGGGCCACAGTGGTTCTCTCCGTTCCGCCCTCCTTGCCTCCCTCTAGCTTCATTTCTGCCTTGGTTCCCCTGACAAGGAGCTGATCCTTTTACTGGTCCTCAAGGGACTCTCATTCTGGCAGAGACTGATGGGTGGCCTGGGGTCTGGTCCCTGTAGGCTTCCTGGAGGAGGCAGCCTCAAACCAGGGATCTGCAGATTAAAAGGGCAAGGAGGGCTGTGCAGAAGGAGAGAGGAGATTTGGGGCCAGAGGGTCAGGAATGGGGGATCTGGCCTCAGAGATGGAGGGAGGTGGGGAGTGGGCTGAGGCTGCCTTTGGTGAACACGTCCCCTGAGGCCTGCCTGTGTGTCGCTGGTAGGGGGCCGTGAGGAGCAAATTGAGGAAGGACCAGGTACAGGACTGATGGATAGGAGGTTGCACGGGGGCCCAGATATGAGTGAAATACAGATGCTGCACTCACTGCATAATCTGATGAAGATACAAGGAGCATCTGTTAAATCTTTCCAGAGGTGACAGAATTTTGAGCTAGAATATGAGAGAAGGGAGTGATGTTTGTGGAGCACCTACTATGTGACAAACACGAGGCACATGTTGCCTTGTGTTGTCCTCCCCTCTGCGCTCTCATTCTCTGCTCGTTTCATATAACGAACTGAGGTTCAGGGGCGCCTGGGCGGCTCAGCCGGTTGAGCGTCAACTTCGGCTCAGGTCATGATCTCACAGTTTGGTTCGTGAGTTCGAGCCCCGCGTCGGACTCTGTGCTGACCGCTCAGAGCCTGGAGCCTGTTTCAGATTCTGTGTCTCCCTCTCTCTCGGCCCCTCCCCTGCTCATGCTCTGTTTCTCTCTCTCAATAATAAATAAATGTTAAAAAAAAATTTTTTTTTAATTAAAAAAGAGAACCGAGGTTCAGAGAGGTAAAGGGGCTTATCCCGGTCACACAGCTGGGTAGTAGAAGGAACAGGATTCAAACCCAGGCCTGCAGGCCAAGCCCTAGACGTGTTGAACCAGGGCCTGGAAGGTTAGGAAGGAGGTCAGGCCCTGGTCTGGAAGGGCAGACAAGATCTTCCAGGTGATCCTCTGCCTTTACCAGAAACCAAACACACTGATCCAGGCCAGGGCCACAGAGCTGTTTCCTGCAGACGATGCCCTGATAAGCGGGCTGAGGGTTAATGACTGTATTGCTCCCCCAATTAAAAGCAGAAAGGAAGAAGAGGTTGCATTCAGTCAAGCCCCTTTCTCCTTCTCCTGCAGAATTCTAATTTGTGGACACCCGTTGTAATTGTCTGCCCAGCAAGCCCAGCCCTGCTCAGGCCCTGGGGCAGGAGAACACCATTGCAGGCTCTCAAAAATCTATAATTATTCCAGCCTCCCTGGGGACTGTCCATGAGGAGTTACCTGAGCAGGGAGGGAGGGCTCAGGACAGGAGGAAGTCAGAGAGGAGAAATGGATTTTCTGTCCCAAACTCAGCAGGCGTGCTAGCTGGCGAGAGGGGGTCTGGGTGCCTGGAGGGAAGGAGGTGGGGGAGAGGACTAGGAAGAGGGGCTGCAGAAAGGTCGAGAAGTTACGGGCTCCGCTCTCGAGTGCTCTAGAACTGGGTTCAAATGTTCACGCTTTCTCTGTGGCTTTGGGCAAGTGCTTGACCTCTCCGGGCCGCAGCTTCCCCACCTGCACGATGGGGATGACAAGCATCACACTCCCCCACGGCAGCATGGCAGGAGTACGAGCAAATGTCCGAGATGAGTATGGCACCGTGCCTGGCCCAACGCAAGTGCCCTATGTCTTAGACATTGTTACCGTATTGCCGTCACGCGGTATCCTCTCTCACGGAGTCAGGTTAGGAAGCAAGAACCTTATGCCAATTAGAGCTGCCCACCTGCAGTGGGGGTATGAGGAGCTGGGCTCCCCGTCTCTGGAAGTGTCCAAGTGGGATACAGAAGTAGGGAACCTGGTGGCTGAACTTTTCCTGATTCGTTCAAAGCAAACCCTGATGGGGGCGGGTGGGCCCCTGGGTCTTAGTCACAACTGCTGGTCAGACCCAGGTTCAACACCCAGCTGTGTGTGAACCGTGGGCAAGTCCTGGCCCCTTTTTGAGCCTCACTTTCCTCATCTGTCAAATGGGGGTGAGCAGAGGCGAGAGTATTAGAGATAGTGCCTGCCTAGTGCTAGGCATGAGTAGATGCTTAAAAATCACATGGATTCTTTTTATTTTTTTTTTATAATTTTTTTTAATTTTTTTTCAACGTTTTTTATTTATTTTTGGGACAGAGAGAGACAGAGCATGAACGGGGGAGGGGCAGAGAGAGAGGGAGACACAGAATCGGAAACAGGCTCCAGGCTCCGAGCCATCAGCCCAGAGCCTGACGCGGGGCTCGAACTCACGGACTGCGAGATCGTGACCTGGCTGAAGTCGGACGCTTAACCAACTGCGCCACCCAGGCGCCCCACGTGGATTCTTTTTAAAAAACAACAAAGCTCCCTGGATTTCTTTCTTCTCTTCCTTGCCTTGGCCCACACCATTCCTTTCCCCGCCCCCCCCCCCCCCCCCCCCCCCCGGCCTCTGTCAGGATCCACCCATCTTCCGGCCTGGCTGCCACGTGCCTCCTCCCCCAAGTGGAAGTGACCCCTCCCCTTCCCAATGCCCAGGGCACCTTCTCCCTCAGACTGAGCTGGTGGGGTTCTCAGACCCCAGGACTGACCCCCGTGGCACAAAGGAGCAAACTGAGGCTTGGAGAAGGGGAGAGATGTTCCCCAGGTCCCACAGCCAGTCTGTTGGCAGAAACAGGCTCAGTTCTCCATCCCCGGTTCCAGTTCCACCTGCACGTTGCTTCTCCTTCAGGGGCTCCTTGGGGCAGGTCCGGGGACAGACCTTCGTGTTGCTGCCCGTGACCAGGGAGACTCAGATTATGCCCTCAAATGCTCAGAACCTTGGTTTCCCCACTTGTCTTGCAGACACATTGCCCCCTTCACCACTGAGGTTGGAGCCAAACCTGAAGGCAGGTCCTGGAAGGGACTGAGGGGTCGGAGAGACCCTGGGACCAGAGTCACTATGGGGGAGGAGGTGGTGGCTGCACCCACAGATGACTCACCTGGTTCTATGAGTTCTGGGAGCCAGATTTCTATCCATCCTTCCACCCAAAGCCCATCCCCACTCCTGGCTCAGGACCACCTGCCCCACCTGTGGGGGGGGGGGTGGGGGGTGGGTAGGGAGCATAACACCTCCTCTGGGAAGATTGCCCTGATTGCCTCAGGCTGGCTGAAATGCCTCCCCAGCCTGTCCCGCAGAACCCATTTTAGACTACTTTTTTTTTTTTTAAGTTTAATTGATTCTTATTTTTTTTTTTTTGAGAGAGAGAGAACAAGCAGGGGAGGGGCAGAGAGAGAGGGAGAGAGAATCCCAAGCAGGCTCCGCACTGTCAGTTTAAAGCCCAACGTGGGGCTCTGCCTCATGAGTCGTGAGATCATGACCTGAGCCGAAATCAAGAGTCAGATGCTTAACGGACTGAGCCACCCAGGTGCCCCTAGACTGTTACTTTTTAAGAAAGACCTCTGCAACCAAAGAGAATTTCCATACTCTGGGAAGAACATGGCCTTGGAAATCAGGCCTGGGTTCCAATCCAGGCTCCACTGGGTGGCCACCTGCCAGGACATCCCACACACGTGACAGCTGAGCACCGGGAATGTGGCTCGTCTAAATTGAGATGTATTGTAATCGTGTAAAGTACATGCTGGGTTGCCAAGACTTAGCACAAGAAGGAATGTAAAAGATTAATAATCTCTATGACATGTTGAAATAACTTTTTTGATATCTTGGGTTAAATAAAATACATGATTAAAATTAATTTCATCTGTTCAAAAAAAATTTTTTTTTAACTTTTCAAATGTGGCTCCTAGAAAATTAAAAATTCTGTACCTGTCTCAGCACCAGGGCATGCGCTGTTTCTGCTGGACAGCGCCCTCTAGAGGACCATTACTGGGATGGGGGAGGGGACTGGTGGCCGCGCGGCGGGGTCTTCCGCCAAGACTGGGGGTGAGGGGGCCTGGTCAAGGACTCAGGGTCTGACCTTCCTGTCCCCTGGCTGCTGTGTAACCCCAGGCCAGACACCACTCTCTCTGAGCCTTGCTTCCTGGATCAGTACCAAGAGCTGGTGGGCTGGGATTGGGCTTTCAGTCAGTCTGGGGGGGTGGGCGGGGCCTGTGGGCAGGGGAGGCTGAGCGAGTGTGGATGGAGGTCTGCCCCCGCCCCATGGAGTCCCCGCCCAAGGAGAGCCCATCTCCGCCCTTCCTGCCAATGAGACCCCCACGAACCATCTCTCCTCCGTCGGCCAGACATGCTTCCTGCGCTCACGCACGTCTGGGCGGAGGAGAAGCGTGGTGGCGGAGTCCCACAGGCCGGGGTTCCGGGGCTGGCTCTGCCCTTCCTAGTCTGTGATCCTAGCAGCTGTGTTTCCCCATGTGCAGGAGGGAAAGGGGCCAGTACGTCTGCTTCCTGTGGCTCAGCAGTGGCACCTGCAGGAGGTCACAGCTGTGTCCTCTCACTGTCTCTTAGGCAGCCGGGTCCCACTGCTGGCCGCTTTGGATCCACCCCTCCTTCTTCCCAGCTTGCAAAGAATACTGGGTGTGGGTCAAGGCAGACTCCAGCTGTCCCAGGACAAGGGGCCAGGGGCTCCATGAGGTTACCTCTCAGCCCCTCCTCACGGCTCAGGGCCACGATGGCCCCCTTCAGTCCTGCTTGAACTGGCAGGTTGTCATCAGGGGAGGTGAGGAGGGCTGCGCCTGGCCCAGGATTCTCAGGATGGGGACCGCTTGGCTCTGGACCCTGCTCCGCCATTACCCGGTCTTTCACTCGAGAAGTATGTACTGAGGGGC
Organism: Lynx rufus; assembly: GCF_022079265.1. Lineage (NCBI taxonomy): Eukaryota > Metazoa > Chordata > Mammalia > Carnivora > Felidae > Lynx > Lynx rufus. The sequence continues at coordinate 21,748,292 of NW_025814896.1, read as the reverse complement.
ACCTGAGTGGCTCAGTCAGGCATCCGACTTCAGCTCAGGTCATGATCTCGTGGTTCATGGGTTCGAGCCCTACATCAGGCTCTGTGTGGACAGCTCAGAGCCTGGAGCCTGCCTTGGATTCTGTGTGTGTGTCTCTCTCTCTCTGCCCCTCCCCCCATCCAAAAAATAAATAAGCATTTTTAATATTTTTTTAACGTTTATTTATTTTTGAGACAGAGAGAGACAGAGCATGAACGGGGGAGGGTCAGAGAGAGGGAGACACAGAATCTGAAGCAGGCTCCAGGCCCTGAGCTGTCAGCACAGAGCCAAACGCGGGGCTCGAACTCACGGACCGCGAAATCATGACCTGAGCCGAAGTCGGCCGCTTAACCGACTGAGCCGCCCAGGCGCCCCTAAATAAGCATTTTTTAAAAAGTATTTATTGAGCACCTACTATGTGCCAGGCACTGTTCTAGGAGCTGGGACTCCATATATCCGTGGACGAGACAGGCACAGCGCTCACCGCCAGGGAAAGCAGACAATAAACATAAAATAAGTTCATTAGCTGGGCTGTCCAATACAGTAGCCATTCCCTACAAGTGGCTATTTACGTTTAAATTTAAATGAGTTAAAATGAAATAAAATGTAAAATTCAGTTCCTCGTTCGCACTAGCCACATTTCAAGTGCTGGTGGTTTCTGGGTTAGCTCAGCTATAGCACATTTTCTTCACTGCGGAAAGTCTGTCAGAAGGCACCGATCATGTGTTGGAAGGAGGAGTGATTTGAAGCACCGGGTTGGGGCGGGAGACGCAATTTAAATGAGGTGGTCAGGGTTGAGGAGAGCAGAGTCCTGGAGCAGAGGAGCTTGGGAGCTCTGTGGGAGTCTACAGGCAGAGGGAATACCAAATGCAAAGGTCCTGAGGTAGGATCTCAACTGGAATGTTCAGAGAACAGCAAGGAGGCCATTGTGCCAGGAACAGAATGAGCAGGGGCCAAGCAGAAGCTGGCACCCGAGGGGACGGGCCCAAACACGGAAGGTCTGGTCTTTCACGGTAAAGGCTGCGGCTCTTGCCCTCAGTGAGGAGACACCGTGGAAAAGTTTTGAGGAAAGAACGAACCGGGATTGGTTTGTGTTTTGCCAAGATAACCGTGGCTGACAAGTTGAAAATAATTGTCGGGGAGGATGGGGTGGCCACAGGGGCCGAGCCTGGTTTTGTCTCCTGCCCCGTGGGAATAAGGACAGTCCCAATGCACGTGAAGACACCTCACACCTCACTGGGCACGTGCACAGTAATTGAAATATTCTTTTTTTTTTAATATATATATATTTTTAAGTTTATTTTAAAAAATTTTTTTAATGTTTATTTATTTTTGAGAGAGCACAAGCAGGGGAGGGGCAGGGAAAGAGAGGGAGACACAGAATCTGAAGTGGGGCTCCAGGCTCTGACCTGACAGCGCAGAGCCTCCCGCGGGGCTCGAACCCACGAACCGTGAGCTCAAGACCTGAGACAAAATCAAGAGTCAGACGCTTAACCGAGTGAGCCACCCAGGCACCTCCCCCGAACACTCATTCTTATTAAACAGGCTTTGTTTATAGAACAGCGGCCAGTCCCTCCCAAACTTCACAGAATGTGGGAAACCTCCAGGAAGCATCTCACAAACCTTTGACCTTGGGAATCAGGGACCTTGAAGACTTTATCTGAGCCCAGGTCCTGGAGTCAAGCTCCACATGGACACCCTGCGTGGAGGGCAGACAAGGCAGGGGCTTCCTGGCGGAGGTGTTTGTCAGTCCTGATGCTCCCAAAGCCCTTGGCATCTTGGGGAGGGGCAGGAGGCACGTGACCCCGAGCAGGACCCCCACCTCCCAGCCCAGGGCGCCCTCTTCCTCCTGCCCCAAGCCGCACAGGGAAGGGGACATACAGGAGGGACCACTGGGTGGTGGCACATCGCCTCCGGGGAGGGGCGTACCCGGCAGGCTGCAGCAGCCAGGTGGGCACCAGGTGGGAGGACTGACGGACACACATTCCCCGGGTGACCTGCTTGTTGCCAGGCGTCTTTCCAGGGCGAGATGATCTCTCCTGAGAAGAGGAAAGAATTCTAATTACATCTCAGGACAATATTCCTTTGGAGAGAGGAGAGACAGAACATATGGTGGGGAGGGCACGGGCCACATTAAATGGGCATTTGTTTTCTCGTTTACCTCGCGGCGTGGTGGGGGTGGCGGGGGGGCAGGGCTCCTGCTGGGTCAGGAGAGCTGCCTGCCCTGGGATTTTCACGGGGAGCTGGGCCTTGGGAGGGACAGGAGGCAGGTGCGGCTCCCACCGCACCCTGGGGGCCGTCAGAGGATGGAAAATGTCCAACCCGTTCAGGACGCGCAGAGCGCCCTCTAGGTGCTGGGAGCAGCGTAACCGGTGGGGGCTCCACATCCCTGTTCTCCAGGAGCTCGGCACGCAGTGCCTGCCGTGGACACATATGTGACTGTGACCGCGTGGGCAGGAGGTTGGGGTGAGGTGGGATCCCACCCCGGGTGGTCAAGGAAGGCCGCTCTGAAGGGACCAAGTTTGAGCTTTGAGCGACTTGAAGGAGCCAGTTGGGCAGAGAGACCAAGGATAGAGCATTCCAGGCATTGGGTACAGTCAGGGCAAAAGTGAGGGGAGAGTGAGGCACGCTCAGAGGACAGAGAGGAGACCGGGGGGCGCGAGCCCTAAACCCCACCCTGGTGGGTTCTATCTTAGTGCGGTGGGGAGCCAGGTGGGTTCTAAGCAGGGGTTTGGCTAGGTCTGACTTGGTTTTACAAGCCCGTGGTGCTGGGGTTGCGAATAACCGGGGAGGGAGACTGGCGGGGGTGACTAGAAAACTCTGGAAGAATTAACAAAAACGGCAGCTTCCTCCCAGGCCTCCTTGCTCATGTCTTCTAACCTTTCTCTGATCCCTCACCTGGGTGGGCGTCCCGTGACCTCCACGGACTCCGGGATAGAGACCCAGCCGGTGTGGGGCATTCGGGGCCCTGGACCGGCCCCTTCATCCCTGCGTCCTCCCAGCTGCTGTTGCACACCCCTTGCCCAGCCTCAGTGAGCTCCTCCAGGGGCCCCACGTGAAGCCAGACCGTTCGCGCTCGCCGCCCGTCTGCTCCCAGTCTTGCCACCTCTCCCTGGCCCACCAGCCCTGTGCTCGCTGGCCCTGCTCTTTCCAGAGCCCCAGCCACCCCTCCCCACTTTCTCCACACAGCCCTGTTCACAGAGACGCCGCACGACATGACTGCACGGACGGGCGAGGACGTGGAGATGGCCTGCTCCTTCCGCGGCAGTGGCTCCCCCTCCTACTCGCTGGAGATCCAGTGGTGGTACGTGCGGAGCCACAGGGACTGGACCGACAAGCAGGCGTGGGCCTCGAACCAGGTACCGCCCCTGGGGTGACACCTGGGCTAGGCTGGGCGAACCCTGGCCCCGGGGGGGTAGAGCAGGAGGCAGACCGAGGCTGAGCATGGGGGAAGGCCGCCGCAAGAAGGCCCCTCCAAAGAGCAGGGCCCCTCCCTTCAGTGTACAGGTGGGGAAACTGAGGCCAGAGGTTACAGGGCAAGGCGGGCAACCCGGTCCCCGTGCACGCACTCACCGGAGCAGACGCTGTGGGTGCCCTTGCACGCACCTGCCACCAGCCCGCCAACTCTGCCTGAGAGCTTTCTCTGGGCGACAGAGCCTGCTGGCCAGCGAGGCAGTCCAGCGATGACTGACGGAGCCGGAGGACGCATCCCCCAGCAACCTGGCCCGCAGCTGGGGTAACCGCAGAGCCCTGCGTTCTGTCCCTGAGGTGCCCAGCGAGAGTGGGTTCCGGCTGCCCACAGGGGTGCCAGGGGCGCACTACTGACTTCCTCCCCTTTGTGGTCTCACCCACCCACTCCCCTACCGATCCAGTTCCCTGGGATCCCCTCCCAGGTGGGCTTACTGCCCTTGAATCTTTGTCTCAAGGTCTGCTTCTTGGAGAACCCAACCTAAGACGCTTCCACTCTTACGGCTGGGTCAAGGCAAATAACATACAAGCACGTGCCTATCTGCCCACCCATTCGACATACGAACACGTAAATGTTTATGGACCTGCATGTGCACACACGGGCGTGCGCGCACATTCTCGTGTGTTCGTGAAATAGCCTCTAACATGTTCACAAATACGTATTGAACTCTGTGTCAACTCTTCAACACTTCCAGCCTGCCTCACAGGGCTCAGAGGTCTCGGTGCAGGGGTGGGGTGGGGGTCAGAGGAAGCTCCTGGCCACAGATTTGCAGGTATTTGCGATTGGAAGCATCTGGGGTCAGCCTGCAGGGAATAGTATGTGGGCAGGACTCTGACAGGATCTGCCACAAACACACGACCCGGGGTGTGATACACCTGAAAATGCAAACACATCCACAGACAGAGACACAAGTGGAGAGACAGATATTCCAACAGACATACCAGGCAGGCTGACCCACCCCTCAGATCCCCAAATCCCCACATATCTAAATGCACAGCACGGTTTAACAGACCCCCTCTTTATCTTCCTTGGCTCTGACTCACCCCCACCCCGAGGCAGCACAGAGCTGAGGGATGCCCGGCTCCAGAGCCTAGAGTGTCACTTGCCCTGTAGGTACAATCTTAGCTATTGTCCCCTGCTCCTGCCCCATGATGCTAATGCCTTGTCTCTGCTCTCTCTGCCCCTCCCGCTCCCTCCCCACAGCTAAAAGCATCTCAGCAGGAAGACACAGGGAAGGACGCCACCAAAATAAGTGTGAGTTTTGGTAATGACTTCTTGCAAGGGCTCTAATGGAGGACACAGCTGTAATTTAAAAAAAAAAAAAAAAGAAAGAAAGAAAGAAAGAAAGGGTCCAGTTCAGCTGGGAGCTTGGGCTTGAAGATGGAGGAGAAGGAAAAAAAAGAAAGGGGGAAAAAATGGCCTCGTTCTGTTTTTTAAAAGACGCAGATCTTTCAAGTTCATTGAATGACAGGCACAAAAAATGACAGGGGGAGAGAAGATGCATTCTCTCCTGTCGGGGCCAAGGCTGTGTGCATCCTGGATACTTTGTGTCTGTCTCAGCGGCATTTTTTATTTGGGGAACCAACAGGGTCTAATGAGACTAAGCTGGCTTTTTTCAGCCCATCATGACTGTCTGTGATGGCATGTCATGGTCACTTGGGTCAGCCTGGTTCCCAGGGGTGAGGTGGGGCAGGGGGAACTACAGCCGAAAGATTTCAAGACTGGCCATGCCTTCTTATTCATGGACTCATTTTATCAGTGCTACAACTCCGTAGGGAATGGCCGAGCATTTGCCCATTTTCCAGGTAGAATAACTGAGGCTTAGAGGGGTCAAAGATTTGCTGGTGGTCATGACGTGGTTGAGCTGCCTGTCTTCGGGGCTTGAACTCCTTGTCTCCAGACTCTGCTGGGGCCTCATCTGGGGACCCAGGGGCCTCAGGGAGTGACAGTTTTTGTGGAGAAGGGACATCCCCAGCCAGGCCTGGAGAGGCATGCAGGATTGAGAAAGGAAGGGAAAGAGAAAAGCATGCTGAGGATGGGGACAGGCCTAGGGACATGTGTGACCATGGGGCCCGGCTGGATTGGTACATGGGGCATCAGGTCAGCCTGGCAGGAGACTAGTAAATCCACTAGAAACATTAGAAATGTAGGTGCCCACAAGGGTATAGTGTGTATGTGGGCGGGGGGGGGAGTGACCTCCAAATTCACTCTTTTCTATTGATTCTAACACCACTTTTCAAGAGTTTGTGGGGGAGCTCAGTATCCCAAGGTCAATGAGACACAGATGTGCTGAGAAGCCTTGTCCCACAGCAGAAGTCACAGTGTAAAGAGTGGGCACCAGCAGGCATGGGGGGTGCCATGCTGGACATTGAAGATGGCAGAACAGAGGCAGGGAGGCCAGGGAGGAGGGCCCCGCAGCCACTCTGACAAGAGGTGGGCATGTGAGAGAACAAGGGCCTTTAAAGCAACATTTGCGCGGTCTGCCCAGGGCCCTTCACAGCTGGGGTCTGGAAATTCAAGCCGCTTCCAGGTTAGGACAGCTCTAGCTCCCCCCTCCACCCGTGCCCCCCACCCTCTCCACAGGCAATGCCCCATTTCTTGCCCAGACACCCACCAGTGAAGCCTGGGCAGGTGGAGACCTGTGTATATGTTAATATACCTGCAACTCTTTCTGCTGCGATTTTGTTTGGGGTTTAAGGAGTGTCTCAGGCAAAGGGAAGAATAATCTAATTGACTTAGAGGATTAGAATTCGTAGCTGCTAGGCCCCACGTGAGGGGAATGCGAAGCTGCTAATTAGTTAAATAAAATAAATGTGCTCAGCGTGATTGTGCAATCACTCCCCGCCCCCAGCCCCTGTGATTCCTGTTCCAGCTGGGGCTCCGGGGGTCCGGTTAGGAACCTCACAGAGAGGCACAGACTACCTCCTCGTACAGACAGCGTCTCACACACGACAGTTCCTAAATCCACAGGCACGGAGTTAGCCTACACCTGTGAACAGAGGCACATCCTGGTTTCCCGCAGTCCAGAAGGCTCAGACTTGTCTCCATGGCCTTCAAGGCTCCGCTCGACTCACTCTTCTCGCCCTCTGTGCTGCCTCATCTTGCTTGCCCTGGCTCCCCTTCCCCTCCCAACTCTGGTTGCTTTTCTGCCTTCCCGTTTCTTCCCACCTCCTGGCTTTTGCATGGGCCGGTTCCTCTGCCCAGAAAACTCCTCTCTCTTCCTTCAGAGCTCAGCTCAGGATGCCTCCCTTGACCCTGTGGCTCAGCTGGCACCCCTCTTCCCTGCTGGCCACATTTCCATCTGCAATCACCCATGTGTGTATTTGTTTCATAGCTGTCCCCCCAACACCCGGGGCTGGGACTGTGCCTACCTGATAAACTTGTTACATTCCCAGAGCCTAGTACAGTGCCTGGTACATAGTAGGTGCCCAATAAATAACTGAATGGTTATTGGTGCACGGACAGGCCACTATGATGTGCATCCCTGCCTGTACCTGTACCTGTACATGTACAAGTGACATGAAGGCACAGAGTGGCTCCTGTGGGGCCACGGGGCCTAGAACCCAGGCCCTGTATCTGGACCAGCCAAATGAGCCAGGCAGGAACTCGGCCCGGTAGCCCCGTGCCTTCTAAAAGTCCTGATTGTGATGGGCACTTCCTGATTTTTTAAAAAGTTCATTGGTTTTTATTATTTTTTTTTTAAGTTTATTTATTTTTGAGAGAAAGAGAGAGAGAATGCAAGCTGGGGAGGGGCAGAGAGAGAGACGGAGACACAGAATCCGAAGCAGGCTCCAGGCTCCGAGCTGTCAGCACGGAGCCCGACGCGGGGCTCGAACTCACAAACTGGGAGGTCATGACCTGAGCCGAAGTCAGGCGCTCAACCAACTGGGGCAGCTCCTGATTTTTAACTTTGGGGACCTAATTTGAAAAACACTGTGGGAGCTAAATAGCATCACGCGCTGGCTGGGCAGCGTGGGCACCGTGGGGTCTCAGGCTCTGGGGCAGGAAGTGGCATCAGCTTCCAGGGGCCTGGTGCCGGAGGGCTCGGTGACCTGTTGGGGCTGCCATGGTAACCCCGGGAAGGTTCAGGATCGACTGTGCTGAGGACACAGTGGGGCCCGCACCTGGCATCCCTGAGCCCAAACACTTTGTATAGTATGAAGTCCTAGAGATTGGCTGTGTGAATGAGTGTGGTTTGCTAGATTAAAAACTGCCCATGAGGGGCGCCTGGGTGGCGCAGTCGGTTAAGCGTCCGACTTCAGCCAGGTCACGATCTCGCGGTCCGTGAGTTCGAGCCCCGCGTCAGGCTCTGGGCTGATGGCTCGGAGCCTGGAGCCTGTTTCCGATTCTGTGTCTCCCTCTCTCTGCCCCTCCCCCGTTCATGCTCTGTCTCTCTCTGTCCCAAAAATAAATAAACGTTGAAAAAAAAAAATTAAAAAAAAAAAAAAAAAAAACTGCCCATGAATTTGTGGTTATAAGACCCCTATTCCCAGCATGCAGGGGGGTGGCTGGAGCATGAAAGGGGGCCCAGCTCCTGTGCAGGAGACAGGTGAGGTGACGAAAGAGCTGAGAATCTTGGAGGGAGGCCAGTTATGTAGGAGGACAGGCCTCTGTGAGACAACAGTAATAATAATAAAGCAGCTAACATTTAGAGAGTGCCTGCCATATGCCAGGAACCATGATGAGCGCTTTGCTTCCCATCAATGATCTCATTTCACTTGGGACCTGGGGAAGGACCCCCGGCCTAAACACATCTCCCTTGGTAGCTTGCATATGCTGGGGGTTTTACCTTCAGGGCCTCATTTCTGTGGCTCAGGCAAATTCTTTTTCTTATTGGTGGTTTTCAAGTTCTGCAAGTTTTTCTTTTGACCTAACTCAAAGGGGACAGCCCTGAAGAGGCCTCAGGAAGCCACTGCAGCCTGTCTCTGGGGTCTCCATGAAATCTCCATGAAGCGTTGAAAGACAGTGGCCTTTGTCAGACCAAGCGGCCGGGTGGGCCAAGCCCCTGCGAAAGCCACCCAGCTGCTCCACAGGTGTGGTGCACATGTGGACACTGGGTGTTTCCGGTGGAGGGCTGGAACAGCTGGAGCAGTGCACGACGTCTGCCTCCTTCCCAAAGAATTAACAGGCCAAGTGGTGGCTCGTGGTTGACTGCGATTTTTATTTTCTGCCCTAGACGTTTCTACCTTAAATCCCTGCAGTGATCCACAATATACATAAGGGCATTAAGTCCTGAGGTCCTCCAGGGAGGCCAGATTCACGTGGAGCCAGAATCACTCCATTCATCTCAGGAATGCCCGAAACATCCGTAGAGCGGTGGGGGCCTCGAAGATGCACGGTCACACACACCCAATCCCTGTCCTCGGGTGCTCCCAGGCCAGTGTGGGAGATGGATGTTAATCCAATCATCACACGTGAGAAAAATAAAATTACAACTGTGACCATCAAAATGAGGACAGCTGCCTGGGAGGGGTCTGAGCCAGTAACAGAGGACTTGGCCTAGTCTGGAGGTTCTGGAGGGCTTCCTGGAGGGGGTGCTATTTGAAGTAAGCACTGAAGTATAGAGGTGTTGATGACTAGGAGCGGGGATCTTGGCTGGGTGTGTAGGCTGGAGGACTGCAGGAGGCTGGTGTGGCCAAGGGGCAGGTGGGGATGAGACCCCAAGGGGCCTGGGCAAGTACTGCCACGAGCCATGGATGGAAGGGCCCTGAGTTGGGGACATTGTGTAAAGATCTGTCTGGCTGTCATGGAGAACAGATTAGGAGGGGCCACAGTGGCTTTGGGGAGACCTGGGAGGAGGCTGGGATGATGACCAGATGACAGAAGCTGCGACCCTGGCCAGCGCAAGGGGGCTGGACTCTGGAGAGAAGGGGAGGGGCCCAGTGATGTTCAGAGCGAAGATCGGTGGGATTCTGGGATTGACTGTGCCAGAGTGCAGAAGGAGCAAAGGCAGTGATGACGTGGGAGGGTCTGGCTGGAGCAGGTGAGGCCTTCTGGGGTCGAGATTCGGAGAGACCGGGTTGGATTCTGAACAAGCCAAGGGGCTGATGAAAGCAGCACGGGAGTGGCAGAGCTCAGAGCAGGCCCTGGCGTGGGGTAGGGACCATCTGGCGCCCCATCCCCACCCCAGCACCTTCCCGGGGCCACCCTGTCACTCTCAGGCTCAGCCATGAGGCTGCAGGTAGGAGAGGTCTGGCACCATGGACACATATCAGCACCTTTCATTCTTCCCGGTGTGGGTCTGGAGAAAGATCCCAGCCCTGAGGGCCCAGGGGTGCCCCTGCCAGGCCCAGAAAGGCCTGGGCCATGGGTGAGCAGGGAGGAGGCTGAGCCTGGTCATGGCATGGACTCGCCTTGTCTCTTTCAGCATAATTAGGTGCTTAATTGCACTGCTAAGGCCTGTCGATGCTTGTGCTGAGGTGATTATGATTTACAGCCAGGCTGCCGTGCGGGGGTCTCCTCTCCTCCTGGCCTCTCCAGTGTCGCTGGAGGGCTGAGCCATAGGGTTTTCTGCCCAGTTTGTGAGTGAGGAAATCCAACAGGCTGCTTCCTCCGCCCCCAAGAAGCTGGAACAGGATGGTGGACCCCCTCCCATAAGATATACCTCTGAGGATGGGCCGGGCTCCCTCAAGACAAGGAAGGCTGGGGACCTAGGGAAGGAGGTAGGAAAGGGTGAAAAGGTAGACCTGTGGTTTACTGGTCACGGGAGGCTCACCAGAGATGTGGTTAAGGCCTGGTCTCTGTCACCAGCTGGATGGCCTTGGGCAAATCACCTTACCTCTCTGAGCCTCAGTTTCCTGACCCATGCAATGGGTATCCTGGCAGGGCCTACATCACGGGGTTATCGCGAGGCTCAAAAATGATGCATGAAGCTTTTAGCACATCGCCTCATAGTGATCAAGTGCTCTGTAAACACTGGCTGCGAGCCCTACTCTTACTGCTGTTATGGCTTTTATTATTTGCCTCCTCCAGATGGTGCTTAAAAGGGTAGACACCAGGGCCGGAGAGAGCCGTGTCTCATGTGGCACTCTTCCTGAGGTGCGGGGTTCGGTGTGGGGTCTGGGCTCTCGGTGAGCCCGTGCAGCATTGCTGGGGTCTGGCTGCTTCCCAGCTGTGACCCCAGCACCCAGCTCAGAGTGCGTTCTTGCCCAATGTCCACCAAAGGCACGATGAATCCAGCCCAAGAGCCTGGGTGCTGGTGGCTTGCTGGGGTCAGACCCGGCCTCCCAGCACCCTGGCAGTGCTCCCGGACTCCCTCCTCCTCTCTGAGAGGCCTCTGTTCTGCTGGCAGAAGGGGCGACAGGGTTGGGGCGGGGGGCGCAGAGCAGACTGCCTGGGGAGGGCTGGTCCAGGCCTCGCCTTGCGTCTGGGGGCGGGAGGGGTGGGCTGCGGCTGGTGCTCCCTCCCTAGGAGCGGCTGCTCCCAGTGCTTCGCATTATTACTCCATTAGCGCCTTGTAGGGTTGACAAATGAAGGATAATTAATATCCGTGAGGGAAACAGATGTTGAGGTAATTCGCTCCCCGCTGCGCATTTGCAACAGCATCTCCTAACTCGCCTGAGAGCATGGCAGGGCCACAGGGCCTCCCTGTGCCCTTGGTCAGAGGTGATGGAATCAGCAGGGCCGGTGGCCTCCAGCTGGGCCCAGCCTGGAGCTGGGCAGGGGAGGCTGGTCCTCAGCCCCACACCAAGAGGGGTGCCTGGGAGAGCCTCACCGTCTCGCTACTGGGAGTCCTGCCTGTGTCCCATCTCGTGCCTCCCACTCTACCAGAAGCCCATTTTTCCTGCTTTGTGGGGGTGACGGCCAGCCAGCCGGAAGGCTCAGAACCAGAGAAGACGGGCCAGGCTCCTTGGCTGTCCACCCAACCACCCCTCTTCTTCCCTCCTGGAGCCTGGGAAGTGCCCTGCCCCTGTGGCCCTGCCGGTGCTGGGTGACCCCTGATGGGCCTGTCACACCATTTGGAGGGGTAGCATGCATGCATGGAGTCAGGCCTGGGTTTAGTTCCCAGCTCTGCCCTTCGCTGACTCAGTGCCCACAGGAAGCCCCTTTTCTTTTCTGAGCCTTCATTTCACCATCTGTAAGGTGGGTATAGTCATGTGTAATGTGACCTCAAATTAGAAAGCATGATATCTGGGTACCACTTCCCTCGAAGAAAGAAGGACCTAGCCTGAGTCCACTCATTCAACAAATGTTGGTTGTTGCTTACAGAGGACAAGGCCCTGGATGGTCACTAAGATGAACGAAATAAGTATCATCCCTGTCTTCATGGTGTTTTTAGTTTGGCCAGGGAAAGAAACCAAAATCAAGTCAACAAATAAATGGTTCTCAAACTGTAATAACTGCTGTGAAGGAAATCAACGGGGGGTTGTGATCGAGGGCGTCTTGGAGGAGGTGCTGTTGAAAATGAACCGGGGTCAAGCAGGTGAAGAGAGGTGGGGGAACAGTATCCAGGCAGAGAGACCAGCATGTGCAAAGGCCGTGATGTCAGAGAGACAGCTTGGCATTTGGAGGAGACGAAGGGGGCCCAGGGGCCCGAGCAGGTCAGTGGGATGAGTGTAAGCCACACGTGCGTGTGCCCAGCACAGGCCCAGGCACGTCTGCAGTGAACGCGCCCCTGCGGAGAGGGCCCTCTTTTGCGTCCTGGCCTCCTCACTGCAAGGGCGGCCGGTGGGGGCCTCCCCGCTCCACGAGCTGGGGCTTGGCAAGAACATGACAGCTGGTTTTCCGTGCCCCCCCCGGCCCCCAACCCAAGAGAGAGGGACCAGTAGGGCTCAGGGCTGGGGCTGCAGGTCTGAAGCCCGCTCAGCTCCCGCCTGGCCTGGCGAGCCTGTAGTGATGCCAGCAGGTGGTGAGGTCAGCGAGAAGGGGCTGGGGACCCCTCTCCCCCGTTCTGTCTAGACAGGGTGGGGGCTGCACGGGGCAGGGCAGGCAAGTAAGAAGGGGACCGGGAAGGATGGGAGCCCCTCCCACCTGTCCTCTCCAGGCCCAGCTCCCCCTACCCTTTTTTTTATATATATATATATATTTTTTTTTCAACGTTTATTTTTGGGACAGAGAGAGACACAGCATGAATGGGGGAGGGGCAGAGAGAGAGGGAGACACAGAATCCGAAACAGGCTCCAGGCTCTGAGCCATCAGCCCAGAGCCTGACGCGGGGCTCGAACTCACGGACCGCGAGATCGTGACCTGGCTGAAGTCGGACGCTTAACCGACTGCGCCACCCAGGCGCCCCTCCCCCTACCCTTTTTAACTTCTTATGGTGAACTGTGGATTCACAGAAAGGGGCAGTAATAGATCAGAGAGTCCGCTTGCCTTTCACCCAGCTTCCCCAGTGACAACCTTTTCTCTTCTCGTTGGCAAAAATTCTTAGTAGCTCTATATTCGCTGCGGGTTTATTCATAAGAGCCCTAATCTGGAAACTCCCCACCTGTCCATCAACTGGTGGCTGGATAAACCAATTGTGGTGTGGTCCTGTGATGGAATACTACTCAGCGATGCAAAAGGACAAACTGAGTCTTGCAACAACATGAAGCAATCTCACTGACACTCTCTTGTGTGGAAGAAGCCACACACGAAAAGAGATCAAGGACAGACAAAACTAATCAATAGTGACAAAAGTCAGAGTAGGTGGGGGTGACCATTGATGAGGAAGGACCGCAAGGGTGTGCCCTAGAGGGTTATAAGTGTCCCATGCCTCGCTCTGGGTGGTGGCCACACAGGCATACATGAGTTCAATTTCATCAAACTGTATGCACTTTACCGCATACAAGTTATATTTCAATTTTATTTTATTTTATTATTTTTTTAACATTTACTCATTTTTTTTTTAATTTTTTAATGCTTATTTAATTTTGAGAGAGAGAGAGAGACAGAGCACGAGTGGGAGAGGGGCAGAGAGAGAGAGGGAGACAGAGAATCCGAAGCAGGCTCTAGGCTCTGAGCTGAAAGCTCAGATGTGGGGCTTGAACTCCTGAACTGGGAGAGCATGACCTGAGCCAAAGTCGGATGTTCAACCAACTGAGCCACCCAGGTGCCCCACATTTATTCATTTCTGAGAGACAAAGAGACAGAGCATGAGATGGGGAGAGGCAGACAGAGAAGGAGTTACAGAATCCAAAGCAGGCTCCAAGGCTCTGGGCTGTCAGCACAGAGCCCGACACGGGGCTCGAACCCATGGACCATGAGATCATGACCTGAGCCGAAGTGGGACGCTTAACCGACTGAGCCACCCAGGTGCCCCATATGTCAATTTTAAAATGAAAAATGTTAAACCCAAGGAGCCTGGGTGGCTCAGTCGGTTAAGCGTCCGACATCAGCTCAGGTCATGATCTCATGGTCCATGGGTTCAAACCCCGCGTCGGGCTCTGTGCTGACAGCCCAGAGCCTGGAGCCTGCTTTGGATTCTGTGTCTCTCTCTCTTTGCCCCTGCCCCACTTGTACTCTCTCTCTCTCAAAAATAAATAAACATTAAAAAAAAAATTTAGGGGCACCTGGGTGGCTCAGTCGGTTAAGCATCCGACTTCGGCTCAGGTCATGATCTCACGGTCCATGAGTTCGAGCCCCGTGTCGGGCTCTGTGCTGACAGCTCAGAGCCTGGAGCCTGTTTTAGATTCTGTGTCTCCCTCTCTCTCTGACCCTTCCCCGTTCATGCTCTGTCTCTGTCTCAAAAACAAATAAACATTAAAAAAAATTTTTTTTTAATTTAAACCCAATCAAATAAGCACGGAGCCAAAGTACAAAGACAAATATTACAGATACTCTTGCTCCCCACAACTGGAGTGAAGTTAGTATCCTGATATATTTGTGATCAGCAACCTTTTTTTTTTTTTTTAATGTTTTATTTATTTTTTAGAGAGAGAGTACTAGTGGGGAAAGGGCAGAGAAAGAGGGAGACAGAATCTGAAGAAGGCTCCAGGCTCCGGGCTGTCCGCACAGAGCCTGACGCGGGGCTCAAACTCGTGAACCTTGCGATCATGACCTGAGCTGAACTCTGACTGAGCCACCCAGGCGACCCCTCCCCCCGCCCCGCCCTGCCCTGCCTTTTTTTTTTTTTTAAAGAAGTAGAACATTTCACACTAAGCGAAGACTTCACTTTGCAGTCTATCCCAGGTTCACGGACCTCCCCTGGGCTCCAGCCCAGAGACGACCACTGCATCCCCTCCCATCTGCTTTCACACTTGCACACATGTTGTCTCCAAAGCCAGGATGGAGTGTTTTTATGCGTTTATTTACAGAAATGACGCGGCCCTGAGGGGCTCGGCAATGAGCTCTCCCTCCCTGAAGGTCCCTGAGCCCAACTCTAGCTCAGGCTTTTTAACTGCTGTGCGGTATTCCATCAGATCAACTGACTACCACCTACTTATTCGTTGTGTTGATGGACACTGAAGTCGTTTCTACTTTTTTGCTATTTAACTCACTCTCCTGCAAGCCTCCCACTGCCCTTGTGGGAGTGTCTCTGGGGCCCCATGCTACAAGCGTGCTTCTGGTTCCAGCGCTCCCCGTCTCCCCAGCTCCCACCTGATGGCCAGGTCATGGTCTCTCTGTCCCCTTCCCCAGGTGGTCAAGGTGGTAGGCAGCAACATCTCCCACAAACTGCGTCTGTCAAGGGTGAAGCCCACGGACGAAGGCACCTATGAGTGCCGTGTCATCGACTTCAGCGACGGCAAGGCCCGGCACCACAAGGTCAAGGCCTACCTTCGGGTGCAGCCGGGGGAGAACTCGGTCCTGCACCTGCCCGAAGCCCCGCCCGCTGCGCCCGCCCCACCCCCCCCAAAGCCGGGCAAGGAGCTGCGGAAGCGTTCATTGGATGAGGAGGCCTGCAGCCTCTAGACTGATGCCCACCTGGCCGCCCACCCACCCCGCGCCCCTACAGCTGTACAGAGTGCATGAGGAGCCGCTGGACCCCTGGGGACGGGACCGCCTGGGTCCAGCCGCCTCCCCATCCCCAAGACTGCCTGTGGCCACCACGTCGGCCCTCTGCCCACCACTCCCTTGCTCAGCATGTAAGCCCTGCCCGACCCTCCCTTTTCAGACCCCTGCGGTGACCTGGCTCAGAGAAGGTGGCCCCGGGCACTAAGGGGACGACCGCCCCGAACGCCGGGGTGGGCACCATGCCAGGGCCAGGCTGCCTCTCTGTCACCAGCTTCAGTGGAGTCCAGTGTTTTGCTTTGCTTGCTTGTTCCCCATCCTGTCCCAAGCCAGGGCCTCCCTGCCTTATTCTCCCTCCTTCCCCATCATCCCCCGCTTGAACCTGGGGGTGTGGACAGTGACCCCTCCCTGAACTTGGACTTGAATCTTCTGAGCAGAACTAGGGCCTCTCCCCTGGTGACAGAGCCCCCAGGAGAGCCTTGCTCTGAGCCCGTGGCCTGTAAACCGGGTCACTCGGGCCCTGGGAGGAGAGGGACACACCTCACTGCCTCCTGGTGGGTCCTTCCTGTCCAGCTTCCTTATACCTAAGAAACAGCTCCCTGTCCCACCTTCTGCAGAGGTGGGGGGACCAGGAATCTGCCCGTTTACGTGGCGAGTCCGAAGGAGGGCCTTTTCCCCTCTGACCCAGTGGCCCAATGCAGAGTTTTGCACCAGCAGGACCCCTTCGAGGGTCTTCGAGGCTCTCCCAGGAGCCCCCCTCTGCCAGCTCCCAACGTCCCAGCCCCCTTCTGGGGCCCATGCCACGCCCACTCAAGGGCCTGCGGCTGTTGGGAGCCCAAAGCCCCCCAGTACCAACCTCCTCACAATTCCTAATCGGGGGGACACCCGCCCCCTGGTGATTTGTAAATATTTCTATTGGGCCCAACACCCCCTGGGAACTGGCTCAAACCTCTGGCCACCCCTTAGTGACCGGAGTTGGGATATGGGAGAGGCCGAGGGCTCTGCCCGGGGGGTGTGTGTGGGTAACCCTGTACACATGATCCAATCCGTGACTAACCAGCCAACCTGAATAAAGCGGTTTAAAAAAAACAAAACAAACCCTCGGGCAGTGTCTTTCTGGGGCATTTGTGTCTGGAGCAGTGCGGCAGGAGAGGCACAGGTGGGGACTGCTTGGCCAGCAACTTCTCGCTTCCGCTCTCTGTCCCCCAAGCGCAGAACGTGAGCTGGCTGGGGCACGAGGGGAGGGCCAAGGGAAGCCAGCCTTCGTCCAGCTCCAGTCCCGTCACCGGGCACTTGGATTATTCTTAGATTTTGAGGCAATCACACATACAGAAGAGTGCATAAAACACGTTTACGCTGTTTTGTCAATAAAGACATTATAAAGCAAATGCGGGCGAGCCACCACCTACCAAACCACAGCAGTCCAGAACAGAAGCCCCCAGCCCAGCCAGTCCTGATCATACCCACTTGCCTCCCTCTTAGAGAGTAACCACCGCCCTGACTTTTAAGTTGGGCACGTTTTTCATGTTCTTTTCATAGCTTTACTGCCCTTATGTATGTCATCGTAAGCAATACAGTGGGGTCTGGTCTCTCACTTAGAACTATGTGCACAGAATCATATCATTTCTGTCCTTGCACGTACTGCTCTGTGAGCGTCATTTGTGTGTTGCATGTGTCTGTAATTTGTCCATTTTTCTTACTGCATGAATATCCCACAACTGACTTATCCATTCTACCGTTGACAAAAATTTGTGTTCCCACCTGGGTGCTCTTATCAATAACACTGCCATGGGCATTCTCGCCCAGGTCTCCTGGCGTACGTGAGCATGAGATTCTCAGGTGGGTTTGCTGGGTCAGAGGTTTAGGGATCTCATTTGCTCCCATGGGCGTGGCCATCACCGTATTACAGTTGAGGAAACAGCATCAAAGGGTTAAGTAGCTTGCCCAAGGTCACCCAGTCGTTGAACTCTGCTCTTCCAGACCTGGACCCCTGCTGAACATCACCACCTCTCCTGTCATGCCCAGGGCTTGGATTCCCCTTGGCTCATGCCAGAGGAGTCCCACCTGCTGAGAATCTCTCTGCCTGAGGGTGTGTCCTTCTGGGGCTTTCGGGTGAAACCCTCACAGCCAGCTAGTCCCTCCTCTGCACCTACAGGAACCACTGGCATCACCCACACTGAGCCTGGGGCATTAGCCTGTCCCCGAGCTCCCCTGCAGCCAGACTGAGTGAGCCCTCTCTCAAGGGCAGGGACTGGGACCTAAGAGTGCTTGGTTGAGCACTGAATGTGCCCCCGGCCCTGTGCTGATCACCACAGCAGCCCCAAAGGGAAGTGTGTATCCCCGGTTTTGAGATGGAGAGAATCAAGTGTGGGAAAGGGTGGGTTGGAGGCTGGCTGGCTGGCTCACTGGACAGGGACATGAATAAGCCAGGCTATGAAGCAGGGCTGGGGGCCTGCTGCAGAATCCAGGTATCCCTGCGCTGGATGGTCTATATGGCCTGTGGTCCTGTCAGATCAGCGGCCAGCCTTTTTCAACACATATGGTCCCTTCCAGAAACGCCAAAGTGCGAGGCAGGCCCTGACAAGCCCACGTACCTCTGGAAAGGTATGCGGGGTACAGACTTGTGCTAGAATGATAATACTCTGAGTCCCTACTCTGCACCAAACACTGGTGAAAGGGCTTTCCATGGGAAATCCCGAGATTCTACAGGATCTCATTTTACACACCCCCTAGGGCGTGTGCCCCATCTTCAGTCTCTCCCACCTTCAGAGGGGCCCTCACCTCCTTGGAGGGAGTTTTCTTGCCCCATTGGGAATGCAACCCAGGGGAGAGGAGTGCCTGGGTTAGAATCCTGCCTCTATCCATCCTTGCTGGACATCCTCAGGACCTCGGGCACGGCTCCTCACCTCCCCGAGCCTCAGTTTCCTCTTCTGTGAAATGGAGAAGCTCCCAGGAAGGTACAAATAGAAATCATGAGATTCCACTTTGCGCACACTTTGATGACGAGAATCAAAAAGATAATAACAAGCGTTGGCGAACACTCATACTCCGCGGGCGGGATTATAAAGTCATGCGGCGGCAGCTTGGGAAAATAGGCAGTTTCTCAGAATGTTAAACATAGAGTTACTCTGTGACCCAGCAGTGCCACTCCCGTGTATATACCCAAGAGAACTGAAAACATGTATCGTGCACAGAAATGTATGCAGGAATACTCACAGCAGTATTATGCATAATAGCCAAAAAGTGGAAACCACCCACATACCCATCAAGTGATGAATGGATACACGGGATGTGGCATATCCAGACAATGGAATATTATTTGGCAATAAAAAGGAATCCTACATGCTCCATAATAGATGAACCTTGGAAATATTATTCTAAGTGAAAGCAGCCAGACACAAAAGGTCACATACTGGATGATTCCATTTATATGAGATGTCCAGAACAGGAATATCCACAAGGACAGAAAGCAGCCTGGTGGTTGCCAGGGCTAGGGGGAGAGGAGAGCGGGAAGTGAATGCTAATGGGTAGGGGGGTTCTTTTGGGGATGACTGAAATATTCGAAAATGGATTGTGGTGATGGATGCACAGCTCTGTGAAGATACTGAAAACCACTGAATTGTATACTTTACGTGGCTGAACTGTATGGTGTGTGAATTATATCTCAATAAATCTGTTGAAAGAAAGGAGCTGCTCCTAAATACAGCACGGCGCCCGTGGGAGACACCCAGGAAATTCTGACTCCCTATTAATATTGCTGTGATTCTTTTTCAAAAAAAATTTTAATGTTTATTATTTATTTTTGAGAGAGAGACAGACAAGAGCACGAGTAGAGGCGGGGCAGAGACAGAGGGAGACACAGAATCCAAAGCAGGCTCCAGGCTCTGAGCTGTCAGCACAGAACCCGACAAACTGTGGTGCTCGAACCCACAAACCGTGAGATCATGACCTGAGCTAAAGTCAGATGCTTAACTGACTGAGCCACCCAGGCGCCCCAATATTGCTGTGATTCTTATGTGGAAGCCAGAGCCCCATTGTGCTGACCTCAGAGCATCTGGTGGACAGAAGTTTCTAAAAGGTACCTAGTTCTGTCCTCAAGTCTCAGATAAACCTCTGGACACCCGCAGCTTAGCTGCAGGCCACGTTCCCCTTTGTGTACCACCATAAGAATAATGGGGCTGGTGTGCTTCTTATAAATTCAGATGTCCAGGCCCCCTCTTGCCTCAGATCCCTGCCTACATCAGTAGCTAATGCCCGTAGGTGGGTCTCACGATGGGGAGAGAGAGCAAACTCCTGGCCAGGGACCTCTTCCCATACTCTTGCTCAGCTCTCTTACTCTCGCATCTCTAGCCCCCAGCTCCCTTGGTCTCCAAGGCTCTGAATTCTGGCCCAAACCCCACCTACCCTGGCTGCCTGGTGTATGCCCCTCTCAGGGCTCCCCTGTTAATCCTGTCCAGGGCTTCCCTTTCCCTGCACCCACCTTGTGCAGGGTGGGGATGGGATAACTGAAAGCAAGAACAAGGCGTCTGCTCCCCATTCTTGGTCCTTCACCTCAGGATTCAGGGTGTGAGGCAGGGATGCCCCATTTTAGGAGGTGAGAGCATGTTGAAGTTTCAACCCAGGGGCTGGCCCTCCGGGTTCAGGGCAGAACTGTGTTCTCAGTCCTGGCAAGTCCCGGCTATGTGATGAGCGACCTACAGGTCCAGGCACAGTTCCAAAATCATCCCAGCACCTGAATGAGGAACCAGGTTGGGGCAGAGGATGATGGAGGCCTGGTCCAGGGAAAGGGGAGAGGGACTCAAGAGCCCCACCAGGGACCCTGGAAATGAGTGGGGTCTGCTGCCTACCGAGGCCCACACTTTGGCCAAACCCGGGCATCTGAGTCAGGGGAGCTTGTGAGCAACCCAGGTTTGGGGGCTCTATCCCTGGAGATTCTGACCCAGTAGTTCTAGAGTGGAGCCCAGGGAATCTATGTCCAACAGGATTCTGATGGAGGTGGCCAATGGATAGTTTGAGAAACACTGCACCATATGACCCTTTAAAGAAACAGACACACATAAAGAAAATAATAATACATTTCATAAAAGTGGGTGTTTATTTCACTTAACCACATGTCACAGTCCTTGCTTCTTACCAGCTCTCGTTTTTGCTGCTAACCGAAAGAGCATTCCAGCACGTGGAGGCACCACAATTACCCTAAGGGCTAAGTTATGTCTAATGATTTGCTGTTGCAGGTAATGATTCTCCAAATACGGTTCTATGAACCGCTTGGCACACTCAAGGTGTTTCAGAGTGTGTGGGAAATCCTTAAAACATGGAAATACTAGCACCAGACAGATGAATACACACTTTGAATCTGAGAGAGTCTATCCAACTGCTCTCCCTCAACAAACCTGACAATCTCAAAAAATTGGGGGGGGGTGGGTAGAATTTAAGGGGACACGGTGAACTTCGCATTTGGCACACAGAAGCTGCTCTCACTCACCAACGCGGAGGGGGGCAGGGCCTGGGAACGTGCACTGCTCACACATGCTAGCTCGTGAGCTGTTGGGATGCCTTGTGTGCACAGCGACTTGTCTGAAAAGACACCCCCCAAGCTGAGAGCTGTGGTCCCTTCTAAGGAGTAGAACAGAAGGAACGTACCCCAGTGGGCTGAACATTTGTAACGGGCAAGTGTTGCGTCTGTAACTTGATATGCATATAAATATTTTTCAAAAATTAACCAGGAACCAAAAGTAAATAAAATGGAGGGAATCCTGCTATGCGCACCACGCGGTCACTGAGCTCTCTCTCCCTCCCCACTCCCACTTCTTGTGTTGCTCGATTTTGTCTTGATGTAGCTTAGGTATCCACACTTGTTTTAGGCCATTTGTCTCCGTGAAGACTTGCCCGCTCCTAGCCCCAGCGTGTGAATCTTGATTAATCTAAGCTAGGGGCTCTTTGTGTGGAGTCCACAGATCACCCCAATCAGGGGTCCGTGGATCATAGGCATGGGATTCACCAACTTTCATGGGGAAAACAACCGCTACATCTCTGTTTTTACTAAGCTCCAACTGAAGTTTAGCATTTCCTTCTCTTATGAATGTAAGCAACAAACCACAGTAGTGTGGGCAGCAACTTTGTGACTTTATCACCAAGAGAAATCACAAATATTTTCATATCACAAAAGTTATTACAGTGTCTCAGAACACTGTTCACACTCATCACTACTACAAAATTATGGTTGTTATTAGATCTGCTGCTAGAATTTGTTATTTAATGCACTAATAAAGAAGCAAGTTTATTCCTATATCACACATTTCCAAAAATATATTTTGGAAACTGTATTTCAATGTAATTGGTTTCCTTTGTAATGCTATCATTTTATTTTATGCAGTTAAAAACAGTCTTCTGAGAAGGGGTCCATAGGTTTTGCCAGACTGCCAAAGAGGTCCATGGCACAGAAGAGGTGGATAAACCCTGGTCTAAGCCAGGGCTGGCAATTCCATTATCCTGGCTGGGGACTAGCTGAAGAAGGGTCATGTGACCTGCTGTGTTACATTCACCGTGAAATTTGAGGGGACATCTGCTGGAGGCAGAGTGGAGCCCCTCTTGGGAAAGGTTTCTTAAAAGGAGACACAAGGAAGTCATACTTTCTTCCTCTGCTCCCTAGTGTCTGGACGTGTGAGCTGGGAATTTCTCCTACCATTGGGCAACCATGCAGAGAGCAGCTGATCCACTTGAGATGTAGAAGCAACTGGTGTGAAAAGCCTAGGTCTTTTAGGAT
This sequence comes from Lynx rufus, assembly GCF_022079265.1. Taxonomy (NCBI): domain Eukaryota; kingdom Metazoa; phylum Chordata; class Mammalia; order Carnivora; family Felidae; genus Lynx; species Lynx rufus. Next base: position 21,726,171 of record NW_025814896.1, on the reverse strand, counting down.
GCAGTGGATTGAGTGAATTAGACAAGAACCTCCCTACCTCTGGATTCCTATTATCAACCAATAAATCCCTTATGGTTTAGGCCAGTTGGGTCAGTTGTCAATTACTTGAAGACAAGAGCAGTTTCTTCAACCCACCATGTTATTTTTGTTCCCCCATGTTTTCCATGCTTGATCCTAACCATCACTGGAGTCACATGGAGAAACAAGCCAGTTCCTTCTTCCATCTGACCCTTATTTAGATTGATCACATCTTTTCTCCTTGAGGCTGAACATCTTCAGGTCCTTCAATGGACTCAAGAGGCATGTTTTTAATATGTCTGTCTGTCTAGGTCAGTAGTTCCCAAACTTTAGCATGCATCAGAATCATGTTAATGTTTGTTAACGTTAGCTTGTTAAAACGTACATTTCTAGGTCCCACTCTGAGAGTTTTCGATTCAGCAAACACTGGAGTGAGTCTCAATAATTTGCATTTCTAACAAATTCCCTCACTGTGATGATGCTGCTGGTCTTGGGGACCACAGTTGGAGAACCACTGGTCTAGGTCCCTATAAAAATATGGCTTCCCCAGATGAAATCACTACTCAAGACGGGGGTCTGACCAATGTTAGTTAAGCAGAGCAGAACTATCACCTCCCTCAGTATCAAGAGCATGCTCCTATTACTGCAGCCCAGATTACAAACTGCTGTTCTATACTATTGAACTCTATGTCACCAAAACTCTGAAACTTGTATCATACATGTGGCTCCTATCCTACAGAATAGGAAGTATCGCTTGTTGAGTACTTGTCATGTGCCAAGTGTTTTAATGAGTTATCTCATTTAATTCTCACATTGATCCTTGAGATGGACAGCAATCTCTGGGGAGACTGATACCCAGAGAAATGAAAAAAATTCCCAAGGTCACCTAGCTGGTAAATGAATGAGAGACCCAGGATTTGAGCCTGGCTTATAGAACTCTACAATTAAGAACTTTCCTCCTGCTTAACAGCATCTATTAATCAGCTGCCCTTTGGGGCCCAAGACAAATTTACCTAATTGTGCCTCATCCAACTCATTCATCTTTCTTGTCTACAAAGTCATCAAATGCGATTTCTGTCAAATGCCCTGGGTTTCTTGACCCTCCAAGATCTCCTTCAACAACAACTCAGCCCTTTTACTGTCTCTACTCCTGCCCCAAAGAGAAGGAGGTTAGGCTTGCTGAGTTGCATTTGGAGCCACGTGAGTTTGGTTTCTGAAAGTGTTAACTGTGGGCACATTTTAATAAAGACCATTTTCTAGGCTACAGTTACATAAATGTTCTAATGTAATATGCAAATGTACCACAAGTGATTTAGGGTGTGCTAGGCCTTTATTGTTCTAGTTGCAGTTATGTTGATTTAGCCCATAGCTTTATGGTTAATAATTTATTAAGCGACCTTATTTTTTAATCTCCCTTTGTCCTCATTTCTCATCTTTTTCCACATTAAGGGACTTAAGCCTGCACAAAGATTCAGTTTAATGAACCATCAATCCTTGAATAAGTGTAGTTGCAATAGGATTCCATTCAAATTCTAGGGAAGGAGTTATGTTCATGAGTTTTCACCCTCTTGATGGGATTCTGGGTTTCATCATAAATATAATGACCCACTTTATCCTTAGTAGTGCTTTTTTGCATTACATTCTAATTTGCCTGATATTAACATTGTTAGACCAATTTTCTTTGGTTATTATTTGCCTGGGCTATCTTTTTCTGTCTGTTTTGAACATTTCTGTGTCATTGTCTTAGGTATAGTATCTCTTATACATAGCTACTAGCCGGATTTTGATTTTTAAAAGAAAAAAATTCATTTGACAGTCTCTGTCTTTAGTAGGTAAGTTTAGTCCACTTACATTTATTGTGATTACTGATTTATTTGGATTTATTTTCTACATCTTATTTTGTGTGTGTGTTGTGTGTGTTTTCTATTACCATGGGATTTTGGTGGGTGAGGTGGGGTGAAGAGTATGTGTGATTAGTTTAATTTTTTTTCTTGACTTTTTGACGAATAGTACCCCATCCCTTTTCCTCCCCACTTATTGAAGGCTATAAATCACATTTCTTTTAGTGGTTTTATTTTACTTTTTAACATACTTATTTAACTATGTATTTTCCTAACAGTTTAAAATTATTCGGTAACTCTATTTTCCTTTTGACAAGACAACCCCTTTAACACAATGTAATTACTAATTGAACTGCCCCTCCACCCCATCTTCCGCTAATAGTCTAGAATTTTAATTACACTATTTTTCATAAAAATTAACATTTATATGATCAGAAATTAACTAGATTTACCAATATATTTGACCAATTTCTGACCTAGTGTTTTTCTTCTTTCACTTTCCGTTTTGCTGAAATACATACTTTATTAATCTTTTCAATGAGGATTTGGGTGGTAAACTGTCTTAACCTATGAAAGGCTGAAAATGTCTGTCATTTGCTCTCCTTTCTCAGTGTTCATCTAGCTGTGCATTGAGGTAGGCTGATTATGCCTTTCCCTCTGCATGTTTAGGATATTACTCTCTGTCTCTGTCATCTGTTGCTATCGATGAGAAATCTTCTGTCAGCTCAATTGGCATTCTTTCACAGGCAATTTCTTTTGTAACTCAAGATTTTTCTCTTTACCTTTGACATTCTGCTCTATCATTACAATTTTTCTGGTTGAGATATATTTTTTACCAACTTGTTTTAACTGTTGGTATGTGTTTTTTGCCTGAGGACTTTCTTTCTGATTCTGAAATATTCTCAGCCACCATATCTTAAATATTGTAACTCCATTACAACCTTTATTCTATCCTTCTCAAATTTCTATTACACATATGTTGGAAACTTTCAATCTGTTTACCATGTCTTTCTTTTTTTTAATTTTTTAATGTTTACTTATTTTTGAGAGAGAGAGAGAGAGAGAGAGAGAGAGCACGCGGGGTGGGGGCAGAGAGGGAGACACAGAATCCGAAGCAGGTTCCAGGCTCTGAGCTGTCAGCACAGAGCCCAACGCAGGGCTCGAACTCACAAACCATGAGATCATGACCTGAGCCAAAGTCGGACACTCAACCGACTGAGCCACCCAGGCACCCCTGGTTTACCATGTCTTAACTGGCTCTTTCATATTTTCCATTTCTTTATCTCCATCTACGTGAATTACTCAGGACTATCTATCAATTCACTAACTATCTCTTCAAATGTGTTTGATTTAGAGTTTATTCCATTTGAATTCACTTCAATAATACTTTTCATTTTTAGTATTTCTCATTGTTTCTTTTTCACATCAACAATTGTTTTACTTCGTAACTTTCTCCTTTTTACAGGAAAGGAAGTCAATCCTTCCTTTACCTTTTTTAAAGTCCTAAACTTAAAGTCACTTCCAAGATTGCTCTATTATTTGCACTTATCACAAGTGAATCCATCCGTTACGAGTTGAGCTTACTGGCTGCCTCAGTGTCAGTTTCTTCACAGGCTTATTTTTAAGAGGAATTTTTCTCTCCATTTTCTTTTTCTGTACTTGTCTAAACCCAGACTCTTGGGACCCTAGTCCCAAACCAGGCTTCCTGAAGGTGGCTCAGGATTCTCAGTCTGGGGGGCTATCAGAGATGTCACAGACGAAGTTAATGAGTTGGGGTGGCTTAGCTCAGGTCCCACTTGCCAGACGTACATCTGTCCCCCCTGTTACCTAACATACAGTTTTAAGCAATGAGTCTGATGCTAAACCTCCAGTTCTCCAAGAATCCTTTTGGTCCCCATTTACTCTGCAGGACTGGAATTCCTTGTCACTTCTGGACCCTGGGCCTGGCAGGTCTGAGGCTTTGGCCTCCATTTACTTTGTAGTTCTCATCCCTTTCCATTCCAAAGAGTTTACCATATTTGTGAGTATGGCTATGTGATTTCATTTATTTAAAAATATATGTAATTTATATATTATTGCACTGTATAAAGAGAAGTTTTTTCCCCCACAATTCATGGACAGTGTGGTTAATTTTTTCCTGTATCATTATTGAGGTATGACTTATGTCCAAAAAAGCATCAATGTAAAGTGTAAAAATTCATTGAGTTTTGATAAATATAGTCATGTAATCACTGTTACAATCAAGAAAAGAATACTTTCATCACCAGCCCCTGCAAACTTCCCTTGTACACCTTTGCTATCAATCCTCTTGCCAAAACCCCAGCCCAGGTTATCACTGATCTGCTTTCTATCTGTCGAATAGTTTTGCCTTTCCTGCAACTTCACATAAATTGAATCAGAGAGTAGATACTCTTATGTTTGGCTTCTCTCACTAAACATAGCGATTCTGAGATGTATCCATATCCTGTATTCCAATACTTCATTCCTTTGTACTTTTGAGTAGTATTTTGTTGTGTGGATTTATCACAATTTGTTTATCCATCCTTTTACTGATGGACATTTGGGTTGTTTCTAGTTTGAGGCTGTTACATACAAATCTTCCATGTATATCCATACACAAGTCTTTGTGTGGACATGTTCTCATTTCTCTTGGGTAATTATCTAAGACTGGGATTACCGGGCACCAAGCTAAGTGTATGTTTAACTTTACAAGGAATCTCCAAACTGTTTTTCAAAGTGGCTGCACCATTTTGCATTTCCATCTACAATGTGTGAGGGTTCTGGCTGAGGAGCAGGTTATTTTTAAAGCGCGGACTCAATGCCATCTTGACTGGAGGTGACTATAAAAACACTTGCGAATGTAGACTGAGCTAGAAAATGCCAGGAATGGTAATGAAGCTCCGTGAGGGCACAGACTCTTAAGTGTCCTGTTTACTGCTGCATCCCCAATGCCTAGCACAGGTCTTGGCTTATGGCACACACTCTGTAAATGAATATGGATTTGCCTCTGACAAACATTAACAGCTTGTAAGGGCTGGGTCAAAGTTTAGACCCGCTGCATCTTATTTAACCAAAGGAAGTTTTTTGGAGCCCTGTTTTCTCCTTCCCTAAATTTCACAAAAACCCTTGTTTTGAACTAGTTGGCATTTCTACCCTGAGCTCTAGCATCCTTTCAGCCAGGCTTCTTATCACGGTTCAAGAGGGCCACCCTACCTCCCTGCACTGGGTATGCATCTCAGCCAGCAGGAACGAGAAAAAGGGTGAGAAGCGTACACACTCTCGCTTTAACAGACACTTGTGTGACGATGAAGATCATTTCCGTTTACCTGTCGTGGGACCGAACTTAGTCACGTGGCCGCATCTAGCTGCAAGGGACACCAGAAAACATGGCCTTTATTCTGACAGCTGTGTGCCTAGATGAATAGCAGCGTTCTTGTACTCAGAGGAACGGGAAGATAGATATTGGATCACTTCCAGCAGGCCCCACTGCGAGCCTGACTTTGTCCTGAATTCTAGGTACTTCAGGCTCAGTACACTGTATTATTTGAAAGACATGTTTATTCCTCAACTCTACGGAGGAATTTTCAATTCACTATACAAAAGAAAGCCAGGCTGGTGGGGATAGCAGAGGCGTCTCATTCAGCACCACCAGGCCCAACTCCCTGCCCCCAGGCCAGCCAGTTCTCCTCCCTCAGGGCTGTCTGCTCCAGGTAGGGGGTGGGGGGGCGGGTAGGGAGCAGTCGAAGGATGGGGCCTTTGCAGAAGGGAGGAGTTAATGATGGGATCCGTTAGGGGCCCATACTGCTAACCTTCCTGGGGCCCTGGGTGGGTGACCCACCTGAGGAAGCTCTGGCAGGTCCTATCACTGCACTGAGTGCGGACAGCTGGGTCCACCTGGCTGCCCTTGTCACAGTCTATCAGGTTTGGGCTCCAGGAAGCTTAGCAGCCTACAGGGGGTAAGGCAAGTCTCAGAGCTGAGTGTCGGAGACAGTAACCACCCGCCACATATATCTATTTGAAGTTAATAAAATAGGATACGTTAAATAAAACATTCAACTCCTCAGTTGTATCAGTCTCATTTCAAATGTTCAATAGAGGGGCGCCTGGGTGGCTCAGGTTAAGCGTCCGACTTCAGCTCAGGTCACGATCTCGTCTTCCGTGAGTTTGAGCCCCGCATCGGGCTCTGGGCTGACGGCTCAGAGCCTGGAGCCTGCTTCTGATTCTGTGTCTCCCTCTCTCTCTGCCCCTCCCCCGTTCATGCTCTGTCTCTCTCTGTCTCAAAAATAAATAAACGTTAAAAAAAAATTTTTTTTAAATGTTCAGTAGATGCAGATAACTAATGGCTACTATAACGGATAGCACAGATAGAGAGTATTTCCATCACTGAAGAAGGTTCTATCAAATAGCATCGTTCCAGAGGAAAGACATCTCAGGTCATGTTAACAGAGGCAGAGTACCAAGAAAGAGACAGGTGATAGGGCTGGTCTATATCATGCCAGGCAGACCTCAGCTGGGCCACTATGGTCCATGGGCCCCAGATTCTGTGAGGGAAGCAACTGAGAGAGAGGAAGGCATCCAGGCATCCAGAGTACAGAGAAGTGTAGGAAATATATCTGTGTCTTGTTTAAAGGAGTTTTAGCATGGGTTCCTCCAGAAGCAAATGCTAGGCCAAAACACTGGGGGCAAGGAGTTTGCCTGGGGGTGATCCCAGGAAGCACCAGCAGGGGAATGGGGAAGTGAGGCAAGGAAAGTGTGCACTGTCGGACAAGTGACCGTTGTGAGCAAGTGGGGCTCCATCCTTCTGGGAAGCTCTGGGAGCCGAGACAGCGCACACATCTCAAAATCATCCTGCCCAAAGGCTGGAGAGTGGTGGTTTTTATGCCTCAGCTTCCTCAGTCATTGGCTGAGGCCTGCTTCCAGGGTGTTAATTCACCAGGACTTCTGGCCTGCAAAGTATTAAGACAGAAGGGCTTCCTTAGCTGTAAAGTCCTCAGGCAAAGAGATGCAAACACGGGGCAGCTGGAAGCTGGCTGGAGCACACTGAAGGGGTAAGACTCGCAGAATATGGGCTGGGCTCTCAGCACCATCTGCTACAAAGGAGGAAGATCAACATCCTTAACCCTAGCCTAGCCTCACCTCTCTCTCTCTCTCTCTCTCTCTCTCTCTCTCTCTCTCTCTCACACACACACACACACACACACACACAACCATATGTTTCCCGTACATTTCTCACACAACCTTCTTCCTTTTACTCAGACTTACCCTGCTTCCTCCCACCACAGGATCTTTGTATATAGTGTTCTGGATGTCGGAGACACTCATCTACTCTTTCTTTTCTCCTTCCATTTAGTTAAGTCCTACTTACTCTTTTTTTTTTTTATTTTTAAAGTTCATTTATTTATTTTGAGAGAGAGAGAGCACGAGCAAGGTAGGGGCAGAGAGGGGGCGAGAGAGAGAATCCCAAGCAAGGCTCTGGGCTGTGAGTGCAGAACCTGATAGGGGGCTTGAACTCACTAACAGTAAGATTATGACCTGAGTTGAAATCAAGTTAGACGTTTAACTGACTGAGCCACCCAGGTACCCCTCTACTTCCTCTTCAGGTCTTTGCTCAAAAGACCTGTCCTGTAAGTAGCCTTCCCTGAGGGACACCCCACCCCCTGCCCCAAGGCAAGAACAAGTCCTCCTGCTGCACTTTGCCCCAGCTCCCTGACCTATAATTGCATCATTATATGTTTGTACGGTTAGCTAATACTGCCTTCCCCATTGGACTGTAAGGAAGGAATCTTGCTTGTCTCGTTCACAGCAACACACAGCAGATCCTCAAGAAATGTATGATGAATGAAAAAAAAAATTAATGAATGAATAAAACAATGAAGCAACAAATGAGTGAATTCCAGTCGGACTAAGACTCCCAGTAGCCAGAGAGGGAATTTACCAGCTAAAGACCCCAGCAAGAGGAGGAGGCTAATTAGCAATTCATTAGGATCCATTTTCACTTCTGTAGTCAATGCTAATCACTTGTTTGTTTAAAACAGGAAGTTCTGCACTCATTAAATCCATTAGTAAATGAAAATGTTTCTCAGGGAAGTCTGGCCTCCCACACTGGAGTCTACATTCAAGGGGCTGCACCCCTCTTTTGTACAGACCTCCCAGATGTCAGCAAAGCAGGTGCTCACAAGTTGTTGATACCCTAGGCTAGGACCCTAGTCCTTTCTCACAGTCGGAGCCTGTTTCTTCAGCTGAGCTCGGGTTCTGCCCCTGTACAATGGGCACAATGTTTAATCTCATGGCTAGTAGTGAAGATTAGAGGGAGCTGTGTAGTCAGGAATGTCAGCTCATACCTTGGTATTATCCTCCCTGAAAGGCTATGGGAGGAGGGAGTCTATTTTAAGGAAGTAGCTACCCAGCAGCCCCACTGGTTTGAACTCTTAGGGTCTTATTAACAAACAGGCTCTTCTTTCCTCATAAGCAAGCAGCCCATGCTTAGAGGGTGCTCACAGGCCCACCCTTGCTTTGCGTGGGCTCATTTAATCCTCACAGCCAAACCAACAAGGTAGCCCTTATTACCTGCATTTGCAGGTATGGAAACTGAGAGTCGGAGGGGAGCAGCTCTTGCCCGGGGCCTTTTCTCTTGCCCATGCTGAGCCATATCCTCAGGAAGCCATCTCTGACCCTCGAAAAAGAAATGGGTGCTCTGCCCATCTTAGGCTTCATCAGGTGGGTCTGCCATTCCTGGGTCTTACTCATCCTAATGTTCCCAGGAGGCCGGTAGCTCTGCAGAAAAGAAACACTTATGTTTGTCCGAGTGCCAACTAGCTTCAGTACTCGGTGCTTGTCATGCGTTAAATCACTGAATCCTCGGGGCGCCTGGGTGGCGCAGTCGGTTAAGCGTCCGACTTCAGCCAGGTCACGATCTCGCGGTCCGTGAGTTCGAGCCCCGCGTCGGGCTCTGGGCTGATGGCTCAGAGCCTGGAGCCTGTTTCCGATTCTGTGTCTCCCTCTCTCTCTGCCCCTCCCCCGTTCATGCTCTGTCTCTCTCTGTCCCAAAAATAAATAAACGTTGAAAAAAAAAATTTTAAATCACTGAATCCTCAAAAAAATTCTACTGGGGGAGCTATCATTATTATCTCCATCTTACAGATGAAGAAACTGACTTGTCAAAGATCACACGGCTGGTGTTGGGGGGGAAGAATTTCCTCTGACCTTCAAGGTTCTTCTAGCTGGACAAAGAATCAGATTGCCATGAGACAAGTTAACAGGCAAAAATAAACTTTAATAGTGTATGTATGAGGAGTCCGCACACACATGGAAATTCTGAAGACAGTGAAGCAATATGATGCTTATATGAGCTAAGGAGAGCAGTAGGGGATCTGAGGATACAAAGGAGAGAAAGACCATTAGCAGGAAGATGAGAAGAGATGTTTGGAAAACGAAGGTTGTCCTGTTATAGAAATAAGTTTCTTAGGTAAGAAGGAATCTCTGTGAATAACCCTCTTCCCAGTATAAGCAGGCAGTTGAGGAGAAGGTAAAAAGCTTTTCCTGAATCTGCTGGGGTTTTATGGCTTTTAACTCAAAATAATGTTCATGACAAAGTGGCCCATTTTGGGGTGGCCTGCCTTGAACCCCTAACTGTGTGTAAATGGCAAAGGCAGTCTGCCTTCAGAGCCTGTGCACTTCGCTTCTGACAGGACTGTTTTGCCCCCACCACAGGCTTCAGGAATGGGGGACAAGGGGCTTGGGGGTGGCATGGCAAGGGTGAGCTCTGCCCTCCACCCAACCAGAGGCCTGCAGAAAAGCCCCAGAGAACAACTTCCCGGGGGAATGCTACCAATCCCTCCCTCAGGCATCTTTTTGATGTCCCCTGACAGTAGAGCCCAGGCCCACCTTTGGGGTGTTAACCTGAAAACTAAAACTACCAGTTTTTTGTTTTTTTTTTTTTTTACCAGCAAAAGATGGGTCTATTCAGGAATAAAAGAGAGTTGCAATCTGGGACAAACAAGTTGTGGCAAAACCAGAGGCAAGTTGGGAACAAAGGAGAGGCACACTTTTTTAAGGAGAAAAGGGGCAAGCCGGAAAGGCTGTTATGAACTAAAAATCCATTGGAATAAAATGAAAGTTTGAAGTGTGCTGGCTTCTCACTGGTGGAGCTGTTGCTGGGGGGATAAGGAAAGAATCTCTTCCTCCACTGGAGTAGTGGAGTAGAATCCACCTGCAAGGTCAAGTCTGCATGAGGTCAAATGTGTTTCTTCCTTTTGGGTCTGCAATTGACTGAGTGGTAGGGCATGAGAGCTCCCCCTGCTGAAACCTTCATTTTAGTGGTTTCCCATTACTGATTTTTACAGGGGTATTGAACAGACCAGGCTCTCTTCCCAAAGCTTCATCCTTGTCTCCAGCCTCACTCTTTATGGTTCCTACCTCCCACTGACATGAGCAACACCCTGAATGTGCTGCGTAAGCCTCTGTATATGCTGTTTCCTCTACCCAGAGGGGTCTTTCTTTCCCTTTGTGTCTGACAGGCAAATACTGCAAAGCTAGCTTGGATGGCCTCTCCTCCAGGAAGTCTCCCAGTTTCCTTTCAGTTCAACCTCTGTGCTGCCATTTCTACCTCTAACGTATCATCATCTTCATAATGATGACCAGCTCCTACAGAGCGCTGCCCAGGGGCCAGGCCTTGAGTCCAGCACTTTATCAGTCAGTTTCTTATCATGCTCCCGGGGAGGTATATTTTTATGCCCATTTAATCAATGCTTAGGGTTATGAAGAGACTTGCCCAAGGCAGCAGAGTGAGAATTCAAAGCCAGGCTGTCCATCTCCAGAGACCATGCTCTTAACTGTTGCTTCTGACCTCCTCCTAATACAGACTTTATACTTGCCTCCTCATGACATGTCTTGTTTAGTGCTCCTTTGAGCCTAGCCCCTAGGAGGCAGCATTTATGTCTTATCTCTGGGCCTGGTACATAGAAAGCCGTGAAAAATGCTTGTTGAATTGGTTTCCATTCTGCAGATTTTGGATCCTGTTGCACAAACTTGATATAATTGATCACGTGATGTCAGCAGTCTCAGGTTTGAATCCTATCTTTGTCTTTAACTTGGTGTTTTGGGGCCTGGCATTGGAAAGTTTGGGCATCCTAATGTTGAGAGGAAGGCGCAAACCACAGCCCTGTCCAAGGTGCTGAAGATGCAGTCAAGAAGGCAACCCCTCAATGGGGGGGGGGGGGAGGGGGAGGGAAGGCTGCAAGCCCTGGACAGAGCTGTGGCAGGGCACAGAGCATCCAGCAATGCCTTGAGAGCACTGAGCACGAGCCCTAAATTCTGTCTGGGAAGTCACGAAAAGCTCTGATGCTCGACCTGCTTCTCTTGGGGTTCTAAGGGACTCGGATGAGCTAGGGCATAGATGGGAAATGGTTTTCCTGTATGCACACGGGAGCCACGGTGGGGCAGGGGTGCTGCCTGCACAGTGCACAGCCATCTCCTGAAGAGATCCTCTCCAAGATCCCCTTGCATTTCTGGATTAAGCAATGCCCCCTCCCAACTCCAGCCCTGGTTCCACTTGGGAAATGCAAAGCACAGAAGAGGAGACCCCGACGACATTAGGCTCCTATCACCACAATGTGAGTTTACCATAGAACTGTAGACTCACAAATGTCTTACATTTTAATAATAAAAATTTTTGTGAGTGAATAAGTTACACAGGTATATGGTTTAAAAATGTGAAGAGTATAAAGGGCATAATGTGAAAAGATGTCTTCAGCACTGATCCTGTTATCCTTCCTGGAGGCTGCCACTTGGGTGTTCTTTAAGAGAAATTCCACACATAAAGTGCCCCCATCCCCCCCCAAATAGTTTCATTGTTCTGCGTGCCATTTTCTTTAATAACGTACCTTGGAGATATACACAGAGAACTAGCTCTTTCTTCTTAAAGACCACATGGCAAGTGTGGGTAAGGAACTTATTTAGCTGGGCTTCTCTGGATGGACCTTCAGGTTGTTTCCAACCTTTTATTTATGCAAACAATGCTTCAACGAACACTTTGTTCATCCTCCTTGCACATGGACAAGGAAATTCCTAAAAGCAGGACTGCTGAGTCAAAGGGTGTGTGCATTTTAAATTCTGATAGCTGTTGCTGCTTTATTCATTTTGTTACAGGGATGTACCCTAGTTTATTTAACCAGTCCCTCCCTCCCCAAGCTCTTCTCCCACCTTCTTTTCAATTTCTAATATTTGCTTTTACAAAATAGTTAACAGTAACATTTCACTTTGGAGGCACCATTCTTCAGTATAATGGTTCACTAGAATTTCTGTGTTGGGAGGGGGGAGGTACACGGGATGTTTTGGCCTCTTTTGGATGGATGTTTATGTTCTATGATTAGGTTATTTCCTATCTTTTGCACCCAGTCTCTTGAGATATTAATGTAAAGCATTAGGCATAATGCCTGGCACATACTGGACATTCAGTACTTGCAAGTTCCTGTAAATCACAATGTTGCAGTGAATTGCCTATGCATGTACATCTTTGTGCACACGTGTGGGCATTAAATTCTTAGAAGCAGAATTGCCGGTCGAAAGGTGCACACATTCAGATTTGCTAACGCTGCCAATTTTGACCTCCGAAAAGCTTGTGCCACCTTACATATCCGTTTCCCCACACACTTGCCAACACTTTATTATCAAGTCACAGATGTTTTAAGGGGGTGGAACAATGCTTGGAGGCTGATTGGTTCAAACCCTTTAGGGAGCAGACAGGGACACTGAGGCCCAGGGAGGGGGAGGGGGTGCCCAAGGTCACCTGTGAGCTGGAGCGCAGTTCAATTAGAATCTCTGGCCTCTCCTAGGGAACTGGGCAGTGTCCTGGGTGGAATGTGTGAGAGTACTGGATGGGCTCCATGAGGTGAGAAAGGGCACAAAGATGGGGCGAAGGGGAAGGGGGTGCACTGAGGTCCGTCTACTCCCCACCCTGCCTTAGGGAAGGCAATATTTTTATTTCATGAAGAAACTTCTGACTCTTCTCTACTACTTCTCTCCACCTCTCCCCCCACCAACGTCTTCTCCCTTGGAAACGGCCTCAGAGATTCTGAAAGGTGCTTTCCTTACTTCTGAGCCCGCTTGTGTGGGAGGAAGCTGAGGACGTGAGGGTACTGATTGAGAGAGCAGGTTGAGACCCAGGAGCTGTTGTGCAAAAAGAATGGCAAATTATATAAGGAGGGAAAGCGGAAGGGTGGGGGCTGGAGGCAGCCATTCATCAGTGCTTTTTAACCCTTTCCTGTTGCAAAAGCAGGCAGCCCCGGACGCTGGGAGGGATGGCTGCAGTGAGAGACATTTTCAAAAATGGTTTGTGCTGAAGGCTTTGAAGGGAGGACAGCACCACTCCCTCCTCGCCCTTTGCAGACAGGCTTTGTACTCTGGGTAAAACTGTCGGAAAAGGTAGAACAGCTCCTAATCTAGGAGATGATTCCTGGGGGAAATCAGGCTGCTTTTCAAGCGTAATTTGAAAAGCCGCTGCCTCCAAACTTCAGTGGTGGCAGGGGGTGGGGGGGACGCAAAGAGGAGAATGCCATTTATAAAGCAATCAACGCTTCGACAGAGTCAGCCATCACTCAGAATTATTTTCCGAAATTTGGCCTCTATTCCGTACTCTGGAGGAAAGGCAGTATGGGCACTTTGCTTCCAATCAAGCCCGACACAGAAGCTGGGGTAAGTCACACAAAGGGAGAGGGGCCCCCGCACTGTTCATCACGGCTGGAGCTGCGGAAAATCATTTCTAGGGCTTCTCAACTCTCCGGCACGAGCTGGAGGAAGCCTCATCAGAGGCTCCATTCATCTCACTTCTTACTTTTAAACTTTAAAGCACATATTTATGTGCCTCAAGTTGCCCATGAACCACGGCACGTCAAACAGTTTGGGGTTGATGGAAGAGGTGCATTTTCTCGTCCTGGGACTTTCGGGAACACAATTTCATCGCCAGTCTCTCTCCCTTCCAATTGCTCCTGGATGCTGCCACGAGATGAATATTCCTAAAATGCTGCTTTCCATACATTACTCACCTGTTCAAAAACCTTCTAAGGCCACTTCTTGATCTCTTACGGCTGGAATCCCTAGGTTGGCCTTCAAGGCCCTTCATAAATGTGGCCTCAGCAGCCACACCTGCTAACACATACCCTCCCAGACCGCCGGGCCATAATGGTCACCTGCCACAGACACGGGGTGGTAGCTGTCACTGGTGCTCACTGCCCACTCCGCATCTCTTCCTGGTAACCAACTGCGGTCCTTCCCTTTAGGGGAAACCACTCCACCCCAGCTCCGCCTCCATTTGGTTTGGGGGAGCTGACCTGAGCACCTGTCTCCAGGCCTGCCATGAGAATGCCGTATACGAGGCAGCGAACTATGGTCCACAGGCAGAATAATGGCTCACGGCTTATTTTGTAAGGATTTTACACATTTAAAAGGTTGTAAAAAAAAAAAAAATCAAAGAAAATGCCACACAGATCCTATGGCCTGCAAAGCCTAAAATATTCACCATCTGGCTCTGCACAGAGAAAGTTTGCCAAAACCTGCTTGGATGCACAATGCTTGGTTTGGGGTGGGGCAAAGGACGGGCTGAGCCGAGAGGAGCTAAGCCTAGGACTTGAGTTTGGAACTGCCAGGAGGAGGTGCACACACTCCTAGGCTTATTAAAACTCAGAGAAAGAAGCCTGGAACTATTGGCCATCCTGGACACTTGATAGAGAGAGGCTGCTAGAGAAGGACGGGGAAAACAGAATCAAAATACGGAGCCTGGCTTTCGGATCTGGAGCCAGGAGAGCCCGCTGGTTACGTGAGCCAAGATGTTTCTTTCTGCTCAAGCCAGTCTGAGTTGGGTCTTCCTGTCAGTGGCAATGGAAGGAGTTATGATGAGATAAGCAGATATTGGCAAGTATCCCCGTCTGCCTTCCGGCACGTCACTTTCTGTGTCTGGAATGCCCTTTATCCTCTCTTCCTGCCAAAAGTCTCCTTGTCCCACCAGGGTCTTACCCTCCTCTGCTGGGGTTCTCCTTAGTTCCTGGGTGGTTTATTCTGAGATTTAACCATCTACTTCATCAGCTGTAATTGTCCAGGGGAGTACGTATCGCATCCTAACAAAGCTGTGAGCGAAAGGGTCGCGTGGACGGAAGGGAAAGGATGCAGTGTCCACGCCCCGGGCACTATGCTAAACATCTGGAAACATGACAGCACTTACCCTTCCTGCTGCAGCCATTCAAAGAGGCAGAAGCAGTAACTCCGTTTTAGAGATGGGAAAATAAAGGGAAGTGACTCACCCAAGGTCACACAGGCACTAAGAGGTAGAGTCTGAAACCAGCCCCAGCGCTGATGAGCCCCGGGTCATCCATGCTCTTTCTCCAACACGAGTCTCCTGAGGACCACACTCAACCCCTCTGGAGGGTCCCTGGGTCCGTGTCTGTGCTTTCCTGCATCCCCCAGGAGGCGCCCACTGCCTACAGATCAGAGCTCAAAGTCTCCACCTGACACTCGAGGCCTTTCAGGACCTACCCTTAACTCCAGCCAAACCAACACTCAGAAACCCTGAATGAAAGAAAAACCGTCACTGCACCAGCCGGGTTTCACAGGGGGCAACGATCGCTTCGAGAAGCCCACGTAAACAAGGACTGGAATGAGTCAGCTGGACGGGTTCAAATTAAAGTTGCTTGGGTAGAATAATAACCGGAGAGGCACTCTAATAAGGTTTTGTTTTGTCTTTTTTTAATCAAGTGCAACAATCTGCCTGCAGGAATATGAAAGCAACTCAGGATGTCTTTACTCTTTGAGGGGGAGATGGGTTTTGGAACACCATGGCAAGTCCTCCCACTCGGATTATCTCCGGGACAGCCTCCCGAGAGCCCACGTTTTATCACGGCACAGGACGTGTGTGCGTGTTCCCCCCCCGCCCCTCTTGGCACACCATTATGGCCTGCCCTGCCCAGGCGCCCTGGGAAGGCAGGCTACTTTAATCGCACTGGAAGCCTGGAAATACACGACAAGTCACACCACCTCTCTGACCTGTTTTCTCATTTGTCAGGACCTAGAGATTGAATTAGCCTCTCACTTTGCGTCCCCGGTGGAATTAGGAACAATGCTGTGAATCTTTTTACAGTACTCTCAATTAGAGGGCATTTCCCCCCCTTCCCAAAGGAAATCATCCCAGAATTTTAAAGTGGAATAGAGTTAAGCGATTCTCTCTCTCTCTCTCAGCGGTTCTTCACTTGGGATCCCCACGGGGTCATAGGTGAAGTCTCTAGAATTATACCTAGAATTTGTGAGGTCAGCTAGGCGGACCCTGTAAGCAATGAGATGGTGCCTGACTGGTTTTGGAGGATGCAGTGCCTGGGAGTGATGGGGGAAGAGTAGGTCCTGTCATCAGATTCCCCCTGGAGGGACCCAGGATCCCCCAAATTAAGCTCTCTCTCTCTGGTCCATTCTCTCCACTCTGCAGGCGGGATTGCTGAGGCCCAAAGAGAGGGAGGGCCCCTGATGACCCAGACCAGAAGTCAGGCTGCCGCCACCTAGACCCAAGCTGGACATCCTTTGCCCTTGCAGAGAAAGACCCTAAAAAGAAATGAGGGGCCTCTCCAGACTGGTTGGGAGCCCTTGCTCCAATATGTCTCCATGCCAACTGCCTTCTGGGTTTTATAGATCTTGGGGATTATCTGCATCACTGGAGAAGTTATCTAGATGGTGCCTCACCATGCATCTGGTAAGGATGCATTCGTCATTTGTAGGATCCTTCAGCACATTTGTGTGTGTGTGTGTGTGTGTGTGTGTCTGTGGCTGTGTACCTAAATTTACATAATCTGTGTTTTAAATCCCTCAGCTAAAAAAAAAATTGAGTATTTATCCTGCCTTTCTACATAAACTCCCTCAAGGCTACTGCATGGTTGATGAAGGGAAGGTTCCCTTTACACAAGTACTCTAGCTAAAAGCAAGCTGGTGTGGTGGGACTGAACAACACTACTGTGCATTCCCTAACGAGTGAGTGGATCCAGGCAAGGATCACCAGTGACGGCCAATCTCATAAGAGATCAGATATTATACACCTCCTGATGGAAGTAAATAATCCCACTTATGGAGGAGTGTTGCCAAAAACAAAAATGAAAACAATCAAACCGGATCACGCCTCCTGTTCTGCCTTCCCATTTACAGGAAATACAGGTGACAGGAGAAGCCTGTGAAATGACCCCCACGGGGATGTAATCAGTAAATCCAGACTGTGGGAAATGGTGTAGGATAAATGACCTTATTTCCTCAACAGAAACTTAGCGGGAGAAGAAAAGAGAGGTGGAGAGGGGATCTATAAATTAAAAGGGATTTATGAAGGGACATACAGATAACAGGAATGTATATACCTTATTTGGATCCTGATTCAACTCACTGGGGAAATGTAAACATCTAATTGCATACAACGTGAAAGGGTCACTGCTGATTCATTTAGGTGTGATGATGCTATTGGGGTTTATGTTTAAAAAAAAAAGTTTGGGGGTGCCTAACTGGCTCAGATAGTTAAGCATCCGACTCTTGATTTCAGCTCAGGTCATGATCTCAGAGTTGCTGAGTTTGTGTCCGGCGTCGGGCTCTGTCCACTGATAGTGTAGACCCTGCTTGGTTGGGATCCTTTCTCTCTCCCCATCTCACTGCCCCTCCCCTGCTTACACTCTGTTTCTGTCTCAAAAATAACTTAAAAAAAAAAAAAAAAAAAAGGTTTGGATAGGACATCTGGGATGTGCTTCAAAATACTCCAGGGACTGGATGGGCTGGGGAGGTAAATGGGTGAGGGTAGCAATGAAAGAAGGTTGGCTGTGTGCTGGTGACTGGTCCAACAGGGTTATGGGTACACAGGGCTTGCTGTATACTATTATCCATAATAAAGAGTAAAAAATAATCAATCTCTTCTTGAACAGGTATCCAAAAAATTGTCAAGAGTGTCTGTCTTTGGAGAGGGAAACCAGATGTCTGGCGAATAAGGAGGGGAGACTGACTTTTCACTGTTTCTGTTTTGTGCTGCTTGGATTTTATACCAGGGCTCTGCACTATCCATTTAAGAACTTAAACGCATTTCTTAAAAATCACCCAATTTAAATAACAAACTTTAAAGTGAGCTCTTGATCATACTGTTCGTCCAAGAGGTGCCTTTATTCCATTTTCTTCCAAATAACAGGTTAGGTACAATGAGCTGGCTGCAGCTCATTGTTTGAGGAGAGGACGTGCACGCGTCTGTGATGCAGGGCTGTGCTCTGAAGAGTCTTGGATGCGTGGTACTTCCACATGGTCGTCAGATGCCCGGGGGACACACTCGGTGCGCAGCAGAGGCCCTCCCCGCCACCTGGCCTGAGGCTCTCCGATGTGGGAGGATGTGGCGGGGACGGCCCAGGAGGCAGCTGGGGCCTCGGAGATGGTAAGCGAAGGAGTTAAGCCCTTAGAGCTGCCAGACAATGTCATCTGAAAACACCAGGTATGAAATATAAATAACAGTCAGCTACTTTCCTTCAATCCAATTTCTAAGCAGTTGTGTGATCGATCAATTTATAAATCGATCGGCTGTCTAATCCACCTTCGGAGTCTTCTCTGCTGCCGTGCCACCGCCTCGGGCCAGGGTGGGGTCGGCCCCGCATGTGGGGACAGGGGATGCTGCTGTATCCAGGTGTATGTGTGTGGGGTCACTGAAGCTCCTGGAGCAGGCGGAGCACATTGGCCGCATAGGGGTTGCCCTGTCCTGTGGTCCCCCGCAGCTGCACAGGGTGGAGGCTGGGGTGGGGAGGTGTGAACTGCTCCGGGCAGTAAAGTTCGTTCAGGAGAAACCAGGTGGAGTCCGGGTCCACCTTCATCAGGTGGAGGAAAACTCTGTGGAGAGACAGAAGGGATGGTGGGCTGAGGTCACGAGGGAGGGGAGAGAAGGGACAGAGGCCGGTGTTGTACAGAAGAGGCTGCTTATTGGGCTATTTGAGATGAAACTGGTAATAACATCAAATCCCTTCGAATAGCACAGCAAACCCACTTTAGTTCATAAGACAGGGCCATTAGGATGGTCCCAAAGTGTATAGTTTCATATCCATTGACACAGAGAAGTAATTAGTCTGAGCAGAACAATATTGACATCAAACAAGCTCTTGGCAAAGAATCCAGTTAAGTTCTGGGGTGTCAAGCAGACGTTTTCAAAGAAAACTGACAGGGCCCACCCCTCATTTCAGGCTCACAGGGCAAGCCCACCACTCCTGAGTCTCCGGTCCTCATCCTTGGCCCCCCAGCTTGCTGCTGAACTGGGTAGCTGGCCTCTTCTGGCCACCAAGAGCCAAGGATTCTTGGTAGTCTGGACATGTTCATAAAGGGATCAGACCCAGTTATTTGCCTGAGGCAGGAACTGACAGAGCCAGGCCAGTCTAGAGGCAGAGCACTGGTGTCCTCCACATGACAGGGACAGAGCTGAAGGAGCCAGGGCCACCTAACACCCTATGCCCACGAAGGGTGAGGCTTTTCAACTTGGGCTGAACTCTGGGGCCACACCCTTGCCTCTTATCTCCTCATATCCCATTTCTGAATGATCAACCATGTGCCCAGGGCCACCGCACTGGGCAGTCCAAATATAAATTTCATCCACCTGGCTGACGCAGTGGTTCAGGTTCTGGCTTTTCAACCTCAGGGAGGAGAAGGTCCTCCTCAGTTGGGCAGCTCCGTTAGCCATCCTCCCCATCTCAGTCCACAGAGCACATGCTCAGAGAAGATGACCTTCCTGGACCATTTTGTTTAGGTGGCTGCCCCCTCCTTTTCTCTTTCAGGACACCCTTCCCAGCACTTACTGTCCATCTTCCTTCCTCACAATACAGCCCCTGAGGGCAACGACCATGTCTGTTGGGTTCACCTCTGTACCCTGGGCACCTGGGATGGCACATGGTAAGCTCTCAACAAGTACTTCACCCGACAGGTTCTTGTATTTAGCTAAGTGGTTTATTACACTGCACACTAATGACTTAAGATGACAGATCTCTCTGGAAAATTACATTCTATAAAAGGATCTAAAGGAGGGGCCAGCTGCTCACCACCAAGGAAGGACTAGGGAACATTACCAATAGGATTCATGTTGTCGTAGGCATCACTGCTATGTGGCCGTGGGAGATTTTTCAACTTGTCTTGCTCTCAGTCTCTAAAAATGCCTTGTTTCTAAAAATTGGGGATGTACTTCACTCAGGGTTTTGCTGAGGTTTAAATGAGAAGACACAGATCCAGACCTACACAGCGTTTAGCCCATGCGATCCCTATCTACCCAGTCATAGGGTAGATAGTATCTATTTGATGGATCACATTTTATTCTTGATGCCCATCCCTAGGAGCCTTTCCCATACTGGTGAGCATCAAATGGGAACTTAAATGGAGCTAAATCCTGTTTTTAATTTTGTTAATCTGAAAAACCGTGCCCTCAGGGGATTTGGCTTTTACTTTGGGGAAGCCAGTTTTGCTTTCTTCCTTGGGTTTAATAGACACCTGCGAAGGAGGCAAGGTAGGCAGGTGGGAGGGGACCCTTTGAACATGTTTTTGGCCTGGTCTGTGCCTAGACAATTTAAGTTTCCTTTACTTAGGATAATCTTGTGCTTATAATCTCAGCAGTGGTTGCTGGAGAAGTGGTTAGAATATTCCAATTCACTGTTTCCACTTCACCGCAGAAAGGAGATGGGGCCTGCGTGGGAGACAATTTTTGTTTAAAAACAAAAATATCTTTGATAATTAGAGTGGCAAGGGAAATTATGAAAAAAATCACACCAAAAATGGGAAGCTGATTTCTATTTACACGTGACACAGTTGACAGGTTTCCCTGGTGCCAAAGACTGTCAGAATGCAAATGGTTTTGTGTGATTTTTTTTCTCCTTCTAGGACTAGAACAGTTTCTCAAGCTACAGCATGGCACACGAAGGAGTATTCTGATCCGGGCAGTACCCAGCGAAGTGGTGCCCCAGCCCAGCCCACGTCAGTCAGAGCTCGGCTCTGACTTACATGGCATGAAAGCGTTGCAATGTTCTTTTTGAGTCCTTTTTAACATGCTAAATGTGGATGTTGTATTCTCTGGCAGGAAAGGAAAAGGAAAGAAGCCACTCTCTTTGCCCTGTGAAAATGCTTTTTTTTTGTTTGTTTGTTTATTTATTTGGAGAGAGAGAGAGAGAAAGAGAACGAGTGGGGCAGGGGCAGAGACAGAGATGGGGACAGAGGATCCAAAGTGGGTTCTGCATTGACAGCAGAGAGCCTGACACGGGGCTCGAACTCACAAACCATGAGATCATGACCTGAGCCAAAGTCAGATGCTTAACCCAACCCTGTGAGAACTCGTAAATAAGATACTAACAGGGAGGCAAAGAAAATGTGCATACGAAGTTCACTTTCTATTACTGAGTAAAAGCCAAATTCTTGGGAGAATTATTTGGAGTCTCTTTCCTTAGCTATTAAATGGGTGGACTCCCCAGAATGGCAGGCAGCAATGCAAGTTCCCTCTCCTGCCTCTGCGGCTTGGAGCAAGTTAGTTTCCTCTTTCTCCAAAGGAAGATGATCACAGCCCCCGCCCCCACCCTCCTCACAGGTTTGGTGCGAGGCTCTAAGGGAGATGAGGGGCAGGAAAACACTTTGAAGTATACAATGAAAACCCTGTTCCTTCCAGAGAGTATGTGTGTGTCTAAGGAATAATTATCTCTACCAACCTTAGCAGCACCGCCACACCACAGAACCTTCTCAGACACTCTGAAAAGGGCAAAACATTTGTCTTTTGTTTCACTCATAATTTCCTTCCTACTGACTTGGTGGGGGTCCCAGTTCTCAGCCGATGGTGTTCTAATTTTGCCCGTTATTTTCAGGAAGAAGCGAATGCAATATTCTTTGCCCTCTGCGCGCCTGAGGTTGGGAGTGAATACCACGCTGTGCAACCAGGTGCTGGCAGGTGTAGCTGTGCGCTTGCTCAGCCAAAGACATGCAGCCTGCTGAACTCTAAACACCGACACACATTCTGAACCTGGACCTTGTTCACTTTAAGGCCCTGGGAGCCGAGCGGAGATCCAGCAGGTCTTGTCTGAGAGCTCAGTGGCCCAGCTTTGCTCCAAACTCTGGTACCACTTTGTCCTGGGGCTGGTTCCTGCCCATCCTGAGCTGGGGACAGGGGCTCCCAGAAAGTGAAGAGCCCAAAGCTGAAGACCTTAAAAGCCCTTGTGCGTCATCCAAAGCCAGAAGACAAAGACAGGACCTCTGCTTTGACGAGACTGGGGCAACTGCCTGGAAAATGTTCCTAATACATCGTGAGACGTGGCAGAGATGGCTGTTGAACATGCCAAATGGCCAGCTCCACGTTTTCTCAAACCCAAAGAGAAACACTTAAAAAAAAAAATATGTACACCATTTAAGTCCTGAACAAAAATTTCCTTCTCCTTCCCCTAGGCCCAAATCAGTGGCTCCAGGGAGCACAGTTATCAAGAGATTATCTGGTCCCCAGAGTTTCGGGAGGCACTCAGCTGTGCCTCATGCCTCCGAGTGTCCTGAGGCGAGTGATTATCTCTCAATAACCTGTAGGGCCGTGTAGCTTAAATGATAACTTGACTTTAAAAAATTTAGAACTTGCCGTTAGGCAGTTTCTAAGCAACCTCTGTTTCCATGGCAAAGAAGCCTGGTGTTTATACTGATTTTTCACTTAAAATGCGGTTTTATTGAATTTCGCTTCATGCAGGCAGCCATTTCCCCGCACTCCAGCCCCATCTACAATTGACGGGCATCAGCAAGTACCTAATAAACTCCAGACACCAAAACCCACAGAAGCGGCTCATTCCTTTATGATCAATAGCGGACCGCTCCCGGTGACAGAGCAGGGGGCGAGGTGGCCTGGGGACATAAGCAATGTGCTACCAGAATCCGGTCAGCAGGGGCTGGGGACCATCTCCTTGTGGTTTGCCAAATGTTTCCCAGCACCTGCTCCAGCCCAGGCGCGGGGCTGGGTGCTTGGGATACAATGATAGATGGACAAAGGCTCTGGCCTCGGGGCTCCCCATGTGGGTGGGGAGAACGGACTAATCACAGAGGCCCATAGTGTACTGTGGAGAGGACCACACTAGGCGTCCCATGTGGGGTGGGGCGGGGGAAGGACTCGAGGAGGGCACGGCAAGCTGCTTCTCTGAGTAACATCGGTTCTATGGCCCCTTCCAGCCCCAGAAGTTCACAGTGGTCCTCAAGCATGGGCAACGGGTCAGTGGCAAAACCCCAAAGAAAGCCCTCTGCTGCGGATGCAAACATTACAGGGTGTACCCTCGGTCTAGACGACGTCTGCTCTAAAGACGCTCTAGAAAACCGCCAGCCAATCGAGGCCCAGTAGAGCTAAATAAACCGTAACTGAAATGCAGAGCTTCCAGCCCTCCTGGGTGACAGGCTATTCTTTCTCTGTCAATTACTTGCTTGAGGGATCTGCTGCTCCTTGTCTCCTTCTGGATTTATAAAATGCTCTCATGAGCTGTCTGCATAAGTGCCAGTGGTAAAGAACTTGTGGCTTTGTGATCTGTTTATTTATTTATTTTGGGCTTCTAAAGAAGTTATTCAGGGATGTCTCCTTAGGAACATGATACAGGCTGTCGCTACACAGCCATGACTAAATGCAATCAGAAAATAAACTCACTCGTCGGAAAGTGGGCACACCCACAAAGTTATTCTAGCTTCCCTGCTATTCCCTCGCTGGCAGAACCTCCACACTCTTTTCTTCTCTGGCCATCTCTTCTCCCACGACTCAGTACATGCTGATGCTACAAATGAGGCTGTGTGTGTTTCCTTTTAAACAAATGGATGCTCAGGGTGTCGACGTGTCCTAGCCAGCAAGCAGTGGGGTGATGTTTCTATCTCGGTAATTTACTCTAATGGGTCTCGGTTCATTGGTTAACCAGTATTTCAAGCCTGTCCTTTCTTGCTATTCAATTTAGCTATCTTCTCCTGCGAGGAGGTCGTTTTTTTGTTTCTAAATGTTGGAAATGGAGGATTATGACTTGGAGCAACGATTTACTCTCCAAATAAATACTACCAATTACCTTTGCAGCTATATGTACTCGTTAGACTTAACTATATTTACCTGTTCAAAACCATTCATCTATCGATCTAACTCCATCTCGCATCCTCACACAGAGACCGATAATAAAAATATTTAAATGCAATGGGGACGGGATTTAAAACCATAAACACCAGTAGAAGCTTACAATGCTAATCGTACCCCTAAAGTACCACAAGACAAAGTATCATAAATGCAGTGGAATGACTCCATTGCTTTGTGCATATTTAAAAAGATATGGCACTGAGAGGACCAATCTGTTACAGACAATTCAAAAATAAGCCAGAACCTAGAAGGGTTTAAATCCCACTGGGGCAGGATTTAAAAGCAGCCCCTTCCATCTGGCTGCCTCTCCTGCCTCCAGGCCCCCTGCAGGCCTGGATCCCCCTGGCTACGAAGCCGAAGCCGAAGCCGCCGCTAGGTGCGCAGATTTCAAAGCGGCCCTGTGCCAGAGCGCCAAGGGGGCTGACTCAGGCCACATGCGGTGTTCCCTGCTCCTCAGCACTCCCCCTCCACCCCCCACCACAAAGGTGCAAACCCTGAAAGATAAAGCTATCTTGTAGCAGCCTACCTATTTTGTCCCCCCCACCCCCTTCCCCCGCCCAGACTGTTTTCCTGGAACCTACGCTTTGGCGCTAAGCCAGCAGGCTCTGCTGATGGATGCGGGGAAGAAACAGCTCTAGGAAGTATACTTGTGTATTCACTGCAAGGGCGTTAGAGATATTAGTCACAACAGTACTCAGTGTTCTTCTAAGATGACCCATGGAGAAATTTTCTTAGGGTTCAGGACCAAGGAAAGCTGTGTTTTTTTCTACAAAGCCCTCTTCTCCCTCTTTTCTTATTTCAGGGATGCCTGGAAGTTGCACAACATATACACTGCCCTCTTTGCTGTCTGTTAGGGACAGGAGAGTCACATTTAAGGCTCATCTCCAGCAAGGGTGCTGAGCTCTAGGTGTGCGCTTTCTATGTTAACCTCGGCCCCGGCGTCACCTTGGGTTTTTCCTTTTATTATTTTTTGTTGTCGTTGCATACACTTAATTGATAAGATAGCCTAGGTCTTTTTTGGAATCAGGAAGAAGTTTAAATAATGCTAACAACCACTACTTACTTTTTCCCATGAGCTGGTATTCTCTGCTAAAGAATCTAATATGCACGAGTTTACTGAATCCTGGCAATAATGTGACTGGGTGGAAGGTAACAGATATGCCTGCTCGAGTCTCGTAGGTGAGGGAGCAGAGGCTCGGAGAAGTAAAGTGACTCGTCCACGGTGCCACTGCTACCGAGCAGCAACGCGAGGCTCCCTCTAACTCGGCATTCACCTTTGCAATCTTTCAACTTTCAACACGGTACACTTGGCTCGTTAATAAAAAAAAAATCTTGTGAATAAACACACATATAATAAGATAACCAAGGCCATCTTCCTGGCTACTTTACTCAAGACTGAGATCATGACATTCACGCCAGCCTCTTAGGTGCTCGGGACAGACCACGGACGCTGCAAAGTGAGGAAATGGCTACCCTCCGGTTTGCCAGGCAGTCTGATATGTGAAATCTACTCTGTGCAGGTGATCCTGGCTCCCAACCCAGTAGGCTTGGCGTGCACACGCGCAGGCACATCCCATACTTGCCTTTCCCACCGGGTTGTAAAATGGTTGACCCTGGTAAATTATCAATCACATGACAACACCAAGGAAGCAGGGAAAGGATTCGCAGCACTTGATTTAAGTAGCACGGAGGTCCCCACCTTCAGATCTGAAACCCAGCAACCCACTTTGTTTATAATCTGCATGGCAGATGTCTCTTATCTTTGACACCAGGAAATCATGCCTATATATGCACAGTGAACAGCTTCAGATCTGAGTGTATTTTTAGAACAATGAGCCTGGAAAAGAAACGCAGCAATGCCTGTCAAAAGATGGATAATAGGAAAGCTAACTACTTGGGTCTGGATTTGTCAACTATTAATCAAGTGTCAAAAGAAAAAATATCAGGAATGCCCTCATTTCCATGCTGGGTGCAACCCAAGGGGACAACAGCTCTGCAGCCCAAGCTCAAACAAACTGCCCACAACATTTAAGGGGATGAGCTGCTAATTTCAAGCTCAGCTGAACTAACGGATCACCTCGGTGGCTCCTGATCTGTTCAAATATAATAGGCCCAAGTGTGGGTAAAGAGAGGAGCTGGGCTCTGACGGGGATGAAATGAACGAGCCTGTGCTAGTCTGTGTTCGTCCAGGGTTTGAAGGCACCGGCTGGTTCTTTGATGGGCTGGGATCCTACTGCTAGAAAGAAAGCAGGGAAGTCAGCCAGTAAATGAACCTTGAAACCTGGTCCTGACTTCTCACACAGAGGGTGGTAGGGGGACGTGGCACAATTAACATGAAAAGATCATTCTGGGGTGAAAAACTCTCTTCAGAGTTCAGTAAAGATGAAGCAGACTTATAAGAAACGCCATGCCCAAATGTACAGGAACTCATGTAAAGCATCATACATCTAATGTATTTATATATATCCCACATAGGTGTGTATATACACATGAGTATACCTCCAGAACACAAGCCCTGTGAGAGCAGAGGCCTCCTCTCTCATGCTCTCCTCTATTATCAGTGCCTAGAACACTGCCTGGCACGCAACAGATCCTCAGCTGGTCAGTGGAATGACTGAACTGGCTGAGTGGTCTCCCTCACGTATAAATGTAACTCGTGTGCACAATGACTCCGGGAGGAAGGTGTTATCACCACCCTTAGTTTACAGGGGAGGGAAATGAGGCACAAGGAAACGAAGTCATTCGCTCAAAGTCACAGAGTCAGTAAGATCTGAACCTACGTTTGTCCACCTCCAAGGCTGGTGCCCCATGCCCTTATATACAATGGCTATGCAGAGGAAGCTGGGAGGGGACCCCCACCCACAGTTCCCCCTCCCCGACCACCACCACACCGAGGACCGCAGCATTCAGTTCCTGTACAATCAGAGGGTGCACCCGCCAGTCACTACCTGCTGGCTCCCTGCATCCCCACCTGGGTCCTGCGCTTGGCAGGCAGAGGCAGGACTGGGGGTGGAGACCAAGTGGCCTAAAAGCTCTGTTCTTCATCTTTTTCAGAACAGGTATTGTTCCTTTTAGCCCCAGGGTGGAAGGCTTATTGGATGATTTGAGTCCTCCCCGCAAAAGACAGGGAGCCTCAGAGGACGCTCAGAGAGAGGCCCTAAGAGTGTGGTTTTAACGGAGTTGAGTTGAATCAGGCTGACAGCATGTACAGGCTTTAAGGAAAAACACAGAAATTTGGGGTATGTGCTCTCATCTCAGATTCCTTTCATGTATGGGAAGGAAAAGCTCCATGGTCAGGGAGGCACAGAACTGTGGAGGCCCACTGCATGCCGGGAGAGATCTCAGAGGCTTCTGGGGCTACTCGAGAATTTAAATCAGTTGAGTCTGCCTCTGCCATGGTGGAGGCGGGGGCATGGCTGACACAGACCTGTTATCTGTAATCTAACACTTACCCTCAGGGACACTGCCCTGTTTACAACTGTGGGTAGGCTGACCCCTTCTCCGACACCCCAAATAGGATTTGCTCACTTGTAGTTACCCATTGAAGTTATTTAACCAAATGGACTGGGGGGAGCTGGTATTTCTCTTGCATAGCCAGTTAACAGTGACACCTAGTGGTAATATACAGTGAGGTTCTACCGTACCCCTACCCCTACCCCTCCCCCAAGTTGCAAGATTTATGCCCCTCCTTACAAGGCACATTCGCTAGATAAAAGCATTAAACTGGAATGGCGTTTCTGTTCTTAGCATTTACAGCCTTGGTTATATCAACCACCCCCTGATCAATTTCCATTTCTAGAGTTTACAGCCTGGATGTAAAAGCCTGCCACAAAGGCTCTATTTAATATGACAAATTAAAAAAGCAAACACAGGCTTGGTCATCCTTTGGAGCCAGGAAAAGCAAACAGGAGGGAGGAAAAAGCCAACCGTAATGCACACAAAGAGGAACTTTCATGGAACTGCTGAGTTTGTCTCCATGCCAACGCTAGGGAGGCCGCCCCTCAGAGGCCCCAGCCCTGACCCGCTGGACTCACAGACATGTGAAGGGGAACAGAGAAGGATGCCCCAAAATGTGCCACTTTGGTGTGTGAACTGACTTGAGATTGAAGGGAATCAAGACCCAGCAGATTCAAGAAAAACTTTTACTTCTCCATTAACTACCTAAAAAAATTTGAATAGGGAGCCTGACCCAGAAAAAGAACTATCACCAGAGATAACTTTTCATAAGAATAACCTAGGTGTATGGCAGGGCAAACATCTAATTACCAAACACCTGATCTTAGGTCCTATGGATCACCCTGCTCCCTCCCCTTGTGAAGCCCCGGCCCCCTAGACCATTCCTCAGGATGACAAGGAAGCTTCAACTGCCCCATGTGACCCTGGGTCTCATATTTTTATAAGGCTCCCTTATATATGAAATTAAAAAAAAAAAGTGTTTATCTCCCACTAATCTGTCCTGTATCAGTTATTAGACCAGCCAAAGAACCTAGAAGGGTACAGCAGAAGGAAAATTCTTATCCCCCCTAACACAGCTGCTCACCTACCTCCTTTCAGAGCAGCCACCGGCCCTCCTTTGTTTCCTCACCAGCTGTGTCAGACAGAAGGGCCACTTCCAAATGAAGCTGGTCATCCACCCTGCGTTGGAAACTCACCAGCTCCAAGGAAGCCGGGGCATTGGGGCATCTGTGGACAGCTCCGGTTTTTACTGCGTTTCTGTTACCCTCTGGTTATAGGGTTCCCCCTTGGGCCCTGGCAACAAACACAACAGCCTTCCCTTCTCCCATGAGTGGGCGGCGGGTGTCAGTGCTTGCTGTGTGGGGAATACAGAGGGGCAGGAGTGGGCACAGGGTGGGGGAGGGGGCGGCGAGGAGGCTTCTGCAATTGTTCAGGTAAGAGGTGAGGGTGGCCTAGCCTGGTGGCTTGGAGGTGAAGAGACGTAGACAGTCTGAAGAGAAATTCTGCAAAGTAGGTGGACAGGCTTCCCTTCTGGAACGGATGTAGGGTGTGAGGGAAGAGAAAAATGAAGGACAGACAACTGAATGGAAGATGGGGCCACTTGCTGAGCTAGGGGACCTGATTCATCAGTCCCTGCAGGCATGAGTGTCTCAGTACCCAGCCACCCGCCTCTCTTCCTGCAGTAAGGAGGCTCACAAAGAGACCAGGTTTCCCATTGTCTCAGGCTTCTTTTCCCATTTAGAGAGCTTATTAGTTTCTGAATCAAGATGCCAAATCAGCTCCTGATCAAGGACAACACTGGTTTTTTTCCCTTGACTTCAAAATAAGTTTGCAGATGATGTGTTTGTGAACCAATCAACCTTGCACTTCCTCCCCTCCCAGCCTGGCAAGAGGGAGGTCATCTGACTCAACCCCGAATGGAATGCGGTAGAGCAAACAAAGGCGCTGCAGTCAAGTGGTCTGGCTGCATTTTCCTCCTCCAGAGGCACCTTGAATACCAACTCAAAATTCAGCAAGGTCCAATTCCAGGTTTAATTGCTTTTAGCGGCACAAAAGAAAATTAGAAATGAAAAGATAATGAATTGCGAATATTAGCCTGTTTGATGGTTCTCAACTTGAAGGATAGGTATGGGGTGGATGCAGAAAAAGTAGAATGGGGCAGAGAATGTGAAAGTCAGATCGTTGTGACTCTTGGTTGTAATAGGCACACAGAAGCTTCAGGATGAATTTATTACATTCTTGGGTTGTACCTGAAATCAGCACCATTAGCTTTAGGAACACTGCCAGGGGTGTGTGTGTTGGGGGGGTGGGGAGACTATTTTCACCCTAAGTTGGTTCTTTAAGGAACAAGAATGTCTGAGGATAAGAAGCTGGTTGGGATGCGCCCCTGTGCTCCAGAAACCATGACTGATTCTGGGCCTAGGGGAAGTGACGGGGAAGTGACAGAAAGAAAAAAGGGAACTGGGGAAATCAAGAGCAAAAAATTGCAAAGGACAATAAATCAATTCAAAAAGATATTTCCATCACTCCCAGAGACTGCAAGGTTTATAAGGGAGCAAGCAGCTTTCCTCATTTCACAGTCTGAGCAGCCTTGCAGCCCTTCAGGGAATGGGATGACTCCTACCCCACCAAGGAAGCTCAGGGACACGTTTCTAGAAGCCTAAGAAGTGGGAGGGATTGTTTATTTGCTCTGAGCCAGAGCTGTAGGGCCCAGGGTAATACACAGAGCCAGGCCAGGGAGGCCAACTTTTGTTTTAACTGCAGACACCCAGGAGATAGCAGGTCCACTCTGGTCCCCTTTCTCCCGATGGATGGAGAGCTGGGGAAAGGGGGCCACAGTACATTTTTGGTCTCAAGTCTGGGGACTGATGATGTGCTTGGTTTGAGCTTTTGAGAAAAGCCCTTTGGGACTCGAGGAAAACGAGTTCTTCCACTGGAGGTGGCGCAGCTATTCTCGAACAAGCAAAACTCTTGGAAATTATGATCACATAATTTCGGAGCCAGAAAAGGCCCTTTAAACTATTAGTCCGTGGAGTTTAACTATTGGTTATTGGGAGAACTATTAGTTCTCCATAATCAGATGCATGTTGTGGACTCCACCTAGAAAAAGGAACATACGTGTCTGCTTGTACATACCCAATTTTGTGCACACTCTGCAAGGGTTTAGAGCACCTGACAGCCGTTAAGATGCTCCGTGGAGTGAAGCCACTTCTGTCATCTTACTGCCAGATCAGTAACCTAAGGCTTTGGCTTTGCACACAAAGGAGCTGAGGTCCGGAGAGGTGCCAGGGTCACCTGGTCACTAGAGTAGGGCCTAGAAGCAGATCTCTCTCCGGCCAGGAGAGTGCTTTGTCCCCTTCAGCACACCGTCTTTCTGCTTTTTGCCCCTTTGGCATTGCTGCTGACACTGCAGCAGAGGAAAAGGTTACTTGCAAAGAGAAACACGTCCAGTAAAAATACCATCTCTAGAGTTGGCCCAGTTAAAGAAACCATCGTAACCTGGCAAGAAGAGCGAGGAGAGAAAAGCACAGACGTGGCTTGACTCCGCTCGCCATTAGCAAATCATCGATAATTTAGAGCAAACGTAAAGAGATGCGGGTGATCAAGCAGACGTACCTCCTGGCAGCCTCTTGTAATTTCACGGGCTGTTTGGCGCTGAGGTAAATCAAGCAGGCTTCAGCCACTCTATTCAGGTCACCCTCACCTGCGGAGAGGAAAAACAAAACAAGCACCGGCCCTCAGACTTCATTTGGGACAAGCAGTAACCAACTGCTGTCCGCTGAAACTAGAACAGCTAGGCGAGATGCCCTGGGCTCTTTACTCCATCCCGCGTATCAGAAAACACATCAAGATAGGTGGAAAAATGAGGCCAGAGTGAGACTGAAGGAGAGGGAGGAGCACAACTGGGCACGGAGCGCAAGAGTGGCGGTGAGACCACGCAGGGTGTGTGTCGCCAGGGGCGAGAGGCTGGTACCTACCTAGGTCCAGTCTCTCGCAGAGGGGGCCCAGGCCCTGCAGCACGGCCAGCTGCAGCTTGAAGGCCAGTGTGTGGGAATAAACTGGCCCAGCCCGAGCACTGACAGGAGCCTGGGTGACTAAGGAGCCAGCCAGCTTCGGCAGGACATCTTTGCAGAAACGGCTCCGTAGGAAGTCGCCACACTTGCCTCCCAGGGTCTGCAAGACCTGCAGAAACAGCCCCCAATGTGGTGAATGCGTGTCGCCACGGCAGCAGAGAGCTAAGGAATGTCTGGTAATTCAATTTCTTCTTGGAAAAAAAAAAAAAAATAGAATTACTGCTGTTAATTCCTTGCCCGTGGTTTGTGATTCTGACAGTTATGAATTCGGAGGTCTCTGCTCCCAAGGCATGGCTGCTTCTATCCATAAATACAGATTACACGGGGAATAAGTCAAAGGAATCTTGGGTTGGATGAATAATATGATTAATACCTTGATTTTCCTCCCTTTTTTGGTTAGAAAAAAAAAAAAAAGCTTAAAGCAGTTCACATAGATCATCTCTTGACTCTTCCTAACATCCCTTGAAAAAAGGCTTGTGCTTTGAACCCTAGCTAGCTGAACAAACACAAACAGTGAGGCCCAGCTGCTGCTACGCAGGCACTGGGAGGGCAGTGGTTGGCTGAGGCCCCTCGGCTGAGTCGGGGCATGGACCCAGTGGTCAGGGCCATGTCGGGGCCTTTCCCGTCCCATCACACCATCTCCTTTGTACATTACCCTCATCCCATCTTCCACAACAGGCGGTTTCTTTGCACGTCTCATTTTAAACTTTCTCTAGCAGAACATATTGAAACGTTTTGCCCTGCTGCACAAGGCTGAATATACAGGATAATAGGAACTTCTTTAAAAATTGGTAAGCAAAGCATAACCAGCAGAGAATGTTTGCCGACTTTGCAGAGAATAAGGCCCTTATTTCAGGTCCCTCGGCTGGCCTGCACAAGGCGTTACAGACCTCAGATGTCATCAGCGTGTCTGGGAGTGGGAAAGCAGCCTCAGAGCACACACATCTTTGTATCTTTTCCTTTTTCTACGCTTGCCGTTATTTCAGATTACCTATTAATTTCTACAAAGGAAAGCAGCACATCTGAATAAGATTTAGCAAGACCTCCCTCCTTCCCCCTCCCCCCAACCTCCCTCCTCCCCTTTCTGTGTGTGTGTGATTTTGCATATTTTGCTCTACAAAAAAATATTAACAACGTTGACAATTTTATATGTTTTAAACGTAAGCTTATATTTTGGTCCAGGCTATGCTGAAGAATCATACAGGAAACCAAAACACTTGCTCCAAGTACACTAGTTGCATCTCTGGCTTCATTTTATGTCCCTACGGGTCCTTTTTCTTTGCTTGATCTTCCTCACATACTCCTAATTTATGTTAGCTTGCCCTGATAAATATATTTCTGTAGGTTGCCTTAAGTGCGTTCAGAATAAGGAAGGGTATAAATAAATAAGCCAAAATACATGTGCTGATATAAGACAAAGTCAAGAGAATAATATCTGACATATATATATATACACGTATATATATATATATACGTGTATATATATATATATACACGGTTTTTATATACATATATACATATATATATATATATGGTTTTTAACTTTCCAAAGTATTTCACCAAATAGTCCCGTTTTA
The DNA here is from genome assembly GCF_022079265.1 of Lynx rufus. Taxonomy (NCBI): domain Eukaryota; kingdom Metazoa; phylum Chordata; class Mammalia; order Carnivora; family Felidae; genus Lynx; species Lynx rufus. The sequence goes on along the minus strand of NW_025814896.1, from coordinate 21,693,089 downwards.
CCCTTGACAACAATACCATGAGGAAGGTAGAACACATGGTCCTAAGGCCAACGTGACTATGAGTGGTCCTGGGCTTTGCCCCAAGTCACTGGATGGGCGGAGGATGCCCACTGCTAGAATCTAGGCCCCTTCCCCTGGACTCCTGTGTGGTGCAAAGAACATGGGCACAAACTCACAGATTTGGGTTCTATCACTTACTAGCTGTGTGATCTTGAGAAAATCCCTTAACTTCTCTGGGCTTGTTTCCTCCTCTGTCAAGAATGGGGGGGAATAGTAGCTACCTTGCCAGGTTGTTGTAAGGAGATGAGTTCGTATGTGAGGATGTGCCAGGCACACAGTGGGTTCTCCATAAATACCGGCAGCCCTTTTCATCTCCTAGTTCCTTCTGCTTCAAATTCAAAATAAGAGACTTTTACTTTCTTTTCTGTGCCTTTCTTGTTTTGCTATACTTTCTTCAAAGTACGTGATGTTGCAATCCGATAAAAAGAACCATCCCCAAAGACACCGCTGCGCTCTGTGCTGACCACCCCCCACCCCCATGACTGACAGTGGTGGGGCAGCAGCACCGTACCTTGAAGGCTCTGAGCACTGCCAGGGGGTCGTCATTTGTGAGTCGGTGCACGAGCGGGGGCCAGGCCCGGTGAGCCAAGGGAAGGAGCTGGTTCTTGTGGGATTGCAGAACAACTACACACAAATCCAGCACATCCAAGACCTGAAAGAGAGGATGTGATTTTGGCAGAGTAGGAGTTAGTCACGGGAGGAGTGGAAGAGCATTCCTAGAAGTTCCTAAAGGTGGGAACAGCCAACGGGGAAGACCCCGAGGAAGGAGGGCTTGCAGGGCTTAGGAAACTAAGGCAGGGCCGTGTGCGGCATGACAGAGGAGGGGTAAGAGGGGGACTGTGAAGGTGTCACGTTAAGAATTTCTTATTTTGTACTAAGTGCAGTAGGGAGCCATCAGAATGGTTTAAGCAGGAAAGTGCCAGGATACAATTCGTGTTTTAAAAAGGTCATTCTGGCTACTGAGTGGGGAGAGGGACCTGCAGCGGGAGAGAGAGGCCAGTAGGCCCCTGAGGGAGCTGGCACTGTGCCCCTGAGAGGAGGGCATGCAGGCACAGGGTGGTGACCAAGGGGTGAAAGGCTTTGAGGTCTGTTCTGGGATGGCTTCACCTGCTGATGGACTCCATACTGGGGCAATAAAGAGAGGAATCTATCCAAAGGGGCCGCTTGGGGTCAGACTCAGCAACTGAACAGGTGCAGGTGCCTCTAGATGAGGCAGGAGCCGTGGAAGGGAGGAGGCTGAGATGTTGGGTGAGGTCACATGCTCTTTCTTCTAAATGGAGAGGCCAAGTAGGCAGCCGAGATACAAGTCCACTTTCAGAAGAGAGGCTCGGGGTAGCCTAATGTAAACTGGGTTTGTTACCCTCCCTGAAAATGTTTCCTGATCTCCCACAGCTAAGAGCACACTGAAGACCACTGGCCTGCCTCTGTGTCGCCGGCAGGGGTCACGATGATGACCACTGTAGGCCTTCCTCCTCGAGACGGCCAGCCTTCACAGCACAGGGGAAGGAGCACGTCTGAATAAGACAGAGCGAGGTCTGCCAACATGGGAGTGGTGAATCCTGCTGGTGCCTATTATATGCTGGTCACACTGACACCGGAATAGAAACAAAGAACAAAAGTGGGCCTGCCCCTTGGAGGGAACAGGCAGGCAGGAGAATAAGAGAAACCTTGGCGTATAGCGGAGAGCAGAGTAGCCCAGCAGAAACGGCACTGCCATCACTGGCTGAGTGTGAGTTCTGTCACTAACTGGGCAAATTAGGTCAGGTGTCATTGATTCCAAGACATACATTTCCTCCTTCTGCCTGGAATGTTCATCTCCCTGCCTTTGCCCCTTGGAAAGTTGGCTTCTTCTCAGCCTTTAAGTCTTGGCTCAAATATCACCACCTCAGGAAAGGCCTTCCCCAATGACTTGGTCAAAATCAGGGTATAAGCTCTGTCTTACTCAACAGGGTTCAGTACAGAGTAGCCTCCTAATGCAAGTTCACTGGATGGGTGAATTACTATTTTCTATCCTAGAACCTGCTTATTACCATCAGAGATTTCCATACCTTATAGGTGTGTGTTTGTATATTGCCTTTCTCCACAAGAGACAGGAAGCTCCATGAAGATAGGAATGCTGGCTTCATATCCTTCTAGACACCCTCTGCCTGACCTGTAGCGGTCCTCAATAAACATTAAGTGAATGAATGTGTGTGTGAAGCTGTTTCATATTTATACTCCACAACTCAGTGAGGTAGGTACCATCACATCCATTTTACAGAAGAAATGGAGGCTTAAAATGGTGAATTAACTTTTTCAAGGTTGCACAGGCAGAGCCGGGATGTGAACTCAAGTATGGAGGTCTGATTCCAACGCTGATGATTTCAATAACTATGGTGTGGCTATAGCTGCTACAAAGCCTCTATGAAAGGGAAGACACTTTGCTAATGCATCACCCAGACATCTACAATAAAGCCTTGCATACAGTAGGCACTCAAAGAGTACCTGCTGAATGGAACAAGAGATGAGTGCTAAGAAGTGTCTCTGGGGGAACTGAACAAATGTGAGATAATCCTGGATCGGGGTTTCCTAGCCCATCACTCCAAGCAGGGCAATGCGCTCTCATCACTAACAGGAACTCACTGAAGGAGCTGTGTTTCTCAGGCCTGCCTGGGAATGGGGAAGGGACGGGCCAGGCTGCGTTGTCTTCCCTTGGCTGTGTGATCTTCTTCCAGGTGATTCTGAAAGCCCTGTCCCCACCCCCACACACCCCACCATCCTGTTTCACTACTGCACAATTTAAGTCCTTGCTTAAGGGACTTAAGGGACAGGGATGCTGCTCGGGAAACTGCCAGCAAATGAGGATACAAGACTAAGAAGTGTGAAATGGAAACAGAAACAGATAGAGGCCAAAGTCACGTTTGGAAGAATGACCACCCCCAAGGATTAAAACCTGCATCCCGCATTAAGTCGCTTCAGAAAATGATATCCCTTCCAAAGCGTATGATTTCCTTTCCCTTGGAGACTCAACGAATGTCCAACGGCACTTTGCGGTTTTTAATTCCAGACAGGGGACTTGGCTCCCTTTTGACATCTGAGCCGATACAGAAGGACGTGAGGCTGCCATCCCACAGATAAATTCTTCCTGAGGTCTTCTCTTGGCCACCACACATGGACCAGGAGATAAGGGCGGCTGCTTGCTCATCCGTGCAGTCACTGCCAACCGGACCAAACCTGAGTCCTGCTGCCACAAATGCAGGGAAAGGGCTGCACACTGACCTTCAATCGGATTTTCAGATGTTTATCTGACAACAAATGGATGCAGCGTTCCATCACATCTGCGGCTATTTGGACCTGCACTGGCAGTGGTGGCTCTACATCAGGACCGGTGTCACGCTCGTCCCCTTTGGGAGGGTCTGACTGCTCCTCTGGAAAGAAAGCATAACCGGGGACAGTGTTTTATGAGGGATGCCCACTTTGACTTACTCTCCCAACCTCAGGCATGGGAACAGCATTCACAAGGGAAAATGTCTAGGAAACGACCCTAAGGAAACCGTGTAAAATTTGGGTCAAGCTACGAGTCAAGATATTCACCACAGAATTAACTATAATTGCTAAAAACTGGGGGGAAAACCCCTCCATGGCCGCTCAAGGAGGTTACATCCGTACAACGACATATCACGAGGGCCCCCAAATTTGTGTTTGCCAAGGGCTTTCACAACCAGGGAATATGTTTTTGAAAGAATATTGTGTTAAAAAGAGAAAAGCAGCATATAAAATTGCATACACGGTGGGAGCATTATTATATAAATTTTTGCATGGCAGGAGGTACAATGAAATACTAAGAGAGATGGGGTCATGAGATCATACAGCATTTCAAATTTTCTCCAAAAATTTTTTTTCCAAATTTTTTTGCTCTTTTCTAAATTTCCATTAATAAATATTTAAGATAAAAACATAAAAGGGCAACATTCTAATTTGGAGCTCTGATGCTGGACAGCTCCCGGGCTGGCCTTGCTCCGTCCTTTACTCTTTCTTTCCTCTTGGTTCATTCTTTGACTAAAGGACTCGTGTGTCTTCCACCAGCCCGTAAGACCTTTTAATGGCCAAGATCAGACCTTACTGATGCTGCACGAGAGATAATAGCAGGGCAGCTTAATGTAATACACGGGGAGGGGGTCTGGTCAAAGGAGGTCAGTTCAAGTCCTGCCTACACACCTATTAGCAACCCTCTCATCCTGCATTACTTCATCTGGAAAAAAGGTACAAAGCATGCACAGCTCATCTGCGTGTTGAGAGAGTTAAATAAGATGAATGTCACCAGCTATTATTCTTTCATTGCCTAGAGTGCTGTGTCGCATGTGATAGGCGTAAGTTTGTAAATTAAAACAACAACAAAGACGTGGGAGTTGCATGAAACCCAGGCCAAAATCCCTATCCGGAAAATTTTTCCTCTATCTACTTACAGCCCCCAGCTCCCCCTGCCCAAGCCGCCATTACTAGTTGTGCTCTTTTCCACCGAGCTGAACGTCGTTCCCTTCACTCTCGCATTTCAGTTTTTTCTGCTGGAAAAACAGAATCTTATAGTACAGGCCACACTATCTCTACCAGATGCTGCAAAGATAAATGAAAAGGCATCTGTAGAGTGCTTGGATTTCTTGGAGAAAGGGACCTCAGGTACGCGAGGTGCTTTCATTGTGGTTAAAACAAAAAACACATGTCAAACCAACATCGCGCCAGACATTCTTTATAATGCCAAGTGTTTGGTGTGTACTTGATGAATGATAATTATAAGAATGATAAGGCTGTGCTTTTCTTCCCAGAGGAGGATTTGTTGTTTGAAATTCACCTACTGCAGAATGTTATTTGAGGGATGTGGATTTTTCCGTTACTGGGAGAAAGGTTGATTCATTCAGTCTGCTCCTAGCCAACATCAACTAGAACCAGAAGATCCTAATCATGAGAGAATGGATTGACGGACAATGCTAGAATTTCCAGCAAGAATGGCAAATCCAGATTACGAAGGATCATGATGCCTCTCCTTCTGGGTTTCTGGGTTTGGGTATGGGGTGCAGGTCGGGAGAACAAAGACTGGGTTGGCTTCAGAAATAAAACCAAGAAGAAAAGGCCTGATAATAGACTTCAGATTGGGAAACTGTCCTCAGGGAAGGCAATGACTCAATTCTGCATAAACCACTATCTGGGGCCTGTGATACTTCTCTGCTATTTAGAAGGAACTTGCTGTAGTTAGTTGCATTGAACTACGATTTCCTGTTATCCTGGAAGTACTGGCTTCAGTTCACCAGAGTCTCAGAGTAGAGATCACCAAAAAAGAAAAAGAAATCTGCTCAATTCCAACCTAACAAACTAATTTGGGACTCAGTTCGATTTAGGATAGTTCTGAGACCACCAAGCTCATTATGACTTGGCATTTTATATTTGCAGAGGAGATTCTAACAATTTATTAATCCTTCCGTGACCTGAAGCTCCAGATTGAGCTTGTGAATAAAACAACAGGCCACAGCTTCAACTAGCCTGAACTCTCTTCTCCTTTTTCGTATAAATAGGTAAGAAAAACACTGAACTCTCCTCCCACTAATAAGTAAATAGACAAAGCATATGAACAGACAATGGGCAGAAGAAAAAAATCGTTAGGAAAAAAGCATATAGGAAGATGTTCAACCTTACCTGTAATCAAAGAAATGCCAAGCAAAATAGTAAGAAACATTTTTCACCTCTTAATTTAGCAAGAAGTGAAACGAGTAATGGCCAATGTTGGCAAGGTTGTGGTACAACCAGTGTTAATCCTGCACCACTGAACGGAAGGTATAAATTGACACAACCTTTCTGGAAGGCAATTTGGCAAGCATAAAATAATGTTCATATCCTTGACCCAGAAATCCCACTTCTGGGATTTATAAAGAAATATGCAAAAAAAAGGGAAAAGGTCACGTGCACAGAACCAACCACTGCAGCGCTGTTTATTATAGAGAAAAGCTGGAAGCAACCCGAACTGGCCACAGGGGAATGGATACTTAGTAGCAGCTATTAAAACATTAATTATGAAAACTCTATAGCAACGTGGAGAGTTGCTGATTATATAACTAAGTGCAAAAAGGGTATAATGCATTGAAACTGTGGCCACAACCATATAAAAATAGGTTTGCAACAAAAAGGAACGGAATAAGATTGCACAAAAAAAAAAAAAAAAAAAAAAAAAAAGAGGAGGCTTATGTTTAGCATGGTGAGGTTGATCCAGGATCTAGAGGTTTGGTAGACTTTTCTGACTACCAAACTTTCTGTAATGATATTTCATTCTTATAATAATCTGCTTCAAAAAGAAAAAAAAAAAACGGCTAAGTCAAAATAAATAGTTACCTTCTTCATTATCAAAATCTGAGACATTTCCATCCGCCACATCCTTTTCTCTGAGGTAGCTCAGCAAAAATTGTTCAATGTCTTCCGCTGTGGTGGTATTCTCGAGTCCTTTCTCAGGAGTTGCTGGTCTCTGGCTCAAATGACTTCCCTCCTCCCCTGCACTTTGCTCTTGGAGTTGCCCAAGATCACCTGTGTCTGGGAACCACTGGGCTGTAAGCAAAGTGTTACAATGATCACCATAGACAGGGACAACAGGCATCGGTACTCTATAAGCAGTATAAACTCTTTGCCATGGCCTGTGTGGCCCCACATGATCTAGTCCCTCTGTCTCTCCAACCTCATCTTCCAGCCACTCCCAGTTGCCTGTTAACTGGGCACCTTCCCATTCCTCCAATGTGGCAGGTATTTTCCTGCCCTAGAATGTTTTGCAGATGTTGTTCTCGCTGTCTGGAATACTTTCCCCACTATGTCACATCTGGCTAATTCCAACTCACCTTTCACATCTCAATACACATAGGACTTGTCCAGCAAAGCCATCCCTTGACTTCCCAATCCAATTTAGGTCCCTCACAGGCTCCTATATAGCACCATCTTCTTTCCTTTCACATCAGCTCATCATGATTTGCAATTACATTTATCTTGAGTTACTGTTGAGGGTCTGAATCTCCCACTAGATTCCATGCTCCATGGAGCGCCACTGGAATCCAATATGCCCAGCATGGAGTAGGTGCTCAAAATATATACTGAATGAAAAAACATGCTAGACTGGAGAATACATGCAAGTGACAAAATTGTGAGTATAAGATGCACTGCTCAGTAGCAGAAGACAGGCTCTACAGGGACTTAGAAAGGACACAGCCCCTCACATCTGTATTTCTGATATAAAAGGCTGGCATTTTCTCCCCAAAGCTTTCCCTTCTTCAGTGATGCTCCAACACTTCTGATGTGCCACCACAGAATAAGCCTTAAACATCAACTGAGCCAGTGGTTTTCAAACTGGAGCCCTAGGGCTCTGCAGAAATGTCCTGGGGCCACAACAGGGAGGGCCCCAAAAGACAGCATGCTAAAGGGGGTGGACTCAGGACTTCTAACCCCTCTCTAACCCAGCAGCTCTGATTTCAACTATTCTTGTATCCTGGGGTTCCCCTAGGGCTTCATTTCAAAAAAGGCTCTAACACTTAAAGAAACAAGAAAACCCCAGTGTGAATTTTCACCCTCTTTTTACAGACAGCAGGAAAAATGCCTCCGATAACCTTTAGCACCTGCTAATTTCCTTTCCATCAAGGACCATGTGCACAGAGTAGGAGCAAAAACACAGGGGAGATGGTAGGGCCAGGCTAGTGGGAGCGGCCTGGTAAGAACCTGGTAATGCTGGGTAAGAACCTTCAATCCAGAATCTAGAGATCCTCATATGTAGGGATCAACCATGCCATTTCTTCAATGCCCCATCTCCAGATGCATCAGGCCCTAGTATCCTCTAAGGGATCGAATTCCCAACAAGTTAAAACCAGGACCCAGCATTTACGATACTCAGAGTGGACATGCTGCGAAGATTATTTCTACATTCTTTCTACATTCGGCTAGTGCCAGACATTAAAGTCTTGGCTCACAAATGGTTTTTAAACATATGAAAAGAAGCTCAACCTCCCTCTTAACGTAAATTAAACTATAATAAGGTGCTATTTTTCTCCTATCGGATAAGCAAGGATTAGCAAAAAGCTCCGGAATATAGTGTGGATGAGGGCGTGGCAAAATTAGCACTCTCCTGCATTGCTGATAGGGGTTTAAATTGGGGCAACCTCTTCGGAGAGCAGGTTGAAACTTTCCATCCAAAACATAAATGTGGGGCGCCTGGCTGGCTCAGTCAGTGGAGTGTGCGACTCTTGACCTCAGGGTTGTGAGTTCGAGCCCCACGTTGGGTATATACTTAAAAAACAACAACAACAACAACCAGATTAAATGTACTGCCCTCAAAGTCAGTTCTCCTAAGGAATTAACCCTCCTGATATACTTTCATTTCCTAAAACGTGTGCGGGGTTCTTTGCAGACCTTTTGGAGGTTCTGTGAGACCACACTTCCACTCCCACCGACTTCAGGTCAGGTCATGATCTCACGGTTCGTGAGTTCGAGCCCCACACTGGGGCTCAACAGCACCTTTGGATCTTCTGTCTCCCACTCTCTCTGCTCCTCCCCACCTTCTCTCTCTCAAAAATAAACATTAAAAAAAAAAAAAGTGCTACACAGGGTTTCTCCTTTAGAGATGACCAAAGATATCAGCAATCCAAGGGAATTCAGTTTTGTTTTTTTTTTTTTTTCAACGTTTATTTATTTTTGGGACAGAGAGAGACAGAGCATGAGCGGGGGAGGGGCAGAGAGAGAGGGAGACACAGAATCGGAAACAGGCTCCAGGCTCTGAGCGATCAGCCCAGAGCCCGACGCGGGGCTCGAACTCACGGACCGCGAGATCGTGACCTGGCTGAAGTCGGACGCCGAACCGACTGCGCCACCCAGGCGCCCCAAGGGAATTCAGTTTTCAAAGCCCACACTGAGAGATCTCCTGAGAGGATATATTTAATAGGCCTTTCCTCAATATATTTTTAAAATCTCAAATGGACACACAGTATAGTTCCCTGAAGTACTAAAGGTGGAAGTCTGTGCTACATTCGGACTGCGGAAGCAAGTCACAGTCTCAAATGTGTAAGCAGTCAGCCAGCCTGCCACGAGGGCAGGGGCCCGGTTCTTCCCAGTCAACACTGACGTCCCAGCAACTAGTCCAGTACACAGACTTACGAGTGGTTGCAAAATAAAATCCAAACTCCTTCCCTTGGTCTACAAGGCTGTGCAGGGTTTACCCTTGCCCACACTTCCAGCCTTGTCTTGCGTCACTCTCTCCACAGCGGCCTCTCTTCCAGTCTCTGAGGGCCTCAAGCCCTTTCTTCCCTCCAGATCTTTGCACCAGTTCCCTTTGCCTGAATGTTCTTAAAAACCATAAAAAGGATACGACAGCTCCATATGTACTGAGGGACCCTTCTCAGCCTTCGGGTCTCAGCTTTAGTGTTGCTTTCTTAGAGAAGCCCTCCCTGACCGCTCTACTTAAAGTTACCTGGCCCTGTCGCTCCCTTGCAGCAAGTTATCTATTTTCCTCACAGTGCTCATTAGAATCCAAAGGGAACTTGTTCAATGATTTACTTGTTTCTCATTTCTTTTGCAGTAGCAAGAAAATTCCATGAGTTTATCTGTCTTGTTCACGGCTGTATCCTGGTTACTTAGCAGTGTCTGACATATGGCAGGCACTCTTCACCGAATGAATGAATAAAAGGACATTTAGACGGGATGTGAACGTTCGTGAATGAATGAATGAATGAACAGTGGAAATGGCATCAGGTACAGGGCAGACGGCTGTCTCTGTTCCAGTCGCCTGCCTTGCTGTGACAAACTTTCTTACATGGCTTTGGCTTTCTCGGCTGACAAAATGAGGCCAGCGACATTCCCACCTACTTTGGAGGCTACTCGTACTGAAATAAATACTAGAGATAGGGTCTTCGGATAAAAGGGACTCAAGTATATAACTCACTATGTTTTTTTCGTTAGGAGACAGACTATCTAGTTGAGAGGTTCTTTTTCTTGTAGTCCAAAACTTCGCCATTTTAATGGTTACTAATACCTGCCATAGACACCCAACAGGACCAAAAGAAAGGAGAGAAACTCAAACCACCTCATACAATTAAAAGGTTAAAAGAAAGTTTCTAGACCTCTACTATGGTAGTCACTAGCTACATGTGGCTATTTAAATTAAAAGAAAGAATTCAGTACCTCCGTTACACCAGCCACATGTTGCCTAGTGGCTACTGTAATAGAACATATACAAACTGTTTCCATCATCACAGAAAGTTCCACTGGACAGTAATATTCTAGCTGATCTGTGGACTGAGTAATTCCTGCTATTCCTATTCCCCACTAGCACAGATACCACTAACTCCAAGTATTGTCAGAAGCAGTTTGGTATATTGAAAAGAACAAAACTGTCATAAATCCTGACTTTACTCCTTATTTCCTGTGTGACCCTGGCTAAGTAGGATCTCACTGAGCCTTAGTTCTTCTTTTCTATAAAATAAAAATGATGTTTACATTTAGTCTACAGGGTTTATGTCTGTTGCACAGAGCAGGAACTCAATATACGGTAGAGATTATTAGCAGTATATAAAAAAAGTGGGGCGCCTGGATGGCTCAGTTGGTTAAGCGGCTGACTTGGGCCTAGGTCATGATCTCACAGTTTGTGGGTTCGAGCCCCGCATGGGGCTCTGTGCTGACAGCTCAGAGCCCGGAGCCTGCTGCAGATTCTGTGTCTCCCCCTCTCTCTGCCCCTCCCCTGCTCACGCTATGTCTCTCAAAAATAAACATTAAAAAAAAAAAAAAAAAGGGCAGTGGACCGCTCTCGTAACACGTGGGACTGGACCGACAACTATTCAAATTATGTTTTCCATTACATAACCACACATGGACAAAAAACAAGGATACTAGTCCTTCCCTCAAATCAGCATTAAAAAGGGTTCTGAATGTACCTAATGCTGCCAGCAGGGCATGCAGGACGCTGACAAAGGAAGTAGCTCTCTTATCATAAAACTGGTCCAAAGTGGCCAAGACATCCTGAACCACATCTGCCACCAAAGGGAGCAGGCTAGCATCTGAGTTCCACAGCATGACTTCCAAGACCTTTGGGGTATGGGGGTGCAGAGACAGATGACGCAGATTTAATGAGATTCCATTCACCAAATAGTCCGAATTTTGATTGATCAGGTGCCGCAGAGAGTCGTAGCCACAAGCACGGCAAATGTCCATCATGGCACTGGTAGCTGCCTGACTAATGAGCAGGGTTTGGTCTCCAGCCTTCTCCAGCACTGGATAGAGGGCTGACATCAAGAGCAAACGAAAGTCTTTTCCTAGGGCACACGCAAAGCGCCCAATCCCTTCCAACTGGATGCATATTTGCCAGATGTTGCCGTTCATGGAGCAAATAGTGGCACTTGGCTTTGAGAAGGCTGGAAAAGATGGAACTTGGCAGGTGTGTGCACCAGATGTGATGGCCCGGAGGCCTGACTGCTTCACTGTTAGCTCCTCTCCCGCTTCTTCAGATTCGATACAAGTGATCAAATACCAGTTTTCTTGGCTTGTGTATTCTTCAAGTATAGATGTCACGATCTCTCTCAGTTCGTCTGGGCTTGTTTTAATATGTTTTTCATGAAGATTCTCCACCTCCAGCCCAGCAGCCCCTGCAACCAGTTCATTCAGGATCATGGCAGCTTGCTTCCGGTAAACCACAGATTCGTGGTACAGCTCCATAAAGTGATCTGCGAGCAAATAGAGGTCCCCGTAAAAGCCGAGGAGCCGACACACCTGCTGCAAGAGCAGGAAGAGCCTCTCGTCGGTGAAGAAGCGGAAGTACCTCTTCTGCATCTGACTCCATGGCTGCGCAGCCGCGGTCTCCGGAGAAGCACTCAGCTGATCGGAATTCCAGCGCCGCGCTTCAACGATTTTGATGTCAGTCACATCTAATTCTAGAACCTGGACAAGCGCTTTGGAAAGGCGCTGAAGATGGGCCGCGGAGTTGAGGACGAAGTTCACTTTGGGGCCCAAGAGTTTCAGATAACCGAGTAACACGGAGAGCGTCGAGAATTTGCCCTGATCGTCCTGGGAGTTCATCAGGCGGGGAAGAGATGTGGCAAGGGAGTGCAGGTTCTCTGACAGGATGTCGGCGAAGGCTCTGTTGCCTACCACTACTTTCTGGTCCGCAAAATGTCTCAGAACTCTATCGCACTGGGCTTGGACTTCAGGACTCTCGTCATTCACTAGACCCACCAAAGCCTTCAGAAGGGGTCCAGCCGATCCGACCAGTGATTGGCTGCACTTCAGAAGAAGGGCTTCGACGAGTTCTATCAGTGCCAGCCTCACCTTCCAGTGTGGGTGAACTGAAACACACTCGATTATCTTTTTAATAAGGAGAGTCAATTTGTCGCTGGTATTTTTTACCCACTTGGCTTCCCTGTGAACCACCAGCTCTGCTACTCTGTGCTCCACTGCAGGCTTCGGTTGAACCTGTGGGATTCTTTCGAGCTGTTCATCAGCCATAATGAAACTCACTGTCTCGTAGAAGATCTTTAGAGAAGACGCGACAATGCCGTGCCCCTGTTTGAAGTCTCCTGTGATGACCCTGGTCAGTGCCATTGAGATTCCAGGTAAAAAACAGGCAAACAAGTCCCCCAGCTGCTTTTGCTCCAGCTCATCCAAGGACCTCGGATGGTCTTGACAATCGCACTGAAAGAGTAAAACCTGTAAACATTTTAAGGCAGCAATTTTAATCTGCTTTGATTTCTCCCGTTCTGCTAGGTCCAACAGTAAAGATACAGCAAATCCTAAACGAGGCAGAATGGAGGGCTCGTAAAAAGCCAGAATGATGTCCCCATAAGCCGAGTGCATTAATGTGCTGAGGCCCCGGATCACCGCCAATTTCAACTCCTCGGACACAGCTGCGGGTTTTTGGGAGCTGGGCGAATACAGACAAGCAGAGAGTTCCGAAAAGAGCTCCCGGAGAAGTTCTTGTTCCTTCACACATGTTGAAGAGAGGACAAATGTGAGGCACTCCACCACGCTCTGGACCAAGCGCTCTCTTTTGGGAGCCGGGGTCTTCAGGGTGAATCGCAAAGGGAAGAGGACATATTGCTGGAGCTCCTGAAGGGCAGAGTCACTCACGGCTCGCAACTGTGCCTGCAGACGTTCCACGTTCTCCACCGTCTGTGTCTTTGTGAGCTGAACACAGACCGGACGTAAAACACCAAAGGCCTCCTCAGGAGTGTCAAAAACTGCCATTGCGCAGCGGCCTTCTCACTGAGGACGCATCCTGCAGGCTGGAGGAAGAAAACCCTCAGTAAAGTTCAAGCTCAAAGCAAATACAAAGAGAACCTGCATTTGGTCAATCAACAGACATTTCGTGGGGGCCTACGTGCCAGGCACTGCACAAGGCATGAGGGGGGCGAGGGAACTGAAGAGAGACGGCCGCTCTTCTTAGGGGGCCCCGGTCCAGTGAGGGAAGCAGACGGACAGCTACTACGCGGTCAGAGAGTTAGGACAGGCCCGTGCTCACGATCCTGACTGTGGAAGCCCTGAACGTCCGAACCCTGGGGAAGCCAGGGTGGGTTTCACAGGAGGAAGATGCTTGAGCCAGACCTGAGGGAGGAATAAATAAGACTGTGGGCTGTTCTAAGGAGTTTGGATCTTAACCTGTGGTAGTAATGGAGAGCCACGGAAGGTTTTATCTTTTTTTAAGTTGAGGTAGGACACTTACAGAGTAAAATGCACTAGTCTTAACGTACAGTTCAGTGGATTTTTGTGTATGTAGAGATCTATGTAACCACTATCCAAAACAAGATAGAGAATATTTCCAACACCCTAGAAGGCTCCCTCAAGGCCTTTTACAGTCGATTCCTATTTCCCCTGCCCAGTGGTAACCTCTATTCTGACTCCTATCCCCGCGGATTAATTTTGTCTGTTCTTGTCATGGAGAGGTTTTAAGCCGAAGTTGATATGATCAACTTTATGCACTGAGAAGATGCCCCGGCAGCCAGTGATATAGGAGAAGAGTCAGAGCTGGGTGAGACCAAGGGCAGAACAAAACGGAAGGCAGTAGCCAAAGAAATGGGAAAACCAGGAGCACACGCTATTACAGAAATCACGGGTGAAGAGAGCCCAACAGGATGGAAAGATGGAGGGCAGGCAGGCAGGCAGTGAAAGGAGATAGGTCTATAGGTGGCTGAAGGAAGTGAACAACTTAATACCAGAAAATCTCTTTTCTCTGTGAGAAGAAATTCAAAGTCATGGGCTGGCAGTGAACAAGAAGTGAGGTAAACAGACGGCTTGAGAAGAGAAATAAAAGTCTCAAATATTCCCTCTCAGGAAGCAGAGCATGCTGGGAAGACATAAAAGTGTGGCCCAAGGGTACTGAGGACTGAGCTGAAGCTGGAGACCATAAATGTGTACAACTGTAAAATGTTGGCACTGGAAGGAGGCTTAGAGATTGTCTAGTTTGGTGGGGTCTGTCAGTCTCTCACAATCTCTCCCTCTCTTTTGGCTCAACTTGCTGGGGGCTTCTGGAGACATGATGCCTCTCCCTGTCCCCAATCCAATCAACCCTCCTGAGCCCCACTGACTACAAGGCTAGCAGGCAACTGGAGCCTGGTGAGTGTGTGAGCAAGACCTACTCAGCCCAGAGAGAGCAAGCCAGGGCCAGATTTTCCTCCTGGGTCAGGAGAGGGCTCAGGGCAACAATCAGGCTCTAAAACCCTAGAAAGAGTCTGGTCCACAGAGTTCCATGGTCTTCCGCAAGAAAGGGCAAAGCCGGTCTCTGTGAGGCTCACTGAGGGAGATATCTCCTGGTTGCTGTGACCCCCTGAGAAGCTAAGGAAGGGAGGAAGCTCAAATCTTCCCTATCTCAGGTCACTGATGCCAGAAGGCTCAGCCTGGGACTGCTGACACCCCACTGGCACCGGCCCACATGCTGATGACCCAGAGGCTGCTGGGCCATCCCCTCTGGTACTGTAGTTGGAACAGAAGGAAAGGAAGATAACCACTTAATGGGACCCAGGAGTCAAGAGGCAGGAAAAGCTGGCACAGCACTCTTTGAGGTGGTAAGTCTTAGATTAACAGAAGGGGTTCTGTTAATTTGAAAAATAATAAAAGCAATAAAAAGCTGGATCACAAGGTGAATGACATCCCTTAGAATTTTTAGTACATGACTTGCCACACCAAAAAAGCTCAGATGGTGGAATTTTTTAAAAAAAGAAGATGGTTAATAACTGATATTCCATCAGTGGCCTGGAAGATGAAGTAGAGCTACTCTAAAACTCAGAGCAGAAGGACAAAGAGATGGAACTCGTGAGACTGGGAGAACGGACCTGGGAGAACCAGCGTGTAAATGGCTGGGAATTCTGGAAGGAGAGAAAGGACCAGATGGAGTTGCTGAAACAAATAAATAACGGAAGCATTTTCCTGAGTTGCAGAAAGATTTATCTGGAGAGTGAAAAGACAGAAGGATACACACCTAGTAACACTCTGGTAAAATTCCTGTACACTAAAAGACAGAAAAACCATGTATGCTTTCAGGAAGAGACAACAAACAACTCAGAAGACTTGCTTTGGCTTTCTCATTTGCAACAAGGGACACTAGAAGACAACGGAATAGTATCTGCTGACTGCAAATTAAGGACTGTGGCCCCCAAACCCTATATACCGCCAAGAGAGTCACCTGTCACACTGCAAGAACAAAAGCAAGGATTCAGAGAGGGCATTACCCGTATACCCTCCCAAGGAAGATCCAGTCCTTGAGAAAGGGCTCCATCAAACAACAGGAAACAGAGACCTAAAATGGGAAGATGAATGAAAAAGGAAACACCGTTTGTTGGTAACTTTTTTTTAGTGTGGAAAACTTTCTTCAAATACAATGTTTAAGTGGAAGCCCAGCATACAAGGTAGATAAAATCAGAGGGTCTGGCTGAAGCTGGAGTAAAGGTGATGGGCTGGGGCTCTGCATCTCTCTTACTCGTCTCAGGAGTTTCAAGAAAATAACCCGGGGCCCGCAGAATTATGTTCTCAGATTATGTGACACAAACTGCAATAGAGCTAACGAAGTGGGAACGCGCAATATATCCCAAACTAAACTTCTCTGCCCACACTTCTGTGCTTCCTTTGTGATTTATAGCCCTCACCTTGAGCTAGAAACCTTAGTCTTTCTGCCACCTCCCTCTTAATTCCACCATTCTCTTCAATTTCATCTATTCTACCCCTTCAATATCTTTCCAGTCTGTTGGTGACGATAACCATCTATTTAATGCTGGACTGACTGTTTCCTCGATGGCCCCTGGCCTCATGTGCTTGCGCTTCCTGGATCCACATTTCACCCTGACATGTAAGTAATCTTTCCACAACAAAAATCCGATCACTCTTCTCTGCTTAAAATTCTTCAACTGCTCTCCCTAGCCTGCCTAATCACCATGGCACACGTGGCCCTTCGCCATCAGGCTCCCACCTATCTTAGCAACCTCATCTCTCAGGGCTTCACCCCTTCCACGTGAAACTGCAGCCATGTAAAATGACAAAACTTGCTATTCCCGAACAGGTGGCGCTATTTCACATTCTCCTCCTCGTTCCTACTTCACGGTCACTGCTGTGCATACCGCCACTATGGTGTTTAGTACGCTGTATTATCTTGTATGCATACGTCTGTCTTCACAACTTTATTTTTTAAAAATATTTATTTTTGAGAGACAGACAGAGCAGAAGCAGGGGAGGGGCTGAGAGAGGGAGACACAGAATCTGAAGCAGGCTCCAGGCTTGGAGCTGTCAGCACAGAGCCTGATGTGGGACTTGAACCCACAGACCACGAGATCATGACCTAAGCCGAAGTCAGATGCTTAACCAACTGAGCCACCCAGGTGCCCCTGTCATTGCAACTTTACACTGGGCAATCATATATCTCAAACCTAGAAGGGCATCTGGCACATGACAAGCACTCAAAAACATTGTGCCCGTTCTGCTTTGAAGTTGGATGTGGTAGGGTATGGCAGGCCAAACTTCTGCTGACAACTAGAAAAAACCACATAAACTACAAAAATACTTTTTAAAGCGTAACTAGTCATGGATACAACAAGGACTAGATGGATGAATACTCTAGCGAGGGATGAATGTTCAGTGAGCCAATAGTCAATAGCTGTTTCTTTTGTTTTTTATTTTTTACCCTTGCTGCATTTGTTGACCCTGAACATGAGCTCAGGATTACAGTGTGGCCCAGGCCGAGGGCTGTCACTGAGGAAAGAGAAACCACAATGCATTTAATGTGGTTTATGTGAGGTTGAGGGGGCAAAACTGCAGTTTTCAGAGATCTCAAAATACGTGGCTTCTGAGAGAAGGCTGCTACTGGGGGACAACTGGCTAAGAAATGTCCAAACACATGGAAGAGATCAACCCACAGGTTCAAGAAGCTCAATAAATCCAGGTTGGCAGTACAAAGAAAAACACAGACAGACATATCATAGTCAAACTGCCGTAAACCAAAAATAAAGAGGAAAATCTTAAAACTAATGGAGCAGTAAGACGGACACACACTTTTTTCTTTTTTAATTTTTTAAAATGTTTTATTTAGTTTTGAGAGAGAGAGAGAGACACAGTGTGAGCGAGGGAGGGGCAGAGAGAGAGGGAGACACAGAATCAGAAGCAGGCTCCAGGCTCTGAGCTGTTAGCACAGGGCCGGATGTGGGGCTCGAACTCACAAACTGCGAGAACATGACCTGAGCTGAAGTAGGACGCTTAACCGACTGAACCACCCGGACACCCTGATAGATACTTAACAGAAATGATGAAATCCAGAAGACAGTAGAATGACATCTTTAAAGTGCCGAGAGAAAATAACTACCAATCTTGCATTTTATACCCTATGAAACCATCTTTCAAAACTGAAGGTAAAATAAAGCTGTGTTTAGATAAAAACCAAGTAAAAACATGGCTATCAGGTCTGCACTAACGGAAAAAAATGAAGGGAGAAAATGAATCTAGAGAGAAGCATGGGTATGTAGGAGGCAATTAAGAACAATGGAACACACCAATATAAAATAATACTAACTGTACAAAACAATATTTATGTTTTTTGCAGTTTAAGTATATATATATATATGTGTATATATATATATGTATAAAACCAAAATGCACGACAATAATGCACAAAAGCTACAAAGGAGGGGACATAAAAAGAGTTATGTGCATTAAGAGTCTAGAGTATCAGGAGGTGATAAAATAATTTATATCAGACTGTAACATATCAAGAATGCATGTTGAAATCTGTAGGGTAAAGCACCAAAAGAACTGTAAAAGAATACATACTTAATATGTTCAGACAGTGGTAAAAGTGGAATAAATACTTTTGATTTACCCCCCCCAAAGGTAAAAAATGAAAAAAGAGAAGCAAAACCAGTGGGTCAAACACAAAACAATAAGAGGGTAGACAGAAGCCTAACTGAAACAATGATTATATTAAATCCGACTTTCTCAACAGTAGCACCATTGACATTTTGGGTTTGATAATTATTTGTGAGTCGAAAGCTGTCCTATGCGTTGTAAGACATTTACTAGTATCTTTGGCCTCTGTCCCCCAGATGTTAGTAGCATCACTCCAGATGTGACAGCAAAAAATGTCCTCAGAAACTGCCAAATGTCCCATGGAGGGTAAAAATGGCCCTTGGATGAGAACCACCAGTTTAGAGTCATCATAATACCAATCAAAATGCCAACAGGACTTTTGTAGAAAGCAACAATAATGCTCTAAAAATGATGGCACAGACAATCTTGAAGAGGAGAAGTTACACTGGCAAGTTGTGGTTTCTTACGCTATTTGATTTTAAGGTTTACTGTAAAGCTATAATAATTAAAGTCAGTGTGTTATTAGCATAAAGAATGACAAACAGACTAACAGAACAGAATAGCCCCCTCGTGTACAACAGATCTGCATACTCGACAAGGGCAATGCTGAAATGACCCGGTGGAAAGAACAGTCTTTTTAATGGAAGGTGCTGTGTCATTTGCCTATCCATATGAAAAAATATATATGTCTTGATTCCATCAGACACTGGATTCAAATGTGAAATGTAAAGAAACTGTAAGAAAACAGAGAAGAGCATCTTTGTGATCTTGGGGTAGGCAAAGATGTCTTAAACAGGATACAGAAAAGGGCTAACCATAAAAAAAAATTGATAGACTGGATTACATTAAACAACTTCTGTTCATCAAAAGACATCATTAAGAGAACGAAAAGACCGGGGCGCCTGGGTGGCTCAGTTGGTTGAGCGTCAGACTTCGGGTCAGGTCATGTTCTCACGGTTTGTGGTTTTGAGCCCTGCGTCAGGGTCTGGGCTGACAGCTTGGAGCCTGGAGCCTGCTTCAGATTCTGTGTCTCTCTCTCTGCCCCTCCTCTGCTCACACTGTGTGTGTGTGTGTGTGTGTGTGTGTGTGTGTGTGTGTGTGTGTGTCTCAAGAATAAATAAACATTAAAAAAAAAAAGAGAGAGAGAAAGTGAAAAGACAACCCATAGAGTGAGGAGATATTTGCTATATATCTGACAAAACATTCATGTTGATAATATAAGATTTTTCATAAGTCATTAAGAAAAAGACAACCCAGAAGAAACATGGAAAAGGACTTGAATAGACGTATCAAAAAAGAGGATGTCCAAATGGCTAATCAACATATGAAAAGACACTCAACATCATTAGTCAGGAAAATACAATTTAAAACGTCACTGAAATATTACATACCTACCAGAAGGGCTAAGGTGAAAAAAAAAAAAAAAAAAGAAAAGAAAAGAAAAAGAGAAAGGAAAAGGAAAAGAAAAAGAAAACACTAGGTGTTGGCGAGGAAATGAAGCAACTAGAACTCTCATTCGGTACTGGTAGGAGCACAACTACTTTGCAAAACTCTTTGGCAGCATCATTCTATAGGTGAACATGCGTATGCTCTATGATCTAGTATTTCACTCTTTGCTAAACACCCAACAGAAATGCGTACACAAACATACCAAAAGATGCATTCTGGATTATACTATCCACAATTGCCCCTGAACAGAAAGCGCTCAAATGCCCTTCTCTAGTAGAATGGGTAGATTTCGGTATATTCTGTTAACTCTACAGATAAAGATTTATCACAATTGGAGATCTTCAAAAGAATGGGTTATAGACCCAGAAAGAGATAAACCAGCTTTCTGTAAGGAAGAGAGTATACCAAATTGCTACTTTGACACGACTATAAATGGCAATCATATACCTTTATGGGAGGGCCGTGAAATCACACTTGTGTGACAATATGTCAATATGTCAATTACAGAAAGAATTGTTTAGAGACTTAGAGACTCAGGAGTTCCAGATTCTTTTCCTATAAAATGCAACCCTGATTATTTAAAGTGGCACTGCAAGGTTTGTTGTTGCTGTAACTGATGGCACCAGGGGCATTCTGGCCCAAAGTGATACTGGGATGAGGCCTTTGGATTCTCTGGCTGAGTAGAGAATACCACCCAGAGTTCAACTGTGGCAGACTGGGACTGAAAAAACCTAAGCCTGAATAACCAATTCTCGATTGCTGATGGCCAACTCTACCTTCCTAGCTCAGTGTGCCCAGACTGTGGTTGTGGAAAGCAGTCACTAAAGAGGCAAGGGAAGAGATCTGCAATTGTAGTGCATGGGTGAACCTGTTCCCCACCACGGCCTCTCCTGGTTCTCTCCTCTCTCTCCGCCTTGTCATGGGGATGGGTCAGGGACCATCCCTGGGCCATGGCACACAGGTGAAGACAAATGGGAGCGATCTGTACAGGACAAAGTGCTATGCCTTACAGACACTTCAAGGATAAGATGGGAGATCACAGAGTACTTACTGTATCATACAATCAAGAAGTGAAAAAGGGAGAAAGAAGGAAGTACAAAAGAAATTTGGGGGAAAAAAATGAACACCAACAGTGAAGTGTTCACGGAGGGAGGAGGATTTGTGTTGGAATTCGGGGACTACACGTTTGGGGCTATGCATGAAGGCTGCTTGAGGTAAAATGCCTGTTACAAACAAAGGCCAGGAGGAAGAAGAGTGAAAGCATCTAGTAAATGCAAAGACAAGATAGAGATGCCATCAGAGCAGGTGAGCCACACACCATTCAGGACTGACATTCTGATCACCTGGGCCTTTGCACTTGCTGTCTGCGGTATATCCTCCCGATTTGCTCTCTCATCTCTTTTAGGGCTTTGCTCAAACGTGAATCCTGAGTGACGCCTTCTCTGATCACTCCTATTGGAAACTGCAACCCATCCTCACTCCTCCCCACCCTGGCACTCCCTATCTCCTTTCCCTGACTGTAGTTTTCTTCAATAGCACTTAGCACCATCCGTCAAACAAGATTATCTACTATTTATTTGTTTACTGTTTCTCTCCTCTCACTAGAATATAGGCTCTAGAAGAGTGATAACTTGACAGGTTTGCTTATTGCTTCTGGCACAGAGCAGGTATTCGATAAATGCCTGCTGAGTCAACAGCCATGTTCTAAGGTCTGGTTCTCTCATTGGTAGAGCTTTGATATCAGCTATGCCTCAACTGGATTCTGGGTTAAAACTGCCATATTCTTCTTCTCTTGGGGTAATTCCTACAGGTAGACGACATCATCCTTTATGGGAGGATCTTGATAGGTTCATTCTTAAGAGGCAATCATAGCTCTAGATTTTGGCTAGGCCACTTATAGGCTGTTTCTAGGACAGGGCCACAATAAGAACACAAATCTGACTATCTGGATTCTCGTCCTGGCTCTACTCTTGGCTGTGTGACTTCCATGAATTTCAGTTTTTTCAACCTAACATACACTTGGTAGATAAGATGATCTCCAGAAGTTCTAACTTTGAATAACAAGCATATGGATAGAAAGACTGGGTTTAGATTCCAGAGACAGGAGTTCAGACCTGAGAATTGCCAATACGAGTTCTTGGACAGAAGGAAGAGAATTAATATTTGTTGAACAAAACTCACCAAACGCCCGGCATGTTCTAGGTATTTTATGTGCATAAAAGTTCCTCATCCACAAGCTGACTATAACACAAGGCTCAGAGAGGTTAAGTGATGCCACGGGCACACAGCAAGCAATGTCAGACGTGGAATTCACCTCAAGCCTGTGTGACTCCAAAGGCTGCACGCACACTTTCTACTACACCAGAGGTTCCCCCAGTCTGCTTATCGGAATCAAGAGGGAGCGATGTAAGTACAGATTCCCGGGCCCCACACCAGAGCTACTGAATCAGAATCTATATTGGGGTGGAGGAGATGGCAGGTATGCTTCTGAAACTATTTTAAAAGTTTTCAAGGTCAGTCTGATGACCAGCCAGGCATGGGAATCCCGCATTGTATACATTCTACACAAACTCTATCTTCTGAAGACTAAGAACCAGGTGATGAAGGGGTACGTGCTCAGTATCCATCTGGCAGTAGTGTGCAAAGTACACTGGGGGACCACTGCTATGGGTTAAAATGACTGGTTTATTCGTGCATCTCTCCAACTGAATAGTACACTTTTTTAGTTACTTGTGATTTTCCTAGCATCTGATACAGTGTCTGCCAAGCAGGTCCCACTCACTGTTTGTTTAATAAATGAGTAAAAGAGGGGTGCCTGGTGGCTCAGTCGGTTAAGCATCCAAATCTTGATTGGCTCAGGTCATGATCTCCCAGTTCATGGGGTCAGGCCCTGCGTCAGGGTCTGTGCTTACAGCGTGGAGCCTGCTTGGGATTCTCTGTCTCCCCTCTCTCTGCCCTTCCCCGGCTCATGTGCACTCTCTCGCTCTCTCTCTCTCTCTAAAAATAAATAAACATTTTTTAAAAATGAGTAAAAGAAGCTGGATAAACACGAAACCTCCAGCATACCGTGATATTTTGTAGCTTCCTACTTCTTTCTACCCAGAAATGTTTCCTTAGCATATACTATGTGCCACTCACTGTGCTAAGTTCTTGACAAGGAAAGGGAGATACAAAGTTAACTGGAGGGTCTAGCCCTGCAAGGGAGGAGTATACAATAGAACCCTAAGGCATATACAAAATAGAAGGTGGAGGAGGGGAATCAAGGAGACCTCCCATAAATCCTTCTAGAAATTACTTTAGGCTCATTTTGTTTACAGCTGTCCTCTACAGAATACTTGTGAAACAGTGCCTTGTATTACACCAACACTATGTGCCTATACCTTCTACTAGACAAGAAGTTCTTTGGTAGGCAGTATATTCTAGAAAAGTGGCTCTTAACTTAGAAAAGGGTGTACATCAAGAATATATGCTCTTTTCTTTCATCATTGGGGTAGTGTCAGAGGAGGCCTAGTGGATAGTTATGATTTTCTCTACAGTCCTGTGATAATGAGGCCACCCCTAGTGCAGTGCACTGGTTACCAAGTGGGGAGTGGAACTCTTACTTCTACTGGACAGTAGTGAGGAGCTCTTCCCCTTGGGTGTCAAAGAAGGCCAAGTGAGGAATCTGGACTTCTACTGGCACTTGGCAGTAAGGGGGGTAGGGGTACCCCTTTCTTCTCCAGAGTGGTGTCAGAAAAAGCCAGCTAAAACAGAAGACTTAAATAAGATCCAGAGTGTCACTCAGAACATAATGCAAAAATGTCCAATCAAAAATCATTCATCATACTAAGAACCAGGAAGATCTCAAACTGAAAGAATAAAGACAATTAATACATTCAACACTGAGATGACAGATGTGAGAATTATCTGACAAAGTTATTACAGCAGCCATGATTAAAATGCTTCAATGAGCAACTCTGAACTTGCTTGAAGCAAACGAAAGAATAGAAAGCCTCAGCAAAGAAATAGAAGATATAAAGAAAAAAATAAATAGCAATTTTAGAACTGAAAAATTCGATAACAAATGAATAGGTCAGCAGACAAGTTCAAGAGCAGAATGGAGGGGGCACAGGAAAGAACCTATGAGCTGTAAAAATGAATAACAGAAATTACCTAATCTGAACAACTGAAAGAAAATAGACTGAAAAGAGCCTCAGGGACCCATGGACCATAACAAAAGATCTAAGAGTTCCAGAAGAAAGGGTGAAAAAGGGCACAGCTGAGAAACCACTCAAAGAAATAATGGCTGACAACTCCCTCAAATTTGGTAAGAAACATACATCTATATACTCAGGAAGCTTAGTGAACCCCAAATAGGATAAATCCAAAGAAATTTACACTGATTATAATTACATCATAATTTAATTCTGAAAAGGAATGACAAAAGAAATAACGAAAGCAGTCAGAAAAATGATACCTTGCCTATAGAGAAAAAATAATTGGAATGACAATGGAGTTCTCATCAGAAACCATGTAAGCCAGAAAGAAGTGGCACAATAACTTTCAGGTGCTGGGAGAAAAAAAAAAAAAAAGAACTATCGAGACAGAATCCTATACTGAGCCAAAATGCCCATCAGGAGTGCAGTGTAAATCGAGACATTCTCAGATGAAAGAAAACTAAAAGAATGTATCACCATCAGGCCTCCTCTAAAAAAAACAAAGCTAAAGGAAATTCTTTCAACAGAAAGGACACATTAAAAAAAGGAATACTAGGGGTGCCTGGGTGGCTCAGTTGGTTAAGCATCTGACTTCAGCTCAGGTCATGATCTCACAGTTCATGAATTCGAGCCCCATATGGGACTCTGCTGACAGCTCAAAGCCTGGAGCCTGCTTCAGATTCTATGTCTCCCTCTCTCTCTCTCAAAAATAAACATTAAAAAAAAAAAAAAAAAGGAATACTTGTGTCAAGGAGGAAGAAGGAACATGGTATGTGAAGATATGTATAAATATAATAGGCTTTCCTTATTCTTTTGAGTTTTCTAAATTGTGTTTGACAGTTGAAGCAAAAATTGTAACCCTGTCTGATTTGGATCTAAATGTACGTGTAGAGGAAATATTTACAACAATTATATTATAGATGGGGGAGGGTAAGGAGACATAAAGGGAAGTAAGGCTGCTATCCTTCACTAGTGCTAGTAAAGATAAATTACGTACAATGTGATACCTAGAAGAACCATTAAAATGGTTCCAAAGAGATACATTCAGAAATGCTGTAATAATAAAATGGAATTCCAAAGAATGTTCAAGTAACCTGTAAGAAAGCTAGAAAAAGAAAAAGAAAATAGAGAAACAAAAACCAGAACAGAAAACAAAAAATAAAATGGAAGATTAAGCTCTATCATAATAATTATATTAAATATAAAAGGTCTAAATATACCAATGAAAAAATAAATAGAGAATGTCAGAATAGATTACAAAATATGACCTATGTCTATGCTGTCTACAAGAAACTCTCTTCAAATAGAATATAGGTAGGTTGAAAGTAAAAGAACAGACGAAAAGGGATATTATCATGCAAACATTAATCAAAAGCAAGCAAGAGTGGTTATCTCAACATCAGACAGACTTCAGAAAAAAGAAAATTACCAGAGATAGGGAGGGACACTCTATAACCATTAAAGGGGAAACCAATAGAGAAGACAGCAATCTTCAACGGATTCTGTCAAGACATAAATGCTAAATACAAAACAACCACAAAATGTGTGAAGCAAAAATAGAATAAAACTGAAAGGAGAACTATGGGTGGTCACCACAAGTATAGGTGGTGACGTCAATGTTCTTCTCTCAAAAACTGATAAAACAAGTAGGAAATCAGCAAGGATAACAGAACTCAAGAACACCTCAACCAACAGGATCTAAGCAACATTTAAAGAACACTACAACCCACAACAGGAGAATACACTTTCAAGTGACCATAGAACAGATACCAAGATGGATCGTATCTTGCACCACGAAACAGAGAATACAGTATGATCCCCAACCACAATGGAATTAAACTAGAAATCTCAGTAACAGAGATAACAGGAAAATCTCCAAATACCTGGAAACTAAGCAACACATTTCTAATTAATCCATGGATCAAAGAGAAAATCTCAAGGGAAATTTTAAAAAGATACATAAAAATGAATGAAAGTAAGGGACGCCTATGTGGCTCAGTTGGTTAAGCAACCAACTCTTGATTTCAGCTCAGGTCACAATCTTGAGGCTGTGAGATCCAGCTCGGCATCAGGCTCAGTGCAGAGTCTGTTTGGGATTCTCCCTCTTCCGCTCTCTCTGCCCTTCCCTGCTCGTGTTCTCTCTTTCTCTTTCTCAAAGCAAACTTAAAAAAAAAAAGAAAAAGAAAGAAAGAAATGAAAGTAAAAATACAATGTATCAAAATTTGTGGGCCACAGCTATAGCCATGCTGAGAGGGAAATTTACAGCAGTAAATACATATATTAGAAAAGGGAAAAGGTCCCAAATCAATAATCTAAACTTCCACCTTAAGAACCTTGAAAAAGAGGAGCAAAATAAAACCAAAGAAAGCAGAAGAAAATAATAAAGAGCAAAGCAGAAATCAATGAAATTGAGAACAGAAAATAGAGAAAAATCAATGAAACAACTGGTTCTTTGAAAAGATCAATAAAATCAACAAACTTCTAGCAAGACTGATGAGAGGGAAAGACAGACAGAGAGATACCAAAGAAAAAGAAAAGAAATCCTCAGGCCCAGACGGTTTCATTGGAAGCTTCCACCAACCATTTAAGGAATTAACACCAATTGTACACAATCTTCTAGAAAATGAAGAGGAGGAAATCTTCTCAGCTATTTTATGAAGCCACTATCACCCTGATACCAAAACCCAACAAAGACAATACATAAATAAAAAACCTGCAAATTTCCTCCATGAACACAGATGCAAAAATCCTAAACAAAGTATTAGAAAATACAACTCAGCAGCATGTAAAAACAATTATATACTATGACAAAGTAGGTTTTATTCTAGAGATGGAAGGCTGACTCAATATTTGAAAATCAATCAGTGCAATTAGCATTAATGGGCTAAAGAAAAAAAAAAATCACATGATTATATCCCCCTCGTCGTTCACTTCTAAGTGTTGAAGTGTTCTAGGACTCAGTCACTGGGCCTATTTCTTTCTCCACTTATTCCCCCTTATGACTCCCACATTTATATCTCCATCTCCATCAGATCTCTCCCTTAAACTCCAGACCTATAAACCCCGCTGCCTATGGAGACACCTCTACTTGGGGCGGCATTTCCACCTGGACACGTACAAACCTAAACTCCTGCTTTCACTGCTCAAACCATCTCTTTCCGCAATTCAGTAAACACAATCTCCCATTTTTACGGCTGCTTCGGAGAAAACCTTTGGCATCACATAAACTCATTTTTGTTTTAGATCGCTTATCTAATTTGTCAGCAAGTCCCAGTCTTCCTCTAAAAGACAAAATCCCCAGATTCCTATCTCCAGAATCTGACCCTCTCTCACCACCTGGTCTTCACCTTTCACCTAGGTTATCACAACAGCTGCTGAATTGGTCTTCCCGCTTCGGCCCGTGCACCCTTGCTATTTTCTACTCAACAGCCACAACGTTGTTCTTTTGTTCAAAAGTGTTCAGTGAGCTCTGATGTAATTCAGAGTATTATCCAAATTCCTTACTATTGCTTACAAGTTCCCACGTGATGTGGTCCATGTCATGTGGTCTATGGCTGCTTTTTTGAGCTCATTTCTAGCCTTCTGGTTCATTATCACTCCGGCCTTACCATCCTCCTTGCTGTTCCTCAAAAATGCCAACAGCGGTCTAACAATTGTACTTGGTTTTCCCTCTGCGTGGAACAACATTCCACATACAGTATATGGCTTGTTCTCTCATTTCTTTCAGGGCTCTGATCAAATGTCATCCTATCAGGGAGGACTTCTCTGACCCGCATATAAAACAGACTCCTATCCTCCCACAAATCCATTCCTCGCCCTCCTTGATTTTCATTCAAGGTAGATATCACTTTCTGACTTATTTTATACTCGCATGTTTTTTCAATCGATCTTCCCTTGTAGAAGGTAAGCTTCCTGGGACACAGACCCTGTTTGCTTAAAATAGTGCTTCAGACATAGGTGCTCAACAATTATTTGTTGAAAGATATTTGTTGGAAGAATGAATCACTGGCTCAGGAGTGAAGACTTTGGGATTGGACATCAGATAACCTCGATTTGACTCCTAGCTCTGTCATTTTCCATGTCCAAGTGATATTGGACAGATTACTCACCCCTGTTTCATGTTTTCTCATCTTTGAAATTAGTGGTAATAATCCTCATCCCACAGAACTGTTGTTAAGAATTAAATAAAACCAAGTATGTAATGTGCTTAATACAAAGTGACTTGGTATAAAAGGGTTCAGTATATGACAGTGCTATTCAATATAGAAACATGGTCTACATTTGGACTCAAAGGCCCTTGGTTACAATTATGACTAGATATTAACTGTATGATTTTAGGTTATTCACCTTTTTTATATTAATTTCCTCAATCAGCTTTAAATAAAGTGGTGGGATGAGAAAATAGGTTAAGAAGCAGTCCTTTCCCTCCAATCTTAGTTATGTAATCTTGGGTAGGCCACCTAACGTCTGTCTGTTTCCTCATCTGCCAAATGAGAATAACATAATAACTACCTTATAGCTTTGCCACGAGGATTAAATGAGTTACCGTGTGAAGTGTCTAACCCCTAGCAACTGCTCACTACGTTGGCTACAATTATGATGATTCTAGTCTAGAAGAGAGTCAAAGCATCTGAACAAAGAACTACAATACGGTGCAGTGACTGCAAAAACAGTCACCAACTAGAAGAATGTTTCTTAACTGGAGTTTGCCCATTACTAGTTAATTCCACACTAATCAGTAAAATGTGAAACTCGGTTATGTCTACAATAACCTGACTCCCTACCACCACCCCCATAGCAGTGAGAAAGACAAATTTCTTCACGGATTTGATAACTGGACTTTAAAACTTTTAAAAAATAGGTAAAGGGGTCAGAGTCTCAAATAGTGCTCTAAAGGAGGTCAATGAAACCACTGACTTCCCTGCCCCCACCCTCAAAAAAGTTAACATATTACTTAAATATGAGAAACAATCGAAAGGACCCCCCCCCCCCCACAGGGCCAGGGCAGCATGTAATTTCCCGAAAGAAGCCAACAAATTAAGGGCACGAAGGTGTTTTATGATGGTGCTGTCACAGACTGAACGTCAGAACTGGACATTAAAGGGTAGTCCTGGAGGCTGAGTGGGAGCACCCCAGGTAAGAAAAGGGGCGTCACCCTTGAAGAAAGAACAGCAAGAGCCAAGCCGTGAAAAGTGCACGTGGGTGGCTTGGCAGAACCAAAAGGAAGATTTTGGGGGGGGGGACAGCCAGACAGCGGAACGTATACGGAGAAGAGCGCGGCCTCGGGCCCGCCAGGTTAGGGAGAAAGCCGCCCCCGCCCCCCGCTCCCGTACCCGGTCCCGCTCACTCAGCAGGAGTGCTCCCTCGGGATCCCCCTCCGAGGGCTCCCGGTTGCTGAGTTCCCTCTAGCTCCCGCCACTCTTCCCTTACCTCGTCTTCCAGCCTTTCCCTCACTCTCCCGCCTCCTCGGCCCCGCCGGAAGTGACGTTCTAACTAGCGCGCCGTACAGCGCCAGAAAGGTTCTGCGGGAGCGGGAGAAAGGGTTCCGGTGGGGCTCACTGCGCGTGCGTGCGGCTGCGAGCGGTCAAAGGGCCTTCCGGAGGCCGTAGAACTGCGCCTCTCTTCTCGTCTGTTCCTTTCGAAGTGCCCTAAGCGAACTTCAGAGAGGCCGCCGCCACTGAAAGGGCGTTTTTCTGTAGCCCCGACACCTCTCGGTGCGCAGCTACTCCGGCCCTTGCCCTTTGACCCTGCTCTCACGGCGGGGTGAGAGGTCGGTGGCCATCTTGTGGCGGCGGCGCGGGTGGCTGTTACTGCGGAGACCCATCCCCTCCCCCCTCCTTACCCCTCTGGCCGTCTGTCAGTCAGTAAAGAGCCCCGCAAGCCGTCAGGTGAGACCCCGGCCTCGCGCCGTTGCTCTTCCCGCCGCACTGGGCGGCCCAGGCCGCTCCCTGCAGGGCCTCACTGCCGCCACCATGTCCTCCTTCTCCGAGTCGGCGTTGGAGAAGAAGCTCTCGGAGCTGAGCAACTCTCAACAGAGCGTGCAAACCCTGTCCCTGTGGCTCATACACCACCGGAAGCATGCGGGACCCATCGTCTCTGTGTGGCACCGCGAGCTCCGCAAAGGTAAACACCCCCTCTGTAGCCCCTTGGGACTCCCTTGGATTGTCCTCTCCTCGGCTCACTGCCGAGGCCCCTCTATCTTCTTAGTGAAGGCTTGCTTTCCAAGCCCCGGCCTCTGATTGCACTTCTGAGGTTGGAGACAGTGTTATTCCCATTTCTCGGAGAAGGAAACTGAGGCCCGGGAAGGTTTAAGGTACTTGTCTGAGGTTCCCAGACTCCCAGTTCATCCGGCCCGTTTCCTCTTCGGCTCCTCCCGCCACTTGTGACTATTATTATCTCGACAGCCTTGTAGAAGGTACTGGCCCAAGGCTGTTGTGTGCCAGGCGCTTTGCTGGGCATTTGGAGTGGGAGCCAGAGGATTCTGGAGTAAGACTGCCTAGATCAAGTCCTGGCTTAGCCCCTTATTGGTTGAGTGATATTGGGCTAGTGTCTTCATCTCCCTGTGCTTCTGTTGTCTCATCTGTAAAACGAGGACAAAGATAGCTGCTACTTAGCCTTTATTCTGTGCCAGTCATTATCCTGAGAACTTTACGTATATCCTCGCACTCAGACCCGCTCTGTGAAGTGGGTACAGTTACCCCCATTATAGAGCGGTTAAGAGACCACACTACCTAGAGCTTATCTCTCAGGCCTCTCTTCTCATGCATCTTTCATTGATTCTGGACCCTTCTCAGGATCTGACATTCATTCATTGAGCCCAGCCTGTTATGTGCCAGGCACTGAGCTGGGTGCTTGATAACACGTTGGCCCCAAAGGCCGACTGCCTGGAATTTAAGCCCGATTTTGCCATTCACTGACCCCGGTAGCTTAGCTTCTCTGACCCTCAGTTTCCTTACCTATAAAGTGGGTATGATGAAGACTGATATTTACTGTGCCTTTAATTATGTGCCAGGTGCAGTACTGGTACCTTCACATACATTGCCATTTTTTAAATTCTCAGAGTTCTCTGGAGTGGGAACTTTGCAGATGAGGAAAAACTGAGGCTCAAACAACTGGCTGTGGCAAGGAGTAAACAGTAAACAGGATAGTGCGGATGAACATCTGGCTTGGTGTCAGGCACAGTATAGGCATTTCATAAGCAATGGTGAAATGGGACTGCTAATTACTCCGAGTGAGGCAGGGTCTTTGCCTTCAAGTGCATTCGGCTCGATGGGGAAGGATAGGCACCTTTACAGCTGTTACCCTGACGATTCCATAGCAGAAAGCTGAGGCAATGAACCTTAGAGCAATTGTGGATAGCCTCTGTGTAGTAGGCCCTCCATAGTATAGGAAGTAGCTTTACATGTGCTTCTCCTGTCTGTGAGGTGGAGATCCCGCCTACGTGGTTGAGTATTTTCAAGGCCTCAGAACTGGGGAGGCTTAGACTACATCAGGCTGTCAGGCACCAAATTCCAGAATTCTTTCCGGAGACCCAGTTCTAGCCCTCTAGCAGAGACTCCCCTCCCTCCAGATATCATGTGCTATACTGAGATGGGGGTCCCCTCTGGGCATTTGGGGGCTAGAACCTGGAGCCCCCCAGATCCTCCTTCTTGTACCCCACTGTGCCATTCAGATACTATTTCCAACATCCGAGATGTGAATCACCTCTACAGGGATCTCAGAGAGGTCGAAGTCCATCTCACATGTCACTTTTGTGAAGCCTTCTTGATTCCCCACCTCATCCTGTTTGACTTATGGAAAGTAACCGAGTGCATTCATTTATGAAGCTCCTTTCACCCTAATTTTATATGATCCTAATCTCATGGAACCTACTGTTTTAAGGAGGATAGCATTATTATCTCCCATTTTACAGATGAGAAGGTAAAGATACTGAGAGATTAAGTGCTTTGTTTAGGGGCATTATACCTGGGGCATAAGCCTAGAGCCCTGTGATGCCAAAATTCGTGCTTTCAAATACCCGCTGCCTTGGTGCCCATTAATAAGTGAAGGTGATCATCTGACTCCAACCAAACCCATAGCACTTTTGTTTATTAGAATTAGTCACTGTATCCCACCCCCTGCCACATTAATTTAGCATATATTTCATTCTTACTATAGTTCTGGCTTTTTCACTAGATTTGTGTTTTGAGGGAGAAACTAGGCCTTCTTGTTTCTTTGCAACGCTAGTAGGATTTACCATAGTGCCTGTTACAGTTTAAAAATAGGTTAGGAGTTCAGTTGTGGTCTCTGACATCATTTTCATGGTTGAGTAAAGGATCCAAACAGCACTACCTCATACAACTTTCTGTGGGATGTTTTATATCCATGCTGTCCAACAAGGTGGTCACTTGCCACATGTAGCTGTTGAACACTTGAAATGTGTGACTAAGGAACTGAAGTTTTTTTGTGTTTTTTTTTAATTAAGAAAAATTTTTTAAACGTTTATTCATTTTTTGGGAGAGAGAGAGCGAGTGAGCGTGAGTGGAGGAGGGGCAGAGAGAGAGGGAGACACAGAATCTGAAGCAGGCTCCAGGCTCTGAGCCATCAGCCCAGAGCCCGACGCGAGATCATGACCTCAGCTGAAGTCAGACGCTTAACCGACTGAGCCACCCAGGTGCCCCCAGGAGCTACAGTTTTAAATAATTGTGTTAGTTACAATTGAAGTATTCAGTAGCTATCTGTGGCTAGTGGCTACCATATTGGATAGTGCCAAGGTAGAGGATGCTCCTCCAAGCATCAGGATCATGAATTGAGCATGCCGCCACACTGAAGTGGAAAAAGATTTTGTGCCCTTGTGTTGAAAATGTCTAGCCTCTTAGATTCTGGCCCACCCTGAGTCTTTAGAAGTGGACAGTTCAATCGATGGTCAAGTCATTTTCCCTAAGGTATTCACAGACTATCTGTGAGTCACCTTCAAAGTATTACAGGATTTAAAGAAATTACTTTGTGTTTTGCTTAAATACTACTTTTATTCTTGATAAAATAATAAGAATTTGATAAAATAATAGGAATTTTGATAAAATAGAAATAATTCTTAATTTATCCCTTTGGGCTCCATTCTAGGTAGAACTTCCCTTTATGGAGAAGTTATATGTAAAATGCTCTTGGACGAATATTTTTTAGTAATGTTTTTGTATGTTGCCTTGAGTGCAGAAAAACAGGCCTTTTTTCCCCAACTGTTTTGGATGTCAAAACCAGCTAAACGTGACATTTTTTCGTCAGTTAACCATATAAATTTTGCTTAATAACTGTTCTGCTCATTTGGAATGGGCATAGTTAGGCAGTGAAAGGATCTATTTTGTCATATTGGAAAGACATCTGAACAAGTGAGTTGTCTGTCACCTGGGACTAGAGTGGAGGGTGTGTGTGTTCAGGTGCTCTGGGCTTTGTCATAGCACCTTTACACACGTGATACGTCTGTTGGCTTCAAGAAGCTGGATGTGGAGGGATAAAGTTTCATGCTAAATAAATCCTCATTGCAAAGTTTGAGGATGATGAAAATTCATTGGCATTGTAAATAGTGAAAAACTTCGGCTCTCTGGCCTCTCGGCTATCATGTTTGTAGTACTGAAAAATGTATCATGTCTTAATTGTCCAAACTGACATTTTATACAATGGATGCTGAGTTTTTAAACATAAAATACATGGCATTTGTAAAGCTTCACACAGTCAAATTTTCTTTGTTGAAGTTGAATCTGTTAACTCATGGCATTATTAGACTTGGTAGTTTTACTTGTTGCAACATCCCAGAACAAGGTTTGCTTTAAAAAAAAAAAAAAAGAAAGAAAAGCCTTTGCCATAACGATACCTTTGTAGCGAGAGTAGAATGTTGTAACTGTTGACACTTTTCCATCTGCTTTTGAGTAATAATTAGAATAGTTAAAGATACTTCCAGGTTTACATATTATCATCAGTTAGCCATGTTAAACTAGGTTAGTACCAGAAGGTTAATGTAACTCAGGATATCCATATTTAATTTTATGAATACATACTTTAAAGATTGTTTTTAACTCGGTTTATTCTTCTGTAGCTATATTTTAAAATGCCACATCTTACGCCTGCTGTGTCAGATTTTATGCATGCTGTGTGCATTTCAAAAGAAACAGGTGGTTTCTGAGAGCAAGTAGAGTAAGGACCAGCTATTTAGGTATGTGAAGGTTATATAAGGCTTGTCTGAGTTTTTCAGATATTTTAGCATTGGAGAAAACTTAGTGTTTTGGACTGTCTGATTATGTTCTTATTTATTTCCTTTAAAAGAAAACTGGGACCAAGAATGATAGTGATGTAACTTTACGGTTGAGAAGTTATGTGCATAGAAGCCAGGAAATTCAGTAATGTTCCCCCAAGCAACTGTAACTCAGACACAGTGCATGAGGTTT
The DNA here is from genome assembly GCF_022079265.1 of Lynx rufus. NCBI lineage: Eukaryota > Metazoa > Chordata > Mammalia > Carnivora > Felidae > Lynx > Lynx rufus. The sequence continues at coordinate 21,658,651 of NW_025814896.1, read as the reverse complement.
TTATGGTTTAATATATGATACCATATAGAGTAATAGAAAATACTACATTTAATATGTATAAGAGAGAAGAATTACAGTTTTTGTGGGAGCCATAATTTTGCGTATCCGGAATTCAGACATCTTTAAGTTTTCAGTAATAATGTAGCATTAATATATATTTGTATTTGAGGTAAATATCCATTGGTGCATCTAGAGATTTCTCTGGATTATAAAGTTGGTATCATTGGCTGATTATTGTTATTGGAACGTCCAAAGAGAAATTCTCACCATAGGAACATAAATTACAAGAATCTGCTTTAAAACTGAAACCTAGTTCACCTAGCTCAGTCTTTCATTCTGCAGGATTTGATAATTAATAGTGAATTAGAAATGCTCATCTTTGCAATAAAATAAATGAAAACCTTGATTTTAATATGTCTTCTTGAGAATGTTGACTGCTTTTCTTTGGATTATCTTTATTTTTACTGTCAATTATTCCTGTTAAAATATCACAGAAATGAAAATGGCCCATTCTTGTTTTGTTTCAAAATTGTATTCTCAAACCTGTTTTGTTAGAGAGGTCAAAAAGTTACTTAAGTTGTTTTTTCAAACATAAAGGAGCCCTGATCTCAGGTAGATAATGCTTATCTTAGTTTCTTTAGGAGTATTTTAGGGCAGAAGAATTGTGGATTGAGCATTTCCTTGGTGTAAGTTAAATTATCTTTTTTTTCCTTTTTTCCAGCCAAATCAAATAGAAAGCTTACTTTTTTGTACTTAGCGAATGATGTCATCCAAAACAGTAAAAGGAAAGGACCTGAATTCACTAGAGAATTTGAATCTGTCCTTGTGGATGCTTTTTCTCATGTTGCCAGGTATGTTGTCTGGTTTTTCTGTTTTGTTTGGTATTTAAATGCATTACCCTTTCCTCTTTATTGTTCTTTCCTTTTCTGGGATAACCTTTGTAAATTGACAACTTCATATTTTACAGGGATGTGCTTTACAGTGTTGCAGAGGCCAAATTATAATTTTATGTTTTGTTGCACCCTTAAGAACTATTTCAGACATGTAAACATTTTGATGCATTGAAGAGATTGAGTCTAGCACTTGTAGAACATTTTTTACCCTAAATATATTCATTTATTGAACTCATTTCTTGAATATGGTGTTTTCCTTGGTTTGACTAAGTTGTCTCATTAGTTTATGGTCAGAAAACAAAGCTAAAGAGTATGTGGAAACTTTCCAGTAACAAAACCTTAATAGCAAGATATTAGTTGCTTATGCCTTCATTTTTCCTCCCTTTCCTTCTTCTAGATGTCTAGAGGTCTAGTTTACTAAAAATAGTAGTCATTACTATAACAATAGAGATAATTATTAGTGTGAAAAGTAGATATTTGCTCTGGCTATATCATATTAAATCTTTTCTGTTTGTTTTGTGAACGAGAGGACTAGAGCATAGAGCACACGTGTAGCTAATATCACAGAAAATACATTTGATTAGAACTTTTATAAATCATTTTTATTTAAAAACAAACTGCTTCCTGTAGACCCAAGTTGGGTGCCCAGGAGGAGCAAAGAAAAACTATTTTTCACTAGAATATTAGCAGACGTATAAAAAAAAAAAATCTTTGCGAAAGGAAATTGGGAAGACCAAAAAGGAGACCGACTGGTTAAACAAAATTGTTGTAGATCTAAAGTGTAAGTGAAAGGCCTTAAATGTGTAAATGGCTCCAGCATTTCAGGAAAGATTTGACAGGTTTGAAGGAATAAAATGAGAAATCCAAAAGAAACAAATGACAGCTAGTTTTCTAGAGGTGGGAAAAAGATTTTTGTTTGCCAGCTCAGTGGCTGGCTCTTTCTTTTCATGAACATGGGCACTGAAGAAGCAGAACGTGTTACAATCTTGCAACAATCCTGAATCCTTGTAACAGAGTAAACTTAGAAAAGACTGCCAGAAAAGCTATCTGAGAATAGGAGCCAGGCATTTTCTTGTTTTGAGGAGATGTAGTTCAGTTTCTTAGGCTGTAGCTCTACCTCCAGCACTGTCTGAGTGACCTTGGATGTGTTACCTAGCTTTTGGAGCCCAAGTTTCCTAACTGATTAGAAAGGGCCAACAGCACCTATCTCGCTGAAGTTGTTGTGGGGCTGAAGTACACCAGTCTGTTCGAAAGTAGTAGTCTGATGCCCGGTCCCCAGTCTTTGTTCATTCGTGGGTATATGTTAAATTAGAAACTATGTGACAACAAGGACCGTTTGTTTTTTATTTGCTGTATCCTGGGCACCTGGTAAACGGTCTGGCACAGAGCTGCCAGGTTGCATAGTTTTAGGGAATACCATTTATGTAGCCTTGATGGGATTGGTGTCCTGGAGTTGGGCAACATTGTGGTCTGCCCTGGTACAGTGAGGATTCAGTAAATCTTTGTTGAATGAATTAATTAGGGTATAGGAAATTGACTAAAATAATTTCCTATAAGGATAGTAAACATAACATTTATATTTAAAAATGTCTTGGCAGATTCTGTGGCATTATGCGGAAAGTAAACCTGGTCCTTTTTTTTTTTTTTTTTTTTTTTTCTTTTCCCTTTCCTTTCCTTTTTCTTCTTTTCTTTTTTTTTTTTTGCATTCTTCTAGTATAACGTCCTTCTTGGGTATTAGGTTCAGGGTCCCCATGTTTCCAAGCCCCTTCCACCATTTTTGGAACAGAAAAGTCAGCTACTCCACTTCAATCCTGACGTGCCTTACCTGTAGTAAGAAGTACTCGGTCTGGTTTTCCGTGCCCAGTTGATGAACAAAGATAGGGGACCCATTAATATCGACCAAAACTGATTAAAAGAATCTCTTTATGGTAATTTCCTACTTCCTCCCTCCACCCCCTCAGCACCCCCTGCCCCCCCCAAAAAACCCTCAAAACCAAACCTCTCAAGTCAGAGGAAGCTACCAATCTCCTAGGTTAGATTTAATTTGAATAGTAGTTTAATTAGCTAGACTTTGAACTTTTTTCCACACAATGCCTTCTTATTGTCTTCTCAGTTTGGAGATAGCTGTGCACTTTGTTTTTCATTCAACATATATTGGAGTGCCTTCTGTGTGCCAAGTACCGATGCAGACACTAGAGAAGCCGCAGTGAACAAGGCAGGCAAGGACAAATAAATGAACAAGATGCTTTCAGAGAGTGATGATATGGACATAATGAGATAGAATGACATTCTGGAGTGGGATCCCTTCTAGTGTGTTCATGGAAGAGCTCTCTAAGGAAATGGGATTTGAGGTAATCATCCATGAAGTAGGAGCAAACAGCTGCTAAAAAGAACCTAAGGTAGGAGTAATCTTGGCGTGTTAAGAGGATCAGGATGAAGGCCAGTGTGGTTAGAGCAACTGCGTTGAGAAAGGGAAAAGTGGCATCCAGATAAGATCAGAGGGGCAGGCAGGTTCCCGTCACGTAAGTCTTGTAAGCCTTGGGAGAGAGGATTTTGTTCTGATGGGATGTCAGTGACAGAGTCTTAAGCAGGAGAATGATGTATTCCATCACATTGTTAAAAGGTCTCTCTGGTTTGGTGTGGAGAATGGGTTATAAAGGCCAAGGGAGGGGCAGGGATGTGAGGATGAAGGATATTGCTCTACTACAGGCTAGAGGTGACAATGGCTAGGACTCAGAAGCAGTGAGAAGATAGTAATAGCTTCTAGTTTATCCAGTGTTTACTTTGTGGATGTATTTGACTGCCCCCCCCCCCCCCCGTAAAAACTGATAGGATTTGTGGGAGCTGGTAGTAAAGGAAAAGAGAAATCCGATTATTTCTAGGTTTTTGACATGGCTAAGTAGATGGCTGATGGTGCTGTTTACTGAGATGGAGTTTGGGGCAAAGATATGGTAGAGGAAGTCAGAAGGTTTGTTTTGGCCGTGTTAAGTTTGAGATGGCTAGTAGATATTCCAAGGAGTGATGCCAGATAGGCAGATGGATGAAATAGTCTGAAGCTGAGGAGGAAATTAACTTCTGGAGACATAAACTTGAGGTTATCACCATATACATATTTATTTACTGTTGTGTCATGGATCCCCACCGATACTCCAGGTTTGGAGACTTGCTAGGAGGACTCGTAGCACTCCGCGTATAGTCTTGCTTACAGCTGTGATTTATTACATTGGAAGTATACAAAGCAAAATCAGCAAAGGAAAAGGTGCATGGGACACAGTCCAGGGGAAACCAGGTATGAGCTTCCAAGAGTCCTCTCACAGCGGGGTCACACAAAACATACTGAATTCCTCCATCTTTGAATTGCCACAACACGTGTCAAGTGTTGTGTACCTGGGAAGCTCATTAGAGACTCAGCGCCTAGGGTTTTTATTGGCGTTAGCCACAGATACTCTCTGCCAAAATTCCAGACTCCCAGAAAGAAAGCAGGTATTCAGCATAAATTACATTGTTTGCACAAACAGTTTAGGCACAGTAAACTACCCTGATTATCAGTTAGGAAACTGCAAGAACGCTCCAGAAACCCAAGTTTCCAGGTGACAGCCAAGGGCCAGCCTGGTGGGCAGGCCTTTTCTAAGGGTAACGGTCTCAGGCTTGCTATGCTAATTCTTTTCTGAGCTATTGGCAGTGGAACATTTCTGCTCCAGTTTCACATGAGGCTCTGTTGGAAGTGCTGAGGATATTTAGAAAGAATTCCTGCCTTTAGTAGGCCTATTACAGTGCTACTGTGCCTGGCACAAGACAGGAACACACAGATTATGGTGAGTATACCAAGGAAGTGCCAGAAGAAGAAAAGGCCCCAAGCTGACATTTCAAGCAACAATTCTGTGTATAATACACAGTTTGCACTTTTCAGATCAGTTTTGCGGTGATTGGATTTATAATCGGAATTGAAATGCATACTAATTTGTGTTTAACATAAGTTGTATATGTATTTAGTAATGATTTTCCACTTATTCATTGATTAATGGCAAGGACTTTTTGGTGTCTTTTTTACTTAAAGATTTCTCAGTTTAGAATGGAGTTAGTGCAACCTGGAAAGATAGTTCTGTCTGATATCAAACTACTTTATTGCTTTAGTTGTACCTCGTTCCAAGTGCTAATGGGATTTCCAGTTCACTTGAGCCGCTTACGGCAAAACCTCATGAGTAAAAAGATTTCTTGACTGTTGTATCTGTAGCTGTATTTGAAACTTAGTGGGCAAAATCTTCATTTACTACATTGCTTCAGGAATTAGCCTATCCTGGTTAATTACATTCACCAGTTTAACTAGAGCCCCCTTTTGGCTTTCGCCTTTAGTGGTAAAAGCCTTTTAAAAATGACTTGGTCATTACAGGTTTGTGTATCAGTTTCCATTGCATATAGTGACGTGGTCGAAGCTGGACCGCGAGTCATTCTTAGTCTAAATGGAGTCCCAAATATTTAGTCTGCATTGTGGTCCCCTGGCTCCTTAACTAAATCCTTGATAAGAATTTGTCATGATAGGTTTCTCTTTTAAGTGAACAGAGAATTTGCAGAGAACAGATTGTGTATTAAAATTATCAACCAGTTAATTAAGTTCTGATTAGTTGTGATTTGGTTATACTAGTTATTTTATTTTCTAAACCATACATTTGACCTCATCAGTGATTTCTCATTGCCTTCAGGATAAAGGCCACATACTTAATATGACATTCGGGGCCCTCGTAATCTAATTCCACTCTCTCTGCCTCCAGATTCTTCTGCTCCTTATATACTTAAGTCATCTTATATATTACCCACAACTTCTCCCTCTTCACCTTGTTCTGCTTTCAAGGAGATGGCATGAGCAAAGGCACGTGGGCAAGAGGGAGCAAGTTCTGAATAGAAGATACGTATGGTTGAGTGCTGCTAGAATGCGAAGCGCACGTTGGGGTCTGGAAAGGGAAGGGGCCGATGGGTCAGGCCCTGGGCCTTGTTCTTTGTATTCCAAGCACAGTATTTCCTAAACCTCATTGAAGGCCCAGAGGAGTTGTTTAGCTGGTGTCTGACCCGGTGGCTTTGTTGTGGGAAAATGGCTGCTGAAAGGTAACTATTTGTATGGCCTACTGAAATCTATCTAAAAATTTTCAAAAAAAAAAAAGATTACAATTAGACAGATATTTGCCTGTTCTAGGGTGGGTAGCAGTGGGGGTCTGAGAAGACAAATCGCTTGGCCCTGTGGAAGTTACATCCAAATGGACAGAATATAAACAAGTCAGCTATATAGCTTATCAGAAGCCAAGTTAATGGAGTAGGGAGAATAATTATTTTTAACTTTTTATGTTTATTCATTTTTTGAGAGAGAAACCGAGCATGAGTCGGGGAGGGGCAGAGAGAGAGGGAGACGCAGCATCCGAAGCAGCCTCCAGGCTCCGAGCTGTCAGCACAGAGCCTGACCCTGGGCTCCAGCCCACGAATTGTAAGATCATGACCTGAGCCCAAGTTGGACGCTTAACCGACTGAGCCACCCAGGTGCTCCGGGAGCATGATTTTAAATAGGGAGATTAGGAAAGGATACCTGAGCCATGCCACCATGTAGGGAAATGGGGTTCCAGGCAAAGTGAACTTTAAGTGCAAAAGCCCTGAGGCGACAAGAATGCCAGGGTAGCTGTTGGTGAGCGAAGGAGGGAGAGAGAGTAGGTGAGGTCAGAGAAATAATAAGCTCTGCTGAGAATGGCTTTATAGGCTTTTTAAGAACTTTTGGTTTTATTCTGAGGGAAAAACCATTGGCAGTTTTGAGCAAAAGAGTGACATAATCTGCTCTGAGGCCAGAGCTAGAAGTTTTAAAGCTTGAGGTGAGTCTGTAGGAGGACAAGCGTGGAAGCAGGGAGACCAGTCATCTGGCAAGAGATGATAGTGGCTTGGACCAGGTGGACAGCAGAGGAAGAAGTGAGAAGTCATTTGTTTCCAGATGTATGCTGAAGGTGGAATAAAAGTGTTTTTATCACACATATCAGCTAATTAGGTCTTATCTCCAAGTTTTATAAACTGTCATTGAAAATTGTTTCCTTTTTTCCCCCCTTCACTTCACCTCTGACTAAAAAAAAAGTTTGAGCAAAAACAATTTTGTAAGAACCCTGATATAGTACTTTGGCCCTGATTCAGTGAAATTTGCCACTAATATTTCATAAATAATGCATTCTGACCAGATCAAGCTGAGCCCTCATGTTATGTTGACTGTTAACATAAGTTTTAGAAGAGTGCTGTCGGGGCTGAGGGTGGATGAAGTTCCCATCTCTGTTGAATTCGGTATGATTTCTTCTTGAAGTTCATGTTAAAGACACTGGCTTAGAAACTAAGATGTCAGCTTATCCCTTCTTGTTGAAAGTCACTCAGGGTAAGATCACTGACATCCAGACAGCTTCACCAACCAGAACAATTCATAGTAACACTGTGGATGGTGAGGAATTTGTTTTCCTTTCAGAAAGTCTTCCCATTCTCTGACATTTTCTGGTAAGCAGCTGTTGCACGCGAGTGCTAGTTACAGTCATCTCGCGGGCAGGGTGTGAGTTACAGTTATCTCTTTGAAAATACTGTTTCAAGAGTGTAATACATCAGAAAAAAAAACTGTGCAGCTTCTTTCAGACATAAATTACAGAGGGCTATATTCTCAGTGTGTTCTAAGATTATCCATTAGACACCTTTGTGTGAATGAGGACTATGACCTGACCCAGAATTAAAATAAGTATGAAGTAGTTCATTTAAGTGGAGATCGGTCTTGGCATATATGTGTGTATGATTCTATTTATACATATAGAGGTGTTGCTGTGTTAGCTTTGATGAGTGGTGGTGAATTTATTCCCCATTGTAAATGTTTTATTTTTTTAAATCATTTTTTCTCTATCCTTTAAGGTTTTGACCCTTTAGGTTTGTTTTCCAGCAGAATGTCTGGCACTACGTTTCTATTAATATCTTCCTGAAAAGCAAGTGGTCACAATTGAAATGATCAATTTTTGATAATTGTCTGTAAAAACCCGCTATTGGCTTGTTGCCCTATTTACCCCATCTTTAAAAGGAGGTCAAGGACACAGATTACTTCTATAACATAATCCCTCTGTCTTTTCTGTGCACCAAGGAAGAATGTAGTTCTGGTCAAATTTTGGGTATCTGTTCATCACGATATGTATCTCACTCGTCCTTCTGTTTTTAAATATGCCAATCATTTAGTCAGTTTTTGTTGTTTTTAAAGTAGATCTGTCCTAATAAAAGCAAAACATCTTAAGCTTATATATATCTTTTCGTCTTTTCTGGGCAGAGAGGCAGATGAAGGCTGTAAAAAACCTTTAGAAAGATTGCTGAACATCTGGCAAGAAAGAAGTGTGTATGGCGGCGAGTTCATACAGCAGCTGAAGCTGTCTATGGAGGACTCCAAGAGCCCTCCCCCCAAAGGTAGAAACATCACCACATGTTTACAGCTCTTGGTCTTTGCCTACTTTCGAATCACATATGAAAAGCTGCAGTGGGGGTTGCTGTGAACCACCAGCGATTGTATGATTCTTCAGAGAGATGCTCATAAATGATGGTGAGAATTTATGTAGTGCTTGCAGCGTGTAAGCCTGGTTCTAGTATTCATGCTATTCATCATCTCACACCCTTAACTTTGCCGTGTATCCTCCTTGGCTCTCTCCTGCCTTGCAGAGACTTTTCCTTGCACAAGGGAAAGGAAAACAATGTTGTTTAGTTGTGGGGAACTAGGAAACTCCCCGGACTGAGGTTTTGTCCTAGCCCTGCCACTGACCCCTACAGGGTCTGATATGTCCCTTGGCCCTCTCAGAACTTGGCTTCATTAAATATTGGTGTGGTTTGGAGACACACTTTTGATGTTTGTCAGTTTGCAGCCTACAGTTGACTTTGGTCTTCACTGAACCCAGGATACCCTCCAGAAGTGTGTACACACAAGTGTGTGAGCCTCACACACTCATAAGAGCTTACGTTAAAGAGGAGTAACATCAAACATTATGTGGTTCTTGGGTTTGTGGTTAGTTGCGGTTTAATTTGAAATGGCACGACATGTTTCTGGGCTACAGACCTGAGCTGACTGTACATGAACTCATCGCCTGGAGGAATAAGTCTAAGGGCTAACATAATACTTAGGACCCTTTATAGTCTGAAATTAGCTTACTTTCCCAGATTCTGCTGCCATTGCCTCACACACACCATAGTCTTTGGCCATACCCATTTCCCTTCTGGATGTTCTCTTGGTACCTCTTCCTTTGCGTCCGGTGTTACCTCTGCCTGAAATGTCCTCTGTCCCTTTCACTGTGTGGTGAACTCATTCTTCAAGAATGCTATTCTCATTTTGACATCTTCCCTACCTTGTCTGGGCACATGTAACCATTCCCTCCATGTTCCTCTGGTACTTTGTACATGCCTCTGCTGTGGCCTTTAACCGTGGTTAGTTGACGTGTCAATATCATTCATTCAGCCCCCCTTTTATTGTATACCTTTTATGATCTCTCCCAGGTCTGAGTTTCTATGCATTTCAAGGTAGAACAACTTTCCTGTAAAACTACCAAGTTAGAGGCTTTGTGAGAATGACATAAGTGCTTTCAGACTGCAGGTCGTTGTTGTTTTACTTAAAGGTGATGGAAAACAATTTTGAGGTCACTCTGGTGGAAGCTTCTGAAAAGTAGGGTATTTCCTACTTTGGATTCTGGTAGTGTTTGTATCGTGTCTTTTGGAGGTGTTCTGCACAGCGTTGGGGAATTACTCAGCATTCTTTACTCTTAAATTTCCTTGGTAAGCAGTGCTGAGTTTTTAGAACACCTTTGGGCAAGAAGGAGAGCTCTGCGAGACAACGTTGGAAACTAAGAGTTGAGTTTCAGTTCAACAAGCATTTGCCAGACATGTGCTTTGAGTAAACGTCTATGCTAGATGCTATAGGACTGAGCAGAGGAGCGAGAAATAGTTTTGTGCTCAGGGAGCAGCCAGGCGAATTGGCGACTTTATGGTAGTGGTACATTTGAAAACAGCTCCTTTGGGTTTCTGATTTCTTTGAGCATCTAGACGTTAACAGTGGTCGAAGCAGTACTCTGTGTGGAGGACAGTGCTGATCTGAAGGTAATTTCTCTTTCTTTGTGCTATAAACATGGAAGCACAGAGCCAGAGGTTCCAACATATGTGTTAGGTCTTGTGTTGTCTTTGGACCTGAGTTACCAAAATATTTTACCTCAGTCCTTTCAAAATATTGATAAGTCCTCCAGAAGTTTATTTCAGAATTCAAATTGTCCTTTTATATTTTCAGCTTTGATTCATGATATTTCTTTGTCATGAGACAATTCTAGAGTTTACCTTTGAAATAAAAATTTTTCTGTGGAACCTTGACAGTGGAGAATAAATGAGCTTAGGAATTTTGTTTTAGAACTGGAAGTTTCTTGGGTTTATATACCCGTCTCCCCAGGTGTTCTAAAGTTGTCTCTCTGTTCGTGGGAATAGTCAAGCTGTCACTCGACTACGTGGAATTTCATTTACTTAAGTCACACATGAATCACACAGTATCCTACAGTTGTGGAAGGATTTAGAAAAGAAATTGGTAAGTGGAAAATTCATGTTTAGGTCTATACGACTTTAAAGCCTGTTTTCTTAAAATACATGGATTCAGTAGACTTAAATTAGGATATGAGTTTATTATGAGTACGTCACCCAACTTTCCTGGACCTTAGTATAGTTAATTTAGCTCTTCAGAGCAAGGATTTGAAACCAGACTTCCAGAGTATGGATCCCAGCTCCGTTACTTCCGACCTCTGTGACCTTGTGCGTAGCATTTGACTTCTTGAGCTTTGGGTTCTTCACTGTACCATGTGTCTGTTAGTATTAATACCCCATAGTGTTGTTGTGAGGGTCATTTGAGATAACGGAGGTAAGATGTTATTAGCAAAGTGGCGATATGACTTTTATTTGATTGAGGTTTTAATATCTAATGTTCTAAGTTTCTCAGTATGAGCCAGTGGCAAACACAGGAAGAGGCTTAGTATTTTCAGTCCCCCAGATTTTGTGCAAGACTAGAAGGCATAGTGGTTAAGAGCACGAGCTCCAGGCCCAGCGTCCCCAGGTGTTCAGGTCTGGACCTGGGCACTTAGTTCGATTAGACGGTACTGATGAGTGCTTTCAGGATGGTACCTCCAGCAGCAGACCTTTGCTTCGGATCTTTCTGTGAGTAAAGTTTGATATGCTTCTTTTAAAAGTTGCCTTTATTTTGCAGGGAGGGAACAAAGAATGAGGGAGCTGTTGTAAACGATATTTCCTGATTCTTTTTCGTTCTAAAAGTAACATCAGATCTGTGGGTTTGGGGTTTTTTCTGCTTGTTTTTTAATCCCAGAAAATTTCAGGTGGATTGTCTGGAAGACCTAGCTTTACAGGTAGATGACTGTATTTCGTAAAATGATTCGGGGCTTTCAGGCTTTTTGCCTTAAAATTAATTTCATAGTCTGCTATAGTGTGTGAAATTCTATCACAATCAGGTCTCCAAGAGACACATGATAAATGCTTAGGTAACCAGGATTACTTGAATGTTAGCCAAGTACAAGGCCCTTAGAGACACAGGGACAGGTTGGAGTATAGAATAGACGGTATACGACATGAGGACAGGCAGATTGGAGCCACCCATAGTGTTTGCCCTGCCTGTAACAGAGTGGTTGAATAAGTCAAAAATGAAGTGTAAATACTGTGGTCGGAAGCTGAATTGATAGTGGGAGGGTATGTTGTTGACTGACAGATTTCCTAGGCTGTTTTTAGTAGCTGCCTGGCTAGATTGAGAATCCCAGGCGTCGTAACTGCTGACTTTGTACAGATGAATCAGGGCAGAGTTACCAGAGCAGGCTGTCCTGTTAGTGTAAATGGAAGCAATATAGTCATTTTTGGCACAGCACTAACATCTTCCAAGCTCTGTGCCGCCTCTGCTTTCAAGAGGTTTCCAGCTTGGGTCTGTTGACACTTTCCTAGGTATTATAGGAATGTAAAGAAATAAGATGCTTAATGTTTCTATCAGAGAGATAAGGCCCATGCCTGCCAGTGGCCATTCAAAGTAGCAAGGGCCAAGTGCTGTGGACGTAGAGGGAGATGATGATTCATGCAGTTACCACTAGTAGACATTGATTACTGTCACATCGTTAGAGGCCATTATAGGTTTTTGAGCAGAGAGAGAGGTGCAGTGGGTGATTTCATTTCATAAGAGTGTAGTCTGAGTTGAAAAAGGAGTGACTAGATGCAGGGAGACCAGTTGGGACAGTGGTCTGGACCAGGCATGGAGAAAGCCACATTACTGATAAGAGGCAATGGGAAGGAACAGACAGGAGAGATCTGTAAGGTTCCTCTCAGAAGCATAGACTCTGCTGGAAGTTAGAACTTCAGGAGAGATCTTGGTGGTCTCCAAGGTGATGTACTTGGAAGATGGGGCCAGTGGAAGTGTTCATAGTGTGAGTAGGTAGGTAGTTCAGGAAAGGAGGAGGCTTAGGGAGGAAGTCATGATAATGCATTTCCAATAGGTCCTCCAAGTGGAAAGAGGAGAGAATTGAAGTAGGATGATGTGGTTTTTTCTTATTACACCCTCTTCCACCGGGAGGACAAAGGACAGAAATGGGCCTGTGATTATTTTCATTAGTTTGATTTCAGTCTTGTAATGCCATGAGCGAGTGGCAGCATGAAGTGGTAGAAAGCACTCCAGTTTCGGAGGCAGGTGACTTTGGCTACAGGGCCCAAACGAGGTGGGTTGAAAGCAAAGACATAGATCTGTCTAAGGCTTTCCAGTGCCCAAATTCAGTGATTCTGAATGTCCGGAGATACTAAACGGTGTGTGGCTTTTATATATAAGAACTTCTGTATGGAAGTTTGAAAGCTGAAAAATTCAAGTTTTGTAATTTTTCTACCGTTCTTAGCATATTTAACAATTATTTAATCGAGCACTGTTCTAGGTGCTTGGAAGTGAACCAAAAAATATTTAAAAAATTGTTTTGCTCATGTGCTTATTTTTTGTTGGTGACTCCTGACTCAGGGGCCTCTTTGATGCTGTGGTGGCCAAGTGTCTACTTGGGTCATACTCTACGCCGCATATTAATTAGCAGCTAGTGTGTGCTTAGTACTGTTAGATACTTCATATGCAAATTATATACCATTAGATTATTCTACAAATATAGCTGTCCTTATTTTGCATAGTGCAGGACTATAAAAATGACCATGTGAGCTGAAACCATGCAAAATGATCTTAATGGGAAAAATTATGATCGTTCTATGACTTTTAAAAATTCTTTGTCAGAGAATAAAAAACTCACTGTTCATTACAAATCTATAGGGAAACAGAAAAGATAGTAACACTCATGGTTGCCTAGCATGCTGTCACATAAAACGTTAGAAACATTGAGAATTAAAGTGTTTTATTTCTTTGTAATGAGCTTAACAAGAGGGCTTTGTGCAGAGCTTGCCTTCCTGTGTCATCTGTGGTACGGAGCAAGCGTCCTTGAAGTTTGGATCAGCTTCCGGCAGCTTAGCCTTTGTGCCTGCCGTGTCGTGAGATAAGTTGGAGAGTTCCCGAAGCGTGAAGTGTTGTTAGCGTTGCTTCCTCTGGGACACGGTCATCCTTTTCGTCACAACCACTTTCTTCATTTCTGTGGACAAGCTGGCTTTCCCCAGGTGACTCTGGCTGCGGACCTAGAGTTTCTGGAAGGGTGTGGCAGCACCAGTGTCCCCTCCGCCAGCTACGTCTTCTCCAGCTCTCGTGACGTTCCATTCACTTCCGTCATGAGCTTTAGTTTTAGTTTCTGGGCTGCTCTTTCATCTTTGTCATTTTCAGCCAGTTCCCTGTTTTGACTAATCATTTTTATAAAATGCCATGTGCATTTGATCACTGGGAGACAACACAGCTAAACACTTTGCTGGTGGTGTGTGAACTGAAAGAACAGCTGTGCAGTGACCAGCCACTGACCTTGAAAGAAGTGATGTGGTCACCCATCATGATGCATTTGTATTATTTATGCAGTGATTTGTGGACTGAAGTTAGTGAAGTTTGTTCTTTATGTAATTACTCAGAGTTAATATGCCACAGTAACTGAAATTTGGACTGTGTTGTTGGGGGACTGGTGTTATTTAAACTGTGGTAGCAAATCCATGCATAATAGAATCACGCAAAGTGAGGCCTGCTTGTGTTGCAGATATTTAGTAGAACAGAGGAGCAAAGCATTAACAAAAAATAGAACCCGTGATACTGACTTGGCTTTCACATCAAGCATAGTTTGGTGAGTTAATGTGTAAGGCAGAAACAGGAACTACATCCTTCTTTCCAGGAGAAAGTGTTTAATTAAGCAAGAAGTGTACGTTATTCTGTTTATAACTCACAGAGTTCTAAGGCAGGTGCATGGCGACCTGTCGTTTGACAGATGAGAGAGTGATTGTGTGCTGCTAAGGAATTTGACTGCAGTGGAAAGAGCACAGATTTTTGAAAGTCGTACATACCTTTAGATGAGTTATTTAACCTCTCTGGGCCTCCCATTTTCTCACCTGCAAGATGGAGAGACTACATCTTAGGGTTGCTGGAAGGACTAAATGTACAGAAGCTGTTGCAGCGCCTGGCACACGTTAGGAGTACCATTGTTTCTTTGCTTTCCAAGCCTGAACGTGTCATTTAGACTTGTGTCCCACAGATGTTTGGCATTTATTTTGTATTGTCCAATTTGATGCAAAAGGAAAGAGTTTTGAAATGGACATGCTTATCATAGCGTGGGTGTTTAGAGTTTCTGACACAATTTTATTGGTTGGTTTCTCTCTACTACAGGTTTCTCCTGCTGTCGAAAGTAGACCGTATCTATGAAACCTTTCCTAAGCCAAGTTGGAATAAAGTGAAGAAGCAGTTACCGTTAATTTATATGGAAAAAGTTTTGAGCATTCCCAGACTCCAAAAATAACCTCTCTTAGGCTTTTCTGATACCTTAGGCCACATCTTGCTAACAGATGCACAAAATAAATCGATATGAAGCACAGATGTTCACAGATACAGCTCAAAGCTCTGGTGGCTTTATGTTGAAATTCTGAATGTAGTTTCTGGAATGAACTTGGCGGGCCCCTCTGGCTGCTTGGGGTGCACACCACCTCTGTCAATGCTCCCTTCAAAACAAATGCTGACCACTATTCACTTTTTGCCTTTCTTTGTGAAAGCAAATATCCTCTCTGAATTTGTTTTGGTTAGTGAAAACGGATGCTGTTACTGTAGGTCTTTCATAAAAGCAAGCTTTAGAAAAGTGGGGAATGCCTGTTTTTATTTTCTGAAGTCCTCCTGGGAAGTATATAGTGTTCCATTTAATATGCAGTATATTCTCTACAAACCCTCCCGTATATTGGCTTGCTTTGTTATATTGTCTCATGGGTTTCTTGCCACTTTACTTCTCTTGTTACCTTTTATTTTTAAGAAATAAGCTTTTTTTTTTTTTTTTATAATTTTTTTTTTTTTCAACGTTTATTTATTTTTGGGACAGAGAGAGACAGAGCATGAACGGGGGAGGGGCAGAGAGAGAGGGAGACACAGAATCGGAAACAGGCTCCAGGCTCCGAGCCATCAGCCCAGAGCCTGACGCGGGGCTCGAACTCACGGACCGTGAGATCGTGACCTGGCTGAAGTCGGACGCTTAACCGACTGCGCCACCCAGGCGCCCCAAGAAATAAGCTTTTTAATGAAATGTGTTAGTTGGGGAAGTCTCGTTTTTAGATGCATGTTTTCGGTAGTATTTTTTTCAGTGAGTCAATGTGAGATGACAGACCTAAGACCATTTTTGACTCTTCAGTAATGTAGGGAACTACCACCAATTTAAAATAGCCTTTAGGTTAACGTTAAGCTATCTTTGGAAATGTACACCCCCTTTTGCCCTTTTTTTGCATGTGGCCCATTGTGCATAGCATTTGACTCTTACCTACACGGGCTGTCGTGACCCAAGTTTGTGCCCTATTTCTTTCCTCTAGCAGCAGAAGAGAAGAAATCCCTGAAGCGAACTTTTCAGCAGATCCAAGAGGAGGAGGATGACGACTACCCTGGAAGCTACTCTCCCCAAGATCCTTCTGCAGGACCCCTCTTGGTATGTCTGGACTCCCAGAGAGTGGGGCAGAGCAGCTTTGTGGCATGACTTCTAGTTGAAGATTATGGCCACAAGGTGGCGCTAGGACCCAATAGTACAAAATCACCAGAGGGCAGTTCTGGGGGCGCTGGGTGCAAGATCCACCCAGGGAAACTTGGCAGATAGCAGGCTTGCCTTTGTCTTCGCATGCCATGAGCCTGGATGGGTTTATGTCTTATAGAGTATTTGGACTTGGCTTTTTTTCACTCCTAGGAATTGACAATATTCTTAAAAAGTAGATTTTTGTGAAAGGGTAGATAATGCTACAAAGACATTTGAATGTCCTCTGCTATGGCTTTTCTCCAACGGCATGGTTATTTTTTTAATAAGTAAATAACTCATTAGTTTCTAGGACGGTCTGTGCAGCAATAGCAAATTTGCTACAATATAACCTATTTAAATATTAAAACAGGCCGTTGAATTTTTAATTATATATCTGCTGTTTAGCCCTTCATATAAATTGGCTCATGAACTCTGTGTGGTTTTAATTTTTGCTGTTTATTTATTTATTTACTTACTTAGTTACTTACTTTACTTACTGTCAAAGAAAGTGAGGCTCAAAGAGACAGGTTAAATAACTTGCCCAGTGTCATAATTTGAATCTGGGTCTGACTGACCTCAGAGACTATGCTCTTGACTGAGTTACATGGCCTCTCATTTTGCCTAAAATAGCTTTACTTTATTATACATGGGTCTGGCCAAGACCCATGTAAATAGGAAGCATGTCTGATTTGTGTTATGTTAAAATGTTGACTTATATGGTGGGTTAAGTGAAAACAGCGTTACATATCTTTCCATTTAAAAACTTCCAGGAGGACAGCCTGAATTATCAACTTGTAGGATAACTTGACTACTGTCTGCATTGTCAGTTTGTCTCCTGGGTCTTTATGGACTGGCTAACCTGTTGGTGTTCATTGTTTTCTGATGATTTAAAAACCTCTTTTTTGATACACAGAGTATGCATTCTTGGTTTGCTCTTTTCTGTGTCTTTTCCCCCTTTGTTTGTAATTAATGAGTTTGACACATTTAATTTTGGGAGTGGCTGCCAAAATCGAAACTGTCATCTTTGTGACATTTATTTTGTAAAGCAAATCCAAGGAAGAATTGAAGTCGGCGGTGTCATTTCATTTAATCAGTCATCACACAATTGTTCAACATCTGGTGTGTATGCCTTTGTTCTGTACTGGAGACCAAGACTGTTCTGTATTAGAAATCATACATTATTTGAAACTAAGCAGTGACCAGGCGCCTGGGTGGCTCGGCCGGTTAAGCTTCTGACTCTTAGTTTCAGCTCAGGTCACAATCTTGCAACTTGTGAGTTGGAGCCCTGAGCTCAGAGCCTGCTTCAGATTCTCTGTCTCCCTCGCTCTCTGCCCCTCCCCCACTCACACTCTCTGTCTCAAAAATAAATAAATGAACATTGAAACCTAGCAGTATGAACCAGACTCCATTTTTTTTCAGTTGCCGAAACCATGCTCTTTTAAAAAGTTGTGGCGTTTTTTGTTGTTGTTGTTTTCAGAATTATGTAGAATTTCTTTATGTTCTGTCATTGACTTAGAAAAATTAACTTTGTACATTCTCTTAGACTCCATATCATTGACCTCAGTATAGGCTCTGGTACTAAGAACAATGTTTTTTAAATGTCAGGAATGATTATTTTTAGAATTGGCCTCCACCTCATTTATTTCTAGCTAATTTTCTTTAAGTCTCCTACATCTTAATGGACAGCGTTGTTTGTGTTTTCATTGTACAGACTGAGGAACTGATCAAAGCTTTGCAGGACCTGGAGAATGCTGCATCGGGGGATGCTACTGTCCGGCAGAAAATTGCTTCTTTGCCCCAAGAAGTGCAAGATGTTTCTCTCTTGGAAAAAATAACAGGTGAGAGGGTAGAGTTGGGGTGAAAGGTGAGGGAAGAGGGATATATCTCTGAGGCATCAGGCCCTAGGACATGCTTATGTTTGGAGATAATAGACTTCTGTGCGGTTTGAGTTTTGCAAAACAGCAAAGCTGTTGAAATAGTCCAAGCTTTAATAGTGATTCTAGGAACTATGCAGAAATGCAGGCCTGCCACTACCCACAGCACTCCTAAGTCAGGTCTGTTGAAAACACAGGGCAGATTGTGTGTGTGATGTGGGGGCCAGGAGAGAAGGTATTAAACTCGTGATCCTCTTACTAAAAAAAACTACGGTTGAGTGCTGTGTGATTTGTACACACTGACACACCCCGTGGATGGTAGTGCCTTTAATGCCAGGAATGCTGGGTGTGTATTGTCAGTCATGTCGTTTTGCCCTCATGATGATCACCCCCGTTTCAATAGGGAGGGACAAGTAACGTTCCCGCTTTATGCATGGAGAATTGAAAGGAAGGAGTGAAGCATGAACTCATGTTTATAGAGTACGCTCTGTGCCAGATACTTTTTTTTTACTCTTGGTGATAACCTTTTGAGGTCACTGAATATCCCCATATTGCGTCAGAGGAAATTGAGGCTTTGAGAGATTAGGTGCCTTCAAGAAGTCTATTGGTGCCATTTTCCCCATGGCATTTGCTCACTTCATGTCTCCGTGTCCCCTTTTGGTAATTCTTGGAATATGTCAGACTTTTTCATTATATTTGTTATGATCTGTGATCAGTGAGTAGGACTCACTGAAAGTTCAGGTGATAGCATTTTTTGGCAACAAAGTATTTTTTGATTACGACGTGTGCATTTTTTTAACATAATGTTATTGCACACTTGGGGGGGGAACAGCGTAGTGTAAATGTAACGTTTGCATGCGTTGGGAAACCAAAAAATTCACTTGACTCACTTTATTGTGATACTTGCTTTATCGCAGTGGTCTGGAACTAAACCTGCAATATCTCCCGAGGCACACCTGTATTTTAAAGGGGGTCAGGGAAAGCCTTTTTGATGAGATGACCTTTGATCAGAGGACCCCCAAGATTAAGAATCAAGCCGTGAGGCTCTCTGAGGGAAGGAAGTGCCACCCAAGCAGAGAGTATAGTCAGTCCAAGGAGAGGCCTTGAGGCTAGGAGGGTGCTTAGTTGGAGGACACAACATGGAGGCTGTCTAAATGCCACAAGCCGCGTCTCGGCTCGCGCTCCCACTTCCCCATCTCCAGCAGTTGAACCCTCTTCTAGATTGAACAGTCTACTGCTCCTTCTGCCTTTTTCCAGCTTCCACTTCTCTGTGCCCTTATTTTCTTCACTTAGCATGGAGTCTTTGTAATCACTCCCTTACGTACACCCTCAATCCCTGTTTTTCTTTGCCCTCTTGCCTGTGGTCTTCCGGCAAACCCCAGCTTTTCTCCTGGTTAAATTCAACTTTTATTGTTACTATAAGGATCAACTCATTTATTCGTACTATCAGAATCAAAGTCTGTAAAAATTGGGAGCAACTTAACATAAAGCTAGCAATGTATGTGATTTTATTTATCTGTTTTCACTGACCTAAAGGTCTCATGTCTCATAGCTTTTTTAAATTAATAAAAAATTTGTTTTGATTGTTTTTTAACGTTCATTTATTTTGAGAGAGAGAGAGCAGGGGAGAATCCCAAGCGGGCTCCATGCTGTCAGTGCAGAGCTAGATGCACAGGGCTCGATCCCACAAACCGTGAGATCGTGACCTGAGCTGAAGTTGAGTCGGACACTTAACCGACTGAGCCACCCAGGCTCCCCTATTTTGATTTTTATCGCGGTAAAATACACCTAACAAAATTTACCACCTTAACTGTTTTCAAGGGTACACTTCAGAAGTGTTGATAAGTACATTCACACTATTGCACAGCCGATTTCCAGAACTCTCTTCATCTTGCAAAACTGAAACTTTATACTCATTTAATAACTCATTTCCTCCTTCCCTCAGCCCCTGATAACCACCATTCTGAAATCCAGCTTTTCCTCTGTTCCTTTCCTGGACCTGAACAGCTGAGTGTGGCTGGGAAAAACAAATAACGCACACAGGCTGACTTTTCTTCCTACTTTGGTGGGTGATGACGCTGTTTTCTAAACCAGCCCCCTACTTGTTTGTTAGCCCTGTTCCTTCTCACTACTCAAGGATGTAGCTCCAACAGTTCTCCATTTTCTCCGTCTACTGGATCATTCTTTATGGCATAAAATCATGTACTTTTTTTCCCACGTGGAAGAGACTTTTTTCCTTGACCCAGATATTCCTACATTTCTCTGTTCTTTATAGTAAAACGTCTTAAATAGATTGCCTTTACTCATCTGCCACCATTTCCCCTCTTCCCATTCTCTGCTGACTACACTTTACTGAAATTGCTTTTATCAGTGTTGTTGATGACTTCCATGTTGCTAAATTCAGTGGTGAATTTTTACCCAATCTTTATCTGTGGTCACCGTAACTTGATCTTAGTAACCTTTGGCCCAGTTGGTCATTTCTTCTCATTTGGTGCAGTAGACAGAATAATGATACCCCTGACTCCACCCTGTTGTCCATGTCCTAATCCCCAGAATCTGTGAATGTACTCTTACGTGGCAGAAGGGACTTTACAGATGTGATGAAGTTAAGGATCTTGAAGTGGGGAGATAATCTGGATTATTCAAGTAGACCCAATCTAATCACAGGCTCCTTCTAAGAAGGAGGCAGGAGGGCAAGAGTCAGAGAAGGAGATAGGACCCTGGAACAGTCTTTGGAGAGATGCATTTTGAAGATGGAAGAAGAGGCCCTTAATAGTAAATATTAAGATAGTACATTTATGTTATTTTAAACCAGGGAGTTTGTGGTCAATTTGTTACAGCAGCAGCAGGAAAGTAGGGCTCCATATCCTAGCTTTCCTCGCCACTCTCTAGCAGTGGCTCTTCAGTATCCTTTGGGGGTTTCTTTGTGCCTCTTTTCCCTCTTCATGTTGAGTACTTAGCCCTCTTCTCTAGTTAGTTTTACTGTCTGTTCCTCTTAATCCAATTCGGTGGCCTTAAATAACCATTTTTAGGCTAATAATTCCCTAATTTACATGTCTAGTGTTGGCCTCTCACTTGAACTTGAGACCCGTACATCTGGCCTTCTGCTTAGTGTTGCTAGCTAGGTGTCTCCAAAGACATTTCAAACTTGTCTCAAACCAAACTTCTCATCCTCTCTCCAGAATTCATTTCTCTTATGGTCTTGCCCATATCAGTAAATGAGCCCCTCACAACCCTATTGACCAGGACCAAAACCAGTATCTGACATTGTTACCACTTCCACTGCTGCCGCCTGTGTGAGTCACCGCCATGTTCTCTTGGGTTACCGCCGCAGTCTCCTCTTTGGTGTCCGTGCTTCCTCCTTGTTTCTCGTCCCAGCCGTCACTCTGTGCTCAATATAACCAGAGTGGCCAGAGTTATCTATTAGAATGGAAGTTGTATCACGTCTCCCTCTGCTCAGAGCAAAGGCTCCTTGCCAGGCACTTTCCAGTTCTAGGGCCTTTGTACTTGCTGTTTTCTCTGCTTGAAATGATCTTTCCCACATAGTCACATGGCTTGTTCTCTCGCTTTTTCCAAGCCTTGCTTTACATACCACCGCAGTGAACCCTACCCTGACCAGTACATTTAAAATTACACTCCTCCCTCTGAATGCTCCATGCTTTCTCCTCTGCCTTTTCTTTCTCCGGCATTCTTACCTTCAGTTGATAAACATGCAAAATGTAGCATATTGTTTCTCTTCTTACCTGAGAATGTAAACTCTTTGGAGCAGAGAGTTTTTGTCCTTCCTGTTCCCTGTTGCTCTGAGGGCCTAGAATGGTGTTGGGCACATAATAGCAGGCCACGTATTTGTTAAGCTAATTGGAAGGTTTGGGGCATAGCAGTCTGATCGGAGTGGGTTTAGTGACATTGGTAGGACAAAGGGTGGTGGGTACCAGGAATATGGTCAGCTCTCCTGAAGAGTTCTGTAAGGGAAGCCGGGAGATGGGGCAGTAGCTAGAAAGCCACACGTGGCCAGAAGGTAGAGCAGCATGTCTGTATGTTCGTGGCAGTGCTTGTGGAGGAAGAGTAAAGAAATTGAGAGGTCTGGGGAAGCGTGAGGGACAGTTGCAGAAACAGAATGTTGGAGTAAGCAAGAGGGAATAGGATGCCTGTGTACAAGTGGAGGGCTGGCCAAAAGAGGCACACAGCCACTGGCCTGCAGAACTGGGAGGGCAGAGCATGTGAGGATAGGCGCAGTTGGGAGGTTCTCTGGAGTAAGCGTCTATCTGCTGCGCTTTGACTGCATTTTTTCTGCGACTCCTAAAATCACAGGTTATTTTTCTGGATTGTAATTATTTGTGTGAAGGAATTCTCTCCCTTGGTACAACTTGGAGGGTGAGAACTGATTTTTTTTTTTGTAATCTTTTTTTTTTTTTAATGTTTATTTTTGAGAGAGAGAGAGCGCATGCACACGCAAGTGGGGGAGGGGCAGAGAGGAGACACAGAATCTGAAGTAGGCTTCAGGCTCCAAGCTCTCAGCACAGAGCCCAATGTGGGGCTCGAACTCACGAACTGCAAGATCATGACCTGAGCTGAAGTCAGAGGCTTAACTGACCGAGCCACCCAGGTGCCCCCCCCCACCTTTTTTTAATCTTAAAATTAGTGTTTTCCTTGCCGTTTTTGCCATGGGCGCTCAAAACATTTTAAAGAATTAACTATTTGGGGGGAAAAGAGATGCAGTCAAGCGAAGACAAAGGAAACCTCACCACTCCGGCAGCTTGTTCTCAGACCTTACCACCGATCTTGAAGAATAAGTTTCACCATCTTCTTTAATTTTCTGTGATTGAGATTGTCTCTTTCCTTTGTGTTCTCTTTGGCTCACTCTTTCTTCCTCACCAAGAACATCCTTTTGTTTCCCTGCTCCTGAGGAGTGTAGAAGTTCCTCATCTTTGGCATCAGACCTAATTTGGGATCTCTCAACAGTTCACCTCCTGACATTCATATTAAGAAGGCATCCAAAAGTCAAACAGACTGTGTGCCAAACAGAAACTCTGTTGGGAATCCTTAAATCCCATTGCCTCCCAGAATACTGAGGCCTCTCACTTCTGATGACCTGTATTCACAGGGAACAGCATACCAGTATCCCTGTAATCCCCTTCCAGTTGGTCCCACAGAGCTGCTGGTGTCCCTAGTGTTCTTGGTTCAAAGAATTGATCCGCTCTTTTGACCCCTAACGGCCTTTTTTAAATGATATGCACATATTAAAGTTGCAGTTTCACCACACCCGCATGAAATTAATTATATCTATTGTTTCCTAATACAGATCATCCTTTTGTTTCTTCTTCTCCTCGTTTCCTAATGTTGAGTCTTGTTCACCTTCTTTCCCAAGAATACCCTTTCTTTGATGCTTCCCGGTTTTTTCGCAAATAATGAGTTGCAACTCGTTAATGGGATGTACATCAGTCTGGTAGGTAATGACCAAAAAAAAAAAAAACAAAAAAACAAAAGAAGATGGAACACTTTGTACATAGTAAGGATAAGTATTGTTTTATGAAACACTTCTTTTTTCTGCGTTTGCATAAAGTGTGTTTCTTAGCATGGGTCGCGGTTAAAGAATTTGAAAGAATGTCAGTTATCAGACCCTGTATTTTGCTGAATGGAAGACAAGAGCTCATCCCCGGGTTTAAGGCTTACGTGGTGTAAGGGGTAGAGTCCTATGGGTCCATTTTAGAGCCGTGGTTTTGAGTCCCAGCTCCTCCGCTGACTGCCTGGTGTCAAACCTGTCCTCTAGCTTTTATTTGGTCATAGTTTCCACACCCAAGAAACGAGTGCTTGCTTCTTTATTTCAAAAGAATGTGCGAAGAATACTTAACAAAATAATATGAATGAGAGCACTTTGGAAATTCTCAGAGGCAAGGAAAAATTATTTCACGTATGAGCTTAGATATCTCTTTCTGCTTGGTTTATTTATAGAGCTTTTGCAGGAATAGGCATTTAGAAATCCTTTGTAAGATTACCCTCACTTCAGGTAATTCAGAAATGTCCTATCTTATTAGGAGTGAGTGCCTTTGGGTTTCTCTGTCAGTCAGTCCGTTGTTTGTCTACAGGTTCTGGCTTATTTTTGGACTCTGTACGTTGAGAGAAACTGTTAACCTTCCCCAGAAATGTTTGCAATCATGCCTGTGTGATTTCTATATTGTCTCTATTTTTTGGTCTCATTTGTATGTAGACAAAGAGGCAGCCGAACGTCTCTCAAAAACAGTAGATGAAGCATGTCTGTTACTAGCAGAATATAACGGGCGTCTGGCGGCAGAACTGGAAGACCGGCGCCAGCTGGCTCGGATGTTGGTGGAGTACACCCAGAACCAGAAAGACGTTTTGTCAGAAAAGGAGAAAAAGCTAGAAGTGAGTACGTTGCAAGGCGGACCCAGACTTTCCAAGTTTCCCTGCCTATAGTCCACATTAGTAGATTTTTATTATGCTTTAATTAACACATTTTTTTTGTCTTTTAAAAATTTATGAGATGAGAACATCCATCAGATAATTGTGTAATTATTTGAACCGAGTTGAAAATGAAGTCACGATTTTATGTGTCCAAGAAGGAACGAACCGGAATGCAGGAAACAAACAATGAAGTCTTAAAGCATTTAGGATCTTAATATTGCTTTAGTTTGAATTCGCATTAAAAAAATATATACAGGGCGCCTGGGTGGCGCAGTCGGTTAAGCGTCCGACTTCAGCCAGGTCACGATCTCGTGGTCCGTGAGTTCGAGCCCCGCGTCGGGCTCTGGGCTGAAGGCTCAGAGCCTGGAGCCTGTTTCCGATTCTGTGTCTCCCTCTCTCTCTGCCCCTCGCCCATTCATGCTCTGTGTCTCTCTGTCCCAAAAATAAATAAACGTTGAAAAAACATATATATATATATATATACATAGATTGAGGTACAAAAAGAATAGGTGGTTAATAAAACCCAAGCATGTTCATTTGGCGGTATTTGGAAAATGCTTTGAATTTTCTGTCGTCCAGATTATATTGAGATTTATTTCTGACTTATATCCACGGTTAAGGCCAATAAGAAGTCTGCCTCTAAGCTCTGTCTTCAATCAGTTCTACAGTTTCACAGTAATGTTTATGGAGTCCAGTTCTCAAACCGTGGAGAAGGAACTGATTCCTACCCTGAGTTCACATTAGTGTGAATGCCCTTGGGGAAGGCTCTAGAACTGGTTCCTCACCACGGATTTGTTTGGCTTCTTAATTCAGTACATGGTGGTTTAACATCAGCACTTGCATAATGCAGCCAGCAGTATGGACATTTGGGAACCTTCGCTTGCCCCAAGCTGCCAGTGGTTTCAGGGGTGAGGACAGTTTTGAGTTGGAGAAGCAGTCACATATTATAAGAAAAATACCAGAGTAGGTAAGGGAAGGAGGGGATAGTCCCCTCTCCCCACCCCAGCACTCAAGAAACATGTTCTCTGGCACAGAGGGAGGGGAAACGGAGCTAGTTCTGTGGCTGAGATTATTATGTTTGCCTTTTCACACAGTTGCTGACTTGAGGCGGGTGATGAGTGATGGGCACTTTTGACCATATCCTTACTTGCGGTGATTATGGGATCAGAGATAGGTAGTGGTGCGGGTTGGGGTCGGGGGTGGTGGGGGGGGCGGGCTTCATAAAGCCACCCTAGAAGTGGAAGATGGGAAGCGGCTGTGAAAATAGTATGGCTTAGATTTAGAAATCGACACTGACCAGAAATCCTAAAGGGAGTTTCACAGGCAGTACCAGACGGTCATTTATCTGAAATGCTCATCTTTCACTGAGGAAGCATTTTCAGCACTGTGCCCCGGGACTAATAAGAGAGTGTAATTAATGATTCTGGTTGTAAGTCACCATGCCATCTGTTGAACTGCCCCTTGGCGACACATTAAGGGCTTTCTCTGATCTGTCAGACATTGATTATCATGAGCAGCTGTTGTTGGGTGGAACGTGGCAAGCTACCATAGAGGACAGAGTCTTTGAGAAGGAGATTGGGTTGGTAGAGTGGATTAACTCTTTGTTTGTTTCCCTTCCTCACAGTTGCACTTTGCTCCCTGTGTTTCTTGGGGGAGTCATTCGGGTTTCTGTAGAACCAGTGTTTTGTGAGGTGCCATGACAGGCCATTAAGCAGAGAGATGGATCAGAGATTTGGGTCTGTTCTGTAGCTTTCCAGCCCAAATTCTCTGCTCATCTGGGCATTGGGATTCCATTACTTAAGAATCCGAACAGGAGGGTCCCACCACTGGAAAGTACAGATTGGGAACCAAAGATTCTTTCTATTTTCAAACCATGTCTGTTAGCCACTTGAGCAAAACCATTCACTGTAAAAATGAAGCTAAATTTGCTTATTTGAAAAATCAAATGGCTACATACAGTGTAAGATGTTGCGAGATGGCTGTAGTTCTTTATTCATGTTTGCTAAAAATGCAAATAGTCTGCTCTCTGGAAACTGATTTTTCTCTCACATTCCATAACAAACTGGTCTTATTCCACCATATCCTTGTAAAGTATATGCCACTTGAAAGGTGCATTACTAGTATGGATTATTCCAAATCCTCAGAGTCTCCTATTGATGAGGACAGTGTATCAAATATACTTACGTTTTTAACATTCCCTTTTTTAACACTGCCAGTCCTTGCTTTAAAATTGCCATATCAGAATGTAAATGAAATCTGCTTTTATTTTTTTAATCCTTTCATTGCCTTTCAATTAGAAACGTGGAATTCTTAGAACTCTGGAAATGTAATGTTTTGCTTGAAAGTCTCTTTTCTTCCCAAAGTTCTGATTTGTTAACTCATGAGGTTTTTTTATTTTTTTTTATTTTTTAATTCATATCTCCCTTCACACAATAAGCATACCTTTTTGTCATTCACTTAAGAATCTTAACATTAGATTTCTGGATGGCTCCTAAACTTTGGGATAGGGAATAGGAGGATTCAGAGCCAAGGATGCCTCACACCCTGGGATGTAGGAGGGGACAGTCACAGCTCACAGAAAGAGATTGTGTTTCTGCCCTCCAGGAAGTCATTCTGGCATAAACAGCATAGGTGAACATAAAACCCAACCAGGGGATTATACGAAACGTAGATTAAGGAGACAGTTGGCAACTCTGATTGTGGTTTAAGGGCAAATCCAAACTTCCTGTAAGGCAATGAAGCCTTTTCGTAAAAGGAAATAGCAGTCGAAGAAGAGAAATATGTTTATAGATGGGAAACAGCCAGACTGGAGCAGACCTGTGTGTGAAGAAAGACGAAAGACAGAACGTGTGGGAAGGAGGCGTCAGAGTCCTCCAATGGGAACGAGGCTCTGTACTCTTTAAGGAGCTGCTTGCTTCTTCGTGAAGAAAGTCCGCAAAGTCTCGTACCCGTCAGGAGATGTGCAGAGATGAGCAAGACGTGCTGACACTCTATTGGGGGAGAAACAGCAGACGGGGAGTCAGAATGTGAGACAGAGTAAGGGGAACATCCCAGCTCACTGTGTCTCAGTTGAAATAGACCCGGAAGAAATTAACATATTAATTATAACACTAATTTGGTCTGAAGCTTACTTAAAATAGGAGAGAATTATGAAACACACAGGCAGTTTGTGAACACGGCAGTGCCCTCAACAGGTCTTCCGAAGTCTGCTGGACTGCACACTCTCGCTGCTCTGTCGGTGCCGGCGGCATAATTGTTCCTCAGTGAATATTTGTTCTGTGCATGAAATCTCATCAGTCAGTGTATTCTTTTTCTAGAAATAAGAGGGTGGGTTTTTTTTTTAGGTTGTGGGCAAAGTGGTTTGACAAATCTGATTTAATTTGTGGTAAAGAAAGGTGACTTTTTGATAGAAACTCCTATGGTTTCTCATTTGTTGTGCTTTTTTCACTTTAGATAGAATCATGATCCATTTTGAGATGATTTTTTTTTTTTACGTGTTTTTTTTTTGTTTGTTTTCTAAGCTTCTGTTTCTGGATGTTAGGGTTGACATTGGCCTACCACCTTTCCGTTAAACTACAGGCAGAGTTAGAAGGGTCTGCTTCAAATCTGTCTGCAATGCTTTTGTCACGGACACAAGAAAATCTAGAAATGGGAAAGGGCATGTGGGTAGGAGCACAAATGGCAGCCTGGAGGTGAAGTTCAGAAATGTGGAGGGGAGAAGGTTAATTCCAAAGGTAAAGGCCAAAGGTACCAGAAAAGCCTCCAAACTTCAGTTCTCAGAGCAAAAGGAAGGCTTGTTTCTGGTAGACAGAGGTGACCGTTGCCCCGGTTGGCTGTAAGAAGCTCACAAGCCGTGGTCTGAATGGTTTGGATGGACTTCCTGTCTCGTCAGTTTGGATAAAGCGTGGCGTGGGTATGTTCCATCCGAGGGGTCAGGGCACGTGGGGGCGGTGGCGGAGGGAGGGAGTGCAGATCTGTTTGTACAAGCACTGGGGAGAAAATCAAAAAGGTGCACACGTGTGCAGTTTTACTACCTTAACACATCAGTTATTTTCGTTCACATCGTGGTGTTGTCATTTCTGCAAAAAAAGGTCGCTGGAATTTTCATAGGGATTGCACTGAATCTATAGATTGCTTTGGGAACTGTTGCCATTTTAACAATCATAAGTTTTCCAATCAGTGAACACAAGATTTCTTTCTGTTTACCTAGATCTTCTTTAATCTGCTGTGGAATTTAAAAAAGCATCCTGGAGTCCCAGTTACTGACAGATTTGACATTACAGAGGCCCCGTTTAGGTGCCATAAGTATCAGGGGTCCCGGGAGGGGGCTGTGGTGTGTGCTGCCTTTCGGTAGGCGTGTGTTCCCCACCTTTACGAGGCGTGCATGCAGACGTGTGTGTGCTCAGCAAAGCCACCGAGGCACAGCCATGGCAGCCAGCTTCACTTTTCACGCAAGATGAAGTGGCACGTTGAGGCCCGGATGTCTGGGCAAAGTCGTTAACGGTATTCTTGAGCTGGATGGAACCTTAGACATCATGGAATCTGACTTCCGAATTGGTGAAGAAACTCAGACCCAGAGAAGGGAGTTTGCCAGAGACCAGGAATAGAATCTGAGGCAGACATCTCATAACTTGCCATCAGGTTTGTGTTTGCCTTTCTTTCTTGTTGTTTTGTTTATTTTAGATTTGATTCCATCAGGTGAACAGCCGGAAGACATCCTACACGAAAGAGTAGCCAAAGTTGAATCATTTCAGCAATCCCCAAGAACCTTGTTTTAGAAAAATGCCATCTTATGTAGGGGGATTAAAATAGTTGCATGAAGCATTTTCAGAGTGGCCTCTGAGAAGACCTTTCTAAGGTTTGAGAGAGCAGACTCTGCCGCTGAGGTTCTGAGTACCCTCCTGGCTATGACCGGGCGTGCTCGGTGTGGGGGAGGGCGATTGGCTCATCGAACTTGGGGGTGCTGCTGTATCTCCCCAGCTTGGCATCTCCCCCTTGGCTGTAACGAGTACTCAGGAGCAGAGCCTTCTACTTCAGACAGTACAGCTGGGAAGGGGGAAATGGCCCCGGATCTAACATTGCCTTGTGACTCTTCGTATTTCTGTTTGCACTTTGGTTATAACAACTTGAGAAATTCTTTGGCTGTAGCAGAGGAGGTACTAAACCAAACTGATGGCCGTCTGTTGTTTTTGGCAGCATCGTTCCCCTCCCTGAGGGTGCAGATGGTTATTTCAATAATGGGATAGGCGATAGGTGGAGATAGAGAGCTCCATTTTTGTCAGCTTTGGAGTAAATTCTTCCTCTTCCCATGGTGTTTAAAGCCAGTATCTCATTGTCCATTCCAATACGGGCAGATGGGAGCAGGCGATCTAATCCTCATTTTAGATGAGAAAACAAAACAGACTCTGTGAGCGGTTCAGGGTCACAGAGGAAGTCGGTGAGGACCAGAACCCTAAACTGACTCCTGACTCAAGTGATCCTGTACTGTGTTCCCCTGGGAACTTAGAGGCCCTGCCTGCCCCCAGTCTTCCACACTCAGTGCCCTTCCTTAGCCTAGAGTTCTTTCCTCCTGGTCTAGCAGTGTGGTCAGCACCATGGGCTGTCCCAGCCATTGTCGAAAGGTCAGTCTGCTTACACAGCTCCAGTGACCCCGCGGATGGCTTACCCACTGCCTTTTCACCCCTGTTTTGAGATGGGAGCCTCCCCCCACAAAGTTTCCCTCCAGTAGATGGGGACTTTTCTTGAATTATGTGCTTCTGTCATTTGGAATTTAGGGGCTGTACCCTTGAAGTCCCTCCCTTCTTTTGAGTTGCTGCTGACCCTTACTCTCCGGTTAGGTGTGCAGCTTGAGCTTTGATCCATGAGGGCGTGCGTGTGTGTGCATGTGTGCAGGTATTAGTGTGTGTTCTTGCCATGTCACAACGTGGAAATGGTATTTGTTCATCTCTTTTCATCCCGGGGGGAAATACCACATTATAATCATAATGTAGTTCACATACTTGGTGACCTAAAGGCATGGTTCCCCAACATTTGAGACTTCACATTAGAGAAGTGACATGATTTCATAGCTCCCCCAGCGAGAGTTCTTTTAGCCATAGCATTGTTTCCATATTTATAATCCAACTTCTGGTGATTCCTCCTGTTTTCCAAACCCGCTCCACTGGGTGTTAGCTGGTGTGTGTAGCACTAATTTCTCATACTTACAAAGTATATATACGTGTTAAGTGAAAACAGCATCTGGGCCCCTTGTCACTTCCTCCCTGCCAGAATGTTCATTCTTATTCAGCGAATACTCAGTTCTTTCTTTATTTCTTTGTTTCTGATTAAATAAAAGACATACATCACAGGAAACGTGGAAAATAAGTATTTAAAAAAGTGTTATAATCTCATTACCCAGAGATAACTTTTTTTTAATGTTTATTTATTTATTTTGAGAGAGAATAGGAGCTGGGGAGGGGCAGAGAGTAAGAGTGAGAGTGAGAGTGAGAGAGAGAGAGAGAGAGAGAGAAAGAGAGAGAGAATCCCAAGCAGGCTCCCTGCTGTCAGCAAGGAACCTGATGTAGGGCTCGATCCGATGAACTGTGAGATCATGACCTGAGCCGAAACCAAGTGTTGGACACTTAACCAACTGAGCCACCCAGGAGCCCCTGAGATAACATGTTTTCATTTTGGTGTGTTTCTTTTATTTTTTTCTCCAATTTTAAAATTAAATGATCATAATATGTAGACAGTTTGCTGTCCTACTTTATTTTAATGGTATGTGATCATCTTTCCTTATTAACACAAACTTTATATAAACACTTGAAATGGCTGCTTGAACACTTATGGCTGGATAATCAATGATACTTGTATTGAGCATTTATATTTTTTTGTTTTGTTTCACCTTGAGCTAACTTCCAGTATTGGGATTATTTCCTTCCCGTAAATTTCTAAAAATGAATGCTGTGTGAACGTGTAGATGCCAGCTTGTCTCTGGGTATGTTGAAGTGTATATGCATTTCAAGGTCTTTGCCACCAGCATGCACGCCTGCCTCAGGGGTTCTTGCTCTTTGCAATGCTCTTAGGCTGTCTGGTGCTTTAAAGATAGAAGATACAAAATCCATGTATCCGTGGGTATACGAGTTAAGGATTGTGAGAGCACTGAATAGTTTAATTAGACAAATGGGGCTCTCTTCTGGGCTTTAAGTTTGGGTTTACATTTGAAACTGTTCTGGGAAAAGAGCAGCTACTTCTTATTTATAACAGTGACTTGAGTGACCATCACTTTGAGAGCAGGTTCAGATTACAGAAATCTGAGCCCTAGTGTCTAAGTGTTTGACCCGGTGGATACATGCCATTTTGAGCAGAGGTCTGTTTTAGTCTTTGTGAATGTTCTACTGTTAAGGTGGGCCTTCACCCACTTCAGGTTGTCATTTTTTAGAAAGTAAAACTGGATTGTATCATACTTTGTAATCTTGGAAGTTCCTTCTCTGACTTTTCGTTTTTATCTCTATAAAATATAGGGCTTGAAAATTAGAAAGTCTTTTTCTAAAGTCTGGGTTTTTTTTTTAATGTTTATTTATTTTTTTTTTTTAGAGAGAGTGTGAGTGGGGGAGGGGCACAGAGAGGGAGACAGTATCTGAAGCAGGATCCAGGCTCCGAGCTGTCAGCACAGAGCCTGACGCGGGCCTCAAACCCACGAACCGTGAGATCATGACCTGAGCCGAAGTCGGACGCTCAACCGACTGAGCCACGCAGGCGCCCCAGAAAGTCTTTTTCTGTGATTAGAGTAGAGATGTTCGTGGTCGGAATAGGAGTCCAAATGAAACCTTTGCAAACAAGTCCGTGAGCTCCCGGGAGTGTGGTGCACTTCACGTGAAGTGGTGAAGCCAGCTGTCATTGTGACTTTGCCTCCTCATTTGTTCTCTTCTTTATTCAGGTTCTTCTATATTCAGGAAAAAGGATGGACAACTGTCTTGCCTAATCCAGTCATTAGGTACTTGGAGAACTTCAAGCAGAGCAACTTTGCAGTTTTAAACTCCACAAAAACTTACCAGCAGCCTTCTGAGCATTCTTGGGGTTTGGATAGTGATTAATGGACTCAGTGCAGTCTTTCTTCAAAATGTCTGGTGTGATGTATTTGGTACTTTTCCGGGTCCTTTTATTTTGCCTTCTGTGTTTCTATTCCGTGAGGCGTAGACTTGCTAGGCGTTATTCCTACGGGTATCATTGACCTCAGTTACGATTCATTGATGAGGATCTGCGGTCCCCATTCCAGGCTTTTTCTGGCTTTCTCCATTGAGGTGAGTGGTCCTTGCCTTTTCTCTTCGGTGTGGTTTTTCCATTTATAAAATAGCCCCGTTACCCTCACCTGGGGCAAACGGGTTCTAACACTTGTCTAACCTGAAGTTGTTAGCGTCTGCCTTTTCCTTATCACACGGGGCCTTCAGCGGCACTTTCTTTTACTTTCTGTGGAAGAGGTCTCCAGGAGAGTCGCTGAAGGTGTCCTTCTTGGCAGGTGGCACGCTTCGCCTCTCTAATATTAAAAACGACAACAGAAACAAACCATTCATGCGAGCGCACACCTCCACCGCCACCACTCCCACCGTCCCCTTCTAAGTACCCTGTTTTCCCTCGCTGCCTCTACTTCTGAGCCCACTGCAGCATGGCGTGCGCATCTTACGGTCAACTGAAGTGGCTGTGTTCAGAATCCGCCACCACTGGTCCAGTCTCAAAAGCCAAAAGATACTTGGCCCCCCGTCTCTTGTTTCCTTTTCTTTTTTTTTTTGGCCCTCTCTACGGCGCTCGATGCTGTCAATTACCCTGTATGCGTTCTTCTTCTCTGGTTTCTGTACACCACCCCTGCCCTTCTACACTTACTTGTGTGTCCTTTACGAAGCTTGACTCCATCCCCGCCCTGTAGATGTTGGTATTCCTTTAGCCCTTTTCTCGTTCTGTCCTTGCGTGACACGTTTAGAAAGGCTTCGGCTACCACCGGTGTGCTGATGGCTTCAATCTAGATCGTTAGCCCAGATGCTTCCTCGTGCTTCGGATCCGTGTATCTTCTTTCCACAGACACCTCAAGCACCACGTGGCCCAAACAGACCATCCTCTTCCAACCTTTCCTTCCCTTCTCTCTCCCTGTCTTGGAGAATGCCATTGCCATTCATCAAAACCACACACCGGCGTTCATCCAGTGTTACTCCCTGTTTGTCCCACCTCCCAGTGGGTTCCTTCAGCCTCCTTTTGTCCCGGTCTCCCTCAGGCCCTGTGCCACCCCTCTGCCAGACGCCTCCTGTTGCCTGGCTGCCCCGTCAGAGTAGTCAGCAAGCCATTGTGATTTTTCTGTCCTCAGTTTTTCTTGAATCTGTCCCCTTTCTCTTCCTCTCTGTGTCCACTTCCACCACCTTAGCCCAGACCGCCACCACCTCTCACCTGCTCCCCCATAGTGGCCTCATCGCAGACCCATCGGCATTTATTCTTGTGTCCTGGAATTCATTCTGCACGTGGCAGCCCTGTGATACTTTCCAAAATGCAGCCCTGGGCAGGTCGTTTCCCTGTATGAGCATGTTAATGGCTTCTCCTTGCTCCTGGAATATAAGCCCAAATTCTCGTGTGTTCCCACCGCACGCCCCACACTCCACCCCATGGCCTGCCCCTGTTGAGCTCATCAGCCGTGTCTCTTGTCACGTGCCATTGCGTTTTGTCTGTGCTGGCCTTTTTTGTCTCCGGCTTTATGTGTGCTGTTCCCCTTGCCTAAAACACTCTGTCCCCTTTTCTTCCCACCGGTTACCCTTACTCATTGATTATGGTTCATCATTTATATTCCATGTCAAACAGCACTCTCCTGAGACCCCACCCCCATCTCCACCCCATAAAACCAGGTTTCCCCCCTCTCCCCCACCCCGTATATACTGTCCTGTCTCCCGATCTTTTTCCTTCAGAGCACCACATAGTCTGTCATTCTGTTTATGGATGATTTGGTCATTTCCCTGGCCAGACCATAAAATCCTGTCTGCATTGTCACTCTTTCATCCCCAACCCTATGCTAATGCTTGACACAGCGTCCTGATCTAAGGCGGCAGCTATGGTTGTAGCTCAGTTCGTCTCTAGGCTGGGACAGACTGGATCTTTGATGGCGGGGAGTGGGGGGGGGGGGACGGACTCCTTTCACATTGACGACACTACCATAAGAGCTAGGCTTTACTGGGTAGACCAATTTTTCCTCTGTCGACCTTTAGATTGATAGGACTAGACTGTGGTACTACCTAGTTATAAAAGTCTGACTTTTTTCCATGGTCTTGAAGGTTAGAGGCTCTTTCATTTGCTCAAACCAACTTTAGTGAATGTGGTAAATTTTCAGGACATACTCGGATGGCTTATGGGAAGAAGGATCTTTGTATCCCATTAATACTTCTCTTTTTTTCAATTCTGTCATGCCTTTTCTTAACATGTAAATCAGGAACTCTAAGGACTGCTTATAAAATAATAAACATGGGAGTGGTGGCAGTTCTCTTCCTCCTCGGCTGATTCACCTTGAACAGTTTAGCAAGTGCCTGGTCTTATTCAGATCTGGTACCTCCCCACAGTGTAGGCATTATTTCCATTCCCGTCTTCAATGTAAGGATGCTGAGCCCAGAGAGGTGAAGTCATAGGGTGCACCATAGGCGAATGGTAGAGTGGCATTTGAACTTGGATTTTCTGACTGCGTATTTGCTTTCCTATCACAGCAGCCTCCCTCTGGTGGGAGACGTGATACATCCTCTCAGCCTTTTGGAGGAGCCAGGAAATGTATTTTTTTTTTCCTTATGGAAAGGAATCGGTCTTCTTATTTCTTGTAGAGAAAACTGTATCCAGATGCAGTGCAGTAACCTACAGGCTGCCTTGCCCCAGGCAGACCTTCTGGCACTTAGAATCATAACAAATAACCGCCCACGATTATTCCGGGTGAGACTGCCCTTTTCCTTTCTACCCTTTGCTTCTCAGCTGCCCTCCGGGAAGGCTGGACTGGACCAGCATTTGTCTCAGAAGGAGAAACCATTCGAAGGTCTGCATTTCCTTTTTTAAAAATGTTTTTTTTAGGTTTATTTATTTATTTTTGAGAGAGAGAGAGCGCGCGAGCAGGGGAGGGGTAGGGAGAGAGGGAGAAGAATCCCAAGCAGGCTGCATGCTGTCAGCACAGAGCCTGATGGGGGGGCCCCACCTCACAAACCAGGAGATCCTGACCTGAGCTAAAAGCAAGAGTCAGACGCTTAACGGACTGAGCCACCCAGGCGCCCCAGGGTCCGCATTTCTGATGTTTGCACATCAGTAACCTGCTTTTCCACGAAAACGGTTAAGGAAGCCAGTTTGTGGGGGCTTTTGTTACTTGCATCAAACTTATATTTTTGACATTTGACTTAAAAAAAACCACATTTATTATAAATAGTAAATAGTTCTTCTTGTACTTTAGTACCATATATTTACCTGGTTTTGTATAATGAGAGACCCCTAGCATAAATGTAAAGCATTTTTGGAGGGCCCAGGTGCATTTTTTAAATAAATCTCTTTTTAAAGCATTTTATGGACATCTGTTAAATTATAAATATTTAGCTTTATAATTACATCAAGTTTTGAAAATTTGCCCAGTCCTAAAATTGACTTTATTTTTTTGTTAGTTTCATTTTTTTATTAATTTAATTATGGATGTGTCGACACTTTTTATTCTTCTCTCGCTTCTGCAAATCCCTGTCAGAAGGGAGTTTTTGCTGTAGCAGTAGAAGCTGCCTTAAACCTTTTGTGTAGAAGGTCTGCTGGGGAGAAACAAAAATCCTGAAAAGACTTCATGGTACGATTCCAGGCCTAAGAAGCCCTTTCCCATTCAACGCCTCCAATGGATGGTTGACTCGCTCTGAGAACATTCCTCTAATTATAGCCTTTTTGTCATTTTGCCTTCTGGGAAATACTTTGTGTTTACCTTTATTATTGGTTTAGTATGGGGCCGGGAGGTCCTGGGCGCTGGAGCCAGAGCCACAACTTCCTCCTTTTCTTGTATCTTCCCCAGCATCTTACTCAGCAGCTCCAGCCCTGCTGTGACATCCTAAGATGTATCATTTTGAAATGTCGCAGCTGCCACTGAGTCACGTGGGACCATGGAGCTGGCTGGGGCAGAGAGGTGCAGATCAGCGATGGCTTTTTTTGTTCTCATGTAGATTCATGAAGAAAAGGCAAAAGTGGCATTCTTATTTTCAGCCCAAAGATTTGTATGTTTTCTCTAAAAAATGAAAGAGAAGTGAATTCATTGTGGCATAAGTAGAGGCTGTAGATCCTGTGAGCTTTAGTGGCAAGATGAGGCGGCCGATTAGGGGCGTTAAATGGTTTTAGGGCGAGGGTCAGCTTCCCCTTTCTGTTTGGCTGCCAGCCTTCATGCAGCTAAGCAGTCCTTTGACTTAAATTCAGTATGGTAGGTCACCTTTAAAACAGGGCCCTTCATAAACTGCTTTGTGCATAATAACCCTTTATGACTCTTAATTGCGAGTAGCCGAGCAGTGGGTGATTTTTATATACCATATGTCCTGTAGCACAACAGGGCGAGATAAAGAAAAACATGGGTCTCAATACTGGAAATTTTGTCTCATCAAATCAAGCCCCTGCCTGTGGTGTTATTTCTAACACAGTCGTTCTTACGTATATACTTCCGAGCCAGAAAAAAATAGATTGGACAATGTTTACATTTTGATCAGTATTTCTTATAGGACTTGCCAGGGGAGAAGCTTATGATTTTGTTTGTTTTGAAGATGAAATTCTTGTAGAAAGGTCACCACAATGTCAGTCCTATCGTTTCTAACCCTCTTATCTCAGAGCTCATCTGCAGCATGTCAGGTCTGGCCTCCTGCTCTAACCAAAAAAGGCAAAAAATGTGGAAGCCTTGCTCCAATCAGCCAGTTGTGTTCGTGCTCCACGATGGTCCGTGTTCACACGGTGTCAGCTGGATCCACAGGAACCAGAGGGTGTTGGACACATTTTCTGCTGCAAGTTCAGAGAGCCCGTGAGGCAGGATTCCAGAGCTTTGCCAGAAGCATAAATCCTAGGCATTATCTCCAAACTGCACACTGGGCCTCACCCTCTACGTTTTAAACATTTCTTGGCAGTCAAATAAACCCAGGCAGTTTATCGCAGGTGCCCACTCTCCCCCCGCACCCCCTCCTCCAGGATCCTGAAACAGGATAGCAGCAGCAAGTCTGATAGAACTCTCACCTTTTTCCCGGCTCCCTGCAGCCTCTCATGGGTGAAGTAGGGTCTGCTGCGGTCAGTGCCTGTGGCGGAATGGGTCAGCTCAGTCCCTCACCTCCGCCACGACCCCAGTACGAATCATGCATGAGCAGGAGAGGAATTGCTGCAGGACAATTTGGATTTGCCTTGTCTCTTGCTTGAGATGGGTAGTGGGGGAAAGGCAAGTATCTGAAGACAAGAGTACGAAAAAGAGCCACTGTGAATTATGGTCAAGAGAAGCGGGGGTGGGGGGGCAGAAGGCCGAAAGCAGGAGCACTGCGGCTGTGCCCCCCTGCGGGTGTAAATTGTGCAGGTCCCGATCTCACGTGTTCCTGTTCCAGGCAGGGTAGCGTGAGTGCCAGAGTAAAGGCTTAGTCATCTGTTGCACACAGGTGGAAGGTATTGGAACCACCTTTTGCCACATCGTTTCTTTAGCTGAGTAGTACTTGGTGTACTGAAGAGGTGGTGGGATGCAGCACACTTACATGGGTCAGAAGACTTTGACCAGGTGTCATTGCATTGATGTTGGTTTTAGTGATAACGCCACAAGCTGGATTTCTTCTGCGGGCTGGAGTTGCTGAGGACACGGTTCAGGACCTTGCAGCAGGAGAGCTTATGGACCAACTTTTGTTAGAAGGTGGACTGGTAGATTGAGAAGAAAGATTCTTGGGGCTTCGCAATCTGTCTCCTCTACCTGTCCAGAACCAAAGAGAAAAACCGTGGAGAGACAGCTAGTGAGGAAATGCCATCACCCGACCAAGGGAGCATAGGAGCCCGAGAACTGGAAGGCAAGTGAGAAGCCGGAGTTGTATTGTGGGCATAGTTCAGTTTGGATCCGATCTCAAGTTTTTATTTGTCCATAGTGACATTTATAGATCACTACATCTATTGGAAAAAAAAAAAAAAAAAAGGAAGGGTTGGAGGTCAGAGTCTGTTACTACTGAATCTGTTTAGGGGACTATAAAATTAGTATTACTATTCAGTTTGACCTATTCAGAGCTTGCCATGAATTTTTTTTTTAATTTTTTTTAATGTACGTTTATTTTTGAGAGAGAGCACAAGTGGGGGAGGGGCAGAGAGAGAGGGAGACACAGAATCTGAAGCAGGCTTCAGGCACCCCAGAGTTTGCCATGAATTCTTACCTGCTCATTTCTCCTCAAAGCATTAAGCTAGGTCATTCAGCTGTCCCAGCTAAGCCAGGTACGTGTTTTAACAATTTTCGAAGCAATCTTTACCTGTATTTGGATATTCAGAGTATATACTTTTGTCACCCTTGCCAATGCGTTTAAACCGCTTGGCTTATTTCTTCGGGTCACAGCAAAATAAGAGGAAGGTACAGAGATTTGCCATATACCCCTTGCATGCCTTCCCTTCACTGCCAACAGTGTGGTGCATCTGTTATCGGTGATGACCCCACACTGACCTATCCTCATTGCTCAGTGTCCATACCATACCTGAGGGCTCACTTTTGGTGTTGTATGTT
Source organism: Lynx rufus (assembly GCF_022079265.1). Taxonomy (NCBI): domain Eukaryota; kingdom Metazoa; phylum Chordata; class Mammalia; order Carnivora; family Felidae; genus Lynx; species Lynx rufus. Next base: position 21,619,560 of record NW_025814896.1, on the reverse strand, counting down.
CTGTAGGTCTGGACAGATGTATAACGACGTGTGTCCAGCATTCTGGTGTTTTCACTACCCTAAAAATCCTCTGTGCTCTGTTCATCCCCCCAACCCCTGTCTCCATAGTTTTGCCTTTTTCAGAATGTCATAGTTGGGCTCATACAGTATGTGGCCTTCTCAGCTTGACTCCTTTCACTTAGTAATATACGTTTAACATTTCTCCCATGTCTTTTCATGACTTGATATCTCCCTTCTTTTTAATGCTACATAATTGTCTGGTTGAAGCAAAGTTCATTTATCCATTTACCTGAAGGACTCCTTAGTTGCTTCCAAGTTTTGGCAATTATGAATAATGCTGCTATAAACATTCATGTGCAGCTTTTTGTGTGGCGTTAAGTTTTCAACTCCTTTGGATAACTACCAATGAGCATGATTGCTGGAATGTATGGTAAAAGTATGTTTAGCTTTGTAAGAAACCACCAAATTGCCTTCCAAAATAGTTGTACCATTTTGCATTCCCACCAGAATGTATGAGAGTTCCCCTTGCGCCACATCCTTGTCAGCTTTTGGTGGTGTCAGCGTTCTGGATTTTGGTCATTCTAATTGATGTGTGGAGGCATCTGGTTGTAATTTGCATTTCTCTGATAACAAATGTTGTCTTTTGCAAACATTCTCTCCCAGCGAGAGAATCTTGTCTTTTCATTTTGTTGACAGTGGCTTTTGCAGAGCAGATAATTTTTCATTTTAATGAAATCCACCTTATGGGTTCGTTCATGGTATTGTACCTTTGGTAGATTATATGTTATATATATATAGGTATGTATATAATACCCTTTGGTATTGTATCCTAAAAGTCATCACCAACCCAAAGATCATCTAGGTTTACTTTTGCTATCTTCTAGGAATTTTATAGTTTTGTGTTTTCCATTTAGTCTGTGATTCATTTGAGTTAATTTTTGTAAAGGGTGTAAGATCTGTGTCTGGATTTGTTTGTTTGTTTGTTTTGCATGTGGGTGTCCAGTTGTTTCAACTTTTTTGCTGAAAGTACTATTTTTTCTCCATTGTATTGCCTTTGCTCCTTTATCAAAGGTCAGTTGGCTTATTTATGTGGGTCTGTTTCTGGACTGTGTTCTGTTGCATTGATCTGTTTTGTCTATTTTTTCGGCAGTATCACATTGTCTTGATTACTGTGGCTTTATCGAAAGTCTTAGGGTCAAATAATGTCTGAATTTGTTCTCTTTCAATATTGTGTTGGTTATTTGAAGTCTTTTGCCTCTCCATATAAACTTTAGAATCACTTTGCCTATATTCACAAAATAACTTGCTGTGCTTTTGATTGGGACTGCATTCAATCTGTAGATCAAGTTGGGAAGAACTGACATCTTTACAGTATTGAGCCTTCCTATTCATGAACATGGAATATCTCCCCATTTATTTAGCTCTTCTTTGTTTCAGAGTTTTATAGTTTTCCTCATGTGGATCTTACAGATTTATACCTAAGTAGTATTTCATTGTTTTGGGTGCTTAATGTAAACTCTGTACTTCTTCATCTTTTTCAGGGACAGTCCCACTTTCATCCTTTCTGTAGTGATGCCCTCCTCCTAGGCTCATGCACCTGCTCTTAAAGTAGAAATCCCTATGGAATGAGTAACCCAATGGCATGAGGAGGTGTGTATAGGATCCATGAGCTTTCGGAGTGGCCTGAAGAGAGGACTTTAATGGGGAAACATATTTCCTTTAATTAAAATGAAGCTTATTTGATTGTATTTAAAATGTAATCACAGCCTAAACATGATGAGATACCCTCTCCCCCCCCAACACCCCCCCCCTCCCCCCGCCTTACCCCCAAATAGGAACAAATGGGATTTTGGGTTTTTTTTTTAAAAGATTGCCTGGGAGAGGATTATTGGAACTTAAGGTGATGTCTAATGAGATCAACCACCTCTCCTTTTAAACTCACATGGACTTGCTAAATTAGTCTGAGGGTCACCCAAGAGTGCAGAGCTTTGGATTCTGAATCTAGCTCCACTCACTAGAGACTCAGTGATCTTCAGACTGTTTTTAAGGAATTCCTTGAGTTGAAGTGCTCGGTACGTGCCAGGAGCAATGGCTCCAAGTCACGGTGGCTTTCATCTGTCTACTTTGGTCAGAGGATCTGGGCAGGGAGCAAGGGGCAACTATTCAGGAGCTCTTATACCCTTTTTGTACATAGAATTCAGGAGAAGCTAATTAAATGGATCCATGTTCAGTAACAGAGAATTAGTCTTCTCTATTAATTTCCCTTGAAGTATATAAAACCGAAGAAAAAAAATGTTTGCAGAGGGGGAAGGGTGGGGAACCTTGACAATTTAGATCCTCATCTCTGAAATTTGTTTTCAGTTTCAAGAATGAAAACTTAATGTGGTATGCTTATACCTAATGTTATGTTTTATATGTTGTTAATTTATTGGGCAGCTGTTGGACACCTACTGTTCACAGGGCACTGTTGGTCATGGTGGATAATGGGTAAAGCAGATGGGTCCGGTCTTAGCCTCCTGAAGCTCACTAGTGTGATAGGGGAGTCATTATTAACAATTTACATAAGTCATTATTTTAGTTGTGTGAGGTCTACAAAGAAAAGAAATGGGATGCCAGGAAAGCTTACTTTCTTCCCTGTGTCTTCATCCGATGGCTTGTGTGAGCAGTTCTTTTGGGCAGAAGCCGCAACTGCCTGCACTAATGTGGGCACAGAGCCTCCCTGCCCACGTTTCCACATCCCTTCTCCCACTCTTTTCTTGGACTTTGTCTTTATAACTTAAGCTAATTGTTCTTCATTTAACCTGTTTCCTGTCTTACCACTCTTCCCAGGAGTCCTCGAGCATATGCCCTCAAACTCTCTGCCTCTCTAAGTGTGTCTAAGGTATCTGGTAGGAAGGAATCTAGAATTTGAAGAACAATCTTACGAATAGGCCAGTTCCTTCATTTTCAGATAAGGAAGGTGAGGACGAAGGAAGAGAGGGACCATGTCCACAGTCACATAACAGGTTGGAGTCAGAGCCAAAACTAACTCGGGTCCTTGCCTCGGAGCCCAGTGCTTTCTTTTGCATTCCTGCAGGAGAGGCTTGAGTCAGCAGGGATCCATCCTCAGGAACTTCCGGTCTTTGCAGAAATACTGAGGAGGGTACACAGCTAGCTAGAGGCTAGGAGGCCCAAGAGGGGCCATAAACAGACCTCAGATGGCCCAGGGTTGTTATTCCATACAGATTCACCAAAGGTGCTTTTTGTTGGGAAGAAAGAAAATAGTACACCAAGTTCCTGTCATTAGGGAAGTCATATTTTAGAGGAACATAGAAGTCTAACATGTATGAAAAGAGCACCTCAGAGCAGCCTGTTAGGAGCTCGGATGCACCTCGGTGCACAGGAGAGCTCCAGAACGGGTGGAGGTGGGGACCGGTCTTCTGGATGAAGAGAAAGCGTTTTCCTAAAAGAGGCAGAGCTCAGTTGGTAGGCAGGGAAGTGGAGGCAGAATTTCACTGGGAGCAGGAGAAGGAAGATACCCCTCGAAGCTGGAGCAGACTCCTGAACAAATGGCCCGTGCAGGCAGCGGCCTGTGCATCATGGGGTGGGGGTGGGGGTTGTTGAGAAGTTGTGGGAGATACTTTTGGGCAGGCACTAATTTTAAAAGACTTTGAGCTCTGAGCAGCCATGGAGCTAGCACGGTGCCGTGCTTCACTCTCTCAAGGAGGTGACTGGATGAAAGCTGGGCTTTCGGAAGAGAAGTCTGGCGTGTTTAGGGGAGACTACCGGAAGGACTCATCGGGGATTTGCTGCGGTTACTTGGGTGTGGGATGAGGAAGCCCTGGGCACGGACGTGGGTGTTTTGAGCTTCTGTGGTGCTTGTTTGTCATAGGTGATAGATCTGGATGACTCTCTCAGTTTAATACAAAGTGGAGCTTTATAGTGATTTTTCTAGGCATGTCTAGGTGGCACCCTCAAAATAACTGTAAAGCCTGAGCATCTGTCTTTTATTTTATAAGGTGTTTTGAAATAGAAAAGCACCAATAAAAGGCAATGCAAACACAAAATGTCATGCTTTTACTTCTAAATCTCAAGTGCTACGTTAAATACGATTTAATTCACTATTGCCAGTATTGAACTCTGCTTTCCTTTTTTATGTAAAGGATCCTTCCTTTTGCGAACCTGGCTGAAGTGTGGAGGGGCTGTCTGGTGAAGAGAACTAGAGCAGGAAGCTGAGAGTATCTGTCTTGGCTCCTGAGGCCTGACCATCATCAGCACACACAGACTTAACCACGCTGTCTTCTCTTTGTCTCCTTAGGAATATAAACAGAAGCTCGCTCGGGTAACCCAGGTCCGCAAGGAACTGAAGTCCCATATTCAGAGCTTGCCAGACCTCTCGTTGCTGCCCAACGTCACAGGAGGCTTGGCCCCCCTGCCCTCTGCTGGTGACCTGTTTTCAACTGACTAGGACAGGTGTCGTGCCCCAAATTCCCATCTCTACCAGCAGAAAGAAGAGAGAGGGCAAGTCATGGTTGGAAATAACCATGGTGGAAATAACTTGTGGCCCCTGGTTCTGTCCCTCCTTCATCCCAGTCCCGCAGCCTCAAGAAAGAACCACTGACTCTGAATCTCCTCTCCGTCCTCTCCTGTTGAGCACAATTCAGAACAGTGGCGAGTGGAGTCCAATTAGATTCATATTTGGAAAGAATACAAAGTCCCCCACTTCGTGTATTCATGCCCCTGTTGGTTCTCCGTTCTTAGCTGTCTCTTTACACCCAAGAAGTTATGAAAATCATGTGTACTTCTGGAAGTTTTCAGAAGAATCTTGTCCCTCCCGACAGCATTGTGTCATGAGAGCCGCTTCTCTTTTCGGAGCTGGGTTTGTTCAAGTTCAGTGCAGGCCTCCACTGAAGGACTCACCCTGGAGTCATTGACTTTCCTGGCTACCGTCCACCCCAAAGGTTGGAGGCACGACTGTCAAGCAGCTTTGCCATGAAGAGTTTGCCAAATCTCTGATCCTTCCTTTCCCCTCCTTGTAGTGATGTATAGTTACAGGTGCAGTGCATTTGTTTTATAAGCAGACTAGGGAATCTAGCAATAAGATTCAAAGCTGACCTGGGATATACGGTTCAGAAGGAAGACTAACGGGGATCACAGACGTGAGTTCAAAATAAGTTACGTGCTTCGGGTTCCTACGGACAACCTTCCCAGGGTTCCTGCTGTCGTAGAAAACGTTCCTAAAGACGTGATCTTTTGGCCCTAATCTTGTGAAGGCAGTTGTTAGGAATGGCACCAGTGGACCCCAAAAGCTAAAGGCAAAACCAAGAGTGTGGACTCTGCACGGGTGTTGCTTTTAGACTCCTGTCTTTTGGGGAGTAGGGCTCACACTAGCATTGCTTCACTGGGCTCAGGTCTACGGTATGGCGAGTGAACTTGAGTATCTCCCCTGCAGATATGACGCTCCGTGCATGTCTGTCTGTCTGTCTGTCAGTTTACGCCACTGCACACATCCTTGTGCCCGGAGGAGGAGGAGGAGGAGTACTTGATCGGCTGTTACCGAGTAGCTCATCTCGGGCAGAGGAAGGGGGGAAGTCAGGGATATTAATTTTGGGTTTTGATTCCATTATCATGCCAGCTGATATCATGACTATATAATGTAGTTACAAAGGATTTTTACCTTGCTTTTAGTAAAGGTTAGGCCTGCTAACTGTAAATCATTCTGATTTGGCAGTCTTCTTTTTGACATTGGAAAGGGCAGAAAACAGTTTGCCCCAGTAGTATGACGGGAGTCAGGGCCCGGAGGCTGAAATCCATAAGCTATAAAAAGGAATTCAGCGGTGGGGGCTTCAGAATCTCCATTATTTTGCGTTGTTATTTTCAGGATTACCAAAAAGCCAATTACTTGTAATTTTACATGTTAAACATGTTGAAACATAGCCTGTGTTTTTACAGTGTGCAGGCTTTCCTTTTAGAAGCTCTTCTGTCTGCCATGAAGTGAGAACAGTGAAAAAAAGTCCTAGCAGGTGTTCAGTTTGACTCTGTGTAGAACATAGTAGCATTGAAGCTGTTCTTTGGATTTGAATATAGACTGGATGTTGTTTGCTTATTGATACTGCCTGTGGTCCTGCCATTATTAAATTAATGAGTCTCTAACTATAAAGTTTTCCTCCCAGAGGCCAGAGGGCAGTAGGTGACTTTACTAAGGAAAATTGCAGGAAAATTGCAAGATCGCTTCTAATCGTTGCTGTTTTCTGCGCGTACGCCCCTCCCCATGTGGTGTGCTGCTTCAGTCCTCCGTGCGAGCTTGATGTGGAACGGACCCATCTGGGACATTCTCTGTGCTTTTACCAAGGAAGCAAAATTTGACTAGCCGCAAATCAAAAGGGCAGAGTAGATATTTGCTCTGATCAGCTGGATGAAAATGTTAACAGCATGATGGATTTCCCCCATCGCTGTATTTTCTCTGATTGAGTTTGACCAGCAATTGGTGCGTAATTCTTAACAGCAAGAGCAAGAAATGAAACTGTAGCAATTATGTAAATGAATGTGTTGGCCTCCTAACACCTGTTACTAGTGGACTTCCTGTGAGGAAGTTAGTCTTGGGGTTCGTTTTGTTTTTTAATGAAATGCTTTTGTGTTTTAAATCTTAATTCTCCCTGTATCCTCCCCATGTGTGCTCACTTCATTTGTTTAATTTAAACGAGCCTTTCTCCTTGTATGTACCAGGTGGGCCTGTGGGGTGGGCTGGGGTGGGGTGGGTGGCTTTTGTTTTGTGTGTTTTCTTTCTTTAGGGCATCCGTAGGCCTCAAAGGACCTCTCCTTTAGGTCATATTCCTCAGAACGTCTTCATTCTAATTTGTTTTGTTTTGTTTTGTTTTTCTTAAAGAATATTTTTAAAGCTTAAATTTGTATATTAATTTAGGACTTTATTTAGAAGTATAGGCTGTCATTGGCGGCAGCAGTATATTCTGAAATGTCTCATAGATATATATTTTTGAATAAAGATGGTGTTGTTGAACGACACTGTGTGATGTTTCTTTTCCCTGCCTCGTTACAGAACACCCGATGCTTCCTTCGTAAGTGGTGGGTAATTAGTAATCACCAATATAGATTCTGCCGTCTGCACAGAATCTTGTCCCTTAGGAGTTTTGTTACTGTTAGCGGCCCATAAATACCCAGCACTTACATAGTATGTTCTGGTTCTTTCCAGGGGCTTAATTAGCTTTAATTAGCCAATCCACACAGGGCCCCGGAGAGGGACCTCCATAGTTTTATTCTCGTTGTACAGAAGTGGGAACGGATGGAGAGAGGTTAAATGACTCTTTCCCCACTACCACAGTCTCTGACAGATTCAAACTTGGAAGTTTTTGATTTCAGCGCTTTTGTTCACACTGCTAGGCCTCCGGAGAGAGATTTGATTTTGGCAATCCAGCGAAAGCCACTCTGAACTGTTTAAAAGAGCAAAATGTGAGATCGTTGTAAATCCAAGTGGTATGTCTTTTAAAAACATTTCTGCGCGTTTCCTTTCTCCTTTGTTTTCACTTGTGAATGCAATGAAAGCCTATTGGCTGAGTGCTGTTAATGAGAACTTGAAATAATGGCAAAACAGTTTGAAATACAGCCTTTTGAAGTAACTGATGGGCTTGGAAGGCTGATTTGAACCCTTCCCACCGGGTGAAGGCAACCTTTGTCAGAAAAAGCAGGGTTGGCTGTTTTAAGCCACAAGAATGCTGCAGCACCTGTGGTCCTTCAAGATTAAATGCAGCTCGAGGCCGAGTCCAGAATCAGGGGAGTTGAACGTATGCATTGCTGGAGTTCAGGCCTAAAATATAAAAGGTGAATGTGATACGTGAATCTCAGGAGAACAGAATCTCCTTCTGTGTCCCCAGGTTTCATGGCCTAGTTAATGCCTTCACTCCTACCTATAAATAGTAAGTCCATAATTCCTCGGGTTTAATTAGCACCCCAGGCTACAAAATATGACTGTGAGGTCCTCAAAGCTGAAGATGGGACTGCCCAAGAGTTCATGAATCTGTCAAAATGCTTCATTTTTGTGATTAGAGTCATTAGCTCTCTGTGTGACCTTCCTGGGCCAGGTACTTCCCTCCCCGGGCCTCAGTTTTCTTATCTCTGAAATGTGGTATTGGACTAAATTATCTCTAGGTTTTCTGCCAGCCCTAAAAGCTTATGGTGATTTTACCACAGGAGAAAAAGGCGGGACCGAAGTCTGAGAATGCTGAATATGGCAAGTCCTAGGTTCCCACAAATATGTGTTAGATAAGATAATACCACCGTTGTGTTGTATACAGTTACTCTAAAAAAAGGAGGAGCATATACAAAATCCCGGGAATCTGTAAGGAACAGAACACGAGAAACAGTGCCAAGACCAAGAAGATGGGAGTACACTGTTCACCGGGCACAAATAATCTGCATTTTGTATAGTTGAGGTCTTAAAAAGAAAAAAAAGGCTATTTTCCAGCCTGGTTTGCCGTCTTACTTTTTGCTAGAATCATTCATCTGGCTAAACTCATTTCTCCTCACCACCTCCATGGGGTTTTTCATTTAAAAATCATTCTTCCACTTTAAGGCACAGATTCAATTAAGAACCCATTATTCTCCTGTACAGTAGATTGGGATTCATACAGCTTTATGTAGTGTTGAAAGCCCAGTTGGTTCAATTTTTTTGACTCTGAAATAGTTATTTGGCATTAAAATTTCATTTCTGCCACTGGTTGGATAAACACTAAAATTAGCAGTTTGGATCAGGATTCCGTATTTTTCACAAATAAGAGGCAGCTACTGTAAGCGATGGACTACCTCTCACCTCCCCTCGCTGTGATGACCTTGGGCAAGTCCCTCAGCCTTTAGGTGCCTCAGCTGCTTCTCAAAGGAAATGAATGAGGTTGACGAACCGCTGAAGTCCTTTCCCGATCTGAAGTTCCATATGCCCAAGCTTTCAGAGTCTTTCTTTCTACCAAGAATCTTACTAAAACACCCACACCATACACTCCTTTGGTTTTTAAGTGCCAGTTATCCGTATGAAGTCTTAGTTATAAAAGTGGTAAAGTGGTTACAAACATACCAATGAATAACTTTGAAGGAGGTGTTTTTTAAAAGGGCCTAGGGCCATGTCTGGAATAAACTAGGGACTTGATGGTAGGTGTTACTATATTCAATAACGAATGTAGGTATTTCAGTGCACATGTAACAAGATGTTCAGGTGTTTCGGGGGAGGCAGCAATAGATACCACATGCCTGGACCATAGGCTCTATTTACAACGGAGATGGTAGCCCACTTAAAACTTTCTCACCCTCATGGGGGGTATAAGAGAGTCAGGAGTTCAGAGTTGAAGGAAGACGATGTGGGGTACAGATTTCTTTGAAGAGGGCCATTGGTGTGTTTTGAGTCCCCCAAGGGAGAGTTAGTGGATGCCACCTGCTCCTTGCCTTCAGGCTAGGGAGCTGGGCTTCTGTGGAGCTTAACATGTGTCCCCTCTGGGGTGACGATCCAGTACCCAGGACAGACCCCTACCTGGAAAAAACCTAAAGGATGGGATGCTAGAAGCAAAGTGCTTTGATGATGGAGCCAGGGAGAGGTGGCTGAGTTGAGTGCAGCCTCTACTCCTAGAGTTTGTCAGGGCGAGGGATGCATGTCTGTCTCCCAAGGACCAGATGTGGGATGTATGTAAGTGAACTGGCATGGGGTCATCTCAGATCCTGGCCAAGAGGCAAGGGGTGGCCCCAAGCAGGTGTAGTGCTGAGGAGGAGAAAGCAAAGAGCTGGAGGTGTGTGTATAGAGGGAGAGAAATTTTAGGGAGTGGGTTCATGCAATTGTGGGGGCTTAGTAAGTCCAAAATCTGTAGGATAGGCCAGCAGTTGGGGACCCAAGAAAGAGTGGCACCGGCATCCAAAGACAGTCTGCTGACAGCATTTCTTGCTCAAGGGGGATGTCAGTGTGTTTCATTTATTAAATATTATTTATTTACTCGTTGGATGAGGCCCACCTCCATAAAGGGTTACCTGATCTACTCAAAAGTCCATCGATTTAAATGTTGAATCTCATCCTTGAAACACCTTTAAAGAAATATCCAGAATAATGCTTGACCAAATATCTGGGCTTTGTGGCCTCGCCCAGTTGACACATAAAATTAACCATTACGCTCGCCAACACTACTTTCCATTTTAAAAAAATCATAGCTGTATTTGAGTCCTGGGTGTACCACAAACCAGGTGGCTTAAAACAACAAATGTAGGGGCGCCTGGGTGGCGCAGTCGGTTAAGCGTCCGACTTCAGCCAGGTCACGATCTCGCGGTCCGTGAGTTCGAGCCCCGCGTCAGGCTCTGGGCTGATGGCTCGGAGCCTGTTTCCGATTCTGTGTCTCCCTCTCTCTCTGCCCCTCCCCCGTTCATGCTCTGTCTCTCTCTGTCCCAAAAATAAATAAACGTTGAAAAAAAAAAATTTAAAAAAAAAACAAAAAAAAACAACAAATGTATTGTCTCACAATTGTGGAAGCTAGAAACCCAAAATCAAGATGTTTGCAGGGCCATGCTCCATCCAAATCCCCTAAGAGAGGCTCCTTCCTTGCCTCTTCCAGCTTCTGGTAGCCCCAAGCATTCCTTAGCTTGTGGCAACTAACCTTTATCTCTGCCTCTGTCTTCACATGGCTATCCTCCCCCTATATCTTTGTCCAAATGTACCTCTTTTTAGGGCCCACCCTGATGACCTCATCTTAACTTGATTAAACCTGCAAAGACCTAATTTTTAAATAAGGTCACATTCCCAGATACCGGAGCTCAGAATTTCAACTTATCTTTTTTTGAGAGGGGACACAATTCAACCCATAGTAGTAGCCATCTTAGCGGGTATGCAGTGACTTGCGTTTTCCTACCGGCTAATGGCAGTGAGCATCTTTCCACGTGCCTGTTGCCCCTTTGCCCATTTTTGAATTGGCTTGTCTCTGTTGTTGGGTTGAAGAGTTCTTTACATATTCTAGATATCAGACCCTTATCAGATACATGATGCACAAATATTTTCTCCCATAGGTGTCTTTTTGCTCTCTTGATAGTGTCCTTTAATATACAAAAGTTTTAAATTTTGGTGAATTCCATTTTCTTTTGATGTCACATCTAAGTAAATGTTGATAAATCTAAGGTCATGAAGATTTACTGCTGTATTTCCTTCTAGGATTTTATACTTTTAGCTCTTATATATAGGTCTTTGATCCGTTTTGAGTTAACTTCAGTAATGGGTTGTATCTCGATCAATTCACCTTAACCTCAAAGATCAGGTTCCCAGCTCAGCTTTTCATAAAATCTTGACAGACCTGGCATTCTGGTAGCGTTGTAAAGCTCAAGAATACTCATGAATTTACTCCAAGTACAATTTTCTTAAAGGTCTCTAACAGCCTTCAGTGAAGTCACCATCTATGAAACGATAAATGATATTTTGAAGTTTAACCCAATAGTGAAAACAACTCGAGTAGAGATTTTCAGTTCCACCTATGAAGGATTAAGTGCTATGGGAATTTCCCCCCACCCTAAACAACTGGAAAAGTAGATATGTAAAACAAGTGTTTTCGAACACTGGACATCAGGAAGCACAGGACTACGAGTCCCTGGAGAAGGGGAACAGATAGGGAGAGGAGACTGCCACACCTTACTCACTGAGGGTGCTTCCAATCTGCAGTGCACAGATGGGGAGCCAGAGTCCCACTGTATCACTGAATTGAGGAGATAGACATCAGAGTTCAGGAAGGTTGAGGTGGCTAGAATTTGCACGGAGAGCTAACGGGGCAGCTGCACAGAGACTGAGTGCAGAAAATCTGCAGAGGACATGTGTGGGATGAAACTCAGTGAGACCAAGGAAAGAACAAACAGAAAGCAGTAGCCCCAATAATTCCTGCGGTTCACACAGGTCTGCGGATAGGTGAAGTTTCTGCTAGCCAAAGTAGAGAGGCCTTGTAATACACAGAGCAATGGGTAGAATCCTCAGAAAGGTCATGCCTTTGTAGTTGGGCTAAATTATTACTAGAGTAAAGGTTGCTTTCAGCCAGCCATAAATAAAGCTTGGTAGTAAACTTCAAACTGGTCTGTAACTTAACTGCTTGGCCAAACAAAGTCCAGCTGTATTTAAAGAAATAGAACAAAGCCTAGCACTCAACAGAGTAAAGTTTAATCTTTGGCTTCCAAAAAAGAAAGAAGAGAGACAGAGGGAGAGAAAGAGAGACAGACAGAAAGAAAGAAAGAAAGAAAGAAAGAAAGAAAGAAAGAAAGAAAGAAAGAAAGGGAGGGAGGAAGGAAGGAAGGAAAGAAAGAAAAAAGAAAAAGAAAAATGATCAGACCTGTAAAGAAGTGGAAAAAAATATGACCAGAGTTGGAAGAAAAATAAGTCAATAGATCCAGAATGGCACAGGTGATGGAATTAGTTGACAAAGATCTTAAATAGCTGCTATTAGTATGGTAACTACTCAAGGATATAAAGGAAAATATGAACATAATGACGAAAAAAATAGAATACATATTCCTAAAATCCAAATCAAATTTCGAGAGATGAAAAATACGATATCTGAAACTAAAATAAATGGAATGGGATCGAACAGCAGATTGGACACTGCAGAAGAAAAGAGGAGTGAAATTGAAGACACAGAACTAGAAATTATTCAAAACGAAGCACGGAGAGAAAATGCCAGAAAAGAAATGAACAGAGCAGCCTGTGGGACAATACCAACTGTCAAAAATACATACCGGTAGGAAAGGAAAAAGGGAAAGAGAAACATACTTGAAGGCATGATGGCCATTCCTCAAATATGATGAAATTTATAAAACCATAGATCCAAGAAGCTCAGTACCTCAAGAAAAATAACCCTGAAAGAGCTGCACATGGTAACACACATCATAATCAAGTTGCTGAACCAGTGATAATGAGTAAAAAGAAACACATAGAGTCACAAACATCAGGATGACGGCGGACTTCTCACCAGACACTATGCAAGCCAGAAAAGAATGGCCATGACATTTTTAAAGTGCTGAAGGAGAAGGGAGTGGTGTGGGAAGCTCCTGTCAATCTAAAATTCTGTATTTAGCAAAAATGTCTTTGAAAAATAAAGGTGAGGGGCGCCTGGGTGGCTCAGTCAGTTAAGCGTCCGACTTTGGCTCAGGTCACGATCTCCTGCTTCAGAAGTTCGAGCCTTGAGTTGGGCTCTGTGCTGACAGCTCAGAACCTGGAGCCTGCTTCAGATTCTGTGTCTCCCTCTCTCTCTCTCTCTCTGCCCCTCTCCCGCTCACATTCTCTCTCTCTCTCAAAAATGAATAAACATTTGGGGCACCTGGGTGGCTCAGTCGGTTAAGCGCCCGACTGTTGATTTCAGCTCAGGTCATGATCTCACAGTTCAGGAGTCTGAGCCCCATGTTGGGCTCTGCACTGAGAGTTCCGAGCCTGCTTGGGATTCTCTTACTCCCCCTGTCTGCCCCTCCCCTGGTTTCTCTCTCTTTCAAAATAAAGAAACATTTAAAAAGTTAAAAAAAATAAATAACAATAAATAAATAAATAGATAGATAAATAAATAAAATAATAAAGGTGAAACGAAAACTTTTTCCAAGCAACAAAAACTGAAAGAATTAATCACCGAAGACCTGGACAACTTCAGACAGAAGAAAAATGATATCAGATGGAAATCTGGATCTCCAGAAAGGAAAGAACACTGGATACTACATGAGGAAGTGTATCATTTTTTCTTATTATCTAAATATTGTTAAAAGATAATTGTCTAAACAGAAATAATAGTGTATTTGGGGCTTATAACATGCAAAAAAGCAAAATGTATGACGACACTGGCAGAAGATCAGCAGGGGGAGAAACGGAAGTCTATTATTATAAGGATCTTATTGTATTTGTGAAGTGTTATAATGTCACTTGAAGGTAGAATGTGATAGGTAAATTTGTACACTGAAAAGTCTAAATCAACCACCAAAATAACGAAAAGAGTGGTAGCTAATAAGGCAACAAAGGAGACGCGATGCAATTGTAAAAATTATTTAATTATGAGGGACGCCTGGGTGGCTCAGTCGGTTAAGTGTCCAACTTTGGCTCAGGTCGTGATCTCACCATCCGTGAGTTCGAGCCCCGCGTGGAGCTCTATGCTGACAGCTCAGAGCCTGGAGCCTGCTTCAGATTCTGTGTCTCCTTCTCTCTCTGCTCCTCCCCCGCTCACATTCTGTCTCTCTCTCTCTCAAAAATAAACATTACAAAATTTTTTTTAATTATTCAATTATCAGTAATTTCACCAGTAATCACACACTGTAAATAGCCTAAACACCCCAAAAGGCAGAGAGTGAGATATTTAAAGTTCATGGTTTCAGGTATCAAGGTCACCAAGAGAGACGCAACTCACACAGGTACTGGATGGAATGACTCATTTACTCAGAGAGGGAAGACACAGACAAGATCAGCTTCAACAGTGAGCATCAGTCCCTCATCCCACAGCCAACACGGGAATGGTCTGTATGTATCCCTCTTATGCTCCCTCCTAGGCAGAGGACCCTGTGTCCTACCACGGGGAACAGATAGCAGCCCGGTGCCTGCCCTACGATGCACACGCTTGAGCAGAATAAAGATGTATGCAGCAAGCCCTTTGGGGAGGGAAGGATATTTCCAAACAAGGTGATTATGCCCAGCACAGCCTGTGAAGGGTCCTTATCCCATCTCTGGACTAATGTAATGCACACTTCAGTCCGCCCTAGACCATGATGACTTCTGGATTGTTAGGTTATGAATTAATGAGGTCTCCCTATATTTCCTAACATGTAATTCTTCAAAATGCCGGATGCCTACGGTGGGTATTTCTCCTCTCCCCGGCCCAGGGGCTCACTGAGCAATTGTGGCCTCTCGGATATGTATGTGGACTCAAACCCGGGTTAGAATGCATTTGACCTCCCTCGCTAGGTTCTATGTAGTATTGCTACCTCGGCAGATTCCACTTCAGTTCAACCCGATTTGTCCGCTCAGCATGCTCTGGGCTAGAGCAAAGCCCTGAATTTGGAACCCAGTTGGAATCCCAACTCCATCACTGCAGAATGGAGTGACTTTAGACACGTCACTTCACATCTCAGGGGGAGTCTGACTTATCAGGAAGACGCTATTTCTGGTTCTCCCCGGAGGCCTTCATTCCCATGTTCAACACGAACAACTGCGTGGAAGGCAGCACGGGATGGCTGTGAGGACCAGCTCCAGACCCCAGTGGTCTGAGTTCGAGGCCCAGTCTCCCCACTTAACTGGCACTTTGGCCAAGTGATTTCACTTCTCTGCATCTTGATTTCATCATCTGCGTACTATGGATGGTCACAGACTCGGTCTCAGAAATTTATGGGGATTTAATGAATCAATATTGCTAGAGTAAACTGAGCTACACGGGTGTGAAATAAATAAAACCCGTTTGCTGATATGTAACAGTCTGTCCAAACTCTGGGCATGTGAGCCTGGGATGTGGCACAGCTGGACCCAGCCTTTCTTCTCTGGAGGTCCTGGAACAGGAACTGTGCCCTCTTAAAGTCACAGCTGTTGTGAAAAGATGCTAAGGCGGGGGCGGGGGGGACTTTGGCCAATGGCAGGAGGGTGGACAGGCCTCAACATCAAGGCCTCCCAGGAAGGAATGGGTCAAGGAGAGGGCTTGTGGACAAGGAGAGGGCAAGTATGGTGGGACTTGGAGGCCGTAGATGAATATAGGCATAAAAATGGCTCTTACTTTGAGGATAAAACTGAGGACAAGAGGCAGAAGTTTCAGTGGAGACGACTTCTGACCCATCCTCAGGAAGACTGGTTGCCCCACCAAGGTTGGCTGACCCATCTTGTCTGGGGCTCTGTAGGGAGATTCTCAATGAGGGTAGAGAATTGGACGATGTGAAACATACACGGCCCCTCCCAGATCTCATGGTCCTGGACTCTAGAATTTCTGTTGGTTTTGAGATCTAACTACTGATAAGTGTGGTAGGAACAAAAAGACATTGCTATCGTAAAGTTCCAAAACGTGAAGCTTGCCAAGACCTCTATAAAGAGCGTCTGCCCAGATTCCCTGGGCCGCTTCCTAATGAAGTGCTCAGCAGCCTACCATTGCTGTAAGAACCAGCCCCCCCCCCCCTTCTTCCCAAGGATTGTGAAACATGGGTGGTGGTGACAGCTCTTGGCAAGGTCACAGAAAGTCAGTTTGTCTAAGAGCTGTCATTGCTCAGGAGCCCAAAGGTGGACCTCCAAACCCTCTTTTGATATTGCCCGTGGCTGCCCTTGAAACTTCAAAAGGGACATCCAGACCCGGCCCCTAGTTTGCCCGTAATCCGATGGCATCTGGGCTTCCTTTCAATGGCCGGAAGTCTGTGAAGTTATTCCTAGGAGTGGCTTTCTTGTCTGCCCCAGCCAAAACAAGCATGGAGAATCCTGGTTATGAGGCACGCACACGTTTATTAGGCTGTGGTATTAAATTATAGCATGGCCTGTTATACACGGATTCAGATAAGCCATGGTTCAAATCAAGCTCTCCCTCCTCCCCAGAGCTCTTTGACCAGCCATGGAACGGACTGGTAGTGCACCGTCTGTCCCTGAAGGCAACAAACGGTGCCTATGTGACCACTTACGTGGGCAATACGTGGAGAGGGGGTTCTCAAACCCAGTAGCATAAAGGCTGTAAACTCAAATGCTTTCAAGGCCAGGGATGCAGTGGAACTGAAGCAACTTGGCCAGCTGTGGGCAGGCACTCGGCAATGCGCCGTTCAGCTAAGTGTCAACATGCCGGGAGGCAGAGCCAGTACGGCCAGATTGTCTGATTTTTCTAAGAAAAGGTGGAACCCTGGATCTGCACGTAAAAATCTCCCCATTTTTTTGAAGGGTGGCAACTAATTTGAATACCGGTCGGAAATTGCTTTCGGTAGCGGTGCGTTTGGTTTCTGCCATACCAGCGCGTCTGCAATATCATCTTGTTTTAGAGTGTCTGTTGGTTTTAGAACCCCAGTTGGCCACTTTGGCAAGCAGAGAGTTCTTCTCTGCTGAGGACCTGTGACAGGACTCTGCAAAGCCAACCACGGTCTGAAAAGGAACCCTTGTTCCAAGAAGCATGTGTAGGCCTGAGTTCAGAGCCTGCAGGTGACTTCAAGTTAATCCTGTCTGGCTACTTGTAGCTCGCTGTGGAGACGGGAGCATGGGCCGGAGAGTGAGGAGGCCCGAGGTCTGGTCCCAGCCCTGCCACTGCTTCCCTGTGTGACCTTGGGAAAGTCTCGGGTCTACTCTGGCCTCCGTTTCCCCTTCTGGAATTGGCCCAGAACATCTCAGGTCCCGGATGGTTCAAATGGTCTCGGTTTTCCCGGGAGGAACCCAAAGGGAGAGTCTTTAAAAGCAGGACATGTGGTTCATTTGGGGTGAAACGGCTGTCCTCGGGACTGGCTGTACATCTCTAAGGAGTTCCAAAGCTAAGAAAAGAAGTTACCAGAGAAGAGGCCTTCCCAGCGCCTTCCAGAGTCTTTGTGCCAAGGGCTTGGGGCTGATGGAAGTGATCTGCTGACATTCATAAAGTACCAGTAGGGAAGTTTAGATGGTGATAGAAGGCAGGTGGGGCTTTAATGACAGACGGAGAATGGCAGGTGCACGGTCACACCAGTGGCCTAGCTTCTCAGCTCTCTGCTCTCACTCATCCTGAGCCCAAGAAGACCTTCCCTGTCTCTGGACCTCAGTTTCCTCCTTCAGAATGAGGAAGGAGGTTGGCTGGCAGGTTTCTGAGCCCCCTTTGAGCCCTGGAGATCTAGGATTCCAAAGAATTATGTCACAGAGTTATAGTTTTGTTATCTGCACAAAGGCTTTAATTTTTTTTTTAGTTCAACAGATAATTTGTTTAAGTTTATTTATTTATTTGGCAGGGAGAGGGAGGGGCAGAGAGAGGCAGAGAGAGAATCCCAAGCAGGATCCTCGCTGTCAGCACAGAGTCCGATTTGGGGCTTGAACCCACAAACCACGAGATCGTGACCTGAGCCGAAATCAAGAGTCGGATGTTTAACCACCTGAGCCACCCAGCCAGCCCTCAACAGATACTTCTAGCGAAACCTGCCATCATGGCTCGCACCATCCTGGAGGAGGCAGCGAGCGGCCAGGTAAAGGAATGGCGTGCCTGGCAGGGAGCAGTGAGAAGAGAACAAGTTTTCAGTGGGGGGTCTCCGACGTCGTCAGGGCGGGATGGGGACAACTTCTTCAGGGAAGGAACTCGAGCCGGGGTCCACAGGGTGATAAGGCGCTCACTAGGGGAAGCGACAAGAAAACATTCCTGCAAGAGGAACAGAAGGTACAAAGCCAGTGGCCAGAGGGCAGAGGCATATTCCAGGCACTGATAGGAGCCAGTGCTGCTGTGAACAGAGGCTGTTGAGATTTGGGGTGAGCCAGACCCCGCAGAGTCTTGTCACCCTCGGGGAAGACTTGGGTCTTCACTCTGAGCATGTGAGAAGCAAGGACAGACAGGGTCACACCTGTGTTTTGAAAAGGCTTCTCTGAGTACTGCTGGGAAGAGATAAGGGGATGGTGGGAGGGACGAGTGGGGATTCAGGGGAGCAGAATAGATGTGGGGGAGCCAGTGAGGAGGTGGTGACGGAGTGACAACATCCTGGTGGGACACGACGGGGGGCCTGGCTGGAGCCATGACAGCTGAGAGAGAGCGAGAGGTCAGACTTGAGAGCTCTTTGGGATTTCGAGTCCCCAGGACTTGGTGAAAAATGGAGGGAGGAGTTGGGGCCCCCTCCTTGCCATCGGAGCAGGTGCTCCCGAAGGCGAGCCGGCCTCAGCTCCACGTCTGTCCCAGCAGTGGCCCCTGGCGTAGGCGGCCTCTGACACGGCTCCCAGCGATCCCCTCCTTCTGGGCTCTCACAGCTTTGTGTTTTTCCCTTTTGGCTGCGAGGCCCACTTAATGACTTGCAGCAGAAAGAATATGTCGGCAGCGATGGGGGAAAAGGTTGGGTTACAGAAGGACTGTGACTCCTGTCCGGTGCTGTCTCCATTCCTCCCGCTGGGGAAGCCAGCTGCCTGGGTGTGAGGCGGCCTTCGCGAGATGCCCATGTGGGTGCACTTGGAAGTGGGTCTTTGGAGGCCTGCCGACAGCTGGGTAAGTGACTCTGGAATCCGCTCAGCTCCCCAGTCAAGCCTTGAGCTGACCCCCACCAAGGCCGACGCCTTGATTGCCGTCTCATGGAAAACCTTGAGTTAGAACCAGCCAGTGAAGCCACTGGCAGATTCCTGACCCACAGAAATTGAGAGCTAATCATCATTTGTTATTTCCAGATGCTGGATTTCAGGGTGATTTGTCAGGCAGCCACGGATAATAGACACAGCCCTCCCCGACACGGGCAACACGCTCCCCGTCCCCGGAGCTGGGGAGGGAGGGGTTAACCGCAGAGCCCGGGGCCTCCAGGCTGGGAGCAAGGTCAATGTCTCCAGCTTGAGGGACAGTTCATCACGGAGTTATCTAGTGGCCCAGCCAACATTTGGGTCTGCTGCCGGCTGGGCCTCAGCTCTCCTGTGGTGCCTGTCAGAGCAGGGGCCCCGGAGGGGCCGGGGCAGCCTGGAAACGGATTCATTCACCGCCTGGCTTCCCTACATCTGCCCGTGATGCACCAGCTGCACATCCCCAATAGGGGTCAGTGCTGCCTCAGCTCCTGCATTGCGGCATCTTCCAGAGCCCATGGCCCCGGGGTCTGCTGTGTTGGGTCCAGAGAGAGGTGCCGAGGAGGCTACCCCAAGCCCCAGGGACGGCCAGTAACCACACACAACGTGTATGGAGCACCTCCTGGGTGATGGGCCCTTGTATTCACCATCTTGTTTCACCCTCCCGCGAACCCTGCCCAAGTGGGAATGCCTACGAGCCCCTCCCCTGCAGGTGAGGAAACCAAGGTCCGAGGTAGCTGGAGGGGGAAAGCACCTGCCGGTCTGTCTCCAGAGTGTGTCTGCCTCCTTGGTGGCCCCATCCTGAGGAAGAGGGATTTGTCGCCTTAGTGGTTAGGGGAGCTGCTTCAGAGGCTGAGGTGGGGCAGCCGAAGAGGCAGGGCCCCACCCTGATTCCAGCAAAAACAGCTCTCCTCTCCCAGGTTGTGCCATGAAAGGACCATGCAAAATTTCATTTGAAAAACAGTTACAAAAACCAAAGCAAACCAACCAGGTAGCACGGTGTTTCAGAATGGGTGGTCTGAACTGAGAATGTTCCGGTCCCAAGTCCCCACTTACCGTGTGACCTGGGGCGCTAATAATAGGCCCTGCCTCATGGGGACCCATGGAGGACTCCGCGAAGTCGAACAGGCAAAACCCTTAGCTCAATGCTGGGCGCGTAGCAAACGCTCTGTGTGGTGGGGTCGGCAAGGAAGGATTTGACTTTACAAATGGGGTCTGTGGTGTTCGGGAAAAAACCCATGACTTTAGGTAGTAGGGAGCCTTTAAAGGCTTTGAACAGAATGACCTCCCTTGAGTTTGTGCTTGTGGAGAAGCTCCTAGCCCAACACTCGCCAGACTCAGGAGACCTGTGTCCTCTGCCAGAGAACTTGAACTAGGAAGAGACGTCCGGTGGGGCAGGAGCAGGGGGAAGAGAAAGAGAAGTAACTGTTGTGGGTTTTCTCTGAAAGCAGAGCCTAGGAGGGGGGAGTGGACAGTAATAAGATTACGAACTGTTACACACGTTTCCCGGAGCCGTAAATCCTGGCTCGTTTTACCCAGTGTACCAAAGGGATTAAGCTGACAGAGCGAGGAGTCAGAGAGAAAGAAGACAAGCCACCTTCCAGGACTGACTGTGCAAAGAACTGAGGCCCAGCCCGGTCTGGTGAGGGACCTCTCAAACCTCTCACAATGAGCCTAAATTCTTTTCCCAACACCATCCTGTTCCTGCTTGAACCACCCTTCTGGAAATGCGGAGCTCACTCCCATATGGGGTAAGTAGCCTGTTCCCATAGGTTCATCTCTCAGTGCTCAGAAGAACTTCTTCTACAAACCTTCCCACCAGCGGCTTCATTCAATAATTCAGTAGCTTGTTGTATAGATACATACTCTTCTTTGTATCCAATAAAAATACCAAACTTGGTGGTCAATTTAAACAACATAGTTGCGGGTTATTTGGAAGTTTCTCTATACATAATTACCTTACTTTGAAAAGATGACTGTTTTGTTTCTTCTCCAAGTCTTACATCTTTTATTTCTTCTTCTTGCCTCACCACACTGGCTAAGACTGCCAGTGGTTGTTGAGTAAACGGGTGCAACCAGCATCCTTGCCTTGCCTCTGATCTCCAAAGGGAAAACTTGCAATATTTTACGATGTTAGCTGCAGACATAATCTTTACCAAATTATGGAAGTTCCCTTCTGTTCACAATTTCCCATTTGTTATTAGTTTAAAAAAATGTTTATTTATTTATTTTGAGAGAGAGAGAGAGAGAGAGAGAGAGTGCACACAAGCAGGGGAGGGGCAGAGAGAGAGGGAGAGAGAGAATCCCAAGCAGGCTCCACGCTGTCAGCATGGAACCTAACACAGAGCTTGATCCCATGAACCGTGAGATCATGACCTGAGCTGAAATCAAGAGTCAGATGCTCAACCGACTGAGCCACCCAGGTGCCCCCACCCTTTTTAAATTAGTTTTAAATCACGAATAAGTTAAGTTTTTATCAAGTTGTTTTCTGCATGTAGGTTTTCATCCTTGAATCAGTTTATGTGCTGAATTACCTTACTGGATTTTCTAATGTTAAATCAACCTTGTATGGCTGGGATTAGTCCATTTCAGTTGTGGTATCCTTTTGTGAGTTGATGAGTTTTTGTGGCTAACACTTTATCAGTGAGTTTTCATTTCTATATATGAGTAAAATTTTTCTTTCTTGCCATACTTTGTCCTGTTTGGGTATGCAGGTTATGTTAACCTCATAAAATGAACTGGAGATTATTCACTCTTTTTCTAGTCTCTGGAAGAGATTGTCAAAAGTGAAAATAGTTTCTTCTTTGAATGTTGGATAGGACTTGTCAATGGAGCCACCCAGAGCAGAAGTTTTCTATATGGAAAAGGATTTTAACAACTGGTTCAATGTCCTTAATTGTTAGAGAATTATGTAGCTTTTCTATTTTGTCTTGAGTCAAAATTGGTATGTCTTTCTAGGATGTTGTCTGTTTCATTTAAATTTTCAAACGTATTGACTCAAAGTTGCTCAAAACATCCTCTTTTTTTCTTCAAGGTTGGCAGTATCTGTAGTGATGTCTCACTTTTTATTCCTAAAATTGGGGAGCTTGGGGGGACCATTTGTGTTTTTCTCTAGACAAGTTTCATTCAGGATTTTGTCAATTTGACTGTCTTTTTCAAAGAACCAACTTTGACTTTGTTGGATTAGCTCTGTTTTAATCTTTGCTTTCTTATCTTATCAATTTCTGTTTTTGCCTTTACCATTTACTTCTTCCTACTTTTATTGGATTTGTTTTGATATTCTTTTTCCAACATCTTGGGGGGATGTTTATCAGTTTTCAGATTCTTTTCTTCTCTGACATATGCATGTTAGACTTTAAATTTCCCTCTACATACTGATTTACCCACACCTACAAATTTTGGCATGACTTTTCTTCATTATCAATTGATTAAAAATACTTTCTGGCTTCCTTTATCAGTTCTTCTTTTAACCCATGGGTTATTTAGAAGTATATTTAAATGTCCTGGCATATGGAGAATTTCTAAGTATCTCGTTATTGATTTACATCAGTTATAAGGAATAACTGTTTAGATAATATGCTCTATGTGGTTTTGGGTCTTTGAAATTTGGTGAGACTAGCTTTATAGCTCAGGTTATAGTCAAATTTTGTAAATTGTCTTATGTGTTTGAAAATAAGGTGTTGGATGCAGTTATTTATACACATCCATTAGGTCAAGTCTGCTCATCATGTTAGTTAAACCCTTTGAGTAAAGACTATAAATGCTCACTCCTACATGATTCTTCTCCTTTGGGGTGGATACAGGGAGACTACGCTTTTCTATACCCTTAGAGATAAGAGAGGCCATGCGACCAGCTTGAGCTTAAGCGCTATGAATGGAAGTGATATGTTTAACTTCCGAGCTAAGGCATTTAAGAGCCAGTGTGCTACCTCCATGTTTTTTCTCCCTTAAAAGCATCTGTGGAAACCACACACTGAGATGACAGAGGCATGGGTTGAGAGATGCCTGGATCCCTGGGTCGCCGCACAGAGGAGATCTGCCTGAAGAATTGCCTGATGGCTGCACTTTGTGTGAGTAAGAAATAAATCTTTGTTGTTTTTTGGTTACTGCTGCATAACCTATTCCTATCTGATATATACATCTTCTATATCCACACTGACTTTTTGCTTCCGTGTTCTGAGAATCAAATTCTGAGAGAGGTATAACGAATCTTCCATTATGACTTGGATTTGATTATTTCTAATAGTTCTGCCAATTTCTGTTTTGCACATTCTGAAACTGTCATTAGGTGCTTATAAAATTAAAATAGCTTATTAAAACATTTATAATTGTACAGCGTCCTTCTCATCTCTGGTAATACTTTTAGCAACAAAGCCTCTTTTATTTGATATTAATATAGTCATGGAACAATTCTTTTGCAAGCTATCTTTTATTCCACGCTTTTACTTTCAACCATTTTATGTCCTTATGCTTCCTGGTGGGAGGGGTGATGTGAGGAAAAGGCAATTTAGAATGAATTCCACATAACTTCCTTGAGTGCCTCTGTGTGCCAGTCACATGGCTGGGTTCTGAGTTCACAGAAGGGAACAAGATACAATTTCCTCTCTCCAAAAGGTTACAGTATAGTAGCAGAGATGAGATGGGTACTTAAACAATCATTTGAAACGTAATAAGTGCCAGATACTTGATATGTGCCTTATAAATCATCTCTGAGTGAATGATGGGAATCGCCACGAGAGTTCAGAGGAAAGGGAAATTACGTCTGATGGGAACGGGTCCAGACAATCTTTGTAATGGCATTTGAGTTGGGCCTTGGGAACCAGTTATTTTTAGACATTCAGAGAACTAGGAGAAGGTAAGGGCAATCCAGGCATGGGAGCAGCGCGAATAAAGGCATAGAGTATCTTTTTAGATTTAAACAGCTTTATCGAGATATAATTTATACACCATAAAGTTCATCCACTTAAAGGGTACAATTCAGTGGTTTTAAAGCGTATTTAAGAGTTGTGCAGCCATCACCGTAATCTAATTTGAGAACATTTTCATCCTCCTCAAAAAAGACAGTACTCATTTATCAGTGACTCCCTATACTCTTGACCCCTCTTCTTCCCCCGCTCACGCCCTGGGCCTAGGCAACCACTGATCTGCTTTCTGTTTATTTGTCTATTCTAGACATTTTGTATAGATGGAATCATACAGTACATAATCTCTTATGACTGGCTTCTTTCACTTAGCCTAAAGGGTACAAGGTTTATCCGTGCCGTATCATGTATCAGCACCATATCCCTCTTGGTTGCTGAATAATACTCCATTATATGAATGTCCCACATTGTCCGTTCGTGAGCTGATGAACATTTAGGTTATTTCTACTGTTTAGCCACTGGAATAACGCTGCTATATCTGTGTTCCGCTTTTGTGTGGACGTAAGTTTTTATTTTCTGACTCTAGTAGGAGGGGAATTGATGAGTCAAATGTCGACTATGTTTAACCTTTTGAGGAACTGTCAAACTGTTTTCCAAAGCTAGCTGCACCATTTTATGCTTCCAGCAGCAGCCTGGGAGGGCTCTGATCGCGCTACATCGTCGTCACACTTGTCATTATCTGTCTTGTTGGTCATAGCCATCTGTGGGTGTGAATTAGCATCTCTGTGATTTTGATTTTCAATTCCCAACGGCTAATGATGTTGAGCATCTTTTCATGCGCTTACTAACCATTTATAGATCTTCTTCCGAGACCTATTTAAATCCTTTGCCTATTTCTAAAGTGGGTCATTTGATTTTTTTAAGGTTGAGTTGTGAGGGTTCTTTATACATTCTGGATACTGGACCCTCGTGAGATCTATGACTTCAAAAGGTCCCCCAACTTACGTGGTGTCTTTTCACCCTCTTGCTGGTGTCCTTGGAAACACTAAAGTGTTAAATGTGTATGAAGCCCAGTCCCTCCGTTTTCTCTTTCATCACTTGTGGCTTTGGTGTTGTATCCGTCATTCTATTTTGTTAACCTAGGTGCTGGTCCCATGGGTGGGTGCTTGTGGGAACTCACCGGGTGGTTATGATTGGTGCACTTTTCTGCGCATGGCTGCAAGGCTTCCGTAAACAGGCTTTGTGAGGGGCTGATAATAACTGCAGCTTCCTCCACTGTGTCATCGTGAGGACTGGATGAGTGAATGCATGCACCGTGCATGGCATACGTAGGTTATTGTCAAATCTAGCTCTGCTCCTCATTCGGTGGGTGATCTTGGCCCCAAGTTGCCTCAGCTCATCAAGCCCCACTTTCCTCACCCATCACGTGGGTTAGTGCCACCCACCTCACCAGGGCCAGCAGGGGCCTCGAGATGCAGGATATAACATCGCCCAGCTTGAAGTTTGCCCCGAGGAGTTTGCCTCATGAAGGCTTGGATCAATAAAACAGGGACAAGGAAAAAGAACAACCAGAGTCATGGCCGAAGAGAGACAAACTGTCAGCACCGTGAGGGTCTGAGTGGCCACCAGGAGCCGGCCGTGGGCCCCTCAGAGTTTGCCAGAGCGGGGATGACCAGGCCTGGGAAGGAATGAAGGGTGGAGCTTGGCCTGGTGTTGCCAGGGTGCCTGGCTCTTTGGGGAGTGATCAGAGACCAGCCCTCCCGTTACCCCTCAGCCCCTCACAGTGGTTGCCCCTGTTTGAGTCCGTCTCTTCTGTGCCCAAACAATCTCTCCACCCACCTCCACTTTCCCTATGCTTGCCTTGCCCTGCAGGTCCCCACCAAGGAAGACTTCTCTGCCCTTCCCCCTTCACTGGACCACTCCCCCCCCTCCCCCATCCCAACTCCAACCGCCTGGGAGGCTGGAGGGAGCTTTTCTAAAGCATCAAGGAAGTCATTACCACCCACTGCTCACACCCCTCCGGGAGCAATGGCTGCTGGAGGATAAATCCTTCTCTGGTCTCAAGGGCAAGTGCAAGTTTTAAAGAGCTTGAAGCTTTTACATTGTATGTGTGTAGGAGAGGGGAGGGTCATTAAATATAACACACATATAGAAAAGTCATGCATAAGGGCACCTGGGTGGCTCAGTCGGTTAAGCGTCCGACTTCAGCTCAGGTCATGATCCCACGGTTTGTGAGTTCGAGCCCCGCGTCGGGCTCTGTGCTGACAGCTCTGAGCTTGGAGCCTGCTTTGATTCTGTGTCTCCCTCTCTCTCTGCCCCTCCCCACTTGTGCTAGCTCTCTCTCTCTCTTTCAAAAATAAACGTTAAAAAAAGTCACCCATGATAAGCGTACAGTACAATGAATTTCCCCCAGACTGAACACGCCCACGTAAAATGGCACCAAACTCCAGAATCAGACCATTACTGAAAGCAGACACCCACCCCTGTGTCCCTTCTAGTTATTACCCATCCCTTAATGCTAAGCACTTCTCACGTGATAGAGGAGTTTTGCCTGGTGTTGAACTTCACATGAATGAAATCATTCAGTGTGTATCTTGTGTCTGGCATCTTTTGCTTCACACGTCTGTGAGATTCAAGTGAGCCGTGACATGGGGCCGTACTTCGTGACTTCTCACCCCTACGCTACTCCTTAGAGCCACTACACCCCCATTTATGTATCTGTCGCCTTCATGTGGGGCTTTGAGGTTGTTTCCAGCATTGAGATATTATGAAAAACAATTAAAACGTTCTCGCACATGTCTTTTGGAGGGCACACAGGCTCATTTCCGTTAGGTAAACGTCCGGGAGAGGAATTACTGCCTCATCGGGAAAAATGAGCGTTCAGCTCAGAAGATACCGCAAAGAGGGGCGCCGGGGTGGCTCCATCGGTTGAGCGTCCAACTTCGGTTCAGGTCATGATGGCGCAGTTCGTGAGTTCGAACCCCGCGTCGGGCTCTGTGCTGACAGCTCAGAGCCTGGAGCCTGCTTCGGATTCTGTGTCTCCCTCTTTCTCTGCCTCTCCCCGGTTTGTGCTCTGTCTGTCTCTCTCTCTCTCTCAAAAGCAAATAAACATTAAAAAAGGGGGGGGTTGCCTGGGTGGCTCAGTCGGTTGAGCGTCCGACTTCGGCTCGGGTCATGATCTCACGATCTGTGAGTTTGAGCCCTGCGTCGGGCTCCGTGCTGACAGCTCAGAGCCTGGAGCCTGCTTCAGATTTTGTGTCTCGCTCTCTCTCTCTGCCCCTTCCCCGCTCATGCTCTGTCTCTATCTCAAAAATAAATAAACATAAAAAAAATATTTTTTAAAGAAAGAAAGAAAGAAGATACTGCAAATACTTTTCCAAAGTGGTCATACCAATTTCCACTGCTCTCCCAGTTACATAGGAAAGTTCTTGTTCCATATCTTCACG
Source organism: Lynx rufus (assembly GCF_022079265.1). NCBI lineage: Eukaryota > Metazoa > Chordata > Mammalia > Carnivora > Felidae > Lynx > Lynx rufus. Next base: position 21,592,090 of record NW_025814896.1, on the reverse strand, counting down.
GACACTGCATGTGTGTGTGTGTGTGTGTGTGTGTGTGTGTGTAGTGTAATGTATAGAGATATTATATACACATATAGCCTTTTTCACTTGAGCCATTCTGGTGAGTAGGCTGTGTTATCACATCGTAGTTTTCATTTTAACTTGAGGGGATGGTCTTTAAGAAAAAGAACATAAAATAGAATTTTGGACATAAAATTGGGTACCAAAGTGAACATTTATTAAGAATGGGAAAAGAAATCATAACAAATTTCTGGAGGCTTTCAAGCTTCAAATTCCTTTCTTCTGAGATTTTTTTGAGGCCGTTTCCCAGAAATGCTTAGATTAAAGTGCTTCCTGATAGCAACCTGGATCCCCTCCCTGCCTGGAGTGAACAACAGCTGCACAAGAACTTTTTGTGAACAAGGGTCCCGGAGCTTAGGCGTCACCCACTTCCTAGGAAATGGCCTCTGAGCCCTGCCCCTCTCCTACCCTTTCCCAGCCTGACTCCTCGTTAGGATCTAGGCTTAGGATCTCCTTAGGATCGTGTTAGCTTCTCAGGGGGCCTTCTCTGCCTTCATTTGGTGGGTCCACGTGATGAGACCGAGGACAACAGAGAGGGAGGCTAGCAGCAATCGCTGTGGCCCTGGCCTGCGTGGTTGACCTTAACTCCACCATTATCTAGCTGTATGACCTTGGACACGTCACACAACCTCTCTGGGCTTCAGTCTCCTCACCTGCAGAGCGGGGCAGGCCACGCGAGCTCCCACCTGTGGGACCCGGCAAGTTAATACGAGTAATGCACTCGAAAGGGCGCTCAGCACCCTTGTTCTAGGATCGTCAGGATGGCCCCATCATCATGAGCCTTAGTTCTCTCCTTCCGGCACGTCTCACCTCACACTGCCGATCGGCTTGAGTGCTCACAGGACACATCGATCTGCTGTGTCTCTAGTCCCAAGGGGGTACCTGGCACGTATTAGGGGCGACGAAGATGTTGAGTGACTGTCTCTCCTCTGTATCTCACAGCCATCCAGGTGTCTCCAGGCCACAGCCGCACCCAGGTTTCTCTTCACCCCTTCCCTGCAGGCAGCAGCCGCCCCTGCTCACCTGCAGCAGGCACTGATCGAATAAATGAGCCTCGGCCGCCTACCCTGGATCTCGCCTTTCTCAGGCACGAGGCCAGGGTTCCCGTTGGCTTTTGCGTCCACGGCCTTTTACAGTTTACAAGACCCGTTCCCTTCCATAACCACATCTCTGGGTTAGGCATCGACTGGGAGCCCCAGGGTGACAGAGAGGTCTGGAAAGAGTGGCTCCCTCAAAGTCACACAGCAAGAGAGAGGGGGGAGATGGGCCACGCAGCCAGGACTCTGGGGTGAGCTGCTCAGCATCGGTCCCAGGGCATCTCTCATCCCATCCAGTGAGCACTGCAGGCTGAGCGCACACTAGGCACTCAGGCTTGTTTAAAAGGAGTGGAAGGAGGACAGACGGCAGTTCCGTCACTGGCTCTGGGACCGTGGGCGTGACCCACCCGTGCCTCAGTTTCCCCATCTGTAAGTGGAGTTAACTTACCAAGTGCAGGCAGATCTGTCTCAACCGGCCTGGGTGATATTTCCCCTTGGTCCTTCTGTCTGTCTGTCTGTCTGTCTACTCCAGGATGGCTTTGGAGGGAGCTGGTGTGGAGTTAGAACTGACTAGTGGCATGGAGGGAACCTGGGATGTCCCCCCAGAGCCTCCGGTATCCTTCTTGACACAGAGCAGTGGCCCGGACCAATGTTTGGAGAAGCATCTCCTCTGTCATCTTTAAAGGATATTGATGGGGGGCGTCTGGGTGGCTCAGTCGGTCAAGCCTCTAGCTCTTGGTTTGGGCTCAGGTCACGATCACACGGTTTGTAGGTTCAAGCCCCGCATCAGGCTCTGCACCGACAGCGTGAAGTCTGCTTGGGATTCTCTTTCTCTGCCCCTCCCCTGCTGACTGACTCTCCCTCTCTCTCTCAAAATGAGTAAATAAAATAAAATAAAGGCTATTGATGAAGTGTGGCCTGCCGCTGGTGAGCTCAGATGATCTGCAAAGACCCCAGGGAACGGTTAAGGGGTTTACCAGCCTCTGGAAGACCCCGAACTCGAGCAGACATAATCTTGGACAACTGTTGTGAAAAGTGTGATAACATGCCCGAATCAATGGTACTGCACAACTCCGCTCCAACTCCCTCCTCTCCCCAGTGATAGCAGGAGCAACTGAGGCCCAGAGAGGGAAGAGATTTACCCAAGTTCATCCAGGCAGACCTCCCGAATCAGAATCATGTCTACGGTTCTGGGTCTCAGCCTTCTTTATTTTTTTTCCCCCTGCTCTTTATTATTTTTTTTTTTATATTTTATATGTGACAGAGAGAACGAGAGAGAGAACAAATGCGAGCAGGGGAGGGGCAGAGAGAGGGAGACAGAATCCAAACCAGGCTCCAGGCTCTGAGCTGTGAGCACAGAGCCCGACGTGGGGCTCCAGCTCACAAACCGTGAGATCATGACCTGAGCCGAAGTCGGACGCTCAACCGACTGAGCCACCCAGGCACCCCTCATTGTTCATTATTTTTAAAAATAGCTTGATGAAGGGATAATTCACACATCTTGCAATTCACTTTTTGTTAAAGTATATAACTCAGTGGCTTTTAGTAAAGACTTGTCCACCCATCACCACAATCAATTTTTCAAACTATAATTACTCCGAAAAAGAAACCCTGTAGGGGTCAACCCCCTCCCTCTCCCCCAGCCCCCACAGTCCCTCCATGCCCTCGGCCCCGGGCAACCACCAATCCGTTTTCCGTCTCCATACGTTTACCTATTCTGCACATCGTACATACGACCTGTGGTCTTTGTGACTGGCCTCTTGCACCGAGCCCAGTGTTTTTTCAAGTTTCATCCGTGTTGTAGCATGTTATGGGGACTCGGTTCCTTTCTATGGTCGAACAACAGTCCACCGTGTGGGGATACCACATTTTATTTATCCATTGATCAGTTGATGGGCGTTTGGGTTCTTTCCACTTTCTGGCTTATTGTGAACAAAGCAGCTGTAAACATTCATGCACAACTTCTTGCGTGGACATGTTTTCAGCTCTCTTGGGTATATACCAAGGAGGGGAATTGCTGGGTCCTGTGGTAACTCTGTGGTTATGAGCTCAGGCTTCTGGCTCTGGCTTTCTCAGACCTTGGGGGTGGGGGTGGGGGTGGTGACGGCGGGGAGGCTTGCCACTTCCAGTGTCCGGGGTCTGGGGACCAAGTCCTCCCTTCCACTTTTCAGAGTCTTCCGTAGGATGCATGGGAGAGCCAACTGGATTCGAACTCCTGCTCTGCCATCAACTTGCTAGGTCACCGAGTAAGCTATTTTACATCTCTCAATCAGTTTCCCCCTCTGGGAAACCGGATGGTAATCTCTATGGTCCATCCTGAGGATTAGCTGAGATCGTAAAAGCACAGCTTACGTCCACGCATTCAATACTCCCCTCGGCGGCTGAGGGGCCACGCACTGTTCATAGCAAAGGAGACACACAAGATCCCCGCCCCGACGGTCTTGTATTTACACACGAAGCATCTTGCTTAAGCCTCGCAATCGCCCCAGGAGGTATACCTACTGGCATCTCGTCTCCTGGAAAAAGAAAAAGAGAGAACTCAGGAGGCCAAGTCCCTTTTCTCCATCCCCCTTCGGACTTAATTTTAGAATCTTTGAGCACTGTGTTTTTTTGAACTTTTATCGAAGTAAGCCCTACATGCAAAAAGACCACCGGGGCGTGTGGATAGGTGAACGTACCTGTGTATGCGGCGCCCGGATGAAGGAAATCGAAACCCCATCCTCTCGCGCACCCCCGCCCCCATCGCGCTTGCGCTCTAGTCCAGCCTGCCCCACCAGGGAAAAGAGTTCCGCCCGTTCGTGAACTTCGTGTGAGCGCAGCTACGTAGCCCACGGTCTTTTGTGGTCGCTTCTTTTGCTCAACCTGAGGTCTGTGAGATTCATTGTATTGTTGGGTGTCGTTATAGATCCCCTGTCCTCAAGGCTGGGCGAACCGTCATTTTTTTTCATCGCTTCTGCTTTTAATGAGCCTCTTTGGGCTTTTCTTCTTGAAACAGAATTCCAGGCTTCACAGTCTCCCGGGCGTGTGTGTCTGTGTGTCTGCCCAGGCCTGTGGGGGAGGGAAGCGGGGAGGCCGGGAGAGGGTATGTGCTGACCCGTCCTGGCCCCAAGGTGCGTGTGATTCTAGGAGGCACCCGCCTGGCCCTCCTCCCGAGGCTCCTCCCTTTTGGACTCTCTCAAAGTTCTGTTATTCTCGGCTCAGCTTGAGGCCTGAGGGGTGAGCTGGCAGGCATCCAAGGTAAGCAAGAGCAGCTGGAGAGGAGAGGGACTTTTCGGGGTGGGAAGATGAACCCAATCAGATCCCCGCTGAGGGCCGTGGGGGCTCGTGTGGAGGGCTCTGCTGTATTCGTCCTGGAACACCGTGGGAAGGGAGGGTTTGGGTACAGATGAGGCCTCCTCTGGGCCAGGCTGTGTCCTGGGGAAGGCAGGCTGCCCGGGTTCAAGTCCCATCTCTGTGACCATAAAACCTGTAGAATGGGGGCAGCATCCGGTTGGGGCTGTTTGAGGAGGAAATAACTCCGTGCACATGAGGGTTCCTGACCCTGGAGTAGAGCTGGCTGTCAGGATTATAATGTGCTGGGAGCCAGCTGTTTTATGGGCACAATTTTACTGAGCCTGCATACTGCTCGGGAGAGCACACCCCCTCTCGTCCCCATTCAGCAGATAAGAAAGTGGAGACACGGAGAGGCCGAGAACCTGCCCGAAACCACACCGTGACATCCGTGGCAGAGTCAGGCTTCGATGCTGCGTCCGTCTGACTCCGGAACCCAGGCCTCCGACCCCAGGGCTATGAGCTGCCGCGGCGCGGTGCCCAGCATTGGACTGTAGGGACCCAGACTCATGCCTCCCCTGGTTTGGGGAGCCGGATCTCAGGATCATCGGCTTTGTCTGTTAAATGGGCCTACACGAACAGCAGGGCCTTCCTCCTTCCTGGGTTCGTGGCTAGTGAGCTCTCAGGGGTGGGACAGGCACGGGGGCCTGGTCGGGAGAGGCCTCTGAATCTGTTCAGCACCTGCCGGCTTTGCCGAGGCACCTTGCCTTTGCTTTTCAGGAGGGAGGCCCAGTCGACAGTCCCGAGTCCACTCGGTGGCCCCCTTGTAGGGAGCGTGCCCTGACTCTGCTCTTGGGGTGCTCCAGAACATGGGCCGGGCACTCGAACGGCTGTTCCTGACCCGGGCTGCCAAGTATTGCAAAAGCTACCTATGATACACCCCGGGGAACCAGAGGTTGAGGCCATTGGCCACAGTCCAGGAGGACTTCACAGAGGAGGCCTCCTTGGAGCAGGGTTCTGTAGGCTGATTAAGAGTTCCTTAGGCAGAGATGATGGTAAAGCTCTTCTTAGCAGAGGGAACAGCTGATAGGCATCAGCGGCTCCACTCCATCCCCACCCCCCACCCCCCCTGGCTTGGCCATCTGTTATCCGGTGGGGGCTGGAAGCCTGAACGTGTTATTTTCCAGAGCCCCTTGCCAGCAAGTTTCTGGATGGAATCTGCCAGCGGGGAGAAGGCAGGAGGACGAGAGATGCCAGCCTGCCTCTACCTCCCGCCACGGCCAGGCCGACTTGAGCGGACTTCACAGACTCCCATCAGTTCTACTGGTTCCAGGGCCGTGGTGAGAGCGCCTCCAGAAAGTAGGTGGTGAGCGCCCGCTTGGCTTGGGGGCCTCGGACTGTTCTGGATGGCAGCTGCCTTGTAACAGTCCGTCTCCCTTCTACTCTTCCTGCACTTCGGATGCCTTTGGAACCGATTTCCCTCATCCTCTCAGCCTGAAATAGCCCAGCGGTTTTCTGTGTTCTAGCTGGTCACTAATTGACAAAACGTTCAGGCCGTCTAGGCCGGAACAAGTTGTAGTTTTCAAGGGACAGAAGGAGTCAGTACCCAGAACGTGTGATGTCACGTTTTCATTCCGATTTCTCTTCTAGGCGCTTCCTGTGCGTTTCAACACGCGTCCCCTGGGGGCAGAGACCGTCGTCTATCGCTTCTTCAATCAACAAACATTTATTAGCGGCTGGTCAGTGGGGAATGAGATGGGTGACCAAGTTCCCGTACTTTCGGAATCACAGTCCAGAAGCCACCTGTGGCTCTCGAGAACCTGAAGCACAGCCAGTCGAAATTGAGCTGGGCTGTCCGTGTAAAATAGAAGCCACATTTCAAAGACTTACCGTGCAAATAAGAAGGTAAAATATCTCACGAATATTTTTCAGATTGATTACACGTTGGCACAATATTTCAGACATACTAGGTTAAATAAAATACACTATTGAGACAGATTTTACCTGATTCTTTTCACTCTTTTTAACGTGGCCACTAGAAAAATTTACGTTACATACATGGCTTGCGTTTGTGGCCCACATGACATTTCTCTTGGAAATAAGCACTGGTCCTACGGGAGCTGAGTTGAAATACATCGGTTTATCAATTCAGCATTCACTGGAGTCCATTTAAGAGATTGACTTCAGGGGCGCCTGGGTGGCTCGGTCGGTTAAGCGGCTGACTTCAGCTCAGGGCATGATCTCACAGTTTGTGAGTTCGAGCCCCGCGTGGGGCTCTGTGCTTTAGATTCTGTGTCTCCCTCTCTCTCTGCCCCTTTCCCACTCTCAGTCTGTCTCTCTCTCAAAAATAAACATTAAAAAAAGAGAGAGAGAGATAGACTTCAGATAGGATGGGGAGCGGGACAGATAGACCAACATGGAACCAAAATTCCCTGTGATGAATGTTTGAATTGGTTCATGTTCCAGGGTTCTGGGAGGCTGAGAAGAAATCTAAGAAGGCTTCACAGAAGAAGTGACTTTGGTGTTGAGCACTGTAGGATGAGTAGGAGTTTGCCAGATGGCTAAGGAAGAAGAAGGGCACCCCAGGCTCAGGGAATACCCATGCCAAAGCTAAGAGGTTGACAGGTGCACAGGGTCTTTTGAGGGCTTTGGGACGTTTATCGTGACCCAAACATGATTTGTTGGGAGAAGAAGCTAGAGACAGAGCCAAACTGGGTAGAACGTCGAATCCCCGTCAAGTTTAGACCTGGGGGGGAGGGGCCGAGGCCGAGGAAAGGTTCCTAGGCAGGAGGTGGCTGGTCGCAACGCGAGTGCCTTCACCTACCTCCCCTCCTCAAAAGTGTAAAAGAACCAGACCAGACCTTGTTTGAATGTGCAAAGTAAACTATTTTATTTCAGTGCTCAGTCTTTGTGGCTCAAAAGCATGTCTACTGCCTGCCTGGAACCCTAAAGTGTTTATAAAACCAAAGAGAATTAGAGGCACATTTGTGAGAACATAGATATGTCGGCTCATTTTGTGTTTCTTTCCTATGCAAAGCAGAAAGTTCCGTGTGCAACAGCATGACTTTCTCCAAGTCCCTCGCTGGGATTTTCCGGGCCCTGGGGGCTGTGACCGCGCCCCAGATAGAGAATTCTCCCTCGTTCCTCTTCCTGCCCAGTCACGTGGAGAGAGCGGGGGATAAAGTCAGAGATGACAGCTCATGGGCTCTTGGAGCTTCCTCAGGGCAGGGGCTGTACTCCTGGGCCCTAGCCCTGCCAAAAGGTGGCAGCTGAGATGCCAACCTTGTCGGTTAGTGACCAGCACAGGCAGCTAAGGCTCTCGTGAAGTCTAGGCATTGCAGCGTGCAGGCTCGTGGGTAGGACAGGGGCCCCTGGGGCTCTTTTCCCCAAAACTGTGGTCTGAAGGAAGGTGCCTGGGCACAGACGGGGGACCCAGGCAGGGCTGGGGGCGGGGAGGTGGTCATGGTCAGGGTTTCACACTCCGAGACATCTGGTGGCCTCGGGCTCCGGGGAGCCAGGGGGTAGGGCTTGCTATCATTTGCGAGGCTCGGTCCTATAAGGCTCCGGAATCTTGCACAGGAGCTGGTGCAGCCACTCCATCGCCCAGGGAGGCGCCTGAGGCCCAGAGAGGGAAGGCAGCGGCTGGCTGAACGTGGGGCTCAAACCTAGGACTCAGACCCCTCCAATCCTCCTCCCCACCTCACCCCAACTGCACCCTTTTGGATCAGGTCCCAAATGGTCCCTTTGATATTCTCAGGTCAGCGCTGGCACCGTGAACGGGAGGCCGGACTCAGAGTCAGAAGTCCTGGGCTCTGTCCCAGCGTCTTCCTACTCCCCAGCCTTGCAAATACCCCGCTGGTGCAGCGTGGGCCTCCTCCCTTCTCTGGACCCCAGTCTCTTGGTCAAGAAAGCAGCTCCCACTCGGTGATTTCCCGTGGTGATTAAATGGGTTGGGAGCCGCGTGAGCATCAGCCAGACGGGGCGTGCCCGGCACTTAGTAGGCGCCTCACGATGGCGGTGGGGGGGACTTTTGGGCCAGGCCTGCTGGGATGTAGAGGGAACTCGGGGCTGGCCTTTCCTGGGACTCCACCTGTGCCTGCTCTGGGTCTCCCCGAGGGCTCCTGGGGCCTGTGCGTCGTTTGGGATCTGGTCAGTGGGCACGGTCTCTCTTTCGCCTGCTCCAAGGGGCGCCGGAGTAAATCAAACAACAGGATGGGTAGTCAGTGGCTTTTCAGTGGCATCTGGGCTGCATAGGGAGGCATGGGTCCCCGCTCCTCCCCCACCCCAGGCCCAGGCAGCCAGTCTTGGCTCCCGCTGTGGAGGCACAGAACAATCTGCACAGGTAAAGGGAGGTGGGGAACCACAAGAGGAGGCAGGAATACATTCCGTTCCAAAGAGTCCCCGCAGACTCAGGTCTGGGGCCCAAGAAGGGGCAAATTTTGCTCATTAGCTTGGAACAAAAATCGGGGTCAAGCTGGGAGCTCTCAGCTGGCTGAGGTGGGGCCGGGCTCCCGGCCCCTAGGCGGGACCAACGATGACGTTCCTGAAGCCTTTCACGGCCTTCAGCTTGTCGCTCTCAAAGTTCACCACGAGCTTGTGGCGGCCCACGTGGAGTGGCAGCAGGTCCACCCTCACCTTGGCGTCCTCCCCCGCCTCCACGGGGTCCGGGCTGTGGAGGGAACGAGCAAGAGGGTGAGGACGGGGGGAGGGCCCGGGCTGGTCCCCGTGGCGGGGTCAGGCCAGGGATGACATGTGTCTACTGAGAACTTCGCACGGAGCCTCGTGCACGTAGAGCTTCATGCTGATGAGAATAAAACAGGCCCCACTCTCCTCTAAGAGCCTGGGCCATCTGCCTCTCGCGTGAAGAGGGGCCCGTGTGTGTGTGTGTGTGTGTGTGCGCGCGCGCTTGGGGGTAAGAGTGGGTATGCTCGGCGGGCCACACGTGTGAAAATGCACTGAGCTGTACGTACGTGATTTGTGTTATTCACTGCGTGTCAGTTACGTTGCACCAGAAAAGTAAAAATACAGTGTCTACGCTCACGTGCACATATGCAAATATGTCCCTATGAGGATTCACCCACAAGGGCACACGGGTACACATTCAAGGTGAATGGAGGACCCGTGTGTCCAGAGGCGGGCGCTTAGTGACTGAATGTGTTACCGGTTGAGGTTTGTGAAGACGCGGGCCTGGAAAGCAGCTAGAGGGGTGTGGGTGCTCAGAGAGGGTGCAGGGGTGGCAAGTGTCCCTAAGGGGGTTGGGAGTGGACACGCGGGTGTGTGGGAGATGAGAGGAGGGAGCTATAGGGCAGGGCGCCCCCCCCCTCCATTAGCACCTGCCCCGTGCTCCCAGGCCCCCAAGCTGGAGTGACCGGTCCTTACATCTCCACGACCTTCTGCTCCTCGGTCAGGCCGGCCCCCTCCACGGTGAAGATACAGTCTGACAGGGGCGTGGTGAGCGGGTTCCGCAGGGACACCTCAGCCACCAGCTTGCGTTTCTGCTTGGGCTCGCCCAGGATCTGGAAGAGGGTACAGGACAGGTGTCAGGGGCAGCACCGAGGGAGAGGGGCCCGGCGCCCCTCCAGGGCAGGCAGAGTCCCGGCTGGGCCATCTCTGCATTCGCTGCAATTTGGCTCCTTGTTTGATTGAGCTCTGGCATGATCACTCCCCGCCTCTGTGCCTCAGTTTCCTCATCTAGGAAACATGGATATTGGTACCTGCCCAGGTCTCCTTCACAGACCGGCAGCGAAGCTCCACACGACTTGGGGGGATATGTAAAGTGCCTCCCTTGTTCTAGGGTCTGTGCTTTTCCCTGCCCCACCAGGGCCCCGGGGCCTGGGGATCTTACCTTAGGAGTTTAGCTTTCAAGGGTCCACGGTTCTGAGATCCCTAAATCCCACCACCCTACCACTCTGGGATTCTAGGATTCATTTCTAGAAGTCTGAGTCCCAAATTCTTTTGGCTTCACGATGCTTTCCTTTGACGAAGTTAGGATTTGAGGAAGCCCGGGGCATCAGAGATCTTGAGATGGCAGGGGTGTGGCGTGTGCATGCGTGGGCGGCCTGTCCTGGGGCCCCGCCCATCCCCCCCACACCCTGCCCGGCCAAGCCCTTACCCGGATCTTGATTTCTGGATTCTCCAGATAGATGTCCCTCTCAGCTAGCAGGTAGCTGTTGACAGCCGGCTCAGTGAGGAGTCCCCGCACCTTGATGAGGTTTGACTCGGTCAGGCAGTCACAGTATTTCTCGTAGAGGATTCGAAGGGGAATGCTCTTCTCTGCAGGAGGGGACAGGGGACAGCACTCGTGACTGCTGAATCACGGCCCCCACCTCTCCGAGAGCATCTCCACAAGGCACAGAGAATGGAAAGAATGTGCTTGAGGCCACATAACTAGTGAACGAATGGGCAGATCCCCCCTTCCCCCACCTGCCCCGGCTGTGGGGTTCCCAGGGAGGAGCTGGGGCGGGGGGCGGTGCAGGCAGAACGGCTGGTAAGGAAAGTGTTGGAGCTCCAACGGGCCTGGGTTCTAATCTCGCCTCTGCGCCTTTGCTAACTGGCGACGCCGGGCACGTCGCTTCACCTCTCGGGACCTCAGTTTCCCTCCATGAACTTGGCGGGATTGCACCCATTTTACAGATGAAGAAACACTTGTGCCAGTAAGGAAGCCCCGGCTCAGCTCGGCCGCTGACTGGCTGTGTGAGCCCGGGGAGGTGACTTCCCCTCTCTGTTCCTCTTCTGTTCCCTGGGACAGCGGCACCGGCTGGGAGGAGCTAAGGGCAAAAGTCATTTCAGAGCAAAAGCCACCCAGTGATGACGAGATGAGGAAGAAGCCAGCTGGGCCAACGCCTCCCTCGGCAGCGAGGTGAAGTGTAGTTTCTAGCCCCATTTCTCTGACACCACTGAGGCACCAGGGCACTAGGGGTCGGCTTGTGGGAGGCAGACAAGAACAGTGCGAGGAGCACAGGGCTGAGAATCCACAGGCTGGTCCACTGAATGCTTGTCCTTTCTTTTTTTTTTTTTTTTTTTTAATTTTTTTTCAACTTTTTTTTTTTTTAATTTATTTTTGGGACAGAGAGAGACAGAGCATGAACGGGGGAGGGGCAGAGAGAGAAGGAGACACAGAATCGGAACCAGGCTCCAGGCTCCGAGCCGTCAGCCCAGAGCCTGACGCGGGGCTCGAACTCACGGACCGCGAGATCGTGACCTGGCTGAAGTCGGACGCTTAACCGACTGCGCCACCCAGGCGCCCCTGAATGCTTGTCCTTTCATCGCAGAGAACCGTGGCCATCCTTTTCCACTCCCCCTGTGAAAGGGCAGCGCTGGAGGGCCGGGCTTGGGGCTTGGGGCTCAGGGGAGCCCAGCCAACCTCTCCTCGCTGGCTGTCGCAGGGCCACGATGGGAGATGCCGCTGTCTCTGTTCCCGCCATCTGTCCCCTCCCTCCCCCACTAGGCTCCAGCCAGTCTCGGAACTTTTTATACTATTGCCTCATCAATTGCACATTGTTTTTCTCTCCGTCCACTCGCTTTATACTTCTCAACCTTTCTTGCTTAGGGGCACTTTACGTTCTGTGCGGCAAACCAGGGTCATGTACTATAAATAGAAGGTAACTGGCAAAAATGAATACAAGCCAAGTCATGCTTGTTCGGTTCCGGCTAGGTATTCTTTCTACTGAGGGCTCTGGCGGAGACCCGAGATGGGCGAGGGTGGGGGGGCGCTGGGCCCAGGAGCGCCGCTGAGACATTCCCTGCAGGGCATCCGTAGGACTGTGAGGGCCCGACAGACAACCACCTTCTCCCTGCCAGTTAAGGTCTAGGCTCCAGCGTGCCCCGCACCCCAGCTGCTCAATCCCAGGGTGGATCGGCCCCAACCTCTGAGCGGATGACGTGGGGGAAGAAACCCCAACCTTCTGCCAAAAAAGACAGAAAGGAGTGAAAATCCCTGGGTCAGAGCCTGGTGGAACTGACTGGAAATTCTGGAAAGGTATATGGGAAAGAAGGAAAACACTGCCCTCCAGGAACTTAGAGGACGTGGTCCCAACTGTTGACTTTTCCAGAAGGCTGAAGCTAGGGTGGGACCAGGGACCAGGGCCTTGGCCTTGGGCCAGATGATGGCTGAGAGAAGAAAACCTGTGTGGTCAGTCTCAGTCATTCCTTACATGACTTGCCCTGTTCTAGAAGGTACCTTGGGCGTGGTCACAGAGGCCACAGTGGCTGCACTCCCAGTGACCCACCTGGAGGGGAGAGGGGAGGAGAGAGAGGGCGGGTGGGGGCAGGAAGGGGAAGGGAGAGAAGCAATGCAAGGAGGCAAGGGTGGGGATGACTGGATTCTGTTCCCTGTCCTGTGTCTGGTTTCCTGTCCATTAATTAGCACATGGAAAGTCCCCAGATCTTATCATCAAAGAATAACAAGCAAGGCGGCCAAAGTGTGGGGTCACCAAAGCGGCTATCTCGGGCTGAGCTTGGCGTTGGAGGCCTTGGTCAGGCACCCTAGACTGGGCCTGCAGCCTGAGGGCAACACACAGGACCTCTCCCCTCCTCCCCCCCTCCGCCCCTCCCCGCTGCAGGCTGTGCCCCTCACGGAGCGGGAGGGTCTCCGAGGCGGGATGGACCGCTCTGTCGTGACCACATCCCCAGGATGATGAGAAACACCGACAGGCTTGGCTGAGCTCTGGAAGAACAATGCTCCAGGGGCCCAGATGGTAACTGGGAGGCAAAGGGTGACTCAATAGGAAGGAAGTTATTCTGACATCCCTGGCCCGGGCTGGAGTTCACCTCGTGCCATACATTCCAGGAAAGACACTTCCTGCCTTTCAAGCGGTTCCGAGCATGAGAAGAACCTGACGGGTGTACGTTCACACAGAGGGGCTGGCGCGACTCTTCAAACACCAGCCAGCCTTTGTGCGAGTGGGGAACTTGATGCCTGGAACGGAGAAGACAAACACCCAGGAGCCCACGGCCCATTGACAGGGTGGTGGGGACCAGAACTCGGGGGTCCTGGCCACGACACAGGGATGGACCCCTGCCCCCGACACTCGGGGCCCGGATGCAGAGGTGAGGGCTGGGTCCTTTGCATGCCATCAAGGCTGGCAGGGGCTCAGGACCCGCGGAGCCCGGCACTGAGGCCATCGTCTGGCACGGCAGGTGTTCGGGACAGACCCACAAGGCCTCTCTGCCTCCCCATGATCAGTTTTATACTTTCCAGGTATTTCCTGAGCACAGGGTCTCCTTCAGTCCTCACAGTGGCCCATCGGGAGGGACGTGTTACTGACCCCCTGACTGATGAGTATGATTGGAGGCACAGAGAGCATGCTCACCCTGTCCAAGCTTGTACATCTAGAAGGTGGGGGAGGCCAGGGGCAAAGCCAGGTCCGGCTGGCCTCGGAACATGTGTTTGGGCAGCCGTGAGTGTTGGGGCCCAGCTCCGGTGCCATTGGCTCTGCCCCTGAGGGCTTCACCCATTCTTAGGGACCCTGATAGATGGTCTGCTCTGGGCGTGAGTCTCCAGGAGTGCCCATGGGGGACCCAAGATAGAGAAGCCAGGAGGTGGCACTGTTTGGAGGGCCAACCCCCTGAACAAGCTGGCTGATAAAGAGGAGACCGGGAGGTGCTCTCAGGGGCCGTGGCACGGGCAGTACTGGAGGCCGAGGGAAGGAATTAGCTGGAAGCAGGCAGTAGAGAGTCCGGGAAAGCAGTCGAAGGTCACGTGAAGATGAGACGGGACAAAACAGTACAGTTGCTAAGAGCACGGGTTCAAGCCCCAGTCCTGTCACTCCCTAACCGTGTGGCCTCGGGAAAGCTGCTTCACCTCTCCGTGCTCAGTCTTCTCACCCGAAAAGTGCGGCAATGCGAGAAGCCACCTCCGATGAAGAATGAAATGGGTTGCTAGTTACAAAGTACTTGGGCAGGGCCTGACCCAGGGGAAGAAAACTGCACATGCCCAGCGCTCAGGATGCGACCTCGTGCCTTGGGGGTTGGTGGTCAGTAAGTGCTCCAGGAACACGGGGCCTTACCGGAGAAAGGCGCCAGGGAAAGGTTGAGCAGGTCCTTGGTGCCGCACTCAGGCCCCAGGATCCCGTTGTAGCTGACGGTGCGGGCACAGAGCAGGAGGCGGCAGGTGTGCTCCTCGGAGGTGTTGTTGGCGATGTAGGCGAAGACGTCGAAGTCGCTACCCATACTCATGCTCTGGCTCACGCGGATCCGCATGGCCATCCCGGTGTCCTCTTTATCAGTCAGCTTGTTCAGGTGGTTGGCCCTCTTGAAGGCCTCTCTCTCCTCTGGGGACCCTGTGAGGAGGGAGGAGAGAGCTCCATTAGAGCTGAAATAGGGACCAAGGATAAGGAGGCTGGCACAGGGCAGGCCGACGTTCAGGGTCCCGGGGACTCGGAGCAGCCGCAAGGAGCCCCTTGTCTACATTTCTGCGCCAGGAGGATGAAAGAGTATTTCATTTACTTCCCACAAGTAAACTCCTATACATCCCTCAAGACCCAGCCCCAAATCCTTATCCCCACCCCCCACCTCCTCCTCCAGGAAGCCTTCTCCGACCGCTCTTTCCGCAGGGTGAATGAATCACAACGGGTACCTATTGCCTATCATGCTTTTTAAAAAAAAAATTTTTTTTTAACGTTTCTTCATCTTTGAGAGACAGAGCGTGAGCAGGGAAGGGGCAGAGAGAGGGAGACACAGAATCCGAAGCAGGCTCCAGGCTCCTAGCTGTCAGCACAGAGCCCGACGCGGGGCTTGAACTCACAAACCGTGAGATGATGACCCGAGCCAAAGTCAGGCGCTCAACCGACGGAGCCACCCAGGCGCCCCTATCATGCTTTTCATTTAACGAAGTTGTTTTCTCTTTATGTACTTGCCCTCTTGAGCTGCTCAAAGACTAAGAGTGTATTTTACTTATCTTTTTGCCGTACCCAAAGCGTATGACAGTGCTCGGTGGGTAGTAAACAGTAATACAATGCAAACTTTCTCCCCTCCAAGTGTTGGCACAGGGATTACTTCTGCCTGAGATCTTTTCCCTCCCTTTCCCTACCTGCGGAGCTCCCCTTCTTGGTGCACTATTTACTCCCCCCCCCCGCCCCGTTCCTTTTAGGTTTGTCCCCAGTGTCGCTGGGTGCGTATCTATGTCTCCCACCCAACCATCGGCTCTAGACCTTTCAGAGACCAGGGAAAGCACCTTTTCCTTCTGTTTCGTCCCTTCCGGCTAAGGCATGGCCATTTATCACCCACACCCCCAGCCAGCCCTGGGAAGTCCGAGGGAGTCAGATGGAGGCAGGGGCAATGGTGTCTGTGACCTCTGTGAATACACCCTGTGCTTGGCACACAGTAGATGCTTAGAAAACATCTACTGTGTTGAACTGGCTGTTGGATGTGCTCAAAAGCAATTTTCAACATAAGCTGTGTTCTTTTTTTGCCACTACTGATTTAACATGAGATGCAGAAAGCAGTTTCATCTTTGTCTCTGACGGAAGCTCTCTAAGTTTCTCTTGCTCCATTTCTCTCTCCTTACCCATCTATTGTCACACTCACCTCCCCAGCCGTGTGTGAAATACTGCATGAATAAACACTACAGAGCTCCTGGCATCTCTCTTCCTTGGCCCTCTGGACTTTCGAGCCTCTCTGGGCCAGATATGTTGCAATTAAAAAAAAAAAAAAAGTGGGATTTGCCCATTTTCAGTTGTAGATGCCACTACGATAAATACTGTTAATAAACAGCACAGACGTCATTAATTTTGCTGTTCAGATGCATGCCTCTCCTACATAACTGTCATCCCTTCAGATTTATTTGAGTCAAACCAGCCAAAAAAGCCAGGCTTCAAAAACCAAATGGAATCCTTTTATGGAATACAGAATTCTTTTCCTAAATGAATAATCGTCTACCACTGTCTCCCAGGGTGATTCTTTCTTTTTTAAAGTTTTTTTTTTTGAATTTTGAGAGAGAGGGGGTACGAGGGGAGGGGCAGAGACAGAGGGGGACAGAGGATCCGAAGGGGGCTCTGCCCTGAGAGCAGTGAGCTCGACGCGGGGCTCAAACCCGTGAACCACAAGATCACGACCTGAGCCGAAGTCGGAGGCTCAACCGACTGAGCCACCCAGGCGCCCCCCGGTGTGCTTTTTTTTTTTTTAAGAAAAAAAGTAAAATGGAGAGTAACCCACAGGTCATTGTACACAGGCTGCCAAAGAAAACGCAGGTGCACGCACGTGTGCGCGTGCCCACGCAAGCCCGCTGGCTGGTGAAATGAGCTGCTTGTGTGCAAGGCGGTGCTGAAGGCTCCGAGGAGCGGGGCACCTACCCTCCGGGTACTTGTAGGTGTGGGTGATGTCCTGCCGCTCGTCACGGCCCACGCTCTTAGTGCTGATCTTCAGCCCCACGACCAGGGAGTGGTTGATGGACTTGTGCATGGACCCATCGTCCTGCCGGATCCAGTCCACCACGTCGGCATTGACCTCAGCAAAGACAAAAGGCGCGTCGTACTTGGTGCTCAGGTCGCCCTCCTTGATGGCACGGACCGGAACGGGCCCACAGCAGTATGTCCCTGTTTGGGGGGAGGAGGGGAGACGGTGGGCTGAGTGGGGGGAGGGGAGGCGGGGGGAGTGGCACCCTCTCAAACCTCCCCCATTTCAACCACATGTAGCAAAGAATCCCAAGACCACCCAGCCCTTTGACGCAGGGACTCCATTTCTGGGAAGGCGGCAGAGACTAAGAATGAAGAGTGGAGACTCTGGAGCCGGCCCGGCCTCTGGGGTTCAAATCTCAGCTGGTCTCTTGTTAGCTGTGTGACCTTGGGCAAGTTACTTCCCTTCCCTAAGCCTGTTTTATGTGCGGATATTTGTACCCAGCTAATGAGGATTTGCATATGCTAAATGCCATGTAAGGGTCTGATAAATAAAATAGAAGCGTGTCACCAGGCATCCCGAGGCGATGAGGGAGCCACACGGCAGAAGGCAGTGTGTCTGTCTTGCTTCCTGCCCGCGCAGAGACCTGTAGCCAGGGACCAACAACATTCTCGGGGAGGGCACGTTGACCGAATGAACAGGAGAGCCGGGTGTTTATCTCCGTGGGGTTTACAACTGCTTCTGACCGCTAGAGGCTGGGTAGCTACACCACAGTATATCCATTCGATGGAACGCAGCAATATCAATTTAAATCTAAAATCACCAAAAACTCTCTGATCGAGAAAGGCCGGCGATATACAGAGAAGTGATGGAACCAAGACAAAAGGCCACGTGCAGCCCGAGATCTTAATGCAGGGACCAAAGGACCCCCAAAGCGCTGCAAACAGAATTCAGAGGCCCGTGAACTTGGATGGGAAAAAATCACATCTTTATCTTCACTGAATTCTGATAACACTTCCTTCGATTGTGAAAGCAGACAAACCATCGTCTTAGATGCACTTATGACTTGTCAGCCATAAGGACCACAGATATTTCTATATCGCTTTATAGTTGTCATAGATAACTGGAAATATCACTTCTATGCATCTCTACCAGTACGTAATGGAACTTACTATCTCCACCCCTAGATCTTGTTATGTAAGGCATATATTATTATATCATAAATTTATTTTTAAAAAACGTTGATAACTCTGTCTCGGTGTAATTGCTTTCCTTTGTTACCCTGGGTAATATATTCTATGCATTTAAAAATATGCTTCTGAGAAAGGATCCATTTGGTTTCACCCGATTTTGCTGTGGCGTTCTGTCTCTCTTTCTCCCTCTTTCTTTCCCTGTCTCTGTCTCTCTCTCTCTCACACACACACACATACCCACGAGTATATAATAGGAAATTACTAGAAGCTGTGCGTGAACGTTAATGATACTTCCTCTGCGGGGGAAGAGGACAAAGATGCGATTTGATTTTTTTTTCTTTGTGCTTTTTCATAATCTCCGTTTGCCACAACGTGTGTGAATTACATACACGGTCAACGGAGGGCTCCCACCCTCGTGCGGGCGAGTCAGGGGTCTCTGGAATCAGCCACACTGGGGTTAGAACCGGCCAAGTGACTGTGGGGGAGTCCTCTCCAAGACTCAGTTTCCCCGCCTGGGGAAGGGGGCCACACCCACCCACCTTCGCTCTTCTCCTGGGGCGTGGGGTCGAGGGCCTGCCACCCCTCGTAGCCCGGCTGCAGGTCTGGCCTGCTCATCCATGACTCCACCCAGCAGTGGAAGTTCCTGTTGGGGAAACGAGGCGAACGTTGGCCAGGACTCAAACTCAAGACTTTCACTGTCACCTCCCACGGGCAGTCCACACTTGCCTGTCCCAAGCTGAACCCAGGGTGTCCCCGACACCCTTCTTTGCCTTTCCTCCCCTGGGCCCCAGCCAGGCGCTCGCTGCTACCCCGGAGTCACTGTCATCGCCCCCT
The DNA here is from genome assembly GCF_022079265.1 of Lynx rufus. Classification (NCBI taxonomy): domain Eukaryota; kingdom Metazoa; phylum Chordata; class Mammalia; order Carnivora; family Felidae; genus Lynx; species Lynx rufus. The sequence goes on along the minus strand of NW_025814896.1, from coordinate 21,573,363 downwards.
CCCACAATCCTCCGCTTTCGGTGGCTCCTCTAGTCCAGCCGATGGGACCTCCTCACTTCTCTGCTGTGCCTTCTTTTCCAGCCCAAGGGCTCTGCCCCGGTTCAGGCCTCATCCCTGTGCACCTGGAACACACCCCAGCCTCCTTCTGTCAGCTTCTCCGGTGTCATCTGTGTCCCTCTCCAAGTATGAAGACTTTGGTGACAACCTGTTGCACCTGTTGCCTTGGGAGGCAAGCCCAGACCCCCTAACCTGGCATTCCAGACTCCTGAAAACCCAATCCCCTGACACCTTTTCATGCACTTCGTGACTTTCCCTCCTCTTGGCCTTTGCTCCCGCTGGGGCCCTACCTGGAGAGCCCTCCCCAAGTCCTGTTCCCCCTTGTCCAAATACTGCTCAACTTTGAAACCCAATTCAAATGTGACCTCCTCCGAGAAGTCTTCCCGGCTTTCCATTCCGCGGGACCCTCCCCAGTGGGCTCTACCCCTGACCCTGGGCCCCAGCTCACCAGATCATCTCACTCTTGTCACCCTGGATCTCCCCAAACTCGTTGCGGAAGTACTCGATGAGCAGGTTGCTGTTCTGGTCGTGGGCCGAGTTATAGTTGGTCACCACTCGGGTGGGGATGCCGAGGCACCGCAGCACTAGGGTGGGAGGAGGACGTGATGGAGAGAGGGATTAGGCTCTGGAGACATCTGCCCTGCTTTGGGCCTCCACATGCCCATCTGTATCCCAGGCAGCATTGTACCCATTGTCTAGGTAGTAAGAGCGGGCGTCATCCCCTCGGCTGGATGGTGGTGCCACCTCGCCGGTCACCCCATGTCCGCTCTGACTCTTCACATCACAGCTAACAGAAGAAGACCCCAAAATGCAAGTCTGACATCAACACTCCCCTGCTAAGCCTTCGATGTCTCCCTATGGCCGCTGAGGTCAAGGCCAGACTTCGGGCTGCGGCCTTTGGCCGTACAAGGTTTGGCCCCTGACCGCCTCCTGCGCATTTCCCTCCAGTCACACTTGCTGTTCCTCCGGCACTCTCTACACTCCCGCCAGCCACAGGGCATTGGCATATGCTGCTCCCTCAGCCTGGGAGGCCACCCGCCAGGTTTAGATTGTTTCATTTGCATTCGTAGCAAGACTGGGGATCTATCATCATTCTCAATGTAAGGGCATGGGAGGGATTATGTAACTAGTCCTCTGAGGGCAGCGAGGGATCTGTCTTCCTTTAGGTGCCCAGACCCCAGGACAGGCCTGGCACAGACCATTTTGTCAAATGGATGAAGTGGAGACAGGAGAGGAGGAAGGGGGTAAGGGAAGGAGCAAAGGAACCGCGGAGATTCAGGGCAGGGAGCAAACAGTGAAGCAGGCAGAGGAGGGAACAAGGGTCGGGGTGGGGGGGGGTGGGGAGCAGGGAGAGGCTTCCATTCAAGCCCCAGCTGCTGTGGGCTGCGTGAGCCGAGACCAGTCCCCCCACCTCTCCGGGCCTTGTGTCCTCCTCTACGACACGGGGTTGGGGTACGCACGCAGGGCCGGCAGTCGCGTTGGGACACCGTCGGGGAAGAAGAGGGCCCTGTGCTCACGCCCAGGCACGGTTTACAGAGGTCGTAGTGGCGGGGGAGGGGCCAGGTTGCGGTGACAGGACAGCCGCTGGCCTCTGGCCAGAAAGGAAGCCAGGGGCACGATTCGTGCCTGAGCGGCGGGGTGCTCCTGACACATGGCATTTTGGGTGTCTTCTCACTCCCTCATTGTTTCCTGTGTTTTTTATGTGTTTTGTGAAAGTAACATATTCTCGGGGTGGGATAAAGAAAGTAAATATCTCTTTTAAAAAGTGAGGAAAGCCTTACTAAATGTAACCTGGGGGACTTTTGTCTTTTAGTCTTGATTGAGACCGAGTCTCTGAGATAGAGGGTGGGGGTGAGGGGGCAGGATGTGTGACCTTGGCTCTGTCGCCCTTGGCCCTCCATCAAGCCGGACAAGAGCTTCTGGGACGGCCCTGGACGCCGGCCAGGAGACACGAGGGCCCCTGGGAGGGGACAGAGGAAGGGCAGTGCTCATCCTCTGCCTCCAGCCTGGTTGCTTGTCCTGGGACCTGGGCAGTAGGCTCTTTGCTGCCCTTTGGCAGAGGCTGGTGTCCCAACCCCGGACCTTGCCCCGTCACCACATGACAGGCCTCAGAATACAGACCAGACGTGGGGGGAGGCCTGTCCCTGAGGAGCACGGCGCCACCGGTGTCCAAGAGACAGTGTCCCAAGAGGTCTCACCATCACGGTCTCAGGCCGCGAGGCTGCCCCAGAACCGAGGACCCCTGGTTTCAAGCCTGGCTGTGCTGCTCACCAGCTGTGTGACCTTGGGCAGCCACTTCCGGTCTCCGGGACTCCATTTCGTCCTCTACGGGGAGCTAATAAATAGCAGCTTTGGGGGAACGCTGTGGTGATTCAGAGAGACGGTGGGTGTGGGCAGTATCGTCTGCCCCGGTGCCCAGGGCAGAAGAGCACAGTGGTGCCCGTCCCTGCAAACGCCCAGCCAGTCACCGTTGGCTGACTCGTGGACATTCCAAAAATGCTCCGGGATCCAGCTGAGGAATCCCACCTTCCTCCACAAACCCGAGCCTGACCTGAACCAGTGACATCTGCCCGGGACCTAAGAGCTCTCTGTGAATTTGGTCAGTCACCATTGTGTCCCTTTTCTAGCTGAGGAAACAGGCTTGGAGACACCAGCTGTCTTGCCCCAGCCCACCCAGGACCCCTCCAGGGGCCGGAGGCAGAGCTGGGATTCCAAACAGGCAGCCCGACCCCAGGGGAGTCCCTGGGCCTCGCCCACCCCCCACCCGCCTGCAGCTCCCGGCAGAGGCCCCCGGGCCTGTGCACAAACGTAAGCCAGAACCGGTTTTCCCCGGTTCTGTCACAGGCCAGGCCTGGGAGAAGGCTGCAGGGACCCAGACTCAGGGTCCTCGCCTTGGGGAGAGAGGGGTCGAGCGCAAGATCCACAGCTAAGCCCTCCGGAGGTCACAGCCCAGGGGAGGGAGGTGTCTGCAAGGTGAGCTTGGGGGACCCAGGACATGGCTGGTGAGGTGTCTCCAGAAAACCCGTGGGCCCCTCAGAGGAAGGGGTCTGAGATTGCACAAGAAAAGGGAACGCATAGGTCCCAGGAGCTGGCAGTCACGGGTGGTGTGGCCGTGGAGAAGGGGGAGCAGGGACAGCCCAGCTGGGAGCCCGGGCCACACGGCCTCCAGATCGCTGGTGTGGAGGACAGCGCTGGGGCTCCCGGAGGCCCTTCTCTGGGCCTGGGGCCTGGTCCCGGAGTCAGAGAGGCTGGGAACCAGGACCCGCCTCTTAGATTTCCTGAGCCTAAGAAATGACAGCTGCACAGTAATTGTAGTGAGAAGAATACAGCAGGAGATAAATAATTACTCTGATGCATCTGAAATCATTTCACGCGCTTCGCACACGTTAACTCTTTCAATCCTCGCAGTGGCCCCAGGATAAAGGCACTGTTGTTCCGTCGCGTGTGGCAGAGCTGAGGCTCAGAGAAGGTCGTGATTGTCCGGGGACACAGCGGGTAGAGCGGAGCTGGGATGTGAATTCAGGCCATGGATCCAACGTCTGTGTTTCTAATTGGTTCAGGCTACTCATCCACTCCCATACGGACCATCATCAACCCAGAACCACCTTCAGCATTTTCTGGGCTCGAATTTTTAAGATTTCTTACAGATTCATTTTACTTCTTGGGTTTACGTTGCTTTGTCCTTCCTCGTCTGCATTTTACAAAGTGCCTTCTCTTTCTTGACATTGATATCGCTGTTATTGTCAAGCTACTAACAGCTAATATTTACTGAGAGCTGCCCTAGGCCGAATTCTCTGCTGAGCAGCTTTATATCAACTCCCGTAGGAGATGGGTCCTATTACCCCCGTTTTACAGATGAGGACACTGAGGTTCAGAAAGAAGTCATTTGCTCAAGGTCACAGAGCAGGCGACTGTCACTGGGGATATTTAATTCGGGTGTGCTCCAAAGCCCGCGTCGTCAACCCTGAGCCCGGGCTGCCTCCCAAATGACATCCCTTGGTCCCAATGACCACCTGAGGGCTAGTTGTTGGACAAAGGACCGGAGAGGGGCAGCTGCTGACTCCAGGCCACACGGCACATTGGTGGTGTTGGAGGCAGAAGCAGGACCGGAACTGGGGGCTGCTGATTCCCACTGGAGAGCAATCCCTGGCCCCCTCCCGGCGCCGGTTCCAGGCCCTGCCCCCATCCAGCGTGCAGCTCACCCGTGCAGGCCACAGCCGCGAAGACCCAGCACTGGCCGTACTTGACACGCTGGCAGCCGGAGCTCTTCCAGCGCCGCAGAATGTCCACACTGCCGATCCAGAACATGGGGCTGATGCCGTCCCCGTAGTTGTTGTCCCAGCGCCCCAGCAGCACGCCCTGGTCATCGTTGCAGTTGACCTACAACCAGCGGGGGCATGGGAGGGACTGAGCCTGGGAAGCAGGTGCTGTGAGTTCAGTGCGTGGGGAAAGGCAGGGAAGGGAGTTTAGGATGAGGGAACAGCCCATGCAAAGATACCAAGGTATGACAGGCAGGCCGGTATGTGGGAGACGGTTGGGGCCGGAGCCCCAGGTGGGAGAGAGAGAAGGGGAAGGGAGGAGGTGGAGAGGGGTCGAGGTTACGAAGGTGACGCTGGAGATGTGAACTTGTCCGTGGGGTGGCAGGAAGGTGATAAGAGGTGATCTGAGTTTTACGAAGACCCTCTCTGGCCCCTGCCCGGATTGTGTCATTCCTCCCAAACTCTGTTGCCTTGGGAATAACATCCAGCTTCCCAACCGGGGTCCGTGAGGTCTGCGTGGTCTAACCCCTGCCCACGTCGGGCACGCCGCACCCCCTTGCTCACTCCACTCCGGCAGCACCAGCCTCCTTTTTGCTCCTCGAACCTGCCGAAGTTTTTCCCTCCTCAGGGCCTTGGCACAAACTGCCCCCGGCCTGGGATGTTCGTCTCCGAGTTCCTATATCAGCTGAAGGATCACCACTTAGGGAGGCCTCCACAGCTCCTCCCCGAAGTTGGACTCCGCAGTTAGACCCCCTCACACCCTCTGGCTTCCTTCAGTACGTGCGTTATCGCCTACGATTGTGCCCTCGTTCACTTGACATTTCTGTTAATGTCTCTGTTAATGACACTTCTGTCTCCTCCCACCCACCCACTAGAACATAAGCTCCATGAACTTAGAGACCATACGTGGCTTATACCCGGCTGTTTCCCCAGTGCCTAGGACACAGGTGGCACTTGGTAACTATTTGCTGACTGAGTGAATGAATGAATGAATGAGTGAGTTAGGGACCACACGACATTACCCTTATTGGTGTAAATCCTGCCTTTCCAAATACACGCACTCTTAGCTGAGAGTCCCCCTACCGAGCCCAGTGTGGAGCGCAGCCTCCATATCACAGGAAGGGAGGAGTCCGCTGGGGCCCATCGTGGGCCTCGACCCCGGGGCGGGCCAGCCACTCACTCACCATGCCGCTCACCACACGGCCCACGTAGACGGGACTGCTGCGGCGGGAGCAGTCGCGGCCGGCATCCCTCAGGAACTTGGGGTTCATGTCCAGGAGCGTCAAGCAGATGTCCAGGATCCCGTCTTCAAACTGTGTTGTAGGAAACAAGAGGAGGATGAGGGAAATGAGAAGTCACCTCCTCCGGGAAGCCTGCCTTGAAGATCTGCAGCTCTACGTCCTCTCTGGTCCACCTCTCGCACTAGAGAGGTCCAGGCTGGGTCTGCCACATCTCTGCGATGCCGGCTTTGTCTGGCCCGGGACGGGGTGGGGTGGGACAGTGACAAAGTGTGAGAAAGAGGAAGGGGATGCGCCTGCGTTCAGAGCCTGGCTAGGGGGGTCCTGGGGATTTGGACTAGAAACTACAGTGTCCCTGGAGCGTCCCTCTCCTCAGAGTCACCTCAGGCCCTGCCACCGCCCCTTTCCCATCTCTGCTCTGCCAAATATCCCACTTCCCCTAAGGCCTGACTCACCCTGCAGAGCTGATGAGATTCCTCTCCTGCCCCCACCCCACCCCCACACACTGCTCTGATTGGAACTGAGGTCAATTATATATATAAATCTAGTCTTATGACTCCCGTTTCCACTGCACCCAGGATAAAATTTAGACTTTCCCTGTGAGCTGCAAGGCCCTTCACAATCCGGGCCACACCCCATCTCTGACCTCTTATCACCACTCTCACCCACTCTCATTGCCCCAGGGCCTTTGCACTTACTATTTCCTTTGCTTGGAATGTTCTTCCTGCTACTCTCTGTATGGCTCACACCTTCTCATCCTCATTGTCGTTGTTAAAAGTAGGATCCTCCCTCCTTGTCTCATTACACCACACCACCTAGTCTGACAAGTCCAAAGGCAACCTGGCCCCTCCTCCCCATCTCTGTGGTCTTGCCCCAAAGCAGACTTTATCTCAGGCCTCCCTCCATGCTGCAGAACAGCTTCCCCATGGCTCTGAGCCCCTTTGTGGCTCCCTAGTGCCATCAGCCTGACATTCACAACCCGGACACTGCTGACTTTTCTCTCTTCATCTCTTGGGGCTCCTTCGCACATACAGTGCTCCCCAAGGCTACAAAATTCTTCTTAAGCATGACTCTTCTGAGCTTTTGCTCAGGCACTTCCCCTTGCTTAGTAGACCGCATTTCCGCCTCCTCCAAAGCCCAGCTCAGACCTTGCCCTATTTCAGGAATCTCCCTGATCCCCACAGGCAATTTATTCACTTCCTTTCTCTAGGTCTTATCATCCCGGATTGTGATGGCTTCCCGAAGATTCACAAGGGCTGTGTCCAGTGGCTCAACACAAGCCTAGACCCAAAACAGGAACTCAGGGGATGAAAGGAAGGACTTGGCTTTGTTCTGTTGGTCAGGGTAAAATACAGAGCCCTGGGAAAGAAAAGCCAATTTACTCTTTGATGTATGTTATGTATCCCGGTCATGCCACCATTTCATGTACATCTCACAGCAGACTACAGGTTCCTGGGCAGATATGCTTACAACCATTATCCCCAATATTCAGATGGGGAAACTGAGGTCAGAGCTCCAGAGCACACAGAGAAGACTTCTCTGTGGCCCCAGGGCAGGACTCTGGAGGCCCAAATATGGAAACCCCACCCCAGGGGCTGTTGGAAAAAGTCTCAAGGTGAATCCCATGTCAGAAGGCCAACAGCCCCTAACACACCAGGAGGTTGAAGGGCCAGGAGTGGGAGGACTCTTGCTTCATGAGGTTTCTCAGCAACGTCTCAAGAACTTTCATGGGAGGCTGGATGGCAGAGGAAATAAGACGACTAGTTTGAACCACCAGCCTGGGATGACCTGCTGGAAGGTGAGGAACCACATGGAACAGGGATGAGCCATCTAGCTGAGGTCAGCCCAGCCCAGCCTAGACAGCTAGGCTCTGGTTGACCCATGAATTTGTAAGAAATAATAAATGGTTGTTGTTAAGTTGTAAACGTGTTGTTAAGTGTGTACATTTCAGGCTTGTTTGTTATTCAGCAGCAGCTGACTGATACAACTAGTGGTTCACAAAGTATGACCACTGGTCAGCAGCATCAGCATCATCTGCGATCTAGTTGGAAATGCGAATTCTCAGCCCGCACCCAGCCCTACTGAATCAGAAACTAAGGGTGGGGACTCAGTGATCTGTGTTTTAACACACTTTTCTGGTGATTTCTAATGTACGCTCAAGTTTGAAAACCACTGATCGAGACGATGGTTTAAAGCCTCCTCTCGGGACTTACTTAGCACATAGTAAGCATTTTTATTACTTAGTTATATGGCCTTGAATGTTCCCTTTCTCCCTCCTGGAGCACCGACCGGCCCCACAATTCCCAAAGGCTCTCCTGATTCTTTCCCCACCTTGAATCTGGGGCTGCCATTCCCACGGTGGGTAGGGCAACCCTTTGCCGTACGATCTCGGGCTTGGCCTGGGCCCTCTCTGAGCCTCCAGCCATTTCGGGGCCCTTGAATCCCTGACAGCCTGTGGTCACAACCCCGAGACCAGCTCCCACCTCTGAAGCTTTCAGCGCCTCAGGCCCAGGGCCCAGCACACAGTGGGCCTGTAGCGGTGGAAAAGGCAGCGTGCGGCCCTACCTGCCCAAAGTTCCAGGGTACGTTCTTGATGAACTTGGCCGAGCCCTGGTAGATGAAGCCATGCTGAGTGAGGATGTACTCGTGCCGCTCCTCATCCGAGTCCAGGTACACAGCATCCCCTGGGGATGGGAAAGAAGGGGCCTCAGCTCTGGGTCTGGCAGGGCACAGGGTCACCACAGATAGGGCAGCCAGGCACCGTAACATGGAATGCAGATCTGGGAGGTGTTTTGCAAGCTAAAGCCCTCAGCCGGTGTGAGCAGGAGCGTAATTCAAGGCAGAGAGAAAGCCCACTAGGGTCACCGAGGCTCAGGGGAGTCGGGATCCTGTCCGTCTCGAGGGGGTCCGGGAGGGCCATCTGGAACAGGTGACCTCTGAATGCCGCCTTGATGAAGGACTAAGATTTAGATACTTGGAGCCTGGCGGGATGACATTCTAAGCAGAGGACCAGAGACAGCAAAGGTGCGGCTGCCAGGAAATGCCTGGAACTCAGTGGCCTGTGGCTGATGACCGCAGAGAAGAGGGCTGCGGCAGTCGGGGCCAGAGGGCAGGAGCCGTAAAGGTCAAGTTGGCCTTTACCTTCGCCACTTCACAGGTGAAGAAACTGAGGCTGGGGAGAGGAAATCCAGGGCCACGTCATGACTTTGGTGGGCCCTGGGCATCTTTGCTTCTGTGGGCCCCTTCCTCCGTAAGAAAAAAAAATTTTAAATATACTTTATGACTGCATTGGTACCATGACAAATATATTAATATCACATGTCAAAACACATCCTCTGACCTAAACATTCATTTTTTTTCTCATGATTTTAAAAGAAATTAAAATATTTTTGGGGTGCCTGGGTGGCTCAGTCGGTTAAGCATCCGACTTCGGCTCAGGTCACGATCTCGCGGTCCGTGAGTTCGAGCCCCGCGTCGGGCTCTGTGCTGACCGCTCGGAGCCTGGAGCCTGTTTCGGATACTGTGTCTTCCTCTCTCTCTGACCCTCCCCCGTTCATGCTGTCTCTCCCTGTCTCAAAAATAAATAAACGTTAAAAAAAAAATATTTGTAAGGGTCCCTAAAAATATGGTGGCCCTGGCCCGGAATGCAGAGGCTCAGGCCCCTTGGGTCCCCGGGCGCTGTCTGGCCCACCCGCAAACCCCCTCTTATTGCACGGAGGAAAGCAAATGAGAAAGTGGCCGAGTATTTTTTGCCTTGTATATCCTGCACTGTTGGCTCCCGGGACTGCAATAAAAATAGCCTTACAGTAAATGAAGTAGGTAGTGGTAAGTCAGCAGATAGGTTGGGAGAACGAAAGAGAAAGAAAAACCCAGGGTGTTTCGTCACTGTGGGGAGAGTGTCAGTAATGTCAGCTCGGCCCCACCCTGGCTCGGCAGGCAAGGACCGTGCCCTCCTCGCAGCTCTGCTGGTCAAGGTGGGGATGAGAACCCCACCCCCGCCCCCCACCTCCCCAACCATCCCCCCCCCTCGGGGATAGGAGGCTCGGGTTCCAGAAACAGGCCCCAGAGGGACAGCAATTTTCCTATCCCACCCACACCCACACCTCCACTGAGCCCAACTTCCTGCCTCAGCATCATCAGCTCCAACTGTCCCCCTCCGGGCTCCCGCCCTGGGATGTGGGTCACTTTAGTCACTGTGCTGCTTGGCTGACAGCCACCCCAATCCGCGGGGCGGGGATGGGGCGGGGCTGGAGGAAAGGCCAAAGGAAGGGGACATCCCCGGAACTCCGCTCCCTGTTCCCTGAACTTTTTGAGACCCTGCAGTGTCGACGAGTGGGGGACACTGGCGTCTTCCTGCTCCACGGGCAGGGCTGGCGACTAGCCGTAAGCTTTGCAGATTGGTGAGATCAAAACACATCTCCAGTGCGGTCCAGAGAAGCCACTTCTGTCCCAAGGCACCATGTCATGTGGCCCCAGGGCATGTGAGCAAGGATGAGCGATCTTCCCTGTGAGGACCTCCCGGGGACGACCTCATGTCCCTGGGTGGAGGGCCAGATCAATACACTGTCCTCACTGGCAAGATGTGGAACATTCTGAGCTCTTAAGAAGAAAAAGCAGATGGATGCACAATGATGGGGAAAAATCCTCAGGATGTACGGTAGAGGGGAAAAATGGAATAAGTTGTAGGTTGATGTATACTGTGGGATCCTTTTATGTTTAAGAGAAACCCATTAACGCAGCGATGTCTCCAGGCACATGCACTCGAATCTAAGGAGAGGAGCCCCCCAAGACAGCTAATAATGGTGCTCCCCAAGGAGGAGAGTCAACACGGGGGCCGTTTCCCTGTAATGCTTAAAGCTTATGTGAAGCGGATGTTCTCCTGTCTTACTGTTATACTAAAAATAAAAGCCGGAGTCCCTGGGTGGCTCAGTAGGTTGAGCGCCTGACTTTTGATTTCAGTTCACGTCATGACCTCACGGTTCATGGGTTTGAGCCCCGCATCGGGGTCCGCACTCACAGCGCGGAGCCTGCTTGGAATTCTCCGTCTCCCTGTCTCTCTGCCCCTCCCCTGCTCGTCCCCTCTCTCTCCAAGTAAATAAGCTTAAAAAAAAAAAAAAATGAAAGCCAAGATATGTAAAAGAGAAAATAAAAAACCTTTCCCCTCAAACGTGTTATAAAATGTCCCAAAATGGTGAAGAAAAAAATAAAAGCAGTGGTCCAGTAAGGAACTGGTCGTCTGATGCTGGAGAGGCTGGAATGTGTGGCTGGACCCCAGCGTCGAGGAGGGACTCCCCATTCCCAGGCCTGCCCACAAGGCATCTCTCTCGGCCGTGCTGTGCAGGAGCAAGAAAGAAATGGATCTGACTGCCCTGTCGGTCAGATGGGGAAACTGAGGCCCGGGAAGGGATGTGGCAGCCCCCGCCTCCCCCTTCCTCCTCGAGCCAGCCTCCTTTCTTCTGAGCTGTCCCCTGCAACTTGCTAGTTTTGTCCAGCATTGCCCACTTACTTACTTAGAGGACCCTTCAAAAGCCACTTGACCTCTCTGAGCCTGCTTCCTGTCTGGGAATCGAGGACACTAACAATCTCCCCCTTGGGATTACTGAGAGGAGGAATTGAGGGAGCGTACAAAGAGGCGCGTAGGTAACCGAACTGCTCCTGCCCGCCTCTCCTGGCTACCCTACCCCTCCACCTCCCTCAGGTTCCCCTCCCCAGGCCTGTCTGGGGAGATTTCAAACAGAGCCCCACGAAACACCACCAGACGTGGAGCCATGGCCCTGGGCCTCCCCTGGGCACCGCATTCCCGAATGGGGCTCTGAACCCGAGACGCGTCTGTGCCCCGGCACAGTACCGTGGGAACACATGAGTTCCGGCACAGGGTGAGGTCCCTTGGTAGCTGTGTGGCCTTGGGCAAGTCATTTTGTGTCCGAGTGCCTGTCTTTTCCTCCATAAGTAGGGATAATAATAAGAGTACTCACATAGCAAGGTTTTGGCGAGGCCGGAGCTCGGCACGGCGCTGAGGGGGTTTCGCTCAACCTGCTTTGATGTCTCTTCTGCCCCACTGCCCCCACCCTCAGCGGCCCCCGTGGGTGGGCCCGGCCCTGCCCGTCTCCGCACCCTGCCGACGGATCGTATGGCTCACCTGGGCACCAGGGGTTGAAGAGCAGGATGAAGTGGCCCAGCACGAAGCTGGAGCCCTGGTAGCCGGTGGAGGCCTCCAGGCTGAGGCGGTACAGGCCGATGGGGGCGTTAGGCGGGGTGCTGAGCTGCAGCGAGAGGGCACTGTCCTGCTGGCCCACCACCTCGGCCGTCCAGGCACCTTCCTCCACGGCATCGGACAGCGGGAAGCGGGCCCGGGTGCCGGCCTCCTCGCTGGGGGCTGGGCCTGACAGAGGAGAAGCAGTGGCCGTGAGCCGGACGTGGGCAGGGAGGGACGGCGGCAGACCCGGCGGCGGCCGGCACACGCCGGGGGTCCCACGGGCCTGGGTCGGAGGCCGAGGTGCGCTGCCGACCGTTGAGGGAACTTTGGCGAGAGGTTTCACCTCCCTGAGCCTGGGTTTCCTCGTCTGTAAAGCGAGGGTCAGACCCCGACCTCACAGGGCGCTTTTGCAAGAGCATGCGACAGGTCTCGCGCCCACAGCAGGTTCCCAACCGGACAGATGTCTCCCGGGGGAGGGGACCGCTCAACCTGGGGCAGGGCCTCCGTCGCGCTGCCCGGGCTGGCGTGACTTTGCACGCCCTTTCTCTGGGCTCAGTTTGTCCATCTGTAGCACCAATGAATGCTCCATTTCCTCCTAAATCCTTTACCTGCAAGGGTCCAGCTCTTCCTTTCAGAAGAAGAAGCCCAGACTTTGAGTAGGATAAGACCTTGGTCCTCTGATGCCCCACAGGAACCCGTCTGGGAGGCCCCTTGCTGGTAGGTGCTGGCCCATACAGCCTCTAGGTATCTGTCTCCCCAGGGCCCCCTCCGGCTTTTGGCCTCTGTATCTTCAAAGGCAGTTCCAAGGAGGTAGTTATAACCACCGCCCCCCACCGCCTGCTTTCCCTGAGACCGCTTGTACAGATGGGAAAACTGAGGCTCAGAGAGGAGGGGGTCTCCCGAGGATATCGTAGGGGTCTGGGGCAACGTCAGCATCCGAGCCCAGTTCTCCAGGCTCTGGGCTGTCCTCCACGGCGCCTCTCATTCCTGTGGTCTCTTGTGAGGGGTCTGGAAGCTTCAGTGAGATAGGGAGCCTGCTTTTCCTGGTGCGGGGAGGGCCCTGCCTGTGCAGGCAGGTTTGAGTCATGGGAGGGCGAGGAGGGGCTGGTCATCTTTTCTGGACTTGGGTGGCCGAGAGGAGAAACAGAACCTTCTCTGCCTGGTTGGGCGGCTGCCCGGGAAAGTTTATTTTTATCCTTTCATCTCCCTCCCTGTAGCTCTGCCCACCTGCTGTTAACAATATGGGGGCTTGTTCACGGAGGGGCTCCCTCCCAGCACCCTGCCTCCTCCTACCCACCCGACAGCCCCGGCCACACCCGAGCCCAAATATAACCATGAGCTAACAGGCATGACACAGGCCTCCGAGGCCCTGACTGGGTGCCAGGAGTCAGCTATAAGCCTGAGAAGTCAGGCAGCACAGGGCCCCAAGAGCCAGCCTGGGTCTGGTCCCCCTTCTCAGGTTCTGAGCGCTCCGTGAGCTGGGGCTAAATCACCAGGCCTCTCTGATCTGCAATTTTCTCATCCAGGAAGAAAACAGGCTTGGACCACATGCCTGAGGAGGGTCGATCCTGTGTCTGAAACTGGCTCTGTGACCTCGGACAAGCTACTTAGCTTCCTTGGGCCTCGGTGTCCTCATCTGTAAAATGGGGTCAATTACAGTATACCTAGCTCCTCGTAAGGTCATTGTAAAGCCTAAAGCAGTTGAGGTACATCGCATGGTGCCTGGCACACAGTAAGTGCTCAATAAATGATAGCTCTGGTTTATTATTGTCACTCTCACTTCCTAGCCCGGTTTGGAGGACCGGCAAAGGACTTCTCAGGAAGCGTTCAAAACAGTGACCAGTGCAGTAATTGTGCAGTAAATGTGAGCATTCCTCAGTGTTATTAAAAGTCAGAATCCCCAGGCCAAACAACAGATTTTGAGGACTGGGGCGGAATGTAGAAATTGTCTTGTTCAACTGAATCACTTTACAGATATGGAAACTGAGGCTGCAAGGGACAAAGGCGGGGAGACCAGTTTGCCTGGGACAGCCCCAGTTTATACCTGCGGCCCCAGCATAATTCTTAATGGTGTCCTTTCATTCTCAGAAATGTCCCTGTTTGGACATCCAGTGATCTGGTCACCATGGGAATAGCCTGGGCCAGGTCCCATAGCCACTCTCTCTATTGACATACCACTCTCAAGGACAGGTCAGGAAACATTTCCCTTTCTCCCCGTCCTGGGGCAGCCGTGCACACACACACACACACACACACTGCTTTCTTCCAAGGGTCCCCGGATGGGGGGTCGGGGAGAGAACAGGTTGTTCCCCGCCCCTCCCCCGCCCCCCCCCCGCCACCACTGCTCACATAAGCTGGCTTCGAAAAGTCATCGGCTTTGGTTTCACATCTTTGTGGGGCCAGAGATGCTTCGGGGAATCCCTGTGGGCCTAAATGACCTGGAGACCTGAGGAGTCCTGGGGACTATCCCAGACCATGACTGGGTGGAGTAGGGGGGTGGACGAGGGCAACCTTCCAGAGGAAAGCCCTCTATTAACCTCATAAAGGTTCTTTTCACTCCCTCAGGCTGGCCTCACTCCCACCCCACTCACCCTCCAAAGCTTGGTCCCCTCTTGGAAGGAAACAGCTTTATTCCCATGATAAAGTGTTTGTCTATTGCGGTCTGCGTCCCGTAACAGAGCCTGTCAGGTCTCCAACTGTCTGGGTGAGATACACAGCATCCGGGTATGTGTAGGATCAGGCCACATACTCCATTCACTGAGTGACCTTCGCCAGCTCTCTCCTCTCTCTGGGCCTCAGTTTCCCTTAGGAGGCAGGACAGGCTGAGCACAAGCTAGAATGTTCCAGCACAAGAGCCAGGTGCTCAGGCCAGGCCCGGGGCTGGGTGCCGATCCAAACCAGGCCTTGAGGTGAAAGGCCTGGCTTCCTGGTATTGTCCCTCAGGCTTCCTCAGCCCATGGGAGGGTCTTGGTGGCCCAGACAGGGAAGCTGTGTGCATCCAGAGATAGAGTGCCCTCCGTGTCTGCTCGAGGGGCTGTGGAGGTGACCAGCACAGACCGGCTATGGTTTGAGATAAATTGGTAGAGACTGGAGAACAGAGATTGGCTGCTGGGATGGGAAGGTCAGCTGTACCCACCCCCTCCCCCAGCCCTGAACTTGAGGCCTAATTACCTGGCCCCCCGGCCGCCTCGCTAAATGGAGAAGAAGCAAGAAAGGAGATGCCTTGAAAGAAGAGAAAGGTGGGAAGTCAGTGGTAGCCTCCTCTGGGAGTTTCTCTACTGTTCCATTTCACAGAAGAACAAACTGAGGCCCAGCAGGCCCTTATGGTGATTAGGTAAATATGTCTGCTGTCAGCTCACCAGTGAAAAGCCTCAATTCTGGGGGCAGGGTTTGAACCCTGCTTTGTCCTTAACTTACCGCGTGACCTGGGCAGGTAACCTGACCTTTCTGAGCCTCAGTATTTTCATCCGTAAAATGGGGTCTCAGTACGTTTCCCAGATGGGCAGATCGAGAACGAGCATGCATGCAGTAGGTTGCTGTGATTCTCATCATCCCAAGCCTGACCCCGACCTTGACTCTTCTCAGGGTATCCTACCCAGCACATAACTGTCATATACTACAACCTTCCACTTTACAGAGAGGGAAACTGAGTTAGAAAGATCAGAGGCTCCCGGATGCTCCTCAGTTCAGTTAGAAAGGGCCCCAAGGGGACTGGTTGTGTGTGTGTTGGGGGGGGGTGCTGCCCCTGGGTAGTAGGTGTATCTGTGCCAGAAGCAGAGAGGGAGGAAGGAAAGGCATGGGGGAGATATCCATGGCCAGTCTGCAAGCACCATGATAAGCCTTATCAAACGGCCACCCAGGTAAATATGGGCCACAGCCTGTTTGCTGCTCTCTCTGCCCTCGGTGGTCTCAGAAAGAACTGGCCTTTCTCACCCTTGGGCAGAGTCCCAGCCAGGTGGCCCCTAGCTGACCTCAAGGGAGTGGTTCCCACCAGGAGCCAAATCCAGAGATTTCGGCATTCGAGGCCACTTTCCCAGGAATGGCAAGCAGAGAAGATTGCGAACCGGGCATGTGGGGATGAGGTGGCTGGGGCCACCCGTCACTGGGCCCCCCAGAGCAAAAGCAGCAGCGGCTACTAACGTCTACAAGGCACCCCGCCACGTCTGGCCCTTCTCACCTAACACCTTCTACCAGGAGTGCTTTTCACAAGGTAAAACTCAAGCCCAGAGAGGCTAAGCAACTTGTCCAAGGTCACACAGCGGGTAGGCAGTCCAGTCCACACCAGAGCCCAGGTCTGCCACCCCCTGAGCCTGAGGCAGCCCTCCTGAGGCCTGGAGAAGGAACTATGGGAACACAAAATTGTCCCCTCAGGGAGATGGCGGCTGGGTTCTCTCCACTACCCAGAGCCGACGTAAGCCCGATCCCAGAGGCCTTCAGGTTATGTGGATTGGGGGAAGTAGCTGTTGATAAGAGTTGGAAAGCTGTTTTGATTTGGGCAGGGTCTTGATGACTTTTGTGGTAGGAAGCCGTTATCCAGGGCGATAACAGGTGTTCTGGAACCGGGTGTCCAACAAACTTGTTTACGAGGCTGGTGGCCTGGGGCATCCCCTTTCCACTTTCTGGGACTCAGTTGCCTCATCTGTACAATGGAGCTAGTGGCCACTAGGACCTTCTGGGGGGGGGGGTTGGCAAAGAGGAACGGAGCCACCTGCCTCGTCGTCAGGGGGCCAGGAGATCACAGAACAGAGCAGGTCGGGGCGACGGGGTGGTACTCACCGGTCGTGACACTGAAGGTGAGGCTGTCCACACCGGCCTCGTAGTTTCGGCCCTCGAAATGCAGAGTCAGCCGGAAGGCCTGGCCCCGCCGCACCACCAGCTTCTCCCGGCACAGGTCGGCTGTGTGGTGGTCACGGCCATTGACCTCCAGCTCCAGGTCACATCTCTCCAGCACCAGTTCTGCGGAGACAGCAGGAGGGGCGTGAGCCTGAGCCGGGGTGGCCTCCCTCAGCCAGTTGTGCCCTCGGGGCTCCGTGGATGTGGAGGAGCCTTCCAGCATCGTGACCTCAGGCAAGTCCACTTTCTGGACTCCCGTTCCTCACCTGTCACGGGACTGCTGTGAACCACTTAGTACAGTGCCTGGCACATAACAAATGCTCACTCAACAGGAGCTATTCGGTCAAGATTAAAGGGTTCTTTTGTTAAAAGTGAGGTGGGGCAGTATTGGGCGGAGGTTCAATTTTGCCTTGTAGGTTCGGCTTTCAATTTACAGAGCATACGGAGGACTGAGGAACACGTTAAACACAGAACCAGGATGCGATCGACAAAATTCACCCTCTGGGAGACAAAAGGCAGAGGAGTTGGTTGTCTCAACAAATAAACCGCAAGGTGGGGCGGCGTCTGGGTGACTCAGTCCGTTAAGCGTCCGACTCTGCATTTCAGCTCAGGTCACCGTCTCCCGGTTCCTGAGACCGAGCCCTGCGTCTGGCTCGACACTGAGAGCACAGAGCCTGCCTGGGACTCTCTCTCTCTCCCTCTCCCTCTCTCTCTGTCCCTCCCTCGCTTGCAGGCACGTTCTGTTTCTCTCTCTCAAAATCAATAAATAAACTTAAAAAAAAAAAAGACTGAGGGGCGCCTGGGTGGCGCAGTCGGTTAAGCGTCCGACTTCAGCCAGGTCGCGATCTCGCGGTCCGCGAGTTCGAGCCCCGCGTCGGGCTCTGGGCTGACGGCTCAGAGCCTGGAGCCTGTTTCCGATTCCGTGTCTCCCTCTCTCTCTGCCCCTCCCCCCGTTCATGCTCTGTCTCTCTCTGTCCCAAAAATAAAATAAACGTTGAAAAAAAAAAAAAAAAGACTGCAAGGAAAAAAAAGAAAAAAATTCGTCGAAGGGAGAAACTACAGATTAAGAGAAACGGAAGACACATTTCGACCCATCGTGTTCTGCGGGCCTCATCTGGATCCTGGTCTTTTAAAAACTATTCGAAACGTTTATTACACTCATGAGACAATCACAGATTTGAATGCCCGTGGAATCGTGGCGATATTAAGGACTTTTGGTTAAGTTATTCATGTCTTAAAGAGAGAGAGCCCTTATGTTTTACTGAAATATTGGCAGGTGAAATGGTGATGTCCGAGATTTGCTTCCAAATAACAGGGGCAGGGGTGGGGAGGCGAGGGGTACCGGGCGGCAGGAGTGGCCACAGGAGGCTGCGTGATGAGAACACAGGCATGTATTATATTCTTCTCTTTACTTTGATGTGTCTTCAATATTCTCCATGATAAAAAAAGGTTTGAAAATGACAGAGGGTTTGGAGACTTCCGGACCTACGCTTTTCGGTTCTGCAGTGCTGCTGTGTGATCCTGGACGGGTCTCTCTCCCTCTCTGTGCCTCCTCTGAAGTCTCAAAAGGCTGCTGAGAGGACTAGGAGAGGAAGTTATGTGGAAGCTCTATTTGTGGTTTCAGAGGGAGCTAAAGGCCGAGGCAGGGGTAGAGGTCATGGGCGGGGGTGGGGAGTCCGAGGGCAGCACACACCTCAGAAATCTTGGCAAGCTCAAGGTTAAGATTAAGAAGACCGCAGCGTGGGGAGAGTGGGCAAGGTGGACTCTCAGAGCCGTGGGGCCCTTGGAGAGTACGCGGTCCAGCTGAGACCCAGGGGCAGGGATCTGCCCAAAGTCACCCAGCAAGTGGGTCCTTCCACGGGGCCATCGACTCGGGTGCCCTGCTTCTGCCGTGGAAGATCCCCAAGTGCCCGGTGACTGCTGAGAGAGGGCTTTGACACGGCTTTTCTCCCCCAAAACCTCACAACAAAGACTCCACCTATGCAGATACTATCACCACTGGGAGGAGACATTCCGAGGCAAGCTGCGGCATTGGGATTTGAACCCGGGCTGTGGATTCTGGAGCCTGCACTGGAAGCCCCTCGCTCCACGGCTCGGGGTTTGCTCCCCATCTCCCCCACTCCTTCCTTCCCTTCCCTAACACTCCCGTGTTGTTCTGAGCCTGGGAAGAGACCCGAGGGAGCTGCCCCCTGGGGCTCACGGCAGGAGAGACCTCCCCCACCGCCAGGGAGGGCCTCTGGCTGGCCCGCTAGGGTGAGGAAACACTGTTTTTGAAAACTTCTACTCCAGAGAGCTTAAGCAGGAAGAGACCACCATCGCGCCCCTGGAAGACCACAGAGAGATTGTCAGTTCCTGGGCTGGGACAGGTGGGGTGCTTTCTTGGGCTATTATCTAAAGAAGAATCTCCAGAAGTCATGCCCAGCTCCCAAGGTGCAGAAGCACTGAGCTCCAGGATCATAGGATTTCTGCACTGAGTAAAGGACCCCAGGTCTCCCAGGCCAGCGGGACCCCTGTAGGAGACGGCCACTGTGGCAATGGGGCAGGTAGGTCATCCACAGCTGGCACCTCCAGGGCCCCCCAGCCCCACGGAGCCTCCCTCGGGGCCAGGGATGGGAAACTGCATCCGAGATGCCACCTAGAGGACCCATCACAGCCAGCCCTGAGCTGGTTTTTGATCTCACGTGTTGGGGGGCCAGATCCCAGCTAGGGACAAGGGGAGCCCGAGGTCACACGGTTGGTCAGCTTCCCTCCTCCCGTCCCTGCTCCACATGCCCCATGTCCCTCTTCAGAGCCCCTCTCCCAGCGCCTCCTTCCCGGGCTGCAGTGTGGTGTGGAGGCCCTCTCCACATGGACTCGAGCCGAGAGTGAGCCGGGTCACGGGGTCCAGCCGCTTTAGTCCACGGACACCCTGCATTGCAGAAACCCCTCCCCTGGGACGGGAGTGCTGCCACCACTGCGACTGTGTGTGTGTGTGTGTGTGTGTGTGGTGTGTGGAGTGGGGGAGCAGGTAGGAAATTAATCGGACCCCGACTCCACTCCCCTTGGCCCTCACGGATGTACCGAGGGCGACCCATCCATGTTTTATGGGAGGGGAAACTGAGAATCGACAAGTGGCCAAAGACTGGGGTTGCAGAACTTGGGGGCCGGAGGGGACCTTAGAGAACATGTGTGCTCTCAGCCCAGAGGGTGCTAGAACCTCTTCTCTGGCCCCAGGGCCAAGGGGTCAGCCAGGCATGACTTGCACACCTCTAGGTACGACATGCAGGCCTCCTCCCCGCGGCTGGCAGGGACCAACCAAAGCTAAGTGTCCTGAGGCCAGGCCAGACCCCGCTGCACAGCTTCGTGCCGGCCGGCCCACAGCAGGGACCCAGCCCTGCTAACTGACCGAGGACAAGTGACAGTGGCCCGTTAGTCCAGTGCTCTGCAGTTGACAACACGCCTGCATGTTCCACTGCTTTATCTGATTCGGGGAGGCAGGGGTTAATGATTTTGCCCTGGGGATGGAAAGGCCCCAGCGGGGCCAGGCCTGAAGGGGAGCCGGGCCCTTCTCACCCAGCCCAGCCTTCCTGTTGCTCTCCAGACTGGGGAGAGCGCCTGCCAGGTGTTGACCCCCAGCCGACCATGGCACAGGGGGGACCCCTGGGACAGGGAGGGGTGGCCAGGAGCGGGCCCGTGAGTGGCGGCAGCGCTGACCCTGATACTCACCCTCGGCCATGGTCAGATGGTGGCGGTGGCTCCTCTGACGGGTGGCAGGACCCTCCAAGTGCGACCACTGAAGGCGAGCACTGCTGAAGCTGAGAGGGACAGAGAACTTATAGCCCGCTTTGGGCGGGCAGGGGGCGGGGCCGCGCCAGAAGGCGGGGCCACGGCGGGGCCACCTTTGCCCATTCTGGGCCCTGCTCTCAGCCAGTTCTGGTGCACCGGGGGGCAGGAGCCTGAGAGGAGAGGAGTGGCAGCTGGGCAAGGGCGCCCCCTGGGGGAGCGGACAGCACTCGAGGCTGCGACGGCAATGGACAGAGACACAGAATTAGATCAGGACACACAGAGGCACCTGGACACATCATCAGACTCTGGGTGATAGAGGCACCTGGGCACAGAAGTACACACACACACACACACACACATCATCAGGTGTGGACACAAGCAGAGCGGGGCACCCACAGACACACAAAACTGCAGAAACTCTGAGATAGACCCCCACGCAGACGTGGGCTCGCGTGCAGACGTGCACACATCCCACAAAGACAGGCACACCCACACCACTTCCTGCGGCAAAACTGATAATCTGCCTCTCCCGTCCACCCCTCAGCCCATCTCATCATCCGTCGTCCATCCAGCAACCCGTCCGCTCCCCCACCCATCTCTCCCTCTCTTCCCCTGCGCTCCCTCCACTGAGTTTCCCGGCGGATCCACTGTGTGCCAGAAGGAAACAAAGCCAAACTTCCAGGGACTCAGCCTCTGACCCCTGGAACCCAGCACCTTGGCCAAACTCATCCTGGTCTCTCTGGTTCTCCAGGCTCCTATGCTTCCCACCCACCGGGAAGCCTGAGCAGGGAGGGTCCCCGGAGAGACTGGAGCCTGTGGGCCTCCCCCAATTTTTTTTTTCTGGAACAAGTTCCATACGTATTGATGGATCTGGGCTGCCAAACTGGCCTTAGTTTCCATTCCTGTGCGACCTAGTGGAGGGAATACATCCACGTGGCTTTAGTGGCTGTTTGTCCCTGGGTCAAATGGGCCCTGTCGGGGGTCTTAGGGGAGCAAACTCGCGACACAGTGCTGGGTCCTGCTGACCTGTAAAACAGAACCCTGTGAGTGAACCGTGTAATTGCCCCCTTTTACAGATACGGTAACAAAAACTGTTTCCTGCAGCTGGCAAGAGCTCGGAGGAAGAAGCAGGGTGAGCGACAGCAACCAAGAAACCAGGTTTGGAGTTCCTGCTCCGACCCCGACCAGTTGTGTGACCGCAGGCGGGTAGGTTGACTCTCCGGGCCTCAGTCTCCCCTCTGCAAAATGGTGGCAAGAATTCCTTTCTTGTAGGCCTGGAGTTAAGACTACCAAAAAGACTGAGGTTGAGCACCTGGTAGGTAACGAGCACTTAATAACCGGGGGTCCCTGAGTTTTGGAGCAAAATAGCCAAGTGTCCCAAAACACTTGGCCGTGAGGGACAGGGACCTCAAGGAGAAACAGGAGGGCTGGGGACTGTCAGGCTTGGTAGAAGGGGTACCGCAGGCTGTATGTTTCTACAAATGTCAGCCCTGCCCCAGGCGAAAGGGTGCATTTTGCTTCTGTCCATTCTCTTCCACTTGGAAATAATACCTTCTCCTCTACTTGGTACTAATTTTCCTTTGCAACCCGTCTGGGAGCTCCCTCCAGGACAGGAACCCACTCGACTCTCTTTAGAATACCCATCGGGTTGTTCCTGGTAGGGGACCTGGCCCAGAGCCCCGGGCCTGTACGCGACCCAGACAGCTGCCTCCTGTTCCTTCCTCTGCCCTTTCCATAGAACTGCGGCCACCTTAGTGACACAGTGACTTGAGCAATCAAAGGTCGGGACCGGCTTCCAAGAAGTGACAAGTAGTGGCCAGAGCCCAGGCTGGGCTTAAAGGCTTGATTCCAGGCCTGGGGACCAGGGGACCCTCGCCCCACTCTTTCCCATCTGTTCAGAGGGGCTGGGAAATCCTGCCTTGTCTTACTTTATTGGACAAGTAAAGATTCAAAACTCCATTTCACTAAAGGAAAGGCAGACCCAGAGAGGGTGGCAATGGGCTTAAGGTCCTCAGAGAGCGTAGGCAGGGGTCCTTCACCTCCACGCGGGAGGAGTGCAGTGCAATGGTCAGAGCATCTGGGCTCACTCTTGGCTGTGTGACCCTGGGCAAGTTACTAGACTTCTCTGAGCCTCAGTTTCCTCCTATATAAAACGGGTATACTAAGAATACCATTTTAATAGTTTTAATATGTGTGAGTAAAACAGGCTGCAGACAACGGAGAATATTGTCTATTGTCTAGAGGTGCTCAGAAGAAGTCTCTGCCTCCCAAATAAGTCTTGTACCCGGGGTCGCTGACTGATGAAGTTGAGTCACTCCCTAAACTCCACCGTTAGGGAGATCAGTCCTTCACCTCTCTAAGGTTCCAGGCCTCAAAAGTGAGGGTTTTTAAAGTTTTTTTAAAGCTTATTTATTTATCCGAGAGAGAGAGAAAGAGAGAGAGAGAATATGAGTGGGGTAGGGGCAGAGAGAGAGAGGGAGAGAGAATTCCAAGCTCCACACTGCCAGGGCAGAGCGTGAGATCATGACCTGAGCCGCGACCAAGAGTCAGATGCTGAACCGACTTGAGCCACCCAGGAACCCTGACAGAAGTGAATTCTTAGAACTTTTGAATAACCTCGTACCAGCCAGACATGCCTTTTAAATCTCACAATACGATGCTCGTCGTTTGTTAAATAAGGAAACTGGGGCTCAGAGCAGTGAAGTGACTTGCCCAAAGTCACACAGCTCCCAGGAAGTGGGAGCTTGGAACCCGGGGTTGATTCAAAAGCCTGTGCTGACTCTTCCGTGGTTCAGAGGTCAGTCCGATTCCACCTGCTCCCCACCCCCTCCCTCCCAGCGGTAGGGCCTCAGGGGCCTGGGTCAGGTTCAGTCCTACAGCTCTCTGTAAGTGAGGCTTCCGAGGGCAGTTGTCAATGCTTCTGAGCCATTGGTGCCTGGTAGTTTCAATAAACGTTTGTGGTGTAAGAGAGGGAGGGATGAGTCAGAGAGAGTTGAGGGAAGAACGGAAAGAAGGAAGGAAAGGAAGAAAAGAATAAGGTTCAGAGAGGTCGGGGAAACTGCCTGAGGTCACACAGCACGACTGGGCTCCCAGGGCCTGGCCGGGCTTTGCTGTTCTCCAAGGACAAGGAACTCCCAGGCCAGAGATGGCCTGAGCTGGGAGGAGCGGGGGAGGGCAGGGCAGGGGAGTAGTGGGTGGGACCATGATAGGGCATTTGAAGGCCTTAATTTCTCTACCAACTGGTGACTAATGGCAGATGAGCAGTGTCTGGCATGAGAGAGCCCAGAGAGGGCAGGGCCAGACTCCCTTGAGGTGGGATGAGGTAGGGGTGTTAAGACGAGGGGGGGGGCGGCGAGACGCACGGAAAATGTCAAGGCATAGGCGTGACCTTTCAACGGGTGTCCTGTCTGGGACTGGGATCTGGGTGGCTGGCGGGGGTGGGGACCAGAGAGCAGAGCGCCTGACTGGGAAGGGCCCTCCCAATATGTCCATTTTACAGATGGAAAAACTGACCTGGCCATCTTGTCTGCAGCTCTGTCCTCGCAATGCCCCTTCGGCTCTGTGACTGTGGGCACTTTAATTCACCTTGGTGGGGCTTCGGTTTCCATTTCTGTGAAAGCAGCAATCACACCGCAGACCTCACGGGGCTGCTCTGACGGTGTGGGGAGCCGCGGGGCCAAGGGGAGCCTTCAGAGGTCTGTGTGAGCCCCCTCCTTGCTGAAACACCTCAGGGCCAAGTCTAGCTCTTCACCTGGCCTTCGAGGCCTTGCAGGTCTGGCCCAACATACCCTCCAATTGCGCCGCCCACATCTGCACCCTCCGGCCTCACCAGGCACACCGCTTGGCCCCAGACACACCCCAGGGTTATCTACCTCTGGGCCTTTGCTCGAGCTGCGCCCTCTGCCTGGGATGCCCTCCCCTCTTACCTGTCACTTGCACCCGGGCTCTGCCCCCCTCCCAAAGGCCACCTGCTCCTGGAGCCCGTCCAGAGCAGGACTTCCTTTCCCTCATATGCAGCGCCCAAAGGGCACGGTCGCAGCCCGCCTTGAATCAGGACCAGTGTGTGCATCTATCTCTCTCCACTCACCTGCTCAATAGATGTTTGTTGCGTGAATAAGTGACCTGTGGTAGCGAGAGCGAGACAGAGAGAGAGAGAGAGAGAGTGAAAGGGACTTGTTCAAGCCTGGGATAAACCCAGAGCCATGACTGGCAGGATTTATGGTGCCAGTGGCCCCTGGCGGGACCAGGAACCAGCCAGGTGCCGGAGAGGGTGAACAACTTTCCCTGGGCCACACAGCAAGTAACAGCAGAGTTGCCCTTGAGCCTTCACACACTACACAAAAGCAAATATTGGCCCGGTACCTCTATTCCCAATTTTAAAAATGTGGGAAGCTGCTTTTATTCAACTTGCGATTGGGTACTGCATCGTACCAGGGAGCAGGGTGGGACACGAGGCATGCCTGACGGAACCAGTGGTGAGCTGGTGTGGCAGCGGCTGACTCGGGTCCCGCAGTCCCAGGCTCCAACCCCGGCCCCCTCCTACCGGATGTGTGGCCTCAAGCTTTAGTCTCCTACGAAAAGAGACTCTAAACCCCCAGCCCACTGGGCTCAGAGGAGGAGATCCAAAGAGGAGGCGAAAGCCTCTCCCAAGGAGAAAGTCACTTCTATTATTCTTGTCCCCGCTAGGCGGTTACAGTCGGATGGAGAGTTGCAGGACTTTTCGAGAGTGGAGTCTTGACCGTTTCAGGCAGCGAGATTTGCCCTACTCATGGGAAAACCCACTTCGACCCTACTTACAACCCATTATCGCTTTCTTGGCATCCAGCCCTAAAAAAGAGGTAACATACCAGCCTGATGTCATAGCCCCCGAAGATCAGAAGCTGAGAAATTAGGATCAGAGAGAAAAAGCACTAGACGAGGGAGGCGCGAGAGAGGGAGACATGCTGAAAAGCTGTGCAAGCAAGCAGCGTGGGAAATCTGACCTTGGTCGTGTTAGCCTTGGGTAAGACGTCCCTCGCATTCCGTTCAGCCTCACAGGGCAATCGTCAGCAATCATGACAGCGACCCAGAGGCATCATGTGAGCAAAAAGGACTTTGTGATCTGCACATCGAGCTCATGAGACGCTCTCCACCCCCTTCTTGCTTCCTGCAGTGGTGGCGTGGTTCCGCCACGAGGACACAGGCTTGGGAGCTCAACAGACCCGGGCTCATCTCCAGCTCTGCCGCTTACTTTCCTGCGTGATCGTGGGTAAGTCACGAGCCCTGGTTTCCTCATCTGTAAAAGGGGGATGATCACAGGAGCAATGCTTGATGGGCACTCTGTGGGAACTGACACCCTGCATGGTAGAAAGTAAGCCGTCAAAAGAGGGGATTGATTATTTGACAATAAAAAGGCACGATATGTTGATACATGCTACAACATGCGCC
Organism: Lynx rufus; assembly: GCF_022079265.1. Taxonomy (NCBI): domain Eukaryota; kingdom Metazoa; phylum Chordata; class Mammalia; order Carnivora; family Felidae; genus Lynx; species Lynx rufus. The sequence goes on along the minus strand of NW_025814896.1, from coordinate 21,547,588 downwards.
AATTTCTTTATGCTCGGTGACGGAAGCCAGTCACAGAAGACCTCATATTGTGTGATTCCGTGTATGTGAAAAGCCCAGAAGAGACAAATCCATAGAGACAGATGGTACATTCATGGTTGTCAGGAGCTGAAGGGAGGGGATTAAGAAGCCACTGCTGATGGGTATGGGATTTCTTTGGGGGGGGGTGAAGAAAATATCTTAAAATCAGATTTGGTGATGGCTGTACAAATCTGGGAATATAGTAAAACCCACTGACCTGCGTACTTTAAACGGATGCATCCTGTTGGGTATGAAGTGTATCTCAATAGCATGGTTTGTAAAAAATACTGGTTGATTTATTTATTTTTGCTTGTTTATTTTTAATTTTTTAATGTTTGTTTATTTTCTTTTATTTTTAATTTTTTTTCCACGTTTTTATTTATTTTTGGGACAGAGAGAGACAGAGCATGAACGGGGGAGGGGCAGAGAGAGAGGGAGACACAGAATCGGAAACAGGCTCCAGGCTCCGAGCCATCAGCCCAGAGCCTGACGCGGGGCTCGAACTCACGCACCGCGAGATCGTGACCTGGCTAAAGTCGGATGCTTAACCGACTGCGCCACCCAGGCGCCCCTGTTTGTTTATTTTCGAGAGAGAGTACGAGCGGGGGAAGGGCAGAGAGAGAGGGAGACACAGAATCCGAAGCAGGCTCCAGGCTCCGAGCTGTCAGCACAGAGCCGGATGCGGGGCTCGAACTCACGGACCGCGAGATCATGACCTGAGCTGAAGTATCTCAGATGCTCAACCGACGGAGCCACCCAGGCGCCCCAATACTGGTTGAGTTAAAAACAAACCAAAAGCCAAGAAAAAGCTCTGAAATCCTTTACACATAGGATTCTCAAGTCAAAACCCTAACAGAAACACTTGCATGTATACCCAAGGGAAATGTACAGGGAAGGTCTTTACAGTATTATTTGTTATGGCAAAAACTGGCCACAACCTAAGTGCCCACCAAAGGGGGATGACTAAATATGCCATGCATGGCAATATTAAGCAGCAGTTGAAAAAAAAAAGAGGTAATCTCAGCATACAGCCATGGAATTGATTCCAAGTCATAATGTTGAGCAAATGGCAGGATATTATGTGGGGTGTGACTTCCACATGATTGTTCATTTTCTTGAGAACAAATAAGGAAATATACGTAGAGTACGTAAAGGTAAGTTATACAGAAAGTTTGAAAAAATCCACTCCAAATTGCTGATGATGGCAGGAGGGGTGTTGGGGCCATGATTCGGAGGGTGGGTACCAGTGACTTAAAGTGGTTTCAGTATTCCCTGAAAGTTGAGGGCACTTTTACAGGGGGAGATGTTTTCATGTATCCATTATGTCATTAAAGGTTAATTTTTCAAAAGGAAAGAATACCCCATTTTAGATTAAGAATCAAGTTTTTATACAAAGGGAAATATTCTAAAACAAAGAAATTCTGGCAAAGTAGATACCAAAAATATAGACAGAGATAAAAGAGAAAAAAAAAAAGTCCACCACCAGCCCACAAAATATTTTTGTCAGTATTGGCACAAGTTTCAAAATCAAACCCACAAACGCAGCACATGAATGAAGGGGAGCTTTACGATCCGAGTTCCCACATCTGAAATTCAGAATTTCGAGGACTGCACACTGGATTTGCGTTTACTCCACAGACCTATTTATATCTCAGACTGCTTCTGGGGCACTCTACACACACGCACACACACACACGCACACACACACGCGCACACACACTCTCCAAGAAAGTGTTGAAAAATCTTTTACTTTGTTAAGAGGATCAGAGAGACAAAGGGACTTGCCCAAAGTTGCACAGCTCGGAAGGGGCGGAATGGGTGTCCTGAAGTCCATGCTATAAGCAATCCTGTTAGCATTTCAAGCAAGGGGAGTTACACCGTGGGATGTGTGCCTGCTAAGCTCCCATTTGGGCTGCTGGAGGCATGGGGGATGAACCGCCAGATTCCGCAGTGTTCCCCAGCATCTCTGCTCCCCCCACTTAGTCTGAGTCATTGGTTGTGTCTGCCTGACGCACCCAGTTCGGTCAATATGAATCAAACACACTTTCTTTCATGAAAACAAATGACCCTCTAGGGCAGTGGCTGAGCTTGTTGACTAAATCGAACACTTGTTCGCCTGAATTGACTACTTGTTTCCCCCGCCTGTTAGATGAGCCAGTCCAGTGACTGTCTGCCTGAACTGAACGCTTGGAGGTCTGAAGCAACACCCGGCTTGACCCAGTTTGCCTGAAACCCGATCTTCCCCTCCGCGGGGGGCTGGCAGTCACCATGTCTCAGTGTCACAGGAGGCGGGAAATTTGACCTCATTCCTGAAAGCACTGACCTTAGTGACCAGAAGAATAAACTCCAATGCACACAGGTCTCTGCAACTTGATGGGAGCCCTTTCAGTACAGTCAGTTTGTCCATTGTTTTGCTTCTGAGTAACTTCCCTTTTCTATAGGCTTAGTGGACTGTCAATCAATAGCCCTGCCCAACTGTAGTTAAGGGCAGGCCTGGGACCCAAGCTCAGCCAATCAGAACCTCTCCTGGGACTTTGGATTTTCTTCTGAGTAAATACCTGTGAGCCCCTGTCCTTCCAGTTGAGTTTTTGGATGTTTAGCTGCCCTGAGTCTGTGCCTGTTCATGCGACCAAAGGGCAGGATGGGTGCACCTACATTTCCTTCGTGTAATTCTCCCCACAGCTCTCTGGGGTTTCGGGATTATTGTCCTCATTTTACCAAGGAAACAGACTAAGAGAGCCTAAATAGTTTGCCCTGCACCACACAGCAGGGACTTGAATCCAAATCAAAGTCATGAAGGGAGCCACAGCTGCTCTTCTAAATCCCTCATTGCCATGGTGGGAGGGGAACCGCTTCTAACTAATGCTCTTTGATGGATAGTTGATAGAATCAAGCCTTCACTCCCTTGCTCCAGCCTCAGTTTTCCCACTTGAGAAATGACAAGGTTGGACCAAATAACGAGTTTCTCATGCTCCTAGCCCGTGCTTTCTGCTGTGACTAAGAGCAGAGACATCAAGGCCTTGCCTTCTCATAGACAATTCCAGGGAAATGGAGCCCCGCGCTCACCCCACGGCAGCCCCCACCCAGGGCTTCCTGAGTCGGCACCCAGCTGGTTGACCCCCCCCCCCCCTTCCCCAGGAGCAATTTTCACTCTCTGCTTTTCTGGCCTAAGACAAAAATACCTCTGTCACATTGGATTAGCATCGCCTCTTTTGCTAAGAACCTTCTCCCCGATGCAGCCCCCTTGCTTTGTCAATATGTTCGGAATGTTCAGGTTTCTAAACAAGACCTGACAGCTTGGGAGATTAACCCTGCCCTTTCCCAGTGGCGGTTGGCTGTTGGCTTGCTGGGGAACGGAGAAATGGAAAGACGGAAGTGATCGATGCCCCGTCTCAGGTCAGAACAAATCCTGCATCGGGACCTACCTTCATCCCAGGCCCCCACCCTCCCTGGGTGCTCAGGGCAGTACCCAAGCTTATCAGGGGGACCAGAGGCGGAGCCGATGGAGGGCTTCAAAGTTAGTTAGCTCTCTGCTGCATGGCCTTATGCAGGTGACTTCCCGTTTCTGCACCTCAGTTTTCTCACCCAAAAAATGGGCATAATGAGAGTACCAACCTCCCAGACTCAGGAATACATGAGTTAGTAGTGTCTGGGATAGCACTGGGCCCAGGAAAAGCTGCATAAATGTTGGCTATTTTTATGACTCTTATGATTCCCGAGGGCTTAGAGGACCTCAATTCCACTTTCTCCCTCGGGCGTGTGAGAGGAATGCCAGTATCATCCAGCCCCAACCGTGCCAGCTCTGTGTGGAGGACATTTATGCACGTTATTGCTTTTTATTGGTTTGTTTCCAGCCCTAGCCGGCTGCACAAGGACCCTACGTTGTCATTCTCTCCAGCGGTTCTCTGTCGGCCTGATGAATGGCTCTATCCCCCGATTTCCAGATGAGAAGGCGGAGGGTCGGAGAGATCAAGTGGCTTGCCTACTGTCACGGGGGGGACTTCAGGAGCCAGGATGGGCCCTGGGGTCCGCCAGGGCGGGCACACGTCCCACCTGTCCCTTTCCTGCAGCCCCTGGTCCTGCGTTCTGACACATTCTGCCAACTGAGCACAAGGGCCCGCTCCACCCCCCGCCCCCCCCCCCCCCCGCCATAAGTAGTCCTGGGAAAAGTGCATCTTTCGAGAGCAGCAGCCCCGAGAAAGGCATTGGAATCACCTTGCTCGTGTTCAGATAGGCCATCCGCTGGAGTGTCCTGAGAGGCAGAGGCCGGCGGGACTTTGGCCTTCATGAACCTTCCCATGCAGGTCCACAGGGAGCAGCAGGCACCAGCCCAGCCACCTCCAGTGGCTTTTGTTAAAAGCCTTTCAAGGGCCTGTCGTTTTACAGGTGGAGAAACTGACGCACCTGCCCAGGACCGGGCCTGCCTGGCTCCAAAACTATGCTTTTTGCAGAATGCATGTTCCCTGGGGTGGGCGCAGGGACATGGGGGGAGGGGGGCGCGGGGAGCTGGGGGGGGGGCTGGTGTTAGTATCCAGGCCCGAGAGGGTGGAGCCCGGGGCCAGGGAGGGGGGTGGGGCCCTGTTCACACCCCTGTGCCTTTGCCCATTCTGTTCCTTGCGCCTGTCTGTCCTTCACAGCTTGGCTGACTCCAGGACTACGTGTCCCTTCGTGTTCACATCAACAGCTGCGTGGCCGTCATTCGCTCAGCACTGACCGTAGGCCGGGGCCTATGCCATCCATCTTCTCCTTCAACCACCTGCCACTCCCGTGAGCGGCTCAGCCAGCCCCGTGACTTTAGACGCTGTGTACTGATGACTCCCACAGGTGCATCTTCAGCCCTGTCCCCACCCCTAAATCCTGACCCGGGTTTCTGACTGCCTCCTCCACCCTCCAGATTGAGCCCTGACCTGCTCCTCCCGAGCCCCCCCTTCTCGGTGGATGGCAACGCCACCACTCCATTTGCACAGGCCTGACTCTCCCCGTGTCACCTGCTCAGACCCCACTCCCCGTATGTCAGCAAATCCTGTGCATCTGCCTTGAAATTATCTCCGGAATCTGACCCTCTCTCACGACCTCTGCTGCCATCACTCGGGTCCAAGCCACTAGTGTGTTTCAGCTGGACTAAGCCTCCCTGCTTCCTCTTGTCCCTTCCCCTGTCCCCGCATCCACACAGCAGGCGGAGGGATCCTCTAAAACATCGGTCGGATCACGCCACGCCTCCGCTCAAGAACCTGCGATAGCTCCCCGGCTCACTCTCGTCAGGCCCGCAAGACCTCCACAGTCTGACCCCACTGTTCTTTGACCTCCTCTCCCCCCGTGCTCTCCCTGCTCCCTCAGCTCTCGCCATGCTGACCCCTCTGACAGTCCTGTAGACACCAGGCAGGCTCCCAGCTCGGAGCTTCTGCACTGGCTGTCTCCTCTGCCCGAGATGCTCTTCCCTGATGTGGCGACCTGGGCACGGCAAGGGTGTTCTCAGGCACAGCCTGAGAGGTGTATTTTGCGTCTGAATGGCCGGCTGTCGTAAGCTCAGAAGGAAATTCAGTCACGAAGAGGGGAAGATTTGGCCAACACACATTAGATGCTGTGCGATGATCTTAGAGATGGCTTCACTTGTCTGTGGCTCAATTTCCTCCGTGGCTAACTAGTTCTTAAGTGAGCTGATAGCATCACTGGGGTTTGAGTTATCGCAGCTTGTGGCAAGACATAGGTCATAGGTCATGCCCTCGGAAGCCAGAGAGTTCAGCCTTGCAATTTTCTAGCTGGGGACACCGAGGCCCAGAGAGGGCTCAGATTGCCCAGAGACCCACAAAAAGTTAGAAGTGGGGCTGAGGAGTTGTTTTTGCTCCTGTTTTTGTGTTTTAGGGATTACTTTATTTACCGGATCATTCATTCATTGAACACCTCCTGTGGGTGATCCATGAACAAGACACGGTTCCTGTTAACGTCAAGGAATCGTCGGGTCGGTGGAGGAAATAGGTTATAATCCGCTCACCGGGTACACAGTAATTCCCATAAACGATGTTCGGGGTTGTGGTGGAGGAAGGCTTGGGGCCTGAGGGACCTGAGACGGGTGAGGGATTCTTTCTGTGTCGTAAATCAGGGCAGGCTTCACGGGGGAGGTGACCCTGAATCGGGGCTTTGCAGGACGAGCTGGGATATGTCAGGCAGATTAAGGCAAAGAGGAGCATTTCATGCAAAGGGACCTAGGTAGGCATTCAGGGGCAGAGTCACAGAGGCGAGGAAGAGTGTGCAGAATCCACGGGGCGGGGGGGGGGGGGGGCGGGAGGTGGGCAACCGGAATGGCTGGAGTTTGGGGGGACGCAGAAGGAATGTCAAAGCTGGAGAGCTTAGTAGGAACCAGACCACAAAGGGCCTCGTACGCCAGACTCAGGTGAAACCATAGGGAGCCATGGGAAGGCTTTTAAGCAGGGGACTGAGTGGTGCAGTTAGGGCTGAGTTTGGGGAAGATGATGGGGTAATTACTAACCATGGAATTTTGGAGCTTGAACCGAGTGGTTACCTGGATCCCTGGGCTGGAGTTTCAAGATAAACACATTGCGGCCAAAGACGGAAATGATGCCCATCGCCGGTCAAGGGCAGAAGTGTTTTCTCCAACCTGGTCTCTCTAGGTGGGCAGAGCCCTGAGGCTGGGATATGTGTGCAGATCCTGTGGGGTAAACTGTCCCCAAGAGGACTAGTTCCCACACCTCAGTGACATGCCTCTCTCTGTTTCTCCCCATCAGTCCTGCCCTGGAGTCTCTGAAAGCCATGACTGATACAGGAGCCCTCTCCCTACAAGCTCCTCGTCTGGCCCTGTGACGCTGACCGTGTCCCTTCCCCTTTACGACTTCAGTTTTCTCCTCTGGTTAGTGGATGTGGTAAATGAGGGGATGGCTTTCTGATGACTGTCAGGCCTTCTGGGGTCTCTCCCAACCCTTGCTAAAGTCCCAAGGAGGAAGAAGAACAGCTATTAACACATTTCCTGTCCACTGGCAGGAAGTGTGAGGCAGAAGCTGGCTCTCGGTGGGATGGGAAAACAGAGGCACATAATCTGCTTCACTAGCCCGGATGTGGCTGTGGGTGGCTCAATCGAGACGTTCACTTTTCTCATTCTGGTCCCTGTGCTTCTCTTAATAGGACCTGAGACCTAACAGCTGTGTTAGTGAAAGTGGTACAACTCCCCCACCGAGGAGCTCCTCACAATACCAAGGGGCAGCCCTGGAGGACAGACTCTCTTTTCCAGTCCTCACAGGGCCTTTGCATGGCCGAGCCCAACTGGTAGCAGACCAAAGCAGCAATGGCCCCAGGGCCTGACGGGTGCACAGGAGAGGCAGGACTGAGTCGTTGATCTAGCTGAACATGACCTCACCCCCGGCACAGCCTCCACAAGCGCTCAAGACTGGCACTTGGGAAGGGTCACACGGCTTTGGCACTTGGCCAGTTTTAGCTAAGGAGAAGCACCACCCTGTCAGAGTCAGGATTATCTCAGAAGCTCAACTCCACCCTCAGGTTGGAGTGTTGGGTCTTGAGAAGGACCCAGAAATCCCTCAGGCAGCCAACTGGGGGGCACTCGCTTGGCCTGGATTGGGGCCCCCTCTGGGCCCAGTTTTGTGCCAAGTCCTGAAGGAGACAGAGAAATGAGGCAGGCATGATTCCTTTCTGGGGCTTTAACAGAACATCTGTGGTTTTCTCCTACTTGATATTAATGTGTGGTCACTGTTCCACATTTATAAAATACAAAAGAGCCGAAAGAGTGAAATGAAAGTCACTTCAAATATCATCAGCAGAGAGAGCCATCGTTGGCATTTTGTCGTATTTCTTTCAGTGTTGCTAAACCGGTGACGGCAGGTCGGTTCATTCAATGTCCATTTCAACCTCGTACTGTGCGCCTTCCTGTACTTCAGGGGCTGGGGAAGCGTGAAGACCGCATTTCGCAGACTCCCTTGCAGCTACGGTCTGGAGACCAGTGAGGTCGTGCCCATTAAATGCACCCGTGCACGACCTGGAAGACAAAAGTGAGGTGGAGGTCTCTTCCTCAGCGTTGGCTGTATCCTGCCCGTTGTAAAGCCGTTAGGATTCTCTGCAGCCGTGGTCTGTGTCCAGTCACCAGCCTGTGGGGGCCCTGGGGTGGCGGTGAAGACATCATCGACATCTGATCCCTACATTAAAGCCAAAGTGACAAATTCCTGAAGACGGCGGTCCCAGGCCCCTGGGTTGTGACGGAAGCAGCAGCTCCCACGGTGGGCGGCATGGTGGGGGATGTTCTGAGTCATTCCTGGAGGCCCAGCCCACTATCCAGATCTTCCCACAATTTTGCAAGAACCCAGCTTCCTGTATTAAATCTCTTTCTGTTTAAAGTGATAAATGTAATCTCTGCTTTCTGGTATTCCGACGGGTATAAACCACATCTTTGAGCCTGTTGACAAATTATTGCCTCAGGGAAAATTTCTAACCGTGGAATCCAGGATTCGCCTGTTGTTTGCTTAGCTTTATTGAGATATAATTAACATGTCATGAAATTCAATCACTCAAAGTGCACAGTGTAATAGCTTTTAATATATTCAGTTGTTTACCCTCACCACAATCTAATTTTGGAATATTTCCTTCACCCCAAAAAGAAATTCCATACCCATTAGCAGTCACCGTCCACACCGTTTCCCAACTGATGCAACCACTAATCTTCTTTCTGTCTTTCTGGATTTGCCTATTCGGGAAATTTCATATAAACAGAATCACACAATACATGGTCTTTACGACACACGTCTTTCACTGGGCATAATGCTTCCATTCCATGTCGTAGCACGTATCGGAATTTCATTTCTGTTCAATGCCAGACAATATTGCATTTTATGGATATCCCCCATTTTATTCATCCACTCATTGGTTGAGGGACATGTGGGTTGTTCCTCCTATTAAGTTATTGTGAATAATGCAGCTGTGAACGTTTGTGTACATGTTTTTGTGTGGATGTATTTTTAATTCTCTTGGGTATATACCTAGAAGCAGAATTGCTGAGGTATATGATAACTCTATGTTAAACCTTTTGAGACATTGCCAGACTGTCTTCCATAGTTGTTGGGCCATTTTACATGCCCATTAGCAACGTATAGATTGCCATTTTCTCCACATCCTTTCCAGCACATACTATTGTCTCTTTTTAATGTTTTGAATGTTTACTTATTTTAGAGAGAGACAGAGCATGAGTAGGGGAGGGGCAGAGAGAGAAAAAGAGAGAGAGAGAGAGAGATTTGCAGATATTTTCTCCCATTCTTGGTTGACTTTTCATCTTCTTGATGATACTGTGCGGCAGCACAAAAGTTTTTCATTGTGATGAAATCTAACTTCTCTATTTTTCTGTTTGCCATTTGCGTTTTCGATGTCATATCTAAGAAGGCTTTGCCTAACCTGAGCTCATGAAGATTTACTCCTATGTTTTCTTCTAAGTGTTACCATCTCAACAATATTAAGTCTTTTGATCCATAAACATGGAACGTTTCCATTTATTTAGATCTTTTACTTCTTTCTTCAGTGTTCTGTAATCTTAAGTATATATCTTGTACATCTTTGTTAAATTTACTCCTCAATATTCTATTCTTTTGATACTATTACAAATTGAATTTTTTTCTGAATGTCCTTTCAGATCATTCTTTGCTGTTGTATAAAAACACAGTTGATTTTTGTATATTAAACTTGTATTCTGCAACCCTGCTGAATAGGTTCATTAGTTCTAATAATTTCCTAGTTGGTTCCTTAGGATTTTCTGTATATAAGATAATGTCATCTACAAATAAAGAGAGTGTTACTTCTTTCCAATCTCGATGCCTTTTATTTTCTTAACTGACTGCTCTGGCCTGAACCCCCACTATAATGTTGAATAAAAGTGGCAAGAGTGAGCCTCATTGTCCGTCTTGTTCCTGATCTCAGGGGAAGAAACATCTAGCCTTTTGCCAGATGTTAGCTTTGGGTTTTTCACAGATGTCCTTTAGCAGGTTCAGAGCTCACTCCTTTCTTGAAGGCTTTTGCCTTGTCATCTGAATCATGCTCCTTGACATGCCAATCGTTCTCCTTGGTCACTCCCTTGGCCACATCATTCCAGGGATGAGCTGGGCGACTATGAAGGTATAGCCTCCAGAAATGACCAAAACTCTCCAACTGATGACTAATCAGCAGAGAAAGAGAGAGTCACCTTCCTTGATCAAGTTATGATATTTGGCGACCACAGTCATAATGTGGATTCTTTTATGAGCTTCAACTAATCAGTGGCTCTCAACCTGTCAGTGCAAAAGCCCCTCCCTTTAAAAACTTCATTGAAGTAAAGCGTTGTTATGTGTCAATTTGGCTGGGCCACAGTACCCAGATATTTGGTCACACATTATTCTAGCTGTTTGTGTGAGGATATTATTAACATCTAAATCAGTAGACTTTGAGTAAAGCAAAGTACCCTCCGTAATGTAGGTGGGCCGCGTTTAATCCGTCGAAGGCCTTAATAGAAGATGACTGACCTTCCTGCTCCCCACTCCCTATCCCCTGCCAGAAAGGACAATGCTAGCAGCGGACTGCCTTCAGATTCAAACTGCAATATCAGCTCTTCCCTGGGGGTCCAGCCTGCTGGTCGACCCTGCAGATTTTTGGACTTGCCAGGATCCACAATTGTGTGAGCCAATTACTTCAGAACAAGCAAAGAAACCCCAAACACCCCTCTCTATATAGATAGATATAGATACAGATATAGATATCTCTTTCTATCTATGGATATATGTATGGTGTGTGTGTATTTGTATATGTATATGTATGTGTATACACACACACACACACACACACACACACACAGGAAGTGCACATAATTGTACCGCTTGATGGATTTTCACAAAACCAACACATCAGATCCAGACATGGGGCCTGCCCATCACCCCAGAAGTTCCCTTGTGTTTCATCCAATCACCACCTCCCCGCCCCCTGCCCAAATGTCACTGTTTCTCCTTTCTAACAGCATAGATTCGCCGTGCTGGTTTTAGACCTTCCTGTACAAGGCATCCTTCGGCACATACTCTTTGGGGCCTGGCTTCTGTCACTCAACTGTTTGTTCACGTGAGATTCTTCCGCAGTGCCCTGCGTCACCGTGAATGGTCCATCCTCCCCACTGTGGGGCACCCCGCTGCACGGCTCACCTCGGTCTAGGTATTCATTCAGCTTTGATGGATAGCCCGTTGTTCCTGGTTCGGGATTCTTACAACTGCTGTTGCTGCCAATGTTCTTCCACATGCCTTTTGGTGAACACGTAGAATGTTCTAGTGGGGCATAAACCCACGAGCGTAATTGCCGAAGTTCCCTTTCTATAGCAATTTGATGCTTCCTTTCATTTTAATTTTCTGAAATGAAACTCACGGGCGATAATCTCCTGACACACATATGTGCCAACACGATGCCCAGTCCGTAATATAAACGGGGTATAAAAAGGGAAGTGATTTATAATAAAATCGTGTGTGTTTCCCTGTGTCCTTGGGCACAGCTACCCAACAAGCCGCAGCAACCCGTATCTACCCATAATGAATACGTTCGGATTCCGGAGGTGTAGGCAGATCAGACACTATTATACATGAGAAGCGCAGGTAAATGACAGGCCAGGAGGCACAGGTGGAAGTTAAAGTAAAAACTGTTGTTAGGGAAAGATGCAACAGACCCGACTTCTTTGTGTACGATAAGAGAAAGAGAGAAATAACCCGAACTGCAGGAAGGAGAACATGCCAAGACACAGCATAGCCTGTCCGATGGAGAGAATGAGGAAGGTGAGCCTTGAGTGCAGTGACACAGATCTCCCGTTTTGTGACACAGGACAGGGTGGCAGGGTCACACAGAAAACACTTCTTCCTTAGAGACCCATTCCTCGACAGGGGTGCACTCTGTCTTCAGATCTTTAAAAGAATGCACTTTGGGGGCGCCTGGGTGGTTCTGTCGATTTTGCGTCCGACTCCGGCTCAGGTCGTGATCTCACAGTTTGTGAGTTCGAGCCCCGCGTCCGGCTCTGTGCTGACAGCTCAGAGCCCGGAGCCTGCTTCGGATTCTGTGTCTCCCTCTCTCTCTGCCCCTCCACCACTCGTGCTCTGCCTCTCTGCCTCTCTCTCTCTCTCTCAAAGATAAATAAACATTTTTTAAAAATGCACGTTGTGATCATATTCCTCATTAGGCAGAGGTGATAAATGAACGGATCACAAAAGGAACCTCTCCTTCCGATGCCGTTGAAAACCCCGCGGGGCATCTATGGGGACAATTTCTGAGGAAGACAGAATAACAACAGGGTTTTCATCTCAACATGTAATTTTCACCACATAGATTCAAAACAACTATCCTCAAAGAAACCCAAACCAACTTCCCTTGAAAAAAATCCAATGAGATTGTTTGCATCTCTAATTTACGAATACAAGCAAAACCTTGGGTTGCGAGTAACTTGTTCTGTGAGTGTTCCGCAAGACGAGCAAGCATTTCGAGTAGAGTTTAACTTGATAAACGAGCGATGTCTTGCAATACGAGTAATACGTGATGCCGAATGTCACATGATCACAACTGAGCCAATGGTTCTTGACGCATGCTTTGATATACAAGTGCTTTGGATTCCAAGCACGTTTCTGGAACAAATAATGCTCGCACACCAAGGTCTTACTGTATTTGGCTCTAAGCCCATAAAAAAGGAGTTACACATCCTTATTGAATATTTATGGTCGGTCTCACTGTTTTTGCAGGAACGGCATTCATGCTCTGGAACGCCTTTCCTCCAAATATGTAGCTGGTGATGGTCTAATGCATTGACCTCACAGATTGCAGAAAGGAAATGATTCAATAATTGAATTACTGTCCTTATTCTATGTATGCTTCCCTGTCGATAGCAACCTTCTCCTAAGTGACTGAGTTTTCCACGTAACTTCTTGTAAGAACCTTTCAGTATTGGGGTGCACTACAATCTGACCTATTTGTATTTCTTGTGTTTTCATCTGATGGACATTTGTAAGGCGTGAAGCATGTAGGGCAATTTTCAACAGGGTGAGACTGTTCTGTGCAACGTGGGATGCCCAGCAAACCTGGCTCTTGCCCCCTAAATGTCGTTAGAGGCCCCCACTTGTGGAAATGGAGGAAACTCCCCCCCAACAACTACTGATTTAAACCTGCTTTGTCTCCATCATGACCTCCTCACCCCAGACTCAATTGTTGGTGTTTGGGCCCAAGTACAGTGGTAGATATTCACTCTTAATAGATTTTTGTGTTCTTATAACCAGCCCATTGGTCTTGCAGGTCAAAGACTTTGGACATCCCGGTTCTGACGTCCAATGTCTTCTTGCCTGCCCCAACCACACTGTAAAGGGCCACCTTCCCGTCTTAAAGTGATCAATGGACCTGTTGAACAGAACGGGGCTGGGCACCAAAGCCAATGACATTTCACCCTAGACCTCTCCTCAGATCGGCAGTGAGCTTATATTTGACATCTTCTGGCTCCTGGTTATTTTTCGACCTCATAGAACGCAGCCCACGTTTCATCAGCTTGTTGTTTGAATGCTTATGTGTTAGACCCCCTTGGGGTGGAAAGTGCGCAATTCAGAACAGGGAAGTGACTTGCCCAGGGTCACTTGGCAAATAAGAATAAAAGCCAGGGTACAGCGGGCTGCCCCAGGGCTGACCCGCTTCAGGTCCTGGGGGATTGAAATTCCTCTGGTGGCGAATCAGCAGCCCAGAGTGGACCATGCACTGCTCTGATCTGGCCTAAAAAGGGGTGGAATCCAGGGGCCTGTCCCAGCCAAGCACCCAGTGTCTTACAAGCCTATTTCGAAATCTGGCTTGTCTCTGGAGAATGGGCAGGGAGCCAGTGCTCTGTGGAGAGGGTAGGGTGAGCAGCCCATCAGATTAGAGATACCAGCAGCTGCCTGCTCAAGCATCTGGGACAGAGGGGTGGACAGAGCCTCCAAATGGGTGACCTGTGCTTCAGATACACGCACGCAATCTCTAGGCCTCTGTTTCCCTGTCTATGAAGCGGGACCACTCCCTCCTCCCTTGCTTACCTCCCAGAAGTATTATAAGGAGCCAACAAAGAGAACTAGACTGTTTAGGCGTTCTAGAACATTCCAAAGACATTCTTTTTTATTCACGGTGAGATGGGAGCCCTTGAAGGAGTTTGAGCAGAGGAGACAAACCATCCGATTTAGGTCCTAATAGGATGTTAACAGGATGCTGTGTGGGGGAATAGATCGCCCTGGAGAGATGGTCTGAAGCAGAAGGTCGAGTGAGGGGCTACTGCAATAATACAGGCAAGAGAGGGTGGGGGCCGTGGGGCAGGTGGTAAGAAACAGTCAGGTTCTGGGCATATCTTGATGGGAGAGCCCGTAAGATCTGCTGACAGATTGAGCACGAGAGACAGACACCGAAGATGATTCCAGGGGGTCTGACCGAAGGAAGGAGGCAGTCGCCAGTGTCTGGGATGGGACGGCTGGTTTGATGGGCGAGAACGGGAGCTCAGTCCGGGACATGTGAGGTTTGAGTTGCCTCCAACAGCCGAGCGGGAATGTCGATCATCACGAGACACGTAAGCCCTGCTGTCTTTTGCCACGGGACACATGACTGCAACAACATGCACTTGACCTTCTGATGGTAGCTTGGTCCCACTAAATGGTAGCTGCTTTCTCCCCGGGATGCTCTGGCTAGACCTGGGAGCACCAAGGCGAGCTCTATAACCAGAGGCGGCCTATATTTAAGCTCAGGTCACCCCAAACATGACCCCCATCGTGCGTAAACATACACTCCGTTGTTCTTTGGAGACACACGGTTTATTTAAGTGGCTCAGAGTGTGATGGGCTGGGTCCAACCGTCGACTGTGCTGGAAGCAACCCCCTGAGACCAGACGGTTCGGGCCTCCAAGAAATCAAAGGCCTCCAAATGGGCAGTGCCTCTCTTGTGTCACACTTCAATGCAGGTCTGAGCCGAGGCTGGGACCCAGCCCGGAGCGTGGCTCCCACCCCCTGCTCTGTCTCTTCCGCGTGCACACACCCTGGGGATCTCTGGACATAAAGCAGTCCATCCTCCCAAAGAAAAATTCCCTCTTCCCACTCCATGTTCTCCTTTCCCCGAGACTCTCCTTCTCTCCTCCTTCCTCGCTCCCTGGACACTGTCCCTGTCTGACCTGCTGCCCATCTTCTTGGGATTACTCAGGCCTCCGGGGACCAGACGTTCAGAGAAGGGTCTGAACGTGCGGTGGCCCACACATCCACGGAGCTAAGTACAAACTTATTACAGAGCGTTGACTGGGTGCCATACGTTGCTACGAGCCAACAATCACTTAGCCAACCCTCCCAGCTACCCCAAGAGGTACCCAGACGCTATTATTAGTTCCATTTTACAGATGAGTAGACTGGGGCCCAGAAAAGTTAAAAGACAGAGCCGGGATTCAAAAAGGCGGTCACCATGGGACGCCTGGGTGGCTCAGTCGGTTAGGCGTCTGACTCTTGGGTTTCGGCTCGGGTCACCATCTCGCGGTTCACAAGTTTGAGCCCCGCATCGGGCTCCTCGCTGACAGTGCAGAGCCCGCTTGGAATTCTCTCTCTCCCTCTCTTTCCCTCTCTCTCTGCCCTTCCCCCGCTCACTCTCTCTGTCTCTCTCGGAATGAAGAAGTAAAACTAAAAAAAAAAAAACAAAAAACCGCATCACCACCACCAACATCGGGGTGGGGGTGGGGGGTGGCCTCCAGGGAATGTATGCGCAGGCTAAAAATCAGGGAAGGCCAAAGTGGGACCAGGTCAGAGTCAGAGCAGGAGACTGGGACCAGGCCAGGGTCACCCATTAGTATCTCCCACCCCCAGCTGAGGCCTGGCTGTGCCAGGGGCTGGGGCAAGCCCCGCAGGCCAAGAAAGGCCTTCCCCCAGGGAAGCCTCCTCCTTCTGCCGACTCAGCCTGCCCCGCCCTGCTAGAGACCTCAGTGGCACAGCTGTCCTCCTCAGAGCTGAGGTTGGGCTAGTCGGGATGTTCAGCCCTAAGAGCGTGAGGCCCCCCAGCCCTGCCCCAGGCTCCAGCCCTCTCTCCTGAGACGAGATCTTCGTTCTGTCCCTGAACACGTGTTTTGGCCCTTTACTTCCCCCAGGAGCAAGAGACAGGCAGAGGAACCTCAGAATGCCTGCAGGGACTTTTAAGCTGTTCACTTAACAGCTGGGGAGACCGAGGCAGTGAGCGAGGAAGGGAGTCACCCAAGGTCCGTCAGCTAGCGAGGGGACAGGCCAAGCCCAGACGGTGCGACTCTTCGGTCCAGCTCTCAACACAACGCTGCAGGGGCTCGGGAGAAGGTGGGGCAGGCTGGGGGCGAGCAGGTGTCAGTGGTTCCCCAGCCCCTGCTGCATGCCCCTGTGATGTCAGAGCCCACACTTTCCTGATAAAGAGATGGTTAAGAAAGGGCCCCTCCAGACTGAAGCCATTTCTTAGAAAGGGAAAAAAACACAATGAAATGAAACCAAAACCAGACAAAGCCACAAGGAATTGTACCCACCCCCACCTCGGACTCTGTCTTCATTCATTCACTCATTCATGCACCGCACATTTGACGACCTACTGTGTTCCGGGCCCTATGCTGGCTGTTTGGGATTCAGTTATAAGCATACCCGTCCCGATTCTCATGGAGACAAACAAGTCCAGAGGCAGTTACAAAAATGTATAGGGGCGCCTGGGTGGCGCAGTCGGTTAAGCGTCCGACTTCAGCCAGGTCACGATCTCGCGGTCCGTGAGTTCGAGCCCCGCGTCGGGCTCTGGGCTGATGGCTCGGAGCCTGGAGCCTGTTTCCGATTCTGTGTCTCCCTCTCTCTCTCTGCCCCTCCCCCGTTCATGCTCTGTCTCTCTGTGTCCCAAAAATAAATAAACGTTGAAAAAAAAAATTTTTTTAAAAAATGTATAAATACGGCCAGCCCTGTGGTGGTCCAGGAACAGGAGATGGGCGTACCCAGAAGAGGTGCTAAACCCAACCTGGGGAAGAGCATGATCAGGGAGGGCTTCCAGGAGGAGGTGATGTCGGAGGCGGGCTTTGAAGGGTATGTAGGAGTTAGCTCAGATCTTCCCCTGGCCACCCAAGTCCTGATGCTGATGTTTCTGAGCTCCCCGAGGACCTGCTGTGACCCAGACTAGGGTCAGGAGATGCTGCAGGGGTGCTGGGGACGGCGCCAAGGACAATCAGCAAAGACAGGGAAGCTGAAGGCCTGGCACCTTCTCTGGAACTTTCTAGAACAGACCCCTGAGCTCTTGGCACATGCGTATTCGGGGGCAGGGCGGCTGCCTTCCTGAGTCTGTATTTCCCATCTGAGGCTTCCAACAGGTGGGAGGATGTTCAGAGTTAGAATCTCACTCATCACTGCTGGTGACAGCGACGAGCACGCGTCCTTCACTGAGCCCACCCCCCCTCCCTGCCCTGTGGGCCTGGCCTGGAGAGGCACCTCTTAAATACCGTTTCTGATTCTTGCCACACTGCGTCACAGCGGTGGCCAGAGAGGTCGATGAAGTCGCCCAGGGCTGCACGGCCGGTCAGAAGCCGAGTGGGGGTTGGGCCGAGGTGTGTCTGACTCCTACTTCAGCCAGCTGGGCAAGGGCTCCTGAGTGGGATGGACTGTCTAGGTGGGGCCTCTCAAGCAGACCCTGAGAGAGGGTCTGTGCAAATGTGGTTCATCGGGGCGTGTCTCCAGGAGCACCAGAAGCCCAGTGGGGGAGCGGGACAAGGCAGGGCGGGCGGTCAAGCAAAGGTGTGCCAGGTAAGTCCCCCTGCCGGGCAGATGGTGCAAAGAGCTGGGGTCTCTATTACCTCGTCCGGGCAGGCGCCGAGTGGGCAGGGGGCATCAAAGCCCAGGCACTTCCAGTGCCCCCTGGCCACAGGCAAAGGGGCTCCCGATGGCCTGAGGCCACCCACGACAGAGACGGAGGTGCGGGCTGCTGGGAGTGTGTGCACATCCAGAGTTGGTGTGTGGAAAACGGGAAAGAGAGCTAAGGGTCTGGGCCGAGTAAAGCCCACGAGCTTCTGCTACCCGTGCTTAGAGGAGCTGAGCACCATCCCTGTGACCGGGCCAGTGCCTGTGGCCGCCTTGTCATCTGCAAAATGCTTCCGCACTGTCCCGCCTCCACACGTTTGCTCCTGCTGTGTGCAGCCACTCAACCCGTAGTCAGCAAGACCCGCGACGCACACACCGTGTGCTAGGCTCTCGGGACAGGGAGGTGACCGAAACAGCTTTGCGTGGTCCCTGCCCGCCTCGAGCTTGGAGCCTGGCTGGGGACACGGGTGCCAGATTGGCCAGATGGTCACTGCAAAGAGATGCGGGCTCTGAAGGGAAAGAATGCGATTCTTGGAGAGCAAAGAAACTGGACCTAAGTCAGGGGTATCAGGTAGGGCTTCCCTGAGGAAGTGACATCTGAGCCGAGACCTGGAGGAGTGAGAGGTACAGCACAGTTAGAGGGAACAGATGCCCGATGCTTCTCTGACCGGGGCTTCTCAGCCTGGGACGTCCTGGGTGAGGCGGGTCCTTTTCGGGACACTTGAATAAGCAGATCCTCCGGGCCGAGCCTCGGTTTCCTCACGTGTACAATGAGGTTTGGACTTCCACCTGACTGCTGCCTCACAACATCCACCAACAAGTGGCAACGGCGGCCATCTAAGGGCTCTCAGTGACCTCTGTCCCTGTGACCCACAGATGCCTCCTTTGCGTCCTCCGTGGTCAGATAGCGAGTGACCTCCGGGCTTATCAGCCTGACCTCCGATTACCCCCACATATGATGTCACATACGGGTTGCAAAAAACCGCCTACTTCCCCAGAAGACGGCCTGTCCAGACCCGCTTGGCCCAGACCGCTGTTCTTGCCTGCCTGGGAAATGTCAGCCCCCAGGGGAAACTGACCTGGGGTCAGTGCTTTGAGGGCCGTTGCAGAAACAGCTCCATTTCTGGAGAAAGTCTGCCTTCGGTGGCAGCAAAGCTGGGTCCTGGGCTCACAGAGCCACGAGTGCCTCGGCGTATGTCCTTGGGCCATCCATGACTGCATAGTTATCACGTCGTACCCTGGGGGGGTCTTTGAGCTTCCATTGGGTGTCCATTATTGACAAATATTTACTGACTTTCCACTACGTGCCGGGCACTCTCCTGGGCGCTAAGAGAGATCGTAGCCGACAAAAACCAAGCAGAGCAAAACCAAACCAAGAACCCTGTCCTCGCGGAGCTTCCGTTCGACTAAGGGGGTGAACGAGGGACAGACAAACGTACCACAGTGCCAGCGGTGACAAGCGCTTTGCAGAAAAATCCAGGCTAGGAGCCAGCAAACAAGACAGGGGTGTCAAGGTAGTAATCTTCTCTGAAGAAGTGATGTTTGAGGATAGACCTGAAGGAGGTAAGAGAGGGGACTACGTGGAGAAAAGATACACCAGGCGCTGGAGGATTTTTTACCTCAATACCCGGGGTTCGTTGTCCCACCGCTTCCAAGAATGAAGAGGTGGGACACAAAATGAGCAGCAGGCGGAAGTTGGTCAGAAGATCAGAAAGTAAGAATAGCAGGAGAGCTCTCTTTACAGAGAGGGGGCTTTCAAAGGTGAATGCCCCCTGGCATTCAAGCGCCAAGGGTCAAGGGTCAAGGACAAGGGTCCTTGTTTTATAAGATTCTGGTCAGCACCACCACCCCCCCTCCTTTCCCTTCCCCCTTGTTCCTTCTCAGGCCCTGTCCTTACTGGTTGGATCACTGGGTGCTGGGTGGTCCGTTCCTGATTGGCTCCGCTCCATTGCATGAGGCGTCAGACTGGTCATACTGTCCCTTGTGTGACACAAGTTTTATGGTTTACCTTTTTTAGTTAGGTATTTGGATTGTCAAATTCCTGAGAGGAAACTGAGGGGGAGTAGGTGATGTCTGTCACATTCCGAAGAGGGCCCTTGCACCCTATGGGGTTTGCTGTGGTCAACCGCTAACAGCATTGCTCCAAAATATGTATTTTTCCCCACCCAGGGCCCTCAGGTCCTAACCTTTGCCTCTCTGCCTATTTATCCTATCTTTCTTTATCATACAAGCAGGAAAAAGGGGGGGGGTGGGGAAGACAGTGCAAAGGTCCTGAGGCAGCCATGTGCTTAATGTGTGAGGAATGCCAAAAGGCCTGTGTGGCTTGACTGGAGTCCAGTGAGGGAGAGGGAGAGTGTGTTGAGCATCGGAGTTGCATTCAGGAGTGTGTTTTGTCAGTGTGTGTGTGTGTGTGTGTGTATGTGAGAGAGAGAGAGAGTCAGAGACACAGAGACAGAGAGAAACCTAGAGACTGTCTCCTTTCTTTCTTCTTCCTCCCCCTCCCCCTCTTGGCCTCATCAAGATTAAGAGGGGAAAAACACAGATGATTAAATGATTTAAATGTGCGAGTAAAATAACACCTCAGTGAGCACATTATGCAAATCTATGCGATTAACATCACAAATGAGGTGAAGCCACCCAGGCCAAGGAACTAATTTCTCTGGGGGTTCCAGCTCCATTCTTGCCCCTCCCAGCATGCCAGAAACTTCTCTGGGTAGAAGGGAAGAGAAGCGAAGTCTTGCCACGTGTCTGGGCACAGTGTGGTTTTACCTTCATCACTTCTTCAGCGCATCTAGCACCTGTCAGAAGCAGCGAATTATTGCCCTATTTCACAGAAGAGGAAATCGAGGCCTGGAGAGAAGGAGGTTAGAACCCAGGCCTCCTGGGGACAAACTTAGAGGTTTTTTTTTTTTTTTTTTTTTTTTTGCCGAGAGGTTTCCAATGTGTCTCTGGGGAGGTTTGCACTTCTAGAAGGGGCTGCGGTTTCCCCGGGCCTTTAAGGAAGGCAAACTTTCTGGAAAGGGCCAGGAAATAAATGTTCTAGGCTTTGTGGACCATCCTGGACTGTGCCCTCGTAGCATAAGCAGCCACGGGAGTTCTGTAAGTGAGCCGGTGTGGTTGTGTTACAATAAACCCGCTTACGAAAACAGGCGGTGGCCCAACCTGAAGGCTGTCGAAGGCATCTGGTTTAATAAGAGTTTCCCCTGCCGCAGAGCGTTTAGCCGCCCAAGGCTGTGTGACCCCGGACCAGTCCCTGGTCCCTCTGAATCTGTTTCTTCACCTGAGCAGTGAGGGGATGTTCTAGGGGAGGCTGGGTAACGAGAGGGGAGGAGAGCAGCCATGGTGGGGAGACCTGAGAACCTCGGGTGGGAAACCCTCAGCAAGGCACGCTGTTCCAGTACTTTCTCTGCATCACAGACCACTCAACGCTCCATGGGGTAAAATGACCATTCCATGACGCTCCTAGGTCCCGTGGGTCAGGAATTCAGACCCAGCCCAATTAGGGACAGTTTGTCCCGATCCATGATGTCAGCTGGGAACACTTGCATGATGATTCAATGGTGAGGGTCTGGAACTATCCAGAAGCATCCTCACTTGCAGATCTGGCGACCAACGCTGGCTGTCAGCTGGGGGCTCGGGGAGGCTCTGGCCAGAACACCTCCACGGGACCCTTCCCAGTGGGGTCTCTCTGTGGGCTAGTGTGGGTTTCCTTACAGCATCGTGGCTGGGTTCCAAGCGAGCAAAGTAGATGAGTGGTTTTAGGACTTAGCTTTGAGAGCCACATGGCGTCACTTTGGCCGGGCTCTTTTGGTCAGTCACAAAGGGGAGGGAATATAGACACCCCGCCCGCCCCCCCCCCCCACTCTATGGAAGGAAAGTCAGGGTCACATCATAAGAAAAATGGAGGACATGGGAGATGTCATGCCCATCTTTGGGAAACACAGTCTGTCCCATATACATGGTAGGAGAGCCCCCGAGAGGCGTCTGGACCCGGGATCTCCTTTGCCGGTTCCAGGCAGCACCAGCGCTGTCGCGGGGAGCCCATTCTGCTCAGACCCCTCCCTCAGACCCAGTCAAGACTTTTCTGGTCCAACTCAGCCCATGCTCAATCCCAGATCTCCACGCAGAGCTGATCCTGGGACCCTTCCTGCAGAGGGAAGAGTGGTGAAGTCTTTTTCTTACAAACAGTGAAGGAAACACAAGCAAACCCCACCCCCCCACACACACACACACATCAGCCCTGTGACCCCAGCATTTGCAGGAGGGCTGGCCAAGCAGATGGGGAAATGTCGAGACAAAACCAGCTGGGAAACGCCTCCTCAAGCCAGAGGACGCAATTGCGCGAGGGCTGGAGGGCGGAGCTGGGGTCCTGGCCTGGCCCAAAGCGCGGAGACTCTCAGAGAGCCGGCTGTCAAAATGGGGCCTCTGGAAGAGGCCAGGAGCACACGAGGGTCACCTGGCTGTGAGCAGATGTCTGAGTGGAAAGAGCCATTGAGATTGGGGTTGCTGAGGTTCTGGGGGCAGATGTGAGAGGCGGGCCAGCCCCCTAGTTAGATTAACGACAGGTCCCTAGAATCACATCCAGCTGATTCCCGACTTCTACGCTCCCCAGCAGAGCGAGAAGAGCCTGGGGTTCAGAGAAGCTCACAGTAAACCAGTGGCCAGGCTGGGACTTGAACCCAGGGTTCTGCCTTCTTCTGCTGAGGTGGCCCGGCAGAGAACTCTTAGGGTTCAAAGTCTCTTGTAAATGGATCCAAATGTTAATAACAATGTGGAGCCCCTAGGCTGAGCGTTACATGCCTTTCCTCACCCAGCCCTACGTAGGGCAGGGCGGGAGGGTGGGGGCTGTTACTGACACAGCAAATAGGTGGGTTGAGCAGGGATGAGACCCTGAGCCCGGCACTCACTCACTCCGAGAGAGGGAAGCGTCCTGCTCTGAGAGGGCTGGGCATGCTGGCATATTCCCAGTCCTCGCTCAAGCGTGTTGGCACTTCCTGCCCTGGATCATTGGCGACTAGAACTCCCAAGAACCCCAGTCAGATGTGGCTATGTCAACAGGAGTTCCTCGGGGTGGGGGTGGGGGGGTGTGGAAGCAGGTGGTCCCTACAGACATCCCGCTCCCAGCCATTGTATCCCGGCCTCCCGGCAACCAGAGTCAGGACGATCGTCCCCATTTTAACAGATAGGCAAACTGAGGCCCAGAGGAAAAATCAGATCATCCCTCTTCTGGAGGAGTTGAGTTGGGGCGGGGAGCACAAGCCGCAGCTAGATCCCACCTAATATCTTGCCCACACGGCTGCTTCCCCAGGGTGACTAGGATGTGTAGGAATGATGGAGTAACAGGAATGAGCCAGCAGCTCCTTCCCTGCAGACATCAACTGATCAGATAGTCCCCATGACTCATCCCCACATCCCCATTGCCCCGAGGCTGCTCTAGCTTCAGCCTCCTTACCCCAGCCTCCTTCCTCAGCAGCGAGGAAGGCACCAGACCTTCCCCGTTCCTGGGGAAGCGTTGTCCTCCAATGAAAGGCACCAGATGGGTAGGGTGACCATGTAATTTACTGTCCAAAGCAGAATGCTTTGGGGAGCTATTAATAATTATGTGGGGACAGGAGGCATTAACCTAGGCTTTCTAAGGCAAACAGGGAAGTCTGATCACTGTACTGCTGGGCTAATTGCTCAGCTCAAAGTGCAGAAAGCACAAATGTCTGACACCAAGGCTCCGGCCACAAACTAGGGCAAAAGAGTTCTTTGGAAGATATATTCTTGAGAACCTCTCAAGTCCTAGGACATGCCTAGGGGGATTCAAATCTATGTGCAGAGCTTCAGAAACACATACTCTGAAATGAGACTGTCTGGGTTCACCTCCTGATTCTACTAAGAAGTAGAATCAGCCCTCAAGAGAGGGCTGTGTGAGCTCAGGTCTCTTACCTAACCTCTCTGACCCTCAGTTTTCTCATCCATAAAACCGACCTACCCGCAAAGGACTGAGGTGAAGGGGAGCTGAGATAATGCAGGGGAGTCATCACAACAGTTTTGGCACAGATTAAAGGCTCAGGGAATGAGGCCATTGTTATTTGTATTAATTTTATTGTTATTAATGAATGATTCCAGGCACTGAAAGGGGCAGACCTCTGAGGTCTCAGGTAGGGCCCTGTCCTCCCGTAGGCACCCTCTGGTGGGAATGAAGTCTTGAAAGACAGACCCAGGGCTGTGGAGTTCAGAGATGTAGGAGGGTCAGAGTTGGCTGGGAGCATCAGGGTGGGCTTCCTGAAAGAGGTAGCCCCTGGGCAGGGCCCTGGTCCAGGCCCTTCTGTAAGAGTCAGAAGTCATAGTCATAGTCAGAAACTGCCTGGCATCGCCGATTCCCAAATTCAAATCCTGGGGAAAGAATCTTACTGGCGAACTTGGGTCACATGTCTCCTCCTCATCCAACCGGCTGCAGCGACCCTGGACCTGGGATTCACAGAGGACTCCTGGCTGAGGGTGTTGGACCGCCACTCTCAGAAAAGGGAGGTCGCTTTTGCAGGAGGGGGGCGCCGCTGGGGCAAAAACACGGAGGTGGGGAAGCGGAGGCTTTGCGTGAAGCGCACCCAATGGCTGAGTTCGTGTCAACCCCGCTGTGGCGGCTTGAAGGGTGGTTGCTGCAGCCACAGCCCTGCCTCTGTGCCCAGTGGCCCACACGTGGCTGAGAAAAGGGAAGTCGAAAGTGAATTAGCAGCCGAACCAGAGCTCAAAGCCGGGTCCTTCTCCCAGCCCTGCTGGCTTGAGTGTCTGAGGGGTGGGGGGAGTGGGGGTAGAGAAGCAGGGAGAAGGAAATCAAGAAATAACAGGCTTCACAGGAGCCATAATGACATTTTAACTTGAAAATTGCAAGGAGACGGGGCTGTGGAGGCGTATGCAAATGTCCATGCAGATGAGATGCAAATGAACCTGCCTGCTCTTGCCTGGCGCACCTGGATGCGGTCGGTGACAAATCCTAACGGGCACCGCATGGCTGTGTGATTGATTATCAAGGCCAGCTGGGATGACAACTGCACTCCCCTCCTGGGAGCTGGGCGGAGATGAGATTGTTTCTAGAGCGCCCTCTGATGGGGGACCCTGAGGCATGGCCCTATCTAGCTCAGCGATGGCAAATTTGGGACACATCTATTACTTCTGTCTATACTGGCATCCATGGCAGACATCATTAATCAATCATAGACTTCTTTTTACTGAGCCCAACGTGCACTCTAGGCAGTCCCTACTAATTGATCAAAGTTGGCATTCATTCATCCATTCATCTGATGAATTTGGTTGAGTTTCTTCCCCGGTTGCCAAGGATATATTGAACAGAGACTTTCAGTTCCTGCTCTCACGAAACTCACAGTTTAGAAGAGGGCGTGAGCATTAATGAAATATTCCAAAACGGCAGTTGGGATAAGTGCCGTGATGGAGAAGCCCTTGGTTCTAACACAAAAGGGGTTTGACCTGTCCACAGTGGCCAGGAAAGGCTGATGTTGCTGATATCTGAAGCATGAGAAGGGCTTAACTAATTGAAAAGGTGGGGGAAGAACGTTCCAGGCCTTGAGACAAGGAAGAGCTTGTAAGCAGACATCGTCACTGTTACACCCACATTCCCTATGATCACTTTTTGTTTCTCTGCATGCTTCTGGTGGCTTTAAAAAAAGAATAAATAAATAAATAAATAAATAAAAATAAAAAAAGAACAAACAAACACCTTTATTGAGGTAGAGTTCACATACCATACAATTCATGCAAAGTGTATGATTTAATAGTATTTCAGTGTATTCACAGATACATATAACCACCACAGTCAATTTTGGAACATTTTCAGGACCTCCAAAAGAAACCCTTTACCCTTTAAGGATTCATACTCTCCCACCCCACACCCCCAGCCCTAAGCAACCACTAATTTACTTTCTGTCTCTACAGATTTACCTTTCTGGACATTTCATGTAAATGGAATCATATGATATATAATCTCTTATTATATATTAACATATATGAGACTGGCTTCTTTTACTTAACCTAAACTTTATAAGGTTCATGCATGTGGTAGCACTTATCAGTACTTTTTCCTTAAAAAATTTGTATTTTGATAAAATATATATAACATAAAATTTGCCATTTTAACTATTTTTAAGTGTGCAACTCAGTGGCCTTCGTTTACATTTGAAATGTGCCATCATCACCACGATTTCCAAAATATTTTCATCACCTTAACAGAAACGCTGTGCCCATTAAACAATAATTCCCCATTCCTTCCTCCTCCCGAGCCCTGGTGACTTCCAACTTGCCTTATATTTCTATGAATTTGCCTATGTTAGATATTTCGTATAACAGAATCATACGCTATTGGTCCTTTTTGCCCGGCTTATGTCACTCAGCATATTGTTTTCAAGGATCACCTATATCGTGGCATGCACCAGAACATTCCTTTTTATAGATGGATAATTTCCCATTTCATGTACATTCCACATTTTGTTTACCCATTTATCTGTTGGATGCTTCAGTTGTCTCCACCGTTTAGCCGTCGTGAATAATGTTGCAACGAGCATTGGCACACAAATGTCTGTTTGAGTCCCCATTTTCAATTCCTTGGGGTATGCTTCTAGGAGTGGAATTGCTGGATCATTTTATGTTGATCTTTCGGAGGAATCCTCACATTTTTCCACAGTAGCTGCATCATTTTACGTTTCTGTCAGCAAGGCAAGAGTTTCAACGTCGCTACCCTCTTACCAATATTTGTGATTTTCTGCCTTTTTGATTATAGCCCTCGTTGCAGGTATGCAGTGGTATCTCACTGTGGTTTTGATTTACATTTCCCTAATGACTAAGTATGTTGAGCATCTTTTCACGTGCTTGTTGGCCATTCGTGTATCTTTGGAGAAATACCTGTTCTTTACCCATTTTTACATTGCGTTGCGTCCTTTTGTTGACTTATAAGCGTTCTTTATAGATTTTAACTATTAAACCTTAATATATATATGATTTCGACATATTTTCTAGGTTGTCTTTTTCACTTTCCCGAATAAGGTCCTTTGATGCACAAAAGGTTTCATGTTGATAAAGTGAAATGTATCAACTTTCTCTAATGTTTATTTATTTTTGATAGAGAGAGAGAGACAGAGCACGAGAGGGGGAGGAGCAGAGAGGGAGACCCAGAATCCGAAGCAGGTTCCAGGCTCTGAGTTGTCAGCACAGAGCCCGACGTGGGGCTCGAACTCACGAGCTGCAAGATCATGACCTGAGCCAAAGTCGGGCACCCCACGGACTGAGCCACTCAGGCACCCCTCAAATGTATCAATTTTTCCTTTTGTTGCTCATGCTTTTGGCGTCATATCTAAGAGTCCACTGCCAAATCCAAGGTCATGAAGATTTAGTTCTATATTTTCTGCTGAGAGTTTTATAGTTTCAGCTCTTACATCTAGGTCGTTGATCCATTTTGAGTTAATTTTGTATATGGTGTGAAGTAGAAGTCCGGCTTCCTTCTCTGACATGTGGAAATCCAGATGCCTCAGCACGGTTTGTTGAATGGACCTGGCACCCTTGTTGAAAATCAATTGGCTGTAGATATATGGGTTTATTTCTGGACTCTCAGTTTTATTCCATTTGTCTGGATGTCTGTCTTTATGGCAATGCCACACTATTTGGATTACTGTAATCTCGTAGTAAGTTTTGAAACTGGGAACTGTGTGTCCTCCAATTTTGTCCTTCTTTTTCAAGTTGTTCTGGTTGTTTGGGGCCTCTTGAAATTCTGTGGGAATTTGAAGATTGGCTTTTCCATATCTGCAAAAAAAGGCTGTTGGAATTTTGATATGGGTTACATTGAATTTGTTGATCGCTTTGGGGTAGTATTGATATTTTAATAATGTTAAGTCTTCCTATCTATGTGCCTAAGATGTCTTCCCATTTTTTTAGGTCTTCTTTAGTTTTTTCCAGCAGTTGTTTTCAAGTTTATTTACTTTTGAGAGAGAGAGAGAGAGAGAGAGAGAGAGAGAGAACACAAGCAGGGGAGAGGCAGAGAGAGAGGGAGACAGAGAATCCCAAACAGGTTCCGCACCGATAGTGGGGATGCAGGGCTCGAACCCACCAACAATGAGATCACGACCTGAGCCGAAATCAAAAGTGGGCCACTTAACTGACTGAGCCACCCAGGTGCCCTTCCAGCAATGTTTTAAAGTTTGCAGCATATAAATCTTTCACCTCCTTGGTTAAATTTATTCCTAGCTTTTATTCTTTTAGATGCTATTGTAAATGGAACTGATTTCTTCATTTTCTTTTCAGATTATCCATTGTTGGTGTACAAAAACACAACTATTTTTGTGTGTTGATCTTGTACTCTGCAGCTATTAGCTCTAGTAGCTTTCTTGCGGGTTACTTGGGATTTCCTATACACAGGGTTATGTCATCTGTGAATAGAGGCAGTTTTACTGTTCATGCCTTTTATTTGTTTTTCTTGTCTAATTGCTCTGGCTAGAACTTCCAGTTACAATGTTGAATAGCAAGGGTGAAAGCAGGCCTCCTTGCCTTTTTCCTGATCTTAGGGGGAAAGCTTCGGGGGAAAGATCATAGGTCTTGCACCTATGAGTGTGATGTTAGTTGTGGGTTTTTCTTAAGTGTCCTTTAGAATGTTGAATAAGTTCCTCTCTATGCCTAGTTTTCTGACTTTTTTTTTTATCACAAAGAGGTGTTGGATTTTGACAAATGTCTTTTCTGCATCAAGATGGCCACGTGGGTTTTTGAACCATTCTTTCTGCTACTGTGGTATGTTACATTGATGGATTTTCATATGCTTAACTACCCTTGCGTTCCTGGGATAAATCTCAATTGGTTACACTGTATAATCTCTTTAATATGTTGTTATATTTACTTTGCTAGTATTTTGTTGAGGATTTTGGTATGTATATTCATTCACAAGGTACGTCGGTCTATAATTTTCTTTTCTTGCAATATCTTTATCTGGCTCTGGCGTTAGGATAATGGTGCCTTTGTAGAATAAGTGAGGAAGTGACTTCATTCCTTTTAATGATTGAATAATGTCCCATTGTTTGAATATGCCACGTTTTGTTTATCCATTCATTAGTTGGTCAATATTTGGGTAGCTTCTACTTTTTGGTTGCTATAAATAATTCTGCTGTAAACATCCACGTACAAATTTTTGTGTGGGCACACGTTTTCTCTTGGGTATATTCCTCATACTGGAATTGCTGGGTCATATGGTAACCACTTGAGGACCTGGAAAACTGCTTTCCAACATTGGCATGTTGTGTCTCTTCTTCGGAGAAAGGCCTATTCAGATCCTTTGCCCATTTTTAAATTGTTCACTATTATTATGTAGTTGTGAGAGCTTCCTGCATATTCTTTATACAGAATAGTATCTTCTACGGATGGACCCACACCTGCAAAGACTTCCAAAGACTGCCCTCGGGCTCCTGGACCCTGCTTAGCGCGGCACATTTTGCACACAGCCCGTGTGCCTTGCAGGTGTAAAATGCCCTCCAGCGTCTCCGTGTTACCAGCCAGAGGCTGACGCTGCTCTGCAATTACACCTTGGCCTCCTTGCCTTTCTGTCCTGATCGCCTTTTCGACAAATCACCCGCACCGGAGCCTCATCTCCAGGTTCTGCTTTTAGGGGAACTTGACCTCAGAAAGAGCTTGGAGTGGCTGAGGAACTCAAAGGACGTCAGTGTTGCCACAATTCAGAGAGAACGTGGAGATTGGGGCACATGGCGAGGCTAGAGTGATAGGCAGAAGCCTGACCACACACAGCTTCGTGCAGCACAGCGAGGGCTGGGTTTATGTCCGGAGAGCCATGGGATGCCACTGGGCGGTGACATCGACGTTATCTTACGTTTTGTAAAGGTTCCTCTAGGTTCTGTGGCTCGGGAGGACCACGGAGGCTACGGTTACAGCCGTCCAGGGGAGAGAGGATGGAGGCTGGGAGGACGGTGGGGATGCGGAGGGAGACAGAAATGGAACATCAGAGAAGGATAGGCCGGCGGATTTCAGGGCTGTGGGGAAGTTCAAGGACAAGCTGCAGATTTCCAGCCTGAGCACCTGAATGCGTGGGCAGTGCACAGAGGAGGAGGCGGCGTTGGGACAGTAGAGCAGAGTTCCACATGCAAGACGACCCCAGCTTGCCATCCGTTTCGGGCCCGACCCCCTCATTTCACAGATGGAGGAAGTGAGGCCTGATCGGTGCAGTGGTTCCCCCGGGGCCCCCCACAGTGCCCCAAACAGAAGGGACAGGACTTCAGGAATCCTGTTGCCCAGACAGAAGACTCACTCTCTGGGGGACGCACTGGCTCCAGCCTCAGAAAGCTAATTTGTCAGCTAGGAGAGGGCGGGGGTTTGAGCCAGACGGGTTTGTCCTGGGCTGGAAGCCAGTTCACAGCCCCCAGAGAACAGAATATCTCTGTTTTATGACGGCTGCCTGCGCCGACTCCAACCGGCTTCCCTGTCTGGGTCTGGTGTGGGTAACTTGACGGCAGGAGGGTGTGGCGCACCCCCTTCCGAGTGGCTGACAACTGGAGGCTTATCTGCGCCCCCAGATTTGGCACTGACCAGAAGCGGGACAAGATTCTGGGCTTTCCCCTTCTTGCCCTGCGACCCCTTTCCTTGCAGTTTGACCTTGGGGACGTCACCTCCCCTCTCCGGTCTTCATTGCGTCTTCTCAACTGCAACACGGGGACATCCCAGAGTATGACTTTGGTGCCCTCGGGGTTGCAGTGACTCTCAGAGGAAAAAACCGACGGACAAAAAAAAATACTTTGTAAACTGTGAAGTGCCTCAACTTCAATCTGGGCTCAACTTCTTGCCACGGCCCAGTGGATTCCTAAGGCTTTGCTCCTTGACACGACAGTCACCCCTCTGGAGAAGAAAAACGCTTGGTATGGAGCTCGGGGATCCGGAGATCTTATCGTGCTGGCCCGGGAGGCTTGATAAACCCATTGGAAGGTGGGGAAAACTGAGAGGCTGCCCTGCTCACAGCCGCCAGGCGGGTAAGCCTGGATTCAAAGGCAGGGCTCTCTGAATCCAAAGACAAGAAAAATCCTTATCCTTTTAGTGATCTGATGGGACGGATAGGGCAAACTGAGGGCCAGAGGGGAAAGCAACCCGCCTGGGGTCCTGCAGGCCGTCTGCAACATGGTGCGTCACCTGAGGCCCCTGCCTCCCAGGCCGTGCTCCTCCTGCAACCCCTCAAGCACGGAAAAGGGGCTCCTGTCACCGTCATGTCACTGGCGGACTCGGGGTTCCTTAACGGTCCACCTTCCTCCCATCGGCACAGAGGGACCGCACCTTCGCCTCTGCACAGCAGCCTCTTGGGGCTGAGGCTTTGCTGACACAAAGCTCTGTTGTCACTAGAGCGACATCGCTAGGGGGAGGCCACGCCACGCCCCCTCCACGGGTGGGTCAGGGCAGAAGTCAGTTAATCAGAAAATTAATTAAGAGATCCACACGATTCAAAGACCAAAAAATTCTTTGGGAATCTACTGGTGGCCTCTGGAGAAATGTCTCCCTTGGCTTGCTAGATAATGAAAGCAGGGGCTGGCCGGGCCGGTGTTAAAGTATAATACAAGATACCCATTTAATGAGCACTTACTATGCTCCAGGCACCTTTCTAAGGACTTTCCACATACTAACTCACGTAACGCAGCAAGCCTCTGAGATCTGATTATTCTCTCGAGAAAGGAAACCACGGCACAGAAAGACCACACAACTTGGCCAAGGGCTCACAGTTCGTGAGCCGCGGAGCCTGGGCAGAAATCCAGTCTGCCCAACTCCAGAGCCACGTGACTGACCACACTGCCACACTGGCTTGCGCACTACCGGAGACCAGGTGTGAAGGGCCCAAAGGACCAAGCCTGGTCCAGCCTAGGCACACAGCTGGGCACACAGCAGCGGCCAAGCTCCGCAGGACTTCCGAGGGGACAAAGCTGCGACCCCCGCGGAACCAGCGATTGGCCCGGGCTTGTCCCGAGGTGAGTCCAAAGCATCAGCGTGTGATCAGGTCCTGGCTCTGCCACTCTCTGCGTGGCACTTCTCGGAGTCTGTTTCCTCCTCAGTAAAACGGAGTGAAATTGGTATTGGCCTCACGTGACTGTCGTGAAAGATTCAGTGAGCCCTGTACAGCTTTTCAGGTGTTTAGCACCGAGCTAGGCAGGAAGAAAATGCAGAGTAAACGTCAGCTATTACATTATGTATTATTTTATTCGTTATTATATTTCGTTTCGGCGTCCCCCCTCCATGGGCTACTGTGATGGGATTTGGCTCTTTTTAGAGAGCAGAGGGATGCGCAAGATGGCTTTAGGGAGCCCTCCCTTCCAAGAATTCCAGGACCATCCGTCCCCTTCCTCAGCCCCCCTCAACCCTCGCAGTGTCTGTATCCTCTCAGAAGTTAGTTTCCATCCTTGCACCCCAGGTGCCCTGGCTCCCTGCCTGTGGTCCCCACTGGTTGGATGCTGTTGCTATAGCAACAGCATTTTAAGAGCCTTCGGCCCCCTGTCTGAGGCGACAGGCATGGATGGAGGGAGGTGGGCTTATCAAATGCCTCCTGTATCCTCAGGCCTGTCTGGACTGCAAGGCAGGAGAGTGGAATGCAAGAAACAGAGCTAGCCTGGGGTGGGGGGCCAGCTCAGACCCCAGCCCCAGGTGTTGCCCAGCAGCACCCCACCTCGCTGGGTCACATGGGAAACACCTGAGCGGTCGATTATAAATGCAGATTCCAGCCATGCCCTGGCCCCAAGGGCCTGATTTTAATTAACTGGGTGGGACCCCCTAGGAGGCTGCCTTTGATCAGCTCTGCTAGTGGTCCTGAGGCAGGCAGGCCACAGACCACACTTGCCAAAATCTTAAGTCCTAGAAGATTCCTGAAAGCCAACTTGGGCACTGAGGTTTGTGTTGCTTTCCCTGCTGAGCTGTCTCCGGAAAAACTCGCCTCGTCCTCCACACCAGTGCCGCCTCCCTCTCCTTCCACAGATGAGCTAAGGGCCCCACCCTCTGTCTGGAGCCAGGAAAATTCCAGGGCCGGGCTGCCAGGGGCCACCTTGGTAACGCACCGGAGGTGGAGACAGGGGTTCACAGTTTCTCAGCATCAGGACATTCCGGGGAGGTGCTAGCAGGGGATACTCTGGGCCATGTGAAAGGCCGGCTGTCTTCTAGATACTCTGAGATCAGAGGTGTGAAGGCCTCCCCACCTTGACCCCCTGCTGGACGGGGATGTGGCTCCCCACTCTCACCCAGTCCCAACACCAGCAGAACCCCATGGCGCTGTGCCTAAAGAGCGTCCTGGGGTCGGGGGAGTGGACCCCACAGAGTCTGAGAAGACATGTGGGGAGGGGAAGTGGGTTCTCTCTGGAGGGCCAGGACAAGTGGGGTCCCTGGAAGGTGGGACAGAGGGCCCTCGCCGGTGGGAGGAGCAGAGCAGAGAGTGCATTCTCACTCCTTTGGGGTGCGCTAACTGGCTTCTAGGAGAGGATTCTCTTCGCGGAGGCCAACGGCCCAGAGAATAAACAGCCGGCTGTGCGGGGATTTGCCTGACAACACACCCTTTATTCCCTTCCCAGACTCCCCTCTACTCCTCCACCAGAGGATCCTGAGTTCACCGCCAGATAAACAGGCACTGGAATCCGTGTCTCAGATAAGAAGCCACTCCCGAGTCCCCCCCGCTCACGACAAGGGTGCCCCGTGGGCAAGCTTGTGCACCCCTGAACGCCAGGTGGTTGCCTCTGAGACTTCTGGAAGGGTCTGTACCAATTACTCTTTCCACGACGGGACCGGGGGTTATGCAGTCGGTCCCGGGGTCCCGGGCTCTACTCTGTCCTGCCCTGCCCTCCATACTCCCTATTTCTACGTGAGTCGGGTCTTCCTGGAGTTTCCCGGAGCTCAGAGCGGGTTCAGGCTCCTGCCCTCTCCTGGCGACACATACAGCAAGGGTCAGGAGCCATGTCCAGAGGGGTTCAGCCAGGGCTCCCGAACTGCCTCTTGTCGCTGGGCCCCTCCCCAGTCACCCCCTGGAGCCTGGTGTGAGTGGTGGGGGTCCTAGCTAGAGAGATGCAGGGGACTTGTCTGGGTGAGTCCTCCAGAGACGTCTGTGAGTCTGTCCCCTCTGAGGAGAAGCTGCCTCCAGCGGGGTGGGGGGTGTGACTCTGCCTGGGGAGTCACTGCCAGGAGACGAGAGGGGCAAGGAGAGGCTCCGAGGCAGGATCAAAGGGCTCACGGGGACCTCTGCCTTCATCAGCCTCTACAGCCTGGCCAGCTTCCTGGGCCAGAAGGCCTGCCTGGAAACTTCCATTCTGCCCCTCTCGGGGGGCCCGAGGCCAATAGGAATTTGGCGGTCGATCCAGGCCCAGGGAGTCCCGGAGGGGCAGGCCCCGCCTTCCCCTTCCCCTAGAAGCAACCGCTGCATTCAGACCCCGACCCTCGGCCGCTGCCTTTCTTAGTTCTGGGTGCGCCGAGTGGGCGGCGGGCCCCGCTGGGCACGGACAGTGGGCCAGTGCCCTCTTCAGGAGGGTCTGGATCTCCTCGTGTCTCACCCGGGCCTCCTCCCACAGGGCCTGGCCGGGGCCCTCCTGGCTCAGAGAGGCCACCTGCAGCCCCATGGCCGTGAGCTTCTCGGCAGGGAACTCGGATGCCAGTCGCCGCAGGTAGCGGTGGACGAGGCGCTGGTCTCCGGGGCTGGCCCTTTGGGTCTTGCCCAGCCTGAGCTGCCTCATCAGGTCCTGACAGTCCACGTGAAACCAGGTTATCTGGGGGCGAGAAGAGAGGGATGTGGGGTTCAGGCTGGGAGCGGGGCCGTGGGGCTCCATGAGGACGGGATGTGCATCTCCGAGCAGAAAACACGGACTGCCGGGTTGAATTCTTAAGACGTAGCCCAGTCGATGCCCCGGCCTCCTCTGTGGGGTCATGAGAGTCTCTGCCGCCAGCCAAGGCCACGGTTTCGCTCTCGCCCCTGAGGTCAACACACCTGTGACCAGCAAACAGCCCCCGGCCCCCTGGGGATCCTCAGGCATGACCTGGGGGCCAGCCAAGCCTCACCCCTCTCCGGGGCGATCCAGAGCGGGGCATTCGGCTCCTCGGGTTGTCCTAACCACTGCATTCACCCCTCACGACTGGCGCAGAGGGAGGCGTCGCGCTGATGTTTATCGAGCACCTTCGGCTGGCCAGGCTCTGTGCATCTCACGCGCGATCCCACTGAACCGCACCCCGCAGCCCGTTTTACGGAGGACGAATCCGAGGCTCAGAGACAGGAAATCACTTGCCCCGGGTCACACTGCAGTTCAGTGTGGGATCTGAACTCAGATGTATCCAGTCTTTGACAGAGTATCTTGCAAG
Organism: Lynx rufus; assembly: GCF_022079265.1. NCBI lineage: Eukaryota > Metazoa > Chordata > Mammalia > Carnivora > Felidae > Lynx > Lynx rufus. The sequence continues at coordinate 21,512,396 of NW_025814896.1, read as the reverse complement.
CACCTCCCTGCCCGGGGGACACCGGCCCAGGCAGGGCTGCGTCCCCGAGCAGTCGCTGGAGAGACCATCAGCCAACCCGGCCCGGGGTGGGGGGGGGCCCTCCTCCCTCAGCCCGGCCTCTGCCCCACTGTGGGATTCTGCGTGTCCCTCTTTCACCCACAAAATGTCTGCAGGCTGCAAAGGAGCCAACACGTTTCCCAGCAGCTCGTGAAAAACATAATCTTTCTCTCCATTAATTTAGAACCGACAGCGAGCTGTTAGCTGTGGGGATTGGAGAACCGTTTTCTCCAAGGAAACCATCTTTCCGCGGATTAAGGGAACTTGTCTTTAGATAAATGGCTTCATATTCGCGGAAGCACACGGAGCTCACGGCTGGGAAAGGGCTCCATAAATCTCTGTTAGCGGCGCGATTGTGTTATTATTATTTAGTGCCAAAGCCGCCGCACGCGCGCTCTCTGCCCGGGGCTGGGCCCAGCACAGGGCTGTCCTGTCTGTCTGTCTGGCACTTGATCTTCCAGGCTGAGCTGGACAGGGGTGGGGGCAGCCCGCCGAACCCTTCGTTGTGCGGATGAAGATCCGGGGCCGGAGAGGAACCGGGTCAAACAGCGAGAGGGCCACGCGCAGTGGGATTCAATGTCAGGGTGCCACCTCCTGTAGGATTCCCAGGCCTGGGTGGGGCTCTATCTTCCCACATGCCCCCAACCTTCCTGCTCCCTCCTCCCTCCTCACTCTTCCTCCATCCACTTGGTCACTGACAACAGACAAGCAGGTGAGGAGGCGACAGGAAAATTCCAGATCACGGTGAGCACCGTGAAGTGAGGAAAACAGGGGGGGACGAGAGGGAATGGGGGCCAGGGGGCCAGGAGGGGCCTCGGCGGGGAGGGGACATGTGAGCTGAGCACTGAAGAAAGTTAAGAAACCAGCCGGTCTTAAGGAAAAGCGTTCCCAACTGAGGGAAGGGCAAGTGAGAAGGCCCAGAGGTGCAGCAAGTGTGTTTTATGGGGCTGAGATCAGCGGGAGTCAGCACGCGAGGAGAGAAGGGGCCAGCTGCCCTTGACACACGGGGCATTGCTACCACTCCTACTGCTGCTAATGATAATAATATTGGCGTTTATAATAATCATCCCAAATTTGAGTAAAGCCTGGGGGGGTTACTTACATTGAGTTTAACTCTCTCACTACCCAGCAAGAGCCAGATGATCTGCGTTTGAATCTCAGCTCGGCCATTTCCCAGCTGTGTGACCCTGGATGCGTTATTTGACCTCTCTGTGTTTCCTTGTGTGTAAATTGGGCGTAATAATAGCACCTGCCTCAGAGGATGGGTGTGGCAATAAAATGATATGTGAAATGACAGACAGGGCCTGCCACATAGTAAGAGCTACAGAAGCCTTGGTTATTATTACTATTTTGATCGTTATTATTGACGAGGAGCGGAGGCCCAGGGCAGTGAAGACCGTGGCTGCGGTCACACAGCCTGGGCGGGCAGGAGCCGGCCCTGGCTCTAAGCCTCAGGTTCTGCCACTGCCTGGCTCTCTTCTGTCAGCTGGGAGTGAGATCCCCTGGCTGCCACCGTCCCTATCCCTTGCCCGCTGCGCCTCAGAGGCAGAGAAAATGACCTGTCCTCCCAGCGCCCCAGGGGGACTTGAGCAGAGTCCCTCTCGACTCCCCTCTGAAGCATCCTGACTTCTCCATCCTTTGTGTGCTGAGCCAGCCTGACAGCTGGGTGGCCGGGGTCAGGCTCTTCCCCCGCTCTGTCCTCAGGGGCGAGTCTGGGGGTGCTGGGCCTGGACCAGAGCTGTGGGTTCTTGTCCCATCCAGGGTACAGCTCTCCCAGGCTGCTGCTGGTCCCCCTAGGCCTCAGTGCCCCCAGGAGAAAAGTGAGAGATTTGGTCAAATGGATCGGGGGGTGGGGTCTCTTAAGTCAAATCCTGCTTGACCATCGGCCCTCTGGGGAACCTTGTGCAAGGCACATTCCTCAGTTTCCTCATCTGCGGAATGGAAACAATGTTCGCGCCCCTCCCCCATAAAGATATGGTGAGATTAGGGGAGCCTGGCTGGTTCAGTCAGTAGGGCATGTGACTCCTGATCTCAGGGTTGTGAGTTTGAGTTCCACGGTGGGCATAGAGCCTACTTAAAAAAAAAAGAATTGAAAAAAAGAGAAAGATATGGTGAGATCAAATCAGATAAGGTTTGTGAAGCACTTAGAAGAGTGTCCAACAGGGAGTCCACAGTCACGAATGCGGGCTACTCTCATCATAATCCTATCATCATCACACCTGATTGAACATGGGAACCTGTTACCATCCACACCCCCACCTTTGGAGAAGAACACAGAGCAGGAACGCGTCTGTGTTCAAATTCCAGCTCTTCTTTTCTGCAGCCGTGTGGCCTTGGGCAAGGCCCTTCTCTTCTTAGGGCCTCAGCATCCTCATCTGTAAAATGGGACCACTCTGCCTTGCCACACTGGATTGCCCAGAGACGACCGATGCAAAGCAGCGGAGTTCGTCTTGCCTCCGACCCCAGCACTGCCCCCGATCCCCTCCCCCGGAGGAGCCCTGTCTTTTCCTCCCCACTGCTGGCCAAACTCTGGGCTCCTGGCCAGGACTAAGGCCTCTGTTCTGGGGGTGCTCAGAAAAGACTCCGGGCCCACCCTCCGCCAACTGTCCCCTCCTTCCCCAGCTCCCACCCACTGTGTAAGGCAAGGCGAGGCATGGAAAAGAGCACTACGATGGTGCCATGGGCTTCCCGTGTGACACTGGCTAAGTGTCAGTCCTTCTCTGATCCTGTTTCCCCAACTCTGCAACGGAAGTTTCTCAGGCTGGTCTGACCGCCTGAAGTTGTCTGCAGAGAGCTATGCATAGACAGGAAGTCTATGGCTTTGACTGGATTCTCGGAAATACCAGGTCCCCTTCCCCTAATGCCAACGTTTAAGAGGCAGATGATATCTGAGTGTCCTTTGAGAGCTGACTTCTAGGCTGCTGGGAGGCTGCCTGGTGTAATGGGACAAGCTGGGGTCCGAGATCGGCTGGGACTGACTTAAGGGGTCACCTATCCTCTCCAACCTTGCTTCTCTTCTGGAAAATGCAGGTGACAATAGAATGAATCCTCCAGAGAGCCTCGTGCTGTGTGTGGGCTGCTCCCTGCCCCCTCCCCCCTCACCTCCCAGCTGGACGAGGGTCTATGCGGGCGGCCACAGGCTCACCTTCTTGCAGAAGTGGTGTAGACGGAGCAGCGTCTCCAGGTCCGTGCGCTGCCGCTCGGCCGCCATGTAGAAGTGGGTCAGCTTGGCCTGGAAGGCCCGCTGGGTGGAGGTGAAGGCCACCAGTTCCGGGAGCTCTGCTCCTCCGGCCGCAGCTCCCAGCTGAGCTGCCTGCTTGGACAGCTCCAGGCCCCGGCGGTACTGGGCCTGAGCGGGAGAGGAGAGGTGTCCATTCGGGTGCCATCTTAGCTGAGGCCTCCCTCCGAGGCCAGGAACCTCTGCCGCCCCACTGCTGAGTTGTCGGGCTTCCCAGACCTCTGTTGTGTCATCTACAAAATGGGCACTGGGCCTCCGCCTCAGCAGTCCATGCCTAGCTGGGACTCTGCTCGCTGTCACCTCCTTCGGGGAAACTTCCCTGACCCGGGGTCTGGGTTAGGGACTCCTGCCATGTGTCCCCACATTTCTCCCTTTCTGTTTGTTGCCCTGTTTTTCCGGCACCCCTAACCCCCACTGGCCTGGGAGCTCCCTGAGGGCTGAGAGGGGCTGAATCACCCGTGTCCTAGGCTCCCGTACATCAAGGGTGCAAATTCCTTGCCCCTGACCTGTGAGGCTGACTTAATAGGTCTCTGGTGGGACCCTGGAGTCTGCATTTTATAAAATCTTCCAGGGATTCTGAGATAGGTCTTCTTTTGGATGTGGTGATCCAGGAAGGCTTCCTGGAGGAGACAGCATCTAAGCGGAACCCTTTCCGATCCATGCCGGTCTCTTCACTGTCTCTGGACGTTTCCTTGCACTTTCCCACCTGCACACCTTTGCCCTAGCAGTGCCCCCCCCCCCACGGCCCTCTCCATTTGCTCCGATCCTGCTCCTCAGTCTTTAGGAACGCACTGCAGCCTGGAGAAAGAAGTCCTCAAACTCCGCGTGGGCTTTCTCCACAGTCTCCAAGCTTCTGTCTTTGGGGGTCAGCATTTGCAGGCACCGGCTCCCCTCCTGCTCCATCCAGTTGCTGACCTGGGGCAGGGGAGGGAGGTGCGGACATGAGGGGTGCCTGGGGAGACGTCCCTCGGCCAGCTCCCTGCTCCCTTGGAAGTGGGGATCGTGTCCTCACTGATTCGGTGGCGGGGTCTGCGCCCGTTGGCCTGGACCGAGACCCTCCCGGTTCTGGGCAGAAGGGACAGTTTGGGGAGGGTGGGTGCATTGTCATGTTCTTCAAGTAGCTGAAGGGGACAGGACTCTCCGAGTGGGACCCCAGGGGGCATCTGGTCCGGCCAGTGCCATGCACGAAGTAGGCCGTCCGTGCGCGCTTGTCTGAAGTCTCACGGTGGCAAATTTGAGCTTACTCTAACCACTCAGCTTTGCTAATCAGAAAAGAGGCAGCCTTGAGAGTAATGAGCTCCTCATCCCCAGGGCTATGCAAACAGGAAATGCTGCCTTCTGTAGAGCGAGGTGCGTGGGCCCGCTGTGAACTAACTCACTGTGCGAACTGGGCAAGTCGCGTCCCCTTTCTGGGCCTTAGTTTATTCAGTGGCAAAGTGGGGTAGGCGTGAGGATTGGATGAGGGACAGAGGGGATAAAACGGCCCTCGAACCCAGGAGCAGAAGTCCCCTTCTTACCCTGGGATGCCTTAAAGAGTATGTACTCACTCCCTTTACCCTCGAAAAGCCCATTTGTGGCAGGCACTCCTATTACCCCCCCATTTGACAGATGAGGAGACTGAGGCAATGAATAGTTAAATAACTTGTCTGGGGTCCGGGTCAGTGCTGGAGCCAGGACTAGAACCCAGGCCGTCCGTGTGCCCCCCAGCCCCCAGCACGAAGGGCTGCACTGGTTCTAGACGCCGGCAGTCGGGTGAGGTGATGCCGGGGGTGGGCTCCAAGGTCAGATTCCCAGGTGTGTGACCACAGGCAGGTGACGTAATGTCTTCCGGCCTCAGTTTCCTCATCGATGAGTGGGAGCAGTCCTAGCATCTTCCCCCATCCCTGGTAGGCGGTAAGGTTGGAAAATCATTGTATACGCAAAGGCTCTGGCCCGGGGCTAGGCAGGATGAGAACAGCTTTCGGGGTTATGTCTTCACCCGCGCGGCACTTCTGTAGTGCCGTGTCATACGCCGCGTCACAGGCCGCCCGCCTGGCTCTTGACTTACACCAGAGCAGAGTGCCTGTCTGGGGCAGGGCCTGGAGCAGGGCCTTCCCCCACCCAGAGGCCAGCCTCCCCTTTCACCTGGTGGATGGCAGCCTCCAGGCGGCCGAGGCGGACGCGAAGCTCCAGCGCCCCCAGGAGGTGGTTAGAGGCAGTGACCAGGACATGCAGCTGTTCGTCCACGAGGCCGTACCAGGCGACAGCTTCGGCCAGATGGCTCCTGGGAGGTGGAAGAGGGTGCAAGAGGGCCCAAGATGCCCTCCCCACCAGTACGCCTGCTCCCCGACCCCCACCGGTTCCGTGGCTCCAGCCTGGGTATTCCAGCTGCCGACTTGCTGGGTGACCTTGGGCAGGTCCCTATACCTCTCTGGGCCTCAGACTCGGCCTTTCCTGGGACGGAGAAGGCCAGAGGACACAGTGGGAAACCGAAAGACCCTCCCCTTCCCTGGGAGATGCCCTGGGAATCCGAGTTGGACAGATCTGGGTTCAAATCGCAACACCCACCCTAAGCCAACTGAGTCAGGCTCTGAGTGCAGCCTGGACATTCGCACTTTCTAAAGCTTCTTAGATGGTTTCAGGGGGGCAGCAAGGGCTGAGAACCAGCCCTCACACATTCAAAACTCTTAACAGTATCCAACACCCACTGTTAGTGCTTATTATTCCTATTGTAATGATGGTGAGTGGCTGTAACCCGCCTTTCCACCACAGCCTCCATTTTACAGATGAGAAAACTGAGGTCCAGAGAGAGGAACTGACTCTCGCGCATCGCATTCTGAATTGGAGTGCAGTCTACAGCTTTCTTTGCACATAATTTTAAAAAATAGTCAAAGCCAGCAAGACATAAATGAAAGGGAGCAGACGGGAGTCAGGCACGGTGACACTCCGGTGAGGGGAGGACTCTCGGGAATCCCACCCCACCCTCCTCTGCCCTACAGGGTCTTGTTTCAGATGGAAAAGGGAAAAAAAGGACACGGAACGAAAGCCTGCCATCTTTGCTCTGGGCCTCCCCCATCTGACTGCAGCTTCCCGCAGATCACTGCCTTTCCAGGAAGGGGTGAAGGCCCAGGGTCGGTGCATGGAAAATGCCAGCCAGCCTGGCGGACACCGGGAGGAAGGGGTGGGCAGGCGGGAGCTGCAGGGACCCCTCTGCAGAACAAGCGCAGCGGCTCATGTGGGACCACACCGCCCCCTGGTGGAGCTGCTGGTGGCCAACAGTCTGGGGAGGCCTATGGCCGACAAGGACAGTGAGGCGGGGTCACGCTGGGAAAGACAGTGCCAGGCTGTGTGAGAAGCACCAGGACCCACATCAGTGCGAATCCGTCCGTGGACGCAGCTCAGGGCGGTGTGTTCGAGATTCTGGGCCAGGCTGCCTGGGTTAAGTCCTGACCCCCACACATCTCAGCTGTGTGACCCTGGGAAAGTCACTTAACCTCTCTCCGAGCCTCAGACCCCTCCACTGTAAAATGAGGATAATACGAGACTCCACCTAGTGGGAATTAGACATGTTAATATTTGCAAAGCCCTTAGCACAAGGCTATGCTCGTACTAAGCGCTATTTAAGTGTTAGTTAAATAAACAAGTTGTTCTTGGAAGCTTAGGCGAACTTAGTAATTGTGTTTGTTCTAACGGAGACAAAATATCTCCAATTACTGACTGATTTAATTACTGATTGGCACCCCCGCCCGTAAACTTAAGAAAACCCGTAATTTCCAGGAATGTGTATTTTTTTGTGTTTTGTGGCTCTGAGACCATGGCCACGGCTGACGGTTCTCTCGGCCAGGCTGAGAAGCCCACCAGGGAAGGCCGGGCGGTGCAGGGGTTACTGCTCAGATGTCCTGGCTCATCTATCATTTCGCTGAGCCTCGGTTACCCATCAGCAAAATGAGGACGATGTGGCCCTCACAAGGTTCTTTTGAGGAATCAACGAGATGGACCCTTGAAGGGATTCAGCCCAGTGTCTTAGAAAGTCAGAGAAAGTGCTTGGGGGTGACTGGAAACGAGCAGGGGCTGTCCTCTGATGCCCACTTTGGGCTGAAGATGGCCGGGGCTGAAGGAGGGGCAGCAGAGAAGGGACCTTACCAAAGCCTCAGCCCAGGATACGGACCCTGCAAATGCCCCCAGGCTAGGCATCCTTAGGGCCCACCCTACGCGCTCCCAGCTCCCAGGCCAGTGGACAAAGCTTGGGGAGGAAAAACCTGGCTGTTCATACCTGACGTCAGGGTTGAAGTCCAGCCTACTGGCTTCCTGCCGTAGCCTGGCCAGAGTGGCTCCCCCTTCCCGCTGGAGGCCCAGCAGCCCTGGGTCCCTCAGCACGGTCTCCATCAGCTCCTTGGACTTGCTCAGACACCTGGAGGCTTCCTGCCAGTGTAGGGAGGTGGCCTGAGGCCCCATCCCCACCCTCCTTCTACAGCCTTCCAGGACTCCCCACACCCGGATCATGCCTGACTCCCCCAGTTCGGCATTCAAGGTCCTGCACCAAGTCTATCCTTCCTATCGCTAAAACATCTCCTCGAGCCACGCCTCCTCTTGTCACCATGGCAACCTCACTGGGAGCAACCCCCACCAACCCAGGGTTTACACCTCCTGTTAGGACACTCACCCCTGCCTCTTCACTGGTCTCCCTGCTGCTCTCTGGCTCCCCCTGCAGTCTGTTCCCCACATGGCAGCTGGCAGGATCTCAAAGCGGCAATGTGTTCGCCCTGCTGCTTAAAATTCTCCGGGGCCTTTCCTGCCGGCTTAGAGTCGAATCCCAACCCAAGTCCTTGATACAACCTCTTCTGGTTTCTTCTCTTCTAGTTCTTCTCTTCTCTTGCTCCGCTCCCACCGCTCTGTTCTACATTGGCCTCCATGCTATTCTCGAACATACCAGAACCCCCCCACCTCAGCACCTTGGTACGTATTTGTTCTCCAGGTGGAGCAGTCCCCCTCTGTTCCCATGGCCAGCTCCTTCTCATCTTCAACCGAAATGCCATCTCTTTAGGGAGGCCCTCCCTCCTTCCCCTTGTTCTCAATCTCATTTTCATAGCATTTGGCACAATTTGGAACTACGCACCCGTTTCTTTGCTTATTTTCTTAATGACTACTCCTGCCTCTGCACCCTAAACCCTATGAGGGCAGGGACAGGACAGTGTGCCCCAGGCTGGGTCTCCAGGATATGACATAGAGTGAGTGTCCAGTAAATATTAGTCAAGTGAGCGGATAAAAAAAAAAAAATGAGGTGATGACGCCCACCCCGGCTGCCCCCCTCACTGAGCCCTTGGTCCACGGAATCTGGGGTGTAGTGAGGCTTCCCCACCCCATGCTCCTGGCTCACCTGCACCCCTCCAGGGAGGTCGCTCTTCTCAAACTGCTTGATGGAAGCCTTTAGCAAGGAGGAGACCTGGTGCAGGTCAGCAAGGAAAGGGTCCAGCTTCTGCACGATGGAAAGCCAGAGTGGGAGTGTCAGCCCGGGCCAGTGAGGCCACCTGCCCACTCCAGGAGGACACAGGAAGGGCCTTAGGCAGTGGTTCTCAAACTTCAGCTGCATCAGAATCACCTGGAGGTCTGGAGAAAATCCGGACTGCTGAGCCCTACTCCTGAGTCCCCGGTTTCATTCCTTTTGGGTGGGGCCTGAGAATGTGCACCTAACAAGTTCCCAAGTGATGCCGATGCTGCTGGTCCAGGGACCATACTTTGAGAACCACTGGTGCTGGGAAAGAAAGAAGGAGGAGAAAGAAGGCCCCCAAGGGGATACTTTGGGGAAGGGGAAGGAGCAGATGGGGGAGGGCAGAGTTAGGGGGCGTCTTCTGCTGGGTCCCACTTCGGCCCAGCTTTCCCGCCGACTAGCTGTGAGACCTCGGGCCAATCGCCTAACCTCTTTGTGCCTCGGCATCCTCCTCTGTAAAATGGGATCGCAGTCGTTCCTACCTTAGAGGCTAGCGTGAGGATGAAACGTGTGCATTTGTGTGAGGTGCTCAGTGTATCCTATTAGCCAACATCATTGTCAGTTTCACATTCTGGGTCTACAGGTTAGATGTCATTTCGAGGGAAGGTTTTAAAGTGAAAATACAGTTCAAAGGCCACTGGATTCACCAGAGGGGAACTGGGGGGCGCCTGTGGGATGAGTAGGAAAGGAGACCACTCAATATATACCCTTTAGTACCATTTGAAGTTTTCACATACTGCTTGTTCAAAAACAGACACATGATAAGCGGGAGAGCACCGGGGCCAAAAACAAATAAACAAAGCACCACATTAGATTGTTAGTGGAGACGCGTGGCTCTCACTGGAGGGGGGGGGGGGATTTCGATCCCCAGGGGACAACAGGCAATGTCTGGAGATGTTTTTGCTTGTCATCATTTGTGAGGTGCTCCTGTCAGAGTGGGTAGGGGCCAGGGACGGTGCTAAGCACGCTACAGTGCACAAGATCTCTCCCAACAACAAAGAAGCAGCCAGTCCCAAACGTGACTGGTGCCGAAGGTGAGCAGCCCTGGTCTAGGGAAAGTCCAGGGCAGCACTTATGGGCACTGCTTTCTGTGCGAGTTAAGCCAGGAATCTTTTGTGTGTTCTTGTGCCAGCCACCCCCGTCCTGTGTGTCCTCATGTACTAAAGTGGGCATGAAATGCCCCCTCCAGGGTTGTGCGGAGAAGAGCCTGAGATCATAGGGAGAAGGAGTTTCCTTATTCCCTCCCTCTTTCAGGAGGGAACGAGTCTGCCTCCCTCACCAGACCCTGAGCTCTCCGAGCTGCGTGGGTCCACAGAACGAATGTCCGTCAATTTCATTTGCACTTAGCGTAGACACAGCTCTTAGCGTGCGCCCGACACTCTTCTAAGCTCTTCGCCCACATGAACTCAGTTAAACCTCACAACGGCCCCCTCGAGAGGTACTGCCATTACCCCCCATTTTGCAGTGGAGGAAAAGGGCTCAGAGAAGCTATGTGACTTCCCCGAGTCCTGGGACTGGAACCCAGGCAGTCTGGGTGCAGAGCTTGAGCTCCTCGTTACTGGACTCTGCACCCTCATCATAAATGTATGTTGGATGACTGTCTCTGGACCTGACGGGGTCACTAGATCCAGGGGGCAGGAGAGTGAAGGGAGGAAGAGAAGGAGTTAGGGTGGGCGGTAAAGGCTTTGAGGGTAGGCACCTGGAAGAATTGCACCCACTCGCTGTGGCAGTAGGGGAAGGGGCCTTCCAGGGCTGCGGGCAGCTGCCCGGGGTCCACGTGGTGGCTGAGAGCTCTCAGTGAGGTCACCACCTCTACCTGCAGGTGAAAGAAGACAGTCAAGATGACCAGGGGGCTCAGCGTGGGCACACCTGTTTGAGAAGGGCCTGCCAGATCCCTGCCCCAACACCACTCCATCTGCCACAGGTAAGGCTGGCCCTGGCGTTAAGAGTTGCTTTTCCGGGCAAGGATCTTCTCTGGAAAGTCTGACAAATCAAAATTCAGAATGAGACCCTGGCTAAGGAATGGTAAGTAAACAGCACTCCGACTGCCCCTTCCCCAGCACGTGCCCGAGGCAGACATCATTAATCAATCACCGCACTGACTCCCTCTAAGCTGGGCTCTTTCCCAACACAGATCTCCAGGAAATCACACAAATGGATGAAAGCTGACCCTGGTCACGTAACTTCTTTGTTGTAATCCTTGTTCTGTTCTCCAGTGACCCACCAAGGTGCCGTCTCCTTCTTGGGGCTGAGAAAGGTCACCAAATCCTGACCGTATCCTCTAAGACATGGAGGAGGGACGAGGTGGCTGCTTCTCCCGGACGGTGAAGTTGGAGGTTTATGCTAGGAACAGCTCCAGATACCTAAGCTTGGGATTGGGCGGATTCTGTTTGTTTGGGCCCATCTGTTATCCTCGGTACTCAAAGTGTGGGCCACGGACCAGCAGCATCAACATCACCTAGGAGCATGTTAGAGATGCAGAATCCCAGGCCCCATCCAGGGCTACTTCATTAGAACCTGCGCTTTGACAAGGTCCCCAAGGGATTCACTGGCACATAAACCCTTAAAAAGCACATCTCTAGGGGCGCCTGGGTGGCTCAGTCGGTTAAGCATCCAACTTTGCCTCAGGTCATGATCTCAGAGTCCGTGAATTCGAGCCCTGCATCGGGCTCTGTGCTGACAGCCCGGAGCCTGGAGCCTGTTTCAGATTCTGTGTCTCCCTCTCTCTCTGCCCCTCCCCCGTTCATGCTCTGTCTCAAAAATAAATCAACATTAAAATTTTTTTTTTAAAAAAAGCACATCTCTAGCTCCCAATGCGACTCTGCACCAATGAGGAGGAGGAAGGAGGCCTTGAAAATCCTTTCCCGAAGCAGGGCAGAGGGCAGGGGGCCCACGCTCATGATTGCGGTACACGGCGCTAATTAAAGAAAACTGCAGGGCTCTTTGCTGTAAAGTCCCAAATCATCTCAGCCTCTGAGCTGGCGATGGTGAGAGAGAAACCAGGGAGAGAAAGGCGGGAAGATCAAGGCCGCAATACGGAAAAGGCGTCTCTGCCTCTAGCTTACTCGGTGGCCTTGGGCCTCAGTCTCCCCATCTGAAAAGGAGGGAGGGGTCGAGGAGCTGAAACTTTAAAAATCGGTTTCATGCCACAGGCACCTCTCGGTCACGTGGTAGAGCCCACCAGGAGCTTCTGGGATTGCCAGAGAGCGAGCACTAGATGATTGATTTGGCCACACCTGCCACGGAGGCAGGGCTGACAATTGTAACGCCCAGCCTTGTATTTGTTGACCTCCACTAGGTCACTCCAGGCGGGTCCCAGCTGGTGAATTCTGCACCCCGGCTCAGCTCAGCCTCCCCCTCACCTGGACGTCAGGCAATGTTTCCAGCTGGAGGGCAGCCTCCTTCTCTCCCAGGTAGAACACAGCACGGATGGAGGCTGGGGCCAGGGCCTGTCAGAGAGAACCGTTTCAGAGGTGCTCTGTCTAGACCTTCACTGAGCCCCCTGCTAAGACTCAGGCAAACAGCTGGGGCGGGGTCGGGGGGGGGGGGGGCTCGGCTGGGACGTTTATGTGGTATGTTTGAAAGATGAATGGTTGGAAGTCGATAGAGCACCAGGTCCAAGCCGAGTTGCAAGCTTCCTAGATGACCAGTCCCCTCTGAGCCTCAGTTTCCCCATCTATAAAGTGAGGAGGGGAAGGAAGAGGAGGGGATCAGACCATAAAGTAAGTGTATGCCAACCTTCCACTTTCTCCTAAGTTGCCTAAGCCAGCAACTTACAAACCTCTTCCTTGCTCCTCTGTTCATGAGGCTCATGGGACCTAAGTCTAAGCCCATCGGGGTGGCCACAGAGATCGGTTGGTGGATGAACACCTGAGCTAAGGAGACAGAAAGAAACCTCCTGGGACCTCTGGGAAGCGAATCTCTCACTCTTTCCTACTGGGTGGCCTTCAATGAAAAACCATGGGAAGTGAGAACCAGACTGCCACCAGGGCGGGAAGCCTGGCTGAGAATAGCGCCCTCCCAGGAGAACTCGGCCAGAAATGGAGACAGGAACCAGGTCTTGGTGACAATAGCTGAGCCCCTGAATCCAGGCATTTCACTTCTGGATTATCAAGTCACATGGACCAATGAGCTCACTCTGTCTTCAAGACTGGGCTGGGATTTCTGTATCTGCAACGAAGAGTTCCTGCCTGGGGTTTCCGGTCCCAGGTCTGTGCCCCCTGGGGCCCATGAATGTCAAAAGTCCCCTGGAGTTCCCAAGCTCCTTGCTAGGCTGAGGCTGTCCGCCTCCCACTCACCTGGGTGGCCTGCAGGGCACTGACCAGACCAGGGTGTGGAGGCTGTTTCCTGGAATCAATCATAACCGCCAGCCCCTTGGTTTTATCTTCAGGCCTGTGGGTGGTAAACGGAATCGGCAGTCTTGCTGGATGGATGGGACTTTCTAGGGGGAAGGACCTCGTGGAAGGGGAGGGGGCTGGCTGCCAGAAACCTTGATGTACTGGTGAGCTCTTCATCTCGCAAGACCGACTGCCCATGGGCACCCCACTCCAGGAAGCCTTCCACGATCTTTCTCCAGGCAGAGTCCATTGCTTCTTCTGTGGTGTTCCCACAATACCTCACACAGCCCTCTCTCACACCCTAACAATCATAAGCTATAAGCCACCATCCCAGTTGCGGTGGGTGAGTCGCCCAGCATTTACCCCACCCCCTTCCCATGGGCAGAATTCTGGTTTCGTTCAAGAATCCAATTCCCTCCATAGAGCAGGTCCCCCAGGCGCTGGTTTCTGATTGGCTGAGGCCGAGAGTAGCGAGCCAATTCCTCTGGCCAATGGTTGCTTTACGTAGGGGCCACGTGACATGTTTCTGTCCAATGAGGAGTGAGGAGACGTTTGCCAGGGGACTTCTGGGAAACACAGGCTCTCCTTGAAGAGGCTCTTACTTAAGAGCTCTAAAGCAGAGACCAAGAGAAATAAATTTCCTCATGAGTAAAGACATTTCGAATTGGAACTTGTTACTTGCAGCCGAAACGCTGTCACTGGTTCACTCTGTACTTTTCAGCGGTTACGTTAGGATTTCCCAAACTGGCTCAATGGTCAGGAGTTGTTAAAAATATCGATTCCTCACCTCCGCCCCTACCCCGAGCCCCCAGACGTCTGGCCCAGCACGTACAGGGGGGGCAGGGCGTCTGTGTGGTTCCAAGTGCCCTTGGCCATCCTGATGATCAGGCAGGTTGGGAAAATAACCCCCAGTGCCTTCCAGCCTTATGTCCAGCCAGTTCATAGATAAAACCAGAGATCGCCAGTGTGGAGGTGGGGTTTCGGCACTGCCATAGCATCTGGTCACCCCGGTAAGTTGTTTCACCTTGCCGAGAGCCAATTTTCCCATCTGTAAATGGGGAGAATGGTAGTTTGGGCCCTGTGGGGTGCGGTGAGGACCGATGAATTCATGAGCGTAAGGCACTCAGTGACTGCTGTAGAGTAAGAGGAATATAAATGTCTTCCGTTGCTATTCCCCTAGAAGGGAAACTGAGGCACAGAGCAGCAACGTAGCAGACAGTGAGAAGAGGCTCTTGGAGGTGAAGCCCCTGTGTTCATGTCCCACACCTCACCTGCCTCCGGCTGTGTTCGTGCTGGGAGAGCGGTCTGTTTCCACCCCTGCCTTGCCACCAGCCTGGAGGCCCCTGGAGGGCAGCGGCCGATGTGAGGAGTCAGAGTCTCTGGCATGTCCCAGCGTGAAGCTGGGCCCAGCACCCCACAGTTTACACCGCTCATCGGAGTCCACTTGGTGTTTCCTTTTGATCGGGTGAGTCTCAGAGGGGGAGGTTACCGCCCCAAGGTCACACGGCAAGTTGGTGGGATTCCAGGGCTCTGTTTACCACACTGGCCACTTCTCAGCACGGAAGAGGGGGTCCCATCTCCCCCCTCAGGCCAGAAAAGCCACACCACTTTGGAGAAGAGGAAGAAAAATCTCAATGGCCAGCAGGTGGCAGTGATAGCTCCCATGAGATGGAGCACGGGGAGAAGGTTCCAAAGGGTTCCACGAGTCCCTCCACCCCCTACCCCTAGCTGCACAACCTCTAGGTTGGGTTGGGGTCTGTCGCCACGGTCCTGAGCAGACACCACTTCTGAGACCCTCCTAGCCGGGGGCTGGGACTCGCGAGGAAAAATGGTGACTTTCCCCAGCCGGTCCAATGTGAAGTCTGAGCGGTGGGGGAGGAGAGGTATTAGCATCAGCCTGGATCGCCCGTTACTCACAACTTCTTTCTTTCACTCTCTTACTCATCCACACATTCACACCCATTCGCCCTTTATTTGTTCAACAGTATTTATGATTATCACCTGCCAGCTCAGTTATGACCTCTTCGGAGATGCCCTCCTTGATCTCCCGATTGAAATTCGTCACCCACCCTTCCCACTCTACAACCGTGCTTCTCCAAATGGGTCCCTGGCCAAGCAGCATCAGTAGAATCAGGACATTTGTTAGAAATGCAAATTCTCAGGCCCAAGACCTAGCGGCTCAGAAACTTGGGGTGTGACCCGGTGATGTGTTTTTAACAGCGCTCAGGGTGACTCATGCATGCTCGGGTTTGCGAGCCACTGATCTACAACATCCCCCCGTTTTCTTCACCACACAGACACCCCCTGAGCGCTTCTTGTCCATGCTGTTTCTTGCACACCATCCACCTCCCCATCAACCTGGGAACCCCCTGATGGCAGGGACTAAGTTTGTCTTGCTTTACCCTACCCCCCCCCCGTCACCCCAGCATCTGGCTTGGGACTGGCTCTGGGAACAGAAGTTCCTGGGGTCTCTCCCTTCAGTCCCCGGTCCTGGGCTCTGGGCCAAGAAATTGACGGGGGACAGAGCGACCAGCTGGCCCGACCCCTTACCTGGGGACAGTGCACAGGTAGGAGAGCAGCTTGGTGACTTCCGAGGCCGTGCACCACGGTGCCTCCCAGGCCCCCTCGGTGGTTGACACCAGAAGCAGGCGCCTCCCGGCCCTGTCCCGACCACCTGGAGGAGAGAGGACACTCGTGAGCAGCGAGAACTTTGGTGGAGCCCTCACTCCAGGAATCTGCTCTGGGGCCTCCGGGTCTCTCCACCTGGGATGCCCTTTCTCTCGTCCCCCATGAAGTCTGACCTCTTAGCCTTTAAGACCCAGCTTGAACGCCACTTCGTCAGAAAAACCGTCCCTGAATGTCCCCCCCGCATGCAGAATTAGCCTCCCCCTCTGTGGACCCTGCACAGGGCACCCTGGGAGGCACAGCTCGCGGAACAGACTGCAGCCACGTGGATGGGTTCAAGTCTCAGCTCTGCACTGACTCACTGTGTGTCCTTGGGCTGGTCCATGTGCCTCTGAGCCTGTTTCCCCATCTGCTAAATGGGGAGAATAAAATGCTGAGCTTGTTAGGTGATTTCGAGGACTAAAGGAGACAGCTCCTGAGAAGGACGCTGAGCCGAAGGCTCGGTGACAGCGGTTGTTATAAAGATCATAATCCTGTCCTCGTCTCTGCCCCCCGCATGGTTGGCATGCAGCCACGGCCGCCAGCTCACCATTTACTGTTGCAGACTTTTACCCACGGCTTGTCCACAGACTATTTCCTGTTCCGGGAATCGGGGCTGTGTGACCCACTCTCCCCACGGGGGTTGAGAGTCCGGGGTCCGGGGAACCAGCACGGCCCGGTCGCACCGGGGCGAGGGAGAAGGACGATGGGAATAAGAGGCTCAGACCCGTGGAAACGGGGCCTGTTTCACACTCAGGGCTCAGAGCCCCGTCCCCCCGCCTAGAGTCGCCTCACACAGAACTTTCCTGCAATGGTCACCCCCCACTCCACGTGGGCACAACCCTCCACAGTGTGTAAGTGTGTAAGACCCTTTGTGGCTCGTGAAGTCTCAGACACAGACTTAACTACCTTCACAAGTGCTGTCATACGCAGGGGTGCAGACCTTGAACTTTGCACCCCAAACTTTGAGGGGTGCCTCTCAAACTTCCATGTGCCTGAGGATCCCGCTAGAACGCAGATTCTGACTCACCGGGCCTGGGAGTCTGCATCTCTCCGTAGCTCCAAGGAAATGCCGACATAGTTGGTCCCCAGACCACACTTTGAGTAGCAGAGGGCTCAAGTACTCGGAACATTACCCACGGGGACACGGCTATCTGTTCATGTGTCTGGTCCCCCACGAAGCCCTGCCTGGGGTAGGGCCTGCACACCACCAGGGCTAGCTGGGCACCCAGATGCTGGCTGGGTCCACTCGAGCCATGGGCAGCTGTCCCCCGATGTGCCTTCAGCTGGGAGGCCCTTCTGCCCCCAGATGCCTCCCTCGGCTACGGTACGTGATCTAACTGGCAAGCAATTTAGAGCATTTTTTTCTAATACCGAAACACATACGAATGTATTCTTAAGTAGCATACAAAATGGACAGAAATTTTAAAGACGGAAAAGATTTCAAAGATATGTGCAGAGCAACTGAGAGCTGGGGGTGAGGTCTCAACCCCTGGGACCCTGTTCACTTTCTTCTGCATCCGGGGTTTCTCTGCAACAACTCTGAGAAGCCCTTTCCAAAGGCCTGGGCCTGCGGTCGGCAGAGTTATGGCTCCAGAGATGCCCACGTCCTAATCCCACAGCCTGTGAGTAACGCCAGCTTACCGGACAAAGAGACTCTGCAGATATGATTAAATCAGGACCTCCAGTTGGAAGATTAGCCTGGGTCACGCACCCTAGTCACATACTCTAATCTAATCATGGGATCCTTAAAAGCCGAACACCTTCCCTGGCTTCAGGCGGTCAGAGAAAGGTAGGAAGACAGATGGGTAATGGACCAGCACATCTTACGCTGGTGTGACTGGTCCGAGAGAGAAGAGGAAGGTGAACACGTAAGGAAGAGAGGAGAATCTTGCTGGAGGGATGTCTCTAAGTAGGTGAGCAGCAGCGGAGCACCGGCGAGGGCTCACCTGTTCTAGAACGCTGGCTGTGCAGAGGCCAGAAGGTAGCTACGTGGGGCAGCAGGAGTTTGTAGCCTCCTTTGGGTTGCTTCTCCTTGCTCATTGAGAGATAGAGGAAGGTTCTGGGCTGAGAGGAAAGCTGAGGGAGGCAGTGGGGAAGGTCAGAGAAGTGGAGTGCAAAGTCATCGATGAGGCCGGTGGGGGGATGCACTTAGGACTCGGGAGGTGAGGGGATCCACAGCACCACAGGGCCCCATGGCCGGTCAGCGGTCACTAGTCTGACGGGCCACCAGTCAGCGCCGTTGTGTGAATCCCGGGCTTTGTCCAGCTATGAGGGTGCGGGTCGGGGACAGGCAGGGAGCTGGACTTAATGGAGGGCCGGGATGTATCCAGGGAAGCCGGCAGGTGGCAGGGAGAGGCTAGGGGCCTGTGAGTGAAAGGGAGAGATTGTCATGAGCCTGGGATCTACGCTGGGAAGGAGTGAGCACAGGGTGGAGGTGAGGAGGGACAACGAGAAGGCGGTCGGACCGACAGGTTGAGGGCCTGGGGGACCAAAAGAGGGTTAAAATTGGGCCCGTGGGGGAGCAGGGAAGAGGGGCAGTATGGTGTAATTACGGAGGTGGCTGTGGCAGGAGTCCCTGGGGGAGCGAGGACAAGATCACCGAAGACAAGGAGGTCAAGGAAGGAACTGGAAGGAGCATCTACATGGAGAATATTCATTCACTCAGCATATGCCTTTTGAGCACCTACTATGTACCAGACCCTGCTCCAGGCACTTGGGACCCATCAGTGTATGTTGCAAGTCCCAAAATTACAACAAGAGTCATTGTGGAAAGAGTGACGGTGAGCCAGGTCCTGTCTGCTGCTTCTCCTGTTACACAAGGAGGAGCCTGAGGCTCAGGGAGGGCAAGTGACTCCTCCAAGGTCACACAGGAAGCTGACAGATCCGAAATTAGAATGGTCTCCCACCTCTCAGAGCAGGGCCCTTCGACGGATAAAATCTGAGCGCTTGGAATGTGACAGCCCTAAAAGGACTGTGAGATCCCTTGTGTGCAATTAATATGGGGAAAAAAAACAGCATGAGCTTCAACAAAGATGACCAGGAAGAAGACAGACAGTGCTCCCCTAGGAGCTTCGAAAAGACACAGTACTGTCCCGGATCCTGCCGGAGTCTATAAGGTAAAATAGAATTTCAAGACAGCAGGTCCCAAAGACCACTGTGGTCTCTCTCAACCCCAGACATTTGCACATCCTGCTGCTTTTGTCTGGAACACTGTTCCCACCCCTTCACCTGGATAACACCTACTCATACCACAGGACTGAGCTCTATATTGCTTCCTCCTTCCTCCCTGACCTCTCCTCCACCCCAAGCCTGGGCCACGGTGCGCATCTGTCCTCCCACAGAGCCCTGTACTGCCCCACAGCTGCGATATGTTTACACGGGGTTGTAATAACCTGCTGTAAAAACCTGTCGAATTTTCTCTACCACTAGAATATAGCCTTCTTGAGAGCAGAGCCCACATCAGACTTGTTCCCTGCTGAGTCCTCAGTGCTAAGCCCAGAGCCTAGCTGTACACGGCAGGTACTAAAAAAATATTTATTGCAAAGATGCATAAATATTAAACAGGAGTGATGACACCGTCTGTATTGGATGCTGGTAACACCCCACTCCGATCCCTTTGCCAGACCAGACTACCCATCCCCCAGAGGCGGTTGGCCGTTGGCGGTACTGGCTCACAGATGTTCCCTTCTCTGGAGAATTGCCCCCAACTGAACTGGATCATGGGCTCGGGCATCATTCATGCATCCTGGATCATGCACCCCCATCCCAGGATCAGCCTGGGGTGGTGGCCAACGGACCCAAGCCTACAAAAGCCCAGCCCCCTACACCTTAAAATGGAACCGGCTCCGTGGTATGAATTGATGCTCCTCACAGGGTCAGGCCACATCCTTGCTTAGCTCCTCCCCTGCCCTATCCTGCTTCGCTCGCTCCCCTTCTCCTGAGAGCAACCTTCAACAAATCGCTTTCCCAAGGAGCTCTGTCTCAGGCCCTGCTTCCACGGAACTGACCTAAGACACCTGGCTGCCTCATTGAAAGTAGGATGGCTGGCTGGCTGGCTGGATGGACGGGTATCTAGAAATTGCTTCATAGAATCCAACTCCTTCGCTGGAAAAATGAAGAACCTGAGTCTCAGAGAGGCTTGGCCCAGAACACAAGCCTCTAGGACTTTCCCTGTCTCCTCCGTACCCACCAGCACCAGGATGCTCAGAGGCCGCCCTAGCCCCCCCCCGCCCCCCCCACCAGCACCCTCCCCTTCACCTCCAGCCGCCCTGAGACCCCCGAGACCTGGCAGGCATGCCATCCTCGACTGGAGGATCTCCACACTCAGAGCCCCAATCCTAGGCTCAGGCCCTGGGGGCTCCTCATCCAGAGGGGGGTCTCTTTCTGGAGGGACTTCTGGGAAGCCGGCCTTTTCCCCAGTCCGTGGGCCTGAGTCAGCAGCCGGGCCAGATGTTTCGGTCTGAGTCTTTCCAGCTGGGGATGAACGACAACAAAGAAAAGGGTATTAATCCTCTGGGTTTTCCCAAAGGAAATGTCTTCTCTTTCACCTTCTGACTGATGATGAAGCTTCCGGCTGTTGATCTCCTACTGGGTGGCCGGCGTTGTGCTAAGCTCCTTACCTCTGGCGTGTCTTTGAACCTCAAAACGACTCTGGGAGGCAGGTGAGGCCCCCGCTGCACAGAGAAGGAGCCCTTGATCAAGGTCACCCAGACCCAGCCGGGCGAGGACTCAGGCCCACTCAACCCAAGCCAGTTCCAGACCCATGAGACCTCAAGCCTCTCGACATGCCACCTGTGCACCAAATCCCCCAGACTGAGCCAGTTCAGAGGGGCTCCGTCCCTGGCGACCCGCGCCACCTTGTCGCCTGGTCACATCCAGAGAACAGCATCCCCGTCCGGCTGAGCGAGCGGACACCTTACCTTTCCCCGCTCTCTTGGCTCGGTTGGGCGTGGGAGACGAGGGCGAACGCAAGACTTTCCAGGGCCTGTCGGGCTGGAGGGAGGCTTTCTCTGGGGGCCCAGGGGCTTGCCTCTGCCCTTTCAAGAGGGAGAATCTGAGCCCAGAAGTGGGGGATGTAGAAGAGGAGGTATTCTGACTGGGGCCAGTCTCAGGCTTGGGAAGTCTCCCGTGCCCCCGTTTGGCCCTCTCTTCCAACTTGGTTTCAGGGGCTGGGGCAGCAGGAGGGGAAGCCGAGCACAGGTGCAGGGAGGACGCTCGTTCTGGTGCAGACCTGAGTTGCGCCATGTTTTCTGGGCTTCCCAGAGGTTCCTGCATCCTGGAGGAACCACCTGCCTCAAGGCCAGAGGCACACGGCGGTGGCTCCTCAAGGACGCGGAGGTAGGGCTCCTGGGGCTGGGGTTCTGAGTCCTGGGTGGATGTGTTAACTTTATAGTTGACCTTTCTCCTAGAGCCCAACCTGCAGGGCTCCTCTTCTGAGCTTGCTGTCTTCTCACAAGCCCATTTTTCCAAGGAAGGTCCCCCCCTGGCCCCTGAGAGGGGCGGCATCCTTTGAGAGAGCAGGATTTCCTTAGTTCTGGATGGTTCCTCCAGCGCCCCCAAAGGACACCCACTGGACGTCTCCACTTCCCTACTGGGAGGCCCTCCTCTGCTCTCCAGGAGGGCCACATAGTCTCCTTCTAAGTCCTGGCTGGCCACATCGTCCATCCGAAAAGCCACCTCCCCCGGCCTGGCTTGTTCCACCTTGATGAGTCCTGGGTACTTGTTCCCGTGTGTCCTGCCCTTACCCTTGGCCAAGCTCCGGGCAAGCAGCCCCTGGCTGCCGGAGGGCCTGGGCTGATGAGGCTCTGGAGGGCTGCTCAAATCGAGGGCCTCTAACTCGAGGGACCCCCAGGCCCGGGAGAGGACATTCACTGCTTGGGGTCTGTCATCCACAAACTCTGGGCTGGCTATCTTGGTCCAGGGCACAGGGGCAATCCCATCTTCGGAAGCTACCAGGCAGCTGTGCAGAGGGCTTCCCTCAAAGTCACTGTTGATGGCCTCCAGCCACGTTTGGGTGAAGAGTGTAGGGTAGGATGACGCGGGAACAGGCTTTGCGTCCACTGTGCGGAGGTCCAAGGAGAGGCACTTGACCATGATGCAGACGGACTGCTCCTCCTGGGGCTCCACTTGGAGGTAGAAGTCTCCCTGGCGCAGTAAGAGGGGGTTGAGGGGGGCCAGGTGCACCACGACCTCATCTCGCAGGCACAGTGGCCAGCCCTCATGCAGGAAGAGGCAGTGTGAGTACGGGGCCTGTGGACAGAAGGGCGATGTCAGAGAGCCCCGCCCTGAAAGACCTTGCCCCTGCCCGCGGGTCTGCTCCCTTCCCTCTCCCAGATGGACTCGAGCAGGTCGGGCAAGAGAGGTGCCTGGCCTCTAAGAGGTGCAGCACCTAAGGACAGCCCGTCTCTTGCAAGTCACACAAACCTGAGAGTGGGTGCCTTCTCTTGCCTCACCCTAGTCCCGGCCGTGACCTTGAAAACGCTTGCTAGCCTACTAGCCCAAGGGAGAAAAGCTCTGCGTGGCAGGCACCAATTAGCAGGTGCCTTTCCCATGAAGACGGTTCTGCTCGGGTCACAGTCCCTTCTCCCCACCTATTTGAAACCTCTCTCAACCTCGCTCAAGTCTGAGCCCTCCATTTTGGAGCCAGGAGACGTGCGTTCCAAGGTCTGAATCACTACTTTGTACAGATGATATAACTGCTTCCAGCCTCAATTTTCCTATCTGCAAATAGGAATAACAATATGTATCATATGATTGGGTCGGCAGGAGGATTAAGTGAGATTATATGTGTGTGTGTGTGTGTGTGTGCGCACGCGTGTGTGTGAAAACAAAAATCCACAACCCTATGCCTGGCATACACTACTTAAGTGGATGTTCAACAAACATTAATTTCCTCTCCTCTCGACATTTGCCCTTTGAAAGATCGTGGGAATTTTCAATTAAAAAATAAAACAGTCTGGGGGCGCCTGGGTGGCTCAGTCGGTTAGGCGTCCGACTTCAGCTCAGGTCATGATCTCATGGTTGATGAGTTCGAGCCCCGCGTCGGGCTCTGTGCTGACGGCTCAGAGCCTGGAGCCTGTTTCGGATTCTGTGTCTCCCTCTCTCTCTGCCCCTCCCCTGCTATGTTCTGTCTCTTTCTGTCTTAAAAATAAATAAAAACATTAAAAAATTAAAAAAAATAATAAAACAGTCTAAGGGCACCTGGGTGGCTCAGTCGGTGAAGCGTCCAACTCTCGATTTTGGCTCAGGTCATGATCTCATGGGTTGGTGGGTTCAAGTCCCATGTCGGGCTCTGTGCTGACAGCTCAGAGCCTGGAGCCTGCCTCGGATTCTGTGTCTCCCTCCTTCTCTGCCCCTCCCCCCCTTGGTCTCTCCCTCTCTCTCAAAAGTAAATAAAAACATTTTTAGAAAATAAAATAAATAAAATAAAATAAAACAGTCCAGGGACGCCCCGGGTGGCTCAGTCAGTGAAGTGTCCAACTCCTGATTTTGGCTCAGGTTATGATCTCACAGTTCGTGGGATTGAGCCCCGTGTCAGGCTCTGTGCTGACAGCCCGGAGCTTGCTTGGGATTCTGTCTCTCCCTCGCCCTCTGCCCCTCCCCCACTCAAACAAAATTTGAAAAAGATAAAATAAAATGGCCACTTACTGCATTTATACCATTCTATAATTTTTTAAATGTTCTTTTTGAGAAAGAGAGACAGAGAGAGAGAGAGAGCACGTGCAAGTAGGATAGGGGCAGAGAGAGAGGGGGACAGAGAATCCAAAGTGGGCTTTGCAATGACAGCAGAGAGCCAGATGCTGGGCTCAAATCCACGAACCGTGAGATCGTGACCTGAGCCAAAGTCAGATGCTTAACTGGCTGAGCCACCCAGGCGCTCCACACCACCCCCCCCCCACCACCATTCTCTAATTTTTAGGCAAAGAGATTACAGAGAGGTCAAAACAATACTGAGAGAAAGGTCAGGAAATCTGCCACTAACTTGCTGGATGACTGTGAAAAAAATCATTCCATTATTCTGGGCCTGAATGTGTATTGTTTCCCGGTTTATGATCTACTTACTTCCTTGTTTATGTCCCTTTCCTGGGCAACAACGTGGCAGGTGAGGCGAAACTGAAAAAAAGCTTCGTTTACACAGAAGGTGCCAGCAATTCTCTGTAGAGACACAGCAGGGCATCCAGGAGCCCTTCTGAACACAACGATCCCTCTTGGTGGGACCGCTCCACTGGGTGGTGCGGGACCCGCGTCCAGCAGTGACCCCACGTGGCAACAACAGCCCCGCCAGACTGACAACAGGTCTCTCGCTACCTGGCTTTTGGGAAAGGGTCGGATTCCTGCGGATTGAGTAGAACCCGGATAATCTTATGTAATCTGGATGGGGCGGGGCGGGGAGACCTCCACACGATGACGCTGACGTTCCCGCTAATGAAGCAGGTGCTTCCCGGGACTATGAACTGGGGGAAATATCAAGAACCGACCGTATCTGTACCCCAAGTTGATACGCCGGTTCACGTCAGTGACACTGTAAGTTCAGCTGCCTCGGGGAAACTTCACATCCATCAACCCCATGAGTCCGTGAGTTCCTCCACCACTTTCGTTTAGTGCTCTGTTGTTGACAACGTGCTGTCCCCCACCGTCCCATTGAACGAGGCCGGACAACCCGGCCGTAGTTTGCAAACGGCAATGCACCATAGAGATGATGGTGATGATCGTCTTATCTGAACGTCGCAGTAACTCAGTGGGGCAGGGAGTTGAGGCATCACTGTCCTCACTTTGGAGACGAGGAAACTGAGGCTCAGGGGGCGTGAGGCTCGGACACCTGTGTCTGTCCCTAACCCCCACGGGACTTCATCTGAGGGTGCTGGCTGCCTCTGGGTGCTGGCGGTTACAAGGACAGACTGAAGCTGGCACATTACTTCCAAGGGAGAGAGGCGAGAGTGTGATAGTAAACGGCCAACAGCTACTAAGCACTCACTGCACGCCAGGCTCTGTGCTAAGCTGCACGCATCATCTCTGTGAGGTAGGGACTGTGTTATTAACATTCCCACTTTCCCATTAAGGAAAGTGAAGCTCAGACAGGCGACACGGACACCCCCCCCCCCAGCTCCACAGTGACGGAGGCTGGATTTGAACCTGGGGCACCTGACTCCTGAAACCAAACTATTGATCCCACCCCTGGCTCAGAGGTGATAGGGAGTCACCTATAATTATAATTAAAGTCGCCTGTCGTTAAAAATAGAGAAATTAAAACGTTGTGACCCTTGTTCCCGGGAGAAACAGGGAAAGAGATGGTGAAAATGCAGTTTTAATGACCAGAAAAGGGAAGCGGGAGTTTCTAAAGCTTGCCACGGGGAAGGCGTCAGGAGGGGAAGGACGTACGTGAAATAGTGTCGGGGTGGGTATGTGGGAGTCGGCAGCATAAGCTCGGTGTGAGTCTTCCCTCTGCAGTAACCATGACTGTACCTCACTGTTTCTCTGTGCCAGGAACCATCCTGAGCACGTGAGATGAATGGCCTCCGTCTCCTTCCAGGTCCAACATCTCTAGTTCTGGCTCCAAAACCCGAGCTTTTAGCTACTGCCACATTCCATTTCTTTCTACCACTGCGATGATGCACACAGCCTCTGCTCTTACTTTTTGTGCCTGAGGTATCGTGTCCCTCACGCACATCAGCCAGCAGGACCTTTTGGGACCCTCTGGGACCCTCTTAGTGATTCCTGAGGCAGGAGCCGCAGGGGACCGAGCAATCCCGTGGAGGGTGTGCACAAGTTCCCGGGTGTGGTCTCCAACAGCCTGTCCCCACCCTTACAACAGTCCCCACGTCTGGCCATAGATGTAGGGGTATGATTCAAGCCTGGCCAATCAGGATCCCTCCTTGCAACTTTTCTATCTGCTGTTGTTGGGGAAAAGTTCTTTCTCCTCCCCAGGACAAGATTTGAACCCAGAGCTGCCCTGGGCTCCAGGCGTGTGGAGACAGCCTGTAAGAATGATGTTGGCAAGGGCCGCCTGGGTGACTCAGTCAGTTAAGCGTCCGACTTTGGCTCAGGTCATGATCTCGCAGTTCGTGGGTTCGAGCCCCGCGTCGGACTCTGTGCTGACAGCTCGGAGCCTGGAGCCTGTTTCGGATTCTGTGTCTCCCCCTCTCTCTGCCCCTCCCCTGCTTGTATGCTGTCTCTCTCTCTTCCTCTAACAAATAAATAATAAACATTAAAAAAAAAAAAAAAGAATGATGTTGGCAAGCAAGGAGAAGCAGAGACAAGAGACAGAAACCCCTTAAGGCATTTGATTGGTGCATCAACTCGGGGCTGAGACCGATTACCTTGTCCCGGTCTGAGTAAAGAACGGGTTATTTGCAGCCAATGAGCCCTACCTAAAACACTTTTCTTTCCACTTTGCCTTAGAGAGGCCTCCCTGAGATCTGGGTTCAAAGGGGTCTGCTGGGAAGAAAGTGAGTCCTGAGGCCTCAAGGGCTCCAGGAAAGATCTGGAACATTCTCTATTTCCACTGAAGCTGACCCGCTTCGGCCAAGGCAGCCTGGTGTTGCCCACAATGCCAGCCCCAGGGCAGGCTCCGAGGGGCCATCACGCAGGGATGTCTTTTATCCAGGACTTCTTCCTGGATAAAAGACTTCTTCCTGGATAAAAGCATAAGCGTGATTGGCTTCTAGATGCCAGAGAGCAGAGGGTCAAATGAACCTCCCGTTCCACTGGGGGGCTGAAGTCTCCCTTGGGCGAGCAGTGATACCCGGAGAACCATCCCGTGTCCTCAGTTCTTGCTCTGAGACAAGACACGCACCGGCCCGCTTCCTTCTCTGCTCAGCGCCAGCCCCGCGGTTCTGGGAGAGCTTGTCCCCCGGCCCCACTGTCCCTTCCAACTTACACAGGCTGCTTCACGCACTTGCTCACACAGGCGCTTGGCAGGAACGAGGAAATCCAGGAGGAAGCTCAGCCCATCCCCCTGGAAGTCAGAATCCAGGAGTCGGAATACCTGCCCCAGGATGGTGGGCGCTGTGGCCTCAAAAGGGGGATAGAGGCCCGCCAGGGCGTGCTGAATGGCTGTGTCCAGGGACGGGGGGTCCTGTAGGGGATAGGAGGAGAGTGTGAAAAGTGACAGTAGCAGCAATAATAAGGGTAGTGGCCACTTGCCATGGCCTTCCGGGCCCCATATGACCGAGGCCCCTGACCTCCCCTGCACCCCTCAATCATGCCCTCCAGCCGCACTGGCCTTCTTTCCTGTTCCTCAAACACAAACACAGCGGGCACCGTTCCACCTCAGGGCCTTTGCACCGGCTGCTCCCCCTGCCTAGAATACTCTTCCTCGAGACATCTTCACTCCCTCACCTCCTGTAGGTCTTTGCTCAAATGTCACCCACAGGCTCAAGGCAGAGTGGAGGAAGAGTAAGGGGGGATTCAGGTCAGGGCCCGAAGGAAAGGGGAGCTCAGCGTCCGTAAGTCCCACCACCTGACAGACCTGCAGACCTTGTCTGAAGCCGAGCGGTCAGTGAAGCCCAACCTGCAGTCGACACGCAGGTGCGTCAGCATGCGGGTGCGTGAATGATAATAAATAATTGTTGCTTTTTACCACTGAGTGTCGGGGTGGTTTGTTACACAGCGGTAACTGATGAATGGAAGTTACTGTAGCCGCCTCATGAGTTCCTATATCCAGACTCACATAACCAGGTGCCTCCTGGATGCCTCCCCTAGATGTCCATCGGGCACAGATCATCAACACGTCAAACCCAACTCAATACCTCCCTAAACCTACCCTTCCCCCATGTCCCTACCTCAGTGATGGCCCCACGGTCCACTCAGACTCCCAGAACTCTGCTCATCATCCCACCCCTCCTCTTGCCTCCTCTATTCACACACAATCCTCAGCCATGTCCTATAACTGTCTCACCTCCAGAGTTCACCAACTTGCCCACTCAACCCTGTTGCCCTGTGCCCGCCCTGACTCAGGCCTCTGGCTCTCCCACTCAATCCCCTCCTCGTTGCCGTCCAATCTCTAGGCTGCCTCACTTCCAACCATGCTAGACCAGGACCCCACAGTGACTTCCTCAAATGCAAAGCTGATCACGGATGTATCATGCTCAAAACCCTCAAAGGCTCCCTCCCCACGGCCTTCAGGAAAGCACTGGCCTCTAGGCATTCAGGTCCCCTGTGATCTTGGCATCCCATACTCAGCCTCCCCACCCCCTCCCCGGCCAGCCTCTCTGCCTCTCTCATGGTTCAGCCACGGTACATTCTCTCACTCACCTCTGGGCCTTTGCACATGCTGTACCTTCCTCCTGGGATGCCTTCCACTTCCACTCCCTCTCCACCTGGCTAACTCCCTCTCACCCGTCAAGATTTGGGTCGGCCTTCATCTGTTCCATGGAATTTTCTCTGACTTCCTTCTCCCACACCACCCGAGTCAGGCGCCCCCTTTCCTGGGCTTCGATGATGCCCCTATCATAGCAGTTTCCACCCTGATTGTCATCCCCCTCAAGGACTCTAGACTCCCTGAGGATGGGAAAGGTAAGCAGAATAATGCCCCCCGCAAAGGTGCCCGTGACCTAATCTCCAAAACCTGTCCATATGCTACCTCATAAGGCAAAGAGGAATTGAAGCTTCAGATAAAATCATCATTGCCAATCAACTGGCCTTAAAATAGGGACGGTTTCCTGGGTTTTCCAGGTGGGCCCCACGCAATCGCAAGGGTCCTCCAAAGTGGGAGAGGTACCGGAGAGGTGAGCGTTAGGGGCGAATGTGATGAAAGAAGGATCCGAGAGATGTGATGTCTCTGGCTTTAAAAACGGAGGACGGGCCAAGGAATGCAGGCTGCCCCTAGATGCTGGGAAAGGCGAGCTGACTCTCCTTTGGAGTCTCCTGGAAAGAATGCAGCTTGCCGACCCCTCGATTTAAGCCCAGCGAGCCCCGCGTTGGACTTCCGATCTACAGAACCGCCAGGCAATAACTGTGTGTTGCTTTAAGCTACCGAGTCTGTGACCACCGTCAGCAGCGACAGAAACTACCAGAGCAGGCACTGGCTTCTCTTCACCTGGGGTCTCCCATTCCTGGCACAGGGCCTGGGCCAACATAGGGGCCGAGTCGATGTTGTGGAAGGACAAACAAAATGTCCCTCTCTGAACCACAACGTTTTCCATCTGTAAAAACAGCTTGGACAAAGCCAGAGGTTTCTGACCAAGTGTAATAGAACCCATGGGTTATGGTTTTCAACTCTTAAAAAGCCTAATGGAAGCCAGGCTGGGTGGCCCAGACTGATTGCAAGCTCTGGGTCCATCTGTCACGGAGGGATGTAAGGGAAGATGAGAATAAATAAGATTCCCGCACAAAGGAGCTTATTTAAGACAGAAAAATCACTTTTTTTTTTTTTTTTTTTTTTTTTTTTTTTTTTTTTACAAATGAGGTCCCTTGAATCGGGGAGATTAAACAGGGACTTTGAGGAGGAGGAACATGGCACTACTCTACCTCAGTAAGAGTCCAATGCCAGGAGGCTGTAAAACAGGGACGCTAGCCCATGGCATTTGGACAAATGTCCCTGTCACCGTTCTGTCCCCAGCACCCACACAGCGTAGGGCCCCCATTACTCTCTGCAGGAGGAATGAATGAATGTCTGCAACCCCCATTCTGAAGGAAGGAGGGTCTTGCCCCCGACGTGGCAGAAACCCAACGGGGATGATGTATTGCAGGCAGGCACTTGATGACAAAATTGCGCGTGCCCAGGAAGGGCTATTTTCACACTGAGGGGCCAGGTAAGGGGGGAGGGGGACGTCTTCGATTTGGCAGAGTAAGGAAAGGCTCCTCTGGCCTGGCGACCTCTCCTAATGCTCTTCCCCTCCAAAGCAAGGCCAAACCCTAATAGTTACCCCCTCACCCACGCAATCATGAGGACGGCAGTGGGAATGGGGACCCAGAGTTAGAGGACCCCGTCTGACATCGGTGAACACACACACACACTAAGTCAGGTAAGCCCGGCCACATGCCCTCCCACTCCACCCAGCCTCTCTCGGGGCACTCCCTTTCCTGGGTTCCCCTTCACTGTGCCACCTTGAGTAGATGCCTTCCCTCCCTGGGCCTCTTTTCTCCTGTGCACATTGCATTGGGCTAGGTTTGCTTCATCTTGGTTTTGGAAATTGAATCATTCACCGGCATCGTCACGAATTTTAGCATCTCCAAGTACCATTTGCATTATGGGCGCTTACTGGTTTGTCTGTGTGTCGTGTTTGCGAATCCACTCACTTTTTAAAAGCTTACATAATTGCATTCTAAATGCCTCCATACTGGTTATGAGAACGCAGCCGGCCTGCCCGAGTTCAAATCCCGGCTCTTGCCACTTCCTGGTGATGGGACCTTGCAAGCTGCTGAGCCCTCTCGGCTTCAACTTCCGGGAAATCGGAGCCTGTGATCGCACCTGCCTTAAAGAGCTGAGCGAGACAGAATGAGCTGGGACACGCAGGGTCTCTGCACAGGCCTAGCGCTTCGCAGGTGCCCATTCAGCCACAGCCTTTGCTGCCATGTTTCTGGCCATTACCAGGGCTGTCATCGTGTTAAAAGGAAAAAATCAGCATCAACTGGCATAAATAGAATGGAACTCCGAAAATAAGCCAACGAGGCTTTGGGTGGTTTTTACACTATTCCATTTGTATTTATTATATATACTTACTAGAGAGCTGTAGGATATACCTTGTGTCAGTATATAGGTACATCAATAATGTACTCTATAACTATATAACAAATACGCATCTGTTATGTAAAATATATCCCATCTTTACTGTTCTCGTTCTACAAAAATAAATTACTTTTTAGAAGAACAAGTAAGCCATGAGAACAAATACATTTTCCAAATGAACTTCTAGGACATCTGGTCACCTCCTGAAGGCTCATTAAGGTTCTCTTTGTGTTAGAAAGGTGGTAATGGTAAAGACATCTTATCGTGAGAGGGGGGTTTTCGCTGGGGGTCCTCAGAAGATCAGAGGGAAGTTCAAAGGGACCGAGTCTCCCAGCACACGGTCCCCCGCGTTATTTCGCTCCAGTCCATGACAGCGTGTGGCCCAACCATGGCCTGCATGCCAACCTCTGGGCAACAGCAAACTAAACCATCTCTGCCATGACATGCCTCAGTTTGCCCATCTATAAACGGGGATTCTAGAATTATCCTATCTTGCTCCGATGATTGTTCTGCAGGTGCCGGGGCGATGACGGATGTAGGGGTCCCACGAAAAGAAAAAGGTACGACCGCCTGTTTTTTATTTTTACTGCTCCTGTCACACCGGCCTAGAGTCCCCACCTCTGTGTGAAGACAAGGCCCCCTCTTGATCCCTTCCTGAACCCACTACCGTTACCCCAAGAACAGCAACAGTTTCCAGGCACCTGCTGGGCACCAGGCCCTGTGCTCACATTCTCTTGCTTCCGCACATGATCGGACTGGAGCAGGGAAGGAACATCCCACTTTGCAGATAAAGAAGCCAAAGGTGATCTTGTCCAAGGTCGCAGAGAGGAGGGGAAAGACAGAGCCAGCATCCAACGCAGCCTTGGCCAGTCCGGTGCGCTCTCTTCCCCTGCCCCCAGTGCCTTGCCTGTCTTGGGGCCACGAGCAGCCACCAGCCTTTGGGGCGGCCTTCCCAGCTGCCTGTCTTCCAGTGTTTCAAGCGGGGCCCGAAGAAGAAGCTGTTTACTTCTCGCACACTAAAGCGCACAGATGGGACGCCTTTGGCTTTCGCAAATTGGCTCACTGGCCACACGCTGTAACCGTTTAAGGGGCGGCCAGTAAAAAACAAGAATGTTCCAAGTTAATGGGGCTCCAAGCTCTTGGCCAGAGCTTTACCTGCTACGGGCCCGCACCCCAGGGCGTCATAAGCCGTCCAAGTACGGGATAACGAGCCCAGGAGCCTGCAGGAAGGAAAGCTGGCCACTCTCCCCTCAGAATCAATCGGGCAGCCCTGCCCGGGACCGCAGGAACCCAAACACCGTTGGCCAGACGCGGGCCCCTCAAAATGATTTCCGTGAAACTTAATCGATGTGTTTCCATTCCTTCCCAGTGAGTGTAGCCAGGCTGGGCCTTTAACTGTTCCTCGGCAGAAGCCAGCGTGAAGCTGGAAAGGGAGAAGGTGAGACAAGCCAGAGCCGTCTGTCCTCAGCCCTCCAGCCCCTCCCAGGCAGGAGACAAGGAGCCCCATGTGGGGGGGCGGGGGCGCAGAACTATGTGTGACGCGCAGGGGCCTTCTGGGTGGATTCGGGGAACCTGGTATGGAGCTCAAGGCCACATAGAAAAGTGTCTGTCCCCAGTGGTTCCCTCTGGGTATGAGAGGAGCGGGGAGGAAAGGGGTTTCTAGAATTCTGTGTCAGCCTCTTGCAAGGAGCCTCCATTATTATTTTACAGTAAAATAAACAAGGTCGATGCATCTTTACCTACGTGCATATCCCTGTGACCACTACCCAGGTCAACGCACAGGATCTCACCAGCCCAGAAAACGGCTCCCTCCCCGGCATGGCCCTCACCCCGAAGGTAACTACTCTTCCGACTGCTGGGAGTTTTTAAAAGAAAAATTCCCATGCAGTGTGATCTCCGTGGCGTAAAAATGCGTGTAAGCCAAGAGGCCATGAAATAAAGTGTTAACTGTAGTCACCCCTGAGCGCTGTGAGGGGCAGGGGCCTCGTAAGGCACCGTTTTAATTTTCTTCATAGTTTGCTGGATTTTCCGAACGTTCTGTAACCAGCCTGGGTAGCTTTTATAATCAAGGGGGAAAAATAAAAGTGCGATTGCGTGTGTTTTTAAGGTCTGTTCCCTTTTTAAATGGTCTCACCAGATGTTGTTAGCTGGGCTTTCTGAGATGTGTGCTGAACTCTTCTTAAAGGCCCAGATTTACCCACCTACCGCAAGATACAAAGCGTTTTCGCATCACTTAGCATCAGCACCTCCTAGCTTGGGAAAAGCTGAGGCAGGCAGTGTCCCAGGGCTGCTGCCATCCCCTACTGTCCTCTATGGCAGAAACATCTAGGGAAGGTGACATTCCACCCCTGATTCACGGGGTGACCATGGCCTCAATTCCCCCATCTGTAAAATGGGGGCATTGGGCTTATCTATCTCTAAGGGTCCTTCCAGTCGGGGCCATTCTAGAAGTCAAGCTGTGATCGGACTCCAGAAGGTCTGGAGCTGGGACGTGGTTTCTAAATGGGACCCACGTAATCCTCAGTTGGTGGGAAAGTTCGAAAAGACCCTTCTCCATCTCTGTACTCAGCCCAGGAAGAGTCTACACCACCAGCCACAGACACAAATGCCCACAGGGGACCGACAGGTGACAGGGAAGACAGAAGTAGGCCAAGTGTGAGAAAATAACCCCTCCGGTCCCTCGGTGAGAGGCCCTTCACAGTCAACCTCAGTGTCCGGGAAGCAGTAGGGAGTCATGGGGCTGGGACACATGCCCCACCTCATCAGCTCCTGCCCAGCCTTGCCTTGGCCCAGCGTTGCCGGATCTGCTGATAGTTTAGTAAAGCCTCCCAATGTTTTAAAGGTTAGCCAAGCCAAATACGTCTGTGAGTCAGCTACAGCCCAGCGGGTATCAGCTTGTGGCCGCCAGGCTCAACGATCGGGGACTCTGCCCTTGAACTTCTCCAGGCTGGAGGTCCCAAAACCAGGGTTCTGCTGCCCTGGCTGCCAGGAAGTGGTTGATCATGTCCAACTAAAACTTCTCCTGCTTTAAATCCCTTGTATGTGTGTGTGGGTGGAGGTAGGAGTGAGAATTGGCTCCTCATTAAAAAAAAACAAAAACAAAAAAACTTTCAGAAACTGGAAAAACAGCCCAGATGCAGTGAACTGAGAAGCAAGTAGGTGTTAGAAGACCCACATTCAGAAATCCAGTTCTGTCATGTGTCGTCTTGTGGGTCACCTTGAGCAAGTCCCTTCACCTGCCTGGGGCTTTGTGTTGTGTTTGTTCTTTTCGCTCCCCGTCCCCTTGGCCTTTGCTTTTTGGGGCTCACCGTCTGCCACCCAGAAAACATAATGATAATAGCACTTATAACTACAGCTGCTAACTGAGCAAGCTTCTGTATCGGGTTTTATCCTAAGCGTTTTCCATTCTCTTATTAACATTAATTATTTTTTTAATGTTTATTTCTTTTGAGACAGAGCCACACAGAGTGAGAGCGGAGGAGGGGCAGAGAGAGAGGGAGACACAGAATCCCAAGCAGGCTCCGGGCTCCAAGCTGTCAGCACAGAGCCTGACTCGGGGCTTGAACTCACGGACCGTGAGAGCATGACCTGAGCCGGAGTCGGACGCTTCGCCGACTGAGCCACGCAGGCGCCCCCTTTTATTAACATTATTTGATTTCCTCTTCCCAATAGTTCTGTGGGATACGTATTATTATTCCCATTCCATAGGGTAAGAAACTGAGCCCAAGGCTCTCTACCACCAGCAAATAGTAGAGTTGGGGTATCGACACGCGCACATCACCACCAGCTCCTCTACCCCTTCCCCTGCTCCCTCCCACCAGGCCAGGCTCTCCTTTGGCCACTACGATGGCCTTTTAACACACAGACCCGGTTGTGACCCTCACTGCTCAACAGTCTTGAGTGGCTCCCCACCGTCTTAACAACTCAGCCTGCCGATAGCGGCCATCGGTCCACACCAGCCCACCTTTCCTGCTTCTCCTAACACACCTGACACCCTGGCCCGGGGTTTCCCAGTCACCCGTGCGCCTCGCACATGAGTTTTGTTTGCGGTTTACATACCCCAATTTATTTTACTTGATATGGACTGTTGCTTACTTCACATTTGTCTTTTCGGCCAATTTGTTTCCGACTCAAATCCACTGATTTTTATTCATTATCACGGGTTTGTGCTGCTTAAATTACCTTCCTAACACTAAGCCGAAAAATTGTAGAACAATAAATGTGTAGCCAAAGTCTCCCCCTCCCCCCTCCCCCCTCCCCCCGCCCTGGGACCCATGGCAGGTGCCCCACTTTGAAAGCACTGCCTGAACTCGCGCTGCGCCCCTCCCTGGATCGGGTGAGCTCCTTCCCACCCTTCAGAGACCCACGCAACGCGCATCTCTCTTTTATGACACTTCCGCTTCTAGGCAAAGAGAGGAACTCCCGCCGCCCAGCACCCGGCCTGGAAATCCCAGTGAGTGGGCACTGTAACCCCAGGCCAGGGCCCAGGGCTTCGTCTTCTCTCATTCGGGTCCTTACACAGGGCCCGGCACCTCGGGGGATCGCCATGAGGTAAGTACTTTGGCAATGTTAAATGAATTCAATTGGATTCAACCGGCTTTTCTCAAAGCTTGGGATAGGATGGCAGGTAACCACAGGATGAGTTGGGGAGGACGTGAACTCTATGTGAAACCACAGAAAGAAAGTTACCCCAAGTCTCATCCAGTCCTCACGGTAACACCAAAGAGACGGTCTCAGTTCAGCCGGTAGATCTTAAAATACCTCCCAGACACTGAGCGATTATTCCTTTTAACAAAAAGAAAGCAGCCCCCTGGCTTGGAATCATCCACAGCCGACCTCTTCCGGCCAGAACTGACGGATACAAATTCGCCTTCATGGTATACATTTTTAGAGTGACTTTGTATTGATGACAATGGATACAGATTTTTCATGGTCTTGATATAAAATGTCTTGTTTAAATATATCTTTACGTTTATAAAGTGAGTTGATTCAGAGAGAAATAGTAAGCAAAGAATAAATAGTAGATTGTGTTATTTCTTTATAATACCTTATCCAGTAAGAGAAGATGCAAAAAATTTCACGATGATACTAAAATTTCGGGAACATGAACCTGGACAAGCCCGAAGCCCCTCTGCCATAAGGTGCTCTGACACTGGGCTGCTTCAGAACACTACATAGCCTTTAATCAAATCGTCCCATGAAAAGGACAACTGTGATGGGGCCACGAAGGAAAGATACATGGCATGCTAGAGTGGGACTTGCCTGAGGACACGATATTGGGGTGGAGATTTATAGGAGGGATAAGAATTCTTTAGGTGAAGGGGTGACACCCAGCAGGCACGGCATATGCAAAGGCCCTGTGGCGGGAGGGAGCTTGAAACATACGAGGCTCTGAACCAATGTCAGAGCAGCTGAAGTACAGAGGTGAGAGCAGAGAGGTAGGTGGGTGGTGGGAGAAAAATCTGTCCGTCATTCCTATTCAGGAAGGAGTTGCTAAACCTTTTCAAGGAGCCCCCCCGAGGCCTGACTCTTGATCTGAGAGTCTGGCGTTCAGCAAGGAATTTCTGGATTTTAAAAAAGTAATCACGGAGTTAGGTCCAAAACTAGGTAAAGCTTAGCAAACACTGCTTGGTGCAGGTGTGGCTCTGGGGTGGCCGTGACAGCTGAATGCACGTTCAGAATTCAGGCTATCCTACCTCCTGCTTTCTGGTTGGGTGACCTTGGGCAGCCACGGAAGCTCCCAGAGCTTCAGGTCCCCATCTGTGGGGGTGGAGATACCAGCAGGTGTATTCTTAGAGCTGGTGTGAGCTACGCGAGCTCCTGCACACAAATCCCACAGCACAGGACCTTGCCTGTGGTGAGAGGTGAATACCCATTGGCGTATGAAGGTTACCGTCAAACAGCTCCAAGAGCGATGTGCGAATCCACCTGTCCCGCGGGTGTGTGGATTTAGCAGCCTGGTTTTGCAATAGGTCTGCGGCACGCACGCCGGTGTGTGCTCATATTTCAGCGGTAGAGAGAGCAGGTGGGTAAGGCTTGTGTGCGTGAGAGGGCGCGTGGGTTCGGCCACGTAGGTCAGTGGAACGCGTTTTGGTGTGCTCAGCCTGGGTGCACACATGTCTCTAAACAGAAGTCCGCGTGTGAACGTGCATCCAGTGAAAGCCCACACCAATTCGACACGCTCGATCACAGCTAAGAGGTTAAAGCCTTGGCCTGTCTTCAGAGCACTTTTCCAAACCCCCACGGCTCCCATGAATCCGCCCGGGGCTCCGGGGCCTGTTCGGGGCTGGGCTGGGATTCCCTGAAAACAGACTTTTCTTTCATCCCCTGTTCCCAGATACTGGCATGCGTGAGGTGCACGCGCACACACACATACACACACACACACACCTCTCAGAGCATCCCAACCTTATCGAGGTGCCCCCTGCCCTCCTCCTAGGCCTACCTCCCTACCCGATTCCCATGGGGCCACCTCATGTCAGGACTCTGTGCACATCTGACTTTCCTGCCCTGACTCTCAAGTGGCAAGAGCACTCCAAATTTTGGTGAGCAGCTCCCTCCTCTCCCCTGGGCACCCTTAACCCACCTTGCCCAGCTCTGTGGGACTGGGAAGGGCCTTTAACTCCCCTCTCCATCCAAACCCTGCGTGGGGACACTGGGCATACCCGACCCTCCACCCCAAGTCTAAAATGCAACAGCCCCCCCCCCCCGTTTCGTCTAAGGCCCAAGGGCTGGAGTTCAGCTCTGATCTGTGCCTGCGATGGGGCGTCATCAGAAGTTCCCAAGTCATCCAATCTTATCCATCCACTTCGCGCCTCGATCGACGGGGCCCAGAGAGGAGAGAGGATGTGGCCAGAAGGGGGTTACCCGGCACCGCCAGCCCACCTCCCTCCCAACCCCACCCCCCCCCCCCGCCCCGCGACCAGTTAACACGGACCGGTGGTGAGGTGTTGAGGGTCATAGTATAAAAGGTTGGGGTCTGCCCTGACACCCCCACCAAAAGGGGACAGCGCCAGGTGGTCCAGGCCTTGGCAGGCGTTACCATGATGACGGGCTTCTCCTGTAGCTGGTGCCGGGTCAGTCGGTCCGCGGGTCCATCTATCTGGTGCGCAGCCCCAGCCCCCACCTAGCCCTGGAGCCAGCGGAGCGGGCTGGCCGGGAGGGGAAGGGGAGGCCGGTGACCCAGGGAGAGAGCCAGAGAGAGGCGGCGGGCCAGAGGAGACTGGCGGCAGGGCGAGGCGAGCGGGGGCCGCCGGCGGCCGCAGGGGCGGGTCGGAGCGCTGCTCCCCGCGTGGGACGGGGCGGCGCGACGGCAGCCCTTTTGTGCCGGCGCCTCGCCCGCGCCCCGCCCGCCGCGCGGGATGACAGGCAGGCGCCCCCCTCCCAGCCAGGGCCTCGGCTGCCAAGAGGAGCTGGGCCGCCCGCCGCCTTTCCCACCGCTCCCCTGCTCCCCTGCTCCCCTGCTCCCCTCGGTCCTCGCAACCCCTCAGCTCCCGCTGCACAGACGGGCCAGGCCCCCCGCCGGGTGAGGCGCGCACCGACCCGGGCATCAGCCCTGGGTTCGAGGCTCCTCCTCGTCTACTTCCCAGATGGGCGATTTGGGCAAGTCACGAAGTGTCGTAAGCCTCAGTTTCCTCATCTGTAACATGGGGGTGATGCTGCTGGCGATAGTATGATGATGGTGATAGTATCTGCCTCTTAGGGTTGGTGGCGAGGAGTAGGCATCTGTCCCAACGTCCTTCCCCTGTGAAGTCCACGTTGCACACCATCAAGATGGCTCAATTCAAGCTTAGAGGTGACAGTGGCTGTTGGCGAGTTCTGGGCTTCCTTCTCCTAGAAAATGACAGCTTTGTGACCTCGGTCAAGCCATTGTTCCTCCGCTTTGGAGGGAGACTAGAAACTAAATGATTTCTGGTTGGATGATCTGGGATTCATCCATATATTGACCAAACAGGGTCCAAGCCCTGAGCCAGAATAAGTCAGAGTCTCTGCCCTCAGGTAATGTATAATCTAGTTGGACAAGGAAACAGAGAAACAGGAAAAAAATAATAATTGAGTGTGGTAGCTACCGAGGCAAAGGCAAATATTGGCTCTGGGAACTGTGGGGGACCATCCTGGAGCTGGTGGTCTAGGAAGGGACAGAGAAGCCGAGATCTGAAAGAGGGTAAGGAATTAGGTGAAGAGTGGAGGTAGGGTTGGGGGAAAGAAACAGAGTTCCGGGCAGAAAGAACAGCATGTGCAAAGGCCCTGAGACACCATTAAGCTTCAGCCCAGAGAGTCCCCCGATAGTCTGTATTAAGCAATCAAACAAGCATCTCCAACCTTCAGGAGCCAGTCTGCTTTTGGTAACACTGCCCCAGACATGAACTTGGGAGAGAACAGCCCTGTTGATGTCAGGTGCAGAATTTACTGGGAATTGGAGGGATCGCAGCTTGGAGGGACCAGAGTCCCAGCTTTGCAGGGAGACAGATTTGACATGACATCTACATCTAGTGTTCTGGGGTCGCAGGCAACAGAGACTGACTCTGAGTTCGTTTATCAAGAAACAATGGATTAGCAGAATTTCGGGAGCTCACAGAACCAATGAAAAGGCTTAGGGACCCGCCCTCTGGAAAGCACAGGAAACAAATGAGATGCGCCGGGGGTCTCATTGTGGGAATGAATTGCAAACCCTTGAAGACTGATGACAATGCAACAAGACAGAAAAACACGCCAAAGGAGAACCTTCTCCGTGTCAAGTACTTCTCTACGTGTGTAACATTTATGAAGTCGATTCTATTACGGTCCTTATCTTACAGATGAAAAAACCAGGGCACAGAAAGGTTATGTAGCTTGCCCAGTGTGGGATAGGTACTGACCGTGGAGCGTGGAATTGAACGAGGCTGTCCATTCCCAGAAATCATGTTGTTAGCCACCTTCCTGCGCTACCTGAATGAATCCCAAGCCGCGTGCCGCTCCCTGGCAGATTCAGAGACTTAACGGAGAGATTCTAATCGGACCGTGTGCACAAGGTCCCCTAACACTGGACATAATCGGGAAGAGCTGGTCACCTAAAGGGAACTTAGGCTGCATGAGAAGGTGGGATTGGATCTGAAACGGCTGATAAAGATCAGTACTCACAACAGTCCAGCCCTTGGGCCCCTCAACATCCTTGCACCTCTGTTCCCATCCACACTCTTCCAAAAATACTCCCTGTTGACCTGGTGCTGTTCCGCACGCAGCCAAAAATGTGCACACACCTACCTACAGCCTTGTATGGCTTGGCTCTGTTCTGGGTGTGACCTCAAGGAAGTTCACCTTTCTGAGCGTCAGATCCATCCTTCGTAAGACAGAGAGCATGTAACTTCCGTCCTCACGAAACCATGCTGGACATCAAACGAGCTAATGATTGTAAAGCGCTTTGCACCGTTTCTGGTACCCAGCAGAATCAATACAGAACCCGGAAAAATGGTGTTTTTATGTTAGGGGCCAATGGTTGTGAAATCAGTCTCCAGCTACACAGGCTTGACTATTGGATTGGATTTGGTGTATTTCTCAGGGACTTTCCAGAGGACTTTCCAAGGACTGTTCAAAGTATTTCCTCTCTCTTTGGCAAACGATTCACTGAATACTGCTCCGCTTGCTACACCAGATTCAGAGAAATAATGAAAGCCATCACTGGTCTTACACATGCTGGTGTGGCGTATAAGGGGAAGCGCTGTAGAAATGGGTCTCTGCTACTGATTCGCTGGGTAGCTTTGCACAGATGCTTCCTCTTTGGGGACCACAATTTCCTCCGCGTAAAATGGAGGCTCTCATCATTTCCTCATGAGGCTCTTGGGAGAATCCAGTGAGATAATGATTGCAAGAGCTGAACTCAGTGCCCGGCATATAGTAGGTCCTCAGCAAATGCCAGTTGTCCCTATGATTCTGAGATCCCCAGGGCCGGATGCCGGGACACCTCACCCGGAGACGGTCTCACTTGGGGGAAGAGAGTTGCCTACTTCAGAATTCATTCATTTTCAATACATATTTATCTGTTCCTTCCATAAGGATAGCAAATACTTGGCACACATTTGCACGTTTCACCCCTTCCCTACCCATGGTAGACATCATTAACTAATCATGGAACTTCCTGCAGAACTTAGAAGCAGCCTCGGAACGCCCCTCAACACAGAGCCCAAGCAGCCACTACCAATCAATGTGAGTTGGCATTAAGACAATGCTTATTTGTTATTTACGGTCCCTGATGTATAAGAAGATTAACACTGCAAACAGCACAGGCTCTGGAGGCAGAAGGCTTGGGTTTGACTCCTGCGTGAAAATCCCCTGTAGACCGTTATTAGAGTGAGTAGGGACTGAGGCACCGTATCAGCCATGGAGTGTCCCACTTAGACATCCCTTCAAGAAGGATCCTCTAGCGGGAAGTTCCATGAGTCGTGGATTCTCCTAGGATACAGGCTTCTGGGGTAGCGTCCGGCTAAGCACAGTGTGCTCAAGGGGTCACCATGTCTGCCTGATGTGGGCTCTCTTACGAACAATCTTTGTGCCAGAGGTCCCCCCCGGGCTGGCTGAGACTTTCTCAGCGCTGTCCCACAGTCTGAAATTCTTTCTCCGCCGTCCTTCTCTCGTCCCCTCTTCCTTTCGCAGATGCCAGGACTGTGGCACGGTCTGCAGGCTCTCCCGGGCTCTTCCTGCCCCCAGCTCCCCTTCATCCTCAGAGGCATCACCCCCAACAAATTGCTCGCCCTTCTAACTCTGTCTCTGGCATCTGTTGCAGACGATGCGGTTCACACAGCGCTGAGCCGCCTGAGTCTGGGTTGCGAGGGAGTGTGCTCCTCTCCGGGATGCTGGGACTAAGGGGAGGCACAGAGATTATTGTCAGGGCCGGAAGCAAAGACCCAGAACAGGGAAGCTGACGAGTAGAGAAACAACCTATGGCCCGCCCTCGGTGAAATTGGCCTTGCCCATATCTTGGTTGTAAATGACAGAAGTTCAACTCAGTCTAATTTTTAAAAAAAGGGAATTTAGGGTCTTCAAAGTGAGAACGGGTGCCAGATATCTGCCATCATTCTTCTGGTAGTTTCTCTCCTGTCCAATGGAAGATGGCTGATAGGAACTCCAGGCCTGCAGGATCTCAACTCAGCACCGCTGGCACCAGCCCGGCCCCCCACCACATCTATATACTAATCCTAAAGAAGA
The DNA here is from genome assembly GCF_022079265.1 of Lynx rufus. NCBI lineage: Eukaryota > Metazoa > Chordata > Mammalia > Carnivora > Felidae > Lynx > Lynx rufus. The sequence goes on along the minus strand of NW_025814896.1, from coordinate 21,470,781 downwards.
GACCCTGATTGGCCTTGTCTGGGCCCCATGGCTATTCCTAAGCCAATCACCATGGTCAGGGGAGCGAGGATATTCTGCTTCATTGGAATAGATTCTATGCCCACCCCTGCGTGAGAGCACATGATGGTACCTCTGTTAGGACTGCACGGTGTGGGGAGACGTTCCTCAAAGAAATGAGAAGGAGGGGGATGGAGACACAGGTTAAGCCAACAAAAGCTTGGGGGATCATTGCCCAGTTCGTAAACAGCGGGAAGAGAAAAGACGGAAAAGACTTGGTGTTATCCCTCAAGGACCTTCTCTTCTTGGAGGTGAAAGTGTGATGTTTAAATGAGTTTCCTGATACCAGGTCTCAGACTGTTGCTAACATTGCTTCCTGGTAGGGGAGCCCATGATATATATCCAGGGCCCTGAGTTCAAGTCCCTGCCCGCCCACTCACTCACTCCCTGGGGGTTCATGGGGGGTTACTTAAATCATCCAAATCTCAGTTTTCTCAGCTGTGCCACGGAGCCAAGAATCTCTGCTTTGCTTCCGTCCCCTGTCTGTTGTGAGGCAGTAGTCATGAGCACTGGCCGTGTCCTACAAGAGGCAGAGATGCATTTATTGATCACCCCCTGTATGCCAGGGACAGTGTGCTGAGTGCTGGGAGTAGCAGGGTGGACGTGGCAGAAGGGCCCTGCCCTCGTGTAGTTCACAGGGCAGTAGGGAATCGTGTCGTAATAACGAAGCATCATACAGATTGTGGTATGGAAAGGCACATATCAAAGGGACCCAATAGATTCCAAGGGTCTTGGAGGGCTCCCCTGAAAACTTAAGCTGAGATCTGAAGACAGAAAAGAATGAACTAGTGAAAGAAGTCAGAGAAGAGCATTACGGTCAGAAGGAACAGCATGTGCAAAAGTCCTGGGGCAGGAGAACGGTTGGAGGCACAAAAGAGGCACAGTGGGAGGGACAGGAACACAAGAAGAGGTGGGGGAGGTTTTTCTCCTTAGGGCCCCGAAAAGCCATGGGAGGGAACAAAGAAGAGAGTAATGTGATCAGGCTTTTTTCCCCAAAAGATTCCTCTAGCTGCTTGGGGGTGGGGGGTGGGGCAGATGCTGCCAGGACACCCACCAGCAAGGAGTTGACACGAAGAGCTGGAAAAAGGCAGAGCTCTAAGGACGGTGGAAACCAAGAGCCAAGACCCCAGGGCAGGGACCACCGAGGGCCACCCCACTCCCCCAGCCCATCCTTTAGCCCCCACCCCTCTGGGCTTGCACCCCAGCTCCCCAAGCCTCTCTTTTCCTCCCAGTCCAGCCCTTTTCTTATTATTGTAGGACAGACTCCATCCATGACTCATCCAGGACTTGGATTTCTTGTTCCAGCCCCCTCCCCCTCCCCAGCTACTTAGAGCTCCTTGAGCCCCTCACCATCTAGGAAGGCAGCCAAGAGCCCCTCCAGCTGGGGGGGAAGTCTGGGGAGGAAGGAGCTGGGGCTTTGCCAGCTCAGGCGCCACCCACGCTTTCCTGCCTCTGATTTTGTTCATCTTCCCTCCTGCGGGGGGATTCCCCGTCTGCATCTGCATCGCCCCCCCCCCAGGACCACCTCCTTTGGGAAGCTCTTCCCCACGCGCTACCCCTGATCGCGCCCCCTCTGCTCAACAACCCCGTCCCTCCACGAAGCCCTCAGGAGCCCTCTTCAAGGTGAGGGAGGCAGGGGAGTACAAAGATGGCACTGGGGACACAAATATGGTGACAGGCTTCAAGAGGAAACCAGCAACGCCCCCAGGAGAAGGGTCAGAGGAGGCTGGGAAGAAAGAGGAGAAGGCCTTCCGAGCCAAGGACACAGTTTGTGTTTGTGAGTCGTTTCTGTAATGTGCGAAAGGGACCCCCATGCATTTTTTAATGAAGGAACGTCTTTTTTTTTTTTTAATGTTTTTATTTATTTTTGAGACAGAGAGAGACAGAGCATGAGCAGGGCAGGGGCAGAGAGAAAGGGAGACACAGCATCCGAAGCAGGCTCCAGGCTCTGAGCGGTCGGCACAGAGCCCGACGCGGGGCTCGAACCCACGGACCGTGAGATCATGACCTGAGCCGAAGTCGGACGCTCAACCGACCGAGCCACCCAGGCGCCCCTTAATGAAGGAAGGTTTGAGGAGAACATGGAGAAGTTCAGGAGAGCCGCATCCGTTGGCAAAGGTGGCGATGTATGGGCCAAACCAGGCAAACACGGGGTTCAAAACAAAAACACCCAGAGCGGAACTAGTTGTCAACATCTAACAACAGGGAGGCTTTACCTAACCCGGGCAGCAGCCTCTCCCTTCGTGCACTTCGGGTGCCTGGTATCCTCCTGGCTCACTTCACTCACTGACACTTCCTCAGTCACTTTCTGGACCCTGTAGACATTCGAGTTTGCGCCCCTGATCTGGACGAGATGCTTCCCAAGGCCCTGAACCACGCAAGCTGCTAACCGCACCAGGCACACAGCAGGTGATCGGTAAATGCTGGCCCGCTGGATGGATAGGGTGATTCTCAACCGTGCCCACAAATATCTTAGCACTCCTGCCTTCCCAAGGTGGGGCCCCCTTCAGTGTGGGCTGGATTTAGACACCCACCTGGCAAGAATCAGAACCGTGGAGGAAGTGATGGCACGGGACTGGCGGGAGTAGGTCGTAAGAGACAGGCGGCTTCCGTGTTGTTGGGACGCTCGAGTGACTCTGCAGAAACACCCACGTGGCGGGGAACCGAAGCCTCCGGCCGGCGGTCGGTACCAACCTGCTGGCCGTGGGAACAGGCCGCACGTGGACCCTCCAACCCAGGATGGGTGGGGGGGATAGATAGAATGAATGGATAAAGAGTGTGTGAGGTAGGGACAGAGAGTCTACTGGGAAAGCAAGAGGGGGGTCAGATCCTGGAAAGCCAAAAGAAATTTGTAATCCGGGACTGCCACAGTCATATCTAAGTTTTAGGTGGGCCATTCAGGCAGAAAGGTAGGGGACGATGGAATTGACGAGCCTTGGGGCTGAGAGCCAAGCAAGTGGCTGTGTCAGTCATTCCGGGAGACGGGCTGCCTCGTGTCTCCAGACCCAGCTTCCCCCAGCAGCAGCCTGACTCTATCCTTTGCACCCCGTGTTTCTGGCCCTGTCATTCCCCAGCCCTGACTGGCCCTCTGGGCTGTGGAGGAGGTCAAGACTTGAGCACTTCTCGGAGAGCAAGTCACCCTCCTCACTGAGCCTTCTTTGTGCGGAGGAAGCAGTTACCCCCTTGGCTCAATCTTCTGCGGGGACCCCGTTGGCCCCCGGCGTGATGGGGAGCCACAGCCACCAGCCCCTCATGGGTTAGGTCAACCCTGAGATCCAGTCCATTGGGATTATTTGAAATAGCCCAGCATGTGTCCCAGGGAAACATATCTACAAATGAGCCTGACACGTAGGAAAAGCTTTAATACTCATCCACCCGCGCTGAAATGCCATTTCTTGTCTATCAAGTTGGCAAAGGCTCAAAAGCTTGACAACACATGCTGGAGAGGCTTTGAGCAAACAGGCACCTTCACACATCATTGGTAGGAACGCTCACTGGTAGAAGGGAATTTGATGGTACCTCGCAGAATGACAAACGCTGTACCCTACGACCCAGGATTTTTATTTCCAGAACTTATCCTGAAGATACAATCCCACAAATACCAAGCAACAACAACAACAAAAGACCTCGTGCACACATTTATTCACAGAGGCATTATCTGCAATAGCAAAATATTGGAATAGCCATATCCATGTATAGGAAACGGGGTGAATGAACTATGATACCAAACAAGGAATATCACACAGTCATGTAAGCAGGAAGGAAGGTCTCTATGAACCTATATGGTGATTTACAGCACATATGGTTAAGCAAAACCAAAGACAAAAGCAAAGTATAAAAGACTGTATATGGTGTGTTATTTTCCATGTAAGAAAAAGTTTTTCAAAACCATGTATTTGTGCTATGTGTGTGCTTACTTAGTTAACTATGCAAAAATGTATCCAGGAAGGATAAATCAGAAACGTATTGAAAACCGTTACTCATAAGGAGCTGGTGGTAACACCGTGGAGAAGAAAGAGGTGGCAGTAAGATTTTTCTGAATATATTTGTATAATACAATCTTGACGTTTTAACGATGTAAACACTTTACATTTTCAAAAATTAAATAAAGATATGAAAACCCAAACTCTAAACTTGAAAACAAAGAGAAAACATGAGCTTAACCATATGTCGAGTAAATAGTATAGCCACACAAAGAAAAGAATTCATTCAAGTAACTTTTGGCCAAGTAACTGAGTCCTGACCCCTTAGTGGGATAGACTTTATGGATAAAGAGAACAACAAAGAAATCCGAAACTTTAGGGGCGCCTGGGTGGCTCAGTCTATTTAAACATCCAACTCTTGACCTTGGCTCAGATCATGATCTCATGGTTCATGAGTTAGAGACCTGCGTAGGGCTCTGCACTGTCAGCATGGAGCCTTCTTGGGATTCTGTCTCTCCTTCTCTCTGCCCTTCCCCAACCTCAAAATAAATGGATAAACTTAAAAAAAAAAGTAAAAAGAAATCTTGAACTTTAATATGTAGAAGTTGGCAGAGTATCAGTGTTATAATTCTGAAGCTACTGTGTGTGTTGAAGAAATGAGCAAATATGTTGACCTGGGAACCCAAGCCCTCATTATGGGAAAAGGAAATTAAAACTATGGAATGGAGGAAAGATCTGTGGCTCTGAGTTTTAACTGGAGACGTCAGTATGAGATCATGCTTTTTTTAACGTTTATTTATTTGTGTGAGAGAGAGAGAACGTGAGCAGGGGAGGGGCAGAGAGAGAGACAGAGACAGAGACAGAGACAGAATCCAAAGCAGGCTCCAGGTTCTGAGCTGTCAGCACAGAGCCCGATGCTGGTCTGAAACTCACAAGCTGTGAGATCATGACCTGAGCCGAAGTCAGACGCTTAACCGACTGAGCCACCCAGGCGCCCCTATCTCATGGTTTAAAAGACACGCACAGGGATTAAGAATCTGACTCTTGATTTCAGCTTGGGTCATGATCTCATGGTCGTGAGATAGAGCCCCACCTGAAGCTCTGTGCTGGGCATAGAATCTGCTTAAGATTCTCTCTTTCTCCCTCTACCATTTGTGCTCTCTCTCTCTCTCTCTCTCTCAAACAAACAAACAAACAAACAAAAACATACCATTAACCCCCCCACACACACACTCCCTAGTTCTGCCCACTGACAGGACTAGGGAATTGCAATACCCTCATAGCAATTAGCACACCCAGTGCCCAGATCTTGGTTCCTAAATACCAATCCCCACTAAATAAAACCCACATCTTTAAAGAAGAGACCAATCCCAGGATAGAACAGGGAAAGTACAAGGTGAACCTGGGAGATCTCACATCAGAAAGCAAGGAAGCACTCAAGAATGGTGAGGCCAAGTGAAAGGGTCCAACTTAAAGGGCTTCCACTAACCAAAGTTCGGACCATTTGACCATCAAAAGAAGAATGATGTGGTTTCTCCCTGTTGGAGTGAGAGCTTACAGATAAGCAGGGATGGTGTGAGCTTACAGACAAGCAGCTAGTAGGTTAGAGCCAGAGATGATACGAACTCATGCTTAGTTTAATATAGATAAAGATGAAGGGAGATTGATAGATACGTATAGAAAATTACAGATATGTGTGTATACAGAACTCAGTATATACACATATATTTGCTTGCTCTATTAACTGAAGGAGCTTACAAGCTAATGATACCCTAGCAGCAACAAGCACACGTAACACCCACATCTTGGTTTCTAATATCATTCTCCAATAAAAGAAGCCAGAGGGGGAAATCGCTGATTCTAGGACTGAGGTAGGAAATACACAGTGAGCCTGGAAAAAGTAAGGAGGTGCTAAAAAACAGACAAAACCCACAATGATGGAAGTATGGCACAAAGACCCAGGAACCCACTGGAAGGGCTCCTAATGACCAAAGCTGGGATGATCTGAGCAAGAAAAAAACCTGGAAACATTACATGGATATCAATAAATGGGAGAGAATAGACAAATCTCCCATGCACAAGAATTCCAAAGAATTTATGCAGATACTTAGCCCTTGAGGAGATGGAGAAGAACTCCCCAGTCCTAAAGCGAACCGTACTTGGTGACTTCCTTCCAAAGAGCATGTATGGAAAGGCGGGAACAACAGCTTTACAGGGTATAAACCTGACCAGGGGATCAAGGTCAACATCAACACTGATGAGTCATGTTGATAGTTGATACTCCTGATATGCTGTAAGAACGGGGTAATTAAGTTACAGACTGTCTCAGACACCCTCCATTCTGACCCTACCTGCCTTGCAAAGAGGCCCAGAGACGGCAACAGTCTTCTCCAAGGCCACACAGCATGTCCATGGCAGCGTCAGGATAAGAATATACCATTCTGACCCCTAGCCCAGGGATCTACCCCAAAATCTGAGTGTTGGGAATGGCAGGGACCAGACAGGCCACTTTAAAGCATCACCAGAGCTGGCACAGAGAAGGCAAGGGGGGCTCAGAGGGTTAGTGGACTGTCCCCACATCACCTTGGAGTGTCAGAGCTGCCAAAAAAGAGGAAGTGGGGCTCCCCAAGCCACACCTGCCTCCAAGGCCACACCTTAGCCTGATTTACCCCCATCCCTGGGAGTCCCAGCAGTGCTGTCTCCTCCCCCAAAGTGCTAATTCCCTCTGAGTCCTTTCTCATGGCGGTGGCCCCTTCCCTCTGTGGCCCCACTCCAGGGATCTGGGGCCGCCCAAGGACGCCCTGGGCCTCTTCCTGGGGTGAAGGGGTCTGGACAGTGTGAAAAAACTGGGCAGATGGTGCTGTGGGGACGGCAACGGGGAGGGGGCAGGGTCATCCTGCCCGAGAACTTAGCTCGTCATGAAAGAGCTAAATTGTCTTGTGCAGCTGTGCTGGTCTTTCTCCCCCTTTCAGTCTCACAGCCCTGATAGGAGAGGGGACAGCCGCCTTCTTTGTGCCCACACCCTCGTACCTCCACCCCCAGCCCTCCAGGGGCCATCAGGCGCCACCGTCCCCTTCTGGTTTCTTGTCAAAGCGGCATCTCAGGTCTGCAGGGCAAGACGTGGTCTGGAAAGCCATGGTGTCTAAGCTGTTGCCACATCAGAGTGGCCCATGAGGAGCGCTCACGCAGATATCCCCCCTTCACTAGGATCAGAACCCCCAGGGCTAGGACCAGAAACTGTATTTTTAATAAACACAGCTGGTTGGTGAGACATTTGGTTACACGGAGGAGAAAAACTAGGGTCCAGAGAGGGACACAGACTTGCTCAGGGTTACAGAGCAAGTTTTATGGCTAGATCCAGGCTCATTCATTCATTCATTTACTGTATGCCAGACCCTATTCCGGCACTGAGTTTGGGCACACTGAACAAAACAGACAAAATGTTCACCCTCGCGGACCTTACATCCCGGTACGAGAGGCAAACCCACAGGGCTGGAGTGGTTGCTATCGCTGGGGGCAAAGGAGGCCCAGGATGGCATCAGGTTCCTGGTGGGATGCCACTCGTGATGGAGGCGTACCCCGATGAGCCAGACTGACAAGAAGGTGCCTTTAGATCGGAACTTTGGGCTCGAGCCTCGTGGGGGATGTCCCTGACCAGGAGGATGACGAACTGGGGGCTCCCGGGAGATCTGAGCTGGAGAGGGGGTTGGCGAGCTGGCAGCACGACGAGGGGTGGGGGACCCTTGACCCCCTGGTGGTTTGAGTTGGCTCATGATTGTTGAGTGGGAAGGGAAGGGAGCCCAGGATAGAGCCTCAGGAAGCCCCGGGGCTTAAGGGGTGGAATAAAAGCCCCAAGAAGCCAGATCAGGAGTTGTCCTGGCCCCCAGGAGAGTGAGGAGAGAGCTGGGTGAAGGCACAGATGCTCCAGGCGGAGAGAGAGGCAGGCAGTGTTCAGGCTGCTCAAAGACCCATTCAATCGAGGGCTAAAATCCATGGTGGGAACTTGGCCGGGCATCGAGCCGAACGACAGTGCTCTTGGTGCACTGATGTGGAGCTGTTTCCAAGGTCATGTTGCTTATATGTTGCTGGGTAGCAAATGGCTCCTCAACTCAGCAGCTTAAAGCAACAAGGAGCATTGACTGTTGCCCAGTTTTCTGCGGATGAGGCACTCAGGAATGGCGTAGTCGCACTGTCGCGGCTCAGAGTCTCTCACGAGGCCGTTGGCCAGGGCTGCGGTCACCCGAAGGCTTGACTGGGGCTGGCAGACCCGCTTCCGAGCCCGCTGGTCCTCACGGCTGCTGGCTGGTGCTGGCTGTTGGCAGGAGGCCTCAGTTCCTCATCCCACGGGCGCTGCCTGAGCGACCTCACAACATGGCGGCTGGCTTTCCCCAGAGCCAGTGACCTGAGAGTGTGCAAACCACCGTGTCTTATGGCCTAACCTCGGAAGTCACACCTTGTTATTTCCTCCATGTCACAGTCCTATTCGGTGTGGGAGGGCACTCTACACGGAGGCAGAAGGTCCCGGGGGCCACCGTGGAGGCCAGCCTCCACAACGAAGACAGTAAGAACACCGTATGTTTGGTGCACAGTGGTTTGTGGAAGTCTTTAGAAGGTCACCCATCTACCTAAGCACACGGTGCCTGTTTCAGTGAGCACCTCTGAGAGGAGATGCTCTTTGTGGCTTGTCCCTTTGAATCTTACAGGTTCCTCCCCGTCTAAGAAATATATTAAAAAATAATAATAATTACCAGGTGACCAACAGGAGTGTCCATTGAGTTCAGAAAAAGGCCTTTCATTCCCTCCCACAACAAATATTTTTACTGAGTTCCCGCTGCGTGCCAGGCATTGTCATTGGCACCAGAAACACTGGAGTGAGCAGAGCGAGGTCCCTGCTGTCACCATCTAGATCAGTCTGTAGGGCTGCGGTAACCAAGTACTATAGACCGGATAGTTTAAACAACAAAAACTTACTCTCTCCCCGTTCTGGAAGCTAAGAGTCTGAAATCAGGGTGGCGGCAGGGAGGAAACGGAATGATTTGTTCTAGATGTCTCTCGTTGGCTTGTGATTGGCCACCATCATGTTCACGCGACATGTTCCTGTGAATACGCGGGCTCAAATTTCCACTTTTTATGAGGACACCAGTCATAGTGGATGAGGGCCCACTGTAACGACCTCATTTTGACTTCATCGCCTCTGTAAAGACCGTATCTCGAAAGAAGGACACATTCTGTGGTCCTGGAAGTCAGGACCACAGCATAGGAATCCAGCAGCAGGGCTGGGGGAGGGGGGAGGACACACAATTCAACAGGGTGAGGGAGACAGACAAGAAACACAACACCTCTGGGGGATGAGGGGTGTAACGGAAAGAGAGAAAGCAGGGCGCAGGGGTGAGTTGGCCAAGGGAAAGGTGTTGCTCTCATCTATGGGATGGGAGGTTCCAGCAGTTGAGTGGAGAGGGTGGCCTGAGGGCAAGAAGCAGAAGTCAGGCCCCCCCGGAGAGAAATGGGGCTTTGAGGAGGTTTGACCAAGGAGAGGAGGAGGAAGGGGTGGCAGGAGGGAGGCGTGGGATCAAAGAGAAGGTTTATCTGATTTTCTGATGGAGAATTTTGTGAGCCGAGAGGACAAAAAAATTCAGAAAAGGCAAGAGCCTCTCCTGGGAGCTGAGAAGAAGGGAGGGAGGCAGAGGGGGGAGAGGCAGGTGTGTGTGCCTGAGCATCGGAAGAGAGAGAAAGGAGGAGAAGGAGGCCACTTGTTGAGGGTGGAAGTACCAGAGGTGGGAGGCTGGGGGGAGCAGACAGCCCCAGGGTTTGACTGCAGGACACAGGAAGTTGGGGGTGGGGGGGGCGTTGTATGCTCAGTTCCCAGGCTTCCCTCCCAACCCCACCAACCCCCGCAGCCTCTGGCTCCCCCCGCCCCCGTTTCCTCCCTGTGTCCCCCAGGACCCTGTGACGACCGGCTGTGGGACTCTCCCTCCCCACCCGATGTCCACTCTGATCAATGGATGCTGTGTTCTCCCTGGCTCGCTTCCACGCGTCCCCCCGTCACAGGGACTCACAGGGACCATGGTCAAGGCAGTCTCCATCTGGCCGAAGGGAAGTTCTGCCTCCACGTCTCTGACAGTATTTGAGACTCTTAAGAAGCTGTGTTTTGTCTTTTCACATCCATTGGACTCTGCCCCACCTTCTGGAAACCCTGCGTTGACCCCACGGCTCACAGAACAGAATCCAAGTTCTTCAGAGGAGTTAGTCTCCAAGTCTCTGCATGGCTTGACTTCTGCAGTACTTGAACAGGAATCTTTTTATTTTGAAATAATTTTAGGCTTGCAGAACAGTTGCAAAGACGGTATAAAGAATTCCGATTTATCCTTCACCTCAATTCTCCTAATGATAACGTCTTGCACAATCATAGCACGTTTGTCAAAACTAAGAAGTTAATGTTGGTACAATGATGTGTTGCTTTTACAGGAAATAAAAATGATTATGGATTTTTTTTCATTTTTATTGTGGAACGTACCACAGAAAGAAAGGCGTGTGTGTGCAGTTTGGAGAATAATGACAAATGTTCCTTCTTTTATGAAATTTCTGTTCACGTTTTTTTGTTCATTTTCTATTGTGTTATTTATTAGTCTCTTTGATTCATAGATGTTGTTTATATATTATGGATGCTACTCTTTGTCTAGTAATGAGAGTTGCAAACATCTTACTACAGATCGTGAACTGGCCTTTTTATTCTTTTAATGGGGTTTTTGATGAATGGAAGTTTTCAACTTGAAGGTGGCCAAACTTACCAAATATTTCCTTTATGGTTTCAATTTTTGGAATAATATGTTTAAAAGCTTTCCTCAAGGACCTATCTGTAAGGAGGCTGTCCTATATTTCATTCTAAAGCTGTAAGTTTCACCGTTTACATTTAAATCCTTAATCCATCTGGTATAGATTTTTAGTGTATGGCGTGAGTTAGGGGATCACTTCCATTTTCTTCCGTCTGAATAGCCAATTATTCCGGCACTGTTTATTAGACAGGCCATCTTTTCTTCCCAGATTGGCAACGCAGGTTGGGCTGAATATCAGCTGCTCGTCTATGCAAGAGAAAGAAAAATATTAAAGAAAAAGTGAAATGAAATAAACTGGCCTGTGACTCTTAATGTCGGCAAGTCCACATCTAGGAATTTATCCTAAAGAAATAACTGTCAATGTGAAACAATACTTAGTTGTAGGATGTTGTTTGTAAGAACCGAAAAATAAAAACCATCTACTTGTCTGTCCAACAAGAGGGGATTGTTTAAATACATTTTTGTGTATCCATACAACGGTATGTTGTGCAGTAACCCAAAAAGGTGTGGTGGGTTTTAACATGGTAACACGGACGTACTGAAAACAGCAGGTGGTAGGACCACATATATAGTATAATCCTCTTTGTGTACTCCAGAAGATGTCCGTACACGCATTACAAAGAAGAAAGGATTTACAGTAAGCTGTTAGTTGTTCCTCTGTATTATTTGAATTGTTATAACAATATGAAAAAAACACAAATAAAGGGCCCCTGGGTGGCTTAGTCGGTTAAGCGTCCGACTTTGGCTCAGGTCATGATCTCGTGGTTCGTGGGTTTGAGCCCTGCATCAGGCTCTGTGCTGACAGCTCAGAGACTAAAGCCCATCTCAGATTCTGTGTCTCCCTCTCTCTCTAACCCTCCCTTGCCTGTGCTCTGTCTCTCTTTCTCTGAAAAACAAATAAACATTTTTAAAAATTTAAAAATTAAAAAAAAAACACCACAAATAAATGCAATTCGTTTTTTTACATATTCCCCCCCAAAATGTGGTGTGTGTTTAGGCTCATACCATAGGATCTGGCAATTCCAACCTAAGGAATTTCCAAAAGAGTAAAAAAGCATAAGTTTACACCAAAGCCTGCACATGAATGTTTACAGCAGCTCTAATCATAATCACCCAAAGCCGGAAACAACCCAGATTCCTTCACCTGGGGAATGGATAAACAAACTGTGGTATATCCATACAGTGGATTATTACTCAGCTCTAAAAAGAAACACTGCTGATAGATTGTAGCTCCATGGTTAACCTCAGTGCACCATGTGAAGGGACGGAAGCCAGACTCAAAGGGTGCATACTCTGTGATCCCTTTTACATGACTTTCCGGAACAGGCAAATTTCTGGGAAAAGAAAACACCAGGGGTTGCCGGGGGGGCTGGGGAGTTGGGCGGGGCTGACTACACAGGGGTACAGGGAACTTGTCGGGGAGGAAGGCGATTGGTGTTGATTATGGTGATGATCACATGGCCGTGAGTCGGCTCAAAACTGAGACCTAAACGCTAGAAAGGGTGGCTCTTCCTGTAGGCGAATGACGCCTCAATAACAAAATGCAAACTGTAAGACGTGCCGCATGTTGTAAATGAAATGAGCCAGCAATGTGAGAGCTAAAAAAACACCTGCTGTGCGAGAACAATTCAATGAGATGGAATTAACATCCGCAGTATCGTCAGATGAATATCCATGTCCTACAACTGTAAAATGAGCTTCCGTGTGTGTGTGTGTGTGTGTGTGTGCACATATGCACACACTGGTAGAAAGTCAAACTGCCAGATAAGCATCGTAAACGGTGTCCAGGAGTCTCTCTGAGCGCAGGGGTTACAGCTCATCTTTATTTTCTTTTGCTCCTGTGTTTGCTCATTTTCCCACGATGAGCACACTTTGTCCTGGCTCTTTGGAGCCGCTGGAGTCCAGGGCTGGCTTGGGGACGCTGGGAGGAGACGGCCACTCTGCAGCTGGGAAAACAGCAGCCCCCGAATGAACCCTGAGTCTCGTCCTGTCAATGTTTATTTTTCCTCCCTGGGCAGACAAGGCCGGGGACTGGAAGGAGGGACAGAAATTCAGACTCAGAAGTCTCGTTCAGGGCAGCCTGCCCCTCAGAGCCGGCTCACCCCTCCCTCGCTCCCCAGGCTCTTGTAGATAACTGTTAAGGTCAAGAGGGTGGCCTCTGGCGCCCGCCAGATCAACTCCCACTTCGTTACTTAGCGCTGTGTGTCCCTGGGCCAGTTACCTAACTTCTCTGTGCCTCCGTATCTTCCCCTGTAACACAGGGATAAAGATGGTGTGGACATCGTCAGGATGTTGTGTGTGCATATGTGCGGGTGTGCACGTACAAATAGCTTAGAAGGATACCTGGCTCATTTAAGTGTCAGTAATGTTTAGAAGGATTGTTGCATCGGGCGCCTGGGAGGCTCAGTCGGTCAAGCTTCCGACTTCGGCTCAGGTCATGATCTCAAAGTTTGTGGGTTCGAGCCCCACGTCGGGCTCTGTGCTGACAGCTCAGAGCCTGGCGCCTACTTTGGATTCTGTGTCTTCTCTCTCTGACCCTCCCTCGCTCACACTCTCTCTCTCTCTCTCTAAAATAAATAATAAACATTAAAAAATTTAAAAAATAAAGGGACTGTTGTGGGAATCTAGCCGATAGATGTATGAGCCTCCTGGCCCCATCCCAGGGCATGTGGCGGTCTCAGGGTCGCGGACCCGACACCCCCCGGATGAATTTAAAACGGGTCAAGTTCTTCACGGTGATTTAGAGTATCCTGAAGGGAATACGTGCAGTCTACAGAAACACTTTCTAATCTTTCCGTCTCTTCAACCAGCCGCTTCCCTCGCCGCCCGCCATCTCTGCCATCTCTCTGGGGGTCCTCCTGCTCCAAACTCCCTTGGTTCAGCCAACAGGCAGGTGCTGAGCACCTACTGGGTGCCAGGAGCCATACTTAGGATAAATCAGGAAACAGGTAAGAATCTTCGTTGTTCACATGTAGATTCCAGATCTGTCCCCAGAGGGGACCCTAGAACCTAGAACCTTGGTCCTTCCCCACCCTCCTCATCCAGAACTCCAGAAAACCCTGCAGCCCCCTCCTCAGGTGGCAGGGGACAGAAGCAGCTGAGTCGGCAACAGGGCTTGAGCAGAGACTGAGTATCTCCAGCCATCAACAACGGTGTCCCATTACGCGTGCAGAGCGCCAGCTCTGGCCCAGCAAGGGTGGCCCCAGTTTACAGCAGTCACCTCATCCCCAGTTGGACTGGCAGCAACTTGCGGGCAGAGCCCCAAAGTTGTTCACCCTTTGAGGAATGCATACCACAGGACAAGGGACACAGTAGCCTCTTGATGGCCGGCAGGGCTCTCTAGGGCGCCCCATGGACTGATCTCTCTTGGAGCCCATGGACGGCCCACGTCAGAACCCACTGATGTGCTGGGAGACGTGTGGTGGCGGGGGAAGGGAGGCGCTCACTGGCCCAGCCAGGGTTTCCTCTGGGCGACGTCACAGAGCTCTGTCTCCGTCAACACCCACCTAGCTACCTCTCCGGCCACTGAGCCCTCAGTGCGTCAACGTCATGGGGCAGGAAGAGGGCGCGGTGGGAGGAGGCCAGGATGTGGACTTCTCCTCAGCCCCACCCCCTAGTCGCTCTGAGACCTGCCAACCTTCCCGACCCTCAGTGTCTTTATCTGTCCAATGTGAATGCTGACCCCTTCCTTGGTGGAGAGAGTTAAATGAGATGTGGCATATGGAGCCATTTTGTGAAGGCTCTCCAAAAAGAAACCACCTTCAGACTCTCAGGCACCTGGGAACCGACCCGAGGACACCGCCTGTGGCGGTACTTGTCCCTGTGGCCGCCTCAGTTCCTTAGAGCCACACGTGCGTGCCCTTGTACACAGCACAGACGCGGGTGTTGTTCCTAACTGCAAGCAACAGAGAGCAACTGTGGCTAATCAGAGCATAAAAGGAATTGCGCCAAGGATAAGAGTTTGACTTGTGGAATCATAGGAAGTTCTCCAGGCCTCTACCGCGAAGGCAGCGTGAACTTCTTAAAAATTAATTGAGCGGCTCAGGCGGCCACTGTGTGCGTTTGCGTCGAGTTCGTGTCCCATAAATGTTACCCGATAACGAAAGCACATCTCTGTTCCAAGTCCTTCCATGGTCCCAACTGTCACCAAGGAAGCCTTGGCCTCTAGGCTGTGGGTACTCGCAGTGGGCATGGGGACAGAGGCTCTGACTTCTTTCCAAGGGTCTGCAAACCCACGTGGCCATGAAGCATTGTCTGGGGGGCTGGCACACGTCCTCAAGTCAGGGGGAAGAAACACTCACCCCACCTGCCTCTCTGATCTCTGGCCCTTCCCCGGCCCCTAGGAATTTGGAATCACTGCTCCTATCAGTTGGATTTAGGATGCCGCTAGGCCTTGGTGTCCTAGCCTCTGTGGCTGGAGTCCCAGGGTCCCTTTCTCTGTTCTTCAAACTGTGCGACTGGTTAGTAATTGCAAACTCTCTCCCTCTCTCCCCCACCAGCCAAGCCAGCCATCCTTGGGATTTCTCCCCCCACGCAGCACAGAGGCCAGCCCAAGGCCGGGACAAGAAGGGCTGGGCAGGGGGAAGAGGCCCGTCCCACTGCCTTCTGGCTCCTGCCCAGCCCAGCCACTGGCCACTGGCCCAGATGACAATGAATCAATACTTTGTTTCTGAACAGGACGGTCTCTGGGTTCAGCTCCCAGGTGTAGTGAGGGCCGGGCAGGGTGGGGGGGGTGGGGGGGGGCAGGGAATGGACAGGGCAACTTTTGGGCATTCAGAGGTCCCTTCGCCAAACCATCAAATATCATCAAAACACGCCCCCGGCTCCTCATGTCAAATGTCTGCAAAGGGGAGGCCAGAAAAATGCAAATTCATTTAAAAGAGTTGCTAAATTTGCGGTGGTTTTCCTCGGCCCACCAGCTGCAAATCCAGCTACGGGTCGTGGGCCCACCTTCGTACTTGAAAAACTTGGGTGGTCCCTGGTCCCCAAGAACAAGACCACGGCCTGGCCCCACGGCCCTCCCCCAGCACCTTCCCCCTTGCAGTCCACACTGCGGCCCCTGGGGATTTTCACCCTCCGTGCCTCGGCTCAAGCTATTCCCTCCACCTGGTCTGTCACCCCACAACGTGGCAGGACGTCCTCTGTCCCCTCATTCAGAAGCCCTCAACATCCCTTTGCCACCTCTCAGCTGTGTGGCCCTGGGCAAGCTGGTTCACTGTTCTGAGCCTCAAGCTTCTCATCTGTGAAATGGAGCCAAGGAGACCTACTTTCAGGGATGGGGGAGGATTAAAAGGGAACGTCAGCCAAAGGCCTGGCCTCATTCCTGGCACGGTTTAAGCCCTCCAAAGACGGAGGCTGCTCTTATGGACGAGGACCCTGGAGTCCAGAGAGGCAGGGCCACGTAGAGGCAAAGCCAAAGCCAGGCCCTTGTCCGTCACTGGCTTCCTCTCATCCCCGCCTGTCTGTGTCCCCGGCCCCGTGCTCTTATCACCCTGGGTAGGACCAAGCAGGGATCATTTGCTCTTTCCCAGCAACAGTTCTCCTTGGGGACCACCACCCTCGGCCCCCGGGGCTGGCTGAGCACAGGCGCCGATTTCCGCATGTGGCCGAGGGGACTTGGCCTTGGCTGCTGGAGGCCCTTGGCCATTTGGCAACCGCATGTTGCCTTACTTCCTGTGACCCTCCCTCGGGCTGGAAGAGGCCCAGCCTGCCAGAGCCCGTGTCGTAACAGAGGTGAAGCTGTTCGGAGAGAAAGAAGTGAGAGCCACGCTCTGTCCCTGCCGTCCCCTGGGAGGGCGACGCAGCTCTTTGCAGAAACTAACCTCTGTGCACAGCCAGCGCCTTCAGTCTCAGAGGCCGGCTTTCCGCCAGCACCACACTCGGGTGGGCTGGCACTCCAGGGCCAAGGTCGCCTCCTTCTGGAAGCCTTGGGGGATCGTCAGGTCAGGCTGTGCTTTAGCTTCTCAGGCTCCAAACACGCATCGTCTGGAATTCACGCTCTGGGTTCTGACCCTCCTTTCACTTGTTCACCATTAAACATATCTTGTGATCTACTCTGGGCTTTGAAGCAATTACAACCACAACAACAACAGCGGCAACAAGAATAATAATAATAGGGGCGCCTGGGTGGCGCAGTCGGTTAAGTGTCCGACTTCAGCCAGGTCACGATCTCGCGGTCCGGGAGTTCGAGCCCCGCGTCAGGCTCTGGGCTGATGGCTCAGAGCCTGGAGCCTGTTTCCGATTCTGTGTCTCCCCCTCTCTCTCTGCCCCTCCCCCGTTCATGCTCTGTCTCTCTCTGTCCCCCCCCCAAAAAAATAAATAAACGTTGAAAAAAAAAAGAATAATAATAATAATACCATAAGGAAGATCTGCCCACACCTCCCCAACCGGGGAACCCCAAAGGGCCCGTTTATGAGACAGAGGCTCAGAAGGAGGCACTTCCTTAGTATAACAAGGTCGGGGAGACACCCTCTCAAGGGGTCATCCACACAGTGCAGCGTCTGATTGCCTTGTACATAGTGCACGTTGAGGTCAGACCTCCACGAAGGACTCTTGCTTGAGGATAAAGTGGGGACCACGGGGGAACGCGGGGTTCAGCAAGGTTAGGCTACCAGCCGAAACTCACACAGCGGGCAGGCGGCGAGCTGGGATGTGGGCCCAGGTCTGTAAGGTTCCCAGCCCACACTCTCCACTGCTGTGTGGCGACCGGCCACTGCTCACAGCACCAGGCGGCTCCCAGCACGGACTCCTCTCTCTTGCACACGTCAAGCCCAGACCCAAGGCTCAGAGGACGGAGAGCTCAGTCTGTAGCGCCCCTGCCATGTTTTCCTGGCGGTTTCAGGACGCTCCAGCCAGCCAGTGACTGAACTAAGACTACGTACCGAGCGCCTTCTCCGTGCAGACTGATTCACACATGAGCTCAGCCCTCAGAACACATCACACGACTGGCGCTGTCTCCCCATCTTTCAATAAGGAACCTGAATTTCGGAAGGGATTCTGTGATCAGGGTCGCACAGAGAGTGGGGTAGCCTGGTGGCCACGACGGACCCACCTGCTCTAAACCCGATGCGCTTGCCTCTGGGAAAAGTCAGCTTCCCAAGGACCACAGAGTAGAAAGATGGACAAAACCTGAATTAACTATCTTGGATCCACCCCACCTTGGAATTCCTGT
Source organism: Lynx rufus (assembly GCF_022079265.1). NCBI lineage: Eukaryota > Metazoa > Chordata > Mammalia > Carnivora > Felidae > Lynx > Lynx rufus. The sequence continues at coordinate 21,452,797 of NW_025814896.1, read as the reverse complement.
AGGGATGCTGTATTTTCCTTATGCTTGCAGCAATGGTGAGTCGGGACAGGAGGAGAGAGTTTGAGAGGACGGTGGGCAAATTCTAATCCTTACATATAGCTACACGTATATTAAAATTCACAGATCGGAAAGAAACTATAGGAGGTAAGTATGGCATAATGTGAAGATTTTATAAACCTGGGTAGTCTATTCCTATCTACATGTTTGGAATATTTTACAGTAACGATAAGACCCAACAAAGAGGAGGAAGAGGAGGAAGAGGAGCAGAGGAAGAGGAGACACTGGAAGAAGCTTGCTTAGCTGCAATGGCTGGAGCCGCTGCAGCCACCTTGTAGCCATGAAAGAAGCCAGGGTGAAGGTAGATCTGAGACGCCAGGATGACAGAGCAGAGAGGTGGAGAGATGGCAAATGTCTGCTAGCTGCTGAATCAGCATAAACCTGCCCTGTCTCTTTGGAGTCCTCTGAGATAATGTGCCTATTGTGGAAGCCAATGTCAACTGGGGATTTCTGTGACTCGGTAGAGAGTCAGATGTGAAGCAGTGAGGCACCTCCATGGCCAGTGGCAGCACTGAAAAGGATTTGGCTGGGCGTGGAAGTGGGGGGGGGAGGGGGGGTGGCTTGTGCAGAAACTCCCCAGTTGGCTTTAAGATTTCGTTTTGGTGGCAATGTAAGTCACAGTCACATGAATTCCATCATAACGCTCCTTTCCTGTCTGACACCCTCACAGATGCAACATCTGCCTGGGCCCAGGGGACTCGGGAACTTGGGGGCAGTGAGAGCTGCAAGTGTTCAAATCTGTATGAGATCATTTTTTTTCAAAATCTAAGTTTTTGACAAATCATCAGTCTAGGTGTCTCGGCTGCTGCTCAGCGCTCTCTTCCTTGTACAGACACAGGCATCTGACTCTGGGGGGCCAAGAAGGTAGAGCCAGGGTGAGGGCCCAGGGTGACGAGTCCTCCTGGCAACGGCTCCAAGTAAGCGGAAGAAGTCTTCTCTCCATGAAAGGCGGTGTGACCTTGCCAGGGACACGATCGCTCAGTTTCCTCATCTCCAAAATGGAGAATAATCACCCCTCCCTCTCATCCCTCCCTCGAGGGCTGTTTTTAGGCTTGGAGATAATATATGCAAAGCGTCTGGCACATAGTAGATGCCAGGGGTGGCCACCGTTTTTTATTCTCAAGCAAGCCAGAAGGATTCTTGTTGTGGATGGGGGCAGGAAGGGAGAGCCTTTTAGCACCAGGCAAAGAGAAGGAAAAACAAGACAAAACAAAAACAAAAAACCTCGGGTCTCACATCCTCCCGGCTCGGCGGGCGTCATTAGACTTTCATAAAATTAGAGGAGACGAGGAGGACACGAGGAGACGGGGCACCAGGGGGCTGATGGGGACCCAGCAGGAGAGAAGCTGGCCTCCCCCTCAGCAGCCCCGCCCCTCCTCTCATCACCATGGAGACTGAACCGGCTGCCCGGTGGGGTTCCCGCCCACCCAGGGCCTGAGGCTGCGGCAAAGGGAGGGGCAGGGGCGAAGAAGACAGAAGACGGAGACCTGTCTGGAAAGCTGGGGTGGGGGTGTGGGGAGTGGCTACACCTCCCCCACCTCCCCACCCCCCTGCAGGCGCTCAAGGACTCAGGCCGATGTGGGGTGTGCCTGACAGCCTGCATTTGAGTCCCAGCTCTGCCAGCAGCTAGCTGTGTGACTGGGGGAAGAACACTTCCCCTGTCCAAGCCTCGGGTTCCACAACTGTCAAAGGAAGGGGGAAAAAGGAGCAAAAAAAAGCTTGGTGCAGAACACCGTGGGGCGTGGAAGCAATGACATATGGTGCGCGTAGTGCTGGGGGGGGTGGGGGGGGGACATTCACTACGTACCGTTCATTGGAAAAAGGGAACTTTACAAAACTGACCAGTGTGGGGGCGCCTGGGTGGCTCAGTCGGTCGAGTGTCCGACTTCGGCTCAGGTCATGATCTCGCGGTCTGTGAGTTTGAGCCCCGCGTCGGGCTCTGTGCTGACAGCTCAGAGCCTGGAGCCTGCTTGGGATTCTGTGTCTCCCTCTCTCTCTGCGTCTCCCCCGCTCATGCTCTGTCTCTCTCTTTAAAAAATAAATAAACATTAGAAAAAAATTTTTTTAAAAAACTGACCAGTGTCATCCCATTTTTCTTTGTTCAAAAAACACGGAAGGGGTACTCTAAAACTCACTTCTGCTTGGTGTCTCCAGAATTGGGGATTGCATGCGATTTTTCTTCTCCTAGTTCTTTCTCAAATTTTGGCCAATGAACATGGATTACTTTTAAAGTCAGAGAGGCATTAATAGCTACCATTTCTGTGCTTATTATGCGGGGGCATTGTGCCAACTGCTTTGCATGGTTTAAAGCCCTCTCTGTCTTCACAACAATCCCAGAAGTGAGGGTACTCTGATTACCCCCACTTTACCGAAGAGGAAATTGAGTTTCAGAGGGGTTAAGGGGCTTGACCAAGGTCAAACCACCAGAGAGTGACAGGGCTCAGATTTAAAACCACAGCTAAGCTACTGGACTCCAAAGTTCGAGCATTTCATTATCCCCTACTGCTTCTGAGGACAAGAAAATACCAAAGAGTCTGTTTTTGAAAACTGTTTTACTATGGGAAATATCAAGGACATCAAAAGTAGAAAGAAAAATGTAACTTCCAGTTATGACGTGAATAAATTCTGGGGAGCTAATGTACAACATGGTAAAGTACAGTTAAGAATACTATATTGTGTACTTGGAATTCGCTAAACCAAGAGATTTTAAGTGTCTCCCCTCACCCCCCCCCACACACACACACACTATCAAGAAAGGATAGCTGTATAAGGTGATGCCTGTGTTAATCAGCTTGGCTGTGGCAATTATTCCACAATGTATACATATATCAAATCATCACGCTGTATACTTTAAACGGATACAGTTTTAGGGGCCTGGGTGGCTCAGTCGGTTGTGCGTCCAACTGCAGCTCGGGTCATGATCTCACGGTTCACGGGTTCGAGCCCCGCGTCGGGCTCTGTGCCGACAGCTCGGGGCCTGGAGCCTGCTTGGGATTCTGTGTCTCCCTCTGTCTCTGCCCCTCCCCCGCTCATGCTGGCTCTCCAAAATAAGCATTAAAAAACAGGCATACAATTTTGTGTGACCTTTATGCCTCAAAAGGATGGGGGGGGGGAAGGAAAATATAATGAATCCTGATGTTCCTACCCCACAGCTTCAAGAAGGTTTGTAGGTGGAGGGATTTGGGCGGGGGCTCAGAGAAGGGGGTGGGGATACTTAGGGAGGGGATGATGCCCAGAGCCAAAAGTCTCATCCTGTTACACACAAGCATGTGCACACACACACACACACACACACACACAGTGCCCCCCTCCCCCGCTCCCCCCTCCCCTCCCCCCAGCTCTCAGGCTCCACTCTGGCCACCTCTGGGGCTGTGGCTTCCCCCTCTCCCTCCCCTGCCTGGGTTCCTTCCTCCTTTCTACATTTTACTGGTTTGCATTCCCCACCCCACCCCCACCCCCCGCCAGATCCTTTATAGATGCCTGGCTCCCCTCCAAGGCCTCGAGGCTTTGGCGGCTCTGGAGGACAGAACATGGCCAGGAAACCTGACAAGGCACTGACACGAGCGACCCTGGTGGTGCTGGCCACCCTGGGCACCGCTGTGATCGCGACCACGAACCCCGGCGTTGTGGCCAGGATCACCCAGAAAGGCCTGGACTACGGTAATCAGACGCCTTCCTTCCCTCCTCTCCTGCCCCTAAGGAGCACTTATCGAGCACCTCCTGTGCGCAGTCCTTTAACTCCAGTGCATGGCCTGCTCACAGCTCCTCAAAGGAGGCCCTCTAACCCACCCCTGTCATGTATATGAAGAAACGGAGGCAAGGTGAGTGGCCCAAGGTCACAGAGCTGCAAGGTGGCAGGCAGGGTTGGGATTGGAGTGCCAATCTGGAGGACTCCACGTCCAGTGCTCAGGCCCCTGAGGGTCCTCATGGTCTCCTCCCTCTCTCTACCCAACTGCCAGCTCAGGCTTCTAGGCCCTTCTCTTCCCCCCAAAGCTGATTCTCAGTTTTGAGATTGAGTTTTGCCTTGAGATTCCTGGCTCGGTCTTCAGCGTGGGCAGAGCCCAGGCCCTGTGAGGAGGCTAAGTGACGGGGACGGGGGAGGAGGGCCCTTCTTCACGGTCTCCCCCAAGGGCAGGGGCTTGGCATCCACACTGCGCACATTACCCATCTGGATGTACCAGAGAGGGTCCCCCCAGGCCACTCATCCGGGTCCAGACAGAGGAAAGAGTGGCATAAAACAGCCCCTGCCGCTCCACTCTGTGCCGGTCGTTTCATCTTTATTTCAACCCTGGGTAGGACATACCCGTCACCAGCAACATCCACAGATGAGCAAACCGAAGCTTGGAGGAGGCACTAGGGAAGTGCGCGCCTAGATCTCGCCTCCAGTCTTGGCTTTTGCCCCCCACCTTCCCCGCGCGGGGCTGCTCGACGCTGCCCCCCAGTGGCAGAGAGATGAACTGTGGAACAGTGCGGGAGACCCTGGCGCGCAGAGGTCAGACCAAGGAGAAGGCAGACCCTCCTGGGCTGGCGTGCAGCTGAGGGAATGGGGACATAACTCAGGGGGGCCTGGCACCCCACCCCCGAATTCCTTCCCCAGCCCAGGCAGGACGTCTCTGAATCCCAGATGCAGGCAGAAGGCTCCACGTGAGCTCAGAGACAAGAGTACGGGGTGGCCCTGAAGGCTTCCTGGGAGCAGAGGCCTGGGCTCAGCCTTTAAACCCAGAAGTCTTCGTGTTCTGTCACAGCAGACCCAGTTTCCCCATGTGGCAACCAGAGTGGGTGTCCTGAAATACGGCAAATCTGCTCGTGTCCCTGCCTTCAGAAGATGTCCTGATCCTTTAGCATGGCATTTGAGATCCTTTAAGACCTGGCCCAGTGCACGGGCTCCGGGACCGGAAGGGCCAGGATTCAAATCCTGACCCATCACTTGTCAGCTGTGTGGCCACTTTCCCAAATTTCCTCCTCCTCACCTGTGACTTGGGGGTGGTGACAGGACCTCCTCCCGGGGGTTTTCAGCTTCAATAGCTTAATACGTGTACAGAGCTCAGAACAGTGCCTGGCACAGAATAAGAGTAAATGTGGGGGAGACGTCATTTCCACTGGCTGTTGGAAAACACAAAGCCTGGGATCCCTCTTCTTACCACTTCCTCCTTCTCAAGTAACATGTCTGCCTTTCGACGGGTCCTTGGACGCCGTTAGCCACTTAATTGATGGCAGGATTCCTGACTTTGGGCGTTCGTTCATTTATTCACCCAATATTAAGTGCCTTCTAATAGTAAGTGCCGATCACTACGGTAAATGGAGGGGCCACATTCATCAACAAAACGGATGTGGCCGCTGCAAGCCTTGAAGGGTTCCTGTCTAGCAGCTGGCAGAGGTGGTAACCACAGCGTCACATGCATAGATGTACAATTGCAAACAGTCATGGGGCTCCTCGGGAGATGCCCGTGGCATCACGAGAATGATAACAAGGAGGATTGCTTTCGTCTCCTGGGTCAGAGAAGGTTCCCGGAGGAAGTGAGGATCGAGCGGACCAGAAGTTAACCAGGTGAAGGTGGGAGGGAAGGGTTTCCTAGGCAGCAGAAATGGCACATGCAAAGGTCCTGTGGAGAGAGGCCAAAGGTTAGAGAGATGGAGTGTTTGCGAGGGCACAGTACAGAGCGAGGTGCAGAGTAGGTGTTCCGTGAATACTCATAGAATGCATGACTGGGTGTTTGGGGTGATATGTTATTCTATTAAAAATGTTTTTGGGGGCGCCTGGGTGGCGCAGTCGGTTAAGCATCCGACTTCAGCCAGGTCACGATCTCGTGGTCCGTGAGTTCGAGCCCCGCGTCGGGCTCTGGGCTGATGGCTCAGAGCCTGGAACCTGTTTCCGATTCTGTGTCTCCCTCTCTCTCTGCCCCTCCCCCGTTCATGCTCTGTCTCTCTCTGTCCCAAAAATAAATAAACGTTGAAAAAAAAATTAAAAAAAAATGTTTTTTAACGTTTATTATTTTTGAGAGAGAGCGAATGACAGCGCGTAAGCAGGGGAGAGGCAGAGAGAGAGGGAGACCGAATCCAAAGCAAGGCTCCAGGCTGTGAGCACAGAGCCCCGCCCCGGACTCGAACCCATGAACCATGAGATCATGACCTGACTGAGCCACCCCGGTGCCCCTTTGGGGTGATATTTTAGACCAGGGATTGGCAAACGACAGTCCTCGGGCCAAATTTGGCTGGCCACATGTTTTGGCATGGCCCGTGAACAAACAATGGCTTTTACATTTTACATTTTTTTTTTAATTTTCTTTTCAACGTTTATTTATTTTTGGGACAGAGAGAGACAGAGCATGAACGGGGGAGGGGCAGAGAGAGAGGGAGACACAGAATCGGAAACAGGTTCCAGGCTCTGAGCCATCAGCCCAGAGCCTGACGCGGGGCTCGAACTCCTGGACAGAGAGATTGTGACCTGGCTGAAGTCGGACGCTTAACCGACTGCGCCACCCAGGCGCCCCTACATTTTACATTTTTAAGTGATTGAAAAAAAGTCAAAGAATAATATGTGGAAGTTATCTGGAATTCAAATCTCAGTGTCCGTAAATGAAGTTTTAAAGTTTTATTGGAACACAGCCACACCCATTCGCTTACTTATTGTCTGTGGCTGCTTTCGTGCAATCGCAACAGAGCTGAGTGGTTGTGACAGACACCGCGTGAGCCACAAACCCAAAAATATTTACTATCTGACCTTTACAGAAAACCCTAGCCGACCCCTGATATGGACAGGGACAGGCTGTGCCTCTGACTGTCACCCCTTTTCTCGCCCCTCAGCCTGCCAGCAAGGAGTGGCCGTGCTGCAGAAGGAGCTGGAGAAGATCACCATCCCCACCTTCTCAGGAAGCTTCAAGATCAAGCATCTTGGGAAAGGGCATTATAGCTTCCACAGGTGAGGCCTGTCGAACTCAACCCTCCGCGTACAGAACTTGTAGTGTCCCGGGGCCACCAAGACCTAGAATCACAGAGCCACAAACTCCTAAACTCAGAGAGGTTAAGACTCCCAGTCTAGCGTTGACCCCACCCCAAGGGGATATAGTCCCCCAAGCTGAGTGTAGAGGAGGCCACAGAAGGTGCTCACCATGACTCCCAAGGCAGGGGGAATGTGTCACGAACCCCAAAACTCTGTGCCAGGCCCATATAGCAAGCAGGATTTGGAGGAGGGGGTTCAAGAGCAGAAAGCTTAATCTAAAATGGCTCAAACCAGAATTTATTGGCTCACGTGTCTGAGAAGTCTCTGGAGTAGTCTGGCCTCAGGTTCAGCTTGAGGTAGCCCCAAATGACATTGGCCCCTGTTTTCTCCTTGCCACTTCTCAGCATCGCTTCTCTTGAGGAGGTCCAATTCTCAGGTGGGGTGTCCCCTCAGAGATGCAAGATGGCGACCGGCATCTCCTCAGCACTCCGAATCCTGGGGAAGGAGAGCACTTTTCCCTTGAATCTCAAGCAAAAACACTAAGATTCTCACTCTGATCGTCCCACCTTAGGTTACGTACACGTCCCTGAACCAATCACCGTGGCCGGGGGATACCCTACACTAACTAGCTCATGCCCAAGTCAAAAGCTCCACCCCGTGAACATGGAAAGTCAACTTCCTTTGCAGTGACATGGAGTAGCTGTGTGGAGCTCCAAAGGAAAAAGGAAGTTCTGTTACCACAAGAAGGGAGTGTGGGTGCCAGGCAGAAAACCCATAAATGTCCACTACAGAATTTTATACACCTATTCACTCAACAGATATTTTTGAGCACCTACTATGTGTCTGACACAACAGGCTTGGCTACAACAGTGAACCAAGAGAAACACATTCCACCCTTTCATAGAACTTGCAGTCAGGCGAGATTACACCTGTTATCCTCGTTGATGGTCACACTTCCCGCAAGATGGGGGTTATTGTGCCCAGAAAACTGAGACTCAGGATGATCAAGTGACATACTCAGGGTCACACAACAGTACACTGAGGAACGGGATTCAAATGCAGATTTGTCTGACGTTAAAGCCTAGCCACTCTGCCCAATGCCCACAGAGTTTCCAAGGTGGCTCTCGTAGTTTCCGGGTTCTTCTGCAGTGGATGTGGTGAAGGGCTGGGGGTGGGATGAGTCTGCACTAACCATTAACTGAGTTCTTGTGTGGGCCCCCAGGAGGCTAACTGAGCATTTCTTCTTCACAGCATGGCTATCCGTGGATTCCAGCTTCCCAGTTCCCAGATAAAACTAGCTCCCAGTGAGGGCCTCGATCTCTCCATCACAAACGCCAATGTCAAGATGAGTGGAAAATGGAAGGCACGAAAGAACTTCATGTGCGTTTCCAACCTTGGTGTTGACTGAGTGTGTGGGTGAGCTTTAGGTGATACTTGGAAGGGGTAAGGGCCAGGACCTCAGGAACACTCAATTTTTGCCTAACCCATCACCACTTGTGCCCACAGGGCTCCTGGGGGGGGGATTTTTCATGTGTGAAAATTCAACATAGCCCCTGGTTAATAGCTGAGCATTTGTCCGTGTCACAACGCAAGACATTGACAAGATTGAGTTTGGTACGTGACGCGTAGGATGGAAGGCTAAGCGGGACCTATAATTTACCCCTTTATCAGTTAGCTATGGCTGTGTAACAAAACACCCCAACTCAGCTGCTGAAAACGATAGTCATATATTATCACTATGTATCTGTGTGTCAGCTGGGGTTCCGCTGATCTGGGATGGGCTCAGCTGAGGCAGCCCTTCTCCACACGTATCTCTTCGTCCTCCTCCTTAGACCTGTGGGCTACTCAAAGCATGTCCTCGGTGGTGGCAGACATGCGAAAAGGGCAACCAGAAACATTCTAAGGTCTAGAATTAGCCCGTGGTCACTTCTACTCACTTTTACTCACGCCATTGGCCAAAGTAAGTCACGTGGCCAAGCCCAAAGGCAAGAGCCTGGAAATGCATGCACCTCCCCCCCAAGATAGGCAAAGGAATGGAAAATTGGGGCAAATGATCCAAACCACAACTCTGAATCGAAATACTGGGTTCTCACCACGGTGAGCCTGCCCTCTAGGGGTGGCGGCTCAGAACGACCAATCAGTTCAGCGACTTTGTGGCGATTCCAGGGGGATCACGGAGGAGAAGACACTTTGGGGAGAGGGACGTGAGTCTGCCTTCCTGTCCCTTCCCCACAGTAAACATCGCTTAGTTCTTCGCGTGGGCTCTTTTGCATCTATCGTTTCACTCGCTGATGGCACAAAAGGTAACCGTACTTCATTATGTTAAAGGAGAGTTGGCAAAACACACTCACGTCCACCGTCTTACCCCAAACTCCTTCCATCCCTGAAGGAGGAGCTATTGACCCCATTTCATGAATGAGGACGTTAATTAGTGAAAGTCTCCAAACATCCCGATTCTCAGGGGCAAAGCCGGTGATCAACGGCCGGTCAAGGGTCTGGGCGAGGAAACTGGAAATCAGAGCAGTTGAGAAACACACCCAAAGCCACTCAGCAAGGGCAGAGGCAAGGGGAGAGAGCAGCATTCTGCCGGGCAGACACAGATCCACGCGTCCCTCCGTGCTGTGTGACCTCGGGCAGGCGGCCTCCCCTCTCTGAATTCCATCTCAAGCAGCAAAACCTACCTTCCGGCCCAGGCTTGAAGTTTGAATGGCACTGGGGAAGAAACCGCTTGCTCTGACTCTTTGATCTGTGTTTCCCTTCAGCAAAACCAGCGGCAACTTTGACCTGAGCGTGGAGGGCGTCTCCATCTCGGCCGTTCTGAAGCTGGGCTTTGACCCCGCCTCCGGCCACTGCACCGTCTCCTGTTCCAGATGCAACAACCACATCAACAGTGTCCGTGTGCACATCTCAGGCAGCAGCCTGGGGTATGGTCTCCTAGGGCCGTGGGCGGGAGGAGAGACCTTAAGAAACACTGCCCTGCATTCAGAGAACATCCCAAGTGCACCTCTTGCCGGGCCTTGTTCAGCTCCGTTGTAGGGGAGGGGCAGGGTCCGCAGACAGCACAGAGACCGCCCCCGCCTCCAGGAGTCACTTGGTCACCCGACATTCATTCAACAGACTTTCCTGAGCCCTGACTATGCCCCGGGCTCTGGCTAACCCCTTGACGTGCGTTGAACCGCACAACCCTCACCACAGATCTGTAGGCGTTGATTCACCCATTCAGCAAATGTCCACTGAGAATCTGCTGTGCACCAGGAAACAGCAGTGGCCGATAAAGATTTAGCAATAGCGAACATCAGCGGGACGTCAGCTAGCATTGCCGTGAGCCAAGCGTGCTTTTCAGCTTGTGAGTTGTCTCAGTCGAGCCGCACGGTGAAGTTAGTCCGTTATGGCCCCCGTTTTCAGAAGGGAAAACCAAGGCAGAGAAAAGAGCCTGAGTTTTCATACCTCGTGGGTGTTGAAGAGGGATTCAGCCCACGGCTATCCGGCCCCAGACTCCGAGCCACTCAGCCCCTGTTCTCTTGAAGCTTCCGACCCACTGGAGGAGATAGACATTAATCAAATCATTGCGCTAACGAATGATTCACAAAGGATCACAAAAGAATGTAAGAATTAAGAAAAAGGGGTACAAAGCGCTATAAGCACGTAGAACGGAAGGGTCTGACCCAGTCTGGCTGCTTCTTCCTTGATGAAATGACATTTGAATTGAAATGAAAAGAATAAGTAGGAGTTAATTAGGCAGATGTGGGGGACAGGGGGTGTTTTCAGTAGCAGGAACAGCATGTGCAAAGGCCTTGTGGTGGGAGGCAGCATAGAACACAGGAGGACACTGCAGAGCAGTGCGGCTGGAGTGTCAAGGGGGAGAGCAGCAGCGACGAAAGAGGCTGAGACGGGGTGGGGCCCCAGCCGTGCACCAGCTGAGGAAACAAACTCATGAACAAGTCACTGCACCCCGAGGGCCAAGTATCTAATGGGGGTGGGCCCAGTGAAAGCCCGGACACGAGGGTGCCTAGGTTACTTGAAGGAGGGAGGGAGGTGTCCCAGATGAGGCAGCCTCCAACGCAGCCCAGGGACACCTCGGAAGCCTCATGCCTGTCCCCACATATCAATCTCCAGGTGGCTGATCAACCTCTTCCACGAAAAAATGGAATCTTCGCTCCGAAACAGGATGACCAGCGAGGTAAGACGGGCTCAGAGTGGGCGGGGCCCTCGGTGCAGGCGACGCTGGATTCTTCTGCTCTCGGACCAGAGGACTGGAAGCCGTCCTCATAGCTCTTTGAGACCTCCGGCTCGGCTCTAAAAACCAGTCGTGAGGAGTCCGGCAAGAGACTAAAACGAGGGTCACAGCACACACCCACAGAGCGTGCACTCGCCCCACGCCCTGCCTGGACCTCCTCTGCTCTTCCCCCTGCCTTCCTCCCGCAGGCAAACTTCCTTCTCCCAGCTCTCTGGCCTCCTCCCCCATCCCTGCCATTCCCCAATCCCCCCTCTTGGTGCTCCCCACCCGGAAACCACACGATTGATGAAGCTGCTAGGCTAGCGTGCCAGCAAAGTATCCCCTGGGGCTGGAACAGAAAAGGGCCACTGGCTAGCGTCCCCCAACCCTCCCTCGCCCTAAATCCACCCAGGCCAGCTTCTTCGGCTGAGAAAAGGGGCCATTCACCCGGCTGGTTTTCCATGAATAAACCATTAGCTGCCAGGAATGCCCTGCGCCTGTCTCCCAGGCCAAGTGAGCCGAGGAAAGCGGGGAGCCACTGAAGATTTTAGGCAAGGGGGTGACCCGGCCAGATCTGTGCTTTGGAAGAGTTTCTGTGGCTGCCGTGAGAATGACTGGAGGAGCCAAAAGATGGGGCAGGGGACCTCGGGGAGCCCAAGGAAGCTGTACAGTCTTCTAGAGGGCAGCCACTGGGTTCTCGGTCAAAGGCACTGACAGTGGGGACAGGGAGACATCAGTCAGATCAGATCATTGGTCTGGCGGCATTCTGTCAAAGTTGTAAAACAGAACAAAACAAAAGCAGTGCGCGGTTGTCAAAATGCGTACCACAGCAGATTATAAAATGGGTTTCAGCGGCAGAATCCGGCCCCCGGGTCTAAGTCGCTTTGCAACTTCGAGCAAATTTCAGATCCTCGGTTCGACCATCTGTAAAATGGGGACCTCAGTACCTCCTTGCACCCAGCTGCTCAGGCAATGCAGGCGGTGCGCTCACTAACCCGTGACTAACCTGTGGTTCAACTGTCCTTGTAATTAAGTCATAGTACAAGGGCAACGGCAGCATTTCACATTGGAACTATTAAAACAGAGTATTTCTTGGTGACACCTTCAGAGTGGCCCTCAGGAGCAGCCAAGTTAAAGAGTAATGATGCACCTGTTGTTAGACAACAACGGTGAGGAGGAGGGGGAGAGGGAAGGGGAGGGGGAGTGGGAAGGGGAGGGGGAGGGGGAAGGGGAGGGGGAGGGGGAGGATGCCTGCATACACAGAGTGCTTGCAGTGAAATTGGCCCTATGTCTCGAGCTCTCTACAAGGATCCCAGCATTTAATCCGCACAAAATCCTTATGCTAGGGGGTGTCATGGTTTTCTCCATTTTACCGATGGGTAAACTGAGGCTCAGAGGGGGAAGTGATGGGACTGGGGTTCAAACCCAGGCTATCCCCCCCCTCCGAGGTGGGAGCTCTTGATCATAGCAAGATACTCTTTAGAAGACAGTACTGGCTTGAATGGACAGACGGATGGATGGATGGATGGATGGATGGATAAACGAGGTACCAGGGTGTCCATGATCGTAGCAAGGGCTGGAAATGACGAGGAGTGAGCTGGGCAGTTAACTCCCGGGAATACAGAGTGAAGGGTGGGCATCTGAGGGAAGGAAGAGCCCCGGTCTACGCAAAGTGTGTGGGGGGCGGAGAGTGGGGGACGACACAAGCAGCCGCTGGAAGCTGGGCTCTGGGCTGTGATGCGATTTGCTGTGGTTTGGAGCCATCTGGCGGCCCTCGTCGGGGAGTGGCACTGGAGGGCAGCAGCCCAGGGGCAGGCAGCCCCAGCTCCCAGATGTGCCACCCCCCCACCCCCTTCCCCAGACCACTCGCGGCAGAGGTACCGGCTCCTCAGAGGACGATATTCTAGGCGCGTGCAGAATCTTGCGGGTGTGATAGAAACACACTCAGGGCAACCAATTTTCTCCCTCCGCCACTTTCCTCCCTCCTACCCTCCCCCCTTCCTTCGAAGAAACATTCAAAGAAAGCAAAACGTGCCCGGTTCCTCATTCCCGAAAGACACTTTCAGCCACGGGAAGCCCTCACTGGCCACTTCTTTGGTTCTCTCCAGATCTGCAAGGTGGTGACCAGTTCCGTGTCCTCCAAGCTGCAAGGGTATTTAGAGACGCTGCCAGGTGAGCGCTGGGCGAGGTCAAGGAGACGGGGAGAGAAGGGGGAGGGGCACAGGAGAACAAGGAGAGTGTGATGGAGCCACCAGGTTTCCCAGACAGGCTTGGGTCTGGGTGGAAACGGGTAGAACGGACGATTTTCAACCGGCAGCTCGCATCGGACCCCAAATGGGCCAGGCCCTCGTGGCAGGTGCGAGAACCGCCCACGCCCATTCATTCCCCCACCGGTGCCGGGGGGGGGCCAAATAACAAACAGTCCCAGCTCTCTGTGGTCGGGCCCTCATAGCTGCCCCGAGATCTGACGCTGGTCATTTCGCCTCTCTGGGCCCCGGGTTTCACATCTTTAAAATGGGGACAATGGGGCGCCTGGGTGGCGCAGTCGGTTAAGCGTCCGACTTCAGCCAGGTCACGATCTCGCGGTCCGTGAGTTCGAGCCCCGCGTCGGGCTCTGAGCCTGGAGCCTGTTTCCGATTCTGTGTCTCCCTCTCTCTCTGCCCTCCCCCGTTCATGCTCTGTCTCTCTCTGTCCCAAAAATAAATAAACGTTGAAAAAAAAATTAAAAAAAAAATAAAAATAAAATAAAATGGGGACAATTCTCCAAACCTCCCAGTAACTGAAGAGCTGCAGGTTGGGGGGCAGGCTCCCACTGGCTGAGTGCTTCCCATGTCCTCGCACCCAGAGGAACTGTCTCCTCTCAGCCTCCCAATGCCTCACGGAGGTCGGTGTAGTCTCCCAACTCTCCCGCGAGGAAACTGAGGCTCAGAAAGGACCTGTGACTTGCCCGAGGTCGCAAAGCCAGGAAGAGCAGAAGCAGGATCCTAATTGGGGTTTTCTTACTCCAGAGCCTGTACCCCAACCTGCTAGCCAGGCTCCCTCCCGGTGTAGCAGTCATGGCAGCCCATGGTGCGAGCCCATTCAAGATGCATTCCTTCCCCAGGCACGGCCCCAGACCCTCCAGGGATGGGCCCTACCTGGGCATGTTCAGTGCAATGACACTGTCCACGGTTTGGCCTCAGCAGGCAGGAAAATGACTTTGGTTTGAGTCCCAGCTCCGTCACTCTCCAGCTGTGCCATCTTGGAGGAGTGACATCTCCGAGCCCCGTGTCTTCCCCTCTGATGTGGGAAGGAAGGGCTTCAGGAGGGACCGGCATTTATTTAATTCTCATTCATGACTGCTGGGAACCACACACACTGTTCAGACCTGAAGCAACCTGGGCTCAGCCTGGGATAGTATCACTGCTAGTAATGGTCCCTTTGGCTTTTGAGCCCCTCCCATGTCCAGGGCGTCTGTGGGGTCACCAGTACTGCCCCGTTCTACACGTGACAAAAAGTGGCTTAGAGTAATGAAAGCAACTTGTCCAAGGTCAGACAGAGTTCAGTTCAAGCCCAGGTCTCTCTGCTTCTTGACCCTGTGTTTTAGCTACATCTCGGGGCTATGGAAGCAGGGGAAGAGATAATGTCTGTTTGTGTAGGGTGGGGGTTCATTTTCCCTTAAAGGGAGCCCAGGGAGGGCTTCGTGGAGGAGGTGGGAATGGAACCTGCACTGCAGTTCTTTGCCGTTCAACTCTGGCAGATGCCAACACTGCATCTCAGGCCCTAAAGATGCTGCCAGGGGAGGCAGCTCATGGCTCATCTTCTTCCCGTCTAGTGACAACTCGAATAGATCGTGTCGCTGGGATCGATTACTCACTGGTGGCACCTCCAACAGCCACGACTGACAGCCTGGATGGGCAGCTGAAGGTGAGACTTACACTGGGGAACTTATACCCTCATGCCTTTGCCACAGGCCCTCCTGGGGCCCCCCAACATCCTAATCTCGGCATCTTCTCCCTGCTCTGGTCACACTGGCTGGCCTCCCGCTATTCCTGAACCACTCTATCCCTGCTCGCTCCCTAGGGCCTTTGCACCTGCTCCCTCTCTGCCCAGAATGCTCTCACCCAGATATTCACATAAACTCTCCCTTCTTTTTAAGTCTTTACTTAAATATCCCTCCCACCAAAGGCCACTCCCACTGAAATAGCTCCTTCTCCCCCCCCCCACCATATCCTGATTTATTTTTCTCAACATCACATATTAACAACCCCCCAAAACACACACACACACACACACACACACACACAGAGTCACATGTCTGTCTCCCTCACTATGATGAATGAG
Source organism: Lynx rufus (assembly GCF_022079265.1). NCBI lineage: Eukaryota > Metazoa > Chordata > Mammalia > Carnivora > Felidae > Lynx > Lynx rufus. Next base: position 21,437,261 of record NW_025814896.1, on the reverse strand, counting down.
GAGGGACTATAGCTGCTTTGTTCCTGACTATAGGTGCACACCCAGAACCATGCTTGGTATCTATTAGCTGCTCAGTAAATATTCTGCTTGGACAGACAAATGGATGGATGGATGGATGGATGGATGGATGGTGGATAGATGGAGTGTCATTTCACGCCACTTTCCCCCCACTCACCATCCTCCAACCAGGCACATGGGCCTTGCACTTTGTCAACACACCAAGCTCGTTCCCACCTCAGAGCCTTTGTCTTACCCTCTGCCTGAACTGCCTTCCCTCGCGTGCCCCCCTCTACCCACTGGCTTCTTCTACTCCAAGTGAGTGTGTGCTTAGATGTCACTCCCAGAGCAGCCTTCCCTGACCACCCCAGCTGGAGTGGGTCCCACCCTTGAATTCCCTCTGGATGTACTTCATTCAGTCCCTCCACGATTGGTGATTGGCTTGTTTACTGTTTACTTGTTGGTTCTAAAATACATTTGATACAAAAAAGAAAAGTTAGAAACGACAGAGAAGCATAGCAGAGAAATAAATAAATAGGAAGGAAAGGAGGAAGGAAGGGAGGAGAGGGAGAGAGATTACCCAAATATTACAACTCAGAGGCTAAAATTAACAACTCAGGAAACAACAGATGTTGGCAAGGATGTGGAGAGATGGGACTTGCACTGTTGGTGGGAATGCAAACTGGTGTAGCCACTCTGGAAAACAGTGTGGAGGTTTCTCAAAAAATTATACATAGAACTACCCTACAACCCAGCAATAGCACTCCTAGGAATTCTTCCAAAGGATACAGGAGTGCTGATCCGAAGGAGCACATGTACCCCGATATTTATAGCAGTGCTCTTAACAATAACCAAATTATGGAAAGAGCCCAAATGTCCACCAACTGATGAATGGATAAAGAAGATGTGGTTTATATATACAATGGAATACTCCTTGGCAATGAGAAAGAATGAAATCCTGCCATTTGCAGCAACGTGGATGGAACTGGAGGGTATTATGCTGAGTGAAATAAGTCAGTCAGAGAAAGACAGATACCATATGTTTTCTCTCATATGTGGAACTTGAGAAACTTAGCAGAAGACCATGGGGGAGGAGAAGGGGAAAAAAGAGTTACAGAGAGGGAGGGAGGCAAACCATAAATAAGAGACTCTTAAATACAGACAATAAAGTGAGGGTTGATGGGGGGAGGCAGGGAGAGAGGGGAAAACGGGTGATGGGCATTAAGGAGAAGGGCACTGGTTGGGATGAGCACTGGGTGTTGTATGTAAGTGATGAATCATGGGAATCTGCCCCCCAAACCAAGAGCACACTGTATACACTAACCAGAACTGCTGTGAACATCCTTGTATCTGGGTCTCTGCCCATCCTTGGCTATCTCCTAGAAGTGGCATTGCTGGACCAAATAGTATACTTTAAAAAAACAATCTAAGTGGTACAATGGAATAAAGGATGAGAATAACCTGTTTATTGACCCCCCCCCCCCCAGGCTCCTGCCCAGAGGTCATGGCTGTGAGGCTCAGGGTGTGTTATATGTGAATCTCCGGGCTCCCTGGTTCTAAACATTCACATAAATGCAAGCCCATCCGGTTTTGCTGGTAATCTGTTTGCATGAATGGATACATATCATCTTTTCACTTGCTCTTCTCGCTTAAAAATCTGCATTAGAGTTGGCACATGGGTCCACTTATTTATTTATTTTGAGAGAGAGAGAGAGAGAGAGAGAGAAAGTGAGCGCATGCATGTGAGCAGGGGAGAGACAGAGAGAGAGAGAGAGAGAGAGAGAGAAAGAATCCCAAGCAGGCTCAACGCTGTCAGTGCAAAGCCTGATGTGGGGCTCAAACTCACAAACCGTGAGATCATGACCTGAGCCGAAATCAAGAGTCGGATGCTTAACCGACTGAGCTACCCAGGCGCCCCTCACTTATTTATTATTTTAAAGAGTTGCATGGTATTCTGTAAGATAGGTGAAAGGGTGGTTAATTTTTTATGACGAAATGATTCAAAGGTACAGAGAAGATTACACACTGACGTACCTACCACCGAGCTTTAAGAAATGTTACCATTAAGGGGCGCCTGGGTGGCTCAGTCGGTTGAGCGTCCGACTTCGGCTCAGGTCATGATCTCACAGTTCATGAGTTCAGGCCCCACGTCGGCCTCTGTGCTGACAGCTCGGAGCCTGGAGCCTGCTTCGGATTCCGTGTCTCCCTCTCCCTCTGCACGTCCTCTGTTCACACTCCGTCTCTCTCAAAAGTGAATACACATTAAAAGAGAGAGAGAGAGAAAGAAAAAAGGAAAAAAAAAAAGAAATGTTACCATTTTGCTGTATTTGCCTCTGATTTTTTCTTTGAAACATTCGAAAAATAAACACTGAGGCTTCCTTGGGCACCTGTACCCCGCAGGGAACCCACACGGATAAGACGCCCCTGTGTATCCTTCTTACCTGTGGTGTTTACACTTTTACTGCTTACCTATGTGTCGATAATTCTTAAATAGTACATTTTATATGCCTTTAAATTTTACATAAATGGTTTTCTACCATATGTATCCATCTACAACTTACTCTTTTATAACTGAGCATTGGGTTTTTTTAGCTAAATAAATGATCTGCTTTGGCAACGTGTGGCCAAGTTGCTCTTCAGAAACTTATCAACATATATTCCCCCACAGCATCTGAACACTCTCCCCCAAACCTGGATGGTGTGAGCTTGAAATATGCATACACTTAAAACAGTTTACCTCTCCCTTTAACGTTTTGCTAATTTGACAGATGAAAGCCAACAAACAGAACCTCGCTGCTCTTCTGGTAGAATTTCCGTGCTTGTTGGCAAGGTTGAAGCTGGGCCGACGGAGTGGCCGGGAGGTTGGGAGTGTCGCACGAGCGGCCTCAGGCAAGCCTCTTCGGCTCCCGGGGCCTCAGTATGCTTTCCTGCAAAATGGGCATAATCACATCCCCCTCGCAGGACTGGCAGGAAGAGCCCCTAGAAACTAGCACCGAGGAGGCGTAGGACATTCTTGTTAGTTTCTGCCGTGGCTTCCTCCTCTGTGAGTGCATGACTGGTACCCCCAGCCCATTTTCTCCTGGAATGAAGACGTTGAATTATAATTCCTGAAGGAACCCCGGGCTCACCCTGTCGCCTCCGCCCCCAGGGGGAGTTTTTCAGGTGGGCCCACCCCAGTCCCCCTCCCTTTGCCCCTCCGCCACTGGCCTTTCCCAGCGACCACGACCGCATGGTGTACCTGGGCATCTCCAACTACTTCTTCAACACAGCGGGATTCGTGTACCAACAGGCCGGGGTCCTGAACCTGACCGTCACGGACAACGTGGTAAGGCCAGGCTGGGGGTGGATGCGGGAAGAGCACGGGGCTCGGAGCACAGCAGGCCGTCTGGACTTGAACTTGTGTTTACACGGGGGAGATCACAGTCCAGCCTCTAGGGGTAGCCAGACCTGAGTTGGAATGTCAGCCCCCTCTTTTCTAGCTGGGTGACCTTAGAGCAGTAGGTCAACCTCTCAAAGCACTCAGCACGGGCTTAGCACGTAGGAAGTCCTGGACGAGGATAAAAGTTACAGCCAACACCGCCCTTGCCCTCGCCCTTGCCCTGATCCAGTCTTAGCCTCAAACCACCATTATCATCAACCTCAGTGTCTCTATCGATATATTCAAAGCTGAGTCCTGCTCTGGGCCTCAGTTCACTCATCTGTAAAATGAGGAAATAACCATCCTATCCAGAGTCCAGCCGCAACCAGGTCACCAACCATGTGTCCCCTGGGAAGATAAACAAAGACCTCCCGAATGAGAACTCTTCCGGGTGAGAGAGTCAGCCACCAACACCCGCATTTAGCAGAGACTCAAACACACGCAGAGGAGGGGGAACTTGATGGCTTTATACCTTTACAAGTGTGCTCCTAAGAGAGTTTTGGCACGGGGAAGCTGGAGGTGAGCTAAGAGAAGCTGGGCATCCCATGTGATTGGTTTGGAGAGCCTATCCGAGTTTTTCGGGGGAAAAAAGGGGGGGGGAAGCTGGCAGTCCAGGCTGTTCCAGGCTGATTGCTGCAGAAGTTGGGGGTCCCCATTCTATTGTCACGTGTAGACTGGCCGTTGTGCATTTGTGGATTCAGTCTTTCACCCCTCCTACGGACCCCCCCCCCAATCTATAACATAATCCCACAAGATCTTTTTCTCTTCTTTTCTTGCTACAGATACCAAAGGAATCCAAATTCCGACTGACAACCGATGTTTTTGGAATCCTCATACCCCAGGTACGAAAGAGTCTGTTCCCTTTTTGTCCACTCATGAGGCATCCTGGGGGTACCGGGGAGTACTAAGCTCTGCCGAATGGCCTGATGAGAGCCCCCCTCTCCAGATCTAGAGACAACCCAGCCTGGGAGTGGAAATAGCCTTGTGTAGTCCATCCTCAATGCAGAGAAAGGCTCCGAGCACCCAGGTGACCAGGCGCTAGGGTAGACACTGGGGGCTTTTCCATGCAACAAATATTTATTGGGGGCTCACCGTGTGCCCAGGGCCCTGTTCTTGGTGTCTAGCAAAGCAGACCATCTCCCTGCCCTCCTGGAGCTCCAGTCCAGTGAAGAGAGAAAATTCTTATTCAGGTACCCAAAACAAATAAGAAAATGCACGCCAAGATAAATGAAGCCAACAGATTGATGAGGTCATTTTAGACGAGGACCTCTGTCTCAGCCTGCTCAGGCTGCTATAACAAAGTGCCACGGACTGGTGGCTGACACAACAGAAATAAATTTCTCATGGTTCTGGAGACCAAGAAGTCTAAGATCAAGGTACCCACACATTTGGGTTTGGGGGAGAGCCTCTTTCGGGCTAATAGATGGCTGCCTTCTTGGGGCACCTGGGTGGCTCAGTCGGTTGAGCGTCCGACTTCAGCTCAGGTCATGATCTCACAGCTCGTGAGTTCGAGCCCCACGTCGGGCTCGGTGCCGACAGCTCAGAGCCTGGAGCCTGCTTCCGGTTCTGTGTCTCCCTCTCCCTCTGCCCCTCCCCTGCTTGCGCTCTGTCTCTCTCTAAAATAAATAAACATTAAAAAAATTTTTTAATAGATGGCTGCCTCCTTGCTGTGTCCTCACATGGCCTTTCCTCTGAGCAAGCAAGCTCTGGTGTCTCTTCTTACGAGGACACTAATCCTGTTGGATTAGGGCCCCACCCTTATGACCTTGTTGAATCTTAATTTCTTCCTTAGGGCTTCATCTCCAGCTACAGCCATACAGGGGGTTAGGGCTTCAATGCATGAGTTTCGGGGGACACAAACATTCCATCCATAACAGCCTCTCCAGTGGTGGCCCTTCCAGAAATTTCTATACAGGAGGTACTGGTGTGGGGAAGTGTGACTGGTAGGGGGACCAGGGGACTCTCCTTGAAGCATTATGGCCTAACCATGAATTGCCTGGGGGAGGGTTGGAAGCTAGGAGAGACGGGGGCAGTGTCACAAAGCCCTCCTCAGTTCCCCTAGGAAGCCACCACTGCTCTGTGACATTTGAGCTGACCCCTGAAGGAAGGGAAAGAGCCAAACTGGGAAAGAACCGGGGGGGGGGGGGGAATGAGCATTTAGCAGGGGAACTTGGACAGGAACAGAGTGGGTCATATATTTGAGGAACAGAAAGGAGTCCCATATGGCTGGAGCTGGAGAGCAGGGAGTGGGGCCCATGGGGTGAGGTCGTGGACACCAAGTGCAGAGAGTGCAATCTTTCCAACAGCAATGGGAAGGGGTACCTGAGGGGCTCAGTCGGCTGTGCATCCAACCCTTGATTTCGGCTCAGGTCATGATCTCATGAGTCGTGGGATCGAGACCCATGACGGGCCGTGCACGGAGTGTGGAGCCTGTTTGGGATTCTCTTTCCCTCTCTCTCTCTCTGCCTCTCTCGCTCTCTCTCTCTCTCTCTCTCTCAAAAATAAATAAATAAATGAACAAATAAATAAACAAACTTTTTTTTATTAAAAACTATGAGAATACGTTGGAGGCGTTTATGCAGGGCCAACACAAGATAGGATTTAGAAACAGTTTAATAAAATCGTCATTTTGTTTGTTGTCCCCACTGGGGACTGCAGGTGGCCAAGATGTTCCCCAACATGAAGGTGCAGCTCGTCTTCTGGGCCTCCTCCCCGCCACACCTCACCGTGCACCCCGAAGGCCTTGTCCTCACCCCTACCCTGGATGCCCAGGCCTTTGCTGTCCTCCCGAACTCCTCCTTGGCCCCCCTGTTCGTGCTTCGCCTGGTAAGCGGTTCGCAGGTGTGGGCAGACGAGGGCAGCGCCCTGGGAGTTGGGGGACCAGGGTGCACCTGCCCAGGTTCAGATGCTCCAGGGTCTGAGACCAGAGCCACGGTACTAACTGTTTCTGGCTTCTGCGGGCATTCATACATTGCACTCTTCATTCTGTCGCTGCCTTGAAATACGTGTACCGTTTCAGATTCATTCGCTCGTATCTTTGGTCATTCAGTTATGCGTTTGTGTATTTGCTCATTCATTCAAGTATTCATTAGATTGCTGACTTGAAATGCTAGATCTGTTCTGGTGCATACATGCATTAGTCTGTGCCGTTATTCATTTACTCATTTACTTACACCTTTGTTCAATTAAACATTCATGTGTATATTTGTTCATCCATTCATCTTTTATTTGTTGACGCACATCTCTGTCGATGCCTTCATCTGCGTGTGTAAGCCCTTGCTCGTTCAAGTTTGGGTTCTATTGCTGGTGTGCGGGTTCATCCTCTCTCTGTCTCCCCATGAGCATTCGGTGGCACCCGCTGTCACCATGGAGGCGAAGGCCAGACCTTCTCCCCACCGGGGGGTGCTCACAGGCCTCAGGCAGGTCTGCCGTCTCTCAAGTCGAGACCCATTTCCCCATTTTGCCAATCAAATGGGCCCCCGGGGGGGTCGTCCGGGTCTTACAGACAGTGGGCAGGAAAGCTGAGGCGGGGAGCTCGGTTTTCTGGCTTTGTCCATATTTGTTGAATGAATGAATGAATGAATGGATGGATGAATGAATATCTTGACATTAGGGCTGGCCTGGACTCCAGCCCCGAGGTCTGTCTCACCTAGCCTGTGAGAACGGCCTGGGAACTCTGGAATGGAATCCAAGAGCAGCGGGAGAAAGTGGTAAGTGGTTGACAACCCAGGACTCGCTGACAGGCACGGAGCGAAAGGAAGAGCCCCTCCCCCTCGGGTTCTGCGTGGGCTCGGGGACCTCACTCTTCGGCTTGCTGCTTTGCAGAGCATGAACATTTCTGTGACGGTCGGAGCCACGCCTGACAGGCTTGTGGGACAGCTCAGTTTGAACAGGTAAGTGCGGGGACGACAGGAGTGGCTGCCCATCCGTTCTCGGGGCCCGTGGGCCAGCAGTGGCCCCACAACACCCCGAGCACGGTGTCGTCGCTTTCTTGTTCATCGGTGGCAATTAAGCCTCAAATGGTGCACAGCGGACCCCATGGCCCTGTTTTACAGACAGTGAAACTGGTGTGCAGAGGGGAAGGGCCCCGCCCAAGGTCGTACACGTAGATGACCGGTCATCTTGGTTTGCCCACAGCCCCCCGCCATTAGCACTGAAAGTCCTGCACCCTGGACGGCCCCTCCGTCCTGGGCAGACGCGTGGCTGGGCGATGCCAGCTGGTGCCTCCAACCCGCACTGAGCCACGGCAGCGCCCAGCCACCCGCATCCCTGATCCGCCTTAGCGCTTGGAAAACCCACAGCGATTTCCTCCTACCCCATCCTTGGGACTTTGTCAGCCATCTCGTGTTGGAAGAACCCCGACAGAGGCGGCTGTGGCTCAGCGCGGGCTCTGGTGTTGAGGCCGCCCGCCCTCAAAGCGCAGCTCACCTTGCAAACACTGAACTCACCAAGGTCCCGTTGCCCTTCCTGTAGAAGAGGCCCAGTGATTTAGAAGAAACAAATAAGTAAGCCCAATAATTGTTCCTGGCCAGCAGCGCTGTAGGTGAGAATGAAATCAGGTATTCAAACGCGTCGAGGTATTGAGAACACAAGAAATCTAAGTGTTCAGTAAGCAAGACAGAGAGAGGCACACGCGGAAAAGAGAAAGACAGCAATAGGGGAGAGACAGAGAAAGTCAGAAACGGAGACACATGGAGAGACTCTCAGAGAGAGATACACACAAAGGGAGGGGGGGGAGAGACAGAGAGGGACAGACAGACAGATGATGGAGAGGCATGATAAGAGAGAGACCGAGAGAGAGAGAGACAGAAGGGGGGAGAGAGAGAAGGACACACACACACACAGCAGAGAGGGAGATCCTCAGAGAGCAGATGTGATGGCCCCAACCGCTAGACCTGCTGTCTGCCTCTTAATCACGCTCGCGCTGCTCGGATTGAGTCTTGACCTACATTCCTGCCCATTTCCGCCCTCTCTCCAGCACAGAGCTGTCCTTCTTAACCTTGAGACTGGCTCCTGAGGTTTACACGCGGCTTATTTCTCCGGGCGTCATTCTGACAGGTGTTACTGCCTCAGATACATGTGGATTTAATTTTCCTTGAACGCCCGTGGGCCTCCCAAGTAGGGGAGCCGGAGAGGATACAGCTGGGTGAGGGCTGAACAGACTCTCAAACACGTGGGGCTGGGGTGCGAGAGTCCACAGGGCAGGAGTCCCGGGGCTCCCACCTCTCGCCGAACAAGGGTGAGTTTGCAAGCTCCCCTTCTAGGGTATTCGAGACAAGAGCTCAGGCATCAGAGAGATTGGATTGAAATCCCACTTTGCTGATTGTTAGTTGTGAGACCTTGTAAGTCGCCTAGTGGCTCCGTCAGTTTCCTTATCTGTGACCTGCGAGTGTGATGGCCCTTGCCTCCTGGGGGCTCTATGATTTCCCATGGAGGATAGCACACAACATAGTGAGGGACGGAGGTTCAACAAGGAGCCACGTGGTCCCCCCCCTCTTTGATCACTGTTAAAATGTCATAAAGACTGTAAAGAGGGGACAGTTGATTGGTAATTGAGAAGTCTAAGGATTTCGGGCAAGGGTGGATCCCAGTGCTCGAATGATATCCTGAGGATTCTGACTCTCTCCATTTCTTGGTTCTGCTCTCCCCTACGCGCGCTCCATTTCACAGCACGCTGTCACCAAGGGGCCACAAAAATGGCCACCGGGAGCTCTCCTTTCCCGGAAGAAAGAAAACACCTCCTCCCCAATATTTCCAGAAGTCCTAGGGCCAACTCTCGTTGCACCAGCATGGGCCACAGGTCCCTCCTTCCAACAATCACGATGGCAGGGAAGGTGGACTCTGCCCTTTCGCCAGACTACCCCAGAGCTCAGGGCTAACAACGTAGGATACCCTAAGTACCCTAAAGAAACAATCAGGGGGCTGTGACCAGAGGAAGGGGAATGAATACTGGGTGGGACAACCGGACGGCATCCACCAGAGAGGGCCCCTTCTCCCCAGCGACTGGGCTCTAACACAGCTCAGGCAAGTGGTGGTCTCAGTTTCTTCCTCCCCTTCTCCCCTCTAGGCTGCTCCTAGAACTGAAGCACTCAGACATCGGCCCCTTCTCGGTGAGTCTGAGGCCCTTGGTGGCTCCTTCCGTCCCCCTGATTTGGAGAGAACTGTCCTCAGGGCCACCAGGGCTCATGGCATCCGGTGTGGAGGCCACCTGTCCGCTCGCATATAATTTGTGCATGTGACGTCACGGCAGGTGGAGCTTTGTGGGCCCACAGACCTAAGCTCCAATCACTGCTCCACACTTCCCCTCTCCGAACTTCCAACCTTCCCCCAAACCCAGGATAATCCTTCCTAATCGCGCGAAGAACAAAATGAGGGTGGGGTAGCAAGTCGCGGCGAGGGCTGAAGGCTAAACCATGTGATCAGGGAAAGCCTCTCGGAGGAGGTGATATCTGGGCTGAAAGAGCCAGCAAGGTAAAGAGCTACTACAGGCAGAGGGAACAGCGGGAGCCAAGGCCCTGTGGTGAGAACAAGTTCCACATGTTTGGGGAATGGAGGGAAGCCCGCGCGGCTGGAGCGGAGCAAGTTGGGCGTGGGGGTATAGGAGGAGATGCGGCTTGAGAGGCAGGTGGGGCTGGCTCATCCTGGGCCTTCTGGCCTGGAGTAGATTGTGTTCAAAGGGCAGTGAGAAGCCGGTGAACTGTTCCACACAGGGGGCGGCCTGCTCTGGTTTGTAGCTTTATAAAAGATGCCCCTGGCTGGGGTGGGGGGAATGGATTTGCGGGTGAAGAAGGAGAAAAATGGTGGATTGGAGCCACGCTTTGGAAGTGGTGTTCGAGGCCGCGTGGTGAGAACTTTGATGTGGGTGGAGGGGGTGGTGAAGAATGAGTCCTAGTTTTTCGGCTTGAGCAGCTGGGTGAAGGGCGGAGTCATGTAGAGGTGGAGAAGGGCAGGTGGGAGGGGAGACAGTAGGTATCTCGCCAGCCTGCTAGATGATTCCACTACCTGCAATCACTGACCATCATTAAGCAGACTCACCCCTGCCCACCCCCCTCACTCCCTCTAGGGCACAGAGTTGCCCAAGTAAATAGCAGCTTAGCACTCTTCACCAGCCATCTTGAATGAGCGTCGCCCTTGTGACTTCCAGTTGCCCTTGTGACTTCCATTAGAAGCCACGGCATGCTGATTCTGTCCTACACACGGCCCAGTCTCCCAGGGGGCGTCCTGTTGAACCCCTGGAGAGCATTTTCTTGGATCCCTGAAATGCCCCCCAAGAGCCCCACCAAGTGGGTACCTTGGAAGCCACGTGGCCCTGACGTCAGACCATCCCAACATCCCTCCCCATTGGATGGAAATCCAGCCAGCCATTTCCACCCAAAAGGACTACAAGGAACAGAAGGACCCAAAGTGTCCTCATTGTATTTTCACAGACTTACTGGTGCCAGGGTTTTGTGGGCCTGCTTCTTCCCAATATTTCCAGAATATTGGGAATATTCCAGATATACGGTGGCTTGACTCAGTCGGTAACCAACGTCTGCTTCTGCATAAGATCAAAATTTAAAGTTCTCAGATTCATGGGAAGAAGGGCACCACATTTCATGAGCCCAGGGATTTACAGCCTGGAGAAGGAAACTCAGTTGCTCCCCAAACAAAAATGTACATATTTACAAGCTGTAAATGTCACCGGGCAATCATCTTGAGGTGCCACATTACCTTTGAATATTGTTTTACTATCGCAAAAGCAAAACATGTACGTTATAGAATAATCAGAACCTACAGGTGTGCAAACCGAAGAGAATAAAAGCCATTTCTATTCTTACCACTTAATCATTCGGAGTATATCCTACCTGACCTTTTGCTATGCATAGCCAACAACACAACAGAATTGTGTGGTTTCCATAGCCTGCTTTTCCTCACTCAAAAATATGGCATGGGATGCACAGGGACCCACTAGGAAGATGGCGGCGTAGGAGGACGCTGGGCTCACCGCGCGTCCTGCTGATCACTTAGATTCCACCTACACCTGCCTAAATAACCCAGAAAACCGCCAGAGGATTAGCAGAACAGAGTCACCGGACCCAAGTGCAGACGAGAGGCCCACGGAAGAGGGTAGGAAGGGCGGCGAGGCGGTGCGCGCTCCACGGACTGGCGGGAGGGAGCCGGGGCGGAGGGGCGGCTCGCCGGCCAAGCAGAGCCCCCGAGTCCGGCTTGCAAAAGCGGAGGGGCCTGACGGACTGTGTTCCGACAGCAAGCGCGACTTAGCGTCTGGGAGGTCATAAGTTAACAGCTCTGCTCAGAAAGCGGGAAGGCTGGAGGACAAAGGGAGGGTGAGCTGCGGAGCCCCCGGACGACAGAGCTCAGTTTGGCGGGGAACAAAGGCGCTCTCCAGCGCCATCTCCCCCGCCCATCCCCCAGCCAAAATCCCAAAGGGAACCGGCTCCGGCCAGGGAAATTGCTCGCTCCGCGCGAACACCCAACTCTGTGCTTCTGCGGAGCCAAACCTCCGGCAGCGATCTGACTCCCTCCGGCTGCACAGGGCCCCTCCTGAAGTGGATCACCTAAGGAGAAGCGAGCTAAGCCTGCCCCCCCTGCCGCCGTGCACCTTGCCTTCCCACCCCAGCTAATACGCCAGATCCCCAGCATCACAAGCCTGGCAGTGTGCAAGTAGCCCAGACGGGCCACGCCACCCCACAGTGAATCCCGCCCCTAGGAGAGGGGAAGAGAAGGCACACACCAGTCTGACTGTGGCCCCAGCGGTGGGCTGGGGGCAGACATCAGGTCGGACTGCGGCCCCGCCCACCAACTCCAGTTATACACCACAGCACAGGGGAAGTGCCCTGCAGGTCCTCACCACACCAGGGACTATCCAAAATGACCAAGCGGAAGAATTCCCCCCAGAAGAATCTCCAGGAAATAACAACAGCTAATGAGCTGATCAAAAAGGATTTAAATAATATAACAGAAAGTGAATTTAGAATAATAGTCATAAAATTAATCGCTGGGCTGGAAAACAGCATACAGGACAGCAGAGAATCTCTTGCTACAGACATCAGGGGACTAATGAACAGGCACGAGGAGCTGAAAAACGCTTTAAAGGAAATGGAAAACAAAATGCAAACCACCACAGCTCGGATGGAAGAGGCAGAGGAGAGAATAGGTGAACTAGAAGATAAAGTTATGGAAAAAGAGGAAGCTGAGAAAAAGAGAGATAAAAAAATCCAGGAGTATGAGGGGAAAATTAGAGAACTAAGTGATACACTAAAAAGAAATAATTTACGCATAATTGGTATCCCAGAGGAGGAAGAGAGAGGGAAAGGTGCTGAAGGGGTACTTGAAGAAATCATAGCTGAGAACTTCCCTGAACTGGGGAAGGAAAAAGGCATTGAAATCCAAGAGGCACAGAGAACTCCCTTCAGACGTAACTTGAATCGATCTTCTGCACGACATATCATAGTGAAACTGGCAAAATACAAGGATAAAGAGAAAATTCTGAAAGCAGCAAGGGGTAAACGTGCCCTCACATATAAAGGGAGACCTATAAGACTCGTGACTGATCTCTCTTTTGAAACTTGGCAGGCCAGAAAGAATTGGCACGAGATTTTCAGGGTGCTAGACAGCAAAAATATGCAGCCAAGAATCCTTTATCCAGCAAGTCTGTCATTTAGAATAGAAGGAGAGATAAAGGTCTTCCCAAACAAACAAAAACTGAAGGAATTTGTCACCACTAAACCAGCCCTACAAGAGATCCTAAGGGGGACCCTGTGAGACAAAGTACCAGAGACATCACTACAAGCATAAAACATACAGACATCACAATGACTCTAAACCCGTATCTTTCTATAATAACACTGAATGTAAATGGATTAAATGCGCCAACCAAAAGACATAGGGTATCAGAATGGATAAAAAAACAAGACCCATCTATTTGCTGTCTACAAGAGACTCATTTTAGACCTGAGGACACCTTTAGATTGAGAGTGAGGGGATGGAGAACTATTTACCATGCTACTGGAAGCCAGAAGAAAGCTGGAGTAGCCATACTTATATCAGACAAACTAGACTTTAAATTAAAGGCTGTAACAAGAGATGAAGAAGGACATTATATAATAGTTACAGGGTCTATCCATCAGGAAGAGCTAACAATTATAAATGTCTATGCGCCGAATACCGGAGCCCCCAAATATATAAAACAATTACTCATAAACATAAGCAACCTTATTGATAAGAATGTGGTAATTGCTGGGGACTTTAACACCCCACTTACAGAAATGGATAGATCATCTAGACACACGGTCAATAAAGAAACAAGGGCCCTGAATGAGACACTGGATCAGATGGACTTGACAGATATATTTAGAACTCTGCATCCCAAAGCAACAGAATATACTTTCTTCTCGAGTGCACATGGAACATTCTCCAAGATAGATCATATACTGGGTCACAAATCAGCCCTTCATAAGTTTACAAGAATTGAAATTATACCATGCATACTTTCAGACCACAATGCTATGAAGCTTGAAGTCAACCACAGGAAAAAGTCTGGAAAACCTCCAAAAGCATGGAGGTTAAAGAACACCCTACTCACGAATGAGTGGGTCAACCAGGCAATTAGAGAAGAAATCAAAAAATATATGGAAACAAACGAAAATGAAAATACAACAATCCAAAACGCTTTGGGACGCAGCGAAGGCAGTCCTGAGAGGAAAATACATCGCAATCCAGGCCTATCTCAAGAAACAAGAAAAATCCCAAATACAAAATCTAACAGCACACCTAAAGGAAATAGAAGCAGAACAGCAAAGGCAGCCTAAACCCAGCAGAAGAAGAGAAATAATAAAGATCAGAGCAGAAATAAACAATATAGAATCTAAAAAAACTGTAGAGCAGATCAACGAAACCAAGAGTTGGTTTTTTGAAAAAATAAACAAAATTGACAAACCTCTAGCCAGGCTTCTCAAAAAGAAAAGGGAGATGACCCAAATAGATAAAATCATGAATGAAAATGGAATTATTACAACCAATCCCTCAGAGATACAAACAATTATCAGGGAATACTATGAAAAATTATATGCCAACAAATTGGACAACCTGGAAGAAATGGACAAATTCCTGAACACCCACACTCTTCCAAAACTCAATCAGGAGGAAATAGAAAGCTTGAACAGACCCATAACCAGCGAAGAAATTGAATCGGTTATCAAAAATCTCCCAACAAATAAGAGTCCAGGACCAGATGGCTTCCCAGGGGAGTTCTACCAGACGTTTAAAGCAGAGATAATACCTATCCTTCTCAAGCTATTCCAAGAAATAGAAAGGGAAGGAAAACTTCCAGACTCATTCTATGAAGCCAGTATTACTTTGATTCCTAAACCAGACAGAGACCCAGTAAAAAAAGAGAACTACAGGCCAATATCCCTGATGAATATGGATGCCAAAATTCTCAATAAGATACTAGCAAATCGAATTCAACAGCATATAAAAAGAATTATTCACCATGATCAAGTGGGATTCATTCCTGGGATGCAGGGCTGGTTCAACATTCGCAAATCAATCAACGTGATACATCACATTAACAAAAAAAAAGAGAAGAACCATATGATCCTGTCAATCGATGCAGAAAAGGCCTTTGATAAAATCCAGCACCCTTTCTTAATAAAAACCCTTGAGAAAGTCGGGATAGAAGGAACATACTTAAAGATCATAAAAGCCATTTATGAAAAGCCCACAGCTAACATCATCCTCAACGGGGAAAAACTGAGAGCTTTTTCCCTGAGATCAGGAACACGACAGGGATGCCCACTCTCACCGTTGTTATTTAACATAGTGCTGGAAGTTCTAGCATCAGCAATCAGACAACAAAAGGAAATCAAAGGCATCAAAATTGGCAAAGATGAAGTCAAGCTTTCACTTTTTGCAGATGACATGATATTATACATGGAAAATCCGATAGACTCCACCAAAAGTCTGCTAGAACTGATACATGAATACAGCAAAGTTGCAGGATACAAAATCAATGTACAGAAATCAGTTGCATTCTTATACACTAACAATGAAGCAACAGAAAGACAAATAAAGAAACTGATCCCATTCACAATTGCACCAAAAAGCATAAAATACCTAGGAATAAATCTAACCAAAGATGTAAAGGATCTGTATGCTGAAAACTATAGAAAGCTTATGAAGGTAATTGAAGAAGATTTAAAGAAATGGAAAGACATTCCCTGCTCATGGATTGGAAAAATAAATATTGTCAAAATGTCAATACTACCCAAAGCTATCTACACATTCAATGCAATCCCAATCAAAATTGCACCAGCATTCTTCTCGAAACTAGAACAAGCAATCCTAAAATTCATATGGAACCACAAAAGGCCCCGAATAGCCAAAGGAATTTTGAAGAAGAAGACCAAAGCAGGAGGCATCACAATCCCAGACTTCAGCCTCTACTACAAAGCTGTCATCATCAAGACAGCATGGTATTGGCACAAAAACAGACACACAGACCAATGGAATAGAATAGAAACCCCAGAACTAGACCCACAAACATATGGCCAACTCATCTTTGACAAAGCAGGAAAGAACATCCAATGGAAAAAAGACAGCCTCTTTAACAAATGGTGCTGGGAGAACTGGACAGCAACATGCAGAAGGTTGAAACTAGACCACTTTCTCACACCATTTACAAAAATAAACTCAAAATGGATAAAGGACCTAAATGTGAGACAGGAAACCATCAGAACCTTAGAGGAGAAAGCAGGAAAAGACCTCTCTGACCTCAGCCGTAGCAATCTCTTACTCGACACATCCCCAAAGGCAAGGGAATTAAAAGCAAAAGTGAATTACTGGGACCTTATGAAGATAAAAAGCTTCTGCACAGCAAAGGAAACAACCAACAAAACTAAAAGACAACCAACGGAATGGGAAAAGATATTTGCAAATGACATATCGGACAAAGGGCTAGTATCTAAAATCTATAAAGAGCTCACCAAACTCCACACCCGAAAAACAAATAACCCAGTGAAGAAATGGGCAGAAAACATGAATAGACACTTCTCTAAAGAAGACATCCAGATGGCCAACAGGCACATGAAAAGATGTTCAGCATCGCTCCTTATCAGGGAAATACAAATCAAAACCACACTCAGGTATCACCTCACGCCAGTCAGAGTGGCCAAAATGAACAAATCAGGAGACTATAGATGCTGGAGAGGATGTGGAGAAACGGGAACCCTCTTGCACTGTTGGTGGGAATGCAAATTGGTGCAGCCGCTCTGGAAAACAGTGTGGAGGTTCCTCAGAAAATTAAAAATAGACCTACCCTATGACCCAGCAATAGCACTGCTAGGAATCTACCCAAGGGATACAGGAGTACTGATGCATAGGGGCACTTGTACCCCAATGTTCATAGCAGCACTCTCAACAATAGCCAAATTATGGAAAGAGCCTAAATGTCCATCAACTGATGAATGGATAAAGAAATTGTGGTTTATATACACAATGGAATACTACGTGGCAATGAGAAAAAATGAAATATGGCCTTTTGTAGCAACGTGGATGGAACTGGAGAGTGTGATGCTAAGTGAAATAAGCCATACAGAGAAAGACAGATACCATATGGTTTCACTCTTATGTGGATCCTGAGAAACTCAACAGGAACCCATGGGGGAGGGGAAGGGAGAAAAAAAAAAAGACGTTAGAGTGGGAGAGAGCCAAAGCATAAGAGACTGTTAAAAACTGAGAACAAACTGAGGGTTGATGGGGGGTGGGAGGGAGGGGCGGGTGGGTGATGGGTATTGAGGTGGGCACCTTTTGGGATGAGCACTGGGTGTTGTATGGAAACCAATTTGTCAATAAACTTCATAAAAAAAAAAATATGGCATGAATATCTCTGTGTGGACAATTAAATTTCTACGGTACTATTTTTAACAGTTGCATAGTATTTCCTAGAATCAAAGCCCCCCCGGGCCGCCTAGGAAATTGCCCCATTTCTTAGACATTTCGAGCCCGATGCGGGGCTCGAACTCATGGACTGTGAGATCATGACCTGAGCCGACGTCGGATGCTCAACCACCGGAGCCACCCGGGCGGGCACACACATTTTTAAGGCTTTTGATGAACATTGCCAAACAGAGCCTCAGAAGGGTTGAACCAGTTTGCCCCGTAGCCGGCAGTGTCTGAGGTGATGCATTTTCTTAACACAACGGTTTTCATGGTTAAATACTCTCTGATGACCTTCCTTTCCTCGGCCTGGTACCTTCCATCTAGAACACGCTTCACATCTGGAACCTTTGGGTGCAAAAGAGATCACTTGGGTGACCTGATTGGGCTGCGGAATCTGCCCGGCATCACCTGGGTCCCAGCTCGGAGGTTGCCCTGTCGGGGAGGGAGGCTGATGCCCGGGCGCCCTGACATGGCTTCCGTCCTTCTGATTTGCAGGTTGAAGTGCTGCAGGCTGTCATGAACTATGTTGTACCCATTGCTGTGATTCCCAAGGTTAACGGTAAGGCGCTTTGGAGACACGGTTGACTTTCAGTCCTAGGGGAGGCGGAGGGAGTTAAGTCCTACAGCCGCCTAACACCTGGCCCCAGTTATGGAGGCTGGAGGGCGGTCACTCAAAGGAACCTCATATGGCATCTGACCCAGAAAAGGGGATGGAAAAAAAGGGGACCCCACGGGCTGAGCTCCTATCATGTGCTCACCCACCACTTCACCCAGTCTTTAAGACCTCCCCATGACATGCGGATTAGTAATCTCTCCAATTTTTGTGGGAAGAAATGGGAGATCCGAGAAGTCACAGGGGGCTGGTTGCAGGTCCCGGGGGAGGGTGAGAGATGAAGCTGGGATCTGATCCCAGCTCTGAAGCCAGAGCCCTCAGCCCCCGCCCACCTCTGGGAGAAGGGCCAGGGAAGAAGGGCTAACCTCGGCTAACGGCTTCCGCTCATCGCCCTGATAAAAGCCTAACCTTTGCAGAGCCAGGGACAAGAGAGCACATACCTCTCTTAGAGGACCACATACCACGGGACTAGGATAGTTAGAAATTGTCAATTAAGACAAAAGTTATGATATAGGCTACGACATCTCCCACCTTGGCAAATGTAGCTTCCTAATGATCTGGGAGGCCAGGTTTGAGTTTAGAAGTCTCCAGAGGCTGGCATCAGAATATGGTGGTATGGGGGGGAGGGGTCCCGGGCTACCACCCGTCTCTAGTTTCATCCTAAACATCCAGGGGCTTCGTGTGCACACGGGTAGATACCCCCAGTCGCATACCACGGGCTGTCTACCCCTCCTCCCCCCCCCCCCCCCCAGCAAGCAGCCGCCCCTGACCTTGTACACCAGCATTGCCATCGGCCTCGGGAGGGGGGTCTTGGGGAAGAGGTCTGCACGCATCCTGAATGTGGGCTGGGGGCTGACGGGGCGAGAAGGCAAGGCTCCGGGTCCCTGCGCGTGGTGAAGAGCGTCTCTGGGGCAGCCCACTTGTCCAGCCTACAAGTAGTGCCAGTCCCTACCCAGAGCCGGGGACGCTGGTTCAGGGAGGCCGCCCCCTCCCCTCCCCCCTGCTGACCTCCTCCTCCACGGCAGAGCGGCTGCAAGAAGGCGTCCCTCTCCCGATGCCCAGCAACGTCCAGCTCTTCAATCTGGTGCTTCAGTCTCACCAGGTAGGTCCGAAGGGCTCCTTCCGCCAAATGTCCCTCAACACCAGCAACCTGTTCCCACAGGCCAGCCTTGCAGCAAGCACCCTCTGCCCTTACAACACCCCGCGAGGTGGGGGACTGTTCACCGCAGGGAAGAGGAAGGCTCAGAAAAGCCACGTGGCTATTCAATGGAGTCCAAATTCAAAGCCAGGTCCCCCCTCCCCGCCCCCGCTTTGAACCACTGGCTTGGAAGCGTTCCCACACTGTGTTCGGTAAAAACGGAGCTCACCTGGTGGCCACAGGGCCTCTTTTATAAGTGGATGTATTTAAATACTTGGCAAGTGGGTATCGCATGACTCCCTCGGCGGCCTCGCAACATTCTAGGCCTGGGGGAGAGGAGGGGGGGGTGGTAAAAAGTGAGGTACCAAGAGGGGACTTAGTCCCAGCATGCAGACCTCCTTTTGTCTGTCCCCCAGCCAGACCCACAACAGCATCTGAGACTACTTAGGGATGCTTTCTTCTCCTCAAAGGCTCCCTCTCCCGATTTCCCAGCTGCCTCTCACGGGGTCAGTGCCGGCTTCTTTCCTGGCTCCTTCTTCCCTTTCCTTCCCCTTCCTTCCTCCCTCCCTCCCCCTCCCTCCCCTTCTTCCCTTCACCTTCCCTCCCCCTCCCTCTTCCCCTCCTCCACCCCCTGCCCTCACCCTACCAGCAGGAGTTCTCCAGAGTTCCTGCCCAGGCCTCTGCCCTCCCCCACTCTTGGCTTTCCCTGCCCACTTGCCCCAAGCCAGCAGCCGCCTTTGTGCCACCCGGTGACCCAGCTGCACTTCTAGATTCTTCCATGCTCCCAACTTGTGCATTCGCTGGTGTGCCTGGAGTCTCGGCCCTGGGGCCCCTTAACCCAGCATGTCCACTGGGTAATGACACTGCCACCCCACTATAGCGTTCCTTAACTTGCTCAGTGGCTTTCCTGTTAACCTCGTGGCCTTCGTGGGACCTGGCCACGTCGCCCAGGTTCCCCGCCCTCCCTCACCCCCAGTCCCCAGCTCTTCAGGCAGGCTACCAACGGGGCTGAGACTACAGAACAGTAGCCAAGAAAGCAGAGGCCGCACATCCCCCCATGTTCCCCACGTTTTACCAAGTTCATCCTTAAAAAAAAAAAAAAAAACGACTCCATGGTACCATGTAATTTCTTCATTTCTGAAAATGCTGAGCGAAGGGCAGGAAGGAGCAAAGAAAAGTGGTTTTGCAGCCTTGATGGGAAGGAGGCTCCCTTGAGCTGCCATGAGGCAGGGATGACAAATGAAGGCCTCCGCCGCAGCCCGCGGTCCCCCACCCGTGTCTGGGAGGGGACAGCTGCCAGGGCGGCTGCTGATAGGATCACGGCGCTGACATGCAGACCCCGGCGGCGACATCCCGAGTGCCCGCCCCCCCTCACTCCTGCCTTTCTGTCAGCAGACAGGCCCCGCTCTGCTCTCCTTCCCGTCCGGGCAGGCTGCTCCCAAGGTTTCCTTCAGAAACCCCAGCAGCCCCGCGCTCACCAACCAGGGCGCACGTCCCGCTGATGGCAGCGTTCTCCTCTCTCCCTAGAATTTCCTGCTCTTCGGTGCAGATGTTCGCTACGGCTGAAGTGGCCGTGGGCGCCAGGAGGGGAGAGGTTGTCCGCACCTGCTCCTGACGTGCCCGTGGGGCAGAGGCTGCCTTTCTCCAGCCCTTGCACCAGAGGCCCTTGCAAATTTCTCGGAACTCAGATTCGGAAATGACCTCCATACAGGAACTGTGCTCCTCGAGAAAGCGTGGGATGTGTATTTCAGGGATTATGAGCGTCCTGCGAGGTCTGAGTCCCCCCTCCCCGCCCCCCAAAAAGCACTGCTTTCTCTATGGAATTCTGTGTGATGGTGTTGTTTCTTGGTTCATGTCCCTTCTTTTGTTCACCGTCTGTACCCAGCATGCTCTGCGGTGCTGACAGCACAGCCCCCACACGCCCTTCTCAGTAGAAAGTCTCCTTCTCCCTTTTTGGGGACACCCCTCATGCCACACTTCCCACGAGTACTTAGAGTTTACTCAGTCCAAAGGGAGCGCATCTTGCCTCCTAAGTAAGGTCAGGCGGAGTGGATCCACCTGCTGGGCTGTTGTTTCCGCCACTGCCACACGGTGCCGCTGTTGAACAGCTATCCTGTGCAGCCTGTCCTCTTGACTACAACCTCCGGAGCCTGTTGCTCCTGTCACCACCACACGGTGTCGCTGTTGAACGGCTATCCCGCACAGCCTGTTTCCTTTCCCCACCCTTTGGCTCTGATGTGGCTCCCTTTTCCCAAGCTCTCCTGCTCAGCCGTTGACCCCAAAGCAGAACACGGGGCCAGGGCACAGATGCCATTAGAGGTGTTAGTCACATCCTTAGCTGCAATAGCTCTCCCCCATGACGTTCAGGGCTGGCACCAGACCCCTAGCCCAGACTACCCTCGGGCCCTTGGTGAGTTTCCTTGGGGGCTCTGGGCCATTTCCCCTCGTGGCATACCAGCGGTGGCCATCTCGGGTCATTAGCCGGGTCCTGCTACCATTGACCGAGCAGTCCTGGAGGGCTCTTGCACTGTTGACATCTGGTCTGTGGCCAGAAAGATGAGTTTGAAGCAGGCGGTGGGGTATGGGATGACATAAGCAGATTTAGTTTTAAAAATATTTGCTTGTGACTCCTGAAAGCATTTGGAGGGGCAAGAGTGGAAGGAGGTGGGCACAAATTAGGAGTCAGACTTCATCCAGACTGTTTCGTAAAAATGGAGAGGAGCGTTTGTAGTGAGGAGAAGCGGACAGAAGACTTTAAACATTTTTTGTTTTTAAAGAAAAATGCGTATGCTCTGCTAACATCATTGATTCGCTGTTAAATGGAGGTGGGGATTCTGGGGCCACACAGGGGCAGGGAGGGACACTGATCAAGCACAGCACACCAATGATTTCATTTAATCCTCAAGGCACCTTTCATCCGCCAAGGTGGGAATCACTCAATCCTTTTAGACTGAGTCACCCTCCCTGAATCACACAGCCGGCAAGTGGCAGAGCTGGGATTCCCCACCATCTGCCCTCGGAGCCCACACTCTGTCAAAATCTTGTCTGTTGGGGGCTTGGCGTATTTAAAGCAGGACTGCTGTGTTCAGTTGCATACGTTGCGTACTATAAAAAGGCACCAGGCTGAGAGAACAAAATCCTTCCTCTAATTTGTCCACCAAGAGGGTCCACATTTTTTTCTCTTTCCCATGGAGGCAGACTACGACCAGAAAAGCAGCTTGTGAGGCTGCAAGAAAGACCATGAGTGGGAGTAGCAGCAGGACGAAACTGGTGGCCTTCAGACTCCTAGGGACTCTGGCTTGCCTTCCAAGAAAGTAAGGGGGGGGGGTCATTGGAGAGTTTGAGCAGGAAAGCAACAGAATCCAATTCACATTTCCAGAAGAGCCACCTGGCTTTGGTGGGGGGACAGTGCTGTTGAAGACGGGGAGCCCTGCCTCCCCCACCCTCACATCCTCCCCCACCACCTCTCTGAGGATAGTTGCCCCCCCACACACACACACTGACCCTCTACTTTCTGACGTTCAGGCAGCCCCTGCCCCACTCTCTACAGAAAAAAAAAAATGCTGGGAAAAAAAAAAAGAGGTTAGGGTGGAAGAGAGCCAAAGCCTAAGAGACTCTTAAAAACTGAGAACAAACTGAGGGTTGATGGGGGGTGGGAGGGAGGGGAGGGTGGGGATGGGTATTGAGGAGGGCACCTGTTGGGATGAGCACTGGGTGTTGTATGGAAACCAATTTGACAATAAACTTCATATATTAAAAAAAAATGCCATTATTTCTTGGACCTAAAGATCGGTGAATGGAACACACCGAGCCCCACGGATGGCTCTCGAATGGGGGAAACAGCCAGTTGTCTGAGGCGTGATTTGAAGGGTATTCCCCACCACGCTCCAAATGATCTGCCGCGCTGCCCCCAAAACCACTGTTTGATCAACGTCTCCCTGCAGGCTAAGCATTGCCCGCTCCAAATGATTGCTAAAGTGTAGGGTTTCTTTGGGGGGTGTTGGAAACGTTCTAAAGTTAGTTAGCGGTGCTGGTTGCACAACTGTTTGAACACGCTACAAGCCGCTGAACCGTCCACTTGAATGGCGAATGTCACGGTACGTGAAATATGTGTCAATAAAGCCGCAAAAAAAAAAAAAAAAATCGCCACT
Organism: Lynx rufus; assembly: GCF_022079265.1. Classification (NCBI taxonomy): domain Eukaryota; kingdom Metazoa; phylum Chordata; class Mammalia; order Carnivora; family Felidae; genus Lynx; species Lynx rufus. The sequence goes on along the minus strand of NW_025814896.1, from coordinate 21,414,006 downwards.
CCAGACTGCCTGAAAGCTCACCATTCAAGCAGCTTCCCATCTGGGTTAAGCATTGCCTTTGGGGGTTCCTTTTGGAAATGGTGAGTTGTTAAATATGAAGGGAGGGTACTCTACCGGGGGAGAGAATGGGGAGCGGTCCCAGGGAGACTAACCACTATGTTCACCGTTTGCCACATCCCATTGGTGGCCACGGGTGGGCCTGCCTTGAGCCAATGTCCTCAAACTTTAATCCTCATGGCCACATCCAAAGGTAGACGGCCGGGTGCAGGACGGAGGGCGTGCGAGGTTTAGACAGTCTACGTGGCCCTCTCGAGGTCACTGAGCTCAGAGCCTGGTTTCAAACATCAACCCAGCCCCTCGTGGGTTGCACAGCTTTCCAAATGTTACTTAACCCCTCTGATCCTTCTCTGAAAAGTAACAATGAAACCTTGCCCTCCTCTTTGGCGGGAGACGGTTGGGAGAAATCGGTGATACAATTAGTAAGTTCACAGCATGGAGGTTTACAGCATGAGCAATGGTCCCGGACATGGTGGTTTCAAGTCCCAGTTCCGCCACTTCCCGCTGTGTGACCTTGGGCAATTAGCTGGCTATGAGGACACAGGAGTCCCTACCTCACCGAGTTGTTATGAGAATCAAACATACGTGTGGCACGGGACCTGAGGAATAGAAACCAAAGCAAACTGAGGGGAGCCAGAGTGGCTCAGGCGGTTAAGTATCCGACTTCAGTTCGGGTCATGATCTCGCGGTCTGTGAGTTCGAGCCCCACGTTGGGCTCTGTGCTGACAGCTCAGAACCTGGAGCCTGCTTCCGATTCTGTGTCCGCCTTTCTCTCTGCCCCTCCCCTGCTCTCTCTCTCTCTCTCTCAAAAATAAACATTAAAAACATTTTTTTTTTAAGAAATCGAAATAAGCTGTAAAGATTAATAAACCCGGGAATTCTCCCTGTACTGTAAGGACTGTATCTGACGTGCCACAGTTGAATTCCTAATGCCTGCCCGACAGTTGGTGCTCAAGACTTATTACTAATTTTTTTTTCATGATCTAGGATTTGAATCCAGCTCCTTGTGACTCAAAGCCACCGTGTTACGATTTTCAAAATATGATCTGGGCCTGCCTGCCTCGACAGGCTTAACCCCAAGCATCAGAACCATCAGCTGGCCAGAAATCTGGGTGCAGTGACGAACTCATGGTATGGCCAGTCCTTCTCCCTCTCTAGGCCTCAGTTTCCCCATCTGTAAAAGCCAGGGCCCTCTGGAAATCCAGAAAAGGAATCCACTAAGGTGGGTTCTGACAAATACTAAAGAACCTTTCCCTGCTGAGAAATTTTCATTTTAACAGAAGCTCCTTAGGGTCCCCAAATCTATCAAGACCCAGTGAAACGAGGCTATGGGCTGGGATTTTTAGATGCCGCCACAGTTGCAGAGGCAAAGGGAGGGCGGAGGGAGAGATGGGAGGGTCCTCAGGCTCCTTAGAGCCCCCTGGGGTGAGGGGCTACGAATCCACACGCTGCTGCTCCAGAGGGCCTCCCGGCAGCGCGAGTAGGCGACACAATTTTCAAATCACACTGGCTCATCACCGACCGTACTATTCTCTTCTGTAAATCTGAACGCCCAGATCTGCAGATGATGGGGCTGGGAAGGAGGCCGCCATAAATATCAAACTCTCCACTCCAAAGTACCCCGCAGAGATCCAGAACCACGGGCCTTTATAACATCGGTCTCTTCCAGCTAGAGCTGACGTTCTCAGGAGTGTGGGCCCTGTCACAGACAGCTCTGCATGAAATAGGAACGAACAGAGTTATAGAATCGCCGAGCCTGGAGGGAAATCGGAGCTGGTTTTAGTCCCTTGTTCTCAAAGCACAGTCTAAGGTGGGACCACCAGGGAGCTTGTTAGAAATGCGGAGTCTCAGGGGTGCCCGGCCGCCTCAGTCTATAGAGCATGCAGCTCTTGATCTGGGAGGTCGCGAGTTCGAGCCCCACCTTGCATGTAGAGATTACTTTTTAAAAAATTAAAAATGAATAAAAAATAAAAACAGAAGAAGAAATGCAGAGTCTCAGGCCCTAGAGGAAACTGATGAAGCAGAATTGCATTTAACGAGATCCCTGGTATATATATACAACTTTTTAATCCATTCATCTGTTGGAGGATTAGATCGTTTCTGTGTCATGGCCGTTGTAAATAATGCTGCAGTGAACATGAGGGTGTAGACATCTCTTTGAGATCCTATTTTCATCTCCTTTGAATATACACCCCAAAGTGGGATCGCTATACATAGGGTAGTTCTATTTTTAATTTTTTGATTTTCCACAGTTGGGAAAAGTTACCTGTCGCAATTTGCACTCTTACCAATAGTGCACAGGGGTTCCTTTATCTCCACATCCAAAAGTTGTACACACACATACACACACACACACACACACACACCCCACAATGGAATATTATTCATCCATGAGAGAGAAGGAGGTCCTGCCATTCGCAACAATGGCATTGTGCTAGGTGTAATTAGAGAAAGACAAACACTATATGATATTACTGATATGTGGAATCTAAAAAAGCCAAACTCAGGTCATGATCTCACAGTCTGTGGGTTCGAGCCCTGCATTGGGCTCTGGGCTGACAGCTCAGAGCCTGGAGCCTGCTTCCGATTCTGGGTCTCCCTCTCTCTGTGCCCCTCCCCCACTTGCTCTCTGTCTTTCTCTCTCTCCCTCTCCCTCTGCCTCTCCCCACACACTCACTCTCAAAATAAATAAATGAACATTAAAAAAAATAAAAATAAAAAAGCCAAACTCCTAAAAGCAGAGAGCAGAGAGGCTGGGGGTGGGGGAATTGGGGAGATGTCAATTAAGGAGACACATTTGGAACTAGTAGATAAGTCCTCTTAAAGGACTTCACAAACTTCAAAGTTGCTAAAAGACAAGATCTTAATTGTTCCCATCGCAAAAAAGAAATGATAATTACGTCACCTTGTAGAGGTGTCGCTTAACTCTGTGGTGGCCATCATATTGCAAAATATAAACGTATCAGATCGACACACGGCACATCTTAGATTCATATAAAGATAATTTTAAAATTAAATAAACAAGATTCCTGGGTGATTTGAGAAATGCTGTCCTGGTCCAACGCCCTCATCTGCATTGGCTGCGGAGGAAAGTGAGGATCAGAGAGGGGCACGGTTTGTCCCAGGTCACACAGCCCGTCGGGAGCAGAGCCTAGACGAGGACCCAGGCTTCCTCGCTGCTAGTCCTTCCCATGTTCCTATGGCTCTATGTCTCCAGCACACGCTGCTCCCTCCTCCTGGACTGCCCTCTGCTCTCTCCTCTGCAAAACCTCAGTGTGACCGGCAGGACGCGGCAGGATGCTACCTTTCTAAGAAGCCTTCCTCGGTGGCCCGCAGACACTCCCTTGGGGGCAGAGCATGGGTCACTGTGTATTTTTAGCGCCGTCTTTTGCAGCCGAGTCTCCCCACAAAAGGCCCGTACAGACTTTGGAAAAGAATTCAAAGCTTTCCACAAGAGAAAGGCATTTGCTACAGATCAGCAAATGCGGGAGAAATGCTCAGGGTGGTAATGGTGCCCATCAGGGCCCAGGCAGGAAAAAAGAGTCCGACTCAGATGGTTCTCGGGATTTGAATTAAGGGGCTATTTACAGAGGTAAGGGACAGGCTTAAGGACACCGGCAAAAGATGCTGAGGCCCCCAGGAACTAGCATCCCTGGACCCTGGCTTAAAGCAGCAAAGAAAGGGGTCCGGTGTCCAAGCCCAGGGAGGGCTAGAGCCACTTTCGGGTGGAAGAGACACGGCCACTGTCAGACTGAGCTCCAAAGCAAAGGGCGAGCGGACAAGTGCCCTATTCCCTCTCTCTTCCAGACCTCTGACTTCCTGCCATACCGCCCTTTGGCTGAGCCCAGCTACAAATGAGGAAACTGAGTCACAGAGTGCCCAAGGTCACGCAGGGGGCAAGTCAGGATTCAACCCAGGCCGTCTGGAGCCAGAGTCCACACCCCTAACCATTATGCTGCTTCCTGCTTCCTGTTCGTTCCCTCTTTCAACAATGACCCGCTATGTGCTGCTCAGTCTCCAGGCACCGCGATTTCCAAATGCTGGGTTTTCCAAACTCTGTCAACCTGTCCTTATGAGAAGGGAGGGCGCTCTCACGGCTGTGGGACTTGGCAGTGGCAGGAGCTCAGTGGCACCCATCACTGTCACGGAAGCGGATGGACAGCCTGGGAGAAGAAAGGCCCGGGGATCTGAGCAGTGTTGGAATCACGCTGGCCCCAGGAGCCTCTGATGGGTTCTGGGTCACCAGCAGGGACCTTGAGCGGGGGGTGGGAACCCATGGGGGTGGAGGCCTGGCCCGGGACCGTGGGGCATGTGGCTGGCTGGGCAGGTCTAAGGTCCAAGGGTCACTGCTGTGGGAATTCCCACTTCTGCAGACGGCCCCCAGCCCGGGACATCCTCAGACTCCTGCCATAGAAGGAGTGACACCTGTGTCCCCAGGAGGTCCCCACTCTCCAGACTGTCCCCCCCTACTCCACATGGGAGTCACCCGTTCTGTCCCCGTCCTTTTACAGAGGCAAACTGATGCACCAGGAGGACACGGACTTCAGGCTTGTTGTGGGTCACGCCAGGCAGGAGCTGAGCCACGTCAGACCCCGGGTTCCCAGCTCCCGGCCCAGGACCCCTCCCCACCACCACGGGCTGAGTCCCGGAAGCAGGGCCCCCTGGCACGTCGGGGCGCCCTTGCCGGCAGGCTGCTTGCTTCTTCGCTCTCTGCTCAGCCTCAACTGGCTCTTCCAGAGCCTGGCCCTCTCTCATCCTTGGGGGCTCAGCTCCACACGTCACCTCAGAGAAGCCTTCCTTGACCATCGTATTGGAATGGCGCCCACAGATCTGGGTTCGAACCCCCGGCGGCTGACTGTGGCCAAAATCACCTCACCTCTCTGAGACTCGGATCTTTCCACTGAAGTAAGACTGAGACACCCGCGTTAGAGGGCCGACAGGTGCACACGACCCGCACGGTGTCCCGCACAAGGCAGGAGCTCGCAGCCTCTCGTCCCTGCCCCGCCCCGCCCCAGGCTGCAGGGCTCAGGGATTCGGAAGCCTCGGCCCTGCCCTCAGGAGCACCCAGGCTGGGGCACAGGGGACAGAGGAGCCGAGAGGCCTGGGCTGGAGGCTTCCCCTGTGCTCATCGCAGGAAATTCTGATCCGAACCCCGATGCCAGTGCCTTTTATGACCCATTGGGAAGAAACTGTTCCTCCCACCACATTCGATCTGTTGAGGCGGTCACAGAGACCCGCCCAGGGTCAAGGGGAGGATATAGAGACTCCACGTTTTGATGGCGTGTATAAAAGAATTTGTGGACGTATTTTTAAAGGACCACAATTACCAAGAAGCAGAGAGTGGTTAATGCTATGAGGGAGGAGGTGCAGATATTCTGGGACCTCAGAGGAGGACCTGTCTCTAATCCAGGGAAACGTGGGGGTGATCAGGGAAGGCTTCCTGGAAGTGGAGGCAGAACAAAACTCACAAATATAGGATCCGTGGGGTGGGGGCAGGGGGAGGATCCTTATGTACCAAGCACAATCCCTACTATAAACTTTGTTCTCCAAAATGAAATGTTATGATCTTTACTTACTGCGGATACAATGTATCCCCAAGACAGTAAAAATTTTGAATATCCACAAACAAAAAGATTCTCAAAACACGCAAAATCCTGCCCACCCAAACAGAGACAATTCCTCAAAACTCCTTGCTAAACATTTTCCAGACCGGCAAACGTGGGAACAGAACCTCACTCTGTGGTGTCATTGGAAACTGTCCCTCCTGAGCATCTTTCTGCATCAAGAAATAAACATACGGAATCAAGAAATACATGTATGATACATTCAAGGGAGGCATTACTTTCAATGTATGATAACTAATTTGGCCAATCCCCTTTTGTTGGACACTCCGGATTGGGTCCACTGCTCCCTTGCCTGTTTCATGCCGCACAGCAATGAGCGTTTTGTTGCGGTGACATATTTCACGCTGACTTTGATTATGTACTTACGTTCCGGAGGTGGCACTGCGGGTTACCGGGAATGCAAGTGTTTAGAGATTTGCCAAGTTGCCTTCCAGGAAATTTTACCACCAGCAAGCTTTGAGAAAGCCCATTTTTCCATGGGGGCGTGGGGGAAAAATTTCTTCATACTCAACCCTGTTTATTTAAAATGAGAGGAAAGAATTTGGGTGGTGCCCGACCTGGCTCGGACTCCCAGCTCCGCTACCTGTCAGGTGTGTGAACTTGAGGGACGGACGTGGCCTCTCTGAGCCTCGGTTTCCTAGTCTTTAACATCGGGCCTTCCTAGCAATGCATGTGGGGTCTTTTTGCGGGAAGGGTGGACGGAGATTGTCACCCAGGGTCAGGCCAACCCAACCTCTGACCCGGGACAGCAGCAACCACCTTCTAAGCATGACCCATGACCCCAGCAATGTTGCAAGCCAGTTCCAGTCTCTGTACCTCCCATTCCCGTTGCCCCGAACCGGATCCCAGGAACCCGCCCCCACTCGGGAGCCACCCCTGCCCCAGCCCTCCTGCTATATGGGAGCCGGACCCGGCCTGGGCCACTCCACTGGGAATCCAGGATGAGGGCCTTGGCCGGGGCCCTGCCCTCTCTACTGCTGAGGTTGCTGCTTACATCCTCCCCTGAGGCCCTGGGTGCCAACCCCGGCCTGGTCGCCAGGATCACTGACAAGGGACTAGAGTACGGTAAGAAGCTGCTGCTGTTGGCTGGACTGGGGACCCGCTGGGCACCAGGCTGCTCTGGGAACAGTGGAGGACACCAACGGGGTGCTCTCCCTCGGGGCGGCGAGCCGAGGTCAGGCCTTGTCACCCTCCTGCTGTGCCACTCGGGCACGTTATTTGTCCGAGCCAGGGGTCTCCCCACTGGCCAACAGGGATAAGGATTTAGAGCAAGCAGTTGATTTGGGGGAGGATGCCAGGAAACAGCACAGGAGAGTGGGAACATGAGATGAGAAAGGGAAGGCAGCCGGGGGACAGGAGAGGTGTGTAAGGACAGGAGAGGTGACTGGGACGAGTCCCCTGGAAAGTTCTTGGTAGAGCTTGGAAACCGCTGTCTTAAATCCAGAAGTCAGAATGGCGGTTGCCTCCAGAGAAAGACAGTGACCCGGAGGGGACGGGAGGGAGCCCGCCGGGTGCTGGGAATGTGCTCTGGGTGGCGGTTACACGCGTATACGAACATTTAAGAATCACCCGGCAATGCCTTGTATCTATGTCATAGCTCACTCTTAAAAGAATGAGAAGTAGGACTGCTTTGCTGAAGCCAAGCGTCAAAATTAACCCATCCAAGGGCCAGGGTGCTGAGGTATTTATACACCAGTCCCCCCAGTCACCGCACGGCTGTCCTCACATTCATGGAGCCTCAATTGCCTTTTCTGTTAAATGGGGTGACAATGTTCCCTCAGGCAGGGCTGTTGGGAGACGAGAAAAGGAAATCAGGGAAGGCTTCTTGGGGGAGGTTAGGGGGGGCACAAAAGGTGAGTGGGAATTAACCAGGGACGAGGGGTAGCGTTCTGGCAGAAGGCCTGGCACACGCACTCACTAGAGACAGGAGTGCAGCTGGAAAAAGGGAAGACCACTGGTCCTCTGTGCACACATGCCGTCCTTGGGGACAGAACCCTGGGTCCCTCATGTACCTGAACAAAGGGGCCTAGTAAATGCTGTGTGTTTTGAAACCCTAAGTCAGGCAAAATTTGCCTTTGGTTCCTTTCCGCTGTGTGAATGTATCGTGTTTACTTAAGCCAATCGTCTAGAGTTGGACATTTTGGTCCTTTCCATATTTTTATAACATAAACCCTACTTTGCTGCTCCGGGGCCTTTCCTGAGCACCTGCTATGTGCACACACCCCAAGCTAGGAGTGCTTGTTATCTGCCCCCGGCCCCTCTTTGCTCTGCAAGGATCTCCTGTAATCCTCATGCCAGCTCCGAGAAGAGAGTTCTGTTACCATTGCCGTGGAGAAAGTGAAGGCTGAAGGCTTGCTCAAGGTCAGCCTGCTAGAAAGACATCAATGCTGGGATTCCGTCCCTAAGTCTTTACATCTAGCACAGGCTAGATGCCGGGAAGGACAGGACAGAGGACCACCCACCCACACCCACAGCACTCCTCCCTGGGTGGGGTTGCTGACAAAGACACTGTTTCCTCACCCATCAGCTGGGCACCGACGTAACAGCACCACGTGAAATGGGGTGATGCTCCTGTTTCCTGAAGTCACGTGGTACGCAACAGGGGCTCAAGGTTCCGTAACTGTCATTATACTTACAAGGAAGTCGGCCTGTCTCCCTAGAGCAGGTGGGAGCCACTGAAGGGATTAGAGGGGAGGCAGGCAGGCAGGCCAGGCTGACTCATAGCATTTTCCTGTCCACAGTGGCCCACGAGGGATTGGTGACCCTGCGGGAGGAACTGCTCAGAATCACGCTGCCTGACTTCACCGGGGACTTCAAGATCAAGCCCTTTGGCCGTGGGCACTACGAGTTCCATAGGTGGGGCCTTCCTTCTGCCGGGGCCCTGAGAGGGTAGGGAGGGGTGGGGGTCAGCAGGGGAAGGAGAACCCCAGGACCTCCCTGGGGCAGCAGTGGGAGAGTTCATTGCAGCATTCAGAGAGAGGTCCTGGGGAGGAGTTGGGTTCCCCCATTCTATCATTCATCCAATAAATATCAAAGAAGACCCACCAGCTGTGTGACCTGAGCCTCAGTTCCCTTATCTATAAAATGGGGATGACACTGTGATAATCTAGGCTCCAGTCTGGCCCCTGGATGTAGTCTGGAAGGGAAGATAGACCTTAAACTTTAAAGACATTAGCCCAGCTCTTAGAGCTGAGGGTTGTACATCCGGGGGAGTCAAGGAAGGCTTCCCAGAGGAGCCGGCATTGGAGCTGAGCCTTCAGACGATCGTTAGACATGAGCAGCTGATGCCAAAAAAGGGCATGAGATGCTTGTTGAGGCACAGCCAATGGAGGAGGGCAATCCAGTCACAGCTCATCACCCCCTCCCTGCCCGCTACCACTGATGGCTTCATTCTTTCTTTCTTTTATTCAGTCCATCAGCAAACATTTATTGAGCACCTACTATGTGCCGGGCAAATAAAATGAAACGACCATTGTTTTCCCACTGACGGCCCCACGATATGTGTCGTCTTGGTTTGCTTCTCCCAGCACTCTGTGTCTTTTCTCGAGGCTGGCCCCAGCCTTCCCTGGATCCGATCCCTCAACCCGGATCTGTCAAGGGAGCTGCAAAACGCAAAGGGGCGTGCCTGTGGGCCCAATTCCAGATCCTACCCAGGACCACGAGATTCATGGGCTCTGATCCCAGCTGCGTGACTTCGGGCAAGTGCGGCCCTTTCAAGAGGTTCTATTTCCCCCTCTGTAACAAGGGAACGAGGACAGTGCTGTCCCCTTTGAGAGGCCTAAGTGACATAAGGGATGGAACGCGCTTAGCATGGCCGCACAGTCAGGGGGAGCCACACGCCTGCCCGAAGCAGGCTCTGCCCGCCAAGTCCCCGTGGGGTGGGGGTAGGGGGTGGTGGAGGTCGGAGCAAGAGCCCTGCTGAGGAGGGACCCAAGCTGGGGCTGACGTGGCACTCCATGCCTCTCTCTCCTCAGCCTGCAGATCCACAGCTGTGAGCTGCCTGGCTCCACTCTGACACCCCTTCCCGGCCAGGGCCTGAGTTTCACCATCTCTGACTCCTTCATCAGAGTCCAGAGCGAATGGAAGGTGCGCAAATCTTTCGTGTAAGTAGACTCTGCTCCCAGGCTCTTGGGACGTTGGCCTTGGTCTTTCTCCCATCCTTCTTGGGCCCAAGGTATTCCCGGCTCATCAGAAAGGATGATGAAAGGAGCCCACAGGGGCCTGAGCCCTGGCTCTTGGTTAAGACTTAAGCTTTCCTGGTGGGGTTATGGGTGAGCTGAATGAGAGAATGCTGTTTCTTTTCGGTTTGCTTTCCCCAGGAGCAGACCCCAAGGCAAGAATTCAAGTGCAAGTACTTTACCTGGGAAATGACCGAAGGAAGCGGTCCACGGGGGTGGAGAAGGGAGGCAGGGAGGGAAGGAAGTCAGCCTGGCAGCTGATGGGAGTTCAGCCCTCCTGGGGACTTCTGGAAGCCATGCAGGCAGAGCAAACCTCTGAGTTACCCCAACTCAGCCATTACGACCCCTTCTTCCTTATTTGCTGTTGGTCAAGGGCAGCTCCCAGGGGCACAAATCTCTGGCTCTTTGAACTGTTCTCCGACCTCCAAGGTCCTTGGATGGAAGGTGGATGAGTCTACTTGGGCTGCTGTAATGAAATAGCACAGACTAGGTGCTTAAACAACCCTTCCGGAGGCCGGAAGTCCAAGATCAAGGTGTCAGCAGGCCTACTTTCTCCCGGGGCCTCTCTCCTTAGCTTGCAGACGGTGACCCTCTGGCTGTGTCCTCACATGGTGGTCCCTCTGTGTGCAGGCACCCCGGGTGTCCCTCTGTGTCCTCTTTTCAGTGTGTGCTTTTCCTATGAGCGCACCAGTCACATCGGATTCGGGCCCACCCTAATGGCCTCATTTTTTTTTTTTAAGTTTATTTTTTTAAGTAATCTCCACACCCAACATGGGGCTGGAAGTCACAACCCTTAGATCAAGAGCTGCACGCTCCATGGACTGAATCAGTCAAGCATCCCCCTAATGGCTTCATTTTAATATCATCACCTCTTCAAAGGCTCTGTCTCAAATGTAGTCACATTCCGAGGTCCTGGGATTCAAGCGTTCAACATTTGAATTTGGGGTGGGGACACACAATTCAGCCCATACACGTGTCTTTCCAGAGTACCTGAAAAACAGCCAAGGGCGCCTGGGTAGTTCTGTCGGTTGGGCATCTGACTCTTGGTTTTGACTCAGCTCATGATCTCACAGTTTCGTGAGTTCGAGCCCCGCACCGGGCTCTGCGCTGGCCAGGAGGCTGCTTGGGATTCTCTGTCTCCCTCTCTCTCCGCCCCACCCCCACTCGCACTGTCTCTGTCTCTCAAAATAAATAAGTAAACTTTTAAAAAAGAAGAAGAAGAAAAGAAAAGCGGCTGGTACCAGTTGAGATCTGCTGTAAGTGTGAAACACCAGATTTGAGGATTCGGTACAAGAAAGAACATAAGAAATCCCATGAATGATTTTTATGTTGTTATATGTTGAAATGGTAATATATGCTGTTAAAATTAATTTTACCTCTTTCATTTTGCCTTTTTTTTAAATGTGGCTACTAGAAATGTTTTGATTACCTACGGGACTCACATTACATTTCTATTGGGCAGCGGGGCTTTAGAAAGACGCTCCGTCGACAAGTCACATTTCTTCACTTCCATGAAAGGAATCGAGCCGTGCTCTTCTGTCCTGGCTTTGTTCAGTTAAAGATCTCAAAGATCTTTCTGTATGAGCATATGAAAATCTACCCATTCTTTTTTTTTTTTTTTACCTTTTTTAATGTAATATTTTTTGAGGTGAAATTCACATAGCATACAAGTAACCATTTTAAAGTGAACAATCCAGTGACATTTGGTACATTCACAACGTTGTGCCACCACCACCTCCATCTAGTTCCAGAACGTTTTCATCCCCCCACGAGATAAACTCCAGACCCATTAAGCAGTCACGGCCCATTGCCTCCTCCCCCAGCCCCAGGCAACCACCAATCTGAACTAGATCTCTATGGTTTGCCTACTGGGGACATTTCATACAATTGGAATGATATCGACATGGGACATTTTGTATCTGGCATATATTATCATCATGTTTTTGAGGTTTGTCCACAACATAGCATGCGTCAGTGCTTTATTCCTTTTTTAAAATGTTTTTAATGTTTTTTTATACTTTTGAGAGAGAGAGAGATAGCACACGAGGTGGAGGGGCAGAGAGAGAGGGAGACACAGAACCCGAAGCAGGCTCCAGGCTCTGAGCTGTCAGCACAGAGCCTGACACGGGGCTCCAACCCACGGACCGCGAGACCGTGATCTGAGCCGAAGTTGGACGCTCAACCGACTGAGCCCCCCAGGCGTCCCAGTGCTTTCTTCCTTTTTATTGATGAGTACTATTTCATTGTATAGAGAGACCACATTAGCCCTCATTCTTTTTAAAGGACGCATGGCATAGATGCCCACGGCTTGTTGAACCTGTGCCCCACCAGTTGACATTTAGATTATTCATCACCTTCTGCTATTACCCATGATGTTTCTGTGAGCTGCCCCACGCATGTAACTTGGCAGGAAGAGCCACAGAGTAAAGTTCTAGAAACAAAATCTCTAGGCCAAAGATGGCGTGTGTTAGGATGGATGCCACCAGTCTATATTCCAGATATGCTCTCCCAACCACGGTGTCTGCGACTTCTGTTTACCCGTTACCTTCACAAGCTTCAAAAACGTTCACCAATCTGATAGGTAAAAACTGGCATCATTTTATTTTCATTTTTAATAACTTTTCATATGCTTATTTGCAATTGAACTTCCTGTTTGATATCTTTGATCCCTTTTTTCTTCTCTTGGATTGTTTTGTCCTTTCCTTATTAATTTGTATAAGCCTGTTCTTCGCGTATTAAGGAAATTAGCTCATATGTTACGGAAATTAGCTCTTCGGCTGGCTCACCATGCGATTTTTTTTTTTTTTTACTTTGAATACGGAAGGTTTTTTTTGTTCACTGAAGTTTTAATTTTCTATGCTGGCCAGTTTATTAACCATTTCCTTTATGGCTTTTGAGACTTGGATCCTACCTAGAAAGGTTTTTGCCCACTCCTTCCCATAAATAACTAGACCCAGTCTTTCTTCCTGATCATTTGTGGTCTTATTTGTAATAAATCTTTACTTTGTAATAATTTTTGTAATTAGAGTTTTGATCCAGCTCCATTTATTTTGGGGTAAGAATTGAGCTTCCTGGGGCGCCTCGGTGGCCCAGTCGGTTGAGCGTCCGACTTCAGCCAGGTCACGATCTCACGGTCCGTGAGTTCGAGCCCCGCGTCGGGCTCTGGGCTGATGGCTCAGAGCCTGGAGCCTGTTTCGGATTCTGTGTCTCCCTCTCTCTCTGCCCCTCCCCCGTTCATGCTCTGTCTCTCTCTGTCCCAAAAATAAATAAACGTTGAAAAAAAAATTAAAAAAAAAAAAAAAGAATTGAGCTTCCTATTTTCCCCCCAGATGGTGGCTGATCTTAGTCTAGGAATCCATGACTGCTTCTCTCATTTCCTCCAGGAAACTACACGGCTCCCTTGATGTGGAGGTCAAGGGCATTACCATTTCAGTCAACCTTCTCTTGGGCAGAGAGCTCTCTGGGAGGCCCACCGTCAGTGCCACCAGCTGCAGCAGCCACATTCAAGATGTGGAGGTGGACGTGTCGGGAGATTTGGGGTAGGTCACCATCGGGACCCTGGCCAACTTGATCCCTGGGTGCAGCCCGAGATCCACCCAGCCCGAAGCCTGGCTTCTGATAAGCATAAGTGTCCAGACATCATGCACAGGCACATCACGGGCACTTAGAGGTCATTCCTTGGAGGACCCTGCTGAGATGAACAGAGGTAGTTTCAAGCCAGGAATGCTGGTGGGGACCACCATCAAGGGAGTGAAATCTGATTATTGGAAGAACACAAGGGCCTTTGGCCAAAGGAGAGGGTGCGGACAATATACAAGTGCTTGAGTACATCTCTTTGAGTCTCAGTTTCCTTGTTTAGAAATATATGGATTCTCAAGCCTCTCCTCCAAATCTACTGAACCTGATCGGGGTGCAGCAGGGGGCTGGGAGACCAGATGCGCTGAATCAGTGAACGTACTGGGAGTTGGGGACTCTGGATTTCCATCCTGTCCAGAATTCTGTCACACAGCAGGGCACCGAGACGGGTTGAGAGGGCTCCGTTGGAGACCGGCCTGGCCCCTCTGCTGCCTCACTGCCCCTGCATTCGGCGGAACACAGCTGACCATCCTTTGTGCTCCTCTCCCCAGGTGGCTGTTGAACCTCTTCGACAACCAGATTGAGTCCAAGTTACGCAAAGCGTTGGAAAACAAGGTAGGAATGTCCACGCGGCTGGTATCCCGCCGTGCCATGCAAGGGTGAGGTGTAATTCCTCACGGAGTTCTGGTCCTAGATGGTCAGGAGGGCTGGCCCAGACATACTTAGGCCCAAGGCCCAGAAAGGACAAATCACTTGGAGCCAGTGCGCAGTCAGGCTGGGGCAAAATGTGGGTCTCTGGACTCCAAGTGGGTGTGGTCAGGCAGAGAATGGTAAGAAGTTCAGCCAATGGTAAAACAGCAGGGACCGAACAGAGACTCCTCCCCTTCTCTCTGCTTGACCTTGCTCAGGGCGTGCTCCCCTCCCCACCCTCACTGCCCTGCACTCCATAAGGCCAAAAAGGAAATTAACACTTAGGTGCCTGCAGACAGCAGGCAGGAAACTTGGGGAACGTGAGAACCGGGTGTTCACGAGCCCCTGCCTTGGACGGGAAGGCAGCCACAGAGTGTCGGTTTTTCCCATTAAAAAAAAAAAAAAAATTACGTGAAATCTCCAAATTTTGAAACCTCTGGCTAAAACAAAGAGGTTTCGGGGCGCCTGGGTGGCGCAGTCGGTTAAGCGTCCGACTTCAGCCAGGTCACGATCTCGCGGTCTGTGAGTTCGAGCCCCGCGTCAGGCTCTGGGCTGATGGCTCAGAGCCTGGAGCCTGTTTCCGATTCTGTGTCTCCCCCTCTCTCTGCCCCTCCCCCATTCATGCTCTGTCTCTCTCTGTCCCAAAAATAAATAAACGTTGAAAAAAAAAAGGTTTCACGTTAAACACTCATTTCATCCCCAAAATTCCTGAGGCATTATGAATGTGGAGCTGAGTCTGTAGCAACGATTGTGCTTGAGAAGGGAGAACGTAATGAGGGAGGAAAGAAGAAAACAGATACACACACACACACACACACACACTCACACTCGGTCCAACGTCTGGTCTTGTTTCATAAGTTTATTTATTTATTTTGAAAGAAGGAGAGCACAGGAGGGGCAGAGAGAGAGAGGGACAGAGAGAATCCTAGGCAGGTTCTGCATTGTCAGTGCGGAGCCCGATGCGACGCTCGAACCCACGAACTATGAGATCATGCCCTGAGCCGAAATCAAGAGTTGGCCATTTAACCAACTGAGCCATCCAGGTGCCCCTGGTCTTGTTTTGAGTGCCCCCTGGTGGTTGAAGCGGGAATAGCAGACAGACCCCACAGATGGGAATGGCAAACTGGATTCTGTTCCTTTCCTTTTTCTGGAGTCCTGGGGTGTAGGTGAGCTGGGGACATATGCTAACCTCCTTCTTGCGCGCCCCATTACCACGATGCCATGGCTTTCTGAATAGGGCACAGTATTCTTCCGCAGCGTGGGTGCAAATAATGACTAGTAATATTATATAATATAGTAATATATTACAAGTAGCGTTGATATAATAATTGTCATGGTAATTTATTAATTATTGTTTTGACCAGTTAATATAATGTGAACCGAATATATCACTGTATAATTATTCTTTTTTTAAATTTTTTTAAACATTTATTCATTTTTGAGAGAGGGCAAGACAGAGACAGAGCATGAGTGGGGGAGGGGCAGAGACAGAGGGAGACACAGAATCCGAAGCAGGATCCAGGCTCCAAGCTGTCAGCACAGAGCCCGACGCGGGGCTCGAACTCACAGACTGTGAGATCATGACCTGAGCTGAAGACGCTTAACTGACTGAGCCACACAGGCGCCCCTAATTATTCTTATTTATAGCAATGGCAGCTATTTATTGAGCCTGTGGTTTGGCCAGAAGTAGTGTGCTAAGCACTGAACTATTGATATGCCATTGAGTCTCAACCACAACCTTTGAAGAAGGTGCTGTTTTCTACATTTGATAGAAGAGGCTCTGAGAGGTAGAATAACTTGCCCGGTGGTCACCTTGCTAGTGAGGAGGTAGGTTGGGTTTCGAACTTCCTAGAACATGGAGCATCTTGTACCAAAGGCCTCACAGGGGCTGGGTGTCTCGTGAAAGATGGAGATCTCACCTGACCCCTGACCTTTATGGGTCTTCAGAAATCTCCTTCTTGCAGGAAAACTAAAAGCCTTTCAAATTCCTCACTCAGGAAGGGATATGGTATCTGACCAACAGCGTTAAGAATAAGCACTTACTGGGGCGCCCGGGTGGCTCAGTCGGTTAAGCGGCCGACTTCGGCTCAGGTCACGATCTCGCGGTCCATGAGTTCGAGCCCCGCGTCGGGCCCTGTGCTGACGACTCAGAGCCTGGAGCCTGCTTCGGATTCTGTGTCTCCCTCTCTCTGACCCTCCCCCATTCATGCTCTGTCTCTCTCTGTCTCAAAATTAAATAAACGCTAAAAAAAAAAATTAACAACAACAACAAAAAAAGAATAAGCACTTTCTACATGTTTGCTCTCTGGGCCGTATATACGCACTGTCTCATTCCCTGGTCCCCCCAAAATCCCTGGGAAACAGGGATTGGCCTTGTCACTGGATCCTGTGTGTGAGGACTCGAAAGCAGGGAAAGATTCTTCAAAGGTCACACAGCCAGCGGGGGGACCGAAGAGGATTTGAACCCAGGTTTGCTCAGCTCACATACTACACCCTTACCCCGCCTCCCTGGGAGGCCCTACTACAGGTCTGGGCCTGAGGGCCCAAGGGCCTTCGCTCCCCCCATTGTGCAGGTCCCCTCCGGGGGGTGGGGCATCCAGGGGGGCCTTTAGGAAGATGGGCCTTTGTCTGAAGGAAAAACAAGAAGGGGACAGGCTCCAGTGAGGCCAGCAGCGTTTCCTTGTTCCCGTGAAATCAACCATGACTATTGTTCACCACACCTTTCTTTGCTTTTTGGCAGCAACCTGATGCCAAGCTCCTCTCCCCAAACTGAGCCAGCTACAAAGGGAGGCTACGATCTCACCTCTTGCCTGCCCTGCCCCCAGCGTAGTTCCTTCCCCACAACCTTGTGCCTGATTTACGTCTGCTCACCCTTTAGCCTGCCCTTAAAATGTCACCTCTTGAAGGAAGGCACCTGCAACCCCCACACAAGGCCAGGGCCCCACCCCATGCTCTCAGAGCCCACCCCGCCGCCATGTTCCTCTCCTTCCTACATGCGTGGATCCTTCTTTTTTTTTTTTTAATTTTTTTTTTAACGTTTATTTATCTTTGAGACAGAGAGAGACAGAGCATGAACGGGGGAGGGTCAGAGAGAGGGAGACACAGAATCCGAAACAGGCTCCGGGCTCCGAGCTGTCAGCACAGAGCTCGCTTCGGATCCTCTGTCCTCCTCTCTCTCTGCCTCTCCCCCGCTCACGTTTTCTCCCTCTCAAAACACTGAGTAAAACATTAAAACAAACAAACAAAATGAAAATAGTCTCTTGATTGATTGACAATGAACTTCGTCTTTCTTGCATAAAACATTGATCTGCCCCAAGTTCCGGCTCAGATTTCTCTAACCACAATGAGAATTCGAAGACCTTTGCAAAGCAATCCCAGTGCAGAATCCTTCTAGATTTTTATGACTTTTTTTCCTCCTAAGCTTTTTCCTGTTCACACCAAGAACGTCTCTTGGTTCTCTCAGCATTTTCTTTAAGCAGCTCACCTTTCCAAGGCATTTATCTTTGGATTTCTCTGCCACATTTCGTGGGTTTACATAATAAGTAATTTGAGCGATTACAAGAGCACGTACGGCAAACTGGTTTGGGAACATACATTCCCGACGGTCTAGTTCTGCTATTCAATTCTAAATTCTGGGAGGCCAACACCTCCCAAAGGAAAGTATCTTTCGCCCTAGTATTTCAGGAAGTGCCTCCGGCCGACGTCCCCCCACCAGGCTGGGTCACGGACCACCCAGCTCAGATGTCCAACCCCGGGCACTACTTTGAAAGATCCAGTTGGACCCTATTGAGGTCCACACGGGACCTACATGTTTTTGATCGTTTCTGTTTCCTGACGCATGGCACATGGTAAGCACTGATACATTTTTGTAGAATCGTTGGTCAGTGAGCAAATACGTGAAAGGCCGTGACTAAAGCGATTAGCACGATGGCAGACCAAAGCCGGGGGACCCGCTCAGGCTTCTCCTCCCGTGTTTTGCAGATTTGCGAAAGGATCCAGAAATCGGTGGCCTCTGACCTACAGCCGTATCTCCAAAATCTGCCAGGTAGGCCATCCCACCCGTCCCTGGGATACTCGCGCAGATACATACCTCATAAAACATTAAACGGGACAGAAACGTGGAAAGTAATCATTCTAAGTCCCCTTTTCTCCCCCAGTTTTCTCCCAAGAGGTAACCTCTGTTTAGGTTTTGTATATGCAAATTTTCTTTTGTATATGCAAATATAAATATACACATGCAGGGGCGCCTGCGTGGCTCAGTTGGTTGAGTGTCTGACTCTGGATTTCGGCTTAGGTCATGATCTCAGGGCCATGGGATTGAGCTCCGCATCGGGCTCTGTGCTGAGGGCGGAGCCTGCTTGGGATTCTCTCCTTCTGCCCCTCCCCCGTGCGCACGCGTGTGCGCGCGCGTGTGTGTGTGTGTGTGCGTGTGCGCGCGTGTGTGTGTGTGTAACCCTGGAACCCATTCGGGCCCCAGGCTGAGCATACTACCCTCTTCATGGCTAATCCACCAGTGGGACAATAGAACCATGCCATCTCTTTCTTGGAGAAGCAGCTCTTTGCTGTGGGGCTGGGCTGGGTAGAAGGTCTGGAGGCAGAGGGGCAGGGAGCCATGAAGAAAGTTACAAGGGTGTGGGTCAATCAGGTCCCCCATCACCTGGCTCCTGATTCCGCCCCTCTCCTGGTTCACAGTCACAACAGAGATCGACAGTTTCGCTGGCATCGATTACAGTTTAACGGAAGCCCCTCGGGCAACAGCCCAAATGCTGGACGTGATGTTTAAGGTGAGAGGCCCAGAGGAGGGGCTGGGCCCCAGGGTGGCATGCCCTCAGGGGCGGCCCTCACGCGGGGCCTCCTGTCTCTCCGGCTTCAGATCTGGCCCCATCTCCCCAGCGGTGCCCACTGTGTTGAGGGCAGGGCGATATGGAGTGATGGGGAGGGTTTCAAGAGCCAGAGTTCCAACAGGCATCTTACAACCCTTAGACCTTGAAACCCACGCTCTTCCCTTCCTTCATCTTGACCACCATGCAGGTGAGGTCAATCAGAACCCGGCTAGGTGGTGTAGACGGTGGTGTAGAGGGTACTATGGGTTAATATGCCAAAGCTGGGGAGCTTGTCATTAAGGGATTCTGGACCCTTAGGAAAACGCCTTTCGTGGTAGTTTCAGGCAGTGACTCTCGCCAGTGCCCCCGCATCAGTCTATGCGAGCGATTGCCTAGCTCAGCTGTCCAGCTCTGAGACGGACTTTGAAAAGTTCAAATGCATCCTGTTTCTCTTTCCAGGGTGAAATTTTTAACCGCGATCGCTATTCCCCAGTCACCTTCCTTGCTCCTGTCATGAGTCTTCCTGAGGACCACAACCGAATGGTCTACTTTGCCATCTCTGATTATGTCTTCAACACAGCCAGTCGGGTTTATCACGAGGCAGGGCACCTGAACTTCTCCATCACAGATGACATGGTGAGGGTGGTGGCAGAATAGCACTCACGAGTGACAGTGTAACCTGTCCTTCTTCCTTCTTTCCTTTCTACCCCATTTACATCAGTGAAATGGGAAGCTGTCGTGAAACAAGATTAAGACAAGGAAATATACAAATTGGCACAATTTCCCTTTTCTCTTTGGCCGCCAGAAAGCTCAAGTCAAAATTCTTTCTCCTTAGAACTGTGAAAGACTGTGGCTTCCTTGTCTGTGTTTTACTTTTGCCCCAGTCTAGACCTGTTGTTCTAATTCATATTTTCTCTCATGCTTGGTTGCGGAGGTTTAAAAAAAAAAAAACTGAAAAAAATTTAGTAAATGAGGCAGGATAATAAATACCCCGATAAATGCATATAATTACATGGAATAGGAAATTAAGACCAAGTTACAAGTAAAGTACAATTAAAGAAAACACTGTGCCCCTAAGTTGATTTTTTTTTAATAAAAAATCTCTCTGGGAGCTTCCTTGTAGCCAAAGTGAAAAAGGTCCGTGATCTAGTGATTCATGGTAGAAAGAAAGGCAAAGTCTTCCCAGGACTTACCTTTAAAACACTTGTCTTAAATGGGACTTTTTGTCAGGAATCTTAAATTTTACCATGGATGACATCTTTAATAATTCTCAAGTTTCTTTAGTATTTCTGGGTCTCAGAAAATTATTTCTCGTCGCTTTTTGTAAAACTGAGGCCTCGTGAACAGCGTCAGGATGATGAGGGAAGCACAGAGTGCGGGCCGGCCTGGAAGGTCCAGCCGGCTCTGATGGTAGATGGGGGCCGTGTGGCGGGTGGAGGGAGTGGCTCTTTGTCTTTTCATTGATTTCTCACACATGCACACAGGCCTTTTACTTCTGTTATCACATTTGAGTAACCCACCCTGCCTGTGGTGCAGTCCGTTTTTTTTAGTGGATCGGATCAGAATAGCTGTGTTTTTTTTTTTTTCAACGTTTATTTATTTTTGGGACAGAGAGAGACAGAGCATGAACGGGGGAGGGGCAGAGAGAGAGGGAGACACAGAATCGGAAACAGGCTCCAGGCTCTGAGCCATCAGCCCAGAGCCCGACGCGGGGCTCGAACTCACGGACCGCGAGATCGTGACCTGGCTGAAGTCGGACGCTTAACCGACTGCGCCACCCAGGCGCCCCAGAACAGCTGTGTTTTATAATAGTTATGCTGGGCCTTGGGCTAGGTGCATTGTTCACACTGTCCCATTTAGCCCTTACAATGACCTGATAAGCAGGGACTACTATTATCCCCATGCTACAGATGAGGAAGTTGAGGCTCAGAGAGGTGAAGGGAATGGCCTGAGACCACACAGTAACAAAGCCGGGAACCGTACCTACTACATCTTTGTGACTGCAGATCGCACCCTCACTCGGGACACCGCATGTCGCCTGTGTCCCAAGGAGAGCGGCGGGGACCCCGGCGACTGTTGCCATAGTAACACAGGCGGTCAAGAAACTACCGTCTTGAACATCTCCCCCCTCCCCCACCACACCTCCTTATTCTTACACCTTCAGCTCCAGCGGGAGGACCCTAAAACCGTGTCTCTTTGCTGCAGGTTCCTTCTGGCTCTACCATCCGCCTGACCACCAAGTCCTTCCGCCCCTTCGCGCCCCGGGTAAGCCTTCTCTCAGCCCTGGGCAGGTGCAGGCCGGGCTCACTAGCCTCCAGGGGTTTCTCTAAAACCTCGGTGCTACTCTCAGCTGACCGAGGCCAGCAGTGAAGCCCCCAGCGGGGGCGGTGCTTCGTTCTGGAGGCTTGGGGGCTTCTCTCCAAAGCCCAAGCGACAGACGCCGGAGCCCCATGTCTCGTGGGACCACAGGTGGCCCGGTCTTTTACCGATGGTATCTGAGAATCCCAAAGAATGCCAACACGTCCTGCCAAATGCACCCTAATTAATAACATCATTAATAATAACATCATTATTAATGACATTAATAATTACAGCGGGCACGTGAGGGACCAGGCACCCTCACAGTAAATAAGAAATTTGTCTATAACCACACTAAATTCTCATAGCTCCACATTCAAAACACATAAAAGGTTCTAGAGTGGAAAATTTTCCCATCTGCTCCTGGCCCCGAACCCCCCCGTGCCCACCCCCAGTATATATCCTTTTTCAACGTTTATTTATTTTGGGGACAGAGAGAGACAGAGCATGAACGGGGGAGGGCAGAGAGAGAGGGAGTCACAGAGTCGGAAACAGGCTCCAGGCTCTGAGCCATCAGCCCAGAGCCCGACGCGGGGCTCGAACTCACGGACCGCGAGATCGTGACCTGGCTGAAGTCGGACGCTTAACCGACTGCGCCACCCAGGCGCCCCAACACAAACAGAAACGTACCACACACGTGATTTTGTACCTTCCTTTTTCGCCTTACTGGCCTGGGAGATCATTCCGTCGAGGTAGATAAGGAGCTTCCTCACTCTTGTTTCCATTGGGTATCCATCCGGTGGACTTCTGTAGCTTAGCCCGTCTCCCCTGAGGGACCCGGGGGTTGTTTGCACTCATCGCTACATCAGTGCTGCAGGGACTATCCTCGCAACTCTGTCATCGTGGGGTTAAACCTCACTGTGCG
This sequence comes from Lynx rufus, assembly GCF_022079265.1. Taxonomy (NCBI): domain Eukaryota; kingdom Metazoa; phylum Chordata; class Mammalia; order Carnivora; family Felidae; genus Lynx; species Lynx rufus. The sequence continues at coordinate 21,391,835 of NW_025814896.1, read as the reverse complement.
TGGCGTCTCATCTAACCCGACAGCAATCCACCTGTCCTCTCCCCCACCTTCCCAGCCCCCCGCAAGACACAGCTCAGACAGTCAGGAGTGTTGAACAGGCCTTGGAGAAGCCTTGCAGGTGGCTGAGGGGGTTATAATGGGAAAGTTTTTAAACTTAAGGTCCTGCAGTGCCTGGGTCGCATCCTTCCATAAGGTGCCCCCCATAGGCTCCTTCTCTCCCTTGAGCTCCAGAACCGCTTATCAGGCTACCAAGTTGTCAGATTTGGAGAGCCCTCGGTGGCTCCAACATCCTTTTAGCCCTAGAAAGAGGAGCAAACTCTTCCCCTCCCACTTCCTGCTTACATCAGCCTCGACGACGTGGCAGATGCAACTCAGCCCAGCTTCTCAGTAAAGCCTTTTACCTCCCCAACCTTCTAAATATCTCCCTTTTACTGTAGGATGCAGGTTTTATATTTGCATAACAAAAAAGGCTCACAGGGACTGTTGTTCTTTCCCCTAAAAAGGAACAAGTCTTGCCCCCCAATTAAATTCCAGTTAAACAGAAAACCGTGAGCACTGGTGAAACTGTGCCATCTAGTCTGGTCATATTTCAAAAACGGAGGGCGGAGGGGGGGGTCTGGTCTCCGCGTGCACAGTTTCCCCGAGTGCAGGGAGGGCCCGAGACGCAATAGGTCCCTCGCCTCACGCCCCAGGAGGGATGGGGCATGAGAAAATTGGCCCGACCTTTCTGGAGGACAGTTTGACAATACCTGTCAAGAGCTTGAAAAATATCCCTGCCCTTTGACTCAGCAATTCCACTTCTAGGAGCGTCTTCCACCCACCTCCCCAAAATAGCCAAAGGTACACACAGGGGTGATCGTTATCATGGCGAAACCTTGGAAACCACCTGCTTTTCACTGTGGTTAGATCGGTTACAGACCCACGCACAATGGACCCAGTACAGCCACAAGATACATGATGCAGACTCCAGATGTCTGATGACAGGAAAGATCTCCAGGTGACCCATTAAGAGAAAGAAGAACAGAGCATTATTTTGTGAAAATAAAATCAATCAAAAAACATTCTCAGCTTTATCTGACTCCCTTTGGGGCGCCCTTGGCAGACTTGCATATTTCCTTCTCTTGGCATAATCTCCTCATTCTGTCCCCCCAGTTAGCCAGACTGTACCCCAACATGAACTTGGAGCTCCAGGGAACAATGGCCTCAGCCCCATTCCTGAACCTCAGCCCTGGGAATCTGTCCTTGACCCCCCAGATGGAGATTGAAGGCTTTGTGCTCCTGCCCAGCTCCGTCAGGGAGCCTGTGTTCAGGCTTGGTGTGGTAAGGTTCAAAGCCTTTGCAAATGCTGTTCCCTTTTTCTGCATGCTCTTCCCCCTACTCACCACCTGGCTAATTCCTTCAGATCTCAAATCTCACTTCCTCAGAGAGACCTTTCTTGATTACCCCTTACCCTTGACCCACCTTAGGCCCCCTGTCATTTTTTTTCCTTAAAACACCCTATTATTATCATTGCATAGCAATTATAAAGATACTTATATAGTTGTTGGCAGGTTTGTTTAATGTATGTGTCTCCCACTAAGTGAGACTGGGCTATTGTTAGAAGGAAGGTGGAGGGGGTTTTTGACCTGTTTACTCTGCATCTATATCTGACCCCTGAAGATGACATTTCCCAGGCGCCCTTGAACCCTGGTTTCAGGCGAGGTCAGCCAATGGAATGTACCATCAAGAGGCTACAGGTGGGAGGAAGGAAGAAGCCAGAATATTTCTTCCTCTTTTGATTCTGGACAGAGACTCAGGCATTGACTATTTCTCCTCGGCGGTGGCTTTCATAACCCTAATTCCTCCTTCGGTCCTTCTAGTCCTGGGGTAGAAGCAGCTTTCTGCCTTTGCTAGTCTCTGAGTCACCCCTCTAACTTTTTTTTTTTTGGCTTCTTGTCAATTGCATCACTTGCATAACCAATTCCCTATATTAAAGTCCCTCTGAGTTAAATATTGAGAGTGGTCTCTCCTTTCTCCTGTCCAAGAGAGAAGGGATTCTGAATCCTTTTGGGTTCCTGCCCACCGGATAGAGAACTTTGCTCTCTTGTTTCAGATCTGAAACTCAACCACACAGATTTCTGGAAGGGTAATTGCTTCTAGATGCTGTATCTGCAGTTTGATATTATTGTTACAATTATCAAATTTGTTGTTTAATGGATTGTACATTTAATACATTGTACATATTGTAAACTAAAACAAAATTTTATCGTTATTATTTTTTATTATTGTCACCACTAGGGCTGATTCTTAGCCCTGAGATAGCTAAAAGCGATCCCTTTAGAGATATCCAGGGACAGGCACCCTACACCTTTTCGCGGTAGTCTGTTCACAGTTTAAACGCGTTCATAGTCAGCAATTTCAAGTAAAAAATGTTCAAGTCCAAGTTCAAACATTTATCGAGTACCTGTGATGAGCCTTCTAGGAGCCTACAGTCTAGTGGACAAGTTCCTGCTTTAACTTGCTCAGCTGTTTGTTTAAAGGAAACAATTGGTACTAATAGGTATCCTTCCCATAGGGGACAACCTTTCTCATATAAAAACCTGTTTTCTTCTACTGGAATTCCCAGGCTACCAATGTGTCTGCCATGTTGACCTTCAACACCAGCAAGATCACTGGGGCCCTGAAGCCAGGAAAGTAAGTCAGCCTCCCGCCCACATGGGGACACTCAACTAGGCTTCGTCCATCTGGACCCTCTAGCTGATTCTCTGTAGCTGGGGATGGGGCTGTGAGCAGAGCCTCCGCTCAACGTTGGGGCCCACGACTGGGGAAGGAAACTTAAATTTTACATGAGTTGTTGCCCCATGGGTCCTGCCTCCATAAACTTCCTTCCCACCTAATCCCCATTACTTCCACATTTCTAAAGAATTTTTGAAAAAAAATTTTTTTAAAAATGGGGCGCCTGGGTGGCTCAGTCGGTTGAGCGCCCAGCTTCGACTCAGGTCACGATCTGTGGTTTGTGCGTTCGAGCCCCACGTCCGACTCTGTGCTGACAGCTCAGAGCCGGGAGCCTGCTTCAGATTCTGTGTGTATGTCTCTCCGCCCCTCCCCTGCTCACACTCCGTCTCTTTCTCTCTCTCTCAAAAATGAATAAACGTTAAAAAAGTAATAGTAAATAAAGAATTAACTAATACTGCTTTTGTTTAGCCTGTGAATTTTAAACATCAGCTCTGTTGACTTTCTAATATCAGATAAAGATTGAGTTCCTCCACACGACCCATCTCCCCTCTGCAAGCCTTCACAATAAGGGGGTATCACAATAAGGGGGTTTTGTTATTTAATCATCTTTTTCAGTCCCATCCTTACCCCATCCTTGGCTCTGTGTCTTCTCAAGCCAGTGCCTCCTTTCTGGGGACCCCCATGGGCATAATGGGCATTATTGAGTGGAAATTCCCATGGGCACAATGACCACATCTCTGAGCCTTCTCGGATTTGTTACAGGGTGCAAGTGGAACTGAAAGAATCTAAAGTTGGAGTATTCAATGTAAGTTCTTATTGTTTTTATTGATGAAATGTTTAAGGTATTAGTTAATTTCATGCATTTACTAAGCAATGCTATGGCACCCATCAGTAGAAAATAGAAGAATTAGGGGCGCCTGGGTGGCTCAGTCGGTTGAGCGTCCGACTTCGGGTCAGGTCACGATCTCGCGGTCCATGAGTTCGAGCCCCGCGTCGGGCTCTGTGCTGACCGCTCAGAGCCTGGAGCCTGTTTCAGATTCTGTGTCTCCCTCTCTCTCTGCCCCTCTCCTGCTCATGCTCTGTCTCTCTCTGTCTCAAAAACAAATAAATAAATAAATAAATAAATAAAAATTTTTAAATATAAAAAAATAAAATAGAAACATTAGAAGAGCTGCTTTCTGCCCTAGAAAAGGGTAGAAGTTCTGGAAGACTTGAAACATAGGGCCAAGGAGCAGTTACATCCCAATACAAGATATCGGGTGCTAGCTCTCATTGGATTAATCTGAATCACGTGGCCGTTCTTTAGACACTCACTGTGGTTAAAAATTGGACAAGGCCGATTGACCAAACAGGGGTTTCATCTGGACTCCTGGGGCCAGGATGTGGGGTCTCAAACCGTACGGACTGAGCCTGGAAAGGAGGGGTCCCCGGGGGAAAATAGGAGCTCTGTTATTAAAACCAGAGGAATGGATTGTGGGGCAGGCTAACCCAAGAGGTGATTCCACAAGGAGGAACAAACAGTGAAATGGATGGCCCCATATTGAAGGAAGAAAGACCGTGGGAACATCAGTATGGGAAGAAGTAATCAGGGAAAAGTCTCTGACAAGAGGGAAGACAGGATGACGGCAGTTCCTCCTCAGGCCAAGCAGGAGATGGATAGACTTTAACTTGCAAACACCATCCCGCCATCACTGGCCCCTCTGGCCAGCCACCCCCTGCCTTCTGCTGCCCAGACCTTCCTTTACGAACTTACCAAGTAGAAACAAGCACATAAACTGTGGGGAGAGATGCTACCCCCAAGGACCCCAAACGATGACCTCTTTCCATAACAAAGGAGGAAGGGAATAATGACACGCTAATATTGCTTCTGTGCGTGGCATGAAAAAGTGTTCCACGAGGTGGGGCGCCTGGGTGATTCAGTCGGTTAAGCGACCAACTCTGGCTCAGGTCATGATCTCATGGTTCACGGGTTGGAGCCCCGCGTCGGGCTCTGTGCTGACAGCTCAGAGCCCGGAGCCTGCTTCTCATTCTGTCTCCCTCGCTCTCTGCTCCTCCCCTGCTCATGCTCTGTTTCTCTCTCTCCCTCTCCCTCTCTCTCAAAAATAAATAAACATTAAAAAAATTAAAAATGTTCTATGAGGTGAACCGTCAAATGTAAAGATTCACAAAAAGTCATCTTACCAGAACAGAGGATGTAGAAAGCAACAATGATAGAATCAGATAAATTCAGGTTCAAATGTGGCCCCTGCTGCTCAGTTTCTGAAAGTCACTTTCATTCTGTGGGTCTCGGTTTTCCTGTCTGTGAAATGGGGGCAGTAATATCAACTCCAAATGGTTATTGTGAAGATTGAATCAGATGTATACGTCATGCTCTGAGCCCTATACCGGGCACATGGTGAATGTTAAAAGTTGGGTTTCATAACTTTCGTTTTGAAATTTTTTCCAAAAAAAAAAATTCATTCAGGAAAACATTCTGTGAAGGAAAAATTAAATTGTAAAAAAAAAAAAAAAAAAAGTAAGAAAATTAATACTAAAGATAAGGCTAAGCCAAACCCTGATGTTCTTTCTGAGGAAGGACAGTTGGGTGTGTAATCTTTCAAATGTTTCTATCCGTCTGCACGCACGTAAATGTGCATCTCAAGATAGTTTTACCTCATAAAATAGTAGCATGATGTAGCCATCTATCTGAAATTTGCTTTTTTTCCGTCTTTTTTGCCATGGCAGCACGTAGAGAATTAGCTGAGCCCAGGCAAAATGGCGCGTGTGGTCACAGTTGTATCTCTCCTGTTCTCCACCAGGTGGAGCTGTTGGAGGCGCTGCTCAACTACCACATTCTCAACACCCTCTACCCTCAGGTCAACGGTAAGAATCACTATGGATTTTTCCAAATCAAGGACAATACTCTTTGGGGGGAAAGGAGCTGGACTTGGAGATGGGAAACAGGGCTCTCCTGCAGGTTGAGTGACCTTGGACTAGTCATTTCTCCTCTGAGCTTCAGCGGCCCGTCTGTGAGATGGGCCTATTGGAGGTGGCCTCATCTCCCTCCAAGGCTCTAGCGAAATTTGGACACTGAGGCAGCTCTTTGGAGCACAGGAAACCTCCTCCTGAGAGAGAAGGAGGGGCCCACAGAAGTGCCCCCTACACCCCGAAATGGCAGGCAAAAGACAGAGGACGAAGTTAATACAGAGGGCACGAGGTGGCCCATCTCTGAATTTCCCAGTCGGTTGCCAACTCCCTAATCAGAAAATAAGGCATAAAGCCCTAAACACTGTTTCCACAAGGACCTGCTTCATTTGGCTGCAACAGAGGGCAGGACAGGGGCGGAGGGCAGAGAGCAGGTGCCCACTAGCTTCTTCGCATGAGCGTGTGCTGCCCCATCCCGGCCACTCCTCCCATACGGCACCGTGGCTGGTATTTCAGGCTCCTATAGCAGCCTGCCTGGGTTGACATTCCAGCTCTGCCAGTTTCTGACCTCGCACAGGTTCCTTGGCCACTCTGTGCCTCAATTTCCTTATCGGTGAAATGGAAATAATAGTCTTATCTACCTCACAATCTTTGGTGATAATTACATGGGAATATACCGTGTATAGAGTTGGCAGAGAGGAACTTACCTTACAATTGTTGTTTATTAACAAATCTCTCTCAATCTTATGCCTCAACCTCCAGAGAAGTTGGCAGAAGGCTTCCCCCTCCCTCTGCTGAAGCGCATTCAGCTCTATGACCCTGTTCTCGAGATCCACAAGGTCAGTGGGCTCAGGTGGACTTTTGAGGATTTGGGGCAGGGGGGTGATTAGTTTTCCAAGTTCAGGGGCCATAGCTCAGTGGGTCGGAGCCAGCCCAGCCTTACAGCTCAGAAGGCCTGGATTGGGGAGGGATGCCCCGGGCATGGCTAGATGCCGTGCAGTGATCGACGTGTCCTTCAGAGGTGGTACCCCTACCGGGGCAAGAGGCATTTGACACGGTCTGTTGCCCCCACTGCCTCCCACCCCCTCCCACCATGGGGAGCTTCAAGACCGGCTCATTTTGAAAACACTGCCATGGCAACAGCCCAGGTTATGAAAGCCATTTGTAAGCTTTGAACATTTCTTCTAAATTCTTAAGTGGAGGGACGTTATTATTAATATAGGTTTGATGTGCTCCCCCTCATAGACCATCACCCCATACTCCCTCCCCCACAGTTACTCGCGGACCGCGAGATCACGACCTGAGCCGAAGTCGGCCGCTTAACCGACTGAGCCACCCAGGCGCCCCTCTAGGTATTTCAAAAATGCGTTCGTTTGTTTGTTTGGGATAGTTGCACTCCTGGTGCCCAGACCCTTTTTCTTTCTTTGCTGTTTTTCTTTTTTGTTGTTGTTGTTGCAAACTAGTCCTCGGCGCTCCCATGTTATTTTTTTTTTTTAATTTTTTTTTTTAATTTTTTTTTTTCAACGTTTATTTATTTTTGGGACAGAGAGAGACAGAGCATGAACGGGGGAGGGGCAGAGAGAGAGGGAGACACAGAATCGGAAACAGGCTCCAGGCTCTGAGCCATCAGCCCAGAGCCTGACGCGGGGCTCGAACTCCCGGACCGCGAGATCGTGACCTGGCTGAAGTCGGACGCTTAACCGACTGCGCCACCCAGGCGCCCCGGCGCTCCCATGTTAAATACCGTTCTATCCATCAGAGACCATAACCTACTGAACGATTTCGATACCAAGGAACACGTCTGATTGTTCACTCTCCTCTTCACTATGCTGTCCAAGCATGTTCTGGTCTGTCTGTGCCCACGGTTCAGGCTATCTTTCTAGAATAGCATCTGCAAGGTGGGACGACTGGGTCGGCAGCCCTGTGAGCAGTAAAGGAGATGCCAGATCGCATCTGGTCCATCGTCAATATCCAGCAAATAACAGTCACTGAAGAGAGTGAAGGGCAGCAGAGTGGTCAGGGACACTGAGACACTGACCAACTGCTATATTTGGAAAAACCAATATCCAAAGTCCTTTTGGGCCCAGAGATGCTCAACATCCAACTCCTGCTGAGTGATTACAAGGAGTCAGACAGCTCGTTATTTAAGTCAAAACTGACAATTCACACAGCTGGCCTCAGGATGGCACGTGGGAAATCATCAGAAGATTTATTCTACGCTATCATGCTCATTAGAATTTTGAGGTCATTTGTTTGACCTCCAAAGGCATGGGATGGATCACTGTGGGAGAGAATTGGACTTCGCCTGGAGTTCAGAGTTCCCGCCCCTTCGGGCGATGGAAAGTTACCAGGAGGTAGGAGAGTAAATCCCAGCCGCGCACAATTTTGTGTTATTCGCGAAGGAGGCAAAATTTAGGTGACACAAAGGACATTTATGAGGCCTGCCAGGAAGCAGCAGCTTGGGAAATGACAGATAAATTGCCACCTTAGAGAAGGTGGCTGGCAAAAGCTGTGCTTTATGGAGACCTTGGGGATGGAGGTACGTTCGCGATTTATGCACTGACCTGTTTCTGCCAGAGCTTGTGTTTCCCCAGACGTGGGCCTCCCTTTAAGCGGAGATACATCTTTTCGGAGCAGAGGAGGCTTTTACCATCTTGTCCTGTCTTGTCTCTCCCAGGACTTCCTGTTCCTAGGTGCCAATGTCCAGTACATGAGAGTTTGAGGGCAAGGAGAGAGACGGGGGCTTGGAGGCCACAGCTAAATCGGCAAGTTGCTTTTCCAGAGGTGCAGCATATTCCCGGAGATTCTGAGAAGACGAAGATTTTTCCGTTCTCAGATCTGGGGGAGAGGTCTGCCTGGCCCCGGCCCCCACACCGCTCCTCTTCAGCAGGTGCACCCACACCTTCTCTGACTCTGGACTTCACTTTCCCCCCAAGATTGGACCATCTTCCCCCACTGGCCTATACTATCTTTAAGGGCAGACACCATCAGGTCGCTGTGCCTGGCATGTAGTAGGTCCTCAATAAATATTTATTGAATGGTTCAATGAAGGAACCACTTGGTACTCTCGCTGAACCTCCCTACTACCCACCATCTTTTGACTGAGGGGTCTTTGGACGGTCAGCCCCATCCATGTTCTCCAAGGCTCAACCCTGACCACATTCCCCTTTCTCACTGGCTGCTACTATGGGAAGTTCAATGAGGAAACAAGGGGTTCTGCTCCCCACTCAGCCCTGGACCTGGTAGTGACGCCCGGTCTGTAAGGCACTTTGTCTATCACCGTGCTTGGGCAGCTCCTGGGCGCACCTCAATATGTGCTCCCGTCCTCGCTTCCTGCCTGCCGCAGCCGAGGGAGCCGCTGGGTCTCCCAGAGCAAACCCTCAGCCTCCCGCTGTTCTCCCCACTGAAATGGGTGTAAATTAGGAAGAAATGGATCCCTCTAGGTTTTCGGGCCGACCCCAATAAAAAGCTCATCCAACTGTTGTTTACGAGCCCCCAGCCTGGAGGAAGAGGCCATGATTTCTAATCACTGAACAACCAGCCCTTGATCAGACTTACTAAAGAGTCATTTCCAAGTTATGTAGTTGGGCCCCCGGGGACTGGGAATCAGAAGGCTCGTTTGATATTTTTTTTTTATTGGATTAATGAGCAGATGGATGGAGCTGCCGGCTAAGAGATAATTCACGGGGAATAGACCCATTTACCCTGTGTGTGACAGAGCTGCGTTCCGAGATGGGACAACGCTCTGTCACCCAGCTGCTGGCAGGGTGGGCCATGGTCTCACGTGCCCCCTCCTCTTTCCTTTTGTTCACTTGTCTGCCTGCATCACCCATCCCTATGCTGCACAGGTGACAGACCTGGGCTTCGTCTATTCCTAGCCACGTGGCCTCGGTCAGGTCCCTTCCCCCTGCCTTGGGATCCTCATCTATAAAATAAGGATTGGGGTGCCTGGGTGGCTCAGTCGGCTGAGCGTCCGACTTCAGCTCAGGTCCAGATCTCGCAGTCCGTGAGTTCGAGCCCCACGCCGGGCTCTGTGCTGACAGCTTGGAGCCTGGAGCCTGTTTCGGATTCTGTGTCTCCCTCTCTCTCTGCCCCTTCCCTGCTCATGCTCTGTCTCTCTCGAGAAAGTCTCTGAAAAATGAATAAATGTTAAAAAAAAATTTTAATAATAAATAAATCAATAAATCAAATAAGGATAATAACAACAGTAGCCACTTCCTGGGGCGGTTATAATGGTCATATTAGGTAACCCACGTAAAAGGATTTATTTAGCTGTAGTGGGGATTCGACGTTTCTTGGCTGGACGTGATTACCGATCATCTCCTCCTCGCAGGCTCAACTGACCCAGTTCCAGCCCCCACTTGCAAGAGTGTTGCCCCGGGTTCTGTGGAAGCCTGACTTGCTTTGGGCCCCCGGGCAAAGCCTGTCTGACTCTGTTTCCCCACCTGTCGACTGCGTCTGGGAATCCCTCCTTGCCGGGTGACGAGGGACTCCATGAGTTCACGTCAAGCCCTTGGGGGTGCGGGGGTCATACTAGGTCCTGGTAAATGGCCAGTGTGACTATCCGCCATCTTGCTTTGGGCTCCTCCGAAGCAGACCCTGACACAAGCATGTGAGTACAAGTAGTTTCTTTGAAAGAAGTTCCAGGAGGAGAGAAAATGGGATGAGGAAGGGAAAGCAGCCTAGAAAGGGTATGTGATCAAACCAACGGTGACCACAGCGTAATCCCACCGGGGAAACTCTGGAAGCCAGCACAGAACACTCCTCAGAGTATACACCCAAGGGCCAAGGGAGCGTGAATATTTATACACCATCTCCCGTCACTCGCTGGTTGAGGGGAGCTCCTGGTGGACATTAGTCCCCTAGTTCTTCTAGTCTTGGCAGAGAAGGTTCTGGCAGCCGTAGGAACCTCTCAGGCAAAGAAATACAAGTGCCAGCAAGCAGAAATGGGGTCGGTGTCCACGGCTGTGGAAAGATGGGTTGGGGCACTGATATGGTCCTACAATGGGGTAGGAGCTCACCAGCTTTAAAATCCTGGACATGCTAGAAAACGGTTTGCTCCCATGCCTGGAAAAGTTGTGGGTTGTTCTCCTATGCACGTGTTTAAGACACTCAGCCTAGTTTGCAAGCAAGCCTGCATTCTGAACATTCTAGGACATTCCAGCACATCCCAGGGGACGGCTCCAAGAAAAGACTCAGGGAAGCCCAGGCAAGCCCTTGATGAATGTGGGGCAACCGTTTTGCTACGAGACAGGGGAAGAACACTTACTTGTAAAAGAACGAGATATTTGTGATTCCCAAAGCAGGGAAAGGCTGTTCTTGCCCAGTGAGACTGAACACATTCATTTTGTAACAGGGTGTCATCGCACCTTGCTGGGATAGGTGCAGGGCAAACCACAGCTGGCCCACAGTGGGTTCCAACGCCCTGAAATCTGACTGTGGACATATAACTGTTCAACTCAGACCTGCATAGACGAGCTGGCTTCGGGACAGGACATTCTGCTATTAATCATCAAAACTCTGAGCTGTCAAAGAACCATCCCGAGACCACAGTCTCATTGCACCATGGACCTCATCCGCACACCTAAGATGCACCCTGGAGACTCTCCTCTTGGCTACGAGCTCCTGCTTCTCCTCTGCTCTCCCCTGACTTCCCCACCACCCCTCCTTACAGCTACGCAGAGTTCCGTGCTTGTGAATGTACAAGACAACTTCCTCTTTCTTTTCTATTTTTAAGTTTATGTCTTTATTTGTGAGAGAGACAGAGACAGCACAAGGGAGGGAGGAGCACAGAGAGAGGGAGAGAGAGATCCCAAGCAGGCTCCGTGCCACCGGCGGGGGAGCCTGACGTGGGGCTCGAACCCATGAACCGCGAGATCACGACCCGAGCTGAAACCAAGAATCGGCCGTTTAACCAACGGAGACACTCAGGTGCTCCACGACTTCCTCTTTCTGAAAGACGCGTAGGATTTCCTGGCGGGGATCTACCACAACATCTTTAACCAATCCCCTACTGACGGGTTCTTAGTTCGTTTCTAATACTTTGCTTTTATCAGTAAGGAGTCCGTCCACCGCCTCATTGTAACCAAATTCTGGCATTTTCGCCAAAAACGTACATGTGCTTTCTGAGGCCGGACCATGGGCAATTAGAAAGCCTTTCCCTGACAGGCCTCAGGGAGGAAGGCTGGCCTCCCTGCACCAGACCTGGTGAACAGCCTGCGTGTGGCAGCCCGTCCCGCTCTTAACATAACCTGCGTTCCTAGCCCAGCCACCTGCGGTCCTAAGTGTCTTCATCTAAGACCTTCATCAGAGGGCTTCTCTAGATGTCCTTCTTCTTCCTTTGCACCCCTGCCACACAGGGAGAGAAGGGAGATGCCTGGCAGACAAGATTCCCCCCCCCCAACCCTGGGGCCACTAAAGACTCAGGACTCAGGACTTTCTACCTCCAGCCCACCCCCCTGGCCCTCTCTCCCCTGGCCCAGGGTCCATAAAACTACCAGAGGCTTCAGCGTGGGTCTTCTTCTCCAGTGAGACAGTCCCCACGTCTACACTGACCCCTCTGCATTCCAACCCACGGTGGAAAGGGAACAGGGGGGGTGGCGGTACTTTCTCTGGTGTGAGCCTCTTGCTTCGACGATCAGAGTGAATGACTGAAGACTTCACCGTTACTTTCATGTGGGCTCGTTGTCGCTTTAATCCACTACCCAGGCACACGGCAGGCCAGCTCCCTCTCCAGCTCCGCCGAGCTCTTGACAATAAATAGGGCTTCAGTGAAGAGCTCGGGCCATCCATCACTTCTCTTCACACATCCACTCATGTATATGTGCAGGTACATCGGTGAAATCAATATCCAGAAATGGGATCCGATAATTGGAAGAGACTCTTCCATGATTCAGCGATTGAGTATTTGCTCATGGTCTCTCCTCTCACACACTCTCCCCTTCTCCTGAGGTGGGGCCTGAGCGCCCATGGAATCATGGCAGTGGAGGGGGGAGGGGCGTTGGTAGTAAATTATTCAACCTTGCTCAGAGGGAAGTCTGATAATCGCCCTCGGGCCAAGAGGTAACCTCTAAGCCCTTCGGAAGTCTTGCTCCATCTGGGGGCATTGGGCGTGTCTTCCAGTGTGATCTATGCTGGGGGCTTTGGGTCCCATGGCATCATCTGGAGCCCCCAAGGGGCTGGAGACTACAGTCATTGACATGGGGTAGGAGGGCAGGGCGGTCAACCAGTGCCCACAGATGAAACCCTGGACAACAGGGCTCTGGACAACAATGCTTGGGTGAGCTTCCTGGTTGGCAACACTCTGTGCACATTGTTATACATTGACGGGGGGAGGGGGGTGGGGGGCAGGGAGGGGGAGTAAGGCCTTTGCAAATCCGCAAGGAGAGGTCGACCGGAAGCACTGTGTTTGGAACTTTCCTGGGCTCTGCCCTCCGAACCTCTTGCCTTGGCTGATTGTAATTGGTATCTTTTGTTTTCAACAAACTTTACCTTGAGATGCACAGCTTCCTGCGAGTTCTATGAGTTCTTCTAGCAAATCACGGAACTCACGGGTGGTCTTGGGGACCCTCAAACTTGCGATGGGTGTCAGAAATGAGGGTGGTCTTGGGGACTGTAGCCTACCTCTAACTTCACAGGGGATCCTCTGTTCTCTGGCTCCTTTGGCCATGAGACACATTGCTGGCCTCAGACACTTGATATCTGTCTTCTCTGGCTTGGAGGGGCCCGGGGGACCCCCACTCCTGCTGCCAGCTGACTCATCCTGAGCTCTGCTCTTGTGGGCACCGCAAACTCTGTGTTCGTCAGACTTCCCAACTACAAACTCCAGAATCCACTCTGGTTAGTATAGGCAGGAAGGGGGTTTCAGCCTCCAGAGCTTTGAAGATCATCTGTTGCAACGACCCTTCTGTATATGTCTCGAGTCCAGACCTCTCCTGAGACTCTGGCCTATCCCCTAACTACAGACTTGACATCCCCCTTGAGCTAACTGGATTTGGGTGTGGGGGAGGGGGGGAGGGGCGGTGCACATGGCCCGTGTGACAAAGGGATCTGTAAAAGCGTCCTGAGGATTTCCACTGGAGTCTGGTGCATAAATCCCACCCCCCGCCCGGCACATCCACCTGGGCCTGCTTCTCCCAGCCCACACGGGAACATTGGTAGTAAAACACAGCAGAACAGACAACTGTTTTATGGGCCAGAAGAAAATGATTTCCCACCCGAGGCCACTAAAGAATCTAGGGCTCCGTTCTCCACTTCCCTCAGAGAAGGCTTTCCTCCCGCCTCAAGTGATCTCGTGGGGCCCTAACAGCAGACCTATCAGCAAAAATCCCAGGGACAGGCAGGCTGTGTTTCAAAGGATGCCCTTGACATTACTATGTCATGTTGGGGTACAGGGGTAGGCCCATCACCTCAGCACCCAGACCCGATCAAGCCCGGGTCTCCTCCAGCCCCACCCCTCCGCTGCTAGCTAGCTTTCTAGAACCTGTCACGCCATCAAGAATGGTCCTCCAAGGGGCGCCTGGGTGGCTCAGTCAGTTAAGCGTCAGACTTCGGCTCAGGTCGTGATCTCATGGTTCGCGAATTCAAGCCCCACACCTGGCTCTCTGCTGTCAGCACAGAGCCCGCTTCAGATCCTCTGTCCTCATCTCTCTCTGCCCCTCCTGCTCTCTCCCTCTCTCTTAAAAATAAAAAAAAAAAAAATTAGGAAAAAAAAAAAAAAGAGCAGCTCTCCAAGAAATGCCCCTGCAGAGAATCATTTCAAGAGAAATATAAAAGGGGCGCCTGGGTGGCTCAATTGATTAAGCATCCAACTCTTGACCTTGGCTCAGGGTCCACGACCTGAGTTCAAGCCCTGCATCAGACTCTGCCCTGGTAGCACAGAGCCTGCTTGGATTCTCTCTCCTTCTCTCTGCCCCTCCCCCACTTGTGATTTGTGTGTGTTGAGGGATCCTTGCATCCCATGGATACATCCCATTTGGTCAGGGGGTCTGGTCATTTTAGGATGAGACTGAATTTTATTTCTTATTATTTTGTTGAGGATTTTTGCATCTATAGTCATCAGAGGTGTGGTCCTGCAGCTTTCTTTTCTTGTGCTGTCTTTGTCTGGCTTTGGCATCAGGGTAACACTGGCCTCAGAAGCTGAGTTTAGAAGTGTTCCCTCCTCTTCAATATTTTGGAAGAATTTGATAAGGATTGGTATTAATTCTTCTTTAAATGTGTGGTAGAATTCTCAGTGAAGCTGTCTGATCCTGGGCTTTTCCCTGTTGGGAGGTCTTTGATTACAGATCTAATCTCCTTACTAGTTATGGGTCTGCTCAGACTTTCTGTTTCTTCCTAATTCAATCTTGGTCGGTTGTATGTTTCTAGGAATGTATCCTTTTCTTCTAGCTTACCCAATGTATTGGCATATAATTGTTTATGGTGGTCACTTGTCATCCTTTTTATTTCTGTCATCGGTTGTAATGCCTCCTCTTTCATTTCTGATTCTATTTGAGTCTTCTTTTTTTCTTAGTCTAACTAAAGGTTTACCCATTTTTCTGATCACTGTTAAAAAAACATCTCTTAAGTTTCATTGGTTGTCCCTGCCCAGTTAACCCCTCCTTTCCCCCCAGCAAGAAAATATGCACTAGCTAGATCATAAACAAACAAATGATATCTCCTTGTTCAGAATTCTGAAAGCTTGTCACCAGATCCACAGTTCATTTGGCACCTGATCTTGTAGTATTGTGGATTACTATTTAAATATTTGGTTACGTAACTTCTCCCGAGTTTTACGTCTAACCTCCCTAAGTAAATTATAATTTCCTTGAAGGCAGGAAACAGATATTATGTGTCTTTGTGTCACCCGTGGCTCATTGCGATACTGAGTTGGGCACTTAATATGTACCTGGTGATTTGATTCGAAGTCTCTTATCACTTAACCTAATACTCCAACCTTTTCCCCAATTATGGGCTGCCTTAGGCCCTTACCACATAGCTCTTCCAACTCACAGTCAGTTGTTAATTATCTCCACAAGCCTCTGCTTGTGCTGCACATGCGCAGTTGCCCCTGCCTTTCACTTTCATGGCACTGCTGTTCAGATCACAGAGCTCCTCAAAGAATTTCCTCACCGTCTTCTCACTCTTTCAGATGATCCTAAGCTCTCTGTTGGGGTTCCGGGAGTACTTGGGTGGTGTGGGGAATGATCCATGAAATGTTAAGTTAAGAAGATGGAAACCCGGGGCGTCAGAAAACAAGAGAGGACCCAGAGGACCTACATTTTGGAGATTGATCAAAGGCTGCAGGGATGGGAGACCTGGTAGGTAGATTGAAATGAAATTTGCCATAGTTAATGTTTTGGTGAATTTCCTTAACAACTTTCCATTTTAGGGGACCCTATTCATGGTTAAAGTCGTGTAGAGGGAGTACAGAGTGGGGTGGCTCCAACAGAAAAAGTCCCTCTTAGCTCTAACCTTCCCTGATTTGAAGTCCCTTACTGATATGGGTTGAATCGTGTCCTCCAAAAAAGACGTGCTGAAGCTTTAGCCCCAGAACCTCAAAATGTGACCTTATGACCTTATGAGGAAGTAGGGTCTTGATAGACGTAATAATCACTAATGGGGTCATTAGGATGGGCCCTAATCCAATATGACTGGTGTCCTTAAACAAAGGGGGGAAATTTGGACACAGACACAGACACACACAGAGGCAAGAAGATGTGAAGACGGCGATCTGATGACAGAGACAGAGCTTGGACTGATGTAGTAGCAAGCTAAAAAAGTGCTTGAGGCTCCCAGATGCTAGGAAGAGGTAAGGAAGGATTCTCTCCAAAGTCTCAGAGGGAGCACAGCCCTGTGGATACCTTGATTTCAGATTTCTGGCCTCCAGCACTGAAAGGCAATAAATGCGTGTTCTCTGAGCCACCCAATTTGTGGTCCTTTTTCACAGCAGCCCTCCCAAACGAATATGCTTACCTTCTCCATGCTTCCTTTCCCTTATCCATAAAATGGGCTCCTAACGTCAACCTCACAAGAATGGGAGGGTTTCAGCTGAGATAAACATACCAATGGGCTTTAAATTCGCCACACAAAAGTCTTCGCACTGAAATAACCACAGGTGTCCCAGGGATCCTCTTGAGAGGAAAATCTTCCAGAGCGTTCCCTGGGAGAAGGGTTCCCAGGTGGCCATGTTCTTTTCTCAGGGCTCAGCTCCCTCAAGACCCTCCCTGCCTGCCCAAGTGAGTTGCACATGTGCTGAGGCAGAGAAGCAGATGATGGTGGCTGTTTGGTGCTCAGTTATTTGGGAAAAAAGTTTTGGTTTCCGTGAGAACATTCAGTTTACCCAATCTACGTGCCAATGGGGGAAGAGAGAAAGTTTACTCATTCTACAAATATTTATGAAGTCTGCATTATGTGCCAGGTGTTGTTATGATACTTGGCATATATCAGTAAACAAAACAGACCCCCAAATCCCCACCTCTGTAAAGCTTATATTCTAGTGGGGAGAGAGAGGCAATAAACAAAAACATAATATGTTAATTATGTGGTTAATTAAGAGATGATAATGGCTATGGGAGAAAACAGAGCAGGGTTATAATCCAGTCTTTATTTCATTGCTCAAATAGTCCGTGCTTTAAGCCATTCGGAGCAATTCACTTCTGTCTTTTCACTACGGCCCCAGCTTTTTCTGTGCACTTCCTTTCTCTCTAGCACCATAATATGTTTCAGGCTCATCTTTATGCAAGCTCTGGAATTAACCATATCTTCAAAGAACTTTGGTTTTTTTAATAGGAAAATGATACGCAGGAGCCACTGTCTGGGCACTAAGTATCTCTGACTAAATATCACTAAATATGGTTCTGAGAGTCAAGGCTATACCAGAGGGTGTAGTTGCCAGCCCTTGGTATTGTCAGTATTTCTAATTTTAGCCATCCTAAGAAGCATGTAATGGCATCTCACTGTGGCTTGAATTTGCATTTTCCTAATAGCTGTGTGAATACCTTTTCATGTGCTCAATGGCCATCTTTACATCTTCTTTGGTGAAATATCAGTTCAAGTCTTTAACATATTTTCTAATTTGATTATTATCTTAAAGTTGAGTCTAGAGAGTTCTTTCCATAATCTGGATACAAGTCTTTTGTCAGATATGTGATTTGTACCTATTTTCTCCCAAATTGTGGCTTGTCTCTGCACTTTTTTAGTAGGATCTTCCACACATCAAATGGTTTTCATTTTGATGAAGTCCCAGTTATTAATTATTTTTCTTCTATGGCTTGTGCTTTGGTCTAACGTCTAAGAACTCGAGTTCACCAAGCCCCAGGTCATGAAGATCTTCTCCCATAATTTCTTCTAAAGGTTTGGTAGTTTTGCATTTTATGCTTAGATTTATGATTCATTCTGAGTTAATTTTTGCATACAGTGTATAGTTTAGGTCAAGGCTCATTATGTTTCCCTTTGTAAGTAAATCCATTCGTGCCAACGCTATTTTTTGGAAGGACTATCCTTTCTCCATTGAGTTGCTTTCACACCTTTGTCAAGAATCTGTTCGTCATACTTGTGTGGGTCTGTTTCTGGACTCTATTTTTTTTCCCCTTGGTTTACGTGTCTTTCCCTACACTAACACCACTTGCTTGATTACTGTAGCTCTACAACAAGTAATAAAGTCAGGTAGGGTGATTCCCCCAACTTCATTCTTCATTTTAAGTGTTTTAACTCTTCTGGTCCTTTTGCCTCTGCATGCATTTTGGAATTGGCTTGTCTGTATTTACAAAAGCTTTTTTTTAATGTTTATTTAAAGAGAGACAGAGCGTGAGCAGGGGAGGGGCAGAGAGAGAGAGGGAGACACAGAATCCAAAGCAGGTTCCAGGCTCGGAGCCGTCAGCACAGAGCCCAAAGCGGGGCTCAAACTCACGAACGGCTAGATCATGACCTGAGCCGAAGTTGGCGCTTAACCGACTGAGCCACCCAGGCGCCCCTGTATTTACAAAAATTCTTACTAGAAATTTGATAGAGATTATGTTAAGCCTACAAATAATCTGGGGAGAAATATCATTTCCATTATGCTGAATCATCCAATCCGTGAACACAGTCTATCTCTGCATTTATTGAGGTCTTTTATTACTAGATTTTACTTCTTAATCCTTCATAGAAATATTCTGCTTCAATATCCACAGATGAAATTAGTCTGTGAATTTCTGTTTGCTGCTTTGTCTTAGTCAGCTCAGGCTGTGTAACAAAATACCATAGGCTGGGTGACTTACATCGCAGATATTTATGTTTCACAGTTCTGGAGGCTGAGAAGTCCGAAATCAAGGTGCTGCTCAATTCGGTTCCCAGCTAGGGTCCAAATCCTGCCTTACAGATGGCCATTTTCTTGCTGTGTCTTCATATGGCAGAGAGAAAGAGAGATCTCTCATGACATCGTCCACACGTAACCACCTCCTGAAGGTCCCACCTCCCAACACCATCACACTGGGAGTCAGGGCTTCAACATAAGACCTTGGGGGGAGGGCACAACCCACAGCAATGTCGGTATCCTTCATAAAAATAACGGGGCAGTGTCCCTTATTTCTTTATGCTCTGGAAGAGTTTGATGAGCTCTGTAATCACCTGTCACTTGCAGATTTGGGAGGAACTATGCAGTTCACTTGGATAACTTTCTCAGCCACTGGCACAGGTATGAGTCTGTTTAGCCGTTCTATTTCCTCTTAAGTCAGTTTTGGTCATTTGTTTTGTTTTTTTTTTTTTAACTCCTGTTGGTTTGAGATCATCCTAATCTCCAAGCAGATTACCACTGCATTCTGCTAAATGCAACAATTAAAGAGAATAAAGTAGATCTATATAGGCTGACAAGGAAAAATCTAGAAGATGTAAAAATACAGAATCCAGTTTTTAAAACAGTGTTTTATTTTGAAACGAGACTCTAAGGCCAAAATAAAAGTTCGTTGTAACAGTATTATATTACTCTGAGACCTGAGCGAGAGGTACCTTCTGCCTTGGGCTTCCACTTTTGACGCACCTGCTCAAGTTCCCTCCAGATGTATCACACCCCACAGGGGACACACCCTTCTAGAGCCTGAGACTTCCTTCTAGACCAGGCTTCCTACTCCTGGGAACTTCAAATTCATTCCAGGGTCCTTGAGGGCCTCCCCTCCTGAGGATGATACGACCCCTGCCAGGTCCAACCAGTATTGAGGTGGGGGAGGAGCTCGGATGTACAGGTTGGAGTCCCCATACACACAGGCGTGCACAGGCCCTCGTGGTGCAGACAGAGTCATGTGTGGAAGGTCAGGGTGGCCTCACTGCCACGTTCTGGCAAGGAGCTCGGGAGAGTCCAGAGATTCTAAATCTGAACCCGGTTTTCCAGGTCTATATGAAGGTATATTTGTTTAGAGGTAGGAGGATAGGACATTTTTATTTAAGGGTTTATTCGCTGGATTTACCAAAAAATATGTAGACATTTGCTATGTGAGCCTTGGCTGAACCTTTGTCCTGGGCTCCACCAATGTCCTGTGAGGGCCTAGTCATGTTACTTCTGGGGAAAGAGGTAGGACTTGCGGGGAAGAAGGTGAATGAGGGTGTTATGGGCTAAATTCTGTCCCCCGTCAAATTCATTTTCCAGCCCTAACCCCCCAGCACCTCAGAAGGTGACTGTGTTTGGAGATAAGGCCTTTAAGGAAGGGATGAAGTTAAAACGAGGCTGTTAAGGTGGGCCCTCATCCAAGCTGGCTGGTGACCTTATATATATATTTTTAAGTTTATTTATTTAGTTTTAAAGACAGAGAGAGCGAGTGGGGGAGGGGCAGAGAGAGGAGAGAGAGACAGTCCCAAGCAGGCCCCGCACTGTCAGCGCAGGGGCCGATGTGAGACTCCAACTCATGAACCATGAGATCATGACCTGAGCGGAAACCAAGAGTCGGACGCTCACCCGACTGAGCAACCCAGGTGCCCTGGTTGGTGACCTTACAAAGAAGAGGACATTAGGACACACAGAGGGACACCAGGGGCACGTGCACAGCCAGACAACCACGTGAAGAGACAGTGAGAGGGCCACCACCCATACCCCAGGAAGAGAGAACTCAAAGGCAACCAACCGTGCAGGCACTTTGATCTTGGACTTCCAGCCTCCACAATGATAAGCAAATACATTTCTGTCGTTTAAGCTCCCCAGTCCGGAGTATTTTGTCACGCAGCCCTGGCGGGCTAAGACAGGGCTTTAGCTGTTGACTCGATATTTTCTTCTTGTTTGACTCTTGTTTCTAAAGCACACGTATCCATGCATTATTTATGCAATTAAAAGATACATATTAAAATGTCCTCTTATCATGCTTATCTGTCATTTCTCATTCCTAATTGTGCCTTCTCTGTCTGTCTTCCCCTTTGATTAGGCTAGCTGGCGGCTTATCTGTTTTCCTGTGTGGGGCTCTTCTCCGCAACAAACCAGCTCCTCAACTTACCGAGTCTACCTTTGTTGTGTTTTCCGACTCAGTAATTTCTTCTTGTCTCCATTCTGTCCTTCTTCCCTTGGGTCGATTTTCTTGCTCATTTTATATCTTCCTGGGTTGAATGCCGGATTCAGTCTTCCTTGCTCTTGGTAAGGTTACTGGGGTCTCCCTACAGCTTGGGTTCCCACCACCCTGGGGCTTGAAGACAGGCCCAAGGTGTGACCTTCCCTAACTCAGTCCACCTGTGCCCAGAGTCATCATCTTTCCAAGTAAGGATGTTGGCCTGACCTTTCCAGGTCCTCTCACTTACTTTTGGGAAACTGGCACCTCCTTAATATCTGGGACATAGGCAGGGGCCCTTGAGATCGCCCTTAAAGGTGTGGCCGATATCCCTGTGTCTGGAAGACGTTCTTGCCAAATTGCTCACATCTGCCAAATTCACCGTAGACAGCATGTTCTTCTGTGACTCCCTCCTCCGTTTTGTCTCTGCTGCTGCTGCTGCTGGAGAGGGTCACCAGGGGGCTTTCACTCAGCACCCTTTTCCTCCTCACACCCATCCAAGTGCATTGCTTCTGTCTATTGCCACATTCTACGAAAGCCAGTAGCTGGATCCTCACGGAATTGAGAGACTATGTGTTGAAGTGTCTGACTCAAAATAAAAGCTATTAACTCTGTGGATCCCTGGGGACACCTCAAAGGTCACTCTGAAGCTGGAATTCAGTGGGAAGTCCTTGTGCCCGCCGAAGAGGACAGACGAGGCATGTTAAGATGCTGTTGGGAGAGAACGCAGTGGCCTCAAATCATGTCTCTTGGACAGGGAGATGCCCTGAATTGTGTCTCACGCAGGCCACTCCACGTGGTCTTTAGGTAAAGCGGCCACCAGGCTTTACTGGTTTAATAATATTCCTTTTATCTTCCTGGGCGACATCAGGGAGTTCATTGAGTGGTATAGAAACTCGGTACTCTCAAACTTTCTTTGTTTTTCCTTTAACGTTTTACCTTTCTCTTTCTCCTTTCCATTTTGTTCTTTTCATTCCTTCTCCTGATCCTGTAACAAATTTTTAAGCACCTGTATTTCTGATGCCCAGGAGGTGTTTTTATGACTCTTTCCCTTATCAGCTCTTCCTTTAACCATAATTCTTACCTTTTCATAGTCTTTTAAGAAACAGAGTAATCTTTGATTTACCCGAACTGGCAATTATTATGTAAAACATTCTTTATGTGTCTCGGTCAGTTTTCGCCAGGTTGTGCTGCGGAACAAACAATCCCCAGATCTTCGTGGCTCATCCCCACCCTGGTTTATCTCTCACTCACATCACATGTCAGCTGAAGTCCTGCTCCAAGTTCTCCTCCTTCTAGATCCGGTCTACAGGAAGAAAGAGAAAATCAAAGTGCAAAAGGGACGAGCCAGCCAGATCTAATCCCTTTTAAAGGCTTTTGCCAGGAGCCCACCCCTTCCTGGTTCGTGTGCACTCATTCTGCAGCCTCCTACGGCATGCGCAGCTCTTCCAGCACCCAGTTCTGCAGTGTGTGACAGCCAGCAGCACTGAGGGGCCGGCAGCTTCCCCCAGCATTCCCACCTAGGGCGATTTTATATCCCAGTGTCTCCACTGGGATACCTTCTGTGAATAGCTTTCCCCAGCACCATAGAAGGCAATTTTCTGGCAAGTTCCACTAACACAGACCGCAGTGACTTCTCTACCATCCGGTGACCCACAACCGTGCCCTACTAACAAAGTCTAGATCTCACCTCTGGGGGGAGAAAATGGGGGAGGTGGGAGTTCTAGCTCAGCTCTGAGAGTAGCGGCTGCTCCTTATCCTGTGTTCTCTTCACTTCCCACTAGCCCCTCCCTCAGGACTGCAATCCCCGTGATAGTTTGTCATTCTTTATATTAAACTTTCCCTGTTCCAATTACCGTGTGGTTTTTCTCTCCTGATCGAATTCAGATTAATGCACCCACCCAGCATTACTGGCTCCCATCTCATTGGCCAAGACTAGCTCAGGGCTCTTTAGCTGGACAGGCAGCTGCTTCAGCCAACCCAAGATTCTGCTAATCAGGAAGAGGGGACATGAGGTCTTACGTAAGCAGTTGGCAGTGTTTGCTTCGATAGCAATATATTGATAAGGATATTTCCCAGAGCTCCAATTACTCTTTCTTCCTTCCTTCCTTCCTTCCTTCCTTTCTTTCTTTCTTCCTTTCTTTCTTTTATTTTTTGAGAGAGAGAGAGATAGAGTGCATGCACATGAGCAGGGGAGGGGCAGAGATAGAGGGGGACAGAGGATCTGAAGCGGGCTCTGCGCTGACAGCAGAGAGCCTGACGTAGGGCTCAAAACTCAGGTACCACGAGGTCATAACCTGAGCCCAAGTTGGCCACCCCGGCGCCTCTCCAGACTTCTCTGTTCTCTAGGACACTTCTCTTGACCACACCCATAGGTAAAAACTCCCCCCGACCCCATATCCAGGCTCACGCTCCCAGGCACTATGGATCCCCTCAATGTAGTCTATTAGAAAAGGATTAAGTAAATAGAAACAAATGTAACAAGTACGATTTGCACTGTTACGGGTATCACGCAGACCAAATGTCTCACAATGTCCCTCCAGCCTTTGAAAGCCCCCAGCCCTTCCAGCCTTTCAGAGTCCGCGAGCCACAGCAGTCCCGTCGGCCCTCCGTGTGCTGTGACCCGTGTTGCTCTGCCTCCCTGACCCTTTGAGCCCCTTTCACAGGGGGGCTGACACGGTGTCTGTCCAAGGCAGCTCCTGGCCCGGTCACACTGGCCCCCGCAGGCAGGGATGAGTATCATCTCCTTTCTCAGAACACTCCCGGGGCTCTAGGGCACGTCCCTGCGGCGCAGACACTGTTCCATCCGCTCCTCTGACTCGAGTACAAGTTCCAGCTGACATGGAAACTGGAGGCGGTGACAGCGGCTTCCTGCGTGCTTCGGGCAGGTTATTTCCTCTGTCCTTACTCAGGGCTTGCTGTGAGCGTACAGGAGACAGTGAATGAGTCACGTGCTCGTCACCGTGCCCAGCACAGAGTAAGCTCTCAGTAAATGCTAGTCGGAGGCATTATTCCTTCTATTTTTTAAGAGTTCCTGGTTACCTTCTCAGAAAGACGGGTCTCTCTCCCCAAGAGCGGGTCATCTCTGGCTGAGGAGCCTCCAGGTGAGTTCTGGCTGCTTTGGGGTCTTGCGCATCAAGAGAGGCCCCTCTGAAGGGACAAAAAGGGAAAGCAGGAGGCAGGCAGCTTAAGGAACCAAGCTCTTCGGATGGATGTTAGCCTGAATTCGCAGGAAACCTGGTACTGTGAGATCTTTCCAGAAGCCCAAGAACGGCGCTCAAAGTGCGGACTACACCGCCACCTGCTGGCCATGTCTTGGAGAGGTAGGCTTGAGGGAATGTAGACAACTGGTCACCTAGGATGCTGGTTAACCAGGCAGGTTTCTGACCCCCACGCTCCGGGTGCTGGGGGTGTCTGCATGTTATACTGAGTCCTTCGGGCAGTCCAGTGCTCCCCTCCTCTTCCTAGAAGGGGACCCCACCGTTAAGTTGAGAACAAAAGTGTTCAAAATGATGTGATGAACTGAGATGGACTTCTGCCCCCAAACACCTAACTTGAAACTAACTGGGAGGACATATCAGACAAACCTAAATAAAGAGAGTGGCCTGTACTCTTCAAAAATGTCAAGCTCGTGAAATACAAAGAAAACGAGTGAACTGTTTCCAACTCAAGCCGACTAAAGAGACAGGACAACTGAATTGCAAGATATGATCTAAGATTTTTTTCTTTTGCTGTATAGGATGTCATGGGCAATTGACAAAATCCGAACGGCTCTTCTGACAATATTGTATCAATGTCAATTTCACGATTTTGATCATTGTACTGTGACTTTGCAAGAGAACATCCTTGCCTTTCGGGAACACACACAGAGGTCGTTAGGGGTAAAGGGTCACCAGGTCTGCATCCAGTTTGCCCACAGTTCAGAAGGAAAATATATGCACACGTGTAGTCTTAGTGAAGGGTGTTCAGGAATTCTTTGCACCGTTGCTGCAACTTTTCTAACAGTCTGAAATTGTGCTGAAATCTGTTTAAATTTTTTTTCACAGCCCTCCTGAGAAAATACAGAGTGACATAACGCCAGCATACATTCAGTTACGCATTCATTACACCAGGAACCCCTCACAGATGGTAGCTACTCTTGTGGTGAGCGTTGCACCCCATATAGGCTCGCACAATCACCACGTTGTGCACCTGCAACTAATATGATGTTGTGGGTCAACTATACTTTTGGGAAAAAAAAATAATGAATCAGGGGCGCCTGGGTGGCTCAGTCGGTCAAGCGTCCCACTCGTGATTTCGGCTCAGGTCATGACCTTGCAGTTTGTGAGATCGAGCGCTGCGTTGGGCCCCGTGCTGACAGTGCAGCACCGGCTTGAGAGTCTCTCTCCCTCTCTGTGCCGCTCCCCCCACCTCTCAAAATAAATAAATAAACATTTTGAAAATAAATTAATTAAATAAAATAAGTAAAACACCGTACAGTGGAAAAACAAGCAAATAAATAAAACAAGAACACCCCACCTTTTTGCGAAGCCCTCGGTAGGTGCCGGGTGTGTCCTAAGTACTTTTCGAGATTTATCTTGTTTGTCCTCACAGCAATCCTATGGGAGAGATGCTCTTATTCCCCCTCAGTTGTCAGACGAGAAAACCTTCACTTCGGACAGCTGCGTGCCAAGGCCTCCCAGCTAGTAAGTGATGAAACTGGGATTCGGAGTCATCAAAACCCACCCAGTAGCAGGTAGGGTCCACAACACGGGACGACTACAGTCCACCTCGGTACTGAAAGGACCAGGGCCCGCTCCTGCGGCTGCCACATTGGACCCCACAGTCTCGGCCCAACTCACCTGGGCCTTGGCTCTGTCTCTGCTCACGTCGCTGCCCCTGGCCGCCCTTCTCACCGCCTCCAGTAGCCCTCCCCTCCCTCCTCTTCTGCGCTGAGCCACCTATGTTCCTTCCATGCCCCCTCTCTGGGAGGACGCTGTACCTCTTCTGCTCTCCTAGGATCCTCTAACTGCCCTCCCTCCGAGACTCTCCGACTCTCCCATCTCCCGCCATCATTCCTTTGGCGGAGGCGGAAGAGTGTATTGCTCGCTCCGGCTACGGACTCAGGCCTGGATTCCAAACCCACCCTGCCACTTACTGGCTGTGTGATCTTGAACAAGTCACTGCACCTCTCTGAGCATCTTATAAGTCAAGCAGAGCTATTATGACCCAACTCATTATGGAGAGAAAGTGAGCCGAGCCATACCTACAGCCCCTTTCATGTGACGTCTGGCAAGCAGTGAGTGCTTAATAGACGCCAGCTCCTATTCCTGTGTCCTGTCTCCATCGTGACGGCTTTACATTTTTTCGGTTAAATTCGTGATAGGCACGTGTCGAAGTTTTATTTCAATCTTGCCACACAGCCACGTCACAGTTCGCTTTTGTTAAGGACATTTGGCAGGAAAAGAGAGTGGCCGGATCATCACCATTACA
Source organism: Lynx rufus (assembly GCF_022079265.1). NCBI lineage: Eukaryota > Metazoa > Chordata > Mammalia > Carnivora > Felidae > Lynx > Lynx rufus. The sequence goes on along the minus strand of NW_025814896.1, from coordinate 21,365,262 downwards.
CTGGATACAAGACAAAGGGTGTCTAATAATCAGCTGGATGTGTGGGTAGCTGATTTCCCCAAAGAGGTTTTAATCGTGTTAAAGCTTATCAGAAAATTGCTTAAGCATTTATCAGGAATGCTAATTTCCTCCCACAAGGACTGTGTATTGCATCAAGCGAGAGAATTCTACACCAGACCGTGATTGGGGCACCTTCTTCTTAATCACACCCGCAATAATCAAGGCTGACATTTCCTGAGGCCTTACTATGTGCCCAGCCTGGAGCTGCGTCCCAGGCCCAGCAGGTGCTGTTAGCAGATCCTGGACGCATCCCATCATTGCCCCCCATGCCCATGGAGCATGCTCCCACCCAGTTCAAGGCCAGACGGTTCAGGCGGCTACTAAACGCCAGTGGAATGGGTGAATGGGGGTAGCGGCCATCATGCCCCAGGCCTTCGTGCAACGTGGCACGCATACCCTCTGCTGCCCTCCATGCCACCAAGATAGAAATAAACGGGATTCTGCAAGTAGAAACTACCCACCGCTCCTCCGGTTTAATGGGGGTGTTAAGTAGGTGCTGTTCAGGAAAGCGGGACGGGGTTAGGCTTTCTGGTCCACCACCGTCGGGTGAGGCCTTTACCAGCCAGCTGACAAGGTGCTTTATTCTGGCCACAGAGCTACCGAGGGCTCGTTAGTTACCAAGCATGGATGCCTTTCCTCTGACAGACAATAAAGAGTTGGATCCAAGTTGCTCATTAGCTTCTTTGGGGATTTGTTGGACATCTTGCTGCCGTACGAACGAACAAATGGACTTGGCTCCTGGCTGCGAGGATGTTTTGGAAGGAGCGGATCCACCTATCCATTGTAAAGAGCAAAGCACTCTATCCGACTGGGGTGCGGTGTCTCCAAGTTAGTCTGGGATGAAGTCGGTGGTCCTCAAAGTGTGGTCCCCCGACCGGGACCTTGTTAGAAGTGAGAATTCTTGGTTCCCCACCCCAAACCTACCGAATCAAACACTCTGGGGGTGGGGCCCAGATATCTGTCTTAACAAGCTGGGCTGCGTGTCCCCGTTGGAGTGGAGTCCAGCTACGACGACTTCTCTTCTTTCCATCTTTACTCGCTTCCCACTCCCCACGCCTCTTTCCTGTCTTCACCCACCTGTCCTCCCCTCTAAACCAACACCTTCTCAGAAGCCCCTGGGGTCGATCGAAGCACTCCATCTGGGCGGTGAGACCCCACGGATCACGAGGAAGACGGAAGGTTACCAAGCTCCAGAAAACTCTCACGTTCTCCCAGCTGAATGTTGGAGAACAAACCTGCCTGGGTGAACTAGAAAACGCTGCGATGGCCACCTGAGGCCACGGCTCCATGCGCTTCTGGGGCGGAAACAAGACCAGGCCAGGGTCTGGAGTCTGTGCTGTCCTGTTGTCAGCTTTAGCATCACAAGGCTATTTGGAGCAAAATGGCTTGGGCAAAGAACAGCACAGAAGAAGTTAAGAAAAAGCCGTGAGTGACCACAGAGAAGCCTGGAGCACTGGAGCCATTCAGGGAAAAACCCAACACACAGCTATAGGACAAACCTAGTGAAACATACCAGCATTTTCTAAAGACTCAAATGGATTTCCTGCAGAGCTGGGGGGTGGTATTCAGTGGATTGTTCGAGAAAAGAGTGACTCCTGAAGGCTGGAGAGCTGGAGACCGTCATGCACGCAAAAAGACCTTCCAACGGATTCTTTCAATAAACATTTGCCCAGTGCCAACAATTCACCGTGGCACAGGCAGGATTTTATGCAGAGGGCAGATCTGGTCCCTTCTGGCAAGCCCTGCAGCCGGCTCCTCCTATGGTTGGGTCTGCTCAGACCCTTCAAGATCTCAGGGTATCTCAGGGAAACTAAATTCCAAGGCCCCCTGCTGTGGACTTAACTGTGTCCCTTCAAAATTCGTATGCCGAAACCTAACCCCTAATGTGACTGTATTGGGAGGAAGGAAGTAACGAAGGTAAAAATGAGGTCATCAGGGTGGAGCCCTGATCCAATAGGATTAGAGTCCTTATAAGAAGAGACCCCAGAAAGGTCTCTTTCCCTCTCTCTCTCTCTCTGTCTACCAGGTGAGGACATAGTGAGAAGGTAGCCATCTGCCAGCCGGGAAGAGAGCCCCCGCCAGACCCCAAACTGTCTACCACCTTGACCACGACTTCCCAGTCTCCAGAACCACGAGGAAATAAATTCTGTTGGGGCGCCTGGGTGGCTCAGTCCGTTAAGCCTCTGACTCTTGACTCTGGCTCAGGTCATGATCTCACGGTTTGTGCGATCGAGCCCCGCGTCGGGGTTTGCGCTGACAGCGTGGAGCCTGCTTGGGATTCTCTCTCTCCAGCCCTCCCTGTCTCTCATGTGTGCTTTCTCTCTCGCTCTCTCTCGCTCTCTCAAAATAAATAAACTTTAAAAAGAAAAGAAAGGAAACTCTGTTGTTTCAGCCACCCAGTCTATGGTATATTATTACAACAGCCCAAGCAGACTCAGACCCCCCTCTGCCCAGCCACACGAAGCTGTCCGGTTGTCCAGGCTGTGCTACAGGTTAGCACCGGGAATGCCTCGGGAACATCCCGGGGGACGCCTCCTGCAGACTGCTGAACTGCAAGCAGGGCCAATGACCCCCTCCTTGTCTTCTGTGTTCTCTCTAATCCACCACCAACATCCCGCCACCACCACCCCCCACCCCACCCCCACCCCCGGCTTCAAACCTGAGTCCCAGGCAGGGAAACTGGGACACCAGCTTAGCCTTTCATCTCTGCTCCTCTGTTCGTCTCCTTCCTCAACCTCCCAAGCTCACGAAGACGACAGGCTTTTCCTCTGCAGCTCCTAATTTTATCTTCTGTCTTCCTGCACCAGCTAAGCCTTCATGGTGGACCGCAGTGCCTCTCCACATCCCTGAAAATTCTACTGGTACAGATTCTCCGAGTTGGCTTATCGATACAAGAATTTGGAGAAGTCGATTTGCAAGGCGTTTGTCCTGTTGTCCAATCCAGTGTGTCAATGGCAAAAACTGACGGCTGCGGTCTTTCTTGGCCTTCTCTCTGCAACAGATTCGAATGTCCCCCTGGCCACACAGATATCTGAGGTGTAATGGAGAAAAGATTATGGCTGGGAAGGGCAAAAGAGAAAAGCACATCAAAATGAAAAGATTACTACCCCATTCTGAGTATATAATCTTTAACAAAAAATGATATCATGTCTTACCTACTTCTCTGCTCCTGACTTCATTCACCTGGAAGGACATCCTTACCTTTCACGTTGGCACCGAAAGATCTCTCTCACTCTCTCTCTCTACCACCCCAGTCTCAGCCACCAACACCTAGATCACTGCCTCAGTCTCCTACCTGGCCACCCTGCTTCCCACTCCTGTCCTGCCTCGGTCTGTTTTCCAAACAGAAAAGAAGATCTTTAAAAAATAAAGACGTCAGGGGCACCTGGTGGCTCAGTCAGTTGAGCGACCAACTCTTGGTTTCGGCTCGGGTCATGATCTCATCGTTTCGTGAGTTGGAGCCTCCCCTCGGGCTTCACCCTCACGGTGCGAATCCTGCTTGGGATTCTCTGTGTCCCTCTCTTTCTACCTCTCCCCCACTAGCGCTGTCTCTGTCTCTCTCAAAATAAATAAACTCAAAATAATAAAGACAGCAATAAGACAAATCTCCTGCTGAGAACAATTGGAAAAAGTAGATAAAATATAAGAAGCATGTTTGTAAAGACATCGGAGAGCTTTGGAGTCCAACAGCACTCGAGGGATTCAGTTGTGAAGGGGAGAGCCTCAGTCCCTTCTGGGGGGCTTGGCTGAGCGTGCGCCCCCTCTTTCTCTCTGGGACACTGCTAAACTCACGGGGGGCAGGAGGCTGTGGATCCGGGTTTGACTCCTGGTAGAAATCCAGAAAATTTTAAATTAACACCTGTGGCTCATGTTACATCTCTACTGCGCAGTATTGACCCCAACTAGTGTCACGAGGTTTAAGGAGCAAGGACGGCGTGAGGCTGCACATGTCAGGACGTGCCCATTGTGGGAGGGGCTCTAGGCACATTGTTTTATAACAGCTTTATTGAGATGTAATTCACACACTATAAAATTTGCTCCTTTAAAGTGTGTAATTCAGTGTTTTTTTTTTGTTTTTTTGTTTTTTTGTTTTTTTTTTAGTATTTAGTACACACATCACCATTATCTAATTCCAGAACATGTTCATCACCCCCAAGAGAAATACCCATAACTGTGAATAACCTAAAACAGCTTGGAGCCTTTTAACAAGTTTGGACCTTTTCCATCTGGAGGTGCCCGGACTGTTTTAAAAAATGAAGAAATTCTGAATAGGTTTTCAGGTTTGATTTACAAAATGTATAAAATTTAGATACTTATGGAGCATCTGGGTGGCTCAGTCAGTTGAGCGTCCGACTGTTGGTTTCGACTCGGGTCATGATCTCACGGTTCATGAGTTTGAGCCCCAAGTCAGACTCCGTGCTGAGAGTGCGGAGCCTGCTTGGGATTCTGTCTCTCCCTCTCTCTCTGCCCCTCCCCTGCTTCCTCTTTCTCTCTCTCAAAATAAATAAATAAACATTTAGGGCCACCTGGGTGGCTCAGTCGGTTAAGCGTCCAACTTCGGCTCAGATCACAATCTCACGTTTCGTAGGTTCAAGCCCCACGTCAGGGTCTATGCTGACAGTTCAGAGCCTGGAGCCTGCTTCTAATCCTGTGTCTCCCTCTCTCTCTCTCTCTACGCCTTCCCTGCATGCGCTCGGTCTCTCAAAAATGAATAAACATTAAACATTTTTAAATAAATAAATAAACGTTTATAAAATTTAGTTACTTACATTTAACATGTAAATGCTATTAAACTATCACACAAAAAATGCCATGAAAAATAAGTGTGCTTGGGCAAGTGTAGGATCCTCTTTTTTTTTTTTTTTTTTTTTTTTTTTTGAGAGGGAGAGTGCAAGCAGAGGAGGGGTACAGAGGAGGACAGAGGAGCTGAAGTGGGCTCCGTGCAGCAAGCCTGATGTGGGGCTTGAACTCACAAACGGAGATCACCACCCAAGACGAAGTCAGATCCTAGACTGAGAGAGCCACCCAGGTGCCCTGGATCTGCACCAGAGATGATATTGGTCCAGTGAAGAGACACAAATTTAACTTTGAGGATTAGTTTCCTGACAGTCCAAATCCAGAGGCCCTTTGGGAAAAGAGACCCAATCATATGTGGCGTTTTTCCCACCGCTGCACACCCAGGCTTTGGTGTGGCTGGCTGGGTGGCTCAGTCGGTTCAGCGGCCAACTTCGGCTCAGGTCATGATCTCGCGGTCCGTGAGTTCGAGCCCCGCATCAGGCTCTGTGCTGACAGCTCGGAGCCTGGAGCCTGTTTCGGATTCTGTGTCTCCCTCTCTCTGACCCTCCCCCATTCATGCTCTGTCTCTCTCTGTCTCAAAAATAAATAAACATTAAAAAAAAAATTAGGGGGGAAGCCTAATTTTTCTATTTCAGAGAGTACGTGATGAGTTTTGCCCACCCCTCCTTAGAGCAATGCCAATTTTCTCAATCCCACCTGCCCAGCGGCCCCTTCCCCACAAGCTCCAACGTTCCTTTACCGAGAAGATACAAGGAATAAAGAAATTGGGGCATCTCTTGGCTGATGGGCTGCAGTAACCAGTCCCTACGTGAGGCCAACCTTTCTCCCTGGGTCAGTGTAAGGATTTGTGGGGCTTAGGTTTTATCCTAAGAGATATGGGGAGTCATCAAAGTGTTTTAAACAAGAAAGTGACATAATCACGTTAACTTATTTTAAAGGACGGTCCTGGCTGCTACACGGCAAATGGGCTACAAGGAGCAAGAAAGGCATCGGGGAGACTAGATAAGAAGCTATTTGTCATAGTCCAGGTAGAGATATTGGGGCAGCTTGGATGAGCAGCGATTAATGGCAAGGAGTGGTCAGATCTGGACACTAACACTGGCAGAACTTGCTAATGAATGGGAGTGAAGTCCAACGGGAAGACGATTCATAAGTGCTTGGCTTAATTACTGACTGGATGTGTGAAGGAGCCCTTTGGGATGCCTACCAGACATCCACGTGGAGATGCTGGGCAGAGATTTAGTGCTATGAGTCTGGATCCCAGGAGAGAGGAAGGAGCTGGAAATATAACATGAGCCTTATACGTATAGAAGACACGTAGAGCCAAGAGACTAGACGAAGTCACCTAGGAAGTGAGAGAAGAGAGGAAGGCGAAGGCTGGAGCCCAGAACACTCCAACATTTACAGGTTGAGAAGAGGAGCAGGTGTGAGCAAAGGATCCTGAGAAGAAATGGTTAAGTGAGGTAAGAGAAAATGCCAGAGAAGGTATTGTCCCCAAAGGCAGGTACGCTTGAAACTAGAAAATTTAAATATGAATTGCAAGGAAGGGAACGGAGATTCTTCTTCATCAAGTGTTGGCCTGGTAGCTCCGACCTGACCACCCTCTCTTATAGAACAACTTTAAACGCTGGACAAAATGTACAGAACAGCTCTCTGAAGGCACCGGGCAGCAATCCAAAGCTGGAAGATACCAGAGAGGAGTTAAAACCTGAAATAAGGGGGGGCGCCTGGGTGGCTCGGTTGGTTAAGCGTCCGACTTCGGCTCAGGTCATAATCTCACAGTTCGTGAGTTCGAGCCCCACACTGGGGCTCTGTGCTGACAGCTCAGAGCCTGGAGCCTGCTTCGGATTCTGTGTCTCCCTCTCTCTCTGCCCCATCCCCACTCATGCTCTGCCTCTGTCTTGAAAATAAATTCAAAAAAAAACATTAAAAATAATTAAAAATAATTTTTAAAAAAACCTGAAATAAGGGATCAACACTGGGTGAGTTTCCCACTTTTTTTTATAGCTTTTAATTTGAGGGAAGGGGACAGTCTTGCTGGTTTGAAGAACCAGAAGACAGAGTTTGGGGCAACCATAGTGGCTGAAAATAAAGAAAGAATCCTCTCAGAAAGGGAGGAGCCTCAGGGGTACCTGGGTGGCTCAGTCAGTTAAGCGTCCGACTCTTGATTTCAGCTCAGGTCATGAGCTCACAGTTCACGAGTTTGAGCCCCGCACCGGGCTCCACGCTGGCAGTGAAAAGCCTGAATGAGATTCTCTGTCCCTTCCCTGTTCACTCTCTATTTCTCTCTCTCAAAATAAATAAACAATGGGGCGCCTGGGTGGCGCAGTCGGTTAAGCGTCCGACTTCAGCCAGGTCACGATCTCGCGGTCCGGGAGTTCGAGCCCCGCGTCGGGCTCTGGGCTGATGGCTCAGAGCCTGGAGCCTGTTTCCGACTCTGTGTCTCCCTCTCTCTCTGCCCCTCCCCCGTTCATGCTCTGTCTCTCTCTGTCCCAAAAATAAATAAACGTTGAAAAAAAAATTTTTTTTAAATAATAAAAAAAAATAAATAAACATTAAAAAAAAAAAAAGGAAAAGAAAAGGAGGAGCCTCAAATTCTGTGTATAAAGTCTGCCTAACTCTCTGGCTGACTCCCGAACTAGGACACATGCACAGTGCAAACTCTAAACAGCCCGAAGGTGGATGAAAGAACTGAACTGAGATTTCAGCTGCTTCCCAGCACAGAGAAGACCAAGTTTTCCATTTAAGATCAACCAAAGTAACTGCCCGCTTTAAATATATATATTTATATACATATGTGTATATATATATTTATATATCATATATAAATATAAAATATTTATTTATCATATATAAATATAAAATATTTATTTTTTAATTTAAATTAATTTAATTTTTAATTTAATTAAATTTATTTAATTAATTTCATTTTAACTTTATTTTTTTTTTTAATTTTTTTTTCAACGTTTATTTATTTTTGGGACAGAGAGAGACAGAGCATGAACGGGGGAGGGGCAGAGAGAGAGGGAGACACAGAATCGGAAACAGGCTCCAGGCTCTGAGCCATCAGCCCAGAGCCCGACGCGGGGCTCGAACTCACGGACCGCGAGATCGTGACCTGGCTGAAGTCGGACGCCCAACCGACCGTGCCACCCAGGCGCCCCTCATTTTAACTTTAATTTAATTTAAAATCTATAAATTATATATGTAATATATAAATATATTTATATATAAATAAATAATATATATTTATGTAAATAAATAATATATATTTATATATAAGTAATATATATAAATTTATATATTTTTTTAAATTTATATATAAATATTTTTTGATATATATATTCTTCAGAGGAACATAACAAAATCTAAAGCTTTCAGATCATTCACAATGTCTAGAATACATCCTACATTACTCAGTGTGTGAAAAACAGAAAAACATGAGCTGCACCCAAAAGCAAAGACAATCAAAAGAGACCAACACTTAAAGGATCAAAGTGTTAGAATTAGCAGACAAGGATTTTGTTCTATTTTTTAAAAAATTGTTTAACGTTTATTTATCTTTGAGACAGAGAGAGACAGAGCATGAACGGGGGAGGGTCAGAGAGAGGGAGACACAGAATCCGAAACAGGCTCCAGGCTCTGAGCTGTCAGCACAGAGCCCAACGCGGGGCTCGAACTCACAAACTGTGAGATCATGACCTGAGCCGAAGTCGGACGCTTAACCGACTGAGCCACCCAGGCGCCCCTAGGATTTTATTTTTTTTAATGTTTATTTATTTATTTTTGAGAGAGAGAGAGCACATGAGAGAGAGCATGCATGCCCAGGAGAGGGGCAGAGAGAGGGGGAGACAAAGAATCCCAAGCAGGTTCCACCTTGTCAACGCAGAGCCTAATGCAGAGCTCAGTCCCTGAGATTCATGAAGATCCATGAGATCATGACCTGAGCCAAAATCAAGGGTCTGATGCCTAAGTGACTGAGCCACCCAGGCGCCCCGACAAGGATTTTAAAGTACCTCCTGTAACTGTGCTCAGGGACATAAGGAAAATACACTCATGGTGTAGGAACAAATAGGACATCTCAGTAGAAACTTTTAAGAGGAACCAAATGGAAATCCAAGAGCTGAAAACTTACAATATCGGAAATCTTAATGCTCACTGGATGGATTTAACAGCAGATTGAAAATGGTAGGGAAAAACAGGAGTGAGCAACCTCAGGAAAAAGTATTCAATCTGAAGAACAGAGAGAGCAAAGATTGGGGGGAAAAAACAATGAACTGAGCCTCAGGAACTAATACAACGATGTCAAAAGATCCAATGTGCATGTAATTGTAGGTCTAGAAAGAGAAAACAGAGTGAATGAGGCCAAAAGAGGTTTTTTAAATAATGACCATAATTCAGAAGTGTCACAAATTTGGTGAAAAATATAAAATTGCAGGTTCAAGGAGTTCAACTAATCCTGGCAGGATAAATACAAAGAAAACCACACCCAGGGGCACCTGGGTGGCTCACTCGGTTGAGCATCCAACTTCTGCTCGGGTCATGATCTCATCGTTCATGAGTTCGAGCCCCACGTCAGGCCCTGTGCTGACAGCTCAGAGCCTGGAGCCTGCTTTGGATTCTGTGTCTCCCTCTCTTTCAGTCCCTCCCCTGCTCACACTCTGTTGGTCTCTCTCTCTCTCTCAAAAATAAATAAACATTAAAAAAAAAATTAAAAAAAAAACCACACCCAGTGACATCATAATACAACTGTTAAAAAACAAAGATTAGGAGAAAGTTTTGACAGAAGTCACACACAGACACAAAGTCACAACAGGGGCACAGTGATGTGAAGGATCCATGAATCCATGACTCGTCAGCAACGATGGAGGCCAAGAGACAGGCTCCATCTAACATCTTTAGAGGGTTGGAAAGAACAATTGGGTTCTATATCTAGCAAAAATGTCCTTCGAGAATGACAGTGCGACAAATTAAGGAATGAAGAGTTCACTGATGCACAGATAGAGCATGTTGGTGGTGGCACAGGGGTGGGTCCCCTGGAGGTTGGGTCACCCAGGAGAGCCTCACTGAGAGGGGAACACTGCCAGCGGGAACCCGACAGCTGAGTCGCAGCCAGCCTTGGGACAAGGCTCCCATGACACCTTTGCTCTAGCGCGTGCCTGGCAGGTGCACCGTGAATTTGTATGGGATGAGCAAAGGGAATGGTATATGGATGAAACGTATGTGAAAGGCATCAGACTTTGTCTTGACAGTTCTAGAGTCAACTAGAGTCCCGGGGCCAAAGTGTAGAATTTGCAGGCAAGCAGGAAAGAGTTCTCAGTTAGAATTCTGTTAGTAGAAGAGTGTGATGGCTGAAAATTCCCTAGGGTGTAGAGCAAACTGGTTACAGAAGCGACAGAGACTCTAGTAGAAGGTAGGGGAGGCAGCGCTGGCATAAAACCTCACCCACCCATCCTCAGCCTGTCAGTCTACCCTTGGCTGGTTCCCCTCAATATCCCAAGGTGGCTGCCACAGTTCCAGGTATCACGTACTTCCATGACAACCTCCAACAGCCGCGGGCTGTGTCTCCCCACGCAGCTTATGTATTGTCAGTTAGGAAACCTTCCTCAGGGGGACTTCTACACCTGTCGGTGGCCAGGATTGGATCGCATGCCTTTTCTAAGTTAATCACTGGCAAAGGAACGATATTGCCTGCCTTCGACAAGTCAGAATTTACTAGAATCACATGGAGGAGGAGTGGACATAATAAAAACCCAGATTTAGGCAACCACTTGGTGTTCCTGCATAATGTTTCTTCATTTTGTTCACTTGAGTGTGAGAGATGAAAAGTCAAGGTCTTAAGTTTACCAGTCTTCATTCGTTCATTCATTCATTCATCAAATATTTATTGAGTGCCTATTCTGGGTCCAGTGGTGTGTTGGAAGGAAGGTATACAGTTGTAAATAAAATATGGAAGACCGTCTTTATACCCAGTATAGTATTTTAGCATGTGGTTTTGACGGTACAGAACCAAATACTTTTCAGATGGGGGAAAAAGTGACTTTTTAAAAAAGAAAGGTGGTCCATGTGGACAGGAAGCAGATCTGAGATACGCCACAAATGAGCAGTGGGTTCTGGTTCCTGGCCCAAGTTTCGGAGGCAAAGCCCCCAACCTTTCCCTAGATGAAACAACCTGATGTGAACGAGTTCAACTTGATAGAAGGAAACATAGCAACAATTTGGCAAAACTTGTAAATGCAAATATCCCACCCGCCAGCGTATGTGCTTCCAAGAAGAATCCCCACAGACATGCGCACAAATACATCGGCACGACGATATTGTTCGCAGTGAAGTTTGCCCCGGCAAGAATCGAACTAATCCAGATGTCCATCAAGAGGAGACAGGTCAAACGAACTGAATTTCCCTATCATGGGATACTCTGCCATCATTAAACTAGATGGGCCAGATCGGCATGCGCTGTTCCGAAGCCATTTCCAAGATCTATCCAAGTGCAGGAAGTCAGACGTAGAGAATTTGTGTTACCATGCGTGCGTCTGTGGTCACCAAGTACGTCTGCAAGGATGAGAAAGACACTGCCTCTGGGGCAGAAAGCCGAAAGACTGGGGACAGGTAGAAGCAAGAGTTATTGTCGCCCTTTGATATCATTTGTTCCATTTTTATCGTGTATAGATACTGCGTATAAAGATATTTTGCAATCAGGTGAACTAGGGCGTCGGCCCAGTCCTGGAAGAAGCTCGGGATGGAATTGAGCCCAAAGGATCAGTGACAGACACGGTGCCCCTGCTGCAGGTCAAGGTCTATGCAGGCCTGGGGTGGACCTAAGAGAGCGGTCAAGCGGTTCCACTGAGGGAGAGAAGGAAAATGCCGTGGCTAGGCCTCCCCGTGGGTGTTTGTAGGTAGGTGTGCACCCCCTATCCTTGGAAGAAGAGGGTCTCGGGTGGGAGGCAGTGAGGAGACCAATCCCAGGATGAGGTGGCGGAAAGAACACTGAGACAGGTGCAGGAGGCCCTGGGGGGCCCGATGAAGAGGGCAGTGCCTGTAAAAACGTCTCGAAGGCATGTTTTCAGCACAGAGCTTTTGCAGGGCTTTAACCCTGGAGCTCTGACACATGAACTTCCAATCTCCTGGCCATGACCTCAAGTTTCAGCCCAAGGAGAAGTGAAAGCCACAGTTAGGAGTTTTCCTCTGCTGCTGGCTTCACATCTCTGGCAAGATGAGATGTCTCAGGAGATCGGCTCAAGGAAGGGTCCCCAGGGCACACGACCTCACTGCCTAGGCTCAGCAGGTACCAGACATTCAAGCCATTCCCAAATGTGCTCCTGTTTAATCCCCACACAACTCCTACAAGGTCAGTAGCGTTAGGCCCATTTGGGGGATGGGATACAGGCTTAGGGAGAAATAGTCATGCGGGACCTTGACTCAGATCTCAGCGCTGCCACGACTTTAACTGTCATCCTCACTCCTTGCAGATGATGGGACACTCTTACGAGTTGGAGTGTGCCCCCTGCCAAACTCCCATGCTGAAACCCTAGCCCCCAGTACCTCAAAATGTGATGTTGTTTGCAAATAGGGCCATTGCAGAGGTAACGAGTTACGATGGGTCAGTCGGGTGGGCATCTAAGCCGGTATGACTGGTGTCCTTATGAAAGAGAAATTTGGAGACAGACGTGCACAGGGAAAATGCCACGCCACGATGAGAGCAGAATTCGGGGTGATGTGTTTACAAGCCACAGAATGCCGAAGACTGGCAGCGAGCCGCAGGAAGTGAGGGAAGGGGACTGGAGCAGATTCTCCCTCGCAGCCCTGAGAAGGACCCCGCGCCACCCATACCCCAACCTCAGACGTCGCAGCCCCGGAACTGTGAAAAAACACACTTCTGTTATTTAATCCCCCCGGTTGTTCACGCGGTCACAGGGGCCCTAGCCAACTACTACGGGCAGTATGATCTGGCCCCTGAATCCTTCCGGAGGCCAACCACATGGGCACCCTTAACTGAGATCTTCTCCATCCTCCCACTGCTGCTGGACCTCAGGGCAGAACCCAAACCCCACCTGGCCAGGCTCCTGGTTGAACTGTTTCCAGGAAGTTGTAAACAAAGCCCCCCTCCTATCCCTTCTCCCTATCATCTGATGGGAGAGAGGGAAAGACTCTTGGCTGTCCCCCTAAACAAAGTCAAGACAAAAGGGCCCCCAGGAGAACCACCCCTAGAAATGTCGGCTCGATAACAAGCAGACGAAGAAGAGGCAAGGACTACCCCCCTGATGTCCCATCTTCCAAAGGGGAAGGAAACCGGACTCAACTCTGGCCACAGGCCTCGGGTTGTGGACGTGAAATTGGGGGCCGCAAATAGAGGACAATTCTCCCAAGGGTTGAGTTTTGCCTGGGGCAGCTGCTTGGAATTGAGTCTGTCGCTAACAGGACCTATGGGGGCCTCCGTTTACCCACTCGGAGCTGAGAGATATCAGGTTTGGTGGGTGCTGATGAGTCTCAGCAAGGGTCACCTCACTGCCACGGAGATAAACACAGAGGACTTCCAGTTCCCCGGGGTAGCCCCTCCCTCCCTCCTTACATCAGAGCAGGGAAGAGGGAGGGGTGCGGGAAAGAGAAAACCACCCTGCATTGCACACGCATACAAGCACACCCATGCAAGCTCACACACGCACGCATGCACACACACACGCTCATGTACAACCACACACGTGTGGACATGCATGCACACACGCGCGCACATACGTGCTTGCTCGCTCCGAGCCACGAGAGCCTCCGGAAGTCTGCACGAGGCAGAGGGAGAACATTACGTAGTAGAATATGAGATGCGGGTTCACCTGGACAGGACCAAGTCTTCAACCGACCGTGATGGAAGGGTTTGAATCAGGACTGAGATGTCATGGAAGGACCCCCCCGTGCAGGGCAAAAGGGGGATTTAACACAACATAGGGATTGTCAATTACAGGGAAATGAAAACTCTTCCATGTTCATACTTGACCAAGGCGCTTCCAGAGGAGATTCTGCCCATGTGTGCTCCTCGTTCTCCGTCACTCTCTCCGCCCCCCCCCCACCCCTAACCCTTTGCTTTCCCACAGTTCCTTGTGCTTTCTGGAATGCACAGTGCTGCCTCAGGCTTCCATACTCCAGCTGGTGCTGTTCCCTCTGTCCAGGATACCTTTCCACCCTGTGGCTGTCTGCCAGACTCCTGCGGGTATTACTTTGAAACCCAAACCAAGCACTGTCTCCTGTCTTGATTGCTCCCTCTCTGGGCTCCCACGGGCGCTGGAATAGAAGCTGTCGAAGCACCTTCGGTGTCTCCTAGCACTTCCCACAGTGGAATTTTATGTTGATTCGACTGGAAGGAGATAGGAGCCGGGAAGACGCAAAAGAGTGTCGAGAGCCAGGCTGCTCGCCGTACATCTTGTTACATTGATTGTTGAGCCATGTGAAGGTACTTCTTGTTTGAAGAAAATTAAACATACAAGACAGGGCAATAAACGGATTGATCGTGCTGCTGTGTAGAGCACTACTCTACAAGCAAAAGGAGGGAAGTATTGACACAAAAAATAATACGGATTAATCTCAGAAACGGAATGCTGTATGGCAGAAGCCGGTCAGCGCAGTCAGTATGCACACTGCATGGTTCCACTCACACGAAGTTCTAGAACAGATAAAATGAATGGATGGTCACAGGAAGCAGGCCAGTGGTTTTCTGGGAAAAGAGGTGGGATCAGCGATTGGTTGCTAAGAAACACGAAGGAAATTCCCAGGGTGATGCAAATGTTTTTATCCTGACCGTGATGCGATCACACCGGTAAATACCTGCGTCAAAACTCATTGAACTCTACACTTAAAATGTCCGTGTTGGGGCGCCTGGGTGGCTCAGTCGGTTGGGCGTCCGACTTCGGCTCAGGTCACGATCTCGCGGTCCGTGAGTTCGAGCCCCGCGTCGGGCTCTGGGCTGACGGCTCGAAGCCTGGAGCCTGCTTCCGATTCTGTGTCTCCCTCTCTCTCTGCCCCTCCCCCATTCATGCTCTGTCTCTCTCTGTCTCAAAAATAAATAAACGTTAAAAAAAAATTTAAAAAAAAGTCCGTGTTTCATTGCATATAAATCATATCTTAATAAAGTTGCTTTAACACAATGTAGGCAAGGGGCACCTGGGTGGTTCAGTCGGTTAAGCACCTGACCCTTGATTTCCGCTCAGGTCAGGATCTCACGCTCCGTGGGTTCGAGTCCCACGACTGGCTGTGCGCTGACAGCACGGAGCCTGCTTGGGCTTCTCTCTCTCTCTCCCTCTCCCTGCCCCTCCCCTGCTTGTGTTGTCTCCCCCTCTCTCTCTCTCCCTCTCTCTTTCTCAAAATAAATAAGGATATAAATATATGTTAAAATTTAAAAAAACAAAACAAGAGAATATTTACAACTGTCTGGAGCCTAGAGTCGCAGAATCCATCTGTCGTACGTGTGGCCTGACTTGAGATCATCTTGCAAGACGTCAGCGGGGAGAACGCGGGGGGCCCGGGGAGCCAGAGCCAAACAACGGGGTGTTGACATTTCAGTCTGTAAATAACGGAGAATGAATGGAGGTGTTCATCACGAGAGAGGTGTGGCAGGAAGGCTCCTCTGACAGCACCGGGCAGGAGAGCTTAGAGGAGGAAGAGGGTGGGGGTTGTGGTCCCACTTCCGCTACCCTTAGGCCAGAAATAAACCTCAAACGATTCCACAGGCGACTTTCTC
This sequence comes from Lynx rufus, assembly GCF_022079265.1. Taxonomy (NCBI): domain Eukaryota; kingdom Metazoa; phylum Chordata; class Mammalia; order Carnivora; family Felidae; genus Lynx; species Lynx rufus. The sequence goes on along the minus strand of NW_025814896.1, from coordinate 21,349,682 downwards.
CCCGTCTCAAGTTGCTAAAAACTGGACTGCCCCAAAGCCTTGAACTTTCCCCGTCTTCTCTTCCAGCTGGCTCAGTTCCTCCTCTGGCCCCTGGCTTTATAAGCACCTCAGTTCTGCTGTCACCTTCAATAAGGGAGGCTCCTACGGAGAGAGCCTGACCAACCTCTGCCCAGGACGCTGCTGAAAACTGGATGATGGCCAGGCCGTCCTGTGTGGTGTTGGCCCTGTTGCTGCTGGCGGAGGTCTCTGGGTCTGCTGAAGGGGCGTCTAATCCTGGGTTCGTGGCCAGAATCACCAGAAAAGGCCTGGAATACGGTAAGGGGGTCGGCCATCCCTCTGGTGCGGCTGTTGCCCACCAGAGTGGTGTCGCAACCAGGAGAAGGGGTCTTAGAAACCCCGGGTATGTCACTCTCTGGGCTTCAGTTTCCTCATCTTGAATAGCGGAGGCTAAGGGTGGGGCTAGACCGGCATTTTCCCCAGGGGGCCAGCGGACTGTCCTGGAATTGCTGGGGCGCACGGTAAAATACGGATTCCGAAGATCCGCCTACTACCGACGGAAGCGAGGCCTGGGAATCTGCATGGGTAACACAGGGTCCAGGCGATGGTGAAAAACCCGAAGGTCTGACTGCACTGCAGTAACTCATTCCTCAAAAGCTCCCACGGTATCGTATCATTGTTTCCACGACCTTGTTGAATGAATAGATAACAATTGCCACTTACCTGGCACTTGGAATTCACGATCTAATTTCATTCTCAGGCGTAGGGTGGTATCATTGTTATTACCATTGTACGGGTGGGGGGAAGCGAGTCTCAAGGAATTCAAGGGGCTTGCTTGGGAGCACACCAATAGTAAATGACAAGTCCTACATTCAATCCCAGGCCGTGTGATTTCAAAGCCCAGGCATCCGACTGCTACGCTTGGCTGCCTCCCAGGGAATGAGCTGACTCCCCCCATTTCCCCTCAGCCCACCGCTATGGAATAGCCACCCTGAAGAAGGAGCTGTCCACGGTCAAGTTGCCTGATTTCTCAGGAAGCTTCAAAGTCGGTTGGATTAAAAGCGTGAGCTATGAGTTTTACAGGTGAGGTCTCCATTCTCCACTGCAGGGGCAGCGGAGGAGGAAGAATGGGGGCCTAGGTTCACGGGGTGGGAGGAAATAAACATGGAATCTTCACTTGGGTTAAAGGCAAAAGGATCACGGCCAGCTCTTGTGGGGCTTCTGGAAGGATCTATATGTTTCTTGAATCATCAGGACGGGAAGGAGAGCCTTAGAAACCATTTATGAGCCCCGCGAGGTCAGTCCTATAGAAACTACCCCTAGATTTTTGTTCTGCCAAAGACCCCCAGGTTCTCTCCTGATTGCCCGGATGATGGATCAGGCCATGCCACTTAAAGGTCAATAGCCCTTCCCACAGCCTACAGTATCCCTTGCATCTGGTTTTCGCAGTGGGCTACTTTTTAGTTTGTTAACACATCCAGATCTGCCACCAACTGGGAGTTCTTCAAGGGCAAGGGCTGAGCTGTGAATCTCTGTGTCCTCTGTGCCTAGAACCGGGTCTCACAGAACAGGGTCTCAATGGATGTTGGTTGAGTGAAGTAATGAGTGTTGATCTGACAAGAGCCACGAACTCAAATGGCCACAGGGAGGGGGTATGTACCAGGTAGGGTGACTGTATCCATCACGGACCAGCCAAAAAAGCAGAATCCACACGAGGAACTTCGATGGAGGGAATCTAACATAGGGAACTTTCTCCAAGGTGTTAGAAGAACCGAAGAGCCAAGTAGAGGACAGTGAAGCAGCCAGAAATTCATAAAAACAGCGAATCACTAACAACCCTAGAGCCGAGAGCCTCGTGTGGAGGACTAATGGGCACCTGGCTTTTCTGGGTTTGATAGTCTGCCTTCCTTCTCCAGACTGAAGATCCATCGCTTCGAGCTCAGGAACTCGGATTTGAGACTACGCCCAACGCAGGGGATCACAGCCTCCTTGACCAATAACTACGTGTCTGTCAGCGGGAACTGGAAGGTGAAAAAGGCTTTCATGTGAGTGGATTTGGGTGAGATTTGGGCAAGGGCAGGTCCTCCCACTCTGGGCTTCCATTTCTGGGTTCTTAAACAACCCGTCTGGGAAGGACCCAGATCTGACTATCCTGAAGCCTCTATTTTATCATCTGTAGAATGGGGTCAATATTAACCCATCTCATAGATGCAGTTGTGGATTTAATAACAGAGCAGATGCAAGGCATTTAGCAGTGTGCCTGCCTGGCACACAGCAGATGTTCAATAAACGCTGGCTGTTTTAGCTCATGACAGAGTAGAGGCTCAGTTAGGATACACAGCTAGTTAGTGGGGAACTGGGGACTGGTCTGCATTCTATTGGCTCCTCTTCCTACAGGGGACCGATCATACATTTGCTTCCCATTTCTCCCAATCAGCACCCTCGATGGTACTTTCGACGTGCGTGTGGATGGCATTTCCATCTCGGTTTCTCTGAACTTGGGCAAGGACCAGTCTGGACGACCCACTGCCTCTGTGGCCCACTGCAGCAACTCCATTGGCCACGTCAACGTCGACATTTCTGGATCTCTAAGGTAAGAGACTCCACATGCTTGCTGGAGATTCTCGGAGACGCCTCGACATCCGGCCCACCCAGGGATGCTCCCAGTGGGGCATAAGAGGAAGATTTAAGGTTCATCAAGATCAGAGGTCAGTGAATCTGCAGGCCGATCCAGTCTGCCTCGTGTTTTTGTAAATAAAGCCATGGGCACACAGCCACACTCACTCCCATGTCGTCTACAACTGCTTTAGCGCTACAAGGGCAGAGTTGAGTCGTTGCAACAGAGACCGTGTGGCCTGCGATGCCAAAAACGTGCACTATCTGGCCCTTTAAGAAGGAGTCTGCCGGCACCTGGGCAAGAGGGCTTTTAACGGCAACCCAGGATTCCAAAGTGACTTGCCCGGAGGAGATGCTCAGTGAACATCGAATGAATAATGCCAGTCCCCAGATGACTGCCTTCCCTCCGCTGGGGTTGTCACTGCGTCGCCCAGATCCTGGCAGGACACAGGGCCTAATTGATAAGAATCTGATGAAGAGAATCTTAACTGGAGTGTGGACAGGGCTCAGGGGTGTTCAACAAGGGGTGTTGAAACTCCTGGAGACCGACGACAGTAGGGAGCTGTTACCACCCCTAGGGGTGAAGGTGAAAGGGGAGGGAAGGGTGTTGCCAGAGCCTAGAAAGAGCTGGAACCTTGGAGAAGGGGCCCTGGGGCAGGTATACTCACACACCCTGTCCCTGTGGCACAGCAGGAACACACTTGGGTGTAAATACCCCAACCCCTCGCTCATTCCTGCCTGCGCCCCCTCATCAGCCAGACAGCAGGAGAGCCTGAGGGATGAATCTCCAGAGGCCAGCCCCCAGGACACAGAGGAGAGCAGAAGGGAACTGGCAAGGGGGCGGTGGCAAACAGAATGAATAGCCAATCACCTCTTTGCTAGACATGAATTCGCTGGGTGACCACGTTGGGGAAAAAAATGTCAACAGAAACATGGGGTCCTTTAATCCTGTCAGCTGCAGGGGCATTTATATTTCAGGAAGCCCAGAGACCGTTAACTGTGCATTTACTCTACTGACAAATGTTTTCTGCACAAATACGAGGGGCTTTGAACTTAAGGCTGCCATTTGGAAAAGGAAACTTTTAGTTGAGCCTGGATGGCTTTAAACCACTGTATTGTTTTATTTATTTAATTTTAATTTTTTTTACGTTTATTTATTTTTGAGAGAGAGAGAGAAAGAGACAGAGCGCAAGCAGGGGGAGGGCGGAGAGAGGGGGAGACAGAATCTGAAGCAGGCGCCAGGCTCCGAGCTGTCAGCACAAAGCCCGATGCGGGGCTCGAACCCACGAACCGGGAGATCATGACCTGATCCAAAGTTGGACACTTAACCGACTGAGCCACCCGGGTGCCCCACTACTGTATTGTTTTAACTGGGTGGGCATAATACCCCATTTCTCAGGAGCAAAGCCATGAAATTCTGTGTAGTTTACACACACACACACACACACACACAGACACAATGGAGATGAACACAGTGGCGGCCAGAGAAATATTTTAGCTAGTTTGTTATGGTGGTGATAGCTGCATGGGTGGGTGCCACTGATAGGGACACAGCACTATGATCACCCGTGGTCTTGACCCAAGTGGGGAGTTGGTAACTACTTAATTGTTCATTCAACAAATATTTATTGATCCCCTATTATTTGCCAGATGCTGAGCTCAATGCTAGGAATACGAGATGATGCACAACCCACAGGGTCCCCACCTTGGTGTAATTCGTATTCCAGTGGGGGGAAGAAGACATAAAGTATATTAATATCTATTGAATTGCTTTCAACATAGTTGTGATAACACGCTTATAAGGAGAGAGTCCAGATGCTGTGAATATAGAGGATTTACCTAGCATTTGGGCAGAGACAGATTCTTCACGGAAAGGATATCTGAAACGAGCCTTGATCCTTAGCAGAAGAGGAGGAGGGGGGATCTTCTCCGGTGGAGGAAGAAACATGTGCAAAGATCCTGAGGCATGAAAAGTCTGTACTTCCCAGGAAGGGAGTGGAGGCCAGTGTACCTGAAGGGCTGGTGCTTAATTAGAAAGAGCGAAAGGAATAGGCGGGAGCCAGACTCTAGTCTTTGTCCCAACGTCAGGCAGCGGGGAGCCATTGAAGGATTTTAAGAAAGGCAGTGATATGATCAGATTGGCTTTTTTTAGAAGATCGCTCCCTAGGAGATTAGAGCTGGGCAGAGTGAGTGGAGGGAGACCAGAGAGGAGAGAGGCAGTTGTCCGGGTGAGAGACGATAATGTCCCAGGCAGGTGATGGCAGTGGACGTGGGGGAAAGGGCATGTGACAGATTTAGGAGTTGGACCGAATCTGGGCAACAAGAGGAGGAATGGGGCCAGGCTGACTTTATGAAGTCTGTGATCCAAGGAAAGTTTCCTACTGCTTCAATCTGTTATGCTTCTACTCAGTGTTGGAGGGGTCCTCAGAGGTGTCAGAGGGGGTGGGCTTTTCTGGAAGCAACACCCCACCCACAGCTGTCAGGGACTCCAGCCGTGCTCTCTACAGCCAGCGTCATTCAGATCCACCCAGGGGGGCCAACATTCACCCAGGCTATGAGTCCTGGGGCTCGCTCAGGGGACAGAACCCTGGAAAGTTCAAGATGCTTTCTGCAGAATCCCAGGGAATACTTGTGTCCGATTTTACTGCATGAATTTATAATATACCTACATTCATAATACACATCACTCAATCAGCCAGCATTGAATGGCAAAGAAAAATCTATGGGAGAAAAAATGTTACCAGACATGATTCCACGGACTCAGTTCACTCACTTCCCACAACCTCTTACCCTCACCCCAGGAGAGCACACAGCGTGGGATGTCTGTTTGGGGGCACAATTCTCACCGAGTGCTACCTGGGGTGGGGAGGGTTTCTCTGAGAGCAGCTTTACCTGAAGTGGGTTAGACTCACAGCATGAGCCCAGGAGGTTATTCACCAGTGGCCCCTCAACACCTAACTCAGTGCTTGGCCCATCAGAGGAGCTCAGTAAATGTTTGTTAAATGAATAACTACTTGCTAAACTGCCAGGTAAGTTGTTCAGTGGATTTTGTAGGGTATAAAGAATGGACCTTACCCTGCTTTCTTTTTCTTTTCTTGAGGTATAATTCACACATGACGTTATAGTAGTTCCAGGCGTACGACACAGTGACCCGATACTTGTATAGATTGTGAAATGATCGCCACAGTGAGTCTCGTTAACATCTGTCACCACACAGGGTTGCATGTATTTTCATTGTCATGAGAACTTTTAAGACCTACTCTTAGCAACTTTCAAACATGCAATAGAGCATTATTATCTATAGTCACCACGTTGTACATCATAGCCCCATGACTTATTGGTTTTGTAACGGACGTTTGTCCCTTTTGACCTCTTCCGCCCATTTTGCCCCCTGCCCCCGCAACCACCAATGTGTTCTCCGTAGCTATGAGCTTGATTGTTGTGGGGTTTTTTTAGATTCCACGCATAAGGGAGATCGAATGGTATTTGTCTTTCTCTGTCTGACTTATTTCACTTAGCGTAATATCCTCAAGGACCAGCCATGTTGTTGCAAATCGTAAGACATCCTTCTTTTTTATGGTTGACTAATATTCCTGTGTGGGGGTGTGTGTGTGTGTGTGTGTGTGTGGGTGGGTGTACCACATTTTTTTTATTCATTCATCCTTTGATGAACGTTTAGGTTGTTTTTATATCTTGGCTATTATAAATAATGCTGTAGTTAATACAGAGGTGCCGATAACTTTTCAAGTTAGCGTTTTCAGTTTCTTCAGATAAATACCCAGAGGTGGAATTGCTGGGTCATATGGTAGTTCCATTTTTAATTTGTTGAGGATCCTCCATACTTTCTCCAGAATGGTTGCACCAATTTACGTTCCCACTAAGAGTACATGTGAGTTCCTCATCTGGCTGGGTCCCTTCTTGGGACAACGTGGGGGAAGATCAGATCCGCGAATGGCCCTCCTTTTTGGAGTCCTAGTTAATCACACAAAGTGGATCCTGACTTCTTTCCTCTTTTTTTCCAGCTGGATCCTGAACCTCTTCCATAAAAGAATTGAAAACAATTTCAAAAACATCTTAGAACAAAAGGTAAGCAAAAGGATAAGTAGATTTGTGATTAATACAAGGACAGTTTGGCACGTACATAGGTACATATTTGATATTTGGAAAGAGCCTTGCCTCTTAAGTATGCTGTCATTTGAATGTGCTTAGTAAAACTTTCTTCATTTATGGTGCAAAAGCAAACTTCAAGGCTTTCCTAAGTTTGTGGGACCACGTACGCTAAATTAGCATTTGTAGCTGGCAGAGCGTTTGATATCTAGTTGTAGATAATATTACGGACATACGGACGAGTGACTTTGGTCGGATCCTTCCCTCACACCATACACAAAAATCAAGTCCAGGTGTTCTAAGGATTTAAATGAATGCCAAACCAAATCCAAAACTTTTTAGGAGAAAATCTAGGATATCCTTTTCACCATATTTAAGGTGACACTTAAATATGACTCATTCTTAAATATTCTTAAATATGGCTCACCCTCCCCCCACCCCAAATGCACCATATTGAAAATCATAGTGGGACTGATCTTCAGTACCTCTCACCTCCGGAAAAAGCCTTGGAGGCAAAGCGTGGCTCTTCTTGGGAGTGCCTCTTCCGCTTACCTGGTGTGTGTCTTTGGGCACACTGAAGGACCCCCCTGGAACCTCACTCTACTCATTTGTAAAATTGGGACAATGAGCCCTACCTTGAAAGGGGCTGGTAAGGATTTGATTCGATAACCACTTAGCGCTCCTGGCACACAAGCTGTGCTCAGAGCACTCACCAGCAGTACTGTTGGAGACTCATTTCTCAACTGCATTTCACCTCCCGGAATCTTTGCTCTTGACCACATGAGTCCTGCAGTCAGACCTCTGGGGTCTAAATCCCAGCTCTGCAACTTGTCTGACTGGGATGCTGTGGTTAACGGGCTTACCCTCTCTGAGCCCTGGGATTTTTTTTTTTTAATGTTTCATTTATTTTTGAGAGAGAGAAGGAAAGTGTGTGTGAGTGGGGGAGGGGCAGAGAGAAAGGGAGACACAGAATCCGAAGCAGTCTCCAGGCTCCGGGGTGTCAGCACAGAGCCCGATGCGGCGCTCGACCTCATGAGTTGTGAGATCATGACCCAAGCTGAAGTCAGTCACCTAACCAACTGAGCCACTCAGGCGCCCCTGAGACTTGGGATTCTTATTTATAAAACAGAAATAATCATAGTGTCTACACTGAAAAGCTGGTGGGAGGACCGTATGACATCATGCACACAGGCACTGACGAGTGCCTCGTACAGAGGAAGGGCAGAGTAACCGACACGAGGCTATTTTCATTGCCATGTACGCCCCAGGAGCCCTGTGCAGCAGGCTGAGGTCAGAGGCAAGTTGTGGTCTCTGCCCAGCTAATATAGGAAACATGGGCCAGAAAAATCTGGATACCCTGCGTCCAGTGGGGAATGGGGCAGGTGTCGGAGAGGCTGAGCCCAAGGACTGGTCAGTTTCCCGGGATGGGAGCCCTGGCTGCGGCTCCCACAGGACTGAGGGTGCAGATAGAGATATGAAGACAGAGAGGACCTCCGACCCAGGGGCTTGGGGTGGGCGAGGTCAGGCCCCAGCAGGGCCAGCTTCCTGGGTGGCGCTGCCCTTTCCTTGTGCTCCGGGAGAGGCCAGGTCAGGCCCACCTGATGCAAGCTGGCTTGGAGTTTGCACAAAACAGTGGTTCCCAAAGTGGGGAAACTTCCCCCAAACAAAATGTTGATTTTAAGTGATTGTGGAGCCTCGGTATTGCATCATACAGAATGATGGCATGAACGAGTGATCGCCTTTGCAGTCCTCTCCCTCTTTCATCAAAGGGGAAGTCTCCGTTTGGGGTCAACGTATCCTGAACGCTTCTCACAAAAAAAAAAAAAAAAAAGGAGCATTATCCAACGAGGCAGCCGTATCCAGCCTGGCTTTTTTTTTCAATCCCTTGTATTCTTTTTGCCCAGTTATATCGTGTGTATGCCAAGGGAGGCCAGCTTTTCGCTGACAAGTGCTATAAAATTTCTGTATTTTTTATTACGTGTATGTGATTCTTGAAAGGCCCCTTGATGCAAAGTGAACATTAAGTAAATGAAGAGGTGAGAAAGGCCAAGTCAGAGAGGTGGTGTAGGAATAGCAGAAGTTGGGAAATCGGAAGCCTAGGGACTTCTGGGATCGTGCAAGCCGGAATTCTGGACGTTGGGAGCAGGCTGGTGGCCCCTGAGGAACTGGTCTCAGGACTCTCCTTCTGGCTTTGCTTTGGGGCCCTCTGGTGGCCTTCATCAGTACTGCCTGCAGACCAGGCACCTTGCTCCGTAGGATCCCTTATTCCCAGGTAGCCGGGAGGCAGAGCAAGAAGAGGAAGCCAAGGGGCTGAGGAAGGAGGGGTTGGAGCCTCTGGTTCAAGAGCGGCCTCCTGCACCTGACGGCTCTTCTGCTTTACCCCTCGCTCTCTAATAAGCGCGTCTACGTACTACACTTCTTGCCCCTCAGCTGCCAAGACATTGAACTGAGGACCATGACAAGAGCAGACCCCGGGGCCAGACTTGGCCACCATCCACTCTTAACGTGGGTTCCAGAAAAGTCTAGGGACTTAAGCTGGGCCCCCGTGTGTGGCCCGGCCCAAATGGCACAGTGACCGGGTGTTGCGTGCTGATGAAGGTAGCGGCCTCTTCTCCCTTTCGACACGCTCCTCCCCCCCCTCACACACCTACCTACAGGGTGGGGAGATAGCCCAGGTTTCCTGGAGGGTGGTGGGGGGAAGGGCAGGGCCAAGGAGACAGAGGGTAGAGGGAGACTCACCTGACTTTCTCACGCACTTTGGACAGATCTGCGAAATGGTCCGGAAGTCAACAGCCTCTCACCTGGAGCCCTATCTCCGGACGCTGCCAGGTTTGGAGGCCCCCTCCCTTCTCTGGGTGCCATCAGATGCCAGGACACCTGGTACCCCTGGAGCCATCACCATCATTTCCCAAGAGCCCCGGGAGAACTTTCCCCACTAAGGACCTCTAGAGTTGGATACGGGGTAACCCCCTCTCTTGGGGGTCTCTTCCGGAGGTGGGGGACTCAGGAGAGTAAGGGTAGTGACTCAGAAACCTGCCGGGAGCACGAGGTGGGCAGAGAATGACAAACGCATGGGAGAATCACGGGTCGGCTCTGCCCTGGCTGCTTTAACGAAACAGGGATGCTCTGAAGTCCCCGCGTAGGGCCGGGGGTCCACCCAGCCCTGCCCCTCTGGCTGCCACAGGGACCTTTTACAATAAGGTCGGGTCTCCCCGTCTTCTTGGGACCTAGCAAAGATTCCTCTGACTCTCAGGACACTGAGCCCAGCTTCGAGTGACAAGGCCACACAGTCCCGATATGCCTCGAACATCGCCAACTCCTCTGATACACCCTACGTGCCTCTAATACGCTCTGTACTGCTACAAGATCCTTGCACATATCGTTCCCTCTGCCAGGAACGTCCTGCCCCACTTCCACCCCCCTTTCACTGAGTCAACACCCATTCCTCCTTCAGATCAGAGCCCAAGCAACCCCTCCTCTGACTCCCTGTCCAAATCAACCTGCAACCCCCTATTTCACCCTCTATTATACGGCTGATACCATCCAAGGGACCTACGCTACCTAACAGAGTTGCACTTTTACATTTATTTGCTCGAGCATTCGATTGTCTTTCCCTATCTTCCTCCCCACCCTGGACTGTCAAAGGACAGGGATTTGGGCTCTCTCGCTCAGCTGTTTCATCAGCCTCTTGCATTACACTTGGCACATGGCACATGCTCAGTAAACATTGAATGAACGAGTGAACGGATGCACACAGCACTCTCTTTGTGACTGAAGGTACCATGGATCGGCCCCAGCCCCATTTCCATTCTCCAAAGGCAAAAGTCCATGCGAAAGGAGAGCCCTGAAACTGTGCAGTGCACAACGCACACAACTGTGTCTGACTACCCTATCCATAACACTGTCTCTTTCCTGTTCCACAGTTATCGCCATGATTGACCAGGTTGCCGGCATTGACTACAGCTTAGTAGGAGCTCCCCAAGTGACTTCTCAAGTCATAGACACACCCTTCAAGGTAAGTTGCTGTGGAGATGGGACTTTAGAGCTCAGGACTAGCAGAAAATCAGTTCTACCTCCCAGAGTCGGCTCCTCTCCTCCTTCTCTAGTCCATCTGCCTATAAGTCCCCATCCTTGGCCAGTGTCCACAGCAGCAACAGGAAACTAATATACCTTCTCTTGATTCCAGTCTCCTGCAGGATTCCCCGGGGGGTTGAGCCAGGCCCTAGAGCGCCAGCCTCCTCCAATCGTATTTACGAACCATATTTACGAACATTTACTATGTGCCAGATGCTGAGTATTTGTACGAATATTGACTTATTTAAAATTTATGCCACCTAGAAACCATTGGCCCCATCCTAATTCGGCAAATGAAGCAGTCGAGGCACAAGGAAGCTGGGGACTCACCCAAAGTCCCAGAGCTAGCAAGTGGCAGGCCAGGGATCAAACATGCTTTCCACGTGCCCCATCCTGAGCCTGGGAGAACACGGCACGTACCTCCCCACCCGGCTCGATGACAGGGAGATTTGGGACGGTTGTCGGGGTCTAAATATTGTGGGGCACTTTCAGGACCCCAGGCCCACATTCTGGAGAGGAACCACCACCCAGGGCGCAGGAGACTTCCCTAGGCAGGCTTTGGATGCCTCTGCCGGGCACCCTGTCTGGTAGGAACCTTAGGTGGGTGATGTGTCCCTCTGTCTCCAGGGTGAATTCTTTGGCCGAAACTCGCGCTCCCCAGCCCCCTTCGATGCTCCTCCCATCAGGCTATCTGAGAAGCAGGACCACCCGCTCTACTTTGCCGTCTCCGAGTATGTCTTCAACACAGCCAGCCGGGTTTACCACAGGCTGGGCGCATGAATTTCACCATCCAAAACCAGCACGTGAGTAGGAGAAGGAGGAGCCTGGGGGTCCCAGGAGAGAGCGTCAGGCAGGACGGTAGACCAAGGTTAGCGGTGTTCAGGGAAAGAACGTGCCATCTGAAACCCGCCGTGTGGGTTCAAATCCAGGCTGTGCCTCAGTTTCCGTCTGTGCATGTGGATCCCAGAGCTGCCTCTTCCCCAGGGATCTGTAAAGAGCGCGGTGTCTGACCCACGATACAGATAAGCTACTGTCGGTAGTGCTTTCGAACGTAAGCCAGACTCTGCGGTGACCTGTCCGGTCCTCCAAGTGGCAGTGGACGTGGGAGAGAGGGATGAGGGGCAGCGCCCGTGAAGGATAAAGGGGAGAGGAAGGGGGAGTAGGAAGGGAGAGCCCTCAGCGGGAGATGCAGTCCCGACACCGACACCGTGGAGGAGGGGCCAGGCGGGCGCGCTGGGTAGGAGTGCTGGAGGGCCCCCAAGCCCACAAACCGTGAGATCGTGACCCGAGCCAAGTCGGAGGCGTGACCGACTCACCCACCCAGGCGCCCCCCCGTCTGGCTCATTGTCTTAATCCCGCCTGTGACCACCAAATTCTCCAGATCTATATACACCCTGGCTGTTCTCCGCCGGGGGCTGAGGGCTGTCTGGGAGAGTGTGGCCCCAGCACGAATGAGACAGCAGGATGCTGCCAGCCACCTGCCCTCCTGGAAGTGGACCCCCTGAAGTCTGAGCCTCGCACCCCCACAGCCAAGCACTATGATGAGTGCCATACGAGCAGCCCACGGAAAGAGGGGATCGTGAGGGAGGAGAGATCCAGGAAGGTGGGCTGCGTGCAGGTGCAGGCAGCGTTCGCCAAGCCGGAAAATCAGCAAGTCATTGGGGCCGGTAGAGGACGGCACCATGAGGGAGGTTGGGGGGCCAGCCATCTCTGGCAGTAGATTAAATCCAGGTCGCGCTGGTTACGAGACCTCACTGGCCCTTGAGGGGAGCATCCTGAGAAACTATAAACAACAAAAACCGACTTTTGTTAAGAGTTTACTGAGTCTCCAGGCACTTAGCGCTCTGCCCACACATGGTCTCATTCAACCCTCGCACGCTCTGCTCGGCGGGCGCTGTTATGATCATCCCCATTTTCCAGGCACAGGACCTAGCAAGGGGTGCCGGAAAGTAGCCCGCCAAAAAACTGGCAGGAGCGGTATTTGAACCCAAGCTGTCTGACCTCCAAGTCCACATCGCGTCCTGCATCTCAAGTAGCCTCGTGCTTCTTCTACTGCAGATTCCCCAGGACTCTCCAATCCGCCTCCACACCAACTCATTCCGGGCCGTTATTCCTCAGGTAAGACCCGTGAACACTAATCTGGGAGTATAAGGCAACCCCTCGACCTAGACCAGATGTGGACATTGTACTGGCATGGCCACGAGCTGTGTCTACACTTCCTCCAAACAGCTTACCTATTAGAACGGTGGGTAAAGATAAAAGCTATTAATTTTTGCATGCACAAGTCCCATCATTCTCTGACCCCTTGTGGCATAAAGTCTCAGGACCTGGATTCGGGATTGATTGCCTGTGTTTGAACCCCGGGTCTGCTGTTCTCCATCTCTGGAACTCTCCAACTCTGGAACTCCGTCTTGTCGGGCCTCAGTTTCCTCATCTGTCAAACGGGGACGATAATAATACCTGACCCGCCGGGTCGCTGGGAGGCTCACATGGGAGATGATAGCACCGAACCAGCGCAAATGTATAAGGTCTTTCTGGGGCACAAGGGGGGAGGGCACATCGGGCCGGCTCATAATGTGGGGCTAGGCCACTAATTGATATTTGTTTGACGGTTATGTGAAGTGTAGCCGAAAAGTGGCGGAAGCCGAGGGGAGAACAATCGGTGCCCCCTCTCTTGACCCAGGCAATTCAACCCCAGGCAATTCAACCCCAGCCCCAAACTTACACTGTAGTCAACACAAGCTGGCCCGCATAGGCAGCAGTATGGCGACCATCCCTGTTACCGGAGCGTGCCCACTGGGGGTGTCTCTCGCTTTATTAGACAACACCTGTCTATTGGAAAGAGTTCTGGAAAACACAATGCCCGCCCTCCTGTCATATTTCCACCGCTGGTCAAAGGCCCTTGGAAGTTTGGACTTTGGGGATCTGCCCACCTGCCCTTCCCTGATACAGCTCGGGCTCCTTCTGTCTGTCTCCCGCCCTCCCCTGAGTCTCTGCCCTCTTTTCTCCAGCTGGCCAGGTTGTACCCCAATACGGAGCTAGAGCTTGAGACGTCTCCCAAATCGGCCCCGTTCCTGATGTTCACCCCTGGAAATGTGACCCTCAGTCCAGTGATAGACATCCAGGCCTTCGCTCTCCTACCCACCTCCTCTGAGCGCAAGCTACTCTTCGAACTCAGGGTGGTAAGTCTGATCCCAGCTCCCCAGAGGAGCAAGGGGTTCCACCTGCCACGGTGTGAGCCTCTCCCTCCTCTGAAGGACCGGGAGACTGCACAGTTCATAGACGCTGGAGGCTGCTTCTCCTTGCCAGCGGCGTGAGGGGACCTTGCATTTCAGGCTTCCCAAGGGCATACTTAATCACATCATACACTGTCACAATTGCGAGAAAGCTTAAAAGTCATTCCCTCCAGCTACGCTGGACAATTTTAGCTTGCGCACTCTTACATTTGCTATAAAAATGTGTTTGATTTAAAGCACAACCCTTCTGAAATTAGTATAAATAACAATCATCAAATTACCTTTTTAAAGAAGGTATAAAATGTAAAGAAGTCTTACGACGGCAATACTCTCCAAACTGAGCTACACGTTCAACACAATCCCTATCAAAATCCCAGCTGGCTTTTTTTGACCAGCTGATCCTAAAATTCATATGCAGACTCCAGGGGCCTAGAATAGCCAAAACAATCCTGAAAAAGAAAAACAAGCTGTAGAGCTCCTACGTCCCCATTTCAGAACTTACTAGAAGGCTACAGTAATCAAGATAGTGTGGTGCTGGTGCAAAGAGAGACATACAGATCAACGGAATAGAATTAGGAATCCAGAAATACATCACCATATTTACAGCCAAATGATTTTCAACAAGGGGACCAAGGCAATTCAGTGGAGGAAGAATAAGATTTTTTTTAAGTTTACTTATTTTGAGAGAGAGAACACGTACTAGTGGGGAAGGGGCAGAGAGAGCAGGAGAGAGAGAGAATCCCAAGCAGTCTCCCCAACACCGGGCTCGATCTCATGAACCATGAGATCACGACCTGAGCCGAAATCAAGAGTTGGACGCTTAACCGACTGAGCCACCCAGGTGCCCCAAGAAGAAGCTTTTAAGAAATGGTGCTAGGGGCGCCTGGGTGGCGCAGTCGGTTAAGCGTCCGACTTCAGCCAGGTCACGATCTCGCGGTCCGTGAGTTCGAGCCCCGCGTCGGGCTCTGGGCTGATGGCTCAGAGCCCGGAGCCTGTTTCCGATTCTGTGTCTCCCTCTCTCTCTGCCCCTCCCCCGTTCATGCTCTGTCTCTCTGTCCCAAAAATAAATAAACGTTGGAAAAAAAAAAAAAAAGAAGAAATGGTGCTGGGACAACTGGATATCCACATGCAAAATGAAACCAGACCCCTTCCTTATACCTACACAAAAAATTGACTAAAAGTGGACCCCAAACCCAAAGGTGGGAGCTAAAACTACAAAACTCTCAGAAAAAAAACACAGTGTTAAATCTTCTTGACCTTGGGTTAGGCAAAGACTTCTGAGATGCAAATCAAAAGCATGAACAACAAAATTAAAAAATGGGTTGGGGCGCCTGGGTGGCTCAGTCGGTTGAGCACCGACTTCGGCTCAGGTCACGATCTCGCTGTCCGTGAGTTCGAGCCCCGCATCGGGCCCCTGTGCTGACAGCTCAGAGCCCGGAGCCTGTTTCTGATTCTGTGTCTCCCTCTCTCTGACCCTCCCCCGTTCATGCTCTGTCTCTCTCTGTCTCAAAAATAAATAAACGTTAAAAAAAAAATTTTTTTTTAAATGGGTAAATTGGACGTCACCAAAATTAAAAACTTCTGTGCTTCAAAGGGCATAATTCAAAAAAGTGAGAAAACCCACAGAAAGAGAGAAAATGTTTGCAAAGCATATATACGGGAAGGGATGTGCTTCCAGAATATATAAAGAACTCTTACAAGTCAGTCATAAAAACGACAAGCCAGGGACGCCTGGTTGGCTCAGTCGGCTAAGCGTCCGACTTTGGCTCAGGTCATGATCTCACGGTTCGTGAGTTCGAGCCCCATGTCGAGCTCTGTGCTGACAGCTCAGAGCCTGGAGCCTGCTTCGGATTCTGTGTCTCCCTCTCTCTCTGCCCCTCCCCCGCTCATTCTCCACCCCCTCCCTCTATCTCTCTCTCTCAAAAATGAATAAACATTAAAAAAAATTTAAATGACCATCCAATTTCAAAAGGGGCAAAACACTTCTGCTTCTGGGAAGATGGGCTAGATAGATGTCCATTTCCCCCACTCCTGCTGAGTACAACCAAAAACCTCACACGTTACATATAAAATAAACAAGAAAACTCTGAAAGGCAGAGAGAAAAAGGTGGATGGGCCAGGGGCCTCAGGATCTAAGGAAGGGCATAATGATGAGTGCCCTGGGTTTTCTTTTTGCCCTACAGAGTTCAATTTGGGGCAAGGTGGAAACACTCCCAGGCACAAGCAAAAAAGAGCCCCAACAACATCCTCCTGTCTCTAGCCAAAGGACCAAAAACAGGACAGCCTCGTAAGACAGAAAACTTCTAGACAATCCATAACTCACTTAAGGCTATCCCAACATGCTCAACACCCCTGCCGGGGTGTGTCAGTGGAACAGAGAAAAGGAGTGAATTAAAAGATAGGACGATAGAAATGAGCTAGTCCAAACCCGCAGACTGAACAGACGTAAGGAGTCTCAGGGCCCCGTGGGACTCCGACAAAAGATCTCACCTTCATGTCTTCAGAGTCTCAAAGTAATAATGGCTGGGAATTCCCCAAATTTGGCAAGAGACATAAATCCAGAATAGCGAACCACCCTAGATGTCGCCTGGTTCAACCCCACCCCTCGACGGACCAGGTCCCGGGGTGGGCTGGTGGGATCTTTAAATGTCCCTAGGGCTCAGGGACTCTCTGAACTTCTCTTAGTAGCCTGCTTCAAAGCCCAGTCATACTTGTCGGTGGACGGTCTCCCTATTCGAATGTTCTGTGTCTTTAGCTCCGGCTTATTTCCCCTTCTTGATGCTTCCATTAAGACCTCTAAAACCCCAGCTCACCTTTCTTAAAATCGGCTGGAGAGCCACCAACATTCTGCATCCCCAGCCCACAATCCTCGGGTCGCTCCTTTTCACCTACATGTTCCACATCCCGCCGTGGCTTCTATTTCTGAAGCATTTTCTCCCGGACTGGGAGCCAACCGGACTTCTACATGGGCTGAGAGTCTGAGTTACCCCCCTTTGGTTTTCTAGACAACCAACATCTCCGCCACCATCAATGTGAGCTCCGGCAGGATCGTTGGTTCGGTGACCACGGGCAGGTAAGAGGCCGTAGGATGAGGGGAGGAAATAGGGCAGGATGGGGAGAACCCGGCAGTGACTGGAGCATCTAGTCTGTTGGCTGATAGGACTGGCATTGACCCTTGGAAACAGAGATCTCCACGGGGGCTGGCCTATCCTGTAATCCGGGTGCCCCTTTGGAAAGGCATGTTGACATGGCATGCATGAAAGTCATGCTTCCCTGTCCCCTCTCAGGCGTCAGTGGAGGAGCCGGACTTCCGCAAAGGGATAACTTAGGAACCGTAATCTAACTGGAAGGTGCGGGGCTCTGCAGGGACTTTGTATAAAAGATTGAGAAAAACTATCAGTAACCTGCACAGGAGAAAGG
Organism: Lynx rufus; assembly: GCF_022079265.1. NCBI lineage: Eukaryota > Metazoa > Chordata > Mammalia > Carnivora > Felidae > Lynx > Lynx rufus. The sequence goes on along the minus strand of NW_025814896.1, from coordinate 21,332,232 downwards.
GAGACTTGGGATGCAGATTTGCTGCTCCCCTGCCCAGACACCCAGACAGTAGGCAAGTCCTTACCTAACCAGGGGGCCAGTGGGGGGGAGGGGGTGCAGGCTTTGGGCGGGAGGGAGTATATCCCCAGCGAGGGCTGGCGCTTCCCCTGGCGGTGTCCTCCGTCTGGAGCCCTCACCTGTGTCCCGTGTGTCACTGGCTTTGGGTGCTGCTGCCTGCTGGGGAGCAGGTGCAGCAGGTGCATCAGAGGAACTGATTCCTGGCTTCGGGGCTAGATGCGTGTTGGCTGATAAAGTGCACTGACCCCATTAAGATGAACATCTCCTTTAGAGGCCTTTAAACAGAGAAGCCCATGGTGAACATGTGGGCCGTGCAGAGGTCCCAGAATTTGAGTTTATGCATAAACCTGGCTTGGGGTGGGGTGGGGGGGTGGGGTCGCAGTATCCGAGCGGACAGCCAAGGGCTTGGGCTGTGGAGAGACGACAAAATGAGGGGGGACGTAAGAGGACCTCACACGGTGGTTTCATCAAGGAATTAGCAGAACGATTCTGCCCTATGAGAAGAAAGCAGAGATCAGCCCAGGGTAGTTAGAATCCCTGAACAAGAGAGCCCGGCCAGCAGCCAGGAGGTTCATGGGGAAAGCGGGGGGAGGGGGGGGGTTGGCTGCTACAGCGACAGCAACCGAGGTCCCCGGTCCCCGGAACAATATTGTCTGTTCCCAGACAAGAACAATGATAATTGTTTGCATAATTATCATGCAAATAACGCGTGCTCACGGCAAGAAAAGGTTGCAAATTGCAAAGGTGTAAAAGAAAACCACCCCCGAATCCCCCCCTAACCCTGCCACGTAGTACTAGTTTCCCGCTTCCTTCCGTTTTTTGTGCCGTTTTACGTAATCGGGCGAGCAGAGCATTACTTTTTGTATCCCGCTTGTTCCAGTCAGTGTTTGTATCGTCACAATTTATGTAAGTTGTTGCAGATGCTCTGCCAGCCTTATTTTTAACAACATCGCTTCTTAAATCACCGGGCATGCTTGAAGGCCTTAAATGCGCCACACTGCAGAGAAACGCTGGGGTGCCCAGGCCCCGGGGAAACGGCCTTGCCCGTGGGCACTGGGTGCTCCCCTCGGGTACCGGCGAGGAAGTAGCGGTCACGGCTCGCGGTGACCCGTGCCTCTCTTTCTCCACGCAGTAAGCTGAAATTGGAACTGAAACACTCCAACATCCGTTACTTCAACGTGAGTTGTTTTCCCCGGCACCTCTTCTGTGTGTTCTCCGAGCAGGGATTCGGCGCGGGGCGGGGCGGGGGAGGCCACAGAAGACGCATCGTGGAAACGGATGCCGTGTCTAAAAGTTAATCCTCCAAGAAGGGCGTTGCCTGAGGGCCAACGGAGGCAACAGGACGTGGACATCAAGAGCGTTGAAGGAAGATAGATCTGGGCGCTTGTACCAGATGTACCGCTGGGTTACTGCATGACGTGGGGAAAATGACTTAACCTTTCTGGGCCTCAGTTTCCCTGACGGTAAAATGGGAATACTGATACCCACCCCAGCTACTTCGAACGGGAGCTATCACGTGACATGGGGCAATGAATTTGGTAAGGCCCTTTGACAAAGTGCCTCACACAGAGTAAGCTCTCGGTATATATTCAGTGTCGTGATATCATGATAATAGGAGCCCGGGTCCACAACACCTTACCCAAAGCCCTTAGAGCTGATGGGCTTCAGAGTTGAGAACTTTTGCCAGGAAATCTGGGGCGTCCAGCATAGGTTAGCTAACTCTTTCAGGGGGATCTGGGGCGGCGCTCTATCACCAAACACATTAAAACTTCTGCAGCAGAAGTTTAAAGTGTTTGCACAGAGTGGAGTAAGAACCACGAAATATCCCGACGGCAGTTCAGGTCCGGGGTTGCCATAAGATGAGCCCGTACGTCCTGATGGCGAAGGAAGGTCAGAGAGTGGGGTTTAGGAGATCGGGAGTAAGGAGCTGTTTGTTCATCGGCAGCCAACCTGCTTTGGGAGTGGGGTGGCATGGCGGTGTTTCTGGAGGCGGGGGCCAGGCAGATGTCCTTCCCTCGGACTCGTTTTCATTCACACCTTGTTTGTTCCCTTTGCTCTGCGCACCCCCCCCCGCCCCGCCAGGTGGATCTGATGGAAGCCATCCTCAATTACTACGCGCTGCACACCCTGTACCCCTCTCTCAACGGTAAGCCTAGCTGCTACCGTGCAAACGTTGAATTCTACCCTTTCTGTAGGAGTCAGGGATCAGTCGGCCTGCCGCTTACCAGGCTGAGCCCCTCTTCTTCCGGGACCCCGCGCTCATGGAGCGCACGCTTGGTTGGGAAGGCAGACGTGTAACGGGCAGTGACAACCTGCGTGACAAATGCCTTGACAGAGGAAGCACAGGGTGCTGTGGGAGCTAGGAGGAGGCATTGAACATGACTTAGAGGTCGGTCCAGGCTTCCAGGAGGTGAGGGTCAAGTTGAGTCCCAAAGCACAGGGAGTTGGGCCAAGGGAGGAGGGGCATTCCAGGCAGCACCTGGAGAACATCTGGAGTTGGCACCCCGGGGTTCTGGGCCAGGGTGGGTGACTGACTTGCTCGGCGACCTTGACTTTGATGGAAGCAGCGCTTGGCCCAGTAGCTGCCGGAGAACCAGCAGGCCTCCTTCTACACCACGGCCTTCTCCACCTGGCCTCACCACCTGCCTTTTACCACCAAGAGGTTAGAGCAGGAAGTCATCCTGGAAAAGAGAGAGCGGCGGAGAGGATGGTCCTCGGGGACGAGTCCCTGGTTATAAGTACAGCATGTCCCATCCCGGGCCGCTCTGGCTGGTGGAGGCTGTCCACATCTGTCCCCTCCTGAGGAAGCCGCATTTGCCGGGCATTTTCATCTACATGCCCCGCTCCCCACAGAAAACCGGCCCCGAATCCAGCAGCCTACCGCATTTCAAAGCAGCCCGCCCTGTCACCGGCCAGCGGCCAATGCAGTGAGCTGTGTCCCCACACGTCCTCAGCCTTCTCCGTCCAACCCGTGTCTCTCTGCTGTTTATCTTCCAGCAAAGCTTGAGGAGGGCTTCCCTCTGCCTCTGCCAAGGGACACCTACCTCAACAGTTTGGAGCTCCACGTCCACAAGGTCAGTGAGACGTGGGGTCTGGGTGGGGAGCCCTAAGGCCTCCTGGGAGGGCTGCTTTCGGGGCAGGTAGATATTAGGAGGAGCCCCTGATTCCCATTTACATCCTGGACCTAATGTTTATAGGAACAAATATTTTTGTTTTAAATTTTGGAGTGCAGATGCAGGTTTGGATTATGTGGAATCTTGGCTTCGTGCAGAAAGGCTCAGTTCCCAGTAATTCAGTTCAAACACCTTAACTGCACATCAACAATGTGGAGGGCCCTATACCCATGTGTGGCAGGAGGAAAGCGTGCACAGGGGTCAGATTAGACGCACCACTTCCGGGTTGATGAGCCAGAACCTCCTTGGTGGTGTGAGAGTCCCCACTGGGCCACCAGCCAGCCTTCCCTCCCACAGCAGCAAGGGATGTTCCCGGAGAAAAACTGACCAGGCCTTTTAGGGCAAGAAGCACGTCAGGGGCAGGGACAGGGACAATGACAGTTTATAACTCCAGAGACACCCATGTCTTCAGTGTTCATAGCACGTTCTTACTCCAAGGTAATTCTAGACTACATCCTTATAAATTAATTATGCGAGGGGAGTAAACTGAGGCAGCACCCAGAGGCACATTGTTCTCCTGGGAGAAAAAACTTCTGGGGGACGGACAGTGACATTCATGCGTGTCTTCCAGAACTCAGCAGATCGGGAAATGCAAATAAATTCCCGGAGGGCAGGCAGCTGAGAGGGACAGTGTTTTGTTTTTTTTGTTTTTTGTTTTTTTTAATTTTTTTTAATGTTTATTTATTTATGAGACAGAGAGAGACAGAGCATGAACGGGGGAGGGTCAGAGAGAGGGAGACACAGAATCGGAAACAGGCTCCAGGCTCTGAGCTGTCAGCCCAGAGCCCGACGCGGGGCTCGAACTCACGGACGCGAGATCGTGACCTGAGCCGAAGCCAGACGCCTAACCGACTGAGCCACCCAGGTGCCCCGGGACAGTGTTTCTAAAAACCTCCAAGACCTAAAGGCATGGCCTTTGCACTTGACCCGGTGTTTCGGTTCAAGTGAGAACGTGCCTCTAGACCCAGTGGTCTCCTACGCTGCTCACAAAGTGAGCTTTCTTGTGTGTCCTGTTTGCCTCCTCTCCAGAACTTCTTGCTCTTGGGGGCCAACCTTGAAGAGGCCGAACACTGAAGAGGAGTAGCCATGGCCGGAGGAGGGGACGACGTCACAGCTGGGGCTGCCCCTGCCCCCGTGGGGGTCCGGAGGCTGCAGCTGCACTGCCTCCACTCCCGTGAGGGCCCCCTCCATATGGACACTAGTCACCGGGGAGCCTGTGGCACCTGAACACACGCCTGAACAGGTGACCCCTTCCCCCGCCTTTCTCCTCCTCCTCCTTCCCATGTCCCTTCGTGGTTTCTTTACGGCTGCCCTTAGCCTTACTCTGGGCGGCTCGCCCCTGGCTACCTACCTGCCGGCCACTGGAATAAACTTCAGTAAAGGGGGAAAGCATGAGCAATGTCTAGTCGCCACACAGCTCAAAGCACCTCGCTCACCACGAAACGTGAACTTAGTCCCCTGTGTCCTTTGGTGTCGTGGTTACAGGAGCAAGAGTCAGACAGAGGGGGCTCAGCGCTTTGTTGCCACTTCCTTGATGCGTGATATTTATCAAAATGGGAACGGGGCGCCTGGGTGGCTCAGTCGGTCGAGCGTCCGACTTCGGCTCGGGTCATATCTCGCGGTTCATGGGTTCCAGCCCCACACCAGGCTCTGTGCTGACCGCTTGCTCAGAGCCTGGAGCCTGCTTCAGATTCTGTGTCTCCTTCTCTCTCTGCTCCTCCCCAGCTCACGCTTTGTCTCACTCTGTTTCTCAAAAACAAATAAATGTAAAAAAAAAAAAAAAAAGTTTTTTTAAAGATCCTTTAATACACTAGGAGTAAGATGACAGACTTCCAAATTTTAAATAAATCTGTCTCGAACCATCAACCAACAGCATACCTCTGATGAAATCATCGAAGTGTTCTGGTTTTTACCTCGGAAGGCCCAGGAAATGAGCCAGCAAGGTCCGATGACCTTACCCAGGAAAATCCAGGGTGTCTAAGAGTGAAGATGGGAGATGGTCAGCAAGGATGGTGAACGATAATGAACCAAAGTGAAATATTTGCCTTGAATGCTCAGTTAGTTACCAAAGGCTGATGTCCAGCCTACTCTGTTCTGTGCTGATAAACTCCCTGTCCAGCTAGCCCCCACTGTCCCCTGAAGGCAGGAATTCCTGCCTCTCCAAGCCAGCCTCGGGCATAAGGTCTTTTGTCCAAGATCATTTCCTCTAGCATCTCCATTAGAAGTCTGTCACCATCTGTCATCTCTCATGGAGACGGCAGCTTTGTGAGGGGTCTCGTCATTGTCATGTGAAAAGCCTGCAACCTACACCATCCCCTTCCAAGACAATGGGTGACTTTTCTGATCTGACCACTTCTGTGTCCCTAGACTCTGACTTCCAACCCCAGTCCTTCTGGGACAATTCAGCAGGAGTCCTCCCGAAAGCCTGTGGGTCACCCATCTTCCTTCTCCACCTCCGTTCCTGAGGGACCTTTCTGAAGCCGGAAAAACAGCTGGGCCCATCCCTGGCGCTCCCTTGTCTGAGCGCACGGGACAGCCCATTCAGGATTTTCCTAACTGGCCACCATCAGAATGCTTCATTTTCAGCTGAAATCTGTGATCAAAAATTCACCCATTCGTATTTTCAGAGCTCAACATGTCACCCTGATTGCCGGATGCCTCGGTTTGGTGGCATATTTTCTTCTGCCCCTGGGTGGCGGTGGGGACAGCCTGCATTCAGAGGGGGTTAGGTATTAGGGAGCCCTCCCCCACCCAGCTCTTACGAACAACAAAGCTGACATTTTCGTCTCCTTCTGCCTGATTCCTGCTTCTCACCTGGCGTGACTCAAGAGAATTTAAAGTGACAAGATCAGGGGCGCCTGGGTGGCTCAGTCGGTTGGGTGGCCAACTTCGGCTCAGGTCACGATCTCGCGGTCTGTGAGTTCGAGCCCCGCGTCGGGCTCTGTGCTGACCGCTCAGAGCCTGGAGCCTGTTTCGGATTCTGTGTCTCCCTCTCTCTCTGACCCTCCCCTGTTCATGCTGTCTCTCTCTGTCTCAAAAATAAATAAACATTTTAAAAAAAAATTTTTTTTAATAAAAAAAAAATTCAATGTAAGCTCAGGGAGAAAAACAGGTCGATAGTCCTCCCGTCGTCTAGTTTTCTAGAGTCTAGAGAAAACAAAAGATGTTTACTTTGCTAATGATGGTAATTAACAGAAATGGCTAAGACAGTATTAGGCGTACTTACAGGGAGATGCAAGATAACACAGGTAGTTTGCTTCAGGGAATTATTAGTTTCCCAGGATGGTAAATTCACTATACGTACATTGCTTTTTGTAATATGTTCATAAGGTTAATTATATTTTGCAAATAAGCCCCCCACTTTTTAAAGCCTCTAAATAATAAAAACAATATAAAAGGTTATACTGTAAACGTCCACGTTTTAGTAAGAATTTTTGGACTTGGGTTATAATACCTACCGTGTTTCAAAAACCAAAAACCGGTATTAAAAATTTTTGACAAAGTTGGCTCAATGAATTTATCCGTCAGGAGAAAGGTTTATACATCTTTTACTGCACGGTTACATGGTTGGCACATTCACAAAACTAAAATTAGAATTTAGGGGGTTTTGGTTAAATTAACTATTCTGTACCCACTTTTTTTAATCCCTGTAAAATTGACCTAGTGTTATATTAGTTTCAGGTGTACAAAATAATGCTTTGACACTTCTATACATTCCTTGGTGCTCATCATGGCCAGTGCACTTTTTTTTTTTTTAATGTTTATTTATTTTTGAGACAGAGAGAGACAGACCATGAACGGGGGAGGGTCAGAGAGGGAGACACAGAATCCAAAGCAGGCTCCAGGCTTTGAGCTGTCAGCACAGACCCTGACGCGGGGCTTGAACTCACAGACTGTGAGATCGTGACCTGAGCCGAAGTCAGACGCTCAACCGACTGAGCCACCCAGGCGCCCCGACGGCCAGTGCACTCTTAATCCCCTTCCCGGATTACACCACGTACCTCCCCACCCACCTGCCCTCTGGTAACCACTGGTTTGCTTTCTATAGTCGAGTCTGCTTTTCTTCTTTGCTCATTTTGGTTGTTTCTTAAATTCCATGAGTGAAATCATATGGTATTTGTCTGATTGACGTATTTCGCTTAACATTATAGTCTCTAGCTCTATCCATGTCATTGCAAATGGCAAGACTCCATTCTTTTTTTATGGCTGATTAATATTCCACTTGTGTCCATCCGACATCTTCCTTACTCGTTCATCTGTCGATGGGACACTTGGGTCACTTTCCTATCTTGGCTACTGTTAAGTAACGCCACAGTAAACACAGGGGTGCATATATTGTTTCAAGTTAGTATTTCCATTTTATTCGGGTAAATATCCAATAGTGGAATTACCGAATCAGGTGGCAGTTCTATTTTTAAATTTTTTTTTTAAACTTCCATACCATTTTCCACAGTGGTTACATCAATTTACATTGCCATGAACAGTGCACAAGAGTTCCTTTTTCTCCACGTCGACAACACTTATTTTTTGATACTAACCATTTTAATTCACATGAGGTGGTATCGCATTGTGGTTTTGATTTGCATTTCCCTGGTTAGTGACGCAGAGCATCTTTTCGTGCGTCTGTTGGCCATCTGTATGTTGTATCTGGCATACTCCGGATTCGTTTTAATAAAGCTCCTTTTTTTTTTTTTTAAAGTTAAGTTTCTAATAGGTATTTACTTTTTGCTGCGATTTTTAAAATACTGGCTCATAAGAACTTTTTCTTACATTTGAAAATTGTGTTCATATATTGTCCTCTGACAATTCTTCCCTTTCCCTTTCCCAAATTCAGAAAAAAATAGTGAAAACGTCCTTTAGTCCTAAACTGTCTTTGGGTTTCCTTGAATGGCCACCAGATTACACAAAGATTTGCCCCGATCACCTTAGAAGGGATAAAAGATATAATTACATCTTTTTTTTTTTTTTTAACATTTATTTATTGTTAAGAGACAAAGAGAGACAGAGCATGAGCAGGGGAGGGGCAGAGAGAGAGAGGGAGACACAGAATCTGAAGCAGGCTCCAGGCTCTGAGCTGTCAGCACAGAGCCCGATGCGGGGCTTGAACTCACAGTGAGATCAGACCTGAGCCGAAGTCGGATGCTTAACTGACTGAGCCACCCAGGTGCCCCAAGATATGATTAGATCTTATCCATTCTCTAAGTTTTAATCAACTCAAAACTTGTGAGAGCTCTTTTTCCAAATTTAGGATTAAAAAAAAACCACCACACAAAACAAAAGAAGTTCCATTTTCCTGAGTTATTTATGTATAGACCATATTAATATGAAAACATTTGAATAATTTTGTACTTTTCGGCTTAAAAGAAACATGCTCCTGCCAAGCAAAAAGACGGGGACAAGAACGGTCTACAGAGTGATTTGAAAGTTTCAGCATCCCTGTCTATCAGTGACAGGGTACACACTTTAGGATATAAGCCTAGAGCTACTAGTCGATCAATGTCTTCGCAGCGTTTATGTTCTCAGTCCAAGGTAATCCTTCACGACATCCTCGGAAATCGTTACCCCTCAAAAGAGGCTTTCACTCTCTTCCACTCTGACCACCTATATTCGTTACAATTGTTCAGTCTTACCACCCGTAGAGGGAAATGGCTGTGGTCTTCAACGCTGGTGGGAAAAATTTAAAAGCCTGACCAATGATGTTTCTCGTGCATGGCCTGTCTACAGCTGAATTCTGAGAAAACTGTGTAGTCTGAAGCCAAAGCCTCATGGCCCCTATACACCCCTCCAGATGGATTGTATCAATGGTCTCCAATAAGGAGATAAGTGTTTGCGTCATTATATATTCATTCAAGGACAGATCCAAGATTTCTTTTCAGAAAATCACAGCTTTGATAGGGGCTGAGAAAAGTTCATGTTGTAACAGACAAATAAATCCTTATTGAGCTCTGTCCCCTGTGGTCTTTATCAGACTATTACAGTTTCCCATTTCTCCTTGAGGCAATTTCGTTTGATGTTTTCTCAAAATGTGCTCATCAAAATATAAATTTTTATATACAAAAAGTGATCTATATCATTCCCTAAATTTGGCTTTACTTTCTGCTCTAATTTTTATTTGCATTACTTCTATTTTCTTTTTTATTACATATTAAATCTCGGTCTTCTATTTCAAGCATCGAGGCTTAAATTTCTCCTTAGTAATTACTTGAGCTACAATTCACAAACTTCGGTATGTAAATTTTTATTATCATTCCATTGTTACTATTTCTAATTCTGCTTACGGTATCATCTTTGATGAGGTATTTTCAATATGTTTTTAAATTTCCCAAACGTAGGGATTTTTTCAGACCTGTTTTTGTTGTTATTGCCTTTCTATTGCAGTGCAAATGTAGTTCATAGGACACAGATTCTTTGGTATTTGCCTCATGTTTTATAACCCAGAATATGAACAGTATTTATAAAGGCTCTTTATATGCTTGAGAAAAGCATGTATACTCTAATTTGGAGATAAATGTTTCTAAGCCATCTATTATTATGCAAATCTTCTGCTGTAAAAGGAACGGAACTATTTTTGATTGCCCACAAATTTCAGCATTAGAAGTGAAATAAGTCAGTTAGAGAAAGACAGATACCATGTTTTCACTCATGTGGAGCTTGAGAAACTTAACAGAAGACCATGGGGGGAAGGGAAAGGGGGAAAAATTGTTAGAGAGAGGGAGGCAAACCATAAAAGACTCTTAAATATAGAGAACAAACTGAGGGTTGATTGGGGTGGGGGCGGGAAGAGGAAAGGGGAAAATGGGTGATGGGCATTGAGAAGGGCACTTGCTAGGATGAGCACTGGGTGTTGTCTGTAAGCGAGGAACCACGGGAACCTACCCCCAAAACCAAGAGCACACTTCACACACTGTATGTTAGCCAATTTGACAATAAATTCTATTTTTATTTTTTTTTTAATTTTTTTTTTTTTTCCAACGTTTATTTCTTTTTGGGACAGAGAGAGACAGAGCATGAACGGGGGAGGGGCAGAGAGAGAGGGAGACACAGAATCGGAAGCAGGCTCCAGGCTCTGAGCCATCAGCCCAGAGCCCGACGCGGGGCTCGAACTCCCGGACCGCGAGATCGTGACCTGGCTGAAGTCGGACGCTTAACCGACTGCGCCACCCAGGCGCCCCATAATAAATTCTATTTTTAAAAAAATTAGGGGCTACACCATGAAAGCCCCCAAGGCCCAAAAGAAGTATGATCAATTTCGGTATGGTGCAGAGAAACCTTCAATAAATAATAGTAATAGCTATCAGTTACGAAGTATTTCCTAAAGGGACACACTACTCAGGCTTTCACATGCATCGGTCTATTTAATCCCTACCTCACCCCACTCTTGTAAAGGTGTGGGTCTCATTTTACAAGAGGAAACCGAGGTCAGGTAGTGGAAACTTGCCTTATGCCACCCGGGGGGTGGGGGATAGACTCAGGTCTGTGTGACCCCAAAGCCAGTGACCTTACACTCCTGCAGGCGGCCGCCCCAACTTGGTCCGCCCACACTCAGAACTACCCTAAACATCCCGACAGGGGATGTCGCACCACCGTGGGCTCCTAGAGTAACAGCCTTTCTGTAAAGGTGTCCAGCAACCCTCTTCGTTCACGTAATTAGCCCTGAACTCACCTTCTAGACCAGTGCTGTGCTGTCTGACTTCATGTTAAACAAAATTCAACCCGGTCAATTTGAAGATCTAGTCGGCTTTATTAAACAAGGAGTCGGGCAGCATCCCACCCAGCCTGGAGAGAAGAGAGGTAGGGCAAGAGCCATTTGCAAACGAATGCTTCCAGGCAAGGTTGCTTTCCGAGGGGGAACAGGAGGGGAGTCTAATCATGCAGATTATTTCATCTTCCTTTGGGGATGGAGAGAGCCCATGCAGTGGACTCACAGGCACCCATCAGAAAAATTTCTGACCGGTTAAGACTGCACTTCCGCAGCGAGCTGACGCTGCGTTTCGATCAGGTATTAAGCCCGGGTTTGGGGACTTGGCCTACGTGACGCCATTTTGGGCCTGTGAGTTTTCTTTTTAACACTTCTTGCAGTGACAGGAACAGTCTATGCATCTGCGCGGCCCGACACAGCAGACGCTTGTGGCCACCGAACATCTGAAATACGGCTGGTGCAAGGGAAGATGTGAACTTCACGTTTTTATTTGTATCAATTTAAATAAACAGCCACGCATGGCTAGCGGCTCACCCTGAGGGACTGCAGTCCTATAAGCTCCGTGAGGCCTCCTGTGTGTTGTGTTCAGAGCAGTATCCCCAACCTATAGCAGTGCCCAACAGAAGCGCACGTTCCAGACATTAAGCATATAAACACCACATTGTAGAGACCTTCCAGAGATACCGTGAGAACCCAAACGTATTCCCCATCGTATCCCCACTTTCAGCATGGGCTCTGGCTCATACATAAACACGTTTTCTTGTGATGAATGAACCTTCACTCTAACCAGCTCCCATACTCCCAGTTCTTGACTGTACGATGGAAATCTCCCATTACCTGATCCATCGGGCCCTCAGGTAAGCACACAATTCCCGGCAAGAATCATACCTCCCTGGCCTGAAGCCTGGCTCCTGGGTCACCTTGGTTGTTGACGCTCTTCCCAGATTTGTTCAGGCCCTAAAGACTGGGGATGGCTCACGCTTCACACGCCCCAAGCGCCGCGAGGCAGGCATGACCTGGCACCTGGCGTCCCCGTGCACACTTGTGAAGTCCGGGCCCATGTTGTGCTGCTGCGTCTCCACAGCAGCCAACACTACCAACTTCAGGCAGCTGACCAGAAGTCAAAGGACGGTCCACGGAGAAGGCAGAAAAAAAGACACTTGACTTCTGGATGCCGCTGTCGGGAACTGGCCGGCAGAGTGAACACCTGAGGCGCGGAGAACGCCTGCCTCCCACAGGCGCCCGTCAAGGTATCAAACTCACTGAGGCAAGTCCGATTTCCAATGCAGAAACAGGACAACGCGGCCTTTCATCATGGCCTTTGGGGCCTATTTCCTCACACAGACCCTTCCATCTTTAAAATGGGAATTAAAGGGGCGCCTGGGTGGCTCAGTCGGTTGAGCGTCTGACTTCGGCTCAGGTCATGATCTCACTGTCTGAGTTCGAGCCCCGCGTCGGGCTCTGTGCTGACAGCTCAGAGCCTGGAGCCTGTTTCTGATTCTGTGTCTCCCTCTCTCTGCCCCTTTCCCGCTCATGCTCTGTCTCTCTCTGTCAAAAATAAATAAACATTAAAAAATAAAATAAAATAAATAAAAAATAAAATGGGAATTAAAATGTTCACGCTTGCACATCCTTAGCACATCATCACCTTACTGCAATTACTGATTTACCCCAATTATCTCCACAAACACCTGACCTTGAGGATACCCCCCAGGTCCACCGATGACAGTTACTCCACACTCACCCTGCCCCCACCTTTACTCAGTAACCTGCCCTCTGAGGCTGACACCATGTATTTTATACCCCAGGTAAGTTGACTAACTCGTCCCAATTTGCCCAGGACCTGCCTGGATTTAACAATGAAAATCCCAGGTCCTCGGAAATCCCTCAAACCCAGCCAAACCAGGACAGCTGGCCACACGGGCAGGCATTTATACTCATGAGCCGGGCCCCAGAACTCAGGCCACCCCAGCCTCCTCGATGGCATCACTGCCTGCCTCATTCCAGCCCACCCGGTCACCCGCCCCCCCCTTCCAAAGCCCTGGCCTGTTCTTCAACACCCTTGACTTTTTCATGGGCCCTCAATCTGAGCCAACTCTACCAGCACCTGGTCACCTCCTTGTCCTAACTGAACACCTCGGACAGTAGCCTGGGTGCCAAGCCTCAGGAGCCTAACAGGAAGAGGCTCACGGGTGAAAACACGACTGGAAGGCGATCCATTTCACGTCCAGCCTCAGCAGCACACAGCTTGTCAGATGACTTAAAAGGCAGACGCGGCAAGTCCGTAAGGTTTATTGAATGAGTAGGCAGAGGGGAAAGTGATGAGTAGCTGGAATGCGAGAGGAAAACGTTCGCTCATCCAAGTCATTCCAGACACAGCAGAGGGACGCGGGGCTGACCTCCCGTCTTCGGCTTCTCGGGGCACGGCTGTCCCGACTCAGAGCCAGATGGAGGGGACCCGGCCGCAGCCCCAGCACCTCCCTTTGATGTCACGCGCGGAGCCAAGAGCTGCTCCGAGGTGCTCTGAGCGGACAGCACGGGGTGCTCTGGGGATGCTTCGCATAGAGGACTCCCTCTCCATTCTCTGCCCCTCTGGTGACTACTAATGGCACCCAGAGAACCTACAAGAAAGGACAAGTGAGACCGACGATGATGATGATGGTTTGGAGTTCCCACCCACATAAATGCAAACCAGCTTCCCCGCTGCCTGTGGGTCTCCGGCACTCGGCACTAACTCACCTCGGAGAAAAGTCTCAGCGAACACACATCCCACATCATCCCGAGGGTCAATGACTCACGGCCTTGGGACTTACTTCAACAGCCTCCGGACCGAAGGCTGACCTAAGAGGGAGAAGAAGCATATGAGCATTTAATCTCCAGGCCACCTTCTCCCCAAGTGACATCACTGAGAAGGTCCGCATCAACCAGGCCTAAGCTCCCAGTTTACACGCGCCAAACTAGATTGTCACCAAGATAGAAAGGATGATAAAAACATCTTAAAGATCCAGCTTTTATAAGAAATCGCTTTCTTTCTAGGAGTTCACGACCAGGGCAACTGACCACACAGAGTAATTCTCAGGGAGACAGCTCAGCGCTCACTGTTGGGAGCTTGGCACTGAGGAACCACTGCATCTTGACCAAAGGGAGGGACCCTCATCCTCAGCAGCTCTCCCACACACGTTCACGACTCGACTGCCCAGCCTGTCACAAGGCCCCAGCAGCTGCCATCCTGTTCTGCGAAGACCCACTTAACACGGCCCGGCCGTAAAAGGCAAATGCCAGCTAAACTTCCAACAAAGACTTGTTCTGGTGAGGTGCCCCGACCTTTGAAGGTCAACACTGCCGGGCCCATTTGAAGGATAAATGAAAACACGTCGTGAACGCTTGAGAAGATTACACAAGTGACTCCCAACTCAACCCGCAGGACTCCACACCCAGGGGTTTGAATGGCCAGGCCTGGAGTGGGGGGTAGGGGTGATATAAAATGTCTTCAGGATGGTCGCCATTGTCCCTTGAATCCTCCAGCCTGGCTGAGGAGCCCAGGACCAGGAACTAGGCTGTGGGACAGGACAAGCCCCTGACGCAAAAGGGGTGGAGAGCAGGTCTGAAAGGCAAGGGGACCTCAGGGTTATCAGAGGACTCCTGCGCACCGGGTGGTTCACATACACTCTTCTGACTACCTCCACATCATCGTGAGATGGAACAAAAACATGCGGCCCGGCAGGATCCCACCTGCAAGCACGAGACCTGAAGGCAAACGGAAGGGGTCTCAAAACTAGACGGGAGCCCCCAGGCCAGAAGTCTGGGATGGATACCTTGACCTCGCCTCCAACCTCACCTCACTTCTTACCCGGGAGCCAAGACATGCCTCCCAGGGGCACCCGTTGTACCTGAGTCTACAAAGCGAAGGCACCGTCGCAAGGTTTCTGCCTCCCTGAACACAGGGGCAGCGCACAGAATGAGACGCAGACGGTCAGCCTGCTGTTGACGAGGACTACAGAGTGCCCAGCCTGCAACATATACCCTCACTGACACGAATCAGGAAGCAAGCTAGGAAATCTGGAGTCTACAAATAGATTTCAGAGATCCACAGGACTCAGAATTTCTTCTTCAGTCAACCCCCGGGGTCACCCTTTGCAAAAGAACCCACAAAGCACAGATGAAGTCAGTGAAGGGAGACCTACAAAGAGAGTGATCCATCAACACATCCTTCTCCTGTCGGCGAGTGACAAGAGAACTCCTCGGGCTTCTGGCTGACCGTGACAAACGAGAACTATTTCTATTGACTCAGAATTGATAGAACTCCTCCTTGCCCCTACAGCAGGCCCCACCTTTGTTTTTCTTTCTCCATTTATTTAACGTTTCTGACAGCTCCTGGAGAAGCAATGCATGCTGTGCTCAAGAGACAGTCAAGGAGCAAAGACGACAGACACACGAGCGCTGAATTCACACACTGCCTTGACTAACGTGTTCTTGCGGACTGGCCTCGGCTCCTGTAAATTCAAACAGCAGAAGCCACGATTTCCAATTCTTACGTGTGCCCTCGGGCGCTATGTGAATTTATACCAGTGTGAAGTCCAAATTAAAAGGTAGGCTTGTTTCTGACAAGAAAAGCCGTAACGTGGAAAGACAGAATGAGCCCCCACAGGTCGGGGGGCTAGCCCAGTTACCACCTCACATGGGGGCCAGCTGAGGCCCCAGCTCAGAAGGGAAGGGCAGGGGGAAAAAGCTCACGTGGGAAAGCTCCAGGGTTTGGAAAGGATGGCTGGACCCTTCAAACACAGGAACTTCTCTCGGTGACTCCTCTCCCTGCCCTACCAATGACCAAGGCACAGGCAGCCTGCGGTCACTTTCAGATACGGGAGCAGAAAAGGACAGAAAGAACGCCAGGAAGGATGGCTCACAAAGCCAGACATGCATGCCTCAGAAACTGGACCAAGGTCTCTGGTGCCTAAATCTACAGGCTTTCCCTCACAGCACGGTGCTGACACCAGGAAGGAAGCCCTTCACCAGCGCGGCTTTCTAGAGGCCTGTTCCCCCCCTCTCACTACATGGGGGATTGCCTCCCAGCCAGGACACAACCGGGAACTCACGGATGCCCACGATGCCCACTCTCATCTCGCTGCCTCATCCAGACCCCAGGGCACACGTGTGTGACTTTACGGATGCAAAAAGACCCAATTCCAGAGAAGGCTCCAAAACCTTACCTCGGGGCATTTGTGGCCTCGCGCCTGGCTGTAAGACACCTGTCATGGAGCCTCTGGACATGCAGATCCACCTGCAAGAGACAAGCCGGGAATGAGCACTCACAACAGGCCTGGGGCGGGGGGGGGGGGGAGGGACGCAGAGGGTACCTGGCACAGCGGCCAGTGGACTCCAGCACCCACAAACGTGGGCCATTGCTACCAGGACTTGGACAGCCACACTGCTGTCTCAGGAACAAGAACAACTGAACTCTAGGAAGGGACCTGGGGAACATGTGTGACAAAAGTAATGTCAGTGTTATCCTATGTACCCACAATCAATTTGCTGCTAAGCAATCTGTATCAAAAAGTTGTCAAGGCCAGGTTTTGGAGAGCGAGCCACGCTGACCGGCAGCAATGAGCCTGGAGCAGGAGGGGTAACGGGTGGTGGGAGGGCCCCACGTCCTCCATCTAGTGCGTAAGGGCTGCCTACGTACGCATTCTCAACGACGACGTCCTGCCCAGCTGGGGTACTACTCCCTTCCTTGCTCCTTAACCTAAGAGCAGATGGAATGTTACCCCCAGTGGACCACAGGCCCAGCCCGTGGTCAGGACAAGAGAAACACTTCCAAGGAGAGCAGGATGCCTCAGCCTTGAGCAGGTACGGTCTCCCCACTGACAGTCCAGAGTGGGAAAAGCCCATTGCCTCACCGTGTAGCATCTCGATCTCCCCCACCTTGTTCTGTCTTGACCCAGTGCTACATGTCAGACACCAAGATGGAGACACTGCCCTCGAGATCACAGCACAGGGGAATGACAAGCAAATCACCAACATCCAATGTGTTCAGGGCTGAGCCAACGGGGCTGAGGGTGTGGGAAGCGGTGCAATGAGAAGGCAGAGAATGCTTCCCAGGGAGAGCCCTGGGGGAAGAGGGAACCCTGTCAGCACTCCACCACCGGCCCATGAACAGAAACACGCTGAGGCAGGGCCCTACTCGGCAAAAGGGCACTCAGTGAGCCACCCAGCGCCAGGTACCAGAAAGCAATACAAATCAGCGGACAGAGAGATGTGTACGAAAGCTCCAGAGTTTGGAAGGGACAGGATGGGCCCTTCCAACACGGGGAAACGCTTTCGGCAACTCCTCTCCCTGCACTATCAATGACCAGGGCACGGGCCGCCCACGATCACTTTCGAATGCAGGAGCAGAGAAGGGCAGTGAGTGGGCCGAGAAGGGAGACCTCGGACAGCAGCCCAGGAACTGAGTTGAACTAGGAGCCCAGCAGACAGGCCAATGGCCAGATTTACAGCCTAAGATCACAGAAGCTTCCCCTTATCTGCACAGACGATTTACCGCTCCCTACCAAGAGGTGAGGAGACTAACTGCGCAGAAATACTGAGGATTCATGGTTCTGAAAGACTGGGTGTGGGTGATCACAGAAGAGCGCTCAGGTTCACTCAGCTGGGAACCGGAAAGGAGTCTAGGTTTGCCTCTAAAACGCAGCCCTCTCTCTGTCCATCCCGACACCGCTGCTTGCCTCTCAATGTCACAGCAGCCTTCATCAGGGGCTCTCAGGAGCAGAAGAGGGACCTGACCTGTGCCTACCAGCCTGAGGGGACACAGACAGCTGGGAGCAGCGGGAAGAAGGCACTCTTTCCCACACTTCATCACCTGAACCCCTCCAGCCTCACAGCCCGCACAAGACCTGAGCTCTAGAGAATCCCACTTACCTGGGACCTCCCAATCCACGTTCTTCTCCCTGAGGTCGCCTTTCACAAACAAGGAACAGCAGTCACGACCCACTCCTGCAAGAGACAAGAAGCCTGTGGCACTGCTTACACGCCCAGGAACCCACTATCTTTACCAACAGGAAAACACTGGGGGGATCTGGGTCTTAGGAGGTAAGCACACTGAAAGCCTGCCTTCCCTCCCTCTACCTTGTGCTTGGTCACCTAAGGTTGTCCCATTTTGGAACCTCTGAATATAGAAAGAACCTTGCGACTTTTCCTTTGCCTGCGTTACCAACGACCAAGAAAAAGGCAGCCTGTAATCACTTCAACGCAGGAGCAGAAAAGGACACCGGGCTGCTGAAATTAGAAACCAGTGTCAGAAGACCACAGCTGTGGCTCCGCCACCAACTCAGACACACAGACACAGGACCCACTCTCGTTCTCCCTTTTTAAAGCCTCACAGAAACTGTGCTGAGCCAGGCATAGAGCGTACAACAAGACAACAGGTGCCAAGAGGCACCTAAAAAAAGGTGGTGAGAAGTGTGGGAAAGCTCCAGGGTTTGGAAGGGACAGAGGGGACCCTCCAAACACGGGGAAGTGCTTTCTGCAAGTCCTCTCCCTGCACTATCGATGACCAGGACACAGACAGACCATGATCACTTTCGAATGCAGGTGCAGAAAAGGCAGAAAAGTGAGCCAGGAAGAGAGAAGGCCCAATAAGCCCCCAGCTGCCCAGCCAAGCCCAGGACCCTGAGCGCCATCACTATCTCATGTAAACACGCCATCTCCCGTCATCAAGAGGGGGCACGTGAAGACCAACTCGCGGCAAAAACGCCTACATTGTTTAGTCCCCTACAAATACAGACAGACGATCTACTATGCGCCACCAACCGTGGGCTCAATGACAAAGAACACAGACAAGACTTCTGTCCTCCCAGAGCTCTGGCAGTTTCCCCACTTAAAACACAGCGGAGCTCAGAAGGACGTAACCTAGCCAACGTGATGCGCTCGCCACAGGCTCAGGCAGGATCTGAACCCAGACCTCTCTGGCCCCCAGATACACCCCCATCCACCACACCAGGCCTCCTGGGGGCTTTCTCAGAACCCGCAGGAGCTCCAGGACGCCCCCCCCCAAACCCCCCACCGTGGTGTGGCAGGAAGGCAACGAGTCCCTGCTCAAGGATCTCCTGAGCAGCAGCACTTACCCAGGCCTCACCCCCCGGACACCGCGGGGGCACATCCGGCGCTGCGGCTCAGGGTCCTGCAGCAAAGAAGGGGGCGCTGCCTGACGCACAGCCCCCAAAGCCGTCCAACGGAGAGTTTCCATCTGCTTCCAACAGAGCCCCAGAGCCCGCAACGCCTACGCAGGAGACAGCACGGGGAAGGGGCTTTAGTGCAAAACAAAGACACCGGAATCGGTCTCTGCCGCTCTGGGGCCCCGCGAGCGCCCCCAATTGAAAACTCACGCAACCGCTCTGCACAACGGGGGTTTTAACGCTTTCTCTTAAAGGCTGTTGACAAGAAAACGGGTTAACGCTCACATGGTCACTTCGTGGGCAACCGATGAAGCGCTTTGGGGGATTCGAGGCCTAGAGCCGGAGGTGGGTGTGTGCGTGAAAATCACGCGGCCCCGGGAGCTCTTCAGGCCCGGGGCCACACGGGGCTCCGCACCACTGGCGGCGGCACTCGGTCTGCGCGTCGCTGGACCCGCTTCTGGTAGTTGGCGGGACTCGAGTCTTCCCGGCGGAGGGGTGAGGGGGGCTGAGGGCGAGCGATCCGACCCGGGACACGCATCCTGAGAGGTCCGCACCGACCTCTCGGTGGAGGAGCTGGGCCCGAACCCAGGGGCGAGGCCTGGAACCGCGGCTGACCTCCGCCGGCTCTCCCCGACTCCTCGGGCCTCAGTTTCCCCGAAAGGTGGTGGGGGGCAGACCACGCGCCCAGCGATCCCCACAGTGGACTCACCCCGGGCAGCCGCGACCTATGGCGCGGGACAGCGGCCGTAGATACAGCCGACAGTGCGGGAAGCTGCGGATGTCTAAGGATTGTGGGAGATGGAAACCGGCAGCGTAGACGGCTTGGGAGAACCGGCCGGGCGACCACAGCAGCAGGAAGCTCCTCTTCCGCCCAGCGCCGGCGGAAATGCAGCTGGAGCGCGGGTGGCGTCCTAGAGCGGCGTTTCCGGGAGGCGGATCCCGCGCAAACGGCCCTGCCGCGCCCCCTGGTGGCGCGGAGCTCAAATTCTGACTCCGTAGGGCTTGGAATAACTTCCAAGAGCCGCCTGGAATTTGGGAAATAACATTCACTCACTTGTTTTGCTTTTCTCTTTATTCTGCTTTTGCCACTGATTTGTCATTAACTTGTAGAAATGGTTGCTTTTCCACGTGAGCAGCTGTTATTAGCAAGAGCTCATGCTGATGGCAGGGAGTTTGGACCATAGGGTTCTTGCCTGATTGACCGCTGTATTCATAGTACCTAGTTTGGTGGCTGGCACAATTGAATAAATGAATGAATTCTGACCATATATTTGGACATTGTCAGAATAAAATATCGTTCTGATGCCCTGAAAGTAGAACGTGAGAGTAACAGGGAAAAGTGGGCAAGTGCTTTGCTAAACTTAGTCCTAAAAATGAGTCTTTGAAGCAGTAGGGGTTTGATCAAATTTGCAGAGTGGCAAAGAAGATGAATAGAAGCCCCATGCTCCCGAAAGGACACTGCAGACAGGCATGAGACGGGGCTCATGGCTCCCAAATCTCACAAGCACTCACACTGCCAGCATCCTGGGCCACGTGTACCTCTCCAACCTGCCGCAACCCTGCCATTAACTCAGCCCACATTCTGAAGTGTAAACTTCCGTGTGCCTGAGGAGGGTGATCCCCCCCCCCCCCCCGCCGTCAGATCCCTGGTGCTAACCAGGTCAGCACAATGTGGAAATCCAGGCCTGACGGATGCAACCGAGGAGGGCGGTGGGGGGGGGTCTCTGAAGGTGAAGCACAGAGCAAAGGTCCAAAGCATGGTAGTTGCTACCCTTTAGTATTTCTGAGAAAGCTTCTGTCACTGTGAGGACACTGTGGGATTGTTCAGGAGGTTGAGAGAATGTGCTGTGAAAAGGCAGCACTCTCAGTAGAAATACAAGGCTACCCACATGTGTAATTTAAAATGTTCTAAGAGCCACGTTAAGAACATACCAAAAAAAGGTGAAACTAATTTTAATAGTAGATTTCATTTAAGCCAGTATAACCAAAATATTATTTCAGCAGGTATTTTTAAATTTTAACGTACTTTTAAATGATTAATGATCACTGGGTGTTGTATGTAAGCGATGAATTCTGGGGTGGCTCAGGTTGGGGGCCTTATTGTCCTGAGCTGGAGATTAAGGCAAGGGTGCCCTAAGAAAATTGTGAAAGAGCAGAGCAATGATTCAATCCTAGATTACTCTCCTGTACGCTTTGCTCCCATGATGCCAGGGAAGGGATCTGGGGCAGTTTATTTGTGCATCCCCGGTGCCTGCAAGAGGCTAGGATTCTAAGAGGCGTGGCTGACGCTCATTAATCATTAGTGTAACAGGATGTTAAAATGGCCATTTCAGCAAGACACCAAGGTGGCATATATAGGTAGGCATGATATAGGGAGAATATAGGTAGGAATGAACTGCTGAACAACAACAAACTGCTGTTATGGTAAGCAAATTGTGGCCCAATGTTGGCAATTTTTGAAGGTTCCGTCTAATAAAATGGCAGCGGCCTTCCAGAGAAAGTATTGGACCAGATCTAGAATTTACTGCTTGTGACTCCAAATTCTCTCTTCCAAGGTGACGGTATTCGCAGTATACATAGCCATTAAAAAGAGGGAGAATTATGAATTCTATTTCTTAAGATAGTCCCACCCCCTGTCCCCAAGAGGGAGAACAAGAGGAGTATCTGAGTACCAGGAGTTCCAGCAGAAACATCTGGGGGCTTGATATAGGTTACCTGAAGGTGGGGAGCACAGGTGAGCCCCGCCTACCCTACGCCTCAGGCCAAGGTGCATCATCTTCTTCCGCAGGTGTAGAATCTGGGGTAGTGAGGCAGGTAGAATAGGGACATGTCGGGTAACTTCCGGAGGAAGGACAAGGAACAGGGAACTGGCCTGGCACCTGTTGAATAACAGGATGCCCGTGGCCAGGATTAGCCACCGAGATGCGCAACTGCAGCATAAATCCCCAATTAACCTGCAACTGAAGACAATGACCCGTCCACTGGGGGGCGCTAGAGGACTCCTCCTAGATCTTGACTGCATACGAAGGTTCCCAAGAGAAAAATCAAGGCCAGCGCAATGGATCAGGCTGGCGCACGCGTAATGGTATACAGGGGTCTTGGGACTATTTCCAGAACCCTACAGGAATGTTCCACCTGTTGATTATAACTGCCTGTTAATCAGAATCCCACATCTACGCAGCGCCACTCAAATTCTCTGAGCGTGCCTGTACAACCTCGTCTTCGAGCGTGTACTTTTGCTTTACAATAAAGCTTCTCATTTATGTTTTACTCTGATTCTGCCTTGAATTCTTTCTTGCCGCAAAGTCAAGGACCTGGCACCGGCTGGGGGTTGACGGCTCAAGACCCAAGAACTTCCCCAGTCTCCCGTGTCAGTAGGAATGTCCATCTGCTACCCAAGATGTCCCGCCCAAGAGAGAGCCCGCTAGGGTGAGGAGACCCCAAGGAGAGAGCCTGTTCATACCCCTAGGAGAATGAAGGGTGCAGGAGTGGGTTTCCCCAAAGAAGCCCTGGAATAAAGAGGCCAAGAGAGAAAGACTTACATTAAATATGTGCCCAACCTGGAGACTAGTCTCCCCCCACCTTAATCTTTATTCCATCTGTTCTGATCCTGGAGCTATGGGGGATAGGGAAGTGGGTGGAGTCCTCCTGGTGAAGAGAAACACATTTGGATAAGGGAGAAGTTTCCTGCCCCCCCCCAACAAATAGCAGCCCACCCTATGCTTGGCCCCAGCTGGTGAGAGAAATCTTACCTGTAAGTTATCATTGAAAATGTGGTTCGTATATTGGACTGGGCTTTTAAAATAATTGAATAAAAACTATGTTCCCTATTTTTTGTGATTGTAATACTTATTACCTAAGAACGATCAGAAAAGCTATGAGGCCTGCCTTATAGTTTTCCAGGGTCAGGGAAAAGATACTTCCATTTAGAAAGTCTAAAGAGGGGCACTTGGGTGGCTCAGTCGGTTGGGCGTCCGACTTCAGCTCAGGTCATGATCTCACAGTCCGTGAGTTTGAGCTCTGCATCGGGCTGTGTGCTGACAGCTCAGAGCCTGGAGCCTGTTTCAGATTCTGTGTCTCCCTCTCTCTCTTCCCCTCCCCCGTTCATGCTCTGTCTCTCTCTGTCTCAAAAATAAATAAACGTCTGGGGCGCCTGGGTGGCGCAGTCGGTTAAGCGTCCGACTTCAGCCAGGTCACGATCTCGCGGTCTGTGAGTTCGAGCCCCGCGTCAGGCTCTGGGCTGATGGCTCAGAGCCTGGAGCCTGTTTCCGATTCTGTGTCTCCCTCTCTCTCTTCCCCTCCCCCACTCACGCTCTGTCTCTGTCTCTCTCAAAAATAAATAAACATTAAAAAAATTTTTTTCTAAGAAGAAAGTCTAAAGAGACAGGCAAAAAAAAAAAAAAGTATGATTGCATACCAGGAGTCTTGCTTTCAACAAACTGGTCACATTAATAAAGATATGGACTGTGGCTGGGAGGCCAACATTCCACCATGCTGGAGTTTGTGACCTCACAGTGGCTGAGAGATCCCTGTGGTCTAGAGCCCCTTCCTTGGGGCTCTAGCTTGTTGGGCAGATTGTTCCAAGGAGGTGGTGTCCAGGGTCCAGGCTAGAAGCCAAGAACCAGCCCTGTGAGACCTGCAGGAGCTCCAGGCCCTGTCCCCTTACTAAGAATGCCCACCATGCTGGAAACCTTACTGTACCTGGCCATTGTCCTCCTTTGCTTCTTACTGCTCCTCTGTTACTGTGTCTTTCGGGAGAAGTAGACTGGCTCCTGCAGGGTGGGACTGAGACCTGACAGAAGCCATATCCAGTCTAGCCCCTCAGCGCCTCTCAAGCAGGACAAGCTCTTCCTAAGCTGCTCGTGGCCTGAATCTTGGCCTGTTCTGGGGTCTCCAATAGCCCCAGGCCCTCACCAGATGCTTCCCACCGTGGTTGGTTTCCACTCACATCTCAGCCTCTCCTGTCTAGGTCGGCTAGCTGGGTCCCTCCCAGCCTCTCTCCTACTAGTTTTGCTTCTGGTTCATTTTTGTCCTGGGCTGAGGACCACTGGTTCTGGAGAGGGACTCAGCAAGGGCTCAGCGAAGTTATAATTGGCTCAGGACTCTGCCATGGAGACAGGCATGAGAAGATGTGGCCCTCTCCACCTCCAGAGGTTGGCAAGGCTGGGCCCTGGAGAACTGGAGTCCTAGCTAAAGACTGATAAACTCAGCGATGACTTTAGACTTCCCTTCTATCCACGGTGGACAATCCTTGAAAACAAGCTTCTTGACTAATAAAGCTGGATGTTCCTAGCTAATTAACTCGGCTGAGCAACAGCTTGGAACCTTCCTTGCTAACTGAATCACTGAGATAGTTGAGGGTCATTACTTAAACTTTCCTGGCTTGTTAACTTTCTTGCTTGAATACTTGGGCATTCTAGGATAATATTTGACTTTGCCTCATCATCTTTCAGCATGGTAGCTGACCACATTCATTCTTCACTCTTAAAACCTTGGATTTTCCTGACCAAGAGCATCGGAGCTCCCCCCTCCCCCAATACCACCCCCGGGCTATTTCTCTGGGACTTCCAAGATAAAAACAGAAGAATGCTTCTATGATTCCACCGTTATGTATGATATTGGTAAATGGATCATGATATATATTGTATTTCTAGAATTCTAAGAAATTTTTAAAGTTATAAATGGATATTAGCGTTTATCAAGTGATGGTGATGATCACAATGTTGATCCTAAAATGTATTAAACCATCTTCCTCTAACTCAGCACCTATTTTTTTCATGTTTATTTGTTTTTGAAAGAGAGAGAGAGACACAAAGCAAGCAGGGAAGGGGCAGAGAGAGAGGGAGACACAGAATCCGAAGCAGGTGCCAGGCTCTGAACTGTCAGCACACAGCCCAACGCGGGGCTTGAACTCACGAACCTCAAGATCATGACCTGAGTTGAAGTCAGACGCTTGACTGACTGAGCCACCCAGGCGCCCCACTCAACATCTACTTTTAAAAATTTTTTTTAATGTTTTTTTTTTTAATTTTTGAGACAGAGAGAGTCAGAGCATGAGCAGGGGAGCGGCAGAGAGAGAGAGGGAGACACACAATCTGAAGCAGCTGTCAGCCCAGAGCCCGACACAGGGCTTGAACTTACAGACGGTGCGATGGTGACCTGAGCTAAAGTCGGACACTTAACCGACCGAGCCACCCAGGCGCCCCGTCAACATCTATTTTTTAGGCACCTGGGTGGCTCAGTCAGTTGAACATCCATTTTTTAAAAAGTACTTATGGTACTAAGTTTCAATGTATTATCTGACCTACCTTTAAATTTTTTAATTGCAGTACAATATACATACCTTACAGGTTATCATCTTGACCATTTTACTTATTTATTTGGGGGGGGGAGTGAAAGGGGAGAGGAAGCAGAGCCCAGTGTGGGGCTTGATCCCACGACCCTGAGATCACACATGACCTGAGATGAAATCAAGAGTCGGGTGCTCTGACTCAGCCCCTCAGGCGCCCCTCATCTTGACCATTTTATTTTATTTTATTTTATTTTTTAAATTTGTTTAACATTTATTTATTTTTGAGACAGAGAGAGACAGAGCATGAATGGGGGAGGGTCAGAGAGAGAGGGAGACACAGAATCTGAAACAGGCTCCAGGCTCTGAGCGGTCAGCACAGAGCCCGATGCAGGGCTCGAACTCACGGGCCGCGAGATCGTGACCTGAGCCGAAGTCAGACACTTAACCGACTGAGCCACCCAGGCGCCCCTCATCTTGACCATTTTAAAATATTCAGTTCAGTACTGTCAAGGACATTCACACTGTTGTGCAACCGGTCTCCAGAATTTTTATCTTGCATAACTGAAACCGTACCCTTTAACCAACGATTCCCCATTCCTCCCTTCCCCAGCCCCTGACAGCTACCATTCTCCCTCTGTCTCTGAATTTGACTACCCTAAGTGCTTCATCTAAGTGGAATCACGTAGTATTTGTCCTTTTGTGTCTGGTTTATTTCACTTAGCATGATGTACTCAAGGTTCTTCCATGCCGTGGCATAGGCCAGAATTTTTCTTCCTTCCTTCCTTCCTTTCTTCCTTCCTTCCTTCCTTCCTTCCTTCCTTCCTTCCTTCCTTCCTTTTTTTTAGTTTATTTATTTATTTTGAGAGACGGGGGTGGGGAGAGAGGGAGAGAGAGAGAGAATCCAAAGCAGGCTCTGTCTGCCCTGTCCATGCAGAGCCCGATACGGGGCTCCAACTCACAAACTGTGAGATCATGACCTGAGCCGAAATCATGGGTTAAACGCTTAACCGACTGAGCCACCCAGCTGCCCCATATCTTATCTATTTTATTATTTTTTATTTTTTTAACGTTTATTTATTTTTGAGAGAGAGACAGAGCACAGGCAGGGGAGGGGCGGGGGGGGGGAGACACAGAATCTGAAACAGGCTCCATGCTCTGAGCTGTCAACACAGAGCCCGATGCAGGGCTCGAACTCACGAACCGTGAGATCATGACCTGAACTGAAGTCGGAGGCTTAACCGACTGAGCTACCCAGGCGCCCCAATGTCTTATCTATTTTCAAGTTTAAAATTAATAAAGTTTTAATAATAAAACTGAGGTTCAGAAAGATGAAGTGAATTGCTAATACAGCTAATATGCAGCAGGGAATAATTTTAACTGTGTCTGTTGTATTCGTTTCCTAGGGCTGCCATAACAAAGCACCACCAACTGTGTGGCTTACAATGGCAGAAATTTATTCTCTCATTCTTCCGGAGGCTAGAAGTCTGAAATCAACGGTCAGACGACATTCACAAGACAGGAGCACAGTTACCGCCCTTCAGGGACATTGGGGCCAAGGCTAATTCCACCTGAAAGTTGCCAATATATTTTTAAAGATGTTTACGACTATTTTCATGAGCTGGACTGTAATTTACTTTCCTTCACTGACCTTGTCTAATTTGGGGGTTATGGTTGTTACACGAACTGAGAACAGCTCCTTCTTTTTCTATTATCTTGGAGACCGTGTAAGGCTGAAAAGCTGGGTATGATGTTTTCTTTCGGGAAATAGTGTTAACTAATGATTCAATATTTTATTATTTAAAAATTAAAAAATAAATTCAGTTTATTTTGAGAGACAGAAAGCAAGAGAGAGATCGCGCGCGCACACACACACAAGTCAGGGGTGGGGGCAGAGAGAGAGGGAAAGAGTGAACTCCACGTGGGCTCCTGGAACCTACGAACCCACCAGATCATGACCTGAGTAGAAACCAAGAGTCAGTCGCTCAACCAACTGAGCCACCCAGCTGCCCTGCCTGATTCAACATTTTTAAAGTGTTACAAGATTATTCAGGTTTTCTATTTTTCCTTAAGACAATTTTGCTATATATTTTTCAGGAATGTGTTCATTTTACCTAAGTTTTGAATTTTATTTTTGTCTAATTTTTTACTCTCTGCTCTGAGTGTACTATGACCCCTTTCTTTTTTTTTTTTCTTAAAGTCATGTTTTTATTGAGGCGAAATTCTTCTAGTAGAGAATTAACCATTGGAAGGTGAACAGTTCAGTGGCATTTAGTACATTCGCAGTGATGTGCAACCAGCATTTGTGAAAGCTGAAAGGAAAATAGGGTCACATGTGTCCAAGGGTTTTATTTTTATTTTATTTTATTTTATTTTATTTTATTTTTTGAAATTTATTGTCAAATTGGTTTCCACACAACACCCAGTGCTCATCCCTAAAGGTGCCCTCCTCAATACCCATCACCCACCCTCCCCTCCCTCCCACCCCCCATCAACCCTCAGTTTGTTCTCATTTTTTAACAGTCTCTTATGCTTTGGCTTTCTCCCACTCTAACCTCTTTTTTTTTTTTCCTTCCCCTCCCCCATGGGTTTCTGTTAAGTTTCTCAGGATCCACATAAGAGTGAAAATACATGGTATCTGTCTTTCTCTGTATGGCTTATTTCACTTAGCATCACACTCTCCAGTTCCATCCACGTTGCTACAAAGGGCCATATTTCATTCTTTCTCATTGCCACGTAGTACTCCATTGTGTATATAAACCACAATTTCTTTATCCATTCATCAGTTGATGGACATTTAGGCTCTTTCCATCATTTGGCTATTGTTGAGAGTGCTGCTATAAACATAGGGGTACAATGCCCCTCTGCATCAGTACTCCTGTATCCCTTGGGTCAATTCCTAGCAGTGCTACTGTTGGGTCATAGGTTAGGTCTATTTTTAATTTTTTGAGGAACCTCCACACTGCTTTCCAGAGCGGCTGCACCAATTTGCATTCCCACCAACAGTGCAAGAGGGTTCCCGTTTCTCCACATCCTCTCCAGCATCTATAGTCTCCTGATTTGTTCATTTTGGCCACTCTGACTGGTGTGAGGTGATATCTGAGTGTGGTTTTGATTTGTATTTCCCTGATAAGGAGCGACGCTGAACATCTTTTCATGTGCCTGTTGGCCATCTGGATGTCTTCTTTAGAGAAGTGTCTATTCATGTTTTCTGCCATTTCTTCACTGGATTATTTGTTTTCCGGGTGTGGAGTTTGGTGAGCTCTTTATATATTTTGGATACTAGCTCTTTGTCCGATATGTCATTTGCAAATATCTTTTCCCATTCCGTTGGTTGCCTTTTAGTTTTGTTGGTTGTTTCCTTTGCTGTGCAGAAGCTTTTTATCTTCATGAGGTCCCAATAGTTCATTTTTGCTTTTAATTCCCTTGCCTTTGGGGATGTGTCAAGTAAGAAATTGCTACGGCTGAGGTCAGAGAGGTCTTTTCCTGCTTTCTCCTCTAGGGTTTTGATGGTTTCCTGTCTCACATTCAGGTCCTTTATCCATTCTGAGTTTATTTTTGTGAATGGTGTGAGAAAGTGGTCTAGTTTCAACCTTCTGCATGTTGCTGTCCAGTTCTCCCAGCACAATTTGTTAAAGAGACTGTCTTTTTTCCATTGGATGTTGTTTCCTGCTTTGTCAAAGATTAGTTGGCCATACGTTTGTGGTCTAGTTCTGGGGTTTCTGTTCTATTCCGTTGGTCTATGTGTCTGTTTTTGTGCCAATACCATGCTGTCTTAATCATTACAGCTTTGTAGTAGAGGCTAAAAGTCTGGGATTGTGATGCCTCCTGCTTTGGTCTTCTTCAAAATTACTTTGGCTATTCGGGGCCTTTTGTGGTTCCATATGAATTTTAGGATTGCTTGTTCTAGCTTCGAGAAGAATGCTGGTGCAATTTTGATTGGGATTGCATTGAATGTGTAGATAGCTTTGGGTAGTATTGACATTTTGACAATATTTATTCTTCCAATCCATGAGCACGGAATGTTTTTCCATTTCTTTATATCTTCTTCAATTTCCTTCATAAGCTTTCTATAGTTTTTAGCATACAGATCTTTTACATCTTTCGTTAGATTTATCCCTAGGTATTTTATGCTTCTTGGTGCAATTGTGAATGCGATCGGTTTCTTTATTTGTCTTTCTGTTGCTTCATTATTAGTGTATAAGAATGCACCTGATTTCTGTACATTGATTTTGTATCCCACAACTTTGCTAAATTCATGTATCAGTTCTTTTTTTTTTTAATTTTTTTAACATTTATTTATTTTTGAGACAGAGAGAGACAGAGCATGAATGGGAGAGGGTCAGAGAGAGAGGGAGACACAGAATCCGAAACAGGCTCCAGGCTCTGAGCGGTCAGCACAGAGCCCAACGCGCGGCTCGAACTCACGGACCGCGAGATCATGACCTGAGCTGAAGTCGGACGCTTAACCGACTGAGCCACCCAGGCGCCCCTCATGTATCAGTTCTAGCAGACTTTTGGTGGAGTCTATCGGATTTTCCATGTATAATATCATGCTATGACCCCTTTCTCATTCCTAAAATTGTTTGCCTCTGCTGCTCTACGTATGGTTATGTTCATTTTCTGCCTTTTTACGTTCTGTTTTTGTAATTTCATTGATTTGCTCTATTTAGATCTGTTCGAGTGTCCTTTTTTCTTATTATTTTTTTAACGCATCCAGTGCTATGAGCAGACAGATGGAATTCTTCTTGCATTTTAGAATTAAGTGTGTCCTTCTTTCATAGCAAGAATGAGGATTTCTCTTCTCCTGTGTCAACATTTAAAGCTCATCTATTGGGGTACCTGGGTGGCTCAGTCAGCTAAGCATCTCACTCTGGGTTTCAGCTCAGGTCACGATCTCATGGTTCGTGAGTTGAAGCCCTGCACCGGGCTCTGCACTGACAGTGTGGAACCTGCTTAGGATTCTCTGTCCTCCCCCTCTCTGCCCCTCCCTTGCTCATGAGCATGCACATTCTCTCTCTCTCTCTCTCTCTCAAAAATAAATAAACATGAAAAAATAAAAATTAATTGGGGCGCCTGGGTGGTTCAGTCGGTTGAGCATCCAACTTCGGCTCAGGTCATGATCTCAGGGTTTGTGAGTTCGAGCCCCGCGTCGGGCTCTGTGCTGACAGCTCAGAGCCTGGAGCCTGCTTCAGATTCTGTGTCCCCCTCTCTCTCCGCCCCACCCCTGCTTGTGCTCTGTCTCTCTCTGTCTTTCAAAAATGAATAAACGTTAAAAAAATTTTTTAATAAATAAATAAATAAATAAAATAAAAAATAAAGCTCATTTGTTACAGGCCATGCAATGAGATGTCGAGGTAAGACCCCATCCAGTTCCTAACTACTTCGCATACTATTCCTCTGCCCCTTCCCCGACTTCAGCTTCCGATTCTTCTTCCTCCCTTTCCCCGGACTTCTTCCTGTTCTCCCTTTCTTCGTGAGCCCTTCAATACCCTACCAAAACATATCACTTCCAAGAAGCCACCTTTTTGGAAATTAATAGAGGGATAACTCTATTCATGGTTCCACAGTTGCTTTTGGATCCATACTTCCTCACATTCACCATGCAAAATGAAGGAAGAAAGTATGACCTACCCAGCTTGGGTCTCACATCCAGTTTTTTGTCAGCGGAGGGCAGGACACCATGAGTGACATTTACAACTCGATTGAATTCAACAGGAAGAGTGCCACAAGAAAACCAGGGAGAAAGAGTGACTAGGTCCAAACTCTGGATAGCCCAGCCACTTAATATCCAGATTCTCTTGAAAATAGGCAATTTGTTGGTCCTAGTTTTTCCAAGAATACCTCTAAATGTAGGCATTGAAATGTAATGTTGTTGGCTGGTCATGGTCTGTATCACATGAGGAAAGCATTCATTTAATCCAAGTATGCCGAAATATACTTTTCTGATCAGGAATAGAAACGAAGTATTACCAAAAAAAGAGAAATTAAATATTACCAAACACATTTTTAAGCACCTATTAAATTTCTCTTAGATTGATTTCTGGGTTTGAATTTTGACTCTGATATCTTCTGTTTAGGAGAAGCAATTTGCCACGGGCCCTGTGGGCATGCGAACAATGCAAGGCCGTTGACTCCTTTTTCCCCCAGGCCCTTTCTTAAAGCTGTGTTTTGCAGTGAGCAAACCTTGAAGGATGAGATAAAGTCTCCTCCCACACTAAAAGCAGGCTTACTTCTGTTTGCTCCAAGTGGCAAATCCCCTGAGCTCAGTGTTCCTCTTTTGTAACACTGTAACGCATTGTGTGTTCAGGCAGCCATCATGGGCCCTGCACCACTCCATGGGACCTCGGAGGCACGGGAACCAACAACATCAAGAAACTTAAAGCCCTCTCTGCTTTGCCACAGTAATAAGGTCCTCAGACTGCCTCAGGAATTTTCTGTCCTCTGCCAGCACCTACGAAACAACGGGCTAACCGGTTAGCTCACAAGTAGGGTTCATTCTCAGATCACGCACACTTCTTAACACGTTAACTGCGTGATCTTGTATACATGAATTAAACTTTCTGAGCTTTTGTTTCCTCATCGGCGAAATTAATAATAGTAGGGTTTATCTTATATGATTGACGTGATTAAACGAATCAAAATGCCTGGAATATTGGGTGCATTCAACACTTAGTCATTATTAGTTGATATTATGGTTGTAGCTGTCATCTGTAGCGTTGATGGGATGGGGCACTGCAGTGACAGCATGCTATGAAAAACACTGTTACACCGTTTCCTCGGGCAGGCCGTTGCTGTTGGCCCTGGCTAAGTAGGTCCCCACTATTATACCACCATGCCCACTTCCTTTGTAGCACTTGTCATGATTTTAAATTATTGCATTTGCTGATTCATTATCTCCACAAGAATATAACAGCAACAAAATATATCAGAACCCTGTCTTCTGCAATACATTTCCAATGCTTAGCCCAGTCCGTAACATGAAGTAGCCACTCAGTATATTTTTTCTGTGCGGATGGGAGTCTAGATGAACATCTAGATGGATGAATGGATGAGTGCGTAGGAGGATGGATGGATGAGAAAGTTGGTGCCCTCTAACTATTTTCTCTTAGGGGTAAATGGATGGATGGATGGATGGATGGATGGATGGATGCGGCGATGGGAAAGTGAAGGGTCGGATACTTGGCGGGTCAGATATTGACCTCCTATCCACCAGGGGGCGATAAGAGGCAGCGCGCGCGCGTTCAGCCCGGGAGATGCCTCTCTAGGGCGCAGCCCGCCGTCGAGCTGCATTTCCGCCGGCGCGGGCCGGGTGTAGCAGTTTCCTGCGGCAGTGGCTGCTGTCCCAAACAGTCCTGAACGATTAGGAGGTGTGCCGCACCCTCTCGCGCCGTCCCCTCTGACCCTGCCGGCGACAGGCCCGGCTCCCCGGGTGAGTCGCTGCGGGGCCGCGATGCACAGGAAACCCCCCCGCGGCCTCCCAAGCCCGGTGCATCATCCCCCCCCCCCGACAGGAGGAGAAACTGAGGCCCGAGGGGACGGGGAGAGCCGGCGGAGGTCAGCCCCGATTTCAGGCCCCGCTCCTGGGTCCGGGCCCAGCCCCTCCGCCGGCTGCGGACCTCTCGGGATGCGTGTCCCCGAGAATGGGACTCCGGGTCTGATCCCCCGTTTGCGGGGAAGACTCGTGTCCCGCCAACTACCAGAAGCGGGTCCGGCGACTCGCGGGCCGAGTGCCGCCGCCAGTGGTGCGGAGCCCCGTGTGGCCCCGGGCCTGAAGAGCTCCCGGGGCCGCGTGATTTTCACGCACACACCCACCTCCGGCTCTGGGCCTCGAATCCCCCAAAGCGCTTCATCGGTTGCCCACGAAGTGACCATGTGAGCGTTAACCCGTTTTCTTGTCAACAGCCTTTAAGAGAAAGCGTTAAAACCCCCGTTGTGCAGAGCGGTTGCGTGAGTTTTCAATTGGGGGCGCTCGCGGGGCCCCAGAGCGGCAGAGACCGATTCCGGTGTCTTTGTTTTGCACTAAAGCCCCTTCCCCGTGCTGTCTCCTGCGTAGGCGTTGCGGGCTCTGGGGCTCTGTTGGAAGCAGATGGAAACTCTCTGTTGGACGGCTTTGGGGGCTGTGCGTCAGGCAGCGCCCCCTTCTTTGCTGCAGGACCCTGAGCCGCAGCGCCGGATGTGCCCCCGCGGTGTCCGGGGAGTGAGGCCTGGGTAAGTGCTGCTGCTCAGGAGATCCTTGAGCAGGGGACTCGTTGCCTTCCTGCCACACCACGGTGGGGGGTTTGCGTGGGGTGGGGGGGGCGCCCTGGAGCTCCTGCGGGTCCTGAGAAAGCCCCGAGGAGGCCTGGTGTGGTGGATGGGGGGTGTGTCTGGGGGGCCAGAGAGGTCTGGGTTCAGATCCTGCCTCAGCCTGTGGCGAGCGCATCACGTTGGCTAGGTTACGTCCTTCTGAGCTCCGCTGTGTTTTAAGTGGGGAAACTGCCAGAGCTCTGGGAGGACAGAAGTCTTGTCTGTGTTCTTTGTCTTTGAGCCCACGGTTGGTGGCGCATAGTAGATCGTCCGTCTGTATCTGTGGGGGACTAAACAACGTAGGCGTTTTTGCCGCGAGTTGGTCTTCACGTGCCCCCTCTTGATAACGGGAGATGGCGTCTTTCCATGAGATGGTGATGGCGCTCAGGGTCCCGGGCTTGGCTGGGCAGCTCTCCTCTGCCTGGGAACATAGGCTACTGACATGGGCTGCCTGTGTCCAGGTCAGTGATAGTGCAGGGAAGGGAATTGCTAAAAGCGTTTCCCCATCTTGGGAACGTCCACTCCTGTCCCTTCCAAACCTGGGGCTTTCCTGCACTTCCTCTTTCCTACCCACTTTTAGATGTCTCCTGTCACCTGGTGCCAATGTCGGGCTCACTGGTAATTCAGGCAGAGGATTCAGGGAAAGAGTTGTCCTGTGTTTGGAGGGTCCACGTCCACACCTTCCAGGAGTTTTCCCACACCCCTTCCTCTCTGTAGACACCTTGGGCCCCCAGGGCCCTCGGGGCAGTTGTGTATACGTTAGGGTCACTGTTGGAGCTTTCACTTCTGCCCCTGCTGTTGGGAACCAGGCTATACGTGTCACTTGAGTTCTCCTCGAGGCCCAGCATAGTTGCTGTCAGACAGCCACGGCACTCCCATAAATCCGGCATTGGCGTCCTTTCCAGCCTCTCACTGGTTAATTATGCATTAATCGGCATTGGCCACCCTGTCATAGACCAAGCACTGTCTCCCCCTAGGACAGTAGGGTTAACTACTGTCTTCTCTATGAGGAAATAGCATGTCTGTTTAGGAAATAATAACAGCCGATCTTCGTCAAATGCTTACTTTACTATCTGCTAACTACTGTGCCGAGACCTTTCCTGATGCTTGCCCTGCCCTGCCCTGCCCTGCCCTGGTGTGAGCAGGGACATGTTGGGGGCCCATTCTTGGGTTCTTGTCTATTGCAGATGAGCCCACTGTGTGGAGAGACATCATGGGAGTTCTATCAGGAACATTCTAGACCCCAGTGTCCTTGAGGTAAGATCTCTGGTTTGTTCTCTGGAGTGTTGGTTCCTTGCATCTGGTACAATCATGTGGGGGTTCCTAGGGGCTTCCTAAGAAGGTATAGGGGAGCTGAGAAGTGAGAAGGTAATGTCCATGAGTCCTCAGATCTGTTCCCCACCTCAGCCCCAGGTAACCTAGATCACATCTGGTCCCTGACATGTCTTCAATGGCTGCTGCAGAGGAAGGGCCTCCAGAGTCTCACTGGGTGATGAGAGCTCTCTGGGGCATCTGCCTTCCCTCCCTGGAGTGACGGCAGAAGCATGTTTTTAATGGGAAATGAGTGGACCCATGCATCAGAGTCTCCCGTCCCCTGGGTTTGAATCCCCTTCTGCTGCTCTCTAAGTCAGTGATCTATTCAGAACTTTATTTTCTTCATTTAAAACAACAAACTTATGATAGTAGTGACTTCTGTGCTGCTTAAAACCACAGGATCCCTATCATTTCCAACCCTAATATTTTCCCAGTGTTTGTGTCCAAAGTGAGTTTTCTTTGATTCCACTTGGCAGGGAGGTTCTATGGGGCTTTTGCAAGAAAGAGTGGCCACTCACGGGGTCCTGTGCTTGGGTAGTTTTCCCAGATTCCACCTATTCCACAGGCCAGTAGCACCTGCTCCCCTTCCTAGGTCTCTCTCTCTCTCTCTCTCTCCCCTTGCATGCACCTGCATTCAGAAGCGATCACGGGCTGTCTGTGCTCTGGTCATTGATAATGCAGGGAGAGGAATTGTTGAAAGCAGTTTCCCGTGTTTGGAGGGTCTACACCCATCCCTTTCAAATGCTGGCGCTTTCGCACACTCCTGCTTCTCCCCAGCTAGTGCTGTCTGGTCTCAGGCATTGAGGGCTGCTGTGTGAGAGTCAATGACGGGAGACTTGAGCTTGGCCTTTCTCAGCTTGGCCTCCCGTTACGGGAAAACGGGCTATGTCGGTGTCGAGGTTTCGAAACTTTCTGGGGTTTAAGGAGCCAGGATGAATTCTGCATGATGACGTTACGCAATACTGGGTGGTTTATACTGATTGCCATAACGTTTTCAAAGGGAGGTCTCTTTTTGGATATGGTGGCCCTGTGCACGCCTTTGAAGGGGTGGAACGTGATGGGAAATAGAAAGGTATTGGGTGGTGGGGGGAGCAACACGAGAAGGAGTTTGACGCAGGGATGAGCACAAGCACTTGGGAGACAGATGTGCAGGGATGTAATAGACAGTGGAGAGAGGCTGCGGTGGTGGCCTTCACTCCCAACATGGGGGATGGGGGCTCAGTGGGAGGAGCCTCTGAGCTTGAGCCCTCCAGCCACCTCTCTACCAGTTATTATATCTGCTCTTGCCCTGCAAAGGCCCAATTGTTAAGAGATCGTTTTATTTTGACCCTTCTCTGGGAACATTGAGATTCATTTTTGAGCTGTGTTTGGTGTGAAACAAAACTGGCGGCTCGTCCCTGATGAATGGGGGCATTCTCACTGATAGCAGCTTGAAGACAGTTGAGAGAGAACATTGGAAACCAAACGCATGTTGTGACCCTCTGCTCTTCACCCTAGGGATGCTGCCTCGGATCTAGAGATTGTTGGAAGAATCCTTAAGGAGATGCAGCATTGGTCCTCTCAGGATGACCTGGGTCCCAGCTGCCCTGGAGGGACCTCCTCATGGTGAGTTAATGCCAAGGGGCTAAGTTGGCCTGTGTTAGTGATACAGAAGTTCCAAGCACTTGGTCTCATTGGACTTTTCTGCCTTAGATTATTTCGGAGTTGATCATGGACACTGGCAGAGTGAAGAATGATGTCGCCACGTGAACCATGGCCAGACCTTCTTATCCTGTTGCCTCAGCACAGCCTGGAGGGACTTTTCTCTCTGCGTGAGCAGGCCAGAGGGAAAGTCCTGGGACCCTGGAGACTTGAGGTCCAGAGCTAGAGACTTCAGCTGGCCCTGCCGCTCCCCCAGCAGGTGTCACACAGCACCTGGGACCAGGAAGACTGGTTCCCTTCCACCTGAGCCAGGTGTCCAGCAGGCTCCACGTGCCCCTGCCTATTCCTCCTGTAACTTTTTACAACCAAGAATTTTCTGCACTGTGCATCCTTGTCCCCTCACCCACCCAATAAATCTTGAAACTGCCCTCCTCGTTTTGTTTTGCTTCTCTTTTAAAACCCATACCTCCAGGGGCGCCTGGGTGGCTCAGTCGGTTGAGCATCCGGCTTTGGCTCAGGTCATGATATCATGGTTCTTGAGTTCGAGCCCTGCGTCGGGCTCTGTGCTGACAGCTCGGAGCCTGGAGCCTGCTTCAGATTCTGTGTCTCCCTCTGTCTCTGCCCCTCCCCTGCTCGTACTCTTATCTCTCTACCTCTCAAAAATAAACATTAAAAATTTTTTAAAAATAATAAATTCATACCTCCACGTGCCAGCAAGGTAGGTATACGGAAAGTGGGTCACAAGCAGATCTTCCATTTTTTACTCACTGAAATGTTCCATTTAATGCACTCCTAAGGCTCAACTTAGGGGTTAGGAGTTGGGATGTAGGAATTGAAGTAGGGGTTGAACAATCCCAAGTGCTTCTGGGGGGGCTCAGGTTTGGGAGAAAAGGGAAATGTTAGAGTCATTGGCTGAAGGACGTCTGGGCCAGGGCTTTGGAAAAGAGGCTGACAGTGGAGTGGACATAGAGACAGAGGAGGCAGGAGTGCTCTGAGCTCTGGGGAGGAGGGTTCCCCGGGGGAATTTCAGGGGATGGTTCTAAGCAGGGGTAGGCATGGCGTGGATGAGGAACACCGTCCCTTGGAGAACTCTGGGGCTGGGGTAGGCAAAGGCCAGGTGTCGGGATTTCTGTTACTGTTCCCACAAAGCAGGTTTGGCCTTTGAGGGTTCTGTTCGGTGAAGTAATGGCAGTGGTGTGCTAAGCACGCCTGCGCCTCACCACCTGCGGGTAGGTCCACACAGAGGAGCTCTCCCAAAGGTAGAGAGGGAGGGGCTGATTGCCCATTCCTTCCATGGAAATTGAAATCACTTTGATGGGGGCTGAGGTCAAACCCAGGTGGTCAGGCCTACCTTTGTGAGTTCAAGGCCTTGATGGCCTCAGTCAACAGGAGGCATTCTTGGGGGCTAAAGGATCTACTCTCCCCACCAGTTCGGGCAGAGATCCTTATTTCTGCCTCGCCCCTCTCCTCAATTCCTACCCAAGGGCCTGTCATCACCCATTATTTCTCTTGAAGAGCCCCCTCCTTCCTACTCCCCTTTCTGGGCCAGTGTCCTCCAACCATTCCCCTGGCCCTCTAGTGAAAAATGAATGCATTTTCCCCAGCTTGGCCAAAGTTCCTTCCTTTTCAGTGACGTCTAACTGTTGGTTGTGGCCTTGGTCTCTGTAGACGTCTTTCCGTAATACTGACTGGCCCTCCGTTGCCAAGTAGTTTCCTGTCAGATTCGGTAGCAGATTCCTGTCCGCTTTCAGTAGCAGACCCTTCTTTATTCTGTTTGTTTTCTTAACTCCCTACACCCCCACCCCCACCCCCTGTCCTGCACCTCTGTCCTATGGCCTGGGGGATCTCTGCTGCCATTGTAGAAGGGGGCAGTGACAGAGTGTTTGGGAAGGAGGGAAGAGGTGACGTCGCCTTGGTTGCTGAAATGGTCAAGGGAGAGGAGTCTTGGGACTCTAGAGGCGTGATCACTGGCTTGGCCCAGGTCACCAAAATTTCCTCCCCAGTAAGCCCCACGGGTCAGGCTGTGGAAGGCCCACTCATCCTTTGCATCCCAGTACCACGACGGGATGTGGGGTCAGGGAGCTAGCACGCTGGAAGCACGTACTGCCGTGTCGGGCACAGGATACGCTCAGAGCACAGCTCTTCTCGAAAAATAACTCGTTTGCTTTCAAACTGTAAATGACCCTCACCCCCGGCCCAGCCTCTTCTGTCTGCCCTCCCCCGCCCTCTGCAACCCTTGCCCCACCTGACCCTCAGCCCTAGCGGAGACTGCCCATCCCCCAGGGTACATGAGGGACCCTCCTCACTGCCCATGGCATGCCTGTCCACCCTCCTGTCACACGCCACACCGCACCAGCACCGTAGGCCCCAGCCATGCGACTACTGAAGGTTCCCGAACGTGCTCCCCTTTTCCCGGCCTGCCTGCTTGGGATGCACCCCCCGTTTCAGATGCTGGCCTGACTCCGCTTGCGTCACTTCTTTCAAGAAGCCTTCCTTGGCTAAACCTCCAGCCAGAGTGGATTGTCTGCCCCGCCTTTCATTCATACCAAGTGTCCACCGTGGGAGGCACGATTCTCGGAACTGGGCTACGAGAGAAGGCAAAAAAGCAACCCCCTGCCTTCATGGTCCTTTCATTTCAGAGGACTGAGACAGACCATAAACAACGTCCTAAACTGTGTAGTTTGCTGGAGAAGGGCTGAGCGAAAGAATAATACAGCAGGGAAACGAACAGGAAGTCTGGGGCAAGAGGAGGAGCAGCATTTGAAACTGAGTGGACGGGGAAGGCCTCAGCCGGGAGGTGTCATTTGAGTCTGGGGAGGGCCTCTCACCTCTGGGTGTTCATAGCAGCCTGCCTGCCTCCCTCACAGCATGGATGGGGCGGCAGGAGACTTTCCTCTGGGGTACCAGGCCCAGGAACCAGCCAATGAGGCCGCTGCAGTGCCGTACCTGATTATGAG
Source organism: Lynx rufus (assembly GCF_022079265.1). NCBI lineage: Eukaryota > Metazoa > Chordata > Mammalia > Carnivora > Felidae > Lynx > Lynx rufus. Next base: position 21,292,645 of record NW_025814896.1, on the reverse strand, counting down.
TGGCTGCAATGGAGGCTGTGCCTGTCTTGGGGGCAGGCTCTACACCTGCCAACTCTAGCCCTGTCGCCCTCCCACCCACAGCTCAGTGGATGAGGGAAGCACCCGACAGGAAGTGCTAACCCGTGACCTCGGTTTATAGTACTAAGAACAGGTTTTCCTCTGGGGAAATGTGATGAGTATGTGAGGAGGCAGAGTAATCGGTTGCAGAAACAGGAAGAGACAGGAACTGAGTCCCTTTAACCACAGAATCCAAAAGTGCAGAGCACTAAGCTCCCGTTGCGAGGGAGGGAGCCATTTCTAGAACGCTTATGCGGAAGAACGATACTCCAATCTCCAAACCACGTTAATGTTCCAGAAGGCCGGGGGTTCAGCTGTCCCTGAATTTTTGCAAGGCATGGCCAAGCGACCAAAACTCCTGTCTTCCTATTTTTCTTGCCAGAGATCTTACATTGACCACCACTGTGCCTTTGCCAGGGGAGCCAGACGGGTCTCTGCACCTAACAGCCTCAAGGGTGTTACTTACCAGTTCAGTGACTGACATACACAAGCAGCTCAATCAGCATTCAAGGATGTGGAATGGGCCAATCGTGGTCTGGACCGTGTGCACCAGAAAGGGCTCATGGAGACCTCTCTGTCCCCGTGATTACAAACACCGTGTCACCAGGATACCTAACTACACCCGCATTAGGAAGCAGCCTGATGAAATCATTTAGAGCCTGTTGAATTAGCGCGTTGTCCCTCAATCGCCGTGGGGGCCTGGAGCCTGTTATTCTGCCCCCTTGGGCCTCAGTTTCTGGCTCTGTGATTTGACCCTGTGCACCTACCCCCAATAGTTAGGGTTAAATAAGATGATGCATGTTGAATGCATAGCACAGTACCTGCCTCATAGTGTGCGCTCGATAAATATCAGCTATTTTTATTTGATGAGCACGTCTTGCATGTTGCTAGTTAGCGTGAAGAACAAATATGTCATTATGACAGACTCATCTGTCAACGTGACACCATAAATACTTTCCTCTTTGCTCATTTGCAGATATCCCTGTAGGACTTGGTGGTAATCACCACCCCCACTGATTGAACTTGGATTGCACGCCACGCGCTGTACTAAGTAAGCCCGTCTATATAATTATCTCATTTCATCTTCGCAACAGCCCAGTGAGGTAGATTTAATTACCTTCCATTTTATAAGGGAGGAAACCAAGGCTCAGAGAAACGAAGGGACCTGTCTTACTTCTAGTGAGTGGCTCAGCTCGTTTCGCATTGGCATAGTAAGTAGTGAAAAACGTTGCAGGCCGATTTCATAAATAGCATGCGCATCTGAGGTTGTCAGATGCTTGTTTGTACTGGAAAACTGGAAATTAGGGTACTTTACTATTCTGTCCATCTGCTTCACGTTGCCCGGTTTCCAGCTTTCCTAAAATACTCCCCATCTAATTCAACAATCTTTAGTCTTGAACTTGTGAACCTGACGTGGAGAGAGACAATAGGCATATTTCAGCCAACACCAAAATATCAACTGTCTCCTTCTTTACTGTTGCGTCTGAAACAGAGTCATCCTAGGTCTCCCGAGCTTAAGGAAACCTTCACCGAGTGTTACCAAAGTGGCCCAAGAACCAGGATTAGGGTCAGGAAGAGCCATGATCCCATCAGAAAATAGGTGCTTGGTCACAGAGGCCCTGATGAAGCAGCTGGTGGGAGTTATATAGCTGAATCAAGCCAGGAGAACAGAAGCTGGAAGAATCAAGGTTCACTTGTCCATTCAAAAAATACTTGTCAGGCTGCTGTGTTGAGAATAGGGACACAGTGAGGAATAAGAAATTTCTTCCCTCAAGAGGATCACATACATAAGATAGTAAGTTCTATTCCTTCACACCTCAGGTATCTATGGCCAGTCACTGTGTGCTGAGTCTCGCTGTAAGCTGGACATACAGCTCTGATCTAAAGCAGAGGAGGGGCCTCCTGTAGCTTATAGTCTAGAACAGCACTATCCAATAGAAACATAGTGCATCCTATATAAGTAATTTAAAATTTTCCTAGTGGCCACTTAAATAAAAAGAAGATGAGATACATTTTAGTAATATAGTTTATTTAACCCACTACATTAGAAAATACTGTCATTGGAGGGGCACCTGGGTGGCTCAGTCGGTTAAGCGTCTGACTTCAGCTCAGGTCATGAGCTCATGGTTAGTGAGTTCGAGCCCCACATCGGGGTCTGTGCTGATGGTGCAGAGCCTGCTTGAGATTCTCTCTCTCTCTCTCTCTCTCTCTCTCTCTCTCTCCCTCTCCCTCTGCCCTCCCCACTCGCTCTCAACATAAACCTAAAAAAAAAAGAAAATATTGTCATTTCAATATATAACCAATATAAAAAACTACTAATGAGATATTTTACACTTTTTCCCCAAACTAAGTCTTTGAAATCTGCATATTTTTTTTCAATATATGAAGTTCATTGTCAAATTGTTTTCCATACAACACCCATTGCTCATCCCAAAAGGTGCCCTCCTCAATACCCATCACCCACCCTCCCCTCCCTCCCACCCCCCAAAAATCTGCATATTTTATGCTTGTGGCACATCTTGGTTTAGGTGAAGTGCCTTTTGAATGTTTAGTAGTGGTTAGCGGCTACCTTATTGGACAGCATAGGTCTAGGTGATGAGGGGCTCAAGGCTAATTCCATGTACGAAGAGTGTTCTGAGGATGCCTCCTTTACAGGAAGGCGGCTGCATCTTGTTGACTCTTAAGCTTCTGTAGCCTAGGTCCCCCATTCTCTGGCGGGGAGAGGTCAGAGAAGGTTTCCTGGAGGAAGTAGAATTGACTGGGCAAAGGAGGGGTGGCCCATGTATACAAGCAATGTGGGGGATATGGGGGCTCAGAGATGGTCGGTGTGGACGGCGGGCAGCGCTGAGGCCTGGGGCAGCAGCCTGCTGTGTGAAAGTACGGGGTTTGTGCCACACACACACAGTTCAACCCAGCCAGGGGACTCGGGTGACAAGCTTCACCCTCTCTGGGCCTCCGTTACCTCCCTTGAAAGGATGTGGTCAAGATGTACGAGAACACAAGGGGCGCCTGGGTGGCGCAGTCGGTTAAGCGTCCGACTTCAGCTCAGGTCACGATCTCGCGGTCCGTGAGTTCGAGCCCCGCGTCGGGCTCTGGGCTGATCGCTCAGAGCCTGGAGCCTGTTTCCGATTCTGTGTCTCCCTCTCTCTCTGCCCCTCCCCCGTTCATGCTCTGTCTCTCTCTGTCCCAAAAATAAATAAAGGTTGAAAAAAAATTAAAAAAAAAGATGTACGAGAACACTTGATACAGCAGATGCCCTGATTCATCATTAAATTGTTGACCTCCCTTAATATTTATTACAGGTTCTTCTGCGCGTATGGAGAAGATGGCCAAGTTTTGCGTTTGTTTTCTTGTCTCGGGAACTTTGGGGTTGAAGGCACCACAGTAGTTTTTAGAGAAGGACACACCCCTCCCCTTATTTTTCCCCTGACTTTGTTTTTACCAGAAGTTGGACAACACAAGTAACAGATTTGAGTTTTAAAAATAAATCTTTTGGGGGCACCTGAGTGGCTCAGTTGGTTAAGTATCTGACTCTTGGTTTCGGGCCAGGTCATGATCTCAAGGTTCGTGAGTTCGAGCCCCGCATCGGGCTCTGTGCTAGCTGTGTGGGGCCTGCTTGGGATTCTCTCTCTCTCTCTCTCTCTCTCTCTCTCTCTCTCATTCTTCTCTCTCTCTGCCCCTCCCCTGCCTGTGCTCTCCCTCTCTCTGTCAAAATAAATACATAAACTTAAAAGAATTTTTAAATAAAAAATGAATCTTTTCTTCTGGAATAATCTTAGATTTACAAAAAAGTTAAAAACCTGGTACAGAGAGTTCCCTTATGCCCTTCCCCCAGCTTCCCCCATAGGCACCTTATGCAGCCACAGTATATTTGTTAAAATTAAGAAGTTAATGTTGGCACGCTACCATTAACTGAACTCCAGACTGTTTTTGGATTTCACCAGCTTTGCCTCTAATGTGCATTTTCTGTGCCAGGATCTGAGTTAGAGCACCACGTTACCTGTGGTCATCATGGTAATCATGGGTCGTCGTCTCCTCTAATCTGAAACAGATTCTCCATCTTTCCTCGTTTGCCCTGACCTTGACGGCTTTGAAGAGTGTTAGCATTTTGTAGAATGGCTCTCAGTTTGGGTTTTTCTGATGTTTTCTCATGACTAGAATTTCGGGGAAGAATATCACAGAGGTGAAGTTCCCCTCTGAACATGTATCAGGGGTATATGATATCTACATGACATCACCAGCGATATTAACCCTGATCACTTGGTGAAGGGGTGACTGCCAGACTTCACTGTAAAGTTACCGTTATTCCCTTTCCAAAGATTCTGGTCTTTGGTATACAGGCTTGATTGTAATACGTAGTTTAGAGAACATATTTAGAAATCTTTGCCCAACAGTGAGAGAGCATATATTTTTCTCAAGCACATTTGGAGCATTTACAAATATTGACCATGTTTTATGCTGCAGAGCAAGTCTCACATACCAGTGCATTGGAATCATATAGACTACAATATGTGACTACAACATAAAGACATAAAACAAACTTGAGAGAATACTTAGACTTGAATGAAATGAAAATCCTAATCCTATATATCAAAAGTTGTGGAATGCAGCTAAAACCGTACATGAGAAATATAACCTTGAATGCTTTTGTTGGGAAGTTCCTACCAATAAGAGAGCGTGTGACCCATCATATGGGAGACTTACCTGTATTGACCTGTGTAGACGGGAGTTCAGAGGGTCCAGAACTCCCCAGCGTTCTGGTCTTTGGCATTCCTTCATAACCATGAGGGAATCAGAACACCAGATTTATTCCCTGGCAACATTTTTTTTTAAATGTTTATTTATTTTTGAGATAGAGACAGAGCCTGAGCAGGGGAGGGGCAGAGAGAGAGAGAGAGAGAGAGAGAGAGAGAGAGAGAGAATCCGAAGCAGGCTCCAGGCTCTGAGTTGTCAGCGCAGAGCCTGATGTGGGGCTCAAACTCAGACTATGAGATCATGACCTGAGCTGAAGTCAGAAGCTGAACCACGACTGAGCCACCCAGACGCCACCCCCCCACACCCCTGCCGGAACCTGTTAGTATTGAAGCAATATAACTTACTTTGTAGTTTTCTAATACATTTATTTAATGCTCGGTATGTTAGTACTCGTGTTGGTGGAGATAGGCACAACAACTCCTACCAGAGGGGGTAAGGTAACTGCCCTGAGAGCCACCTGAGGAAGGGACTACAGAGTACAAAGAGTAAAGGATCCCTGCTGCCCATCTCCCCCATCACCCTGGCTGCAGTAGGTCCGAGTGGTATCATGGTCTGAACAGAGAAGTGTGAACCAACGCTTGGACCCATATCATGCAACTCAAGCCCAGTCATCTTCAGTGGACTGTTGGTAGCTCAGAATCCTAAACTCATCCTGGTTTCAGTGTGACTGAGAATCACCAAAATCAGCCTGCCAACACGCTTTGGCAGCCCAATTTCACACAAGCTGGTGAAAGGAATTCTGCACCAGTTAGCAAGAGTGAGTTCGTTGCCAGACTGTCCTCCTGGAACCAGAACTGACCATGAGGCTCCAGAATGATTCCATATATGTGAGTCCCGGAGCTCTTCAAGGCATCTGGTCAACCTCACACATAAGTGAAAGGAGGAGGTAGTAAGAAAGACGGTTGAAGAGCTCTTCAAAGAGAGGAAATAAAGAATAAGACAGGGGATGGACCTAGTCTGGGAGTACATCGCCCTGCCTGGATGGCACCCTGGCTCTGGCCAGTCCCAACCACTGGAGTGAGGCTTAGAAAACTTGAAGGTAGAAATTTCTAGCTAACAGGACCCACATGGGACCTGGTCTGGATTGGAGCACCCTACCAAGAGGACATTATGCCTTGGAGGGGTTCATGGAAAAATTCGAGGAATACTGATCCAAAGTGCAGTACTCCTTGAGGCACAGGGTCTGGGGCAGGGGACCTCTTTTATTTTTAAGTTTATTTATCTATTTTGAAACAGAGAGAGAGAGAGAGAGAGAGAGAGAGAGAGAGAGAGAATGAGCAGGGGAGGGGCAGAGAGAGAGGGAGAGAGATCCCAAGCAGGCTCTGCACTGTCAGCGTGGACCCCAATGTGGGGCTCGAACCCATGAACCATAAGACCATGACCTGAGCTGAAATCAAGAGTCAGTCCCTTAACCAACTGAGCCACGCAGGTGCCCGTGGGACAGGGGACCTCTTACCTAGGTGTAATGATGATACTTTGGTATCACTGGATATTATTCACTAAGACTTAACAGTAGAGCAAGAAAGTGGTTAGATGCTGAGCCAGTGCATTTTCTTTTTTTTTTATTTTTTTTTATTTTATATATATGAAATTTATTGACAAATTGGTTTCCATACAACACCCAGTTGAGCCAGTGCATTTTCCATCCACTATCCATCCACTGTCCCCACACCCATCTACCTATCCATCCAACAAATGTTTATCAAGCACCAACACTGTGCCAGTATTGTTTTAAGTTCAGGAGAAATAGAAGGGAATCTTCCCAATCATTATCTACCCCAAGCTAATTCTATACGTTTTAAAAAGGAAGAAAAAGAAAAAAAAATGGCTACAGATGAGATACCTCTTATATATCTGTTAACAACTTTTCTCAATTATGACCCTCGAAAGTGTTTTAATTGCCATGAACGCATACAATTTACTCCCCAAACTTAGTGGTTTAAAATAATGACAATATTTATTTTGCCCATGAATCTGCGCTTGGAGCTGGGCTCAGTAGGTTTCGCTTCTCTCTGCTCTGCTTAGTGTCAGGTAGGTTGATGTGAAACCTGGGGACTGGAATCATCTGAAGGCTTCCTCACTCACATATCTGGCCATTTGATGTTGCCAGATATGTGATGATGGAACACTTCCACACGGTCCTTTCATGTGACCTGGGCTTGCTACCAACATGGTAACTGGGTTCTAAGGACGAGCGTTTGAAAAGGGGGTAAGCTAATGGAAGCTGTTTCCTCTTGATGAGCTAGTCCCAGAAGACACATAGTATTCCTTCTGCCACATTGGCCAGAACAGTCACAACCAGACTCAAGGGGCGGGGACGGGGACATGGATCCCATTTTTTACTAAGAAGAGTGTTGGTTATATTGTAAGAACTGTGGGATGAGTTGTACATATATCTGTGTGGCCAACGTTGGGCGGAAAAGTCTGTCAAAAGAAGGTTAATATAACTCCATTTTTCCTTTGTGAATGTAATGCCTTTTAATACACAATAAATAAGAACACAATACAAAATTATATTTTGACATAACAGTTTCAGATGAAGACATTCTCCCAATTTATTCTACTCTTCTAGTTAGAAATTATGATGTGGAACAAGTGTGAATTAGAGAAACCATAAAGTTTCCTTCTGTATAGCGTTTCATGTTTCTTCAGTCTATTGTGTGTGCATACTTTCCTGACATGTTTCAAAGTATTCTCACGTTTAGTCTTTTCCCTCCGCCTCAGGTGTTTGTGCGTGTGTGCACGCTATAACTTTACGTTGATTTAAGTGAGGCCCTCAAACATTTAAAAAACTGGTAAAGAAAAAGGTGTAGAAATATGTTACTTTTGAGGAATGACTCTCTTACATCTTTTCTCCACCACCCCCTGCCTAATATTATATCTTACCTTCCTGACCAGTACAATGGTCCTTACCCTTTGTATTTTATGTAAAAGCCCTACTCTTAACTTGAAATTATTTATTGCTTATGTAATTTTTGTTTGCATTATTCCTTTAATCTATTTTTCTGTTAAAATATTTAGGTATCTTGGGTTGGAATTGAACATATTTTTTCCCATTAAAATTAATGGAAATAGGGGCGCCTGGGTGGCTCAGTCGGTTAAGCGGCCGACTTCGGCTCAGGTCATGATCTCGCGGTTCATGAGTTCAAGCCCCGCGTCAGGCTCTGTGCTGATGGCTCAGAGCCTGGAGCCTGTTTCAGATTCTGTGTCTCCCTCTCTCTGACTCTCCCCCATTCATGCTCTGTCTCTCTCTGTCTCAAAAATAAAATAAAAATGTTAAAAAAAATTAATGGAAATATATATTCTTTCACTCAACAGCTTTCACTTAGAGGTATTCAATATTTATTATATTAGAAATGTGTTTGGTTGAAAGTAACATAAAACTCAACAAACTGTGGTCTAAATAAGATTTTCCCCCTCTCATAAGCAGGAAGGGAGTCCAGTGTTTGTGCGGCTGCTTGAGTATATCCTCAAGAACCAGGCTTCTTTTATCTTTCTGTTCCACCTTCCTTAGCACAGTCCTCCTCGTGGTCTCAAGATGACTGCTGCACCTCCAGGTGTCGTGCCTCAATTCCATGAATGAAGTCAGGGGAAGGGGAAGGTCACAGGTGTCTCCAAAGACTTCCTTTTTATTCTGGAAGAGAGGATCTCCCTTCAGACTTCTGTCTACATCTTATCGGCCAGAACTTGGTTTCGTTGCCACTCCTAGCTGCAAGGGAGGTTGGGAACTCTAGGCTTTGCTTTCCAGCCTCTGTAGTTTAGAAAGGCAAGGGATAAGTGGTTGGGATATTGAATGAACCTCTTAAGATATTTGTCACGCTGTGTTTAATTGAAGTGTATTGCTTTGATCAACAAAGTGTCCTGGATATAGCCCCATTCCTATCCTGGAACATTCTTTCTCCTTGTTCCTCTTGCCTCTAACAACTTTCCTGGCGTGGGGGTGGGAGGGGGGGCAAGGTCTTGAGGAAACACTTCTCTTTCATCCTTTTTATTAGAATATCAGTTCCCTTGTCCTTCCTCCGTGGTCTCTTCTAACAGAAGGTAAGGAGGAGTCAGCATTTTCTCTGCTCTCTTCCGCTCTTTTCAGGCAACCATGCCTTCAGTACTACTCAACATCCTGACCCTGTCACTGTGCCAGTATTGTTGGACAGTCTCAAGGCCAGGGCCTCCCTTCTCTCTCAGCCCAAGTTTCCCCCTTTACACTCCCAAGGCACTTGAGCTGTACCTCTCTAAGGCTACTTATTACTTTCTTCGTTGAAGCTGAAACCAAAATACTGAAAGTGGAACTGTTTACAAAATGTGTGGTGCACTGTAGGTGCTCAAACCGGTATCTCCTGCTATTATTATTACTATTTATGTCTTATCCCCTATATCAGACTCAGCTCCTTAACGAGAGGCTCTGAATCTGATGTCTGATTCATTTTAGTAATCTGCACCTGGCCTGGAATTGAGGGCATTTCTCATAATTAATGCTATGCCCAGGTAATAAAGGGGCGGCGGGGAAAGGGCAACATTTCAAAGAAAGGGTGCTGTAATGGTAGGATGTGAGAAACTCCTAGAACCTGGGTGGGAACCAAAATCTTGCAGAGAAGCCCCTTCCTCCGTCCGCACAGAAAACACGCAAAGTCGGGATTGATGCACAGGGACGCAGGTGCAGCGTCCCCTCCGCGGCATTGGGATAAGGTAGGCGCAGCCGTCACTTCACTCCTCCCACTCCACTTGCTCCGGAAAGGGAGGAGGGAATATGCCCCGCGCGGCCATCTGGGATAGCTGCGCACGCGCAGCTTCCGGCTCCGTGTCTTGGGAATTATTTGACGCCGCCGCTTCGGACCGGCAGAAGGCTCTGATCAGGCGCGCCGCGCACGCGCGGTGGTCCGCTCGGTTCGGGGAGTTATTTGACGCTGCCGCCCCTGGCAGTCGGAAGTTGCCAGAGCAGAGCCCAGCCGGCCGGCCCGACCGGCCTTCGTCGTCCCCGGGCGCCCTCGGAGAGCCGCTGACGGGTGGACTGACCGACCGCCTAAGGACAGCCGGCCAGGGCAGCGAAAGCGCCGGCACTATGGCGCGGGTGGCGTGAGGCGGAAGGCCGAGTGCGGCCGGCGGCGGCGGCGCCCGCCCCAGCGATGCGGGCCCCGCCCGTCGCCTCAGGTAACCGAGCGGCCCTCCCCGTCGCGGCCGGACCCTCCCCTCCCCTCCCCTCCGGGCGGTCCTGGGACGGCGAAATCTGTTTCTCGGGCCCGGGTGCACTCAGGGCCCTGCCTTCGGAAGCACGTCTCTGCCTTTTTCGGGGGACCCGCGGGGTCCGGCGGAGCCTGGCCCTGACTCCGGGGCGAGTCGGCGGTTTCTGTCGGGTCTGTTCAAACCGGGTCTAGCCTTTGGGAGCTGCCCGGGTCGGGCGATGCGCTCTCCTGGCAACCTGGGGGAGGGGGCGGGTCTGGAGCGGAGCTAGACAACTCCGGCGAGGAATTTGGTCCAGCAGAAGGGTTGCTCGAGTTGCTGCCGCCCTGTGGAGGCGATGCTGCCCGCTGCACAGTGACAGTCGGATGAGGAAGAGTTAATAACGAGAATAAACAGCTTACCCTGGTTAAGCGCTCACTATACGCCAGGCTTTGTGCCAGGCCATTACGTTCACCACGTCTAACTTCACGAGAACCCTGTAAGGTAGGGTTCTTATCCCCATTTTACTGACGATGCAACTGAGGCTCTGAATGGTTTGGTGACTTACCTGTCCAAGGTCACATAGCTGGTGATTTGGACCCCGGCATCCTGACTCCAGATTCAAGTTCTTAACAATTAGGTCAGTGGCTCTCCAACTTTGCTGCACGTTAAAGTCACCTGGGGCAGCCTTTAAAGATTCCTGATGCTTAGGCAGCACATCCAGGCCATTAAATCAGAATTGGGGGGTGGGGGGGTGGTGGAAGTGGGGGGACCTAGACGTCAGTATTTTTTAAGGAGCCACGTGTGATTCCAGTGTGTAGCAAACTTTGGGAACTGCTGGGATGGGCAGTCCTGCATCTCAGAAGACATTGCACTGTGTCTCCAGTTTCACTGTGTAGGAGAATCATCTGGGAGTTTGTTAGAAATGCAAGTTCCACTTGCAGAGATCCATCGTATCTTTAGGCCCAGTGACGACTCCACTTTGTGAAAGCCAGTTGGGGGTGGAAGGTGACTTTCTTTGCAGGGTTTCTGAGTTGCTGTGCCTTTAAAGTGTATACATCTCATGCAAAGCTGTTAGTTTGTAGTTTTCCTGGGCGTGCAGTACTCACAGGTCTAGTGTCTCTAACTTCTGGGTCATCTTTGCACAGGCTGTTCTTCTGCCTAGGCTATCTTCCATGCTTTGTCCCCTCTCCAGCACTTCTCTCTCATACACACGTGCACATAGCTTTTCCTTCCGGTTTTAGTAACTTAGTATATTTTCATTGCAGAATCCGTGAGCTGCTATGGCCCAGCAAATTAACAGATTTTAAAGAAAGGCAGGGTAGTAATTCAGATTGTATTTGTTCTTGGCTGGTCCTTAAGCCATGTAAACTTTATAAAAGGGAGTGAGTGAATATGTGTGTGAAGGTCATTATGAAGGGGTTTGGGGACAATTTTTTTAATAGCGGTTAAACATGGTGAAGTATGTGGACTGAATGAAAATATACACATTGTGTATAATGATATTCTTTACAGGATAAGGATTGTTGTAGAAAGATTCTCTTGGTTGAACTTTGTACTCTTCTGTCAATTTTTAGGCTGAGGCTAATGTGGAAACTGATGGGACAATTCTTGTTAAATTCAGATACTAAAGCAACTTGCCCTTGGTTCTCTCTGATCAGATATGGACAGAGTATCCAGTTCTGGCTTTAACACAAGGAAGAAACTCAGTCTTTAAGCCTGAGGTTTAACTCTGTAGTTGATATCCAAAGTAAAGGTGAAAAGTTCCACACGATCAGTTAAAGACCAAAAGTGACTTGAATCAAGGTACCTGAGACTTAGAAATGGATTCTGTTCGAGATCCTCACCAGTGTGAGCAGGTGTGTTCTCTGACATGTGTAAAAATGTTTTGGATAGAATACATGATTTTCTTTGATAGAAGATGATTAAAGTTTAAGGTACTTAGAGTTTAATTTTAAGTTTTTGTAGGTGAAGAAAGTAGGTAATTTGCCCGAGATTTCATGGTTGGGTTCTAGCACATCAAGGACCAGAATTCAGCTTCTTTCCTCTGGACGTAGTGTTTCCTTCCACCCCCATCCTCCACGGTGAAAGGATGTCTTATTTGTTATTGGTGTGTGTGTGTGTGTGTGTGTGTGTGTGTGTGTACACGTGTATGTTGGGGATGGGGGAAGTGACTGTAGTCTGCTATGTTTGAGATCCTCATTTAGATGTATAGTGAATGCTTGGCGTGTAACATGTACTTTGCTGTATATACTGAGGATACCAAGATAAATACGACGCAGCTCCTGTCCTCAAGGAATCTGTAGTCTAGTTAGGGTTGTAATAAAAAGAATAGTATCTGGGACGCCTGGGTGGCTCAGTCGGTTGAGCGTCCGACTTGGGCTTGGGTCATGATCTGGCGGCTTGTGAGCTCGAGCCCTGCGTCGGGCTCTGTGCTGACAGCTTGGAGCCTGGAGCCTGCTTTGAATTCTGTGTCTCCCTCTGTCTCTGCCCTTAGCCCACTTGCATTCTGTCTCTGCCTCTCTCAAAAATAAATAAACATTAAAAAAAAATTAAAAAAAATAGTATCTAAGGCAGCTCTGTCAAGTAGAATTTTCTGCAATGTTGGAACTTTTTGGTTTTTGTTTTTTAGTATTTATTTATTATGAGAGAGAGAGAGTGAGCAGTGAAGGGGCAGAGAGAGAGGGAGAGACAGAATCCCAAGCAGGCTCCGCACTGTCAGCATGGAGTCCAGTACGGGGCTCAAACTTGTGAACCATGAGATCATGACCCGAGCCGAAATCAAGAGTTGGATGTTTAACCAACTGAGCCACCCAGGCACCCTGATAGAACTGTTCTATATCTGCACTGTCCAGTGTAGTAGCCACTAGCCACATGGGACTTTTGAGCACTTGAAATGTGGCTAGTGTAGATAAGGAACTGATTTCTAATTTAATTTAAATTTAAGTGGTTACATGTGGGTATGGCTACTGTATTGGGCAGAGCAGGTCTGAGGTATGAAGGATGAGACCTGTGGTGGTACCGGTGGGGGCAGGCAGGGGATTCATAGTATTCATACTTCTTTTCTTTTCTTTCTCTTCTTTCTTTTTTCTTTTGTTTTCTTTCTCTTCTTTCTTTCTTTTTTCTTTCTTTCTTTCTTTCTTTCTTTCTTTCTTTCTTTCTTTCTTTCTTTCTTTTAAACAGACTAGCAAAAGCTACTTGTTTACACTTTTAGGGAGGAATACAGGCACAACCTTTCTTTCGGGTATTTGATAGGATACCCAGTAGAATTTGGTATATAGGTGAATACATTCCTTTGTGACCGAACTTGGTTGATATTTGCCTTTTAGGGTCAATGGGACTACAGCAGAAACGTGAACTATAATCCTTCTGTCTTTACTCATCATAAAGTTATATGGGTGACCTTGAGAGCACTGTGTGCCTTAAAATCTAGCGTGGTTCATTTGTTTACTCAGTGTTTTGGCACCTTGTTCCCTGTTTTTCCTAAGAGAAACAAAGCATGGCTGATAATATGTACCTTGCCTTTGTATATCTCAAAGTATGTTGACTTGTATCGCTTTGATTCTTCCCCGGAGTACTTTAGGTAGGTACTGCGGGTGTTCTCCCTGCTTTGCAGACGAGGAAACTATGACAGAGAAATGCCAGGCGACTTGTCCAAGGTCATTATGACGAGGTATGGAGTCACAACAAAAGGGACAAGCATTGGACTTCAGAGCAGGAGGTAGAGTTTCTTATCCCAGCTCTCCTGTCACTTGCTGTGACTCTGAGCAAGTTCTAGCCTTACTTGCTTTCTCACCTAGTATCTAGTGCATCTGTCTTCCTTAACTTTGGAGGCTTGTTATTGGAATAAAATGAAATAACGTGAAAGCTCTTTCAAAATGATCAGTTTTCCAAAGGTACACTGTTACCAAGCCAGATCTCTAGTGGTTTTTTTCCTGTATGATGCTGGCCTCCTAACTCATCACGTCAGTTATTCACGTTGAATACTATGGTGTGCCGGTGTTGTCCTAGATTCTTCTGTCTTCCTCGTTATGAAATCTTCCCTTGTGCAGCCACTGTGTCCTGTTTGTATCTGCATACTGCACACCTAGGACGATATCTGACATGTAGCAAGCATTGAATAAATGTTTGTTTCATGAAATAACTGATGTCTGGATTTACTTTATGAAGTTTTTAAAAATCGATCTCTGTAATTAGACTTGAAGCTTCTTGGGAACAGGGATCTTATTTACTCATTATTATTATTCTTTGTGCATGGTGTATAGAAGGCATACACCTTGTATACAGGCATACACCTGTAATAAATATTGATAGAGTCAGTTGATACAGTTAATGTCAGGCTGTGGTCTTAGTGTGTCTACCAGCACCAACATATCGGTCATTTTGGTAATCTGTCAATTAGACAGAACCTTTGTGTTACTTTGTGGTAGTACCAATAACCATGGGCTGTTACCAGAACACAGTTGCCTGATAATAGAAACCTCAGAGAGATTACCTAGAAAATGGACAAATGTAGAGTTGGACGGCACTAAGTGATCTGCAGGGGAGCACTGTCATCATCTTCTCTCTCCTCCTGTCGTACTTACTTCTGGAGTATGGAGGTAGAGACTTCTCTGCTAGCAGCTCAGGTTAATAGCTGACCGAGCCTGTCTGGGGAGGAGGCACAAGATCCTTAACATAGCAGTCAGAGCCCTTCAGCCTGTCCTCCCTGCCTCGTCCCCATCCTTCCTCCCTCCCGCTCCTCAGTATATAAGCCACACTGGAATTTACTTTTCTATTGTCCCTTCAGCTTGTCTTGGATACTTACACCAAATTTCTTTACTGGGAATTCAGTTCCTGTTGTATCATTTCTATGATAAAGTTACCATCCTCTCATTCTCCGCCCCCAGTTTTTACTAAATTAATTACAAATCTCCAATCGTAGCATTCATACTCTTTCAAAATCCGTCCCTGTTTATCTTTGAAATCTTACCCCTTGTACATCTAGCTTTTTTTCCTGCCACTCTGGGTGTTTTAGTTTCTGGTGCTGTTTTTTGCTACTTGAAGCAAGCACCCTGCCCTTCCTCTTACATATTTTTCTTTTCTATCTGCCTCTTTTTGCTGTCACTCTTACTCGCTTAATTTTCTTATGTGTTAAAATTGTAACCTTCCTTCAGTACCCAGTTCATTCTTCCCTGATCTTATCCTGTTGTTTTCCAGCTCAGCCCTTCTTTGAATCAAAAGTAATCTTTTGTCCTCTGAACTTCCTCAATATCTTGCCTGTAGCTTACCATAATCGGTTTAGTTAACACCCATCATCTCCTATAGATGCGGTAAAAAGGAAAAGATTCTCCTTGTGGTGAAAACTCTTAGGATCTACTCTCTAAGCAACTTTCCTGCATCTCATACAGCAGTGTTAACTATAGTCATCATGTTGGACGTTACATCCCTAGTGCTTATTTATCTTATAACTGGAAGTTTGTACCTTTTGACCACTTTCCTCCAGTTCCCCCTCCCCAAATCCCCCACCACTGGTAACCACAAATCTAATCTCTTTCTATGATTTTTGTGGGGTTTTTTTTGTTTGTTTTGTTTTTTAAGATCCCACATATAAATGAGATCATAAAGTATTTGACTTATTTCACCTAGCATGATGCCTTCAGGGTCCATCCATGTTGTTGCCAATGGTAGAATTTTCTTGTTTCTTTATGGCTGAATAATATTCCATCACACCCACACA
This sequence comes from Lynx rufus, assembly GCF_022079265.1. Lineage (NCBI taxonomy): Eukaryota > Metazoa > Chordata > Mammalia > Carnivora > Felidae > Lynx > Lynx rufus. The sequence continues at coordinate 21,276,960 of NW_025814896.1, read as the reverse complement.
TACACCCTCCCCCCCCCCCCCCAACTTTTTTATCCAGTCATTCATCAGTGGATGCTTAGGTTGTTTCCATGTATTAACACTGCTATGAATGTGGTGGTGCAGATACCTTTTTGAGTTAGTATTTTTATTTCCTTTGGATATATTCCCAGAAGTGAAATTGCTGGATCATATGGCAGTTCTTTTTTAATTTTTTAAGGAACCTCCATGCTGTTTTCTGTAGTGGCTCCACCAGTTTACAGTCCTGCCAACAGCGCACAATGATCCCTTTTCCTTGGCATCCATGCCAGTGTTTATTACGTCTTTTTGGTGATGGCCATTTCAACAGGCATGAGGTGGGGGTCTCATTGTGGCTTCAGTTTGCATTTCCCTGATACTAATGATGTTGAGCGCCTTTTCACGTACCTGTCGTCCATTCATAGATCTTCTTTGGAAAAATGTCTATTCAGATTCTTTGCCCATTTTTCTTTCTTTCCTTTTTAAAGTTTAGTGTTTATCCTTAATACTAAACTTTATTCATAATCAAGGAATGATCACAAAATGCCAGACTTATCAAATTAATATTTTTAAAAATTACAATACCCAGTGTTGGTTAGAGCCCTGTGAAACTGGTACTCTCTGCCCTGCTGGTGGGTGCTAAATAGTAGTTTCCTAAAAGGCTTGTGAAAATACATTTCAAAGAGCTAGAAGACGCATACTACATCTGATCAAGCATCAACGCTTCTAGCTTAGGAATCTAGTCTGAGGAAATATGCATATATGTGGATTTAAGAAATGTGATAGTTTATATACATCAATAAGTTAATAATGGTCATTTCTGGGTTACAGGCTAATTTTTTTTTAATTTTATTTTTTATTTTTTAAAATTTACATCCAAATTAGCATATAGTGCAACAATGATTCCAGGAGTAGATTCCTTAATGCCCCTTACCCATTTAGCCCATCCCCCCTCCCACAACCCCTCCAGTAACCCTGTTTGTTCTCCATATTTATGAGCCTCTTCTGTTTTGTCCCCCTCCCCGTTATTGTATTATTTTTGTTTCCCTTCCCTTATGTTCATCTGTTTTGTCTCTTAAAGCCCTCATATGAGTGAAGTCATATGATATTTGTCTTTCTCTGACTAATTTCACTTAGCCTGATACCCTGCAGTTCCATCTACATAGTTGCAAATGGCAAGATTGCATTCTTGAAAGTTTATTTATTTATTTTGAGAGAGAGTGATAGTGGCTAGGCGAGGGAAAGAGAGAGAATCCCAAGCAGGCTCCACACTGTCAGCACAAAGGCTGACGCAGGGCTCAAACTCACAAACCACGAGACCATGACCCAAGCTGAAATCAAGAGTTGGATCCTTAACCAACTGAACCACCCACGTGCCCCCTGCCCATTAAAAAAAATTCTTTTTAATGTTTATTTATTTTTGAGAAAAAGAAAGACAGCACAAGCAAGAGAGAGAGAGGGAGAGAGAGAGGGAGACACAGAATCCGAAACAGGCTCCAGGCCCTGCGATGTTAACACAGAGCCCGACGTGGGGCTTGAACTCAAACTGCGAGATCATGACCTGAGCCTAAATTGGACACTTAACCGACTAAGCCACCCAGGTGCCCCATCCCTGCCCATTTTTAATTGGATTATTTGGTTTTCTTTGCTGTTGGTTGTATGAGTTCTTTATATGTTTTGGATATTAACCCCCTATCCTTTTTTTTTTTTTAATGTTTATTTTTGAGACAGAGAGAGACAGAGCATGAGTGGAGGAAGGGTAGAGAGAGAGAGAGAGAGAGAGAGAGAGAGAGAGAGAGAGGGAAACACAGAATCCGAAGCAGGCTCCAGGTTCTGAGCTGTCAGCACAGAGCCCGACGCGGGGCTGGAACTCACAAGCTGTGAGATCATGACCTGAGCCGAAGTCAGACACCCAGCCGACTGAGCCACCCAGGCGCCCCTAACCCCCTATCCTATACATGATTTGCAGATATTTTTTCCCATTCAATAGGTTGTTGATGGTTTCTTTTGTGTGCAGAAGCTTCTCAATTTGATGTGGTCTGACTTATTTTTCATTTCGTTGCTTGTGCGTTAGCTATGATTTCCAAAAAATCCAATTCCAAGACCATGTCAAGGAGCTTTTTGCTTTGTTTTCTTCTGGGAGTTTCATTTCTTACAATTAAGTCTTTAGTCCATTTTGAGTTAATTTTTATGAATGGTATAAGATAGGGGTTGTTTCATTTTTTTTTTTATGTGACTATCCAATTTTCTCAGCACCATTTATTAAAGAGACTATATTTTCTTGTTTGACATTTTGAAATAAGGGCTACATAAGTGTGTATGTAGTTGTGATTGTGCTGATAGCAGCAGATACCACAAGTGGCATAGTCTCTGGTGATGGGATTTTTCTGAAATGGGCAACAATTCTTTTATTTCTTTTGTTAACAGTTCTTGGTATGGTAAGGTTCTAGACAAAATATGGTTCAGTCTTTTCTCAGTTTACGTGGTTAATTGCATTACTGGAAAACTCAGTGTATGTTAAAATAGCACAAAATATTTTGTATTTTTGTATACACTTTCAGGCTTAGACATTTAAGGACAGAATGATTTTCTGGCAGGCATTTGACAGTCGTGTGAAAAGTAGCATAATTGTTCATTGTGCAGAACTGTCTCCTGCATTGCAGAATGTCTAGATTTCCTGGCCCTGCCCATGAATACCAATAGCACGCCCCAATCATTTTGTTAACCAGAAGTGGACTTAATATTTCCAAAATTCCCTCTAGGGGGCAGTTCTTTTGTGTTGAAAACCATTGACCTAAATTCTTGAGTGTGTCTTGTTGGCCTTACCTCCTAATCAGAATTGAGTTTTATCACTTGTTTTGCTAGTTTAATAGGTATGAAACGAGATCTTTGTTGCTTTGTTTTTTTAAATTCATGTTTATTTCCAATATATATTTTCTCTTCATTGTTTTATTTAATTTGCCTGTAATTATAGTGTACATCTTTGTCTTAAAATTTTTTGTGTATTTTGTTAATATTTAGCATGTTTTTTCTATTAGATACATTTTAATAGTTAAGTTCAACTTTTTCATTGTATCCTTTCTACTTTACATGTTTCTTGAAAGCACTTATTTCATTTTCTGACATTTAATCATTTAAATATTAATGCATTTAAAGAATTAGAATTTCTTACATTAAATTTATTTGTAAGTTTTTAAGAATTTAAGAGCTATTAAGCCTTAAAGCTTAATAGCCTTGGTCTTTCATAGTGTGTTTTTTTTTTTTTTTTTAATTTTTTTTTTCAACGTTTATTTATTTTGGGGACAGAGAGAGACAGAGCATGAACGGGGGAGGAGCAGAGAGAGAGGGAGACACAGAATCGGAAACAGGCTCCAGGCTCTGAGCCATCAGCCCAGAGCCTGACGCGGGGCTCGAACTCCCGGACCGCGAGATCGTGACCTGGCTGAAGTCGGACGCTTAACCGACTGCGCCACCCAGGCGCCCCTTTCATAATGTGTTTTTAAAGAATGATACTCCTGTCTTTTTTTCAGAATTGGAAGGGATAGCAGCTATGTCTTAAAAATGCATGTTCCCAGGCCCCAGTCCAGATCTATACAGAATTTCAGTTTCTAGTGATAGGGCCTGGAGATACACAGATTCTGCACCCTCCCCCAACCCCATGATTCTTGTGTATGCAATGGAGTTTGAAAACTAGCTTGCCTTTTTTTTTTTTTTGCCTTAAAATATTTTTTTTCTCTCCAATAGTGTGTTGTCTGGAATGTATGCTAAATATTTAGATATTCTTTAAATATTTGGAAACCATCCGACTACTTTAAAAAAAAACTAATAATTAGCATAAAACAAATGGACATCTTCCAATTTTATTTGTATACAACATGCAAAATTTTTGACATACCTCAGTGGAATAAAGCGAACTTTCTAAAGTCTTCCTGTTTCCCACTGGTAAGCCTTGACATTCTGAAACATTTATGTAGTATCTACTGCATGCCAGGAACTATTTAAAGATTTAGGAAGTGAGGTTTCCATTCAAAAAAGGCTGACACTCTTGTGGTGAAGAGATCTTTACATGGCTAACATAAGTTAGAGGCTTGGTATGAACAGCCTGTAATAGACACAAGGGGGAGGGTTGATTTGGGGAGTAAAGAAAAGGCTTACCAAAGGGAGGACGTTTGTGCTGTTCCTCGAAGGAGTAGTAGTACTTCCTAAGTACTAGGATCGAGGTGGGGCACAGCCGTGCAGTTAGTGGGGAGTAGTGCAGGCAGTAACACAGGGTATGAAAAAATTTGTTGGGTTTGAGTGATCATCATTTGTGGCGTTAGCTGGGGGAAGGGATACACATTGGAAAGTGTCCATAGAAGATGAGGCTGGGGAGGCGGAGTAAGCAATTTCAATTAGAATTCTAACAAGGTTTGTTTATTTTTTTTGGATCGTATAAAATCATCTTAAATTTTATATAGAAGAATACGTATTTAATAATTTGGCCTGAGAATACCCAATAAAGCTTTGACAAAGAATAGTGGAGGTGGAGGGGGCTTCCTTTTTAGATATTAAAACATTCTGTAAAGCGACCAAATTTAAGTCATTATGGCATTGGCATAGGAATGGACAAACAGACAAACAGATACATAAATAGAGCCTATATAAATGAGGATTTAGTGTAGAAAAATTGGTATTTCAGTTCATTGGGAAAGGGTGTATTTTTTTTTTTTTTAATTTTTTTTTTCAACATTTATTTATTTTTGGGACAGAGAGAGACAGAGCATGAACGGGGAAGGGGCAGAGAGAGAGGGAGACACAGAATCGGAAACAGGCTCCAGGCTCTGAGCCATCAGCCCAGAGCCTGACGCGGGGCTCGAACTCACGGACCGCGAGATCGTGACCTGGCTGAAGTCGGACGCTCAACCGACTGCGCCACCCAGGCGCCCCAAGGGTGTATTTTTTTTTTTTTTTTTTTTAAATTTTTTTTTTTTTTTTTTCAACGTTTATTTATTTTTTTTGGAACAGAGAGAGACAGAGCATGAACGGGGGAGGGGCAGAGAGAGAGGGAGACACAGAATCGGAAACAGGCTCCAGGCTCTGAGCCATCAGCCCAGAGCCCGACGCGGGGCTCGAACTCACGGACCGCGAGATCGTGACCTGGCTGAAGTCGGACGCTTAACCGACTGCGCCACCCAGGCGCCCCTCCAAGGGTGTATTTTTAACAGTTGACGATGGCATAACTGACTGTACATTTACAAGATAATAAGTGGCACCTTTCCTAAGCTACTTATATAAGTAAGTTCCAGATGAATATAAAATTTTAAGTGTGAAGAAATAAGCAATTGTCTTGTGGGAAATCTAGGAGACTGCATATACACTTTAGGGTTATGCTTTCACACTTTTGGACCTAGACCCATAGTAAATGTATTTTACACTGTGACCCCAAATATAGTATTTACGGAAGGTGAAACAAGTTTCACAGAACTTTGCTTACCTTTACTATGTGCGGTACCTTTGTTGTATATCTTCTTCCATGTAACTGAAAACAAAAGTATTACCCATTACATTTATTTCATGACCCACCGTTTGGAAAACACTGATAGAGGAGATGGGAGGGAGAAACCACTGAAGCCAGACTCAAAACTAGAAGCTATAGGGGTGGCTGGGTAGCTCAGTCAGTTGAGCATCTAACTCTTGATTTTGGCTAAGGTCATGATCTCAGTGTTGTGAGATTGAGCCCCACGGCAGGCTCTGTGCTGAGCATGGAGCCTGCTTAAGAGTCTCTCCCTCTCTCTCTCTCTGCCCCCTTCCCCCGCTCACTCTCTGTCTCTCTAAAATAAAAAACAAACAACAAAAAAACCTAGAAGCTATAAAACATAAATATATGACTAGAACAATGAAATCTCACTTCATACCTATCACGTTGGCAAAGAAAGAAAAAGAAAGTACTCCTTGGCAGGAGGTGGGGAGTGGGAACAGGGAAGGGCTCTCATCCATTCCTAATGTAGTTGGTTGTTAGAGCTTCTTTGGGGAAGCAATCTGGCAAGACCTATTAACATTAAAAACAAATGCTCTTTGATCCAATAGTTCATTCTTGGGAACTTGTTCCATAGAAGTTAAAAGGCCACTGTTTATATGAACAAGCGTGTTTATTGCATCATTTCCTGGTGACAAAAAAATGGGAAATGGAGTAAACACACATTATTAGGAGATTGGTTGGATAAGTTATGCCACACCCATGCCGTGGAATGTTACACAGTCATTAAAATGAGTTTATTATTAGTTGGAAAGATATTCATGAGGCATTGTTGAATGTAAAAAAAAACCCACAGATGTAGAGAAGTATTCAGTCCCTATCTATGCAAGTATATAAATTATTTTGATGTGATTGAATTAAGATAGAGCAAATACAAGAGGAAATGTTAGGTTGTTAACATGGATTATCTATCCAGGGAAGTGAATCATTTGGACAGGAAATGAAGCTAAATAAAATGAAAAAGGTAAAAAAAAAAAAAAACCCACTACACTAAAACAAAGCAGGGGCGCCTGGGTGGCTCAGTCGGTGGAGCATCCGACTTCAGCTCAGGCCACGATCTTGCGGGTTCATGAGTTCGAGCCCTGGGTCGGGCTCTGTGCTGACAGCTTGGAGCCGGGAGCCTGCTTCAGATTCTGTGTCTCCCTCTCTCTCTGCCCCTCCCCCGTTCATGCTCTGTCTCTCTCTGTCTCAAAAATAAATAAACATTAAAAAAAAATTAAAACAGGGGCGCCTGGGTGGCTCAGTCGGTTAAGCATCCGACTTCAGCTCAGGTCACGATCTCGCGGTCTGTGAGTTCGAGCCCCGCGTCGGGCTCTGGGCTGATGGCCCGGAGCCTGGAGCCTGCTTCCGATTCTGTGTCTCCCTCTCTCTCTGCCCCTCCCCCATTCATGCTCTGTCTCTCTCTGTCCCAAAAATAAATAAACATTTAAAAAAAATTAAAAAAAAATTAAAACAAAACCTCTCTGTAGTCTAATATTCTTGTGTATTTATGTAAGGGGCTGTATGTATAGTGTGTGTATATTATATTGTATATACATATGCACGTATGTACGTGTTGATTTAAAAAGGTGAGGAAAATGTGTGGTGTGGGAAAAAAAGTTATCATCTGATGGAGATGGCTCCCTGTCAGAACTTTGCCTTTTTCCCCTTCCATTTTTGAGAGTGTTTATTTTGGGGGGAGGGAGGAAGAACACCAGAATATCCTTGGGGAATCCCTTATAAACCTGAGGAAGCAGAGACAGTCGTAATAGTTGAATCCAGCCTTCCTTCAAATTGTAGGTACCTTGTTAGATGCTGGTCTAACTCTCTTGCCGTCCCGTGTTCAGGGCCTCTTGGTCAGAGGAGAACATCAGACCTCATAGGGTCTCTGAAAAGTACCTGGGCCCAGGGTCCATCAGATTCCAAAAAGAAGCTGAGAAGACTGGGGTTGGGAGGGTATGCAAGAGGGGAGGTGGAGGTGGTAGGTTCCTCTGTATGGAAAGGAGAAAGAAAGGTAGTTGGGGACCAGTCTATGAATGACTTTGACTTTCATGCTAGGGAGTTTAATCTTCGTTCTTCAGGCCTGTAATTCTCAAATGCCATATCCTTTGGAAAAACACTGATACTTGAGCTGGAATGAGGTTTTTTAAGATGAAAATTTAACAGTGCTGGTCTTTCCCAGTGTGAAGAAAAATGAGCTTAAGGGAAGAATTTTTTAAAGATTAAGTGTACCCCTGGACTTTGCTTAAACTTTCTGGCCAGGCATACAGATTTCAGAACAAGTAGAAAATGGAAGTTGAAACAGAAATGAATTGGAGAAGGCTAACTAATCATCCTCGATTCTCTTCGTGAGTATGGTGTTTATGATGGTAACGTTTACATTGCATTCATACAGATACGTTTTCTGTGGCTAAAAGTTTTTTATTTGTGTGGTAGACATAGATCATTTCATGGGGGAATGTATAGGATAGGAAGAAGGCAGTACATGCCATGGTAAGGAACGTGGTCTCTGGAACCCAACAGATGTGGAAACAAACCCAGCTCCACCATGTTATAGCTCTGAAGCCTCAGGTAAGAAGTAAACCTCTCTGTGTCTCTGCTTTTTTGTCTGTGAAGTAGAGATAACATTCCTTAATATTCATCGAGTTGTTGTGATGATTGCGTGAGTAGCATGTAGTAAGTGCTCATTAAGTGGAGCTCTTAATATGTTTTCTGAAGAACACTGTGACTTCCAGGTGTTCCGTTACCGGAAATTTGTGTGTCACTGCTGCAGGGAATGAAATACTCTCGAAGAATTTTATGTCTGATTTGAGGACATTGGTGGGAAATTGCAGGGGTATGTTTCTAGCATGATAGAAAATTTCTGGAAATTGGAAACTGTTGACTGAAGAAGCTGGATCTTGGAGTAAACTCTTTCCTTTGTCTTCCTTTCTCAGGGTGCTTCATTCTTCTATCTTTTTCTATCTTGGAACATAGAATGAGGAGGGCTCCCTCATGTTAGGAGTGTACCAAATCAGATCATCTTCTCCCCCTGCACAGTGGCGTCTGTCCCAGTTCCGCTCCCGGGCTTCTGAGGCTCTTTTGGGGAGGTGCTTAGACAGCTGCTTCCCAGGGTCCACCTTCCTACCTGACCTCACTGAGAGGCTATTTTAGGACATTCTCAAAACATTTAGACGCGTATTTTCTCAGTCGTCTTGGCCGTATGTTTGTAGCTGCTTTATCTTACCATGTAGGATAAATCTGTTCTGCTTAGTTTTATTAATTTGCAACAGTGTTTAACAATAATTCTGTTTTGTCTTTTCAGGTGCCATTTGGACAGTCCTTTAGCGGCACGATGTACTCTGAGTGGAGGTCACTGCATTTGGTGATTCAGAATGATCAGGGCCACACCAGTGTGCTGCACAGCTATCCGGAGAGCGTTGGGCGAGAGGTGGCAAATGCGGTGGTCCATCCTCTTGGGCAGGCCTTAGGTACCCCTTCAGTGGCTGGTAGTGAGAGCTTGTTAAAAACTGACAAAGAAGTAAGTGTTTTCTTCGTTTCGTTTTACTATGTGAAAACATAATCTCGTCACTGAAGAATTTATTTAGCATTGTCTTTTTAATGGATTTCTGTCTAATGGAGTAGTACATCTTTCTTAATTGTGACCTTTGTTTGGGTTGAAGGCTGGGCTGACTGAGAGTTTGTGGGGGTCATAAGGAATACGTTGTGCCATTGTGCTGCTGGCTCCCTACCGGCCAGACCCAATTCTCCACTTGAGCTGTGGGCGCGAGACAGAGACTTGAGTGTCAGGCCCCTTCCCCTAAGCTCTGGGCCCAGTCTTCAGATTTCTATTCAGAGGTGTGTTTGGAAGGTCTTCGCTGCTACCCCCATATGGCCTCTGACTGAAGGCCTGTCTTCCGTCAACTTTTCAGGCTACACATATGTGTTGAACCTGAGGTCCTCCTTTGTCTCCATGTCTGCCTGCCCTTACCGACTCCCAGGTTTAAGAGTGCTACAGAGCAGCTAAGCCTATATGGTTGTGAGCCCAAGTGTTTGGAATTGGAGTTGTGTTTGCTGTCCCTAAAGATAAGGGCTCTTGGAGTAGCTTGGCCTGAAGTTGGTCCTGTTCTTGGATTCAGGAGATTGGGTTGAGGTAAAGTTTTCAGAGGGAGGTCATGAAGGGATCCTGAAAATGGAGGGATACAGGAACTTGCTAGTATGAGGTCTGGCTAAGATATGGGATTAGAACTGTGTGCTGGAGGAAGTTTATACAACCTTCAGGCTTTGGGTTAACTTATTTCTCAGACTCACCTTTTTTTCTCCCTCTTTTTGATTTCTTTCTAATGAAGGAGAGACGAGACTTAATCTAGACATAAAGCTAGTCTAGATATAAAACTAGTCTAGATATAAGATTTGTGACTCTAAAGGCAGTTTATTTACTCTCTATAGGCCATGGGTTGCAGGAGGGTGAAACTCCTCCGTTTGAGGAGTGTTTTTCTCTCTTCACAGGACCTTAGCAGAGACTAACCCCTGAGGACTGGCACTTGCCCTGGTGTACTCTCCTCTTGGTGGGTCTGGAATCTTCTCCTGGGAAGAGATGGCACATGAGTGGATAGAGGTGCTCTGGTGCCTGCCTTGTTTGTTTTCCTTTCCTACCTTCTAAAAGATAGGAGACAACAGTCCTTGAATCCAGTGTCCTCTAGAATTATACAATTAAACTATTATGAAGGTGACACCTAAGATGTTTTCTCCTTTAGGTTTCATCTGACAATTAGGGACTTGCAGCCCCTTTTAAAATCCCTTCCTAGGCGCGGTTCCATTCCTCCCACCCTCCTGTGTTTGTCACAGCTTCACTGTGCTGTCGCAGGCTTAATGCTTATTGCTCTTGTAGATTATATTATATTAGATAAATTCTAGTGCTGTACCTATTTTTACCCTTAGCTCTTGTAGTTGTTTTTGAGCTTGAAATTTTCAGTACCTGTGTTTAATCTTGTTAGATTCAACTTGAAGTCTTTTGGGATCCTGAATTTCTATATAACAAGTTAGCTATCCATTTTAGCTTTGTGGATATCTACAGATGGTCAGCATGTGATCTGTTCTTCTCTCTTTTCCTAAGTTAAAATCTCAGCAGGGCCTTTGGTGTGCCACTGGGCACCGTCTTCCTAAATGATCTTGGTACATTAGCCCATTGCTAGTCTCTCATCTTGTGTCTTATAAATCCAGCCGTTCTGCCTTCCTATGGGTCTTATGTCTCCATCTTGTCCACAAGGATATCCTGCCTCTGACCACATTTCTTGCTAGAGCCCAGATCTCCCTGAGCCAGAGAAGGGTGTTAATGGTATGGTGAGAGTAGCTTTAGATATCTAGCTGGAAGACTAGGGCTCAAGTTTTCAGTTCTACCATTTCCAAACCAGTGACTTGGGCCAAATTGCTTAATCTTAATAAGTGTCAGTTTTCTTATCTATAAAGTGAGGATAGTTTACCTTCTCACACAGGGTTATTTTGATGGTTAGACGCTGCTTATGAAAGTGCTTTGTGAACTGCCAGGATTGCACAATTGTCTGCTGCTTCATAGTAACCTTGTTAATAAAGGAATGATGCTTGTCTGGCATGATTTGTTCGTTTTGAGTATGTTGGTTCCTAGTGATCATGGTTTCCTTTTTTTTTTTTTTTTTTTTTTATTTATTTTTAAAAAAAATTTTTTTTTAAACGTTTATTTATTTTTGGGATAGAGAGAGAGCATGAACAGGGGAGGGGCAGAGAGAGAGGGAGACACAGAATCGGAAACAGGCTCCAGGCTCTGAGCCATCAGCCCAGAGCCTGACGCGGGGCTCGAACTCACGGACCGCGAGATCGTGACCTGGCTGAAGTCGGACGCTTAACCGACTGCGCCACCCAGGCGCCCCGATCATGGTTTCCTTTTATAAGTGCTCATGAATCATCTGCTTAGTAATTTGTCCCAGAGTTTAGTGTGGAATTCCCTGAAACTTTCCAGTCTGTAGTATCTGGAATATCATTTTATCTTCTTTTGCAAATTGTGCCGTTTTTCCTTTGTCGCCACATCATGTTCATTCTTCATGGGCAGGTTCTCTCAACCCTTATCATGTGATTCAGTTAAGTAAAGAGGCTGGAATTCATTTAGTGCAGGTAAGTGCCTTGTTAAGATCTTACCCAGCTTGGGGTGCCTGGGTGGCTCAGTTGGTTGAGCGTCTGACTCTTGATCTTGGCTCAGGTCATGATCTCACAGTTTGTGGGATCGACCACCGCCACCCCTGTGGTCCACGACCCCTGCCTGCCCCATGTCAGCGTGGAGCCTGCTTGGGATATTGTCTCTCTCTTTCTCTCCACCCCCTACCCCCATCCCCCATTCGTTCACATGTGTGCTCTCTCAAAAGAAATAAACATTAAAAAAAAAAGATCTGGGGCACTTGGGTGACTCCGTTGGTTAAGCATCCAGTCTTGGCTCAGGTCATGACCTCATGGTTTGTGAATTCAGGCCCCCCCCCCCCCCGCCAGAGCCTCTGCTGGCAGCACAGAGCTTGCTTCGGATCCTCTGTCCCCTTCTTTCTCTGCCCCTCCCCACTTGATCCTGCACACGCTCTCTCTCAAAAATAAACAAACATTAAAAAAAAATTTAAAAAATCTTGCCCATCTTTAGTCCCTTCTCACTTGTGTTTGTTCTTACCTTCCCATGTTCATTATGTTCTTTGGCAGAAAAAAATAGTCACAAAATAAGAGTTGAGCAGTTCATCTTCCTTCCTGTTGTTTGTTAATATTGCATAATCTGGAAATGGAATATAATTGAATATATGTATATGATTTCCTAAATGACACACATACCTGTATATAAATTAAAAGGAGAAAAGTAGCTAAAATTTTCTATTTTTTTGTCCCAGTCTCTATGGAAAATCAGGATGACCCATATTTGCTTTTTATTTCATAGTGCAAATAATAATAATGTCTAATGGGTAAAGCCAACATGGAAGTGATATTTAGAAAGAAGTAGTTTATTGTTTTCTTAAATATTTTGCTTAGGAAATGTTGTCTGAGTATGTTTTATCCATGGAAAGTACATTCTCAAGAATAAATCTGGCATATAGTTGAGATGAATATACTGTCAATTGAGAGATTTTTGGTAATAAAAGAGGTAAACATTTTAAATCAGTCTGCTGAGATACAGTAGGGATGTGTGATAATTCTGAATGTATATTTTCTTTTGTTTAGGTGAAATGGACCATGGAAGTAATTTGCTATGGATTGACCCTTCCCTTGGATGGAGAGACTGTAAAATATTGTGTTGATGTATATACAGACTGGATTATGGCTTTAGTGTTGCCGAAAGATTCTATCCCATTGCCAGTTATTAAAGAGCCTAACCTATATGTTCAAAGTATACTGAAACACCTGCAAAATCTTTTTGTACCAAGGTAAGCTATACCATCTGTCTGACCTGTTACCAGGATTATAATAAAATATTCATAAATGTTACTTTTTTCTATTATAGGAGCTGATTTCATTGTTAGTGTTTTGAAAAGTAACTTTCATTACTGTTTAATTAAAGAATGTATTAATATGAATGATAAGAGAGATGGGCTTATATAATATTTACTAGGAGTTTTTATCAAGTGTGTACTCATTTTAAAGGCTTTGGTTTTGTAAGATCTGATAGCTTTTAGATATTAAAATACTGTGACCCCTTTCCCTTCCATTCAAAAAACATACTTTTGCCTGTCATAATTCTTTTCTCCACTTAAGCTAAAGGCACCTAAGCCTTCTACCTTAAAATGAACCTTTCCTATGAGAGAATGAAGACATCAAAGTAAGCAGACTTGAAATTATTATGGACAAATTCATAGTTGGCCAAAAGATGATCTTAATAGTTTGGTACTGATTTTTTCCCCTACCTTCTGAGACAGTGACCTTAAATATTATAATATGGGATATGTACTTTATTTAGGCTTAATGTTTTTTTTTCCAATTCTAAAAGATTATATGTCATTGTAAGGAGTTTGGGAAATACAGAAAATAATGGAGAGGAAAGCATTAATTAGGGTTTCCTTTAAGAAAAATCTGTTTTCAGCTATTTTTTTTATGTGTTTGAAAGAGGTAAAGGGGCTTGTTTCCTTTTGGGAAAGTTCTCATTAAAGCTTTTTTACTATCAGGTGGTAAGGGACTTTGGGTCTTCCAAAAACCACTCTGCACATTTTAGCTTTTTAAATTTAGAAGGAAGATTACTTTGGGGTGCCTTGCTGGCTCAGTCGGTAGAGCATGCCACTATTGATCTCAGGGTCGTGAGTTCGAGCCCCACGTGTGTTGTAGAGTTTACTTAAAAAAAATGTTTTCTTAAAGAGTTTTAGAAGGAAGATCACTTTGCAGAATTTGAATAAAAAAGTCTCTGTTAAGAACTCTGATGTGTAGGATCAAGTATAAACTCCTTGCCTTGTGTGAAATGCTGGCTGTCATCTGGCCCCTAGCCAGATTAGCTGCTGCTAATTCTGCATGAGACCTGCTCATTGGTCAGACTCATAAATTAAACATTTCCTTAAGACTCCATCATGATCTTCCCCATCTTCACCTACCCTTTTGTTTTCTTCCTCTTCCTCTCTCTCTCTCTCTGTCTCTCTCTCCCATCTTCACCTACCCTTTTGTTTTCTTCCTCTTCCTCTCTCTCTCTCTCTCTCTCTCTCTCTCTCAGCTGTCCACATCTTACTCTTGTTGGTTCATTTTAAATTCTGCCTTGTAAAGAGGAACCTTACTTTACCATCCAGGCCCACAGTGATCATACCTTTTCTGAACCTGTGTGGTTTCGGTACTTCCTGTGTCACTCTTTTATCTCTTCACTGTTTTTTTTGCTCTTAAAACGTGTGTGTCTCATTTCCCCGTCTAACGAACTTGAAGGCAGGATCTAGGTCGCATATATATTTTGGGCTTTCGCAGTACTTGGTGCGGTACTGATATTACCTTAGGTGTGAATTAAATGCTTGTTGCTTGATTTATTGATTTCAAATAGAAGTAATAACAGGAGGTGGTTGGCAGTGATTAGCATATTATTTGTGTCTAAGGCTCTTCTTCTTTTTTTTTTTTAAAGTTTATTTTGAGAGAGTGTGTGTGTGTGAGTGAGAGAGGGGCAGAGAGAGAGAGGGAGAGAGAGAATCCCAGGCAGGCTCTGTGCTGTCAATGAGGAGCTTGATGTGGGGTTTCATCCCATGAACTGTGAGATCATGACCTGAGCCAAAATCAAGAGTCAGACGCTTAACTGAGCCACCCAGGCACCCTTCTAAGCAGGTTCTTCTAAAATGGTACAATAGTTCTGGTGCTTTCTTGTCATTCCATGTAGGAGACTAGTTCACTGGGCTTTTTCTTTGGCCATGGGACAGTCTCATGGGTAGCATTGTCACTGTTTCTTTCCTATTTGTACCCTTACCACCTCTTAGTGCTCAATTCATTTGTATTGATGAAAAATACCAATGGCATTTGAATTAATTGGGCTTTTTCTTTTTTTGCCTTTTGAGAACCTAAGTACCTTGTTCATTTTACTGTTTGTAATTAGCTTGTTTTCTCAAGAGTGTTTGCATGTTTCTGAGAGGATACTGAACTGAGTACTAGAGTTTTCCTGGCCAACAGTGTCTTAGGGAGCTGAATATTTTCAGTGCTAAATATTGGGAGTTAGGATCTCATCTTCCTTTTTTTTCCCCTTAAGTTTATTTATTTATTCTGAGAGAGAGAGCACGGGAGAGAGAGCAAGCACAAGCTGAGGAGGGGCAGAGAGAGGGAGAGACAGAATTCCAAGCAGGTTCCACACCATCAGCATAGAGCCCGATGCAGAGCTCGAACTCAAACCGTGAAATCATGACCTGAGCTGAGCTCAAGAGTCAGACACTTAACTGACTGTACCACCCAGGTGCCCAGATCTCATCTTTCTTTATTGGAAGTATCAGGTTTTTTTAATCCATATCACAAAATTGTCATCAAGTTTACTTAGTTGTTGTTATAAAAGTGATACCCAAAGTGTTTTTACCACTTTGCTAGAGATAAGTCAGAGTGGGGATAACCTTTCTCTTTTTGCCTATCAGTTTGATCTCTTTTTTGTTTGCATAATTGAGTGAACAGGGAACCATCTTTTAAAATCGATTAGGGTTTTCATTGCGCAAATGTATTGTAGTTTAAAAATGTAATATTTTTCTAAAGCAGTGGTTGGCCAACTTTTTTGCTAAAGAGCCAGATAGTAAATATTTTAGGCTTTGTGGGCTATATGGTGTCTGTTGTAACTAGTCAATTCTGCTGATGTAGAGAAAATAGCCATAGATAATACATAAATGAATGAGCATGGCAGTGTTCCAGTAAAACTTTATTAATAAAAAAAAACAGATGACAGACAAGATTTGACCATGGGCTATAGTTCACCAGCCCCTGTTCTCAGAACAGGTTTTCTGAAGATCATAAGTTGTTTTGGAAAATATTGAGGGGAACAGAAAATCTCTGGTATTTAGACTTTTCTACTTATTTTTTAGTAAAGATGACCTTATTTCCCTTAGCCATAGAAACCTGGACACTGCTTATGAGTTTAGGCCTTCTTAATGAGGGGACAGTACCTACAGAGCAGATGTTTCCTTTTGTACCACTGGGCAGATAACTGGAATTGGTCGGTAGGCCTAGGTTACCACTTGGGATGCTTAAAGTACTATCACTAAGTTGGAAGAGTGTCAGCCCCAGTGCTGTTTTGATTCTTATACTGGACTTTTTCTTGTATGGCCAGAAGAAATTTATATAGCTATTATATAGTTTCTTACTGTTCTTCAAGTAGCTAGAGTTACAGACACAAACTGGAGCCTCATGGCTTCACGTGAACTGGATTCACCTCCAGCTGAACATGGCCATCTCCCTGCTCTTGGGGGCTCTTGCCTTTTCCTAGGTGAATGTCTCATTTTGCTCTAGGTCCGACTTCTTTAGGAAAAACTTAGGAATGTCATTTGTTTGCAACTGTAAGGTAAGTGTCTGGTTTCTGTGCCATGGCCCAGAATCTGAGAATCTTCTATCTTAAGGTTGAGGTGGGAGTGCTAAGGCCACTCACTTTATTTTCTGGATTTCTTGAGGAAGCTCTGAGATTGCCTACTCTGATTTACTCATGTTTTACCAGTTCTTTGTGACATGAGTCATAATATAGAAACTTGTCCTCAAGATTCATTTCAATAATATTAGTTACTTGTCTTGGGTTGTACGTAGGAGGTCTGGAGGCCAACTCACCACTCACTTATGCAGTGAGTTTCCTGCTACTCTTGAAATTCTCAGGTAGTCTGCTTTGGAAAGCAGGGATCAGGGGCTGGGGCCTTGACCTCTGTCTTCAACTCTAGCCCCAATACTTTGATCTGTTTTATTCTCTTGGGAAAAAAATGCACTTGTGGACTAAAGAGTTATAAAACTTTTCTAGGGTATCTTGGGAACCACCATCTTAGGTTAAGTTGTTTTTTTTTTTTTTTTTTTCAATTGGAACAGCAGTAGCAGGCGCTCATTTCTGAGGCAATTGCCTCCATACCTCATCGGTTTTGGTGACCTGTGAGAGTATTTCATTGGGTCTGTAGGTTCTTCTCTAGCAGGCATTAGCTTCAAAGGGACTGTGAGCACTATGAATGCACATTCTGAATTCTTGTGAATGTGTATTTAAAAAAATTTAAAAAGGATACAAAGGCCATTCTGCTTCAGTGTGAGCAACAGAAGTGGCTGTGGATATTAATGCATTCACTCATCAGAAAATGGTGTGCCTGTTACGTGCCAGGCACATTTTAGACTTAGAAAATCCAGAGGGGAAGCTTACATTCTAGTGTTCCCCTCCTTCCCCAGGAGCTATTCAAGCTCTCAGAGAAGTGGTTGGTTGAGATCCCAGGGTGACAGACTGTGTGATGGTGAAATAGCTTTGAACCGAGGAGGGTGCACCTGGCCCTGTCTTCTGATGCTCTTAGGAGTGCGGTTGGACCATTGCTTGCTGTGTACATAAGTTGCCTGTCCTTAAGTTGTTGCTCTCTTTCCTCAAGGCTTGTCAGTGATATCTGTCTGTCTTCTTCAGACAGGAACAGGGCTCCAGTCAGATCCGACTATGCTTACAGGTCCTGAGAGCCATTCAGAAACTGGCCCGTGAGTCATCCATCATGGCACGAGAAACGTGGGAAGTCTTACTGTTGTTTCTTCTGCAGATTAATGACATTCTTCTAGCCCCGCCAACTGTTCAAGGTCTGTTTATTTTTCTTTTCTAGTTTATTTCCAAGCTCCAGATACAGTTCGCTTTAAACTCAACGATGGGTAGACTCAGCGGGGATTTACATTTTGGCATGGCATTTGGCAAACCAAGGTTAAATAACAGTTCTTAGAATGGAAGCCCTCACAGGCATAATATGAAGTTACTTTACCTTCAGTGATGATTTTGCTAACGTGGGGGGAGCCTCTGCATTAATGCGTATTTGATAATGATAGGAGTAGTAGCTTGTTTAGTATATTAGGATAGAGCCTATATAAGGAACAACTAACTAAAGTAGAACCTGTAAGCACTGTACCTGATTACAAAGTAGTTATCAAAGTAGACACTAAAAGCTTGACAGCTACAGAAGATACTTTGTTCAGCACGTGAAATCTACAAAATCTTCAGTGTTCTATCTGGAAGTATGACAGTTTGCCATTCATTACCTGGACATCAAGAAGCCTCCCGTTTTACACCTTCAGATTGTATTTTAGAAGCCCTGCTGTGTATGTTGTAGCAAGCATACCCAGATTGGAAGTTGATATCCTAGTACTGGGTTCCCTTGTTGCCTGTTCATCTGTGTAGTCTCTTTGCCAACAGACATGCACGTGTGCTTGTGATCTCACCCAAATATAGTCCAGGAAAGTACCTAAAGGAAATCACAGAATTCCACTATTGACCCAATAATAGGAATACTTTGTTACTGACAGTAGCTGGCCAGTCATTGACTCATTGGCTCTTTGCTGCAGAGTCCTGGTGCCAGGGGTCTCAGCAACTCAAAGTGGGCAGTTCCTCCCCTTCTGGGGCTTATTGTTGAAATTTAATTTTTGTTCATTTGAAATACACATTCTTGTAACTTTTCCTGCTAATCCCAAGTTTGCCTTGTGGAGTTATACAGAGTACAGACCCCTGTTTTTCTCCCTAGTTCCAGGGCTCAGGACAGAGGGACAGGTCTGGTTTTGTGGTTGAGGCTCTGTCCTGCCCAGCATCGGTCCTTTTGCTCCCTTCTTTGTCCCTCTCTCCCTTGAAGAGTAGCTTTCAAACACCTGAAAGTTTTATAGCAGAGTTTGGAGGTAGAAAGACCTGGGTGTTTATTTGGTCTGATTCCTTCACTTACTGACTGTGTAAACTTGGACGGGATACTTAAATTTTCTCATCTAAGTTTTCTCCTCTTCAAAATGGGTATAACTAACCATTGGTAAAAGATAGAAATACCTATCCTGCAGAATTAATGTGAGGTCGTATACATGAACCAGTCAGCACAGAAACGGACCCAGTAGTCACACATCATAGACATTTGTCCTTTCCCTTCTCCTCTGTGTCCTGTCCACTTGCTGGAAGACTAAGATCTTTGATAAGAAATGAGCAGGGTGACTCGAAAACTTTTTTAATGATTTATTTATTTGAGAGAGAGAGAGAGAGAGAGAGAGAGAGAGTTAATGAGGGAGGAGCAGAGAGAGAGGGAGACACAGAATCTGAAGCAGGCTACTGGCTCCGAGCTGTCAGCACAGAACCCGACACGGGGCTTGAACCCACGAACCGTGAGATCATGATCTGAGCTGAAGTCGGACTCTTAACCAACTGAGCCACCCAGGTGCCCTGTGACTTGAAAACTTAATAAATGATAATTGGTTGATGTTGTTATGATTTTCTTCATAGGAGTTCCTAAGAATAGTTTCTCATTCTTACTAATTAAATGGCTATTTGAAAGTCAGAACTTAACATTGTAGTTATTTTAATTTTTTGACCACTTATCTCAAATCATTGAATTAAAGATTTTTCTTTAAAAATGAGTGTGCCAAAGTTGTTTTCTTTTTGTTGGTAAGGTGGCATTGCTGAGAATCTAGCAGAGAAGTTGATTGGTGTTCTCTTTGAGGTTTGGTTACTAGCTTGTACTCGGTGCTTCCCAACACCTCCTTATTGGAAAACAGCCAAGGAGATGGTGGCAAACTGGAGGCACCACCCAGCAGTGGTGGAGCAGTGGAGCAAGGTCACCTGTGCACTCACATCAAGGTAGGTTGTCATCATTGACTTGCCTTCCTTCATCCGCCTGGCCTGAGACAGCTTTCCCCTAGTTCTGTCTTACTGGGATTCATGGAATATGTTGTAAAAAGCGTGTATCCTGTCTCTGTTATTGTATTTTAGATACAGAATCGAGCCGCTTTTTAAAAATAGATATAGCAGGGGTGCCTGGGTGGCTCAGTCGGTTAAGTGCCTGACTTCGGCTCAGGTCGTGATCTCACGGTTCGCCCGATCTCACGGTTCGCCCGCGTTGGGCTCTGTGCTGACAGCTCAGAGCCTAGAGCCTGCTTCAGATTCTGTGTCTCCTTCTGTCTCTGCCCCTCCCCCGCTCATGCTCTGTCTCTCAAAAAGGAATAAACGTTGGGGGCGCCTGGGTGGCGCAGTCGGTTAAGTGTCCGACTTCAGCCAGGTCACGATCTCGCGGTCCGTGAGTTCGAGCCCCGCGTCGGGCTCTGGGCTGATGGCTCGGAGCCTGGAGCCTGTTTCCGATTCTGTGTCTCCCTCTCTCTCTGCCCCTCCCCCGTTCATGCTCTGTCTCTCTCTGTCCCAAAAATAAATAAACGTTGAAAAAAAAAAATTAAAAAAAAAAAAAAAAGGAATAAACGTTAAAAACATTTGAAAATAAAAATAGAGGGGCGCCTGGGTGGCTCAGTCGGTTAAGCGGCCGACTTCAGCTCAGGTCATGATCTCGCGGTCCGTGAGTTCGAGCCCTGTGTTGGGCTCTGTGCTGACAGCTCAGAGCCTGGAGCCTGTTTCGGATTCTGTGTCTCCCTCTCTCTGATCCTCCCCCGTTCATGTTCTGTCTCTCTCTGTCTCAAAAATAAATGTTAAAAAAAAATTTTTTTTTAAAAAAGAAAATAAAAATAGAGGGGCGCCTGGGTGGCGCAGTCGGTTAAGCGTCCGACTTCAGCCAGGTCACGATCTCGCGGTCCGTGAGTTCGAGCCCCGCGTCAGGCTCTGGGCTGATGGCTCGGAGCCTGGAGCCTGTTTCTGATTCTGTGTCTCCCTCTCTCTCTGCACCTCCCCCGTTCATGCTCTGTCTCTCTCTGTCCCAAAAATAAATAAAAAAAAAAAAAATTTTTTTTAATAAAAAAAAAAAAAATAAAATAAAATAAAAAAAAAAAGAAAATAAAAATAGATATAGCACTTTGACTAGTGCCTATTAAATTACAACCTTTCAGATTAAGCAAATATAGAGAAGCAGATAAATTCTGCACCTTACCTCCCTTGCCAAACTCCCACTCTTAATCTTACTACTAAAATATTCATGATTATTACTTAAACCAAACTATGGAAAGGTATAAAAGTTTTAAGTTGACTAGAAATCCTATTATATATGTTTATACATAGTTTTACAGAAATGAGACCATACTATAATGTGCTGTACTATAACCAAAGTAGTTTGTTATAATAATTTTACTTTTCTTACCATTTATATACAATATTATCACTGTTCTGTGAGTAATAAGGCTTTATTTTTTTTCAGGCTTGATTTTTCAATTCAACTCTGCATATTTTAATATGTAACTCTAAAAGATGAGGATTCTTTTTTAAACACAATCACAGTACTATTATCACCCCTAAAAAAACGTTAACAGTTGTTTAATATCAGTTAGCCATTCGATGTTTAAATTTCCCTTGAATGCCTTAATTTTTTTCTTTCTGTGGTTGATTCTGTTGAATCCCAACTAAGAGCTCACTTATTACATTTAGTTGACATGTTTCTTAAGCCTATCTTAAACTGTAGGTTCCTACTCTCTCATTTTTATTTCTTTGCAGTTTTTGTTATTGAAAACCTTGGGTTTTTAGAATGTTTCACATTCTGAATTTTTTTGATTATGTCTTAGTTGTGTTAATATGTTCCTCTGTCCTCTGTATTTCCTGTCAACTGGTAGTTAGATCTAGAGACTTGATTTGATTTAGGTTTGGTGTCGGGGGAGGCAGTGTGGAGGCAGGAACAAATTTAATTATTTATTTATTTATTTATTTTTAATTTTTTAAAATGTTTATTCTTGAGAGAGAGAGAGAGAGAGAGAAAGAGAAAGAGACAGACAGGGTGTGAGTGGGCGAGGAGCAGAGAAAGAGGGAGACACAGAATCCAAAGCAGGCTCCAGGCTCTGAACAGTCAGCACAGAGCCTGATGTGGGGCTCAAACTCAAGAACTGTGAGATCATGATTTGAGCTGAAGTCAGATGCTTAACTGACCGAGCCACCCAGTTGCCCCAGAAACAAATAATTTATAGGTAGCATTATGTATCAGAAGGTAGATTGGTCTTTTTCTGAGTTAATAAAGTGTTTATACATTTATCATTATTTAAATTAAAAGATGGAGGTTTTGGAATATTCTTTTGATTCTGGTATAGCCTAGTGAATGTCAAAATTATAAATCTATTTTTAAATAATACTTCTTATCTTGATTATAAAAGTAATATTTTGGGGGGGGCACCTGGGTGGCTCAGTCCGTTAAACACTGGACTCTTGATTTCGGTTCAGGTCATGATGTCACAGTTCGTGGGATTGAGCCCTGCGTCAGGCTCCTCGCTGATAACACAGGGCCTGCTTGGTATTCTCTCTCCCTCCCCCCTCTCTCTGCCTCTCTTCTGCTTGTGTTCTTTCTCTCCCTCTCAAAATAAACAAACAAACATAAAAACACTAAAAGCAATACATTCTCAAAATAGAAAACTTGGAAGACAGAGAAAAGTACCCATCACTTACAGGCAACCAATGTTAACATTTTAATGTATTTTTTCCATTTCTCTTTATAAAAAAAAGATTATTCTATGTAGTATTGTTACCTGCTTTTTTTAAATGTTTTTTTTTTTTTTTTTTTTTGAGAGAGAGAATGGGTATGCACACACAAGCAAGCAGGAGAGAGAGAGAGAGAGTGGGAGACGAGAATCTTAAGCAAGCTTCATTAGCACAGAGCCTGATGTGGGGCTTGGTCTCCAGTGTGAGATCATGACCTGAGCTGAAATTAAGAGTTGGATGCTTAACCGACTGAGCCACCCAGGTGCCCCATTATTTGCTTTTTTTTTTAATGTGATTCTTAACCACATTAATTACATGTGCCTTTTTCATTCTTTAATCTCAAGATATTTTACTTTTGCAATAGTAGAAAAAATTTATATTATCTTTGTATTTTGTTACTGTTTTCATTGGTTTTTTTCTTAATATAATTTATTGTCAAATTGGTTTTCATACAACACCCAGTGCTCATCCCAGTAAGTGCCCTCTTTAAGGCCCATCACCCACTTTCCCTCCCCACCCCCGTTCAACCCTCAGTTTATTCTCTGTATTTAAGAGTCTCTTATGGTTTGCCTCCCTTCCTCTTTGTAACTTTTTTTTCCCCATTCCCTTCCCCCATGGTCTTCTGTTAATATTCTCAAGATCCACATATGAATGAAAACATATGGTATCTGTCTTTCTCTGACTGACTTATTTCACTTAAGTATATTCAAGGTCATATTTTTAATGGCTTTGTAGTTTTTCATTATGTAAATGGAATTATAATTTATTTAACCATTTCATTGTTGTTTAGATATTTATGTTGTTCCCAGTATTTTACTTTAAACATATTGTTGGGGTGCCTGGGTGGCTCAGTGGGTTAAATGTCTGACTTCACCTCAGGTCATGATCTCGTAGTCATGAGTTTGAGCCCGGCATCGGGCTCTGTGCTGACAGCTCAGAGCCTGGAGCCTGCTTCGGATTTTGTGTCTCCCTCTCTCTCTCCTCCTCCCCCGCTTGTGTGTGCTTGCTCTCTCTCTCTCTCTCTCTCTGTCTCAAAAATAAAAATAAAAAACATGAAAAATATTGTTGATGTGAATATACATTGTGTGTGTGTATTCTGGTTATTTCTAGACATAACTTCTAGATATAAGGTATAATTTCTAGATAGAAGACAATTGAGTCAAAGGGCTTTGAACCGTTTAAATACATTTGGAATAGTACTAATAAATTAAGTAACTGAATTGTTGAATTACTTTTAAGGTACACTATAAATTCTGAACTTCATGTAAGTTATATAGCAGTTGTTATTATGGATAAATTACAGCTTAGTTGTGGGGCGCCTGGGTGGCTCAGTTGGTTAGCGTCTGACTTCAGCTCTGGTCATGATCTCAGAGTTGTTGAGTTTGAGCCCCACATTAGGCTCTCTGCTGTCATTGCAGAGCCCACTTCACATCCTCTGTCCCACCCCCCCCCGCCCCTCCCCTGCTCTCACACTCTTGCGCATGTCTGTGCACTTGCTCTCTCTCAAAAATGAATAAAGATTAAAAAAATTATAGCTTAGTTGTGTTGAAGGAGTTTGCAGTGGGATGAACCTTTTAAAAATAATTTAAATAACAATTTATCTTATAATTCTGTAACAAATTATATAACATAAGTTGAATATTATATGACTATATAATTATTTGCAATTAGTTATAAATAAACATTTAAAAATAATTCATGATTTTATAAATTGATAATATATGATTTGTAATTTTATGTATTATAAAATTAACATAAAATTAGCGTATCATATACAATTTTTTTTTAATTTTTTTTTTTTTTTTACCGTTTATTTATTTTTGAGACAGAGAGAGACAGAGTATGAACAGGGGAGGGGCAGAGAAAGAGGGAGACACAGAATCTGAAATGGGCTCCAGGCTCTAAGCTGTCAGCACAGAGCCCGACACGGGGCTCGAACTCACAGACTGTGAGATCATGACCTGAGCCGAAGTTGGACGCTTAACCAACTGAGCCACCCAGGCGCCCCTCATATACAATTTTATATATTGCATACTGTATGTTATAAAGCTACATATATAAAATTAGATTTTTTTTTAATATGAAATTTATTGTCAAATTGGTTTCCTTACAACACCCGGTGCTCATCCCAACAGGTGCCCTCCTCAATGCCCATCACCCACTTTCCCCTCCCTCCCACCCCCCATCAACCCTCAGTTTGTTCTCAGTTTTTAAGAGTCTCTTATGCTTTGGCTCTCTTCCACTCTAACCTTTTTTTCTTTTTTTTTCCTTCCCCTCCCCCATGGGTTTCTGTTAAGTTTCTCAGGATCCACATAAGAGTGAAAACATATGGTATCTGTCTTTCTCTGTACGACTTATTTCATTTAGCATAACACTCTCCAATTCCATCCGCGTTGTTACAAAAGGCCATATTTCATTCTTTCTCATTGCCAAGTAGTATTCCATTGTATATATAAACCACAACTTCTGTATCCATTCATCAGTTGATGGACATTTATGCTCTTTCCATAAGTTGGCTATTATTGTACAATTTTATGTATTGCATACTATATATTATAAAGCTACATATATAAAATTAGATTTTAATGATACACAATGTTAATGTGTAACATGTATATGTGGTTTTATAAATTATAGGTACATAACCTAAACTATAAATTAAATATATAAATTATAAGTAATAATTTTAAAAACAAATTATTCAAATATTTGAAAAAGTTTTTAATCTTTTACAAAATTGGAAATCCCCTTTTAATTTCTCTCTTGTCAGTAAGGGTTTTCATCGATCTTACTTTTGTTACGTATGATGCACATTTCATCTGTTTTCTCTTGTATTTCTCTTACCTCTTTTTTTTAATGTTTGTTTATTTTTGAGAGAGAGGGAAACAGAACGTGAGTCAGGGAGGGGCAGAGAGAGAGAGGGAAACACAGAATCCAAAGCAGCCTCCAGTCTCTGAGCTGTCAGCACAGAGCCCGATGCAGGGATCAAATTCACACACTTGTGAGATCATGACCTGAGCGTATGTCGGACTCTTAATCAACAGAGCCACCCAGGCGCCCCTCTTTTATCATATTTTAATTCTTGAATATGTTTTTCACTCTGTTAAGAAACGAACTTGGTGGTGTGCAATTTTTTTCTATTCTAGATTGCTACGCTTTACGTATGGTCCTTCATTTCCTCCATTTAAAGTTCCTGATGAAGATGCCAGTCTGATCCCTCCTGAAATGGATAACGAGTGTGTAGCACAGACGTGGTTTCGCTTCTTACATATGTTAAGGTACTGTTATTTAGTCTCGCGTTTGCTCTTCATCCAGTGTCTCAGGGCAGAAGCCGTGCTGTAGCTCTCATGTTGGCGCTCAGCGTGTGGCTCCTAAGTACAGGCCTCAGGTGGAGCCACATGGGACAGCAGGCGTATCTGCATCATGTGGCTCCTGCTGTCCCTGTCTCAGCAGAGGCAGGCTGCCCTCGGCCGTGCTCGGTCTGCACTCTCCGGAAGCTTGTCCCCTGTGGTACCTATGACATTTGTTCTCTTGCCTACTGCTGCAGCCTAGATCATAGCTCTCCCAGGACTTTGTTGCATTCTGTGGGGACTGGAGACTGCCTTGCTTCTGTGTGTGACCAGTGCTGTGTCTGGTCAGCTTGGCTAGGAGGGCCTCTCTAGTGTCCTTGTTTGAAATGTCACTGAGGCATACACTAAAACTACACAGAAGGATAAATTGCTGCTTCCTGCTCTCTCCTTCTTTCTGATAATTCTGTTTGGTTCAGTTTCATTGCTTCCTGTTTTTTTCTCTACTGGCCACATCCTTGTGTTGTGTGTAACTTCTGTTCTGTTGCATACTGCCTTAATTCTCATTTCCTCTCATTCTGGTTCGACTGGCCTCATTTTTCTGTTTGTGTATTGGTGATTCTAAATTACTCTATGTGACCTTTTTATAAATTAGGGTTGTGAACCATTCTCTTTTTTCCCAGTTCTTAGTTTGCATTTTTCGTCTTTCAATTTTCTTAAAAATGTCTTTTTCTGGGATCATTTTCTATTTCCTTTAAAATTGGAAAGTTTTTCTGTGTAATTAATTCCTTTTCTCTTTTTTGATAGTAATCCCGTGGATTTGAGTAACCCGGCCATTATAAGCTCTACTCCCAAATTTCAGGAACAGTTCTTAAATGTGAGCGGAATGCCACAAGAATTGAATCAGTATCCCTGCCTTAAACATCTGCCTCAAATATTTTTTCGTGCCATGCGTGGAATCAGCTGTCTGGTGGATGCATTCTTAGGTGAATTTTGTGTATGTTGCTAAATGTTTGGAGAGCTACATGTAGATAACTTTAGAGTCTAGATTTAGAAACTACTATGGAAAGCCAAAAAGGAAAAAAACAACACACCAGATTTGATGACAAATAACAAAGTAGGAAAAATTATTTGCAATAAATGTAATAGCTAGAAAGCTTTTGTTATCTTTATATAAACAGATCAGACAATGCTAAGAAAAAGAATAAGACTTAGTAGATAAATGGACAAAGAATATGAATAAATGATTTGCAGAAAAGTTCATTCTCACTGGTAATCTAAGAAAATGCAGATTAAAATTCATTAGGTATCATTCTTCTGTGTGTCGTAAGCAAGTTATGCCTTTTGTGAGCCATTATTTTAAACTGTTTCACATTTTAAGAGTATGAAAACTCAATTTTTTTAACCTATCGAAAGGCAGTAATATTTAATATCTATTATTTTCTAAAACATCTGTTATGTGCATTTGTTAATATGTTTCATACGTAATAGTTCAAATTAAGTTTGTCTGCCACATAGCAACCCAAAATACCAGTGATTTAAACAAGATAGTTTATTTTCGCATATGTTAAGGCCAGGGCTAGGTAGTATAGGGCCACTGTAGCTGTTCCATCGTTACCAAGGACCCAAGGCTTTGGTCTTTTGGCTCCCCATTCTTTGTGTACTCTCTCGTGGTCCATGATGGTTGAATGAGTTCCAACCATCCTGTTCAGGAATTAGGAAGGGAGGAGAGTCTACATTTGATTAGTCCTTTTAAGGAGATTTCTTGGAAGACGCACCCAACAATCACCCACTTCTCTGTGGTCAGAACATAGCCACATCTTATTCTAAGGGAGGCTTGAAAATGTTGTCGTGTATTTTGGGTAGCCGTGTCCAGCTGAAACTTGTATTCTGTAATCAGGAAGAAAGAGTGAATGGATATTGGGAGGCAACTAATGGTGTCTGCTGTAGTCTTGTCCTGAGCCTTCGCTGGTGTTGCTTGAGGAAGATTTTTCTGACCACGTGTTTGGAACTGTGAAAAATAACTCCGTTGGTCTTTGTTTAAAAGGCATTTCTAGACCCCGATCGGACAGTGCTCCTCCAACACCCGTGAATAGATTAAGTATGCCTCAAAGCACTGCTGTCAATACCACCCCACCACATAACCGGAGGCACCGGGCTGTTACTGTGAATAAGGCCACCATGAAGACAAGCACAGTAAGAGTTTTCATCTCTGTTACTATGCTGTGTAAAGTTGACTTGTTAAGCTGCTATCCGTTTAAAAAAGTCCTGGTGTTTTCTCACATTTTTCTTGAGTGTGGATATATTCTTACACTCCTGTAACAGGTTAGTACTGCTCATGCCTCGAAAGTTCAGCACCAGACATCCTCCACTTCTCCTCTGTCAAGTCCCAATCAGACAAGTTCTGAACCCCGGCCACTGCCTGCCCCTCGGAGACCAAAGGTTAACAGCATCTTGAATCTCTTTGGATCATGGTTATTTGATGCAGCGTTTGTTCACTGTAAACTTCATAATGGGATAAACAGAGACAGCAGCATGACTGGTAAATATTGCTCAAGAAATATGTTATCACTTTTTTCTTTTCTTTTTTTTTCTTTTTAATCTTTCCTACCTGCAAGATTAATATGTATCTTAAAAAGCTTTCTGTCTCTGACCAAGCAGTGTCTTTGTGTTTAACCCCTTCCAGCTGCAGTAACAGAATTTAGGAAGTTTTCCTACCTGTCCTTTTTATGTATGTTCTATGAGGTTTGGCATTTGTCTGGTTTTATTAGACACACTTCAGGTTAGCCACTTTTTGTTGAATCAAATTCCTTTCAGTAGGTGGCCTGGAAGTTCCCTTCATGTCAGCCAGGGTAATAATATTGAGAGAAAGAATTGAAGATTTTGACCAGAAATTTATTCACAAGAAGTGTTTTCTTAGATTCTGACAGCCATTCACTTATTAGTACATATCAGTATCAGAAAATTTCTGCTTCATGAAAGACTCTTACTTCTCAGGTTTTAGTTGAGAGAACTTTATTTCAGGGCCTACTTTCAAAAATACCATTTGCTCTGGAACTAAATAAGACTGGTGGAGAATTAATAACTCAACCCTGATATCTTCATTTAGATTTTATGACAAATTAAACTATTTAGATAAAATCTGATTTATTTTTGTCATCCTACCATTGTACTTGGAAGTCGTGGCATAGTGTGCAGGATGGGAGCGTAGGGAAGTGCAGAATGTGCTGGATATTTCTGATAGGTCTTACAGAGAACGATAATAGTGGCTAGCGTTTACTGAGCTGTTACAGTTACTATGTGCCCAGGCACCGTGTTATATGCATTAATGAGTGTATTGGTTGTTTGGTAAGAAAGCACTTTTCTGACTGGGGTTGGAAGTAGCTTGAGAGAAAAGGATGCCTAATTTATGCATGTCTAGGGAGAATGTTGGTTCCAAGGATTAAAACTAATATACTGATCATAAAGGTCTCTGCTTTCTCTCAGAAATGCATTCTTAGCTGTTATGAATCATCTCAGAACGAAGGTCTAAGTGAGCATTATACACGTATAATTATTTTAGATGTTCTTACAATTTTTTTAAATGATTTAAAAAGTGAATATGAAGATATTTTCAGGAATATGATTTGAGATTGCATGTTTGAGTTTACAGATTCCCTTGTTCATTTTCTTCGAATTCAAACCCTTTATATTCTGCCATTTCCATATTTTGTTTACAAGCTTGAAAGTAATGCTTACTTGTGGATAAGTAAATGTACTTACTAATGACTCAGTGAAAACTTAGAACACCATTTTTGGCTTATATTTTCTTATGTTCATGTGCCATATATTTTGAGTTTTCTGAATCATGTTTATTAATTTGTATTGTATTTGCTAGAACGAATCAGTCATATTTTTAATTTTTATTTTTATTAAGGTGCAATTCTTATGCTGTAACTTTTGGGTATCAAGCTGTTGACTCTAAAGTCCCTGAATCCAGAATGGCTCCACCTCCTGCCTCCTTGGTGGGCTTGCTTAAAGGGAATATGCAAATCTTCTCACTCTCTAGGGAGTTTGTAACAGCTTTGCTCACCCTCTTGTGCCAAAAGATAGAAACCAGAATTCAGATCATATGTGGGCAACAAATTCTTACTTTGAACTCATAACATTTTCCTTGGTGTGGAAAAGATAGAAGCTCCTCTTTCCCCTGTTGTGTTCAGAGATGAGAAAGGCTGTTACATTACCCAGGAGATAGGAGGTGTCCGGGTATTTCCCTGGATTGGAGTGCTAATGGGTGCTGCTCTTGAAGTTGTGGGGATGGAGGGTTTGGGAATACAAACACTGTTAGTCTGTTTCTAAGTACTGGCTGCCATCAAGGAATTCTGCCATGCAGTTCACCTCTAACTTAAAGTGTTTGCTTCTATGAACTGGTTAGCTTTAGATTGATGTGACATTACACTGTAGTTTGTAAAAGTAACATTGAGCTGGGAAGGGTTAATGAACTAAAATTTTAATGCACGTTATTGGCAGTTCAAAACCTCAATTCTTTGTAGTTGTGTAATTTTCTTCGTTCATTGTTTTGCATGATACAAAACTCATAATTTTGGATCTGAATGCACAATTTCCTGTTTTTGAACTAGCTTGTGGTATCATAAAGCTTTTAATCTAACTTTTAAAAAGCTAAAAAGCTTCTTAACTTATTGTAAAATTTCACCATCTTTAAAGTATTTTATAATTACTGCTGTCCTTTGATTTGTTTCCATTTATTTCTATTATCTTGCAGCATCTTTTATCCAAATTCTTCTTTCTTATAAATCTTGTAAGTAGGAACCAGAAGCTTCTCCTTAATTGCAGTCATGTTTTTATTTTTTTCATAATTCCATTAAAAAATTTGATTGTCATTGTCTCTTGTAGTTTTTGCACTTGGGAAGAAAAATACTTTTCTGTGTTTTGAATGGGGAAGATTGTTGGCAAAAGCAAATTAATCTGCCTGAATCAGTCCCATTATTTCTGTACACT
Organism: Lynx rufus; assembly: GCF_022079265.1. NCBI lineage: Eukaryota > Metazoa > Chordata > Mammalia > Carnivora > Felidae > Lynx > Lynx rufus. The sequence goes on along the minus strand of NW_025814896.1, from coordinate 21,246,209 downwards.
AGTCTGGTCATGTCATGAATTCCAGGACTTTGCACTAACTGTGTTTTGGCTTTTTTTTTTTTTTTTTTTTAAAGCTTTAAGCTTATTTTTATACAGATTTAGTGTTTGATTTGTATGCATTCTGCATGTAGTGTTTTTCAATTGTATTATTGCTGGATAGCTTATTCAGGACTAAAAATGGCTCATGGGAAGTTGCATAAAGATTTATGCTTGACTCTGCACTCTATTAAAACTATTATTACAAAATAATTTAAACATTTCACGTAGAGTGATAAAAGATTTCAGAGTGATTTTCAATACACTATGAAATCTTTTGTTAAAAATAAAAGCAACTTTCAAAGGGCTTCTGTTTCAGTGACAACGAATGACCATGATAATCTTTCTTGCCAATCCAATTTTCTGATTTATCAACCTCAAGTTAGCTGCTGTCTGTGGTTGTTAAAATTCATTCTCATTTTGCTTGGTTGGGCGATTCTTTGGTGTGTGTTTTGGAGTTGGGTGGGTGGTGGGAATGCTCTCTCTTCCTCCCTACCCATTTCTCATCCTTACTTTACCCTCTCCCTAAAATATACGAACTGGCATGGGCTTGCCCATTTAATTATAATGTCTGTCTGGGGTAATATGTAAATTGCAGTAGCTGTTTTTCTTAATGTTTAAGCATCATTCTACAGGGAGAGGAAAAAGAATTAATAATAGAAAAGCCAAATTCTTTATTATATACCTGAGACTCTGAGTACAGATATATACAAATGTACTCTGCTGATCAAAAGTTCAGTTGAAAAATGCTTCTAGTAGAATCTGTGAAACTGTTAATATCACTGTAAATTGTTACTATTTTCAAAGAAGATTTCCCGGAGCCCCTTAAAAAAAAAATTAAGACATAGTTGCCAAACAAGCATTATTGAATTCTATTTCAATAACTATTTAATGACACCAACACTTGATCTTTGTGTCCAGGGTCCCATGAGCCTATTTGCGTATTGACAAATGTAATAACACCCTCCTTTTCTCTCCTCAGCCATTACAACACAAGCTAGCATGGAGTTTCGACGGAAAGGGTCACAAATGTCCACAGACACCATGGTTTCCAATCCTATGTTTGATGCAAGTGAATTTCCTGATAACTATGAAGCAGGAAGAGCTGAGGCTTGTGGGACACTGTGTAGGATTTTTTGTAGCAAGAAGACTGGAGAAGAGATTCTGCCAGCTTATTTATCCAGGTCTTAGAATTTTCTTTTTGTTTCTTTTTCCATTTATATTGTTTTGATAGTGAAACTATTGTAGCATGGCTTGGTAGGCTGAATTGATGAGTAAACATTGGTCTGAAAAACTTGCAAATGTCTGTAAGTAATTGAAACTTTTGCTTGAAGTTCTTCCATTTTGCCTGCCTCATCAAATTTGGTAAATATCCTTAAGATGCTTTTTATTTTACAATTATTATTTATTTCAATATATTTGACTTTTATTAATTATGGAGAGATTTGGAAGGATCACGCTAGTTGAATAAACTTTCAGCACAGTATTAGCCATATACACAGTCCAGAAATGTTAGCTGTGAATCTGGCCTCTGAGGAGCTTATTTTCTCAAGTGAGCAAAGAAAGCCATGGACACAAGTGACAGTGATCCATTAGTAATAGAAGTTGGTAGGAGAGAGGCAGAGGTAAAGTGCTGTGGGCATTCAGAAGAAGAAGCAGTATGTACTTACCCAGGGATTCAGGAAAGAGTTCTAGAGGATGGGATGATTGTGCTGGACTTAAAAAGGATGGGTAGTATTTAGAGGATGTTAGCAGGTTGGGTAGGGTCCTCTCACTCAAATCTGTGACTTCAGCCATCTGTGTGAATGGCCCTGCCAGCCATTTAGCTGCTCAGGGCAGAAACTAAGAGTCCTTTTAGACTCTTCTTCCACTGTGTCTTTAGATGGTGAACCAACTCCTGCCTTTCTGCTACTTAACCCTCTTTGGAATCTCTCTACTCTGTCCTAACCATGACGCTTCAGACCTTGCCACCTTTTTCCTAAATTAACTTGTAGTGGCCTCCTATTTTTCTTGACTACATTTTGCTTTCCTCCACTGACCTTTAGCCTAGCTGCTAAAGTGATCAACGATACCGTTTAGGTGGCTTTGTACCTGCTATAGGTTCTCGGGAGAGAGGATTACACTGAATCAGAGGGAACCAAGTGCAGAATCATATAGGCCTGAAACAGGGAACTAATCAGGGAAATCTTAATAATAGGCTCTTGGCTTTTGTTTTCGTTTTAATTTTTTAAAATGTTTGTTTATTTTTGAGAGGGAGAGAGACACAGCAGGAGTGGGGGAGAGACAAAGAGAGGAAGACACAGAATCCAAAGTAAGCTCCAGGCTCTGAGCTGTCAGTGCAGAGCCTGATGCGGGGCTCGAACTCATGAACCGTGAGATCATAACCTGAGCTGAAGGCGGACGCTTAACCGACAGAGCCACCAGGCTTTGGCTTTAAGTAACAGGAAACTCCTCTGCTGATCAAAAGTGTGATTTAAGCAAAATAGAAACATGGTATGAGAAATTGTGCCATTTAATACATTCTGAGGTCAGGACATGCAGCAGGGCCGCACAAAGGGCAGGGACCAGCAACTAGAAAGTGTTCAAGGAACAAAACAACTTTCTTCCTGTTTCTCTGTCTTCTTGGTCTCCCAGAACTTCTTCATTCTTCTCTTCTCTGCAGATTATTTTCTTACGTTTCAATGTGCTTCTGAGTTCCCAAATTCCATTGCTTTGGTCTAGGTGATCAGGAGGGCCAGTTAGCATCTCTGAAGCCTAATTTCAGATTCCTGGGAAAAAAGATCTGATTGATCGGGCGTCTACCTCTGGCCTAGTCAGCTATGGCTGTGAGGGTGGGTCACATGGAGTGCTGGAGCTCATCCTTTGTGGTGGGGGCATAGTCTCAGGAGGGAGACTATGGGTTGGGGAGATACCCTGAACAGTACCAATAGTGATAAGGTGGAAGGTTGTTATCATGAGCTTTCTGTCTGGCCCATAAGACTGGATGGATGGTAGTATGACCAACCAAAAGGGCAGATTTGTGAGAGGGCAGATGATGAATTTAGTTATGAACCTGTTGAGTGTGAGATGCCTGTGGGATATTAACAAATAATTAAGTTCCTACTATGTGCCAGATGCTCTGCAAATACTGGAGTAATCAGTACATGTTGTCAGTAATCGATAATTGGACATGACCTGCCTTTAGGTATCCACACACTTTTGGCTGACAGATCTGGGCTCAGTTGAGAGGCATGGACTAAAGACTGACTTGATTATATTCTGTGGCTTAAATCCAGGCTAGTACGAGAGAGAGCTTAAGAGAATGGATGGAGCTTAGCAGCCTGATGGACACCAGTATAGGAGGCAAGCGGAGTAAAAGGTCTGTTAGAGGAAACAGCTACAGCAGTCAGAGAGGGAAAAGAAGAAGGGAGTATATTAAAGTGGTGAATGAATACTTTAAAAAGGCAGAGTAAGTTGAGACTTGGACATGTCTTTTGGATTTAGCACTTGGGACACTGTTGGTTTTTTGCGAATATGGTTTTAACTGAATTCTAGGAAGAGAAGCTAGACTGAAATGTGTTGAGTAGTGACCAGGAGGTGAGGAAGCTGTTTCCAAAGAGTTTTGCAGAGAAAAGAAGTACCTCATGGTAGTAGAAGAGTTTACCAGTATAGTCGCTCTGAATTATAGAAGATTGAATACCTAGTTGACTGGGGGTTAGGGGAGGGGACTAAACGAAGGTAGATGCAGGTATATTCCTAAAAGGAGTTGTGTTTCAGACTCCCCTCCATGTCACGGTGAATGCAGGGCTGCATGAGGTTTCTTTCTTTTATTGTCCCCCTGGAAAAGAGGGGGAAGGGAAAAAAGACACAATGCACCTTTTTTTTTTCTTTAGGAATTGGAAGACGTTGCAAAACTTTACTGGCATGGAATTCAGCTCACTAATTCCTCTGGTTTATTAATAATTGCTGTAGCCATTTGTTTTGTTTTGGTTGCTTCATTTGCAGGCACCTATAACTTTGAGTTGCAAGGCTTAAAACTTCAAGAAGGTGTAAGAGACATGAATCTTTTTTTTCTTTTCATTAGGAAAGATATTTTGGTTCTTAGTATATTTGCTTTTGAGTTGTTCTAACTCCAGTAATACCTTTTAAGGATAGAAGTAATAAAGAGTGGAAATAGACTTTCAGATGACTATGTAGAAAATATTAATGATTATGAAAATAATTGATCGGCAGTTTGTTTAAAATTTTTTTCTTGCTTTCCTAGATTTTACATGCTTTTAATTCAAGGTTTGCAGATAAATGATTATGTGTGCCATCCTGTCTTGGCCAGCGTTATTCTAAACTCCCCTCCTTTGTTCTGCTGTGACTTGAAAGGGATTGATGTTGTGGTTCCTTACTTTATTTCAGCTCTTGAAACCATTTTGCCTGACAGGTAAGCTATCATTCTGCACTAGTATGTCACTTGTTGGGTTTGGCCTCGTCTGTTTTGGTGCTTCCTCCCCAGTTGCCTAATTTATCCTGTGCTATTGTCTTCATAGCCCAGAGGAACTCAGGTCACATTACATGGGCATAGAACATCCAGATCCATCCACCTCATCCCTGAATTCAATCAGTTCTGATTTGTCCATGGGCATGTTGAATTCTTTTTGGCCTGGTCTGGAGGGCTAAGAACAACCCCAGCCCAGAGGTCCTACTTTTATAGAGTAGGTCATACATTTAAAATCAGTCAGTCAGATTCTAGTTTAATTCTGTAACACCTTAACATAGAAATTCACACACACACACTGCAGAAAATAAACTCAGTGGAAAGTAGTTACTGCATTCTTTATTGAAACCAAACCCAGTACTTCTATTGTGAAAAATCGACATAATGTATATTTGGCAATAGCTAAAAACATACTTTGGTTTGGAAATACCAAAAGCTTTTTTTTTTCTTTTTTTTTTCTTTTTTTTTTTTGGCAGAGAACTCTCAAAATTCAAAAGCTATGTAAATCCAACAGAATTGAGAAGATCTTCCATTAATATCCTACTTTCTTTGTTGCCCCTCCCTCATCATTTTGGCACAGTCAAATCTGAGGTAATGTTTCATTAAAGTTTTTTATATTCTGCATTCTGTTTTGTGTGCTTCTTCAAGTCAAATTGTATTTTAAAAATGGAACATGAGCTTTTTAAGATTTTTCTCAGGGACTCCTGGCTAGCTCAGTCGGTGGAGCATGCAACTCTTGATCTTGGGGTTGTGAGTTAGAGCCCCACATTGGATGTAGAGATTACCTAAAATAAATAAATCAATAAAATCTTTAAAAAAAAAAAAAAAAGAACCAACTTAGATTATTTCAGTTGAACTGGCAAAGTTGATTTGTTGTGGTATTTCTTCTGTCAGTCAACCAGCATGCCTTGGTCTACTATTTCAGATGGCACTAACACATGCTGTGTGAGTTAGTGCCACATTAGCCAGCACAGTGGCTAATATTAGATTGAAAGCCTTTCTTGTTAGACCGACCTCTTTGTCCACTGTAGCGGTTGCCACATGGGCATAGTGCACCACAACGGTCGATGTTGAATATTATTTGTTTCTTCCATAGGTGGTCCTGGAAGGAAAGTTTAGTAATGATGACAGCTCTTCATATGATAAACCGATCACTTTTTTGTCCCTGAAGTTGAGACTTGTGAATATACTAATAGGTGCCTTGCAAACGGAGACGGACCCCAACAACACTCAAATGATACTAGGTTTGTGTTCACAAAAGTTTTTTTAAGTGAACCTGTAGGCTGTTGACACCAGGCATGCTGAGACAGCAGGGGTCAGTGATGGGAACCTAAGCCTAATACAGCTCTACTTATTCTGAATCAGAGGCAGAATTGTTTGCTTTTATATGTGAAAAAGTTTAAAGGGGGGAGATGAGGGAAGGGGGAAGAATTACAGTTGTCTTAGTGCATCATTTTTGTTTAGTTTTATTTGTGATATTTTTCTCTTTCCCTCTTGCCTTTCCTCTCTCCTCCTCTCTCCCTTAACCCACTTCCTCCCCTGCCCTCTCTTGTCTTTCTTTCCCTCCCTTCTTACATCTGTGTTTTCCTCTTCCTCCTGCCCATTACATCCATATGGAAAAAATTTGAGTTGGGTGTAATTCTAGAAGCCATGTAAGAACGCTGCCAGGAGGAAACTGAGGAGGAGCTGTTGCTGTGCTTCCCTTCTTTTTCCTGAATGTTTTCTTTTGGTCCCCTGATCATACTGATTCTCTTTTAAATGGCCCCTCATCGTTACGGCCAGTGACATATTATAAGCGCTCATTATTTTTCAACTTGATTACTACAGCTGTCTCTTTCTGTCCTTCATCGAAGCCAAGAGCATGGTCCTAAGTAGAGGCATTCTGAGGACAACACTAAAGAACTGATGGCATGGCTTTTATCCTTGAGCAAGTCCTATTGCAGAAATTAGGATATCCTCAAGGCAGAGCTGATTGCCTGCCTTGTTCAGTGTCTTCAGTGTTGAGCGAAGAAACCAAAAGGGCAAGAAAGACTTCAGAGGGGGAAGTGGGAGTTAAATTTGATCTTGTAGGGCAGAATTTGAATAGGCAGAAATGAGGTTAGGATTTCATTTCAGGAGAGAAAGTGTCATGACCAAAGAATTGGTGATTGCAGTAGTAGTTGGAGTGAGTGTTCAGAATGTAGTATGTTTTGCAGTGAGAAAGTGGAATAAATAGGGAAGAATAAATTGTTTCCTTTTGGAAAAGACTTGAAGGAACAGAGCTTAAATCTCACTATAAGAGGGCCTCCAAGTTGTAGGGTTTTAGGTTATTCAAATAACATATCACTTGAAATCAGATAATTTTCTACAGAGTTGATATTTAGTTTTGCCTTAACCCTTGTTCTGAAGAGCTCCCTATGTATATTTCAAGAAAGAGTCAATTGTCACTCTTCCTATAGATTGGGAAAACTATGTCTGTCCCCTCTTTAACCAGGTGGACAAGAGCACTCCCACACTGGGATGAGAAGCATTGTGTTAGGCTCACCATCTTGTTTCTGTCGTAGCCTTTTCTAGAGCTGTAAGTTCCCTGATGGTAAATACATGCAGCTTGCCTTCAGAATGTGCAGCCATGGTCAAGCCCTGAACCATGTGGCTTTAATCATTCTGAAAAAGCAGTCTGGTATGTGTATGTATATACCCACATGCACACACACACACACACACACACACACACACACACACACACACAATGGAGTATTACTCGGCAATCAAAAAGAACGAAATCTTGCCATTTGCAACAACATGGAGGGAACTAGAGGGTATTATGCGAAGCAAAATTAGCCAGTCAGAGAAAGACAAATATATGACTTCACTCATTTGTGGAATTTAAGATACAAAACAGATGAACATAGGGGAAGGGAAGCAAAAATAATATAAAAACAGGGAGGGGACGAAAACATGAGAGACTCTTAAATATAGAAAACAAACTGAGGGTTGCTAGAGGAGTTATGGGTGGGGGGGTGGCTAAATGGGCAAGGGGCATTGAGGAAGACACTTGGAATGAGCACTGGATGTTATACGTACGGGATGAGTCACTGGAATCTACTCCTGAAATCATTATTGCACTATATGCTAATTAGCTTGGATGTAAATTAAAAAATTAAAAAGCAGTCTGGTCAGAAAGATATAGCTGTGATTTTTATTTTGTTGTTTTTACTTTATTTCTAAAAGAACAGAATGTGATTTTAAAGTATTCCATATCTTTCTTAGTTTGTATTACCCTTGAAATTGACATGTTTACATAGTCAGCTAAAATCATATTCCTGTCTCTGCTGTTAATTGAGATATTTCAGCCATTTTAGTATTCTTGTCATATATTTAAATAAAACACACTTTTTTTTTTTTTTTTGCTGTTACAGGGGCAATGTTAAATATTGTTCAAGATTCAGCACTTTTAGAAGCCATTGGTTGCCAAATGGAGATGGTAAGAAGCATACCACGTGTAATCTGTCAGGAGAATATCAACATCTGATTTTATGTAAATTGCATTCCAAAATGTCTGTCTTTGTGATTTTTAAAGGCATTTGTAAATTCAGCTCATTGATTCTGAAGGATCCTGTTTTAAAATGTGTATTTCGAGGTTTCTTACCTTTTAGTGCTTCCTCAGCCATTAATCAGGTCTTTGAGAGATTCTGCATGAGAGAAATTTCAGATAGATACAGTCTTTATTCCTGGACAGTGTCTACTTGAAGCTCTTGACTTCTTTTGCTGTGCTGGTGAACTGGCTTAAAGAATCTAGGAAAAGCCCTCTATTCTATTATTCCTTCTATGCCTAGTAGATCTAATGCTGGCTGGAAACAAGCATGAGTTTATTCTTTTCCATCTTATCAGCTCTTTTTTTTTTTTTTAAGTTTATTTATTTTGAGAGAGCGAGAGAATGGGCAGGCGCATGTGAGTGGGGGAGGGGCAGAGAGAGAGAGAGAGAGAGAGAGAGAGAGAATCCCAAATGGGCTTTGTGCTGTGAGCCTAAAAAACAGTGAGATAGTGACCTGAGCCAAAATCAACAAATGGACACTTAACCGACTGAGCCACCCAGGCGCCCCCATCAGCTCTTTTACACCCAAAGTTTGAAGGTCCCCCAAAGCATCAATGCTTCCAAATTAAAAATGTGTCCCACTGCCCCCCTACTTCTGGCTTCAGGATATGTGATCCTCGTACCTGGAGTAAAGACAGGAGAGTGGAGAAATTAATAGAGTATACTAGAATGAGATGGGTATATGTAAGATGGGTGATCAAATTATTATTAAGGAAATTAGATTCATATCCCAGTAGGTAGCTAAAATAATCAACTGATCTGGATATAATGAATTTTGTTTATATGGGGGAAAATGAGAGAAATCTTTAACAGATACCTTTGTCAGCCCCTGTACATATGGAAGTACTAACTGTAATATTTCATTGTTTGTGTTCTATGATGTAACTACATTTGAAAGTTACTGTTATTTGTGTTTTGTTTTTTTTAAGATTGTATAAATCTTAAAGCGTTCTGAAGTTTTGCTTAGAGGCACTAGGGTGTTTCTTTAAGGACCCAGAGTTATTAGCTCGTGAAATCTAGTGAAGATGGGAAAGGTCCTGAGCTGGCCCTTTGTAAACAGCGGCAAAGAAGACTCCAGAGTGGGCAACCATAATCATCAGACCTTTCATACCCTTCAATAGATGGTGTCTGTGCAAAAACACGATAGTTTTAATCCGTTGTCAGTTTTTATCTGTATCAGTTTGTGCTGCTTAAACGGCTACTTAGCCATTCCATTTTATCAACGTGGCTTTTAATGACTGACCTCTGTTTATACTTGTCAACTTGGGATGTAGACCTCAGATATTTGACTCGTTTTTATTTGACTAGGGTGGTGGAGAAAATCACCTGAAGAGTCATAGTCGCACTAATAGTGGTATTAGTTCAGCAAGTGGTGGAAGCACAGAGCCCACAACTCCTGACAGTGAAAGACCTGCTCAGGCCCTCCTAAGGGATTATGGTAAGCCATGTCTGGTTTTTTGAAATCCAAATTTTATTGAATAACTTTTAATGCCCAGATATGTAAGACAAACAAAATCTTTTTAAACAAAATTTTAATGTTATGATTTTTTAAGGTATTTAAGTATAATAGACTATTAGTCTAAGAGATTTTTATTATTTTTTAATTTTTATTTTATTTTAGAGAGAGAGTGTGAGCAGGGTAGAGGGGCCAAGGGAGGGAGAGAAATTTAAGCAGGCTCCATGCTCAGTGTGGAGCCCGATGTGGAGCTTGATCCCATGACCCTGGGATCATGACCTGAGCTGAAGTCAAGAGTCAGATGCTCAACTGCCTGAGCCACCCAGGCGCCTCTAAAAGATTTTTTAAAAGAAAGCAAATCTTTTAAAATTAGCTCTATAGCTTCTAATAGCTAATTTTGGGTAGTTTATTAGATTTTATAAATGATTATAGTGGGTTGTCAGGGAAACATTTCTGGATTCTCTACCAAGTGTTGGTAATACAGAGTCAAATAGGATGTGCTGTCCCTCAGCCTCTAATGACAGAGTCAGCCAGCACGTCAGTTATTGCAGTGTGATAAGGGGAGTGATGAAATATACATTAGATGGGAACTCACAGGAGAGTGTCTTTGTGTTTAAAAGCTATATATCTTACTATAACTGGTTAGATTCTTCATACACAAATTTTAAGCAAGAGTAAGGCAGCATTTGCTAGTTGAGCATTCTATTCAATGATATCTTTACCCTTGGCAGTTACTTTATGGGTTCTGTGAATTTGTGGGTGCCTTTGTGTTTTTATACATAATTATTCATATTGTATTGAATCCGTGAGTGCCAGTCCAACTTGACTGGAATGAAATCTAGATCCTTAGATGTGAATTTAATTTTTTAATCATCTGGAAAATTCATGAGCTTAGGAGTCCAGGCATGTTTTAAGTATCCTCGAGCATGTCACATATATCAGGTCATTGTGAGGTTATTCAACAAATTTAAATACAGCATTTATAAAGAAGTTACTTAAAATTGTTATCTTCATTATGTTCATGGATTTAAGTATACTATAGGTGAAAATTTGTTTTTTATGCTTTCTAAAACACTTTTAAACTAAATAATTTTCTGAATTATTGTATGTGTTCTAATATAAATGTTGGAAGTGATTATTGTTTGTTTCAGCATTTTGAACTGGTGTTAGTGAGTTCTGCTTGTAATGTTGTAGTTTTTACTAAGAAATCCAGATTTGTGTTAGTGTCGCATGAATGTCTCTCTTTAATGATCATTCCTTTTTCTGTTGTCACTGCCCTCTTTCTGATAGGATCGACAGGTATAATGTCCCTAAAGCTTCCTTTATAATAAAATTCAATTTAGTTTGTCCTAATTTATTATTAGCTAAGTAGTAATTACTTTACATTTTTTAAAAGTTTTTATTTATTTATTTTGAGAGAGGATGAGAGAGAACAAGTGGGGGAGGGACAGAGAGAAAGGGGGACAGAGGATCCAAAGTGGGCTCTGTGCTGACAGCCGGGAGCCCAATGTGGGGCTTGAACTCGAGAACCGAGAGATCATGACCTGAGCCGAAGTCGGACGCTTAACCGACTGAGCCACCCAGGCGCCCCAGTAGAACTGGAGGCCAAATAAAAAACATGGTGACTTGGTTAATTTCTTTTTTAGAAGCCCTAAAGTGGTCTTAGAGAATTAAATGTTAAAATGTGTTTAGAAAGACATTGCATGTGACTTTTGATAGTTTAAACCCTGAAAATAATTTCAACAGATGCTTTATTCCTAGCATCTGAGGGGATTCTAAAATGTGAATTCTTTTTTCTATAAAATTCCAAGGAAATAATGATAGCCTTTTCACTGTTGTTTTTTTTTTTTTGAAAATGTAACTCTTTATGAGTTTAGAAATTTTAAGATTTACATTATTATAAGAATGATATCGAACTGCCAGATCCCGGTGGATGTCTGTGTAAAAAGTAGCTGAGCTGGGAACTAGAAGCTGCTTTGGTCCAGTGTGTGTGCCTTGTGCACTGTTGTTGAGTCAGGCTTGGTGCTCAGGCCGGTGGGGTGGGGAGTGTAGCCCTGTGCGGGTGCCCATTGTGCTCACTGTGGCTGCTGTGGTCTGTGCCTGGTGGAATGCTGTGCTTCTTGTTACTAATGCTTAGTTGTTTTCCCTCCCTGTGGGATGTGGCATTGGGGTTATATCCTAGCTCTTAATACAGATTCAGCTGCTGGGCTCCTGATCCGCAGCATTCATCTCGTCACCCAAAGACTCAACTCCCAGTGGCGGCAAGACATGAGCATATCACTGGCAGCTCTAGAGCTCCTCTCTGGCCTGGCAAAGGTGAGGGGAACAGTCGTCGTATTTTAGCCTGACAGCTTTGGACCGTCGCTCTTTTTCCCGTATCTCCTGACAGTGGTGGTTATACTCAAACATAGTTTATGTCTAGAGTGTGCAAAAAGGAGCCTTCAAATGAAATTTTACAAAGTGAACTTTATTTGTTTTTAATAAGTTCAAAGAGTGAATTATATTTTTGTTGTTAGTTTACAGGAAACATCTCAGTACTTCCTATTTATTTGCAAATGATAATAGAATGCCTGTTGTATATGCTATATAATACCCTTAAATTTTCAGCGTGACATTTTATGCCATTGTAGGATCATCAGATTTTAATAAGTACGTGGGAAAATGTGCACAAATCTCAAAATATTTATGCTGAGTACAAGAAGCCAGACCCTCTCCCCTCAAAAAACGAGTACAATACTATATGATTTTATTTGTATAAAACTCTAGAAAATGCAGGCTAACCTGTAGTGACAGAAGGTAGATCAGTAGTAACCTAGGGAAGGGGCATAAAGGAGTGGGAGAAAGGATTAGCAAAGTGCATGAGGATATTTTGGGGGGTGATTGATATGTCCACTACTTTGATTGTGCTGATAGTTCACAGGTATATACTTTGGCCACAATTTATCAAATTTTTCACTTTCAATATGTGTAGTATCCTCTATGTTAATTGTACCTCTGAGCAGGTACATAGAACTCCGTAGCCCATAGAGCCTCACTGTAGGGTTGGGTTAGGGGCTTCAGAGGCTTCAGAAATGGGCACACGTTCCATTGCCAGCTCTCCTTCTGATATCTGGCAATGATGAAGTTTAGGTTTTAGGCAGTGAAGAAATATGCTAAAATGAAATACTGTTTTAGGGTTTGAAAAATACCTTCTTTATAGAATATTATGTGATACATCTGAAATATGCTGTTCCTCTGTAGAAATACCATTTTTTTTTTAATACCATTTTAAAAAATAAGGCTTTCTATGGTGTATCACAGCGTCAGAAAGGCTGGGCTTCGGCACAGATACTTTGAAATTGGTACGGTGGTTCCTGGCTAACTGTGTTCCCCGTGTGACTGTGTTCAGGTGAAGGTGATGGTGGACTCTGGAGACCGGAAGCGAGCCATCAGCTCCGTGTGCAGCTACATTGTGTACCAGTGTAGTCGGCCAGCTCCTCTTCACTCCCGGGATCTGCACTCCATGATAGTAGCGGCTTTTCAGTGTCTCTGTGTCTGGCTGACAGAGCACCCTGATATGCTTGATGAAAAGGTTAGTTTACTAGATCTGTTGTTTGTTTGTTTGTTTTTGAGAGAGAGCAGGTGCATGTACACTGCTCGCACATGAGCCAGGGAGGGGGAAAGGGAGAGGGAAAGAAGAGAATCTTAAGCAGGCTCCACACCTAGCACCGAGCCTGACACAGGGCTTGAGCTCATGACATGAGCCAGACACTTAACTGACTGAGCCACCCAGGCGCCCCAAGTTTACTAGATCTTAAAATGGGGAGAAGAAACAAAAATGTATGCTGGGAAAATCCCTCTTAAAAGAGAATCTTTAAGGTGGGGGAGATGGGAAAATGGGTGATGGTCATTGAGGAGGGCACTTGTTGGGAGGAGCACTGGGTGTTGTATGTAAATGTCGAACCATGGGAATCTACCCCAAAAACCAAGGGCACACTTTACACACTGTATGTTAACCGATTTAACAATAAGTTATGTTAAAAAAAAGAATCTTTAAATACAATATTGCATACTTACACTGAATATAGTTGTAATATTTTAGGAGAACACTTGTTCTTTTGAGCACAACTCAATAATTGTCATCATGCTTATATTTGGTTGCAAATTAACCCATAGAAAAGTTCTTTATTATTATTATTTAGAAAAATATTTTTTTTAACATTTATTTATTATTGAGAGAGAGAGACAGAGCATGAGCAGGGGAGGGGCAGACAGAAAGGGAGACCCAGAATGTGAAGCAGGCTCCAGGCTCTGAGCTCTCAGCACAGAACCCAATGCGGGGCTTGAACTCACGAACCACAAGATTATGACCTGAGCTGAAGTCTGATGCTTTAACTGACTGAGCCACCCCAGGCACCCCGAAAAGTTCTTTTGAAAAATGTAGCTTTCACCTCTTTGACCGTGGCTGCAGCAACTTCTTACTTGACATGTCTCCAAAGGCAGGAGAAATAAAAGCAGAAATGAACTGTTGGGACCTCATGAAGATAAAAAGTTTCTGCACAGCAAACGAAACAATCAACAAAACTAAAAGACAACCAGTGGAATGGGAGAAGATATTTGCAAATGACACACCAGATGAGGGGTTAGTATCCAAAATCTGTAAAGACCTTAGCAAACTAAAATTAAAACAAACAAACAAACAAACAACAACTTACCAAACTCAACACCTGAAAAACCATAATCCAGTGAAGAAATGGGCAGAAGACATGAATGGACACTTTTCCAAAGAAGACATCCAGATGGCTAACAGACACATGAAAAGGTGCTTCACATAGCTCATCATCAGGGAAATACAAATCAAAACCATTGAGATACCACCTGACATTGGTCAGAGTGGCTAAAATTAACAACTCAGGAAACAATAGATGTTGACAAGGATGTGGAGAAAGGGGAACCCTCTTGCACTGTTGGTGGGAATGCAAACTGATGCAGCCACTCTGGAAAACAGTGTGGAAGTTCCTCAAAAAATTAAAAATAGAACTACCCTACAACCCAGCAATAACATTACTAGGAATTTATCCAAAGGATACAGGAGTGCCGATTCAAAGGGACACATGTACCCCAGTGTTTATAGCAGTGCTATTGACAATAGCCGAAGTATGGAAAGAGCCCAAATATCCATCAACTAATGAATGGATAAAGAAGATGTGGTGTGATGGAATACTACTTGGTGATGAGAAAGAATGAAATCCTGCCATTTGCAACAACGTGGATGGAACTGGAGGGTATTATGCTAAGTGAAATAAGTCAGAGACAGATACAGGTTTTCACTCATGTGGAATTTGAGAAACTTAACAGAAAACCATAGGGGAAGGGAAGGGGAAAAAAAGTTACAAACAGGGAACCAAACCATAAGAGACTCTTAAATACAGAGAACAAACTGAGGGTTGTTGGGGGTGGAGGGTTGGAGGGGGGGTAGGGAAAATGGGTGACGGGCATTGAGGAGGGCACTTGGTGGGGTGAGCATAGGCATTGTATGTAAGTGATGAATCACGGGAATCTACTCCGGAAGCCAAGATTATACTGTATACACTGTATGTTAGTTAACTTGACAATAAATTACAAAATAAATATTAAAAAAAAAGTTGTAACCTTTTCTCTCTCTGCCCTTCCCCCCACTCGCGTGCACATGTACTTTCTCTCTTAAATGAAAATAAAAGGAAAGAAAGTTGGAATCTTGACTAATTTATCTGAAGTATTAAGAATATTATTTTTTGAAAGGATGTGGTAGCCTCAAGATGACCAGTGGGCACTTTGGTCACCCATTGCCAAATTCCAAAGGACAGTTGGTATCCCGGCTGCAAAACTAGAGCATAAATTGCCGTAAAGTTTGCCTGTATATAAAAATTTCATTTCGGGCCCCTCGATGGCTCAGTCAATTAAGTGTCCCAACTCTTGATCTCAGCTCAGGTCTTGATCTCAGGGTCTTGAGTTCAAGCCCTGTGTTGGGCTCTAAGCTGGGCATGAAGCCTCCTTAAAAAAAATTCATTTCACACATGTGTTCCATTTTCAAGTAGGCACAGGTATCTAGGCTGATTTCTCTTGCCATTGTTCCATGTTATATCTTCCTTATAGGGAGATAGGCAGTTATCAAGAATTCATAGTATAAATAAGAGATTATCAGGCTCATTGAATATTTATGGAGAGCTTTATATAGTTCTTAAAATAATACTGTTGATTAAATCTTCACTTTTTTTTTTTTTTAAACGTTTATTTTTGCAAGATAGAGTATGAGTGAGGTAGGAGCAGAGAGAGGGGGACAGAGGATCCGAAGCAGGCTCTGTGCTGACAGCAGTAAGCCTGATGCAGGGCTCGAACTCATGAACCATGAGATCATGACCTGAGCTGAAGTCAGACAGATGCTCAACCTACTGAGCCACCCAGGTGCCCCAAATCTTAGTTATTTTCATTATGGCTTCTAAAGTTATGATACCAGGAATTGCTTAAAAATGTCAGTAACTGAAATTTCCCCTTGGATAATCTAATGTACCTTTTTTTAATTTTAAAAATTTTTTTTTAGTGTTTATTAACTTGAGAGAGAGAGACAGACAGACAGGGTCTGAGAGGGCGAGGGACAGATAGAGGGAGACACAGAATCCGAAGCAGGCTCCAGGCTCCGAGCTGTCAGCACAGAGCCCAACGTGGGGCTCGAACCCACAAACCGTGAGATCATGACCTGAGCCGAACGCTTAACCTACTGAGCCACCCAGGCGCCCCTGGAAAATCTAACGTATCTTAAACCACTCTAGGTTTAACTGAATTACTGTTCTGTGTCTTTAACTTGGGCTTTCATAATTTTATTGTCTGTGGTAATTTTATAAGAATTGTGACTGATAAAATAGTATGGAATTTATCATTACTTATTTAATTCTGAACACTCAAATTCAGTTCTTTAAAGAGAAATTGGGGTGGGGGCAAAGTTTATTATTGTGAAATTAATATCCACCTATGAAAGTGAGAAACTGGAGCCTGTCAGCAAAATACCACCACTGTTAGTATTTTGATATATTTCCCTGTCTTCTCAGGTGTATTACAAAAACTGATCTGCCTTTCCTGCTTCTAGGATTGTCTTAAGGAAGTATTGGAGATTGTGGAACTGGGAATTTCAGGAAGTAAGTCCAAGAACAGTGAGCAAGAGGTCAAGTACAAAGGAGATAAGGAGCCAAACCCCGCATCTATGAGGGTAAAGGATGCTGCGGAAGCCACCCTAACATGGTATGAAAGTGACTGCACAGGGATTGTGCCTAGGAATTAGGATGGGGTTAGCTGTCATCCCTGTTGTTTCTTCTCCTCCCCAGTTGTTCAGCATTAAGCGATGCAACCTGTCAAGATACTTTTTCTCTAGAAAATAATGGAAAAGAAAAACTTGTCTTGGGGACCTTTTAAAAGAAGCCAGGGACGTGGGGCTGAGAGTTTGGGTCCTTATTTTTCTGGGCTAGTTGGCATTGATCGAGGTCCTACCATGTTAGAGCTAGAAAGGATCTTGGAGAGCCTTACTTATCTCTTCACTTTGGTGTCTGAGTCCCGAGAAGGGATCTGCCTGTGGTCTCCTGCTTCTTCGCTTAGTGGTCTGTACTCTGTTACATTTATAGTATGTATTAGACGTTCATTCAGTCAGGACTTATGAGCTCCCCCTTATGAACTTATAATAGGATTGTAAAGATAAATCAGATTCAGCCACCATCCTCAAAGAGCTTCTTGTCCAAAAGGGCAGATAAGACATGAGCACAATAGCTATAATATTAGGTGGAGAATAAGTGCTGCAAGAGAAGAGGTATAATAACATGCTGGCAGGAGGAAATGAATACTTCCAGATAGAGGGAAATCAAGATGACACTGGACCTGACTTTTACAGGATGGATGAAGAAGTTTCACCAAAAGCTAGATACAGAGTGGTTAAGAAGAAAGCAAGAGATTTCTTTTCTAATCATTTTGGTTGTGAAGGGATAGAGACAGGTCGGAACCTTAGAGAAATAGCAGAAAGAGCTGAGAGAGTTTACATTTGGCTGGTAAGTGAGGACGGTGGAAGAAGGGACGGAAGACAGTTTAGGCACATTATGGACTGAAGGGAAGAGTTAAGTGGGGAAGATCGGAATCACATACAGATGGAAAGATGGAGCCTATGAAAAGGTAAGTGTGGATGAAGACCCAGAAAACATAATAGAGGGAAGGAGGATGTCCAGTCAGTCTGGGTTGGCTCATCTTGGTCTTCTTAATAACGTGGTAGGCCTTCGTTAGCCTCTACTTTTGTGATAGTCTAATAAAAGTTTCATTTTTATTTTTAAAAACTTGATGTTTACATTGAGCCGAAATCTCTCCCGCTTTAGCTTCGTCCCATTGGTGGAAACTCCTTGCAGATTTGTACGTAGATCAGCCCTTACCAAGATTCCAGAATCTTTTTGGTGATCTGTTCATAACTTGGGGCAGGCACAGTCAAGTTGGATTTATTTCTCTTCTTCACGGGCTTTGGTCACTTAGTACATTTTTAGAAGCACGCATGCTTTATTTTAGTCCTCCTCACTGCACTAAGTGGGCTTCCAGTGCACCTCTGGAGGTTTGGCTCTTAGCTAGAAAATCAGAAAAATGGGCATGCAGCTGTTTAAGCATGTACTTACACAGACGGTTGAGTACTAGAAATAATAAAAGTTCAGAGGGAAGACCATATGAGAGGTGGGCTAGACTGAAAAGCTTTATGAAAGAACTGAGCCTTGATGTGTGCCTGAAAGAGTAAGAAGGATATGGAGAGAAAGAAAAGGGGAGAGCATTTCTTACTGAGAACTCTGTATCCTACAAAAGTCAGTTTGCTGCAATCCTAGCCTGGGTAGGGCATTCCTAGGAGAGTATGCCGGAGAGCGAGCATTGGATATGTACTCAGAATGAGGAGTGAACCTGGGATGCTTCTGGGCAGCCTAGCCAGCGGTTATCTAGGTGACTCATCTGTTTTATCTGCAGCTGTCCTGTCACTGCTGGCAACTCCACAAATGGTATTTCCAGTTACCAGTCTTGAAGAGTGCCCTGAAGAGTACTGTCATCATGAAACCTGTCCCAAACCAGAGCTCTTCGTTCCCTCAAAATTACTGCTTTATGTCAGTATCACTGCTGGTTTTCGGCTATACAAACACAGACCTTTAGCTTTTTTCCTGATTTATCTCTGCTTTATCTGTCACTCCCCATGTGAAGCCAGTGACTGAGTCCAGTGGACTTTATTTTTGGAAGTATTTCTTCTGTCCCCTCTAACCTCAGCATCCTAGTCTAGACTCTTCTCACTTCTTGCCTAATTTCTATGTTTTTAATCTCACCCTTTCTGTTCATCTTGCATTCCATTTTTGAACTCATCCTTGGGCACTTTTTTTTTTTTTTTTTTGCTGCTCGAGTGGTTGAAAACTGAATAGATCTGTTTCCTGCCATGTTGTCTGAACTCCTTGTCTAATTGTCAAGGCCCTCCTTATCCTGTCCCCACTCACACTGATCTTTCTCAGCACATCCTTTCTGCCATAATAGAACCTGGCAGGCCATTTGTGGCTGTGAACCAGGCATGTTCTTACCTGTCTCTGTGTATTCCCTGGGTTTCAGGACTTCTGTCTTTTCCCCTCGGTCACATCCTTCACTGCTCAGTGCTCATATCAAATGTAGCTACCTCCATGGTACCTTCTTTGGTTATTCTGCTTCTGAATGATGACTCTTTTCTGTGCTTTTGTGCTCATTCAGTCAGACCCGATTGCACAGCACGGAATTCTATACTGTCATGATCGTATCTGGTTATATTTGATACATGCTAGTGTCGTCTCCCCAACTTGGGTAGAGTCCACATTTCCTTCTTTAACACTTCTCACAGTGCTCAGAATAGTAGGCAGTTATGAAGTGTAGACTGGCTAGTTGGGTGTTTTCTCCTTAGTGTACTATACAAATTCAGAATTAGGACTCTTGCAAGTCGTTTTGGCAGCCCCTCTGCTTAAGCAACTCGTAAGGCCTTCCAGGTTATTCGGCCTCTAATTTGGTGATAGTCTAGCCCCTGAGGCTCCCATTTCATTTTTATTTTTAAAAACTCGATGTTTACACTGAGCTGAACTCTCCCACTTTAGCTTCCACCCATTCGTTCTAATTCAAACTTTTGATAGTGGAATCCTCTTTCCAGGCAGTAATGACATCTGAAGGTAATGCTTATGAAGATGGTGATTTGTTTCTGCCAGTACCTTAAGCTGTTTGTCATATGACAGAGATTCAAGTACCTTTATCGTCCTGGTCATTCTTCTCTCAATGGTGTGGGTTTGGGTTTGACTAAGTACCTCTTAAAGGTGGTTTGCTGAGTAAAATATTCTCCGTGAGGGTGGGTGATCTTTACACTCTCTAGGATATTGTATTTTCATTAAAATGTACTTGGCGACCGCATTGGGTTTTTGAGAACTTGATAGTTTGCGTCGTCAACTAAAACTGGAGTCTTTCACACGTTTACTTTTTGTCTGCTTTTCTCATCCTGTACTTCCTTGTTTGGGGGTATTTGTATCTATAGAACTTTACATTTAAACCTGAGATCTCTTCGTGTAAGATTTGCCTCATTATTTGGATCCCAACTTTTCCTCTGACATATTAACTCTGCAGCTCAACTTTTGGTCAATGAGCCTGTTCTGTGTGTCCTAGTCAAAGACACTGATGAAAACATTGGAAAGAGACTCACAAAGCACATTATCAGAGATTTTCATTCAGGTTGACCGGGATTTTTTAATGTTGTCTGTAAGTTTATCCTGATACACTGTCAAATACTTGCATGTCTTGATTTCAGACATATTTCTCCCCCTTTCCAGTCTGGTCACTGTCAAGAAGAGAAAATGTGGTTAGGCTGGTATGATTTGATCTTAGTAACCTGTTCCTTGCCAGCAGCCCATTTGATAACTGTCTGTGAATCTTGCATGGAACACCACAAACTCCAATGGTCCATATATTTTGCGACATCTGTCTCTGCCCCATTTTAGAAAAACAAAGTCAAGTTTTCCTGTTTCTAGTCTGCTGGTATTTCACCCGTTTTTGACAATTCCTTAAAGGCTTGAACTCACCATCAGATTCTCCTGGTCTTTGAGATTTTTGGACAGTTCTAAGAGAAGAGAAAATGGATGGAAAACATCTGCTGAGCAATGTTGCCTTCCATATCAGAGATATTTGGGTTTCGGTACTAGAATGAAAGGGAAAGGGAGAGGCTACTACTCAAGGATCGAGATGACAAAAATGGTGTTGGGGAGTATTCGTTTTCCAAATGAAGTGCATATGAAGGGTCAGGTGATATTAGGACCACAAGGTAAAATTTTTATGTTTTCATTAAAAGAGACTTTCTCTCTGTGCTTCGATTGTTTCATTTTAAAATGGGAATAATGTACTTATCTGTACTTATCTGTTGTTTTGATAGCTCAATAAAAGAATGTGTGTAAAGAATGTATGTAGACCAGTGCCTCATGGTGAGTGCCTTATAGAGGTTATTAATTGAATGTATGCAGAAATCTCTATGGACATAAACATTTCTGAATGTTAAGGCTTGTTAAGTTGAATTCTGATTTATGAGGCATTTTTTTCTTATACATTCGAATTTAATAATTACAGTAGTTCTTTGAGATGTACTATTAGTGCCTCCAGTCTTATCTGTAAAACAAGGATAATGTCTACTCAGGACCGCACAGTGAGAAGGCAGCAGGCCCTGGTTTCTGGTTACTTAAAGATCACGTATCATGTCTGAGCCTGAATTTCCTCATCTGAAAAGTGGAGGTTTGGTGGGTCTTTGGGTCCTTTTCTAGGTCTAGAATGCTTTGGCTAGCATAACCCTGAAACCTGGAACACAGAACATTTTTTAAATATATCTTTAGGAGCTCCATGATTTGGAAGTATGGTTGTCAGGTTCCCTGGGTAGGAAGCTCTGAGAGAAATTTCCTTGCAAGAATCTTACTGGAAAATGCTTTTAGGATCAGTCCCTAGAGGGGGTGAAGGAAGCAGGACTGAGCAGAGGCAAGGACGAATGCGTGCAGGTGCAGCGAAGAGCTCTGGGGCTGGGTTAGCCGTTGAGAGTTCTCTCCGGTTAGGGCCCAGGGGCTGGGGCTTTGGACGCCCACACTGCCCTTGCCCTTTCGCTGGCTGTGGGCTGTCCCAGGACGAAGCTGTGATTCTGGGTGAGCTGGTTCTTGTTGGCTGAGAGCAAGTCCTGGAGAGGGACTCTCACCTGCAAGCTGTGGCCACCATGTCTGCATCTGGGGGAATGGATCTTTCAGTCTTGGGAGGCAGGACAGCACACCAAGGCATCCGCCCCAGGGAGTAAATCTGACTTGCAAAGAGGAAGTGTGGCTGTGGTCACTTAAAAGAGCAGAAGGGCACATTGATGCATGAGGTAAACTTAAGATTTTGCTTTGGGGATTAACTGTTATCTTTTGCATTCTCCATAGTATTATGCAGTTGCTCGGCGCATTTCCTTCACCCAGTGGTCCCGCTTCTCCTTGTAGTCTGGTGAATGAGACCACTTTGATCAAGTACTCCAGGCTGCCAACCATAAATAAACATAGTTTCCGGTACTTTGTCTTGGATAATAGTGTCATCCTGGCAATGCTGGAGCAACCTCTTGGAAATGAACAGAGTAAGTTCCAGCACTTTGGGTCTTCTCCACTGCGAAATCACCGTGTTTTAGCTCCCTGCTAGCAGGCTGCTTCCAGGGTCAGGGACCTGTAGCTACAGGAACAACTGCAGATTCACAGCAACTTCGCATTTGTCAGAGGGTCTTCTAGCTACAGTGACTGAAAAATAGAGGGTCAGAAAATAGAATATACATAGTAAATAGAATCTTTTAGAGGCTCTTTTATGTATCTGAAATACTAGAACTAAAGTAGTTCTACAAAAAGTTTGTTTTAATGGGGTATTTTCTCTTGTTTACCATGTATAAAAATTACTGTTATTCGTCTTGAACTTTGGATCCTGCCCTTCTCCTCTCCTGGCCCCCACTCCACATTGTTCTTTTTCAGTTAATGGTGCCACCCAAACAGACTGGAAATTTGAGGAGTCCTCTTGGCCTGCCCCTTCCTGTTTCTCCCTTACATAATTGGTGTCCAATTGCTCAGTGACTCTTGAATCTTTTTTTTTTCTCTGCCTCCCTCCCAATACATCCAAATGTAGGGTCTTATTATTTCTTACTGAGATTATTGCAGTTGCTTCCTACCTGGTCTCATCCCTCTCCTTCCGGTTCTAAAATGTGTTACCCTTCCCTCCATCCTACTTCCTGCCACCATTGTATTCTTCCTCAAATATGGATCTGACCATACCAGTGCCCTCATGAAAACCCTTTAATGATATTCCACTGATACAACATGCACTGTTTCCCTCCTCAACTTTCTCTCAATTATAAGCTGTCTCAAGGTAGATTACCACTGCAACCCAGGCTACTCAAAGTATATATATACTTTTTCAAGTTTATTTATTTTGAGAGAGAGAGAGAGAGCCAGCAGGAGATGGGGCAGAGATGGAGAGAGAAAGAATCCCAAGCAGGCTCTGCACTGTCAGCACAAAGCCTAACGCAGGGCTCGAACTCACGAACCGTGAGATCGTAACCTGAGCCGAAATCAAGAGTCGGGTGCTTAACCAGCTGACCACCCAGGTGCCCCAAAGTACATTTTTTTCCTGTTGGTAATCAGAATCAGCCAGTGTGTAAAGGAAGCATCTTCTCATGCTTATGAGAAAGAGACGGTTATAGAATTTTGGGGCATAGAGAATCCAGGGAATCACCTCATGTTCAATTCCCTGATTTACAGGTGAAGAAACAGAGGCTCAGAGAGGGCCTGTGACTTATTCAGGGTTATTTGAAAAGTACATGGTATGACTAGGACTAGTGTCCAAATTTCCTGAGCCTCATTCTGTCCCTTTATATTGTCCTTACGCACAGTATAGGATTTTGCCAGTAGTTAAAGACTTGTTACCTTTACAGAGGTGAACAGACTCTTACGGTCCCGTGCAAATTCTGTTGAGGCCATATGAGTAGGATCTCATGAATCTATAGAATGAAAGTGAGACATTTCCCTATCATTCAGAGATTCGTGAATACCATCACAAGTTTCCACTGTGTGGTGGTAAGATACAGTGACTTTAATGTCAAATAGATGGGGCCTTTAATCATTGCCCAGTTCCAGAAGTGCTGATTCCAGCTCTTTCCTGCATGCACTTCTTTCTTCTCTATTCCAGACGTAGGGCTTGCTTGACTTTCTTCCCTGGCTTGTGCCTATTATTCATGATTCCTTCAGCCTCCTACTCCCAAGCCAACTGCTAAGGAGTCTAAAATCCCAGTGTCCCCTCTGGGTTTCCTGGCCGGAGGGGTAAGTGTCAGCCCTCTTCGAGATTCTTTAGGACTCTCCTACGTACTCTCATTCCCAGTCATTTCACTGCATTGGAAGTCTACTAAAAATACAAACAATTGGGATTTTATAGATTTACAAGGACATTTTAATAGTTTATTGTAACAGTGTAACAGAAGAAGTGAGAAAGCAAAGTTTGAAAAAGTTTAACTCCACATCAGGACAAAAGGAGGGAATAAGAAGGAGGACCTGGGTCACTCAGGAAGTCCATCCTGAGTTCTCCCCACCCCCCACACCCCACCCCCCACACCCCACCCCCCATTTCCTTCCCCTGAACTTCTGTGGGGATGGAACAGTGCCTGCCTGTGGCGGACACGAGTGCATAAGGTGTGGGTGAATGCAACATCAGCACTTCAAATATCCATCTGTCTGCACTTAGGTTGTTCTCAATACTGTAAGTTAAGAGTATTGGCTAGTATTTGTTTCCCAAAAATGGAGTTATGTGAGGTAATGTTAGCATGTTGGTGAACATTGTTTTATGTATTGTTAAACACATGGTTCAAAACTACATTATTGGCACACCAAAATTCAGTTTTTCATTTAAAGACACACAGTTTCCTTTTGAAACAGACTTAAGTTTGAAAAAGAAAGTGGTCGATAGAAAGTAAGATAAGTACTTATAGTTTGAGGATATGGCAGAAACCACAGAGGTGGTACACAGAGGATGAGAGTTTGGGAAACACTGTGCTAGGGCTTTGATTATTAGAGGCTTTATGGTTGATAACAGGTGTATTTTAAGTAGTCGTCATCTGAAATAAAAACTTTTTACACCAATATTTTATTCTAGATGATTTTTTCCCCTCTGTCACTGTGCTGGTCCGGGGAATGTCTGGAAGACTTGCTTGGGCACAACAACTTTGCCTTTTACCCAGAGGAGCAAAAGCAAATCAGAAGGTATCCGTTAGAAGTTACAGGGAAGTGACTAGGAGTGAGCGAATGTGTGCATGCGAGTGCGCATGTGTGTGTTATGATTTAAAGGTTAAATAACATTCCAACAAAATTCATTAATAAAATAAATATTTTCGATCCTAGCCAGGGTCTCAGTCAGTGGTTCATATCAGAATCATCTTAGGAGCCCGTAATTCCCAGATCCACTGAATTACTCTTTAAAGACATCTTCAAAGCAGGTGTATTTTCAGAAAGCTTTCCAGGTGATTCTCACATCCATTTATGATTAAGAAGTACTGTTCTGAGCTGTGGCCTCATTTTTTTTATGCAGTGTTAAATATAACAAAACTCAGGTACATGCCATAAATGAAAAAAATTTGGCCAGACTCTTGATCTCTCAGATAATGGGACTTAGTTTCAAATTATTTTTGTGATTTATTCCTGTATAGTTGGTAATGTGCTCTGTAATTTTTTTAAATATGCTGTGTAATTGAAATCTTATTTGGAGTGGCATAGTTTATTTTATTTGTAACATTTGTAATTCGGTGAGTAAAATTTGCTCATGGGAGAAAGTTGGAAAATTCAGATAGTAAGAAATTGTAAAGCATCTGTACTCCCACTTTCCAGAAGTAGTCACTCTTAATATTTTAGTAGATTTCCTTACAATCTTTTTTTCCTTTCTGTGCATGATAACATTAAATAGAATTTGAGTCATTTTTGTATACTGTTCTTTTCACTTATTACAGCATAAGCTTTTACTTATGTTACTAAAAATTCTTTAAAACATCACTTCATAAAGTGTCCCCGGTATTTAAGAGAGACAGTCACAAAATTGGAGCACGGGTCTGAAAT
The DNA here is from genome assembly GCF_022079265.1 of Lynx rufus. Taxonomy (NCBI): domain Eukaryota; kingdom Metazoa; phylum Chordata; class Mammalia; order Carnivora; family Felidae; genus Lynx; species Lynx rufus. The sequence goes on along the minus strand of NW_025814896.1, from coordinate 21,220,530 downwards.
CATTTAACATCCTAGGTGTCGCTTTTAGATGTGTTGTCACCCTGTGAGGAGCACACCTCTGTTTTCGCTTGGTGCATCATGCAGATCACATTCTGGCAGCGGCACTGTAGGCCACTGGGTCAGCATTCAAGACGGGAGGAAGGAGGAGATCAAGAAAGGAACTAAAATTTATAGATGCTTTAATATGTACCGAATACATTTTTATTTCATCATTACAACAGCCTTATGATGGATTATTTCCACTTTTCAGATGTGAAAACAGAAGCTGCACAGCTAATACACATTTTAATACGTATTACAATTTGGAGGGATTCGGAGCCATTAGGATCTAGATTTGGTGTTCAGTTGAACTCACTGTCTAGAGAGGCCCAGAGGACGTAAACTTACACTTTGTTATATGGGATGATTTGAGAACTCTTGGGACAGAGGGAAGTTTGAGCCTTGATCCCTGAACTGTCTCGTCCATTGGTTTACCACTTATTAAGAGAGAGTCAGGCCTGGGGCAGTTAGAGGTATACAGCCCATTTGTCAGTCAGAAAATCTCAGTTGATGAACATTTTTATAAAAGTGAAAGAGTACACTGGTATGCAAGCTATTTACCGTTAGTGTTAGCAGTGGTATTTGCAGATCCTCACTGAGTGCCAGTGTTAGGTAGTCCTAGCGAAACAGGCATCTAAGAGACCAGGGAAATACACGTCATTACAGATGGCACCAAATGTAATACGCATAACATTATCTGTTTTATTTTAACAGCTTTTTGTACCTGAACCTCGTCCAATTCCTAAAAATGATGTTGGATTTAAATATACTGTCAAACATCGACCATTTCCTGAAGAGGTGGATAAGATTCCTTTTGTGAAAGCAGATCTGAGCATTCCAGATTTGCATGAAATTGTCACTGAAGAAGTAAGATATTGTCAGCTGTTGTTAAGTGAATGACTATAAACATTCTTGAACAACCGCCACGGTCTAGACACTGCTTTTTTTGGTGTTATTGGAGATGATTCCTAAGATGACCTAGATCTCTGTCATCCAGGTTACCATGTAGTAAGACAAGTGTAGTTTGTGGCCGATTGAAAGGACTTGGACTCTCTTAGGAGTCACCGGGCTGTCTGGGCTGGCCCATGGTAGGTGTCCACAGGATGGGGCCATGATCAGACTGCAGTGAAGGCTATTGGAGAAGGGAGACCCAATTTAGAGACTTTGATGACAGTCCAGGCAGGGGAGAAGAAGGACTAGCGAGCTGACTGATAGTGGAAGTTGAAGCAGATGGAATGTATTGTGGAGGCAGAGCCAAGCAGTCTTTGATTGATGAGGGAAGGAAAAGAGCTGAAGAACTTAGATTCCGAACCTCAGTGACAAAGGAGGTATCAGTGCTATTTACAGAAATATGGATTCGGTAGGAAAAGGGCAGGTTTGGGAGGACAGGAAAAATTTATGTGATTTTAGATTAATTTAGACAATTATATTAAGTAATTGGTATCTTAGGTCAAAGGAAAAGAATTTTAAGAAGTGGGGAACAGAAGTCTGTCAGGGCATGAGAGAACAGAAGGGCAGGAATGGAGGCTGCTTATACCAGCCAGAGAGCTCAGGGAGAAGGTGCCCTGAGCAGGGGCCCCTGGATTTTGGCATGAATGTGCAGGTGACCTTTGAGAGCATGTCCAAAGAAGTGTTAAAGTTGGGGACAGAGTATAGAGGTCTGGGTGGTGAATGGTTACTGAGACACAGTGAACATAAACTACACTGTTAGTAGTTAAGGAGAGTATGCAGAGTGGATAATAGCATGAGGAAATGGCCTAGCTAAGGCAAGGCAAGGCTAGTTTTTACTTTTCTTTTTTCTTTCTTTTTTTTTTTTTAAACTCACGGATGGGAGGAATGTGAACATGCTTAGAGGTGGAAAGGAAGGAAGCAGTGGAGAAGGGCCTATGTCTGCTACACTGGAAGATGGGCTGGGAACATTATAAGTAATAGAGTAAGGCCCTGGAGGCAGTAGGGTCAAGAGTCTTAATGTGATTGTGTCTAGGAAAGCGGTATTTCTGGCAAGACGGGAGAGACGGAGATAGCAGGTGGAGGTTCAGAGACATTTAAAGGTGAAAAGGAGGGAAAATGAAGGAGCTTTTGTAAATTTTAATTTTAGTTCTCAGCAGTGATATAGGGAATAAAAGATGGCTCTTAAAATTGCCAGGCAGCCCAGCCCAGGTTAAGTAGCATCGTCTGTAGTGAAATTACTTAACTCACTCTGCTGACTTTACTCAGAAGTCCTTGGGATCTGGAGGCATAAGTAAAAAATTGGAGTGGTGTGGAGATTGATAGAGGTAAGAATGTGGAAGAGTAAGAAACAAGACAGCCATTTATATGTTTAGAAGAGGGTATTAAGATATTTGATTTGGGATTTAGGCTTGGGTGGGAGGTAGATGAAGCCAGGATGCTAATGGCCTGGGAAAACGGGAGAAGGGATTGAATGCTCACAGTGATGAAAAAGCACAGCTCAGGGAGTGAAGGTGTGGGAGGGCTGCAGGAAGGAGGCTTATGGTTGGAGAAGGGAATTTCAGAATTCTAGCTCTTTAAAGTACAGCATGGCTGAGGTACAGAGTGTGCTTATAGATGGCCAAAGTTGTGAAGGTTGACAAGAGGTGGTAGAAATACAAGCTAGGTTGTTGGAAGGAGCATTGCCCGTCAGAGAGGAGTTTAAACTAGGATTGATGGGAAGGGAGGCAGGGGTGTCAGGGAGCATCTCTGAGAGGAGGGTGGGGTAATCCATATGGATGAAGACTTTAAAACATGAGGGGGCCGCCACTGCAGGATGAAGGTGGACAGGGATCTGGAAGAGGGGGTGACAGCAACAGCGCTGCCCCCTTTCTTGCCTGTTGGAGGGGAAGCAGAAACAGAATGATTTCATTTACAGCGAGGAGCTGAAGGACATAATTTCTGAGGCTATAGGGGAGTTTTTTTGGTATTTGTTGCAACTTTGAAACCGTGTTTGCTTGGTTGCGTACTCTATTGAATTAAAATTCAGTGTTGATCACTGAAAAGTATTTCATTGCCTTTGTTGCTTAAACCTTTGTTTTCACTTTTAAATTAAGATTAATCCGATTACTTTTATGGTAGCTCCAAAAAAAAGTGAAATACTTGGTTTATTTCAGTTAGAAGAGAGACATGAAAAATTAAGGAATGGCATGGCTCAGCAGATAGCTTACGAAACGCACCTTGAACAGCAAAGTGAGGAAGAATTGCAGAAGAGAAGTTTCCCTGATCCGATTACAGATTGTAAGCCTCCACCTCCTGCCCAGGAATTCCAAACGGCACGCCTCTTCCTTTCACACTTTGGATTTTTGTCCTTAGAAGCATTGAAGGTAATTTTCCTAAACTTCTATGAGTAAATATATTCATAGATTAACACTGAGTCGATTATTGCTAAAACATTTTAGTGAGGATAGGAGGAATTAAATAAATGTTACTCTGCATGTAAGTAAATGAAATTCTGTGGTGCTGTATGTAGTTTTTACTATACAAGTCCCAGAATGTGTGTCCCATGAATCCTTCCAGAGTTCTGACTGAGGGGGCTCTGAAATCCAGCTCTGAAATTTCCTGAGTAATGTGCGACCCGTGTCACATATATAAATGAAATCTACAGGTAATGAGGAAAAGAATGTTAAAAATCTTCCCCTGTCAACGTTTATTACTAAAGGTATGGGCTATAACGGACTCTGCTCTTTCACGCCGCTTTTAAAAAATAACAAGTATTTGTGAGCCAGGAACTTAAGTTGTACAGGTTCTGCAATCAGACTGGTTAGATTGCTTGCCAGCTGCATGGTCATGGGCAGTTGCCCAGCTTTTCCAAGTCTTAGTTCCTCGTCTATAAAATGGAGATGATAAAAGTGCCTGTCTCATTGTGGTTGTGTAAGATGCTTCATGTTGTACTTAGCACAAAGCCAAAGCCAGCCTGTAAGGTAAATATTGCCCTTCTTCTTCTTCTTCCTCTTCCTCTTCCTCTTCCTCTTCCTCTTCTCCTCCCCCTTCTCCTCCTCCCCCCTCTCCTCCTCCTCCCTCTCCTTCTCCCTCTCCTTCTCCTCCCTCTCCTCCTCCTCCTCCCGCTCCTCCTCCTCCCTCTCCTCCTGCTTCCCCTTCTCCTTTTTTTTTTTAAAGTAGGCTTCACACCCAACACGAGGCTCGAATTCACAGCCCTGAGATCAAGAGTCAAGAGTCACATTCTCTATCAACTAAGCCAGCCAGGCGCCCCAATATTGCCATTATTCTTAATTCCATTATCCTTAAAACGGTTTTACAAGGCAAGTGGTACTGTCCCTACTTTGCAACTATGGAAACAGGCTCAAAAATGTGAAATAGCTCGCCTGAGGTGGATTTGGGGTTAGTACTAAGGCCTCTTTGTTTTGAAAAACACAGCTCAAGATTGCCAGGCAAGAGATTGCTTATTGCACAAGTTGTCCCCTGCCCTCACTCCCTAGCAGCTACTTGGTTGAAGGCCGTGTAACTTTTTAGGAAAGCAGGGACAACATTGCTGATTTTGGATTTCAGCACATAGATGGGAAACATTCTGTGTTATAGAAAAGTGAGTTGGTGATGGGGAGTATGAACATTAAAAACTTTTAAAATGCAGAAGAAAAGAGAAGAGAGAGGAAAATAATGAGAAATACAGTGGCAAATATGGAAGGCAAGGAACAAAGATACAACCTGCAAATGATTAGTGATATTCCTAATGGAGAAAATTGAACAGAGTAGAAGCAGTAAATAAGAATATACTAGAAGAAAATTATTACATTCTGTGGACGAAAAGGAGGTAAGAACCCTGATGGCACTGTCTTGAAATTCTAATTTTCCATTCATATTATCTATTCTAGTTGATGTCTTAAGCTGTCAAGAAAATAATTCTCATGCTTTCTTATCTGTGTCAGGACATAGGAAAAAGAAAGTTACCTGGTATGTTTTATGAATCTTAGCCTATAACTCTAATAACTTAAACTTGACAGCACGCACATACAAAAAAGCTGTAAACGAATCTTACTTATGCATATATGTGTAGAAGTATTAAGGAGAGTGCTAGTAAAACTGAATTCAACAGCGTATCAAGCAGATTACCTTCCACAACCAAGTAAGGTTTATCCTACAGACTCAAGGAGACTTAGTTATTACTGGGAAATATTAGTATAGTAAGCTATTAAGAAAATAATTTGATCCTATTAGGTCAATAAATAAAACAAGTCAATATTCAGTAGGACAGTATTCATTAGGATTTTCAAAAACAAACAAAAACTAAACCAGGACTAGTAGTGTAGATCTGTAAATGGCAGCCTATGAGAAATTAGAAGCACCCTTTGTTAAAATCAGAGGCAAAGGATATCTATTTTGACAACTATTGAATACTGAGAATTTTTTAGTCCAGAAAATTTTTTATTTTACCATAGTCACAGGTTAACAGAAAGTTGCCCCCAAAAATGTACAGGGAGGTTTCCCCCTGTAGCAACATCTTACGTAGCTATAGAACAATATCAAAACCGAGTAAGTCAGTGAAATACTAAACGAAATAAGTAAAAACTATTGGAAAGAAGACAGTTTACAGATAATATGACTTCCATTAGACAATCACTAAGGAATCAATAAAACGTTTAAAATAGAGTTTGAGATCACCACACAGAAAAGTACAAAAATCAATGACTGTTGCTATAATACCCAGTTAAAACTATAGTACAAAAGTACTCTATTTACAGTTGTGATATGGATGAAAGTTACCCAAATGGTGTACAAGATCTTCAGGGAAAAACTTTAAAAAATTAGTAAGAGATGCAAAATGCGTGTATGTTATGTTGCTGCGTTAGAAGATCATCTAAAAGAACAAACTGATGAGATAGCTTTAAAAAAAGAAAAATTGGAAGGCTTTGCCACATGCTACAGGTTCACGGTTCCTTATATAAGATTTCAGAGTAAAGTAACAGTGAAAACCAGAAGGTTTTTTTGTATGTTTGTAGCAAATCCATTTAAGTAGCAAAATCTGGCCTGAATTGACAACATGGCTATTTGTAGTCTTTAATTATTTCACGTGGTGTGAATACGCTTCTGTTTGACTGCAGAAATATTAATAGTGTCCTTGGTTACAGGGTGTTGCCCCAGCCCTTGCTAGAAGTGTTGTGGTATAGACAAGAAGACCAGGCTCACCGTCCTTGCTAATGTAGAAAGGAGTAATCTTTGCCATTCTGGGGGATGCGTTCCTGAAAAATAACCGTGGATGACAAAACCGTGGGCAAGGTCAAGATCTCCAAGAAGAAAAGGGATTAGGGGGGAAAACAAAAAAAATTCATTTAAAAAGTTAGTAGACTTTATTTAGTAGAGCGGTTTTAGGTTTGCGGAACAGTTGAGTAGAAAGGACAGAGAGCTCCTCCATACCCCAACTGTCCCTCTCCTCCCCAGTTTCGCCCTGTTATTAACATTTGGCATTGGTGTGGTATATTTGTTGAAATTGATGCGCCAGTATCTGTGCATTATTAACTAAAGTCCGTAGTTTACAGTAGAGTTCACTCTGTGTTGGACAATTGCACAGGTTTTGACAAATGTTATAGTGTGTATCCACCATTACAGTATGCCCTAAGAATCCACCATACCCTGCCTCTCGCCATCCTCCCCTCCCTGCTTCCCCCAACCCCTGTCAACCACTGATTTCTTTACTGTCTCCACAGTTTTGCCTTTTCCAGAACATCATATAGTTAGAACCATACAGTAGGTAGCCTTTCCAGGTTGGCTTCTTTCACTTAGCAATATGCATTTAAAGTTTCTCCATGTCTTCTTATGACTTGATGGCTCATTTCATTTTTTTGCCAAGTAATATTCCATTGTGTGGATGTATCGTAGTTTATCCATTCGCTTACAGAAAGATATCTTGGTTGCTTCTAATTTTTGACAATTATAAATAAAGCTGCTACAAATGTTTGTGTACAGACGTTTGCTAGACATAAGTTTTTAGTTCATTTGGATAAATACCAACGTGTGTCATTGCTGTGTTGTGTGGTGAAACTATGTTTGGCTTTGCAAGAAACCACCAAACGGTCTTCCACAGTGGCTGTACCGTTTTGCATTTCCACCAGCAATAAAATGAGAAAAAAAAAAATGCATTAAAAATTTTTTCTAGACAGCATGATATATTACAGAGAAAATAGGATTGAAAACTATATACAAAGTATGATTGCAGTTGTTTTTAACAAAAAAAGACAAAAGAATTGGAAAGAAGTACAAAAGAATTTTAAATAGTTTCTTTAGGATTATGGTTGTACTTATTCCTGCTACTTTAAAATTTTTAAATAATTTTTTAACTTAATGTTTGTCAACTATGAGCAGGTATTGCTTTTATAATTAGAATAGTGAAAAGGGATAATAATTTTTCCTTTCTCTTTTCTTCCTTTGGTGGTAGGAACCTGCAAATAGTCGCCTACCTCCTCACCTTATTGCACTTGACTCCACGATACCTGGATTTTTTGATGACATTGGGTATCTGGATCTCTTGCCATGTCGTCCCTTTGACACAGTTTTTATTTTCTATATGAAACCAGGTCAGAAAACAAACCAGGAGGTAAGATTTCTGAATTTGTGGGTAATTTTTTTATGCTGTAAATAACTACTTGCCTTGTGCTTATCCATAGTAGGAGATTGGTTACTATTGATGCTTAAAGACTTGTTGTGAACCAGTTCAGAAATGGAATTAATGAAAATCGTGTTGCTCAGAGTCCTGAGTCCTTTGACTGTTAAAAAATTGTAATTGGAGAGGAGCCATAGTATGTCTTTCTCCCCCTTAAGGAATTCAGATTGATAGGACAAAAGAAACTGAAATACAGAAGATTAGCCACAAACAAATTAAAGCTAGGCCCAGTTGCTTAAGAGTAGAACAGCAGCAACAAATACTTGCTGAACATCTTCTGTGTGACGCACCATGCCAGGGTATTGAAGTGAGTAACAGTCTTTCCTCTTGAGGAGCTCACCTGCGAGGTAATTTCACAAGCACGTAATTTCAGTTGGGGCATGGTAATGTACAGTGGGGAAAAGAACACCCGAGATAAAGTAAGAGATTAAAGCGGAAGATGTAAGTAAAACCTAAGTTAAATAAAAGACTTACGTTGGATGCATGTATCAAAGAGACTAGGAAAAGGATGAAGAAAAATATAAGGTGGGAAAATGGAAAACTGAGAGTAAGTGACAAGAGATTTGAAGTGTCTATTGGAAATGAATAGTTGAAACATGGAACAGGCTGGCAGTTGCCAGCTTTTGACTAGGAAGAAGCTAAAGGAAGATTTATCAAATACAGTATTAGATGTGTAGGACACTAGGACTACATGATTTTGGAATTTTACTGTAATCCTTATAAGACTGTTAGCTGATCAAATTGGACACACCTTAAGAAATTTACCAAAGTCACAAAATGTTGATTTATATTTAGAAGCACTATTTCAAATTATTAGTGAGCTATTAGAAAATGAGATTGATTTGTGAGAAAGTTCTTCTCATTTCAGGTTATTGATTCAATAAATATTTATTAAGTGTCCACTATCAGGTGCCAGGGTTATAGTAGTAAGCAAGATCTACAAGGTTTCTGACGTCCCAGAACTACTGTCTAAGGGGGAAGACAGATGATTAAGTAAATAACCGTAGTGAAGTGTGCTAATTAGAAGCAAGGTGTAGGAGCCATAAACAGGAAAACCTAACCTCATTTTAAGAACGTGTCCTGGAGGAAAAGACATTTTAGCTGATATGTGAGGTTATGTTGACAGTAGATAAAAAGGCAGGCTGTTACTAACAAAGTAGTAGCATGTGTAACGGCCCCGGAGGTAAGAGAATTCCATCTTCAGAAAATTGCAGAGTCCAGTATACTTGGAACTTGGGAGAATGTGGGCTTATGGTAGGCAGAGGTGAGACTTTTGAAAGAACCTCAGAATGGGATTGAAGGGGTTAGGAACTTGTTTGGAAGAAGTCTGCTGCATGGTTCATAGGAGAATAATAGGGCCATTTTTCTCTTTCCTGTAAAAGAAGACACAAACCATTGCTGTTGAGGTAACTCTTAAACTAATTCAGTTTCCTTAGCTTTCTAGGAGCTGAAAATGATTGGAACAGTGCACATTCTCTGCGGCCTCCTAGAGAAAGTCTGAACCCTGCCTTCCCTGGCCACAGGGTAGATTTAGATTAATTTCTAGCTGCCAGCCAGTGGCCTGCAGGTTGATTTGACTCATGTATTGCATCTTGACTAACTTTTCAGAAATTGTTTACTTAAGTTTCACTTCTGAATAAAAATTAAAAAAAAATTTTTTTTTAATGTTTGTTTATTTTTGAGAGAGACAGAGACAGAATGCAAGTGGGTTAGGGGTAGAGAGAGAGGGAGACATAGAGTCTGAAGCAGGCTCCAGGCTCCGAGCTGTCAGCACAGAGCCCGACATGGGGCTCAAACTCACGAGCTGTGAGATCATGACCTGAGCCGAAGTCGGACGCTCAACCGACTGAGCCACCCAGGCGCCCCTCTGAATAAAAATTTTAATTGGAAGAAAATAGGAAGTGGTTGTCAAATCAATTTCCTGGCACTTCTGTGAATATGAAGGGCTATGGGTGAACTAAATAGGTGTACTTCTATCGAGGGTATTTAAGAGAAGATGACCTGGCTGGCGATTTTTTGCCTAGTGGATTGACAAGTAATAGATGTAACAATGCATATTTTGACTTGATCGGGCCTCTGAATGGTCTTGACATAGATTAGTGTTGATATACCACATTCGGGAGCTTTTAAAAATAGTGATTCCAGGATCCCACCTCTGCTGATGCTGATGTAGGAGGTCCACAGTGCTCTAAGAAGAAACTTATGTTTAAGAAATTCCGCAGGTGACAGATTTATGTATCCCTGCTCCTATAGAATCCGTGTCAGTTCACCTGTCTCTGAATTAAAGGATGGTTCAAATCTCTATATGCTGATTTTGAGTGCTATAAATAGTGATACCTGTTGATGTGTTCAGTGTCATGTGATTCTTAAGCTTTTTGCTTTTCTGTTGTATGATTTGTGTTTTATATACATAGTTCATATGTTCATACTTTTAATATTCAATTACAGGTATTAAATTATGAGTTGAATGATCTTAGATTAAGAATGATAGATCAAATAAATGAATTAATAATTTTAGTCATTTATGCTTACCCAGGAATAATGTTTAATACAAAATTAAAGTTAAATGCTCTATAAATATTATTTTCTTAAATGTTCATTTATTTATTTGTTTTGATAGAGACACAGCGTGGGTGGGGAGGGGCAGAGATGGAGGAAGAGAGAGAATCCTAAGCAGGCTCTGTCCGTGCAGAGCCCAATATGAGGCTCGAACTCCCAAACCAAACTGTGAGGTCATGACCTGAGCCGAAATCAAGAGTCCGGCACTTAACCAACTGAGCCCCCAGACTCCTCTATAAATATTATTAAACCAAAGGTTTAATGAAATGTTCAAAAAAAAATATTCCCTGAGTGATTTTGATACATGCCCCCACCTGGCTTTTCATTTATAATTTCTAGAGGATTTCTTGCTTTCCTTCCTTTAGCATAGGGTTTTCAACAGCAGCGCTATTGCTATTTTGGGCCACATAATTCTTTGTTAGGGGAGCTGTCCTATAAATCAGACATTTAGCAGCATCTTTGGCTTCTACTCAATAAATACCAGTAGCACCCCACAAGTTGTGGTAACAAAAATGTCTTCAGACATTGCAGCTGCCCCCTGGTGAGTGAAAACATGCCTGTGAGCACCACTGTTGTAGAACAAGTACTTTTCTTCTTGAGGCCAGTAAGAAGGTATTAAACTAGTATTTAGCGAAGAGGGGAGAACCTTCTGGTCACTTACTTTTTTCTGGAATGGCTTCATTCTCTTCTTAGGACTAAGAGGAGGATGTTTTCATGCTTGTTTGTTAATTATACCTAATCTTCATGGGCTATTTAATAGATTTGTACTTTTTATATTGTTTGTCATGATTTGTAATAAAATAATCACATACCTATGTAATGTAGCTCATGAACCAGACAGTAAACTCTGTGAAGACAGGGACATAGCACTTTTTATTTACTTTGAGTAAACGTGTCTGGCTCAGTAATTGTTTAGCTGGAGAGGGAGCTAAGGGCTTTACTCGCATTATCTCAATCTTCACAGCCATCATTAGCATCCCTACTTTATAGATGAAGAAACTAAAACAGTGAGGTTAAGGGACTCTCCCAAGGCCCAGCCAGGATTTGAATGCAAGTCTGTCTTAACTAGAAGCATCATTTTTAACTATAGTGATGAATTCCCAAGTTTATTCTGAGCTTAGAGTTGATTTGTCAGACACTTCAAAGCTAACCGATTTTTATGGAGGTTTATTTTGATGTGCTCTTTTGTTTCCTTCATTATAGCTGATGATTGGTATGTATTTCAGATTTTAAAGAATGTGGAATCTTCCAGAAATGTTCAGCCACATTTCCTAGAATTTTTGCTCTCCCTTGGTTGGTCAGTAGATGTGGGCAGACACCCCGGTTGGACTGGGCATGTTTCCACCAGTTGGTCTATTAACAGTTGTGATGATGGTGAAGGACCTGAACAAGGTAAAAACCCATAACGGTCATGTGTTTTTTCTTGTTTTGTTATCCTTGATTTCTCCCCCTTCACTAGAAGTTTGTAGTCTTATAAAAAGAAAGAAAGAAAGAAACCAGAGGTATATGAAGGAAAAGTTTGCTTCCCCTAATTCTAGTCCTCATAAGAGGTCACTGAACAGTAGTTTGTATATTGTTAGGTGAGAAATTTTCTGTTTTTTTTTTTTTTTTTTAATTTTTTTTTTTTTTCAACGTTTATTTATTTTTGGGACAGAGAGAGACAGAGCATGAACGGGGGAGGGGCAGAGAGAGAGGGAGACACAGAATCGGAAACAGGCTCCAGGCTCTGAGCCATCAGCCCAGAGCCTGACGCGGGGCTCGAACTCACGGACCGCGAGATCGTGACCTGGCTGAAGTCGGACGCTTAACCGACTGCGCCACCCAGGTGCCCCGAAATTTTCTGTTTTTAATGATGATTGAGTTTTAGCATTTTTCCATATTTTTATTTCTTTCCTGAGAGCCACTTGTTCATTTATTTCCTCTTCCCAGTTTTTTGTTGGTGGTCTTTTATGTATTACCGGTAGGACATTGTGTTCATTTTTTTTTTTTAATGTTTATTTATTTTGGGAGGGGCAGAGAAAGAGAGAATCCCAAACAAGCTCTATGCTGTCAGCGCAGAGCCTGACATGGGGCTTGATCCCATGAACTGTGAGATCATGACCTGAGTCAAAATCAAGAGTTGAATACTTCGGGGCGCCTGGATGGCTCAGTTGGTTAAGCATCCAACCTTCAGCTCAGGTCATGATCTCATGGCTCATGAATTCAAACCCTGAGTTGGGCTCTGTGCTGACAGCTCAGAGCCTGGGGCCTGCTTTGGATTCTGTGTCTCCCTCTCTCTCTGCCCCTCACCCACTCACGCTCTGTTTCTCTCTCTCTCAAAAATAAATAAACATTAAAAAAAAAAAAGAAAAAGATTCGGATGCTTAACTGACTGAGCCACCAGGCACCCCCATTGTGTTCATTTTAATTGAGCACTATACTAGCTCTCAGGAATGTTACTTTCGTTAATTCATTCTTGTTGGCTTAACTGCCTGTACATTTTACATTCTGTCACTGACGATTGGGGAAGGGAGAGCAGAAGCAGAGCTGAGGAGCAGTAGAGAGAGACCAGGGACAGAAATGCCTTGAAAGCAAGAGTGTAAAAGTCACAGACACCTGCCCTAACTCCTTTCAGAGGTCTGTGGTGGTCTTCTTCCTTTGGATTATTAGTTCTTCCCACGAGACTGTTTTCATAATCTGCTCCATACAGATGAGTTCATGTCTGCTAATCAGAAGTGGCCTAATTTAGAATACGTTCAGAAACTGTGAAATTAAGGTTTTATTATTTAAAGTTAGTGTAAAGACATTTAATGAATATTTATAGTCTTGTTCTTATACACTAATTGGTTCTTGCTGGAAACATGCCTTCTATTGATTACCACTTTATTTGACCATTTAAAATTTCATGAAGTAGGATAAAACTGATTTTCCCCACTGTTTAGAGCAGTAATGTAGCGTTTCTCATTCCTAGATGAAGTGATTTCCTCTGAAGACATTGGGGCTAGCATTTTCAATGGACAGAAGAAGGTGCTGTATTATGCCGATGCCCTTACGGAAATAGCTTTTGTAGTTCCTTCTCCTGTGGAATCCTTAAGTAAGAACATTTTTTGTTTGGTGTTTTAAAATCTATTTTTGTATTCACTGGTTTGTGCATTGGGAGAGATTCTGAAGTCATCTAAGTCATCTGAAGTCATCATTGTTCAGCTTCTAAGGTATGATAGCTTTTAGATTATGCAGAGGTATAGGATGTTAGCTCCTCTTAACTTTCTTAAGGACACCAGTTAAAGACAGGCAGACTGACCCTCTCATAGTAATCTTAAACGAACTGCAACCCATTTTTTTTGGTCTTTCTTTAATCAATACATAGAAGGCTTGTTTTCCAGTTTATTCATTTCTTTCTCTGGCATCGTTATGAATGAGCCCCCACTTACTTGCCTGTTTCCATGTAACAGCCTTATACGGCCAGAGAATCCTACAGTTGGAGGGCTCTCGTGATAGCATTTGGCTGATCTGACACCAAGCGGGAGAAACTCCACAGCCTAGAAAAGGTGGCAATTAAGTCTGTTCTTCTTAAGGATCAGGAGTGATTATGACTTCTCAGTCTGAATCCATAGTCTTATCTTGCCTAGGACCTTTGCTTCTTGCAAATTAAACCCCTTCTTTGTGCCTGACCAGGCAATAGATGGAAAACTTCACCTTCTTCATTGAGACCATCTGTAAGATGGGCTGCCACACATCACACTTTCATGGTCTCATCTCCAGGCTAATGAGTGCTTGTGCCCTGCTCTGGCAGCCTCCTGACCTTTGTACTTAGATCCCTGACTTCCCCCACTAGCACCCCATCTTATATTTTGGGGCCAGTTGTATCCCTGACAAGAGGGGCCTCTCATGGTCTAGGTCAGTATCCTAGCAGCTGTTTGCCTGCATGTCCAGGCTTTGACCTACCACCTTGATTTCAGATGCCAGACTCCATCTGTCCTATGGGGGTTGAGGCCCTCCCTAGTGGTGTCTCTAGTCCAGCCTGTTTGCACCGACACAGCTCGATCCTTGTCTTTGCACTTCAGTTGCCACAGTTGGGTCTTCACTTGTGTCATGAAACATCCCGTGTGGCACCTGTGCCCCTGCTCCAACTCAGCCTCCTCTGTTTCTGGAGACTTGTCTTTTTTTTTTTTTATAACTCTCTATATGCTTGTCTCCAACCAGATCACTTCTTAATCACAGAGACTAGGTCCTCTGCAGCTTTGGAATGCCCCACTGCTACTTGGTACCACGCTCCATGATTGAATGTATAATCAGAATAATTCAGAGAATAACAGATGGCTTATATTCTACGTCTGAAAAGTCAAAAATATTTTCTAGTCTTACCTCGGTTATCCCGTAGTACAGGAACTGGAAAACTATGGCACACAGACCAAAATCAGAAGACTAAGTACAGTTTTTACATTTTTGAAGTGTTCCAAATAAAATACAAAGAAGAATATTCAGTTGAGACCTACATAGCCAGCACTATGACCCTTTACAGAAGAAGTTTACCAACCCTTTGTCTAGAGGCAGTGACTTCTCTTAAGTGACTTAAGTCAGCCTATTAGCGTAAATAGTTTAAAAACTTCTCCAAAGAAGTAGATATAATTGATTTTATTTTTTACTTCATAGCCGATTCATTGGAAAGTAACATCTCGGACCAAGATAGTGATTCAAATATGGATCTTATGCCTGGGATCCTGAAACAGCCATCCCTGACACTTGAGCTTTTTCCTAATCACACTGACAATCTTAATTCCTCACAGCGGGTAAGTCATTTTGTTTACAGCTCTAAAAATTTGTTATGAAATGGGGTGATTATAGAATCATGCCTGAAAAGCTGTTAACCGTAACCCAGAGAGCAATTTCAGCAGTACTGATTCATTAGTATCTTAATTTTTAAAATTCAAATTCTCACGATTTTCTTTTTTTTCAGCTTGCAACAAATAGGTCATTCTAAGACAGCTTCTGTTGTATTCCATGATTTGGCCATTCTGGTACCATGCTTGGTTCTCTCACCCATTCCTTCCCAGCCTACGTTTTTATTGGGTCCCTGAAATATCCATGAAAGGTACAATAGTGGCTATACGTTCCACGTCAAATTAATCATGCAGCATTCCACTTAAACAAGTCTGCTATGTACAAATGGTAGCATTTTGGAGACTAACCCAGTGTATGAATAGATACACTGAGTGAGGCACCCAGCCGCCACTACAAGAAGGGAGCATTTTACTTTTATACTTTCTTTCTTACCATATCAGGAGATGTTATGTCTTTATTTTTGTTTTCTCCTCATGTTACCTCTTCATCCTTACACTTGGAAAGTGGACAAGTGAGGGATAACAAGTGTATTGGATCATTTCATGAATGTGGGAAGATTGATTTATAACAAATAGTAAGAAAGACGAAAGAAGTGTAAACTTGATTGAACCATTGTTTGATTTTACAGGATTTTAATTTGGCTCCTTCCATAGTGAAAGTTGTGTTTAACATAAGTACAGTTGACTCTTGAACAACACAGGTTTAAACTGCATGGGTCTACTTATATGTAGATTTTTTTTTCCCAATAAATATAGTGCAATACTGTAAATGTATTTTCTCTTCATTATTTTTATTTTATTTTATTTTATTTTATTTTATTTTATTTTATTTTATTTTATTTTATTTTATTTTAGAGCATGAGCTGGGGAGAGGGGTAGAGGGGGTGGGGGAGAGAGAGAGAGAGAGAGAGACTGACTCTTAAGCAGGCTTCATGCTCAGTGCAGAGTCCAGTACAGGGCTTGATCCCATGATCTCGGGATCATGACCTGAGGTGAAATTGACAGTTGGATGCTCAATTGACTGAGCCACGTAGGTGCCCCTTCCTTATGATTTTCTTAATAACATTTTATTTTCTTTAGCTTTATAGTGTATAATTCATCTAATGTATAAAATATGTGTTAATCAACTATTTATATTATTGGTAAGATTTCTGGTCAACGTAGGCTATTAGTAGTTAAATTTTTGGAGACTCAAAAGTTACACTTTTTGACTGCATGGGGGGATCAGCAGCCCAACCCCTGCATGGTTCAAGGGTCAACTATATCTATCTATCTATCTATCTATCTATCTATCTATCTATATATATATATATGTATAGATATAGATATAGATACATATGCATGCTTGAAAGAGAATACAAGAGAAGTATTCACCTTTAAAATTGATTTAGGAAAAATAGTTAAGTTGTGTAAGACTCTGAAGTAGATCAATTTTGAAAATCAGCAGTTGCTATATTTAAAAGGTTTCATAGAATAGTTTGTAGATGAACATGTCCGTGTCAGGTGATAATGTAGGATTTCAGCCAGATCTAATATTCATTGATTGGCAGCCCTTGTACTCATTTTCTGAATGCTAGCATAGGTATCCCTTAAAATCCAAAATCTATTTTTTATGTTTTTATTATTTATACTTTGCAGACTACTACTACCTTAAACATAGAACTTATTTTACCAGGGGGCACCTGGGTGGCTCAGTCGGTTGGGGATCCAACTCTTAATTTCGGCTCAGGTCATGATCCCAGATCATGGGGATCAAGCCTCATGTTGGGCTCCGTGCTGAACATGGAGCCTACTTAAGATCCTCTCTTTGCCTCTGTCCTTCTCCCGGCTTGTGCTTTCTCTCTCCAAAATAAAAAAAAAAAACTTATTTTACCAGCAAAAATGGATTTACTCGAGAATAGCAGAGAATTTCAGTTTGGGACATGCAACTTATGGTAAAACTATAGGCAAGCCCAGCAAACAGAGGAGAGGAACATCATTTTTTGGAGAAGGAGGATGTTGGGAGGGGTCATTTTGAGTGAAAGTGCATTGGAGAAAAGCAAGAGTTAGGGATGAGAGGGACCAAGGTTTTTCATTGGCTGAGTTGCAGGGGTAGTCAATTTCTTGGCAGAAGATTCCATGTATATCTTTTCCTGGTGGAACCTGTAATTGATGAATCTTTCCTGTTGATGATTCTGTTGGGGATCCGTAATTGACAGTTCTAACTATAATTGCTTTTGGGTGGTACAGCTCCCTTTTCTAGCCTCCCTACTCCACTTGAGTGGAGTTTCCCTTAATTAATTTTCACACTGCTAACTAAAAAAAGAAAAATCATGCTATCTCAATAGATGCAGAAAAAGCAGTTGCCATAAAACTCAACATTCGTTCATGAGAAAAACTTTCAGCAAACTATAAACAGAAGAGAATTCTCTTAACCTGAGACAGAGCTCTCCTGGAAGCCTATCGCTAACGTTATACTGTACACTATTCTGTGACTGCTTTCCCCCCAAATGGAGGACACAGCAAGGATGTCTGCTCTCACCACTTCTGTTTAACATGGAGTCCTATACAGGGAAATATGGCAAGAAAAAGAAATAAAATACAAAGGACTGGAAAGGAGAAATAATACTGTAGATATTTGCAGATGACATGATCGTATATATAGAAACCCTGAGGAATCTTTTTTAAAAAATCTACTAGATGAGTACGTTTATTTTTTTGTATTATTATTTTTTTAATGTTTATTTTTGAGACAGAGAGAGACGCAGCATGAGCAAGGAAGGGGCAGAGAGAGAGGGAGACACAGAATGTGAAGCAGGCTCCAGGCTCTGGGCTGTCAGCACAGAGCCCGACGCGGGTCTCGAACTCACGAACTGTGAGATCATGACCTGAGCCGAAGTCGGACGCTTAACCGACTGAGCCACCCAGGCGCCCCCTGAGTGCGTTTATTAAGGTTATAGGAGAAGAGGTCACTGTGTTAGGCAGATGACCCTCAGAGACTCTTGCCTCTGTATGATGTCCTCTGTGTGTGGGTAGAACCTGTGAATATGAGAAGATATCTTATGATTATGTTAGATTATATAGCAAAAAGGGACTTTGTAGATATAGTTGTTAAGGTTGCTTTGAGCTGACCAAAAGGGAGATGATCCAGGTAGGCCTGACCTGATCACAGGAGCCCTTTAAATCTAGGGCTAGAAGTCAGAGATGCAAAGTTGGTGAGGAGCCATGCTAAGAAAATAGTCTCTGAGTGGGGCAGGTGTCTGCCACCAATTTGGGGATGATCTCTCAGCCACAGTCATTTTCTGTGAATGCCAGGACAGAAATAAAAATGGAAACAAGAATCTAGGGGAAGTGCCATGATTTCTGGTCATCTGCTAAAGACAGGTATATTTCTGTGCTAATAAAGCAGTTTTATTTTTAAAATTCAACTTAGATGTGAGATTCTGCCTTCTGTACACATAGCTTTGTCTGGGGCTTTAGCATAAACTCACCCCTGCTGCATGCCCTCAAGGGTGGGGCCCAAGAGTGCCGCCAGTTTGCTGAAGGGGAACCACGTAGGCCTGCCAGCCTTTCAGGGAAACTTAAAGTCGATTGGGTGGGCAGGGAAGCCAGAAGCAAGCTGTGCATGATAGCAATGACATAAGCAACTCTTTTTTTCTTTCTTTTTCTGCTGACAGGAAAAAGGCCTTCTTTTTGGCCTAGATTGCAGTAGGAAAGTTCTGGCCTAGAAACGAGAACTAGAAGTAACTTGCTGGTGGACATTTTAGAGATTAGGATCCCCAAGCAAGCCAGTGATGTCACTGTGATGAGGAAAGCATCTTGCTTGCTGGCCATAGGGATAGACTCAAATCCTTTGAAGCCCTCATTAAAACATTGCCCACAGATTTTACTTGTGTTGATGTAAGTTATAATTGCTCAGTATTCCTTAACTTTTTTCCTTTAAGAATTTAAGACCTTCATTTCTTTGTTCTAGGTTGAGACTTGATAAACAGAGGAGCCAAAGAAGAATGTTTTTGCAAATATGTTTCACTTTTTTCCTAAAGTGATTTCCCATGACTGATTTTTACATCACTGGGTAGCTTGATGAATATGTGATTGGGTGGTTTTATTAAGTCACTTTTTTTTCCCCCTTCCCCTTTTCCGTTTCTGTTTCTCTCTACCTCATATAGCTTAGTCCCAGTTCCAGAATGAAGAAGTTGCCTCAGGGTCGTCCTGTGCCTCCTCTTGGACCTGAGACCAGAGTTTCTGTAGTCTGGGTGGAGCGCTATGATGATATAGGTACTGTGTAAGGACTTTGTCCATACGTAAAATTATTGTAGGATGACGGTGACTTGCTGAATGTCTGTAGGAAGAGGCAGCACAGGTGTGGTCTGGTGGCCAAAGCTGGGGCCGGAGTTCAGGAAGCCTGGGTTGGCATCCCGACTCCACCCCTCACTCAGTTTCTTTAAGCCTTAGATTACTCACCTGTTCAATGGAGATAACCATTTACTTCTGGTTGTGACGATTTGGTGAGACTAGGGGATATAAACTTTTAGCTATTCTTGATGTCACAGTTAGTAGCCTATTGCCAGTTGGTCCCATTGCCTGTAGCCCCCAGTCATCCCAGGACCTGTGGAAAGAGAAAGGGGGGAACTGCCCTCACCCTCTGCACAAACCCTGCTGTCTAGTTCTGGTGTAAATATTAATTTGTCCTCAGGAACTCTGCTGTGGATAAGTGTCTCATGGTTTTTATGTAAGCAACATAAGAGCATTAGAAATGTATACTTAGCCTTGAATGTCATCTAGCTCAGGGTTTGTGGGAAAGTGTGGTAGTTGCTTTTTAACCAAGCCCCCGAAGACCACAGATCATGTTCTATAAAAACTCTGCTTTAGAAGAACTTAGCTAAAATATGTCTTGGGTGTGTTGGGGGAAATTTTCTTTTTTCTTTTTCTTTTTTTTTGGGGGGGGGTAGGGGAAGGAATAGTTAGGATTATGTATTTTAGGATAGCACAATCCATATATTTTTTGCACACTTGTATAAAGAGACTAAGAAATTAGATTTCATGCTATTTATTTTGGAAATATGAGGGAGATATTAATTGTCCTGCTGTTACTTTTTTCCAGAAAACTTTCCCCTTTCAGACCTACTGACGGAGATCAGTACTGGTGTGGAGACCACTGCAAATAGTAGCACTTCTCTGAGGTACAGTCTTGATTTGCCTGAGGTTCACCAGCAGGTCTTTAAGCACAGAGAAACCTATTTGTTACAGTGTATTGATTGTGGTTTCATAAAGAAGACATAATGAAGCAAAAAGGAGGAAGACAATAAGAAATAGACGTAATTAGGGGGAAAGAATCAAAGAAAGAAGTTGGTGGATAAATGCACAAGGTGATAAATTAGCATGCATTTTGAAGTGGCATAATTCATTGCTAGTTGACATTTATCTGCAGCAAAGAGAAAAATGAACAGTTGGAAGCAGCTAAGTATTAACCATAATAACAGACTAGCAATATTAGGTAGAAGTAAAATTGGTTACATTGGCTGAGACATTCTGAATAGTTAACATATCCTAATTCAACGAGCTCTTTAATGGAAAAATATTTCTAAGTAAAGTGTAGTACTTTATTATAGTGGTAAGATTTCTGTTTTTAGCCGCCCGTGCACAAAAAGGATAAAAAGAAAATAATAGGATTCCAAGATTAGTAACAGTGTATTTGTATAGGCTTTTTGCTTGCTTGTGCTGGGTTTAAACAAATACATTAAAACAACTCCACGAGGTGCAGTTATCATCTCTGTTTTACAAATGGAATAAAATAGGTTCATAGAGGTGATTCCTCAGTATCACGCATCCAGTTAATGAAGGAGAAAGTGATCTGAACCCAGACGTCTGACCCCAAATGCTAACCTTATCCGGTACGGCAGGGACCTACCCTTGATTCCAAGCTACATGATCCGTTCATATTGCATGTAAGATGAATTTATTCTGACAGCATTTGATTATTGTTATATCATTGAAGTGAGTAAAGATGATTTATTTTAACATCCTGTTTTTAAATTTCCAGAAGAGGACGTATCATTCTTAAAACTTGTGTTTTTTATACTAAAGTATTTTAAAGCAAATTATAGATATTCTGACATTCTAAATATATCAGTCTGCATTTCTAAAAAGTAAAGAACACTTTTCAAATAAAGATAACGTTATCACAGTCCTAAAGTTAGTAATAGTTCCTTAATTTTATCTAATAACCAGCTCCTATTGAAATGTCTCCGTTTCCTCTAAAATATCCTTTATACTGGTCTTTTCAAACAAGAATCCACTCTAGAACCTTGTGTCTGATGTTAATATGCCTTCAGTCTCTTTTACTCCAGGACAGCCCTTTTTGTCTCCATGATGCTGACTTGCTAAAGAGACTAGAGTAGTTCATGAGGTGGACTGTTCCAGAACTAGTTTGGAAGAGAACTTTTTTTTTTTTTTTCAACTTTTATTTATTTTTGGGACAGAGAGAGACAGAGCATGAACGGGGGAGGGGCAGAGAGAGAGGGAGACACAGAATCGGAAACAGGCTCCAGGCTCCGAGCCATCAGCCCAGAGCCCGACGCGGGGCTCGAACTCGCGGACCGCGAGATCGTGACCTGGCTGAAGTTGGACGCTTAACCGACTGCGCCACCCAGGCGCCCCTGGAAGAGAACTTTTAAGTGTCTTGTATTGGTAGTGCTGTTGCTGTTTCAATCTTCTTCTTTTTTTAATGTTTACTCTTGAGAGAGCGTGAGCAGGAGAGGGGCAGAGAGAGGGAGAGAGAAGTTCTGAAGTATTCTCTGTGCTGCTGACAGCAGCAAGCCCGATGGAGGACTCGAACTCACAAACCAAGAGATCCTGACCTGAGCCGAAGTCGGATGCTCAACCAACTGAGCCACCCAGGCGCCCGCCCCTGTTTTAATCTTTTTAGGTCAAAAGTTCTATGACTAGACTGTAAAAATTGTATTTTGTTGGTAGACTGGCAAAATCAACAACTTGTCTTGCTGCCATGACAGAAGTAACTATAGGATTGACTTTTATATGACATATTGAAAATTGACTTAATGTTGCTTTGGCTAGAATCACTTTATCTATATAGAAAGAAAGCTCATTGTATTGAAAACAGAAAACAGGCCAGCATGTAGCAAGTATCACAGAGTAATAACATGGAAACCTCTAGATGCAATGACATAACCCCAAGCATGATGTGTATCTCTGTCTGCTAAAGGTGAAATTGTGACATTAGCACCTGTCACCTACTCAGAGGCTTTGAGGGCTTTGGCCCTGCCAAGATACAGCCATTTATCACCTCTGCTAAGGAGGACACTTGTAGCTGGCCCAGACTAATGGTCCTCCCAACCTCCTCCCCACCAACCCCTGAAAAACAGATTGGAGATCCCCATAGTGGCCCTAACCTACATTCCCTCTTCTGCTCTGAGATGCCAGCATTGACTGGAGGAGTTCTCTGCACTCTGGCTACCCCTGCTTTTGTTCCCTACAAGAAGGAGGAACTAAGCGAAAGTCCCACAGCCGGTTGCTAGATTCACAGCTTCCCACCAGACATTTCTCTGCCTTTTCTTCCACCCTGTGTCCCTAGTGGTTTTAAAACACATTTTTTAGCCCCTCCCCCCTTTTTTGTCAGTGTGAAAAGCCCAAGCCCAGTAATGGGCGTTTAGGGCTACATGTTAGTGGGAGGTGGGCAACAATATGGGCTCCCATAAGGAGGATCCGAGCGGACTGACCTGTCGGCTGTTCAGACTGCATCAAGCCTGGCATTGGGGCGCCTGGGTGGCTCAGTTTGTTAAGCTTCTCTTGATTTCGACTCAGGTCACGATCTCATGGTTCACAAAATCAAGCCCCGCATCGGGCTCTGCGCTACGTGCGCAGAGCCTGCTTGGGATTCTCTCTCCCTCTCTCTCTGCCCCTCCCCTGAACATGTGCATGCACGCCCTCTCTCTCGCTCTCTCTCTCAAAATATATGAACAAACAAAAACCTGGCATCAAGTCTTCTTAAAATTCTTATATTGCATATGGGGGACTTCAACTTGTATATGTCTGGGGTAAAAGGAGTGTTCTTTTCCTTTCTTAAGATCTACGACTCTTGAAAAAGAAGTTCCTGTCATCTTTATCCACCCTTTAAACACTGGATTATTCCGGATAAAAATTCAAGGAGCCACTGGAAAATTTAACATGGTCATCCCTCTTGTGGATGGGATGATTGTCAGCAGACGAGCCCTTGGTAAGGTCTTCATATATGGCTGAAGAGTTAAGGTTTCTCTCATTTATTTACTGAAACATTTTGTATGAGCCAAGAAGAAGTGGAAATAAGGAAATGGTGATATTACTTAATAGATCCCTTATGTAGAAAATGCTGTGGTTCTTGTGTTCTGTCGTGTTTTAACTGTGCTTAATCTCCTTAAGTACAAGTAGAGCTACAGTTCGTAAACTGTCAGTCCTGGAAAATGCAGATAGCTGTTTTATAATCCGGGGCAGGAAATGGGGTGTCAGACCAGATTTTTGCTTTTCTTCCCCCCCTTGTCATTATGTAGTTGTTCTAGCAGCTTTGTCTTAGTCGACTTTTGTCTCTCCAGGGATGGGGAGTTTCCCAAATGGAATGAAGTAAGTTTGACTTTGCAGAAGGTAGTTCACTTGAATACTGATAGTTCACCAGATGGCTGGTTATTCGTGCTGATTTTAATACCCTCTGTTTTCAAGGTTTTCTGGTGAGGCAGACTGTAATTAATATTTGTAGAAGAAAGAGACTGGAGAGTGACTCCTACAGCCCACCACACGTCCGCCGGAAACAGAAAATCACTGACATTGTCAACAAGTACCGGAACAAGCAGTTGGAGCCAGAGTTTTATACTTCACTTTTCCAGGAGGTTGGACTCAAGAACTGCACTTCTTAGACACTCTCTGTCTAGGACTGTTGAACTCCAGTTTGGGGCTATGATACCAGAGCAAAACAATTGGATAGGTGATCACTGTAAAAAGAAAAATCACTCCCCAAGAGCTTACTGTTTAATCACCAGAATAGAAGAAACACATTATAAACCCATTTGATAGAAGACTTCCGGCTTTCTAGTGAAATGGGCACCCAGACACAATCATATTCCTCCTGGTAATGATGATATACATTTTAGCCATAAACTTTCTTTTAAAGGTGACAATTTTAGTTAAACATAAGCCTTTTGCGGAGAAGGGCTTTATGCATCTCAGTTAAACACGTGCATTGGTAGTATCAAATTTGCCAATTAGAAGTTGAAGATAGTTTTATACTTCGCTTTTTAGGAGGTTGTGTTCAGAATTAAAATCTGTCTCAGAATCTTCCAGGACATTTAAAGACTCATGTTGATGATAGCATGGAGGAGAAGGAAAGAAATCTCAGCTTTCTGCTCACTCGTAAGTCCATTTGTCGTCCAGATGTCCCAACTGACAGAAACGAGCGTAAATGTGTTTGTTTAGATAAGAAGCCTGACATTAAAATATTTCATGTTTCCTCTCCACATTTCACAAAGTTATCGTCCTCATTACTGCACAGGTCTGTCTGAAGGCCGCGGTTTCTGGGCAGCCTAGGAGCAGATCTAAAATGGAGGCATGGCCCTCCCTTAACAGGGACACAGGTGGCATTTGTGGGGTTAAGAGTTGTAAGACAGCAGTGATGCCTCCACTCTCTCCACTGTTGTGCGACTTGGGGACAAAATGACAGGCTAAGCATTCGTGATCCTTTGGTAATTTCTTGGTTCAGTTTTGAGAAATGTAAATTCGTAGCAAGGGTGGAAAATTACTTGGTTTCATCCATTGTCTCTTATTTCAGGACCAAGCAGGAAACTGCAGTAGTTTATGAAGGATTCTAATTTGGGGTTCAGGAAATAGCCTCTCAACGCTACTAATTCAGATCTCTCCCAGAGAGCTGCTGGATTTCATCATAATTGACAAACATTAGTGACCACCCCCTCAGGTGGCCGCTGTTAGAAATGGCTGTTGTTGTCATATTTTCTGGACTTCTGCCAACTGAAGGCACAACAAATCCCTGCCCGGGTTTTGGAAATACTTCTGTTACCTCGCTGCTACTTTTCTGCCAGGGATAAATGTTTTGAGGTGGCCAGACCCAGAACATCCTTCCAAGGATTCCTGTTACAGAGCTAGAGTGTGCACTGCTCATTTCTCCTATTCCTCTGTGCTTTCTTCTTTATTAAGATTATCTTATGTTAAGAAAGTAAGTGACACGTAAAGTCCAAAGAGGAGTGATCACAGCTGTGTTAGGGGCGGCTTCCCACTTGAACTCTGGTGTCAGTAGACTCTACAGGTCAGGGCTGCAGTGGTGTGTTTGGCGTGACGTTTGGGGAGTTAATTAAATGGTGGGGGATAGCGGAGGGCCTAATTCCTGGTGATAGTTCTGTTCCAAAAGTATGTATTTTGTCATCTGTGAGCAAGAAATGTGGGTGTCCTAGCAGCTCTTGGTTTTAAGTTTGCTGCACCTTTTTCTTCATGTTTGTTTTAAGCTCAGGTAAAGGTTACCTCCTCCTTCTATGACTCCAGTTTCCATTCAGGGTATTATATTATTGAAGAACTGATTTTCTTTTTAATCTGGGCAATAAATCAATGTTTCCAGATGGTAGCATGGTGGGGGGGGGGTTGTATGATTAAGATGAATAAACTCTACCCTAAAAATGTTTTATTAACTCAGCAGATATAAGGTGAGGTTTAACAACTTCCATGGAAATTCCAGATTGGCATTTCAAGGGAAAAATGGGCCCTTTTCCTAGTGGACATGAACAAAGAAGGCTTAAATTGATATGCAACTTGTAACATTCCAGAGGTTAAAAATAACTGATTGTAGGTGTGCTTCCTTGGTGTGATTCTTCAGATAAAACTCCTGCCTTTAGCATAGTTTCACTGTCAGCAAAACACACGGTGACGTGTGTGCTGGGGTAGGCTGCCTGATCCTTCAGTTTGCTCTAGTTTCTGGCAACTCTGTAATTCTCGTGGCTTTGGTAAGTGAATGTGTGGAATGCGGTTTGTAGTCTGGAAGACTTTGTGATCGATCTCTCCCAGGGAAGGAGGGATAGTTTCAGAGCTGTGCAGCCCCCGAAGGCATGAAACCCCATTGTGTACAGCACAAACAAAACATAGGGTACATATACCTCGTGAGGTGCTCTTTCCTTCTGCTCAAGATAACATTTACCTAAAAAAAGGGAGTGTGGTCAGAACCCTTGGAACCTTCCACTAGTATGGGTTTGAGTTCATGGCGACTAAGTTCACCCAACTGCCTTTGTTAAAAATAACTTTGAGTTGAATGATGCCAGAGGAGCAGATCCAGTCCCTAGTAATAACCTTGAGTAGTCCACTTGATAAAGTTGCCCGCATGTATTCTTAACCTTCGAAGGGAAGCCAGGACCACTTTGGTCTGTGGCTTAAACAGTGTAGTTGCTGCATTGACAGGTGTTGGGGGGGGGGGGGGAAGGGGTGAGCGTGCCATTTGGTGACAAGGACAGCATTAATTACCCAAGGGACAGAGACACGTAGCCCCTCATAGTACTTTTTCCCATTAGGGAGATGGGGGCTTTCCCCCTCTTTTCTGGTTGAGAGCACTGATGACAGGAGGCTTTGCCTTTTCTTGTTCAGCCAACTCCTGCTTTTGTCCTGTGCTTCCCCCTAAGACCTCCTCCCACCTAGCCTTGGCCTCGTGAAAGGAATAGCTGCGTGGTGGGTTGCCCTACCACGTACACCCATGCTCCTTGTTGCCCTGCATTTCCAGGCCCTCGATTTCAGAGCAGCCCATTCTCCTCTGGACTCACTTAAAATACAAAAAAACCCAACCCCACATCTTTGGCCAGTAATGTCAGTTGTCCATGGGTTGCGTGTATGAAGCCTTTATAAATGGTTACTTTCTACATGCTCTGGGGAAGCATTTATCAGACTCTGCACAGTGATTTTGAGAGGGACGGAGTCTTCGAGAGTATTTCTGTTGGAAGGTGGAGCTTTACCCAAAGTGGGAATCAGCCTTGCTCAAAGCTAGGTGGTAGACGGGACACTCCTAGCAGTGGTTCTCCATTCAGCATTTTTAAACCCATTCAGGTTATATCATCCTAAAAAGAATTGGTTTCTGTGTTTACATGAAACAGTAGGTTGAATTTCGATGATCTGTTTTAAGGATTTTCATGACAGCCTCTTTTCCTGAGACGGAGAGATTGGAGGTAATCCACCCGCTAAATGTGGAATCTAACTGTGGGTTCTCGGTAGCTAAAGAAGCCATGTACTGTATAGTGTGTTTCTCAGAGTATCAGCTCACATTCTTCAGATGCTTTTCTTTTTTTAATGGTGAGGGAAAAGGTGTGATTTGGGATTCCACAGTGCCTTGCATATAGTAGGCGCCCAATAATTATTTGTTGAAGCAAACCAAGTTTCCCAAGTCCTTGCCTCTTGCAGTGACCAAGAACATCTTTCTCCTCTGAAGGGCTTGGCAGTTGTGGCTAAAAAAAAAGCAGTATCATTATTTGCTTGAAATCATATATACGATTTGTATGAATTTCTGTATGTTGCCAAGACATGATCTTTTTCTTATTGTATTTTCTGTAAATATTTCTGGCACTGAACTGTAAAGTAAAGGCAAAATGTAAATACGAAGGTGTACCCGTGTCCCCTCGCCTCCTGTGTTTTCTCTTCGTCAGTTAGGGAAGAAGGCCCAGAGGCTTGTTTGTATTTATGCCGATCCTTTGTCCAGAAGAAACCCATGGAATATTGAATGTAATACATTTAGTCAATTAAATTTTAAGGAGATTCTTATCTAATAATGTTTTGTGTGCTTTTGGTTACAGGCTGAAGTTTGACTCCTGCAGTGGGTGTTTCTAATTTACTGTTTCCAGGGCGTGCGTGCTCTGCTTTGGCTGACCGTCGTGATTTAGATCTGTGCGTTTTTACTCTGGTTTTGTAGAAGTTACACAGAATACTCAAAATTAGATTAATTCTTTAAAAAATTTTTAGTTGGATTATAATTCACATACCGTCTTAGTTTCAGGGCATACCATAATGAGTCGCTGTTTTTACACACTATGAATCGATCACCTCGATGGGTGTAGTTACCCTCTGTCACTGTACAGAGTTACCACAGAGCTTGTGCAGCGGAAACCCGGCCGACAGAAGCCCCACCGTACAGGGGCTGGTGTTCACCGAGGGCCTGGCTGGCTGTGTTGTAGGAACACGGATATGCCGGCCACGCCCTCTGACTGCCGAAGATCTGGGCTCTGCCAGGGCTAGCAGTCAGGAAAGGGGAGAGACGCAGAGGAAGTCACCCGCCCCCCCCCCCCCACCGTCACCCACTGTCCCTGTGAGGAGGGTTGGTTACAGAGGGTTCCATGCAGCCCGATTAGCACCTTCCCGCCTAGCTCCGTGGGGGGGGTTGTACCACTTGAAGAACCAGTGATGAGAATGGTTAGGGTGTACCGCCTCCGCCAAGAGCCGCCCTTCCAGCCTGGCACTGACTCGACCGGATGTGAACATGACCCCCCCCCCCCCCCCCCGAACTGTTCCTGGAAGCCAGGGCTGGGAGCTGCCTCCCCTGCAGTTGTGTGTCCATGCTTGCTCTGCCCTCAGGACTCCGGCTGGTCCTTGGTGGCCAGGGAAGTGTCTCCTTGGGCTGATGGCACAGTGGTCCTATTTTGGGCTCTGGCAAGAAAATGTGCTGCTGCTCAGCCCTTGGTGACCCCAGTCCCTTCAGGACCCAGTGCCAAGAGATTCCCCACCCCCCCCCCCACCCCCAACCTCAACCCAGACCACTCCTGGTCTTGGCCTCTGGACTCTGAGTGGCACAGCCTGCCAAGGCACTGTTTTTCTTAGACACACATTCTAATGCCATCCGCCCAGGCCTCCTCCCCTGGGGACTCCAGTCATCCCAACACTGGGCTAAAACGGTCTCTCAACCACTGGCTTCCGAGCTCCAGCTCTCCCGTCCCCTGCCCTGCCTTGCCACCCGTTCCCTATTTTTCTGTGGCTGGCTCCGCTTGCCTTTCTCCCTGAGCCGGTATCTTCCTTCCTCTTAGGGGCATCCTTCCTCCCCGTATCTCCCCCAGGTCTACCACCCACTTCTCGCATCTACTCTCCCAGCCTGGAACTGGGTCTGCCTGACCTTCCAACCCGTGCTCCATGAGTTGCTGTGATGCCAAAATCCGGGCCGCATCAGACTGGTTGCTCCTGAACATGTTGTGTCCTGGGCCTCACCTGGAGTTTCTGACTCAGAGCAAGGGGAACGTAGGAATTGGTGTGTTTCACAGGCACTTGCCCGTAGTAACTGGGGCAGCTGGCCCAGGACCCTCTTGGACAGGGCAATGCTTGTGCCTCCCTCCCCTCCACAGGCAGCAGCCATTCTGCCTGTGAACTTCCCATACTCGTCAGGCACCCCGTCTGGCCAGTCTTGCTCCAGTGCCGGGATTTGGGGCCCTGGAGGTCCAGAGCCTCCTTCCTGCCACAGGGCTTTGCACAGGGAGGTGTACGAACTACTTCCCGAATGAATGAATGACAGAAGAGGTGGGAAGAGAGAAGAATGACTTCTGAGAGTCATCTGTGCACCTGAGACACAAAGGAGCAAGGCCGACGCCTTAGAAGCCCCTCACTGAAAACTCTAATGAGAGGTGCAGAAGCTTCCAGATTAGTCATTTATTGAGGACCTATTGTGTGTTAGAATGTTTTTTTATTTTTTTTTTAATTTTTTATTTTTCAACGTTTATTTATTTTTGGGACAGAGAGACAGAGCATGAACGGGGGAGGGGCAGAGAGAGAGGGAGACACAGAATCGGAAACAGGCTCCAGGCTCTGAGCCATCAGCCCAGAGCCCGACGCGGGGCTCGAACTCACGGACCGCGAGATCGTGACCTGTCTGAAGTCGGACGCCTAACCGACTGCGCCACCCAGGCGCCCCTGTGTTAGAATGTTTTTAAATGGCAGCCCAGTGACCCAGGCTGGCTCAGCAGACTTGTTTGGTTTAGCCAACCATGTTTTAAATGCTTGATGCAACATTTTTAAGTTGGGAGAGTTCACATAAGAATGCAGATTTGGGGGGCTCTCTTGGAATAGATGTGGCAATACTGGACCTGCCTTTCCCACACAGCACTTAACTGGCTGAAGCTGTGACAGCTGCCTGCTTTAGATGCACCACGTTCCACCCAGTCTGCCACTCCCCCCCACTGCCAGCAGGTGCAGATGTGGGCACCTGTAGCCCGGATGACAGGGCCTGGGATCTGGCTGACTCCTGAAGGAACCTGTGACCTCAAAATACATGAACACCCACCCGAGGGCGATGCTCATCCCATCGTTTATTCTGATTTTTAGCAGCTTGGTGAGATGAGAATTGTCTCCCATCTTCTAAGAGGATGCAAGGAGGTGTCCCATGAACCCCTAGGATCTCAGCAGGAATTCAAACCCAAGTCGGCCTGCCTGGAAGCCTGGGCTTTTGTTCTTAGCCAGACCGTCTCCACTGCCACTGACTGCCAAGCTCTCCTTGTGTCTGAAGGACGTTGTGACTTCCTTGTTACGTCACCCACTCAGTCACAGTTGGGCTGAGAGCGGAGTGTGGCCCGGCCCCCCGGGTCCCCAGGGCAGCCCTGCCAGCCCGGCACAGGCAGGCCCGGCTTAGCCACACGCGCACCATGAAGTACCCGCTGGTGCCACTGGTGGACGACCTCACGTTTTCTTTCCTGGTGTTCTGGCTCTGCCTGCCCGTGGGCTTGCTGTTGGTCTTGCTGATCGTCTGGCTACGCTTCTTACTTAGCCAAGGTGAGCTGCTCTGCAGGGGCCCTGATCCTGGAGCCTGGTAGGGGGTCCCGAAGCAACCGCACAGACCAGTTTCCTTCTTGTGCTTTAACTGCTGGGCTGGCTGAGACGAGCAGTCGCCTGTAGGGGAAAGGGATTAATCGAGTAGTTTAGTTTCTCGACCTAGAGGCCAAGAGTGAGTCCCCAAGTTCGGAAGCAGTATGTGCGTGTGCACACCTGTGTCCCCTCAGGGCCACTGCTAGCACAGAAGGTCTTTGGTACAAATCTGAAATAGGTGGCCCCTATGGGCAGATGAAGTAGGGAAAGGGGCCCTCTCCTGCGGGTATAGCCAGGGCACAAGGCTGGGGGAAGATTTCAGCCCCTGCTGCTCCCTCAGCTGGGTGCTTTTGTGCAGTAAACAACTTAGACGATGGGACATGGCAGCCCTAAGCCTTTATTAGGTGCCCAGGGACCACTCACACTGCTTTCTGCCCGGACTGTACCTCAGGGAGGATCTGGATTCTCTGGGACGCCAGATCGCGGAGGCTGACACTTTGCCCTGAGCTCAGTATGTCACCAAGAGGAACAGAAGGCGGGGTGAAGCTGGCCATGAGGGAAGTTGGGGGCCAGTGGCAGGGGTCACCCTCTGCTCCTCAGGTGTCCTGGCTCCCTGGGCACTCCCTTCTCCAGGGGGCCTCTTCCCAGGGAACTCTTGCCCTCCCACCTCCTGCTCCAGAATTCCATGACCTTTGGCCCACTGAGGAGGGAGGGTACTGATAGGCTGCCAGCCCTGGTCAGACGGCATTGAGACAGGGGAAGCAGTTCACCCCCAAACCCTCCCCAGGAGCTCAGATGTGGGGTGCTGGTAATGGTGTAATTATTGGGAGTTCCTGGCAAGAGCTTCCAGAAAATGTCTATTTATATTCTCATATTCCCAGGACGGACCGCAGCCCTCCCTGAGGGACGAAACGTCAGGCAGCGGGCTGGTGGCTGGTGGGAGTCAGAGCACTTGTCTGTGTGGCTAGAAATGCCGTCTCTCTGGAGTCGAGGAAACGTGGGCTCAGATTTTAGCCTTGCCCCTGAATAGTTCATCATAATTGCTAACCTTTTCTCTACCCTGTGCAAAGGCTTGTGGTAAACACTGATGTGCATAATTTCATTTAATCCTCAGAATAACCCTGCGAAGTAATCCTTATCGTACAATTGAGGAAACTGAGGCTTGGGGAGAGAAGCAACGTGCCCAGGTCACGCACCTGTGAAGTACTTACGAGTGCCGGTTATCTGGCATCACCTCCTGCCTCTGCTGCCTGCCAGCTCTGTGACTTGGGGCAAGTCCTCTCAGCCTTGGGTTCCTCATCGACAGAATGGAGATAATAAGGGCCCCTTCCATTTGGGGCTGTGGAGAGAGCATGTGGAGGGTAGGGGATCCAGTACACACGTGGCACATAGTAGGTGCTTACAGGCTGAGAAATTACCCAGTCAGTGTTTGCTTTTCGTCATGGTAGGAGGACGTATAGGCATGGCTTTGGATGGCTCCTCCGAGAAGAGTCATCTGCCTAAGGTCTCCGAGGAGAGTGCTCCTGTCTAAGGTCTAGGGCACTAATCTCCAGCACTCCATTCTCCTTGAAGGCCCTGCTCTAAAACCATCCACAGCCTTCCCTGTCCTCAGACTTTCTCCGACATCTCACACGGCCCCTTGCAATAAGGCCTTTGGTCATTTGCAATGACCACAATGTGGGGCGAGCAGTCTTCCCTCGGGGTCCCAGTCTTCTTGGAACTCTTAGAGTTACTGCGTCGGTCCTGTCCTTGTGCCAGGGTCTGGGCCTGCCAAGAATTGAGGGACCTGTTCTCAGGACACCCTGGCCTGTGCTCTTCTATTCTGCTGTGGATCTTGTTATTGGAACTCGTTTGGCCTGGCATCCAGTGTGAAAAGCAGACAGGACTGGCTCTGATTCCTCCTTCCCACCCCCATCCGGCCTGGCTCAGCAGGGCAGTGCCAGGGCCCAGAAGGCAGACGGTTTGAGCAGGGAGTGCCACGTGGCCCGTGAGGACGTGCCTTCTCAAGTAGACTGGGGAGCAAGGGGAGGAGAAGGGAACCGCCTGGCAAGATGGCCGTTGAGGCGAGAAAAGGTTGTGGGTGGCTGAGCCCTGC
Source organism: Lynx rufus (assembly GCF_022079265.1). Lineage (NCBI taxonomy): Eukaryota > Metazoa > Chordata > Mammalia > Carnivora > Felidae > Lynx > Lynx rufus. The sequence goes on along the minus strand of NW_025814896.1, from coordinate 21,187,634 downwards.
AGAAGCTGGCCAGTGGGGACCACACTAATCCTGGACCATGACATTAAGACAGAGGATGAAGCCACATGGTGCCCTTCAAGCGGAAGGTGCTCTGCTGAGGACGTTTCCTTTGTCATTGGAAAGGACTTTGCAGAAGGAAGAAGAGAAACCTCCAAAGAGACGGATTTAAGGCCGAAATGCGCCTTTTGAGGGTCCTGCCCACCCTCGTGGTGGTCCTCGGAGCGAGGTGTTAAATCCAAAGCTACCTTTGAATTCCCTGACCTCAAACAAGTGCACCTGCTGGAACTGCGGAGGGCTCTCTTCAGCCTCCTTTACTTTTCTGCAACCAGCGAAACATCTTACAAGTACAGGAAGAGAAAGAACCTCCCCCATCTCCTCTCCTTTCTCCTCGACCTCACCTTCTCGAGACAAGCCGTGTTCACAAGCTCATGCTCCTATTTAATAACACACGTAGGTTTTCCAAAAAATTGGAGAGGGGGCAGGATTGTTAGCTTGGTTTTCAGAAAAAGGGAGGAGATCCTCCTATATACATTTCTCTGAAACTTGCTTGTAATGTATCATAGACCTCCTGCAAGTCGAAAGCTACAGATTTCATGCAATTGTTTTAACAGCTTCTGACTTGCTATTGGATAGATGGGCCAGCTCTTTATGTGGTGCAACGTGCTACACTTCAGTCAACCAGATCTCTCATGATGGACACACACACAGTTTCCAGGGTGTTTTATTGCTTGTGCGTGCTTCACCACAAAACAGTGCTGCAGTGGAAATCATTGCATGTATACACTCAGATATTTGTTAATAAATGGACTGGTGGACAAATGGATGGATGGGTCATTGTTGGGTTTGTGTCTCCTCGGTGCCGTTCTTGGACCACACCCAATACAGGTAGGTCATTTGCTTGCCTCTAGGGCCCTTCCCTATTTATTAGGTAGATCTAGCCACCTTCTGAGTCATAGACAACGTTTTTGGTCCCTGGTCACCTACAAGGTCCTGAAGTCTTCCTGAGATCTCTGGGCTGTCCCATATGTCATGATTCTGCCTTGGCCCCTTGGTCTTGGGGATGCCCAGGCCTGGCAGGGGGCTCCTTTTGGGTTAGGGGTAGGCGATAGGATGTAACCACCCAAGAGGCCTTGTCTTGTACCTCCACAGATTCAGAGGAAGACAACTCAGATTTATGCTATGAGTGGGAGCCCTGGAGCAAAGGCCCAGCCCGGTTTTGCTGGGAGGGGACACTGTATAGCCAAGAGGAGGAGGAGCCCTGCTGGTGAGCCTTTTCAGCCAGGTGAGACCTTTCTGGGGGCAGGTAGGGGGAGCCTCAGGTCCTACCCAAAGCCTAGGGCAGCTGCTGTGTTGGAGGTCTGTTTCCTCCACCACACCGGAGAGCTGATTTTCTCCTCCATGTTGGGGAACCCTCTGCATCATCCTCTTGGAGACCTGTTTTTGCCATGTTGGAGGACCAGCCTCTTCTGCCATGAAGAGTTCCTTTACAAAGATCCCCTACCCTTTACCTGCGTGACCTCACCCCCCACCACCCTCCTTAGGGTCTTTGCACTGGCTATTCCCTCTGCCTGGAACTCTTTCCCCCACATCCACTTGGTGCACTCCCTCATCTCTGAGGTTGAGCTCAAATGTCCTCCTTACTCCACTCTAGATTGTCTTCTGTGATAGCACTTATCACCTTCTGACCTGCTCAATAATTGATGCATCCAAATCCAGAGCACTCCCGGCCACGCCTGACACGCAATGGGGGATCACTAGATACTTGTAGAAGGAATGACACGACAGTGATGATGATGATGGCTGTTACTCAGTGGATGCCTTTCTTAGCTACCAGGGCCTTTGCCAAGCATTTCCCTTTCACAAGCTCGTTAATGAAATCCTATGAGGAGGATATTATTCTTGCCTCCATTTTGCAAATGACCCTAATCGGCAGTGGAGTTGAGCGATTTGCCTGAAGTACCAGGGCTCTGGCACCTGGAAGCCCGGAAAGGTCTCATCTATTCCAGTGGAGTTCAATGCCATCCCTGTGCCAACGACGCCGACGCTCTCACCTTCCTTCTCAGCTCTATTAGCTGCTTGACACATTTTCCTGGCTAGAATGGGAGTCTTGATTCCCTTGGCTACCCAACAAAGCAAAACACAGCACCCGCTCTTCTTCCAGCTCCTCTCCATCTCCATGAACAGCCAGCGCCTCCATGGATTGGTCTCATTCCTTGAGCCGTAAATGCAGGGGCCAGCTTTTACACCTTCTTTTCTTTTCAGCCCATATCCAGTCCATCAGTAAGTCCGAGACTCTGTCTCTCACACATCCACTTCTCTCCGTTCCCACAGTCACGTGGCCTACCCTATTCCCAAGTCAGCTGATGCAACCTGTCACTAATCCACAACATAGGTCACAATGTGGAGCCCCTGGCTGTCTGAGTAGAGAACGGAGGTGGGGTGAGAAGCAGCGACCCTCGCTTAACCTCGGTTACGCCGATTCTAAGCTTTTGTGGGTCATGACCTTGACAGTTGAGCGTGCTTTCCCTGGAAACACACACACACACACACACACATGTGCATGCACTCGAGTTTTGTGTTCAGGGCCAGCTTCACGGGTGGCAACCTGTGTAGTCCCATGAAGTCCCATGTTCAGAAGAGCCTCATGCTTGGTTTAATGTTCTGCTGTTACTTGTCTTAAAATTCTTAATTTTTGAATGAGGGTCCCCACAGGTTCATTTTTTAGTGGGCCCACAAATAATGTAGCCTGACCTCTTTGTGTATAATTAGTGGGGTAAGAAAAGGAGTTTTTTTTTTTTTTTTTGGACTCTGCTCAAGAATCCATTTATATAGAGCCCACCCCACTGGGTATCTGTTGTTCTCTCTCACTCTTTCGTTCCATTGTCACCCCTAGAGCCAACCTTCCATGTTTCTCCAGCCTGGTTTTCCTGGAGTCAGCAGGGCGGTGGCAGTGGCCAAGGTGGATGGGAGAGACCCACCGGGGAGGGAAGAAGACTGCCAAGGGAGGCTCTTCCCTGGGATCCCCGACTCATCTCCTCCATCAGTGGACACACAAAAGCCTCCAAAGGACCCTGCTCTTCGCCCACTACAGACAACCTCCCAGGGTCCCCGGGGAGGAGCCCGAGTCCGTGAAGACGGTATAAGCAGGCACAAGGGGAGAAGTTGGCCAACTGAATTTAGAGGAAGTCCTAGGACAGGGCTGGGCCAGAAGGTGTAGGTCCGTGTTAAAGAAACAAGGAGGTTCCTGTGCTCAGGAGACCCCCCGACAAACCTGCTGGGCCTGGCCAAATCCATTCACTTAACAAGCCATGGGGCCTGGGCCTAACCCCTGGCACTGACTTAAACTGTCCTTGATCTTCTTCGGGACTCCCTGACTCTCTCCCATCTGGTCAAGGGACTGGGGGAATCTTGCTTTCAACTTCCTTTCTCTAATTTCAAACTCACTCCTTGATTCGCCTTTAGGTTGATTTTAATAACAAATAATTCGTTTTATGAATATCTACAGAGTATTTACCATATGCCTGGTTATGATAAAAAAATAGCTCACATTTTTTTTTTTTTAATAGCTCACATTTTAACAAGCACTCACTGTGTACCAGGTGCTTTTCTGTGTATTTATAACAGAGTTTTTAACCCTCACAACAATTCTATGAGGTCGGGTGTTTGGTTATCCCTATTTCACAGATGGGGAAAATGAGGCAAGAGTGGCTTTGGGGGCTGCGGGGCTCGGTGTTCTGTGGTTCGAAGAAATCTTCTGACTTCAAACCCTGGCTGCCCAGGGGCAGCAGAGTTGGTGGGAGAAGGGGACAGGCCTTCCAGGTGTCCCCTCCTCTGCCCCCACACATCCCACCAGTCACCACAAGGCTCTTGAAGTACCCAGACGAGAGACAGTGGAGCCTGAATTATTATCTCGTCTAGATGGTCTCACCAGTTCTGCTTTTTCTGCTCTGTCAGAAGGATCCATCCAAAGCACAAATTGCAGCAAGCCCTTCCCCCTGCTTAAAGCCCTCTATGGCTCCCTATTGCCCTAGGGCTAAAGTCTGAGTTCCTTATGTGGTGTAGAGAGCTGCCCTTGGAGAGCTGAGCCCCACCGAATTTGCGGGACAAGGTTTCTGTTCTTAGCAACAAGGCTTCAGTAAATACCCTTGAACTCTTGTCTCCATATGCAAGTGTGCTTCTATCTAGAGGATAAATTCCAGGAGGGGAGATTACTGAATTTAAGATCGATCACATTTTGCAGGTTTTACTGACTGGCCCCACCATATGGTAGCACCGAGGGTGTGCATTAAAATGCCTGTTTCCCCCAGGCCTTAGCCCTACTGTCCATGTAGGGCCACACACACACACACACACACACACACACACACACTCTCTCTCTTTTATATATTCTCCCCCAGCCCCGTAACGCCCCCCACTCCCACGCACATAGCTCTTCCTCCACTCGTGCTCTGTTCTAGCCGAGGAGATTCTGGCAACCCATGTTTTCCTGGGAGCTTCCCTGACTTTGAATAAACACTTTTGGTAACAAACGTCCCCTGTGGCTGAAGCTTCTCTCAGGCTCTGTCCGGCATTTTCCCCAGCTGCTGCTCCGTGGGGTCCCGTGAACTGCTTTGTCGCCTCTGCTCCCAGCGCTGCCGGGGGAGCCGGGGTTCAGCCTCTGCTGACAGAGGAACCAGGCAAGCCACGAGCCCCACTGTCCTGCCCCCGGCCACTCCGGAGGAACCAGAGGATCCTCCTGGGGGCAGCGCAGCCCTTGAGGGACAGTGAGCAGCTGCCCAGCACAGCAGGGAGGACATCTGGTCACGGTCTTGGGAGCATCTGGAGCAGAAGGCGGGGGAGACAGTTCCTTGGGGCCCCTGACAGCTAAGCAGCGATCGTGGTAGCTGGTGGGGGGCTGTGGGAAGATACCTTCCCTAGTCTGGGTGGGAGGCTGTGACCCTGGGCCTCTGAGGGTACGGAGTGAGGCCCCCTTTTTAGTATTTTGTTCTATAAGGCAGATTGTGTGTGTGTGTGTGTGTGTGTGTGTGTGTGTGTGTGTCTGTGGTAAACATACCCTGTGATCCTCTAATAATAGGCTCCCCGAGAGATGCCCACCTCTAAACAGAATCTCTGGAACCCTGAGTGCGTGTCCTTC